>NW_025333872.1:33890000-39142500 GCF_019186645.2 Phyllostomus hastatus | reverse complement strand
GGTGTAATCATCAGAGCTGGTTAGTCAGGCATTCCAGATAGTGGTTCTTTTCAGAACCTTTTTTAAAGGGTTGGTTAACTACCTCAGTAGCAGAGGATTGAACTATACCCTGTCTGTACTGTACATAGAAAAATCTTTGTAGATAAAAGCAAGGCTTGTTAAATGATATGAGGGTAAGATTTTAATATACCAAATGTAACATTCTTAATTGCCTTTAGTTTCAGAGGCTTGTAAGACTTCCTCATGACCATCATAACAGGCCTTGCTTTTGTCGTATTTTGTGGCTGAAAAAGCAGCCTTGCTTCTTCAGATATTGTAGTTATTTGGATGTATAATAGTTTAGCAAGATGTTACTTTTGTAAGACATCAGATGTTCAAAAAAGTGCATCCGAACTTGTACTAAATACTGCAGTGTCCCTTTATAAAATAAAGTCAGACTAAAACTGACAGTTGTACAGCGAAGCCTGACATTTGGATATTTTGAAGTTTTTTTCATAAATCATAGAGATTAGTATATGGCTGTAGTTTAGCTTTTTAGGTAAAAGGTATGTTTCATTAGTGCATTTCTTATTGCTGATCACTGCAAAAATGTGAGTCAGCTTTCCATTTCTTATGCAGGTCATGATAACTTGTAGAATAGAGTACAATCATTTGTGCTATGTTTTTAATTTTCTAAAGCACCTTGATGACAGTGAGTGTTCAGTGGTGAAGCATCCTCTATTGAATCACCCTCAAATTTTTTTTGCCAAGTCCAAAATTGATAGCTTAAAAGTCAAAAGCGAAATTATAGTTTAATTAGGACTTGGTACAAAGAAATCCCTTTTCCCCTTCCCCAAAGGGATACTGCAGTTATATCACATACCCAATAGGCACCACAATGAAGATCAGAGCTTATTATACTTAAGGTTTTATACACACCAGTTTCCCCAGTAAATGCAAATTTAACAAGAAAATTAGACATGTCATATGTTCAAAATGCTCATGGCAAACAATCATTTTGCATTCCTGCAAATAAAATTGTTTTATACTGTAAGCTGGAGGCGAGTGTAACTTATTTTTGTAATAAAGTTTTTATTTTTTTTATGTGTCATTAATATAAATGTGTGTTAGTAGAGAAATATTCTGGTTTAAAACTTAGAATTTCACACATTTCAGTATGTTTATTTGTACTTACATAATATTAGGATAGTGGTTGCCAATAGCCTGTATGTTTCACATGAATTGGTTTTTTTTTATGTTATCTTAATAAACCATTTTAGTATGTTGTATGTCAGTTACTGGGATAGCTGGGACATAGAGTGTAATTTAAAATTTGTCAATAAGTATTCATTGGAATATATGTAAATGTGCCTTGCCGGTTATTGAAACTTACCTACAAAATGAGTATGGGGTGACAAAAATTAGTTCCTGGTGCTTAATGAAACTTTCTGCCACTGATTTTATACCTTACCCCGTGCTTTTTTAAAGTACACCTCTCTGAAATCTTAGTGTAAGTTTGAGGGCTACACAAAACATTTACATTTCATTTTGACATATAATGAGTATAATAGGTTGTGGAAAGTGGGTAAACTCAATGTAGCCTTCAGTAAAATTGAATCTCAGTGTAATCCTTGGTGCTGGCATTTCCCAGTTTCAAGGAATAAAATGATCCCATCAAAGAGGTCATTGCCATGCCTATTGGCACTTTACTGTCATACCCTTTTTAAGGGACACTGTCAAGGTGTTTTTAAGTTAATTCTCAGAATTATTAGTTGGGATTTTAGGACGGGTTTGTTTGGCTTAAGTAAGAACTGCATTGTCAAAGTTGAAAGATGAACATTTTTGTGAGTTCACAAATGTGTTCTTAAAACATTAAAATAATGAAGCTGTGGGTTTTTAAGACTTATTTGGCATTCTTAATTTGGGGGTTTGGGAGGGAAAACATAAATTGTGAACAATTGATGGGTAATGTAAACAATGGTGATGAAATATATACACACTCAAGTGAAATTACTTGACAGTGTTCATTTGAATAACTTTGAATTCAAGCCATTATAATTTTAAAATTAAATATCATTTGCACTGTTCTGATAATGGGTGCAGTTTTTGAGCAATATAATCAGAGCTAAATATGCATGTAGTGATTAGTGATGTGAACAATTAAGTTCTGAGAAGAAATACTAACTGGTATTTTCAAACTTAAATTTCTGTAGTAAAATCATTATCAAACTCTTATCAGAAATCAAGGAAAACAGGCAATGCATATAAACATACTTTTGAATGTTGTGTGGCCTATAAAGCAATAATGCAATTTATATGGAATGTCATGGGATATGAGAAATGGAAATGCAAAAATAACTAATCCTTTAGTAAAAATGTCAACATGTTAAAAGGGGAATGTTAACTAATGTAGGTTATTGCTATTTGTGATTTGTTTATGGGTTCTTGGCTTTGACAGCTTCAAAGAATGGACAGATGACAAGTTAAAGAAATTTTGTACATAATGTCAAGGAATGGGTCTTAAATCCAAGAGTCAAGTCCCTTCCTTGGGGTGAAAAATGTATCTTTAAAGCATTCTGATTGTTAAAAAGGAAAACTTGAGTTACTTAACCAAAACAGACACAAGATTTTGTTTCTGCAGACTACTTGGCAAACAAAAGTGATCATCAATTTAGTCAGTTTTCAGAAAGTTGCTTTGTGAGAAAATTGTGTTGAATATATTCTTTTTATGGAAAATTTTCAGTCACTGCAACTGAATCAGATGTTAGAAATGAAGGAGGAATTGAGCACAAAAAATGGTTGCACATTCATGGTGGCAGTTAACATCATGAGAAATTCACTGGTTACTGCAAGTCTGATTTAACAAAACATTTTCCTCATGATAAAATATGAAGAAAGAAATGGATTGATGGGGTGATTTGGGGTATTCACTTGTATATAAGATATTTGAAAAGACTTAATATCAGGCTCGGTTGGCAGAGTTGTCACATCAGAATAGCTTTTTTGACTGATAAGTCAAAAGTCACTGTTGATCAGAAACAGCAAATGACCTTGTTATTAAAGAGTATGACATGTAGTCTGTATTTTAAGGGGAGAAATAAAAAGAAGAAGGATTTCATACTAGGAGAGGGAGATAGAGTAAATTATTGCTCGGGTTCCTACAACTTCAAGAATACCGACCATAACCATTTTCTCCCCAGTGATGTATATAAAATTTTTATCTGAGCATAGGAATTCAGTGGCAGGTATAAAATGAATGAACTTAAGTAATACGTAAAATGAACATACTTGTGGGGATGATGTATAGTATTACTCAATAATCATACCACTCAATAGGGCATGCCACTACTTTTTTAAAATGCTAATTATAAACCAATGTTCAAAGATATTTTTAACTGTGGGCAAATTAGTAGATGGACTTTTTGGTCTGTCACTTTTTAAAAAAGTACTTAAGATACAAGTTCTATTAGTACCACAGTCTGCCTTCAGTAATATACCTAAAATATTTTTCAGGACCAGAAGTATTTAGTTTGGAAAAAAACAAATCTTTTTTACAAATGCAAAACAGTATTATAACTAATGCTCTGGTTCAAGATTAGGTTTTTAATGATATTTACAGTAGTCTGATAAATACTTAGAAGTCTGGCATTGAGAAACAAAAGCTTGTACTGACTAATTTTATTTAAAAAGTAATAGTTCTTTAGCTTATTTAAATTGTCTCTTACATTTATTTATCCATAGAATTTATATTTATTTCATTCCTTTCATCTCCCTGAAAACTGTCTGCAGGCTTTTTGATTTGGATTAGATGTGTGAAGTACTGTCTTTTGCCAAAAACCTCAAATTACCTGTTCTTTTCAACGTAGTGAGTTTGTGCTTGTTTGAAGATCAGTTCAAAAACTATCTGTACTATCTGTACTGCCTCTGATGTTAAGATTTTATGTATA
The DNA here is from genome assembly GCF_019186645.2 of Phyllostomus hastatus. Taxonomy (NCBI): domain Eukaryota; kingdom Metazoa; phylum Chordata; class Mammalia; order Chiroptera; family Phyllostomidae; genus Phyllostomus; species Phyllostomus hastatus. The sequence continues at coordinate 39,138,574 of NW_025333872.1, read as the reverse complement.
GCATAAGGAAGCTAGCTCTGACTATATTTTCCTAAGAATAAAGACCTATTTTTGTAGCATGTCTTAGGATCTCCAGGAGTCCAAGAATTATTGTGGGTGTCCTCTATCGTTCTTCATTTAACAGCTTTTAAATAGACACTTGGAATCTTTAGAGCTCTTTCTTCTTTTAATTACCCATACATTTTAAAGTAACTAACCAATGGTAAAAACAAATTCCCCAAGATCTCTAGTGCAAGCACATGGTGGGGATATGTGTAGAATAAATGTTGGTCTTCATTTAATTCGATGATAAAAATATTCTGTGGTCATACACATGCTAGTGGACTTAAATTGTAGTTTACATGCCCCATCATGCACTGTTTGTTCTTCCATTCTCCTAGTCTTCCTCTGAAAGTTTGAAAATGAGATTGAAGTTTCAAGTAAGTCAGGAAAGAGGAGCGAACAAACATCTATTTAAATGAAATGTTGCAACTTAGATGACTGCAAATGAGGTTAGGTTCATGAACAGTTTAAAATGTGTTTCATAAAGTTGAGTTGGCAGATTATCAAAGAGTGGGGAACTTGTAAATATACTTTTCGGTGGGGGTGGGGGTGTTGGCTCATGACCCTAAGATTTCTTCAAAGGGAGCAAGCAGTAGGGGTAGTATAGGCCACTTGAGAACAAAACTCCATTTAGGTCATTTAGTACAGAGATTAGTTTGTGGTCAGGATTATCAGAATTTACACATAATTGGAAACAAACCTGTCATTTCAAAACAGTGGTAAGTTTTATACAGGAAAAATGTACTACTAGGGCATTTTGTGAACTATGTTGCCATTTTGGCTCTTGTACAGATGCCAAATGAGTATTTTCCTTCCGGTTGAAACCACCACTGCTGAATAAAACTTGGGTGGGAGAGAAGTCCTAATAAACTGCTATGGAAATCAGTGTCATCAGGTCACCCTAAAATGTGTTTCTAATACAAGAGAGAAAATTAGGGCAAAGATGAGGGCATTTTGAAGTCTCAGTGAATATCTGATTTTTTATTTCTCCATAAAAGAATTTAAAGTTCCGGTCTGAGAGGCTGCTATATGTAATGTTAATAAATTGTGATTTTCTGACTTTTTAGACATCTAATTGTATCTGAGAAAATCCTTATGACACAGAACATGAGCTTGTTTTGGAGAGAATTTTAGGATGCCTGAGAGAATTGCCATCTTCTGGCACTTAGGAATTACAGCCAATTTTACTTTTTCCAGGCAAAAGGACAGGTTTTGGTATGGACAAGTAATTAACACAGATTAACTGATACTATAACTAGCACTTGAAACATCTGTAGAAAAATGTAGATCCCCACATTCTATCTTCTAAGTTATACTGAAAGAATAATATCACTCTGGTTTGGCTCTTTTAATGAAGTTAATTTTAAATTGAGATGAAGGAAATTTGAGATACAGCATTTATATAACAGTTTTTTGTTTGAACTTCAGTATCTTGATTTTTCTCCTTTTGAAAATTATAAAATGCTGGTGCTGCATCATTTGAACACAGAATTGTCTAAGATGAGGTGCGTCTTTTATGTCATGAGTAAAGAAACCCTTATGGTTTCATTTTTTTAAAGAATAATGTTTGTATCGATGTTGCTTAAGTTGGAAGCCTCAGGAATTAGGCCTCTGAAATTGCTTTAATTTCTTCAACATCCTGAAAAACTAGAAAGGCATATATACTCATTTTTCTCTGTATTTAATATGTGCAGTGAGCTTGGAGGGAAATGAGCAACATGACAAAGGTCATTTATAAAAATTGGCAGAATACACTTCAGTTTTCTGTAGTCACATGTATATGTAGTACAGTGTAGTTTTGGCAAAATTTGATAGCCCCCCTTTTTTTTTTTTTAAGATTTTATTTATTTACTCTTAGAGGGAAAGGGAAGGAGAGAGGGAGAGAAACACCTCTTGGTTGCTTCTCACACATTTCCCAGCTGGGCACCTGACCAGCAACCCACTCATGTGCCCTGACTGGGAAATGAACCAGGGGCCTTTTGGTTTGCAGGCTGGCACTCAGTCTTCTGAGCCACACCAGCCAGGGCATCCCTTGCTTATTTTCTAGAAACAGTAAACATATTACATGAATTTGCAGAAAACAGTTATTAGGAATCCTTCACCATTAATAATCGGTGTAGTTCTTTCTAGCCATTCTTAGTTCCTTCGAGGCACTCTAATTTTATATTCATTTATAAATTGATTTAAGACATGGAAACTTTGTTCTAAGAAATTTTAGTTTTATCTCTTGCTTTCCTGAAGATCCATTTAGCATTTGACAGCATCAGCAAAGTGAAGGAGCCCAGCAGCAAATTCTGTAGTTGAATTTCTTTCTGGCTTTTAGACAATCATTTAATTAGTCTATTTAAATCACTACTACTATTTTTCTTTGCAGTTGTATATATAATTCCTACCCTTTTTTATTGTTTTACTTCTTTAAGACTGGACACTCCTAAGGACAGGGAAATCTAAATGGTGCTAGGCAGGCATTTGAAAATATTCCAGATATTTTCCAGTTTGGTGGGAATTTATTTACAAAATTAGGTTTCATTGTGGCATGTTAACTTGAAATGGGAATCAATTTTTGAACCACTTTAACATGGAAAACTTAAAAATTTAAAGTGTATGAAATGGTCATGTTGTAAGTTAATTTGAAACTCCACATTTAAATTGTTTAATATTTAAAGAAATCAAAATTGTTTTGGAGTAAAGGGGACAGTTGGTCTTGAAATTTATAGACAGCTTTGTTTGTATCTACTAATTGTAATAGACCAACCTAGCCCAGTGCTATTCCTTTATGCTGATGCTCAGCTTAATTTCACGCTGCTGAGCAAAACAGTATTGACCTGCAAACTCTGTACTCAATTATAAGGGCTACTCCAAGATGGAATTCTTGTAGACTGGTTTTGAGTTCATAAAGCTTGTATAAGATTCTTTGCAGAGCACTTTGGAGAGGATGGGTAGTGAAGGCTAGATAATGGTAAAGTCTTGACAACAGTTACTTCTAAGAGTCAAACATACAATGAGGGTCCCCCCAAAACCCCAAAATATGTTTATAAAAAGTTGCATATTAGATGTTTAAATTTCACTCACCTTCATAGTACTCTCCATTTGATGTAATCACCTGTTGAGACTTCTTTCCACTGCTCAAATAGTTTTTGAATTTGTCAATTATGATGCCTTTTAGTGCTTCTGAGCCAGTTTTTGTTTCACCATTGGCAAAATGTTTCCCTTTGGGGACTTTATTTCATCTGGAGACACAAGTCGTAGGGGGGAGGAGATCAAGTGAATAGGGAGAGTGGGGCATGGGGGTTGTGCTGTTTTGGTTGAAAACTGAACTCAGTACATTGTGGGCAGGTGTGCTTGTAAATCACCCATGAAATGGGCAAATGCATTGAAAGAGTCTTAAGAAAAATTGACTGAAGCTGAACACGGCCTCTCATACCACCAGTTGGCACACTGATACAGATAGATTCCTAGAACACTTATCTAGGTGGGGGAAGCTGGTACTACAAGGGGCCTGCCTCTGAAAGAGAATTTCAGTTATTTGGAGGAAGGGTCCCCCTCATACTTTATTTTAAAGTAGCTAGAGCAATGGTTGTATCCATATGAGTAGACTTAACATGTACCTTCCAGTTGATAGGTGGTTGGAGTTAAATTCCTTGAAAAGGGAGTCTGAATTTAAAGCATTGTCTCAATATATATCTCTTAATTTGAGTAGTGATAGGAAAAGGCATTATTTATCATTGTATATGCTTAACATTTTAAAGGACGTATACCTGGAAAACAGGATACAGTACAGCATTAAAAAAGCACGGGATATGAAAGTGCTTTGCCACTTACACCCTTCTCAATTCACAGGGATGTTGACTCTTTCCATTCTTAAAGTGGTTACCTTTTATATCTCTTAATTACAAAATTTAAGCAGTATTTACCCCTTGTGAGGAATTTATCTTAAATCCTATTTGTTGCCAAACTTAAATTCAGTTGATTAACTTTATTACTCAAACTTCACTTAGCCTTTACTTATACCAATTTTAGTATCTTATGCTCCTTACTACATATGAGGAAGCAGCATTTAAATTAATACTTTCTTTTCTTTTGTTTCCCAGTTTCTGGTAGCTCCATCTTTTCTGTGACTTTTTTTTTGTTATATGTCAGTGTGCTCTTACAGTTTCTGTTCTTTTTTCTCCCTTTATCTCACTCCACCTAGTATCCCCATTCCCTCCAGCATCCTCCCCTCTTCCCCACATTAGTTCCTGCCCATCAGATATAAGTTCTTTGGTTTCTCTATTTCCCATACTATGCATAAAGAACCTGCCCCTGTATATTTTGTACCTAGCAATTCTTTTTTAAAAAATAGGTGGAAAGGGAGGGAGGAAAAGGGAAATATCAGTATGTGGTTGCCTCTCAATGTGCCACCCACTGGGAACCTGACCTGTTAACTCAGGCAAGTGCCCTGACTGGGAATCAAGCTGGTGACCCTTTGGTTTGCAGGCCAGCACTCAGTCCACTGAGCCAAGCCAGCCAGGGCCCAATTATGCTTACTCCATGTACCTTTTCCCCTATTCTTTCTCTCCTCTCCGCTGATAACCTTCCATACGATCTCCGTTTCAGTGGTTCTGGTCCTGTTCTAGTTTTTTTTAGGTTCAATTGTTGATTATTGTGAATTTGTTGTCATTTTACTGTTCATAGTTTTGATCTTTTTCTAAGATAAGTCCCTTTAACATTTCATAATACAAGGGCATGGTGATGATGAACTCCTTCAACTTTACCTTGTCTGGGAAACATTTATCTACGGTTCCATTCTAAATGATAGCTTTGCTGTATAGAATGACTTTGGATGTAGGTCGTTGCTTTTCATGACTTTCAGTACTTCTTTTCAGCCCTTTCTTGCCTGTAAGGTTTCTTTTGAGAATCAGCTGATAGTCTTATGGGAATTCCTTTGTAGGTAAGTCTCCTTTTCTCTTGCTGCTTTTAAGATTCTCTCCTTATCTTTCACTCTGGGTAACTTAATTATAATGTTCCTTGGTGTGTGCTTCCTTGGGCCCAACTTCTTTGGGACTCTGAGCTTCCTGGACCTTTCTGGATGACTTCATTTCCTTTGCCAGATTAGGGAGGTTCGTCATTATATTTTCAAATTAAGTTCAATTTCTTGCTCTTCCTCTTCTCCTTGTGGCACCCCTATGATGTGGATGTTGGAATGTTTAAAGTTGTCCCAGAGGTTCTTCAGCCTCTTCATTTTTTTTTTTTTAAATTCTTGTTTCTTCATTCTGTTCTGGTTGAATGTTTATTTCTTCCTTCTACTTCAGGTCCTGGTTTCCTTCCCTTCACTGTTGTTCCTTATGTATTTTTCTCTTTATTTCACTTTGTATAGTTCTCACTTCTTCCTTTATTTTGTGGCTGTACTCAGTCATTTCTGTGAGCACCCTGATTACCAGTGTTTTGAACTCTGCATCTGATAGGTTGGTTGTCTCTCCTATCTCCTTGTCACCTAGTTCTTTTTTTTTCTTGGAGTTTTGATCTGTTCTTTTTTAAGAATTTGTTTTTAAAATGGAGGGAGAAAGAAAGGGAGAGAAACATCAATGTGTCGTCGTCCTCTACTGGGGACCCTGTCTGCAACCCCTGGCACGTGCCCTGGGTGATAATTGAATGGGTCACCCTTTGCTTTGCAGTCCAGGGCTCAGTCCACTGAGCCACACCAGCCAGGGCTGACCTCTTCTTTCGTTTGGGCCATATTTATTTGTCTAGGTGCACCTGTTAATGTTGTAAGGGGTGGAGCCTTAGTTATTTTCCAGGGGATTGCAACCTACTTTACTGCATTGTGCTCTATATGTGAGGGATTGGTCAGAGAGGGAACAAGGCTGCTTGCTTAGCTCTTGTCCTGCTTTCAGTCACTTCCCCACTTCCCACAAGTGAATGGCTCCCTTTCAGTTGCTACTCTGGTGCTGATTTCCCAAGTGGGAGGGCTTTTGTACATTGTAGTACCATTTTTGTACATTGTGGGCTCCTCCATCGGACTTTCCTGAGAGACTGGCAGTTTCTCCTGCAGCTGCAAACCCCATAGGTTTTTACAGTAAGAGGTTCTGAGGCTTTATGCCAGCACTGGAACCCCAGGTGGTGTGGTCTGCCTTGCTCGTTAGTTGTTCCTCCTGGTTTATCTGCACCTGAATGTGGGACTGCCTGGTCCACTAGCTGCTGCCCTGCTGGACGTTCTGTCACCTTAGCTGTCCATCCTCCTATCAATGTGGATGAATGTTTCTTATTTAACTCCTTGGTTGTCAGACTTCCATACGGTTTGATTATTTGGCAGGTCTGCTCCCCAGCACCCCCCCTTCCCCCTGCATTCGTTGTTTCCTCCTTTTGGTTGTGTGAGGAGGTGAAGCGTATTTACCAACACCTCCATTTTGGCCACAAGCTCTGTTGTGAGGTTTATGACACTTTATAAAATATTTTGTAGATTGAAGATAGCCAAAATTTAGTGTTTAAAATGGGTGATGACCCTGTCCGTTGTGGCTCGGTTGGAATATCATCCCCTAACTGAAAGGTTGCAGGTTCAATTCCTGGTCAAGGTGTATACCTAGGTTTCAGGTTCCATCCTTGGTCCAAGCATTTATTGGAGACAACAATTCTCAACCAGCTGGCATTTCTCTCCCTTTCCCTCTGAAAGCATTGAAAAAATGTCTTGGGGTGAGAACAAGGAAATGTAATAAAAATTGGTGATGTACTTAAAGTCATAGATAATCCTATTTTGACAAAATCTGTCCTTTGGAAGGCAACATTCTAAGGTAAAATCTAATGTTTAAAAATTTCCTTCAGCCCTGGCTGGTGTAGCTCAGTGGATTGAGCGCGGGCTGTGAACCAAAGCATCTCAGGTTCGATTCCCAGTCAGGGCACATGCCTGGGTTGCAGGCCAGGGCCCCCAGCAAACGCACATTGATGTTTCTCTCTCTTCGTCCCTTCCCTCTCTCAAAATAAAATCTTTTTAAAAATTTTCTTTAGTTTTCTTAGATTCATACCATTACTAAAATTTGAACCATAATTTTGATGATTTTCTTGAGTTTGTAATTTTCTTTTCACTGAGCTCTTCTGATTATTTCATCATTTAGTGCTCTGTGTACTCTTGTCATTGTAGGATTCTTCTCTCTCCATTCCATTGCTGGGTTCTACCACTTCTTAGGTTCCATTGCTTCCTCTTTGTTTCTTCTTTAGTCTTGTTGCAGTATGTTATCTGGTAATATTTTCAGAAAGGGTACATGAAGGGTATGCAGTCTTGTATAAGGGAAAGATAGTTTCACCCTTTGGATATAGGAGTCAAGCTGCAATGTCATTTTCTATCAGAACTTTGGAGTTGTTTTCCCATTGTTTCTAGTATCCAGTGTTGCTTGTAACTATCTGATTTGAAGGCAGTTTTTCATGTGTAGGTAATCTTTTTTTCTTATGCTTCCAGTTGTTGTCGTTGTTCTTGGTTTTCTAAAGTTTCATGAGATTCTTTGTATAGGTCTGTATTTAGCTTTTTAACTTTAGGTTTTAAGGGTTTCTTTATTACCGAGAATTTTGCTTTTCACTTTTTTGAAGTTTTCTGCTTTTATTTTACAGTTTGGATTGGAAGTTGAACTAGATTCTCTTATGTTTAAACATTTCCCCCTATGTATCACTAGCATTTTATGCTTTATAGAAAATGTCATTTTCTTCTTCCAGTGCATATATTGACTTTAGGTTTCAGAAGTAGAACAGTCTGTTCTTACTGTATAGATGGACTGCTGTGCTCACTCTTGGATTCTGAAGAGTTTTTGAAGTTATCAGTTTCTTATAGGATGTATTTAAATATTAATTCACTTGGGTTATTTGTGTGCTGCTATTTCTTAAATGGTGATTGTTCATATTTATGAAAGAAGGATATTAATAAAAGTAGTCAGGTATTAATTGGGTATCTCAACTAAGACAGCAGAGTTGTGTGTGTGTGTCTGAGGAGACCATGAGAGGACTAACAGGCTTCCTTAGGAGCAGACAGGCAAGTAGGGTACCCCCTCCAATACCAGAAAGTAAAAGGCCCAATTGCAGGAGCACTGACCCCTCCCAGGCAGGTTCTTAGATATACAGGGATGGGGCCTGAAAACTCTTCTTCCCCTCTGACTTGCAAATCAGAGGTCTTGCCTTTTGCTTCCCACTTATCCCTCCCATGAAAAATGGTTCCTGTTCTTGTAGCCCTGTGAGTGCAAAATTAATATAAGCCTCAGTTTATCTTTTGTACTTAAATTGTGCAAACAGTATAAAAGTGCTAGTTTTTAAAGAACTTGGTGGTACAACAATATGGTGTACATGATCTTGGATTTATTAAAAGAAAATATCTTGATCTGTATTATCAGTTTTATTTCATGACTCGTTTAAAATAAATTGTCTAGGAAAAGTTTGAATAAATGTTACATGAAAAGAGAAAAAAACTAGCATGCTAATGGGTAGATATATGACATTTTGTGACTAAGGGTGTGGATTTTGTTTAGACATTTCATGCAGATGTTCTTGACTGTGTAGAGCAGATTGTTTTAAAAGGCGTTTTGTGGAATGGTGCAATAATAGGTTTTGTTTTAACAAACAATTTATGAACATTAAAAAACCCACTGAGCCCTGGCTGGCATAGTTCAGTGAACTGAGCAAAGACCTATGAACCAAGGGGTCGTTGGTTTGATTCTCAGTCAGGGCACATGCCTGGGTTGTGGGCCAGGTCCCCCTGCTGCAGGACTTGTGAGATGCAATCACAGATTGATGTTTCTCTCCCTCTCTCCCTTTCCCTTCCCTTCCCTCTAAAAATAAATAAATAAATAAAATCGTCAAACATGGTATATTGGACTTTCATCTTAAAAAAAACACCGAGCATTATTTTGCCTTTTTCATTTCCTTTTAATATAGCTACTTTCATGTATACTATTTTACCAGGTAATAAGACTATATTCCTTATTCTGGCAGTGTTCTCTCAAATCTATCTCCTCCAGATTTCACATCATGGGATTTGATGAGAATTCCTTTTAATTTACTTGTGGAATATAGTCTTTCATACTTTCATTGTATGCCCTTTATTTGCTGATGAGAAAGTTTAAATCCTTGAAAAATTTTCCACATAAATAGGGGAATTCAAACATCTTAGGTTAATTTGGTTATTAAAAATCATGTCAGTATCATATGAGTTTTAAGTATCTTGTTTTTAGAGGGGAAGGAGAAAGAGGGACAGAAACCTCAGTGTGTGGTTGCCTTCCGCACGCCCCCAACTGGAGGCCTGACTTGACCCGCAACCCAGGCACATAACCTGAGTTTTTGATTAGGATTTGTGATTATGAATATTAGCTGACTTTCATGGTTTTTGGTACAAAAATCTTGCATTTTTTTTTTTAATTTTTAGAGGGGAAGGAAGGAGAAAGAAAGGGAAAGGAACATCGATGTGCAAGAGAAACACCTATTGGTTGTCTCTTATATGCCCCCAGCAAGGGACCTGGCCTGCAACCCAGGCACGTGCCCTGTCTGGGAATCGAACTGATGACCCTTTGGTTCACAGGCCAGCACTCAGTCCACTGAGCCACACTAGCCAGGGCTTGGATAATTTAACGATAATGGTATCTGGACACAGAGACAAGGAAACTGAAGAGGAAAATCAAGCTTATTAACTAGTGTACCAAATTCTATTCAATTAAAGGTGATGGACATATTAGGCATTTTTAAAAAAGATTTTACTTATATTTAGAAAGAGGAGAAGGAAAAAAGAAACATCAGCACATGAGAGAAACATAGGCTTAGTGCCTCTCACATGCCCTCAACTGGGTACCTAGCCTGTAACCCAGGCATGTGCCCTTGCTGGGAATCAAACTGGCAACCCTTCAGTTTGCAGGCTGGTTCTCAATACACTGAGCCACATAAACAGTATTTAAGTATAGGTTGCTAAAAATACTGTATATATATTAAGGCAGTCTCAAAATTTCAATGACTTAGGTATTTTTCGCACTATAAGATGCACTCCACACCACCCCCCCTCCCCCAAATTTGGGAGGAATAATGGTTGTTAATGCTGCTGTTGAGTTCTGTTTACATTTACATTGGTGAAATATTACGTTATTTATGTTATTAAATATTTTACCACATTTTTTGCTTCAAAAATTTTCTTATTTTCCTCTAAAACCTAGGTGCGGCTTACGGTCTGAAAAACACGGTAGATCAACAAGTTTCAACCTTTTTCATTTTATTGCACACAAACTGCTGAAATTCTGTGGTACACTAAAAAATGTTCTTGCCATTCTGACAAAAAAAAATAGGTATAACTTTGATTCATTCAGACCAAACAGCTATTTTGTATTGGCTGTTGTCATTTTTTTCTTTTTTGACAATCTAAGGGAAAAAAGGTCAATGCTGCTGAGTAAATAGTTATTGCATCTTTTAAAAGTTCTTGCAGCACCCAGTGTGCCCTTGAAGCACACCAGTTGAAAATTGCTGACTTAGAAATTATTCTTCCAGCCCTGGCTGGTGTAGCTCAGTGGATTGAGCGCGGGCTGCAAACCAAAGCATTGCAGGTTCAGTTCCCAGTCAGGGCACATGCCTGGGTTGCAGGCCACCCACCCCCCCGCCCCCCAGCAACTGCACATTGATGTTTCTCCCTCCCTTCTCTGTCTAAGAAATAAATAATAAAAAAATCTTAAAAGATTAGAAGAAAATTATTCTTTTATTTCCCCAATAGTTCTAGTTGAAAAACAATAAAAATACTTCTTCTTAATCATTGAGGCATTTAATGAAAGAAACTATATACAAACAAATATAACCTTGTTCCTGAGTTTCCTGTACAAAGAGATAGTATTGGATTGGCCAAAAAGTCCATTTAGTTTTTCTGTACAATAAAAGACACATTTTTCATTTTCACCAATAATTTGATTGATTTGGATATTTTGATTATGTCAGCTATCTCCCTCTATTGGTTCTTAATGTGTGGAGACCAGGGGTGCTGCTAAACATATTGCAATGTGTAAGAGCCCCACAGCAAAGAACTACTTGGCCAAAATGTCAATAGTACCAAGAAACTTCACAAGCCACTTTTGACATCGATCAGTCACGGGACGTCCCTACACTGCACAATTTTGTTTTGCGTTTCAGTGCATTTTTACCTTTCTTGAAATAAAGCATAATATGCTGAAAATGTTGCCTATTTTCTTCCATCTTTAGTATTAAAATGGGTACACAAAAATTCACTAATTTTGAGAAGTTTTTTTTAAAGATGCACGTTGGCATGACAACTGTCACAGTACAATCAACAAAATTGTTTCAAATGAAATTAAAGACAACTAAGTGCTACTAAAGCAATTGTACAGAAAATAAACGAACTTTTCGGCTGACCCAATAAATTCCAATTTTTTCCCCGTGGCTGTCAACACTTTGTGAGATAACAGCTTGTGTTTTGGTAGAATTCCATCTAGAGAATTTCGTACTTCATTTCATTCATACGTTTATTTTGAAGGCTTAGTTTCACAAAACATAGGAAATGTCATATTGAAAGTCTTAATTGAGCTCTGGCTGGTGTGGTTCAGTGGGTTGAGTGCCAGCCTGAGAACCAAAGGGTCGCCAGTTCAATTCCCAGTCAGGGCACATGCCTTGGTTGTGGGCCAGGTCCCCAGTAGTGGGTGCATGAGAGGTAACTGCATATTGATGTTTCCCTCTCTTCTCTGTCTAAAAATAAAATCTTTAACAAAAAAAAGTCATCTTTGATCCTGTAATACCTTACATATATGAACATTTCCTCATACATTATTTTTGTGATAGTTTTTGGGGGAGAGAGTAGGAGAAATATTTTACTTACAATTAAGGAAATGTTGGAGCCCGTGTATTCTGAGGAAGAAAATTGTTTAGGTTATTTTCAGATACCCTAAATTACTGTGTTAATATTGTACCAGATGGGAGTCATCCTCAATAACAGATGTAATTAATGAGCAACATGGATCTAGTTTTGTAGTAGTGACTACATTTTTTAATCTTTAGAATTAGTATTCACTTAAGTCTCTTAGTTCTGAAATTCTAAGCAAAACTCTCATTTGGTATAATGGTAATATACTAATGAACCTGATTAGGAAATGAAAAGCTAAATTGCTAAACCAACTTCCTGAATTTGCTTTACTGCTAATAATGCAAATATGTTCTAAATATTATAGAGCTGGTGAATAATCCAAAAGAGTATTGACTGTTCTAAGCATCAGCAATCTCTTCCCCCACTCCCCTCAGTAAACTGTCTTCAGGTGGAAATCCCACAAATTTTATTATCAGGATAAGGCATTTTATTTTATTTTTTAATTTTATTTTCAGAGAGAGGAGAAGGGAGGAAGATAGAGGGAAAGAAACATCAATCGGCTGCCTCTCTCAGGCCCCCAACTGGGGACCTGGCCCACAACCCAGGTGTGTACCCTGACTGGGAGTCAGGCTGGTGACCTGGTTCACAGGTCAGCACTCAATCCAGTGAGCCACGCTAGCCAGGGCAGGATAAAGCATTTTATCGCACCTTTTTCTAGGCAGCTTGGTGGGTGTGAAATGATTCCACATTTAAATTGATTTCTCTCCTGTTTTTAAGAGCTATTCAAAGGAAGGGTAGCAGTGGTCTGAAAAGAAACTTACATTTTTAAAAAAAGTTTTAACTTCTTGCCCTGACTGGTGCAGCTCAGTGGAGTGAGTGCTGGCCTGTTTACCAGAAGGTGACCGGTTCAGTTCCCAGACTGGGCACATACCTGGGTTGCAAGCCAGATCCCCAGTTTGCATGCGAAGGGCCAACTGATCAATGTATCTCACGCACATCGATGTTTCTCTCTCTCTTCTTCCCTTGCCCTCTCTCTAAGAATAAGTAAAATCTTTAAAAAAGAAATAAGTAAAAAGCTTTAACTTCTCGCCCTGGCTAGTGTGGCTCAGTTGTTTGGAGCATCGTCCCATAGCCAAACCAAAAGGTTGTGGGCGGGTTTGATTTCCAGTCAGTACACGTGTGTGGGTTGCAGGTTCAACTCCCTGGTCCTAGTGTGTGCAGTTTTGGTCTGGGTCTGTACAACGGGCAACCAATCGATGCTTTTCTCTCATCCATGTTTCTTTCTCTGTCTCCATTCCCATGTCTCTATGATCTCAGTTGAGGATTAAAAAAAAAAGCCTTCTGTAAGTTACACTGAATCACTCTTATCTGAAAAGTTTTCATGGCACTCTGCTGGTTCTTTAATCTTTTCTGATTATCCTGTTCTTGTCTAGCCTTGTTTCCCTTTTTTTTCCCCTCTAGACTTGTCTCCTTGATCTCAACTACATTCACAGCTTCACAGCATATCTGTGTGGACTCCTGTTTAATGTCAGGGCTTGATTGATCTCTGTGTTATGTGCAGGTCTGCATTTCAGCTGTTTGTGTACATGTTAGAGTGCTCTTCTCTGTCAGGGATTATGTCCTGTGAATTTCTCTTACAACATCCAGCTAGCTAAATTTGATCATTTTTATGTTACTAAGTAAGCCTGAAATATCTTCTTTATCCAAGTCGTCTTACCCTATCCTTCAGGAAGTTTAGGTCTGCATGAACATCACATTCACAAATCTCTTAGATCACAGGTGGAAAACACAATGCCTGCGGGCCCAATTTGGCCCTCCACCTTGTTTTTGCCTGCCCAACACCTTGTTTCTACCCGGCGGCAGTGATCAACTCCTTGCCCCTAGTTAAGGAGTAGTTAGGTTTGTACAGTCCTAAAATTACATTCGGCCCTTTGAAGGCAACCACGAGGCTGATGGGGCCTCCAGTAAAATAAGTTTGATACCCTTCTCTTAGGTGGTTCCTAAAGACCAAATTTCCGAGTGGCATGTTTAATTCTAGTCACTCTCCTCCATGTATATAGTATACAATAGCAGTGTCCAATAGAAATGAAATGCAAGCTACATATGTAATTAAAAATTTTATAATTTAGCCCCAGCTTATCTTTTAGCCTAACCTTCCATTGATAATTGCTATGAAGACACTGCTTGCCTTGTCTTTGGCTCACTTTGTGCTTGGGTGAGTTCTACCCCACCCTAATCCAACCACTCGGACAAAAATCCTCTTCAGCCAAAATAGTCACATTTCCTTGCTATTTAAGTGAAAACCCAAAATTTATCAAGCTGATTAAGATAACTAGGAGCAAAACTGATGGTTTTAAAGCATCTGGCAACACTTTAAAATCTGATATTTCTGTGTTTGTAACTGCAAGAAGAATCTTCGGAATCATTTCAAACATATTTATTACTGTTACTACCCTTCAAATTCATTTTCTGCCAACGGTGTATGTGGTAATTACAATTTCCTATCCTCCTGTGATCAATTTCATATGCTGCTTTACACAATTTGGAAGAAAGCTATGTAACTGGCTGAGGCTGAATATGTAAATAGGCTAAACCAATTTAAGAATAATATTGTGTTATGAACATTTGAAAACTCAGTACATGAAAAGAACTATTTACATAGAGATATTTGTTGGTTTCTTCACTCTGAAACCCTACAAAAATTGATACAATCCTGCCATCAGTGTATCTGTGAGCATTCTTGCAGATTTCTTCTTAGCCTCAAGAAATAAAAAGCAGAAGGGAACTAATTACTTTTTTTAAAACACCCTGAAAATACAAGTGATAGAACTGTCTGAGCAGCTGACATAGAGTTCTTAATTATATTGAATAAAGATATATATTGAACTGTTTCACAAAATAGCATAACTTCTGAAAATTATAGACTAATGCTCAAATTCAGATTTTTAAAATGTTATATTCATTGAGCTAAAATCCCTAAATTTAAATGGTAACCATCTTTCAATATATAGAAGAAATTTTCCAGTAAATGTTTTTCAATAAAAATTGCCAAAATTTTTTTAAGATTTCTCCTTGGATATACTATATTGAGTTTATTATAGCTGAACCCTTTTACCAAAATAGGAAAAGTTACTATTTAGTGAATATAAAATTTTATTTTAGTTATTTGGTAGTGACACTACTAGAATTGGAATTAAAGTACCATTATTAGTGATTTTAATAATTCTGAACCAAGCTTAGTTGCATGGTGGTTTATATGTACCATGTCAAAGTGCTTTCATTTTTATATTTTAGAATATAGCCTACTGAGAGATAAGAGGAAGGATTGCAAAGTCTTTCCAAAATATTTTCCGAAGTTACTGAAGTCAGGTGAAAGCTATACTTAAGCATCTGGATATAGTTAACATTTTTCTTTTTATGAAAGAAAGCCATTTTGTCTTTAACAAGAAATAAAGTAGAATGTTTTACTTAAAAGTTATTAAAAGAAGATTAAAAAAACATTGACCATCTTATACAAGATAATGGTGGTGTTAAGATTGTGCCTTTCTAATCTTGAATACTTATCAACAGGCAGTTGGGTATATTTTCAGTTTCTAATCAGTTACTAAATAATTTACATTTTTTGAATTTATGACCAACTACCTATTAACATGAAAGTGATGTTCAAGAGGATGGTTATTCCATCCTATTTTAGAAACAAAATGACAAACATTAAATGCTTAAACGCTTGGTGCTAAGAAGAGACTACCCAGAATTGCATGGTCAAAACAGCTTTTACCCAGAGAGTGAGTATTTGAGCTACTGGTTGTATAAGATTGTAGTTCTTCAGATATTCCCATTTGAGGTTTTACTTCATTGCCACAAAAGGGAGAGAGGCATTAAATATGACAGTAATAACTATACTTTAAACATCTCAAACTCCTATTCATAAAAATCCCTAATGCCTTGAATAACATACTCTCTTCATATTAATGAGTTCCTATTTTGGAAAGCCAGGAAAGGAATATTTCTTGAAGTAAAGAAGGCAGTTCAGTGGTTCCTAAAGGAAAACAGGCACTATTTCCAGAGGTTGATACACAGGGACAGGTTGTAGGAGAAGAAGGTGTTATGAAATATAAAATTAAGACTGCAGAAATACCACCACAAAAGCTAAAACAGGAACCTCGATGCTTTGAGACGGGAGAAAACCAGGTTTGGAAATGCCAATCCTGTGACAGGAGACAGAGAATGCCCCCAAAATTATAGGAGGCATCTGTGAGAAGAAAGGACTGAAATGGCTTCTAGGGGTAGCTTGTATGTATTCATTTATCCTTTTCCTGGCACTTTTAGGCCATACACATAATGGCCCTCAACAAACTGGTTTATATTCAGGGTCATCAGAGATAAGTAGGCCTAATTACTGGTATTCAGGTATTCAACACCACCTTTTCATATTGCATCACCAATATAAAAAGCAATTTGTATAATTTGGTGGGGTAGGATTTAATTATGAAAAAGCATTTTATATAGTTAACATTGCCTAGTGCTGCATAACTTCCAAAAATTAAGTGAAAGCAGAGATAAATCCTGGTCTTTTATTGCCTTCCCAGAGGCCTCTCCAGATCCTTATTAGTTGAAAGTTTCCCTGTGACATCACCTGTCATTTTAAAAAAATCCTCTTAGTCCTTAAATATAAATATGCCCTGTATTATATTTTTCACGAGTGACAATATTTCCTTCACTATATTGTAAGCCTTTGGAGGTCAGAAAAAATGCATCTAAATCATTGTATGCCACATCTAGTACAGTGCCTTACACTTACATGCTAATTCAATAAATACTCATTAAAATAATGGAGATACTAATGTAGTGGGACGTTTGTGAGCCCTTTAGGTGAATGCATTATCAACTATGTTTTACTTTTTATTTGAAAATGTACTCTTAGCACACATAATTGTGGCATTTATGGAAAACTTACATATTTAATTGTACTGACTCTCCATAGCTAACATTAGTGGAACCAGTACTGTCCAGTAGGTATATAGTGAAAGCCACAGATGTAATTTAAAATTTTCTAGCCCTGACTGGTATGGCTTAGTTGGTTGGGTGGTGTTCTGCAAAGCGAAGGGTTCCTGATTTGATTCCCAGTCAGGGCGTATGCCTGGGTTGTGGGCTGGGTCCCTGGTTGGGGTGCGTGCACGAGGCAACTGATCAATGTTTCTCGCTAACATTGATGTTTCTCTCCCTGTCTTCCTTCCTTCTCCAAAAATAAATTAAAATATCTAACATTTTTTAGTTGGAACATTACAGAAGAAACACAGGTTAATTTATCTTTCACCACATTAGTTCCAAAATATCTTTAACCTGTTATCAAGTTTTAAAATTTGAGAGATGTGGCCTTGGCCAGGTAGCTCTGTTAGAACATCATACCAATACACTGAGGTTGCAGGTTCAATCCTTGGTCAGGACACACAAGAAACCAGAGAATGCATAAATATGTGGAACAACAAACTGATGTTTCTGTCTCCCTCTCTCTAAAATCAATTAAAAAATCTTTTTTAGTCATTAAAAAATCTTTTTTAGACATTAAAAAAATCTGGTGTGTATTTTACACTTACAGTACGTATGTATTGAAACTAGCCACATTTCAAATGCTGAATAACCAGACAATGGCTATTAGCTATTGCATTGGACAGAGCAGGTGTAGAACTTAAGGGCAGACAATAAAGCTCTTTGGGTCTTAGTTTCCTGTAAGGTAACTTACAGCTTTGACTTCGTGTTGTCATTTTAGATCCAAATAAAGCTAATTGGTTTGCCTGTTTTTTTGTCGTGTTCATAAATCCATAAAATAAGAAACCTTTTTGTATTAAGCATTGGATAAAGACATTTTAATAGGCACTTTCTATCCAATATAATCTCTAAAATTTATGAAGAAGAGATTTCTGTTTTAGAGTTGAGGATATAGGAATTGAGATAGATCAAGTTAACCTTGCTCAATGAAGTGTTCTGGTAGAAGGTGGAGTTGGTTTTAGAAACAGGATTGATTGTGGATATCCCATATCCCTACTAGAAGTTCAGAACTTTTAATAAAAGATTAGAAAAAAATTTCAATCCTGTGTGTGAGTGTTAAAGTGGATACTAGATTATAAGGTTAAAGAGAAAACATTTAGAAACTAATATGAAGTAATAGTATTCAATATACACTGTAATTGAAAAAAATACTAATAACTTTCTGAATGAAATAAAGTTTTGTTTCATTAAATGATGTCTGTATCAAGAAGAAAATTCATTTTTCTTGGTGTAAGTGTAGATTTCAAAGATTTATGACAAATTGTTTTCATTTTTTACTTTCCTGAACATAAAAATAATATAAAGGTTTAAATTGCCTATTGTCTAGGCAATTTATTAGTTTATTCTAATTGCCTCTGCTAAGAAAACTATGGAAAAGAAGTCTTAGTTGATTGTTGTAAAAATGTTTAATTTGAAAAGAACAGAACATTGGGTCTTTTAAGTGTTTTGGCTGTCAGTGAAAAGTTGAACAGTAATTTCAGAACAGGTCCTTAAGGAAGCAAAATTTTTAAGCGGAAAAAAGACTGGCAATGTAACTTCCTGGAAAAGTTTAATAAAATAACTTAAAGTACTCAAGTCCGTAGTAGACACTTGATACATGTAGATTAATTTAACATACACCTTTTATTTGTACTTAAGCATAGCCCTAGAATGTTCATATAAACAAGGTTTTATAGATAAAATACACTAAAAAGGCTCCAAAAGTGAAATTTATAGATGTTTAATTACTTATATATCTCAGAACTAAAAATAGCATTAAGCTTCCCAGTGATGTTACACAGTAGTATTGTAAATGGTTTAATCAGAAATTGTAGCCCCAGCTGGTGTGGCTCAGTGGCTTGAGTGCCAGTCTGTGAACCAAAGTGTCGCAGGTTCGATTCCCAGTCTAGGGCACATGCCTGGATTGCAGGCCAGGTCCTCAGTAGGACGTACGCAAGGGGCAATCACACACTGATGTTTCCCTCCCTCTCTTTCTCCCTTCCCCTCTCTAAAAAATAAATCTTAAAAAAAATTGTACAACATGAGTGTATTTGTGATGTTAACGCCTAATGATAAGGATCAGTGAAGTGGACACTTTGATATACTGTTGTGGACCATTCTAGGAAGGAATTTGACAGAATGTATCATGTTTTTACTTTTAGATCCAGCAATTGTATAGATGTTGATCCTAAGGAAATTATTATAAATGTGTATAGATTTGAGGTCAAGGGTGATAATTATATTAAAGAAAGTAAATGATTAGCATTAACAGAATAGTGGTACATTCTAATGGAAAATGCATCGTTAAAGTTGGTCCAATGTATTCGGAATAATAACATGGGAAAGTATTAATGAAACTGTACATACACTACTTTTTTTTTTAAATCATTTCTGAGCACATCTGTCTCCGCTCTTGGGGCGCGTAAGGTCTTGAGGAGAAATGACAGGCAACATGAGCACACCAGCTCAGGGGTTAGAACGGCTTCAAATCCCGGTTTTGCTAACTGTATGATTTCTGAGCAAGTTCCTCTCCGTCTAAGTAATCTAGCTGTAAAATAGGAGAAACCAGAGTTTGTGTTGTACAGCCCGAGGTGAATGTGTGACAGGTGGCTTATGGCGCCGCCCAAATTTTACTTATGGTAAGGTTTTCCTGTATCTCTCAGAGTAGCAATAGGCACACTAACTAGCAATTTAGTAAAGCGAAAGCCCCACAAGACTACAAGAGGGCTTTAACCTAACGTGTATACCCCCTCACGCAAACACTTGGATTTTGGTTAGGCCCTAGGGGTTGTCAGGGACTGAGCTCCACCTCGTCCTAGAGCGCGCAAACGACGCGCTCTCGCAAGTGTTGCGGCCCAGTGGGTTTGACTTGAACGTAATCTAGAGTCGTATTACTCACCCAGGGCCCGCGCAAAACTAGTACTCAGAGGCGTCCCTCCCTTCTCCCCCTTGGGGCAGGACCCCACGTTCCGTCCCTCCGAGGGTTCGCGTCACAGATACTACAGTCCCCAGCAGCTCCTTAAACTCGGGTGCCATGCAGGCAGGGCCTGGCAGCTGCGGGGGTGGGGGACTATAGTTTCTGCTGTGTGTTCAGACACAAATCGCTCTCTTCACAATACAGGAGGTTACTGGGTGCTGCAGTTTTACCCCCGATTTCCGAGAAAGGTGTCTTGCCAGAGCCGCAGGATCCTTCTAGGGGACGGCGCGCAGCTCCCGCCTGGAGAGCGGAGAGGCTAGACGCTAGGGGGAGCTCCTGCGGCGTGACGACCTCCGGCTCTTCCAGTGGCCATCCGCCCAGCCGGGGGCTGCGCACGCGCGATGGGGGCCTTGGGCGGGGCTTTGGGCGTCTGCAGTCGCCCGACAGTCCGCCACTCGGCGGCTCTGTGAGTCGGCAGTGTCGGAAACCCCGGAGGTTAATGGGGGTCGCCTCGACCTCAGCCTCAGTCTACAGCACAGCTTCATAGCCACGCCAGAAATGGTCCCCTGGGTGCGGACGACGGGGGAGAAACTGAAGCAGCGGCTGCGGCTGGACCTGGGACGCGAGATCTGTCGCCAGTACCCGCTGTTCTGCTTCCTGCTGCTCTGCCTCAGTGCCGCCTCACTGCTCCTGAACAGGTAACGCCGCAATGCAGAGCCAGCCGGGCGGCTGGCGGCTGCTCTCCGGAACCGGGGCCGCAGGCCCATATGGCTTGCCTTTGTGGATGCCAACCTGGGCTGCGTAGCTGAGAGGTCTTGGAGCCGGCCGCGAGGCCTCTGGGGAGAGCGGTCTCAGGGAGCCCGACCCGGGGTAGGGGCCCCGGAAGTGCAGGCGCTGGTTGGGTTCAAGTGTCCCCTTTCCTCAAGCCTAGTGTCCTAAGCTAGCTGTCCTCGATTCTTACCTTTTTACCCAGATGTTTTTCAGAGGGGTGCAATTTGTGTGTCCAGCCCAATTCGAGACCGCACCGGGGCGCGCCAGTCAGCTGACAGCGTAGGGTTCAAGGTCCGGTTGTAGCCGCAGTTTAGGCAGACTCCCCTGGCTCTCACCGTGTGCACACGGATACGTACAATCTCATAGCTTAAGCTGTCCCTCAGTGTTGTTGGTTAAACGTGTGGTTACAAAGATTTGTTGAACCTAAGTTAGAAAGCAAATTGGTACCTGCCTCAACATCTCTAGAATATTCCTAAAGAGAAGACCGAGAGTTAAAATTGGTAACTTCAGTTGACGTTTTGAAATTGGAAGGTTCTGCCCCTGAAATAAACTTGTAGATTTCTGTCATTTTTTACTATTCATAGAAAAGGTAGCTATGGAATAGGCAGTGGAGAAGAACTATTCCTTTAGAATTATTTCCAAATTTGCTTTTAGTGGAAAGAAGTGTGAGACAGTTGTCAGCAACAGCATCTGCGTGATGTTTTGTCTTTTTTGAACATGCAATCGACCTTACTCTTTTATTTTTATTGAATTTATTGGGGTGACATTGGTTAATAAAACTATATAGGTACAATTCTATAATATATCATCTGTATATCATATCGCGTGTTCATCACCTCAAGTCAAGTCTCCTTTCATCCCAGTTTATCCCCCTTTACCCTCCTCTACCTTAGCGTTTGTTTTTTTTTCTTTGTTTTTGCTTAATCCTTTCATCTTTTCACCCACCTATCACCCCAACCCACCTCCCCTCTGAAAGCTGTCAGTCTGTTTTCTGTTTCTATATATTTTGTTTATTTTGTTAATTAGATTCCACATATAAGTGAAATCATGCGGTACTTTTCTCTGACTGGCCTATTTCACATACCAAAACTCTCCAGGTTCATCCATGCTGTTGCAAAGGGTAAGATTTCCCATCCTGTTTTTAATGGCTTTGTAGTATTCCACTGTATATACTACTCATATGGTACTCAATGTACCACAGCTTTTTTATCCACTCATCTACTCATGGATACTTGGGCTGCTTCCAAATCTTGGCATTTGTAAATAAAGCTGCAATGAATATAGAGGTGCTTATGTTATTTTAAATTAGTGTTTCAGATTTCTTTGGATATATTCTGAGAAGTGGAATTGTTGGGTCATAAAGCAATTCCATTTTTATTTTTTTGAGGTATCTCCCTACTACTTTCCACAGTGGCTGCACCAGTCTGCATTCCCATCAGCAGTGCAAAAGGCAACCTTACTCTTTATCTTGAGGTAGTTGGTCCCCAAGAATAGGAATAGGAGTGAAACCACAGGGAATTCAGTAACTTAATTTAACTCTAAATTTTTCTTGTGACTGTTGATGCTTTGCTTTCTTATTAGTTGATTCTGGATTTGTATAATATTAGGTTTAAATAGCAATTGATATTTTACTGGAATATGTGCTTTGATTGTGATAGTAAGATGTCTGTAGGAGTACTGAAGAAGTAGAATCCTTAAGAGAGTACAATCTAATTATTACTTACTTGCTTTTTGTCCTCTGGAAGGTATTCCAAGCTGGACTAACAGGTTTAATATGAAAGACATGTAACTTTATATGACTATCAAGTTTTGTCCAGAGGTTCTTACTTTTATCCTTTGAGAGTTAGGTGATTTTAGGTCATCAAGGTAGGACAACCATGTAGGAGCATATTGAACCAGATTTCTGACTTGCCTCCTTAAACATAGTTTTGATGTTGTTAAGAAGTCCTAGAATACTATATAATTTGTATACCATTTCATTTGTACACTGTATCTTTATTTGTATTATACAAAGAAAGAAGGAAATAATACTTGACTGTTATCACCAAGTGGTTGAGTTTATGACTGAAATTGCTTTTGCATAATTTTTTTGTATTTTTTATTTGCTGTTGTAATTAGCAAGAATGATCTTAAGCATTAGTCTTTTTAAAATTTATTTTAATTTATTTTTTATTTTTAAAATATATTTTATTGATTATGCTATTATAGTTGTCCATTGTCCATCCTTCACTCCCCTCTGCCCTGCACACCTCCTCCCACCCAACATTCCCTGCCCCCCTTTAATTCATGTCTATGGGTCATACATAGAAGTTCTTTGGCTTCTACATTTCCTGTACTATTCTTACCCTCCCCTTGTCTATTTTCTAACTACCATTTATGCTACTTATTCTCTGTACCTTCCCCCCTCTCTCCCCCTCCCACTCCCTTGTTGATAACCCTCCATGTTATCTCTATTTCTGTGGTTCTGTTCCTATTCTAGTTGTTTGCTTAGTTTGCTTTTGTTTTTGTTTTAGGTGTGGTTGTTAATAACTGTGAGTTGGCTGTCATATTACTGTTCATATTTTTGTGTCTTCTTTTTCTTAGATAAATCTCTTTAACATTTCATATAATAAAGGCTTGATGATGATAAACTCCTTTAACTTGACCTATCTGAGAAACACTTTGTCTGCCCTTCCATTCTAAATGATAGCTTTGCTGGATAGAGTCATCTTGGATGTAGGTCCTTGCCTTTCATGACTTGGAATACTTCTTTCCAGCCCCTTCTTGCCTGCAAGATTTCTTTTGAGAAATCAGCTGACAGTCTGATGGGAACTCCTTTGTAGGTGACTGTCTCCTTTTCTCTTGCTGCTTCTAAGATTCTCTCCTTATTTTTAATCTTGGGTAATGTAATTATGATGTGCTTTGGTGTCTTCTTTCTTGGGTCCATCTTCTTTGGGGTTCTCTGAGCTTCCTGGACTTCCTGGAAGTCTATTTCCTTTGCCAGATTGGGGAAGTTCTCTTTCATTATTCAAATAAGTTTTCAGTTTGTTGCTCTTCCTCTTCTCCTTCTGGTACCCCTATAATTCGGATATTGGAACGTTTAAAGGTGTCCTGGAGGTTCCTAAGCCTCTCTTTGTTTTTTTGAATTCTTGTTTCTTTATTCTTTTCTGATTGGATGTTTCTTTCTTTCTTCTGGTCCACACCGTTGATTTGATTCCTGGTTTCCTTCCCATCACTATTGGTTCCCTGTACATTTTCCTTTATTTCACTTATCATAGCCTTCATTTTTTCATCTAATTTGTGACCAAATTCAACCAATCCTGTGAGCATCCTGATTACCCGTGTTTTGGACTGTGCAGCTGATAGGTTGGCTATTTCTTTGTTGCTTATCGTAGTTTTTTTGAAGCTTTGATCTGTTCTTTCATTTGGGCCTTTTTTTTTTTTGTCTCCATGTACCTGTTACTAGTAAGGGGTGGAGCCTTAGGTGTTCACCAAGGCAAGGCAACCCACGTCACTGGGTTGACTGGGTTGTGATGCTGTATGTGGAGAAGGGGTCTGAGAGGGAGCAAAGGCACTTGCTCTGCTTTCTGCCGTATTTCAGTCACTTCCCCCACTACCCACAAGCAAAGTGGGCCCTTCTGGTGCTGATTCCTGGGTGTGTGGGCTTGTGTATGTTCTAAGACCCTGTGGGTCTCTTCAACAAACTCTCCTGTGAGGCTGGAAGTTTCTCCCACTGCCATCTCAACCCCCACAGGTGTTTTCAATTAGTGGTTTGAGGCTTTATTTCCCTGGTGCTGGAGCCCTGGGTTGCGAGGTCTGTTTCGCTCCCCAGCTGTTCCTCCTGATTTATCTGCAATATGAATGTGGAATCATCCGCTCCACCAGGTGCCGCCTAACCATGTCTCATGCCAGTTGCAACCTTGTCCACCCTGGTCCTCCATCTGCCGCCTTGTTGTGAGTCCTCTCTGCCCAGCTGCCCATCTCCGCCCCTTCTACCGGTATGAACGAATGTGTCTTCTTTAACTCCTTGGTTGTCGGACTTTCATACAGTTCGATTTTCTGTCAGTTCTGGTTATTTTTTGTTTTTAAATTGTTGTCCCTCTTTTGGTTGTGTGAGGAGGCACAGTGTGTCTACCTACACCTCCATCTTGGCTGGAAGTTCCATTAGTCTTTTTTTTTAAAGAAAATTTTATTTATTAATTTTTAGAGAGGGGGAAGGGAGGGAGAAAGAGAGGGAGCAAAGGGAAACATTGATGTACTAGAGATACACCCCCAACTGGGGACCTGGCTCACAACCCTGGCATGTGCCCTGGCAGTGAATCGAACTGGCAACCTTTCAGTTTGCAGAAAAGGCTGGCTCTCAGTTCACTGAGCCACACCAGCCAGGGCATGTTAGTCATGAAAAAAGAATGGTTAGAATCTTTTTTTCCAAGAAAAACTTTTTGGAAGGTGTAGAAACGTGTGTGCATATAGTGTACTTTTCGTTGTACTGTTTGATTTTCTTTAAAATACATGTCTATTCCCATGTATGTACAAACACTTATGCTTAGACTATCTCTGGAATATTGTTATACAAGGAAACATGCCCCTTCTGAGAGTGGGAGAGTGCTAGGTACATCTGTTCAGAAATTTAAAAATATATTTAACACATAAAAAACATTTGGGGCATAATGATGGAAATAGAAGAAATGGGAAGATAAGCCCAATATCTATTTTCAGTAAATGATTTTTTTAAAAGATCATTTATTTATTTTTAGAGAGGGGAAGGGACAGAGAAAGAGAGGGTAAGAAACATCAATCAATGCGTGACTGCTCTCGCATGCCCTGTGGTCCGCAACCCAGGCATGTGCCCTAGACTGAGAATTGGACCTGTGACCCTTTGGTTTACAGGCTGGCACTTAATCCACTGAGGCACAACAGCCAGGGCAATAAATGATTTTTTAATTGAAAGTTACTGAATGTTTATTGAAAGGAGGACTGATTTATACTCCTCATCTTTTTTTTTTTAAGATTTTATTTATTCTTAGAGGGGAAGGCAGGGAAAAAGAGGGAGAGAAACATCAGTGTGTGAGAGAGACATCAATTGGGTTGCCTCTTGCATGAGCACCCTGACTGGGGACCATGTCCACAACCTAGGCATGTGCCTTCTACATTGCGGGACAGTGCCCAACTGAGCTACACTGGTCAGGGCATACTGCTCACTCTTGAGCCATGCACAAAAGAAGACATGTTCATTTTGAGACATCCTGTAGGCAAAAGGTCACAAATGCCTAATAATACACATGGCAAATATAGCACTTAGGTAGATGGTCCTGTTTGTAGACCACTTGTATTAATCTTTCCATTACAACTGTTTCATCATCAATTAGTGATTTCTACACAGGCATTTTACCACTTCATTTTTAGAAATAACTTTAAATTTTCACTTTTAAATCTCCACTGGTTAGTATGAAGAGTTGAAGCTTTCCTTGTGTATAGTTACATTTATGGTAGTTTTTGAAATTTTTTCTCTTATAGTTTTGAAACTATGTAAGATCTTCCAAGGTGTTACTTAGCATATGCATTTTTCTTTCAATATGAATTAAGATTATGAATTTTATCCATGGTAAGATAAATGGATATAACCTTCAGACCATTGTAAGTGATTTGTTGGAAAAGTAGAGTAACATACTTTATATATTTCAAGTTATTTGTGATCTCACCTTTATAGTATTATTAGGACAAATTAGGAACATAGTTACAATTATATACATTTGCCACAGTTTTGAGTATTTGAATGTTAGAATAAGGAATGTTTTAAGTTAATTCTAATAAGAATGGTAATAGTAATAATAGCTAACACTTTGCAAGTGCTTTGTTTGGCTCAGGCGTTGTGTTGAGTTTTCATTTATTAATGAGGCAATTTATTGTTGTGGTTGAAAGTTTTAAATATGAAGCTTGACTGTAAGATTTTAATTCTGACTCCTCCATTTATCAGTTATATGACTTTGGATAAGTAATCTAGCTTTCGTCTGTCACAGTCTCCTCACCTCTTAAATGGGGATAATACTAGTACCTACATTATATGGTTATTTTGATGATTAAATGGATTATTACATGGAAAGTGCTTAAAATGGTGCTCAATACTTAGAACGTGCTCTTATTAAGTGTTAGCATTTACTTTTGGCTCATATATTCTTCAAATACTGTAAGATAGGTATGCTATTGTTAGCCTCAGTTTTTTTGACATATAACTTACAGAAAGATGTCTAACACATAATTGACTAATTCTTAGAATTTTTAAATATGACTGCCTATGTAACCATCACCCACATCAAGCCAGACAATTATTTCTAGCACCTCTGTAGGCTCCCTTGTTAATAGCCTCCTCAATCACTGTATATCACTTTGGCTTGTTTTTGAATTTCATGTAAATGAAATCATATGGTCTTCTTTTTTTTTTAAAGATTTTATTTATTTATTTTTAGAGAGGGAAGGGAGAGAGAGAGAGAGAGAGAGAGAGAGAGAGATCAATGTGCGGTTGCTGGGGGTCAAGACCTGCAACCCAGGCATGTACCCTGACTGGGAATCGAACTTGCGACACTTTGGTTCACAGCCCACGCTCAATCCACTGAGCTACGCCAGCCAGGGCTCATATGGTCTTGTATCTGGTTTCCTCCTCTCAGCTCTAGAGATTTATCTATATTTATGCATAAATCAGCAGTTTATTCCCTTTTCTTATTTCATAGTATTCCATTGGGAGTATGCCATACTGTGTTTATCCATTCTATTGTAGAAGAGCAGTTAAGTTGTTTGCAGTTTTTTCCTATTATGAATAACACTACTGTAAATATTCTTATTTACATTTCTTTTGATATACATATGTACTTTCTTCTTTTTGGTATATGCCCATGAATAGAAATGCTTCATCATAGTGTATCCATTTGTTTAAGTAGATACTGCAAGGTAGTTTTCCAGAGTGGTTACAACAATTTACACTCCTTCTAATAATGTTTGACAATTCTAAATAATATTGTCTGTAGGTTTAATTAACTATTTTAGTGAGTGTATAGTGGTAGTTCATTCTTATTATACTTTTCAATTATTTGATAGTTATTAGCTCCATTTCACAAATGAGCGAATTGAAGCTTGCAGTTGTAAAATAACTTGCTCAGGCTCATAGATAGTAAGGAGCAGATGGGATTCTAATGCAGGTCATTCTGATTCAGAAGTCTGAGCTTTTAGAAATTATATTACAAAGACATTAAGAATAATATTGATTATTATTAACTTTCTAAGTAACATTGATTCATAAAAATTATGAAGAACTCAGAAAATACAGCAATGTGAAAAATCACTCATAATTTTACATTCGGAGATGACTACTTTTGTTAACATTCTAATCACTTTTACCTTAAATTTATAATATTATGTATATAGCCTTCTGTATATGGTACCTGCTTTTTAACACATTTATTATTTTCTTTATTACTTTTTAAATTGCCACAACTGACTCATGTACACTTAACTTAGTATGTAACAGGCTTTTAGCACTTCTGTAAATTTATTTAGTCATCCTAACAACTCTATGAATTAGGTATTATTATCTTTTTGGCGTGTATTTTTTACCTTTATTTTTTAAAGAATATTTTATGAATTATTACAGATGTCCCATTTTTTCCCCTTTATCAACTGTCTGCCCTGCGCGCCCCTCCAGCATTCTACCCCTACCTTAGTTCATGTCCATGGGTCATACATATAAATTCTTTGGCTTCTCCATTTCCTATACTACTCTTAACCTCCCACTGTCTATTTTGTACCTACCAATCATGCTTCTTAATACCTCTACTTTTCCCCTATTCTCCTCTTTCCGTACCCCACTGATAACCCTCCATGTGATCTACATTTCTGTGATTCTGTTCCTGTTCTAGTTGTTTGCTTAGTTTTTGTTTTTATATTTGTTTTTAGGTTCAGCTGTTGATAGTTGTGAGTTTGTTGTCATTTTACTGTTCATAGTTTTGATCTTTTTCTTAGATAAGTCCCTTTAACATTTCATAATATAATGATCTGGTGATGATGAACTTCTTTAACTTGACCTTATCTGGGAAGCACTTTATTTTCCCTTCCATTCTAAGTGATAGCTTTTCTGGGTAGAATAATATTGGATGTAGGTCATTGCTTTTCATTACTTTGATATTTCTTTCCAGTATGTTTTTTTCTATAAGGTTTCTTTTGAGACATCAGCTGATAGTCTTACGGGAACTCCTTTGTAGGTAACTGTCTCTTTTTCTCTTGCTGCTTTTAAGATTCTCCTTATCTTTGGCAGTTTAATTATGATGTGTCTTGGTGTGTTTCTCTTTGGGATTCTCTGAGCTTCCTGGTCTTCCTGGAAGTCTGTTTCCTTCTCCAGATTGGGGAAGTTTTCCTTCATTATTTATTCAAATAAGTTTTCAATTTCATGCTCTTCCTCTTCTCTCACACCCCTATGATTCAGATGTTGGAACGTTTAAAGTGGTCCTAGATGTTTCTAATCCACTCCTCATTTTTTTTTAATTCTTTCTTCATTCTCTTCTGACTGAATGTTTATTTCTTCCTTTTGTTCCAAGTTGTTGAGTCCTGGTTTCATTGCTTTCACTGTTGTTCTCTGTATATTTTTCTTTCACTTTGTATAGTCTTCACTCTTTCCTTTGTTTTGTGGCCATACTTAATTATTTCTGTGAGCATCCTGATTACCAGTGTTTTGAACTCTGGATCTGATGGGTTGGCTATCGCCTCATCACTCAGTTTTTTTTTTCTGGAGTTTTGATCTGTTCTTTCATTTGAGCCATATGAGCTATTTCTTTATCTGGGCACACCTGTTGTGTTGTAAGGGGTGGAGCCTTAGGTATTCACCAGGGTGAGGCAACCCACTTTGCTGGATTGTGTCGTTGTATGTGGGGGAGGAGTCCAAGAGGGAACAATGCCGCTTGTTCAGCTCTTGCCCCTCTTTCAAGAGACTGGTGATTTCTCCTGCTGCCACAACCCCCATAGGTTTTTACAGCTAGAAGTTCTGAGGCTTGGCTTTACCTTCGATATAGCCCTGGGTGTTGTGGTCTGTCTTGCGTACTAATTGTTCCTCCTGGTTTATCCACATGTGAATGTGGGACTGCCCAGTACCCTAGCTATTGCCTTGCTTGTATGACCTTTCCACGTGGGCTGTCCATCTCCATCCCTCTTACCAGTTTGGATGAATGTTTCTTCTTTAACTCCTTGGTTGTCGGAGTTCCATACAGTTCGATTTTCTGGCAGTTCTGACTGGTTTTTATTTTTATTTTTTAAAATATATTTTATTGATTATGCTATTACTGTTGTCCCATATTTCCCCCCTTTATTCCCTTCTGCCTTGCACCCCCTTCCCACCTGCATTCCTCCCCTTCGTTGATGTTAATGGGTCATATATATAAGTTCTTTTGGTTGTGCGAGGAAGTGAAACATGGACCTACATATGCCTCCATCCTGGCCAGAAATTCTACCTTTATTTTTTCATTTAATTTCATTTAATTTCATTTAATTTCATTTCATTTATTTATTTAAATATATTTTATTGATTATGCTATTATGGTTGTCCTATTTTTTTCTCTTTACTCCCCTCTGCCCTGCACCCCCATTCCTCCACTCGAGTTCATGTCTGTGGGTCATACCTATAAGTTCTTTGGCTTTTCCAGTTCCTATATTATTCTTAACCTCCTCCCCCTGTATGTTTTATACCTACCATTTGTGCTTCTTATTCCTTGTACCTTTTCCCTCATTCATCCCCTCTCTCTCCCCTCTGATAACTCGCCATGTAATCTTTATCTTTGTGATTCTGTTCCTGTTGTAGTTGTTTGCTTAGATTGTTCTTGTGGGTTTTTTTTTTAGGTTCCGTTGTTGATAGTTGTGAGTTTGTCATTTTACTGTTCATATTTTTGATCATCTTCTTTTTCTTAGATAAATCCCCCAACCCTAGCTGTCATCCTGCTCTCTATTTATGAGTCTGTCTCTATTTCCCTTGTTAGTTCAGTTTGTTCATTAGATTCCACATATGACTGAAATCATATGGTATTTGCCTTTCTCTGACTGGCTTATTTTACTTAGCATAATGTTCTCCAGGTCCATCCATATTGTCACAAACAGTAGTTTTCTTTTTTTTTATGGCCAAGTAGTATTCCATTGTGTAAATGTCCCATAGTTGTTTTATCCACTCAGGACCTAGAATAATCTGTTGGTTTTGTTCATTAACAAGTGTAACAGTTGATGCTGGTTGTTGGCTGTGATCTTAGCCTGGCTATATAGGCCAGAACGTGTGCATAAGACCTTTACATGTGGCTTTTTTCCCAATATGGAGCTGGGTTATAAATGTGAGCATTCCAAGAAAGAGAGCCTGGTGGAAGCCATATCCTTTTTTATGACCTAGCTTTGGAAGTTGGGCAGCTTCATTTCTGCTACATTCTATTGGTTAGAAGTGAGTTATTAAGGCTAACCCCTATTGAAGGAGAAGGAAATTAAGTTCCTTCTTTTGATGGGAAGAGTGCAAAGAATTTGTAATCATGTTTAATACTTCCACCAGTTTCATTTATTTTATAAATTAATTTGAGTGGGATTGATCTATTTACTATATTTAATGGTTTCATCTGTTACATAAATCTCTCTCCATACCAGCTCTCTTATATCCTTTTAGTATCTTTTTAATTTAGAAAATTTCATTATGAAAAACTTCATTCATATATAGATTATATATCTAAAATAAAAGTACAATCGTATAATGAAACCTGTAGGTACCTATTACCCAGCCTCAGAAATTATCAGGTCAAAGTCAAATATTCCTGTTCCCCAATTATTTTGAAGCAAATCCCACATGAAATATTTACCTATAAACAGTAAATATTCCTGTATGTATCTCTAGTAGATAAGAATTATTTTTTCTTACATAACCACAATACTGTTTCATATTTAAAAAAACAATTTCTTAACATCATGAAATATCCATTCAGTGTTCATATTTCCCTGAATTTGTTAGAGGTTTTCTCCCCAATATTTTAAGCATACAGGAATGTTGAAATTTACAGTAGATGACTAATTATGTACTGCCTAGATTTTACCATTAACATTTTACTGTTTGCACATGCCTTATCAACTGGCTATGCATTACTCTGTGATGAAACTTATTTATAAACCACTTTTAAAGTTAATTAAATTAAGATCAAAATATGATTTTTAATCAGAAAATTGCCTCCCCTCCCCGCCCATCCCTTTCTATTAAGCCTTTTAATTTGTTTGTTGAAGAAACAGCCATTTATTCTGTAGAGTTTTCCACAGTCTGGCTTTTACTGATTACATTCCTGTAGTGTTTTTGAACATGTTCCTTTCCCTCTGGGTTCTCTGTAAACTAGTATTGGGCAGGCCAAAAAGTGAGTTTAGTTTTTGCTGTAATACAAAAGACACATTTTTAATGTTCACTAATAACTTTATTGATTTGGATATTTTGAGGATGCTAGCTATCTCCTGCTATTGGCTTCTGGTGGGTAAAGGCCAGGGGTGCTGCTAAACATCTTCCAGTGCATAAGACAGCCCCACAGCAAAGAATTATTTGGCCAAAATGTCAATAGTACCGAGGAACTTCACAAACTACTTTTGACATGTTTGGTCAGTTACAGCACCTTCTCTGTACAATGCACAAATCTTTTTTTATGTTTCAGTTGCATTTTTACCTTTCTTGAAATAACAAAGCATAAATGCCAAAGATGTATATCTTCTTCCATCTTTAATATTAAAATGGCTGCACAAAAATTCACTAATTTTGATAACATTTTTAGAGATTTTATTTATTTATTTTTAGAGAGAGGGTGGGAGAAATAGAGGGAGAGAAAACATATGATACATGATGCATGAGAGGAAACGTCCTTGGTTGCCTTTCCCACACCCTCAACTAGCGATCCAGCCTGCAACCCAGGCTTGTGCACTGACTGGGAATTGAACTGGAGACCTTTTGGTTTCCAGGCCAGCACTCAATCTACTGAGCCATATCAGGGAGGGTGATAAATTTTTTAAAAAAATACATGCTGATATGACAGCTTTCATAATACAATCTAACAAAATTGTTTCAAATGAAGGTAAAGACAACTAAGCACTACTAAAGCCATTATACAGAAAAAACTAAACAAACATTTTGGCCAATCCAGTAGTTAGGTTAAGAGGCTTCATTGTTTTGATTTTTTTTCCCTTTAGTCCATGGTGATGTAGATTTAAAGATATTGAATTATTTTAAGAATATGCTTTTCTTATTATTTATTTTATGATATACTGTTAGCTTTAGTTGGTAATATCATATGTATATTTATAAGTGAAAGAGACCTAATGGTTTTCTTTTATTATCTTCATCTGACTTGGTTACTAAAATTATATTTGTCCATTTAAATTAGCAATATTTTCTAATTTTTTTCCCCCAAAAGCAGTCTGTGTAAGATAGGGATTATCTGTTTCATCAAAGTTTGGTAAAACAGTTTGGTCCAGGAGCCTTTTTTTTGCAGCCAGGCCTCTGATTACTGATTTAATTCCTTTAATGATAACCGGTCTATTGAAGTTACCTAGTTCTTCACTTACTACTTAGCATTTTGTCTTTTTAAAAAAAAATTTGTCTAATAGGTTATTTGATTTATGAACATGTAGTTGTCCATAGTCTTACTCTTTGTTTCAATTATTGCTGTGATTACTTTTTCTATTAAAGTTTATTTGTGTTGTTTACACTATTACAAATGTCCCCATTTTTCCCCTCTTTGCCCTTCTCCACTCAGCCCTTGCTCCCTCTCTCCCTCAGGCCATCACCACACTGTTGTCTTTGTCTATGGGTTATGCA
Source organism: Phyllostomus hastatus (assembly GCF_019186645.2). NCBI lineage: Eukaryota > Metazoa > Chordata > Mammalia > Chiroptera > Phyllostomidae > Phyllostomus > Phyllostomus hastatus. The sequence goes on along the minus strand of NW_025333872.1, from coordinate 39,105,193 downwards.
TATGTGTTCTTTGGTCCAGTGGTAGCTAACCTTTTGGTGTCTCTGCGACACTGGAAAAGAAGGCTTGTCTTGGGCTACACATTAAATATTGTGATACATAATCACAAAAAAATTCATATGTTTTAAGTCAATTTATGATTTTGTATTGGGCCACATTCACAGCCATCATCCTATGCTGTGTGTGGCCCATGGGCTGCAGGTTGGACACCCGTGGATCACTTCACTTTCTTTTATTCAATCCCCTCTTCTGCTCCCCCTGACAGCTGTCAAGTCTGTTTCTACTTTGTTCTTCAGTTTATTTTTGTTCATTAAACTCTGCATGGTTGTTCCTTTTTTTAAAAAAAAATATTTATTTCTAGAGATATGAGAAGGGAGGGAGAAGGAGAGGGAGAGAAACCTTGATGTGCAAGACCTCCACTGGGGACCTGGCTTACAACCCAGTCATGTGCCCTGACTAGGAATCAAACCAGTGAACTTTCAGTTCTCAGGCTGGTGCTCAATCCACTGAACCACACCAGCCAGGGCATGATTATTTCTTTTTCATTCTATATTTTATGTAGTTATATCCTCTCTTTTGATGTCTTGCTAAAAGTTTTTTTTATTAACTTGAAAATTTCTGAGCATACATAGATAAAAGAGAGTACGAGGTACCTTTAAGCACCTGTTACTTAGCTGCAACGACTATCGATATTTTGCATATTTTAGAAAATAAAATCTTCCTTGTTTTTAAAAAAATAACTTCTATAAAAGACTATAACCTTACAAAGGGGGTGTTAACCTATTATTAACAATAATTGGTTAATATCATCTAATAACCACTCCATAATCAAATTTTCTAACCCTAATTGTATAAACATTTGTAGTTAATTTGCTCTAATCAGGATCTAAACTAGATTCACTCATTTTATGTGGTTGCTACATAAGCAACCACAAAGTATTTACTTTTGTGAATTTACTTTTTACTATGAAAGTACAAATCTTTTATAATCTAGAACAAAAGTTGGCAAACTTTTCCTGTAGTGTCACGTCAGATAGTAAATATTTTAGTCTTCGTGGCCTACATCGGGTCTTTGTTCCATATTGTCTTTTTAAAGAACCCTTTAAAAATGTGAGAACCTTTTTTAGCTTGAGGGCTGTACCAAAGCACGTGGCATTTGGCCCACAAGCCATAGTTTGTTAACCTGACTTAGAAAATTCTTCATCACTCTCTCTTTTTCCCTACCATGGCCATTGACTTCTTGAAGAAATTAGGTAATTTGTGCACACTCTGATTTTTCCAGTGGTTTTCTCATGTTGTCTTGTTTTTTTTATTCTCATTCTGACATTTTTTGTAGACAGGGAGTTAGATCTGTAGGCTCTCTTAGGTTTAGATTTTTTCAGTGGAGTATGAGAATACTTCAGTGATTCTCTGTACATTCTATTATATCATTTTTATATCAAAAGTAGCCTCACTTTTTGTGGATTCAGGTAGTAACAGCTGATACTTTGCTGGGTAAGGCATAAAGCAAACTTTCAAAAACCAAAACAAACTTTCTATTTGTTTTACCACTTAGTTATTCCCTGAATCAGTTACTTCATTATAGTTACTTCATCATGATGATTTTCTCATTCTTTCATTCCTTCTGTAGTTTTAAATTTGAAATTTTTCCCTTTTTTTTTTTAGTAGAATTGCTTTACTCCATGCAGTAGGTCTGTTTAGTTACAATGAAGAGCAGCTCAAATTGGAAAAGTAGGGTAAATGCTTACTGTTTTCTCTTAGTGTTTAGAGAAATTGGTGACCTAGTAACTTCCACTAGTATTCAGTTAGCAGTTTCCTTATTTATTAATTTTTCCAAAGAGCTAACATATTTTATTATCTCTGGTCATTGTTGTTTGCTTTATTGATTTGTTCTTCTCTACTGTTTCCTTTTTGTGCATTTCAATTTACTGTTCCCCTTCCCAACTTTCTGAATGCTTAGCTTGTTGGTTTTCAGCATTTCTTTTTTATCTTTTTTCTGATTAATGCAGGGTTTCCCAGCCTCAGCACTAATTTGGGTCAGATACTTCTTTGTTATGGGGAACTGTCCTGTGTGCATTTTAGGATGTTTAGCAGCAGCCTTGGCCTCTAGCCACTTGATAATAATAGTGGACTCCTCCAATTCTACTATCTGCAGTTGTGACAATAAAAAAATGTCTCCATTTGTTCCCTAGTGGGGGAAAATCACCTCTGGTTGAGAACCTCGGGGTTAATGCATTTAAAGTTATAGGTTTCCTTTTTAAATAATGCCTTAGTTATAGCCCACACATATTGCATATAATGTTTATTGTCTTTCAGTCTAAATACAGGTCTACAATCCCTAATCTGTAATTCTGAAATCAAAGAAACTCTGAAGAAGTAATTTTCTTTCTAAATTTGGTACCAATTAATTACATTTAATTACAAAACTTGACCTGAACAGACATGAGACTTCTTACAGTATTTATTTCTGACTTATTTCTTATTGTTCATGTTTTACTGCAGACATATTAATATCTGATTATGGAGTACTGAATCAGACCTCATTGGGGGTGTTATATTATGTATGAAATATGTACTATAAAACTCTGCAAGAATCTTAAAAAGTAAGAATTCTGAATCATATCTGTCTGGCTTAAAATGACTTTTGATAAGCAGTTATGGACATGAATATCATTATTTTCTCTGTGAATACCTCTATAACTTGAGTTAGTTTCTAGACATAAATTTATTGAGATGACGTAAGGCAAACAAAAACTCATAGAGAACAGTGTGATAGTCACCATAGGTTTTGCTTTTTTTTTTTTAAGCTTGATGTCAAGTGTGCTATTTTGATTAGAATGAAGATTTGTATAGAAGAATGGGAAGAAATAAGGGTATAAAGGTGAGCTGGGAGCATATTGAAAGGGACCATAAAGGTTTAAGGGGTTTGTATTTCATTCTGCAGGCAGCATTAAGTTATGGCTGGTTTTTGAGTGGGTGGTAGCCTTGTTTATGTTTAAGTGCTGAGTGAGAGAGTTTAATAATAGGTATATAGTGGATGTTTTCTTCACTTCCATTTTTCTTCTCTCTGTGGACTGGCTTCATTTTCTTCTTATTACATAGTGATTTGTGGACTGAGAAGCCAGCACCAAAGTTTATACTCGATTCATTTACATACAGTTAAACATAATGTGGTAAATGGCATTTTAACTGTATAGTTGGGGGGGCTGATATTTCATAAAATCATGATAACTGAAATTTGTGCATATCAGAACTGTGCAATGTGAGGGCTGCCTGACACATGAACATGACTGTTAACTTGTAACACTATGGCATTGTTTTTTTTAGATTAATCTCAAACCTGCTTCTTCCTTATAATTGTGCTCAGATCTTAGCCACATAGTTCTCCTGTTTGAATTCCTGTGCCTCGCCTCCAGTCCCTCATTTTTCTGCCCTATGCTCTTCTGTTGTTTTTCTTTTACTCACTCTAAGTTTTTACATAGACATTACCTCCTCTGAAAAAATTTTCCATCCTTTCAAATTTGGACTGTTTATTCTGCCTCAGGTGTTCCCATGTTATGTGTACTTTCTCTGTCATAATATAGAACATATGATCACATTGTATTGCACTCAATTACTTACCTGTCATACTTACCAGAGAGCATTTTCCGTGCAAATAGAAACCATGGCACTGCTGTTTCCTGCTATGTCATCACAGCCTAGTACTGTGTAGAATAAAATAGGCACTCAGTAAAATTTTTTTTAGAAGATTTTATTTATTTATTTTTAAAGAGAAGAGAAGGGAGGGAGGAAGAGAGGGAGAGAAGCATCAGCTGGCTGCCTCTCACTCACCCACAACTGGGGAACTGGCCCACAACCCAGGCATGTGTCCTGGCTGGGAATCAAACCAGCGATCTCTTGGCTCAAAGGCTGGTACTCAGTCTGTTGAGCCACACCAGCCAGGGCTATTTTTTTTTAATTAATGAAAAATAATCAGAATTTCGGTAGGGTGTGAATAGTACAATATCATTAGAAGGTAATCTGCAAGACTGAAGATGCAAGATGAAATATAGGCAAGTTAAACATGATATCCTGAGAACCAAATTTTGATATATTGAGAATTTATACTTCCTAATACTTTATTTTTAAGATTTTCCCCATTTTATTTATTTTTAAAATTTATTTAATTACTGTTGACAGTACATTTGTTTCAATTGTACAATTGTACAACATAATGATTAGACATTTATATACCTTACAAAATATACTTCTTAATACTTGAAGTGAAATGTTCTTTTGATAGCATACATTCTGTGATTCTTATAGCTAATAAATACATAACAGAAAATCATGATTGGAGAAACTGCTTCAGTCTGATATAGTAGGTGCTTAATAAATACTTGTTAAATCAATGAAGGAACAACTTAGTGTTAAATTTATTTTGATTTTAATACTTATTTTCATTTATTTCTAAGGTATCTTCGTGTTTTAATGATCTTCTGGTCATTTGTTGCTGGAGTCGTCACATTCTACTGCTTATTAGGGCCTGATTCTCTCTTACCAAATATATTCTTCACAATAAAATACAAACCCAAGGTAAAATTTATGTGTTCTTATTTTTAAAAGTCAGTATGTACGGCCCTATGCCATTTGATGTTATCATTGAAAGTGTGTTAAAGCAGTGATTATTTTTAAAAATACATCTACTCCTTAATAATAGAAGAGATCAGAACATTTTCAAAGTGAAATTTACATATGTGTATAATTTTAAGGTCTGCAGTTCTCCTAGGAAGAGCTATAAAAAGAAAATATAAAATTCTCAGATAATTGGTATCCACAATTTTAAGGTATCCTATAACTGTATTTTAACAATGAGGACAGTAAATTTAAACAGAGATCTCCATAGTTGTTTGTACAGTAGAATCCCCTGTGGAATCTTTAAAGATTCCTGGGTCCTACAGATTTTGATTGAATAGTTCTGTAATAGCCATGTAATCAGTACTTTTTTTTAAAAAGATTTTATTTATTTTTAGAGAGGGGAAGGGAAAGAGATAGAAAAGAGAAACAGCAATGTGTGGTTGGCTCTCAAGTGCCCCCTATTGGGAACTTGGTCTGCAACCCAGAGCATGTGCCCTGACTGGGAATCAAACCAGTGATCCTTTGGTTCACAGGTTGGTATTCAATTCACTGAGCCACAAGGGTGTAATCAATGTTTTTGCAAAAGCTTTCCAGGTGGTTCTGAGGGACAGGTACAATTGGGAAACTCTGGGTTAAATTAACCCTATTAATTTCCTAAATGTTTATTTTGTTCCATAGAAACACATAATTTGCTTAACCAAAATAATTTATATTTTTGAAATTTGAAAAAGATGGTAGTATATTAAAACTATCTCTGGTAAAGTCCGTAGGTGTGTGTCGATCAGGATTTAATGGGATCTCTTAAAGTCTCACATGATAATTCCTCATATCAATGTAGTCCCTCATCTCAGGTTTGTTGGTATTTCTACTCAAGGAAACACACGTGAAAGTGGTGCTCTATAACCCTCCTCGTTACCACGTATCTTCTCCCTCACTGAATTCAAGGTTTGGAGAAATAGAAAATAGTTTTTTCTTATACTTTTGCAGTAGAACATTATTTTCAAATATAGATTGATTTTTTAAAATAAACGAACATGACAATTGAATTGTATGTAACCTTGGAAATTTGGCTTAGGTATTGTAAAGCATTTCATTAAGGATTTTTTAGCTGTTATCTGTTTAGTTTAGCAAGTAGTGTTTATTACAAAGAGTATTTTTAGTGTTAAGGAAAACAATAATTTAAAAAATCTTTTGTCATACATTGATCAACAAACTTTGGAAAAATTGATTCTCTTTAGTAAAGATAGTATGTAAAATAAACATAAATTTCTACCCTCCCCTCCCCCAATTTCTCTTTTTTTAGCAGATAGGACTTCAAGAATTATTTCCTCAAGGTCGTTGCTGTGCTGTTTGTGGTAAAGTGAAATGTAAACGACATAGGTAAGTCAGAGTGTTTTTATTTGTTGATCCTTCCAAACATGTTTTGGATTTCAAGCAGTTTAACTGTATGATTTGTTTTAGGCCTTCCTTGCTACTTGAAAACTACCAGCCATGGCTAGACATGAAAATTTCTTCCAAGGTTGATGCATCTCTCTCAGAGGTAACTGATTTAATTAATATTGCCAAATATACTCAAGCAAGAAATATTAAATACCTATGGAAGTTTAATTATGGAGCATCTTAATATATGCTACCAAATTAATTCTTGGTAAGATAGTTGATCATTAGGAACTATGCTACTTGATTGGTAAACTGGAAATATTTTTAGATTCCATGTTTAATTTAAATGGACATTTTAACCAAAGAAAGTACTGTTCAACTTAGTTACTGCTTAACTCCTATAAATAGAAGTTATTTTTATGATACGGCAGTAGAAATAATCAGTTGTAATTTCAAAATGAAGAACCTGAGCTACAAGGAGCAAATATATATTTTACTGAATTATGACCCCAGTTTTGACACTAACTGAAGGGTAGAACAGGAAATGGAATTTCTTTTCACTGTTTCTGCATAATGTAAGAATAAAAAAGCATATTCTCTTATGAATGTTCCAGTCACATTTTATATGTAATATAAAATGTGGTAATATATTATATATATAGTTATTTCTTTTAGACACTTGTCTTCTGTGTTGATCTGAGAAAGCAATCAAGTCCTTGAAGGCATGCAAAGGGGCCTTATTTATTCCCAAAACCAAGTGCAGGGCTGGCTACCTTGTTGGTAGCTGAGATATATGTATTGAATTAAGAAATTGAGTGGCGAGGGGAGGGAGAAAATACAGATAACTGTAATTGAATAACAATAAAATGAAAAAAAAATTGAATGGTAATTAGTTGAAGAAGAGCATTTAACATCTGAATCCTGCCTAATCATCCCTTTTCCCAGTTTGTATCCATCTGTAGCTGAAACTTTGCTGCATGAAAGCCAAACCCCTGGCATTTTCCTTTTTCATTTCTTCTGTAAGGTCTTCTTTTTTAAAATTAAATTTATTGGGGTGACAGTGGTTAATCAAATTATATAAGTTTCAGGTGTACAATTCTGTAATATATCATTAGGTGTTCGCCACCCAAAGTCAAATCTGTTTTTATCACCATATATTTGACACCTTTTACCCTTTACTATCTTACCCATCCCTCTGGTAACCACCATAGTGCTCTCAGTATCTATGAGTTTTGTTTGTTCCTTTGTTGCTTTCAGTTTTATATCCCACATCTGAGTGAAGTCATATGGTTTTTGACTTTTTCAACTATAAGATGTTTTTCATCCTCAAGATTCCCTGATTTTAGACTGTGCTGTCCACTATGGTAGCCACTAGCCACATGTGGCTACAAATAAACACTTGAAATGCGTTGAGATGTAAAATATACACTGGATTTTGAGGACTTAGGAAAAAGGAACATAAACTATGTTATTAAATATTTTATATTGATTACATGTTGAAATAATATTTTGGATATATTGTTTTAAATAACATATATCATTAAATTACTTTAATGTATTTGTTTTAAAAATGTAGCTAGTAGAAGACTTAAAATTACACAGGTGGATCACATTATTATATTTCTGTTGGAGATTGCTGATTTGAAATCTTTTGAAGACAAGATCTCTAGCAAGATAATTTTTTATGTCTTTGATGTTTCATTTATTTGTTTATTTATTTATCTTTGAGAGAGGGAAAGGGAAAGAGAAAGAGAGGGAGAAAAACATTGATGTGAGAGGGAAACATTGATCGGTTGCCTCTGGCACACCCCGAACTGGGGACCTGGCCTGTAACCTAGGTATGTGCTCTGAGGGAATTGAATCAGCAACCTTACATTTTGCAGGATGATACTCAATGCACTGAGCCACACCAGTCAGGGCTAGAGTGATTTATTTCTTTAAAAATAAAAAAGGAAACTTCGCCAAATTCTTCACCTAGTGTCTGGCACTTATTGGTGATAAATATTAGCTCCAAATTTAAAAACATTTTTTTGAGATCTTGCTATATAGGCAGGAGCTAGACTAGACTCTAGGAATGAAAAGAGAGATAAAGTATGGTTCCTTTCTTCTAGGAACTTCACTCTGGGAGGGGAATTAGATGTATAAGCAGGCAATTACAATATAATGTAATAAGGGAATAATGGAACAAATATGTAAGGTATATTATTAGCACAGAAGAAATGGCTAGAAGTTTGCCAGACTGAGTTTGGGAAAGGGAATATTGGGGTTTGGAAAGAGCTTTTGAAAAGTAAGAGAGGCTTTGAAACAAGGTGTAATGTTCAGTAAGCTGGAGGGTAAAATGTGGAAGATATAGACAGTGAAGAGACAGTATTCTGGTAGCCAATACTTATTGATCACTTATAATATATTAGGCACTGTGCTAATCACTGTACTTGCATTATTTCATGTAATCATATAGCCTATGAAGTAGGTGCTATTATAGATGATTCAACCAAAACAGGGGTTTAGAGAGTTTAAATAAATTTTCTGACATTTCATAGCTGGTTGGTAGCAGAACTCAGTCTAAAACTCAGGTCTGGCTTAGTCTTTAAACAGTTTTTATATGGCCATTTCAAAATCATATTGGTAAAAGACTTAAAGAGCCATGCTGAAGAAGTTTAATTGATTACAGAAGCCAGTGACTTTCAACTATGTAACTAGAGTTTTTAGATGTGACTCACAGGATGCAGTGGGAGGTGAAAAGGAAATAAATGGTCTCAATTGCTGCTATGTAACTTTCCCCTGCCCCTTTAAAATCAGTGCAGCTCCACTTTTCTTACTTTGATATATTGTGGTTTGATATATTGAGGGTTTCATGCAAGGGAGGGATGTGGTCAAAATATATGTTTAAGATCACTTTGGCAGCTCTAATGGAAGATGGGGATGGGAGCTAGCTTGTAAGGAGGAAGACTCGTTTAGATCCTACTGCCACATAATAGGGGTGAGATGATGAGGACCTGAAAAGTGAGGCTGTAGAAAAGAGCTATGTAGGATGTAAAATCAGTAGGGTTTGGTGATTGGTCTTACTGGTTATGGGAATGAAGTAAGACCAAATGTTTAATGGTGAGTAAAAAGGAGAAAACTGTATTTGAACAATGATTAAAAAAAAAATGAATCAAATGTTTAATGGTAAATTTTCTAATCTCTGATACCCTATCCCTGTTTATATCCCAGCAGATATAACTAATGTTTAGGTTTTTCAAAAAATATATTTTATTTATTTATTTTTTAAAGAGAAGGGAAGGAAGAAAGAGAGGGAGAGAAATATTGATGTGCAAGGGATACATGGATTGATTGCTTCTCACATGCCCCCAACTGGGGACCTGGCCCACAACCTAGGTATGTTCCCTGACTGGGAATGGAACCAGAGACTTCTTGATTTTCCCAGGCTGGTGCTCAATCCACTGAGCCACACCAGTCAGGGCAATGTAACTAATGTTTAGTTTTTGTAATAAAAAGTCCAAATCTTGTTGCCTTCATATTTAGGGAATCCACAACCTTCATTACTGCTGTCAGAGAAGGTATACAGGTATATAGTCAGATCAGATACATTGTTTCATTTCCTCTCTGCTGATTTTTAAAGTTACTGTCCAATGAGGCAGGTCCTTTTAAAAATTAACATATTGCTATACCCAGACTAAAAAACAATGAAAGGTGTATTATCCAGGGTTTCTTTTATTTTTTATTACTTTTTCATATATAACTTGAACAGCTAAAATTTTCACAAATTGAACATATCTGTATAACAGCACCCAGATCAAGAAACAAAACATTGTCAGCAACCCAGAAGTTCCCTTCTTGCCCGCTTCTAGCCACTATCCTCCCTTCAAAGGGATCACAGACACTTAATTTTGACCCCTTAAAAAGAGTTAAACAAGTCTTATCTACTTGTTTCATTTTATTTTGGGAGTACTGATTTACAGAGAGAGTTAAGAATACAAAAGACTAGCTTATTGTTTTCCTTCTTTCCAAAGAACTTTCTTGGTTCAATGAAGTTTCAGAGTCAGGGACAATTTAACATGTTTTTTTTTTTTTATGGGAATATTTAGAAATGTCTATGTCATTTTAATTGTAATTTCTTAGTGGAGTTTTACAGTTTTTCGAGGGTTTTCTCCTATGTTCTCTTTGATTATCACAACCACTATGTAAGGTTGGCATATACATTTTATCATGTATATGTTAGCGATTGGGCTAATAAAATCGGTTCTCAATTTAATATCATCTATTGCTTAGTAGTTTATATCCCAGATTTAGTTAATTAATTTTTCTTTAAAATGTAATTTTTATGCAGGTTCTTGAATTAGTGTTGGAAAACTTTGTTTATCCATGGTACAGGTATGTTCTTTCTATAAAACTTCTTTTCTTGGTGTAGTGAATACAATTAAGTGAGATGTGTTAATAGGTGTTTTTGTGTAGGTCAGGATTTCTCAACTGTGGCACTATGGACATTTTAGGCCAAGAGATTCTTTGCTGTGGAGTGTTATACTAGGGATTAAAGGATATTTAGCAGTACCCCTGGTCATTTCCCACTAGATACTAGTAACACCTCATTCTCCTTGTACTTGTGATCACCAAAAATGTTTGTAGAGATTGCTAAATGTTACCTAGGAGGTGTAATTGGCCCTAGTTAATAACCAGTAATGTAGGCAATCAATTAATAGTTTAGTGATAGCAAAGAGGAAAAAAACCTAGACTGCTTTTTGAAAGAAAGTAACTTGTAGACTTTTTCCTCACTCCTAAATATAATGAATGATTTAATATTTTGTATACACTTTTCATATTTGAAATATCATTGTGCATTTAGAAGGAAAACTTATATTCAGATGTTTCATTAAATTGAAAGATAATTTTAAGAGCATTTTCCTGGAATATTAAGATTTTGTATTTCAAAGTAACTTTGTTTTTCATATCTGCTGTGGATATACAAGTGCCCTATACTTTGTAGAATATAGAAAATACTCTAAATCTCGAAATATATAGTTTGAGAATTATAAATCCAAGTTACCTCATTTAATAAATACATATTTTCTTAACATAAACATAAAATATTTAGTTATATATTTGAACACTTACAAATTATAGATGGAATATTTAATGACATGTACCCTAATTTTATATCGTTTCAATATTTTTTGAATTTTCTAATTGAAAAATGCTAGTGGTTGAATTGATCCATAGTATATTAAAACAAATGTAATATCCAGTTTATGTGTCATATTTCCCTGAAAAGGAATGTAAATTAAATTTTTATGTTGGATTCTGTCTTAAATATGGGGCATTTGCCATTTAAATAAAACTAATGGCTGTGTAGACTTTCTCCTCCCTAACCCCTAAAGTAATGGCCCTTCAGACATAAAATCTATATTTCTAAATGTTAAAGTTTGTATTTTTTTCTTAGTATAGCTACTGATGATGTAACATCACCTTACCTGGGAAAGATGGTTGGTAAAATTATCTCCCTTAATTCTACCAAGGGACCTAACAGCACCATCATCAAGTTCAGGATATCACCATTACACATACTTTTCTTTCTTACTTTGATTAGAGAAGTGTCCTAATTCTTTTAAGGACTTCAAGACCTCAGGAAAATGAAAAGTACCTCCTTAGAAGAAGATTGTTAAATTTTTTTTTTAAAAGTTTGAGGTTTCTTTTTTAAGTATACTTTATTGATTATGCTATTACAATTGTCCCATTTTTTTCCTCCACTTTATTCCCCTCCACCCTGCAACTACCCTCCCTCCAACATTCCCCCCCAACCCCCAGTTCATGTCCATGGGTCATTCTGTTTAAAAAGTTTGAATTTCAGTTTCTTCTTTTTCAAGTGAAACACTTTTTTCCCCTATATTTGGAATTAATTTATATTATTAATCTATAAATATTTTAAACTAAGTAAAAGTTATATATGAATTTAATTCTATTGCTTCTTCAAAATTATAATTTGTTTTGTTTCTTAGAAATTTCTTTGATGATGCTTAGAAAATAATCTTGGTATTGTAAAAATATGACTATACATATGGATGTCTACATGGAAATTTTTGAGGTCTGTCCAGAAAGTATCAAGCCAAATAATGTGAAAAATAGAGACATTTATTGAAGAAGATACAAAGTAAAAGAAACATTGTACACAGGACAATGATGCCTCAGTCCCCTTTAAAGTAGGCACCTTGGGACCTCACACAGTTCTCCCAGTCGCCATCAGTTGCTCTGTTGTCTTTTCCTGAATCTTTAATGGTCTGAAATCTCTTCCCTAAAGGTGATTTTAGTTTTGGGAAAAGGCAAGTTACAGGGCACCAAATCTGGGGTGTAGCAGGTCTAAGTCACCTGGGTGATTTAACGTTTTGCCAAAAACTCTTCATAAGATATGATGCACGAGTGGGTATGTTGTCGTGAATCATCTGAATAGTTTCTGCAGAGGATTCAATCTTAATGCAAAATTTGATGCAGATTCATTGCTCGGCTTACTTATTTTGAATGTGATGGCTCTACAGTACACATGCTCACTCAACAGCTTCTCCTGCTCCCACTGACTATTACAGTGAAGTTGTCATTGTTCACACATGCACATTCCAGTCCACTTTCCTCAGCTGCCAGGTTACATTGATGTCGTGCAAACTGTTCTTGTTATATTAGTAATGGCTACACTTCTTCCAGACAGACCTCATGTACTACAATTTAGTTAATAGTGATTGTCTTGGTACTAGACTATTGGAGATGTTTATTTTCTTCTGTATATAGTTCTGTCTTTTATTCTGTAATGTAATATATTATTTGTTAAAAGAAAAATAGCATAAGTATATAGATAAAACAGGAAACTCTAGACTTTCCTTGGTTTCTATTTTCTTTTGATTTTAAAAATTGATTTTAGGAGAGAAGAAGGAGAGGAGGAGAGAGAGATAGAGATAGATAGATGAGAGAGATTTGTTCCACTTATTTATATATTAATTGATTGTTTTATGTGCCCTGACTGGGGATTGAACCCTCAACCTTGTTTTGTCGGGTCAGTGCTCTAACCAACTGAGCTACCTGGCCAGGGTTTCTTTGGTTTCTAGAAAACGAAGCTGTGTATTTCTCTGAATTTCTAAATGCTTATTTTTCTTCTTAATTGAAGGGATGTAACAGATGATGAGTCCTTTGTTGATGAATTGAGGATTACACTACGATTTTTTGCATCTGTCTTAATTCGAAGGATTCACAAGGTATATGTTTATAATGAGAAATTTGAGACCTTTATGATTACTATAATGAGAAATTTGAGACTTTTATGATTACTAAAGAGAGTTTTAAAAATCTTTTATTTACTTTATCCTATACTGTATGTATTTTTTTCATTTTTCATTGTTTTAAGATTAAAAGATGAATGGGTGACTTTTGTTTGATTCATTGATCAGATTTACTTTAATGCTTGGATATCTTGGTTTGTAGCAGTTAGAAATAAAAAGGCAACTATAAAGAAAATAGTCATGTTCCATTTTGATGAATTTACTGTATAAATGGTAATGATTATGATTTACTTTTTTAAAAAACACTTGAACGCTTTGTGTATGTTTGGGTCTTTGCCTACAGATATTCTTTTACCGTATCGGTTGTAGGTATACATACTTGTCTACTGTCTTGTCATTTCAATAGAATTGAACATATTGACAGTAAATTGGTGTATAATATCTCTGCTATTATTAAATAAGTAAAGATAAATCTTGTTAAATGTTTCTATACAAATTGTAGAAATGAACAATATAGTCAACTACTGTAGAAAAATAATGCAAAAAATATGAATAAGCAGTTCACAAAAACAAAGTGCCAATGAATACTTGGAGTTACATTGTCTCATGAAATAAATATAGTTTTTTGATAAGATACTATTCTTTTGCCTATCAGATTGGGAAAGATAAAAAAAATGATACCATCTAGTAATGGTTATTGTGGGGGAACGGCCAGTGCAAGTATGAATCCCAATTGGTATAACTCTTAACGTTGGCACTCTGGGAATCTCTGATAAAAGATTTAAAATGTTATACTCCCAAATTTAATTATATTTTTTAATAATTTAAAGAAATAATCAGTTTATGTAAAAATATATGTCAAGAATTCATTTCAGTATAATGAAAAACTGTTTATTTAATGATAAGATTGTTGGTTATTTAGTATAATACATGCCAACTATAGAATCTTATCCAGTCATGAAAAACCATTCTGTAGAGTAGTACTTATTTCCATGGGAAATTACCTTATGTAGTTAAGGGGAATGGACTGGAAGATAATACATGAAGCATTTTTCCATTTTGAAAACAAAGCCCACATATGAAAGCTTGTTAATATTGTATATTAAGGTCATACATATCCTTATCACTGTTAACTTTTATTATGGTGGTAATTTGATGCTGTTATTTGGTTCTTTCCATGAATTTCTTTCTGTTCACCATTGTTACTGCATTGTGCATTTGTTATTTTTGTAGATAGGCAAATGTTGATAAACATTAATCATACTGTTTTTAAAAAGGTTCTGAGACAATAGTAAATAATTTAATAGTAGACAATTTAAGTGAAATAAAAGATTTAGTAAGAAATATCAATTGATTATAAAATAGTTAACTGTAACTTAGAGTAAGTCAATAAAATGAATTGATCAAAAAGCTGATTCATTACAGTGAATCACCAATAGGTATTAATAGAAGAACTCTGCTACATTAGGTTCTGAGATAGCCAAGTGATTTTTAAAATCATAGTACCTCATACTTGGAGTATGCTTTTTGTACTTTTTTTGGTAACAATTTTAATGAGATATACTTTATATGCCTTAAAATTCACTCATTTAAGGTGTACAGCTCAATGGTTTTTTGAGTATTCCCAGAGTTATGCAGTCGTCACCACAGTCAATTTTAGAACATTTATATCACCCCCAAAGAAACCTCATACCCTTCAGTCATAAGTCCCCTCTCCCTCATCTCTTTAGCCTTAGCCCATCACCATTCTGTTTTCTTTTTATGTAGATATGTCCATTCTGGACATGTCATATAAATGACCACATACAATCTGTGGCCTTTTGTGACTCATTACTTTTACTTAGCATAATGTTTTTAAGGTTAATTAATGTTGTAGCATGTATCAGTACCTCATTCTTTTTCATGTCTGAATAACATCTTGTTGTGTGAATATACCACATTTTGTTTATTCATCCATCAGTTGATGGACCTGTAGATTGTTTTCACTTTTTGGCTGTTATGAATAATGGTGCCATAGCATTTCTATACAAGTTTTTCTTGGGTAGGGTGAGGGGAGATACATGTTTTTATTTGTTTTATCTACGTACTTATGATTTTAATTGCTGGGTCAAATGGTAACTATTTAACTTTTTGAGAAACTGCCAGACTGCTTTCCAAAGTGACTGTATCATTTTACAATCCCACTAGCAGTGTTTTAGGGTTCTGATTTCTCCACATTCTTGCCAGAACTAGTTGTTATCTCACTTTTTGGTTCTAACCGTAGTAGTGGGTTGTAAAGCAGTCTCTCATTGCAGTTTTAATTTGCATTTCCCTGCTAATGATGTTGAACAACTCTTCATTTACTTATGAGCCATTTGTGTATCAGTTTTTTTTACAAATGTCTATTCAAATGCTTTGCCCATTTTAACTGAGTTTTTTGTCTTTTTATTATTGAGTTGTAAGTGTTCATTATATATTTATCAGGTGTATAATTTGCAAATATATTTTTAAAGATTTTATTTATTTTTAGAGAGAGGGGAAGGGAAGGAGAAAGAGAGGGAGAAAAACATCAATGTGTGGTTGCCTCTTGCATGCACTGGGACCTGGCTTGTAACCCAGGCATGTACCCTGACTGGGAATTGAACTGGTGACCCTTTGGTTCACAAGCCAGCACTCAATCTACTGAGCCACACCAGCCAGGGCTGCAAATATTGTTTGAGTTGTTATGCTGTGTATTCTTTCTTTTATTTTGTCTGTATCACTATCCTGGGAAATAAATGGGTCATTATCATACTCATTTTTATAAAAAGTTAGTAACTTTGTCCAAGTGCCATAGATAGTTAATGGACAAAGGATTAGTCCTGAGCCATCATATTCTTAGTACAATGTTCTATCCTCATACCATTGACTGAATAGTATAAATTGGCAGTTTGGGGATAATGAAAACAATGAATCATTTAAGGTCAACACTTCTTGTGTGTGTTTTTTTAATTAAAATTGAGTGACAAACCCCTTATTTTACCATTTTGATTTTGAACTGAAATCTTTAAAATGCAACTTACATATGAAAATTTTCATGTGCCTTAGAAGACAAGATTTTATAAAATGTTTGAAAGCTAAAACATGTTTATCTGATAAATATGAGAATAATTTATAATCATTGAGTACCAAGAGGCCAGAGAAAAATGAAGAGTAATGTTGTTATGCAACAAGGCATACTACTAGCAAAAATTACCCCTCTTACTGAAAGTGATCTTATATAGCCCTGGCTGGTATGGCTCAGTGGATTGAGTGCCAGTCTGTGAACCAAAGGGTCATAGGTTCGATTCCCAGTCAGGGCACATGCCTGAGTTGCAGGCCAGGTCCCCAAATGGGGATGTGTGAGAGGCAACTGATCTATATATCTCTTGCATATCAAGAGATATATGGAGAGGGAGTTTCTCTCTTTTTCTCCTTCCCTTCTCCTCTCTCTAAAAATAAATTGAAGAAAAGTCTTTTTAAAAAAAAAAGTGATCTTATGTAGGCAAAAGATATATGTAAGCTGCTCTGGATTTTATTAGTAAATCCCTAAAAATTGGGAGTTTATGATCCATCATGCTTATTAGATTTTATCACCTTGTGATTTTTTTCCTCTTTAATATATAATTTAAAAATAATGAAAAGTTTACAAAACTTAATACTGTCGTGATAAAATTTTCTCATCATGCTTTTGATAAAGGGATAATGTTGAGTTTGGTAATGGAAGATAAGTCTGTCAAATGTCAAAGTCCAGTAAACATGCTTTTTGGTGATTTATTTTATTTGCAGTTTATTTTTTAGTTACTTTTTTTTTGTTTCTTTTATGTGTGTTCATATAAGCCCTCAACACTTTCTCACTAAACTATCATAGTCACTACAGTTTCCAGCCTTTAAATTGAAAAATGTCTTTGGGGAATGGTGAAACTTAATATTATTAATAGAAAGCTTTCATATATCTTAAAACCAGGATTTAGCTTGTCAGCTGAATGAAAAAGTTCATTTACAGGTAACCTTAGTAAACACAAGTTTATAGCTTCAAAGGGATAATAAGATTTTTATCCCTTTTAAGATTGAGATTTTTCCTTGCATGCATTTAAAGCACATTAAAGAAATGTCATGAATACAGATATTTTGTAAGAAAAATTTGGTTTACAAGTTATGCATATTATGGTATTTTTATTACTGTGGTAGAAAAAAATCTCTGAAGTTATAGTTAGTATGATCTAAGAATATAAAGTGCTTTTTAAATTGTTTTTAAAAGATTTCAAATAATACCTCTAATTTTTAAGACCATATGTTCCAATATTTTAAATGTATATTTTGTTCTTGCCATTATAACTTAGTGATAATTACTTTAAAAGTTTTATTTTAATGTTGAATTCTTTTAGGTGGATATTCCATCTATTATAACCAAGAAACTATTAAAAGCAGCAATGAAGCATATAGAGGTGATAGTTAAAGCCAGTCAGAAAGGTAATACAGTTTTCTACTACAAAGTTTGAATGATTTTGTTTTTATACACCAACTTTCACCTTAAATATCTGAGTACTAGTACATTAATTGATACATTCACAAATACTGTGAGAGTATTTTTAACCTGAAATATTTTTAATATTTTGTTAACCATATAAGTGATTGTGAAAATTCAAGAATTTATGAAAATTAAAGTACACTTTACTTTATATATTGTTGATCACTATTGTATTTTTTTGAATGATAGTCTGTTGCCTTCATTACTTCTTCTGAGGTTTATCTCACATCTCTTTCTCCTTTCTCCTTAATGATTTCACAGTTTTGAGCTATCTTATGTACTGCCTATCCTATATATTACTATTGTGTTGATTTCACAATTCTTATGTTACCTTCCTACTAAACAAAAACGAATGACTGCTGTAGAGTCTAAACTGTATTTTTAAACCCTTTTCTATCTGATCAAATATTTTGATCTACTCTTGTTTCACTGTGTATTATGCTTTAGCCAGGATGACCTATTTGCAGTTTCTCATGTGTGTCTTGCCCTTTATACAGTCATGATTTACACATAGCAGGTGTTTGGCAATTTTTTTTTTCTGACTGATGAGTAAAATCTCATTTAGGACTTTCATTGCTCTCAGATCAAGCTGAAATGTTCCTTTTTAACAAAGTAGTTTCATGCTATATACTTAGTTTTTTGCCAAACTGAGTTTCTTTGTATTTGCATTTGGTATTCTTTGTCAGTGTTTTCCCAGTGTTTTCTGCATAATGCTATTCTTTTTCTTTAAAAACAATTTTTTTTAAAAGACTTTGTTTATTTTTACAGAGCAGGGGAAAAGAGGGAGAAGGAGTGGGAAAGAAACACTAATGTGTGAGAAATGTATCAATGGGTTGCTCTTGCACACCCCGCAACTGGGGACCCCACCTGCAGCCCAGGCATGTGCCCTGCCTGACTGGGAATCGAACCAGTTACCTTTTGGTTCACAGGTTGGCACTAGGTCAACTGAGCCACTGAGCCACATCAGCCAGGGCCAGAATACTAGTCTATGCAAGATGACCATGTAGAAGAGGTTTCATGGTCATATTTTCTATAAATTACTACATATTATATTCCCCTTCTGGAAATTCCCAGTAAGTACTAGCATACCAAACTCTCTGAGTAGTCCTGCAGCAAAGAAATAGCTTTAACTTTAATTCAGCACATCCCAAAGTTATTTGAGCATGAAACCAATTTATCCTCCTTCATAATATCAATGAATATAATCAGAATACCTTTGGGAAAATTATGTACAAGGCAGAGTTGAAATTAAATTGTTAGTTTATTCTTTGGTATGAATCATTCCTCAAGTGTGAGAAACATTTCTAATTATATATTTAAACATATTTTCTGTGTTCACCTTACAATGTTATAACAAGTAAACATAGTTTTACGTCAACATAATTAAAAAGTGGAATAGTGTGAATATGTAATTGTTAAATTTAAAAAATGAACTTTTAAAATTATTGCCTTGTTACTGGTAAAAACACATTAGAAGAAGATAGTAACTTTGTTGTAGCCATTCTGTTAAAGTTACTTTACTGTTAAAGAAATAGGAAAAGTGGTTTTTTTATTAGTAAATATTATTCTTTAGAGAGGTTTTTTTAAATCCTCACCTGAAAATATGTTTATTGATGAGAGAGAGAGAGAGAGAGAGAGAGAGAGAGAGAGAAAGAGAAAGAAACAGAAACATCGATGTGAGGGAGAAACATCAATTGGTTGCCTCCCATTTGTATCCTGACTGGGGAACAAACCCACATCCTAGTTATGTGCCCTGACTGGGAATCAAGCCTGCAACTTTTTGGTGTATGGGATAATGGCTCCAACCAACTGAACCACCCAGCCAGGACTAGAGAAGTTTTAAGTTTACAGCAAAATTGAGCATACAGTATAGAGAGTTCCCATGTATTTCCTCCATCAACCTATTATTAATATCTTGTGTTAGTTGCTACATTTATTACAGTTGATATACTAATGATACATCATTATTAACTGAAGTCTATAGTTTTCATTAGGGTTTGCTCTTTTTGTGGTCTATTCTATGGATTTTAACACATGCATAATGCCATCTATCCACCATTACAATATCATACTGAATAGTTTTACTGTCCTAAAAATTCCTTGTGTTTCCCCTACTCATCCCTCCTCCCCTTTCTTCATGAACCCCCAGCAACCATTGATCTTTTTACTGTCTCTACAGTTTTGCCTTTTCCAGAATGTCATATAGTTGGAATCATATGATAGTCTTTTTGGACTTGCTTCTTTCATTTAGAAATATGCATTTAAGGTTCCACGTGTTTCCATGGCTTAATAGCTCATTTCTCTTTATTGGTCATATTCTATTGTATAGACATTTTATTCATTTACTCAACTATTGAAGTACATCTTGGTTGCTTCCAAATTTTGGCAATTATGAATAAAGACATAAACATTTGTGTGTAGGTTTTTGTATGGGAGAAGTTTTTTGAATATATTTTTTATTTTGTTCTAAAGACAGACACTTTGAACTTAGACTATGAGTAAATGGAATCATCTTTTTATTTTTAGCTGAATTGGTAAGTTTAATAAAATCCCCAAATTATATTGTCTCTATGGGAGTGATGTTTCTGATTAGTGATTAGTTCTCTAAATTTGTTGGCCCCACAGTTGTCTATAACTCAGGATATAATTTAGGGTTCATCTCTTCATTCATATTCATCCTCTCTTGGTGTTCTCTCCTTAATCTGCTTCTTGAGAATAGGGATTACATAGGGTGGGATGGAAGTATTGGGTTGGCCAAAAAGTCCGATACATTTTTTCCTTAAAACAAAAGACACGTTTTTCATTTTCACCAATAACTTTAATGGATTTGGATTTTTTTTAGTATATTGGCTATCTCCTGCTATTGGTTTCTAGTGTGTAGAGGCCAGGGGTACTGCTAAACATTTTCTAATGCATAAGACAACCCCGCAGCAAAGAATTATTTGACCAAAATGTCAATAGGACCAAGAAGCTTCACAAACCACCTTTGACACATGTGATCAGTCACAGCACTTTCTCCATACACTGCACAAATCTTTTTTTGTATTTCAATTGCATTTTTACCTTTCTTGAAATAGTAAAGCATAATATGCCTAAAATGTTGTGTTTTCCTCCATCTCTAATATTAAAATGGCTACATAAAACTTCCCTAGTTTTGTTAAGTTTTTTTTTTTTTAAATGCATGCTGATATGACAGCTGTCCCAATACAGTCTAACAAAATTGTTTAGAATAAAGTTAAAGACAACTAAGTGCTACTAGAGCCATAGTATGGAAAACATGTAATGGACTTTTGGGCCAATCCAATAGGTTTACAGTTGTTCTTATGGCACATAATACAGTAGCAAATAATAATACAAGACTAAACACTGTGTTTTGCATACTCACAACTGTAAACCTACTCTGCCCCACCCTATATTGATGTTTTCTATTTATGTATGTACTTCCATGGCCCTTAGAAATAATGAATAGCCCTGGTTGATGTGGATGGAGTGCTGGCCTGTGAACCAAGGGGTCACCAGTTCAATTCCCAGTCAGGGCACATGCCTGGGTTGTGGGCTGGGTCCCCAGTTGGGGGCACATGAGAGGCAACCACCCATTTGATGCTTCTCTCCCCCTCTTTCTCCCTCCCTTCCCTTCTCTCTAAAAAGAAATAAGTAAATAACATCTTTAAAAAAAAGAAATAATGAATATATGTGTGTATGTGTGTATATATTTAGCATTGATTTAATTTAAATTCAGTAAATAATTATGCAGAAAGATTCAGTCTTTCATCCTGAAGGTGTCTCTTTGTCATAGATTCTAAGAGCATTTCCTTTTGTGATGTAAAGATTGCTGACTGGTTAGGCAGTAGATACACTAGTGAATAGTGGGGATAAATACATGCTCAGTTTCCAGCATCTATATTTTGCTTATACTCTCAGTTAAAGTTTCTTTCCCCCTCTATATTCTTTTAATCTTTTGCCTGATTCCTTTATGTTTTCATTACCTTGAACTGTAAAAATCTCTCATGTATGACAGATATTGAATAAATTCCAATCTAGTGATTTGTTTATTATGTATGAATGCTTAATCACATCAGATATTATAATTACTTACACACTTTTGAATGACATCTTTTCAGCATTCATAAGTATTCAATAACTATTGATGTGGAAACTGAGGCTCAAGGGATTATATATCATTTGTTCAAGATCATATCAGTAAAGAAGTTGAGCTTAGATTTTGCATAACTTAGGCTTCTTATTTTATTTTTAAGTTATTTTTTCCCTTTTAAATATTTTATTGTTCAATACCAATATTTTATTGGTATTACAGTTATACCAATTTTTCTCTTTTGCCTCTCTGTACCCCTCCTGTCCCTCATTCTCACAGTCAACACCTTCACCATTCATTGTCTGTGACCAGGGGACTTTCATATGTTCTTTGACTATTCCCTTCACTTTCTTTCAACCTTCCCTCTCCCCTCATACAGCTGTTAGTCTGTTCCGTGTTTCTAAAGCATAGCTTAGTCTTCTTATTTTAAATCCCTGCTCATAACATAAATTTTGAAAAGACCAGCACCCCAAATTCTTGGAAAATGCTTGCACATATTTGCCTAATTATAAAATAAAATGCATGTCTTGTAAAAACTGTCCTTCTTTGCCACTCCTGCTTTTGTAACTCTGGTATAGCTAACCTTCATCTGTCTACTTATTACTCACATTATTATGTATATGTTGGCTTTTTAAGTAAATGTGCTTGCATTCTCTTTCATTAAAAATAGGAGTAAATAGTAAAAAATAAATGCTTTTGAATTAAGGTTAAGATTTTCTTCAAGACTCCATGATTTTAAAACTTGGCACAACCTGCAGATAGGGGAAAGCACCCTTGTTTTTCTCTTAGGCTTTTGAGGGCTGTAAAAAGAAGTAGCAATACTATTACTTTTAAGTTTTAAAATACTACTTTAGTGCTTTTAAGAAAACTTTGTTAATATAACTTTTATCATAAGTTAATATCAACATTTATTAAGTAATCTATCTTTGTGGAGTTCTACCATACACAGTTCCTCTGTACCTCTTTTGTCCTTATATTCTGGGCATATTCAACCAGGGAAGCCATTTTTTTTATTGTAGTTGCTTAAAAGAGTTACCCAAATGATTTTGGTGTGAAAACAGAGACAAGAATTTGAAGAGGGGTTTTGTCCATGTATGAAGGACACATGGACAGAACCAAAGAGGGGCAGGATCAAGGGTGGAAAGTGGGGATGGCTGGGGTGGAGGGGATTGGTGGGAGGAAATTGGAGACAACTGTACTGGAACACTAATAAAAACAAATGAATAAAAAAAAGAATGAACAAACAGACAAAAAGAAGGTTTTTTTTTTTGTATTTGCAGAGGATATACATTTGATAACAAAAGCTTTGTGTATGCTAGATGTTTTCTGTAGTTTTTTCCACTTTAAAAAAATACTTGCTTTTGTTTACTGTAATTTGTAAAGTAGTGACATCAGTTCAAATTCTTGTTTGCCAAGGGGGAAAAGGTGTTTTATTATAAAATTTTAAAACTTCTAGACAAGAGGAAAAATTACTTTTTTATATTTTGTTTGTGAAAAGTTTCCCAGTAAAATACATAATGAAAAGAAAGGAAGGTTAAGAAAAGAATGACTAAAATGTTTGTTAGTGGAAATGGCCAAAGTTGTTTAATGTTGTTTAACTTTTTTTCAATATTTATTTTTATTTGTATTTATAGTGGAAAATACAGAGTTTTTACAGCAAGCTGCTTTAGAAGAATATGGTCCAGAGCTTCATGTGGCCTTGAGGAGTCGAAGAGATGAATTACACTATTTAAGGAAACTTACTGAACTACTTTTTCCTTATGTTTTGCCTCCTAAAGCAACAGACTGCAGGTATAAATACACCGGAAAATGTCAGAGCAGTGTTTGCATACCATGCCATATGAATATTGCTATTCTTGATCATAGTAGGATAACACTAAAACTTGAGGTCTCTAAATGCTGTTTAGATGCTGAATATTCATGATGTGTTGTATTGCTTAGAATTTTTTTTTGAAATTGATCCAGGGGAATCAGATAAATAGGAAATAAAATTAATTTTCTTAAAAAAAA
The DNA here is from genome assembly GCF_019186645.2 of Phyllostomus hastatus. Classification (NCBI taxonomy): domain Eukaryota; kingdom Metazoa; phylum Chordata; class Mammalia; order Chiroptera; family Phyllostomidae; genus Phyllostomus; species Phyllostomus hastatus. The sequence goes on along the minus strand of NW_025333872.1, from coordinate 39,081,308 downwards.
TTTTAAATTGCCCTGGCTGGCATAGCTCAGTGGATTGAGCGCGGGCTGCGAACCAAAGCATCGTAGGTTCGATTCCCAGTCAGGGCACATGCCTGGGTTGCAGGCCACGGCCCCCAGCAACTGCACATTGATGTTTCTCTCTCTCTCTCTTTCTCCTTCCCTTCCCTCTCTAAAAATAAATAAATAAAATCTTAAAAAATTAAAAAAAATTTATTTATTGATTTTAGAGAAAGAAGAAGGTTGGGAGAGAGAGAGAGAAAGAGAAAGAAAGGCCCTGGCTGGTATGGCTCAGTGGATTGAATGCTGGCCTGCGAACTAAAGGGTCACTGGTTCAGTTCCCAGTCAGGATACATGTCTGGGTTGTGGGCCAGGTCCCCAGTAGGGGTGTGCAAGAGGCAACCACACAGTGATGTTTCTTTCTCTCCCTCTCTTTCTCCCTCCCCTCTCTCTAAAAATTAATAAAAAACAAACAAATAAATAAAAAGAAAGAGAAAGAAAGACACACGAATTTGTTGCTCCACCTACTTACGCATTCATTTATTGATCCTTGTATGTGTCCTGACTGGGGATCCAACCAGCAACCTTGGCATATGGGAATGATGTTATAACCAACTGAACTACCTGGCTAGGGCCAAAATTACTTTTTTCATTTGAGATCATTATACTTTGTTACTTTCTTGGTGTTCCATTTCATTTCATTTTATTTCATTTCATTTCATTCTGTTCTATTTATTTTATTTTATTTTATTTTATTTTATTTTATTTTATTTTATTTTATTTTATTTGTTTTTATTTGTTTTTTTATTATTTATTTTTTTATTGTTCAAGTATACTTGTCTCCATTTTCCCCTCACCACGTCCCCCTGCCCCATCTCTCCCTGCCTCCTACCCTCAATCTTACTCCCTTTGGCTTTGGGCAAAGGACCTGAACTGACACTTCTCTAGGGAGGACATACAGAGGGCCCAGAGACATATGAAAGGATGCTCAGCATTACTAGCCATCAGAGAGATGCAGAATATTTTTTAATTTTTATTTATTTATTTTCTTTTTATTGAATTTATTGAGATGACATTGATTAATAAAATTATGTAGGTTTTAGGTGTACAATTCTATAATATATCATCTGTATATGTGTGTTCCCACCCCAGGTTAAGTCTCCTTCCATCACCATTTATTCCCCCTGTACCCTCTTCTACCTCCCCCTACTCCACTTTCCCTTTGGTAATCACATTGTCTGTATCTATGAGTTCTTTCTTTATCTTTTTTATTTATATATTTTTTGCTTAATACCTTCACCTATTTCATCCAGCCCCAATCCCCTCCCCTCTGATAGCTGTCAGCATGTTCTCTCTGAATCTGTTTCTATTTTGTTAGTTTATTTTCTTCATTAGATTCCACATATGAGTGAAATCATATGATACTTGTCTTTCTCTGACTGGTTTATTTCACTTAGCATAATGCTCTCCAGATCCATTTGTGCTGTTGCAAAGGGTAAGACTTCCTTCTTTTTTATAGCTAAGTAGTATTCCATTGTGTAAATGTAACACTGCTTTTTTATCCACTCATCTACTGATGGGTACCTGGGCTGCTTCCAGATCTTGGCTATTGTAAATAATGCTGCAATGAACATAAGTCTGCATATATTCTTTTGAATTAGTGTTTTGGGTTTCTTTGGATATATTCCCAGAAGTGGAATTACTGGGTTATAAGGCAGTTCCATTTTTAATTTTTTGAGGTAACTATACACTGTTTTCCACAGTGGCTGTACCAGTCTGCATTCCCACCAGTAGTGCATAAGGGTTCTTTTCTCTCCACATCCTTGCCAACACTTACTTGTTGATTTATTGATGATAGTCATTCTGACAGGTGTGAGGTGATATCTCATTGTGGTTTTAATTTGCATTTCCCTGATAATTAGTGCCATTGAGCATCTTTTTATATGTCCTCTTTGGAGAGGTTTTTATTTAGGTCTTTTGCCCATTTTTCAGTTGGAGTGTTTTTTTTGTTTTTGGTGTTGAGTTTTACAAGTTCTTTATTAATTTTAGATATTAATTCCTTATCAGATGTATTGGCAAATATGTTCTCACATTCAGTAGGTTATTTTTCATTTTGTTGATTTCCTTTGTTATACAAAAACTTTTTAGTAGATATAGTCCCATTTATTTATTTTTTTGTTTTATTTCCCTTGCCTGAGGCAATATATCAGAAAAAATATTGTTATGAGAAATGTCTGAGATTGGCGTTCCTTTTTAAAGTTATGTACATTATGACAGAAACAATTTGAACAAATGATACAGACAAATTTGGGTTTTAAGTTATTCACCTGGGGAGAATAGTTAGCTGTCATTTGGTCCTTTCTCCCTTGTTTTGACAGGAGCATGTTTAGATTATTCCATAAACTTACCTCATTGCTCTTACCCTAATAATCCTGGAAGGAGAAACCATGACTTATTTTTCTTGATGCACTATAAATATTACATTATTTTAACTTTTTTATTTAAAAAAATTAAAAAATTTATTCCAATATTTTAATCAAATGTTTTTATTTTAAAGTAGTTTATAATATTAATCTAACTATTACAAAAAGTTTATATTATTAAACATACTAGTTTTAAACATTACTTTAAAAATATGTTAAAATGTTAACTATTCCAAGGTGGTAAGTGTTTTTTAATGCTCACCTAAGTTCTTTCTGCTAAGGAAATGCCTTTTTTCTCTGAAGTAGTATTCTCTTTTAGCCAATTAAGGACTCCAAGTGTAGTCTGTGAACCAGTAGCATGAGTGTTACTTGGGAGCCTGTAAGAAATGCGGAGTCTTGGGACGACATACCTGAGACCTGCTGTGTCATAATTTGCATTTTAACTAGATTCCCAGGTAAAGACTGATGTAAATCAGTAAATACATATGCCATTGTTTCTTTTTTCAGATCCTTGACCTTACTTTTACGAGAGATCCTCTCTGGTTCCGTGTTCCTTCCTTCTTTGGATTTTCTAGCTGATCCAGTAAGACTTAATTTTTTTTTTCTTTAACTGTGGTTAATATTTATCATCTTAAATGTTTTCATATATACAGTAGTAGTATTAAGTAATTTATAAAGTTGAGCAGCCATCGCTACTGTTCATCTCCACAACTCTTTTCATCTTACAAAACTGAAACTCTATATCCATTAAACAATAATTTTTCATTCCTCCCTTCCCAGCCCCTGGCAACCCCCTTGTTACTTCCTGTCTCTATGAATTTGACTGCTCCATACATCTTTTTTGTGATTGGCTTATTTTACTTAGCATAATGTCCTTGAAGTTCATCCATGCTGAGACATGTATCAAAATTTCCTTTTCAAGGCTGAATAATATTTTATTGTAAATATGTAAAACATTTACTTACTCATCCATTTCTTGTTAGACACTTGAGTTGCTTTTGCTTTTGATCCAGTAAGAATTTGAAGAAACAGGAATTTTTTATAAACATTTTAAATACCAAAGTCAGATTAACTTTCTTTGTCCATTTTCAAAAAGGTAGAATTATGCATTGTAGATTTTTAAAAAGTCCCTCTGTATTACATAAGTGTGCATACTTGCCACTGCTCTGTTTCTTTCTTAATTTCTTAGAAACTTTCATATGATAAAAGCCATGGAAAATCTGGATAAAGTATAATAATGGAATTATTCTGACCTATGTTTATGATTTTTTATTAGGATACTGTGAATCATTTGATTATCATCTTCATAGTCGACAGTCCAGTGAGTATTTAACATATTAGAAAACACTTCACATGGCATTGAACTTTGATGCAAATCTGTCAAATCAATGACAATTTTAATGAATGAATTAATTCTCTTTCTTTAAAGCCTGAAAAAGCAACTGAACCACCTTCTCCTTTGGTTCCATTCTTGCAAAAATTTGCAGAACCTAGAAATAAAAAGCCATCTGTAAGTATTTTCAAAATAGCTTATATTACTTTTGGTAAATAATTTTATCATGTATTTATATAGCCTTAACTGAGACTTCCTCTCATACTATGTTTAGGTGCTGAAGTTAGAATTGAAGCAAATCAGAGAGCAGCAAGATCTCTTATTTCGTTTTATGAACTTTCTGAAACAAGAAGGAGCAGTGCATGTGTTGCAGATTTGTCTGACTGTGGGTGAGGCTTACCTGTGTACTTTATTAAAATCATTAAAAATTTTTTTTAAATAGGCCCTGGCTGGGTAGCTCAGTTGGCTAGAGCGTCATTCACCTCTGGCAAAGTTGTGGGTTCAGTTTCAGGTTGGGGCACATACAAGAAGCAACCAATGAATGTATAAATAAGTAGAACAACAAATCTCTTTTTTCCTTTCTCTCTTTAAAATCAATATATAAAATTTAAAAATGTTTAAATATATTTGAATATTTAGTAGTTGTCATCTATCATCATACTAAATGTATTTATTAGAAATTCCAAGAGCACCTGTGAATTGTCTTTCAAGTGTCCACTCTTTCTAGTTTATAGCTGACATAGTTTATAGGGACATAGGGACATAGTTTATAACTGACTTCAACCAAATTCTATTAGCAGAAAAAAACTGCTCAAGGTTAAGTATAATGAAAATATTATACTCAGTCATTAGCCTGTATGACTAGCACTTTGTAATAGTTTTCATTAAGGATTACACTTTTTGATAAAACAATCAAATATAAGTGTTCCATTTTGATTTTAAACTCTATAATATTTTGCATTAGATTTATGAGATACTTTATGGACTATAAATTAATGTACTTAATTTCTTTTTAAAATGCCATTTAAAAAATTTAAGTATAAATTACATATGAAACCCACAGCACTTAAATGAACAGTTTAATCAGTTTTGATGAATCTATACATCTGAATAACCTACACCTTTATCAAGATATAGATCATTTTCATTTCCCTGAAAAATTCCTTTAGTGCCCTTAAATGATCCACCCGTGCTCTTACCAAACCAATCACTGGTCTCATTTCTCTCACCGCAGATTAGTTTTGCCTGTACAATTTTTTTATGTAAGTGGAATCACATAGTATGTAGCTTTCTGTGCTTAGCTTTATTGATTTAGGGTAATATTTTTTAAGATTGATCCATGTTGTTGTATAGATAAGTAATTTGCTCTATTTTATTGCTAAGTAGTAGTCTTTTGCACGAGTATGCCACAGTTTCTTTATCCATTCTCCTTGTAGATGGATATCTGGACTGCTTCCACTAATGGGCTATTATGGATAAAGTTTCTATTAACATTTCTGTACAAGGCTTTCTGTTGGGCACATGTTTAATAACTGGAAGGAGAATTGCTGGGTCACAGGATAGATACATGTTTAATTTTATAAGAAACTTTCGTATTGTTTTTTGAAGTGGTTGTACTAATTTATTCCCCCAAGCAATGTGTGAAAGTTCTGGTTGCTCTTCTTTAACAAAATTTGGTGGTGGTTATGTTTTTAATTTTTGCCAGTTAGATAGCTGTATGGTGGTATCTTGTGCTTTTAATTAGCATTTATCTAATGACTACTGGTGTTGAACACTTTATCATATGCTTATTGACCATACAAATATTTTTCTATAAAAGTGTTTGTCCTTTGCATATTTTTATTGATTGGCTTTTTTTTTTTTTTGTTCATTACATTATAGGAGTTCTTTACATATTATAGATACAAGTCTTTTGTCAAATGTAAGGATTATGAATATTTTTCTCCACACTATGAATAGTCTTTTCATTTTCTGAACAGTGTATTTTGATGAGAACTTTTTGATAAAATTTATTGTATCTATTTTTAATTTTATGCTTTGCGCTTTCTGAGGCTACCATAAAAAAGTCTTTGCCTACTTAAGTCAAAATACTTGCCCATTTTCTGTAGATGCATTATAGTTTTATTTTTTACATGCAGGTTTGTGATCTCTCTTGAAATAATTTTTGTGTTGGTAATAGATAGGGGTGGAGGTTCATTTTTTCCAATATCCAATTTTTAAAGAGGTATTTCTTTCCCATCTTGAATTACTTTGGCATCTTTGTCAGATCGTTTGACCACATATGAGTAGTTATATTTCTGGATTGTATTCTTTTCTGTTGACCCACATGTCTGGTTTTCTTTGGCCAATACCACAGTCTTGATTAGGGTATATACTGAGTCTTGAAATCAGATTGTCTAAGGCCTCATGCTTTATCCTTTTTTAAGATTGTGTTGGCTATTTTAGGTTTTTGGCATTTCTGTGTGGATTTTAGAATCAGATTGCCAATTTCTACACACACAGCACATACACACACAAAGCCTACTTGGATTTTTTGACTGGATTGCATTCAGTCTATAGATCAGCTTGGAGAGTAATGACATTAAACAGTATTTAGGTTTCTAGTGCATGAACATGTTATATTTTTTCATTCATTCCACTCTTACTAAATTTCTCTTTATAATGTTTTATAGTTTTCACTTAGGTCTTTATGTTTTGGGTTGTGTTTGCATGTAGTATTTAAAATAAGTTTTCAAATTGTTGCTAATATGTAAAAATATTCTTGCATATTAATTTTGTATCTTGTGACATAGCTAAAATAATTTATTTGTTCTAGTGGCTTTTTTGTAGATCTCCTTAGGATTTTCTATATACACAATCATGTCATCTGCTAATACACAGCTATACTTTTTCCTTTATAGTGTTTATGCCTTTTGCAATGACTAGGACCATCATTGTAATGTTTAATTGAAGTGGTGAGAACTGACATCCTTGCTTCGTTTCCGAACTTGGGGGGGAAATCATTTAGTGTTTTACCATTAGGTATGATACTAGTCTAGGTTTTTTGTAGATTATCCTTCATCAGATTGAAAAAAGTTCCTTCCATTTCTGATTTGATGAGAATTTTTATTATGAATAGTGAATATTTTTAATGCTTTTTTAAGTGCATCTCAGTAATGTATTTTACTGTCACCAAGTTACTCCTAATTTTCCCTTATTATGGTACTGTAGTAATGTCCCCTCTTCATTGGTAATCTGTACTTTTTCTTAATCTTATCGCTAGGGGTTTATCAAATTTATAAATATTTTTGATTTGCTGATTTCCTGATTTTATTTTTATTATTTCTTTTCTATTACTAACCTTGAGTTGAGTTTGTACTTCTTTTTCTGGTTTAGGCTAAAACACTGGATAGTTCATTTGTACTGCCAAATTCTTCCTTAGTATAGCATTTAAAATTATAAACTTTTCTCTATGAATTGTGATAGCAGAATTCCAAAATTTTTTGAAAAGTTGTACTTTTTGTTGTCATTCAGTTAGAAATACATTCATATTTTTCTGTGTTTATTCTTTGACCCTTGGGTTATTTTGAAGTGTATTGTTAAACTTACAAAGATTTGTCAATTTTGAAGTATCTTACTGGGATTAATTTCTAATTTAATATTGTACTGATCAGACAACATATTCTCTGTGGCTTTAGTCATTTGAAATTTATTGAAACTTGTTTTATGAGCCATCCATATGGTCTGTCTTAAGGAATGTTCCATGTGCATGTGAAAAGAACATCGTTTTGCTGTGTTGGGTAGCATTCTGTAAGTGTCATTTAGGTTAAATTGATGGATTGAGTTCAAATATTCTATACTCTTTCTGATTTTTAATTGATTTGCTACTTTTCTCCTTTGTTTTATTAATTTTTTCATGTATTTTTTCTATTCATCTGCATTTTACTTATTTTTCTTTTTTTAAAGTATATATTTTTAAAGATTTTATTTATTTATTTTTAGAGAGAAGGGAAAGGGAGGGAGAAAGAGGGAGAGAAATATCAATGTGTGGTTCTCTCTTGTGCATCCCCCACTGTGGACTGGGCCTGCAACCCAGGCATGTGCCCTGACTGGGAATCAAACCAGTGACCCTTTGCTTCTCAGTCCAGTGCTCAATCCACTGAACCACACCAGCCAGGGCTTTTTAAAGTATATTTTATTCATTATGCTATTACAGTTGTCCCATTCTTTCCCCCCCTTTATTCCCCTTCTCCCGGGATACCCCTTCCCTCTAGCATTCCCCCACTTTAGTTCATGTCCATGGGTTGTATATATAAGTTCTTTGGCTTCTCTATTTCCTATAGTATTCTTAACCTCCCCTTGTTTATTTTGTACCTGCGGGTTATGCTTCTCATTCCCTCTACCTTTTCCCCGATTCCTTCCTTCTCCCTTTTCACTAATCGCCCTCCATGTGATCTACATTTCTGTGATTCTGTTCCTGTTCTAGTTGTTTGCTTAGTTTGTTTTTGTTTTTGTTTTTGTATTTGTTTTTAGGTTCAGTTGTTGATAGTTGTGAGTTTGTTGTCATTTTACTGTTCATAGTTTTGATCTTCTTTTTCTTAGATAAGTCCCTTTAACATTTCATAATATAAGGGTGTGGTGATGATGAACGTCTTTAACTTTACATTGTCTGGGAAACATTTTATCTGCCCTTCCATTCTAAATGATAGCTTTGCTGTATAGAATGACATTGGGGATGTAGGATACATCCTAGGATGTAGGATGTAGGATACAGCAAATGACATTTGCTGTATAGAATGACATTGTGGATGTAGGTCGTTGCTTTTCATGACTTTGAATACTTCTTTCCAGCCCTTTCTTACCTGTAAGGTTCCTTTTGAGAAATCAGCTGATGGTCTTATGGGAACTCCATTGTAGGTAACTGTCTCCTTCTCTCTTGCTGTTTTTAAGATTCACTTCTTATCTTTAATCTTGGGTAATTTAATGATGATGTGTCTTGGTGTGCTCCTCTTTGGGTCCAACTCGTTTGGGATTCTCTGAGCTTCCTAGACTTATATATCTATTTCCTTCACTAGATGGGGCAAGTTTTCTTTCACTATTTTTTCAAATAAGTTTTTTAATTTCTTGTTTTTCCTCTTCTCTTTCTGACGTCCCTATGATTTGGATGTTGGAATGTTTAAAGTTGTCGCAGAGGTTCCTATTCCTCTCCTCATATTTTTGAATTCTTGTTTCTTCATTCTGTTCCATTCAGTTAAATGTTCATTTCTTCTTTTGTTCCAAATTGTTCATGTGAGACCCAGTTTCCTTCTTTTTACAGTTGGTTCCCTGTATATTTTTATTTCACATTGTATAGCCTTTACTTCTTTTTTTATTTTGCATCCATACTCAGTCATTTCTGGGAGTGTCCTAATTACCAGTGTTTTGAACTCTGCATCTGATAGGTTGTCTATCTCCTCACGCTTAGTTCTTTTTGTGGAGTTTTGATCTGTTTTTTCATTCGGGACATATTTTTTGGGGTGTAGTTGTTATGTTTAAAGGTTGGAGCCTTAGGTATTCACCATGGCGGGGGTAACCCACTTTGAGGTGTTTTGGTTCTGTATGTGGGAAGGGGTCAGAAAGGGAACAATGCTGTTTGCTTGGCTCTCACAATGCTTTCAAGAGACTGGTATTTTCTCCTCCCAGTTTATCCTCATGCAAATGTGGGCCCACCCGGTCCACCAGCCCTGCCTTGCTGGGAGCTCTCTCGTTCATGGCTACCCATCTCTGCCACTCCATCCAGTCTGGATGAATGTTTCTTTTTTAAGTCCTTGGTTGTTGGACTTCCATACAGCTTGATTTTCTGGCAGTTCTGGTTCTTTTCTTCTTTTGGTTGTGTGAGGAGGTAAAGTGTATCTACCTATGCCTCCATCTTGGCCAGTACTCTTAATTTTTTCCATGTATTTTGAACTTTATTTAAGATTGTTTTTGTCTTCTTGAGGAATTTATCCCTTTATGATTACATGATTATGCTTTTTATCTCTGGTAATTGGCTGTTTTGAAGTCGTCTTTGTTTGATATTAATATAGCTACACCATCTTCTTTACATTTGAGTTTGCATTCTATATATTTTTCTATATGATTAAAGTGTTTAATGTATTTCCTGTAAACAGCATATAGTTGAATCTTTTAAAAAATCTGGTTAGATAATCTTTGCCTCCTAATTGCGGTTTGTAGGACATTCATACTTAATATAATTATTGCATGTTTATTGTCAGATAACATGCCTGTTGTGGTGTTTTGTGTTTGTTTGATATATTTGTTTCTTCTTGCCTTTCTTTGAGTTACTTGAATATTAGTATTCCATTTTATTTCCTCTATTGACTTTTTTGTCTCTTCTGTTTTTTTCTTTCTTTTTTGAAGTGGTTGCTCATAAATTGCACTATGTGTCTTCCATTTGTCACAGTTTTCATTTAAAAATATTTTACTGCTTCAGAACCAATATAAGAACCTGAATATACCTCAAATTACCCCCTTCCTGCTTGTTGTGCTTGTTACTGTTGTAGGTGGGAATTCTGTTCTTCCTTGTGACCATGTGGGTCACAAGGAAAGCATTCCAAGGATGCATGCATAGGAGATTGTGAGGTGCAAGATGGTTTATTCATGTGGAGATAGAAGCTGCCCCTACTAAGTTTCCCATGTCTCATCTCCCTCTGTCCCATCATGGAAAAAGTCCAATCATGTCTTCAGCAAGGCCAAAATAAAAGCCAGTGTCCAGAGTTTCTGCTTCATATTTAAGTACAGTCCTTTGGAGCCTACAGGTGGCTGCTAAGCAGTCTCAGTCCCCATTGTTCCTGGCAGGAGTCTATTTCAAGCTTCTTCCTGGAGCCTTCATGTGAAGCCTGTACCACCATGGGCCATGTGGCTGCTAAGGCTTCATGGCTGCATGCATCGGGGCGAGAGATTGTGCGAAGTAATGGGGTGAGAGCATCACTGGGTGGGCGAGAGAGAGAGCTCCTTTGTTCCCCTGAGGTTATCTTAGCTTGGGTTGGCATGGACCACATGCTCTTTCAAAAGAACAAATGAACTTCAAAGGCTTTCACAGGCTTTGGATGGGCCACCTCCCAACCACTCCCTTCTTTCCCTAGGCTATAGTGATAGTCCTCTTTGGTCAGGCACCTTTCCCTGCACCATTTTGACTTCTGTTGCACATGTGCCTGTTTTCCTCTGCTTCAACCTGGCAACCTGGTACTGGAGGGGGAAGGGAGGAGGCTTAATCCTGTTGTCAGAGCACAATGCTGTGATCCTTTGGGCATGAAACTGTAGCTTCCTGACTAGCAAGTGGGCTCCTATTTCCGAGTTTATTAAGCTCAATGTCTAGTACCCTTTGCTCTTTTTTCTTTTATCATTATCATGATTTTACAATTTTCTCTTTGTTTTTGGTTTTGAGTAATTTAACTATAATATGTAGTTTTCTTTTCTTGGATATGTGGGTGGGTGTCTTTCATCATTTTTGAAAATTCTTGGCTGTTATCTCTTCAAATACTTCGACTTATTTTTTCTGTTGCTTTTGAGACTCCAATTATATGAATTTCCTATCATTAAAAAGATCTTAAATATTCTGTTGCTGTGTTTTAAAACTCCTCTTCCTTCCTGTGTTTCAGTTTGGATAATTAAGAATTGAGGTAAAATCCATATCAATAGCTCTCGTAATAAAAAAAAGTCAATATTTTGTCCAACTGTTCTTGTTTGTCATTTTAGGAAAAAAAGATCATTTGCAGAGTCTCAGCTCTATCACTAGTCTGTAACCTTCATGGTGGAAGGAATATTGTTTAAAAGCTTGGCTGCAACTAAAAAAAAATCCCTTAATTTTCACTGTTATTTAGTGAATCAGATTTTAAAATCTGACACTTGGTATAAGAAATTAATACAGTATGTTCTTTAAAGAAAATTTTAGATAAAAATTAAAAATAAGAAAATTTTAGAAATATATTTACTTATTCTAAATTCTAGGAAAGTTGTATTGTTATGCAAGTATTTATATATTTTATAATAGTGTATAAAACATTTGAGTATTTCTTTCATCTAGGTAGTAATTTTACTTCCAATTAAGTCTTTTTTTAAAATTAGTTTTTATTGATTATGCTATTACAGTTGTCCCATCCAGTTAAGTCTTTTAAAAAACTTGAAATGATGAACTGTTTGTATATAATTGCTGCTTTTAGTATTGATTACAATTAGACTGGGAGCATGAAGTTTTCATGAAAGTTGTATATTAAAATAATTCATTTTTTTCTTACTCTTTTCTAATTTGCTAGAGGAATTCAATGATAGAATTTTGCGACCAGAATTATCAAATGATGAAATGCTATCTCTTCATGAGGAATTGCAGAAGATTTATAAAACATACTGTTTGGATGAAAGTATTGACAAAATTCGATTTGATCCCTTCATTGTAGAAGAGATTCAAAAAAGTAAGTCAAAAATAATGAGAATGAATTCTGCAGCTTTTTACAGTTTTCAGCGTTTTCTCTTGTATTCTATTTATTATTGCAGCAGTTGTGGTGAGATACACAGGCATCCATAATCTTACTTTACCAACTAGATGAAAGCTTTGATGAAGAAACTTATTCATAGCTCCATAACTAATACTTGCCAGAACTAGAGCTTGGTTATTTTAATTTTTCATTCTAGTGTGATTTCTGTACTTTATAGTGGATTTTCTACAAAACATGTTTGTCTGCTATTTGACTGTCATGAATTTTAAAGTAATATATAATGTATTTATGCTATTCATAAACAATTTCTACAATGTAATGTTTTAAAAATAGTTGCTGAAGGCCCATATATAGATGTTGTGAAACTTCAAACTATGAGATGTCTTTTTGAAGCATATGAACATGTACTTTCTCTGTTGGAGAATGTGTTTACTCCTATGTTCTGCCATAGTGATGAGGTAAGTCAAAATATTAACCTTGTTTGAGGATTTTCTGTAAAACTTAATAGTGGCTTTGATATCATTAGATGAATAATTCAAATAAAAAGCAGAAAAATAAAACATGATTAATTAGGAAACTGAATACTCTTTTTACTGTATAATTTAATAGAGATTAAAAGTTAATTTGTAGAAACAATTTCCAATGCCAAAGCCGTGTGTGTGTGTGTGTGTGTGTGTGTGTGTGTGTGTGTGTAGCTATGTAGATTGTGACCAAATTGGTCTACCTCGTTTACCAAATGCCTGAGTGGCCTGGTGGAACTTTGTTGAAATAGAAACCTCATTTTTGTATATATGTTATTTATAGACCTGTGGAAATCAAGTGCAATATTTTAATCCTTACTCTATTTGACTGTGGTTGTATTCACTTGACTTAAATAACATTTTCTTTAAACTGGAAAGTAGTGTGTTAAAATAACATGTTCAGTATTAAATATTAGTTTAATAAATCACAATTATTTTGGAAGTATTTCAGACAGCTTTTAAGAGGTGCAGAATCACCAACACGCAACTCAAAATTCAACAGGTAGGTATATTTACTCATACATGTGTTTTGTTTTTCTACTTGTTAATGCTAATCCTTCTGTGATAGTATCATTATCTTTATTAGCTGATTTTCTGTGAGTATGTGGTTCTATTGCTGTATAAGTAGACAAGACATTTTACTAAGGAACTGTAGAGCTATACTACATATAGAAACACAAGGCCTGAAATTCTTTTACAAAACTTTTAACAAGATACACACCATTGCCTTGTTAATCTCACAGTTAATACGTATTAGTGTTTGATTATCTGCTTTATTGGAGACTATGGACTGCACACATAAATGCAATCCACACATAACTCAATTTTAGACAGTTCCCCCACGCCATATCCCAGTGAATACTTTAGGTAATAGAGTACAAAAAAGTAGAGGGATTTTCTGACTCTCTAGAAATGTAAGTGTGTAAGCAAATGATCTAAAGAAAGATAACAAAAGAGAGGAGTTTTATCCATTTATAAACTAAATAATGTCTTGATTTGTACTTAAATTGTAATATGTACAAAACTGACACTGATATCAAATCCAGAAATATATATGACACTCACATTACTCAGCACCTTCCAGTTTGTCTGAGCAAGGATCTAATAAATATATAAATAAATTGGAAATGAGGTACAAAGAGAAAGTTGATAGAAAGTGGAGTCATTTTGTAGATAGATAGTACAAAGAAAAATGTGAAAATCTTAGTCATGGGGAGAATATGTGTATTGCATTTTTTGACATAACCAAGGATTGTAAGAATATTGAATTATTTCAAATGTTGAGTATTTATTCTTATGTAATGCTTCAGTATAAGTAGTATACATGTAATAACTTCTCTAAAGGGTGGGAAATATCTTTTTGATTCTTTGTAAAATTATCATCACTTCCCCCCCTAAAATTTATATATTACAGCCATGAAACATTGACTTCATTTTACAGAAGTCCCATCCATGCCTTTTAAAATAGCATTCTTTACCCAATCCATGTGTCTCTTCTTTCATTTGAATACTTTTCAAACCTTTTATCAAATATCTTAGCATCACTAAAGAAGCAGGTGAAATTTCTACTCATTTATAGACTCAGGGTGTTTGGAGTGTATACTAGGATATTAAGCTTAATGAATCTCCAATATAGGACCATTTAAGGTGAAGTGGTTCTTCAATCTTGCAAGCACGCAGGGTAGCTAAAGCTAAGTCAGGGTCCTAACTTCATAGAAGGAAAGCTTTCTTTGCCACTTTGAGTATACCTGGTTACCTCCATCATATTAATGCATTAATTTTGCTGGCTTTAAAATAGAAAATAAATGGGAAAAATGTGGGTTCTTTTCTTTCTGAGGACTGATTATGTTCTTTTAAAATAAACTAAGTTTTTTTTATTATTGACCTGACTCTAATATTAACTATCAGTCTTATCAGAACTCTGTTTAATGACTCATTTATGACTATATAAAATAAATAAAAGACTTTGTTTATATTCTTTCCTTGAAAATTCAGTGTAGCATTGCTAATTTGCTGTCAAATGACTTAAAATATGTAAAATATTTGTACATATATGTTGTCAAATTTTTATGTAATTGTATCTTAGAAGTAAAATTTTAATGCATACTGTTTCATTCTATATTGAAAATTCAACGTAAAAATATTTAGAGATCTTTTGTTAACTTTGCCTCTTAAAACATACTTTTTAAAATATGCAAACTAAAAATGTGTGAAGCATGCATACTTTTATTTACTACAGACATGAATTCCATGCTGGAAAATACAGGTTTGCTTTCCGTGCCAAGTTTTTGGTAGTCTCTGCATACTTTCCACTGTATCGAACAAGTGGTATGCCTAAATGAGAGCAAAATGTATACAATTATTTTCTGACATATTGTATTTTTAAGAACTTTTTAATGATCTAGAATTCATACCCTCAAACTTCCCCAAAACAGCCCTTGTACTTTGTTTTGCTTTCCTTTATCATGTTATTCATAAGAATTCCTTCCCTTTGCAAAGATGAATGTTGTCCACCTGTAACTTTTAAAGCTTTTAAATTTTGTTTTGTGTTCTAAAGTGAAACTTGTTTAATATCTGGACTTTCTCTCTCTCCTTTCCTTATATAATTTCACATATCTGTTATTGCAGAGGTAGCCTAAGTTTGGATGATTTTCGGTAAGTTTTGAGACAGCATGTGATTCTTTTCTGTATGTTATTTGTGTAAGTTCAGAAGGTACACCCAAACCAACCTGAGTACAACTAAAAAGGAAAATAATGAAATATTGTGTTATTGCTGCCTTTTAATATCAGCTATTTGGGGTATCTTTTAAAAATTAACTTCTACTTTGATTATAGATATCCCCTATTTGAAATAGCAGTATATTCTTATGTCATCATAAAATAAAAATGTCAGTATAAAAATGAATGATAAAACCAGTACCTAGCTTTTCAAGGTTATTGACTCATTTTTTTAATTGACTTTGTTAAATTACTTTTAGAATTATTTGTGTTTAAAGAATTTTTTAAAAGCAAGAAGTACGATATTTCTGTATTTCTGGGCATAATCACAAATGAGATATTTTAGAAATAGTACATATTTCAAAAAGTCCAATTGTTTTATGGTCTGTCTAGGTTCTAGAAACTAGGATAATCTATCAAAATTCTAGATGTTTAGATTTTAATAATATTTTGTCAATTTTTTTTGTATTTGATTTTGGAAATATTTCTGTCAGAGAGAATTGTGTTTACAGTTCTGGATTTTTAAAAACACTAATTGCATGCTTGTTTAAGTGAAATAATCTAGTTTAAGTACCCTTTTTACTATTTAATACTTAATTTATTATTAGAGTTTTTCCATTTTTAAAATAAGTTTGATTTGTTCCTTGGACATGTATAGCATGCACATGCTATACCTGGTGTAGTTGAAGCTTGATCAGTTTACTTCTATTTCTGTAATTGTTGCATTATTTTAGTAAATTTCACTTGTAGAAATTATTGCTATTCATTGAGCATTCAAAGCAAACTTTTTTGGATTTTAAAGTAGTCATTTTTATTTGGGTATCTGTTGTAAGGGCAGTAGTACATAGTGAGTATGAGTTTTAAATTGGATAAAAGTTATATTATGTTTTTATTTATTGAAACATAGAGCAGTAGGCTGTAATAAAGGAAATTTGGCTTTTTTTGTAGTTGCTTTCTAGGTATTTCTGCTTTTAGAAATTTACTTTTGGAAAACATTACAAAACCAATACATATTGGTGTATTATGAGTAATAGTAATATATGGCAGAGCAGCCTGCTTTCTTAGGCTACATTTGCTTTTATTCGTAGTACTAACCCTTCCCTTTGGCATTTTTTCTTTTTATTACTCTGAAGTTAAATACGATGCATTTCATACTGCATTTTTCTTTTTATTAAAATGTTGTATTTTGCTTGAAAACTTTCAGTCATAGAGGACAGTTTTTTTTATTAAATTCTGTCTAAAATGAGTACTGAGGAGATCATAGTTTTATAATTTTTTTTAATGCAGGTTGTAGCTTTTGCCTGTTTTAAGGATTGTATTTATTTATCTTTAGAGACGAGAAAGACGGGAGAGGGAGAGAAACATCAATGTGTGGTTGCCTCTCATGCACCCCCTACTGGGGACCTGGCCCACAACCCAGGCATGTGACCTAACTGGGAATTGAGCTGGTGACCTTTTGGTTGGCCAGTGCTCAACCCACTGAGCCATACTAGCCAGGGCGAGCAGTACAATTTAAATGGATACTCCAATTTGAACTTTGTCTTACCACATTTTAAAAAAATCTATTTCAAAATATGTATGGCAATAATAACCATGTACCACTAGGGGGCTCTCATTTTAAAAAAATTTAGTTCGGTTAATGTTATAAAAGTAAAATAGCTAAATTTCAAATATTTGTTAATAAATATTTTCCCATTTATGCATTGCCTCCATTTTAAAACTTTAAATCTTTTCCTTTGAGATGTTTTGCCAGTCTATGACTGAGAAATCCAAAACGTTATGTTAGCTATAACTTCACAACTACTTTTCTTCATTATTATTTACAGTAAACTAGACTGTTGAGATAATTGGCTTGTGATTGATGCATTTTTTTTTAATATTTAGGGGCACACAGAAAAGAGGAGAATCATTTGGAATCAGCAGAATAGGTAGCAAAATTAAGGGAGTATTCAAAAGTACCACCATGGAGGGAGCAATGTTGCCTAATTATGGTTTAGCCGAAGGTGAAGATGACTTTGTAAGTTAATATTCTTCATTGTGATCCCTGTATAACTTCACACTTACAATGGTATAAAATCATTGAATGTACTTACTTGTTATTTTTCCTCTTCTTTATCTTCTTCTTTCAAACTTCTTTTATATTCCCCATTCTTCCATTAATTATTACAGTACCACGGTGCTAATCTAATTTTTAAAATTCCTACTCAAACTGTGATATATGGGTTATTTGTATTAGCATTACCTGGGAGCTTGTTATAAATACAGAATCTCAGGCTTTATCCTGGACCTACTGAATTATAATTTACATTTTAATAGTTGACTTATATGCACATTACACCCAGCATGCTCTTTTATATCTCTAGATTTTGGCACATGCTGTTCTTGAAATGCCGCCCAATGAGCCTTTTCCTGAATCCCCAAGAAGAATTGAACATTTCCTCCTTTGTACTCCTGTTAGATCATATTGAAAGCATGCACCATAGTGTATTTGAAATTATGTGTTTATGATTGTCTTCCCTAGGAATTAGTTCAATAAAGGGAACTACTGCCTTATTTTTACTTTTCATTTGTTTAACAAATTTTAATTGATCTCAGATCTTCATTGATCTCAAGACTTCATATTGCCTTTTAATGACTTTGAGCACTGGTAATAAGATAATTAACACATAGACTTTGTGGAGGAATCACAAGATGACAGTGGAGTAGGAGGATGTATTGTGTACCTCCTCCCAAAACCAAACTGTAAATAAAACTAGAGGGGGATAGTTACCTGAAATAAACTGAAGACTACCCGAAAATGAGACTTCTAACCATGCATGGGCAGAAAAAACACCATGAAACTAGTAGGAGGGGTGAGGTCATTAAAGGGACTGGTCCTGTTCACACAGGTGGTAGGGTGAGATGGCAGCGTAGCAGTGGGAGCTCCCACTTGAAGAGAGAAGCCGGGACCACAAAGCAGGCTTCCAAGCACAGGGCATCAGTGCCAGGATCAGATGACCATGTAGCATGCAGCAGTGAAAGACCATGGGGTTTTTCTCTGCTGGGGAGAGACAAGACCTGCTGGAGATAAAGTCACTGTTTTTTCCCCTAATTCTTAAAGGAGCCAAAACACAGGTTTTATGTTTGCAACCACTCACCTTGGGCCCCAATGAATGGAGGGTGGTGCACACTGGAGTCATGCAAGGAGAATGTGGAGTAGGAGGCACTGGACAGAGAAGTAGGGGCGTGGCTGTGGGTTTTTCTGTGCTAGTATGTACCTGGATTCCTCAGCAGTCATCTTGCTTGAGAAGAGGAAGCACTTCGCTGGAGAAAAGCAATTACCTTACTCTGTGGGATATTGCTTACTCCACCCTTCCTTTGCAGTCTTGCTCCCTCCACCCTGCATCTTTTTCCCCCTTTTATGTGGTTTTACGTGTATTTTTTGTTTTGTTTTATGTGGGTTTTTTTCCTTTTCTTTTTTCTTTTCTCCCATCCTGCATCTCAACCCCTGTGGAGGAGATAGGAACCTACACAGACTCAGGGGGTATCAGGAGAAGCTGTAGGGCACAGTCATTCCATATGCTTTCTAAGACAAACAGACTGGCATTTCCCACTTGTGGGAGAGCCATAGAAACACCATTCTAGTTTCTAGCAGACTCAAAATTCAGCTGTGGAGACCCCACTCATTTGCCTACAAGTGGCCCTGCCCTGCTCAGTCCAGGTAAATAATTCCGGATGGACTCAGAGTAGTGGCTCAGGGACAGGGGGCACACACCCACCATCTTTCCTGAAGTCTGAAAGGCATGTGCCATGGGAGATCCAAGAGTCCCATCCCCCCTGATTCCAACAGAAGCCCTCTCGGTAGCAGTTGGGTCTCTGACTAGTTTAAGACTGACAGCAGGTCGGCAGGCACAGACATGCAGAGGCAGATCCCGTGGTGACTTGGGATGCTTGCTGACACACCCCTTGACCCAGTGTTGCTAAAACCCAGCTCTGCAGAGCAGCTAGGCCTATCCTGGGAGAAGCCAAACCTAGAGATATCAGTTACAAACGGCGGATGACCTGTAGCTTTAAATGGGCTGCCGAGGGCTAGATGTGACATTGGCTTGTACTGACAGTGGCCTGACATTGGCTTAAACTAGCCTCAAACAGCATCAGAACTATAGCCAAAGGAAAAACTCAGCAGGCATCCACTAAACTCTGCTGAGCCAAATACCACTTTGTTTTTTTCATTATTTTCATGATTTTTTCATAGCTTTTTTATTTTTTCTATTTTTTCCTCTTATTTTTTAAATTATATTTTATTGATTATGTTATTACAGCTGTCCTGGTTTTTCCCCCTTTGCCCCGCTCCACACAGCGCTGCCTCCTCCCTCAGGCAATTCCCCCCACCCTTGTTCATGTCCACAGTTCGTGCATATAAATTCTTCGGCTACTCCCTTTCCTATACTGTATTTTGCATTCTCATGGCTATTCTGTAACTACGTATTCGTATTTCTTAATCCCCTTTTCTCTCACCCATTCTCCCATACCTACCCTTCCATCTCTTTATCTTTAACCTTTGGCATTCTAATTATGATGTGTCTTGGGGTGGACCTTTTGTATCCATCTTGTTTGGGACTCTGTGCTTCCTGGACTTGCATGTCTATTTTCTTCACCAAATTAGGGAAGTTTTCTTTCATTATTTTTTCAAACATATTTCCAGTTTCTTGTTCTTTCACTTTTCCTTCTGGCACCCTTATGATTCAAATGTGGGACCTTGAAGTTGTCCCACAGGCTGCTTATACTACCCTTGTTTTTTTGGAATCTCTTTTCTTCCTGTTTTCTGATTGGTTGTTTTTTGCTTGCTTACATTCAAAATCATTGATTCGATTCTCAGCTTTATCCACTCTACTGTTGTTTCCCTATAAAGTGTTCTTTATTTCAATTAATATATCCTTTGTTTCTGACTGGATGTTTTTTACGCTGTTAAGGTCTTCCCTAAGATCTTTGAGCATCCTTATAATCAATCTTTTGAACTCTGCATCTGAGAGATTGCTTATTTCCATTTTGTTTAGCTCTTTTTCTGGAGTTTTTATCTGTTCTTTCATTTGGGCCTCATTTCTTTGTCTCCTCATTTTGGCAAACTCTCTGTGTTTGTTTCTTTATATTAGATAGAGCTGCTGTGACTCCATGTCTTGGTAGTGTGGCCTAATGTAGTAGGTGTCCTGTAGGGTCCATTGGTATAGCCTCCGCTATTTCCTAAGCTGGGTATTTGAGGTGCACCCTTCATGTGGGCTGAGTACACCCTCCTCTTATAGTTGAGGCTTGGTTGCTGTTGGCAGATCAATGGGAGGGATTTACCCAGGCCAGTTATCTACGAGGATTGGCTGTGACTACTAACCACCAACTTCTGTCCTCCATGGAGGACCAGCTGTGGAGGGGGAGAGTGGTGGTACTCTGACAATGGTCTGTAGCTATCCACTGGGTGTGCTGGCCCCTGGGGTTTCCCAGGTAGTACAGTCCAAGATCAGCCCCAACCTGTGTTTTGCCCAGGGTCACCCTGCCTGAGTTATAAAGCAGTCTGAGATGGCTGCTACATGGGCCTGGAGCTCAATGAGGCCAACTACAGCTTGCTTGAGAGGATTTAGGAAGTTGTGAAGTATGAGCAAAGACCATTCAAATGGAAAAGCAGCTTAGGTTGGCTCATAAGTTGGTTGGAGTGGAGTATCTGGGGAACTCCAGGGTGGGTCAAACAGTGTTTGCCAGGTTGATGGAATCTTAGATGTGGCACCAGTGTCCTGGCTCTGTGAGAGGAGGGATTAGAAAAGGGACAGTGGCCTCTGCTCACCTTGATGTCAGAAACCTCAGCCTCCCCCTGCCCAGCACTGGCACTCCTGAAGCTGCCATCCCATTGCTAGAGCTCAGACGGAGGGAATCTGAGTAGGTGAGTCTGTGTGTGGGATTTTTAAGATGAACTGCTTGGGGCTTCAGCAATTTTTTGCACTGACTCAATCCTCACTGGTTTTTGCATTCAGAAGTTGTGGGGACTTATCTTCCTGGCACTGGAACCCTACTCTAGGGTGCCTGGTGTGGAGCAGGAACTCAGTCCAGAGATATTCCTCCCATATTTTTATCTACCACATGTGGATGTGGGACCAACTCATTCCACATCATTGCCCCTCCTACCAGTCTGGATGGATGTGGTTTCTTTTATTCCGTAGTTGTCAGACTTCCATTCAACTTGATTTCTATCAGTTCTGAACGATTCTTGTTTTATATCTTAGTTGTAATTTTGTTATGGTTGTGCGAAGAGGTGAGCCATGTCTGCTTATGCTACTATCTTGACAGGAAGTATCATTTCCTTTTATTTTTGTTCTATTTTTTCTTTCATATCTCTTATTTTACTCTTACCTTTGATTATCCCATTGTTCCCTTCTTTCTTTTTTTATTTTTGTTATTCTTTCTCATTCTTTGTCCCTTTTCCCTGTTTTACATATTATTCATATTCTCTCTGCTTTTCTCCTCCCATTATCATTTTTCTGCCCTTCAGTCTTCTCTAATTCTTTTTCCTTTTTTCTGCTTTCCCTAACATTGCATTTTCCTTTACACCTTTTTATTATTTAATCTCTTTTTAAAAGATTTTTATTTATTTTCAGAGAGGGAAGGGAGGGAGAAAGAGAGAGAGAGGGAGAGAAACATCAATGTGCAGTTGCTGGGGGTCATGGCCTGCAACCCAGGCATGTACCCTGACTGGGAATCGAACCTGCAGCACTTTGGTTCTCAGTCCATGCTCAATCCACTGAGCTACGCCAGCCAGGGCGTATTATTTAATCTTTTGTCAGTGAAATTGCTGCTATTTTTGGAGGGGATTGCTTATTTTGGTTTCATTTTTGTGTGTGTTGTTTTGCTTTGTTCTGTCACCACTCTACAACAGCATGCAAGATGTGGTGGGGTTTGAGCTTCTCAGTCAGCCTGCTGGAGGGGAGATTCCACTAACAAACAAGCCAACAAAATTCAGGACCCAAATACAACAGGAGAGCCCACATAAACTACATAAAGAGCACTGCTAGAGCAGTCAGATCAGCAGATCAAGGAGTCTGCACCTGGGTCCCACAGAACTCCTACTACCTAATCCTACCCCACAAGACATAAGTCAAAGCAGATCTACCTAATACATAAAAACAATAAAAAAGGGACAGATAAAATGAGGAAACAAAAAAACAATCTCCAAGTGAAAGAAAATAAGAAATCTCCAGAAAAAGAGCTAAATGAAATTGAGGCAAGCAAATGATCTGACATAGAGTTCAAAGTAAAGGCTATAAGGATGCTCAAAAACTTGAGAACTATGTCAGCATGAAAAAGGACATAGAAACTATGAATTAGATCCAATCAGAAATGAAGAATTCAATATCTGAGATGAAGAATACATCAGAAGGAATTAAAAGCAGGCTACATGAAGCAGAGGACTGAATTCATGATTTGGAAGACGCAAAAAAAAATCACTCAGTCAGAGCAACGAAATGAAAAAGACAGAAAAAGAATGAGGTTAGTCTAAGAGAGCTTTGGAACAATATGAAACGTACAATATTCGCATTATAGGGATACCAGGAGAGGAAAGGGAGCAAAAGATAGAAAGCCTGGTTGCAGAAATGACAGAAAACTTACCTAACTTGGTGAGGGAGAGATGCATACATGTTCAGGAAACACAGAGAATCCTAATCAGAATGAACCCAAAGAGGCCCACATCAAGACACATCACAATTAAAATGGCAATGTTTAAAGACAATCTTAAAGGCAGTCAGAGAGAAATGTTAGTTACCTACAATGAAGCTCAATAAGTCTGTCAGCTGATTTCTCAACAGAAACACTTCAGGCCAGGAGGGATTGGATAAAGTATTCAAATGATGAAAAGCAAGGACCTGCAAACAAAACTACTCTATGCAACAAGGCTATCATTTAAAATTGAAGGTGAAATAAAGAGCTTCCCAGACAAAAAAGGCTAGAGGAGTACATTTCCACCATATGAGCAATACAAGAGATGCTAAAGGGATGGCTTTAATAAGAAGAAATAGAGAGAGGAACACAGGTACAAAGGGGAAAGATGGCGATGAATAAGTACCTATCAATAATAACCTTTAATGTAAATGGATTAAATGTTCGAATCAAAAGACATAGGGTAGCTGAATAGATAAGTAAACATGACATGCATAAATGCTGTCTACAAGAGACCCACCTCAGAACTAAAGATTTACACAGGTGGAAAGTGAAGGTATGAAAAAAATATTCTATGCAAATGGGGGCGAAAGGAAAGTGGGATAGTAATACTTTTATCTCACTAAATAGACTTCAAAACAAAAACCATAGCAGACAAAGGGGTCAGTCCAAGAAAAGGATATAACACTTGTAAACATATATGGATCCAATATAGGAACACTTAAATATATAAAAATGATCTTAGAGGACTTTAAGGAAGAGATTGACAGCAATTCAGCCATTAAAGCTGATTTTAACACCCACTGTCAACAATGGACAGATCATCCAAACAAAAAATCAACAAGAATATATCAGCATTAAATGGCACACTATATCAAGTGGCTTTAATTGATATATACAGAACATTGCATCTCTAAGAAACAGAATATACATTCTTCTCAAATGCACATGGAATATTCTCAAAGATAGATAACATGGTAGGACACAAAGTAAGCCTTAATAAATTCAAGAAAACTGGAGTCATATCAAGCAAGCATTTTCTCAGATCACAATGACTTAAAGCTAGAAATCAACCTTGAGGGAAAAACTGAAAAGCATCCCAATACATGGAAGCTAAATAACATGTTATTGAATAATGAATGGATTAACAATGAGATCAAGGAAGAAATAAAAGTACTTGGAAACAAATGAACACACAGCAATCCAAAACTTATGAGACACAGGGAAACCAGTCCTGAGAGGAAAATTCATAGCATTATATGCCTACCTAAAGAAGGTAAATAAATTTCAGATAAACAACATAAATAACCTTACACCTAAAAGAACTAGAAAAACAACAACAAAGCTCAGAACAAATAGAAGGAAGGAAATAATCAAGATCAGAGCAGAAATAAATGACATAGACACTAAAAATAAGTCAAAAGATCAATAAATTCAGGAGCTGGTTCTTTGAAAAGATAAAATGGACAAATTTAACCAGATTCATAAAAAAAAGACTCGAATAAATAAAATCAGAAATGAAAGAGAAGTAACAACTGACACCATAGAAATACAAAGGATTACAAGAGATTACTATCAACAACTATATGCCAAGAAATTGAACAGCCTGGGTGAAATGGATAAATTTCTAGAAACATACAGTCTTCCAAAACCAAATCTGGAATAAGCAGAGAACCTGAATAGACCAATAACAACTAGTGAAATGGAAGTGGTAATCAAAAAACTCCTGACACACAGAAACTGTGGACCAGATGGCTTCAAGGGCAAATTATACCAATCATTCAAAACAGAACTAATAACCATCCTGCTTAAACTGTTCCAAAAAATTCAAAAGGAGGGAAGACTTACAAGTTCTTTTTATGAGGCCAGCATTATCTTATTCCAAAGCCAGGTAAAACACAACACAGAAAAAAAAATTATAGGCTAATACTGTGCTAAAATCCTTTAAAAAATATTAGCAAACTGGATTCATAATATATGAAAAATATCATACACCTTGATCAAGTGAGATTTATTCCAGGGATGCCAGGATGGTACAATATTTGCAATAAATAAATGTGATATATCATGTAAATAAAATAAAAGATGAAAATCACATGATCATATCAATACATGCAGAAAAGCATTTGATAAAATCCAGCACCCATTTATGATGAAAATACTCAGCAAAGTGGGAATAGAAGGAACATACTTCAACACAATAAAGGCTATATACAAAAATCCTAGTACCAACATCACACTCAATGGGCAAAAACTAAATGCATTTTCCTTAAGATCAGGAACAAGACAGGGGTGTCTGCTTTCACCACTCTTATTCATCATAGTCCTGGAAGTCCTATTCACAGTGATCAGACAAGAAGAAGAAATAAAAGGCATCCAAATTGGAAAAGAGGAGGTAAAACTTGTTATTCTCAAACAACATGACATTGTACATAGAAAACCCTATAGGCTCCACCAGAAAACAATTCGACCTAATAAATGGACTTGGCAAAGTATCAGCATACAAAGTTAATATTCAGAATCAATGCCATTATTATACAATGATAATTGACTACAAGAAAAAGAAACTCAGAAAACAATCCCACTCACTATTGCAACAACAACAAAAGCACCTATGAATAAATTCATCCCAGGCAGTGAAAGACTTGTACTCAGAGAACTGTAGGAAAATAAAGATAGAAATTGAGGAATATACAAGTGGAAACCTAGGTATATGGTAATGTTCATGGATTGAAAGAATTAACATCATTAAAATATCCATAGTACCCAAAGCAATCTATAGATCCAATACAATTCCTATTAAATGCCAATGGCATATTTCTCAGATCTAGAACAAAAATTTATATGGAACCAAAAAAGACCTCAAATAGCCACAGCAATCTTGAGAGAGAAGAACTAAGTTGGAGGGATCACAATACCTGATAGAAAACTATACTATAAGGCCACTGTAATCAAAACAGTCTGGTATTGGCATAATGATAGAAAACTATACTATAAGGCCACTGTAATCAAAACAGTCTGGTATTGGCATAATAACAGACATATAAGTCAATGGAACAGAATAGAGAACCCAGAAATAAATCCATTGTCGAATCCATTAATATTTGATAAAGGAGGTAAGAGCATACAATGTATTAAAGACAGTCTCTTCAATAAATGGTGTTGGGAGAACTGGACAGTGTATGCAAAAAAAGAAAAAAGAAACTAGGCCACCATCTTACATATACACCAGAATAAACTCAAAATGAATCAAAGGCCTTAAATATCAGTCTTGATACTATAAAAACCCTAGAGGAAAATATAGGCATTAAAATGTCAGGTATCTCACGTAACAATATTTTTGCCAATATATACCATAGGACAAAGGAAATAAAAGAAAAATAAACAAATAGGACTACTGGGAATTAAAAACTTTCTGCGCAGCTAAAGAAACCATCAAAATGAAAAGGGAACTGACTCTATGGGATAACAATTTTCCAATGATACATCAGACAAGGGTTTAATCTCCAAAATACATAAAGGCTCAACATCAGGAAGACAAGCAATTCAGTTAAAAAATGGACAAAGGAGGACATACAGATGGCCCATAGTCGTATGAAAAAATGATCAACATTATTAACCATCAGATAGATGCAATTTAACACCACAATGAGATATCACCTTACACCTGCCAAAATGGCTGTTATCCATAAGTCAACAAACAACAAGTTCTGACAAGGATGTGGAGAAAACGGCTCCCTAATGCACTGTTGGAGGGAATGCAGACTGGTGTAGCCTCCATAGAAACAGTGTGGAATTTTCCTGAAAAAAGTAAAAATGGAACTGCTTTTGACCCAGTGATTCCACTGCTGTGATTATACCCTAAGAATCTGAAAACACTGATTCAAAAGAATTTATGTACTCCACATTCATAGCAGCGTGATTTACAATAGCCAAGATTTGGAAACAGCCTAAGTGCCCACCAGTAGATGAGTGGACCAAAAAAAACTGGGGTGCATTTACACAATCGAATACTATGCAGCAGAAAAAAAAGAAAGAATTCCTACCTTTTGTGACAGTTTGGTTGCAACTAGTGACTACTGTCATAAGTGAAATAAGCTAGTTGGTGAAAGACAAATACCATATGATCTTTTATAAGAGGAATCTAATGAGGAAAATAAATTGATGAGCAAAATAGAACTAGAGGCATAGAATCGTGGAATAGACTGACAGTTGTAAGGGGAGGGGACAGTGAGAACGGAATGAAAGAAGGTGAAGGTATTTGTCAAAGAACATACGCAAAGGACCCATGGACATGTACAATGGTGTGGGGAACTATGGAAGTGGAGTGCAGACTGGGTGGAGGCAGCGAAGGGGGAACAAGTGGGACAACTGTGATAGCGTAAACAATGAAATATTTTGTTAAGGCATAGAGTTTCCCTGTAAGGAATCTACTAACCTGGGTGTAAAATGGAGGAATAGTAGTGAATGAATTGGTAATAATTAAGAAATGGGACAGAAGAGTAAATAAACGCATTTGTCCTCTTTACACTTCCTTTTGACCTCTTCATCATTGCACTGATGAACTATTAAGGAGAATCATTGCTTCTTTATAATTTAAATGTAAGAAAATCTTATTTTTCCTTTTTTGATAATTCACATAGCATTTTTTTTCTCTTTAAACTCTGTTTCTCTGTAAATAGAATAGAGACAGTAGACAGAGGAAGGAGTCTTTTTTCAAAATAATGTTTTGTTATTTTTTTTTTAATTTTAAGCATATTACTACATCTGTCCAGAAGGTATCCAGCCACATAATATGAAAAATAGAGATATTAATTGAAGAAGATACAAAATACAAGAAACATTGTACATGGCACAATGATGCCTCAGTTCCCTTCAAAGCAGGTACCTTGGGACCTCACACGGTTCTCCTAATCGCCATCAGCTGCCTCATTGTATTTTCTTGAACCTTATTAATAGTCTGAAATCTCTTCCCTTTCAAAGGTGATTTTAGTTTTGGGAAAAGGCAAGAATCTCAAGACACTAAGTCTGGGCTGTAGAGTGGCTGAGTCACCTGGATGGTTTGCTGTTTTCCCCAAAACTCTTCAGGAGATGGGATGTGTGAGCAGGCTCATTGTCTTGATGAAACTGCCAATCACCAGTTGCCCATAGTTATGGATTTCTGAATCATCTGAAGAGTTTCTACTGAAGAATGTTGAAACTTAACACAAAATTTGATGCAGATTCATTGCTGTATTCACTCAGTCATTTTGAGTGCAATGGCGACACAGTACACATGCTCACTCAATGGCATTCACTGCCCTACTGACTAGAACAGTGAAGTCATCATTGTTTATGCATGCGCAGTCCAGTCCACTCCCCTTGCTGCTAGGTTACACCTGTGTTGCTCAAACAATTCTCTTTATATTAACAATGGCTGGACTTTTTCTGGACAGACCTCTTATAATTTCAATTTTTTAAAAAAAATTATTTTAATTCTTGTTCAAGTACAGTTTTCTAGCTTTTACTCCCATCCCAGCCCACCCCCTCATCCCTCCCCACCTCTCTCCTATTTCCACCCCTTGCTAGTGTTTGTCCATGTGTCTTTTATACTTGTTCCTGTAAACCCTTCCCCTTTTCCCCTCTGGTCGCTGTCAGCCTGTTCTCTATTGCAGTGTCTTTGGTTATATTTTGCTTGTTTGTTGCGTTTTGCTGTTTAGGTTCAGGTTAAAGGTGAGATCATATGGTATTTGTCTTTCACTGCCTGGCTTTCAATTTTTTTAATAGTATAGAAAAGTGGGAAAAAATGAAAATAACCACCTATAAGCCTACTACCCAATAACCACTTCTACTAACATTTAGGTGATTTTCTTTTAAAAAAAAAATCTGTCCCTTTCTACCTCCATTGATGAGGCTATATTATATGTGTAGTTTGCCGTCCTGCTTTCTCCACAGTTAATATTATATAACCAAAGCATTTACCTATATTATTGTGAACTTCTGAAAACATAATTTTTGTGGGGGAAGATGTACTTTTTATGTTTTATTCTTCCTAATTACTTGAAATACAAGTTGTATTTTTGCTTCAGGAAAGAACTGTATCTTTAAAAAACAGTGAGTCCTCTTTGGTGTGGCACAGATGGAAATTCTTGATTGGAACCAAAGATGATAATAATTGGAAGTGAGAGAAGAGGACAAAGTAATCTCTAATATTTGAAAAGGAAGTAGTGGATGGGGTGTTGACCCAGACAAAGATGGTGTCACTTAGGATTTAGAGGGCACTGTGCTAATTCTAACCTGTGGGACCTCATGGAATCTTTTTTGTCTTGTTTAGGAATTTTAGGGTAAAGGAAAATTGTCACTAATGGTCTTATTAGGAATTATGGAAAGCCATTTTAGTCCTAGAACAAAAAAAGGGATAATTGCTAAGGGACTGTGTAGGGAGGAAAAGAATTTATTAGAAGGTATGGTGCTAGAATTCTGGAAATGTATCTTCACTACTTGTTTGCTCTTGAGTGCTATAGCCTTTGACTCATCACCTTAAAAAGTATGTTTACCTGTAATATTTTGCCCCCTTGAACATGAGTCAGAGATGTCTAGAGGACCAGGTGGTGTTATAATGTGCCAATTCAGAAGTTCTCTTTCAATTTAATGTGATAGACAGTTATTTTCTTCTTTCTCTTTGTATATTTTAAGAACATGTTCTTTTTAAATAATAATTGTTCCTCAAGCAATTTTAAAAAAAATACCATTTTAAACATTTTAGAAGCCAGGACATTAAAACAATAACCTTAATTGTATAGAGGTGTGTCCCATTCAGACCTCTCTTCTAATTTTATATAATTTAATGCTGCAGTGAATACTTGTACCTTTTTCCTAGTTTAAAATATTTATTTGGAATACATACTTTTATTAGAATAAATTCCCAGAAATGGAATTGTTTGGTTGAAACTATTTTATGTCTCTTTATAAATGCACAGTGTCAAAATGCTTTCTAGGAGGGTTGTGCCAGTATGTCTAGTAACCAGCAGTACAGGGTAGGGCAAAAGTAGGTTTACAGTTGTGAGTATGCAAAAGTTCATTTTATTATTTTTTTAATTTATTATTTTCCATACCAGCAACTGTTTTGCTTACTCTTTTATATCACAGATCAAATTTATCTGTGCAATCTCCATCAATGGCTGGTAACATTGATAAAATTTTATAACCCTAAATGAGAAAATATCAGTATATTTTTTCTTTTTATTACCAAAGTTAAATATTTTTCTATGTATTTTTAAAAATACCTTTTTCCAGTAATCTGAAGTATCAATTGCCTATTTTCTATTGAATTTTCACAGGTGATGTAACAAAACCCAGAGTTGATGCTGGTAGCTTATTTTTATTTTTTTATCTTTATATTTTCAGTAGAAAATTTAATATCACCTACTTTCAGAAGTATTTAAGAATTATAGAATTTATATGGACATACTACTTTACAGTTCCAAGTCAGGCCCGTAGGTCCTGGAAATATTACATTTTTCCTGGTGATTTTTTTCCAGATTGAAGAAGGTATTGTCGTAATGGAAGATGATTCTCCAGTGGAAGCTGTGAGCACACCTAATACTCCCCGAAACCTTGCCGCATGGAAAATTAGCATTCCATATGTAGACTTCTTTGAAGATCCCTCCTCTGAAAGGAGGGAGAAAAAGGAAAGAATACCTGTGTTTTGTATTGATGTTGAAAGGAATGATAGAAGAGCAGGTAGGAAGCTTTATGAGTGGCTTTCTTAAAAGATTCTGGTTAGTCTGCATTTATCAGAAATGATAAACATTTTGCCATTTATAACTATTGGGTATGACTGCATATCTAAAAGATAATTGTGTAGAACAAAAAAATTAAATGAAAACTGAGGATTTTCTAGGTTATCTCTATTACTAGTTAATTATTCAATTTGTTCAACCAACACTTATTTAGTAGATGCCTGCAATTGCAAGACACCTAACGATCCAGCAAGGCATTTTATATAATTTTATTTTAATAGTTTTGCTCCCATTATCATTAGCCATTATACTTAATTGACTATTATTTATGCCTATAGCACTATAGGAGATATTATACCAATTTTATTAAGACAGCATTTCTTCTTCTCTGTTTTTGTCAGCAAATTTGAATTGATAAAAATATGATCAAACACAATTTTACAAGTTTTCTCCATGTTTTGCTTATTTTTTTCTTTTGGTGGTTTTAGGTATGTACTGAACTAATGATGGGGGCAAGCAGCATCCCTAGCCAGTTAAACAGTTACCACGCTAGGCTGTGTCATGTGCCTAGTACTTAAAATCTGCCTCTTGTCCCTCAGAAAATTATTTAAAACTTCCTATTCAGGTATAATTTCCTATCAATATAAATATGTGAACATGTAGTAACTGTCATTCCTTTTGAAAGATTTATGTATGCTATACTTTTAAATATTTTGGGAATCTACTTTTGTTTTTGCCTTTTTGACAGCTATTCTTCAGTTTTGTTATTTTTTAAAACTTTGACTTAATAATTAATCATAAAATCAATACCAAAAAAAATCTTAAAACTTGTGTTGTAAGGATAATTTTTGTCAGTAGTGCTGTAGATTTTTACAGTCAGTATAATATGTCTTCTCAGGAAGCCATGGACTATAAAGGGAAAAAAGTGTATCATTTAAATACTACATTGATTTTACATCTGTAGCAAAGTAGCGATTTCAGGATTTTTAAAACCAAAACTAAATATAATATAGACATTTAAGATCAGTGAAGAAAAAAAATAGAATTTGCTTTATGGTTTGTGTTGTGACCATAGCAGGTTGGTTTTTCTCTGAATACAGGTGTTGTTTTTGGGTTGTTGTGGTTTTAGTTGACTTGATCCATTGCATTTCCAAATCAATGCTAGAAAGACATTAGATGCTAATAATAGCAGTTAACACTTGGGGTGCTTACTCTGTGCTTTGCACTGTACAGAAATGCCTTCGAGGGATTATTTTATGTAATAGGTACAATTATTTTTATCTAAGCAAACTAAGGCACGGTGGGGTTAATTTATTTGTTCAAGTTTACATCCAGGGTGTGACAAAAGTAGGTTTACAGTTGTAAGAATGCAAAACACAGTTTATTCTTGTATTATTATTTATTAATTATTATATGTTCCATATGAACAACTGTAAACCTACTTTTGCCCCATTCTGTAGTTAGTAAATATGGGGGATCTGGAATTGGAATAGGCAAGCTGACCTGACACGTTCTTTAAACCATTAGTACTTTTTTTCTTATTATTGAATTTATTGGGGTGATACTAGTTAACAAAATTATACTGGTTTCAGGTATAAACCATTAGTTCTTGCTATCCAATATGGTAGCCACTGTCCACATGTGAAAATTAAAATTAAGGTATATTAAAATTAAAATTTCATTTGTTGTAATAGCCATATTTTAAGTGGTCAGTAGCTAATAGCTACTTTATTAGTGCAGATAATATAGAACATTTATAGAATATGCAGAAAATTCTATTGGATAGTGCTCATCTATACTATATTAGATCAGAACAATTAGTAAAAAGTTCATAGACCCAAAATTGACTATAAATTTTTTATGAAATACATATTTATGAAATTTAAAAAATAATCATAATTGTATAATATTTTGAAAGTTGCTGTCAGCTGTATGATTCTGTTGTAGAAAAATATATATATTATTGAGATAACTTCATAAATAGGTGAATTTACCAGTGTCTTCTAAATAATTTAAAATTAAAATATGGGATAAAATCACATTATTAAGTGTGATGCCAAGAAATAAATTATGAAGACTGGAATAATTTCCACACTTGTACACTTAATGTGTTAAATACTGCATCTTTTTAATAGTAGTTTATAAAATTATTTATTACTCAGTGTGTATTCATTCAATTTACAGTTGGGCATGAGCCTGAACATTGGTCTGTATATAGAAGATACCTTGAATTCTATGTTCTTGAGTCAAAACTAACAGAATTTCATGGTATGTTGTCCTTTTTGTATACAACATTATATTTCAGCCTTAGCTTTCTTGGAAGCTGTTGAACCAGATTAATTTTTTTATTTTAAGTAACAGTAACAAGGAAATGTAATAGTGACACTTGTGTACACTGCTCTTGATAATGGGGATATATTATTTTTATCTTATTTCTGTTTGTTTATATTTTAAAGTTTTTGCAATACACATTATTGCTTTTTGAATAATAATATAAAATATAAAAGATAGCTGTGACTGGATAGCTTGCTTAGTTAGAGCATTGTCCTGATAGGCCAAGTTTGCTTGTTCTATCCACAGTCAGGGTACATACAAGAATCAACCAATGAATGCATAGCAAGTGGAACAATTGTTTCTCTCTCTCTCACTCCCCCCTCCTCTCTCTCTCAAATCAATTTTTTAAGAAAGTAAAAGATAGCTATTTTTTTATTGTATTTTAGAAAAGACTTTCTTTCCAATTTAATTTTTATCTTCATAGTAGATAATTTTCAGAATTGCTGTGTTCTTTTACCATTGTCTTTCTTGGTAGACATGTTTACTGTATGTATCATGGTAAATGTTTCAGTTTAGCTCTTAGATTTGGATATGGGGACAAAATTTGTAGATGAATGTTTCTTCTGAAGATAGATTAATCATAAAAGGAGATCACTTTTCCTTTTTAGTTCTTCCTCTCACCTCTCAGTCTTTCTTATCTGTCTACTTACATTAGTTAATATCAGGGATATAGTTATGAAGTATTTCCAGCCATTTTGTATGTAGATTGGTGGGTTTATTTATGTATTCTGAATTCTTTCATTTTAGAAAAGCTCTGTGGAATGTCTCCTGATCCAAATTCAGATTGGTTCTAAATTGAGAAGGTCAGGGAATCCTTCTTTACTATATAAATAAATCCCATGATAAGGAGATTACAGGAAGATAAAACAAGGTCCCACTCCGTATATTTTGCCTAGATTTTGATTTTGAACTTGTCTTTAAATGGTTTTCTTTTTGTCTCTGCCAGTCTCATGCAGTGCTATCCTTGTCTTGTTCTTTCTCTGAGAACTTTTCTTTTTGGTTTAGAGTTGAGAGAAGATCATTTATCTCCATACTTTAAAATCCCAGATTAACCAAAGTTGGTTAGATTCCCAATAATATTTTTCCATTTTGGTATTAAAATTTCCAAAGTCAGCCCTATCTGAGAAAACATATCCATGGTTTTTAAATTTTGTTTTTAAGCATATATAGCATTGGCAATATAATTTTTTTCCCATGAGAAAGTGGGTATTTTGTTAGTAAGATTTTGTCTAACAATATCTCACTGATTTCAAAGTAATCTCATGATAATCTTTTGATTCTTTTTTTACTAGTATAGAGGGTTAAATGTGTCTATATATAAATAGAGGGTATCAGTGAAGAGTCGTGATATTTTGGATAGCAGTAGATTCCAGGTCTTTGGTCCAAACTTCCGTGCTCTCTGAATTTGTCAAGATTTTTTAAAGGATAATGATATAGTTCTACAAGGCAGAATTGTGAATATGAATTTGTTATAGTAAATTATAAATTAGATTTTTAAAGTATTAGCATAACATAGTAATAATTTTCATTTATATCAATTTCAGGCACATTTCCTGATGCCCAACTTCCTTCCAAAAGGATCATTGGCCCCAAAAATTATGAATTCTTAAAGTCAAAAAGAGAAGAGTTTCAGGAATATCTACAGGTATATCACCAGCTTAATTTAACACATTGCTGATCATAGCATTCTCTAATTTCTCTTTTTTCTCTCATATGTATAGCTTTACTTTATGAGTATGTATCAATGTGGATTTCTAAAATTCTTTTACTTAAATTTTTAGTGTGAAGATGGCATTATTGTCAAAAGTATGCTTTTTAAAAAATTGATAAGCAAATGAAATCAGATATTTTCTTTTTAAAAAATTGTGTTTTATTGATTATGCTATTACAGTTGTCCTGATTTTTTCCCCTTTGCCTCCTCCACCCAGCACCACCCACTCCCTCAAGCAGTCCCCACACCATTGTTCATGTCCGTGGGTCATGTGTGTATGTCCTTTGGCTACTCCATTTCCCGTACTGTACTTTATATCTCCATGGCTGTTCTCTAACAACCTATTTGTACTTTGTAATCCACTCACCTCCTTACCCATTCCCCTCCATTCCCCTCCCATCTGGCAACCATCTTTGTTCTTCTTCTTTGCTTAGTTTGTTTTTTAGATTCAGTTGTTAATAGATATGTATTTATTGCCATTTTATTGATCATAGATTTCGTCTTCTTTTTCTTAAATAAGCCCCTTTAACATTTCATATCATAATGATTTGGTGATGATGAACTACTTTAGTTTTTTTCTTGTCCGGGAAGCGCTTTATCTGCCCTTTGATTCTAAGTGATATCTTTGCTGGGGAAAGCAATCTTGGCTATAGCTCCCTGCTTTTCATGACTTTGAATATTTCTTGCCAGTCCCTTCTGGTCTGAACAGTTTCTTTTGCGACATCAGTTAACAGTCTTACGGGACTCCCCTGTAGATAACCAGCTGCTTTTCTCTCGCTGCTTTTAAGATTCTCTCCTTATCTTTAACTTTTGGCATTTTAGTTACAGTGTGTCTTGGAGTGGGCCTCTTTGCATCCATCTTGTTTGGGACTCTCTGTGCTTCCCAGACTTGCATGTACCAATTAGGGGCGTATCCTTTAGTTTTTTTAAAAATAGATGTCCAATTTCTTGCTCTTTCTCTTCTCCTTCTGGCACCCCTATGAAGCAAATGTTGGAATGCTTGAAGTTGTCCTAGAGGCTGTATACACTATCCTTATATTTTTAAAATTTTTTAAATTCTTTTTTAATTCATTTATCTTCTTATTGTTGTGATTGGTTGGTTTTGCTTCCTTATGTTCCAAATCATTGATTTGATTTTTTGCTTCATCCACTCTACTGTTCTTTTCCTGCAAATTGTTCTTTATTTGGATTAGTGAATCCTTCATATCTGACTGGATCTTTTTTATGCTGTTGAGATCCTAAGTTCCTTGAGCATCCTTATAACCAGTGTTTTGAACTCTGCATCTGATAGATTGCATATCTCCATTTCATTTAGTTCTTTTTCTGGTGTTTTGCCCTGTTCTTTCTTTTGGGCCATGTTTCTGTCTCCTCATTTTGGCAGTCTCCCTGTGTTTGTTTCTGTGTATTAGGTAGAGCTGCTATGACGCCCTGTCTTGGTAGCATGGCCTAATGTAGTAGGTGTCCTGTAGAGTCCAGTGGCACAGCCTCCCCTATCACCCAAGCTGGATACTGAATGCGTGTCTTTCATGTGGTCTGAGTATACCCATCTCTTAGAGTTGAGCCTTGGTTGCTGTTGGCAGATCAATGAGAGGAATTTACCCAGGCCAGTTATCTGCAAGGATTGGCTGTGACCACTGACCACCAACCTCCGCCCTCCGTGGAGGATTAGCTATGTAGGAGCAATGTGGTGGGGCTTTGATGTGTCTTGTTGCTGTACACTGGGTTGCAGACCCTGGGGTTCCCTGGGTGGTTCAGGCTATGGTCAGCCCCTACCTGTGTTTTGCCCAGGCTACCTGGCTTGAACTATAAAGCAATCTGACATGGCTGCTACTTGTGTTGGGCTTGGAGATTCCCAGGCAAAGCCAAGCTGTGAATCTAGGCTGACTGCTGTTAGTGCCAGGCTTGGAGCCACTTAGTGGGAGGTACAGGGGTTGGGGGCTTACTGAGGCTTGCTATTGCTTGTTTGAAAGAATTTAGGAAGTTGTGAAGCATGAGGCAAGACCAGCCATTCATATGGAAAAGCCACAGTTAATAGCTGTAAATTGGGTGGGATGGAGCCTCTGGGGATCTCCAGGGTTGGGCAAACAGTGTTAGCCAGGTTGATGGAGTCTCAGATATGGTACCCATCTGCTGGCTTTGTTGCTGTAGGGGCGAAGAGGGTTCAGAAAAGGGACAGTGGCCCCTGCCCACCTTTCTGTCTGGGGGAAAGCTATAACCCAGCTCTCGCCTTGATTCCAGACACTTCAGTTCTTCTCTGTATGTCACTGGTGCCTTTTAGGCTGCTACCCCAGTGTTGTAGCTCAAAGGGAGTGAGTTTGAGTAAGTACGTGTGCGGGTTCATTAAGGTGACCTACTTGGGACTCCAGAAGTTTCTTCCACCAACTCAGCTCCCACTGATTTTTGCAGCCAGAAGTTATGGGGACTTATCTTCCTGGGACTGGAACTCTGGGGTGGGGGCCTGGTGTGGGACTGGGAGTCCTTGCTGAATTTTTATCCACCACACATGGATTTGGGACCAGCCTGTTCCACATGTCTGCCCTTCCTACCAGTCTGTATGGATGTAGTTTATTTAATTCTGTAGTTGTAAGACTTTCATTCAACTCGATTTCTGACAGTTCTGAGTATTGGTTGTTCTGTAATTTAGTTGTTATTTTGATGTGGTTGTGCAAGTGGGCAAGCCGTGTCTACCTATGCTGCCATCTTGACTAGACACAAAATACCAGATGTTTTCTTAGAGGAAAAAAGGTCTTAGTTTTCATGTGGGATGTTAAAGAAAGAAACAAAAAGTTTGGTGTAAAAGATTAAATACATTCTAAGAATGCTAGGTAGTTTTTGTTATTTTTGTCTTATTCAATGTTTAATTTTGTGTTCAGCACTTTTAACTTCAGAATCTCCCCTCCTGTTTTATTCCTCAGTTCCTTTCCTTTTTCAATTTGAAGATGTTTTTCCAGTTTCTTGTGGATCTCCTGACTATCATTTACCAGTTAGAATTGAGTTCCATTTTTCTCAGAGTGGGCATTGTGTTATGTAAACAATGTAACTGGTATATTTTTTTCATTGTTGGCATAACCAACTTAAAAGTTACTTACTTGAAACTTCTTTAAAATTAATGACCAGCTGTCTTTAATCAAGTGTATAAGACCAGAGTATACTTCTGCTTTACTCTTTAAAACATCTTTTTTTGACACGCGTTTTTATTAAGTAGTTTTTATTAAGTGTGAATTCCGTTAAATTCAGTTCCTTATAGCCAAAAACAAGTACTTTATGAATTAAATATTTAACAGTATTAAGAGGTATTTACATTTTATTTCCTGTATTTGAATTGTGGAATACTTGAATTCAGAAAATATTTCTTACATAATTTTTTGTGGTGTTAAAATTGAAATATGAATTAACTGTTAACTACTACAAGGACATCTGAACACAACACATAGTGTTAACCTGTGTCTTTGTTGATATCATTAACCCATTATTTGAACTAATTCTAAAAACTAGAGTACCTCCTTCTAGAACTTTTTTTCTGGTAATACGAAGTTAAAGGTTACAGTGCTACTATTTTGTTAATATATAGGGTGGAGCACAAGTAAGTTTACAGTTCTATGGAAGATAATGTAATAATTAATAAATAATACTAGAATAAACTCTGTTTCATGTACTCATTACTTTAAACCTACTTTTTCCCCACCCTGTAGACTTCTTCTCTTTTGTAACTATGAAACAGTTACAAAACGTGAATATTAGCTAAGAATGGGTTAATTTGGGCTTTAAAAGGTCAGTTTGTCTATAAGAAAATAATGTTGTAGGGAGAATAGATAACAGATCCTCTAAGTTATTTCACATTTCCACATTTAGTTTTTGCTAAATCCTTTTAATTTTTGCCAATGTCTTTTAATTATCAAGATAGTTGTATGATATTGTTATACTTGTTTATAGTTGAGAACCTGAGAAATAATATTAGTTTCATGTTTAATCTTCCTGTGTATAAGGTAGGTACTAAATGCTTTTATAACAACATTAAAACGTATGTTGTATTATTTTCATTTTACACATGACATGAGGAAACTGACTTTTTGTCAATTTAGGAACTTTTCTAGAACACCTAGCTAGCAGATAGAAGAACCAGAATTCAAATCCATTTAGTCTGACTGCAGAGGCTGAGGGCTTATCTCCTATGTGGTACTATTCTTCCTATAAATGTAATTTTATTATTATTCTGAATGTGAAATTGCTTTTGAGGATTTAGAATTGTTTTCTTGG
The DNA here is from genome assembly GCF_019186645.2 of Phyllostomus hastatus. Lineage (NCBI taxonomy): Eukaryota > Metazoa > Chordata > Mammalia > Chiroptera > Phyllostomidae > Phyllostomus > Phyllostomus hastatus. The sequence continues at coordinate 39,042,166 of NW_025333872.1, read as the reverse complement.
TTTAAAAAATTACTTTAAAATAGTTTGATCACCCTTCTAGATTTTTAAACCTTTTTTTCTTCTTTTGTTCATTCAAGAAACTTCTGCAGCATCCAGAACTGAGTAATAGTCAACTTCTAGCAGATTTTCTCTCCCCCAATGGTGGAGAAACACAATTTCTTGATAAGATACTACCAGATGTAAATCTTGGTAAGTCAAATTAGAGAATGAAATATAATAGGATAAACGGAAAAGAATCAGCATTTTCACATTAATTTAGAAAAATAATTTATATAGTAAAGCCATATATATTATATAAGTTACACTGTTGGTAGGAATATAAATGGGAAAACCACTTGAAAAAACAGTTTAGTATAAAACTAAATAACCCAGCAGTTTGTCTCTGAGATATATATTCTAGAGAATCTTATATTCATATTTAAGAATGTTCACAGCAGCATTGTTTGTAATAGCCAAAACTGGAAATAATGCAAATGTTCACCAGCAATAGAGTGGACAGATAAATTGTGGTGGATTCATAAAATGAATATCTGTAGCAATGAATACCTATAGCCAGGTAGCTTCTTGTAATAGATAATCTTAAAAACATGAATGAAAGAAGCAAGACACAAAAGAATATATATAGCAATTTCTTTTATATAAAGTTAAGTACAAACCAAACTGATATAATCTAGAAAAGTTTGAATAAAATTTTTAAAGATAATAATGGAAGAAAAACATTTCTAAATATATTTTATTAATCTTAAGTCTCTGTAGACCTAAAAGAATCAGTTAAATATTACAAGTAGGCCTTTGGCTTTCATATGTATCTTTCCAAATTAGTTGAGCCAAAATATTTCATATGTGTGTGTGGATGGGTCTTCTTATCAGGGGAACATGTGAGGACATTTTACATTTGGTTATAAGGGATAGAATTGGGTAGACCTAGTTATTGTGCAGGTTTGACTCAAGGAGAAAAAATGCTCAAAGTGACCCAGGTTTCTATTTAAACAACTGGATGAATGCTGTTACTTGCAGAGACAGGGAATAAATTAAGAGCAGTTCTGAACTTGTTGAGTTTATAGAATTTAATTGTAGAAATTGTGTAAGGGAAGAGAGGCGGGAGATAGGCAAGGAGTAGAGATTTAATTGATGTCAGATTAAATAAATCATTTGGTTCAGAAGAGTATGTACTACAAAGGAAAGCATAGAATAAAGCCCTGTAATTTGAGGACCTTTGGAAATTTTAATGAGGGAGAAGTGGTATGTGGGGGTACCAAAAAGAAAGAGCTTGATGGGATGGTTCGGGGGTTTGCATGTCATAAAGCAATCTCTATTTTTAATTTCTATTATTATATCTCTTGCTATTGCCATGAGTCTACTTTTTTCTAAATTGAAATGAAAGAAATTTAAATGGTATTTATCAGTTTTGCCTTATTTTTACAGTCATTTCTAAATGCTTGAGAAAATCTTTTTTTACAGAATTTTTAATGTATTTTTTTCCATTACCACTTAGTCCCCTTATACTTTGCTACTCCCTGAAGTCACCACATCTGTTGTCCATGTCTATGATTCCTTTTTCCTTTTAGCTCAATCTCTCCATCCCCTACCCTCCACCCACCCAGCTGTCATCTTGCTCTCTATCTATGAGTTTGTCTCTATTTTGCTTGTTATTTCAGTTTGTTCATTAGATTCTGCATATGAGTGAAATCATATGGTATTTTATTTGTCTTTCTCTGACTGCCTTATTGTACTTAGTTTGATGTTCTCCAGGTCCATCCATACTGTTACAAAGGATAATATTTTCTTCTTTTCATTTTTATGGCCACATAGTATTCCATTGTGTAAATGTCCCATAGTTGTTTTATCCACTCATCTACTGATGGACACTTGGGCTGCTTCCATATCTTGACAACTGTAAATAATGCTTCAATGAACACAGGGGTGCTTATGTTCTTTTGAATTAGTGTTTTGGGTTCCTTCAGATATATTTCCAGAAGTGGGATTGTGGGTCAAAAGGCAGATGCATTTTTAAGTTTTGAGGTATCTCCATACCGCTTTCCACAGTGGCTGCAGCAATCTGCATTCCCACTAGCAGTGTACTAGGGTTCCCTTTTCTCCACAACCTCACCAGCACTTGTCTTGATTTATTGATGATGACCATTCTGATAGGTATAAGATGATATCTCATTGTGGCTTTAATTTGCATTTCTCTGATGATTAGTGACATTGAGCATCTTTTCGTGTATCTATGGGCCCTCTGTATGTCCTCTTTTGAGAAGTGTCTACTCAGGTCCTTTGCCCATTTTTGCGGGGGGGATTTTAAAAAAAAATTTAATTGTTGTTCAAGTACAGTTTTCTGTCCTTTACTCCCATCCCAGCCCACCCACCCATCCCTCCTCACCTCCCTCCCATTTCCACCCCCTTTAGTTTTTGTCCATGTGTCCTTTATATTTGTTCCTGTAAACCCTTCCCATTCTCCCCTGAAATTCCCCTGAAATTTTTAAATTGGGTTGTTTGTTTTTTTGGTGTTGAGTTCTTGTAAGCTCTCTATAAATTTTGGATGTTAACCCCTTATTGGATGTATCAGCAAATATGTTCTCTCATTGTGTGGATTGTTTTTTTTTTTAATTTTGTTGATATTTTCCTTTGCTGTGCAAAAACTTTTTAGTTTGATGTACTCCCACTTGTTTATTTTTTCTTTGAGAAAATCTTAAAGAGAACCTGGAGATAAAATCAAGAAAAATTTGATAAATAGGGTTAGAAATATATTTTTAGTCTTTAATAGAGAATATAAACTACTCAAATAGCCAATTTAAATGTAGCAATTTTATTTTTTATTTTTTATTGATTATGCTATTACAGTTTTCCCAATTTTTCCCTCTTTATTCCCCTCCACCTTGCCCCTCTAACCCTCCAACACTCCCCCCCACTTAGTTCATGTCCATGGGTTGTACATATAAGTTCTTTGAGTCCTGTTTCTTATACCATTTTTTTTATCTTTCCCCATCTATTTTATGCCTACTAATTATGCTTCTTCTTCCCTCTACCTTTCCCCCCCTGTTCCTTCCTTCCCCCTCCCCACTGAACTCCCTCTGTGTGATGTCCATTTCTTTGATTCTGTTCCTGTTCTGGTTGTTTGCTTAGTTTTTCTTTTCATTGTTTTTCTTTTCTTTTAGGTTCATTTGTTAATAGTTGTGAGTTTGTTGTCATTTTATTGTTCATATTTTTTATCTTCTTTTTCTTATATAAGGTCCTTCAACATTTCATATAATAAGGGCTTGGTGATGATGAACTCCTTTAACTTGACTTATCTGGAAAGCATTTTATCGGCCCTTCCATTCTAAATGAAAGCTTTGCTGGATAGAGCAATCTTGGATGTAGGTCCTTGCCTTTTATGACTTCAAATACTTCTTTCCAGCCCCTTTTTGCCTGTAAGGTTTCTTTTGAGAAATCAGCTGATAGCTTTATGGGAACTCCTTTGTAGGTAACTGTCTCCTTTTCTCTTGCTGCTTTTAGGATTTTCTCTTTGTCTTTATTCTTGGATAACTTAATGATGATGTGCCTTGGTGCGTTCCTCTTTGGGTCCAACTTCTTTGGGACTCTCTGGGTTTCCTGGACTTTCTAGACGTCTATTTAGAAGTCTATTTCCTTCACCACATTGGGGAAGTTTTCCTTCATTATTTGTTCAAATAAGTTTTCAATTTCCTACTGCTGTTCTCCTTCTGGCACCCCTATAATTCAGATATTGGAATGTTTCAGGTTGTCCCAGAGAATCCTTAGCCTCTCTTTATTTTTTTAGATTCTTGTTTCTTCGTTCTGACCCAGTTGGATGTTTATTTTGTCCTTTTGTTCCAAATCATTGCTTTGAATCTTGGTTTCCTTCTCGTCACTGTTGGTTCCCTGAATATTTTGCTTTATTTCATTTTGGGTATCTTTCATTTTTTGACCAAGCTCAGTCAGTTCTGTGAGCATTTTGATTACCAGGGCTTTAAATTCCCCATCAGATAGGTTGGCTATCTCCTCATCGCTTAGTTCTGAGGTTTTGCTGTGTTCTTTTATTTGGGCCATATTTCTTTGTCTTGGCACATCTGATAAGTTGTAAGGGGAGGGGCCTTAGGTATTCACCCAGGTAGGCCAACCCTCTTTGCTGCACTGCCTGTGGGGTAGGGGCCAGAGAGGGAACAGTGCAGCTCGCCTGCTCATCTCTAGCACACTTGCCAACAGCCTCTAGTGTCAGACTGTAAGTATCTCCCACTGCCACAACCCCAGCCGTAGCCCACAGTCAGCTCTGAGTCTCAGTTTTCCTCTTAAGTCAGTCCCTCCTTCGCAGCTCTGCCCAGCTTGGCAGTCAGCCCCACCCCTCAGCTACCTCACCACGGTTTTTCTGAGTCAGCATGCACAGTCTACCTTACCAGTGTGGTGGTTCTGGTTGATTTTTTCTATAATTCCTTGGTTGTTGGAGTTCCATGCAGTTTGATTTTCTGGTGTTTTTGGTTATTTATTGGTTTTAGATGGGGTTGTTATCCTCCTTTTGGTTGTGTGAGGAAGTGAAGTGTTTTGACCCATGCCTTCATCTTGGCTGGGACTCTCTAAATGTAGCAATTTTAAAACTTTTTTTGTATATTTTTAGATATCTTTATATATTCATCATTATTTAAAATCTTCTGAAAACATTTTTTATAGAAAATTTCAAATATACACAAAATTAAAGAAATTTATATAATGAATACCTTACTCTATTTCAGCAGTTATCAACACTTGGCTTGTTCTATCCCTTCCCCCACCTCCCACCCAACTGGATTATTTTAAAGTAAATCCCAAATGTTGTATTTATAAATAGTTAAATATATCATGGTTATTGTAAATTTCTGTTGTGTGAAGTGGGTAATTGTAAATATTTCTTATGATTTAACTTTTTACTTGGCTGTTTTAGTATTTAAAATTAGTGAAGTATTCATATAAGCAATTATGATGTATATTATGCCTTCATAAAATTAATAATATACTTCTAATTGCAGGGAAAATTATAAAGTCTGTTCCTGGAAAACTAATGAAAGAGGTAAATAACTAATTTATGTATATTCTATTATATAACATGATAGTTAAAAGCATATTTAAATACTAGTAAATTTTAATGGGTAATATGATACTGAAAATCATAATCTTAATTTTCTATTTTCATACTATGATCTCTGTATTACCACAGAAGGGTCAGCATTTGGAACCTTTCATCATGAATTTCATTAATTCTTGTGAATCTCCAAAGCCTAAACCAAGTAAACCAGAGCTGACCATTCTTAGCCCAACTTCCGAGAACAACAAGAAGGTACTGAACTCACCTTAAAGAGACATTAAGTTTGAAATTGTCTTACTTGAAATAACTTTTCCTTTATAGGGAGAATCCTGTGTTGATGAAATGGATGGCACTTTTAATTTTCTTTATATAGAAATCATTTTTACAGTATAAGGAGGGTATTGCAAATAATTGCTTGGTTCTTTGCTTTAACAGTTTAATTTTTAAAAAATTTTATTTTAATCGTTGTTTAAGTACAATTTTCTGTCCTTTACTCCCATCCCTCCCCACTTCCCTCCCATTTTCACCCCCCCCCAGTTTTTGATTGTGTGTCCTTTATACTTGTTCCTGCAAACTCTTCCCCTTTTTCCCTGAAATTCCCTCCCCTCTCCCCTCTAGTCACTGTCAGCCTGTTAAATGTTTCTTTAGATAATATATTTGCAAAGTTATATTTCTGTATTTGAGGTATTTTTTAAAAGTGGTTTTCTGAGGTTATAAGTCACCAAATTCTAATAATCAAGGAATTACTTGCTATAATGTATTTGTGTTTATTTGATGGTATTACTAATTGTAGTGGTTTATAAAGTATTTTATCTCTTCATTAAACAAGTATTTTATTGTGTGCCTACTACTGAGTGTTAGGCACTGGGAATATATATCCTAGGTCTAAGTTTAATGCCATAGTAGTGCCCAGCCTGAGGAGCTATGTGGGCTCAAAAGACAGTCCTCCTCTCCCCCAAAACACCTTCATTTTTGTTATTACTTTAACTTGATTGTTGGTAAACAGAAATACAGTTGATTTTTGTGTATTTTTTTTAGTTCAATAATTTTGCTAGACTTACATTAATTTTAGTAATATATTTATTAATATTTTTAGATTTACAAACTTACCTGGCAGATGATGGCAGGCTTTGTTTCATTATGGCTAGGACCTGCTATACAAAGGGAATGATTTCAGTGTTTCACCATTAAATAGTACAGTGTAGCTTTTTTCATAGATACACTTTACGAGATTAAGGAAGTTTACATCTGTGTTTACAGGTGAACAGACTTCTTATTTTATCCTAGTTGGACATTGGTATTTATGTGATATTAGCCTTTTTCTAATTTGCTAGTAGAGTTATTGGAATTATTAGTTTTTAAAATAATTGGTAGAACTTGTTGGTAAAGCCATCTAGGCCTTGAATTTTGTTTGTAGAAGATAATTTTAAACCAAATTTAATTTCTTTAGTGATTATAATATTCTCTGGGTTTATTATTTTATGAATCACTTTTTAATACGTTATATTTTTCAGCAAATTTTCCATTTTATCTAATTTCAAAATCTTTGGGCCTAAAGTTGTCAGTAATATTCTCTTTTTTAATTTCTCTGACATCAGTAGTTATGTTCCCTTTTGTTTGTGTCTTTTTCTTTTCTTTTTTGATCAGTCTTGCCAAAGGTTTTGCCCATTTGTTTTTGCCTTTGTTGATCTTTTACATCAAACTTTTTTTAGTTCCTTAATTTCTGCTGTTTGATTATTATTGAGAATAGATGCTTTTTGCAAAGTTTGGGGGTAAGTAGGAATGAGATTTAGTTGCATTTCATCATTCATAATTCTTCATATCTTGTTTTTCTTTTTTTTTTTTTTTTTCACATTAATCAAAGTCCTTTCTGGGCTTTCACTATCTATCATTGTCCAGATAAACTTTGCTTAAAGCTTAATGTTCACCTCTAAACAACCTGTAATTAAATAGTGATTTATGATTTTTAAATCATGTTAGTTTTAAAATTAGTTATCATCAATACCTTTATACATTTTTATATGTTCATTTGCTCCTTTTGGTGTAAAGAAATGAAGTTATAAATAATGAATTACCTGTTGTGTCTGAAATGAATGTAGATTTTTATGCACTGTTTTGGGAGGAACATTTTTTAAATTTAATTTTAGGTATAAGTGTTAAATTTTAGGCAGATCCTAACCTGATGTTCTGTTTTGACTAGAAAAAAATGTAAATGTCTTTGCTCTTTGTTACTTTAGTCTTAGTGATTATTATCAATAGGTGTAATAAACTACATATTTCTTTATTTTTTCAACTTTTACTTTAGCTTTTCAATGACCTGTTTAAGAATAATGCAAACCGTGCTGAGAATACAGAAAGAAAGCAAAATCAGAATTATTTTATGGAGATGATGACTGTAGAAGGAGTTTATGATTACCTGATGTACGTAGGTAAGATCAGTGTGGTTACTATTAAAATATGGTTTTCATTCATGTATCTTATTTCTTCTGTGATTTAAATTAGTGCTCTTGAGTATTGCCCCATTGTGACTTTTTTGAAAATTGTAAATACTTCTTTTATAAGAATTCAGTACAGTTGGTCTTGAACATAATAAAATTACTAGTGTTAACAAATAAAATATTGGCTATTTGTGTCTTTTATATTGGAAAATATTAAAACACTTATCTTAAGAACAAAGTATTTCCTGTGATGCTTTCAGGACGAGTGGTTTTCCAAGTTCCTGACTGGCTTCATCATCTCTTAATGGGAACTCGAATCCTCTTTAAAAACACTCTGGAAATGTATACTGACTACTATCTCCACTGTAAACTGGAACAGTTGTTTCAGGAGCACCGTTTGGTCTCACTTATAACACTTCTCAGAGGTTTGTATTTTCTCACGTGTGTGATGTTTTGTGTACTCTTAATGATTTTATTCAAATCTAAAAGCCTTGTTTTCGTTTGTTTTATTAGTATTTCCACTATGAGGAAATAAATATTTTGTGTGTAGTAGGTGAAATTCCAGAAAGTATTTTTTTTTCTTTTTAGATGCTGTGTTCTGTGAAAACACTGAACCTCGCTCTCTCCAAGATAAGCAACAACGAGCAAAACAGACTTTTGAAAAAATGATGAATTACATTCCAGGTGTAATATTTAAGAAGTAGTTTAATATAGGTTAACACCCCATTGGGTCACAATGGATAGGAATTATTGAAGCTAATTTTTACTGTGAGTTTTCATTTTAGAAATAGTTATAAAGACCAATAAAATTAGCTCATTAGTTAAATAAAAATTGGCTTTTATGATGATAGCACTGAGGACTTTCAGACAGGGCTATTTCTATTCATACAAATAGATCTTTTTAACAATAACTTATAAGCAGAGTAGTCCAAGCGACATGCTTGTGGGACAGTTGGAATCCTGCTGCCTCCCATCAGCACCTTCCATGTGCCAGATACTATGTAGAGTACAGGGGATTAAAAAAAAGTGTACTTGCATAGCTCAAGTCTAGCAGGAAAACATACATGCAGTCCAAACATGCCTGTGATAATAGAGTTATGTTCAAGTCACAAAGTATCTCAAAGGAGGACCCTTAAAAGAGGTAGGCTTGGGCCACTAAGTAAATGAATGGTAGTAACCTCTTACAGAGGTGGGAAATACAAGGAAAAAATGTCAGGGGGTCAAAGCAGAGGATATTTAGGTTAGGACATTTTGAGTGTGAAGTGCCTATACATTATTCAGGAGGAAATGTCTAGTAAGCATTTGCTGTCCCTGTTTGGAAATTGGAGGAATGGTGGTATGGGATAGAGATATGGAAGTCACATTCTAGAGGATAATGCCCAGGGGGAAATATAGAATAAGAATTGAAGAAGGCTGAGGACTGTATCTTAAAGAATTCTTATCATTGAAAAATTATTCCCAAAATATTTCTACTGCTCTATGTGTTGACAGTGAAGTTCCATCCCTGGTCTGAATGTAAAAGTAGACAAAAGCTGTTTTTGAGTAAGTCTTCTGTAGATAAATGATGGGACAATTTCTTACCTGTTTTATAACATGATGTAGCACTCATGGTTTTAACAGTCTTAGTTTTGATATTCAGGAACTGCATGGAAATCCAATGAGTGTAATAATTTGTTATTTTTCTGAGGCACAAATTTGAATTACATCTACTTTGAGACTCTTGTTTGGAAAGGAGTAATTTAGCTAGTGAGTAAGCTTAGCATGCCATTCTGTTGTCCTTCTCATTTATTAGTGACTCCTGAAGGATCTGAAAGGATCACTTATTTTTGTCCATTATGCTTCATGCATATTAACTGGGAAATTCTATGTAGTATTGGTGAATTAGAGGATTCAGAAAGATCCATATTGGGTTGCATAGCTTGAAAAATATCAAGGATCCACTGTACTTATTGTAAATTGAATTTGGCCTTTGCCTCCTAGGGTTAGATTTACCTCATAGAAGCAAACATGAAATGAGAATTTTCTGTGACCAGCATTAAGGGTTTTATGATGATTGGGGGAAGGGACAAAAATTTGAACAACTTCTTTTATTTATGAATGTTTGCTTTTCTTGTTTGGGGGAAAACATTCAGTAGAGATTTTCATAAGAATTAATTCTTTTTGGTAACAGGAATGATGCATTACACTTTTTGGACTCTAAATTAGTATTTAAACATTTCCTAAAGGGATTGTTTTGTAAGATGGTTAATAGTAATTATGCAAATTGTACAGAAACAAAGTGGTCGTATTCATTGGGGAAAGTCTGTTAAAAATTAAATTAAACTTTTTTTCCTGATATTAAGATATTTAAACATGAAAATGAATAGAGTAGAAAGAAGGAGCCATGCTCTTCCTGCTGTGCAGAAATAGCCACGTGCTCCGTTTGGTGTTAATCCTCAACAGACATTTTTCCATACATTCCTATACATGTGTGTACAAATACAGACACAATCTTAGGGTTGTATTTTGTTTTCCCTGAAGGGAATAATACAATATGTATTATTTTCCAACTATCTTTTATCCCTTAGTAGTATAGCACATTTCTTTACTGTGACAGCCTGTGTGCTTGCAGTTTTCTTTGTGCACGTGAGTCTCCAAAAAGAGGATGCCCAGTACTGCATTTCTCACCTTGACCATAGAACCCTTGCAGAAACCTGGTTTAGAAAATTTTTGATTAACAGTTTTTGCATAATACATGGGACACAGGGCAGAGATTTTCTTTTATGATTCAGTTAATGATGAATCACTTCATGATATAAAATTGTTTCACATGTGGCTTTCTTGTTTAGATCTGATTGTCAAGTGTATTGGTGAAGAAGCTAAGTATGAAAGCATCAGGCTTCTATTTGATGGCTTACAGCAGCCAGTTCTCAACAAGCAGGTAAATTCATTAAAGCAGGTTGACTAGAGTTGGCTAGGTTTTCTGAATGACACAGTAGGGTCTGTTGCATTTTTTAAAAGATTTTATTTATATTTTAGATAGAGGGGAAGGGAGGGAGAAAGGGAGAGAAACATGGATGTGCGAGAGAAACACTGATCAGTTGCCTCTTACATGCCTTCAACGGGGACCTGGCCCACAACCCAGGCATATGTCCTGCCTGGGAATCAAACCAGCAACCTTTCAGTTCCCAGACCAGCACTCAGCCCACTGAGACACCCCAGCCAGGGAGGGTCTGATATATTATTAACTGTGAAGTGACACTATATTAAATCAAGGCAGTGTAATTCAAACATTCAAATGGTAAAAAGTGTTTTATTTGTGTCACTCTTTCTAGGCGAATATCTTTTTTTGTTTATAACACGGATTGTTTTGGTTTGAAATAAACATATTCATTGTAGAAAATTTGGAATATACAGAAAATTCATGAAATAAAATAAAGATTTAAAAATTGAGAATTTCATCATTCAGATAACATGAATAACCAGTTAACATTTTTATATTTAGAATCTATACATATCTATTGAGATCTCAATGCAGTTACAATTTTGTGTCCTGCTTGTTTCTTTAAAATTTTTGTTACATATAAAATATCTAACGTAAAATGAAATACAAGGCATAATAATAAAATGTCCACATGTGACCACACGGGTATTAACACTCATCTTAAGAACAGAGCATTATAGATACTAGTGAAACTATTTTTGTGCTGGTTTGATGTTGTAAATTCTATTTCCTGCTTTCCCATTTAGAGGTAACCATAGTCCTGAATTATGTGTTTATCATTTTTATGGTTTTCTTTGTCTAATGCCTTAAAAAACTTTTTTTGTGCTTTAGCTGACTTATGTTTTATTGGACATTGTAATACAAGAACTGTTTCCAGAGCTCAGTAAGGTAACTGAAAAGCAGAGATTTTATTCTTTATGTTTTTAATCATATGCTAACATTGATTTTAATAGGGTCATAAAAATTAAGGAAATCCTTGTGACTATAATCCTTTTAAAAATGAACAACCTTAACAAACGGCTCTTGATATTTTCTCTATTCAACATGCTCAAACGTAGAATGGATTTTGGTATCAGGAACTGAATAGCCTCTGCCTTGACGTCATCCCTTCCTAATTAAAAGCAGAAAGGGACATTATACCCTGTAGAGTCTTCCCAGAGGAAGGTGTGAGGATAAGTCCTAGCATTAGAATAGACCAAGTTCTTCAGGCTGTCATCTGTAACACTGAATGCTGGAGTATTTTTCTAAGCCAGACTTTAGCATTTTTGAAGCCGCTGAACTTATATTAACCTAAGAGCACAAAATGAATTTTAAAAGCGGATAGTAATAATATTGTATTGACTTCTGAGGATTTTCAAGTTGGAGCAACAGTTTAAGTCATTATTTTTACTGTTTCTATTTTTTGACTAATCGCTTTGGTCAGATGAATTAACTGCTCTTCAAGGTTGTGGTATAGCAATGAAATGCCAGTTTCACGGAGTAGAAGAATTCAGATTTGGACTGTTTACCTATTATTTTGTTATATTAATGTTATATGTATATTAAAACAGTGTGGCAGTTATGGACATTTTATGTTCAATTTACAGTGAGAATCAGTACAGGTAACTTTTAGTTCTCTGAGACTTTGTAAGATCTGTCGCTATACCTTACCATTTTTCTCATCTCTAAAACAGATATTACCTGAGGCATATGCCAGCTAATTTATTTTGGTTTAATTTATATATATATAAATTTATATGATTATATATAAATTTATATGACTATATATAATTTATATATCTATGTCTTAGGTAGAATTTTAATATACTGTATCTATGGAACTGTTAGACAGTTCACAAATGAACCCTATTTTATTGTCTTCTATTAAATAGATTTATTTTTACTTCAGGTACAAAAGGAAGTTACCTCTGTGACGTCCTGGATGTAAACATTTGGATTTGGGATTGAATAACCAGTTGAAATTTCTGCTGTGCTAGCATAGTAGATATGTACTGTTTTCTCCTTTTACTTTTATATATTCTTTGTATATATCATGTAGTTTTGTGTCTGAAATTTTGATTTTTTTGTTTTAATAAAGACTAACACAAAGTTAATTATGATTAGAAATGATTGTGTTTCATAGCCTTTCATTTTATACCTGTTTTTATCTAAGTTTTATTAGAACATACATCACTTGTTATTGATGCATACATCATTTTGTAAGAGAAACAATTCATAATCCTCTTAAGCTAAACATATAAGGTAACAACCTTTGTACTGTATCATTTTGAAAATAATTATGTGTAGTGTGGAGAAATAGGAGTAAAATCTTAATTTGTTTTCTTAGAGTTAATACACTTTAAGAAATTACTCTTTTTCTTCATTTTCTATGTAATTAACTGTGTGTCTGTAAAGAAGACATTCTTTATGAGTTTTTCAGAACAAACAAGGGACTTCTTGCTTGTGTTGGGTGATTGACAGGTTATATCCCTTTCTGGTGTGAGAACTGAGTGCTTACAGGTATTTGTGATCGTGTGGTTGCAACTACATTCACTGAATGTATGTAACTACACTCCAAAAAGCTTATAGATATAAGCAATTTAGTCATGCTGATTTTTGGTTTATGTTGTCAGTTGTCTCTCCAAAAGAAACGTGGAATTCACTGTATTCCTTGAGGAAAGTTAATTTAAATGATTATTTTAAAAGATTCAATGTTTAGAATTCTACTTACAATTCCTCCCCATTCTATGCTTTTCTCCTTAAAACAAATTTGTCTCTCATGATTGAGCATTTTGTGTTTTGTTATTAAGTTGTAGTGCCCATTCCAAATATATTCATTGAGTTTCAGCTATGTATTAGGCTCTAAGCTGGGCTATGTGGGAACTCTAAAAGGTAATTTGGAAAAATAACCCATTTAATCATATTACTCACTTACTTTTGAAATAAGGTTTGAAAAAAAGATCACTAGGTATTTGTTTTTTTAAGATTTATTTATTTTTAGAGAGAGGAAGAGAGGGAAAAAAGAGACAGGGAGAAACATCAATGTGTGAGAGATACACTGATCTGTTGCTTCTCACATGCCCCCAACAGGGGACTTGGCCTGCAGCCCAGGCATGTGCTCTGACTGGGAATTGAATTGGCGACCTTTCAGTTCACAGGCTGGCACTCAATCCACTAAGCCACACCAGTCAGGGCATGGTGTTGTAAAAGGTTTTTTGAAAAGGTTTTGTCTGCAGTTCTGTTATGTTTCTAATTGCTTAAAGGTTGTAGAATATGTGTTTCCGAGAAGCAGTGCTTTAAGCCTTAAACATTTGGTAATTTCTCAGGTATAGGTAACAAATTAATCAGGCTGACTTTTCACATTTAAATGTATAGCATTTTGAACACTACTATTTAAAATGTTACTGTGAACTAGAAAAATAAAATATTTTACAGCCCTTTTTATGACATTCTCACCTACTTGCCTATAAATTGTGATATTATTTATGTAGATGAGAAAAACATTGTGAGTGTGTAAGTCTGCTTGGGCTGCCATTACAAAATACCATAGACTGTGGGTGGCTTAAATACTAGTAATTTATTTTTACAGTTCTGGAGAGTGGGAAATCCAAGATCAGAGTGCCAGCCCTGTAGATATGGTTACATGACTTCTGTGTGCCAGCATATGAAAAAAGAAAGAAAAAAATCTTTCTTTTCCTTCTTCTTCCTCATCCTCCTCTTCTTTTTCTTCTTTCTCTTCCTCCTCTTCTCCTTTCTTTCTCCTTTCTTCTTTCCCTTCATCCTCTTCCTCCTCTTCTCCTCCTCCTCTTCTCCTTTTCCTCTTCCTCTCTTTCTCCCCTTTTCCACCTCTTCCTCCCTTTCTTCCTTCTCTTCTTCTTCTACTTTTTCCCTCCTCCTTCTCCCCCTCATCCTCCTGCTGCTGCTGCTTCTTCCCCTCCTCCCTCTCCTCCTCCTCATTATTATTATTATTTTCTTCCTCCTCCCCCTTTCTCCTCCTCTTCTTCCTTCTTCTTCCTCTTCACCCCTCCTCCCCTGCCCTTCTCCTTTTCATCATTATTTTCCTCCTCCTCCTCCCCCTTCTTCCTGTTCTTTCTCCTCCTCTTCTCCTTTTATTTCTTCTTCTCCTCCCATTCCTCCTTTTTCCTCCTCCTCCTCCTCCCCATCCTCCTCCAGCTTTTTGTCTTTTTCCTCTCCCCCTCATCATCATCATCATCCTTCTCCTCTCCCTCCTTTTTCTTCTCCTTCTTCCCCCTTCTTCCCCTTCTTCCTCCTCCCCTTCTTCCTTCTCTCCTTCTTCCTCCCCTTCCTGTTTTTTTCTTCCCTTCCTCTCCTCTTCCTCTCCCCTTTTTCTTCTTCCTACTCCCCTTCCTACACCTTCTTCCACTAGTTCTACTGGATTATGACCCCACCCTTAGGACCTCATTTAACTTTAATCACTTCCTAATGGCCCCATCTTCAGATACAGTCATGTCGGGGTTTAGGGTTTTAACATAGGAATTTTAGGAAGACACAGTTTAATCCATAGCAGTTGGTGAGCACTATTTAAAGAAAATGTGATATATAAAAATCCATACATAAAATTGATAATTCACACTATAAAAGCGAAAGAACTAGATGCACTATCTATTGTCTAGGCATTACGTGGTCACGTTATATCATCCATCACAGTAACTGTGAGATGGTGGTATTCCTATTTTATAGGAGAGGATATTAAAGCCAGAGAGGGTGGTGAAGTTAAAACTGAACCTTAGATCTGTCTCTCTAGTCTTCACGTTCTTGTCAGTGTTTCCTCATGAAAGGAGATTTTATTTCCAAAAATAGTCACTTCCTGGATCCCTTTAAAAAGTATGTTCCTTTAGTATATTTCAAAAATTTTACTTTGCACCTTTCTATTCATCTTTCTCTATATAAACAGTGTTCTGTACTGCATGAGCTTTCACATTTTGAAATGTGTTTATAGAAACAACTATCAATGTTTCTAGTTGGGGAGATAAAATGAAATTAAATATATGGAAAACACTTTGAAATTTATGGAGGACATAAGCTTGTGTTATAAATATAATCATTTAGTTATAAGAAGATTCTGAGAAATGGTTGAAAGCAATCACTTAAATTATCATTTATTGACTTACTAAAAACCATTAGATTTTACAAAAGAATATAAACAGAAGTCTGTTTTGCCACTCTTCTTAGCAGACTGTATAATGCTATATGCAAGTTGTAATTTCAGATATAGTCAACATTAGAATAAAGATGACTAAATGAATGAGCAAATGAAGTAGTCTTGCTAGTTAGTCCACTATACTGTGTTCTTTTCTGTGTATCCAGGAATATCCTTAACTGTGCTAGATACACAGAGGAGAAATCTTTAACCTTAGACCTACAGGTCCCTAGAAGATCGTTAAGTCCAATGAAAAATATTTTTTATTTCGCTATGTTTATGTTAATTTGATATTTATAACTTTTTCTATAAAATTATATTAAAGTATTGTTTCACTTCAGGTAATGGATGTGTCTGTATTCCAACAAAACTTAATTTACATAAAGCAGTGGTAGTCAGGGTTTGGTCCTCAGGCTGTGTGGTTTGCTAATTCCTGATGTAGATCAAAAGGGGGGAGGGAAAAAGTATACTGTTAGAGAAACTGTAATCACCTTCATATTAGGGAGTAGGGGAAGGAGGCCACACAATTTAATTTTTGGAGAAAGGCAGCCATCCTTCTTGGGGAAGAGTTGATTGATCTTTTGATTTTAGAAGCATTAGAGTAAAGGAGAGTCAAACTGCTCTGCACAATGAAAAGGGTAGGTTTTTTAGGTAAAGAAATTGTTTAATTTCTCTGAGCGAGTGATGATGTAGAAAAAAGGATGGCATGGCTTTTCATCTGAGTGAGGATGGTAGCAGAGATGCAAGGGAGGGAATTATGCAGAATTCATTCAACAAAAGTGTATTGAGTGCTCAGTGTGTGCCACTTGTTGACAGTAGGGATGTATTTGTGCATTTATAAGCCTACATTCAAACTGAGGGAAATGCAATAAAATAAGTAAAGAAATAGTATAGTATGTTAGAAAATAATAAGTACTCAGGAAAAGAAACAAATAAATAGTGGTGTGGGTAGAGGGTTGCAATTTTAAATAGTGTAGTATGGCATATTGAAGAAAAGACCTGAAGGAGGCGAGACCTGAAGGAGGTAAGAAATCAGGTCATGCAGCTTTTTAGGGGCCCATGTTCCAAGTAAAAAAACAGCAAGTGCAAAAGTTTAAACTGGAATGTGCCTGTTTTATAAGAAGAATAGCAAGGAGATCAGTTTGGCTACATATGGTGAGTGAGGTGAGGTAGTGTTGGAGGAGTGATGGGAAACCAGGTCACAGAGGGCCATGTGATAACTCACTTTCACTGGAATATGACGGAAAGATATATTTTGAGCAGGTGAGCAACATGATCTTATATTGCTGTAGAATCACAGTGGTTGCTATATTGAGAATGTTGAAAATAGACTAATGCCTATCCTTGGGCCCATAACTCAGACCAAGACAATTAGACACTATAATTGTGAAATCTAGGTTGTACACTTTCACTTAAGGCTAGGAGATTGGTCTTTTAATTAACTGTTTCACCACAGCTACCTGGGATAGGAGAGGTGTAGTGTCTCCCCCAAAGTCAGGGCTCTTTCCAGGAGTGGGAAGAGATGTTGCATAGACATACAAGCATGCAAATCTGCTTTTAGATGTTAACTATCTGTGTCTTCCACTCAGCTGCATCAGTCTATAACTGTAGGGGTGTGTCCTATTCATCCCTGTATCACCTGTGTATAGTCCAGCACCTCCTGCAACTAAGAAGGTGATCAATACAGAGACTCATTTGTGAGGGATGGTGAGGTGAGTTGAGGTGGAATGTACATGAAGGGTGTTAAGAGGCAGAGATGTGGCCTGTGGTCTAGGTCCCTCATCTTCCTTATGACTGTTGCCAGAGGAAAGAAGTATTGAAGACATCAGGGCACATGCTTCTATCCATGCTCCTGAACCAGTGCTGCAGGTAAGGTGATCATGTCATCTAACCTTAGGATACTCAGGATTTCTGAATCAGATCAATGGGTGTTTCAGGAGGAGGAAGAAGCAGAGAGAGAAGTTGGAGAGAAAAGGAAGGGGCTATTGTAGAGGTATGACTACTGAGAAGTTACTTGGGAGCACAAAGACTATGTTGATTTTTTTTTTTTCAAATAACCATGGAAACCAAGGAAAGTTATACAGAATGTGGCTGAAATATTAAATTAAAAGAAGTGCATAAGAGATGCACTTAATAGGGTGGCAGGTGAGCTGAGTACCAGAGGGATAGAGAATTGGCATTACTAAAGCATTGCAGACTATTGAGTTACACCAAGTCCTCAAATTTTTACAATTCACTAATATTTCTAATAGTTACACATTTTGCTTCCTGTTTGGTACTTCTGGCATTAAGCTTATGGCTGGTATCTAGTGGAGGTTAGCAGTTGTCTCAGCTGTGGTATTGAGTGCACTAGTGTCTCCTGATTAGATTTGAAGGGAATGAGTAGTACTTTGGTACAGTGAATAAAATGTAAGTACTTCAATAAATCCTGGTAAAGGGGGCTGCTCTGTCTGTGGAGTAGCTAGCTAACTCTCTGACTCACTGCTTCACTAATAAACTCATTTTTACTTTAAACTCTATGCTGGCTTGTGTTTGAATTCTTCCTGTGTGATGTGAAGAACTCACAGTGAGGTTGCAGACCCTTGGGTCCCTGGATTCCTCAGAATTCCTGCATCAGTGTGGCAGGACTTCAGTCATGAACCCCAGTACCTGTGAATGTGAACTTACTTAGAAATAGGTTTTGTGCCAATGATTCAAACAAAGTCATTAGTGTGGGCCTAATCCAATATGACTGTGTTCTTATTTTTTAAGTATATTTTATTGATTATGCTATTATAGTTGTCCCATTTTTTCCCCTGTGCCCTTTACTCCCCCTCCCACCAGCATTCCCCTCCTTAGTTCATGTCCATGGATCATGCATATAAGTTCTTTGGCTTCTCCATTTCCTATACTGTTCTTAACCTCCTGTCTATTTTGTACCTACCATTTATATTTCGTATTCCCTGTACCTTTTCCCCACTTCTCCCCCATACCTGCTGATAACCCTCCATGTGATCTCCATTTCTGCAGTTCTGTTCCTGTTCTAGTTGTTTGCTTAATTTGTTTTTTTTTTTTAGGTTCAGTTGATAATTTTGAGTTTGTTGTCATTTTACTGTTCATAGTTTTAATCTTTTTCTTAGGTAAGTCCCTTTAACATTTCATATAATAAGGGCTTGGTGATGATGAACTCCTTTAATTTTACCTTATTTGGGAAGCACTTTATCTGCCCTTCTATTCTAAATGATAGCTTTGCTGGAGAGAGTAATCTTGGTGTAGGTCCTTGCCTTTCATGCCTTTGAATACTTCTTTCCAGCACCTTCTTGCCTGTAAGGTTTCTTTTGAGAAATCAGCTGATAGTATTATGGCAGTCTTTTGTAAGTAACTGTCTCCTTTTCTTCTGCCACTTTTAAGATTCTCTCCTTATCTTTGATCTTGGGTAATGTAATTATGATGTGCCTTGGTGTGTGCTTCCTTGGGTCTAATTTCTTTGGGACTCTCTGAGCTTCCTGGACTTCCTGGAAGTCTATTTCCTTTGCCAGATTGAGGAAGTTCATTATGTTTTCAAATAAGTTTTTTATTTCTTGCTCTTCCTCTTCTCCTTCTGGTACCCCTATGATTTGGATGGTGCAATGTTTAAAGTTGTCCTAGAAGTTCTTGAGCCTCTTTTTTTTTTGCTGGGGAAGGAGAAAGGCCTTTATTAAAGTATTGCCCAATTTGGAGTGCCCAGCTCCAATCTATTTTCTTCTGCAAACACAGAAAGAAGCCAGCCACCCCTAAGACCAGAGTCAGTGTCCAAACTCACCGTTCCATTCTTATCCTCCTGGGACCCAAGGGTGTTACACAAATGGGTCTCTCATCTCTCTAGCTCTAGGCTCTCTGTCTCTCTTTGGAATAAGCATTTGTGGGGCTGCCATCTCCGTTGCCTGGCTGCAGCTTCCTCTTTCTTCTGTGACTGGTGCCCACTGCCAGATAACTGCACCCAGTCATGCAAAAGGATCTGTTGGCAGGGCCTCAGCACCCAAGGATACTCATGCCCCCGGGGCCAGGGAACATTTGCAGCCTGAATATCTGTGCACTGCTCTCAGAGCAAGAGAATGGGAGTGGTCCTGGAACTATGCCTTGTGGCACAGGGCCACAGCATCCTGTAGGTGGCCACTGGGGAGGCATGCATCCCTCACGTGGGACTCAGCTCTGTGAGTTTGCTCTGGACTCACTTAGCATAAGATCAGTTTCTAAATTTACATAGTTGAAAATGGAAAAAGTTCTTTTGTATCTCAGGAAAAGAAGTAGAAGTCTGTGGCTCAGGTAGCCCCTCAGTTCCTGGCACCATCAGTGGTGTCACCACTGCGATCTCCAGTTAATCCCAAACCATGTGGCACTTTCTCATGGCCCACCACAAGAGTCCTTTCACCCCTTTCCTTCACAGCAAGGTCTCTGGTGCTTCCTAAGCCACGTGGCAAAAGGGAGCACCACCCCAAAGCCGTATGTTCCCAACCCTCTTTTTTTGAATTCTTATTTCTTCATTCTGTTCTGGTTGAATGTTTATTTCTTCCTTGTGCTCCAAATTGTTGATTTGAGTCTCAGTTTCCTTCCCTTCACTGTTGGTTCCCTGTATATTTTTATTTATTTCACTTTGCATATACTTTATTCTTCCTCCATTTTGTGACCATACTCAACCATTTCTGTGAATATCCTGATTACCAGTGTTTTGAACTCTGCATCTGATAGGTTATCTATCTCTTCACCACTTAGTTCTATTTTTGGAGCTTTGATCTGTTCTTTCATTTGGGCCATATCTTTTTTTGCTTTGGTGTGCTTGTTATGTAGTAAGGGGCGGGGCCTTAGGTATTTGCCAAGGCGGGGCAACCCTCTTTGCTGTGTTGTGGCACTGTGTGTGTGGGAGGGTTCCAAGAGGGAGCAATGCTAGTTGCTAGACTCTTGGACAGCCTTCAGTCACTTCCCCTGCTACCTACAAGCAAATTGGGCCCTTCTGGTGCTGATTCCCAGGTGAGTGAGTTTGTGTATGTTCTAGAACCCTGTGGGTCTCTCCAACGAACTCTCTTGTGAGACTGGGAGTTTCTCCCACTGCCACAACTCCCACAGGTCTTAATAGCCAGAGGTTTTGAGGCTTTATTTCCCCACGCTAGAACTCTGGGTTGCATGGTCTGTTTCACTCCCCAGTTGTTCCTCCCAGTGTATCTGCATGCTAATGTGGGACCACCGGGTCTGCCAGCTGCCACCTTGCTGTGTGTCCTCTGCACTGGCTGTCCATCTCCACCCCTCCTACCAGTCTGATTGAATGTTTCTTCTTTAACTCCTTGGTTGTCGGACTTCCTTACAGTTCGATTTTCTGGCAGTTCTGGTTATTTTTTGTTTTTAAATTTGTTGTTGCCCTTTTAGTTGTGTGAAGAGACAAAGTGTATTTACCTATGCCTCCGTCTTGTCCAGAAGTCCTATGGTATAGAAAGGAAATTCAGACACAGAATCAGACATGCACAGAGAGAAAAGGAAGTATAGAAACATGGGGAGAATACTATCTATAAGGCAAGAATTCCTGAGTCTACTAGAAGCTAGGAGAGAGGGCTGCAACAAATTCTAAAGCCCTTAGAAGGGATTCATCCTACCAATTTGATCTCAGACTTCAAACCTCCTGAACTGTGAGGTGACAAATTCTATTGTTTAAGCCACCCAGTTTGTGGCACTTTGAGACAGTAGCCCCATGAAATGATCCAGCGACCTTTCCTAATTTTGACAAATCTAGCCATACATCCATGGAACTATGTACTCCCGGAGGGAGCAACTTTTCTAATGGACAAGTAGCTATTAGCATAAGCTTCCTTCTGAGAAACCCAGCTTATTGTTACAAATTGCTGAAGGTGGCTCTGCTACCAAATCAATTTAATGTGTCTGATTGATCAAAGTTTGTTGTGTCATCTGTATGCTTGAAGATTCTTAGGTGTACAGCCAGTTCAGATAAGTTAATGAAAATCCCCAACCCTAACTTGGACATTTTTAATTTTTAGGAAACCATTACAGGCTTCAAAACAGGTGATTCTGTGTATGAAATGCGAGAAAAGTCAGTGGTATTATTTAAAATATTCTGTATTTACTCTTCTAAAAATTACATGCATTTTTCTTTTCATTTTTTGGGTGAGACAGGGAACAGGCAGTGTTACCAAACAAGAAGCAGCCTATGATTGAAGGAAATGGTATCAGTGATAAACTGTCAGAGTCTCCTCCAGTCATGTTCTTTAACTATGAAAGACAAAGAATGTATCTCCAATTTCATTGTTGGGAATCTACAATTGCAAAGCGTTTTGAGATCATTTTGTATACCGCGGTACAATACCTGCACATACATATTTAGAAAACTCAGAAAAATGTTCATTAAAGTTTGTGCTCCATTAGGATCCTATTTTACTAGGGATCCTATCCTATTTTACTAGGCCAAGCATAAAAAATATTCCCCAAATGCACATCTAATTTTTCTTACAATCTTGACATTAGTTTATTTATAGCTAATGTGTATATACATAGAACTGAGGATATTATTACTGCAACAACCTTTATACAGAGCTTATGAAACTAAAAAATACATATTCTGTATCAGGAGTACTTAATATTTGTAAACATTAAGAAACAAACATTCCCTCTTGAAACCTATAGTTCTGTTTACTATTTTTTATTCCAGCCTTTTGTTATGTATAAATATATTTGGAAATGTGTCTGTATCATAAACAATAGATTTCACACACTTAACAAGCCTGGGTGACCAATGACCAAACACAGACATAGAATATTCTAGCACCCCAGAAACTGCTTCCATACTCCCTTATTGTCCACACAAGTTTCTGTTTTGTTTTGTTTTATTTTGTGGTCGTTATAGGTGGTGTTTTCTGGGGGGTGAGGGTTGGGAGTGCTTACTATTTTTAAGGTAGTTTCCATTTCTCATTTATGCAATGTTGAGCAGGTTCACATGCTCCCACTACCACCTTAAGCAAGTACTTTGTTCTTTGGGAGTATATTACCTCATCAGTCTGGGTATTTCCTGAACACCCACTCAGAGCAGCTCACTCCCAGGCAGGAGTTCTTATATCTGGACTTCATAATTACTTAAGAGTGAGTGTTCAGATTTGGAGGCAGAGCTGACTTTAAACTTCTGTTGTATCCCATTTTTAAAAATCAACCCTTGTCTCCCCTCTATGTTTCCATAATGGGGAGGAAGTGTGTGTTTGTGGTGCAACTAGAATAACTACAGTGTTGGCACCTGCTAGGAAGGGACCCATGCCGGTTTAGAATTACGACGTGTCTCAGATGGCTCTCTTAAAGTTAAGGAGGAAGGAAAGAGCATAGAGGCAGAACTGATGGAATCTCATAAATTATTAACAATACCATGTCAGTCACTAGGCTGCTACTCCTTAGCAAATATCTACTTGACAAATCTAAATGTCCTTTAGCTCTTTTCATTCTATAAAGAAAGTTGGTCCTGGGTGCCCTGTCCTTTCCCTTTCTCCCTGCCCCTTGACTTGGCATGTCCCATTATCTGCTGCATCATTTGTTCCTTGACTCATCAGAAGCACACAGGTGGCACAAGAGAGAATACTACCCTGTGTTTAGTCCATTAAACTTGCTATAACAGGAGATAAAAAGGTAAAAAAAAAAGAGAGAGAGAGACCAGAGATTAAGGAGAGACTTTTCATCCATGACCTTGGGGCTATTGATAATTATGAAGAGAGGAGACCATTAAGTATCATTCTAAAGAGTTTAAAATTTGCACATGTAAACTAAAGATGGTTGGCCTTCATAGGGCTCATTTTAAATTCTTTCCTATGTGTTCACTAAAGCTGCCCATCCTGCCTGATGATGTCAGTGTCTTCATTTAAGATACACTCAGCTGCCCTGGTGGGTATGGCTCAGTGGATTGACTGCCAGCCTGTGAACCAAAGGGTTGCCAGTTTGATTCCCAGTCAGCACAGGCCAGGTTTGCGGTAGGGAACGCATGAGAGGCAACCACACATTGCTGGTCTCTCTCCCTACCTTACCCTCTCCGTAAAAATAAAACCTTTAAAATGTTTTTTTAAAAGTATTAAAAAAAGATCTAAGTTCAGCTTCTGGGAGCCTGTGAAGATGGTCTGTACTGTTAGAATGACAGTTCCTAAAAGGTAGGCTTGAATCTCATTTGAGAAAAAAATGCAGTTTCACACAGTACTGACATGAGAAAGTCTGTAATTATTGGCTTAAACCCAACAGATGGATGCCAAAAGGGGGGCAATTATCAGATACAAGTTCCCATGGTAGCAACTTCCTGCAGAAAACATGATCCGACCTTCAATTCCTGGATAAATTACTTTCATTTTTGAGATGTATTGAGAAACTACGTTGATATCTTGGTCACCTAGAAAAATACAGACATTATTTTAATTACAGAGGAGGTATCAGTTAACAGTAAGATTGGGGAAAACCAATGTATTTCTATAAAGACCTTTCTAATTATGATTGGGAAGATAATCCCCTCATCAGCAGAGATAAAGTGTCACAGAAAAGAAGTAGTGTTCACTCTGCAAGGATTTTGGTTGCTTTCTTGTGTACCAGGTGTCAATGTGCCCATTGGTCACTGCCGGATAACTGGGGGCACAGTCAGCTCTAAGATGACTCAAGAAAGAGGTTGCTGGCATAACTGCCTTGAAACCACTCCAGAACAAGGGCCTTGGGGAACTGGGTCAAGAGAAAATAGTCGAGACTTTCTTTTAAATACAACTGGCTTCTTTTTGCTTGTCTGCTCCAGAATAATTTTCACAAAATTGCTGGAGAGACAAAGAAGACTTCATTTCCAAAAGAGGAAAGCTGATAAGGAAATACTAATTTCCTATAACTACAACAAACACATAGGAACCTGACGAAATTTCATTTTAAAAATGTCACTCTATAAATTGTAGATCTCATAAGGGGTTAATATTAAAAATATATATCAAACTAGTACAACTCAGTAAAAAAAAGCTTGATTAAAATTGGGCAGAAGATTTGAATAGACATTTTTCCGAAGAAGACAGATGGCCAACAGGCACAAGGAAAGGTGTTCAGTATCACTAATCTTCATGGCAGTACCAATCAAAACCACAGTGAGGTATCCTTGGACACCTGTTAGAATGGCCATCATCAAAAAGACAAGAAATAAGTGTTGCTGAGGATGTGAAAAATAGAAGCTTTTTGCATTGTTGGGAATACAAAATTGGCAAGCCACTATGGAAACCTTATGGAGGTTCTTCAAAAAATTAAAAAATGGAACTGCCTTATGACCCATCAATTCCACTTTGAAGTATTTATCCAAAGAAAATGAAAACACTAATTTGAAAAATATGCACTCCTCCCTCCCTGTGCACAATGCAACATTATTTTCAGTAGCCAAGAAGCAACCTAAGTATCAGTGGATAAATGGGTAAAGAAATTGGGACAGATATGTAACATATTCATTCACATGCACACCTAGGGTGGGGCAAAGATAGGTTTGTAGTTGTTTGTATGGAAAATGATACAATAATAAGTAATAATACAAGAATAAACTGTTTCAAAGCATACATCTGTAAACCAACCTCCTTTTGCCTTACTCTATATATGCACACTATTCAGCTATAAAAAAAACAAACAATAAAATCTTGCCATTTGGGGAAACATGGATGAATCTTGAATGCCCTATGCTAAGTGAAATAAGCCAAAAAAGACAGATACCATATGATTTCACTTATATGTGGGACTCAACCACAAAACCAACCTAACAGATACTGAGAACAGATGAGGTTACCAGAGGCAGGGGGTGAGGAGTGGGAGAAATAGGTGAAGGGGATCAAAAGGTGCAAACGTCCAGTTAAAAAATGAGTCTTGGGAATGAAAATTATAGTATGGTGATTATAGTTAATATCGCATTGTGTACTGAAAGTTGCTATGAGAGTAGATTGTAAAAAGTCCTCATCATAAGAAAAATATTGTTTTGTAACTCTGTATGGTGATGGATGTTAACTGGACTTCCTGTGGTGATTTCACAAAGTATATACCCAGATGAAATAATTATGTTGTACACCTGAAACTAATGTTATGTCAATAAAAGCTCAATAAAAAATTACTCTAATACTTAAAAAAGAATAGCTCTCTGGTTCTCACCCCTGGGTATACATGAGGATCACTGAAAGAGACTTTTCTCCCAGCCCAATTAAATTGAGTCTCTTAAAAGTTGGGGCTAAGGTACTGGTATTTAATTAAAATGCTCCCCTAGTGATTCTAATGTATGGCCATGGCTGAGAAACCTTAGGGCCAAGGCTCCCTGAGCCTCCAGTGTGAGCTCCTTCTCTCCAACATCCAGCAGTCTGGGCTTGGGTGCTGCTCAGCCATCACCCTCTTATCTCATGGGGAGCTGATGGCCACGGGACTTCAGAGAACACCTTGTTAAGTTTGATTTACATCTATCAGGGAACGGACAGAAGTAGCTAGTGCCTTTTTCCCCAGGAAGGGCTGCCCCCTTTGCCCTGACTCTGCTCTCCACCCTTCCTGGATAAGCCACCAGAATGGTAGGTCACAGCAAGGCTGAGGAAGCCAGCTGAGCTCCACCCCAAAGATCAGAGAAGCTTGCATGTGTCTTCTACCCTGGAGAGAGGAAGGGGTGGTATAATCTCTCAGTGTACTTTAAGCACATGATGTGGTTCTCATAGATTTCTAAAAGGTCGGGGCCTAATGACCCTCAATGCTGATGAAAATATTGTCTGGGTCAAGTGGGGTTCCTATTTGCTCCACCAATGCGCTGTGCTGACTGGTGGGGTTGTGTCCCAGGCCCCCGGACCCATTCACTCAATGCTTCTTTAAGTTGAGATGATTTACTGTGGTGATTTTCCACATTCAACCTTAAGATCTCGGGTTATGTTTTTTTCTGTAAGGGCAAAACTCATTTTTCACAATCCAAACCGCTGTTTATATGTGCATAAAAGAGTTTTAAAACATTTTTGATTAAAAAATGTGTCTTCCCTGGGCTTGGATGGATGGGTGTGTGTGCTGGGAAGGGACAAGACATGGGTTCGCACAGATAGGCAGCAGTCGGCAACCAGAGTAGCATCTGGATTCTGGCTTCGCCGACCCGGCGTCACAAGTAGCTCCCCTCTTCGGACCAGCACTGTTGATTCTGAGTACCTTTGAGACGTGGACAGGAACAGGTGCTTGTGCTCACCTGAGTTATGTTGTAACACCTCCTCTTTTATCATCTGGTATCCATCTCCACCTTTGGCAAGGAAGTTCGGGAGGACCACATTATATTCGTCATCCATTCTGAGAGGTTCGTAACTGGGCACTCGGCACCGGGTGCAAAGACCATCTAATTTGACCACCCTGTCCCCAGGGTTCCGGGAAAGATCATACATCACGTGAATTCCTAGAAAAGAAATGAGTCTATATGTTTTCCCTGGATCCAAATGGAAATTTCTATTTTCTAAGAGAGATTTTGGCCAAAACCTAAAATTGGGGCACTGGGCTTAGTTTTCATTTAGTTTGAACTTGAGTGGAATTTCAGCAAGCGAGTTGAGGTAGTAACATCACAGCTTCCCTTTCTTGGTTAGTTGCATCCTCCTGGGAGATCTGAGAACCCAGGAAAATGGGGTCTGGCCCCGACTGGGCAAGGAGCAACTCTATGGGGAGAGACCACATCTTTCAAAAATCCTGAGTGAATTGGTCTAGAAGCTCAGTTCAGCAGCTTTGAAAACAGACATAGATGAGAGGTGGCAAAGATTAGCTACAATTTTGAAGACTACAAAATGGTAATAATTTGGACTTGGGTGACTTCCACAAAACACACAACTACCCAGCACAACACTGGAGTATCAAAGCCTGGCTGTTCCCTCCACTCTCTCCTGGAAAATTGCAGAATGTCTGTGTGACCCCACAGCAGGCCTGAGCCCCACCACCTTCTGCAGCCCCTCAGTCCCAACAGGCTTCTGCAGAGGGAGAACCCCACAAAGCCATCACACCCATTGAGTGGGGGCCCACCGTGTGCAGTCAAAGAACTGAGGGCACGAAGTGGTTTTGGAGTCAAATAAGAATATTAATTTAAAGGTTAATTCACTGGGCTGTGGAATTATTGACAAAAGCGCTTCCGAAGTCCTTGGCAATTTGGGAAGCATTTCTCTTCATCTACTAGTCACTGGAATCCCTGAGGTGAGCAGGGCAGGTTTTCTCTGCATTCAGAGACAGTGAAGACTTGCCCCAGGCCACGGTGAAATCACCCTCCATGGGGGTGAGGCCAGGGCTGCGGCCCTGCTCCACCCAATTCGAACCCCTTTGCTTCAGTCATCAGGTGTATCTATGCAGCAGGCTGCGCCTCCCAGAAATCATCCTTGTTAACAACTGATGGACACAGCATGTCTGCCTTTGAACTTCAGCATGGTTCCAGATGATTATGACTGGAATGCAGGAGGGATTTTTTTTTTTCCACAAAGAGTACTGAATGCTTAAACAACTAAGATTTTAATAGAAATGATCTCAATGCAGCTGACCTGCTTAGAGTTGAGAGGGTCCATCCGAGGTTCAAATCAGACTTGGCAAATACTGCTCATTGCCAGGCACTTGGGGCTTTGAGAGTGACCTACTCTCAGTGGTCTGGGAGTCTACAGCCATTGAAAGACTATGTGCCAATGTTGACTTGTGGAAACCTGAACAAGCTTGGCCACAGGGTCCTGGTGAAGAGGGAGCTGGGCCATCTCGCCAGGAATCCAACCTCACTGGGAGGGTGACTTACCGCCCACCTGCAGGAACTCTCCAGTGGACCGGCCATAGCGGTGCACGCTGTGCTCAAAGGCCTTCTTCAGGGTGGAGCCTTTTAATCGGATCAGGTCAAAGGTGCCTCCAAAGGGTAACACAGCAGCTAGGTTCTCCCACGTAATCGTGCCTGAGGGTAGTCACAGGTGAGGCAAGAAGGGAAATATCTTGAGAACAAGCTGACACCCAAACCAGTTTTCTTTAGGACGGCAGGCAGTGAGGGGGAGAAGGTGAAGGGGACATGGGGCCTTGGGAGGCTATTGGGTCAGCATCAGCTGTGTTTAAGTGCCTCCCAGCACTTGGGGAGGGAATAGATTCCAAGAAGCCTTCGCCTGTGCCCTCCATCACTGAGCAAGACAGGTGGGGCTTATAAATGGCTATGGCTCCCAAGTCGCCTGTGCCCTGCCCTGGATCTCCTGGCGTGAGGCGGGATCTGCAGTGGGTTCTAAGCATTGCTCAGGTCCTCCAGACAGGCAGTATTTCCCTGCCCACCCCCCCTCTCCCCCTGGCCGTGAGGTAAGCGTGAGACTCACACCCAGACTGGCTGGTTTTGACAGTGTATCAGGGAAGACAGCAAGAATGTCTTGAGTATCTGTCTAGTTGGTTTATTTCATCATATAACATAATCCTGGGTATCTGTAAATGCCCTAAAAGGGTTTAATTCAGTGGTATGCTTTCCAGTACAGAAAACAATTTTGCCTTTCTCTTTCCAGAGATCAGGGTGGAGGCTGTCAATGTTTTGCATAAATCAGCAACAATTCCTATTTAACTTTGTGAGTCAGAAGTTTAGATCAAGCTTGGGTTCCACCAACCTTAGCCTGCCGCTGCTGTGTGCAGACACACAGGAGAACCTGAGCGTGTGTGTGTGTCCTTTGGGCAAGGTGCTGACTTGAGTAGTGGCGAACTCAAACTGAAGGGACTGACGCTGTGGTGCATGACTGGCAGCAGAGGTCAGCTGAGGCTGCCCGCGTGCATGGTCAGAGAGAGGACGCTGAGCCGAGGACTGGGAGCCCGGGGAGCATACCATTGTTCTGCTCGTCGATGGGAGACCGAATGCCACCACTGTTTAAAATGCACATGGACACGTGGTTCCAGGACATTTCATCCAAGTGTCTAAGGTTGTTGTTAATCTGCAACAGTAGCATGAATTTACATCACTTATTCTGAGTCTTCGTCTTTAGGATCGATCCGTTCCAGGACTTTGGTTGCTCTACTGAGGAAATAAAGCCGCTTTCCCCTGCTCCTGTGTTCCCAGAGATTTTTCAAGTATAATGAGAACTAGTTTTATGCTCTCAGCATGTCCCATGCTCTGAGCCCCCTCTCCTGAGGTGCCTGTGATCTCGGTGGGCCTTGGCAAAACCAGCTCTTCTCATGCAGACCGGCCTGTGGGACTGCTCCTCCAGGGCAGGCCCCACACTTGCTCCTGAAAGCAGGACCTGAAAGCCTTTCAACTCCAGGCCTCAGGCCAACAAGGAGCTTGGTCTTGCCCTGACTGGTCTGACTGTCCTGCAAAGCAAAAGGTCTTCAGTTTGACTCCCGGTCCAGGCACATGCCTGGGTTGTGGGTTTCAATCCCTGTCCGGGGCATGTGTGAGAGGCAGCCAATGTCTCTCTGTTACATCGATGTTTCTCTCCCTCTCTTTCTCCCTCCCTCCCCATCTGTATTAAAGAAATAAAATCTTTAACACAAACAAACAAAAAAACTCTGGCCTCAGGTCTGGGCCCCCAGGAAGTTCACAAACATGATTTTGAAGACACAGAGACAGCCTCTTGAAACTGGAGAGAACCAGTTAACATTCTTACTTCATTTTACAAAATACATGTTTAGTTACAAGAAATAAAATGACTATGTTCTCATTTGGAAAAAAAATAGTGCAAAACTAAACATTTTCTTACACTTGCCCCAGCCTATTAACAGAGAAGTAAGCACTCTTTAGCCTGGGGGATTTCCTTCAGGACCTTTCTCTAAACATCCACACCTGCTGGTGTCTGCAGCTCCTCTTGCAGCATCGGTCTTACCTGGGACAGTGTGAATATTGTTATTTTTCACTTGGCAGACATTTATTGAGGGTGGGTGGCTATGACCCCCGCACCGTCCAGAGCTCAGACCAAGAAATGACCCCTCAGGTATGGGCTTTGAGCCTGATGTGGGAGGCCTGGCTCAGCAGAGCCCCAGAGGGAGGGCTGCTGCCCCAGCAACCCCACAGACAGGTGCTGCTCAGGGCAGCTGTTGCTCAGCTTCAGACCTTACTACCATCACTGTACAAGTGTTGTCATCCTCTGTTTGTGGCGGGGGCTCCAGCCACACGAGGCCTAGCTCTCTGGAGCCAAGTTAGGCCCAAGTAGACGTTTTACGTCTACATCTTCAGAGTAGTAGAGTTTTATGTATTCAGATCGCCTTACAGGAAAAGCAACATCCAAAATTCAGACATTCAAAAGTGAATACCTTAAAATAAAGGCTTTGGTTCTTGCAAATCAATAGAATGATGGTCAGCTAGTCTAGTTTACATACCTTCCCAAGGTGCTGGGTGTCACTCCATGCAGAGTTCTAGTCTGGGCACTGATTTCTTTCTAAATGCTCAGTTCTGTAACTATCAGGTTGCCCCTCACCCCCTGCCCCGCATCTTCCCTCTTTCTTTTCTTGCCCCCCCACCCCCTGCCCTCCCAAGGCCCGGCCCTGCATCCCCACGGGCCACTCACCATAGCATCGCAAATCAGGTTGCCCATGTTGCATTCTTTAAAGCGACACGATTGAGAGGAGCCGTCCAGGTAGACAATTGTTTTCCCCAATTCCTGGGAAGAAAAATTATCTAATTTTATCCGCCACTTGTTAATTTCTGCTTTTATGGTTGGATCTAGAAGAAAGCAAAATAACCACCACAACAGAAATCAGTCTGCCATTAAAGCCCATCTCACACTGGCCTAAATTTTGAAAAAAGATCAAGCATTATTTAGCCCTTGTGTGTGAGTATACATTTCTTTACCATATGTCTGTACAGTTTGGTTTTGATTATGAAATTTCCTTAGGAGCCTCTATTCTGTTTCCTGGTACTAAGACCCAGAATGGACCCTAACTTGAAGACAAGCCGAGTATCTGAACATCAACGCATCCCACTTGGGCAGTGCCTGTTGGCCCCCTGGGGTAGCATTGGTGGTGTGCTGGACCCTGAACAAATGGCCCAAGGGCAAGTACGAAGGGCCTGCTGAGGTCCTGCTCTCTGTGTGATCCCTGCCCCTCCCTCTGGTTCTTGAGAGGTCTGTGTTGAGACCATCGCCCTTCAGGGCCCCTCACTGTCCATCCTTCCCGACCTGATCATCCTAAGCAATGAATGGCAGGTAAGGGGACATGTAGGAGTGTGTTTGTGTATACTATATGAAAATGGATGATGTGAAGTATATATTTACTCTGCATCCCAGACCAAGAAGGGGGAAAGACACTCCCTTATTTGATAAATAAAGAAACTGAAGCCCACGAAACTGGGAGATTTGCCCCAGGCACACTGCTGCTGGGGGTGGGGCCCCGCTCCACCCCATGTGAACCCCTTGAGAGGTCTGTGTGTCAATCATCAGCTCTCCTCTGGACATGAGCTGAGAGTGGCCTTCCCAAGCCAAGGCAAAGCTTGCAAAGGCACAAGAGGCAGTGACAGTGTCTGATGCTAAAAGGACTTATAGAAGCAAATGGGAATTTGTGGCATTTGGGTGTGTTTTAAATCTCTTTATCCATGAAAACAATAAATTCAGAGAAACCTAATTCTTTAGAAGTATATAGCCTTGTCCTGAAATATTAACAAAAAAAGGAGAAAAAAACTCAGCCATCTAATTTTTGGATTAGTGGAACATTGCCCTGAATTTCACATACCTTCAGGAATGCTGCTGTTGAGAAGAATGGGATTCCCATGTGAAGTGATGACATTTCCTTTTGCATCAAACTCAACCTTCAAGTAGCCTAAGTATTTGCCAAAAGCATAGGCCTGGACCACAGGAACCTTCCGTCCATCATCGGAGGTGACTATGAATGGGTAGTTCCCAGCGGGCTCCTCTTTGGAAGGTGGGTTGCCTAAAATAAAAGGGCCAAAGAGGATCAAGTCAGCCCTCGTACATGGCTGACTGCAGGCCAGCAGGCCCCTGGCCAGGTGACAGTGAATTCCGAATTGATGAATTGCTACCCACTGCTCTACCCAGCTGGTCTTCCAGAGCCCCACTTGCTAGGGCAACTGCCCGTGTTTCTTTTTGCAAACGAATCCTTCTGTTTGTGACTCAGCAGGCATTTGCTAAACTCTTCCTGAGTCCAGGGCACTGCGCCTAGTGCTGTGGGGGACGCAAAGATGCAGTACTGCTCAGATTATCCTACTTCCTCCATCCTGATCCTGGCCCTGTTATCAATGGCCAGGTATAGCCACTTCACTGTACTTCAGTTTCCTCAGCTGTAAAATGGGTGAAATCATTCCTACTTCACAGGGCCGCTGAGGCAATTAAATGACTAAACTCTCTAGCATGGTGCATGGCACATGGTAGGTACTCAATAAATGTATATTTCCTTCTCTTACGCGGTGATGGCAACCTCTAGAAACGCTAGCCACACACTTTCAGATCTTTCAGAGTCTTCAATGACACATGAACAGAAATGACAAAGGGCTGTTTTCAGGTTTTGTTACTAAGTCTTGTGTCCCCTCAGGTGACTTTTGGAAGAGCCACATTCACCCTGCTGGCCAACCAGCACACACACTCCCTACCCCAGCCAGACCTCACCTGTGCGGTTCTGCTGACTTCCGTCTGAAAGGGCACCCCTGGAGAGAGCGTCCAGCCACTCATCCCCCAGAGGCTGAGGCCCACCCACCACTGCGTTGTGGACCCATGACTACATGAGGGTGAGGTACCTGGCCACACAGAGCCTGGGCCCTGGCCTCTCATCACCTGGCATGTTTTGGTTCTGTAACTGCACCCCTCCTTCAGGCACACTGCAGGTTGTATCTTACCTCCTCAGAGACAATGACCTAGTTTGGGTTTGTATAGAACAGATACCATTGACCTACTACTGTTTCTATCAGCTGTCCCTCTGCAGCCACGAGCAGTCCTTCCAATGGGAGGTTTAGAGGGCCCAGGGAACTACAATGGGGGCTGCTTACTCGCCTGAACCAGCTATGAGAGTCAGCTGAGAGACAGGCCTGGGCTATATCTCACTTAGTTCTCCAAGAATCTCCTGAAAAAAGTCCTATTATTATCCCCAACTTTCAGACTAGGAGACCAACTGTCACAGGCAGCGTGTCCAAGGTCACATGGCTGGTATGTGAAGGAGGGCCCACTGGAAAGCAGGGCTGGAGGCCCTGGGACTTGTGTCCTCCCCACTCCAAGCCTGGGGCAGCACTGAGGTGCCCCACGCTGTTCCGGGGCTTGTCTCTACACCTGACACAAGGGCAGTGAATGTTATGGAACACCCCCTCAACCCCGCTCTGCTCCTGTGCCAAGAGCAGCCTCCTCCAGCTCAATAACCACAGAGCAGAAGTGATACAAACACCAGCACTTTACAAGCACAAAGGAGCTGTTGCCAAACTTAATTTCCAATTTTCTAACTACCTCTGGAAAAAAAAATAAAAGGAAAAAAAGTCTTGTAACTTTATTCTCACAAAAGCACCTGACTTGAGAGGCAGTGCAAGCCTTGTCCCATCTCCATCTGCAGGGTACAGCTTCAAGGGCTATGACAGCTGTAGGTAATCTGAAGCACTGCACAGTAGTTCGGAAGATTATCACTCGCATCCTCCTCCTTCTTTTCTGTGCCGGTCCTCCTCTGGGCAAGCCTGGGACCTGCTTTACTTCAGGGAACCAGGGGACCAGCTGGGAAGGGCTAGCGTAGAAGGTGGTTTCCCTGAGCCCAGAGAAGTTTGGGGATGTGCAGTTCCAGACATACCCACAAGATGGCGCAGAACACACACCCAGGAGGAAACAGCACTAAATCAATTTCAGAAAGGAAGTCTGGCACTCATCTGGAGATCCAAGAGAAGGACGAGCCTGACTTTTTTTTAGTCTGTAGTTTTCTGCCTTCCATATCTGAACTTAAACAGAATGTAAAAGCTAGAAATTTGACGATTGGTCAAATGCCCCATCTAATCAGAATGCACTGTGCAAACAGGAGCTACGAATCCCAGGTGCTATCTGACAGGGAACACCCTCCAGTACTGAGAGTCCGTGATGTTCCTTTCCTTAGAACAAACGACATGTCATCTGTGCCTGAAATGGACTGAATCAGGTACCAGCAAGATACTTTCCATGTGGTTAACTCCGCCTCCTCCACAGCTGAGCCCTCTCTGCTCCCCCTCAACTCGGCAACTCCAGAAACTATGAGCAGCGAAAACAATTCAGGGCTTCAGATTGTCCACACTATTCTACCTCCTGCCAAAGATCCTCATGCACCACATATTCTGTCCACACGGGGCCACACATCTGTCTTTCAAAACCCAACTTGTCATCTTGGTAGGAGAGAAGTTATTTACCAGAACGCTATTTCAGCCATTTAGCAAGTGAACAAATCTGGGAACCAAACGTGGAGAGTCCGTGAAGTTGTAGGTGGCATTTAGAGCTGCTAAACAGGGCATTTTCTAGCACATAGTGGGTGCCCCTGAGAATCCTCCAGGAGGGCCCTGCCCTGGGAGCCTGACCCCAGCAGCCCTCAGGAGTGCGATGGCTCCAAGGCTGGAAGAGGCAGCCATGGTGGATCCCGTGGTTACAGAGGTGCCAGGGAGCCGACCTTTGACCTGGTTTCCAATTGGCTGAAAACCAATTTCAGCCAATGAATTTCAGAATATTTTAACATAGTCCATGTCATGGTTTTTAATGTGTATAGGGACCAGTTTAAGAACTTCCAAACTTCTTATTAAGGACAGGATAAAAGTAATTGGTAATTAGCATATTTCACATCATTGCTTCTAAGGGACTTGAGTCTTTTATTTTTATTTTTTTAAGATTTTATTTATTTATTTATTTTTAGAGACGGGGAAGGGAGGGAGAAAGAGAGGGCAACGTCAGTGTGTGAGATACATTGATTGGTTGCCTCTTTCATGCCCCCTCACTGGGGATGTGGCTCACAACCCAGGAATGTGCCCTGACTGGGAATTGAACCATGACCTTTCAGTTCACAGGCTGGTGCTCAATCCACTAAACGATACCACCTAGGGAGAGCCTTTCTTTTAAATTACTTGGAAGTTGCTCACTTCCACCACCCACTGCTTTTGTCTGCTTCCCTACATCTTAGGCAAGCCACAGGGTTAGTCACCATTGTCTTAAGCCTGGGCTACTGCAACGGCCACAAGTACCCGGTCTCTGTACATCCCTCCTTCCCCTCTTTCTAATCCAGCCTCCACACCGCAGCCTGAGTGGTCTTACTGAAACATAAACATGATCATGTGCTCCCTGGTATAAAATATTTCCTACTGGCCTTAGGCAAAACACTACAAATTTTGGCGTGAATATCATGAACTATTACACCTACATGACGGGGCTCTTTCTTACTCGACCAGCTTCATCTAGAGCCAGGGGTGTCCAACATTTTGGCATCTCTGGGCCACACTGAAAGAAGAGTTGTCTTGGGCTACACATTAAATACACAGACACCAACGAACACTGATGAGCAAAAAAAGATTTTAAGTAAATTTACAATTTTGTGCTGGGCCGCATTCATAGCCATTCTGGCTGCATCCTGGCCACATGCAGCCCGCAGGCTACAGGCTGGACACGCCTGGTAGACCTTCGGTCCTGCACTTCACCAATCTTAGCTCCTTTCATTCCTCGACCACACTCAACCGCACAGCCTGCGAATGTAGAGTAAGACCCGGAGCTGGAGGGCTACGTGTGAATTACATCATCTTGTTTCAGTTTAATGCATCTTGGTAAAATGAAGAAAGTAACAAGACCTACCTTACACAGTTGTTGGGAGGATTAAAGAAGTTAATGTAACAAATGAAGTCCTACTTAGGTAAAAGCTCAATAAAGATTAGAGATAATCATGTATCAAGTTAACTCTTGGATGTCTGTCTTATCTTAGCCCAGGCATCATTTCCTCAGGAGAACACCCTTTGATCATCCCCCAGACTTGGCAAAGTCCTTCTATATGGTGTGGGGCAAAAGTAGGTTTACAGTTGTTATATGGAAAATAATAGCATAATTGCTGTATAATAGTACAAGAATAAACCCTGTTTTGTGTACTAACAACTGTAAACCTACTTTTTGCCCCAGTCTGTATGTGCTCTCACAGCATTTTGTACTTCTCCCTCCACAGGACATTTTGCGGTGATGTATTGTAGGGGTTCAGAAGGAGGCACCCCATGAGGTGTCTCTGTGGCATGGGGATGATTTTGAGCTAAAGGCAACTGAGACCCTCTGGGTTCAAGGCAAACTTCTGCTCCTTCCCTAACTACCTAGAAGAGATTGAATTAGTGGCCTTGCCTATAATAAGAGATTATCAGAGATAACTGTAAATTAACCGATCTACAGCAGGGCAAACTTCTAATTACTGAACATTTGCTCTTATCATCCTGAGAGTGACCGTGACTGTCCTTCCCCAAGGTGCCTCCCCCCACCTTTAGCTCAGAACATTACATATACCTGTATTTCCTTTCTGTCTCTGAACCGCTCATGAACGCAGGGTCTCTGACTCTCTCATGTATGTGGGGTTCCCATGTGTATGTGCGTTAATTGCATTTGGTTATTTTTCTCTTGTTAATCTGTTTCATATAGATTTAATTATTTGGCCAGTTGAAAGAAGCTTGAAGGTAAGAGGAAATTTCTCCATCCTCTATAATATAATGATTGATTAACTTGCATGCTTTACGAGGAAGCCGATCAGGGTCAGTGTGGAGGAGAGACCATTCCACTGCCAGGTCCAGCCAGGTGAGGTTGCTTCCTGAAAATCCCATCAGGGACTGTCTGATTGAGCCCTCTGCCTTGCCCCAGGCATGCTGGCTCCTGGCACAGGCTGTTACCCACTCCCCAGGCAAACACGCAAGTCCCCTTGTCTGGGACAGGTCACTCCCCAGTGCCCTTATCAATCCTGCATCTATGTAACCCCTTAGCACCTGCCACGTCACACTGAGGACCCACATCATCCCGTCACTGCCAAGACATGTCTCCCTCTTATGTGAGTCCCCTTAATAAATATTCTCAATACAATCATGGAGTTGTCAACCTCTTTCTCTAGTCTCTCAGCCCTGGAAAATTTTACTTAAGAGTCAGCATCTCTTTTTAGACAGTTAAGTCCATGAGGGCAAAGTCTGCTGTGTCTCTGGAGTTTGCCTAGCACATAGTAGGTGGTCAATAAATGTTTGTTGAATGACTAAGCTTAAGTAATTTAGCCAATACTTTTCTATAGATCAGTCAAGAATTTTCTGCTTTCCCTGTAGTGGAATCCGTTTGTAGAGAGGAGCAAGGCCTGTGTGCCCACCGGACTCCCCTGCATTCCACTTCCTCAGCTGATGAGCTCGGCAGGGCTCCCAACGCAGGATGGGAGTTGAAAGTCAAGAAAGAGGGTTTGGTGCTAGCTCAGTTTCCATCTGGTTTCATGACCTTGGGAGAGACAATGAGCTCCTGGGGCCTAAATGTGTCTCCTAAATTTGTAAACTGAGAGATTTGATTAGTGGTTTAAACCAAAAATGGTTTAACTTTCGTTGGTGTTGTTTGTTTGTTTTAAAGCTCTGAGCATGCCTCGCACACAGATTCAGTGGCAGTGTGAGGCACAGAGCAGGCTGCTCAGGTCGTGAGGCGTGAGGAGGGGCTGGTGCTGGAGTCCAGCTCCAGGCTCCTGCCCTGGCATCCTTCAGGGCACAGTGCTCACACTGGCCCTGGCTGCTCACACTGACACAGTGCTCACAGGGCTGCTGGCCGAGATGCCCTCCGCGCCCAGCTAGTAAGGCCAGGGTCCCCTGCCATATCCCCTGCCTCTGGCACAGGAGCAGCTCTGGGTGTCCAGGGCTCCCTCCATCTTCACAACAGAGTTTAGAGGTGGCTGGCAGCCAGAGAGCTGGGTCATGGTCTCCCTGGCTGTCCCTGCACCCAGCCAGGGTGCACCCACTGTCACGTCTCCTCTCTTTCTGCACACGCTTTGACTCCCTGCTCAGATTCTTGCCCTTGGACATTCTGTGAAGACCGAGAAGCCTAAAACAGGCAATGCACCTTTGAGTAGTACCCAAGGAGGATGGCCTAGAGCGTCAATTTTTAACCTTTTTTTAATCTCATAGCACATATGAACTATTACTAAAATTCTGCGGTACACCAAAAAATGTATTTTTTTCCAATCTGACCAAAAAAAATAGGTATAATTTCAATTCATTCACACCCAATGGCTGTTGTGCTGACTATTGTCAGTTTTTTATTTGATAGTCTAAGGGAAAGCAGGTCAGTGCCCCTGTCTACATAGTCAGGTGTGGCGTGTTTTAAAAATCCTTGTGGCACACAGGGTTGGAAATCGCCAGTCTGGATGAAGCTGGCCTGAAATCCATCCAGGCTGCACTCAACCCTGACTGGTCTGGGCAAATCAGGGAGCCCTGTGGGGAATGGGCTGCCACACACCATTCACTCGGCCCGCAAACATGGACAGAGCTGCAAGTGCCCAGTGTTCTGGACGCCCACCACCCCACGGGGCCAGGCCTCAGGTCTGTGCTTCATCCCCGTGGGGCCTGCAGAGGCTGCCCGACGGGAATAGAGAGCGAAGTAGTGATGCTCCTGTCTATCACCCGCTTCTCTTCTATAGGAACTGGCCACCCATGGCTCAGTCCCCTTCCAGGTACCAGATTTCCCATTCGCTTTCTACACTACAGAATAGGCATTTATAGAACAAGAGAAAAAATGAAAACAAAAATTATCACACAGCCACCCTAAAACCGAGGGTCCTTATGGCTTTGATTGAATTTAGTTTTAAATTCTAGCTCTGGAAATCATATCCCTCCGGTCCCCTACCCCTCAGAGACCTACCCTTTCACCAGATTAATCAGCAACCCCTGAGGCAGCAGAAGGCAGCAGCTGGGCCCTGAGTAATGGTCACAAGGTCTGGACACCTGGCAGGCTAAAGGTAACATCATGACCTAAATCATGTTTCAGTTCCTGAGACCTAAGGTGGAATATCCCCCTACCTACTTTCCCATGAGACCAGACAGAGAGTCACCAGAAAAGACCTCAGAACTATCCTCAACATCTGAAGAAATAATTTATTACCCTTAATTCACTTCCAGCCAATCAGCTCTCAGCATGATGTCGAACCCCAAATCCCACAGTGTCTTGTGATTTTGCCCTTGTTGATTCTGCAACCAGGAAATGGACATGCAAGTTCAGAAAGCACAGAGAGTCTCAAACAAATGGATGTGATGAGGCCCACTCCAAGACACATCATAATTAAAATGCCAAAGGTTAAAGATGAAAAGAGAGAATCTTAGAAGCAGGAAGAGAAAAGCAGTTAATTACCTACAAGAGAGTTCCAATAAGACTGTCAGCAAATTTCTCAAAAGAAACTTTGCAGGATAAAAGGATTGGCAAGAAATATTCAAAGTCATGAGAAGCAGAGACATATAGCCAAGATTGCTCTACCCAGCAAAGCTATCATTTAGAATCAAAGGGCAGATAAAGAGTTTCCCAGACAAGATAAAACTAAAGGTGTTCATCCTCATCGAACCATTTTTACATGAAATATTAAAGGGACTTATTTAAGAAGAAGATGATCAAGACTATGAACAATAGAATACAAAAATACATATCAACAATTGAATCTAAAAAAACAAACTAAGCAAACAGGAAGAACAGAGAGAGAATTATGGATA
The DNA here is from genome assembly GCF_019186645.2 of Phyllostomus hastatus. NCBI lineage: Eukaryota > Metazoa > Chordata > Mammalia > Chiroptera > Phyllostomidae > Phyllostomus > Phyllostomus hastatus. The sequence goes on along the minus strand of NW_025333872.1, from coordinate 39,001,987 downwards.
CAGAGAGTGTTTCTATGATTACAAGATGGGAGGGTGGGTGGGAGAATGGGTGAAGAGGTGAGGACACTAATAAGTACAAATAGTTAGTTACAGAATAGCCATGGGGATGTAAAGTACAGTGTAGGAAATGAGTAGCCAAAGGACTTGTATGCATGACTCCTGGACATGAACAATGGTGGGAGAATTGCCTGAGGGAGTGGGGGTGCTGGGTGAAGTGGGGCAAAAGGGGAAAAATCAGGACAACTGTAATAGCATAATCAATAAAATATAACTTAAAAAGAGATATTCTAATACTAAAAATAAAATCTATTTTTTTTTGTTTCAATACTGCAAACTCCTGCTTGTGCATTTCTTAGGGCCTGTGTGTGCAGGCAGGCAAACTCCAGAAAATACACGGGAGCTCTGGTAACAATCCTCTGGTTTCCATCACTATGGCCTGTTAAAATGCAGAGTCCAAAGGAATGGGATGGAAGGAGAGAGAGAGACTGATTTTCATCTTAGCATACCCTTGTGGTTCCATTCATCAACAGTGCTCTTTTCAGAAGTAATACCTAATTTCTTGAAATTAATAAGGAGGTCCACATGACCATAAATTGATATTTTTTTAGGGAAAAATCAGCATTTAGCTGCAGAAAACATTCCCAGCATGGTCACACTCCTGGTCCAGTGCAAAATGCTGTGTGTTTGTACTCAGTGAGGGGTCTTAACAACTGATTCCCACAAATTCCTCTCAGTCACATAGGTGAGCTAGGGAACTTTCAGTACACAGTTTACATAAGCCTATCAAAGAGAACCTGGAGATCACCTGGATGACTCAAACTCTGCATTCAAGTCGTGACAGAATATTTACAAATTCCCTCATAGATGAACACCAGTTCACAACCATTGGAGTTTCTAGGCCTGGGAGAAATTTATAAACTGAGACAAGAGAATCGAGTAAACACAGCTTAGCTACTTGGGATAAAGCACTATATTCCTGGTTTATTATCTTTTAAATGTAACAAGATATACTTGGTCATATTGTATTTAGCTCAGATTCTCAAATCAAATATAAGTATCTTTTTAATTTATCAAAAATATTTATAATATCCCAATTGTTAAAATAACCAAATCAGCCCCAAGATGCCCTTGCTCATTAGGCTGCACGTCAGCAAACCAAAACTTCTCTCTGTCCCTATGCTCAGCTCTCCCAGAAAAGGAAGTCCTGGGCCAACCAGTCAGCACCTGCCTGCTCACACAAGTTACCCGATCGGCTCAAGATCAACTCTCTCCACAGAAGGAAGGTCGCCCTGCTTAAACCGATCTGCACAGGCCCAGTGTTTCCTCCCTGTTCTTGCTCACTTTGGTCTATGAAGTGCTCTGGCCTCGTGTAGCTCTGCAACGCTTCTTCTTATCTACTTAGATGGGATGCTGCCTGATTCACAAACTGCTGAATAACAGTCTACCTGATCAGTAGTTTTCAGTGGAAAATTTTTCTTGTTATAAAGTTTAGAATTGGTGGTTGCATTTATAGGGTTTAAAGAGATTCAGAATTTTTTTAAAAAAGTAAAAGTAGCATGACAAGATTTGACAAAGAGAGAAGAAAAAAATTATTTGTAGCCCCACCAACCTATGGCAAAATTTTAAAAATTTCTGTTAATTAATATACATATTTATTGAATTAATGTATATATTTATGGATTGCAATGAGAAGAAAGTGGGTGGCAGAAATCATTTTAGGGAGAAGGCATTTTCTGTTCAGTAAAACATCCAGGAGAGGACAAGGGCCCTGGTGTCCCTGTTCCTTCCCTCTTCCCCGAGATGAGGTGAGGCTGACCTCTCTCGAGAAGACAGGCTCCCTGACAGGGACCAGGTTGGGGGCAGGGTGGGGGCTACGGGGTGTGGTGGTAGTGAAGGTGCAGGCAGAGAGCACTTATTTGCATAAAAGTAGTGGGAGAAATCTTGAGTTTTGGGTAGCCTTTGATAATAGGGTTTGGGACAGAATTAAAGAAAGAAAAGGAAAGTGGGAGGTGGAGACTGGGAGGAGGAGTGGGCTAAGGAAGAGAGTCAACAGGCACGCCTGCCCTGTGATGGCATTGGCAGGGGCTCGAAGACTCATTCCAGGCTTTAGGCTTTGTGCTGTGCGGTGGCCGGCTCCCCTGTGGGGACAGCATACATGGAGAGAGACTTGTTTCAATGCAGTTTGGGGAGATCAAAATGAAAGGTCAGTTTTCCATATTTGGGTCTATGCTGCATGGATAGAAAAAAAATGGTTTGAAAGAGTCAAGACCAGAGGTGACTGAGATTTCAACCGAAGTAAAAGTTAGAATCAAAGGGACCAGTACAAATATGGGATCCCCAAGGAATTATCAGAATTCAGAAGGAGGAGGTGAGAAAAGCCCTATTGTTTCCCAAGTTTTGTGTGATAAAGAGCCTACTTATTTACTTACTTTTTAAATTAAAAAAATATTTTACTTATTTATTTTAGAGAGAAGGGAAGGGAGGGAGAGAGGGAAACATCAATGTGTGGTTGCCTCTCGTGTGCCCTCTACTGGGGACTCAGCCCACAACCTAGGCATGTGCCCTGACTGGGAATCAATCTGGTGACCCTTTGGTTTGTAGGCTGGCATTCAATCCACTGAGCCACACCAGCCAGAAGAGCCTTTTTACTTATTGACAGTAGGAGCAATCCCATAAGTTAGCTTGAAGATGTGTATCTTTGACATGGTTACAGCCTGGATAATAAGTTTTTATACAGTTGTAAAAAACTTTTTTGTGTGTACTCTACTTTTTCATTTACCATAACATGTGTTTTCCTATGTTGCAGAATATCAGAGAGAGTTGACATATTTGTCTTGGACCTACTATGCTCCAGGACCTAGTTGTGTTCATATATTACCTCATTTAATCCCTACAACACTCTCTGAGGTACTCGTATCACTGTAATCCATTTTTAAAAATAAAAAGCTGAAGCCCAGAATGGGTCAGTAACTTGTCCGAGGTCAGATAGCTTGTAGTGACCAGCCCCAGCGGAGTGGGGTTGGTTGGAGTCCAATGCCCTTTCCACAACCCCATGTGGGTAGGGGGTAGGGGAAATGAGGTTCTTCTTGGAAGACCATCAAGCAGCAAATTAAGGCAACACAAAATGCAGTTCTGGGAAAATATTTGTACCTTGTAGTAAGAATGAGCCTACGATTTCACAATAGTTGGCTTTCCTTATAACGTGACCTGCCAAACCACCTTGACCTTGTTTTGTAGTTCTTTGTATTACATTTTGGGTTTGGCTAGCTCCACTTTATCTTGGAAAACAGTTTAATGAGACCTAACTAAAAGTGATCAGTGTTATGTAACTGCAAAAATCAGTAACCAGAAGGCTTTGCTCCATGAAGGAAGCTATTGCTGAGGCTGGGGAATGGCTAGAAATTGACTAAAAGGTCCTGAGTGGTGACTAACTATTGAAATAAGTAAGGACATCACCTTTGCAACCAAGGACATCATCTTTTGAAGCTACAAGCCACACGTCTGCCCTCTGGCTGATCTCTCCAGCTGACTTAATAAACTATAGCTGTCAGCAGTCCTCATTGGGGCTGATGGTTATTTGTTGGAGAGTTTTTCCTTGTCCTGTGGATGTGGTAAATAAGAAGACCATTTTCTTGTTCTAAAAGGCAAGATTATCTGCACTGCAAGAGTGAAAGCTGATGGAGAGATGAACAATGATTGCAAACAAAGTCTTTCGCCCTCCCTCATTCTGCTGAAGCGGGGAGGGTTCCGTCCCTTCGCACTGTGCACCTGGACACTGGCTGCAGGGGGAAGAACCAGCTGTAGGTTTTTCTGCTCTGTCTTAATTTATATTTACACTGCAAGCTATGTTTATTTTGAGAACAAAATTTAATACTCACTAAAATCATTTATGCTCTCTGCATAAATAAAACATTTGAATTTCATATTCAACCAATGGGTGCCAGAATCCAGAAGCAATACAAATTGGGTACTTAGTAAAAAGACTGATCAAATAAAGAAATCTTGCTTTTAAAGGAGCTGCATCTGTTAACAGTCGTTCCACAATCCTGGGCACCTGCCTTCCATGTGTCAGCCGTAGACTCCACCCAGCGTCTGTAACGGACACTGCCAGGCTGACGAGGAAAGAGAAGTGAAGCCCGCCAAACTGGGAGGAGAAGAGGACTTCGTGAGGCTGAAGTTTCAGTAAGGCTGAAAGCAGCCGGCTGGCAAAGGAGTTAGGGGTGAGAGAGCTTTAAGGCTAGGAGGCTCTGACAAGGGAAGTGGGCAGTGTTTGGAGATAGAGCAATTCTGGATGATGATATGACCAAGTCTCAGCCTGTGACCCTAAAAGTGAAGGAGTGGAGGTGACGGTCGCAAGGATCCAGGGGCTCTGAGCCTTGGGTATTGGATCAGCTATCCACGTGGCCACACAGCCAAGATGAAAGCAGGAGCTGCAATGGGGAGGGAGAAAGGAAGTTGAATGCTAAATTGTCAGTGACTCTGAGGAGTGGTTTGGAGGCCATTCCATGACAGTGATAGGGAGGGACAGAGAGTGGTATGGCCAGGAGGCACGGGCCTCAAAGGAATAGAGGTAAAATTAAATTCCTGCAGTAACCTCAGGAAGTTATAAGGTGTTCTGACAAAAGATGTCTTATTTCCCCATGTTTTGAAAGTAAGCAATCAGGCTGTTTTCATGGGTGACTTTCTAGGGAACAGGATGTCAGAATCATAGACTTACTACCTCTAACCCTGTTATTCTGCTGATACAGACACTGATGTCCGACTCACCCAAGGCCACAGCTAGCCAGACTGGCTTGTATAATCCAAAGGTAAGTTAAAATAGGTGGAGGCAAACAGAGAGACAGCATCTCAGGGGTTTGTCTACTTTCGAGGACTGGCACAGAACAGGTTCCCCTGGAGTATTTGGTGCCGCTTTCAACCTGCACTCACTTCACTACTTTTTTCCCAAAGGCAACAACATGGATTCGACCCCTTCAGAGAAGATAGGTGCAGACCAGCCCTGGTCCTTGCAGCTTTACCATTTTGTGAGTCTGGTGAGTCTGGTTCCTCTCCATTCGGACAGGCAGACGGTTTATCTGTTTGTGTGCTACAGAGTGGTTGTAATCAAAAGGACCTACAATGACGTCCAACATTTGGAGAGGAGCTGTTCATGTACTCTTTTTGGTCATGCCTTATTTAAAGCTGTTTAAATTTTTGTGTTATTTTACTTATTTTGTTTAAACTAAACTTATTGGGGTGACATTGGTTAATAGCATTATATGTGTCATGTGTACAATTCTGTAATACATCATCTGTATATTGCATTGTGTTCTCACCATCCAAAGTCTAGTCTCCTTCCACCACCATATGTCTGATTCCTTACGGGGTCAAATGGACACTCCAGGCTTCAACCTTACCTCACCCTAAAGCTGAGTTTTCAAAAATATGGGGCAGCTACAATACAATTAAATTAATTTAACAGGTGGTAACCAGCATTATAAAAATTAGGTAACAAAACAGGAAAAACATTGGGTGCTACGTAGATGCTTTGTGAGATTTTCTTTCAGGTGTGTGGGTACGTGTGGGTGTGTGCCAAAATGATTCTTGGCAAAACTTAAAATTCCGAGCAGTGTGTCATTTTTAAGTATATTTTATTGACTAATAATATATAACTTTAACTTTATGCTAATTCAGTTCAAAACAATTCAGTGAAGGTTTTTTTTAAGGCTGGAAAAATTATTTAAATAAGAAAATATGCCCCATCCCCTGTTGTGTCCTGGAGTTACCTTATCACCTTTGTGAGCTCACTCCTCAAAAAGATGAGTATCAAAACAGTGTTTTTCACAAAACAAGTTTAACCTTGGTAAGCAATCAGGATACGTGAAAGACATGACTAAGACTCTAGAGGTAGTTTTCTCAGAGACGGTAATTATCTACTTCTAGATTTATGGATATGCAAATTATAATTTTTATCCACACATCTTTCTTTCACCCATTCATCATTAAATATATTCATCTACTTAGCAAAAGGCACATATTATTTTGCAGGACTTCATTGGCTGGAACAAAAGGACAGGCTACAAAATTAATGGAAGCCAGGCAGAGCCACCAGTCCTGAGAACTATCAGGGCACACACTTAATTGACAGCTACATGTCAAGGCTGAGGGTGACCAGTTGGTGCTGTAAGAAGGCATTGACTGAGACAATGTAAAATCCTGAGTGACAGGGAGGTGACCTCAGCATCTGAATGGAGGGATCAAGTACTATGATTGTTCATGCATGATTTTGATCGTGCCTCATTTAAAGCTGAGTTTTTCAAAATATGGACTAGCTACAATATGAATAAATTAATTTAATGGGTGGTTGCTGATGCTTAAAAAAATGAAACTGTTGAACAGAAGATATCAGAGTGCATTCCAGGTGCTTTGTGAAAGTTTTCTTCCAGTTTGTGTGTGCATGCATGTGTATACATGCACACACATACAATGCCTTTCTTACTATGGATCAAAATGAACAGAGTTTGAAATCACTACTCTAAAGCATGAGGGGGTGAGAAGCGGATATCTAGCTCCCACTGTGTGCCCTAGGGTTCTGACATTGTGTTAGAAGCTAAGAAAAGGATCCAGGGAAGGGTTTTTCGTGGGTCTTACCTACAGAGCTGGGACCTAACTAAAATAAGAACAGCTAAAGCAGAGGCCCTGTCCTGAGGCTCTTCACTGACAGCCATTCATTACACCCAGGAAGTCACAACAACCCTTTATAACAGGTTCTGTTGTAACCACCCCCATTCTACAGATGAGGGAAATCAAGCAGCGACAGGATTGAACCACTTATTAGTGGCACAGCCAGAGTTGGAACCCAGAGCACTTTACCCGGCACTGCTCTGGATTTTTCCTGGTCTTGGTACGGTCAGTCCATCTAACTCACTGAGGTTACTTAAGTGGCTCTCTGATGTTTGACTGCACCATTACCAACACTAGGAAAGTTCACATCACTGTCAGTGACCATCAACACCCTCGTCACACTTATAGATTGCCTGCTACGTGCTTGGAGCTGTTCTCATCATTTTGTATATGTCTTTTTTTATAATTTATTTTTATTGTTGACACTATTACAGATGTTCCCATTTCTCCCCTGTTTGTCCACTTCCACCTAGCCCCCACTCCCCTTCCCTCTGGCCATCATCACACTGTTGTCTGTGTCTGTGGGTTATGCATATATATTCTTTGGCTGATCCCTTCACCTTCTTTCATCTAGTTCCCCTCTTCCCTCTCCCCTCTGAGATTTTTCTTGCTTCTTGAGGAAGGCCTGTAACGCTATGAATTTCCCTCTCTGGACTGCTTTCCCTCAGTCCCACAGATTGTAGGCTGGCTGTGTTCTCATTTTCATTTGTTTCAAGGGAACTTGATTTTTCCCTTGATCTCACTGTTGACCCATTCACTGTTTAAAAACATGTTGTCTAGCCTCCATGTGTTTGAATGTGTTTTTTTTTATCCTCACCTGAGGACTTTTTTTCATTGTTTTTAGAGAAAGAGGAAGAAGAGAGAGATAGAAAGAGAGAGAGACACACACACAGAAACATTGATGTGAGAGAGAAACATCAATTAGCTGCCTTCCTGTACGTGCCCCGAACCAGATAGCAAACCCACAACCTAGCTATGTGCCCTTGACTGGGAATCAAACCCATGACCTTTTGGTCCATGAGATGATGCTCCAACCCACCAAGCCACATTAACAAGGGCTGCTTTTGCTTTTTTTTTTTTATTGTAGTTTCATGCCATTGTGACCAAGAAGGTGCTTGATTTCAATCTTCTTGAATTTGTTAAGCCTTATTTTGTGTCTTGACATGTGGTCTATACTTGAGAATGCTCCGTGTACACTTGAGATATATGCATATTCTGCTGCTTTGGGATGAAATATTCTGTAAATATAAACTTTACTTGCTCTGATCTAGTGTGTTGTTTAAGGTCACCATTTCCTTGTTGATTTTGTGTCTGGAAGATCTATCTTCTGGTGACAGTGGGCTGTTAAAATCCCTTGCTATCACTGTATTTCTGCTGTTCTCTCCCTTAAAGTCCACCAAGATTTTCTTTATATTTAGGTGCTCCTGTTTTGGGTTTGTATATGTTTTTATAAGTGTTATGTCCTCTTGCTGGATTGATCCCTTTAATTTTATGTAGTGACCTTCTTTGTCTCTTGTTACGGCCTTTGTTTTGAAGTCTATTTTGTTAGGTATAAGTATTGCTAAAATACTTGCAAAAATATTGCAAAAATAAAAGCTGGCTTTTATTTTTGTTTCCATTAGCATGGGATTTTTTTCCCACCCCTTCATTTTCATCCTGTGTGAATATTTTGTTCTGAGGTGGGTCTCTTGTAGGCAACACATATGAGTAATGTTTGCTTATCTATGCAGCTACCCTATGTCTTTTGACTGGAGCATTTAATCCATTTGTATTTAAGATTATTATTGATAGGTACTTATTTATTGTCATTTTTTCCCTTTATACCTATGTCCCTCTATTTCCTCTTCTTAAAGGAATCCCTTCAACATTTCTTGCAATACTGGTTTTGTGGTAATGAACTCCTTCAGTTCCTTTCTTTTGGGTCTGGAAAGCTATTTCCCCTTCATTTTTAAATGATAGCCTTGCAAGATAGAGTAGTCTTGGTTGCAGGTCTTTGCTTCCCATAGTTTTGAACACTTAATGTCAATCCCTTCTAGCTTGCAGTGTCTGTTGAGAAATCACTTGACAGACAGCCTTATGGGAGCTCCCTTGTAGGTAAATAACTGCCTCTCTCTCGTTGCCTTCAAGATTGTCTTTAACCTTCACCATTTTACTTATGATGTGTCTTGGAGTGGACCTCTTTTCGTTCATCTTGATTGGGATTCTCTGTGATTCCTAGACTTGTGTCACTTGTTCCTTCACCAGGTTAGAGAGCTTTTCTGCCATTGTTTCTTCAAACAGGTTCTCCATCCCTTGCTAACGTTCTCCTCCTTCTGGTAGCCCCATGGTGTTTGTGTTGTCACACTTGACATTGTCCCAGAGGTTCCTTATTTCTTTTAATTCTCCATTCTTTTGATGATCTACGTGGTTGCTTACCATGAACTTGTTGTCTAATTAGCAGATTTCCTCCTCTGCTTCATCTGACCTGCTGTTGATTCCTTCAAGCAAATTCTTCATTTCAGATATTGTCATCTTCATTTCTGACTGGTTCTTTTTTATGGTTTCTATGTCCTTTTTAATGTTTACTATCTCTTTAAGTTCTTACTGAGGCTACCTGTTCTTCCCCTAAGGCCTTTGAGCATCCTTGTAACCATTATTTTGAACTCTGCATCTGGTATTTTTGTTTTTTCCATTTCATCCATTTCATTTAACTCTTTTTCTGGGGATTTCTGTTGTTATTTTGTTTGGGACATTTTTCTTTGTCTCTCTATTTTGTCTCTGTGTGTTAGGTAGGTCTGCCATGACTCCCTAACTTGTTACAATGGCTTTATGATGAAGGTGTCTTGTTGGGCTCAGTGACACAATCTTCCAGATCACCTGCACTCCATGTTCCAGGAATGTTTCCTGTGGGTTATGTGCACCCCCTGTTGTAGTTGAGTCTTAAAAGCTGTTTGCCCTTTTGTGAGTGGAGCTGACCCTTCAGTCTGGGTAGCTATGAGAGTAAAACCTAGGTCACTGTGTATGAGACACTGTTCAGGGGCTGCCCCCCAAGGCAGAGTTGTTCCCAGCAGGGTCTGGTGCCTATCAGAATACCCCTTTGGGTGTGCCACTTGTGTGGCTGGTTGGGTCAAGCTTTGGTATGGATTGAAGTCTACCACTGGTTGTGTTGGTTCTGGGTCTGCTTGGGTGGGGTTCAGGTTAAGGTCACTGTCAGATGTTGTTTGTAGCCTGCCTTGGCCTACCTGTTCATAGCTACCATGCTGTTCACTGTGTTTGCATCTATTGGCCCTGGGTGTGTGTAGGAGGGGCCAGGCTGTGTACCAGGATCAGCTTCCTAGAGCTCTGAGCTGGGGGCAGTTAAGTCCAACACACCCCAAAGTCAGCATCTCCATAAGAGGAGAACTCTACCCCCACCCTCCGGTTGCCTGGACTTCCTCCAGAGTCTTATGAAAAAAGGCTGTAGAGTGGGCCCAAGCTGGCGGCACTCCACTGACCCTTCCGCAGGGCTCAAGCTTGGTAGGGTGAAGTGACCAGGTCAGGAGAATTGGGCTAGTGGGTCCCCTTCTAGGGGCATCATGGTCAGGCACTCAATGAGGAGAATGTGGCCCCTACTCCTGAGCCATACCTTTCAGTGTGTGTTAGAGTCTCCAACTCTAGCTGCCCCAGAAGGAGCATACCACAGGTTCAGGTTGAGTGCAGCCAGCTATCGGCCTCTACAGGACCAAGCTCAGCAAGACAGGGCATTGTCACCAGAACTTGGGCAAACAGATCAAGAAAGGCTTCCTTTGGGGGTGGCATTGGCTGGGCCATGAGAGGGGTCAAGGGGCCCTCCTCTCCTCAGCTCTGTAGTCACACCTGCTTGAGCCCTGGGCTGGAGCCTCTGAGGTAGATGCACTCTGAATGTCTCAGCTCTGAGCTGAGCTGCCCTGCCCCCTGCAAAACTGAGCCCAGCAGGACAGGGCCAGTGAGGCTCATAAAAACAGACCAAGGCAGTCTTCCATGGGGGGTGGTGCTGGCCTGCTCACCTCCCTTAGCTGCATAGCATAATCTGCCCATCACTGGAGATTAGCAGCAATAACCTTTTTGACCCATCTATATGGTGGGGCAAACTTGTGTTTACTGACCATCTCCCCTTCTTACCATTCTGCAGTGACACTTTGAAGACCCCAAGGCACCTGACCTCATCATCCCTAGTTCAGAATGTCCCATATTCCCGTTCCCTTTCTGTCTCCGACCCTCTCATGCATGTGGGGCTCCCATACTTAAGAGTGTATTAAATTTGGTTATTTTCTCATTTTTATCTATTTCATGTCTATTTTATTATTAGACCATTAGAAAGAATCTTGAGGAGGAAGTCTGTTTTTACCACACACTCTTCTTAGTGTTAATCTTTTAAAACATTTTTGGGTATTATCTACTATTTGGGGGCTATTTCCTACTGTTGCTTTTATCACCTTAGATAGCCCATATACAGATGTGCTAAGAAACAACCTCTTCAGGGGGTGGTTTGCTCCCCACCAACGCCTTCCTTCTCACTGCTGATAAAGTCTCTAATCAGTCAGGCCTTCCTCTTTTTCCTTTTCTTGAAAATACTTCAAAGCTCCATGCAGAGGGGATGTGGAACATGATGGGAAAGACTCACTGAGCCAGACTCAAAAATTTTGGGACTTTACAGTTCAAAATTTCTTTTAAAATTTCTCACTAAAACTACGTAACACCAAGGAGAGAGGGGAAGAGAAGAAGAGAGGGGGTAGGGAAAGAGGGAGAGACAGAATAAGAAGGTGAAGAGTGAAGAAGGTGTGAATGAAAAAAAAGGGTTCTGTGGAAAATAACCTCACAGGGAGAGCTGATCATAATTTCCTAACTGGGCAGGTCATGGAGGGCAGTCACACCACAGGCATAGCCACCTCTGTTTATTGTTCCTGTGCATCCAGGTCAATACGCCTTTAAAATGCCTCTTGAGTAAGGTATGTAACCCTCAAGAAGGCACACAGTGTTGTTAACTATCCTGCGATCCAATCCCCTCTTTCTTGCTTTCTCCGGTCTTCCTTGTTTCCTCTTCTTAATTTCAAATGCATAAAAGAAACTGCAACATTCTTATGCTCAGGAGCATTTGAAATCTTGCTTCCTGGCACATATCCTCAGTTTGGCTCCAATAAAATCTTACAAAAATTCTCTAAAGCTTTGGCTGTTTCTTACATTGACAAAGGGAGGGAGGTAGAGAGAAGACTGAGGGAGAGAGGAGATGACAGAAAGACCAGATCAGACCACTGGGGAGAGGTAGGGAGGGGCCGCAGGAGGAGTTTGTGGAGGCAATGGTAAACAGCCTAGGACAGGATTGGCTGAGACCTGAATGCCTTCAGAGCCCATGCAAATAAAGATGGCTGGCTCTCTCTTCCTCCGAGATGCCTGGGTAATTGTGCTGCAGCTGCCTGCATTTCCCAAAGGACGGTGTTTTGCATGGGAAGGAACTCTGGGCACAGCTTAGCATCAGGCTGGCCTGGGTTATTCTTCTTTGGATGTCTAGAGGGGATGGCCTCTGAGGCAGAAACCAATTCTAAAGTTGTGTAGCTTTTGTATCTTATGTTGTTTTAGATTGTAAACTAATCCTATAAAAATAAGATAATTAAAAACTAACAGGGTGAATGATAGGAGAACTCAGGTGTTAAAGAATTTAGCCTTAATTGATAGGCTTAAGTGATCAAAGCTGTAACTGAAGATTTAGAGTTTAGCCTTAATTGACAGGATTAAGTGACTAATACAAGTAGAAAGCTGTTATTCAAAATCGTGCAGCTTTTGAATAAAGACTCCTTTCCTTTATCCCAAACTTTTGCCTCTGGAATTTTGCCTAGAGGATGGCAATGGGCTGTTAGGACCTCAGCTGCTGTTCAGTAACAGAGGGAGAGGGAGCAATAGAGATGGGGAGAAGAGGAAAGAGAAAGTGAGGGAGGGAGAAGAAAAGGGGGAGGGGCAAGAAGGGAGAGGGAGGGAGGGAAGAAGGAAGAGAGAGCAAGTGCCTGCTCTCCTTGGGCCAGCAGAGGTGTGGCTCCAGGACACTCATGGCCCTGGTCTGCAGCTTCTTTTACCTCTGACCCTACAAATAAGTCTTGTTACTTTGAGCTATGAAGGCCTTATTTATAGTGTTTTGTTTATGCCTAAAAAGTTTTTTAATCGTCACCGGAGGATGTATTTATTGACTTTAGAGGGAGAGGGAATGGGGTGGGGAGAGAACGAGAGAGAAGAAACGTAAGTGTGAGAGAGAAACATCAAGTGTGCAGCCCAGTAGGGGATCAAACCTGCAGCTTAGGTGTGTGCCCTGATGAGGATTGAACCCACAACATTTCGGTGTCTAGGACAACACTCCAGCCAACTGAACCACCTGGCCAAGGCATGCTTAAAAATTTTTATATGACATGTTGCCTTTTGCTATAAACTGACTTTTGGTTGAAGTTCAGTAATTTTTTGTTACATATGTTTTTTATACATATGTTATATATATTTACAATATGCATAAATGGAATTGACATAATCATGAAAGCAATAAATTATTCTTAGTAATGTCTCTGCATAAGATTTACATGTTACCTTTCAATGTGTACTACATGTATATAATGTATTACATATGATGCAATTTATGTAATATGTTAAATAGTAGTAAAAATGCTAGTAATGGTTGCAAAGGCAAAAACCACTAAGTGATGGAGACATCCTGGCTGGTGCAGCCGTCTGGAAACAATTACCTGTGTAGAGAAACGTGTTGGAGTGCCCTCCCACCACGACGTCCACACCCTTCACTTTCTGGGCAATGAGTTTGTCCATTTCGAAGCCGGAGTGCCCCAGGGCAATAATTTTGTTCACGTTTAGAGTGGTTAGCTTATCCACTTGATGTTGCAATGCTGGGATTTCATCTTCAAATACTAAATTTGTTCCTAAAAGAAACAAAACAAATAACATGGACATTTATTAACAATAATTTTATTATACTGCTTACTGTACACACTAACATGCCAAGTAAAAACACCTGAATCTGTTTAAACCCTTAAATTACTAAGGCCAACACACATTTTTAATTAAATATAGAATCACTGCAAAGGTAACCCCAAAATGTTATTGATTCTTAGTTGCACTTACTTAATATTGCATTAGTTTAAGGTGTGGATGGTATTATGTTACTCAAATTCAAGCTCAAGCTGTGAGGAGGCTTCAGACTGGCAAGCCTATCTTTTTCTATTCTTTTAAAAAAAATTTTTAAAAATATTTTACTTATTTATTTTTAGAGAGAGGGATCTTAAGGGTAAGATTTCCTTTTTTTTTTTTTTACAGCTGTGTAGTATTCCATTATATACCACATACTTTTTTATCCACTCATTTACTGATCGACACTTGGGCTGCTTCCAAATCTTGGCTATTATAAATAATAGTACAATGAACATCGGAGTGCACATATTCTTTTGCATTAGTATTTCCAGTTTCTTCAAACATCTTCTCAGAAGTGGAATTTCTGGGTCATAAGGCAGTTCCATTTTTAGTTTTTTTGAGGAGATTTCAACTGTTTTCCTCAGTGGCTGCACGAGTTCGCATTCCCACCAGCAGTGTACTAGGGGTTCCTTCTCTCCACATCCTTTCCAACACTTGCTGTTTGTTGATTTATTGATAATAGGCATTCTGACAGGTGTGAGTATCAGTTTAATTCTTAATAAAAATCCTTATTTCTGCTAGCTTTCAGTTTCTCTTTTTTCTTCAAATATGGAAAGAAAATTAATTTGGATAATTTAGAAAAAACCAGCATTTTCTGTCCTCACTGACAGTGTTTTGGTGAACGTGTTCCTTCCTGTTAGAGTAGCTCGGAAATATTTCTTGAATGGTTTTAGGAATATAAATGAATGTGTACAAATGGATAAAAGATATAGCAGATATATATCACATATATCATCAGATGATTCAAGAGTATATATGTATTTCCCAGAAAGCCAGATACACAAAGTCATTAAAACTGCAAGAGATGATACCATATGATCTCACCTTTAACAGGCGCCTAATCAACAAAACAAACAAATAAGCAAAATATAACCAAAGACACTGAAACAAAGAACAGGCTGACAGTGACCAGAGGGGAGGGGGAAGGGAATTTCAGAGGAAAGGGGGAAGGGTTTGCAGGAACAAGTACAAAGGACACAGGGACAAGAACAAGAGAGGGTGGGAACAGGAGGAAGGTGGGAGCACTGTGGGGGTGGGCTGGGAGGCGAGTAAAAGGCAGAAGACTATACTTGAACAATTAAGATAAAAAAATGCAAGAGATGAATAGTGCAAAGGAAGAAAGGTGAGTTAACTAGACATGTAATAACCATACTAAAACAGGAGAGGTAAGGTTAATTGAGGTAGAGCCCCAGCTCTGGGCACTGGACTGCACAGGAGGGAAGGCAGTGAGTTACATGGCTCCCATTCTCCAGTAATGTCTCTGTTCCATTAGCCCTGGATTTAAATGGACTTCTCCAATTTTGAACACACTGAATTAAACAAAGATACTGTCAACAAAGAAGTTCAACATGAGCAGAAGGGCAAATGTATTTAAGAAGTACCTTAGAATGATGTGGAAGCCACCAGCCTGGCTTTATCAATGTCATCCTAAGGGCACCACTTGCCCAAAGCACCCATTGTTCCTACTTTTCCCTGCAGTCCATAAAAGCAATGCCAAGCCCTAATGTGGAGCATTGATTTCTGGGCAATGAGTGCCATAAGAGTAGAAAATACCTGGATTTGAGAGAATAGGAGTTTCTTTTGAAGTGTATCCAACAATTCCCACACTTTCACCACCAACAGAAAGGATTTTATATGGCAAATAAAGGTTTGCTATTTGAGATGCTAGTGGCTCCTTCGCTTTAACGTTTGCACTCAGAATTGGGAATTTTGCCTGTTTGAGGAGTGGATCAATCAGACCCTCTGCACCATTATCAAATTCATGATTTCCCAGTGCCTAGTAGAAAAAGAAAGGAGAAAAATAATTAGGTACTCTAGAATTTCCAATAAAAACATACTTCAAAGAATATTCCACTAGCCCAGTGGCTCCCAAACATGGCAGGGCTCCAGGAGTTGATCACAGGGTCTCTGTCCTCCTCAGGTCCAAAGTTGACTCAGTTGTCCTGGAGCCAGGCCCAGGGACATGCAAGTTGTCAGGCTGGTTTGAGAACTGCTCTAATACCACCTGCTATCCTGAAGGTGGTATCTACGGAAGAGTCACCTGGGAAGCTGGCTGGGTGTCCATTGTTCTGCCATCCCAGATCTGGGACTGCCTGGCCTTTTTTACTTCTGTGTTCTCTCAGAAACCCACATTTCAATCCACCTACCCGTCTGCCAGGGAAAACTGTTAAAATCAATGGGACATGAGCAAAAGGTGACTGAAAAAGTATTGTTGACAGAGACCAGGGACCTCTTTTCTTTATCACATCTCCCTATCTCCTTGGTCATGATTTCCTCATGTTTCCACCATTGTTTCCTGCCAAGGACTCTGTGGTCCCTTCTAATGTTTCTGGGGAAACGAAGATCCCCAAAGGCAAGCAGGAGAGAGCATTCTCATTTTACAGGGTGGCCTTGGTTTCTTCCTTCTCTCTTCTCTGGGCCACACTGTGTTTCATCCCAGCAGCTTCCTGTCTGATAAACAACAGCTGAAATGACCACACTGTGGTCGGGGCTTCCAGACACACTCTGAGCACAGGGCTTTGTGAAGAGCTGGCATGGTTTAACGCAAGCCTTGCCTCCCACCTTCTCTGCTCTCTCCCATTCCCTACTGCTCTGGAAGTGGCTACGTGGCACGAAACAAGCCTTTTGACACCTGGCAGCTTCCCCTGGAACAAAATACAACGTGCCAGTCACTTGCCCTGACAAGCCTGAGCCTCTTTCTCCATTGGCCTCCTGGAATTAGTCTGTCTCCTCCTAGAGGAGACAGACTAATATCTATCTGCTCAGGTTGCCAAAGCTGTTTTGCTAACTTAATATTTAAACCAGTGAGTCTCAAACTTTCTAAATACCACTCCTGATTTTGCTTCACTTAACTGGTTATCTGGGAACAGGTCAGGAACTGCTGGCTGGTGACCACTCAGTCTAAATTAGTCACCTTTGACCCTATATTTTCTTATAGCCCCATACCCCTCCTTCCTAGCACATTCCACACTCTAGTGGCATGTTCATGGGGTTCTCACCCAACTGTGTCCTGCCCCCTTCTCCTTGCTCCATGCTGTAGCCACTCACCTACCACACAGGCACTCCCTGAGCATCTGCTGCTCAAATGGTTGTGCATTATGCCCTGAAGAGGACACATCTACACAGAGATAGCAACACAGCATCTTCACATTCTCACTACCTGCCTCCTCAGTTCAACTCAGAATTTCTGATTTGCCTTCTCCCCCATCTCTGAGTATCTACTCATTTTTACTTCTTCCTCTTACCTAATTACTTCCCTCTTAAAAGCTAACCTATTCTTAAACTTTCTCCCAGTCTTGTGTAATTGTCTTTTTCTCTTCTATTCTGAGAATACCATTTCTTCCTATGGTGAAATGTTACCGTTAAGAGATTTCAATAACAATCTTGCTTAATGGTAAAGTTTTTTAAAATAAACATTTCTATAGTTCTTCATGAAATGTGTCAGCCACCTTGAAGTTTACCAACCACCATTACATGACTGGAATTAGCTGACATCCTATTTTTCATTTGTTACATCTTGACCCAAGCTGCCACCAACTACCCAGTCAATAAAGCCAGAAACCCTGGAGCAGCCAAATCCTTCCCACTCACTCCCTCCCCCTCTCCTTCCACCAACCTCCCTTCCCTTTGCCTATATGTCCTGTCTGCCCCATTGCTACTACCTACCTGCGGCCCTCACCATTCTTTCTGGGTCACTGCAACAGCTTCCTTACTGGGCTCTCAGCTAAGGTCATTCTCATCTCTAAGCTGTCCTGTATACTGCTGCTAGAACAACCTTTCTAAAAGGCAAATCTAATCTTGTCAATCTTGACCTTAAGGTCCTACAGAGGGGCTCTACTCCCTTGTTGATAAAACTCAACATCCTGAACACTTTGAACCACAAGGCTCTTTGAGATCTGGTCTCAGCCTCCCCTCCAGCCTCATTTCTGACACCACCCCCGAATGTGCAAGGCAACCAGGCAGGACTGGCTCCACCACTCATGAGCAATGACCCGGGCACATTTCTAAACCACAGCTCTCTCTGGAAGGGCAGTGAATGAAAAAAAACAAAAGTTGGAGTAAAAATGAACCAGCATTGACCAAGCAGTTGCCTCATACCCACATTGTGCAATGGGATTTCATACAGACAACCTGGTTTTGGGCTGAGAGTTGGTATTATGACTATTCTCATTTTACAGATGAGAAAAACTGAGATCTGGAGACATTACATGAATTGTTCAAGATCACACAATTAGGAAGTGGTAGAGCTGGGACTAGATCCTCTTCTGTTTGATCCCAACCTTCTCAACCTCTATGCTTGGATATAAAGGGCTTTGTATATGACCCAGTATATAGTGAACACTCAAAACCAAATCCTAACTATTTGTGGCTTTTCATGCTCTCACCTATCCTTCTCCCTTTGTACCTGATAAATGATGAGTGACTGGCTGATACATAGATAGGTGGAACAGAATATTCCTTTTTCATGCCATGCCTTTATTACCGTATTCAACTATGGCTTCAGTTCCTAAAGTCTGATGATCCTTCTAGAAGAGAGATTTCCCAAGAACCCTTCATCGTGTTCCCTGAGTTAGATGTCCTTCCCCTGGGCCATGGTCACCTCTGTGCAGCCCTCACAGACTCTGCACCTGCCCACTGGGCCCCTAATGCCCAGCAAAATTCCAAGAGCAGAGCAGGGACATACCATCAAATGAATACATGAATAAGCAGAAGTACTAATGTAGAAACTCAAGAGTTCGACAATTTTTATTTTTATTTACTTAATTTTGAAGTTGATAGGTTAGTTTTAGTTTTTTTAATTTAAATGCTATTTTATTGTTAATACTATTACAGTTATCCCAATTTCCTCCACTCTATCCAGACCCCTGTCTATTCCCTCAGGCAATCCCCACACCGTTGTTCATGTCCATGGGTCATGCATATATGCTCTTTGGCTACTTTATCCCCTAAGCTGTACTTTGATCCCCCTGACTATTCTGTAACAACCAATATATATTTCTTAATCCCTGCACCTTTTTTGTCTGTCTCCCCACCCCCTCACCCATCTGACAACTATCAAAATGCTCTCTGTATCTATGATTCTGTTTTTGTTTTGCTTGTTCGTTTATTTTGTTTTTTAGATTCAATTATTGATAGATATGTATTTATTACTATTTTATTGTTCATACTTTTGATCTTCTTTTTAAAGAAGATCCTTTAATATTTCATATAATATAGGTTTGATAGTGATGAACTCCTTTAGCTTTTTCTCATCTGGGGAGTTCTTTATCTGTCCTTCCATTCTAAATTATAGCTTTGCTGGATAGAGTAATCTTGGCTATAGGTCCTTGCTAGTCACCAATTTGAATATTTCTTGCCAATCCCTTCTAGCTAGCAAAGCTTCTTTTGAGAAAGCAGCTGACAGTCTTATGGGAACTCCCTGGTAGGTAATTAATTGCTTTTCTCTTGCTGCTTTTAAGAGTCTCTCTTTGTCTTTTACCTTTGGCATTTTAAGTATGATGTATCTTGATATAGGCCTCTTTGGATTCATCTTGTATGGGACTCTCTGTGCATCCTGGATTTGTATGTCTACTTCCTTCACTAAGATATGGAAGTTTTGTCATTATTTTTTCAAATAGGTTTCCAATTTCTTGCACTCTCTCTTTTCCTTCCAGCACCCCCATGATGCAAATATTGCTATGCCTGAAGTTGTTTCAGAGGCTTCTTGTACTATGCTCATTTTTAAAAATTTTTATTCTTTTTTCTTCTTATTGCTCTAGTTGGGTGACTTTTGCTTCCTTATATTCTAAATCACTGATTTGATTCTAGGCCACATCCCATCTACTATTGGTTCCTTGTAAATTCTTCTTCATTTCAGTTAGGGTATCCTTAATTAATGATTTCCTTTTTTAATGATTTCCATGCCCTTTTTTATGCTGTTGAGGTCCTCACTAAGTTCCTCAAGCATTGTTAAAAACAATGTTTTGAACTCTGCATCTGATAGACTGCTTATCTCCATTTTGCTCAGTTCTTTTTTTGGAGTTTTGTTTTGTTCTTTCATTTGGGCCATATTTCTTTGTCTCCTTGTTTTAGCAGCCTCTCTGTGTTTGTTCACATGCATTAGGTATAGCTGCTACAACTTTGTGGTTCAGTAGAGTAGCCTAATGCAGTAAGCGTCCCATAGGGTCCAGTGGCACAGCCTCACCTATCACCCAAACTGGGTACTCGAGTTGCACCCGCCATGTGGGCTGTGTACAACCCCTCCTGCAGCCGAGCCTTGATTACTGTTGGCAGGTCAATGGGAGGGATTTACCCAGGACAATCAGCTGCAAGGATAGCAGTGACCACTGGCCACCAACTTCCAACCACCATGGAAGATCAACTTGCAGAGGCCCACTCCACAGAGCAGGACTTAGCAGGGCTCTGGTGCCCACTGAGTCCACCCCCTGAGTATGTTGCCTCTGGAGATGGCTGGGTGGTGGTGCCCTGATGTGGTCTGTAGTTATTCCCTGGGTGCATAGCCTCTGGGGTCTCTGGGAGGTTGAGGCCAAGTGATCTGTTCAGGGCCACCTAAGTAAGCCACAGAACAGTCTGCAGTTGGCTGCTACTTATGCTGGGTTTGGAGTTGCCTAAGTGAGTCCAAGCTGTGAAATAAGACCAGCTTCTTTGCTGCTAGTGTTGGGCCTTGGGCCCCTTAGCAATAGGCAGGGGGCATGCTGAGGCTAGATGCTCTCTGTTTGAAAGAATTTAGGAAAATATGAAGCATGAGCCAAGCAAACCATTTGTATGGAAAAGCCACCTGAAACAGCCTGGGTAGACCCGAAGGTTGGGGATGGGGGAAGCCTCAGAAAATCACCAGGGTGGGGCAAACAGTGTGAGCCAGGTTGATGGAGTGTCATATATGACGTCTGCCTGCTGGTTCTGTGGCTTTGTGGGTGGAGTACTCAGAAAACATCCAGTGGCCTCTGCCAGCACTTTTTTCTGGGATTAAGTTGCCCCCAGCTCTCACCCTGATGCTGGACAATTCAGTTCCGCCCTGTCTCTAGTGCCTTTTAATCTGCTGCCTATGCCCTGGAACTCAGAGGGAGTGAGTCCGAATAAATCTATGTGCAGGCCCTTTAAGAGGAACTGCCTGAGACTAGCAGTTTGTTTTCCACAGTCTCATTCCTCACTGGTTTTTACAGCCAGAAGTTATGGAGACTTTTCCTGGCACTGGAACCCTGGGCTGGGGGGCTTGGACCCCTCACTCCTGAGATATCTCTCCCAATATTTTTCCACCACAACGTGGGTTGGGACCAGCCCATTCTGCATCTCCACCCCTCCCATCAGTCATGCTGTAGTTTCTTCTTTAATTCCCTAGTTGTAGGATTTCCATTCAGCTAGATTTCTGTCAGTTCTTAATGATGGCTGTTCTGTAATTTAGTTGTAATTTTGATGTGGTTGTGTGAGAAGGTGAACCATGTTTACATATGGAATCTTGACTGAGAGTTGGAAAATTTCTAGTTGTAAGTTATAGTTAATAAAGTTAGTAGTTAATGCATGTGAAAAGGAACTGAAGGTATGACACACCATGACTTCAAGAGACCTACAAGCATTTCCACCTTTGTGCCCCAGGAGGACTGTGAGTGACCAAGATGGTATGTGAACCGTTGTGCTCCAGGGAGAGATGTCCACCCTGATGATGAATCACTGGTCACCTGAAAGGATGCTAGGAAAAGGGTTGCTGGACTGCAGTTTTTATCTAGTTAACCTTTTCCCTGAATTACAAACCCCTTACCAAACCTTTTCCCTGAATACCAAACCCTTTACCTACATTTTTCTTCCCCTTATAAAAAGGGTCACTTTGAAATGGAACGTAAGATGGCCTGTTCGGGTGCACAACCAGCTGTCTTCTCAGATCACTGGCCATCTGAACAAAGTGCCATAAAGATTCAATCCCTGTCCTACTTACTGGTTCTCGTGGTAACAGGCAGCATGAAGACAGGCTTTGCCTGTTTCAGTATCTCTAGCAAATTTCTTTCCTCTACACACAACTAATTTTTCTTACAAAAATTCATGCAGGTGAGGGGGGTTGGAAGGTAGAGGGATCAAATGAAAAAAGAAAAAGAATTTATAGATACAGATAACAGTGTGGTGATTGTGGGGTGGGAGGTGGGTGGAGGTACAAGAGGGTATAAGGGGGATAAGTGATAATGGGAAAAATACAATAAAAATTCATTCAGAAAATTCCTTTAGAAACTCATATTTTCATTTCCCCACCGTGACGCTCTCCTGTTTGTGTCTTCCTCGAACCTCATTATTCCTAAGCTCTTCAGAAGGAGGGTCATGCCACTCACCGGAGCGCACCGTGTTCCTACCACACTACTAGCATGCAGCAGGAGCTCAAGAAGTGTGCTAAATAATTTAATTATTCATTTCTATTATTCTTATTAATATCTTGAAAATCCCTCAGAAAAAGTCTGCCCATGGGAAGAACTTAGAACAATAAAATACAGAATATAACAGCAGATCACGGTTCCATGTTCTTTTACATCTCATAGAGCATTTGTATCAACAACACACACAGAAGAACATTTAAAGATTCATACTGCAGTGTTATTCCTTTCTCTTTTGTGTCCTCTGGAAACTGCCTTAGGTGTGTACTTGCCAACATGAACACGTTGCTGCTCTGCCCAGCTTCCCTCCTGCCTTTCACAACTAATCCTGATCTGATCTGCAGGGTTACTTGCCGCTGAATGGTGTTATCCTCACATCAGGCATGCAATTTCCCTGACCCTAACTCATACTCTTACATCCTCCCTTTCTCTCTTCTGTTCCTTTGCTTTCTGAACACTTCATTTCTGTTTTTGGGTTCATTCATTCACTAACCCTATTCATTCACTAATTCTAGCCCAATGGCAACCTTCTATGTTTTTATTACAAACACTGCATTTCACTGCCCTATCCCCTCCTCTGTCCATGGCAGATGCCAATGCACTTTCCCATAAATTCAGAGAGCTGAGCCTAGTAAATGACCTTCTTCAGTATCTCTAAGCAATTTCCTTATTTAGACAAATTTTCAGGTAATTATGAGGTGATCACATCTCTAATCATTTATTTGCAACGCACTGTATGCTAAAAAGAATTTGACTTAACATTCAATTGTCATATTTTGGATACCAGAATCATAGAAATATGATGTGTGCATCTGATCTAAACCCAGCTCCTCACCCTCACTCCTTCCTTTGTGCAGGAGAACCCTAAAAAACTATTGAAAAACCCAAACCTGATGATTTTACATGAAAGAAACTTTCCACATCCTTCATTGAGCTCAGCCCAGGATAACAGACCACCCAAACCCCTGAAAGCTGAAAACAAATGAAGTGTAAGGACAAGAGGAGATCTGCTTTTTCTGTGACTCAAAATCCTGTTGCTGTTGTTAAATGAACTATGAGGAGTACAGTCTAGTGTTTTTTAATACCTTCTGTCAGTATTTGTCAATATTTACATGCTATGTGGATAGCTTGTGAAAGTGCAGTGGCACTGTAGAAACTCTATTGACCGAGGATGAGACCCAGAAGGCTTTTGAGGTCATATGTGTAGGCCATGGAGGAATGAAGATATTCTAAGATTTCTGACTCCAAATTTCTTGTTTTCATTATTAAAAATACCCTGCCATTATGAGTGAGGAAAAGCTTGTGTCTAAACTTTGGTTTGAAATTTTCACAAATTCTGAACACAGGCCAAAGTCTACCTTCTCTTTGGGGGTAAGCAATTTCCTTACTTAGACAAATTTTTAGGTAATTATGAGGTGATCACATCTTTAATCATTTCTTTCCAATGCACCGTATGCTAAAAAGAATGTAACCCAATATTCAGTTATCATCTTTTGGATACCAAATTAAATGGAAGGTAACTAAAATTCACCTAAATAGAAGTACAAACAAATGCACAACATCATAGTGCTACTCTCCCCTATACCTCAGTATCTCCAACACCAGAATCACAGAAATATAGTGTCCATGGAAGATGCTAAAAAGTTGATTGAGTCAGCCTTTCCCACTGAATTTGGACTGAGCCTCAGAATCCTGCTTGTCTTGCCCTGCAGGAAATTACTGTCAATCAACTAGACACCGACACTTGAGATAAAATTGTTTTTCATGCTTACACTATGATAATAATTATAAGTGTGGAATTTCTTTATTGACTTTTAACAATGGTGAAATATATTTTCGATGAGTAACAAATGCTAGGGATAATACTTTCAAATAAAGAAGAAAGAATCTGACTTTCCTGTCTTCACCACGTTTGTTCCAGGATTGTGTGGATGGGACCTGCAAGTGAATTCAGTAGTTGCTCAGACAGTCTGCTGCCTGGCCACACTGTTGTCTGAGGCTACATGCCAACTGACATGTTTTTCCACTCTCAAAGCTTTCCCTAGGAGGACCTGCCATTTAATTCACTTCCTGCTTTCACCCAGAAACAAATGTTCCCATTGGTATCAAGTAAATGCATGAACAGAACTAACAGTGAGGACATCCCTCAGGGAGAGAGGAAGAGAAACAGAGAACTTAGTGTGAGAATGGTCAGTGGTGGAGACACTGCAGGGGAAGTTAGGGCCAGAGCCTTGAGGCTGACATTTGTTCCTGGTCTGCCGAAGGGGACACAGAACACAGTGGCCATCTGACAGCCTTCCATGTAGGCCTCCAATGATTCTGGAATATTTCATTTTAATGGAGAAATCTTCCCCTTTCTGACTTTTGCAGTTACTGCTGATTGAGCCAAGCAATCCCCCTCCCTACTATTAAATAATATGCATCATTGGCCCCCCAAATCCATTTAAAATGTACCTAATACAGAGGGAACATTGGTAAATATTTATTGAATGAAGGTACAAGTAAAGAAATAACTGGTGAGCAGGAGAAGAAGAGAATCAATTCCCAAGGCTGGAGTTGCTGCTCCTCAGCCCCTGGGCCAGTTGCCTGCACAGCCTCTTCCATGTCACCTGGAATCCTGGACCTGTGTCATGGTGTCTGAGAGCTGCAGTGGGTCGAGGCTACAAGACATAGTCCCTCTGGACTCTGGTACCAAACCAGTAAAGACTTCTGTTTTGAAAACCTCTAATGAATGAACACAGCAGCCACAGAATAATTTCATCAGGAAACTGGGCCACCAAAGGCAAGCAGGTCACAAAGTCCTGAAAGCTGAAAAAGCCTCCCAGGCCAAGAACCTGTTAGACCTCACTGAAGACAGAGCCTGCGTTCTCAACTGGAAAGTGTGTCCCCAAATCAATAAAGCTGTGAGGCGGTCATAGTGTCCCAGCTCCAATGAGCTCCTGATACAGCACGCTTGGTTAGTTTGCCTCAACCTGCAGCAGAATTTCTATTACATGGTTTACCAGAAGATGTAGATCTTTTCCAAGTTTTGAAGGGTGCCTCCCCTGCTCCATTTCAGGCTTTCCCAGCTTGAAACCAGGCCAGGTGGGTTGTAGACACTGTGAAAACTCATGTGCCCAGGAAGGCACTGGTGGAACAGAGGCCGGGACCACTACGCCGTTTCTTGTTTCAGCAGACACTAGATGAAGTTGTCTGGGTGTGAGCTGGTGGTCACTGCCCTTTCTCTGCCCCCTCCTCCCCCCATGGCTTCCTATTCCTCTGTGCTGGCCAGTGAACCCCCTGCCAGGTGGAACACCCAGAGAAAAGCACTTACTCCCAGAAACTTATGAATGAGACACTTGTGTGGATGCATGTGGTCCCGGGTGTTGGGAAAGAGCCTCCAGCACCACAGAGACACACCCTGAGAGGCCAGCAGCTCTACCCTCCTCCCCTCGGCCCTCCCTCATGGCCAACCAGCCTGAGGTCCTGTTGTTTGTGCTCCTGCTCCATCCCCCAAGGGCTCTCTTCCTTCACCCCACTCCACTGCCCCACTCTGGCTCATCAGTGTCCTCTAGCTGGTCTCCTGGCCACCAG
Source organism: Phyllostomus hastatus (assembly GCF_019186645.2). Lineage (NCBI taxonomy): Eukaryota > Metazoa > Chordata > Mammalia > Chiroptera > Phyllostomidae > Phyllostomus > Phyllostomus hastatus. Next base: position 38,976,221 of record NW_025333872.1, on the reverse strand, counting down.
GCTCACACACTTCTCAGCCACTCACTCCCTACAGGCCACCAGACTGCCCATCCCCAAACACCCAGCTGCTTCCTGCTGAGTGTCTCCAAGGCTTCTCCACCTCCCACCAAAATCTCAGTCCTGACTCCCTGGATAGCCCCTCCTTGATCTCCCTGATCTCCCTGAGCTGCCTCATTTTTTCTGCCAAACTTCAGGTGCTCTGAGGTTCAGGAACCACTCTCGTGCAATGAGCCGCTTTAGATGCAGCTCAAGGGTGACTGCCTTGAGCAGCCTTCCGTGGCAGCTCCGCTGTCCATGCTCGCCTCTCTGTGCATCCATCACACCTCACACACATGTGTCTAGCAGCCTTTGTCCTCACTGTGGCTGCTTGTCCTCACATCTTTTTCCTAGAGGCAGGAGTGGTGTCGCCTCTCCCTGCATCCTCCGTGACACCAGACGAATGGCTGGCACCAGTGCCAAACAGATGTTTGCTGAATGGATACTAAAACCTCCCACTCCCCAGGTCCTGTTAAATGATCTCTGTTTTACTCTATTGTTTGTATGGGAGCCATTAAAACTTCTTAGAAGAAGGCAGGATATAAAAACAAACAGTGAAGTAGTTAAGCAACAACTTAATTGTAAAATGAGGGGAAACCAAGTTGCTGGGCAGCAGGTGAAAAGCTTAGGCAACTGCCTCACAGTTCAGAGCCTGAGCTCCGGTAGCTGCCTACAGGGCAGCTGGCCTGGGTCCCTCCTTTTCATTTCCTGTGTTTTTACTTATATTCCTACTAACATCTTACTGGCACTTGTGTATGAATGGAATAGGCATTTTTTTTAACAAAGCTTGTTGAACATTTCTGTGTGTCTTGCATGTGTGCATATGTGGACATTATTTAGATTTCATGACAGCAGTTACAGAGAAAATGGACACTTGGAACAGTCTCTTTTGGAAACCTGCTTGGGAGACCAACCGTTCAGCCTGTCAGAGGGCGCCTACGTTTGAATTAAAAGGGGGCATTTCATAGCCTCAGCTTTGCTCACAGAAAACTGTAAAATTTGTCATTGAATTTGACATAGGGGACTGTCAAGAAAGAGAATTCTTTTAAAAGAAAAAATATAAAAAGAAGTATTAATAGTTACACTTTGATGCTATATGGCCAAGGTCTGTTGACATATTAACTCACTTAATTCTTACAATGAAATGAGGTAGGTGCTATTATTTGTCTTTTTCAGAGATGGGGAAACTGAGGCATAGAGCTCACACCACTAACATGTTGTAGTGAACAGGGGTAGTGAGGTTTCAGCATGTAGAGCCTTAACCACTCCGCAAAAACTGCTGCTGATATAAATGCCTGGAAGGGATGGGTATTGTAACACCACCAGTCTCTCACAGGGTCCTCGAGTGCCAAGTAATGAGGCCACGGTCCTCATTTTCAGGAAGCAGACAGGGCAGACAGGGAGACAGCAAGACATAGCAAGCACATCAACCCGTCTATCCATGCATGCAGGAAACAAACGGGAACCACAAAGAGCGATGTGAGTGAGACCGGCCAGCAAAGACACAGGCACACCCTGCCAGTTAAGGGCGGAAGGGGCTCAGAGAGTGAGCTTTACCTTCCTGGCGCCAGTCAGGGGGATGCTCAAGGGCAAGTGACGCTGTCGACTGTGTAAACAAATGAGGAAATGAAAACAGGAGGGCCAAGGTCGTCAAAAATGCTTCCAGTGAAGAAAAGAGGCTTAAACACAATGTCAGAAGAAAAACAAAGGAAAGAAGAATTGATTTAAGAGCAGTGCAATTTGCTGTGATGCAGAAGAAAAGATTCTTTTTCAATTCACAGATACCAATTGTACAAATGTCAAAAAGCCACTCAGGAATTTGCAACACATGACTTTAGTCATACACACTATCTCACCCCATTAAGGACCTCGAGTTGCTGTCCACCTTATAATTTAAGCATCAGGGACAGGCTGGTCTGTTACACAGTGAGGCTTAGTTCCTTATCACCCAGGAAGACTCAACAATAACTTCGGGAGGGGATGATTACAAATTATGTTTGTTTTGGCTGATACATATCTGGCATTGTAGACCACTTCTGGCTTTGGGGCACCCTCCATCCTTCAGCCCTGGCAGGTAAATGTGGCTTCTGACTGAATGGCAGAAATAACTGTTTAACATTTTCCATAACAGATGAAAAAATTTACAAACCTTCCACACATGCAAAATATGCATACCAATGTTACATTTAAAATGACCTGCTCAACTATTTGAGGTTCAGGCAAGTTTAACTACATCTCTGAGGGGCTAGAGGGCTCCGGCTAATGTGTGTGTTATGTACAGAAGTAGTTACTGAAGTGAGGGAAAGGGAATATCAAGGGAATTTTCAAATTCTTGTGATGTGGTTGAAAAAAACAGAGACAGGAATTTGCACAACATTCAGGTGTATCTGGGAGTGAGTTCTGGAAAGCTGCCCATTTGGTGTGTGCTTTGTTTGGCTCTTTCCAATTTTTGGTTGAGCAAACACAGCCTCTAGAATGAGAACAACAGGAGCTCCTGAGGTCAGTGGCACCCAGCTCAGCTCTGGTCTGTACCTCAGAATGGGACAGAGGAGGCAAAAGGGCTGTGACCACATGCATGGGCTCACATCTCTGAGGCCTGGGCACCCACAACCCCTGACACTTCCAACACCCAAGGTTTGAGATCCAGAAATACTAACAACCTTCTTTGTCTTTTAAAAAACACCATTGTTGTCAGGAGAGCCCTTTTGGGCCTCCCAGTGCAGTTTCAGAACTAGCGTTGCTAGTTCCGTCTTCCTTTAACCAGCTTTGTGATTCAGCTTAGTAATTCTGGCAGTTTCCTTGATATGAGAACATCAAATTCCTTCGTAAAAATTTCATCTGTAAAGCACTTGGACATAAGGTGACTTCTCTTTACTTTAGGGATCAGTTTTTCTGGGGCAGAGAAGAAACACATTCACTTCCACGATCCCTGTGCACAGGTGCTAGAACTTTAGTCATTTGTGCTTTGCTTTGCTTATCCCCCATCCTTCACTGGACTTACCCAGCCTCTTTATTTGGTTAAGAAGGGGTCGGATGGGTACTGCCCCCTTCATCTACTGAACAGCGAGTTTTGCCCAAGCAGGTCTTGTTCACTGTCCTCAGTACTAAGCTGAGCCTGGCACAAGGTAGTGCTTAGTGAATATTTGTGGACTGAATGAGTAAATGAGCTGCAAAGACAACAGGCTTGAAATTAGGCTCATCGTCCTCCCATTTCCTTCTGCATCATTTTCTATTACTAATAGAATAACACTATCTGATATCCTGGGGTCCTCTTTCTCTGGAAACAATGAGAGAAGACCCAACCCACTGTCCCACAAGGAAAGGGCTGCTGTGAAGGTAACTGTGAGGGAGAAATGAGAGAGTTGTCAAGCAAACTTAGACCTGAAAATTAGGTCCCCAGGGCAAACCAAGTTATGCTGGTGGATTAGAAGCCAGACAGAGGGGTGGCCAGGGGCTGAAATGCTGAAATGACATGCAACACACCACTTTCTCCAGTCCCCCCATCTTATAGATGAGGAATCACTGCCCAAACTTACAGAACTAATGAGTTGCAAGAGGCAAGCCAGAAAGCCTGGGTGTCCCAACACCCCACCCAAATCCCTTTCCATTGCCCAGATCTGTCACACCAACATAGGGGGCCAATCAGGTCCAGTAAGCCCAGGAAAAGCCTTCACACAGATTGCATCTCTGTGCTGCAAATAGCAGGCTTTAGCTGTTGATGTAAGCTTAAGTAGAAGAATCTGCATTCCTGTGTAGTAGTGTCAAAGTCTGCAGACTCTCCCAGTGCTCCCAGCTTGAACCCTCTTAGTTATCTCTTGATTACCACCCTCTCCTGAGACACTTCAGCCAAAAGAAGGTGAGAGCATGGCCAGCACTTGCTGATCCCTTACTGTGGGCCCAACCTGTGCTAAGCACTTGACATGCATCATCATCTCCTTTAAACCTTACAACAACCTTTGGGATAAGACTGCCATCACACCCATCTCACACATGCAGAAAGGGAGGCCCCATGAGATTAAATGACCTGCTCGCAGTTCACAGATTGATTATAAGGGGCAGAAAGAGGACTTGATCCCTGACCCCATCACCAAGGAGTTCATCCTTTCAGCCATAAGCCATACTGCCTGCCTATTAAAACTGGCTCCCCTGGATTCAGCCTTTCTTTCCCCATCAACAAAGTTCAGTCCTTAGCATCTCACACCTATACTACTGCCCTGCCTCTTCCCTCGGCCTCTTCTGTGGTGTCTTCTCCTTCCATCCATTTCTGCTCATCTTCCAAAACTGTGGTTCTTCTATGTTGATGAGAGGTTTTTCTCACATCAACCAATTCTCTGTAGACACCAACTGGGTGTCCAACAATTCTATTCAGTTCTGATACCATCTACCTGGAGTGAGCAGCAGATCCCACAAGGTAAGGGGATCTGCCACTTCAGATGACAGTGGAAGTCTTGGGCCACCTGTACCTTTGGCTGATCAGCTATCAAACTTCCACAGGTTTAATAATTTGCTAGAATGACTCATAAAATTCAGGAGAGTACCTTAGTTACTAGTACTGGTGTATTATAAAGGATACAACTCAGGAACAACCAAATGGAAGGTGTGCATCCACAGGGCGTGATGGGGGGTGTGGTTTCTGTGTCCTCTGGGCACACCACCCTCTCAGAACCTTGATGCATTCATTAACCCAGGAGCTCTCTGAACCCCATCACTTAGGGGTTTTTAGTGGAAGGTTCATTACACAGGCATAATTGATTAAATCATAGGCCATTGGCGATTAGCACAATCTCTGCTCCCTCTCCCACCCCAAGAGGTTGAAGGGAGGCTGAACATTCAAACTCTCTAATCATGGCTTGGTCTTTCTGGCCGCCAGTCCTCATTCTAAAGCTATTTAGGGGACCCCAGTCATCAGTCATCTCAGAAACTGGGTACAAAGACCAAATACTTCTCTTTTCTTGTACCAGAGTCATACTCTACTCAGAAACCTCCATGGCTCCCCTGACAACAGAAGAGAGCCCAGACTTGTCCAGGTGGCCTCTAAGCTGTACACAACCTCACCTCCCATGGTCCCTACCACTTGCCATGGTCCAGGCTGGTCTACCTTCCAGACTCCTGCCTCTGCACCTTTGCCCCATTCTCCTGCCCTTTAAATGAATTGAAATGCTTCTTAGGACACCGTTTGTTTGAAGATTGAGGGGGAGTAGAGGGCTCCAGTCAATCAAGAAAGCAATCTGGTAGTCCTTAGTCAAAGTCAGGATACAGCTGCCTGCGGCCAGCAGTTCTGCCCTTGTGCATGGGTCCCAAAGAAATCCTCACAGGTGGGACCAGCAGGAAGCTATTCGGAGCAGAATGCTTGTGGAATTGCAGCGTAATTTGTGTGATCTCCAAATGGACCCATCACTCAGGGGTGGAGAGGGGAGCCGATGGTAAAGTCTGTGGAGATCTCCGTGGAGCACGATGCACATTATGTGGTCTACAGAGAGTGACAGGGCCAAACCATACAACCAGTTTAGGACAAAAGTAAGAAGTACAATAAGCTGAGTAACAGGATGAGTTACATAATTTAAAAATACAGGCACCTCAAAGAATAACAAAGGCTCTGCAAGTACATACAGAAACGAAACATAAACATCTAACATGTTAGAATGGTTACCTATGTGGGACATAAATACCTGAGTAGTGGTCCCCTGGGTGAGTTAAAGACTGGGGCCACAGTCTCCACCCCAGCTCCTGGCTCAGTTACCTTGGAGCAATTTGTGGACCGAAAGTGGGCTGTCAGGCCAAGGCCTCAGAAGCAAGGGCAGCTAGAGAGAAGGCTACGCTTCTCTACTGAGGCTATCTTCCTCACAGCCCACCCCCCTCCATGGCGATGGTGAGAATCTCATCTTTAGAGATGAATTCATTTGGCTTTGTGCTTTGGGAGTGGGGGATTTCATAAGTCTGCTCAATGAGTAAACATTAAGGATAGTGTAGACAATGGGACTTAGAAGAGATGGTGAAGGGGGTAGAGGAGGGAGGTAAACTGTGCCAGGCTGTCAGAATCAGATAAACTGAGAGCTGCAAAACCCAAACCTTCCCTTCCTCTCAACTTTTTTTTTTTTTCCCAGAGCACCTGGACTTAAATCTCTACTGAGCACTTATAACAAGCCAGCAGGGTGCTAGGGAATTTACATTAATTATCACATGTATTATTCACAAATATCCCACCTATGGATGGCGGTTATCCCTCCTGGTTTGCAGCTGGGGAACTTGAAGTCAGAGAAAGTAACCTGGCCATGCTGGCCTGCACTGTGAGTGCGTCCGTGTTGTTTTCCTACTGCTCGGGGAACACTGGACTTTCCACTGCTACAGCTACAAACATCCTCTTTTGACATCCTCTCTCTAGAGATTCCTGCCTAGCAGCACGTCCAGATCTTCAGTCTCGCCTTGGGACCTCCAGGGCTATCAGAACTGCTCCAGCAGCTCTCGCTGGAATGTGGCAGGTCTAGAAAGTCTACATCTCCTCAGAGACTCTTGCTGAGGGAACTCCCAGGGTTAAGCTAGGTTCTAGTAACTTCCTCTTTGCCTCCCACACACTTGAGTCCTTATTTGTGGTTTCTCGTACTAGGTCTAGTTTTTAGAGAACTAGAGATTGTCCTCCACAACTGTTTTCCATTCTGATCTGAATCTCCAGCTTCCTGAGATGCAAGATGTGTTACGGGTAAGGGGTGGGGGGAGGGGGATCCTTTAATGAATTCTTCTCGAGTAGTATAAACAAAATGACAGTGAACCATCTCTGTAAAACAAGAATACGGCAGAGTTTTGCCACATGCTAAAGCATTACAAGAACTAGGGTTATATGCAGGTCAAATGATGCCTGTCAAATGCAGGAATGCACAAAGTTCTGAAGAGATGGTGTCAGAAAGGTGGCTTTTACCCAGCCTTCCCACTGTCGCTCCTCACCTGCTTTACACCCTGCCAGCTATGTAAGCAGCCTAGTTTTCAAGTCCCAGGCCAGTCACTTTGAGTGAAATTTAAAGGAAAGTAATTCCATACAACACCAAGTATTCTGTAGTCCCTGGTGGTGATTATAACTTGCAGATTGCCCATGCCTCACCCAGAGTCCTGTCATAAACACTTGCTGAGGTGATTAACACCACAAGCTCAATTTGACTTAAACAGGAAAACAGTATTATTAGAGAAAACTATGGATTTTCCTTTTTTTTTTACCATAATGAGTTTATAAAACTGTGAAGAAAAGGGTGTCACAAAAAAGTTGACAAAGTTGTGGTTTATATGTGAATAAAAAAATAACTCATGAAAGGTTTATTCTACCCTTCTGGAGAGCAAATGGAGATGTATGCTAATAACAGTTCAATTAAATAAATATTTATTTTGCCATTACTGTGTGTAAAAGACCAGGCAGGTTGAGCAGTGGAGATACCAAAGCTGAGATCACATCGAGTTCTTGAGACCCACAATTCTGTGGATTCAGGGGCTGGTGAGCCCCCCAGATAAACTCTGGGACTTAGGGATCCCTTTGAATTGCTGTTGCCTTGAGCATCCCTCATAACCTTAAAATCAACAAGCAGAATGGAGAGGAGCTCTATGGCCTTCTCTTATCTCTCTAAAAGGAGCTTCCTTGTTACAGGAAAAACAAAAAACTAAACCAAACAACTCTACCCTCTTATCCTGTCCTTTCTCCAAGTCTCCAGGAACAATACAGCATTGGGCTTTGCTGACCTCTGTGCTCTTCTTATACAAAGTATATTGTTAGCCCCCTGTATCCCATGCAAGACCACGCCTCTCCTTACATTCCACATGCCTGGACTTTACCCTTCTCCCTGGACCCTTGCTCTGTTCTTTCTCTTCTGAAGCTCCTAAGATTTTTTTTTGTCCCAGTTTATCCCCAGAATCCCTTTCCTCTAGGACTTTACACAGGGTTAAACTTGGGTGGTGGCGGTTTGCTTAAACAAACCAACCAACCAACAATATGTATGTTTTGGTTATACTTATGTATCAATGTGTAACCCCTGTCTGCTCCTTTTCTAAAATTCAGTCCAACAAATAAGGAGTAACCTTAACAGAGCGTTTGGGAGCTTGGACTTAAACTTTTGCATGCATTTTAAGAGTCTGTCATCTCTTAAGTTGGATTCTTCCTAAGTCTCTTCTGCCGAACTGATTTTATTGAAATCCTTTGAAATACTAGTATTTTAGAATATTGGTCCTCTCTGGAAGTTTCTTTCTTTTTTCTTTTTTAAAAATTTACACAGCAGTGTCTGGTAACAATAATAACTAACATTTATAGAGGCTATATGTACGCTGTGCCAGGCAACCCTTTGAGGTAGATACAGTTCTTACCCTCATTTTATAGAGGCTGGATAGAACGGAGGCACGGAGAGAGTAAATAACCTGCACACATACGGTAGCTGAGCAGGGAATCTAACCCAAGGCTGTGGGTTAGAATTTAAGGTCAAGCTCCAGAGAGAGTCAAATGGCTTTGGAATCCACCCTTATCCATTGATAATGTACTCAACCTCTTTGACTCTGAGTTTCCCTTCCAGTACAATCGAGACAAAGCATTCTTAAATAGCTGGAGCAGTAAATGAGCCAGACGCGTGGTCCCCTACTTGGGTCCCTGGTAGTGGATAGTTGTCAATCTCCCGCGCAGCCCACCTGAACCGTCTCAGGCAGGGCTGGGCCTTCTGCATTTGCATCTACCTGGCACACCGACCAAAGTCTTGCTTTCTCCCCACATCTCCCCTGGGTCCTAAGGGGAGCTTGCAACCTCGCCATGTACAGGCTCCTCCTGTACCCCGGCTTCTCGCTCCGTCCGAACTCCTACCCGGAGCTCCCGAGCCTCCGAGCTAGCCGCTGGCTTACCATGGCATCATAGCCCAGGGCGTTCATGAAGTGTGCCACCTCAGCTCCCTTGTATACGGTGAACCAGATGGTGCCCTGGTACTGGTCGCCAGCGTCCAGCACTAGTACGTGGGGCTCCGCAGCGCGGATCCGCTGCACTTGGGTGCGCAGTCTCGCTACCCCACCCACGCAGCGGCTGGCAATCATGCACTTGCTTGAGTCCTCGCTGGTCTGCTCCAGCCGGCTGTGCACGTCGTTGGTGTGCAGGATGGTGAGTTCCCAGGCGCCTGCCACTTGCCACAGCAGCGCTCCCAGCACTAGGAACTGCGGAGCTTGGTGACACATGGCTGTGGCGTGCGTGCGAGTGCTGGCTAGCCTAGCTAGCGCTGCGAACCGCAGCGAATGCAGGCTAGCGGAGGAGCGAGACGCCTCGGTGGAGCGGGGAGGGAGCGGGGAGGGAGCGGGGCGGGAGCGGGGCGGGACCGGGGCGGGAGCTCCTTCAGCCCAGAGTCCATCCCCGCCCTTGGCACCGGTGCGCCCCTGGCAGCTGGCACCCGCTCCTGCAGGAACAGTGGGGAAGTTGTTCCCGGCGAGGAGCGAGCACCAGCCACAATCCCGGGCCGACCGAGAGCTTGGGCGCCGGCAATCCCGCGGCGGGCGGAGTCGGAGCGTCCACCCTACGCCTACCGCCAGGCTGACTCTTGCTTCTTTTGAGGACTGGATTTTTCTAAAGAAAAATCGCACGATTTGTGTTGGAGTTGTGGCGGATTGTGCGAGCAGGTCACTGGAAAGAACAAAAGAGGGTAAAGAAAGGAGGTGGACAAAAAAGGTGGGAGACATGGGGGCGCGTAGGGTGAGGAGAAGAGTAAAGAGAAATCCAGACGAAGGAGAGAGACGCGATGTGCATTTTGTACTTTGGGAACCAAAAACGGATTGTGAGACGTAACCAGCCACTCTCTTTCCAGCCTTTGTGAGAACTCCTAAGGAGTGAGAACTCCCTAAGTCTATCTACTTTGTTTAGGTGGAGAATTTTAGAAGCTAACAAATAATCCAAATCCAGTCCGTGTTTATTTACTATTAAAACCTTAGCGATAAATAGCAACGGTGGGTAGACAGCTGTGGGAAGCTAAAGCGAACTATGAGGAGTGCAATTAGTAGCTCTGAGTGCGTGCTGCAGCCTTCTGTTGCTTTTGTAGGCATTTTTTTCTTTCTGTCCTGTTTTGAGGGTTTAATGTGTTAAGGATGGTGCATACATCTTTTAACGCAAAGCTTTTGACAAGGAGGATAATATGAACACAATAAACAAATCATCATTATAATCTAATTTTAAATGGCAGTATTTCCTTCTGTTTAACAGATTGATTTCTTAGTGCAATCAATAATCTAGCCACTTTGGTTGCTGGGTTGGGGTGCGTGGGTGCAAAAGGTGAAAGGGGTTGATAAGAAGTGCAAACCACCAGTTATAAAATTAGCCACGGAGATGTAAAGTACAGCATAGGGAATGCAGTCAGTAACATTGTAATAACTGTGTATGGTGTCAGATGTGTGCTAGCCTTATCATGGTGATCACTTTGTAAGATATATAAATGTCTAATCACTATGCTGTACACTAATATAATATTGTATATGAATTACAATTTTTTAAAAGTAATCTGGGCATTTTGGGAAGGGTAGGATAGGAGAAGGGTGTTTACCCATTAGTATATCAATGAACGTTGTTTTTTCTTTTTTTCACCTTTTGGCTACTAAATCAAATGTGAAAAGAGTTTAGATCAAAGAAAGTAAAGGTTTGTTGTTGTTGTTGTTGTTGTTGTTGTTTTAAAGAAAACGGCAGCAAGCCTGGAGTCACAGCGGAGCTTGTGCTCGGAGGCCTGGCCCTGGGTGGCATAGGGACAGCGTGTGTATGGGGAAGGTTGTTCATCATGGTGAGGAAGCAAGTTGGGGTCCTAGGCTCTACTGACTGGTTTGGGGCCAGGGTAGAGAGTAGTTGATCATTTTATTAGGTCCTCACATCGATCATGGCATCTTTCTGTCTAGTTTCATGAGTGTGGTAGGTAGGTTGAATGTGTGCCTGGGGCTGAAACACTTAAAAAAAGGTGTTATCTTTAGTTTGAGCAAAACTCTGTTTCTGTGGTCAACTGACTTGAGGCTTTGTTCTTAAGAGTTTGATGCTGACCAGAATCTCGCATCCTAAGGACTTACTGATTAAGGAACGGAGTGAACAGACATCAAGGAGAAAGAATCATATTAAACAAAAGAAGTTTCTGCACCGTTGCAAAGTCTGTGCTTTCAGTCGTGAAAAATGATGCAACTGAATGGAGGTCAGCTGGGACTCCAGCCCAGGCATTCCGGGCCTCACCAGAGTCCACATTGTCCCAGCTGCATCACCAAAAACTGTCACCAAGTGCAGGTTTAGCTGCCTACCTCTTTGAAAACAATGCTTGAGAGGCAGGTGCTAATGTAAAGAAAAGTGGTTTATTCAGATACTGGCCATCTGAAAGAAGAGGGACTCGTGTTTCAAAGACCACCTCTTAATCTCAATGCAGGCAGAGGTTTTTATAGGGAGGGAGAAGGGAACAGAACAAAGAGAAGATCAAGGGAGGGGGTTGCAAAGCTCTCTAAGTGCAGACAAGCACAGTCTATTCAGGTAAGGCAAGTGATAGTCCACCTTGCATCATCCTGGTTTAGTCATCCTGGCTTCACGTCATCCCAGCTTCATGTTATTCTGGCTCCACAGTTGAAAGTCAGCAAAGCTCCCGGAGCTAGGATGCCTGAAGGTCAGAGTCTATCTGTGTCTTTTGAAGTTAATTCCTAGGATTCTTATACAAACATGCTGTTCACCTACAAGCTACATATTAGTCAAAGTCAGCACTTACAGAAACAATGTCCAAAGAATGGCAGGGTGGGTTACAATTCCCCACTGTTACAATTTTCCACTACTACAATAATAAAAACAAAACCACTCCAAAATTGGGTTAGAGCTTCTATGCATAGGAACTGCCTTGTATGTCTTACTCCTCCAACCTCTGGAATGTTAAAACTGGGCACAGTATCAGCCTGGGGACTGGGCCTAAAGCAACGCTGCATCGCAAACCACTGTGTACAAAGATAACAAGAAAGCCAGTATTACGACTTTCGAACTGAAGATTAAAAAATTTCATTAGAATTCGTAACACTATGCTAGTTTTTTTGCACTGATAGAAATGCCTTCCCTCTACTGATAAAATTATTTCCCTTCCCTTGCTCATAAATACCCCTTACCTTCACCTCCTAATTGGAACACTATTTGGGTTTCTGCCTAAATCAGTGCTTGCTGAATAGCTATTCTGTTGGATCTCAAATAAATGTTTGTTGCCTCTCACTTCAGCCTTCATTTTTAGGTTAACACATTTTTTTTTTGGATATATACTCAGAAGTGGAATTGCTGAGTCATATGGTGGCTCCATTTATTTTGTTGAGGAATTGCCATTCTATAGATGACTGAACCATATAACACTACCACCAGCAATGCACAGAATTCTAATTCTCCACATCTTCAACACACGTTTTCTGTTTTTTTGATAGTAGCTGTTTGGGAAATAGTATCTCATTTATCCCACGGCTGTTTGAGAAGTAGCATCTCATTTTGGTTTAATTTGCATGTCCCTGGGCTCTGGAGCCTGGTATGGGGCTGGGACACCTCATGCCTTAAGGGGCAGGGACCTCCATAGCCAAGTAATCCCTCCCATTTCATAACTGCCACCCACACATGGGCGTGGGTCTCGCCCACCCTGCATCTCCACTCTCCCACCAGCCTCGACATGGCTTTTTCTGCATATTCTAAGTCATAGGACTAGTGGTCACCTAGTCTCTGGGTGGTTCTCAGTGACCGTTTTTCTGTAGTTTAGTTGTAAATTTGAAGTAGTCATGACAGGAGGCAAGCACAGCGTTGACCTACTCAGCCATCTTGACTGGAACGGCCCGAAGATAGATGTTTTACTACAGAAGTTATATGCTGGGGCAGGACTACCCACCATGACCTGCCCGTTAGGAAATGTGTTTTCCTCCCTCACACCTCCAAACAACCATTCTAACCTGCTCTCTCATTTCATAGTAGATCACATTTAATACTAGTTCAGACTTAATAATAACAAATTTATTGGAAAATAAGACACAACTCCATTTGTCAAATCACAGTAGAATTGGAACCACAGTTAGCTATGGATAAAGAAGCTCAGCGAAAGTCAATGAAAGTGTTCTGTGAGAACCAACACAGATCCCATAGTACCTTTAAACCCCCCCCACACACACACACAGTCCTGCCTTCCTCCCTTTGCCAAATCAGGCCAGTCAGGGGTACCATATCTCAGGAAAAGAAACAGAAGTCTATAGCCTGGCTAGACTCCTGGTTCCTCCTGGTAATCTGTGCTCAGCTGGGCAGGTCTCCCACAGTCCCCAGCACCATCAGCGGTGTCACCAAGATCTCCAGTTCTTAATCCAAAACCACACGGCACCTCCTCATGGCCCACCAGAGAGAGTCCTTTCACCCCTTTTCTTCCTGCTTGGTCTCGAATTGTCCTCCCATCTAGTCCTGCATGGTCTCATGCATTTTCTCTCTCTCCTCGTGGTGGCCCACCTTTAGTGTAAATCCCAGCTGACCCTCCTCCATAACCCCATTTCCAACTCCTCCCACAATCGGCTGTACCTGCCAGCAATCCCATAGTTTCTGCTTTCTTTGGCTGTCATAATTAGTCTGGGCAGATGTGGACCCCTGGTGTGGAGCAAACCATCACCAAGCTCTGGTGCAGGTGCGGTAAGGGGTGCTGCCTCCCCGTTACACAATGGGTCAAAATTATGCATACCTTCTGGCTCCATTCAGGCTGGAAGACTAGTCTGCTGTTGTTGATATGCAAAATAACTCTTCATGGCCCTGCTCCATGTCTCCCTTCCCCCAGCCAGGTCTATGGGGATATCCTATAATCCTGGACACCCCAAGTTCTAGACACCATTACAAATTCCCCCTTTGAAGGGCCCTGGGGCCTCCCAGCCCATTACAATACTGCTTGCCTCAATTTCATTTAGCTCTTTTTCTGGAGATTCTTTCTTTTCTTTCACTTTGTGGTTGTTTCATTGTCTCTTCATATTAGTTTTCTCTTTGTGTTTTTTTTTCTGTGTATTAGATCGATCTGCTTTGACTCCCAGTCTTTGTAGGGTGGCTTTATGTGTGAGGTATTCTGTGGGACCCAGTGGTGCCGTTTCCTTGCTCTCCTGTAGCAGATACTCTGGGAATGTCCATTGGGTGGGTTATGTGCCCTCTCCTGTTGTAATTGGGTCTTGATTGTCATTAGCCCATTTATTGGTGGGATTTCCCTTCCAGCTGGCTGACCCAGAGGCTCATCCCCAAACACATCTTGAAAGCTGTTGTATAGGTGCTGACAGAACAAAACAAGATCACACACACACACACACACACACACACACAAACCCAAAAAGAAACAAAAATTCACAGCAAAAATAACAAAAGCGAAAAAGAGCAGTAAAAGAAAAAGAATATAAGAAGACAAAAAGAAGGAAAAAAGATTATGAGATGAGAGAAGGAAGACAAATATTAAGAATAAAGAATAGAAAGAGAAAAATAGCAAAGAAGAACAAAGGGAGAAAGAATAAAAAATAAGAAAAGGAAAGAAAAAAGGATAAGAAAAAGTAAAATTAGAGTTATGAAAGAAAAATAGAGGAGAAAAGAAAAAATAGAAGAAAAATAAAAATTATGAAAAAGAAAAAAAGGAAATAATGGAAAAGAACAAAGTGGAATTTGTCTCGGTAGAGTTTAACACCTGCCAGTTGGGATCTCTGTTTAGCTATGGCTTCGCTGTTGTCTGAAGCTGGTGTAAGCTAATGTCAGATGCTGCTCACGTCTTGCCCTCAGCAGCCTGTTCAAAGCTGCAAGCAATCTGCAATTTGTGGCTCCTCTGCCAGGCTTGGCTGCACATAGGTGGGGTCAAGCTGCAAGGCCGGCTTTTACCAACACAGGACCTAGAACTGGGTCAGCAACCATCTCAAAGCACTGCAGGATCTGCCTCTCCCTGCCTCTGCCTGCCTCTGCCTGCCTGGGCTTGCCAGCCTGGTGTCAGTCTTAGTCACTGAACTGCTTCTGAAGGGGCTTCTGGAAGATTTGGGAGGAGTGGGCACCTGGATCTCCCATGGTGGGCAGGTGCCATTCTGATTCCAGGGAAGACAGTGGGTGTTCCTGCATACACCTGAGTCTGTCCCGGATTGTTCTCAATTTGGCTAGGGCAGAACCCCTAGTAGATAAGTGGGTGAGGCTCTTCAGCCCAGAGTTTGGGTCTGCTGGAAACCAGGAGGGGTTTCTATTGGCTCTTTGGTGAGGGGGAAGCACCAGTCTGGTTCCTGGGAAAGAGTAAGGAAGGGAGGTGCCCCAAAGCCAGTCTATGACACCCCTTGAATCTACGCATGAGGCTGTCTCCTCCTTTCTGGAGCAGCCAGGAATCAGTGGCCAGAGGGGAAATAAAGCAAGTCTCCTGCTTTATTTAATCTAATGAAGAACTTAAAACAGGAGACTAGATGCAAAAGGGAGGCATGTCACCCACTCACTCAGCAGTCCTGAGCCTGGTCCAGTAAGACACCAGGTTCCAAACATCGCAAGCAGGACTGATAGAGCAGGAGGAGGGCGGGGCCCTGAAATTCTGTGTGTATCACTTCCACGAGCAGGGAAAGAAAGCCTTTGAACTGTGAATCAATCCCAAGGTCTGGAGAGGGAAGGAGCAGGAATACCTAAAAGCTGGCTAAAGTATGTAACCCTTGGAGTCAGTGCGCTCAGATTAGCTGGGTGCCCACTTACAGTTTCAGGCTCAAGTGTATAGAACAAACTTACTAACAACT
Organism: Phyllostomus hastatus; assembly: GCF_019186645.2. NCBI lineage: Eukaryota > Metazoa > Chordata > Mammalia > Chiroptera > Phyllostomidae > Phyllostomus > Phyllostomus hastatus. Next base: position 38,960,468 of record NW_025333872.1, on the reverse strand, counting down.
TTATTTCTTCTATACATGGGGGTTCAGACTACCTGGGTGCCTGCTTGTAGTTTTGTGCTCAAGTGTATTTCATAAATAAACTTGCTATCTTATTTCCACTATATGTGTTTGTATCTTGCCTGATTCTCTTGCCAGAAAAGCAATAACTGAGGAGGGGAACCCCCTGACTCTGGTCTCCCTGGTGCCCTCCTTAGCAGGGGTTAAGATGCAGAGTGTGGGGGGGCGGGGAGATGCAGGGTGGGGTGAGTAGGATTCCAGATGGTGGGGTGAGTGGCACCCCCCTGGGTGGGGTAATTGTTTTTCCCCAGGTTGATTTCTCTGGGAGGGGCTTGCTCTTAAGAAAAATGGCTGATTCCATACCCAGGGATGACTGCACACAGGGATACCGGCAGCTGCTCCCCGATGTCTCTCCCTAATGCCCCCCTCTCTGGACCCTCCTCAGGTGACTCCAGTCCACATTGCCCTTCTTTCACTGGAGCCCAGGGTGAGTGGCTGCAAACAAAAAACTTGTGTTATGGCTTCTTAAAAAAAAGAAGTGGCTTTGTCTCCCACAGGCTCTATCTCCCTGTGGACAGAAACCCCACGTCTGGGCTGGGGAGCCCAGTCTGGAGTCCAGGCTTCCTTCCTCTCAGGGTGCGGCTCTCACAGCCTGCTCTTCCTCTGTGACCTCAGCCTGCTGCCTGTGGGAGCAGGGTCAGCTCCTTTCATGACCCTGCCCTCCCTACCTGTCTCGAGATGGTTTCTGCCTGTCCTTGTTTAAAAGTCTCCTATTCAGGCAGTCTGTAGTTGGTAACTCTGAGTGACTGTTCCCCCACTTTGTTTTAATTCCAGTTTGGTTGTGGGAGGAGGTGTGAGAGTGGTGCTCCTACTCTGCCACCACCTTGTGACACCCCCAATTTATGTACCTTCTGATGAATTTTGCTGTGAACCTAAAACTGTTCTAAAAAATAAAGTTTGTTTTTTAAAGAAAAGTCCTAGAAGGATGCCAGTCCTGCTATTTTTAAGTCTTGGCAGCTAAGCCAATAAAGTATGTTATTTTTCAATAGTATGCATAATGGTGATTATAGAATTTTTTTAAAAATATATTTTATTGATTATGCTATTACAGTTGTCCCATTTCGCCCCCTTCATTCCCCTTCACCCTGCACACCTTCTCCCACCCACATTCCCCCTCTTTAGTTCATGTCCATGTGTCATAAGTTCTTTAGCTTCTACATTTCCCATACTATTCTTGCCCTCCCCCTGTCTATTTTCTACCTACCATCTATGCTACTTATTCTCCATACCTTTTCCCCCTCTCTCTTTCTCCCACTCCCCTGTTGCTAACCCTCCATGTGATCTTCATTTCTGTGGTTCTGTTCCTGTTCTAGTTGTTTGCTTAGTTTCTTTTGGTTTTTGTTTTAGGTGTGGTTGTTAGTAATTGTGAGTTTGATGTCATTTTACTGTACATGTTTTCTATCTTCTTTTTCTTAGCTAAGTCCCTTTAACATTCCATAAAATAAGGGCTTGGTGATGATGAACTCCTTTAACTTGACCTTATCTGAGAAGCACTTTATCTGTCCTTCCGTTCTAAATGAAAGCTTTGCTGGATAGAGCAATCTGGGATGTAGGTCCTTGCTTTTCATGACTTGGAATACTTCTTTCCAGCCCCTTCTTGCCTGCAAGGTCTCTTTTGAGAAATCAGCTGACAGTCTGATGGGAACTCCTTTGTAGGCTACTGTCTCCTTATCTCTTGCTGCTTCTAGGATTCTCTCCTTCATTTTTACCTTGGCTAATGTAACTATGATGTACCTTGGTGTGTTCCTCCTTGGGTCCAGCTTCTTGGGAACTCTCTGAGCTTCCTGGAAGTCTATTTCCTTTGCCAGATTGGGGAAGTTCTCCTTTATGATTTGTTCAAATAAGTTTTCCACTTGTTGCTCTTCCTTTCCCCATTCTGGTACCCCTATAATTCAGATGTTGGAACATTTAAAGATGTCCTGGAGGTTCCTAAGCCTCTCCTCATTTTTTTGAATTCTTATTTCTCCATTCTTTTCTGTTTGGTTGTTTCTTTCTTCCTTTTGGTCCACTCCTTTGATTTGAGTCCCAGTTTTCTTCCCATCACTATTGGTTCCCTATGCATTTTCCTTCATTTCACTTAGCATAGCCTTCACTTTTTCATCTAATTTGAGACCAAATTCAACCAATTCTGTGAGCATCCTGATTATCAGTGCTTTGAACTGTACGTCTGATAGGTTGGCTATCTCTTCGTCACTTAGTTGTATTTGCTCTGGAACTTTGATCTGTTCTTCTGTTTGCGCCATTTTTTTTGTCTTGATGCACCTGTTATGTATGGGGACAGAGCCTTAGGTGTTCACCAGGGCAGGACAACCCAGGTCGCCAGGTTGTGATGCTGTATTGGGGGCAGGGGTCATAGAGGGAGCAATGGTGCTTGCTCCTTTCTCTGTCGGATTTCAGTCCCTTCTACCTCTTCCCCCAAGCAAACTGGGCCCCTCTGGTGCTGATTCCCATGTGGGCGGGCTTGTGTACATTCTAGGATTCTGTGGGTCTCTCCAATGAATTCTCCTGTGAGGCTGGAAGTCTCTCCCGACACCTCAGCCCCTACAGGTGTTTTCAATTGGTGTTTTGAGGCTTTATTTCCCAGCATTGGGACGTTGAGTTGTGAAGTCTGTCTGGCTTCCCAGTTTTGCCTGGTTTATCTGCGCATGAATGTCGGACTGCTCGGTCAGCCAGCTGCCTTGCGCGCAGTGCCTCACTTCACAATTGCCACCTCGCTGGGTCTGCTTGTTACCACCTCCCGCCCAGGGTCCGTCAGCCCCCACCTGCTCACTTGGGGTCCATCAGCTGCCACTATTTTTGCCGTTACCCCTCTCTGCCCAGCTGCCTGACTCTGCCCCTCCTACCCATTTGGATGAATGCATTTATTTTAACTCCTTGGTTGTTGGACTTCCATACAGTTCAATTTTCTATCAGTTCTGGTTGTTATTTTGTTTCTAAATTGTTGTTGTTTTTATTTTGGTTGTGCGAGGAGGTGCAGTGTGTCTACCTATGCATCCATCTTGGCCAGAAGTCCTGATTGTAGGATTTTTAATAGACATATTTATCCATGTAAATATGAATAACTGGCAGGTAATACAACTAAAAGGTATATGTATCTTTTCAAAGTGAAATAAGAATGAGTTTTCTTTGGAAAACTGAAGTTTCTCATATTTTCAGGTGCTTTTAAAGATTTCCCTCTTCTGGGTGGTAGAGAAGTGCTTTCCATGATGTTCCTATTTTTTGACAAAAATTCTTAAAAATGCCAGACTTCAGAAATCGGCTCCTGATGATGGTGTTGCTTCTATGGCTGCGGAAAAACTTCTGGGTTACATGAGGAGTCCTTGCTGCAGTATCTGTCTGTGCAGAGAGCAATGAGAGCTGTCTTGAGGAGGTTCCTTTCTCATGAAAGTGGGAAAAGATGTGTGACCAAGCGTGGCCAGAGTCCCACCTGTGCGAAGGGCAGGAAGTGTTTCTTTTCCAACAAAATTCTGCTTGGCAACTTTTCTTTTCTTTATTTAATAAATCATTTAAAAATGTCCAGTCTCTGTAGTTTTTAAAAAGGACTGAAAAAGCATAAGAACTTGTCTTTGGCGACATCAGCAAGCACATAATGAACAGGACAAGGAGGTGGCTTCTTTAAGGAGATGGCCCGTAGTTTCCACCAGTTGCCTGCTGAAGGGGAACCTTGAGGTTGCCCATTCTTCAACAATAGGCCTCAGAATGTTAAAAAGAAATGTTGTTTCTGGAACATCACATATTGGACAGAACTATTTCCAGCCTTCCTCCACCCAGCACAAACAGGGAGATTTCAGAACGTCTGTGTCATTATTCTGGGACATTAGACGAGACCTTCAGAAGCCAGAGAATCAGTGTGCTACGCTACCCCAGGAATATGTGTGGGTCACGCTGCCTAGCAAACCTAAAACTGTCTGTAGTAGATTCAGTCATTATTTAAAAAGAAGTTTATAGGTTAGGCTGCCCCAAAGCTTTTGCAGAAAAAAAGAATTCCATTTGGCTGGAGACAGGTCTGGAATCCAGTGCTCCAGGTATAGAACCGGCCACCCCCTGGACTGGTGATACCTTTGCATTGCTGCTCCCAAGGCTACTAAATGCTTTTGCATTTTTATTGTTACCTTTGAGTCACTCCCTTTCTTTCCACAGGTTGAGTTTCCTGGGGATTTTGTCAGGCTGAAGGTTGTCTTTACCATGCTTCTGGAGTTTTTCTCATACTACTGTTATAATTACTAATGTTTCAATTTATGTTTCCAAACAAAGTTGCCTTTTGTTCTGTAATGAGCTCTTTTTTCCCCCCACTGGAAATCCTGAAATTTGGAAGAATGTAGCCATTTGTGTAGAAAAAAATAGCTGCATATTTATGGCTATTTTTAAAGAAAAAAGACAAATAATACATTTTTTAAATTATAAGGAAGGTATGTATTTTAGGAGGACCTTCTATGTGACAAGCCCTGTAGTCAACACTTTATTTTAACCATTTTATTTAATTCTCACAGCAGCCTTTTCAACATTGAGGGTTATAAGACACAGAGCGATGAAGCACTTTGTCTAATTCAGGATAGCCAGGTCTGTCTGGATAATAGCTTCACTGACTCAAAATTGAACACATTTTTTAATCTCTTTTGAATGGGAGGCAGGGTGGATTGGAAAGAACACATTGAGACCTTTGGCAAGACTCTTGGTTCCACTGCGGTATAATTTCTCATTTTATGTAAGAAGAAACAATGTAATAATCTACCCTCCAAAGCTTGCAAAACATTTTCTGGAGAGATTGTCATTGGTGACATGGTGGTGGGTGAGGCAAGCCTAGGGTTGGGGCTTCCTTGTAGGACAGTGGGAGAAAGGGAAGCCACAACGGGTTCCTAGAATCATTGACAGGGAGGTGGCAGAAGAAGTGGTAGGTAGTAACTGGAGCTCAAGAGCCATTTCTGTGGGGAGCTGAGGCCCCATTCACTCCTATTCAAGGACACTGGGCTGATAGGTAAGGAAGACTGACATTAGCATGATAAGCTCCCCCTTTCCTTTGCAGAATAGTTAACATAGATCTTCAAGGGCAGCCATAGCATCCTGTAACGTCCATCATATCCCTTCCATGTGCCTAGCATTGTATACCATCCTCTTCAATATCATTTTGATTGTCACAACAACCCTACAAATACTTTTGTTGTCTTTTTTCAGAGAGGGCGACTGAGGATTTGAGAGTCTAAGTGTCTTGTTCAAGATCGTAGAACTGGTGGGCAAAGAACAACCCTGCTTTTGATTACTAACACATTTGTACCTCTTTCATAGGCTCTTGTGTTTTCACAAAATTGTGAACCTGGATTTCACTTAGCTGAGAGGCTTTCAGGTTGAGAAGCTTAAAATAAGGTCAGGAATGCTCTGAGAAACTTAATCCCATTTTCATCAGAATTATTAATACAAGATTAACCTGATTTTATTGTTTCAGACCTTTCCCCTTCAAGCTGTCCCCGAACCAACCTCCAGAGAGTTACACTTTCATCGTGCTTGTCAGCTCAGGCCTTAAAAAGTGTGATAAATCTTACATGCTCATGACATATAATTCTTTTTGAATTCTGTTTGATAGTATTTTGTTGAGAATTTTTATATCTATATTTATAAAGGATATTGGTTTGTAGTTTTCTTATTTTGTCATGTCCCTCTCTGGTTGAGAAATATGGGTAATATTGACCTTTTAGATTGAATTGAGAAGTTTTCTACCCTCTTTTATTTTTTAGAAGGATTGGCGTTCCTCTTTAAACATTTGGGAGAACTAACCAGTGTAGCTATCTGGGCCTGAACTTTTCCTCATGGGAAGATTTTATATTAGAAATTCAATCTCTTTACTTCTTGAAAGTCTATTCAGATTTTCTATTTCATTTTATTGAATTAGTTTTAGTAGTTTGTGTCTTACTAGGAATGTGCCATTTCATCCAGGTTATCTGATTTGTTGACATACAATTGTTCATAGTATTACTTATACTTTTTAAAATTTTTTTTATAAAGTTGGTAGTAATGTCCCCTCTTTCATTCCAGATTTAGGTATTTAATTTGAAGCTTTTTTCTTCTTGATCAGTCTATTTAATGGTTTGTCCACTTTGTGGATTTTTAAAAAGAAGAACCAACGAACAATCAATTTTTTTCTATTATTTTTCTCTTCTCTATTTTATTTGTTTCTATTATACTCCTCATTATCTTCTTTCTGCTTGCTTTAGGCTTAGTTTGCTCTTATTTTTCTAGTTTCTTTAGTCAAGATATTAGGTTGTTGACTTAATACATTTACAGTTATCAATTTCCCTTTAAACACAGGCTTCACTACATCCCATTTTTGGAATGTTTCATTTTCATTCATCTCAGAGTACTTTTTAATTTTTCTTTTGATTTCTATAGGACTATAATACTTAATCTCCACATATATGTGAGTTTCCCAAAGTTTCTTTCTTTTTTTGAAAAATTGTTAATTTTTAAATTTTGTTGTATTTTTCCATTATTATTTATCCATTTGATCTTTTTTATTTGTAATTTTAGTCCATTATGGTTGGAAGTCTTTGTATAATTTAATTTAAATCTTTGTTAATTGCTGCATAACTTGTATAATTTGTTATTTTATTTAAAATTTTTTAAATTTGTATAATTTAAATCTTTGTTAATTTATGGAGGTTTGTCTTACAGCTGAGTAATTGCCTATCCAGAAGAATGTTTTGCATATACTTGAAAAGAATTTATATCCTGTGGCAGTTGGGTGAATGCTGGTTAGATGCCTATTATTTCTAGTCAATTTATAATGTTGTTCAGGTCTTCTATTCCCTTTTTAATCTTCTACCTAGTTGTTCCATCCATTATTGAAAGTAAAATATAGAAGCCTGTAATTGTTGTTGAATGGCCATTTCTTCTTGCAATTCTGTCAGTTTTTACTTCATGAAATTTTAGGCCCTGTAGTTATGTGCATATGTCAGTATGTTCATAATTGTCATTTATCTCTGATGGATTTTTTTTGTCTATCATTATAAAATGTTCTTTTGTCTTAAAGCTTTTTTGGTCTGATATTAGTATAGTATTCCAGCTGTTTTTTAGTTACTTTATCCATTATGTCTCTTTTCTTATCCTTTTATTTTCAACTTATTTTTGTCTTTGAATATAAAGTGTGTCCCTTGTAGATAGTGCCACAGTACTTTGAGCATGTTATCCCAATGTCTTCTGGCCTCCATATGTTCTGATAAAGAGTCAGCTATTAATCATATGGCAGATCCTCCTTATGTAATGAATCACTCCTCTCATTGCTTTCAAGACTCTCTGTTTTTATTTTTTGGTAGGTTGACTATGATATGTCAAGTGTGGATCTCTTTGAGTTTATAGAGCTTCTTGAATGTGTGGATCTTTGGTTTTCATCAAATTTGGAAAGTTTTGTTCATTATTTTTTCAAATATCCTTCCTGTTCTCTTTTTTTTGGGGGGTTCCTATTGTGTGAATGTTGTTATACATAATTATGTCCGACAGGTCTCTGAGGAACTGTTCATTTTTGTTTATTCCTTTTTCTTTCTGACTGAATAATCTCTATTAACCTATCTTTAAGTTTGTTGATTCTTTGTTCAACCAGCTCAAATCTATTATTAAGCCCCTCTATTGATTTTTCTTTTCAGCTATTTTCCCTTTCTACTTCAGAATTTTTGTTCATTCTTTTATTTATTTATTTTAAATAAGTTTTCCTTATTAGTACTATTTATCTGATGAGAAATTGTTCTCATATGTTCCTTTACTTTCTTAGACATTATTTCCTTTCATTCTATGAATGTATTTATGAATCTATAGCTCACTGAAAGTTTTTGTCTAATAAGTCTGACATTTGGGCTCCTTTAGGGACAGTTTTTATTCACTGCTTTTTATCTCCTGTGTATCGACCATACTTCCCTATTTTTTTTACATCTTATACTGTCTTTGTTATATGGTACATTTAAAATAATATAATGTGGCAACTCTGAAAATTGGGCTACCCTATCCACCCACAGTTTGTTGTTCTATTTGTGATTGTGGTTATTATTGTTGTTGCTGTTTGTTTAGTAACTTTCCTGAACTAGTTCTATAAAATCAATATTCTTTGTTGTGTATGGCCACTGAAGTCTCTGCTCAGTTAACTTAGTAATCAGCTAGTGACTGGACAGACATGTCCTTAAATGCTTTGAGCCAGTAAGTCTCCCAGCCTTTGCAGAGGGGCTTCTCTGGGCGTGTTGTGATGTAATTTATGTGTGTTGATGGGCAGTATAGAACTCTACCTTAGCCTTCACTTTTTGCTTGTGCAGAATCTCAAGGCTATCCAGAGGTGAAAAAATATGACCTTCTCAGATATTTCCTGGGCATACTCAGAACCCTGTACATGTGCATGACTTTTAAAGTTCTTAGGAATATATAGAATTTTTCAGAGTTCTCTATGGGCTTTTTATTCATTAGCTTTTCTTTTAAAATAGTTTTGGTCAGCTTCTTATTTGCTTAACTGGTATTGCTATGTTAGGCAGCTATAATGTTAAATAATTGTCTTGGATTGTTTTTGACAAGCACTGTGGGGAAAAGGATAGTATACTGGGCAAGTGCTGAGTCAGGTCAAATAAAGACAAGCCTTGTGAGTGGAGGTCTGTCTCCAAGGAGCTTCCAGACAGGTCATTTAATGACAATTCTTCAGGAATAGAAATGTCTGGGGAGTGCAAAACCTGTATCATTATCCCCAGTAACTCCTTTCATCACTGGTATTAACAGCTGCTGTGATTATAAGACTATTGGGTTTCAAGACTATCACGAGGCAAATTAAATTTCAAAATGCTTTCTTTCTTACAGAGATTCAGCCATTTTTCTTGAGGAAACTAGAAAACATTGAGTGTTGCAAGCCTTTGATTAATTGCCAGAATTTTGAAGTTGATTTTGACAATTTTTGCTGATTTTCTTTTTATTTTTATAGAGAAGCACAACTGGGAGGGGCTTTTCCCAGCTATTTTGGAAGCTTCTTAAGGTCTCTCTCTCTCTTTTTTCCTTTTCTTTTTTTTTTTTTAGCAAAAAGCAATAACACTATATCTGTCCAGCAGAGAAACAGAAATTCCCTACTTTATTTTCTTTCTACTCTCCATGTCTATTATTTAATTTTGATTACAATATCTGTCTTTGAAAAGAGTCATGTGGTTTTCTGATTCTTCTTTCAATCCCTTAACTCCTCAAGAATAAGGGGTTCATGATGTCCTATCTTTCAAGTCCACACTTCTCCTTAACCAAGATGGGCTAGGGCCTCGATTAAAAGAGTGCTCCCAACATTAGCAGCACAGACCTGGCCAGAGGGAAACTCTGAAATGCAGAATCTCAGGCTTCACCTTAGAACTGAATCAGAACCTGAATTTTGATGACATCCACTGGTCTTCAATGTGCACATTAAAATTCTAGAGAATTTCATGCTTTAAATCACAACATTTAATTTAGTTATAAATGTCCTTCAAGTCATGTGTTGCTTATTAATCTTGCCATTTTAAAAAAAGGAATTGAACCTTTTATTAAAATTTAACAAAAAGTAAGTTTTATAAGACATTGAATATAGTGTAAAATTGCCACCACTTTTCTGAGGCTAAAATTACAGCTGGGCCTTGCTCCTGACCACATTCTGATTTCATCCTTTCTTTCATGTCTCCTTCCTTCCTCATCCTCCCTCCTACTGCTCAGGAACTGATTAAGACCCAAGGACTTAGGCTCCAAAGATCTGAGGGACATGGCTACAACCCCACTGGACTGCAAAGTCAAATATAACAATGTATTTGTCTGTATGTTTTCTGTGAAGCTCATGCTTGAGCTCAAGCCAGTAGGCAGTGGTGCCAGACCTCATGTTGGACATCAAGTGAGAAAAACAAGCAGCACAGTTTTTTTCCTTTTTGCAGCCCAGCAACTCCAGGAAACCTTAAGAAGCAGAGAGCAAGGGTAGACCCCAAGCTGGTAGCCACTGAAGATCTTAAAGGGATAGGATTGGGCCCAAGTCCAGCCAATGGTACGAGGCACCTCAGCAATTAGGACTTTTCAGATGTAATTCATCAGAATTTATTATATGCTTGTCATGCCAAACTGTAAGAACCTTTCTTGAGGGAATTGTCTTATGTCTGAAAATATGACAAGTATTCTAGATTTCCCAGGATATTGCATTTTATTTTTGTAGATCCAATAACTCTGGGTTTATCTCTGGCAAGGGAGAATTTCAGACTAAGCAGGAAGAAGTAGATGGACTATGGCAGCCCATTCTTGCAGGCCTTTCCAGTAACCCAATCAGGCAGCTTGACCATATATGGCATTGGGAGCACTTCAGCAAAGATGTAAATCCTGCTTATCTCAAAAAATTGCTGATTCTTGGTCTAATCAATAACCTGGATGAGAATGAGCCTTCATGTTGATAAAGCCTGGCATGAAAATTCTACTCAATTGATATGTACTTGAGAAATCAGCAATGCCTTGTTTCACCAGACATCTGAAAAGTTCTGAGGGCAGGTTTTGACTAAGTTAACTCTTTTAACTTATTACCAATTAGGTAGGCATTTCTTGGGTTGTTTTATAGTCATATCTCTCTGGATTTAGGGGATTGCCTTGGACTGGATTAGGCCTTCTGTCCATTAATGTCACTAACTGGACCCCTGAGACAGCATTCCAGATACTGCATCAGGCTGCTCCAGGTACAGCTTTTCTCCTCCTCTCTCCCCTCTCTTTCCTTTTCTTGTCTTACACCTCTCTACTTTGTATTTCTCTGTGGTCTATGGCTGGGAGCCCCACTAACACTAATCAATCCATTGTCCAATAGATGTCTTCCATGCACCAGGCACCATGCTGGGAGCTGTGGAGGATACAATAATGAACACAACATGTGTTTGTCTTTGATGAACTTACCCATTCGCTAGAGAAGCAAGCATACTCAAACATAAGGATGATCCCACACTGGGAATACTTTGCTATAAATATAAGTACAAGTATAAATACAAGAAATTCAGGCAAGGAGAAATTACCATTGTCTCAGACAGTCAGGGGAAATGACTTTCCAGGGTTGGTGAGACTTGAAAAAACAATAAGTTAGCAGCTAAGATATATTGATGTTTCCTCAAGAAAAACAAACAAATGCTGTTGAGCCCTGGACTTGTTCTTCTGGACCTATAAGTTAAAAAAGTTCTTTGTAGTCCCAAGTGAAATAGTGAATTTCTGAAGCAGATTTTGATTATGTTCAGAGTTTTTTTCAATATAATATCTACAGAATAAATATTATCTATAAGTATTAACAATTTTCATGGCAATTTGAGTATCTAAACAAATTTCTAAGCATATGCTAATTCACTTGAACTTGGAAGAAACATCCTCTCTAAAGTCCAAGTTAGTTGTGTAACTGACTCTACTGTTTCCTCTTATCTACACAAATTGAAAGTTGTGACCACTGAAATGTATTCAATTAAAATATCAGAAATGATTATGGATTAGCTGCATATCTTCTATTAAGACTTGGACCTGGTGTCAAATCAGAGCAGCTGTGTTCTACCGTAACAGCCCCCCAGACACAAGAGTAGATATTGTGGCAGGCTCCAGTCCAACCATCTCATTATCACAAGGCTGTGAAGGGTTTCTCTAAAAGCCAGTCATCAGCCTTTGCCTTTCTGTGTTAGTATTGGCACAACCTCTGTATCTTAGAAGTGGGAGTCAAGTGCGAACCTTTCTTCACCTCGCCCTTTCCTCTTCCAGCCCTGGCTTTATTTAGTTTGTTTTGACAATTGATTTGCTTCCTCATGCACAAGCCTCCCTTTCCTGAAAGGAAGAGAAGGCCTGAAGGTCAAGCACTCCACTCTTCACCATAAGCTCATGGCTGATTTCCCTGCTCTTGCCCAGGTTGTCTACTGACACACACAGCTACCGGCACAGTGACATTTGTTTAGGTTTATCTCTGATAACATGGTCACCCAAACTATCCATTTTGACACCTATACTTGGTATTATTCCTGCATCTGAGGTCCTCAGGAAAAACAAACATCTTTTATAACAGTTATTTTCTTTTTCTTACCATACTAGCATCATAATCAAATCAGGAAAAGCCTTTCTGGTGATAAATTCTGTTAGAGATAAGTGTCAGACTCACACAAATGGCTGATGTGATAGAAGGTCACAAAAGAGAGGCACTACTGCCTGTGGGTCTGCATTCTGTGTTGCCTGGAGGGCTGCAAAGCCCCACCTGCAATTTGCAGCAATTTTCCACCTCAAGACCAGAAGGGTCATCCTGTGTTTAGTTAACCTAATCTCTTAATATATATGGATTTTAAATTGCCTACAAGTGAGTAACACACTACAACTCTTTATTAATTTATATTGGGAAGCTTGATTTAATTTGCCAAAGTTAATATTTTTTTTTCCTTTTGGTCCCTCAGTGCTGTTTTGTTCATGGCAGCTGCTGACTAAGGCGTAGGGTGTTGGTGTCTGTCAGCATAGATTCTGTCAACCAAGGATGATTTCCAGGCTCAAGGATTTGGAAAATTTTCTAAGCAATCTGGAAGGGAAAGCTGTGTTCCCTTGGACCTCTGTTTTACCTTGCCTTTCTTGCCAAGTGTTGCTTTGGATGACTCTGCTGACCAAGGATGATTTTAGAGTTCAAGGGTTCAGAAAACTCTCTAAGCAATCTGGGAGGGAAAGCTATGTTCTCTTGGACCTCTGAGTTTTACCTTGCTTTTCCTGTCCAGTGTTGCTTTATCTCCTTGTGAATTCTGCTGAATAATATGATTGTTTATCTTTAGTGCTCTCCTCCCTACTTTAAATAATGTTTCACATTTTCCTGAGGTCAACACCAGGAACCTCTGAAGCAAAAAGCACCAAAACAGCCTTTTCATTGAAGTCCTTAAAACATAACCTGAAGTGGACGAAAGTTTTAAAGCTGAGTACAAAAAGAGTTTGACTACAATTTCTTGTTGCCTAGATGTGGAGTTTTGCTTGATTTCTGATTGTGTGTGTGTGTGTGCATGTGAGAGAGAGAGAAGGGTGGGGGAAGAAAGAGAGAGAGAGAGAGACAGACTAAATGTCTCTGTGTATCGGTTCTGTCTTTTATACTCTATTTGCATTCATTCATTCATTCTCCCTCTCCTTTACATGTTTCAATGTAATTTTTTTCTATTACTCCTGCCACTAAAACACAATCAAAACTGATGGTCAGGTAGTCCACAGAGGTATGGCTGTGATGATTGTCAAATATGGAAATATTCTGAACCTGATGACAAATAACTGTTGCTTCAAACCACACCTGAGTGGTCCTCTGCTGCCAATGGATCCCCCAGACCTCTCCCAAACCAGGGTTCATACCTGGCATAGCTAGGAGTGAGCCTCTAGGATTCTACTTTGATGTACCTCTCCCTGTACTCATTCTGTTTAGTTAGTGTCATCTAGGCTATGCCAGTAATTACATTATTTTGATTATCACCTCCTCTAAACACAAACACCTAACTCACAGAGTACATGGGTATTCAGCCAATCTTGGCTCTGAAATTCAGTCAAGGTTTGTGAAGGAAGCCCAAGAAATCCCTGAACAGTGAGAACAGATTCCACAAAGTTCAAGCACTAATGATCACCTGCTTTCCTCATTGTTTGTGATAATTTAGGTGGTCACAATATGGACCTAGCTATCTGGCTGAAGTGGGAGCTTCCTATCACTAAAGCAGACTTGAATATCTTCCAAGGCCCTTTCCAAGCAAATGATATTTAAAAATTAGTAAACATTGCAAATTCTCCCACGAAGGGCATAACTTAAATGTCACATGAAATACATAAGAGCTAAACAAGTAAAGAACCAGGTACTACCTTAAGGCCTCTGTTTGCCTGTTCTTGGTTTAGACATCTGGTGGCTGCAAGATTCAGCTCAATATAGTGTAAGCCTGTCATTTTGGGACTTTATGCTGGAGCATGGCTTATCCAATGCAACCAAGAGGATGTGGGATGAAATGACAAGCATGTGTGGGGGTATCAAGATGTTGGGGAGGGAAGTGGTTTGATTTCGGGAACAAGCAGTTGAACTTTCTATGTACAATGACGAAAATGAAAGGATTTATCTGTGGGTAAAACCAAAATGGAAGGAATCTCTAGTCTCCTGAAATGGATGAGGGTACCACTGCTACAAGCCACTCCAGAGGGACATAAACTCTGCAGAGTATGGCATCCAGGGGAAGTGGCTCTGGTAGCCAAAGCTTGTCCTCTGAAGAAGGTTGCAGGTGAGCTGTTGGGAGTGAAGGAAACAGAAGCAGAGGGTCTGGGTGGAATGTCAGTATGGCTGCTGAAGTGACTTCTCGAAAGTTAGCTAACTTGAACATAAGTTCTGTTTTCTCCTTTGTGAAATGGGATGATAATACTTTCCCCTGTACCTTTCTTAGCCTTTGTAAGTTATGTGGTTGGTTGTGATAAGTGTCAGTAATGATTTCTGCTAGGAGTCTGGGAAGCAAAGTGGGTCCTGGAAAAGGGAAACACCCTGGGGACCTGCAGCCACGAGGCTCCTGGCAGCCCACGTACTCTCTGATCAGATCCGGCTGGGCTGTATACCTTTCTTAAATTAAAAAATCAAATCCCAAGAAAGCTGAAAGATTACAATAATTAACATCCATATCCTTCCCTCTTAGATTCACCAGCTATTTGCGCGCGCACGCGCGTGCACAGACACAGACACAGGCGCGCGCGCACACACACACACACACACACACTTTTATAAGCCATCTGAAAGTAGTATGCTGGTGTTGTGATACTTCACTTCTATATGATTCTGAATAATGCACAAAGACATTTGTCACTTTTCTATTCAGTAATCCTATTTCCATATCTAAGGAAACAAAATTCAATGATATTCAACATCTAATCGATCATAAAATTTCTAAATTGTTTCTGGAATGTTGTCAGAGTCAAGGTTAATGCATTGCATTTGCCTGCTGTTTCTTTCACAGACTTTAGTACAGCCTTCCTATCTCCTATTCTTTATTATTGACTCTATGACACACCCAGGGCAAATGTCCTGCAAAGCACTTTGTGCATTCCTGTCACTCTTTCCTTGTTACATTGTGTTTCTGAGTCAGCCCTTCTAGCCCTGGTCTGTGGGTCATGGGGTTAGCTTTGGTGCTGTAACCTGAGGACCTTGCTAGATGCTCTGGGTTTTCACTTACAGAACTAAGGGTAAATTTTTGCACACGTGTGCCTCCAAAGGACTCCTGGTTCTCTCAATTCCTATTCACCACCACCTAAACCTATGTTTACTACAAATCAGTCATACTTGCTCCACCATGACCTTTGGATCTGTTCTATAATGTGAGGCAGAAAAGGGTTTTTCATTTTTCATCTGCAGTAATAGTGTGGGTTCATTCTCAAGGCACCAAAAGTAAAGTGGGGGTTGAATGAAGATTTGAAAGAGGATTTGTTGTTTCTGGCTTGAGTATATGTGAAAAAATCTTCTTCCTTTGCAGCTTGCCTATAACAGACTAACACACCATAGGCTGTAAATAAGGCTAAGACTTTGAGTTGTGAAATGTTGGAAGAGTGGAGAGGGCAGAAAACTGGGTTATAACTGCCACAAGCTTCTCTAGCATTTACACAGCTCCTCTTATTTCCCCAGGGATCTATAATCATGGAGACAGAAGGGATCATTTTGCAGATGAGGAGATAAGTCCTAGAGAGACAAAGTGATCTGCCCAATGCCACCCACCTCATTGGTGGGCCGACCTGAGATTTAAGTGCATCTCCTAAATCCAGCCCTGTGTTTTGTCTGTTGTACACCCAGATAGAGTCACTTGATTTGTATTTAGATGCCTGAGAAAATAGTTTGAAATGGCAAGTGCTAGAGAAGAGAACACAATTAATTTAGTAGATGTGAGAGACTCTCACAATAGTTAAAATGAGAGGAATGTTCTTTTCCCCTATCCTTGAATCTTCAAACATGACAAAGATGGCATTCTCTATGAAAGGACAGAGCACTTTGCTTCTTGAAAATTCTTTCCATTCTGGTCTGCCAAAATCATAGTTTTTTGACCTTTGGAGTTTGAGTCAAGATACTATGTATTTGGGGATAGGAAACTTTCTTGGGTTGTTGTAATGAAGGGATTAGTTGTTTTTGAATTGCAAACAGAATCACTTTTGAAACGATGTGTTTTTCATAGGCACTTTCCTTCTGAAGTTATTTTGCAAAAATCTTTCTCTTCCTCCTCCACAGACATATAAATATCCTTTGCAATTACCAGGTGTCTGTCTCCACCTGTCTATTACAGAGGGAGTTTTCAGAAGTCCCAATTATATACCAAATCTCAGATCATGGCCTAGATTGTACTTTGATCTTAAAAATAGAATTTAAGGTATTTTTTCTCAACCATGTTGCAAATATTCCGAGGTTTTATTTTTTTGTGCATAAAATATATTTGTTCAATGGGTCTCCTTTTTTCAGTTAAAAAAAGTATTTTCAGTTCCCTACAGAAAGGAAGGAAGGAAGGAGAGAAGGAAGGAAGGAAAGAAGAAAAAAGAAAAAATAATTGTCAACCACCTACGCTTAGTCATGGTTTAATATTTTGGCCAATTATTTAGACTGTGAATTTTTCAAACTCTTTTCAATGTTTATGAAAATCTTCTCCAGGAGCAGTGAAGAAAGGAAATCAGTAAGTTACACATCTTTACCAGTTAGATGTTTTGGCTGCAAATAGCAGAAACAAACAAATAAACCTTCAGACTGCTTTATCTTTATTTTTATTTTTATTATTTTTATTTTATTTTAATCATTGTTCAAGAACAATTTTCTATCTTTTACTCCCATCTCTGCCCACCCACCCAGCCCTCCCCACATCCCTCCCATTTCCACCCACCCCTAGTTTTTGTCCATGTGTCCTTTATATTTGTTCCTGTAAACCCTTCCCCTTTTCCCCTGAAATTCCATCCCCTCTCCCCTCTGAACACTGTCAGCCTGTTCTCTATTTCAGTGTCTTTGGTTATATTTTGCTTGTTTCTTTGTTTTGTTGATTAGGTTCCTGTTAAAGGTGAGAACATATGGTATTTGTCTTTCACTGCCTGGCTTGTTTCGCTTAGCATAATGCTTTCTAGTCCCATCCATGCTGTTGCAAAGGGTAGGAGCTCCTTCTTTTTTTCTGCTGCATAGAATTCCATTGTGTAAATATACCATAGTTTTTTGATCCACTCATGTCCTGATGGGCACCTAGGTTGCTTCCAACACTTGGCTATTGTAAATTGTGCTGCTATGAACATTGGGGTGCATAGGTTCTTTTGGACTGGTGTTTCAGGGTTCTTAGGATATAGTCCCAGGAGTGGAATTTCTAGGTCAAAAGGCAGTTCCATTTTTAGTTTTCTGAGAAAATTCCATACTGTATTCCATAGTGGTTGTATCAGTCTGCAGTCCCACCAACAGTGCACTAGGGTTCTATTTTCTCCACAACCTCTCCAACACTTGTTATTTGTTGCTTTATGATGGCCATTTTGACTGGTGTAAAGTGCTTTTATTTGCATCTCTCTGATAGCTAGCGATATTGATCATCTTTTAATGTGTCTCTGGATCCTCTGTATGTCCTCCTTGGAGAAGTATCTGTTCAAGTCCCTTGCCCATTTTTTAATTGGGTTGCTTCTCTTCTTAGAGTGGAATCTTGTAAGTTCTTTGTATATTTTGGAGATTAAACCCTTGTCTGAGGTATCATTGGCAAATATGTTTTCCTATACAGTTGGTTCTCTTTTTATTTTAATACTGTTTTCTTTAGCTGTGCAGAAGCTTTTTATTTTGATGAGGTCCCATTTGTTTATTCTTTCCTTTATGTCCCTTGCTCTAGGAGACATGTCAGTAAAAAAGTTTCTTCATGAAATATCTGAGATTTTCCTACCTACGTTCTCTTCTAGGACTTTAATGGTGTCATGGTTTATATTTAAGTCTTTTATCCACCTTGAATTTATTTTTGTATAAGGTGTAAGTTGGTGCTCGAGTTTCTTTTTTCTTTTTCTTTTTTTTTGCACATAGCTGTCCAGTTCTCCCAACATCATTTGTTGAAGAGGCTATTTTTACTCCATTTTATGTTGCTGCTCCCTTTGTCGAATATTAATTGACCTTAGATGCTTGGGTTTATTTCTGGGCTCTGTGTTCTGTTCCATTGGTCCATGTGCCTGTTTTTATGCCAGTACCAGGCTGTTTTGGTTACAGTGGCCTTGTGATACAGTTTGATATCAGATATTGTGATCCCTTCTACTTTGCTCTTCTCTTTTAAAATTGCAGCAGCTATTCAAGGTCGTTTATGGTTCCATATAAGTTTTTGAAGTGTTTGATCTATGTCTGTGAAATATGCCATTGGTACTTTAATAGGTATTGCATTGACTCTGTACATTGCTTTGGGTAGTATGGACATTTTAATGATGTTAATTCTTATGATCCACGAACACGGTGTATGTTTTCATTTGTTTGTGTCTTCCTTGATTTCTTTCTTCAGTGTTGTGTAGTTTTCTGCATACAGGTCTTTTACCTCCTTGGTTAGGTTTATTCCTAGGTATTTTCTTTTTCTTTTTGCTATATCGAATGAAATTTTTTTCTTGATTTCTGCTTCTGCTGTTTCATTGTTGGTATACAAAAATGCCTTTGATTTCTGGATATTGACTTTGTACCCCTCTGTTTTGCCAAATTCATTTATTAGGTCAAACAGTTTTTTGGCGGAGTTTATAGGATTTTCCATGTACACTATCATGTCATCTGCAAACAATGACAGTTTTGTTTCCTCCTTTCCGATTTAGATGCCTTTTATTTCCTTTTCTTGTTTGATCACTGTGGCTAAAACTTCCAATAGTATGTTGAATAGAAGTGGTGAAAATGGACAACCTTGTCTTGTTCCTGATCTTAGTGGAAAAGATTTTAGTTTTTGCCCATTGAGTGTGATGTTGGCTGTAGGTCTCTCATATGTAACCTTTATTATATTGAGGAGCGCTCCCTCTATTCCCACTTTGCTGAGTGTTTTTATCATGAATGGGCGCTGTACCTTATCAAATGCTTTTTCCTCATCTACTGATATGATCATGTGATTTTTGTCTTTGCTTTTGTTTATGTAATGTATTACATTTACTGATTTGTGAATATTGAACCATCCTTGCATCCCTGGGATGAATCCCACTTGGTCATGGTGTATGATATTTTTAATGTATTGTTGGATGCAGTTTGCCAATATTTTGTTGAGGATTTTAGCGTCAATGTTCATCAGTGATATTGGCCTGAAGTTTTCTTTCTTTGTTGTGTCTTTATCTGGTTTTGGGATTAGGATGATGCTGGTCTCATAAAAAGAGTTTGGGAGTCTTCCATCATTTTGGATTTTTTGGAATAGTCTGTGAAGGATAGGGGTTAGCTCTTCCTTAAATGCTTTGTAGAATTCTCCTGTGAAACCATCTAGTCCAGGGCTTTTGTGTGTTGGGAAGTTTTTGATTACTGCTTCGACATCATTTGCTGTTAGTGGTTTGTTTAGGCCTTCTGCTTCTTCTCATTGAGTTTTGGAAGATTATATTTTTCTAGAAATTTGTCCATTTCACCTAGATTTTCAAATTTCTTGGCATACAGTTCTTCATAGTAATTTCTTACAATCCTTTGTATTTCTGTGGTATCAGTTGTAATCTCTCTTTCATTTCCAGACAGCTTTAAATAATTAAATTCATTGGCTCATGTTATAAGGAACCTAAAAATGGTGTGGCCTTCAGGGTGCATTAATCTTGTGAGTTGATGATGTCTTCAGGGACTCAGATTCTTTCCATCTCACCATTCTGCTAACTGCAGGATACACTTTGTTTTAAGGCTGGTTGCTCTTGGGGTCAAAATATGCTTGTCAGTAGCAATTGGAACCATATGTGTCCTTTTTCAGGTTTAGTTTGAAAGAGAGATAATCTTTTCTTGTGGTTTTCTCTGGTGCCCAGAAAATTTCCCAGAACAAGTCCCCTTATATTAACCTAAACTGAGTCATGTGCCCATTTCTGAACCAATTCCTGTCACAAGGAGAATGCCATACTTATACCTTATTATAGTAGGGTGAGTTCCCCAGGAAACAAACTCTGAGACAATTTGCATGCATGAGGTACCTCCATCTTGAGTGGTTACTGGATGTGAGCTGACCACAGGGACACCTTGTAGCCTTGGGTAAGTTATCTGTCTTTGCCTTGCCTTTCTGGGGCGATCCCTAGAAAGGTACTCAGTTGAGAGCCATCCATTATCAAAATCCTAGCAGCTGGGGGAATGGATATTTCAGTCTTGAAGTGTGGGGATCTGGGCAGCGCAGCACAACATACACTGCATTTTACCCACTGATCTATTTGGGTCTACCTACTTTCCTTGTATAATATGCTTTCAGAATAACTCTGCCAGGAGTCTGATTGTTCTGTGTTCCTGGGGAACTTACAAAAAGGAGGTTAGCAGTCAGAAAAAATTGCTACCACTTTGAGGTTTGAGGAGTTTAATAATCAACTTGCCACCAAGTAGCTAGTTTCTTCAAAGGACGATGCTATAGCCCCTCACTTCCACCTGCAGTGGTAGGCAGATTCTTTCCCAATAATATTGGGAAAGAATATCAGAATTTGAGGTACCACCCAACTAGCATGGAATTTACCATATTTTTCTTTTTCAGGCATCTCCAGCCTGATTTCAACCCAGTCAAAATCTGGAAATCAACCCTGTAGAACCAACAGAGATCCAGAAAAATTCCTTTATTTTTGGCTTGAGAAGCAGAGAAGAGAACTCAAAGCTCAGAGGTTGGAGGAATCACCCTGGGTTTTGTATTTTTTTCCCTTTTTCTTTTTCTACATTCACTCTTACCTCAGGATCTTGTGTTAGGGGTGGTGGCAGCAAAGCAGCCAGCACGGGAAACTGCAAAAGTCAAAATTCTGAGAAAGGGGAACTTCCATTTTTCATTTGGTATAGCTACAGTGCCAAGAGGCAGAACCAAAAACCTCTCTCCCAATTCCCACCCCCTTTCTTTCCTCAAGTCATTTGGACCCTAGAAGTGACTTACTCATATCCATGAGTGATTTTTGACTGATGGACTGAAAAAAGGAGGGCCAAGGCACTGGAAAGTACTAGGGAGACAAGAGAAAAGGAAGAGTTTGGGGACTGGATCCCATAAAACTGGGAACATCTGGGCTAATCTCTAACTTGTGCATGGTAGATCTGCTCCTAATTAGCACTCCAAAGACAATGAGGGCTAACAGATAGACCTCTCACCAGGTCACAGGACAGATCTGAATAGCATTTCAAGCCTTTGAAACTTGAACTGACATTATAACCACAGCACACAAAAAAGTGAGTTGGAACTTAAAGTTTGAGCCTAACCAGGTCAAGTGCCTGCTAAGATAAAAACATAAACATTCTCTCTAGGATTTAAATAAGACCCAGAGAGTCTCATAAAGTGACTTTCAAAATTTTCAGGACATAATCCAAAATTACTTGGCATTTGAAGAACTATGAAATTGTCAAAAGACAATCAATAGATGCCAATGATGAGATAGCACAGATGTTGAAATTACTTGACAAGGACTTTAAAACAGATATTATGGGAAGAATTGTGAACATTTTTTGAAACAAGCTTAAAATGGAAAGTTAAAATACAAGACATAAAGATGAAGCAAACGGAAATTTTAGAACTGAAAAACACATTAACCAAATTTAAAACTTCATTGGAAAGACTCAATAGCAGAATGAAGAAAAGAGAGGGGAGAAATAATAGTAAACTTGATGCCAAATCAATGGAAATTATTCAATATGAACAATACAGAGAAGAAATATTGAAAATTAAAGAATAGGCTTCCGGTCAAGATGGTGAAATAGGTAGACATGGTTAGCCTCTTTGCACACCACATCAAAATTACAACTAAACTATAGAACAACCATCAGGAATGTCAGAAATCAAGTTGAATAGAAGTCTGACAACTATGGAATTGAAGAAACCACATCCATCCAGACTGGTAGGAGGGGCACAGACATGGAACAAGTTGGCCCCACAATGACATGGATAAAAATTCTAGAGGGATTATCTTGGGAGTGAAGAGTCCCAGACTCACACCAGGCTCCCTAGTCTAGGATTCCAGTCTATTTCCCTACAACTTCTGGTTGCAAAACCCAACAGGGATTGAGATGGTGGAAGAGGCTGCTAGAACCCCAAGTCATTCTTCTTGGGGAGCCCACACATGGACTCATCTACTCAGATTCACTTCCTCTGAGCTCCAGCACTCAGGTGGCAGCTTGAAGGGCACCAGCTGTATATAGAGAGAGACTAAAGTGTCTGGCATAGGAGTGAGCAGAGGCCATTGCCCCTTTGCTTAGCCCTCCCCCACACCCAGTCAGTAGGCTGGTGCCATATCTGAGACTCCATCAACCTGGCTAACACTATGTGACCCACTTTGGAGATCCACAGAGGCTCCAATCCACACAACTTATGGGCCCACCCAAGCTGCTTTTCCATGACAATGGCTGGTCTTGGTTCCTAAATCCAATCAGACAAGCAGTAGCTTGCTTCAGTGAGCCCTAGTGGCAGCCAGATTAGAGTCACAGTTTGGCTTCACTGGGAATCTCCAAGCCCAGCACAAATAGCAGCCATCTCAGATTGCTCTACAGGTCAGGCAGGGTGCCCTGGGTAAAACACAGGTGGGGATTGACCTTGGCTTGGACCACCAGGGAAACCCCAAGGCCAATGTACCCAGTGCATAGCTAGAGACCATGTTGGAATGCCACCACCCTGCCCGTGCACAGTTGATCCTCTGCAGAGGGCAGAGTTTGGTGGACACTGGTCACAGCCAGTCCTTACAGCTGACTGGCCTAGGTAAATCCCTTCCAGTGATCTTCCAACAGCAACCAATGCTTAACTACAAGAGGAGGGTGTACTCAGCCCACACAAAGGACACTCCTTGTGTACCCAGCTTGGGTGATAAGGGAAGTTGTACCACTGGACCCTATAGGACACCTACTACATTAGGCCATGCTACCAAGACATGGAGTCATAGCAGCTGTACCTAATACATAGAAACAAATACAGGGAGGCTGCCATAATGAGGAGACAAAGCAACATGGCCCAAATAAAAGAACAGATCAAAACTCCAGAAAAAAAGCTAAACAAAATGGAGATAAGTAATATATCAGATGCAGAGTTCAAAACACTGGTTATCAGGCTGCTCAAGGGACTTAGTGAGGACCTCAGCAGCATAAAAAAAACCCAGTCATAAATGAAGGATACACTAATTGAAATAAGGAACAATTTACAGAGAAACAACAGTAGAATGGATGAAGCCGAGAATTACATCAATGATTTGGACATAAGAAAAAAAAAACAAGCAATCAGATCAATAAAAAGAAAAAAGGAATCCCCCCAAAATGAGGATAGTGTAAGCAGCGTCTGCAACAACTTCAAGAGGTCCAACATTAAATGCTTCTCAATACCCCTACCTGATCTCAGCCCACTTTGCAATTTTCTGAACTATACTATTGTGGGGGTTGTCTCTATTCTTTTACTCACTACTCCTATATACTAATCTTTAGTCCAACCCTACCTTAGAAGCTGACCTCCCACAGCTTCACAGCTTTCTAGATCCAACTAACAATCCTCTCGTCCCCAATAAGAGTCTTACCTTCTTTCCATCCTTTCTAAAACGTGGATAGTGGGGTGGAGGATCATGGCTACACTATAAGGAGCCAAAGGATAACCCATCTCTTCTCTACTGGCTGCTAAAGTAAATATCATAGTATACTATCTTGTTGTTTTAAACCATTTTGCCTTACTCCTCCAACTGATCCCAAAAAAGAGTAGGGGGAAGCTGTGAACACCAGGATACACGAAGGAGACTGCACCACTGAAACACACAAAAATTCTACCACAGAAGTTCACACCATAATTACAGGGAATCAGAACAGTTCAAATTAACAAACAAGAAGAACAAAGAAGAAACCCACGAACAATGAGAAAACAAAGAAACAACCCCCAAATGAAGGGAAACGAGGAAGCCTCAGGAAAAATGCTAGATGAAATAGAGGCAACTCAACTACCAGATAGTGAGTTCAAAATAATGATTACCAGGAAGTTCAATGAACTCACAATGAGCTTTCAGAAATTAGAGGGAAACTACATCAATCTCACTGCAAACTATATAAACATGAAAAAGGAAATAGAAATTCTCAACAAAGGTCAAGAGGAAATGAAGAATACAATTTCTGAACTGAAGAACAGAGTAGAAGGAATGAAAAGCAGGATTGATGAAGCAGAAGATCGGATTAGTGAGCTGGAGGACAAAGTAGAAAACAACATCCAGAAAGAGCAAGAAAAGGAAAAGAGGCTCAGAAAGAATGAGGAGGGATTAAGAGAAATGCAAGACAATATGAAACGTAATAATATCCATATAATAGGGATACCAGAAGGTGAAGAAGAAGAGCAAGGGATCGAAAACCTGGTTGAACAAGTAATGAAGGAGAACTTCCCTAATTTGACAAGAGAAAAAGTCACACAAATCCAGGAAACACAGAGAGTCCCAATCAAGAGGAACCCAAAGAGACCCACCCCAAGGCACATCATAATTAAAATGACAAAATTTCAAGACAAAGAGAGAATCTTAAAGGCAGCAAGGGAGAAGAAGGAAGTAACATACAAGGGAGCCCCAATAAGGCTAACAGCTGACTTCTCAATGGAAACGCTTCAAGCCAGAAGAGAATGGCAAGAAATACTCCAGGTAATGAGAACCAGAGGTCTGCAACCAAGGCTACTATATCCAGCAAGGCTCTCGATCAAGATAGAAAGCCAAATAAGAAGCTTCCCAGACAAAAGAAGTCTAAAAGAATACACCTCGACCAAACCAGCTCTGCAAGAGATTCTAAAAGGACTGCTTTAAGGAGGAGAGAAGAAAGAGAGAGAGAGAGAGAGAGAGAGAGAGGAACACACGTACATAAAAGACAATGAATAAGTACCTATCAATAATAACCTTAAACGTAAATGGATTAAATGCTCCAATCAAAAGACATAGAATAGCTGATTGGATAAGAAAAAAATGACCCACATATCTGCTGTCTACAAGAGACCCACCTCAGGATAAAAGACCTACACAGGCTGAAAGTGAAGGGCTGGAAACAAATCTTCCAAGCAAATGGTCAGGAAAAAAAAAGCTGGGGTAGCAATACTCATATCAGACAAAAATAGACTTCCAAAAAAGGTCCATAAAGAGAGACCCAGAAGGTCACTTCATAATACTCAAGGGAAGAATCCATCAAGAAGACATAAATATTGTAAATATATATGCACCCAACATAGGAGCACCCGAAATACATAAAGAAAATCTTAGAGGACTTCAAGAAAGATATGGACAGCAACACAATTATAGTGGGAGATTTTAACACCCCACTATCAAAAATGGACAGATCTTCTAAACAAAATATCAACAAAGATATTGTGGCATTGAACAATACCCTTGATGAAATGGACTTTACTGATATATACCGAGCCCTCCATCCAAAAGAAGCTAAATATACATTCTTTTCAAATGTGCATGGAACATTCTCAAAGATAGACCACATGATAGGACACAAAACAAGCCTCAAGAATTTCAAGAAAATTGAAATCATACTAAGCATTTTCTCAGACCACAAGGGACTGAAGCTAGAAACCAACCCGAAGGAAAAAAAACCAAAAAACACTCAAAATCATGGAGATTAAATAGCATGCTATTAAACAATGAATGGGTCAAGAATGATATTAGGGAAGAAATCAAAATGTTTCTGGAAAATAATGAAAACGAACTCACTACAACCCAAAACTTATGGGACACAGCCAAGGCAGTCCTGAGAGGGAAGTTCATAGCGATACAGGCCCACCTAAAAAGGTTAGAAACTTTCCAAACAAACAACCTAACCCTACGTCTACAAGAACTCGAGGAACAACAACAAAGACAGCCCAGAGCAAGCAGAAGGAAGGAAATAACCAAGATCAGAGCAGAATTAAATGATATAGAGACTAAAAGCACAATTCTAAGGATCAATGAATCCAAGAGCTGGTTCTTTCAAAAGATAAACAAAATTGACAAGCCTTTAAGCAGACTCATCAAGAAAAAAAGAGAGAAGACCCAAATAAACACAATCAGAAATGAAAGAGGAGAGATTACAACAGATACCACAGAAATACAAAGGATTGTAAGAAATTACTACGAAGAACTGTATGCCAAAAAAATTTGAAAACCTAGATGAAATGGACAACTTTCTAGAAAAATATAATCTTCCAAAACTCAATGAAAAAGAAGCAGAAAGTCTGAACAGACCAATAACAACAAAAAGAAATTGAAGCAGTAATCAAAAAAACTCCCAACACACAAAAAGCCCGGGACCAGATGGTTTCACAGGAGAATTCTACAAAGCATTTAAGGAAGAGCTAACCCCTATCCTTCACAGACTATTCCAAAAAATCCAAAAAGATGGGAATCTCCCAAACTCTTTTTATGAGGCCAACATCATCCTAAT
Organism: Phyllostomus hastatus; assembly: GCF_019186645.2. Taxonomy (NCBI): domain Eukaryota; kingdom Metazoa; phylum Chordata; class Mammalia; order Chiroptera; family Phyllostomidae; genus Phyllostomus; species Phyllostomus hastatus. The sequence continues at coordinate 38,933,935 of NW_025333872.1, read as the reverse complement.
TCCAAAACCAAATAAAGATACAACAAAGAAAGAAAACTTCAGGCCAATATCACTGATGAACATTGACGCTAAAATCCTCAACAAAATACTGGCAAACCGCATCCAACAATACATTAAAAAGATTATACACCATGACCAAGTGGGATTCATTCCAGGGATGCAAGGATGGTTCAATATTCGCAAGTCAGTAAATGTAATACATCACATAAACAAAAGCAAAGACAAAAACCACATGATCATATCAGTAGATGAGGAAAAAGCATTTGATAAGGTACAGCGCCCATTCATGATAAAAACACTCGGCAAAGTGGGAATAAAGGGAGCATTCCTCAACATAATAAAGGCCATATATGAGAGACCTTCAGCCACATCATTCTCAATGGGCAAAAATTAAAACCTTATCCATTAAGATCAGGAACAAGACAAGGCTGTCCACTTTCACCACTTCTATTCAATATAGTACTGGAAGTTTTAGCCACAGCAATCAGACAAGAAAAAAGAAATAAAAGGCATCCAAATCGGAAAGGAGGAAACAAAACTATCACTGTTTGCAGACGACATGATAGTATACATAGAAAATCCTATTGACTCTACCAAAAAACTGCTTGACCTAATAAATGAATTTGGCAAAACAGTGGGATACAAAGTCAATATCCAGAAATCAAAGGCATTTCTGTACACCAACAATGAAACAGCAGAAGCAGAGATCAAGGAAAAAATCCCATTTGAAATAGCAAAAAGAAAAAATAAAATATCTAGGAATAAACCTAACCAAAGAGGTAAAAGACCTGTATTCAGAAAACTACACAACACTGAAGAAAGAAATCAAGGAAGACACAAACAAATGGAAACATATACCGTGTTCATGGATTGGAAGAATTAATATCATCAAAATGTCCATACTACCCAAAGCAATTTACACATTCAATGCAATTCCTATTAAAGTACCAATGGCATATTTCACAGACATAGAAAAAACACTTCAAAAATTTATATGGAATTATAAACGACCCCGAATAGCTGCTGCAATATTGAGAAAGAAGAGTAAAGTAGGAGGGATCACAATACCCGACACTAAACTATATTACAAGGCTACTGTAATCAAAACAGCCTGGTACTGGCATAAAAACAGGCACATAGACCAATGGAACAGAACAGAGAGCCCAGAAATAAGCCCAAGTCTCTATGGTCAATTAATATTTGACAAAGGAGGCAGCAACATAAAATGGAGTAAAAATAGCCTCTTCAACCAATGGTGTTGGGAGAACTGGACAGCCACGTGCAAAAAAATGAAACTTGAGCACCAACTTACACCATATACAAAAATAAATTCAAGGTGGATAAAAGACTTAAATATAAACCATGACACCATTAAAGTCCTAGAAGAGAACGTAGGTAGGAAAATCTCAGATATTTCACGAAGAGACTTTTTTAATGATGTATCCCCTAGAGCAAGGGACATAAAGGAAAGAATAAACAAATGGGACCTCATCAAAATTAAAAGCTTCTGCACAGCTAAAGAAAACAGTATGAAAATTAAAAAGAGAACCAACTGTATGGGAAATCATATTTGCCAATGACACCTCAGACAAGGGTCTAATCTCCAAAATATATAGAGAACTTACACGACTCCACTCTAAGAAGACAAGGAATCCAATTAAAAAGTGGGCAAAGGACTTGAACAGACACTTCTCCAAGGAGGACATACAGAGGATCCAAAGACACATGAAACGATGTTCAATATCGCTAGCTATCAGAGAGATGCAAATTAAAACCACAATGAGATACCACTTCACACCAGACAGAATGGCCATCATAAACAAAGCAACAAACAACAAGTGTTGGAGAGGTTGTGGAGAAAAGGGGACCCTAGTGCACTGTTGGTGGGACTGCAGACTGGTACAACCACTATGGAAAGCAATATGGAACTTCCTCAGAAAACTAAAAATGGATCTGCCTTTTGACCCTGCAATTCCACTGCTCGGACTCTATCCTAAGAATACTAAAACACCAATTCAAAAGAACCTATGCATCCCAATGTTCACAGCAGCACAATTTACAATAGCTAGATGCTGGAAGCAACCAAGATGCCCATCAGTAAATGAATGGATCAAAAAACTATGGTACATTTACACGATGGAATTCTATGCAGCAGAAAGAAAGAAGGAGCTCCTACCCTTTGCAACAGCGTGGATGGAGCTGGAAAACATTATGCTAAGTGAAACAAGCCAGGCAGTGAAAGACAAATACCATATGATCTCACCTTTAACAGGAACCTAAATAACAAAACAAAGAAACAAGCAAACTATAACCAAAGACACTGAAATAGAGGACAGGCTGATGGTGACCGGAGGGGAGAGAAGAGGGAATTTAAGGGGACAGTGGGAAGGGTTCACAGGAACAAACTTAAAGGACACATGGTCATAGACTAAGGGGAGGGTGGTAATGGGAGGGAAGGGGGGAGGGTGGGAGGGGGAACTGGATTGGGAGTAAAAAGGAGAAAACTGTATATGAACAATGATTAATAAAAAAAAAAATAAAACCGTTTTGTTCAAAAAAAAAAAAAAGAGAGGTCCAACATTTACCTTACAGGGGTGCCAGTAGGAGAAGAGAAAGAGCAAGAAATCGGAAATCTATTTGAAAAAAAAAAATGAAAGAAAGCTTCCCTAATTTGGTGACTGAAGTGGACATGCAAGTCCAGGAATCACAGAGTCCTGATTATGATGTATACAAAGAGGCCCCGTCCAAGACACATCATTGTTAAAAGGCCAAAGTTTAAAGATAAAGAAAGACTCTTTAAAACAAGAGGAAAGAAGCTAGTTACCAGAGTATTGCTAGATGGGAGGGGAGTGTGGGAGAGAATGGGTGAATAGGTGAAGGGATTAAGAAGTACTAATTGGTAGTTACAGAATAGCCATGGGGATGTCAAGTTCAGTATAGGAAATGGAGAAGCCAAAGAACTTGAACACATGACCTATGGACATGAACAATGGTGCGAGGATTCCCTCAAGAAGTAGGTAGTGCTGCATGGAAGGGGGCAAAGGAAGACAAATCAGGACAGCTGTAATAGCATAATCAATAAAATATAATTAACAGAAAAAGAAAAATTAAAGAATTGAACTCAAAGTTCCAATGGGACAACTAAAGGCCTAATGTTTGTTTCCTCACACTCCCTGAGGGAGAGAAGAAAGAATGTGGTGCTGGAAAGAGATCTGAAGAAATGATGGTTGAAAACTTTGTATGTTTGGAGAAAGAAAGATACAAATTTTAGTGGTGGAGCAATCCCCAAATGATAAAATTAAAGAAATCTCTACCCAAATACATCATACTCACATTTCTGAAACATTAATGACAAAGAAAAATTCTTGAAACAGCTAGAGAGAAATGATGCATTATCTCTAGGAGAACAACAATTTGATGACAAGGATTCTCTTGCACAAGACTGTCACAAGGAAGTGACACAACATTTTTCAAGGGCTGAAAAAAAAGAAGTGTCAGCCCAGTATTCCATATACAGCAAAAATATCTTTCAGAAATAAAAGTAAAATAAAAACATCCTCAGATGAAGAAACTAAGAAATTCTGTACCCAGAAGACCTGCTTTAAAAGAATTGCTAAAGGGAAATAATACCCGAAAGAAATTTGGAAAATTAAAAATAAAGAACAACAGAATTGGTAAATATTTGGGTAAATACAATAAACTATTCTCCTCTTGATTTCTGTAAAATGTGTCTTATGGTGAAAACAAAAGTATAACATTGTCTGAGGAAATTTTCAGAATATGTAAATATGATATTTAAGACAATACCTCTACTATATAAAGAAGGGCAAGGTAAAGGGAACTTTTTGGTTTTAAGGTTTCTATATTTCAATTGAAGTGAAAAATATTAATTATACCAATTAGTTAACAGAGATTGTTAGAACAGATTAAAAGCATGTCTTAACCATATGCTGTATATAGGAAACATAATTCAATTATAAAGATATAGGTAGATTAAAAGTAAAGAGTGGGAAAAGATACAATGCAAAAACTAGAAAGAAGGAAGCTGGAGTGGTTATACTGATGTCAAAGTATACTTCAGAGGAAAGAAATTACCTCTGGGTGAAAAGAGATATTACATATTGATTATATAAAAATAAAAAGGCCAATTCACCAAGAAGACATAAAAGTCTAAATGTACATGTACCTAACAACAGAGCTTCAAAATACATGAAACAAAACCTGACAGAACTGGTAAGAGAAATCAACAAATTAAAAATTTGTGGTTAGAGAGTTCACCACTCCTCTCTCAGTAATAGATAGAACAAATACACAGAAAATCAGCATGGATATGGAGCTGGACATGAACCACGGAATCTAACTGACATTTTAGGACACTCCATCCAACAGCAGAATACACACTCTTTTTAAATGCACATAGAATATTTTCCAGGAAAGGCCATAACCTGGGTCATAAGTCAAACTTTAAAAATTCAAAGTTAAAAATTTTGAAAGAATTTCCTTGTCCCTGATCTTAGTGGGAAAGTTGCAAATTTCTCACCATCAAATATGATGTCAGCTTCAAGATTTTTCTCAATGTTCTTTATCAAGTTGAGGCAGTTTGTTCCATTCCTAGTTTACAGAGACTTTTTCTCATGAGTAGATGTTTGATTGTGTCAAATGCTTTTTTCATATCTATTAGTAAGATCATGTGATTTTTATTCTTTAGCCTGCTGATGTGACAGATTGCATTAATTGATTTTCAAATGTTGAATTAGCCTCACATAATTGGGATAAATTTCACTTGGCTATGGTATACAATTCTTTTTATACAATATTGGATTCAATTTGCTAGTATATTGAGGATTTTTACATCTATGTTCACAAGAAATTTTGGTCTGTAGTTTTCTTGCAGCATCTTTGGGTTTGACATTAGCATAACTTTCATTTCCTAGAATGAGTTAGACAGTATTTCCTCTGATTGTATCTTATGAAAGAGATTATAGGAAATTGGCATAATTTCTTCTTTAAAAATTTGGCAAAATTCACTAGTGAATACATTTAGGCCTGTTGGTTGGTTTTAAAAGATTATTAATTACTGATTCAATTTCTTTAATAGTTATAGACCTATTCAAATTATCTATTTCTTCCTGTGTTAGTTTCACCAGATTGTGTCTTTCAATTAAGTATTTTATTTCATTTAGGTTGTGAAATTTGTTGGCATAGAGTTGTTCATATATTCCTTTATTATCCTTTTAATGTTCATGGGCTCTGTGCTGATGTCCCCTTTCTCTTCTTTGGTATTAGTAATTTGTGTCCTCTCTCTCTTTCCTCTTAGTCCAGCCACAGCCTTGTTAATTTTGTTGATCTTATAAAGAGCCAGCTTTGGTTTTATGGTTATCTTTTTCATCTATTCACTTCCTGTTTTCAATTTGATTGATTTCTGCTATACTTTTATTATTATTTTTAAAGATTTTATTTATTTATTTTTAGAGAGAGGGGAAGGGAGGGAGAAAGAGAGGGAGAGAAACATCAGTGTGTCATTGCCTTTCGCACATTCCCACTGGGGATCTGGCCTGCAACCCAGGCATGTGCCCAGACTGGGAATCGAACTGGTGACCCTTTGATTCACAAGCTGGCACTTAGTCCACTGAGCCATGCCAGCCAGGCCATGAAACTTCTGAAAGGCAAAATAATATGGATAAATTTGAGCTTCAGCTATGCAGCCCAGATTTCCCTGGCCTCTCTAACTTGGAGGCACTCCTGACTCAGTGATTATAGGAAGGGTTTGGAGGCTTTCTTCCTGCCTTCATGTAGACAATATTTATTGAACTGTTAGGTTCCTGAAAATGTTCTAGGTAAAAAAATAAATGATAGACTAAAATTCCTGGTCTAGTGGGGAGCATGTACAATAAACAATTATACAATACACAAAGCATTTCATTTAGAGAGGGGCTGCCCTAGTACATGGCAAGCAATGGAAGGCATATGACTCAGGGCAATAGGAGTAGGGATGCAGCAGAAGCAACAGGAGTTACTTGTCTTCTGGGAATGTGCCATTCAACCTGTGCCAGTCCAGAGACAGAGCCTTGCACCTATCATGGTTATTCCTGGAAAACTTTGCTCACAAAAGCAATATTAGACAATGTAGTGATCTGTAAGAGAGGGTTTCATTAATCATCCTACTGCAGAAACATAAAATCTTCACTGAATATTTGTTTCTCCTGAGTTCTTCCTCAGCCTTATCCCCCAGGTGATGAGGTGATGACAGACTGGAATTTTATGGCTACATACGAGCAGCGAGCCTTAGTGAAGGCAGGTGGAAGAAAGAACATCCTGGGCAGGAGAACATGGTATAAGCCAAAGTTTCTGAGGCCTAAGATTATGTCCAGTTTAAAAAACGGGAAATAGTTTAGGATTGTTATGCCTTGCTAAGACTTGAGGAGTGGCATGAGCAGAGGTAATTTTAGTAGCATGCCCCTGATGGCAGGGTGCAGAATGGTTTGAATAGTGGAGACCCCCAGAGCAGGGAGATGAGTCAGAAACCCTGGGGCAGTGGTGAGGAAGGAAGGGGAGCCAGGATGGAAAAAGTGAATTAAAATAATTGGAGGGTTGAAGTCATAGATACCTCTGTGAGGTAGAAGGGAAGGCACTATGAGTGGGGACATGAGATAGCTAAAAGTTAGGGGTTTTTTAGAGAGTAAGATATTAGGTTACCTTATGTAAAACCTAAGATGAGGAAGAGTCCTGGATAATGAAAGATTGAAGATGTGAATCTAAAGGTGAGAAACCACAGTCTAATGGCAGGCAAGAGATGATGATGATGATGATGATGATGATGATGATGATGATGATGATGATAGTGATTTGCCTTTAGTTTCATGAAGAATACAGAAGTAAGCAGCTGGTTTGGAAGTGAGATCATCACATAGAACACAGCCTGGCATATTGAATCCCCTAATAAACAAGTGATTGAGGTGCAAAAATAAGTATATAGTTAAATTCAGAATTCAGTTGACCTTTGAACAATGTTGATTTAAACTGAGGGTGTCCCCTAATATGCAGATTTTTTTCAATTGACCACAATTCAATTCCTCCATACAATAAACCCAAGTTGTTCATGTGCCAACTCCACAGTTGGGAATCTGTGTATGTGGAGGGCCGACTGTAGTTAAACATGGATTTTTGACTTTGCTGAAGGTCTGTGTCTCTAATCATTGCATTGTTTGAGTCAACTGTACTCTAATGTTGTAAGGGTGGTGGGGAAATCACTTAAGTCACAAGAGAATGTCCAAGCTAAGAAAAAGTCTTTTAAGAGTTTATTTGAGCTGAACTGAAAACAGTTGCTGGGAAGCAAAACCTCAATTAATTGAGAAAATGCTCCAGGGAATGGTGGTTTTGCAGCTTATTTTATACATTAGAATCTAGGGAGGAAACTGAAGGAGGGTTATGTGAAATTTACTGGTGGTAGATTAAGAAGGTAGGAGAAGGCAAATTGGGGAAATATCTGAGGTTGGATAAAAGTAAAATGGAGAGATACATACTTTTTACATTTTTAAAAGTATATTTTATTGATTATGCTATTACAGTTGTCCCAATTATTCCCCTTATGCCCCCTCCAGCAGCCCCCCACTCCTTCAGGCAATCCCCACACCATTGTTCATGTCCATGGGTCATGCATACAAGTTCTTTGGCTACTCCATTTCCTATACTGTACTTGACATCCCCATGGCTATTCTGTAACTACCAATTTGTACTTCTTAATCCTCTCACCAATTCATCCTTTTTTTAATGCCCTATCTGGCAACTATCAAAAGGCTCTCCATATCCACGATTCTGTCTCTGCTCTTCTTGTTTGCTTAGTTGGTTTTTCAGATTCAATTGTTGATAGATATATATTTATTGTTCATAGTTTTGATCTTATTTTTCTTGAATAAGCCCATTTAACATTTCATATAATAATAGCTTGGTGATGAGAACTCTTTAGTTTTTTTTTTTTAACTGGGAAGCTTTTTACCTACTTTTTGATTCTAAATGATATCTTTGCTGTGTAAAACAATCTTGGCTATAGGTCTCTGCTTTTCCTAACTTTGAATATTTCTTGCCCATCCCTTCTAGCTTGCAAAATTTCTTTTGAGAAATCAGCTGACAGTCTAATGGGAACTCCCCTGTAGCTAACTAAGTGCTTTTCTTTTGCTGCTTTTAAGATTTTCTTTTTATCTTTTTTTTAAAGATTTTATTTATTTATTTTTAGAGAGGGAAGGAAGGGAGATAGAGAGAGAGAGAGAGAAACATCAATGTGCGGTTACTGGGGGTTATGGTCTGCAACCTAGGCATGTACCCTGGCTGGGAATTGAACCTGCGACACTTTGGTTTGCAGCCCACGCTCAATCCACTGAGCTACACCAGCCAGGGATATTTTCTTTTTATCTTTAACCTTTGGGATTTTAATTATGATGTGTCCTGCAGTGGGCCTCTGTGTCCATCTTATTTGGTATTCTCTGTGCTTCCTAGACTTACGTGTCTATTTCATTCACCAAATTAGGGAAGTTTTCTTTCTTTTTTTTTTTTCAAATAGATTACCAATTTTTTGCTCTTTCTATTTCCCTTCTGGCACCTTTATGAAGTGAATGTTGAATATCTTCAAGTTGTCCCAGAGGTTGCTTACACTATCCTCATTTTGGGGGTTCTTTTTTCTTTTTGTTGTTTAGACTGGTTGTATTTTGCTTCCTTAAGTTCCAAATCTTTTATTTGATTCTCGGCTTCATCCACTCTACTGTTGTTGCCTTGTAAATTGTTCTTCATTTCAATTAGTGTATCTTTCATTTCTAACTGGATCTTTTTTTATGCTGCTGAGGTCCTCATTAAGTCCCTTGAGCAGTCCGATAACCAGTGTTTTGAACTCTGCATCTGATAGATTGCTTACCTCCATTTTGTTTAGTTCTTTTACTGGAATTTTGATCTGTTTTTTCATTTGGGCCATGTTTTTTTGTCTCCTGTTTTTGGCATCCTCTCAGTGTTTGTTTCTATGTATTAGGTAGAACTGCTATGACTCCATGTCTTGGTAGCATGGCAAATGTAGTAGGTGTCTTGTAGGGACCAGTGGTACAGCCTCCCTTATCACCAAACCTGGGTACTAAAGGTGAGCCCTTTCATGTGGGCTAAGTACATCCTCCTCTTATAGGTGATCCTTAGTTATTGTTGTCAGGTCAATGGGAGGGTTTACCCAGGCCAGTCAGCTGCAAGGACTGGTATGACCACTTACCACCAACCTCCGCCCTCCATGGCTGATTTGTTGTACAGGGCAGGGTGGTGGTGCTCTCACGTGGTTATAGCTGTGTACTGGGGGTATTGGCCCTGGGGTTTCCCAGGTGGTCTGGCCCAAGATCAGCCCCCATCTATGTTTTACCTGGGGCCACTCTGCTTGAGCTATAAAGCAATCTGAGATAGCTGCTACTTGTGCTTGGCTTGGAGATTCCCAGGCAAAGCCAAGCTATGACTCTAGGTTTGCCATGCCCTGGGACACTTAGCAAGAAGTATGGGGGCTGGTGACTCATCAAGGTGGGTGTTGCTTGTTTGAAAAGATCTAGGAAGTTGTGAAGCATGAGTCAAGACCAGCCACTCATATGGAAAAGCTGTAAGTTGGGTGGGATGGAGCCTCAGGGGATCTCCAGGGCAGGGAAAACAGTGTCAATCAGGTTGATGGAGTCCCAGTTTGGCACCTGCAGCTGGCTCTGTGGTTGTGTGTGGGGAGGGTTCAGAAGAAGGACAATGGTCTCTGCCTGACTTTCTATCTGAGATAAAGCTGTCCCCCAGCTCTTGTCTTGATGCCAGACACTTCAGTTCCTCCCTATATGCCACTGGTGCTTTTCAAGCTATTACCCTGGTGCTGGAGCTCAGAGTGAGAGAGTCTGAGTAAATCTGTGTGTGCATTCTTTAAGAAGAACTGCTTGGGACTCCAGAAGTTTCTTCTACCAACTCAATCCCCACTGGTGTTTGCAACCAGAAGTTATGGGGACTTATCTTTCTGGGACTGGAATCCTGGGCTGGGGTCCTGGTGTGGGGCTGGGACTCCTGGCTCCTGAGTTGTCCTTCTTGAATTTTGATCCACCACATGTAGACGTGGGACCAGCCCATTCTGCATTTCTGCCCCTCCTACCAGTCTGGATGGATGTGGTTTCTTAAATTCCATATTAAAGTTGTCAGACTTCATGCAGCTTGGTTTCTGATGATTCTGAGTGATGGTTGCTCTATAATTTAGTTGTAATTTTGATATGGTTGTGGGAAAAGGTGAGCCATATTTACCTATGCTGTCATTTTAGCCTGAAGTTGGATTCCACATATACCTCTTTAACGTTGACAGGCATAGGATGATTAACATTACAGCACATGGAGATGATATGTGGGAAACAAGATAACAGTGTTGTCTTGTGCTTTGGTGCCAATGGCTGTGCTTTCAAGAGGTCTGGAAAGAAAGTTACTCTGACCTTGGAAAGACATGTTATCTTAGATACACAAAGACAAAAGAATTTCAAAGGTAAGGATTAATCTTCGTCATGGAAGCCACAGGCCTAGGATATGACTACCCACTGTGACCCACATTTAGTGAGGAATTTTACATTCATACAACCCTGTGTGGGCAGAGACTACCTGTTCCTGTCCCTTGCTCTTTTGTTTTCTCTGCTCCTGTGCCTGAGCCCTCTGTGGCAAACATGCTCCACCAGGTACTTACTTGGTCAGGCCAAGAAGCATCCAAACTTGATCCCCTAATTTGTATTTATTGGAGTCAGAGGTATTGGGGCCGCACTGTATGTCTTGCCCCTGGCATTGTTCAATCCATATGTTTGCTGGGCCGGAAAGAACAACCCAGAACCCTGGAATAAACTAGGTTCAAGAGATCTATCAGGTTCTACTCAGTGAATGTAGATTATAGAAAACTGAAGAAAGAAGTTTCAGGGTTTTTTAAAAACAATATAATAGTTTGATGGTATTTTTTCCAAATTATTATTCTTCCCTGCTATACCCTCTGCTACATCAACCCCCACCTCTGCAATCACCCCACTGTTGGCTGTATCCATGAGTTCTTTTTCTTTCTTGCTCAATACCTCCAACCATCCCTGCCCCACCCCCAGGGTGGTCAGCCTGCTTTATGTCTATGAATCTGTCTCTGTTTTGTTAGTTCAGTTTGTTCATTAGATTTCACACATGAGTGAAATCATATGATATTTGTCTTTCTTTGACTGGCTTATTTTACTTAGCATAATGTTCTCTAGGTCCATCTATACTGTCGCAAAGAGTAAAATTTTCTTTTTTCTTTCTTTGTAATGGGTGAGTAGTATTCTATTGTTTAATGTACCATAGTTGTTTTAGTCACTCATTTACTGATGGACACTTGGGCTGCTTACAAATCTTGGCAATTGTAAATAATGTTGCAATGAACATAGGGGTGCATATATTCTTTCGAATTAGTGTTTCTGGTTTCTTTGGATAAATTCCTAGAAGTGGAATTGCAATGAATGTTTCACTAGAAAGCTGCTTAGAATGAGGGTCTTTTAGAGGCCATCTGCACAATTTTTCACTTAACCAGGAAATATTACCCATCCATATGCATGAAATCTTGTTGGAGTATTGTGTTGAGGTTTATACTGATTAATAAATATGTGAAACTTGAAAAAAAACTATCCTGTGTGGTTACTCTGGTCTCTGAGTCTGTAAGGCCTACCACGTGGGCCTCCCGTGAGCTATTCCGGTTTAGTACGTGGCTTCTTTTCCATCTACATTTACAACTCTAATATGTTTCAAAAAGTTTTCAGTGGTGTAGGAAAACAAGTGTGATTTATTGTGCAAAAAGTCCAAAATTTCTATTCAGTAATTTTGGGGAAAAAAGCTAGAAAAAGCTTTTGTACTTTCGACCATAAACAAGTATCACTTTAAAATTAAATAAATAATAATAATAACAACAACAAAAAAGAATGTGTGAGAAAGGAAGGCTTTTGTCAAGGCCTTCTTCTAAGCCACCTCTAATTAGCATTCCAGCAAGGATGAGGTTAAGAAACTCACATCAGAGGCATTTTGGAAATGACAAAGCTTTAGATGATCTGGAACATGGCTTACGGTGGTTCTCCTGTTGGGTTGTTTGTTAGAGTTGAGGAGCAGCGTGAGGAGAGGGCTCTCCAAGGGCTGCTCCCTGCCCCTCAGAGGTGCCATCTGTCAGTCGTACTGTGAGGTACATTTTTATACCTCTCCCTATTCAGGGATTGAATAGGATGGTGGTTTCCCTGTAAGGGAACATCTCACAGAAGAGGAAAGAGATGGATAAGGGAGCATTGGAGAGGAGAAAAATGGAAATGGGAGATGTTGGAAGTTGTCTCTAAAGGTCAGGGTCCACTCAGGTCACAGATTTTCCATTGCCAGAATCAGGGCTCACGACCTGGCTAGAGATGGGGCAACCTTCCACCTGGGACTTTGTACAGGCTTATCAGCCATTAACTTACTAAGGCAAATGCACCAGCCCTTAGAAAGAGGAAGTTTTACATTTTAAACAAGTTGGCTTTTAGCCCCATCTTTCCTCTGGTTTGAGCCAAAGATGTATGTTTCCCTTAACAATAATAACTGGCTTTCATTTTCTGTGCAAAGCTTTGTGGCTCTAAAGTCAGGACGGTTTATTTTGAATTCATAGCCACAGCTAAACTGGGCTGGCAAGACATGAATTGGAACATAATGTGAGGGACTGTGGTCTGGAGGGATGTATTGTTTTAGCTTAGAGAAAGAAATGAAATTCTCTCTTGTAACTGGGTGTGTTTTCTGTGCCCAGTGAGGACTGACACCTGTGAGTTTTTTCTATTAACTAGGGGGCACCAGCGAGCTCTCCCCTGTGTCCTGATGCCTGAGGCCCCTTCACTCAAGTTGTAGTCAGACCTCTTTTGGCTGTGACAAACAAAAGACAGGGAAGTAACTGGGTTTAAGTCATCTGCCTTAAGTCACACTGTAGCTACACTTTACTGCCCATCATTTTTAGGCCTTAGAGGTCATTCTAGTTTGGGAAGATAAATGAAATTTCCCCTTGCATCCAGGACTATTATTTATTTGCATAGCACAGATGGGCCTCCCAGTTTCCTGAGCTGTCAACAGCTTGACTCACTTCCCCCAGTCATGCCCACTTATTACATTAAGGCTGGAACACAGCGGCAAACTGTGTGAATGTAAAGGGATTGTATTATTCTTTCCTTTAGAGTTATCTTTGGATTCAAAGTTCTAAGTTGCTTCAATTTTTCTGGTGCATGGGTAAAAAGATGCTCTAAAGACGCATAGCCTGTCTTTGGTAGCTGTCTCATATAGTCTATTTGTAAAAGAAAATTAATTTGGGGGTAACATTAGCCATGCTATTCTTAAAACTTTGTTCCCAGGCTGCCTTGGATTTCTTCATTTATTATGGTAAATGTGTAACCCCACTGAGTACGGGCTCCAAACTAAGTCGGCCTGCTTTTGCTGGGACCAACCCTTGGCACCAAAGTAACCCATCTTGAATTGATAACAGAGCATGCCCGTTTTCAAGACTTCAAGTGTTTGGTTAAAGCTGCATCAATCCAGTGAGTCTCGCTTCATTTTTAAGATGTTCCAGAGTGCTGACTTACTCAACTGGTCCATGTTTCCTGAGGATGTGATTCATTCATACCCCACAGACGGGAAAGAACAACATTTGAAAGTGCACATAAGAAGTGGATAAAACCCTACTCTTTTTGGCAAATACGTCTCTTGTGGCATAATGTGGAGGTTTCTGGCACTTTGCTCTGGGGCAAGTGTTGGAGATGACGTTATTGAGGCTGCAAATGGGGGTGTGAGGACAGCTTGCTCCTGCCCAGCCTAAGGCCCCAAGAAAGGAGGGCTTTTCTGCTCAGGGAAGTCAGGCAGTAGGAATTTTCTGGAGTTGGGGACATATGTTTCCTCACTGAGGATTCATGGCTAAAGTCTCATTTCTGTGCCTGGCCCAAGGCTGGCCATGGGGCCCAGAGAAGCAGAGAAGGGAGCCTGCTCTAGAGTCTGGTCTTCTGTCTCCCTTCTGGCACAAGTACAGTGCTTGGGTCTTGTTTTCCAAGGAGCTTTCCCTGGCTCCTGGCTCCAGCTTTGCTTTTCCTTCTTGGACATGGTGTCTATTCTTTTGTTTAGAAAACATTGCAGCCCTGGCTGATGTGGCTGAGTGGATTGAATACGGGCTGCAAACCAAGGGGTCGCTGGTTCGGTTCCCAGTCAGGGGACATGCCTGGGTTTCGGGCCAGGTCTCCAGTAGGGGGCATGTGAGAGGCAACCACACAGTGATACTTCTCTCATTCTTTAAAAAAAAAAAGAAAGAAAACATTGCAGCCTATAAGTAGCCTTTTTGCCATATTGACTTTTATTGCCTTCTATTAGGAAGTTTTATGGGAACTAGATGCCTTGTGCTTGAACATTTTTATATTTCTGTAAAAATGCTTAATTCTACCTCAACCTGAAATTCAGCTTGATTTAGGCATCCCATGACAAGGTTTTATTTATTTATTTATTTATTCATTCATTCATTCATTCATTCACTCCCTTATATATTCCACCAATACTTATTAAGTGACAGCTATGTGCCAAATACTTATTCAATTATTCATGTGTGTGGAGACATTTTATTCACTGGAATTCTGAGAGGGGCTAGGAGTGACAGGCTGGCCCCCATGAGAGAAGCAGGCAGAGGAGAACAGGGCTAGAGTGGCCTTCCAAAAGGCTCCAGGTACAGGGTGACAGCTGGAGCTGGGCTTCTGGAGACCAGTGCCTGAGCCTGGGCTGGCTCTGAGAAAGAGAGGAGATGGTCTGGGCCCTATGTTGTGCTGTGGTAAGTGTGCCCACCCCCAGGGTCCTGCTAATCTTCAGCCCGACAACAGTAATCATGATGCTCATAAATCATGCATAGTATGACTGGGTTTCTTCACAAAAAACGAGAGGAGTGGATTTGGTTTCTAGATTGGCCTTGGAGTGGAACATCCTAGGCAGGAGCAGAGACAGAGCTGTCTCAGGGAAATGGGTTTGGATATCACAGCTGTCATGGGGAGGACCCAAGACTCATCCAGGATGGTGCAGTTGGGGGCCTTAACCAGGTTCATCAAACTTCTGTGAGCAAGAAAATTCTTAAGTGATACCTTCTGAGTTTCACCAACAAGTTTTGATTCAGGTTATAGCCTCAGACCATGATGAATGCTCACACGCTTAGTGGGCAGAAAAATATATAAACAAACAAGCATAAGAGTAGATACTATTTGCTATCAGTAAACTACAACTCCAAAGCAGCTAACTAGGCATTCACCAAGGCCATTAGGGAATGGTCTGGACAGAAGGCACCAACCTCACTAGAAGTTCAGTTCTTGTCTCCTCCACAGGGCTGCAGCTGATGCTAGCCCTAGGTTTTCAGTTCTATTTTCATCTGTAAGACATAAAAGGTCACAGATGGTCAACTCACAATACAGCTGGGATGTGCAGAGATTTAATTTCTTTATTTGACCCTAAGTGATATTGTCTTCCTCCCATGTCCCTGGTCACTAGTTAGTGAGGAAAAACTCAACCAAATATTGGTTCCGTTTAAAATCTGGTGTAATCGCTTGAACCAAGTTCCTAGGAACATTCATTTTCTCAGTGGCTTCTTTCCTTTAAGCCGGTAGTGCTGTGGATAGGGGAAAGTTTTGGTTCATGAGGTTTATCAGTTTCATGTTATGTATTAACTGCTTCACAGAAAAATGAAATCTGGCTAATTATATGATTCCTTGGTGCATGTGTTTCTCCAAGGACCCTAGGTGGAAGTCTACTCTGTTTTACCATCTGTTTTGATATCTTTCATTTAACACGTATTTGTAATAAAAATCCTTGTATTTATTTTCATGACCACATACTTTCCATTGTGATGGCCACTTGGGTTTTTAGAAATACGTTCAAATGCCATTTTAATTCCAATTTAAAGAAAGCCTCAAATTTTACCCAAACTAAATTCTGCCTGCCAACTCAGAGTTGCTAAAATATTGGACATAGAATGATCTGGATTTGGTGTTTCTTTTCCCAAGAAAAGTTAGAAAAACACCAATGTAGAAGGCTTTCTTTCCCCCAAGGAATTTCTTCATAGCCAGGTAATTTCTGGAAGCCGCATGGTGTGCTCCTTGAGTCTTCATCAGTCCCTCCAAGTGACCTGAAGTAAGTTACAATCTCAGTCCAATGGTGTGTGCAGCAGCTTCAAGCCAGTCCCCAAACCAGTACCTATACCTAGGCCCTCCAGCTTAGAAATGTTGAAGATTTTCCTGAGCACAAGCACAGGTGTGAGTTGGCAGGATGCCTCCCAGCTCCGTGTTACCCATGGTGGGTGAGACAGCCTCCATAAGTGTCCACTCTGCTCTCCTGCCCCTGTGCCCATGCTCCTGCCCTCTCTGCACCTGCTCTGTCTTTGCAGATCCTTGTCATCTTTAAATGTTTTCTCGAGTCCCACTAGAGCATGAGCTCTATGAAGGAAAATGTTAGTGGGTCTTAGATTGCCTCCTGTTTCCCAGAATGCCAAGCAGAGCAGCTTGCACATGGTAAATGCTCAATGAGTTTGATGAACCAGTAAATAAAATTGGACCAATGATGGGAGCAGTAGAGAGGAATGAGACAAAATGCTGCATAAGCCATACCTTTGATTGAAATCAGATGGAGGATCATCTTAAAGATGCCAGTGGGCGGCCCTGTGCTTACAAAGAGGAAGGGATAGGAAAGCTAGGAATGGCTCTAGGAAGTCCCAGGTGGGACTCAGACACCTGATGAAGGTTTTCGGTGAATGTGAAGAGAAGGTGAGTGGGCTTGACAGAATCACTGAGGCTGGCATTGCTTTTGAAGCAGTAGAATAAAAATGGGAAGAGATGTGTAAAGAAAACTTAAGGCATTTGGGCATCCTAAGGGTTTGTTATTCCAGCATTTGGAGGCCAGAACTCCACCACCCATCCTGTGTAGAGTCTGAGTTTGAGATCCTGCTGAAGGTTTGAAAGACAAAGTTGGGAATTGTTAGGCCTGAGCCTTTTAATCTCAATTATGAGAGATATAACAAGATCATATGAATTATTTTTAGACTTGGGCCAAATGGTTTACATTGGCTTGTGTCTTTCTGCTCCAAGAGGACAGAGGTTTTTTAGTAAGTGCCCTTGTATTCTTGGTGTTTCATAGCTCTGCACTTTCATCAAGGGTTAGTTAGACCAAGTTTCTCGCCTTCAGTCTGCACATCCTGAGCTGGATGAATGTTGCAGACAGATGTACACAGCAGGCATGTATCAGAAATTCAGACTGAATTGTGCTAGTAAGGTACATGGCTTAATTTATGCTCAACAGAAATGATGAGGTTTTGGGGGAAAGCTTTGGTGAAGGCTCAGGGACTGCCATTCTACTTGTCCCTTCTCTCAGGTAGACACCTCTTCTTCTCCACCTGGCTGAATACAGACCATTTCTCAAGGCTTATTTCAAATTCCATGACTTTTATGACACTTTCCTGGGCTCCCAAACCCCTCTGGGATCCCACCTTCCTCTGAACCCTAGAGTAATTACTCATACCAAAGTGGCTGCTAGTTCTGTGCTAATTAAAAGAAGGTGCCTTCTTAAGTCAATAAAAAGGAAAAAAAAATTTAAAAAGGGGAAAAAAGGTGCTTTTCCATGGTGCAAGAATTAGATTCTTTTTTGAGGGTTCTACAATGATTCATTATTTTACAACTTTTTCATTAAGATAATACATATGCTTAAAACATCCTAAAACATTTAAAAAGCCTTATCACTTTAAATGATTGACATTTTGTTAGCAAGGTTATTAGCACTTACATCCCAGAAGTTCTCTTTTTCCATTTTAAAAATGATCTAGTGGAAGCAATTTCCCTTCTTTGTGAAGCCTTCTCTCCCAGAGATTTCTTCATGAGGAAGGAAGGAAGGAAGGAAGGAAGGAAGGAAGGAAGGAAGGAAGGAAGGAAAAAGGAAGCTGCAGTTGGCATCGCAGAGCCAGGGTCTTGTGTGGGGAGGAGCACTGTGGGGTCTGCATCCCCAAACCCCTCCACTGTGTGACTTGGAGTGAGCACACATTTTGTATTTTATCGCCCTGCTTCTTATTGTCCACTGGTAGACATGAGTTTTAAATGGCCAGGCTCCAAATGTCTGCTTGTTCATTTGCCAGCCATGAGTAATGTTGACCTTGTTGGAAACTCAGTTTCAGTGTCTCAAAGAATTAGTTACCTGTGGTGTTTGTAGCCTGATGGCAAATAGTGAACATCTATTTATTTCCTGAAGTAGTTCCTCCAAGTACAGCTGACAGCAGGACTAAAGTGTGTTTCAGTTCCAGCGTGAAACTCATGACATTGCTCTATCCTGCAGAAAGTTCTTAGAGATATTGATGATGATGATGATGATGATGATGATGATGATGATGATAATGATGAAGATAATAATAAGAATGATAAAAGTAGCCATTTATTTAGTACTTACACGGTGCTATCGACTTTATAAAATGAAATTCTCATGACACACTGGGTTCCTCATTGTAAGGAAATGGAAGATCAGAGTAGGTAAAAGATAAACAAGGGGTGGCCAGTCTCACCCCAGGGGCTGGAGAAAGTCTCTGTGAGCAAGTGACTCACCTCTCCCCTCAGTTTGGAAGTTGGGCAGGGCAGGGTTGCTTGGAGGTGTTTGTTTTCTGTATCTGTAGATGAAAAAGAAAAAAGGGCTTCTATGGAAAATAACCTCAAAGGGTGATCTGATCATAAATCCCAAAATGGACAGCCCATGTAGTCACTGCCCAGGTCTGTAACTTCTTTAGGGAAAGGTTTAAGCCAGCTCTGGTCATTGTTTGCTAGAAGTAATACTAATTGAAGTGGGTATTAACGCTCAAGAGAGCACATAATCTTAACTATCTTGTAATACAATTCCCACCTTGCTTCTCCTGACTCCATGTAATCTTCCTTATGTTCCCTCCTAAATTTCAAATACATACAAGAAGATGCAGAACTGTTATTCTCTGGAGCATTTGAGATCTTGCTTCCTGGCATATGTCATCAGTTTGGCTCAAATAAACTCATAAAAAATCTCTACAGGTTTGGATGCTTCTTGTGTCAACATATCCATTAAGTGTGCAACAGGCTGTTGCTGCTTTGACAACAGCTTCTATTTCTTTGCCTCCCGAATACACAGCTTGGTCTCTTGAAGAGTCAATACACGACTGGGTGGTTGAATTACTGATTTTCAAATGGGCAATCCTAGACATTGGTCTAGTCAGGTAGAAACAGAGAGACCTCAGGGGTAGAAGTGGCTGAGTCTATTCACTGCAGTATTTGCCACTTTCTCCCCGCAGCAGCTGTGAACACATTTCTTGTTAGTGGACCACAGCTTCTTCTATTTTAAGCACTTTAAAGGGCCTCATGGCTGCTGAAGATCATTCTAAGCTCCTGCTTAATAGTGCTCAGGCTTTCCTGAGTCTGCATCTGGGACCTACACAGTTTTTTGTTTCTGTTTTTCCCCCTTCATGCTCTCAGGTCCTTCTCCCTCTGTCTTCTGTTTCTTACAAAGGTAGCCAAGAAAAAGGCGCAGTTAGGAAACATTTTGCTGGAGGCTTCCTGGTTTTCATGAGACTTTGAACATTCTGTTCTTTGAAGATAGCCATAAAACTTGGGTGCTGAGAATATTTGGCATTAATTAGCAGTTTTATATTTGTGAATAAAACTGGTAGGAGATCACAGCTAACTTGAATAAAATGACCTCCTCTTAGCTTAGCACCATGATAAAGTTAAAAAATAATTCAAAAAAGAAGCAGATCAAACAGGAATAATGTAAAAGTTTAATTCTGAGGAAACTTTTCACATTTTCATTTTGACCCAGAATAGTAGCTCATAAAATCATCATCTCTGGTTTAGAGGATTTTTCCACAGTTGCTTATATTTATTCAAAGCCTCATTCTGAGCAGGGACCTGCTAAGATCTGGTCAACTTTTAATGCATCTTTGAAGACTCTGAGTGTGAGCTGAGAATCTTTGCTCTAATTTAAGGTGTCAGATTAGAGATATTACAAAACAGAGGCCTGAAATTGATAAAAATTAATAAGTAACTCTGGGTTTTATTGCTGAATTTACATTTATTTATTAGTCAGTTTTAGGCTAATCTAACTAATGTGGAAAAATACGTGATATAAAGGTTGACATTCCCCCAAGAACTTCCTGTGTGAATTGTGTGCCTGATTAAAAATATTACATGTTGGTACTAAAATTATAGACCTCTACTTTTACCACCCACAGTGTCTGGGGAAAGTAGGGAGCAATAAAGAGAAGCTATTTAGAATTATGGAGTTATTTCTCCTATCCTACGGTCCTCTTGGAGCAGTGGCTCTGTGGAAACACAAAGTCATGGATTTGTGGGAGGAAAGAAAATATGGTGGAAGCATGAACAGAAGTTAGCTTGGTGGAGAGTCAAGGATGTGGGTTGTGTGAGTGGTTAATTACTTGACTGACCTGATTGGGCTTTTGGAAAACTTGAGAAATCCAAGTTGTTTTTCTAGCCTATGTAGAGCAAAAAGGGGCCACGTACTAAACCTGACAAGCTCAGGGGAAGCTCGCATGGTGGGTCTTACAAACCCAAAGACCGAAGTGACTACTAGGGTGGTCTGAATATAAAAATTCCTAACTAAACTAGGGTCATGGTGGGTGGTCAGTCAAGCCTAGGCCTGTAGCTTCCTTGACAAAGGTCAATCTGCACATTTGAAATTGTCCATTGTCTTTGTGCACCTAAGATAAAATATCTTTGAAATGCCAGAGTAATTTCCTTTTCCAGATCCCTTGAAGGCACACCCTCAAGCATCAGAGTGTAAGACCACATTGTTATTCCGTTGGCCACATACCATTTCCGTGTGCTGTAAATGTTAATTATCCTATACCCACCAATGTAAAAGAAGCATGTGTCTCTCTACTTCACTTTTTATCCAACCCTAAAGATTTCCCCTCTTTGCTTTCTCCTGTTTCTGTAATCTACCACAAGTGAGTTTCATGTAATTTTAGGTAACCCTCCTTATGTCTCCTTCTTTGACTCTAATATATAAAATAAGCTGTAAAACCACCATTCTCCAGAGCATTTTCTCAATCCATTGAGATTTTGCTTCCTGGCAATTGTCATCAGTTTGGCTGAAATAAACTCTTATAAGACTTTTTCTTAGGCTGGATTTTCTTTTGTCAACACCTGAGAGCTGATTACTTATTTTTTATCCTCACCAGAGGACAAGATTATTGATTTTAGAGAGAGGGAAAGGGAGAAAGAGAGAAAGGGAGAAAAACATTGATGTCAGAGGGAAACACTGATTGGTTTCCTCTCATGTAGCTCCGTGACCAAGACCAAGCCCACAACCTAGGCATGTGCTCTGACTGGGAATTGATCTCCCAACCTTTTGGTTTATGGGATGACCTCCAACCAGTTGAGCCACACTGGCCAGGCCTGATTACTTTTTGAGTCTGGATGAGTCACTGTACATTTCTGTAAAGAATCTTTGAAAAGTGGTTAAAAAAGGTTTTTGATAAAAATTTGCTCTCCCATTCTCCTTTGCCTTTTACAACATACAGAGATTTTGACAGTCTCCCCAAAAGAATCAGAAAGCAAAATATTTATTATCTCTTTTCTAGAATACTCCAAAATGGGGTCTTAGAACATTATATAATAAATGGGTTAAATAGAATAATTGATTAAAAAAACAGGTGTAACTTTTCTAGATAGGTGACTTTACAATAAAATATAGTCAGTGTTTATGCAGTATTTATTTTTCCATTCATTCAATGCTAGCTAGATTTTAAAAAAATCCTCACCCAAGGATATGTTTATTGATTTGAGAGAGAGAGGGGGAAAGAGAGATTGATGTGAGAGAGAAACATCTACCAGTTGCCTCCCCTACGTGCCCTGACTCAGAACCAAAACCACAACTGTTTGTTTTACGGGATGATGCTCCAACCAACTGAGCACAGCAGTCAGGGCACCATGTAGATTTATACTGAGCACTCTAGCAGATGGTGTGCATACCCCACCCCAAGGTTTACCTCCACCCACAAAGGATGGCTTTGTTGCACACTGGACACTTCTCACCTTTAAGTGTTTACATCCCTTGGCTTTTCTTCCTACAATGAAGAGAGTGTGTTTAGCTTTTGTACAAGTGCAGGAAGTGCTGGAAATTAATGCTACTGAGGCAACCCTTAAGCATTGAGGGATGAGAGTCAGTGAATAAGTATTCTAGCTTTGCTACCCTCTGTGGGATAATTCTGAAGGATGCTTTCTAGAGGGTCCTCAGGGGGACTGAGCACTAGCTGCCCACAGTGACAATCAACTCCCTGATGAATATTTTATTAGCATTCCTCCCTTCCTTGCCTTGATTTCCCCACTTATGCTTCTTGGGATCATCTTCCCAATCAGCTACCTAACCCAGGGTTGCCCCAACTTGCTTTCAGAGAAAGACGGGGGCAGATGAGCACATGTTGTGCTTAAGGTACCACATTAAACCAGAGAAACTTTCAAGGATCTAGTAATGGAGACAGAGAAGAGACTAAGCAAAAATGCACCAGCAGCAGAATGTGCCCACATACTTTGAATGGTAGAAAAATTACAGCTAAAGAGGGATTTAGAGAAAGGAGAGATGCTTTTACTGTAGGATAAATCAGACCATGGAGGAAGCAGGATAAAATTAGGACTTGAATGATGAGTTGGAATTATTTTCCTATGGAGTTGGGAGGATGGCATTGAATTTGTGATCTTGGGATGAGGGGGGCTGGAGAGGAAAAGAAGGGGAAGGAAACCAACATTTATTGAATGTGGGATACAGGTCCAGCCTAAAGGGGACACAGTGATTAGGAGCACAGGATGAACACACACTGTCACATTTACTCCCCCAAATAACCATGTGAGCAAGATATCTGCCATAGTCAACTTGGGCTGCTATAACAAGGTACCATTGACTAGGTGGTTTATAGACAACAGAAACTTATTTCTCAGAGCCCTAGAGGCTGGAAGTCAGAAATCAGGGTGCCAGCAAGGTAAGGGTCTGTTAAGGTTGTCTTCCAAGTAGCAGACTGCTGAATTTTTGTATCCACACATGGTGGGAAGAAAAGCCTGGCCCTGGCTGGTGTGGCTCAGTGGATTGAATGGATTGAGAACCAAAGGGTCACTGGTTCAATCTAGTCAGGGCACATGCCTGGGTTGCAGGCCAGGTCCCCATTAGGGGGCGTGTGAGAGGCAACCACATGTTGAGGCTCCTCTCTCTTTCTCCCTCCCTTCCCCTCTATGTAAAAATAAATAAATAAAATATTTTTAAAAAAGAAAGAAAAGAAAAGCTAGCTAACTCTCCAGCCTTTTCTAATAAGGGCACTAATCCCATTTATGAGGGCTCCACCTATGATCTAATTATCCCTCAAAAGTTCCACTTCCAAATACCACCACACCCAGTTTAAGATTTCAACATATGGATTTTTGGGGGGACACATATATGCAGTCTACTGAAGTATCATTACATATAGTTGATAGAACATAAAGCTGAGGCCCAGAGCATTTAGCTGATTGGCTTAAGGTGACACAGATAGTACATTCCAGATATAGAACCAAATCTATGTGCACCAGTCTCAGAAAGGAGATTGAAACACAACTAGTTGAAAAGTTTAAGATAATGTAAACAGCATTTCATTGGGCTGTAGTGATAAAAATGATGTTCATTATTTACCCCCACTCCCATGTTCTGGCTTATTATTTAACCAAATCAAACTTGGTAGACAGTTGTAGTCATGATAACAGATAAAGAGCCTAAAGGTTGGGAGTTAACACTAGTTTCTAAGATAGTATAGTATTTTTTAGATGAAGAGAGAGTTAGTTCTCATTTCAATAGGCACTATAAAAGGCATTAGGAGCTTAGATTTATACTTAGTTTCAACTAGAACAAATTGTTTGCATCTGAGCAATTAGTGTAGATGTTTAAACATTCTTTGCCTAATATTCTGTTTCAGTAGACGTGATTAGGGTGGCTTATTTAACTGAACTTTGCCCCCAGATCTGTAATAGAAAAGAATAATGACTGTTACATATTTGGAGAACAAATAGTAGTAATTCTCCCTCTGGGGACACAGTTAACTCTTTTACAAGTTATATATACTGTTAAATAGGCATTAAATAGGCATGAAAGACTAGGCTTTCTCTTTTAATTCAGAAACTGCCAAGAAAAGAAAAAGACGGAGAGGAAAGGCAACACGTATTAAATAGGGTGGAAACCAGAGGCCTTCTCTCTTCTGCAATTGGGAATTTTATGCTTCTTTAGGTTTTCAAACTTTTTCCAGTTGCTTTAAATGGGTTAAATCTGGATGAGAATTTGTCTACAGACATCGCAGTTCAAAGGATTTTACATAATTAAAAATGAAAGAAATGACTTAAAGGAGTGGTGGAATATAACTCTAACACTCTCCAGCCCCCATTGGAAAGGGCAATGAAGGTGAGGAAAGAAGTAGAAGAAAAAGAGAAAGGAATGGGATGGAAGGTTTGCTCTCTCTTGCATCATGGAAACACCAATGAGAATAAAAAAAATAATAGCTGGCATTTATGTGGGTCAGCCACTCTTCCAAGCCCCGTGCTGATGAGAAAACTCAGGAACAAGAAGAGAAATGATTTTGCCTAAAGTGGTTCTGAGATGGAAGCCAGGCATTCAGGTTCGGAGTGTGCTCTAAACCTCTCTATACTCTTTTGCTTCAATAATAGTAACGAGAGTAGTTAAATAACTCTTCTTATGTGTTCTTCATGGAAGGTGTCATCTCCATTTTACAGACAAGGAGCTTTGGAAAAATGAGCACATCAATTAGCCTCAAATCAGAAAATATAGATGATGGAACATGAATTTTAGCCCAGGTTTGTCTCATTTCAAAATTTGTGCTTTATGTGCTACGCTGCTTAAAGTTCAAAGTCAAAGAGCTTACCAAGTACATTTTCTGAAAGACCTTTCACCTTTCTGTCCTAAGAGTGCTGTGGCCAGGAGAGCTGGTTAACAGGGCACCTGAAGCCCTGGGGCTGCTCCCATGTGCCCTGTTCAGGTAGGCAGACCAGTCCAAAGGAGACGGAGGAGCACTGGCTTCCAGAAGGACTGAGCTGCCTTGCTACTATAAATTCAAGTGCTAAATAAACCTCTTGACAGCTCAGGTATATTCCCTCATGGGTTTGAGAGTGTACCGCTTTAAAATACAATCATCAAAAGAGGTAAGACCCTATCTCCCAGGCTTCTGAGAGAATATGGACCTAATTTCAACAGTCCCCTAACTCCAAGTGGCAAGTCCTACCTCAAGTCATAAAGATAACAGAATTAGCAGTTTTACCTTGAAAAACATGAATATAGCAAATTGTATCTGTTATGAACCCAAGTTTGTGTGCCTGTTGCTTTGAAAGGCCAAAACTTAAAATGTCAGTTTGCAGTAAGGAAAGGTTTATTGATGGAGAAGGTGCCAACTGAGAAGATGGGAGATATAATGGTGCCTCAAACCAACTTTCTTGCTGGACTAGCTTGGGGTTTTTAAGGGACTGGGGGGAACGGGCATGTGCAAGTGCTGGTGGAGAAAGTTTTAGGGGAGGACTTTGGAAACTGGCCATTTATGGCAAAGGGCCATCAACACTGGACCTTCCTGGACAATGGACCATTTGCTTCTGAAGGGGTTTGGGTGTTCAAATTCCAGTTATGTCTTGGTCCTTTGGTTCCGGGTGCAGCTGGAGGTTGAAGTTCTCTCCTCTGCACATGTTTTGGCTGTGTGACTGGTGGCACTGGTCTGTTGTCTCTGAAAAACAACTCAATATCTCGTTAAACAGGACAGGACCAGTTTGAGTGGGTTCTGCAGTTACATGTCCACTTAGTTGTGGGAAAGATTTTCGTCTTCTTCACAATCTCCTTAGCAAAATTGCTTGTAACGAGCATCACATTCATGAGAATCTTAGTGAGATTGAAAAATACAGACTCCTGGGCCCTCTTTAGGAGACTCTTTCAGTGAGTTTAAGTGAGAATGGGGATTTGTATGTTTAGGAAACACCAAAGTAATTAGGATAATTAGTTAGGTGTGAGAACCACCTTTCTAACTAACTCCTGGCATGAGTGTTACTGTGCTAGGAAAGCAAGTCAAGTGAAAAAGAGTAGTTTGTTCCTCAGGGGCACCACTCAGTTTATCCTGGTGAGCACCTTTGAAACTGCTTGTGTCCTTTCATTTGCTTCCCTTCTTTTTTCCCCTTGTCTTTTTTGTCACTTTTTATTTCTGTGTGAACTCATTACTGTCAGATCTTAAAGCCACAAGAAACTCTGGTCCAAGTGATGATTTAATCAGCTACATCTACTGGACAGAGGTTCTAAATGTTTTCTGACTCATATACTCCAGCTCAGCTACAGGTATTAATTAGGTATGTAGTTTGCTATGTGAATGCCAATGTGATGATGGATGATCATAAACAAGGATGTAATAAAGTCTGCTCTCAAGAAGTTCAGGTATTTTGTTAGATTAGCAAAGACATTGTTTTCTAATTTACCATATTATTACTTTAAACAAAATCATATCACTGGAGATTTATTATGTTTCTGGTTGTCCGTCACCCAGCTCTGGTGACACACACTGACAGGTAAAGCTACAACTAAACCATGAGTTGGTTCCCTTGGTTCTGTGCCTTGCAGCTGCCACCTTCAGAGACTGAAATGAGTTCCCCAGCTGCCTTTCCACCAGCACAGCTGCAGCAAAGGTGGTAGAACTGTGATTTAGCACATTTCTGGTTCCAATAAAATTATACCCTATTTCAACTGAAGTAAACCCAATAGCTATTGTCAAAATAGGAGATGACATTGCTGTGTGGCCTATGAAGAGATAATTTGGGCATTTAAATATGAAATGTAATTCCTTGGCTAAAAAAAAGATAAGCAAAGTCAAAGAAAGTCAGGGATCTTTCTTTTTGTATAAAGGCATTATCTATTATTCATTGAAGATAACACAAAAAATTGATCATAGATTTAAAAATTTGCTTGAAGTGTATTAGAAGAAGAAAAACTGAAGGACTCAGAACCAAAGGGAAATGGTTCTGTTTTTTCCCCCTTATCACTACTTATTAAGTTGCATCTCATAAAAATGAAGGGTAATTGGGGAGGAGGATGCAGTAAACTGGGGAGAAAGGGGTAGCAAAGAGCGACTTACCTGGAATCCAAAAATAACCCTCTCAGGAAATGCTCTGCCCAAAGTACCCTGTTTGATTTAACACAACACAAATCTCCATCCCCGTGCTATTCAGCCAGCCTCTTGCCTATCTGCCTCTTCAGGATTTCTCAACACTTTGAACCATGCTCAGTTTAATGCCTTTTTTCTTTTTAAATTAAATTTATTAGTTGACATTGGTTAATAACATTATATAAGATTTGAGTGTACAATTCCATAATACATCATCATATAGACCCAAAGTCTAGTCTCCCTCCCTTACCATATATTTTACCCCTTTACCCTTTTCATCCTTCTCCCAACCCCCTTACCCCCTGGTCACCACCATTTGTTGCTTGTGTCTATGAGTTTGTTTATTTGTTTTGTTTGTTCATTTGTTGCTTTCCTTTTTTGTATCCCACATATGAGTGTAATCATATGGTTATTGTTCTTTTTTCCATCTGACTTATTTTGCTTGGCATGATACTCTGAAAATCCACCCATGTTACTGCAAATGGCAGTATTTCATCCTTTCCTGTGGCTGAGCAGTATTCCATTGTGTATATGTGCTACATTTTTTTGTTTGTTTTATTTTCAGATGAGAATTACAAGTCAGTTTGTACGGTGGGCTTCAAAATATTAGTGTCAGTTAATCTATTGCTCTTTGACTTGTTATCCATTTGTTCCTTCTTTCACTCATTTTTAAAATCATTTACCAAGCACTTACTGAGTATTTGTCTGTAGTTATAGAGGTAAGTAACAAAGTATATGTGTTTATAAGGTCAAAGTCCTGGAAGAGACAGACACGTAAACCAACAGTCCGGTAGGTGTGATGAGTGTATAGTGGATACTCTGCCCAGGGTAATGAAGAGCCTGGAAAGGGAATTACCAGCTACCTGGCTGGGGTAGGGTGTAGTTTCAGAGAAGGAACTGCTGAGCTGAGCAGAAGAAGAAGAAGGCATTTCATTCAGAAGGAATACATGTACAAATGCAAATGCACCACAATCCTTCAAAGCTAGTAGCTGCTTAAGTTTTGCTCATAACTTTTCAGCTGGAAGGTAAAGGTAGGTTTTAAGTGGAAAGGTGGGCAGTCCTTCATTGTGTTGTAATTCTTGAGATGGCAACAATAAGAACAGTAAGAAACATTCTGTACCTTCAGATCTAATAAAGCTGGGGCTTGATAGGATTAGGTTGGTGGAGGAGGCACACACGCCTTTTTTCCATGTCATTTTATTTCCAGGGTGTAGGTTACTGGCACTACATTGGTATTACATACATATTTGTTGAATTTGATTGAGTTGATTGAACCATTTTTTAAACTTATGAAGGTAACAAGGTAATAAAACAAGTAGAGAACAATACTTATCTTATTTGCTATAGGTGAGTTTATGGTAATCAAATCTCACCGGTGTTAATTATTGTAATGATGTTATTATGATGTCAACATTCCATGCCCATGAGCAAAGGAAATTGGTACTCTCACTACAAACCAAAGGAAAAACTCGCGCACTCTCTCAATGTATGCACTAGAATTTGTACTCAAGAGTGACACAACTGATTCTCCACCAGGGAGACATCTAACCTATATCACCATTTTTTCTCCTAGGAAAGGAAAGTACCTGTAAGTCTTTGCAACTAAGGACATACATATTTAGTTCAGGGGTTGCCTGCTTCATGCTGGCTGAGAGTTGCTGCCTGTGATGAAAAGTGGTCCCTTGTTTACAAAGATGATCACAAAATACTTCCCATGTCCTCACTCACTCCCTTTGCAGTTGCAGTGCGACTCTGCCACTCCAGTCCATTCTAAAGCCTGTTTCTCATCCCCCTGAATCTGGTCTGGCCTTGTGGCTTGCTTGATGGACAGAGTGCAGGGGGATGATGTTCAACCTTTATCATTCAGGACTATGTCTCAGGAGGCCCAGCTGAGGAGCTTGTGCTCTCATTCTCTAGGAAGGCTGCTGTCAAATGAAGTTTTATTTTTAATTATATTTTTAATATATCTTATTGGTTAGGCTATTATAGTTGTCCCAATTTTCCCCCTTTGCCCCCTCTACACAGTACCCCCATTCCCTCCATCAATTCTCCCACTTAGTTCATGTCCATGGGTCATGCCTATAAGTTCTTTGGCTTCTCCATTTCCTATACTGTTCTCAACGTTCCCCTGCCTATTCCATACCTACCAGTTTGTGCTTCTTAATCCCTTTACCTTTTCCCCCATTCTTCCCCTCCACCTCCCAGCTGATAACCCTCAAAATTATCTCTATATCTATGATTCTGTTTCTCTTCTGCTTGTTTCCTTAGTTTGTTTTTTAGATTCAGTTTTTGACGGTTGTGAATATATTGCCATTTTAATGTTCATAGTTTTGATTTTCTTTTTCTTAAATAAGTCCCTTTAACATTTCATGTAATAAAGGCTTGGTGATAATGAACTCCTTTACCTTTAACTTGTCAGGGAAGCACTTTATCTGTCCTTCAATTCTAAATGATAACTTTTTCTGGTTAGAGTAATCTAGGTTGTAGGTCCTTGCTTTCATCACTTTCAATATTTCTTGCCAATCCCTTCTAGCCTGAGAAGTTTCTTTGGAGAAGTCATCTGACAATCTTATGGGAACTCCTCTGTAGGAAACTATCTGTTTTTCTCTTGCTGCTTTTAAGATTCTCTACTTTTAACCTTTGGCATTTTAATTATGGTGTGTCTTGGTGTGGTCCTCTTTGGGTCCATCTTGTTTGGGACTTTCTGTGCTTCCTGGACTTGTATGTCTATTTCTTTACCAAATTAGGGAAGTTTACTTTCATTATTTTTTCAAATAATGTTTCAATTTCTTGCTCTTTCTCTTTTCCTTCTGGCACCCCTATGATTTGAATGTTGGTACATTTGAAATTCCAGAGGTTTCTTACCATATCCTTGTGTTTTTGAATCCTTTTTTTCTTTTTTCTTTTCCAATTGAATTTTTTTCTTCCTTATGTTCCAAATTGTTGATTTAATTCTTGGTTTCATCCATTCCACTGTTGATTCCCTATAATTTTTTTCTTTATTTCACTTAGTGTAACCTGTATTTTTGCCTGGGTCATTTTTATGCTGTTGAAGTACCCAGTTAGTTCCTTGAGTATCCTAATACTCTGCATGTGACAGATTGCTTATCTGCATTTTGTTTAGTTCTTGTCCTGGGATTTTGTTCTCTTCTTTCATTTGGGCCCTATTTCTGTGTCTCTTTTTGTTGGCAACCTCCCTGTGTTTGTTTTTGTGTATAAGGTAGAGCTGCTTTGACACCCTGTTTTAGTAGTGTGTCCTAAAGTAGGAAAAAGCACTCATAAATTAGATGGGGCAGAGCCTTAGATAATTACCTGGGTGGGACAACATGTGTGAACCACGTCGATGGAGTCTCTGATACGGTGTGCTGCTTTCTGTCTCTGTGTTGAGAAGGTCTCAGAAAAGGGACAATGGCTACTGACTGGCCTCTGGAGTTTTGTCTGGGAGGGAGCTGTTCCTCAGCACTTGCTTTGATGCTAGACACTTCAGTTTCTCCCTGTATGCCACTGGTGCCCTTCAAGCTGTTGCTCCGGTGCTGGAGTTCACAGGGAGTGAGTCTGCATATGACCTAAGTTCTCTACAGACCCTGTAAGAGGAGATGCCTGAGAATCCCACAGTTTCTTCTACTTCCCAACCCCCACTGGTTTTTGTAGCCAGAAGTTATGGGGACTTATCTTCTTGGCACTGGAACCCTGGGCTGGGGGCCTCGGTATGGGGCTAGGACCCCTCACTCCCAAGATATCCCTCTTGATTTTTATCTACCACTTGTGGGTGTGGGACCACCCATTCCATTTCTCAGCATCTCTGCCCCTCCTACCTGTCTAAGTGAATGTGACTTTTTAAATTTATTGGTTGTGGGACTTCCATACAACTTGATTTTCTGATGATCCTGGGTATAGTTGCTCTGCAGTTTAGTTGTAATTTTTGTTGTGGTTGTGTGAGTAGGTGAGCCATGTTTATGTATGCCTCCTTCTTGACTGGAAGTCTATTTTTTAAAAAAATATTTTATTTATTTATTTTTAGAGAGAGGGGAAGGGAGGGAGAAAGAAAGGGAGAGAAACATCAATGTGTGAGGAAAACATCAATCAGCTGCCTTTCTCACACAGTCCTGGCCAGAGACTGAGCCCACATCCCAGATATGTGCCCTGATCAAGAATTGAACTGGCAACCTCTTCCTTCGCAGGACAGCATCCGACCAACTGAGCCACATGGGTCAGGGCCAAATGAAGATTCGATTAGCCTGTTGGAGACATAGGGAAAACTTAGCAGCTAACACCTATTTTCAGATATGTGATTTATGCTGTTCTAGACCATCCATCCCAGATGAGCTCCTAGATGACTGCAGCTGAATGCGTGACTCCAGACAAGATCCACAGAAAAATCTTCTAGCATAATCTAGACCAAATAGACTCACAAAATCATGAGCAAATAAAATGGTTGTTGTTTTAAGAGACTAACCTTAAGAAATAACTGATGTACTAATGACTTTTCTCTGTGCAAACCTCAATGTCTCATTCTGGGGTTAAACTAATCTGTGACATTGCCTTTTCAGGGCTTTGCCACAACACAGTGGCAGGAAGAGATGACAGCTGCTCATTTATTCTCACTCATGTTTATTATTTGCATTTGGATTGAAAGGAGCTCTGTCCTCCAGGACAGAACTACTCTAAAGCTCTTCAAGTATAGGACTGGGAGTCCATCACACATAACCAAATCAAGCCATGTCCTAAATAGAGGCATACACACCCAGATCTGAAAGGTCTTAGAACTCACATAGCCTCATTCCCTCATTTTGCATTCAGACCAGATATGAGATAACTTGCTTGTATTCTCACAGCTCATTGATGCACAATTAGGACAAGAATGATAATCTCCTGATTACTAATCTAAAATGCTTTGCATGTACAAGTTAAACATACAAGTTTTAATGTTTAAACTTGAATGGCTTTTGACCGAGAAGAGAGGCTAATTACTTCAAGACATAATTTTTGGGTCACCAGAAAGACCTTCAACTTCAAAAATGCTGCTGGAACCCAGGTACTAGTAATATGTAATAAGACAGGTCTAACTTTAACTGTATCCTGACTGCAAATGAGAAAACAATAATAAAAATAAAATAAACTCATAATTTTCATCTCAAACATATGAATATAATTGTTGGTATCTAATTAGCTATATAAAAAACTAAGATTTTCTTCCATTTTTGTACACTCTGGCAAATTGCTTATGATCAACATCTCATTTTCGCTTAATGCTTATTCAGTAATAAAATATTTCCTCTCTCTTCTGTCTTTGTGGAGAGGTTTCTGAGTTAAGGAGATTTTGTTTTTAGTTATATTTGCCCAACAATTTATAATTTCTTCCCTTCCTTCCCTTTTGTTTTTTTTAATCTTTTTTTCCTGGTTCACTTTGGCTTTGTGTAGCTTACACATTTCCTTTTTGTTGAAGTACATCTTTCAGTAGTTTATTCTCAATAAGTGTTTCTGGAAAGTTATGTCCTTGTCTTTGTATGTCTGAAAATGCTTTTATTTCATCCTACTGTTGGGGTCTAGTTAAGTTGGATATAGAATTCTAAACTGACCAGATATTTTCCTTCATGGTTTTTAAGATATTCAGCCAAGATCTGTGGCATAGATGGTTGTTAATGATAAAGTATTTTGTTAGTCTTATTGTTGCTCCTTTTCAGGTGACCTATCTTTGTCCTCTGGTGGCTTCTAACATTTTCTGTTAGTATGGTTCTACTGTTTAAGTTTCACAGTGAGGTGTATAGGTAAGCCTTTGTTTTTACTAATTTTGTTCAGTTCATATATTCATCTGATATCTCATAACTTTCTTCAGTTCAGGAAATTCTCTACTATACCTCAAAATTTCTCTTCCTTACTCTCTTTAGTCTTTTATTCTAGAGCATCTACTAAACATGTTAGAGCTTTTCATTTTAGCTGCCACATTTCTAACTTCCTTTTTATATTTTCACCTTTTTATTTATTTATGCTGTGTTCTGGATGATTTCCTCAGATCCATATCCCAATTCATGAATTATTTCTTCACCTTTGTCTATCATTTAGCCTGTTTAGTGTCTTTTATTTTAAACACTATATCTTTCACTTTTCTTATTTATTCTGTACCTTTTTAAAAGTTAGATTTTACATTTCATTTTCTTTCTTTGTACTATTCAAGTACTCATTTGAAAACCTATTCAATAATGCTCATTAAGCATAATTTCTCCTATTTTGGGTCATTGGACTTTCCCTTTCACATTCTGTTTCTTAATATGTTTTATAATTTAGGTCTACAGGTTCATTTTCAGGAGGGGTTATCTTTAGAGGGAGTCCTGTCCATGCCCTGAATTGTAGAGACCTCTTGATGACAGAGGTTCACTTGTCTTTGTCTAAGTCCTTCTGAGTTTACTGCTTCCAAACCAATTTTGACACCAGGTTCTCAGCTCCACATTCTTGTACTGCACAGGTAACAGGAAGGTGGTTGGTTCTGTAGCAGTGTGTGGTATAGTCTCAAGATTCAAACCTCTCAGTGTGTGTGGGAGTGGTTGTTGAAATTTCTGCACTTAGAGCCTAAGGAAGTTCAACTCTCTTTTTCCTGCAACCCTGAAGTGCTGGGGGAAACTCTCAGGTAATGTTTACGAGATTTTCAGACATTTTGGAATAAGCAGTGCTAAGCAGAATGCCCCTTCCTACTTCTTGATATATGTGGGGCCTGAAGTTTAAATTTCTTTCTCACAAAGGTATGAACATATCAGCCCTTAAAATATATACCGTATTTTTCAGACTATAAGACGCACCTAGGTTTTAGAGGAGGAAAATAGGAAAAAAAATTGAAGCAAAAAATGTGGTAAAATATTTAATAACATAAATAATATAATATTTCAGTGTTGCAGGTTCGATTCCCAGCCAGAGTACATGCCTGGGTTGCAGGCTATAACCCCCAGCAACCATACATTGATGTTTCTCTCTCTAGCTCCCTCCCTTCCCACTCTGAAAATAAATAAATAAAATCTTTAAAAAAATAATAATATTTCACCAATGTAAATGTAAACAGAACTCAACAGCAACATTAACAACCATTATTCTTCACAAATTTGGTGGGGGATGGGGGAGAAAGTATGTCTTATAGTCCAAAAAATATGGTATATGATCTAGTGTCTCCCAAGGACTATGTGGTTGTAAAAACTCCTTATGTCCATGATTATGTGTTCCCTCTTAATTTCTTTTGAGCTCAGTTGTGTCTTTAACATGGATATATATATATATATATATATATATATATATATATAGAGAGAGAGAGAGAGAGAGAGAGAGAGAGAGAGAGAGTCTTTGTATTTTATTTTATTTTACTTTATTTAGTCTTTGTATTTTAAATGATAGTGGACATTCCTGCATCTAATCAACTAACATCTTGAAGGAAGTTCCACAGGACTTTTGTTTACATTGTTTACTTTCCCTGAAATGTCCTTCTTGTCTCTTCCATATACCCATTCCCCACCCTCTAGTTACTTCCTCCTCTCCTTGTGATTCTAGCTCAAACGTAACTGACTCCAACTCCCTAAGATCACAGCCATGTCTATTGTTGCTCACCATACTATCCTCTGCTAGCACAGTGCCTGGAACAGAGTAGGTGCTTAATAAATGTTTGTTGAGTGAATGAATGAACAAATGGATATTTTGCTTCTGCAGTCAGAGGAAAATGTACAATAGAAAAAGAATCAATTCTAGTTTATCACAGCTCTACCTGCTCTCACTTATAATTCCTAGGACAAGAAATATTCTAAATGTTAAGGGTTAAGATAAATTAATAAAACTCAAGCTCAGTAAATCCAAGCCTACATTAAGAATTTTTGTTTTTAAACTTTTGATAAATGTGAAAGAAGTATACAATGTTTATGACATGGTGTTATAAACATATTTTTATATATGTAGGTTTAGTTAGTGCTTGAGTAATTACATGTGATTTTCATAGTCTCCACCTCTCACAATCTTAAAATTGAAGAGTGGTTAATATGTTCTAGGTTGAAGCTAGGTGACCTCTAGGAAATGTAGAGAAGTGAGGGAAAAGATGATCCAGCTTACAAAATAAAAACACGGACAAGTCACTATCAACAAAAAAAATGCAACCCATTGAATGGAGGAAGATAGTTACCAATTATAAATCCAATAAGGAGTTAATATCCAAAATTTATAAAGAATTCATACAACTCAACATCAAAACACCCCAAACAATCCAATTAAAAAATGGACAGAGACCTGAATAGACACTTATCCAAAGAAGACACACAGATGACCAATAGACATATGAAAAGATGTTTACCATCAATAGGCCTGGCTGGTGTAGCTTAGTAGATTGAGAGTGAACTGTGAACCAAAGCGTTCATGGTTTGATTCCTAGTCAGGGCACACACCTGGCTTGTAAGCCAGGTCCCTAGTGGCTGGCCAGGAGGTCCTCAGTTGGAGGTGTATGAGAGGCCACCACACATTGATTTTTCTCTCCCTTTCTTTCTCCCTCTCTTCCCCTCTCTCTAAAAATAAATAAATATAATCTTTTTTTAAAAAGATGCTCAATATCAATAATCACCAGAGAAATGCAAATTAAAACCACAGTGACATATTATCTCATACCTGTCAGAATGGCTATCATCAATAAATCAACAAACAACAAGTGCTGGCGAAGGTGTGGAGAAAAGGGAACCCTAGTGCACTGTTGGTGGGAATGAAGACTTGTATAGCCACTATGGAAAACAGTATGGAGGTTCCTCGAAAAATTAAAAGTGAAACTGCCTTATGACCCAGTGATTCCACTCCTGGTACATATCTGAAGAAACTCAAAACACTAATTTGAAAGAATATACACTCCCCTATGTTCATTGCAGCGTTATTTATGATAGCCAAACTATGGAAGTAACCTAAGTGCCTATCAATAGAAGAGCAGATAAAAAAAGTAATGGTATATACAGGGTGAGTACACAAAACACAGAGTTTATTCTTACATTATTACTTTCATTTTATTATATTACATTCTGTACAAAAAACTGTAAACCTACTTTTATCACACTGCATAAACAATGGACTATTACTCAGCTGTAAAAAGAATGAAATCTTACCATTTGCAACAGTATGGATGGACCTAGAGGCTATTTTTCTAAGTGAAATAACTCAGACAGAGAAAGACAAATACTATATAATGTCCCTTAATGAGGAATCTAAAGAGCAAAACAAACAAACAAAATAGAAACAGACTCATAGATACAAAGAACAGACTGATAATTGCCAGAGGGGTGGGGGGTTGGGGGTACTGGGTGAAAAATTGAAGGGATTAAGAAATACAGATTGGTAGTTACAAAATAGTCATGGGGATGAGAAGTACAACATAGGGAATAAATGACTAATATTGTAATAAGTATGGATGGTGCCAGATGGGTACTGGAAATATTAGGTGGGCCACTTGGTAAAGTATATGATTGTCTAACCAATGTGCTGTACACCTGAAACTAATACAAAATAATATTGAATGTAAACTATAATTGAAAAATAAAATTAAAAAAACATGAACAGGTCTAAGAATATTTTTATGGTGTTCCAAAACCACAGAATCAACAGGCCAAGATAAAACCCTGGAAGAGTTCACAACTTGAAATTAGACTCAGAGATGCACAAAAGCAGCTCCTGAGTTGAGGAACAGGTTTTAAATTAAACTATCAAGAGTGATTTTAGCTTTGTAGTGAGGAAAGATGCTACAACTGCCTTCTGGAGTATTCTTAAATAGCGTAATTAAGTTGTTAAGTACCCATTGCTCCCATTAAATAACTATTGGTGAGGTAATTGTGTAGGCTGCTCCCCCAGGACTGCTAGTCCCACTTTCTTCACTCAAGTCTCCTTATGCCTTCTTTGACTGCAGTTTCTTTCAGGATGTTTTGACTGAGCAGCTATAGAGAGCAGGATACCACTCAGTGCTATGCAAGAGAGGGAGAGATCAGAGCTCAGTTCTAGCCCTCAGAGGTATAAGGTGGCCTGGAGACAAGCCACAGGCATTAGAAAAATGGGAAGCTATATTTAGATGACAAGCTCAGGGAGACAATACAAAGGAAGCTGTAAAGCTGCTGGTGGTTAAGAACTGAGTGAGTGTTTTCACACAGTGTACTCAGGGAGTCATGAAGCCCTTCCCTCTCGATACCAGAAACCATTTTCTTTTCTAGGCTGCATAGAATTAAGTTTATTGTCCCTTCTTACAGGATATATTGTTCATTCCTTTTAATTCCCTACTGAGAGATTATATGAAATAATACATGGAAGTGCATGCCCAAATGTCTGGCACATAATGTGGCAGGAAAAGAAAACTCCAAAGGTTTCTTATGCTCTGTAACTGTAACACTTGCAAAGTTTCACACAGGACTGTAGAAGCTCACAAGTCGTAACCAAAGCAATGGCCAGTTACGCAAGGTCGTACACAGACTCCCATGATAAGCTCCTT
Organism: Phyllostomus hastatus; assembly: GCF_019186645.2. Lineage (NCBI taxonomy): Eukaryota > Metazoa > Chordata > Mammalia > Chiroptera > Phyllostomidae > Phyllostomus > Phyllostomus hastatus. The sequence continues at coordinate 38,896,241 of NW_025333872.1, read as the reverse complement.
GCTCCTTGCTTCTGCAAATTCCTCCTGAGTTTTCACTTTGTCTCCCATATAAGGTAGCTGGACATAACTTCCGCATTCGGCTTCTGTAACCTTGCTTTGCCACGTAGGTAGGAAGCCCGGGACTATTTAAACCCCGGGAGAGTGAGGATCGGTGCTCAGAGGATTTGGATGTTAGCCACCCCCTCTGGGCCCCCGGGTAATAAAGTTCGTGCTTCATTATCTCCCCGCGTGTGGGTGGATTTTCCACAACAATAATAAATCCTTACTGCATGTTTGTTCACGTCCCTGAAAGCTTTCTCCGCATTCTTTCAAAAGTGAATTCGCTACAACTTGTAGCCTGTGCTGGGGCTTTTCATAAGTAGGCCAGTTGAATTGATGTCCAGAGAGACATTTCTTTAAGAAGAGAGAATTTGGAAACCCAGAAAGGAGAGGTGGTAAAGCTGAGGGGGAAGTAATAGTAGGAAATCTGTATGAATTCGGCATAAAAACAATGAACTGGCAAACTGATCAGTAAACTAATGTCACCTTAGAACATCAGTTGCAGGAGAACTGTGGCATGAATGTAAAGACAGATTTAAATTAATGGGTAATTTACACAGGAAGCAGGCAGGAATGCTTTCAGACCAAAGGTTGGGGATTGAAATTTGAACCAACTGAAATAAAATCTTACTTTCAAACTAGTTTTTTGGCTGATTATATAAACTGTGATTAGGAGGCATACATGTAGAGAACTCATTTATTGGTATTTTAAATCAAGCCTGAAATAATGGTAATGTTGCTCTTTCATTTATTTATTTTTTTTTTGTTTTTATTTTTTAAAGATTTTATTTATTTATTTTTGGAGAGACAGGAAAGGAGGGAGAAAGAGAGGGAATGAAGCTGTGTGAAAGAAATATTCATTGATTGCTTCTCACATGCCCCCAACTGGGGACCTGCCCCCCAACCCAGGCAAGTGCCCTGATTAGGAATTGAACTGGCAACCTTTGGGTTCACAGGCCAGTGCTCAATCCATTCAGCCACACCAGCTAGGGCGATGTTGCTCTTTTAATCTTTCTTTTGATGTCAGTTCTTTTTTAAAAAATGTTTGTCTTCAACTTTTTTAATTGTATTTTTTCCATTACTATTTGTCCCCCTTATACCCCTCTCTTCCCTGTTATGACCACACTGTTGTCCATATCCATGAGTCCTTTTTCATTTTTGCTCAATCTCTTCACCCCATAAACTGCCCCCACCCCCCGAGTGCTGTCATCCTGCTCTCTATCTATGAGTCTGTCTCTGTTTTGCGTGTTAGTTCAACTTGTCCATTAGATTCCACATATGAGTGAAATCATATGGTATTTGTCTTTCTCTGCCTGACTTATTTCACTTAGCACAATGTTCTCCAGTCCATCCATGCTGTTGCAAAGGGTAAAATTTTCTTCTTTTTTATAGTTGAGTAGTATTCCATTGTGTGAATGTCCCATAGTTGTTTTATCCACTCATCTACTGATGGACACTTGGGCTGCTTCTCTGTCTTGGTGAGTGTAAAGAACACAGCAATGAACTTAGGGGTGCTTATGTTTTTTTGAATTACTGTTTCAGGTTTCCTTGGATAAATTCTCAGAAGTGGAATTGCTGGGTCATAAAGCAGTTCTATTTTTAATTTTTTGAGGTAACTCTATACTGCTTTTCACAGTGGCTGCACCGACCTGCATTTCCACTAATATTGCAAAAGGGTTCCCCTTTCTCCACATGCTTGCCAACACTTGTTGTTTGTTCATTAATTGATGATAGCCATTCTGGTGAGTATGAGGTGATATCTCATTGTGGTTTTAATTTGCATTTCTCTGATAATTAGTGATGTTGAGAATCTTTTCATATGTTTATTGAGCATGAGTATGTCCTCTTTGGAGTAGTGTCTATTTAGGTCTTCTTACTTGCATTTAAAAAATTTTTAGGTAGGCCAGACCTGGATTGTCTAAGGAATGTCTACCTTTGGTAAGTTATTTCTTTCTTCTCTGTTTTTTTTTTCCAAATTCAGGCAAAGAACATTAATTTTTCAACATATTTTAAACTTCTCAAGTTCTGGTTATCTTAGATTATTTGAAGCAATCTAAGAATAACTTAATAAGTCCAGTAAAATAGTGGGTATGCAATGCTTACTTTGGACAAGTCACTATATCTCTCTGGGCTTTGATTCAAACACTAACTAAAAGAAAGTGTTGCATTACATATTTCCCTAAGTTTCATTCAGCTTTAATCTTCTGTTTGAAAGAATATTTCTGTCATTATGACATGGTGAGCAATAATAGCTGTCATTCTGAAATCGATGGTCAGAAATTGCAATGGCTCATGGGAACTCATGCTGGCTGAGTCCCCCATAACAAAAATGGGCCTCCAGTGTGTCTTACTAAGAACTTCAGGAGCTCCGTCACAAATATCTGTGGTGCCTGAAACATCCTCTGTTGACCTTGACTTTATTAATAAAGATGGGAAAACTTAAACTGACTGCCCCATCCAGGAGGGAAAGGTAAAAGGGGAAAGTTGGGGGTGTGGTAAAGGAAAGACCAGGGTAAACAGAGGAGGCAATAGTATTTGCAAAGAACAAAGCAGCTGCTCCCCTGCAGCTAGTGTTTGCCATGTGGGAATAAGGGTTTTAGGATTTCCAGATTGTCTAAATTTTCAAGAGGTGTATTCTGATTTTCTGTGCAATCTCCTAATTTCAAAATATTGGATCAACATCATTTGGGCCAAACAAAGATGTCTTTGACTTCAGTTGCCTTGTGGGCTGTCAGTTTGCAACGTCTATTTAGGAACAACCTGTTAAGATACAGAAGCCCTTGACAGAGACCCCATGTTAAGGCCATTTTACCAATCTCAGCATTGCAGGATTGTATCGCAAAATATTTGATCCCAACCATATGTGGATAGGATGCTTGAGAGTCAGGGAGTGGATGGGGTTTTGGGTGAGAGGTCAGGGGGTGGTAATCAGGGGAAGGCCTGGGCCCTGGGGCAAGAGGACCAGTAGCTGGGGCTTTAGAGGCACTGACTTTATCTCATTTTGGTCCCAGCTCATACTCCGTGCTTCTTGGGGCGGGGGGAGTAGCTCGTTCTATGATCAGTGTGACGTCAGTGTTGTGCTTCCTGGATGGAGATGTGCAGAATCCAGGCAGATAACGTTTCTGTTCCTACTAGAGCCCAACAGATGTGCAGTATGTTCTGTAAATATTGAGTTACATGAATAAACCTCTTGCATGGGGAGTTGCTGAAATACCCATGTAGAATTCCCCTGGTCTACCCATTTAGTTACAGAAAAATTAGTATATTTGGTATTTAAAATGTTTTTAACATTTAAGATAATTTAGTATATTTGGGTATCTATGGGATTAGCTTTCTGAATTTGATTTAAAATATGTACTTGATTTTTGAATTATATAATTTTTGTTCAGAATTTTACTGTTTACAAATAACATGGCAACATTTAAATAAATTAAACTAATTATATTTACACGTGTACTTTTATTAGATTTTATGACAATTGTTTAAGTACTTGGGAAGCATTTAGTAGACATTGGAAGAGCTTAAAAATTTGAATATATTACTTTTGCAAATTCAGTTTTAAATATTTAAGGGAGTTAATAAATTCCTTTTACAAATGGGACCAAATATAAATCAAAGATCCCCTTAGTGAATATTAAAATTTACTAGATTATAAGTAGAATGACAGGATTTTAAACTTGAGAAAAAATCCTGCTGCTTTTTGAATTTGTAGTTTTACTAAATTTAATATTAGTTTTTGAAAAGGACAGAATGACCAGCTTATAAAAAATCTTTTTTGCTCTCAAAAGATGTTCTTATGTGAAAGGCTCACCCTGACAGTCTCACCTTTGCGTGCTCCGAGCCTGGTACAACGTCTGGCTCTCAGAGGCCACTGAATTAAAATTTGCTGAACAGGTTGAGAACTGAAGTTAGTACTTAGAATGGGGTGAGTGGTGCCCTCAGGGAGTGTGGGAAGATGACTGAAACAGATTGTGATTGCTTTGAAGTGGTACCTGGCCACTGTCCCGGTAGGTCTTACCTAACCAGAGGAATTGGGTGTAAAAAAAAGGACCCATCATCAGTGATTTCCATCAAGGAAAGCAATTTATAATTTAAGGGGGTTATTTTAAGCATCAGCAGTTTTCCTTGACTTCTAGAACAACTCTTTGTCCTTGTGACTTGGACACAGGGGTCGATCGCTCTGGGTGGCAGTCTGTGCTAGCCGACCCTGAAGGCCCTGTGACCTCTTCCCTCTCTGAGGGGCCCCTGTTGCTTCCTGTCCATGAATGTCATCTGATTCACCCATTGGAAGGCTTGCCTTCTGTTGTGGTTTTCTTTAGCTTGGAACAGTTTTCCAGCGTTTCTTTTGTCTTTCACAACATTAACATTTTTGAAGAGCCCAAACTCTTGCCTCCACCCCATTTGTTGCTAAAAAATTACCTAATAATCTTTACCAGGTGATTGTGAGTCTTTATTTAAACACCTTAGTAAAACTGTTAAGATGGCTCTGGAGCCAGATTGCTGAGTTCTAATCCTACCCTTCTCCAATGACCTTGGGCAACCTAGTTCTCATTTTATTACTGTTAAAGAATAAAACCAGGATTCATTTCTGTTATCTAATGTGCCCTGTATATATTCAAATTTCTCTAATTTTGCTAATAATATCCTTTAGAACAGTTATGCATTATATTTCCTTTAATCTAGTATGTAGCCAATCCAGTTGATGTAATTTTCTTTAATCTAGAACAATTTCTCTGCTTTTTCACCCTTGACATTGACATTTTTGAAGAGCCCAGATCAGAGGTTTTACAAAATATTCCTCAATTAGGTTGGGTGTGAATGTGACTATCTGATTTTTTGACAGCTCTAAATTCTGAGGCACTCTTCCTATTAATGGACTAAAATTTTGTTGTCATTGGTACCCACTGATGCTACTTTTAACTTTCAGAAGAGAATAAAAGTATTCTACATAGAATTATTTGTTGAAAAACAATGAATGAATGTCAAGTGAGCTTTAATAAAAAAAAAATCCAGGTACTGAATAATGAATTCTTGGTGTCTGGGAACACAAGGACGTGGTGATTATCTGGGCCAAAGTACTCTCTGGTCAGGTTTTCATTCCAGCAAGGCATGTTGTTAGAAACAATGTAAAACACAAATGGTTGCAGCACTTGGCCTCTGAATTTTTCTTGTAATTGGGACTCACTGTGGCTTTGCTTAAAAAAATGAAAGAGGTGTGCGTGCTGCAAAAATGAATTGAACAAAATTTGTAATTTGGCAACTACTAACAGTGCCAAGAAGGTTTTAAAAAAAGGATTTCAGGTTTTTGTTTTTTTTTAAATATATTTTATTGATTATGCTATTACAGTTGTCCCATTCTCCCCCTTCACTCTCCTCCCCCCTGCCCACCCCCTCCCACCCACATTCCCCCCTTTAGTTCATGTCCATGTATCATAAGTTCTTTCGATTCTATATTTCCCACACCATTCCTGCCCTCCCCCTATTTTCTACCTATTGTCTATGCTACTTATTCTCTATATCTTTTCCCCCTCTCTCCTCTTCCCACTTCCCTGTTGCTAACCCTCCATGTGATCTCCATTTCTGTGGTTCCGCTCCTGTTCTCTTTGTTTGCTTAGTTTGCTTTTGTTTTAGGTGTGTTTGTTACTAACTGTGAATTTGATGTCTTTTTTTACTGTTCATATTTTTTATCTTCTTTTTCTTAGATAAGTCCCTTTAACATTTCATATAATAAGGGCTTGGTGATGATCAACTCCTTTAACTTGGCCTTATCTGAGAAGCACTTTATTTCCCCTTCCATTCTAAATGAAAGCTTTGCTGGATAGAGTATTCTTGGATGTAGGTCCTTGCCTTTCATGACTTGGAATACTTCTTTCCAGCCCCTTCTTGCCTGCAAGGTCTCTTTTGAGAAATCAACTGACAGTCTGATGGGAACTCCTTTGTAGGAAACTGTCCCCTTATCTCTTGCTGCTTCTAGAATTCTCTCCTTCATTTTTATCTTGGGTAATGTAATTATGGTGTGCCTTGGCATGTTCCTCCTTGGGTCCAACCTCTTTGGGACTCTCTGAGATTCCTGGACTTCCTGGAAGTCTATTTCCCTCGCCAGATTGGGGAAGTTCTCCTTTATTATTTGTTCAAATAACTTTTCCACTTGTTGTGTTTCCTCTTCCCCTTCTGGTACCCCTATAATTCGGACATTGGAATGTTTAAAGGTGTCCTGGAGGTCCCTAAGCCTCTCCTCATTTTTTTGAATTCTTGTTTCTTCATTCTTTTCTGTTTAGTTGTTCCTTTCCTCCTTCTGGTCCACTCCATTGATTTGAAACCCAGATTTCTTTCCATCACTATTGGTTCCGTGTGCATTTTTCTTCATTTTACTTATTGTAATCTGCATTTTTTTCATCTAATTTATGACCAAAGTCCATCAATTCTGTGAGCATCCTGATCACCAGTGCTTTGAACTGTGTATCTGATAGGTTGGCTATTTCTCGGCCACTTAAAAAAATTGGCTCTGGGGCTTTTAACTCTGTTTGAGCCATCTATTTTATTTTATTTTATTTTATTTTATTTTATTTTATTTTTTTCCTTTGGTCTGGTCACGCCTGTTACATATAAGGGGCAGAGCCTTAGGTGTTCACCAGGGTGGAGCACCTCAGTCGCTGAGCTGTGACGTTGTATGTGGGAGTGGGGTCCGAAAGGGAAAAATGGCGCCCACTCCGCTCTCACCAGGACTCCAGTCCCCCTTGCCGCTTCCCGCAAGCAAATTGGTCCCCTCTGGTGCTGGCTCCGGGGAGGGTGGGCTTGTGCACTCTCTCGGACTCTGTGGGTTTCTCCAGGGAGCCTCCTGTGAGGCTGAGAGAATCTCCCAGTCTCAACTTCCACAGGTGTTTTTAATAGGTGCCTTCAGGCTTTGTTTCCCAGTGCTGGGTCCCTGGGATGTGCTGCTTGTTTTCGCTTAGTTCTGCACGCGAATGTGTGGCTGCGGACAGCCAGCTGCCTCGGGTGCCTCTCTGGGTTGGCTCCTTGCCTCTTGCACCCAGGGTCTGCCACCGGTCCGTCAGCTGTGGTCTGCGCCCTGCACGTGCACACGTCTGCCAGCCACCGATTTTTCCTGCCAGTACCCCTCAACCCTTTTCCCTAGGCCTCCGATTCCGCCCCTCCTTACCGGACTGGATGTATGGTATTCAGACTTCCATTCGGTTCATTTCTCTCTGTTCTAGTTGTTCTTTGTTTGTAAATTCCTGTTGTCCTTAGTTTTGGTTGCGCCAGGAGGTACAGTGCGACCACCTATGCCTCCATCTTGGATCCTCCCCGTTTTTGTTTTTTTTGAAAGAAAACCATACTACTCATGTTTGGTCTTACTGGAATCAAACATTATGCATTCCAGATTACATTTCTAGTGCACGTTATTGGCAAATAAGCAGCTTAATGATTCATACTATTAGGAATATATCTGAAGATCTGAACAACAAACTAAACATTTTTTTAAAAAAATATGTTTTATTGATTATGCTCTACAGTTGTCCCAATTTTCCCCCATTTCCCGCCCTCCACTTGGTACGCTCCTTCCTGAGACAGCCACTGGTCTGCAGTGACCACAAACGCTGCAGATGCTCAAGACACTAGAAAGCATACACGTGGACTACCGAGTCCTGTGGAGAAATAGGAACTGAAAGCCACTCTCTCAAGGGGGGAGCGCTGAGCCTTCCCGCCCAAGCAGGCTTTTATTAAGAATACAGATACAGTTTGTTGATTACAGTCTGGCAGGGAAGATCAAACTAGTAGATAGCTTTCAAAGGGCTGACAGGGCTCACGCTGAGTTTGGGGTTTTATCGATTAAAAAGCTACAGGACCTAAAAGCTAGTTTCATTTCCTGCCCATGCCTTCATATTCTAATTCAAGAGCATCCTCCAGCAAGCAGGTCTCACAGAATCTTGCATGTTCTATGCCCCAGGTCTAATTACTTCGGGGGTCCGGGGATCCGCTGACTCTGGTCTGGACTGCACCACCCCTGTTATTGCTGCAGGCCTGAGTCAGGCAGGGGAGACAAAGACAGCAGGAGACTTGGATTTCTCACAGCCTGAACAAGGACTCAGGCTTTGACAAAGCCGAGGGGGCAGGGATTGATGTCGATCACCTCCTCATTTCCACAGCCCCCTGCGTCTCTTCCCTGGGGGCTTTTCCCATGTGATCATGTCTGTCTTAGATTCATCCTTTTCAGAGAATTATTACCCATCATTGACTAACCGACCAAGCAATGGGAGCTAGACATAGAGCAGGCAGCGCTCATGTCAGGGAAATAAGGTTGTCTCCTTAGTGGCTCCTGGTCCAGAGGTCTCTCACTCAGCCTTTGCCACCAGGGGTTACAGCTTCCTGAGACCAGGCAGGGCAGACCCCAACACCTTCCCTCCAGCATTCCTCCCCACTTAGTTCATTCCGTGGGTTATGCATGTAAGTTCTTTGGTTTCTCCATTTCCTATGCTATACTTGACATCCTCCTGTCTATTATGTACCTATGGATTATGCTTCTTAATCCCTGCACTTTTACCCCATTCTTTCCTTTCCCCCTCCCAGCTGATAATCCTCCAAATTATCTCCATACTTATGATTTTGCTCCTGTTCTGGTTGTTAGCTTAGTTTGTTTTTGTTTTTTAGATTCAGTTGATAGTTGTGAATTTGTTGCCATTTTAATATTCATAGTTTTGATCTTCTTTTTCTTAAATAAGTCCCTTTAATGTTTTGTGTAATAATGGCTTACTGATGATGAACTTCTTTGCTTTACCGTGTCTGGGAAGCACTTTATCTTCCCTTTGTTTTACATTATAGCCTTGCCAGATAGAGTAATCTAGGTTGTAGGTCCTTGGCTTTTCATCACTTTGAATACTTTTTGCCAGTCTCTTCTTGCCTGTAAAGTTTATTTTGCAAAATCAGCTGATAGTCTAATGGGAACTCCTTTGCAGGTAACTCTACTTTTGATGCTTTTAAGATTCTTTCTTTATCCTTAACCTTTGGCATTTTAATTATGATGTGTTTTGGTGTGGTCCTCTTTGGGTCCAACTTGTTTGTGACTCTCTGTGCTTCCTGGACTTGTATATCTATTTCCTTTACCAAATTAGTGCCATTTTCTTTCATTATTTTTTCAAATAGGTTTTTAATTTCTTGCTCTTCCCCCTTTTCTGGCACTCCTGTGATTCAGATGTTGGTATGTTTAAAGTTGTCCCAGTGGTTCCCAAGCCTATCCTCATTTTTAAAAAATTCTTATTTCTTCCTGCTATTCTGATTGAATGCTTTTTCCTTCCTTGTGTTCCAAATTATTGATTTGATTTTCAGCTTCATCATGTCCACTGTTGTTTTCCTGTAGTTTTTTCTATATTTCACTTAGTGTAACCTTCATTTATTCCCTTATGTTTTTGCTGTACTCAGTGAATTCTTTAAGTATCCTGATCACCAGTGTTTTGAACTCTGCATATGATAGGTTGGTTTTCTCTCTTCTGTTTATTTCTTTTTCTGGGGTTTTGTTCTATTCTTTAATTTGTGCCATATTTCTTTGCCTTTTCAATTCAACAGCCTCCCTGTGTTTGTTTCTGTGTATTAGCTGCTTTGACTCTCTGTCTTAGAAAAGGCACCTGCAAATTGTGTAGGGCAGAACCTTAGGTAATAGCCAGGGCAAGGCAACCTGCTTCATTGCTTTGTGGCTCTGTGGCGGGGGGGGATGGCTTGGAGAGGGGAAAATGACACTGCCTGCCTTCTGGAGGTTTGCCTGGCACTCGCCCCCTTTCCAGTCACTTCACTCACTTTCCATATGCAACTGGTGCCCTTTCAGCTGTTGCCCCAGTGGTGAACCTGAGTGAGGGGCTTGTGTACATTCTAAGTCCATGAGTTCCACTTCAATAGACTCTCCTGAAAATGTAGCAGTTTCTTCCACAGCCCCAACCCCCACTGGTTTTTATAGACAGAAGTTACAGGGATTTATCTTCCCAGAGATTGAACCCTGAAGTGTGAGGTATGGCCTGGGGTTGGGAAGGCTCTGTGAAGAGGTACTTGCCATGGATAAGATTTCGTTGGGGTAGGGAAACTTGCAGCAGATCAAAATAATTGACACACAAACTCCAAACTCCCTTTAAATAAATGACATCATCTATACCACCTGCACCACTATTCTTTCACTACTGACTGATTGCTTACAGGGTGTCTGTCTTGGGAATAAGAACAGATGTTCCAATTCACATCCTATGTGACTTCAGGAAAAAGATTAATTTAAATCAATGTCATGGCTTCCATTGTGTTCTGCAGTGGGAGATCTTTAGATTCTGCTCATCAGCACTTTACTTTGTACACATCTTGTCCTCTTGAATCATGAACTGGGTCCCTGAGGTGGTCTTCACCTAAATCTCTTTGCCATCAGTAGCCCTCTCTGGAGTAGCTGAAACCCCATTCCCTTGGTGGTTTAGCACTGGATGACCAGTTGGTAACATTTTACCAAACAGACACCACACACAGTTTCCCACAGCCCCAGGGTTGCCTCTCTGGTTATCTCAGCTGCCAAAAACATGACTCTGCTCACTTGTAACTTTTGCTGATGGTGGTTCACCAACTTCTCTCCAACTACCTCCATGGACTGTTGCCTAATTTTGGATTACAAACCCCTGTGAAATCTGTTGACAGCTAGGAAATCTCATTGCAGGGCAGGGGATGGGGAAGGAAAAAGAAAGTATACATATGTACTTATTACGATAATTTGTATAAAATTTCAGGGACTTCTTATGATAAACCCTCACTGAAAACAGCCCATGAAATTATATTTTTGTTTCTGTTAAGTCAGTGTCAAAAATAATAAAATTGCCCTAATACATGATTTATTTATGAAATCTACCCCCTTTCAGAATGGGATAGGTAGTGGTTGTCTAACTGGAATTTCTGTCAGGCTGAATTCCAGGTTTTCGTTTATAAAGTACATCAGAATCCTCTTGAAAATTCAGCTGCAGAAATATAAGATCCACATTACTGGAACAAGTTATGTCTCCTAGTCTGTGTTTCATAGTCTTTCAGTCATCTATTTTTCTTTTTTTGCTGTAATTGCTACTTGCATTTGCATAGCTTCACCTGTCAGGTGTGTTCCAGTCGCAGGGTAGAATCCTCATATATCCGTGCTCCTCCTTGAGGAGGGGAGGCCACCTCTGACCCTTCCCCAGGGGGGCGACCAAGTCAGTGATGCTGCCCTGTGGTTTGGCACATTGGTCATTTTGTCTGTCAGTTTCTTTCGGGACAGCAGGTAGCGAGAACCTCCTATGTGCATTGCAAACTTCTTACATGATTCTCCAACAATGTAAAACTTTTGCTTTTTGCTGATAAAACCAAATTAGGTTATCCATTTATGAATTTTTGTCTAGATTATTTTCCTTGGCTTCTTTCTTGCCATTCCTAGTTACCATTTTCTCTCATTTAAATGAAGAGCACTTAAGTCAGCCCCCAGTCTTCCAGTTTAGCCAAAGGCAAAGTCTAGGCTGGCACCTGCTCTGCGTCCCAGGGAATCTGTTCTCCTGACACAGACCTGGGGAAGTCTCTGCCACTGAGAAGCCAAATTTAACTAGCCCGGAGCTCTAAAGCTCTAAATTCCCTGCCTTCTGAGCCCACTTGTCTGAGTGGATGCTTTAGGGATGAGGTTTGTTTCCCTCCCCCGCCTTTTTTCCCCTAGGCTATCATTACTTTCCTGACTCTTTGTATAAATACTCTCAGGGAGTCTGGCAGTGTTCGGTGTCTTTCTCTTCTAAAGTCCATCCACTTAAAGGGAGCTAAATTCTATGAAGCCTGATTTGAAAATCCATTCTATCCATCCAGGGCAAGTTTTGACTCAGAGTTTGGGTGTCTGTTTACAGTGTGGTATGGACTTTACCCAAAGTTCTAAGCTGAAAGAGCAGAAATCCCAGAACCTCAGAAATGGAGGGACCTAGGACAGCACAGGCTCTCAGCTTTTTACATTACTGATAAAGGATTTGAAACCTAGAGTTGTTAAAATAACATAGCTAAACTTAAAATAGAGAGCTGTTTTCAAAAATGATGTGGTTTTTCATTGGCATTTTATTTTTTCAGCTCCAAATTAAAACATAATGAGTCTAGTGGGAAAACAGCCATATTCAACAGTTGTTTTCCAGGAAAGAAACTTCTGCCTGGGAATTAAAGCTATTTAACATGTAATTACTGTTGACATCAGGTGTCAAATGGAACCCACCCCAGAATCTCACAGAAGCTGCTCAATGGCCCGTGATGGTTTGCAGGGCGTACCCCTTGCTTCTCTACACTTGAATCTGAGAAGGGGCCACAGTCACAGGGCATCATAAACCTCTCGAGCCCCAACCCGCAGGAATCAGTGGGGCCACAGGCCACGGCCTGGCCTCTGGCAGCCTTCCCGGCGGCCCCGCTGCAGGCAGCTGCGCATGTTTTACTGCCCCGATGTGACCTGTTTCGCACTGTCGCCCCACAAGTGGGCTGTTTTTGTTGCTATTTCTGCTTGTGCTGCTGGGCTCAGCGTTTCTTCCAGAAACGCAGAACTTGCCAGTTGTTAATGGCCCCTTATAAAGTATATTTGCTATTTCTTTTAGCTTTCCCTCCTACGATCTTGATGAAATCAGAGCACGAGTGAGTGGCATTGAACCGGACAAGCTCAAAACAGCGTCTCCCACCCGCCGCCCCAGGGAACTCCTCTGAGGTCAGGGACACGCCTCCCTGCTCCCAACCTGTGTCCACCAGGGGCCACATCCTGGGAGTGGGCACGCGAGGAGCGTCACACGCGAGGCCCTCGGTGAGCTGTTTTCTGGCTTCATATCGCAGAGCAGTCGCACAACCTGCACCTGCCAGTCAGTCTTCCTTGTCTGCGGTTTCCGCCCTTGCAAACATGCCTGCTCTGGAACATGTACCGGGAACCCCAAACAGGCTCTTGGGGTGCTTGGGTGTCACTGTGGCCGTGTGTGTGTGTGCGGAGTGGTGAGTAATTGGCATTGCGCATGTGTTCCCAGTGAGATGATAATTCTGCCTGCTTGTTTTAGCTCTCCTACTCTAAACAAGAGTACTTTTTGCAGTCATTTGGTGACAGGTTTTCTGCAGTTTGTACTTTCTGCTGATGATATCACTGTTTGAAATGGAGCCTACGTGTGGCGCTGAAGTGCTGTCTAGTGATCTCAAGTGCAGGATGACTGTGTTGTGCCTTGCGGAGAGCATACAGGCTGGAGCGGCTTTGTTCGGACACCAGCCGCGGTGCTCCTGCCTGTGAGTTCAGTGTTTACGAGTCAACAACATATTTTAAGTAACGTGCCTGTAAACAGAAACACATATAAGGAGGGTAAATACTGAGTGATTGATAAAAATGTGACCAGAGGCTTGTGGGAACCTAACCCTGTATTTTCCCCTACAAGTATTTGTTAATTCAGTATTTACAGAGACTTTACAGAACACAGTAGTTGATGAGTCATGAGAATGACCATATGTGTGTGAGATACTTGTAATTCTTTAAATATGCCCCATGCAAACGCACAGCTGTGCCTGGCAGCTTCTCTCCAGCCCCCTTTACCCTCCAAGATGTAATTCATTGATTCATCTGTCCCTCAGCTCAGGGTGTGCTCTACCACACCTCATTGTGTGTATCCATGCCAGTTGTTTTCATATGAGCTCGAAGGACAATTTCAAGGGGAAGTAGAATCTCACGAATGCAGGTGGAGCAGGGAGGGAGGGGCACTCGTGCTCTGGCCACGAGGCAGGTCTCATGGGGAGGAGAGGGGCAGGTTGGCCGGGCAGGCTTCTTCTCCTCTTCCTCCGTTGTGGAAACATTCCCACACACTCCCGTAGTTTATTCTGGCTCTTTGGGGATGACTCTGGTTTGTGTCAATTTGAATGCTTTAGGATGGAAAATACTTGAGGACAAAATGTAAAATATATAGAGAGAGACTCACAGCAACAGATAACTTTCCAGGGGAGAAGAACAAACAGGGAAGCTTTGAGAACACAGGCACAAGTGGGTTCCTAGGGAGTGGCCCCACACTCCCTCCTGCCTGAGTTCCAGGGAACAGCTTTCATTTGCATAGTTTGAACAGTAGATTTGAGAACATTGGGAGGGGCCCTGTACCTTGTTATCCAGCTAGAGCCCATGGAGACGGCAGGACTGCAGAGTAGAAATGACCACATTGACTGTTGAGTCTGGAGGGCTCTTGGGGTCTTAGGGTCTCACAGAGTCATCTGCACGGTATTGTGGGGGAGGAGCTACAGAATGACTTCATGAGAGAGGAGAGCAGAGCAATCCCTGCATCCTCCCCAAAGGACCACAGGCTGGGAATGAAGGAAGTGTCTTCAGTCAGCAGGTGGCTAATGGTATTTGGTCTTAATGGTCACTGCTGTGTCCAGATGCCATCAGTATTAGGACTATTCCACCCTGGCTGGTGTGGCTCAGTGGATTGAGTGCTGGCCTATGAACAAAAAGGTCACCAATTAGATTCCCAGTCAGGGCACATGCCCGGGTTTCAGTCTGGGTTCCCTGTAGGGGCCATGCAAGAGGCAACTACACATTGACGTTTCTCCCCTTTCCTTTTTCCCTCCCTTCCCCTATCTCTAAAAGTAAATAAATAAAATTTTAAAAATATATTAGGGCTATTCCACTCTTTCAAAATATGCCTACCCCTCCCCAAGAGAGCTTAGGCACAACCACAGATAAGTACAAATTCACTGAGACACAGTTTCTGCCGCCCCAGCAGAATGGAGAATTTAGATAGATAGAAACAAAACAAAACAAAACAAAACAAAACAAACAAAAGCCCTAGAACATTTCTTACTCATGAAGTCACTGACATCTGTATTTACTAGAAGAATTAAAAATAATAGAAATAATCACCCAGCAGAACTGTGTTTATGGGTATGCAGTAAAATGTCATAGTAAGCCAGAAGTACTTGCAGATTAAATGTATTGAGACTCATAAATAAACATGTAAATCTGTGGCTTATTTGATATACATCTTTATATTACTTCACAAAATATTTACATGGACCCTGCATATTCTGGGCCAGCATGCCCAACCTTATCTTCTGCCCATTTCTGCTGCCTGGTCCAATGTCTGACATTCAACAGGTAGTCAACAATGAGCTCTTGAACTAAGGACTGGATGCAAAGATGCATACCTATTCGTGAGATCTTGGAAAACTAATGCCAGAAGATACCCTTGGGGCCTAAGCCA
Organism: Phyllostomus hastatus; assembly: GCF_019186645.2. Lineage (NCBI taxonomy): Eukaryota > Metazoa > Chordata > Mammalia > Chiroptera > Phyllostomidae > Phyllostomus > Phyllostomus hastatus. Next base: position 38,880,993 of record NW_025333872.1, on the reverse strand, counting down.
TACTACAGTTGGGAGAAACCTGTAGTTGTCCAACCCAAATCCATTCCCTCCTCGGTGGGCCAGGGTGCCCAGCCCTAGGGGACAGCCATCACTGGGGACACTGTTTTCCTGCCGCGTCAGCTCTGGTGGGCCTGTGACTCAGTGCTGGATATCCTCAGGCACCAATAAGACAAGGGTTCGTATCTAGGATGTCTCCTGGGCAATCTTTTACTTGCCTGATATGTTGGTGAAACATCTATTCCCACTTCTTTTTGCCTTAAATGTGTGAGCAGCTGTTTTACAACCAAGAGAAAAAGTTCAAGGGAATATAGAGACACTGGCTCTGACACTGGCTCTGACACTGCCCAAGTGTTGAACCAATGCCAGCAGCTGTCTGCTTCCAGGCTGCTTGCTACATGAAAACTAACCTGCTTGCTTAGGTCAGGTAGTCTCTTCCCTGCAGCCAAGGTATTCCTAAGTGATGCACTGATACAGATTGAAAGAGCTGAATGTAAGACAAAGAAATGAAGTACAGCTTCACGTAGTAGGGAGTGTTTTCATTTCTTTCTCGGAAGAACTCTTGAGTGGTGGTCTTGCTGAAGGAAGTGGGGAGTTGTGGGAAAGTATTAGGATAAGACAGTGGGTCCTGAAGTCACAAAGAAACACCAGCAACTCAGTTCCTTAACAATAAAGCTGGGCTTAATAAACTGTTTCTCTTAAACAAGTCTCTTCTTGTAAATAACAGTTCCAGCATTATGGGAAGCCAAGAAGTCACTGGGTATGGCTATTTTGATTTAAATGAATTGAAATTAACATAACAATTGTGTTCCTCACATGCAGTCCACGGGTAACCACTAAGTCACAGGTCTTCCAAGCGCTCAGTAGTCATATGCAGCTAGTGGTTACTGTATTGGACAGTGCAGTTATAGAGTACTTTCATCATCATAGGAAATTTTATTGGACAACATTGCTTTATAGGAAAGGTCAGCAAACATCTCCTATAAAATAATATGCGGTGTATATTTTAGCCTTTGCAGACTAAGGGGCCAAATTAAAGATATCATGTGTCTTTGTGCAACTACTCAACTGCTTAAAAGCAGCTTCAGATGTATGTAAACAAACAGGCCTGGCTGGGTTCCAGTAAAACTGTTTATAAAAATAGGCTCTGGGCCTAGGGGCTGACCCCTGCTTTGTATTGTTCCCTGCTGCGAGGCTGGGCTGTCTTTGTGACTTCCACATAAACCATCCTAATCTGATTAATAATTCTATCCCAACTGGATGGTCAATAGAAGGTACCTTTGATATCATTCCAAAAATTTCACATGAAACATTGTTAAAATATACTTAGAACAAATGTAAAGAATTAGAACTTGAAATCTCCTTTTTGCGGGCGGGGGATAAAAGTACCCTCGCTCCAGCAACGTTTTATAGTTTTATCAGTTTGTAAATTCTTCGTCTCTGGTTCTATCCTCAAGTTCTAATATTATCTTGATGATGAACAAAGCGCCCAGTTGAACATGCTGAGGGCTTAAAACTAGCACGAGAAATCATAAGAAAGTCAATAAAAAATACAAGTATCATCAGTGATCTGATTTAGACCAATCCGATCCCTCGTGTCTGCTGGATCATTTGCAGGGCTGTGAACGGACCTCCCACCCAGAGCGCTGAACTGGCTGGGCAGAAGTAGTGAACGATAACTGGCTTTGTGATCTTGGACAAATAATTCACATGATCAGGCTTGTGTTTTTGATTTTATCTCCTGGTGCTTAAAAGCTCTGTTAGAGGCCTATGCTTAATTACCCGAATTAATTATCCAAAGCAGCTACACTGGCATGACCACTCGTTTTATTAGATGATGTTGCCCCCTTCTGGATACTTTGTGTATCTGCACTGTGATTCTCCCAAGCCCAGCTCCCAGACCCACCCACCACCTTACCTCAGTTTTCCTTTAATTTAGTATAGCCACTTGCTCAGGCTGAGTTCCTCTGTGTTATCATGTCATGAACTGCAGGGTTTCACTTATGACAAATGAGACATAAACATAGGGAATTAAAAAAGTCTTTTTACTTCTGTTATTTTATTAAAATATAAAAGCCAAACTATACCATAAAATTATAGGTCCACAGGACCTTAGACAGCATGCCAAAAATGTCAAACAAATACCACATCTGTTTTCAAATACATAATTACTTCATGAGAATATGAAACACAGGCAGGAGTGGCAGGTGCCGACCTGAGGACTGGGTTGCTCCCAGGGAGGGAGGAAGGGAACTGCTACCCAGAAGGGAGGGCTCTGTATCTGTAGAGTTTTATTTGTTGAAAAGAAGGACCTAAGGACAATATGGCAAAATATTTATGTAACAGTTGGGCTTACTGGGGTAAATGTCACAAAGTAGTTTTACGTCCTTACACCACCTTTTTTTTTCTTGTGTGCATATGGAAATCTCCGTTCCCTACCCCTGGATGATGTTTTGGGCAAATTCCAGAGCTTTCACTGTCACTTCTAGATATTACTTTGCAGTTTCCTTTAACGTTTTTAAGAAGCTCAGTCTGATCTATACAAAAGCTTTAATCTCTCCCTCGAGCATCCCCACTGTACTGGTGCCTGGGCCTAACGAGCTCGGAAACCTGTGATGCCAGTCTCTTCTGTCCTTACTCAGTGCTGTCCCTTGATGATAAGGATGACGCAGGGACTGTGCACAAACATGCACACTCCACATTACATACCACACACACCCCATGTTCTCCCCACACACCCACACACACCCCACATCACCCCCATACACACCAATGCACACTCCACAGTACATACACACTCCACATCTCCCCCCACCCCACAATTCCCCCTCCCAAACACACATATACACACAATTGAAGCAGGGGCAGGAAGGCATTCAGGGCAGAAAAACCTGACTTGCCTGGCTCGGTTTGCAGATGCCCATGTGATGCGGGGCACGTGTGGGCTGTCTGAACACGTCTCCTTCACAAGGGAACCTCCCACTGAACCTCTGTCTGGCACCATCCCCAGCTCCTGCTTCCTGTGGTGCACCCAGCACAGATGCTTTCTGTGGGGTCACTAGTCCAGGCAGATAGGCCTCTCGGATGGGGCTACTTCCAGCTGCCCCAAGTCTTGCTGCCTTTACCTACAAGGTCCCTTCTGGCTCTAGGACATGTACTGACCTATTGGGGAGAGGTTCCCTCTCCTCCCTTGACCCTCAGGGGCAGCACAGCCCCACCCTCCCCTTCACCAGCCTGTATACCCTCTAGACTTCAGACACTCCTGTTGAGCTCTCTGTGGGAGTGGGGCCTCTCCTCCCTTGGAGTGAGTGAGTGGGGAGCCTACCACCCATTCGAAGGAGGAGGCTCAGCCCTCTGATGTTTCTTTCCACAGGGATCCTCTCTACCAGTCTTAGGAATCTTCAGCTCTTTCTCTTATGTCCTGGAGGTTGAGGGGCTTTGGGTGGCAGAATGTGTTTTGGGACTCTTAGTACGTCCTGTACTTCACTTTAGAATGGGTAGGTACATAACATTCTTTGTTTTTAGCCAAAGTCCAACGTTTTGTTTGAAAGTCCATTTAGTGACCTCTTGGCTAGGTGTTCGTGCCCTTGCATAATCCTGATTGTAAAAGCCAGATCTCTGTCTAGAATCCTGTGTCTGTAATTTCTAGCCTCACGCCTGTGTGTCCTCGCTCCTCAGGGTGGGTTTCAACCTGGGCCTCCTTTTACACATCTGGACTCTGATTCTCTCTCTCTCTCTCACTCTCTCACTCTCTCACTCTCTCTCTCTCTTTTTGTGATGAGCCCAGGTCACAGAGATACATTTGTGAGATTTTGTTCTTTAGATACATGATAATTATATTATTTTATTCTCACTGTGTAGAAATACTTCTAATATCATTTAAGAAGTTATTTTAATCTCTCACATGGTATTCTGCTAGCGAGGAGACTAAGAGCCAGATCTGCTGAAATCATCTGCTGCGAATCACACTCCCGGAGTTGGAGCCCAGATGCCTGGACGTGACTTTATGGCCTTGGAATCTGTCACACCATTTACCCAAAGCACAGGCAGGGTCGTGCTCAGTGCCTTTCCAGTTTGAGTGTGAGGTCAAACATATTCTTAGCTTAGATCATAGCAGGCAAACAGCTATCAAAGTATTTTTAGATGCATTGATATTGAGGTAACTTCTTGAAATTTGGGGGTATCTGGAATCCTAATCATCGCCTAAGGAATAAAATACACTTACAAATAGATCCAGGTCTCGAGTCCACACACACAAAAGGACTTGTTGAAACTGAAGACATATTGTTCCAATTAGCTGATGATTTTAAGAATTAACAGCTTAAACATATTCTAATTTTATAAAAATCAAACATGGATAAGTCACGGTCCAATGCAGAGCTCATTAACCACTTTATTATGTCATTGAAAGTCTAAATGACCTTCTGTTTTCTGAAGATTTTCTCAAGTCTCCCCATCCCTTTGTCTAACCATTCATCCAAACAACATTTCTTTAGTGCCTAGAATGTCCATCTCCAACCCCCTCCCCGCATCCCTGGCCGTCACAGCTTTTTCCTTTGAAACACTTCCCACTCAGACCCCAGTTTACCTGATCAGACTAACCACTAATGTTATTTGTCTCTGCCATTTCTCTGCCTGGGGGGATAGCTTCAAGTTGCCAGGGACTGTTTCACAGTCAGTGGTGAGAAAGGATCTAAATTGTGATGATAGGAGAGAGGACTGATTGGAAATGCAGAGGTGCACCCCAGTGTAATGGGTTTTTGACAAGTAGAGGGGGTTGCGAGCATGTTTCACTCTGGTCCCACTGCTGTTGCTCGACTCTTGGGACCTGGTTTCTGTTCTGATGTACCGTTTGCGTGTTCCTGCCTGTAGGCAGGTGCCCCTGGCAGTGAGACGGTGAGTGTAGCCCCAGGTGAGGAGAGCAAGGCCTGCGTGTGTGCGTGCATGTGTGCAAGTGTGAGTGCATGTATGTGCAGCAAGTCCAGAGTTCTACCTTTTAAATGAGGTACCTATAGGAATCTTCAAAGAGGTGGAAATTCAGAATGCTTCAGAACAAACCCACATTGTCAAATGCTATTTTTAGGATTTTTAAGTCATTGAGAAAGTTCATCATGTGATTTGAAGTATACTCTGCAATTTCATGATGTATTAGAATAAATAATATTCTCTAACTTAGAACAGCTGCTTCCTTCAACTTGCTGATGAAGAGAGACTAAACTCTAAAAAAATTTCAATCTCTGTTAAGAGTCTGTAGACTTGTGGACTGCGTGCACCTCTTGGAGGAGTGGAGGGCTGCAGGAGGACGGTGGGGTTGGGAGAGAGAGCAGAGCTGGCTGCTCTGGGCCACCCTCTGACACCCCTGTCCGGTGGTGGGGTCACCATGGGGCAAGGACAGGTCTTGACTTAGCTCCTCACAAATGCAATTTTGTGAGTGCTGAGCACAAAACATTGTGTGTGTGTACAACATCAGTCTACTATTGTCTCACAGAGTTAGTTTTCCATGAAATCAGTATAAGAAATTCTGATCTAGGTAGTTAATAATGGTTATTGTAATGAGAATGTTCTCTTTTTGGAATGTTACCAAACATACCATGAGTCTTCAGCGTATGCCTTCTCTGGTCTCCTTGAACATCCTGTGTGTGTGGGTGCTGATACAGGCAAGTCTGATACAATTGATATATACAATTGTAAATGATATAAATATATGATATTTTGCCACAGCACAGACTGTGGTTTTTGCTGAGATTTAGAAGATATTCCTTTTCTTATGTGAGATGTGGGAAGCATCTCACTCTCAGTGGTGTTAGTGGGGCACTCCTGTAGGTGACACATCTCAGTTTTATATTCACATTTATTGGCTTCACATTTGGAGAGTACAATGGCTTAAATAGCATCGCCACTAAACTTCATGAGACTCCACCTGGAGTCTCAGAATATCACCTTATTTTGAAATAGGGTCCTGGCAGATCCTCAGTTAAAGTGCTCTAGATGAGATCATCCTGGACTTAGGATGGGCCCTAAATCCAATAATTGTCTTTGTAGAAGAAAGAAGAGGGAGACATGGACAGAGAAGAGACACAGAAAACACAGTCACATGAAGACAGAGGCAGAGACTGGCGTGAGGCAGCTGCAAGCCTGAGTACCTGGAGGATGGCTGTGTGGCCCTGGTAACAGCTTGATCTCAGACTTCTGGTTTTCAAAACTGTGAGGGAATAAATTTTTGTTATTTTAAGCCACCAAGTTTATAGTAATTTATTTGGAGCAGCCTTAGGAAAGCAATACAGAGGGTGACATTTCTTGGTATTTTTTCCCAAATTATTACTTAGCTCATAACTCATTGACCTTCAGTCTTCTATTGAAAAAATTGTCCTGTGTTTTCCAATAGATTACTAGTGAAATATAGTGACTATATTCTTAAGATAGATACTATTCACTTATTTATTCATTTGAAACACACACACACACATGCATAGTATTCCTAAAGTTTGTAAGTCAAGAAATATTTTCACAAGGGCTTATTAAACTCATAACACAGCATAACTCCCGGTGGTAGCCCAAGTTCTGGAGTAGAGTTCTTTGGTGCAGAGTGGAGAAAAAGAGAAGTTACTTTCCTTTCTGGGACACAGACCAACCAGGTCCACTTTTTTTAAATAAAATTTATTTAACATCCTCGTCCCTCTCGTCCTCTCCTTAGTCTCCTTGGCACACAGTTTCCTCATGTGCCTCAGCCCGACTGTCCCTAACCTACGCCCCACTCTAGAAAGGACTCTAGGCTCTAAAATGATCATCACCCCTTTCCCCTGCCCATCCCCTCCCAACAAAATTCATTCCCTGTGTTGTTTATTTTTTCTAGAATTTGGTCAATCAGATTACTTCTAATTTATGTTAATGGATGCATGCTTGACTTTCTTATAACCCAGGAATATTAGAGTTTTAAGAGAATACTTACATATTTGTTACCTGCCTTACTTCCAGCCACTGAAAGGTTGGAATAATCCTTAATGCTTCAGCTTTAAAGACAGTCATTTCCTCAGAACACTGAGCACCTCTTCTTGTGCTCAGGGAGTCAGAGCGCATCATCCATGGGATAGGTGTTGGGGGGCTCCACCCACAGGGCCCCCCCTCTGCCCCCCGCCGACTGCCATGGATGAGAATAAATTTACCAAGGCATGATCTGCTTGGGGAAGAAAGGTGGCCAATCTCTCAAAGGAGAAGGGCCAGGAGCCTGTTCCTCATGGGCTTTTATTGGGTTCATTTTCACAAGAATTCAGGTAAAGCTCATTAATCATTGCCAGGCAGTAAGGATCAAACAATGGATAACAAAGAACTCTGAGGGCCTATTCTGAGTCAGGGTCAGATAGCTAAAGAGCTGTAAAACTTTGAGGAACAAACTTACTTCTTGCTTGGACCCTTATCATTTAATTGAGAGCATTCTAAACAAAGCAGGTTTCACAGGATTTTACATATTCTTTCTTAGTCCTGATTGCTGGGGGAACCAGCCCTTTCCAGCACAGGGCTGCACCACCCTTGTTTTAGGCTTAGGTGGGGCAAGGGAAGTAAGGCAGCCAAGAAATTAGGAGATTTCTCAAAGGCAATGAGAACTCAGGTTTTGTCAAAGCCGAGGGGTGGGGGTCCATCACCTCCTTTTGCTGTAGCCCCCTTCCTTGGGGGCCTCCCACGTGATCGTGCCTGTCTTAGGTCGTTCCCCCATTGGGGAATCTTATCCATCATTGGCTAACCGACCAAGCACTGGGGGCTAGTTATGGATGAAGTAAAAGGAGCAGAAGCAGTGCTCCTGCCAGAGAGCTAAGCTTTTGTCTCCTTGGTGGCTTACGGTCCAAGATCGCTCCCTCAGCCTTAGTCTTGGTGGGGGTTACAGCTTCTGAAACCAGGCAGGGCAGTTCCCAACAGATAGGGGTGCCATCAATGGCCTGAGGGCCTCATCTGCAAGACTCAAGGTCAAGGGGAGCAAGATCTTGTTTCAAGGAACTGAGGCAAGTGGAGAGGGGATCTGAGTCCAGCTGTGCTGAGTGGGAGGCGAATCACCCCGAGAGGGAGCTGGTGATCCAGAGACCTAAGGCGACAGTGGGGAGGGCAGTCGGGGCAGTCACAAAGCATTGGTTGTAAGAGGAGAGGAATAAAAAGGGGTGACCATTGTATTTTTTATATTTTCTTAATGCTGATTTACAATGTTTGATATACTTTTGAGATCTAAAAAAATATGAATTTCACTCATGCCTTTAAAAAAGTCTAGATTAATTTTTTTAGATCCCCAAAACAAGTGAAACACTCTAAGTCTGCATAAAGAAAAGGTGAAAAGTATCTTTTCTTTCCTCCCCTCAGTCAATCAGTCAACAGGTGGTGCATGGCCTTCACCATCTCAGGTAAACATACAGACACTTTTTTTTTTTTTACTATTAATCTCTTCCTTTTAATATATGAACTTGAATTATACTGCAAACATTTCATGAATGTTGTTCTGCTTAATCACACATTGTGGACCTCCCTGGGCAACGTGGATATGTTACTCACTCACTGTGCTCAGTTGTTAGGTGACACCCCATTGTGTGAGCCTCCTGAACTTTGTGTGATTGTTTCCTTGTGAATGGACACTTCGTTTTCCTCCAGGCTTCGACACTAAAAATATCCTTGTACAGACATCTGTACATATTGTTGTCATTATTTTTTATAGCATGAGATTCCCCAAAGTGGGATTCCTGGCAAAAGGGTACTGAATATTAATAGATATTTCCAGCTTACTTTCCAAAAGCATGATTGCATGTCACACTCCTATCTGCATCAGAAGAATGTCTGTTTTTGACACTCTCACCAGTACTGGATGATATCACCCTTTTTAATTTTTGCCATGGCTAAACGAGCAATGATTTTTCCTTGCTGATTTCACTTGTTTTCTTTCTCATTTATAGGCCTGAAAAAGAAATTTCCTGGGCTTTGGAAAACCAGGCTCTCCTGAGCCCTAGGTACAGGCCTGGCTTCTGAAAGCAAAAGACCAATCCTGGTTCTGCTGACTCCCAGCTCTGTGGTCTCAGCAAGGTTAGTTCACTTTTCCAGTTCTCATTTTTGCAATCTGTGATACTGTTGAATTATTAAATAAAATGGTACATGTAAATCTCATAATATAATCTCTAACAGTTATAAGAACTCAATACATGGTAGCTATTATTATATTGTTATTAAATAATGACATGAAAGGCTGGAGAGAAAATTGCAGAGTCATCTTCATATTGTCTTGGTTGCTAATGTGGTCACAAGTTATGAACTAAGTTTAAATGAATAATTTAACCCCCCCCCCCAGTTTTCTTAATTTTTCCCTCTTTATTCCCCCTCCACCCTGCTCTCCAACCCTCCAGCATTCTTCCCCCCTTAGTTCATGTCCACGGGTTGTACATATAAGTTATTTGAATTCTCTGTTTTGTATACCATTTTTGACCTCTCCCCATCTATTTTATGCCTACCATTTATGCTTCTTCCCAGTACCTTTTCCTCCTATTCCTCCTCTCCTTATCCCCACTGAAAACCCTCCATATGATCTCCATTTTCCTGATTCTGTTCCTCTTCTAGTTGTTTTCCTAGTTTTTGTTTTCATTGCTTTTCTTTTTTTTTTAGGTTCATTTGTTGATAGTTGTGAGTTTGTTGTCATTTTACTGTTCATAGTTTTGATCTTCTATTTCTTAGATAAGCCCCTTTAACATTTCATATAATAAGGGTTTAGTGATGATGAACTCCTTTAACTTTACCATATCTGGAAAGTACCTTATCTGCCCTCCCATTCTAAAAGAAAGCTTTTCTGTATAGAGTAATATTGGATGTAGGTCCCTGCTTTTCATGACTTCAAATACTTCTTTCCAGCCCCTTTTTGACTGTAAAGTTTCTTATGAGGAATCAGCTGATAGCCTTATGGGTACTTTGTAGGTAAATCTTTCCTTTCCTCTTGCTGCTTTTAAGATTCTCTCTTTATCTTTAATCTTGAGTAACTTAATGATGATGTGCCTTGGTGTGTTCCTCTTTGGGTCCAACTTCTTTGGGATTCTCTGGGCTTCCTCAACTTCCTAGAAGTCTATTCCCTTCACCAGATTGGGGAAGTTTTCCTTCATTATTAGTTCAAATAAATTTTCATTTTCTTGCTCTTGTTCTTCTCTTTCTGGCACTCCTATAATTTGGATATTGGAACATTTAAAGTTGTCCCAGAGGTTCCTAAGCTTTTCTTCATTCTTTTGAATTCTTGTTTTTTCATTCTGTTCCAGTTGGATGTTTATTTCTTCCTTTTGTTCCAAATCATTGCTATGAATCCTGGTTTCCTTCCTGTCACTCTTGGTTCCCTGAATATTCTGCTTTATTTCACTTTGGGTAATCTTCATTTGTTCTTTCATTTTTCGACCAAGCTCAATCAGTTCTGCAAGTATGTTAATTACCAGGGCTTTGAACTCTCCGTCAGATAGGTTGGCTATCTCCTCATCACTTAGCTCTTTTCCTGGAGGTTTGCTGTGTTCTTTCATTTGGGCCATATTTCTGCCATATCATAAGCACTGTCCTGAGTGTCAGGAATTTACTCATCAGGGTAAGTAAGGTTAAGCTATAGTAACAAATACTTCTAAAATCTTAGTGGCCTAAAACAACAAAGGTTTATTTCTTGCTTTTAATACATGTGCATTGGGAGCCCCTCTATGTCCTCCAGTCCTCACTAGGGATCCGTGATGGTGGATTGACCACTGTCAAGCTGAGGGGAAAGAGTACAGGGCAAACACACATTGAGTCATTGGCCACAGACATTGACAATAGGGAAGTACCATCCTACCACACTCCATGAAGGAGAGAGTCAAGATCAGTTGTGAACTGTCCATGTGACAACCACGTGGGAAAAAGATGAAAGGGACATGATCTTGACTTTGAAAGAGCTCTTGGTCTGGAAGGGAGAAGTACTTTTAATTAGGTATGAAGTGCGACAGGAGCTCAGAGGTAAGTGCTGAGAGGTGGGGAAAGTTTTCACAGAGATGTTGGTGCTTGAGATTTTAAAATTTTTATTACTCTTTAATTTTATAATTTCAAAATATTTTAAAAGTTGTGGTAAATTACACATAACAAAATTTACCATCATACCCATTTTAGTGTAGAGTGGCACAGAGTACATTCCCATTGCTGGGCTACCATCACCACCATCCATCCACAGAACTCTTATAACTTTGCGAAACTGAACCCTGGCACTCATTACACAGCAACTCCCCATTCCCTCCTCCCTCAGCGCCTCACAACCACTACTCTGCTTTCTGTGTCAGTGAATTTGGTTCCTGTAGGTACTTCACATACATGGAACTATGCAGTATTTGTCTGTTTGTGATAGACCTGTTTCACTTAGCATGATGTCCTCAAGGTTTAGCCATGATATAAGCATGTTCATGTGCCAGAATCCCTCTCCTTTTTAAGCTACATAATATCTCATTGTGTGTGCACATCACATTTGGTGTAGGGAACGACCTGAGTAGCTTCCACATTTTGGTTATTGTGAACAGTGCTACTATGAACATGGCTGTCCCTGCTTCAAGTCCCTGTTCTTTGGACATGTGGTCAGAAGTGGAATTGCTGGATCTTGTGCTGCATCTAAGGAATTAGAGGTTCTCTAGGCAGACCACGTGGGCAGGGTGTGTCAAGCAGGGAGAAGAGTGGGTGCCAAAGTTAGGGAAACGAGAGGATACTGAGCCCTGTGAAGCAGCAGAAAATCATTGAGGTTGGAAAACCAAATGGTGCATGAGTGTTTGGAGCCAGCCAGGGCAGAAGGGTGGGGGCAGGGTCTTGACCTGGACTCCATAGCTTTTGAGGGACGGTCTTAACGACAGTGTCACCCCACTGGCTGCACATGTGCTCTGAAAGGTTCACGGAGAGCCCTTCTGAAAGGGTTGGAACAATTTTCCCTTAATCAGTCCGTTTTCAAATAATTTAAAAAGTGCCTAGTATGTTGTTGACACTCAATAAATTACTTAATAATGTTAATTTTATTAGAAGAAAATAGAGGAGAAAATTCCTATGATCTCCGATCTCCAAGTTTCTTTAATGCGCCACAGACTTCCCGCATCCTTTTCCAATTAAATAAAGTGCAATATCAGGCAGCTGTTGTCACAAAGGGCCAAATTGCTTTTCTTAAGTGGCCTCTTTTATACCCTTTTCTGCTGCCAGACAGAACTTTAATAGCATTAAGTACATTCAAACAGAAGAAGAAAGTAAATAAAAATTTTCAAAAGCTGTTAACTTTGGATATGTAGCATTTAACAGTCCCGTGCCAGCCCCACTCACCCAGAGGTCCTCGGGACTCATCTCAGAGAAAAAGTTATTAAAATCCTTATAAAGGCAAAAATGTGCTGCGAAAATCTAAGATGTGCCAATACTTTATTAAGTACCAAATAATTTGTGTTAAATGCATACATTCAAGGTGCTTGTAAAAGCCACTTGGAGAGAGAGATCTGGTAGTCATCCAGAAACTGTGTTCTTTGAAATGCTACAGCATTCTCCATCAGCCTTCTTCAAGTAAGAATTTGCTGGATCTACCAAAGCTGACCTTTTCAGGATCTTGCAGTGTTGTTTAAAGACAATACATGGATTAACTTCACAACAGCTTAAAGAGAAAGGCGGGTGGAAGAACCTATGTTTCAGATAACACCACTTGGATGTGTTTAAGTGTTTTACACCAAGGACTGAACCAAATGAATGCACTGGAATCATCTTTGAGGGAGCTGGGCTTTGAGGAAAACCATGTTTCTTTCCCAAATTCCCAACACCTCAGTGGAGGTGAAATCAAATCTAATGAGCAACAAGCCAGCGTTGATGGAGAGAAAGCACTGAAAGCTAAACCTGAATTAGAATGTGTTTTGGGGGCGGTGGCTGGATTTTGTGCAGCCTGTGTGCCTGTGATTTTTGAATAAAAAGAACAACCTTCTTTTTCTGTGTGAATGTGACATTGTTTGGGGAGAAAAATTTGGTCCACTGGTTGGAACCCTTGTGGCCTGCCTTCATCAGATGTCAGAAATCCCTGCACTTAGGCCTTACTTACAAAGATGAGGTTCTTCTGTCTCTAAAATGGAATGCCAGCTTTGCTGTCCATTGGAATGGGAGTGGGTGGGAAGAGCAGGGGGATATGTGACCTTCATTAGTTGGTATAGATGTAATGACACTTCATTTGCTGATCAGAAGTTGACGTCGTGTTAGCATCACCCAGCACCTACCTGAAGCATGATGAAAAGTTGATACAGAAGAGATGAGGTCATTGTTTTGTTTTCTGTTGCCTGCTGTTAAAATGTTAAACGTGAGGTTGTCTAGGCCCCACACTGAGTTAGATGGGGCCCTGCAGGTCCAGGCTCCACTCAGTTCTACCATGAACTTGTGCAACCAGGATCTGTTTTCATGTCTGTGTAACGAATAGTGATGCCCACTGGGAACCACTTACAATGTGGTTGTATATGTCAAATATGTGTCAAATAAGAAGTCCCATGTACATAAAAAAGGACCTGTTAAAAAATTAATGTTCTTATTTGATAAAAATGAAAATATGGGCTTGGCATGGGTGTGGCTGGGAGGACAGGAGAGAACTCGCTCAGACAGGCTCCCTGGGTGGGTCTCACTAAACAAGCAGTGAGGGAGGTCTGAAGAATGCTTATTTTCCAAACTGGCATGGAGCTTCCCTCTTGCCAGGAGACTTACTGCACTCTGTGAATCCAAGTTTGCCCCAGAGCTCTGAGGGGACTGCTTGGGCCTCTCTGGGCTTGGACTCAGCTTCTCTTGCTTTGGTCTTCTCTTGGCAAATTTGAGCTCTGGACTCCCCACACAGGTTCTGATTCTGCCCCTGAACTTGGTGTTTGTATTCAGTTGCCCTGAGGTTTGACTCCTCACTCTCCCCTGTTGAATTCAGCTCGGTTACCTCGGACGCTGCCCTAGCCCTTTTGAGGGACAGCTGGCCTGGTTCAGTCATTGCCCCACCATGAGTGGGAACTGGGCCCCCTGAGGGTCAAGTGCTGGAGCCAGCCTTCCTGTGGGATAAGCCAACACATGTAGACTGGTCCCATGGGTAATGTGACCGTAAGTTTGATTTTCTTCATTTCAACTATTCCCAATTAATTCCCTTCTGAGTTCTCTTAACCTCAGCAGTGTTGTGTCCTCATAATGTAGAGGAGCTGCCTATGGGAGCCATCTGTCCTGAAGGTGTTGCTTAAAATGCCAGACAAGAGCAATCCAGATTTCTTTGTAGACCAATACTTTACAGTTTTAGCTGCAAAATTCATCTGGATTATAAATGTCTGTATCGATCTTCCTGAGTCCTTGGCCTCTGTTTTGTGGTCACTTGTGTTGTTATTCTGTCTGCTCACCTCTGCCCTAAACTCTGTTTCAATTAAATTTAATTACCTGGAACTTACTGAGCATCTTCTTTGTGCCAGACGCTGTGCAGAGATGGGTGACTCCTTGTAGTTTTGTTGGTAGGTGCAAAGTATGTCTAGTGGGTATTTCCTTCCTCCCTTCTCTAAACTTGGCTAGCCACTGGGTGTGAAAGACCTCTTGTATAGCTCAGTCAGGATGGGGGTTTTGTCAAGACCTCATTTTGGGAGAGCTTGGGAGAGTACACTTCCATTTCATGTGGTACCCATGGCTGAATAGGGAGGGACACAGAGAAAGAGGAATGAAGACGGCAGCTGGAAGGGCTGGGGAAAGGACGCATGTCTTGGTTACACAATGCTTTACTATTTCTGCTGTTTACACAGTCCTCTCATGTACAGTCCAGGACTTTGTCACCTTCCCATAAGATGGTTTTCTTGGACCCTCTTACACAGAGGGGGAAACTAAGGGTTTAAAGGGCTCACTGGCCATTCATAGTCTCATGGTTGGACTGCATCTTCCGTTTCTCTTAACCCTTGCTCACTCTGCTGCCCCCACCTCAGCCTCCCAAACAAGCCCAGCGTGCTGCTGCCTTAATGCCTTTCCTTCTTGCTGTTCCTTCTGCCTGGGGTGCCCTTCCCCGATTATCTGCGTGGCCCGTCCCTTACTGCCTGGCCATGTGCTTACTGTTGCCTTCTCCCCAGATCACTCTATCCCCTTTCCCAGCTTTACTTTCTCCACAGCTTTCTACCACGTAACACACCATATACACATACTTCACTTATTAATTATGTTTATTAGTGTCTGTCCCCCTCCACTAGAATGTGAGTACGTTGAGATTTTTGTCTATTTTCCTTAAATATCCTACTGGTGGATATTTGTTTTGACTGGTTGTAAAGGCTGTTGACAATATACCATTTGCACATTTAAAATTTGTCTGTAGGATAAATTCCTTGAAGTAAAGTTGTTGGGTCAAAGAAGGTGCAGTTTTGTAATTTTGATAGATATTGCTAAATTATTATTTTAATTTTTAAAAAAGAAGGTTATAGTAATGACACTTATATGGATATAAAATTAACATGTACCAGAGATTTTGTTAGATTATTTAATAAATAAAGATCCAGCAAAATGTTACAGTCATTTCAAAGGAGAATTCAAAGCACCATACATATATAGGCAAATGTTGAATGCTGAACTGAAATTACAAGTAGGTGAAAAACAGGTCAACAATAAACAAAATCCCACATACACAACTAATTTTTTAAAAGATTTTTATTTATTTATTTATTTATAGAGAGAGGGAAAGGAAGGGAGAAAGAGAGGGAGAGAAACATCAACCTATGAGAGAAAATTAATCAGTTGCCTGTCGTACGCCCCCAATAGGGGACCCGGACTGCAACCCAGGAATGTGCCCTGACTGGGAATTGAACCAGAGACCTTTTGTTTTGCAGGCTGGTGCTCAATCCACTGAGCCACACCAGCCAGATCCTAATTTTTGTTTCAATGGACAAAAATAATTTTTCTTATTGTAAATTTTTTGCAACTTACAGAATTGTAAAATAGTTTAGACAATGAAGGTGGCGAAGCTAAATGAGATAGAGTATTAGACTGAACAGTAATCTTTTTCTCATCTCTTCAAATCTTTCACAGTTTTGCCTGACTCTGACTCTCTATAAAAGTTTTCTCAACTTACAACTTCCACCCACAATGTGTAAGAGAGAGAAACCTATTTTTAAAACAAAAGTCTCATAATGGCACTTCCCTTCTCAAAACCTTTCCATGGCCCTCTGTTGCCTTCAAGATGAATGCCTCAAGGCTCACCAGGTTTACAAAGTCCCCGAGGGTCTGGCCCTCACTTACTTCTCCAGCCTCCTCTCCCCTGGTCAACCTGAAATATTCATCATTCCAGAAAGTTCCATGCTGTCTCATCCTTCTGGTTATGCTTACCGGGCTCTCCCTGCCTGGGTGCCCTTTCCAGTGTAACCCATCCCACATTTCGTACCTCTCACATTTCTTCACAACTTTGTTCCTGCTTTTGGGGAATCATTCATGATGCACCAGCAGAACCTGCCCCTCATTCCTCCATGTCCTTCACTGAGCACCTGTGAGCCCCACAGCTTCTCAGGTAGGAAGGTAGGATGGGCAATGCCTAATGGGCATAAGTGTTTAATACCACATGATTAATTTTACAAAATCCCAAACTTTTTGACTTTCCTACAAACATCCACTATTCTCCACATGATTATAGGGGTAAAAGATAAATTTTATAATATCTATTTGGGGACTATCATTTGGTGCCCAATGGCCTCCTCGGGATTGTTGGCTTGGGGGAATGAAGAGGGAATAGATCACATACCATCATCCTCCTGGAAATTTTAAAGAGGGAGAGTTAACCTCGATATGGGAATCAGAGTTTGAAAACTGCTGTGTCAATACAGTAGATAAATAACACTGTAGGGTATTAACAAGTCAACCCAAAGTTAAGACCACCCAACTCTGACATACTTCTTTTGCTCTTGTCTTGACTTCAGAGTCTGCATCTGGGTGGTGTTGGTGGGTAGGCAGCATGGACTTGTTGAGTAGTGGGAGCAGAGCAAGCAAGGACAGCTTCTTTTTAAAAAAATATTTATTTTTAGAGAGAGGAGAAAGAAGACAGAAATAGAGGGACAGAAACATTGATGTGTGGTTGTCTCTCACCTGTCCCCTACTTGGGACCTGGTCCACAACCCAGGCATGTATCCTGACTGGGAATTGATCTGTCAACTCTTTGGTTCTCAGGCTGGCACTCAATCCAATGAGCCACACCAGCTAGAGCAAGGATAGCCTCTTAAAAATGACATTTTATTATACTTATTTGTTTACATGTCCATCTTCTATTTATAGCACTTCTTCACTGGGAGTCCAGGTGAGATTTTACCCCAAATGCCCATTGTATGTAATAAATCGACTTCCATGTATCCATGCTACAAGTTATGCCTCATCTTTGGGAAAATTGAGAAAATAGCCACTTCATTTTCAATAGGGCAGGGGTGTCATACTCATTCTCACCAGGGACCACATCAACTTTGCCATTGCCTTTAAAGGGCTGAATGTAATTTTAGGACTGTATAAATGTAACTACACCATAACAGTTAGGTGAGAGCTCAGTGATGCCTCTGGGTAGAAGCAAGGTGCCGGGCTGAATAAAACAAGGTGGAGGGCTAGATTCGGCCTGCAGGCCTTGTGTTCGCCACCTGTGCTCTAGGGCATCTATTGACCCCGGCTGAGAAAGGCTGGAAGCTGCTTGAGGACGGGGTTGTGTCTCCCGCTTCCTATTCCAGCTCCAAGAATAATGTCTGGTGGGGGTGGAGTCTCAATGAATGTTTATTAATTGGATGGGTAACATGAAACATTGACTTTAACTACATGGATCTGTTCCCTTCATTCCTCTTTTAAAAAACAATTTCTGCTCATGCCATTCCCATTTGTGGACTGTCTGTCCTTCATCTTTCTTTCCAAATATCATGAGAGACTGAATATACAAACAGACAATAGCCAGGCCATATATAAAAATAGAACCCACAATCTGTAGTAACCAGCCCAGGAAGCCAACCTTCTAACCATAGCTCAGACTTGTAGGAAGGCAGGCCACTGTCTCTAGCAATCCATCCAGGAAGGCAAACAATAAATCCTGTGACCAACAGGCCCAAACAGGCAGGTCTTGATTTGCAATTGACAGCTTCCCTAATTTTTCTCTCTCTTCAAACGTAGGACCAACCAGAGAAAGTCAAATATGGACCCCCAACCAATCAAATAGGATGCCCCACTTTTAATTAGCTCACATATGGCTCCCCTGGGCCAACAGCCTCCAGTCAGAGCCCACCTGAAGCCTTCCATGTATTCCATGATAAAGTCTTCCTGCTCCTCTGCTGGCTTTTGAGACTCTGCCAAATGCAGTGATGGTGGGTGAATCACTTGCTATAGTAAGCTCTGAATAACAAGCCTTTCCTTATTTTCATCTGAGTGGTCTTCATTCATTTATTAACACATTCTTCTCAACTTTCCACAAAAAGTTTTCCCAGTCCCCTAGTTTAAAAATCATATAATCACTTCCTTTGATATTTATCTATTTGGTGCTTGTGTGTTTTATCTCCACAATAAAAAAAAATGAGATTTTTCAGGAAAAGTACTCAGATATTTTCTCTAACCTCTTCCCAAAAGACCGCACAGTCCTATGCTCTTAGTTCACACTTAGTAACATGTAGTTGATGGATTTATTTTATTTCCACAGAAACTATGTTTCTGCAGAGTCAAGCTAGAGGTACACCAATTCATTGCCTTTTCCTGGCCTACAAGAAAATGGTATTTCCTGGCCTCCATGAGGTTAGGTTGGGAACATTGGATTGAGTTCTCGTCAATGAGAACATGAGCAAAGATGATATTACAATTCTGGTCTTAGGCAATTAAGAATGGGTGGGCTTTCTCTACTCTCTCTCTCCCTTCCTGTGACTGGCAGTGAAGAACGCGGAGGTGGTGGAGTTTAAGGTGGAAGCGCCCTGGACTGCTTAGAGAAAAGCCTCAGGATTTTTGACTGAACTCCGACAGTGAGACTGGCAGTCCTGGGAAACCTCGGGTAAACCCCTGAGATCTCATCTCCGCATGCCAACCCCCCGGACTGTTAGCGTAACCTTGACCAATGATACAGTCTCTTCCTTTCATAGGTCATTATTAATGTCTGTCAATTGCTCCCTGAACCCTCCTCTAAAACTCCCACCAAATAAAACAATTTAATATTTTCACCATTGCAAAATATGTGTGTGGATGACTACTTCAAACACCCCGTGTTCGGGGCCGGCTTCACAGGCATGCAGGCTGTGCAACCACCCAGCACTCTGTGCGTAGAGGGCCCCGCACTCAATCTAAAGCTGTGGTGTTACTGTCTTAAAATTCTTAATAATTTTTGGATAGAAAACTCCATATTTTCATTTTGTCCTGGGTCTTGCAACTCATGTAGCCAGTTCTGACTGTGTAGAATGAGAACGGGACTGGAGAATGGTGTCAGCTTGGATGAGAGTGAAGTAGATTGCTTTGTCAACAAGTGACAAGATGCAACACTTCAATCCCAGAGCTCAATGAACTTGAGAATAAAATATTTATGTTAAATCTTTCCATGGCCCTGAATGACGTAAAATTCACCTTAACCTCAGAAAATTACAACCAGAAGAAACAAGTGTCCCGCTCCTTTGTTCTCCTCCAGGGGCTGGCGCTCACCACCAGGGGCGCTGCTGTTCCGGAAGGTCCGTGAGCACGGGGAAAGCTGGCATGCATTTGGTAGTTCCGTATATTTTCTAAATTTACTTTTCATGTTAGCACAGACACATGAATATTTTAAAACCCAAAGGGAGGGAAGGTATAAAAATGTGAACATGGTATGTGTGATACGTTGAATTGTGGCCAATGTCCCGCCCCCGGCCCGAGAAGGCTGTGTTGGAGTTCCTGGCCACAGCACCTCAGAATGTGTGCTTATTTTGAAACAGGGTCTTCATAGAGGAAAGTAAGTTAAAATGAGGTCTTTAGGGTGAGCCTAATCCAATATGACTGGTGTCCTTGTGAAAAGGGGACATCTGGACCCAGGGACAGACAAACATATACAGACAATGGCATCAAGAGACAGAGAGAGAAGGTGGTCATCTACAAGCAAGGAGAGGGCCTGGAGCGGATCCTTCCCTCATAGCAGTCAGAAGGACCCGACCTTGCTGACACCTTGAACTTGGTCTTGTAACTTCAAACACTGTAAGGCAATACACTTCTGTTTTTCAAGCTGCCTAGTTTGTGACACTTTGTAATGGCAGCCCTAGCAAATGTATACAGTGTGTATATGTAAACACAATAACATAGTAATAACTTTATCTTTGGGTGTTTATTCCAGTCATGCAAGATGGGTGTTCTAAGGAAGCCTAATTCCACAAGGCACAAATGAAAATTAGTTTCATTGTTTATAATAATATTGTATATAAAGGAAGAGATTGGCTTGATACTATGAAGTACACATACCTACAGGTGCCTGAATTATTTCCTGAGGGAACCACAGTATTTTTACCTTTATACTTTTATGAATGCTTAAGAGCATTTATTTCACGACTAAAATTCATGACTTAGCTGTTCTCTTGTAGTCTCAAGATGACTTTGGATGTTCCGTCTTCCTTGAATTCTTCCATTTCTTCTTCCAGTTTTTGGTCTGTATTTGTTAATGTTGGCATTCATCAAATTGGAAAGGGCTGTTGGATTGGTTTCAGCACACACTTAGTTTTAGAGTATTGTGAAAAGGTGGCACAGCAGTTATGAGATGGTGTTGCCATCTCATCACACCTGGGTACCTTGCTTGTCACATCTCTTCGGTCAGTTGATCTGAATTGTGCAAAATGACTGAACACTATATACGGAGACAGGAGAGAAGGAGGATCTTGAGAAACAGTGGGCATCTTGAAAGAGAGGAAGAAATTTTCTAGTTACAAAGTTAAGTGATTCAACAGCTATAGCAAAATTGATCCAAGCAAAACTCCAGTTGGCGAAACAAACTTCATTAGGGTGGGGATGTTTGACCCTGAGGTGGGTGATAAATTCAGGAGCTGACATTTTGGATGTTATGTTGTTTGTTTTTGTTTTAAAGACCTCTAGATGCAGAGCCAGATGAACAATTCTAGGTACTTAAGAATGTGAAAACCCTATTTTCTATTGGCATCGAATAAGAAATAAAATCTCAGTTGAGATGATGGGGTCCAAACTAAATTCAAGTGTGAGAAGTCTGTAACTTACAATGCCAGGACCTGGAATCCATGGATGCTGGCCATAGGCTGGGGCTGGGGACTTCAAGGCAAAGTCAGAACTGTGGCCACAGCACAGGGAATAAGGCAAGAAAACCAAACAGGGGGCAAGCACTCCTATTGGAGGCACAGGGGGAATGTAAGCCAGGAGTGAGGCAGCCCACAGTGGCAGGGCCCCCTGAGGACAGGTCTCCAGTTAGGCAGAGACAGAGGCAGAATCAGTGCCTTGGAAAGCCAGAAGCAAGCCCTGCTCCACAGTCCTTGGCTGTGGCACAGCAGCCCCTGGGGATGGTGGTGGGGAAGGCAGCCCGAGGAAGCAGAGGGGGCTGACCCTGGTCGAGAGGACCAAGAGCAAGCAGGAGACCAGATAACCCTGAAATAGTCTCTTCCCAGACATGCCAAACTTAGGGCTTTCTAGGTCACCAGCCCTTTAGCGTGGGCCTATATAGGCTATGAAACTAATCTCATAATTGTATATTATACTATATATTTTATACATATTATATAATATATAACACTCCTCTATGGGTTATTGGAACTAAACTAGATCAAGGCAAAGTGTCATTTAGCTACTTTGAAGTACTTATTAATGGTGGAAAAAGGAGGTAAGGGGCTCTTCATTAAACGATTACTGAGTGTGTTCTATGAACCCAGTACCATGCAAGGAAGGCAGTGTGGGTACAAAGGTGAAAAAGACTGTGTCTCGGCCCTCAGAGAGCTCACAGACTGGACAGGCAGGGAGGTGGAAGGCGAACGGTCCCGTGCAGCAGGGTGAGCAGGCTGGGCTGTGTGCAGGCCTGTGGTTCAGGGGTGTGAGGGGGGCTCACGGACAGTGGCCTCCTGGGGAAGGGGTGGCGGCAGCTACGGGGGGACTTGTAAGCTGTATTTACAGGCAAACATCTTATTTCTTACTCTGGTTGTCTGCTTATTTGGGGTGGTGTAAGGATGGAGTTGGCACCCCCAGAGCTGGGCCTAGGATCTGACATGTGAGATACTTGCCTTGAGCACAAAACATAAGGGAGCACCAGTAATCAGGATAAATAAAAACCTACTGCAACATTAAGAAAATCAAAACTGTTGCAAAAATATCCATCACAAAATATCAAAATTTTCTACAAAGGCAGGATCAGTACTAAGCCATATTGTAGCCCGAAGCAAAAGGAAAAAATCAATGACACAGCTTCTATCATCATCTAAAATGTTCATGTTTTGTTCATCCTGGATTTTTTGCATTAATTTTGATAGTTAAAAGCATTACATTTACATATTTCTTTATCTTCGTGATGCTGGGTGGAACAAGCCAGTCACAGGAAGACCGGTGCTGTAGGATCTCTCCCACCCAGGCGCGGTACCCAGCGTAGACGCCATCTGCAGACGAAAAGTAGGACAGAGTTGACCAGGGGCTGTGGGTGGGGGTGGGGGGGTTACTGTTTGGTGAGTGAGAGGCTCTGTGGGGAAGAGGAAAACTTTTGGAAGTGGATCGTGGTGGTGGCTGTACAACACTGTGACCGAACCACTGAACTGTACGCTTCAAAACAGTTAAAGTAGCAAATTTTATGTTGTGTCTATGTTCTCACAATAAAAATATTTATCTCAGCCCTGGCTGGTGTAGCTCAGCAGGTTGAGCGTGGGCTGTGCACCAGTGCATCACAGGTTCGATTCCCAGTCAGGGTACATGTGTGGGTTGCAGGCCACGGCCCCCAGCAACTGCACATCGATGTTTCTCTCTCTCTCTTTTTCTCCCTCCCTTCCTTTTCTAAAAATAAATAAATAAAATTAAAAAAAATACTTGCACCCATATTTTAAAAAATATTTATCTCTATTACTGAATGTTTGGTCACCCCCTTACATTTTTCCCAGATCAAGCACCTCATTCTCCTCACTCTGGTCCCCACCCTGGCACCAGTGCTTACGCACAAGGAAAGGTCCTGTGGGAGCAGGGAGCAGGAATGCAAGTGCTGGGGAGGCCTGACAGGGGAGCTGTTACCTGAGCCTTGAAGGAATAGGGGGATGAGGAGGTGTTTCCAGTAGGAGGACCAGCTTACAGACAAGTGGAAGGGTGAGAGTGTGCGGACCCCTGAGGAAAGGCAGTGGGCACTGGTGCTGGAGGAGCAAGTCTGAGCTGGGGCTGGGAGTGGGGTGGAGTTTTGGGAAATGCAGTCACAAAAGTAGACCAGGAGCAAATCCTGGAGGACCCTGCATGGGGTTAACACCAGTCTGTAGGCAGTGGTAGGATAGGGCAGGTAACAAACAGAGCAAACCTTTGTTTCTGGAATGCTGTGGTGTGGAGTGCAGCTGAGAAGGGTAGGAGACCAGATGAGATGGTGGGTCCCCCTGGAGTCAATGGAACTGGGCTGGCTCAGAAACCAGTGGCAGGGAGAGCAGAGGGAGGATCTGAGATATGTTGAGGAGGGAGAATGGGTGGGATTCTGCCCTTTTGAGCCATATTTTTGTTTTTAAAAAGATTTTATTTATTATTAGAGAGAGGGGAAGGGAGGGAAAAAGAGAGAGAGAGAAACATCAATGTGTGGTTGCCTCTCACACACCCTGCACCAGGGGGAACCTAGCCTGCAACCCAGGCATGTGCTCTGACTAGGAATCAAACCAGTGATCCTTTTGTTCACAGTCTGACACACAATCCACTGAACCACACCAGCCAGGGCTGAGCCATAGCCTTTACAACTAGATAAAAGAAGGGCTATTGGTTGAGTACCTTTCATTTTGCTAAGAGGAAGCTGACTGGAGTAATGTTTTTGAGCTTGGTTTCTGGAAGCCAAATTGTGGCTCGGCCACATATTGGCTGAACGACTTCAGGAAAGTTGCTTATCTTCTTGGGGCCTCAGTTTCTCCATTTGTAACATGCAGATAGTGTTACTAAGTACCTTGTAGGATTATCATGAGGATTAAATGAGTTACTATTTGTGAAGCACTTAGAATTCAATGGGCTCATAGTAAGTTCTAAATGAGTGTTTGTTAAAATAGCAGAAATAAAAATGCTATTGTAGATCACCTGTCTGAGGCATTGTCGAAGAACACCAGGATAGATTCTAGGACTTCTCAGTATGAAGTCACTGTTAATTATGGAAAGACTGCCTGGTGTCTGGGAAATTGAGAGAGCCAGCTAAGTGGATATTATCCACATAAGAGAAAATTCTCACATCCGGTACACAGGTCGAGATGCTACGAGCATGCAAAGGCAAAGCAAAGGGCTCTGTGGGATCCAGAACTCCCAGCAGGTAGACTTTACAATGAGCAGAATGTCCACTGGGTAGAAGGCTTGGCCACTGCTCTCTCATTTCCCAAGACAGAAGCTGGTGACTTGATTGGCTGAAGGAATTTGGTCAATCACTGGGAAAGGTTTATTCGCTTTCATAATTTTTTTAGAGTCAGTTTTATACAAATAATGTCATGAAGGCAGGGATATCTATGGCAGATTGGCATTCATTGACTGGACCCTCTCTGCCTGGCAGCTCCTTGTTCTACCTGGAATACTCACCCACCCACAACCGCAGTGACACCCATTCCTCTTCTTGCTCTCAGGACTAATGCCACTTCCTCAGTATTGTCTCCTCCTTAGACTTTGTATGCCCCATTGGCACTGTGTACCTTCATTTCATGTCATTTGTCATGGTCTGTAATACATTTTTGGGATGATTTGTATGTTGCCTACTTTTTATCCTAGATAACAAGCTCTATTAAAGATATTTTTTTTCTTTTTCACCATTGTCTCCCTGATGCCTATGTGGTTCCAGCATAATGTAAGTGCTAAACAATGTGTGAACACAATTATATTTTTGTTGAGCAATGAATGACAGCACTGACACTCTGCTAGACCCTCCAGTCACCCGGAGGGGTTCTTGGTTTTCTGAATCCATAGGAATGCCGTTGTTCGTACATGGTTGGGGATGATAGAACTTGGCAGATGCTTTCAAGTCAGGATTGATTATCTGTAATATGTGTATTGAGCAGGGATCTCCTACTGCAGACTCAGACTGTTCGTGGGCCTCTGGAACAGCAAGCAGAGTGGCATGGAATTAGGGTCTGTCATCTCAAGTGGGCTCTCCTTGTCCCACTGTGGCTCCTGAGGGACACCTCATAGATTGCCAGTGGTGCTGGTCTGTTGTCTGGGGGTGGGAGTATTACACAGAGTGGAAAGAGTGGAACCCTCTCATAGTGTGGTCTCACACCATTAGTAATGGGGAGTAATACTATCGAAATGTCATCAGTTCTAATGTGGCTGGCTATATTAAATACTAGAAATAATAATGGAAGAAATGTGAGCCTCTCTTTGCTTCAGTGTGCGTTGCTGAGGAAATGAAGAACATCACATTCAAAACCTCATTTCCCCTCTTAACTACAAGGTATTTCAGCATCAAAGTACTACATATACTCTGACTTCCACCTTCTAAAAAGTCAATCTGCAAAGCAAGCCAGCAGGGGGCGCTGCGACCCTTCCTAAAAATCATTTGGTTCTAACTGGAAGACAGTGACATCTGGATTATAAACCAAATATGATCAAGTCTGGTATTTATGACACTACAACTACAAACCTGAAATGAGAAAGGTTTATGATAGTGTAATTCACGTGCTTTCTTTAAAAGTCACATGAAGGTAGGTTGTGTAAGCAATCTGTATGCCATGTAAAAAATGTCCTTATTTAGTTCTGGAAAATCACCTGGCGAGAGAAAGGATGACCCGAGCTTTGGGAACATTGATTTAAAGTGGTCCAAATTCTCATGTCAGTTTAAGGTCATCTGAGCTATTAGGGGTCGTAGGAACTTGGATGTGATTTCTTAGTGAATGTGGAAACACAAGTAAGGGAGGTTGAAAGATGATTATGATAAATGAAGGGGGACATTTCATAGTTATTTCATAGCTCATAAATATCAAAATCTGATTTCAGCTCAAGTGAGGCCTTCAGAGAGAGTGTACAACAAGCAGGGAGTTAAAGGGAAGCAAGCGGCCTTATCTGCAGGGGTGTGGCTGATTCATCCAAGTCTCTGCAATACAGTCCTAGTGTGAGGGGCCTGGGTTTTGAAAATCTGTGTGCCTGAGAATCATTTGATCCTGAAGGTCTCTTCATTTCCAGCCAGGCTCTGGCTTTCTCTCGCAGTTGTCATTGTAGACTGGAGTGGATGATCACACCCATGGCCTGGGACTCCTCCTCTTTACACCTCCCAAAGCCTCTCTGCTTCTGTTGCTGCAGCAGAGGCAGATGATGGAACAGGACTGAGCCTCTCAGGGTGGGGTGATGGCCCTTCCACCCAGCTCCAGGGTGGTGTGCTAAGGGCTGGAAAGGTACTGTGATCACCCTCTTCTTCTCCAGGGATCCAGGCTGCTTTGACGATGCTACTGCTGACCCCCTGTGTCTTTCTCTCAGGCCATTTGATGTCCACCACAGGGGAATACTTAGGCCATTGCCAGGGAGGGGAATGGAGGAAAGACGTTTTCAGGAGCCATGCTGGATCAGAGTGATAAAAATGTGGAGAGGAAAAGCAGACATTCCCCTCCAGCTTACTGAGTGTGCTCCACTCCTTATTCAAGTTTCTGGCCACAAACATTTCCTGGGAAACATCATGGTTAGTGCCTGTTTCTTTAGTCCTGAGGCTATTTCTGACACCTCCAATTCTTTCATATTAATGAGGAAAAAAATTTACTCCCCTGCTCTAGGAATTTCATTACAAGTTGACTCTGTAAACCTTGAGGCTTTATTGGGAGTTTGATTTGGGATAGCTAAATAATCAATCCATTATTAAAAAAGAAAGAATTTCATATCAGGTGTCCTAGGAAGCCTCTCTAATAGATGATCTATGAATCTTTTTTTCCTCATGAAGAATAAAACACTTTAAAGCTCACAAGTGTGTAGGAATTTGCCTTCCCTCATGCTGGCCTCTCAGAAGCTGAAGGCTGCCATTGGCCATGGGGAGGGGCACAGGAGGGGGGCCTGGCTGACTGAGACCCGCACCTGTGCCTGGGTCCTGACAGGGATCAGAACAGGACTCTGTTGGCGTGGCGGCCGGAGCTGGGCAACACCACACAGGTAAATGCGGGCAGATGTTGGAAGGTTGAGAGTGGAGACAATGGGGCTGTTCCTATTTGCTGGGGTGGGATTGATTAATGGAGGTGGGGATAATGCAAATTCAACAAGCCAAGTAGACTGCTAGCAGGAGAACTGGTGTGTGAACACTTTTTGTAAAGACTTCATGGAGGTCTTTAAAAACAGGATAAGTCCCCATGTGTCTGGAGGTTTAGTGGGAGGTCTTCCCATAAGGTTGGATGTGGATTTGATGAACTCTCAAAGTCTTTTCAACGTTCTGATTCTGTGGTCAAGATTAGACAGGCACATGTGGCCACAAAAGAAAGGAAATAGGGACCTAATAGAAAGTTTTATGTTCTGTATCTTTAGTTCCTGCCTATTTCCAAATGGAAGACAATCTGTTGTGTACAGTAAGGTTGGTTCTGTCGTCTCTCTGTTCCAAAGCTCAATAGAATTGATTCTCTTCATCTTGGCCTTAGCATTCTACTTTAATGTAGAAACACTATTCCAAGTCCTTATTAAAAACCCCAAGCAAAGGGCCTGAGAAAATGTACTGTTCCAGGATATTACAAAGGTACTTATTTGAAGTCATTAATTTAAACCCCTCACCCCCAATTTCATCAACATAACTTGTTTTTCTTCTGTTAACATTTAAAATTTACCCCAAAAGAAATAACAACTCTCCAAAACAAACTGAAAACCCTACAAGTGTCTTACAGAAACTGTCTTTTTTCTTAGTAGGTGCTTCTTGCTTGAAACAAGAGGATCTTGTGGTTTGATAAAATATGTTTTGAATGCACAAGGAAGGCCTTCTTTTGAAGGCTTATACATCAGAGTCTCTCTTAAAATTTGAATTTGCTCAGAGAAGAAAGGTGAACTGCATTTGTTCCAAGTAAAATATACATCTGTATTATTCACCATCACACCCCTATTCCACTATAAACAAATACTGACCTTGTCCTTCTGATGTGAAGCCAGAAGGGGTGTGAAATATAGCAAGGAGAACAGTCAGATGCAAAAATATGAACATTCCAAGCAACAGAAACAATATTTAAAAGGAGTAGAGAAGGTTCCATGTTGGTCTTCCCAATTCCTATTCTGCTGCTGACCTTGGGGAAAGTAATGCAATCGTTACCAATCACTTTGGGAAAACTGCCTACATTAATTCAGATTTCCGATTGGATTTTTTTCCCCTCTAGGGTCTATTTCTTCGAAGTCCCTCTCTTTCTTTCTTTTGGCTTAAGAACTTCTTTTGAGAACTTTTTTTAGGGGGTGAACTTTTGACCTAAATACTAAAAACCAGTGTCCATTTGGATGCTGAGCAAAGTACCTTTATTCCGCACTCTGGGATCTTCTCTTTCATTCGTGACTTTTTCCAGCATGGCATCCGAGGAGAAGGCTTTTGAGTTGTGGAGCAACTTGGCAAACATTCTGTTAGAAGAAAGAGACATGGGTTGAGAGTAGATACCCAAGATGTAGGATTTTAATGTCAAATGAAAACCACACACAGTGTTCAGAGTTTTCTCTTGTAAGGTAGGGAAAATAAAAGGGTCAAATGAGATAACACAGTTGTTTCTCCTCAATGTAATATATGTCTTCTAAACTTGAGGCATTATAGAATTTCATGCAATAAAAGTGATGGGGCTTATGGGAAAAATAGAATTGGGTGGAACATTCAATACTTGTATATTCTAGTACAGAATACTTTCCTGAAAACCTAATAAAAATTTTAAACATCTTAAATCCCTAATAAATTTTAAAAATACTGTGGTACGCAGATCCCCTCCCCTTGCAGAAAGCATGGGTTTTGCTTGATGGAGTCTCGGACTGAACCGTGGAGCTTCTGAGTTACAGAGGAGAGAGGGAAGGGAGGGGAGAGTAGGGTCAAGTGTCATGGCACCAAAGATGTTGTGGTTTGTTTATCCTGTTTCCCTTCTGCATTAACATAAAATGGAAATTCCTCCTTTCCTTCAAAATTCCTCCTTTCCTGTACGTATGGTTCCCACAGAGATCTGGCTGCTCTGCTCAGCACTAGAGGCCCGGCCGTCGGTCCATGTGGATGCCCGATGCCCAGTGACAGCAGATGGCAGCTTTGATGTTGACAGGGTGTCCACATCAGCATCAGCACCATAACTGATAGTGTCCTTGGACTTGTTCCAGAGACTGTGTAGCCCTCACTGTTCCCCATGCTAAACAGCTTTGGGATCTGATGCATCGTCACCAATGGTGCTCCTGTTGATTTCCTTAGGTCTCTCGCTCTCATGGTATCTCCAGCTGTCATCTTTCTTTCTTCCTGCTTTGTTGTCTTAATCTTCTCTTCCAGATTTAAGGCTTTTCCTTTTCATCTGCTATTTGAATTCATCTACTCAGGATGCTTATTCATGCTTAGGATGTTGTAGTAGATACTTTTAGCAAGAAAATTACATGAATTTGGTAGGACCCATATAGGGTCAAAGAATGTGGGTCAAGTGCGAAAAGAGGGGAAAAATGAAGGGGGTGTGTTTTTGTTTCTCTTATAACCACTTCATTCAACTGTTCAGCTTTTTCTCATTTACCTGGAGCTTCTAGATGATGTAAACCAGTTACCTTGTGAAAAATTATGTATAACCTACCACAGTTTTCTGTCTTAGGGATTGTATTCCCTATTTATCCACCTTGTATGAACGGATTGGCACATAACAAACAAGCTTTGTAACCAAGAGAGAGTGTACATGAAAAATGCGTACAAACATACCAGACGTATAACAAACAATAAATGTGAGCTAATGGTATGTAAATAAACAACACTTTTGAACTGATAGCTGAGACACTTTCAGTAGCACAGCAGAGGTGTGTGCAGTGAGACTCTCTGCTGCGTAATTAGTGAAGACAATCAGACGCACCCCCGTGGAGTGATGTATGGACCCTGCTCACCCTGGCTGTGAGCCTTGGCTTTGCACATACAGGCAGTGTGACTGCAAATAAACCACTTCGCATCTTCCACTCTCTGGTCTCACTTCTGAAAAATGGAGCTATGAAAGCCTGCCTTTCCTCTGTACCCACTTTGGGAATTCCTACCTGTGAACTCTAAATGAGAAACTACATGGAAAGGCTCTCTGAAAACTCTGAAATGCTGTGAAAATGTGCAGTCACAATACAGGCGTTGATCTAAGAGACCACCATGCAGGAAGGTGAACATTGAGTACAGGTGTAAAAAGGGCATTTTTCTTCTTCCCACAGGCTTGTCCTTTTTTGCTTCCTCATTCCCACCTCAGTGGGATGGCTGACTGTATGCTGTCCATAATTTGATAGATACCACAGAATTTCTATGAGTGCACATGTTCATTTCTTCTTGTGTGTCAGTAAGGTGAAGGAGAAGTCTCTACCTACAGCCTGCTTCAAGCCAAGCCAGGGCAGAGATGGGGAAACTCTGCAAACTGCAGCTCAATCCAAAATCCCTTCCCTGTGAGGTTATAGGCAGTGCCTGACATTCTTCTGTCAGGTGCTTTTTTTTTTTTTTAATTTTGGTGATTAAACAGAAGTGGTGTGAAGGAGATCATACAAGCAATGTAGTTTCCACACTGTTGTCTGGAGCACTCACACTGTTGTGAGTAAGAATGGGGCTGTCCCAAGGCCACCGTGTCATGGGGAAGCCCAGTCTCACAGCAAGGCCATGTGAGGTGCGCTGGTGACAGACCCAGCTGAGCGCACATTCAGGTCACCCCAGCCCAGGTGCTGGGCATGTGAGAGGTAACTCTGTCCCTAGTGGTCAAGTCACCTTCAGCCTTTAAGTTACCCAACTGAGGCCAAAGGATAAAGCATTCCCGCTGTGCCCTGTCTGATTTCCTGATATAAATGAACGGTTGCTTTACATCCCTAATTTGGGGGTGGTTTGTTATGCAGCAGGACTAATCAGAATGTAGACAACCACAAATGTCCACCTCAGAAAAGGACCACCCCATTCTCGGAGCATATTAACCTCACTCTACATAACAGACAGATTTAAAATGGTATACAAATAAAATGAAATACAACATCTTAAAAATTGTATGCAAATAAAAAATTCTAATTGAATCTTGTTTTAAGCAGGGGTGTCCAACCTTTTGGCATCTTTGGGACACACTGGAAGAAGAAGAGTTTTCTTGGGCCACACCTTAAATACACAAACACTAATGAAAACTGATGAGCCAAAAAAAAAGAAAGGTTTTAAGTAAATTCATGATTTTGTGTTGGGCTGCATTCATAGCCATCCTGGGCTGCATGCAGCCCATGGGCCATGGGTTAGGCACTCCTGTAAGAACAGTGCACCTATTCCTAAGCCTATGTGCAAACCAGATGGTGGGTTAGCTATTTTAAAACAAGGATTCCAGAGTCCATCTTTTGACCCCGTTCAAGCAGCCTCACCAGGTATGGCAATCAGCATGTCCATGCTCCACATCATTCCAGGCAACTCCCAGGTAGAGCCCTGGCTAAGAAATGTTGACTTTGAAATTCTAACATGCCATTAATATCAACAGACAGTTGGTGTCAGGTTGATACATTACTGATGAAAATGCAAAATGTGAAAATATGTGAATCTTAAGGGTTGGTTAAAGGTTGAAGTTGGCCTTGCATGCAAGTTTTTCAAAGCCTATTTCATATATGTTAGCAAATTACCAATTCTGCATGAGGAGTTGAGGTAGGAAGAGCCAAGTGTGGCATAATTTAGATATGTTCATTTTTCCAATGCCCTCACACTTCTTAATGAAATAAGTTAATTTAGATGGTTATGTGTTGAAGGGTAATGGAGGCACAATTGCCATTATGAATGAATTAGGGACTCTCCAAAAATATTTGGAAACAGCATGTTTTGGAATTGAATTGACACACAACATCAAAGTTCCATTTTGACTCTGAGGCCGTTGGCGAGCTCAAACACACATAGTATTTCTGCTCAGGGTTGCTCTCTATGGCTCCTAATAGCTCCATCTTGAGCATTTTCTCCCATTTGGCAGGCTCGGCTGGTCACATGGAGGCCATTCACAGCCACACGTGGTCCTCGTTAGCACTTCATTGCTCTGCATCACAAAGTCTAATACCCGGTTGATTAATTGGATGCTATCAGCAGCTTTGGAGTAGACTTACTGAGAAGGCGAGACCACTAAATGAAGGCTGAAGGTGCCATGGTGGAGCATTAAGGCTCTGTTTAGGATACTTCTTTTTTATGATGACTAGAGCCGAATGTGCGGACTTTCCCCCAGAGTGGTAGGTGCCTGCTTAATGATTCCTTCTGCTTAATATAATTGGGCAATACCTCCTCCATTTAAAAATTCATGTTTTGAGGACGTTTTTAAAGAGCCCATAGCAAGAAAAAGTACATATTGACTTTATTTATTTATTTTTTTGAGTGGTGAGCAGGAGGCAGAAAAAAATGAGTGTGAACTTCCATCTCTGCCGCTTTTGCCAGTGACTGGATGGTTGGTATAAAACCATCCAGATTATGAAAAATAGCTTGGAATTTGGGAAATTTTAAGAACTTTATATGGAGAGACTATTTTGTATAAAAACACATCTGGTATAAAAGGGGAAGTTTGATTTTCCAATTCTTAGGGGAAAAGGTGATTAGACTGCTGTGTTCTGGAGAAGCTCAGGACATATCTAACTATGTTATTAAGTAGTAATGGATTGTATTTGAGAAGGCACATGGGATTTAGCAGCAAAGCAAAAGCTGATGTCATCTGGGTATATGCTAAGCAGCAAGCAGCCCATAGTATGGGGAGTAAGAATCCTAAGCCATGGTGCTGGAGAATATATGTGGATGGCATCTCAGCTGTGGGCATGAAGGAGCATTTCAGACCCTTGCGGGTGCGTGCACGTGCTGCCGGCTTGGACAGGCCGAGGGCTTTTGGGTTTAGGTCTCGAGATGCACATGCTGTTAAAACATTCTCAGTGAAAGCAATATTACTGTCCGGGGGCACAAATTGTTCTTCGGGGGGCAAAAAAATCTTACCCTTAAAAAATAGGAAGTATAGATATCTGTACAGGGCAGTATATCTGTGGCACTAAAATTTCATTGGGGAGGGCTATTGGAAATAAAAAAGTTTTAAAAGGCTCCTTGAGGAGGCAATAATGAAAACAAGTTTAGGAACACTGGTCTAAATGAAGGGGAAAAGGTATTCCTGACACCAAAGTCCAGGCGAGTCAAAGCATTTCCATAGTCTGGAACATTCTTTCCAAGTTCATGTCCAGAAAGGCACAGGCCCATGGGAGGGGACGCCATCAGACTCTCATGACCGGTCCCACTATTTCTCTCCTGTCTTCCCCACAGATGATCCATGTATATTTGGACCAATGACTTACTTGAAATGGGGACTTCATTTTGGGCTCTGTCTTAGAAAATTAGCCTGTGCTAGGCCTTTCCACATCTCTGCTTCACAGAAGATGGCTAGAAATAATGACAGTGCATCTTAACCTTGGAATGAATGGTGAGTGAAACTTGGAGTGATGTCCCAGGCCTCACCTGCTCTGGCATGCATCGGTCAAGAAGCAGCCAGAATCTACATCATCTAGTTCCTGCTTGCATCTGCTCAGAGGGACCACAGCTCCTCCATAAACCCTTCTCGGTTATTTCTGGGAGCCCTAGGCAAGTTTCTCTCTGCTCCCGGGACCAGGCTCCTCACATTTTTCTTCTTTGAGTCTGCTCACAGGGTAGTTGAAGGAGGGATCTTGTTCCTGTCCTGTTGCTGGGTCATCCACCCAAAAGTGTCACTGAGCTCCCCACTCTTCACTGCAGCTCCAGAGCTGCCTTAGAAAAGGGAGATAGACCTCCCCTCCTTAGGACTCTTATGGGGCCTTTAGGGTGACCTTCCCTCCATTGTCCTCATCATCTTCATCCATCTTCAAAATTCTTTAAAAAAGTTTTTTTTAGATTTTAATTTATTTATCTTTAGAGAAAGAGGAAAGGAAGGGGAAAGAAAGGGAGAGAAACATCAATGTGTGGTTGCCTCTCATGTGCCCCTTACTGAGGACCTGACCTGCAACGCAGTCATGTGCCCTGACTGGGAGTCGAACTGGTGATTCTTTGGTCCACAGGCCTGCACTCAATCCAGTGAGCTACACCAGCCAGGGCTGTGTTCCAAAATCTTAATACAGGATGACTTTCTTCTCACAGGATTCCTATGTCCCCATGTGTTTTAGTCCATTTAGGCTATTGTAACAAAATGCTACAGGCCAGGTAGCTTATACACAACAGATATTTATTTCTCACAGTTCTAGAGGCTGGAAGTCTACAACCAGAATGCCAGCATGGTTGGATGAGGGCCTTCTTCAGGGTTGCAGACCTCTCATTGGATCCTCACATGGCCCAAGATCCTGTGAGATCACTTTTATAAGGGCACTAATCCCATTCATGAGGGGTCTACCCTCATAACTTAACATAGCATAACCTACCTCCTAACACCATCACATTAAGTTAGGATTCCAACATGTGAATTTTGGGGGACACAAACATTCAGACTGTAGCACCATGTAAATGAGCTCATTCATTAAATGCCAGGTGAGGGGCTACCCCTGGCTCTCAACCCAGGAGTCTGTCAGTTTAAGCTCCACAAAGACCACCCAGTTCCAACTGCATGCCACTGATCAGCTGGTGGATAGTGTCAAACTTGGCAGGAGTTCATGAGCAGTGGGATGTCCTTTGCTCCAAGGGAACTCATTTGTTTGTTAACATTCAGCCTCACGTTCCCAAAATTTTCATGGGTTGCTTTTTATTGGAGGGAAGTGTTGATAAGTATGCTGGCTCATTTAGAAACTGTAAACACCCAGAGAAAAGGAATGGGAAAGGGAATTTCTGGGAACTTTTAGCAGAGCACGAGAGACATTTTTAAAGAGCAGCAGGGCATAGTCTGGGTGGTAACGGAGACGTCTTAGAGTGGGAAAGAGGCTAGCTAGGGACACGAGCTCTGAGGGGACTTCACGGGACCAGGAGGACTAACAGAGCAAACAGACCACGGCATTTGTGTGTGCTGTTCATGAGAGTCTGATGGTGCTCCCTCCCATGGGCCTGTGCCTTTCTGGACATGAACTTGGAAAGAATGATCCTGACAATAGAAATGCTTTGACTCATTTAGACATTGGTCAGGAACACATTTTCTACTTTTTTAAGAAAGCTTCTTTTGGCATGCCTCAGTCCTCAAGCAGAAGCTGAACTTTCTTTGGTATCATTGGATTGCAACCTTTTGATGAAGTCCATGAGAATATTTTTTGGGGATAAAATCTTTCAAATTCATAATGAAAGCAAAGTACAAGTTGGGTTATTATTACAATACACTTCTTTTGTGCCAACTTTGCCACACTCTATCTCTATAGAAATATGGGGTTATTTAAATGTTGGTTTCTTAATTTCTTTAGCTGTGAAATTAACCCATCTTCCCAGGGGTTAGAGAAAACTATGATGACCCTAAAGGCAATCAGGGAATAGGTGCTGGAAAAAGAATGAATGCAGTTTGCCTATTTTCAAGGATGTTATATGGCTGTATATATCTCTCTGTCTCCATCTCCCTCCCTGCCTCCTTCTCTACCTTTACCTTCATCTTTGTATCAGTGCAGGCAGGCCCTGACCAGTCAGGGTGGATGCCTCTGTAGGTGCCAGCATCAACCCTTTATTTGCTAGATTGTGGAATACTGGGGAGAGAAAGGGGCACTTAGGTGGCCTGGACATACTTCAACCTTTTAAAAACTGGTATGGCCATATTGGTGAATACTTGCTTAACACTTTTTCTTTATTTAGATTTTCCTTTAATTAGTTTTTAGTTTGTTTGTTATGATTTTTATAAGGGGCTGGGGGCAGGAGACAAAAATAATAATGGTGTTTTGTTTTTTTTTTTTTCTTTTACAGTAGACAAATGGGCAAGGACAGAAATTTAGGGAGACTGGGGTTGGGTGCATGTGGCTATGGTGAAGGAAGCTACTGTAAGCCCATGGTTTTGTTACTGGATACCTCCTGGTTTATACAATCTGTTTGCAAGAGTAATTTATTTGCAAAGAGGTACTGTTGGAAAGGGTTTTTGTGTCTCTGTTGTTGAAGGCCACCCAGTTCAACAGTGTAAAATTTTCTAGGATCAAGTATGATTCCAGACTCGGTGTTTAGTTATTCAAAGACTCATTGGTCTTCTTAAGAGAGTGAATGGAATTTAAAAAAATGGGTAAGCCCTTTTTACGCTCCATTTAGTTTAAGCAGTCTAAAAGTGCCAAGAAAATGTTCTCAAGTTCATGGTAGACAACTCTGAGCTTGCTGGGTTATAATGTTTATTGTTTTGCTCTTCATGGTGGGATGGTCTCATCATTTTTCCAGAGGGGTAACATAGAGTTAGTTTTCATTTCTAACCTCTAACTAAATCTGAGAGATTGAATGGTATACTTGCATTTCTTTTCTTAGAATTGTACTGCAAGTTATAGTCTTTTATCTTACAATTGCTGGAGTCATATATTGGTTTATGGTTTGAAGTAGAACAGTAGTAGTATTCATGGTTCAATTAAGGTAAGAAATTTTATTCCTTTTCTTACTGAAAGTGCTGTAGTATATAGCTGGATCCCACCTGTGAATCCTGGAAAAATTGGTTCTAGTAATAACATTTCCTTTTGTGGGCCACCCACCCGTCTAACATCAGTTCTAATCCATACTCATTATTTTTCATCACTTCTGTCAAAAGTTAGTGTTCTCCATTTAAATCTACCCTCCTGAGTGCCTCGTACTTGGAATCCCTTCAGCAAGTAGTCTGTACCACAGCAAAATTGTGATTATAGATTATTTGCTCATTAGACTTGTCCTTCAGAA
This sequence comes from Phyllostomus hastatus, assembly GCF_019186645.2. Taxonomy (NCBI): domain Eukaryota; kingdom Metazoa; phylum Chordata; class Mammalia; order Chiroptera; family Phyllostomidae; genus Phyllostomus; species Phyllostomus hastatus. Next base: position 38,843,990 of record NW_025333872.1, on the reverse strand, counting down.
ATGAGCTTGCCTATAGCACTCCATTTATTCAAGAAATATTTCATGAGTGTCTGTTACGTACCCTGTGTCTCTTGCTTAGTAAGGGCTGAGAAATTGTTGGGTGAATTAATACCCATCAGTCTATTGGTGCTGATCACCCAGAAATGAATGAAAGAAATGAGCTTCTTGACCTTGCAAGGCTTACAATTTGATGGGGAAAGAGGATAGATATTAAAAATTACTATTACATAATTAATGTTTTATATCATATATTTTATAATTTTATAACTAATCATTTAACCATCACTACATAGGAGCTACTAAGGGAAAGTGTCAGGTGTGCTGAGAATGTTTAATGGAGGGAGCTACACTGGGGGTGACAGCAGGTCTCTACAAGGAAGTGGCATTGTAAATGAGACCTTAAGGATGGATAGCATTACACTGATAAAGTTTTGGGGGTGGGGAACATTTACACCTCTCCAAATACTATGACACCTTTGCATCTCTTGACTTATGCACAGTGCCTTGCTTGTGTCAAGTAGGTACTAAACACTGAGCACAAATAAATCTTAAAACATGAATATTTGTGAACACTTGTTAGGAACAAGGCACCGTGCTGTGTGTTTTTATTAGGAAGGGGGTGGGTGGGTGGCAAGGATGTGGTGTGGGGCAGGGAGGAATTTCCTGCAACATTTTATCCAAACATCATAGGCTCTCCCCAGTGCCCTCCCTCCCTGTTGCCCCCTTCTCTCAGCATGTATCCTTAGCTGCTCCTTTCAGGCAAATTGTGTCCATGGACACCAACGTCCTCAACTTCCTACCTTCACACTTACAAATGTCCCTTCTCTACACTTCCCCCCACCCCAACCTTACCACTAACCTCGGGGGCATCTCTTCCCTCTTTCCAGGCTGATTTCTCCACTTTGTTTCTGGTCAGATCTACTCAGACCTCTTTTAGAACTGTGCCCAATCTGTTAAATCCAAAGCAATGCCCATTATTTCTCTTTGTTATGTCCTTGGTGGAATTTGATCTTGTCAACTGTATTTTTCTTTTTTTAAATTATATTTTATTGACTATGCTATCATAGTTTTCCTGATTTTTTTCCCCTTTGCCCCCCTCCACCCAGCATTGCCCACTCTCTCAGGCAATCTCCACACCATTGTTCATATTCATGGGTTATATATAAGAATTCTTTGGCTACTCCATTTTCTATACTGTATTTTACATCCTCTTGGCTATTCTGTACCTACCTATTTGTACTCCTTAATCCCTCACCTCTTCACCCATTCCCCCATACCATCAAAATGCTCTCTATCTAAGATTCTCTCTCCATTCTTCTTGTTTGCTTAGTTTTTATATTCAATTGTTGGTAGATATGTATTTTTTTTTGCCATTTTATTGTTCACAAGTTTGATCATCTTTTTCTTAAATGAATTCTTTTAACATTTCATATAATAATGGTTTGCTGATGATGAGCTCCTTTAGTTTTTTTTTCTTGTTTGGGAAGCTCTTTATCTGCCCTTTGATTCTAAATGATAGCTTTGCTGGGTAGAGCAATCTTGGCTGTAGGTCCCTGCTTTTCATGACTTTGAATATTCTTGCCAATCCTTTGTAGCCTGTCGACCATAGTTTTCTTAAAGTGCAATCCAATGTCAGAGACTCTTTCCTATATAGCAGAGCCTCTTGGTCTTCCTCCACCTGGTGAATATGCTGTTCTCAGTCTCTTGTGTTGGCCCCTCCTCCTTTACTTGCCCCTAGTATGGTGGGGAAAACACTCGGTTCCATCCTCTGCCTTATTTTCTCTACACAGAGATCTCACACTCCCTCTCAACACCCTCCCTCTGGCTTAAACTGTAACCTATATGCATATGGTGCCCACATCCATAGTTCTAGCTCAGAGTTTATTCCTGGTCTCCAAAATCACTTATTCAACCACCTTCTAGTTGTCTCCACTCACAATTGTGCAACTGTTTCAAACTTGGCCTCTTCTAAATTGAGCTCATTCTTTTTTCCCACAAACCAAACCAGTCTTCCTATTGTATTCTCTGCCTGGTAAATTATACTGATCTATACACTGTCATTCCAACTGAAAACTGACAGTCATTTTTGACTCTGCCCTTTCCTTTTTACCCCAATTCCTAATTGGTGAATGAATTGTGAGTAGTCTTAAAGTCTCTCTTTTATGTCTCTCCTATGTCTTCTGCTACTGGTTTATTTCAGGCTGTTCTCATTTCTTAACTGGATCATTGCAATGGCTTTCTAACTGGGACCCCTCCCTTCAGTCTTGGAAGTCTCCAATCCAACCTCCATGCTGCGATTAGAGTGAGTTTTCCAAGGTACAAATCTGACCCTGTCTCTCTCACTTTAACCCCTTCAATGATTCTCCATTCCTAAGGATAAACTCCAAACTCTTTAGGTGGTTTTCAAGATCTTTCATATCTGGACTTTGTCCCTACTCTGGTCTTACCCTTTTCTATGTCTCACCATATGCTATAGTTTCTTGTACTATCTCAGATTCCATACTCTGCGCTTGTGTTTTCCTGTGTTTGGAAAGTTGTTTTCTCTTTTGACTGACACGTAAAAATTTGAACTCTTCTTAAAATTTAGTGCAAAGACCAACCAAGCATTTCTCAGGCTTAAGACCATATGCATGTCTGTATGTATGTAATTGATAGAATTCACTCATATGCACCCAGGATGCAAACCCAACTAAAATAAGAGTCAGGGAGAGATATGTATATTTTCTAAGACTTTTGGGATCCTTTGGTTATACATATATCATCCTTCTTAAATTATCAGGAACTGCAACTCAAGGCTACTAACACACTGGTTAAGAATTCTTCCACATATTAGGCCCTTAGTAAAAACCGATGGTTTTTACCATCGACCGAAGGGTCAACCGATGGTTGACCAACTCTCTGACATCAAATATAGCAGGCCAACATGCTTTCACAACTCCATGATTCAAAGGAAGTGGATTGGGAGCAGGGCACAAATCTGTGAAACTGGCTCCCCAGAAAGAATAAAGGAAAAACAGGAGGCTTTGGGGTTGTTGGTTTCCTCACTCAATGTCTTGGAATATTGGTAGGTAGAGTCAAGTGAACTCTGGCAATCAGGAGGCAAATACCTGGTTGTGGGTAGAACTGGGTCTTCCTGACTACTCTGTGCCCTCTCTGATTTTGGAAAAGTGAACCCATAAGTTGAAGGGAAAGTTTATTATCTTAAAATTATCTCCTAACTATCTCCTTATTTCTCTTAGTGAAGATGAAAGAAAAGGTGGCATGAGAAGAAAACAGATACATCTCTAAGTCTCAGGACACACAAGTTCCTGAGAATAAGTCTGTGTAATAATTTTGAGATTGTCTGCTGAACCTCAGTAAGGCCCTAGAAATCTAGCTGGTGCTTCTTTCTAGCTGGCAGAGCAAAAGGCAGTTGGGGTAGAGATGAAAGCCAGCTTTAATAAATGGGATAGAAGGCTTGACTCTTTCTAAATGTGCTGTGCAATTTGCTAATAAAACCACTTATTTATTTTAGCAAAGCCTTAGGTTTAGCCAGATTTTGGTTTTATAGGTTTAATGTAATTTCAGCATCATTTATTATAATCTAGCTCTTAAAGTTTTTGACCTTAAGAAGGAATAAAATAGGAAATATATTGGACATATAAAAAGTGAAGTAAAACTTTTCAGTGGAAATTTAACAGGAAAGAGTAAGTTGGAAGCAGATTTCAACTTTGTTCTCAAATTAATTTTAGCCTGAGAGAGTTTCTAGAGTAACAAACGTATTTGTTTGGCTGTGTCAAATGTTAAACTCTAGGCAGGCAGTCAAACAAACTCCCTAATCCTTTCAGGTTTCCTCCCTCGAACAGGAAAAAAAAAATCAGGGGACTTGGTAGGGCTGCTGTGGAGAATACTTTTAAATTACTGTGACTTTGAAGTGGAGCTCCTGTTGATCCTACCAAATCTCTACTAGAGGAGAGTAGCCACCACCTAATTGCTGAGGTTTAAAAGTGTTACGAAGCCCAAATGCCATTTGCTGGAATGACTTCAGAAAATCTCCTCTCAACACCAGGGCTCCTTCTTGGCAGCACAAACCTGGATCACTTGTGTCCTGCACTCTCACCTGCCCTGTTGCAGGAGTTCCTTTGAATCCATCTGATGGGGAATCTTGCATGTCTAAGGAATCTCAGCTGAGGGTCAGTTGGTCCACCTGGCTTCCTCTCAGGAATCCATTTACGGGTCCAAAAAAAGCCAACAATTTCTTTACCCAGAGCTCAAACAACCTAGGGTTTTCCAAAATCTTTGCAGAGGTGAAACCACATTAGTTTGATTTTCTGGGTTTCAATTTCCCTCAGAAGTCCAGGATGGCTCATGTTCAGTTTGAGGGGCATAAATTAGCACTGAGGAGGGGAGGCCTTGAAGGCTGGCAGAGCTGGCTTTGTGTTCAGTCATCCAGGCTGGTGACTGTGTTCCCCACAGAACATTCAATAGACACTGGTGTGTACACCATAAGGCTGACTGGTTTGTTTGTAGTGAGAAATGTCCCTGCTGGAGCCTGGATCCTTACAAGTCAGCAAGTATTTTCACTCCAAAAGGCAGGGCAAGAACAGGAGCCATGAGAATCAGGAGCACACAGAATGTTTTCCCCCCAGGCCATGGGGTGCCTGCCTCTCAACAGAGGGTGCTTCTTTAGTCCTCATATTTGTTCCTTTTTATAATTCAGTTCTCTCCTTCCTAGACAGGGTTGAATAAACCTTGACAAATTCTTCCTCTTTAGTTAAGAGTTAGTTCACACGTATTTTCTTCAGGTAAGTTGATGCCACTGATCAGACTGAAGATTTGTTTACGTTTTGCCAAGAGCTAATTGTTTTTCTCCAGCTTCTCCCCTGTTTCTCAGGTGGAAGAGACAGCCTACTGCAGACATCAGATGTCATTTGCCATGTGTTTGCTTGAAACGTGTGTTTCAGTCCTTGGGAGTCACTCCCTGTGCACCAACCACAGCGTACACGCACAGTTTTCAATGCAAGTGAATCACGGGATCTTTTATTTTGAGAATTGTACAACCCAACTGGCAATAATAAGATGCTAAAAACAAGTTAGAAAATGTCTGTCTTAGAATAATTACAAAATAACTGAAAAACTTTTCATTTGGAAAACTTCAAAAGGGATATTGAAACTTTTAAAAGACAGAATAGGAGATAATACCACATTCACAATAGTGAAATAAGCAAACAGAAAATGTCAAATGTCAAAACATAACTGAGGAAAACCACAAGACATCCTGAAGCATGAAAGTGGACGTGATTAAATGGAAACGCATGTTTGCTGGCACCGATTTACATTTATATTTTTCTGAACCATTTGGGAAGAGTGGTACACATCAAGCCTCTTTACCTGATAATACTTCATAAGAACAAGAATATTCTCAAGTGTGTCCACAATATCAGTTTCAAATTTAGAACATTTATTGTTTTTTTAAAGGACATTTATTGTTGATACAGTGCTTTGATGTACAATCCACTTTCCAGTTTTGTCAATTATCCCAATGGTGTCCTTCCCCATGGCATCTCCCCACCCCCAGTACAGTGTGCCGCCTGGAAGCACTTGTTTTTAGCTGTGGTAGTTCTTTTGTTGTCTGTTTCTGCTTTTGGGTCATTTAAATATTTTGAGGGCAATGGGCCAGTAATTTTAAGAACGTCTCTGAATTTTGGGTTTCTGTGATGTTTCCTCCTGATTAGATTCAGATTATATTCTTTTTTTGGGGTTGATATGATAGATTTTTTAAAATTATAATTTGTTGATTAGGCTATTACAGTTGTCCCAATTTAAACCCCTTTGCCCACCTCCACCTAGCTCTGCCCACTCCCTCAGGCAATCCTCCCACCATTGTTCGAGTCCATGGGTCATGCATATAAGTTCTTTGGCTACTTCATTTCCTATACTCCACTTTACATCCCCATGGCTATTCTGTAACTACCTATCTGTACCTCTTAATCCCCTCACCTCTTCAGGCATTCCCCGATGCCTGATTCCCATCTGGCACCACCAAAATGCTCTCTGTATCCATGACTCTGTCTGTTCTTGTCTTCTTAGTTTGTTTTTTAGATTCAATTGTTGATAAATATGTTATTTGTTGCCATTTTATTGTTCATAGTTTTGATCTTTTTTTCTTAAATAAGTCCCTTTAACATTTCATATTGTAATGGTTTGGTGATGATGAATTCCTTTAGTTTTTGAGTGTTGTTAGGATAACAGGATAACCATGTGGAAAAGATATGCACCAGGATAAACTCTAAGTGTATTAGAGATTTACTATAAAACTAAACTTTGTAATTACTAGGTGAATAAGTGAATGAGAAAATAATTCATATGATTTAAAATCCATAAGCAATATGAGTTGATAATATGTAAGATAACATCATTTTTATGTCCTCCTTCCAAATGACATTCATGCTGACAAAATATTTACAAACTCTATCACAAAAAAGGAATTAATATCATATTATTTAAAGGGCTTCTAAATATTAAAAAACAACAATTCTATAGAAAAATACAGATATTGACAACTTAGAGCAAAAGAAATTCAAACAGCCTTTAGGAATGTGAAAAGATAGTCTTATTTCTTATAAGAGAAATGTAAATTAAAACTACACTGAGATACAACTTCTCAGCTTTCACACTGGCAAAACTTCAAAAGTTTTACATTAGAAACTCCCAGTTAGTTTGTGGAGAAATAAGTACTCTTGGGCATTACTAGTGGGAATGCAAACTGTCACAGAATTTTGACAATATCTAGAAAAGCCAAACGTGCATTCATTCTTTGGTCAAGCAATCCCACTTCTAAGAATTTATCCCCAAAACATGATTTATATGCAAAGTTATGCTCTCAAGTTATGCACAAGGTTATTTATTGAAGCAGTATTTGCAATGGCAAAAGACTAGAGACATTCTATGTGTGCATCAATAGAGGACTGGTTGAATAAATTATGAAACAGCTACCCAATGGAGGACAATACTATTGTGGCTGTAAAAAAAGAGTACTATATAACTATAAAAATAGATTAAAGACCCGACTGGTGTGGTTCAGTGGGTTGGAGCTTGTCTTGCAGACCTGGGGTGGTGGGGAGGGGGTGGTCACTGGTTCGATTCCCAGTTGGTCAGGCACATGCCTGGGTTCTAGGTTGCAGGCTAGGTCCCTGGTGGGGGGCGTGCAAAAGGGAACCAATGGGTGTTTCTCACATTGATGTTTCTCTCCTTCTCTTTCTCCCTCCCTTCTTCCTTCTCTCTCTAAAAATAAATGAAATCTTTTTTTTAAAATTAACTTCTTTTTTTTAAAGATTTATTTATTTAATTTTTAGACAGAGAGGAAAGGGAGGGAGAAAGAGAGAGAGAGAGAGAGAGAGAGAGAGAGAGAGAGAGAGAGAGAGAGAGAGAGAGAGATCAATGTGCAGTTGCTGGGGGCCGGCCCGCAACCCAGGCATATGCCCTGACTGGGAATCAAACCTGTGATGCTTTGGTTCACAGCCCACATTCAATCCACTGAGCTATGCCAGCCAGGGCTTAAAAATAAATAAAATCTTTTTAAAAAGCAAATTAAAAATTAGGAGTCCTGTGTAACCATAATAACAAGTTAAAGTAAATAATTGTGTGTCTATATTCTCACACAGTGATTTTCACACAGGTTATATTGTTAATATTAAGCAAAAAAACAAGGTGGAGAAAAGTCATCAAAGACAGGGGACTGATGATTACAATAGATTGAAATATACAAAATGCTTTTAAATTCATGGGTTCATGATGGTATATAAAAATAAAACCAGGAGAAGCCTTTTGAGGATGCTAGGGAACTCATTCTTTGGAAAATTGATAAAGGGAAACAATAAAGCATTTTACCTTTTCTGTGCAAAGTGTGCCTCATGGTAATCAAATAGTTGATGAACAACCATCCTCTTTAAAGAAGTATTCAAGCTAAATGAAGAATGAGGACATCTCTGTTTTCCAACCACTAATGAAACAACTCAGGCAATGATCTGTAATGGCTGCAAACATCACAAAAAGGAGACAACCAAATGTGATGTGCTTCCTGATGTCTGTATTTAAGTGCTCATGAAACAGTCTTTAAAAACAATCACACCTGAACGTAATCAAGCCTCTAGCCCTAACTCATAGTTTTCAGGAAGAAGTAGGGGAAAAGGGACATGTTAAATGACACCATGCAGACACAACTAGCAAAATTCAGAGTGTGAGAAATGATTCAGAAAAAGACCCCTGGTTTCTTCAAGAACAAATTATGTGTGTGTGGGTGTGTGTGAGAGAGAGAGCAAGATACAAATTGATATAGGAGATGTATCAATTGCAGTATAGGGACAATTTGAACAAATAATAAAAAACATAATGAGACAATCAGGAAAGTTTGGTTATAGACTAGATATTTGATTATGTTTAGGAATTTTTATATATATTAATGGCTATGTTAAAAGAAGCCTTTATTTGTTAAAGATACAGAAATATTTACCAATGAGATTAAATAATGTCTGGGATTTGCCTTAAGGAAACCAATGTTGGTAGAGTGAGTTACAGATGAAACATGATTAGCCATAGGTTGATAATTGTTTAGACTAGGTGATGGGTGAAAGGTTCATTATATTAACTTGCTAAGTTTGTATAGGTTTGACATTTTCCATAAAAACTGAGAAGAGGTATATTTAGAGATAAGACTCTTCCCTCACTCTTTCACCACAGGTGAAAAGAGTGGTTTCACAGGTGTGGTGAAACCAAGGAATAAACTAGCCTTTCCTAGGGAATCCTCATACACTGTCAGGATTACAAATTGGTGCAGCTGCTACAGAAGACTGCATGGGAATTCTTAAAAAAATTAAAACTAGAACTACCATGTGATACCAATTTCTCTTCTGGGGTATTTACCCCCAAATATGAAAACACAAATTCAAAAAGATATATGTACCCCTATGTTTATTGCAGCATCATTTACAATAGTCAAAATATAGAAACAACCTAAGTGTTCATTGACAGATGAATGAATAAAGAAGACATATACTACTTGGCCATAAAAAAGGTGAAATCTTGCCATTTGTGGCAACATAGATGGATCTTGAAGTATCATGCTAAGTGAAATAAGTCAGATGGGAAGTAAAATCATATGATTTCATGTACATGTGGAATATAAAATATATGAGAAATAGATGAGCGAATAAAATGAGACAAAAGCAAACTTATAGATACAATAGGCCAGTGGTTACCAGAGGGGGAGGGGGTGGGGTAAGGGCTAATGTGTAAAGGGTTCAAATATATGGTGACTGATGGAAACTAGACTTCTGATGGTGAGCATGCTAGAGAATACACAGATATCAAATTATGTTGTACCCCTGAAATTTATAAAGTGTTAATAATCAATGTTACCTCTGTAAAAAACAATCTGGCCTTTTCTTTATTAAATGGGAAGCATAACTGCCATTCTGGGACTTTTAGAGTGCTATGAAGCAGGTAGATGTATCCCTTAGAATTTGCCACAGGCCTTCTTGGAGGTGTTATGTGCATTTAGTCACTTCTAGATCAAATGTGTCCCCTCTAAAACTCTGACAGGGGCTCTCATGGTTTCAGATCCAAGGTCAGCTCTTGCAGCTTGCTCCCAGAAGGCTGCACCAATGGAGTGCTTTGAGAAACTCAGCTGTGCCTTGTCTGTGAGATCAGTGTGTGAAGCGTGTATGGCTCTCTTTGCATCCATTCCAGAAGTATTTCTGACTCCCCTCTGTGTGGTCTGTCAGTGGCTGATCAGGTGCTGAATGGGGGTCAGGTGGACCCCTTACCAGGAGTTATGCTAAGAACTCCATCTCATTTTGCTGAGTGAGGCTGTCAACTAGAATCAGTTTCCTGAAAGGAAAAGTATATTTCCCGTTACCATTGCCAGAGCCAGTCGTTCCCACCAGTGGTATTTTAATTGCATACCAAGAAGCTGTCTGCATATTTGGTTGCCCAACATGTCTAAATTTGTCTCCAAATGATTCCAGTGCATTTTCTCTTTCAGCAATTGAACAGAGTATTTTAATGGAGGATGTGATGCACAGACACATATCAGGGTGAGGTTCCCAACTGTCTGGAACCAACACAACTCTAATTTATTTTGATTTAAAAAGTTAAATTTCTTGAAATGGTAAAATCCCATCTTTCACACATTTGGAGTCACTGTTAAGATTCTAAGAGATATAAATCATTGCTGCGTTGCAGTTGAGAAAATTTGTCAACTTTAGACCATTTCTGTTTTGACTGTACAGTCTAGAAATAAAACTGGGTATGTTGATCTCATCCAGTTTTATTACCTGCTCCCACGGGTAGCTGAGGACATATTCCCACAGATGCAGGCTCTCAGAACGTCTTCTGGGCCTGACTTAACTTGAGAAATAAAGCTTAAAAGCTACTGGATTATCTCTGGGTTGAGGTGTCAGGGGGCTACTTCAGAAGCCAAATCCAGACCCTTTCCACACTTGCCCTGGTTGAATTTGTTGATATTGGCCTGTGCCTAACACTAGTGCTGTCACACATTTAGAGCTTTTTCTTTTTTAAAATTACCTCCAGCAAGTATGTCCAGAAAACATGAGTGCAGAATGGAGGACAGTGGCCCAGGTGTGTGGGTGGTCACTAGTCAAGACCTGTGTCTTCATCTGGGGTCAGAGCTGAGTCTACTGAGTTGTCTGGATTTCCATTCTGAGTTTGTGTTATTTCTGGATTTTCTGTCTCAGATGCATCATTTCAACTTGGAGAAGGAATAAGTAAAAAGATATCTTCATTTATGTTTAAATGAATTTTTAAACATTCATTTATCTTATTTTTAAGATATCTTATGATGGGGAAATCATATCACTGATATACTTAATATTTGATTTTTTAAAGAAGTAGAGTATCATGGCCAAAAGTAGTTAAAGTGATAGAAATTCATATAGTTCAATATGGTGTGGAATCTGAGGAAGACAGTTTCTCTCTTCAAAGGGTTTTCAGCATAAGAAACCTGACAGTTGTCAGACTGGAACCTTTTGATGTTCATGGATTTGCTATTAGAGATTTTGACTCTTCTCAAACTATCCTCAAGGCCTAACACAGAGCCATTTAGAATATTGGTTGGGGGAGGGGTCATGAACCAGTAATGGAATCTGGCAGTCTTCGCCCATCCTTTCCCTCCTTCCACGACACTTCCATCAGAGCTCAGTTTTGTCATTATCCACTCCAGCAGCAAATTCACTGTGGAAACTATAGGCTTCGTGATATTGAGGGATTTGCTGATACATGAAGATTTCAGGAATGGCAAGGGCACCGTGAAAGCTGGCAGAGAGCACTAAGCCCACCTAGGTAGTAAGTCAGAGAAGGCTCCACTGAAGCTAAAATGCCTGCACTGAGCCCTGGTGAACTGGTAGGAATGGGCAGGGAAATACATAGTAGGCAGTCTTTGAACATTGGGAATAAACCTTGCACCTTGTGCAAGGAAAGAGCATATTCAAAGAGCAGGAGGGTGGACAGCATGGTATATTTTTTGTGGGGAAAGTCAGTGGTTCAACCCTTCAATATTTGACAAATATGTATTTATTGAGCCTCTATCATGTGAGGCTCTGTTGTAGGGGTTGGGAATAAGGTTGTGAACAAAACTGATAAGCTCCAATTTTTACAGAACTTGGGGAAGATTATAATTAAACAATCAATCAATAATTAAGATAACTGAAGACAGATCATAACTGCAAGAGGATGTACCAGAGTGATGAGGAGTTGGGCTCATAACTTAGTGTATTATTAGTTCTCTCAGGGCTTTTACATTTAAAAGTGTGATTATTTACTCATAGGATCAAATGTCTAATTATGATATTCTATTTTATTTTTTAAATTATATTTTATTGATTATACTATTACAATTGTCCTGGTTTTTCCATCTTTGTCCCCTTCCACTCAGCACCTCCCACTCCCTCAGACAATCTCCCAACTATTGTTCATGTCCATGGGTCATGCATATAAGTTATTTGGCTTCTCCATTTCCTTCACTGTGCTTTATATCCCCATGACTATGCTGTAACTGCCTATTAATACTTCTTAATGCCCTCACCTCCTCACCCATTTTCCCACACCCCCTCCCGTCTGGCAACCATTAAAACACTCTCCATATCCATGATTCTGTCCCTGTTCTTGTTTGCTTAGTTTGTTTTTTATATTCAATTGTTGATAGAAATGTATTTTTGCCATTTTATTGTTCAGTGTTTTGATCTTTTTCTTAAATAAGTTCCTTTAACATTTCAAGTAATAATGTTGTAGTGATGATGAACACCTTTAGCCTTTTCTGGCCTGGGAAGCTCTTTACCTGCCCTTCCATTCCAAATGATAGCTTTGCTGGATTGAGCAGTCTTGGCTATAGGTCCCTGCTTTTTATGACTTGGAATATTTCTTGCCATTCCTATCTAGCCTGCAAAGTTTCTTTTGACAAATCAGCTGATGGCCTACAGAAACTCCCCTGTGGGTAACTAAGTTCTTTTCTCTTGCTGCTTTTAAGATTCTCTCTTTATCTTTAACCTTTGGCATTTTAATTACAATGTATCTTAAAGTAAGCTTCTTTGCATCCATCTCATTTGGACTCTCTGTACTTCCTGGACTTGCTCATCTATTTCTTTCATCAAATTAGTGAAGTTTTCTTTCATTACCTTCTTCAAATAGATTTCCAATTTCTTGTTCTTTTTCTTCTCCTTTTGGCACCCCTATTATCTGAATGTTGGACATCTTGAAGTTGTCTCAGAGGCTGCTTATTCTAGCCTCATTCTTTGAATTCTCTTTTCTTCTTGTTATTCTGATTGCTTGTTTTTTGTTTGTTTGTTTTTGCTTTCTTATGTTCCAAATCATTGATCTGGTTTTCAGCTCCATCCACTCTACTATTGTTTCCTTATAAATTTTTTTTAATTTCAATTAGTGTATCCTTTGTTTCTCACTGGATCTTTTTACGCTGCTAAGGTCCTCCCTAAGTTCCTTATGCATCTTTGTAACCAGTATTTTGAACTCTGCGTCTTATAGCATGCTTATCTCCATTTCATTTAGCTCTTTTGCTGGAGATTTTATCTGTCCTTTCATTTGGGCCGTATTTTTTTATCTCCTCATTTTGATAGCCTCCCTGTGTTTGTTTCTATGTATTAGGTAGAGCTGCTTTGACTCTGTGTCTTGATAGTGTGTCCTAATGTAGTAGGTGTCCTGTAGGGTCTAGTAGCACAGCCTCCCCTATCATTTAAGCTGGGTACTTGAGGTGCACCTTTGGTGTGGGTTAAGTATATCCTCTTGTAGTTGAGGCTTGGTTCCTGTTGGTAGGTCAATGGCAGAGATTTATCCAGGCCAGTCAGCTGTAAAGATTAGCTGTGACCACTTACCATTAACCTCCACTCTCATGGAGGATCAGCTGTTTGGAGGAAGGGTGGTGGTGCTCCAACGTGGTCTGTAGCTGTCCACTGGGTGAGCTGGCCCTGGGGTTTTCCAGGTGGTGCAGGCCATAGTCAGTCCCCACCTGTGTTCTACCTGGGGCCACCCTGCCTGAGCTATAAAGCAATCTGAGATGGCTCCTACTTGTGCTGAGATTAGAGATTCCCAGGCAAAGCCAAGCTGTGAATCTAGGCTGGCTGCTGCTAGTGCTGGGCCTGGGGCCCACTGAGACTGGCTGTTGCTTGTTTGAGAATATTAAAAAAGTTGTGCAGCATGATCCAAGGCCAGCCATTCATATGGAACAGCAGTTTAGGTGGGCCTGTAAGTTGGGTGGGGTGAAGTCTCTGGGTATTTTCAAGATGGGCCAAACAGTGTTAGCCAGGCTGATGGAACCTCAGATATGGTACCAGCTTGCTGGTTCTGTGGCTCTGTGGCTCTGTGGCTTGAGGCAGGATGGTTTAGAAAAGGAATAATGACCTCTGCTCACCTTTCTGTCTAGGAGAAAGCTGTTCCCCAGCTCCTGCCTTGATACCAGACACTTCAGTTTCTACCAGTATGACACTGGTGCTTTTCAAGCTGCTACCCCAGTGCTAGAGCTCAGAGGGAGTGAGTCTGAATAAGTTGATGTGTGGGTTCTTTAAGAGGAACTGCTTTGGGCTCCAGCTGTGTTTTCCACTATCCCTGCTGTTTTTTTTGCAGCCAGAAGTTGTGGGGACTTATCTTCCCTGCAGTGGACCGTGAGCTGAGGGGCCTGGTGTGAGGCTGACACCTCTTGCTCTGGAGATATCCCTCTGGAATTTTCACCGACCACTCGTGGGTGTGGGACCAACCAGTTCTATGTCTGTGCCCCTCATATCAGTCTGGTTGGATGTGGTTTCTTTAATTCTGTGGTTGTCAGACTGCTATTCAACTCAGTTTCTGATGGTTCTGAGTGATGGTTGTCTATATTTTAGTTGTAATTTTGATGTGATTGTGTGAAGATGTGAGTCATGTTTGCCTATGTTACCATTTTGACCAGAAGTCTTCTAATTATGATATTTTAGAGGAAGTTTAATGTCATGGCAGAAGATTCCTTTTGCTGGTCTCTTAAATCATCAAATATGAGATTGGTCTTGTTCATGGGAATGATTACGGGCATAGGTCTGTGATAAGGGAAAGGAAGGAAGAAAATAAAGGTGTTAAGGAAAAAAAGAGGAGAAAGAGAGCGATGGAGTGAGTAAGAAGACCAAGGTGCACATTGTGGCATGGATTATTAATAATAATTGCCAGCATTTTTGAGTGCTTATTATTGGTCAGGCACAGTGCTAAGTGATTCAGATATATTAACTCATTTTATCTTTACCAAAATCCTTCAAGGTGGTTACCACTGTCACCCTCATTTTATATATAAGGAAACTGAGACAGAGAAAGGTTTAATGATCTGTCCAGGTGCTTGTAGCTGGATTTGAGACTCAAGTTCAGACATGTTGTCTCCGCATTCCAAACTCCTACTGGTGAGTTTCACTGCTGCCGCCAATGACCTTGGATGGCACAGTAGCTCCCTTACCCTGCATTCATTTATTGTGCACTCATCTTTGGAGTTCTGGAGCCAGTTCAAACTTGCGATTTCATAGAAACAATTTCAGTCTTTCTAATGTCTTAATTTTGAGCTCTACTCTCTTTTGCCTCCTAGAGATATTACCCAGGTAGACTATGGGGATCCAGGGAGAAAGGTGTTATCGGAATCTCTGTTTTGCTGCCCCAGACAAAAAGCTCCCACTGGGATGCACATGGTCTCTGGTTCATATCTCAGCCTATACCTGGACCACTGGGATGGCATATGAAAACTCTGGTGCTTTAGAGTGATGGAATTAAAGCCTGGAAAGAAAACATGAGGATTTTACTCAGTAATGTTAAAATGATGAGAATCTGGAGACAAATTCTAATGACCTTTAGGAAAGGGGATTTCATGGCATTCATGTGAAATCATCCATTCCCATGTCTAAATATCCTGTGATCAGCATATTCTTTTCCTCTCTGTCTTATATTTACTGTGACTTCAGTGCACATAAAAATTACCTGTTACTATCCTTGATGTACTTGAAATCTCTTCAGAAATTTTCAATTATTTACACTAAATAATCACCTTCTTTCTAACCTAGAGCTTTTGTCAGACTCTCTATGGGAATTTTTTACTGTTGCCTCAAGCCTGAGCAGTGTTTTGGGGGATGATTATGTATGTGATGGACATAATTTTCTTTGTCTTGCTCAATTTATAAATTTTTTCTGGAACTGTAATTTGATGCATGTGTATTAATTACTACACATTGCTTCTTTGTACAGAAGTGAGCATTGCTTTGAATGGTGGGAGATAATGACAACCATAATTACATGACCACTATATGCTACACTGGGGCCAAGGTGGGGTTTGGGCAGGAAAGGTTCAAGTCCTGGCTCCATGGCTCATTAGCTACCCTTTGACCAGTAACCTACATATTTCCAGCCTCAGTTGTCTTGTCTGAGAATGAGAAATTTGGAATAGATGGCTTTTAAGTTATTTCCTGGTTTAAAAGTCAAGAATTCTAAACTCTTAGAAACAAGAAATAGGATGGCAGTTCCCAGGGAGTGAGGGGAAAAATGGGGAGTTGTTAATGAGTGTAGAATTTCAGTTTTGCATGATAAACAAGTTCTAGAGATTTGTTGCATAGCAATGTGAAATAGCTTTACTGTACTATAGACTTAAAAGTCATTGAAATGGTAAAATGTTTGTGTTTTTTTCCTTTTTATTGAATGTATCAGGGTGATACTAGTTAACAAAATTATACAGGTTTCAAGTGCACAGTTCTACAACACATCATTTATACACTGTATGGTGTGTTCACCACCCGAAGTCCATCACCATTTATCTCCTCATACCCTCTCCTCCGATCCACGACAATCACCACACTGTTGTTCATGTTCATGAATTTTTTTCTTTTTTTCTTTTTAATGCTCAATCTCTCCAACCCCCCAACACCTTTCCAGCAGCTATCAGCCTGCTCTTTATGAGTCTGTCTCTGTTTTGCTTATTAGTTCATTTTGTTCATTAGATTACACATATGAATGAAATCATTTGGTACTTGTCTTTCTCTGACTGGCTTATTTCACTTAAAAAAAGCTCCAGGTCCATCTATGCTATCACAAAGGTTAAGATTTCCTTCTTTTTATGGCTGAGTAGTATTCCATTGTGTGTTTTTTACCACAATTAAAAGTCAGAGACTGTAGTAGACTTTTCATGTTTTGTATTTCAGTAAGAATATTTTTTTTAAAAAAATGAGTACACTAAAATTGTAAGTCATTTACTTAAGATCTACTTGAGCTTGAACTCTGTCTCAGACACATCTGACTGACTCCCTATTCCAGAACACACACACACACACACACACACACACACATTCTCTCTCTCTTTCTGGGGGAGTCCCTTTTGAGTGTACTTTAATGGTGAGGAAGTTGTCATAGTGTTCCTAAGTAAAGATTGCTTGACTGGATTCATTTATCTTCAAGAACTTTTCTTTCATGATGAGCCTGGAAAAATTTAGAATTTATCTTCAGCATGGGAAATATTATCCTGCAATAGTCTTCCTCAAAGCTTGTCCTCAAAGCCAGAGTTTGCAAAGGCTTACATTTGGTTTCTGAACAAAGACAACTGATTCCTGCTTCTGAAGGAGGTCTTCCACGTTCCTTTTTCATCACTTGTTGGATCCCCTGTGTTGACATGGTGACTTGGAGGAGAGCTGAGCTGCTCTGTGAACATCAGACCATCAAAACCTAGTGGGGGTGAGGGGGACTTCGAGGTGGGTCGAACTGAATGCTGTGAGCCAAAGCAGATGTCGCTTCCTTCCCAGCAACTTCCACCCACCCCTTTCCCTAAACTGCCTTGATTTATTTGGTGCCAGTAACATTTCTCCATTGTGCATGTTGATATAGAATACACCAGGGCTGCTGAAGCTCCAGAAAGTTTTAGAAAAGAAAATCTGAACATTTAGTTCAGTAAATCACTTACTGAACATTTAGAAAATCAAGGCCAATGCCTGCCAGAAAGCAAAAGAAAACAGGAGATTCCACAAGGGGACAAATGCCCTTAGCAAAGGTGAACTTTGTTGGGCTATTCCTCCTGTTGGGATGTTGCTGTCCCTGCTTTATCTCCTATAGATTGTAAAAAGCTGTGGACCATCTCGAGGCACAAATTGATGCCATGTGGTTCCCTCATGGTGAACTCTTGCTTTCTGATCACTTCAGGGCAGAAGACAGGCAGTGCTTGGTGGGCATGTGGCTTTGTGGTTGTGGTGGGGATGGGTGGGGGTGTGAGGGTGGGGGTGTGAGGGCCGGGGTGCATAAGGGTGTGGTGGGATGTATTCTCCAGCTGAAACCAATAAAATCCACCTCAGAAGAATTCTTCACAAAGTTAGATGGTTTGACAGTCCCAAAATGCTCACACAATTCCTGCAGCTGTGCAGTTCTTTAAAACAAGTTTCATGGGAAAAAGATAGACAATGCTTTAGAATTCCCCTCCCCATCCTCACTGCATGTCTGCCTTTATGCACATGATCAGAAGAACTCACTTCTTAGTGTTGTTAATTCACTAATCACTGCAAATGCCCCTGTTCACATATCTCTGAAGTTGGCCATGTTTCCTTATTCTTGGTAGATGTGTGTTCAGTTTCATCTCTATTGGTTTTATCTGAGTGAAGAACAGGCTCCCTGGTAAGTGTGTTCAGGTGCTACTCTCAGGCCCTGGAGTAATCAAATTTGATATGTGGCTAAGAAAACATACTGGGTCTGAGTCACCTTTCAAGTTAGTACTATGGTACACCTTGCAACTGATAGAGAAATAGGTGCTGAGTTGCTACATTAAAAATGTTTTTCCCTTCTTTTGAGCATCACAATGAATGTGTCCTCATTTCTCAGAAGCTTGTAAATGAATGTGTCTAGCAACATTGTTCATATTAGCCCAAAAGTAGAAACAACCCAAGTGTCCATCAATGGATGAACTGGATAAACAAAATGCAGTGTATACCTAAAATGAAATATTATTCAGGCATAAAAAGGCCCTGAAGTACTGAGACATGGTACAGAGTGTGGTAGGATGAACTTCAAAAACATTATGCTAAGCAAAAGAAGCCAGACACAAAGAGACACATGTTGTACAACACTTTTTATATGAGGAATCTAGAATAGGCAAAAGTAGAGATCCAGAGAGCAGATGAGGGAGGGAGAATGGTGTGGGTGTTTTTGGGATGATAAAAATTTTTGATACTAGAAAAAGAGGTGGTGATTACATCACACTGTGCATACACTAAATGCCACTTTACTGTCCACTTTAAAATGCTTGGTTATACATTATGTGATTTTCACCTTGATAAAGAAATTTTAAAAAGAAAAGCATATCATTTGTTTCATTTCTAGAGATATCATATTTTTGTTTGTATGTTTGCTTCTTCTTTTATGCCATCTCAGAGAGGCTTATTCTTCACATTCTGCCTACACAATCTGTTTATTTCACTCATCTCTTGTATTTTCCACCAGAAATTTATACGTTCATAGTTATCTCCCAATTTGCTTTATTTTTTTTTAGTGACAGAAGTATTCTTTTTAAGTCTGTACATCTGTTTTTTTTGGGGGGGGTTATCCTTGATTACAAGTGAGGAAAACTCTGGAAAACTGGTGAACTCTCTGGAGCTGGCAACTTGAGATAAATAATCTTAGCTTTTTAAAGCCTTATGGGTCAGAGTGTGACAAGTGCAGTTTTAATTTTTTTAAACTGAACACCTCCTTTGCTTCTGTTTTTTAATTCAGAAGTTTCCTTGGCTGCTTTCCGTGGTGGAATGTTTTAATAAAGGAAGGAGTTTTCCTCCTGACTATTTCTCTTTTGGAGCCCCAGAGTAATGGGAGATGCTAAAGTGAGCCTATTTGCAAAAGTAAAACCCTACAAATCACACTGTCATGGGACAATGGTAATTCATATTCTGGCATGAGAGTGTCTCACTAGGAGGAGAATAGGACTGGGAGAAGGCTGCAGAGGTTGGAGAGAATGAATACAAGGTAGGTAGAGAAGTCAACTGGAGCCCATAGAGTCAGAAGAATAGGGAGGAGAGGGGGCTCTGGACTTTATAAGTCCTTGAGGCAGGGCTTATGAAAGGACCACTGCCCTACCCCTTCCATTTATGGGTGCAAGAAGTAGATAGAATTATACCTCAGTTTGGTGGTCTTGTTCTTTCACACCTGTTAGTCACAGGAGACAAAGACCTGTTTCCTTCTACAACCAAGGGCAACCTAATGTTGAAAAGCTTAGTGTTGAATCACTTCAGGGCCGGGTTGACCAACCAGGCTCAATAGAGGCACTATGGGGTTCAAATTTCATGTACTGAGGGTGAAAGTCAGTCGTCTTATTCATAGAGATAGGACTGTGGCTGCTTCTAAAAAGCTCTCTGGACTTCAGAGAAGTCTGAAGTCTGAAGTTTAACTTGAAACACATGTATTTTAGAATGACTAGATTAATTACCAGGTTTGAGGAATTTCAGCAAAATGCTTCTTGTGTCGAGTCTGTAGACATAGAAATTCTTAGGTAAAAATTCAGATTATCCGGAAGATTCTGAATCCAGACCAGACAACCCATTGTTTAAAAGTACTGCTTATTCTTGGCATTCTAATAAGGAGTCCTTTTATAAGTGTCTCTGAATGAAGCCAAGAGAGACAATTCTTAAAAAAATAAGGGTTTTAAGTGAGAACAGTATTGTTTTTAGAGTAAAATATTAAATTAAGGCAACAGAAGATTTGTTTGACCTATTCTTGTATATGAGTTTCATAGTTTCTCCCAACTATACTCTCAGAGTTCCAAAAGGAATACCCCTAGCAGGTGTGGGCATGAGACTCAGGATGGACCCATCAGATTTTATCACTTAGAGGAATATGGAACTGGTGCATGGTGACTGTCTCAGTTAACTTTGAATATCTGGTGAATCATGTTGAATTTGAGGATGAGGTTGCCATTGGTTAAGTGGATGATAATACTGAGAAGCTGGCTTGAGCAGAGAGGAGACTTAAATGTAGGTGCAGAGATATATAGCAATAAGAGAGCACTTGGTCCACCAGAGGGAGGGCAAAGATGCCTGGTGACTTTCCAGTTTCCCTAAGGCCTGGCTTTGGTTCCTCTACTTGGCTTCCTGGAGATTCCCTTGTGTTCTCACAATAAATGCTTTTCCTTCACACTAACTTGAGAGGGTTTGTTTCTCACAACCCCTATATGATCCCCAAATAATTGAGCCCTCTGCCTGTTCCCCAGAGTTACCACCTCTAGGGCAAACAGTGCTTTCCTCCATTTTAAGAGCTTTTCAGGGATGGGGATTCCAACTCTCATAAAAGCCTATTGTAATATTTAGAAACCTTTAATTAGAATCTTTTTTATTCCACACCAAACTTTTACAGAGATGAGAGCCCATTTTTTGTTCATTTTTGTCCAATGAGGTAGGTAGCTTTTTCATTTCTTACTCAAAGAAAACTTTAGATCCTCTGTTAGGAATTAACAAGCTTGCTTCTTCCTAAGAATCCCCCAGGAGGTACATGTTAAAAATTCAGATTCCCTGTCTCTTTCTTTGGGTCTAATCCAGGAGGTCTGGGGTGGAGCTAGGAATCTGTATTTTTAACAAGCATCTCTAGTGATTCCTATAATCAGGGAAGTTGAGAAACATTATACTTAAAGATAGTTAATAAGTTATTCCTTGTGATTTACTGCCTCTAAAAAAAGTGTCCTCATTTCTAATTGCCTCCGCACCTATGTCTACAAGTTTAAACTCTTCATTCTCTTCAAGGCTCAGAACAAATGCCAATGTCTTCATGATCTCACAGCAGGAGAAAATCTTTTTCCATTTCTAGTATAGGAAGACAATTTCTGAGCTGTGCTTGGTGCAGAACAACATATCCTTGACCTCTATCTATGGCACCTTTATGGAATTTGTTCTACTTTACCATGAGGGTTATGTAGCTACCTGCTGAATATTCCCTGTCACACTGTATAACCATTCATTCTGGAAATCTTTGGAGTACTGAGCCAAGGGCCCTGGAGAAAGTAGATTCACATGGCAAGTTGGGTAGGGGCTAATAAATATCTCTCCTGGAAGCCATCAGCAGCAGTAGCACAGGGGTTACACTGGAGCCTTTTTGTTGGGAATATCTACTAAATTCTCTAAGTCCAAGTCCAAAGAGGGCTTGCTTTTTAATGTGAGTCTCCCCTAGTCTACCCCACTGAGAGAGGCTCAATAGTTTTCAGAAAAAGTGTAGGCAAAAAGTGAGTGGGGGAAGGAGTTGACTTTGGGGGAAATGCAGAATTTCTTGAATGGCAATGGAATCTTCCTCCTCTCTTTATCCTGTGGAAGAAGGAACAGCTGATTTGTTCCTTCCACTGTCTACAAGATTAGGGTGCTCAAACTATTCTTCTCTTCATAGATAGAAATGCATAGTAATCTCTTCTCTGAGAGTGGCTGTGTTCCTAAACCCAAAGCCAACAGAATGTGTGACAACACTGCTTGTGGGGAAAAGGAGCAGGAGAGAGATGGCAGAAGTGAGAGGGAGCTCTGGGATGGAGTGGTGGGCAGTCTGTTTGACTTGATAAAGAAATGTGAGAGTTTCCTGTGGTCAAAAGACCTCAGATGGGGACTGGGCTTCAGTAGGCTTAATCTGGGTAGGAGACATGAAGAGTGATGTCCATTTGGGTGAGGATCCTCATTTCTTACCTGGGGGGAGCTACACAGGGAGAGGTCCCAGCGTGCCTCTGAAGAACAAATGCACCCCCCTGGGACAGTCAGCATTTGGGTTTCTGCCATGGGGAGAGAAGCAATGACAAAGAATGGGAAAACAGACAGTTGACGTGCCACCTATACTGCCAAACCTTACCCAATACCCACCACTGAAGCTTTTGTAGTGAGCATGTGCTGGAGGGATGAAGAAGGAGGAAGGAGGGAGCAGAGTGAGAGAGAAGAGTGGGAGAGCAGACCATGCCCACTGCCTAACCCAGTCAGCTTGAAACAGTCAGTTCAGCTAGAACTAGGATATGAGATGATTTTAATTGCCAAAGATGATGAAAAAATAATGGAATCAGAATTGAGATTTTGTTAAGGTAGGTGGCTACTCAGCAGAAAAGGGATTTTGAAAGGGTGAAACTAGCAGCTGTTGTTTATAGAACCTTTAAATGATTCAGTGCTTATATTTATTAGTCCAGCCAGTTATACATGCAATAAATAAATTTTTGGTTAGACTTCATCCTCTCATTTATAAAATACAGACACCAAATTAACCTCTGTGCTTGAATGAGGTTATGGCCAACACTGTTATAATAGAAGATTATTTGCCAACTCTTGCATACCTAAACTAATTACTAAAATTCTGAAACACATCAGAAGATATATTTTTTGCTGATCTGACAAAAAATAGATATAATTTTGAATCATTCACACTGAATGGCTATTGTGTTGGCTGTTGTCATTACTTTATTGGACAACCTAAGGGAAAGAGGTGAGTGCCCCTGACTAAATAGTCGGGTATTGCATGTTTTAAAAATTCTTGCAGCACACCGGTTGTGCTGTGGCATACTGGTGGAAGATCACTGATCTAGACCATATATTCTTCAGTTATTGATAAAAATGTTAGATTTGGAGAAATAAAATTCTCTGGAACTATTGTTTTTTCCCTTTTAACATGATTCATTAACTGAAGAAAAAAAAACCAATTGACCTGACATAGTATAAATTCCTCCCTCTGAGCTCCCAAACATTTCACACACTCTTCTGTCATCACACCTATTTTTAGGCTCACCTAACCCTGGGATCAATCTGCACTAAGCTCATGGCCAGTGGCATGAGTGAGCACATTTTCAGATATAAATTTGACTAGGGAATATCTTTTGAATCTCCTTTAATCAAATTGATTTCAATTTTTGGTAGCATTTCTTTTATTTTAATTGAAGGAAGTACATCACTATTTTTTTTTTTCACTTTACCACTTTTCAGGGTCCTCTGTTGAACTCAGTTCTCTTTTGCCTCTTGACTTCTCGTGAGATTTTTCAGAGAGCTCATATTCCACCCTCATGAATTCACTTCCCCACCAGCCTTTTACTGTTCAGGTTGTCATAAACCTCTTATTTATGGCTCATAATCACTCTTCCTGGGGGTCTTGCTTCCAGCTCCACACATGTCTCAGAACAGTTTACTCATACTATTTTCAACCACAATTCAATTGCTTCCCTTTGTATTTCCTGCCTGGCTGTTTTCCATCAGATTTCCAATTCTTATCTCTCCCTTCTTTGACATATTAACTCTGTTAGAGACTCAGTCTTACTGACTTCTGTAGAACAATCAGACCTCACGATTCTTCTATACATCTGTCCACCATCTTGCTACAAAGAGGCTAATTTTCTCGACATGCCAATTTGTCAACATAAAATTGTTAAGTATTTTATGTGAGCTCTCTCTGTGACCACCAGAAAATTTGGAGATTTGAGAGTATCTTTTGGCATTCAGCTTCAATATGACTTTGACAGTCCTGCGAGATTCTAAAACAAATAGCAAACAAGCAAAAAAAACAAACATAAAATGAATAAGTACAAATATACACTGTCACCTCCAGTGGGTTCTTAAATGAAATCTCTGTAGCTGACTCGTGAATACTCACTGGTCTTATTCAGTAATGAATAAACCTGGTGCTTGACAACTGTCAAGCCAGCATGTTTTGGACTCCATCTTCTTCTACCCACTTTCCCAGGGTTACTGTTTTACTCTAATAGTTGCCCTGGAGACAGAATTTTGGACTGATTTGAAGTAGCATGTGAAATGGGATTGTGGGTTCCCTACAGTGTCCAGTGGAAATCTGTCCACATCAGAGAACCTCTGCACGAGGTGGCATGATTGGTTTTATGTGTTCCAGGGAGGCCTAGTATTTGACAAGCTGGGAATGTTTTGGATTAAAATGGAAGCACGTTGGCAGAATGATGTGGGGAAGCTTGCACAATGTGTAATGCCTGTCAGCACCCTGCCCTGATCGAGCCCGTGCTTATGAGTCCCTTGGTTTAATGAGTCCAATATACACCTATGAGTTTTTATAAGCTAACACCAAAGCAAGTTAGAAGGAGTTGAAACACATATGTTTTTTGACCAACTGTGATATTTTTCAGGGAGTCACCTATGAGAGTTTAAAATGCCTATAAAATTTTCTATTGGAAGTAGTTTCTGGAAGCAATAGCGTGCTTGGGGTCTAAATTTACGTAGCCCATGAAGGTATACCACCTTCATGATCTGAAGCTCTACCTGGAGCAATTCCTCTTCCCCATTCTTTTTGCACTTACTTATTTTGGCCAGAAACTAACGCCCTTTGCTTAATCTAATGTCCCTTGATCTATACAGTTATTCAGATAAGAACAGTCCTGAAATTATCAAAAGGGTTAGCAAATAGTAGAATTGCAGAGGGAAGTTCTGCTTGTTAGAAAATTATCTGGTTAACTAAGGCTTAACAATAAGCCCACTCGTGTTTCCTTCCTTATTGATGAAACTCTTACTTGAACATTTTCCTAACCTTAGTGAGTTCGATATGATAAGCATAAGATAACCTTCTTTAATGATTGAAAATGCTGTGCCTGAGGTTCACTGTTCTGGACAGAGACACTCATTATAGAACCGTTCTTAGTATACTGTAGGTGTTTGGTGAATATTTGCTGAAAAATGGCCAAAAACTGTGCATTAATTGCACAGTTCTGCCATTACAGAAAATGTAAGCAAGATACTTTAGTCCACACTAACACCATGGTACTGTGCAATGCCTATTCTCCTATAAAAAATTGTCTTCTGCTCTTCACTCCCCCCCACCCCCAAGAGTGGAATGCAGGAAGGATAATCCAATCAGATGGGTTCTGATTAACTAACAAATGACATTTTTCTCCTCTTGTCCTTTGTAGAAAAAATATTCAAAAAGACTGACAATATTAGTAAGAAACAGGTTTGTTCAGATGTGGCTTAAGATGTTGTAAAGCTGTCTTGAGCTTTCAAGAATGTAGTGGGTTTTGTGTGTGCCAAACCCCTCTAGCTTATGCCATCCCAACTCTGAGATCAGAAAGTTCACTGATCCACAGAGTCAAAAGGAGCACAGCTCAAGCCAAAAAGAGTGATGGGATACACAGTATGTGTTGTATATTGTCCTCTTTTAAGAGATGCTTTTTCAAAGAAGACATGAAATGAAAATTCCCTAGCCAGGCTCTCTACTCTCATCATTACAGCATAATTGGCACAATGGTTTTCCCGACATCTGTACCAAAGATGTTGCTGATTGCTGAAAGCATGATATTGGCAATGGTCGTCAGCTGTTCTGGGTTAGCGTAGCTGATGTAATCACCGAAGTTTCATTCACAACAAGCGCTCATCTTATATGGCCCCTTAACCACTTGAATATGGATTTGTGCTGTACAGGTCAAAGTTTAAGTGTGTATGCAGCTTGAAGCAGTCCAGAATATTCTGGTAGGTATTTTATTTGCCAACAATGTTTCTTTCAGTTCTGTCCAATAAAAATAGTTTGAGTGGATGGATAGTGGAGAGACAAGGTTCTTATACCTGTAGGTCTCTCTGATCTTTTATCTTTTCCCCTGAGATCTCTACTACACTTTTCATCAAAAACACCAGAGACACGCTTCTTCAGGATTGATTCTTATGCCCGTTTCACAGCGATTGATGATGTGTGCTTTCCTTGCGTAGCCATGTGGATGGTGTAACTGATCTTCCTTGTTCAGCAGTTAATAAGCACTTTTCTTTGCCTGGCAAACTCCTAGTTCTCTTTTAAGACTTGGCTCAGGCATCCTCTCTCTGTAAGGGTCACTTCTTGACACACCCCGCCCCCAACACCTCTGCTTCTGCTCTCATAATATCATGTGTTTATGTCTGTCAAAGCACTCACAACACTATGGAAACTGTGTGGCATGTATCTGTCATCCTCTCTAGAGTGTAAGCTTTTCTAGGTCAGTGGCTGTCTGGGATTTCAACTTCAATTTTTCTGATTTCACTTTTGCACAAACTCTTCACACTTTGTCACACATGGGTTACAAAGAGAAGTGATAGATGCCTGGGTTCTAGAAAGCTGAAAGAACAAAAACATTTAAACATGCACACAGTTTGTACATGATTGCACACAATCAGATTCTTTTCTAAAACAGGCCAGGGGCTGAGGGCTCTAACAAACCATATATTGATACTGGAGGCCAAAATAATACATGTTAATCGTTCATTGTCTGAAATTTTACATTGTGAGTATGTATGAGAAGAGGTGGATTGGCTGGAAATAGTTAGGTTCTGTGCTTTACTTCCCTTTGTCTTGCATGACTTTTGAAATCTTAAGTGGTTTGAAAAGTAGAAAGAATAATATTGGCTCAGAACGAGTGGCAATGAGCCCATGATGTTTGGCGTGGAGGAAAGCTTCGCCTCCTTCCTGCATTAACTGTGAGGATTAATGCCACTGAGTGGTCCCAGAGAGTTTATCTCAAATGCTTAGCTCTTCTCCTGAACAGAGCAGAACCAAATTATGGAATCCCGGGGTTGAAAATCACTTGAAAATTATCTTCCTTTATTGGGGAATGATAGATTGAGTAGATAATTCTAACTTTCCATATCTATAGTATTCGAGTTGGTTAACAAACCAACCTGTAACTCCTTTCCCAGACAAATGCTTTACATTAACAAAAGGTGGAGATATTTAGATTGATTTGCTCCATTAGCCTGATCCAATATGCATACCCTTTGATATAATATTCCCAAGTGGTTTGTATGTCTCTAGAGTAAAACTCAAAAAAAATTTTAGCAGCATGTTGTAAGTATAAATATCTTAGATACATTCACAGGTATACAAAAAAAAAAAGAAACTGTCTTTAGTTTTCTATAACTTGAATTTATCTCCAACTCTCCATCCATGTCGCTGCAGAACATAAAACCTTAGAAAATGCCAGGCAAATATAGTCAATTTAGGTTAAAACTCAGTCCATTCAAGGTTTTCCTTTTGCCTCTTTTCCCAGGCCTCAGCATCACTTTCCAGGGTCCTATGCAGGAACTCTGGGACTCCCAAACTTACTCAAACGTTCTCTAGCTCTGCCCATTAACACTAAGAGGCTGAGGGACATAGGTCCAGGGGTTCTGTCTAAAAAGTTGTTGTCAGTGTCTAACTCTTGTTGCCCCTCTAATATTTCTCCATTTTCCTTGTCTCAAGGAATCGTAATCATGGAGTCCGGACTGACAAACTCATTATGACAGGTATTTCTTGCTTCTATGCTTATTCTTTAAACCAGACCTCAAACAATGCCAGATTCAGGGTTTTGAGCTCACAAGTCTTCCTCATAAAGCCATTTTTTCCCCAAAGATTCAACATATATTGAATGTCAAAAACTGAGCCTGGGTCACTGGATATTGGGCACATGGGAGTTCATTTTATATAAATCTTTATGGTTTACATATATATATGGGGTGGGGAAAAGTAAGTTTACAGTTGTGAGTACATGAAACACAGTTTATTCTTATATTACTATTTATTAACTATTGCATTATTTTCCATATGAACAACTGCAACACTACTTTTGTCCACCCCTGTATTGTGTATTATACTGTATATGTAAGCCAGTATAATTTTGCATGAGTGTAATATTTAAAAAACTTAACCTGAACAGTAACTTTCTGCATCTCTGCAAGTGATATTCAAGTCTGTGGACATGAAGCTGGAGCACCCCAGTTGCCTGGACTGGTGTCAAGGACTCAGGGGAACAAGGATGTGCAGGAGATGGAGGCCATGCATTGCAGAGTTTTCAAATCACTATCCTTCCACAAGCGGTTGATGTGATCAGGCTTTATAGGTTAGGAAACACTCTAATGGCATGTGGAGGACAGCATTCCCAGGGGCAGGACTGGAGGCAGGAAACCACTGGGGGCTGTTGCAGTGGTCCACGTGAGTGTTGTCACTGGCTCCCACTAGCTTAATGGCCATAGGTCTGGAGAGGAGTTGATAGAGCCACCAGCTATTATTTTAGGAGGAAACTCTGCTGAAATTAGTAACTGAAGGTCAGGGGTGATGTGAGCAATTTAGACTCATTGCAAAGTGTCATGACCTGAAATAAGGAACATAGAAGAAGGAGCACGATTGGCTTGAGTGGGAATTATGAGTGTGAGAAACCTGTGAGACACCCAGATAGAGGTGACTTGTTGAGGTTGGATGTGAGTTGGGAATTCAAGAGAGGGGTCAGGATGTGATACTGATTTTGGAGTTGCTGGCCTGTGTGGATGAAGTAGGCTAGGAAGCATGTAGAGTGGGGTTGTGGAGGGCCAGGGTGGAGCCTGGGAAACACTTGTATTTAATGGTGGGAGAAAGAGAAGACACAGAGGAATCTGAGAAGAAACAAAGATAGGGATAGGAACTGGGGTGCAGGGCATGGAAAGTAAATGGGAGAAAACCAGTCTGGATTACTTTTAAAAAGCCTGGCTGGTAAGGCACGGGGAAGGAAATAATAGTTAGAAGGGAATAGGCAGAAAGGTGGGTGAGCAAAGGGAAGTCTGAACAGGGAAGCCAGGAGGGTCCTGCTGGGATGGTCTAGGCACATGGCTGTGACTGCATGAACCTGAGTGATGACAGGAAATAGGAGGGCAGAGAGGGACACCAGGGACATTAGGAAGGAGGGCTCTGCAAGACAAAAGATGATGCTGTTGTCAGGCAGAAGGCTGTCTTCAATGGGGCTGTTTCCAGGAACACGTGTTTCTATGTTGACTATGGAAATTACAGAATAGGATGTGATGGTGTGTTGTTTAAAGTCAGTCTCTATTTGTGTACTAGCTAGAAGTATTAGAATGATATTTTTCACAGGCACTCACTTTTTAAAAATGATTTTCAAATTTATTTTCTGAGTTTGATTTAACATTTTAATCTGCAAGCCTTCTGTGGGGGCTTTTGCTGGCAGTACTGGTGACGAGGAAGTGAAGAATTCAGCAGCCACTTTGGAGGCACTTGTTATTAGCGGAGCAGTCCTGATCTTCAATGAGGAGGTTGTCTGGTCCATCTGTAGGAAGGCCCTTCCTCTCCCTTTAAAATTGATCAGAATGAAACTCATTGTCATGCCTGAAGGCAGTGGCCCCTGAACTTTTGTTTTAAACCATGAAGCTGTCCCCTGAGATAGGCACTCACTTTTTATTTAAATGTGTGGAAGTTGTGCCTTAAAGTGACAAATCAATATAATAGCAGTTTGTATCTCCTGATTGGAGTGCTGGCAGTAAGTTCCCAGATTCTACAAGTTCCCACTTATTTAAAAATGGGGCCCTGGCTGGTGTAGCTCAGTGGATTGAGGGCGGGCCTGCGAACTGAAGGGTCACCAGTTTGATTCCCAGTCGGGGCACGTGCCTGGGTTTTGGGCCAGGTCCCCAGTTGAGGGCGTGTGAGAGGCAACCACACATTGATGTTTCTCTCCTTCTCTTTCTCCTTCCCTTCTCCTCTCTTTAAAAATAAATAAAATCTTTTTAAAAAAATGGGGGCATACAGAATACCATCCTGAAGAGGTTGTTTTGATGATTAAAATGAGATCAGCATACACAAAAGCATAGAGGTTGGCATATAATAAGTGCAGAAGAAAAGAGTAGCTGTTATGTTCATTCCCGTTTTGGAAATTACTCTTCCATGTGATTTTTATGCAAATGGAAATTTGTTGAGCAGGGCTTCCATAATTTAAATTTATGATAATTATAAGTAAGCTTATATTTACTTCTAAGCTATTAATAAGGAGGTATTATTAGTAAAATAAAATTTATAGAAATCATTAAGAGGAAATATCTACCTACTTAAAAAATCTGCTTTTTGCCATTTTAGGATACATATGACTAAAACTAATAGGCAGATAATTTGCATACATTATACATTATTCAAATCTGTTGTTGAGTGCAGAATGTCTACTAAACAACATTTAGCCCAATGAGGCCACAGGCTACTTAGCCTTAAAATTGTATTCTATAGAAGAAACTTTGTACTGGATTCAGAAAATACTTCTCTCTAACAGTTCAGAATTACTGAGGGGATTTGATAATTTTTGCTTTACTATACTTGCATTTGTAATTATATTGCTGAGACTAGATAGGGCCTTATTCTATGTTCTTTCTGCAATGCTGCATTCTCTGAGACTGTCTTCTGCATATGGTAGCTATTCAGTAAACATGACAAATATGCATGCAGGGATAAAATAAAATTCTTGTAATAATTTCTAAAATTGGTTCATTATTTCATGCAATGTTCATTGGGACTTCCTAGTCATCCATTGTCAGGATAGGAAGATATCTCATTCAATTAATGGTTTGACTTTCTTCTTGAACATGTATCTAAAAATTATTTCCCTTTCTTTCGCAGAGAACAGACTTTCATTATGGATAGAGTTCCTGGAAATTTGATGCTTAGCCTCAGGCTGTGGTTGCTACCTCTATGAGCAACACAAGTCAGGTTTCTCTGCTCATGGAGGATCTGGGTTTCATATCAAGGAGTATTCGTTTACCAATCTCATTTCCACCAAAAAACTCTGTGAGAGATGATGTGTTTTAAGCTCAGTCTGAGTTACACTAAAACTTGTAGCAATCTTGAGATAAAATTAATTCTTATAAAGGTTTCTGTGTTGCTTATTGATTTTCATTTTCACAGCTACAGTGTTGGCTTTCATTATAATAAGAAAAAAGAGACAAGTGGGGGCTTCCTGTGCCAGGGTGCCTGTCAGAAGCTCGCTTGTAAATAAGAAATTGCCAGCCCTTTACTGTCCAGAGAAAATCTCAGGTCTTCTTGAATTAAATCAAAGGAGAAAATTATCACATAATTTTTCACTTCTATTCTAGGTGATATTGCTCACTGATCCTGGCCAAGACCATTTTTTTTATTTGTTTCCTTTCTTTGAAGAAAAGGCATACCTTTTCAGAAACAAATCTAAAGTGATTCTAGCATGGTCAGTGGGTCTAATTTCATGGGAGGCAGAGGTTCATGATTTAGGGAAGGGTCAAGACTTGGGAAGATCTCCAAGATTTCAAAGTCCGTCTAGATAATGCTTTCGTTCTTCATTCTTCAGATCTTTTCTAAAATGCAGCTTTCATTAGGTTGTACTGCATTTATGAGGTTGCCTATATTGTTTACAGCACCCCACTAAATCCAATAGCTTATGTGTGTCTGTAGTTTTATATCTACAGTTAGTAAAATGACATAAACCTCAGTAATAAAATCAGATAAGCATATGTCTTCCCAGTCACTGTTTCAGTTTATCCATTTAAAAATCTGCATTGAAAAATGAGCAGTGCTTCCCAAGAGTAAAACAACGACAACGATACAACAATAACAACAACAACAACAACAATAACAACAAATCCCTGATGCTTGATGAGACTTGACTGACAAAAGAAAGAAGTCCTGCAATAGAGCCTCTGGCTATAAGGTTAAGGGGCCAGTATCATAAACAGTATGCAATTAAAAATACTCTTGCTAAGTAATTTTTTTCTTAAACATATTGTGGATTTCTCAGTTGCTCCTTCCACACTGATTTCATCTGTTCATTGAGTTTCAAATTCACTTAATAACCACATAAAATGTTTATGTCCCAATTATAGGTAACATTTCAAATGCAAATAGAGTGTGGGGTTGAATAACTCAAATTCACACTAAACTATAACATCGGAGTATTTCTACAAAGCAGGGATTTTTTGCTCCTCACCTGGAGGGCCTGTTACAGGAGCAAGCATAAATCAACTTGGATCTGCTGTTCACCATCTCTTCTCTTTCTGTGTGACTCTGCTTATGTCTTGAATCACCCGATTGACTCTATGTGTCAACAATAGCCCAGTCATCACTTCTGCTTGCTATCTCCTGGCTTTTGGATAGTGTGTGGAATTGGAATAATTATAATTCAGGCTATTTCATCATTGATTAAAAACATATGATTCGAAACAAACATACCTTTAGGAAACATTTGGAACTTTTTATCTTCGTAAGCACAGTTTTGTTTTTTTTCCAGAAGACAATCATGGAATTCTAATGTTCTGATGACCTGAGAGAGAACGGTAAGGGGCTCAATGCTTTTCCTTCCCCACAGCTTTCCTGGCCAGTGCCTGTGATCAGAATGATTGGCAAGCTCCATAATTCTCAGGAAAACAAATGACCTCATAGGTGGAGTGGCTCCACATTAGGAAGTGCAAGAGTTATGAGATGCAGTCACAGAGGGAAAGAAGTTTGTCTGCATTTGAATGGCAACCTTTTGTTTCTAAGGGTCCTGCTCGTAAGTGCCGTTCCTATGGTCCTGGGGAGAAATTCTGGTCTCTTTTTCCCCTTCTCCTCTTGTTTAATTCATTTTTTTTTTGATCTGGGTTTTTGGCAGCACCTTCAAGTTATGTGATATACTTGAGCCTACCAGGTGAGAATGCCTTTTGGCCTGCATCTGATTCCAGGAAGTATAGCTTCCTGGTTCCTGGATCTTTGAGAATGTTCATTCCTGTAGCCCCCTCAGTGGTTTGTAGCCATTTGTCTACGTTGAAGAGAGACTTATTGTTTCCAACATTGTTATAGGAATTCAACAAGAGCTTAGTACACCCTTTACATCTTTTTCTCATATACTCAGGAAGCTGTAGATGAGGTGGAGAGGAAGAGACCTTGCTCTGGGGAAGGGCTTGTTCTGTGATGGGACTCAGGCCAGGAAGGAGAGGTCTCAGCAGTCTCTTGGTCACCAGCACATCTGCTCAGCCCAGTCAGAGTCATTTTTCTTCTCAACCCTTTTCTGCATGGCCCCTGGCAACCTAGATTCAGCCCTTATCTTTTAGGTGTCTGCTTCTTCTGGCTCAGAAGAGTGTAAACAGAAGATTCATATTCTTCCATCTTTCCAGTTTCAAGCTCCAAGCCCATCATTATTTTTTACCTTTTAAAAAGACTTTATTTTTTAGAAGAGTTTTCACAGCAAAATTGAGTAGAAGCTACATAACTTTCACATATATTCCTTGCCCCCATGCTTGCAGCCTCCCACACTATCAATATCTCGTACCACAGTAGTACATTTGTTACAACTGAGAGCCTGCAGTGATACCTCATTATCACCCAGATGCCAGAGTTTACACTGGGGTTCACTCACGGTGTTGTACAGTCTGTGGGTCTGAGCAAATGTATAATGACATGTGTCCACCATTATAGAGTCATTCTAAATAGTTTCAGTGCCCTGAAATCCTCTGTGCTTTGCTTATTCATCACTCCTTCCTGCCTAACCCCTCACAGCCACTGATCCTTTTACTGTCTCCACAGTTTTGCTTTTTCCAGAAGGTCATATAGTTGGTATCATGTGATATGTAGCCTTTTCAGACTGGCCTCTTTCACTTAGTTATATGCAATTATGTTTTCCTCATGTCTTTTAGTGTCTTGATAGCTCATTTCTTTTTAGCACTGAATAAATATTTTATTGTCTGGATATACCACATGTTATGTATTCATTCACCTCCTGAAGGATATCTTGGTTGCTTTCAAGTTTTCACAATTATGAATAAAACTGCTATAAATATCCTTGTGCAGGTTTTTTTTTGGTGTGCGTGTGAACATAAATTTTAAACTCCTTTGGATAAATACTGAGGAGTGTGATGGCTGGATTGTATAGTGAGATTGTGTTTAGCCAAAATGTTTTCCAAGGTGGCTGTGCTATTTTGCCTTCCACTAGGTATGAATGAGTATTCTTTTTGTTTCATATTCACATCAGCATTTGACAATGTCAGCCTTCTGAATTTTGACCATTCTAATAAGTGTGTAGTGGTATCTCATTTTTTAAGTATATTTTATTGATTATGCTATTATAGTTGTCCCGTTTTTTCTCCCCTCTACCCTGCACCCCCCTCCCTCCAGCATTGCCCTACTCCCCATCCTTAGTTCATGGCCATGGGCCATATATATGGGCCATACATATGGGCCAAGTTCTTTGGCTTCTCCATTTCCTACACTATTCTTAACTTTCTCTTGTCTATTTTTGTGCCTACCAATTATACTTCTTATTCTCTGTACCTTTTCCCTCCATTCTCCCCAACCCTCTCCACACTGATAACCCTCCATGTGATCTCCATTTCTCCAGTTCTGTTCTTATTCTAGTTGTTTGCTTAGTTTTTGATTTTTTTTTTTGGTTCAGTTGTTGATAGTAGTGAGTCTGTTGTCATTTTACTATTCATAGTTTTTGATCACCTGTTTCTTAGTTAAGTCGCTTTAACATTTCATGTAGTAAAGAGCTTGGTGATGATAAACTCCTTTAACTTTACCTTATCTGGGAAGCACTTTATCTGCCCTTCCATTCTAAATAAGAGCTTTGCTGGATAGAGTAATCTTGGATGTAGGTCCTTGCCTTTCATGACTTTGAATACTTATTTCTAGCTCCTTCTTGCCTGCAAGGTTTCTTTTGAGAACTCATCTGATTGACTTATGGGAACTCCTTTGTAGGTAACTGTCTCCTTTTCTCTTGCTGCTTTTAAAATTATCTCCTTATCTTTAATCTTGGGTAATGTAATGATGATGTGCCTAGGTGTGTGCTTCCTTGTGTCCAACTTCTTTGGGATCCTCTGAGTGTCCTGGAATTGCACATCTAGTTCCTTTGCCAGATTAGGGAACTTTTCTTTCATTATTTGATCAAGTAAATTTTCAGTTTCTTGCTCTTCCTCTTCTTCTGGCATCCCTATGACTTGAATGTTAGAACATTTAAAATTGTCTCAGAGGTTCCTCAGTCTCTCCACATTTTTTTGAATTTTCGTTTCTTTATTCTTTATTCAGTTGGATGTTTATTTCTTCCTTCTGTTCCAAATCATTGATTTGAGCCCCGGTTTCCTTCCCTTCACTCTCAGTTCCCTGTATATTTTCCTTTATTTCACTTTGTATAGCCTTCATTTCTTTTCTTATTTTGCAACCATACTAAATAATTTCTGTGAACATTCTGATTACCAGTGTTTTGAACTCTGCATCTGATAAGTTGTCTATCTCATTGTCACTTAGTTCTTTTCCTAGAGTTCTGATCTGTTTTTTCATTTGGGCCATATTTTTTTTTCATGCACATGTTATGTTGCCTTAGGACTGTTATGTATTTGCCAGGGTGGGGCAACCCACTTTGCTGCATTGTGGCATTGTATGTTGAGGAGGGGTCTGAGAGGTAACAATGCCACTTGCTCGTCTCTCACCCCACTTCCATCATTTCTCTTGCTTCCCACAAGTGGACTGTGCCCTTTCAGGTGCTGATTCCCCAATGGGTGGGCTTGTGTATGTTCTAGGATTCCTTGGGCCTCTCCAGTGGACTCTCCTGTAAGACTAGGAGTTTCTCCTGTCACTGAAACCACCACAGGTTTTTACAGCCAGAGGTTCTGAGGCCTTAGGTTCCTGTGCTGGAACCCTGTGTTGCACGGTTTGTCTTGTTTCCCAGTTGTTCCTCGGTCTTATCTACACCTGAATGTGAGACTGACTGGTCTACTAGCTGCTGCCTTGTTTTGTGTCCTCTCTGCCCCAGCTGTCTGTCTCCACCCCTCCTACCAGTCTGAATGACTATTTCTTCTGTAACTTCTTGGTTGTCAAACTTCTACACAGCTTGATTTTCTGGCAGTTCTGGTAGTTTTTCGTTTTTAAATTTGTTGTTGTCCTTCTTTTGGTTGCATGAGGAAGCAAAGCCTATCTTTGCCTCCATCTTGGCTGGAACTCCCAAAATCTTCATTGTTTTTTTAATTTGCAATGCTCTAATGACATACGATGTGGAACATCTTTCACATGCTTATTTACCATCTGTATAGCTTTTTCTGTCAAAGTGTTTGTTCAGGTCTTTTGCCCATTTTTAAAATCAGATAGGTTATTTCCTTGCTGAGTTTTAAGAGTTCTTTTTATATTTTGGACAGTTCTTTATCATATTTTTTGTTTTGAAAATATTTTTCCCCAATCTGTGTCTTGCCTTCTTATTCTCTTGACAGAGTCTTTTGCAAAGCAGACATTTTAAATTTTAATTAAATACAGCTTATCAGTTATTTCTTTAATGGATCAATCCTTGGGTATTGTATCTAAAAAATCATCACCATACCCAAGATTATCTAGATTTTCTCCTATTATCTTCTAAGGATTTTATAGTTTTGTGTTTTACATCTAGACTGTTTTACATTTTGAGTTAATTTTTGTGATGGTTATAGAGTTAGTATGTATTTATATGTGTATATATATGTATATATATATTGCATGTGAACATCTACTTGTTTCAGCACCATTTATTGAAAAGACCATTTTTTCCTCCATTGTATTGCTTTTGTTCTTTTGGTAAGGATTGGTTGACTATATTTATGTGGGTCTACTTCTAGGTTCTCTATCCTTTTCTGCTGATCTATGTGTCTGTTCTTTTGCCAATACCACACTGACTTGATTACTCTGGTGTTATAGTAAGTCTTGAAGTTGGTTAGCATCAGTCCTCCAACTTTCTTTTCTTTCAGTATTGTTTTGGATATTCTGGGGTTTTATGCCTCTCCATATAAACTTCAATCATTTTGTCAACGTCTAAAAATAACTTGCTGGGATTTTGACTGGATCTATAGATCCATTAAATCTACAGGTCAAGTTAGGAAAAACTGACATCTTAATAATATTAATCCTGATTATATTTTAACTTCAGGTTTGTTCAGCCAGGCACACTTTCATTTATACCTTATAGTAACCCTATGAAATGAGCAAACTGCAGAAACTGAGGCTCAGAGAAGCTGGATAATTAGTTCAAGGTCACCAGGTGGAAAATGTAAGAGAGGATTTAAATGCAGATTTGCCAGGTCCAGAGTGCTTACTCAGAGCCAGTTTCCAAGACATTCCATCTGGCATGTCTGGAAGAATACCTGCTCAGCTTTGAACCAGTAGAGGAGCATCCATGTGTTTAAGCAATATTTTTTTTATTCAAAAACCTTTCATTTGAAAGTCTTAAAATGAACAAATGTCTGCAAAAGACAAATCTTATCTTAAAATTTCTCCAATATAGAGATGACTCAGATGGTAAATATTTTCCTAGGTACAGAAGATTGTATACCAGAACTTGGGACCGGGGACAGAACAGAAAAGGAAAAGAATGCTACAGTTGAGAACCAGCAACACTAAAGACAATCTTTATTACTAAATACATGAAAGAAACATCATTAACAAAGCTAAATCTGGTGCTATTTCTAGATCTAGGACCAATGTCTCTCAACATGTTCTTTTATCATCACCTCTTTAAGAAGAAAACTAAATTAAAATTTAATCAATTAATTAAACTAAAATTAAAATGAATTTAATTTCTCTCTAATGAAATAAATATAAAATTAAATACTAAGAAATAATATTTTGCTCCAAATATTATTATCATAAATATTATTACAAACAATTGTAATATGTAAGATTTTTTTACATTCCCCACACACCCCGAAACCAGTTATTGTCCCCTTGGGTGTGACAAAGCCTTGAGATGAAAAGGTATAATCTAGACTATACTTGTCTCACCTCTCATATGAATTATCATGATAGGCTTGTAGCTGGACTTGAGGACTTCAAAACTTAAATTGATCCATAGACCAAATGGACTTTGACAGAAGTTTATTTTTTATTTGAGTTTGGTAAAAGAGGGTGAGTTTTGGGATTCTCCTTGATATTTCCTTGCCACTTTGTTTCTGGTTGGACCTTATGCTTGTGTCTCATTTTAGGCCTCTGTCTAGGGGCTGCATGGTGTCTAGTTCCTCTGGCCTCATACAACCCTATGTGTAATGCCAAGCCTGTCACTTTACTTCCCTCCCTATCTACATGTGCCATAATCCTCTTCATGATTCTTTTTTAAAGTGCTTTCCTATCTATTCAGAAAGTCCTCTGTATCTTTTTAGCTAACACAACTGCCTATCTTCCATTAACAACTAACTCAAGAATCATTTCTTGAGTAATTCAGCCCACATTGACCTTTTAGTTCTTAACAGGTCTGTTGCCCTTACTCTCTGCTACACAATCTCACCCTGGGCAACATGTGTGCATGTGCGTGCGTGTGTGCTTTCTTTCTAGTTCACATAGATGCCTGTTGCTTTGTGAACCACATTGTAAATTTTTCGTTGGAAGGGTCTGTCTTTTTTTCTTCGGTGGTATTTCTAAGATCTTACTGAGTACTCAGAAGATGCTTAGGAAATACTTCTACTCTTGAAAACTCTGGTGTCCATTAGTAAATCATTCATGTTGAAAGTCATGTGAAGGAAACTCTGCATTCCTCTTCTATTGCGGCATTTAAGCTGCAAGATGCAGAAGGGAGATTGG
Organism: Phyllostomus hastatus; assembly: GCF_019186645.2. Taxonomy (NCBI): domain Eukaryota; kingdom Metazoa; phylum Chordata; class Mammalia; order Chiroptera; family Phyllostomidae; genus Phyllostomus; species Phyllostomus hastatus. The sequence continues at coordinate 38,805,248 of NW_025333872.1, read as the reverse complement.
ACTAGCTTAGTGTCTTTTGCACTTTGGATTCCATGGACCAATAGAATCTCAAAAATACATTTTTGGGTACATAAAATGGAATTGCTAACCTTTTTATTTTGCCAACTATGGACAAAATACTGGAAACTATCTTATATAGTTTTATCATTTCATAAAAGACATTTATACACCAAAAGAATAGAAATGACAATCTTAAAGTTATATAATCCTTTACAGTGAATATATTTAACTTCATGAAAAACTCATTGTAGTCTATTGTTTCTAGTTTTTGTACCCATGAGTGAAAATTGGCATGCACTAGCAATTTTCCAAGAGTTACCTGATCAGATCCATCCTTTTCTTTCTAATATCTCCTCCTTACTTATTTTGGAAGTGGCTGAATGGCCCCAAACAATGTTTTAAAATTGATTACAAAGGTAAATAAGATGGCTTTAAAATTAAAAGCCAGTATTATGACTGTTTTCCTGTCCATATTATTACACAGAGTTGAGAATCAAGTAGAGAATATTATCTAGGGCCAGCATCAAATGAACTTTTGGGTCACCTGTGCTACAACTCCATCCATACCTTATTGTGGATTTTTCTTCTTTTAGGCTAAAGACTTTTGTTAAACAATGATAAAATTAATATCAACATTTGTAGCAGTTGACATTTTGTTAAAAAATTTAATGATTGAAAATTGAGTTTGTCTAATTCCATTCTGAATATTAGATGGAAGCAGCTACTTGTCTGTGTTTCTCTGTCATTAGTATTGGGTCCTTAGAGTAGCAGGTGTCCTGAAAAACATGGAAGCCAAAGGCAGAATATGGGGTAAGCTCTTGCCCAAATGATCAAATGTCAGCTCTGCTGTCCTCAAAGGAAAGATGTTGCTTACAAAGTTCTCACAAAGATTCACATGTTAATTTAGGTCAACAGGCACATAAAGCAAGAGTTGGAACCTGTGGTCAGCTTACTTAGCTTTCTGGAGCCAGCTGTGGTCTCTGAGATTTTAAATCTACCCGATTTGTGAAATGTGCAATACTCATGAGCTGCTCTGTGTGTGTGATGTTTGTGTACTATGCATGTGAGAAGTTTCAGGGGCAAGATATTTATTTCTCCTCTAGCTGGATTATGTGTAATCAAGTCATCAGAGATAATTTTTTTGTATGAGGCCATTTTAAAGTTCTGTGTGCTTTTTGGGGGGGCACCCCTGAGGCCCAGTTCCATGCTCCCAGCTCAGAGACCTTGCTGCTCTGGGGAGTTATATTGAAGAGATGAATTAACCCTCAGCTAATAGGACATCTCAGTTAAAGAGAACATTCTGATTTCTAGATGATGCCTGCCACCTTAGCCATTACTGTAAGTCACAAATATTTGAGCATTACTGCATAAAATTTTTAAAAATTCTACAGTTATTACTTCCCTGTTTCTGAACATTTAATGTGAACATTTTTATAGCAAAACAGAAAAAAACTTTTTGTGGTTTTCATGCCAGCCTTGTGGAAGATTTTTAAAATTATGCTTTGTTTGTTTCAAAGGAAGAAGACATTACTGAATGCTTGAACTGTGTTCTATTTGCTGTTAAAAGCCTATTATTGAACAGGTAGTATGGCACTGTTTGTAGGCTGGGCAAAATAGCCGGTTTAAGATAGAAAATTGTGGCAGATCTGGTAAAGACTTAGTAATGAGGTGTGCTATCATGAAATGCATGCACAGGGTGGATTGCATCTATAACACGTGAGGGAGGGTGTAAAAGGAGGGCACCCCATGGATGTTGGGAGAGATCATCACTTTTATTGCAGGTTGTGAGACAGGTCACCTGGAAGAGGTTCGAGACCCATGATTCAGAAATTCCTTTAAGCACTTTGAGTTTTTTTTTTAAAGGAAGAATGATGGTTGAAGTAAAGCATGTTCCAGTTCAAATCCTTTGCTGCCTCTTATTACCAATAATTAATTTGTCTGTGACTCACTTTTTTCACCTGTAAAAATGCAATAGTAATAGAAGTATCATCTGGGGTTGGTGGGAAGTCTTTGCTGTCATTCAGGGATGTAGCCTGTCAGAGGCTCTGCCATTGCTAACATGTGGCTCTCCTGTTCGCAGTGCTTGTTTCATCCCAGTTAGTGAGAAGCAGAGGAGCATGGAAGGTTTCAATGAGTGAGACTTGGAAGGGCTCATACCACTTACGCACATACTCTGTTGGCTAGAACTCATCACAGGGCCACATGGAAACTAACTGCAAAGGAGGTTAGCTTTGTGCTCAGGGAGAAGAAGAAAACAAGGATTTTGGTAAAAATCAGACAGTCTCTAGTACCAGGTATAATAGAACTAAAGAGAGTGTTTTTGTTACTATGACCTTTCAGCTACATGTACTCTGTATGCTCAGAGAAGAGTCATTCATTTATTCACCTGTTTATTTGTGAAGACCTACTGTGTGCCATTCATTATACTAGGTTTTGGTAGTTAAAATGGAGATGACTTTGATTTTTTTTTGTAACAAAAGGAAAAAACTCCTAAGTTTCAAAACATGTATGTGTTATGTTGAATTATAACCTATAATTAAAAGCAGAAGTTCTGCAAAATCCTTGTTTCTTGTGCATCAGTTTTATACATCTTCCAGATCTCCTTTCTGATTTGGCACAGTTCTGAGTACATAGTAAGCATTCAAATATATCTGTTGATTAACTGCGTATTTATTTGATCAAGGAACAAGTGTACCTGAAACCCATTAATAAATGTGAGTCACTCTCTCCAATATCTTGCCTAAAAGGATTTGAATCCTAAGAGAATATTTTGTTTTTTTAGTAGGGATTTTGGTTAAATTCATTGACCACTTCATTTAGTGCTGTGTAGACAGGACCTTTAGTTCTTGGGGTAATAGATCTTATGGGAACAATTATGTTTTATCCAGAAAAGCAAATTTCCCTACTCTGAATGAGATCTGATTTTCATTAGATAGGTTAGCTACAAGATTATTTAGTGAAAGTAATGTCCAGAAGCTTCTGACTCAATTCAGATTTAGCTGCTTCTTATTCACCTGCATCCCTGTGGTGCCCAAGTCTACAAGGAGGCTAGAATTGCCATTTGAGAAGCTACCATTAACATAATTTGGACCAAAATCTTAGCTCTCCATGGAAAATGAATGGAAAGATGCTTGAGCATGACTTTCCTTGGAAGAATAAATTAAAGATTGATATTGCATTTTAACTAGAGTTGGGCAATGATTATTCTTTGTACCATGGCTTCTCAAATAATATAATCCTTGGGTGAATCACAGAAATAAAAGGAAGAAGAGAACTAGACCAGCTTAGGGGCAAGTTTCATGGGAAAATATTCTGAACTACCTAAAGCATATTGTAATTAGCCACAGTGGAGCAAACACTAAATTAACTAAGTTTTGGGCTCAAGACACCTTGAAGCAGCTAGAGGGGTTGGTGGGGGGAATGAATAGCTTTAATTTGTCCAAAGAAAACCATTATATAACACATCTGTTGGTGGTTAACAGATCTTCAACATGTCTAAAAGACTAAAAATATTGTAGAGTTAAGGAATGTAACTTCAAATTCTCTACTTTTTTATGAATTCAGTGGTAGAAAGGAAAACTTATTAGAAACAGGGATTCTAGACTTACTTATGAGACTTTTAGTACTATTCTAAAAAAAAGTCTTCATTCATCTTCATAGCACCTGGAGGAAATCCAACAACCTAAGGACACTTTGAATGTCGCCTCAGCCTAGGCACTCTGTAAGCAGAAGATTGCGTTTGGAGTAACTGCAGTCAGAGTTGCTGAGCTTCAACTGCTCTCAATTCTGTATCTTATACTTTCTCTTTTCATTTGGGCAATCATCTCTTTAGCAGCTCTTACAGGAGACTGGAGCTGGGTAAAAACTTGTGTATGGATTGAAAGTGGGAATGGGTGGTGACTCAGGAAAAGCTGTTGTTAGAGTAAAGAAGACTCTAGAAGCAATTTTCGTAACTGTTGGGCTGCTGTCTCCAGCAACCCTGTAAACCATTGTGTGGTTGTTTATAGTCTAATTGGTGGTTTTGGACATTGGAGAGTCCCTGGACGAGATGCAGTGGTTCTCAAAGCTGGCTGCCTGTTCTAATAAAATGCCAAGATTTGCTCTCAAGTGCTTGATCCAATTGACTTAGGTTGAGGCCTACCCATGTGTATTTTAAAATGGTACTAAGGTGATAATTGTGCAGTCAGCATTGAAAACCATCGAGACAGAGGCAGCTCCATATTACCAAACCCCCAGGGGACAGGCACACCCTAGAGAAGTTGCTTTCTCCAAAAGTTACTTGCAGTTTGTCTTTTTACAAACTCAATTCTCTGCCCTTATCACTGACTCTCCAATTACTAGTAGGCATTTTTTTGGAATAAACATAACATTTTTTTTACTACTAGATATTAACTCGGGATAGTTTGCATTTTTCAGCTGGTCTGTATTGTTTATAAAGTGCCACTTCCACTACTACAATTAGCTGGAATAAACCACACTGGCCACCAATTAGGATTAGGTTAATTTCTCTTTGAGGCTTTGAATTACTTTATGGTTTATTTAGTTTACTGTCAGTACATCATATGTAAATGAAATTTGTGTGTATTATACATAGTGTTTAATCATAGAATTTGACATGCATACTTCAGTGATTTTATAATGATAATATCCAAATCACATCTCTACCTAACCTTTTCCCAGTTCACACCTTCATTTCTTTTAGGCTGAATGTACATGCCTGTTTATATGATATAATTTATGCAAATCATGGTTTGTGAGTGAAGTTGGAATGGGGTACCTGTGCAGTGATAACTTAGCTTATATTTTTCATGTTAGGTTATAGTTTTAGCTTGTAGTCTTAGTTTCCTATAGACTAACTTATAGTCCTAGCTCCCTGTAGACTAACTTATAGCCTTAGTTAGGTATACAGAAAGCCACTTCTTTGGTGAGGTAAGGGAAATATCCTTAAGAAAAGCCAGTTGTAAATATCAATAATCAAGAATAACTTGGATAGATTGGGAATTTATTATTGTTTTGTTAAAGGGATTATCATAAACTTTCTTTAGGGATCTGATTTAGGTCAGTATTTAAGCTGGGTCAGACTTAGAAGAAAATAGTGGCTTATTTCCATGAGAGGAACTTGAATGCAATTTTACATAACAAAAAAACAAAGCTTTTTTTGTTCCACAACAAAAGCTCGTAAAGGTATTTATCATGATGAGTAGGTGAAATGCTTGGCTAGTTTGTACCCTTCCAAAGACAACACACCCGAGGAGGCTGGGCATGGCAGAAAGCTAACTTACATGGAGTAGAGAGCATCAGAGATGGCGCTAGACTGGGAACTGGGGAGGCAATGTGGGCTTGACAAAATGGCCTGGATGGGCTAAATTATGCTTGAGATTCTTTCCAGCCCTAACAGCCTATGTGTTTGTTCATTTTATCGATGCATCTTTGTTTTTGTGTTTCAGGTGACTGCCCCATCATGCTTAGGACCAGCGTTTATACAGTATTAAGTGCAGATGACATTGGGGGCAGCACTTCCCATTTTCCTTTTTAAGTTCACTAATGGTTTTTAAAGGATTGTTGAAACTTTTGCTTTTCATAAAAGCATGCTTCTTGCATTCTTCTCAGAACACCTTAGGATGGGCTGGTTGCTGAGTGACTTAGACAAGAGTGGTGTGGCAGGCTATGTCAAAGACATGAGGACATCAGTAAGAAGCAGTGGTGGGGTGTCTACGAGAAGATGTAGAAATGTGTGTGGAAAGTGGTGGGAGTGGCAGAGTTTTCATTTAAAGGTTTTTTTTTTTTTACTCGTCTCTGTTTGCAGTTGAAATCCACATAGATGCCAAATCTGTATTATTATTATTTTTTAGAAAAAGTCTATGAATTATAGTTGTTTCTTTGAAGCATTTTCCCAACCATTTGAAAATAAAGATTACTGAGAACAAATCTCCTAGAAGTTAATCTGCCTCAGTCCAAGTGCCAACTTGTGCCAACTGTCCAGGCTGTAACTCTAGGCTGATGTCAGATTGGAGCTCGGAGCATGAACAAAGATTTCTGTTTTTCCCAATCCCCTCCTGGCCCTCCTGAGCCCCACCAAAGCCAAATTCAAGGAGGTCTTTGAGGATATGGCTCTAGAGCTGGCCTGAATGAGGACTCCTTTGAAGTTTCTGTGGGCTTTTTCTATTGTTTCTACTCCATGGAGGTCCAGGGAAGAAAGGAGGCGAGCCTGTCACTGAGAGAGCAGGTCTGGGACAGTGTCATCTGAAGTTGTATTAGGGTTGGATTAATCATTTTCAGAGAGCGGGAAAATGCTGTGTTACAATGAGGTAGTCTGCCATTTGGGTTTCTTTTTTAAACCCCTTCAGAACAACTACTTCATACGTGACTCTTGATCAGTTTGTTTTATGTTAATAAAACATGAAATCCATTGGATATGCCTACAGGTTGGGGGGGTTGGGGCTAACAAGGAACATCTTAATTTTTGCTTTTCACTTTATTCCTTCCCTTTTGTTCACTGACTGCTTCACTGGGTCAGACATCCTTCTCCCAGGTACCTGATGACTTCTGATGCTCTGAGACCCTTCACTGTCACTCATTCCTGCAGCAGTAGGTCATACTCCTCAGCTCCTTCCTTCTCTCCTTTACTTCACCTTCCAGTTTCTTACAAAACTATAAGTACAACATACTGTTTCCTCAGAGCTTGTTAGGAGAGCAGGCCAATTCTGTACGTTAATTCAGTATAAAGGTCTAATGGACCACAATGGTCTAAAGCAAAGGCCTGCAAACTTTTTCTTAAAGGGCTTGATAGTGAATATCTTAGGCTTTGCAGGCCATGCCTTCTCCGTCACCACCATTTGACTCTGCCATTGTTGTGAGGAAGTAGCCATAGATAATACTTGAATAAATGTGCATAACTGTATTCCAATGAAACATTATTCATGGAACACTGAACCATGAATTTCATATAATATTTACTTGCCAAAAAATATTTTTCTTCTTTTGAATTTTTCACCCTTTTACAAATATGAAAACCATTCTCAACTCATGGACCACACAAAAACAGACAACAGACTGAATTGGCCTGGGCAGGGCACAGTTGGCTGAACCCTGGCCAACAGGCAGGTTCTTCCAGATAATCTTGCCATATGTAGTGGGACATCATATTTTTTTTTAAACAAAAGATACAACTAGCAATTTCAGGCATTGTGTGTATGTGGGGTAGGAGGAAAACTTTCAATAGTTCTCAATTACAGCTCAGGGAGAGCTGCCTATCTATTCCTTAGGACCAGCTCTGGAAAGATCCCCATCATTCAAGAGCCTCTGGTTAATCCATATAAATCAGTTCCACTGTTGAACAGGTTTCACTCAATAAATGCCCATTTTTCTTATTTAGGTTACAGATGACAGAGTGAGCCAATCATGAAACCCTATGGCTTATTAAGTTCAGTGGTGTAGGTACAGATTAGTAGCAGTGAGTTGTTGGGGTCAGGTTGGGGAAGATGTCTCTAATCCATTCAGTTGCTCAGGAACCCAGCCTTCTTTGTCTAGTGGCTTTGTCATTCCCCAAGACTTTGGAGTATCCTACTGGACTCTTTGCACCTCAACAGAAGACAACAGAGTATATGGAAAATCTTGTGAAGGATGCTTTAGGGGCTAGGCAAGAAGCCCAGCTGAGGGTGCTTGTCTATGTGGGCCTATTGTGGAGCTGCTTGGACTTCCTCACATTATGGCAGCTGGACTCCACAGCAGGTGCTCCAAAAAAATAGGAATGAGAAACTGACAGTCTTTTAGGCCCTGGGCCTGGAAACCAGCCCAGCATTTCTTCTGTTGTATTGGTCAAGCAGTCACAGAGATGGTCCTGATTAAATAGGAGAAGACAGAGATCTTATCTTTTCCATCAGAAGAGTTTCACAGAATGTGTAGCTACCTTAAATCTACCTGAGCATTATGCTGAGAGTTGATATGAATGAGGGCATGAGCATGTCACTAACACAGAAGTTGACCTCTGTTAATATGCACTGTGAATTATGGATCAGTCATTCCAGGCTCATTGGAGCTCCAGGTTGATAATATAAAGAAAGGATCTGCAAGCTACCGCTTGTGAGTTGTATCTGGCCGGTGTAAATAAAGGTTTATTGAAACACAGCCATACTCAATTATTTATACATATTTTGTGGCTATTATAGCAAAATAGAAACAGAGGCATGGAAACCAGGAACAGACTGACAGTGACCAGAGGGGTGGGGGGGAGGAGGATAAGGGGTAAAAAGGGGAAGGGCCAGCAAAGAACAGGTATAAATAACCCATGGACATGAGCAATAGGGTGGGGATTGACTATAGGAGAAAAGGGTGGGCAGGGCAAGGGAGAACAATGGGGGAAATTTGGAACAATTATAATGGAACAACAATAAAAAAGTAAAAAATAATATCAATAATAAACTCATATGTTAACATAAAAATAAATAAATAAATTAGTACAAAAATTGTGATAGAGGCTGTATGGCTTGTAAAACCTAAAATATTCTCTGATCTTTACAGAAGAAGTTTGTTGATGTCTGCTCTAAAGTGACCCAGAAAGTCCCCATCATTAGCGTTAAGTACAGTCAGCTTAAAAAAACAGTATTCACCTTTGTGATTGACAGAGGGGCAAGCACACTGCTGACAGTCATGAGCTGCTCTGGCTTTGATAACAGAGCCCTTTAAAAGTGTGCATGTTGTGTCTTCTGCTATCAAATCAACCAAATCTCTGGCAGAATGAAATTTACTGGTAATTTGAGTGTGTTTGTTCTTGGCAACCCCTACCCAGAACCTGGCAGCAAGCTGTATGTTCTCTTTCACCTTCTTCCTCTGTTTCTTCCAACTCCATTGCTGCGATCATGGTTGCAGCTGTCAGGCCCTGGGGAATGTTTTCCCAGCCCAAATACTTTGCTTGGGGCTGCTTTGGGAGGCTTCTGGGGCTGAGTTGGTTCAGACTTTTCTGTGGGTCTTCTCAGACATTGTTTGCATTATTATTGATGGAGAAAGATCTCTCACTGGACACTTTTTCTAAAGCAAAGTTCCAAGCACCAATCTGATGTCCTCATTTTCTTTCTTTCTTTCTTTCTTTCTTTCTTTCTTTCTTTCTTTCTTTCTTTCTTTCTTTCTTTCTTTCTTTCTTTCTTTCTTTCTTTCTTTCTGTCAATTCTAGATAATCTGTATTAGTGGCATGTGTGTGTACATGCTGTAAGGATGTATTAAAGATGGAGGATAATCTAATCATTCATTCAAAATTGCCATTTGGAATTGTCCTGTTTTCTCCCCCGTTTTCTTCCTCTATGAAGCAGCATTCACAAGCATGCATTCACAAAAATCCACATTGCAAATTCACATATTAAAAGTGTTACTGTGGGAAGCCTAAGAGTCACTTTTTCAAACTCCCTTTCCCTGCCTCTCCCTCCCTTTAGCCCTCTTCCTCTCCTTGTTCCTCCCTCTTTCTTTTTTTGTGACAATAGGGATGGCTTGTGGTCATACCAATGGCTTGAAAACCTGAGAAGGATGCTTCAGATTACATGTGCTGTGTTCCATTACATCTCAGGCCCCTTGGTTGACCTTTTGTCTAAAGACATGTTCAGGAGGATCATTACTCAGCCTCTGCTTTATCATCTCATCATTCAATACCAAGGAATGAACAGAAACCTAAAGATTTCATTTCCCAAGAAAGTCAGAGACTTAAAGGCCTCCAGGACCCATGCTTTCTGCCTTCTTTAGATTCCACATCAACAGGAAATTATGTGTTCTTCTTTATTATTAGTTATTATTAGTTTGCAAATTCTACCTTTTGAATTTTATTCTTTTGACCTGTTTTAATCTGAAACAGGCTGTTAATCCAAAACAGCAGAACCATTCACTGATTTGATTCTTTAATACTTTGTAAAGATTTCACAGAAGCCAGAGTTGTAGAGGTGATAATGAAATGACAGTGTGTGCTAGGTAGGCCCCCTCACCCCATCCATCAAGTTAAGCCAGGTTAACATTATTAGCACATGCTGTATCTATGTTCTTACCCCAAAATGCATTGGCTTCTGTTAACCATATTGGAAACAGTAGAGGGGTTTCATTAGAAAAGGGAAGTGGTAGGGGAGAGGGGTGTAGGACTGAACCACTTGGGGACAAATGTTTTGGAAAGCACATTCTCTCCTCCAAGATACATGTGTGTGTTCTCTTAACAGACTCTGAGAACATACTGAAAGGTTTGCTTACCTTATAAGATAAGCAAACACAACTACTAGATATGTACACAATTAGGGAAGTACCCTCCTTTACCTGCAGATGTTTCCATCTTTCCTTCCATGTGATGCCAGCTTGACCAGCTAAATCAGTTTGGACCATTGGTGGGATGACCACGCATATATCCAAACTACCCTGACACTCACCCTCTGTCTAGGATGTTCTTTGTACATTAGCCCAGTTGAGATTGACTAATTAGCACCCCACTGAAGTAAAAATAAACTGATGTCCCTTTCAAAATGTTGAACACATTACATAAAGTATTTCTGCTTTGGAGGAATTGGTTTCATTCTTGGCACCTTTATCAAGGCCTCCTTTATCAAGGAGGTATGAATGCAAACTCAGTCCTAAGCAAAACATTTTGCAGAAAAGGAAACAGGGCAGAGAGATTGATGGCAAATGTCTTGCCTGCGATCTCTGAGCAGGCCTTTAACAGCCTCTGAGTCACAACATCCCTTTCTTTCTCTTCCCCACGCTTTCCCTTCCTCCTTCCTTGGTGGCATTTTCTTCTTTTAATACCTACCACACTTTGGGCCAACATACATAACAGACCCATGGTCTTCAACTCTAGCTATTAAAGCTCCTTACACAAAGTTTCCTCTGTTAAATTGTTCATGTATGTGTATCAGGACAGTTGTTCTCGTAGCAATGGTCAAGAGTCATTTGTCATAGGTGGATGCTCACTGTTTTGGGGCCCTGATGTTGGCTGGCATCAAGGCTTGAGAGAAGAGAACAAAGCTACTCTGTGAAAGGCAGAAAGAGAAATATGTGGAGGAAAGGGAGTGGAAGGCCACGGGATAGTGGAACGCTGTACAACACATGATGAGATGCTCCCCTTGGCCAGTGAAGTTGTTAACCTCACATATCCTTTTGCGAGAATGGATTTCTTTGTGTAAAGAAGAGGCTGAGTTTGTGAATGGATTAGAATGGAATGAAACAGACAATTTGTTCAACACTGAAGACAGAATTGGAAGAGACCTCATGGAAACATGCCCTAAGAAACGGTCAGAACCACAGGAGGGTCTGGACTGTTGCTGGCCATGGAATTCAGGGCTCAGGTCAAGTGTTTATCAGTTCTTGAGGGTTGGGAAAGCCTCAGATGACATCTAGGGCACACAGATCAATCTGGCCAAAGCAAGGATGCTTTGATAACTATTGAACTAATACATATATAGAACCCTTTATTCCTCCAGTACAAAGGCTTGAATTTGAGAAGAGGGACTAAATGTTCTCAACTATTTCTTTCTTGGAGATGAAGTTATGACATGTTTGAGTGCAGTCAGCAGAGAGGGACATCTGACCATCATGTCCTACAGATGGATATAGGGAACAAGGTCAGAGAAGCTAAGTGGACATTTGGATAACTGGACTGTAATTTTCTGTGTGCCTGCTTTTATTTCTCTCCCTTTCTTTCTCACAAGAAGGCAACTCAATATGGAGAAAGGGAGTGGGTTGTAAAGTTACAATGCCCTTGGGCTGGCATTTTCCCTGGGCAGAGGAGGTGCCCCTCCTTTTCTAGTCTCATCGCCCACCAAGGCTAAAATGCCTTGATTAATTATTAAAGGCTCCCATTCATCAAGGAGAAGTAAGGTCTAAAACAAGCACTCTTGAAGGAGGTTTCACCTGGATTTGAAATCATGCTGTAGATCAAGGCCAGTGTCAGGAGCTGGGATGGGATCAGGTAGGATCCTGGAATGTGAGAGGAAGGTAACAGTTATGGAGTGTCCACAGTTTTAGACACTTGTACATTTTAATCCTTGCAACAATTCCCTTGAAGATAACATTATTTCCTTTGGTTAACAAATGGAAAGAACAAGTCTTTTTGTACAAATAGGAAAACTAAAGTGGAGAGAGATTACATAGGTAGTGGCAACCCAAGATTCAGATATTTATGAGACCCACCACATTTTGTGTATACTGATAGGGGGAGCTGAGCTTCAGGGGGAGAAAGTGTATAAAAGGGAAAACAATGTGCTGAAGAACAAATTTTCCAATTTCATGACCTGCTTTGGACTGATTATGATGGTTGTTGGGGCAGGGAGAGGATAAGGGAAGGATTAAATGAATTAGAGAGGAAGACTGATCAGACTCAGGTGGGGTGGCCGGGGGTGGGCTACACCTGAGAGAGGAGAGAAAAAAAAGGAGCAAAGAAAGAGAAATGAGGAGAAGTGTGAGAAAAGCTCAGCCTTGTGGCAGTAGACATTCATATCCATCCATGGTGAAGTTTTCTTTGTGCTCTATCTAAACAAAATCAGTTCAATAGGATGTCACAATTGAAATTCAATAAAAATATTGTGCATGGTCTGGAATTGGTTTTAAAAAATCAGAACAGTCTTGGAGAGATTTTTTATTTTTTTGACTTTAAAAAAGTTGCAGATAAATGTGCTTCTGATCAGAGGGGAAGCAAGGAGAGGGCACAGGGCCAAACATATGTAGGCAGGTGCTGTACAACTTCTCCACACAGCTCTGCCAAAGCACCCCGCGAGTGACCTCGGCATTTAATGGAAAATGTGTGTTTCTCTCTGCACACATTGGGAGGAGGATGAGACCTCCCAGCTGATCTGGATTTGATATCAAGATGATATTTGAGCACATCATTCCAAAAGTGTCAGAATGGGCAATTCCCTCTTTGTGTTTTGTCTCCACACCTCTACCCAAACTCACTCCAATGTCCTGAGTGTGGTTTATCCAGCAACAAAGGATGGAAGCCTTTTTATATTCTAGAATAATAAGGCTGCTGAGCATCAATGTTGGTAAATTTTGAAGAAATGACAGAAAGTAAGTTTGTCATCTGGCCCATGTCCCTTTCCTTATAATGAGCATGATTTTTTGCTTTTCCTCTTAACTTGTGGTTAGCAAATACAAGGTCAGAGAAATGAAGCATAATGAGATGGAAGGAATACATATCATTTCAGAATAGGTCGGTGGAGGGATGCACCTTCAGCCAAACTGGGTGTATTAGATTCCAGAGCTGTTCTAAAAATAACTATAAGTTGGGTGGCTTAAAACAACAAAAATTTATTCTCTTATAGTTCTGGAGGCAAGAAGTTTGAAATCAAAGTGTCACTTGCCACACTCCCTCTGAAACTCTGGGTGGAATCCTTCTTTGTTTCCTCCTAGCTCCCAGTGGTAGTCCTCAATCCTTAGCATATCTTGGCTTACAGGAGCTATTGGTCCAATCTCTGCCTCTGTCATCACATGGTATTCTCTCTGTCTCTGCCCTCACTTGTTTTTTTCCCCTTCTTATAAGAGCAGCAGTTACATTGGATCATGGCTCATCCAATGACCTCATTTTGATTACATCTGCAAAATTCTACTTCCAAATAAGGTCACACCCATAGGCACCACAAGTTAGGACTTCAGCACATATTTTGGGGTGACATAATTCAATCTATACCAGCAGGTATTCAGCTCTGATGTGATGGTGGGGCAGTTGCTACAATAGAAACTAATACTAGCTGATTGGCATGGAGGTGGATGGCAGAATCCTGGGTATGAAGGAAAGGGAGGGGAAGAACAGGGTTGGCTGAGGTCTGTAAACCAAGGAGTGAACCAAGTTACTCTTGGAGTAAACCAAGGAGACAAATTTGGGGCCCTTAGAGAAGGGCTTCAGGATGTGTTGTCAAGGAACTCTGGGGGGCTCAAGCTACACACAGGGGCTGTTATGATGCCCAAGTGGTGCAGTGTGCAGAGAAGAAGAGAGAGGAAGAGAGAGGAAGAGAGATTTTCTTCACTTTTTCAAAGAATGCAGTGTGGCTTTGGCATGTGAAGGCCACAGCACTGCTTGGCATCTTGAGGGCTGGCAGTCTTAAGGATACTGGGAGTTAGTAGAGATATTAATGCGGACGCATGGCAGTGGCAGGATGAGGCCCTGACAAGATTGTTTGGAATAGGAGCGAAAGTGCAAGGGAAATAGATGAGCCTCAAGGATCCCCAGAACTGCCGGCTCCTTAGCTGTGTTGCCATATAGAAAATTGTGTGAACAGGGACAACTTGAGAGCTACCAATACTTACCTTGCAGAGCTGGACTTCTCAAGCAAACAAGACTCACAGTCATCCTACTCATCAGAGACCTGAGTTACGTAAGCTTGGTGCTGATCTTTATCACAGGCACAGAGGGGTCTATAGGGCAATCATTTCTCATTGCATTGAATTGGTTTAGAGGGGGCTACAGGAAACAATGACATTTGCTGTTTTGATTTCAGACTTAACCTTTTTTTTTAAGTGACCTTTATTGGCTTATTGAAATGATCTAGACTTTTGTCTTTGGACTGAGGGTCAGAACAAAGGGCTTCCTTTGTTGAGACAATACAGGGAGGGACTGCAGGAAGAAGCCTGGGGTTGGAGTGACCTTCTCCCAGAAAACTGTTGATAATGGCTGGGTTGTTTTAGATAGCAAGAGGTCACTTTTGACGCTAGACCTGAGGGAATGAAGGTTCCGTGGAGGAGCTGGGGGCTGGGAAAGGGACTGTTAGCCATTTTTCTGTGTCCAACCCCAAAGCTGGGGAATAGAGGCTGGGTGATGGAGCTGAGAAAGGGTCTCGGGAAAGAACACAAGAAGTGGCAAGGACACACTCTGTCTAGATCTGAAGGGTCTAGAAGCAGCCTTTCTTATACTCAGAGGGAATTAAAACCATCTAATCTCTCTTCCTCCTCCAGATACCAAGCTGACTGGCTTCCCTGAAAGATATTAGGTTCCAAATAATGACATCAACAACAGAGATGCCGTTCTAGTTATACCATTCTAGGGGCTCTGTGCCTGCTGTTCTGGAGGAATGGAAAGCACTTAGTTCCTGGTGAATCTTTATGAGGGTCAGCCCCTGTAGCAGCTCATTCGATCTTATAATTTTTCTTATAATTTTTCTTCCTCTTACTATTTTTGCCAGGCTTTTATTTGACCCAAAGGTAGTGTAGTCAGATGGAATATAAATTGAATCTGATTGTTTTCACCAATGCCCAGGGGACAAGGCTTTTCCTGTGGAGCTGCACTCAGAGTCAGTCAAATACACAGAATGCTGTGAATGCAGCTTTTCTGGGAATCTGTGAGTCCGGTCATATGGCCTAGGACTTTCTGAGGAGCTCCAAAGCCTATCTGCTGCTCTGGTGGCTCTGAGGCTAGTGGCTTTCACGGATACTGCTATGGAGTTGTGGGAGGGGAGAGCTAGATAGGAGAAACCCAAGTTAAAATGTCACAGCCCCTTGTCTTCTTACTGAGGCTTAGTAGTTTTTCTTGAATAAACTCTTTTCAGATAGTTGCAAGTCTTTGATTAATTTCTAGTGTTCTAAAAAAGTTGACTGGATAATTTTGCCAGTATTTATGGAGGACTGGGTTTATGGTGGTCCTGACTTTGCTTAGCAGAAGTCTTGCCTCCCTCAAATAGTTTCATTTTATTTTATGTTTTGGTTGTTTCACTCTTCATGGCAAAATGACCAGGAAGTTTCATTTCTCAATCCAATAAATTTAGATAACAATTTATATATAAGTCTTGCCAAATACTCTGTTTGTTTGCATGCAAATGGTTATAATTCCATGGGAGAAAAATAATGTTATTCATAGCATATATCCTTGGGCTCAGAGGTCTTTTGTTTTCTATCTCTAAGAATCTAGGAGTGGTAAACATTCCAAACATTCTGGATACTATTCAGCAATATCAAGTTGAACAGAAAGAATTTAAAACAAATACTGGTGGGAGGGAATCTAACATTTATTGAGCATTTAATATAAGTCATTTCATTAGAAAAATATTTTGTACCCAACACATAGTATTTAAGCATGAAAGTGCTTAGAGGC
The DNA here is from genome assembly GCF_019186645.2 of Phyllostomus hastatus. Classification (NCBI taxonomy): domain Eukaryota; kingdom Metazoa; phylum Chordata; class Mammalia; order Chiroptera; family Phyllostomidae; genus Phyllostomus; species Phyllostomus hastatus. The sequence goes on along the minus strand of NW_025333872.1, from coordinate 38,789,209 downwards.
CACTTTAAGATATTACCTCCTCCTCAGTATAATTCTTATTTATTTCTACAAGTAGCTGGGAATGTTTTGTGTATATACATGACAAGTAATAAATATTGCATAAATATGTTACTATATATATTTAAGTTTTGCTTATTTTTACTTTTATACATGCTGGTAAGTTTGCTTTTGATCCCCTTTCTCCATTAGAACCTAAGCTATTTGCCTATTTCTTTTTATTTCATAAATATTGCTAGTACAGTTTCATTTCTGTATACAATACATGTGCCAAAATTTGCTGATATGTGGACTGTCCACTTCAAAACCCAATCTGAGGCTGGGGCATGCCATACCTATTCCCATGAAAAAAATTCCATCCCAGTTCACACAAAAAGTGAACTTTCTATAATTCTTGTCTGTAAAACCTGGCTTTGCATTACAAGCTGAGGCATCAGTGCCTGAAATCTGTCAAAGATGAAGCAAAGATGAAGAAAAGATTTTTGTTCTTTGCTATTCATAGTAACCAAAATTGTATGTAAAAAGTTATATATGGTTACCCAGAGGGAGAAAAAACTTCTAGTGTAGATTGAAGTTCTTTCTCTTTCTTCTTCTCTTGAGATTGCTTCCATTCCACTTCACCCTTTATTATTAAAGTTGTACGTCAAACTGAGACTATACAATACAGGAAAGGGGATGGGGTGGGTGGGACACTACAGAGGATTGGGGGCACAGAATATTGAGGCAGACTGGTGCCCAAATGAAGTGCAGAGAGCAGAGAATTCTCGGGTTATTACCCTCTCAAAGATTCCTAAAGTATGTGACAGTCTTTACTGTCTTACTATCTTTCTTAGCAATGCAAAGGAACTTTGAAGAAAGTACAGAGAGGGATAACTTCTAGATCAAGTTCCTGGGTATCCTTTTTCTGTCCTTACTGTCACATCTTGGCGACTTTAGGGATGGCATTGAGGTTTACCACTCTGAATATGAATATTTGGCTGGTAATTGCTGCTGAATTAGCTTAAGGTGAGTATCAGATTCAAAGTCCTGTGAGTTGTATCCACATTTAAAAGCCTCTATTTTGGAAGATTTTGGAGCCTCTTTGGATGACCCTGGTCACATTCACTTTCTCTGGGCTGGAGGTTGAAGGGCATACTCAAGTTTGTAACTTATGAAGATCAGCTCTGCTCTGTGCAGGAACCTGTTGCACAACCTATTGCTTTAATTCTAGTCATCTTTAGGAATTGTCAGCCTAGGTGATAGAAAGTTTATAACTCATGAAGTCAAATTGAAATCCTATGTGAACATTTGCATGGAAAATTTTAACTGATTTCATATTAGGTAGCATGATTCCTCCAACTTTGTTCTTTCTCAGGATCATTGTTGATATGTGGGGCCTTTTGTGGTTCCATATAAATTTTTGAAATATTTGTTCTAGTTCTGTGAAACACGTCATTGGAATCTTGATAGGAATTACATTGAATCTATAGATTGCTTTGGGTAGTATGGACATTTTAATGATGATAATTCTTTCTATCCATGAATGTGGTATGTGCTTCCACTTACTTGTATCTTCTTCACTTTCTTTCTTCTGTGTCTTATAATTTTAAAAGTACAGGTCTTTCACATCCCTGGTTAGGTTTATTCCTCCATATTTTATTCTTTTTGAAGCAATTGTGAATGGAATTGTTTTCTTAATCTCCCTTTCTGTTGTTCATTATTGACATATAAAAATGCAACTGATTTCTGGATATTAATTTTGTATCCTGCTACTTTGCTGAATTCATTTATTAGTTCTAGTAATTTCTTGGTAGAATCTTCGGGGTTCTCTATGTACAGCACCAAGTCATCTTCAAGTAAAGACTGTTTTACTTCTTCCTTTCTAATTTGGATGCCTTTTATTTCTTCTATCTGATTGCTGTGGCTAGGACTTCCAGTACCATGATGAATAAGAGAGGTGAAAGCAGGCATCCCTGACTTGTTCCCAATCTTAAGGGGAACACTTGTAGGTTTTGCCTATTGAGTGTGATGCTGGCAGTGGGTTTGTCATATACGGCATTTATTATGTTTAGGTATGTTCCCTTTATTCCCACTTTGCTGAAAGTTTTGATCATAAATGGGTCCTGGATATTATCATATGCTTTTTCTGTATCTGTTGATATAATCATATGGTTTTTATCCTTCACTTCATTTATGTGGTGAATCACATTTATTATATATACTATAAGGCCATAGGAATCAAAACAGCATGGTACTGGCATAAAAAACAGACACGTAGATTGATGGAACAGAACAGAGATCCCAGAAATAAACCCACATATCATAGTTAATTAATATTCAACAGAGGAAGCAAGCACATACAATGGACTAAATATAGTTCATTCAATAAATGATGTTGGGAAACTAGACCCTATATTTTTCACTAATTGCCTGATGCTTCCCATCATATTTTCCTGATCATCTTGCTAGGTACAGAGAAGTAGTATACAACCTTCAGTGTTCATTCTTTACTTACTAACCTTTGTATTTGCACTATGTGCAGGAAACTTGAACATGAGGGTTGGAGTTTTGTGGAATAAAGCTTATAAATCTAATTGAGTGAAATATCAAATAGACTAGCATTACTATTAATTTTTCTTTTTAAATTTTTTTCTGTTTTTTTAAATTGTTCAAGTACAGTTGTCTCTACTTCTCCCCCACCACTCCCCACCCCCCACCCCAGCCATTCCCACCTCCCACCCTTGATCCTACCCCATTTGGCTTTGTCCATGTGTCATTTATACATGTTCCTTGACAACCCTTCTCCTTCCCCCCATTATCCCCTCACACCTCTCCTCTGGTTACTGTCAGTTTGTTCTTTATTTCAACACCAGAGGGTTCAGTGTCTTCCAATTCAATATCTTTTGAATTTCAATTAATGAATGTAGAATGTAGGTGCTATACATTGAAGAAAGACATGGTTTTACTTTATTTACAACTCAAGAGACATCAGGTAGAGTGGAAGATTTTGTTTGTATCACTTGAAGCCCATGGAAGCTGAAGCTCATAGTTAGGGTCTAGAGCAGCTTTCTGTATTATGTAGAAAGTGTGAGAAATATGAACATGCAAATGAGCTGACAACTTCATGTTAATCTCCTGCCCTGAATTGACTATTTATAATTTAGTCTCATGACCTCTGCTAACCTTCACCAATGGGCTAGTCTTTTCTCTTCACTACCTGAGCATTTTTTGCTATCTGTGTAATATCATTTACCACACGTTAGGGTAACTTACCCACCTGCATGCTCCTCTCCCCACTGTATATTTAACCTTCCCAAAGCAGGGCCTGGGTCTTAGCCAGCCCTTAACACAGAACCAGGCCTCAAGAAGTGCTTGATAAATGTTTAGTGAGTGGAGTTGAATAGTGGCTGCCCACACATAAATAAATCTTCCCTTCTCTCTTTGTTTTCCATTCTTCAGCCCGTCTGCCTGCCTGCCCTACAATGCCTGTTGTTTTAATTATTCCATCTGAGTGACTGTTGGCAGTCATCACTTTTCTTGTTGATCTTTGCCTATTGTTTTCATTCCCATTGAAATGTCAAAATTAGAGCTGGCGATGGCTTACGAGTGTCTAGATATTTTTCTTTTTGCTTAAATCACTGATTAGAATTTTCTACTTTGAACTTTAATGCTTATTTAAAATATACTCACATTGTTCTTTCTGTTCAATCAGAACCAAGCATAGCATATAACAAAACTCTATCTTCAGAATTCTCTGGGATGGAGTGTGTGGATTTTAATGCCTTATTATAAATGCCACAGTGCACAGATAGTAAGTAGCTAGTCTAGGCTATAAAGCCAATTCATAGCAAAGGCCTTAAAGCCAGTAGACTTGCCAAGTCCCAAGTTAGTGTCTGGGGCCTTAATAAACCCCTAATTATCCTTAGAAAGCTATAAGAAAGAAATAAAAAAATGAGAGAAAGAATGAAAGAAAGAAGGGAGAGAAATCCAGAGCTGTATTTAATATCTTGGCTTTAAGAGTAATATCAATTTTTATCTTCTGGTAAGCCATCTACCAAAACTGAGGTTTGTAAAGAGGAAAAGATCTTATTTCAGTGCTTTTTGAGATTGACAAATCTGGATGTTTCATTTTTGGGGAACCAGGAACTTTTGCTTCTGGTATCATATGTTTTCTACCATCATGTTTTACAACCATATCCTTTTTCTGTAAACATTAAATCATTATTTGTAAAATTATTAAAATAGTATAATGCTATATTTTATATTTTTAGATGACAGAAAAAAATGCTACTAGTTGACTATTAGTTTCCAATTTTTTCTTTACTAAAAGAAGTCTTAGCTGTAATTCTTGTTTTGATGTGCTAGTTGGATAAAATATTTTAATAGCCAACTTCATGTTTAAATAACCTTTATCTTTTCAAAAGTCAATTTATTTACTGGGCTTTCTATAGGCAGTCAAATTATGAATTATAATAAAATAGTTTTCTTTACATTTAGGGAAAAAAAGTGTCAGTGTTGACTGCATAGCTCTTTAACCATAGATTGTTCGGGAATTTTCACTGTCACATTCATTTCAGCAAGGCGTGCAAACAGTCTCTCAGGATTTTAAACACTCTTGGTTATAAAAACAAATTTTCATCTTTATTTTTCCAAGCTGTCTCCTTACATATAGCACTTCAGAAAACTCACCATTACTGGTTTTACTGCCTGATTGCTTAAGAGTTAATTGGTTCAGCACCTGGGCAGGAAGCTATTTTGGCAGAAACTCTGTTTTCTTCCAAGTTCTAGCCATAAAATTTTGGATAGTGGATTGTAATCAGGCACTCCTTTTTCACTACAGAGCACATAAGAATACTAATGTGTTAGCTGAAGGAATTGCAGAGCACTCATTTGGAATATGGAAATAGTTTCTTGGTTATAACTTGGCATTAAGGGAGCACATTTCTTACTGGGTCTTGGGTCTAGTTTTTTTTTTTTTTTATACTTAATTAAAACACATCAGTTAAACATATCTATATGTTCTTGTCCCTACAAATCCTTCCTGAATGTATTATTTCATACTATTAGGTAAGAGAGGGGCTTGATGCTTTAAACTTTCTCTAATTTTCCTAAGTTGTTAAATTGGAGATAGGAATATGAGAAAATTATCCAGTATATTTTAAATAAAGCCACCCCTGAGAAGTTTCACACTTGTATTCTCAGCACCTCAAGTCTTGTTTTACACAATCTTTGCATTAATTTATGATAGCGAAAAGTTGTAAGATGATAGTGTTCACAACACACTTCCCTCTACCCCCAGTCATACAAAGAGAAGTCTGATTGTTAGCTCAATAATTGGTGTGGGAGGAGCTGCAGGGGTGCAGGAAGGGGACAGGAGAGGCATGGAGATTTAGTAAGTGTTATTGAGGACTATGAATTGGGATCCTCATTATGGTTTTCTAGAAATACAGCAAAAAAAAAAAAGGAATTCCTTTTAAATTACTTTTGGCTATTGAACTGTATTTCTTGAATGCGTTACAGCTCCAAGACTGAACCATGTGGGGCCAGGTTTCATTAGAGTTACATGTTTGTTTTAACAAAAGACAACTTCCTACATGTACTTAACTCTCCCATAGTTCTTTGTCCACACAAGCCCTTTTACTGTTGTTCTATAAGAAGAACAGAGCAGTGGCAGGTAACACTATAGGAATTCTGCAGAACTCTGTGTGTTTATCTTACCTCTACCAGGAGCACTTGTTTTCCCAGTTTATATGGAGGAATATTTCTTTTATCTTTGAAGTCCCCTGTATGCTGCTTTCTAATCTCATTGCCTTTCCTTCTCTTTCATGAGTGAGCATAATTCTAAATTGTGTTTTCAGTCTTTTGCTTTATAGTTTTATCACATTTTTGTGTTCCTAAACAATATAGTTAATTTTGCATATTTTAGAACTTTATATAAATATATCATGCTGTATATCTTTTGTGAAATATTTTTTCTACTCAACATTGTGTTCCTGGGATATGTATGCTATTGCTTGTAGCTGAAATTCATTCACCTTCACTAATGTATACCATTCAGCTGTATGAATGTACCATAATATATTTAATAACATTTCTATTGCTCATGAATTGGCCTGAGAAAGGGTATATGGGAGGTAAATATTCTGACACTAAGCATGACTAAAAATGTATTTACTCTTATCCTTGATTGACATTTGACTGGGTATAGAATTTTAGGTTGGAAATAATTTTTTTCTCAGAATTATAATGGTGTTGCCATAGTTGTGTGAAATTCTAGTGATGTGAATTCTAGAGAATTCTGATACCATTCAGGTTCTTCATCCTTTGAAGAAAACCTATATTAACTGCTAGAAAGCTTTAAGATTCCCTTTGATCACAAGGTTCATGATGATGTGTTTTGGTGGATTTACTTTCATCCATTGTGATGGGCACTTGGTGGGCTCTTGGAATCTGGAAACACATCTTTCAGTTCTGGGAAACCTTGAATGGTTTTTTCACAGGTTTCTTTCCTTTTTTCCTCCTTGAAACTCCTATCATTTGGGTGTAGGATTCTCTAGGATAGTCTTGAAACTGTTTCTCTCTCTCTCTTTTTAATTTTTGCTATTTTTTATCTTTTAATATTTTTATATATTTTCTGTGAGATTTTTCTCAAATTTTCCTATAAGTCTTTTATTGAGGTCTGTCATTTATACTACTTTGTTGTTAATTTCCAAGAGTTCTTTTCTTATTCTCTGAATGTTCTTTTTAAGTGCAGTGTCCTGTTCTTGTTTCATAGTAGTAATATCTTTTATTATTGTAATGATAATTATAACAATATTTTTACTTCTCTCCCTGTAGTCTTTATTTTCTCCTACTTGCTTTTGTCCTGTTAGTTTTGGGCCCTTAATTTAAAGAAAGTGTCCTTCCTCAGATGTTTGTTGATCTGTGTCTACCTACTCATGTGTAAGAGTGGGATCCTGAAAGGTCAATTGGAAACTGTGCTTATGAGTCGGTCTGATCGATTAACTGTGTTGCAGGATGACTATCTGTGGTGTTTCCTGTGGGACCCTGATATTTGTATCTTTAGATCTTTTCTCTTGAGATGTTTAGGTTACCCTCTTCTGGTCTCCAGTCTAGAGCCTATATACCTGGTTGCCAGTGTCTTGCAAGGCAAGTGAAGAAAGAGAGTAGGGATTTTCACTCTTCAGTGTGTAAGATTTTATTTAACCTCCTGTATTTATTCAGTATTATCTGATATTAATTATGCCTGGTGTTTCTTAGTCCAGAAAGTTCTGTTTTACTTTATTCATTTAATAAAATTCTAGCCAATTGTTCACATGAAGGAAGAGATGGGAATAAATCACTTTTAAAATGAACATTCAGCCAATACTTTAGTTTTTGTCTCCCAACCCTCATGTCACCATCCAGAAGTACCTGGTGTCTCCAAATCTTAAGGCTTTTAGGTGTTCCAGTATAACTGGTTTAAGTTAGGGATTTCCCATCAGGCTTAAACCTTTCCCAGGTCAATAATCTATCATGCTTCTGTTTTCTAATTTACAAGTTTTTATTGGTGTTATTTATCACCTTACTTTCCCCCCAATTTTCCTTCTCTTCCTCTTCTTCCTCCTCCTGCCTCTCCTTTCTTTCTTTCTCTTCTTCCTCCTCTTTCTAGATTTGATGGCAAAAGAATCATTAAGGGGGTCTTCCAGCCAAGATGGAGGTGTAGGTAAATACACTTTGCCTCCTGACACAACCAAAAGAAGGACACAACAAATTTAAAAACAAAAAAATAACTAGAACTGCCAGAAAATCAAACATATGGAAGTCTAACAACCAAGGAGTTAAAGAAGAAACATTCACTCAGACTGGTAGGAGGGTTGGAGAGGATTCACGGCAAGATGGTGGCTGGAGGACCAGGCAGGTGAGGCTGCAATGGGCAGGCATGGAGGGTACTGGTGGACCAGGAGGTCCCATATTTGCGTGCAGATAAACCAGGGGGAACAATTGGGGAGTGAGACAGACTGTGCAACCCAGGGTTCCAGTGCAGGGATATAAACCCTCAAAACCTCTCGCTATACAAATCTGTGGGGGTTGCTACAGTGGGAGAAACTCCCAGCCTCACAGGAGAGTTTGTTGGAGAGACTCACAAGGTCCTAGAATGTATACAAACCCACCTACCTGGGAATCAGCACAGGAAGGGTCCAATTTGCTTATGAGTAGTGGGGGAAGTGAATGAAAGCTTGCTGAGAGCTTAGCAAGTGGCATTGTTCCCTCTCAGACCCATCCCACATGTATAGCACCACAAGGCAGCCACATGGGTTGCCCTGCCTTGGCGAATACCTAAGGCTCTGCCTCTTACAATGTAATAGGCATGCTGATGTACAAAAAAAAATATGACCCAAATGAAAGAACAGATCAAAGCTCCAAAAATAGCAATGAAGAGCTAGACAGCCTATTAGATGCAAAGTTCAAAACACCGGTAATCAGAATGTTCACAGAAGTGGTTGAGTATGGTCACAAAATAGAAGAATAAGTGAAGGCTATGCAAAATGAAATAAAGAATAATATACAGGGAACTAACAGTGAAGGGAAGGAGACCAGGACTAAATTCAATGATTTGGAGAAGAAGGAAGAAATAAACACTCAACTAGAACAGAGTGAAGAAATAAGAATTAAAAAAAAAATGAGGAGAGGCTTAGGAACCATTGGGACAACTTTAAACATTCCAACATCTGAATCATAGGGGTGCCAGAAGAAGAAGAGGTAGAGCAAGAAATTGGAAAGGTTATTTGAAAAAATAATGAAGGAGAACTTCTCCAGTCTGGTAAAGAAATAGGCTTCCAGGAAGTCCAGGAAGCTCAGAGAGTCTCAAAGAAGCTGGACACAAGGAAGGACATTCTAAGGCACACCATAATTACATTACCCAAAGTGAAAAATAAGGAGAGAATCTTAAAAGCAGCAAGATGAAAGGAGACAGTTACATACAAAGGACTGCCCATAAGACTATCAGCTGATTTCTCAAAAGAAACCTTGCAGACAAGAAGGGGCTAGAAACAAGTATAAAGTCATGAAAGGCAAGGACCTACATCCAAGATTACTCCATCCAGCAAAGCTATCATTTAAAATGGAAGGGCAGATAAAGTGCTTCCCAGATAAGGTCAAGTTAAAGTAGTTCATCATCACCAAGCCCTTATTATATGAAATATTAAAGAGACTTATCTAAAAAATTGAAGAAGATCAAAACTATGAACAGGAACCTGTTCATGCCTCTGTTTTCTAACTTACAGATTTTTATTGGTGTTATTTATCACCTTACTATCACCTTTTAACTATGTTAAAATGACAACAAACTCACAATTATCAACAACTGAACCTAACCTCCCCCCCAAAAAAAAGAACAACTAAGCAAACAAGTAGAAAAGGAACAGATTCACAGAAATAGAGATCACATAGAGGGTTATCAGCAGGGAAGGGTAGTGGGGAGAATGGGGGAAAAGGTACAGGGAATAAGTAGCATAGATGGTAGGTAGAAATAGACAGGGAGAGGTTAAGAATAGCATGGGAAATGTAGAAGCCAAAGAACTTGTATGTATGACACATGGACATAAACTAAATGGGGGGTGAATGCTGGTGGGAGGGCAGGTGCAGGGCAGAGGGGAATAAAGGGGAGAGAAAAATGGGACCACTGAAATAGCATAATCAATCAAATAAATTTAAAAAACAAAAAGAAAACAAAAGAATCATTAAAAAGAAGGTTTCATAGAGAGGGGTATGGATATTTGTTTACACCAGACTTAAGAATATATCATCTCATATTGTTTTGCAGTTTGGATTTGGAAGTTAAGTGATGATAGTCAACATAAGTAATTTTGTTTCTTTTACTTTTGATGACGCTGATTAAAAAAGGCAACAAGGAAGGAGAGGAACAAATAAACCTACAGTTAAATGCCATAGATAAGCAAAAACCAAAATTTATTGCTCTGAGCAATGTCTTTTTTAACTTGAACAGAAAAACAAATGAAACAAAGATTCTATCTTGGCATTTAGCATAAAGAATGGTATCCATTTTTTAGTTTTCAAATTCTAAAGAAGGAATTTTAAAGGAGGAAAGTGTTCCGGAGTCAAAGGAACAAATCCTGCAGAATTTCAACTGAGGAGTGAGGTGGGGTGGAAGGAGAGTAACCTCTGTAGTTGAAAAACAGTTCTGGATAAAAGAATAAGAAAATTCTCTAGGGATCAAATCAGCTCTGGGCCAAATTTTAATCTCTATTCTTTTCCAAGTTGAGAAGTTCCCTGTTGCACATGTGCCTTAGATGTTAGAATTGAAACCCTTTCTTTGTCTGCCAAATTGCTGCCTGCCTGATTTTAATGATCAAGCTGTAGAGAAGCTTCAGTTATGATGGTTTTAAAAGAAAAGATGGAAAACGAGTAAAAAGATTTGCTAAGCAACGAAGGAGTCAGGAAGGGAAAGTTATTTTAACCTAAAGTCGGTAGAAAATAAACTGTACACCTTGGTTTTTGGCTAGTTTTACAGCTGGTGAAAGGGTCTGGAATATTGTTGAAACAATGGGAGGTGATGTAGTGGGAAGCCTATGAAGTGAGTGATGTACTCAAGGAACTTGGGGTCTTTCCCATGAATATGCTTTTCTCGAGTTCCTGCCAGGTGTGGAGACATATCCTTCACATCTAGTTCACTCAGTGGTCTGTGCCACTTTATCAAACCAAGTGACAATACTGACTCCTAGGTATCTCAGGCTGTCCAAACATGATATAAGAAGGGAAAGATCCCAGCAATTCAGAATTTAGTACCTCAAACGGGAAATGGGGTTTAGAACATCTAGAGTTGGTGCCTTGTACTATTACCTAACTCTCTAACTCTCTATGGGTTTTGGCCATGCTTCCATGTTGACATGGCTAGAAGCTTGAGTCACAAGTCATCCTTCATTCATGTGACTATTGTTTGTTGAGAATCATGATATTGTAGTCACTTAGTATGGAAGAATTTGAAGATGACTAGTACAGTCAAGAAGCTTGGACTATAATTTTTAGTGTTTTATCATTTAAACATTTTCTTATGCATTAACTATTAAGTTGTGTAAGCTTCAATAACAGTCATGATAATACTGTTGGTCCTCATTATTTTTGGATTTCATATTTGCTAATTTGCCCACTTGCTAAGTTATTTTGGGAACCCCCTTCCCCAAATCAACAATCTCAGTGCTTTTGTAGACATGTGTGAGCTAAAAACAGAAAAAGATCTGAGCTCCCATCATGCTTATTTCTAGCTGAGATCAAACAAGGCAACTTTGCCTTCTGATTTAGCTCTCATGCTGTCAATGAGTGTCTGTTTCGAGGTCTAAGTAGTGCCATGTTTTTTGTATTTTTGTGATTTTTATTGGTGACTTTGCTGTTTCAAATGGCTTCCAAGTATAGTACTGAAGTGCTGTCTTATGTTCCTAAATGCAAGAAGGCTGTGATGCACCTTATGAAGAAAGCAGGTATGTTAGATAGAATTTATTCAGGCATGAGTTACATAACTGTCAGCTGTGAGTTCAATGTTCATGAATCAACAGTATATATTAAATAAGGTTTCTTTAAGCAGAAACACACATAAACCAAGGTATATACTGAGGGGTTGACAAAAATGTCGTGACCAAAGATTTGCTGAAATCTAACTCTGCTGCCTTTAGGAACAATAATTTAGTATTTGCTAATTCAGTGATCAAGGGGATTTTATGGAACATAGTTACCATGAATAACAAGAATTGATTGTACATGTTACACTTATTCTCATTTTACAGATGGGGCAATTGAAGCTCAAAAGAAGAACTAGCTTTTTTTTTTTATTGTTGTTCAAGTACAACTGTCTCCATTTTCACCCCCCCCACCCCTCACCCGACCCATCCCTGCCTCCCATTCTCAAACATACCTCCTTTGACTTTGTCCATGTGTCAGAAAAAATAGATTTTTAAAGAGTGTCAGAAAAAATAAATTTTTAAAGAGTGTCACTTTCATGATGAAACTGAGGCCCTAACAATATCATCTGATTCTAAATACCAGTATCACAATTTCCACCACAGCATGTTGCTCAGTATTTTTATGTTTACCAAATGCATTGCCTATAGTAAATCTTTCATTATTGGTGAAATAAAGCAGGTAAAAACCTCTTGGCCTAGGAAAGGCCTGACCTCAATTTCATGTTTATATAGCTAAATATGAATATAAACCAATAGAAACTAACCCATTTTAATATTATTAATAGCATTTATATATACCTAAGTTTAAATACTATATATTATGGATATAGCTAAGTTTATACATCTTATATTATAGATCTATATCTATAGCTAAGTTTCCATTTGAGTCAATGCAACACAAAAAAAGGAAAGAAATAACCGCTGAAGATTTTTTCATGAGATAGGTAGCTCTGCTTCTGAAGGTCACAGTGTGATTCTAATATGATATTTTACCTGCAAGCTTTTGTTTTCCTTTGACACTTGACTAATTTCTTCAACAAGTTGTATGAAGCCATGATAGAATAAGGCCTGTTGTACACCAGAACACTAATGATCTCCAGAAGGCCCGATAATGTGGTGTTTGGCATGGAGTTCAAAACAGCATTATTGAGATCCTCAGGCTGGTGTCAGAAATGCCAGGGAAAGTAAGTTTGCCTGGGTCTATGAAAGTAGATTCATGAACTCAGACGAGCTGTTTCCATAATGCTTCCTTCTAAATGACCGTGCACCAAAGTTGGTCAGTATGATGTAAAGTTCTCCTAGAAAAAAAGTTTTGCCTGGTTTTACTTACACATTGAGAATGATACACGGGAATTCCTAGAATAAGAGACATTTCCTTGAGAAATGCGGTGATTGAGGCTGACACAAAGCGACATCCAGGCCCTTCGAAGATGTGTTTCTGCCAGAGGTGAATGGTTGCTGGAGCATCGGGATGGCCTGAGCCCTGCGGTGACTCTTAGGTCAGTTACTGTGCTTGCACTGAGGAGTCCATCGTTTATAAGCAATGGTCTGCACAGCATGCCCTCAGTGGGCTGGGGGTAGTTCTGCTTTTTAAGCTTTTTCTATGTATTGCAACTTTTACTTATATTTTAATACAAGCTTAATAATATCCTTGAAGATAAAAAAAAACCTGGTATTGAGAAGTAATAAAAAAGTACACATCACTGCTCCATCTTTACTGAGTAGAGGTCTTTAGTTAGGACCCATAACAAAGAAATAAGGCTTAAGTTAAATATCCATTAACTTTGTTGTAGCATGTCCATATGTCATGTAATATTTTTTTACTTTGGTTTAGTTCACTAGGAATGTAAAGTGTATTTGCAAAAGCTTTATTTTGGAGACGTGTCTGTACGGATGGAGAGGTAAGAGGGAGTGATGTACCCAGGAGTCCTCTTTGGCTGTGTATTCCTGACATGTTGCCCTGTGCAGAATCCAGTCAGCTCCCAAACCAGAGGAGCCCCCACACCCAGCTCCTCTGCACCAGCTGCACGAGGCAGCAGGTATTGCCATAACTCACAGGGAGCCCAGAGACTGAAGACTGGCTGTGGAGTTAAGGAGATGATGGTCCTTAGGGCATGTGGAGAGGCAGGGACACTCAGGGAGCCAGAAATCTGAACTCTCCTTCAGATTAAAGGCAACATAGGTTAGTGGTTAAGAACATAAAGTTTAGATTCAAACTGTCTCTGGCTGAAATTCTAATTCAGTTTACTAACAGTGATTATCTTACTTCATCTCTTATTCTTAATTACATGCTCTCTCAGAAGTTCAGAGGCTTATGGGATAATCTAAATATGACTGTACTTTATGTATATAGATAACACTTCACTACAGTGCCTGGAGCATGGTAAGCACTCAATAAATGTTAGTTATGACTTTTTCCAGCTAAAATTGATGGGCTTGAAAGGCCTATCTTGATAATTGTAAGAGTTGTTGAAGTAGATGGTTGAATTTTCAGTGATGAGGTTTAGAAATGAGATAGCCTGTCTGTCATTCTGAGATGATTTAAGGTCCTCTTGGACGTGATATTGGCCAGGGAGGGTGTGCATTGTGATTTGTGCAGTTCACTAAGTCAATGACTTCTACTTCTCTCTTGATACACCTGTCCCTCTCTCATGAACTCCATCATTCCCTGACTGCTTCTCATGGAGAAAGAGTGCTGAAACTTGAAGGGCATAACTCCTCAATTTAACTCCTTCTCCGCCTCCCATAATTCAGCCAGTCCAGACATTTGTTAGCTGTTTACAGGGTTTATATTAGAATCTATCTTATGAATAAGATAGATTACAAAGTCTATCTTACAAAAGATAGATTTACAAAAGTGCATGTGTAAATCAGTTGTCTAGAACTTTTACTTCTTCATATAGTGCTATGTAAATGGAATTTCAATGTTTAGACAAGCTCAATCAAATATACTTAATGCTACTCATTAATAAAGTCAAAATACTTCTTACACTACTCTATATTATATTGTGGAAATCTGGGTCATGTGGTATGGGAGGAGGGCAAGGAGACCGAAGACTTCTTTACCCTTTACATGGTGCAAGACTGACCCCAGTGAGATTTTTCAAATGGAGATGATTGTGAGGGGAGCGTTACTTTCCTATTACCCTTTTTGCACCATGGCTTGTTCCCCAGCTGTCTTCTCTTTGGATGTCTGGGACTGCAGAAAACATTTGTACAGTGTAATATTCTTTTCCTTTCCCTGATATCACAAGTTTACCATTGACTATTCTAGGATAACTTATGCCAACTAGATGCTGACAGGAAGGCTGATTGAATTTCTTCACACTAACATCAAATATTGGTCACTTAACTCTTTTAGTTGTGTAATGTTTTTAAAGGAGGGTCAAACAAATACTTGATTAGCAGAATTCCAAAGAGTTTATAAAAGTGAAATGATACTTTTAAGAAGGATTGGGGAGGGAGTAAGAATATTTTGGGTAGGAGGAACACTTAGTGAGAAACACTAGTCTATCCTTCAGAATCTTGCTTCTAAAACTGGACACCTATATATTGGTACATCAGCCTGGGCGTGGAAAATGGTGTATCTTTGTGGAGTGTCAATTTTCTTCATGGTAATTAATTTAAAATATGTAAATATTAAGACAAATACAGTAGTATTGGTTATAGAATACAGAAACACTAGACTTCAATTGCATTTCCTAGTTAGAATGGACACTTGAGGTGATGCCAGCAGACCCTCCTCAGGGAGCCAGTTTCCAGCCTTTGCTCTCCTGGGTCCTCATGAGAAACATCTGAGAAACACTATGTAGAACTTTTTCTGTGTTTCACAGTTTCTTTCTTGTATGATACCAAAGTTTCGCTAAAGGTTTCAAGTTTTCCCAAAAGTGAGGGTAAGGAAGAGAAGCCAGGAGGTAGATAACTTTTCCCCTAGTGCTTGCAATTTGGTGACTAATTGTACTTTAAAATTATCCACATTTCAGCCTTTTATGGTTGAAAGTTCTGAAACAAGAGTAACAAGGCCTTCTTGGCCCTCCAGCATTTTCCCCATTTCAATCAAGTCATCTCAGGGCTATTCTTAAAGGGAATGTCATTAATAAGTAAAAGTTGGGGGCATATCATATTATTGTTGATAATACATTGGATAGTTTTCTTAATGGATTAAAAATGCAAAGAGAGAGAGATTTTTGTCTTTACCCTCATTTGTTTTTACTCTGAAACATTAGATAGAATACCAATTTTTTATAATGTAAGAAAATTTTAAGAACAAAACTTTTCTGGACACTAGAGTAGAATATTAGATTAAATATTTTACCTTTGACTGAAGTATGGAACAGAGAGCTGGTTTGTAAATGCCGTAAATATACCTTGATCTTAAATCTAGTTCAAAAGAGAAATGGGATTTGGTTCTTTTCTTCCCTTCATCTAAAAACAAAAATGATTAAATTTCTTAATCTAGGCTTAGTGTAGAATCAAACCACACAGTGTAATCAAGAACAGGAAATTCATCCATGTGGACACTTCTATGAGTCTTCTATTTTCAGTATTAAAAACAGACCTGCTCTCAATGAGCTATAGTGGACCTTTATTAGGGCAGATATTTCCAATTTGGCTAAAGCCTATCTATTCCTGCAGTACTGAAACTCAAAGAAGTGAATGCACAGACCATGGTTAAAAAGACATAGAAAAGGTGAGTTAATTGAACTGTTTTGTACATTAGCAAACTCAGTCATTTCCCATTACTTACTTTTTTCAGCCATGTGTGTCTTATTTCTGCCTCTGTATCAGGGTGTCGGTGGAGCCAGGCTCAAGTAAGGCATGCATGAAATTCACATCTCCCATAAAGAAGTCCAGATTTTAAAATTGAGGGAAAAAAAGTCAAGGTTTTGTCAATTAATCTATAGATCTTAGAGTCCCCTAAGGGCAGATATTTTTCTCTTGAAACAAAACTTGACCCATTATCCAATTTCTAACTACAGCACTTAGTTGACCATTTATTCCCATACTAAAACCTGGGACTGTCTTATGACAATTTGAGTCCCTACTTTTGATAGTTAAATATCAAAGGTCTTCCTCTCTCTTCTGGAAAGACAGTACATAAATAAGTGAGGAGAGGGAGGGGAGGAAAGGGGAAGAAAGAGGATAGTTTTCACTGATACATTATAAAACTCTTACATAAGAACAGTCATAAGAGAGCTCAAAAGATTATTTGTTCCATTGTTAAAATGCCTCTCAAACTTAAAAATTTTATTTTCTCACTGTGTTCTTTGAGTGGGAATTTGTGTTCTTTGAGAGGGAACTTGTCTTCTTCGAGAGGTAATTGTTGCTGTCTTGTCTTGCATGCCATTTTTTGGTTAGAAAATTGAACATGCAGGCGTATAAGTTAGGATGGCAGCCTTTCAGAGAAAGTATGTATCATAGCAGTACAAGCTCCTTAGAAATATGGCAGGTTCAGTTCCAGACCACTGCAATAAAACGAGTCGTAATCTTTCTGCTGGTGGAGGGTTGTGCCATCAATTTATTAAAAAAGCAACAACCATGAAGTGTAATAAGGCGAAGCACAATAAAATGAGGTATGCCTGTGATTGCAATTGGTGTGTTCACAGTTTGCACAATCTATCCATAAGCCCTAACAAACAATATTAGCATCAACACTGTTCTGTAACTTTAACTCAGTCACCTTCAGTCTCTACACCACTAAGACGGGTGTAAAAGCCACTGGCTAATTCAAAGCTTTGGTGTTCTTGTAAAATTCTGCGCATTGTCATCTCTAAAGATCCCACATGAATATGTGGGTTATCTTGTTATCATACTGGGGTAAGATGTTCCTAGAAAACGTTCATATTGAACCCTTGAAAATGAAATGGAGAAGTCCCCAAAGTAACTTAAGAAAGTCTCTGCCCTTTGAATCTGTTCATTTTTCTTTCCTGAGGATTGTCACCAAAAGTAAAGACCATATAGCAAATTACCAGAAGAGATTCCACATGGGACACTGCCAATTTCACCATCCACCAAATTGCTTGATATTGGGAATGGCTCCACTGTGGGTGGCAAGTGCCAGGCAGCATCACAAAGATGCTCACCCTCTGTCAAGAAAAAGGGGAGGAACCAACTGAAAAGAAACTCTGCTTTAGGTCCTGGGGGATGCTATAATCTCTCAACAAGAGCCTAGTTACATGACTTCCTAATTAGTGTCCACCCTATCTCATAGAGAAAACAAGAATAGTGAAGCCAAGATCATAAAATCTTGGCTTCACTATTGAAAAGAGCTATGGACTTTGAGTCTCCCCAGCTCTGTGAAAGACTCCATGGGACTTGTATCACTGGCTCTTTATGAGTGTCCTTTGAAGCCCTATGTTTGCACCAACAAGATGTTAAAATGTCTCAGAGGAGAACCTGAATGTTGATCACAAATTCCTAATGGATCTGGTTCAATGACTTGTAAACTTATGTCATATTAATGTAATTTTGCATTTTCCGCCCAGGGCTAGACAAGTTGAAATCTAAGAGTACATCCTAAAAGAATATTTCTCCTGGGTTGCAAATGAGTTTTCACTGTGTCTTAGAGACAGCCAGTCTAAAGCCATGGAAGAATACATTTAGAACATTTCCCCAGGTCCCAGACTCACCTCCTTCGATCTTCAACTAAAAGCCGTGCATCCTAACCATGTCTCAGAAGGCTCCCCTCACCCAGTGCAAGGGTAGGCTT
Source organism: Phyllostomus hastatus (assembly GCF_019186645.2). Classification (NCBI taxonomy): domain Eukaryota; kingdom Metazoa; phylum Chordata; class Mammalia; order Chiroptera; family Phyllostomidae; genus Phyllostomus; species Phyllostomus hastatus. The sequence goes on along the minus strand of NW_025333872.1, from coordinate 38,771,068 downwards.
CTTCCACCTGCCTTAGTGCATCTGTGGTTCTGCCAACCCAGTGGCCACATAGATAACGTTGACCACTGCCAGACGCACACTGCCAATTCCTTTTTTTGCTGTCCGTGCAGTTCCTTTGCATTGTGCTGTTTGCAAAATGCATTTAGAATAGACTTTCCTATTTGAGCTGACAGTAAAGGAGGATTTACATGGTGTGTATGTTCAAGTTGGGTCTCTTTCTTCACTTCCATATCCTGTCTTAAGTGTGAGTCATGGTCTCCAATTCCACACAAAGCACCCTTTTCCTGGGATTTGAATTGGACTCATGGGTTCATTTTCTCTATTAAATTTATGTTCTGCCTGTTTCCTTGCTTCTACCCAAAGCCTGGAGATATATGACTGTTCAAAAAATACCTTTCCAGGAAAGATGCCGGCTTTCAGCTATGTGTGTGTGCAGAGGAGCATTGCCTTTCCTGCCTGATGCTCAAAACCAGGTTCTTTTTTAAACTTTGAAGAAGGTGGATAGTGGTGAAAAGAGGATATATAGATTTTTACTCTTTTGTGGACACAAAAACTTCAGAAACTCTGTGCCAAGTTGCTGAGTCCTGAACCTACTGGGGGAGATGAGAAGAACAGAGATGAGAGGAATGGGAGGGGCTGCGGTGAACAGTCCTGCCCACCAAATGTCTCCCAGCTCATCTGCTAGATATACTCCATTTGCCCTTCTACCTCTCCTCTCCACCCTCCTCCAGCCTGCTTTCTGCCTGAAGGCCCACCTGCATGGACTACTCTGATGGACTCTGGAAACTTCTGGCTTCCTTTGGTCTCAGCTGGTGGGGAACCTCAGCAGGAAATTGGAGGGAAGGGAGACAGTGAGGTCAGAGAGGTTAGTCCCTGGCCCTGTCTCAGTTAGGACATCTTGGACTGGCTTTTCCCTTGACATAAGGTAACTTCTTTTCTCAAGGAAGCTGTTGCTCTGTGACTCTACTTCTGGGTTCTGGTGCCCTCTTCCTCCCTTTGTCTCCATGGGCCCGGGGTGGTGGCAGCTCTGTTGCTGTTTGCTCTGGGTTCTTGCATTATCCCCGGTGGTTGCCATTCACACATACTTAGGGCTTTGTGATCAGTCTCTCTGTAAGTGGTTTTTCCTTGAATTATCTTAATTTGAACACATTATCTGATCTCTTAGGGCCCCGGTTAATATAACCCCTCTTTGAACTTACCAGTTAAATGACTTATGTGGTTAATAAGCTTTTCATTTACAAAGCATATACAGTATATCCTGGTTAGGTGAAGCCTGTATTCACACTAGATTATAAATAGAAAATTAGGTTTTAAAGAATTTGAAACTTCTAACTTGGAGTTTTGAAGAGAGAGAAAGGAAGGGAGGGTTTTTGAAGTGGGGGCAGGGAGCATACAGGAAGGTAGAAAAGCAAAATGTGAATGGCAGTGTTTATCCCTGCTCATCACTGACCATAGTCTGTGGCATGATGAGGGGGAAGGAGAGTGGCTGTTGTTGCCTTACGTGAAAGTTTTCCTCAGTGCACGTGGCTGCCCTGGATGTATGCAGTCCGTGTGTGTGCCATGCCCCTTCAGCAGGCAGACTCAGCTGCTTGTCCAAGTGCACATAGTTAGGAAGTAGCCAAGTCAGGGCTTCCACCCAAGGAGTCCAACTTCACAGACTCTTAACCACTAGGTGTAAGTCTCTAACAGTGAGTCACCTTTCATGGCCTTTATGTGTCCAGGCCACAGAATAAATGGAGACACCATTCCTTTGGTAGGAACCTTGGGGTTTCAAGCATTTTAATCTGGCTGGGCCGGAGAGTTTAGAAACATATGAAAACTACGAGACTTACAAGAAAGCAGAACAAAATCCACTTGGAATTTGTGACCGATGTTCAAATGCTCCTCAGAGGCATTTTTATCATCTTGCAGTCGTGAGACTTCTTATGAAGGGACCTAGGGAGGGAGCCAGAACCAGGGGGAATGATCAGGCCAGAGAAGACGTGTAAGAAGGTAAAATGACTTTCACACTCACCATCAACCAGGATTTTCACTCACTATCAACCCACTTTGTCCCTGAATCAGACACCTAGAGCCGAAAAAAAGCTTTTATCACACTAGTAATCCTCTAAGGAACGTGAGCCCTGGATTTAAATATTTTTTCAGCTGTTTTCCAGCCAGGCTGTGCCCAAAGCAGTTTTGAGGTGGAGGTAGTGGATGTTAATATTTGAGTGAGTGGCGCTTCTGAGCATACTGTCTGCATAAACCTGAGCTCATGGTTTTAGGTTAGGGCTCACATTTGAGCAATCAGGCAGGGAGATCCTCTCCTGCAAAAGTGCTCATTTCGATGGTCTAGGTGCTGCCTTGGCTATTGGTGTTATCTGCTGAGTCTACAAATCCTGTTGAGGTGAGTGGAGCACAGAGCTCTTATGCTGCCCACACACCTACCAGAATATTAATGCTGTGAAGAAGAAGGACTGGAACGAAAGAAGCAGCTGGGTTAGACTTATGCAGGTGATGGTTGAAAAGGTGATACACACTGTGTTTAGTCCCACAATTGTGAATTTGAGATTTAATTTTACTGAAACCCAATGATACATTAACTAGAGAATTTATTAGCTGTAACAGGGAGCAACTCTTCCACTCCACTGAAATCTCTGACATGCTTTAAAGACAACAGCTGGTTTATTAATTCAGTCAATGTACGTGAAGTTTAATCATGCCTCAGCCCTCCAAAGGATCTTAAAACCAAATGCACAAAAGTAATGAATAAGCACAGTGACTGTTGGTGTTTTTATAGTGGATTTTTGTGTTGAATGTCAGAACTAATTGGTTTCCAAAAAAACAAAACAAAGAAACTGAAAAACCTAAACCGCGCTGCATTCTGATTATGTTCATTCCCAGAAGTCAGGCATAAAAAGTATTTAATCAAAGACCAGCAAAATGAGAAGACCTGTTAACTTAATGTGTATCTTTTAACCTTTTAAATTTGTGAATTTAAAGATCAAAACTTATCCTTTAACAAATTCTCCAAGTCTTTGAAGTTAGAGTCTAAAAGTGGCTAAAGATCATGTGAGAAGAAAGGTTTTGGGGCCTTATCTCTTATCTTTTCATTTTTTTCTTATCTATTTTTTAACAATTAAAACTATATTTCAGTCTACTGCGTGTCTTCATATAATAAAATGTTATTAATTTAGACTTTTCTAGATTAGATATTGTAGCATTCTTGACACAGTGATTCTGACACCTTGTTTGCAGTATTTATGAAGAAAAAGACTTGTTAAAAGAATAAAGAGTGCTCCCTGGCTAATGTGGCCCAGTGGATTGAGTGCTGGCCTATGAACTGCAAGGTCGCAGGTTCAATTCCTGGTCAGGGCACATGCCTGGGTTATGGGCCAGGTCCCAGTTGGAGGTGTGTGAGAGGCAACCAATTGATGTTTCTCTTGATTGATGTTTCTCTCACATGTTTCTTTCCCACTCTTTCTCCCTCCCTTCTTCTCTCTCTAAAAATAAATAAAAATTTTAAAAAAGAAAACAGAGCACAAACATGATTTCCTAGGAGGGTTTTAAAATTCCTTTTTAAGATTTCCTACATTAAATGTATGCTACAATGGACAACTGAATCTTAGGTTGCACTAGGCAATGAAATAATGAACTGTTTGCAGAATTTGGCACATTAATTAATCACATGTTTTCTTTAAAGCAATCTCATTTGACTTCTTGGACGACGTTTGTTATCATTGGTACAACATTTTAGTACAGTTCACACATTTTAAACCTGAGCTCTGTGATTACAATGTTCTGCTTAAACTCTTAATCACTGATGGGAAACAAATGACTCATTAACATTCCTAGATAACTCTAAAGTGCATCCAAGAAGACAATTATGTAGGTGCTGGCTCTGCAGTGATGATGACAAGACAGTGTCTAATGGAGGAGACCCATATCCAAAGCATAATGACTCCACGGGGTGGTAAGTGCTCCCACTCAGCGGAAGGCAAAATGCGTGCAAGTTCCTGATCAGGGCACCCCACCAGTCTGGGGTGAGGATCAAGTGTCTGCGATGGCTTCGTGGAGGGCATGATGTTGGACTGGGTCTTCAGGAACTGACCACTGTGTTCCTTTCAATGCCTGTGCTGCTTTGGGTTTGAGAGTGAGGTGAGTTGGCCACAAGATCAGAGTCCTCACATCTTCACAAATCCCCACAGCTTCAACATTACAACTGTGCAGCAGCTTTGCTAGGAGGTAGGTGATATATATGTGTGATTTCTTAAACTTAAGGTGGGAAAAAATGCTTTCTGTAACACTCTGTACTCCTAACTGGCCAGATTTCACGTAGCTCTAAATCTGCAGGGATCATCACTCAAGGTTCCTCACCTGACACGGGGATTTGGTGATTTACTGACATGGACCAGACATCCACTTTTGGGTAGTATTTCTGATGAGCAAGTGATTCAGGGGCCACGTAGGCAGGGCCTCTGCACTGAGTGCTTAACTGCTCCTGAGAAAGACCCTCCAACTTCGTGTTGTTACTCAATCCAAAGCCTGAAAGATTTACAAACAGACAGACCACAAAGTTCACCTCTAGCTGAGAACACTTTAATTCTTCTAGCAGTAGTTGGATAAAGAGGGTCTATGAATAACTTGATAAAATACTCAGTAAAAACATATTTTATAATAGCAATTCTCAAGGGGATAAGGATGCTTCAGAATAAATAACAGGGTAAGGCATTGTTGTTATATAAAATCGCTTGTTTTTTTTTTTTAATTCTTGGTTAAAAAAATTTTTTTTTGCCAGCTCTCTAGGAATGTTTTCTTTAGCTGATGCTTGGCATTTCGTAACTTGTTAACTTGCCTTCCAGTATAGTATTGTAAAGTTTCTTCTTTGACAATGACCACACGGAGGCCAAGTAGTATCTGGCCTCTTAATCCAAACATTACCCTTCAGCCAGCTACTCACCATTCCCTATTGCCTTGGGAAGCTGGCCCACTTTACTCATTTTTTTTCTAACTCATTTGCCTAGGATAAGAATCCAAGTTCTACTTCTCAATTTCCTCATCTGTAAAATGAAATAATATTAGTGTCTACCTCATGAGGTTTTATATGGATTTAGAATGTTAATATGGGTTAAGGTGTTAGAGCACATCATAAGTGCTCCATTGCTATTGGTTATTGCTGTTATTATGACCATTTGTGTTATTATTATTATTTGCATGATTTGTTTCTACAAAGCAAGGAAGTAGAACAGCTTTTGCAGATTATTGCATGTGATGGGAGAGGAGAGTGCCTGCTTTGGGGAAACTGAGGCTCAGCAGGGAAAAGCTGTCTCCCAGCTCCACCTGGACAGCCAAGGCTCCAGGAAGGGCAGATGGAGAGACAGGCCCACAGGATTTTCCCTAGAGACAAGGGAAGGAGGGGAAGAAACGGAGCTTTGCTGCCTGGGATGTTGGTCTCTGTTGGTCTTAGTGAGCATGACTGGCCTGGAAGGACTCAGGGCTGGGGTCCCTGCTGTGAAAGCTATAAACCATCAGTGAGTCACACAAGGCTGAGGAGACCGACTGACAGCCAGTATCCTTGCTCCTCTCAGAGACTACACTGGAGACCTTTCAGCTGCAACTATGCAGGTGATTTTCAGGATTTTATTACCTCAGTGAGAATTGCTCTGAATTTAGTTAGTAATTCTTGAAAAATAACAAAAAACTTTAAGAATAGGATTTTTTCTCTCCAGATTATTTAGTCGGGCTTATTTGGAATAAAATAATGTTTTGAGAGAAATCACAAAATAGTTTCACCAATGACACAATGTGTTTTTATGTCACATGTTAACCATACTTATAAATGCAGAATTTAGAGTTTTACTTGCATCTCTACATTTTAAATGAGACATCATTTAAGTTAATATACCACATGATAGCTTAATATAAGAGATTCTGCACCCTGGCTGTCATAGCTCAGTGGATTGAGCATGGGCTGAGAACCAAAGTGTCGCAGGTTCGATTCCCAGTCAGGGTACATGCCTGGGTTGCAGGCCATGACCCCCAGCAACTGCACATTGATGTTTCTCTCTCTCTATCTCCCTCCCTTCCCTCTCTAAAAATAAATATATAAAATCTTAAAAAAAAGAGATTCTGCTTGTATATATCATACATTTTTATCTATGCTTCAACTATTAAGTTTCCACTACATTTTGAAATAATTCTCTACCTGGAGAAAATGCCGTTAATTCTTAGTGCTGCTTCCTGAGGTCTTTTCAGCCTGTGTTTCAAAGATTAAAGTCATCACCACCGGGGTTGATGAAACAGATTTAGACATTTATATGTACCAACAGTTTTTATTTTGTTGTATCACCCAGAAAGAAAATTTAATCTTTAAGTCCTTAAATAAACCAATAAAAGTGAAGATTATATATTAGTATTAGTGTTTTATGTTTTAAAACATTACAGCTATACATTAAAAATATTTTTTTTATTGATTTGAGGCTTAAAAGTAATAATTAATTAAATTTTTTGAATTTCCAAAAAAATAAAAAATAAAACCCCACTAGCAATCAGGGCAAAATTCTTCCAGCTTTCTGCCCCTAGCCCTGACTGGACACTGACAGGCTGCTCATTTGGAAGTCTTCTCATTTTAACACAGGGAACTCACGGAGAAATGAAGGATAAGTAGTCTTTATATGAATCATTGAGAATTTGATCAGACAAATGGAGTTTTCCCTTTTCCAACCAAGCTATAGTTGTGGAAAAATGCAGTTAAAAATCACTAAATGTCTCTGAGGTGACCAGCCAGAATTTTGTATAAATGTAGCATTATTTTCTGGGTTGTCTTTTACAGGTGTGCAACTCCAGAGGAATCAAGCAGAGCACTCTCTTCTTGCCCCATCTCCTAGGCAGGTGAAATGTGGCTGAAATTGAGTGAACATCCTGAGTATCTGCGGAGGATCTCCTCAGCAGTCGGTGTGGAAGGAGTTAGGAGAACAGTTATTGATTATTGTTGAAGTCACAGTTTTTGGTATTTTAAAGGATAAACTAATTAAAAAATAAAACAAGACTTTTAATTTTTTCTCAGTCACCCAATTGTTTGATTCTTGTAACAGGGCAGGGTCCCCTCTGCATGGTCCTAGAGGAAGACACTGAATTTGCAGTGCCCTTGAGAGACACCCATGAGGGCACGGCCGAGTCCAGGTATCCTTCGTAGTGCTCCACAAGAGTGTTGAGTTCGTTAAATGACATAATAGATTGTATATTCACTGCTGTGTACAAAGATAGCATATGTAGTATTTTAACAAACAAGCAGAAAAAGGAGGTCAAGGCAGGGCTTAAAACAAACACTGGGAACATGATGCACACCGCGACCTTGCCAGGAAGAGACACAGAGACTCCTGCTTCTTTCAGTCAGGCTGTGTTTACACAGCCAAATGGTTTTGAGTGATGACAAGTTTAATAGCCACTGAGCAATTAAACAAGTCAACAAATTGTTTGCGTAAAGAATAACCAGTTATGCAGGAGTTTGTCAGAAACCTTCCCCCATACGACTTGTTTGGATGAGTATTTTCAGCTTCTGTCCTATTTTAGCCCCATTCCTGGAATTTCACCCATTAAAAAGCCCATCTACTAGTGCACTGTGTGTGCTGTGGAAAAGGATCACATCTCTAGGAATGCCAGGACGACCGGGAATGAAAAATGATAGCACTAAGTTATAGGATGACTTGAATTCCCCTTCTAGCCTCTGGAATTCCACTGAAAAGGGGAGTTTGAGGACAGTGATGTGGGATGAGCTCTGCACAGTCTAGTGTACTAGGGATCTTGGGAATAATTAACTGTAATTTTTTCCAAATCATGAGACATTTTTATAAGGCATTTAAAAAACCTGGGTGGATGGGAGCATAGGCACATTGTAAACCAGCTAACACCATAGGCTGGCCTCAAGAAGAGTTTCTTTCAAATAATTAAACCCACAGACATTCCCAGGGATCCCTCCCACATTCATCAGTGCCACATTCTGTTACTTTGATATATTTCATTCATAAGAAGGTATAAAAATCTCCCTTTAAACCATAGTCACAATGTTCACATGAACACAGTTACTTAGGAGCTCAGACAACACTGGGAAGGAGAAGAGTGTCTTACCTGTGTATGACTTTGTGCCAGTGCAGATGCCCCACAGGGAGAGGGTCTGCCTGGAGAACGCCTTCACTTCCAGTTCACTTTGTTTTGGTCTCAGTTCAGTCCAGAAGGTCACCACCAATGCAGAGCTTTGTCACTGTGTAATAAGAGTTGTCTGTCTCCAGGGTTTCATACAGCTGGGCGATGTTGGTGTGTTTAAACGTTTGCTGGATCCAAGATTTGTGTTTTATATTCTTTGAGCATAGGATTCTTGCTTCACTTTCTTCTGGTTCATGACTTTGGTGGCTACCTAAATCATCAGGGATGTAAGTGATGCTCAGTGAAGGTTAACTCATAAAAACAGTCAAAGCAGGCTCAGTGAAAGAAAAATGCACAAGGCAAGGAGAATACATCATAACAAAAATTTTGTAATGTAATCTTGTTAAATTAAGACATGAATAAAACAGTATTCTTATATATATCTAAAGGTAAATTTTAGTAAGTCAGAATTAATTGTACACTAAAATGAATTATATTTAATAATTTATTAACTGTGTTTTGTAGACTTTTCTGACATAACTGTCAGCAAAGCTAATACAGTTTCCTCTTAATTGTAAAAAACATTTGTTAACTAAAAAAGTAAGAGATAAGTTACCTCTTAGAATACATATTATTCACACCCCAAAGATGTAGTTTGTTCAGAAATAAAAATAATTAAATATGAAAAGAAATCCTATATGCCAATAAAATTAGCTACAATGTATTCTAGGGAAACTCATTAAAATTCCCCCTAATTTTTATTTTTACAGTTAGACAGTAAAATTTCTCCCTTTGTTTTTAGTAGGAACAGATAAAGAGGCATCTTATTTGAATAAGAAAATGACATAAAAGTTTTAATGTGATACTTATTATCTTGTTTCTTTGGATTTATCTCCTGTGAAAATAAATTAATTTTAAGATACATTAACATGCTTAACTGGACCACACACACATTTCTGGATTAGCAGATCGTCCAAGCCTCAAGATTACCATTGACTCCAAACAATCTGAGCCTCCTCAGGGAATCTCAACTGTAGAATAAGCTGTGTAAATGGGAACTTGTCCTTTTCCTGCTCTATAGCACTTAATGGACAGGTATCAGTATTGGATAAATATGTCAACATGCACTTCCTTTTTCATCCCTGGAAGATGCAGGTATTCTATCACTTTGGCAAAAAAGTTGCTGTTGATCATTTTGCCCACTGAGTATGTCCCAACTTGGTTGGCATGTGGGAAGGTCTTCTCCAGGTCATGGGAGAGCTTCCCGTAACAAGCAGGTGTCTGAAAATTCCTTTGCTTCCTCTCCGGGACTGGCAGTGCCCTGCCTAGGTGACTGGTGCTGGTGACCTAAGTATGCACTGCTGTGTTCACTGTTGCAGGCATTGCCCCTTACACCCTACTCTGCAGAGCAGATCAGTCCTGTGGTCCTGCAGCGGTGACTTATGACCACTAACAGTTGTTGCTATTGATTCTTGCAGACATTTCTGAAATTCCTGGGTAATGCAAATCCCAACTCTTGCTCTCTTTTCCCCCACCTTCTGTTCCTGACCTTTGTGCTCAGGTATTAACCTGATTATACACCTAAGCAGATATGGCACCAAATGGCTCGAAGTTCCCTTGACACCCCATGCCAGGGCTTGTACAAGATAAGCATTTTTCTGCATGGGGGCAGAGGGTCACACCAAGTGTTAATCACCTCATCAGGGAAAAATCCACTAAATTAAAATTTAGAGCATATGTTGTGTTTTTTTTTCTACCAGTCTTTATGTTTTAGAACTGAGAAACTTGACAGTACTGAGTTCCCACATATCCACCTGTCCTATACACAGTCTCTCCCATCATGTCTTGCATTAATGTGGTATATTTGTTACAATTAATGGACAATACACATTGATACATTATTGTTAAAGTGAGTAGTTTCCATTGAGTTTCATTCTTTATGTGGTACAGTTTTACGGCTTTTCACAAATACATGATGTCATCAGTCCACTATGACGACATCATGCGGAACAGTTTGCCCTAAAGACCTATGTTCACCTGTTTGCCTTCACTCTCCAGACTTTTGGCAGCTGCTGATCTTTACACTGTCTCTGTAGGGAGATGCCTTTTCTCTGATGTCACATAGTTGGAAACAAACAGGATGTAGATTTTTTCTGGCTAACTTTTTCTACTTAATAGTATGCATTTAAGTTTCTGCCAGATCTTTGTGTGGCTTGAGAGTTAATTTCTTTTTAGTGCTGAATAATATTCTGTTGTCGGGAAGTACCGTAGTTTATTTATTCATTCACCAACTGAAGGACATCTTGGTTGCTTCCAAGTTTTGGCAATTATGAATAAAGCTTCTATAAATAGCCACGTGCAGGTTTTTTTATGTGAACATAAGTTTTCAGCTCAATTGAGTAGATACCCAGAAGCATGAATGTTGAATCTTTTCTTTTTTTTTTTAAGATTTTATTTATTTATTTTTAGAGAGGGAGGGAGAGAGAGAGACAAAGAAACTTCAATGTGCGGTTGCTAGGGGTTATGGCCTGCAACCCAGGCATGTACCCTGGCTGGGAATTGAACCTGGGACACTTTGGTTCCCAGCCCGAGCTCAATCCACTGACCTACACCAGCCAGGGGAATGTTGGATCTTATGGTAAGAAAGACTATGCTTACCTTTGTAAGAAGCAGCTTCCAAAGTGGCTGCGCCATTTCACGTTCCCACCAGAAACTAATGAAAATTCCTGTTGCTCTATAGGCTCACCAGCATTTGGGCTTGTCAGTTTTTGGACTTTAATCATTCTAGTAAGTATGAGAGTGGTATCCTCTTGCTACTTTAATTTGTAGTTCGCTAATGACATATGGTGTTGAGTGTACTTTCGTGTTCACATGCGCCATGTCTGTATCTTTTGGAGGGAAGTTTCCAGGGCTTTTGTCCATTGTTAACTAGGTTGTTTATCACCTTATGCTGAGTTTTATGAGCACTTTTCATATTTTGACTACAAGTCCTTTATTAAATATGTGTTTTGCAAATATTTCCTTCTAGAACAGCTTTTGCAGCACTGGGAAGAGTGCTTTCTTCCTGGAAAGACATCAAGCTACATACATAGGTCAATAAAGTGCAATTAGCTACCCTACCAACTGGTGCTAAGAGCTTTAAAAATGTGGAGCATACATTAATGCCTGAAAACATATAACCTACCTTACTGCTTTTTATTGTAGTAAAGCAATTATTTTTTAGAGTCTTTTCTGGAAATATTCATGTTATGGTTAAGTTGACTTGAATTCCAGCTAAGAGTTGGTTGGATTTTACATCTTAAATGTCCTTAATGTTAAAGGGATGAAGCTGAATATACTCTTAAGGTCCAAATGGAAACTTGATATTCACTGTTTAAAGGCCAAAGACTCTTTCTTCTAATGATATTCTAAATAAAGAATTCTATGGTGTGAATCCTTGTTATCACTTTAAGGTGTTGTCTGTCTCACAGCCAGTGGCATGTCATGCTTGAAATGGCTTCAGCTTCTTACTTTGTGTAGGGAGATGGGGTCTCCACAGTGGCTCAGATCTCAGGTTGGATCATATACTGCAGCATCCGGGTGATAGAGCTGTGCTCAGTTCTGCTACCTCTGATGCATTGGTGAGGATTCCTCCTTCTCTTACTCAAGGAAAACTTTATATATATAGGATGCTCTTGCTGAGAAAGTGAATGATGCTTGAGTTTTTTTCTTTTAGTTACAGAAGCTTGTAACTTTTTTTGAGTGGAGAAAACCAGATTAGTTAATTTTTAAATTTGTCTAGAACAGTCAGCATTTGCCATTTTTTTTTAGCTATCTTACCATAAACCTGCTCAGGAGGCGATTAATTTCGATAAAATTTGGCAAATAGTTACCCAAATAAAATTCGATGTTTGCTTTGAGGGATGGTGGAAAAACATGACATCTTCGAAAAGTGAGTCACATCTCAGGAGGAAATAAATTTGAGGAAAGAATATCATAAAAGCAAGAAAGTATTTTCCTGGAAAGGTTAGAAAGGGTATTTAGTATATGCCTTGAAATTAGGGACTTTATGAAATGAAGAAATCAATTTTAATGACTACAACTTGATGTTCATGAAAGTCTTTAAATCACAGAGTTGAGGGATATACTCTGTTGAAGTCTAAGCAGCCAGTCCTATTACATATTAATACTTTTTGTTATAGGAAGAAATATAATTTAGTAATTTTCCAAGCATCAAGTATTAATCAGGACAAGCTAGCTGCTGTAATAAACAATTCTTGTCTTAATGGCTTAACGCAGTAAAAATTTACTTCTTACTTATGTCATGGTGTCCTGTGGGCTAGAGGGAGGGAGAGGTGCGCTCTTCTTCCTATAGTCATTAAGGCCATGGCTTATTCAGTTAAAGAGTCCCCATCCCCAGGCCCTTGGAATTCTTTTCTGGAAACTCTGCACTTAGTTTTCAGTGAGAGAGGAGAAGGTGAGGGTTTTTTATGGGTCAGGCTTAGACATGGTAAACAACTTTTCTGGCCCACTCTCCGTTGGCCGGTCACGTAGCCCCACCTAATCAGTGAGAGAGGCTGGGAAAGGCAATCTCATCATATGCCCAGGAGGAAAATAAACTGGGACTTAATGACTCAAAAGTAGCGTCTGCTACTTATGACTACATCACAGAACAAAACAAAACCCAAAACACTGTGTGAAGAAAAATGTACAAAACTATGAGAAACTTCAAAATCAAATGAAATTTATAATTACATTGATCATTTAGCTTCTTTTTATACTTTTAGGAAGAACTGACTTCATGAACTTATTATTGTGTTTCTAGAAGTCACAAACCCAAACCTAAATCTTCCTCCTGAATAAATGGTCATTACTAAATGAATGAATGAGTAGAAAAAATGACATTGTTTTCATTTGACAGTGTTCACGAACAGTAGAAAAAATTTACTTCACCCTCCAGGAATAAAGATATAAACAATGTTTTATTATTTGTTTTATATTAACATCATTTCAACTTAGTTTTGCTTTGTAGCAAATAGCCCCAGACTTAGTGGCTTTAAAAAGTGACAATTACGTCATTATTCTCTCACAATTCAGAAATGGGTAGTGGCTCAGCTGAGTGGTCCTGGTTCTAGATTGTCTGTCATGTGATGGCCATCAGATGGTGGCTGGATCTGTAATATTGGGATGCTGAAGAAGCTGGGAGTGGAGAAAGTCCACATGGAGAGATGATATTCCTGTAAGCTTAGTTATCTTGCCACATGGCCTCTCTGCATGGTCCAGTTTGGGCTTCCTGTCACAATGGTGGTCTTAAGGCACCCAGGCTGCTTCCACAGATGCTGAAGTCTTCAAAAGATATCTTTGTGCCTTGAAGTCCTCTTAGCTAGGTTATTATATATACACACCTACATACTAGGGCCTGGCACAAATAATGCCCCTCTTTTTTAAATTACAAAATCTTTTATTACAAAATCATAACCATGTATTTCTATAATATAACAATATCACACTTAAGCAAACCATATGGCATTTTAGGCAAAATGTTAACTTAAAATTACAAATTATTACACCCATGTTATTACCCTACCAACCACACTCAAGCAGGTGTTACTTCCTCTAGACCCTATAAATTTAAATCTATAAATCTATAAATATGTGTATATATATATAATTTTCTGTGTTGCTTTCAGTGACAATGTTACTAAACTTTCCACCTCTATGTAACAAGGTTCCCCATTCCCCAGCTTCCAGTAACACTTTCTTACTTACCTTGAAGCTCTCACTCTTAGTCTCTTCAAGAGCCTTTAGGCTTCTGCTGACGCTCTCCCTGAGGCCCTGTGTGCTTTTGCTCACAGCCTCCTTCCAGCTCTTCCACCTTCCACTCACTTCCTAGACTCAAAGCCAATGTCACACGGTCTAGTTTTTTCTAATAGCATCACCTTACTCCAGGCACTAGTATCTGTTTCATTTATATATTTCTGCATAACAAAGTACCACAAAAGTTATTGGCTTAAAAGAATAACAATTCCTGTATTAGCTCACACAGTTTCTATAGATCAGGAATTTGGGAAGGTCTCAGATGACCAATCCTGGATCAGAACCTCCTGCAGTTGCAGTCAAATCACAATGAAGCTGCGACCACAGTTGGCAAGCTCAGTGGGTTATTCTGAGAATTAAATGAGATGTTCATGAAGTGCTTAGGGCTGTGTTTGTCATGCCATTAGTGTTCAAAATACACTAGCTTTCATTTATTTTTGTGTTCTTCATGAAACCTAGCTAGTGTTTTGCATGTAATTTTCTTTCATGTTGATTTTTAAAATAAAATAAGAATGGAGTTTTAGGAATCATATTTATCATTTCATTGTGAATTTCCAAGAATATTTTGGATTGAATTTATTGATCAGAAATGAGAAAAAATTAGCTAATTAAAGATGGTACCAAATGCCACAGGCAGAGATGAAGATAAATGCATTTCTCTTACCTAGGCCTTTATCCCCCTCTCTGTAAGCCTAAACTCTACCTCTAACAAAGTTAACTTGCTCTGGTGTTTTACCAGGAAGTTCATGTGTTAGAACTAACTCATCCCACAGATTAGAACCTCCAGTTCTCATTTTTAGTTCTGCCTCTGTGCAGGTCCTCCTCTGACAAAGAAAATAGAATTTACTGTGGATTTGCAAGATTGGCCCTTCCTATGTTCAGTGAGATTGTTTTTTCATTATCTTAGAAGAATGGCATTCTATTGGATCTACCCAGATCAAATTGTCCATTTTAAGAACAATCAGAGGGAACTGAAAGATTTGAAAAGTCAAGGCAAGATGCCCCCCGAGCGGTGTCCCATGATGCTGGGTGGTTCTTATTCACCCCTGCCTTCTGTTTATTGGATTTTGAGATGGTGGTAGAGAGAGGAGAGAGACAGAGATGCAAGATTTGTAATTGAAAAGCATAACAGTGAACTTGAACTAGTGTTTACTTTTGGCATATGCTTGAAGGAAGAGAAAGAACAAAAACACTCTTAAAAATGCCACACACTTTAAAACCTGACATCTGACTAACCTATGGATTGCTATTATTGGGGATCAGCCCAAATTGACACCTTGAAAACATTCTGGGGTCAAGAAACTTTCAAAAACATTTCTTAAAGTAATTCTCTTGGCACCTCATACTCTTTTCAGAAAAGAAAATTTGCTCAGAGCAGCTTTTTTTGATTTGAAAGTCAGTTCTCGAATATGAAAGCAGCTGCAGGCCCTGGGAGGCAGTTTTTCTTCTGGCTGGATTTTCAGCTTGTGTTTTAATGTCCTGCTACACTGAAAAGGTGTAGGAGAAAGTCACAGATGCAACATTCATGAATGGTTTCCAGCCAGTGGAGAATAAACAGACTTCAGGAGGGTGGGAGAATTCAGAAAGTCTCAGTGTTCACCATGTTGGTTTCTGTTCAGAAAACCACCATGCCCAAGTCATGCTTCTGGAATCCTGCTGCCCTCTTAATTTTCCTTATATTGAGTGGACATTTCTGTAAAGAATGAAATGAGCTGGAAAAGTGTGTGCCATTTCAGAAATAAAGTCAGGTTTGGAGCTGGATGTACAAGGAGTAAATGAGGACTTGCACTTCATAAAAAGTAACACCCCCTTTGTAATCCATTTAGAAAAATCTAGCTTGAAAATTGACAACATTGAAACAACTGGAATAGTTGGTGATAAGTATTAGTTTCTACCATTTACAAAATGGAAAAAGAAAAGTTAATTCTATTTAATAAATGCAAGAATTTACTTATAACAACTGTCAGGATTTGGAATTTGCATCTATTAGTAATGTTTAGAAAGCTTCATAAGATGTATGGAAATATTTTTCTAACTAATAAATTTGGAATACCAGGGGATTGAGAATTTGCATTTGGTTTTCAAAATCATATTTGTATATAATTTGATATGAAATTAACTAGATTGTGAAGCTATGTTCTTCATCATCATCTTCTTTTTTGTAATGGCTTATCCCCCTGGTCTGTTGTTAAGTGGATTCATGTCTTCAATGGACAGAGTCCCATATTTTAGGGGTCAGACTTCTATTGTATTCTCAGGTTATCCATTGAAAACATTGAGTACTGGAAAATTCTGAGATTATATGGGGTACCTTCAAATGGGCCCCAGGGATTATGAACAATTCTAGAACTTTGAATTCTCAACTATGAATCTGGAAGATGCGGCTACAAATGTACGTGTGTTTGGGTGTGCGGTTGCCAGTCTCTGTTTCAGTATTCCCAGGGTGGACCACAGAATGAAACATGAGGAAGGGGTTTCTATTTGAGGGGAAAACTTTTGAAAACTTATGAAAAACATATAAAGTTAATAATGCTGCTTATGGTGATCTGGGTCCTCCTTGGATTGTGGGAAGGCTTGGACTTTGGTCTTAGGCTTTCCTCTTAATTGTACCAAGGTGTTCCACTTTATGGCTTAAATCATGTCCTATCGTGTATAATTCCTTACTTTTTATACACCTCTTGGCAAGAACATAGTTTATTTTAAGAGTTACTGGTTTGTAAGTGCAAGCTTAGTAGTTTTATAGGCTTTCTTTTTTGGGGGAGTGGGGGCATAATCCATGAAAAAGGTGTAAATTTTTGGTCTTTTTGATCTACTAAGCCCCTTCTCCATGAATCAATGGCAAACAGTAATGGGAACACGAACCACAAACTAACAAGAATTTTCTCAGCCATTGGAATGTCGGAAAAGTTAGCCAAATGAGGCTGACTTGCAGTGCAGAGCAGTGTGCAAAATTCTAGGAAGTTTTTGGGCGATTCTGGCTTATGTAGCACTACTTCAGAGTCATAATCTATGTAAGATCTATGCTAATGCTCCTTTTTAAGTTTTAGGTTAAAATTAGAAAGCCACAAAGTCATGTTATAACCATTTAGTGACCATTCAAGGTTGATCTTCAAAACTGATGGAAAAAGGTTAAAATTGAAAACTCTCAGATGGTAGACAGTTTCTTCCCAGGGCCTTCAGGTTGTGTCACCAGATAGCACCTGCACAGAGAACTCCACATTCCAGTGAGATATTTTCCCTCCCCCTTTAGCATTCATTTTGGAGCTGGCCCGATAAACAGTAACCCTGCCAGCCAGTGACAAAGCTAATTTTTCTTATTACTTTGAAGGTAACAGGGAAAGAAACAATTTCCAAGGTGGGACAGAGTGGCTGGTGTGTGCCCACGTGTTTGTGTGTAGCTGCAGGTTTCAAAAGCCCCCGTAAGTATTTGGTCTGAAGACGGCAGTCCTTCCATGGCAGCGCACAGTTAATATGTGGTGGTGCTCAGGAAACGGGCCTCTCATGCTCCTTACTCATGTTCAGAGGATAAAAATTGGATTTTCGAAGCACCCTTTTTTTTCTTTTTTTTAAATTTTATTTTAATCATTGTTCAATTACAGTTTTCTCCCTTTTCGAAGCACCCTTGAGGTTGTAGAGGTAAAAAACATGTTCTCCTCTCCTTCTAAGGCCGAAGCAGAGTCAGGGCTGGCACAAGTGTATTTGGAGACTGTTTGCCTTTAAATCCATGGTCACTCTTGGTTTTCTAAACTGCCCTCTTCTCCACCACTCCCATCTCTAAATCACCTGCTTCGAGGTCCTAATGAAAGGATCCCCTCCTACTCCATTCATTATGGAACTTTCACTATGCAGATTTTCTTATGTACCCTCAGAAATCTGAACTTTCTCATGCAGGGTCAGTAGTGCCAGAAAATAAAAAATACTGCGCTTTCCACAGTGCGTGCATTCTGTCAATCAAACCCAAATAACCACCTCAATAACCCGTAATTATCACTGACAGTATAGTTCACACCTAACATGTAATCATCACAGACACTGGTTTCATAATTAGCCCCCTGACTACCCTGGGCGAGAAGTACAACAATGGAGAGGCTTGTGTCATGTAGACCAGTTGCCAATGCTACAGGCAAGTTGATCCACCCTTCCTTGGCCCAGAGAGGAAGATTCTGGCTCCTTGAATCCCCCACTAATAAAACATGCATCTGCAAGTGTTCACATAGGTCATGACTATTTCAGTGTCTAAAGAATAGTCATCTCTGGTGAATCTTTGAGGAGAGAGCATTCCCGCAGTGCAAAGTAAATGCAACAAATCACAGGATGTATGGCCAATTTGGAAGTGAGGATAAGAGCATCAAAGTTGTACATTCTCAGTACCTTAAGAGTGACAAGTTAATTTTAAATGTGTAGACATCATCTTGGATGAAGAAGGCCGAGAGATTTCCCCAGAAACTCCTGTCACTTCTAATCGCAGCTATATTCAGGTTAGAGTCATTTTGCCCTGGGGCGTATCAGCATGGGGAGCACTGGGCTGACAAGAAAGCTGTGGACAAAGGCTGTGGAGATGAGTGGCCAGTTGTGCCAGACCCAGGGGTTGGAATCTCTGACACTGTTGCTCAAAGCTTCTTGTGACTGGGAACACATTCTGGCAGAACAGGGTGCTAGGTTTTCCCTAGGGGCCTCCCAAGTCAGTCCTTACCCTCCTGGGCTGTTCTGTCCTCTAAATATAAATGCAATTCTTTACCTTTTCTCTCTTCCTCTCATTAATTTACCCACTCATTCAAGGTATATTTGCTTAGCTAGCAACTAGACCTGTGCTAGGCAGTAGGAACACAAAGATGGCAGGGCACAGCCTCTGCCCTCAAGGAGTTCATGCAAGGAGGGAATATGTAAACCAATAATGTCAACACACAGTAAAAAAGGCTATAGAGGAGACATACACTGATGACAGCTGGGCCACGATAACTTTTCCTGGCAGAGTTGTGGGGGGCAGGGGTAGCTTGGGGAAAGAGTTAATGTTTGAGATGGGTCATGAAAGCAGAGTAGAAATGTGCCAGGCCAAGAAGGAACACTAAGGTGCTCATTTGATAAAGTTTAGATTTTATGTGTAGGCCACACAAATCCATTTTAAGCAGGGAAGAGAGATGGTTAGACTCTTGGGAAGATAACTCTAGCAGAGTAGAGGGCTCCTTGTGGGACTCTAAAACAAAGGGCCAATGAGGAGGAAGATCCAGTAGTCTGGCAGGCAAAAGTGAGGGCCTGGAACAAGGTAATAGTTCTATGTGTACATGAGAGGGTGAATAACAGATTTCTCAGAGGTGGAATTGACGGGTGTCAGTGATGGATGGGGTAGGGATGCCATGGCTTTTAATTTATGTGTCTGGGTAGATGTTGTACTTATTCTTTCATTCAACAAATACTTCTTGAGCACTTGACATGTATAACACATAAAGATAATCCAGATAAAATTACTCTCCTCAAGGCCAGAAGTTCTTAAGAGTCATTTGGGAGATTTAAAAAAACCCAATGCCCAGGCTGCACCTCAGACCAATTAAGTTAGATTCTCAGGGGAGGGGGCTGTGTGTGCGGGGAATGGATCCAGCATTTGTAGTTTTAAAAGTTCCCCAGGTGATTCCAAAGTGTAGCCAGGGCTCCAAGAAATCACAAGCTGGTTCCTCAACATAACATTGCAAAAACAGTGTGACAAGAACTCTACCAGAAACTGGGATGTGGTCCCTGGCAGCAGGGAGAAGGGCCACTTAGCTTTGCTTTCCAGTCAGGATGGCCAACCGAGAGGAGACACTGCCTCAGCTGAGGCTGGGAGAATGGGAGTGTGTGTCCAGGAGTAATGTTGGGGCGGGCCTTCTACTCCAAGGAGCAGCTCCTGCAAAGGAGTGTGCTAATGCAGAGATGAGTTGAGGAGGAGCAGGGTGAGGGAAAAGGAGGGAAACAACTCATTCTAGTTTTGGAGGAATATGGGCCCATGGGACATCTGGTAGAAGTGTCAGCCTCAGTTGGATACATGAACACAGACTTTAGAAGTGAGGTCTGACGATATGGATTTAGGACTCTCAGGCATTGCTGAGGCCTCGGGGGTGTGTGAGATAACTCAGGAGTGTTGTGGGGAGCGTGTGCAGCCCCAGTGAACAGGGGCACTGAGTTGGGACAGCCTTACAAGAGGAGCTGTACTAAGGAGAAGGGGCAGGGAGGAGGGGCCTTCACCTTTGAAGACAGTTTCCATTCTGCTGCCTTGTTCCTGTCAGTAAGTCTGGTCATTGCCAGACATTAGCAGTTACATAAATTTCAAGTTCTCAATATCCTTGTTAATGGGGAAATCACCAGCAAAAGTCACTGACTTATTATTACTATCATTTCCATTATGAAGAGAACACCATTTGTTCAGACAAAGTTTTACCATTTTACAAGACACAGGGGGTGTATACCTTCCTTGCCTCTAGGGGCTCATAAACGTCAAGTATAAGATATACATATGTTTCTTAACCACCAATTGAGGAAGTGGAAGCCATTCAGATATAAAATATCTTTTTCTCAAATCTTTGTCTTCATTTTCAGTCTTTCTTTACACAGGTTAGGAAGTCTTTAGTTACTGTTTACAGAAATGAATTTGAAAGAGTAAATGGAGGAGAAGAAAGAATGGAGTTAAGGACAGTGATTTTTTTTAGTATAGGAGGTGCTCTTTTGATTAATGTAACAGCTACTTATTAAACATTGACTATTTGGTCATCAGAGGATATATTCCTTGGTGGCAGGGAAGCAATTTATACTCCTTACTGAGTCCCTGGGCCAGTGTCTGGCACAGAGTTTGCACTCCAATAAATGAACTCTCTCTCTCACACACACACACCACAAACTGGCCTGGTTGCTACTTTGACCAGAGAGGGAAAGTCAAATCCAATACAGACCTTGCTCTCAAGCATTTACAGCTTAACAAGGTTGAGGGAATAAGGAGTCCCCAGACTGTTATAATACAGATTGGAACATAATGAAATCCTTGGGGTTGATATAAACTCACTTAGGGGTATTTGGAGAATAAAAGTGTATATGTGATCGGAGAACTTAGGGGAAAAATCAATAAATACATGATGGAGGAGGAAGCGTTTAAGATGTTCCTTAAAGGTGAATAAGACTTAGACAAGTAGAAATACATCAGGAGAGAATCTATTGCATAAAGGCAAACTGTGGTATAGTAAGAAAAAAGCAGATAGATGGAAAATCTTTGTGGGACTTAAGCTGGAGAGATAGATTAAAGGTCATTCATTGGTCATGACAATAGTCACCTGCTTTCCCTGAACACGTGATCCCCCATGGTTGGGCAGGCAGCAGCCCTCTGCTCCTCTTGGTCCTACATCAATTACAACAAGCATGTCCCATAGAGACGAATCATACCTCAGAAGGTGCAGAGAGTAAAGGCATGTCCCAGAAAGATGAGTCCTCCAACTCCAGCTGGGGCAAAGAAGAAAAGAGGGAACTTGCATGGTAGTCCCTTCAACCCTCCCTCCAAAGTATCTTTTCCCCTCCCTGCCTGTCCCATGAGCCCTGAGGAAAGCAGAGTGGGGACACATCTGGGTCGGGTCGGAAGATGGAAGGGTGAAGGCTGTGGGCTGACGTGGATGCATCACTGCCCTTTAATACTGTGATTATCTCATTCAGTTTTGTGTCTTCCCACAGAGCCTAACATATAAAATAGCTTCAATAAGTATTTGCTGAATGAATGTGTGTTAATAAAGTTTGATACATTTTTATGTTTCACTTTTGGAGTTCCCTTATAATGTAATTAAATTAAAGAGGGCTTCTGTTAGACAGATACAGTATTCGTTTCTGAGAAGTAAAAATGCTGAAAAATTTGACCAGGGCGCTTTGTGATGCTTGTGCATCCATGGGAATGAGGCAGACAGCATTCTGGGTTTAGTGTTCTTTTTAGTTATCCTAAAAATCGTATCAGGTGATGATAAATCTACTGCGGTCCACCTAAAAGCTTTAATTACATTTTTTAAAATTGTTATCATTTGCTGAACATCTTTCCAGGCTGACTTTACCTTAAAAAAATAAAGTTTCCATTAGTAAACATGAGGAATTTTAAAATTTGCAATGTTTTGTCATTAGTAGCTATAACTTCTCTTACATATTATGAAGTATGAATTTTAGTAATAGTACTTTGTTTTAAATTTCTTGAAACTCAGGCATTTAGATAGATAATGAGCACTTTCATTAATTATGTTAAACCTTATTCATTCAGAGTCTATTCACTATATGCCAAATGGTGTAAAATATGAGAGTTTAAAAAATATGTGTATTAAGCATATTGCTATCCTAAATATGGCCAGACATATTCTGCTTAAATAGGATGACAAGCAAAGTGATTTTGAGATGCTTGGGTACTTTAAATACTGACACTGAGAGCAGTAACAAAAGTTCTTTCTTTTGTTAGAACAGCTCTAGGCCCACTGAGTAAGAGTCTTTGCACACTGGGGAACAGTGTGCCCCTCAGCTGTGAGGACGCACAGTCCTCCACCTTGACCTTCCCAGGTCTCTCAGGTCAGGCCCCTGGAGGGATGGCACAGGCTGGAGCTGGAAGCTTGGGGGCGTTGCTCCCAAAGCAGCCCTGTAGTCACAGGTGGCCAAAACAGAAAGATCTCTGCAAGGATGAAGGGAGCTGAGACCTGTCTCCTCCCTCCCTCTGACACCCTCTCATCATAAGGGAGCTGGTGAGTAAGATTGGGCCTGATCTGAGCAGGATTGCTAATCCACACTGTGATACAGAATTTGCTTTCCTTTCATGCTTGTTCTATGGAGTAAGGTTTTATTTCTTTAAAAGCTTATAATGATTTTGAAGTCAGATTGACCTCCCCAGCTGTCCCCAAACAATAGCCCTTGTTAAAATTTAATAAATCAGATGCATTATTTATTCCTTACACCAAAGAAAAGAAGTACTCACAACTTTAGCTGAATTCTTCCTTCTGTTCTTCTGGCATTGTCTGTAGAGACCTTTGAACTCATCTTTCCAAAATTACCCTAGAATCAGAGGTAGAGACCCCTGTAAGGGAGGGGGAAGCCCCACATCTGGTGAGGAGCCCTGTGAACAGATTGGAATCCTGTCTCTGGGATGTGAGCTGTGAGAATCTGCTCATACGAATTGCTTTGGGGCACAAGGCAGTTTTCAGATCTTGCATTTCTGTTAATGCTATTCTAAGATATGGATTTATTTGTGAATGTTTTTATTGGATTCTCCTGAGAGCCATCTGATAATTTAAAAAGTAACCAATATTTCTGTGGTTATAAAACAAGTGTCAGAATGTTTATCAGTTTATTTTCTTGGTGTTTTTTCTACTCTATTTCCTAGACCCAAATGGAACTCAACCTCATAATCAAGTATTTCTTATTAAATATAAAAAGACTTCCAGAAAAACACATGCCTTGAAAATGTCTCCCAAAACTGACCGAAATCAATTAAGTAATGTGGATGACAAATGGACTCTTAACTTGCATTTTGTAACCGTAAAGGACACAGTACATCATTCCCAGAAGAAAGGTCTTGACTCTAATTTTATACGGATGAGGCAGCTGAGATTTGGGGCGATGAACTGGCTTGCCTAAGGTGACTAGAGATATAGCTGTTGAATTTTCTTTTGTATTTCTTTTCTGCTTCTCATTTTTCACCTATGAATATTCTCCTGTCTTATGATTCACAATTATTTCTGGTTCCCTGCCTTCCTCCCACATGCCTGGGGGGATTTCCCTGTCCTTACCTTTAAATCTGAGCCTTTAGGAATTCCTCTCCTCCCATGTGGAGGTCATTGCATCCAAATATGCTATTCTGCTGCTTTCTTTAGTTTCCTTTTATATCAAGGGGGCTCAAAGGCATTTTATAAAATCTTTCAAATTTCGTTACATTGATGATCATTGAGATTACCAGCTCTCTTCATTGCTGTCTTGGACTGTTTCTCCAATGATGAGAAAAATCTTCCACTCACTTCTGTTTGTCATTTATGGCAACAACAGACACTTTTTGAGGAGAAATGTGACTTTCTGCTTTTAGGCTTATGAGACCTTCCTTAGACCTTGCCTCCTGAGTTTCCTGATGCATTTTCCACCTCCTGGATAATATTTCAAGTGTTCTGGGCTTTTTGCTGTTGTTGCCTCGTGAGAGGATGGCCTAAGTGTTCATGAGAGTGGCCTGCTCAGACCACAGTGCATATTTCAGTGACGACTTCCAGTGTCTAGTTTCTTCCCATTGGCCTAAAACAACATAGATCTTCATTTTAGGGTTAGAACTTCTCTCTGGGATTGTGGCACATTTCTGAGCCATGTAATTCGTGTTTACTAAAAGAGAAATTCTCCTCCCCCAGTGGGAGGCTCTGGACTGTATCTCCATTAGTCAACACTTGCTGGTTTTAATCATGATGTCTCTGCCATGAGGTTTCTGTGGGTGTCCTGGAGAGATGCTGAAAATCTCCCCAGGTGCCCACTCTACTCTGACTTTGCTTCTGAGAGCTTCATAGCCCCTCAACCACAAGGACTGCTTCAGGGATGGGCTGTGATGAAAAGACAGTCAATGAGATGCAATGAGACCTTTCCTGGAGCTCCTGGGAAACACACAGGTGCTATCCTCTTGGAGTCATCAGGAGAGGAGGCAGACCTGCTGGGGGCCTCCAGCATCCATCTGGAGCCAAATTTGGAGCAGGGCCACAGAAAGAGCACCGGGGGAGTGAGAAATTGGTCCCTGATGACATCATTGGAGCCTTGAGTCGAGCTATGTGAAGATGGTCTTCTCTGTTACACCAGCCAATAAATGATGTTTTCTTAAAGTGGTTTGAATAGGATGTTTGGTCACTTGCAGCCAGAGCTCTGCTGTCTGATCAACTCAGTACTGTAGTCAGGAAATGGTGTGTGTGTGTGTCTTTTTCTTTCTATTTTTCAGAAATAGAAGAAAGGTGTGAGGGACTCACCTATTCAAGAAATGTTCGTCAGCAGATTAAACTTTTCTTTAAAATGACAAAATAAAATTAGTAAATTTTATAGAAGTTCTGTGAGAAAATAGAAAAAAATAGAAAATAAAGACTTCTGGGTACAAAGAGCAGTCAGGACCACAGCAAGAGGTCAGCTTTCACATATTTGTATCATTTAATTACTCTCACCCACAGGCTATTTCAGGTCATTTCCTATGTCAGCTATTAAATCATTGGGTACAAAATACAGTTTGGTGTGTTAAATGGACTTTGTTTTCAAATGTGGTTAGTTCTTTGACCTTGGGCAAGTTTCTTCACCTCAACATTTTAGGGACATTGTTATGGAACGGTGGATGTGAAGTGCCAAGACTGGGACCTGGAATAAAGTAGGCGTCAAAAAGAAGAGTAGCTGCTACTTATTATCACTACTCTGCCTCTGGCCACTTGCTAGAAACCTGAGTATCCCTCCACATGTTCCTGTTTTCACTCGCCCTACTTAGGGAGCTGCCTCTGGCCTGCCTCCTTCCTCTGTCTTTGGTCTCTCTCGGTTGCATGGAATTTTAGTTATCTTTCATGTTGATGGTAACTACCCACAAAGTGGCTACTCCTGGAATTCTGTATTTCTCTTCACCTATTATCTCTGAGCTTCCGATTTTTATTACGAACAAAGAAGAACATTAAATAGAGTTACTTAGGGCAGAACTCAGGGATGAAACAACAGAAAGCGGGGGATTGCAACTCCACTCTGGGCAAACAGGTATGTCCATAATCCTCAAGTTTTATTTTGCTGGGAAGTACTAAAAAATCTAAAATTGTGCAATAGTTCAGTAATACTATTTTATTACAAGTTACCCTAAGAATGGCAAATAAAAGGTTGGGCCATCTCCCAACCTCCCATCAATGGCAGCCTTGTTTCACTGGAGCCTGAGCTGGACTTCAGGGTCCTTCCCACCCCAGCACACCCCGCAGGCACCACTGATGCAATGTTAGAGTCTGAGCTGAAGACTTTCCCCCCTCATGCTTAGGTTTCTGCATTCTGAGATTTTATTGAAGCAACTTACATATTTTGAAGTATTTAAAATTTTTCTTATAATTCTCTCCATACTTTGGATTTTAATAGAAGGAGAGATGATTTGTGCAGTCCTGGAACAGGAAGTATCTGGTCCCATGACTCAGTTTCTTCTTTAGTGGAAAGTAATTATGTTTTGGGGATTGCTTTCTATTTTAGGCCAACAGATGAGAACAACAGAAACAAATCAACCACATAAAATAGGTAAACAAAAAAAAAGAATATAAACCTAAAAAAGCAACAGAGGCAGATAAGAAGCTGAGAGAAGACAAGCAGGGAAGAGATGTCATAACCCCAAATCCTAGACTCAGTTTGGATTGATCAGTAAACACGTTTGGGGGCACCTGCTCAGTGAAGCACTGGGTGCAGAAATGAGGAAGAGTAGTTCTTGCCTCTGGGGAGCTCACAGTCTGGTTGGGAAGACAAAACAAAGATCACAACTACCAGGCACTGTGGCAAAGCTATTGTGTGTAGGAGCTGAGTGAGGTTGTAGGACTGAGGTCTGAGTTGGCCTGATGACACCATGTCATGGGGCTCCTGCTCACGCTGCCTCACCTCTCTCATTTCAAAGCCCAAAGACTGGGTGGTAACAAATAAGTGAGTTGTTACTTGACTTTTGTCCTTGTGTGAAGCTCTAGCGTTCCAGACAGGTCTGAGGAACCAACTGTGATGAAAAGTAAAGAAACACAGGCTCTGGAATGAGATAGTCCTGGCTTTGAATCCCAACCTGTTGCTTACTTGTTGTGTGACCTTGGAAGGGTTAAAAGCCACTGTCAGCTTCTGAATTAGTGAGCTGCTGTGGCAGTTTAAATAGAGGATGTCTCTGAAGTACCTGCAGCACATGAGATGATAAGCAAATAAAATTGTATGATTATTGATTAATTTGTGTGGTTATTATCAAGTCAATAACTTTGAACACTGCTTCAACATTTGTGTTTTATTTGTCTGCTTCTAACTAGAAGTTTGTTTCAAATCCTAAAGCAGAAGAGGGCCCCAACTTGGGATAAAGAGACAAAGGTTGAGGACTTTGGTGATGCTGGGGGTGGATTTCTGGACCTTGTGTTCAGGGCAGGAAGATAAAGGATGAGAGATAAAGATCCCCATTGAGGGAGGAGAACTGAGTTGAGGACAGCAGAGGTCCAGAGAAGACTGACCTCAGTGTGGGGTTAAGGGATGGAGGAAATTGCCATGGAGAAACGTATGGCCCCTAAGTGTTCTCCAGAGGACCAGAGAAAACTGTCTGAGGGTTTGGGAACAGTTTTGTTGATGTGTTGACAGCAAAGGTTAGAGTGGCATTTCCTTTTGAAAATCCCAAGTGGATAGAAAATGAGTTCTTGCTGAATATTTTCGTTTCAGTTTAACTTCTTCCTGCATAACCAAACTCATGCGTGTGTGTGTGTCTGTGTGTCCTGAATTAGGGAAATCTGACAGGACAGAAGAAATGATGCAGCATGGAGCAGGAACCACAGGAAAAGTTTTATATTTGTTTTATGTGCAAGGGATAGAGTTAGTGGGAAGAACAAGTGTGGCAGAGGTGGCTATACGGCAGTCGGTGTTCTCAGAATGTGGCACCATCCCCCTCCTGGTGGCAGCAATTTGGGGTTGGGTGAAAAAAACCTAACAGATAACAATAGGTGGTCACAAAAAGCCATCTGGAACGTGAACAATTCCAAATAAGTGATGGGAGGAAGCATTAAGCAGGGACATTTTCACTTAAACTTAAGCTGTAAAAATACCAATTTACCAAACAAGTACATTAGGTGGAAATATAAAAATACTAGTTAATATACCATCTGTTTTAATAAGTAAATGACTGATTTTAGTATCATGGTCTCCATTTTACAGGCTCAGAGGGTGTGAGTAGCTTGCTCAAAGTCACCATCGGGTTAGAGACAAAGCTCGGACTGGAACTGGGTTTGAACCGGACCAGAGAACAAACTGTCACTGAGCTTTGCCACCTTACAGGATGATTCACCAAACACACACACAAGCAACATATTAGGAGTTGGCAGCTTAAATAAGATAACAAATCTTTTAAAGATCTTATCTATTGTGCAGAATAAATGCCACACTTTCTAAAGTGTACTTTTTCACTGGTGCACATGGTAAAAGGACTCATTTTAACTAGTCTTTCACATACAGGGTAGTATTGTTGGTACAACAGCAATAACTCCCCAAATGAGTTTCTCTGTTGCTAAGATCCATTTGAGCAACACAGGTCATAGTGACTCTGTGGCAGGGAAGAAGCTAAACTCTTTCTGATGGGTGACTTGACTGATGGGAATACCATGCCCAGGTGCAGTCACCAGTGTAAGGTTGGATGTCCTAGCAGCAGCTATGCCTGCAAAATGAAGAGTAGTTTGCTTGTGAGAAGGGAGATTGTGCTAACCCTTGGGCGTTTGTCATTGTACAAAGTGTTAGAGGAAGCAGTGTATGTTATTGGGAAGCAAGGAGAATTTTAAAAAGGCGGTTTTGTACCATCTATTAACAATCTCTTTAAAAAGTCTTAGTAGAGCAGTTTTCTTTAAAAGTCAGAAAACTGAAGGATAAGAGCAAATGAGCACCCCAGATACTTCTTAAATGTACTGACTGCACAGAATGTCTCTTCAGTAAGTCTCTGAAGCAGTGGCCAGTGCAGTCCATTCTGAGGAATGGTAGGCAACTGAGAGCACATACCACTTCTGGGTCCTGACAGCTGCCCAAGACCTGGGAGGAAGACAGGAGTCAGGACCTGCAGCGAGGGGGTACAGCGAGGGAGCACAGGGTGGCTGTTGTTCTCTTTGCCTCTGGACACAGCCTGGCTTTTCTGACAAGATCAGCTGGAACTACAGACGATGACAGCAAGGGACCTCTTCTCAGGCTGAGATTTGAGCCCAGGGCTGAAGAGGTAAAATGCTCTAGAAGAGGTTCAACCCTTGTGTCTACAGAGAATTCTGGAGGATGGCTGGGGTCTGCAGGCAGACTATAGAGCAGTAACTGCTTGTGCTGTCTTACTGAAGCCCCCTTCCTGCAACGTCTTCTCCCCAAACTAAGCCCCTAAGTGAGAGGCAAGCCACAAATATTATGGATCCTTTAAGGACCTTATGTGCCTTTTGCCCTTCCTCTACGGCAGTTCATAGAACATGTCATCAGTTTAGTGTAGATGTAAAAAAATCTTAAAGCAACCTTTTTATTGTTTGCTCTGCTTATACTTAACTTTTACATATCACATGGTTGGCGTGTGTGTGTATGTATATGTAGACATAAGTGAATATAAACATGTGATTGCATTTAATTCCAGCTTTATAAAATAATAATATATAATACATATTTACATAGATTATAATGTTATAAAATGGTCCATCTCTTTTATCAAAGAGGAAACTGGGACTCAGAAAAGTTGACTGGCAAGCCTGAAATGTTGGAGCTAATGAGATGTACTGCCCGGGTGAGAACACAGGGCTTCTGACTGAGTCCGGGGGCTTTTGACTCCCCCACAGTTTTGACTCAATGTGAAGCCCTCTGACTGTCCCAGACATGCCTTGAGCCAGGATTTTCCTGGGATAGTTAGCCACTGTACAGTCCCCAAAGTAAGAAAGGGAGGGTGCTATAATAACACATGCAAAAAGTGTGCCCTACATCCTTGGTGTCTGATTTCACTGTGCTCGACTTCATTTCCATAGGACTTGGGTTAGGCTTCCACTGGCTGGCCTTCCCGACTGGGGAGTTTAACAACACAACAGCTGTGGTGAAAAGAGTGGGGAGTTCGCAGCTACACTGACCTGGGGTTAAATCCTGGCTCTTGCACTTACGTGACACACATACGTCTTTTGCAAACTACTTCACTTTTTGAATTTGATTTTCTATCTGTGAAGTGAGGATGGCAGTACCTCTCAGAGTTATGGTAGGATGCTTTGTATAGTGGCAGATGACTGATGGATGCTATTATTACCATTACTAGAGGCACAAGTGGTCCAAGAAGTGGAGGGTGGGGTCTGGCAGAGCCATTGCCTAAGGATCTCAATGACCCAATTTGGGGGTCCAGAATGGTAAGGATCTGAATGTTTCCTCTGCCCCTCTTTACTTGTGTAGCCTCTGGCTCTCTCTGCTCCCCTTTCCATTTTGCTAATTGGGTTACTGGGGAGATGAAGTAACTATGAGGCTCTGAAGAGGTTTTCCAGAGTTCCTCTGCTGCTGCAGGGCTCTAAAACTGTGTTACCCAAAATGTGCATGTCACCTGTGTGGGCTGTC
This sequence comes from Phyllostomus hastatus, assembly GCF_019186645.2. Classification (NCBI taxonomy): domain Eukaryota; kingdom Metazoa; phylum Chordata; class Mammalia; order Chiroptera; family Phyllostomidae; genus Phyllostomus; species Phyllostomus hastatus. Next base: position 38,740,891 of record NW_025333872.1, on the reverse strand, counting down.
CTGGGAGGATTTGAACAATGGCTTATGGTCATCACAGACCAGTGTCACTGCAGTAGAAACAGGATGTCCAGTCACCCCACCAACTCTTGAGACTCACCTTGGGGAACAAGCTTCCACATGGTCCTGGTGTACTGTGGCTGGCGGACAGCAGAGGGCACCTCTCGCATGGGCTGGGAATACAAGCAGAGCCTGAGAGCTCATAGATGTGAAATAACACATCCCCTCAATGGCCACGCTGACTGCTGCTCCCTCCACTCTCTTCTTATTTTAAAGCACTACATTTGTTTCATCAGTGGTTGTTCCTGACTCCACCGCCTCCCGTGTCTGCTGGGGACAGCCCGTTGGTCTTTCACAACTTCTGAGTGAAGAGGAAGCTTTGGACTCGGAGGGGGTGGTTCACCCGGAAAGCCTGGGGACAGCCGGCAGTAACTCCTCCAGGCCTTTGTTGAGAGAGGCCTTCCAGTCATGTGTGGATCTTTGGTTTATTAAATCTGATGAGTTCTATATTTCTGCCACATGTCACAGATCACCCACGTTGTCTGAGCCCTGCCAGAGCTAGGCTGCTGTTACCCTGAAACGAAGCCAGATTTTTTAAGTGGGTGGGGGTAATTTCAGTTTGATGCAGTAAATCATGTGGTTCTGCCTGATTTGCTTTGCTCTGGGCTGAGTGAACTCATGATGGAACATATCTTGTAATGTGTGTGTCTGGGGGCAGTGGGCAGGAGTGAGGGCTTGGAGGGAAGGGGAGAATCACAATTTTCTATTGTGAATGGTTGTAGAGTGGATACTAACATAGCCTCTGGCCTTTTTTCCCATCCTCTGCACTACCTCAGTCTTTTCTTTCTGTTTTATGCTTTTGAAACTTGGGGGTGGCTTTCTAAGACTCCAGGAAGAAATATAGGGACTCAAGTCAGCCATGAAAGGTAACAGAATTTCTTGTACTCCTGTACACTTCCCTGTCACAGAAGGAAACTCTGGGGACTTAGAATACTGAAAAATAGGCCCTTTAACATGTTTTATTTTATTTACTCACACAGTTAAGTGGGGTTGGTTTTCCCAGGAAGATGAACATGGGGCCATGTAGGTAAGAAAATAAGGTTAAATTTTATCTTTCTCTTAACTAAATCATCTGGACTTTAGAAGCAGGGGACTAGTATATAAAGTATATTTAGTCCTCCCTGCACATCATGAGAGACTGCAGGGAGGACTTAAGTTGAAAATCTGTCAAATCCTGACTCAGCCCAGTTCCCAATCTCTTGAGGATTCACTTTGTTAATCTGAGAAAATGGAAATAAAATCCACCTCACAAGACTCTCATGAGTTCAGGTGAGAAAATATGGGTGATTCCCATCGTGACATCCAGAGAACTCAACAAGCATTTGTTTTTTACTTTCCACACAGTTCTGAGGGCAGATTTAGGCTGATGTCAGGGACCTAGATCCATTTGTCTTCTGTGGCTTTTCTTTGAAAGGACAGGACCGAGCACTCAGACGCAACAGCATGACTTTCTATAGAAAAGCCTACATATCTAAGAAGGACTTGGTGGAGAAACTAGGAAGCACATTTAGAAGACACTCTGCATTTATAAAAGTGTGCTTCATTTCCAAAACAAATAGATTTAAGTAAGCTCAAGACTGTATTCCTTATTCAGGATAATTGTGCATATAGGTTTGGAACTTTACAAATAAAGTTAAAAAAATGCAGTGAGATCCCAAAAGTATCAGAAAAGTTCCTAAGTGAATAAAATACTCCCCCTCACCCAGTTCAGAGAATTCTAAGATACATATTTTATAAAAATTTGCTTAAAAATCATGTTATTGGAAAATCTTAGCTGACCAGAGTGGTGAAAACATCTTTCTCATTGTAACACTTATTTGCCTTTGTACCCACATGGGGTTGAGTTGAGTTGAAGGTGGCTGCATCAGAAATAGAAGGAGATCTTGGGCTTTCTTTTCCACCATTATAGGACTTGTTGAATACTTGGACTCCAGTGAAAATCATTGCTATCCAAATAAAAATGAATTGACTTTCTTCACTGATCTCTGTGTTATATTGTAGAGAGTAAGTAAGTTCTTACTCTGCTTTCTGGGTGGCACCTAAACAGCTATCTTATAGGTTAATACAGATTCGTAACATTTCTGCCTCTTATAACCTTGTGGTTAAAAAGCTTAAGCAAATTTTTTAAAAGTTGCTAGATTAAAAAAAAGATTTATAATTCTTTGGAAATCAAAGGATTGAGCTGGCAGAATTTACTCATGACTGCCTGAGGTTGCTCTATTGGAGAAACCTCCTCTTTGCTTACACCTACATGGTTCTCACTCTTGGCTGGCCAGCTGTTTCCCCACAGCCAATCCTTTACACTCCCTGACCCAGGTACCAATAAACACTCTGTTCCTTCATGTTCTCTGCCTGGGCTTAGGTCACAGTGTTCTCTCCTCTGGTTGTGCAGGCAGAGGGATGACAGATCTTGCTGTGATTTCCTAAATACTGACCACACCTCTGTAATGGGTCCCTTCATTTATTAACTTAAAAAAAAGATTTCATTTATTTTCAGAGAAAGGGTAAGGGAAGGAGAAAGAGAAGGAAAGGACATCAATGCAAGAGAGAAAAACTGACCAGCTGCCTCTCATAAGCAGTGATCAAGGACTGACCCCACAGCCCAGGCATGTGCCCTGACCAAGAGTCGAACCAGCAACCTTTTGCTTTGCCAGACAGTGTCCAACCTGCTGAGCCACACTGGTCAAGGCATTGCTAAGTCTTCTGAGTATCATCATCCTGCCTCCTGCTAGGAATCTGATTGACATTAGAGGCTTCTAGATGCAAAAACAGCAATAACAGCAACAAAACAGCAGTAAGCATGGAGGTGAGAGCAGGAATAAGCTTGGGCGAACCCAGTCAGACAAGAAGGAAGAAGTGAGTGGGGGGTATCACACAAACCATGTTTGAAGAAGATGGTAGAGGCTGGGTAGGAAAAAAACATCAAATACTGAGATGTTTGGAGTCCTTCTCTGAAAAAGAGAAGTCACAGGAGATTGTTGGATAAAGAAGTCAAATGATAAAAAAGTGTAGAAAAAAAATCAGTTTAATGGTTGGATGGATTAGAATGGAAAGAGGAGAGACTGGTGGTAAGGGAATGGTTTGGGAAACTATGACAGAAATTCTGGAATTCTTGTTGAGGGTATGTCTTGGTTGGTCATGTATCATAGGAAATACTCTTGAGAACTTGAAGTTCTGACCCTATAGACACCCTTGAGTCTGAAGAGGTCATAGGTTGGGCAACAGGTGAGACTCCCAATATACACACACATAGGAAATAAGCACTGGATTTTGAGGGGTGACTATGGGTGTTAGAGAGCTCCTTAGCAGCTGGTAATACACCTTTGCACAGTGAAAACAACTAAACAAATGACCCAGGGACTTTGTTCATGGAACGTTTTAAAGGGAACATGTTTTCAGCTTGGTGATATGTTTTGAATTAGTGATCCAAATATTACATTTCTTATAGATGTTGGAAGAGCATCTGCATTTCCCTGATTCTGGTGACTGCAGCTGTGCCCCCCTGTTAAGTTAACATCTGGGAGTCCTGAAATTTGGATGATGCAAGTGATGAAGCTGTGAGGCTGTTGGCCCTTTGTGAGCAAAGCTGGCTGGGGAGTACGAGGATGTTTCAGAGGTGGGTCTTGATTTTCCTGATAGAGTCTATTTTGAAATCCCAAAAGCAGAGATGAGACAGAGCAAGATCTTCAATAATAGTCGTGGTTCTTCCTCTATTTTTTGTGTGCATAGATGGACTTTAATATTGTGTAGTTCTAATTATAAGAACAAGATACATAAAGATGCTAAGAGCAGGGTTTCTTAATAGTGGCACTATTGATATTTTGGACTAGAGGCTTCTTTGCAGTGGTGGTGGTGGGAGGTGTCCTTTGTACTGTAGGAGGGTAGTGGCATCCTTGGATTTTACCCACTAGAAGCCAGTAGCCCTCTACCCCTTCCTCCCAGTTGTGACAACTAAAAACATCTCTGGACATTGATAAATATTCCCTGAGGGCAAAAATTATACCTCATTGAGAACCACTGCTAAGAAAAAGCAAGGATAAAATTGCTCTCTTTGGTAAATTAAAATAATTCTTTGCAAGTGACCAGTGATTGATGCACATTTGTAAGTGACTGATAGAGGTAAGAACTTTAGTGTGATCCAAATAAAATAGAGGAAAATTGACTGAACTCAGCCACTCCAGCACTCTGCTCTCATTGCCTAATCTATCAGCTAAAAACAAAGGCAAATAATACGTTTTCTAATTATGTGGTATAGTGTTAGAGTTGATTATCAATGAGGCCATCTATGACTATTTCACTTAAGTTTGGGGTTTCCTTATTCACATCATCATGGAGACTACTGAATTACCTGCTGTTATTCTATTGTGTAGTCTTGGAGTGTGATTATTCATTTAGGACAGGAAAATAAATCCAGACTTCTCTATCCTTATAAGATTTTGGAGATCCTCCAGTAGGTAGAAATGTCTAGGAACTTCTAAATTAACATTTGTCAACACTGGCTCCTTAGCTGGTTGTGTTCTATTTGTAGGTCATAAAATCATTAGTGGGCCGTGATCAGCATTAAAAAAAATTAAATGAGCTAAAATTGGAAATATTAGATTGCATACATAAAGTCTGGATAAATAGTGGATTAAAGGCTGTGATTTCTTACAATGAGTCACGGTGAAATTGTGCACAACACTCCTCTATAAGGATGATGAAAGAGAAGTGCTGATGAATCATTACTGGCAAATCATTTGGTTTGGAATCACTAGATGAAATAACCTTTGGCTTAATTTAATCTATAATTCAACCACTTTGCTTTAATGTATTTCAAAGTAAAGTGATAAAATATTTGATGATTATGAACAAGGCATGATATGATGGCAGTGGCTGTAAGGAGTTTAAAGAAGAGACTATAATTCATGCCTTCAAAATTTAACAAATGCAAATTTCACATATTGGCTCATGATGGCGATGAAGCTTTGCAAGCATTAGTTGACAAATGTGTGGAATATATATGAGCTGTTGTATAACTTCAGAGACGTATGAAGGCTGGGATTGCTGGTGAAAGCTGCATGTGGAAGAAAGGGCTTGGCTGTGCCTGAGCCCATAACCAGAAGGAGATATGTGAGTTTGTAAGGAAAGGGGAGGAGGGAGGGCAGCTCAGGCTGGTGGTAGAATGTGGTGGGACATTGTATGTGGACTAGTTGGCCAGGGCATTTTTTCTAGGTAGTTTAGGATAAAACTCTAAAAATGTGTAGGGGCTCAATCTGGAGGAAATTCTAATGGGTTTGAATTTTATTCTTAGTCCACGCAAAATCATGGAAGGTTTCAGACCAGGGGATTCCAAAGTGAGCAGGGTATTTAATTTATTCATTCACTGAACAGTAGTTATCAATCACTTATATAAAAAGAAGGGATGAGTGAGGCAAAAATTTGCATAATATGTGATTTTTTACTCAAATTTCTTGAAGTCTAGAGAGAGAAGAATACACATAAGTACCCTCTGGGGGAAGAACAGATAAAGGGCTACTGTACTTTTTGGAGGAAGGAGTGGAAGGAGAGATTGATTTTTGCCTGATTCTTCAAGAATTAATGATAGAGATGGGCAAGGACTTCAGAAGTAGTCCTTGAGCATTCAGAAGTAGGAAAGAGGAAGAAGTCATTAATCGGTTGGGCTGGGGCCTATGCATGTGAACGAGAATGGTTGAGGATAAGACTGGTAAGGATGATGGGAGACCATTTGGCATGTGTTCTCCTTTTGGCAGGCAGGGTCACCTGCCAAGACTCTGTCAACCTTGAGATGTGCAATCAGAGTCCCTCTTTCACTCAAGCAGTCCGGAGGTCATGTGCAGATGGATTAGACTGAGAAAGACTGGATTACATAGCATTGCACTATGAACTTTTACTGTACCTCATTCCTCCTATTCCTCCCCATCATATGAAGCCTAGGGTGAGCCAGACTTTTGTGTACAAGGGACTGAGGATACAGGTGAGCATCGGCAAGTTAATAAGAAATAACAAACCATGTTGGTTGCTGCTCAGTGTATTGGTCCTTGAATAAAAGACAATAAAATAATTTTTTTGTATAACTCTTTTGTCTTTGACCTATATTTTTTCTTTAAACATTGGGGAAAAAAACAATAAAAGGGCAACATTCAAACAGCTCCTAAAACATGACATCAAATCTCCACTTTATTTCTAGGACTCACAGCCCTGGAAAGCAGCTTGTACAATACCAGATTTCTAGAGTCTTTGTATTTCTTTTCCTCTGTGGATCAATAAATTAACTAACACGTCAATACCAAGATAGCAGATGAACATCTGTCAGGGAGAACTGGTCCTGGGGGCTTTGTGCTCTGGTATGGAAAGTGTTTGATCTCGGTGTGCCTTCATAAAAGATGGGAGAGAGTTTATTATCTTTTATGATCCTGACTTACTAACAATACTGACAGGGTGATTGTGTCTCGGCCTCTAGTTGGAACTTGGATGTTCTTATTGGCTTGTGCCTGTATGAGGCACAGAATTTGCTGGTGAAACATCAAAACAAGCTATAATCTGCCTCTGGCAACGGGATTCAGAACAGCTGCAAGGCTTTCTCCTATAGGGGGCTGGCAGGAAGAAGAAAAATGAAAGTATAGCAATCAATCTCGATAGCATTCTATATATTAATAATGTTTGCCAGCTCCAGACATTGCCTAATCAATACCGAATGCAGGGCTTTGCAATGGTTTGTAATACATACTTGGTGTGCCTTGTCAAAACAGCCTGAATCTATGGCCTGGGGTAGGGGGTGTCCATAAATGCTCATACTGTATGAACTCTTGTGTCTGGGCAGGAAAGGGTTCTAAGACCTGAAACTTGATTAGAAAAAGATTAGATCTCTCACACTCAGCAAGCTAATTTTTTGTTTCCTCATAGAGACCTATTCTGAAAGAGACAGCACAGCCACTGGTTTTCCCTCCTCTTGTCTGTCTCACACTCCTTGTTGCTGCAATGAATGAACATGGAGGGGGGATACTCCCAGGAGACCAGCAGAGGCATGGTGTACCACCAGGGGGAGCCCCTGGGGCATGGCCCGCAGGATGCTGTGAGCCTCTGAGACACAGAAGAAAAAAAACACATTAATTCTGTACAGTTCTGGGATTCAGGATGATTGTAAACACTTGGGAGACACATTGAGCGCACACATTTGTAATGACAATAAAAGTATGAGCAAAAGTCATCTAATGCTATTGATGAATGTCACTTAGCTGAAGTTTGAATGGCTTGGGCAAAGAGAAGGAGTTTCCTCTTTGGAAGGTTTAACTGCTGGAAGGTAGTGGCGAGCTTCCCACCAATTCTTGCTAGCAGGGAAAGTAGAGTGAAGCTCAGCTAGGGGTGAAGTGAGGGAGGCATTGCAGTTTTCATTTAAAGATTCGGTATAATAAGTGGATTTATTTTGCTGCAGTCAGCGGTCATCTTTTTCAGGCCCCTGAATCTATGAGTGTGTCCAAAAGTGCACTAATTTAAAAAAATCATCAAATCAAGTCTTCTCTGCAAGCAAACACACAAAAAAGCAAAACTCTAACCCCAAAGTTCAGCCTTTTTACTTACAACTCCCCTTCTCCCTCACCCCCCACGCAACATACTTTGGCAACATCATTTAAAGACTGAATCTGCTGACAGGTTGCCAAGAAGTGTGCACGCACACATGCATCTAACAAGCTGAAAACCGAAGTGGAGGTGGCAATTTGCTCATAAACCAGATAATTAAGGATGTGCCAAACTACCTGTGGGGGACCTGGATTTATCAGTGGGTTTTATTTACTGTTTAATAGTATAGCATGTTACATAAACCTTTAAGTAAAACAATTTGATTATTAAAAAAACATAGCCTTTTCAAAGTCACAGCACCTCCCCTACAGAGTTCTAAAATCAGTGGAAAATGGGCAGCATCAATAAACACGGGGACTTATGTCAATAAATGTTCTGCCCACCCGGGTACCTTGTTACACAAGAGGTGCATAAGGGTCAAGGCCTACGTATGAAGATGTTTGCCAGTTCTTCTTCTTCTATCCCTTGGGTTTTAGAAATGTGGGTGTCTTTATGAATACATTTGAAAACTTCTTTTTTCAAGGTACCTACTTCAAGGGTTGTCCTTTCTACCATATATTTCTCATTTAAACATTTTCTTATTTTTTAAGGTTTATTTTTGTTAATGGGACTTGAGTAGTGGGTCTGAAACTTGGCTGCACATTAGAATCATCTGGTTAAGTTTAAGAAGTACTGATGCCTGGGTTCCAACCCTAGAGATTTTGATATAATTGGCCTAGGATTTGGTCCCAGTGTTAGCATTTTCAATAAATCCCCCAGCTTTAATGTGCATAGTGATGACCCAGAACTCCTTGTAGGATCTGACTCAGTAGGTGGGTAGAGGGGGCGGGTGTCTGCATTTTTAACAAGCTCCCAGGTGATGCTGCTACTGCTGTGTGAGCACACCAAGCAGTGAGTGGCTAGAGGAAGTGTTTTCAGTATGAACTTGTTTTGCTGAAACAAGTAATCTTTGAATTACGAAGGCTGATATGGAAGGGAGATAGAAGGCTCTATCAGAAGGGGTGGAAGGCTCTTTCCACCATTCTCATAAGTTTTACACATGGGAATTTCTGGGCCCATTGGCCTGAATCTTTTCATGACTCTTAGTGCAGGTAAATCTTCTTTTAATAAGGCTAAGGTGTTTCTAGGGATGGCTAGAGGCAGGAAAGATATGAGAAAGCACATAATTTAAACTTGGTTGAGCACTTACTATGTGCCAGGTGCTATGCCAAGTGCTTTACACGCACTGTATTATAACATTTGCCGAGGTGAGATTATTGTTCCCTTTCTGCAGAAACCAAGGCTAAGGGGAAGAAGTTACTTGACCAGGAGTAGAATTACGTTAGGGGTAGAATGACGCCTCTGTGCTGCCTGTCCCTGTTTTCTGAGTTCCAACCGCACCCCTGCCCCCACCAGAGTGCCCACCTTTTCTTTGAGAATTCAGCTTGTCTTGTTTGGATGATCTAGTCTTCTCATTCTTTATCAAGACTATAAAGTCTTCTCTTTTGCTGGGTCACAGCTGCTCTGATAAACAAAGTTATGTTCACATATTAATGGGTTTCATTGGCTACTCTCATTGTCCTGTGACATAATTATTAAGTGTTTTCCCTTTTATCTTCATTTTAAAATGATAAAGTTCTTCTGATTGCGTTTCCTTGTTCTCTTCATGGCTCTTAAGTGATGCCAAAGTAACCAGTCCATTCATTAAGAAAATAAATCTGGCAAGTGGTGTGTTTGAGGTCTTGTGGAACAAGTAACTGCTTGACTGACAATGTTGTTTTCTTTCCTCCGGTTTGGTTGGCATCGGATGGACCCAACCACAGAATCTTAAGTACTTATTTTTAAAAACCTACCGCTGACTTGCATCCAATCTGGGGCACACAGTAACACCATTCATCGCTGCTGGCTCTAAGGAGAACACAGAGCAGTGGGGGTTCTAGAGCCTGCAGCTTCCTGTGGGCCCTTTCACTCTCAGCCTGACCCTACACTTCCCCCTGCTTCATTCCTCCGATTTCTAGAGCTTCCCTTTGGGAGCAAGAGGGGAATTTTTCTCTCCTCTTTCCCCATTAAGGCTTTCCGAAGCTGGAGGCACCTACTGTACAGAGTATTGTGCCAGGGAGAGAACAGTGGTTCTTACGGGACGCATGAAACAGGTAGCAAGGGCTTCAGCTGCCACTCTCCACCCAACGCTGCCTCTCCCAACAGCTGCAACTGCTAAAACAATCTTGTTCTTTTGTTTTCCACACTTAAAGAAAGGCCTTCAGCCAAACTGTCGCCCCTGACCTTGTTTTATATTTCCAACGTGCATTTTATTAACTCCTTTTTCATATGGTACATATGGAGCCTGCCACCAGATGAGAAGGAGGCACAGTTTGCAATTCTGATGGAAAGAGCAGCAGTGAGCAATGAGAGGCACTTGGAACAATTGTTTTTCTAGCAAATGTATCTCTTATGTGGATCTGAGCTCTATATAGGTACATGAGCTCTACCCATAGGTGACAAAAATGAATTTAAGTTGTGCGAGTCACTTAATCGAGAAACAAATACAAATACACCCAGCATTAGTCATCAATCCAAACCCTTCTTTGAAGGGGAAGAAGTTATTTTTGACTAGAAAATATTGAAGATAACTAAACAACAGACTCTCTTGTGGTGGTGGAGTTTTTATCTGATTCTTCAACTTGGCAATTACGATGGCTAAATTAGGAAGAAGTTAAAATACTGCACAGCCTTAGAAAACGAATCCAAGTAAAAATCCATCTTGCATATACTTCCATTGATTTCTCACAGTCCTGTCCTTTACAGAACAACAGCCGGGAAAATAATTTCTGTCTATGGAGGAATGATATACTGCTTCTTCTTTTTTTTTTCCCCAAAACCAAAGTTAAACTTTTCCCCCCCTTTTCCCCCCAGAGTGTGTGCCTGTGTGCAGGGGTGTCTATCTAATTGGCCACAAGAGGGAATTAAACTAAATAAAATCACTATCCATGGGGGCCTCTAAATATGCCTTTTTAATTTGAAAATTTTTGTGGGTTATAGTGTAATTCAAGCTTTTCAAGGTTTATTAGTGCATAGTTGTTGGTGGAGCTCACAGGGCTCAAGCCTCCCAGTCCGATAGGCCCGCCGCTGCTCACAGAGAAAGCAAAAGTGCCTTTCATCTGCCCGCCGCATACAGTGACATAACCTTCAAAAACGGCCTCCCTCAATAAAACGCATATTAATAAAAGTGACTGAAGGGAGTTGAAGTTAGTAATTTGTGCTGCTGACTTGACACTGTGTTCGTCATTCCCTGTCTGAGGAATTCTGACAATTCACTACTTAGCCGGGGTACTCCGGGCTGACGATAAAGACGTTGCTTGTAGATAGGAGTAAATGCCCGTGACTTTCCGCGTTCACTGCAGTCGGAGTCAAAACACGCCACTCTGTGTAATTAATTGCTGCAAGAGGAAACGGACCAATGGCGCCTTCTGCTGTGAAACTGTTAATGGAGAACTTATGGAGAGAAAGCCAAGTCCTCCCATCCAAATTGGAATGTGAAAGAAATCTGTTGGAAGGTGATGACAGAAATGAAGTAAAACAGTTGTTTCCTGATCCGCGTGCCAGGTGTGTCTCATACTGTGATAAATAAGATCTGCGTCTTACACTCCAGAAATTGGGGGATATTACAAGCGTTTATTATGGTGAGGCACAAAAAAAAATGCACTTGAAATGCTTTGTTTCTCCTGGCACCAAACAGGGAGCAGTTATTGCACAATGCCTGGAGCTGCTAATTCCTTTGTTTAGGTTCAAGCCAACATGGCCTATTAAAAGCTTAAATTCAATTTTATTGTTAAGGTATTTATTAACTGATTATGAAAAGACATTAAAGGACTCATAATTAAGCTACTAAGCTGCTCCTTACCTTGATTAATTCTCCCCCTTTCTCACAAACTAGAAACTGTCCTTGGGTTTTCACATAACCATTCACTACCCGAGCATTATTTGTTTCAGCTCTCACCTCCGCTCCAGCCAGAGCCTTAAATGAAAGGTATCTGTGGGTTCTGGTTACAAGCGTTTCCTCACAGCTTCAGTTGTGTGCAGTGCTTATTTGCACTTTAAAGCCATAGCCATGTTTCCCCTGAGGGGGGTGTGTGAATGACTCCTGACGAGTTCCTAAAGTACCTTACTGACTTCTCACTTGACAGGAGGCTGTTGCTAAAACGTTCCTGTGCACACGTGTGAATGTGCACATACAAAAGGGCACAGAGTGTGTGATGTTCCACCCAGGTACTCACGGATCTCTTATTTGTGCTTTGACTCGGGATATTCATGTAAAAATGGTCAGTTTATTGAAGTGACTTTTCTTTGTTTTTTAAAGCTTTCAAGTATTTTGATGTATTTCATTGACCAGTTGCTTTCTCTAAAAACCTTGATAATGCATATACAATGTTTTCTTCTGGAGGTCAAAAGAAAAATTTTAAAAACATTATTGGAGGTCCTGGTGATAAATTATGATCTTTTTGGCTATATAAAGTATAAATTTATAAAAAATATAAAAAGATATCTTTTTGACAATGGAACTTTCTTATTTAAATTGTTTTTTAAAAAGTTTTTCAGTAGCAATAATTAATCCTTGGATAAACTTCAGTAATCAAAGCAGGAAATTGTAAAAACTTTGAAAGCACAAAAATATCTAGTTATTGTTAAATCATATATTTTATTAAAATCTTTGATTTCAGTACTACATCCCCTGCTACTGCTCAACCACTTAAAATTGGTTTAAAAGATGAAGAAGCCTAATTCTTAAAGAGTCCCTTTAAGCATAGTAAGGAAATTAAATACTTAGGTAGAATTGCCCAGTTAATGATTATAACTTAAAAATTATAAAATATCAACTGCAAATATGCTTCTCTCAAGGATTAACAATACTTTTTGTACTCATGTGTATCATCAGGAATTTATAGAACTAGTACTAAAATTTTGAAAAAAGATCTCACTCTTTTTAAAAAATAGTAAGTAGGGACCAATTTGAAACAATTTAAACTTAGTGTTTTTGACTTTTAAAAAATATCAAGTTACTTTAGTGAGCATTTATTTTAAATTTGAGAAATTGTTAGAAATAAATGCTCAGTGAAAGTAGTGTTCTTATCCTTCACAGTAGTCTCAATGAGTCTGAGAAGTCTCAAAATAAGTGTTGTTATTTACCAGTTAAGGTTGTTTGTTTATTTCATAAATTCATTTACTAGGGAGATGAATTGCTATTTTTGAAGTATAAACAGTTTCTCTAAGAAAACTAGTTTATGAGAAACTAGCAATAGTTTCTCCTAATAATATTTTAAATGGTATTCTTTATGCAACATGTATTTAGAAAAAATGAGAATTCTTTTATATGGATTATTCTCATTGGAATTAATTTACCAGCCATTTTTCTTCATTAACAAAAACATAAAAATGGGATTTTATAGTTATCATGCATCTTGAATATGTAAGAGTAACCTGTTTATTTCAAATTCTTTCAATAGGGTATTTCATTCATTCATTCATTCATTCACTCACTCGTTTGACAAAAATCAAAAATTGAGTGCCTATAATGGGAACTTTTAGTCCTTATCTTTGAAAATCTCAAATGAATTGAGGACTGTATAAAAAAGAGGATGGGAAAAAATGTGATCAAATTGCCCTTTTATTTCATTTTGTTATTTTAAATTAACTTTTCAATTATAGTTGACATACAATATTATATTACTTTCAGGTGTAGTACATAGTGATTACACATTTATATACCTTTTGGAGTGATCATCCCCCACTACCCATTTTAATTCTTCATACTTTGAGTGGGGAATCAGAGAAAAATAATCTACAATTAATTTAGATCTGGTTGTGGATAAAACCATCAGATAAAACCATTTCATTGTCTCCTCTTTCATCCCACTGATGGGTCTGTAGGCCTCTGTTTTCTGTCTTTGTCTACGGTCCTGTTTCCAACTCTCACACTACAAGTACCAATACGTGCAGAGCCCACAGCCCTTCTCTGACTGTTCCTGATATCCAACCAGTGTCAAATGCTAGCCTCTCTGTCTCTGGATGGTTTGCTTTGGGCAAAAGAAAGCACAGTTCTCACAGAGTGGTATGTGTATTTCTGCGACCTTCCCTACTGGATCTGTGTCGTGTTCCAGGCTTAAAGAAGGCTTTTATGCAAAGCAGGCAACTGAAGAATAACTCACACTTCACCTCAGGAATCTTCCCAGTCCTGGGGGTCCAAATGGGAAAATGATGAGGCCATGAAGGAGCTGTCTCTTTATAAGAGCACCTCCTCCTCACTACCCAAAGCCAACAGAATTGACCAGGCAAATCATCTGGTGCTGGCTGCAGCCAGCACACCTCCCACTGCCTGAGTCAAGGCCTGTTGGCAGCTACAGAAGTGAGGTGTCGCTGACTGACACGTAATTATGGCGGACAGAAAAATGTAGACGTGTTAGCAAAGTCAATATTATGGAGACCTCTGTCTTTCCCAAATATTGTAAGTAAAAGATATTTCTAGGGTATAGCCAATTACATTCTCTATTTTTACGACCAGTCACAAATGTATTTTTTATTAGCTGGTGTGTTCAATGTTTTGAATGCATAGCCCTTATTTCAATCTCATTTTAGTTTGTGGTAAGTGCAAACGGATTTTTGCTGACTTGAAATAGCGAAGCTGCTCCCTTTTAACTGAATGACAGGGCCTGTGGCCCTGAGAGTTTATTCCACAGCCTTCTGTGACTCTCGCCTGTAAATTAGTCTGTGAAGTGGTGTTTATTGCTGTACCGGGAGGTTAAGACAGCCTAATTATATGTTTGTGCAGGAGAAAACACCATGCCCCACCGTGAGCAATTATCCTGTCCCCCTCTTATAGTTTAATCTAGCTCCAACTAAGAAGAATGAGGAGATGGCCTGTCTTCACCACAAACTTTGCTACCATGCATTTTCAGTGTTAATTAGAAATTTTGCTCACTGGAAGGGTGACTTCTTAGCATAATTCAGCCTTCAGCCAAGGGGAGGGCACCTGGTAAGGGGACTTGAGGTGTCTGTGGATTAAGTCTCTAATTCCACCCACGGGACAGCAGGCGGGTAGGACTCTTGCCATGCTCTCAATTTCATTGCATGATGACATTTTGCCTTCTTCAGCCATTTAAAGCTCTATATAGCAGTAGAGAGACTGTTAGAATACTGGGGTTCTGTGTAGTTTTTCTTTTCTTTCTTAAGAAATCAAAATCCTGCTTATCCTAAGGGACTTTTTCTTATGGTGTGGAGGATGCAGTGAATGAAAACCAGAACGAGATCAACAGGTCAATGTCTTTAAAGTTGGTCATAAAATGTATCACAACAAAAAATCCGTAGCGTAGGAATGGCATGCCGGAATACCTCTGTCTTTGTTCTTGGACACTTCTCTGTCACAAGGGCAGCATACTTCTGTTTCTTTTCAAAAGCATTTGGCTCATAATTTTCATACACAGGCACATGCTGATGTCTTACAATGCATAGGTTCAATTTCCTCTTAGGAAAATAAAAGATGCCCTTCATGTCTTCTCGCACTCAACTAGAAATGCTCATTGTCATTGAAACGAGCTGAGGGAGGAACCAGTTTTCTAAGAAACAGCATCTCAAGCATGGTCCAGTCTGCTCTGAAACAAAGGTTGCCTCTAGGGAAATAGACTTCTCATTACTAGCAAATTTCCAAGCTATCACTCAGGTTTTTTTTCCCTCTTTATCCCATTTCTATGGGTTTTGTTTCTAAGATGAAATAACATATCTCCTCTGTTTTACTTTTTTTCTCTTTCAGCTCTCAACTTCCTATGATTCTTAAATAAGACTTACTTACACCAGACCCCCCTTCCTTATTGGCTAACCCTTCTGGGTTCTTTGTTAGCTTAACTTAGTTCCTCTCTTTTTAACAGCTTATTTACACACTGTACTGGAGGTACAGGCAAGAGAAGCTGAGGAACAAAAAGGAAAGGAGGTTGAATGCTTTCCCACTCCATTTATTTTAAGAACCTAAAATCTTCTCTCCATGTTGCAGGGCAGCCAAGCACTCTAGGATGATTTTTTGATAGTATAGTCATCTTTCATTCCTTCCCACTCTTTTCCCTGCCTGTCAAGGGGAAATGATGGGGGTGAGTGGAAGCTGGCAGAACTGTTTCTAGTTTCTCCATTATTTTTAACTTATTTTGAAAAACTGACTAAAAGATCATGTACTTACCTAATGGAGTCATATCAGGGCCTCCTAACCCTTCTCCTACTCATGATATACCAGTAACTTTTTTCCAGCTGAAAACTACTGATCTTTTGGCTGGCTTATCAGATTGCTCATTCATTTAGCAAAAATTTGTTGAGCATCTACTATGTGCTGGGCCTTATTCACATAAATGGTGTGTGCCATGCTGCTGACTTCTCAGGCTTTTTAGTACTCCCCTAGACCACACCTTTGCTTTTAGACATTATTTTTTTTCTGTTTGAATCCAAATGTATTTGAAATAAGCAGTTTTAATCCCATAAAGCAGCATTCTATTTTAACCCTTTACTTGCCAAAGTGAGATAGAGATTGACTTCCCTAGAGGCCTATGGATTTATTAAGGAATCTGATGCACAGTGATCTGATGGGCTGGGGGCAGGGGGCAGTGAGGTGGCAGGAGTCCCTAGAGAAGCTCTGTGACTCTTTAAACCATGACTATCTTTGACATACATTCTGCTTTAACTTCCTCCCTATGTCAGAGACCCACATGAAAATGACAGGAGAAATTTTTGTCAATGGGAATATCTTTATTTTCTAATTAATAAATTTGAAAGGATCTGCTCTGAGTTTGGGAGCTCAAAATTTAGTCTGGCTGCAGAAAGTACAAGTTTAGCCTCTGCTCTGTATCTTCTCTCTGAAGGCTAGAGAGTTTAAAACCTGAAGTCCGAGGTCACACACATGGTTAGTGGCAGACTGGGGCTAGAACACAGGGTTCTTGAATTCCACTTTAGCACTCAAACCACACAATCCTCGGGGTAACCGGACATGTAGCCCAAGGCACCATTTATCACATTAGTCACCATCTCCTAGCCTTGACTTTGTTCAATGGTCAATATTCTTCAGAAAGTTTTCAAAAGAATTTTAAGAACATTCTTTTCTAAGTTTATGTGGAACAGAAATAAACCTTGAGATAAAATTCCATAGCCTACTGTATTAAATTCTTGCTCAACTTAGCTTCATTCTTGCCTTACATTTCAGCCTTGCCAGGCTTCTTGATGCTAAGACTTAAAAACTAGCTGACTTTCTTACATAAAAATTGCAGCTACTATGCTTGTGTTGGAGTCAAGGAGAGAGAGAGAGCATCCCTCTGCTAAAGAGTAGGTAGAACAACATGGTTGTAACTTCAGACCTCAAGAATTTCTAGGAAATGAGTTCTGGATGGGAAGACCACTTTGCTATATGATGACCTGACAGATTGTAGTAAAGACATGAGGCCTGGCTTTGGGAGATAGGGTAAGGAAGATATGAGAGATGCCACCACAATGCATGGTGGAAGGGACATGGGCATCATGGGCAGAGAGACTCAGGTTTGGATATGGGCTCTGAACACTAGCTGTGTGGTTTGGGGGCAGTTTCCTAGCCTTTCTGAGCCTGATTTTACATATTTAAAATGGAGCAATAGTGCTGAACTCACAGTAAGTAATGACGGGAGAAGGAAGGGATGGACTATGCACAATACAAAAAACACTGTGCTTAGGATGCATGCTACAGGCCCTGGACCCTTTGCTCTTGCAGGCAGATGGCATGCTCACTGATCCCCTTCATCCAAGATGCCTAATAACATGTGCTTAACCAGTGTTTTTCACCCTGTAGTGTGTATCTCATTAGTGAGCTGAAAAATCAATTTATTGTTCATGGCTGTGATAAGTGAAAAAATGATCCTCCCCCTCACCAAAAGATGTCCATATCCCAACCCCCAGATCTTACGAATATGTTACTTTACACAGCAAAAGGGACTTTGTAAATGTGATTAAGGATCTTTAGCTAGAGCAATTACCCTGGGTCATCTGGGTGGGTCTGGTATAACCACAAGTGTTCTTGGAAGAAGGAGGTAGTAGGATCAAAGGAGAAGTAAGAGATGTGACAGTAGAAGCAAGAAGTTGTTAGAGTTATGTGAGGAAAGGGCCATGAACCGAGGAAGGCAGGTGACCTCTACAAGCTGGAAAAGGTCAGGAAATGGATTCTTCCCTCAGAGCCTCCAGAGGAAACCAGCTCTGCTGATGCCTTGACCTTAGCTCAGTAACACTTGATTTTGGGATTCTGATCTTCAGACCTGTAAGATACTAAAGTTATATGGTTTTTGAGCCACTAAGTTTTTGGCCATTTGTTATAGCAGCCACAAAAAACTAGTGCAATGGCCAACATATTTTGACAAATTAAATAGAATAGCAAATACAAGTACAATTTCATTTTGTGTGTGTGTATACATTCCCAAACACATGTGTGTATAGCTGCATGTGCACTGGATTGCCACAGTATTGCACAATATTTCTTACTGTGGCTTGTAGTCAAAAGAGAGTAAAGGCCACTGGCTAGGCAGCCGCTGACTCCCTGGGTATTGCTGGATTGACACCTCTGGCTCCTCCGGACTTGTGCTAACAGCTTGGGGAATCCTTGCTCTCAAGACTGGCTGAATTGGCAAGACCATCTTGCCTTTCCAAACCTTAATTATTCTTCACAGCCAAAGCCAAATCAAAGTCTGGCTTACAGGAGACGTATGGAGAAAGTGCTGATTTGGGCTGGAGAGCAACATATGAGCTCATCTACAAATCAGGTTGTGCCTGACAGCGTTCCACATTAAAGTTGGGAGTGGTTTTTCTGTTGATGATGTGAGCCAAATGTGAGGTAAACTGAGGTACAGTGGGAATCAGCTGCAGCTGGAGCAGCTATGTACATCTGCATTTGGCCAATGTTAGGTGTGTTGCTGATGGATTCTTGCAGGAACTAGACTAAAAAAATGCTAGGACCAATAGTAACTGCATTTTGTATTTGCAGGTGCAGTCTGTGAACTCAGAATGAGTTCTCTTCAGAATGTAGACAGGACTTTCCTTGAAACAAAAATGTAACTCCTAAGTGTAGAGTAAATCTAAACCCAATGACGGCAATGGCCAGCTAGCCGAGTCCTTAATGACAGACTTTCAACATCCAATCCAATTTTAGGGTACGTTCTGTCAGTGACACCTCCTATGTCTTTAGCATCCAGTGGTGGGCAAAACTTTCCAATAACAACATCTGCTGGGATGTGGAGAGTGGGCCCCAGTCCCACCTGAACTTGTAAAGCATCAAGAGAACCTCTGTCATTCTGCCTTAATGAAGACACGTAATGGCTTCTCCGAGATCCTCCCTCACACACATCATCTTTTCTCTTTCTACTAACAAGATTCATTACCATGCTCCTGGTCATCTCCAGTGACTCAGTCAGGTCTTTAGGAAGCAATGTAATACAAAGGTTAAGCAATTAGGCTTTGGCATTAGTCTACATGGGTTACATCACTTATTAACCATATAGTCATGTTGAATTACTAATCTTTTCTAGGCTTCAGCTTCTTCACCTCTATAACAGAGATAGTAATAGTACCTTCTTCATTGGGTTTTCATAAAGATTAAGTGAAACATTATAGGAAATGCTTGGTAAGGTAGCCCCCATTAGTATTTTCCTCTTATGCTAAGTTAGGATCATAGAAGAATAAAATTATCCATAAAATTATTTTTATAACTTACCTTTATACTGATCTCAGTATAATGTGAACCCACTCAAAGGGACTGAAGGTAGAAATATCCTATACTGTTGGGTTCTTTTCCTCAAGTTTAAGAGATAGCAAAATGACAACTCAGAATGAGCCCCACAGAGCCTCATAACCTCGGGAATTCCTCTGAGAAATGGGAAGTAAAGGATTACTTTTAGTGCAATTTAATTCTTCCTTTATCTAAGAAAAACAAGTCCAGTATGAGGAAGTAAAACTTCCTGTAATTATGAAAAGAATCCTTGTTAATTGCTGCTTCACTTTGAAATCATGAGATAGCCAGGGAATTGGGATTTTATAATATCTCCGATTTGTGGTCAGGCCAAATTACACATCTGCACCTTGAAGAACTTGGAACAAACAATACACCTATGCTCAACACCAACTCATAGTGTATTTTGCACCTACATTTTTTTCACCTATAAATCTTGCTATCAATGTGGCCAAATACTAACTAACTAGTGAAATCCATCCTGGACTTTCAAACAAAAACCCTGTATTTTGCAAAGACAACAAGCATTTTCTTAGGAGAAAAATTGTTAGCAGCTGGGGAAAAAACAAACAAACTGGAAGTTTTTAACCAACAGTGGTGGTCACTTTAAAAATTGCTCTCCAATTCATGGTAACTGAAATATCCTTACCTTGCTAGGATTATCATAGTAATAAATCAAATATATTAGTCATGTTTTAAATAATACTTGTTCCTTAAACTATCAACTTTTTGTCCCATATACAGAACTATACATATGTATATGTAATCTTCCAGACATACTGAATTCTCTGGTTTCCTCTGCAAAATTTTGGCAAATGCAAAATGAAAGAGGTATCAGAATACTTGAGATAGGAATAAAATACCCTAATTTTCAAAGTGGAGAAATGGGTTGACTCAAATAAAATAATATACTCCTGGAAAAATTCTAGATCAGCTAATTAAGCAGATCACTTGTAAACAGAATGGGAAACAATGACTAATTAAGAGAAACAGTTATATAAAAATAAGTTTTGCAAAACTAAACCAATTTTTTTGTATAGTGTGGTTAATACATTTTTCTTACCTTCATTTGATAGAACCATTTTTTCAAATTGTTAGGATCTTAACTACTCAGGAGTTATAATCCACCCATAATAGTATTCCTGCAGCTGTCAAAAACTGGCTTGATCCCTAAGCTAAGAGACCAAGAATTTCAGCAAATCCTTGGAGATTTCCTCATGTACAATATGGAGAAATGTAGGTAAATGATTGTTTATCTTGGTTCACGGTATTTGTTTGAACTGCTTCCAAAGAGGGCTGATTAATGATCATCAGTAACCAAGAGAGGAATGGCCCGTGCAGTACCAGGAGCTCTGTCCCAGCCCTGGCTGTGAAGCCATTGAAGTTGTTGCTCTAACCCGTGGCAAGCAAAGAACTGGAATGTTGCCCCAGTGCCAAGAGGGAATAAATGTTCAAGTACCAGTCTAGAAAAAGAGGCCAAAACCATGCACTAAAATTTAACAACAAACAGTTTTTCTTCTTTTTTTAATTGTTGTTCTATTAGAGTTGTTTCCATTGTCACCCCATTACTCTCCTCTGCCCTACCCAGCCCCACCTCCCACATTCAATCCACCCCCAGTTGTCTTTGTCCATGGGTCCTTCATATATGTTCCTTGACTTGACATTCCCCTTCTTTCCCCGTTATTCCCTCCCCCGTTCCCCTCTGGTCACTGTCAGTTTGTTCTTTATTTCCACATCTCTGGTCATGTTTTGCTCACTTTTTTGTTTTGTTGATTAGGTTTGGCGTAAAGATGAGATCATATGGTATTTCTCTTTCACCACCTGACTTACTTCACTTGGCATAATGCTCTCCAGTTCCATCCATGCTGTTGCAAAAGGTAGGAGCTCCTTCTTTCTTTCTGCTGCATAGAATTCCATTGTGTAAATGTACCACAGTTTTTTGATCCATTCATTTACTGATGGGCATCTAGGTTGCTTTCAGCACTTGGCTATTGTAAATTGCACTGCTATGAAAATTGGGGTGCATAGGTTCTTTTGAACTGGTATTTCAAGATTCTTAGGGTATAATCTCAGCAGTGGAATTTCTGGGTCAAAAGGCACTTCCGTTTTTAGTTTTTTGAGGAAATTCCATAATGTTTTCCACGCTTGGTATACCAGTCTGGTGAGATTGTGTAGAAAAGGGAACAATGAACAGCTTTTTATTTGTGTTCTAAAGTCAGTAACACAATTACTGAATGCTGGCACTTTGCTTGAGAACAGTTAATAATGAAAATAATAGTAGGCCACAATAGCACATAAAATAATGTAAGAATAACACCAATAACAGCATAATGCTTACTAAATGCTGTGAATTTGCAAACACTCTTAAATGCTTGCAAGTATTTCCCCAGTACTTGTGGAAAAGATCCATGCATGATCAAAAAGGAAATACAATTTGAGATTTTACAGATAGAGGTGTCCAGACAAGAAGTGAGTCCCATTGTACTCTGCACTGACAACCCAACAACTATCTAATCCAGTCTAATTCTGGGTGCCAGATTTTAAGAAGGGCATTGTTAAGAAGGTCTGAGGAGAGTTATCTGAAGAGTGCCTTTGGTTGAAGAGAAAGGACAACTTTGGCTTGAAGCCAATGTGGCTCAGCAGCTGGCTCCCTCCTACCTGAGTGAGAGGGAAAGTAGAAGAAGGAGGGTAAGAGTAGCACCACAATGTAGAAGAAAATGTGAGGAAAACTCTTGGCTTTCTAATAAACAAAACCGTGTGGCAACAGCACATGATACCACATAAAAACTCTGAGCATTCTGGAATGACAAAGATTCAAACTAAGGATGAATACCATTAAACAAAAATTTATGTTATATATAAGATCACAGAATTAAGTGGGAGGATTCTGTCTGTCTGTCTATCTATCTATCTACCTACCTACCTACCTACCTATCATCTTTCTATCTAGCTATATTACATCTATAATGCTTCATGAATTTTAAAACGCTCATCAATATAATCTTATTTTATATAGGTGTTTAAAAAGACTCTACAAAGCTTTAATGCTAAGTTCCCTGTGGATGATAATGTTGAAATTCCCTGCCCCTCCTCCTGCCCTTCTTTCTTCTCCACTGAGGTAAAAGTGTGGGGACCAGGTCTTTCTTGTGTTCAGAGAAAAGCATAATCATGGAATCAGGCTGAGGGGGAATTCTTTCCTGATGATCTCAGTATAATCAAAGGGGCTATTACGATGGCAATTATTCTTCTAGGTCATTTATTCTTCTTTGTCTTCGTTCCACAATTCAATCCTGTAACTGCTTAGAAAGGGGCTTCCTCATGCTTTTGCCTGAAAATATTAAGAAATATGCATGTTTTTCTCTTAGGGAGACACCCACCCCTGGCATCTTGTGTAATGAGCATATTATGATC
The DNA here is from genome assembly GCF_019186645.2 of Phyllostomus hastatus. Lineage (NCBI taxonomy): Eukaryota > Metazoa > Chordata > Mammalia > Chiroptera > Phyllostomidae > Phyllostomus > Phyllostomus hastatus. The sequence continues at coordinate 38,718,099 of NW_025333872.1, read as the reverse complement.
ATTGTAAATTCATTGGAAAATGTGTGGAGGCCAAAAAAGTCATTGAGGTACTGTTATGCATACCTCACTGTTAACAGCAACAAGAGTTGGTGCTAGTCACTAGCCGTTTGCTTTCAAATCTACTTTCTGCCTTTTTGGCTCTGCTCTGTACTGTGAGGGGCAGACTACTAAAAGCTATCTTTCTCAGGTTCTCTGGACAACTGACATCCAGGAGGTTCAGCTGATGAGAGGCACTGGAGGGTGAGCCAGTGGTAGGGGGAAGGACAAGTCAAAGCATTTATTTCCCCTCTCTTTGTTTCAGGCGACCTCAGTGGCAGTGGTTCTGTTCTTGCCATGGTTCCAGCTCCTGCTTGACATACCTTCCCTTCATGGTGTCAGCTCCTACCAGGCAGCCTTCACTGTGGTGCTGCTTTTTGCTGGAGAGCTCTCTCTCCCTTTCGTGGGGCCCTCCAGCCCTCAAGCTGTTGCAACTTCTTGCTTTGGTACTGACAAGGTTCTCTCACCATAGGCTGTTAGGCTTTTCAGTTCGTCCAATGTCTTTGTAACCATGTCCTGATATTAAATCCTTCCTACACACTGCCTTCCATGGGCTCTAATTTCCTGACCAGTGCAATGTCTAAACAAGGTTGGTCACAGACATTTTTGGTGTTCAGTGAAACAGAGACCTTTGGTTTACAAGTTATAAGATTATTTTCATGGAGGAGCACTCTTTTCTTCTGTAAATTTATAAATATATGTCAATTAAAAGCCTTTTTAATTCAAATAAATGTTTTCATTTCAATAGAAGACCAATATACATAAACCTTTGATACTATAAACCCTACCTTCAGCATGTAGCATTCTTTTTACAAATTTAAATCGTTAGCAAGGATAAAAATATTTTGTTTCTTTTAAAGTTTATAGTTTATTAAAGTGAGTTTAAAAAATATTTCCTTTTTTAGTTTTCATACAGTTTGTATTCAACACTTTTGTATTAGTGTCAGGTGTACAGACCAGCAACTAGACATTCATATAGATTCCAAAGTGTTTCCTCCTATAATTCAAGTGCCCACTTGGCACCATACATAGTTATTACAGTATTGGTAACTATTCTTTATGCTGTACTTTGTACCCCCCTAGCTATTTTGTAACTACCAATTGGTATTTCTTAATTCCATCACCTTTTTTTTCCTTACCTCCATGGGGGAGCTTTCTGTCTAGATGTGAGGCTGGATCTTGAGAAGGAAGGTGCTCTGGATCTTCCTGGAATCCATGGCTGATAAAGGACTTTATCTATTATGGAACTAAGGAATGTCAGGTACAAAAACCTAAATAAAGTGGCTCAAATCAAATAGGACTTTCTTACGTAACAAGTGTGGAGTTTGGCAGTTGCTGCTCCTTGTCCAGCAGCTTGACAACATCAGGGTTTGGGGTTGGCATCTCTGTGGTCCTCCAAGGAAAACCAGTTCTTTCCCTCATGCTCATAAGGCCACTGAGACCACATCTGCCTTGAGGTTCAAAGCAGGAAGCAAGGAGCAGGAAGGCAGGACAGGGAGGTGGGGATGCTCACTGCATTTTTAGTTTTTATCAGGAAAGTAAAAGCATCATAGCAGATTCTTTCTTATGTCCCTTAGGCCAAAACTGTATGACAAAATCACTCTTAGCTACAAGGGACGTTAGGAAAGTGCAGAACAGGAGTGTCTTGGTGGACGTGAGGACAGATGACTACTGTGGGAAGTGGTGTAGATGCTTCCTCTCCTATTTTTATTTTGTATCAGGATTCAGCTCTCTCATTGTGGGTCTCTAATATGTAAACTCCAATGGTATTTTTGAATGAGTGAACAAGTCAAAACTTAGTCTTATCTCTTTTCTTAGGCAAATGTCAACATTAAAGGATTTCTTTAGAGATTTTACTAATAGCACAGCTATTGAAGAAACAACAGCTATCTTTTTGCCTGTCCTCTAAAATGGTAGGAGGCAGTTTGTCCCAGGGAAGTCTGCTTGACCGCATTGAGTAAAGCTCATGGAATGTGGGTGGAGGGGTTTGAATGTCTTCCTCCAGGATAACCAAATATCCACATGGAAGAAAAGTTTAAGCTTCAGCAGGTACCCGAGGGAAGCCAAGTTCTGTGTGGCATGAAAGCTGATCATTTGGGTGGGCACATGAATAAAAAGTTGTGCCCTTTGATCAGGGAAAGATCTGCTGCCTACCCAATAATGCAAGATGTTTATAAAAAGTAACCAAATATTAAACCAAAATCAACCAATAATTATAATGAGTTTAAAAATTGATTTCTACAGCCTCCCTCACAGTCCTTCTAACTCCTCTGTGTGCAGTTGCGAACCAAGTGCAGCTGTGGTTGCCAGATGCCGTTTCTGGGTGAATGTGGCTCATCTGCTCTGGAGGGAGGGGGCGGTGCACTTTTCACAATGTGGTTTTTGTTCGAAGTCACCATTATGGGGAATCTTGGGAAAAACATTTTTTAACAATTATGATGGGAAAAAAATCAGGATCTTTTACATTTTGTGTCTAATGTAAACAATGAAAGATATTTGTGCTTAAAACATCAAATGTAGAGGCCTTCTGGTTTTAAGACCAACTGATCCATTAGTACCACTGTGGGTTCCTTGCCACAGAACTCTGACAAGATGGCAGAGTATGGGGACAGAAAACTACAGCATCCTGGTGGTCTCTCTGGACAATTGATGTCTTTGATGAGAAAAAAGATCCTGCCAGCAAATGAGCCTAAGTTGGTCATGTTGTGCCAAGGCCTGTTTTCTAAGCTGTTTGGTTTAATGACCTTTATGATACCCTTGGACCAAAGATAGAATTTTAGAGATGAAATAGATTTTAAAAGCCATTTAATCCATTTTTTCAGTAGCCTTTTGACTGGTACCCCTGCTTCTACTCTGATTCCCTGCAATCCATTTCTTTACATTGCAAACCTTTCTCACATTGCTTTCCGCTGCACCTTGAATAAAATCTAGACATCTCTCTATGGTCTATAAGAACTTTTGAATCGATCCCATCTTACCCTCCAGATTTGTCTTGTGTTCATTTCTTCCTTACTCAGCCACATTGGATTCTTTTTCTTCTTGAAACAGGCCTGCCTCATTCCACCCAGAGGCCTCTGTGTTTGCTCTTCTCTCTCCCTGGGATGCTTTACCTACCATATACCTTCACATGGTGAAATTAATTCACAAGAGTAAAATTATAGCGTGAGCAGAGAAGTGGACTTAATGCCCATGGAAATGTGTGTTCCCGAATGTGAATCCAGTGAAGACAGGAAAGGCTGAAGTAATGAACTTCTCTCAAGAGTTCTGTTCCTTCTGTCACTCAGAAATCAGCTCCAGTGACACCCTGTCAGGGAGCCTTTTTCTGACTGCTCCATCTAAGGAGCCCTATCCCACTGTATCTTATCATAGCATAGAAAGATTTATTGCAGTCATGGCCCTTCTCATTGACTGAAATTGTTTTCCATAATTTATTTACTAGTCTATTGTTTCTCTCCCCTTTCTAAAATGGGAGCCTGATGAAAACATCAGTGTCATCTAGCTGGTTCACTAAAATATATCCCACTGTCCATGATAGGAGCTAGTACAAATAGGCTTTTGGTTGTAGATCCACATGTAGGGGGAACTGGAATCTTGGGAAGAATCTTTGGAATTATGTGGGCTTGCTCAAGAAAGAATGAGGTATAGAGGGGCATCTTGAACAGATGGTGCTTTTGCCACCACTAGTACTCTTTTACAACTGAGAATTCAACTGAACTACTTTCTGACAATGCTGTTTGGAGCTGAGATCAACTACTAACTAATCACAGTTGATCAGAATGCACTTGTCATGCTTCAGGGCAGATTTTGCTCATGCTTTATTGAACAGGAATAATAATAGATCATCTGGTGTTTTTCAGTGGAGTTGCCCTGGCATTTTGGGATGGACATTAGTTGTGCCTGACTTTCCTGAGTATAAGTAGGAGGACATCTATCATCTTTGGCCCATACCCACTAACTGTGACAACCAGTGAATACTCTCATATCTGCAAATGTCCCTGAGAGGAGTGGTGGTACTAAAACTGGTTGAAAATCTGAACTAGAAGGTATTCATAGTGTGATATTAAACAATATGAATTAATTAAGGCACCAGGAAACATTTCTCCTATTAGGTGCATCTTAGTAAGGTGCTTCTTCATCCTTCCCTCTTCCTGTAGGGTCATAGTGAAGACCACTAGGAAAGCACAGTATGAGGCAGGCAAGCCTGGGAAATTGGCCTCTGTTGGAGAAAGTCTGATTCCCATACTGGGAAGAAATCAAGTATGTTATTTATTTTCTTCCAAGTGGGACTTATTGGGCCTTATTGAGCCTTATTTATTTCCTAAGTGCCTTTATCTCCCAGAACTCATGGGGTAATTGCTCTTCTGCAATCCTTCTTTCAGTATTGTGTTTCTCTATTTCATCCATTTATACCATACATGCTTACACACCCCTGATGTCTGCTCTCATACCCTGTGGGGTTACCAGGGTTAGGGCAATGCCTATTATCTATTTTTGGCATTTTATCTTACCTGCCTCATGTCTAGTCTTGTGCTCACCTCACAGTAGAATTATAAGACAAATTATTAGCATGGTGTTCTCAATAAAACTTTCCAAACCATCTTTGTTGTAGATTATGCTCTTGGTGGTAACTACACTGCATTGATTTCTCCTTTGGAGAAGTGAAGCAACCAGACTGGGGGGTATGTTCCCCAGGACAGGTGCAGATGATAATGACAATGACAGAGACAAAATAATGGCTAAATTTATTGAGTATTAATTATGTATCTGATACAATTCTTAATAATATATATGTTTTAAGTGATTTAATTTTCATAACAACCCAATAGGTGAATATCAAACCCCATTTTGTATAAAAAAAGGAAAGAAAACAAAACTGAGGTACAGGGAAGGTAATGACAGTGCGCACACTGGGAAGTTGTGGAGATCAAGGCAGGCAACATGAATGAGAGAAGCAGGCCCAGTCAGGGCCAGGAGGTGAGCAGGGCAATCAGGGTGGTGGGGTGTGAAACACATCTTTTCTGCTCAGGGGCAGACACCTTTGTGGCCAAACCATCAGACTTCTTTTCAAGGGATGCAGGCAATCTGCAAAATCTCTCAATTTTAAAAGATTGACTGAATTTTAAAAAATATTCTATGACCTGTATAAAACACTGATTTCTGCTGTAGGAGGACTCCATGTTTTGTTTTGTTCTGTTTTGTTTTTTTTTACCATAAAGTTTTCCTATCAAAAGTAAGTTTATGTCAAAACTAAAACTCCAGATTTCAGGTAATTAATAAAATGGAGTTTGCTGGATTTGCTCCATTCTCTTTTGGTTCCAGGAATGTTCTCTTTCTGTTTCCTCAAGTCACAAACATCTGTTTATGGCCACTCAGCTAATTTGGCTCTATTCAGTGTTCTAATGAGGGCAGAATGAGCAAGTGGATTTAATGCCCATTGAAATGCATGTTTCTAATTGTGCATTCAGTGAAGGTGGAAAGGTTAAGGTAATGAGCTGCTTTCAAGAGTTCTGGCCGAGAGAGAGAGCTTTGTTGTTTCACATTCCATCTTTATTATTGTCACTGAGATGTGTACTTATTTCCACCATGGCATTGATTGCCAAGAGGCTCTGCTATTACATTTCATTATCATGCCATTTCTGAAGGAGGAGAGTCTGTTCTTACTAAGCAATGACAGTGTGCAGGCAACCATAATCACCCCTCTCTCGGCCGCACTCCCCAACATCTTGTATACAGCTGTGAACGGCTGTATTAGTGCCAATTAATCTGGGGTAGGTTTACTGAAGGAGGGGGTGCTGTACTGTACAAAAAGATAGCCCTTAAGTTTTCCAAGTGGCCTTTCTAAAGCAGGAATGGTAACTGAAGAGAGCAGACGGATGGGGAGGCTGTCAGTTTTATGTTTCAGCAGGATATTGACATCTCTTAACTGTTCCTGTCATCCTGCATTCCCAAATCCATGGAGGCAGGGTCCAAATCAAAGGGCTGGATTTAGAGTCTCTAATCCAAGGGATTAGGGCTCAAGCCCTGTGGTTGTTTGAAGATGTTATGAAGACCTTCTGCGGTTGAGTTCCACTCAGTTAATTTATTAACCATTGGTGATAAAGATGGGTGGCCATTTGGGGAATGAATGGTTTCCCTTGGGAGGCTAAAGTGTTTGAGCCTGGGGACCCAGGATATTTGGATGTGGTAAGGAAAAACTGTTGTTTTCAATATTGATGAATAACTTACATTTTCAAGTTGTCACAAAATAAATAAAATCATGGCTTCTGTCTCAGAATTTTGAGTTCTGACTGTTAAAGAAGAAATTTCCCCATTATAGAGAAGCCAAAGAACTTATATGTACAACACATGGACATGAACTAAAGGAGAGGAGATGTGGGTAGAAGAGGGTAGAGGGGAATAAAGGGGGAGAAATGGGACACCTGTAATAGCATAATCAATAAAATATATTTAAAAGAAAGAAAAGAAGAATTTTCCCCATTATGCCCATTTTCTGTTACCCTCAGTGACCACATTGTGTAAGTAGTGTCTCCTTAAAGTTAACACCTTGAAGATTAATTGTCTCATTTAGATGGTTTGGGGTTAAAATATAATTTAAAGCCTCCCTGGCCAGGTGGCTCAGTTTGGTGTTGGGGCATCGTCCCATACACCAAAAGGTCATCGGTTCCATCCCTGGTCAGGCATGTACCTATGTTGCAAGTTTGATCCCAGGTCACACATGTAGGGAGGCAACCGATTAATGTTTCTCTTTCTCTTTTTCTCTCCCTTCCTCTCTCTCTAAAATCAATAAACATATCCTTGAGTGAGAATTAAAATGTGTGTGTGTTAAAACAAATACATACTTTAAATACATACTTTAAAACCTGGCATTTGACTATATTTTAAAATAATTAGGAAAATGAGATGAAACTCCAAATCCCTATCTTGGCTGCTGCCAAGGCACAGACTTACTGGGTACCTGCTTAACCAACTCCTCAATGCTCTCTTTGCCCCTCTTGCCCACTTTTAACCACATGGTGTTTAGTTTCTTGACCTTTTAACCTTCTTTCTGCCTCAGAGACACATTTTCTTTCAAAGTACTTCCATCCCCAAATCTTTTCTTAGAGGTTTCCTCTTACCTGCTCAACCTCATCTTCAGTGTCACCTCTTCAGAGAAGCCTCCTCAACCACTTCATTGATGAGTATTTTACCCCCTTGCATTCCAATATCTACATCTGAGCACATTAATTTCTTCACAACATTTGTAATAAAAACTTTGTTTGTTTTCTCTGTTTTTGTAGACTGCAAGATTTTGCAAGAATTAAAATTCTCTTATTCCTTCTATCTCCAGTACCTGGCTCCCAGTAGGTTCCCCATAATATTAAAGTACTCTGTGTTGTTTCATTTTGAATTACTGAACAGCTACCTTCTATGCCAGTTTAGCTAGTGGACTCCTGTACCAGGTGATAGTGGTAATCCTCCTGTACAGGTGGATTTTACTGTTGGTTAGTGCCTCTATCCTGGATTATCAGAGCTAAATATAAGAGCCCAAACAGACAAACAAAACCCAACAAAAATAAAACTGAATCAAAAGTTAATTAACTTTTCTAATAGCAAATCAATATGTATTATTTGTAAAAAAAAATAGAGAATAATGGAGCACTTGCAATTTTAGACAAGTCCATAGCACAATAGCTTGAGTTATTTTATTGGAATACCACACTTTTTATTATATTTTGTTGATTATGCTATACAGTTGTCCCATTTTTCCTCCTATGTCCCCCTCCACTCAGCACCCCACCTCTCTCAGGCAATCCCCACATCATTGTTCAGGTCCATGGGTCATGTGTATGAGTTTTTTGGCTGCTCCATTTCCTATACTGTTCTTTACATCCTAATCCCCTCACCTCTTCACCCATTCCCCCATACCTCCCTACCATTTGGCAACCATCAAAATGCTTTCCGTATCCATGATTCTATCTCTGTTCTTCTTGTTTACTTAGTTTGCTTTTTAGATTCAATTGTTGATAGATATGTATTTATTGACATTTTACTGTTCACAGTTTTGATCTTCTTTTTCTTCAATAAGTCCCTTTAACATTTCATATAATAGTGGTTTGATGGTGATTAACTCATTTAGCCTTACCTTGGCCTGGGAAGCTCTTTACCTGCCCTTCGATTCTAATGATATCTTTGCTAAGTAGAGCAATCTTGGCTATAGGTCCCTGTTTTTCATGACTTTGAATATTTCTTGCCAATCCCTTCTAGCCTGAAAATTATTATTTTTTTCTTGAGAAATCAGCTGACAGTCTTATGGGAGTTCCCCTGCAGCTAAATAACTGCTTTTCTCTGGCTGCTTTTAAGATTCTCTCTTTATATTTAACCTTTGGGATTTTAATTATGATGTGTCTTGCTTGGAGTGGATCTCTTTGCACCCATCTTGTCTGGGACTCTGTGCTTCTTGGACTTATATATCTATTTCCTTCATCAAACTATGGAAGTTTTCTTTCATTATTTTTTCAAATGGATGTCTAATTTCTTTTTAAAATTTTATTTTAATTGCTGTTCAAGTACAGTTTTCTGTCCTTTACTCCCATCCCAGCCCACCCTCCCATCCCTCCCCACCTCCCTTCCATTTCCACACCGCCCAGTTTTTGTCCATGTGTCCTTTATATTTGTTTCTGTAAACCCTTCCCCTTTTCCCCTGAAATTCCCCTGAAATTCCCTCCCCCCTTCCCTTTGGTCACTGTCAGCCTGTTCTCTATTTCAGTGTCTTTCATTATATTTTGCTTGTTTGTTTGTTTTGTTGTTTAGGTTTCTGTTAAAGGTGAGATCATATGGTATTTGTCTTTCACTGCCTGGCTTATTTTGCTTAGCATAATGTCTTCCAGTTCCATCCATGCTGTCGCAAAGGGTAGGAGCTCCTTCTTTCTTACTGCTGCATAGAATTCCATTGTGTAAATGTACCATAGTTTTTTGATCCACTCATGTACTGATGGGCACTTAGGTTGCTTCCAGCACTTGGCTATTGTAAATTGTGCTGCTATGAACATTGGGGTGCATAGGTTCTTTTGGACTGGTATTTCAAGATTCTTAGGATATAGTCCCAGCAGTGGAATTTCTGGGTTAAAAGGCAGATCCATTTTTAGTTTTCTGAGAAAATTCCATGCTGTTTTCCATAATGGTTGTACCAGTCTGCAATCCCACCAACAGTGCACTAGGGTTTCCTTTTCTCCACAACGCCTCCAACACTTATTGTTTGTTGATTTGTTTATGATGGCCATTTTGACCAGTGTAAAGTGGTAGCTCATTGTGGTTTTAATTTGCATCTCTCTGATAGCTAGCAATACTGAGCATCTTTTCATGTGTCTCTGGATCCTCTGTATGTTCTCCTTGGAGAAGGGTCTGTTCAAGTCCTTTGCCCATTTTTTTAATTGGGTTGCTTGTCTTCTTAGAGTGGAGTCATGTAAGTTCTTTATATATTTTGGAGATTAAACCCTTGTCTGAGGTACCATTGGCAAATATGTTTCCCCATATGGTTGGTTCTCTTTTTATTTTGATACTGTTTTCTTTGGCCATGCAGAAGCTTTTTATTTTGATGAGATCCCATTTGTTTATTCTTTCCTTTATGTCCCTTGCTCTAGGGGACATATCAGTAAAAATGTTGCTGCGTGTAATATCTAAGATTTTCCTGCCTATGTTCTCCTCTAGGACTTTAATGGTGCCATGGTTTATATTTAAATCTTTTATCCACCTTGAATTTATTTTTGTGTATGGTATAAGTTGGTGCTTGAGTTTCATTTTTTGCACATAGCTGTCTATTTCTCCCAACACCATTTGTTGAAGAGGCTATTTTTACGCCATTTTATGTTGCTGCCCCCTTTGTCAAATATTAATTGACAGTAGAGACTTGGGTTTATTTCTGGGCTCTGTGTTCTGTTCCGTCGGTCTATGTGCCCGTTTTTATGTCTGTACCAGGCTGTTTTAATTACAGTGGCCTTGTAATATAGTTTAGTATCAGGTATTGTGATTCTTCCTATTTTACTCTTCTTTCTCAAAATTGCAGCAGCTATTTGGGGTTGTTTTTGGTTCCATATAAATTTTTGAAGTGCTTGTTCTATGCCTGTGAAATATGTCCTTGGTACTTTAATAGATATTGCATTGACTCTGTACATTGCTTTGGGTAGTATGGATATTTTGATGATGTTAATTCTTCCAATTCATGAACACAGTATATGTTTCCATTTGTTTGTGTCTTCCTTGATTTCTTTCTTCAGTGTTGTATAGTTTTCTGAATACAGGTCTTTTACCTCTTTGATTAGGTTTATTCCTACGTATTTTATATTTCTTTTTGCTATATCAAACGGGATTTTTTCCTGATTTCTGCTTCTGCTGTTTCATTGTTGGCGTACAAAAATGCCTTTGATTTCTGGATATTGACTTTGTATCCCTCTGTTTTGCCAAATTCATTTATTAGGTCAAGCAGGTTTTTGGTGGAGTCTATAGGATTTTCTATGTACACTATCATGTCATCTGCAAACAATGACAGTTTTGTTTCCTCTCCAATTTGGATGCCTTTTATTTCCTTTTCTTGTCTGATTGCTGTGGCTAAAACTTCCAATACTATTTTGAATAGAAGTGGTGAAAGTGGACAACCTTGTCTTGTTCCTGATCTTAGTGGAAAAGATTTTAGTTTTTGCCCATTGAGTATGATGTTGGCTGTAGGTCTCTCATACATGGCCTTTATTATGTTGAGGAATGCTCCCTCTATTCCCACTTTGCTGAGTATTTTTAATCATCAATGGGTGCTGTACCTTATCAAATGCTTTCCCCTCATTTATTGATATGATGATGTGATTTTTGTCTTTGCTTTTGTTTGTGATGTATATATACTGTTTTGTGAATATTGTACCATTTTTTCATCCCTGGAATGAATCCCACTTCGTCATGGAGTTTGATCTTTTTAATGTATTGTTGGATGTGGTTTGCCAATATTTTGTTGAGGATTTTAGCATCTATGTTCATCAGTGATATTGGTCTGAAGTTTTCTGTCTTTGTTGTGTCTTTATCTGGTTTTGGGATTAGGATGATGCTGGCTTCATAAAAAGAGTTTGGGAGTCTTCCATCATTTTGGATTTTTGGAATAGTCTGTGAAGGATGGGAGTTAGCTCTTCCTTAACTGCTTTGAAGAATTCTCCTATAAAACCATCTGGTCCAGGGCTTTTGTGTGTTGGGAGTTTATTGATTACTGCTTCAATTTCATCTGCTATTATTGGTCTGTTCAGGCTTTCTGCTTCTCCTTCATTGAATTTGGAAGATTATATTTTTCTAGAAATTTGTCCATTTCACCTAGGTTTTCAGATTTTTTTTGGTATACAATTCTTCATAGCAATTTCTTACAATTTTTTGCATTTCTGTGGTATCAGTTGTAATCTCTCCTTTTTCATTTCTGATTGTGTTTATTTGCGTCTTTTCTCTTTTTTTTTTCTTGATGAGTCTGCTTAAAGGTTTGTCGATTTTGTTTATCTTTGCAAAGAACCAGCTCCTGGATTCATTGATCCTTAGAATTTTGCTTTTAGTCTGTATGTCATTTAATTTTGCCCTGATCTTGGTTATTTTATTCCTTCTACTTGCTCTGGGCTGTCTTTGTTGTTGTTTCTCAAGTTCTTGTAGGTATAGGGTTAGGTTGTTTGTTTCAAATGTTTCTATCTTTTTTAGGTATGCCTGTATTGACCTTCCCTCTCAGGACTCCCTTAGCTGTGTCCCATAAGTTTTGGGTTGTTGTGAGTTTGTTTTCATTTGTTTCCAGAAACTTTTTGATTTCTGCTCTAATTTCATTCTTAACCCACTCATTGTTTAATAGCATGCTATTCAATCTCCATGATTTTGAGTGTTTTGGGTTTTTTTCCTTGGGGTTGGTTTCTAGCTTCAGTCCCTTGTGGTCTGAGAAAATGCTTGGTATGATTTCAATTTTCTTGAATTTGTTGAGGCTTGTTTTGTGTCCTATCATGTGGTCTATCTTTGAAACTGTTCCATGTGCATTTGAAAAGAATGTGCATTTAGCTTCTTTGGGATGGAGGGCTCTATATATATATCAGTTAAGTCCATTTCATCTAAGGCATTGTCCAATGCCACAATATCTTTGTTGATATTTTGTTTGGAAGATCTGTCTATTTTTGACAGTGGGGTGTTAAAATTCCCCACTATAATTGTGTTGCTGTCAGTATCTTTCTTGATGTCCTCTAAGATTTTCTTTATGTATTTGGGTAGTCCTATGTTGGGTGCATATATATTTATACAATGTTTATGTCTTCTTCGTGAATTTTTCCCTTGAGTATTATGAAATGACCTCCTGGGTCTCTCTTTATGGCTCTTTGTTTGGAAGTCTATTTTGTCTGATATGAGTATTGCTACCCCAGCTTTTTTTTCCTGTCTATGTGCTTTGAAAATTTGTTTCCAGCCCTTCACTTTCAGTCTGTGTAGATCTTTTATCCTGAGATGGGTCTCTTGTAGGCAGCATATGTGTGGGTCATGCTTTCTTATCCATTCAGCTATTCTATGTCTTTTGATTGGAGCATTTAATCCATTTACCTCTAAGGTTATTATTCATGGGTACTTATTCATTGCCATTTTCATACCTGTGTTCCTCTCTGTCTCTCTCTTTTTTACCTTTCCTTAAAGCAGTACCTTTAGCATCTTTCAGAGCTGGTTTGGTGGAGGTGTATTCTTTAGGACTTCTTTTAAGTCTAAAAGAAGCTCCTTATTTGGCCTTCTATGTTGATTGAGAGCCTTGCTCAGGAAAGTAGCCTTGGTTGCAGGCCTCTGGTTCTCATTACTTGAAATATTTATTGCCATTCTCTTCTGGCTTGGAGCGTTTCCATTGAGAAGCGAGCTGCTAACCTTCTCAGGACTCCCTTGTATGTTACTTCCTGTTTCTCCCTTGCTACTTTTAAGATTCTCTCTTTGTCTTGGTGTTTTGCCATTTTAATTATATATCTTGAAGTGGGCCTCTTTGGTTTCCTCTTGATTGGGACTCTCTGTGTTTCCTGGATTTGTGTCACTTTTTCTCTCATCAAATTAGGGAAGTTTACCATCATTACTTTTTCAAACAGGTTTTCTATCCTTTGCTCTTCTCCTTTTCCTTCTGGTATCTCTATTATACAGATATTATTACCTTTCATATTGTCTTGCATTCCTCTCAATCCCTCGTCATTCTTTCTGAGCCTCTTTTCTTTTTCTTATTCTTTCTGGTCTTTTTTTCTACTTTGTCCTCTAGCTCACTGATCTGATCTTCTGCTTTATCAATCCTGGTTTTCATTCCTTCTACTGTGTTCTTCAGTTCAGAAATTGTATTCTTCATTTCCTCTTGGATTTTGTTGATAGTTTCTATTTCCTTTTTAATGTTGATATAGTTTTCAGTGAATTCATTGTAGTTTCCCTGTAGTTTCTGGTATCTCTTTGTGAGCTCATTGAGCTTCCTGATAATCATTTCTTTGAACTCAATATCTGATAGTTGAGTTGTCTCTATTTCATTTAGCATTCTTTCTGAGGCTTCCTCCTTTCCCTTCATTTGAGGATTGGTTCTTTGTCTTCCCATTGTTTGTGAGACTCTTCTTGTTAGCCTCTGCTTCTTAAATTGAACTGTTCTGGCTCCCTGGGTTTATGGTGTGAACTTCTGTGGTAGAATACCTGTGAGATTCAGTGGTGTCGTCTCTTTCAGCTATCCTGGTGTTCACGGCTTCCACCTACTCTTTTTTGTAATCAGTTGGAGGGGTAAGGCAAAATGGCTTAGGACAGCAAGAGAGTATTCTATGATATTTACAGTAGCAGCCAGTAGAGAAGAGATAGGAGATCCTTTGGCTATGTATAGTGTTAACTGTGATCTTCCACCCAACTAGCCACTTTTTAGAAAGGTTGGAAAGAAGATAAGATTCTTGTTGGGGAGGGAAGGATTGTTAGTTGGATCTAGAAAGCAGTGAGGTTGTGGGAGGTCAGATTCTGAGATAAGGTGAGAGTAAAGAATAGTAAAGAGGTGTAATGTGTGAGAGAACAGATTTAACCACTATATTAATAGATTTTAATAAACTGTGAAGTGGGCTAAAATCTGGGGGTGAGGGATGTTGTGTAGTATTTACAATTGTATGGAATAGCATTATTTACAGTAGTATTAGAGCAACAATCATTGACAGAATCTATGAGATCTAGACAACAAGAATGGGGAGCATAGAACCTTGAGTAGTGTACTAATGGAACACAAATGAAGTGAAGGACAGAAAATTAGCAAGACATTATGAATGAGATAACGGGGAAACCTGCCAAATGATACAATATAACTAGACTAGCAAAGAAGACTATACGGAAAGAGGAGGAATATAAAAATACTATTAAAATGAAAGATATAAGAATAATGAAAAATAATAATACAAATATGCAATAATGTGCAGGTTCTTTGTAATAGTAAAGTGAAATTTGTCCCGCTGTCTCAGCTGTTAGGATGTCCCCTGTTTGGTTCCAACTCTGTCTTTTTACAGTTTCAGGGTTTTTTGTGTCACTTGTGGGTTTTTAAAAAGAAAAAAGAAAAAAGAAAAAAAAGCAGAAGGAGGAAGGAAGAAGAGATAAAGTTGGAAAGAAAGGAAGAAGGAATAGAACTAGAAAGAAGGAAAGAGAAACAAAAGGAATTAAGAGATGTAAAAATAATAAAAATTAAAAAATAAAAAATTACTTAAAAAAAACAAAAACAAATAAACAAAAAAACCTCTTGTTGGTTTCAAACTGGCCAAATTGGTTTTTCTGGTTTTTCTGGCTGCAGCAGGCTGAGGGGCTATTGGTTTCACTTTTCTCCTTTCCTGTTCAGCACTCAGTCAGCCTCACTCCCCAAAACCAGCTGGGTGCCTCTCCGCAGGGCCCTGGATGTGGGATCCAGGCCCTCCCAAGTGCACTCTCCCTAGGTTAATGGGCACAAGCTCCGGGTCTGCTGCTAAGTGTGCACCTTCCCTGGGTCTATGGGTGTGAGCTCCAGGGCTCCTGTTGAGTGCTCGTGCCCTCCTTGGGTTGTGGGCTCTGGGGTTCCTGCAGAGAGACTGCACTTTCCCTGAGTTTACTTATGGGTGTGGGCTCCAGGTCTTCCACAAAGCACACTCTCCCCAGGTTGGGGGCTCAGGTGCTGGGCCAGGTCGCCCTTGGTCGCATGGGCTCAGGTGCGCACTCTTCCTAGGGCTATGTGTGGGTGCTCACAGCCCCTGTGTGTTTGCCACTCAGTCTTCACTCCCCTCTGTGAGCCTTCAAGCAACAAGGCCTCCCCTGGTGCTGCTCAATCCTTGTTTGGCCAGTTCTCTCCCAATAGCTCTGTGTCAGATCCAGCAAGTGCCGGGCCAGGGCTGCAGCCTCCCTGGTCCCCGCTGATCCCTGGGCCCTTATTGTCCTGAAGCACTCTCCTTACTGTATGGTTTTTCAATGTCTGCTGCAATTTTTGATCTCCTATTTTCATATATGCTGTGGTACTGTTGGCTGTTTGCTCTGTTCCTCCGTGGATTGGCTAGGTTTTTCTCCCATGTATAGGATGAAGTGGAATCTGCTCCCTCCTACCACACTGTCATCTTCCCTTAGGATTTCTAATTTCTTGTTCTTCCTCTTCTTTTTCTGGCACCCCTATGGTATGAATGTTGGAATGTTTGAAGTTGTTTTTTGTTTTTTTTTGAGCTGAGTATCACTGATGAAACCTCAGAAGCATTTTTTTCCTTTAGTTGGTACTGACACCCATTTTTTTACACAGTAGTATATATATGAATGAAAGACACTTAAAAGTGAAGGAAAACAGAATACACTTTCTTTTTCTATTTGTACATGGAGAGCTGTAAACTTTCTCACACCAAGCCTGATCCTCTGTCTAGCTACTGGTACTAGAATTATATAACCCTTACCCAGGGCTGCTTCTTGCATGTGAAATCTTTGTAGGTACAAGGCACGGTGCTCGGATGGGCCCATGCTTGGTTTAATACTTTGTTGTTGCAGTCTTTAAATTCTCAATGATTTTGTCCTTGAACTAGTGTTTTCTTAGGTGAAGTCTGAAAGTCAATGAAGTCTGCCAACAGAGGACCTAAGCACACTCTGCATGTCTGCTGTGCCATTCCTTGCTGCTCCCATTCTTCTATAGTGTTTGTTATGCCCCGTAAGCACAGGCTTCTGATGGACCAATGATGCATAAGAGTTGAGTAATACTCAAAACACATACAAGGTAAGTGTGTTATGTCTTTGACCAAGTAAGCCAGGACACCGATAGCCTTAAGTGCCATGCTTTCTATTTGAACTAGAACTTGCTTTGCAAGCAGAAAAAGGCAATGGCATTCTGAGAAGAATTAATGACCCAAGGACTCTATTATATTCTTTCTTAGCATTATTTCTTTCTTGTGTTTCTTCCCATGCTCACAACTATAAAACTACTTTTGCTCCACCTTGTACTTTTTCTTAACCACCTAATTTTAGTGTATCTCCACACTAACTGTCTTGGTGTCCTTCAGCTTAATTCTGTTTATCATCTCTGGAGGATAAACTTTTGTGTTTTTTTTCTATAGTAAGGAGTAGCAGTCACCTGGTTGGCTCTTGGTATTAGAATAGATATTTGGAAATCTGAGCTAGACTGTCAATCAATACTCTTGTTATAGCTCTACTTTTACCCCTATTTCCAAAGGTCCTGGGTGCTGCCAAATCCTGAGTCTGTTGAGGGTTCTATGGCATAAATTTTGTTTCTTCTTGCCTTTCTCTACTGATGGTTAGTAGTTAGCTTTATAGGGTCTGCTAAGTCTATTGCACTCAATCATTTGCTTTCTTGGATCCAGAATTTTGTCTCTTCTATCTTCTCTATTTGCCTGGTCTTTGGGGTTTTTGACTAAATAAATCTCTTTGCTGTCATTCTAGTAAAGTTTTTGTAGGAAACCAAGATAATACAACAAGTTTCTATCCCCAACCAGGAGCAAATACACAAAATCCTTGATCTTCACATTTCTCTGAAGTCCCCTTGAAGTATTTTAATTGAAAGCAGATTGATTCCAGAATTCAAAGAATCCAGTAATTCTTTAAATGATAAGTTTCTTCTATTTAATTTCATAATTAAAATTTCAATGGTCTATAGTTTGTAAATTTCCTCTGAAAATGTGGGGATTACTGTGGGAAACATAATACATTGACCAAATTATAGATTGACATTAGTGAGAACACAGCAAGAGAAGCAGCACCCAGGACTGCTTGGGTGTATGTTGTGCCTGGTAGCATTTGTGTGTGTGTGTGTGTGTGTGTGTGTGTGTGTGTGTGTGTTAGAAACAGTAAAGGCTTGGATCTCTATCTTGCCTCTGCTACTTAGTAGCAGAATAAAATAATCTCTTTGAGGTCACTGTAAAATAAGCACAAGAAATTAATACTGCATTTAGGGTATTGTTGTAGGGTTGTAGGATAGCTACCAGTATGTGGCACATGTCTAGTCACAGCAGAAATTAACTCTCTTCCCTGGCATCAGAGGAAAGTGGTAAGAAGAGGAGGGCGAAACAGGATGGGACTAGGAGATGCCCTCCCACCCCATTCCTAAGGCTCTCAACTAATTTTTGGAACCCATGCTTCTGTGGAACTTACATGTTTTCTGCTATAGTAAAGAATTCAGGAAAAGGAGGCCCTGGATAAAAGAGGACTGGTTAGTGGTAAACAGAAAAAGAGGAAGAAAAAAAGAACATGAGAAGAAAGATAAAATGAAAGACATGTTATAAACATATTATTGACAAGAGTGGCAATGGTGGGACATCTGTTAACCCAGATAAAATAGCCAAAGTAAAAGCAGGAAGTTTCTAAATTAACCTTACTATCTAGGAGAAAACTCACACCCTTGTTGACTCAGGGTGATTATCCACTGAAGGACTTGTATGATTTTCTTCTCCTTGGAAATCTTTCCGTTATTGCCTGGATCAGTCCTCTCACTAGAAGAACATCAAGATGAGTTAAAGATGAAACTTGAACCAGTCCTCTCAGATACTGGCTAGTAACTCTGGTGAAAGTTTGACAAAAGAGAAAGCAAATGAACTCCCTTGATCATTTTTGGAATGAAATTATTTATACCTGCTGTACCTAGTCTTTGTTAATAGGGATAATTGTGAGTTGGCTGCATATCATTTTAAAGGAATGATATATCATTTAAATAAATTATCTACATCTGGAATTTTCTGTTTCTCTGAAGAACTTGAGGGCTGAGTTAAATAGTTGAATGACTTTCAAAATTTTGAATTTGTCTGATTTTAGTAGTCACTAGTAGAGATGCAGAAAGAGCAGCAAAGGGAGGGTAATTAGTTACCTGGGTAGAAAAGCTATTTTTAAAAGTTGTTAAGGTAAGAGTACAACTCTGCCCAAGAAGGAAGGAGTTTGGGTCAGACTCTGTTGTATAGGAAGGCTACAGCTTATTCTTTGTCATCATCTAGAATTCTAATTACAGCCATTGGTTAGCTCCACCTTGTATAAGTATCTTTATAGAAATCACTGGAGGGGTTCCTTTACTTGGAAATTTATTAATATAAAAAAGAGATTTGAATATGATTGAATTTTTACTGCTGAGAAAGCAGTAAAAATCTTACAAAACAAATGTTCTCTTAGGAGAAAATACACTTAACAAACCAATACTCATATGCAGTGGTGTATCTGATACTGTTTCCAATTTCCCATCTCTAAGCCATCAGCATAACCTTTAGCCAGGTGTGGTTAGGAGAACAGTCCATGTCTGGGTTTTGTTCAAATCACCCTCTTCTTTCATCATCTTCTGCCAATGACTTCTGATCTTCAGCATCCTATGATGCTCTGTATCTTGTTTGAATGGTGACATCATTGTAATGAGAAGAAGATCCTCATTGTGGCAATTCTTACTGTCACTGCTGCAGTTGCTCAGAATTTGTGCTGCTAAAGTATTATCACAAGCTGTATTTCTATAAAGACTACAGCTGCTGTTTCTATTTTGCCCACATGAGACAGAAACCACTGGGCTGGGATATAAAGGGTGACCTCACACCTTCACCACAGTGCCCTCAACCCTTCTCAGACCCTTGACTGTCGCTAGGTTCTGTTACTGTGCTTTGTACATGCTCAGGAATGGTAGGGGTTTCATAGAGAGCCACGGCTTTGTCAAAACAAACACACACACAAATATATATTTTGTTGAAATTTCTACCATCTGGAAATTTCTCTCCCACTTTGGTGAAGTCATTGACTAAAGTATATCTCTTGAGCTATACTTTCAAATACCTTCTAATTGTTTGCTGTTTAACTGTTTGGGGTCTATTCTGCTGTGGCCACAGGGTCAGGTAATAGCTTTGTATGCTATAGTATATAACATAATTTAAAAATGATATTGTGAAATATATCATAAATAAGTGTGTGCATAAAATATATGTACAACCTGAAGAAGACTAATAACATGAACAGTCATTTATTCACCACTTAGCTCAAGGAGCATGATATTATTAGTACTGCTGAAACCTTCTGTGTTCCTCTCTGATCCCATCTTCCTCTCTCCCATCAAAGGTAATACTAGTTCGAATTTTGAGTGAATCATTCCTGTGATTTTCTTTATACTTTTAACACATATATATTTTCAAACAATGCATTGTCTTTGCTTTGTTTTTTAACTTTAAATAAATAGTTCTAATGTATAAACTCTCCTATTAGTCTTTTTATCCACTCAGTTTTGAATTGGTATCATTCATATTAATGCATATAGCTATAGTTTGTTCATTTTCATCACTGTATAATGTTGGGAACTGCCCTGCCTGGTATCAGAAGCTGTAACCCCCACCAAGGCTAAGGCTGAGGGAACAACTTTGGACTGTAAGCCAGCAAGGAGACAAAAGCTTATCTCCCTGGCAGGAGCACCGCTTCTGCTCCTTTTATTTCACCCTGCCTGGCCCCCAGTGCTTGGTCGGTTAGCCAATGGTGGGTAAGATTCCTCAAGGGGGGAACGATCTAAGACAGGCACGATCATGTAGGAGGCCCCCAAGGAAGGACTTTGAGGGTACGGCAAAAGGGGATGATGGACCCTCGCCCCTTGGCTTTGACAAAAGCCTGAGTCCTCATTGTATGTGAGAAAATCTCCCAATCTCTTGGCTGCCTTACTTCCCTTGCCCCACCTAAGCCTGAAACAATGACAGAGAGTGGTGCAGTCCTGTGCTGGAAAGGGCGGGTTCCCCTAGCAATCAGGCCTAAGAAAGAATATGTAAAATCCTGTGAAACCTGCTTTGTTTAGAATGCTCTCAATTAACTGATAAGGGTCCAAGGAAGAAGTCAGTTTGTTCCTTAAAGTTTTTTACAGCTCTTTGACCCTGACTCAAAATAGGCCCTCAGACTTCCTTGTTATCTATTGTTTAATCCTTACTTCCTGGCAATGAGTAATGAGCTTTACCTGAATTCCTATGCAAACAAACCCAGTAAAAGCCTGCTCGGGCGGGAGAACGAGGTGTTCTCCCTTAGGGGTGCTCTCCCCTAGGGAGGGTGGCCATGGCGCTCTCCACTAGAGAGAGTGGCCATTCCATCCCTATTTCCCCACAGGACCTGGTTGTCTCTGTGTGTTCTTCTCATGTTTCGATGAGCCATCCGCAGCATTCTTTGGTCACTGCCGGTCAGTGGCTGTGACAGTATAATATTCCATTTTAGGGGTATACTAATTTACCCACTCTACTATTCATAGACATTGGCATTTGTTTTTACTCTGACAGTCAGTGTTCTCTGAAAATCTTCACATGTGTCTTATAGTAAAATTATGAGGAGAATTGCTGGCTCATAAGGTTCATGTGCATGTTTAGCTTTCCTATGTAACCCCAATTTTTTTCAAACTGCTTGTAATAATTTACCCTTCACCAGCAGTGTATTAGGGTCTTCATTGCTTCATGTTCTTGCCAATAGTTAACATGGTCAGATTTCTTATTTTTTTATAATCTAATGATGTGAAATAATATATCATTGTACTTTATTTTATATTTCTTGATTACTCAGTGAGGTAAAAGTCATTTCAGACAGTTGTTGGACATTTCAATTTCCTCTTTTTAAAGTGCCTTTTAAAGTTCTTTGCTTATTTTTTCTATTGTTTGGACTGTCTTTTTAGTGATGCTAAAAAGAAGTTCTTAAAGTATGCTGGATAAAAGTTCCTATTTGTTCATAAAAGTTGGAAAGTTCTTTCTAGTCTGTTGCTTGCTTATTAAGTTCCTATAGAGTGTCTTATAATGAAATGCCTTCTTGATTTAATGTAATCAAAAGTATCAATTTTTTATGATTGGTGCTTTTTTATCTTAAAAATGCTATCATACCATGAAGTTATAAAAACATCTCCCCCAAAATCTTCATTTTTGTCTAAAATTAGCTCTTAAATCCTTGCATATGATCTAAAATCTTTATAGTCATCCCAGGGACCAGGCAAATAACTGAAAAATCCTCAGAGGGTTCCTGGTCCCAAAAGCAGGGCCACCCCCAACCTTCCAGCCTTCTCAGCTGAGGCACTACACCTCACCATGCAGAGAGAAGCCTTCTGAACCATGGAAAGTGGGCCAAACAAAATGACTGCTGTTATAGACCCTTAAGTTTGGTGTTTTGTTATACAATAATAGGCAGAAATAGAGAATTCTTCTTCAATTTTTCTCAATTAAACTGTATAATTTTTCAGTAAAAGTCTTGCAAATGTTTGCTAGATTGATTCCTAAGTGTTTGATAATATTAGATGCTATTACAAATAACATTATTCATATATTTATTGATTATAAAATACATTACTATATTTTATTTTCTAAGAACTTGTTACTAAATTGATTTTTAAAATGTGATTTTGTACCCTGCAACCTTATTAAACTCTCTTAATTTAAAAAAATTTTTGTGCTCATTTTTTGAATTTCTTACATACACTGTTATCACCTGTAAATTTTACCAATTTTGCTTCTTTCCTTTTAGTACACATAAAATATAAAGAATACATAGTTTTTTCACTACTGTTCTGGCTGGGATCTCCAATACAATGGCAATTAGAAGTAGTGGTAGCCAATAGCCTTGTCATAGTTAAAAGGCCAATATTTCATTACAGGTTTGTTGTGGGTTTGTTTGGGGTTTGTTGTAGGCAAAAGAAGTTCTTTTTTATTTCTAGTTTAATAAGATTTTCATCAAATATTTTAAAAATTAATTCATATTCTGCATGTACTGAAATAAATGTATGTTTTCTATACATTTCTAGGTTTAGTTTTTAAGTATTTGGCTTAGGTTTCTTTATTTTCTTGTTCTGTCTTCAGTTTTGGTATCTATGCTAGCTTTATAAAATAAATAGAAAAAGTTTCCTCTTTTTCTGTTCCCTGAGTTTATAAAAATGGAAATATCTTATTCTTTCAGCACTGTTAAAAATTATGTTTAAAGTCTTTTGCATGTAAAATTTAAAACTATAGACTCAGTTTCCTTAATCATTAGAGGATGAATCAGGATTTCTAGATTTTCTTGAATTAGTGTGTTAATTCATATATTTTTAAAGAATATTTCCTTGACTTCTGGCCAACATGGAGGCATAGGTAGATACACTTTGCCTCCTAGCACACCCCAAAGCAGGACAACAACAAATTTAAAACAACCAGAACTGCCAGAAAATTGAACTGTATGGAAGTCCTACAACCAAGGAGTTAAAGAAGAAACATTCATCCAGACAGGTAGGAGGAGTGGTGATGGGCAGCCAGGGTGGAGAGGACATGCAACAAGGCAGTGGCTGGAGGGCTGGGTGGTCCCACATTTGCAGATAAATTGGGAAGAACCACTGGGAATTGAGACAGAGTACACAATCCAAGCTTTCAGTGCTGGAAAAAGAAAGTCTTAAAACCTCTGAATGAAAAACCCTGTGGGGGTTGAGGCAGCAGGAAAAACACCAAGCCTCACAGGAAAATTCATTGGAGAGACCCACAGGAGCCTAGAATGTACACAAACCCACTTACCTGGGAATCAGCAACAGAAGGGCCCAATTTGCTTGTGGGTAGCAGGGGGAAATGACTGAAAGTTGGCAGAGAGCCAAGCCAGTGGCATTGTTACCCCTCTGACCTCTCCCCCACATACAGTGCTACAACCAAAAGAAGTTGGTTGCCGCACCCTGGCGAATAACTAAGCCTCTACCCCTTACAATGTAACAGGTGCATGGAGACAAAATAAATGCCCCAAATGAAAGAACGAAACAAGGCTCCAAAAATAGAACTAAGCAATGAAGAGATAGCCAACCTATCAGATGCAGAGTTCAAACATTGGTAATCAGGATGTTCACAGAAATGGTTGAGTATAGTCACAAAATAGAGAAAAAAGTGAAAGCTATGCGAAACAAAATAAAGAAAAATATACAGAAAACCAATAGTGGAGGGAAGGAAACTGGGACTCAAATCAACAATTTGGAGCAGAAGAAATAAACATTCAACCAGAACAGAAGGAAGAAACAAGAATTCAAAAAAATGAGGAGAGGCTTAGGAACCTCTGGGACAACTTTAAATGTTACAACATCCGAATCAAAGAGGTACCAGAAGGAGAAGAGGAAGAGCAAGAAATGGAAAACTTATTTGAAAAAGTAATGGCATAGAACTTCCCCAATCTGACAAAGGAAATGGACATCCAGGAAGTCCAGGGAGTTCAGAGAGTACCAAAGAAGCTGGACCCAAGGAGGAACACACCAAGGCACATCATAATTACATTATCCAAGATGAAAGATAAGGAGAGAATCTTAAAAGCAGCAAGGGAAAAGGAAACAGTTACTTACAAAGGAGTTCCCATTAGACTATCAGCTGATTTCTCAAAAGAAATCTTGCAGGTAAGAAGGGGCTGGGAAGAAGTATTCAAAGTCATGAAAGGCAAGGACCTACATCCAAGATTACTCTATCCAGTGAAACTGTCATTTACAGTGGGAGGACGGATAAAGTGCTTCCCAGATAAAGTCAAGTTAAAGGAGTTCATCATCACCAAGCCCTTATTATAGGAAATGTTAAAGGGACTTATCTAAGAAAAAGATGATAAAAAATGTGAACAGTAGAGTGACAACAAACTCACAATTATTAACAACTGAACCTAAAACAAAAACAAAAACAAACTAAGCAAACAACTAGAACAGGAACAGAATCACAAAAATGGAAATCACATCAAGGGTTATTAGCAAGGAGGAGGAGTGGGGAGAATGGGGGAAAAGGTACAGGGAATAAGAAGCATAAATGGTAGGCACAAATAGACCGGGGGAGGTTAAAAATAGTATGGGAAATTGAGAAGCCAAAGAACTTACATGAATGACCCACAGACATGAACTAAGAAAGAGAAGGATGCGGATGGGAGGGGGGTTTCAGGGAAGAAGGAAATAAAGGGGAGAAAAAAATGGGACAACTGTAATAGCATAATCAATAACATATACTTTAAAAATGAAAGAATGTTTCCTTTTAACTACATTTTAAGTAGTCCATTTACTATAGATCTTGTAAAGTATATTTTTAACTTTTGCTTTATGATCTAATGGTTAATTTTTATAAATGGAAAAATTTGCTTTTATAACATTATTTTTACTATTTATTTAATATATGCTACAGATATGCAGTTGCAATATTCTTAATTCTTAATACTGTTTATTTGTGTCTTCTGTATTATGTTCTTGATAAGTCTTACATGAGTTGTATCCATTGTACTAGATTTAACAAAAAAAAAGCCAACTTTTAGTTCTGTTGCTTATCTCTAATATGTCTTTTTAATATTTCATTAATTTCTGTTCTTATATTTATTTCATTTCTTCAATTTTTTTTGGATTTGCTATTTTTTCTTCTTTTCTAGCTTTTTAAGTTAGATGTATAGGTCATTTATTTTCTACCTTCTTTGTTTTTTAATATAAATATATAAGGCTTAAATTTCTTTCCAAATATTTGTAGATGCCTCCAAAAAGTTGGTTAAGAAGTGTTTCTTATGACCATTCACTTTAAAGTATTTTAAAATTTCTTTGATCTATGTTGTATTTCAGAGTATGTTTTCAATTTCCCAATGCATGTGTCTTTTTAAGATACATTTTCTTCTTAATTTCAAACTTAATTGTGTTGTCATAAATGTGTCTATCAGGCTCTAGATTCTTTGAAATTTGTTGACTACTGTTAGGCCTACTATTTGCTTAATTTTTGTATATGTTTTCTGTATGTGTTTTCAAAGAATGTGTGTTTTTTAGTCATGGGTATCATTTTCTATACATGTCTATTGGCTCAAGGTTAGTATTTGTGTGGTTCATGTATTGTATAATGTTACCATATGTTCAACATGTTTCTTTTCTGTTTCTAAAATATTTTATTTATTTATTTTTTGACAGAAGGGAAAGAGGGGAAGGGAGGGATAAAGAGAGGGAGAAAAACATCAATGTGTGGTTGCCTCTTGCACACCTCCAACCAGGGACCTGGCCTGCAACCCAGGTATGTGCCCTGACTGGGAATCAAACCGGTGACCTTTGACTTTGCAGGATGATGCCCAACCCACTGAGCCACACCAGTTGGGGCAGTTCAACATGTCCTGATTTTGAGCATCAGTGTGACCTCTATGCCTGTTTGTAAGTGCATTCTCCCTGGTCAGTCCTCCCTTAGCCTTTGGTGAGCACAGAGGCCACTGACACCTGTGACCATTTTAAGCTACACCTTTGATTTAGAGTTTGTTTGCTTGCTTTTGACCACATAGATGGAATAGTTTCAGGTCCCTATTTCTGGTCCTCAGTGAGTATAGCCTGAGGTTAGAGTTTCCCAGTGGAGAAGCAGAGAAAGGCATATATTGGTATTGGTTCACTCCTTGGCATGGATTTTATACTACTTCACCCATTGAGAAAACTGCTCCCCCAAGATTCTGGCTTTTAAGTTGGTGTCTGTGACCTGACTCCTGCCCTGCTCAGAGCACTAACAGTTGGCATTTATCTCCCAGAGAAATGCTGGCTCCAGCCTTTATGCATCCTTGAGGATTTGTGCTTTCTTATCATTTCTGACATCTGAGGAATTCCCTTACACTCTGGCCAGCTTATCTAGGCATTAAAGTCATAATTTTATATTTTAACTGTCATTTTTATTTGTGTAATACTTGCAGGGGATTCCACATTGCTAGAAAGATAAGTCTATAATGTAATTTGGGAACTGAAAAAAGTTAGAGCAATCCAACATCAAACTATGATTTCAGGTGAAAATGGCTCTGGATTTAATTTTTCAGCTGGACTGTTCTGGAGCACAGGAGGAAATAGTGCAGTGAAAAGGATGAATGGAAAAAAGAAATACAGAGCATGGAAGTGTTCTTGTTATGAGCTCTTTTCTATCTGCCAAGCCAGTGCAAAAGTTTCTACTGCCTCTCTTTGAGTTTCTATAACTGTAATAATGTGAATATTGCTTCTTTCCAGATTTGTGAAGCTTTAGTCAGGAAATATACACAAATACTTTACATGGGATTTTGCATACAGCAAGCACTCAGTAAATGTGGGGTGAAATTGACTCTAAGCCTTCTAATAGGGCTTTGATAGATGCCTCCCAGAGTTTGCCTAGAGACATAGTCAATGCCCAGGTGTGTGACAGTCTCAAAATGAGAACTTAGACTAAATTGAATAGAATGACAAAAGGCAATTGTAGGGGCAAAATCACTCTGAAGAAAATATTCCCATAGGTGTTCTTTATACAGAGGTCTCAGAGAATTTCCACAAAGTTCCAAGGAATGTGAACTCTTCAAGCCTGATAGATTTTAGGCATCAGCCTGTTACTTTGATTTTCAACAGGGCTGCTCATTTGTAACTGTGGTAAATGTGGGGCACTTCCTTGGATCACAGAATCAAGGATAAAATGTCCAAACTTACTTCCTGCATTCTTACACATTTTTTTTAATGTGTACTTTTTTTCTACAGAGGGAGTTTCAATGCCTGAAAGTCAGAAATTGACCTATGGTCATTTAGGTACACAGACTGGGAATCCCAGGACGCCTTAGTATCAGGCGAAACATAGAGGCTTCTACTTGGCTCACTCAGGGTGAGCACAGATTATCTTTGACATTTACTGAATGAGAACATTCTTGCCACAGGAATGAAGTGTTTTCCAGTTTATGTTAAACTGAGAACTCCAATTCACTGTGATAGTTGGTTTGGCAGGGTTAGTTGCCATTAAAATCTTCCCCATCTTGAATGAAACTTAAAATGACTCTGAGCCCAGTGAGGAAGGAAAAGCTGACAAAGTAGCCCTGGGCACTGCTGCCCTATGAGTCATAGCAGAGAAAGACATCAAGGGCTTCTGTCACTGCATGTCTTACAGACCTCGAATGACGTGGGGAATGGACTCCAACTGGTCATCTGGTCATGACCATGGTTTGCTCTCTGGCTATTGGTCTGCTTTTCCTGTAACTTAACTAAGGCTACAGAAAAAAAAACTGTCTTTAGCATATACCACTCTCATATCCTTTATAATATGTACACACAAGTATATTGAAAAGGGCAATGAAAACAAAAGAATAAAGGGAAATGAACTATTTCTACCAATGCCTAGAAAAGTTTGAAGCAAAGAAAGAAAAAATTGTATAGCTCAAATAAATTGTTGGGGGAAAGACAAAATTCATTAAAGAGTATATTATGATTTCACCTGCACTGCTTTTTGCATCTGGGCATTTAAGGGTGAATTAATAAGCTTACAATGTACACTATACAATATTAGGCTCTTATTAAGTTTTGTCATCTAAATAGCTTACATTAGATTGAGTTATAAGTATGCTTTATTTTCTGATGACAAGACCCTGAGAATACTTTCATTTACATTTATTGTTTCATTATAAATATAATAACAATTATTCATATGATATATTTGACTAGAATACTGGCAATAAACATTAATTCTTAAATTATTAAGGGTCCATGTTACCCTTCCCTATCAAGAACACAAAGCAGGCTCCATATCAAGCATTTTTGTCCTCTGAAGTGAGATTTTTTTCCCCTGAGAACATAATAAACACTTAATAAAGTTTAGCTCACCATGGAATTAAATTTGATTCTGTCTTCATATTAAGCATTAAATATTTTATTAGTTGATCAAAATTACATGTAATCTATGTAAAAACTAGAGAAAATGCTTTTTTTTCTTTTTTAGATGTACTCTATGTTAAAACTAGAGAAAGTTTTTTCCTTTTTTACATATAGTTTACCCCATTAGGCAAGGCCATGAATCCCCTGAAATGTGCAAAATGTTGTGTGTCAGAAATAGAGAGAGAGGGTGTGAGAGAGAGAGAAAGGAGGGAGCTGGTGTTGTTGATGTTATTTTTTTTCTGGGGCAAAGGCCTGCAGCTTTCATCAGATTCTCAAAAAAAGTCCACAATTAAGGACTTCTGACCAAAGGTAAGGATACTTTTCCAGGTGAGCTATAAGAGCCTTCATTTTGCAGATGGTAGGAGATTGTGTTATATTTCCGACATAGTCTATTCTAATAAACTTTATCATCAAAAATCTTAATATTTGAGAAATTAAAACATGCAGTTATGAACACAGACACTAAGGAAGTCATGGTCCTGGAAAACAGTGTGGTGACTGTGGGAGGGGGAGAAGGGTGGGGGGAGAGGAAGGATATGAGGGAGATAAATGGTGATGCACACAAAATACTGTGTACAGGTGATGTGTTGTAGAACTGTGTGCCTCAACCCTATATAATTTTGTTAACCAGTGTCACCCCAATAAATTCAATTAAAAAAAGCTCTTTGGAGCTCCCCAGGATTTTACAATATTCTGCAACTGTGTTCTGTTTTCCTGAGGCACTAATAAGCAAGATATATGGCTCTATTTGACTTGACATCTTAGGGCTTATAATTTAGTTGTTTGATTTTACTTTGTCATTTGCCAAGTGTTCACATTCATAACTCTTCAACAGTGCACTTCAATTATGAGGTGATTGGAACTTTAGGATAGCATTCAAGTAATCTTACTCCCTCCCATATTCCCTCCTTTCTTTTTTTGCTTTCTTCCCTTCCTTTTTTTGTTTTATTCATTTTATTTATTTTTAGAACTCTAAAAGTAAATGTGTGTTGCAAAGAACCCTGTGCAATATTATAAATAATAGTAACATCAATAATAACAATAAATCTTGACTATTTATTGCTTATGATTTCAAAAAGTTTTTAAAAAGCTCCTACCTCATTAAGTAGGGAAAAAATAGCTATCCTCATTAAATTAACATCTGATCTACTGTAGTTCTGACTTTCATTACAAAGCATTAATAACTTGTCATTTGTAGAAATACTTTGAAAAGTATAGGGTTCCTGATTGACTGCAGGGCCGTAAATCAATCACCAGCCTCTACTGACATCACGATCCCCGGGGGTGCGGCTGGAGGCTTTAGGAAAGGCAGCAAAGTCCCCAGCCTGAATTACAGCCCCGTTATTCAATCTGGAGCCATGCTTTGTTATTTATAGTACATAGAAAAAGAGTGTGGACTTTTTGAAAGAGGAAAACAATAAATCAAGCTAACAAGATGACCAGCTCTAATATTAAAATGTAAAACTCTATGATGTAGAGGTAGAAAGATTAATGAGCATATGACGCATGGTTATTAAAGGTGTGATGGGCAGGAGAGGGGATGGATTATGAGGAAATTAAATGAAGTATTTCATTGGAAGGCAATCAAGTTCCATGGAAGTTTTTAAATGACCAGCTAATAGACCTGGTCTTATTACCATAGCGACCTAACCCAAACCCACAGAACTTTCTCTAATACTTTTTCTCTTAAAACGCCAAGTCTTGCTGTGACATACAATCGCAATGGAGTGCAAACACTATTAATAGTTACAGCACTGCTACTGATGCTTTCTTGCAGTTATTGCTCCCCTGGGATGGGTAGTCATGACATTTGGGAAGGCCTGAAACAACAGAATAATAAAGTGATGGTTTTCAAGAATGATCACCAGGTAATAAATTTAGCATTCAAAGATATTAATATGGGTTTGAGGAATGAGAAGAAAAACATGTTTTTCTGATGATTTTGCTTGAGGTAGTATGCCAATTAAGATATTTACGAGTTAATATCAGAGGATTCCAGGTTATTGGCTCCTGTTTCTGTGTAACAGAATCAGTCGCTAAAACCAATTTCTCAGCACACACCCTTTAACCTTTGCTGTGGTGTTTTTGCAATCCATTTACCTGATCCTTCTTTCCCCTCTCCTTCATCATCCCTTCAATACTTTAAGCCTCATTTCCTGTGTAGCAGTTAATAAAAGAAAAATGTCACCCGTATAACCCTTACCCAGGCCACCCTCCCTTTCCTTCAAATTTATAGGTCTTTGTCTTACAGTTAGTTTTTTTCACCTTTGTTTAAAGTGTGTCAGCCTGTCAAACTCAGCAAGCCCAAATGTTCAGAAATCTGCAAGCTGACACTCAGTATAACAGCTGACATGTCATTTGTTTAAATTCAAATTCCTGAGCCTTTATCAGTGGAATCCCTGTGAAATAGAGAAAGGAAGAGAAATTTGGTGAAAACAAAACAAAACAAAAACAATGAAAACACCCAGCTAGATGTAGTTTATCAATCTTTTTTCAGGGCATATGAGTCTCACTGGAGCTCCCGCAGAACCAATTGGTCTTCACCCTCTTCTGCATCTGCTGAGGCTTCACCACTATGAATGCTTTCTGTTCCTTCAGTCACTTGCATGGTGTTTGAGAGGAACCTGATGCTCTGCTAAATTTCACTCCAGAATGTATTGAAGTAAAATTTCAGGAACCATTTAATACAGTTGCTTATAGAGAAACAAATGCTTCAAAATTTGTTCCCTTAAGGGTAGATCTTACTACTGAGCAATTGGAGCCTTAAATTAAAAAAACATTTTTTTAAATAGACAGGGGAATGTTAAAAATAGCATAGGAAATGGAGAAGCTAAAGAACTTACATGAATGACCCATGGACATGAACTAAGAAGGGAATTGCTGGAGGGAAGGGGGATACCAGGTGGAGAGGGGCAAAGAGGTGAAAATTAGGACAACTGTAATAGCATAATCAATAAAATACATTTTAAAAAAAGAAAAAATCATTATAGGACTTAGTTTGCTAGTGTTAATTGTTTGAGAAATGACATGACAAACACATTTTTAAAACACTTATATTGTTACTTAGAGTATATTATATTTTTACTTCCCTTGAGGGAAGAGATGATCCCAGGATTGTGCAACTGAAGGAGACCTAAATTCAGTATCTCTACTAGTTCGCTAGGGCTGCCATAACAAAATACTACAGATTATTTCCTCATAGTTCTGGAAGCTAGAAGTCTAAGACCAAGGCATTGGCAGGTTGGTTTGTCTTGGGAGCTCTTCTCTTGGTTTGTAGATGGATACCTTCTTGTATGTCCTCACATGGTCTTTTTTTCTGTGCCTGTCCATGTCCTAATCTCCTCTTATAAGAATACCTGTCAGCTCAGGTTAGGGCCCATCCTAAGGGCCTCATTTTAACTTAATTATCTCTTTAAAGGCCCTATCTCCAAATACAGTCACATTCTGCGGTACCAGGGGTTAGGACTTCAACACATGAATTTTGCAAGGGAACACAATTCAGCCCCTTAATGGTATTATGGTCTTTATTTTGGCAAGGAAAAACCTGAGACCTGGAAATGTAAAGTAAATTACCCAAGTTCACACAGCTAATTATTGGCATACCTGGTATCAGGGTTGGAGCTCAGATGTTGTAATTATTAATGTCTACTTGGCCAATGTTTAAACAAAAAAGTAAAATAAAGAAGACTGTGAAGTCCCAGCATTTGACAAATAGTAGACATTTAATAAATATCAGTTGAAAGATTCACAACCTCTCTTTAATTAGAAATAATGACTTATTACAATTTTGGTGGCTTTCAAAATACATATGGAAATGATAAATACATAGAGAAACAAACATAGGACAGAGAGAAAGGATTGGGCTAGAACTATATATAAGGAATTGTACTTCATGTCTCAACTCTACAGCTGTAGTACATTCTAAGGGGTTCCTTTTGCCTTCATTTTACTTGCCTCCAAACACACACTGATGGAGGCAGAGATGTGAGTTGCTGGGGACAGGGGCAGGGAAATACAAAACAAGGAGTCCTAGGGAAAGCAGGAGACAGAGTCAACATTCCCACTAGTAGGTGAGCTGTTAAAGACGCTCTTGCAGATGAACTCCCCCTTTCACCGCTAGGCTCCCATGGCTTTCCCAGTAACAGAGGCAAATTTTTTAGGTGTGCCTCTCTAGTAGGAGTCGGAGTGCAATAAAAGCAGGTGCTAAGATCTTGGCACTTGACACAGACATAGAGTGAAAGGAATCAATGAGCGAAAGAGTAGTCATTAAGCACTGAATTATGGCATCCATGTAAAAATGAAGATTAAAATGATTCCTCACAGAAACCCCTGGCTTATATCACAGACATAGAAAATACTTAGAAGACTAGATACATATGCTGCTTACTACTGAACTGGGAAAAGGACCTCATGAATTATTTTTCTAATCACTTTGTGCCTCACCATTTTCTACTCACCATCAAAATGTTTTTTCTATGGCCTACTTGTTAGTTATCTCATACAGCAATTTAAGCATTTATTGGATAGCCTGTATATGTGTAGGTCTATTTATTTTATTTTCTAAAATATTGATATATTCTCCTCTAAGTAAGATTACATGATTTTCTGAGAGAGTTTTAGCACATTACAATTAGGCACATCACAAACTTATTTGGAAAATTATATGAGCCCCTGTAGAGGACATAGGTTGGGCACCAGTCTCCTTTCTTTTCTGACTCTTCTGTCTTCTCTGATATTTGGTCAATTGCCCTCCCTCTCTGTGTCTCTTATTCAGATTTTGATCACTAGAGATGATGACTGTCTTTTTGCTAGTGTTCAGAGATGATTAAAAATTAGAGTTTTCCTGGGAGGGAGTCTGAAATAAGAGGGTGTGAATCACAGAAATCAAAGTGGTTGTTTTGATCATCATTACATCATTCTCCATTAAAAGTTGTCTCTCTATATATTCTGATATACCTTCTTTCCCATTTATTTGGGACAATTTTTCCTATTCTTTTCCTGTCATTGAATAACTCTTAGTGACTTTTAGATTTTATAAATGAAATGGTACTTCAAGCTATTAAAAGAGGTATCATTAGACAATTGAAGGTGAGAAACTTCTACTAAGAAACACATCAACACTTTATTAACAAACCCAAACTGTAATCTTTCTCTTGCCTATACTGGGCAAAATAATGTCACCTCCTTCCCCCTTCCCCTCCTCTGCTCTTTTCCTCTTCTCCCGCACTCCTCCCCTTCTGAGGCACCTTTGAAACACCAATCCGAAAGAACCTATGCACCCCAATGTTCATAGCAGCACAATTTACAATAGCCAAGTGTTGGAAGCAACCTAGATGCCCATCAGTAAATGAATAGATCAAAAAACTATGGTACATTTACACAGTGGAATTCTGTGCAGCAGAAAGAAAGAAGGAGCTCCTATTCTTTGCAACAGCATGTATGCAACTGGAAAACATTATGCTAAGCGAAATAAGCCAGGCAGTGAAAGACAAATACCATATGATCTCACCTTTAACAGGAACCTAAACAACAAAACAAAGAAACAAGCAAAATATAACCAAAGACACTGAAATAGAGCACAGACTGACAGTGACCAGGGGGAAGAGAAGAGGGAATTTCAGGGGAAAAAAGGAAGGGTATACAGGAACAAGTATTAAGGACACATAGATAAAAACTAGGGGCGGGTGGAAATGGGATGGAGGAGGGGTGGCTGGGTGGGTGGGTTGGGATGGGAGTAAAAGACAGAAAATTGTACTGTAACAACAATTAAAATAAAATTTTTAAAAAAGTGTAAGACCTAGAAACAGGAAGAGAGAAGTAATGAGTGTGCCTAGACTTCCAAATGGTGTCCCAACTAGATGAACCTAATGTCACACACAATGACATTTTGGAAAATGACCTAAGAGAAAAGCAAAATCATAAGATTTATATCTTTTCACTGAAAAAAAATGGTGCTATGACTCAAGTCACTCAAATCCTCATGGGCTACTTTCAAGCTGAGATAACACCATTTATTCACTACTTTGTTTGTGACCCAGAAACCCCTTCCTTCTTCCTTCTCTTTCCAGTCTGGGTGAGTCTGAAGTTGGCAGTGAGAGGGAATGTTGACTATTGTACATAGGGAGTTGGGTGGGAATGTCGAGAGGCATACACATGAGTTTTGTTTGGAGCTAAGGAGTAACCTCCTCTACCCTCCCTATTCTCTTAAAATTGTCTGAAGCATATATGCTCATACTCCCTAAATTTAAATATTCCAGGACCCAAGTGAAACAAATCACTCTCTAGTGGATTTGTTGACTCTCAGAAAGGTAGAGACAGCCTGTCTGTGGGGGCAGGTAGTGTCAATAATTTGTACTTTTCCCACCAACAGTTATTTCTCTCCTATGAACTCTTTAGTGTCTTCAGTTTCAAATTAAATAACCCACTGTCTTGAACTGCACTCTCATTGTTTCTCTGGCATGGCTCTTGCCTCTCCCACAGATTCCAAACTCTAATGTCAGGATTAAGACATATAATTCTTTTCTCCTAAAGCATCAAATTTAACACTCAGTAAATATGATTTAATTGATTGATAAAAGAGAAGGGACAAATGATTTGACAGACAAGAGACAAGGAAAAACCTTAGGAAGTTTTATAACATTTGAAAGTGTCAGTGTCCTCTCATGTTTTCACATTATATGGATACGGACCTATTTGTAATATCTCAGAGGATTCACAGGAACCCCAAGGATGGCCCCAGAAGCTGTTTCTGCAGGAGAGGTCTAATCAATCATGGTACTTCAAAGTAGACAGTGACATGAAAATGCTTATATGGTCATGTCTCCTGGATTGTTTGGTCTTCTGATGAATGGGCTTTACCTATCTGAAATGAGGAGCTAATGATGCCCAACATTAATTGACTGATAGATAGTATCAGACATGTTTGACATGCCTCATGTAATTATTATGATGATTCTATATGGAAAGTACTAGAATCCTATCTCAGGGATGAGAAAGTTGAGCTTTGGAGAGCTTAAGCAACTTGTGGAGATCACATGGCTCACATGTGATGAGCTTTTACTTGTTTCACTCAGAGGTATGAAACCCTTCTTTAACTACAATCACTGCTCCTTAAGTTAGGGTGGTTGTTTTCATTATGTTTGTTGCTATTTTTACAAAGGTAGGATGTGGAAATGCATTTAAAAGAATAAGGAAAAGGAGAAACATAACACATCCCTAGAAAAATATTTGGAAGAATTTAATAAGAAGTAAGCTCTCCTAAAAGCCTTTTATTGATAAAGATAAATTCATTTGTATTGTAGAAGAGTAAAAATAATTTGAGGAATAAATCAATGTAAGAAACTGTTCTATAGAACAGTAAAGTTCTTTATTTCTTTAAAAATAGATTTCTTAAAAGCAAAATAATAATCCAGAAAGGAATTTCTGAAGGAGTGGTTTTGTTTTGCTTCTACAGACATGAATTATGTCAAAAGATTACATGTTATACATGTTCTATATTCAACAATGTCTGTGTGCACATTCTAAAGATAGAACTAAGACAAGGGCAGTTATTTCCAACAATATGAATAATAAATTCTTTTTTACAGTGGAAAAGCCATCTTCATCAGGAAATTTGCTTAAACATAATTTTCCTTATTTTTAGTCATTTAGTGTACTATTAGCTATGATTTTTCTTATTCCAAACTTTTATTTTCAGACTGAGTCTGGAAAGTTATAAAAATTTATTTATTTCTGTATATTCTTTTTACCTGTGGTTTAGGAAAAGACACATTTCCTGACTATTACTATCTTGGTGGATGAAATTCACACATGTCCTATATGTTAGTATACCCACTAATACACAGAATATGTGTGAGTTTGATGAAAAAATATGATCACATCCCCAGGAGAAATTGTTTAGAATAGGCTTTGGAACTGTTTACTCTAGTTTTACAATTATTAGTAGGACTCAACAGAATGGAGTGGTAGAAAGACCAAGATCTTAAGACTCAGACCTACCTGGGATCTAATTTTCAGCTGTGTCCTTAAGTAAATTTTGGGACTCTGAGCCTTAATTTTCTCTCTGTATGATAAATATTTCCCTAAATTTAAATGAGATTATACATGTAGAGTGCCTGGCTCTTGGTGGGCACATAATACTTTTAGGGTTTTTTTTCTTTTCATCAAGCTTATTTCCTATCCAGAGACAGAATTCTGGTGAACTACAAAGACACTTAGGAACAAGGTTTGAGACTGATTGCTATTACTTAATAAATTCATTGGTTATTCCCACTAATCAGAACTCACCAATATCCCTGTGAAATCCTGCCAGGGGTTCTTTGGAGGATGGCATTGGCAACTCAGAGAACTGGAAATAAGCCAATGGTCATAAATTACAAAGCCTTTTACAATCGAAACATGATGGAAACTACATGCCATTTTTGGGGTGATTTGAAAAGCACATGGTTTGGAGTCATTTTGATGGATTAAGTATTTTTCCTGAATCATCTAGTTTAGAAGATTAAAACTTGATTATAAAATACCCAAATGTTTTTAGATGTAGAAATAGTTGAGCATAAATCAAATAGTACAGGTTCATGAGAGAATAATCAAGAGACCAAGTGATGTGGTATTCCTTTAGGTCTGATATTGGAACTAAGAAACATTACAATAGTTTATTGTTCATAAAATAATATATTCTTGCAGAATTGTTGTGGAATGCAAGCACTACCCAGAGTTGATTGGTGCTTGGCAACACACCAAAATAATCCCTATGATGAAGGAAAGTTATGAGAATGTAAACATTTTTTCCAGTGCCTTATGTCTCTAAATCCAAATACAAGTGGTTTTGTAACTTTTCTATGGTTGAAAGGCATTCCAGGATAGAAGCTCTGTGTCAGAAAAAATTACCAGGTTGTCTAGGGCAGCGAGGCTTAACTTTTTGGGTCACAGGTCCCTTTAAACAAATTTTGTGGAAACACAAGATCTACATAATAATATGAAGCCTCCCAAAAATAGCTAGAAGGTGCCATTACAGGTTCTTGGCAGTTATAACCAGTCTCAGTGGGACTTGCAATGTGATGGGAGGAATCCTCACCCTTGTCCCCAAGCAATTCTCTCTTCTATTCTCTTCAACAGCTATTCCTTAATGTATTCTTATTTTTCATAATTCTTGCTTACATGCAGTCTCAGCTAGGATTCTTTCTCCTTTCATCAAAAATAAGAAGATGCTATGGAAAAGAAATACCTTAACATCCTCTCTACTCAGCTCTCACACCTCTCCCTCCTTTGCTCCTTCTCAAATTCAAACACCCATGCTCCAGACCCTAAGTCCATTCTGGTTCTTCTAAGACATTGCTGAAAGGTCTTCCCTTTTCTGTTGTTTTTGACCTCACCTTTCCTTTTCTAGTGGCTATCTGTACCCCTGAATGCACTCTCAACTCTACCTGAAGTTATTCTAAGAAAACTGAAAACAGGAAAGCCCTATTTTTATGCATTATGGAAGTTACCAGAGGGAAAATGGTGAGACCTCTGCCTAGGCATCTGAAATGGTAACAGCAGAGAGGAAAGATGGAGCTATAGTTGAGTAGATCTAAGAAGAATTTTGTGGCCATTTCCAAGAACCAGAATTTGCTTAGATGGTGCGGGCTAGCCCTAGGGATGCAGTGGATTAATGACCTTAGAAAGGTGTTGCCAAAATAAGACTCAGAATGAAGCTCTAGAAAAGGCAGGGGGTGAACACAGAAGAACGTGAGCAAAAACAAGACCCTGTATGCCAGCCCAAGAATAGAATGAAGTACCTCTGGTTGTGAATGAGGCAAATAGGTGATGTGGACTGGAGTCAGCAGAAATTCTCAGTGTTCTCAGGCATTCCATCCATGGACAATTTAGGATATGTTATAGAATATGAGGTTTTTGATCCACAAGACTTCTGAATGTGTTGTTGTGATATGAATGTTAATTCAGTATTTCAGATGTTCCAAGGAGTACTGGAATAGCAGTCAGACTAGAAGGAAGAGGGCTTTGGACAGTGGCTTACTTAGACCTACAAATAAGATCTCACTCAATTAAAAAGAGAAAGTGTATGTAACAAATACATGGATGTTTGTCAAGTAATTGGCTAAAACAAAGACCCACCTACTCAATCTAAAGTCCAGATATACTTCTGCAATAATTCAACTAAAATTATATACTCCAAATGCCTTAAAGTAAGAGATGCCCTCTTATGCTTACACACATATGTTTTCATTATTTATCATACCACTTAGGTGGGTAAGTAATGATGAATGTTTAATTGTTTTTCATTTGTGAATGAGAAAATTGTTGACTAGAGCAATTAAGTGGTTTAATCAAGGAAAGAAAAATAGAATTGAATCCCACATACCTACCTAGACTTCTACTCTCTACAGCCCAACATTCTTGCTGCAGCCAAATTATGTCACGACACAATTTGACATTGTCTCTGGAGACCACAGAGACTCTAGGGAATTCTAGTACTCTACTCTCCTCTCTTGAGAGCTGGCAAAAAAAGTAGCAGCATCACATGGCCCTGCTGCTATCAAAGACCAACCTCTTTCCCTTTGCCTTTTAAAGAGTACTTGGTGTTCTTTCTCTTTATAAGCTGCAATTAGGTTTTGGTTATGGAGGACTTATTAGAATAGTTTTATTGATGCTTTAACACATTTTCTTAGCTGGAAGTTAGTTTAGGAGGCAGTTTGAGAAGCTTGTAAATCAGAACTGCAAGAAGTGGTCTTTCCCTAGCTAATTCTGACCAATTGGCTTCCTACTGTTACATGAGTTTTTGTCATTTTCCTGGGAGACTTTTCTTTCCTGATAAATTCAAGCCATGTTATCTCAAAGAAGAAGGATAAATTGGAAAAGAGAGCATATGGGAAATAATTGTTTGCACAGCTTTTTAAAGTCTTCCAGCCCTGACTCATGCATAGTCTAAGTGCAGGAGGGTTGCCCCAACCCACTGTCAGATGTATAGTACCTCAAGGGTGGAAGTACACCAGGATATGCAAGAGCCCTGTCCCCAGGAGAGTAGGGTCTGCAGGAATGGGATGCCGCACCCACCTTTCCTAGGCCTGGTGGCCCATGATATAATTTTTCTTAAATAAACTATTTATTTTAGAAGAGTTTTAGATTTGTAGAATAATTGCCAAGATAGTGCAGAGTTTTAATATATTCCCCTACCTATCCCTTTTCTTCACATCTTACATGAATATGGTACATGTGTTATAATTAATGGACCATGGTCGACACAGTATTATTACTATTAACTAAAGTCCATAGTTATTTAAATTTCCTTAGTTTTTCCCTAATGTCCCTTTTCTGTTCCAAGATCCCATCCAGGATCTTACATTACATTTACTCATCATGTCTGCCTCTGTAGGCTCCTTTTGGCTATGACAGTTTCTCAGACTTTCTGTTTTTTTGTTTTTTTTTTAATGGTCTTGACAGTTTTGAGGAATACTAGTGAGATAGTTTGTAGAATGTTCTTCGGTTGGGATGTGTTTCTCATGATTCGACTGCGGTTATGGGTTTTGGGGAGGAAGATTGCAGGGGTAAAGTGCCATCTTTGCCATGTTTTAGCAAGGGTACAGATTATCAATATTAATGTTAATGTTAATCTTGATCACCTGGCTGAGGTCATGTTTGCCAGGTTGCTCCACTGTGAACTAGCTTTTCTCCTGCCTTTCTGTGCTGTACTCTTTGGGAGGAAGTCACTTTGTGCAGTGTACACTTGAGTGGTAAATTATGGTCCATCTATCCTTTGCAACAGCTTGGATGGAGCTGGAAAGCATTATGCTAAGCGAAACAAGCCAGGCAGTGAAAGACAAATATCATATGATCTCACCTTTAACAGGAACCTAAACAACAAAACAAAGAAACAAGCAAAATATAACCAAAAACACTGAAATAGAGAACAGATTGACAGTGACCAGAGGGGAGAGAAGAGGGAATTTCAGGGGAGAATGGATAGGGTTTAGAGGAACAAATTTAAAGGACATATGGACAAAAACTAGGGGGAGGGTGGTAATGGGAGGGAAGTGGGGAAGGTTGGGTGGGTGGGCTGGAATGGGAGTAAAAGGGAGAAAACTGTACTTGAACAATGATTAAAATAAAAAAAATAGAAAAAAATTATGGTCCATCTTCTTGAGGGTAGAATATCTACATTAATTATTTGGAATTCTTCTGCATGGGATATTTCACTGGTCTCTCATTTCCTAATTATTTATATATTCATTCATTTATATCAATAAGGACTCATGGATATTTACTTTTTCTTTGAATTATAATCTAATACTACTTTATTTTGTTGCCCAGATTTTTCTAGCTTTGGCCATTGGCTGCACTTTCATTTGGTTCCTATATCTTTTCAACATATCTTCATTATTATGGGTTTACATTTTTTTGAGCCTTTCCTTACTTTCTGGCACTACAAGATGCTCTAGGCTCATATTGTATATGTTCTTCCCCAGTCTTAGAATCAGCTATTTATTCAAGGGTCCTGGTTCCTTTAATTGGAGAAGGGTGTTAGAAACCAGGATTTGGGTGCTAGGTATGCTGGTTGCTTCAGGCATGTCATTGCTTCTAGGCTTTGTCAGCTGGAGGAGCAGAAATATATGTCTGTGTGAACCAACTCATGTATATAGACATACTTATAGATATTTACATAGGGGACCACTTATATCTATAATAAGCTAAGCAAGAGTTTACACCATGTCTCTAACTATAGAGATTGGAGACTTAATTTTTACATGTAATAGTGGGTTGTCTGAAAGTTTTCGCCTTCTCCTAGTTTTAACCCAGAGATTGGAGGTGGAGCAGACAGCCAGGAAAGAGTCAGAAGAAATGTGGATGCTTAACTACAGCATGAGAAACAACAGAGGAAAGCAGAGGTAACCGTGGTTAATAGAAATAGAAGACATATCAACTAGAACAACATCACTTTCTGGGTGCCTCTGGTGTAGGGGCAACAGTTTTATTATCCTCACTGTAGTTACACAGGTGGAAATGCCAAAAAAAGAGTAAGAACTACCACAGATTAAAACAGTTTAGAGAAACGATCAGCAATGCCTAAAACTTGGCAGAATCACTACTGTTTATGACAGTGGCCTTGGTCACCAAGAAAAGGTGTGACATGTTCACTTTGTTTATCATGACTGGGGACATGTAATACATTTTAAAAGGATTTCCACTAAAATAGTTAAAAATTGTTTTGGTGCTTAAAGCACTATTAGGTTTTAGTTTTTTGCTCTAGAATGTACATTTGCTGGGGCCAGATTGCCAATTCCAAGGCCTCCCACTGAGACTTCTAGAAAACCCAATTTTGTAAAAAAAAAAAATGAGCTGCCTATAAGGGGATTCAAATTTAATGAATTCCTGGACAAAGTCCTCTGAAGTCCCCTTAAGCTGCTGTGTTACCCTGACATGCTTTGCCTTGGCCCTTGGCCCATGGCAGCCAGAACTCCCCTGTTCCCAGGCCTGGAGAAGACTTGCTAAATGAAGCCTGAGGAAACTCCTTTTAGTTAGGCAGCAAGTCTGAATACCTTGCACTCCAGAAGGTTTCTTCAAGGATCAGAGCAGTGTGTTGTGTACCTTGGCCACTTAGTAGCTCACTGTACTATGCTTCTAAACAGTCAGGTTTAGGGGCAGCAATACTGAGAGGCTGAGGGAAAACTCAGGAGAGAGGTGTTGTGTCTTTCCCCCTCTCCCTCTTTTTCCCCTCCCGCCTCCTCCCTGGCCTTTCTTCCCTTCCACCCTCTCTCTCACTGTTCTACAATCCATTTGGCAGCCTTACCACGTGCCTGGCACAGTGCTGGCCCTGAGCATGGAGCAGCTCCCAAAGGAGGCATGGTTTTTATAGCTTGGAAAACAGACATTACACAACATGCTCAGTAACTCAGTGATTGCATTTCAGTTGTCAGGTGACAACAGCAGTGGGATTTCACCTATGTGGTGGAGGTGGATTGAAGCTTTCCAGCTGGGTGAGGTCTGAGGGATTCTGGTGCTCACTTCACATAGTACTGACATTCCCAGAGCACTTCTCTGTGTCAGGGCTGGTGCTAAGCACTCTAGTGCTGTCCTGTCTCATCCACATGATGTCTACTATTCTTATCCTCATGTTACAGATGAGGATCCTGAGGTTCAACAAGGCTAAGTCACTTGCTCAAGGATATAGACCGATTAAGGGAATGAGCCAGGTCTTGCCCTGAGGTCAATCTGGACCCAGAGCCTGTGTGTAGGACTACCTGGTACCCTACCTGTCTCAGTGTTTGGTTAGTTTCACAGTGGAATCAAATGATCAAATAATGAGTAAAGATGTCCCCATTATCAACAGTAAAGTCATCGTTCCACTCATTTCACCAGCTGCCATTGAACAATGTTTAGTTTTCATTAGATATATATAAAAAAGGCTGACTGAAGATTTTCCTTTTGAACCCCACAGAAATAATGATCCTTGTTTGGGCTTTTCAGAGATGGATTTGAATGGAGAGATCTTGCCTGTACCAACCACCTACAGTTACAGTGCCACACAGAATGTTCATTGAATATATATGACAAAGCTTGTTCCTTGATTAATTTGGTTTCCTTAAGACCTTGAACCCTCCTCTCTATCCCCACAACCACTGCCTTTTCTTTTCTTTTTCTCTGATTCATTATCTCTTCCTTAGACCATTACAATAGAATCTTAGTTGGCTTTTCTGCCCATCTCTTTTCAATTTATTTTCTATATGTTACTTTTTTTCTGTTTAAAACCATTCAGTGAATCCCCATTGTTGACAGAATGGAAACCAACATGGCTTGCTGACACCTACCTGCTCTTCCTCCCTCTTCAGCTTCATCTCCACCATAGATTTGATCTTCAACTGCCCCACCCGCATTCCCCAAAGGGCTCTGTTGATTTCTCACCTTGATCACTTGTTTACCTGTTGGCCCTCTAGCCTTTGCTGTTAACCTGACTGGCACTCTACTCATCAGCACATTGCTCAGGCACTCCCTACCCTGGGAGGACACTCCTTGGTTGCTCATCCCTTTCTCTGTGGACCATTGAATATTGAATATATCTCTATTATTGTACTCATCACACTACATTGCAGCAGTCAGCAAACTTTTTCTGTAAAGGGCCAGAGAGTAAATATTTTTAGTTAAAGACCCTGAGGTCTTGAATGCAAAACTGAGATCTGTGATTATAATTGAACAGCAGCCATACATACCATTTAAAGGAATGGGCGTGTCTGTGTTCCTACACAAAGTTACGTATAGCGTAGTCAGTGACTGGATTCAGACCATGAGCTATAGTTTGCTGACCGCTGATGTATTCAAATCAATACTTGTCCCTTTCCTCACTAGCCTGTGTGTCCCCTAAATGAGAGAGTTGGTCTTATTCATCTTTCTATTTTCACCATCTAATCTGGGCCTGACACATAGTAGCTGCTTATAAATACAGATAAATGTGTGAACGAATAAATGAATTAATATCAAGTTGGGAACTGAGCATTTAATGGCATTAAAAAGAGTCTCGACTAACTGAATCATAGTAAAAGTAGAAGCATATAAAATCTGCACAGTGGATGAACAATTTCATGTGGTGGGACAATTTATAGGCTTTCTAAGTAAGGTCTACTTTTTAAGTAAGCTCTCTGGAAAATTCACTTACTTTGTGCATCCTGTTCCCTGACAACGCCAGATAATAGAGAAATTGGTGTGCTTCTTAAGGAAAGCCAGTCACCACATGTTGGGTCTTCAAAGTACATTTTTTAAAAGAACTTATCAATGCTACATACATTTTATTGAGCCAAGGCAAAGACATGAAGAATTATCTTGAGTGTGGCACTTTGGTATTGAATTTTGATTTGGTGGGAGAGAAAAACTAAGAGTACACAGTACATTTAGAAAATTTTTTTCCTTATGTAAAATGGAACAGAAGAACACAGGATGAAAACTTTGATTGGAAAAGGGAACAAAAATGACCTGTACTTAACTGAATTAGATTGATTTTCCTTGTTACTGAATACTTTCCTCTATTTTGTTCCATTTCATTTGGCTTTGCACTAGCAAGTCTAACTTCTACTGTAAGATTTCATATGACAAAGAAAGGAAAAGTAGGGAGCCAGTTTTATAAATTCCAAAAACATTGTATGATAAACCTAGCCCATAGATAGATTTCCTATAATATTTTTAGCTGAAATATACAGACTTCCAAAATTCTATGAAGCTAAACATAAAAAAGTAGCAGAAATTCAGCCTTTCAGTTGCACCCAACAGAGATTTGATGGGTGTCTCTTCTATGCCCTGAGTAACATGCAGTAAACTAGGGAACACAAGGATGACTGAACTTTTCCAGGAGCTCACAGTCTGGGTAGAAAGTTTTTCAGTTATCAACAAACTACCCCAGACTTGGTGACATGAAAAAAAATCACTTTACTTGCAGATTCTGTGGCTCAGTAATTCAAACAGGACACAGTGGAGTTGGTTTATCTCTGCTTTACAATATCTGGGAACTCAGCTGGGAAGGCTCCAATGGCTGGGAGGAACATGAACGGCTGGGGCTGGAATCATCTGAAGGTTTCCTTGTCTGGT
Organism: Phyllostomus hastatus; assembly: GCF_019186645.2. Taxonomy (NCBI): domain Eukaryota; kingdom Metazoa; phylum Chordata; class Mammalia; order Chiroptera; family Phyllostomidae; genus Phyllostomus; species Phyllostomus hastatus. The sequence continues at coordinate 38,673,458 of NW_025333872.1, read as the reverse complement.
GCCTGAGTTGGAATGACTTGAAGTCTGAGTCTGGCTGGGGTTGTTAATTGGAACATCTACACATGACAGACATTCCACGTAGCTTCAGTTTCTTCTAGTACAGCAGCTGGGTTGGAAATGAGCACCCAAGGGGGAATATCCAAAAAGAGAGCTTTCATCCAAAGACAGAACTTTCCAAGAGACCAAGGTGATGCTGAAAGAGCTCTTTCAAACTAACCTTGAAGTCATGCAGTGTTACCTCTTCTGCATTCTGTGGCTGTACGTAAGTAGCTGTGGCCCCTCCAAATTCAAGAGGAGAGGAATTAGACTCTACCTCTTGAAAGTGCAATAATAGGACATGTAAGAAAAGCATGGCAGATGTGTTGCAATTATCTTTGAAAAATCTAATCTGCCCCAGGGAATTATACATGTACACATGTAGCTATAATACGTAATATTAAAAGTTTCAGTTACCTATCACTGGGAATAATCCATGGCATAACTGATGGCCTTAGAACAACAATTATAAATTATGCACTGAGTGGTTTTGTGTCACGTGTGTTGAATGGGGTCACTCATGTGACTGCATTTTACTAGAAACCTAGAATGTCCAAGATGGCTTCACTTATGTCTGGTGCCTCAGATGTAGTAGCAAGGAATTGTTGGGGGCCCCTTAGTTAACCGTCTTGTTAGTCTTTCTTCTAAGGCTTAAAACTGACACAGGGTTGGTTACTTCCACTGGCCTATGTTCAAAATACAAGGGCAGCCAGAATTCAAGTAGTGGGAAACACACTGGAGGAGTCTCATGTACATACAAGGATGGGGGGTGTTATTGGTGACCATCTTTGGAGATAATTTAGCACATTAGAGGTATCAGAAAAGTGCTCTAAAATTTCAGATGAAGAATCAGACAGTTTTGCCAGGTTGTCTTTGAAGGTTTCTGTGTCAGGCTGTGGGAAAGAGTGAGTTTAGTTTGGGATATGGTTGGTAATGGGTTTTCTAGGGAAGAGGTGATATTTGAAATCATAATATATTAGGTAGATAAGAGGTAGACAAAGAAAATTGCCTGAGCAAGGACAAGGAGGCTGTAAAATGCATGGGAAATAGAGACAGGTGCAGTATAGCTACAGCATCATGTATATATATATGTGTGTGTGTATAAATATATATATTTAGAGGTATATATATGTATGCATATATAATATGTATGTATAATAATGTATATATACATTATTATATACATTATATACATTATTATACATATGTATATGTATATATAATGTATACATAATGTGTGTGTATGTATATATAATATGTATATATAATATGTATGTACACACACATATAATATGTATATACATAATGTATATATAATGTACATACACATAATGTATGTATATATGTGTGTATAATATGTATATGTAATATGTGTATATAATATGTATGTATAGATAATATATGCATACATATATATGTATGCATATATACATATATATGTATTCACATACATACATACAAATATATATATTTGGAGGGTGGCGATGTGGTAGAGTTGGGTAGAAGGAATGCCAGGTAATCAGCCTATACTGAGCATTGTTTGTGAAGGACTTTCTGGGTCCTGCTGAGGTGTTTGGACCTCACTGTATTAGGAAAATAGTTTTGAAAAGGCAGAATCATAAAAGATAAACTCAAGGGACTGGATATTAGGCATAGGGAGAATAGTTGTGAGGATATCACAACAGCTGAAATGAGCTCTAATGAAGATTTGTGCCATAGACAAAATGGGGAGAAACTTCTGTGGGGCAAGATATAGAGAAAAGGCAAAATCATTTGTGCAGGGAAGCTAGGCAGATAGGGCCAGTGTTATATATTATGTAATCTGGGGGCCATTGGTAAATTAACCTACCAATATTCTCTTCTACATATTACCATTCTGGAACTCTGCCGTACAACGATACATTGTACTAAGACTTTAGTCCCCAGAGTAGAACCAGAGGTCCATGACTTATCAGAACTATTTCTTTGAAACAGAAAACCCAAAGTGGAGTGCAATGGCTTGGAGTTTTTGAGCTGCTGCCTTGTGAGCATTGACACTAAGACATATCCAATCTAACAATGCTAGAGGAGTTTTATTCCTGTATAGGTTCAAACTTCTTGCCACTGTAAAGGTGTTTACAGTAGAATGGACTACTTTGACCTGAGTGTTGTCTTTTCCTAAGCAAAATATGAATGCATTTTTGTGGCATCTCAGATCATAGACTTGTCTGCACTTACCACACCATTAACTTGGGCGATCACTCATCATTAACAAGAAAGTTGTTCCAAGAGACTGAGCACAGAAGAGACAGTAGGTAGCCTCCCACAGGAAGAGAGTGTCATGCTTAGTAGTTGAGACCCAAAGTTCTGTGGGGTTTTGTGCTTATGAAAATTTTGACATTTGAAGAGTATGCTGATCCTCATTGTGCATTTGTTTCCATTCCATTAGTCCTATTTTTAACATCCATAAACTGTCATGCTGTTTGCCACTGAAATTAATCTCCAACATCTACTCAATGGGAAGCATTTTGGCTAGGAGAGAATGTGTTTCCAATCATTGCCATTTCTGATAACGTCAGCAGGTGTGCAAAGAGACCTGGGTGCCACAGTGAATTAGATCAGTGCATTCTGGGGTTGTATTTAGACAGGCACTTCAAGGATTCCAAGTCTTGCCATTAATAAAACTTGGGATGGTTACATTCTTGGGATGGTAAATACCTCTCTAAGTATGTCTGAATATTCTTCTTATAGTAAACTTTCTGTTATTTATCAGAATTCTATTACCTGGCACTGGCACACAGTTGTAACACAATATTTCTTGCTAACTATGGTGACTATAAGGCCCAGAAATATCTTGAAGAACCTTTAGCTGACTCATCAAGGAAAGGCTGTGTTCTTTTTCGAGCACTCAGTATTAAGTGTACTTCATTATAGTCTAAATTGCTAATTTACATATGGGATGTATGATAACCCTGTATTTACCAGAGCATCTGTCTCTGCAACCAGGCAAGATAACTGATAATTTATGATAAATTCTTTTAAACTCAACTTCTTGAACTTTCTTAGCCCACTTTTTTTTTACCATGTTTTTGCTCTATCATGTGTGTAGCACTCTTGATGACTAAAATGGGAAAAAAATTGTCCACAGTTTATCTAAAACTCAAACAGCTGTTGTCTTTAAATTTTCATTAATATGTATTAATGTTTTCAACACAATTTCACTGCTGGCATGAGCATGTGCTCATGTGTGTGTGGTATGTGCACAGGCACATGCACATAATTCTTCTCAGAGAGACAGTTGTTGGCAGATAGAAAAATGGCCTGAGTAGCAGATACATGATCTCATTTTTTTTTCCTGGGTAGTTTACAATTTGGATTTAGGCTTAAAGGATTAAGTGTTTAGCTTATGATGATTTCACAGATGTCAATTGCCCAGAACTTCTAATCTGTACTCTTAAACTATAGCAATTTCTAATTATAGAAATTACAGAGCATATTTCGAGCCCATTCTACTATGATGGAAAGGAGTGTGCTGCTTATACTTTTGGAACACTACTAGAGCCTTTGAAATGATTAATACGTGCTTTAAATAGTTTGTTCCTCAACAGGAATTCTTAGAAAGCAGTAGTGGCTGGAGTTTCCTTTTTCTGGCATTTGCTCTAAGTTCATTTTTGCTGGTCCTGAGGGTAGGATCCTCATGAATGAGATAAATGTCTGATAAAAGAGGCCCCAGGGAGATCGCCAGACCCTTTCACTAGGTGAGACCACAGCAAGAAGGCACCAGCTATAACCCAGAAAGAGAACCTTCACCCAGCCATGCTGGTGCAATGAACTCAGACTTCCAGCCTCCAGCAATAAATTCCTATTGTTTATAAGATACTTGTCTATGGTATTTTGTTACAGCAGCCCAAACTGACTAAGACATATGTCTCTGAGGCTTCTGACTTGAACAACTGAAAGGAGGTTGCCACCAACTGAGATGGAAAAACTGGGATGACTTGGTTTCAGTGAAAAGATCAGCAGTTGGTGTTGAATATAATTTTGAGATGTTTTTAGATGTTCTTGTACAGTGGGGACTATGACAAATCCATGTCACCTCTTATGTCATTTAGTGGTCCTCTGAAAATATCCCAGTTTGGGAATAAACTCCATAAGCAAACCATGGTTTGCATCATAGATAGGTCAAAGCTAAAACTTCATTTAACCTGCTAGTTACATTTTCCTTAAGCATAACCTTCTATCTTTACTTCCTCTTCAAAAGTCCCAATGCTTGAGTCTTCTCCTACTGTGCAGTGTCTTGTGGAGTTGAATTTGAACAATAAGGAGACTCCAAAGCAGTTCTGGTGAATTAGAGTGGATCCTCTGGGGCTGGAGTTGCCAAGAAGAGACAATAAATGAACAATGTGTTTCTGCTCTCTCAACTGCTCCCTGTTGAAACTCCAGTTCAGAATTTCTCCCCTACACTTCCCTGTGCTCAGATATTCTGTTTTCTCCCAGTTTTCCCTATATAAACAAAAGCCTCAAGCCAGTGAGTGCTGGGTTAGTTCAGAGCAAGGCATGGTGGTTGTGTCCACTGCCCTGGGCGATACAGTAGCTGATGTCTGATAGAAAACTCCTTCTGGTCTGTAGAGTCCCTTTTAGTAACCTAAATTCACTGAACAAATTGTAAAATAATGGGCTTAACCATAGAGGGTTAAATTTTGGTTAAAAAATCATACTTACACTTTTAGTTACTTTCTTCAAAAAATATTTTTCTGATACTATGCAAATCTCTTTTGCCAATTTCCCTTGTACTTTCAGTCCAAGGCAAAACTGTACTTTAACTTGTAATTTTCTGGGTCTAAGCCTTCTTAATATAAGTTTTGACACCCGTAGTCTTTGACTCAATATGTTCTGTTGTCATTATACAGGGCCACCATCACCAATGTCCACCTTCAAACCAGATCTCAGGCATGAGGAAGTCTCAGGGCTGTAAATTGCTTCAATTGTTTTTCACCTTCATCCAAATATTTTAATTTTAGAAGTTATTTAACAGAAGATGCTGATACAAAAATTATGGAGTATTGGCCTTGGCTGGTGTAGCTTAGTGTATTGTGCATGGGCCTGTGAAGCAAAGCATCACCAGTTTGATTCCCAGTCAGGGCACATGCCTAGGTTTCAGGTCATGTTTCCAATAGGGGGTGCACTGGAGGCAACCACACACTGATGTTTCACTCACCTTCTTTCTCCCTCCCTCTGTCTCTAAAAATAAGTAAGTAAAATCTTTAAAAAAAACTATGGAGTATTAATGACTCACAGAATGTTTATGAAGCAACTGTTACTCACTGTGGGGATATACAGTCAATAATATGGACCCCCTAAAAATTCTTGTTCTTGCATATTCTTCATTCTAATGGGAGAAGATAATAAATTAACAAAATATATAAGTAAAATACAAATTCTATCTGTTGGTGGTGAGAACTATAAAAAATAATGTAGCAAAAATGTATGGAAAATGTTGAGGAAAGAAGGAGTGTTGCAATTTTAAAAAGGTTGAGGGAAATGTTAAAAAGATGCTTAAAGACCTTAAGGAGGTATAAGAGAACCACATAGACATGAGGCCAAGTGTTTCAAGCATGAGAACAGTAAGTGCAAAGGCCCTGAGGTAGGAGAAGGCCTGGCATATTAAAGAAGAGAAAACAAACCAGGCATTTTAGAGTGAAGAAAGCAAAGGCGAGAGTAGTGGGAGGTGAGTTCAGAGACATAATGGGGACTTTTCAGGCTGGCATGCTAACTTGGGCTTTTGCTAATAGTGGGATGGAAGACATTAAAATGTTTTGAGCCAAAAGGTGACACAATCTGACATCTGTCAGACAACATCACTGACTGCTGTGTTGTGAGCAGCCTTGAGAGGGTAAGAGATGAAGTGGGACAAGCAATAAAGAAGCCTTTGTAATAATCTAGATAAGAGATTATCAGGGAGGGAGCAGAATCTGTCTGGTGGGCAGATGCTGGATATGTTTTGAAAGCAAAGTCAGCAGAATTTACTAATGGGTTAGATGTGGGGCTTGAGAAAAGGGAGTTAAGGGTTACCCTGTGGTTTGGGAGAAAAGATCAGGACTTCAATTTGGGACATGAAAGTTTTCAGATCCCTATTAGTTATCCCCATGAAGAAGCTGCCTAGGCAGTTTGGAGTGGAGAAGAGAGGCTGGAGCTAGTGACATAAATTTGAGAGTTGTCTGTGTAAATGTCTATGCAGAAACCGTGAAACTGGATGAAATGATGGGGTATGGGTGTGGTCAGAGAAAAGAAGGGGCTGAGGGGACAAGTTCTGGAGTTTCCATCACTAGAAAACAAACTAGTTTTGCTCACACTTCCAACAACAAATATGTAGGCCTTTCCTGCACCAGCAACCAGTTCTCATACTCTCCAGACACCAGTGGGGTGTCCTTCAACTCAACTCAGTTCTAGACTGACCACTCATAGTTAGCATCAGACTCCATGGGTTTAAAGGCACAGTCCCACAAGACTGCCCCTCACCTCAGAGGCCAGTCGTAAACACTGGCTCTGCAGGTTACCCACATTTCTGTCTGACTTGACTAAACACCAAAAATTCTCACAACTCTTCCCTCTCAGGTTCATTCATTTGCTAGAAAGGCTCTCAGAACTCTGGAAATACTCTCCTTATGTTTTCCAGCTTATTACAAAGGACATATCTCAGGAACAGTCAAGTGAAAAAGATGCATAGGGCAAGGTATTGGGTAAGGGGAATAAAGCTTCCATGCCCCTTCTAAGCAAGTCACCCTCATGGATATGTTACCAAGGAAGCCTTCTAAAACCCATCATTTAGAGATTTTTATGGAGGTTTCCTCATGTAGATGTGATTAATGAAATCATTGGCTATTGGGGGTTAAGTCAGTCTCCAGCTCTTCTTCCCCCCCCCCCCCTTGGAGGTCAGGGTGTGGGGCTGACAGTTCCTAGCCTCTGATGGTGCCTTGGTCTTTCTGCAGATCAGCCTTATCATGAATCTACCCAGCAGTTCCCAGATACCAGTCATACCACAGATCATACAAGACACTCCTATGGAGATTCAGGTGTTTTAGGACCTGTTTGCCAGGAACCAGAGACAAAGACCAAATCTCTGTTTCCATTTGTACCACAGCAGGTGACAGAGGTAAAGAGGATGGGATAAGGAGACTGAAATGGAGCAGCCAGCACAATAGGAGGAGCAAAGTGTTGAGGTGAGAATCTTTTAGTACCTAGCGTTCCTGCTCCACTCTGTCCACTCATGGTTGTTTATACTGATTTGGTTTTACAGTACAGATGATTTAGGCTATTATCTCCATTAGAGCCCCCAGAAAGATTACTTTCTATTTGTATTACGTGAAGCGTCCCCAGTTGTATGAGAATTTTTCACCTCATTGAAGGTACATTGAAAAGCCGAGAGAACATGGTAAAATCACTGACCACAAACTGACAGCCTAAGGGCTGGAGCCAAGCAAACAGTCTATCATTGAAAAAACTGTTGACCGTGAACAAAAAGCCAGAGTGAGTGTGAACTGTGGGAGAGATGATCTGGTGGGATGCCGAGAGCCAGGTAACCAAAGCGCATGGTTTTCTATCTTTGTATAGGGATATCATTCATATGTTTAAATGTAGTTTCCAGATCATTGATCACAATGTGGAGATCCGTGCGGAACAAGATGGATTAAACTGGAACATTTGAACTCCCTTCATTTTCCCTGGAGCCAGATCAACACCTGGTCACTCCCACCCACCCCTCCCAAAGTCAAGCCTCAGACACTGATGTCTGGACAGGCATATTTCCAAAGGCCTGTCTTGTTCCCTGCTGGGTCCCCAGTGTTTAGTGCAATGTGAGGTACATTGTGGCCACTCAGTACACCCTCGGTGAATGAATGAATGTTGAATGAACTCCTCAGTCTCACAGACTTGCAGGAAAAAAGTTCATCAATTCTATATGACAGATGAAGACTCCTCTCATGTTTCTGCACCTGTTGGGCTAGAAATCATGCCATTAATAAATTTGCTTAGCAGCTCTTGGGAAAGCCACTTCAGGTGATAGAAGGAGCACAGGGCTGGGAGTCTGGATCCCTGGATTCTAGTGCTAGCTCAGTCATCTCAAGATGTGTGACTTAGAGGTTAGATGAGGTACATAGCCTCTGGAAACCTCAGTTTCCTCCAAGGAAAAATTATAGAACAGTATCAATTAATATTTCATAGATTGTCTATTTCTTTACTATTCTTTGTGGAGGAAATGGGCCTCACTGGAATTCAAAGGCAAATTTCCTTCCGATGATAAATATTCTATTTGGTCAAGTTCCTATCATCTTAGTAAAACTAAAATAAATCATTTTTGATTTGAAATTTTTTAAAGATGTGTAATGAGTAAGAATTCTTCATGTAATTTACCTTTCTTATGTGTTACATATGAAATCTAACACTTTTCAAATGATTACTGCTCCACGAAGCATCCTCTCATCCTTCTGACCAGCAGCAACCTCCCCCCTCCCCCCTGCCGAGATTCTAGTAATCATCTGTGCCTTTCTGATGGGACAAATGGTCTACCTCACAGCTGTTCCCACCCTCCTCTTACTTCCATTACAGATTCTTAGGTATCAAGGCCCTGGGTCATTGGGAAATCTCCTGAAAGTGTCTCCAGCACAGTCTTAATATTTGTTGAATTCAATGTTATGAGCAAATTATTCATAGGATGCATTACATTGTAAATTATACAACACAATATGGGAAATGTACATAACATAAAAATTTTAAGTTCTTATCGAAAGTAAACTGCAGTTTAAAAATAAATAAAGGGAAACATTTTAAGTTTTTTACTGGAAAGCAAATTATAATTTGTTACCTAGTTTTATTTAAAATTGAGATTATTTAAGTGAAGCAATCAATTAAATGTGACTCTCTTTTTATGCATTTCAGTGAAGGAAATAGTTCAGTGAAGATGAACAAAAAAAGTGAATGGATATTTAATGCCAAGTATAAGCAGGTGAGCAGAATTATTTATAATGAAGAAAACTGGAAGTAATTTAGTTGTTCAATAGGCTAAATAAATTAATGTACTTTTATAAAATGTGATACTATGTAACTATTAACAATGTTGCAAAAGTATTTTTATTCCTTTAGAAAGATGATTGATATTTTATCTGAATATAACAAAAATACATGTAGTGTTTTACAGATCTGTAAAAAATATGTGTCCAGACACATTCACATACACAATATCTCTAATGTTATCAATGGGGATTATAGTAATTTTCTTTCTCTTTTTAAATTTTGTATTCCATAATTTTTCCATAATTAACAATGTGTTTTGCACATAGAATATGTGCACCAAAGCTATGGTAAAGAGGATTATGTCCTTTTCATAATGTATAACTGAATCTCATACTGTCCACATGATTCTTTTTTCCCCCAAAACACATTATTTTTTTCTTAGGTTCTACAATGAAACACTTGAGTGTACAGTTCTGGGAAGATACAGAAATGAAGTTCAATGATTCAGACCACAGATTTGAAAGCTGACCCATTCAGACACTATCTGCCTAAATGACCATTGGCAAATTATCTGGTTTCTTGTGCCTGGAATCACATCTATAAAATGTCAAGAATATGGACTTGTCCCGAGCAGGTAAACTTTGAGAAACAGACTTTATTAAACTTGATTTAAAAGTACAGCTTCTTACCAGTCAACCAACCGACACACAGTGTGTGGAGTAGCATGAACTATGAGCCTTGCTCATCTAACTAGCCACGCTGAAGTACTGTGGTTGACATAACTATATCTGTTGCCCACGCTGGATGTGGAAAAACCATCCGCCAGACTGGAAATGGATGAATGCACATGTTCTCTATTGCTCCCTCATGATGGGCTATTATATGAATGAACTTTTCTAGAAGAAAAGGAGGACCACCACATCTGCAGGACATCAGTGGAGATGGCCAGTTTCTCATTAACAGGTTGAGACTTTGGGCAAAGAAAGATTGGGGGGCAGGTCTTGTGCTTGGGGCACACTTCTTTAACACATTTTAGTAAAACTCCCTGTATTCTTATCTCCTCAGTCACAAGTTTTTCCCCTACCACATGAGAAGGTGGCAGAGAGCCATAATTCCAGAAAGCTGGGTGTGGTCCCAGAAAAGTCTCTCTTCCTTATGCTCATATGCAACAGGCCCATCAGCCCTGTTGATGAGATTTCCATGAATTTTTTTCCCTCCCATTTCTACTATCTTACTATTTCTCATCAGAACTAACTTCTAAGTCCTATCTTCTAAGTTCTATCTTCAGCAAGTCTTTCTTTTCTGATCCAGTTCTGTGCCTGCTTATAGCTCCCCAAATGCTCCCCAAATGATCTGTGTTCTTGTTTTCTTGTCAAACCTCCTCTTGCAGGTCATTCAGAGTTAGCCTCTGTACACATACCACCCTGTGTTTAGCTCATATCATACTCTATGATTAGTGCTCACTTGCTGGTCTTCTCCACTGAGGTTAGAGTTCCTAGAGGCAAGAATAGATTCCTTTACCTCTTAATCCTCATCCATGCTGTATAGCCTGTGGGTACCTTTGCCCCACCCATGAATGCCATCTGCCACTTTGCTGAGCAGATATGAGCTCCCAGGATAGACATGGATGGATGAGCATAAATCCCATAGTCCCCACTTGAAAAATGATCATAATAATTTTTACAGTTTCTCTTTTTATGCAAAGTCCCACTCTAAAAAGTTGAAAGGTTTGAGAAAGTGTGAAGAAATTTTATCCTAGAGAACAAACTGAGTTGCAAAGAGAATCAATAGTTCAACAACTAGATAATATCCTAATTATCTGGGGATTTTAAGGGAAGAAAGGGTTCTAGTGAGCGTGCATGTGTGTATGTGTGCTTAAAAGTATATAGCTATGTCTTTATACATGTGTGCTGTCCTACTTCTTTAAAAAAAAAGGTAAACCAAATTTCCTCATTTGGGCAACCTTTTAAATCAAACCTCTAAATCTTATATAATCTACCAGCTCTGGGTCAATTTCTTTTGGTTCGAGTTCTTCACACCTGGGAGGATTTTCATGACAAGGTCTTGCTGTAGGCTTTAGAGAGAGAGGCTGGAAGAGGTTTAATGGAACATGTGGGTTTAGTCACATTAACATCAGCACCTTTGGGTTCCCTGGTCTGGCTTCAAAGCCAGCTGTTTCTGAGCTCTGTTGATTGAGCCCTGGGTAACAAGCTCCAGCAGTTGTATTAAAACTTGATAATGTACTGCCTCTGCTTTTATCTTTATTTATAGGAATCTCTAGGGGTAGGACATGAACTTTTCTTTACCTAACAACATAAAAACATACTAGCTGGCCCTTACCAATCCCTTCTCTTATCCTGCCCACCCAAGACCCATGACCCTTCTGCTGCTCTCTCTTCTGGGAGGCAGGCTGTGTGGCTCCACAGGGCAATGCTGGTCTCAGCCAGGTGGCAGATGGGTCATTTGGCCTTATCTTCCTGCCTCCTTAAAATTGGCTGCTCATGTGAGACAGTGAATTACAGGTGGCTGTTAGAGGGTGGTCAATTATTCTAATTTTCTTTAGGGGGCAGGTTTTTTTTTTTTTTTTTGCATTGGTGTCTAATTTTAGAGCACAAAACAAGCCAAACTTAGTTTATGCTAAGCTCATGTCAGGTATCCAGTAAAGTGTTGTGAAGAGAGTGTATCAACTCAATAAAAAACATTTGAGTGTCTACTATGTGCATGGCCCTGTACTTCTGTGTAAGGCACTCTCCCTTAAAGGTAATGAGGGGAGGAAGATAAAAATTCACAAAGTGATTCAGAGAACAACTGGGTATTACATAGTCTACTTTTATCTGTACCACGAGTACTCAAACTGCAGTGAAAATCACCAGAGAGCTTATTAAGTTAGATTGATGATTTAATAGGTCTGAACAAGGACCCAGAACCACTTGCCTGTATGTACCATAGGAAGTTAGAAAAGGGAAGAACCAGCACAACCTCCAGTGGTGAAAGCTGAGGTAAGTGTGTGATTCCTCTGGTTTCCTTGCCTGAGTGTTTATCGAACTTCTCTATGTGAGGCCTACTGGGTGTTTTGGTAGATGGGGGAGATGATGCTCCAACTTGTTTTGACAGAAGTTTGGGATATTTGAATAGGTGATGGTCAGGAAAGGGAGGTGGTGTAGACCAGGGAAAACCAGTGAACAAAATCACTGCACCTAATGATCAGGTCATATGTCAGAGGTCATTGAGTAGGCTCTGATTGGAGTAAAGGGTGTGTCCTCTCATTTCAATGGTAGTATTTACTGGAATGCATAAGGATTCTAGACAAAGGCTGTGCTGACTGGCACAAAAGAGGTTCTAAGAGGAAGAGCACCAGGAGGTTCTTGGCTCATAGCCTCCCCATATTCAGTGTTTTGGTCTACTACATACTGAGACAGGTACAATTTGGTATGTTCTCTAAATGTCCTGTTTACCCTGGTGGAAAAGCTGTGCTCCATCCAGTCACAAGTATAAGCCTCATTTCTCTTCCTCCCTCTTGCCAACCATATGACCACTGTATTGACAAATGTCAGTAGTAAAGTCAGAATGTTGGAGGGTTTGACACAGGTCCCATCCAAAGAAATCAAATCAAGTTGACCTCTAACCTTTAAATATCTTCCAAAAGATATAGAAGAAATTTAGTGTGGGCCTGGGTATAAGCCTACAGACCCAAAGACCTTACTTCAGGGGTGGTGCACAGTTGTGGATGACTAAGTCTATGCAATTGAGGGTCACATTGCATAGACTTGTAGAAGCTCAGCTGAGTCCCAACCCCAGCCTTCTACACAAAGAGAGGTTCCACATGAAGGCCATTCCGGATGTGTATCAGGGACCACCTCACCTGAGCCAGGTACATCCCGCCAATCCTGCAGTTGTACAGGCTATAGAGTGACCACAGAGGGTGGTGTAGTACAGCACACAGGCCTCATCACCATCCTCATTTATCACTCACCTCCCAGATCCTCACAGCCTTGTTCACAACCTTCCCTGAAGTCAGAGCTGCAAACCTAAAACCATTATCAACATCATACCCAAAGGCCTCCAGACCAACTCTAGGCCTTTCCTGTACCTTCTTTTTTCTTTTCTCAATCCAAACAAAAATCTACTAAACCCCTACAAAATGCAGGCACTCAGTTTAGTGCAGATCAAGATAAATAAAAGTCAAGTTTTTCACAGGAAGACAAATGTGTGGACAAGTAAGAGCAGCAAAAAGAGCACAAAGTTCAAAGGAGGCCCAGAGAAGGGCAAATTTATCCCATTTGGGATTTTTCCAGAATGTAGCAGTATCCCAGAGGAGGCAATTCTGAGCTGGGTTTTGCAAAATACACAGAGATTTTGCATGTCAGGCCCAGAGGTTGGACATAGTCCAGGCCCAGATATGTTATGTGGAAGAGCACCAGGCACAGGACACTGTGAGAAACAATCAGCTTTGCTGCTAAATCATAAAGTGTGAATGTAAGGTCAGGAGGGGGCAGTGAGTGACCTGGAGATGGGGCGAGGAGTGGACCAAAGACACCTTCACCCTGTTATCATTTACTCTTAACAAGAAAGCAGGAGTTGTCCTGGTATAATTGGTAAAATGGAAATCAGATTGTCTCCCTCTGCCAAGACCCCCTCACGTAGGATGCAAGGTCAAGTCTATAAGGCCTTATGAAGCCCTTTGTAATCTGCCCCATTTCTGTTCTGACCTATTCTCTCCTCTCTTCATTCCTCTCATTTAACATTGTGGCTCCCTCACAGCACTTCCAGTTTTCTTTCTAGTACTTATCACAATTACTCAATGACTTTTATTTTGTTTACTGTTTACCTCTCCAACTGAAATAAATACTTCATTAGAACAAGCTTTTGAATGCTTTGTTCACTGTTGTAGCCCCAGCTTCTACAATAGTGTCTGATAGACAGTAAACAATATATATTCATTGCATGAATAAACACACATCTTAGATGCCAAATCAAAGAGACTATTGGATGTTGTCCTGAAAGCGCTGGAAAGCCATCAGAGGGCTTTAAGCAAGGGAGGAGCAAGAGGGATTGCATGTTTATAGACCATTTTGAAGGCTGTGTGGCTCCTCTTGATTGAAGTGTGTGGGGGGGGAGGGCAAGCCAGGGGTGGGCAAAAATAGGTTTCTCTCTCTTTAAATGAAGAAAGAGAGCCTGAAGCATAGTAGTGACCATGGAATTGAAAAACAAGTGATGGCTTTAAAAGATATGCCCAAATACAACTGGAATTATTAGAAAGTTAATACACAGGATGAGGGAGCAGAAGAAAAGAATCCAAGGTAACTCCCAGGGCCTCTAATCGGGGTGGGAAACACGGGAGCAGCAGGAGCAGAGTGGCGGTGGCAGGAGGTAAGGTGATCAAATGTACTCATCCAAGGGTGCTGTGTGAATGAGGGAATGGCTGCCATTGGCAATGCTGCATGGTGATGCTCCTGTGAGCAGTGTGTCAGAGTATACTAGGAATTAAGTTTCTTGATCAAAAGTTTTAATGAATCAGGTGATTAAATTGAGTGTTTTTTCTTTCATACTTTCATCAGAGTTGTAATCATTCTCTACTTCAGGTACTTTGGTTTCGGAGGTGTAAGTGAAAAGGGGGCACACATTAACCTGACAAGTTCAGGAGAGGCCTGTGTGGTGGTCTTACCAACTCAGAGACTGAAAGTAACCACACATGATGGTCTGACATTAGAACTTTCTAACTAAAAGCTGTTCATAGCAGGTAGTCATGTCTTAGGTTGGTACCTTCCCTGACAAAGGTCAATTTACCTTACCTCAGCTTGTCTATTGTCTTTTTGCATCTATGATAATGTATCTTTGCAATTTCAAGGTAGTTTCCTCTCTTTTTTTTTCTGGACCCCTCAGGGTACCATTTGCCACAGCAGACTACACATCCCCTCATTGTTATTGTTATCATGTTAATCACTGACTGTTAACTGTCCTGTGGCCACAAATATAAAAGAAGTTTGTGTCTATTCACTTTATTTTTTATCCAATTCCAGCAATTTCCCTGCTTTGCTTTCTCCCTATTCTATCACCAGTTAATATCATGTAACCCCCTTTCCAACTTTCCTTTGATTCTGACTGTGTAAAATAAACGGTAAAACTGCTATTTTCTGGAGTATTTTCTCAACCCATTGAGATTTTGCTTCCCGGCAATTGTCATTGGTTTGGCTCAAATAAACTCATAAAAATTCTCTACAGATTTGAACATTTCTTACGTTGACAGAGGTAAATGAGATATGCTCTGTGCCTTGCAGAACTCAGTCTAGAGATAGGTATGTACACGACATGAACAATAAACACACCCCACCAAATATTGTACAGGCATCAAGAAAGAGGCATGGGGGCAGAAAGGACCCTAACAAATGTTCAGTGAATGGTGTTTGACTGAATAACTCACTCTTCAAGGGTTAGAGAGAAAGTAAGTGTCCCCCAAAGTAGACAAATTTGTGATGAGGTGGGGCTGGGATGGGGCAGGGAGATGAGCAGAGAATGGGATTCCAGACAGGTAAAAGGACACAAGCAAAAGAAAAGAGTTTGATATAACTGAGTAGAAGACAGAGGAAAGTGGAGAGAAAAGTGGCTGAAGATTTTAGGTCTAGATTGACTTGAATGCCAATGCTAGGGATGTAAGTTTTTTCCTGGGGCCATATGTAATGGACTTTTTCAGAGAAGGGGAGTAATATGCTACTACTAGTGTTTTAAAGTCAATTTCAAAAATATTGCAAAAGATGGTTACAGGGAAATGGGACTGAATGGTATAGGATTCAGAGTGCAGGTGGGTGGTGATCACAGCAGTCCAGACTGGAGAAGACAGGTGCTTGAATAGGTACTATAATGCAAAGGAGGGCATGGAAATGGGAAATAGTTCATTGGTGGGACTGATCAGACTTAAGGCTGATTTAGGCTTATTAGAGAAAAAGAGAAGGCCAAGGTGAGTCTAAGTTCCTTGTTTAAGAGGCTGGGTCCATTGTGATATTTTTAACCAAGAGGATGAGCAGCTTCAGAAGAGGAGGGGAGCCAATGAGTTAGG
Organism: Phyllostomus hastatus; assembly: GCF_019186645.2. NCBI lineage: Eukaryota > Metazoa > Chordata > Mammalia > Chiroptera > Phyllostomidae > Phyllostomus > Phyllostomus hastatus. The sequence goes on along the minus strand of NW_025333872.1, from coordinate 38,657,380 downwards.
CATGCTGTGTTTGGGATCCCTGCACTTGGGACCAGAGTGCACTGGTGAGTATTTTGAGTTCAATTCCTTTTCCCTAGCAGGTAATTGAAGAGGTTAGGCTGGCATTTGTGGTTTCAGCAGGTCTGGAGCTGGTGGCGAGAGAGCCTTTTACCCATAAAAATGAGGGTGGGACCAAAGGTGAGTGACATTGGTAGTCAAGGGTCATGGATCAAGATGAGGTCACATAACAACAGTGGCCCCAAGGGGATCATCCAAATGGTGGTCCTGAGCTGGTAACAGGAGGAAGAGATCAAAGCCAGGCATGGAAAATGAAAGTGAGGCAGAGTGAGGAAGTGTGGGTGGGCCTAGAAGGACAGACACTGTCCAGTGCTAAGTCTGGCTTCTCCTCAAGGTGGGAGGGCGGCGCCTATGGAGTCCCCAGTAGATTGGACACTTTGAGCAGCTTTCAGCAGAGCCATGTCTTCTTTCACTAGAAGATCAAACCTGCATCTGCTTATTTCTTTTACAAAGTTTGCTTACCACTGTGTCCTTGTGGAAGTCATATTGAAGTCTGGACAATTTCCTGCCAAAGATGAACTTGTATCTCCTTTCAGAACATGGAGAGGAGCAGGAAAGGAAACTGCTGGGAGTATCAAATGCAGGGAATGATTTTCTTCACTTGGCAAATTTTATTGACATTTCATATCTGGGTGATAGGAGTGGCAGAGCCATTGGCTCTCCCTTCTTCCCACTGACTCTCACCCACTCACACCTGGATTTACTCAATAAGCATTTAAGGGCCAGACATGAGTTTAGGACTAGGGGATACAGTGATAAGACTGAGGTAGTTCTCTCAAGGAGCTTGCTGAGAAGATGGATGATGGCTGAGTGCCATGAAGGAGAAGTGTAGGGAACACAAGGGTTCGACAAAGCTGAGGGCTCCAGGATGTCTTCCTGAAGCAGGCATTTATAAACCAAGGCCTGCATGGCCAGGACACGCTAGCAAGACAAGAATAGGTAAGGCAGGAGAGTCAGTGAAGGGGGTTGTTGCTTTAGTGCACAAAGACCTGAAGTGGAAAAAAAGAGGGGATATTAGAAGAACCAGCTACATGCCTGGAGTAGAGAGAGAGAAGGAGAGCGGTGCAAGTAAGGCTGCAGAGGAAGGCATGGACAAAGTAGGCCCTTGTAAATTATATGATGATTTTATTTTTATCCAATGGGTCACATGTAGTGACCAGTGGTCTGAAAAGAAGTAATACAAGCTGATGTGTTTTTCCATGTGGGCTGTGATTGTGGGTTGTGACCTCTTGGGTATGTGACATCTCACAGTGGGTCCCAGGAGCAATGCTTCTTTCTTAGAGGCAGGGTCATCACAAATAAGAGGGGAGAAATTTCAGGTGGAAAGGTTAAAGGCTCTTCTCTCATATTTTTTTATTGTTGTTCAGGTACAGGTTTTTTTTTTTTTGGTTACGTACAGAATCATTTTAGTAATTCCTGTGCATCTTAGTATAAATCTAACCAAGAACCACAGCTCAAAGTTTGTCAAGACCAGATTCATAGAACTGGGAGCATCCTTCCCAAAAACTATGAACAAGAATTATGTTGGACCGCTTTTGTGAAAGTGGGCTGAGGTCTGGTGCTATCGTTTCCAGCTGCAGTAGGTCACCCGTGCATATGGTAAGTTTCTGCACTGTGACAATTCCACAGACCTGGCAGCCTTTCCTCCCTCAGCCACCCTCAGCAGCCACATGCTTGCATTTCAGCAGCCTAGCTTGTTATTCACACATCAAAGGGGAAAGGCAGGGCCTGGGGGGATGGCTTTAGACAGTGGTAATATTTAATAAAACTGAATAATAGAAACCTTGATACACTAACTCAACCTGTGGAGACAAATACAGGTCTTCTAGTAATACTATGGCTCAAAACAACAGACCGTTATTTCAAATTTTTGACATTGAGGTTATCCAAAAGTACTGCATATTCTTGTTTTAAGAGTTAAGATTAAATTGAATTTGAAATATCGTAAAAGGAACTTGGTATGTCTGTTCGGTGATATACAATTCTTTGGGTTAGTGATGTCTTCATTTTGTCTTTTTCTATTTTATCTTTTTCTTTTCATAATCAATGCTTACTGCAATGTATTTTAATTCCATAATTAAGTGTTTTTATGTTCTCAGTGGGTGGAAGCTAGCACTGCTAGCTCTATAAATTATAAAAGGATGCTCCCTCTAGGTGAATAAACTAAAAAGTGACACCCCTTCCAGATGACAAAATTACAAAAAGACTCTTTCCTGCAAAGCCAAGGAAAAAGACTTAACAGAACATGGGCTTGATTTCAGCCCCTCCATGTCCCACTTGTCCCCTCAGCGGGTGTTTTTGTGCAGCGTCCACACTGCACAGCCAGGCATAGTGGCTCTGTGCTGTTTTGTTGCCTTCATCTTCAGGGTCCTCATAGTTCATCTACTTCAACAAAGAGTCATTAAACAAGGCATGATGTTAGCAACTTTGAGGGATGTACAGATGGGTGGATTTCAGCCCCTGCTCTGAAGAAGGTTATAGTCCAGTATGAGGGTAAAATAAGCACATACATAAACAAATGTATTCATTCTATCTGTCTGTTTATCCCTCCCTCCCTGTCTCTTCATCTAGATATATGGATATCTATATATCTAGATTATATATATGTGTGTGTGTGTGTGTATACTATATATATTATATATGTGTATATATACACACACACACTTGTGAGTGTGTATATATATACACATATACCATGGCTCATCTTAAAGAATGTATGTGAAATTGCTCACAAGAAGAACCTCCACATTAAAATGATGCTAATTTGTTTTTGTTTATTTTATTTGAAAAGTTATTTTATTGTTGTTCAAATAAAGTTATCTGCATTTACCCCCTACCACTCCCCCCATCCCAGCCATCCCCACATCCCTTCTCTGCTTCCACCGCCCCTTGGTTTTGTCCACGTGTCCTTTATAGATATTCCTGAAAACCCTTCTGCCCCCATTACCCCCTCCCACCTCCCCTCTGGTTACTGTCAGATTGTTATTAATTTCAATGTCTCTGATTACATTTTGCTCACTTGTTTTGTTGATTAGGTTCCACTTGAAGGTGAGATCATATGGTATTTGTCCCTCACCACCTGGCTTATTTAACTTAGCATAATGCTCTCCAGTTCCATCCATGCTGTCACGAAGAGTGGGGGTTCCTTCTTTCTTTCTGCTGCATAGTATTCCATTGTGTAAATATACCATAGTTTTTTGATCATTTATTACTGATGGGCACTTAGTTTGCTTCCAGCACTTGGCTATTATAAATTGTACTGCTCAGACAAGGGTTTGATTTCCAAAACATATAAAGAACTCATACAACTCTACTCTAGGAAGGCAAACAACCCAATAAAAAAATGGGCAAAAGACTTGAACAGACACTTTTCCAAGGAGGACTTACAGAGGGCCCAGAGACATATGAAAAGATGTTCAGGATCACTAGCCATCAGAGGGATGAAAATTAAAACCACAATGAGATACCACTTCACAGCAGTCAGAACGGCCATCATATACAAAGCAACAAACAAGTGTTGGAGAGGATGTGGAGAAAAGGGGACCCTAGTGCACTGTTGGTGGAAATGCAGACTGGTGCAGCCACTGTGAAAAACAGTATGGAATTTCCTCAGAAAACTAAAAATGGATCTGCCTTTTGACCCGGCAATTCCACTGCTGGGATTATATCCTAAGAATCCTGAAATATCAATCCAAAAGAACCTATACACCCCAATGTTCATAAAATGATGCTAATTTGAAGTTAGAAATTTTAAAATTAAAAAATCATAACATATGAGAAGGGGAAAACATGGATAGTGACTACAGAAGTCAACCTAGAGCTTCAAATTCTGAGTTTCCTGGTATCCAAAGCAAAGAGTTATGGAAGTACTTAATTCTCAGTATCCCAAATAAGGTCTGCACTGAATTGATTAGAACAGGGCAGGCCATGCTGGCTCCAAACCTCAGAGGCTTCCATCACCACAAATACTTAGTGCTCATCCCATAAACAGGCTGCAGTTAGAGCAGCTCTCCAGGAAAATGTGCCAGAGAGACTCAAGGGTCCAGGCCATCTCCATTTGTGGATTACCATTTCAACCCAACAAGGCCTTTGTGATGGCTGTGGAAGGGAGAGGGAGGGGGAGTAGAAAACACACCACTTCAGCTCACAGTTCATTGGCCAGGACTAATCATATGACTGACCATGCACAACTTACAAGGGACCAAAAAACATACTCTTTTGTCCTGTTACCACCCCTGCCATGCACACAGGCTATGCCAACCTTTTCCTAAGCTGAATTCTCAAAGAACTCTTCTGCATGGGACCTTGTACAAAACAGAATAACAGGAAAATAAACCTTTTGTTGTGCAGATTCCAAGAGAATGTTCTTTGTTCATTTATTTAGGGTGATCAGGGAAGATTTCATTGGCAGCTGGATGCAAAGTGGGTTTTAAAGAATGAAGAAAACTTTGGAAGATGGAGTCATTATCTGCAAAGGGAATGGCAGAAGGTACTCATTCTGTCCTGGGAAAACCAAATGGTCAAGTGTACCTGGCGCCTTGAGGGAACTGTGGAAATGAGGTGGGAATCGTGGGCGGTGACTATACTGCAGAGAGTCTCTGGGGGTTTGTGTTTAGTTCAGTAAGTACTTGGGGGCAGGAAGTCCCTGCAGCTATCATTTTAAAGTCTTCTACTTACTGGAGCTGCTGAGAGGGCATTCCAAAAATCTTTAATCATGTTTTGAGGGATTATAAAAACACAGAAATCATATAGTCCTTTTTTTCTCCCCCCTTTAGACACATACCTTAGCAGCAAGGGATGTATCCTTAAATGTTTCCTCAGGAAAAATTAATGAAGTGAATTAAAACAGACCTTCTTTCAACCTGTTCCAAATGAATTCATTTCATAGCCGTTATCATGGCTTGCTTGCCATTTGGGAAATTTATTTAAGTTATTAAAAAATTCCCTAAAATTCTCAGCTGAAAAATTGGCTTCTGTTTTTTCTACAAAGCTAACTCACCTGATTTGTCAGAACAGCTTGAAAATGAAGTGCTAACTGGTGGGTTTTATTGAAAGGAAACCAAGTGGAACAACATATGTATTTTCTTAGGAAACTCAAAAAGCTCACAGTCATGTGGCATTCCTTGGGGTGAATTCTTTGTTATGAATTACAACCTGCTTACTGATGAGTTGTTAATAAAAAGTAGGCCTGCCGGGCCATTATTTTTTTCCACACAGTACACACAGTTTAGTTTTCTTTCTTTCTTTTTTTAAAGTTTTCATTAATGCACTGAGTGTGAATAAATCTGTTTCTAATTTGTAATTGTTTTCCCTTCATCTGGACAATAATTTATTGCCAAATCTAACACTTGTCTATTATTAACATCCTCGCAACAGGAAAATGTTTTAATGTTTTCCCCCCTTACTTTTTTTACCCTTCTCCCTTCTGTTTAAGCTGAGGAAATGTCAGACCAAAAAGTTGCAGGATGGCAGGGATCTTGTTTATGGAGGGAACATCCAACTCAGAGCTCGTGGGGAGTGGGAGGTAACCCAGGCACTCCTGGGCCTGTCCACGTTGCATCGTAAGACCTGCCAGCTGGGGTTGTTCGGCTCTGAGAAAATAGGCTCAGGGAAAAACTGTTGAGGAAAAGTAGAAACAGATGGTAACCTGAGGTGGCAGAACAACTTTATTTAGCATGGCAGTTTTAATTTATTTATTTATTTTACACGTGCATCTGGTCGCACTGGGGAGCCTCTATGCATACTCATTATTACACTGTTAATAGTGTATCTGATTTGCCAAAGAATATTAGCAATTAAGTTCACTATGTATTCAAGTAGATTCATATTTTAGTGGGCCTCTGTGAGGCATGTTAGTGGTTAGGGTTTTATGTGGAAAGGGCGTAGAAGCTGCTGTTTGAAGTTCTAGTGGTGTGGAAAATAATACCAATTAAGGATGTTAAAATGGCCCCACCACCAGAGAACATGCCAAGTTGTCAATAAACAGCCAGTGGGATACCAATACATGGCTGTGGAGGCCTTCTTGACTTTAGAGGGATTCGGGGTTGCTCCTTCATGGACACATGGATGGCAGGTCCAACATTATTTTCACTGGAAGCATGAACAGGCCTAGGGATGAGCTTGGGATGTTTAGTTCATTAGTCCATGTCCTTTTCCATCAATATCTCCATCTTTTCTAAAATTAGAAAAATCATTTTGTGACTTGAGATATGATTGGAAATGGAAATTTTATTTTGCAAAAACAAAACAAGAAACATACTGTTTTTTCTTTCAGTTCCTTTTGAGTGTAATTTTGAATCCCTCTGAGTTTTGTCTGAGTCTCAAATTCCTAAAGAATTGTGATTGCTGTGGTGGTTTCTGCTGAGTTGCCAGAGCTCTGTCTTTGGGCCAGGGGGATTCCTGCCTGATTTGTAGCTAATTTTACAAAATTGGGATGCTAGCTAATTTGAGTTATCACCTGAAAATCTGACTAGTCTTGCCATTACCCATCAGATTCAGTTTTCCCAACCCCTGGGTGCTCATTCCCAATGTATGCAGAGAATATCTGCTCCAATACACTCGTCGTTCTGACATGAACTGAATCCATGTAGTAGCTCGTACCAGAGGATATGGTATTCATGAGCAGGGCTGCCATTTACATTGTCACTGCTCACGTAAAAGCCCCAGAACCTGTAAGCAATGAAAATTTTATTGAAGTAAAATAACTGAAGCGTGTCCTAGTAAGAAAATGCCTATGTGTGTGTGCATGAACTAGACTCTTTTAGGTTATTGTTATGATGATGTAAAAAGGAATACCCTCTAAATACCCTGTGCCTCTCATGAAATAAGGACACTGCAGTTTTTGAAATGGGAGCAGACACTGCTTTGATCTGAACTTGAGGGATATGGAACACCATTGCAAAGTTGGGTGTGGCCAGGGAGCAGTAAGGGCAACATGTGGGTATGTCGCCCCTGTGGAAGTCCATTTGCCCCTGCTGGTGCCCAGAAGATGGTGCCGTCATCATTAAGCCAGTCCTGCCCATGGCAGCATCACAGGTGAATGCCACTTGGCTACTTTTTCAGCAGCAGAGTGTGGAATAGAGAAGAGAAGCAGAAAGGAGCTGGGACTTTGAATCAAGGACACCAATGGGCATGTGTCATAGAATGTCCTGTTTTCTATTCAGAGCAGCAGACATCTACACAAATTCCATGCATTTTCACTGAGTCAGCAACTGCTTATTCAGGACTCACACTTTGCCAAGCCCTGCCCTAGATGCACTTTCTTTTCTGTAGACATTACAGTTCTGAATAAAGAAAAATCATATCATGACTATTTATGGCCAGAATGTCATGTTAATTGTCTACAGCTAACATCTCCAAATACTGAGAAGGAAAGAGCTTAGTAGGCTTTGGAGTGAAACAAATTGTCTGTGTGATGATAAACAGGTTTCTTAACCTCTCTGAGCCTCATAGGGAACTCATGTGAAAATATTCTTTCCTCAGTTCTTGTGAGGATTAAATGAGATAAGGAATGGGAAACACATAAAGACAGTAAGGATTTAAGCAAACAGGTGAGAAAACCAGTTTCCTTTCCCCCTTGCTCTTCTGTGTAAAATACTTGTTAAGGATTCAAGACATTCAAGATTAAATTATCTTTTCTTCTCCTAACATGTAGCCACATGTTGATGGATTCTTCAAGTCTCTTTGAGCCAGCTTTAGTCACAATCAGTCAAGGAAGGAAGTTTTCTTTTGCCACCAAAGCATGATGAAGACTGCTGGAACAAAACCTCATGTCCTCTAAAGTCAACATATGTCGAGATTGAAATTAAGTGAAGCTGGTCTTTTCAAAGTCACAATTCACATACAGAAACTGAGCAGTAAATTATCACGGACACACAAAAATGACCATTAAAACTCACATCCCCTTTAAAGACAGGGCAACTTTACAGATTATAAAGGTGAAACAAAAAAGAAGGCTAGAGGTAGGTTCAAGTCCAAATGAAGGAGGAGCCCCTAAGAGGAAAGCCCTTCCCTTTGAGCAAAGGGGTGGACTGGCCTCATGGGTTATGCTTTCAACTTTCTAAACATCTGTCTCCTTCAATTCCTTCCCTGGAGAGTTATTTAAATAATCACTGCTTTTTCACCATAGGAAATCTGGGTTGGAAAATCCTTTGCAGACACAATTTATATACAAAAAAATCAGTATGTACGTGTTTGTGTGTGCGTGTTAAGTCACACTTAATTCTCCCCTTTGGCCCTGACTTTTAGGACTCAAGCCCAGAAACAATAGGAGCCTAGCACCTTCCCATATGATCTCTGGGGCTTGTTTTTTAAAAGCCAGTTAAAAAAAGTTCTGATCTCTTGAGTTCAAAGCACTAATATGTCCCACACGTCCCAAGAGGGACCTCCTCCAGCCAGGCCTCTTGCTGATGCATCCAGTCAAATCCTCCTACATGTTCTCCATGCTTGGCAACATGTATCAGCTGGTATCCAGCTCCCTCAGATCTCCAGGGACTCTCAAACCCCACAGTTCTCATCATGTTGGTGGTTTCCCCTCTGTGCACTATTATATCTATGTGTATGTGCATCTGTGTGAAAATTCAAGTTTTTACTATCTCTCTCATCATCTCCACAGGGAGGTCAGTCTTCCTGCTCTGTGCTTTTCACGAGTCTGGATATTTTCAGCTCCCACTATACAACTTTATGCATTCCTTGGTCCGCCTATCAGTTGTGGATCTGGAAACATAATGATGCATGTGAGTACACTTCTCAGATGAACAAAACTGATAAAGCTCCTAGCCTTTTCATCGTGTCTTCCCCAAAGTAGACTGCTGCTAGTCCAGGAGTGCCCAGCTTTCCTCCCCCGACCTCTGCCCCCACCCCCCATCGGCTCTGAGAAGGTCAAAGGATGGGATGTGGGTGAGACCATGTAAAATCTCTCAATAAGGTTGGAAGTACTTTCTCTTTATTCTGGGTCTACATAATTGGATCAGTCCTTGAAGCTGGCAAAACAAGCTGTTGTGAGAGGCTGCAATAGACTTCTACATGTCACCCTGGGCCATCTTTCTCTCAAGGTCTGCCCAGCCTGTCACCACAAATTGGCATCATTCTAAGTGCAGACTTTGCCGTAGAATAGTTGGCTTCTCCTCTTTCTCAGGAAAGTGAAAAGTGTAGTACAGTGGAAACATCCACCATGCCTGTCATGGCCAGGGTCAGTCTGGCTGGTCCACGCTGTGTTTAGTGAATTCGAGCACAACATATGGAAGAAAGCAATGAGAAAGAGGGCTAGACACTTGCCTAGAGCTTAGTGGATGCCGGAAGTCAGGAGAAACCTAAAGAAAAAACTGGATGTGTTACTTCCATAGGTTATTTTCATACTTCCATTTTGCTGCCCTTACCCCATCCCCCTTCCAGAGATTACAAAGATATCTGATTTTCTACATATGATTATTTCTTCTTTTGCCTCCATTACAAGCATGATCCCCACTGGGCTTGTATTATCCTGTTCTTCTTCTTTTTTAAAAAAGCTTAATACACAGTGAAATTTCATTTTCAGGGAACTATTTTAGAGGTAAAGCTAGATTGAAACGAAAACCTCTGAATTGTGACTCTCCAAGATCATATGTTGAAGTCCTAACCCCCAATACCTCAGAATGTGACCACAGTTGCAGATAGGCCTTTCATGGGGTAATTGAGATTAAATGAGGTAGTGGGGTGGGCCCCAATCCAATACCACTGGTGTCCTTATAAGAAGAGGAGGTTAGGACCCAGGCATGCACAGAGGGATGACCAGGTGAAGACACAGGGAAAAGACAGCCATCTTCAAGCCAGGAGAGCAATCTCAGAATAAATCATATGTGTCAATACCTTTATCTGGGACATCTAGCTTCCAGAACTGTGAGGAAATAAATTTCTGTTAATAGATATTTGTATAAGCCACCCCAAGTCTGTGGTGCTTTGTTATGGCAGCCTGAGCAAACTAATCCTTGAGAAAAAGAAAAATACCTTCTAAAGGGGTGCAAATTTACTTAAAACTAGTATATTCACTTGAGCAACAGTGAATGATGTTTTTCCTGAAGGCATTTTTCCTCATGAAACTACACTATATAGATCAACTATAAATGTGCTAAAATTTCTTGGAACATTTTCCTGATAAGTAAGTATGTTCCCTACAAACTTTCTATCCTGTTAATTCACTTAGCAGATTATTTATTTCTTCATTGATAATAGAAAAATAAGCTTAGACCTAGTACAGGCAAATTATCCTATATTACAAAGGAAAGAATTCAAATTAATTATTTTTTTCAGATATTTCTGGGTTTGAAAACAGGCATAGCTTGAAATACAATCTCCTACGTGAACCCTGCGGGGCTCTGTCTGTCTCGGGCAATCTTTGTGTGGACTGTCAGTGTGGGTTTTCTTCTCATCTGTCTCTGGCTGAGTGTGTTCTCTGCAGCAACAACATTCAGCACAGTCTGTGTTACAGTGGGATTGCTTCCCCAGTCCACCGGCTTCTGGGCCAGAAACATCTCAAGAATACTTGTGTTTAGGTTTTTTTCTTCACTGGGAGAGACTGACAGAGCCTGCGTTTTATAAAATGTATATCCCCCTTTAAGTTTGCTTATAAAAAAGAGTTGACATTGATTCAAAAGTTTGCTTTGCAAAATGCCCAGGGAAGCAGTCCATCTGAACATGGACTTCTGCCGGCTTTACCCATGACCCGAGCTCATGAGGCTTCTCCCACTTCCAGAGTCATAGCCAGGCATCAGGGATCCCTCCATTGTGCTGGGAGACCTTGCCCCCCATGGTCACTCTGAGGACATAGGCACAGAGTAGGCATTCTCTGCCAAGGTAGGTAACGGCTCACACTGCCATCTGGTAGGTAGTAAGGGCTTTTTCCCTTTTTGTGTGGCTTATCCCATCCCTTGCCTGCCTTCCTGTGGTCCATGAGCTGAAGAAGGGGTGTTGCAATGTTCCAAGGGGTAAAAAATGGAGTGAGGATAGTTATTTTGGAAAGAGATGAAAACCTGATTGGAAAATAACATTCTTTTCAGGTGGAAGATTCTGAGTCTGAGAATGGGATTTTTTGTGAAAGGGCTTCATTAGGAAGCCTTCCCAGGGAATACCCACAGGGGGATGGGAAAGCCTGAGGTGGAAGGGAAGAAGGAGAGCCAGGGTGAAGTACTGAGCAAAGTCCTGTAGAGAGAAACTCTATTGGTTCTACAACTCTGTGTAACAAATTGCCCCAAACAACAACAACTATTTGTCATCTCCCTGAGATAAAGTGGGTCAGGATTTCAGGAGTGGCTTGGCTGGGTAACACTGGCTCAGGGTCTCTCTCGGGGCTGCACTCAAAATGTCAACCAGGGCTGCATCTTAGAAAATTCATCAGTGTGGTGAGGTGCGAGGAGGGCCACTTTCAAAGCAGGTCACACAAATGGCAGGTGAGGTGACACTGGCTACTGGCAAGAGGCGTCAGTTCCTCTCCACATGGGCCTCTCCCAGAACTGCTTCAGCATCCTCAGGATGTGAGTGTCCCAGTTATGTAGTCCAAGGGAGAGAGCCGAGCAGAACCCATCCATTTTATGACCTAGCCTTGGGCTTCACCTAACATTACTTCCCCCATCTTCTGCTCTTTAGAAGCCAGTCACTCAGTCTGGCCTACATTTAAGGGGAGGGGATTAGGCTCCACCTTTTGAAGGGAGGAGTGTTAAAGAATTTGTGGACATATTTTAAAATCACTACAGTAACTTCAGCTCAGTCCTACAGGGAGGCTCTGAAGATAATAGTTTAACCCCTCTGAGTGGCTCTATCACAGGCACCAGAGCTGGAGTGCTTACAACCTCACACCTGCCAATCCTTGACTAAGGATTGCCTGAGGTGGGAGAGGCATCATTCCCAGGCTCCCCGACTTGCAGGCAAAGTGGGATTCTGGGAACATCCCTTTGATAAGTGACACAGGAGCTGGCTACAGAGAGTGAATGCCAACTAGAAGGTGTGGCCAGCAGACATGGCAGAGAGATCTGAGGGAGTGAAAGGCTATACACTGACAAGGTCATCTCTACAACCAGAGAGCACAGTGTCTGATTCAGCATAGTAAACTGGATCTTATTTATGGGTGGTTATTCTATTCATATGTTTGTTCAAGGAGTAATTCAGTAATGAGGCTCATTGGCCTTTGGTCCAGTGGTATTTAAAGGAGAAACAGTACATTCAGTTCTCCAAACTCCTTTAACAGGATCATCGGATTTCAGGAATTCTGCTGTACCTTCCCTTTCTTGTGTGATTTCTTCTCTAAGGAGAATTCACTGTTGTCTTAGAGAGCCTGGGAGCAGATGTCGGAAAACTACATAATGAAATTAAATAACAAAATAGAACTAGGCACATGCTTGCCCAAAAGAGCAGGGGAAGGAGATGGCTGGACACCAAGGGTTATTAATAACACTCTACTTTGAGGGTGTCTTTCATCTGAGCCCTGAAGAACTGCACAGCCATTTAAGTAATCCAGGGAGTTATTTTCTTGGATAGAATCTTTAAATCCAACAGGTCTTTTGAAAGTTTGGTTCTTTGAATGTTTTGCTCTTTCTGAATTGTTCTCAAGGGAAAAATGATTTTGATTTATAAATCATATGAAGTTTTTTAAAAAGTCAGTTATTTCTTAAAACAATAGATAGTGCACTGCCTTTGGCAATATTATGTGGAATTCACACAGTCTTTTTCTTAATTTTTCATCTCAAAGCTGTCTTCATGAAATTATTTAAATAAGTGACAGCACATTTCTGTTCAGTAGGGAAAACATATCTAAAGATCCTGTCCCCAAATCCTAGTAAACATTGGTTGCAGTCTTCCAACCATCTGTTAATCTTTTTGCATGAGATGCCAAGTGACCGGCTGCAGAGGTCTGGTCTGCTGAAATTTCCTCTGCCATGCACAAGTAGTGACGACCAGGCTACCACAGTGAGGTGGCCTCAGCAACAAGGAGATCAAGCCATCTCCAAACTGATATTTGGCTGATGACTAACCAAAAAGCAAGTCAATGGGCCAATTTGCCTTTGAGATACTTCACCGAGGAAGTAAAACACAGGAGAGAGACTCCCACCTTGACACTGAACCAGAAACAGGTCTCCCACCCAAGCTGATGCCTGCCTTAATTAGAGTCAGCCTTCACCCTGCATGCTGTGGCTGACCTGTTAGCATTTGAATGCCTGTGCAGGAGATGCACTGGGGAAGAGACTTGGGCTGTATCTCATTAACTTGTCACATCTCTTCCCCCAAACTGGACAAGGATATGTTTTGCCCACTGAGGGGTCACTGATTGTTTCATCACCCAGTCCTGAACTGAAGAGGGCTGCAGCATAACAAAGCCCAGATCCGGAAAAGAAATAGTTCTGCTGCCAGGACTGAAACCACAGCAAAGGACATGTCTCGGAGGGGTCCGGGATTCACCTGCTGTCCTTTGCAGCGCGCCTGCAGAGCTTCTCCAGCGCTCAGCGTGAGGAGTGTTGCTGGGCCTCACAGGCCCGCGGAGTGGACTAACAAGAGATGTGTTTGCAGCTGTCAGGAGGCGGGTTGCTGCTGTGCTGCAGATACCTCGGACCGGACAGTCTTTTCTGGCTGTTTTCGTTTTCTTTCTTTCTTTTTAAAGTTGGGAAGCAGGAAGTTTGCTTTTCCTGGCAGTTCTCAAGCGTTTGGAATCACCAACTCCTTCCACTAGGTGGCAGCACAGAGACCACGGTCACAGAGCTCTCCAGCAAGGGGCTGCGTTAAAGGACAGGGCCGCCCAGAATGGCCTCCCCACCCCCTTAGCAAGTGTCCATTCTGCCTCTCACTTTTCTTTGAGAAAAGATGATTCAGAGGCGTATGCTTTTGCGGACTGTTTCAGCAATGGGCCCAGCTTACTCCCAAATGGTTCACTTCTTTGCATAATAAGAAGAGAGATAATATTTTCTGTCCCAGCTTTATTTGGGATAAAGCAGGAATTTATAATCCTTTTTGTAATCATGCCACATTTCCTTTTCTACTGTGTGGGAGTCAGTAAATGAATGATTTTCTCTTGTGGAAGAGATTCTGATTACCCTTTAATTCCTTTCTTTTGGAGGGTTTGTCCCATACATACTATTGGTTGAGTGTAGATCCACTGGGACCTGCAACATTTTGCCAAGTAAGAAGTGAGTTAAAGGGGAATGGATGACAAGGTCCTGGCTCTTAAGGGATTGAATGTCTCCACAGAGCGCCCCGAGGGACCAAAATGAATACAAAAGTCAGCTTCGTTTATATTTTGTGAAGTTTGCTCTAGTTTTCTGTCTCCTTGCCTTGACATCCAATTCCAGCAAGTTTCCAGAGGTGCAATCTGTGCAATTTATGTCAGTTGGTCAGCTCTGCTGGGCAAGTTTCAAAAACTCAAATGTTGTTGATTCACTAATTTATTCCTCACAGCTGTGTTTCTAAGCTCCTTTCCCATTTCTCAAAGTCATCCCTATTCCTAACTCCTTACACCCCTCCCTGTGCTGCTGAGCAGGCAGAGCTTTCTGGTATCATTTGTGTTCACTTGCTTCCATTTCAACATCCATCCACTTTCTGTTCAGCTCCCTACAGTCATTGCCAGGACCCCTAGCACCCCCACCCTGAGGAGACTCATTCATCCATTCTGAGAAAAGGCATCAGCAGCATTCAGTTCTCACTCTACCCTACCTCCCTCTTTCCCCTTCAGTCACCCCTACCATCCAGATCCACTCTTGCCATCTGGTTTCAGTGACTCTTTCAGGAGCTTTTCAAATTCTCCTCCTCCAGGTCTCTTGTGGCACCCCCCCCACTCCTGCCTCACCCTTAATTCTGCAAGGTAGACCCCTTCCCAGTCTCCAAACCTTACCATCTGTCATATTCCCCAGGACTCTCAACTACCCACCTAAGTTCTATCATGCTTTCTATTTAATTCATTTAACTGTTCACATTCCTAGCCCTGTCCTAGCTGCCAGACTCTAATTCCACCTTAAAGGTCATCTGGGCATTCCATGTCATTGTTCCTTGATCACCATAAACCAGGTTTATTTAAAATTAAACCCATCACCTCCATAGGTCAGATATTAGTCAGCATTTCCTTTCTCATACCAGTATTTTTTGAATTTTTATTTTAATTGTTGTTCAAGTACAGTTTTCTGCCTTTTACCCCCATCCCAGCCCCCCCAAGCCACTCCACCTTCCTCCCATTTCTACCCCACCCCTTGTTTTTGTCCATGTATCCTTTATATTTGTTCCTCCAAACCCTTTCTGTTTCCCCTGAAATTCCCTCTCCTCTCCTCTCTGGTCACTGTCAGCCTGTTCTCAATTTCAGTGTCTTTGGTTATATTTTGCTTGTTTCTTTGTTTTGTTGTTTAGGTTCCTGTTAAAGGTGAGATCATATGGTATTTGTCTTTCACTGCCTGGCTTATTTCACTTAGCATAATGCTTTCCCGTTCCATCCATGCTGTCGCAAAGGGTAGGAGCTCCTTCTTTCTTTCTGCTGCATAGAATTCCATTGTGTAAATGTACCACAGTTTTTTGATCCATTCATTTACTGATGGGCACCTAGGTTGCTTCCAGCACTTGGCTATTGTAATTTGTGTTGCTATGAACATTGGGGTGCATAGGTTCTTTTGGATTGGTGTTTCAGGGTTCTTAGAATATAATCCTAGCAGTGGAATTTCTGGGTTAAAAGGCAGATCCATTTTTAGTTTTCTGAGAAAATTCCATACTGTTTTCTGTAATGGTTGTACCAGTCTGCAATCCCACCAACAGTGCGCTAGGATTCCCTTTTCTCTACAACCTCTCCAATACTTGTTTGTTGCTTTGTTTATGATAGCCATTCTGACTGATATGAAGTGGTATCTCCTTGTGGTTTTAATTTGCATCTCTCTGATAGCTAGTGATATTGAGCATCTTTTCATGTGTCTCTGGATCCTCTGTATGTCCTCCTTGGAGAAGTGTCTGTTCAAGTCCTTTGCCTGTTTTTTTAATTGGATTGCTTGTCTTCTTAGAGTGGAATCGTGTAAGTTCTTTATATATTTTGGAGATTAAACCCTTGTCTGAGGTATCATTGGCAAATACATTTTCCCAAACAGTTGGTTCTCTTTTTATTTTAATACTGTTTTCTTTAGCTGTGCAGAAGCTTTTTATTTTGATGAGATCCCATTTGTTCATTCTTTCCTTTATGTCCCTTGCTCTAGGAGACATATCAGTGAAAATATTGCTATATTGAAATATCTGAGATGTTCCTGCCTATGTTCTCCTCTAGGACTTTAATGGTGTCATGGTTTATATTTAAATCTTTTATCCACCTTGAATTTATTTTTGTGTATAGTGTAAGTTGGTGCTTGAGTTTCCCCTTTTTTTTTTTTTTGCACGTAGCTGTCCGGTTCTCCCAACACCATTTGTTGAAGAGGCTATTTTTACTCCATTTTATGTTGCTGCTTCTTTTGTCAAATATTAATTGACAATAGAGACTTGGGTTTATTTCTGGGCTCTCTGTTCTGTTCCATTGGTCTGTGTGCCTGTTTTTATACCAGTACCAGGTTATTTTGATTACAGTGGCCTTGTAATACAGTTTGGTATCAGGTATTGTGATCCCTCCTACTTTGCTCTTCTTTCTCAAAATTGCAGCAGCTATTTGGGGTTGTTTTTGGTTCCATATAAATTTTTGAAGTGCTTGTTCTATGTCTGTGAAATATGCCATTGGTACCTTAGTAGGTATTGCATTGACTCTGTACATTGCTTTGGGTAGTACGGTCATTTTGATGATGTTAATTATTCCAATCCATGAACACGGTATATGTTTCCATTTGTTTGTGTCTTTCTTGATTTCTTTCTTCAGTGTTGTGTAGTTTTCTGCATACAGGTCTTTTACCTCCCTGGTTGGGTTTATTCCTACATATTTTATTTTTCTTTTTGCTATATTGAATGGGATTTTTTTCTTGAGTTTTGCTTCTGCTGTTTCATTGTTGGTATACAAAAATGCCTTTGATTTCGGGATATTGACTTTGTATCCCTCTGTTTTGCCAAATTCATTTATTAGGTCAAGCAGGTTTTTGGTGGAGTCTATAGGATTTTCTATGTACACTATCATGTCATCTGCAAACAATGACAGTTTTGTTTCCATTTCTGATTTGGATGCCTTTTATTTCCTTTTCTTTTCTGATTGCTGTGGCTAAAACTTCCAATACTGTATTGAATAGAAGTGGTGAAAGTGGACAACCTTGTCTTGTTCCTGATCTTAGTGGAAAAGATTTTAGTTTTTGCCCATTGAGTATAATGTTGTGTCTTTATCTGGTTTTGGGATTAGGATGATGCTGGCTTCATAAAAAAGTTTGGGAGTCTTCCATCATTTTGGATTTTTTGAAATAATCTGTGAAGGATAGGGGTTAGCTCTTCCTTAAATGCTTTGTAGAATTCTCCTGTGAAACCATCTGGTCCAGGGGTTTTGTGTGTTGGGAGTTTTTTGATTACTGCTTCAATTCCATCTGCTGTTATTGGTCTCATTCCAATTTTAATGCCATTGCTGTCAACAATCTAAAAAATTTGGTGATGTCTGTGCCCCACCCCTGTATCATATTGATGAGCAATTTCATCAACATCCCCCTCCTTCTTCTGTTTCTACAATGTGACAGCTGTGGTGTACTAGATAGAAAGTGCCTTTCACTTGGAATTAGAAAGGGGGTTGGCAGTCAAGTGTGAGACATTGCGCAAGTAACTTTTGCAACCCTATCCCAGTGTCACAAAACAATAAAATCATGGCAGCCAGAGATGGCGAGCCTGTGGAGGCCATATAGCCCATCCTCATTTATGAATAAGAAAACCTCATCCATGAGGTGATTTATTAGGGCCCTGAGCTGAGACCCAATGCTGAATGTTTAGACCACCAGGCCAAGGCTGTTTCTTCTGATCCATTGGGTCTTTAGGAAGGCCCCATTAAAACAGAAATGTGAGTTTACAAGGAACAACACATGAAACAATCACTGTTACTAAACACTAAGACCATCTCTCCTTTACCCTCCAGACTGAAGTAAAAGCAGGGCCAATTTTGAAGGGTAGGTACAAAGTCTTAGAGAGGCCACTTGAAGCCCAGGTCAGCATTATTGTTATCCTTTCAATCTTCTTTCTGTAACACATACCATGAATTTTCTTTGTCAGAGCATTACCAGTTCCCCCTACCACAGTGGGTTCAGGAGACAGTGCCCCACTCTCACCCCCAGGGGCAAGCCTGATTGACTTCAGTCAATCTGCATATCCAATCCTCCAGGCCAGTCTTTGGTGGGCTGATTTGGGGGAGGCGTGTGACCTGGACAGTGTGCAGAGCTCAGGCTTTTGCTGGGCCTGCAGAGAACTAGATATGATGCTTGGAGCTCCTGCCATATCCTGCACTCGCAAGGGGAAATCTGCCAGAGACCACACTAGCATCAAGAAAGGTGGCAGTGAAACAGAGAAGGAGAACTCACATCCTGATGACATCATCTGAGCCCCTGGATTAAGTAGTAAACTTTGCCTCAAACCAGCCTTGCCCTTGAATATTTTATGAGCTAATAAATAAATCCTTTTTAAAAGAATCCAGTGTAAGTGAAGGTTTCTGTTACTTACATCTTAAAGTTCCTTGTTGATATGCTTTGGGATGGGTAATATATATAATTACATATATGATATATATAGAATTGACCAAAAAAGGAGCAGTGAAACCAATTTTTCCCAGCAAACTCAGCTGCTGAGTCCAGCTCCCTAGCCTAAGGCCCAGCCATGCTGCTCTTAGATACGAGAGACAGACTGTCCTGAGAAGGAGCCCCACCTTTTCCTTTAATGCCTGAGAGGAAAGAACTTAATGTTCAGGTTGAGTTTTGACTTCTAGCAGCCTAGGATGCCCAAAGGTGTTTATGGGCTGCTGGAGGAAGCAGCTAAGGAAAAATGGCAGTTAAATGGTGGAAGGGTCAGAGTTTGGCAAAGGAAAAAGGTCATTCTTCTTTGACCTGGGGAACCAAGGGTGCAGTTTCAGAGAATAAAATCATGTAAAGGAAGAAGAAACAAGATGAGGAATGAACTTTGCTAAGTAGACTCTGGGTTTCACAATTCAGAATTTATGCTTGATCTGAGACCAGAATATTAAAATGTTAAAAACTTCCAAAACACATGCAGAAAGACAGCAGGGAGTAGAAGGAAGTGTTAGGTATGTCCTATCAGGCAGACTCATTGCTTGTTGCTTCAGTGATGCTGCACACAAATTTTGCCAGGGAGATATTATGTAGTAATTAATCTATTTTCTGTTTGGTGGTCTTTTGTAGTAGCACTTTAGAAATGATATAAAAGTCTCCACTACATTTATAATACCCTGTGACTTGAAACACATGTTTTATGCAACCATATGTACCCTGTAGAATCAATTGCTGGGTGAAGTCGAGCATGTATTTAGAACATGTGAGGAGCTGTTTTGTGTCTCACTATACTAATTTTACTACATGTAGGCTTCTTCTCTCCCTTACCTCTAGAGCTTTAAAAAAAGTCTACCTCCTGTACATATAACAGTGCAGTGCATCCAGCAGCCATTTGTTGTACCCCTGTGGTAGTCATTAGGGCTGTTTGCCAAATATTTGGGGCTTCCAGGCACATGGGAGAATTGCACTTTCCCTTTCCCTCTGAAATGAAGCATGACCACATGACCTATTTTGGCTATCGAAATGTGAGTAGAAATCACATTCCACTTCATGTGGCAGAAGCATTAAACTGTAATACACAGTTTGTGTGCTCCTTTTTTTTTAACCCCTGGCATGGTGACAACCAGTGGTTGGAATGGTGGCTGCACTATCAGCCTGAAACCCTGAGTGACTCTGATGAGCAGAAGATCCTACTGCCTAATCCAACCACAATAAACCTGTATCCAAAGCAAGACATACACCTTTGTTGTTTTAGGACATTGTGACTTCTGGGTTGTTTGTTAGTGCAACACAATCTAATCCATCTTGGTTTATGTAAAACTAAAAATATTCTAGCAAATGTATTTGAAATTGGGATGAATCAGATATGTCCCTTAACCTCTAGTTGCTAACTGTTTTGAGAAATAATGTGAAGAAATATTATAGGAGGTAACCTTAACATATTATTTAAAAACTTTAAAATACTTTGTAATTTATTCTTAATTTCTTTAACTCGGAACCATTTTTGTTAATACTATTCATGACATGTATGTATAGATATATTCATGATTTTAATATAGTTAAAATTATATTAGATATATTAGGGGAGATTTGACTTCCTTTTTAAAGATAATTAACAAATTCTTGCCATAGGTTTACATTAGTCATCACTGACACAATAAATGTACAAAATTAAATTAACTATGATTCTCTTAGATCATCACTGTTATAACAGATATGCAAAATTAAATTAATTTTGATTCTATTAGATTTGAGTAACAGAAGACTCAACTCAAACTGGCTTAAGTTATAGGAAAGTTTAATATTTCACATATAATGGAAGTTGAGGCTCTGGGCAGATTGATTTAGCAGCTCAGTGTTGTCATCAA
Source organism: Phyllostomus hastatus (assembly GCF_019186645.2). Lineage (NCBI taxonomy): Eukaryota > Metazoa > Chordata > Mammalia > Chiroptera > Phyllostomidae > Phyllostomus > Phyllostomus hastatus. The sequence goes on along the minus strand of NW_025333872.1, from coordinate 38,636,808 downwards.
GGACCAGAGGTTTTCCGTTTCTCTGACATGCTCTCCTTGGTGTTGATGTCCCCCTTAAGTGTGTTCAAAGGCAGCTGCGACAGTTCCAGGGACCACATCTAGCCGGGTGCCCAGAGTTAGACGATAAATAGTTTCTTCCTCTTTCTATAAAATTCCTTTCCCCAAAACTCCTGTGAAAACTTTTTCTCTCATTTTAGAAGCCAGAATTGAGTCATATTACCATTCGCAAGTCAATCTCTCTTTCTCTCTCTCTCTCTCACACACATGCACACACACACTTCTGATACAGGGTGGGGCAAAGGGGTAGAACTATGGTCAATGTATACTGCAGTGTCCCATATGGACCAACCATAATTAGATAACCAAACTTTTACTGTTGACTATTGAGGTTGTTTCTTGTTTTCATTCGCATATATGGTGCTGCTGGAAACGATTTGGCATACATCATTTCTATTTTCCCACTCTTCAAGTTTTCCCAAAGATGGAATTGCTGGGCCACAGAGGATGAATATTTTCAGCATTCTTCTTATATATTACTAAAATCTGATGAGGATTTTAGTAAGGAACAATGCCACCAACCCCTGGAAATAATCTTTAAAACATGCTGTAGAGTAGTACCTCATTATTAGTTTGACTTACAATTCCTTAATAACAAGTGAGGCTGAACATTTTCCACAGTTTGGTTTACTCTTGCTGGAATGTGTTTCTGAAAAAGGTAGCCCTCTCTGGCACAAGGGTTGGAAATGTTGACATCTCAATCCCCCAAGTACACTTGGCATCTCACTCCATCTCCAACAAAGCAACATTGGAACTAGGAACTGACTCAACATAAAGTAAACGCACATTATCCAGGGATGTGAATGATCCAGACGGAATGCACAGGAGCCCCTAGCACGGAAATGTCACTGAGGCTTCAGGCCAAATGAAAGGAATTGCAGCTCTTGGAACAGAATCCTTGGAGAGCACTTAAACACAAATTACTCTTATGACCACGTGAAATTATTGAGTTAGAAATATAAAAAAAATAAAATGACATCTACATTTAAAAACTTTAAAGAATGGCCCTATCCTCAATAGATTATCTCTGAGGAAAATACAATGGGATAAAGGACTAACTATAGCTGATTTTAGCACAAACTTTGAATTAATAGCTGCCTCATCTGCCTTCACTGAAGCAAAAGAATCTTTGATAGTTATTTTGTTTTGAATGTCACAGTTGTCATCTTCACCAGTTTCCTTTTCCCAAAAACTTTGATTAAACATTACTGTAGGCTTCAAGACGTTTGTGTTAGCAGTTACTGTAGGCTGCTCTGAGAAGCCCTGAGGGGGCCTATGAACTCCTTGACATGGTTTGCAAAGGGTGGTGTGCATATGCAGTTTTCATGAGAGATGGCTTCTGGTTTCAAAGGGACCTTTAGAAGGGCCCCTTCTTCGTACCTGTAATTTCCATCCATCTTAATTTTTTTACTGTGGCTCCTTTCTGCCTTCTTCCTACCTTCTGGTTTGCTTTCTTTCTCTTACTTTTCTATTCAATTTCCCTGGTGTTGGGGAAGGGGGAGCAGGGTGACCAGGGAATAAGATTGTGTGGTTAATATGTTATATGAAATGTCTAAAATGTCTAATGTGCTAAAACATATTCAAGTACATTACACATTATTTATTGAGTCTTTAGAAGTCACTTTTTGAATTTTTTGTTGCTCACATGAATGTTGTAAACATTGATTTCCAATCTGTGTAGCAGTGAACAAAACTTTCCTTGTGCTTTCTGGAGTTTTCTTTGTTCTTACTGTATTTGCAAAATGCAGCAAAATTGTAGAGGGCATCCAATGCCTCAAAGAAGGAAGACCTGCCTTGTCTGTCCCTTTCCTGTTGGGCTGCATCATTCTGGCTTAAAAATCAGATAATTATGTACATGTCTTTTTCTTAGCCCTAAAAATACTGCCCATACATAAAGCAGTTCTTGTTGTGTCCAGAGCCTATAGAATTTTGGATATTTGTCCCAATACCAGAACCTCAGGAGTATGTTTTTCTCTATTCTATTAGAAAATTATAAAAAAATAAAGTATAAAAGTAAGTCTTCTGTTTTAGAAACAAGTAGATATAAGTGAAAAAGTAACCTAAAAAATAACCTTCTCTCAAAAGACAGATGCAGAAACACAAGGACTATAATAAAATCTCAACGGTGGACTAGACTCCAAGCCAGCAGCCAAGTATAGCAAAGGGGATACCTACCTCCTTCCTTCAGGTGACAGAGAGAAAGGCTCAATGCAGCTGCCAAATAGGCAAGAAGGATCCCTAACAGAAGACCTCATCTGGCTGGAATGTGGCCGGAAAAGCAACAAAAGGGCAGGGTTTTTTACTTTTTATGTAAATCCAAGACTAAGTGCTGTGGAACTTCTGGGGAAGAGCCATGTAGAGATGGGCTATAGATTCTGGAACACCTGCTGGACACTGATCAGAGACCAGGGCAGGGACCACTCTCTTAGTGGTGTTTTTGAAGTCATGGTTGAGGTTTTAACAGTTTAGCAATTGGTGACAATGCCTCGGTCTGATCCCTGCTGGTACCCTGGAGGGGGAGACTACACCTGACCTGGAGTTTGAGGAACAGGAAGTGCATGGGGCTAGTTTCTTTGTCCACAGGACACAGGCAGTGACTGAATCTGGTTTAGGAGAGCAGCATATCAGGAGTGCGTGTGTACACATGAGTACACCCATAATGCAAGAAAGGTCCTAGTGGTAACAAAAAGGTGCATATGGGGAATTTTACTTCTTGATTCTACATTTCTACACAGGCAAAGTCACTCTGAATTTAATTATTTTCTCTCTTCATTCACATTGTTTGTCCTGTTTCTATTTAATACATTTAATGGTCTTTCAGTGGTTTATTTGATATTCAATATTCTTCTCTCCTTTCGTTTGAATTCCTTATGCTCAACACCTCTTTCGATATTTTTTCCTTTGTATCTCTACTTTGACACCTTCTTTCAACTTTCCTTTGACAAATTCATTGAAGCCCTTTTAATACTGTTTACAGCCACCCTCTCTTTTTGGCAATTAAGAGAACTGAACATTCTATTTAAAAGTCCTTTCTCTGGATGACTTGACTTCTGGGGTTGGGGGAAGTGGTTGAGTGAGAGGAAGGTCTTGCAGCTTTTGGAGGCTGCAGAGATCATTCAGTCCCTGATTCTGACTTTTCAGCAGAAGAAAGAGGTGAGGAAACCTAGGATGAAAAGGGACACTTTTGCCACTTCCTCCTGCATTGTTCTCTCCAGCACTGATTCTGCCCAAGACTCCAGATCTAACTTTTCTCCTTAGCCCACACAAACCACCTCCCTCTGCTTCCTTTCCCCCATTCTCATCTGCTTTGCACTTACACCTTCACAACTTGAACTTCGTCAAGGACAGCATAGCTTCCTGTTTTTGTTAACTCTGAAGGTTACTGGATGCTGAGGTCTTTAGGATAATGGATAAGTGAGTTGGAAAGGTGACTGATGCTGTGAGAATTATGAAATGACAGAAACCTGGTATTTGCAGACTTGTGGTCAAGATGAAGGTGTAGGTAAACATGGCTCAATTCCTTGCACAACCACTGCAAAAATACAACTAGAATATAAAATGAATACCACCCCAAATCATCAAAATTGAGCTGTATGGAAATTCAACAACCAAGGAATTAAAGAGGTCATATTCATCCAGACAGGTGGGAGAGACAGAGACATGGAGATACACAGAGACATGGTTTGAGTGGCCCCACACCCATGTGTGGTAGGTAAAAATCAGGAGGGATACCTCAGGAGTGAAGGATCCTACCCCATACCAGACCACACTGCCCAGGGTTCCAGTGCCAGGGAGATAAGTCCCAATAACTTCTGGCTATAAAAACCAGTAAGGGTTGGGGTAACAGAAGAAACCCACAGGATTCTCAGGCATCTTCTCTTAAAGGGTCTGCAATGGACTTAGGACCTATACAGACTCACTGCCTGTGGGCTTCAGCACTAGGGCAGCAGCTGGAAGGGCACCAGTGGCATATAGAGAAAGACTGAAGCGTCTGGTAACAGGGCAAGTGCTGGGGGACAGCTTCCTCCCAGATAAAACTCCAGAGGCCAGGCAGTGACATTGTACCTTTTTTGAGCCCTCTTCCACACTGAACCATAGAGTGGTGACGCTATATCAGAGACTCCATCAACTTGGTTCACATGGGTTGCCCTGCCCTGGTGATTACCTAGAGCTCCACTCCATCTAACTTACTAATGTGCTTTTACACAATACGCCATGCTACTAATACAGAGAGTTAAAGAATTTCTACCCAATACATAGAAATAAACACAGGGAGGTTACCAACATGAGGAAACAAAAAATATGGACCAATTGAAAGAACAGAACAAAATTCCAGAAAAAGAACTAAACAAAATGGAGATAAGCAATCTACCAGATGTAGAGTTCAAAACACTGGTTATTAGGATGCTCAAGGAACTCACTGGGTACTTCAACAATATAAAAAGCAACGGGCAGAAATGAAGGTTACACTAAGTGAAATAAGGAAAAATTACAGGAAATCAACAGTGGAGTAGAGAAAACAAAAATCAAATCAATGATTTGGAACATGAAGAAGAAAAAAAACATTCAGTCAGAACAGCAAGAAGAAAAAAGAATTCTAAAAAATGAGGATAGGCTAAGGAGCCTCTGGGACTTCAAAAGTACCAACACTTAAATCACAGGGGTGATTTAAGGAGAAGAGAAAGAGCAAGAAATTGAAAACTTATTTGAAAAAATAATGGAAAAAACGTTCCTAATTTGGTGAAAGAAATAGGCATACAAGTCTAGGAAGCACAGAGTCCCAAACAAGATGGACCCAAGGAGGATCACACAAAGATGCATCATAATTAAAATGCCAAAAGTTAAAGATGAAGAGTCTTAAAAGCAGCAAGAGAAAAGCAGAGAGTTACCCACAAAGGAGTTTCCATAAGGCTGTCAGCTGATTTCTCAAAAGAAACTTTTCAGGCAAGCAGGGACTGGCAAGAAGTATTCCAAGTGATGAAAAGCAAGGACCTACAACATAGATTACTCTATCCAGCAAAGCTATCACTTAGAATTGACGGGCAGATAAAGTGCTTCCCAGACAAGGTAAGGCTAAAGGAGTTCATCATCACCAAGTCATTATTATATGAAAATGTTAAAGAGACATATTTAAGAAAAAGATAAAAACTATGAACATTAAAATGGCAATAAATTCACAGGTATCAACAACTGAATCTAAAAAACAAAATAAACAAGGAGAACAGAAACAGAATCATAGATATGGAGATCATTTGAAGGGTTATCAGTTGGGTGGGGGTGGGTGATTTGGGGAAAAAGGTACTGGGATTAAGAAGTACAAATTGGTAGGTACAGAATAGGTAGGTACAGAATATTAAGAACAGCACAAGAAATGGAGAAGCCAAAGAACTTATAGGCATGACCCATGGACATGAACTAAAGGGAGGGATTTTTGGAGGGAATCAGGGATACCGGGTGGAGGAGGGCAAAGGGGGAAAATTATAACAACTGTAATAGCATAATCAATAAAATATATTTTCAAAAATAGAAAAATCCTTTCTCTGAAGTTGTCAGGTGGTCCTGGTGAAGTTGGCCAGGGCTGAGCTTGCCTGTGAAGATGGATGAGTTTTGAGTAGCTGGGGAGTAGGGCTGAAGTGAAGAAAGCATTTGCTTACAAGTGACTTTGAATAAATATCCTTGGCACAACTTTCTATTTACAACTTACTTTTGAAATCTTGGGGTTAAAATGAAGACGATGAATCTGCATTGGGACTTTGGTAGGTGAAAGTGTAGTCAGACCCTGAAAAGTTTAGGTACTTATGGGTCAATGCATGAAGAATGAGAATATGAGCAAAATTCTAGACATTTGTCAATGTAGCAAGTGTAGAAAACAATGAGAAATTTGCTTCCAAGCAAGCCTGAACAGGACTGTTTACAGCTGTGAATGTAAACAAGGAAACCAAGCACAGCGCTCACAGCATGAGCACTTGACATCATGTTTTCGTTACAGGACTGAAAACTATGCATAAAAATTGGAAGATTATTTAGTGCTTAAATACAAATGTGAACTTAGTTACAAACCTCTAAAGATGCATTTAATTTTAAAATTCCTCAACTTTGGCATCTTGTGGCAGGTATTTACGCTTCAATCACCCATGCCTAATTTTTGACCTTCCAAGCCTTGTACTTACTCAATAAAGTAAATAGATATTTAGGTCAAACCAGAAAGATATCACAACATTGCTAGAATGTCGTGTGCCCAAAGGGAGAAGGCTGTTTCTGACAGCAGGGATTATAAATGTTTTAAAGTAATTAAAACCTGACTTGCTTCACTTGATCTATGCCGTTTTCAAAATGTCTAATTGTTTGCACAATTTAAAATAAGGGGAAAAAACACGGCAACTTTACTGAGCCAAGAGGGAGTTGTTTGAAATGGTTCAAGTTATGTTTAGATTCATGGATGGGTATCTGAAAGAGTTCTGAGGCTGCTAGGAAGGATATTTTTTCAGATGATTAAATGCAAATACTGTTTAAAAATGCTTAAGAAAATGATTTCAGAATAAGCAGGACATAAAAAAAAGATGGGGTGGGAAGCACCGAAGTGAAGGAGGGGATTGTTTTGGAGGGATTTCTCCTCCCTCCATGACCCAGCCTTGCTCTCCGGGGATCTGAAGAGTCTTTGTTCTGGGGAGCACACTGGCAGGAAGGAAGATGAGGATGCTGAGGCAGCACACGGCCTGAGTGAATGTCTGGCTGAGAAGTGTCTAGGGTGCACCCTTCTCACTTTCCTCTCCAAGCTGGCAGGCGATGCCTACTTTCCCCGGGACACCTGAGGTTTTGGAGTTCACTCATGTGTACAGCCCCCTGAGCAAGCAGGAAAGACCTGCCCTGACCCCCATGTGCTCCTTTCTAGCACTCAATACTAAAACCAACACCACAATGCCCACACCAAAAGACTGGCTGGAAACCACAGTTCTGTTACATCCCTTCCTTATAAACTCTATCGATTTGAATTTGGTTTATATTTGGATTATATTATGTATGAGGAAAGTGGAGACTGATTTTAGCCCAGGCCTTCTACAGCAGATGGCTGGGCTATTTTGCACATTGGAGACTGGTGGGTGAATTTGGAGACATCAAAGGGTCTTGTGGCTTAAAAAGTTCAATACTGAAGGGAAGTTACTCCAACGGACCTGGGCACTGGAAACTGACATAGTTGTTAGCAAACATTGGGGCAACTGTTCTTTATGGGGTTTCTGTTGCAGCTGAGGTGGGACCTGGTGCAATTTCAGTGTGTATCTCAACATTTCTACTTTTGATCTAACATGAATTCAGAAAGGGGAAAATTAGCCCTGAATTGGAGGAAGTTTCAGGAGCTTCAGGAAACTTTGTTTCCCATAGGGTTGCTGACAAGAATGTTTTATCAAGACAAGAGTTCTCTCCCAGTTCTGAGTTGAGATCCAACTTAGGGTGATTCTGAATTGGAATTGCATTTAGCATTGGCAAGGGAGAAAAGGCATAGGAAAGGACTTCTAAAGGCTTCTTGGACTCCAAATGGCTATTTCACAACAACGTTGTGATGAGTTAAGTGTAAATGAAATTCACATGGGTTTAAGAAATTAAGGCAAAAAAGTTCTTGGCAAAGAACTTTTGGAATTTACCAAATTCAAGCCATTTGAGAAAGGGTTGGAAACACTCTTTATGAACCCTAGAATATCACTGGGCTCTTTCTTTGTTGTTTTCTCATCTTCACCCACCATCAACGTGTCCTGCAACTGGTAAAGCTTCAGAATGGCCAAAAGTTAAGAGCACGGGAGGTCTTCTAGTGGTCTCCTGGTCTGCTAGAGAGGATCAGGGCTATTCTTTGGAGTCCACAATAAGGACCTGAACTTGATTTTGAAGTTACAGAGGCACAGAAAAATGGTAGATTGGAAAACGATTTGATTTAGCTGCCTAGAAGTATTTTCTAACCTCTTCAAGGAGGATTTCAGAAGAGAGAGAGAGATGAAAAAAAGAAGAAGAAGTGGTGGAGTAGGTATTGCTATGACCTCTCCCACTCGTCTGTCCTCCATCAAAAGCTTCACTTCAGCAAACATTTGATGAACACCAATGTGAGCCAGAGAAAAATACAAACAAGTAGATACTGTCATCAAGAAATTTATGTTTTACAAGGGGAAGGACAAGCTCACAAATAATGGACTCAAGCTGATTAAGATAAATGCTAGAAGGGATGCACAAATTGCTGAAGTTTGAGAAAAGAGGGGGCTCCATCTGGCTAACCTGATGCAGGAGGTGACATCTGAGTTCCATTCCATGCCCAAGTTCATTATAAGCCCCACAAAGCTCCCGGCCTCCCGGCCTCTAACATGCCTCAGCTCCCAGCCCAGCTGTGCAAGGGCCGCCAGAATCTGCTTGCCACAGAATTCACACAGTTTCTCTTCCAACCCCAAGGCAGATGCTAACAAAGCTGAACTGAAGGCATGGGGCAGCACCACATGAGCTCTAATCTGTGAGAACGCTACTTCTCAGAGAGGAGACAGGACTTGTCAGAGTAGATGTCCCAGTGTATGTGTGCCCACCCTCCTTGCACCCCACCTTCAATGATGTCATAGCAACCCTCAGGGCTAACTTGAAATTAATTAATTTCCTAGACATCTGTATCTACTGTGAATGTATGCAAGCTGTTTTCATTTCCTAAGCAAAAGTCATGAGGAACCAGTTTTCATTAGTTCAGGTGTTCGCCTCTTCCAACTGTTTATTTTTGAAGACAAAGACAATCTGCTGTGTATTTTCTTGACTGCTCTAAGGTCACGGGATTCCTGGGGTTCTGAGCCCTTCCTTTCAATTTCTCTCCAATATTAAGTGCTCTGAGGTGGCCTCGTTCCTCATCCCAGCTGTCTCTCTTCCTTTCGTACTTCTTACCCAGTCAACTGTCCATCCTTCTTCCATCTAATTCAAAAGGATTTGGGCATCTAAATATGTCCTAGGGGCTGTGGAGGAGCTGTGGAACAGGTCAGTGAGAGTCCCTCCTCAAGAAACTTCAGGGCTCCTCAGGGTTCTGCCTAGTGTCACTGAATTTTACTGACTCCTTGGACCCCCGCCATTCATAGCCACTTGCTTTTTCCTTAAGTGATCCTGTATAAAATAATAGAATATCTGTAAAAAGAATTAATCTGGGCAAGAAAAGACATTTTTTGGCAAAATTTGAAACATAGGCAATACTGATTTTTGGGGGGAGTGCTTTGCAGAGTTAAGGTCACTTGAGTAGTGTGGGACCACTGAACAGGCAATGTGTTCAACAATTTGTTTTGCTCATAAAGTGATGATATTTGATATCTTCAACATAAAATATAATTTATTCAAAAATAATTAAAACTAGCTAAATTAAAGTTGCTTTTAAATGTTTTTAATGTTTTTCCAGAAGATGTGCTGAATTTATGAGCTCGGAGGAACCTAGCAGCTCTACATTTTGCTATTACATGAGCTGGCAAAAAAAAACAGAAGATAATACCCCAAATGTGCTACGATTCCAAGAAAGATTCTTGGGAAATGTAAAAACAACAACAACAACAATAACAACAATAAAAATAAGGCTGCATTTTCTTCCAAGTCTTTCTCATGGGACTTTCTTTTCCCCAGTACTTTGCTCTGGAATATGTGGAAGTCCATGTAATGACTCCTCAAAATTCTCTCTCTGTTTGATGCTGAAGGGCTGGTTCACTCTGCCACCCCAGAGCTAACTGCCTGCTTCTTATTTCTCCCATGACCCTCTGCTCCCTCAAGTCCTCTTTCCACTTAGGTTATTCTGAAGTGTTTGAAGAAATCAGTGCAGGCCAGCATTTTTTTTTTTTGTTTTGTTTTGCAGCTGTTTTCCCATGGTTGCCTGGGCTGCTCCATTTGTGGACAGACATCAATGAATAACAACTTGGGAAGCATAACTGTACTCTGTTAGCAAGTAGGCCACTTTGGGGTTAGGCTATAGTCCTTCCTCAGTTAGGATTCCAACTGACTAAGGAAGACTTGTGGTTAATGGGTCTTGATAGTTGGTTGTGAGGAGTGTTTCTTTGTAACTAGGTGGCAAAGTCCTTGAGGGTGGACCTATTGTATTCATCTCTGTCTCTCCAGTATTTAACTTTGTATCCAGCACACTGTAGTTACACAGTATCTGATGTTGTTCCGATGAATGAACAGATTCTAAATAAAAAGTCTTTTGTAATAGAGTCTTTAGATGCACGTATGTATTATTTTGAATTTTAAAAATATTGTTCTGGTGTATTTATACCAACTCTATAGTTATAAGCCTAGTAAAAAGTTGCCACTGTATGTATAAAGAAATAATGTGACAAGTATTTCATTATCATCATAATTAAAAATAACCCATGGGGATAACTTGAACTTTTTGGAGAATAATATGGACATAAAAACACAATCCTGAAGCTGTGTTTACTTAACAAAACTTTAATTTTGCCAAAAGGTATTTTTAATCAAGAAATTCATGAGTTATATTTCTTCACAAAATATTGTGGTTTGTTAATCCAGGTCCTCTAAGAGCCAGATGTCACGAGAGGATTAAACATGCAAGGATTTTATTAAAGGAAGTGTCTGTGTGATAGAAAATAAGGAGAAGCCTGGAGAAGGCTGGGAGAACAAAATGCAAGTCAGACCCCAATTGATGGAGAGAGGAAGCGAAGGTTGTATGGAGCATCCTGGACTGCTGTGCAGTCTAAGGAAGTTCCAGCGAAACCCATACAGAGATTTCAAGCCAAAATTGTCTGTCAGAAGAGTCCCGAGTCTTCCAGGAATGAGACTGTTTTAGCAAACTTGCCCTGTCAGTCACTGGCTGGGAGCAGTTGGTGGGAGGCAGGGCATGTAATCAATTACAGAGGCTCCCTGTGACGGGAGGTCTGCAAATGCATTCTCATATCTTTACTTTGATTCATCGGAAACACCCAGGAATAGCACTATGTAAGGACACATCTTTCTCTTTATAACTGAAGTCAAATGTATTGATATTTCTAGAAAACTGCCCTACATTATAGTCTAAGGTATACACCTTTGCATATACTATCTCAAGTGAACATTTTAGCAACCCAAAGTTATTGATAGGATAATGTTGCAGATTGGCATTTGCATCCAAATCCCATTCTCTCCTTCTTCTCTTGTAATGAAGTCCCTAACTTACAGCTAAGTCCATAATTGTTGAGAATAAAAGTTGATTTTCCAGTTTACCTTGCAGTAGGTATGAATGAGATTAGCTTCTGACCCCCAAAAGTGGAAATACTGTGTGCAATTCACAGGAAATGTATGAAAGGGATTGGTACACCTTTCTTCTTGTTGGCTGGAATACAGATGTGACTATTGGAATTTGAGCAACCATATTGAATACTCAGGTATATAAATTTCATGTTGAAAGTTACAGAGCAACAATGTAGAAGGAACCCGGAACCATAATTCCATGTGGTATCACACCAGCACCAGATTGCCCACCTCCAGACTAATTTTCTGAGTAAATGAAATAAACTTCTGTTTTTAAAGTTACTCTTAATTTTGGTTTTCTATCACTAAAAAGTGAAATCAGATCCAGAGAGACCCCTTATGACACAGATAACAAATGGTAAAGTAGGAATTTTAATCCATTCTCCTGAATTTTAGATTGAATATCCTTGAAATTAAACTTGAAGTTACATTAAACTTCATTGTGTGACAATCATCTAGGCACTACTGAGTACTTCAAGAGAGGTCTTCTCTTTCAGCCTAAGCTTTATCTGTAAGATGGAAAGAAACATTTTTTTTTGCCACCAGTATTACACGGTTTCTGAATTGTTTCCACAAGATAGTAATATACATAAAATTGCTTTGTAAACTTCAAGACCACAGAATAAAAAACATTTTATCATTTTCAGTGTACTCACTTCAGGTTTGAACAACAGGAACAAAAAGTGTATGTTCCTGTATACAATGTCAAACTGACTCCAAGAAGCTTCAGAAAAGTCCTAACCAGATTATTAAGTGGTAGACTAGAGGATGAGGGGGGAAGACCGTTTATCACTTAAGAGGTGATATTTGATATTTTCCACTAATTGCTCCTTAGACGCCAGAGCCATGTCCCATCCTTCTGTGTGCCCTACGTATACTGCATTTGGTGAGTATTTGTTGGTTAACTGGTTGGTTGCTTAATCACTGTTATGAATATTATTCCTGGAAGTTAAAAAAACTGTGAGAACCATGACCACTACCATTTTTAAAAGTTCAAGTTCTTTTAAATTTTTGGCTTTGCTTTTCATCTATCCAAACTTAAAAAGGGCGCAGCATATATTGATTGCCTAAATTACAAATTTTTTGGTTAATTTCTTTAGGTTTTTGAGCCAAACTTATCTCTTTGTAAGTCCTATTTTAACTCATAATCTTGATTCTAACTATAAGTTGTGGAGAAAATTATAAAACCTTTTTTACTGAAATTAATTTAGAATAAATTAGCTTATGTGTACAATTCTTACCTCAGAACTGTGTTTATGTGAATCTATAACATTTCATTTGATGATAATGATTAAACGTAGTGAAGTAATGGAAATTTTGTTATGGAATATTTGGTTGTATCACAATTCTAATTGAATGAATTAATGAGCAAGAAGTCATGGGGTCATGGTCCCCCTAAGGCTGGAACAAATAGCCTTGCACTCTCAGATTACGGCCTGTGAAGTAAGAGACTTACTTCAAAAGACAGGGGTTTAAGCTCTCCTCTTTATTTACTTATACAAAATAAAGATAAGCCTTCCCTGCCTATTACAAATGAGATCATATTGCATAAATGTGTTTGATTCTTATATTACATTCCATTCCACTAGGTAATAGCAAGTATATAAAATTGTTACAGAAACATAAAAAGAGAATGACACATATGAGAAAACCCATGTAAAAGTCCCTTTAGGTGTAGTGGCCACATGAGTTGTCATTAAATATTCTGAGAGCAAATCCTAGGAGTGGTGGGTAGACAGAGATGATAGTTATGGTGCTTAAATATTTAATAATGTAGCAAAAATTTTTAGATTTCTGAAGATAACATTTTTGGAGATGTTTAGGAGAAAGCATTTTAGAGATGATAAATACTATTTGGGGTGGTTTTAAATATATTCATAGCCACAACATGCTCCTTACTGCAAAATAATGTAGTTCCAATTTGCTGGTTATGACAGATACAGTGTAATGCAGTGAGAGCAGTCAAAAGTCACAAGTTCAAGCCTCAGCTTAGCCACTGACTAGCAGTCAGAACTTGCACAAGTTACTTAACCTTCCTGAACATCAGTTTCATTCTTGGGGAAATAAGACATTTAGCTTTGCCCTTCCAAATCTGCATTCACCTTCTAACTCCAATATCCTACATTCTACTGCCATGTCTGCAATACAGAGTTGAAATGCAAGACGTATGACTCCAACATGAACAGTTGCTCATGGAGCTGAAAATTTGATGTATTTGCATCAAGGAAACACTACACAGGGGAAATATTAAGTGGGGGGAAGATGACATCACATTTGGGCTGGGGGCTGACTTGTAAAACAGAGGAATGGTGGGTGCAGAGATTATGTTCCTTCTCTCTGAAAGTTTGGAGTCACAAATGCTGTATATACATGATTCAGATGAAATCTGAAACAATTATTAGATATTTTCTAACTACCCAGGGGTTTGTAATTGTGTTTGACAAAACACATGGTTGACATCACATTTTTCAATTTTCATCCAGATGTTAGGTGTCATATGAGCCCAGCCAAAGGCGGTCCACACTTCACAAAGGCAATTGCAAGTGATGAAAAAAACCCAGTTCCTTTAGTTGCCATAGAGAACTTTGAAAAACCAAATTATTGACTCGGGTTTGACATTAGCATGGTTGAGTTCAGCCAAACTGAACTGTATTTTATGGCCTAACTGGGTGATTATTGTTTAAGATCCTTCCCTGTGCTGTTTATACTATCAGCCTGCTTTTTATTTTATTTTTTGAATATATCCAACCGCCTTTACTTTTAGCAGACAACCTCACTATTATATGGTTTAGGAACTTTTCAGCAAATGAGAGAAAATCCAGCCCAAACTAGCTTAAACAGAAGTGGAATTTATTGGTTAAACTAACTGAAAAGTCCAGGAAAATATCTGGCTTTAAATGAAGCTCAGAGCAGACCCTTGATCTCCATCACCAGGACCTGGTTTTTCTCAGTCTCTTTCTCCTCAGCTCCACTCCTCTGGTTTAACTTTATCCTCAGGAAGACTCTACTGACAATGGAAACATGATAACTCATATCATCTCTATGGGAAGTTCTATGGGAAAGTTTACTTGCCTCTTTATCAGAAGCCTCAGCAAATGTCCCATCACATCCTACCAGCTCCAGTGTCTGCACATGCCTGGACCAACCACTGTAGACTGGAATGCAATGTTCTGACTAGGCTAGGACTGGGTCTTATGTTCCACTCCAGAGTCACAAGGCTGAGAACAGAAGAAATGGTTCTCCAAGAGAAGTCAGGATTTAGTTATCAAAATGTGACATGGATGTTGGATGGCCAAACCCAGACATCCTCTGCACTTTAAACCTATGTCACTGGGACAAGAGGAACCTCTTTCAAATTCTCAGTTCATACCCTCTTTCCTGCCATGGTCTTAGAAGAGGGAGGAATACCCTACCCTCTGTTTATGGACAACCTATCCATCATTAACCCTGAGTCCTTCCATCTAGTCCAGAATCTGATTTCATCAGTTCTGGTTACTATTGTATATCTTTATCTTCTCCCTTTTTTACTGGCTCTTGACTTAGTTTATAAACACACTCAGGTCTATTCTATCAAAACACACAACTTACACACACTCAGATTTTTGTGACTCATCTCTTGTTTTTAGCAGCTAATATGTCTTTTCTCTTTCTCATAGGTGCCCTCCCAGCAAATGTGCCTGTGTCCCTTTTCTCTACTTTTTTCACATTTCACTCACTCTCAACCTGCTGTCTCTATACTTCTGACACTGTACTTACCATATTAGTAAAGTTTTGTTCATGAAGATAGACCTCACTGTGAGTATTTTGAGCAGAAGGAGATTTAATATAGGGAATTAGAGGCTTTTGCTTAGGGAGCAGAGCTTAAGGAAGCTGCTGTTGTTTCACAAAACCATTGTAAAATACAGCTAATAAACTCTGCTGCCTGCAGCACTGAAGTAGATGATTTCAGGACAATGCTCAGAAGCCTCTGGTAAATCTGCAAATCCACCACCTACTGATGCTCCAGTACATGCCCTCAGGGAGCCACATGTCCTTCTTCTCTGCCTTCTAATTTTTATGTAAGTGCCTCTTTTTCCAGAATCTAAATGGAAACATTACTTTTAGCCCCTGTAGCACAAAGGAGAGCTTAGAAGGGCAAGACTAGTCCTGAAGATTAATAGGCTGTATTTAGCACATTGTTACGCCCCTGACCCCTTAAATCTTTTTACTGAGAGTTCTGCCTTTGAGCTAATACTTGCTCACACTGTGAATTACCCCCTTAGCTATTTTATGTATGCTCATCATTCTGGTCACCTGCAAGCTGTTGATGCTTCCTTCACAGAATTCTCCATGAATTTCATGTGAGTTCAACTCTGCTGAAACTTTTTCTCTAATTTACCTTTAAGGGCCACAAACTCAGTTTGTTTGAGAATGAAATCTTTATTTTTGCTTCCAAACCTGTTCTTCCAGATCTCTGTTTCTTTTAACCACATATTCAAACAGTTATAAATCTGTTCTATCTTTCCCATCCCTACTCCACTGGCTGGGCTCAGTGACTCACCTACTACCTGGGCCATTGCAGCTTCCTGCTCAGACCTCCTGCTTCCAGTCTCACCTACTTCAAATCTGTTCTTCAAAATCTCTGATGGGGTTGATCTAGAACACAAATCTTCAATGATTCTTATTTGCTTAAAACCCTTGACTGGCTATTTATAAGGCTGGAAAAAAGGAGCAATAATTCATCAGACAATTCTCAATAATTCACCAAATAAAATAGACAGATAGGCTGCATGTATTCATAAAGAACAAATGAAGATGAGAATTGGAACACGGACAGAGAAAAATGTATTACAAATCCTCTCTTCTGATTACCCAGAATGAATGCTCTTCTACTGTATCAGTTAAGACTTCGGAGGGGGAAAATCTGACGGAAGAATCCAATCTTTTAGGTTCTGTCTTGTAATATGGAATTTATTAGAAAGTCTGGCTAAGTTAGCAAGTCTTGTGTCAATTTTTTATACATTCTTAGTTTATTTCTTATTTTCAGTGTGAGGGCCTCAATGTGTGGACTCTTTAGGATACCATGTGGAATATGGTGTGTGGGAAACAGATGATCAGAAAAAGATAGAGAGAATAAGGGGAACTACAACTCTGCCAGATAAAACAGAAGCAAGAAAAAAAATCCCCTAGGAAGGAATACTATCCACCTTCCTTCTGCTACCTCAACAGATCTAATTAACCTCAATCACTGGCCTTATTGCTAGCGCTGTTCTGGATGTTCCCTTCATCTGGGTCAGTTTGGGTCTGTGAGAAGAAAAAGTACAAGTAATAATTTCTAAATGACACTTGGGAGGGAGGGATGCAGAGGGAAAAATGCTGGTAAAATAATATTCTCTCCTGGAAGTAAATGCACTTCCACATACATGTAATATCCAGATGACAAAGCTGGGCAGTGATCTCCACAGCTATTGATCTTGCTTTATTTCCTAGAAAGGAGACTTCCTTTAGCTTTGAAAGGTTAGTGTGGAGTGAGGGCTGCTTCCTTTCTTCTATTTCTGTAGTTTTTATACATCTCACCCCCTTTGCTTTCTATCATATTAAAATTCACTCTTATTGCTTCCTTTTCTCCTCCTCCTCTTTCTACCCTGCCATGCAGTGGGTGGTCTACTGTGGATCCTTTAAGGCCTATCCTGTACTGGCATTTGAGTCACTGAGAAGACTGACAGAGAATGAGTAAGGAAATAATAAAATCTTTATTTTCATATTTTAAGCAGAACTGCTAATTAATTAATTTTATACAAATTGAGGCATTACATCACCTATTGATTGACTAATATTTTATCTTAGTAGTAGAAACACTGTATACAATCAAAATGATAATCTCACAGTGTATGGCAACTTATTAACATGTTTGGCTTGAGCCTAAATAAATGGTAAATACAGTCTCTCCCCCTTCCTAATGAAATGGGAAGAACAAAGTTGTGCCTTTAATTCTGTTAACAATGATATTTACATTTACTTGTTCATAAGCCCTTTCTTGAACATTAGAACCCTCAGCCTGCCCCTGAATAAAGTCAGTGGAGCGCAGTGGTAAAGACTGTAATCTCCGGAGTCAGGCTTCTCAGGCACAGATCTAGGCTTTTCTAGTTATCAGATGAATGAAATTGATGTTTTAAAAACATTTCTGTACTGCCATTGCTTTATCTTTCAATTGAGAATTTTGGTAGTTCATAATTTGTGGGTATGCTGTGAGAATTATGGAAGTTGATGTGCATATAGTATTTAGATCCACCCCTGGCATACAAGATTTACATACATAACATACATTAAAAATATGTCATTGAAGACCAGAAAAGCAAACAAAATAGAAACAAACTCATAGATACAGAGAACAATTGGGAGGGGACTAGGGGGAGTTGGTGAAAAAAGGTGTAAGGGGATTAAGAAGTATGAATTACCAATTATAAAAGCAGTCTTGAGGATGTAATGTAGGGACTATAGTCAACAATACTGTGACAACTATATATGGTGCTAGGTGGGTGCTAGACTTATAGGGCTGATCACTCTAAGGTATGTAAATGTCTTAACCACTATGTTATACACCTTCGACTGTAATTAAAAATAAATTTTTAAAAATGTGTAATTAAAGGCCAGCCTAAAAACTATTTTAAAATTATCTTATTTATAGTTTTAGGGCATTTTTGGCAACTTCCTCTAGTGGATGTTTTATGTTCAAAAGTGGAGTTTATACTTATTCTATAGAAACTTCTGAGCAACCAGTACTTTTTAGAAATGCTTTGTAAAGTAGTCTGACAGTGTGAAAATCATTAGGTATTCCTCCTACGAGTCAAAGACCACATTCAAAGTAAATTATATGCATGTTTCCTAAAAGTGTTAATGTGCTAATCTGTTGGTTCCCTGATCTAGGCAAGATGCCACAGTATTCCACATGAGCAAAATACCATAGTTCTTGAAGATTTCATATAACTATTACCCACTGTGTTCACATTTCCAAGTGCTCTACTTCTCATTAAAGTCAACAAGCTGGAACCGGCATTGGGATCAGTGGAATGATTTCATTCCAAATTATAGCCCCACGTCCTTCTAATAAGGAAGAGTTAGCTGATTAAGCTATGCATTCTTTCACTCCAGTAAACATTTTGATTCTGCCTTGTAACAATGAAACCATTACTTGCCAGACATAAACTTTCTACTTTTCCCTTGGGAAATGCCTCTAAATATATCTGGGGTTCATGGATAGTGCTGCTGAATATTAAGTAAAGAGAGAGGCCATGTTCTAGCCAGTGAGGGTGTACTTTTGATATGATTGAAAGAGAGTGAGACAGAAGCAATGCCAGAGAATGAAGTGAAGAGCTGCTCTGGTTATACTCAAGGACTGTGAGGCAGCGGAAAAGAGTTAATAGGACCTGGGACAATGGCCTTCCCCCTCTCACGGCTCAGTGTCTTATTTTCTGTACTTTTGCAAGTTGATGATTTTCATTCCTCAAAATGGTGTTGACCATCTGACCTTAGCTGAAATCAAGAGATTCTCATTCAGATTTTGTACAATTTCCCCAATTTATGTTTCCAGACTCAAGCAAATGGCTGCAACTGCTTATACTCTTTCCTTCCTTCCTTCCTTCCTTCCTTCCTTCCTTCCATCCTTCCTTCCTTCCTTCCTTCCTTCCTTCCTTCCCTCCCTCTCTCACTTCCTCTCCTTATTTCTTTTTTCCTTTTTGGTTTGACCTTCCCTTTTATTTTATCTGAAAAACTCACCTCTTAAAAATAATACTGATAATTCCTGCACAACTGGGTTTACAAGGTATTCAAGGGAGCACGATGCTACATGTTATATTTCAGGGTTAGCAGTTGAACCATAAGTTAGGGATTTAGACATGCCCATGTGCCCATTCTTGGCCAAGCAATCATTTTTCCTTCAAATGTACCATAGTACTCTATAATCTGAAACTTTCCATAATTGATATGCTTGCATTTTGCCCTGGGGCTTGTTCCTTCATAAGTGACTACTTTCAGTTACTCTCTACTCAGCAGGAAGCCTCCATATTCCTTAAGGCCCCTTATGATTATATGGTTTTACTACTTTGCCAAAAATGTCTTCTCCTCTATGAAAGGTAAAGTCACCGAGCTTCATGAAAAAGGGCTAAGTCTATCATTAATGATGTGTTGATCCTCTAGTAGGTGCTTTATGAAAATTATTTTGGGGTTAGGATTTATAGTCTCTATCTCCCTTAATTATCTACCTTATTTCTGACATAATTATTGAGGGGTGACCTGGTGGCATGAATTCATTTACAAGCTATGAAGTAATTGGTGCCGAAGGCTCGTATTGTGGCAGGCTCAGGGTTTCTTCACTATATTCCTTCCACGTTATATTGACTACAGATGATGTTTATTTAATAGGACTTTGAATTATGATGTTTTATTCTGACTTTAAAAATCAATAGATATTTTTGCAGAAAATTTGGAAAATGTCCCAAAGTGAACAGAAGCAACTAAAATCACCCATCATCTCCACTTTCAGATATAATACACTTGAACACTGTGGTTGTTTTCCTTTTAGTGTTTCTTTTGGACATCTGGTGTTTGTAACCACGGTGCAGTCTCCCACTTACATGTAGCCTTGTTTTTTGTTGTTGTTTAGTTAGCATTACGCAATGAGAACTAATGATGACTTCCAATACTTGCTTCAAAAACATGATTTTTAAATTTTACAAATTTTATAAACTTTATTTTTTAAGATTTGTACTCTGATTTGGTTTGCCAGTCCAACATGATACCAAGTCTCTCACTTCCAGTAAAAATGCTGGAATAAAATTCTGCTCTCAGCTTCCCCTTAAAAGGAAGCAGCTTAGATAGAAAAAAAAAAACAAGACAGAAGCACTAAAGTATGGCCTATATTGGTTCATTCACATTCCTTTGCCTGGGCAGTCAGAAAATGGAAGGATCCTGGTTTCTCCAGTGATGAACCCTCACCCACTTGGTTCTTTTGTTTTAGGTTGTCAAAGAATAAAATCACATAAAGCCCTCATCCTCTGGACCTCTCCAGCTGCACCCATCTGGTCTCTGGCCAGTTCTCCCTGCATTGTTTTAACTGCCCACCCCACACTCTGCATGCTGTTTCTCTTCACCGTATGTGCTACCTACCTTCCTCTTTTTCCCTCTTCCATTTATTCTTCCAGTCTCAAAAATATCTTCCTTAAAGCTTTCCCCAGTTCTCCACAGAATTAGTGGATCTTTCCTCTTTCCTTCATAGAGATTAGTTCTTCTGTTGTTTTTTTTTTAAGAAACTCTAGGAGTTATTTGTTCATATTTCTATCTCCCTTATTATGGCAGTGTGGTACTTGATTCACCTTTGTAATTTCAGCACCTAATTCCATGCTTGACCCAAAGTAGTCTTAAACGTTGAATGGTTGGATGATGGATAAATCAATGAGTAAATGGTCCACTCTGAAGTTATAAAAACAGAAATATGCTATATTTGCTCTATACAGCCTTGTAAAAGTAGGATTTTCAGAACAAATGGAAATGCCATTTTTGAGTGTCTACAAATTCAAAATAAATATTTTAGATGAGCTAAACACAACCGCAAAGATATTGAGTACTGTCCACCTCTCCAGCTTCATTGTACATCTTCTCACTCTTCCTGTGTCATCCTTTGCAGGGCCCTTCCTCTTGGCTATGCCTTTACCCTCCTTGGGGCATTTATACCTGCTCATTCCCCAAGAAGAAATCTCATCCTTTTTCTTCCTTACTATGTTGACTTTAGCTTATCCTCAGATCTTCCACCCAGTGTTCACTTTCTCAGGGAAAGCTTTTCTGACCATCTTTAATGCAAGTAACAAAAGAGTGGCAATAATAAGAGCTAGCACTTATTGACAGCATACTACATGACAGGCATTGTTATGAGCACATATATTGAGCATCTCATATAATCCCTGCAACAACTCTCTGAGACATAAACCATCATCAATTCCATTAAAAAAATAAAAAGGGAAGCCCAGAGAATTTAGGCAGCTCATCCAAGCTAATATAGCTAAAGCATACTGAACTATTGGCCATGAATCTTCTTCATAGCTCTTATCACAGGTACAATTTGATGTTCATCTGCATGAGTTGCTGATTAATGTCTTTGTAATCTGAAAGGTGATAAGCTCCAACTCTTTGCTCAGTGTCAGATGCAGTTTAGAGAATCAATAAATATTTGTTAAATGTATGTATTTTTGTTTGATCCAATATTTCTGGCTAGTATTGACTAAGGCAGTGTTTCTATATCTCTGTAACTATTGAAAGGGAGTTTAAATAACACATATAATCTTTTAATTTCAGTTCTGTATCTCACTGTGGCACCTATAATGATAGAGGTTGTATATGATGACATCAAGACAGCTGGTCTCACAGAGACATCGTTATTTACTACACATCCTCTCTGGCCTCAGAGGATGTTATTGCAGTCCCAGCAGCCCAATACCTGGTTAGTGATATAGCATGTTACAGCATATAATCCTGAAACAATATACTTTGTCATTTAAAAATGTGTTCTGCAACATGTTTGCCTTTTGGCCCACTGACGATGTTATGTCATTATCCAGGAATGTTTCTTTTGTATCCAAAGGCAAATTTAGCTTAGAGAAATGTTATCAGCAGTTCACCAAGAGGTTTTAATTGTGTACTTTGAATGGCAGAAGAGGGGAAGTCCTAGAAATTCAGGTTAAATCTATTAAGCTGCATCTTGGGTTTGGTTGGCCTCCAAAATACACCATGATAAGAGTTTCAAAAGCTAATACACAGAGATAAAATTGGTGTCCATTACAGATTTGTACAAAGCTATTTCTTTGCATTAAGACTTAACAGCTGAACTGAATAAAGTATTCACCCTTCGATTTTTTTGTTTCATTTAGCTATAATGACCATTTTGGCCCATGGATGCAGTTCTTTTCATGGTATCTTGGCAGCATTTATTCATCACAAAAATCTGGTGACAATTGTAAGTAGCAGACCCTATGTAAGATCTTTCATTTCAGTAGAAGAAAAAATGGCATGGGGGAGAATGGGACACAAAAACACTGTGTTTAAGTTATGAGCCATTTGTGGGTTGTCATTTTCATTGAAAATAAGATGTTGTTGTTACTTCTTGACTAGTCATCGATAAAGCTCTTTGGGGGCTGTGCCTCTAGCTATCACTGCATCTAACGTCCCGGGCCAGCCACGTGGGTGCTGCACAATCCCGTGGGTGGTCTACACACAAGCATTTCCTTGCATTCTTTCTCTTGGCACTTGATTGTTCATCTTTTAAAACCTGTAGCATAACACATACTCAGGTAATTGCAGAAGTGCTAGTAATTTAATCATATTTTCAGAGCCTTGAATAATTTTCTAGGAAATAGTGATCACCCAAGAACTGGTGGAACCAGTGTGTTCTAGGAGGTGTCATAGGCTTGAAATCAGAATTTCTGGGATCTACTTCTTATGCTGGCAACCTCGCATCAATCATTTTCATCTCCCCTTTCTTTAAAGTCTGATGTCTAATCCCTAAGCTGCCTTCCTGTCAGTACTGTGTTGGAGCAATGTGTCAGTGCGATCCAGGTTTTCCCACCATGGCATGGGCTTATTAGCTCCTCCCTCAGTCTTGTCAGTGCTATCAAGGAAAGATAGTCCCCCCCTAGCTTATACGCTATATTTTAAACTAATAATTAGTTTTCCCATTTCAGAGAATTAAAGGCATATTGCACCATAATTCTAGTAAAAACTCAAAGGACCTTGATGTTTTAATTAGCCTGTAAGCTATTTCTCAAGTAAACATATGATTTCCAGTTAATCTGATTAAATGTGTTCAAAACTCTCAAAGACCAACATTCAAATAACTAAATTACCCCAATAATTTTAGGGACTCTTGGTTGGGATTAGCTGAACTCAGCAGAAAGAAATGAGCCTTTGCCAATGAGTGCAGGTCATTTCTTTAAATTCTCAATTCTGAAAATAAGTGCATCTTTAATTCCCTCAGTCTTAGAGGTAAAGGAAATGTAACTGGAATGTAAGTTTCTCTCTGGGGAAGATGCTTCATTTACCTTTGTCACCCAGGGCACTGCAGAGTGTCTGGTAAGGCGTAAGCCTTTGTGTAATGGGAAAGAAATGTTGCAGAGCAAAGGGTGAGTTGTGCTCACAAAGTGGTTAGGACACGATGGAGGAATAGTCAGTCACTGAGTGGATCACCAGCAGCTTCTAGTGCTACTTGCTTTCCACCTGACATCTCTGATCTGAAAACAGCACCTGATCTGTCAGGGGTTAGCCATGACATTATGAGATCTTTCTATTAAATAGATAGTGCTGGAGACTTTTTTTAAAATCAGAACTCTAATATTGTACAAAATGTCTTTTAGAGTCATTCTGGTATGTGATTAAATTCTGACTCCATCAATTATCAGTTGTGTGAATTTGAAAGAGTTATACAAGCTCTCCTTACTCCAGTTTACCAGGTATGAAATGAAAATAAATACTTCATAGAATTAACATCAGATAACAAATGCTGGAAATTGGTTACATCATAGGCATGTAACAAACACTATGCCCTTTCCCCCAATCTTACCTATAAATTACAGGAACAGACCAGGCTATTGGTCACAGATCCCACTTTCTAGTCTCTGAAATAAGACTATAATCTACAAAATAGATGATGAGGGCTTTGGCATCCTACTTAGAATAGTTGTAAATGACTAAGTCTCCAAATAGCTAAAACAAGGTCATTGAATAATCAAGAATTTTTTTTTGCTTTTTTTAAAGTTCCTTGTACTGCAATTCAATCAAAACTTTGGCAAGCATTCAGAAGACTTGCTTAGCTCTCAGAAGAGCCAATGATGATCCCCATCACTTGCACAATAGCAGTAAGCCACACTCCTCCCACCACCCCACATTCGTTCTTCAAGGTAGGGAGAGAAGTGTGCCATATGCTGGACTTAGAACAATTTTCCACCAGGGGATCAGGAAGTAGTGAACATCTCCCATTCACAAAGCCAAAGAATGGATATCTTAACACAATTCTGGTTAGATGCCAGACAAACAGAAACAAAAAAATAAACACAAGGTTTCTAAGACAAACAAGTTCCTGTCTGGTTAACATATGGCTCGACACAGAAACAACTGTCCTCCCTGTCCTAGAGGGAGCAGCTTCAGTGCCATCAGCTCTGCAGAAGCCTCACTGACTCAGAAAAGGGAAGAATGTAGCCAGTAAAGAACACATTTTCAACAAGCTGAGCAAACATGGCTTTGACGTCAGGGAGGGAGTGTGTACACGAGTAACAAAGGAGACGTGCACACATGGGGATTTTGTGGTACCTGGGAAGCTGCCCAGAGCACTAAATCCTGGACTTGAGAATCCCTTTGAAGACACTTCACAATGCTTGGGAATTTTAAAGAATATCACCATAATTCAAACCCCTCCCCAAATGTCATTTTACCTTGTTCTTCTGCCTCCCCGTTGTGCTGGCTGTCCCCAGTGACAGGCTGCAGCCCAGTCATCGCTTGGCGGAGGGGGCGGGTTGCAGCAGATGTGCGCATCTGGATCACCTGCTGCTAACCCCTCGGGCCCCAGACTCCCTGTGGCTTTGGCTTCCACAGGACATTTCTGAGGGTGGCCTCTTCTGCAAGGTAACTGCATCTTTTAGAATTAGGGTTTTAACTATTGATTAAAACATTCTGTAATGTTCAGGCTGAGCAGTAAACTATGCTTACCCCTCTTTGGGGGATGGAATCTTCCTCATTTCCTTGTATGTGAATAAATGACTCTCGGATTGTAGTCCTTATAATATATTAAAGTGGAGGATACATAGTGGAGGCGGATGTTGGGAGAACTAAGGGTGTCTTTTGCATCCTCCTGTTATATAAGCAATTTTGGCAAAAAGGAGTTATGATTCTTACTCTAATTCTACCTTCTCTCTGTGGGTTTTCCACACAGTTCCTCTGGACACAGTGGGAAATCCAACATTTACATGGTGACTTTCAACCCTGTCCTGCCCTACTCAGTTCCCTTGTTTTTAATCTTTAAATTCTGAGTATACAATGACGCTGCACATCTGTTTCTGCACAGGGAAGATCAGTAAAGATGGGATGATTGAGAGCTGCATTAGGTGAAGCAATTACAAAGAAATGTTAAAAAGTGGAAGTGTACAATTTCCCCATTTTATCTAATATATCCAACATCTGGGGAAGGACCATGTGAACCACATCAGCCGTGTTCAGTTGTTGTGGCAGAGTGGGGGTGGTGACTTTTGGTGATGCATTAACTTTGAGCAAATGGCACACTTTATAATAACCTAGCTGTAAAGATTGCCTGCTCGGAGAAGCATCTATAAGTGATGGCAAAACCAAGTGGCATTTGATGGTTGTGTGCCCCTATGTGACTTTGAATATATGATTACTTCTTTATGTTTTGTCTTTTAAAGAAATCTGGCATTTTAATTATAATTTGACATTCCATTTTGATGTTCTCCTCCTATATGAGATTCCAGTTGTCTAAAAGGCTCTAGGTAATTTTTAAAAGCAGCAGACTGATTTCCAACAAGTAGCCTAAGCACCAGCAGAACTGGCATATTAATATTAAACCCAGTGGAAATGCAATTTTTAGTTTGAAGAATAAACATATGTTGGGAATTGCAAAAGTCAAAGTCCTCCAAGCAAGGTTAAATTGCTCTTTAATACATAGGGTGTACATATTTAGAAGTCTGGGGATTTACAATTGGCAAGAGGACTATAACCTTCTCTTTTTCTGATTTGGCATGTGTAAATTTGTAGTGCAAGTGTTTCATTTCTCTAGACATTTGCATTTAATTTGCTGCTGATTTTAATGTGAAAAAAGAAAAAAATTTAAAAGGTAAGGAAATCATGTTCCAGAATGAAGGCCTTATATCTTGAGGACTACACTAACATTTAGTTGCATGTTGTAATGATGCTATAATCTCAGGGAAGTGTGTGCAAAGTCCTGCTCAGGAGATCCAAGATGGCAGCAGAGTAGGTGCATGTTACACTGTCCTCCTTGCAGGACCAAACTGGAGTTAAACCTAAAATATGAGCAATAAACCTGAATAACCAACTAAACACCAGCTGAAGTCTTATAACCAAGGATTTACAGAAGAAGCCACATTGACACTAGTAGAAAGGGTGGAGACATGAAAAGGGTTAGCTCAATCAAGTGGACAGTAACTAAAGTTCCAAAGGGATTTCTCAGCTGCAAAGTTTCCTCTTGAGGAGCTTGAGATCTCAACCCCAAGCCAGGCTGCCAGTCCTGAGCACCAGAGAGAGGAAGAAGCACCCACATCACATCTGACTGTGAAAATTAGTGGGGATTCTGTCTGCTAGGGAGAGACAAGGCTTTGCTAGAGACACAGGCACCCTCTTAAAAAGGCAACACACAAAATTTTCTTTGCAGCCACTCATCTTGGTCTCCAGTGGAGGGGGGCAGAGCTGACTAGAGTTGTGTGAGGGGAGATTAGAATTTGTGGTTCTGGGAAGAGTTCTGAGGGGCCAGCTGCCAGCATCTCTGTGCAGATTCCCTCTCCCACACCAAGAGACAACCTTTCTTTGGTTGAGCACTTCCTTTCTTACGGCATCAGACTGAGGGAATGCAATATCTTTATCCTTTGAACTTCCTGTCACCCCATCCTGTAGAGCTTGTGCCCTGTTCAGGAGTCAGCTGCCTGGGCCTGGATGTAGAGGTCTGGGCAGACCCCAGGGGTGTCAGTAACTGAGTTGTGTGGCTTTGGGGCAGGAGCCACTCCCTCCACTTTCCCGTGAACCTGACTGGTACCTTCCCCTCACAGGATATCCAATAGCTTCACTCTCTGGGTTTCAGGTGGTCCCACCTACTCAACTCTGGTGGTTCTGCCCCGCTGGATCTGGATGGAAGCCAGGACAGACTGAGTCTGTGGCTCTGTGGGGGAGGTGAGGCACTTCCCCTGCCTTATTCCAAACGAGACTGGCACCTCCCATTCATGAGAGATCAACTAGCCCCATCCTTCACGCTCCTACCAGTGCCACTCTGCTGAAATCAGGCTGCAGGCAGAATCTGGGACAGACTGAGTTGTGTAGGTTTAGGATGGGAATTATTTTCCCTCTCATGCTTGAGCAGTGCAGAGCTCACTTCACATGGCCAAAGTGTGGTCTGTTTGGGCCTGATAAACTCTGCTGTCTTCATCCTGATGACTCCCTGAGACCCTGCCCCACCACAAAGGTTTGTGGGCATCCAAGAGGTAGCTGCTAGAATTAGTATACCCTGTAACATTTGCTGAGTGGCCTCATACTCAGCACTCGTACCAAGTTTGAACCTACATCAATCTGGTGAACACCACTCACCTCTACCTGGTGACTCACTGAGAACCTACTGCGTGTAACTCGAGTATCACCAGAGGCTCTTTCAGTGACTGACTTACCAGGCAGCTGACAGGAAGAAGCAGGTGGAGGTGGCTATGAAGTGTCTCTGGACTTTTGCTGATCTGGCCCTGGTCCCGGCTCTAGTGAAAGCTGGCCTTAATGCACAGCTTGGTTGTTCCTGCTCACACCCACCCCAGCAGAGGCAGTCACAAACTGTGGATAGCTTTGTAGCTCCGAATAGGTTGCCAGGGCCAATTATAGGTAGTGTTAGACATTGGTCTGCACCAAAGTGCCTTCCAAGAGGCCCCAGAACCAACACACCCAATGGCCAGCTTCAGACAACATCAGAACAGGATTCAGTTAGCTTCACAAGCAGCATATCCAAAGGGAGATCTTGGCAAACACCAGACTCTGCAGAGGCGAACTCTGCTTTGTGTGGTCAGCACCTGTACAGAAGCTCATGCTCCATGGTCAAGGTTGATTCTCACAGTCAGCCAGGCTGAGGGTCGATCCATGAATGAACAGACTGATAACAATCAAGATTCAATTACAACAGGTGGGCCCACAGAGCCCAAACATGGGACATTCTTGGAGCACCCAGCTTAGGTGATCAAGGAGACTGCACCACTCAGCTCTGGTGGTTCTGCCCTGCTGGATCTGGATGGAAGCCAGGACAGACTGAGTCTGTCACTCTGGGGGGTTGGGGCACTTCCCTTGCCTTATTCCAAACAAGACTGGCACCTCCCATTCAAGACTCCCAAACAAGACTGCACCACTGGGTCTCACAGGACATCTGTTACATAAGACTGCCTTACCAAGACTGGGAGTCATAGCAGATGTACTTAATACATACAAACACACAGAAGCAGCCAAAATGGGGAGATTAAGAAACATGCTCCAAAAGAACAGGAAAATCTCCAGAAAAAGAACTAAATGAAATAAGGCAAGTAATTTATCAGATACAGAGCTCAAAAAATGTTTACTAGGATGCTCAAGGAACTTAGTGGTAACTACAACAGCATAAAAAAAAAAGCATAGAAACTATAAAACCAGTCAGAAATAAAGAATATGATATTAAAATGAAGAATATACTAGAAGGAATAAACAGTAAGTTGGATGAAGCAGAGAATGAAATCAGTGATTTGGAAGACAAGCTGGCAGAAAACACCCAATCAGAGCAGCAAGAAGGAAAAACAATTTTTAAAAATGAGGATAGTTTAAAGGACCTTTGGGACAACATGAAGCTTAACAACATCCACATCATAGGAGTGCTGGAAGGAGAAGAGAAAGAGCAAGGGATAAAGAATTTATTTGAAGAAATAATGATAAAAACCTTCCTTAACTTGGTGAAGGAAAAAGACACACAAGTTCAGGAAGCTAGAGAGTCCCAAACAAAATAAACCCAAAGAGGCCAACATAAAGGCACATCATAATTAAAATGTCAAAGGACCTGAAGAGACACTACTCCAAAGAGGACATAAAGATGCCCAATAGACATAGGAAAAAATGCTCTTTCCCAAACTATGATACAGAATTCATCAGAGAAGTGCAAATGAAGACCACAATGAGCTATCCCCTCACACCTGTCAGAATGGCTATCATCAGTAAATCAACAAACAGCATGTGCTGGAGAAAATGTGGAGAAAAGATTGAAAATTGTCAAAGAGCCCAACTCTGCCTTATAAAATAATATTTTATCTTGGTCTATGTATTATTGCATTATTGAGAAATACACTCTATCACTTTCAACGTTAATTCTCATGATCTTCTAAATCACTGCTGGCTTCCCCTTGTGATAAGAATGATAGCATATAGAACTTTTTTTTAAAGATTTTATTCATTTATTTTTAGAGAGGGAAGGGAGGGAGAAAGAGACAGAGAGAAACATCAGTGTGTGGTTCCTGGGGGTCATGGCCTGCAATCCAGGCATGTACCCTGACTGGGAATCGAACCTGCGACACGTTGGTTCACAGCCTGCGCTCAGTCCACTGAGATACGCCAGCCAGGGCTGCATATAGAACTTTTCCATAAGTCTTTTATTTGTCTCTTTTGTATGGTGCTTTCCTTCATTTAAAAAAACTTACCACTTTGAGGGCAAGTTTTGAAATCAAAGAGGGAGAGAAAGCAAAATATGAGAAGAAAGTCTCATAATGTTGCAGTGACATTTAGATTCCGAGTGATTTACAGACTGTCTTGGGAAATTTTGGAAAGTCTTATATATTATGGATTTGACTCCATAAGGAGATTAGGACCAATCCCTTAGAGATGGATCTGGCAGCCACCCAAAGAGCAAGAATTATGGAACTTGGGGTACCTTCTCTTGTTTAAGGGAGCTCCCACAGTGGAAATTTGGGATTAAGTCCACCAGGCACTCTGAGCACTGGACTCTCAATGGGCCTGCTGTGGCCCAGCAGGTGTCCCTCAGACATGCTGTACACAGCACAGCTTATTTTGGGGTGAGGATAAAAATAGAAAGGAAAAGGACATGTTTCTATTGTGGCTGTTTACAGAACCCAACATTTTAATCTTCAAAGGTCCTAGCCTCATGGAGCTGTAGGTTGTTGTTTTTCATTTATTCTCCCAAAAGAATGTGGAGTAGGAAATATTACAAACACTTTCCTGTTTCAGCATTGTTTGATTTCTTTAAAAAAATTAATAAAAACAGTTCCTAGCAGCTGGTCAAAACAATTATACTCTTCACAAAAGCCTTTGCAGATGACACTAAATGTTAAGAAAATAATTCTTTCAATTAGTGTGTGGCCAGTGCACCTGTGAACTGAAACCATCCAAGGAAACATATCCTTCAATGTCCATAAGAACAATTGAGAAATTCATCCCCTTTGCCTTTTTCTACTGCCACATTCACACAGATGTTAATCCTGGGGTGCAAATGTCGAAAGGGCCACTTCTGTATAATCCCAAGGGCATGAGAAACATGAGTTCAGATCAGGAAAACTATTAATTGCCACTGTCTGCCATTAGTATAATTTCTCTTTGTTTTTAGGGCTGCTTCTTTCTTATGTTCTTTCCAAAACTATGGCATATAATTCATTGATGCTTGCATAGAGTTGGCTGTCAGGCACACTGACAATTTCCCAAGCCTTTATTTCTCAAAACCCTTGATGGAGTACTCTATGTGCATAGCATTATGCTTGTTGTTAGAATATAAATTTTAGGGATATAAGCAGGACTCTTGATTTTAGCAATTAAGTTAACTTAGTTGTGATGCAGTTCCCAAGTGTTGTTATGGTGCTGGGCAGAAGATTTGTCCATTCTGGCTACAGAATGGCTGCAGTTCCCTTACTGGAAAATTAGGACACTTAGATAAATAAAATTATAAGACACTGAAGAAAAAATTGAAGAAGATACAGATAGGCAGAAGCACATACTGTGTTCATGGATAGAAAGAGTTAACATTAAAATGTCCATACTACCCAAAGCAATCTATAGATTCAATGCAATTCCTGTCAAGACTCCAATGATGTATTTCAGAGAACTAGAACAAATATTTAAAAAATTTATATGGAACCATGAAAGGTCCCGCATAGCAACAGAGATCCTGAGAAAGAGGAACAAAGTGGGAGGAACCACACTGCCTAATATCAAAATATATTACAAGACCATAGTAATCAAAATATCCTGGTACTGGCATAAAAACAGACACAGATCAATGGAACGGAATAGAGAGCCCAGAAATAAACCCATACTTTTATAGTCATGTAATATTTGACAGAGGAGGCAAACATATACAATGGGCTAAGGATAGTTTATTCAATAAGTGGTGTTGGGAAAATTGGACAGCTACATGCAGAAAAATGAAACTAGGCCACCTTTTTACACCACACACAAGAATAAATTCAAAATGGATCAAAGACTTAAATGTTAGACCCAAAACCATGAAAGTCCTAGAAGAAAAAATAGGCAGCAACATATCTGATATTCCTTGTAGCAATATTTTATCAGATATATCTCCCAAGGCAAGGGTAAAACAACTATGGGACATTTACTCAATAGCATACTACTCAGTTGTAAAAAAAAAAGAATAAAATTTTACCCTTTGTGAGTGTATGGATGGACCTGAAGAACATTATGCTACATGAAATAAGCAAGTCAGAGAAAGACAAATACCATATGATTTCACTCATATGTAGAATCTAATGAACAAACTGAACTAACAGGGAAAATGGGGACAGACCCCTAGATGGAGGGCAGGATGACAGCTAGGAGGGAGTAGAGGTTAGGGGGTGGAGAGATTGAGCAAAAATGGAAAAGGACTCATGGACATGGACAATCAATAGTGTGGTGATTGCTGGGAGGAGGGAGGTGTAAGGGGACTAAATGGTAATGGAGGGAAAAATACAATAAAAATGAAATTTAAAAATATCAATGAAATAATTATTATTATAAAAGTAATGTATCCATCACTTACTGTGTACTGAGTTAAGTTACCCAACACTTTCAGGCACTAAACCATTCAGCATATACTATACTGTAACCTTGGGCCAGCAGCTTTTCATGGAACTGGTCTGCAGGGGGTCCTCTGCTCCTAGGGAGCTGTCATTGTAAGGGGGGTGGGGAAGTGTCTGATAGTAAGGAAATAACTAAGAAAATGTAAAACAGTATGAATACAACCACAACCTTTGTATTTGCTATCGTGGCCCAGAAAGTTACCTGTCACATCCCGACATCTTACTGAGTTTAAATTAGTGGGCTAAATTAGGGAATAGGACAATGACCTGAGGGTTACTTTTATGTGAAGAGGTTGGAAGGGCCATTAGAAAGTGACATTGAGACTTACTCTTAAACGACAGCATACAAAGTACAGAGAGTAGTTCAGGAAGATGAAACAGCTAAGTAAGATACAGGCCCCATGGGGGTCTGACAAACTGAAAGAAAGCAAATGTGAGACGGAGTGGGCAAGGAGTCAAAAGGTGACCAGAAGAGGCTGGCGTGAAGACCAGGGGCCAGACCATAGGAGGCTTTGTAAGCCAGGGGAAGGCATCTGGACTTTATCCCAGTAAAATGAAAGTCATCATAAGTTTTTAAGCATGAGAGTGGTATGATCTTATGTACGGGTATTAAATGTACTAATCTGTACATTTATCTATGTATAACACATACATCACAGAAGTCAAGAACTGAAGCAAGGAGATCAATCTCGGGCTATTGCAGTGGTTTAAGTGAGGGATGGTGATGGCTTGTACCAGGGTGGTTGCAACCAAGATGCACAGAAGTGAGTATTTTTGAGAGTTGTTTTGGTGGTAGAGTAGAAAGAACCTGGCGATGCTGCATTAAATGTGAGAGTACAGGAAAGAGAGGAAGCAAGGATAATCTTTAGATGTAGAGTGTTAAGCAATTGGGCAGAGGTGGTTTTATTTACTCAAGGAACTGGGGGAAAAGTTCAGCTTTGACTACAGTAAGGGTTTGTGGCATTGGCAGGTTCCAAAGTGGCCGCCATGCTCTTTGACAACGTGATCTTGCTGTTTGCTCTTCAAGAAGTGCAGTGTAATTCCCTTTCTATGAATCCAGGTGGACCTTAGAGACTCCTGATAATCAGAAGGTTGTGGAAGTGATC
This sequence comes from Phyllostomus hastatus, assembly GCF_019186645.2. NCBI lineage: Eukaryota > Metazoa > Chordata > Mammalia > Chiroptera > Phyllostomidae > Phyllostomus > Phyllostomus hastatus. Next base: position 38,603,582 of record NW_025333872.1, on the reverse strand, counting down.
CATGACTTCCAAGGCTAGGTCAGGGGAAGCTTTGCAGAGCAACGCAGACCTCCCAGAGCAGAGTCCAGCTTCCCTAGCTTCTAGGAGCAGAGACTTGATTGAGGCTGCAGCTGGCCTTTTCCTACCTGTGAATGACAGGAACAGGTAATCAGAGCAGCTTTCCCCCAGTGGAACCCTAGAGCTGGTTAGCTCCAATCAAGCCTGTCTCCCTTGCTGTGGTCCTCATACCAGCACCCTTCCTCCTTCATCGGTGTGTTGCACAATCTCTAGTCAAACCACTACAGGCACCCACTTCTTGCCACACTCACACTCAGCTCCCACTCAGCCCCTCAATTTCCTTAGTCAGCCCTGCCTCTGTCAATAGCTCTGGCTCTGGGTCCTTAATTGTTAGAACCTCTTCCATTTACGTATTCTACACACTTTTTGCCTTAATCATGAGCTGGTTTTCCCTCTTGACATAATTTGCCTCCATCTCAGGCACAGGGCTTACCTTCTTGGGTGCCCAGATCTTTGAGCTAAACGTAGGGGTCCAAAAGAATCCAGCTTTTTCTGCTAGACCCTTGCCCCAGCCGACCTCCCGTCATCTTCCACCCAGCCTGCACACAGGGCCAAACCATCCCCTCCTGTCCTTGTCATCATATCTCAAGACTGTCAGACCACCCCACATTCTTGTGGGATCTCACAGTTTCTTCTGCACCCTAACTCTTTCCCTCTTCCTAAGAAATTTCACTGAAAATTTCTTTATGTCAGCATTACCTTTTGAGTGCTGTGAGAAGCAGAAACACGACAGGGAATAAAACTGCAGCATTCTTGCCTTTGTGAAGCTTATAATCAACTTCGGGGCCAACATTCATATTGATTCTCACCCAAACAATTTGTCCAAAGCTATTTGACAGGAGATAAAGTGTTTGGTTATAAAACCTATTAACCTTTCCCACTCAGTTTTTACAATTATTCCAAGACACGTATTTGGAACATGTGTGTACTTACATAGAGACCGTACGCTCCTTGGTCCAGGCTTCTGTGGCCCTTTGGTCATTCTGCTACTTTTGGTGTTTTTCTTGCTATACCAATATTTCAAGTACGCATCTCCTCCTACAGTACACTTCAGGGAATGAATCGTGTGTAGCTCACCTCTTCCCCCTTTCCCACCTTTACTAGTGCTAATAGTTGCTCAGTTCATTTAGCTGATCCCTTGCTAATCAGCATAATAATTCATTTTATGGATTACTAATGACAAAATTATACATTTACAAATGAAAATCATGGCTATTTTCAATGTCGTGCTGTTTGTTTTTTTTGATAATAGGAAGTCCTTTAATGAACTTTTACAACTGGAGGCTTTTCTTTCTTTTTCTCTTATGTACAAAAGCAGATAATCCTGGGCTAAGTAGCTAAGGGTTGTTTCCAATACTCTAGAAGGTTAGAATTAGCTCCAAATAATGCTAGCTGCTAATGCCTAATATTTGAGTAGCGGGAAATATAATAGACATAAAAACTTTGGGCAAATTTGTGTTTTAAAGACATGGCATATTTACTGACTTCATGGTGTTTTTTGTCTATTTATTTACTTATTCACACAGAAGAAGGATGTACTCAAGTTGTACTGAAGAGCCTCCTGGGCCAATCAAGGCCTTCAAGTGGGAAGCTCCTTTCTGAGCTCCTTCTTAGAATCAGGGCTAAAATCTGCCCTTCCTGTCTAGGAAAGCAGCCCACCAGCATTGAATAGGAAGACACTAAGGGTGGGGTCTCCCTTTGGTGAAAGCATATTTTGCACATGCCTTGTCCATGTTAGAGAGGAACAAAGGCATGCAGGAGTGTGTTTGCTGCCTGACATACCTCACAGTGAAGGATCTTTCTTACACCTGTCTCTACTTACCTGAGTGTCAGAGTTGGGGCTTATTCCAGGGTATTCCACTGGCGTCATGAAGGGACTGACCAGGGGGCCAAAGACTAGTGTACTGAGAAAATCATTTGGTGCGTCTCAGTCTTTACATATGTTTCTGTGTGTTGAATATGAGTGCTCTGTATCATTGCCAGAGCATCCAGAAAAACACAAACATCTCCATGGAAAACTGTATCTCATCTTTGAAGTTTAATTCATTGTGCACAAATCCTATGTGGGAGCTCACTAATTCTTCACATCTGAAGTTTGGGCAGTGTCCTGGGGTCTTCTCATTACTAATCCCATACTGGAAATGTCATTATTAACTGAAGACAGATTATACCACCCGAACACTGCCATGTGTCTCTCATTTAGCCTCTTGCCATAGCATCAAGATTAGAATAAATGGCCCAGTTCCTTGCAGTGTCCATGGAGAGCGCCAGACCTTGCCCCGCTGGGTGGGAGAAGATCATCCTTGCCTTTGGAACAGAGCATGAAATGAATGACAAGCAGTTTTCAACAGGAGTAAAAATCACCTCTTTCAGACTAAATCACAAAGCTCCAATCAAGGACCTTGATGACAAGTGAAATTAAATAAAACATGAGTGATGAAACACTGTAATATGTTTACGGTGAGCTAGTCCAGACAGCTGATAATTAACTGTTGCCCAAACAGCAACTTGGCAGTAAATGGCTGTAACCAGGACATGAAGCAGTAGTTAATTGAAAGTACTAGTAAAGATCTTTGCTGCTTTTGAAGAAGCACGTGTTCTTCAGCGGGGGGAAATGAGACAGGGAAATCATGGACCCTTCAAGTGCATAGGCTGCCTGTGGGTCTGGATTCTGAATCCTTGTTGGTTTTTAGCTTGCACATTCCTATCTGCCATGGTAATGCTGTTTACACTGTGCGGTCCCAGAGCAAATGTCTCTGTGTGTTTTTTCCTGGGCTACCACCCACAGAACCTACAAAGTCTGAAAACAAATACATGCAGATGTGCACAATTTAAATAAGTTAAAAAACATGTTTTTAGTATCAGCCTAGATTTTTACACTTAAAATAGTTTTGGTTTGAATCCTCCTCAGCTCCTACTTTTGCCGAATGTGAGGCAACCCTGTAGAGAGGAAAGACAGTATTTAGAAAAGGAAACAAATTCCTCATATGAACTTAAAATTCACATATGAAAAGGAACCCAGATACGAAAAGGAGGCCTTGAAGATTCCATGACTGCTTACAGTCTGTTTTCTTATCTGTGAAATGAAGGTTGGAACAGATGAGCCTGTGGCTCCCCAGCTCTCCTGCTCTGTGAACTATTATTGGAAGAGTATTCAAAGGAGGCGTGGAAGCTAAATCTAAACACATGTGATTGAATGTGATTCAGAAGTAGGAGAAATGATCATACACTATAACCTTTAATGTAGATTTCTCCCCTGGTTCCCGTGTTTCCAGTGATTCCTGTGGAGTGCACATAGTGGTGGCAGAGCAGACTGGGGAGGCCAGGATTCAGTTCAGACTTTTTAGTTGCTGACACACTAATCAGTGTTGGATTGTGTATGCCGCCCTCTTATATTATTTTCTTTCTTCCATATGACTCCCACCTCATAAGCACCTATTCTTGTGTGTGTGTGTGTGTGTGTGTGTGTGTGTGTGTGTAATGTTTGCTCCTCCCCTTTAAGCTGTTGGCTTCTGGGAATTGCAGATTTCACAACGTAGTACTACTCCATTTTTGTCTGTAGGTTATTTCTCCAGGAGAAAAAGCAATAGTTTCCTAAAATCTGTATGAATATGAAAAAAGCATATTTTCCTGATTGTTGTTTTTATTGTACAAAATAAAAGGAGTAAAAATATATTATTGCTTCTGATCACTGAGTAGTGTTCTGTTGATCACACATATGCTCCATTTTATTTATTCATTTGCTTATTGGTGGAGCTTTTGGTTGCCTTGCTTTTCATCCATAACCCTGCAAAGAATATCTGTGTACAGATGTGGGTTTCTGCATGAAAGTTACCACAGGACATGTACTCACGAATAGAATTTCTGGGTCTTAGGATATGTGCATGTTCAAGTGCACTTACTGCTATGAAACTGTTCACCAAAATGAGTTCAGATATTCACCTGCAGTCTATGATGGTTCCTATTTCCACACACAGTTGTATTACTTGATTTTCTAATTCTCTATAATGTTATGGGATAAATGGTATTTTACTGATGTTTGAATTTGTATCCCCCGATTACTCTTGAGGTTGAGTGTCTATTACCTACTTAGATACAATACTGTGTTTCAGTACACAATTCTCTTTTTCTAGAATCATGAAAAGGCCACACTTTACAGTTTTCATTGCAATTATGTTGTATTCATGTGAATGAGTCCTGGCTAACTGAATGTGGGTGGGAGTGTGATTAATATCAACATTTACTATTTTCTGGAGGATTATCAAACTGGTTACTGTAGTGGTGCTCACTTTGACCTTCTTTCTCCCCCCTGCACAAATGAGAGGGGTATGTTTGGGACAACAGAATCCATTCTTATTCTTAACTTGAGGAATGTAATATTAGCAAACATGACCATCATCCTAACACAGAGGTTGCTGAACCTGAGAATATAACATGGTGCCCCTGCCTTATTAAGTCCTAGCCAAAAGGTGACATGGGAAGTTAATAAGAAAATGTCATATTGGTGAAGGTTTCTTCCAGCTCGGAATGTCTCATGGAATTGTACTACGATTCAGAGAGAAACAAAAATAGTGAATGTTTGCTTTCAGGAAGGCTGTGCTATACATGAATCTCAGTTGTCACTGTTGTGTAATCAGATTAGTGGTTTTCAGTCTTCCTAAGAAACCACAAGTAGGATCTGGGGTGGGCATTAATAAAAAAATATTATTTACAGTGCTCTATCTTGTACTCTTCAGAGACAGTATCTTTGTACTACTACAAATTGAGATATTAGGAGTAAGCATGCGAGTGGTCACATGCAAGAAACTGTCCAGCATATCACCCTAGTGGGTATGCAGACTGACACATGTCTAAACGTGTTTCACTATATTAAGAATTATAGTTTTACCTGCTTCTGAGAGGAGGGAATAACAGTCTTTCCTTTAAAATAACACAGTCCATTTTATTTATTTTGTTGGATACACTTCATAATCATTATCCACCACCAGGCACATTTCTTTGCTCTCACTATTTAGGATGCAACACCTCATCCTCAATTGCCATGTAGTTCACAGCTGCCAATTATTGTTTTGTTCCTGTAGCATTTGCATTGTCTTCAGTCCCAAACTGGGCATCAGCAGAAGTACTGGAATGAATTACCAGTACATTTTAAAAAAATATTTAAAAATATATGAGTATAATTTTAGTTCTTTCCAAGAGAAATTCCACCCTACCCTCATACCCATATTAAGATAAGAGTTAAAAAATGAGTCAAATTCTTAAACTTGAGGGTTTTTTTTTCAATTCCTCAAATGTTTACACTATGAGATGAATTCAGTTATTTACATGGTAGTCTCCAAAGTTGGATTTAACATGTCAGTGAGTTAAACAGACAATCCATTGGGGTGCAGAAAAAATGTCAGAACTCTCACTAATCTATTTTTAGTGTAAAAATGAAGAAATAAACCAGTACTTAGTTGATATGGATGTGGATCCTTGTTCATTCTGCCACCTGGGTAGGGCTCCTGAGGGAAGAGGGTGTCTACTTTTATTATAAAGTTTGAACCAAACCAATTCTTACAAAACTGACGAGTGGCTTTAAATGACTCTTTTTAAGATAGGTGATAAGGTGGAGATAACACCAATAATGCAAGTATTAACAGCAATGACCCTGATCCCATGCTTAGCGCCTGCCTCCACTCCTCCATCAGTCCTCTCACAAAGGCCTGATCAATCAGATCAGGTAGAAAGGTGGCAAAATTTAAAATTACTGAAAAGGCTACTCGAAAGGTGAATTTGTAGGCATTCACATTAATGGTGATCCCCACCATGAACATATACTGTACCTTGAAATATTAGCTTATAGTGTGAAGCCATCACGATTAAAAAGATGTTTTAATATCTTGTTATTTTCTTTATTATATATTAACCCTCATTATATCACTATCTCTCATAAACACATGCATATATACATTATAAACACACAAGTAAATGTTTATATCTGAAGCTTGTGCTCAGAAGTTGTTTAAGGATGCCTGATTAAAAATGTTAAGAGGTCACTTGGCTGGAGGATAGTGTGAGAAGGAACCAGCTTTGGTTATGCTTCTTACTGCAGGCAGGTTAACCTTCTCCCCCCAGACTTTTTGTTTTCATGACTCCTATCTATTGATGATGAGCTAGTCTTACCCAGAGTTTAATATTTAACTCCTCTACAACATTCCTACGGAGTGTTTCTGACTAAAGCAGGTGAAGCTTCCTTTCAAAAGGACTGAACATTGTTTTTGTTTATTTGCTTTACTCTATGCTGACTTTATCCTCTATAAAATAGTACTACCCTTTGGAGTCTAAATGTTTAAGATCCAAAACTACCTGGCCAGGTAGAAGAAGGCAGATTGCCCCTGTACTGGTGAGTAGAGGTGACTGAAAACTGTGCAAGTGGCTTCAGCCACATGACTCTGGTCATGAGTTAGCTTTGTTGATCATGAAGAAGGAAGACCAGAGCCAGATGTCACAAACAAGAACAATGGCCAAGATCGGCCTTGCTCCAGCAAAAACAAGAGAAGGTCCTTGATTAAAACACAGAGTGGGATACATGCATTGGGATGAATCCCAAGTGTTCTATCAGACATTTCCCAGGTCACCCCAGGATGTGGTGTCCACAGGGTAACTATGGTAGGTTGAGTAAAACTGGAAGAAAGAAGTGAGAGTAGTGTAAACCAGAGGCCAGCAGCCAAGAGGCTGTAGCCTAAGATGAGAACAATAAGAAGGTGACTATCTAGGCTCTTATAATTTTTCTAGTAACAGAAATCCTTTGTATTGTTACCATCAGAGTCTTCTTTTTTTTTCAGTGAGGCTTGATCTTTTTTCCCCCTCACTGGAGGACATACGTATTGATTTCAGAGAAGGGGGAGGGAGGAAGAGAGAAAGGGAAAGAAACATCAATGTGAGAGAGAAACACTGATCACTTGCCTGTCACAGGCACCCAACTTACAACAGAGGCATGTGCCCTGACTGGAAATTGAACCCACAATTTTTCAGTTTATGCTCCAGCTGAGTCACACCCTCCAGGGCTGTGCCTTGGTCTTAACTGGCCACTGAGGAGCAAGAATCTGACACCTGTGGAAGTCCTTGGTAGCTGACTTCTTGGCTGGACCCTGACCCTTGCTTTCCTTTGCCTTTCTCATCTATCCATTATCCCTCCTGCCCAGCCAGGCATCTGTGCTGTACTGTGTTAAGCCTACAGGCCACTTGGCAACAAGCTGGCACTTAAACTATAGAAAAGAATACCTAAGACTTTCATTCTATTACTTACAGAAAATCAATAAGGCTTTCCCCCAGGATTTCTGGGAATATCTAAGAGACTCGTTTTTGTGTGCAGTTATGACTGAGCTGCTGGTTCTACTGAATCTAGTCAGGTTAAGCATTTTTACTATTCTATTATGCACTAGTTTCCTCAAATATGGAAACTAAACCGCTTTTTATTTTTTTTCACATCACAAATATCCCCTTTATACATCTTCATGTGCATAACAGGTTGTACAGGAAGTCTGGACAAATGGAAGGATCTATATTATAGTAACACAAGCCCACTTAATATTGAGTAATAAGTTTCCTGTTCCCCAAGCCCTTTAGCCTTCCCACCACAGGGACTTTCCCACTGACTGTGCCATCTCCCTGAGCACCTCAGTGTCCTTTCTAGCTCCTCTTTGAGTCTTTGAGCTCTCTGGGAAATAACCAAATTTCTCCTAGTTTTGATGGATATTAATTTGGTTCTCATTAGCATTTAAATCCCACATCCAAATTTAGTTACTTTTAAATATCCAAACTTTGTGAAAATTTTAAAAAACTGCACATAAGGATCCAGTTGGAAATCTTAAATCAAAGAGCCATCTTCAATTCTGATTATCTGTCACTTAGGTGTGAAGATGGGTTAAGATTTCTCCAGTTTCAGTGATACACAAACATTCTGTATTAGGATTTGGTGAAATAATATATATATATATATATAATTAGTAAGCCGAGCCTATTTCTGCACAAGGGGACGGGGTGTGGGAGTGTCAATGAATTAATCACTGCTGCATTCCTCCAACTAGAAGAGCAACTCAAAATGCATAATGAATGGTAGCTTTATTTTAAACATAATTTGGCACAAGGCCTTATTCAAAGGGTAGCATATCTTTAGAGGAAACATGCAGAGTTATGCAAACACATTCAAAGTATTTGCAATAAGAAAAATTTACTCATACCCAAATGCTGTATTTTACTAATTTTGAGATGTAAACTTTTTACCGTTTGAATTGGGATATGTCTTATTACCCCACTTAATCACATAGTGGTTGTGAAAGAATTGCTCAGCCTATGCATGATCAAACTTGATCATAGCTGTTTATGTCATTGTCATTTTCTGGACTTGTGTATACAGCTGATGTTAAAAAAAGGTTGACCTTCATTGCTTTTTCAGATGTCTGAATAAAGATTACCCATGGGTTGGCATTGAAATTTTTTTATGAACATAGAAAGACACAGAAACAGAAAAGAAAGATGTAATAAAATCTATATTGAAAATGAGCCCCAAAGTATTTCTTAGAAATGTATAAATATTAAGTGATAAGAAAACACTGTGTCAGTTTAATTGGTGGTAGTTTTTCTCCTTAAGGGAACAGAAAATAATGATTTAACTTACATTTAATGAAATATAATAGTAATCCTTCATATGTTTTTTCACTCACCTTTTAGGTAAAAGAAGTGAGGTGACAAAAATTTGTACCATTTTTTAGAGAAATTGGTTAGAAGTCCTTAGAAACTTTGGTGAAAAATGGCATTCTATTATTGTTTCTTTCAGATTAAAGTTATTATACTCTATACTATCTTATAAAAATACTCTCTTTTTCCAGATAGCAGTTTAAGTCTTCCCTCCTCCAGAACCCCCATCGTGGTGTGTCAGACAGTCTTAGGGGTGTAAGAGGTATGATAAGAAAGTGTGCATTTGGAAAAATGAGAGCTGACAGCTGGCATGCCACCCACTTTCCACTGAATGATGATGGTTATTTGCTAAAGCCCTGGGGATTAAATCCCTGAGTAAATTTTTATATCAACTTTAATAAACATCACCTATAAATCACAAGCAGATTTCAAACAAATGATTATTATGCCCTTGAGAATTGTAAACATTGATCCACCCCAAGTGTAAGTTCATCAAAAAGCAAGAAAAGGCTCTGTGCTAGTGATACATCATAACCTGTCCCCCTCCAGACCACCACCCCTTCCTTCTGGATTAAGACTTTTTGATTTCTAAGTGGCTGAGCATAAGTAAGAACATCAGGTGTAGTGGAGTGATTAGTGGTGTAATAAAGAACTGGGTACCAGTTAGGTTGAGGAATTAAAATGTTACCGCTCTTCTAGCATCCCCCAAGTAAGAAATTCCAGATGGAGGCCAAGGCTGGACAGCTTCATGGATTTGCATTTATTGTTTCCTATTTGAAGTTTCTATTGTGAAGTAGCATGGTGAACACACTGACTTTTACACACACTATACAGAGACTACATCTACGTGCCTTCATTTCACTTCAGTGTTCTTTTCTATTCCTGAAAGCAGAAAAGAACACCAATTTTGGGATTGTGTCTCATTTTTCAATGCCTGCATTTCTATATGAGTCTTTAATGAAATGGTGGAACACATTACTTTCTCTGTTCAAACTTGTCTCATTTTTCTCCTGGGACAAGTTTCCCTATAGGCCAGATCTCTTCCTCACTGGTCCCAGTTCTGAAAGGAGTTCTGTGTACGACAGATAAACCCTATCCACTGGATTTCTTAGGCTTTTATTGATACAACTCAGTTGGCAAGATCACATGTTGATATCTTTGAATGGCAAATATGTCTTTTCTCCTTGGCTAAAATTAGGAGGAAACTAAAACAGCAAGAACACTGTTATGAAGTATGTTAGAATAATTTATTTATATGCTAATTTAGCATTTTTCTCCCTATATTTCCCCTCTCACTGTCACTTGCCCAATGAACATTTTGTTGCTGAGAGCAAACTTGTTTACAGTCATTGGCTCTTCCTGTCTTCTGTAAACACCTGAACTCACAGAAGGAATTATACTGAATGTTTCTAAAGAGAAGGAAATGGAAAGGAAGAGAAAGGATGCCCAAGGTAGAAAGTTGCTTGGCAAAGACAGAGAGGAATGCAGTTACTTCAACAGCTCAGGAATTTCGACCCAGAAATATCAGGGGAAATGGCAGAACCTTGGGGAGAAATGTGGATCCCAGTCATGGAGGGACAGTCTTGGAAAACATTCCTGTGCCCTGTACATGGGCCATTAACAAGTTGTCCCTAGACTTTAGGGGGACACACAGTCCTGGACAGCTGAGGATATCCATGATGGCAATGGACTGAGACTAGACACCCTTCATCATCTTCTGAGTATCAGTTAGGCCTCCAGATTCTCATGAGATTATTAAGAAAGGGGAAGAAGAGCCAGAAATGACCAAGTCTTAACTTCCCACCAGCTTGGCCAAAAGGAAACTTCATATTAATTAAAGAAAAACTAAAGAAACACAATATTTCTTAGTAATATTTGATTTGTATAATAATATACTTCCTGGTATCTATGAATTTTTGTATTCAGTTAAATTCCTAATGCTGGGCTTTAAATCATGGAAATATTACCTGTGTAGTACACCTATTAGAAGGTCTTTGTTTTTAAAGGACTCAGGACTAATTTTTTAATCTCTTGTCCAAGTAAATAATTGCATTACATATCCAACAATTAGCTTGATCAATATTCCCCAAAGAAGGCTTTTTCTCATTCATTTGGATGGTGAAATTGTGTGTGAATCATTAAATTTGCAGATGACGTAATTTTAGAAAGTAGCATTTGGCAAAAAATATAACACCAAAATACAGTATAAACTGGAAAAGGGGTGGGAAGACTTCAGAATTAACTGGGTGTGAGAGAGAATCAGCATAGAAGAGAAAGAGAGAGAGCGATGGAAAGTAAGAATCTTTCACAGCACAGGTAGTGTAAGTAGGAAATGGGCAACACTTGATTCCCATATAGCTAGGGTAGAAAACAATCTGTCACTACAATGACTTCCCAATGAGTAACTGCTATGATTGAAGCAAGTATAGTACTCCAAACAATTTATCCGAGGTAGTCCTGTTCATGTCTTCATTTATTTATTCACTCAGAGACAGACTAGAAAGAGGGTGGTCAAGAATACAGACCGCTCTTGGAGTCACACTGCCAGACCTGAATCCTGACTCAGTTATTTATTACCTATGTGACCATTGGCTGGTTTCTTAACCTTTCTCTTTTCATTCATGAAATGGGAATAAATATAACACTTATGCTACTGGGTTGTTATAAGTTTCCATGGAATTAATATTTGTAAAACCCACAGAACAGCTTCCTGTTGCATGAGCACTATGTAAATATGCGTTAAATACATTTACTCAAAATTTGTTTCTATTAGGTTTAAATCACATCTTTGGGTACCATAATGATGCCAAAAATGTGTAGAACATGGCCCTTGTCCTCAAAGAGCTCATGGCTTCACAGAGGAAAAACTGAAACTGTGCACAAATTGGAAAATACTACTTTAAAAGAGCTTGGAAAATCGCTCAGCAGAGACAAAAAGGCATTGATGGATAAGGGTTGAGCCACAGGTCCTCCAGGGTGACAATGTAGACGGGTTTCTGGTTTAGCCTGGAATGTAGGAAATACAAATTTTTCTTCATGACTGGAGATTCTCCATTGAAATGGAAGTTGGAAATAAAAGAAAGTAGACTCAGCTTATTTCATGAGGATTTCAAGCTGGTGAAGAAGAGTTCCCTGGCAGGGGGAATGCCACATGTAAGAATGTGTGACATCCAGGGGAAGGCCTGGAGCATGAAGAGGCTGCAGCCCAGAGTCCTGCTCAGGCAGCAGTGGAACGACAGAAAACGCACGGCACTTCGTTTTCATATCATTACTGTGAGCTTAATGTCATCAGTGCATTTGTGGGTCTCAAACAATTGCATCAATTCCAAAATTTGGAGCAGAGTACAGGTTTTTGTATTTTTGACTTTAAATGTGGGGCATTTTGGGTTTTTTTTGGCTATCAAGTAGTATTTTAATGTCATTTTTATACTTTTGTTTTTTACTGTGAACATTTAAGTAATATGTTCTTGGGAAACATCCCCTCCATTTTCTCTCTGGGTGGACTGAGACCGTGTGAGCTGAGGTGAACCTGAACTAATCATTACTGGAGGATCACAGCTGCCTCCAGTTTAGGTGAAACAATCTCCCTGCCACTCTTCACAGAAGAACAGAGAGGTTTACTTCCTGCCTCTGGGTAACACACTTATTTTTTTAAGGCAACAGCAGAAAGTTGCTAGGATAAAACCTTTATGCTGCATTTATACTGTTCAATTTTATGCAGAGCAGCAAGGAGGGAAGAAGTCTTAGAAGCAGAGAGAGAATTTAGACCAGAACGCAAATGAAAAACACCACCACTGTAAGTGATCTCCACTGGAGTAAAGATAAAGATAGATAAATAACTAAACAGAAGTCTAACAATAGCCAAACAAATTATAATATGGAAGTTCTTTAAAACAAACAAAAAAGGATGATAAATAAGAAAAAATGTTAACATCAAAAATACTTGTAAGATGTGTTTTGTAATAAAAATGAAAATTGCAGAAATGCCTCCCTTCTCAGAAATATCAATAGCCACTGAGAGATGATTACAAGGAAGGGAAGCAATGTGGAAATGTCTGGAATTTATTTGGTGCTGGACTCAATTCTCTAATACAGAAATAGATTGCTGGTTCTATTTTCATGAGCAACCTGAACACCATGGGTTTGTTCTCCCGGGAAGCCAGTGGCTTATTGCATCAGCCACTAAGTTGGACATTCAACTGTCTTGTGACAAATTACCATGCCTGTGCCCTCCATAGACACACGTGGATTTTATTACTGGAGCTACCTGGAACAAGGTAAGTCCTTATGGTTTATCTCCCAACAAAGCAGGGACCAGCCAGCCTAGTGAGGCAGGCTTTTGTCACCACCCACAGAACCTGGGCATCCCAGCTTCTGTGCAGCCTCACCTAGCTGTACCCTCCTGGTCAAACAAGAAGCCTCCTAAATTCACATTCTGACATCTCCAGGAAATCCAGAATAGCATGGGTGGGAGATTTCTCAGAGCTGAGAAGGTAGGATTTGGAAGTGGGAGTTAGCGTGACCTGACCTAGCATGCTGAATTACTGGAAGCTAAGACTGGGAGTTGAAAGTTGTGATGAAATGGTGTCGAACCATCTATCTCTGGGAGCAGATTTCTTGGATCTATTTTGTAATGCTTAATGCATATCTCCACATCTTTTTGGAGCCTGTTATAGACTGAATGTTTGTATCCCTCTCAAGTGCATAGCTGGCAGCCCTAATCCCTAAGGTGACTCTATTTGAACATAGAGCTGTTAGGAGGTAATTAAGGTTAAATGAGATCCTAGAGTGGGTTCCTAATCTAATAAGACTGATAGCCTTAAAAGAGGAAGTGAGAGATATCTCTACCATCTGAGAACATGAGTAGTGTACCGTCTATAGCCAGGAAGACAAACTTTGTCAGAACCTGACGCCCTAAACTTGGACCTCCAGCCTCCAAACTGCGAGAGAATAAATTTCTACTGCTTAAACTATCCACCCTGTGGTATTTGGTTGTAGTAATCTGGTCAGACTAAGACAGAGCCAGACCTACCTAGTTCCAAATTTTAGTCCTGAAACAGGCTAGCTATGTGACACTAGGCAACTTGCTTCCCCTTTCTGACTCTGTTTTTTCTTCTGCAAAGTGAGAGTAATAGTGATTCTTTATAAAAATGTTGTGAGGGATGATTAAATAGACTGATTCACTCACAGTGACTGACACATAGTAAGCGATCAGTAGTCAATTGTTATGTCATTTAGTATCTGAAAATGCCACAAAAACCTTTTTCCCCTCCAAAAGATATGAAACCATAAATTATTTTTTTTTAATTTTAATAGAATCCTGCTTTGGCAAATAAAATTAAACCCTCTAATTTTAATACAACCTTGTTTTGGTGAACAGCAAAAGGCCAGAAAAAGGTAAAAGACTGGATGTGCATTAAAGAGACTATGTTTACTGACTTGCTGACAGATTCACTGGATAAACATTCAGTAAGCCCTGCTAGAGGTTTGGAGAGATGAAAAAGGGTTATGGCAATCTTGCAGTCTCTGACTTATACCCATGAGACTTCCGAAGTTATACATAGCAGTGCAAATTTAAATGCCAACAGGAAAGGTACTGAAACACTAACCATTGAGGCCCAGTGGAGGGGGAGTTCTGGGGAATGCCTCTGGATTGGGGTGAGGCAGGATTTGGAGGTTGGGGGTGGGCAGGAGGAGCACTGGAGTCAGGGAGCCCTGGCCCAAGAGCACCAGGCTGCTTGGGCCTGGTGCAGGAGGTATAGCAGGGCCATTGTGTGGCTGAGGTGTTTTAAGAATACACATCTGGCTCCTGGTTCACAATGAACTAGAGAAGTTGAGGAGAAATAAAAAAAGAAAAAGGCGTGTGCTATTTACTAGTAACTGCACTAGGAGCTCATTCTCCCCATCTGCAGGTAGAATAAGAAATTGACATTCAGATGACCATGGAAGCAATGGGAAGCAGGAGGCCACTCCTGGCATGAAGGGAAAAGTGGTGACTAGTGGGCGCCAGGAGAGCCTCGAGGCCAAAGCACAGAGCTTGCTTCACTGGCTGCCAGAAGTGAAGAAGGGGCCAAGGTGACTGGCTTGTTTCCAGCCTGGGATACTGGGAAAGGTGGTACACTGAAAAAGAATAGACAAGTAAAAAGCAAAACAAAACTGGTTTTAGAAGTAAAGTTGATGAATTCAGTTTGATTCTGTAGAATCTACATTTTTGGAAAGAATCAAAAATCCTCTGAGCTAATAAGTAATTGAGTTACTGATTTCAAAAGGCAATTCCTCAAATTCCCTTTCAAGATTTCTTTCTGTTTTGACTTTTTCTGTCCACTTTTTTCCTTAGATTTTCATGACCTTGATTTTATAATTTATAAACCTATAAAAACAAGTGAACCTGTTTATATTGTTTTCTTAACACACTTCCCTTTCCATATTTAACTTGTTAGGAGCAGAAGTCATTGTGGTTTTCTAAGACAGGGGTACCCAACCTCTGAGGCCCCCCAGGTGAGCCAGTGAAGCTCCCCTGAGCTCTTCCCCCAGTGGACCTCATCCCCCAGTCTTCCATGAAACTGGTCCCTGGTGCCAAAAAAGTTTGGAGGGTTAGGGATCGCTGTTCTAAGACACAAAACCATTTCTCAAGAAAAAGATGTAAACTTCATTGTTAAGTGAATATGGATCGTTCTCTCTCCTGCCACTATTTTACAAAATGTTCCTATTGGGGAGGGGGTGACGGATGGAAGTGGAGGAGAGTACAGGGGAGATAAATGATGATGGCCGGACACTTGACTTGGGGTGGTGCACACACAATACAGTGTACAGATGATGTGTTGTGGAACTGTGCACCTGAAACCTGTATAATTTTGTTAACCAGTGTCACCCCAATAAATTCAATAAAAATGTTTCTACCATATATAGACCTAGAGTTATTTTTTAAGCATGTGAACACTGTGTTTGTCAAACATGTCATCCTCCAATTAATTTTTAAGTGATCTATGTCACCTTTCCTTATATGTGTTATTGTCCCTTGCATTAAAATCACTGCTAATCCGGACATGATGCTCTTCTAAATTCTGTATTGTTCAGTTAGATAGACATTCAGACCAGGTCAGCAAATCTGAATTATTTTAGAAATCTCATATAATTAACTACAGATAGATGGAAGGTTAAAATGGAGAAGCAATTAAATGTGCTGATTTAGAATTTGGCATTAGAAGAAGGTGTGGAATTGAGAAGCAAATTCGTTAAGAAAGAATAATATGAATTAAATGTGGCACAGTATTCTCATGGCATTCTTTTAGGAGAAAATCATCGTGTTTAGTTTCCAATCTATGATTTAAAAATAGTGGCCATAGTCATGTCTAAGGAGGGAAGAAATAGTTCCCTCACATGATCATTTATTTTTGCATTTCAGGTCTGTTCTGTTCTTTTTGAGTTGTGTCATTTCATTTATGATCTTTCCCATTTGTCTGTTTCTGTTCATTTCTCCCAGTCGTCCCTCCATCATTCATATATTTTATTCCTGCTCCCCAGCTGGATGTAACAGCACCCTTCCTTCATGCAGCAACGCTCTTCCTTTATGCCATCTGATCCCACCAATTCATCTAGTGCTCAGTATACTCCACAGTGTCCCCTCTCTTCAGTGTGAGTCAGCCTCTCTAACTCTGGATTACTGTCTAATTTGATATGGTCAGTTCTGAAGATATTAGGTAATATTAGACCCATCTCTGGCCCCATGGGATTGTATTTAATATCTCTCCTGTTTTTTACCATGCCAAAAATCAATGTATAATAAAGATAAATAAATCATTTTTCCAACTGTAATAAGATCATTGTATTTTAATTATTGAGCCAGAAGGATCTTTCCTCAGAGCAGATGTTGAGCCCAGGTCATTTGGGAAAACACCAGGCAAACTCACCAATATAGGATGACTGAAAAACAGGCTGTGAGAAAAGAGCCTTTCACGGGATTTTAAGCAGAGATCTAATAGTAATTAAAAGGTAACAGTACTATTATTTGCATATTTAATTATTAATTCAGTAGTATTTAAAGTTGATATATAATTTTCTGATTGATGAATGAGAATTATCTAAATTATTTCTAATGTAAGTTCTTTTTGTGCTATGATTGTCCTCAGAAATCATCAAGACTTGATTCTTAGATGTATGCAGTTATACATAGGCTCATTTCCAACTCTGAATTACTCAGCCAAGGCTACGGCCATACTGCCCTGAACACACTGATCTTGTCTGAATTTCTCAGCCATAGAGCTGGGTAAGTAATTGTGATTATGAAGTAAAGGAAGTCTTTTTGCCTAATAGTGTAGATAAGATAACTTTTTAATAAATATTTAAGGCTATGAACATCCAAAGCAACTTTTATTATTGTACTTTAATAAAGCAAAGTGCTAATAGTACATATTAACCCGATTCATTCAAGTCTATAGCCCAGAAAAAATTATTTTTTAGACATCTACACTTTTCTTGTATATAATTTAGTAAGTAACTTTACCCTGATGCTACTGCAGTAATTTTATAGTTGTTTCATATATAATTGATACACATTTTAGTGATGTTCAAAACATAACCTTAACATGTGTTTATTATACTTGAAATATGTCCAAATGAAATTCAGAAAGCAATCCCATTCTTCCTTAACTATTTGTACAATGGCTCTGGAATAAGTTTTAGAATGTTTCAGGAAAATTGAAACATTTCACACATACAGGACTGATTCTGGATACTTTTATATATGAAACACATGTACATGATCTATGTGACTTGCATTTATTAAATGGGCATTAGAAAAGAAACTTTCTGATTTCCATCCCCAGGGGTGGAAGTAAACAAAGCACTTCTCCTTCTATGAACACATTCTTCGATGTCTCCCACAATCTTTTCCGCCTTTTCTCTACCCTCACACGAAGTAATTCTAAGTGCCTGCATGCACACACACACATCCTTCACCATTGTATTGAAAGGGCAGTAGAACAGTGCCCTGGCTGGTGTACCTCAGTGGATTGAGCGTGGGCTTCAAACCAAAGTGTCGCAGGTTCAATTCCCAGTCAGGGTACATGCCTGGGTTGCAGGCCATGACCCCCAGCAACCGCACATTGATGTTTCTCTCTCTCTCTCTTTCTCCCTCCCTTCCTTCTCTAAAAATAAATAAATAGAATCTTAAAAAAAAGAAAGGGCAGTAGAACAAAGGGGTCATGTTGAAATAGGACAAAAAGGGACGAGATAAAAAAAAACAGGGCTAGAAATGGTTTGATAGAAACAGCATTGAAGAAGGAAAAGATACAAATAGAGACAAAATGTAAAATGATGTAGGAGGAGAAGCAGAGGTTATGGAAAGAAATTTTTAAAAATATAATGAGAAGGGGCAAGTCAAGGAACACAAATAGAGGACTCATGAGCATGGACGATGGGGGATTGACTGTGGGGGGGTAGGGAACAGGGCAGAGAGAGCAATGGGGGAAAAGGTGAGATAACTGTAACTGAACAACAATAATTTAAAAACATAATCTTGAAAAAGTAAAATAATGAGAAAATGAAACACAAAAAATGTTGAGGAAAGAAAAAGATTAAAAATACAAATGAATTATAGAAGTTGATGGGAAAGAGAACATGGGAATCAGAAGGAATAAAAACCAAATACAGGGGGGGAAAGCAGAAAAGGCAGAAAGGCGGAAAACACCAAACGTATTAGGTGATGGAGAAAAATGTTGAAGAAAAAAGATATCTGAAGAAAGGGGGCTTAGAGCTACAAAACACAGAAATATAAATTTCTTTTAAAACTTAAACATACCATGCCTTGTAAGAGGGGTAAAAAGGCTCCCTGGGGTTGTCTTAAAAAATAAGAAGTAGAAATTAACAAAACATTAGACCTTTGACTTTACCTCTGACACGAATAAGTTCTGTGGCTGCAAGCAGGATGCTGCTTGATGACTTGGTTTCCTCCTTTATAAAGTAGAGGAAGGCATCAACCTTTTAAGATCCTTCAAAACCAAAATTCAAAGAAATAGACCAAAACAACAAGGCAGAAAAAAAATTTTTTAAAAGATAAAGTTAATGTTTAGGGTTTAGTGTGTTTATTTTTTTATTGAAATTTAGAGGATATTTGGAAAGCATTTCAAGAATGTCATTTGCACACTACAAAGCTCATGTGGTGATATAGGTGGACATGTGGATGTGCTTGCACATATGATTTGATTTCCCTGGCACTGTCCTCTCATTGTACTGCGTGTCCTCCAGTCTCTAGGGTCACTTTCTCCCATTGGTTGCAGGTGAGCAACACAATCAGCTTTGGGCCATTTCTAAGTTCAGAGCTGAGAGAAGGGAGGCTAACCTGGGGAAGTGCGTGGTGTCTTAATAGGAAAGAAAACAATGGCAAACTGGAGGTAGATGAAGGATTGATCAAGAGCCAGAAAGAACAAGAGAGACAGCCAAGGCAAAGGACTTGTGACTGCTCCTGGGTGCATATTTGTATGCCTCCCAAGAACTTGACTAGCTCCCAAAATAATGGGCCTCTTTTTCAATTTACAAAAGTTAGCTTTATCTTTTTTCTGTATCATTATTGATGCCTTTATAATCATTTGCTCTCAAAATATGACTTAATCTTGACTTGGCAGGAAGAATCCATAGGATTACCCAAACCATTGTATTCCCGATTAGTAAAACTGGAAGAGATGAAGTTCACTTTGGATTTCTTTAGCAGTGCAAACTCGGTGTCTATTCATCATCAGGGGAAGGCATTTCAGTTTCAACCTCTAAGAGGGATAATCTGGAAGAACACAAATTTTTAAGAAACACATATGAGGGAGCCTTTCTAATAACATTTACAGGGTTCCCTGGGAGCTGGAAAAGGATCCTTTACATCATCTCACTCAGCTAAAATTTCCTCTTGTTTCATTACATTTTCTTTTAAGACACATATTTTATTGTGGTCCCTGAAAGGAAACTCAGACTCCTTTGTGTTTTAAGTCTTCATTCAGCGTCCGGGTCCTGTGACAGAGAACAGGATCAGCCTCAAACGCTGGACAGGGTCTCCTTGGCTGTCTTTCAAGTTGGCAATGCCTTCAAGCCTTTAAGAGTATATATAGTGTGGGCTTTCTTCATCTTTCCCCCAAGTTTCTGACATACCAACAGAGCCACAAAAACCTCACTGGTTTTATATCATAGTCCGAGTTTGGACCCGGGAAATGGAGGCTTCGAACAACAGGCACAGAATGCTGTTCTGCGTTGCAGGGAGGAATGTGGAGTGATCACAATTCTGTGCCCGTGGAAGCTGGAGTAAGGGTGCCAGCACCCGGCTAGATCAAAGTAAGTTTGTCAGAGTTCTAACTCACTTGCTTTCATTTAGTATGGACAGAGGCTTTCATAGGAAATAAGAATCTAAGCCCATGAAAAAAATGTGTGTTGTGTAGACACATATTGGGCCTCCTGGGCCCTTCTAAGACCTGAGCATGTCTGATATTTTAGATCAATGATGTGTCTCCACTCATCAACACCAGAGTGTGAATCGAGCCATTCAATCATTTTGACCAAAATTTGACCTATATAAAATGTAGCCAAGTTAGCATTTCAAAATACTATGTGCTCATCTCAATAGAATAAAGACAATATTGTTTACTGACCCTGAGGCATTTGCCAATTGTCTGGAAAATTCAAGGCCCAGTGGTTCATAAGCCAAATATATGGTGACGAAAGATGATTTGACTTTGGGTGGTGGGCACACAATGCGATATACGGTCATGGATCAGAGAAATGTGCATCTGAAACCTATACAATCACATGAACCAATGTCACCCCAATAAATATAATAAAACACACCTGGACCTGGAAGGAAAAGGAATTTCCCAGTGTATGCTGGGGTGGGAGAGGGGGCAGAAGAATTATTGTGGTTTCTGAAGAAACTAACTTTTTAGTTTAAGTAAAACCTTCTTATAAGGAATCCCAAGAGATCTTTTAATCATTTTTTCAATGTACTTTAATTCATATATTGAACAGCTACCTAATTTGGCCCTATTTCATGCCCTACCTCCTACAAGTACTTGACCTCATAGAGTACATGGTTTCTGGCCATGGGAAGCTTACAATCCTGCATAAGAAGAAAGCCAACAAAGGACCAAGATGTTTGTGGTGTGGCTTCAGGATAATTTGTTAATCTGTAAAGTAGGAAACTGACATTACTGTCTACTTCATGAGGTGGAGGCATGATAGTTAAAATGAAATCATGCATGATATAAAGAACATAGTACACATCAGGTACATTATCAGTATCGTATTTTAAAATATTACATATGGAAATATTAGTATTATAATTATTATACTCTATGATGGGTCTTTTCTTGGCAACATCAGCCTGAGACTAAAACAGAAATGAGGAAAATATTTCTCTAGCCTGATATGAAGAATTTTGGAGCCCTCCTAGACCCAGGAGATTCCCCTTTCCCATTCATGCATCTAGCCTTACATTTATCTAACCACTGTTGCCACACAAACTTTTCAGTTTTTCCTTCTAGAAGGTGAGTCAGTCTGCTTAGAGCCACAGCTTCTAGACACTTGGTGTCCCATCCCTTACCCTGTAAAGCTCTGATTCCTTCACAGTTAAATGCAAAGTGTGTTTGCAAATGGAAAAGATCATCAGCATTCATTCATAGCTATATTTCATCATGTTTATACTAAATATTACATTAGTTTCTTACCTAATGTATGCAGATTTCCTGGTGAAAATATTCTACTAAGTGAGTTTTGAATTTAATCTGACTATTTCTGGAATAAAAGCCCTTAAAAGAAAGCCAAGAGTATTCATGAAGAAACAAATGCAAAAGGTAATATCAGGGTGCTGTGGGGACCCTCCCTGGAGAACTGCACTCAGGGTCTCCAGTGGGGCTCCAAGCCTTCATGTGCATATTTACCAAGTGCCCCAGGTGATCTTTCTCAGGGGACTCAGGGACACATTGGAAGAGAACTGTCAAGACAGAGAAGGAGACAGAGAATTGGTCCAGGACTTTGAAGACAAGAGTTGGGAATTTTAATTTGCTGTGATGGGCAATGGGGAAATACTTAATTATAACCAGAAGGATCATGAAATCCATTCACTGTCATACTTTCTGCTTGTTAACTCACATGGTGGGCAGAAGGAGGCTGTTTTCAAATATTTTATAAAAATACAAATGCAAACAATGAGGTACAATCATTTGCATGTTAAATTTGCAAAGTTTGAAAAGTTATAGTACTTAAGGCTGGCAAAAATAACTCTCTACATTACAGCTACACTATAAATTAGTACAACACTTTTGGAAAGCAGTTTATTAATACATAGAACCATTAAAATCTCACGTTCTTCGACCCAGGAATGCCACTTCCAGCAATCTAATCCAAAATGTAAAACAAGCCATATACTTGAAGAGTCATCATAGCACTGTTTATAATAGTAAAAATGTTACACAATTTTTAATGTGTTAAATATGTTGACATAGAAAAACACTTTATACATAAGACACTAAGTAAAAAGAAGCAGGGTCTAAACTTGTATATTTACAACCATTTACAAGCATCTTTATGAAACAAAAAGGCCAGGAAAAATATAAAAATTATAACCATTGCATTTGGGGAGGAGAGTTTGATCTTCTTTACTTTCTCTTTCTTTAAACTTTAGGTTATAGGATTACCTTGCTTTCTTGATTGAAAGCAGAGTTATAAAATTAGTTTGTTTTATAATTAACTTATAACTCATTTACTATCTGTAAATTTAACTTGCATTCTACAGCTTCTATAAGCCAGTGCCATACTTTTCATGGTTTCCAAGAAATGGAAATAAAATTAACAAAATGTGAAAACTTTAGTTACTTTGTTATGTAGACAAGTTAGTGGCCATAAATCAGCTCTATTTTAGTTCTATCTGGATCTAAACTTTGTCAAAAAACAATTCAATAGCAATAGTTGAAATGAAGACATTAATTAAGTACTTGGGGTAGGGGTGTACAATTCAGCTACATATGTAAACTTTCTCTCCTGGATCTGGAGCTTATTACATTCCTGGTGCTTCACTGTTTTACTTTTATTCCTTCATAATTTTTTACTAACATTTTATTAAAAGAACTTAAAAACACATAGAAATATTGAAGAATTTTTCAATGAATCTCATACACCCACAACATAGGTCCAAACTTAATTTTAATTTCCCATCATTACTTCAACTTTATTAGAAAAAATATACATGTAAACTATATATATTTTTTCATCTATAACAATATCCTTTTTTCACCATGAATTGTTGGAAATTGAGTGCTATAGCAGCCTCAATACTAGCACTAAAGATGTTCAAATATTTATCAAGTGAAAGAAAATAGAGAGATTTGTCTGAGCCACCATCTTGGAAGCAAATTTTTCTTTGGGAGTTTCCCCAACAAAGATGCATTTTTCCTTCCTTCCCTCAAGGTGCTCACCTCTATTTATGGAGTCTAGTGCTGTCTTAGTATGGCATTTGCATTATGGAATTCTTGGTTAATATTTTATTTCCTTCAATACATGATTTCTTTGCAACTAAATACTATATTTAAAATGTATTTCCTAGACACTTCTCCAAAGAGGATATACAAATGGCCAATAGACATATGAAAACATGCTAATCATCAGAGAAATACAAACTGAAAGTACAACGAGATATCACTTCCCACCTGTTGGAATGGCTATTATCAATGAATCAACAAAAAAACAAGTGTTGATAAGGATGTGTAGAAAAGGGAACCCGTGTACACTGTTGTTGGGAATGCAAATTATTGAAGCTACTATGGAAGACAGTAAGGAGGGTCCTCAAAAATTAAAAATAGAACTATTTCATGATCCAGTGATTCCACTTCTGGGTATATATCAGAAGAAACCCAAAACACTAACTTGAAAGAATATACACTCCCCTATGTTCATTGCAGCACTGTCTGCAATAGCCAAGATATGGAAGCAACCCAAGTACCCATCAATAAATGAATGAATAAAAAGGTGGTAGTACATATGTACAATGAAATATTACTCAGCCATAAAAATGAATGAAATCGCCCTGGCTGGCATAGCTCGGTGGATTGAGCGCTGGCTGCGCACCAAAGTGTCTCAGGTTCGATTCCCAATCAGGGCACATGCCTGGGTTGCAGGCCACGGCCCCCAGCAACTGCACCTTGATGTTTCTCTCTCTTTTTCTCCCTCCCTTCCCTCTCTCAAAATAAATAAATAAAATCTTAAAAAATGAGTGAAATCTACCACTTGTAACAGAATGAATGGACCTAGAGAGTATTATGCTAAGTGAAATGTATGAGTTAGTGAGTCAGAGAAAGACAAATACCATGTGATTTGACTTATATGTGGAATCTACAGAACAAAATAAACTAACAAAATAGAAACAGACTTATAGATACAGAGAATAACTGATGATTGTGAGAGGGGAAGGGAGTTGGGGGACTGAGTAAAAAAGGTGAAGGGATTAAGAAGTACAAGTTGGCCCTAACTGGTGTGGCTCAGTGGATGGGGTGTTGTGCCACAAACCAAAAGGTCCCCAGTTCAGTTCCCAGTCAGGGCACATGCCTGGGTTGTGGGCCAGGCCCCCAGCTTGGGTGTGCAGGAGGCAACTGATTGATGTTTCTCTCTCACATAAATGTTTCCTTCCCTCTCTTTCTCCCTCTCTTCCCATCTCACTAAAAATAAATAAATCTTTAAAAAATGTTTTTTTTAAAAAGAAATACGAATTGGTAGTTACAAAATACTCATGGGAATGTAAAGGACATCATAGGGAACAATCATAATATTGTAATAACTCTATATGGTGCCAGGTGGGCACTGGAACTAGTGGGAGGCACATTGTGAAGCATATAACTGTCTAACCACTACCTGAAACTAGCACAAAGTTATATTGAATATAAACTTTAGATAAAAATAAAATTAAAAAATAAAATATTCAGAAGAAAAAAATCCATTGTAACTTGCATGAGGATGGGGAAGGGGACAATGGCAATTTTGAAAGATAAATATAAAAAATAGTAAAGTAAAATGTATTTTCTTCCCATGGAGGAAACGCATCTTAAATTACACTATAAACAAGTAGGATGACAACTCAGTTTGTAAAATTGGATTCTTGTCACTGTTTTCAAGAATACACCTTGCATTTTAAGAATTTTTTTAAAGTGTTATTTGACAGAAAGCCTGAACAGCTTGGTGAAACAGTCTTTAATAACAGAAAAAGAACAAACTTCAGTGTCCAGCTGATCTGAGTTCAAAGCCTGCTTCAGCCACTTCCAAATTTTGTGAGTCTGGAAAAGTTACCTCATTTCTCTGGACTTCCCTTACATTGAATTAATAGAAGCTACATTGCAATCTTTTTGTTCAAAGTAAATGTTTTGTACAATTTCTTGCACATAAAAGATGTTTTTAAAAGACCATCTTTTATTATTGTTTTATTGCTATATTATTGCTTGACAATTATTATTATATTATAGGCTTATATTATATAAGCCTCTAAAGGCTTTCTCTCCTCATCCATATAATGGAAGCACTCACATCTATTAACAAGAGTATTGTGAACACGAATTGAGGCATTATGTGTAAATGTTCTTTTAAATTTGTAGACAGCTACATCATCACTTTAAGATGATTATTTCTATTATTATAATGTAATGACTACCATCTTATTAACTGGAAGTGATTCTCTCAAGTTCCCCAATATTATTATTGCTAAATCCAGGTTACTTTGCAGTCATGATCTAATGTGACCCTTCTGCTGTTGAGCCCTCTTAGCTCCCTGAAACATGCGCTTCCTTTTGCTTCTAGGGCCCTGGACTCTGCTTATATTCCTCTTGCCCCTCTTAAGGTGATCCTTCTCAGTGTATCTGTGACTTCAGTTTCACTAGAACTCTGAAAAACATTGCATTTCCTCAGGATGTTGTCTTCTCTGCTGATTCTCCTTGCTCTGCTTAGGTGAGCTCACTTGCATCTTTGGCTTCCACTTCCTCCCTGATGCTTAATGACCCCTGCACCTTCTTGTTAGCCCATAAGACTCCTGAGCTTCAAAGCCAAATATCCCACCACCCACTGGCCATTTCTACTTGGACATCCCACAGACACCTTGACCCCAGTGTGTTCAATGTGCATTACCATCTTCCTCCAAAGTCCCATTCCATTTGGGCTTTGAGGAAGACATCACCATTCACAGACTTGCCCAGGGAGGAAACCTCAGAACTGTTCTTGAATTCTCCCTTTCCTTCACTTCCCATGTCTAATTAGTTATTAAGACTTGTCAGTTCTTTTTCTGAAATTGCTCTCAAAGTCCACGTTTATATCTAAATATGTTTATAAATATAAATAAAACTTAGAAATATAAGGCTTTTATGCTATTAACAGAAACTTGTTTTTCCTTAAAATGGAAATGTTGGTAGTACTAAAAGTAGAGAAGTGAGCACTCACTATAAAAGATTCTGGTTACCAGGGGTGGCGGGGAGGGAAAAGGGAAGGAAGGCACTGGTGGAAGAGTGGCAAGTTTCAGTTATAGAAGATGAACAAGGTCCTAGAGGTCTACTGTACAGCATGGAACCTATAGTTAATAACACTGTACTATATTGCAAAATTTTGCTTTCAAATGGGTGGACCTTATGTTAAATATTCTTATTACAAACAATAATAAATGATAGAGAGGGCAGGAGTAAACTTCGGGAGGTGATGCATATGTTTATAGCACAGGTTGTGGTGATGTTTCATGGGAGTATGCTTATATCCAAACACATCAGGGTGCATACATTAAATATATACAGCCTTTTGTGTGTCAATCATATGTCAGTAAGCTGGTGTAAAATATGAAAAGAAAAGATCCTGATGGGTTAGTAAGTATGCATTAAATAAGTTTTAAAATACAATGATCAAATACTGTCATTTATATCTCTAGGGATACAAAAACTTCCATTGTGCAGCAGGCTATAATGTGTGAATTGGATGTGGTAGTGCCATATAAATAAAATGGCAGAGATCTAATCTGGAAAAAATAGGTGTGAATCAAAAGGGCTACAGAATCCAAATGGGAAATGCAGCAAATGCATTTTACTGTCACTTTAGAACAGCCCTGGATTAACACACGTTTCTCTTATTCCACTTGGCTGTCACCCACTAAATGAGAATAACATACATTTTACATCAGAAGGGAAGTGCCAAAATATTGAGAACTTCTTTTATTACATCAACCCTCAGCTCATGGTCTCCATTATTGAGCCTTTTATTGTTCCTTGCAAAGAGATTTTATCCAGAGTATACTACCTATAAATGCAGAGGGCATGCAGCCTTCAGCTTGGAAAAGTTATGCACATTGTCCTAATTGACTTGGGTCCTTGAGACTGTCCACATTAATGGTTAATTAACTTTAAAAAAAGAAGAAGAAAAGAAAACTACCTTTGGCTTAAAAAAACCTGAATCTACACTTTATGTTCAGACTAAAATCAAGAACGCACTTTTAACCTTTCACCTTCTGACTCCACTGTGTAAGGGCCAGGTCAGCCTCCAAACAGGAACTCTTCCAAGTGACTGGTATTTTTTATTGGTTTTCAGTATACGATGCTGAAGCACTTTATTGTCCAAAAGTAATTATATTTATTTAAGGCTGTTACTAGAGAAGGGAAAAATAAATATCCAGTGGGCCTTTATAAAGTTTTAATATAACTTTCTGTAAAATATTAAAAAGCATACTTATCTCCACTTTTCATACTTTTTTTAGCTTGCCAATCTTACAAGAAATATTTGTCTTTTCTATTTATGTGCACTAAAAATCCTTATGGTGCTAAAACAACAATAAGAACCCATCAGTTTTGCTTTAAATAACACTATTTTCAAAGAGTTTTAAGAAAAAGTTTTCTCTTTCTTTAATCATCCATTACTCTTTCTTGCTCTCCTGAGAGTGTATCAGGCATGGATGCAGCCAGATCAGACTTTTTGATTTAGTTGCTTTAGTAAAAACCAAAAAATGCTTTAATAAGAATGAAAAAATGTATCCTATTTTCTTAGAGCTTATATGGTATCGATCAT
This sequence comes from Phyllostomus hastatus, assembly GCF_019186645.2. Taxonomy (NCBI): domain Eukaryota; kingdom Metazoa; phylum Chordata; class Mammalia; order Chiroptera; family Phyllostomidae; genus Phyllostomus; species Phyllostomus hastatus. The sequence goes on along the minus strand of NW_025333872.1, from coordinate 38,575,799 downwards.
CTTACATAGTAATTGCTCTGTGCCTCAGTTTCCTCATCTATAAAGTAAGAATAAGAATAGTGCCTATGCTGCAGAGATGCAGGGGACTGAATGTGCTAATGTGTAAAGACTTAGAGCTCTGCCTAGCACATGATAAGCACTCTGTGTATGGGCTGTTGCTGTTATTTTTCCAAAGGAAACATTTGTCTTGTATTTTGTTGCCCAGCAGTACTGAGCTTATAAGTCCCTGTAGGTACCACACTGCTTGATGGCTTCATTAGTGCTCTTTCCTCCACCTGCAATGACCTCCTTTACTTTGTGTGTCTATCCAAGTCTGACTCATCTTGAGAAACCCCATTCAGCTTAAATATCACCTCCTTTGGGAAGGTGTCCTTGACACCTTTTTCCCATCTCATGTGGAGATTCTGGATCTCTTCCCACTGGGTTCTTTCTTTACTTTGAGTCTACAGTTTATTTCTGTCTACTTTCTTAGAGTTAGGGACTATGTCTTACTCATTTCTACATCCCTTTTGCCCAGAACCAGGACTGCCTGATTTCTAGTAGGTTTTCAATTCATGCCTGTGGAATAGAAGTATTGCTCAAGTAGTATAGTGGTCATATGAGGGAAAGAGAAGCAAATTAGATGCCAGATATTTTACAAAAAATAGGATTTCAGAATGCATAAAATTACTAATCAGGACAAGGAAAGCCAGAGCATGCAAAACATTTGACTCATCTTTAAAATCAACTCATTCATTCCACACTATTGACTCCCTCCTCTGTGCTTCTCTTGCTCTGGATCTTTGGAGTGCAGAAACAGGACAGAAAAATAAAAAGCAATCCCTAATCTCATGGAGCTTATGTTCTAGAAGGAAGGAATCAGACAATAAAGAGTAAGTGCAAATAAAAAGCAAATTACATAATGAATTAGAAGACGATAAATGTTATGGAAAAGAAGGGAAGGTAGAGAAAACAGTCAGGAGGAGCAGGGGCGCTGGTCTTGAGGAATGGCTGTGAAGCAAAAGGAGGAGCAGTTTGCAAGGTTAAGTAAGATAATCAACAGTGACCTCCTAGGGAAAGGTAAAATTTGAGCAAACATTAGGAAGAATTGAGAGAGTTAGTAAGTCCGTGTCTGTGGGAAGAGAGTTGCAGGCAGCAGAAACAGTCAGAGCAAAGGCCCTGAGGTGGTCGCATGCTTGGTATGTTCAAGAAGGCCTGTGTCGTTGGAGTGGAGCAAGAGGCAGAGCGAGTGGGAGACAAGGTTGAGGGGTGACAGACATCACAGAGGAAGGTCAGTACCTTTTAACTTTCCAGAAAGCTGAGTTTAAAAAGGCTCAACTCTTGTTTTGAAGAATAAAGCACGTTTTGCAAACAGTGGATTGCATTAGAGAAGTCACCTAGAACAGCCAGGATTCCCAGAGAAGTCTGAAGATAGAGAAATATTCAGACTCCAAGTCTAAGGAAAAAAAGCAGGGAAAAGAGAAATTTAATATGCCTTGCTTATGTTATCTTTTTATTAGACCTGCAGGAAACTTTTGTTCATAGGGAACCTTGTGTAGTTGCCTGCTGCTGTAATTTTTGTCCTTGAGGCCTAATGGCTTGAAAAACAAGGGAAAATGTCAAATATAAATTGGAAACTCTCACAGTCATACTTCAGAATTAGCCAGACCAGGGAAAATGTCTACGAGCCTAGAGATATTTCTGATTTTCATCACAGGCCTGTCAGCGGTTCATACAATGCCAGCATTTGGATAAGAGTAATGAGCAAAAAATGAGGAATTCCTCTTTCACTTTGAGATCTATTTATATTGTAGAGACTTGGACAACTCTAGTAATATCTTACAATAAATGATTTATTCATGTATTCAACAATATTTGTTAGATGCCTACTATGTGCCAGGCACTGTTCTAAACACAAAGGAAATGGCAGTGAAAAAAATAGTCAAAACTTCCCTGTCCTTACGGAGTCAATCAAAGAATGTTCAAAATATATATGTCAGATGGTGGCAAGGGCTCTGGAGAAAAATAAAGCAGGGTTAGGGCAAGTGCCAAAAGCAGTGGAGTTGGGAAGATTGCTATTTTATACAAAGCAGTCAAAGAAGGCCTCTCTGATTAAGTGACATTTGGCAGGCACTTGAAGAAAGTAAGGGAACAACCATTAGGATATCTGGGTGAAGAGTATTCCAGGCAAAGGAAAGCTAGTGCAGAGGGCTGAGGCTGGAGAGTCTGTGAATGAATAATGCTCCACAGCTTACTGATCACTTTCACATCTTTCTCTTATGTCATCCTCACCAGATCCTTGCAACGCAGAAAAGACAAGTATTATTTTCTTCCTTTTACCGATGAAGTGGAGGGAACAACAGTGGTTTGGTCAAGAAATGCTAATAAGTGATGCGGAAAGGGCCAAAAGCCATACCTAGGTTAATGCGTGTCCGCCCACTGCCCGCACGTCTTGGTGCGGGGACTTCTTGGCGAAGCCATCCATTCTCAGTCGAACCCTCAGAAATAAAGACATTGCAGTGACTTAATGCGTTTATGCGCGTGGGGCAGGGGTCTGGAATTGTGCACCCATCAGCATCACAAAATGTTCGTAATTGCTTCTAATCCCGCAGAAACGACCCGAACAGACACAGTGGCACATCTCTGTCTTCAAGGAAAACCCCGTATGAGGCCCTTTTTAGAGTCCCTTATTTCCTAGCCCAGGGTGCCGGGAGTGCAATGGTCCTCCCTTCAGGGGAAATCTGACCTCTCACCTACAGGAGTGTGGTCTCCCTCTCTGACCCCACCAGGGCAAATGCGTTCAGATCGAAATATTCCAACGGCAGTACTATTCTCAGGCCCTGGGGGATTCAGCCTTAAATAACACCACATGTTGGACATTACCAGACAGCCGGGCTTCAGCTTTGCCCAGCCGGCCCGATTCTCTTTTTATAGTAGTTTTTCCTGCTTGAAGTAAAGGTTATGCCTGCACAGCCCTCCTGCAGCTTTATCAGTCTCAGTTCCCCAGCTGCTGTCAGCAGCTGCTCAAACAGGAACACACACACACACCTCCACAAGAAAAAGCAACAATACACAGGCTCTGTCACAACCCCATATGACACTGTTAATTTCAGGTAACATCCCTATGAGCCTAATGGTAGATTCTCATACATATGTGTACATATACATGTACAGATATACAAATGCATATACATGCATATGTGCAAATGAGTGCCCCAGCACAGCTTATTTATTTTTAATGATTTAATATTTATCATGTTCTCATGATTGACATGGCAAGTTACTGATCTGTGTGAAGGACTATTTCAGCTTACAAAAGAGAAGCCACTTTTAAAAAGAATTCTTGGACCACTCTCATTTTAACTAGGGAATAAGGTTGGGAAAAATAGCAGAATCTCCCTATAATGGACATTGGCTGCCTGGCTTCCCACCCTCCTCTTGCTCTGGGGCGTTGGACTCCTTAGATTGATTTATAAATCAGTTTTGCAACAGTGATTCCTACAATTCCCCTGGTGAGGCTTTGGCTGCTGCTTCTTCATATCTTTTAAACTTATTTATACATAAATAAAAGTTTTATATATAAATTAAACACTCTGCTTTCAGAGGACAGGTCTTACAACATGATAATCAGAGCATCATAATGTGCTCAGAGCTCAGTTTCCGTCAGTAGATCAGAATATTTTTCTTTGTTCTCTTCCTGGGCTTTGCTTCTGTTTTTACTGACAGATGGTGAATTTGACCCAAATAATTTCATAGAGCACAAAGATGGCTTGTACTTGTGGGACTACTCAGTTGTTTAGATGAATATGATGGGCAAGGTGGTGGATGAGGACGCCAAGTCTTCAAGTGGACGTTCAGCATTAACCCCACCCCTGCTGATTTTCCTCCTCAGATTGACTGCATTCTTACAAAATATCCAATCTAAACTAGGCACAGCTGCAAAACTGAGTTGTAGACACTGAAGTCTACCACCAGAGCTTTCATATACTATAAGAATGTGAGACCTAATGAGTTCAAAATTGTTCCAATTTTACTATTTGTCCATATGAATGAAACATACTGGTTATTTAACTTTAGCTTTTTGGGCTTCCTTAATTAGTATTCAGGAAGGTATTTATTGTATATAGAGCATTAAAAAAGTGACAATTCTAATTCTTTCCCTACCCTTTGGAACCTCCTCCCGAAATTTTAGACCTCTTCCTTTCGTGTGCTGTGTAATGATTTTTTCTGGGCTTTTAGGAGATAAGAGATGTTTTGGTGGGTGTGCATATCACAAGACATTACTAAGTAGTAATGCCTTTACAATACTAACAGTGCATTCACTAGTCTGTTTTACCCTCAAGTCTTCAGTTATGGGTATTGAATGAAGAAATCTCAAAGTGATTAGATATGATTTAAAAGTGTTGGGTGGAAGGTGGTTCAAGGAAAGACTGAGAAAAGATAGAAAAAGGGCACTGAATATTTCTTAAGTGCAGTGTTTAGTGGGCAACTGTTTATCAGCTGGCAAAGGGAGGCCCTTGTTGAATACCAGTGTTTCATAGTATGGGAGAGGGAAGAAAGGACTAAAAAAGATCAAGGATACAAGTGAAAAACAAACACGGAAAGCTGCAAAGTTAAGAACACTAAGAGGAGGAAGCCACTAGGGAACTGGATTATATTTCAGAGTTAAGAAAATAATAATAATAATTTACAATCTGTCTTGTAAATTAATTCCACACTTAATTTTTGAAATTCCTTCTTATTTTTCCACACTTGAGCCAATGGGAAGGAGACGAAATGTTATAGGGAAGTGGCAGCCAGGCATACAGCGGTAAACTAGTTTACTTTCACAGTTTCCTTTCATATGTAGATTTAGTCCTGCCTTTTCCTTTGTCATTGCTTACAAAGATCTAAGCTTCCTTCCTAAGGCATCATCTTTTATTAATCAGCTTATCCACAGCAGAGTCCAAGAGACTGGAACTGGGTTCAGACAGATGTTGATAAATGTCTTAAGTTTCTTATAAACTAAATCAAGGCCAGACATGTTGTATTAATCAGTTAGCCTTTATACATATTTTGTCCTCTGTGTATTGTATCACACTTTATATGCCATCCTGTTTATATTGCTCATCCTGATTCAACTCCAGACGGTTAGCCTCTGCTTTGAAAGACAGGTGGTCCTTTATGTCTTTACGCACACTTAATGACTAATGTAAACAGTACTTCACAGATGCTTATTTAGCAAAACGTTAGGTGTTAGTGAAGAAAATGGCCATCATGTGTGTTTGAATTATGTTTATTTACCTGCTGACCAAGGTAAGAATATAAAAATGGTCAAAAACCTGCTGGCAGAAATACCTATGAAATCACCTTTCAGTATCCATACGCTTCTGTTCACAAAGCCAAGAACATACTGAACAAACATATCACTAGTAATGAAGCTTCACATGGTCCAGTTTTGTCCTACGTCTTCTAAGGAGTTCTTCCCAGGGGCTCCAAAACAGTAAATGCAAATGTCTATCTAAGTAGGTCATTTTCCTGACAGTAGCTATAGTGATTTTAATGGCTTAAGACATATTATAAAAATAAGAAACTGATTAGGCAAGAGGAATAAAATTCCTGCTACAGAATAAATCATGTAGAAAAAAATAATTTTCAGGTGTAAACTATGGTGTTATCCTGGTGTTAATAACCAATTTCTTCATCAAAACCTGGGGTAAACATGATTTCACTCATATATGGGATATAAACCAGAAAGCAACAAATGAACAAATAAACAAACAAAAACTACTCATAGACACCACAGAAGGGTGATTGCCAGAGAGAAGGGGTGTGGGAAGGATGAAGAGGGTAGAGGGGTCAAAGATATGGTGATGGAGGGAGACTAGATATCAGGTGGTGAACACACAATGCAATACATAAATGATGTATTACAGAATTTTACACTGGAAACTCATATAATGTTATTAATTAATGTCACCCTAATAAATTAAAAAAAAACCTAGGGTAAACTTCTTAACTAGAAGCAAATTTCCTACCTGCCTTTATATATTTGCATTCTTCAATTACTCCCACTTTGGGTCTTCTAGATGCATTTCCCTCATGTGTTCCCCACTATGGTGCATTCTATGATCCATCTGGTAGTAGAATTATTTCTGATTATACGAGTTGCCTGGGCTGTGTTTGCTTCATGTTCAGGGTTTACAAAATTGACCTTCAACAACAAATACCAGGATTTTCTGTTCTACATAGTTTTTTCTTTTTTCCTTTTCCCCTTCCTTCCTTCCTTCCTTCCTTCCTTCCTTCCTTCCTTCCTTCCTTCCTTCCTTCCTTCCTTTTTTATTTTTTCCTTGTGTCCAGTTTCTATCTCAGAGTACAGGCAATGCAGACAGTGCAAGCATTGTGAGATCCCCTCTCCTTTCTCCCCCGCACTCTGTTATGTGATCTTTCATCTGCCCTGTGCTGGGGCATTTTCTGTAACCTCTTTGATTTTGGGTTGAATTAAAACACATTTTGGATTAAGAAGTGCCTGAAAAACTGTCCCATTACTTCAATGCCTGTTTCTCTTCGGCTGTTTCCCCTGTTTTCTTGCAACAAAAATGCCCATTACAAATAAACTCTCTGCCCCAGATTAACATTGGACATGTTGTGCAGGGACCAGTATTTTGCTTGAACGCATGCTCAGGCTTTGCAATTTTACCCGAGCTGTACCTTCAAAATAAAAATATGCAATTTTCACAACATAAAAATATCTCCTGAGTAAGCAAGCTGATATGAAGACTAGACACTAAAAAATTAATCATTTCTGTTTGGCTGTGATCAGGGGTTGTGGTGGGGAGAAAATGCAGACAACCGTAATTGAACAACAATAAAGTAATTTAAAAAATTAATCGTTTCCATTTTTTTGTATTTATAATATCAATGGGTAGTGAGATTTATAGAATACTATATAAAATAAATGGCATTCTTCTTGCTACTAGATTTTAGGCATAATATTGTAGGTAAAAAAAATTTCTGCCTTGGCTGGTGTGGCTCAGTGGATTGAGTGCCAGCCTGTGAACTGAAAGGTCTCTGGTTAGATTCCCAGTCAGTTCACATGCCTGGGTTGCAGGCCAGGTCCCCAGTTGGGGACATGAGAGGCAACGGATTGATGTATCTTTTGCAAACATCAATCTTTCTCTCCCTGTCTTTTTTCCTTCCTTCCCCTGATTCTAAAAATAAATAAATAATATCTTTAAAAAAAGAATTTCAGGAAATAACATTTTAGAATTTTAAAAAATAGGCATTTATATACTATATCTTTAAAATCATAAACTCCTTTAATTCTATGTGTACCTTAACTTGAGATAAATATTTTCAGAATGTTTGAAAATTGATGACTTTTCATAGGCATGAATTTTTGAGACTTGGGCGTAATTTGCCTACAATAAAATGTATAGAATCTGTTTCCAGTTCGAAGACAATTGGACAATTGTATCCACCTGAGTAACCACCACCCGAAACAAGTTACAGAACATTTCCAGTACCTTATAAAATCCCCACGTGGCCCCTTCTACTCAGCTTATACCGCAGGCAACCACTTTCTGGTTGCTATCATCTCAGATGAGTTTTGCTTGGGTTAAGTGGAGTTACACAGTATGCATTCTCTTTGGCTTCTTTCACCAAATGGTGTTTATGCGCTTCAGCCACGTTTTAGTTGGTAAGTCCGATTGCTTTTTGTATTCAAAGATATTATGAGGAATGTGCTGGAACACAAAATACCGAGAAATTGGAAAGTATAAAATAATAACTTTTCTAGAGTTAAAAATTACCTTGAGCATTCCTCTGGCTCACAGCCCAGCATGTAAGTCTCCTGTGTGATGCTCCTGCTATCTGCTCTCTAGACTTCATGGGGACACCTCCAGTACAGGAACCCATCATTTCCTCAGGCATCTGAAGTCCTGTGAGTCCCTTATGAAAAGTTGTGGGGACACTATTTAAGTTTTCCTGATATAAGAAATGATCTTTCATCATTTTATTGTGTGGGAAGGGCTATAGTGAAGAAGAGTGGGAATTTCCTCAACCACATATTTTACTCAAGGGTTACTTTCATTTCTGAGTTGAAACCTCTGCAGTCCTACAGGAGGGACTCTTTCAAATTGCTTTCCTCCTGTAAATTATTTTCAAGTCCTAATTACACTTCTTCAAGAACAGATTTCTGTATTTTTAAGAAAGTGTATATAAAAATTCATCAATTTTACATGTTTTCTGTCTTTTTTCCTATTTTACAAAATTGCAGAAATTACTTTCCAGCCTGATCAATGTCCAAGCCAACCTTTGGGATGTGCCTAATGTCTCACATGATCAATAAGATGCTTTGTTCTTTGTTTCCTTGAGTAGGGCCTATTGAGAAAATTTCTAAGGGCCAAGAGACTGAAGAAATAGGCCTGCAATTCCAGAATTATATCAAGAACTTATTAAAGAAACTTATGGATAGAAGCAGCATCTTGGCAGCAGCAAGATGTAGACCACTGTACCCAAAAAGGAATGGGACTTGTTATACATAGCCAAGCGGCACGTGCTCACAGAGGTGGCTTGTAGCCATGTGGCCCATGCTTGTTAAGAGCTGGGCCCACTTATCTGTGCAGGAATATTCCTATTAAGAGGTAGAGCCTCACCCTTCCTGGGTGAAGTGGTTGTCAGCTTGCTTCACAAGATGGTGTCAGTCACATTAACTACCCTATCATAAGTATGTGTACACAGGAAAAAAAACTTAGAGTATGTGTATATATGTGTGTGTATATATATATACACACACACATACAGTTTGGTACTATCTGCAGTTTCAGGCATCCCCTGGGGTCTTAGAACACACTCCCATGCATAAGGGGGGCCTATTACACTAATGTATGTCATTCATAAAGGCAAAGTGGCATAAAGTCAACTTCATAAAAGCAGGCGATACCTGTACCACTTTTTCCCACCAGGTGGAATTGGCCCCTCTTTCGTCTCTGCCCATTTTATAAATCCTTACAGGTTTATAGATTGGCAGACATAGCTCATTAATGCTTCTCTCTGTTTACCAATTTTGGAGGGTCTAGACTCTAAGACTCTGGAAAATAGTGGTCTCATCTTAGCTGTCTACTCTAGTAGGTGCTATGCTCAATAAATACTTGTAGAGGTGAAATAAATTTGTGAGATAACTCAAGGGGAGAAATATTCATCTGGCCTCATTTCTTGTTTGGTTTCTAGAAGAGTGTGAGGTTTTTCAGACGCGCCAAGCCTCCACATGCCGTGGCACCTCTCCAGCTGCTGCTTCCTCTGCCAGGAATGCTTTTGTCTCCCTTCTCTCCAAGCCCAACTCCCCACTTTCCTTTAGACTCATCCCAGAAGCCCCTCCCTGGAAAGCCTAAATTGACCATCACAGATTGGATAAAGAAGGTCCATTGTAGACTTCCACAGGAGGCCTTATTCACCACAATTAAAGCATACTCCTTTAATTGTAAATGTGTGTTCACTTACACTCAGCCCTACACTGTGAGTGATTGAGGAAACAGAATATATGTTTTTTTTGTTTTTGTCTTTGTGTTCTTAGAGCCTGTCATAGTCCTGGCATGCCATGGCACTCAGTGAACAGCTCTTAGGAAATCTCAGCTCTCTTAGGTTAACTGAGCATGGAATGAGACTTTGAATTAGATAGAATTAAGTATCTGATACTCTGGAAACTAAAACCAGTCCTTTCCTCACAGCGTGTATCAGACAGGTAGGCTACACGTCTTGCAACAGGAAGGTTGAAGTCCACCCTTTGTCATCTGAGTTTTCATTTTGCACTGGGGTCTAAGCTGAAAAAGACAGAGATGGACAGTCACTGTGGCAAAGGCAAAAGACAACATGGCAAACTATAGTCTGACTCTTGAAACTTCTGCTGAGAAGTGACATTTCCATTCAGCTTTCATTGGTACATGTCACAAGAACATCCCTAAGGTCAAAGAGGAGGAATCCAGAGTCCTCCCAGAAAGAGTGGTCCCAAATATAGGTAAATAATAGTACGATATACTCTACAATTATTGCTCATTCTTAGTATGAACTAATTATTAGGTCAGGTTTAGTATTTTTAAAAATATATTTATATCTTTCCTTCTGATCAATACAGAGTAACATAGACAAGATTTCCCTTCCTTTTAAAAGAACCAGACAGAATATATTAAACAGTTTTCAAGATATTAGAACATGAGGCAGGAAGGAGAATGATCCCTTTGATACAGGAAACTAATTAGATGAGCCCCATGATTGTTCCAGTTCATGGTATTGAAGGTGTTTTCATGTTGAGGAAATGAAACTGGGAATCTAAGATGACCAGAGGGCTACAGTTCACAGGGCAGCATACTGGAGAAGAAAGAGAATTTCAGAGATCTTCTGAGGGTTGCCCTTGATGGTTAAGCAAAGTACATGTATGAGAGAAAACTACCCAAAGACCAAGGAAAGAATTGACCTAAATACTTAGAACGAACAGTGCCTACAGCTCATTCAGAACCAGGAATAGTGCCTGCTCCCATGTGTCAGTCTGGAAAAACGAGCAGTTTATGGGGCACTGGGTAGAGTACTCAGAAAGTTACTGCCTCAATAGTGCAGAATAATTAACTCTACAATAAATGTTGCTGCGGCCTCACAAAGCTTAAAAGACCTGAGAGAACCAAACTTTCCAAGTTACTTAATTATGTCCCAGAATAAGGCTTAAGAATATTTATAGAAATTCAAAAATATTCAGCACTCAACAAGATAAAATTTATATCTTACATTCAATAAAAAATGTGCAGGCATGAAAAGAAACAGAACAATATAATGATATTAGATAATAAGAAAGATCTCAAAACAGCAACCTAGTTTCCAATTCAAAAAACTAGAAAAACTCAAACTAAGCAAAAAAAAAAATAAAATAATAAAGATCAGAGGATAAGTCAAAGAAATAGAAAACAGAAAGAGAAAATCATTGGAACCAAAAGTTGGTTTTATTTGGTAGAAAACATAATGGCTGCCAAAAAAACTGGTTTTATAAAAAGATCAGTAAAATTAATAAGCCTGTCTAGGCAGACCTATCTCTAAAAGAAAGAGAACACAAATTACTGATATAGGCATAAAAGAGTTGTCAGTACTAAAGACTCTATGGATAGTAAAAAGATTAGAATAAAATATTATGAACAACTTTATACCAATATATTTGACAACTTATTTAAAGTGGCCAAATTCTTTGAAAAAACAAAACTTATGAAAGCTAACTAAAAAAAAATTAGCCTGAATAACTTTATATAGATTAATGAAATTGACAGTGTGGTTAAATACATTTTCACAAGGAAAACTCTAAGCCCAGATGACTTGACTTCTGAATTCTGTAAACATTTAATCAAGAAACAAATCAGTCAGTCAGTCTTTCTGATGCTCAAAAGTAACTCAGAAAGTTACTGCCTCACTAGTCCAGATCTCCATAAACTATTAGTAATAACAATATCTGTCTCGTAAGAACATTGTAGAGAGTGAAGGACATGTGCATGGAGAGCGCTCAGTGAAGCTTAATACATAGAAAGTACTCAATAGATACTATCTCTGACCTGAAATCCCCCAAATGAGTATACAGTCCAGTCCCATTTACCTGGTAATCAGACTTCCAGCAGCCTCAGTTGTAGGTACCGACCTGTGAATCTGAAGGCAATTTAAGAAACAGTGTGAGGGAGCTTTGAGTTACCAAGGAAAAGTGTTATTGAGCACCTGCCTGCCTTTTATTCACTGATGGAGTATAGAACCTTCCATAAAGCCTTATAAGGCCCATTGGCTGAAAAGCCCTGAAAATGTTCCCTGAGGGTGTCTAAAATATTTAATGTATAGACAAATAATATTATAGTGCAATAAAGTAACAGATATTCAGAATTAGAGATTTAAATGAGGAAATTTTAGAGATCATCTTCTCTTATACTTTTATTTAATGATTTTTTTTTTAAAATTAAGGACCAGAACGATAAACAACCTTCCAGGTCACCGCTACTTTCTGGGAACCGAGACCGGACCTCTGGGTAGTCCTGAGCCCTCTTCCACAAACACTTCTGACTTCGCATATCATAATAATTCTGGATTGGAATGGGTAAGAAGCCAAGTATCTGAGTGACTCAACTTGAAAAATTCTCCAGTAAAGAGGTCAGAATTAAAGGAAAATCTGTTCCTGTTGAGACGCTTGTATTACCTGGGGAACTGACTTCTCTGGAACAATTTGTTCCCTGATGCTGATGAATAAATGAGGCATCATTGCTCAATAGTTTATTTACAAATGAATCTATAGAAACATCCAATTTAAAATTGTTCTCGATTAGTTATTCTTTCATGTTTACTCACTCAAGTATTAAATCTTCCACAATCATGAATTTCCTTTGGGAACAAATCTTCTGGTTTTGATACTTCCCACTATTGAAAACTTTTTAGTGATATTTGACCTATTTTTTTTCTTTCCTTACTTTTATCCCATTTATCCTACTTATCCTGTTTAGATCAGGTCACATCATTTCCCCAAGTGCTTATGCTTTTCATATGTGTTATGACTCATCCAAATTATCATCTAGTCAGGCTTTCCATGTGCATGCTTGAGTATTTTTATGGACCTTATTCTCTTTTCTAGGATAAATCTCTTGTAATGAGATACAGTGCTCCAGGCATAATAATATTACCATACTTGCAGAGAAAGGGGCTAACAGCTCTTATGTTTTTGTTATTAAGTGTCAGATGTGGAGCCAACACTAACAAACAACAACAAACAAACAAACAAAAAGCAAAATCCAACCCACAAAAACCTTGAGTTTTCCTTTCACATAATATAGAACACTTCTGTCAATGTTTAGCACAAAAATTTCTATGTTTTTTTGCCCTAGCTGGCATAGCTCAGTGGATTGAGCTCGGGCTGCGGACCAAAGTGTCACAGGTTCAATTCCCAGTCAGGGCACATGCCTGGGTTGCAGGCCACGGCCCCCAGCAACCGCACATTGATGTTTCTCTCTCTCTATCTCCCTCCCTTCCCTCTCTAAAAATAAATAAATAAAATCTTTAAAAACATTTCTGTGTTTTTTCCTGTTTATTAGATACCAGCTATCAATAGGTTTTATTTTTCAGTTTCTATTAAAGCAAATAAATGAGTTGATGTATTTGCCAACATTCTTATTTAATGGCTTTGGTTACTTTTAATTTACTCATCTGTTACTTGGAAATAATTACTATGTTGTATGATTTTGTGTTCATAATAAACAACACATGGAAGAGCCCAGCACAATACTTTGTATAAATTAATTATCAGCTTTTCCTCTGCCCCCTACCATCTTTCTCATTTTTACTTCCCACCAGTGCCTTTTCCTGTCTTAAACATCCCGAGTGGTACCTAGGCTGTGCCTCTATTCTCTAAGGCTTATTGTTGATGGATGCTGCAGCTCTTTCTCTGGTATCTCCCCTTGATCATGTCATGATTTACTTTTGTTTACGGACTTTCAGCCCTGTTTTTCACCTAATGCAGTTTCCCCGATCTTACTAGATTTAAATTCATTTTATTAGTAAAACTCTCAGGAGACCATATCATGTCCATTACTAAAATTCCAATATAACATCTGCTGAGTAGTACAGCAAAAGCCAAAAAGAAGCTATTAAATTTGTATAGTTTGATTTGATTTTTGTAATCTTTGGTTCAATACTGCTAATAACTTGGTGTTCTCTTGAAAAATCAAGAGAAGTTTAAAAAAATGAAAGGAAAAAATGCCCACAGTCATATTGCAGAGATAAAGATCTTGACATTTTGGTGTATTTTGATCACATATATTTTATCCAAGCTGAATATATGAACTTATGTGTATATCCCATTTCTTATGGAACAATACAGTAAATCTTAACGAGTACTATTTTGTGTTCTCATTTTTTACCTTTCCTCAACTTTCCACAATTAAATTTTTCCATGTAGTCAACAAATACTTGACCTCCTAAATGCAGCATAAATTTAAATCATAATTCAATAGCCAATGTAAGCACATACTGTAGCTCAGGGGACTTCAAAAGAATCAAGACATCATTATGGATTTTAAACAAATATGATTTGGGGTTTTTATTTTCAAAAATTTCTGCTTTTAATTAGGGACTGTCTTTGAAACTCATCATTACACCCTAATGATTCTCAATCTCTTCAATGCCTTTCTCTAGTTATAAATCTCCAAATGGTAATAAATAATAGAAAATCCAAAATTAGATGACATAAGGGACAGTTTTGTTTTCACTGTCTGTCCATGAATGACTTGCACTAATTTTCTTTACTTCTAATACCAAAGACCATTTTAATCTTGCAGCAACAACCCATCCATATTTTGGTTTGGCTTTAATCTTTACCTTGCTTCTTTACTCCCATCCCCCCAATGTTTTTGTTAACGAGCTTTTGTTATGCTGAGCATGATTTTTCATCATTGATAGAAAGTTTTTCTAATGTTTTATACTTTCAGTAAATTCTAACTAGATTGACTGAATACAGATGCTGCCTCTCTTTTATGACTCACCAAACTGGCCTATGTATAAATCTGAAACATTCTTGAGTGGCTATATTTTAGCTCTGGAATGATTAGCAGGCCCGGAGAGAGATGGGAGGCTCTAATCTGCTGGGAGTGTGTACATTACTTCAGATTTAGTATGTCTACTTGCAGGGGAAGAAGGCTGTTCCACTTTTCCTTGACTTTAGTGCCTCAGGCAGATGCCTGTTGGGACACCCAATGCCACATCCTTGAGCACTTCACTGCTGTGACCCTTCCTATCATACAGTATTGCACCTACACTTCTTGATGTTCTCGTTCCATATGGGAGTATCCTACCAGGCTTTCAGATTCACCATCACAGTGACTGGCTTTTTCTTTTCTGTATCCCCAGCATCTGACCCAGTGCCGGGCACCTAAATGACACTTGAGTTGAAATGAACAATAAAGTATGGTAAACTCATTTTGTACTCATCTCCTTCATTCCTTGCAAATCACTTCAATTGACTAACTTAGAAATAGCTACAAAACAGTATAGCATAGTGAATAAACCAGTGAACTTGGGAAGTAGTCTGCCTAAATTAGTTTTCTAGTTCCACTACTTAATAGTTTTATGAAATTAGGTAGGTGACTCAAGACCCTCAAATTTTTCATCTACAAAATGGGAGTATCAATATGGTTAAAATGTCTATGTTACCCAGAGCACAGACAGATTTAATGCAATCCATCAAAATCCCAATGCTGTTCTATTAAAAAATAAAACTAAAAAATCATTAGATTTATATGAAACCACAAAAGACCCTAAACAGTCTAAGCAATCCTAAGAAAAAAGAAAGCCAGAAGTATCACACACACTGATTTCAAATTATACTACGAAGTAACAATAATCAAAACAGCATGGTATTGGCAGAAAAACAGGTACGTGGACCAATGGAACAGAATTGAGAGCCTAGAACCCACATGTATATGGGCAAACAATTTTCAATAAAAGAGCCAAAAACATACAACGGAGAAAAGAAAGAGTATTCAAAAAGTGGTGCTGGAAAATTGGAAAGCCATATGCAAAAGAATGAAACTAGACTACAGTTTGTCCCATATACAAAAATAAACTCAAAATACATAAAAAACCTAGCTATAAGGCCTGAAACAATAAACTACATAAAAATAAGCATAGGTACTAAATTTATGGACCTTGGTCTTAGACAAGATTTTATGAATTTGACCCCAAAAGCAAAGGAAGTAAAAGCAAAAATAAATGATTGGGACTATATCAAAATAAAAAACTTCTGCACAGCTAAAGAAACTGCCGGGTAAACAAAAAGGCAACCAACTGAATTGGGAAGGTATTTGTAAACCACAACTCTGACAAATGGTTAATGTCCATATATATATAAAGAATTCTTACAACTCAATAGCCAACAAACAAACCAATTAAAAAATGGACAGAAGATCTAAACAGACACCTCCCAAGAAGAGATACAAATGGCAAACAGATGTATGAAAAAATACTTAACTTCACCAGTTACTAGGAAAATGCAAATCAAAACTACAATGGGATTCTACCTCGCACCTGCTACAATGGTTCTTAACAAGACAAGTAATAACAAGCATTGGAAAGGTTGTGGAGAATAAGCAACCCTCATTCACTGTTGGTGGGAATGTAAACTGGTACAGCCACTGTGAAAAACAGCATGGAGGCTTCTCAAAAAATTAAAAATGAGTTACCATATGGCACAGCAATCCCTCTTCTGTGCATCTACCCCTGAAAATTTGAAAACATTTATTCTCAAAGATATATGCACCCCTATGTTCATTGTAGCATTATTCATGGTGGCTAAGACACAGAAACAACCAAAGTGTCTTGCTAGATGATTGGATAAAGAAGATGTAGTACATATATAAAATGGAATATTACTCAGCCATAAGAAAGAATAAAATAATGCCTTTTGTAACATGAATGGATCTTGAGGATGCCATGCTAAGTGAAATAAGTCAGACAGGAAAATTTAAAAACCATGTATGATTTTACTCATATGTGAGTTATAAAACTGAAAGCAATAAATGAACACACAAGAAAAACAAGCAAACAAAAATTCATAGACACAGACAACAGTATGGTGGTTACCAGAGGGAAGGGGGTGGGGGAGTAGTAAAGGGTGTACCGGACAGGAAAAGATTTGACTTTTGGTGGCGGGCACACAATGAAGTATATAGATGATGTATCACAGAATTGTACACTTGAAACCTATAAAATCTTACTAACCATTGTCACTCCAATAAATTTCACTTTAGAAAATGGGAATGATCCTAATACCTAAATGAGAGGATTGCAATTTAATCACACATTTTTTGTATGCAGTACATGCTAAGTGACTAATGGCAATTATTAGTATGAAAAGTTTACAATGTAGCACTCATTTACACTGGACTGTATTAAAAACAATACAGTCTCAATGTGGTGAGAATGGAAAAAAGAACACAAGCATCTCAAGAGTATTTTAGGGCATATTAATTTTGATCTGAGAGGAAACATTAAAGGAGTTCCTTTCTGGATAAGAAAGAACAGAGAGATCACACACAGTAAAACTCAATGCCCCTCGCACTTGTTTGATTAAATTCTGCCTCTGGATTCTTCTTTCACTGTATCTTCCCAACAAGAGTTGGTATAAAGACTCCTTAGGTGTTAAATTTGAGTCATAAACTGGATGACACACAGAGTGGTTGGGTTAATAAAGAATAAATATATTTGGATTACTCCTATAATTATGTTAGATTATTTCTATACATCAGCCCCGTGTCCACTTGAAAAATAAAAACTTGATTATCAAGATAGCCCTAATGTTTTCTTTCAACCATGAATTAATTCACTGGCCATCCTTAACCACCAAAAATGCATCAGGATTCCATATATAAAGACTATTCTTCCCCTTTGGTTTTAGTTCCCACTTTTTTTTTCTTGGAAGGTAAAGAAACTAACTGTTACTGTTATATGTTAAAAATCTTTATAAGCAGGACAGAACTCTAGCTCCTTGAGAGCAGAGCAGACAGACGACCTACTGTACTGATGTAACAGAGAGCCGGAAAACATGGGGGGATCTCTGAGGCAGCCTGGAAGGCTGCACCCCGAAATGAGGGAGGGGGCTGCAGGAAACGCCAACGTGGCAGATAGAAGCCGCCACCAGGGTGTGACAAATTTCTTTATCCCTAGGTGAGGTTAAACAACGATCAGGCTTGTGACACAGCTGTAGGAAGTTTGCACAGAGTAGGCATCAGGCTAATAAAATGGTCTGACAGAGAAAAACACCCTCCTACCTGCTTCTGGATCATGGTGGCAGGAGGAGGGGCAGAGATCTGACATGTGGTTGGCTGACATGTGTGATGGACATTGGCTAGCAAGCTGGACGTGCCCACAGCACATCAGATTTTGAGGCAAAATATTTAAACAGAGGGCATGCAGTAATTCTTTCTTTCCTCCTCCTCACTAGCCTGATCAGGGGAGGTCAGGGACCCGAGCATTCCTGGACCAGCAGGCCCTGGAGATGAGTGACCAGGTGACAAGTCCTGAGTCCCTCCCCACAGGAGAAGCCATGGCAGTGCTGGCAACTGTCACTGCATTGGGAAGCCCTGCCTGGCCAGGCACTCACAGACTCAAGAGAGATGCCTGAAGCCAGACTGTGCCAGGGAATCAGCTAAGCCACCTGGATAATCATTCTACAGCCCCCTGCATATCCCAGAGGATGGTCATTTTAAATGGGAGAATTCCAGGTGCATCCTTGAACTGATCTAGCAAAAGGCAGATGGGTTACTTTCCTTTGGGTATTGTAAAGGGAATGGGCTTTGAGGCAGAAGCCCCTTATTCTTCCAAAAGAATAAAAATAAATAAAAGATTTATTTTTATCCTTTTCTTTTTCACCAAACCTCTGCCTCCAGAATTTATGGGCAGCGGGCAGCAGAACCCCACAAGGCTGTGTGGTAACAGTACTGGCTCCCAACACATGGCTCTAGCGGCCTGTGGCAGCTCGACCCCCCAAGAGTGGGACTGTGATGTGTACCAGTCTCCAGGAATTTCTCTGAATGCCCACTTGAGGCATTGGCTTCTTAAATACACCTGGCAGGTGGAAGGGAGATGGGTCTGAGAAGAAGATAGACTCTAAGAAGGGGTGAAGTTCACCCAAGTTTTGGGGCTGTGAACCAGGGTCCATTGAGGACTGGCCAAATTCTAGAGGTTCTATTGGTTGGGGCCCACTGTTTGTGAGACTGGTTGGCAGAAAAATTGCTGCAAGCACTTGTTTGGAACAATTGAATTGTGGGTTCAAGTGTTGCCTATATATTTCCAGTTTTCCTGGGTTTTTCTGGTCATAGCATTGGGCCTGCTGTATGTCTGGGCTGAGAGGGGCTGTTCTGTGTTAGCACCTGGAGGGAGTCCACTGGGTAGAATTTTAGTGCACTGAACTATATACAGCCATTATGCAATGTCTAAGGATGTATTGTAATACTGAGTGGTCTATGTATATGGTCTGTCCTGAAAATGTCCAGCCATTGATATAACAAGACCAGTTTGTGTGACATTGATGTAACCTGGTAGCTAAGGAGAGTGGACTGGAATGTGCATGTGTGAAGAATGACTACTTCACTGTACTAGTCAGTGGCGGTGGGAGATGCTATTGAGTGAGCATGTGTACTATGTGACCATTGCATTCAAAATGACTGAACAGTTAGAGCAATGAGTCTGTTACAAATTTTGTGTTAAGCTTGAACAATGCTCATCAGAAACTATTCAGATGATTCAGAAGGCTTTAGGGGATGATGCAATGAGTGCAGCACAAATAAAAATGTGGCACAAATGCTTCAAAGACGGTCAAGAATCTGTTGAAAGTGATCCACATTCTGGAAGGCCTGCAGCAAACAGAACACCTGAGAATGTTGAATGTGTATGGTCTGCAACCAACAAAGATCAGCCACTGACAGTGTGAGAAATAGAAGCTGATCTGGGGATTCCAAAAACTACTGTGTCCAAGATTTTGACACAGGATCTTGGCATGAAACGTGTCATGGAAAAATTCGTTCTGCGGCTTCTGCCATCAGAATAGAAGGAACATCGTGTTACAGTTGCTAATGACTTGATTCAAACCGCTACCAATGAACCAGATTTCGTCAACAAGGTCATAACTTTGAAAAGGACTGAGGCATCATTGTTCTATGTACAATGTTTCTTGTATCTTGTATCTTCTTCATTAAGTGTATCTATTGTTCATAGTACATGGCTGGATACTTTCTGGACAGAACTTGGCTGTTTTAGACTGCAGGGGAAAATGGCCCCTAAATGGTTTCATGAATCACTGTACCATCATGCAGTTGGAACAGCATTGCCGATGGTTAGACAAATGGGATGAAATCCATTATGTCAAGGTATTTATGTTGTTACATAATAAAGGTTTACCACAGACAGAGAACTGCTTGACAGTGCAGAGAAGGGAAGTGGCCTCAAAACCCCTCCCTGACAGTAAGATGCAAGAAGAAAAGGATATGAGGAATTAAGTCTTGTTAATGCCCTGAACCCAGGGGACACAGGGTTAGCAGTAGAAAGACCTTCCCCATCACCACCCACTTTGCTAACTACCCTTGAATTAGGGCTTAGAGAGCCAACAGGCCCACTCTTGTATGAAAAGGGATGGGTCTCCCTCTCAAAGACCCATCTGAGCACCCAATTTGGCCAGGGAGCACCCCAATCTAGAGCAAGAACATTCCCTTTGAGGCAATATCCTGTAAGTGGAATAAATCAGGAAGGCCAGCTTGCTGGCTACTACTGGGCCCATATTCCATTTTCTCCTACCAACTCTTCATATAGGGAGGGTCCTCATAAAACAGCAGCCCTTATCACCTCCGTTTTTGCCACTCATCATCCAAACTGTGCAGATGTACAGGATCTGCTTTACATCCTGCAAACAGCAGATGAAGGGAGACTGGTTATAAATAAAGATAATTAAAATGCTCAACATTTCAACCAAGAGAATCCCAATGGGTGCCTCAACCCAGCTGGGGCAATTCCCTTGACAGAACCTGACTGTGACCCAAAGAGTGGGGACCTAGCCTTCCTGGAACATTACAGAAGGCGTATTTTGGAGGGGCTTAAGAAAGGGGTACCCAAGCAAAAGAGCCTGAATATGATACTGACTGTTCAACAAAAAACAGATGAGGATCCTTATGAATTTTTAGAGAAGATTTATCAGGCCTATGGAAAGCACATGGATACTGACCCAGAGGCACCAGAAAATGTGTGGATGGTGGATATGATTTTTATTGGTCAAAGTACCCCAGGTATCAGAAAGAAACTTCAGCATTTAAGTGGGGCTTTGGGAGTGAACCACTTCAAGTTGGTAGACATAACCTATAAAGTTTACAATGCCTGGGAAGCAAGGAAGTTAGAACAGGCTATGCTGTTCTTAGAAAGTGTGGGGAAACCAGAAGGAGAAATAGAACCTGAGGGGAAGAAGGAAAGATCCACTAGGCACCATCAAAGTGTCTACGGCAAGGAAGAGGGCCATTGGAGAAGGGAGTGCCCGAAACTCAACAGGGAAAATAAAGAGGATGAAAATCTTCACCAAGAAATGTTAGAAAGGACAGGTGAATCTGAGGATGGGTGAAGAGGCCCACAGGCTCCCCTAGACATCTTCCAACTGATTGCTATTGCCCCAAAGGAGCCCCAGGTGTAATTTTTGGTGGGAAACAAGCTAATTGATTTCCTTGGAGATATAGGATCTATGTACTCAGTGGTAAATATAAAATTAACCAAGAAAAGTTTAGATGCAATAATAGGTATTGGAGTGATGACAGTTATAAAAACAGGTGTTCCTTCAACCTCTGGAATGCCAGCTTGAGGATCAAAAGCTTATGCATAGTTTTCTTTACATGCCAGACTGCCCCATTCCATTGCTGGGCTGAGATTTTCTTTGTAAACTGCATATACAAGCAACTTTTTCTCCTGAGAAGCAGTGACTATGTGTAGAAGTTTGGCTTGAACAAGCCACCCAGGTCCAGGCACTTCCAACTTGCCTGGAAAGGCCTGAAGATAAATTTTCCCCACCTGAGATCAATGGCAGGTCAATCAAGCCATTTGGGTGAGCAGAATCCCAGATGCAGGAACAGTTAACATCCAACCTGCCTGGGATACTCATCCTACGGTGCCCAACACTGCCATTCTGTTAGACAACCCAAATGCAGCCACACAGAATACCACTACCCTGAACCAGGGCACCCTGATCCTGGGTACACAGGAAGACTCAGCTCTCCAGCATGATTGCTTAGACCAGCCACTGACAGCACCAGACTGGGAGTCACATAAAGACAGGAGCAGGTTCATGAAAAATGTTCAACAAGGTGCTAGGTTTGAATTTCCACACAGCATTCACGGTGACAATGGACCAACACTTACTTTAGAGATATCTCAGAATACTGGACAGGCACTTACAGATTCAATGGAAACTACAGGCATCTTGGAGACCTCAACCTATGGGAAAGACTGAGAAAATGAAGGAGACTCTGGCAAAAATATGCCAGGAAATGCATTTGAAATAGGACCAGGCACTCTGTATTGCCTTGCTCCAAATTAGGGTAGCACCCAGAAATGGGCTTAAATTGACCCTTTTTAAAATAGTGTTGACAGCTTTCCAAGTGTCTGTTTTAGGAGCACCTTCTTTAGATTTGGAGCATGAGTCAAAAATTAAGCAATATGTACAAACAACATTTAGGGCATAC
Source organism: Phyllostomus hastatus (assembly GCF_019186645.2). Lineage (NCBI taxonomy): Eukaryota > Metazoa > Chordata > Mammalia > Chiroptera > Phyllostomidae > Phyllostomus > Phyllostomus hastatus. The sequence continues at coordinate 38,553,573 of NW_025333872.1, read as the reverse complement.
ACTAACCATTTTGCACAAGTTTGCTCATTACAGATCCATCTATCCATATGATGAGTCCTCACACCCATTTTGGCCAGGAGATCAATTCTTACTAAAGACCTGGAAGGCACGGATAAAATGGGCACCAACTGAGGAGGACTCAAATCCCACTACTGAGGTTGATACTGGGAGGGAAAACTGAACTTGCACGCCTGAAGGAGATTTAGAGTTCTTCTGGAAAGGGATAGCAGCTCCCAAAACAAAGTCCTTTCCTTCCTTTTGGCATTTCTCAGATGGTGCTTTCCTCAGGAAATTTATTCTGCTGTGGTGAAAGGGAGGGGCAACCCCAAACCCTATTCCACAACAAAGATTTAGCAAGGAATAGGATTGAAGAGCCTGTGTGTTCCAAGAAGTTATAGAATGTGTTTGCAAATACAAGGACTTTGGTTCACAGGTGGTGTTCGATCCACTTAGCCACAGCAACCAGGCCTGCAAATATAAGGACTTTTAGCTACCTAATACAGAGTTAGAATATGGTCCTTCTCATTGTTGAAAAGGACAAGGATTGAAAGTGAGTTGGGTTAAATTGGTTGTTTCTGAATGATTATAAGAGGTATATAGAAGGTTGTGAAAATTTTAACCTGAGAAGAAAGAACCTTAGTTATTGTCACAGTTATTCTTTGTTTGTTTTCTGAATTTGTGGGGACTTGATCTGCTGTTTCAGGTACACTGGCAATCCTGTTTCCACTGTTTAGGGCTTCATGCCTTGGTGACAGCTGGCATATTGACAGGGGTGAGGGATCATGTCCCTGCTGTGAGACCAAATGGCATACTGGTAGGTGAGAAAATGTCTCCATCATTGGGGTTTGAGGCCATTTGGATCTAGGAAAGGTCATCTGTGTGACCAGTTGGTGTGAGACAAGATTCTAAGGCTAGATCTAGTCCCCATACCCCATTTTTAAAACTCTGTATTTGCTTTAGATTTTGTTTGGTTTCTGTCTCAAAAGGAAATTGAGGTTTCTGAGAGTTAAATCTTCATATTAAGTTGGAAAGTAAATAATGGAAGGTATAAGGCATAAAGATGCAATTCTGGTGGATATTGGAAGGACAAGGATTTTCATTTTTGTTTTGTATTTTTCTTCCTATCTAGTCCCTCTAGAATTTGACATTCTTAAACAGTGAGTGATGGCATAATGTTTCTTTGCCTAAAACCAATGAAACCAGTTGCCAAATGTGGTTTTGTTAATCAAGACTTTGACTGGAATATCATGCCTGAAGGAGGCACGCCTGCACTCTAGTTGTTACCAGAAGGTCTTGAGGAACTGAGATTAATTTTCAAAGTTAATGAAGCCCACTGGAGAAATGACCTGGTACCTTGTTTAGTCATGTGGTTCATGGCAGGCTTTCCAGGTAAGGGATGAATGTTGCTTTCCTGAAAGATGGCAACAAGAAACCTTAAGACACATTGGGAACCTCAAGGACTTGAGGAATACAGGTACTTCAGGCAAAGACTGATGGCAGGTGTGGGGCGTGGCTTCTGTGCCCTGAAGGGCTAACTAAAGCTCAATCTGAAGTTTCCTTGTGTAAGTTTAAGCAAAGCAGATTTAAAGAGCCTATGTGATTCATTTCTGTTCTTGTGTTTATGCAAATAATTGGGCAAAAATTTAAAACTGGCAGTCCCTTTGATGATAATGAGGGTTAGCTTAAGGAGAAAAATCATGTTTCAAGGATAGTCACAATGCCAAGTTGTGGATATTGGACTCTAGTGCAGTTGTTTTCAAAGTTTTGTTTTCACTTTGAAGCTGAGCTGGTTTCTGCATATAGATTTTACCTCAGCATCTGATGATATCACCAGAGATCTTCAATTTATAGGCAAGAAGAATTTGTCAGCTTGTCACTGTTTAATATCATTCCAGCAAAAGCTCTGCAATTGGACATCTTCTCAAAGGATAGTCTTGTGGACTCAGAGATGGGTTTATGATTTGTTGCATAAACTACCCTTCTTCCTTCTGTTTTCATAGGCTGTATGCCTATGACCTCATTACCTGGGTTTTTACACAGTGTAGGCCCCACTTAAGAAGCCCATCTGCATTGCCACCTCCTGAGATTCAATGGTTTGGCTGAGCTAAATGGTTGAGTAGGTGAAGTATGGGGCGGTCTGTTGGCTTTGCTTAAAACTGTTTTCCCTTTCTGCCCTAATGCTTTAGACAGAAAAGGTCCAGAAGTGTTAAAGGTGGAATCCTACAATATTCCACTCAGCACAACTTAGGTATGGTGGATAAAAGGGCTTGGACAGGTATGACACGCCTTGCACACCTTCCTCCAAGGAAGCCACTCTGTTCTTAATCTGGGACATTGGAGATTAGTCCTTACCTTTGTCACTTAGTGGTTATGGTTCTGACTATGACTTTTAACCCTCTTGCCAATTTGTCACCTCCAGAGTACGATAAGGATGCCAACTTGTCTAGCAATGCCATCCTTTGGACAAGGCACATGCTGCTTCCCAGAGACAGCCAACTGACCTATATTTTGCCAGATCCTTTTCCCTCACACAAAGACCTCCCTTCACTCCAGATCCTTTTTTGTTAGGAACTTCCAAACCAGGATATTTGTAGGACTATGATCCTTGACAGCAGGAAGTAGCTACTGAAGAATGAGGCTTTTGCCCATTTATCTTTGTAAGATTACAAAGTCCATAGGCATTAAAGATGGGAACTGTAACAAAGAGTTCTTAGCCTGATCACTGAGCAGAGTGATGAGATCCCCAAGCCAGTGTGAAAGGCTGAACTCCCCACAGTGAGTGAGGCATTGCAGGAAGCGCCAAAGTGGCAGATTGAAGTTGCCACCAGGGTGGGTTAGTGTTAACAACTAATGACACTGGGTTAGTGTTAACAACTAATGTGGCTCATGACACAGCTGGGGGAAGTTTGCACAGAGTGTAAAGCAGGCTAATGAAATGTTTGGACAGAGGAAAAACCCTCTACCCACTTCTGGATCATGGTGGCAGGAGGAGGGGCAGAGATGCTATATGGGCTGACACATGGGATGGACAAAGGCCTAGACTGGCTGGCAAGCTGGATGCTCCCACAGTCCACCAGATTTGGGGGCAGAATATTTCAACAGATGGCACACAGAAACTCCTTCCTTTCCCTCACTAGCCTGGTCAGGGATCAGGGGTCTGAGCATTCCTGGGCCAGCAAGCCCTGGAGCCCCCTCCCTGTACAAGAGGCAGTGGCAGTGCTGGTGACTTGCGCTGCACTGCATGGCCCTGCCTAACCAGGCACTCACAGACTCAAGAGAGATGCCTGAAGCTGGACTGTGACCATGAACCAGGTAAACTACCTGGATAATCATGCTACAAAATATCCCAGAGGATGGTTATTTTAAATGGCAGAAGAGTTCCAGGTGCATCTCTGAACTGATCTGGCAAAGGGTAGAAGGGTTATTTTCCTTTGGGTATTTTCAAGGGAATGGACTTTAAGATAGAAGCCCATTATTCTTCCAAAATTGTGTAGCTTTTAAGTAAAAGACTCCTTTCTTTTTACACTAGACCTATGCTTCTGGAATTTATGGGCAGCAGGCAGCAGAACACCATGTGGCTCTACAGTAACACTAACACACGATGTTTAACCCAGGGAGGCTGTGGTCAAAAAAACAAAACACATGTTATAACCAAACTAAGAGCTTAAACATTATGGCTTAACATTAGTCAAACACAAATGTGCAGCTAGTCATGACCTTGCACCTATTCACCCAATGTATGTAATAATATTTAAGAAAAAAATTTGTTTGAATCTGTCAGACCAGCCATGATCAGCTATGACCCCCACAAGGTTAAACTTAGGTGCCCCCAGGATGTTGTCCTAGGCTCCATGATGTCTGAGACCAGCGAGTAGCCTCCTTGAGTGACTGTGCTTGGCTCAATAAATAGCTATGGAAGAAATGAACTGTTTTCCTAGTTTAAGGAGGCCATCGTCTCCTGAAATTTAATTGTTCCTATAAAAGTGGACACTAAGACAGTAATTTTTAGACAAACATCCGATTTGATGGTACTGGGTGAGAGATGTCATTAAAAGCTTGGTGAAGCGGTAGTTCTGGTTTCATTGAGAATGGCAAGATAAAACATAGTAGAGGAGATGGGTTTGGATATAACAAATAAAATTTAAACTGCAAAGTTTAAAGCAGATTGCTAAGGTGGCCCTGGTAGCCTCTCCTCTGGAGAGCTTTAGTGTGCTCAGCAAGGGGCTAAGCAAAGAGTAAATGGCTTTTGAAAGGATTTTCCTTTGATTCAACAAAGATGTTTGGTTGTTTTGGATAATAATTTGTTTTCCATCCCTTTTCCCCCTTTGTCTATTATCAAATAAAGTCATCCTTTACTAATAGTTGGAATCCAGGAGGCATCTTATGAATTAAATTCTTTTGTGGCCACTACCCCTGTTACCTTCAGTAAAGGCAGTCTGAAGTCCCCTCCTGATGTATAAATATCCTTTGCTAATCTGGGATTTGTCCACTTTCTGCTCATCACAGATTCCCCCTGAATCCATGCTTTACTTAGCATTTATTAAAGGGAGCCATTTTTTCTCCTTAAAGAAATCAGAGTAATATTTTTATTTTATGAGAAATAATCATCCAAATAGAAGGGACACTGATGTTAGAGACTAAGGGAGCTGCCAGGAAAAGGTATGGCCTTTGATCCAGAGAAACTAAAGATCCAGGCTTGGAGCCACTTACATAGAGCCCAGTCTTGATGCAGGACAGGGCAGGCAGAGCTTTCCTGAGCCTTAGTTTCCAAGCCTCAGGGCCTGAGATCACTTTAGAGATGAGGAACCCGGGGACCACAAATGTTCCTCAGTCATAGAGTGGACTTCATTTTTAATTTTACAAAGCTTTGTACTAGTAAGCCGAAGAATATTGGGTGAGGTTATCTCAAAACTGAGTCAAACAAATTTACTCCATTGGATAAAGGTGCCAAAACATCCAGCTATCCTAACTTTGTCCAAGCCCCTCCCTCAGGCTCCCTAATGTGGATCAGTGGCTTTTCCATTAGTACACATTTCTCTAAAATCAAACCCTGATAATTATAAGCTCTGCCTAAATACATGCAAGTTGGGTTGTTCTTTTTTTTTTTTTTACTTTTTATAGCTATAACATTTATATAATAAATGTTTAGAAAAAGCAAAATACATTCATTTATTCACTTTTGTTTCTCAGTTTTCAGAAAGCATGCACTTCTCTCCCCACTCCATCTAAGTTTGGATTACGTTAACGGGTCATTCCCAGAGTAAAGGATCAGGCAGATGTTCTCTTCAGGGGCCGACTGTGTAGGAGAAAATCTCTTTGATTCTTTTGTCTTTTCTTCTTTCCTTTTTGGTTTCCTTCATGCTCTCTCTTATTTCTTTTTATCACTTATCTTCATAGCACTTGGGAAATGAGGATTCAGCAGTCACCCTTTAATGTAGTCATTATGGAACCTGAACGAGATAAGCGAGGCTCTACAGAGGGGAGAACAATGAGCTGGATAAAACATGAAGAAATTGAATACGCACCATAAACACCAGGTGAAATACTTTGTTTCTCCCAAGACTGATCCCCCTGAGCTGTGAGTGGTAAGTCTTACTTCCTGGAAGATGAGCACTAAAAAGTGCATATAAACACTCCAGTGAAACAGAGATAATCAAATTATCCTTTGACCCTAATTCTATTATTTTAATCTTAAAAAACAGCCATTTATTATTAAGTTAGAAAACATTCTATCATCATTCACATTTTATTCATTTTCTCTTTCTGTGAGGCCAAACAACAATAATTAAGAACAAAAAGTGCCAACCAAATAGGGCTGCGAAAGAGTAAGGAATCCATTCTGCATATCCAGCAAACTATACTTCACTTCCATAAGGATTCTCTCTTTATTCTTCAGTTTGGTTAAATATACCAGTTTTAGAATATATTACCCTTGATATTTGTTTTGCAGCTCTATGATAACAGAATTAAATGTACTCTATTGGGTAATTTATTATTGTTGTTATTATTTAAAGGTTTGGTTCTTTAGAAACAAGATTTGACTATTAAAGGTGCTTTTCCAAAGACCTTGACTTTGATGAATGAATAATGAAGATTGCCAACCATCTTGTCTTTCTGTTTTTCAGATAGGCTCCTCAATTACAGCTATGCAGAAATGATGCATTCTACTTACTCTGTTTCTCTAATAATAATTAATTTGTACTATAAGGCTTGTAAAATAGTGAATATTAGTACATATTTCTCCTATATTTGCTTATAGGTATGAAAAATGTCTCAATAACTATTGAAGGGATTAAGTTTGACTCTCCCATTTGGGTTTAAGTGCCTTGAAACAAAAGATGAGCTATATTTTTTCAGATGGAATTGCACATAAAATCAGTAAGCCTTTTCCTTTTATCACTTACAATTGTCTTTTTTTCTGTTTTAAATTTATGAGGTCTTTATATCTGCTGTTTTCCTTTCTTTTTTCCTTATAGTTCCTCTTCCAACAGTGTTTACTTTTCACCAGTCGCTGAAGAACTTCTGTTGTCATCATGTAACATTTGAATGGCAACAATATTTTACAAAATGCTTTGCAATTGCCTTTTACAAGTTATTCTTATGCCTTCATAGTGCAGTATAGGCTTTTGTTATTATTTGTAAACACATAGACATTCTTCTTGATTCTGCCTTTTTCAGTAGATTTTGAAATCTCTCGCTTGAAGTTGTTTAGTTTTAAGCTGCACGGACTTTGAATACATTAATTGTAGGAGCCTTAAAACTTTCTTGTGGTTTTTTGTTCTTATATAGGAAATGCCATTTTAGATCAAAAGGAAAGTACTTTCTTTTCCCTCTTAAGACTTTCTGAAACATACGAGAATATGGAGTAATTTGATGCACATAATATTGAACCTGGAAAATTTTCAAATAGTAGATGAGATAAAAACTACAGTAGTTCTAAGAAATGTGAGTTATTGGAATATATATTTAAAACTTCAGACCTATTCCTGTATGGGCTTTTAAAATAGCATATATTTTTAAAAGATTCTTTGAGTCTCCACAGTTAACAGAGATTCTGATATGTATCACCACTCAGTTGAGGAATTTCATATGAATGTTGATTTATTGATGTACGTTATTTTAAGAGTATACACATGCTTCTTCCCTTCCTGTTCCCAGATAGTCCCCAGAAGAACGAAGCTTTGAAGCTATTTTCCCAAATACCAAAACTCTCTCAAGTTGTGTAAGATTTAGTCACTAACTCTAACTTCAGACAATCTAATGTGGTCTATAAAAGAAACCACAACTAATGCCCGTATAGTTTTCCACCGTTAGCACATTCGGAGCTCCTCTAGAGAAACCTGGAGAAGATCAGTGTTGGAATGTTTGCCTTTTGGAAAATCTTTATACTCTAATATCTAAGGAGACAATGTGTTTCCTCTCATAGTTTCTGTAAATCTCATTAAGAAACCATTTGAGCTAAGATCAATAGTGTTTTCTCCTTGATAATATTCTTGACTTTTGGGTTATGTTGGGCTCATTTTTCAATTGCTTCACTTCATTCATTTCCCCAGGACAGTGCTTCCCAAACTTATTTATATCAAGTCATATTTAAAAAGTGATTGCATTTGTACAATACATCAGACTGAACTGATAGGATTTTGGAGGTTTTTGTATGGAGCTTGGTGAAAAAACTATTATATTTTCTTTACCTTATATTCACATGTTAATAAAAGCAAAACACAAATGTTAGAAAAGATATTGCATGTTGAATTTATGTACAACTTCCAAATAAATAATTTCAAATTTTAAATAAAAAGTGGAGCTTACTTTAGTGTACCTAATGTGTTATTATATAGTTTTGTAATTTAATTGGCTGATTATATATACAAATCAATATTTCTTTGATGGTGATCTCTTCATATTCTTTTTTTTCCTGAAATAATGGGTTTACATTTTTTTTCAAATTTTGGATGAACATTTTAATTGAAATGGCTAGGAGATTAATGTGAATTTTGTATTTGATTATCTGGCAAGGAGGGAGGAAATAAAGAAAAGTAGGTAATTTGAGGTAGTCTTTAAAGAGCTCTCACAATACATAGAATGATAAATTCTATTTATCTACAATCATTTTCATTACATGTGGCAGAAGCGAAATGATTTCTGTACAAAATTAGTGCCAAGATCAGAGAAATCCTGACAGCTTGAGGTTCTAAATTAGCTCTCTGCATACTGAAAAGGAGAGGAAATCATTAGTCTTTCAGTAAATTACTATTGAGTTGAGATGACCTCTTCATAATCTTGATAAAAATTATCTGTAACTTTGTTCACATGAGTAGGAGGTAGCAAATAGAGGAATGTATCACTTTTTCTCCATTTGACAAACTCCTTTATATCCACTAAGCTGAATTCAAATAATTAAACATACATTGTATATTAATGTTTTATCTTTTAAGAAAATATTCTTATTGAATTTATTGGGATGACATTAGTTAATAAGATTACATAGGTTTCAAGTGTACAATTACATAATACATCATCTGTGTGCTGTATTGTGTGTTCACCACCCCAAGATCAAGCCTCCTTCCATCACCATTTATCCTCCTTTTACTTGCCCCATCTCCTTTCCCTCGGACAGTCACCGTACTGTTGTTTGTGTCTATGAGGTTTTGTTGTTTTTTTTCTGCTTAACCCCTCCACCTATTTCACCCAGCCCCAACAAACATCCCTTCTGACAGCTGTTAGTCTATTCTCTGTATCTATGAGTCTGTTTCTACTTTATCTTTATCAGACTCCTCATATATGTGAAATCATATGGTATTTGCATTATCATTATTAGCATAATACCCTCTAGGATCATCCATGACGTCTCAGAAGGTAAGATTTCTTTCTTCTTCATGGCTGAGTAGTATTCCATTGTATAAATGTACCACAGCTTTTTTATCCACTCACTTACTAATGGGCACTTGGGCTGCTTCCATATCTTGGCTATTATAGTAGTGCCACAGTGAACATAGGAGTACATGTATTCTTTCAAATTAGTGTTTCAGGTTTCTTCTAATATATTCTTAGAAGTGAAATCACTGGGTCATAATGTTTTAAATCTAACAACTCTTTCCTTATATTCAGTGATAAATATATTTGAATTTCTTTTTCATACAATGAATTTCAAATCCAACTGACATTTTAAATTGTCTTTCCCAATTAAATTTATTGGGGTGACATTGGTTAATAAAGTAACATAGGTTTCAATTGTACAAATCTATAGTGCATTATCAGTAAATTGCATTGCGTGATTACTGCCCAAATTTAAATCTCCTTCCATCACCTAAATTGATATATTTTTAATCAAATATTTCAAAATACTGATGATGATTTTCTTTAACAATACACAGATATTACTTGGTCTTAGTAATTTTTTATTAAGATCCAAATGATTGTAGCAATGACATATCACTAGCAAGTTACTTTAGCCCCCAATTTTCTAAAGTTGAAATTTTTGTTTTGTTATTACATGGTAACATATATTTCCCATAATCTTTGCAAATTTCTATTAAGTAAGCCATTTTGAAGCCAAAAACTATATTTCAACAAATCTGCAAAGTGAAAAACATCCAAGTGTTTTCAATATTCCTTTCAGTTTATAAACTGTTGACAAAAGTCTTCCTTTGGACAGATAGTGCAATTAAACATGAGACAATAAAAAGTGGTATTCTGATGGCATTTTTTGCAAAAATCTAAAAATAGATGGGATTGTGGAAGCTAAGATTTTTTTAGATTACCATTTTGATAATGTGCAATTCAAATCTACAGATTGACATTTCTAAGGGAATCTTTGTGAATAAAACAATCTATTAATTAATCTCTGTACTTTCAGAGGGAATTCTTGATGTAGTCTTCTTGTAGTGACACCATAATATATTACTTATTTCTAATGATCAGTTCAACTCCAGAGGTTTTGTTAAGGTACTTTCTATAGAGTAAACATGGTTCTCCCAAGTATTTTTCCTCAGGGTTCCAACAAGCCTTATTACTATTAGTATTACCCAATAATGATAACTTTTTTTGACATATTCTTCTGGGCCAATATTGTCTCTAAATCACCTGATGTATTATCAATCAATCTACAAATATTATTATTATTCAAAAATAGACCCTTTGAGATTTCTTTGTCTTATTATCTGCACACAGCATGGATATGTTTTATGCAGTGTGGTACTTGGAACAATTCTGTCATTGTGTGAGAAAATTTGACTGTAGTTGTTAATTATGCCCCCTCATAAGTAGGTTTGAGTTCAACTTGTTCCTGTTCTTATAAATTTTAGTCATCTTTCTTAGTCTACACCTTAAAATTTTTAAATCCTTTTCTGTGTCAGGATAAATCTTCTATAGTGAGGTGTTTGTGTTTTGTTTTATTGGCACCACTGCTTTATTTGATGATTTTTAATGTAAATAAAATGTTTAGCAAGAAAAGAATTTTCAAATTACATGAATCTATCCCTGAAACAATTATTCTATTGTTGAGTTAGCAACTTAAACTTTTTATTTGGACTACTGGGTTTGTCTTGTGCATATTGTGATATATTTAATTAGCTGTGCATCTGTTATGAAAATGAATAGCTATAAAATAAACATATTTAAATGTAAAATTCTTGAGTGTAGACCTTTGTAATTTATGTTTAATTTTTTTTCCAAATACATCTTCAGGTTGTCTACATATTTTTAAGAAATTTTTAAAAATATCACCTGAAAATAAAGTAAAATTTCAAGTAGTGGTACATTAATTTCTATGTAATAATTAAAGTTCTAAAAAAATTAAAAAATACAAATATCACTCTAATATATGACAAAATACTACTGAAAAAAATTGATTTTCTGAAGCTATAAACTTTAAAGTCCCTTAAAAGATTGATTTTATAGAATTATTTTAACAATTATTTGTTTTTTAAGCAATGAACATTTTTTCAATTTCTAAAAGCAAAAAATGATTAATTGTGAAGTTCATTTTAAAAAGTAGGTGTTGGCCAATTATTAATACCAAAAGCTAATAAAATTTTAAAAACATAATTGAGAAAATTAACAAAATTATTTATCTTTTCCTTGATCTTCTGTTCAAGTTACCCTTAGGCTATAAAGAATTTTGTTGATTCTATTTTTCATGGATAGAAAATTCCAAAAACCCTTTTGGGAATGATTTTGATATTAAATAATTGATATTAATATCAATTAATATGATATTAGAATTGTTACTTATATAATTGAAATTAGAGGTTTTTTTCCTTATTTGTCTCTTTGAAGCACTCATTCCCCTTAACTCTTCCAAACACCATTACCCAGGGTCAAGTGTTCGGACTCCCCATTGTTTCTTAACCCAAAGGATACTCCCTGGGCTCAATCATCCTACGCATGGCTGCCAATTTGGCATTAAAACTGATCACTGGGCAACTCTTCCCCAAGGTTCAATAGCTTCCCATTGTCCAGAGTCAGCTCCACACTTAGCCTGACATTCAAGACCTAACTTACCATTTTACTCTGGGTTCTTTTTTCTCTACTTCTCTGCTCCACCTAGACAAGCTCAGTGGTTCTTGAAACAACCCTTTAAAAATGAGTGCAACGAACAGCAAGCAATATGAGAAGCAAGTTCTAAGTGGAGGTGGTGGTATCAGGAGAACCTAGGCAAACTTCAGTGTTTCTAACATGTCCTTATCTAGACAGCTTTGAGACACTTGGGATGTTTTGTCCCCATAGCAGTTGCTAAAGGAACCTACTAACAGTTAATTTCAAATAAGTCCTTCCAGGATGTCCTACATGATCAACGATTCAGGTATCATACTTCTTTCTTTGATTCTGAGAACACTGTATTTTGGCATTTATTGAATTCTACCTATGCTATAGCCGTTTTGATTTCCTTGGTTTATTTTCAACTATATATATTTTTTCTGACCCAAAGTAGAGCCCCTAATGTATTAATTTTTGTATGTCACAGAACCCTGAAATGTCTTTTTCATAATAGGAACCTTACTACACACTTATTTAATCAAATCACATTTGTTTGTAAAACCTATTTAAATTGTCACATATTTTATTAAAACAACCCAACACATTCTGTGCAGTTTCTCTGCAATGAAATGGTATTTAAAGCAACTGGGATTTCTTAGTAACCATAAGAGAGTAAAGTCACCTCTTTTTGTATAGAAAATGTCGGATAATCCATAAATTTAATAACAATAATGACAATATTTTATAATTTTTTAAATTTATTAAATTTTTTAGAGGAAGGGAAAGAGAGGGAGAGGGAGAAACATCAACTATTTTCCACTTACTTATGCACTCATTGGTTGATTCTTGTCTGTGCTCTGACCAGGGATCAAACCTGCAACCTTGGTGTATCAGGATCATGCTTTAGCCAACTGAGCTACCTGGCCAGGGCCTGACAATATTTTGAGAAAAGCAGCAACTTCTTTATTCTCAAAATAAAAATGTGAATATATTTTATGAAAATACACCCTTTACTGCAAAATTCAGAAAGAGATCAGAGTTTGCATACAAACCATATTAAGTACAGGCAAGCATTTGTGCAGTTGTCACTCATCATAGGTACATTGTGAATCAATCAAGATGCTCGGCAATCTTCTATAAAGGAGGTAAAAAATGCACTCTGGATTTTATCAGAAATTGATGATTGTTTTATTTCTGATATTTAATACTGGTTTTGAGTATGTATAAAAATGATGATTGCAAATAACATATTTGACTTGCAGAAATGTATCTGATCAGTTGCTTATTGTAAGAATCAGGAAAGCCAAATACATGGGGTAAGTCTGCATTATTTCAGTAATGACACTGTTCTTACAATTTTAATTTCTATTTGACCTTCTAAGGATGTCTATAAATGAGTTTACTGCTTACTACTTCATAATATGATGATCTGTTTCAAAAAATAAAATAAAATAAAATAATAAAATAAAATAAAACAAACCTATACTTATCTTTGGAGAAACTTTGTACTTCTTACTGAGCAGGAGGCAGTCAAAAGTACTAGCATATAAGCTTTCTGAAGTAGTCTTCAAGAATATTTTTGTGCTCAGATTTACTGACAAGTTTTGTGGCAAATCAGGTTGTCATTATTTGATATGACTTTCTTTTTCAGAAAAAGAAAGCTTTGTGTTACTAAAGAAAGGTAATAAAACTAAAGTTGAAGGATAGTTTTGAGAACAGATTTGGATTCGCAGACCACTGAAGCTAGGAAGGACACAGCTAGCACAATGTTATTTTTTTTTTCACAGAAGGAAATGGAAGCACACTGAAGTTTCATTAAATGACTAGTTTAATGACAAGGCTTGTGAATAAGAGAGATGTAAGAATATAGGTGTCCTGACTCCTGGGATAATATTCTTGCTACCATCCTTATTTAAATCTTGCTAGTGACATTCTAGTTTTATTTGTAATGCTTGGGAACATGAATATGCCATACTGTTTTACATAAAACTAATGAAACTTCAGCCATGTGGTCACCTCTTCATAGTTAGCTGCTCTTAAATCTTTAATAAGAAGAGGACAGCAGCTGGGGAAGAAGGGACTGTGGTAATTGCAAGAGAAGCATTTGGAAAGGAAGCTACATGAAGATTTCAGAGATTCCTTGTTGCAAGTCAGGGTGCGGAGTAAAAGATACAGCTCCTTGTGTGTGACCATCTAGGTAGTCTGCTCCAAACTCTCACCAGGAGGGGTCGTTTGCCTAATGAGTTGGAAGAGGGGTCAAGTTGGTGACAAGGTCAGAGTAGAGGTTTAGAATCATTTGACATAGAGTCTAGTTTAGAAAAGAGAATTCCTTCAGCAAAGGCTCGTGTTTCTATCACCACTGGGCTCTGTTTACTTACACAAGCACAACTCAGGTTATTTTTCCACAGTTCCTTCATCAAAAACCTCAGAAACTATCCGTGTATGGGAAACAAACAAAACCATTTTGTTCATGGAAGAAATGTCCCTCTAACCTATAAATTAAACCTGAAGAAAACTTCCCCCTCTCCTAGGAATGCTTATAAAGAAAAAAATCATTTTTCATGACTGAGAAAAGCTTTACTGTTGACTGTTTGATAAAGGACTTTGGCCTCAAAGGTCTGATTCAACCTAAAGAAAAACTGTCACACTGGAATAGTCTGGGAAAATGTTTCTATTTCCAGAATAAGTATGGGTGAGAACAAACTTTCTTCTTCTAGAAGAAATAATTCCTGTAAGTTAATCATATCCTTATGTTTTAAGTTAGAGTTAGGAGCCAAACTGGCACATGAAACATGACACAACTAACTTTTTAAAATCCATAATCTACTTTATTTGTTCTTAGAATTATTTAAAACAACTTCCCTCAGATATTCAACATGTTCCTATGTCCTCCCTAAACTCATCCTACTTTCAATAATCAAAGAACATATTTGTCCTGATATGGCATATTAGTTGAAAAATTATATTATTATATAGTGTGACAAAGATAATAATAGAAAGCTTTTGGTTATTTATTGTGTGTAATCATCTCCACTATTTCTTCTGCTAATTCAGGTAGTCAAGAATGATGTGTGGTTGAAGTCCTTAATCAAAGCTTGTTTAGAGCCTGGAGTTTTTGATTGCCTTAGCTCTTAAATTCTCATCAGATAAGTCACACAGGAAGAACATGAAGCAAAATTTTTACTGATTCCATTTCTCCAGACATAAGAACATTTTAGAAAAAGGTCTCTTATCTTTATCAGTAAACACTGATAAAACTTTGTGCAAATATATGTGTTTAAAATATTTTACACCTACTAACTGTAATTTAAAAATTTAAACTATTTGTCACTTTGATGAAACAAGTACAAATACAACATTTTAGAAAGAAATTTCAAAAGATGGTTTAAAAATTAAATTAACATTACCTTAAAAATTATTAAATACTCTTTCTTGCTGAAGCTTCAGTGAAAAGAAAATGACATTATCATAAACCCCTGCTTGAAGGGAATATTTTTGAAGTTCTAGAAGAATTGCTAAGCAATACATAGCAATACATTGATACCGTAGTCTAAGAAAACCCTCTTAAATATGTTCAAATAACTTCAGCCTCCCTTGAAACTCTCCTTTGTGTCATCATTTTGTGAGCAAAATCTCTTTGAATAGCAAAATAGTATGTTATTTTTTTCAATTTAAAAAGAACTAAAATTTAAAAAGTAAACTGTATTCCCACTACCTAGAGAATTATTGTTATACTGGTTACATGTTAATGTATCTGTTTTTATTTTTTCTGTGTCTTCTTTCTAAAAAGTAAAATGCATTCCATATAATCTTTTGTAATGCATTTTGTACATTAGTGTACAGGATATATTTCCATATCACTAAATGTTATTGTACAAGTTAACTTTAAACTTTGATTATTATAACCAAATCTCTATTGTTGGATCTTTATGTCATTTCCAAGTTTTTGTTATTTTAAACAGTGCTATAATCTTTCTTATCTTTAAACCTAATCCATAATTATTCCCTTAAGAAAATGTCCTGGAAATGGAATTTCTGGGTCAAAGATTATTGCATGTTTTAAGACTTTCAATACATATTATCAAAGTGCCTTCCAAAATTGTTACATCAATTTCCCCTTCCATTACCTGTGGACAAATGTTCTCATTTTTGCCAATCTTTTGCAACCTCAAGTGTTATAATTTTTAATGACTCTTGACAATAAGGTTAGTGAAAGTTGCATTCCTTTATGGTTTTAATTTTCATTGCTTTAATTATCCATAATATTCAATGTTTTGTCATATGGTAACTGGCCAGTTGTGCCTCTTCTATCAGTTATATGCCTGTGGTCTTTTGCTCGTTTTTTTCCTAATTGGTCTGTTTGTCTAAACTTACCAATTGCTAATTGCTCTTAAGCTATTAAGTCTTAATCAAAGATATGGCACATCATTTCCCAGTCCACATTTGCCTTTAATTTTATTTATTTTTTTCTAAAGAAAATGTAAAAATAAATTATGAAGTCAAAACCAGTAATCATTTCAGAGGAAAATGACTATTCAAGTTGAGGGGAAAAAGAGGAATGCAAATATTCGCCAGGAATGAGACCAATTCCTGCATGGTTACTTTCAGTCACTCCTGTCCTCTCTCCCCATCACAGTCCTGCCCTTCCAAAATCCCGAGCTGAGCCCACTGCTATAGAGTATACATATTACTACCCCATTTGGCCTGAATCAACATACTGTCTTGTATTTCTCCAGGGATAATTCCTGTAATTGTTCATGAATTTTCAACCAGATTGTAAGCAATTTAAGAACAAGAACACTTTTTAATATTTATTTTCTATTTTTCACAGTTCTAGCACCATGCTCAGCAGGTAATAAGCCTTGAACAATTACTTGTTCATTGACTACAGATGTGTTTCCTCTCTGGCATTCTGTGGCCACATCACTGTTTTTCCTTTCTCACAGATTTTATTGAGGCTTCATCTATGTGTGAAAAGCACTAACCCATTTTAAATGAAGTGATTTCTGTTCTGACAAATTACCGGTCAAACCTGTAGTCAGAGGAAGTGATTGCACAAGTGATGGGTAAATTCAGTCAAATAGTTGATTTGAGCCTCTGAGTTGACCTCACTTGTTTTCAGTCAGTAAAAACACTCGGTAACACAGAGAAAGCACGGCTTCCCTGCGATGTCAGCCACTGCTCGCCCAGTGGATTGTGGGGGAGAGGGCTGATGCCCTCTCCTAGAATGGTACTAAAAAGATCAAAGCAGCTGTGCAAGAATACATCTAAAAATACTTCTAGATCTTGTAAAAATACACATCATACAATTTTGATAGGCTATATGCCTCTTTTGAATTTATTTACAATTATGCTACCTACCACATTTTTATAATTTTAATGAAAACAACAGTCTATGAATTCTACACAAAACTCAGTATGTTAAAAGTGAACACTGTGGGTGCACTTACATTTTTTCAGAGACTCTGATCCAACCCACCAACTGAAACCTATGGTAAAACATGTGTGTGTGTGTCAAGACATGTGCTCAATATGTACTTGCTTCGCCACACAAAACTCGTGTACCAGTTGCCCCTCAAGGAAAATAAGCTGTCACCACTTTTAAAATGTGACAGATAATGGCCTGAAAAGTGAATATTAATGTGCAAATATGCTATTTTGGGGGCAAGGGCTTATTTTCTGGTATGCCTTTGATGACCAATGAACATGTTTAAAGGTAAATGTACATTAGACTTGAAAATAAAAATTTTTCTAAGTTTTAACAGGAGACTACATTTTTCTAATCTGGAATTTGAAACTGACTTAAGGTATGAGTTAGAGCATAAGCAGTAGTAGGCCTTTGAAGCTTAAAGTTTAATCCTTTTTAGATCATCAAGAACTTGAGTATGTTCATGTCTGTTTCTCATAAATGCACATTATAAACACTATCTGTCATCATCCCGTGAAGTGTGGTACAGTCGATAGTTTTAGTGAGCAAGAAATCACTTTGGGGTAAAAGTCATTCTTTAAGACTAGTAACAGGGTCTGCTAAAAGAAGGTGCAATGGAGACTTTGCACTGTACACAGGGCCTGTGAATTACACAAACACTAGGCTGCATTCTTTGACACCACCTATTACTAACTTACTATTTGGAGTTCCTTTTTTTTTTTTTTTTTAAAAAAAAGGTAGTTCCTACTACCACCCAGTAAAAAACGTACTCTGCAATCTTTTCTTGTTTTGCATATGATTGGTAGCATACCTTTTAACTGCTGTAAGTAATAAAAATATATATGTGCAAGTTGGCTATAAGAAATGCCAAAGTTTCACCTAATAAAATTTTGGTATGCCTCAGTTTTCAAAGTAAATTTGATTTATTTGAGCCACCAGCCGTCCGATGACAGCCCTGTGTTTTTTATATGAGTCATGTCCCAAGGGGTCTAGAATATGCCAATGGTGTACCTTGGATTGGATCCAGTGTCCGCAAACAGGTTTTCATTAGACTTTGATGCCAGTCGCATTTGAGAGCAGAGAGGTTGCTGAAAACCAGCTTTAGTTTGGGATCATTTCTTTCTTTTAGAAAAAACAACAAAGATCTTTTTTAGCAAAGCTTTGCGCCTCCACATTGTAGGTGTATGGTAATATTTTAGAGAGCAGTAATCTGTTATTGCAGGTGGTCGGGCTTCAAGCACTTCCGTATTTTGAGAATAGATCAGACAAAGTGCAACAACTTTTATTGAAAAATTGCCGAATTTGAAAATTAGAAACACATTTTCTGTGGCTAAGATTAAGTTAGCATGTATTACAGTCACTTGGACTTTTCTATAGCACTAAGGGGAATATAATTACATAGGTTATTCCACATGTCATGAGTTTGGAACCTTAATCACAGTTAGAAACCTTTATCATGCTGACGTAGACCCTTATACTTTAATCTCTGTACTAATCGAAGGACTTTTCTATTTTTTTATTAAGAATAGGAGTAGGCAAGTCAATGAGATACAAAACCAACCCACCTTTTATTTTTATGCAGTAAAAGTGTTTTATTCCTAATTTTTAAAAAATATCATGTTCTTTTATGCTCTCAGAGAAGGTTATATGTGAGGATGGAGTCCAAAATTATCTTTTGAAATCTATTCTTAGACATACATACGAGTGTAAGTGTGTGTGTTGTATACATTTATATGGAACTTGATTTAAGAGTGAGTTTTGGAGTCTTATTCTTTAAATCAAAGAAAAAATGTAGATGTGTATTATTTACCTGATGTCAATAATGTCCAAGAGTTTCATCCACTGAAGATTTGTTACCATTGGAAATAACCACATCAAAAGAAGAATGAAGGGACAAAAAAAGGAAAGCACAAGAGAATCCTTGGAGACCCAAGTCAGCAGAAATATTACCAAAGAGCCAGAGCATAAACGTGACATTAGTTGTAATTCACAAATTTAATGACATTGTCTTTCTACTGGGAAGATCTATACTGTGTCACTCAAAATGAGGAAGAAGCACTTCACTGCTCTTCCTCCCTGTGATAGAAAAAAATGAGTTTTAAATACTAGTTTTGATCAAAGTCAGAATATAACTACTTCAATGAATCAAATAAGTACAAAATTGATTCGAATTTATCTGTTATCAAATATAATAATAAAACATTACAGAGTAAATTATCACCCAATTAATGGTCCATGATACGGTATAGGCTATTGATTTTCAATCTTTTTGCTTGGGTAATCCCTCAATGATTTTAATAGCTGTGAGCCCCCTCTGATATTCTCAGGTTAATATCTAAAAAGATTTATCATAGTTTCACACAGACTCATAGAATGCAATTTCTAAAGCATTGTAAATATCAGTTTTAATGTTTCAAATGCATTCAATGAAATCTAATTGAAGGACTTTTTTATTTTTTAAGATTTTTTTATTAAGAATATGGAGTAGGCAAGTCAATGAGATATAAAACAAACCCACCTTGTATTTTTATGCAGTAAAACAGGTTTATCTGACACCTATCATCATCTATTTTAAAAATATGCAAACAAAATTGACTGCAAGTGGGCTCATGGGTACTTCTGTGATGACAGAAATAGACTGAAGTAGGATACTGGGATGTTGCATACCTATATATATTTACTAAAAGTGTGCAATTGCACTAATAAAATGAGTTCATTTTATGGTATGTAAATGACATCTCACAAAGCTGTTAAAATACACAAATGGGTTGGCAATTTTATATTGTTCTTCTTCCTATTTTGACCTGTATTTTTATCTTATTTTCCCCCTAGGATCCCATCATACTAAAGTATGTCTTCAGGATTAAAAGTCTTTTGTTGATGATCCCATACTTCTTTGCAACAAAAATGAGTATATAAATTTAAATATTTTATATTCCATGATATAAGGCTCTAAATATTAAAACACTTACTTTTGTTGGATTATTATTATAATTATCATACAAATGATTAAAAGCAATATTTATATACACTAATGTTTTATGAATATTTAAACACAAAATCTAACACTTATTAGATATGCATCATTTAATAAAATGAAGGGAACTGTTTTATCATTTAGTTGTTTCCTTTCCAATTACTCATTGCCAAATTAAGACAAAACCTAGCATCAATTTTATTCCAATTGTTTTTATAGATTTAAGCACCAAAAAATATTTTTGTATAAGTCATATGATGGAGATATAAGAAACTTATATAAGCAACATGGTCCAAGTTTTTAAATTCCTTCAGCTATACTTCTATAGTGATTATTATTAAATGTTTTAATAATCTAAACTCAACTAGGTCCTCTCTCAATTTTATTGAAAGCAAAAAATTGAAAACCATCTGACTTGTAAAAGTAAGTCATTTTTTAAACATTTACATCAATATTTTGATTTTTTTTATTTGCTTGGCACTGTTAAGGCTTTTACAATTTTTTAAGATTTCGGCTGGGTGTGCCTTTCTTTTGTAAGTTAGGGGAAGGCTGATTGCTAGTGAAAACACCTTTAACCTAATGAAAACAATAAAACCAGAGGCATAGATACGTGGAACAGACTGACAGATCTCAGAGGGGAGGGGCTGAGGGGGACTGGAAGAGATTAGCCAAAAAACACATATGCATAGGCCATGGACACAGACAACAATGCGGTGAGAATGGGGTGACTGGGTGGAGGGGAGAAATGGAGCACATCAGTAATAGTGTTAACAATAAAAAAGAAAGAAAGAAAACACCTTTATCCACTGAGAGTTCTCAGGCAGTTTAGTGCTACAAAGGAGTGAATATGAAAGCTGAGGATTTGAACATTGGTTTTCTTAAAGCTATCCTTAACTGTGTATGCATTGAAAGTTTTTGTCCGTCTTAAGTGGTGTCTGTACCCCAGTTTGAAGATTGGTACAGCCACCAAGAAGTCAGAGACAAAAGAGAGCATATTTCGTTGCCACTAGGAGGAACAAAGGTGGATGCACCAAAGCCATCAGAACCGACCCAGGCCTGCAAGGATGGGTAGGTAGACACTCAGAAAGAGGCAAGGAGAGCATCCCAGATGAGGGACTCACTTGAGCAAAGGCACAGAGACAGAATTAACATGACTTATTCTATGCAGAAGAGAAAGAACTGCCTGAAACGTGTGTTCTAGGTGGAGTCAAATAAAAATCTAATTGTAAACGCAAGGAGATTGGGCCAAATATGGTGAGGAGGACCCTCAAGAATTGTTCTGTTCTAATTGATTCAAAATGACAATGGACGATTTTGGTTATGGTTATATGGTTAGGGAGATATTTTTTAGATAAAAATCAGCACTTTAATTTAGTGTCCAGGAAAGAGCTTTAGAAAATCACTTTACCTTCTGAGTAAAGAATGACATGGCTTCCTAAAATCAATTCATCCATGCATCACATTTATTAGCTCCAGCTATGTCAGGTGCTAGACCTCAGGTGGCCTTATGGACATCTTTTCAGCCTATACTCCAAACTCTAGACTACTCACCATACTGGGTTGCCCAGAACTCTCCTGCTGAAGTGATGTGATATATAGAATGCTAAAAATATGTCCTGGTGTAAGAGGCACCCACAAAATCCCCTTGGTACTGTGTTCTGTTTGTGGGGCCGGGCATACACCCCCTGTGTACATTTTCTACATGTTACCTAAATTATCTAGATGGAATAAGAGATTATCTTCCTCATCTGACTGGTAAGTGTAGTTGGTGTCAGTGGTGTAAAAAAAATAAGCATAAACATATATATGTACTAATGCAACAGACGAGGATGTCTGTTTCCAAGTTTATTCACCTCCAGTTGGTGAAATAACCCATATCCAAAAGTTTGGCTTTCTAGAAGACTTTGTTTTCAAATTCATTTCTGTCGGAAATCGTCCCCAAGTGGTCTGTGGTTATTGATCGTATTTTCAGGGTGAATAATACTTAAGTCAGCCCCAAAGATTTTCAGTCTCTTTAGAAGGATGACAAAAATGGGAGGAAAAGCTTATACTGAAAAGTCCCCCCAACTTCTAGAAAGATTTTAATCTACTTTTCCTCTTTCCACCCCTGTAAGCCCGAGTCTCTCCTTCTTTGACTTCCCCTTTTTGACCTGGCACCTTTGTACACAGCCTCTCCACATTGCAAATGATCCCCTTACTGCTGCCTCTGAACCCTCTCCAGAAACCAGCTCTGGTGCCACCCCACTTTCCTGATGGACTCAGCAGGCTGCACTTCCTGCTTTGCTGTGCCCTAACTGGCCTGAGTGTACCGAATGATCGGAGAACGTGCTTGCTTTTCTACGTTACATTGATATGGTCACCTTACCTTGTTATTCATCTTTGGATCCTAAGCACTTAGCCAGGTTCCTACCACATGAACATTGCTCAAAACCTGTTTGTTGAATCAATTAACAAACTAATAAGACCCAGGTATGCACTATGTAAATAAAGAAGAAAAAATAGCCTAATAGCAACCATGGCTTACATTTTTGTGCAGCTGTATTCTTTAGGATTTATGAATCATAGTGGGCCTGTGATTCTAAAGTGAAGAGGGTTTTTTGTTTGTTTTTGCCTGTTTGTTTGGTTTGCTTTGCAGCAAATATATGTATGCATTAATATGTGTATGCAGTACCTGTGCATGTTGTGTGGTCCATATGGCAGGATAGCTTTCATATCACCTAGAAGTTCTAGAGTTAGATCTTACTCTTTCTACCTTTATTTTACCCTCTCACAATTTTTATTCTCTTAACATAATATACTTGCACACACATCCTACCTGTAAGGTCAAGTGGGATGATAAAATACAGAAATATGAAATGAGAGATAAAATACAGAAATATGAAAACATCAGGGTCTCTCCTCACTTTTCAGTAACTCATCTTGCAAACTCAAAGTGAGATTTGCCATTTTAATTGCCTCACCAATAAGACTCTCTTGGTTTCCTTGATCTTTTGGGGGTAGTTTGTGGGTTTGGGGTGTTGGACATAAAAGTAGCGATGTTGGAGGTAGAGACTAAGCTGCATAAACATGAAGGACCCTCAGGGTCCTTGGGCATGTGGAGACCCTCTGGTGGAAAATGATCTGGCATGTCTAAGATTCCTGCTGATGTGGGGCAGGGGCTAAGTAATGACCCAGCTTGTGAAATCAGCCCTCTGGGGCTGGCATACAGTCATAAACTAAGCCAATTAAATTCGTAGAGGAAAATATAATTGTGTAAACTTCAAATGTTGAGTTGAACTATTCAACACTGAGCTGTTCTTTTAACTGCCAAGAGTGCTTGAGCCCACCTCTTTCTGTCATGCCAGAGCTAACAGCAGCACTGAGTTTAGGTATCTGGGTGCTGGGAATAACCAAGTCTTTTGCCCAGAGTTTTAGTAGCACGAAAGGCAAAACCAAAGTGAAAAGATAATGTAAGTGAGATTTTGGACTTAGAGTTGATGTTGAAATGGATTAAGACTTTTGGGCTGCTGGAATGGGGTAAATGTATTTGCACAAGAGAATTATATGATTTTTGATGAACCAGAGGCTGGGGTATTCTGTGCTGAATTGTATTCCTCCAAATCTCATAGGTTAAAATCCTAAACCCTATCACCACAGAATGTCACTGTACTTGGATATTGGGCCTTTACAAAGGTAATTAAGGTAAAATGTGGTTATTAGGATGGGTCCTAATCCAGCAGGACTGGTGTCATTACAGGAAGAGATATTAGGACCCAGATTTGTGCACACCGCAGAGGAAAGATCACATGAGGACTCCGTGAGAATGTGTTCACCTGGAAGTCAAGGAGAGAGACCTTAGCCTTGGGAGAAACCAGTCCTGCCTGCACCTTGATCTTGGACTTCCTGTCACCAGAACTGTGAGAAATAAATTTCTGTTGTTTCAGCCACTCAGTCTGTGGTATTTTGTTTTGATAGCTCTAGCAAACAAATATAAGTATCTAGTCTGGGAAATGTTATTTTCTAAGTCAATGGGCTTTGTAAGTAATATGCAGTATGGAAAAGAAAATTCAGGTTTTGAGAGGCATGAGGCTTTTACAGTTTTGGAGATCCCTCCTCAAGAAATACAAATTAGGTAAGAAAGTGAGTATTTATAGAATAAGAAAAAACTCAAAGCAAATTTAAGAAATTTTAAAGACCTGACAAATTTAAAAACATATGATCATGTGGCTCAGGGCACTTCCTGAAGGCTGTGTGGGTCAGGGCCCTGAGATACACACTGGGTTAGCTGTGTGGGAAACTATCTGTTCGCAATGGTGGGAAGAGATCAGATACCACCATGGTTTGATGTCCTGCCTTCCCATTCTCTCCTTAACTTCACTGTAGCACATTTATAGACAACGTGTCTTTCTCATGAGCCTCCATCAGGCCCTTAATTCATGTTTTCCAATTATTAGCTTAATAATCTTTTTGCACAATAGGTACTTTCTGGAAGAATCCTGGCAAATACCTTGCCCTGCACAGTAACGAGTCATGGTCAGTTTCCCTTTTCAGCAGCATTATGTAGATCCCTGGCACTGGGCTCTCTCAGCCCTGTCAGAGCTGCAGGTGATAAAGCAGAGTCGGGCTGGCACGCTTGGTGCCAAATAACTTCTTTGCAGTTCCACAGAAAGTTGAGAATTTGGGTGAAATTTTTCAGCCTTAGAATTCACTGGCTCTCACATTGGGTTGTCATTGCTGAGGTCATTTGCATGACCCTTTTTCCATTTTCACAGGCAAAGCTACCCTCTTGCTCAAGACAAAAACTCATAAAATGAACCAGAGAAATATGATTTTTTTTCACACTTCACAAAGCTGTCAAAAAGCCTAGGTTTGCCAGTTTTGCTTTTAACGTGCAAAACCTTTCACAAGGCTATAGGCACTACCCAGGGTTTGGTGACCAACCAGCTGACTTTCCTTCCAAGGGAAACAGGAGAAGCCTTCTTGGAGAAGAGGATGGCACAGACTTCAGTTGTGGCTGGCAGGGATGTTCATACTCCAAAGAGCATTGCACTTCCTTCTATAGCGACTCTCTTTATTTTAGAAGAAGGTTTAAGAGCACATAGGTGCTCTTATGATGTGTGTGTGTTTACTCACACACAATAATTTCACCTTT
The DNA here is from genome assembly GCF_019186645.2 of Phyllostomus hastatus. Lineage (NCBI taxonomy): Eukaryota > Metazoa > Chordata > Mammalia > Chiroptera > Phyllostomidae > Phyllostomus > Phyllostomus hastatus. Next base: position 38,528,559 of record NW_025333872.1, on the reverse strand, counting down.
ATCAAATATTCTTTGATCTTCTTACACATGATTCTCAGTCCTAACTGCCCTCCCTTTTCATGCTTTTTTTTTTTGTACTTTCCTATGCACACTCTCAAGATATTTGATTAATATGAGTTATTATACTTGGCCATGTACTTTCTCCCACCTTTCTTCTCTTTTCTACACCAGTAATTCTCAAAGTATGGTCCCTGGACCAGCAGTATCAGCATCACCTGTGAACTTGTTATAAATGCAGAATCTCAGACCTCACCCCAGACTGGCAGTATATTAAATGGAGCTCATTAATCTGTATTTGAACAACACCCCCCAGGAACTTCTGACACTCACCAAAGTTTGAGAACCACTATTTTATATCCTTACATCTATAAGAGATATTATATTCTTCAAATGCTTATTCAAAGTTGGCAATGGCCAGAGGAAAGTGAACCAACATTAGCGGTGCTAAGTATTTTGTGCACATTAGGATGCTGAGCATTCACAGTGAGTCGTTGAGGTGGGTGGTGTTATCCAGTTTCTATAATAGACTGAGGCTCAGGGAGGATGTATAGCCTACACACTGCTAAGATGGAATGGCTTGGAGGAACATTAATCACCCCTGTCTCCACTGGGCCCTCCTTGTGCTTGCTTTGCAACATGAAACAAACTCCCAAACACCTTTGCTCCCTACGCATGAGCCCTTTTTGATAAAAATTCTGGAGACAATACCTCCAAGGGCACACAGCTGGTAAGAGATGGTGCCAAGATTCAAAGTGTGCCCAGATTTATCCCTGTGCTTTCGTCTATATCTTGCTGCTTTCTCAGAACTTATTGTTCATAAGGTATGGTACCGAGCTCAGTGAAGGATACAAAGCTGAATAATAGAGAGTTTTGACCCTTAAGAAGCTTAGGTACTAGATGGGAACTTTGGTCTGTCACTCTCCCCATTTATGGAAGGGAAGATCCAGATGACCCAGAATGATGTTTTGGAAACAACTGAGGCCTTGAGTGGACAGCTCTAGATTTGGGTCCTGACTCCACTAAAACCACAAGCTGTGACCACAGGCAAGTGACTTGAATTAACTTCTTTCAGCTTCAACTTCAAAATTAGTTACAATGAAGACAATAATGCAGGGACTCATTGTGAGGGTATATTGCAATTACGTATTTAAAAGCTTTTAGTACAGTGCCTGCTAAAAACATAATAAATTTTTATCAATATTCTTGTTACTGTCTTTACCTACCTAATGGGGCTGTTGAAAGAAACAATAAAGATAAAAAATAAAGATAAAATAAAGATAAAAAGAATAAATTTTTATCAACATTCTTGTTACTGTCTTTACCTACCTAATGGGGCTGTTAAAGAAATAATAAAGATAAAATTTCAGGTACATCATGGGCACTGAAGAAATGGTAGTTACTCTTGTTTTTTGTTAGTAAATACAATTACACTCAAGAGTACTGGCTGTGACGCCATCTCCTCATGTATGTCCAATAGGTTATGAGCTGGGAGGGAGGATTGTGGGACATCAGATTCCACATTCAATTGCATTAAAAGCAGTTCAGTGAGAACCGAGATGTGTCATGAGTTTGATCACTTGAATGTTACTTCCTCCATGTCCTCTGAAACACTGAATATCAGAAAATAGTTGGTCACAAGATATGGTAAACAGGAGCCTTTCCAGAGGCCAAGGGTTCTTGCATATTTTGCTGAAAGGTATACAACAAAACATAAAGTCAATGAGGTCCAAATTGAATTTATCACCTCAGCTCTGCTTTAAGCACAACAGGCATGTTTTAAATGCGTTTGGTTAGCTGTGGGCTCTTCAGCACAGAGCCCAGCACAGGCTGTCCAAGGAGGCTTCAGCAACACTCTGCCTGCAGCATGGGCTGCAGGTGCAGACTCCCTGCCCAGAGAGAGTGTCCCTGTACTTTTTCAGTTTGGGTAAGCTACTACTAAAAATCCAATTCAAGGCTTATGAGTCAAATGCAGGAATTCGCTTTGGGTTTACAAATCTTAATAGAAATAGAACCTGTTTAATGGTGAGTTAATTTGTTTCTCAATATAATAAACCTGGAATATTTTAAGTTCTGGATTTTTTTTTAGAAAAAAATGGAACTCTATAATCTCTACAGAGATGAGGTAAGAAATACCAGCCTGAAGCTTACAAAAATGATAATGACCAAGTTTCTCTAGAAAGTAATCTTGTAGCATTTTATGGTCATCATTGATAAACAGTGATATGATGAGGTGGTGTATAAACAAATTTATAATCAGCTGTTCCCTTTATAATTATATAGATGCTCTCATTCTCAATAGAACAGTTCATTTTTATAGTTGAGGACAACAATTGCCATATTTATTCATGTAATTTCTTAAGGAAACAATTCTGTGTTAACTAAAGAGTTAACATGTGTACTGTTTATTTTTTATTTTTATACATTATGATGTTTTGACATCTGAAAAACCTTCTGACTGGGAAGAGGCTATTCCTCTCTGGGCTAATCAATTCTTAGAAACAGCACAGGTCCCAGCTGAGAGCATGCCTTTCTCACACAAAACAACCAACCCAGAGCCATACCAGATTTATCTGGCCCATGCACCCCTATAGGCATTGTTTTTCTGTCTTAATTATCTCAAGGCTGGTGCTTGGCATTTAGGGACATCCCCTATAAACAGCCTGCCAAAATTATTCAAATTAGCCAATCCTAAACTTTTTACCCTGCCTTGCCTTGCCTTTCCAGCAGAAATCCCAATACAGCAGTGGCCTAGACTCGCCCTCTGTCCTGCCACTTCTGCCTCCTGACCAGCACTAGTGCCTCCCCATGTGGTCCTCTGTGGCATGCCTGTGCCTAAAATCTGTGAGTATAGCAAAGCTTGATTTCCTGAGCCTCTCGCATGTCTCCTCTTAGGGCCATACCAGAATGGCCATTCTCTAGAAGAGCATGGAATTACACATGACAATATTGCTTTTATCAGATGTCTGCTACCAGGTGCCACACTACCCTTTTTAGAATCTGGCAGAAACACAACTGTGGAGACAAGCCATTGAAATTCAGACTACATCTGAAACAGAGCTGAACACAGCTTTGCCTGGATTACACCCATATGCTTCTGAGTTTCCTTCTCTTTTCTAAACCCTTAGGCCTTAATTTCAGATTGACAATTCTGGTACATTCCCTGCTCAGATCTGGCTGCTCATCTGATGACACATGGTTCTTGACCTTGAAGCTCCTTTACTTAATCTTGGGGGTAATACTGCCCAGTTCCTCTGCAGTTGCTCACATGCCCCTCACCTTAGAGATGGCCTCAGATCCTGGCACATCACATCTCACCTTGCCGAACACCCTCGCCCCCAAAACTCGCTCAGGCACGAGGATGAAATATTCTCCACAGCCACCTATGATAGGCTGCCAGGCTTAGTTTAAATATTACATAATAGACATTTAATTACCAACTGTGTCAGTACTTTTTCTTGTTTTAAGATATTTACAAGTTATCTACAATGTATTCAATATCAAATTATATATGTATATTAGTATACTGTCTTTATGTGCTATGGGAATATACTTGCTATCTCACTAATTAACAAATAAGAGAAAGCTGTTTTATATTACTGTAAAAAAGTTTTAAACAATTTCTCCCTATGGATTGCTAAGAGATGTTTACTACAATCCCTATTTTAATTAAAAAAACTTTATTGATTTGTTTCCATATAATTGCAGTGCTAAAACAAAGCAAATCAGTCACACTGTGTTCTTTTAAAGCTAAAGAAGCCCCTGAAATCTTTCTTCACATTGTTAAATTGTCTGCTGAATTTTTACTTGCACATGGTACAAAGATAAACCTGGATTAAATAAGCACAAATAGTATTAATAAATAATTTTTGCAGTATATGTTTTTATACACAGACCTGCAAATAGCATTTGAAAAGTCTACTTGGGTTACATTCACCACTGCCACTAATCACTCTCCAAAGGGCTTGCTTCCTCCTACCACTAGTTGAGTAATAATAGAAGTGATGTTTCATATCTTGAAGACCTTACTGTGGTCCAGACACTATCCTAGGTGTAGTATATGTGTTAGTTAATCCTTCAACTACACACAGTAGATACTATTGTTACCTCCATTTTTACATGTGACAATACAGATATAACACCTAAATTACACCCCTTATAAGTAAGTGGTCAGGGAACAGTCAAACCCAGACTTCCTCCCCAGCCTGTGAGCCAACCTTTCCCACCTGCACCCCAAACTAGAGTTCAGACTCTTCCCATGAGTCTAGCTTTAGAGGTCACAGAAAACAAAGCAAGAGATGTCTGGGCAAAGACATAACTGAGCAACCCTAACTTCATTCCCTCCCTCAACCCTTAGTAAAAACAACAGAAAGGAGATATCTTTTAAAGAAATATTCAGAAAGCAGGGAAATTGGAGATGAGATGGCAGCAACAAAATTTGAGAAGCTGGAAAGCCCAAGGATGAGAAGAGACTAAGTAGCTCATCTGGAGTAAGCTGAACCCTAAGCTAGCAGCAGAGAACACAGTTGCACTAGTTAACAACCCAGAATTCACCAAAGACACAGGAACTGGTGACACCAGCCATCTCTGGACTGGGCAGTGAGGAGGGAGAAAGGGGTGAAGTCTGAAGAGAAACTGATTCTCAGATCCCCACCCACCCTGAAGGCTGTTCTTTCATCCTTCATTTTCCTAAACATTTAAGAGTTCCCTGTATGTCTACCAGTGAAACCATCTTAATCCAGTTTTAAAGATTTTATTTATAATTTCAATTTCTGTAATATAGATGCAATGTCATGTTTATGACTGACAAAGCCAGATATTGGTGAGGACATTGAATAACCACAACTCTGATATGTAGAACTATAATATATAATAGAATCACCATTCTGGGGAGCCACTGAGAAGTTCAGTGTACATCTACCCTATTAGCTACCAATTCCACTCCTAGGTGTGCATCCAAGAAAGATGGAAGTTCATGTCCACAAAAATGATTTATACAGGAATGTGTATAACAACCTTATTTAGATTTGCCAAACATTGGGAGTGCCCTACACTTGTATTAACAGAGAATGCGAGAACCCTGATGTATGGCCGTACAGTAGAACACCACTCAGCAATAAGAAGGAGCAAACAACCAGCACACTCGACAACATGGGTGAATCTCAAAACATTATGTGGAGCTACATATGCTAGACAGAAAAGAGCACATTCTGTGTATGATTCTCTTTATGTGAGGTCTAAGGACAAGCAAAGCTATGTGTGATTATATAAGAGCCAGACAGTGATTGCCTCTGGGAGAGGAGAAGGGGATTGGCTAGAGAGGAGCACAAGGGAACATCTGGCTCCTTTCTGGTCAATGGGTGGTGGAAATATTCTGTGTCCGGTTTGAGGTAGTGGCTACATAGGTGGATAAAAGTATTCAAACTCATCAAAGTGAACATATGATCTATACATTTTGCTTAATGTCAGTTATACAGCAATAACTTTAAAATATTAATAAATATCAATACAAAACAAAAAATGTACCATTTATAAAGTTGACTTAAAGTAACAACAAAACTTGATGTGTCAGGCACTTAATATATGTACAGGTATACATATACGAGGTCTGTCCAGAAAAAGTCCAGACATTATTAATATAACAAGAATGGTTTGCAAGACATCAATGTAACCTAGCAGCCAGACAGAGTAGACTGAAATGCACATGTGTGAACAATGAAGACTTCACTGTACTAGTTGGTGGGGGTGATAGTTGCCATTGAGTGAGCATGTGCGCTGTGTGGCCATCACATTCAAAATGACTGAGCTAGTAGAGCAACAAATCTGCATCTAAGTTTGCATTAAGTTTGAACATTCCTCTGTGGAAACTATTTGGATGACTCAGAAGGCCACAGCTATGGGCAACTGGTAATTGACAGCTTCATCATGACAATGCGCTTGCTCATGAATCACATCTCAGAGGTTTTTTTTGTTTTTTTTTTCAAAACATCAAATTACCCAGGTGACTCAGCCCCGCTACAGCCCAGATTTGGCACCCTGTGATTTCTGGCTTTTCCCAAAACTAAAATCACCTTTGAAAGGGAAACTATTTCAGACCATCAGTGAGATTCAGGAAGATACAACGGGTAGCTGATGGTGACTGGGAGAACTGTGTGAGGTCTCACAGTACCTACTTTGAAGGGGACTAAGGCATCATTGTCCTATGTATAATGTTTATTGTATCTTGTATCTTCTTTAATAAATGTCTCTATTTTTCATATTACATGGCTGGATATCTTATGGACAGATCTCATATATAAAGAGAGAGCAGGAAAGAATAAGAATTAAGGATGGATGATAAGAATTTGAAGAAAGATAGAAGATTGTAAATAAGGGAAAAATTTCTTTTACATGTCACTTACTAAAATGCAAAATGGAAATATCATGTTTGAACATCTAGTTCATGGTCTGAGGCTGTTAAAATTTAAAATTGATGAGTTTTCAAAACTGAAAAGTTGAACAAAGTTCTCATCTGACACAATAAATTTCTAGGCTGAAAATTTCTTCCCTGGTTTAGAGAAGAAAGTTAGAGACTCATAGATATTAAAAACAAGACTTTATACAGAAAGTATTTTACAAAGAAAATATTTCTTGTCTAAAAACAATAAATCCTTAAATGAGGAGGAGTTATCACAAAATAGTTATTAGCAACTCCCTGATGTATCTAATATGAGATTTTTTTCTGTAATTCAGTTTATGATAAATATAAGATTGTTTCACAAAATGAGACTTAACTAAATACAAGCAGAGTACCCATAATATATATAATAAATATTATTATGTATTTGTTATAGTAAATAATAATATAAAAGTCTGTGTTACAAGGGGCAATGGAAAAACCTGATTTTATATTTTATCTTATTTTTTTTAAATGGTGGAGTAACTGGATTAGACAGATTGAGCACTTCAAATTAAAACAATGCTATAGAAATAATTTTTAAATCTCAGCTTTTGATCTCTCCTTGAGTTGTTTAAAACTATTGCATCATGTTATTTCTGGCTGAAGATTTTTGAAATTATGTGTATGCAGGATTAGTCCTGGACAATAGCAAATACAACCAAGGAACAAAGAATTAGGATGGGAAGAAAGAGGGGGTGGGTGTTCATTAGCCAAGGTCAATATTGGAGAGTCATGAGGACATATGAAGAGCCAAACTAGAAAAGTGGAGCTTGCAAGCACTGCAAGCAGTTTCCTGAGCAATCCAAGTGTCTTTAAACAGGTTGAAAATATGTGTATATCTGCTTTTGCCACACAGTATCTAAAATATTCTTTTGTCTTACTTGACCCAATTGTTGAGACGTGTAATTCTCTGAAATTTGCCAGTATGATTTATGTTGAAAAAGTAAATGATCATATTCTGCACTCATTTTTAATTGGAAAACTGGAAATGGACTAGAAATGCCAATATGATGAAAAATATCTGTACTGAAACAGCAGCTGATACCATGCTCACTGGTGAAGCACTAGCAGCACACCCAGGAGCCAACAGTGTCCTGCTCACCATCACTGTTGGTGACGTTGGTCTTGAGGAGATGGTTAACACAGTGAGATGATGCTGAGAAATACAACGCATGCCTAAAGAGAAGAGAAAAATTATGGGTATGTGAAGTGTTTTCAGTCTTAGAACTAAAGACTCACCACTAAAAATTCATAAAATAAGGAAGATAATTTAGCCTAGTAGTGAAGTACAAGATAAATATCCAAAATAATGTTTCTTTATGTGAGCAACAACCAGTTAGAAAATTCCATTTATAATAGTAATGTAAAACATGAAACAACTAGAAAAAAAGTGACTTTTATGAAGTCAGCCAGAAAAGTAATTCAAAATACATGAAAAAATAGTACACATCACATTTCTGAATGAGACTAAATACGGAAGATAAATTACTTGTTTACCAATAAAAATTTATAAAATTTTCTATCTTATCAAAAACATCCTAACATCGAACTAAGTCATAAAATAGAGATATGAGGATGGCTTATGAAATCTTGAACAAAGGAAATATTAAAGTCAGGCTCACACTGCCATGTCATAAAATGTAATATAGGACCCGTGATTCAAACCACATGATATTGGCAAGGAATTGACAGATCAATGAAACAAAATGGATAACTTTAAAACAGACTCTAGTCTATAGAAGAACACAGTATATAGTAAAGGAAATGCCACAAACCAATGGGGAAGGCTTTTTCATCTAAACAATAAGATTGAGAACACAAAGGAACTTGAGAGAAAAGCAAGATCCTCAGAGAAGAAGAAACACAGATAGTGGATAAACATAAAATGATACTCAGTCTAGTTAGCAATTCAGGAGATGTAAGTAGGGTCACGGTGATTTACTTTTCAGTAGTCCCTGGATTAGCAAATAATACTGAATATTGGAGGAAATGTAGATCACGGCAAAATCTTATATCTTGCTGGTGAGGAAACTCAGTCACATTGAAACTCTCAAAACGTAAGTTTCACATCCCTACAACCTAGGAATTTCAATCCTAGATACACACTCCACAGGAATTTTTGTATATGTGCACCAGTAAACTTATATTAAAAAGTTCATAGAAGTACTCTTCATATGAGCAATAAAATTAAACAAAATATTCATTGACAATAGAATAAAAATATAGTGGGGCATAGTCACAGAATGAAACAGTATACGCTGGTGAAAATAAATGGGCAAACTATGAATGAATACTAGAAACAAACTGTTGAGAAAAAAAGTGAGTCACAGAATACTACATACAACATGGTAACATTTTTCTAAAACCCTAAAACGACACATTGTTTAGGACATCACATGTGTGACAAAACTATTGTTTTAAGCACAATTATGATGAATCCAGTGTGCAGACAACAGGGTTTCTCACCCTCAGCACTATTGACACGGGGACCAACAACCGTTGGTTGTGGGAGGTGGTCCTCGGCATTAATGGACCCTAAGCAGCACCCTGACCCCCACCTAGATGCCATTTGCAACCCCCACCCAGTTGTGACCACCCAAACTGTGCCCAGAAATGGTGGGATGTCCCAAAGGAGATAAAATGATCCCCAAATGAAAACCCCTGGGATAGAGATTACCCCTAGAATTGGGACCCGGGAGCAGACAGACTGATGGTAGGGGAGAGACCCAGGCAGAGGTGCAAGTTACTGGTAACTCCCTAGTTCCTGGTTTGGGTTGTAGGTTTAGGGGTGTCATTTATTATCATGCTTTATGCCTAATACGTTTTTTCTATATATCAGATAACATGTGATTTTAACATTAACCATATATGATAATACAGAGTAAAAACACTAGAATAAATAAAGTACCCCCAAATTAGCAGTAGACATTCTTAGAAGCAAAGATGATTGTTTCTAGTTTTTTCTCTATATTGTTTGTCTTCAAAAGATAAAAAGGATATACATTAGTTGTATTAAAGTGTTTTAAAACTCTCACAAATGAGATAACAATGACACGGCTTGGTCACCAGGGGAATATATGACACAAGTAGAATTATTTCAGAATTCATGAAAAAGTTTGTTCATTGTTTTGTCACTTGTATTTATCATACATTTAATTTTAAGGAACACTGTTTGATCTGGCATGCTATGTGTTCTTTTCTTGTTTGCTCTGTGTCTGAGACAGTACTTACTAATCTACTATTTATTCACTAGTGCAGATATCTACTGTGAATACACAGGACAATGAAGGACAATAAAAAAGGATTTGAAATTACTTCAGGGTTTGCTATATTTGAAATTGCTGGCTTGGGTAATCCCAGACCTGCGATAAACCCTGGCGTTTGTTTAATCTCTTCTCTACTAGCAGCTGACGCACAGCATGCTCTGTTCTTTGTATTTCTAATTTTTGTGAACCCTTTGATCAAAAAATCTGATGATGTAAAAAACAAAACAATAGGATCAGTGGCAGTGGCAGCTAAATGAATTCAAGATCTTGTTTAAAGCATTGTTGCAGTTGAGAAAATGATTCTTTTCCTTCGAACTAGATCCAAATTCTGGAAGTTAAAAGGGAGAGAATTAAATATTATTTTATTTGTTCCCAGTGAGAACGTGCTGCCATAGCCCAACTGATAAGTATTAGATTTGAACTCTGTGGAGTCCACAATCCAACAGTCATCTTCGTCAGCATGTGTTGGAATTTCCTCCTCTGTCAAAGGGAAGGAGATATTTATCTTTCTCTGTTCAGGGGATACATAACTAGATATTTTTATAGAGTATGCTACCTGTCACTATTTAACCTTCATTTTCAAAGGAAGGCAGAGCAGTCCTGGCTGGTGTGGCTCAGTGGATTGAGCACTGGCCTGTGAACCAAAAGGCTGCCAGTTCCATTCATTGCCAGTGGGTGCACATACCTGGGTTGTGAGTCAGGTCCCCACTGTGGGGCGTCTAAGAGGTGACCAATAAATGTTTCTCTCTTACATCACTGTTTCTCTCTTTCTTCCTCTCTTCCCCCTCTCTCTAATAGATGAATAAAACCCTAAAAACTCTAAACAAGGCAGAGCAATAGAAACCCTGAATTTGGTACAAATTCTTCTTGTGTACTCTAGAAGAAATCTCCTACAACACTCTGAAACTTAGTTTCCTCAGCCAAGAAACGAGGGTAACTGGAACACCTTCCCATCCTTACAATTAGTTGAGAAAAGTGCTTAAGGTTATGTCTAGAAAAGTGTTTTGGAAGCTATTTATATCTATCTACCTATACCTGTATTTGTATACCTACAGCTCTATAGAAATATACTGTGTAATAATTAAATTGATAGGCTTATCATCACCAGAATGTTTCTACTGTGGGGAAAATCATGAAAGTTCATGGAGGTTACAAAGAATAAGTGAGGCAGTTTGTGGATTATTTGCTTGTTCATTTTGTGAGTGGGTCCATCCCATAAAGCTCACAGTTCCTCTTTTTCCCACAGTCAGGCATTCCGGTCACCACCCCTACAGCTTGGAATACTTTTGCTAAAGTGAAAGGCCAGTGCCTGGCCACTCATCTCAAAGACTTCACCAATTTGGTCAATTCAATGGTTCTCAACTAGGGCCAGTTTTGCTGCCCTTTTCCCAGGCACATATGACAATGTCTGGAGATAGTTTGGTTGTAACAACTAGGATGGGCGTACTACTGTCATCTAGTGGTAAAGGCCAGAGATGCTGCTAAACATCCTACTATACACAAACCCCAATCTAAGTCAATATTGGGCAATTGTGAAATGGTCCAGTTGCCCTGAAGCTTATTCTCTATCCCACTTGTGCATCCAGAGTGACTGATCAATTTGAAAGAAATTCAAATGGTCCTACTCGCTTTGGCTCATTTATACAATTGTATCAAGAGGTTTGAAGAAGGATATACCAGTCTCTCTATTTTAAAAAAATATTTTATTTATTTATTTTTAGACAGAGGAGAAGGGAGGGAGAAAGAGAGGGAGGGAAACATCAATGTGCAGTTGCCTCTCGCGGGTCCCCAGCTAGGGACCTGGCCTGCAACCCAGGCATGTGCCCTGACTGGGAATTGAACCAGTGACCCTTTGGTTCACAGGCCCGCGCTCAATGCACTGAGCTACACCGGACAGGGCCCAGTCTCTCTATTTCCAGTCTATTAGACAGACTCTAGGGAATTGAGCCAATTGCATATTTTGATATTGGATTTAACTGAAGTCAGTTAGAATTCTTTTTTTAAGATTTATTTTATTTTATTGTTGTTTAAGTACAGTTGTCTGCCATTTCCCTCCACCACTCTGCCCGACCCCAGCCTTCCCCATCTCCCTCCCCTGATTCTACACGCCCCCTTATTGGTTTTGTCCATGTGTCCTTTATAGTCAATTAGAATTCTTGTTGGTGTGATAAATATTTCCGATTTCCTCTACACTAGGTCTCTACAATTGGTCCCTCATCTTTGAGTCTGATTTTAGGTGATTTGTGCTGAGTTTAGATAGAAAAGCTCTTATTTAGAGTTGAATCACTCTATTCCATCTTAAAGACATTCAACAATAGAAGTCCTCCTTTATATTGGAAGGAATTCTAATCAGCCAGAAAATGGGGCGGGGAAGCAAAAAGTAAGGAATCTCAGATGGTTTTCCATGAAAATGAGGAAGTAGCTGCCAAGCTGAATTAGCAAGAGCAAACCAGTCAGGAGTCTGAGACACCAACATCAATTTAACACCCTAGACAAGAACCCTGGAGAATTATCACTTTCCAGCATATTCAGATGAAAAGGTCTTCTTACAATCATCAATATATAATAAAGAATAATACAATGATTAAGTGGGTCAAAATTATACAACCAATAAGATATAACCCAAAGTGCTCTGCATTGTATTCTTACTTACCATTACATAGTAATATTTTTATTAGGCTGGTAATATGGCACCACAAGTTGACCTAATGGAGATGTCTTTATATATTATAAAATAGTTCTCTTAAATTCCACTAGAATTTAGGAAACAATTTTGAAGAAATGCATCCAAAGATAAATCATGACTGAGTCTCATCTGAAGATAGTATGTTTTTTCCCTTTTTCTTTTATATGTCCTCAGAATCGACAGTGTGACTAATGTACGTGGTAGTATGAGAAATCTGCAAGGCAATGACATCACGGTATGTAATTTTCCCCTTGTGTACCCAGGAAAGCCAAAGTTCTCTTATACACTTCAAGAATCAAAAGGCCTAACTTGAAATGGGAGTAGTTTCCAAAATAAACAAATTATAATGTTCTTTTTCCTCCTCAACCCAGTTTTTCCCCCTGTAGTTTTAAAGTTTGGGATTAGGTTGTCATAATAGTCTGACTTTCATTTTTAATTAGTCAATGATTTAAAAAAGGAAGAATGAAAGAAGAACCTTGCTGTGCATTAAAATCAGTGATGTGTAGTTTTCCCTGGGTTCCGGTGTTTCATGAAGTGCCTTACACTGATTTTTTTGTTACCAGCAACTAAAATACCTACTCTTGCTCTCTGGCTCTAAAAGAATTGCACAGCATTGGCTACATATGTTTACCATTATCCACAGAACTGTCAGACTCTTTATTCCAGTGGAGGCACGCATGGAAATAGGCCAGAATGCGCCGAAACACAGTTCCGGTAGTGAAATTAGCAACTGGACAACATTCCCAGGGAAGTGGCTGCGTTCAGTTCTGGCAGAAATCCCATTGCTGCTGGTACAAAAGAAAAAAAAAAAGAATAACATTTATCTGGGGGAACCAAAAACAGGTTAATACATATGATTTGCACAGCTTATCAAAAAATAGTCCTAATCATCCTTTTCATTTATGCTAAAATTTTGCTTATTGAGGGACTTCTGATTTTGAAATGGCAAATGCTTTTCTGAACCTGGATTAGGTATGAAGCTTTAACACTTAAGACTGGCAACCTTTGACCTTTGAACAGAATTTTAAGAATTTATTCCATTTTTATGGTTGCAGGATTTAAAAACCATCATTATGATTAAACTAAATTGTAGACATTATTTTTACTTCCCCCAAACTTCAATTCACCAAACCAAATATGGTGAAATTGAAAAGAAAAAATAATTTTTCAATGTAATCTGTAAAATTTTGGTAGGAGCAACTTAAAACATAGATGGTAACTAGGAGATATGTAACCAATTTATGTTTTTTAAAATGTTTAGTTAATTTGCAAGGTAATGTGGATGTCTTGTAAAGTATTGCTGATATTTCAAAGTACCAATGAGGGCATTTTGACATCACGAATCTTGCTGGGGACTAAGCAGAATCCACAGTCATACGAATCTATATAACCATAAAACAAAACAATACTCTGTGTTAATCATTATATCGTTATAATTCTATTTAAGCTTAATAACCATTGCTAAAATAGGTTTTATTATTCCTTAAAAGGTAAGAAAATTGAGGCATGGAGGCTCCCCTGAGAATTTGAACCCACATGGGGCCTCACTAAACCCATTTCCTTTCCTGCCTGGGCTTACAGCTAGACTGTATTTCCAGCCTCCCATGTAGTTAAATATGGCTGTCTGACCAAGTTACATGCACTGGGATGTAAAAAGAAGTGATGTTTACCATGTCAGGACTGGTCCACAAAATCCTCCACGCAGAACTCTCATTTCCCCCTTCCACTGGTTTGAGGCAAATACGCACAGACACCTTGGATATGTTGAATATGACAGAGGCACAGGAAGAAAGCTTCTGGGTGCTTATATTGCCTCTTGAGAAAAGTACCATTTGCAATCAGATACATCTATTCCAGAATTTATGTGAATAAGATATAAGCTTCTGTTGTATTTTAACCATTATACATTATACAGCAGCTCGCATTACTTTGCCTGTATATCATACTGCAAAGACCTAGAGAAGTTTATACAAAAGGGCAAGATAGCTCTATATACTGGCTAACTGGTAAATACCTCTTAAATAGGAATTTAGAGATAAGATATTTGAACAAATGAGGAGACACTTTACCAACTTTTTTAAAAAAGAAACTCACTCAGAAAGGACATCTTTTATTTTCTTAAGTTGCCAACAAACATCTCAAGAACTTTGTTTAGAGTCATTAAAATTTAAAATCCACAAATGGATGTCATCTGAAAATGGATATATTGTGTATAGGCTGGTACTGTGTACACAGAGACATTCAATAATTACTTTATTTGGTAGATTTTATTTGAAAAACTCAGAAGTCAGGGGAAAAGAAAAGCAAGAAGAATCAGTATACCTCAATGGGATAATTTAATTCAGAGCAACAAGAGTCACTTGCAATTATGTAAAATTTTCAAACTCTTAGGGATATTAAACTTCACTTCTGTAAATTCTAGTGATTAGGAATGAAATTGGACTCCTTTAAACATAAACATTAATGTGATGAGGTTTCAGGGTAGTTGTTTGTATGAAAACATACCCCTAAAAACCTACATTTTTTGTGCATCTGTCTTTTCTCATATGAGAAACAAAATATGGAAAGAAGGCTTTGAGATGATGTGGAAGCTTTGTAGAACTGTCATAAAAATATTATATAACTAAAACTAAATCTTCATGTCTACAAGAAAATAGGCTGCTTGGGTGGAGCTGGGACAGTGGAGCAAAGTCTGCTTCTCACCAGTTGTTCAAATCCAGGTCCAGTCTGATCTGGTACTGCTATCTGAAGGCCCCATGTGATGGCACTTCTGGAAGAGGAGATCTTTAAGAATGGTGGGTGAATATGTTAAAGTTCTAGAGAAGGGGTGGTAAAATGAGGTGAGCAGGTCATAAATTCTGAATTAGAGACATCTGCCTCTCCTACTTTTTTAGCTGTTTAGGTTTTGTTAAGACATTCTGAGTTGTGGTTTATCTGCAAAAGGGAACAATTTCTACTACTTTGAACAATATAAAAGAAGCTCCTGGCAGAAATAGATAATAAGTGGAGGCAGTTGCTGTCATTATTGGAGCATAGTCCAATCACAGAGCAGAGTTTAGTCCAGGGGAAGGAAATTGACAACACTTGGTTGGAAGGCTCCAATTTACGCTCTAAGGGTCAGAGTAGAATTTGGTTCAGGTGGTGAGCATGTTGGTATACAAACACATAGAAAACAGATGCTCAGTCATAAGGAGAGAAAGAAGATTTCAAGGCATATGTGGAGCCACTCCAGGATCACTAGGTACCAGGCATATGACAGCATAACTGTCTCCATACCTCAGTCACTGACAGAATGGAGCTGCTAATATATGAATAAGCATGGTCAAAATTATCTCAAAAACTGGGTGAAGCTGAGCCTTCACTTTAGTATCTACATCTGTGGGAGTTTGAGGCATGCAGGGAATGAAAATTATTATGGAAAGTGAGCTATTTTGCATAATTTCTTTTGCTTTTATATCACATTCAACTATAAACCTTTTCCAAACTCTTATTTGCAATTGTTCGAATGAGTTCTTCAAATATATAGCCTTATATTATGAGATTGGAACCTCATTATCTTCTCAAGTGGGAGCCAATTCTTCCTAAGGGGAGTGTGGGACTCTAGCTTCTACCATCTGACTTTGTTTCCCTATATTTATATCCAATAACACTTTGCAAGAAACAATCCTTATTGCACAGGTCAGGGCTCTGCATGGATGAGGCATTCCCCATGTTGGTGTGAACAAGAACAAGTAGAACTTGTATCCTCTAATTGTTATATTATTTGTGATCCTTATTGTATTTCTCCTTGAAAGATCTTTATTTGTGTGTTTAACTTCATTCCACTGAAACTCAGTTCATTAGGGCCACAGATGTAAAGTGATGGTAATCTATATGATGAGGGCTATAAGAGCAGATGCAGGGATGTGAACAAAAGCCTATGAGAACAGAAAAGAATAGTTCTAAGTCTTCATAAAGACAGGAAGGCTGATGTAGGAACTGCTCTTGAATGAGTATTCCTGGTCTGTCAGAATGAGAGGCAGGAAGACTGCTACGATGCTGGCCAACCATGACGAGTTTCCTGATACTTCCCTAATGCCCATGCTCAATCAATGGACTCTGCCAGAAGGACACGGGGGTGACCCCTTGCAACAATTGATCTTAAGGTTCCCTTGCTCCAGTGAGAAGGAGGGAGGACACAGAGGTGAGCATCCCTAACTGAAGGAACCCCTATTCCAGAAGTCAGCTTTCACTGCAGGCCTCCTAAGGTTGGATATGGATATGATTAGGGTCTGCAATAAGTGACATCTGTTTGCTCTGACCTTTTGGTAATGTGGCGTTTCTTTCTCTGGGGCAGATGCTAGAAAGGTGTTTATTGTGAGTTGACAGGGGTCTTGGTGGGTGGTGAGGTGTGAGTCAAAATTCGACTATGCATTTTGGCATTTTGTCTACAGATGTTTCTCAGATGTTTGTGGGCGGGCATGTCTTTAAATAAAGAAATACTAAATGTATGTTTCTTTTATGGAGGAAAGGAAAAAACTCACACGTAAAAACTTGGTCTTTTTATGCCTTCATTGGCACTCTTGTTTCATGGCCAGTTTAGAGTTAGTTGTTGCACATATTTTCTGAAGAGAAAATTTGCTCATTTAAAGAAAACCATCTATAAGTTTGAAATTAACATGCTGATGAAGAACTTGAATCTGACAGTGGGGAAAGAATGGAAAATTCCATGAAGTGCCAGGTATTAGTTTTATGCAGTCTAGTTTTCCTTTCATCCTCCCAATGTACCCTTTTCCTGACCCAGGCCAAGACACTGGTTTTGGTAAGGCTTGTTCCTAACTCCAAATGTTCACTGCAGTTAAAGACTGGTGGGGTGGGGAGGTCTTCAGAATTCATAATGTATACCTATTTAATGTAGCATGGAAGTCAAATCTTTTATTCAGGATGCTGACTTCATTATAAATATATACAGAGAGAAGGCAGGGAGAGAAAGGTTTTGCAAAATAGTCAGCTTTCAATTCTTTCAGAATTATGCTGAAATACAAAAAATGATTTGGAAAGAGGAAAATCAAATCATACTTTTGAAATTATCTTCTACTTTTCTACTTTAACAAAAGTAAACTCTCAAAAGAGGTCCATTTTATCTTTGATTTTCAGAACTTTCCTGAAGTTTCCAAAGAAATTCTCTAACATTAATTTACTTTAAGAAAATCTACTTGAAAAACTCTGCAAATGCGTGGAAAAAAATCCTTAAAGAGCTGATTAATCTGATTAGTAAAAAATGGAAAAATTGTGATGATGAAATGAGCCTAGAAACCAAGAGCTTAAACATTATGTAGAGTTTTCCTGCTTTCTATCAGAACCTCTTAAAATAATGTTTTTGACAGATGCTCACTTTGACCTGTACTTGTTAGCAGTTAAGTGGAATTTACCCCCCAAAAGTTTATTTTCAAAATAAGATTTTTTGTGTGTGTATGGTTAAAGAGACCAACTTTTTAAATTTGGCTCACTTAAAATTCTCAACCTTAATGACTGCCTTAACAGAAAGTAAATATTTCATTGAATGTTGCTGTTTTAAAAAAAGATAACTGATGAATGATCATCAGGATAGTTGAAAACAAAATGATAAGACTTGCGGCTACATTTGTTGGTGAATATGTTCTAGTAGAACTATAAAAAAATGTTTTTTAACTGAGCTACTATATAGACCTATCTCCAGGTCATCTACAGAAATAAAACAGAGAAACACATGAAAACCCACATAAAGTTTGCTTATAGCCTTGGTTTCCTTCTTCCAAATTAGCAAACCTAGAAAACAGAACCACCTGAAAATATTTATGGTGCACTATTTCTTCATTTCAGCCTGATGGTACACAAATGACTGATTTTGGATATCAGCCTCTTGTGGAAGTGGGCTGGTCTTTACTAATATTTGAGGACCTCACAGGGTCCAGTTGCCGCTACCCTTTATGACGCATTCAGAAAGCCACATGCTCTTTCTTATTTTCTTTATCATCTCAGTCTTATACCACTTCTTCTGTCCATTTCCCCACCCCTCACCTACATGGAAGAAAAAATGCTCATAAATAAAGTTCTATTGTTATCTTACCCAAAAATTACTCAGCAAATTGTTCTGGGAACTGATAACCTGGCTTTCATTGCCATGGTAACAGGATGGCAATCGGTGTTTATTAAGCTCAGTATTATGTGTTGCTTTAGTATATTCAAGGCAATCATATCCATCAGCATAGGCTAGATTTTTCTGTGGAAACAAACAACCCAGAAGCTGAAAATAAAGATTTACATTTTGCTCACACTATATGCCCGAAGCAGACTGGTGAGAGGTTCCATTCCCCAGCCCCAAGCTCACAGGTGCTCCCCATCATGGAGCTCTCTCTCTCCCCTCTCATCTAGAGCTTTAGAGTTTGTTGCAACAGGAAAAGAGAACTGAAAACTGAAGCCATTGTCCGACAAGAGACACGTCACTTCCCCTCCATCCCATTGGTCAAAAAACTGGACATAGTCACGCTTATCTTCAAGACGACAGGGATTATGCCCTTCTGCCCTGTGAGGACACTGCAGAAGTGAGCAGTCTGGAACCTTGAACAGGGCTCTCACCAGAACCAGCCCACACTGGCACCCTGATCTTGGACTTCCAGCCCAGGACAAGGCAAGTGCTGGTATGAAAAACCTTCCTGTGCCTTGCAAGAAAACACAATGTGCGTGGTTAAAATGCGTGATTATATCCTTTCAAATATTTTGATTCACTAGTGGCATTTTACTAAAGTAACAATTTTTGGTGAAGTGGCCACTGAAAGTAAATTATTACTGAGTATTTTCACTTCTTATATTAACAGAATAATAAACTTAACACTGGTAAAACAATGACTAACTCTTGAAGCTTAGAAAAATTACAGTGACCAAATTTCTTACCTATAAAATGCCATAGGAAAAAAATAGAAAGCAGATGTTAATGGCAACATCAGGCCCAATTTGAGGCGTCTGGCCACCATGAAGCCACTGAAGGTCATCATCCAGAAGATGAGACAAAGAGGCTGCAGACAAGACCTAAAATAATAAATGAACCCTTCACTTATTTAACAGTATTTTTTCATGATTAATTATTCATACCATCATAAGTTCAAATGGACTCTTTCTGTTATAAAATAATAAAAATAATAAAGAGCTATTATATATTTACTGACAAAAAAGACAGCAGGGATTAAAATTCACTATATTCCTACAAATATGGAGAAATAGCAATATGACCACAGCAAGTCTGGTAGATTTTTTTGTTTTGTTTTTTAAGTTAACCCTCTTAGACATGGGCACAAATTAAAGTGATATGAAATAAAATATTACTGCCTTGCATATAATAAGTATTCAATAAATATTTATGAATAGTTTATTAATAGTTTTCTACTACTGCTAACAGATCACCATAAATGTGGCAGCTTAAAATAACACCCATTTATTATGTCACAGTTCTGCAATTCAGAAGTTCAGCATGGTGTGACTAGATTTTCTGTTCATAGTATCACAAGGCTAAAATAATGTTGGCCAGCCTGAGTTCTCTTCTAGAGACTCTAGGGAAGAATTTGCTTTCAAGCTCATTTAGGCTATTGGTTGAATTCAATTCCTTGCAGTTGTAAGACAGGTTCCCATTTGCTTGCTGGCTGTCAGCAGGGTCTGCTCTAAGTTCCTGGAGGCTGCTAGGATTCCTTGCCATGGAGGCTTCTCCATCTGCAAAGCCAGCAGCAGAAAATTTCTTTCCTGTCAAATCCTTTTTATGCTTCAACTCTCCATCGTTGACCTCTAGACCCATATTTTAAGTGCTTACATGATTAGTTCAGACTCACCCTGATCTTCAGGTCGACGGATTTGGAACCTTAAATACAACTACAAAATTCCTTTTGCATATAGCCCAGGAGTGGTATTTCAACACATTTACACATCAACACTCCAGGAGAGATTATACATAGGTTAGGGTTATTAGGGTCTACCACAAGCAGCCTGGGCAGAGTGGGAAAAGCATTCCTGAATTGAGTCACATCACTTAGGTTCAAGGCACAGCTCTGAGATGAAGCCCTTTTTTTCTCAGTCTCAGTTTTCACAATTATAAAAGGGGAATATTATTCTCTGCCCTGCTCTTATCTCGTAGAGTAGTTGTGAGAATCAAAAGAGATGATGTGAAAACACTTTGTGAACTGTAAAGATCAATACAAACACAAGTTATTATTACTGAGTTTGAATTTATTTTTACTTCTGAGGACCTGTGAGACCAGAACTTCTAAAAACAATGTTGGAAAAGGAGGCAGGCACAGGGACTAAGGAAGGGTCTTGAAAGACACAGGCTTTTTGGCTTTCTGTCCCCACAGAACCAATTTTGATGAGCTAATCACAATGTAAGTGAAAGCATATGCTACACATTTCTTTTTTAATGCATGAAATGGGTTTAAAATTTCAGAGGATCACTTTGGCAAGAGGTTTTTGGCCTCTGCTCTATGTAATGATAATAATACATTACCATATATTTATGTGGTGTTTTCCGAGGGAACTAAAACACTTCACAGACAGTACTGTTCCTTTTCTGAATATGCCAGTGAGGTAGTAGCAGACATGAAGCATTTATCTGTGTATAGTGTTGGCATGTAGACAAGGCCATTCCAGAACACAGGACCTCAATGCCATGCATAAGTATTTTCTGTTTTTTTCCTTGATTTATGATATCTTTCACAGTTAATGAAAGTTAGTACTTTTATGAACCCCAAGCCCACCCTATTAACACATGTTTACTTTGCATTTCTTTTATACTAGGGGTGGAGCATGAGAGTAATTGCATATTTCCAATTAGGCATTCTCATTGTGTTACTGATATTGAACACATAAAAGTTCACATTGATCAAATAAATGGATTCCATGAAGGTATCACTTACTGCACAACCTTTGAAGTTGTTGGGTTAAACACAAGTGCACAAAGTGATTGTCAGATACCCAGCCTGGTCCTGAGATATAGGATTAAATCCTGTGATCTAAATGTATTGTCTTTGGTATAAATTCATTATAAAGGACACTACCAAGAATGTTTTGCATAAGTTAACTGTTTATGGAAATGTACTCTTGACATCATTTAAACTTTGTTTTCTCTTCATTACTTTCTCCTAGTCCTATGGAGTTTGGAACCTAGCTGATTTTATTTCTAATGAAAACCATGCAAGAGAAAGTGGTTTTCACATGCACTATAAAAAATTAGTAAGATATAAAGAAGAACTTTCTGACAGTAACAGCTTGCTCAATATTACAGGGAACAACTGGAGGAGTTTTTGTGACTTGTTCTTCGGGAGGACTTAAATAAGAAAGAAGTCTACAGCATTAGTCCTGGTGTGATCCTAGAGGTGAATTTGGTACCAAGTTCTTAGGCTTCTTTCTGTTATTCTCTTACTTTTATTCCTTTAACTATGAAATTTTTAGGCTAAACTTAGAATGGTCATATGCCTTTTCTGAGTTTTTATTCCTAAAATCCTTTTACAAACATTCAGTTAATTATTTTAAAATCTGATCTTCCCCTCCCCAAGCCACGTGTTCTAGGTTTGTGATTCCTAGTAATGCTCCTTCACCCAGTGAATTTGTTCTTCCCTCAGTTATGACCCTCTAACACCAGAAAACCAAGCTTGCATTTGATTTTGCAGCATTATCATAAGAAGAAAAACTACTCAGGGGGCACAGACTGAAAACCTGCCTATTCTTGGTTGTCATTTGGATTCAAGTTCACTGCAGCCAAAAATAGGTGTCATCTGTAACTCAATAAGGAAATAAAACTATCAATACTAATGACACACATTCTTTAACATAGAAATAGTAATACTTTTCTTATTGACTAAGACAATATACATCAGGAGTTAGACCTGCCCAAAATTTTAAATGATTTAATTTCTGAAGCTTTGAAAAATTTCATGTAATTTGTCTTATACCTCATAGTCATCAAAAATTTCACATATCATTTGTATGCTTAACAGTAAGACAGAAGATAAATTAAAAGCTTTTTTTAAAATAGCAGATTCTTATCTTATATATTCATATTCAATTGTGTAGAAGTGACAATAGAACCTATAAACTAAGGTATGGGTAAAGTTTGATGACTAATGAATCTTAATAATGACATGATGTCAGACAGTAGGTTGGTAGTGTTTTTTTTTTCTTTTCCATGTGCTAAGGCTAGATGTATAGCAAGATTTTTAAAAGTAAATTTATAGCCAATTAACTGTGGAAAAGAAAATACAATAAAGAGACCACCCAGTTGATAGCAGCCCTTAAATAACCTGTTAAAAAATACTTGTATTGCAAAGTGAGACCCAGGTAGAGTTCTGATTTTTTTTTAGATTGCACATGACTTCTTGGTTCCAAAAAAAAATTAACAACAGATAGCAGTGACTTCCTGAATTACTCACAAAGTTGTACAATTTTGGTGACCTAAAGATATTGTACATAGAGCACAGATCATTCTCTCTAGAGTGTAATTCCAAGGTAACATGGCAAAGCACAATTGTGCATAGAATATGGAGAGCTAAAGCACTGAATAGGATATGAAGCAATGAAAGATTAATTTGCTCTCATATTTTACTCTTTATTAAATGAAATATACCCAATACACACACATGTACACACTACTTCCTGGCACTCACAGATTCAGCCTCCCAACCAATGAAGATACCAAGGGAGAAACGGAGAAGGCTGGCGTATCCTCAAAACCTGAGGCATCCAGCTCTGAAATCTTTCTTGCCCTCCTGGACCT
This sequence comes from Phyllostomus hastatus, assembly GCF_019186645.2. Classification (NCBI taxonomy): domain Eukaryota; kingdom Metazoa; phylum Chordata; class Mammalia; order Chiroptera; family Phyllostomidae; genus Phyllostomus; species Phyllostomus hastatus. The sequence continues at coordinate 38,505,400 of NW_025333872.1, read as the reverse complement.
CATATGTAAGGTTCTTCTTACTTCAAGAAGATGAATAATGAGTCAGGTTTGACCATACTGATGACTTCTAAGATACTCTGTGCATATCATTTTTAAATCTCTTTGGTGCCTCCATGTTAGTTCCAAACAGATTTAAGAATCTTCTGGCTCCTGAATGTTTCTATATTTTATGAACATGCTTGCAACTGATCTAAAGTATTGTTGCTTTATTGCAATTCCTTTAGACAAGGCTGGGTGAAGCAGGGCAGCAGGACAAATTTTGAATCTGTATTGCTGGCAGGGGCAAGGCCTCTGAGACAAATAGGCTAGCTGTTCTCAAATGTGAGCTGCTTAGGTAGCAGCATAGCTGATGGGCTCTGATGGTTGAAGTATCGCCCACTTCACAAACAGGACATGCTCTCAAGGGGCCTGGACTCTGCAGAGTCTGTTTCCATATTTAATTTTATAAAGAATCATATGTGGTGAATTATTATCCCCCTTTTACAGAACTGGAAACTGAGATTCAAACAAAATAAGACACTTTCCCACGGTAAGCTGTGATTCAAATGTCAGTCTGACTAGAAAGCCCATATCCTTCATTTTTCTCTTTCCTTCAAACTACTTGAAGAACTAATGAAACATTTTTCCTTGTATTACTCAGTACTATTTGAATGCTTAGTTATACATCCAACAGGATGTCTTTCTATATGCTTCACTAGGAGGCTTTCATGGCAGGAACTAGAAAACTCTGAGTAATAGACTGCCAAACGAAAAGCTAAGTGTACTAGCTGTAACAACTTAACCGTCTTCTATCAAAATCCTGTCTAAGCCTTGATAACCTAAGGAGGATGACTCACAGAAATGGGAGGCTCTGGTTGACTTGAGGGAGAGCTGCCAGAGTGAAGAGGCAGGTCTGCTTAGTACACACCATTTGTTGAAGGATCTGAATTCTGACTCACAGGAGCTAAGGGACTGAAATGGCCCCTTCTAAAAAAACCTGGAAGGAATGCTGCCCTCTTGGACTCCACTTTTCTGTGATGCCGACTGGGGGTTATGATCCTAATGTGCTGATAACCACAAACATGACATCAGAATGGGCAGTCTTCGGCACACAGACTTCATAGTGGTTTTGGCAGCCTTTCTATTGAATCTTGTGTGTTTATAGGAAATATTAATAGTCATATGATTGGTGACTGGAGATAACAGATGGAGAGCTGGGGAATAAAAAGGGGTTGGGTCAGAGAGATTTTCTTGACTACAGAAGATAAGGGGTTACAGGCTATGGAAAGCTTTAATGATATAGAGCAGTCTCTATGTAGAGATTCTAGGTTGAATGTGTAGGCATGAAGCAATTAGGTCTGCAGACAAAGTGAATAAAAATATATATTTCCAAGAAATTTTAAAGGTGTGAAGAATTTGAAAAGACAGATGGGAGAGGGTAGAGGTCAAGCTGACCTGACAAATTTGCTGGCAGACTACCTGAAATTTCTTGATCAGGAGAAGTACTAAATGAATAGAGTCATGCAGATCAATAAAGACAGCGCTGCAGAAATGCCGCAAAACTCCAGAGACACTGAAATCAGCACTTGTTTTATGTGGAAAGGCACGAGGCTATAGGGAAAAAAAACCAGATGGCTTCATAACAGTTCTTACCCTGACTGAGGGAGGGACAGAGATATTCCAGTTACTTCACACTTCCACCAGCAACACTGGACCCAAAGCTTTTGTGTTGAGCTGTTGAGTGACGTAATCAACTAAGCATCCTCTGATTTACAATTGAGGCCAAAATGTGGAAGAATGATGTGCTTTTATATCAAGATGGATTCAGAGCACACACATGGGGAAGAATAAGAAACAACTCTTCATTTCATTTATGAACTTTGCAGAAGTGTCTCAGTAAACCTTGAGTGTGGACCCTGGTATTATGAGGCAACTTTGGTTGTGTGATATCTCGCTGTTTATCAACAATGAATCAGTTTTACTCTTAGTGGACAAACACTTGTGAGAAGAGTTTAAATTGGCTGGAGGAGCTGGATTAAGAGGTAGCAAGAGGCCACACTGCTAAACATTGGAAAAAACACGAAGCTTTAAGTTCTCCGAGGTCCAGGTGGTAACACCAAACAGGATTAGGGCAGGATATCAGATCCTAATCAGGAGTGTTGTATGACTCTTTTTTTTTTCTTTTGAGGAGCCTCAGAATACAGCACAGATGATCAGAAATGAACTTGCCAGATGAAGTGACAGAAGATGCCAGTTATAAAAGTAAGGCATTAAGCCCATGATTCTGATCCAGCATTCAGGCACAGGGAGTCATCAGAAAGAGCAGATTCTGAAGAAGGGTGAGCTCTGACTCAAGGCCAAACACAGAAGGATAGCAGGAGGAAAGAAGGCCCACTCTCAGACTCAGAGCCCCACACTAGGCCCTGACCTCTACTTCACAGGAATGCACAACATTAGGCTCCACATAGCTACTGGAAGTGGTGCTGTGAGGGAAGGGTGATTAGAGCAACAGAGGTTCTGGCTAAGACAGGATGGACTGGAGACTGGTCAGAGTGACTGAGGCCAAAGGATGCCCAGAGCTGGTCATGAAGTTCTTTGGTTTAGTATATCCTAATTAGTCATGTCCAGTCCGAGCTATGATCAGCACCAAAGGAATCAATAATGATTATATAATGCATTATTTATTCCACTCTAATTCTTATATTTCTTGCCTTGATTATTGTAAGAGCTTCCTAATTAATTTTTCTTGATTGTGGCTCACAGATTTTAAGGTGGCTTTTATGCCCTGCATCTCTTGGTTTTCACGTCTTTGTGCAGTCTCCTCCTGTTGAGTGTAGGTGGGGCCTGTGTCTTGCTCCCATCTAAGGTATTTGGCAAAGTAATGGGAAGTCACGTCCATGATCATGTTACGTTATATTAGACTCTGTATGTTAACAGACTTGCTCTAATCTTTTCTCTCTCTCCTTTTTTCACATACCTTTTCTCTCTGTCTCTATGGCTGGCTTTGAATTAAGATAGCTATATGAATCCTACATCTGTCAAAAAAATGAATTCTGTCAACAACCTCAGGGAGATTGAAAGTGGACTCTTCCCCAGTCAAGTCTCCAGGTGAGAACTCAGCCCTGCATGACCTCTTCCCACACTTCTGATTCACAGAAACTGTGAAATAATAAATCTATATTATTTTAAGCTACTGATTTTGTGGTAATTTGTTACACAGCATAGAAAACTAATACACTGATATTACTAACTACTCTAAATAATATGTATTGTTAATAAAGCAACCAGAAAATCATGTTAACATGTAAATAGTAGTTAAGTTTTAGGGGAGTCAAAAGTTATACATGGATTTCAAGCATTCAGCACCCCAGCCTCCATGTTATTCAAGGGTCAACTGTACTTTTGTTTATTTAAAACTTTCCAGTGGCTTCTTCAACACAGAGCAAAAACCAGAATGTGTTACCATGGCTCACAAAGCCATAGACACCCAACACCTTTCTCACCTGATCTACTGTGCCCTCATTGATCACTTTATCCAACCTGGCTGTCCTGCCAGCTCTCCAACGTGCCAGGTGTGCTCTCTCATGTTCCCTCAGTCTGGAATGTCCTTCCCCTCAGTGGCCACATGGCTCACTCCTTCAGTTTTTGCACATCTCTGCTCATATATCACTCTGAGTAAGGACTTCTTTTATCACACTATTAAAAAAAATGCAGTAGTCTTTGCACTCTTTACATCTCACCATTTTTTTTCTGTTTTTCTTTTCTCTGTAGTATTTACCATCACCTGAGATACTATATGTTTTAGTTATTTATTTTCTACTTCCTAAAACAGGACATAAGCTCCATGAACACAAGAACTTTTTTAAAAAATATATTTTATTTATTTATTTTTTAGAGGGGGAAGGGAGGGAGAAAGAGAGGGATAGAAACATCAATATATGGTTGCCTCTTACATGCCCCCTACTGGGGACATAGACTGCGACCCAGGCATGTGCCCTGACTGGGAATTGAACCGATGACCCCTTGATTCACAGGCCAGCGCTCAATCCACTGAGCCACACCAGCCAGGGCAGCACAAGAACTTTTATCAGCTTTATTCATTGCTTTATCTTCAGCCCCAGAACAGGTCTGATACTTAGTACATGCTCAATAAATATTTTTGAAATAAATTTTCCAAAAATCCATCATGAAATCTGCTTTTAGGTTATATTTCCTCAAAGTAAAATCTTCTATTTAAGCATGATATAAGCATGATGAAAATTTTCAAACCTATTATCTTGATTATCTGCTTTATAATAACAGGCATGGGCTATTTCAGGAAAAGCAATTTGTGCTGTGGAAGATCAAAATCAACCAGACTCAGTGAACCCTCCTCATATTTGAATTCCCTTTGGCTTTACAGACCTAGAAACTCAACTTGGCTACCATAAGGGCAGACTGCCCAATAGGTAACTGATAGAAAACTGAAGCATCAAAATTATGATGCTTTCGATGTGACATAGTTATTCTCAAACTAAAGTTCTACCAACTCACTTTTTCTATAGCTATGAAATGAGAAAACTTATTTCTTTAACTTAATAATATATTTTCCCAACACCTACTTATCACTTACTGGCAGAACCAGATGTCTAAAACCTTGGATCTGAGTCTTTGCTGATACCTGCTGAACAGCAAGAGTCCAGGCTTGGTCTTGTGGCCCTGCCCCTGTGCTGAACAGGGTGTGTAGGGCAAGGAAGTGTCAGGATACTTCCCTACTTTCTGTGTTGTTAACAGAAGTGCAAATATACAGAGAATAAAGTATAATTTCTTGAAAAGAGAGAACCTTGGTGTTGTGGAAGGGCAATAGACTTTGGAGGCAGAAAGAACTGTTTAGTTCAAATCCCAACTCTGCTCCTGACTCCTTGACATTGGGGAAATTACCACCTCTCAATTTTATTTCTTTATCTATAAAGTTAGGAATATAGTTCCTGCCTCATGGAGTTGTTGTAATAATTATGTGTGATATGTGTAAATCCTTGGAATGGTGGCTGGCATATGGTGGGAGCTTGGTTAAATAGTAGCTATTATTAATAATAAAGACACATTGAAAAACAACTTCGAGCAATGCCTTATTGTGTGGAATAAAAGAAAACATTCTAGAACAGTTTTGAGCAGTGTATTATTGATGTGGCAATAGAAGCAGAATGGTTAGGTTCGAATAAAAAGTCTCCCATCCCCAGGTGAGAACACAGAGGTGAAAACCGAAGAACTGCCTTCACATGTATGCAAAGAGGCATTTACTCATATATTTATTTGCCCTTTTGTGACCCAAGTGGATGATGACTGAATAGCAAGATTTTCTAAGTATATGTAAGCAGTTTAATTTGATGATTCATGTTTTTATGCAGCTTGTTGTTATGTGTTGGTGAATTGGCTCTGATTCCTGGCAGCTCTGTGAGTGAGTGATGTCTGCCATGTCCTGTTCTCAGCAGGCCTGCTCGGCTCCTATGGACTCAAGCCTATGGCTTCTTTTATGGAGTCAGTTCATCTCTTATCTGGCCTTCCTCTTTTCCTGCTTCCTTCTATTTTCCCAGCATTATTGACTTTTCCAAAGTATTCTGACTTCTCATGATGTGCCTGAAGTAGGACAGCTTCAGTTTTGCTACTTTGCCTTCAGCAATGTTTTGTGCTTAATTTGCTCTAGGACCCACTAGTTCATCTTTCTGGCAGTCTGGGGTATCTGTAGGGCTCTCCTCCAACACCATATTTTTAATGTTTCAAATGAATCAATCCATACAGCTGGGTTTTAGTTCACTTATTTGTATTTAACATCTATGTGCTTCTCTGTATGGGCAGGATAGAATAGGTGGCTTCCAACTTTCCCTCCAGGCCAATATTTAGGAAAAGCTTTACCAAGAAGAGTTTTACTTTGTAAAGCTTCTGGAACACTTTCCCTTTCATACTCATGCCACCATGCCTGGCAGGAATATATTACTTCCATATTTGGCCAGAGTCTTAGCAGCATGAGACACCCAGCTTCCCAGAGTCTGTGCCCTATTGCTACCATCAGAGAGAGCAGAGGAGTCCCACAGGGACCTTATGTGCTGATCCAAATAACAACCAGACTTTCCAGCTGGGGCAAGGGCTCTGAGCTGGGTGTGGTTTCTGGAAACAGCTTCCTGGACTGTGGCCATATTTTCTCAGCATGTGGTACTTCAGGAAGGGTGCTTGCTTGTGGTGAGGGTGATGTTCTCTGCGATGAGGGTGTGGATGGAACCATTATAATAACACCCCACCATGGTGTCATTAAAGCCACAAAACCTCTCCTCGGCCTTTCTGTTCCTGTGGTTAATGACTTTGTGAAAGCCTCTGTGGTCATATCGGAATTCCACCCGACTTTTCAGTCCTTCACTGTGCTGAGTAACCCCTCAGGAAATGCAGTGGTCCAGGCGGGGTTTCTCAAGCCCACCCATACAATCCACTTCCATCAGGCCTAGGTACAACACTGTATCAGATATGGTGAACAAAGAAGAGAACCCCATGGCTCCCAGACTTTGGTATTTCAAGGCAAGTTATTCCATCTAAGAGCATTAGCAAAAAGCAACTGCCATCCACTATCAAAAAACAATAAAGCTTTGGCTTTGAGAGTCAAGCTATCCAGCTTATACCCCAGCTCTTCCAGTTGACAGTTGTGGGACCTTGAGAAGAGGTTTCACTATTCTGTGCCTCAGCTTTAGTCTCTTTACAATGCAGGTGATAGCTGTACTTACCTCACAGGCTACTCGTAAGAATAACAGATAAATTACCCACTACATGTATACAAGGCACTTAGCACAGTGCCTGGAACATTTTGTTGTTATCCTTATTATTGTAATTTCATTAAAAATACTATTTTACCATCCCCCCCAAAAGTAGAAAGTATCTCAGAATAAATGACAACCCTTTCCAAGTAAACACAGCTAGCAAAATACATACACATTTACATATATATGCAAAAAATAATCCAAGTTTCATTGTATAAATGATAAAATACAATGGTTTTCTGGAGACCCGTTGCCCAGGTTGCAGATATATTCAACAGTATTATTTGAAGTTAAAGTCAAATTCAGCTCAGTCATGTACTTTGCTATTTAAATGGACAGAATTGAAAGTACAGTTTCTCTTAGACCTATTTTGAAAAAATAGAAGTAACACCATTCTAACACACCCAATTCAAAATCAAGAGAAGTCAAATGTGAGTACCCCAAAGGAATCAAGATGGTGATGGGCTGGATTTGAGTGTCAAGAAGGCGTCAGGGAGGGGGCAACTGGGCAATCCTAGCTCAAAGGCACAATGCCAGGGCCCAGTGCACAGAGAGGCTGCCTGTCTGTTTGCCATAGACCTGTGACTGCTCCCAAAAGACCTGGTGGGGACTTCTGGCTTTAGAAAGTTTTGAGTTATGTGACCTTATGAATTACCTTATCATTGTCTATTACTCTGTTTCTGTCAAGCACTTGGAAAAAGGGTGACCCAAGAATGGATACATTGCTCTATGTGCTAAGTAATTTTTATACTGTTGGAAAATTTATCTTTGGGCTTATATTACTGTATTATAATTCTTCCTACATGAAGAGGATGAAGGGCACAGCACTGTAGATCCCTGTTCATCCTTGAAACATGTTCACACCTTGAGACGATAAAATAAATCAGTCCACTTCTCAACTTTTCTCTTAGCCTCAGTTACCAAATACCAACTGTCACAGTATTAGCTGACAGAGGTTATATTGGAGAGATACAGGGGTAGGACAATAAATAGTACATTGGAAAACAGAAATTCAGAGGCCTAGACCTGGACAAAGTTTTGCAGTAGTTGCTAATTATAAAAGTGACGCAGTAATCACCATGGTCACCCTTATCCTCAAAAGTAGTGTTTTAGTTGGGGTGTTATGTTAGCTGAGAACCAAATTCACTTGGAAGGTTTAAATGAAGACACTTTTTATCAAGGTGTGGGGCATAAGCAAAGCCTCTGAAAGCATCCAGAGACTAGCAAGAGTGGGAAGTCTGAGAGTACAAGTGAAGGAAATAGTGTTGCTGGAGCCTTGGGATAGGGGCTCCCTGCTGAGAGCCTTGGCTGGGGAGAGATCCAGCTGCTGATAGAAAAGCAGTGCTTAAATAACAAGGGAGAGGGGAAGATGCATCTCAAGCCTGCTCCTTCCTCTGGCCCTTCTGTTTCTGGCCAATGCCTCCCACTGGGGGAACTCTGGGGGCAAAGCAGCAGAAGGGCCGGGTGAGGCCATCTTAGGGGCCAGTCTCACAGGCCCAGGGGAGAGTAGGATAGAAAATGAACCTGAAGGCCAAACAGAGTAAGGATAACATGGCAGGCCCTGGACTGGGTGCTTTACTTGGATTAGTTTATGTAATCGTGACAAAGCTTCTCTGAGGTAGGTACTCATTTTACCCTTATTTTATACACATGGAAACTGAAGCTTACAGAGGTTAAGTAACATATTTGGGGGAGCACACTGCCTGCAAATAGTGCAGCCAGACGGTTTGTTCCCACCAGACAGAAAAATAAAACAAAGCCTGAGATGTTACACTAAATTAGGGTGTCAGCAAACCATAGCCTTTAGGACAATCCACTTATTTTTGTAAATGCAGTGTTATCAGAACACAGCCACATCCACCCCATTGCATTTTGTTTCTGACTGTTTTCACACTAAGGCAGAATTGAACAGTTGCAACAGAGACCACATATCCCACAAAGCCTGAAATATTTACTAGCTGGCTTTTTTACAGAAAAAGTTGGTGATCCTTTCCCTAGCTAGAAGAAAAGATTTTACTTGGAGCCACTTCCTGACTTCTCTGCTTCCTAAAAGGCCACCCCTGATACCCCCATAAAACACCCAGAATGAACTCCCTCCAATTCAGATGCAGCCCCTGCCTGCCAGTGCGAGGAAGACACGTGTGTCAGCCTGACACAGAACTACAGATGGAAGCTGCTGATTAAAAATACATTACTAAGGTCAAGTAGTACTAAAATACTTAATGCAGATCGAACAGAGTTTGGGAAATATAAGTGTAAAGATGATAAGATTTACACAACAATATTTTAGTTATTCACAGGCACATAATATTTTTACTTTTCACAAAAATGAGTTTATAGTATATATGCTGCTAGGTAACCTACCAATTTAACTGACTTCTAACCCAAATGTTCTATGACATTATATACTTTTTTCAAGGATATTTTGATGACTATTAAGAATAGTTTAAGCTTGAATAATTGTTTATTTGAACCAGCTTAGTGTTACCCAAAATTTATTGAACTTCTTTCATATATCAGACACTTCACTGGGTGCTGGGGATAAAACAATGAACAAAAGGCATCGTATCTGCCTTCAGAGAGCTTATATTTTAGAAAAGAAGACATAGAATCAGTAAACAGGAAAATAAATAAAACAATAATAAATTGTGATCTGTGTTATAAGAGAAAGAAGGAAAGAAGTAGTAGAGAAAACTTAGGTTTATATTGCCTGGTCAGAGAACAGCAAGGGGCTTTTCTTTAGATGGTGATAATGATGACGATGGTGGTGGTGGTGGCGGATGGCCAGTTTTAGTGGAGATTCAGGGACGTGGGTATTCAAGTTTATCTTGCTGATTTCTGGATAAGCTAATAACTTGTATCAGATAAAAATGTTATTTCCTTTCTTCTGACAGTTCTGCTTCTAAGAATTAATTCAATCCATAATATAACCATGGAGGTGCTTAAATGTTGATTTATAAAAATATTCCTTATTCTAGAAAACTTCACAGCCTAAATTAAAATATATTCTGCTCAAATTCATATCAAGAGCCTTAACAGAAAAGGCTTATTTACATAAAAAATTTTATTTGAAACCTGAATTCCTGGATTTTTTTTCTCCTATAGCTGGTTTAACATCATGCAAAGAATTTAAGCATTCTTACCCCCAAGCCATCCATCCACAAAACACTCAACTCCCAGTGAGTTAAAATATTGGGAAATTTTTCTGAGATTGCTTTGAAACTACTGAATTTTTATATCAAGAGTTGCACAGCAACAACCATAATCATTATTAAAAATAAGTGAGTTTTTAGGTTTTCTCTAAAAACATATATTTAGTTGTAAAAAAAATGAAAAAAGACATGATACAATTCAATTAAGAAAGTATGTATAGAAATTAAATTTTTTAAAGATCTTATTTATTTATTTTTTAGAGAGGGAAGGGAGGGAGAAAGAGAGAAACATCAATGTGCAGTTTCTGGGGGTCATGGCCTGCAACCCAGGCATGTACCCTGACTGGGAATCAAACCTGTGACACAGCCCATGCTCAATCCACTGAGCTACGCCAGCCAGGTGAAATTAAATTTTTTAAATAGAAGATTTATATGCTGATAAATGCCTAGCCCTGGAACAGTTCTGCTGCTACAAACTAAAGTTTAATAAATGCAGCTGAGCAGAAATGAATGAGAATACTAAGACTGGTGAGGAACTTCATCACTGCTTATTTCTCAGAAAGGAAACCTGGGTGAAAGCTCTCTCACTCTCTGAGCTTCAGGTGTGATTTCAGGACCTGGATGACAGGCAAGGATCCTCCTGGCAGTGCAGCCTTGCTTTTTGTAGTACTGTAGTAACACTGACAGCAAGAAAATGCCTCTAGTTTTCACTGTGAATGTGGATTTATTTGCCGTATTTAATACGACACTCTCATGCAGTGCCCTTGCCATTAGATGATTTACATTCTCTTTGAGAGGAGATAATGAAAAAACAAGTGCCTAATTCAGTTAAAATAGTCTGAACAATGCTTGTCATGTTCTGTATGAGTTATATCAATACATTGGTCACAACCAGTGCTTTTTTCAAGTAAAAAATAAAATAAAAACTGAAAATATCAAATGGCATCAAATGGAATAATGTTAAGGGTTCCTTCATGAAAACTTTGTATAAACTATATGTTTATGTATAGCTGTGTATTAAATGTATTTTTGGTTTTTTACTATGGGTTGTGTCCCCAAAAGGTTAAAAACCACTGAATTAGCAGACCAGAGAAGATTTGTTATAAAAACTAAAGTACTGAAAATGGAGAGCTGCAGCCTAGCTTGGGTGGGCAAGTCATTTATACAAATGTCATGAGCTCCCAGCAGCTGTACAGCAGTTGTACTAGCTGCGTCCAAATGTAAGGAAGCATGAGAATTCAGCCCCATCCTCGTGACAGCAGCAGCAGGTGGCTCTCTTGAGAAAACCCCTCTGACCATTCAGGTAGAACAGCTCAAGCCCCCACTTCACACAGAGAGCAAGTGACATAGTTTAGGAACAGTGTGTGTTAAAACTTTGAGAGACTTTGGAGACCACGGAGTCACCCCTGCTTTTCTATCCTAGCCAAAAAGGGAGTGTGAAAACCTACTGGTGTCCAGGGATGGCTGGAGACCTTCTCTCCCTTTCTCTTTCCTCCACTCCTCCACTAGATAATCCTGCCTGACATGTGAGATTTGATAGAATAGAAGTATGTTGTCACCCTCAAAATTGGGACCTCTCCATTTTACATAAAGCTAATCAGCATAAGGTCTTTCCCAAGATGAAACTTGCCCATGATTACCAAATGATGTACGGTTGTTTGCAATAACGTTAGATAACGTTCCAATAGGGACCTCACTAAATATCCTCTAAAAACTCCTATTATACAAGACCTCTGGCTGAACTTCAACCCTCTGCTAAGGAGTGAAAAAGAATGGTGCTGTATCTGCTAACCCCCCTCTCTAGCTCTACTGAAAATGCTGAAATCATTAGGCAAATTATTCTATTTACCTTGCAAAAATTTGGACAAAAATGAGGCATCAACCTATAAAAGAGTATAATTAATTAAAGATAATTGTGTTGATTGAATTTAATGTTCAGTTCTGGAGTTCCTATGAAAAGAGCAAGGTGACCATCTATTATTAAATTCTTAGTAGCTTTTGGCTTTCTTTATAACAGATGTTTTCCTGTGTTGGTCAGTAGTATCCTATGGGTTATAAAATAAAAAAGTCTGAACAATTGATTGGCAAATTTCCCAAACTTAGGTCAGCCTCAAGTATATGAGAAATAGTGCTATGTTGCGGGCAAACACCACCCCCCAAAATCTATTTGATTTCACAAAATCTATTTTAGTTTGGCTGGATGCTGCCTGAACTCCCACTGCAGAGAATGGCAAGTTGTCAGTATAGAGTTCCAGAACTCAATATGAAAAAATGTGTTTGTGTGATAGTGCTACACAATCTGTTTAGGTTTGCTGTGTGGGTTTCTGCTCATCTAAAAGAGTGCTGTGTTTGTCACCGGTATTTCCCTTAGACTTCAGTGTAACAGGAACACACTCCAATTTCAAAACTGTTTTTGAAAATCCACCCTGACCAATGTTTGCCAAATATTAAGTGTGATTACAAAAGTATTGACACTTTCTCAAAACCAGACATGCCAGGACTTACACATCTCAATGAAGCCCAATGAGACATTTAATTTGGAAGGTTGCAAAAATAATCTAACAACTTTCCTTGATAAGAACATAATTGGAATTTGTTCTTTGGCTACTTAAACTTGTATTATATTGAGCAAGTATTTTAAACTCTCAGAGCCACAGTGTTCTCATCAATGAAATGGGGATTTCCCCCAATCTACTAGTGGAGTACAAAAGCAGCATAGTTACAAAACTGTGTTTGAGGATTAACTAAAATAACGTATTCCAAGTTTCATACATAGCAACTAGAGCATAGTGGGTCTTTAATACATGGGAAATGCCATTATGCTTTATTTATATATGGCTTCTTTTACAAGACACAAATCTCATTCTTCTGAAATAGTATTCTCAGAGGCAAAACAAAAAAATGAAAGTGCAGAGGTCATCATTCTGACCACCCATCATCACTACTCCCTTTTGTCCATTCTCTACACTACAAACAGCTTTGTTTGGGGAGAAAAGTCCACCTAGTGTCTCTGCTTAAAGGCCTCTTCAATGTATTACACATTTGGAATTCTTGACCACCTAGCCTCTGCCTACTTTTTAGCCTAACTTACATGCTGAGAATCTCATTACTGGTGCACCATCTCATGTGTTTTGGGGTTTAAAAACAATTCCCCTCTGCTTTCAAAGTCTGTCATTGATTCTCCAGCCAGCAATCCCTATTTGATAGCATATCTTTATTCTACTTTTGCAGTGCACAGTTATTCTCTCTCTCTGCTATGCTCCACATGTGTATTCTTGATGCATTCAAATTCCTTGCTTGCACATCTTTCCTCTCCAATAGAGTGTATAGTAGTCTCCCAGAGTGAGACCATGGGAGATATTATTGTGTACATGTTAATAGCACACTCTAGAGTAGAACAAACCTGGACTCTGTCTTTAACCAGCTTGCGTAGGTAACTTAACCACTCTAAACCTCAGCTTGCTCATCTGGAAAACAAGGACCCTACTATTACCTGCTATACAGGGTTAGTGTGAGAGTTAAAGAAAATTATGGACATTCAGCTCTTCACACCATTTCATCACATCCAATATCAGTTAGCTGTTTTGGTTTATTTATTTGTTTGTTTATTTTTAATTATTTATTCTTTGAGTCTTTATAGTATTAAGGGCTTAGGACACACAAGGTGTTTAATAAAAGTTGAATAAATGAGTGAATGGTGACAAAAAAATCTCAGAGATCTATCTTTTTATGCTTAAGAAATTTTTTACAAAAGGATATTCTACAGTTCACTTGAGTAACATATTGAAGTGGCTTCAATTCATGTAATAAGTGATGTGATAGAGAGATATAATAATCTTTGGAAAAAAGGATGATTTATTTAAAACATATTCTTGTTGGAATTGTTATATTGTTATGATTTAGGGATGAGTCGACAAACGAGCTACTGAAAAGTTGCTCCTATGTGAATTATAAATTAAAAAGAATTATTCATGCTGATTCCACAGAGAGATGCCTTCCCATGGGAAAACATGATTGCAAGAACATATTAAAGGAAGCAACTATTCCACCTATAGGCTTAGAGCTCTAAGAGCCATTTTCAGACTAATTGGTCTTTTTGTTGTCACAGGGTCCCCAGTATTTGAAAGGTTATGGGTGCTGTTGGGTGCCTTAATGAGAATAGATGCCTACTAATGAGTCCCTAACCTGGGATATACCTGAGAACCTTGGTCCAAGGTTTGCCTTGATTGTCCAACAGTGCCCAAGAGTGATAGGAGGATAGATAAGGACAGAGACCCTTCTTCCAGGAGTTCCACTAGAAATAAGAGAATATGGATCAATTCCCATTTTATGCTTTGCTGTTTTTACAATAAGACTTGATTTAATGGTGTTTGTTTTATTTTTTAAAACATGTTTATTGACTTTAGAGAGAGAGGAAGGGGGAAAGAGAGAGAAACATTGATTGGTTGCCTCCCATACATGCCCCAACCAGAGACTGAACCCACAACCTAGCTATGTGCCCTGACTGGAAATCCAACCTGCAGCTTTCCAATACAGGATGATGACTCATCTAACTGAACCACATCAGCCAGGGTTTAATGGTGTTTGTTTGCATTATTATTATTTTTAAAAAAACAAAACATCCCCCTGTAAATTTACTTATATTTTTAATTCTATACATTTTTATTTTTGTTCCAACTATTTCTACATTTTTATTATAATTTCTCTTTCAAGCCACAAATTATTTAAAATTCTGCTTTTAAAATTCCAACATATGTAACCTCTTATTATTTGATATTGACTTCTTAATTACATTGTGTTTGAAGCATGTGATGTGTGTGATATTTGTTTTTTGAAATTTGCTGAGATGTGCTTTTTGACCTAGCATCTGATTAATTTTTTTATTTTATTTATTTATTTTTAGAGAGAGAGGAAGAGAGAGAGAAAGAGAAGGAGAGAAACATCAATGTGTGGTTGCCTCTCACGTGATCCTCACTAGGGACTCGACCCACATCCCGGACATGTGCCCTGACTGGGAATCAAACCTGCAACTCTTTGGCTCACAGCCAAAATCCACTCAATCCACTGAGCTACACCAGCCAGGGCTCGCATCCGATTAATTTTTATAACTTTTTAAATATGTGCTTAAGAGAAATGGATATTCTCTAATAGTTTCATTCAGGGTTTTATATATGTTCATTAGATAAAGTTTGTTAATCAAATTATCCAAATATATTTATTGATTTTTTTCCTGCTGCTTGACTTAACAAAAATTGAGGTAGCAATGTTGGGCTCACCCTGTAAATGTAATACATTATAAGTTTAACTTCATTTTAAATTATTTTCTAGTTTCATTCATAAATATTGACATATGCCACTCTATAAGTGTACAGTGTATAGTGTGATAGTTTGACTTACATATATTGAGAAATGATTACCACAGTAGGTTCTGCTAACATCCGTTCTCTCATATAGATAGAGTAAAAAGAGAAAGAAGGGAGAGGAAAAAATCTCTTAGCAATGAGAACTTTTAGAATTTATTCTCCTGATAACTATCTTACATAGCACATATCAGTGTTAGCCATATTAATCATGTTGTACTTAATACATTACATCCCTAGTACTTACTTACAACTGGAAGTTTGTACCTTTTGAGCACCTTTCTTCAGCTTTCTCCAATCCCTTTTCTCCCATCCTCTGCCTCTGGTAACCACAAGTCTGATCTCTTTTTCTATGAGTTCAATTTTTTCTTTTTCATATTTTATATTTCTCATATAAGTGAGACCACATAGTATTTGTCTTCTCTATTTCATATAATGCTCTATTAGCATAATGAATTCAAAGTCCATCCATGTTGTTAATGGTATAATTTTATTGAGTTTGAATTATTTATATTTATATGTATACATATATGTATACACATACACATACACATATTTATATGTGTAATACATGTGTGTATCTCTCTATATATATACTTAAGTTTCTCCTCAGATCATATATGTATATATACGATTTAAACTTCTTTATCCACTCATTCATGTCTTGGTTACTGTAAATAATGCTGCTAAGAACATGGGATTGCAGATATTTTTCAGAATTAGTGTTTTATTTCCTCAGAAGTGGAATTTCTTGGTTATATGATAGTTCTGGTTCTAATTTTTTGAGAAACCTCCATACTGTTTTTCATAGTAGCTGTACCAATTTAAAATCCCACCAACAGTGCACAATGGTTCCTTTTTCTCTACATCCAATGCTAACATTTTTTTGTTGTTTGTTTGTTACCCTTGTCTTTTTTATGATGGCCATTCTAACAGGTGTGAGGTAATATCTCACTGAGGTTTTAATTTGGATTTCCCTAATGACTAGTGATGGTAAACATCTTTTGGCCTTTGGATACATGTCTGTTCAGGTCCTTTCCCATTTCTTAAATAGATTATTTGTTTTGGGGTTTTTTTTTCTATTCAGTTGCATGAGTCCTTCATATATATTTTGGATATTAACCCCTTATCAGATATATGATTTTAAAATATTTTCCCCATTTTGTAGGTTGTATTTTCACGTTGTCGATGATTTCTTTTGCTGTGAAGAAGCTTTTTAGCTCAGTGTGGTCCCACTTTATTTTTTACTTTG
This sequence comes from Phyllostomus hastatus, assembly GCF_019186645.2. Classification (NCBI taxonomy): domain Eukaryota; kingdom Metazoa; phylum Chordata; class Mammalia; order Chiroptera; family Phyllostomidae; genus Phyllostomus; species Phyllostomus hastatus. Next base: position 38,488,875 of record NW_025333872.1, on the reverse strand, counting down.
TTGTTTGTGCTTTAGGTATCATATCCAAAAAAATTATTACCAAGACTTAGGTCAATGAGCTTTATTTTTTATTTTTCTCTGGGAGTTTCATGGTTTCAGATATCACATTTAAGCCTTTAATACATGTTGAGCTAATATTTGTGAGGGGTGTAAAATTGGAGTCCTATTCCATTTCTTTACATGTGGATTGCAATTAACCCAGTACCATTTATTAAAGAATTTTTTATCCACTGATTATTCCTGGCTCTGTAACCAAATATTAGTTTACTGTACTGGTTGAGTTTATTTCTGGGATCTTGATTCTGTTCCATTGGTCTGTTTGTCTGTTTTTATGCCAGCACCATAATGTTTTGAATACTATAGATCCATAGTATAGTTTGAAATCAAGACATGTGATGCCTCTTGTTATTTCTTAGGATTTCTTTGGTTTTGGTGGGGGGGGGGTCTTTTGTAGTTCCATGTAAATTTTAGGAGTGTTTTCTACTTCTGTAAACAATGACATTGGAATCTTGGTAAGCATTTTATTAAATCTATAGATGGCTTTTAGTACTATTAAAATTTTGACAATATTGAGTCTTCTAATTCTTGAACACAAAATACCTTTCCATTTGTCTTTGCTTTCTTTCATCAATGTCTTGTAGTTTTCAGAGTAGAGGTCTTTCACTTTCTCAGTTAAATTTGTTTCTAAGTATTTATTTTTTTAGTATGTTCTATTGATTGTGTTATTACAGTTGTCCCACTTTTCTTCCCTGACCCCCCTCGACCTAGTACCCTCTTCCCTCTAGTAATCCCTCCCCCTTAGTTCATGTCCATGGGTCATATATATAAGTTCTTTGGCTTCTCAATTTCCTATACTTAACCTCCCCCTGTCTATTTTGTACCTACCAATTATGCATCTTAATCCCTGCACACTTTCCCCCATTCTCCCTCTTCCTGCTTCCAGCTGATAACCCTCTAAATGATCTGTTCCTGTTCTGGTTGTTTGCTTAGGTTTGATTTAATTTTTTTTTAGATTCAGTTGTTGATAGTTGTAAATTTCTTGCCTTTTTAATGTTCATAGTTTTGACCTTTTTCTTAAATAACTCCCTTTAACATTTCATGTAATAATGTCTTGGTGATGATGAACTCCTTTAGATTTACATTGTCTGGGAAGCACCTTATCTGTCCTTCCATTCTAAATGATAGCTTTTCTGGATAGATAAGCATTTACTGTTTTTGATGCTATTAAAATTGGGATCAATTTCTTTTTTTCTTTTTCAGAAAATTCATTGTTTGGGTATGAAAATGTTACTGATTTTTGTATGTTAATTTTCTATCCTGCCACTTCACTGAATTCACTGATTAGATCTAACAGGCTGTTGGTAAAGTGTTTATGATTTTCTCTATATGAAATCAAGTCATCTGTAAATACAAACAACTTTACTTTTTCTTTTCTAATTCTGATACACTTTATTTATTTTTCTTGTCTAATAGCTTTACCTATGATTTCCAGTACTATGGAGAAAGTGAGCACTCTTGTCTTACTGCCAATATTGGTGGAAAAGCTTTCAACCATTTGTCACGGAGAAAGATATTAGCTGTGGGCTTGTCATATATGATTTTTAATGTGTTGAGATGTGTTCTTTCTATGCCCAACTCATTAAGAGTTTTTATCAGGAATGGATGCTGAATTTTTTCAAATGATTTTTCTGCATCTATTGAGATGACATATAATTTTTTTCTTTTATTCTATTAATGTTCTTTTGCTAACTTTGGGCTCAATTTGTTCTTTTTTTTCCCCTAGTTCCTTAAGGCATAGAGTTAGGTTATTTATTTAGGATTTCTTTTTAAAAATATTTTATTTATTTATTTTTAGACAGAGGGAAAGGGAGGGAAAAAGAGAGGGAGAGAAACATCAATGTGTGGTTGTCTCTCACACACCCTCTACTGGGGACCTGGCCCACAGCCCAGTCATGTGCCCTGACAGGGAATCAAACTGACGACCCTTTGGTTTGCAGGCTGATGCTCAATCCACTGAGCCACACTGGCCAAGCCTCTTTCTTACTTCTTAAAGTGGGCATTTATTGCTATGAACCTTCCTCTTAGAACTAGTTTTGCAGCATCCTATTAAATTCTGGTATTTCATGTTTTCATTATTATTCTATTATTATTATAATTTTTATACAAAAGTTTCCCCTGTAAATTTAAATGCATTCTATCATTGACTTTGTTTTAAATTGTTTCACATTTTTAGAGCAGTTTTAAGTTCACAGCAAAATTAAGAAGAAGGTACAGAGATTTTCCTTTTAATCTTTGCCTCCTCACATGCATAGTTTCCCCCATAATCAACATCCTCCACCAGAATGGTACGTTTGTTAGACATGATGTATCTACATTGACACATCATAATAACTCAAAGTCCAGAGCTTACAATAGGAATTGTTCTTGACATTGTGCATTCTATGAGTTTGGACAAATGTACAAGTATGATGACATGTATCCATCATTGTAGTGTCATACAAAGTATTTTCACTGACATAAAAATCCTCTGTGTCCCACTTATTCATCCCTTCCCCCCCCCGCCAATCCCTTCCTTTAACATTTTTATTCTATCCTTGCAGCTCCTTCTATTCTACTGTCTCTGAAGTGTGCATACTTGATTTTTCACTGGCAGAGAATAGATGGTGTAACCTTTGTTTTATATATGTAGAAGGCAAAGTTTTCATTATGTTTAAGATTTGTGTTCTGTACCTTTCTCCAGCAATACATTTCAGGGGGAAATCTGCATTCTTTATGAGTCTGACCCTATAGCTTCATAGATTTCAATTATCCTCAGAGTCTGGTTATGCATCAAAAGATGTTTCTCTCTCTTTTGTTCTCAAAATATGGTGCCTAAAATAAAAAGCTGCTATGTTGTTCATACACAGTGCTTTGAGGAACAGCTTTCACAGATGGAAGGGCATAAAAATGATGGGCTGTTATCTTGTAGTTTGAAACTCCACTCTTTGAACACATGAAATATTGATATTAAATCAAGTTGTACCTGATTTCCCCCATATGAATCTTTCCAAGTTCTTGACCTCTGTTCTGTTGCTGTTTCATTTTAGGCAGAATTCCAGTGGCAGGGTGGGGATAGGGGGATATGTGACCTCAGTGAAAAACAAATTGAAATTGAACAAATTTGTTTGTGTATTTTAGTAAATTCAGAGATAGCAGAAAACAATAAAAATGAGTGTAATGATGATATTGTCAGGCAGTTACTTAACATGAACTGTTTCATTTGCAATGACATTATTGAAAGTTGACATAGCACTTGTAATATTCATAAATAAATTATGAAAGAAAGCAAATTCTATGTAAGATTCTAATTACATAGAATATTAGTTAAGGTAATTCTTGCTACTGTTAAAAAAATAAATCCAAAGCTTACAATGGCTCACACACTTACTTTTCACTCACATACAGTTGAAATGAATGTTCCTGATTTTTTTTAATGCTCCCGATTAATTTGGGCTCACCTTAGAGTCCTGAGCTCCTTCTATCTTGTAGCTTCACTAGCTTTAAAGCACAGTTTCCACAGTTACCATATTCCCATACATCAATTCCTGTGAAGGAAAAGAACACAGAGAATCTATCATGGGAGTTTTGTATGCACCAAGTTCAGGAATATTACACATCACTCCATTAACTAGAGCTCAGTCACCTGGCTATACCTAAGTATAAGACAGTCTGGGAAATGTCATCTGGCTATATGCCCTAATAGAAGAAGAAAAGCTTTTGTTGATCATCTGGACAGTTTTTTTCCCCATAGCTAGCACACTCTCAATAAAAATATATTTAAAATTTTTCTTCATAGATAATTTGACAAGATCATGAAACAAGTAGGTTATTGCTATAAAGAATCTTTTCCATCAAAAAGAAGAAAAAGTCTCATATTTTTAATATATCCTGAAAATGTGGTCTGCCCTTTTGGTTCCTATCTTACCATCCTGTCTAAAAGCAATATAGTGAAGGGAAGTTATATACACCTGAATTTTCTAACTTCAAATAAATAGGAAGATAAAAACAGCAATCAAGCCCAGATATGATAGCCTTCAAAGCTTAAAGCATCAAACTCTACAGGATTTTGCCTCTCATTGATTACACTAGATCTAGTTCAAACCTTAATATCTAACAGAACAGCTATACAGTCACAAAGATATGGGAAGACATGAAATTAAATTAAGAAGAAAGAAGTGAGATTTCTGAATATTAGCCATAAAAACTTTCTGTTTATAACTACTGTTCTTTCCAGTGACTCCTGCATAAGTAACGATTATTCCACATTATTTTTAATGACACTCATCCAATTGCAGAGTAGTTACATTCATCCCAGGGATAAGTTGTACATGTTTAGAGGTTAAATATTTCAGGACCTGACACATAATTTTGATTAAGAGTTCACTAACTGGACCCCAAGGAACCCAGCCACCAACAGGAAAACTACTTTATTTTTAAAGGTCAGCTTTGCAACCAAATTCTTTTATATAAGTTTTATTTCTAGATTTCAAACCTTGAATTTCAAAATAGATTTTGTACATATTCTTTGAGGTATGTGCACAAAATCAAAAAGTGATATTTTTATGCTGAAATTCACTGGAAGTCTACCATCTAGCTCCTGACATTGGTTCTTATGCAGAAGTCCGTCCCTCTTTCATGCTGTGCTATGTTTGTTTATCAGTCTTTAAAATCATTTGAAAAATCAGAATTTTTTTCCAATGTCATTTACATATAATCAGTATTTTTTCTAAACACAGGGCTTCTGTGACTCAAGAATTGGGGGTAATTTTTTGAAGAAAAAATATATGTGATGAATTAAATACATACCTTTAGCTTTCTACCAGTTTGTAGGCAAAATTTTTGGAGTGTCCATTACATGAATATATTGTAAGATATTGAGCATAGAAATAAAAAGGACATGCTTTGTTCCCTATGCGACAAAGGTGAACAGGTAATATATTTGTACAATATGAACCAAGAAAATCTAGTAAGTAATAAATAACAAAAATAAATCCTCTCATAAAAAGTAATAAATTAGCAAATGCCAAATTCTCTCATAGGACAGCAGCCTAAAGAAGCAATTGCTTTTTGATTAGATAGTGAATGAATTATTTAACTAAAATTTACATGTCCTTGATGTGTTACTAAATTAAATAATTTTAAAAGCTAAAGAGTGATCTAAAGTTGGCTTTAATATTTAGGATTCATAAGAATTAATAAATAAAATAATAAAACAATATAAAAATTAATTCTATAAATCCTAGGTTAAAAAAGAAAAAAATCCGTTAATGAGAACCATTCCTTTTCTGAGTATTGACACTTAAAAATGTTTTTTAGATCTCTTTTGATTTAGCAAAAGTGAAAGAAAAACTCCTGGCAGACTTCAATTTCTGTATGTTTATGGCTCCTGAGTGAGAAGAGAAGAGCTAGCCCCTGATCCCACTGCTCTTGTATAATCCTTCAGAGAAGAGAGTGTTTTAAAGAAATGACCCACAAAGGAAGACCAAAGGAAGTGTGCATCAATCAAAGAAAAGCAAAACCTGAATGAAAATATTTTAGCAGGAAACTTCAAGCAGTAGTACTTACAGCATAGTGTTAATATCATTAGCCAATGTTGATAAGCATTCCAATTATATATCTAAACCAATATGGAAAATAAAGATTGTACTTCATGTAAAAAGAAATTATTTCATCAAATTAATGAGGGAAACCTAGGCCTAAGTCGTATGGCAGTCAGGATATTCCTGAAAGAGGAAGTGGTGATCATGTAGAGTTGGAAAGCAGCTATACTTTTGGTCTAAAATCCTTTTCAACACATAATAGCATCAAATTAACAGAAAATCAGTTTGTTTGGATTTCAGTGGTCATGATTACCTAGGTTGCAGGTTCAATCTTCAGTGTGGGCATGTTCCAGAGGCAACTGACTGATGTTTCTCTCTCTCTCTCCCTTCCTCTCTCTATAAAATCAATAAACATATCTTCAGGTGAGGATTAAAAATAAAATAAAACAATTTGAACTCTAAATTTAAAATGATTGAAAGTAATTTGATGAAGATGTTACACTCCTGGACCCTGAGTCCACTTGAACCATCTACTGCTCCCCAGCTGTGACCTTGGACAGACCCTTTAACTCTGTGTGTCTTTCCCCTGACTCCATTCCTCCTGCTGCATCCCACTGTGGATCATTCTGCTCTCAAGGTTCTGACAGACTAACAACCCAACACTGCTAGCTGACTGTGGTAGGGTGAGTTTGGAAGATGGGTGGTCACACAAGAGCACTCTGGAGGGAAAACCATGCTAGATGAGGTTTTTGAAAGTCTTCAGAAAAGACAGCTCATGCATTTCCAGAGTCATAAATTGTCACACAAAGCCAATGATCTCATTTTAGTGATATTTGTTATTGAAAGAAATATGGATAACAACTTGTCTTAAAATCATTTCATGATGTTGTGGTAAATAATATTGAATCAGCCCAGAGCACTTGCATTTTACAAACAAAAAAGAGACCTCTTGATCCTCCTTAAACAAAAAGAGGTCACAATGCAAAATCATCATATTTATTTGAAAATAAGAAATATATCACCATTTTTGTCATAAAGTTCAGTGTCGTGTTTGCAAGATTATTTTTATTTTGCATGTACCCTATACTGCTCAACATTTTAATTGCCACTTCCTCAATAAAATTATTGGAAATCTTCCATCTTGCCATTAGCACTTGCAAAATAACTGTTAACAATATGTTATCCAGACACAGAAACTTTATAATTAATGTTGGAAGAGTCTTCAAAGTCTAGTGACTAAAATATATCCTATAAAAATTACTGGACCTCATTCAATGCTGTTCTGCTGTTTTAAAGTTCAATAAATATGTTGAGGGGGAGATATTTGGCAACCTATGCTGGGCAGTCTGGCGGTGAGAGCTGAGATGCTGGAGGGTTTGATTTCTGCTGTGTGGTAAGTGTACCAAAGGCCTCCAGAGTTTCGGTGCAACCCCTGAAAGGCTGAAGGAGGTCTGACCAAATGCAACTCCCAGTGGGAATCTGCCTAACAGTCATTCAGGGCTATATTCCCACCTTGTCAGTTGATGAGGCTCTGGGACAGGTTCCATTTAAGCAATAAAACACAACAGGCCATGTATATATCTGGGTGATTATAGCATAACTCAGATTGTGTTATAAGTCAGGAGGCTGAAGGCCAAGTGTCTTAACTCCATGAGAAGTGCAATATTGGCCCTGAAACACACTGCCTGAAGTGTCTTATTGCTGTCAAGAAATGGAATTTCTACAGTACATTAAGAAAAGGAAAACACTTAGCACAGTGGATTTAAAATAGCCATGGCTATGACATCACTGACAGCTAATCAAAACTCTAATTGCAACCAGAATTTTGAGGCTATTGTATAAAAGGTCTTAACAGACACAGCCATGGATACAAGGAAGAGCAATGCTTGTGCCATCAGAAGAACTTCAGTAGCACAGAACCCCTTTGAATCTAGAATGTGGTGGGTTGCAGTTTTTGGACCATCTCATTAGCAGTGATTGGGTAACTTTTCAGTTAACTCACCTTTGAGCCAGTAAGCCAAGAAAAAGCAGTCCAAACACTCCTTGAATATTATTTTTCCTTAAGTTGTTACCTTTCCATGCAGTTAAATATTTCTTTAAATGGTCATTTAAAGAGATGAGACAGCATAAATGGGAAAAAAATTACCCAGTTCAGATGCCCTAGGAGAGATGAAAGATTATAATGAATTGAGATGAGTTTTGGGATCATATGTTGCTCATGATCCATGCAAGGAATTTCCAGTGATGTTAAGTTGAAGGGTCCAAAAGAACTGAAGTCAGTATGTGGTCATAAGAACCCACAAAATGGAATGTGCATTTCAAGGTCCAGTAAACAACCTCAATAAATTTAGTGTGCCCATAGCATGCACTGATTAGTATGTTCAAAAGGTGCCACAGGAAGGCATATAACATCATCAATAAGTGTGAAAAGAGGGCTTGTCTCAGGAGGCAGGGGATTTAGGCCTAATGATTTTCTGGGTCACCGTGGATAAGTCTTTAATTTTTGTGGGCTTCAGTTCCCTCACCCCACATCCCTCCACAATCTCTTCTGGTCTCTGATTTTGGCATTGTTTCTTTAGAGTCAAAATGTAGTTACTTTCCCATTTCCTGAAAGTTTACCAACAAAGTCATAAAGAGGTACAATCTAATTAAGAAATGCTGTCTTCAACATGTCATTGGACATACAGGTATATTTGGAAATAAAAGTACATAAGAACTTAACCATCAGTTTCAGCAAAGATAGACTTAAAGGTAAGCAATTACTAATGCACTCCTTTTAATGGTACTTACTGGAGCAACAAAATCATCATGTGCTCATGGGAAAAAACAAATAGGTGTTTGTCCCATGAAAATTCAAGTTCTGGAACAAAAGCCCCACAAAAACATATTTCTCTCTTATTTGTCAGTTTATTGAAAATGTGTACATAGATCTGTCAGCTGTGATTATGTTAATTTACAGATATTAATTGTACCCTACCTATAACAAAATATCTATAATAGTTTCATACACATACATTTCTAATAATAATTTATATATATATATATCAGCATGGGTTCCTACAGACCAATAAAAATTTTAAATTAATAACCAAATGACTAAAATTAGAAATAAGTGAAGTTATGATTCCTTAAAAGTATTATACTCTTATGAAATAAAGAAAGCAATTGTTTTGTTATATCAAAGTTGTATATATATAAAGATTTTAAAATTTAGCTTTTTTTGGCCAATCCATTAAAGATGGTTAAAAGGTCTGCTGGTTTTAATGGTATCTGAAGTTTAATATATAATTTGATTTAAGTTGAAATAAGCCACATTCCCAAATTCTGTTTTAACTAATGATCCTGTAATAGACCTTTGTTAAATTAGATACTTCAAAATTAAAATAACATTTGTCTTTAATAAGAGAAAGAACTAGAGTTCAATATATATTCAGTTAATGACTTAGGATCTAAAATATTTCCATAGCCCCAAAGCTAGTCACTGAATAGTTTAATAAGAAATTTTCCATTAACACCACTGTTAAGAGAGTATTGTATCCTATAAAAATGTAATATTATACAGAGATACAAACACCAGACTGTAATGACTATCTAGTAACACATTAATCAGAGACACTATAAAATGATATTCTTTTTTGTTGTACCTCATTGCAGTGAATAATACAAAGCTGCTTTGAAAATACATATTCCATACTTCCCATAACAGTGTAATATAGTTTCACCTTTGAAATGACCTGCCTGGAACATACCATGGGCTTCCACAATGTGACCAATGTCCCATTATTTGAATTAATGAATGGCCTGAATCAGTTAAATCTTAAACCTAGTTCTCTTATCTTAGACCAGAGATTTTCAAACATTTTCATCTCACGGCACACAACTAATTACTAAAATAATGCAGCTCAACAAAAAGTGCATTTTTTGCCAGTCTGACAAAAATATCAGTATAATTTTGATTGGTTTACAAAAGAAATAGTAGTAGTAATTACCTACCCTTTTTGCTCCAAAGTAACTTTTTTAAAAAGTCAGGTGCCTACACTTGTATATAAGGATTTCTGGTACTAAGAATTAACCAATCAGGTGCAATCTTATTATGCAACGTGACCAATAAGATGCAACTCTATTGAGACATGGCTCACCTCTTTGCACAACCACAACAAAATTACAACTAAAGTATAGAACAACTATTATTCAAACCACCAGAAATCCAGTTGAATGGAAGTGTCACAACTACAGAATTTAAAAAACCACATCCACCCAGACTGGCAGGAAGGACACAGATATGGAATGGCCTGGTCCCTCACCCAAGTGTGGTGGATAAAAATTTGGGAGGGATACCTCTAGAGCAAGGAGCCCCAGCCCCACACCAGGCCCCTCAGCTCAGGAATCCTGTGCCAGGAAGATAAGTCCCCACAGTTTCTGGCTACAAAAATCAGCCAGGATTGAGTTAGTGGAAGAACTTCTGGAATACCAAGTAGTTCCTCCTAAAGAACCCACACATGGACTCACCTACTCGGACTCACCTACTCAGACTCACTCCATCTGAGCTCCAGCACCAGGATAGCAGCTTGAAAGGCACCAGTGTCATACTGGGAGAAACTGAAGTGTCTGACATCAAGGCAAGCAGAGGCCATTGTCCCTTTTCTAAACCCTCCCCTCAAAAGAGCTGGCAAACTAAAGCCATATCTGAGACTCCATCAACCTGGCTAACACTGAACTGCCTTGAAGATCCCCAGAGACTTGGCCCCACCCAACTAACTGGCCCATTCAAGCTGCTTTTCCATATGAATGACTGCTCTTTGATCATGCTTCACAACTTCCTAAATACTCTCAAACAAGCAACAGCTGGCCTTAGGGAGCACCAGAACCAGCACTAGCAGCAGCCAGCCTAGATTCATAGCTTGGCTTTGCCTGGGAATCCCCAAGCCCAGCACAATTAGTGGCTATCTCAGATTGCTTTATAGCTCAGGTAGGGTGACAAAACACAGGTGGGGGCTGAACTTTGTCTGCACCATCTAAAAAACCCCAAGGCCAATGCACCCAGTGGACAGCTACAGACCATGTAAGAGCACCACCCTGCTCCTGCACAGCTGATCCTCCATGGAAGGCAGAGGTGGTGGTAAGTGGTCACAGCCAATCCTTACAGCTCACTGACCTGGGTAAATCACCCCCATTGATCTGTCAACAGCAACCTAGGCTCAACTACAAGAGGAGGGTGTATTTATCCCACACAAAGGGCACACCTTGAGTACCCAGCTTGGGAGATAGCAGAGGCTGTGCTGCTAGACCCTACAAGACAACTACTACATTAGGCCATACTACCAAGCACAGAGTCCAAGCAGCTCTATCTAATATATAGAAATAAACACAGGGAGGCTGCTAAAACAAGGAGACAAAAAAGCATGGCCCAGATGAAAGAACAGATCAAAACTCCAGAAAAAGAATTAAACAAAATAGAGATAAGCAATCTATCAGATGCAGAGTTCTAAACACTGGTTATAAGGATGCTCAAGAAATTTAGTGAGGACCTCAACAGCATAAAACATATCTAGTCAGAAATGAAGGATACACTAATTGAAATAAAGAACAATTTATAGGGAATCAACAGTAGAGTGGATGAAGCTGAGAACCAAATCAATGATTTGGAATATAAGGAAGCAAAAGTACAACCAATCAGAACAATAAGAAGAAAAAAGAATTCCCCCCCAATGAGGATAGTATAAGCAGCCTCTGGGACACCTCTAATAGTTCCAACATTCACATCATAGGGATGCCAGAAGGAAGAGAGAAAGGGGAAGAAATTGGAAATCTATTTGAAAAGAAATAATGAAAGAAAACTTCCCTAGTGTGGTGAAGGAAATAGACATGCAAGTCCAGGAAGCACAGAGAGTCCCAAACAAGATGGATGCAAAGAGGCCCACTCCAGGAAACATCATAGTTAAAATGCCAAAGGTTAAAGATAAAGAGAGAATCTTAAATGCTGCAAGAGAAGAGAAGTTAGTTATCTACAGGGGAGTTCCCATAAGACTGTCAGCTGATTTCTCAAAAGAAACTTTGCAGTCTAAGAGGGACTGGCAAAAAATATTCAAAGTCATGAAAAGCAAGGACCTACAGCCAAGATTGCTGTACCCAGCAAAACTATCATTTAGAATTGAAAGGCAGATAAAGAACTTCCCAGACAAAAAAAAAAAAAAAAAAACTAAAGGAGTTCATCACCACCAAGTAGTTATTATATAAAATGTTACAGAGACTTATTGAAGAAAAAGAAGATCAAAACTATGAACAATAAAATGGCAAAAAATACATATATTTCAACAATTGAATCTAAAAAGCAAACCAAGTAAACAAGAACAGAGACAGAATCATGGATACTGATAACATTTTGATAGTTGTCAGATAGGAGGTGGGTATGGAGGAATGGGTTAGGAGGGGAGGTGTTAAAGAAGTACAACTAGGCAGTTAAAGAATAGCCATAGGATACAAAAATGCCTTTGATTTCTGGATATTGACTTTGTATCCCATTGTTTTGCCAAAATCATTTATTAGGTCAAGTAGTTTTTTGGCCGAGTCTATGTAATTTTCTATGTACATTATCATGTCATCTGCAAATAGTGACAGTTTTGTTTCCTCCTTTCTGATTTGGATGCCTTTTATTTCCCTTTCTTGTGGCTAAAACTTCCAATAGTATGTTGAATAGAAGCGGTGAAAGTGGACAACCTTGTCTTGTGCCTGATATTAGTGGAAAAGATTTTAGTTTTGCCCATTGAGTATGATGTTGGCTGTAAGTCTCTCATATGTGGCCTTTATTATGTTGAGGAGTGCTCCCTCTATTCCTACTTTGCTGAGTGTTTTTATCATAAATGGGTGCTGTACCTTAACAAATGCTTTTCCCGTATCTATTGATATGATCATGTGATTTTTGTTTTTGCTTTTGTTTATGTGATGTATTACATTTATTGATTTGCGAATATTGTACCATCCTTTCATCCCTGGGATGAATCCCACTTGGTCATGGTGTATGATCTTTTTAATGTATTGTTGGATATGGTTTGCCAATATTTTGTTAAGGATTTTAGCATCTATGAACATAGATGCTAATGATACTAATGATGCTAATGATGTCAATGATACTGGCCTGAAGTTTTCTCTCTTTGTTGTGTCTTTATCTGGTTTGGGGATTAGGATGATGCTGTTTCATAAATACAGTTTGGGAGTCTTCCATCATTTTGGATTTTTTGGAATAGTCTGTGAAGGATAGGGATTAGCTCTTCCTTAAATGCTTTGTAGAATTCTCCTGTGAAACCATCCAGTCCAGGGCTTTTGTGTGTCGGGAGTTTTTTGATTACTGCTTCAATTTCATCAGCCATTATTGGTCTGTTCAGGCTTTCTGGTTCTTCTTCCTTGAGTTTGGGACACTATATTTTTCTAGAAATTTGTCCATTTCACCTAGGTTTCAAATTTCTTGGCATACAGTTCTTCATAGTAATTTCTTACAATCCTTTCTATTTCTGTGGTATCAGTTGTAATCTCTTCTTTCATTTCTGATTGTGTTTATTTGGGCCCTCTCTCTTTTTTTTGTTGATGAGCCTGCTTAAAAGCTTGTCCATAATCTTTATCTTTTTAAAGAAACAGCTCCTGGATTCATTGATCCTTAGAATTGTGCTTTTAGTCTTTATGTCATTCGATTCTGCTCTGATCTTGGTTATTTCCTTCCTTCTAACAATGAAACAGCAGAAACAGAAACCAAGAAAAAAATCCCATTCAATATAGCAAAAGGAAAAATAAAATATCTAGGAATAAACCTAACCAAGGAGGTAAAAGACCTGTATGCAGAAAACTACACAACACTGAAGAAAGAAATCAAGGAAGACATGAACAAATGGAAACATAAACTGTGTTCATGGATTGGAAGAATTAATATCATCAGAATGTCCATACTACCCAAAGCAATTTACAGATTCAATGCAATACCTATTAAGTACCAATGGCATATTTCACAGACATAGAACAAATACTTCAAAAGTGTATATGGAACCATAAACAACCTCGAATAGCTGCTGCAATTTTGAGAAAGAAGCGCAAAGTAGGAGGGATCACAATATCTGATACCAAACTGTATTACAAGGCCACTGTAATCAAAACAGCCTGGTACTGGTATAAAAACAGGCACACAGACCAATGGAACAGAATAGAGAGCCCAGAAATAAACCCAAGTCTCTACTGTCAATTAATATTTGACAAAGGGAGCAGCAACATAAAATGGAGTAAAAATAGCCTCTTCAACAAATGGTGTTGGGAGAACTGGACAGCTATGTGCAAAAAAAAACAAACAAACAAACAAAAAAACTCGAGCACCAACTTACATCACACACAAACATAAATTCAAGGTGGATAAAATATTTAAATATAAGTTGTGACACCATTAAAGTCCTAGAGGAGAACACAGGCAGGAAAATCTCAGATATTTCACGCAGCAACATTTTTGCTGAGATGTTCCCCCAGAGCAAGGGACATAAAGGAAAGAATAAACAAATGGGATCTCATCAAAATAAAAAGCTTCTGCACAGCTAAAGAAAATGGTATTAAAATAAAAAGAGAACCAACTGTATGAGAAAATATATTTACCAATGATACCTCAGACAAGGGTTTAATCTCCAAAATGTATAAAGAACTCACACAACTCCACTCTAAGAAGACAAGCAACCCAATTAAAAAATGAGCAAAGGACTTGAACAGACACTTCTCCAAGGAGGACATACAGAGGATCCAGAGACACCTGAAAAGATGCTCAATATCACTAGCTATCAGAGAGCTGCAAATTAAAACCACAAGGAGATACCACTTCACACCAGTCAGAATGGTCATCATAAGCAAATCAACAAACAAAAAGTGTTGGAGACATTGTGGAGAAAAGGGACTCTAGTGCACTGTTGGGGTTCCAGACTGGTACAACCACTACGGAAAACAGCATGGAGTTTTCTCAGAAAACTACAAATGGAACTGCCTTTTGACCCAGCAATTCCACTGCTGGCATTATATTCTAAGAACCCTGAAACACCAATCCAAAAGAACCTATGCACCCCAATGTTCATAGCAGCACAATTTACAATAGCCAAGTGCTGGAAGCAACCTAGATGCCCATCAGTAAATGAATGGATCAAAAAACTGTGGTACATTTACACAATGGATTTCTATGCAGCAGAAAGAAAGAAGGAACTCCTACCCTTTGCGACAGCATGGATGGAACTGGAAAGCATTATGCTAAGTGAAATAAGCCAGTGAAAGACAAATACCATATGATCTCACCTTTAACAGGACTCTAATCAACAAAACAAAGGAATAAGCAAAATATAACCAAAGACACTGAAATAGAGGACAGGCTGACAGTGACCAGTGGGGAGAGGGGAGGGAATTTCAGAGGGAAAGGGGAAGGGTTTACAGGAACAAGTATAAAGGACACATGGACAAAAACTAGGGGGGAGTGGAAATGGGAGGGAGATGGGGAGAACTGCGGGGATGGGCTGGGATGAGACTAAAAGACAGAAACCTGTACCTGAACAACAATTAAAAATTTAAAAAGTTAAAAAAAATAATAGGCATGGGGATGTAAAGTACAATATAGGAAATGGAGTAGCCAAAGAATTTACACCCATGACACATGGGCATGAAAAATGGTGTGGGGATTATCTGAGGGAATGGAGGGTGCTGGGTGGAGGGAGGCAAAGGGGAAAAAATCAGGAGAACTGTAATAGCACAATCAATAAAAATATAATTTAAAAAGATACAACTGTTATATGACCTATATATTTATGATCCAAGGCAGGGCATTTACATCAAATAGCTATTGTTGTGTTGGCTGTTGTCATTTTTTATTCAACAGTCTAAGGGAAAAGATATCAGTGTCTCTGATTAAATAGTTAGGTATTGCATGTTTTAAAAACTGGCACACCCGTTGAAAACCACTATTTTAGACATTGCTTATAACACACTCTTAGAAGTGTCACTAGGATGTTGAAGATATTTGACTAAAGAATTCAAAATATGAATATTCTACTCCAATAATCACCCCTCTTCAGAAGTTCCTCAGAGGGAACACATACACAAGGGAAGCAAAGTGCAAAGGACTGAGGATTTTGTTAATTTGTTTCTTATTGACTTAGCCCAACCCAATCACCTCCAGTGCAAAATGAAGGTAAGCCTAGGTTAGCCTGAGTATTCAGTGATCCCCAACCTCTAATACATAATAAGCTCTTACCATCTTCTGTCCAGTCTTATGGTATAGAAATCAAAGCAATGACTGATAAGTACTGGCATGCTTTGAGTGGGGGCAGCCAGACAGAAACTGGCCTTCTTGCTGCACAAGTAGCATGATGTCCAATCACCAAACAGAACCCATTAGTGTACAAGCGTGGACACAGTAACCTTGATCATCAGACCACAAAACAATCATCCTCATCTCTGAACTATCAGCTTGGCAATTCTTTTTTCAGGGGAAGGGTTAGGAAAAGGCTGAGTAGAGAGGGTTGGAAAAGTAAAAGATGCTGTCTCTCCTTCTGTGTTTCCTCTCTGTTCAACAATCCATCAGTTCTACATGTTTAATTATTATAAACATACATATGCTGGGGAAATGGGAAAGAATTGTGAAAATTTTTAAGTGATACATGAAGTGGATTAAACAGATGTCTGTTTGCCAAGGGGTTCCTCTGGGCAGGGGATCTAAGGAAGAAAACAGGAGGAAGGAAGAAGTGGTGGGTGGGCAATGAGAATTAGGAATTACCTGGTAGGACATCTCATTGAGGTGTATGGTCTAGACCATTAAACACTCTGGAAAGAGTGGTCTATGGTCTAATGGTCTAGACCATTAAACACTCTGGAAAGAAGCCTGCCAATGGCTTAGAAGCCTGTCAATGGCTTAGAATTCACTGCAACTTCCTTCCACCAACCCATATCCTCCATACAGCAAAGAGATAGTGAAAATATGAGTCTACACCCCATGAATAGGGGTGAGGGGATGAGACAAAGCACTTGCCCCCACAAACAGAGCCTGTCATCTGTGTAATCACCAAAATGATGTAACTTAAATCTTTCTCCTATGGATGAGCAAATTAAATTTTAAAAAAAGAAGAAAGAAAAACTGACAAAGAGATAGGAATCAAGTGCCAAAGAAAAAAAGAAAGCCTAAAACAGCCACAAAGAGATGAACCAACCTTTCAGTAGTTAGGGCAACAGTCACTATAATGGGTTGAATAGTGTCCCCCTCCCCACCTCCTGGCAAAATTCGTGTCTATCTAGAACCTGTGAATGTGACTTTAGTTGGAAGTAGAGTCCCTGCAAATGTAATCAAGTTAAGATGAGGTCATATTATATCCTAGAGTGGGCCTTATATCCATATGATTGATATTCTTACAAAAAGGACACAGACACAGAGGGAAGACAGCCATGTGAAGATGAAGGCAGAGATCAGAGTTGAAGCTGACACAAGCCAAGGAAACCAAAGACTGCCAGCAACCATCAGGAGCTAGGAAGAGACAAAGAAGGATCCTCTCCTAGAGCCATCAGGGACCCTGCTGATAACTTGATTTTGAACTTCTGGATTCTAAAACTGTGAGAATAAATGTCTGTTGTTTTAAGTTGCCCAGGCTGTGGTAATTTTTTATGGCTCCCCCAGAAATCTAATACAGACACCAATGGTACATCATTAAAACTTACATGTTTATTATGTTGTTCTTTCTTTACATTGTATTTATTTTATTCACACTCAAAAAAGTAGCCTTTTACACTGGAAAATAATATTATATACCCACTTCCAGAAAACATGGACTTGAAGTCTTCCTCTGCTTGTTAGGATTGATACACACAAAACCCTCACTCTCTCTCCATTGCTCTTGTGATTAATCGTTATGCATTTGCAAATTTTTCAGTCATGGAGTAGAACATTTCTCAGTGCTGAGGCTTACATGGAGATAAAATCTACAACCTAGCTTTATTAGGACTATTATCTCCTAAATGACCAAATAAACTAACTGATCTAATCCATAGTGAGGCCACGAGAATGATCACACAGATAATGTGGACAAATTGCAGCATTTATTTTAGATATTGCTTTCTTTTCACTGTAATAAATTACACATTCAGGAATTATATAACATTTGTAATGAAATAAGCCTTGCTTCTCTAAGTTGTAGTATGTCTTTTTTTATGTGCTTAAAAAGTTTTTCCCTGTACCTCATGCTACTGATTAAAAATTTCTTCTCTAAATTACTTTAATTTGCACCAGGGGATACATAAACAGGAACATCACTAACCTTTTGCCTTATAAATGCACTCAGAAATCATGATGATCAGTGCTATTCTGCTGTGAGTCATATCAGTCATAGAAATATCAGCAAAGGTGGATTTATCGTGTAATGGGTCTAATGGGACCCAACTTTTGATTTCACTTACATGCTGCCAAGTATCCTGACTTGTGTGGAGGTTTTGGTCAAAAGCCCAGCTCTCAGCCTTCTTATCTCAGTCCTGATGTCTGGGTCCTGAATAAAAATGATGACAGTAATAGAATAATAATGATAACAGTAACGATAATGACAGCTAACATTCATTGAACACTTACTATGTTTTAAGCACTTAGCTAAGAATTTCACCTACATTACCTCATTTAACAATCACAAAAATTATTATCCCTGTTTTAGAAATGAGGAAACCTATTTTGAGGTGGAAAACTCTTGTATCAGTCAAGATGCATCCCAGCAGGAAACAGATGATACCCTCAAAACAGGTAAAAAAAAGAATACTTAATGAAGGGACTATTTACAAAGTTGTGGGCAAGATTAAGGGAAACCCAATGGTGAGGGACTAATCCCATCAGAAAGTTCTTACTATCCCAGGCTGGAACACTGCAAGACCAGCCAACAGCTTTTGATAGAAGGACAAAGTGAAACTATGACCTGGCAGGTAGATGGCTAGGAGAATAAATACCCTGACTTCTCTCTGATCTTCTTAAGCATCTCCTATTTGCTGACCCAACCAGAGATTAGAGGGCAAGTGAAGCTGGTGGTGCAGTCCCTAGAACCCAGATGCCAGGATACAGAACAGGGGAGAAAAAAGTGGGAGATGGATTTGGAGGGGCAAAGGAATTCCATGCAGCAAAGTAACTTATCTCGGACATACAACTACTCATTGTTGGGCAGAGTTCAAACATTTAACCATTATACTATCTACTGAGAAGGAAGACAATTCTGATAAAGAAACCATGGGAATTGTAAGGGAGGATTTTTATCTCACTTGCCCTTCTTGAAATTTAGGTACAGCTTCCCTGCTCCAGCTGAATTCCTAGTCTTTCCAGAGTGCTCCTCTGATGCAGACAGAGTGGGTTTCTGCAGAAGGAAGGGTGCACACAGCTTCTCCCTCTAGACTGTAAGTTCTATTAGCACAGAGATTTTCATCAGCTTGTTCACTGCTATATTTCTATACATTCAGTTACTATCTTTTGGATCAAGAGATCCTGGACTTCTCATCTTCAGAAAGAAGCCTCCTAGCAACAGAATGCAATCAATGACATATTCTGACCACTCTGCTTATCTTTCTTGTTTCCCCTCCCTTGTTTCTTTCACTCTTGTAGTTGTGAATGGTTCTTCAGTTAACTGTTGAACATTTGTTATAATGGTGGTCTAATGAACTCAATGTGTCATATTCTATGCTAAGAGCTTTATGTAGATTATTTTACTTGATTCTCATTGTCACATTCCTCAGAGATCAATACTATTATTTTAATCTTACTAGTAAGTAAACTGAGATGCAGACTCACGTATATTTGATTCCAAATGCCAAATTTAAGCCACTTACCCCATATTGCCTTCCTAATTCTAACCACATCACTGTTTAAAAGTAACAACTCAGGCCCTGACTGGTGTGACTCAGTTGGTTGTGCGTCATCTTGCAAAGCAAAGGATCACTAGTCTGATCCCCAGTCGGGGCCTATGCCTAGGTTGTGAGTGTGTGTACAAGAGGCAGCTGATTGATGTTTCTCTCCCTCTCTCTCTCCCTTCCTTCCCCTCTCTCTAAAAATAAATAAATAAAATCTTGTTTTTAAAGGAACAACTCAGTTGTTGAGGCCCAGAGCTGGGCAATAACAGGCTCCCATGCCCACCTTTGGTGCCTCATAGACCCCCACTGGTGTCTGCTGCAGCTCGTGGCCTGGCTCCAGTTCTGCTGGGTAAGTCAAGACTTCAGCAGTCCTGTGACATTGCCAACCCTCAGTCCCTTCTTTCTTATGCCTCCCACTTAAGCCACTTCAAACCCACACAGCTAATGTTTCCTCAAGCTCTCAGTGCCCTAATCTTCCAACCATTCCCTTGATGAGTGTTGGAGAATTTGTTTTGTGGTGCAGACTCACCCAGGCATCAATGAAAATGCACTGTTCAAATTTACTACTTCTAGGAGAATAAATGTCCCTCCACCCACTCCTGCTCTACTAGACTGTTTTGCACCAGAGCAACTCCCACAGGCTGCTCCCAGACAATGACTGAGCATGGCAGGATGCTCAGGCAGGTTCAATCTGACAGAATGTGGGGAATCTCTAATATGTGATGCTGTGTGAGGACTCCCCATTAGCCTAGGTGAAACTTTCTTGCAATCACACTGCAGTCTAAGACTCCTCCTTCTCAAGCCACTTTCTCTCTCTCTCATATTCCATATCTATGCCATATCATGCCTGCATGTGGTTTGAAACCTCTTCCCACCTTCTCCAGCTACTTCTCCCAGTAAATCTCTTACATGTCTAATTCCATCATGGTTTCTGCTTCTTAGTAGGCATGAACTAATGCAAGTGGTACTGAGGGTGGTCTGAGAAAACAGGTGGGAGATAAGAACATGAAACTGACTTATTCATTACCCTAAGGCAAAGAGAATGTCATCCAAAATGGTAAGTGGGACATAGATGGTCCCTGGCACAAGTTAGCAATTCAATTGCCAGAGATTTCACTAGAGGCTACCTGGGAAAATGTCTGAGTAGAAATGAGTAACCTTGCAGATAAAACAATTTAGGGATTTGAAATTAGGATGTGAGGTAACAATATCTACAAGAATAACTACAGCTTCTAAGTTGTTTTGATCCCCTACAGAAAGATGATGAGAAACTGTGAGACATTAACCAGCAGTTAAGCAAAGTGTGAGAGCCAGAGCACATCTTTGGTAGCTTACAAAGAGGTTCTTACCTCCTAAAGTAGAAGAGCAGACATAGTGAGACTACTGGAGAACTGGTAGGTGAGTGACAGAGTTCTGGAGATGCTTGGTTGCTCATCCAAGGTGAGTCTGCTCTGCTAAGTAACCTGCTTGGGAAAAACAGACCCTGAAATAGAGGATGGGTCTATCAGAATGGATTCCTCTGCAGATGTTGGCTCTGAAGAGCCTCCTGAGACTTTTGGAACTGTGTGTATTCTCATTTGGTGGACAGGTAAAAATTTCTTCACTTGATAGGACAGTCTTATCTTGTTAGGAGGAAATAAGGAGGAGTGGTATGGTTGCATGGAGTTCTCCTGTATGTACAGGTGAGTATACATGCTGAACAATTTCCAGTGGTGACCCCCTTACCTGGGCCTGGGGACCACCTCACTGCAGCTTTCGTGCTGTCAGCACTGGTGCACCCCAGGACCTGCACTGGAAATGGCACCCAAACTCCTTCTCCATGCCTGTTCACCAACCTCTGCTCACCTAAACTCCAGAGCTACTCCGGCTGCCTGATAATGGCAGACTAACTCTGACCCAAGAATCCCAGCAAATATCTTGGCCCTTAGTTGCAATCACAACTAACTCAGTGAGGTCTGAAGCATAGCCTTGAGGAGGGAGCCTCCTTTCCAAGCTGTTCTTTCTGTGGGTTTGCTTCCTCAGCTCTAAGGTTCACATTAGGATCCTTTTTACATCCTTATAGTTACTCCCCTATATATTTTAATAATTCTTTATATTAAAAATCATCTGTTCAATTACACTGTCATGTAGGCCAGAAGATTATCTTCTACAGTAAAGCCTAGAGAACAGATCACTCACTAAGACCATTAAAAAAGCAATGGTGGGAGGGGCATGAGCATCACTAAGAATTCATGGTGGCTTTCTATAGGCTGGGGCTGATGTAGGATAGCAATCACAGAAATGAACTTGTTAACATTTATGTTAACAAGATGATGGGGCTCTGCAGTATTAAAGACTGGGGCGTGGAATATTCAGCCACCAGAAGCCAAGATGCTGCAATTACCATTGATAACATGCAAGGCTGGAGAGGTAGCCAAGGGGTCTTGACCAAGACAGAGTTTTGGAGATTAATGTAACACATCACCTACGGGGCAAAATAGACCAAAAAGTGTGCTGCTTAAGTAACTTGGCAATCATAAAAAAAAAGTGACCATCCACCCTGGCTGGCATAGCTTAGTGGATTGAGCATGGCCCTGGGAACCAAAGGGTCACTGGTTTGATTCCCAGTCAGGGCACATGCCTGGGTTGTGGACCAGGTCCCTAGTAGGGAGCACATAAGAGTCAACCACACATTGATGTTTCTCTCCCTTTCTTTCTCCTTCCCTTCTCCTCTCTCTAAAAATAAATAGGGCCCTGGCTGGCATAGCTCAGTGGATTGAGTGCGGGCTGCGAACCGAAGTGTTGCAGGTTCGATTCCCAGCCAGGGTACATTCCTGGGTTGCAGGCCATAACCCCCAGCAACCACACATTGATGTTTCTCTCTCTCTCTCTCTCTCTCTCTCTCTCTCTCTCTCTCTCTCTCTCTCTCTCTATCTATCTATCTCCCTCCCTTCTCTCTCTAAAAATAAATAAATAAAAACTTAAAAAAATAGTTTAAAAAATAAATAAATAAAATCTTTTAAAAAATGTTACCAACCGTTGCTCAGTTTTCAGATCCAGAATCTGTTGACTTGAAAGGGTCTCTAGAAGGAAAAACACTGTAACAATGTGATTAATACATATTGTAATGATTTCCCCAGTTCTTCCCAAGTGGGACCTATGGCCATATACTTGGGTGACTGGGTACACTGGAGAAGGAGAAATACCTAGAAATATCAAGGATACTGGATTCAGAGTCTGAAGTGACATTGAATCCCAGAGACCCAAAGGATCATCATGGTCCCCCTGTTAGAATGGAGACTTACAGATGCCAGGTAATAAATTCAGTTTATTTAGTTATGGCTAAAATCTGACTTACAAGTTCCATGGATGCACCCAATGGTCACTTCCTCAATTCGCTACCTTATAATTGGAATTAACATGTTAGGCAGTTCAAGTAACCCCCACATTGGGTCCTCAGCATATGGGGTGGGAAAAACCAAATAGAAATATTTTAAGCTGCTTGTCTCATGAACTAAGATAGTAGTAAATCAAAAACAATTCACATACCAGAAGAAAGGCAGAGGATATTAGTGCTACCATTAAAACTTAAAAGATGCAAGGATGGTGGTCCCAGTTACCTATCTGTTTAATTAGGTAACCAGGTTACCTAATTAAGAAACCAGATGGATCCTACCAAGCCTTAGGCATCTTTATCCAGAAAAAAAGTACAAATTATTTTATTGTAATGATTACTGGGCACTTAAACTTCATCATTTGAGTTCTGATTTATTACTCAAGTTGCGGATACCTATAGATCACACTAAATTAGAACTTAAGAGAGTACAATACAACTCTGATTTTAGACAAAGAACATCACTTCTGTATATATTATAATCATCTTTACTATATTGCACCAACAATAAATACCATGATGTTCTCAAAAAAGACACATTACCAGTTGGTGCTTTACGACTCCACTGTTCTACAGGGACTATTATTCTCCCTATATTTTGCTGGCTTTCCATTTTAAGTCTCAACACAAGAGCCACATTTTCCAGGAAGTTTCCCTGAACCCCATTTACACAGCAGACTGGTTTAGAGTTCTTTTCTATGTATTCCAATAATACCTTTTGCAGTTTTATACTTGTTAAAAATCCCATCTTGTTTTATAATTGCCCCAAAATACATAGGTCTTCTGATTAGACCATGAGTCCTTTGAGGGTTCATTCATCTTTGAGCCTCAGTGGTTGAGAATAGTGCCTGACACATGATTGGCAGCCTATAAATACTTGTTGAATAAAAACATAAATGATTAAATTTAAATATTCTTTGTTGATGTTTGAATTGTGTACCACATCATTAGAATGCAGTACATCATGAGTGATTTCTTCCAGAACATACTGGGCTGTTGCATGAATGTATATGTAGGCATATATCCAGTTTATTGTTTTGAACTGGAATAATACCCTGCTCCAGACCAGCCAGCAAGGACCAGTCTGTGTGGTCACTACTGTGCGACTAGAGTGAAACATGGGCCTTAAGTCTATTCCAAGTAGAATTACTGGTACACATCATCTCCACAGAGGGTCAGAAGAGTTATCAACAGCCGAATTATTGTCCAACTTGTAGGACCTAGGGTGCTCTTTGAGGGCGTGGGGTACTATCAGAGACCAACACCTGCCTCACTTGTCTCAGAGGTGCCTAGCCTGCCAAAGGTCAAGTCAGGTGGTATAGCTCTTCACTCCCAGTTTAACACATCACTTTATCCACAGAACTGTATCTGCTAAATGCCAGATATAACATAGAAGGCTCTAACATAGCAGTATGGCTAGTTGTAGCCCAACTTGGCCAAAAACTATCTAAGGTCAGATCTTGTATTACTTCTCAAGTCACACGGTGTAATATCACTATCTGGAAGAAGGAACTGCAGCAATCAAAGCTACAACCAGGATCTGCATGCACTGCTGATACAAAGCCAAGCACTACAGCACAATTAACGTTAAGTGGTTGAAACTTTAAACATTTGTGCACAGCAACGAAGTCAGTTACTCTTTTGTGCCTGCTTCCACTGTGATTTACTTTCCCCATGTTTAGAATGCAAAAATATGAGACACTAAAAAAATACAGATGTATGTTTAACCAGTGCAGAAAGGATCCAACTACACATTAGGACTGAACAATATCACCATCACATGGTTTGATCCTTTATTATTGTTCAGGGGTGTGAGAAAATGGAAATATTATGAGCTTTTGAATACTAACTCAGATTTTCATCCAGGCTCTGCCTCTTAACAGCAGCATGACTTTGGACAAATTACTGTTATTTTATTAATCCTCAGTTTCATTGACAGTAAAATGGGATGATCTGTTTAACTGTGAGATTCCAGCTTCTTCCTTCATATCATGCTGCATCTCATTTTAAAATGTGAACTTTGCCTTTGGATATATGGATCCATACATCTAAAAGGGAAAAAGTACAGAAAGACAAATAATTAAAATATAATCTAAACTCCTTCCAGTTACTTATGAAGGTCTTGGTCCAGGTTTCTAGGAAAACATCACAGGTGTAAGAACTAGAAACAGCATAAGCTAATCCAGTGTCTGGTACAGAATAGTCATATGGATTAACAATATCATGACCACTTCAGGTCCCTTGGATCAAAGCTACCCATTTAGTAACCTTGTGGCCCCAGGTGAGTGTTCATATGAGACAGGCTTCTCCTTGTAATATGTTGTTTTATATGCAGATAAAGCCCATCAAGCCAATTCCATAGGCTACCCTCCAGACATCTCAGCATAACTGATGCTAAATGGAATTTTAACTCCTCTACTTACTAGCTACTGGACCTCAGCTTCTCATCTGTAAAATTGGGTTAATAATACATATCTCACCAGGTCAGTGTGAGGATCAAATGTGATAACGTATTCATTCAAACCCATCCCACAAATAATTATCAAGCTCTTACTTGTCTCTTCAGCACTAACTTTGCCATGATAAATGAGAAATAGTAATCATTCTTAAGAAGCCTTAAGAGAACGTTCATAGCAGACTGCCAGCCACAATATTCTGTTTTATAAAATATAGTTGATACAATTAGAATTCTGATAACCAGAAGGATGTTCACCTGTATTTAATTTCAAGGGAGACATCATCCCTTGCTATCTTATGAGCCTCTTGTCTAAAGCAAGATTCTGTGCCTATAGTCCCCAGTCTTTATTACTCATTGTTGCTGGCATGAATATACACTCCATAGATTATTGCAAAGTATTTAGTTCTAGAGGGCTCAAGGATAATTTATACCAACCCACATTGAAAAGCTCCCACTAATATATACTTTTAATGCTGCCTATGTTTATATCACTTCTTTAAACTTAATAAAAGGAATAGTTTTTATTTCCAAAACTTATTTCCCCAAGTGAGATGAGACTACTCATTGCATATGCACAGTTTTAAGTATATCAGCCTAAGCTGCACTTTATAGTATTTCTTCTGGCCGAGTTTCTGTTTTTCTCATTTCACCATAGAGTAAGTTATCAGGTCTAATTCTGAAATATGGAATCTATTATCCAAAATGCACCAATATTTCCAGGTGCATTTTATGGAAGTGTAGAACTACTTCTCAGAAGCATAAAACTGTTGTTGAAAAATGCTTTTAAGTGCCAACAAGTTAGAAGTCTTACGAGTGGAGCAGGGTCAAGCTCAGGGGAGTAGAACCTGAGGTCCATTGCCCTAGTCCCACAGTCATAATGGGCCTCATATTCAGAGCTTTGACAGCCTACAGTAAAAAAAAAGGACTATAATATATTTTATTTTGAGGGCTAAATGTTTTATTTTATTCCATGCAAACATTTAAAGTGTACCATATTATTTTAACTTCATTTGATAGTTCTTCATTGTTTGATATGCTACAAGCCTCAAAAATGGCCTAGGCCCTTTCAAATTTAAAGAAAACCTGGAGGAGAAGAAACATCTTCAAGCAGACTACATGTTCTAGTGCATTTGACTGGGCAAACATCAGTGATCAAACAACTTCTCTTGTGATCCGACTTTTGGAAAATTCATATGACTGAGTCCTGAGAATGGTTTATGACAAAATCCGACTTAATGATTTATTGCTAGAAGTACAGTATACAGCTTACACCCAGGTGATCAATACGTTTACATAAAGAATAGGGAAAATGTTAGGAACACCTCCTTAGGGAATCCCATCATTACCAGAAAGCAGTTTGCTGATTTTACATCTTTTGCTTCTTTAACCAGCATTTATTAAATACTAAAAATGTTCTGAGTTATATATATCAGGTGCTGTTCAGAAAAAAATAAAAGAAAATATAACAATTGCTTCAATTTATGGAGCATTTATATTATATCAAATATTTTGCAAAAATAATCTCATTTACTTATTACAAAAATATCAAAGATTATAAGGCCCACTTAAACAAATGAGAAAATCAAAGCTCAAAGAAATAAAATTACTTGCATATTTACACAGTAGTAAATAGTAGAACTAGGCATCAAATACTGATCTATTTTTCCCTAAAACTCTAGTTCTTTCCATCATAGCACTCTAATTTTAATTCAGTGCAAGGGTCAGCAAAACTAAGATGTTCAAAATCCATACTATATCCTTTTTTTAAATAAAGTTTTATTGGAACACAACCATGTTTACTCATTTATGTATTGTCCATGACTGTTTTCTTACTATAGCAGCAGAGCTGAGCAGTGGCAACAGAGACCATAAGAATAGGTCTACAAAACCAGAAGATATTTCTCATCTGGCCCTTTCATAGAATCAGTTCACTGAACACTGATTTAAGACATGATCTCTGCTCTTGGAAATAACCATCTAAAATGGAAAAGAGACAGAAAAACAAATAATTAAAAATACAACTTAAAAGCCTTCCTTTTATACATGGCTATCTCAGCTTGGCTCCCAGGAAAACAAAACCTGGGGAAGTTTATGTGTTAATGTTTTATTAGGAAGTCCAATCCTAGGCAAGCAAGAGTGGGAGGAAAAGCAAAATAAGGCAGGGAAAAAGAGGAAGCAAATGCCAAGTACTAGTGCATTACCAAGGTTGGCCACAATTTCTCAATAAAACACAGCTAGTTATCAGTCGTGTGGGATGTCTGCAGATAGGCTGTTTGGAACAACTGCCTCTCAGAACAGTCCTCGTCCCTCAAGGGAAGCTGAGACAATCAGAATTATGACATGATGAAGTGAAGCAGCAGCAGCCAGGGCTTTACAACTGCAGAAATTGTGTGAACCATCACCATGGCTGCTCAGACTGGGAAGCAAGGCAACACCTGAGATCCAGGGGATAGAAAATGTAAAGTAAGCAGGGACTGGTGCACAAACTGATTTAGTATAGACTACCCCTTGGGCCCCTTAGATCTGTTCTTACCTTTTTACAATAACCAGATCTCATATAAGAAAAAGATATCTTCACTTCCTTCCTGAGAGAATAAGTGCAAGTTTCATCCTTGAAAATAATGGCCAGTTGAAATCTCTTAAAAGGGTTTCAATAGGATTATCAATCTAAGATATAATCACTGATGCTGCAGCAGTAGCTCTTGGAGCCATAGTTATCGTCAATAGTTATCATCTCCCTCCTCTACCTCATTCTAGACTTCCCTCACCCTTGACCAGTATTATACTGACTGAGAATTAGGCAGATATCATTGCTAAGGGCTCTGCACCCTAAATTGTATTGTCTAGGTTCAAGGAATTGCCCAGTTATGCTTATCACTGGCCAAAGAAGCACCAATATACAATGAAGTGACTTCCTTAGGTATCAGACATCATTATTGCTCAATTTTGTAGTTTCAACCCAGGCTCCTCATGGTAATTAGGGCTAGTTAACCCAGGCTTTGTTGGTTCACTGTTATGCTTAACACAAAATGGTCAAGTGGTAATCACAACTTCTCTGTCTTCTGGAGGAATTGCCCCACCACCTATGACCAAGGAACTTTAACTAAACAAAGCCTAAGTTTGCAAAAAGGGGAACTAGAAGTTCCATAAATTGATGACTGGAAGTGATGGCAATAGGATCAATCTTATTTCCAACTTATGTTAGTTTGGATTATCCAAGAAATATCTCCCTCCAAAATGGGATTATTTGTACATTATGTATTTGGAAAATATCTGTGATGAGTAGAGGGAAAAGAAACAGGAACAGGCAGTGAGATGGTATAATGCAGGTCTGATATCTATGAAAAGAAATAGGGAAAACATAACGCTATCCTTGCTACATAATGAAAATTGCTCTGATTCATTCTACTGCAGGATCAAAGGAAAGAATTGCCCAAATTAATAGCTATATACCAAGTGTCAGAGTCATATTGATGCCATGGCAGCTGAGAGTGAAGCTACTTATGACCGCACTACCATAACCACTACACATGCACCTTAAATTTATAGTAAGCCATATTTATCAACCATGATCCTTCTGTTGTTTGCAGAAGTCTGCTAGGTAAACTGAATAGAGATATGATGGAGACCACATTGGATCTTTTAAATGTTTTATAGTGATGCTAATATCTTCAGTACCTCTTAGGATGTTGTATTTTTTTCTGATATGCTTATCCTGGACCAGGAGAACAGGGTTGGGATTAGTTATGGGACTTTCAAATGGCCCTTCTTATGAGAATTACATCAGTTTCTAAGTATATATTTGGAGTATAACTACAGGTTGCATCTGTGAACCACAGAACTCATGATAAAAAATACTTGCTCTAAAAGTCTTATATTATCTGATTTTCATAAATCCCCTACTCTAACCAGAGGACCAATGTGGTATTTCATATCTCTTGGTATCAGTATCAGCTCAGCACTGATATATTACAACACTCAAAAAGTCCAGGTATTCTATGGAGCATAATTACCTTAAACACAGGGCCATTAAGGGAGGGAACTATATATATTTAGCACATGTACTTCAAGTGGCATTTCAGGTTCTTTTGAAGAGGACTGGCCTCTTTTTCAATAGCCTCTAGTTTTGTGAACTCTTCTCTCTCTGGAAACAGGGTTAATTACCAGGATTTGTCTGTTGTTGACATTGATAGCTGCCTTCCGCTTGCTGAGTACCCATTGTTTTCATTATACAAATGAAGCAACACCCAAGGCTACTTTCCCACTTTCTTGGCCCTAAGAAATATCTAATCTATTAGCCATCACCATAGGTCTGTATGTCAAGACTCACTGGTTGACACTCTTGCCATTACAAAAAGTATGTCCCCCTTACTTGAATGATACCATCACCACCCTCTTCCATGCAATTCCACTATCCCCACTGATACTGGGGATCCAAGTTCCATGGTATAATCTTTCATTATCCACTATGGCCTTCCGAGGACAGCCACAGCCAAGCCTCTCAAAGATAATTTGGGTCCCTTACACCAGGGCTTTCCTTACTGATTTAGCAAAGGGATTTTCTCTGTTGCTTCTCAGGGGACATAGTTAGGAGTCCCAAATAACAAATCCACTCTAAGATTTTCATCACACCGAGTTATCTGAACATTTCTCCAATCCTCTGCCAAGAAAGTTCCAGCATTTTTACCTCATTTACTATAGGCCATTGCCATGCCCAAGCTTTATGGAGCCATTTCTGTGAGCTATTAAGACCAGCTATAGACATATTTGCCAGCACACTGCATCCAGAGCCATGTGTGAGCACCACACCATGATGATGAATCCTCTCTTACCCACATACATACTGTACCTTTCCCTAGTTAGCCCCCTCAGTATCCTGATGAACTCTTCCAGGGTTCTTGTTAGTATGTGTGTATGTTGGCTCTATAATTCTTTTGGTTGTTACCTGCCATTTCCTGGAGCAGTCTCGTACTTCCCTGCTCCAGCTGTACTGAGACCTGACTCAAGTTATTGTCTGAAGGCAATAAAATACGGTGGGAAGCAGACCTTGATGATAAGCATTGTCTTTTGAGGTACCTCCTTAAGGTGAAATCATTGCATACTCTCGAAGCAGAGGGGGCTCCAGGTCTCTGGAAAGGAGTAAAAGCTTGTTTCCAATAGTCAGGGAAATAGGGGGGTTAATGGTTTTTAAGCTCATTCACACAAATGTTCTTATTCCACTTCTGAGGATCCCAACTCTTTCCCTATCAGATATCTGATTTAGACACATAAGAATTACTGAGGCTGCACATTTAGTTTACTTTGCAGACTTGCCACCCTTGTACTTAGATCAAAGGCCTGAATTTTAGCCTAGTCAGTCCTGCAGCTGCAGGAGATGAAAGTTTCTCTAAAGTTGCCATAAGGTCCTCTGGCTCTCACAGCATGACAGAGGTTAAAAGTTGTCTTTAGCCTATAATTTTTTTTGCAAGGCTTCTCATGATGTCAAAAGCAGCCACCCAACACCACAATCCTTATAATTACCAAGTTCCCATAATGTTAAAGCACAGGAGACACGATGTTCTAATGCTATGTCATCCATCCACCTGCACCTCAGCCCAATTAACAGGAGGTGAAAGCTTTAATAACTGTAACACCACAGCATCCCAGAGGTTGTTACCACAACACTTCTCATACCACTTGTTTTATCCTGTGTTTTCTTCAGTTGTGTGACTCAAAATCTGGTCCACAGACCAGCAGCATTGGCATCACTCAGGACCTTGTTAGAAATGCTGCATCTGAGGCCCCCCCAACACAAGAATATTGAATCAGAATCTGCATTTAATTGAATTCCTCAGGTAATTCCTGTGACTATTAACATGTGAGGAGCTTTGCTGCTCTAGAAGAAAACAGATCCTGAAGCAAAGCTAATATGCTACTACTTTTTGGAGCATACAATCACAATGAAACAACACAAAGTGGTGAAGAAAACAGGCTGACCACTCACGAGAGCAAACACAAGAAGGTGCGCTTCAATTCACCACAACTTCAGAAACCCCATAGACACTAATCTCTTTCTTTACAATTATATAAAAAAAAGGCACAATTGTAACCCTTCCAGTGGCATTAGCTGTTACATGGTAACCAATTCTGAGACCAGTTTCTGCCCCAAAACAAAGTTAGAAGGCATATTAAATCTTTGTTTCAAATCTAATTTCTAGGACCTAGTTTGATCTGCTGATTTACCTGGATTTTCAACCTTGAAAAGCCCAAGGTTTGGGTTTTAGCATTCTGAGTCTTAACCCCCTTGATCTGAATTCTTATGCAGAATGCTTGTTAATCCTTCCCTCCTCTGCCTGGATAACTGACCTGCTGCCCTACCTGACCAAATACAACTGCGGGTCCTTAAAGAATGACTGATTCTGATTGTTCCACCCTTGTCAGGGATCCCTCCAGCCATCACTGACTCTCTCAGTACAAAGGGGTTGATTATACTTTCACCAAATAGTAGCTTTTAAAGTATAAAAGAAGTAATGAAGACAGATGACAAAATTCTAACAAGCAAAGCAAAGGGTAACATTTACTATCATTAAAACAATTTTCTGTTATTGATTTCTAGTTTAATTCTATATGGTCTGAGAGCATACTTTGTCTAATTTCAATTTTGTTAAATTTGTTGAAGGTTTGATTTATGGACCAGAATACAGTAAATCTGGGTGAATATTCTCAGTGTCCTTGACTAAATGAATTTTCTGATGCTGATGGAGCATTTTATCAAAACAAAAGTGCTAAATAGGTCAAGCTAGTCTTTGGTGTTGTTCAAATCTATATTCTTACTAATTTTCTACTTGCTATATTAATTACTCAAAGAGAATTGTTAAGTCTTACACTATAATTGTAAATTCGTTGATTTTTTCTTTCTGTTTAAGCAGTTTTTGCTTTATGAATTTTAAACCTGTTATTATGTACATAAACATTTATTATTACTATGTCTTCTTAATGAATCGACCTCTTTAAGAATTATTTCTTTTTACCACTAAGATCAATTGTTATTAAATCTACTTTGATGTTAATATAGCTATTCTAGCTTTCTTTTGATTAGAAAATATGTGATGTATCATTTTTTATTCTTTCACTTTGCACCTACTTATGTTTTCCATTCAAGGTAGGTTTTTTATAAACTGCATTGAATTACTTTTGTTTTTTATTTAATCTGTCTTTTAATTGTAATTATTACATGACTTATAGTTAGTATAATCTTTGATGTGGTTGGATTAAAATCTGCCATTTTATTAGGTAGTTTTTATTTGCTCCATTTGTTTTTATTTTCTTTTTCCTCTACTCCTTTATATTGAGGGTTTTTATTATTCCTTTTTCTGTCAACTATTGACTTATTACTTATATCTCTGTTTTAAATGCTTTAATGGTTTCCACAGGGCTTAAAATTCAGATATTTAGCTAAAGAGAATCCACCATGAACTACTATTAAGCTTTATATGCACTCCCATACTTTGTGTTCTCCTTGTCATACCTTTCACTTTTACATAGTTTTTTATATAATACATTTGACACAGTATATTGCCACTGCTCTTGTTTTAGATCCTCACTTATCTCTTACAGAAAATGAATTAGTTTTTCTTCATTTATTTAATTTCTAACACTCTTCTTTATTTACATCCAAATTTTTGTCTAGTGTCATCTTCCTTCTGCCTGAGCAGCATTCTCTAGGATATATCACAACACAGATATTCTGACAATAGATTTTCTTAATTTTTTCTTTTCTGCAAAAGTCATTCTTTTCCTTTCTTATTTGAAAAATATTTTTGTGTGTATAGAATTCTGATAGGGTTTTTCCCCCAGCATATTAAATATGTGTCTCTTTTTTGCCTTCTAGTTTGCATTGTGTTCAATAAAAAATCAGCTGTTATTCTTAAATTTGTTCCCTTGTAGATAATTTGTCTTTTATTTCTCTGGCTGCCTGAAAGATTGCCTCTTTGTCCAGTAGTTTGAGTGTAATAAATTTATATTTGAATATCTTGTGTATTTGTTTTTCTCCGCTTTATATTCTCTGAGCTTCTCTTCTTAGATTTGTCAATTGAAATATTGATTAATTTCAGAAAAATTTTGGCCTTTATTTCTTAAATATTTCTTCTGCCCTGTATACTCTCTTCTCTTCTGGGATTCCAATTACACGTATGTTAGACTTTTGATATTGTCCCATAAGTCTTGTAAGTTTTGTTCAATTTCCCCCTCTCCTCTTCTTTCTCCTCCTTTTTCAGTTTGGATTGTTAAATTACAGAAGTAATATCAAATCAAAAAGTATAAACATGGTTTTCATATGGATTGCCAAATTTCTTACCAAAATATACTGATGAACAATGCCACAAACAAAATATTAATGAGCT
Source organism: Phyllostomus hastatus (assembly GCF_019186645.2). Classification (NCBI taxonomy): domain Eukaryota; kingdom Metazoa; phylum Chordata; class Mammalia; order Chiroptera; family Phyllostomidae; genus Phyllostomus; species Phyllostomus hastatus. The sequence continues at coordinate 38,455,221 of NW_025333872.1, read as the reverse complement.
GGTTTTACTGAAACTTCATCAATATTGATGATAATTCATTTTAATGCATGCATTTAACAGACATAAACAGTTAAATCATTATTAAATTTGTGTTTTATTATTATTGAGACAAATTCTTTTTGTTTCATTTGTTTCTCCTTCTTGTATAAATTGTCTTTTGCACATCCATTAATTGAGGTATGTACTAATGTTGTCTTAAAAATGTAGTGTGGCTCAGTAGATTGAGTGCTGGCCTGTGAACTAAATGGTCGCAGGTTCAATTCCTAGTCAGGGTGCATGCCTGGATTGTGGGCCAGGTCCCCAGTAGGGGGCATGTGAGAGGCAAATACACATTGATGTTTCTCTCCCTCTCTCTCTGTGTAAAAATAAATAAATAAAATCTTATAAAATTTTTTGTGTACTCTATATAATTTTAGTAATTGTCATATTTGTTAAAAATTATTGTTCTTTACTTTTCTATTTTAGGAAATTTCATTCACTTTAAGGAAGTCTTTCATTTCATAGGATCCAATTTATTAACATTTATCTTTTTAATATATTCTATTGCTTTCAGTTTAGTAAGTTATTTTTCTAGAAATTTGATATGAGGGACTTCCGGCAAGATGGAGGCATAGGTGGACGCACCATACCTCCACCCACAGCCAAAATTAGAACAACAACAATTTAGAGCTAGAATAACACCCAGAACTGATAGGGAATTTATCTGAATGGAAGTCAGACAGCCAAGAAGTTGAAGTAGACCCGTTCATCCAGACCGGTAGGAGGGGCTGAGAGGAGGAGCGGGCTCGGGTCCAGGCGCGCAGAGGTCAGGGAGAACTGGGCGCACAAGACACCGGGAGCACGTAAGCCTTCCAGGACGTGCAAGATCGCAGCGCAGCAGTGGACCCTGAGTACGCAAGCATCAGCTGGCGGACCCAGTGAGGCGGCATTGTGGACCAGGGCAGAGAGCTCAACCCAGGAACCCAGAGAAGGGACTGAGATCCTAGGAGAACGGAACTACCGCCATTGTTCCCTCCCGCCCTCGCCCCCACATACAACATCACAATCTAGCAACTGGGGTGCCCAGCCCAGGTGAACACCTAAGGCTCCACCCCTCATGTAACGAGAGCGACCAGACCGGAAAAAAAAGGAGAGAGAGAGAGAGACATGTCTCCAACAGAAGAACAGATCAGTCCCCCAGGACTCATCCTTTTGAGCGACCAAGAAATAGCCAATCTATCAGATGCACAGTTCAAAACACTGGTGATCAGGAAGCTCATGGAACTAGTTGATTTTGGGTGTAAATTACATGAAAAATGCAGATTACCATAAAAGAGATGAAGGAAGATGCTCAGAGAACCAATAGTGAAGATAAGGAAACTGGGACTCAAAACAATAGAGTGGACCAGAAGGAAGCAAGAAACAACCAGGCAGGAAAGCATGAAGAAATAAGAATTCAAAAAAAAAATGACGAGAAGCTTAGGAGCCTCCAGGACATCTTTAAACGTTCCAACATCCGAATTATAGGGATACCAGAAGAGGAAGAGGAAAAGCAACAGATTGAGCACCTATTTGAACAAATAATAAAGGAGAACTTCCCCATTCTGGCAAAGGAAATAGACTTCCAAGAAATCCAGGAAGCTGAGAGCCCCAAAGAAGTTGGACCCAAGAAGAAACACACCAAGGCACATCATCATTACATTAGCCAAGGTAAAAATGAAGGAGAGAATCCTAGAAGCAGCAAGAGATAAGGGAACAGTAACCTACAAAGGAGTTCTCATCAGTCTGTCAGCTGATTTCTCAAAAGAGACCTTACAGGCAAGAAGGGGCTGGAAAGAAATATTCCACATCATGAAAGACAAGGACCTACATCCCAGATTGCTCTATGCAGCAAAGCTCTCATTTAGAATGGAAGGGCAGATAAAGTGCTTCTCAGATAAGGTGAAGTTAAAGGAGTTCATCATCACCAAGCCCTTATTTTATAAAATGTTAAAGGGACTTATCTAAGAAAAGAAGATAAAGAAAAAACATGCATAGTAAAAGGACAGCAAACTCATGATTATTAACAACCACACCTAAAGCAAAACCAAAAGAAACTAAGCAAACAACTAGAACAGGAACAGAACCACAGCAATGGAGATCACATGGAGGGTTAGCAACAGGGGAGTGGGAGGAGGAGAGGGGGGAAAAGGTACAGAGAATAAGTAGCATAGAATGTAGGTTGAAAATAGATACGGGGAGGGTAAGAATAGTATGAGAAATGTAGAAGCTAAAGAACTTATGACACATGGACATGACTAAAGAGGGGGATATGGGTGGGAAAGGGTGTACAGGGTGGAGGGGAGTGAAGGGGGGAAAATGGGACAGCTGTAATAGCACAATCAATAAAATATATTAAAAAAGAAATTTGATATGCAATGCTATTTGCTGCTTATTTTTTGTACAAAGTATTCACTACATACGAAAGTTATTTTGTTTGAGTGTAGCTCTGAATTCTTCTTTTAAATCTTAATGTAATATTAGCTACATGAAACACCTTTTCTTTCCCCATTATTTTTTAAAAATGTTTCTGAGAAAAGCAAAATATTTTATTTCTAATTCCAGGTAGAAGATCTTTATAATGAAGTTTTCTCTCTAAAACCAAAAATATGAAGAGAGAGAGCAAGCTAGATGGTCACTCCGGGGGCAAAGCAAGTGGCACAGAAGAAACAGCAAGCGTTATATGTTTAAAACCCTGCACCATGGAATCCATGTAGAATGAACAAAAAATCTGTATGAATAATAGGGAAGATCACTAAAAAGGAAAAAAAGATACTTTACATCATCAGCTATTTGCCACTATATATTAAGTTTTATATGTGAAAGTATCAGTTTCTGGATTATTACTCTAGCTTATTATTCTAAAAAATATATTGTTGTCAGTATTTAGTGTTTTGATTATGCTGTGATTAAACCTTTCACACTGTCTGAACCTGTCCACTTTCACTAATTATCTTTTTAAGTATATGCATTCACACATACACCCACACAATAAAGGTCTCATTTATTTTTTAATAGCTTTCCTGAGGTATAGTTTACATACCAAACATTTCAACCATACAAGGTGTACAATTCAATGATTTTTAGCATATTCAGATATGTGCCAACATCATCACAATTTTAGAACATTTTAACCACCCCAAAAGAAACTCCACATTCTTTAGATATCATCTCCTTACCCATCTACCTGCTCATCCAACAACCTCCTCCAACCCAAGGCAACACACATGCACCTTTATTTATTCATCTATTGAAAAACATGCAGGTTGTTTCCTACCTTGGCTATTGTGAATAATGCTGCAGTGGACATGGGGGGTGCAAATGTCTCTTTAAGATGTTTAATTAATTTTCTTTGGGTATACACTCAGAAGTAGGATTGCTGTATCATATGGTACATATTTTTAATTTTTAAAAAAATTCCATACTGTTTTCCACAATGGCTGTATCAATTTGTATATCAACTCACAGTGCCCAGGGTGCACTTTTTCTCCACATCTTCACCAGCACTTATCTCTTGTCTTTTTAATAATAGCCATTCTAACAGGTGTGAGGTGATAACCTCATTGTAGTTTTGATTTGCATTTTCCTGATGGTTAGTGATGTTCAGCATCCTCCTCATGTACCTGTTGGCCATTTGTACATCTTATTTGGGAAAATATCTATTTAGGTCCTTTGTTCATGCTTTAATCAGATCATTTGTTTTTTGCTATTGAGTTGTATGAGTTCCTTATATAATTTTTATATTAATCCCTTATCAGATATAAAATTTGCAAATATTTTCTAACATTCCATAGGTTGCTTTTTCAATTTGAAGATTGCTTCTTTTTCTGCACAGAAGCTTTTTAGTTTGACATGGTACCATTTATTAATTTTTACTTTCATTGTTTGTGTTTTGTGGGGTTATAGCCAAGAAATGATTGCCAAGACCAATTTCAATTCCATTTTTAGTTAATTTTTGTGAGTAATGTAAGATAGAGGTCCAACTTCATTCTTCTGAATCTAAGTATAGTTTTCCTAATGCTATTTGTTGGAAAGACTATCCTTTCCCTACTGAATATTCTTGGCTCCTTTGTCAAATGTTAGTTGACCATATATGTATGGATTTATTTCTGAGTACTTGATTCTGTTCCACTGGTGTATATGTCTGTTTTTATGACACTATCATACTGCTTTTATTATTACAGCTTTGTAATATAGTTTGAAATCAGGAAGTTTGATTCCTCCCAGTTTGTTCTTATTTCTCAAGGTTACTTTAGCTCTTTGGGGTCTTTTATTGTTCCATACAAGTGTTAGAATTGTTTTTCCTATTTCTGTGAAAAATGGCATTGGAACTTTGATAGGGGTTGTATTGAATTTGTAGATCACTTTGGGTAATTATAGACTTCTAGCAATATTAATTTTCTTGATTCATGAATATGGATATCTTTGCATTTATTTGTGTCTCTTTCAATTTCTTTTATCAATGTCTTATAGTTTTCAGCATAAAGATCTGTCGCCTTTTTGGTTAAATTTATTCCTAAGTACTTTATTGTTTTTGATGCTATTGTAAATGGGATTGTTCCCTTTATTTCTTCTGATAGTTCATTGTTAGTGTACAGAAACACAATTGATTTTTGTGTGGCTTCTTTCACTTAGCATAATGTTTTCAAGGTTCATCTATGTTGTAGCATTTATCAGTACTTCATTCCTTTTGAGGCCAAATAACATTCCATTGGATTAATATAATCTTTTATTCATTCCTCAGTTGATAGATATTTGGGTTGTTCCCACATTTTAGCTATTATGAATAATGCTGCTATAAATATTCATATATAAGTTTCTGTGTGGAATATGTTCTTATTCTCTTGAGTATATATCTAGGAGTGGAATTGTTGGGTCATATGGTAATTTTATGTGTATTCATTTAAGGAACTGCCAGACTGCTTTCCAAAGTGGATGCACATTATTTTACATTCCCACCATCAATATATGAGAGTTCCAATTTTTCCAAATCCTCACCACCCCTTGTTATTATCTGACATTTTGATTTTAGCCATTCTAACGGATGTGAAATGGTATCTCACTATGTTTTCGATTTGCATTTCCCTGATGGCTGATGATATCAAACAACTCTTTTTGTGCTTATTGGCCATTTATATATCTTCTCTGGAGAAATGTCTCTTCAGAATCTCTGCCCAGTTTTTAATTGTATTGTCTTTTTACTCCTGAGTTGGGAGGGTTCTTCATCTGTTCTAGATACAAACTCCCTATCAGATTCACAATTTGCAAAATGTGTGTAGCTTTTTATCTGGCATGTTTTGGTAACCATCTACATGATCACAGTCTCCTATCAGACACATTTTCTGTATTCAAGTTAACTTCAAGCATGCCTTGTAATTAAACCCTTCAAATTAAATGTATTGAATTCAGTATTCAGTATTCAGTATTATGCTTTCCCTCATTAACATTTTGATGAGGTTCAGTCACTGTGAACACACCAACACATGAAAGTGTTAGTGGTTTGGTGAGGGGGACTGAGGTTGCTCTGGAGCTAGAGTCTGGGTTCTAACACTACTTACTAGTTGTGTTACTTAGGATATTATCTCACATCACCAAAGCCTAATTTCCCTTATCTCTAAAATTAGGCTAATGATAATATCTCCTACATGGTGATGTAACAGTGATTGCACCAGCCTAATGTAGTAATGACATGACCATAATTCCAGACAAAAAATAGTAATGGTGATTATATTTACTATTGGTTTTATTATTATTATTATGTTTACTCTGTTCCAAGTAACTGAAACATTTTATGTATATTATTTAGTTTAATCTTCCAGAACAATTACATAAAGTCAAATTATTACAGATAATATTTTCTTTCTCTTGATATGCAGACAAAATTTTTAAATTACTGTTTTATAACCATAAAAAAACACATTCAATAAATATTCCCTATCTTAATATAATTATCGAATTAGAACATTTGTAAGACATATTTAAATTTTATTTCTCAAAATCCTGGTTTGTTTACTTAGTCTTATGGGTTCATTATTTAAACATAGTATGACTTAAAGAAATACTTCATTTGTTTAATAAAGAGTATTGGCAGTGTTTACTTTGGCTTCCTATTAAATTCTTTAGCAAACATTCCCATTTTTTATTTGAATAGATTTTCATAGTCTTTCCTCAAACACATTTTCATGATTTATATTCAGTCATCACATTAATGAAATAAATGTTAAATGATTAACTAAAATGTTTATTTAAAAAAGTGTCCAGAGGAAAATATTTCAGGAAATGAAAATTTGGAACAGCTCATATTCAAAGAAAAAGAAGGAAAAGCTTTGTGGTATGTAGTATTGATTTCCATTGTCCCTGAAAACAATCATCAAAGTTTTATATTTGCTCAATTTATAATTTAGAGGTGGCACTGGAGTGCCAATCATAAAAACATATTTTGGAGGGCTGCTGGAAGTTTATATAAGCAGCTTTTATTATTACTGGTACATTAATCTATGTACACACTATTCTGCCTTTGAATAAGTAATGTATGCACCCTGGTGCAACAAGTATTTGAGCACAAAACACTGAGGTAAATGCTATCACATCATTGATATATTATTTCCTTTTCTCCTAAGAACAATATACAAAGGTTGGTTTTTTTATTATTCCTATTTATACAAAACAGGAAACAGAAGTTCAAAGTTTCATGTCTTCACAAAAGTCCTTCAACTTCAAATATTTAAGTAAAATATATTCTGTTGCTTCTCCACCGAGAAGCGATGAAATCTTAATTAGTAAGGGGAGAGAGAGAGTCTTTGTGTGTGTGTGTCTTTCCAGCAACTCTTCCTTCAGGAAACTCTCATCTCCAAATAATCCAATTGTTTTCTTTCTCTAATATTCTATAGCACTTGTTCTCCAAGTATGGTCTTGGGCCAACAACAGAATTACCTGGTAACTTGCTTAAAATACAAGTATCCCAGACTTACTGAATCAGATTTGGGGGTGGGGTGGTATGAGGCAAGAATTCTGTGTGAAACAAAGCCTCAAGATAATTCTGATACACGACAAAATTTGAAAAATCACCCCTCTTTAGAAATTACTCTCTAAATGATCACTGTCATTCTCAGTTGCAAATCCATGGGCCTCAGTCCTTGTGAAACTTCCCACGTTAGTTATATTTAATAGAATTCACCATTATCTCAATCTTAAAACTGTCTTATATTGTTACCTAGAATACATTTATATCTGATCACCCCTTCTGAAACATCTGTACTAGCTCTCCTCTTTATTCCTAAATAAGAGTTTCTGAGGTTCCCAAATTATGTTTAAATCTCTGTTCTTGATTTTGATTGTTCATTTCATCAACTCCCACAGCCTCAAGGATCACACAAGAACAGCTGACTTCCAATCCCTTATCTCTTCTCTAAATCTTTCTATCAGTTGAGTCATTCAGTCCTTAACTTACTATATGTTTGGTGCTGTGCAGGAGGCACCATTAAGCACCATTTGTTGGGGATACCACAGGAAAAAAAGACAAACATGGTCCTTTCCCTCAGGAGCAGATAACTGACCATTGTAAATGCCTGTAGGTATTATCTCATGATGCCCTGATTTGCAAAAATCATCTTTCTCCCTAACATTGACTTTACTTTTGAGTCTGATATCAGTTAAAAGTATCATTTCTCACATTGAAATGGACTCCTTCCCGTCATTTTCCCACATATACAACCAATCCTGTTTCTCCAAGTCTTCCTGTTTCTTTAAAAACATAACTCACAAGTATCTCCCTCCCACCTGGCCAATGGTGTGGGTCCTGTTCTAATTTGTGCTGGAGTTAATTGCAGTGTAGACTATTCTGCAGTAGATGCCTACCTTTTGTTCTATTTTTCCCCATTCAATATATTTTTACAGTGTTGCCTGATTTATTTCCCTAATATTAGAGATCTTGTCATAATTTTGTTCTGCTCAGAAATACACAAATAAACAACCAACATACTTCAATGGCTCTCAACTGCCCACAAAGACTAAATTCTTAAAACATTTAAGGTCTTTCCAAATGTGGATTCAACTTTCTTTTCCAGCTATGTGTCCCAGCCTCCCTGAGCTACTTCCCCAATAGGCCATGAACTCTCCCTCCACTATGGCCCTCCTGAGCTCTGTCCTTATGTGGCGTGACTTAATCAACATTTCTTACTCTGGCAGTGTCCCATATCAGGACCTAGCTCCAAAAGCATTCTTTCTGTGAAGTCTTCCCCACCTCTCCTCACAACCCTGCTCCAAAACCAGACAAAATAATAGCTCCCTCTTTCACACTCCTGGACTATTTTGTTGGTGTCACTAACAACGCATTTTAAACAACTTGAGAGCAAGGATTATATTTATTCATCTGTGTACACCTGGCATCTAGCTCCGTATCTGGCACATTAGTAGGTGTTTAATAAATACAGGTGAAATTGATCTAACCCATTTTAGTATGTTTGGCTTTTCTGTAGCAGCCATCTGGAAGCAGAAAAATTTTAAAGCAAGATGGTTCTACCTTCTAGACACAGGCACACTGAAGTAGGAAGACGTGGAGCTGACAAGGAAAACAATCTTACAGGCACAGTCCTTGGAAGCAGGCAGTTGTGGTCTCCTGGATGACAGCACATATAATCATAGCTCTTCGTAGTGATGCTTGTTATTCATAAAAAGATTAAATCACATTTTAAATTCCCTGTCTAAGGATTAGAAAAATAAGCTAGGTGTTGTTAAATATATATTTTAATAAAATATCAGGATTTTAAAATTGTACTTATATTGCTTAGGATTGGGTTCAGAAATAAATGAAATACCAAAGTAACACTGGCTTTAAAAATATGGAATCTTATTTTTTCCCCACACACCCATCCTGGTATTTCATTGAGTCCACAGCAAAAGGGACTGTCCTCTTGCTGTGATTTCAGGGCTTCAGTCCCAAGACTGCGAAGCAAATCAATGTCAGAGCTCTATCAGCTATGTGCACATTCTAGTTCTTTCCCTGTCAGGCTTCCCAGAAGTTCTCATCTCACCTCTGCTACATGTTATTGTCCAGAACTTAAGAAATGATCACAGCTAATTGCAAGGAGGCTGGGAAATGTAGTTTGTATTCTAGGGGTCATGAGTCTGGCTAAAGATTGTGGATTCTAATACTGAGAAAAAAAGAAACGAAAGTTGCAGCATAACCAGCAACTTTTCAACCAGTATTTTAAGCTTCTGTTCTGAAACAATATGCAGTTTCCAAATCTCATTCCCTAATAATGACCCATAAAGGAAACATTGCCATATGTGAAAGACCCATTCCCCTCCCACATCAGCATTTACAAAGTGTCAAAGTAGAAAACAACTTTGAAAACATTTATTCCAATGACAGTCCATAAACTGCTTATTATTAGTCCATACAGATGTAAGATAAAAAATGGAGAATAAACACTTAAAACCTTACAGTAATTAAACTGACATTTCTGTAACCTTAAGCTTGTGATATCAGTTTATTCAACTCATTGAACTGAGAGGAGACCAGCTCATTTGTCATCTAGTTCACTTGGCAGGTCTCATGTAGCACAAGCTGAGTATGTGTGTGTCATATATACCAGGACCAAGTGTCAGTGCAAAATGGATTGAATTTTTTTTATTTTTTAAAGATTTTATTTATTTATTTTTAGACAGAGGGGAAGGGAGGAGAAATAGAGGGAGAGAAACATCAATGCATGGTTGCCTCTCTCATGTCTCTTACTAGGGACCTGGCCTGCAACCCAGGCATGCACTGGAACTGGAAAATCAAACTGGTGACCCTTTGGTTCACAGGCCAGCACTCATTCCACTAAGCCACAGCAGCCAGGGCTGGATTGGAAAATTAAAATAGTCCTGTACAGAGAGTTAAAGAAGCACAGGTCTACATAAGTTTAAGGGAAGTTCTGGGACCAGAACTTAGGGTTCCCAACCTGTGGTCCTGCATCAAGTGACTTGGTCCTTCACTGTTCTCAGATGCTGGTGCTGATGCCATCAACCTGCATCTCTGACACCTGAGAGGGTTCCAGACCATTCCTAACCAGAGCTCTAAACCCACCGTGGGTCCTTCTGAAGTCTGATTGACTCCTCCATGCCTGCACTCCAGTGCTTAGGGTATGAGTCCTGTACACCTGGGTTCCATGGGCCATTTTACCTCCGGCATTTGCCTCTACTCCTATCTTATCCTCAACATCATTCTGCATCCTGCTCCATACCACATAAACTGTAGGGAACTGTGATCCTAACCTTCACCCAGCTTTGAGAATCTCCATTGCCTAAGTAACACCACTGCTAGGCTCCCCTTCCTCAACATACACACACAGATGTCAAAAGCAATTTAGACCCAGCCCACTCCCATTTGAATCAAATCACCCTTCATTGGTCTGACCGAGTAGTTGAATGATCAATTTAAAATCATTGTTGAATTTCAGTGATTGTTCACACCAGTAGTTTTCAGATGACTTGATAGGGAAGCTCAGTTACCAATTTCCCGTGTCATTCACATTTCAGATGCTGAAGCAATTATCCAGTACTCAATATGTAAGATGTGAATGGCTGAGTTTTCCTTTAAACACATTTTACTGCCTTTTCTATTTCTGCAGCCTGTGTCCCTCTTCTGCTAGTGAAAAGGCTCTTTACAAATTCACTTTCACCTGGTAAAAGACATAAGCTTCATGATTTGCTGCAATTGTTAATTTGGTAAATTGATTTTCAGAGAACTAATCTCAAAGCACCAAGTGCCATATCCTACTGTAGTTAAATTATGTTTCCATTCACACAATAAATGATCTTAGCAGCTGGAAGCAAACTTTTGGGAGACAAGAAAAACAGTCTCCACCAAAGTTACCATTTTAATATATACTTAAGGTACCACATAACATACAAAAAACAATCACCTCCACACTACCGCCACCACAGTGGTGTTTCCTGTGGGGTTCTTCCCTTGCGCTGCAGAGACGCGTCACAGCAGTGCCTGCACCGACGTCCAGGCAGGAGGCAGACAGTGCAGAAAGTGGGGAGGACAGGGTACAAAGTTAAGGGCTCTCTTTGCCTTTACCTTCATGTATCACATGCCCATTAAATGCACTTTCAAATATACTGTCTCATCTAATCCACATAATCAATTAATGTGTTTTCCAGGGTCCACATTACTCTATTTTTCTGTTGAGGAAATAGAGGCTCATAAAGCTAAAGAACTACCCCCAAAGTCACAGACAGTAAGTGTGCCAGAAACAAACCCTCAACTCTGACTCCTTCACTTGACCCTGGCTTCTACTTGGATTTTTTTTTATTTCTGACTAAAAAAAATCAGCCAAATATTTTAACCTAAGTTTTCATTTTTTAAAGTATTTTTTTATTTTTATTTGTTTTCAGAGAGAGGGAAAGGGAGGGAGAATGAGAGGAAGAGAAACATGGATGTGTGAGAGAAACTTCAACCTGTCACCCCTTGCACTCCCCACAACCTTGCCTGCAACCAAGACATGTGCCTTGCCCAGGAATCAAACCAGCAACCTTTTGATTTGCTGGCCTGCGTTCAATCCACTAAACCACACTAATCTGGACTGCCTAAGTTTTCTTTAGATATTATCATTGATTTACTTCTGACCATGCTTTCCCTGCCCTATTAATATAATTCACTTATTTTTTATTTTTCACACTTCCTTCAGCTATAAATTCTTGAAGGTGAAGGCCAGACCTTCTCTGTGGTCACTGTAGTTTACAGCCTATGTCTTCTGGCATTCACTTTACCACCATTTAGTTCCTCTCTTTGGCTAGAGACTTCCTTGGGTGTTTTGAATATGGCCAGTAAACATTAACCAATCATGAGGTTTCTAAGACTCTGGCAGGACTTCTAAGACCTGCTCGCACACAAGTTCAGGAATGAGAATAATATGTCAGGCTATTTTAAACAATAAATATGACTGTTCTAAGAACAGACAACACAAAGCTTTTTCTAGTTTCTGACTAGAAATACAGCTCAATGAGCAATGTCCATCATTTCTCCCAGAAACTTAAGATTTTGAGGGTTTTTTCTCTCAACTATACTTCTCAGCTGGAAAACTTGAGTGTACTGGTGTTAAAACAACTATCCTAAATGGTATTACAATACACTGTTCAGTGAGAAGGCAAAATGCAAAAGCATGTTTGGAAAAAAAATCTTAACAAGAAGGCTGCAACCACTTTAGAAGTGTAAAACTCCTTCCACAGGGATGTTGGGACACTAAAACTTCCATCAAAGCACATGAATATGACATCAGTGGTCTGTTATCCCCTCATAAACCAGACCTGTGCAAATATATTCAAGCAACATCAGTCTCTGTCAAACCCATAACCAAGTTTGACATCTGTTAAATCATTATTAAAGATGCAAATAAAATGTTAACAAAGATGGAGAAGGAAGGGAGAGTGCTGATAGCATGTATTAAGACCAAAAGTAAAAAGCCAGATAAAATCTGATTAATTCCTGGAGTTTTTGAATATCAATAGAGTTTGTTGGCTAAACTTTGCCAAGTTCCAAGTCACTGGAGATGACTCTGGCCATAAAAACACTCTGGAAATCTGTAATAAATGGATTTAGGGCTTTTAACACTGAGATGGCTGTTTCCACTATAAGTGGACATCCTTTGGCTCTTCACAAGCTCATCGTCCTCCAGACCCCTTGTTTCAATTCCACAGAAAGTAATTCTCTCTGACCTCAAAGATAACTTTGTTGCTCATAGGAGCAAAAAAACAAATATTAGCCTACGATATTCACCTTAGTTTGTATACCTGATTAAACAGTGGATTCTACTTTCTCTGTAGTTTGAGTGTGGGGCATACTAGCTTTGGAAGTTCCCTCCAAAAATCCTGAAAGAGGAAAAGATAGGTAACCACCAAATAGTTTTATTTTCATTTCCTAGGGGGGTGGGGTGGGGAAAGAAATACTACATTTTTCAGATTCCTCTGCAGGTGCACAGGTGTGTTCTGGTCAGTAATGGAATGTGAACAGTGAATGTGCTGTCCCCACAAGTTCTCTCTTTCCTTCCCACAGTAAACTTGGAAGCAGAGTCTCCAACACAAGACCCAAGCATGAGTGCAGTTAAATGGGAAGTTAAAGTGACATGGAGATAGAATCAGTAACTAAGGCAAAGGGAAGCCAAGCAACTTGGTGGCATTCACCAATAGCACCAGAAGCTCCAGAAGCTCCAGAAGCTCCAGAAGCACCAGTCTGCGAGGGAGGAAGTTCAGAAATGCTTTGCCAGCCAGAGCAGGCTGAGGCTATGGGTGGGCCACAGCATAAAAGACTGCTTGGAGGAGCTCCAATTTAAGGTTAACACAGAAGACAGAACAAGGGGCAGAACTGCAGGCCCAGTGATCTCTCTGGCAGAGGAAGACAGGAAATGCCTTTTTGTGGGAATTTACTGTATCCTCCCACCAGAACTGTTCTAGAAGATAGCCTACTGGCTCTGCCTGCAGAATTATGCTGAAATCCATTAAGGCTAAGAGAAGAATTCAGATATGCATATGCTTTAGCAGAGTGTAGCTGTCTTCTCATTCCTTTCCATCTCCCTTTCCCTGGGAGAGATTCAGGGGGCTGTCAATAATGGCCAAGAAAACCATGCTGCAGAAACTGGCAGGCAGGTCCTGAACCTCCTCCAGGACCGGATGGATGCCATTGCTGGTTGTACATGGCACTGACAAATACCCACCATTTACCCTTATAAGATGGGAAAAACTGCATAAGCCATCATAAAGTCTGTTTTCCTTCTGCCATATTCAGTGCATTTGTTAAGGAAAGTAGCTGGATATTTGTTCTGGATCATTTGGCCTATACCCCACAAGCAACAAACACAGGGAGGCTGTGTGTGACCTGGCTGACACAGAGCTAAGACAGCAGGACTTGACAGAGATGGAGGCCTATATGCCCCAGTCTCACACAATAGCAGAGTGTTGGCCTGCCCTCTTTTTATACCAAATTAATGGCTATAAATGAAGGACCAAATTTGATTCCTTCAAAAATGTGTACTGAGCACAGTACTACAAAATGCAGACTGGTCTTCTGGTAATAATGATGTAGATACCATTCTTGCATTCATCGCTCTTATGGTCTAATGGAGAAGAAATAGTTTATAACAGTTTTAATGCAAGGTAGGATGTGCCATATGCCTAAAGGAGGGAGAAATAAAATGCCATGAGGGCTGAATCAGAGCAGGATGAGATTACACTCTGTTGGAAAGTAGATGGAGGATCTTAAAATGTCAGTGCCGTGTGGCACCACTGGGATCACCTCAGCTAAATACTTGAGGTAGAATCTAAAAATGTTAGGTGATTACACAAGATCATAGGGCCAGTGATAGAATAGATAAAGCCCTGGGCTTCTTCTGAGTCTTTGCCTATCCTGCTATGCCATGCTGCTGCTTCTTCTTGGCAGCTTAGTCATGGGGCCATCTCAACCCAAGACACATTATCCACTGTTCTAAATTCTGTCAATCAATGTGTAAACATGATGAAGTCTATGACCTTGAGAAGCTTATAATCTAGTAGAACAAGTCAAACAAGCACGTGTTTATCTTCATAATATACAATTAACCTTGGGAAATACAGAGACTTAGATATACTAGATTGATATTTAACCTATTATCAACCCACAAAATTTAGCAGAAATAGAAAGTGAGAGTTAAGTGGGAGATGAACAAGTGAAACATGGAAGAAGGAAGAGGGCCAAAAGGAAAAGACTTCTAGGAGGCCAATTGCCTCAAGCAGTGGAACCAGGACAGAGAACTTGTCTCCACAAAACCTAAAACCACTACTGGGTCCCTTGAAAGTACTAGTCTAAAAGTTCTACCCAAAGAGAGGCAGAGTAAAGGAAGTGTCGCCTTGTATTTAGCTCCTGCCCCAAACCCTGAATACATATGAGAATACAAGTACTGACTTTCTGTAGTGAACTGCAAAACCATGTTGCTCCTGACCCACTCCAAAACAATACTCAGAGACATATCTACTCTCTTTTGTAACTCATTCATGCCTCGATCACCTCAATATCAAGGTGTCAGCCTCACTGGTAACTAGGGTCGAGGCTGCTGTATAGAACCCAGATGGAGACCTGCAGTCTCAGGTACTGATTCACAGTTCAAGGCAAGGGCCATCTTACCAATATCCTCTTCTGTCTCCGGAAATCTAACCACTTTGGGAAAGTAGAGAGGGTAAGTCAGCTCAGAGACCTTGCTCGTATAACTGTACTGACAGGTCTTCAGGTTCAAACTTTGGCATTCTCATTTGCTCTGAGGCCTAAAGTACAAGTGCCCTTGAATACTGTTTAGCTGTGGAGAAGAAGAAAGAAAATTAACCTTTGTGTTATGTTAATAACCGTAAAAACCACAATAGCCTAACACACACACACACACAAAGTTTCTTAACTTCAGGCTCTGGAATATCCTCCCTATAAACCTATGGGATAGATTGTCTCCATTTCATAGAGAAAACTAGGTATGAGAGAGAGAGAGAGAGAGAGAGAGAGAGAGAGAGAGAGAGAGAGAGGGAGGGAGAGAGAGATTAAGTGCCTTGCCAAGGGTTACAGCGTAATGCTAAGTGCAGAAGCCAGCAATAAATTCAGGTCTCTCTGATTCCAAAGCTCCTTCTGGACATCAAATTGCCTCTATGAAAGAAGCAGCTATAGTCTAACTGTAACAAAGTAAAAATGTCCCAAGAAGAATATTTGAGTGTATTGGGGCTTGGTGGAGAAAGGAACAGTTAGCTTCCCAAATAGAGCAGCATGTAAATAAAACAAGCTATTGCTGCTGCTACTAATATCATCATCATTACTACCAACATCATCATCATCATCATTATCATCACCTTAGGGAATGTATTACTTCCTGTAAGGAACTAATATGATTTATCCTTATTCTCAGTGAGGATCATATTTCACCTTTTACTCTTGCTGCTAGGAAGCTCAGAGACAAATTTAAAGTTTCTCTTCCAAAAACTGTCTAATATTCCATGTGCATATAATAGTTCATTTTTCCTTTCTATATTTACTCTGGATTGTGATTTTTTTATCTCATTGTTATTTTTTATTCACCATTTTCATATTAATTTATTACATGTATTCTCATGAGACTCCTTAAAACTTTAGTGGAATAAGGTAAGGTATGCATGATATTAATTTAAAAATAACTTACCTGGGTAAAGCTTTCATCTGTAGCATCACACAAATTCTTTAGCCCTTTGAATTCTGTTGCTAAAAAATCTGAAGAAAATTCAAGACACCATATGGCTGTCTTTAGAAAGACAGAGGTAATTCAGGTCTTTGATCTGCTGCACATGGACTGGGAGAGGGAGAGAGGACCAAATCTCCCTGACACAGACAATCATTTGCTTTATTAAACAAGTGTCTTGTATTACGCACAGGGAGTAGTGCATTATGTGGATGCACAAGAAAAAAATATGATGAAAAGTAGATACTGAGCATACTGAATACTTTGGGTTTTGAAATATTAACATCACAGCTGTTTCTAATAATTTTTTCCTAACTCAAGCTTATTTCCACAACATGTACTAATGTAACTGTAACTGCCCCAAAATGTTTTTCATTTTTTAAAATAAAGTCTTCTGAGAAATAACTATGCAACTGAGAGCCCATAACCATCTTAGATCACTGCCTGATACACAGGTCATTTTGCATTCATTTTTTTGGTCTACTAGGATTCAAACTGGGAACAGATTGAAACAGTTGACCTACTTATTAACTTGTGAGTGTGCCTTTCTAGTCAACAACACAACAAACAAACAAACAAAAACAAAGAGAACCTCACTAAAGAGAAAAGTCAAGAAAGTTATTAGGTGAAGCAACCTGGGATTTTAAATGGAGCAATGGGGGAGAAACTCATTCACAGACTGCTGTCTGGGGCGATGATAATGGTAATTGAGAAATTTTGTCTTTTTTTAAGGGTTAGTTTACTTTGGGGTTAACCTGCACTTAATTGCAAAAAAAAAACAACAACCATATTATTATTCCTTTCAGGTTTCTCCTTCTAATTACCTGTTATTTCTAATTGTTTCCCTCCATCCATGTGGATGCCACCTTTTCCAGATGGTTTTATAATCAGCTTTATAAAGTGTTGGGAGATTTCTTCCTTTAGAGACTCAGAGGCCAATGTCTTTTCTGGAGCTGATTTTGCACGACCCAGGGTTGCCGCTATCGCGTCTGCGGATCTGGACAACCTACAAAGGCTTTCCTTTCAGCGCCGGTTCCGTGGGCACCCAGTTCCTGCGCTGGCCCCGGGTTCTGGAGTCTCCACCGTGGCTGCCCGGGCTGAGATGGAGGGATTGGTACCCAGCCGAGCAAAGGGCGCGGGAGCCGCGGGAGCCTGCGGGAAGTACCGGGCGAAGCTGCTCCGCCCCAGGCAGAGCTGGGACAGTGTCACCCACGGTCCCCAAGGGTGTCTCGTGTACCCATCCCGGTCGTTCCCATCCGTCCAAAGCTTGGCGGGCTCCGAAGAACCTAAACGCCAAGAGTTCCCTTCATCGGGGACGTCCAGACCGAGGCCTGAATCTTCCCAACTTCCACCTCCAAAGCCGGACCGTCCGTGAACACAGCGGGATAGTTGCCTCTACCGACCCCCACTTCCTCCCACCTGAATATAATATAATACGCCGCCACCACCCGGAGGGAGAGTCTGGCAAGGATTATTATCCCCTATGTAACGTTGAGGAGGTTAAGGCCATAAGGTGCTCAGGGTCACGAAAAAAATCCGTGCACAATCCTGTCTCGAGCGAGCACCATCTGCCTCCGCCCGTCCCGGAATCACCTAGATCCGGGCGAGCCGAGGGCCAGTGCTCAGGTGGAGGCCAGAGGCCAGGGTGAATTCGGGTTTACGCCCTCGGGGGAGGAAACAGTGGGCGGCAAGGCAGCCGAGGTCAGCAGTGGCCCTGGACCGCCGAGCCAGGGCGAGAAGAGGCGTACGCCGCAGAGCCACCAAGAGGCCGAAGCTCCAGGGACACCGCCGCCAGACCTCAGCAGCTGACGTCCAGCTCCCCGCGCCGCCTGCAGGAAAGCGGAGCCTGCGCCCCCCGCCCCGCCCCCTGGGAACTATAGCTCCCCGCCTGGGGCTTTAGGTTTTCACTCACTTTAACCTATTTTAAAAGGAAACTTTTAATTCAGATGTACATAAGCCCATCGTAGCTTTCTCTTCCACCCATCTCCATTCTCGCCAGGCGGCCACCGAGACTGACAGCCCGAGGGGCATCCACACATCCGCGCACACGCACGCGCACGCACAGGTTCACACTCGCCGCGAACGCCGCGTGTAAGGTCTTGGTCGCCTCCCTAGGTGCCCTGGCGGGGCGGGGCGGGGCGCAGGACACGGTTTGCGCGGTGACGAGGTCTAGTGAGTCTGGGGCGTTTCTGAGGGTTTTCTGTGACCACAGGAGCCCTGCGCCGCGCTGTCCGAGGAGCGCGCGCGGGCCGGGGCGGCGCGCGAGTTTTGCCGGCTGGAGGAGGTGCAGGCGCGGCGCGGGCGCCCCCACTAATCAATAACCCTCAGCCGGGTCTGAACGGCAGGGGGCTGAGAGGCCTTTTCAAGACCGACGCCCGGGGAGGTGATGTATTTATTCTTCGCACTTACTGTTCACTTAGCACCATGAGGGCTGTTTTTTGCACTTATCAACAACCCGCTCCTCCGCCCCCCGACAATGGCCCAGAGGCCTCTATTCCCTGTGGCCCCTGAGCGCGAGTCAGACTACCCGTGGTGGCTCGCCTCTGTCGCTGCTGTCGGCGTCGGGTCGAGACTCCCACCCACTCCCACTCCGCCCTACCTCGCCCACCACTCTCGAGGGCGCGGAGCGGGCTTATCACGCCGGGGAAGGGAATGCGGGATCTGCTAGAGCAGGTCCGGACGTGCGGCGAGGACACCGGGAAGTGGCTACCACCAGGACTCCGGACTCCTGGCAGCAACAGCGCCGCTGCCACAGAGAGCTTCCCAGGGAGCCTTTCTTGATTTCCCGTAAAAAGGGTTTAATTGTCAATAGCTGAGAAGACTTTCCCTTTCAAGGGACTAGAGCAATCAGAGAAACTCCTCTGTTATCCAGAGAGAGTCGGAGGTTGTTACTCCCTGTTCAGCCCCCCTCCCCAAGTTTCTTTAAGTCTGTCTTTATTTCACTCACACACCCCACAGGAGAATCCTAAATGGCGAGTTAGTAGGTTACTTAGGCGGGATCATGCCTTTCTCCCCAAACACGACCCTTCCTTGGATAATTCTGAACGCAAGACCTAGTCCCATCTGCTCTCGCCTACCCGTGGCGGATCCCAACCCCAGGCGAGCCCAGGCTTCGCTGAAAGTCTCAGCGGCCGCGGGCGCGGGGCTTCCAGCGCGCAGCCTCCCGAAGCCGCCGCAACGCTGATTTATGCACCAGGCGCTCTCAGGGACCCCGACGCTTTGGATAGCTTAATTTTTGTCAATTGTTCCTCAACACACTAAGATAGTTTGCAGCTTGAGGCGCGTTTTATTTATCACCCTGCACATGTGAAATACAGTCAGACATAAAAATAACTGACTCTGGGACTCTGGCGCAATGTTGGAGCCGTCGGGGAATAATTTGGCTAACTGACTTGGACGTTTCACCTTCTAAACAGAAATGCAACTCTCAGTCAAACTGTAAATCAGATTGTCTTCGGCAATGAAAAAAAAGAAAAGGCACCAAACCCAAAAGGGAAAGGAAACAAAATGAAAGAAAACGCAGATATTGACCAAAGCAAAACGAGCTTCAGAAACTCAGACTGGATTTTAATTTTAGGTGCAGAACAACGTGGAGAACGAGAAATCCTAAATGTTTTACCAGCCGGATCCTCCCCCAGGGATTCTAGGGTGCCCTTGGAAACGGCACTGATTTATTTATTTCTTTTTACTGTTATCGCTGTTTTTGTGATTAAACAATAATGAATAATAAATGTTATTTTAGGGGTCTCCCTTGAAAAGCTCCAATTATAAATATTAACGGTGGGGAGAGCAGAATGGCCTGGGTAGGTCATCGTGGGAACTCTGGAAGAGACCTAAAACATGGAAAAAAAGGAAATCAGAAATTTCCCTGGGACTTTCCTTGTTTCCAAATTGCTGTAAATAGATAGAAAGAATCTGAGTCTGTTTTTCGCCTCAGGGATTCCTCTCCACCCCTAGGTGCAGGCCTCCCATAATGAAAGCTCAGTTTCTTACAGCCCCACATAGACCCAGTGGTCAAAAGCTTGGCCAGGAACAGCCTTCAGTGAGGCAGGAGCTGGAGAAGAGAAAATGCACACAGGCGACCACTCAACAAATAAGCACAAGGGTAACTCAAGACACAACCAAGTAAAACTTAACACGTGGGAAGAGTGCATCTACCGCTATTTTGCATCCACTCCCCCGCAGTAAATGTTATTCTAGTACAACAAAGCTGAAATACCCCTGGGGCTTTTTTTCCTGCTCTACCACAAAGGAAGTCTGAGGATGGTTTTGTGGACGTGACCCCACGGCGACCTTACCTTTAGACACCTGCCTCACTCCTAGGGTATCGGAACAAGCATGTATTTGTTTAAACTCATTTTTGACCAAAGACCATTCACATAACCAGCTTCTAACATTTCTCCAAATAAAATGGAACTAGAGAGCTGTGACTCTTAAAATCCACAAATTAAAATTAAATTTAAAGATCCTACAGGGGGCTTCAGGTAGAAAATTGGAGGGATTATTTTGAAATAACTTTGAAGGTTTAAAGGAAGATACCCTGGTATTTGAGAGTACTTGACGTCCATTGATAATACTGAATATTTACTATTAAATTATGATTGCAATCAAAATGTGGTTCCAGGAATTAAGTGAAATTAATATTTTGACAGCAAAAAGGGCAGAAAGTAGTGGGAACATTTTCTCATGAGCTAATTGAATTGGTGAGGTTTTGACATTTGCCTGTTCCAAATCTTAATTTGGTGATTTTTATATCTGTCCCAAGGTGGCTTTGCTCAAGTGACATCTCTGCTCCTTCCTGGGCAAGCGGGAACTCAATAAATGCAGCAATCTCTGCTGAAGGGCGACTCCTGTGTTATGAGTAACCCTTTGCCAATAGATGGTCTGATGTCCTTTTCAGTATAACCAGCTGGGAAATTAAAAGAAAAATGTTTGCCTATCCACATATTTATTTTTATTTGTTGTTTTTTTCTTTATTTCTAACACATAGAGATGAGTTCTTTCTCTTAGGATTCCAAACCACAAATATCTCCAAAAATGTATATTCAAAAATTAAATCTACAGATGTAATACATACTGTGAACCCTATAAAATGCGTTTACAATGCTGACTTAAAGAAAGAAATTTATAACTTTCATATGTACCTTCCTTGTGCAATAGGCAACTGCCATATGTTTCCGACTTCCATAATTCAGGGGGTTTTTTGGACATCTGTAGCAGGTAGTGAGTGCTTCTTAAAGTACATTTTATGTAATTTGAGAAGGAACCTGCACCAAAGTCTAAAGGTTAACATAAAAAAAGCACTGGTCTTACTAGAAATGCTAGTTATTCTAAATTTACATCACCAATTATGCATAAATTGAGATAGTTTTTCCCCTCCCCCTTTCTTCATGAGACTGAATTTGGAAATGCAGTAATTGAGAAATGCAGTATTGTATATGCTGAAGATTGTTTACAAACAATATTTCTAAAATGTCTAAATGTATATATTACTGTTCTTCAGTCTTTTGCTTAAAGATTCTCATTTGGCTCTACCTGAAAACTCAGGTTGGAAGAATATTCCAGTAAGATTATTTTGAGACAGAGTTTAGTATTTTATATAGCAAAGAGGAAAAAAAACCTAAGCTTTTTCACTTTTCACTTATCTTAATTTTTTATGATACACGTGTTAAAGGATGGGAGAGTTTTCACAATTAAAAGCGAAAATGAAAACAAACCAAAAGTCATGTGGAAAAGTGATAGCTTGTTGTCAATATTTTTGCCCACGTTTTCAAATTCAGGGTTCATTCCTAATGCTAATACTATTTTTCAATAGCTCACTTCTTTTTATGCAGTTCCAGTGCTAGCTTTAAATTAATCTGCTAAAAGTTCTTTCATTCAGCTGAAACTGTAATGCCTCATCTGTCAGTACAAAAATATGAATAAATTCCAGCCACATTCTTCATTGTTTATACTTTCAGCAGATTATATAAATGTGCACAGAATTTCCACTGTTTAAAAACTGTTAGTATCTACAGATGTGAAATATGAGAACAGGGCCCAATTTACAGCCAATTAGAGAGTGTAATGATTTTTATAAAAAACTAAACACCATACCTAGTGATTCTTAAACAGGGGCTAAATAGGAACACTTCGTTGCATTTTAAGTTCATATTAAACCAGCAGATAATATTTGTGTATAGGGGGAAATAACATTAGATATTTAAATCAAAGAATATGAAGCTGCATATTTTAATATCAATGTAAACATCATATAGCACAAACTATTAAAGTGTCCATTAACTACTTAGAGAATATTACTTAATTTCCCCATTAATTATCTCAGTGTGATTTATGTCCAAATCGATTTATGCGGTATTGGTATGAGCAATGTCCACCTACCCATCTTTGGGTATTCATTTACACCTGGTGTTAATTTCATTGCCTCCTTTGAGACATCTTATAGTTGGATCAGGCAATTAGTGATAGCCACAAGTGCGGCCTCCTTCCTGGACGTTTCTGTTGCTAACCCCTAACTGTAGGGTTGTGGGAGGAATGTGGGTCAATGAGAGAGGAATTGAAGGCTGCGGGTTTTCACGCACAAGGTGAAAAATAACTGCAATATTGTCTGGAGGCAGAGCAGACACTACTGGAAATTGGACATAAGTGGACAAGCTCCCTAGCTCAGCCGAATGAGCTTTCTTCTGGACACATCACAGATTCTGTACTTCCTCACCGTCCCGCCACGAGATCAGTCGCAGGTCTCTTCCCTCCCACCCTTTCTTTCTCTTCCTCAAGCTGGTGAACCTGAAGGTGGGAGGGAGAGCGGTATGAGGGCAAGTTCACCTTCAAAGTACACTCTCCTTTGGCTCTGCCCAGACTTCGCGCTTCTGCTAAGCCGCAGTGAGAAGTGAGCATCGATGGAAAAACCGGCACTGGAAGAGAATCTTTCCTGGCCGAACCCGAGTTTGGGCGCTGGGGAGCCCGGGAGGGCTCTTCGGTGGATCACGCGAGGTATTTTGTAGCGGGACTTGGTCGCAGCTGAGAGTAATCTGGAATATCAAGGATATGTGGAATCAAGGATAGTCAAGAGTCGCCAACACGTGGGGAGGTGTAGTCTGTGTGTACCAATCCGCAACAGAAGCGAGCAGCAAGGAACTGCGTTTCTGGATCTCTTTCTCTGCCGGGCCTGGGTTTGCAGCTGCAGCCGGCAACTCCGCAGGGAGGAGGCCCGCGAGAGCACAGCCCTCCAGACCCTGGCCACCGGGTTCATTCCCGTAGCCTTTGTAAATTTATACAGGTTGTAATTTATTATGTTTATTAACCCAGATCCGCGGGAGAGGCGAGAAGAAGCGTATGTGCCAACAGAACGAAGAGAGTGAGAAAAGGTGGGGGAAGGAAAGTAGGAGAGAGGGAGCCCCCAGCCCGCTCGTGTAGCGCTGCCCGGTGACTCAGCGCGCCTTCGCTAGTCCAATGCTCCTGGTTAGGATATAACTCCTTCCCAGATTAAATTCCAAAGTAATGCCGCTACCCCTTTTGGTGTTTGCATTGGGTCCTGGCTCATATTCACTCTCTCATCTATTTCTGTATTTCTCATCTGGGTTCACCTTTCAGCTAATAATAAACATCTTCTCATGGGTGGGAAGGAAGTCCCGATCTTGCCCCTTCGGAAATTCTGGGGCAACCTGATGAGCCTCAACTCCAGGGGCCAAGAACAGGCTTTTGTGTATGCCAGGAATTACCTCCTTGTGTCGGGCCTGGAGTCTGGGAAACAGAATTTAAAGTTTAGAAACTCTAATGACGATTGTCAACTATTTTAAAAAAAAAGCTCTATCTGGAGAAGGAAATCCTGACACATACGATTTTTTAATTTAGAAATAAATAATTGCTTATAAAGAAAATACAAGTAGATGTCAGGTAGTAGGAAATAGCAAGTTCTCTCTCATTCTTTCTCCCCTCCCCTGCCCCCCCCCCACTGAGAAAGCACAGTGGGGGTGGCAAAGAATGCACGTTAAAAAAGAATCGTGCACACTGCACAATTTGATTAATTTATTATTTATTGTATTTTTCCCATTACCCTTTAGTCCCCTTTTGCCCCCTGCCTCCCCCGCCCCCCACAATCACCACACAGTTGTCCATGTCTATGAAACTGCCCAATTTTAAACTGCACCAAGAAAAATAAGGAGGAGGAACCGGATATGCTCTTTAAAACTCACCCGCCCCTGCCCCAGGTAGTTGTGCTTTCTGGCTGAAAATGGATTCCACTAGGTACCATTCTCCCAGACCTGGACACGCAAGGCTTTTCTGCCCTTCCTTTTCACCCACGTAGTGGAGACAGACACGCTCCTATAGTGTCTTCCCTGGGAGACTTTCATTTGAAATAGAGCCAGGCTGGTTTTGGCAGAGGCCTGACAGTGTTACTCAGTTTTAATCGTTTCTTTAACGTAGCTCATGCCGAGAAAAGGTATTTTCTCTCTTAAAAACTGATGGGAGGCACACGCTCCCCGGTATAGACATTCCCACTCCTGTTTACTCGCACACAGGTGCACACACGCGCGGCCACACACATACACAGGTAGATACGTGCACAGGCGCCTGTGCTTTTCTCCGGCCAATGTGTGCCTATTCCTGTTTCTTTTGCTCTCTTGACTGGCAGTATGCAAGGCCCTGGCTCGACTCCTGAACACATGTGCCACGCTTTTGAGAAAACGCCTTTTTAGGTCCTTAGCTTTGCCATCACTCCAAAGGCCAAGACTCAGCCCTTCTGCAGTCCCCGAGCTTCCTTCCCTCCCGCTCCCAAGAGAAGTTAGGCGCCCCCCCTTCAGGAGTGAAGGTCAGGTCACGGTGAGATCTGAGACCCGCCCTTGACCCGGGGTTGGGAAATGGGGCGGGGGGGAGCGTCGTTGTTGGGAGTGGCTGCTGTTCCCGTTGGGTTCCGGAGCTTGAGCCTGATTCTAGGGCTGCTGAGGCGGCCTGCGGTGGCGCGGCTCCGTCACTGTTTCGAAAAGTCCAGCCAGACCTTGACTAAGGGGAACCACGCCTTCGTCTTGTTCCCAGAGCCTAGTGCACATCTGGATTATTTCTAAGGGACGTAGTCTACCTGCATTGTGGGTATCTTTGAGCCTCGGCTTTCCAGCTTGTCGTCTGTGTGGACACAATTTCCCGCACGTTCGCGCCTTCTGGGGTCTGCGCCCCTTGCTGCCCCGGGTAAAGGCGAAAGAAGTGTCGGAAGCATTGAGTAGGCCTTGGGTCTGAGTGATCCCGGGAGAGTCCTGCAGGCCCATGTAGTCCCTTCTATGTCGATTGAGCTGCGAGGAGTACAAATGGACCAGAACTTGTCTACCAAGCTGGCTTCGCCTCTGGAAACTGCGCTAGTCCCAGGCGGACTCCGGTTTCCGCGTACCAGCAGCTCCTCCTAGCCCTGCCGCCGGGCTCGAGTAGGCCTCAGATCCTGGCGACTCCAGCCCTCGGCCTCAGCGCCTCCGAGACTCCGAGCCTGAACGTCGGCTCGCCAGAGCCAAGGGTCGCTCCAGCTTCGGATTACCAAGAGCCTGGGTGTAGAGCGAGACCCTTCGTTCTGCCTGACCGCTGATACTGGCCACGGACGTCTGGGCCACGCACAACCGGCAGCACAGCTTCCTGCTCAGTCTGCACTACTCCCCCGCCGCCCCCGCCCTTCCTAACCCACTCCCACTCCCGGCCCAAGCCCTCCAGACGTCCTCTGCTCTCTCCGGCCCTAGCCAGCACTCGACCAGGCTTCAGAAACCGAGTTTGCGCTTTAAAAGCTGTAATACCCGCCTGGGGCGCCGTGGAGTTTGGAGGCCCTACGACGTCTTTTGCAAAGCACCCCCCCCCTTTTTTTTTTTTTTTACAAATGCAAAACACTCCTCCCAGTTGAATCCGTCTCTCAAACCTTTAAAAGGGCCTCTCCCCCAAGAGTGTCACAGAATCGCTTTTGACCCTGAGGCTGTCGGACCCTACCCCGCGGTGAGAACAAGAGGGCGTCTGGATGCGCCAGCTCCGGTTCCAGCTCTGAAGGTTGTCTCAGAGGAACCTCGCGTTTTCCGAGCTTCAGTAAAACAATCGAAGTGGCAAAACCACTCCCTGAATCACTCTACTGAAAGCTTAAAGAGAAGTCAGAGATAATAGCGTAGCCAAGAGTTGTGGAGGTTGAATTGAACAAGGGAGAGGAAAAAACAATCCTTTGCCGTCTGTTTTATATCAAAGATTTAAGAGTAATATGCAGCATGAGTTTTATTCCACAGAAATTTGCTGTAGTTAAACCAAACCCATTTTTTGTTAATCCTGACAAAAAGTCGAGTTGAAGTTACAAAACTGTACAGATATATGTTCACTATTATTTGTTTAAAACTTGTTCTTTCTAAAAATTGTTTTTAAGAAGAAACAAGTTGGCTCTTTAAAAACCTGAGGGGAAAAATGGCAAATTGTCCCAAGCAGGACAAATCTGAAGTTAGGTTAAATCACAGAAACATTTAAAAACACTGCAATGAGAACTTTAATTGCATCTTAAAATTTATTTCACTTTGCAAAGATTTTAGGGGTTTTAAAACTAAGTCCTCATCATTAAAGTCGCACAATTTAAATTGAACGACCTACATTTTTAACTATTTTGCTTGTAAGAAAAGGGCTCCTATGAGGAGCCGAGCTTATTTTGTTCTCATAAATATAATGAATTCAAATATATCTTGATTCCCCACTCCCCTCCCCAAGAAAAATCCACCAAATAAAACATAAACAAACAAAAAATAAGCCTATCTAGTGCCTTGCCAAGCAAAGAGTAGGCGCAGGAACGTTTAAATGAGAAAAAAAAATGGGCCTGGCGGTTGTGAATTCTCCCTATTCCTCAAAATGTTCTGAGTTGTAACAATATTAACTGATAAGGGAGTTTCCGGTTTTTAAAAATATTCTTGATAGTTTAACTTGGTGATCATCTAGGCTTAAAGCCAGACGCCTCAGCGGTTCCAGGTCCTGGTGAGGAAAGCCGGGGACTGGGGCTGGCCTGGGCTGGACGCAAAGAGGCTGGCTGACCCTGTTCATCTCGCGGGGTTGGCACGTCCAAGCCAGACGGCGGCGCTTTTCGCTCTAGGTTTTTTGCAACCTTGTAAGGAAGTGGGCGCGGGCTGCGCGGAGTCGGCGCCTCCTGACTGGCCGGCCTCCGCTGTGATTGGCAGGGCCCGGCACTCCACCCCCGCCGCTTTATTGACACTAATGAGCAAGTTCTTCCCACCGCTCTCCTGACTGGAAGTGCTGACAGATCAAGGCAACAAATTTCAATTACAATCCCTAATTTGTGTCCGCAGAGTGTTTTTTACCCATGTTAGTGCTCTTTGGCGCATCAGTCGAGGCAGATCTTGGACGAGCAGGAAGAGGTGGAAGGGGTGGGAGCGAAGGAATGCATCAGTGAGAGAGAGCGCGCGAGAGACCAAGCGAGGGAAACTTGGCGGGCGCGCTGTTAGTTCCTCGGATCCCAACACAAGCGAGAAAGAGGAAACGCCAAATTTGTTTTTTTGCCCGCGGCGGGGAAGGGGGCAGATCTCGGCCTGCGGGAGGCCCCAAGAGTCGTTCAAATTTTGGAGGGGGAAGGAGAGCGAGTGTGCGCGTGTGCCTGCGTGAGTGTATATGAGCGAGGGGCGGGCGGGCGCCTGGCGGCGGGGATGGCCGAGAAGCGGAGGGGCTCGCCGTGCAGCATGTTAAGCCTTAAAGCGCACGCCTTCTCCGTGGAGGCGCTGATCGGCGCCGAGAAGCAGCAACAGCTTCAGAAGAAGCGGCGGAAGCTGGGCGCGGAAGAGGCGGCCGGGGCGGTAGATGATGGAGGCTGCAGCCGCAGCGGCGAAAAGGGCTCTTCAGAAGGAGACGAAGGCGCTGCACCCCCGCCGCCGACCGGGACGGCGTCCGGGCCCGCCCGGAGCTGCGCGGACCTGGAGCTGAGCTGCGGCTCCCGTGGAGCCGCGGGTGAGTCGGCCACTTGCCACCCAACTTCTTCGCGGCGCGTACCCTCCCCAGTTCCGCGGGCCCGCGCAGCCGCGCAAGACCTGAACTTTTGCGAGTCCTGGGAGTGCGCGAGTGCGGAGTTCCTGCGCCCCCGCGGCAACTCAGCTGTTAGCGCGTGAACCGTGGGTGTCAGGGCTCGAGGCTCGCCGCTGCCCTGGTGGCTGTAGCAGGGCTACTCGCGTCGTCCTCCAGACGGTTCGAACGCCGCTTCCAGCCTCGCACCTCAGGCTGCTGCAGCCTCCCGCTCGGCGATCCGCGCCCTCTGCGGCTGCCGTTCGCCGCGCTCCGCGGGGCAGATCTGTACTTTTCGCATCTGCCTCACTGGGGGGGTTCAGCCTGTAGGTGCTCTATTTTCTTTCCTAGTTTTTAAAAGCAAGGAGGTGGAGAGAGCAGCGGCACAACTGCCTCCCAAACCGGAACGAATGCCCTGAGCCATCTGGGCAAACCAGGAAGAGGGCGGCGTATTGCAAACGTGGTTTCCCGAGGGGTAGCCGAGCCCTTCCCTGCCCTTCCCTGCTGGATTCCCGCGGCCCAGGCCGACCAAGACCGTGGGCTTGCTTTTTGCGCTCTTCTCGGTCCTTAGCTGTTTGGCTGAGACGCTCAGGGCGAACGGGGAGTTCGGCGCGAGCGGAGTCTGAAGTGTTTCTAGAGGACGCCTTCGGCCCAGCCCGAAGCCAGGCGCTTCAGACGCCTGTGGAGAAGGGAGGCCCTGACTCTCGGCACCCGGCGCCCGGCACTAGGCGTTTCCGCCGCGTGCGCTGGGGGCACGGGCTGAGTCGGGGTCTGCCCTGGGAATCTGAACTCGGGAACCCGACTCATGCTCCATTGGGCGCGCATCCCAGATCCCGGTGGCCGCGCAAAACTTACTTTTGGGCCTTGACCGCGCGGAGGCGGGGTGCACTGGGGACTTGGGGGCCAAGGGGGCCCCCTGGAGCGTCGTGCGTCTCTTTGGCGGGCAGTGCGGGTGTTTAACGATAGACCTGTTTGTTAGAAGGACAACAGGACAGGAAAGTTCCCCCTTTTCTCCTGGTCCTTCACCTGCCCCCTAGCCTCCCTCCCGACGTCTGTCTCCCCATCAAGATTGCGCTCTGGGGCCCTCACTGGTTACCCCTCTCTACTCTTTGCTGCCCAGGAGGCTGTGAGGATGGCTTCGTCCAGGGCGCTTCCCCACTGGCGTCCCCGGGAGGCTCCCGGAAGGGCTCCCCGGTGCCCGCCCTGGCCAGGCCCGGGACCCCGCTGCCCTCACCGCAGGCCCCGCGGGTGGATCTTCAGGGAGCTGAGCTCTGGAAGCGCTTTCACGAGATCGGCACCGAGATGATCATCACCAAGGCGGGCAGGTAAAGGGCGAGCTGGCGCGAACGGCCCTCAGCCCTGGCCACACCGAGCCCTTTGGGTGGGTTAGGAAGGGTGGGGGGTATCTCTGGTTAGCCTTTCCGTACAGCCCGGACAAGGCCCTGGGTAGGGGTTCGCTTCTGAGACTGGCTTTGCCTGCCTACCCTGGAGTGCTGTCGGTGAGGGGCACAGTCCGACCGCCCTCTGGTTGGAGGGATGCTCAGGAGAAAGTCCCTGTCACCGCCAGTATGGTAGCTGTTTCAACTGATACTCTGCCTGCAGGGTGTTAAAGATTCGTGTTCATATTCACATCTGTCCAGGCATTTATTTAGACTCTACTTCTCGCTTCTGGTACTATGGAACACATTACCTCGCCCCAGGAGCCCGCCTTTTAAAAAGGCAGTTTACTCTTTGGCAGACTATAATTTTGCTTTTTCAGATTGAAACTCACACATCGGTTCTTTATCAAAAGATTTCCTTGAAATGTGAGAACATGGTGTGTTGTGCTATTTTGATATTCGACTAGGATGAAAAGTTACTGGAATCCCCGGTAATACATGCTTAATTCCTTCAAAAATGGTTACCTTGATTTTTAAAAAGTACTTTGTTTGTAGATCCACAGTTACGTAGTTAACATTCTTTTTTCCTAAATGGAATCCAACACATTAGTCTAACTTTGCTGAAGAATTCTTAAAAAAATATTGCAAGCAGTTATATCCATTTTTGAAAGTGAAATTTACATATCCCTCAGTTAGTAAAATAAATGGATTTTGTTGGCCAGATCACATTAATTGGAGAAATATTTGCATTTTAAAGGTTTCAGTTCATTTAGTGCATTGAAATCTATGAATAATATCTTCCTTAAAAGGAATGTAAAAAGCACACACATCTCTTTTAGGGAGTACACATGGCAAAAACCTGGGTAGCATAAAAGTATCCAAACTTATTAGAAATTACAAAAACATATTTTATTGAATCCATATGCTACCTTCTACATTTTCACAGAGCTATTATTAATGATCCAAATTCAGCCTTCAACAACACAAAGCAACAGTTGTCTTATAAAGGATGTAGTTAAAGACCTTTACTCTTTATCTTACAGGTGCACAGAAATAACACTAAAACAGCTAGCGTATTAAACTGTTCTCATGCCTAGTTAGGAATAATGGACTTTCTTTTTTTTGTGTGCAAATGGTCTTTAATGGCATTATTGTTACAGAAAAAAAAATTGGTAAATAACAGTGCTGAAATTCATGTTATAAGGTAAATGAGCAAAAATTAGATTAGCGGGGAGGTCCTGGACATAAGTCATTAGATGAAAGAATTTTTTTTAAAGAAAGAAATGCTCTATTTGTTTTTTTATACACAAAAATATTGCTGTTGTATCCTTTGCTACTGTGCCCTTTTAAAAAGATAGTGCATTTAGTTTAGCATCTCCTATGACACGTATCTATGGGACACCAAGAGAAATCCCGATTTTCATTTGTTTTAATTAGCAGTGTTCTGAGTAAGTGTGGTTAAATAAGAAAGTATTATCAGGTTGTGGTGGGGGAAGGAATGATTTGGTAAATATACATTGTGTTTAGCTTCTGCTTTCAATAAAGAAGTTTTACTATACCTTTCAAATTTAGAGCAACTTTTGCACTTCACCTTTACCATGCTGCAGACAGGAAGTCCTGTCTCAATAAAGAACATATTGTTTGGTTATAGCATGGCACATTGGCTCCTTGTGGGTTTTTATAACCCTTTTAAAGTTTCACATTATAATATATTTTATCACTTTTAGAAATTCAAAATTTCTATTTCTACCATTTGGAACATTTTATTAATGTATTATTAAAATAAATATGCTTATTGATTTTTTTTAAAAAAGTGCTTCCTTTAGTGCCTTTACTCCTTCAGTGTATAAAATGCTTTTGCTTTTAGCTATACTGACATTTCAGTAAATACAGAACACAAGTATAGGCTACAACCGTTTACATTTGAAAGCCTCAGTTTTGCTATGTTCTGTGTTCTGATTTTTTGAATTAAATTACCAAAGTGAATGCTATAAATTAGTTTATATGAAAAAATACAGATTCTCAAAGTTTCTTGGCTTATTCATTCTCCAAGTGTAATCACAAACAAAAACAAAAGCCAGATCCTTTCTTCTTTCCCTCCTTGTGCATAGGCGCATGTTTCCAGCAATGAGAGTGAAGATCTCAGGATTAGATCCTCATCAGCAATATTATATTGCCATGGATATTGTGCCAGTGGACAACAAAAGATACAGGTACAGTGATTGGATGGGTACAAGAGGAAAGAAGACACTAGGTTATGTCTGTTTGGTCTGTAACTATGATGTTTGTTTCCAAAAGCCTGTAGAATTCCCCGATCCATAATCCAGTACCCTTCAGATCCAGTAGCCCAGGGGATGCCTTTTCTTATAGTAAATGTGGAAACTTAATTTTTGTTTTGCTTTCCATAGATACAGAAATCTCTTTAAGTACTGAAGACTTTTAATAGGGGCCAGTTTAGTGTTGCTAAACCAAGTGAATATCGATTTACATTTTGATTAGAGTTTTGAGAGGAAATGTTAAGTAAAGTTTGTACATATACATAATATTTAGTGAAATGTTTATTTTCTTTGTGATTTTTATCTTTAAATAAATTCCCTTTATCTGGGTACATTCAAAATGGTACCTGTCTGCAGGTTTTCCTCTTTACTTGAGAAAATGATTAAAGATATTTTACAATTTAGAAAAATCAAATTTCATAATTCTTTATGATATTAAGACATACTTAAATTGGTAATAAATTAATTATCTTAGTGTTGTTTTTGCTTAGTAGTTAATAATCTGTAGTATTTGGATTTTGAAAGAATATATTTATATAAACATCAAGTAAAGTTGGAAAAGATATACATTCTTCAATAATCTTTGCTCTTTTTCTTCTGTAAGTAAGCAAGTCAATAATTTTTAATGATGACGCTTTTTATTTTTCTGAGGAGTTAAAAATGCTAACATTTAAAAAAGGAAATTTTGAGTAGAAAGCCAGAATTTATGCTCTAAATTTTAGTTTTCTTTGTTTTTGTTTTGTTGTTTTATTTGGTAAGTTTTTAAATGAAATCAGATTTGGTTTTTATCACTTCTTAAAATTTAGGGAGTTGATTTTTGGAAAAAGGTTTATGGTGTCACAAGTATATCGATTTAATTAGTACAGGCACATGTGGAATACTAAAAAATGTTTAATAAAAATGACAGGTTTATTATTTGTGTTTTGTGTATATATTATATTACTTAATTAAATAATCCAGGGAGTTTTGCTAAAATTATCTATTGCATGAGAGAAGTTAGAAAGCATTGAAGTTTATTTTTTAAATATACTTGGTTTAAAATTCATATTCTAATGTGGGTTTCATGCCAAGGAAAATAATGTAGTTCTTAGTGAGCTTAGAAATTATTCCTTCCTCCTCTAGGTTTATCTCATATTTCTTCCTCCAGATCTCTTCCATATAGGTTGGATGGTTTGTTCTACCTTCCTGATTCTTATTATTTTCACATAAACAAGAATAATTTCAAGTATTAGTATTAAGATGCCAGATTTTTAAATGATCAAGTTATAAAACATAAATTTGCTTTCAGTTATATCACTTCCCAAGAAATTTGTTTTTAGCATTTCTAATTACAGTGTTTCACAAAGAATATGTAGCATGTAATATTTATTCTCTTAGTGGGTGTAGGTTTTTAAACTGTTCAATATGCATTCTTTTTCAATTGATAGAGCATATTACTCTATTTATTTTGGTAATAACTCTGTCCATAGTGCAGTTGTTGTTGTTGTTTTTGCATTTCTAAGATTTGCATTTGATTTTCCAACTCTTTTCTGTTAGGGCTTTTAGCCCTAACAGAAAAAAAAAAAATTGGCTCATTCTCTGCTATCAGAGGACACTATGTTGTCAAGGTAAAAATGATTGTGACTTATAGGAATGTAAAATTAATATTCAAAAAAGCCTATGCACTTAGGAACTTATTTATTGAAATTACACTATACCAAAAAAAGGGAATTAAAAAAACTTGTTCTTAATTTTGTGACTATGTATTTTTTATCCAAGAAAAGGAATTAAAGAATAAAAGGCATATTGAGCTCAAAATAGAATGAAATATGTGACCATAGTTGAAACTGAGGGTCTTATCAGGGATGTGATGAAAATATTTCATGCTATTTTAAAAAGAAATCTATATACTACACAGGTAGAATTCTCTGAGACTATTAGTAAATTGTTGCTTTACATTTTATGTCATATTTTAAAACACAAATGTAATAAAAACACCTAAGTATACAAAGTAATTTTATTTTCTATCCTTTTCTAAGTCAGTCATTGACATACAAGTTTCTAGTTTTTGAATCAGTGTATTTTAGTAAACACTAATAAACAATCATCTGGATAGAATTAAATATTATGATTTTATTACTTGAAGCATTGTGATTTAAATGTATTATTTTTAGAGTCAATATTTTTGACACAAACAGAATAGGATGTTTTGTCTCATAATTAGGAGAGTAATATTATATATACCATAATTTTCAAAGTTTTGTGTATACTTTAATTAGTGGTATTTAAAGCTATTTACAGAATTTTCTTATAACAGTTAAGAAAGAGAAATATGGAGATAAAATTCTACATTTTATGATTATACAAACTTCTAAAATTAAACTGAATACTTTATCCTTAGTTTATAGTGTAATGGAATTAGAAAAAGTAGTTCTAAATGATAATAGATAAAACTTTTTTGCTCTGAAAATAAAAGTTACTGAAACTTCTAACAATTTCCCATTGCCTTTCTGCTATCTACTTCATCAACCTGTACATAAGCCTAAAATGGGAAGTGATAAAGGAAGTGGGACACTTCTAGATATAACTTTCATGTATTTTTGAGATTCACTTAAAGGTGAGCTTGACAACCTAACAGTTGCTCATGTCAATTGACTCTCCAGATGAAAAATGGAAAATATCAGAACATAGACAGAATGGCTAACATGAATAAGTGTGATTCTTGAGAATCAGGATACTTGTATTTATGGTGGTGATGGTATGCATATTTTCACTAAGCCCTTAACACACCACTTTGTGGTCAGTAGGCCAACTGCTGCCTCAGAGAGTTTTTGAAAAGTTGTCAAAATCTTATTTTATATGCATTGGATGTAAAGAGCACATCATTGTATTTTAGATTTAAAACTTTGTCTGATTCTACTGAGTTGGAAATTCCAAGAAAACAACGGTCCACATACTGAGCCTCGTCATTGTCTTTCAGGTATGTTTACCACAGCTCCAAGTGGATGGTGGCTGGAAACGCTGACTCCCCAGTGCCACCTCGGGTGTACATTCATCCAGACTCTCCTGCCTCAGGAGAGACTTGGATGAGACAAGTGATCAGCTTTGACAAGCTCAAGCTCACCAACAATGAACTGGATGACCAAGGCCATGTGAGTAGCTGGCATCCATAATTCACTGCAGTTGGATGGTGCACCCACATCCATACTGTGCCAGACTGCAGGAAAGGAACTTTTCTAAATCAATAATATTTCTCTCCTGGTTGATCAGCATGTGTATTATAAGCTGTGCAAAATCAAGGTGATAATTGCATCAGAGATTATGCTTGTGGCCAGAGTATCGATCTATGAAGCATTTAATAGATTAAAACTAATATATTGCACTTGTCCTGGAATGAAAGAACCCCTGGCAGACTGTTCAACCAAGACATTTGTTTGAACTCCTGTGAGGTGCTAATTGTCATACTCTGAATATGAATACAATTTGTTTAACTGGAATAATGATTTATTGTGTCCTGCCTCCATGTGGCCTTTTTCCCAGTTGAGACTCATTGCTTCTCAATAATGTTCCAACTGCAAACTCCCAATTGTTTTGTAATGACATCTAATGTGTCAAAATATGTAAAAATAATAATTCCTTTTAGTCTTAAAACTGCTGAAATATGCTATGTAAGTCAAAGTCAATCATTCCAATAATACAGTCATTTTAACACCTTATTTAATTTTTATGCATTATTGTTCATAGGCAATATTTCTACATTATTGTTTTAATAAGTAAGTAACTCTGGATACATGCTGATTTCCATTCAAAGTTAGTATTTCTATTGGGTTTCTGTTATTTGAGAGGGTTTTGATTGATTCCAGATTAAAATGCCTTTTGACTAGTATATTATACATAAAATGAATATCAACTAATTCATTTCTCAAAGGGGTGACAAAGATAGCATATTTATGAGCAATCTTTTAAAACAAAAATGCAAACTGTTATAAACTAGTAATACTATGATGACAGGATATGATTTGCAAGTTGCTAGACAATAACTTAAGTAACTAACCTTAATGAAAATGTTCAAGTACAAATTTCATCGTGGTACAAAGGCAGTATCCAGATTTTCAGATGCATTTATCTCACTTTGCCAGGGTTTTTGTTTATTTGTTGCCTTTTATGATTTAAAACAGAATTGGAAAGGTGGCATTTTACTTCTGAATCCAACTTCATGCCCTACATTTTAGCGCATTACTTCATTTTTCTTTTTTATTTACACAATCGAGTGGTATCAATTATTTTTCATCTGACTTCAGTGAAACACTGGTTACTTCTGTCTCATTGAGAGAACTGACTGTGATATGCTGCCAGCATTGGAAGATGCTGGTAACATATTGAAAGATCTTTTATGTTTTTGGGAATAAAAAGTTTAAAAATAAATGTTATTAAGTGTTACTTGTTTTAAAAAGCTTAAATACTCCACTTTACTGAGTTCAACAGTTTGAGTATATATCTTTTAAAGAGATAATTTGGTCTAGAAATGCTATACTGTCATAGATATGGCATAAACACCCTTTAATAGTTTAAATTAATATGGTCATTTTTATAATTCTAATTCAGATCAGATTACTGGCTTTATACCTAGTATCTAAAGTCTATAGTATTAATATAGATCTAGTAATTTATTTGTATGATTTTAACTTTGTAATTTCACTAATTTTAACTTTAAAACAGTATTCTCTAGAGAAACAGAACCAATAGGATGTGTTTAAATATAGAGAGAGAGTCTCATTTTAAGGAATTGGCTCATGCAATTTGGGGGGCTGTTACATTCAAAATCTGCAGGGTAGGTTGGCAGGCTACTGACCCAAGAAAGAGCTGATGTTGTAGCTCAAGTCTGAAGGCAGTCTGGAGACAGAATTCCTTCTTCCTCAGGGAACCTCAGTCTTTTTCTCTTAAGGCCTTCAACTGATTGGATGAGGCCCACCCACAATATGGAGGGTAATCTACTTTACTCAAAGTCTATGGATTTAAATGTTGAGTTTATCTAAAAAACAAACAAACAACAACACCACCATCATGGCAACATTCTGACTGGTGTTTGGCGAAATACATAGGTACCATGGCCTAGCCAGGTTGATACATACAATGGCCACACAGCATTTGTTTAAAATGCAAAAGATTACAAATTGAAATGCAGTTGTTTATAACTAAATACTTATATTTTACTATTAAGAAAAACAAAAACATTGCAGAAAGTAGGCAAAATCCAGATAAGTGTGTCATCTACCAGTGAAATTTTTCTTGTGAGGTTGTGGTAGGATGTAATACTTTAAGGGAGGTAATTGGTGTGTATGGGGAATAGGGAGAGGAAGATATATATCTGTGCATTTTGGAAGCAAAGAAAGTGCCTTTGCAAATGATAAAAATGTGTGTATCAGTTGGTACTAGAGGAGAATGTAGGAGAGAAAATGCTCTTTTTTGTTACTTATTTTAAAAAAGATATTTTTGAAGACTTTGTAAAATGTAGTATGAGGTAAAAAGCCATAGTCTCTGCCTTTGGTGATCTTTAA
Source organism: Phyllostomus hastatus (assembly GCF_019186645.2). Taxonomy (NCBI): domain Eukaryota; kingdom Metazoa; phylum Chordata; class Mammalia; order Chiroptera; family Phyllostomidae; genus Phyllostomus; species Phyllostomus hastatus. The sequence continues at coordinate 38,417,800 of NW_025333872.1, read as the reverse complement.
GCCTAGCTGGGGAGAGAAGACATACTGTCAGCTGAGAGAAGTTCAGATGCCACAGTGTTCCAGCCAGGAGAGACTGGGGAGGCTTCCTGAAGACTGTGTCTGTTGTGTTTATTTACTCAGTTTGATGACCTTAGTGAGTTTAGGTTAGAGGTTAGGAATTTGTTTCTTATTCTATTGTTGATGTGATTTGGGTCTAAGAAGACAGTAGTACCATTGTGGTGTGACTTTTAAATGCAGTAGTCCCTTTCCTCATGCAGGGACCTTTCAGGGGCTCAATCACCCTTCCACCCTGGTCTGGTTGAGGGCTCCCTCCCCCCATTGTAAGGGAAGTGATACTAATCTCTAACTAATCAAGCTGCAGATTTAAAGGAGAAGTGATTTTCTAATTTGCTTCCTAAACTGCTTTCTTTCTTTCTTTCTTTTTTTTTTGTGTGTGTGTGCTCCCAGTTCCCAGCTTTACTCTGCTAAAGATATACAAGTGTACAACATAGTGGCTTGAGACCTCCATGCAGACCCAAAATTTTATTAAACCTCGAGTGATTACAGAAATAAATTCTCACAGGGCCTGGACCTAGGACTGCATGAGATCTGAGATTATGTGTCATTGGGTTTCCCCCAAAGTGACTTTTCATCTTTCCAAATACCAGGGATTGTTTGGAGAGGAATATTGGTGAGAATCTAGAGTGGAAATATCCTACTGCTCCACAGCTAATCTTCGAATGTTGTGAAGACTTTATAATCCCTACTTGGTCTTTGAGGAATCTAGTGCCAGATTTATGTTGGGCTGTATGCAAAACAAGACTGGTCCTTGGGCTGCCCATGTGCAGATGGTTAATGTGTGCTTGGGTGGGGTATTTCCTTCTCACCATGTACATGTTTTCCTACTCATCTGGAATTTGCTGTCTGGAGGGAAACATTTAGATGATCATTTTCCTAAAGAATTAGAACACATTTAACAGGTGCACCTGAAACCTCAGCTGGGCTTGTACCCACAGTGCTTTGGAAGGAAGCATGGCCACAGCCAGGGTACCTGTGAAAGGGTCTGTTTTCCTAGCCACTGAGGATTCAGTGATATAGTGGCAGCCTAGCTCTAAGTTTGTCCTCACCCTATTCTCATTTCTGCTTGAGAATGCAGTGGGGAAGCAAGATACTACAGAGGAGAGTGCTAGGATCTCCTCAGTGGAAAGAACTTAAAACAACTTAGAGGTCCAACACATTCATGTTCATGGGCAAGTCACTTTGGCTCTATGAGGCTTAGTTTCCTTTTTCTTTTCTTTTTTTGTGCTCCCAGTTCCCAGAGAATTTTGTGTGAACCAAATGAGTTGATGGATTTGAAAGTATATATTTGTAAGAAGTGCTTTATAAACAACATCATGCCTGAAACAAAACCAAGGTCGCCTTGCTATGGAGTTTGCAACTTGGTGTCCTGCATTGACCCCTACTATTTAAATTGATTCAATATTTGGTATCACCAAAAATACAGGGAGTCAGGTTTTTGTTATCTGCTCTTTCTTGGTGGTTTGCTTGACTTGTTGCAATACTGATACTTAGGTCATCTAGAAAAATTTCCAGAATCAGCAGGTAGTGTTTGCCTATTGAGCTGTTTTAGAAGGTTCAGCTGGCATATCTGTCAAACTATGGGAACTTTAGACCCATCAGTTGAGAAATAAGTGATATCATGCTTCTCTTAACTCAAGACTAGTGCCTTAAAAGTTAAAAAAAAGTGTGTATTATCTGCAAAGCTGCATTCTGTATTATGGACATAGGCCCATGTGATATTAGCACTACTAGGCAATAACAAAGAAAAGAGGTCCTCCCTCTAAACAGAACAGAGAGCATGAAACATGCAGATCAGATGTAATTATTTGAGTTTTAGTGATGGGCAATATCATTGTGGTCTCCTTGTTTACAAGGCCAATGGTTCTCTTTGCTCTACTTCTTCTATTAAATCAGCAAAATATTATAGACGATTCATCATTATAAGTTTGTGTTAAAATGCAGTGTTATAAGAAGAACTGAGGCTTGTTTAACATTCCCTAAAAAATTCCAAGTAATATTGAAAATTACATTTTGCTTCATTAATCTTTAGATTGTTATTGGCAGCTGTCCTTTAATCTGCAGATAGGGGTATAGCTATATGGAGAAATCTGCTTGAGAGAACAAAGTCTTCATAAAACGAAAACCTTCTTTTCATTGACTGATAAACAGAAACTCAGATGAGTTTTTGTTTCCTTCATTTCAAGTCAGTTCATTCTAGTCCTCTGAAATTTGCTATGCATGTGTTATTTGTTTAATGTGAAGTAATTTTCTACAGTCTTCTGTGCTGGAAGTTTTTGATCACTAGAATTAAATCTTGCTTCTGTGTTTTTCAGACTTTTTAGCTGACTCACAACCAGAGACACATTTCATGTTATGACCTATTGCACGTGCATACACAGAAAAGAATATTTTGCAAAATAATACTTATCCTTACTACAAGTAGCACACTCTATTTTCTACTTTATTTTATTTTATTTTTTTATTGTTGCTCAATTACAGCTGTCCCCATTTTTAGCCCATTACTCTCCCCAACTCTGTCTACCCCTCCACCTCACACAATCCCCATCCCCTCGCAGCCACAGCCCCTGTTGTCTCTGTCCTTGGGTCCTTTTCACATGTTGCTCTTTGTGAGCACTAAAGGGTTGCTGAAATCCTGTCCTTTTTTAGCCTTGGAAAGATACTTCTCCAGAGGTTGCAGATTTGTGTGTGTGTCCCCAGGTGATCAGGGGCTTCATGCCCTCTCCTGCTCCCCTCATACTTATGCTGCCCCTCCCTGAAGCGTGTCTGCTGTCCAGGTATCTGCTCTATGGATAGAAAGGCTATTTTAGAGTAAAAATACAAAACAAAACTAAACACTGTGCTGGTTACTGCCAGAATGTAAAGACATTCTCTTATGGCAGCAGTACACTCTCTGGGTAGAGGGCTTTTGTGTGGGGGCTGACCAAAGATTCTGTGTTTGGCTCATTGAACTGCCTGAATTCTGAAAAGTGTAAGGCAGGTCAACCACTGTGTTTTTCCAAGACTTCTGAATAAGTGCTCCTAACACTCCAAAACCTGAATTCAAATCACATAGCTAAGGAAAGATAGAGGCTTATTAACTAAACTCATTAATGAATATCTGAAAATAGAGTCTCAGCAACAAATAGAAAACCTCATTGGATGAGGCTGTTCTTTTATCCCACCTCCTCAACCTTGAAAACATAAAACCCACAAAGAACAATAAATTCACTATAATCCCATCATCCAGAGATGATCACTATTCAGATCTTTGGATGGGTTCTTTTTACTGTCTATTTTTATATAGTTGTGGTAAGTTTATAAACAACTTGGATCCTTTTTTATCATGTAAGATTTAAAAAGAAAAATTTATAATGTGGTTAAAATTGTACTAAACAGTAATTAGAAATGACTGAATAATACCATATCCAGTTGTGTTGCCTTTCATTAACCTAAGTGATCTACTCATGTAAGTGCTTCATAGTTTTTCCACTGTTATAAATGGTTCACTGCACATCCTTGTAATGGAATGCTTTTCTGGATTTTAAATATTTCCTTAGGATGAATTCTCATGAGTGGGTAGAAGGTAGAATGGAGTTGAAGCACATGATAAGATTCCTCCAGCAGTCTGAGAATGCCAGCTTTTTGATCCCCAGGTGTCTGGGTTTTGGAAGCTTTGCTGTGATGGAGGCATGGACACAGGGCTCTCCAGACAAATCAGAGACTTTGCAGGCTGCACATATGGCAGACCCTGGGCTATCTTTAACATTCCCTTTGCTCCTAAATAGACATATTGCAGTCATTAATAGAGGAAGACTGCTCTCTTAAGAAAACATTGGTGTGCAAATACTTACTGTTTTAGGGGATGGGTGTGGTGGAATTTAAATAATCATTTCAAACTCACTTTTAGTTTTATTGGTTTGGACTCGTGTTCCATTCAGCTCATTATAGGTAAAACACTTAGGAATTTGAGGTTAAGCTCACATGGTTGTACACAGGGTTGCATCAAAATAATGATTTTTTTGTGTGTATTTTTATGCACATTTTACAAATAACTTCCCAGCCCTTCATCTCCAATTTTGATATACTTTATTAAATTTTCATTTCTGAATCCTTGGAAATTTTTATTTCCAACTGGGATACATTTTACACATTAAATATTTCGTCATAGTGTTGAAATTGGGCAAAGGTTCCTGATACAGTTCGCTTTTCTTTCCTTGCCATAGATTATTCTTCATTCTATGCACAAGTACCAACCACGTGTCCATGTCATCCGTAAAGACTGCGGTGATGATCTTTCTCCTATCAAGCCTGTGCCATCTGGTGAGGGAGTGAAAGCATTCTCTTTTCCAGAAACTGTCTTCACGACGGTTACGGCCTATCAGAATCAGCAGGTATTGTTCTCAGAATTGGTATCTTTCCAGACTTTTCATTTGAGATGTAAATAGAAAGTTATCTGTCCTTTTTATGATATCTAAACAATATGAATGGTCACAAAGCATTTGTCATATATGATATCATATCATTCTTTATCCTGGATTCTCCAGTAAGGCTACTGTAGTGAGCATATTTTTTAGACAAGAATGTGTCTCATGACCAACAATGTCAGTTTTACTTTCCATTTTGAAATATTAAGTCATGATATCATAGGAAAATTAGAAAGTGCATGTATTGCCTAGGAAATAGACAATATGAAAAAAAGTGAATTGTACAATATCAGAGAGCATGGAATTCAGTAGCTCTTTATTTTAAAACTACAATCCATGTATTACAAGAAATATTTCAGAAGAATTTATCCTTTATTGTCATTTTGGGATAGATACAAAGAGGGCTATTTCTTTTAATATGTTTTAATTGTGATAGAGGGTGATATATATGCTTATAGTCTGAGAGATCAGCAATTATGGGGTAATCCTTTCCTAAAATTGGAAGTACTCTGAGAAATAAATATTTCTTGTGTATGTAGGTAAGCATATATCTATATTTTTCAGGGCTGTGTCAAGTAGGTGGAGAATTGAATTAAGCCGATTTTTTAATCCATGCAATTCTGGCCAGTTTTCATAAGAAACAGAGATGTAGTTGAGGCTGATGTGGTCTTTGGTACATTTTTAAAAAATTTTAGTTGTCAGCATAATTATTTTAGGTCTCCATTTCTCTTTAAATTTACATACAACTCAGTTGAAATTTGTAAGGCTTTCTAATCTCTCTGTTGTGGTTTCTGTTATTTTAAAGATTCTTAGTGGATGTGGATCCTGACCTCCCTTTTAAGACTGAGACTTATCTACACTCATCCGTTTGGAGATGCCAGTCCCATAAGCAAAGCTGTTCTGTACTCTCACACTCCCATTGTCACACTTTTATACAGGTTTTTAAGAACCAACAGGAAATGACCTTTTAGATAGGCTGGACATAATTAGGAAGATATTCTTAAAATATGTTAGGTGCAGAAAATAAACTTTTCATAAAAAAAATAATGCATGAGGAGAAAAAAGCAGAGTCATTTAGTACATGACTCTTAAACAACCCCGATTCATCTTTCTCTGCCTCTTTCTTGAACACACAAAAATTAACTGTGTTAAATATGTTTTTTTTCTCCCAGCCTCTGTGATACAGTAAAAGAGACAGTGAGGTTTTGGTACATGTTGGCCACTAGCACCAATTGACAAATGCTGACTGATTGATTAAAGAGAGTAGAAAAATTAAAAGGGAACACAATAACAATAAAATGCAATCATTCTCGTTTTTGAACTTCCCAGCTACTATTTTGAAGAACTTACAGAAAATTGGTAAGCAGCCTAGTGTGGTGGTTAACAGCAGAGGCTCTAAAGCCTGGGGTCCCAGCCCAGTTCTACCACCAAGAAACCTCTCATCATAGGAAACTTAAGCCTCAGTTTAAAAGAAAACATAAAATTGAGATAATAACTATATGTAAGTTGCTATGAGAATGAAACAATAATATGCATAAAACTCTTAGTACAGCATAAATGGTGTACATGCAATAGATGGGATGTCAGTAAGAAACATAGTGATAATAGTAATTGTGCTGTATCTCTATTTACCCCTATATATAAATCTGTACTTTTTTTAGAAAATACTATTTTAAATGAATATTTAAATTATTTAATGTTTTGAAAACATTATTTAATGAACAGAATTGAGCTATAATGAGTTATAAATAATTCCTTCAATGAAAGAGTAGCATACATGGTAAATTAATAAGAAAACCCTTACATCATTTATAATGTAGTTTTATCCGTGTATGAAAACACTACTGTATGGAACTCAGGTATTTCAGGTGTGACATGACTGATTCAGGGGTGGCTAACACAATAGCCAGGCACTGAAGATGACTTTCCAAAGATGCCTTTCTTTGCCTTAGTGTTACCCAACAGTGTTTGTCCTTGACCAAAGTGGTACAGTCAGAAGTATGTTTAGTAACTATAGATTTCACTAAACCAAGGAACACAGGACACAAAGCATGATGTGCTTCTTAGAAAATAGGCTGCAAACTCCTCTGGGTAAAGTGGAGATCTGGAAGGAAATATGGGATGCTGCTTATTAGTGTTAATTTCAAGATGATGTAACTAAAAAACAATTTGATTGGAGATGATTAGACAATTTGTAAAAAAATTTTCCCCCAAATTTTGGGTCTTAGTGGGCAAAAAGCTGGTTATGAGTCAACAAGTGAGAACTATAAAGCTAAAACACCATTTATATCTACTACAAATATAAAATGTAATGCCATTAAAACCTTCAAATAGTGGTTAGTGGTGGCTAGACATCACTGTAGTACTCAGGTGAGTTTAGGACCCCACAGATGAAAGAAGAAAAAGTAAAACTTTTAGATGAGAGTCGTAAAGATGGTTCAAGGAGAAAGAAGTGAATACAGAGGCAGAAAAGTTAAAGGAGTGTAAATGATCTAACTCAGGAACAGAAAGATATGTAGGAAATTAACAATATTCAGACATATAAATGGCTGTTAAATTGAAATTGGATATTAGCTGTTTACCACCTGCACCACCACCTGCACCACCACCACCACCTGCACCACCACCACCACCTGCACCACCACCACCACCTCCACCACCACCACTACCTCCACCACTACCACCACCTCCACCTCCACCACCACCACCACCTCCACCACCATCTCCATCACTACCTCCACCACCTCCACCACCACCACTTCCACCACCACCTCCACCACCACCTCCACCACCACCACTACCTCCACCACCACCTCCACCTCTACCACCACCTCCACCACTACCACCACCTCCACCTCCACCACCACCACCACCTCCACCACCATCTCCATCACTACCTCCACCACCTCCACCACCACCACTTCCACCACCACCTCCACCTCCACCACCACCTCCATCACCTCCACCACCACCTCCACCACTTCCACCTCCACCACCTCTACCACCACCACCACCTTAAGAAAAACAGGGTTAAAGTGTGTCACGAAGTGAAAAGGAGGAGCTTTAGTTTAGAGTGACTAGAAGACAAAGGGCAAGTTATCAACAGACTATTCTGAATCTCCTTCTCTAGGCAAATTAAAAGGAAAACAAACTTTATTTACAGAGCTTGAATGAGGGGCGGGGAAATGTCTTTTTCATAGCAGGTAAATGTTTGAATGATTTCTGAAAATTTTTTCTATCTTTACTGCTAAGATAATAAAATACTTGGGAAATGAGAGAGGAACACCACAGACTCCTTCAACACTGACTTTTGGAATTACTTGTAGTTCTTTCATCACTTCCATTTTTAATAACCTTACTTGGCATTTATAATAAGATCCGATGTGATTTTTTTTTAACTCTGCAGATTACTCGCTTGAAGATAGATAGGAATCCATTTGCCAAAGGCTTCCGAGACTCTGGGCGTAACAGGTAAGTCTTGGTCTTCGTGAACATCTGACTGTGATAAATATATTTGTTTTTATTGTATATTTTCCAGTACAAAGTAAACAGTTAAATTTGCTGGCATGGTTTTGAAGTCATTTCTGATTAGAATTTAAACTTGTTAACACTGTTGGCACTTGGTTATAACTTACTTTTGGATGTAGTGTTGTGGCCTGCCCATTCTTAAGGTGAACTTTGATGTGTAATGCTGGGGTGAAAACGCAAGTTCTCAGGGTGTACAGCACATGCTGCCTCTGAGGGGACTCAATGAAGCCTGCCCTTGCAGGCCCAGGGGCTTCACTATTGTAAGTCAGTGCCGTCTCTGCATCTGCTCTTGGTTTAGAAATTGCTTAGTGATGTCACAGCTATCTCCTGATTCTGTTTTTGGAATATGGCGGGGTCTCTTGTTCCCTCAGATTTCCAGCTAGAATGTGAGACTACTGCCCATTGCCAAGAGAGCTGATGTTCTTCAGTTTCCAAATTTGTCTTGGCTCGGCTGACAGTCACACACTTGTTTATTTTTTCTGTGTCGTGTTTTATAGTGTTTGTACTAAGTGGGAGAGCTGCAATAATGAAATCCACTCTATTACTTTTATCAAAAAGCAGATCACCCTAGTTTGTGTGCCAAGGGTTTTTGAATTTATTGATAGAATTTTATTCCAATACAGTTCAGTGCAACATTTTCAAAAATAACTGTTGATAGTAGTAGAGAGTAATAACAGACTAACGTTCTCCAGATGACTTTTCAGAAAAAGGCTTGACTTAAATGTTTTTAAAAGCATTTTGTTTTTAAAAAAGCATTTGAGAAATTTTTGTTACTCTGCTCCAGAAATTATTCTAATACTCCTTGAAAACTTGGTATTGATAGTTTATGTCTATGTGTGAAGTTAAAATCCCCAATTATCTTATTTTAGAGACAATTTCATTTAAAATTATAGAAAGAAAACAATCAGGTAGTAGCCCAGATTTTTAGTTTTTTTCAGCTGATTAATTGGACAAGGCAGGTATAGACCTTTTCTCAGAATACAGTCAAGACTTGATTTCATCTTCTATCCAATGGTGTCATTTAAACACTGCAATGTGAGTACTAAAAGGCAATGGAAGTATTACTTCTAGGGTGGCCTTTAACTTGGTGTGGGTAGATCAACAAGACTAATAACGGTCTTCCCTCTGAAATTCTTCACTCTGTAGGAAGATTTGCATATGTTCCTATGCAAAGATGTTCGCTGCATTGAAATTATGTATTCTGTTTTTCAATGTCTGTTTCAATGTGGAGAAAATTTTGCCTGGCTTTTGTTGTTATATTAGCTCCTGATTAACTTTGCTTTTTTCTGAAAGCTGAATAGTTTAGTCATTGAGATGGTTACTGGTGAAGTAACTGAAGGGTCTTCAGGAAGATTCCTTTTCTCATTTGATGAACACTTCGTGGAATCTTCATGTGGCTTTGGTTATAGCAGAATAGTATTTATCCAGTTAAGAGTCTTGCATATATTTCAGTTTGTTACTTTTTTAAGCAGAGACTACATTTATTAAAACTCTCTGGCATGTCAGGAGGGCAGCACTGAGGCTGGGAGGGAACACAGCCAGCGACTCCGTCCAGGCTCCCCAGGAGGACAGTTCCAGTGAGACCTCACTGCTGTTGATGCCGGGGCATTGCACTGCTTATATGCTGCTTCATTTCTGAAGCAATACATTTAAAAATATTTTAAAAGTCAGATTTGGGTAGATAATAATAGTGAATGAGCCTGCAAGTAAAAGTGAAATGATAGAATGCATATGACAAGTTTTCAGGATTTCTTGAAAAGTCAGCATAATAAAAAGGCATCTGGGTTTTTTTGGGGGGGATTAATAATTTGTTTTCTTTTAAATTATTTTATTGTTGCTCAAATACAGTTGTCTGAATTTTCCCTCCACCACTCCCCCTCCACCTCAGCCATCCCTACCTCCCTCCCCTGATTCCACTCCTCCTTGGTTTTGCCCATGTGTCCTTTATAGTTGTTCCTGAAAAATAAAATTTGGTCAGTGAAGACAATCAGTGGTTTTGGTGAAAGTCAACTACTAAGTCTATTGTTTGGTGAGGTCAAAATGCTGGGTTTACAATGAATGTTTCCCTGCCCTTGGGCTGTTTCAGGAGTATGTAGACATGGCCTCTACTGTGCTTACTACTATTTCTTTCTGGTTATAAAACTTTCAGAGTTTTTAATGGATATATAGCAAATAATGAATTATATTTTGACACTTTTTAAATTTTGCTAAAACAAAATGTTTATTTTGCTTCAAATGTATAAACAATAGCTTAGTACAGGAAAAACGTGCTGTGCCTATACATAGCATTCTTGTTAGTGAAATAGTTTCACTTTTCTTCTCAGTAAAATTATTTCTTCTGCTTCTTATACATAAGCTCTTCAGTTCTCATTTTGGAGTGTTAAATATCTATAAACCAGTAGTCCATATTTAAAAATATCTGATTTTAACATTTGCTATTGATAAATGCAAAAGATAGAGAAGAGAAAATTTGATCAACTTAAAAGCTTTCTAATTTATGGATTATGTTCCTTGAAAAAAGAACTTGAATTACATTTAAAACTTTGAGGGTACAATGGTGCTGAGGGCTTGGGGAAGGAGTGATTTTTTTATATATTAGTAGAGAAGAAAGCCCATGAGAAAAAGTTCAATATAGTTCTTTAATACCTGTGGTTCTGTTGTGCTGTTGCTATTGCTTTTTAAAGCAAATTCTATTACTTTTCCCCATAGATGAAATAAACAAATTAAGAAGGGCAAAAAATAAACACAGACTTGTGATTTTTTAAACTTTATAAAACAATTTGCTTTAATTAAAAATTATCCCTTCCTGGCTATTTATGGTTGTACAGCCTATTTTATAGGAATCAGTAGCTTCAGCCCTTAAAAGCTCTCCTGCAAGACATTTGCTACGTGAAAGAGAATTTATGTGCTGAGAATAGTTTCATTCTTCAGTTAGGTCTTAGGTTTGACCCTATAAAATTTTTTACTCAGGAAGGTACAAAAATTTCTTCTCTTTAAATACTTCAGGAAAAGCATAACCATTTTACTAAATAAACTTGGCCATTTGATAGCATAAATTAGGGTGGTGATAAAATGTGGAAATTTTTCAAAGGCATCTTGTATAAATTATCGCCTTGGCTACACTCCTGCAGGAGGTGCCTTTTATCTTTTCTTTAACTAGAGGGGGGAAAGTCTCCATTACTGGGGAAAATGAAGGCTTTTTAAGAAAAGTCCAGATTCAGCTAATAAATATTTTATAACTGTTTCCTGCAAAATATCTGAAATCCTTTCTGGAACTTGCAGTGTGAAACAGCAGCCTCAAAAAAAGAAAAATCAATAGCTCCAAATTAGATCACTTGTAGATATGCCACTTTCAGAACCTGTCTTTGAAGCTTAGGGGTCTGTGTTTGGGTTGATCAATAACTCCTCCCCAAGACTTTAGTCTATGGATTTGTATGTAACCTGCTAACGCAAGTAATGCGGTAATGCTCATCACCATAGTTAATGAGTTCTAAGGCCAGTGGCTGCTCATTAATTACCTCCTAGTAAACTTCCTTGGAGACCACTTCATGACCACTTTGGTGTTTTTAATATTTAAAACTACGATTACTAAAATTCATCTACGTGGTAATAAAAAAGCAGTTTTATGCAAAACTGTATCTGGACATTCTTTAATATTTAAGAAATATTGTTTCTAGAAAGTCACATGAGTTTAGTATCAGTACAAACTACATGTAGAATAATTGGCAAAACAGCACCGAGCTTTAGTTAGTTGAACATTAAATGACATGCAGGCTATATGCAGGCTGCCAAACTCTCCCCAAATTAATACTTTAATATACATAAAACATTACTCGGTAGAGTGATTTTGGATTTGGCTTGTGGTCAGCCACAGATATGATGCTTGGTTTGGGAAAAATCACTTAGCAGGAAACAACTTTAGAGCTAGGACAGGATTCAGAGCTTTTGTATTATAATGCTCACTTCGTGAGAAACTGAAGTCCAGTGAAGTTAGAACAATTACTTAAGGTCACGTAGTGAGTTTCAGTGCTTGCAGTCACAACTCAGTTTTCCTGACTGTCAACCCTGTGTCCTCACCACTAAATAGTTCTCTCTCTTTGTGGCATACTGATTACAAATTAAGCAGGTCCTTCCCTTTGCTGTTAGTGCAGCCTAGGTAAAGCATGTGCAGGTAATTCCATGCCCTGCTCTCCCCTTTGGCAGCCCTGTACTAGCACCTGTATGGCACTGGTGACAGCTCTCACAAGTGCTCCCAGAACAGCAACCCCCTCAACCCGTGATTTCAGGGATGAGTCAGGTCCATGTGTGGTCTCATATGAGCATGGTTTATATATGCAAGGCTGTGCATGTACCACATCACCCATCCACACATACACACCTATCTACGGTCACTAAGATGGGGTAGTCATGCTTCTTATGGAGTCATGACAGAAATCAACAAATTAATGGGTCTGTACCCTGAACACTCTAAGGAAGCAAATTCAATGTGTAAAACCTAGGAAGAGAAAGGCAAGTCATGTGAGATGATTTTATCTGCACACATCTTTGCCACAGGTATTGCCTAGGTGGTGTGACTCTGGTGGTGGTCGGGAGGGTTTCCTTTAGTCTTACTTCACAGTTCATGACTTAGAGATGCAGGGTATGCAGAGGAGGTAGCAGATTGAGTCTAAGCTATTAAAGATAAATCTATCTTTAATATCTGCATTAAATACAAATTACCTGTATTAAGTAAAACTGTATCTAACAATCACAAGAGATGTCTGTGTACTGTTTCACACTAAGGAAGCAGTCATTTTCTACAGTGGAGCCATATGTTTTACAGAAAGCACAAGGTTATTTAGATTAACAAATTGTTTAGGGCTGAGGTGGTTGAGGGAATAGTGGTGAGGTCTTGAGAATGGTCTAGTTGAATGAAGGACCTCATTTCTAGAACCGAGAGGACTCAGTTATCTGATATAAGAAGGGAAAGACTCTGAATCACTTATGGTAGGAGATAAATAGAAGTATGTGTATGTTTAGAATAGTTTCCCTTGTTTAAAAGTATGCATATATTATGTAAATAGTCCATAACCAATTTTCCCTGTCTCTTTAAGTATCTATCCATTAAGTGTATGTAGGGATTTTAAAACATTTGATGCTAAGGCTAGCTCCATATACCTTATCTCCCTGTGAGACCACCTTCCTGCGATCCTCCTGTGCACTGGGCTAGGGCACCAGTTCTGCCCAATCAGAACCCCCGTTGCTGGAGTGAGAGCACACCCCAGCTGCCCTGGATGTGGTGGAGATGGAGCCTCTGAGAGAGAAAGCAGTTTTCTTTGGATGAGTGCTCTTCTAAGCTGGCTGCTAAGGCAATGGATAATTGGCAGAAGTGCCTCTTAGGCTTTAAAGGGCATGCCTTTGTGACAGAGGCTTCCTCACCAGAGGGAGAAGTAATGTAACAGGGAGAGAGGATCACAGCAGAGTCTCGGAGTCACATCAGCTAGGATGGCCGCTCTTCACCTCAACTTCTCAGCCCAAGGGGATAGACAGCTTTATATCCTCTGAGGTCTGCTTTGTTTTCTAACATTGACAGGACTTCTTGGGTGGTTTCCATACTCTTGTGCCCCTAGTGATGGAATGGTAGCCCATCTCTGAAGCATTTCTTTCTGCCTGTGCCAAGCTTCTAGCCTGCCAATGTGGGGGATGCTGCCAATACCGCTGGTATTTTCTGAGCTGCTTATGACTGAAGAAAGCTTTGGTGGTCCTAACACAGCTTCTTTTCTCCATCCCCATCCTGATTCTTCTATTTAGAATGGGTTTAGAAGCTCTTGTGGAGTCGTATGCATTCTGGAGACCTTCACTACGGACTCTCACCTTTGAAGATATTCCTGGAATTCCCAAGCAAGGTAAATTCACAGTCTTGCGGTCATATAGACAGTCAGTTCCTGCCTGGAAGCTCAGGCACTGAAAAATATGTGTCATTATTTACACCTGCAGTGGTCACCTCATCACCAGCATCCTCCTTTTATACGACCCATCTCTTTCTGTGCGGTACGGTGATGGACCAGGAAAATGGGCTGTTGTGGTCTTAGATTAAGTTTTTGATGTTTTAGGCTGTTTATGTATTTCATGACCTTTACTTCACTTTAAACCTCCTATTAAAATTAGAGATGGACCAGAGTGCTCTGGTGCCAGCTGCACCTCATCAGAAAGTGCATCGCTGGTTCTAATTCACCTTCTCTTGCCAGCTTCTTTCTTCTCTTCTTTCACCAGAATTGCCCCTAGAACTGCCCCTAGATAGAGTTCTCCTGTTGCGTTTATGATGAGAAAGTCAGGCACACTTGGGCAGACTTCCCTGGGCTCAACTCTGAGCATTTCTCCCAAGCCCAGGGCTAGTGTTTCTTTACAGAGAGCTGCACAGAAAGGAATGCTGCCTCCGTGACACTTCCTCCTCTGCCCAGTGTAGGTGGGGCTCCCAACCCAGCCTCACGCTCAGGCTGTTTCCATCTGATCCTGCCCAGCTCCCCAGGAAGAATTTAGCATGCTGTGTTTTAGATAATTATCATTGGTTGGATTGGGCTTTTAGATTATTTTGAGAAGCTGTATAAAACATTGTCACTAGTGCAATGAAGGTTTTAAAACCTGTCCAGCCCAATGGAATTCCCCTCTCCCTCACTAAGTTCTGTCAAGTTTGCAAACACCAACCTGCCAGCAAATCCAGAGAGAGGAGCCAGCCACAATTACCATTATTGACTGGAGGCACGGTTAACCACTCTCTCTGTTTCACAGGACTGTTTGCTGGCTGGACATCTGCCCTTGTGTTAGCACGTGATTCACCAACCTGTATCTCGTTGGAAGTGAAAAGGTTGAAGTTCTTGACTGTTGCCTGTTGCAACAGCTAAGTCCCATGTAGTATAGTCACTGATGCACACAAGCTTTCAGTGCCAGCTGAAGACAAGTTTGAGGCACCATGTGCTTTTGACCAGTTCAGCTCTTTCCTTTGAATTCCTTCTTTTTCTTGTAAGAAAATATGCTGATCCAGAGCAAATTCTGCTGAAGGAAGAGGTGGTTATATATTTGGAACAAGATACAGAGTAAGATGAAATTTATGCTTTATAAAGTTGCTGTGAAAGTCAGTGTTTATAATATTATAGTAAACGAGAAAACTTTGAGAAAGCTAATGTGAAAATCCTGTGTGGTATTGTCCTAATATTTCTGCAATAAAAAAATATGTCATTCCCTAAGGAGATATTTTGCCTCAAAAATATTGAGAGGATCTGTGTTTAAAACATTTCATCTGAAATCAATTAAATTGTAATTCTTTGGGAGCTGAAACCGTCTTCTTTTCATCTTTGTGGCACCCCATGTAACCGTGTCTAGCTCCTGTTTACAAAACTGAAAAGAAAAGATGGCTGTGGCGTCGTTGCTCTTTACATTTTGCCTTCTTTTTCAGGAAACGCAAGTTCTTCCACCTTACTCCAAGGTTCTGGGAATGGCGTCGCTGCCACCCACCCTCATCTTTTGTCTGGCTCCCCTTGCTCCTCTCCTGCCTTCCATCTGGGGCCCAATACCAGCCAGCTGTGTAGTCTGGCCCCAGCAGACTACTCCGCCTGTGCCCGGTCTGGTCTCACCCTCAACCGATACAGCACATCCTTGGCCGAGACCTACAACAGGCTCACCAACCAGACGAGCGAGACCTTCGCCCCGCCCCGGACTCCCTCCTACGTGGGCGTGAGCAGCAGCGCCTCCGTGAACATGTCCATGGGCGGTGCTGATGGGGACACGTTTAGCTGCCCACAGACCAGCCTGTCCATGCAGATATCGGGGATGTCCCCGCAGCTGCAGTACATCATGCCTTCACCCTCCGGCAACGCCTTTG
Organism: Phyllostomus hastatus; assembly: GCF_019186645.2. Lineage (NCBI taxonomy): Eukaryota > Metazoa > Chordata > Mammalia > Chiroptera > Phyllostomidae > Phyllostomus > Phyllostomus hastatus. The sequence goes on along the minus strand of NW_025333872.1, from coordinate 38,401,951 downwards.
CTGCTAACCAGACCCATCAGGGTTCCTATAACACTTTCAGGTTACACAGCCCCTGTGCCTTGTACGGATATAACTTTTCCACATCCCCCAAGCTGGCTGCCAGTCCTGAGAAAATTGTTTCTTCCCAAGGAAGTTTCTTGGGGTCCTCACCGAGTGGGACCATGACCGATCGGCAGATGTTGCCCCCTGTGGAAGGAGTGCACCTGCTTAGCAGTGGGGGTCAGCAGAGTTTCTTTGACTCTAGGACCCTAGGAAGCTTAACTCTGTCATCATCTCAAGTGTCTGCACATATGGTCTGATGAAGCCTTTAAGTTAAATTACTTTTGAATTGATCTTATGTATTTTCTTTCTTCATTGTCTTGTTTTGAAAGCAATATGAAAAGAAACTATCAGTAGCTTGTAAAATGTACATACAATGGAGAATGGAGCCTCACTGAGTTTTTTTACTTTCTCATGGTGAGATTGTAATTATCTATGGTGTATATGTATGCTGTATTTAGCATGTGGAGTTTCGAAGCTTACAAAAACCACACCCTCCCTGTTTTCCCCTCTACTTCACCCAGTTGCACAGAGTATTGGCATAAGTGTAGCCTGTTTAACCGAAGTTCTCAGACTCTTTCAAAAACCAAACAGCAAATTTAAAACTTGGCAATGATACTAACCAGACTAAGACTTATAACAAGGTATCAGAAAAATGCTCCATAGTTTTATACTTGAGTGTTGATAACCAGCACACAGAATCTTGTGATTTCTGTTATTGTTGGGTACAGTGTGAGAAACTAAAATGCAACAGCCAACTGAAGTCTTAGTATTAGTTCAGAAGTATTTATAATCATGAAGGATTAGCTTTTGTGTTCCTGCTTGCTCTTATCACAGATACGAGATGGCTGTGGTTCTGTAAAAACCCATAATCCACAATAATTATTTTCTTAAGGAAGGCGGAGGAGAAGCTTGTGATATTTTTCATTTTCCATTGAGCATATAAGAGATATTTATTCATCTGCAGAATAAATTTCCAGTATTTTGGATTTTTTCCTCATTTTATTTAGTTTATCAAGTAGACCATTAAAGAATGTTCTATAAATATTTTCAAGTTCCAATTTCACTAGGGAAAGGATATATGAGTGGAATGGCAAAGAGAAAATAAATCCATGTCAAATTCTTTGATCCCAATGAGAAATGCTTATCTTTTTAAATCAAGAAGAATAATATTGTCAGCTACCCCTTAGATTTTTATAGTGTGGTTTTTTATTCAGAATATTTTTTCCATCTTGCTTTGAGACTCCTGACCCATGGTCTATAAGTAAGGAAAAAGGCATTTATGCTACTTATTTATGTCCTGTAACTCCTACAAATTGAAATCTCCACTCTCCTTAACCCTGTCCCTCAGTCTGAGTCATTCCCAAAATGGATATATTCTGCATGGTGTTAAATAACGCCATGAAGAATTTCAGGGGGTTATCTCCAACAATCTGTCTTTTGGGGGCTGTAGTGCAAAGGCCAAAGCCCATTACTATAAAGCCTCTCTTGGAGGACTGAGGAGGAAGATACTAATTATGATAAAGGAGCTATAAAAGTTTTAACCCCCAACAGCATTTCTAACCTCAAAACCAGAAAAATGAAAACATTGATTTAAAAAACCCCTAAAATAATGTATACCTGATTTTAAAATGTCAAGACAAGTAACCTTGATAGTTCTTATGAGATGAATAGGAAAGGCTAAGAATGCATGATGGGAACAATGGCATATGTCTTGAGAAACTAAAACAATGTCCATTGCCTCACTATAGCTCATGTATTTCCAAGCTAAAGCAATATGATTGCCTCTCAGTGCTAAACAGTTGCTTTAACTCATCCTTAGTTTAGATGGGGAAAGAGTGTAGCTCCTGATTTTCTTCACTTTAAAGCAGCATGGCTGTTGAATGTTTTGGAGGATTACTATTTCAACAGGATTTGCACAGGATGTGACTGTTTATAGATATTGATAAGTTTCTTTGTGCATTCTGTAACAGTTCATCAAATTAATTTTTTTTTAAATTTAAGATTAGCATGGAGGGACATGAAATATTTCCAATAGGTAGATCTATATGAGATATTTGTGTATGGTATTAAAAGCTTGACAAAGATTTGGGAAAAGTCCTCATGAGTACATCCCAGCCTTAGTGCTTAGCATAATTTAAGGAGAACATGAGAGTTTTTCATCTTCAGGAAACATGCAAGTGATAATCTATACCCATATATATTAATAAGATAAACATTTTCCTTTTGATATTATTGATTTGAGATGAAACCACAAGTATTATTAATCTTTTTTTGATTTAGCAATATTGTACAAAGGCTGTCTCCTTTAGGTTATACTGTAAATATTAATCACCATGTCACTTCAATGACTAGGCTTTTATCATTATATTAAATGACATATATGCATTGATAATTATAATTATATATCTGTATTTTATTAAAAAGTGCCTGAGAAATTATATATTAAAGTGTGTTACTAAATCCTTTTATGATGTTGGAAGGTAATCATTTAAAGTGTCTCTAAATGTTGTTCCAAGAATAAGCTCACACATGCTTACCCCAAACACAAATTGTGTAGCTTTCTATTATAAGGCATGGAGAAATGAAACTCTTATTCATTTTTCATGTATTAAATATAATTTCTTGGTGCTCTGACTATATCACTGAGGGCAAAGCCCTGACAAATGTTGAACACATGAAAATTCAAATGTGAGGAGGGCAGTGTGGTATGTTTTGTTTCAGGTCCAGGGGAGAAGGGCAAGGATACAAGAATGAGCCGCTTGTACCACTGACCAGTGATGACAGATCACTTCTAGACCCTTGGATGAGAAAACATTCCAGGGGACATTGTGATGAGGTGAGGTTGCTGCTATCATACCAGTCACATTTTGAAAATTAACACTTGCTTCCATACACGCTCCCTCCCAGAGGTCAGCAGCTTTTCACAAGCAGGGCACCCAGTTGCTGACCCCTATTTCTGGAATGTAGGGGGTCAGGACACTTCAGCGGCCCCCAGAGGAGGTTGGGGCACAGTGTTGCTGATATAGCAAAGGATCACTATTTACATTAATTTACACTCACTCTTTACATTAATTAGTGAAGTTTTTGAACAAAAAGAACCTCACTTTAAAAATGTGAATTCTGAAGAAATTATTCCCCAGATTTAAACCTTTCAGCAACTCACACCTTAGTATGAAATAGATAAAGAGAAGCTTTGGAGGTAGCTGGAGGTTTTATTAGAATTAAAGAGTAACTTTTGGAGGGGGGCAATTCTGGGAAGATTTGGGTGGTGGGGAGGAATTGCAAGAAGAGAGATTAACCAAACTGAGTATAAAGCCATTAAAAGTGATCATTTCATGAGCTTCTTTCAGGATCATGGTAGAGTTGGGATACTACTTTAATGCACTCTCTAATTAGACAAGTTTGTAAAGAAACTTTTATTTCAAATAAAGAATCTTTTATTTCAAATAAAACTGTGCTGTGCTTCCTCGTGGGGAATATATTGACTCATTCATCTACATGGAGGTTTGCTTAAGCCCTCCACTGGAAATTAAAGAGTTTTTAACAAACGATTACATTGTGTTTTCATCTTGTTGGTCATCATTCTTTATAAGAGGTTTTCAGATTAACTCGAGAGTAAGGTTGACTATGTGAACTGTTAAGTAGAGAGATACATGATTGCAGCTTCCTAGGAGCTCAAAGCTTAAAAACATTATCCATGGTATAAGTGAACAAATACTATACATTTGGGTACAGAAACATCACAACAGATATATAAACTTAGTTTCCATCTATATGCTGATAGATTTTCAAATAATACATTTTCTTTTTCTGGAATTTTGATATGGCAAAAACATCATTTCCTTAAGGATTAGGAAGCTTGGTTTCAAACCATGGATTTCCCAATCATGATTTTAGGCAAAAACATCCACCTTAGGTCAGAGTTTTCTTGTGTGTGAAAGAGGTAGCTGGGGTGAGAATCTTTACTGTTTCAGTTTCAAGTTCATATGACCTTAGTATAAAAATATTATCCAGCTTAATAGTAGAAAAATAGTTTTATAAAAATGTATCTTTTTGGACATGGAATATACATATTTACAAAAAACAGAATGTACCCAGGAGTATTTTAAATTTATTGGACTACTTAGAATTTATCATTTACAGGGGTGTCAAACTCATTTTCACCTGGGGCCACATCAGCCTCACGGTTGCCTTCAAAGGGCCGAATGTAATTTTAGGACTGTATAAATGTAACTACTCCTTAACAGTTAAACGAGAGCTCAGCACTGCTGCTGGGTAGAAACAAGGTGCTGGGCAGGCAAAAACAAGGTGGAGGGCCAGATTCAGCCCTTGGGCCTGTGTGTGCCACCTGTGGTTTAAATGGAAGTCTGCATTATTTAGTTACATTATGTAAGACATATTGTAGTATTTTAGTATTTAAAGGAAGCTGAACTATATTTCCTACCTTATAGTGAACAACAACAACAAAAAGATGTTAATACAATTTTTTTCATGATGCTTTTAATTCCATGGCATGAAATTATTTTACTTCAGAATAAGTATGGCATCTGGTAAAATATCTTGAGAACATTCCAAGTTCATTCACAATATGTTTAAATCCTCATTGAGAAAACACTTGCATTTGCCATTTTGAAGGGTTTTTGTTCATGCTGAAACTCAGAATAAAATGAAATAGTTGTTTACTCTGCAGTTCACTGAGTTATATGAAGCTGGATGAATATACACATTCTATGTTCGTGTTTTACATTATATTAATATGTTCAATAGACTAAGTCCAAGACATTTTTCTAAATAACAGATTTATTGCAATATATAATTTACAAACCATACAATTCACTTATTTATAGTGAACAATTTAGTAGTTTTTAGTGTATTCAGAGTTGTGCAACCATTGCCATCATCAATTCTAGGGCATTTTTATCACCCTGCAAAAAACTCCATGCCCATTAATAGTCACACCCAATTTTCCTTCCACCCCTGCTTTGCCCTAAAGTCCTAGACAGTCACCAACCTACTTCCTGCCTGTGAACTGCCTGTTCTGGGCATCTCATGTAAGTGATATCATACAATATGCAGTCCTTTGTGACGGGCTCCTTTCACTTAGCATAATGTTTTTAATGTTCATTCACATTGTAGCACATCATACCATATTTCAGTATTTAATTTCTTTTTATCGCTTAATAATATTCCATTGTAGGTATATAACACATTTTATTTATCCATTTACTAATTGATGGACATTGGCATTATTTCCATTTTTGGTTCTTATGAATAATGCTGCTGAAAACATTGATGTACACATTTTTCTGTGAACATATGTTTTTTATTTCTCTTGGGTATATGCCTAGGAGTGATTTTGCTGAGTCCCATTGTAATGTTTTGTGGAAATTCCAGACTGTTTTCCAAGTGGTTGCACTATTCTACCTCCTTACTGGCAATATGTGAGAGTTCTGATTTCTCTAGATGCTTACTAGCAGTTGTTATTCTCAATCTTTTTTATTATAGCCAGCTTAGTGGATGTGAAGTAGAATCTCATTGTGGCTTTGATTTGCATTTCCCTGATGATGTTACTTTCCTGATGATGCAGAGCATCTTCTTTATTGGTCATTTGTATATATTTAGAGAAATACCTATTTAGATCCTTCACTCATGTTTAATTGGGTTATCTTTAATATTAAAGTGTATGAGTTCTTTACATATTCTAGATACAAGTCTCATCAGATATATGATTTGCAAATATCTTCTCTCATTAAGTGAGCTGTCTTTGAATTTATTGATGTCCTTTGAATCACCAAAGTTTATAATTTCAAAGGGATTCTATTTATTTATTTCTTCTTTTGTTGCTTGTGCTTTTGGTGTGAGGGCCAAGACATTTTGATGTATGTTTTGAATTTGCCTTTTCACATTCTTAGAGGAAATAGTAGAACAGACATGCATTTTCCAAGTGATTTTTCAGGTGTATAAGGTTAATTGAACTTGATAAATTACCCCTCCTACTAACCCATCTAAAATATTTTAGTTAAGTAATTATACATTTTTATTGTCTTAAAAGGAGGTAAAAGTATCCAGAAGCATCATCAAATTTTTATTACTATAGAAAAATGTTGGCATTTTCACTATTTATTCAATCAATAAATATTAAATATCAATAAAGCATGTACTTGCTTGGCATTGTTTTAGACATTTGGGGTACAGCAGTGAGAAAAAGTTTTGGTGTCTTCAAATGCCTTGTAAAAGTTGAAATGCTAGTTTCCTAGAAAAACCCTTCCTACATACATATCGCAGTCGGCAGGAAAAAAAGTGTTGCTCCTTGGCTTCTCTGTGAGTTGGTGCTCTCACCCTGATTATGATGTTACACGTCCCAGATGGTCACGGCAAAAGCTCGCTCTGGTGCCAAGATGCAACAGGGAGGCATTATCGCCTGAACTCTGAGTTTGCTTTGTGGTTGTTTTTTTTTGGAAACCCTAACATCATTTAAATGCAATTTTCTCAATTTGGCTCTGTTTACAGAACTGTAATAAGATATTTCTCTATTAATAGCAGGAAGGAAAACCTTGCTTGTTAAGGGTTTTGGAAAACTTAGGCACATTTTTCTTAAAGGTATTTGGTGAAATGGATTGCAGAGATTTGCAGATTCCTTTTTCTTAATTTGCCTAAATGCATTTCAGGAGAAAATTAGTTGAACCGTATGTTTTCTCCAAACAAAATAGCAGCTCTCATTCAGCAACAATAAAGACAGGCACTTCTGTCAATGAGTGTTACAAAGTTCTAGGAGTCCCTTGCTTCAGAGAAGGTTGGCTCAGAATGAATGAACATTATGGTGGGTCCCTTGTAGCTTCTGCTCGTTGTATTTTCTAAATTTGATGACTTTGGTGTGTGGGGAAGGGGGGAACTAGAAATTGTATGTATTTCAGTATCTGCTGTCTACTCAGTTTTACCTTGAGCATGCTGGGAGGGTGGGGAGACAGAAATAAAAAAGTTTAAAGGTAGAAGATGCTGAGAGAGCAGCTAGGAGAGGTGTGTTGAGAAGCGAATGACCTTCAGAGGTAACAATTTTGACCCATCTACAAGCTTCACACAAGATATTCAGCAAATTTAGCAAAAGTTTCCACTAACCACATAAAACATTTTCAAGCTTCCTTGTCTTTCTTCAGGGCTCAATGTCCTTCAAACCTACATTCTCATTTTTTTTTCAAGGACTTACTCAAATCTTTCCTTGGTGAAACCTTTCCCAACTTCTGTCTCTTCCATCTTCCTTTTCCTAAGGGAAATACATTCTCCCTCAAAAATGTGGTCTCAACACTCTGTTTCTCTTAGAAGAATATGGCTCAGTATATGCTAATATTTCTCTTAGAAGAATATGGCTCAGTATATGCTTTTTGTGTAAATCAACCAGCCCAGCTACAATGGGAGATTCATGAGGGACGGAGCTGTATCTTGTGTATTTTTGCCACAGCATATGAAGATAAATGATTAATTAAGGAGTAGCTATATAAATAAGTGTGTGAAAAGTGAGTTTTTAAAATTAGTAGTTTCTAGGCCTAGGATGGAACCTGAGTCTGAAGGGTCTGCTTGGTTAGTGGCCAATTTACTATTATCATTGGAGACCCAGGAATGCAGCCTCCTCACAAATAGACAAGACAGTCTTCTCTCTGTTTTAGCTAAGTCTTATGAACAGAGGATTTTGGTTGGCGTAAAAAGAAGATGCTTCTCCCCATACTATAGGTATTTTATTATGAATATCTTTGAAAGCAGTTAGGCTGTTATGTAAATTTAAAGGGGAAATTATTCCTAAGTGAAGAAGGTATCACATGCAACTTAGAGACTATTTAATTTAGGGAGCTTCAGCAGGCTAAGCTCTCCTTTCAGGAATTGACTGTTTCTGTTGCTGGCACTAGAGTCTAGCCTAGAAATAACAGGAGAAAAGTGAGGCTTTCTACATCCTAAGACATCCAGGTATATTTTGGACATTCACAGATATGTTGTCAATTGCAGTGAGATAGTTCAGGTGATAAAGTAGCCCAGGCCTCACAACAGATGGGTATATTGTATCCTGGGAGTTATGGGCTCAGTGGCTCTAAAGGGATTGTTGTATTAAGATACTAATATGGTTATTTCTAGATTATTAGTTGTACATTTGTACAAGAGAGTCGATATTGCAATCAACACTTTATCTAGGAAAAGTGCTTATTTTATATTACATTACAGAAGAGGACCTTGAGATCTCTTCAGTTCCCATGGATTAGGGGTATTTTGTCAAGAAGAAAAAAATATTTTCTCTCTTGGTGAAGACCCAAGACACTTTGAAGAAGATCTTTGCTATGATAGAAACCACAAGGATGGCTGTCAACTCAGCAGCTGGTGCCATCTTAGGGGCAAGCAGCTTGGATGAGTGAGGACTGCACATTGGGGCACACATGCTTCTTCTCTCTATCTGTTCATTTCCTTTTCCCTGGAATACAAGAGAGTACTTTGGCTTGGGTTTCCTTCAGATTCTAGTGGTAAGCGCCACCTAAAATGTTGGGGGTGAGAGAGGCTTAGACTGGGGAAAGGGAGTATGCATAAACAGGAGGCCCCACTGAGTTCATAGAGTATCTTTTACCATAGTTCTCCTTTGTGGATACCAGATATCTGCCCATATTGATAAAACAATTTTTGTTTCTGTTTTTTTCCCCATGTGTGTGAGATACATCTGTCAGAACCCCAGGGAGAAGGGTGTGAATGACACTCTGAGCTCCTACCATGTGTTTGCTTATTTACATGAAGTGCAATCATTCATACACCCCTGTATTTAACATTTGTTGAGCACTTGCCACAAGCCACATGTTGCCAGGAACATGGTGATGAGCAAGAAAAAGTTGTTCTTTTGGGGGTGCTCAGAGCTTCATCAGAGAGTCACAGAAGCAGAGATGCAGTCATGACACAATGTAGTAAATGTTAAAACAGAGGTAGTACTAAGAGCTGTGGGGAATTGGAGGACATGACTAAGATTATCTGGGAAGAGGATCAAGATCAAGGAAAGCTATGAAGATGAGACTGTTTGATAAAAACCAGAGAGGCCTGGTGAAAATAGGGGATGAGTATTCTAGCCTGGAATTTTCCAATAGTCTAATAGAACTTTCTGCAACAATGTCAGTATTCTCTGTCTTCACTGTCCAATATTTATGGACTGCATTTTAAATTTTGTTTAATATTAATTATTTCAAATTTAAATTTAAATAGCCACATGTGGTTAGTGGCTACTGTGTTGAACAGTGAAGCTCTGAAAGCTCTGCAAAGCAGAAAGTATGTGTGTCCTTAGAGAATTGTGGATAATGGGCAATAAGGAAAATGAATAGCTTCTTTAATATGATCTCACTTACAAGTGGAGTCTAATGAACAAAATAAGCTAATAAGCAAAATACATCCAAAGGCATGGAAACATGGAACAGACTGACAACTGTAAGAGGGAAAGGCTGAGGTTGGGACTGATTGAAAGAAGGTGAAGGGACTAGTCAAAGAACATATGTGAAGGACCCATGGACATGGACAATGGTGTGGGATGATGCTTCTGGAGGGTTATTATGAGTAGGAAGTGACTCACATTGTCACTGAAAACTGATTAATGCTGTGTGATTCTTCCAGGCCACTCATTTATGACACATAAGCTTATTGACCACCTGTGCAATCCTCCTTTTGCTGTCCAAATACTTGGTCTTGTCACACACAATCATCCAGTGATGATCCAGGCCTCAGTTCATTTCCCTTCCATCAGACAGAGGCCAAGAGAGTCCTTTCTAGGGAGTTAACACATTGCAATTCCATTGACAAGGTTTGTTTTGGGGAGAACAGTTATTAATTCTGAAGCAGGGAGACTGTTTGCAGTGTCAGTGGCTACCTTCCTGGCTGAGGTGACTCTGACACCCTGACTCCTTTCCCCTTACCCTGCTCCACACTCACCCCATGCAGTAACTGCTGCTGAACTGCAGGATAGAAGGTTGCTGTCTCCTCATCCTCTTCCATTGTCAAACTAGGCTAAAGCTTAGATAGTCATTTACTGGTAAGTGTGGTTCTTCCTCTTGCCTCACCCCCATTACATGAATTAAGAAGACAATTTCTTGCAGCTAAAGATGGGGAAAAATTAATGCAGAATTTTGCTTATATGAGGTACTAAAAAACTAGAGTTTGTGTACCATTTTATAGTATATACTGCTTATTCACATACATTATTTCATTTAGTCTTTACCACAAATAATCCTAAGAAATTTTTTGGTCCTTACTTTGTAAGTGAGGAAATTGGGGCTTGCAAAAGTTAAGGACTTTCTCACAATCACCCAGTCATCAGATGACAAGCTGTGGCTCAGCCTAAGCCTCTGGTGCCCTAATGGTGTCCGACGGTATGGAAGAAAGGAGACTGGAACAATAGTAACAACTGGGGGAAAAGTGCTGACTGGGAAGGGAGGGAGAGAAAAGAGAAGGGAAGGGAGAGGAAAGGAGAAAGAAGGCGCTCCTTGCTGATGTTGTATAACTAACACACGGAGCTCTTGTCAGGGAAAGCAGTTGGTTGCCAGGACCAATCACCAAGATGATCCTTCAACACAACTTCCCTTCTTGCCACTTGCTCCCTGTGAATAGTTCTCTACCATCAATGGGTGACTGAGGGAGGATTAAGAGTTGATAAAAAATTTGAGGCATATTAAATATTATAAGAGTTTATTTGAGCAAAAATTGATTCTAATCAGGCAACACCAAACTAGAATTGGTTAGAGCACTCCACAGACAGGAGCTTGGGAATGGACTTTTCTAGAGAAAAGGCAGAAACAAAGTAAGGAAATGATTTATTGGTTACAGCTTAAAGTTTAGCTGGCTGTTTATGACTGGCTGTCTTTGGCTTTTTTATTTCATAACCTTGAAACATTCATAGGGTTAGATTTTGGTTTGCTTATAAAGGGTACCATGGCATTAGACTCTGGTCTCCTTGTTTAGTTGGTTTAACAGAGTTTACTATTAGGGATTAGTAAAAGGAGAAATAAAATTGTCAGCTTTCCTTTTTATGATCCCCCTGGAAAATGTGTACAAAATGTCAAAATACTATGGGAAATTATTTCCAGTAGATAGGTCTTCATTTGAGAGAATTATTTTTCCTATACCTCTCACAAAGGGACCAAGCAGGTTGACACATGAAGACTGAGAGGAGAAGAATGGTATCAACTTGTTTCTTGAAGGAAAAGTGTACCTCATGCCAAAGTTCACTGACCTTGTAGCTATATTGTCTCAAGGAAAATTTTATTGAAATTTAAATTTTATGATTATTGATATCATTGCTTAATATTCTTTTAACATGAATTGTGATCCCAAAGTTCCTTTACATATTTTAATCTCCAAGATACAAACAAATATTATTTAGTACAATTTTATAAATAAGCAAACTGAAGCAAAATAAAAGACTGACCTACCTGGGCCACCCAGCTGGAAAGGAGCAAAGTCAGTATTTGAACTCAAGTCCATCTGATACTAGAATTGCTTTTACAATAATTGTTGTGTTACAAAACATAGTTCTGGGCAACAAGAAAATAGATAAATTGGACTTCATCAAAATTAACAACTTTTTTGCATCAAAGATCACTGTCAACAGAGTGAAAATGCAACCCATGGACTGGGAGAAAATATTTGCAAACCATATATCTGATGAGGATTAATATCTAGCATACATAAAGAACTTCCACAACTCAGCAGCAACAACAAATAACAATGGATAAATGTATTAAATAGGCTTTCTCCAAAGAAGATACACAAATGTCCAATAACTACATTAAAAGATATTCAACATCATTAGCCATTAGAAATGCAAAACAAAATCACAACGAGATGCCACTTTATGTCAATTAACACGCATATCATACAAAAGAGAAAAAATCCCAGAAAGTCATGTATTGGTGAGAATGTGGAGAAGTTGGAACCCCTGTGCATTTCAGGTGACAGCGGTGCAGCCACTGTGGAAAACAGTATGGTGGCTCATTAAAAAAATTAAAAATAGAACTATCTTATGACCCAGCAATTTCACTTCTGGATATGTGTTCAAAAGAATTGAGAATGGAGATCTGAACAGGTCTCTATACCCATGTAGGGTAGAGATGGATATAATGCAGCAGCATTATTCACAGTAGCCAAAAGGTGAAAGGGAGCCCAGTGTCCATTGAAAAATGACCAGATGAACAAAATGTCATCTGTACATACAATGGAATATTATTGAACCTTAAACAGAAATGAAATTATGGTATGTGCTACAACATGGATGAACCTTGAAAACATAAGTGAAACACAAGGACAAGTCTTGTACATACCTAGGGCAGTCAAATTCAGAGACAGAAAGTAGAGTGGTAGTTGCTAGAGGCCGAGGAGAGAGGAATGGGGAGTCAGTGTTTAATGGGTACAGAGTTCAGTTTGGGAAGATGAAATAGTTCTGCAGATGAATGGTGGCACTAATTGCACAACCATGTGAATATTAAATCCCACAGAACTTTTTTATCCTCACCTGAGGACATTTTTTCATTGCTTTGAGAGAGAGACAGAAAGAGATGCTGCATTGATTTGTTGCATTCTTGCACATGCCTCGAGCAGGAATTAAACCTAAAACCTGGGTATGTGCCCTGACCGGGAATTGAACCTGTGAATTTTTTATCTGTGGGACAATGCTACAACTAACTGAGCAACACCAGCCAAAGCTAGAACTGTACTCTTAAAACGGGTTAAAATAGTAAATTTTGTTATGCGTATTTTACCAAAAAATTTTAAAAAGATAATGCTAGTATGTTCATAGTAATGTACTAATTTTAGTAAGAAAGACTAAAAATAATCCTCATAGCATTCAGAAAAATGTATTGCCATCATTTGTGCATATATTCTTTCAATCTTTAACAAATGTTTATTGAACATCTTTATGAATCAGGCATCATCATTCAAGACATTGGAAAGAGTGTGGTGAGTAAGAAACAGAACTACCCTGCACACAGAGTGTATGATCTAACATAGGAAACAGACATTAATCACATAACTCAAATAAATATAAAATCACCATAGTGTAAGTGTTCTTCATGAAGAGAACAGCACTATGAAACCATGTACTAGGAAGAATGTGATTGAAAGAAGGACACTCTTCATCTTGATTTCGTTTTATGTTTAAAACCTAAATACATACACTTGTGTCCTGGACACACTATACTGCTGCCTTTCATCTAAGATGAGTTGCAGTTTTTTCAAGTTCCTCATATCTGCAAGCCAAGTATATTTGTGGTACTGCTTTACTAAAAAAGGTTGGGGAATGCTTCTTATGCAACAAGGATGACATTAAAAAGACAAGTCTGGCCCTGCTCAGTGTGGCTCAGTTGACTAGAGCATCATCCCATAAACTGAAGGGTTGAGGGTTGATTCCCAGTGAGGGCACTTGCCTGGGTTGTGAGTTCAGGAATAGTAGGAGCATGTGAGAGAAGCAACAAATTGATGTTTCTCTCTCACCTGGATATTTCTTCCTTCTCTCTCTCCTCCTTTCCCCTCTTTCTAAAATCAACAAGCATGTCCTTGGGTGAGGATAAAAAAAAATACATAAGCCTGATACACAAATGCAGCTGGTATGTGTTTGAGTCTCATCTGTCATCTAACCAGCAGGGATTAATTCTCCTGGCATTTTCTTATCAATGTTATTTAGTAAATCTCTGTGGTCATATCTATTAGAACTCAAGTCAGAAAAAAGGGAAGATTATTCTACTTACAGGCAAGAGGACATTTCATAATTTCTATAACTGAATGTTGCTCACCTATAAAAACCAAAGTGATTCATATTTGAAAACAATCATTTAAAAAATGAAGTACATAAGTTTTATCTGATGGAAGAACATATTTAGAAGGAAGAACAGGGGTCAACTTACTATTTACCAAAGACAAGGAAGTCCCTTAGGAGTATATCACTGGGACCAAAAATAAACTGAGGGCACAAGCTCTTTCATAGTCTCCATTTATACATATACTTTCATACTGAACTTTTTGGAATTGAACATATGCATTTTTGAACTACTAAGAAAGAAAACACAATGCTAATTATACTTGATCAAGGTCTTAGGCATCATTCTGTGCAACAAACACATCAATCAATCACACCAGTCTTGTTGCTTTGCCATTTCTTCTGCCTTCCCTTGCACTGTTTGGTGTGCAATAAACCATCCTTTTGCACATTTTTCCAACAAACTATAAGGCAGCTTCTTTTACTTGTTTAGTCCCATAAAGCACTTGGTTGTTGCTTGTAAGAAAAGGTGGAATTGATGTCATTTCTCTAATGATGACTTCACTAATGTCAGATTTATGTTCTACCTTTTTCTCTCTGTGCCTTTTTATGCACACAATAGCCTTCTGTCTCAACGCTGTATCCTGATGTAATCTTCTTAAAGACATTTTATTTTGTGGTTAAGCTCAGTCCCTACTGTACTGACAGTGCAAAGAACTCAAGGAAAATGATTAAAATACAGACAGCATGACTGAAAGGGCACACAGCAGGCACACAACGATGACCTCACCGGAGATGATGCTGGTCTGCATCGACTGTGAGATGTCACTGACTCCAAGGTGCATTTCTGTTTGGAAGATTTAAAGAAAACATAACAAAAATGTTACATAGCCTCAGACCTTTGAACTATGGTGTCTTATAAATTAAAATATTTTATAGAATGCATGTGGAAAGTCATATCTGATTGAAGGTTAAATGGAAATTAAATTAAATGTGATATCTGATCTCAATTTACTGGCCCCCCCTATGTTCTACCTCCACTTTGTCTCTCTATTGCTCCAACTTTTCTCTTCTTTTAAGAAAGCAGGAGATTTGCAGGTACCTTTGAGGGTTGTTGTGAACATAAACCTGTTGCCAGATTTTTGCTCAGTGCGAGAGGCACCTACAGTAAATGCTGAACAGCTTTTCTTCCTACTCTACGAACCCTTGGAGGAAGCGTTGATGACAGTTGTAAGAATGTGATGCACAGCAGTATTCTTTACAGCAGTTTAATCTGTGTCATCGAATCCCCAGAAACCGTGATTAATAGCAGCACTTGAGTTTGTTCTCAAGTTGTATATTTGGTAGTGATGAACTTTGATCTACGGTTTCACTTTAAAGAATCATTATGACACAAACTTTGCCTGTAATCCTTCCATCTAATTTAAGCTCTGCAAAGATACCATGTAGGGAAACATTTAATGCCATTACTGTAAGCTGTATGTTTATTACACCATTTTAAGCACTTTGATAAGGGCAAGGGAGCGTGTCATGTCTGGGCCTTGAACAGTCAGCTGTCACACAGGGCAATTTCATCACCCAGAAGTGGCCAATACAAGGTTTTGATTAGAAACATGGAATGGAAAATTAACTCTATAGGCAATTATGAGTCAGTGATTTAGTCTCAGATAAAATTGTTTTCTTTCGTAAAGTTAGATGGGCTAAATTAGTATTTTCTCATTCTCCTCCCTCCACCCTTCTGCCTCTCCATTTCAGTGTGCAACTATTGTTTCCAATCTCTTTGTATTCTTTTCTAGAGCATTGCTACCTAATAGCAATATAAATGAGCCACATAATGTAGTTTTAATGTTCTGGTGACCACGTTAAAAAGAAACAAGCAAAGTTAAGTTTAATAAAACATTTTACTTAACCCAATATGTCCTAAATATTATCATTTCAATGTGTAATAAATAAAACTATTATTAATGGGAGATTTTATGTTTGGGGGGAACTAAGTCTTTGAACTCCAGTGCCTATTTTACACTAATAGCACATCTCAACTTGGATTCTAAATTTTCAAATTTTTAGTGTCGCCCTCCCAAAACAATAAAGTTGTTTTTAATGGAAAAATACTTTACATAACGTGTTCTTAAATTTAAACTTCAATTAATTAAGACTGAGTAAAATTAAAAATCAGTTTCTGCAGTCACATTAGGTGCTTTTAAAGTGCTCAACAGCCACTAGTGTCTAGTGGCTGACATTCCAAACAGGAATTTCTTTTTTCAAATTCTTTTTTTAACTTTATTTTTATTGTTTACACTATTATAAATGTTTCTATTTCCTCCCTTGTCCGCCTCCACAAAGAGGAATTTCTTTCATGTTCCATGAAAATCATTATTGGTTTATGATAAATAAGCATTAAGTATATCTGGTGTGCTAGATTTGCATGTATTTTGGAAAGAAGACATGTTTGAAATTGGACTTTGTATTCATTGGTCACTGTAACAAAAGTGGAAGGGTCAGGGTGAGGCAAATGATGTGGAAACAAGTGAAATTACTCAGAGAAGCATGGAAACTTGTGGGCTGGCCAGTGGAGCCGTGGCATGTGGCTGGTCCTCTATTGCTTACACGGTAGAGCTTTTTTCCCAACCTGAGGCCTCCCAGGATGGCCTGTCTTTGGCTTCTCTCTCTGCCACATGGTTTTAGATATGATCCAGGTTTTCCAAGAGGGTACCATGCCAAGGTTTCTAGGCTGGAGGACAAGATAGCAACATCTGATGGAAATATGACTGACCTATGTGATACAGTGAATTAATTAATGATGTTTAAACTGCTAAATTACCATCAGCTGTAAGTAGCAGGAACTGTCTCCACAAAGAACATTGAGAGAATAGAAATCCAATAAAAAGTACAGCTGGCATTAGATAAGGGGAAAGGGGGAGCTATCAAAGGGGAATCTGGACCTCTTATTTGTTTAGCGGACCCATCATAAACTTCAAGAAAGATCTCCTGGGCCCTAACACCATCTTTCTTTCTGATGTGAAAATAGGTTGGATAATGAGTATTATCAATGTGGCTTCTAAAACTGTGCTTTCTTTCTGCTGTTACCAGATTCAAAAGAAGAAGAAAAATATGCTATTCCCCAAGTGACTCACTTATGGGCTTCCACATTGGGATTATTCCTTAGGTTTGTGAAGCGTGTGAACCTGAACTGCTGTACCAGGGTGACTGCCACCTTTAGAGACTGGAACAAATGTGATAGCTCATGAAATTATGATTGTATTAAAGTTCTTTAATTCCTCCCGCTCAATTGGCATATTTGGCTGGGTTTGTTTTTTTTTTTGAGGCAGGGCTTGGGTTTTGTTTGTTTTGTTTTTTTCCAGTCACAAAGAAGTATGGTCATTGACTTTTTAAAAACAATACTTTTTTTTCTAAATCCTTTGAAATTTGGTCTTCATGTTGATTCCATTATAGGTAAGTCTCTGTTTTTCTGAGTAGACAGCCCAGGATTTCTTCCTAGCCCACTTCCTTTCTATCAAGCAATGAAGAGTTAACTTTTTTTCAGGCACTGTTAAGCATCTGCAACTTGAGATGAAGAAAGGCAGAAAGCTGGGAGGTCTCCCTTTTTCTTCTTCCATTCTCCAAACTTTTCTCTGATGCTGATGTGAGGTTGTGAGTTGAGTCCAGTGAAGTCTCTCACGCCTGTGACATTATGGGCTTTGGAGAGACAAAGAGACTGAGAGAGAAAGATTTGGAGAGAAAGAGAGATTTGGAGAGAAAGAGAGATTTGGAGAGAGAGAGATTACTAGGAATGAGGGTTCTGTTTGGGAAATGACACAGCCAGTGGTAATAATCACAGCTGCTCTTTATTATACATTTACTATGTTTCAGGTGCTCTATTAAGTCTGTTATCTACTTTCTATAATACAATTCATGGAACTGTGTTAGAAGAAGAGATAATATTACCCATTTTACAGATGAGGAAACTAAGACCAAGGATTCACATGTAGTGAACGCTCAAGCCAAGCCAGGATTCATGCCATGTCTGATTCATCCACAATCCACTTTATCAAGCGTTAAGTGTTAGCCAGCATTGGTAAGCGAGAGTCTTAAACTTTAGGTTCCTCAGCCCCAGCACCTTCTCCACCCAGTGTGTCTCTCCAGGCTTGTGCTTCCTCTCCTTTTTCTAATTTGCATGTACAACATGCCCTTTGGGTTCTGCTCCTCCTTGTGTTTTGGGACTGGAAAGCTTCCAAACTTTATAATACATAAAAAGTTGGGAATAGAAGCTTACTGCAATTAAAAGATACACACAAAAAGTTGGAAAAACAAGGAAATCAGGAAGTGCAGGACAGAGGTGGTCCAAATGAAGGCTGCGAAGAGAAGAAGGCAGAAAAGAGAGGGAAGTTTTGGTTTTCACATCTGATGGTTTCAGTTCTGAACCTTTCTTTCATTTATATGTGATGGGGTGGGGTGTGTGCATGCACTGTGGATTTTAAAGAAGCAAATATTTATGTAATGGTTTCTATGTACCAAGTAAAATTATGAATACATTATATGTATGAACACATTTGCTCCTAACAACAAGCTCTGTAATTGGTTGTCATTATTACTATTAGTATCACCCCCATCTTACAGACATGGACACTGAGTATCAAAGAGAGATTAAATAATTTGCCCAAGGTCACACAATCTATGCCTGGCAAAGTCAGGATTTCAGGATTTGCACTGAAGGGTTCTGGCTCCAGAAAGCAGGCTCTTCATCACCCCTGCTGTCCTGCCACCTGTTCTATGTTAGTGAACTTCAGGGTTTCCAAAACACCTTGTAAATGCTTTCCAAAGTGCCTCAGCTGCAAGTGAGGCACATGCAAGTGAGGTGCTGCAAGGCTAAAATTCAACCCCAGGTCTTCTCTCTGTCCAGGACACTTTCTACTGCATATGGCACATATGGTAGTTTCATAATAATATATGTGGAATAAATGTATGCTCTAGAAAGGGGAGAGGGAAAAGGGTTTTTTGAACATTTTCATACCAGGAATTGGTTGGGATACTGTGATACTGGCAATGGACATTCTTAATTCTCAGCTGTAGGACACCATCTCCTCACTTACTCACTCACTACACACACACTCACTCACATTCACACTCATACACTATACTATTTATTTTTCAACTCGAATGCTATCCAAAACCAACTGATAGGTGTCAAGTTCTTGCACAAATGTGTCCCTTGAGAGTTTCTTGCTGAGAAAGAATAAGTAGCTTGCATGGACTGGTGAGAGATATTTCTTATTTCATACACCTTTCAGGGATCACCTGCCCAGACCTCCACACAAACCCACTGAGCTAGCAGAATCCATGGAGAGCGACTGTCCAAGAGTGTCCCCCAGGTTCCCCAGCTGAGTGGGGCCCTCCACAGTGACTGAGGACAAAACGTGTGAGCCAAAACACATGAGCTCTTGAATGCAGCCTGTTTCTCTCCCCACAGCTCTGTAAAATCAAAGTTTGAGGCACCGCAGGAGCTCTTTTAAAATGTCCTGGCCAGCTTGCTGCAGCCCAGATGTTGTTCCAGTCGCTGCGCGGCAAGCTCCAGTAATCGCATGCCTCGCGCCGCTCGGCTGCAGACCCGCTCGCCTGCACTGGCACTGCTCCGTAGATGTTACAGATGCCACAACTCATTTCTTTGAAGTCGGTGTGTTTTTTAAAAAAACACCCCTTTCGACAGATTTGGCCCGACTTCTCATTATATAAGCTGATCTGTTGGAACATCTGTCACCATTGCGGCTTCGGCCCCCATCCTCCACTGAAGTATAATAACTTGACATTAATAAATAATGAGGCAGTGGTGAGTTTAACGCACATATTACGAGGCATTGAGGCTAAAATGGCAGGCTTTCATCTTTCAAGAAGACCAAAAGCCTAGATTAAGCAAACAAGGGAAACTCAGCTAGGGCCCAGATGAAAACTTGAAACTATGGCTTGCTTAAAAAAAATTATAATGTATCTCACATAATTGACTGTCTCTTAATAATACAGATTGACACAAGGTTAATGGGAAGGGCTGGAGCTTCATAGCGAGAGACATATTAACATAGTAACTTCCATTCTACACCCTCTTGATTACCACATCTCTAATTGCCCTCTTCTGAGCAGAGAAAGTGTTTTCTTAGCAGAAAAGAAAAACCATTATAATTCAGCCTCATTATGTCCTGTGCTGTAAAGAATAATGCCCTAGTGGTATTATGCACTTAGCTAATACCAATATGTGAGAATATCATTGGTGCTATGAATGTCTGATCTCTCCTTATTCTTCTGTGGGGTCAGTCAGCTTGTGTACCTGCTATGTAAATACCTTCTGGATGTATGTCAGTGAATGTTCTTTGTGCAAACAGAAAAGATGGCAGAATCAAGTTATGCTCTAGTGTGAAATAAAAATACATCTCTATTTATTAATGACCAAAGATAAGCTAAAATCAAGGCAAACACATGTAGTTAGGAATATGTCAACTAGGATATGGGTCCAGCTTTTGTTCCTCAGCACACACACACACATCTGCACACTCTTACCCTGTACTTATGTGCCCAGATTCTGCCTGTCTTTTGCATTATGAAAACTCTCTAAAGCCAGGAATAGCGTCTGTCTGGTTTAGCCTGTATAGCTCCAACTTTGTGTCATGCATGTGGATGCTTAATAAATATTTAATGACAAAGGAAACAGTACTGTAAGTGACGATGGCTGCTATTATTCCCACTTCAGAGATGAATGGAGGGATAGAGATGAATTGCTTAAAACCCACACGGCGAGTCAGTCACAAAATGCAGCTTGGAAGGCTGAATCCCTGGGTTGTGCCTGGGTTTCTTTGGTTTTCGGCATGTAACACTTATCTTTGGTGCTGGCTTAGAAGCACGCTAAAATTAAAACACACACACACACACACACACACACACACACACACACACACACGGATCTCTGGGAGCTTGCATTTTTAAAGAAGAGATAGGGCAGAAGCCAAAAATAAGAGTACCAAAAAGTGAGACCTGCCCAAATCAGTAGAGACTGGTGACAAAGTGGAAAAAGACTAGAAGTTTCTCTGCCAGTGCCAAACCCAAGAGAGACTTCTCCTTAGTTCCTTTAAGAAACACTTTTACATAGTTCATTGTGGTTATGAAAAAAGCCTCCATTTCTCTCTCCCAGCAACAGTTCAGCATCATCTGCCAGAGTTCTTAGAGAATGTGACTCGCTAGAGGCGGCAGGCTGGGTCACTAAAACAATTGCTACTGCCTATTCTCACTCACCCCTAGAACTGACCTATCTGAAAGTGATAGTGGATAAGTTTTAAAAAATACCACACTTGCATTTTCCCATTTTAATGCAAATTCTTGTGTAGAAACTGATTTATTTTAGTCCCTTCAGACTGATGCTGTTACATAATTTTTGCTTGACTCAACACAAAAACTTCAGTCCCTTAATGTGACTGAACTGAAGCTGCTTACTGAAATGCTGGGTAACTGTGATATTCATTTTTATCCCTGAAGTAGGGGCCTTTTAATTAAAATAGTTGAGTTGTCAATGTTCTGATAAATTAACACATTTGGTATATCAACTTCTGTCCCTCAGCAATTCATAATTTGGCCTCAGAATTTAGAAGGGAGAGCAAAAAGATCATAAGAGATATTTATATCTGAATCTAATAATTTGGGATATTTTATATCTCAGTTGTCTAGGGTTGATTTGTAACAAAATCCTACATAACTTCATAGGCTATTAGGCAGAGCTTAGTCCTGCACCATTGATGTACCAGTCTAATTTCTGTTCAAAACTATATGACAGGTTAGAGCATAAAAGTGTTAAGAGTAAAGTGGATCATGGAGTCTTTGTAGGGAAGGAAGTTTTTCTATAGCATTGGAGATTGGAGGCAGGAATGTGAAGAGTCAGGGCTTTAGTCAAAAGACTCTAAAATGGGATTCTGAACCATATTATAGGGAACTATTGAATCAGTAGCTAGAACTGGGTTAGGGTCCACTTGATGTGAAACTGAGTGTTAATAGAACCTGGAATCTGACTTTTAGGTAAAGATAAATGATTTAGCTGAATAATGAGTATATATCAATGTTCTGTTTTTCCTTCCTGCTTTCCCCCTTCCTCTCCTTTCTCTCCCACCCACCTTCCCTCTCTTCCTCTATCTCTCCTTCCTTCCCTCCCTCCTTTCTTTCAGCCCCCCTTATCTGTAGCTTTGTTATTCCAGGAATGATGAACTCTGGGGAACTCAGAAGTTTCATTATGTTATATGTGTTTGTGTGTATGTGCATGCATGCACAAATTCAGCCATCAAACTAGGGTAAAACCAATGGAGAAGGCACGTTGAAGAACTACTACCCAGAGCAATGGTGGCTTATGTTAAGGTGTCCATTAACTTCAACTGGAAGTTCCTAAATCCCCCTTCTTTGGCTGAGTATTGGGAACCTCACTGTTAGAGGGAACCATAATCCCACAGTGGTGAAAGTTTGGCAAGCTAACTGGTAGATCTTTTGTACTACTTTCTAATGCTTAAATTTGGCCTGGAGTAAGTTTTTGATGGGAAATAGCCTGGATGTACACAAACTAAACAGAATACTACTTCCTACTTTCCCTCCAGATTAAGGAAAATCACTTTTTTTGCCTGCTGCATATTTGGAAGGCATTCAGCTCCTTCATGGTGAGCATTCAGCTGATTGCTATTTGGGGGTGGGCTTGCAGAGTGAGAATGTTGCTGTTGCCCTTTCTGTAGACAGTCAGAAACAAACAAACCAAGAAAATCTATAGACTCCTAACAGATGGGTTTTAAAAAGTAGGTCATGTTTTGAGCCCACCAACTTTGATGACATCCCTGTAACAGAAACTGGATTCTTAAGTGTCAGGACAATACAAATGAGGTTCTAAAATGGTCTCTGGATCTGTTACAGCTTCCAAGTACAGCTGGGAAAAAAGTTGTGGAGGGAGGTCTCTAAGGAATCTGGAAAGTAAAAACTGTGCTGGAAAGCCCTGAATTCATTGCTCTGTCTTTTTATTCCCCCTTGTTAGAAGATATAGGGATTGAGTCAGTCCTAAAGGAATTAAGATGATACAGAGATTTTTTTGGGGGGGGGGGAGGAGTTTGTGTGTGTGTGTGTGTGTGTGTGTGTGTGTGTGTCAAAGTGAGGACCAGTTTCCTGTCTTTTAGTGAGAAATTTACTCAAACAAAACATACGGAGGCTAAATAACTAGGCAAAGAGATTGTTGATACTTTGCTTTAAAATGGCCTGTTTCTGATAACTGAAAGCTAGAAGGCAAGGTGTGTGACCTGTGAGGAGGAAAGAAATCTGCTCATCTTCCTGTTGGTCTGAGATGTGTATACCAGGGAGCCATTTTTGATAATAGAATTATGTACAGATTAAGTTAATGAGTTTGATGCTCAGAGGAAGAGGGTTATACATCAATGAGAACTCACAAGACTAAGATAAAGTTCCCTTGTGCATTTTCCACTCTACAGCTCTGGGAAGGGGAAATAAAATACGTACTTTCTTAGATCCAAATAACTGTGGTTTCCCAGGCTTCACGCCTCATTGCTGTGTGAGAACAACAATTGGAAACCAGGAGGC
Source organism: Phyllostomus hastatus (assembly GCF_019186645.2). Taxonomy (NCBI): domain Eukaryota; kingdom Metazoa; phylum Chordata; class Mammalia; order Chiroptera; family Phyllostomidae; genus Phyllostomus; species Phyllostomus hastatus. Next base: position 38,378,556 of record NW_025333872.1, on the reverse strand, counting down.
ACATTTATACATCAACACGGTTTTGTCTCCAACGGAATGAAGGATGAAATGGCCTCCCCAGATTACCTCTTATTGATTGTTTGGCTGACCCAAATGCTAGTTCATCAGAAATCCATTTTCTAAGCTGAACTCTCTCAAAACATGGTTGAGTTAGAAATACTTTTCCACTACTTTTTGTCTTATCTAAAGAGTTCTTGCTTTTCCTCCCTTCCTCCTGATCCATCAATGACTGAGAAATTTAGCATTATAGGCTGTCTATTGGGCACTGTTCACACTTGTTGCCTACACAAACTTCCAGAATTGATTCTTCAATATAATAGGTCCACACTTATGAAAGTGAGTGGTTTTGTGTCATCAGTCCTATCTTTCCCTTTCCAGTCAACCTGATGGCTGTCAAGCACTTCATGTTCACAGTAAGAAAAAAAGAGAGCAATACAATATAACAGTAATAATAATAATGATTATATTAACTGAAATATAATTATATATCTACATACTTATATTTGTGTTTACATAGATAGATACCTATATAAGTGATGGACTATGTAGATATATATATCTAATGATGTTTGAATATACTGGAATTATTCTTAATCAACTTCACCCTGCCTCTTTCTTCTTTCCTTTCACATAAAACTATTGGGACAGAGCTTTATCTGGTGTGTGGAAGCTATTATCCAATTGAATGGAAATAGAGTGGTTTGTCTCTGAAAATCCTAAAGTACATCTGCAATTATGTTAATGGGTCTTGAACTACAGACAACAATAAAATGCTAAATTGAAGAGGTTAGCAAAGAAAATCACATGCCTATCATACAGACAGTTTCTGGGCAAACCCAAACTGTCTATCCATAGCACATATCTTAGGACTTTTTATGAAGAGAAAGAAGTTAGAATGAATGTGAGGATTGATGCCCAACTCATTAGGGAAACGAAAGCTATCCACCATGCAGTCACTCAGAACCCTTTCTGAAACAACTCTGTGGAAAGAATAGGAATGTTAGAGGACACCCAATTTTACCCCAGCTTTCAACAGGGATATGTATTTTGTTTGTCAACTTTGTATGTATTCTTCCAGCTTTCCTAGTCTTATAAATAGAGGGTAGAAGTCTACATAAGAGAAGAAGAATCAAGGAAAGTGATAGTCCACATAACAAATTCTCCTGAGCTTTGACTTCCTTACTTGTCTTTAAAATGTCCTGAATTACCATGGTTTTTTTTTGCCTGACATTCTCAGGTAGTTATTTTTGTTCTATAGGTACAGAATAAATCATTTGGTTTCTATACCATGTTCTTATGAAAGAAACTTCGTGCTAAATTTGCAAGTGTATGTTTAGGTCCTTACATTAATTAGCTTTGAGACCTTGGGCAGGTTCCATAACTCATCTGAGCCTCTTTATCTATAAAAAGAAGAGGATGATAATAGTATTTGCTTTATGGAGATGTTGTGAGGTTAAATAATCTCATAAATGTAAAGCAGTCAGAATAGTGCCTGGTACATAATTAGCACTACACGAGCAGATCATCATTAACTTAAGTATACACACCAGCCAATGAGATTTTTATAAAAGAGAAGTCAGGATGCCATTAGACACACACACACGCAAAAGACTGCCAAGTTTTATAGGCTATTTGGTAGTTAGTCAGGAGAAAAACTCCAATTGTACCATGTATACAGTATATAGTACAAAACAATTATATTTGAGACCATTGTCTCTTCATTATAAATGGGTATTCATTTACATGTCAATATTTATTTGAACCTTTAAAGTATTGAGTGCACTTAAAATATTACCTAGGATAACTTAGATTCTAAACATAAGTAGCTCACAAACATGGAGGTGGAAATACACTCACCATTAACCATTTTTCTTACATGTCTCATGGAAACATTTTCTTGGGTTCATCAGGTACATTATGAAAAAGTCCTCCACAGAGCAATCTTATAAATTGCTCTCTCATCATCTCCCACCCTCTCCCGGAGTCCAGTTGAGAATCTCCAGGAAAGGTGACATGCCCATTAGATCCTACCAAATTTGTCTTACTCATTTACTTATCATTCTGCTCTCTGCTTTATAACATCAAAATGGAATGTGGACTTTAACAGTAGAAAACTGATGAATTAAAAAAGTGTTTGTCTACTGCTTCCCAAATAGAATTGTATCTGAATGTACTGTCATCTTTGGTAACATTAGTTCACAATTTAAGATAGTATCAGTTTTGACTTCAAAATTTATTGGACCACTTTACTTATTTTTGAAAATAAGATCAATAATACTGAAACTAAGTTTATTCTGCTCAATCATTTGGACATTTCAGTGAGGAAATGATTACATAGCTTTTAAAGAAACACACTCAGACATGGTTATCAGTAATGCTTATCAAGATGTTGACATCAAATATAGAATTTCTGTGGAATCAGAAATCCAAGTTTATCACTATTGATGTGACAAAGAATATTTGAGGTCTTATTTATTAAATTCATCTTTTAATGGTCTTTAACTGAGTACATAGATTAAATTGTTCTATGCAATGGATCAATAGAATCAACATAAATGAAGATTAATATTTAATTCAGTAAACATTTATTGAGGTACATGTGGGAAAAACAACAGCCTCCTCTATTCCCTCTACCTCCAAAAGCATTATTCATTTAAGAATAATGTCTGACAACAAGTGAATTAAGGAGGACTTAGACAAAGAGCTGAAATATGATAAATTCTGAGCCTTAAAATGAGTTATAGCTTTGGCTGGTGTGGCTCTGTGAATTGAATGCTGGCCTGCAAACCAAAGGGTTGCCGGTTCAATTCCCAATCAGGGCACATGCCTGGGCTACAGGATAGGAGATATGCCTCTCGCATATCTCCCCAGTAGGAGACATGCGAGAGGCAACCATACACTAAGGTTTCTCTCTCTCTCTTTCTCCCTCTCTTCCCCTCTCTCTAAAAATAAATAAACAAAGTTTTAAAAAATGAGTTGTAATCTTTTCTAGAGTTTGACCTTGGTTCATCCAAGGTCCAATAGTTGTCAGGGTCTAGCTATTTTTGTAATAAATAACTAGGTAGATTGTGACCCTTAGGAGGGCAAAATCTGGGTGGAGTGGAAACCAATGTTCTCTCCTTGGGTGCTCTCCTACATAAAAACTGAACTATGTAGATGATCATGCTTTTAAATTTTGCAATCACTATTTTCAAAACATTTCAAAGATCTTTTATACACAAGTAGTTATCTAATATTAACACATGCACCCAAATTTATAGATCATAAACAGTTATGTATAAAACCTGTACTATTGGCTTATAAAGAGTAAGCATACTTGATTTAGACAGAAGGGGGTTATACTGGTTATTAATTCATTACTTGAATCATATTAAGTGAATAAGAAATACTAGGCATTCTACTATATGCTGGGAGTAGAGGTAAATGGTCACTGCCTCCAAGAACTTCATAATTTAATAGTGTAAGATAAACAAATACAGAAATAAAATCTAGGAGATGCCATGATAAAAATACATGTGGGATCTAGTAGGGTCTCAAAGGAGAGGTGATAATTTGCTCAAAAGCAATTCATTTGAAAATGAGTTAAGGTCATATTAAGTAAAATAATGAATTGGTCAGAAATTAATATTCCCAATTATAAGTTTTTAATATATTGGTAATTATTTGTACATGGAAGCAATTTTTCACATTTGTTATTAGCCTTAGGCATAGCTGTCCATAATTTTTTAGCATTTCCCTTTTTAAAAACAAATAAAAAATTTAAATAGAAAGGAAATTAGACCCTGGCCTACTGACCCTGCTCAGTTGAAGTATTGTCTTGTATACCAAAAGATTGCATGTTCGTTCCCACTCAGGTACATATGTAGGCTATGGGTTTGATCCCTGGTTGGGGTACAGGACAGCAACTGATTGATGTGTCTCTCTATTTTTCTCTCTCTTCTCCTTCCTCCCTTCCCTCTTCCTCTCTCTCTCAAATCAATAAAAATATACTCTCAGTTGAAGATTTTTTAAAAAGGAAATTAGCTGGGAGAAAAAGGGATTCAGTTCTGAATCCTATTGGGTAGGTAGGGGTACAGATAGCATATGGTTTTCAAAGCCTCCCTAGAAGTGATATATAAGCTGATTTTTAAAAGATACCTGGTTGCTTTCTAGGTAGATAAGAGTCAGGAATGGAGTGGGGACAGACCATTTAAGGCAGAGAGAGTTGCTCTTTTGCTCTGGACAGTGGAGGAAGACTAGTTATTCTCAAGTTTATATTGTTCAGAAAGACTTCAAGATATTTAATTTTAGTTTTTAAATTAATTATGCTTAGTAAAATTTTAACACAACTAATGGAAGAAAGAGATAGTCAGTGGTGAGCTGGTAAGTGCTTAAAAATGTTCCCTTGGAAAACGAAGCCCTGATTTGTGGCATTTACCAGTTTTGGGGATGTAAATATTCTAACCATGGCTGATTTCAAGCTACCAACATGAAGTCACTGAACTTGCAGTTAGAAGATAGTTGCATAGTTAACTCTCAAGAGCTGCTACAGCCAGCTCTAGCACAAATCTCAAAGCCAGAAAGTGAGAGGAAAGTAAGATGTGGTGGGGGGAGGAAACCCTTTAAGTTAAAAAGGAAATGTGGGATAAATAGAAACTGAAAAGTAAGATGATAAAAACACCTTTAATTTTATCCATGATAGCAATAAATATAAATGGACTAAACAATTGGCTATACACTATTTATAAAAAACACATTCAGGGCAAGAGGAATCAGAAAAGATACCTAGAAAGACAGGCTAGTAAAATAAAAGAAAAACCAAAAGAATGTTGTATTCTGGAAACCATGTTAATAAAGTGCTTTAAGGAGAAAGTGATCATGTTAACAGAGGACAGTAGTACTCATTAAGTATCCATGTTTATTTCAAGCCTGTGTTAGGTTGGCACTATGCCACAGGTATAAGGAAAGAAATATTGAATAAATTGGCACGTTAAATGCTTTTGTAACCTTATGTTTCTGTTCAAATGTGTTTAAGTCACAAGACCATGTAACTTACTTCTACAAACAACTACTTCTATAGTGTGGTAGCGTATTTCCCAAGAAGCATTCCTGGTAGTTACTAGACCAAAACAATATGGGTATGGCCCTCTCACTTTCTCCTTCTGAGCATCAGGCAAACACAGTGCCACGGTATCCAGGATGTTGCTCTGGAAACTGATTCTACTGAGTTGAAGACTATTGTGTATTGTTTTGTTTTACCACAGTCAGAACACTGTACTTTGATGCTGGCTGTGTGGATAGGTCTTGTGTTAGGTGAGATAAAGACACAAATGCACATGCACATCAGTACTCAAATGCACACATTCTAGTGGTTTCAACACACATAAAAATAGGTTCATATTGAGTGCTGCAGTGTACCACAGTCTGGATTGACCCAGAATGTAAGCTGATCAAAAGGGTGCCTGTATATTTCACCAAAGCCCAGAAAACCAGAGTAAGAGAAACCTGACATTTTTTAACCCACTAATAAAAATGTTTTAAAATACAATATACATAATATTTAAACTATAATTTTAAAAAGTATTCAGTGAGAACTATATTTAACACACACAACCACGTAACTGAAATAGAAGTCTCATGGTAGCATATCTTTTATCCTATCCTATCCTATCCTATCTTTCTAAAAAATCACCATTTGCAATCCACTAAATTAATATCATGTCCCACTAATGGCTACTACTCATAGTTTGACAAATGGTTTTTAACCTTATTTACTAGAAGAGAAAGCTGAAGCACAGAAATCCCCAAAGATCTGCCCGAAGTCACAGGTCACTGCAGAGATAGGACCAGAGCTCAGGTCTCCTGGCCCAGGGTTACGTTCTTCTCTTAGGACCATTTGTACGTCTCCTTGAATCCCCTGGAGGAGTAGGGATAAGTGTCATAAGGTCACATTCACTATGGCTCTGCCTTCTCCATTCAGCCTACCCCTGGCAAAGCATGCCAGAGAAAGAAGCCCTTCAGAGCCAGTTGGGCTCCTCTGCTGAATGCCAAGTGGTTCCTCATCAGATCTCCTGCTCCAGGAATGCAGGGGCTTGAAGGCAGGCCGGCAGCATTTTTCCTAAACTAAAGAACTTGGTCTCAAGGCAAACTAAACTGTAGCACAGAATGTGAGGTGAGTTTGCCCTAGCCCCTTCATTTATCTTCCTTTAATCAAACAGATGGAACGTTTTCATTGGAAAGAGGAGACTGTTATCCTTGGCTTTCCTGTGTCTCCAGCAGTATTTTTCTTAGGAATGTGTTAATAGCTGCAAAAATTTTAACACGTCTTCAAGTGCCTCTCATGTTAGGAGATTCTTCTCAGTTGTGGGAAAGTGGTTGTCAGTTTGCCTGGTATTTAAGCAAAATCAGAATGTTTCTGACAGGTAGATTAGGCTCTTACTTCAAATGTCCTGTCTTTACTGAATGTGCAGCTGGAAGCTTCAGAGGGAGAGACTTTTTTTCTTGCCAACTCTGATTCCTTCAGTCCTCATTCACTCTCCAGGCAGTTGGGCCCAATAAATGGTTAACTTCAGGGCCAGTGTAGGAAAAGATTTGGAAGTTTCCTATTTCAAGATTGTGTGTCATTTGGCCCTTTTGTGGAGAGCAAATTTTCCCTGCTGAACAAACTTCTTTATTTTGTTTTGTTTGAACAAACAAGAACATTTAAGTAACAAATAAGAAGTATCTTATGTAGAAGTCAATTCCAGAAGACAAATGTACAAAAAAAAGGAGTTTCCTAAACATAGGTATTTAAGGTTTTGTTACACCTCCAAATTATATTTATTTAATGGAATCATAAGATGGGGTGGGGTGGATCCTGAATTCATCCAAGGTTACAAATTCTTGAGTAGAGATTGAAGAGATTCATTGAAGAGAGATTGTCCTCTTTGGACATAACAGAATAATAATTGGTCTTCTGTGTCCCTACAGCACTTCCCTGCTCATATTGCCTTATTAATGAATATTTTAGGGCAGATGCATAAATATTTCCAAATGGATTTTAAAATTTTTTGTGGGTCAACCAGGGCTATTTTTCTGGCCTCTGGTGAACTCACTCCTCCACAGCAATGAGCTGGCAGGTTGACTGGGGGTTAGACAATCAAGGATGGCACTGTGCACATGTGTGACAACGGTTGGATGAGGTGACAGTGGCAACTGGATCATGTTTTCCTAATCATCCACCCATCTAGCTCAGGCTTCATCTTGTGGAGGCTGCCCATTCCAAGAGCAGGGAGAGAAGGCAAGCTCCAATTCCCAAGGGCTTTTTAAAATCCCTATGTGCATCATTATTGCTATTGTCACATTGGCCAAAACAAGTCATAAGGCCAACGCCAGAGCCAGTGTGGGAGGGGACTACCTGACTGGATACAAAGAGCTGTGAACAAACTGGGGGCCCGTTACTGAAAAGGTCTGCTGCACCTGGTGAGAGAGAGAGTACAGTGGTATCATCAGATTAATGTGTGCTTTTAGTTTCAACTGCTTTAACAGGCTTTCTCAAATGCAGGTAATAGGAGAAATTGTTGAATTATAGAATGTGAAAAAAATTCACAGACAACCTAGTCTCACCTTCTCATAAAATGAGTTTGAAATTTAGTTTTGACTTGATTGGTATTGAATACCTACTAAGTGCAAGCCACTGGGCTTAATGGTAGGCATATAAACATGACTAAATGATGGTTTGTGCCCTCAAAGAATTTACATTGTAATGGAGTAGTTAGACATACTCAAGTGGAATTTGATAAGTCCTGTCATTGAAATAAGAAACCAGCTTATTGAGGGCTCTCAACTGGTTGACATAAAAACATAAAATTATTTCTTTTAATAATGCATCACTCAACAGTACTCTGTCTTCATGTCCATACAGGACCCATTGTGTATAACTCGGAGAATGCCAAAAAATGGCCTTTGTGGCTGTCCACCCAGCAGTCCTTTGCTAAGCCATCTTTCCTTTCTCTCATTGCAGGAGTCACAGTCAGGTTATCACTTTCATCCAGGAAACAAAACATGAGGCTGCTTTTCCTACAAGCATCACCAAATTTTAAGAGTGATTCTTTGAGGCCTCCATCCTCTCTCCCTTGGGGAGGTGGGATCTTCTCTGTTCATGAATGTCAAACACTTTTTAAGACCCTGCCCCTTTCCCTCCCCAGAACTCCCTTAGATTCGCTGAGTGGTGTGGGTGCTGGTGGCAGTATCTGTATTTAGTCAGTTTGGGGTCTCTCACTATGAGAGGTGTGTGGAAACTGCCTCCAATCCCTAGAGATTCCCTAGGATTTTTGATACTTAGATCTTTATTCCTCCCAGGTATGGACTCTAGTTACAATAGAAACAATGGCACAATAAGAGAAAGTCTATCATATAAACAGATTTGAGCTCAGAGGAAGGATTTCATTCATTGTCCTGGCTGGTGTGGCTCAGTGGGTTGAGTGCCAGCATGCAAACAGAGAAATAAGAGAAAAGCACAATAAAAGAAAGGCCATCATATAACAGATCTGAGCTCAGTGCTATAGGAACACAAGAGGAGTCATGCTCTTTTCCTTGGAGGCTGGAGGAGACCTCACAGAGGTCTGGTGACTTTTCAAAACCTGAGGATAGCTCATTTATGTTTAGACTATATCCCAGCAACAGCAAACCAATATTACGAAAAGAATAAATCACAGAGTCATGACCTGAGTGTGGATGTCCCTGCAGTGCATCAAAGGCAGTCAGCGTTACTACTTCATTGTTCTTTCACGTGTGGTCTTTCTCTCCTGTTGTCCAAACGGCTATTCTCTCAATTGTCTTTGTCTTGAGATATTTTCCCTCTTCTTTTCTCTTTCTGATCTACCTCATTTCCTTCTTAATTTTGTTATATTCTAATTTCTTTCTCTTCGTTTTTCTCCTTCTTTCTCATCCATTGGGTGAGACCCCATATTTACCTGGAGACCAGCTCAGCTCCTAGGAGGTGGTTTGCAGGGTTAAAGTGATTGCTGAGTTACTGAGCTAATAGAGCATGTGTGTCCCAGACATGTGTTTATCAAAGTGGGACCACTTTTCCCTGAGAGAACAATTTAGCAAAGCATTCTTTCTCTTTATGCCTCCTGGAGAGTGTTCTCTGCTGATCCCTTTTCTGGTGTCAATATATTTCCCATTATCACCTCCCCTCTATTCTTTAAAAAAAAATACTTCACTTATTTACTTTTAGAGAGAGGGGAAGGGAGGGAGAAAGAAAGGGAGGGAAACAGCAATGTGTGAGAGGTACATCAGTCGGTAGTCTCTCACACACCCCCGACTGGGGACCTGGCTCGCAACACGGGCATGAACCCTGAGTTGGAACTGGTGACCTTTTGGTTTGCAGGCTGGCACTCAACCCACTGAGCCACACCAGCCAGGACAATGAATGAAATCCTTCCCCTGAGCAAGCTTCTCCCACTGATTGAAGAGCTTAATTTTTATATATCTTTTGGAAGTTAAGCAAAGTACTACCCAGAAAGTGTACCTGAAATGGCAGCTCTGGAGGGATCTGAGGACAGTGTTCACAAGCTCAGTAAGAATAAAATTTAGGCTTTTGGTTGCTACACAGTAAGGCCTTTGAGTACAGTTTTCATCCTTATTGTGTCCCAAGAACTGATCAAATGTTTGATATCTGGTATATGCTCAGTAAATGTTTGAATAAAAAATAAAAATTCCTGAATTTTTATTTTCCTATTATAGGTCTAAATCTTGATTGTTTTGTAGCTATGTTCTTAATGGATGGCTTTGCTTAGGGTTGTTCAAACAGACAGCTTGGAAAGTGGATTAGTTCACCTTCATCAGGAGGCAAGTTGCACATGGACAGGCACCTTAATGCCTTCTATTTCAAGACCAGAGTTGGGTCCTAAGAGAGGCAAGCATCTCTGAATCAAGTCTCTGCATCCTAATCAAGAGATGTGGTTCTGCATATAGACTCTGGGCTCATTCCGTCTCCCCGAGTGATACAGAAACAAATAAAATAAAATGTGTACTTTAAAAAGTGTTCATGCATCCACTAGTTCCCTTGCAAACTGGCTCCCAAACCCATTACAGCAACTTCTGTGGCCTTGGGCAGGCCAGGAAATAGTTTTAATTTGCTCAAGCCCTAAATTATAGACTATGCATTTGCAACTGTTTTGAACTAGTCAGCAAAGTCATAGTTTTCAGCAAGTTTTAAGAGGCATTTCAGTTCACAGATTATTTTAGATTATGTTGTTGCAAAATAAAACAAATTAAGGTTTTTCTTCCTCTGAAGAGTAGTGAATGTGAACAATATCCAAGAAAAATGAATAATGCTCATCCTGTATTGAACCACTCATCAGAACACATAATTTTTTTCTTTTCCTTTTTATTTCCAGCCACCAGTTACAACAGGTACTCAAACTGGCCCAACACCACCAGAAGTAGACAGTGATCTTTGTGAAATGTATGTATATTGGGCAAAATTCATCTCACAGGAACTGGAATCCTGTTGTCAGACATAGTTTTAAAGTGCTGAGAGGTGTGCAACTGGAGCAAACAATTAGATTGCAGCACTTTGAATCGAGTCTACGAGTGCTGTGTGTTAGGCACCTTGTGGCTGCATTTAAACCCTGTGCTAACCAATGTATGATATACTTCTAAACCTTTTAAAACTTTGTTGTTACCGAAATTCATCATTGTGTTCTAACATCTCACCTTTTATTAGGACCTAACAAGTGTTTGTTGAACACATGAATGGACACCTGGGTTTCCTTTTTCACTGTGCTGGGGAGGTTTGCTCCACTGAAAACTCTTCCTGCAATTCCAGGCACTTCCACCAGGTGGGCAAAGAAGCCTCTGAAGTTTGGTTAACTTGAGCTGAACTATCTGAGAGGGGGCAAAACAGAAACATGAATGAGCCCAGTTATTACTTTTCGGAAAAATTAGATTACTCATTAATATGTTTCTATAAATTATATACATTGGTAAGAGATGAAATAAACACAGAGAAGGTCTATAGCCAGGCTTTTAAAAACGCATAATATTTAGGCATCATATGTTAACTTTTACTTGTACAAAAGTTAACCACTAACTTTTCTGGTTTCCCCCTTTTCCTTTCAAGGTAATTTACAAGGTAAGTACTAGCTCTGGCTAATCTACAAGCAAGTTACCCTTACATTATTCACAAGCTGCTATTAGCTTTAAAATGAAAACTCCTCCAGCATTATCCCTGGTTGTTATGAGACCCATTGCTTCCCAATTACTTATTTAAGGACATTTCTTTGCTCAGCCTCTGCTTTCATATTTTACTACTTTCTCTCTATTTATTCTCTCCTAGAGGAAACCAGAGTTTTTATTTTCAATAATTCTCTAAACTTTCAAAATACTGTTAGCCTTTGTTTGTTAAGCCTCGGAACTATGTCTTCTAAATATATTTTAAAGAGAAAAAAATCTCTGAAAACACATTATTCTTTTCCATTTAAAATTCCCAAAGTGATATCATTAAAAAACACTAATAGCTCCTCTGGCATTATCTATATGCTGCTGGCTGTAGATTATCCAAATCAGTTTTGGATGGAATAAATGAGATGGCTTTACTTTCTAGTTCTACATATCGGGTGTTAGACTATAATATTACCCTGTATAATATGTCAAATAAAAAACACCTTCTTGTGGTCCCAGGTTGAGTAAGTGCTCATTAATGTATCAGCTAGTTCATTAGGTTCTGGGGACACCAGACAAAGTTCTGGCCCCCTAGAAATTTATAATCTAGTGGAAAATTAGTAATAAAAATGGGTATATTAATATTAAGCTCACAGTGAAGTTTGGAGGATTACAATGAGATAGTTGACATGAAATTGCTTTGTAAACTCTATAACATTAATTAAATATTTCCTCTGCCATTTTTAACAACTTCTTGCCTTTTAAAATTAATTAATAGAAATTTCTTGTATATTCCAAACCAATTCTAGTTGGCCTTAAAAGTAACAAGTATCTTCTTTCAGTGATTTGTTACCTTTGTATTTTTAAAAAAAATATTTTTATTGTATTTTTCCATTACCGTTTATCCTCCTTATACTCCCCTCTCCCACCCCCAGCAATCACCACCCTGTTTGTCCATGTCCATGAGTCTTTTCTCTGTTTTTGATGTAGTTTCACACATTGATTTTTTCCCCCCTAATGATTTTTGGAGGGTTTTGTTTTAATAGTCTCTCTACCAAGGGTAGCATCTATTCTATATTTTCTTTTATTATCCTTATAGTTTTTTCTTTCACATTTATGTTTTAAATTTTTTTGGAGTTCACCATTAATAACTAGATATTCAGTTTTACTTTCTTCACAAAGTAAGCCAGTTTCCAAAACAGAATCTACTGAATCATCCACTGTTTGTGATGCCACATCCGTCATCCAGCAAGTTGAACTGTATATTTATGAGTCATTTTTGTTTCATTTTTCTTTTAATCTCTTCCTGTGCCAATCCCATATTGTATTTATTATTTTGACTTTAGAAATTGTAGAATATCTTGTAGGATGAATCTCTTTTTTCCTCAATAATTTGTCATGAATTTTAGAATCACTTTGTCAAGTTCTCCCACAAAAACTACCTATGATTTTCTACAGCTTTATTGAGATATAATTGACTTACAATAACTGCACATGTTTAAAGTATATTTGATAAATTACAACATTTTTATAAGTGGTTGTATATGACCAACACCCCAATAAAAATAAGAAATGTATCCATCATTCCCTAGAGTTTCCATGTGCCCCATTATAATTACTTTCTCCCACTACTTCTGCTGCCCCTTAAACTTCCAGGCAATCATCAATTTGCTTTCTATTGGTTAGTTTATGATTTCTAGAATTTTTAAAAATAGAAAAGAAGTTCAATATGTACTCTTTTTTGATGAGTTCTATCACTTAGCATAACTATTTTGGGATTTCACTATGTTGTTAGTTGTATCAGTAATTCATTTCTTTTTATTGCTAGATAGTATTCATTTGTATAGATATACCACCAAATTGAAGAACAACCACCTTTTAAAGGATATTGGGTTGTTTTAAGTTGTCATCTTTTACAAATACAATCTTTGCATGGACAGATGCTTTCATTTCCTTGGGCAAATAACTTGAAGTGGAATGGCTGGGTCTTCTGGATAACTTTCTTAAAACTGCCAAACTGGTGAAAAAGGATTGTACCATTTTATATTCCCACCTGCAGTGTAGGAGAGTGACATCTCCCCCACTTTTAAATTTTTTACTTTTATTCTTGTTTATTCTATTATAGTTGTCCCAATTCTCCCCCTTTGCCCCCGCTCCCACAGTCCTTCCCCAACCCATTGTCCATGTCCATGGGTCATTCATATATGTTCTTTGACCACTCTCCTCCCTTCTTTCCACCATCTCCCTACCTCCTTTCCTCTGGCAGCTCTCAGTCTCTTCCCTCTTTCCACCTCTCTGGTTCTGTTTTGCTCATTAGTTCATTTTGTTCATTAGATTCCTCTTATAGGTGAGATCATATAGTATTTGGCTTTTACTGACTGACTTATTTCATTTAGCATAATAGTCTCCAGTTGCATCCATGCTGTCACAATGGGTAGGAATTCTCTCTTCTTTCTCTCTGCTGCATAGTATTTCACTGTGCAGATGAACCGCTGTTTGAACAAAAAGTAAATTAATTCAAAGAGAATTAACGAATCTGACTGCTTAATCACCTCATCTATGCACATGGTATGTTGTTTTCTTTACTTCTAGATTTCTTTTATATCCTTCAATAGAGTTTAAAATTATTTTTACTGGAAATAAAACAACTAAAATTTCCTCGATATTTTATAATTTTTTTTGCATATTATAGTTTTCCAGTTGCTTGTTGCTGATATAAAGGTATATTTTTGCAAATTGATCTTTTATTTGGCAATATTATTGAACTCTAATATTAATTATAATGTCTAATGATTTTATTTGAAGTTCTATGTAGAGTTAATATCTGCACATCTGCAAATGCCTACTATAACTTTTCCCTTACTCATCTTTGGAGGAGCTTCTCTTGTTTCTGTGTTTCATAGTAGATAATAGCAGGCATCCTTACCTCATTCTTGATGTTGATAACAGTATTTCTAAAATTTCCCTGTTACTTATGTTGTTTGGCCTACTTTTTGGGGTACAATACCCTTGTCATGTTAAGAGCATTTTGTACTATTCCTATTTTTTGAGAAATTTTTTAAAGAAGGAACCTATAAATATTTGCTGATTTATTAAATAACCCTATCTATTAAAATAATCATGTGATTTCCTCATGTGCCAAATATTGTGATAGATTTTCTCAAGTTTAAACCTTGAATTCTTAGAATTATTTTTAATGTACTGTTGGACCTAGTCACCTACTATTTATTTTAGAATTCTTATACCTCAGTTCACAAGTAAAATTGGCTTACATTTTCTCTTATTAATTTGGAATGAAGAGTTAGCTTTGGAATACATTTTATACGAGGTTTATTAAGGTAAATCAGACAGATTTCCTGTTTTCATAATAACTTAAAGTAGAAAATTTTGTATCTTAAAAGTTTAATAGAACTCGCCTTTTAAATTAATTTGGCATGGCTCTTTTTAAGATAGAAAAGGAATTTTTAAAAATTATTTTATGTCTGTAGAGATTATTGGTCTATTCATTTTTTAAAATTTTTTCTTGTGCCAATTATGACATTTTATATTTTTTAGAAATGTTTCCAATTTTGTCTGAGTTTTCATATTTATTAGCATATGGTCATTTATAACATTCTTTTGTGATTTTAATAGTCTCTATAATTACCATCTTTTTTAGTATGCATTTGTTTATTTATAGTTTTTTTGTATTGTAATTGATTGGTCTTATCAAAAGTTTATCATATTGTCTTTGGCTATATTTTGCTTGTCTGTTTGTTTTGTTGTCTAGGTTCCTGTTAAAGGTGAGATCATATGGTATTTATCTTTCACTGCCTGGCTTATTTCACTTAGCATAATGCTTTCCAGCTCCATCCATGCTGTTGCAAAGGGTAGGGGCTCCTTTCTTTCTGCTGCATAGAATTCCATTGTGTAAATGTACCATAGCTTTTTGATCCATTCATTTACTGATGGGCACCTAGGTTGCTTCCAGCGCTTGGCTGTTGTAAATTGTGCTGCTATGAACATTGGGGTGCATAGGTTCTTTTGGATTGGTGTTTCAGGGTTCTTAGGATATAATCCCAGCAGTGGAATTGCTGGGTCAAAAGGCAGATCCATTTTTAGTTTTCTGAGGAAGTTCCATACTGTTTTCCACAGTGGTTGTACCAGTCTGCAGTCCCACCAACAGTGCACCAGGGTCCCCTTTTCTCCACAACATCTCCAACACTCATTGTTTGTTGATTTGTTTATGATGGCCATTCTGACATGTGTGAAGTGGTATCTCATTGTCATTTTAATTTCAGGAGAGAAAGGGAAGGGTTTACAGGAACAAATATAAAGGACACATGGGCAAAAACTAGGGGGGGTGGAAATGGGACGGAGGTGAGGAGGGAGAAGTGGGTGGGCTGAGATGGGAGTAACTGACAGAAAACTGTACTTGAACAATGATTAAAATAAAATTAGAAAAGTTTATCATATTGAACTTTGTAAGAACCAGTTTTACTTTTATTAATTTTTGGTGCTGTTTGTTTCATTAATTACTACTATTTTTATGTTCTTTCTTACTGTTTTTTGGGGGGAGGTGATGGCATTTTCAGGGTGCTTACTTTAAAAAAAGCTTGAACTTAATTGTTTTTGGTCTTATTTTGCAATAAATGCATTTGAATGTTTAAATTTTCTGTCTGTTTCTCACAAGTTTTGATGTGTAGCACTTTCTTGTCTTCATATTTTGTATTTTTGGAAATGTCTTTTATAACATAAAATTTATATTGTAGTGTTTTCCAAATGTCTGGATTAGTTTAAGGATCCTTTGTTGTTGATTTCTAATTTTATTGCATTGATATCAAAGAATATAGTCTGTAAGAATTGTGTAACTCAATTCTACATAATTTATTCAGGCTTTACATATTTCCTAGTATAATTCTGTGAATGTTTTTTTTTCTTAGAAACAATACTTTCTCTGTTATTTAGTTGTTTTAACTTATTGATAATGCTTCTATTTGCTTGATCTATGACATTCTAAGAGGGATGTGTTAAGCCTCCAAATCTCTAAATTATTAACTAGTATATTTATTTTCATAGTTTTGTCTCTTAAATACATACATATATGTAAATATATACTTGTACATTTTATAGTAGTAATTTATTTCTTTTCCTAATATATAATATCTTCCTTTATAGCTTATAATGTTTATCTTGAACTCCACTTTTTAATGGTAAAATAGCAGGGGTTTTTTTGGCTAATATTGGCCATTAACAATTATTACATTTGCTGTGATATTAGGAATTTCTCTATCTTGTTTTTTACATATCATGCATTTTTTGTTTTGCTTACAAAATTTTCTATATTCTAGTGTACTATTGATAAGTTTTGAAAAATGGACATGCCTATGTAATGACAACCCCAATTAAGATATAGAACATTGTTTTCACTCCAGAAAGTTCTCTCAAAACCCCTTTGCAATCATCTATTTCCCATCACATCCTCCACTCCCACTGCCCTCAGCAAACTCTGATCTGATTCATATCACTGTACATTGGTTTTGCCTATGTTAGAACTTTATATAAGTGAAATCACCTATTTCATTCTCTTGTGCTGAGTATAACATTTTTGAGATCTACAAAACCGGCATGTAGTGTCTATTCTTTGAATATATCATAGAATTGTTGTCCTATGAGGATACATTTAAATTTTTGGAAGCAACCAGGATTCAATCACAGTCAAATGCACTAAATGAAGTGGACAGCAAGGTGGCCAAATGCATATTTGGAGGACAGTACATTCTTGAATCAAGTATTTTCTAAATGGAACATTACATATGAGCAGAAAGAGAAGAAGAATTTTAGAATAGATGGGTTCTGATCTCAGCTCAGCTGCATGACCTGAGTGACCCAAAACAAGTTGTTTAACCTCTGTCAATCCTGGGATTATAATACATACCAGCAAGAATATTGTTAGGTTAAATGAAATAATATTTGGAGAGAACTTCACACATAGTTGGTGCTAAAATGGTATTATGTTGAATTTATATAATTAATATAATTACTTTAACATGATAGCTAATATCGATATGTTTGTTAAATTTGTTAAAAAGTACAATTTATTATTTTCAATATGCATGGTCACTAAAATAGAGTTTTAAAATTATTTTATCGTTGTTCAATTACAGTTGTCTGTATTTACCCTCCACCACCACAGCCAAACCCACCTCCCTCCCTTGCTTCCACCCATCCCTTGGTTTTGTCCGTGTATCCTTTATAGTAGTTCTTGAAAATCCTTCCCTCCTTCTGCCCTCTGATTAAACACATTTCCAAATAATAGGCCTTGAGAAATTGGTAGTTGAGAGTTAACATATTAATTTCCTATAAATGTGTGTTTCTAAAATACTGAAACTCAACATATTCTAAAAGTTAATTAGATTTGCTATCATCCCCATATTTTTGCAGTGCTAATTCTCAGCTGTGTCTTTGTCCAATTGATTACTGATGAGGGCCTAGTAAATCACAGAGCTTTTTCCACTTTGCTGAACTGAACTATCCACCTGGGGCCAGTTTTTCACTTATTACAGAAACTGATGGTTCTCCCTTGGCAAAGACTTATTAAAAATATATGAGAACATTGTTGGAGATCATCTGTCCCTGATGCCAGAAATCTTGATTGGTTTTCCCCATCTAAATACACTGGCTCCCTTCCCTGAGCTCAGACCCCCCACTCCTGTCAACTGACTGGTTGCTTTGGCATAAATAAAATAGTCATAGAGCAATGTCTGACATTTGTTGAGTTTCTTATATGTGCCAGGCATTATTCAAAGAGTACTTTACATACATCATTTCCTTTATTTTCTGGAAAACCCTACATAGTGGGTACTACTAGTGTCCTTATTTTCCAGAAGAAACAACCGAGGCACAGGAAGATGCCCTGATTTATCCAAGGTCAGACAATTTGTATCAGAGCCTAGATTTACAATAACAATAACTAACATTCATTGAGAGTTTACTGCATGCCAGGCATTAAGTGCATTCCTTATGTTGACTTACTTTTTATCATCTCAACAGCACTATGGCACAGGTACTATCATTTAACAAATGATGAGCTTGCTGCAGAGAGGTTAAGTAACTCACCCACATTGCACAGCTTGTGAGAGAAAGAGCTGGGATCAGGCTGGCTTCACAACCTGTGATATGTGGCCACTTAATTTTATCTCTCAACCAGCCAAGAGTATTTACCAAGCACTTCCTGTATACACAGTATTCTGGAGACCAGAGAACAGCTTTATTTTTTATTTTTAATTTTTTTATTCAGTGAACTTACTGACTTAAAATGAAGACAAGAGAAAGCATTAGAAAAAAGGGAGAGTGCTGAGCTCTTAGAGAAACTAGAAGAGTTTAGAGAAGAAGCGATGGGTATGGACTGGATGATTGTGTGACATCTCAATGAACTAGGTGTGGCTGGGGCTGGACCTTTAAGTACTATGAGTGATGAGGAGGAAGGAGGAGAGAGAACATTCTGGAATGTGGAATAACCTACAAACTTTCCATAAACAATCTGTTTCTAATTTCAGGGTTAAAACTCATTTATCTTGGCATTTTTCCTCATTAGAGGGAAAAAAAATCAGCCTTTCAATATCTTGCTCTATAACCCTTTCTAGTAAGAGTAAATGAACTTTATAGAGTTTTTCAAAAATCTTCCAATTCTTCATTCCATCAGAGTAAAAATATTTCATGTCCTATGACATTAACTAGGAAAGCTAATTTCCTTTGCCTTTAATTTTGGCAATATTTTCCTTTACATAAATAATGACAGGAAGAATAAAAATTCCTTGTGACACTTCAAATATAAATTCGATTAAAATGACATCTCTTTATGCACACAGTACATTTATATATTTTGGATCAAAGACTTCTTTTGGCAGAATAAAAGAGAATTAGCAGGTTGGTTTAATAGAGAGTCATCTGTTTTTAAAAGCTTATAATAAAAGATGGTTTTTCTGTTTAATGACACCTAACTGGAAGGTAGATTAATTTAATAATAGATTCGCTCAGCATGTTCAAAACTGAACGAATGATTGTCCTCCTCAAACCTGTTCCTTCTCCTGTGCCCTCTGTCTCAGGTAGCTGCATCTGCAGTTGCCAGCTCCTTACGCTGCACCTGTCCTTCTCCCACACTCTCCAATACCCATCAACCACCAGAGCCTTCTGGTCTTCTCATATTATCTCAAATATTTCTCAAATGCTGATAGGGTCCCAGTGGGTCAAATAAAACAGGCCAGAGGGGACGTGGCCAGGTGGAGAGGGCATGTCTGTCTAAAGAGAGCACGTGTTTTTTACTGCCAGGAATAGTGTGATACGAGACTATGTCTCAACTCTGCAGACCTGGTATTTCCAAGGAGAAAATGGAAATTTAGATTTTATGTGAAGTCTCCAGACTTTAAATTGCTGACAATGAATTCAGGCAAAACAAACTTATATTACGTAGTTCAAACAAAGCATTTACGACAAGGTTGGATTTGCAAGATGTCAGTTTGTGATACCTTTTTCTGATAGAATCTTTGCTCTCCTTCCTCACCGCTCCTGTTTTAATTTAGGTCTGCTCCCCTTGACTTTGGTCTTGTTCCCACTAAACAAGATTGTTACATCACTGTTAAAAGGATAAAACAAAACAAAATACCTTTACTGATTGCCATTGTCCCCAGGTTAATTCTAGACTCTCTGGCCTGACTGGGCTTTCCAGGCTTAACACAATGTAGTTCCTCCCAACACTCCTGTGCTCTGTCCCTGTAGTTTCCCAGCTGTGACCTTGGTTTTCACACCCTGGACTACTCAAGATTCTCAGAAGAAGAACATATATGTTGCTTTTGTGTGTTGCATATGTTGGTCCCTCAACAGATAATGTCTCTCTCATGTACTGTGTGTTCTGCTCAACTCAAATATAATTTTCCCATGAAACTCACTTCAGGGTATGGTGTATGATAAACAAATAATTGTTGAATGAATGGCCAGCTGATAATTTCTTCAAGCCTGCTCCATGTCAACCATTATTGCTGTAGTCAAAATTTGTCTGTTCCTGTTTGTTCATATGGTTAGTTTAGCACCGGTCACTTGGATTATGGTTAGAAGTACAGTGTGACTCTATTTCCTATATTGAATTGTGATCTTTCTCTATTCACCGATCACAGCACAATGCTTAACATATGATAATACTAAAGAAATATTGGGGAGTATTAAGGTCTGGTTTATGCTCCAAGATTTCATTTGGCCTCTGTGGGAAGGATGGACTGCAGGGGGGAAGGGTAGAGGCAGCCGACCTGGGTACAAGGATGTTGTGGTGAGAGATGAGAATAACTTTGGCAAAGGAGGTAGCAGTGAAGAGGACAAGTAGTGGTCAGAAACAATCTGTGTCAGATGTGGAGCTAACAGAACTACTTGATGGTTGGAAGGTGAAATGTGAGTGGAAAAGGGGAATTACAGATGATTCCTGGGTTTTTGGCCTGAATGGATGGTGGTGGCATTTACCAAGAGGGAGAAGATTTGGGGACAGTAAATTAGGGGAGAAGAATAAGAACTGATAGGTCTATGTTAAGGATGCAGTGAAAATCAGGCAAGATGGAGTTGTCAAGTAGCAGTTGGATATATGAATCTAAAGCTTAAGGGATTGGTCAAACAGAATATATGGTGTTGAGAGTCACAAGGTTTGAAATGCTATTAAAAGAAAGATTGAGAGTATTCAAGGAAAGAATTACAGAGAGCAGGGAGAGGGTAGATCCTTCAGAAACCCCCAGACTAAGAGTTAGGAGAACAGAGGAAAGCCAGCAAGAAGACCAAGGAGGAGGGCTGTTGAAGTAGGAGGAAAAGCCAGCAATTGCAGTGCCACGGCAGTGATAGCACAAAATGTCTTAAGAGGGATGGAGTGACTAACTATGTCCAATCCTGTCCAGAGGCTAGGCAAGCCAAGCTGATATTGGCTCCAGCAAGATGCATTTATTTGTGACCTTGATAAATGTGACTTCATGAAAAACAAGAATAGAAGCCCAAATAGAGTGTATTAAGGAAAGAACAGGAGATGAGGAAGGTGGGCTCTGCTAAGAAAAGGAAAAATCATTTGATTTTTAAAAAAATATTTAAGTAGAAAACACATTCATAAATGCTGCCCCACTTACTATCAAAACATCTCACTGTTCACACTAATCTCTATGTAGTTTTTCATTTTTTATTCCAAACATGAATTATTCATATTTCACTTTTACAAAATGTGGATGTTGGTAGCCCCAGCCTTGTAGATCACACATCTTAATCATTTCTGAAAGAATTGACAACAAAAGCTTATGACACAAGTGTAATTTTGAAGCATTCTTAAATTTTGCTCTGAACATTACATGAGACATTATTGATATATAAACTTTAGAAAGGCAGTTTTATTAAATGTTTTATTAAACTTAAGCAATGATCTTTTTTATCATTATGGTATTTTTTCCAGTTTATTCTGCTTTCTCTGCTCTCTTGGTAGCTCCATGTTTATATCATAAGACACAGACACAGCATGCCCTTTGCCCTGTCAAGCAGATAGTTGCTGTTTTGATCTGCCAATCAAACTCAAAGGTCTGCCCTCAACTTTGAGACAATTGATCATAGTTTGCACATTTGGGCAGTGTCAACTAACTTTAGTCTCCAAGGCTGGGAGCAGTGACTGGCAAGGCACTTGTCCCAGGCCCAGCAAGGGTTACGACTGTCCTTCTGGTTAACAACTGCACAAATAGAAACAAGCCAAGTTTGTGAACGTAGTTTCAACAAATTATTTGAAGTACGAGAATACTTCCTATCTGTATTTATTATTCCAGCTCTTGGCATAACGAGGATGAAAAACTCTGTTTACTTTAAGCTTTTCCCATTAAAGGATCAGTTGGTGCTTTTCCCTCTTCACTCTGTGTGCATAACCAACCATGTGCCTCGTCTAAGATACTACCTAAACAAAACCCCCAAGCTATGCTCCACTCCCGCCCCAGCATGAGGTCTGTATGAAGAGTAATTGGCTTTACCTTCCTTCCTTCATTAATTTTTTAGGGGAATAAGGAAGGAATGAGTGAAGCCCTACCTTGAAATTGGAATACATACATTAAAAAACAAACATAGGAAGTGAAAGTTTTAGAGCTTTGGCAAGTCTTTTTCCTCCTCTATGAAATGCTTCTTTCCTGAAGAAGCCCACCCAGGACTTTAGACAATACAGTGTGAGCATTTGTCTAGGAATCTTCGCAAAATGCTCTGGATGAGAATGAAATAGCCTGTTTGCTACCTCTCAGTTGCATTATGTGTTGGGCACTAGCAGCACAGTATGACATACAAAGAGATCTATTCAGGTTTTATTGCCCTTTTTGCTTGGCATGCTCCCACCTGACTGCTATTGGTTTGGAAGCTGGGGAACGTCGACATGTCAAGATTTTATTGGGTCTGTAGTTGCCAATATTAAGCAGCTTCCACATTTTCCAGTTTTTGTGCCCAGAGTCTTAGTAGTTCAGTCTCAGCCCTCAAGTTTCAGGGTATCTAAGTGTGTCCCTTAGGGCAATGATGACCTTTACTCATTCTATTCTCAGCTGGAGATTGACTGACTTTTAAACTTGACTGAAGAAATAGTTAAATGAACTCAAGATATTAAGACCACAAAATGTAAGTATTTTGATCCTTAAAACTTTTTTAAAAATCAAAATGTGATTGGTAAAAACTTAAGTACATTTTAAATCTTTAATTTTTATTACAAAAATAACAAATACCCATTGAGAAATTTTAGAAAGTACAGTAACATATCAAACAAATAATTTCCTTTTTCTCAATCCCCCTTTCTAATGATAGCACCTTAGAGTTTATCCTTGCAGAGATTTTATTCTCCAATGTAATCCCATATATTTGAAATTTATGTAGACATATTCATATTCCAGTCTTTAAAAGACAGAATTGTAGTAGCATGCTGTTCTGCAAATTTGCAATTTTTTACTTAAATTTGTCATAAACCTTCTCCATGACATACACAGCATGTCAGAGATAGATAAAAGCTATTTGTTCAGTCTTTCAATTATATTGTTAATTAAATGTACAAATGAATGTGAGATAGAGATCTGGAACTTTCACTTATTAATTCACAAACATTTATTGAGCCTCTTCTATGTGCCAAGCAGTGATAAATCAGCTTAATTTTTCAGTTGGAGATACCATCTATTCACTTTGTACTATGAAAGATGAGAGTTTGAGTTTCTAAACTCTAGCCCCAATATACACTCTCAGACATATACACCTACTCACACTTCTTCACACATCTCAAAATAGTTATATAACTTTTGTCAAAACAGTATTCAAGTTTTCCATTATTATGATCATGTGACTGTTACCACTGAGCCACATGGTATGCTTCGATTGGTCTCTAACTTTTCTCCTTGGGTTCTGGAGGGGATGCAGAGCAGGGCAGTAAGAGGGGCAACTCTGAAACTAGCCTGCTGGATTCTTAGCCCACCTCCCCCATGTACTAACAGGGGTGGCCATGGGCAAGAATTTCAACCTCTCATGCCTCAGTTTCTTTATAATTGTTTCTACTTTACAGGAATTCTCTAAGGATCAAGTGAGTCACTATATATAAAATGCTTAGAACTGTGCAAACAGTTAATATTATGTAAGGGTTTGTTATTCTCACCATTATAGTCTCCCAAGAAAGGGCATACAAGAGGTAATTTTTTAAAAATCTTACCTTTAGTCTATACCAGGGATGTCAAACTCATTTTCACCAGGGGCCACATCAGCCTTGCGGTTGCCTTCAAAGGGCCAAATGTAATTTCAACTCCTTAACAGTTAAGGAATAGTTACATTTATACAGTCCTAAACTTATTTCGGCCCTTCAAAGGCAACCACAAGGCTGATGTAGCCCCTGGTGAAAATGAGTTTGACACCCCTGTTCTATACCCTCACTTGATTAAGTTTGCTTGTATGTAGAAATCTAGGTTGAAAATCATTTTTCCCCTTAGAATTTGAAATCATTTCTCTAACATCTTTCAGTGAGTAGAGTTCTGTTTTTTTATGAACTCCAAAGCCATCCCACATCTTCCCTTTTGTATGCAACTAGTTTTGTTTCTATTTATTCTTTCCCTGTGTTGTTTGGCTTTGTTTTGTCCCTCTGGAGTTTTTAGCATCTTCTCCCAATACCTAGTTGATTTACCATTCACTGATATTATGCCTAAATATGGATTTTTTCTCACAATTGTTTAGGACATTTGGCAGAGATCAAATCTTTTAGTTTGAAAAAAGTTTTCTTTTTTTATTATTATTATCATTTACTTTCCTTTAGTTTTTCTGTTTGTTCTTTCTGACACACTTCAGTTAAGTATTGACACCTCCATGAA
This sequence comes from Phyllostomus hastatus, assembly GCF_019186645.2. Taxonomy (NCBI): domain Eukaryota; kingdom Metazoa; phylum Chordata; class Mammalia; order Chiroptera; family Phyllostomidae; genus Phyllostomus; species Phyllostomus hastatus. Next base: position 38,354,074 of record NW_025333872.1, on the reverse strand, counting down.
TAAAACCTCTTCTTTTCTTATCTTTTGCTTCCTGCTTTCTATCTCTTTTTCTTTTTCGTTTTAATTTTAGGGCATTTCCTCAACTTTACTTTCCAATTCTTTGAAGGCTTCTGTTAAAATTTTTATTTTAATATATTTTAAATTTCAATGAGTTTATTTCCTGAAGGAGCCTCATTATTTTTTCAGTAACACTCTTCGTTTCATGACAGTAATATTTTATCTTATTCTCAAACGTAGGGGTTTTACAAGGGTCTCAGCTCTTGTGATTTCAGTTTCCTACAATTCTATGTTTAGTTTTGTTTGTTTAGATCTCTGTCTTCCACTTGAGAGGCTTCTTTAGAGAGTAAACCTCCACCTTCCTTGTGGAGGAAGAACTTGGAGGTACCTCATACAGACTTGCAACCTATCATTCTGCTTTATGTCTGCCACTGACCTTCGCTTCCATAGATACATTGAACCTCCCATTCTTGGGCCTGTTTCAGTTCAGTGGCATTAACTCTCCTATAGCCATAAAGGTTTCTGAGTTTTCCACCCTGTTAGATTAGTTTTCATTCTTCCTTCTGATTTCTTTCTTCAATTTTTTTGATATTTATTTTTGCTTTTATCTTCTCTGATGTTTTCTTTGTCCTTGTGAGTTATAGCTTTTAATTTTATTTTGTTTTATTTATTGTTTTACTCACATTTTAGTGAAGTTTTGGGAGGGACTAGAAGTAAACATGTATTCAGACTGTCATATCTAACCTGAAATCTGCAATATTTTTCAGTAGACATTTTTTTAAAATTCAAGATGTTTATTAGACGCCCAACTTATATGCCAAGCCCTTGGTCAGGAGCTGCTTCTTGAAGTTTTACCACTTACAACTATTATTCAAAATGTGTTTCAGTCTTTTTTTTTAAGTTTTATTTTAATCATTGTTCAAGTACAGTTTTCTCCCATTTACTCCCGTTCCAGCCCACCCACCCAACCCTCCCCACTTCCCTCCCATTACCACCCTCCCCCTAGCTTTTGTCCATGTGTCCTTTAAATTTGTTCCTGTAAACCCTTCCCATTCTCCCCTGAAATTCCCTCTTCTCTCCCCTCTGGTCACTGTCAGACTGTCCCATATTTCAGTGACTTTGGTTATATTTTGCTTGTTTCTTTGTTTTGTTGTTTAGGTTCCTGTTAAAGGTGAGATCATATGGTATTTGTCTTTCACTGCCTGGCTTGTTTCACTTAGCATAATGCTTTCCAGCTCCATCCAAGCTGTTGCAAAGGGTAGGAGCTCCTTCTTTCTTTCTGCTGCATAGAATTCCACTGTGTAAATGTACCAAAGTTTTTTGATCCATTCATTTACTGATGGGCATCTAGGTTGCTTCCAGCACCTAGCTATTGTAAATTGTGCTGCTATGAACATCGGGGTGCAAAGGTTCTTTTGTATTGGTGTTTTAGTGCTCTTAGGTCAAAATATGTTTCAGTCTTCAATGAAACAAACCTCTAAATATTTTTGCCAAGCAATAAATATGTTAAACAAATGATTTCTTTTGGCCTGTTGAAGTTACTGAATACATTAAAAAAATTTAAGCAGTACATCCTGGCTGGCATAGCTCAGTGGGCAGAGTGTGGGCTGAGAACCAAAGCATTGCAGGTTCGATTCCCAGTCAGGGCACATGCCTGGGTTGCAGGCTGGGTCCCCAGTGGGGGCCACATGAGAGGCAACCAGACATTGATGTTTCTCTCTTTCTCTTTCTCCCTCCCTTCCCCTCTCTAAAAATAAGTAAATAAAATCTTAAAAAAATTAAGCAGTACAATGTTATAAAATTCTCATATCAGATTATAATACAGAGGGGTTTTTCTTTTAGGTCTTCATGCTTGTGATTGTGTATATATGTATGAGTGCGTATGTCGGTGACTATGGGTATTTCTATGTGAAAGTGTGTGGACAGAAAACTGTACATGGACAATTAAAATAAAAAATATATAAACATATAAAAAAGAAAGTGTGTAGATATGTGAGTGTGCATGTGTGTGTAATTGTGTGACTGTGTCTATGCCCATGTGTATTTATAGCACAGGTAGAAAACAACTCCACTGGTGACTCTAACACTGAGGACCTTGGAACACCTCCATGCTCCTGTTTCTCCACTTATAAAACCAGAATTACCATTCATCTTGTAGATATCAAAATGCATCCTAATATAAAACACTTGGAAATAGCGCTATTAGACATAAAATAAACTGCTGCCTATAAAACTGAGATTAATGAAACATTAGAAGCAAAGGTGTTTTCACTCGTGAGGCTTATGTTCCACTCAGGCAGGATTATTGGGTCTGGATTTGTTCTTGCTTCCTGGAATTATACTGCTTTTCCACCTGAGGACTCAGTCACCAGTTAAAGAATTATACCAATGAGCTACCATGGGGTCATCTTTGTTCTTCAATCAGAGGGCTGGTGGCAAAAAGGAAAGAAGTTGGAAAGCAACTCATCTTTTAGTTTTTAAGGGCCCTCCAGGGAGATCATTATAAAAATTAAATAAAAGTGAGTAAGTGAAACTTCCTTTAAAACCTTGGTATGCAACATTAGGAATGTTCACGTAACTAACCAGCTATCTGGTCTGCCTTCAGAGATATAAATAAAAGACTTCTTTCAACCTGATATCATAACATTTTAGATAGCAAATATGCCATCCTTCAGCCTGAAATAAAGAAACACTTACTTCATTCAACAGTTAAGCAAGCTGCTATCTGGCCCTCATTATATCTGTGATTTACAACGACTATGCAGGCCTGTGTTGCCCACGTCAGAGACCACCAATATAAAATGCAGCAAATGGGATTTTTATCTTTCAGCACGCCTCAGAGTTGTTGCACAAGATACACTTCTCAGTCTGCATATAATCAATCTCATGTAAACCATTATCTCTGCACCAAAGACTAAGCTGAAAGCTCCTATGCTCAGGATCATACTTAAACATGTCTGACATTCACAGCTCCCTGGATTCCTTGCAAAACCCTTGGCCATGCAAGATGTTCCACACTGAGACAAAGTAGGGCTGGATGTGAGAATTAAAAGGACTCTATCTCATGAGAAGTTTGTTGACAGGCTGGGGAGTGAACATTTCACCAAAAATCAAAGGGTGATTTGTTCCCAAGCTTCCAAATTAACTGGTAAATGCTGGTATATCAGGAGTTGGGATTATCCTTAAAGTTCAAGTTCAAGGTCAATGCTTTTTTCCCCTTATAATTAAAATATGTACATGGAGGCCTTATATTGTTTTCTTTGTTTGCAATATTATTTAGTGATTCAGAAAGACTATTAAATTTAAACCTCTTTTAAAAATAACAAGGATAATGTTTTTGGCAAAAGCCACAATGGTGGGCAGCTTATACTACCATTCTGGCCTTGTACATTTTTAAGTATTATTTTTCTTTTTAAAGCCCTTATTTAAAAACCTTCTTCAGGATGAATGTTCAACACATGGTTTCACCTCGAATTCTTTGTATTCTCTTGTCCCTTCAATCACTGAGCTCATTTTCCCTAAGGTAAGGAGTGTTGATAATTACATTATGAGCATTCACTGAGGCTTAATTTCTTAACCTTCACCAGTGCTCACTTTGCAATCAATGAAAAAACATCTTGATTTCAGTAATTAATGGCAAGTGAGGCCTCTGGTTCCAGCAAGGTGTCTGTGAAGCCAGGCCACATGTTACATGACCTTCCCGGACATTAGTTTGTTCATAAACTGCTGGATAGAACTTCTGGTCTCACAAATGCACTATCCTAGACACAAGAGAATCCAAAGAGATGTGTGTGTGTAAAATTTATAAATTTAATTATTAAAATCTTGTGTACTCAATATGTGTCTTATTTGAAAAAAGTGATAGCACATTACTTTTAAAATCAATTTTAGTTCACTTAAAGATTGAAAATGTAAAGAGAGAGATTGGTCACTATAATCATTTATTTGTTTCATATATAGCATCTGGATTAATGTTGATAGCATAAACATTAAGAAAAGGATTGTTTTCCTGGCTGGCGTAGCTCAGTGGATTGAGCACAGGCTGCGAACCAGTGTCGCAGGTTCGATTCCCAGTCACGGTACATGACTGGGTTGCAGGCCATGACCCCCAGCAACTGCACATTGATGTTTTTCTCTCTCTCTCTCTACCTCCTTCCCTTCCCTCTCTAAAAATAAATAAATAAAATCTTAAAAAAAGAAAAGGATTGTTTTAAAGAATGAAAGGGGAGTAGACAAAATATATCAAGTTTCTACAGCTGTCTGGAATGTCAAATCAAAGACTTCAACATCAGTGAGATAATAAAATTGTTCAAGTACACTTAACACCTATAAAAAATACACTTTTCCAAGAGTCTGAAAGAAGTAATTTTTCAAATAACCTGTGTCAATTCCATTGTCTTCTGGCATAACAAAAAAATGGATTCCACAGACTGGACAGAACCTCTTTGGCATTTGTTTTCTGCAGCCTTGAAGAGTCTTCACTGACCACCGTGGGTAAGTCAAAATGCCACACTGTTTATTCCCAAATAGTTAAGCTGGTTCTGGCCAGCTTCTATTTTGGGAAATTGCATGTTTCCAACATAAAGAACTTCTCACATCATTTCTGTTATAAAGCTATTCTTCATTTCCTGTCCTGTAGTAGAACTGTGCTTTCATTTTAAAAATATATATATATTTTTTACCTATGAAACTGGCTGTCCTGTAGTGAGGAGGAGGAGTCAGTGATTTCTTTATTTTGAGGCCATTTTTCAGACAGCGAGCTGCCAAATCCATTTGAGTATTTTCCAAGAACCAACATTCTTGTACTTCACCTTGTAGCTGTCTAAGAGATATCCCAGAAACTTCATTTATTGGGTACAATAAAACTCATGGCTTCAACATAATTCTTTTCCTATAAAAGTAAAGGTATGTAGTAAGGCAAGACACACTGGGCACACCAAATATGTGGATAAAAGGCTCATAGAAACTTCTCATTCCTTTTCACCCCATTACAGACATCCTTTGCTAGAAAACCATCATTGCTGTGATGTTGAATGGAACCACAGCTAGATTGTGATCATTAAAACTCAATTTTGGTTATTGAAGTGTCATTATATATTGTGCTCATAGAGCTAAGAATGAATATCACACTCTGCTCCAACCCAAAATGACCGGCCACAGTGAAGCTGTGTTCTCCTTTGCCAGTGGCCAGTCCAATGGGAAACAAGCAGGACACGTCAACCTGAGGCAGAGGGCAAGCAGCCTTCACCCCAGGATCAGCACTCACAAAGACCCTGGCAAGACTACAGATGGAGGTCCATATACCATATGTCCAAATATTTAAAATATACAAGGCTAATAAACCAATACATAATATAATTTATCCTCCCACCTTGACAAGTATAGTTTCATGGTGACATCAAAGTTTTAGACTTTGTGGGGTTAGTTTATGCTATAATGTGAAAGGCAGGTTTGAGGGAGTGTCTTTTAATGGGAAGAGGTGGGGTTGTGTGACAAAATCTTGGTAAAAGACGCAGAGTGGAGATAGGGAAATGGTAGGACATATATAATATTTTATCATTTTGCCAACTGCTAATTTTGCTGTACTACTTAGAATAAAATGTCTGACATGGGAAAGACCTCTACACGTACTTTTCTAGAGGTCTCTTTTGGACCATAGTTTAAACTAGGCCCCCAGGTATGTTTTATCTTCGGCCAGCTCAAATCCTGGCCTTTTTCTCTGTTCACTTCCCTGACTGCTTTCCACAGGGTTGCTGGCTCCAGGCAAAGTAGACCAGCTCCTTCTTCACCAAGCTCACATTGTGCCCTTCACTGCCTGGGGTTCTTTTTTACCCCCTACTTCTCTATGTTAAATCTTCCAACTTTCCCCTACCCATCCTTCCATATTCAGTTTGAGTAGAAAGAGAAGAGCTGCCCTTTCCTCCAAGCTTTCCTTTATCAGTCCAGAATTGACTTCTTTCTCTTTATATTTTACACCATTTTCTGTCTCTCTTATATTGTCGTACCCTGTTGATCCTCATGTGCTTGTCTTAAATCCTTACTAGGCATTCTTGCTCCCAATGGTGTACTTTAGGCACCCCTAGATCACCCTCTATGGTTTTAGGAACATATTTATGTGTAGAGAACATGTTTTAAAATTAAAGATGGATACATAGTAAAAGTTTCACCTTCAGAACCTTGTCTTCTAGTTGAGGAGAAAATGTTGAAACACAAGGCAATATAGAATCAAAACTTTGTTTCACCACCATTACTGTCACCTGGTGTGATTAAAGCTGAGGGTAATGCCCACACTTTGGATTTGAGAAGGAACTCTCTGAGGGCTGACAAGATGGGAATGGCTTCATGAAGGGACTGGGACATGAAGCTGACCTTGAAGGATAGAACGTGGCACATAGCAGTAATACTAGCTGCTAACATTTGTTGAAAACATAGTGTGTTGTGCCATTCATTGCATCAAGCCATTAACATGTCTGATTTTATTTAATTCTCATAATATTTCTTTATTTTTATTCCCTTTTAATTTGGGAGGAAACCAATAGTGAATGACTACTAAAGTAGTCATTCACCACTGTCCCAAGGTGAGGGCAGAGATGAAATTTGAACTGCTATTTCATGTTGCTTTCAGGAGTAAGTGCTGATAAATGGGAGGACAAGAACAGTTTGATGAATGAATAAGCAATCAGATAATAGCTAAAAGGAAGGAGAAGCCAAGGTGAGGGGCATTGCAGTCAACAACAGCAGTGGCTGTGAGACGACTGGCTTTCAAGTCACAGAGGGTTTACAGTGGGAAGATTAGGGAGCAAAGCTTTATTCCCAACACAAGAAGAAATTAAATGGGGATTCTTAATCAACCCCAACCACTGGGGACTCTCAGCCACTGCTTTTACCTCAAGGCTCAATTAGATCTGCCAGGGGATTCAGGGATTTCAGGTGTTCTTTTCATTACAGTTAAATTCCAAAAATTCAGTGCCTCACAAGTTCTAAAAGGACCCTAGTGGAGTGCTGTGTGGATGGCAGATAATATAACTTCTAATACTAAACTGCTGACCACCACTGTCACTTCACTTTTACAGGGAGCTTTATAAGCATAATTTAACAAATATTAATTATAGCAATAATCACTATTGTTTCAAAAAGTGCATTCTATTTGTAGCAAGTCTGTAATTTTTCAAAAGAAAGGTTGTTTTTTTAAATTTTGATTATCATTCAATTTTACATTCTCCCTTGTGTGCTATGATTCCACCACAATGAGCTCCTCTGGTCTCTCTCCTCATTGCCCAAAAGTGGTTGTGAATATAAAGTTATTCACTGAAAAAATAACCATCGCCACAAATCTACCAGCTAATACCATAAGCAAGAAAACACTATTTGTTACTATGGTAGCTAAGAACTATTCTCTTTTCAAATATATTTTATTGAATTTATAAAACCATCCTTATTTATTTCTTTAATAAATGCTTAAAAAAACTAGAATAGTGCTAAGGTATTTTGTGAACATGGAGGATATTATGAAATATTTCCTAGGATCATTCAAGTGTCTTTTAGAAAGTAATACATTATATGCAAATGTAAGTAAAAAATGCCGGTTATAAGCCATGTTTGTTACACAAGGAGAGAAAAGTATAGTCATTTCATTTTTCCAAGTTTGCCCTGTGGCATCTTGTTAAAGGACATCTGGTTATTTCTGTCCTTGCATTCCACATTTCTGATGGATGACTTAACATATGTCTACTTTGAACATTTCAAACTTGGAAAAGTACACTGCTGTGAGTTACCCAGCACCTACCCATCCATCAGCGGGGCAAGGCAGTTGTGTTTCACAGCATCATCTCCTTCAGAGTACAGCCAGACTCTGGGATATGATATGCAACTGAGAGAAAATACAGATAACAAAGGTTTTCTATAAAGTGCCAGTTGATAATGCACCTTAAATAACGTTTTTCTTTTAATACGTCAAATTCTTTAAACCTGTCCAAATTTAGAGGAGGATGTGATGTGATTGTTAACAAAAGAAAAGAAACAAATGTTGGCTCTGCCTTGGATTAAAAAAATTGTGATATTATACGATTCATTTTGGTGTGGGTTAATATTTATCTGTTCTTAATCTGGGACCAAGATTAAATAGAGGACAATCATGACAGTCAAATATATGTACATCCAGGATGTGAAGTGAATGGAGATTTAGGGGGTGCAGACTGAAGAGTAAAAGGAGAAAACAACTTTGGGGAAATAAAGAAGAAAATATTAGAAAATAAAAATAGATATGCCTTAAATTCTTTATCAATATTAATGATAGGTAGCATTTATTGAGGGTCAGGTAATGGATTAAATGCTTTGCAGGCAATATTTTACTTAATCCTCACAAAAATTCTCTAAGTATAATCTCTCTTTTATATATAAGAGGACCCAGGCATAGGGAGATCAAATAACTCATCTTCAATTGCAGTTAGCAAGTGATGGAGATGGGGGACGAACTCACATGGCTGAATGCTGGCAGCTCCGCTGATCATCACTACCTAACACCACCTTCTTAATGCTCCTTAGAAGAAAGTCATCTTCCATAAAAGAAATGGTTTAATGTTGTCCCAGGCTACTCAAGTAGGATTGTTTGCCCTACACATGGGAAAAAACAAATATTGCTCTTCTGGGGCTGAACCCAACATCTCAGGTCAGGACAGACAAAGAATGACTTCTACATGGCCAGCCAGCCTTCCCGATCCTGAAAGTGGTTAACAAGGGTATTTGCAGGTTGTTGTTTGCAGTCTCTGGAGCTCTCAAAAGAAATGTGTGTCACCTGTAAAGGGCAGAGGCCACTTTGCATGCAGAAAAGACACGAGCTGTTGCTCAGTGGGTTGAGTGATGGTCTGTTAACCAGGGGTCACTGGTTTGATTCCCAGTCTAGGACACATGCCTGGGTTGCAGGCCAGGTCTCCAGTAGGGGACATGAGAGAGGAAGCCACATATTGATGTTTCTCTCCCTCTCTTTCTCTTCCTTTCCCCTCTCTAAGATAAATAAATAAAATCTTTTGAAAAGATAATAAAAATAAAATCTTTTTAAAAAAGTTCTTTTATGATGCAATTTTTTAAAAAAGTACTTAATCAATCATGAAACTGTAGATTTTAAATTTGCCATATACATAACAAAGCATATGCAATCTCCCTTTGCAGCAGCGCCTCTCCTATCCCCTTAACTGGATCATAATATAGCTATGTACCTACCACAGAGCAGGTCAAAAACTGTAAAAGACTATTTCCTCTAGATGCATTTCTCACTTACTTAGAGGGGTTTTTGCTGTTTGTAAGCATGGAAAATATATACTCACAGTCACAGACCCACATTTGAGCTTCTGGTTCTGTAGTTTATAAAATACTTGCTCAGGAAAATATTGTCAAGAAAATTACATATTATTTCCCCCTTGCCCTGTTTCATCTTCTACTGCTTCCTCTTTCCCTTTCCATGTATATTTTAAGATAAGGAAGCGAAGCAAACCCATACAATACACTAAACTCCCAAGAATTGTCAATGGCTTTGAAGTAAGACACACTAAGCTTGAATTTTACCTCTGCCTTTCCTAGCTCTGGGATCAGAGGAAATATTAGTTTGCTTATCTGCTAAATGGGGCTGTTGTGAGGAATATTTAAGAAAATGTACAAAAAGCCTGACCGTATATGTACCCTGCACAAAGAAGATACTCAATAATTGACTGTCCATTACTAAGGAAGTTAGAGGCCAAAGTGCATTTGGATCTCAACACCTCCACATATGCAGACTTCAGCTAACCCCCATGAGGCTTGTTTTCCTAAACAAGCCTGGACTTGGGGGAGATGGGTTAATGACAAGTCTTCTGACAGTGCTGCAGTGTTAAAATTTCTTTTCATCCTACATCTTTTTCCATTTTGTCCTTGACAAGCGCTGCCTCCCAAGTGATGAGTAGGTAGACTGTGATCTATGAAAGAGCAGATTCTCTATTTCTCTCACCACTATATTTCTCTGGAGGAGCTGAGGGAAAGTTGGTGTTTTTAGGAAGGGTAATTAATATTGAGACACAGCCAGTGCTTCAATCACCTGCATATCAATCAACTTCTGCAAGGCCAGGGTTCAATTAATTGATGACACCCTGGAGACACCCAAAGCAGTTAACAAGTCTCTAGAACTCAGTGCAAAAACAAGCTGCAAGATCCAATCTCCCATAAATTCCCATTACAAGGTCCATATCCAAATGTATCCTTCTACACTAAATGCTGCTCTGTTAAGAAATTCTTTGCAAGAAGATCCACAGTCATGGACAACAGTGTGGGCACTGACCGTGGGAGCGAGGGAGGCCTGGAAGGAGGGCAAAGGGTGAAAAATTAGGACAATTATAGTAGACTAAACAAGAATAAAAAAATAATAAAATGGTTTTTTAAAAAAGAAGGCATAAAAGCCAAGTACTGAATGTTCACAGCACATCAAAATGAAGCCACAGAACTTAATATGTTTTATCTATGTCCATTGATGAATGCTATTTGGTTTTAAATTCTACAACATAATCCACTTCTAAGAGAAAGCATGTCAGATCTGGGAAGTTTCATAAAGTAGCACTCTTCTCGCCAGCATGAATTTTAGTGTGTTAGCAAGTTAGAGTTCATGTTTTTATTTTTTTTTAATTTTATTGTTGTTCAATTACAGTTGTCTGCATTTACCCCCACCCCCACCCCAGCCATTCTCACCTCTCTCCCTTGCTTCCACCGCTCCCCTTGGTTTTGTCCATGTGTCCTTTATAGTTGTTCCTGAAAACGCTTCTCCCCTTCCCCACATTATCCTCTTCCACCTCCCCTCTGGTTCCTGTCAAATTGCTCTTAACTTCAGTCTCTCTGGTTATATTTTGCTTGCTTGTTTGTTTTGTTGATTAGGTTCTAAGTAAAGGTGAGATCATATGGTATTTGTCCCTCATTGCCTGGCTTATTTCACTTGGAATAATGCTCTCCAGTTCCACCCATGCTGTTGCAAAGGGTAGGAGCTCCTTCTTTCTTTCTGCTGCATAGAATTCCATTGTGTAAATGTACCATAGTTTTTTGATCCATTCATTTACTGATGGACACTTAGGTTGCTTCCAGCACTTGGCTATTGTAAATTGTGCTGCTATGAACATTGGGGTGCATAGGTTCTTTTGGATGGGTATTTCAGGATTATTAGGGTATAATCCCAGCAGTGGAATTTCTGGGTCAAAAGGCAGTTCCATTTTTAGTTTTCTGAGGATATTCCATACTGTTTTCCACAGTGGCTGCACTAGTCTGCATTCCCACCAACAGTGCACTAGGGTTCCCTTTTCTCCACATCCTCTCCAGCACTTGTTTGTTGATTTGTTTATAATGGCCATTCTGACATGTGTGAAGTGGTATCTCATTGTGGTTTTAATTTGCATCTCTCTGATGGCTAGTAATGCTGAGCATCCTTTCATATGTCTCTAGACCCTCTGTATGTCCTCCTTGGAGAAGTGTCCATTCAAGTCTTTTGCTCATTTTTTAATTTGGTTGTTTGTCTTTCTGGAGTTTTTAAATGTGATTTGCTGAAAAGTTGGAGCACAATGTGCCATGACTCTGTTAGTGGCCTCAGGTGTTATGGAGAGAGAGTGGCCTAGAGAAGAGATAGGGTGACGATAGTTATGCTGGGATGAGGTTTGTTAAAGTAATTAAACAAGGAGGTCATTAGGCTGGGCTGACTCTAATTCCTTGGTATACTATGTAAGCAAACCAGAATCTAAGTCAGAGTCACTGCACTTGAATCCAAGAAAGTAAACCTTAAGAGCACCCAACACAAATAGCCAATGAGGCTTTCCCAAATAAAGCAACTACTTAAGCTATAGTCAATCAAATAATTCCTTTCCATAGCTTTACCATCTTCTCTACAAAAATTTTACCCCAAGCTACTGTCAGTGGAGTACTCCTAATCACTTCTGATTTGGCATTGCCTAATTGGAATTGACGTTTGATCAAATACACTGTTCAAAATTTTAATGTGCCAGTTTATCTTTTAACCATTCATTTATGCCACTTGGTTGGGGAGGAGAAGAAAACTGGGTACAGAAATGCTCTTCTCTGGCCACTGACTCAGAATCTGAATCTAAAGTACTTTAGCTGGGGCTTCCTTTCTGACAATCTTTCTGGAAACCTCCAGATGTCTAGAGGTATTAATTCTTCTGCAGATGGAAATTATAAAGGAAGAGAACTTATGGTCTAAGGTCAAGTTGAGATTGCTTCTTTCTTTTCCATTTGCCTGACTAGCATCTCCAGGTAGTAGCTTTCATAAGATCCAATGCAGTAACCACACACACTTGGTAGGATCATCTCCATATCTGTACCTGGAGGACAACTGGGGAGCTTTTTTGTTCATCTACCTCATCTTCCAGCCTGCAGCACAGGCTTCAACCTGTGCTTTTCATCTCATAAATATTTTGTTTATTGGCCCATGTGATGTTAGCCTATATGACCCTCACCTATCATGTAAGCCCCTTGAAGTTAGCATTAAAACCTTTTCTGTTCTGTATTTAACCAAATGCTCAGAGATATAAATACTGACTTACTATCAGTTTTTCTGGAAGCTCTTTCAGGGTTTCCATGTAGGTAGCATGTTTTACTCTCTAACATATTTTACTTTTATGCCAAGTTTAGGAGAGAATACTCTTCTTGGGATCATTTGGTCAGTCATCAATTTTGGAGCCACACTGTCATAAACAAAACAATTTTCCTAATCCCCAATAAAGTAAACTCAAGTACAAAGAAAGTTCAATGTGCTTCAGCTTACATTGAAATATATACATACTTCTGCATCTCATAAAAAACATCAGTAGGCATATTGTAAGCCATTTGGATTTGGCATCATTCATTTTAGTGTTAGTGTTTCATTTAAAAACAGATTCCTGAAAAATAGAACCATGACAAGACACCTTTTATAAATCAAAGCAGTGATGTCATAAAACTATGGGGTTGTGAAATCTAGTAAGAGGTCAATGGGCAGGGGTGAGCCATATGTTGGCTTTTATAACATAACAAGAACACCTCAGGGCTCCATGCCATGTTCCCATCCTGGACCTCACCAGAAAAGCCCTCAGGACAAGGGTGGAATCCATTCATTTCACCCGTTATCTTTAGAAGGGGCATTTTGTAGGTTCAACTAAAATAAAACTTATTTCTTCCATTTTCCATTTATTAGAAATTATTAAAATATTAAATATACCCAGACTTATCTCACATAACTACTACTAAATTAGTAGTGGTGACTAAAAATATTTTGGCTAAAATATATTTTTGGCTAAAAAATATTTTCAGTTATACTACTTGTCCACTTTTCAGTCAGTATTTTTTCTTAATATAACATCTCTTTTACCCCAAGATTCACTAAATAAACATGCTAGAAGAAGTCATGTATTGACATGATTTCAAGCAAAGTCCCATTTACCAATTTACTTGACAGCAGCAGTTTCTAATCGAAGATGTCATATGGAACAAATTTGAATTGTATGCCCTAAGTTGATGAACCCAAAATGTTTTGCTTTTCAAATATAGATCAAATGAAAGGGACAAAAAAGGAGTATCTTCTATAATTCTGTCTTCCGTTGTGCATATGAGTTATTTCCATGTGTTTCAAAGCCCTCTTGGGTTTAGCATTTATTTTGTTCTAAAGATGTGTTTCTGTTCTACAACACTTTTTTTTTGTATAGTGTGGTAGTTTGTTACAGTAATCATTCCAATTTGTTCAAACTTTCCTTTGTCCACACATGTAGGGAGTCTCCTTCCACACTGACAGAGTCTGGTTATGTGACTTGCTTTGAGCAATGGTACAATCGCAACTATAATGTAACAAGAGACTTGGAAAACACCTTTGCGTTGAGGCTTACCCTGAAGCCACCATGTGAAGAAGGGGAGGCTAGCCTCCTGGAGAATGACAGATATGACGCATGGAGCAGAGATGAACCATCCTAGCTGATACACTCTAGATCAATGGTTTCCAAATGTGGTCCCCAGACCAGCAACAGCAGTATCACATGTGAACTAGTTGCAAACGCAAATTCTCCAGCTTGACCCTAGTAATACTGAATTAATTTTGGAAGTGAGGCCCAGCATTCTGCATTTTAACTAGCACTCTTAGTTATTCAAGACATGAGAAAACCATCACTCTAGGCCAACCATCCTGCCAATCACCAAACACAGGAGTAAGCCAAGCTAGACCAGGGGTAGGCAAGGAACACACCCACACATAAGTGCTTACATGTGCTGGCTGTTTTCATATGACAGCAGCAGAGTTGAATAGTTACAACATGACCTGCAAAGCCTAAAAGGATTTACTTAGTGATCCTTTACAGAAGAAGTTTACCCAACCAGCTCTAGCTGAGTCACTAGCTAGCTGACAACAGGAATCAGCCTAGCTGATGTGTACCAAAAACAAACAAACAAACAAGCAGCCTACAGAATCATGAGAAATAATAAATCTTTGTTATTTTAAGCCACTAAAATTTGGAGTGTTTTGGTCTTCATCAAAACGTGCAAGATAACAATGAGTGCAAAAAAGAAACAAAGAAACAATCCAAACATTACCTTTTGTGAAAGTCCATGGCCTACAGACCATCACTGCCTTCCAGGAAATGACTCCTTTGAACTTAGCCTCAACTTCCCAGCCTATAATCAAGGCTTCTCTTTTTCCTTTGGTAAATACAATAAACCTTTATTTCATTATGTTTTATGTATTTAGACAAACTGTATTTATTTAATTTTAAATTATTGTTATTTATAGAAACATTTCATCATTCATTTGATCTATTTTGTTATCTGCAAAAAGTTCTCTGATATCTTGAGTTGGGATGGAACATATCATTTTCCCATTAAAATTAATGAAAATATTTTTGTAATTTAATGTCTTTTCACTTACCAGAAGGGTTTGGAGAAATGAGCAAAGCTGTTAAATATATAAAATCTGAAGAAACATAAGATGTTTATGGTTATGTCTGTGTAGCGAGATTATGAATGCTTTTATTTGTTGTGTGTTTGGGTTTTTTAAAATTTTTCCATTTAAAAAATAATCAAGACATTATTTTAAAATAAGGATTACTCCCTAGCCCTCTAAACAAATATTATACATTTTTTAATATTTTTACTTAGACTAAATTGTATTCTGTATTCCAAAATATTGTATATACAATATTAAATGACTAATACCTCCAGGTTTTATCTTTACTACTTTGCTATTTACTGAGCTTGGGGTCTTGTGGTGGTGGGAGACCTAATTTGACATGAAATGGATAATTCCATTTATCATTCAATTTCACTAGAGTAGACACTAGAAAGGAGTGTCTCTTTGGTTTGGCAATTATACATGGAAGTGAACAAGACCCCACCCTAGGGAAAAGTGAAAAGAAAATATACTCCGTAGTTGATAGTGTTATCCAGCTCCAATGGAAATGGAAAAGGAAGAAATGTGCTTTGATGGGTATCAGAGGGTCATAGCAAAGCAGATTGGCTAGGGAGGGAAGGGCAGATTCAAAGCATCGCCAAGATAGGCGTGAGAAAATTTCTGCATCCTTTTAAACCTAGACTAGATAACCACCCACCTGGTATTGTTAGATGAAGAGCCAGCCAGAGGCAGGGAATGGACAAAATGACCAGTTGGTCGAATCTTGCAACCTTGCAATTTTGTGAAAATAAACCAGGAGTGTGAGCTTGCACAAGTGAACTTCTTCCTTTATTTCAGGTTAAATATAGTGACTCCTAATTGTTCAAGGAAGTGTGTGAGGATCTGGGACTGAGGTCCATTCCCACTCATGGACAAGTACCTGCAAAGCATTTAACAAGGCAGCATTTATGTGTGAGCATTACTGGATAGAAAGCTGATTGTATCAGACAGCCAGGCTCAAACAAACCATGAATATAATCAGACAGCACCAACCTATTTCCAAAAGTCCAGTTAGAGATACTTGTAAACCTGGCAGCAGGAGACATGGTATGTGAGGTTTAATGCTAGCTGTTATATGAAAACACATTCTCTACCACTTTCAAGAAGAAGGGAAGTGGGAAAGAAACCTTAAATTTTCAACTAAATTAGAAAAAATATAAATAACTGATTCAGAGACCTTTAAGATAAGGTCAGCCTCCTTCTGCTTTGGTAAGGTTATAGGAGCTTTATGAGGCAGAAGATCTCATCAGTTTGCTAATACCCCAGATGGGGATCCTTGGGCCTGATTCAGAGGAAATGCCTGGAATGGGTCCAAATTCCAAGCTGGGGAAATAGCAGGGATTGCTTTCTCCTGACTATGTTCAGTGTTTTTAGTACA
Source organism: Phyllostomus hastatus (assembly GCF_019186645.2). Taxonomy (NCBI): domain Eukaryota; kingdom Metazoa; phylum Chordata; class Mammalia; order Chiroptera; family Phyllostomidae; genus Phyllostomus; species Phyllostomus hastatus. The sequence goes on along the minus strand of NW_025333872.1, from coordinate 38,337,773 downwards.
AATCACTTATCAGCCAGAGGTCCTTGTAACTTATGTACTAAGGTATTTTTTGTATATGGAAATAAAAGTATCTGGGGAATACTGAACTAATCTCTTTCATAAAGCTGTAGTATTCAAAGCTCTTTTGGACACAATTACTAATGATTTTCACCACCCAAGATGAGGTGACCAGGCAAGTATATTAGGCTTAATAGTATTACATCCTTAGAGCTGAGATGAGAGCTATCATTCATATATAAAATCTTCTCTTGCTTCATACCCTATTACTGTATATGAAAATAAATAAATTCCAAGGGTTTGCTTGATTAACAATAATATTCATGACTTAATATTAGTGTGAAATTACCTGGGACTATTCCAAAAACATCCTAGATACTTTTCTTCTCTTCCTGGAAACGATTTTTCTCATTGCTTCTCTTTGGCAGCTTCTTAGGCTGAGATTTCTCAGGGCTCTCAGGCCAGCAGGGATCCATCTAATGGTTGTTCTGATTTACAAACAAATCTTCTTCTTTCTGAAACTAACTCAACTCTTTGTAAAAATGTAGGTCCAACAGTAGAGTGTGTCATGATGAAATTTTTACAAACCTCATCAACATACCAGAGGGGTGAGTAAGTCAGTACTAGCAAGTGCCTGGTAAACCCAGCCAGGTAATTCTCAAAAGCTAAGTGCTATGGTTATGTGTCTCTAAGAAGGCAGGATCAGATCTACTGACTGGCTGAGATGCAAATGAGCATCTGACTTCAGGCTTGGTGTCCAGAAGTGCCTTCATAATGATTCAGCACTCTCTGAAGGTCTCAGCTGATCAGTCCTGGCAGGGGTTAATCTACTCAGGCAAAACAAACCCTAGTGCCAGCTCTCTTTTGCATTGCATGCTGAAAAGTTTACTTTAGTAGCCTTCTTTGTGGGATCACAGTGTTCTATGTGCTAAAGAATATTAGGCATTATCTAAGGAAGAAGGGAACAAGAGGCCCTGAGAAAGTGCAAGTTCATACAAATGAAAATACTAGTTTTAAAAGGAGCTCCAATTCAAGGGCTCTTTGTCTAATATCCATAGTACTGTCATCATGGGTGAAGTGTTGAACATAAGATCATATGATGAAAAACATAAGATCCTCATCTTCATAGAAAGTGTTTATTAGGAACCTACTATGTACCAGGCATGTTGTTAACAGGAAGTTACAAGAACCAGTCCCAGGTCTCAAGGAGAGGGGCTGGGAGTGGGGGCTACTAGTAGTGAATCTGAAGGAGAGATGGAATTGGACAAGACAGGAGAATCAGTGCCTTCCTCATACATGAGGACAGGTTTCTCTCAAGTAGAGAGAGGGAGCTTTGAGCTTGAGTTTCAAAGGTTTCTCATTATGGTTTTAGTTTGCATTTTGCCTTATGGTTTGGCTCTTTGTTTTAGTCTTGCTTTCAATTTTATGAAAAATTCCTTTTGTAGTCTATAACAGAATGAGTGATTATTGTTCCAGTTACTGGGTAACTCTTTGGGTGTGCCCATTCACATTTGAGCTCCTTCAGAACAGGAAAATAGAACAAAGCCCAAATCACTTGACTTAATTTCCAGCAGGTCAGTTATTAGAATATTCAAGTTTTATTGGCTTATACAATTAATTTCTTCTGCTTTTAATGACTTAAAAATCTTTAAAGTGCATTGTTTTATATTTGTATTTCCAGTGCCATGCTATTCTACAGTGGATTGCTCTAAATCCCATCTGGACTGAGTCAAGGATGGTTCCATATGAATGGGTCAGTTATTGGTTACAAAATTCAAATGGCTATTTTATGTGAACAACCTTTACAGTATTCTTCTCTGCCAAGGCTTCTATCTATAACTGAGCGAACTGTACACTGGATACCTCTACAGGCATTGCATGGGGTATGCAATGCTGCAGCCCTACCAGCAATTTATAAAATTGAAATGGCTCTACTAACTTCTATTAGCAAACACCCCATGATAAACCATAAAGTAGTCTTCTTCTCAGACTGTCTTCTGGTTCACCTCTGCTTTAGCCAACATGCTATGTCTAAATTTGAATGAGCAAAGGTGTATACTGCTGTTACCAAATAGCAAGTGGGGTCCTGTTGCCTGCCACCACCCTTTAAGCAAAATTTCTCAAGGCGTTATGGTAACAACCAGAGCCCAGTCATGCCCCCTTTAGGCACGACATTCCAGTGGAATTTCTGGCTAATAAAACCACCAATGGTAACTGGTCTTATTGGTTTTATGCAAAGAAACCTTATGTCATGACTCACTCCTTCAGAATGCCAAATTCTGGAGGAGTCAGGTAGGGAGAAAAATACAAAATCCTTGTCCTTCTAATATCCACTAAAATTGCATTTCCATGCCTTATACTTTCCCTTGTTCACTTTCCCACTGATGTGAAGTTATAATTCTCCCTGGAAAACCTCAGTTGTTGTTGTTGTTGTTTTTCTAGAATGGAAACAAAGCAAAATTCAAAGCAAAGATAGAGTTCCCAAAGAAGAAGAGTGACTGGAACTAGCCTTAGAATCTTGTCTCATTTCCCACTGGTCCCACTAACTTGTCACACAGGCAACCTTTCCTAGATCCCAAATGGCCCAAAGCCTCACTGGTAGAGGTACTCTCTCTTCTACCAGTATGTCCACTGGTCTCTTGGCAGAGACATGTCCTCTCACCACTTGGTCTCATGGCAAACAGATGCTCTCTTGTCCCAAGCCAGATTCCATGGGCACCATATGACCTTTCCTAGGTCCCAAAGGGCAAAGGCATTCTCTCCAACCAGTTTCACAGGTGGCTTCTCTTAGGTCTCAACAGCCAAACAGCAGAGACAGAGAACTCCTGCTGTACTCAAAGCAGCACAGCTCAAACCACGTCCCCATAAGATCAGAAAACAAGCAAACAGAGAATAGCCACACCCAAGAGCTGAGGTTTCCTTTCCTCCAGGTTTAAAACTTCTACAACATTTCTATATACCTTCACTGAATAAATAAATCTGAATAAGATTTAACTATAACCGACTTTCAATCCTTGTCTTTTATTCACACTGGGAGGGACCACACTCAAACTCAGTATCTGGCATCTAAGAGTCCCTAGCTTTAAAAGCACATGAATAAAGTAAAAGAAATATCGTCACCCTATATTGGGGGTCACTGTCCTTTTCTGGAAGAAAAATTTCAAATCTCCTTCTGGAATGCAGGTCCAACTTTCCCTTTCAGCATCAACCATAGCATCAGGGTCAGTGTCCTCTTTAGGCGGTGCCCATTTTATCCGTGTGTGGTAGATCAAGGGTTGATTCCTGTCAGCTTTAGGGAAGAACTGGTTGTCAACAGGACATCATAGGGACTGATCCATTGTTCAGCTAGCTGCTGTTCAGGGTCTTGTGTCTTCCAGACCTTTAGTAAGACGTGGTCCCCTGGCTGGAATGGGTACGGGGGCTTGTCAGATGGGTAGGCAAACCTACAATGAGCAAACTTGGAAAAATGGTTAGTGTTCACCCTAAATGTTGCACATATTTTTAAATTCTCACCTTATGCTCCAAATCTAAAGGAAACTAACTTTTCTTTTAAGATAGCCAATGCTACTTGACATCCCCTTGTCCATTTGAAAGTTTCAGAGTCCAGTCCTTTCAAGGAATTTTACAGTGGCTTTGCTATAAGTCCAAAGGTTGAAATTCAAATTTAGCAAAATCCTGTAATTCCTAAGAACCCACGAAGCCACCCTTGGTTCTTTGGGATTTTTAGTGTAGAAATTTCTTGCTTTCTATCTTCCATAAAACTCCTAGAACCTTGTTTTGGTTGAAATCTCAGGCATACCACCTCCTGTTTGCAAATCTGGGCCGTGTAAGGTGACACCTTATATCCCCTATTTGCCAAATGATTTATAACTGTGATGGTGTGAGCAAACAGTCCTCACAGGTGCTTCTAGCCATCAATATGTCATCTCTGTATTGTAAAAGAATTCCTGATTTCAAATTAATATTCCTTAAGTTATTTGCCAATATTTCCCCAAATATAGTTGAGGAGTTCTTAAATCCTTGTGGCAGTACAGTCCAGCAGTATTGGAGCATGGCTTTTGTTTCTGGGTCCTGCCATTCGAAGGCAAATAGTAGTTGAGCCTATTCATCTGTTGGGGTGCAGAAAAATGCATCTTTTAAGTCTAAGACTGAAAATCATTTGTTGTTTCCATGCACCATGGTTAAAAGAGTATAGGGGTTGGGTATCATAAAAAGAATATTCTGAACAATGTCATTTATGGGTCTAAGAACCAATATTCTTCAGAGTGAGGTTTTTTGACTGGCAAAATGGGAGTGTTATAAGGAGACAGGCATGGCTGATTTAGTCCTGATTTTAAAAATCTTTGCAATATTGACTGAATCCCTTCTAAAGCCTTTTTAAGAGGATACTGCTTCTTCTGTGGGGTCTGCACCCCTTCTTTTTGGTTAGCTTTTATGCACTGGACATTAACCACTTTACCTGGGGTTCTACCAGTCCAAATAGTTTGATCAACCTGTTCATAAAACTCAAGTGGGATGAGTTCACCTCAGGGACCTACTGGCCAAGTCAGAAGCACCTGGAGCAGGAGAGCATGTTCCAGCAGGACCTCTATACATAGTTGCTGCTTTTCAGGAGAAAATGTTATTTGTGCATGTAATTTGCAAAGTAAATCTCAGCCCAGCAATGGAATGAGACAGTCAGGCATGTAGAGAGAACTATGTACAATCCTCTGCTTCCCATGCTGGCATTCTAAGGATTGAAGGAATGCCTTTTTTTGTAGTTGTCCAGACATTCCAGGAACCGTGACTGCAGTTGAACTCTTTGTAGTTAATTTCATATTCAATACCGAATATGTATGTAGTTCCCATACCTACGAGGAAATCAGTTGGTTTGTTCCTCACCATCAGCTGTACCCAGGGCTCCTGTGGGGATGTAGCAATAGGTCAGGAGATGTCCAGACAGCCCCTGGGCATCCTCATTCATCATCAGACTCCCCTCCCCTTTCCAGCATTTTTCAGCGAGGGTTCTTCTTTCTACTTCCCATACCAATGCTTTGTAGTAGTTCTACACATTTTGTGACAGGGACCTTATTTAGAATCTGAAGAAAACTGTGGCCATGTGTTTACAAAAGTTTCCAAATGAATTTAGTGATGAAATCCAGATTAAGATCTTTTAATGATATTAATTGGTATTTTTGCCTACTACCATCTATTCCCCTTCCACTGGCATGGTGATTTCATTTGGGGGAATAACCTCTCTCCCCTCTTGGGTCCCTTAGTGGGGAAGTAAGCAAGCTGTAGTCACATGGTCCAGATTAGAATAGTCAGATGTGTTTTTCTCCCTGGACACTTAATCACTGACCAAGTTACAGAGATGATAAGGGAGGAAGGTGGTAGGTGCAATGGCTAGAAATCATTCTTTTCTCACAATCAGTAAAGGAAATTTACATAATTAGCACTAAGTGTAAAAATTATTAGTTTGATATAATCATTCATTCCCTCGTTGACACACAATTGAACACCTCCCCTGCACCAAGCAGTCCCTCCAGGGAGAAACTCGATGAGTGGGAAGTAAGTGGACAATCATTGTACAACAGGGTACATTGCCTCACAGGAAAATAGCTGCTATGAGAGCTCAGAGAAAGGGCAGGAACTGGGTGTTCATAGGTCAGATATAAAAGGTTCAATTAAGTAGCAGCCTTCTGGGAACAATTTATGGGGAAATGTAGAGAGCAAGCTTTTCAAGTCAAAAAAGCCAAGCTCAAGGACGCAGCCTCCTGGGGAATGTCCAAGAAGAGGGCAATGGCTGGACATTGAAAGTGAAGAAACAGGTGAAGGCAGAGGGGACAAGCAACAGCTCTCAAGCTTCACTATGCAGGAAAATCTGGGAAGCTCATTTAAAATGCAACTTCCTGGATCTTGCTCCCAAAAGTTCTGATACTCTGGGGCAGTGTAGGAGAAGCTGCGGCATCCCAAGTCTCTGATCAAGATCTGACCTCCCTTTTAAAAATACTTTGTGTTGTCAAAAGTCCCTGTCACAGCATGGTCTCCTCTGCTCACCCACTTTGTCCAGATTTTCCCAAAATCATATTTACACATCTTTTCCCAGCACTGATTTGAACAGATATTTCATAAATTTCTTCTAAAAAGATGCCTTCTTTAAAACAAATCTTCAGACATCTTGAAGACTTGATGTGTTGGTGTCTGGGGCTGCTGCTAGTATCCCTCTGCTCTTTGCTGCTTGGCCCTGTCCTTGAGAGCAGGCTCCAGATACCAGGCTCCGGGAAGCCCAGATGTGAGCTGCTCCCTGGGTAACGCAGATGCTATCGGCAGGATAGCAAGTGTGACCTTTGTCCCAGACAGTCCGTTTCTCAGCTCATATTCCCTTTTCCTCAAGTACCTTCTGTGACCCCTCTGGAGCATGTGAAAATCTGTCTGTAAGCAAAGTAGGCTAGGGTCCTGGCTTTGACTGGAAATCGGACCAGTGGAAGGCATTTCGTGATGCAGCAGCTTCCCACAGCAAGGGCAGACGCTAAAGTATGATTTATAGTAGTACCACTCTCTTCTGTATTTACAGACCTCTTTCCCTGAGCAGCAAGTTAGACATGTCTTATTAACACCGACAATTTTAGTACTTCCTTCCTCATGTCATAATGGCAACTTCTCCAAGGTTTCTTGTTACAGGACGAGCAGCGGAGAGTGACCGGCTGCCGAGTCTTGCGGCGGCCTTTCTCGGGGCTGCCCATTAAAATTCCTCTTAGCGAACCTGTGATGCCTACGATTCAAATATGTTTTAAAACACACTGATTTTAAATGTGTCTTGAATGGATCAGATCTGTAGTTCAAGAGACCGTTGACCTTAAAAATAAGCAAAGATGGGTTTATTCAGGAATATCAGAGAATAGCAATTCAGGACACAAGAGCTGTGGCAAAACCATAGGCAAGTCCAGAGAACAGAGGAGAGTAGTGTTCTTTTATAGAAGAAAGGGGAAGTTAGGAGGAGTTGTTATAAACAGAGTCTATTGGAGGAAACTGGGAATTCCAGGTGTAGTGGCTTTTCATTGACTGGGTTGTCATATTCTCTCATGTGCTGGACCATGTAAGGGGAAGAGAAAAATCTTCCTTCCTCTTGTTGGGGTGGTAGAATAGCAGCCATCTTCCTCTTGGAGAGGTAAGGTGCTGTTTTGTTCTGCTTGATGATGAGTGATAGGGCATGAGGCCCCCCCAACAGATCTCCCTGACCCTAATCTTAGTTGAGGATTTTTTAAATTAGTATTCACAAGGCTTTACTTTTAAAAATTTATCAGCCATTGTAAGTGCACACATGTATAATGAGAATAATTTAATAAGCCCTATTAGACCCATTACTCAAATTCAAGAATTATCAAGACTTTTATATTTTACTTTCTAAAATTATTTTTGTCTTGTTTTCATTTCTTAAAATATTTCAAAGCAAATCCCACCGCCAATGTTTTTTCATCCTTACATAAATTGAGTATATCTTTTTAAAAATGAGAATTTGCTTATGTAACTATCGTGTTATTATCTAATTTGTTGATATCATCTAGTATCTGGTCCACAATTAAAATTCCTGAAATGTCTCAAAGTGTCCTTTTGCAATTGGTTTAAATCACAATCATAATGCAATCCACATACTAATAACTATTTTAGTGAGTGATTTAAGAGTTGGCTTCATGAGAGTAGACAATCTAATTATAAGGTTTTATTGTTCTGAAGGAAGCACAGAGTACTGCAGTGGTTCTTTCTGCTACCTTCTATTCTCTGACCTCCATAAACCTTGGAATCAAGAAATGCAACTTCTCAGTTGATTGGAGCATCATCCTGTAGATTGAAAAGTCACGGGTTTGATTCCCAGTCAGGGTGCATGCTTAGGTTTCGGGTTTGGTCTCTGGTCAGGGTGTGTGTGAGAAGCAACCCATCTATGCTTCTCTCTCACATCTTTGTTTCTCTCCTTCTCTCCCTCCCTTCCTCTCTCTCTAATATCAGTGGGCATTTCCTTGAAAAAGCAACCACTTTTTCTCATGCCATCTTGTATATCATGTCTGTGAGGCTTAATTTTGAAGGCAGAATTGATATGAAGTCAAATTAAACCACTTCCACACGGCACCCAGAACCACATTTGCAGTTTTTATGATGCAAATGGAGGGAACTGACTGGGAAGTTTTTTGTTGGCTCTGTATTTTGTGAGGAACTTCAGCAGCCATTCTCCATATTCCTCCCCATCAACCACATTTTGCAAAATATCGTGATGGGGCAATAGAAGCCCGATGTTCTCGTTGTTAGGCTCCACTCTTCAAAAAAGCCCCAGGACTTGCCATCCTTTTAAGACATTTCCAGTTAAAGCCAGAGTCAGAGGAACACAATACAAAGCTCAGTTATCCTTGATTCAAATACTAATCCTGACCTCACTCACTGTACTAGCAACCTAGTGTCTTTGAACTTCAGTGTCAACCTGTGTATGAGAGGTTAATGTGTGAGGATAAAAATGGGATAACATATGGCCCACCTTGACGCATACTGCATGGTGGGCACTTAAATGCTACTTTTTTCCCCTTCCCTGTTAAATTGCTAAAGAAATAGGAAGACTTAGACAACTTCTTACCAAATGTGTTTTGTGGTCTTAACCTACTTTGGAGTACTTTGTTGGAGGCGTTTCTCTTCACTAGTTCTTTCCCCTGGTAAAGTTACCTTAACTTGGCAAAACTGACATGTAAATGGTACGGCTGTTCCTGGTCCAGGGAGATAATAAATGCAGACGTGTGGATGGTTTAGAGACAATTTACATGCTGGTTTAGCGGACAAGCCTCCCGAGGCCTCTTTGTATCCACACTGGCCAACTGCAGCTTAATCTGACAAGGATAATGTGCAGAATGTAAATATTACCATTTGCTCCATGTCATTTCAGATCAGACACTAATTTGCAAATGTAATTTATCATGTCTAAAGAAAACCAAAATGACAGCTCTTACCAGTATTTGGTATTTTTGTGTTAACAATAGTTCATTTATGATTGTTATTGTTTCAGACAGAAAATATGTCTCAATATGTTCTGCTGACAATGTGGTCTTTTACAGCACAAACTTCTAACTTCTTCTAGGCTTTTCCATCCTCTTCTTTGTTGCACACCATTACCTAGGCTGCTCTTTTGATTGTTGGCTTGTCTTCATTACACTTTTCACGCAGTTGAAAGAATTGTTCTGATAATATTCCAAGTTCTGGGGTCTGTTTTGGAAGTAGATTAGATGGCTGATGTGAAGATGGAGGGCCTCATTTGATCTAAAGTGCATTTTGTCTGTTTTCACTAATGGTCTCCCCCACAAAGGAAATACCTAGAGCAGGCAAATTATTGAAAAACTAACTAAAGCCAAATTAGAGATGAATTCTGGCTGGCCAGTTGGTGACACTCAGCTTCAAGGACTTCCCAGCTGTAGGCTGACCAAGAAGCACAATATCCAACTCATCAGGTTCTTATGGACCACAAAAGATTACATCTGTCCTCAAAGCAAATACCTGCACAAAAGAAGAGTGTTCACTATTTTTAAAATATTAAGTTGGTTTTTATTAATTTACCATTTGTAATTTCTTTTTCTTGCCCCTCTTAGCAGAAGACTATGTTGGCATGTTGGTAACCCTTTTTAACTCTGTAAGACGACTGCGGTTCAGGGCCCAGCAGACTGTAGAGAGATCAACGTGTTCTCGCATGGCCGCTGGTGAGTTAGCTGGATGCCAGGGAACACAGAGGGGAGTGAACCGCCACCAGCCCTGGCCATCCACATTTCAGAGAGGAGACCTGCCAACCCCAGTAAAAACTCATGACATTTCAGAAGAACTATAGGATCTTTCTGCTTCATTTCTCACATTTCTGGAAAAATAGGGAGATTCAAATACCCCCAGCTGGAAGAAATAGGTTTTTGTTCGTCTTTAATTGAAAACAATGCTCCACCACAGAATTTACGCCAGCCTTATACCTCCTGGTGGTGAATGCAGATTAGAATACAAAGTGTCTGGGAGGGGCCCAGGCCTGCAGATAACACTTTTGTCATCTTGATTGGAAAAGCTTGTACAGCTGCTTTGATTCAGTAAAGCTAAATTTCTAAGATTCCCTTGACCTTTACTTAAACTGCCTTTGAGACAGACTATTTTTGTTATTGCTTGATGAGCTAGAAGGAGGTTATGAATTAATCGCAGTGTGAATAAATCATTATAAACTGCAAGATAACTGATGTAGAGTTCTGAGCTGAGCCTTATCACCTGGTTGATGGCAACAATGTAAACATGGTTTAGAGCTGGAATTTGAATTTTGTATATTTTGTGCTGGTTCCTCAACTGCTGTGGGCTCCGGTTGTTTCAGACAGGCATTTGGAAGACTTACTAGTGTTAATCCAACTTATGGGAAGCTCTTCTGAGTCCTTGCATGAAAAGGCTTAGCTTTGGAGGGGGCTGAGTTTTAATCGTGAGCATCAGTGTCCACAAGGACTTTCCTTAGAGCCCTGCAGTGGTTTTTAAAATGAAGGTGACACCTCCACCACCAACAAGGAGCAAAACAAAAAACCTCCACATAACTCCATATAACTCCACATGGCAAAGGATTGAGGAATGTGGTAAAATGCAGATTACAGTGAAATAGAGATTTCAGTTTTAGATTTCTGCCAAACATAACTGAAATTCAGTCTTTTTATTAGCCTTAGAGGAGTAGCTTGTTGTAACAGATATAATTTGAAATTCACTCAAGAGTATTTGGGATTTGTGCCATTGATTATCCATTCAACCTCAATTTATTGTTAAAAATACATATGTTACATAGTCTTCCTAATGTACTGTTATTTGTTAGCTGTATATTACCCTCCATTATGTAAAAATAAAACTCAAACCTCCCAAGTATGAATTTTCTCTTAAAATATACTATATGATATTCCAATTATCAATCATTTTACAGATCCCAATCATTTTACACATTATAAACTTCTTCCAGAGGTTTTAAATTCCCACAACAAATAAATATTGAGTATCTGTGCCTCAGTTCCTTCATCTAAAAAAATGGAAATAGAAATAATATCTACCTTATAGAATTGTTTTGAGTTTCAAATGAGCTTAAGTTTGTAGAGCACTTAGAATAATATTTACAACAGAGTACGTGCTATATATGTTAGTAGTTTTTATTATTCATTCTTTACCCAGTGCTATTGCCAGGATGGGGGGGGGGTGGACTGCAGATATTAAAAATCATAAATCATGAATAGTTTTCTCCATGATCTACCTCAGTGGGATATCAATAAATGTGAAATAACTAAGGATCATGACCTGGAACAAGCTGATTATTACAAGAACATGGGAGGGGGGCAACACCTGGGAGTGGGGAGTGACTCTGAGCTATACATTTAGGAAAGGCCTCTTTAGGAAAGGAAGATATAAAATTTTTTCTAAGAGATGGGCTGAATAGAAAAGGAAAGTCCAAAGATACTGCAGACCTGGTAGCACAGAATCAAAGGCTTTTTATCAAGGTTGAAGGTGGCATTTTTAGGATCAGGGAGAAAGAAGCCTTAGTTGAGTGGAGAGAGCATTGGGGATGGGAGTACAGGTTTGACTAGGAAGCAATAAGGGAGAAGACTCTTCGGCTAGGCATGTGTGAGACGTCGCATGCCAAACTGAAGAATTTGGACTTGAGCCTAAAGACAGCAGAGAGCTATTCAGAGAATTTTGAGCAAGAAAGTAACCAGATAATAGTAGTCATTTAAGAAAGTTATTGTGTGAAAGGAGAGACCCCAGATGGATACATAAGTGAAGGCATAAAGGAATCAGGGTGTAGATTTTAAAAATGAAATTGGGGACTAATAATGACCTATTTTTAAAAAATTTCTTAAGCATATGTCTTTGAGACCACCCTGTTAGATAAATTATTATTCACATCTTACAGATGAGGAACTTTAGGTAAAGAGTTTAATAATAAAGTCATACTTAAACTTATCCATTAGATATTTATTGAGTGTCTGCCATGTTTCTGGTTATATGTTATAGCCAGTGATGAAAGAGAATCAAGAATATTTACAAACTCCAAGAAAAATTATGATGTGAGTGTAGACAATGGGTATTTGGAAAATGCTTTGGAAAGAGTGATTGAATAAGAGAATGAATGAGTAGACCACATAACTTATAATGTTTTGGAGCAATTCCATATCAAAAATAACAAAGCACGCCTTTAGGTTTCTAATTCATCAAGTATGCATACTCTGTTCTTAGTTCTAGCCAATTCAAACCACTGTAGGTCAACTGTATCTGAATAGCTACTTGGAGAGTATACTAGTTTTCTGTTGCTATTGTAACAAATTACTACAAACTTTGTGAATTAAAACAACAAACATATAGCATTACCTCACAGCTTTTTAGGTCAGAAGCCTGATATAGAACTCATGGAGCTGAAAACTAAGTGTCCCCAGGACTGCATTCCTTTCTGGAGACCCCAGGGAAGAATCTGTTTCCTTACTCGTTCAAGTTGTTGGCAGGATTCAGTTTCTTGTGATTGTACGACTGAAGATTTACAATCTGGCTGTCAGCTGAGGACTGTACCCAGCTTCTAGAGGCTATGCATTCCTTGGCTCGTGGCGCCTTTCATTTTCCTCAAAGCCTGCATTGGCAGGTTGAGTCCTTCTCACACTTTGAATTTCTCTTACCTCTTCTTCCATCACATCTCTCTGAGTGATTTTTCCATATTTTAGGGTGCACATGATTACATCAGGCCCACCCAGATAATCCAGGATAATCTCCCTATTTTAAAGTCATTTGATTAATAAACTTAATCACATCTGCTAAGTCCTTTTTGGCTGTCACCTAACATATTTACAGTTCTGGGTATTAGAGCAGGAGCCCCTTTGGGGAGCCATTATTCTGCCTTCTACAAAGTGGAATGAGTGCAAAATTTAATAGTTTAAGACTGAGTAAAATGCTTTCATTCAGGATTGCTGAAGTCATGTTTCTTAACTTCATGTTCCTTTCCTATCCATAGGCTGTGTCATATTTGAGGGAGGAAAAGACAAAGTCACAAAAACACGTATTGTAGAAATGCCACTTTATTTAAATATTGAGAGATTTTGTGGACCAGGCAGAATGCCTTTTGTGTGTGAGGAGGTTTGTGCATTCAAGTGATACCTTTGGTCATCTCAAATATTTTCTGCTAAAGTCATGGCTTTGTATCAGCCCCTGTGGATATATACAAGGAAGAGCCCTTACTCTCAAGTTGACAAATTGCTCCATGTGATTAATTGAGCGAATAAACTACTGCAGTACAAAGAAGCTCTTCCTATGTACTAACATAATGGAAATCAAAAGTACTGTGGAGAATAGAGGATGGAGAGATTTTTCTTTCATCTGAGAAATCAAATGGCATTTGGGTATTGAAGAATAGACAAGATTTCAACAAGCAAAGAAGGAAACAGGTATTTTGTTGGAGTAAGACTGGCAAAATAAAGTTTAGAGCTGGAAGACTATTATTGTGTATCTTTAAGTATTTGTAATTCCTTCAGAATGAAAATAAAGTAAGTAAAAGGGGTTACTGGGATAAAAAATGAGGAGTTACACTGATTGGGAAAAAGTTCTTGAGAGGGTCACATTTGTCAAGAATAAGACCTTAAACTTTTTTCTCATAGGCAATTGAGAGACACCAAATGCATTTGAACAGAGAAAGGACATGGTCAATGCCATGCATCAGGAAGTTAACAGGGACCATAACAAGTCAGATGGTGAAAAATAAAATCCTAAAAATGGGGAGACCTTCCATAAAGCACTTACTGTAGGACAGGAGAGAGATAATGAATGAATTTCTAACTACAGTAAAGATAGTACGTACTGAACTTAAGTAAAGAGAAGATGAGAGTGACACTGAAGATATAGAATAAAAAGGAACATGGCAGGGATGACAGATGAAACAGAGTGAGAGAAATATTAAATCCAAAGATAGTTCTAAGATTTAGAGCTTGGACAGGAGGCCCTAGGGGAATAGAGGTGCCATGAATAGAAAGACAGAAGTCAAGAGGAGGCAATGGTGAGATTGGTTTGATCTGGTAAGTCTGAGAAGCTGGTAGATAATTCAAGTGGAGCTTTTCAACGTAAAGGAAAGTCTCAGCAGAGATGAGGCAAAGGCCTAGGAGAAGAATGCCCACAGTTATGGGATGAGAACACACTGGTGGTCAAAGAAGATGGAGGAGTTTGTGGTGGGCACAACAGCATGGAAGAATTTCAAAACAGAATCTTGGCTGATGCGCTAGGAAGGCACTGAAGAAAAAAGCAGATCTTGTGTGTCAACACTACCTCCATTCTATGTTTATAACTCTCCTTGTTGTTGGCAGGAGTCCTGGGAGGAAAGAGTCAAAGAGTTAACAAAAAAGAATAATTTTGTTGTTGTTATTGCCATGAGGAAAGCATTCTAAGGGTAGAAATTAACTTAACAAAAGGGAGAAAGACCAATGGATTACTGATAATGTTATGGCAAGTCATTTAAAGTCAATCTGGGTGAGTTGGGAGATTTTAACTCCTTAATTTTATTTACCCTTTGAAACATTATTTTAGACTTCCACAAAGGATAAGTACATGTTTTGTTTTAGACTAGAAATCTTAATAGTAGAAATCCTATGTATGTGAACCTCCAATGTCTATTCTATTTTTAAGTAACTTGAACTGTTCATAAGGTTTTTTCATAAGTGTAAAATGCCCAGTCCTGAATATTAACTGACAAGGCTATAGATTTGTGCACAGAATCATAGCTGAGAGAATATTTTCCTAATTATTACCAGGAGGCCAGAGGCACTGCACCACCTGAGCGACAAGGCTTCGTGAGATTCTCTGCTGTTCAGCTGCAAAATGCTCTTCAGAAATTAGTGAGCGTGAAAGGAATGTGCTGTGAGCCCCCATCTACTGTGTGTCTGGGAAGGCAGATAGTGAGCTTGACAGTGAAATTTCTAACCCCCCAAAACTGATGGGATGCCAGCATTTCCCTCCCTAGCTGAGTCTGCAGGGTAGCTCTTCTTACTTCATAGGGGAGTGACTGGTATTTGAGCACTGATAACAGCAATCTTGGTGGTGGGGCCAAGTCAGGCAGGACGTTCCAGAAAGGCAAACGGGCCTGCGGGAGAATAGAGGTGCAGGACCTCTTCCAGCTGCCATTATGCGGGCAGAAGGGCAAGGCACCAAGTGGGGATGGCAAGCACATCTTGTGGAGGAAGACTGAGCTCTCACAAGCTTACGTTTTAAATAGGACTGGTGAGGAGAAGGAAACATGTTTGGTCTCTGGCCTACAATCACACTAAATTTTACAGAGGAATTTTTCATGTCACTGATGGGCAGCTGGAGCAGAAACCCTGGGCTACAGAAATGCTGCCTGAAAACTGTTGTCCCTTGAAAATGAGATCTACACTGAATATCAATAGGATCATCAAGAGGAAAGATTATTGTATTACTCAGGACACTGTCAATATGCTGTGTTGACTTTTCACGTGCAGTTGTGTTTTTGTCCCTAGGAACTAAAAGCCATAGAACAATCCACAGTGATTAAACCTTAATTAGAACAAAAATAAAAGTTAAAAAGCTGCTTACATTTTCCCTTAGGTTAGGTTGAATCCAAATCTCTATGGGAGAGAACAGCAAGATAGAAGACAATGCAGGTGGTTGTACTTATAACACAAAACAAAACAAAAACTCAGCAAATCCAATATTTGGTGAATGTGCTTCTAAATTCTAACTTCATTTGTCATCTTTAGAAGAATTTTAAAAAAGTGGTAAGCCCATTAGGCCATCAGCAAGGGATACCGTAGTGCTGTGCACATAAGCAGTGGCAAGAGGGTGGTTGAGTGAGACGTGGCACGTAAGTAATACTAAATCTTATCCTCTGGTGACACCACAGTGTTCTCTGACAAATTGTTCAGCTGCTTTGGGATTCCCCAAGGGCTGCACGTTCCCCTCCCCTCTTTTCAAACATCCTAGAGTGAGCCTGCTACATTCCAGTGACTGGAGAGCTTAGTCATAATTTCTTTCCCTAATTACTTTCCAGGTTTTTTTTCTTTTCTTTTTACATTAATTTTTTTAAAATTTAGAATTATCCAGCTGGACCCAATATAGATGGCTCCAATTTTGTTGGCAACATACCAAGCATCATAGTCAGGAGCCAGCCAAACATATGCCTTCTTTCCATCAGGCCTGATCAGGGTGTTGACCTTGGCCATGTCAGTGTCATAGAGCTTCTTCATAGCCTGTTTGAGCTGGTGCTTGTTGGCCTTGACATCCCCAATGAATACAAATATACTGTTGACTTCTTTCTTCTTCATGGCTGACTCAGTAGTCAGGGGGAACTTGATGATGGTGTGGAGGTCAAGCTTGTTTCTCCCAGGGGCGCTCTTTCAAGGATATTTGGATGACTTTAGAGCCCCAATGTCTTCTTTGGTCATTGGAAGGTGGGTGACTTACGGATCTTTTGTGTGTGTGTGTGTGTGTGTGTGTGTGTGTGTGTGCGCGCACATGAGAGACAGAAACACTGCGGACACCATTCAGCATTGCTTTCTTTGCCTTCAAAGGCTTTGCATTGGCCTCGAGTTTGGGAGGGGCAGGGGCTTCCTTCCTTTTTTGCTTAAGTACCGTCTCTGTGAAAAGTACTTCCCACAGTTTCTTGCCTTCTTTTACTAGTAACTTTTTGGCTGAAAGTGTCTGAATTTCACTAACATGGGGCTTGGCACATGTCAAACACCCATGGATTGCCTGAGCATTGAATGGGTTCATGGTGCTTCATTCCCCAAAATTTCTCAGAGAGGCAGAAGGCATTTGCTTTTAATATGCTAGCCCCTTAAGTTTATAGGTAATGTTGTTTCCCTGAAAGATTTATACTAAAGACAAAGAATTAAAGTCAAATTCCTTATTTGTAGAATAGCATTAATCTTCTCATGTTGATAACGGTTAGGCTGCACTTCCTGCAATCTGCACCCATTTCTCAGAGAGGCTTGGTAAGTGCCCCTTGTTTCCTGTGAAGCTCAAACCCAAGGCCGGACGTGGCTTATCCACCAACCAGGCTTAGCACCTTGTTAGCTTTTTATATCTCCCCGTGTCAGTATAACACACCCAGAGAGATATTTCTTAGGCAATTACTCTGTCTCTAGAACTACATTAGGCTTAAAATGCTTATCCTAGTGGAAATACTGAGGATGGAGCTTTAGTTTAGTTAACTTTCAAGATAAAAGAAAGGGGGTTAGAGATGTTTTGGTCTACACTTGTGATAGCCCTGTATCAAAAATATTTGTAATATTTTCTTTCTAAAATATGCAGAACAGATATTATATGTATTTGTCTGCTTTGTCAAAGAAAGTGAGAATTTTATTTAAATGAAAAGAAAAAATAGAAAATTTTAAATTCTTAAGACAGGAAAGTAAGTTTTTGATTGTGGAATGATGTGAACTGATGAATTAGTCTTAAAATAATTACAATATCAATTTCTATCATATAGTAACCATTTACCCCCTGCAAAGTGTCATGCTTAAGGGTTTTGTGTGTGTATCATCTAAGGATTGAATGTATTTTGTATCATTTAATTCCTGCAGTGGTCATAAACTATGTACCATTATTTTCATTCTACATATGAGGGTACTGGAGGTTGGGAGAAGACCAACCAAGTAAATGGCAGAGCTGGTCTTTGACTGAGGACCCATAGGAGCTCAGAGCCTTTTACAACCTAGTTTGGCTACTTTGGAAACAAATGACTTAGAAGATATGCCATATTATATGTATGAATAATTAAGTATATATCCTTTTTGGCCAAAATGAGTTTAGAAATTTATTGGTGGGCAGGGTATGTTATTATAAAAGAAATTGTCAGACCAGTTCTTTCTTTTGCAACTAGAAAGGTGTCTCCTTTCACCCCACATTTGGATTCTTTCCTTATAGTTCCAAGAAGTATAATTTCTTACTTCTCTGAGCTAGAGGAGGGAATGGTGGTTGACAGACTGACAGCCAGGTGGAAAGTTGAATAATCTGTGGGATGTAGTGGCTGCTACACTTCGAGTGACTCCTGCAAGGCTGTGATAGTGCTGAGAATCCCTGCTTAACTTCCTGTCCACATTCAGCGAGGGCGGTCTCCCTGCCTTCTTCCCCAGGTGGGTCCACTGCCTTGCCTGGACCACAAGTGAGACTCTACTCAGAGAGTACAGAATCAAAGTATTAAATTCTCTTTCTTTCCAGTTTGCAAAGGAGGGCCTTAGTTTGAAGTATATTTCTGAAAAGTTAAGTGTAATCACATTTTGGCTTATAGATTCATGTTTGAAATTTAGTGTGATGATTTGCTGTTTTCATTTGTCTTCTTAGCATTTTAAATAATAAAATGGCAAGGGAATTAATATCTATGACTACAAAGATACTTAAATTAATTCAAGACAGAGTCAAGGGATGCTATGGTGATTGCTTTTACGTGAACCTTATGTAAGGTGAATAACTTCTAATTTTTTTAAAGCTCGTTTTTCACTTAGCAAGATATCTCAGAACAGAATGCATCTGTTCTGTGTTAGACTTCCAGACAGTATATTGACTAACACATTCACAGGCCAGCTGTAAAGCTGGATGTGTACTCATTCTCCTCCATCCCTAGTTTTCTCATTTTTAAAGAAGTAAGCTACAGAAATCACAAGATTGTTGAGAGGATTCGATAAATTACAGTGTGGTCAGTACTGGTCCATGTGGGGACCCAATAAGTGCTAGTTCTTTGTAGTAATCAGCTTGGAATCCAGAAAGCTCTGCCGGAGAGTACAGAGCTCTTCAGTTTTGGTCTCCATTCCAGCTCCAACTATCTCTGTGACCTTTGTTACTTCATCTCTAAAATAGGAGTGACAATTTACTTGTCTAAAATTTAATGGACTGGACCAAAATATCTTTAGAAGTTTATTCTAGATCTAAAATTAGCACACACCCACCCAAAAAGTGTAATTCAATTAAATAGTTAAATTTAGAAACTAGTAATAATCAGTTGCTTGACTAAATTTAGTACTTTTTCTTAATCAGTTTATATCCAATTCCATGCATGTTCATACACATGGATGATCCTCTTCTGTATTTTTTGTCAGTGGCATTTTTCCTAAGACCTGTATTTCTTTCAAATTCATCATATTTCTTTTTTCTTATGTTTTTTCCCCAAGAGGTCCGACTTAAAAAATGGGTTTGTCATCTCAGCAAGTTTTAGAGTTGTGTTAATTCTGTGACTTTGCTCCTTGACTAGAAGCCCTGATTTCTTTCTCATCATCCTTTCCCTCCCGATAAGTTGACCTCCTAATACTCTTTAACCCTTCAGGCTTACCTTATCTTCCTTGCTCCTTTGCTCCTCTTATCTCTATGCAGTTAGGTTTAACTGATGTAATTTGTTTTCTTTGGGTTTCTTCCTCCCCTGTAAAGACACGAACACTCACTGAATATTTCTGACCTCTTGCATTAGTCTCTGTCAGCTGCATACCAGTCTAACACACTTTTCATGAACATTCATAGCCAAGTTCAGACTTTTCTCATAGTTCTGGATTTTCATTTCTCTTTGCAGAGTGTCATACTATATTCCTGCTAATTTGTTTTAGATGCTGTTTCTCATTTTCTGATATGGAATTGGTCTTGGTATCAGGTTTTAGCTGAGCAGTTTATCCCAGCTTTGGGTAAATATTCTCCCCAGTGACTTGGTGTATACATTATGGAGGTAGAATTGAAATCCATCATGTATTTACTTTCTGGTCTACCTGGCAGTCTGGTCTTGAGCAGATCACCATATCTCTATGACCCTCAGTAAAATATAAGATGGATATATCATTATTTTCCAGATCTAGATCTCCAAACAACATGTGGAATCCCAGAGCAATTCTGAGTTTTATTTATAAGACTTCATAGATAATCTCAAGTTTCCTTGCTTTAGGTCGGAAATAATTTCAAGTCATTGTGGGATGGGGACCTTTAACAAGAAGTTTAGACTATAAGTATCTTAGATGAAAAACACTGGCAAATGTAAGTAACTATATTTCACATATTCAGTTCAGTTGCAAATTTTTTTCCAAACCCATGATCCAGGGCTGAGATGAGGGGAAGAGATAAATGGAACGTTGACTACAGGAGCATTTGGGAACTGCTGGGCAAGATGGTCCCAGAGGTCCCTGCTGGTTCTTTGGTTTTGTGAGTCCATGGCTCATTTGGGGCAGGCTGGAATTTATCTACAGAGGAAGCTGTCAGCTCTCAGAATCTGGACTCTGTAGTTGAGTGGTGGGGTGGAAGGCAGGAGGTTTTTCCTCTAAAAAAAAAGGTCAATTGTCATCTTTCCTTTCACAACAGGCTTGACTTCACACAGGCAAGTACAGTCCTTGGGAATTTGTTGAATACTCTGGAGTTAAATGTGAAGCAAATGTTGCTTCAAGCACATATTGACCTTGTCTTTTCTTTAAGCTACCAGGAAAACAACCCAGGGAGAAAGCTTTCTCTCTGCAGTTCTGTTGATTGGGGTGACAAGGCTTTGAAAAGTTACGAGGTAACCACCAAGTCTGACAGGAACTACAGCCTGGAATTCAATGCCATGTGGTTTCTCAGGAAATCTCAAAATTGTTGGGAAAACCTTTGACTCATCTGGAGAATAGTATGTCATAGGTCTTACCATCAGCCTGTAAGAATCTTCTTGTCTTGGAGTCAAAAAAGAGGACAGACCAAAAATGATGATATTTCCCATTTTTTAATTTTTATAAAACTAGAATAAATGATCAGATAAATAAATGGTTACTTATTATAGCCTATACATATTTTCAACATAAAGCCAAGATTCTAAGTGATAATTATATAATATCGGAAGTCATTGTGTTAACATGAAAATGATAGAATGTTGACATAATTTCCAGACATATCTCTGAAAATTAAAGGAAGTATAAGGAAATGTCATAATGAATAGCTGCAAAAGTTAAAGCTAAAAAAGAATCTTTCATTTAAATACCTACTACCATAACACAAAGGTTAAGAGTAGGGAAGACCCTGTAAAGACAATGCCTGGATATGAATCTCAGCACCATGACTTACTAGTTGAATGGTTTTGGACAAGTTAACCTATTATCCTGTGCCTCAGTTTTCTCACATGGTAAAATGGGGAATATATTAGTTATAGTGCCCACCTATATGATTTATTAGATTAAGTAATAAATACATGTAAAGCGCTTAGTACCAGGCACAGTGTATGCAATTCTATAAGTAGAGCTGTGTTAAGACTATGCACATCTTTGAACACTCAGGAACTATAGAAGATTTACTGATGAAATAAAAAGTTTTTAGGAATAACTGAAGAAAAACTTCAGTTTTCTGTTTCTGTGGGCTACACCAGCCTCCCTCAAGCAATCATATTTTAAAAAATTTTGGAAATGTTGAACAGCCAATATTTTATTATATAACCAACACATTTGTCTACACAAAAATCTGTCCAGCAAGTATCCAGCTATGTGCTAGGAAAAATAGAGACATTTATTGAAGAAGATACAAGATATAAGAAACATTGTACAGAGGACAATGACGCCTCAGTCCCCTTCAAAGTAGACACCTTGGACCTCATGCAGTTCTTCCAGCATCTCTTTTACTGTTTAAAACACTATGCAAAATCCTTTGTTGGAACTGCCATCAGCTGCCCCATTGTATTTTCTTGAATCTCACCGATGGTCTGAAATCTCTTCCCTTTCAAAGGTGATTTTAGTTTTGGGAAAAGCCAGGAGTCACAGGGCACCAAATCTGGGCTCTACAGGGTCTGAGTCACCTGGATGATTTGATGTTTCACACAACCTCTGCATGAGACATGATGCATGAGCGAGTACATTGTCCTGATGAAGCTGCCGATCACCATTTGCCCAAAGCTGTGGCCATTTTTGTTGTGTTGCATCTCTGTACTCATTCCTGAAAGCCATCTGAATCATCTGAATAGTTACCATGGAAGAATGTTCAAGTTTAAACAAAATCTGATGCAGATTTGTTGCTCTAATCACTTAGTCATTTTGAATGTGACAGCCACACAGTACCCATGCTCACTCAGTGGCATCTACCACCCCTACTATCTAGTGCAGGGACATCGTCATTGTTAACGCATGTGCATTCCAGTCCATTCTCCTTGGCTGCCAGGTTACATCATGTGGTGTAAACAATTCTCATTATATTAATAATGGCTGGGCTTTTTCCAGACAGACCTTGTATATAGAGATTTTAATGTTGAACTGAATTTGTTTGGAATCAAACAAAAGAGCTTAGCTCTTTCCAGCAATAAGTAACATGTGAAATACCAACATGACAGACATGTATGGAATGGCAATATTCAGAGTAAAGCTAAATCCTGATGTTACTGAGCCAAAACTAGGCTAAGAAAATATATATAGATATCAATATTTTCATTTGCAGATATAATTTCCTACAATGATTCTGTAGGCTGGAATATTCCTGTTTTAATTAAAGGGATACTATATGTAATAATCATCATGTTACTAGTTATTCATGCAAATGCAATTACTGGTCACTATGGCTCAGTGCCTGGAATCACAATTTGTCTTGCTGTTTCTGGAATTACAATGTTTTTATTGTACTTTTGGACTCCTAAATACACTGTATCTTTAGTCATGGTGATCTTCAGACAGTACAGACAGTAATATTCATTCATTCATCCATCTACCCATCCATCCATACAATATATGAACACTCACTATATGCCAGGCACATGGGAATATAATATGTATGTGGCTAGGTCAGACATTCCCTACCATTGTGGGTCTTACAGTTAAAGGGGAAGATAAGCATATAAAATTTTTGTAAGTAATTGGATAATTATAATGCAGAAAAACGCTATGATGGAAAAGTCTAGGTGTTATGAAGTTTATTTTCATTTAGATTGGGAAAGGCTTCACTGAAGAAGTGACTTTAAATTAAACCTTAAGGGAGAATGAGGAGTTAAGGAGGTGAAAGGTGCAGAGCAGGGAGGAGGAGGAGAAGAGAAAAGCATTTCAGGAAAAGGAACGTGTGTGAAGATGCTGAAGTGAGGAGGAACCACAAGACCACTATGGCTGCCAGGCAGTGAGGTGTAGAAAAGTGGTGTAAGGTGAGGCTTTGAGGACCACATTAGGAATTTTAAATGGTTCTAGAAGCAATGGAAGCTATGATGATATCTAAGTGAAACTTGTTATTATCAGGCTAATGGTTTATAGAAGTCAATATTGGTTGCCGAAAGACAGTTTCGAGGCCATGGTAGCAAATAAAGTAAGGAGAGAAGTGAAAAAGCTTATTTTGCAGACTAAGGACAGGACTTGGGGGATTGACTGGATGTGGAGATACAGGGAAAGGGAGACAACCTGTTGACTCAGCTTTCTTCAGAAGAGGCTGAGGGGTGGTTCTGTCACTTACTGAGAGGGGGAATGTTTGTGCAGAAGGTTCAGAGGGATGGTGAAGGGTTTCATGTAAACATGATGGCACCATGCCCAAGTGGGTCTGCAGAGTGGATGGCTGAATTGGGTGCAGATCTCTATGTTCATAAATAGCCAGATGAAATAAGGTCTGAAATGTCTGTCCACTGGAATTAGTTACTTAGAAAGTACTAAAGGTGCCAATGAGAGTTTTACTGGAAATGGCGGTTTGACAAAATTGACAATGTATGATAATTGAAGTTAATTATGGCTTTATTATTTGTGAAAAGATTCAGGATGAGACACAATTTTTAAAATAAGAAAGGAAAACTAAATTCTCCTTTCTATATCCGTTGCCCATTTGCCAAAGTCTGGTCAAATGCTCACATTTCTTATCCCTTTTTATAACACATTTTAAAAATTAAATTTATTGGGGTAACATTGGTTAATAAGGTTATATAAGTTTCAAATGTACAGTTCTATGATACATCGTCTGTTATGTACTGCATTATGTGTTCACTACTCACAGACTTGTTTCCTTCTGTCACCATATTTCTGACCCCCTTCACCGTCTTCATCTCCTCCCACCACCACCACCCTGGCCCCGGGTACCCTTCATGCTATTTGCCTGTGTCTGTGAGTTTGTGTGTATAACATATTTTTATTCCAACCAATTTAGTTTGCAGGTAATTCTAAACTTTGAAAGTGTAGACCTCAAATGATTTAAACTATAATGTTTTATTCCCATTGCTATTTAATGGGGGCTTTGCTGTTTCTTATGGCTTCCATTTATTTTCTGGGGTTTCAAACCCAAATTAAGGGCCAGCCATGTTACTTCCACGGTTTAAGTAAGCCTCCTTAGGGAAGTCGTGGGAACTGTGATGCTAGCTAGCACTTGGCGTGGCCCATCTAAAGGGTCAATCGATTCTCAGCATCAGCCGTTCACTGCCATCATGCTGAAATGTGAGCCTCCCCCATGTTGCCAGAGCTATCAATTTTAAGAGTTAGATATCTCTATATTCACATTTACAGGTTTTTTAAAATTTTGCAACTAAATATTTATTTAAACCCTCACAGCCAAAAAGAAGACAAATTAAAAAACCAACAAAGAAGCATGTCTGCTGGAGCAGTTTGGCTTTCGGGCTGTCCATTTGCTCACCCTCCTTTAGTAATTCCATGCAGCGTCTCATTTACAGCTCTAAAGAGGGCTTACTCATCGGTACAATCACCCCACACTCTGCCAGCGGGTAACATTCAGTGCTCAGTCTCTTAAAATGTTCGAAGTTTTTGATAGCCATGTAAAACAAACCTTGTCACATTCCTCTGTAATCAGGAATTTTACTCTGTTGAAAACGCCTCCGTGATGATGAAACCTATATGGTCTCACAGTCCATCGCTCTGGGGACTGACTGTCAAATGAGGCCCCCCAACCACCCCAGCTCCACTGCACTCAGCGGCCATCTCAGGGGTGCCCTCCCGGGAAGTCACCAGGAGCAGGGCCTGCTTTCCTGCTCTCAGGACGCAGAGTGTGGAGACAATTTCTTTCAAAAGCCCATAAAACAAATGATGGGTTTTTTAAATATATAGTTTACAGACTAAAAAAGAAATTTCCTGGCTCAAGTCTTGCCTTAGGCCAACTTGGAAAAATTGCTTTCACCTTTTCCCCTTCTGTCCTTCTCTCCCCCACACATGTTCTGGTTATGGTCCTCTTCACATTTGGAAAGTGGTGATAAAACTGTGTATCTTACAACCCTCCGGCACTTGACTGGTCCTCCAGAGGGTCACAGAGTAAATAGGTGTTTGATTAAATGTGTGTCTGGAAACACTGGAAGCCTTTGAAAGATAGTGTCAGAAGGCTGGACTTGTGCTTCTAGGGAAGCTTGTTGTAACAAACAGGCCATGTACTTTCTCCGTTCAGCAACTCACTTTAATGGCTTGATAGCATTTCTAGAAGTTCATTTAGACAAACCATATGAGTGAGGCTATTTTTCCTCTCTTTCAGAAGATGATGTCTTTAGAACTTGCTAATAATTAGAGAGCAGAGCAACAAAGAGATGCCTGAGTCAAAACTGCTCTCTGAAGAAAAACAATGGTTTTGTGGAAATGCTCGCAACTTAGTCATTCTGTTTAAACACAGTTGACACAACCTGTTTTCTCTTCAGGCCTCTCTTGAAACAACAGTTCAATACACACATGAGTCCAGCTGGAGGCTCCTTCTCCCCACGTGTTGGGCATAATGGGGTAATTGCTTAGACGGTCATCAGACTCTTTGTATTCTGATGATTGATTCTAAAGATCTCAAGGTGGAACCAGAACCTCTTCAGGCAAGTCAACTGGCCACCCAAAGCACAATTTCGCCAGCAACAATGACTTATTTTAGAAAAGGGAAGCAGTGATTTTTTAAAGATCTAAGTTGGAAATCTGGAAATGAAATCCTTATTAACTGTGTGTCGTTGGACTCCTTATCCAATCTTTAGGAAACTGTTTTTTTGTGTGTGTTTTGTGTTTTGTTTGTTTTTTACCCATATACTTGGAATAATACTTCCTGACTGGATTGTTGTGAGAGTTAAATGAGTCAATAATTGTGCAAATGCCCACTTCAGGGTTTGGAAAAAAGCATGTGTTCAATGAATGCATATTCATCAACTCATTCAAACTATTTCTAAGTGACAACTGCCACTATTTGATCTTAATGAGTAACATAAGTTTTGAAAAGAAAAAGATTCTTTACTGTACTTCAATTCCTTTCCATTGGAATAGATTTCCATCATTATTGTAAGGAGGGTCCTTCCTTAAGAATTATCCTCCCTTTTGTGAGGCCCCATATTCTTGCCTTCCATTAGCTCTAAGTGTTTATTTTATTTTTTAATCTTAAAATTACGTATAAATTTAAAATTAGTTTCACATCTCCTGGAGATATACTCTCTTTAAGGATGTATTTTCTTTCATTTTCAGGAAAGTCATTGCATCAGTGCACCTTTTGGAGGACCTTCCCACTCCTCTGACCAGGACGGTCCTGGCAAAGAGTTGTGCCATCATTCCTGGACCTGAGAGGGTGGGAAATGGTCCAAGCCATACTCACAGAGCCTGGGTTGTTCTCTTTGAAATATTTTCAGGAATGCTGGTGCCATACTCTTCTTCTTCAAGAGTGTATTCAGAACACATGCCTGGGTTGCAGGTTCAGTCCCCCGTTAATCCCTGGCCTGTCCACAGCCAGGGTGTGTACAAGAGGAAACTAATTGATGTTTTCTCCTTCACATCAATCTTTCTCTCCCTCTTTTTCTCCCTCTCTTCCTCTCTCTCTAAAAATAAATAAATAAAACCTTTTTAAAAAGAAGAGTGTATTCTAATGTTTTATTTTCCTGATAGACACAGATTGTTTCCTTTGTATCTTGGATGGTTGTCCTCAGCCTATCCGGGTTGTTGAGTGTTTAATTTAACTTGTGTTAATTGTTTTAATCACATCTGGTTGAATTTTAAATACATAGGATTCCTTGACTCATCTACCTACAGATATTTTTTGTCTCAATCAAATTATTTACTACCTTGCATTTCATGCTCTGATTGAAAGTGGCCCTGCTTTCTTCTCTGTTCTCATGCCCCCATCTGAGTGGGGAAATAGGGGTGAGTGCCCTTTATTACCCATCTCAAGTGGTGACAGTACAGGGTACACTTCTCTGCTTCTTGTCATCACTCTTCAAGAGGCATTTTGCTGGTGATGAGCTCAGAAATCAGATTCAAGGTAACAGCTTTGACCTTTGGAGTTGTTTATGTTTCTTTGTTTTTTTATTTTTTAAATCTCTTCTCAATCAGCATCTTCAACATTCTTTTTGTTATTTTAAAAACTCTTGGAGCCATTTACCCAGGGACCCCAATTTTATATAACTTTTGGCTGTGCTAAAAGATGTTAAACGTGAATATGCAACAGTGACTATTTTATACCTGGGGGCAGGAACAGGTGGAGGAGGGTATAGGAGAAATGAACGGTGGTGGAAGGAGACCTAACATGGAGTGGTGAACACACAATGCAGTGTACAGATGATGTGTTGGGGAATTGTGCACCTGAAACAGGTATAATTTTGTTAACCAGATAAATTCAATAAAAAGGAAAAAAGTTGGGGATGTTTTTCAAAAGTAGAGAAAAATAAGAAAGAAACTCTCTGCCTTTATTTCATGGCACATTTTCATTCAGGAATTCTCTGATGTATACGGCGACATGTTAAGGGCATACCACAGATGAGTTCAAACACCGTTCATGACAAAAAAGAAGGAAGGCTAAACTACCTGTTCTCACCTCCATTCTCCTTCCTCTGTAAAGGAACCTACCTATAATTTCTGCATTAGTCAGAGGATATTTTTCATCTTTACTATCTTTACTTTCAGAACATGGCAGAAATGATACAGTTAAAAAACAATTTGCTGGTAACAACTATTTAGTGTTTTGGTAATCACAAAAACTCATGAACATTAATTGAGAATGGATTAGGTGCAAGGCTTTGCACTATGGAGAATACAAAGATAATGGGACCCTCTCTTCAAACAAATTATGATTTTCTTAGGCAGATGTGAAATACAATATTTAAACTCCCCTGCAAGGCAGTGGGTGATGCATAATATCTGAATCCTCTGAAGGTTGCTCTGGGAGCGGATTTACTACCCCTAGCAGGAGAGGTTTTTATAGACTTCTAGGAGAAAAGATACCTGAGGATGGGTAAGAGTTTGGTGGGCTGAGATAAATAGATGTCTCAGGTGAGATAATAGAATTAACTGGGTAGAAATGAATGACTTAATAAATAACAAAATAAATAATTTTTGAATAGCTAAAAATGAATTTAATGTAAATGTTGGGAGAAAATTAATGTTGTTGTTATAATTTGAATTTTTAAATTTCGATGTAACTCATACTCAACCATGATGAAAGGAGTGCATATTTCAAAATGCACAAACACAAACAACTGTCAGATGATACAGTCCAGACCTCCACCACTTGTGGTCTTTGGACATGGAGAAGAGTTCAAAACTCAATGCAAAAAAACCTTTGAAATTCAGCCAAATTCCCCTTAAAATGCTTACTATCTCTAGGCTGTTTTGGGGGTGAAGGAATTTTTGATTCTTGACATTTTACCACAGATAATTTAGGTCATTTCCATGGCTCATACTACAGAAGAGCTCACAAACTCTGAGGGAGATTCATCTAGCTGAGATTTGTATCTTTCCTGACAATTTTCCTCTATCAAGGTCTCTAGACACCAGTTCCGTGGAGCAACACCTTGTGCACAAGGATCAATTGGCATAGCAAGGATTAGCATATATTAGAGTCATAAGTGCCATTCATTGAAAGCTGCCCAAGTGCCAGGCACCATGCCAGCACTTCACATGCACTATGACATTTTTCTCCACATGGCAGGACTAGGAAGCTACTGCCATTCTCCTGTTATGCATTGAAAGCAAAGGATGGGGAGATTCCAAGATGGCTGTGGAGTAGGTAGAAGCCACTCATCTCCTCCCAACTGGCAAACCAGACTTACCACTAAATTAAAGAGCAAGAAACCTGAATAACTCACTGAATGTACAGATGATGTAATAGAGTTATATACTTGAAACATGTAGGAATTTATTAACCAGTGTCATCCCAATAATTTTTTATTTAAAAAGGCTAAGAACAAGGGGTAACCTGTCATGTTAACAGCTTCAAACTCAAATTTAAACCCACAAACCTGTGTTCTTTTCATTTGCAACAATTCTAAATAGTACATTATTTAAAAGAGTTATTCACACTTGCTAGAGGAAAGTCTTATTGTTCAGCAAACAAATAAATCACCCAATAAATATATTGAGCCTATGAACAAAAACATACAAGGCAAGACCTGAAACAATGCCTTAGGAGAGGAGTTCATTTTCCTTCTCTGCTGGCATTTGCAGTAACACAGGAGAGCACTACTCATACTGGCCCCAGAGCTTTGCCAAGTTCCTCAGGCAGGTTGGCAGATAGGCTAGGTTTTATTCATAAATATCTTACTTTGATTAGTTTATTTTCTAAACATTTAGCTGTCCTAGCAATTTTAAATGAAGGAGAAGAAAGGAAGAGGGAGAGGAAGTTGAGGAGGAGGAGAATAAAATCATATTGGTTAGTGTTATCTGAGGATGTTTGAAATTCTTTGGTTTGTCAATAAATATTTTTCATGCATTTTTCTCTTATAAGGTCTCAATTGTTAAGAAATGAATTTGAAATAAAATGTAACTTGTCCCCAGATGTTTCTCAACTCAATTTTTGTCTCCAGGGGAGTGGAGCACAATGCCTTCCTTATATCATCATCAATCATCAATCATGTGTATTAAATGATCATGGATAGTTTAGCAAATTTAAGCATCAGATATAAATGTACTAAGCAGATTGATGAATCCTAGTTTGCAGCTCAGTACACTGACAATACTAAAAGGATACCAAAGCAAGGATGAATGAGCCTTAGTTTTGAGCCTTTGGTTCAATAAGCCTTTGGTTTTGAGCCTTAAAAGTATTCAACAATTACATGGATCTTTTTCTTCCCTTCAAAAATAGGTATAGACATCAACAGCTGTTGAAATTTACTTTCATTTTAAATATTAAAGTTGGCTTTTATGCAATTGATGTATGCAAATATCATTTCTAAACTATTGACTGCAGATACAATACACTTGATTCATGTAAAGGGAAAAGTAAGCACTTGCACGTATCTTTCTCTGTTTCTAAAGAAGACAGCATGAAGTGTGGAACCGGAACTCATGCCCAGAAAGTGTCCTGCATTCATTTTTGCATTTGACCTTGTCACTATGGAAGCCACTCAGCCATATGGAGACACTGGTAAGATATTGCTCAAATATTTTCTATTTTAACAAAATATTTAAAGAAAACATATCTGCATTTGAATTTTTCTAATAACAATAATCATGTTTTACAAAACTGATAAATCATCCTGGCTTGTGTGGCTGAGGGAACTGAGTGCCGAACTGTGAAGCAAAGGGTTACCAGTTCAATTCCCAGTCAGGGCACATGCCTAGGTTGTGGGCCAGGTCCCCAGTAGGGGTGGCACACAAGAGGTAACCACACATTAAAATTTCTCTCCCTTTCTTTCTCCCTCCTTTCCCCTCTCTCTAAAAATAGATAAATAAATAAAAAATAAATAATAATAAATAAAAAACTGATAAATCATAAATCATGCTAAATCTAATAAAACTATTCAACTAGCTGAGAGAATTAGAGAAAAAATATCATCTCTTCTAATCCCTATATAAATAGCCCATGAACATCCAAAGGCAGAAATGAGATATTCTATCCTACATATATTTTTCTAAAAAAAGAATTCAAAACAAGATACATTTTCATGTCAGTAGTAAATTGTTTCATGCTTACATATGCTCTTTACAGGTATCTTAGCTCTGTGGTCAAGATCAGAGAACTGTGGGTCATAAACAAAGTATGTGTTGGATGAGCAAACTAAAACCACCGAAAGGTATTTCCATGGACTTGAAAAACATTTGTGAGGGAAACATTCAAAAATATAGCTCATTTGGACCAGATCTTTTTGATTTTCAGTTTCCTTTTTTCCAAGTCATGGAATAAATTCTTTGATGGAACATACCAGGTTTGCACAGGCTAATGAAAAAGCCACATATACTTTAAAAAAAATTTTTGAGACAAAACTCCTGGTTATGTTGTTCAAAGAAGACAAGAGCTTTGCAATTAGGTTCATTAGTGTAGGTTAGCGTCTGGTTTCCTTTACTCCATGGCTTCTAGAGGAAGATCGATCTCTATCCTCGTCTAGTAAAAAATATCAGTTTATAATGAAAACATAACTCTTTGCTGTATTTCTTTGTCGGATTTGCTTTCAGGAACTTTTGATGCTTTCCTCTATCTGCTTCTATTAGTGCTTTTATCTAACCCAAAAAAGTCACCCACCAAAGCAGACACTCCAAAGTCCCACTGGGCTCCATCAGTCCAGTAGAGAGAGCTGACATGACATATTAGTGTTAAATCTAAAACATATGTTTGGAAAATGTCTAGTTTCCTGGCAATAATTAAGAATGCTACTTGGCAGATTGGCAGCCACATAAAACAATCGTTAGTAAACCCTATATTTATTATGTTCCCATTTTATGGAAGTGAAACCCACATTACAAATATGTATAGGAAACTGCACCCAAAATGATGCACAGGTAGAAGCAATTATAATGAAGATGAAAAGAATATCAATGATATTTTTTTCTAATTCACTTTTCTTATCCCCAAAATATTTCTCTAAAAGGAGTCACATCAAAACATTTAAAAATTTCTTTCTATTAACTTTTAAAACCATCTTGGATAAACTCTATCATCAGTACTCATTTGTTTTGTTCTCTGAAGAGTTCTGGTGTACATCTAATTAAGATAAGATTCTGTAGTCATAGCAGACTTTTTCTTTATAAAAGTTGTAAAAAAAATTCCAGAGATTTAAAAAGCCACTTAAACTCATTTTTAATATGTATATATGCATTTATATATATACTTAGTACATATTAAAAGTGATGATATGCACTGAGAATACACAAGTGTGGCTACATTTCCTGTTAAAATACTGAAATAATTCTTAACTGATGGAAAATGTCCACTGTACCAAGCCTCCCATGTGTAACTCTGTCTTTTCCTGGGAGATCTGTTGGGCCCCCTATAATCCAGCAAATAGGGAGTTAATGGCTCAGGCCTCTGCTCTGTTGTCCTTTCAGTTCACTGAATGCCTGTGTTGTACTGGTTGTTATGTCTTGGAAATCACTTCTGCACACTAGTGTGCATGACCTGTTCACACACAAAGTGAAGAGACCCTCCAATCTGAACAGCAACCAAGTCCCAGTGGTGTGGAAGCCATGTGGTCAAGAACCAGCCAACCAATAATAAGTGGCCAAACATACACCCACATTATTTAAGTCATTAATGAATGTACAACAAAATGCTGGGATATTTTCCTCATTAAAAATAAACAAGATATTCTAGACTGTATGAAAGAGAGGCAGGTAGGTTCCAGTTCAGAAACTGTTGAAAAAGTGGCCATAGCCCTAAAGTGTATGTGGGACCAAAAACATAGCTGGCAAACCTTCCCGTGGTGCATCTTCCCTCCATAAAAGGGAGGCAACAAAAGTTTTCTGTCTTCATTTGCCTGGTTCCATGTGAAATAAGCCAGGCCATCTAAGCAATAACATTTACTTTGTTTTCTAAATCGCTGACTCCATGAAAAGAAATTCTTTGTTACAAAGTTCAAATTCCAAATAAAGCCCTGGGTTGGGGAACTCAAAAGAGTCTCTAGAGAAAATGGTTTAAAATTAGAATCATCTTAGAAATATATTAGAGACCAAATATGACATTAATTGCTTTCCTTTTATCTTTAAATTTTGTATTTTTATTTTCTCATTTGTCAGTACTTTCAATATAAATTTTAGATTACTTTTGGCCATTTAAATAGCAGTTTGTACATCATTAAACAATAATTGTTTCAGGTTTTCATTGACTTTCATTTGACATGTATGCATTGATTATGCTTGGAAGTTTTATTTGACTTGGTAAGATATACTCCAGACATAAGTGTATTAAATAGGAGATCAGTAATTACATTTAACAACTATATATTGTGTCCAGTGTTTTGCTATATTCTAAGTTAATTCAAGTGGATTAAATGGTTTGCCATTTACCAGTGTTTTGTATGCAATCCTTTGTGAGTTCTAATCATGATATGAGCTCTAAGGACTTCATGGACAACTTTAATGATTACAGCAAATGATGATCATGGTATGATCTTATGGTTAAGGACAGAGGCTCTGAAAGTACACAAACAAACAAACAACACAGTAAGTTAGGTTGACTCTTAACACTACCGCTTACTAACACTGATCATTGCTAATTATTTTAACCTGTCTTTGCCTCGGTTTCCTTAGCTGTAAAAAGGATTAACCAGAATGGTGCACATGTCTGACATATAAATAAATGAATGGTAGTGGTAGTAGTAGTAGCTATTATTACAAGCTGTGAATACAGCTCTTCAGAGAACGTTGAAACTTTTCTTATCGTATTAGATAAAAACTTAGTCTTATATCTAGAGTATAAGCTGGAATGTTTCCATCAGCTTGAAAGAACTTTGAATCTCTTGTTTTAATCACTTCTATTCACTCTGTTGGTGACAGGGATTCCCATTTCCCCTAGTTAGGGGGATGGCTGAGTACACAACACCCAACATTGTGCAGGTGAGATCAACAACAGTTTGTTAGTCACGTACATTCACAGCCCAGGAGAGGAGGACCGCACTCGGCACGCAAGGCCACGTGAGAGCTGCACTCAAGGAACAGAATGGTGAAGCAAGAGCCATGGGAGCATCAAAAGGGTGGGGTGCCCTCCAGTTTCCACAGGGGGATGTGATTGTCCTGTTTGAGTAATCCCTCAGACAGGCAGAGAACTGAAGTTACTACTTGAGAATCAGCAGGCACTGTGCCTGGTCCCCTCCCTTAGAAGGGTTTGGCTAAGAGACCTTATTCACAGGAACAGAGTGCAAAGGAAAACTTGTGATTAGCCCAGTGGAGGTCCTCCTGTGCACCAGATGCCAAGGTAGCACATAATATTAGGCTTTAACACAGGCCTTACATTACTTCTCTTCTCCATGATATCTTCATTCTAAAAGAATTTTAAAAAAAAAACCTTAATGATATTCAATTAAGTAGACTGACTGCTAGGCACAGGAGTTTTAAGATCTGCTGATACCATTCCTCGAGGCATTGCTAATTCTTACTTGTGGGAAGGAAGATATCATCATCTATGGCCACATCAATATGCTTCAGAGTGGAATGGACATCTGGCCACTCTCCAGGTATATCGGTACAGGCAAAAGGAGCCAAATCAGAGAACCCAGGTCCTCAGATGTGCAAATGTCTGCTTGCACTCTGATTAATTCAGATCACCCATCTACTAGGGGAATTATATGATTATATGACCAATATTTGCATCACTTTGTGGTTTAGACACCAAACTGCAAAATAGCATTGCTCTCCTATTAGTTTTCTTCTTTTTCTGACCAAGATTCTAATTTATATGACTGCTCAACCAGCTATTTCTTGATGGCAGAAGAACAAAGAGATAACTGCTTTCTCCGGTTTGGTATCTCATTGCTCTAAAATGTGCTTTCCTATAGGGAATAGTCTCTGCTCCAGTGAGTCAAAGGTTAGGTATCTTTATTATACTATTATTTAGGGACACATCCAAGAATAACCATACTTTTCCTTGTGACCAACACATCATCATACTTGCTTCTTTTATCAAATATTTCCATTTTTAAAGTAGGATGTGTTTTGAATGGCCAAAATATCATTGGATATTCATTTGTCAGTATTGTTTTTCTTGGGTATATGAAAATGTAGATATTTAAATTTTGTCCCAGGACTCTTGAAAGCACAATGTTTAAATCTTAAGTACAAAATTGAAATTCTTTGACCCTCGACAACTGGTCTTGAAGCTTCTGTAAAGGGCTGAATACAGAGCAGCTTAGTGGATCTGGGTGTATGTTAACAGTCAGCACCTCATAATTCAAAAGCCCGGGGTTATTCCCTCTCTGCCCCTTTTTACTCCTCTGGAAATAAGGCTTTGGGGTGTTACATTTTCATTATTATCTCCATCACAGCTTTTGTGGGAAAAGAGAAGAAAGAATTCAAAACCATTCATACCACTGTCTTAGCAACTCTGGTAAAAAAAAAAAAAAAGAAAAAGAAAACTTAAAGCAAAGAATGACATTGGCTGATTGCAGAACCCAGTTAGACAGTCTTACCCCCTCCATTAGATACATCTGCTTGAGCTGACTCTGTGAAATGGTGCATTTATAAAGTGACATATGGCATAAAGGAAGGAGTGAGAACGCATATATCAATTAATTCTCAGATTGACTTGTATCACTTGATATAATATTTAGCACCTACTACACACACAACATCACAGCTCTGTGGTTAAAGATGTATCATTTTACTTAACTTCAAAAATTTTAGAGTTATCTGAGTAGCTATGCAACCTAAGTAATTTCTTTGAATCTCAGTTATAATCTAACTGAGGTTCTGTAGGACTTTGAATTTATTTAATAAACCTCAATGGCATATTTTAAATGCTAAAATATTAAGAGCTAAATTAAATATTATTTTCCAACCCATAAATATGATAAAGTTTTAGGTAAATATTGAAGTGAGGGCTCAACAAAAATATTTTACAATTTTAGAATTTGAACAATGTACCTTAATCCTGTGTCAATCGCAGACTAGCCAGGAAACAAAGAATGTAGAATATTTACAACAGAGGGGATTTAATGTAGGGATTGATGATCATACTGGTAAGGGGGAATCTGAGAATTTAAACAGGGGATGGTAAGATGAAGTTTAGCAATAGCAAGAAGACACTATCACTCATGGACAAAAGACATAAAGGAAAGAAGGGTATTAATGTTGCCCGAGGCAAGGGTCAGGAACTGGACTAAGAGCCACTACAGAGTCACCACCAGAGGCAGGAAAGAAAAGGAGAAATATTCTGAATTTTCCTCTCCTTCAGGCCTCCAATCTCTGGCTATAATTTCCATTGGCCAAACTCCTTAGGAAGTCAGCTTATATGGAAGATTGGAACACAGCTTGTAAGAACCAGCACTCCACCTCCCCTGTTTCACCTCCTCTTAGCTCCTGATCCTGTGCTCCTGGACAGAGCTGGAGAAACACAACCAATGGACCCAATGGCAAACGGGCCTACGACTGGCACTAGCATAATATCTGTAGTTTTTATTTTAAACAATCTATAGTGCTTATATCAACACATAAAAGTGCCTAATTTGAACTTCTTGTCATGAAAATTATATGGAGATACCTATGCAAATATTTCTAGAAGTAACAGGGAAATACTTTGAAAACTGCATTGTCTTGAAGAAAATATTATGAAAGTTATGTCATGTCCAGGGTGCTTGATGTAGTTTTATACATTGTAGTAATGTTATGTCATGCTAATAGTTAGAAAAGGAGTATGTTCTGCATACATTCTAATTTTCTGTGTTTTGAGAGCTCAACTGTTTTGATAAAAAACAAGTATAATGATTCTCTTTTATTAAACATGTTTGCATGTTGACCATGACCCTTTTTGAAATATAGGAAACTCATTGTCCTTTTTTGTAACATTTACTTTTGCATTTACAGAATTATCTATTATCTTCCTATTTATTAAAAAAGTAGTTTACTGACATCTTTAAAGTCTTTTTACATTGGACCTAAACTGCTGGAAGCATTTTTTTAGGTTCATTAGGTCCATTATCCAGCACCTACAAAAATGGTAGATAATATAAAAAATATTTTTGAAAAGTAAAGAATATTCTTCTTATTTAACATAATTGTTAGGTTAATTTTAAAAGATAAAATCAGGAGATATACATTTTCCACACCTTTGTTATGTGCACATATCTAATTCAACAAGGTTATTTTGAAATTTTCTTTTATTGAAACTTTTATAGATTTAAACTTAGTTTTCAGAGGAAAAGCACTTCTGTTTTTACATCCATGTTTCATTAAGTTATTCATATTTAATTTACCTATATAGATGATAAAATATTATAGGCATAATCAGTTCTAAGGATGAACATATTGGACTTTCAGTAAGTGCACAACTTAACTAGTGGGAAGCAACATGCGTACACAAACCAGAGATTAGGCAGCATTGGCCATAAATGTTCAGTGAGCTCCATGGCTTGAGTAAGTATAGAGTGAAGAAAAATAGAGGGTGACTGTTAATAAATGAGTCTTTTAAATAGAGAGGGTTAATGAACATTAAGAGGTAAAAATGCAGACAACTGTAATTGAACAACAATAAAATAATTTTTAAAAAGCTTAAAAAATAGGTAAATAAAGCTTCTATATATAAGTAAAAGAAAACATAGAAACCATAAGGCAAAAACAAATCTAAGAAAAATATTTCTAAAATACAAGCTATAGTATTTAAAAAATTTTTTTAATCACTTAAATTACAGTCATTAGGAATTAATGTGTTAGAGGTATTAGATGTCAGACACAACTAAAGAGAGAATTAGTGAATTGAAAAGTAGAAAAAAAGAGAACATTATTCAGAATGAAGACAGAGCATAAAGAGAAATATGGAAATACGAAAGAGAAGATAAAAGACTTGAGGATAGAATAGTAAGGTCCAATACACATCTGTTAAGGTTTCTGAAAAGAGAAAATTATAAAAATAAGGAGAGAGATGAAGTAAAGAAAGCATGGAGGTTTGCAAAATTGAGAAAAGATATGTGTCTTCAACTTCATAGAATATACTGAGTACTATTGAAGGTAAATACAAATTAATTCATACTTCAAATTATGAGAATAAATATGTGGGATATCAAGCACAAAGAGAAACATCTTAAAAGCTGCCAGAAATAAAAATTAATTACATATGACTGGACTGACAGCTGACTTCTCATGAGCAACAATAAATGCTAAAACTCAGTAGAATAATATCATAATAATGTGGAAGAAAAATAAGTCAGTCTAGAATTCTATATCTTGGTAAACCATCACTTATATTACAAAAATAGCTTTAGACAGATTAAAAAGATATTTATAGATCTTTGCTAAGAGAATTGATAAAATATATATTGAATACTTCTTTAAGAAGATAATTTTAAGTTATACCCCTAAAAATGTAGGAAGAGAAAAGCAATAATGAGCAAAGAACCTACAAAATATAAAGTCTATTGGTAAATCTAAGTAGGTATTGAGAATAATAATAATAATAATATTGACTGGGGATTAGTGGGTGGAATCATGTCACTCCTCCCTTTCCCCCCAAATTCTGCTAATCTGGGAACATGTGGATATATTACCTTACATGATAAAAGGGAATTTTTCTAGAAATATGATTAAGGCTAAGGTCATTGAGATGAGGAGAGTATCCTAGATTTTTCAGGTAGACCTGATCTAATCCTATGAGTCATTAAAAGCTGAGATGCTTCTCTCGGTACCATGAGAGAAAGAGATGCAACCATGGTACAAATGTCAGAGAGAAATGCAGTGTGAAAAGGATGTGACTTGCCATATATAGCTTTGAAGATAGAGGAAGGGAGACATGAGTCAGGAATAAGGGTGGCCTATAGAAGCTGGAATAGTTAAGGAACCAGATTCTCTCCTAGAGCCTCCAAAAAAAGAATATAGTCCTGCATTTCTTTAGTCTCATAAGAGCTATGTGGAGATGCAGAACTATAGATAATAAATTTGTATTGTTTGAAGCTACCAAGTCTGTATTAATAACACAGGGGAAAAGAGGTGGAACTAAAGGCAGCAACAAGAAGAAACATAGGAAGAGGAATCAAATAATCTAAACATTCTAAATCTCTCATAATGTTTGTGAAGATTATCAAGATTATGTGATGTTAGATTTTGTTGAGTGAAGAAAGCAAGTTAAAAATGTAAGTGTAAAATAATTTAAGTGTACACTTCTGTATCTTATAACATACTTGACTGGATACTCAGATTAGTTCTCCCATTGGGGGAAAACCTGAAACTTCTATAGTAAGTATTTAAATTCTGGGTTTTTTTTAAACTGAAAATATAATCAAAGGTTATGAGCAAAAAAACCCAAAACAATACAAAACTCTAGAGACAAGTGGAGTATTGAAGTAGTTTTGATTTGAGGCTGTTTCTCAAACCTGGGTGACTTGCACTTTTATTTTTATTAATTCTCAGGATAGTGTTCAGAAGACATAGCCCAGCCCTTCACATGGTAGGAGATTAATAGCAGATCCTCTGCTTTTAAAGCTTAGACTTTAAAAAGCTACCTTCAGCCCTGACTAGTGTGGCTCAGTGGATTGAGTGTCAGCCTATAAACCAAAAAGTCACCAGTTCAATTCCCAGTCAGGGCACACCCTGGTAGGAGGTGCACGAGGGGCAACCACACATTGATGTTTCTCTCTCCCTCCCTCCCCTTTTCTCTAAAAATAAATAAAATCTTTTTTTAAAAGTTAAAAAATAAGAATAAAAAGCTACCATCATGGTATAATGGTGAACAAGAAATAAATCTCTCCACCTCATCACACATGGGAAAAGTTACTTTATCCCTATACAAAGAAAGGTGTGGAAATAAAATTCATTAAGAAATTTTATTAATAATTTCTCCTCATATGGATTTTTAGCCCAAATTCATATCACTTTGGAGATCTAGAAAACTTGAAGCTGTAAATTTAAAGTGGTCCACACTTTCAAGTCATAGTGACTGTTAAAGCCTTGTAGAAGCAAAACTAAATCTTGCCTGAAAGGTTGAACTTTAATTCTAGTTTTCTAACATTGTTCACAAATAATTTTCCAAAGAAAATAAGTAGCTCATGATTAAAGATAACTAAGAAGACAATAGACAAGGCAACATGAGCACACACAAGCAGGAAAGACAGCAGAGAGAGAACTGAACAAAATAAATAAATATTATTATTTTCAGCCACACAATGCAAAATCATATTGAAATGGAAGAACAGAAAACTACCAAAAATAACCTAGCAGCTTTGATAGACTGCAGCACAGCAAGACCCAAAGGGCCCTCAGAGAGCTCTCACTGGGAGGGTTGCTTAGCAAGGGCGTGGAGAGCAGTGAGCATTCACTGGCTTGCCCCGGCACTTTGTTAACTGCTGTAAGTCCCAGTAGAGACTGCAGGACCTTGATCTTCTTGACATTCCATAGAAGCTTGCACTGGTCACCAATATTGATTACATTAGAGTAATTGGATAGCTTAAGCAACAAAAACTATAAAGTATCTCATAACATACCTAACAAAGAATGTGCAAGACCTTTATCGAGAAAATAATAAAATATTATTGTAAGACATAAAAGACTTAAATAAATAAAGCAGTATACCGGGAAGAATCTATGTTACAAGTACATCAACCTTTCCACATTTTATCTATAAATTAATGTGATTCCTATCAAAATTCCAAAAGAGATTTTTGTGAGACTTGAAAGTTCATTTTAAAATTTATTTGCAAGAATAAATGGCACAGAATAACCAATAAAAACTGAGAAAAAAGAAAAAGCAGTCAAGAATTATAGTACATGATAATAATTGAAACAGTGTGGTATTGGTGCATAAAGGGACAAATAGGCCAGTGGAACTGAGGCAGAACTGAGAAGTAGCCCCATGCATTTATGGAAACTCGTTTTGTGACAAATCAGGTATGACAAAGTCGTAGGGAAAAAAAAGGATTATCTATTTTTTTATTCTTAAACTTTTTTAAAATTTAATTTTATTATTTTAAATACTGTATTTATTTATGTTTAGAGAAAGGGGTAGGTCAGGAGAAAGAGAGGCAGAGAAACATGAGTGTGCAAGAGAGCATCG
Organism: Phyllostomus hastatus; assembly: GCF_019186645.2. Taxonomy (NCBI): domain Eukaryota; kingdom Metazoa; phylum Chordata; class Mammalia; order Chiroptera; family Phyllostomidae; genus Phyllostomus; species Phyllostomus hastatus. The sequence goes on along the minus strand of NW_025333872.1, from coordinate 38,297,003 downwards.
ATCAGATGACCCGTGCACACACTCACCAGCACTGGGCCCATAGCCCAGCCTCCGTGCTGACCAGAGGCCACACCGGCAACCTTTTGCTTCACAGTGTGATGCTCAACCAACTAAGTCACAACAGCCAGGGCTAAATTTTATTTTTTATTTACAGTTTCCATTCAATATTATTTTGTATTAGTTTCAAGTATTCAGCATAATGGTCAGACAATCATGTACTTTACAATGTGTTCCCCTCAGTATTTCCAATACCCACCTTGTACCATACATGGTTATAACAATATTATTGACGGATGGACAGTTTAATAAGTTATACTAGAAAAAATGGCCATTGGCATAGGAGAATGGAAATTAGATCTTTATTTCACAGCATACACAAAGCATAATTTAGATAGGAAAATACCTAAATGTGAAAAGCAAAACTTGAACATCTTTAGAGAAAAATAAGAACACTTTTATGACATTAAATAGGAATAAGTTGCTTAAATGACACAAAAATTAGAAGGAAGAATAGATTTATTAAAATAACTATATTAAAATAAAAATTGCATATCACAAAAACAATATATCAAAAGATAAACAATAGGTTGGGAAGATAAATTTTTAATAACATAAAAGCACACTAATAATGTCAAGAATAGATAAAGATTTTTCCTGAAATAAAACTTAAAATATAGCCCAACAACCCAATAGAAAAATGGGCAAATGTATATTTACAGACAATTCACAAAAGAAGAAATGTGAAAAAGACAATTGTATAAGAATAAATGGTCAACTTTATAAATATGACAAAAATGCAAAATAAAATAAGATACCACTTCTTACTGACCAGACTGGCCAAAATTTTGAAGTGTGAGAACAAATGGTGAAGAGGTAAAGAAATAGGAACTCTCTGGATGATGTGTATATTGGCACAATATTTATGGAGAATCATTTGTTGATGCCTATAAAAAATAGATGAGCACACCTTACAACCCAGTTAACTTTGCTCCCTGTTTTATATCTCATATAACTGCCTGTGTGCACAAGGAGACACATTCAAGCCATTTAAACTGTTCATCTCTACTGCTGTGACTTTTCTTACGAACTCCTAAGGAATATTAACATAGAGGGTTACCATCTTCATCATCACGCTTGCTACTACAAATCTGGGCTTTATTTACAGCGGTTCTGCCAGCACTGAGTACAGTAAAAGTGAGAAAAATACAGCCTTTATCTAGGAGGGCATGAAAATTAGCAAACACACATGCACACACACAAACATACAACCTATAAAAACATTTGACAAACTCATAAAGTGTTTATGTAGTGAACTCCTAATTATCAATGGTAATGGAATACAGACCCGATACCATCCTGGAGAATGTGATTCTTATGAAAGCCAGACCTGATTTTAGCCAATAATTTCAACTTTCTTGCCTGTCAGATTTTTGTGAACCTTTTATTCATTGGAAACCCTATTGGGGACATAACCCTGGCCAGTCTGAGGTGTAAGACTAGAAAAACAAACTAATACCTGAAGAATTTAAACTCATCAGTTTTCTTGCCTAATTACTTAGCCTCTAGGTTGAGACTCTAAATTCTCTAGTCAAAAAAATTATTCCAGCTCTCCCATTTGCTACATGTTATCTATCAGGTTCCTTCCCCTTACAGATCTTCTACGTGAGTGACAGCTCTTTATTAACAGTATTACTAAACTGAGAAAGTGGAGATGCAGAAAGATGATTATGAGGTCATGTCTACTAGTCAGTAACCTACAAAACAACTAGTCTTTTCCAAACGTTATGCTGATGGGTTTATAGTCTTGGTAACATTGGACCAGAAAGGTTTCCCAAAAACTCCAAAATCACACATTTGACATATTTGTGCTAAAGTGTAGTGAATCTGTGGACTGTAGGTGTATACCTGCAAATAGCAATCAGCAGCATTATGGAGAGGTTAAATAAATGGTTATCCTTCTTCAGCAAATAAGTTTAGGACTCCAAAGAACTTCCAGTCAGGTCCAAATTTTCTCATCACCAAACTGGCTGAATTGCTGAGACTGTACTATTCAAAATTAATTTCTATGGTGTAAGAATTCCTTCATTGCCAAAATGTAAAAATTCTCCAGGCAGTGAATGCATTAAGCTTCATCAGTCATTTAAATCTTTTTAAAAAGATTTATTTTTTGATTCTGAGAGAGACACACAGAGAGAGAGAAACATTGATTTTTTGTTCCACTTATTTATGCACCATTGGCTGATTTTTGTGTATACCCCGACCAGGGATTAAACCCACAACCTTGGTGTATCAGAACGATGCTCTAACCAACTGAGCTACTCAGCTAGGGCAAGTCCTTCAAATCTTAACAGGACTGAAAATGCAAGCCAAGCTCTATGTTCACTTTTACAAGTGATCAATTTTAAGGTCTTTAAAACTCAAGTATCATATGTATTCAATAATTTTATCATTTAAAAGCAATCTTGCTGGAGAATTCTTGTTAGGTTCTTATTTTATGTATTTATCCAGATTTCAGGTATTATTTCCATGTTTGAATCTTGCTTTGAATCCATATTCCTCTATGTATTTTTGTGAGGCAAATACTGGAAACACTAAAAAAGAAATAAAAGTGTACATCAATGCAGTTCCCCAGATTTGCACACACATAGAACATGTATTTATGTGTTTATAATAATTTAAGTTCATAGCAATTACAGTTAGTAGAGAAATGTGATTTTTTTTCTTGCCTTTCAGCAAAAGTTTAATTTTTGCTGTGAGTCTTTCTAGATAGACTTATTATCCCAACTAGGTCAAAACTTATGCCTTAAATTCTGAAAATGTAACATGTTGACAAATAAAAATCATTGTAAAATATAATAAATACTTACTTGAATTTATTTTAATATTGAATTTAGTTTTTATTACAATTCTAGTTTGACTTAAGTTTTATTACCTGTCAAAATTGAAATATTTTTAGGAGATAGAATACCTTAAACCCTATAGTTAAGTTTTGAAAACAGAAATTAATAAAGGCAAAAAACCTAATCATGTATAATTCGCTTATTCAAAACAGTTAACATTTTACAGTATTAGTTTATGTCCTCACAGTCTTTTCTCATATGCATTTGCATTTTTAACATAGTTATAATCAAAGTATGAATAAAAATTTCATACTGATTTTCACTGACCTTTCTAAGAGAAACAGTTTTTTTGTTTTATACAGTCTTTGTATTTTTAATTTAATTAACAACAAAATATTACAATGAATTACCTATTTCACTATGGTTGAACATATAGTTTTTAAATGCAAATTTTCAATTTATAAATGAAATATCTTGATGTATATAGCCCTTTTTACAAGATTCAAAAAAATAAAATTCTCAGTCAGAGAATGAGAATTTTTAAAAACTTTTGATACATATTGACTGTCTACTTTATAAAAGTTTATTTTAACCAATTTACACAGGCACAGTAATGAATGGGAATTACCACTGCCAAACAGAGTTCACTAAATATAGTTTAATATTTTTTATCACGATTATGATGATCATCGATAGAATGTCAGCACAAAGACTTAGTCATGAATCTCAAGATATTCTGGAATTTGGTAAAGCACTTGATGATGGAAACTTTTTTTATTTCCCTTCCTTCCTTCCTTCCTTCCTTCCTTCCTTCCTTCCTTCCTTCCTTCCTTCCTTCCTTCCCTCTTTTTCTCCTTTTCTTTTATTTTTTATTTTTCATGGGGACAAGGGGTGGTAATTCCCCTTTTTCTTACTAAGTTTGAATGTAGTTTGGCAGATACATGACCTTCTGGTCAACATATTAAAGAATTGTCTCGCTACAAAATTAATAAATCAAAGCTGAAGCAACCTTCTCTTAGGTTTCACTTTTTACCGTCTAGAAAATAAAATTTATTTTCTTCATTGTTACTATCAACGTGCTTTGAGTTACAGCACCATTAGAAACATATTCTGGGTTTGCTACAGACTGTACTGGCCTGTGGGCAGCTCCCGGACACATGGCACCCAGTGCTCTAATGATTTGCCTTGTCTTACAGAGACAGATTCTAAGTGCAGTTCTCAGTAATGTGCTGGCATTGTGTCATAATGGACCTACTGCTACATGTTTCTTGTCTAGTAGGACTAACACATACCCTTAGGGATTTCTTATCACTAAATGAGAGTTTCATCCTAATCTTCAGAGTTTGGGACATTGGATTTCTTTACTTTTACTCTGTGTCCTTTCCTAAAGAAATGCTTGTGTTTTGGGGTGGGGGGTTGTTGGTTTGTTTACCGGTAGGCTGCTGACCTCTGCCATCCTCTCCTCTGTCTCTGAATCCCAGTTCTGTCACTTACTAAAGGCATAATGTTATGCAAATTACTTAACTTCTCAGTTAGGTTTCCCAATCTGTAAAATAGAAATAATTTTATTTATCACATAGGGTTTTTTGTAGATACAGAAGGTATGAATCTCATTCTCTAAACTCATGTATGCAAGAGATCTACCTTTATTTGCTACAGCACACATTTATTTCTGACACCAAGCCTCAATGCCAGGCTTGTAATGAATTTCAACCCAGTTGTCATTGGATCCACTACAGAAACTGGAAAGCCTTGCATGTTGCCTGGAAGATGGGGAAGGCAGTATGGACCAGGAGTCTCCAACGTCTCATGAGTGCCACTGACATCCTCTATTCTAAGATGAGAATGGCTCCTGGAGCACACTAATACTCTACTTTTGTGTCAAGCTTAAGATGTGCTCATTTTTGACAGGGGAAGGGTCCTGGGTCCTGTGGTCATCCCACATGCACCCAGAGCTATTTCTCTTCCTCATTGGCTTTTTGCCCTCGAGAAGAGTCCTCAGTTCCCCTCGCTTAGCAACCATAGATGTCACCCCCCCAGGCCAATCAGATGTGTGTGTGTGTGCTTGCATGTAATATTCAATTGCTTTTTTTTCTGTGGCAAGATTTTCATTTTGGAATCTTTGAGAAAGCATAGCTAAAATGATATTTTAAAAAATGGGTTTAGATTTTTAAAAACAAATCTACAGAGTCCTGCTGGCTACCTCTAGTTTCTGAAGAAATGAAACACAGAGCTTGCTAACTCATGAATGAGTGAAAGGGGCAGGGAGAAAAAAAAACAATTATTGATAATCTCAAAATATCAGCTAGCTGAATAGAGATTTCATGATACTCCTCCTCCTATCCTTCTTTATCTCTGTATTTGCTACATATGTTTTTTCTCCTTCTGTTTGCCAGTAAAAAACTGTTGGTAGGTAGAGTGTGATGAATGGTCTTTCATAATCATCACAATAACTAATATTTTTTCCTTATGAATACCTAACTGATCAGTCAGTGTGCCTGGATTTTGGCTCCTCTCTGCTGTTACTCCTTAGTTACTAAAAATCCAGGGCTGCTTCTCCAAAGATATTTGTTCATTTTTCTGACTATTTCTGGGCCTGGAATTGTTCTCAAACCATGAAATTCCCAGGAATCTAGACACTGGGGAGCTGGGGCTTTCTGTGTTAAACTTTTACATGTTTTCTCAGGATGAATTGACCAAAAGGTTGAATGCAGTACACCACTTTCATTCTGTGGGCACTTAGCAAATCCTTGTTGACTAATTGGCAACAATTCCTGATCTACTTGTGGGAAAATGGGGAGGTAAAATAAATTAGCCAGGCCACCAAGCTTCCTCAGTCACCCGAGGGAAGAGTTATTAGTGGCTACACACAGTAACTGAAAATAGACATCTGGTCAGGAAAACCTGAAGAAAGAGGGACTACTGGGGCCACTTTCAGTAAATACTTACACAAGATATTTCAGTAATATGTGAACGCAGTGTTTGAGGTAAGTTTTTTTTTGGAAATCATGAGAAAAAGTCCTTATTACCAACAGAACGGTCATTGAAGTTTGAATTACTAGTTTAAAATACGATGTCAGAGAACTTACCCTTTTTTAACTTGGAACACTTTTGCTCTAACAAACGGGAGGCGGTTCCATGAAGCAGCCAAACTTGTTTAGGGAACCCAAAGCAGTCAGTGGTCAAGGGCCAACAGTCAATGCATATCTGCTTGTTTCACAACATTAATGAAGTGATACTCCAGTAAAAATTAAAATATAGCTAACTACAAACTTATTTTGAATTTCTCTTAGAGTCTAGACTTTCCATTATTTGGGATGAAGAGGTGAACATCTGTTCTACTACAAGCTCACATATTTATGGTCTCTGGACAGAAAGACCTCTTCGAAAATGAAGGTCTTGCCTTGATGCCTTTAGCCAACATTTGGGGTTCTAGCCAAAAGTCTCAGGAAAGTTGACAGCCTGGTTTATCCCTGTAGGGTATTAGTCACCCTATAAAACTTTAGAAGTATTTATATCGGCTATACAGAAACACCTCTTCTATCTAAGAGGGCAAGGCAACCCTTTTCACTTACATGAAAAAAAAAAAATCAAAAGCCAAACTGGGACGATGTAAACCTCCATGTATGAAAGATCACCTTTAAAATGACCTGTAAATGCTGGGCCTTCTGATTTCCACATGCATGTGTAGCTCATGAATCACATGCACTTTATTTCAGTTCATTTTAGCTTTTACTACCACCAGAAGAGCTGTTCTGGAGTCACCAACTGCATTCTGCTAACTACAGCTGATCAATATTACTAAACAAATGAGCAAGGACAGGAAGAATGGTGGGGGTGTCACACAGAGGAGAAGAGAGCAGAGAGACTGAAATCTCTACATTTCTACAGTTCGAGGAAATGTTTTATGCCAATGCATGTTTTATGTCAATCAAACATATAAAAGTTACTGTGGCTGCATAAGGCCATAAAGATGCACTTTTAAACTCTTAAAAATAAGGTACCATAATTACATCTTATAGAACTGTACGTCCCACGAGTCTCTTTGCTGTTTTTAAAATACCCATGGTGAATGAGGTAAAGGAAAGGGGAGGGGATGGGGAGAGAAACCCTTTGAGTTCTGTGTGCAGAAACATGCAAAAGCTGCCCAGATTTGCATGTAGGATCTCTCTCTTTTTTTTTCTCTGATTTATTAACTTTAATAACTGTGGGATCTCTCTCAGCTTTGGGTTTGAGAACTGAAGTCATTATAGTTTAAGAATATTTTTTTCTCTGAGGTAGTTTCTGGTGGTGTCAGTCATCTGGGAAGGGAAACAGCATTGTTTCTTACCCTATCTTTCTTTTAACCCTTAACTAACATCCTGAAAAAAATCTGCCTTGAAATTGAATTTTTGTAAATTCAGTGCAACAATATCTGTTCAGCAATAATAAACTTAAACATTGAACATTTTTGTAGTTGAAGTTACTAATGTTATTGAACAGCTCTAAGGGTCACATTTCAGAGAAAAAATGTTCACCAGCAGGATTACTTAGCAGAGATATTGTGGATAGGGTAGGAGCACTCCTCCAGCTTCCGAGCTTGGGAGCTGGCTGATCTGGCAGTGGAGGACAGTGTCTTCTTTCTGAGGCAGAAATATCCTATGCCTGCATCTTTCTGTATGGCCCTCTGCACATCTTAGTTTGTCCGAGCTTTGCTGGGCAAGAACAATGACCTAGACTCAGGAGTTTACTGAGGAAGCATTGGCTTTGCCTGTAACTTAGTGATATATACTGGACACTCCTGTTAGTTTCATTTTTTTTCCTCTGTAAAACAATTGGGTTAGACTAGATGATTACAAAACAGGTTTGAACAAATATTCAGGTTCCAATTAAAGACAAATGTTTTTTGGGAGTTGGGGTAGGCAGTGGCCTGGGCCCTGTCAACAGATCATTATACTGCTGAAGAAGCAATGCTTCATGTGATTCCAAATGTAGGTATCTCGGTTGGGGAGAGTTCTCAGTGCAAGTATGTAGTGAATAGGCTTAGTCAACATTTAACTATCCCGTCAGGGAGGGCCTGCATATGGGGCAACACTGGTTTATGCTACTGTTATAGAAAGGCCTCAGAAATTTTGAGTTATCTAAGCCCTGAGAGAGTTCTACAATTCAGTTGCATCTCGCATGTATAGTCTTATAGATAAGAATAAAATGAATAAATGAAAGTATGAAAGTCCACTTAAATTTAGAATCAAGTAAACAGCCTTCTCTGAGTTCATAGGAATGAAGACTACTAAAAAGGCTTCAAGTCCAACTTAAGGAGTCAAGTTATGAAGCAGTTCCCACATAAATCCATCAGTGTCACCATCAAGAATCTATTACAGTAGCATTTCTAGTCATCATACAACCCCAACTGGATAAGAAAAGATCCCTCAACATTTGCTTGGTAAAGCATCATTGTTTTCTTAATCATTTGGAATTTTTAAGTTTGGTATGGTTTGTGATAAAGTATAAAAATGCCTAAAAGTATCAAATACACATTAACATTTTTACTATTTAAGAATATATGCATATTTAAAAATTTATATACTTGCAGTATGTAAGAGAATTTTACCTATTAAACAGGTCAGTTTGAACAATTTTCAATGTAGAATGATTGAGTAAATGCTTTAGACCAGTGATTTTAAGTTGAAATCTTACTAAGTTTATATAGGGTATTATATGATTTAAGAGAAATTAATTATCATCATTTTTCAAGTTTAAATCATTAGATATATGAGTTATGTCAGTACTTGGAAAAGTTTTGTTTGTTAAGTCAAATAATTGAGCTACCCCACAAAAAAGAAAATAACTATATTAAATGTACATATGCTATTTAATGTATTTAAAGGAATTTTTAAAACAAGTTTGTAAATTATTGAAAGTCTCTTAAAAGTGACTGCTGAACATTTACTAGACTTATAAATAAAATAATAAGACTGCAAATTAAACTTAAGAAAAAACTAGGTTTCGGATTTGTAACTTCACTAACTCAGATTATAATTTTAAAGCTAAAGAAAGCCTCACAAAAGTTTTTTTTTACTGCACAAAACACATTCTAAGAAAAGTTCATATTTAATAGTTAGTACAGTTTAGTTAGTCAAATATTGAGAGTTTAACCTTGCCTCAAAGAAAAATGCATTCAGTAGTCCCCTCTTTTTTGTGGTCTCACTTTGTGTGGTTCAGTTACCCGATGTCAACTATGGTCTGATAATATTAAATAAAGAATTCCAGAAATAATTTATAAGTTTTAAAATACATGCTGTTCTGAGTAGCGTGATGAAGTCTTGTGGGACCTGTGAAGCCCCCTTCAGGACCTGAATCCTCCAGTGTCACCACACTTTATATGCTCCCTGCACCTGTAGTTAGTCTCTTGGTAGCCATCTGGGTTATCAGATTGACAGCCCCGCAGTGCTAGTGTTCAAGTAACCCTTGCAGTAGATAGACTATTGCTATGTCACAATGCCGACATCACTCACCTCACTTCATCTCCTCACGCTGGCCTCATCTCACATGATCACAAGAAGAGTGAGTACAGTACAAAAAGATATTTTGAGAAAAGAGACCACATTCATATAACTTTTTGTACAGTATGTTGTTATAATTGTTATATTTTATTATTTAGTTATTGTTCATCTCTTACTCTTCCTACTTTATAAAATAAACTTTATCACAGTTTATGTATGTATTATAGAAAAACATATTTGTATATATATACAAATATATATATATATATATATATATATATATATATATATATCCTATATATATATAGGATTTGGTCCTATATGCAGTTTCAGGCATCCATCTGCTGGGGAGTCTTGGAATGTATCCCCTGTAAATAAGGGAGAATGGCTGTATTTTGTAAATCTCATGTATACAGATTGCATCTCTACTTTATAACCCTTCCTTCTTCCCAAAACGTAGATTAGGCTGCATCACTGTGGTCCACATATTAGCCAGGTAACTGCTAGCAAAAACATCTCTCCAAATCTCTGTGGTTCAAAACAACAACAACAATTAATTCTATTTCACTGATAGTATAATGAGCAATTCTCTGGCACTGGAAGGGTGGGAATTCCCAGGCAGTAAGTCAGCACTCAAGTTGTGCTGCCTTGAGGCTAAGTCATCTGGGTCATGCAGGTCTAAAAATTTGCTTGACTTTTCCATATTTTTAATAATAAACATATATTAAACTCTTACTGTGTGCCATTTGATTAAGCACATATTGGGTCATGCATTTTTTATTATTTCTGAACCAAATTAATGGTCTGGATAGATTAAACCCAATTCTACTTTTTGTCTGACTTACACCCAAACATTTAAAATATGTAATTAGATCTTGATTTATTCACTCACTGAATAAGCATTTTCTTATTAAGTATGATTATTAAACATCAACTCCAGTGAAATACAATGAGAGAAAAGTAGCCCTGTTTTTGAGAGGCTTCATTTCAGGCCCCAGTTTCAGTCACAAATTATTTGTTATTCTAGAATGTTGGTTGACACAATAGAGTAAACATACTTGATTCCTAGTCTAAATTTCAGATAATTTAGGTTCATTAACTTTGGAAACTTGGTCTTAAATAATTTAATTAACCAGGTATATATGTCTCAGAATGATGAAAAAGCATCAGAGCAAAACTTAAAAATCCCCAATGGGGAAAAAAAAAGTTTCTACTTTGTCATAAGAATTTTCACATTGCCAGAATCCGTTTGCAATAAAAAGCTCCTACAACTATCAAGAATCTTTTTACTTGGGCTCTTTCATCATGTAAAAGCTATTTACAGTTTATGCTTCAAAATGTATTCTTTCCAGTGTCTTTTTCAAGATGAAAATAATTTGGTACTTACAGTATCCTGGTAAACACAAAAGTACTATAGAACAAGATGGCCATGTCCTCTGAAAAAACTATTAAGAAAATTAGTCACTGGTTATTATTCACCACAATTGACAAATTAGTAGATTTTTGCCCAGGATAAAGATTGTGTTACAAACCCAATGGCTGGTGGTGTCAGGTTAAGATAGAATAGTATATTCAGAAGTTGCTTTGTCTTCTTGTACTCCACACATGGAACAATGATTGATAAACTTTTAAAAAGAAAATTAAAAATGTATGGACAAGTTAAAAAATAACATCAGCATCACTATGGACCAGAAATGAAATAATGGCCAAGGTTAGAAGAACAGATAAGGCATATATCTGTCAGCTTTCAAGCCTGGAAGCAAGAAGTAACAACCAGGAATTCAACCACTTCAGTCAACCTTTTAGTGTTGACTGAAAGGGACCAAACCTGCTCCAAGTAATAGGAGGACAGAAGCAGATTTACTTTGCATCTTTGAAATCTTTGATAATACACTAATTGCTTAACTTTCTCGAAGAATGTGGTATTGATTTTACTCTTTTGATGGGGAAAAGCAGTTTTAGTGACTTCCTTCTATTTGGCCCTCTTTCCTGAACAACCATTTCTCTGCAGGTCAAGGACTAATGTGGATGTGCTGCTGGGTGTCTGTGTATGTCTACTCCAGTTATGCATTTGGACACTAGGAAATAATCTCGGGGTAAGATCAGGACCCTCTGGCAAATCCAGGTCAAAAATCCATGTGTCAATTCACTTCTATGATGGCTGGACCCCTAAGAATTAACAGCAGTTCAGAGCCAGTGCCCAGTATATACTGAAAGTCTGAAAATGTCCTTTATTCTTATGTCAAGTCACCCTGGTAAACAGCTACAACTTCTGGGAATGTAGCCAAGTCCTTCAAGCAGACTCTACCTTCCCTTCATTCAGGGAGCTCTCAGTCTATGAACTGGCTCACGTTTGAGAATTGAGTAAGATCATGGTTTTCTCTTGTGGCGATACAGAATAGGTTTGTATTCATCAGACTTAGAGTCTTTAACATTTGTTAATATGAAGTAAGACTTTCATAGGCTATCTATGTCAACCATAGGGATGCCATAACCAGTTAACCACTATCAAAGCCTTATGTGAATCTAATTAATCTGATTGCTACTCTGGCCACACTAGAGTAACCATGCTGCTACCTCGTTTCTGGTGGTTAATTTCTGCTGCAATCACTGAATACAGGATCCAATTAACCTCAAAGAATCTGGGGAGACTTTTCAATCTTGGCATCTGCCACAGTCATCCATGACCTACAGAGAAGGGTCATGTCAGAGCCTATCGAAGATGCCAGTTCTCCTTTTATTAGTATGTTTTTAAAAGTCTTGGTGAAAGGAATGTCTGTTGGATTAACTGGAGGAAGAGTTAAGGAATGGGTGACCAGGTTGCACTTAATAACTTTCTGGCATTCTTGCCTCCCTATGCCTACAGTTTTCTTCCTATATAGTTTATCAAGGAAGTTGTAGCATTTCATCCTTTATTTATTTGACAAGGCCATTAATGATTCTAGGTTTCAATTAACCAAGCATCTGCTAGAGGCTAGGTCTGAAAGCAGTGAAAGGTAATAGGAAGGCTTGAGGACAATCAGCTTTCCCCAGCAAGAAAATTACTCCAGTGGCTGTCATCAATATTCTTCAGAAAAGAGGAGGCTACTGTCCTCAAATAGGAGAGGAAAAGCTCTCAAAAAATGTTGGTGGGATTTGGTGATTCAAGTTACATAGAATATCTACCCAAAAATTCTTAGAGTTTCACTATATCTGGATCAGTGCCCCAACTTGAACATAAGAGACATAGCAGGAATATAAATTCAGCAGTGTTTTATATAGTCACCCTAGTGTAAAAGGACTTAATCATTAGAAATCTCAGTGAAGTAACTATAAGAAATAAATATTGTTTCACAGCAATTACAGAAGCTGTCTATTTTTTCTGACTGTCCTTTAACTTGTACATTTCAATAACTACACTTATTTTTTTACATTTTATGCTCTATATTACAATCATAAATAGCCAGTCCACCTCACAGTCCTACATTTATTTTATCCATAATATTCTACATGTTTTCTCAGATTCTTTAATAACTTGACTCTGATAACTACTGATGAAGTGTTTTTAAAGTAAGTTTTATACACACAAAAGTACATGAATCGTAAGGGACCATCTTGATGAATTTTTACAAAATAACACACCTTTGCTATCAACACCCATGTCGAGAAACAAAATACCAGAAGCCCACAGGCCCTGTTGTAGTCCAAAGATAGAAACTATCTTGATTTTTAAGATTATAGTTTTACCTATTTTAAAACTTTGTATATACATTAAGTATGTACATTTTAAAATCACCTTATACTCTTAGACTACATCTTTGTTCGATTTGCTAATTTTCGTTTATGACTTTTGTATCTATGTTCATGGGAAAGACTTATTTCTATGTTTTTTCTCTATTTTATTGTTATGTAACAATAACATAACCCCTCAAGGTTATGTTGGGCTTGTAAAATGAATTGGGAAATATTCACCTTTTCTTCCTAGTACCTGCAAGAATTTTAATCATACTAGTATTAATTCTTTCCTGAAATACTTGGAAGAATTCATTAATGAAACAATTTAATTCTGGAGGTTTCTTTGAGTGACTTTTGTTCATCAATTCAAATAACTTAAAAGACATAGAATGTATTAGTTTTCTGTGACTATATAACAAATTACCATTAACTTGATGGCTTCAACAGCAGCAATTCATTGTCTTGCAATTCGGGAAGTCAAAAAGTCCAAAATCCATATGTCATCATGGCCACACTTTCTCCAAAGACTCTAATGTCCAGTCCTTCCTGACTATGTCATTAATTTAGGACTCACTCAGATAATCCAGGATGATCTCACCTCAAGATCCTAAAACTTAACTTACATCTCTAAAGACCTTTTCTTCCCAAATAAGGTCATACATGTTCTTTGTAGACATATCTTTTGGAAGAGGGGCATCATTTCACCCACAATAGAGCTCTGTTCAGATTTCCTATTCATTCTTATAATTTTACAGATTTGTCTCTTTATTCCTACAGCTTTAATAAGTTATATTTCCCAATAAAAATTAATTTTTTCAAAGAGTTCAAAATATGTTGGCATAAAGGCATTCATTTTTTTAATGTTTGTAAAATCTGTACTGATGTTACCTTCTTATTTCTGTAATTGATACTTTATGCTTTCTCTCTTTTTTTCCTCATGAATCTTGCTAGGGATTTCTCAATTTTATTAATCTCTTTAAAGAATCACCTACTGTTTTCATTGATTTTCTCTTCTGAACTTTGCTTTCTATTTCATTGATTTCTTATCTTATTTTCTTCTCCTGATATTTCAGTTTTCTTCTTCTAATTTTTTAAGATAAATCATTGATTTTAACATTAAAAATTTTAATATGTGCACTTAAGGCTATGCATTTTCCTTAAATAACTCATTTTACAACCCTCCCCCAGTTTCAATGTGACATATATTATCTTTGATAGACCATTTTATTTTTAAAAGATTTTATTTATTTTTAAGGGAGAGAAACACCAGTGTGTGGTTGCCTATTGCACGCCCCCAACTGGGGGCCTGGCCCACAACCCAGGCATGTGCACTGACTGGGAATCAAACTGGTGACCCTTTGGCTCACAGGCCAGCACTCAATCTGTTGAGCCACACCATCCAGGGTTGATAAAACATTTTAAATTTGCATTGTGCTTTCTTCTGGGATCATGTGTTATTTAGATGTACATTATTTAATGTTTGGGATGGTAGAAATTTCCTAGTTATCTTTTTATTATTTATTTATATCCTCTTTCTATTATATTCAGAGAACATACTCTTTTTTGATCAGTTTATAATTATTTTTATTTCATTACTTTTTAAATTCCTTTTTTATTGTTGTTCAAGTACAATTGTATCCATATTCCCACCACCACTTTCCCCTGCCCCACCCATTCTCACCTCCCACCCTCAGTCCTTCTCTCTTTTGGCTTTGTCCATGAGTCCTTTATACATGCTCCTTGATAACCCCTTTCTTTCCCTTATTACCCCACTCCCCCCATAATTTTTCTTTTTTTAATTATTAAATTTTTATTGCTGTTCAATTACAGTTGTCTCCACTTTCCCCCATTACTTTCCCCTGACCTACTCATGCCCCACCTTCCACTTTCAGTTCTCCCAGCCCTGTTGTCTTTGTCTATGGGTCCTTTATACATATTCCTTGACTTGACCCTTCCTCTTCTTTCTCTCACTACCCGCCTCAGATAATTTTTCTTCTGTCTAAAAAATACCCCTTTCTTCTCATGCATATTTACTGGTGACAAATTCTGTTTTTGTTTGTGTGAGAATATTTTTATTTTACTTTTATTATTGAAGGATGTAGTTTCTAGATATAGAATTTTAGATTGGAGGTTATTTTCTTTTAGTGTTTTAAGGGTGTTGTTTCAATGCCTTCTATATTATTCATTTTAGAAGTCACTTCTCAGATTATTGTTGCTTCTTTGAAGGTAATATGGAGTATTCTTTTCTGATTGCTTTTAAGAATCTTCTCTTTATCTTTGGTTTTTAGAAATCTTATAATGACATATATAATGTTATTTTAGTTATATTTATCCTACTTGATTTATTCTGTTTGGAGTTCATTGAGTTTTTTGAACCTGCAAGGTGATGTATTTACATAAGTTTTGGAAAATTACTGTTCATTGTTTATTCAAATATTACTTCTTTTCTGGCCTCTCTATCATTTTGTTTTGGAACTCCAATTATACATATACATATTTGGCCTTTTCATCTTATTCCACACACTTCTCTATTACTCTTTCTTGTTTTTCATCATT
The DNA here is from genome assembly GCF_019186645.2 of Phyllostomus hastatus. Taxonomy (NCBI): domain Eukaryota; kingdom Metazoa; phylum Chordata; class Mammalia; order Chiroptera; family Phyllostomidae; genus Phyllostomus; species Phyllostomus hastatus. The sequence continues at coordinate 38,281,411 of NW_025333872.1, read as the reverse complement.
TTTTTCTCTGTGTACTTCTATTTTGATATTTTTTATTAAGCTTTCTTCTAGTTCACTAATCCTTTTTTCTTCTGTCTAATCTGCTGCTAAACCCATCTAATGATTTTTAAAATTTCAACATTGCATTTTTTAGTTCTAGAATTTAATTCTTTTGAATAGCATATTTCATTCTTTGGTTACTTTTATATTTCTATATATTTTATTCATGTTTTTTCTATTTTTGAACATATTAATAATAGTTATTTTGAAGACTTTATCAGATAATTCCAATATTTGGGACACCTTTGGTTTAGTTATTATTGATGGTTTATATTATTTTTTTGGTAATAAAGTCTGTTTTTTGACACGTAGCTGAATTTTATTTGAATATAAACAGTGGATATGTGAAATTGTAGCTATATCAGATAATAGGGTCAGACTTCTTTTTGGCTGGTATATTTTCTGATGGCTGACCCCCTCTATACATTGGGGATCGTGTAAGTCAAAGCCAGATGGCAGATATGCTATAAACAGTCTACAGTCAGCATACTCCTGGTCATTTTGAATTATCAGTTCAGAGCCTGAGGTCCTAAACTCAAACCATTAACTTTGAATACTGTCAAAATCTCTGCTTTGCTTTAGAGATGGCTTCCACTTTAACAGATATCTTTAGTGGAGGAATTGGTGTTGTGTTTGTGGTCCCCAGATTTTCTTCTGGTTTCCCTGTTCATGTGCCATATATTAAGACATCACTGCTCAGCTTTAAACCCATTCCCAATATTTTGCATGTAACACTGAGGACTCTCTACATATCTTTTTTTTTTTTTTCCACCTGGAAGCCTGTTAAATGCTTTCAATAGAGCCAATAGAGGGTGCTATGAATCTAGGAAGAGCAACTATTGTGAATGAATCTAGAGATAAAAATCTAAAGGATAATATTAGAGAAGAGACTTGCTTATCTCTGTTTGCTTTATGTGTGCTTCCTGTTTGCTTCTTATTCCTGCCAGTGGCTTCCCGGGTTTATTTGTTGACACCAAATGTCTCAGTTCATTTTAGTCACAGTAGTTATATCCAGTTTTCAGTTTTCCCCACACTTGAAAGAACTAGCCTCATTGTGATTCTTCAGTCACATCAGAAGGAGCCAACTTAGAGCCTCTACTCAAAAACTGAGGTTATAGCCCCATGGAAACCCTCCTTAAACTCAGAGACATTAGCACCAACTGAGCAGCATGCTTTTCTCAGAGGTCTGATTTCATTGTTCTGTGGTCCATCCTCTAAGCTTTTACATTTTACTAGTTTTAACCTCTTCTGTTCATTCACCCCGAGCCTTGAGTGTGGTAGCTGCTTTCTGCTATTGTTATCTCTATCATATGTTAGGGCTCTCTTTTTTGTCTTTTTAGATCTTTAATCTCTAGTGTAAATATATATACTCTCTGTTAAAACAACTGGTATGGTTTCTGTTTTTTGACTACTATGAATGATATGGAGCATTTATTTATTTGTAGATAACATGATTGTATACTTGGAGAATCTAAATAAATCTACAGAGAAGCAACTAAAATCATTAAATGAATTTAACAAAATCATAGAATTTCAGCTCAAAATACAAAAATCATTTTATTTTTTTACATTAGCAATGAAAAATAGAAAGGAAATATAAAACAAAAAGCATTCATAGCTGCCTCAAAAACCTAAAATACTGAAGCATGAATTTAACAAACTATGTAAATCTATACACCAAAAATAAAGGAACATTGTGGAGAGAAATTAGAGACCTAAATAAATGGAGAGACAGACTTAAGTGGCTTTAAAGTATGTCTACACATTTTTGATACTTCTCTCTTTAAGAGGTGGGTTCTAATTCCTTTCCCCTCAAGTGGGGCCTGTACTTGTAAGAATATTGCCATGAGGGCACTCAAGCCTTGGAAAGTAGTATGAAGGGAGTTTATGAAGGGTTAATAGTGTTCTGTTTTTTGGTAGGGTTACTGGGTATGATTGTTTAGTGCTTGAAAATCCAGGACACTGTACACTTATGATGTGTAGTTTTTAGTATGTATATTATATGTTCATAAAAGTAAAATAAATATATATAAATAAAGCCTATATCAGGTATGAGGGGGACCCAAAAGTGGAATTTATTTATAAAAAATTTCGTGTTTATTCTTATATGTTTAAACTGCAGTCACCTTCAAAGTACTCTCCATTGATGCAATATACCTATTGAGACTGTTTTTCCACTGCTCAAAACAGTTTTTGAACTCATTGATTTTGATGCCTTTTAGTGCTTATGCTGTTTTTTGTTTCACCTCTTCCACATTGGTGAAACATTTCCCTTTGAGGACTTTTTTTATCCGGGGAAACAAAAAAAAGTCACTTGGGGTGACATTGGGTTAATAGGGAGGTTGGGGCATGGGGCTAATGCAGTTTTTGGTGAAAAACTGCTGAACACTCAGCACACTGTGAGCCAGTGCACTCATAAATCACCCATTGTAAAAGGGACAAATACATCAAGTCTTCCAAAGAAATTTGCTGAAGTCAAACTCAGCCTCTTACAACAACAGCAGCTGGTGCACAGATATAGATGGGTTTCTACAACACTAGCAGGGGAAGCCTGTACTACAAGGGTCCTACCTTTAGAAGATAATCCTGGGTTTTGGGGGGTCCCCCTTGCATATTTTTAGCAACATCAGATATCTTGAAATAAGGAAGTTTACTATCATTGCTTCTATTCAACATTTTACTAGAAGGCCCTGCTAACACAGAAAAAGAAATAAATGTCATTATTTGCAAACATGATTACATATGCAGGAAATGCAAAATAATATCAGATAATCGATTAGTATTAATAAGTGAATTTAGAATTTCTATGTATCAGAAATGATTATATACAAATATTAAAAAAACACTTTATACTAATATCAAAACACCAACTACAAAGAAATAAATTTAATAAAAAATGTGTAAGACCACTCCAAATAAAACTAAATACTATTAATAAAAAATGTAAAAGACCTTGATATATGAAGTAATACATGCTTATGCATTAGAATACTTAATACTGTAAATATATTAATTTTCCTAAAGGTGATCTTTAGAATTATACTAATCAAAATCTCAACAGGTCAGTGATGAATTAGACTTTTCAGTTTTAAAGTCAGCCATATGATTATGGTACCACTGGCATTAGAAAAGGTGGTTTATGCAGAGTGTACGTGGTCGTTGTAGAAGTGAGTTTTCCTGTTGCACAGGAAATCATGGCTTCTGAGCTTAGGTCTACATAATGCCACTCATGCTGGTGACTGGTCAGCTGACTTAGCAATTTAGCATAATTTATGACCAATGGCTAATAATTTCAAACAAATTAATTGTTCAAGAACACATACTAATTACTATGTTGGGCAAATTAAATTCTACCATTGTCTGAATTAATTAATTTCAAAAAGTCTGAAATATAGATGCTATTACTAGGTTGGCTTTTATTGACTAGTGAATTATTTTTAGAATATACAAGAGAATTATATTGCAAGTTTATGGCAAAGACAGGCAGATAAAAACCTTTGGATTTTCACTGCATTGTATTTAAGGGAACATTTTGAAAAAGACATTCTTGATGAAGAAGAAAATGGTTCTGGGTCACTTTGAACATTATGATAATTATTAAAACACTAAAATGATTTTCTTCAGTTTAATTTTTATTCATATTAACTGTGATATCTTCCAACAGAAATACATTCAAATGCTCCCATTTCTCTGAGATGCAGAAAAAGAAAGGACTTTCTCTTTCAAAGTAATTTAAAAAGCAATGATCTCTTCTTCCTGCCCCATCTCTGGCATATTGCTTTATTCCCTCATCTTTTATTCTTCTTCATAACCTTACTTTCACTCACAAATAGGTTAATTTTCATTCCATCCAAAAACAAACACAAGTTTTCTGTGAAGATTTAACCTCCTTTTGCTTCATCCCTATGTCTGTTTTCCTCTTCAATCAAGCGTTTTCAAAGAATAGTGTACTATATAAGTTAATGCATCCTTATGCTTGGAATCTCATCTAACCCTATCATTCCCCTTACTGACACCTGTCCAGTTGTTTTCTATGATAGACTATGTTTAGTTCTTATTTGATTTTTATATTGTCTTTGACATTCATGTTGCCACTCCTTCCTCCTTGAAATTCTTTCTCCCTTACGTATGTTTCTGCTCCACACTACTTTTTCTCCCGCCTCTTTATTTTGTCTTAACATTTTCCACTAATTTTTATTTTTTCACTCATCACTTAAATGTAAGTATTCACCAAGATTGATCTTAAATACTTCTCTCAATCTACATCTTTTCCTAGATTATCTCATTTATCCTTTTGCCTTTTTTACCTATAACTCCCCAAAATGTGTTTCTAACATGAACCTTGCTTGAAAATCTAATTGTCTACTAAAAATTTTACCTAAATGTCCCATGAGCTGTCAAATTCAACATGTTCTAAATAACTCATTATCTTTCTGCTCCCCTATTGTATCCATTTTTCTTAAACCAGTCTCCCATTCCAGAAACTCAAAGATATTTTTAATGGTTATGTTCTCCCTTCCAGCTACATCCAATTAAACATCAACTCCTACCTATTCCATCTCTTAGATACCTGTTGAATGTAGCCTTTCCTGATCACTTTCATTACCTCTATCTTAGTTCTGTGTCTTTCCACCTTTTACATAGACGTTCACGTTGATTTCCTGATCATCCTATTCCCCATCTTCTCCTTCTACAGTTGTTTTGTTTTCTAGGTGAATTTTTTAGTTAAGATGTAAATCTTACACTTTTTTGCCTTCCACCCTGCTAGGATTCCTCACTACCTTTGTCCAAGCTCAAGCTCCTTGTATTGGCATTCGAGACCCTTGCTGATGTGGTCCATGAATATCTCTCCAGCTTTCTCTAGCAATAATGAAATACCTCATCCCTGAGCTTGCTCTGCATGTGCTTACTCCTTTCTGCCTTTGCACATACTGTTTCTTTTTTTGCTGTACTTTTTCTACTGTGCTTTCCTCAATTTGTTCATCTGATAGATTTCTATCTACACTTTAAAGCTGTTTCTGGGAAGCCCTTCCCTGACACAATCAGTACTTCCTTTGTTCTGTTTGCCACTTCCATGCTTCTATTGCTACAGTGAGCACAGTGGCTAGTGATTGCTTATATATATTCTGCCTCAGATACCACACTGTAAATTCCTTGAGCACAGTGCCTGGCACATAGTAGGTGCTTAAAATATTTACTGAATTGAATTCATTGTATATATTTCACAAATGAAAAACAGGTCTACTTAATTAATTTAATAACATATCATCATCATGTGATGTGTGCCAACTGTGTTGGCTTCTAGGGACACAGAATAGTTGAGAAAGCATAGTCTTTGCCCACCAGGAGCATAGAATCTAGGAGTGATCAGTGTCTTCCTCTACACCCTGCTGAGACCATGGCTTCTTCGCTCTCCAGGTTACCCTGCTTTCTCTCTTCCCTGTTTCTTGTGGTCTGTTTGAATTTTGTGCTAATCTAAATTCCTCACGAACACCTTCCATCACCTGCTCACTGATCCATGACCTGTTCTTTTGACTGAATTGCATTTTAAAAGTCCCTGGTTTGACTTTGCTGGTTCTAATGCTGACTGCCGTGAAATGACCTCCCTCCCAAGTGACTATCATTCATGTTTTCCAAAAAAATACAATGTACCTACAGTGTTAACGCAAATAAGCCCCATGTCATATTAGCAAATATGATAAATTCAAGACCAGTAGACCAGAAATAACCTGCCTCTTGTTATCTTATGCGGTCATGTGCACCAAGTTGGAATATTTCTTTTCTCAAAGGTGGGAACTGAGTCAGAGGCCATCTGTGTGGCCCTTGCTCACCAGTCCTAAGCGACCAATAATTAATTTAGGCCTAATGTAATTACTCCCTTGTTAACAGTAGTTTTTCTGCACTTTCCTCAGTGGGCTCTGGAGACACACATGAGTGTGATGTATGACTCCTGGCACAGAATGAAATCCGAGCTGTGCGAAAGGACACAGACGGGGGATGCTGCTCTGTGCCTGCTAATGAATTTAGGGGCTCAACACCCTGAAGCACAGCGGAGAGGTGTTCTCAAAGAGCACACATTCAGGTTCCAAAGAAAGAAAACAGGAAAAGCTTCCCTTTCTTTGACTTTTTGAATCCTATCACCTCGTTTTGCACTTTTAAACAATTTGCAGTCCTCTAAGGGGAAGGAAGCACTGTGTGTGTTGAAGAAAGTGAGGGCCCAAAAGGAGGAAGGTTATTCATAGTGAAAAAAAATTGTCAGAAGTTATAAAATCAAGCCAATTTACAATATTTTAGTGTATAAAATTTTCTTTTAAGTGGTAAAAGGTCATCTAGCTTCCCTGGTATCAAATCACTACATTTGTACATTGTTATGGTCCTTTTGTATCTACTTTGTATACAAATTTTTGAAGTGGGCAATGTTTTTTCCTGAGGAAACAAAGTGAGAATACTCATTAGCATTCATTCCCTGTACTGTAAGGGCATACAAAGGAAATGAAAAGGGAAGAAATAGGAAAAGGAGAGAGGGAAGGAGAGAAGAAAGAAGGAAAACAGAGAAAGGAAAAAAGTAAGAAAGGAAGGGAAAGAGAAAGATGGAAGGAGGAAGGTAATTTTTACTGTATACCTACTATGTATTAAAGTTAGGAAAAACGGCATCTGCCTGACCCTGACTCCCAACACTAACTTCAGCATAGGGCCATGAGCAGCCAGGCCAGCCCCTTCTCTCCTAAAAATATTGGATACAGCCTTACAGACTTCCAAACTTCCTGGGAGGGCTCACCCTCACCCCATCCTCACATTCGCTCACATTCTGTGGTGCACATCCCACAGAGATTTCAACAAAGGTAATGTGACTAATGTAAAGATGTGCTTTTTCATAAAGGGTTATCAGAAACACAAGTTTATATTGAGCTATCGCAAATTGATTAGAAGCATTGTAAAATGGGATTTTGAATTTCTCCCCACAATGTAACTGCTGAAAATTATTTACTAGAATAAAACAGTTTTAAAATATTGTTTAGAGCTGAAGTCTTGCTTGTGTTAATGCCCTTCAGCCCCACCATCAGGGACACACCTGGAGTCGAATTGAATGAGATTATTGATTTTTTGCAATGAGGGAGAACATCTACATGTAGGTGGTGGGCATCTCGGTGAGAGGGTGTTCGAAATTTGGGCTTGTGTTGGGTGACTCGAGGGAGAGTTCATGGAGGGCCTTGCTCTGGATTGGGTACTGTCAGGAAGTGGGGTAATTCTCTGGATTTCTTAAGAAATCCTATTTTACAGGTGGGAAAACTAGAGAGGGAAAGCCTGTAACTGGTAAAGAAGCAGCAGTCACTCTTACAGCCCAGTCACAGGAATATTTGGTCATTTTTGTGGTTTGGAAATACTCATCTTTTTGTCTGCATTCAGATGAGATTAAGGAGTGTTTTCATTTTTGCCTTGATTTGCCATGAACACAGTTTCTAGGCTGATGTTGATGTTTTCTGAAATTGTTTATATACGACAAGAGAAAGCCAAGGAGGAGCTGGTGGTGCCAGGGGCAGGCCAGCTCCCAGATGTCAGGGACTGCTCTTCTCCTCCTCGCGCCGATGCTAGAACTCGCTGTAGTGAAAGCAAAATGATAGAATTTGGGCTTAAATTTAGAAGTCAAAATAAAGAGGCACATTCACTTTCATTTTCCAAAAACTTTTAAAGTTAAATAGATGTGGAATAAACTAGAAAAGCTGGTTATATTGAAATATACCTAATTTTTAAAAAGGCAAAAAAATGTAACTATTACAGTTTTTTTTGGACCTGTTGAAAATGACTCTGCATATTCACATGCTTTCACATTATTATAATATTTTAACCTATGATAAGATATTGATAAGTTAACATGTTTTGTTATTTTTAAAGTTATTGAAAAAACTTGGGATTCTCATAAATACTTATGTGTAAATGTTGCATTTAGAATAGACATGAAATATAGATATCTACTGAAAAGAGAAGAAACTTATGTAATATAAGGAATTTTAAATGGGATAAAGTCTGCTGTAGTATTCTAAAATTTAGGACAGGTTTATCTAGCTTGGGCCAAAATATGAACACAAAGTTGAGAACTTGGACAATCAGAGAATTCTTGTCAACAGCTCAAAAAAGCTAGTAACTAGCAAAATAGTTTTCTTTTGAACTTTTCCTCAAAAGTACCTTACTTTCAACTTCAATTTACTAGTAGAGAACTGGCCTTATGGGTATATTTTCAAAAAGTGTTTGAAAGGTAGAGACTAGAACACAGATAAGACACAAACCATGACAGCAAAGCAAACTGGAAAACCCAAGTGAATACTGGGAGCGCTCCTAGACTAAACTGATCAAGTGAAGGAGTTTGGAACATGTTTGATATTACATTTAAAACTGACATGTTACTTCTTAAATGTTTAAATTTGGGTTTGAAGGACTTCCTGAAATATTTCCAAAATTACTTAAGACTTCATGAATAGAACAAATTGTTATTCCTGAGAATTTTGCTGCAGTGCTTGACAATGGATAGTTAGAAAACATTTCCAAACTCTTCCTAAATAATTCAGTATTTGAACTTGGCAGAGTATGTCACTCTTGTGGAGGCAGAAATTATTGTTTTCTTATATATTGAAATCTTCCTTCATATGACAACCATATGGTTACTCTGCAGTAAATGTGTTCGTTTTGGGGGTTATTTTACTTCAAAAGTGACCTCGAACATGAACAATTTACCACATACTATTTTTTACCAGAAAGCCTCAGTCATGCAAGATAAGGCAGTTTGCCCAAGCAGGTCCAGGAGAAACACTGATATTTTGTCTTTGAAAACAGATCATGAAGAGAAGGCTGACTGAAGTTAAGTTGAGCTGCTTTTGGCACAAATACATAGCATGTTCCTTTCCCAGGCCCAAGTTGAAAATAAATGGGACATTGTGGTATCCCTGGCAGAAAAACTATTTTAAAAATTTCTGCACACTGCATAAATACCATTGGCAAAGAAAGTTGTGTGTGCATTTATGTAATGGTGGCATCTATATAAAAGGAATTATATGGGCATAACAGTGTATATGATCAGAATGTTTTGAATTGCATTTTAAAGGAAACACTAAAGTCATAGAGTGAACTGCTGCAGATCTAGAAAATGGGAACACACAGATATTCTTATCATCCCATATCTGAGAAAACACTGAAGTTAGTGGATCTAAGTGCCAATATGAACCCCGATTAGCCAAATCTCCTCTGGAACCTTCTTTGGGGTTCAGGGATAGTGCTTTCTAATCTTGTTCAAAATGTAGAAACTTTGCATATCTCCTCTAACCTACAGCTATAACCACATGCCAGGAACAGATGGGGAAGACCTCGAGATAATGTAAAGAAGTTCTATTTCAAGAATGATGAATGATTCCTTTTGAAAAGCTGTGATTATTTGAAATAGATAAAAATTAATGTTTTTACCTAATAAGCACTTACATTGTGCCAGCCATTCTTGTAAGTACTTCATGAATATTAAGTCATTTATTAGTCATAACAACTCTGTATTTCCCTGTTTTACATATGGGGATACCGAGCTATAGAGAAGATAAGTATTTTGCCCAAAGTTTCATAGCTCATAAATGTTGGAGTCAGAATTCACACACAGGCATTCTGGCTTCACAGTCTGAGCTCTTAACTATTTTGTTACACACACAGTTTTTACCATTTGCACATCAATTGTGCATCAAGAGGTTCCCTGCTCTTGATGCTCTGGAGCTATAGTGCACCAAGAAGAGCAAGCCCCCTAACCTGCTCCGCCACTAGCTGTCATCCTGCTCCCCAACTGTTCATTAGATTCCACAGATGAATGAAATTACATGGTAGTTGTCCTTCTCTGACTGGCTTATTTCACTCACCATAATGTTCTCCAGGTCCATCCATACTGTTGCAAAGGGTAAAATCTTTTTTATGGCTGAGTAGTATTCCATTGTACAAATGTCCCATAGTTGTTTTATCCACTCATCTATTGGTGGACACTTGGGCTGCTTATATTCTTTCAAATTAGTGTTTTGGGTTCCTTTAGACTTATTTTCAGAAGTGGGATTGCTGGGCCAAAAGGCAGTTCCATTTTTAATATTTTGAGATATCTTCATATTACTTTCCACAGTGAATGCACCAGTCTGTATTCCCACCAACAGTACAAAAGGGTTCCCCTTTTGTTCTATCCATCCAACCACATCCAGTAGGAGCTAAGTCAGAAATTTAGTAGGCATATGAATGAACCATCTGGGGAGTTTGGTAAAATGTAGGGTTTGATTCAGCATGTCTGCATTTCTAATATTCTCCCAGGTAACGTGCATGCTGTTAGTCGGCAGGCACCCTTTTTAAGTAGTGAGGTTCTAAGTCACCATCAGTTCCTTCTGGAGGTAATTGCATATCATCCTAATAGGTACAAATGAACCTGTTGTTCCATCAGCCACACTAAAGTCAGAGTCATCTTTACCAAGTGTCATTCTTCATAGGCTTCCCAATTGCTACTGGGGCCAAGACCAAGAGTCTTGGCTTAGAAAGTCTTCCATCAGCAGCCTGTCCCTACCTCTCCAGCATCATTCTAAGCCAAGTCTACTCTTGCTTTCTGCCCTCTGGCCAGAAACTTTCATTAAGTTTAACTAGATGAAATCTATCTTTGTAAGTTAAAGACCATTGAACGTCAGCAATTTCTTACTACTCATCCTAATAGTTCTTCAATGAGCTGAGCTCCTACCCTGCATAGGCCTTTTTAAAAAGGAGACATTCTCTGTTCTTCCTCTCCACCCTATCATCTTCCATTCATCCTTAGCTGAATAATTAGATCTCAGCTGAATGATTTTGTCCTTAGGGAAGCCTTCCAGAACTACGTAACCAGTGCATATTACACCATGTTCTTCTCCTTTACACTGATCACAGACAGTTGAAATTTTGGATGATTATTTGATCATTGTCTCTTTTCTTCATTCAAATACAAGTTCCAAGAGGTCAAGAGCCATTTTTGTTTTCTTCATTGTCATATCCTTACTCTGAAATTCAGTGTGAACACATAGCAGACACTTAAATATTTGGTTAGTCTATTAACTAAGGCATAAACAACATAAACATAGTTCACCTTACTTAAACCCTAGGGAGGGCTTGGAGAGGAACTAATGTTTCACAGCGAGCTGGTTAGGAGATCCAAGGAGTTTGCTTTCTTCTGTAACTATGATCCTTATGTACTGGCTTTTCATGTCCCAGTTGGTTCATACCAACTATATTAATTTGTTACCTGTCTGAAGTCCATGTGCCTGATGCTTTGAAAGGTCAAAACTTAATACATCAGAATTTGGAGTAAGAAAAGTTGTATTGATCAAGCAGATGGAAGATCTAGTGGTTTACTTAAAAAAGTACAGAGTTCAGGCTTTCTTTATATCAATGGAAGGGGAAATGGGAGGGACAAGAAGTGATTAATGACCACAGACGTCTAGGCACCAGCAAGGGTTCAAGGAAAATTGTTTTGTCTGTGGACCCTAGTTGATGTGAGTCTGCTCAGGAGATTCCTGCAAATACAATATGTACTTCTCTAATATTCCTGGAAAAGGCACTTTCTGACAAGAAACTGTTTTTGTAAAACTCAAGCTGTAAGCAGAATTCCTCTAATGATTAGCATGTGTATACACAAGGAGCTATTAACTAGGTTTGAAGGCCATGGGAACAAACCAGGTTTGAACAAGATGGAGTTAGAGAGGCCAACCAAGCATTTCACTCTGTTATAAAATTAATCCAAACTAAATATAAAGACTGCCTTCAGAGAGCTAATCATTGTCATTTTTTCACAGTGCTTTATAATTGATAGAGCACTTTCACACACATTATTTTACGTAGACAGCCTAACAACCCTGTTGCTAGTAGTAGGGCAAACATTATTATCACTTCTCTTTTGCAGACAGGTTACTGAGAATCCTAGCTTTTAATTGAGTTAAGAAACTCATACAATTGCTCAGCAGATACTTTCTTTAACTTGGACCATCTGATGGGGGGATGCAAGAGTTGGAAAATTTTAGTTTTAAGAGTCAATAAGCTTAGTAATTAATACATGTAAAAAGCTATTGTTTCAGGAACTGAAGGTATGACCCACCCTGACTCTAGGAGACCACAAGCTGTTCCACCTTTGCAACCCAGGAGAGCTTCAAGCAATCAAGATGGTATCTGAGCCTTGTGTTCCACAGTGGACACTGCCCAGGACACAGATGAAAAATCACCAGTCAACAGACAAAAGAACACTGCAGTTTTTTATCTGATTAACTTTTTTCCTGAATTCCAAACCCCTTACCTATACTTTTCTTCTCCTCATAAAAAGGGCCAGTTTAAACTGGAATATAAGATGGTCTGCTAGGGCATATAACCCGCTATCTTCTCAGATTGTAGGCCATCTGAATAAAGTACCCATAAAGATTCAATCTCTGTCTCTGCTTATCAGTTCTGGTAGTGACAGGCAGCATGAACACCAGCTTTTCTAGTTTCACTTCTACTGCCAAACCTCTGTTCTTTCCATGAGCAGTGCCCCCTGAAATCAGAGTGAAATGCACCTTTTTCCAGAGCCCTGCTTTCTGAGGCAGGAGGTAAAGCAACACAGCACTGACACTGGTAACAGACTGTGATTAGGTCATAAGAATTAAACATCTGTTTGGGACTATGTGGTTGATAGTTGATATAGCACATAATCATTTTATTTTTAGATCATCCTTGATTTCCCCACATTCCATCCTGTTATGAACCAAGATTTCCTAAACTTGATAATGCCTGTACCAATTCACACATGTTTTGTATAGCTCATGTGATCCTTTTCCTTTTTTCATAACATTTTGTATCATTTGCATTGAAAAGGACTGTTTCATAAGCAAGAAATGATGACTACTTTTCCAAATATTTTGCAGTCACTAATGGGTGGACCTGCTAATTCTGTGATTTAGTTCAGGGTCATTAATGAAGGATTTAGAGACCATGAAGAAGAGTGAGAGAACAATATTTACTACCCCACATCAGAGCAGCAATGTGGACCTTTGGCCTTCAGATAAAGCAAGAGCTTTTGAATTTATTCTACCAATGACATAAGAAGGTTTTCTGGTCTTATAAAAATTTGAATAATATGATCATTAAAATCCTCACTGTATTTATACCATTTCATTCAAATGAGAACCTCTTTCTAACATACAAGAAACAAAACAAAACTTCTTCCAACTGGTCACCCATATTCAAAGCCTGTGTCGAGAGAGAGTCATTTGCACACTGGAGAAATTCTAGGTCTTCAGGATGCTTTTTAAGAAAGCGACATGATCTTTAGAGAGAAAGATGAGTAAATCTCAGATTCTTAGGATAAGGTTTAAGAAGTGAGCACCTTATGAAGATAAGTCAGTTGCTTCAGTAAAACATGGAAACACTGGAGGGAGATCAGGGGAGAACACAGAGCAGACTTTTCTGTAATTAACTTTTTGCTCAAGGATTGTGAGGTGTTGTGAACCACAACCCTGTAGACTATTTTTTAGTAGAGGTGACAGCCTGGTGAAACCTTCTTCAGGCAAGTTCTCATGAGTGCTCACCCATTCTACTCCTCTTCTTTTGAGGGTTGCATCTTTGTTCCAGCTGGGGGCACAGTGAAGATGCCATCCTACTGTACCAAAGGTAATTGTCCAGAAGGAAAGTAGAAAACAAACTCTCTGGTTTCTAGTAATGCTATTTTGAGCACTAGGGAGGCAATCCCTCTAGATGGGTGAATGAGATTTTTTTACCTCCCACTTTCAATATGTGTGATCGAGTAGATGCTGCTCAAACCTATAGTCTGGGCATTAGCATGGTTTAAATGACTTTGACATTCTTATTCATGTTTTAAGAAGTATGTTTTTATTAATGATAAGTACATTTAAATGTTTATTTAGTTTCATTTAAGGGCTGCACTTATACCCTTGGTCATGAGGACAGAAGCCTAGATTACTAAGAAATTCTCTAATCAACTTTAAAATCTACTGTCTATGGTATCACCAGATGGCTCATCCCAAAATTTTGTATTGATTATTTAGACCCTGTTCAAAAAATTTTAGTGACTGAACTTAACTTATAAAATAAAATCCATATTCTGTCCTCTAACATTAAATGTTCCCCACCATCTAAATAAATTCTGACTTTCCAACATGATGACCCAGCACATCCCAAAGTAAATTCTTTTGTCTACCTAAAAATCAGTCTATTTATTGTTATCATTCATTTATTTATTCATTCAACAGATAGTTAAGTATCTACTATGGTCCTGGCGTTATTTCAGAGACTGAAGATTATTTCTCTCAACAACATAGATGAAGTTTGTGACCTTAAGGAATTTGCACTCTAGTGGGGAGACAGATAGTAAACAAGCAAGTAGATATGTAATGAAACAGGTATTGATAAGGGCTATCATGATAAATAAAATACTGAAGGACTTGGAGCCTAGGAAGCATTTTACATGGAGTGAGGTGGGGGAGCGGGAGAAGGTAATCACTGAAGTCTCTAATGAGAAGACACACTTGAGCAAAGACCAGAAGGAAGAGAGGTTGCAGGCCTTGTGGTAGTCAAGTAAAGAGCTTTTGAGCCAAGGAAACAGAACATGCTTAAAGCCTTACAGTGGGAATGTGCTTGGTGTATGCTAGGAGAACAAGGAGGCCAGTGTGGTTGGGGTGGAATGATTAAGAAGGAGGTAATAGGAGATAAGCAAAGAAATAATGGGAGAGGAAGCTCAGGTAGGGCCCATTAAGCCAAGATAATGACCGTGGCTTTTCTGATGATAGAAAGCCATGGGAGGGTTTGTGCAGAAAAAAAAAATAGGACCTGATGTTCTAAGAAGAACACTCTAGTTTGGTGTGAGAGTAGCCTATGAGAGGGTCAAGGCTAAAGGGAAAGAGATTAATTATGAGGTTATTGCCATCATCTCAGTGAGAGGGAATGACAGCTTGGCCCAGTAGGGTGGAATTAGGGCTAAGAAGTGGTTAGGTTTCGGATATATTTCAAGGAGGAGTGGGAAGGATTATGATAAATTAGATGCAGAATAAGATAGAAATGGGGAATTTAGGCATGACCCTAAGATTTTTGATATGAGCAAATGAAAGGATAGAATTTTCATTAAATTATTTGTGGAGCAGTTTTTGGAGGCAGGGGCTGTGAAATCAAAAGTTTGATTTAATACATATTTTGTCTAGCTCTGACATGCTAGACACACAAATAAAGATGTTGAATAAGTAATTAGATATCTAAACCAGGGGAGTGCTGTGAGTTGGAGATAAAAAGAGTAGTGACTCATCACAGACAAATAGTATTTAAATCAATGAATTTAGGGTATGAAGCTATATAAAACAGAGAAGAGGAGAGGTTGAGACTTTGGAGGTCAGGAAGAGAAAGAGGAAGCAGCAAAGATGACAGAAAAGGAGAAACCAGTGAAGTGAAAGGGCAGCCACCTTCCCCCTTGCCTTAGCTCATGTCAGTCTCTACCAGAAATGCCTAGGAATGAAACTGGAAAAGCCAGTGTTCATGCTGCCTACCACCTACCAGAACCAATAAGCAGAGACAGGGATGGAATCTCTATGGGCACTTTATTCAGATGGCCAGCAAACTGAGAAGACAGCGGGTTTGTGCCCTAACAGACCCTCTTAAATTCTGTTTTAAACTGACCCTTTTTATAAGGAGAAGAAAAGCATAGGTAAGGGGTTTGGAATTCAGGGGAAAAGTTAATCAGATAAAAAGCTGCAGCATTCTTTCATCTGTGTCCTGGGCTGTGGTCTTTATCTGTGTCCTGAGTGTCTCACTCTGGAGTACAATGGCTCAGATACCATCTTGAATTGCTTGCAGTCCTCCTGAGGCACAAAGGTGGAACTGTTTATTGTCTCCTGGAGTCGAGGTAGGTCATACCTTCAGTTCCTGAGACAATAGCTTTTTACATACATTGATTACTAAGCTTATTAACTATTACCTAAAGTTTTTCCAACATTTGAGCCCCCTATCAGAAATACCCTCCTTAATTCTCTCCATTTATTCTCTTCCTACCCACTCATCAGAGTCAGCCACTTAATTCTGTGTTGTATGTGACTTCCCTCATCTTGTGTTTTATTTGACAATTTGACTATTGCTTTAGCTCTTTCTAGATGAATGATTTTTTCTTAATCAATCAATATACCCTTCCATCCCCAGTGCTGTTCCTGGCTTTAATTGTGGTAGGTAGTTGGTTCCTCTCAGAGTCTGTCTAGGCAGGTCAATCCTTCTATCACTTTTCAGCCTTCCCAGACCCCAACTGTAAATACACAAGAAAATCATTGGTAGCATCAGCCGAACAACAGAAGACAAAAGATACTAGAGATATCTGGGGTCTGTAATCCAATTCTGAGGTCACTCTAGAACCTGGATATGTGAGATTTGTGGCCATCATTCTGTGGCATAAATATGATAGCACATAGGATCATCAATCAAAACAAATCATAGATATATGTGTTCAGTAAATTACAGCCCAAAGAAATAGAAATACATGAAAGTGATTCTTCCCTTCAAGGAGTTCACTCTCCAAACAAGCAAATAAGACAGGGAAAAAAAAACACAATAAAAAAAATTAAGAGTTTAGTAGGGCAGTAGAAAAGACTAAGATTTAACATTAGAGTTATCAGTTTCAAGATGTTATATACAAATGGTATAAAGCTAATATATTGTTCATTGGTATCATTCATGATACTAAAGTGTCTTGCAGCAAGGCTAATGAAACATGACATCTTGTCTATCAAAATGAAAGATGCCCCCTGAGCCAGGCCTGGTCTAGCACAGGGCCAACTCAGTGTCAGCAGGAGGCAAACACATGTGGGATGCATTGAAAACTCTGATCGCCACTTTGTGATAAAAGGGAGAAGAAGGGAGCCCTTCAGCAGACCGAGTGCTCTCTCCAAAGGCAAGGGGCAGTCTGGACATGGCAACATCTGCCCAGAGACATGCCATCATTCTGTGGAGTTTAATCTCAGTTTGAACTAATAACCTAGAGAAAATTATTTTAGACATTTGGTCTCTTGTACAAGAAGTTGTTAGAATACAACATTAAAATGATGCTTTTCCCCAAGATTGTCACTTTAGAGGGAAGAATGATTTTGAATCTGTGTATGTGATAATGAAGTCATCTGACATTTATAATCAGAGCACATAGGCTTACAGAACTTGGGGATGAGTCTGATGATTTTTAAGTGATGTCCCTGGTGTTGCTATATAATGAAGGGTGATTAGGAAGCAAGATGACATGGGCTCACTTCATTCAGACTAGCCGGGATGGACAGATTCACAGTGATCGTGTCTGAATGCTATAAAATGAGCACAAATTCAGTAATGATTAATTCAGCCTTTAGGTAGTGAAAGACAAGGCTTGTTTGCTCAGCTTAAAGCCAGTGAATTAAATGCTCTCTTTTATCAACATTCAGATTAAAGTTATCTAGAATACTTTAATAAAAATTTTCAAAATCAAATAATGTTGCTCTGTGGAGCTAATGTCACATAGTTAATCCAACTTTAGTTGAGAAATAAAAGCTTGTTTAAAGGCAAGTTGCAATATTGGTAGATATTCCTGTACATGAGAAAAATAAGAGAAATAATAGATTATAATTACCAATCAATATTTCTAGGAAATCAGATTTTAGAAGATATCATTGAAACCTTAAGATTTATAGTTATCTTCTAGAGTAAAAAACTCTTTAGATCTGGTGCTGTGGCATCTATTACAAAGAACTGTAAACTGATTCTGAAACCATAGTTACATTTTATTTTATTTAGGTATATTAAATTGTTCACATCTATATTTTGTTCATTATTACATCTATATTTTGTTAATTACAATCTGGAAATATTTGTTATTTATTTTCAGAGGAACATAGTTTTCTTTAGTGAATGGAAATTTAAATTTAAATAGAGCCATCAAATTTAGTTAGTGAAAACTACAAACCCAGACTGGCTTAAAAGTGTTACCTCTCTAATTTTTTTAATGTTCCTTTCTCTTGTTTGTGAGAGGTAGACACCAGATAAATCACCTTGCTCTGTGGTAATGCCTTATTTTGGTTTCTTTTCTTGAATTTTTTTTTATTTAAACGTCTTTTTCTTACAAGAGCATGTCATCAGTCAAAATAATGCTATCACTTCTGAAAATATTTTCATTTTCTGACATGCACAGAGGTGCCATAAAGCAGTGTTGACAACTCCATCTTTGGCATTCCACAAATCTTATGGAGATATATCATCGGAAAACCACACAGTCTATATCCGGGCTTTGACAAAACTGAAACATGGCCTGCCAGCCACAGATAAGGTTTTGAAATGTTAGTCACTGAAAAGGTGATAACAGAAACAAGGATCGAATGCATGTACACCTTCACCTTTGGATGCCTGTGGTTTTGACCATGCCACTTTGGTAAAAGATATTGCCATTGGCCTCTTGGCAAAGTCAGTGGAGAGTGTGACACAACATGAAAACACGCTATGGACATGGTGTTAGATGTGATGCTGGGAGGAATTAAGAGATGCTGTGAAGCAACAACATAGCATCTCTAACAAACTGAAGGAGAGCTAAGGGTCGCAGCAGCCTGCACAGAGTTCAAAAGATCAAAGCAAAGTGCTGTCTTGTGGCTGAGAAAAGCAGCTCAAATGGAAAATATGAAATGTTTCAGAACAAGTGGAATCTTTCCTTCTTCTTCTTCTTTCCTCCTCCTCCTTTATTTCCCTTTTAAACTTCAAGTGTTTGGGGATTTCAGCCTGTTCTCAATTTTATATGGAAAATTTCAATAGATAGGAGGCGACAAAAACTCATTACACTAGACCTAGACATGAAATATTAACCCAAAGGATTTTTTAAAGACTCTTTAAATATATATATATATAACCAGTGACCACATATACTACCTTTAAGACAGAATTTATAATCATTTACTTCTTAATGGTTCCACCCCCATGCCATCCATTTTCAAACAAAGCTGAGTTTATGGCCATCATACAAGATTACATTCCCGTGCAGTTGCAGTATTTCTTCTATAATGATTTATTTAAAAGGGCTTCACCATGATAGCTCTCCAACTTTGTTCCTTCCTGTATATCACTGTTCAGGGTCAAAAGCTGGGAAAAGGGCTGGTCCCTAAGGTCTAACATATTTCACCAGTGGAGACTCTGGCTTTTCACTTCTCGTTCTCTCCTCATCACTTTATGCTTAAGGAAGAACAGATGTGGAAACGTTTAGAAAAAGACTAATTGAATTTCACATAACACAATTTAGCATTGTTTGAGGAAGTACCTAAATCAACAGCACATTTTCCAAAGTCCTGGCCTCGCCTAATTAGAACACCAAACGTGTGACTAATTGGCCACACTTCCACCAAAGGCTCTGCTGCAGATGAGCTGTCGCCCACTCCCTTGGCCCCAGCTGAGGCCGGTGGTTTGGCTGTGAGGTAAGGTGGCTGCTCTAAATGAGCTGGGCTGAGCATAATGGGGAAATTCCATGATGGCTGGAGAACAAATCCATGTGAAGAGAGAAACTGGAATGTTTACGCGGTGGCAGCACCCGGAGAATTACCAGGAGATTATCAGTACATAAATTAAGAGATACTTGGGGCTCTGTAATAGGCACGGTTAATAGTCTGTTCTTTATCATTTGGGCTCATGGTCTTAGAACTTGACATCTAATTAAAATATAATCTGATATCATCAGCGAAGGCTCCATTTACCCCAACCCTTTGCCACTGACAGATCTGGTTTTTGCATGCAACAGGAGGTTTTCTTTCTTACTCGTTTTATTTCCTAATGATGTGCAGGAGAATGTGTGGGAAAGAGAGGATATAATTAGAGGAAAAGAAAGGATGATTCTGGGCTTGGTTATATGGTAAAACCCTGGGGTTTTTGTTTAGGGAAACTCTCTTTCCAAACTTTCTCCTCCTGGGCTTAAACCCCACAAAACTAGAAGTGACTTTAGTGAAACTTTTACATTTTTAGATGAGGATTTTGAGGCCAACAGAGGGAATTCACCTAGGAGCACACATCTATCCAGTGGCAAATTTAGGGCTAGAAACAAAATCTTCTGGCATCCACCTCTAGTGCCATTTATACCTCTGTTTCATCCTCCAGCTGACACTGGAAGAGTAGCACTAGTGCAGGACTCTATTAGCACTAGTGCAGCACTAGTTACCTGCCAATTGGAGTATTTGCTCAACACTGATCATTTAAATAACAAAAATCTATTGAGTTATACACTTGCTAGAGAAAATTATATAGTATTCTAATCTGTTAGCATAGACCTGGGTCCTGGGTAAATGGCAATCTAAAAATCTGAGTATTTGTTTTAATTAAATGTTGTCATTTTCTTTTTCTGTAGGCTGAGAAATGATACTGAATTCATTCTTTAATGGGAATGCTTTTCTGAACGAAGAGGCTGTTTCTCTAGACTCAAGTTAAATACAAATGCTATTCATACTGACTTTGTGTCTTTCAAATCTGTATCTTATGCTCATTTTAAAAAAGAATATAACCTGGCTTTAAATTATAAAACACATTTAGAAAAATTAGTGTGCCATTGAGGTTTACTCATTACCAATATGTAGGGGATTCATTATCAGAATGTTGAGGGAATGTTTCACCTTTCTCCTTGCCACCAGATTGATTGTTATACTACTTTCTTTATAATTGGTTGATGAAAGTTCAGAAGATAAAAATTACTGTACCATCTTCATAAGAAAATTATGGTTATTAAAGAAAACAAATATTTCTCAATCATATACTATTTAGAATAATCCTTACTCCTGTTTTTCTCCATGAATAAAGACAAACTAGAATTGAAAATAATTATTTAGAAGTGATCTCCAACTTTCACATGCCCATAAAAACAGAACCATGAACTCTTCCTCTATCTTAAGTTTTAATTAAAGTTTCAGAAAGCTGAAAATGAAGTTAATAAGAAAAGTCAAGGTGAGATGTTAGCAAAACATTTCATGCATTAACAATCTTGAAAATCCCTTCAGAGAGAGGAATACTGTCCTGGAATTTTAGGTTTTTTCTCTTGATGAGAGTATGTACAGCAGAGCAATCGTGACACTGATGGGCTAGAGGGACAGGTAATAAAATCATGTAAAAGTATATTGATCCTCTGATAGTAAAATGAGATTGTCCATGGAATAGTTTAGTCAACTGTGTGAGTTGGACAAATAAGTTAAGAAGAGAATGTACCATTTACGAGGAATTAGCCCTGGGAAAGTTCCTTCAAATCCATTTGCCTCAGACTTGAAGCACAAGTGAACAAATGGACTGTGGCATGATTGTGTGTCAGCGTGGTGGGGTCTGGCCATTCCTCTTCTTCCCCCTGTGTTCGCCACAGCCAAATGGACTGTTGGGTGGTCAGAATTTGTCATGAAGATAGACGGCCACTGGGAAACAGCACTGATGGGTCCTCTGGGCTGTGATCCAATGCTTTGCTTCATATAGAAGGGTGTTCCATGTCACCATATGTAACATGGTGGCTATGAAATTTTCCTTTCTTTATTTAAAAAAAAATTATCTCACTGAGATAACCAAGAACACCTAAAAGTTAGGGAAGGATTTTAACTTCCTAAAAAGAAAGACTACTTAAATGCAGGCATTTACTGATAGATTTCTCCATCAAGCAGAAGTGATCAGAGACTATCTTTAATGTTGATAAGGTAAGTTTATTTTAAAATAATTTGTGGGCAGAAAGCTATCTTTTATATTTAGCAAACAATGCAAAGTTACATTTTAAAGAAATAAAATAAACCCTCTAAATTTATTACTCTGAAGTATATCATCAAATAATATGATGTAAACCCTTGATATTTTGAATAAATTATCTGGTGTGTATGATGAGTTGAAGTGACACTAATAGAACAAATGTGTAGATATAATACAACACTTTCTACAAAGAATAGGCCCACAGAGCACCAAATAATCAGAAGAAAATGGAAGAAAAATCTAGATGTCCTATCTGTAAGATACAGAACACCTGGACTTCTTTTTATTCAAGTCTGTTTTCTCCCCTCATCTTCCTTACTTTCATCTATTCAACTGTAGCTTTTCTTGTAAGTCCTTATTTCTTTTAAGGAATGTACCTTTTTTTGTTGGAAGAATGAGGAAAAGACATATCCTAGGTATACATTAGTAGAAAAACACATTTTCCCTTGTTTCCTTTGAATAGACACATCAAAAAATACATGTTTTCTGAAAGTTTTATATCAAAGTAAAGTATTTTTAATTAAAGCTTGGGTCTCCTCTGAACTATGAAGACTAGACCAGACGAAGGACTGCCACATCATTTTTCTCCTCATTATCACCTCGTTAAGATCCCAGAACATGCCTCAGAGGCAGGGGGTTGCTTAACAAGGTGATAATGAGGAGAAAATGTCTCCAGCCCATTTGGGGCACAGCCCATGCCAGGTTGGATGATGGCAAACCAGGTTGGTCTAGAGCAAAATTCACTTTAGTTACTAATATGTTGCTCTCTGAATGGGTTGGACTATTTGAAGGTATACTGTGTTTTCTTCCTATTACTATTAGTAAGTCAAAATAAAAAAAAATGAAGATTTTTGTCTAAGACTTTGGGGTAGAGACATAAGCTACTTTATAATATTCATTCATCTGTTTAGCCTTAGTAATACAAACCTTGGTATATGGTCAGGCATTGACATCTAGCTAAAAGACTATATTTCCCAGTGTTCCAAGAATCTAGAAGCACCAAGAGACTACATTTTAGCCAATAATATTTAAATGGATGCTGTATTTAAAATTAATCCAGTGCACATCCTTTTCATTCTCAATTTTTAGCTATCACTCAAGCCAGAATACCTGGGAGCAGTGATGTGGTAAAGCCAGCTCATACCAGCTTATACAAACTCACTTTCAGATGTTCAGAATTCTGCGAGCCAGTTGATAAACAAAATGAGAATTAAAAGTTAAACTGTATAAAATTATTATTTAATGAATTATGCTAAAATCAAAAGTAATAAATACTTGAAAATCACCATTTCCTGTGGTTATACAGTTTCCTATGCTTAAGTTTATATTGTATCTGAATGTTGGAAATACTAGGGGCGTTACTGTGCATTTCTTCCTAATTCTTTGGATAGTTAACATGACATAGAAAACTTGAAATTAACAATAGCAGGAACAGCTATATTAGTTTTAGGTGCACAATATGAATAGACACTTATATAAACTATGAAGAGTGATCACCTCAATAAATCTAGTCCCCACCTGACACCATCCATAGTTATTACATTATTATTGAACATATTCCCTATGTTACACTTTATATCTCCATGATTTGGACTTCTTCATTTCTTTCCCTTTTTCACTCATCCCACCAACAACATTCCCATCTGGCAACCATCAAAATGTTCTATCTATGAGTTTGTTTGTTTGTTTATTTTGTTTGTTTGTTTGTTTTAGATTCCACATATAAGTGGAATCATATGGCATTTGTCTTTCTGTCTGACTTATTTCACTCAGCACAATACCCTCTAGGTCCCTTCATGTTGCTGCACATGACAAGATTTCATTCTTTTTTATTCCATTGTATATATGTACCACTTTTTTTGCATCTATTGATGGACACTTAGTTTGCTTTCATACCTTGGCTAATGTAAATAATGCTGCAATAAACAGATGGATGCATGTGTCTTTGTAAATTAGCGTTTTGGGTTTCTTCAGATAACTCCCCAGAAATGGAATTGCTTGGTTCTTCTTTGTCTCTCATTATAGTCTTGCTGTGGGTTTGAATTGTGGTTCCCTAATGGCTAATGATGCTGAGCATCTATTCGCAGGCTTATTAACCATTTGCATATCTTCTTTGTACAAAAAGAAAAAGCCCAACTTCATTCTTTTACATGTGGATATATAATGGACAGCACCATTTGTTAAGAATAATACTCCCTATTGAATCTTTTGACATCATTTTAGAAAATTAATTGACCATAAATGTAAGAGTTGTTTTTGGACACTCAAATCTACTCCACTGATCTATATCTCTGCTTGTATGTCAGCACCACCCTGTCATTACTAATGAGGCTCTTGAGTTTGAAAAGTGAATCCTTCAACTGGGTCTTCTTTTTCAAGATTGTTTTGATATTCTGGGTTTCTTGCATTTTCAATGGAATTTTAGAATCAGATTATATTTTTCCATGTATAATGAGCATCCATGTTTTTTGGCCCAAACATTCAGGAAAAATACCTTTCGTTTTAATTTTTTAATTCAATTTTAATTTATTTATATTTAGATACTTTTTTGTATTATAAAGGAATTTTGGCATTTATTTTTGAACACACTATGGTACAAGAAATTTTATGTAAAAGATAATTACAAAAGAGCAGATACAAGGCATTTCGGGTACTATACATGTATCATGTGCATCCTTAATTTTCCCTAAAAAATTTGGGCAAAAAAGTATGCATATATATACACAGCAAAATACAATATACAAAAAGGCAGCTGGGACTTTGATCGGGATTGTGTGAATTTATAGGTTAATTTGGAAAGTACTGTTATCTTAATACTAAATCTTCTGACCCATGAATATAAAATGTATTCTCATTTATTTGTCTTCTTTAATTTCTTTCAATAATGTTTTATAGTTTTCATTGTAAAAATCTGTGCTTCTTTTGCAAAATTTATTCTTAAGTATTTTATTCTTTTCAATGCTATTATAAATGTAATTGTTTTCTTAATTTCACTTTTGTATTGTTCACTGGTAGCATACAGAGGTACAATCGACTTTTATCTTGTATCCTTCAACCTTGCTCGACTTGTTTATCAGGGTTTTTTCAGCAGTTTTTTTAGGTTTTCTAGATACAAGATCATCTCATCATGTTATGTGAAAATAGAAATAGTTTTACATCTTTCATTCCAATCTAGATGCCTTTTGTTTCTTTTTCTTACCTAATTTTTTTGGTTAGAGACTTCAGTATAAAGCTGATTAGACGTGAGAGTGGGCATCCTTGTCTTGTTCCTCATGGAAGTAAGGGGAAATCACTCAGTCTTCCACCCCATTAAGTATGATGTAAATGTATGCATTTCCTAGGTGCCCTTTACTTATTTGAGGGCATTCCTTCCCATGCCTTGTCTGGTGAGTGTTTTGTTTTTGTTTTGAATTTTAAATCATGTAAGGGTTTGGATTTTTTCAAATGCTTTTTCTGTATCTATTGAGATGATTTATGGTTTTTGCCCCTTCCATTACCATGGCATATTACATTAATTGGTTTTAATATGTTAAATCAATCTTGCACTCATGAAACATGTTGCTGGAATAAGTTGGCTAGTATTCTGTTGAAAAATTTTGACTCTATATGCTAAGGTATATTGGTCTGTTGTGTCCTTTTTTGTGTGATATTGTTACAGAACAAAAAAAGGGGGCCTAGGACGATATACTATTACTGAAAAAAGCCCCCAGGTCCGTTATGTCCGCCACCAGAGGAAAGACATCTCTCAATGCCAGAGATTCGTGAAAAGGAAAGGAAATGTTTATTTAATGCTATACAAACTTAAAGTAGTGACCTAATGTCTTTATCAAAAATCCTAAAGTCCCTTAAAACACCCACAAACAGACACAGTCCTTCCTTCCCCCTTTCCCCCTTTGCCCAGTCCAGAGTACCGTATCTCAGGAAAGGAAATAGAAGTCCATGGCTCAGGCAGTCCTCTGGTTATTCCCAGTTAGTACTCCATCTCAACTGGGAGACCTCCCTGGGTTCCCGGCACCCTCAGCTAAGTCGCCAGGATCTCTGCTAAAACCAGGTGGTGGTTCCCCCTTCTCAAGCTGTGGGGGTCCCCACTCTGGCAAAGGCACGTGGTCCTCTCTCCCAGGGCCACGGGAGTCCCCACTCTGCCAAAGCCGTGCGCTTCACCCCCTACGCAATGGCTGCAAGGGGCGGGGGGCGTCGCCACTCTGCCAAAGCCGAGTGGCAGTTCTTTGCTAAAGCCGCATGGTGATTCTCTCTCTCAGGGCTGCGGGAGTCTCCACTCTGTCAAGGCCTCTGGTTCTCTCCTCAATGGCTGTGATCTTCTCTGCACTTCCACAGCTGCATGGTTCTCCCTCTCAATGGCTGCTGCATCTCGGTTTTAATCCCTGTGCCCATCTTCCTCTGCAGCCCCATTTCCGACTCCTCCCACACTCAGCTTCACATGCCAGAACTCATACCCTTCCAGCTTTACTGGACTGCCATCATGAGTCTGGGCAGGTGTGGGCCCAAGTCCTGAAGCCAATCATCTCCAAGCTCCCATGCAGGTGCTGTAGCTTGGGGGACCTGCCCCCTAGTTAGTCTTGGTGGGGAAGTTACTTCCATTCCCTTGGCTCTGAGCATGGGCACAGCTATTTAACATATCTAAGTGACCAGCCAAAGGTTATAGATATGTTAAATGACCACACCAGAGGTTAGCTGCAAGGCTGTTGCTATGCAAAACAGCTCTCAATGGCCCTGCTCCATTTGTCCCTTCCCCCAACCCACACCTGGGGAGTGGGAGTGAGGACATCCAAAAATCCCCTGGACACCTTGAGTACTGGATCCCATTTTAAATGCCCATTTGGGGTCCCCACTCTTGGCTGTACCCTGTAACAATATCTGTGTGTGGTTTGGGCATCAGGTTAATACTAGCCTCAAAGATTGTATAGAGAAGTGTTCCCCCTCAATTATCTCTTTTGGAACAGGTTGTGAAGAGTTGTATTCATACTTTCTTGAGTGTTTTTTTTTAGAATTTACCATTGAAACCATCTGTATCTGGGTTTTCATTTATTAGTAAGTTGAAATTATTAATTATTTAAATTATTACTTATCCCATCTATCTGCTTGAATAGGTCTGTTCAGATTTCTCTTTCATCTTGAATCAGCAATTTGTGCTTTTCTAAGAAATTGTCCATTTCATCTAGGCTATCTAATTTGTTGGGATACATTTTTTCATAGCATTCTTATGGTAATCCCTTTTACTTCTGTAAGGTTGTTAGTGATGTCATCTCTTTAATTCCCAAATTTAGTAACTGAGTTTTCTCTCTGTTTCTTTTGGTCAGTCTAGCTAAAGATATTTTAGTTTTGCTGATCTTTTAAAAACATTAAACTTTGATAGGCTTGATTTTCTGTACTTTTTTCCTATTTAATATTTCATTTACTTCTGGCATTAACTTTGTTATTTTCTTTCTTATGCTTGCTTTGGGTTTATTTCATCATTCTTTTCTGGTTTTATAATGTGGGAGGTTAAGTTACTTATTTGAGACCTTCTTTTTTAATATAGACATTTACCTATAATTTTCCCTCTGAGCATTGCTTTCACTGCATCTCATAAGCTTTGGTATATTGTGTCTTTGTTTAAAGTTACCTTCAAATATTTTAAAATTTATCTTATGATTTCTTCTTTGACCCATGGTTGTTAGGAAGTGTGTTGTTTAATTTACACATTTTTGTGAATTTTATTTCTGTTACTGATTTCTAATTTTATTTCATTTAAGTGGAGAACATATGTAATATAATTCAATACTCAAATTTACTGAGTCTTTTTAAGGGTCTAACATATGTACTACCCTGGAGAATGTTTTACACATACTTGAGAAATATATGAATTCTGCTGCTATTGGATGGGGTGTTCTATTAATGTCTGTTAGGTCTCAGTGGTTTATAATGTTCAACCCTTGTATTTCCTTGTTGATATTTAGCCTATTTGTTTTTTGTCATTCAAAGTGAGGTATTGAAACTTCCAACTGTTACTCAAGAGTTGTCTATTTCTTTCTTAAACTTTGTCAGTTTTTGCCTCATACGTTTTGGGGCTTCTTGTAATTGCATATAGTTTACCATTCTCATATCTTCTTGATGGACTGATCCTTTTGCTATTATGAAATTTCCCCCTATATGTATAGTAACATTTTTTACTGTTTGTTTTAAAGAAAATTCCTTTTTTCAGATATTATCATAGTTACTTCAACTCTTTTATCATTATTGTTTACATATATTTTCTTTTATTTTTTAACTTTTAACCTATTTATATATTTGACTCTAAAGCATAGATAGCACATAGCTGGGTATTTTTCTTCTCAGCTTTATTTAGATATACTTGACAAACTTGTAAGGTATTTAAAGTGTACTACATGGTGATCTAATATGCACATATGATGTGAAAGGATTGCTCCCAGGGATTTAACATGTTTAATACCTCACATATTTACTTGTTTTATTTTTTTGGTGAGAACATTTAAGTTCTACTATTTCAGCAAATATGAATTATATAATACAGTGTTATCAACTACAGTTACTCTGTTATATTTTGGATTTTTAGACATATTTCATCTTAAAACTAAATTTGAATCCTTCTATCAGCCTCTAGCTAATCTTTCACTGCCCATCCCCTGGCAACCACTTTTCTACTCTCAGTTGTCATGAGTTTTTACTTTTTTTTTACATTCCACATAAATGTTATACCATGGATTATTTGTCTTTCTTTGGCTTATTTCATTTAATATAATGTACTTCAGATTCACCCATTGAATCTGAACTGAAAGGATACCAATTGGCATTAAAATGGAAAGGATTTACTTCTTTTTTAAGCCTGAATAAAAGATAACAGTCCCGTGTGTGTGTGTGTGTGTGTGTGTGTGTGTGTGTGTGTGTGTACAGGGTAGGGCAAAAGTAGGTTTACAGTTGTGAGTATGTAAAGTTTATTCTTGTATTATTTATTATTATATTATTTTCCATTTGAATAGCTGTAAACTTACTTTTGCCTCACCATGTATATATCTCACATTTTTAAATCGATTCATTTGCTGATGGACATGTAGGTTGTTTTCATATATTGGCAACAGTGAATAATGCTGCAATGAATATGGAACCACAGATATCTCTTCAAGATAGTGATTTCATCTTCTTTGGCTATAGACCCAGAAGTGGGATTGCTGGATCATATGATAGGTCTATTTTTAAATCCTTGAAGAACCTCCATACTGTTTTCCATAGTATAGAGTTTACATTCCCATTAACAGTGTATAGGGTTTCCTTTTCTCCACATCCTAACCAGCATGTTTTATCTATTGTCTTTTGAAAATAGCCATCCTAAAATTATGAATATTGTGGTTTGGATTTATGTTTCCCTGATGATTAGTGATGGTAGGCACCTTTTCATGTACCTGTTGGCCATTTATGTCTTCTTTGAAAAAATGCTTATTCAGATTCTTTGTTCATTTTTAGTGAGGTTATTTGGGTTTTGGCTATCAAATTGTATGAGTTCCTCATATATTTTTTATCTTAACCCCTTATTGTGCATGTGATTTGCAAATATTTCCTCCCATTCCATTAGTTGCCTTTTCTTTTTGTTACAAGTTTTCTGTGCTGTGCAGAAGGTTTTAGTTTGATTTAATCCCACTTGTTGAATTTTGCTGTTATTGCTTGTGCTTTTGGTGTCAAATCCAAAAATCATTACCAAGACCAATGTCAAGGAGCTTATCACCTATGTTTTCTTCTAGGAGTTTCATAGTTACAGATCTTAAAGTTTTTAATTCATCTTGAGTTGCTTTTTGTTTATGGTATAAGATATGAGTCCAGTTTCATTCTTTTGCATGTGACTGACCAGTCTTCCCAACACCATTTATTGAAGAGACTATCCTCTCCCTATTGTCACATCTTTATCATAAATTAATTGACCATATGTGCATATATTTATTTCTGGGCCCTCAGTTCTATTCATTGTTCTATGTATCTAGTTTTATACCAATACCATACTGCCTTGATTATTATAGCTTTATAATATAGTTTGAAATAAAAACTGATACTCAAGCTTTGTTTTTTTCCCCTTGAGGTTGCTTTGACTATCTAGGGCCTTTTGTGATTTTATACAAACTTTAGAATGTTTCTCTATTTCTGTGAAAAATGTCATTAGATTTTGATAGAGATTGCCTTGAATCTGTAGTTTGCTTTGAATAGTATGGACATTTTAACAATATTATTTTCCTCAATCTGTGAGCATAGAATGTGTTTCCGTTTATTTGTATCTTCAATTTTTTCATCAATATCTTACAGTTTTCATTATATTTACCTTTCATCTTCTTAAATTTATTCCCAGGTATTTTATTTATTTTTGAATAAAAATATATTATAAATGAAATTATTTCTTTTTTTAAATTTTATTTATTATTTTTAGAGAGAGGGGAGGAGAGAAATATCAATGTGTGGTTGCCTCTCATGCGCTCCATACTGGGGACCTGACTCACAACCCAGGCATGTGCCCTGACTGGGAATCAAACTGGTGACTCTTTGGTTCGCATCCAGGACTCAATCCACTGAGCTACACCTGTCAAGTCTGAAATTGTTTTCTTAATTTTTCTTTCTGATAGTTTGTTATTAGTGTATAGAAATGCAACTGATCTTTGTATGTTGATTTTGTATTTTGAAACTTTACTGAGTTTACTTACTAACTCTAACAGTTTTTAGATAGAATATTTAGGGGTTTTTTAGATTTTATTTATTTGTTTTTGGAGAGAGGGGAAGAGATGGATAAAGATAGGGAGAGAAACAACAATATAAGAGAGCAATATCAATTGGTTGCCCCTTGTACATGTCCTACCAAGGACCAAACACACAAGCCAAACATGTGCCCTGACTGGGAATTGAACCAGTAACCTTTCATTTTGTGGGATGACACCTAACCAACTGAACCACACTGGTCAGGGCTAGGGTTTTCTATATGTTATATCATGCTACCTGCAAATACAGACAATTTTACTTCTTTTCCAATTTGGATACTTTTAATTTCTTTTTCTTGGCTAGTTGGTCTGGGTAGGACTTTCAGCACTATGTTGAATAAAAGTGGTAATATTGGGAATCCTCTTCTTGTTCTCAATATTAGAGAAAAACTTTCAGCTTTTCACTGTTGAGTATAATGTTAGCTGCGGGCTTGTCATATATGGACTTTATTATGTGGAAGCACATTACCTCTATAGTTGCTTTGTTGAGAGTTCTTATCATAAGTGGATGTTGAATTTTGTCAAATGTTTTTTCTGCTTCTGTTAAGAAAATCATATGATTTTTATTTTTCATTTTGTTAATATGGTGTGTCATATTGATGGATTTGTGGATGATGAACCTACCTCATATCCCTGCAGTAAATCCCACTTTTAATGCACTGTTGAATTTGGTTTGCCAATATTTGTTGAGGATTTTTGCATCTATGTTCATAAGGGATATTATCTTACAATTTTCTTTTCCTGTGGTGTCCTTGTCTGGTTTTGATACTAGGGTAAGTCTGGCCTTGTAAAATGAGTTTGGAAGTGTTTCTTCCTCTTCTATATTTGAGAGTTGGTTATTAATTCTTCTTTAAATGCTTGTTACATTTCACCAGTTAAGTCATCTGGTCCTGGGTTTTTGTCTGATGGGAGGTTTTTTGATCACTGATTTATTCTTCTCTTTATTTTTTCATGAATCAGTCTTGGTAAGTTGTATGTTTCTAGGAGCTTATCTATTTCTCCTAGGTTGTCCAATTTGTGGACATAAAATTATGCACTGGAGTCTCTTATGATCCTTTATATTTCTGTGGTATCAGTTGTATCATTTCCTCTTTCATTCCTGATTTCACTTGAGTTCTTTCTCTTCTTCTTGGTGACTCTAACTAAAGGTTTATCAATTTTGTTTATCTTTAAAAAAAACAAGTTATTAGTTGTATTGCTTTTTTCTATTGTCTTTTTAGTCTTTATTTCATTT
Organism: Phyllostomus hastatus; assembly: GCF_019186645.2. Lineage (NCBI taxonomy): Eukaryota > Metazoa > Chordata > Mammalia > Chiroptera > Phyllostomidae > Phyllostomus > Phyllostomus hastatus. The sequence continues at coordinate 38,249,647 of NW_025333872.1, read as the reverse complement.
ATTTCTGCTTCAATATTGTTTTCCCTTTTTCAGCTAACTTTGGATGCTTACCCTCCAAGGTCTTAGGAAAAGTTTACATTATACCTTTAGATGTGTATTTAAGTAGAAACCTTTCTCACAGGCCACAGCTATGAAAATAAGTTACTAGACCTCTTCTGCAGAAAGAATGGATATGCCAGTCTGTTGCTTCTCTGTCATTCCCTGGGGTTGGTAGCCAATTAAGAACTACTTTTCTCTCTTGTTTTTTTATAATCCTGTCAGACTTACAAGCATAAGGCCCATTGGCCACCAGAGCTAATTTATCAAGACATGTCCCCTCAATGGCAATCACAAAAATCGGACACCAGACTAATGTACAAGCTCTTTTCTGGGAGACACCAGCAATCTGGTTGGAGGTGGAGAGAGAGTGCAAAGATAATACCTACCAGATTCTGTCTTTGGAGAGCATTTCAGCAGGTCTCTAGATGTGTGTCAAATTAGATGCCTGACTCTCAGGCCAGTGTTTTAAGATAAGCAAATAAACCTCTTTCACAGAAAGCCTGGGTGCTTTTTCAGTCAGCTGCTTCTGTGTTAAGCACTGGGATGGATGAGTCTATGCATGCAAGCCCTTTAAGAACTGTTTCTGTTTCCTATAGCCTTATGGATCTTGTAGAAGGAAGCTCTGCAGACTTTCAAAGCTAGATGTTTTGGAGTCAGTTTCTCGGGTTCAGGTCTTAAAAGTTGTGGAGCCAGACATAGGGTTCAAACTCTTTATTCCTCAGGGAGAAGTTCTGGGTTGTGAGTTCCCTCCTGATCATGGGCTCCCACACCAGGAATGGGGTTTATGGCAAGATTGTGTCTCAGCTTCTCCTACGTGTTTAAATGTGGGTTTTTTCTTGTTCATCAGAGTGTGTAGGATTTCCTAAGCTAGTTGTATTTTTCAGGAAATCATTCTGCATCATAGTTACAGATTTTCTGTGTCTGTGAGATAAGGTGATCTCAGGATCTTCTTATGTCACCATCTTGATCTGGAACCCTAGTGTTATCATTCATAGAGCTGGATTTACATCTGCTTTGCTGGCTTTGATTTTCTCTGTCTTAACATTTTATTTCCCTTCCATTGTCTTTTATTGCTTCCTTTTGTAGTGTGTGAATATTTTTAAAAAATAACATTTTATTTCCTTTAGTAATTTTTCTATTTTATTTCTTAAATTATTTTTCAGTTCTTGCTCTAGAGGTTACAGTATATAAGTTAACTTATCAAAATGTGTTTCAGTTTTATATTGCCTTAGTTTCAGTGAAATACAGAACTTTGCCACCATAGGGCTACATAACCCCTTTCCCCAATTTGTGCTATTATTGCTAAACCTATTATGTTTACATGTTATAGACCCAACAATACAGTGGTATAATTATTATTTTATATAACCTTATGTCTTTAAAGGATTTTAAAGAAAAAAAGTATATACTCACTACAGTTGCTATATTAACTTTTTGTTTACTCTTCCTGGTTGTCTTATTTCTTCCTGTAGATCCTGATTACCATCTGTCATGTTCCATTACTCCAGTGCAGCTCTGCTCCCATCTCCTTCCTGTGTGTTGTCATTGTCAAATACATTACTTGTCTGTGTATTAGAGGGACAGAAATACAGTTATATGCATATTGTTTTATGTAATAATGTTTTAAATAAGTTAAAACAAGAAGGAGAAGAAATACGCAAGTATTCCATCTTTCACAATTACCTACCTAATTATTTTTACTGGTACTTTTGTTTTTATTTTTTTCATATGAATTCAAAATACTATCTGTTGTCACTTGCTTTCAACTTTAAGAACAACATTTAGTATTTCTTGTAAGGGTGGTCCTCTAGCTATAAATACTCGGTTTTGTTTATCTTGGAAATCTTTTATTTCACCTTTTCCTTTCTAATAGGAGATTCTTAGTTGACATTCTTTCCCTTTCAGCGCTTTGAATACGTCATCCCTTTTCCTTCTGGTTTGCATTGGTTTTATTAAGTTAACTGTTTTGTTATTGGGTTCTTCCAAACGTAACACATAATTTTTATCTTCCTCCTTTTATGATGTTCTCTCTATCTTTGACTTTAACCATTTTTACTACGATTTTTGGGGGTGTGGCTCTCTTTGATTTTATCCTATTTGGAGTTCATTGATCTTCTTACTTGTATAGCTTAATGTTTTCCCTCAAATTAGGGAAGTTTCCAGACATTATTTTTTTAAATAAATTATCTGTTCAGTTCTCTCTCCTTTTTTTTTTTGGTATTTCCATGTATCTTGGTGCACTTCATGGTGTTAGATTTTTCTAAAGTTTTGTTCATTTTTTACTCATTCTTTTGTCTCTCTGTTTCACTTTATATGTCTCTATTGACTCATCTTCAGGTTTGCTGATTGATTCTTTTGCCAGATCAATTATACTATTGGCTCCCATTAGTAGATAAACTACTTGCTTTGGTTATAGTATTTTCAAATAAATTTGCTACTCATTTGAAACAAGGTGAAATCCAAAGATATTTCTAGTGAACTGACCCAAATTCCTGCCTAATAAAAAAGAGGTACTCTGCTTCAGAATGATCTGATCTTGACTTAGGTTTGTTTCTAAATTAATGCATTTTCTCAGCGCTTACTTGTTGGTTATTTTTTGTGAGACTGCAATGACCTATGTGCTGAGATACAGGGACAAACAAAATGGGCAGTGTCCCTACTATCTTGTGGCTTGTGGGTCTAGTGGAGGGAATTAAACAGGGAACACGTAATACAGTTTCCCATCCTGATGCTCATCATTCCCTGAAATGCTGTTCAGGGCCAGCTATTAGACATTTTTCCTCTGGAAAAGAAAAACATGTGGTTTGCCCAGCCAACACATAAGTGCTAACTGCATATTAGGAAAAGTCTAATTCAGCTGATGATGCAAGTGATCAAAGGTGACTGAGCAAGTCCTGTCTCTCTCTGACTCAAAAGTCATTGACCACACCCTTCTATCTAAAGGAACCAGTCCCAACTCCTCTGTGTGGCTTCCAGGATTCTTCATGCTTCTGCCTCTGCCCACCTCACTGACCTCATTTCCCACTGATTCCTTGCCTTCTCTTCCCCACAGACAAACACATCATGTGACTGAACATATTCTTCTCTCTAACTGGAATATGACCCCAGATACTGTATATGAAGAATTCATATGCATAAACGAGGACTCTTTCTCTCTACCAACTTCTCTCTAACCCTTTCCCTGACTTTTTATTCATTTAATGAGTAAAAATGCCATAGTGATCCTTTAATTACTATCATTTTATATCACAATTATTCACCTTCCTCAGCAAGACTGGGACCTCTTGAGGAAAGAGTATATAGTAGTTACTTGTGTTTCCCAAAAGCCTATACCAATGCTTAAAGCTTAATAGGCATTCATTAATATATATTAAATGAACAAATATATTAATAAGTAAAGTTATGGATAAATAAATTGGAAAAGAGGACACTAGCAGGAGTGTATTTTCAATGGAGATAATAAATTGCAAATAATTCTGTGAGGATCAGGCAGTGAATTAATCTCATTGTAAATGTATATTGTATTGAACATCAAGGAAACTTACAAAGGCAGCAAAGAAGTTACCCCTGACCTCATGAAATATTCTATCTCCTGTGTTTAAGAGGATGGGACTAATAAAATCAGTAAGTGTCACAAATAAATGAAACATTAATTCACAAATCCAATCCAATCCCTACAGACAGACCTGAAGTCTGGAAGAGTGATTTTAAAGATGGTCAGCTCTTTTCATGAAGCAAGTGAATCTTATGCAGAATTTTGAAAAGTCATTCCTGTTGTGTCAAGATGGGAGAGTATTTTAGAAATAACATGGATAGCCTAAGTTAAGGTCAGGTCGGGAAGAGGGACATGTCTGCACTGGAGCTGGCCTGATATTCTGCAGTCCCCTTTGGAATACAGATCTCTTGGTAAAGGATGATTTCTGGGGCTGCTACAGTAACTTCAGGGACATTCAGGGTCACTTGCTTTAGCCATGAAATGAACTCAGCTGGCTGCAGGGTGTCCCAAGGGTGATGCTGGAATGAATCTCATTTGTTTCTAGAAGTCAATCATATTCCCAAGTCAAAATTAAGTCATGCTTGTGAGTTAAGCCAGAGCAATGAGGTGGTGAAGTGCAAGGGGGTGGAGGGGAGGGTATATGGCCACCTTCATACTTGTTAACAGCACAAGTGCATCACCACCCAGTTTGGGATGGCCTGTGATGGAAAGCCCTTTCCAGATCTGCAAAGACCTGGCAAAGTATGCACTTACTATTCTTGCTGCAACTTAATAGATTGGCCGGAACTCTTTATTTTTTAAGGGAATTAGTGATTTTTAATGAGAAGTTTTTCCACAAAAATTCCTCTTGCATGGGAAAAGGAAATAAATATTGACTGAGTGTCCTCTGTTTGCCAAGAATATTTGAGCTCCAAAAGCAGCTTGGAATTTAGTATCATTATACCTACTTTATAATTAAGGACACTGAGACTCAGAAGTGACTTTCTAGAAGACACATGCTAGGATTTGAAGCTTGGATGGCCCGACTCCAAAGCTTGATTCTTTCCACTGAACGCACTCAGGACACATAAGCACAGAGTTTAAGATGTAGCAATTGTACACTTCTCAAAACTAAGAAAAATCATTTTCTCTTTTATAACATTAATATTTAATAAGAAAAAGATAACTTTTAAAATCTCTCTCTAGATATTTAACTATGTTCAAAAGTAAGTGCCTGAGAATTTGGAATTAGGCAAGGGAGCAAAATTCTCTAGTCTTCCACCTAGACAGGACAAAACAAGATGAAGAGAACCAACACCACACAACTGTACAATACAGAGCTGCTTACCTAGTAAGATTTAAGAGGTAAAAAGGGTTTCATCTGCCTTAAAATCCTTTTTACTATTTCGTGACTAGATATATAAATTTCATATCAGCAAAAACTCCCCAGGATGACAATCTTCCCAGGAAGCCCATGTACAGATGTACACATTATTTATTAGAGTTATTTCAGAGTTATTTCAAGTAGGACATCAAAGGTGTGTGTTTGACTGGAGGTTGGAGAAGGTGAGAGATGAAACTTTTAGTGGGAAACCACAGTGCTTGAGAGGCCAGTCATGCCACACTCCGTAGTCCTGGGCCTGTAGAGAAAGGAAGCTAATGCCAAACTTGAGGATAATAAAACTCAACACAAAATTGTTATTTAATTTTGCCTGGGGCTTCCGTCTTGGCAGAGACAAAGATTGTGGAAGTTACAGAAAGCAGATGTGTGTTAGGGTAGAGCTTATCATAAGCAGAGAAGACAACAAGGCAGCGAGCTCGCAGACCCTGGAGAGGTTTGGGGAGGCTGGAGACACCCATGGAGGAGAAGGGGTGGAAGTCTAGGCTAGACTATATTTAAAGTCCCTTCCAAACATCAAATTCTGTGAGGATTCTATTGCACAGATAATTTTTGGAGGTTTTGGTAAAACTTATACATGCTTACATATGTGTCACTACAGTGTAGAATTGAAACCAACAGTTTTTATTTTACATATAAAATTAACTGCTTTTGGAGTACAGTTTATTTCAATGTGCAATAGCTGAAAGAGTAGTAATCAATCTGAATTTCTTTTTATAAAATATGGATTAGGACAACTGACCATCTCTGATTCTGACCTTGAGTTTATCTACTAATATAATATGGATAAAGAAGGAGGACCCAGATCCTCATAATTTACTTATTTAAAAAAATTTACTTATTCTTACGTGTTTAAATTTCAGTCACCTTCAAATTACTCTCCATTGAATGTATTATACCTATTGAGACAGTTTTTCCACTGCTCAAAACAGTTTTTGAACTTGTCAATTTTGATGCCTTTTAGTGCTTCTGACATTTTTTTATTTCACCTCTTCCACATCAGGAAAATGTTTCCCTCTGAGGAAGTTTTTCATCTGGGGAAACAAAACAAAAGTCACCAGGGGTGAGATCCAGTGAATAGGGAGGGTGGGGCATGAGGGTCATGCATTGTTGGTCAAAAACTGCTGAACACTCAGTGCAGTGTGGACAAGTGTGCTCATAAATCACCCATCATAAAATGGGTAAATACACTGAAAGTCTTAAAAAAAATCCATGGAACCCAAACACAGCCTCTCACAACAATGCCAGCTGATACTATAATACAAATGGGTTTCCAGAATACTAACCTAGTGGGAGAAGCCCGTATACAAGTTTCCACCCTCCAGAAGTTAATTCCATTTTGGGGGGTCTCTCATCATATATATTGCCATCCTGTGGTTATTTCTTTGTGAATAAAACTTTGAAGATTGTAGGTCCAGACTTAGAGTAAATATTACATAATATTAGCTGAGCCTGGATGCATCCATCAACAAAGGCTGGGTTATGTGCTGCAGTAACAACTCCACTCTGAAATCTCAGTGACTAACACAACATAAGTTCGTTTTCTTTTTTCTCTGTATTCAATATATTCAGTATGCTCTGTTCTCTCTAATCACTCCAAGACATGAAAGTCATGATATAAGGGGTGATTTAGAAAGATTGAGCAGGACCAAAAAAGAGAGAGAGAGAGAGAGATCAATATTAGAGCAGGTATTCCAAAATGCAGGTGTCAGTTTTGTCATTTTCAAAAGTTTAGTTTAAATGAGCTAAGAGTATTATCAAAAAATAATTAAAGGTAAGAATGATAACAAAACCATGTAGCAATGAGTATTGTATAAACACTACCCAATTTGGTGTGGCTGAAACATTGTAAAGACCTGATCAGCTTTTGCCCAAGCATACTTACCGGGTATCAGCTCTCCCTAAAGAAAGAGCCTACTAATGGAGATGATTCCAAAACAGGTAGATATCAGTGCTAGCCAAACAGAATCAACATTCCTTTGGATTAAATAAATACTGGAACTGGAAGATTAGTTTGTGTTCACTATAATTCAGTGAGAGTAGATTAATCTGTATTGTAGCACTGCCCTTATGTCACTGAATTTCTTTTCCTAACGCCCACAGACTCCCTCCTTCCCCTTCCCCTGTCCTAATGATTTGTTCTCCCTAATTGTGCATCCCCCTATCCTTTGTCGAGTGTTTTGATAAATGTGGACACTTCTTCTTTATTTTCTTCACATTCTGTGCCTCTCGTGAGTCATTTCTGAAGGCACTGAATCATTTTCATCATTGCTCAGCCTCCTCCTGTTTGAAGTGCTTGTCTGGATATATGCTTATTCATCACCACTCTCTCTGCAACCCACATGTGTCCGGCACACTGTTTACATTGGGCTTTAATCTGTTGTTAGTGGCCAGCTCCAGTGTCCCCCTTCTTCCCCAAGAGGCCCATCCCTGTTCCTCCTGCCTGTACAGCTCCCAGTGGGAGAGCATAAAGAGCAGGAGTTCTGGCCCTTAACCTTGGCGTATGGACTCTGGCCCAAATCTTCATTCCAGACCTTCCCTTTTTGCTTGTCCTTTGTAACAGCTCCTTCCTCAGCATTGTCTGTACAGCCAAAGAGGCAAACATGGGGTCCCCTCCAAGGCTGGCTCCGAGGCTATTGTGGGATGACTGATGAGAGCTCATGTGCTCTCTCTCTCCACCTGCCCTCTAACACACGTTTTCTTCCTGCTACAAATGCTGGTGTTTTTTTATTTTGTTTTGTTTAAATACACTTCAAAGCGCAAATTCTCTAGTTCCCACTGATCAATGGAATGCACCGTTTTATGACCCCAAACACTGAGATTTTGCATGAATGCATTGATATTTAGTAATTGGTAATAGATCTTGACATTTCAACAGGCTACAATGGGTTATTCTCCATTCTCCTTTTTCCCTCCCCTAGCCAAGTTGCTCTGGAATTGATTTATGAAACTAGCTTGCTTTTTACTTATTTTATTCCTCATTATTCATATTTAATGTTACCCACACTTGACCTTGTGACTCTAATTCCTTAAACTGAATAATGTACACACATTGACTTTGTTCTTCTTGACAGGTCTTATCATTTTTTATCTTTGCCATCCTTCTTTCAGCCTTTTAAAGATCTAGGGCTCTCTGAATCTCTTATCTGTTTACATTCTTCTTCATTATTTGGTATTAATGTTCTTCTTTCAGCCATTATTCTCCAGGTTGTTATTTTCCCTCATTTCCTGATTTGAGTCTTTCTGTCACTGAGCCAGATCTCTCACTACCACATTTTAGAGGTCAACTGGAGCTTCATCCATGAAACTAATTCAGATGTTATAAAGAAAAAAAGTTGAACTGGGAATGCAGTAACAGTTCAGTTGGATCTTGCATGAGACTATAAGTGTTGTTGTTGTTGTTTTTTTAGAAACATCAGTCGTGAGTTGTTGCTAAAAGTATATGTTTCATCAGAGCAGGAAGATCACTTGGTAGTTAAAGCGTAGGATATAAATTTTGCCCCTGAGTAATTCTGAGGCCACAGATACACCATAGAACAATTATGTGACCATTATTTGTTCAGCAGTGTTTCATAGGAAGAATATGCTGTACTTTGGGAATATTTTTCACTAAGACATGAACTGGCAATTAACCATTAAGGCCCACCCAGTGACCTAGGTACATATGATATTATTTTTCTTAACTTCTTATAAAGTGTTGTAATGATGGTTAGCAGGAAATCAAGCACAATATTGGGGTTCTACATATGTACTATTAACATAGCTAGTTTGGTTACTCAGTTATTGAGACCTTTTTCCTCCCTCTGCTAAAGCCAAGAATGGGCCAGTTAGCACCACATGATCTCCCTGGCCAGGGGAAGACTTACAAGTATCTCCCAACTGCATATAGTTATACTGGGAACTAAGATGAGCCACTATTGCCCTGTCCAGGTGACTCAGTTGGTTGGAGCATCATCCTGTACACCAAAAACTTGTGGGTTAGATCCCCCGTTGGGGCACATACCTAGGTTGTAGCTCCAATCCCTGATCAGGGCTCATGTGGGAGGCAACCAGTCTGATGTTTCTCCCTCACTCCCTTTCTCTCTCTCTAAAATAAAAAAAAAATCAATAAAAATATCATTGGGTAAGAATTTAAAAAATGTTTAAAGATGAACCACTACCTTGGCCTTAAACCAGTCCATGACTTGACTAGAAAAATTATGTTAAACTATTGAGATAGAGACGGTGAATTAGGGTCATGCTCTTGAGGTGAACATATACCTTTATTTTTGTATAATACCATATTATTTTTAACATTATTATTTTATCATGACATTTCACATATTAGGTTTAGTGTAGACCATCCAAAGACATTTAGTTCTCATTTTGGCTTACAGTTTTGTTAATACTAGCATGTGGACTAGTATTATTATGCTTCAGTTGGCTTGTAAAACACCATTGTGATACAAAAAAAATATGGAGTTAACTGGGGAGTAGTAATGTGTGCATAAAAGAAGTTAGGGATTTTATGTAAAGGCCCTTCAATGCTTTTTGCTATCAAACAGCTGTCATTTATGTTGGTCTCGACAGTATTGCTTTCTGTCCCAGTGTCTCTTAAAGGCATTTTTATCACAAAAGCTAGGACAACAACAGCAAACAAACCTCTATTTGTATGCACCCCAGGTTTTCTTTCTTTATCTATTTGTCCTCCTAACAATAAAAATAAATAAATAATAAATAAATGTTACAAATTTTTAAGGGTGTACCAAAATTTATTTACTTTTTTATTTTTTGAACTATTAACTACATTCTGCTGCAAGTCGCAATGATTAACCAGAGCCATTTGTACTGTGCATTAGACCAACTCTTTCAGGTTTCAAATATCCATTAATCATCCACAGCAAGAGCCCTAATACCCAGGTAGGATGTAACCAACTGCATAGTTAGGGTTAAGGTAAGTTGCTGCAAAAAAATAAACTCCAAATGGAGTGTCTCTAAACTAGAGAAGTTCATTTCTTTTCCACATGGAGTAAATAGATCTCTTTTTCTTAGGGTCATCCAGTGACTCAAGTCCCTTCTGTATTGTTACTTTGCAAATTCCCAAGACTTTACACTTGTCCATATGGTTGAAGTAAGGTTACTACTCAACCTTGGCCTGTAGGAAGGGGAAAGAGAGATATGTGGGGCAAGCAGAAGTTACACACACTACTTGTGCTCCCTTAAAATGTCAAGAACTTAGTCACCTGGTTGCCTCTGGCTATAAGGTAGTCACAGGAATTCTCTGGCTGGATGGCTACAAACCCACTAGATCTGGAAGGTGGATGTTAAAGAAGAGATGAAGAAGATAATGGATCCTGGGGGACAATTGGTGATCTCTGCTACACTTGTTATTGGGAGAATGTTATTGTTGTATGTTTAAATCTTCAGAGAAATGCAAATGTGTGTCAGTGTGTGTAATGTGTGTGATTTTGTACAATCAGAGATTTCCCACACATTCACTAATAGCTAATATTTCCTCAATATGTTTAATAAATAAAAAATTCAACATGGGAGGGAATTTCAGGTGATCTGTTTAAGAAGGTCATATCTCTTACTTTTCCATTATTCATTGGAATAGATGAAAGCCTCACTCTTGGACTTTTACTTATATCTTTTACACCTCAATCCCTTCCAGCCCCCAGCTTCAATTAAGCATAAGTTGTCGAAAAATAGTTTTAATCTTTTTCTGTTTTTTGTTTTATTTCCTGTTGAAAATTAGGGTTATACATGTCACTGATATTAGTAAACAGTGACAAAAGCAATGAAGTTTCAAGGTTTACTACCATTGATTGGAACTTGCTTAATTTAAATGCTATGTTTCATTCAATCATTTTACCACCCTGTGAAAAGGATATTCTCATATAGATAAGGGAGTTGAGACTTAACACCATAAGCTGCTTACCCAAAGTCACTTGGCTAGTGGGCCTTACATGACAGACAGCCTGAGCTCTAAATCAATGTTTTACATCTATTCATTTTTCAGGTAAATGAGACAGAAAGCTAAATTCTATTTACATAGATGTATCAGTGCAATCCGGTCATGCATAATCTCCAATATTCAGAGTGGCCTAGACTCCATACCTGTGAAATCATAGTATTTTGAAAAGATGCCAAAGTAGACATGAGCTTTTCTCTGTTCTTGCTTACTCTTCAAAAATCACACTACCTTTCAGTGCAATGGTAAAACCAGTGAGTTAGAGCATTCCTTTTTAACAGTTTCATAAAATAGAAGTACTTTTGATCCTTTCTCTATTACCAAGTACACAGGCACCATCCAGCCTGTTTTCTTACTGGTAAATGACTATAAAAATACAGCCCTCCATCCCTCAGCAGTGATAGATAAGAAGTCCTGAAACAGCATTAATAATTAATGGGCAGACAAGATGAAACTCCAGTTGCTCAGACTGCTGTCTCCACATAATCTGTATTTTATACAAAAGGAGAAAGAACTCAATGGAATTTCAGCTGTGACCGGATAAAAACTGCCAGCAAAACGTGATAAGGAAAGTCTAATGTGTATATTAATCATGTTTATAGCTCCTCATTTGTTGATATATTAGCCTAAACTCCCTTTAAAAATACATTTTTGATCACCAGTAGATTCATTTAATGCAACCAAGCCTCAAATAAGGTCCAATTAAAGTTTCCAATTTTTATTAATCAAAAATAATTAATCTGCCCCATAAATCATGGAACAAATAGGTTAAGAATTTTAGTGCAAGATGAGAAGCATTAAGAAAAAAATCTAGAAAAGTTTGATGCATGATGTAAATATGCCATTGTATGTTTATAGCTTGAGTTAACATTTGGCATTTTTATTATCCAAATTGTTTTTCTAGATATAATGAACGTATAATGTGACTCAAAGCAAGACACAGTTTACCCTTGAATGGTGTAGATTTCAAATATGATGCATTTTTATTTTCTCTGGATCAGTTATAACAAAACTGATTACAGAGTTAGGGTAGAAAATGGAGTGTTTCTAGAAATGTCTTTGTTTTTGTAGTTAAAAAGCCTAAGACAATGAGGCCCCATATAATCTAGAAGTAAAGGAGTTTCTGTGTACAACTTGGTAACTGTTTTGACAGCTAAAAATACATAGAGAAATAAAAATTGAGAGAAAATTTGTTTAATCATACATGTTCAATAATCCTTAAACTTTTCACCTAACTATAGTCATGTCCTAAATATGTCAGAAACATCAAGACTGTAATGGGTAAGAGAGGGCAGGGGAAGATATTCTAAATCTAGGAATGTGTCATTTAGCCACAATATCAAAGATGTTGAAGAGGCAGAAAACCAGGTACACCCAGACGTGTGCTTATTGTTTGGAATAGTTTGTTACAGATGTATTTAAATTCACATATTACGATTTAGCTGTTAGTCTATGTGTGGCGGTCATGCTAGTACATGAAAGTTCATAAATGTCGGGGCCAAAGAAGTTAGAATAGGCCCTAGAGAAGGCAAACAGCGAAAGCCGTAGGAAAAAAACAAGTAAAAATAAAAGAAGACCAAAGGTACTAAGATAATGACCATTAAAATCCATAAGTTTTATTTGCTAAAATAAATACAATTATATTAGTGGAATATGTTAACTCATGCAGTCAGGGCAGAGTATAGGAGCAATTTGGTTCATGTGTTATACAGGTCAAATAAAGTTATACAGGTGGAAATAACTCCCCAGTTACAAATTCACCTTCAGCCACAGCTATAAGTAATAACCTGGGGCACTGGACTCCACTGGGCACAGAAGAGATGAAGCAGAGGGACCTGAAATCAAGGAAATGCAGCACCACTATTAGAAAAAAAATTCACAGCTCTTTCTACAAATGGCCAATCAGAATTATCACTATTCCCGTAAAAAAAGATAATGCATTTTAGAGAATTTAGCCATGTTTTATAGGCTGATACGGTTTTGGAAATTTAGCTGCCAGGTCATCTAAAGCTTGAGTGTTATGAATAAAGCACAAGAGGCAGAGATGCATGACCTACATAGGCAAACTTGACCCTCTATAAATTTATTTATTCACTTGTAATAGGGGGATAATAATACCTAATCTGCTTGGCTCACAGGAATCAAGTGAGGATTTTTGTTTAATGAGAAAAGGTGTGAAAGGGGACCTGTGGAACTATAAAAACCACACAGATGTGAAGTGTAATTAATAAGCCACAGGGTTTCTCACCTTTCTATAAGGATTCCTAAGAATTGAGGATTAAAGCTGGAACCCTGCGTCTCCAGACCTAGTCCATCTCCCTTAAAAATTCTACCATTAAGCCTGCAACCAGCATTTCCGCAAACAAGGCCTAAAAAATACTAGTTCCGTGAAAAAAATAGTGTTATTTTTAAAAAGAGTCTTGTGGTGAAACCTGTTTGGGAAACACTTATTAAGTTAAACAGGTTTGTTTCCTGCAGGACTTCTCGGAATCTTTCATTAGGAAACTCCAGAGGAGGGATACTGAAAGGAATCTTCCCAAGGTTATTTGACCATGGAAACTGTTCACTGCAAATCATCTCGCGGGATTCTTATTCTGCCGAAATTGCTTTGGAAAACACTGATGAAACCTTTTGTAATTTCTCAAAATGCACACATTGAAGACACACTGGCTTCTAATTCTTTTGAGGCGCACAGCGCTACTATTGAGACCAACATTTCTCAAAATGCAGTCACTTGGGAAGCTTGTTTGAAATGCCGACTCCAGAGCCTCACCTCTAACTACAGGCAGAGAGTCACAGGGATCTGCATTTTTATAAGCTTCTTGGGTGATTCCCAGACCAGTCTGAAAAAAACACTGCTGTTCCAGGAGTGGGCCATGGTGGTCTTGTGGTTTTTAATGGCTCATTAGCATGAGGTGTCTCATCTATGACAGACCTGTGCTTTGTGAGCCCCAAAGAGGCAAGTTCCTCCTTGAGAATCTCCAGGTAGATCAATTCCTTCAGTACCCACCAGCGCACACTTCTCCTGATTGCCCAGCCCCTAGCTGTAACAACCACTGTGTTATGCACATAACACTCTTGATAAAATATCCGCCTTTCTTAAAAATGACATACTTCAATGAGTAAGAGCATAGGTATTTCCCAACATGAATATTCTTTGGAAATCCAAATTTATATGCCTGGGAAAGGAGAAATGTAACATCTGCTTTGCTAGCAGAGCTATTAAAAATAGAAAGGAGAGAAAAACAGGACACCTCTCTCACACCTTTAACATAATACAGTGAAGTAATACTGTCTAAAAATGTCCCAGGGGGCGACATGACATTATAAATATAGTCGGCCCTGTATAAGAAGACATTTTGAGATTAATCTAGAAAGTGAGTCAGACTATTTGCTCTGTAAAATCTACTGATCCTGTGAGCCATATTAAAAAGCCGAAATGCTACATGTTACTGAGAATGCAAGGACATTCTGGCGGTTATCAATTTCTGTAGCACTAAAAAGTCTTTTGTGCTGGGCCCTTTTTGTGTATTTCCCAAAGCAGTGTGAGATTGTTTTTTACCTGTAAGTACACTAAGGAGAAAAAAAGAAGTCCTTAGCTGCTCTGGGGAGTGTTTGTCACTGGCTCTTCGGTCCATCAAATTGCAATCTTTCTTCATCCTAGTTATGATTCATTGAAGACAGCATGGATTCTGGTTGAGTTTAAATCTTAGTTCTTCCCCTTATTTAGGTTCTTAAGGTCTTTTACCTTCAGAGTTTCACCTGTCACCTAGGATAATAGTAGCACTTACCTCTCAGAATTCTGTGAATCAAATGAGAAAATGCACAGTGGCTGGCACACACTAACTGCTCAAAAGTACTAGTTGTTATTTCCCAGTCCCTTCAGGGTAGGAGGTGTGTTTTACAGCTGTTCTCTGTCCATCACTGAGCCTAGAAAAGGGCTTCACATGTGTAGGGGAATGAATGAATGACCTTTGGAAGTTGAAAGAAGGAACATATTGAAATGAATTAAGGATCTTGTAAAAAAATCTGGATATTTTCTTTGGACATTAAGAATACTGTGAGACAATTCTTAGAAGAGTAAGATACACAATAACATGATTTTAATCCATCCCTGCTTCTCCATTCTGGACCCAGGAATCAAGGTGGGCTTCCCAGGCCCATTGCCCCTCCCTTACTATCATGCCTTTTCTGTGTGCGCCTTTGAATATGGTTTCCAAAATCATCCTTTAGATAAAAATGAAGCTGATCTTCATAGAAAACTTAGAGGTGAAACACACTATCAAATAAAAATGACTTACTTATCGAGTTGCCATGGTGTTGTCTTCACTTTGGTTTTTAAGAAAGTATCTTTAGTGCTACCCAAATAGCGAGACGATGAAGTACTTCATCAGCTGAAAGCAAAATTGCTATAGTGAAAAATGGGGTGTGTGCTGATGAATATCACTTACATGCTGCTGTGTGGTGGAGATGTTGCTAGACAGTGTGCCAGGAAAAGTTACACTCGCTGATTGCACTTTTAACCCAATGATAAGTGGGGCACTGAAAACCTGGTAGAATGAGAACTACAAATATTTAAACTATCACTTCACTCCTACACCTGATGATGGAAAGTTTTATCTTAGAGTCTGGTGAAAAGTGAAACGAGTTGTTTGCATCTACACATTAGGATTTGGCTAAAGCGTAAGGAATATTCTTCCTTGTGGCTTGTGCAGCAGGAATAAGGATTGGTAGTGAGGGGAGGGACTGAAACTGAAATCTCAGAGTTGGCATGAAGCACCACAGTGGCATCCCCACCCTCCCAGGACACTGTCACATGAGCCTGTCAATCTTGTTAGACCAGCATACATGTCTTTTGACTCGAAGCTAAATATGACCTAGTCTGGTAGTTTCCTAAGTCTGACATATTGCGTTGGGACCCATCGCTGGACCATAAAATCAGCTTAGTGGTTAGTGGTAGGAACTAGTGCTGAAAAATAAGATAGAAGCACATAGAACAGAATAGGATACAATACAATACAATGCAATTCAATACAATGCAATACAATACAATGAAATACAATGCAAATCACATAGTAAGGATTAGATTTATTTTGTAAAATTTTATTTTAGTGTGTTTGTGTATATGTGTGCATAGCAGCTCAAGATATAAATTGTATTTCTCACTTTGAGTTTCATTTTAAAAATTCTGAGTCACTGGCTAAGAAGCCATGTTCCTGTGTCCATTTATATTATAAGTTACCAAGCAGGAAGGACAGATGTTTCCACTGTGCCTCTCAGGTTACTAGCCATTGTCTATACCTTTTCTGTGCACTCTACTGAGTTGCTCACCCAGTAGCTAATGCACCTAACAGCTAACATTTACTGGCCAATTATATCAGCTGTCAGGTAGTGTGCTAAGTGTTCCATATGTATTTTAATCCTTAAAACAGCCCTACAAATCAGAGACTATTTTATAATTATTCCACTTGTGTAGATGAGGAAACTGCCTCATCTACTGCCCCCCAGGTGGGTTAAATAATTTGCTCAAATTTTCACAGCTAGAAAAGGGGAGAGCTAGGATTTGAACCCAGACAGCTTGGCTTCAAAGGGTTCACACTTGACAACTATTAGAAGTCTAAGGTTTAAGGGCTCAGACGCCCTCCCACTTTATTGCCAACACTATCCTTCCCTGCTCTAAATCAAGGGCATCAAAGCCAGCACCTCCTGCTGCAATATCCCTGATTATCGCAATTTAACACAACATTTATTTGGTTGAACCATATGAAATTACCAATATTTGCCTACATTTGAACCATAAAACCAGCAGTTTCATATGGCTCAATCTAATAGCCCTTTCTATGTGCAAAGGGGTAGTAAAGGATGGATAACATATTGTTTCCAAACTTAAACATTTATTATCTAGGGACTGGGAAAAATGGACACTTGGGAGTTTTTCTATTTCACTTTTTATTCTATTCTAGTTGGATTTTCACAGGAACATGTTTGCTTGAAAACTTTATATGAAAAAATTGCAGAATGTTAGAGCTGAAAAGGGCTTTACTGACTGTTCAAACTGACCCCTTTTTTATATATGAGGAAACTGACATCTAATTGTTCCCTTTCACAGAGTCAGAAGGAAAGCATTTCAGGGACCCACTTATAGGAGGCTAAAGTTCAGTGGTAAGGTTTATTGTAGAAGTAAAATCAAAGGACTACCCCAGATTCAGCTCCAGCCTCATCTCTGTCTATCCCACTGTGGAAAAAGTCCAGCTTTGTCTTCATCAAGCTCAGAACCAAGGCCAAGATCTGGAAATTCTCTGTCATTGGTTCAGTCTGTATTAAAGCTTAGTTCAGTTCAGCCTTTGTCCCCATTGGTTAGTTTAGCTTCTGTTCCCTGGCTGTGCTCCAGCTGGTGCTGCATTGCTGTACTCAGGCTTGCACTTGGAGCCTGGGTCCCAGGCAGCTGCTAGGCCTGCATGGTTGCTATATAGAGAGTGTGCAAAGAAATAGGGCTAGCACATGTTACTCAGAGAGAGTCACAGAGAGAGAGAAACAGACAAGCAGACAGAGACAGAGAGAGAAACGGAGAGAGAGAGCATTCGCCTTTGTTAGGCTGATTTATTATCTCCAGTTTGGGAAGGACCAGGTGCTTTTCCAAAATAACCAATCAACTTCCCTATCCTTTGCAGCTGGTGCTGGTTCCTCCCCCTAACCAATCCATTTTCTAGATCTTCCAGGGTTTTGTGTCCCTTATCCAATCTGATCCTTTTCCCATGCTAGATAGACAGGTCTTTATGGTCACCAGCTTGGTTTCTACCACACATGCCTCATAGCAGGAGCACTTCCTTTTGTGCCATCTTGGCTTCTACTGGCCATGCACTCAGCAGAGGAATTTCTTCTGTTGTTTTTATTTCTTCCTCTATAATGACAGGTGGCAATCCTTCCTGTTTGCCTTGAGGATTAGGTTTTGAGGGTAGAGGATGGAAAGGTCCCCTGGGGAGCCTATAAATGCTGCAACTTCCTAGTGAAGCAATCTTATATCTAATTCGGTTCCCTAGTTCATTATGCTTAATGTCTGATTCCCTATGCTCTCTTCCTTTATTAATACCTAGCTAATGACACTAACATACTGAGATTAAGTGACTAGTGTCAGCAACAATTACTGGCAAAGCCAAGGCTAAAATTCAGGCTTGTATTGCTTTTATTTCTAGTCTTGAAGTTTTTTGACTACATGGAAATAATCACTTATAGACTAAAACATTCAAGGTGTGTGAATCCTATAAATACCTTCCTACCTTTGGTTGCTAATAAGCTCACAGTGAACCAAACGCAAAATCCATCATTAATAGTTACAGTTCAACCTTTATTTTCCATTTGCCTTTATTTATTTATAAAATTTGTTTGCCTTAATGTCTTTAGCCTTTTAAATTTGCTATGTTGTATGATGTAGAAAACTGCCTCAATTGTTTTTTTAATGAGAAATGGTTAAATTTTACAAGTGTTCATTCAGTATTATAAAAAGGTTTCAACCATATGCATGTGAGTGATCAAAAGGCCTGTGAGAGGTAAAGTAGGATGCTGGATGAGGCCAGCAGAGACAATGGAGGTGGGGCAGGTAAGGAGTCAGGAGGTAGAAGAGAGGCTGAGAAGCCACAAAAGATCTGCCATGAAGGAGCAGCAACATATAGGACAATGACAAGCAGTAAGGATGCTACAACAGTGGCACTGCTGTTGCTCATGGCTCCTGAAGTAGTAAGTAGAACTTGTCTGATTTACTGCTACAACACGGCATCAGCTGATGCTTCCTCCCACCAGTGCCCAACAGGAACCCCTTATCACAGCAAGGCTGGGCCCCTATACAGCTGCCACCACTTATCATGAGATCTCAGCATTCAGTTTTGGTTTGTGCTATTGTCATATTCTTACCTCTATGTATATTAATCTTTAAAAAGATGCATCCTTCAGTATGAAATCTTCCTGACTTCTGAATCCCCAAAGTATCTCTTCTTTATCTTAATTTCTATACTAAATTTAGTTATCAAAATGTTCATATTTTACAACCACATTTTAAATTGTGAGTTTCTTAAAGAATGTATTATAACTGTGTGTGTCCCCAAAACAAGCATCAGTACTTTACAAATGAGAGATGACCATAATGTATCTTAAATAAAAAAGATAGTGGACATTGATGGATTCTTTGTTTCTACATACCTTATTCATAAATTTAAAAAATGAAAAAAATGGAATGTTTATTCAACCTTTTGTTGCTCTAATGTTTGATTTCCCATGACCATTAGAAAAGTTCTTATACTGACAGAGACAAATGTCAAAACCCTTTTTAATGTGTGTTGGGTCTTTATTGACAAATAAGCACTGTTTGCTTTTATCATATACAAGAAGTTTAATTTTATGTAATTTGAGCTATATCTGGTTAATTCTACTAAAATCCTTTTTAAAGTTATAGGCATTTCAAACTATTGGAAATTTTTTCATTTATTCATGATTTTTTTATTCTGTCACTCACACGGAAAGGGCAGTGATAGTTTAAGGAACATGATACCACACCATAGTGCTTATTCTGTCATCAGAAGATTGTGAAATGAAAGCAAGATGGCTCCCAGAAGTTTTCTTTGATAGCTTTTACTTCAGTGACCCAGAGCTATGTAACTTTTCAAGTGATAACTCCCTAATTAGCTGGTGCTTTAGTAGCCTCTGCCTACATCTTGTCCTCAGCCCAAATGTTCCCTTATCTAAACCAAAGTGCTACATGACGTCTTTGTTGTTTTAGGAAAGCAGTTACCATTCCCAGGCTGCCCCCACACTATCTCAGATATGTGTTATATGACACTTCTTCAAACTCAGAGAAGAGTGTAGGAAAAAGAAAAAATCTTTCTAGTTCGAATTTTTGCTAGCAATTTAAAATAACCAGTTCTTGAAACAAAGCTTTACTCTACGTGCTGCTGGGTTTTAGCTTGTGTACACAGACCTAAAGCATGCCAGTATTATGCACGTACAGGGCAGTGAGAAATCAAAAAGGCTTAAAAGGGGATCTTTTAGCAGCAAAAATATGAATATAAGTTTTAGTTCCAATATGGAAGATACGAGCATTTTCCTTTTATTTCACAATTGTGGGGAAAAAAAGACATTTAGAAAAGGGAAATAAAACATCATACAGAGAGAAGCCTGTGATTGAGAGAGTAACAGAATGTCCTTGAAAATTATTGAGCATGATTAACAGCTCCTTCTGGCAAATTAGAAGGAACTAAAAGCATCTAAAAGTTAAAGATGAATAAACAAATGGAGAGGTTGTGGACTATAGTAAACATAAGTCAGGACTGTGAGTTTTGTTGTAATTCAAGATAGTTGAAGTGGTGAGAAAAATTGAAAGAAGAAATGACCAGTGACATCAAAGATCTGATTATTTCCAATTCCCACATGGAGGCTTTGAGAAGGCCTAGAGGTCCAATTCCTGTCCTTAAAAGCAGGGACCAAAGTGGAAACAGAAAGAGTAGAAACAAATGGGAATATAGCCTAGAACACGAAATAATATGGGGAAACTGAACTTGGGGTAAGTTGAAGGAGATAGTAATTCTGGAGAACCCTGACTAATACATATCAGCCCATAGGCTCACACCCAGGAAAAAGCCATAGAAACTGTTCCTGAGGAAGCCCAGATATTGGATTTACTAGACAAAGACTTTAAATCAGCTATTTTAAGTATGTTCAAAGAACCAAAAAAGGTCCAAAGAATAAAATAAAAAATTGCAAACAGATAGGGAATATCATTAAAGAAATAGAAATTGTAAATAAAAAAGAAATTGTAGAGCTGAAAAGTACAAAAGCTAAAATGAAAAATTCAATAGAAGAACTGAACAGCACATTCGAGTTGGTAGAAGGAAAATAATCAGTGAATTCAGATCAATTCACTATCAGTGAAGATAGGTCAATTTAGATTACATAATCTTAGAATGAAGGAAAAAGAAAATGAAAAAAATGCACTGAACCTTGGTGACTTCTGGGATATCATCAAGTGCACCAACATACACGCAATGGAAATCTTGTGGGGGGCGGGGAAGGTGACAAAGGGAAAAAAGTATTTGGGGGAAATAATGAATAAAACTGATCCAAAATATGGTGAAAACTGTGGCGGATACTGGCCAGCAGTATCCATCGCTGCTGCAGATGCTCATCAAAACACGAGAAAAATATATACATGGACAACTGAGTCCTGTGGAGAAATAGGGACAAAATGGCCACTCTCTCTAGTGGAGAGTGCCTCATTCTCCCACCCAAGCAGGCTTTTATTAAGAATACAGATACAGTTTGTGAATTACAGTTTGGCCAGGAAGATAAAACAAGCTTTGAAAGGGGCTGGCAGATCTCCCACTGGGATTCTGGGCTGAGATTTTGGGGTTTTATCATTTAAAAAGACTACAGGACTTAAAAGCTTAGTTTCATTTCCTGCCTGTGCCTTCATATTCTAATTAAAGAGCATCCTCCAGCAAGCAGGTCTTACATGATCTTTCATATTCTATGTCCCAGGTCTGATTACCCCAGGGTTCCACAGACTCTGGTCTGGACTGCACCACCCCTGTTATTTCCACAGGCCTGAGTCCGGCAGAGGAGACAAAGGCAGCCAGGAGACTTGGATTCTCAAGGACTCAGGCTTTGACAAATCCGAGGGGGCAGGGGTCGATGTCGATCACCCCTTCATTTCCATAGCCCCCCAAGTCCTTCCCTGAGGCATTCCCACATGACCATATCTGTCTTAGGTTTATCCTCTTTCTTAGAGAATTGTTACCCATCATTGACTGCCAATCATGCAAAGGGAGCCAGGCATTAGAACAAGCAGTGGTCATGCCAGGGAAATAAGTTTTGTCTCCTTAGTGTCTCCTGGTTCGGAGGCCTTTTACTCAGCCTTAGCCATGGGCGGTTACAGTTTCCTGAGACCAGGCAAGGCGGACCCCAACAGAAAACCATTAATTTGCCCTGTCTGGCGTAGCTCAGTGGATTGAGCGTGGGCTGAGAACCAAAGCATCGCAGTTTCGATTCCCAGTCAGGGCACATGCCTGGGTTGCAGGCCACGGCCCCCAGCAACTGCACATTGATGTTTCTCTCTCTCTCTCTCTTTCTCCCTCCCTTCCCTCTCTAAAAATAAATAAATAAAATCTTTAAAAAAAATACAGGACACCCAGTTACACACAATGATTAAGAAACAAAATAAAACAAAACAAAAAAAACATAAATCTATACCTCCAAGAAGCTTAGCCAGCTCTATGTGGGATAATCTCAAGGACATACAAACTTAGACACATCATAATCAACCTGTGAGAAGAAAGATAAAGAGAATCTTGAAAGTAAGAAGAGAACAAGAACTCCCATGTATTAATGATCCTTAATAAAATGAATAGATGAATTTTCATCAGAAACTGTGAAGGCCAGAAAGCAGTGGAATGAAATAATTTGAAATGTTGAATAAGAATTTTATATATCCAGCATAACTACTCTTTAAAAATAAAGAAGAAACAAACACACACCTAGATAAACAAAAATTCAGTTTGTTGCTATCAGGCTTCCCTATGAGTAATGCTCAAAAGAGTCCTTCAGTCTGAAATGAAAGAACCCTAGACATTAATTTGAATCTAGGTGAAAAACTAAGAAGTGGGAAAGGTAACTACATAGATAAATATAAAAGACAGTATAAATTTATGTATGTATGTATGTATGTATTCATCTATCTATCTATTTATTTACTTACTTATTTTTAATCCTCACCCAAGGATATGTTTATTGATATTTTTGGAGAAAGACAGAGAGGGAGAGACAGAAACATTGATGTGAGACAAAAGTCAATTGGTTGCCTCCCATATGCACCCTGACCAGGAATTGAACCAGCAACCTATGTATGTGCCTTGACCATGAATTGAAATCACAACCTTTAGATGTACAGGACAATGCTCCAATCAACTGAGCCACCCAGTCAGGGCTATAAATTTTTTTTGTTTGTTTTTAACTCTTTTTTTTTGTATTCCTATGTGATCTAAAAGAAAAGCAATTTTAAAAAGCAATAATTATAAATCTGCATTATTGAGCATATAAGGTATATGGATGTAATTTATGTACAACAATAGTGCAAAAGACTAAGGCAGATATGGCGCTATGTAGAAATAAAGCTTTTGTACACTCCTGAAATTAGGTTAGTATTATTACCCTGAATTGAAGTGTTTAAATTTAAATATAAACTATAATCCCAGGAAAGCCAATAAGATAATAACTAAAAAATATAGTAAAAGAAACAATGAAAAATTAATATGGTGCACTAGAAAAATGTTTAACATAAAAAAGCAGTAATGGAAAACATAGGGACAAAAAGAACATGAATGAATAAAAGGCAAATAAGAAAATGACAAATTTATAGCCTTCCTTATAAGTAATTAAACTATCAAAAGGACTGGAATTTTGAAATTCTGTGATCCAACTATATGCTGTCTAGAAAGGACATATTTTCAGTGATACAAACAGATGGAAAGTGAAATAATGGGAAGATATACCATGTAAACAGTAACCAAGAGACAGCTGTCTATTAATGCACATTAATATCAGGAAAAAAGACTTTAAAACAAAATTGTTATTAGAGATATAGAAGGATGTTTTATAATGATAAAAAAGTACATTTATCATGAGACATATGATTATAAACCCTAAACAGAACCCGAAAATACATGAAGCAATATGTGACAAAATTGAAGGAAGAGCTGGATAATAGTGGAGATATCAATACCTTCATTTAAATACTGGATGGAACATCAACAGGGATATAGCACAATTAAACAACACTGTAAACCAACTAGACCTAACAGGCATCCCACCACAACAAAAGAAGATTACACATTTTTCTCAACTACACATGGCACATTTTCCAGGCTAGACCATGCTATGTTAGGCTATAAAACAAGCCTCAATAAATTTATAAGATTAATATCACACAAAGTATTTTCTACTACCACATGCAATTAAATGAGAAATTAATAGAACATTAGCAAAATTTATAAATATGAATTCCTTCACAACCTGGGAGTAGGCAAAGATTTCTTAGGCAAGGCACAGAAAATACCAACCTTTTAAAAAATTGATAATATAGACTCCATTAAATTATAAAATTTCACTTATCAACAACACAGTGAAGAAAGTGAATTGACAAGCCAGAGATTGGGAGAAAAACACTTGGTAAAGATATATTTGACAAAGAACTTGTGTCCAGAATATATTAAAAATTTGTATACCTAGGGCACAGGATTTCTTAACTTCGTTCTCCTTATAGCTCTCCCTAAGGAGGCTTTTTGGACATCTTTTTCTCTCATCACCCTCACAATTAAATTATAATACTACAAATATACTTTGTACAGTTTTATGTACTATGGCCCTTTGTGTGGCTACAAACCATTGTAATACTTAAAATCTTTTACACACACACACACCCCAAAAAAGGTAATTTTTACCCACTTGGGGGTTATGTTGCCACTATTGAGAATAGTTGCTCAATTAAATTATTTTAAATGGGCAAACAATTTGAACACTCTTAGCAAAGAAAATATCTGGATGGTTAATAATCACATGGAAACATGTTCAAATCATTAATAGTCAGAAAAATGCAAATCAAAAACACAATGAGATTCACAGCAACCAGAATGACTAAAAAAATTGACACCAAAAGTTGTGAGTACACGAGCAACCAGAACTCGTATACATTACTGGTAGGATCCAATCTCTTTGGCAAATGGTTTGACAATTTCTTATAAAATTGAACATATACCTATCTGTTATTGAACTGTTTCAATTCTAAATTTTTACCCAAGAGAAATGAAAATGTATGTCTATACAAGACTTACAAAAGAATATTCATTGCAGGCTTTATTCACAATAGTAAAAAACTGGGAGGGGTAGACCCATTCATAACATATTCCCCTGTCCATCAACAAGAAAATGGATAAACAAATTAAGTTATATTCATTCGAAGGAATAATACAAATATGAAAACAGTGAAAGTGATAAGCTATCAATTTGTGCAAAACCATTTGATAAATCTAAAAAGTGCTAGGTGAAAGAAGTTTTGCACAAACCAGTTCTAACTATATGATCCCATTTATATGAATTTCTAGAACAGATAAAAATAATCTAGCTGATCAAAACATCAGTTGCCTCTGGAGGTAGAAGTGGGAGAAAAGGATTGGCTAGAGAGGAGTTTGAAGGAACCTTTTGGGATTATGGAAATATTCCATATCTTGATAAGAATTCAGGCAGATGAGTGCATCTGTCAGAAGTCATCAAATAGTACATTTATTATTTAGGTGTTTCACTGTATCTAAACTTTACCTTATAAAAAGCATGTAAATCAGTGGTGGAGTCTTGATACAGTGATATACATGCTGAAATGTTTAGGGGTAAAAGGTACTAGTGTCTACAATTCAGTTTCAAATGCATCAGAAAGGAAGATAGCTTTATGGTTAGGTACATATGTAATAAATCAAATATGGCAAAACATAATTATAGAATCTAGGCCATGAAATAAGGATGTTCAATATAAATTCTTTCAAACTTTATGTATGTTTATAACTTTCATAATAAAATGTTGAGGAACAATTATATTCAGCTAGAGCATGGAAATCAAGGTCACTCTTGAAGCCCGCACATTTTTAGAAGAAAACTGGCCGGGTAAAGGGAAGCATGAAATAAGGCAAAACTATTCAATGGAAGCTGTGTGGTCTTGAGTGCATTGTGTAACCTCTCTTTATCTACTTTTTCTAATCTATAAAACAGCTCAATAAATCCCTACCTCATAAGTTTGTGATAAGGACTGGAGATATTTGGTCTTCACTGGGTATGAAAATGTAGCGACTAATTTATTGTTACTTGATAAATGTCATGCTTAAATAAACCTCTTAGTCTCTTTGTTGTCACCAGATGTTGCAACCACACCTAATCTCCAAAGGTTGTTAGGATAATTAAGTAAATTAACACATGTAAAGTGTTCAAAATAGAGTCTAGGAAAATCCATGTAAATAAAAATAGGTTGGATTATATGAAAAGGCAAAAATAGTTGAATATTGGCAATTTTGTATGGCCCAATCTAATAGCAATTGGTATAGATATAAAATACATGAAGATGAGCATAGACATATAAATCTGCCTAAGAAAATCTATATGGGGCTGATACACAGTGTCAACCAAACATTCTGGCACATTTTTGGTGCCTGAGCAACAGCTTCTCTTAGTGACTTAGTCAAGCCACCAGCTGTCATTAAGGTCACTGGCTCTTCCTGGTTTTGCCAGGACTTTCCTAATTCTAGCACTTGGGTACCCACATCCTGGGAATCCCTTCAGTCTCAGGCAAACCAGGATGGCTGGTCACCTTAGGATGTACAAAAGCTATTGCCAGAACTAGCATCCAAGCAGGCATGACCTCTGCTTTGACTGCTGCCTAATATCTTAGTTTTACAAATAGATCATTTAAAAAATCACACAGCAAAGTCCACTTTCTATCTGAAAAGCTTTTTCATACCCAGACTTGTCTTAATTTCCAGAGGGTGACAAGAAAACCTGCTAAAGTTTGGTTTTGGTCAAATGTTACTCTTTAACTCCAACTATTTGGCTATTGGTGTTGCTCTATACCACAGAATCTACTAAAGTTCAGTTTACTTAATTAAGAGTCTATAACATGGAAGCATAGGGGACACTATAACCTGGTAGTTGGCCAGGGGTGTCACCACATCTGGGACTAAGGCCCAGTAAGAAATCTATAGACCATTTTATAGTTATATTCAGCACTGTCAGCAGTAATCTTCAGTAGGAGGCAAGAAATAGGATGGTACCTTAGAATGATCCTTGTACTTAGAACTTTTCCAGGCACACCGCCTCCTTACAGCATGTGGAGCCTCCACATTCTAGTCTAACCTAGAGGTGTGTTAAGCATTAACACAGCAAGGCTTAATCTGCAGGGGGGACGCCCTCACACTGAAGGCTGAGCCCTGGGGAAATTGCTTATGAGCTCCAGCTGGAAAACACATATGGGCAACGAACAGGTTTATCTTTGTAAAACTCTGTTTACAAACAAGGTGCATTTGTTCTCCATACAGTTTGTCTTTGCCACTGGCACTGGAGGAATCCAGTTTCAACATAAGAAATACAACTTTGGATCGCCCCCAAAATCATGTGTAGTTTCTTGCCAAAGTTTTTCCTTTTAAGGTAGTCCCTTTGTCCCAGAATGGGAGAGCTGGGGTACACTTACTCATTCAGAAATGATTTTGAGATTTATTGGATAAGCTTTATGTTTCAGGAAAATATACCAAGGACACATCAAATTTAATTAGACACACCTACCCTCAAAAGTCATCTGATAATCCCTAGACACCAATAATGTTGGCACAAGACACATAATGTCATAAAAGGGGAGTTATCGGCAATAATGTCAAAAAAGTGTAAGGAAGATTCAAAGTCTTAGTGAATACAGTAGCTTGTGAGCTGGGCTTGAAAAGATGAATACAATTTCAACTGAGCAGAATAAGAGTCCAGGAAAGGTTGATAGAACAAATGATAAAGGCATTGAAAGACAGGGGAGAAGATGAAGCATGAGGAAAAAAACAAGTCATCAATTTTGACTAAGATATGGGGTATGAATAAAGTGTGAGAGAGACATGTACAGAAAAGTAGCCTAGGGCCAAATCAGATAGGCTCTGAAATGACAAGCAATGGAGGTTATAACAGTAACCACTGGAGATACAAGAATGAGCAAAACAGGCACAATTCCTGGCCCTCATGGTGCTTATATTCTATTCAGTAAGGGGGTGTCACAGGGAAGCCAACTGAGATGAAGTGCATAGATAACAACAGAGGTGACCATGGTTGGCGCCTACTGAGTTGTAGGCACAATGTTCAGCATTTTCTGTATGGTATACCAAGTCCTCACAAGGTTGTTTTAAATAAGGTTTCAAATAAGAAAACAGAGGCTCAGGGATAAAGGTGATTTGCCCAGGAGTGTCATGGTGCCCGGATCAGAATCCACATCCATGCTTCTCTGGTACCAAAGCCCATGTCATTCTTCTCCAGCATCTGGTCAGGGGGGAGAGAATGAGGGGAAGAGAGAGAGAATGAACATGAGCATACTAAGAGAGCAGTCAGTTAGGTTTCTACAAGAATCTAGCAGAAAATTGAAAACTTGAACTAAGTTGACCTCAGGTGAAATGGAAAAGGAAGGGATGCTGTGAGTGATGTAGTGGAGATAGAGTGACAAGATTTAGTGGCTAACTGAATTTTGGGGGAAATAAATAAAGTGTCAGAGATGAGCCTATGAGAGTGATCCTGGGGAAATGGGAGAAGAAGAATGCATGAATAGAATCATGGAAGAAATTGGAAATTTTTAAATATTTGGGAATTGGGCGTTCAACAAGTTCATTTAACCAGTATTATTCATTTGCTGTTTAACAAGTACATATGAACAGTCATGTGCCAGGCACTAGTTGGGCACTAGGGGTCTAATCCACAGTAATTGAGCTTATGCTCTGGTGAGGGAGAAGTATGCTAAAACTATGACCCACTTAAAAGTGCCAAATGACAAACTGAGAAAGGATGGACAGCAGTGATTTCCAAACCTTCTTGTACATCAGCTTCATCCAATACCTATGATACCTATTTCCCACTCCCAGAATTTGACATTGAAATGATCTGGAGTAGCCTAAGCTTCAGAAGTTTCAGAAGTTTTCCAGGTAACTCTAACATGAAGACAATTTTGGGAACCACTACTCTAAAGCAGAGGGTATCAAACTATGACCCTAAAGCCAAATCCAGCCCATTGCCTGCTTTTGTAAATAAAGTTTTATCGGGACATAGGCCTACCCATTCACTTATGTATTGTCACTCACATTCACATGACAACAGCAGAACTGAGTAGTTGCCAACTGAGACCACATACCCTGTCCCACAAAAGTGAAAATCTTTGCAGTCTAATGCTTTACAGAAAAAGTTTGCTGTTCCTGCCAAAAAAAAAAAAGAAGAAGAAGAAGTTTCAGAGAGCATACAACAAAGCAACACAACCTAGCATCATGGAGGGCATCTGGGGATGCAGTTGAAGAGGCTTCTTTGACATCTAAGCTTATGTAGAAAACTTGCATAGGAAAAGAGGAAGGCAAGAGCAATGCATACAGGAAAATGGCAGGAGCAGAAGCCCTGTTCCAATATCCACTGCCATCTAATGATCACCCCCAAATTTTGCGACTCAAAACAACAATTCTTTTGTGGTTACTTTTCAAAGTTTCCGGTGCTGATTGGCTCAGTGAGGCAGTTCTTCCTCAGAGTCTCTCATGTGGTGGCAGTCAGGAGTGGCTGTGGCTGGAGTCATCTTGAAGGCTATTTACTCATTGTCTGGAGGGTGATTTTAGCTGTCAGCAGTGTCTTCAACTTGGCTATAGAATGAAATACCTACCTACAAAAGACTCTGTATGTGAGTTCTCTGTTTTCTCACCATACCATGACTGGTTTTAGTATTCCAAGAGAAGCAGGTGGAAGTTGTATTGTTCTTTACAACCTTCCTTAGAAGTGATGTCACATAGCATCACTTTCACTATAATCATATTCCCAGCCGGATTCAAGGGAGAAGGGGACACAGACCTCTTGTCTTTAGGAGAGTATGTAACTTCAATGCCACATTCTAAGAAGTACATGTGGGTTGGAGTATATTTTGGTGGCCATCTTTGGAACACAATCTGCTATAAGCAGAGGGGAGCATGTATACAGCTTCAGCAAGTCAAAAAAAACAAAAACAGTAAGTGAAGAGATAAAGCTGGATAGACAGTAAGTCCAGACCAGGACTTCTAGTTCATGTTAAGAATTTGTATCTTTATCATAAGCTATAGGTGCTTAATAGATTTAGGAAGAATAATAGTTTCAATATACTGGAGTAGCTAGAAGCATAAACTTGAGATAGACTCTTCAGTTCATATTGCCACTCTATCATTCACTTGCTGTGTGATGTTGGGAAAGTTATTTAACTTCTCTGTAACTTGATTTCCTAATCTTTAAAAGGAGGAGAATTGTTATTTTCCACATTTACCTCATTTGGTGACTGAGAGATGAATGGTTTGGTGCAAGTAAGCATTTAGAACGGTATCTGACCCTTAGAAAACACTATAAAAATTGTTAACTAATATAATATAACTCAGTACCTGCATCACAGTTAGTGCTCTATCTGTTTGTCTTTAAGTGGAATCCTACCTTTCAGGGTAAAGTCAGTGTCTTTCCTACACACTTTTTTCAGGGGCTCCAGGTAACTTGACCCCTTTTTCCTCCTATCTAGATTTTTAATACTGGTGCCTAAGGATTGGAGTATCAATTCTGCCTTACAACCCAGTGTGGCTCTGTAGGGAAAGTCTTGCTGGCCAATTTGACACTCAGCATCACCAGGTGGGCTGTGCAGATGAGGTTCCCCATCTTTCCTTGGCCCCCACCTTTTCCAGGGTCCCCATCCCTTCCCCAGCTCCCCACACTTTCCCCAGCTCATTCTCCTATAAAGCAATGCCTTTTCTCTAACCAGCTTCCCCGGTCAGGGTTCTTTGTCTTGGGCATGCAATAAGGCAGGTATCCCTGCTCCAAATCACTGTTCTGCCTGGCTAACTCCTTCTCATGCTTCAAGATTAAGCTCAAGCAGAACTTTTAAGATTTGTAACCGTCTGCCTCCCACCTCCATAGTATACCACTTGCATTTCTGTCTAAATCAGGTCCTGCTACATAATTTGTGGGGCCCAGGGAAAGATGAAATGGAAAGTTGTTTTGTTTAAAAATTATCAAGAATTTCAAAATGGCAATAGCACATCATTAAACCAAGTGTGGGACCCTTAGTGCAGAGTCCTACAAGTCACAGGGAGCCAGTCCTGGTCAAAGCACTTATTTGTCTATACTCTTACCTGTCTGCACCCCTGACTGGTTCTGCCACAAGACTATGGGTAACTTGGGGGCAAGTTACACATAGCATCTTTGTGTCACTGCTACTAACATTATATATATATAATATATACACACACAATATATGTTATACTGTATACACACACACATATGCGCACAGTCCATCTGGAAACAGTCCAGCCAAAGAGAGTGGACTGGAATTCGCATGTGTGAACAAGGACGACTTCACTGTGCTAGTCAGTGGGGGCAGTACATACCATTGAGTGAACATGTATACTGTGTAGCCGTCTCATTCAAAATTACTGAGTTGGAGGTGACTAAGCCCTCCGACAGCCCAGATTTGGCACCCTGTGACTTCTGGCTTTTCCCAAAGCTAAAATCACCTTTAAAGAAGAAGAAATTTCAGACCATTGATGAGATTCAGGAAAATATGATGGGGTAGCTGATGGCAATTGGTAGAACTATGTGAGGTCCCAAGGTGCCTACTTTGAAGGGGACAGAGGTATCATTGTCCTATGCACAATGTTTCTTGTCTCTTCTTCAATAAATGTCTCTATTTTTCATATTACATGTCTGGATACCTCTGGACAGACCTCACATATATCCAAAAGTAGGTTTATAGTAATTAATAAAGTAGGTTCACAATTTAATAAATACTAATACAAGAATAAACTGTTTCATATACTTGCAGCTGTAAACCTACTTTTGCGTACCCCTGTATATGTGTACATATGTATATAGAGAGAATGTGTGTATATACACATATGTATATATGTATCAAGTACATGTTATATGTATATATGCATATATGTATAGAGTATATATATAGGCAATAAATACTGAAAAATTTTACTAATTGAAAACTAACACTGAAAATACACTAACTGATAACAAAGAAGATTGGAGAGGAGGAAAAAAGAAACACCAGTTTTGAATCTCCTGTAAACCCTCACAGCAAAGGGGTAAGAGCAGGGACTTTGAACACTGTGGCACTAAACCACTTAGCCCTCTTGAAACCTTGGGTTCTTAACACTCCCTGACCCTCAGTTACCTGTTAGATGGGCAAAACCACAAAGCCTGCTTCTTAGAGCTGCCATCGGGATTACATGAGACAGTGCATGTTCAGATATGGCTTATAGAAATTAGCTTATTAATAATAATGATCATTAATGAACAGGATTGGTAAACTTAAACTAGAGCTTTCTATTTTTCAAAGTACTTTCATGTTCACTATCTCATTTAATTAAAAATCCACTATTGTTATTTTAAAGATGGGGAAAAGAAAACAAGCTTTTAATTACCTATCCCCAGAAGAAAGGGATAGAGTAAGTCAGGCTTAGATCTCTACCCTAATCCAAATTTTTTTGCATTGCACCAGGGGCGTCATTGCTTTCAATGAAATGAATCTATAAAAATTGTTCTGCACTGAGCGGCTCTTTAACTATATAATTAAAATCTTATGTTTCTGACCTCAGTGTATTGTAAATAGCTTTCATATGATTTCATATCTTTGAAATTAAGAAATTAGTTGAAGTGATGTTGATTTTATAAATTGCTACTGACTCTTTAAGTGCAGCAAGGCAATCACTGAGACATCCATTCTTTAATTTGGTGCCACTTAAAGGTTCACTCCTTTTGCTGATGATGGGTATGAAACGCAGGTCCACAAATCATTGTCATAGACAAGGAGTAGGCTTCAACTAAAGATGAAAGCTCACTGGATCTGCCTCCCTAGATCAGTGGGGTGTTCTTTATATTTTTCAATCCTGACTTGCTGAGTGATAAGGCACTCATAGTTTTCTAGGGAAGTTAAGATATTTAAAAAGAATATGAAAGCTCTCATGTTTGAGTGACAGTGAATGGACTTGAAAACAGAGAAATGTTCACAGATAGTTGTTATATAGGAATTAGAATTTCTTTTCTTTGAAAAGGTAGAAATCCTGAAAAAAAGAGATAAAATGGCCTCATATTTTTTTTTAATCTCAGATTCAAAATACTGCCCAGATGATTATAACTGAAGACACAATTGAGAAACATCAACCTAATCTGATTGATCTTCCTCTCCTCTAAATTTACTATAGTCTTAATAAATTGTGAATCCTCTATTCTTTTTCCTTCTTATTAAGGTTATGTCCTCACTTTGACCTAAGCCTATCCCTTCCCTTCATGAGAAGGATTAACAATCCTTGGTTAATCAAGCATTTTCCTCCTCTCTCTCTCTCTCTCTCATGCATGCACACACTCAATTCCTATGACCCTCTCTTCTTGACATACAAGTTCAATAATAGATGGTTCTGTCCTCAAGGAGCCTGGCCATTGAACTTAATGGTGATTTCAGTCTTCCTCTTTCAGGGGCAAGACTTTGGAACCATATTCTATTCTCATCATCTCCCACACCCTTTAAATCCACTCATTTATTTTGAATTTTAATTCTGATTTTTTATTTTAGAGAGAGGGGAAGGAAAGGAGAAAGAGAGGCAGAGAAACATTGATATGAGAGAGAAACAATGACTGGTTGCCTTCCATATACAGTCCAGCCTGAAATCCAACCTGCAACCCAGGCCAATGCCTTGACAGGGAATCGAACAGGTGACCCTTTGTTTTATGGGACTACACCCAACCAGCTGAGCTACACCAGCTGGGGATCCTTACATCTAGTCATTTAGTTATGAATTCTTATTGATTGTATGCTCAAAATGGATCTTGCATGTTCTCTGTCCATTCTTTAAATGCTATTCTTCAACATCTAATTTTAACATTCACTGTTGGTTGTGTTCCATCCACTGAATCTCTAAGCATCCTGTTTGCATGAAGGTGTTAGCGCCTCTATGTTTGCCTCTACTCCTCCTTCAGACTTCTTTTCCTAAGTTGTCCTCAACTCTGACATACACATTGTTACTATTGCATTCTCAAGGTAAATAACCTTTATTCTGAGCTCTATACTTATAGGTAAGTCCTCTCTGTTTGCATACAATAGTCAAAATAAATCAATGACATTCCAGTTTTAGAATTATGCAAGTACTTTAATCACCACATCAAGTAACATGTTATGAGTATATTTTCTTTCTAATAACTTATTTTTGTTTTCTCTAGAATTTCTAGTTTAGTTTTCTCACCATCCCTTGCATTATATATCTTTACCATATTCTTACATTTTTCTCATGTCTCCCGCATGTCCTGTAAGTTTGGACTTTACCTTGTTTTTTCTCCAGAAACCTCTATTGTTCTATCCTCTTCCAAATGAACCACCTCTGGTTCTTCTGTGCAGTGGTCAGTCATCCCCTCATTGGCTTATGGGGAGAATCAGTTATTTACTGGTGCTCATGTTTTCCTCTCTCCTGGTTTGCTAACAGACTCATAAAGGGCTCTCAAGAGGTTAAACTTTTTGAGTTCTGTAAACCTATCCTGGCTTCACAATGAACTGATATTTTGGCTGGACTGTGCAGATTGAAAATAGAACTTCCTTTTAACTTTAAAGACATTGCTTTTACCATTCACTGTTGGTTATGGGAAATCTAATACTGGCTTGATTCTTATCCCTTGTAAGCTAACCTGGTTAACTTTCTCCCTTAAGCTATGAGAATTTTCTTTAATTATTTCTCCATTCCGTCCATTTTCTACTGAAAATACTATTCTTCAAATATTGGACTTCAGGAATTATCCCTCTGTATCAGTATTTTTCTCTTATGTTTTCACCTGATTCCAGTGAAGTCTTCTCTCTCCAATCCCACATCCCACACTCCACACAACTAATATGGCTTTCCTGGTTTATTTTTCTCCTAACCACTCTTTTCAACTTATTCTATCATCGAAATTTAAAAAACATATCTCCATTGTATGTTTTCTCCCACTCCTAGAGCACCCTGTGCAGGCTCCTTGCGGGGTATCCACCTTTGGAAAAAGATACAGTGTCTGCAATCTCTACCCCACCGGCCATAAACATACCTCTAATATACAATATACAAAACTGCCATTTGGAAAAGGGAGGAAAAACCAGTAGTTGCTGGTCCAGAGCAGTGATAAATCCTCTGTGGATATGTTAAGAAGGGGGCTTTGGTCATGACGTTAAGAAGGGGGTAAAAGGTCAGTAATGACCCAGAGAGTAAGGTAGGGTGGAGACCAGATCACTGGAAGAGAGGAGCGCACGGAACTGAGAAACCCCCATCCTGGAAGGGTCATCCTCCTGGTAATGCTGTGAAAAACACCACCCAGCAAATCTTTTAAAAGAAGCCACTTTATTATCCAGGTTAATCAGGAGCCCATGTGCAATATATGTGGTGAAGCACAATATTCAGAGAATATGTAAGCATGTGTCCCTAACTGATTAAAGACAGAGAGACATTCCTGAAGGAAAAATGGTCATGGATACCTTTACTCTTCTCTGTCACAGTTTCTGTTGCATTACAAAGTTATATAGAATCCCTGTTTTGGGACTGTAAGCTCTTTGAGGCAGAGATATACCATATTCATGCCTTCTTCATTTTGGTATTCTCAGGCCTGGGACAACAGTAGGTATCTAATAAGCATGAGCTGGTAACTAAAATAAAAACAGATGAGAAAAGGATATCTTTAGCAATCCTCACACCATCTTTTCAAGAAACTTAGACCAAGATAATCTACCATGAGATCTTAAAGAGATCTTAGGAATCAATTCCCAATACTTCGGAATCTCTGAGATACTTAGATTCCTCTAGTAATGAATATATGAAATGGAGAGCTCTCACATTTACATTAATTGTTAAAATGTTTTATTTGTATTTAGAACAGCTCTGAATCTTTCAAATATGTAAATCCATTAGTCGCAATAACCGGTAAACATGTTTTGAAACATCGTGTTATCCCAACATACGTTACTCTCTCTTCCAAATCAGAAGCATTTGAAACTGCTATAATGACAAATGGACAGTTTCAATATTTTTATTTGTTGTTTGTATGAGGGGTATGTCATTTGGCATAAGAATGTTAGTGTATGTACTTTTGATAAGTACTAACAAAAAAGTAAGAAGCTAAACTGGCGAAATCTGATTAAGCCTGGAAGCTACAGCTTCAGACACCCCACAGGGCAGCCTCATCCTCCACCAAAAAGGAACTTAATCCCGGAGCTGGCAGGAAAGACCAGCTTTCTAATTTGCCCCGGAACGACCAGCTCCTGTTAGGCTGCATTGCTGAGGACAAGGATGAAACAATAAGGGGAAAGTCCTTTGCTGGGTGTGTGCGCAATAGAAGCTAAGAGGGCATAGGGGCAGGTCCTTCTATTAAGTGCGTGCACAGTGGAGGCTAGGTGGCAAAGCAGGGCTTTGAGGCATGTGCAGTAGGCGCCAAAATGGTGGCCATAAAGGGGGAAATCTAGCCCGGGAAAATCTGGGGAAAGGATCTGATAGGATAAGGGCATGAAACCCCAGAAAATCCAGAAAAGGGACTGGATAGGGAGAGGGCCCATCACAGCCCCAGGAAAACCAAGGAAACAGGTTGGACAGCTGGAAAGACAGATTGTTTTTTTCTGAAACCAAGAAAATGTATGGAGGATTAGCAAGAACCTAGGGGCTGCTGCTACTAGAGCCTGCCTGCTCTCTACATCCCTGCAGGCCTATTATTTCTTTTCACCCCAATAAACCTTGCCACTATGTTAAACTTCTCCCATGCATGTGTCCTTGAAATTCTTTTCTCAAGACACTGCAGGAGTCCCTTTTCTCCAGCAAGGAGAACTTTGCCAGTGTGAATTCTGCTGATTTCAGTAGTGCCCCATTCAACCTGTGTGAATGCTGCAGAAGTTGAGGCAACTTCTGTTATGTGCACCTGGAACCTGGGCCATCATACCCTGGGTTCCTCTTTTTTACTTTAATCCTCACCTGAGAACATTTTTATTGATTTTAGAAGAGAGGAAGATAAAAAGAGAGAAACAACAATCAGGTGCCTCCCATACACACCTCAACTGGGGAATGAAACTGCAACTTAGATATCCACCCTCACTGGGAATTGAACCCACCACCTTTTGGAGTATGGGACAATGCTTCAACCAAGTAAGCCACGGGGCCACGGCAAGTAAGCCAATGTTCTTCTAGAACATTGTTGCTCTGCCCACCAAGATGCTTCTGGTCTTTCCTGACTTTAACCCATTCATTTCATGATGTATTCCTGGCTTCTCCATGACTTTACAGTGGTGTCTATATAGTAAAAAGGAAGAGTTGCCAATGCCCAGTTGCTTTTTTTTAATGCTAGATAACTTAGATCTTACTTGTATTTTTGTGGTCTGATTTATATAATTTGAATGCCATTGATCCTTTTCCCATTCTAAAGTACCAAGCTAGCCTAAAAGTCAAATGTTATCATGATATTCTTTAAGACATCTGCAAGAGAAACTTTTCCATCTTTCCTAATCTACAGCCAAGTATGAGCCACTTGTCTGGTGTTACACAGGAATCACTGAGCTCAGGCTGCAAAAGTGGATTGGACCTGGGTGGTCACCTAATTCCCTCCCTCCATTTAGCAGATGAAGGAACCAAGGCCCAAGAAAGATAATGTACTTGTCCTCCATTATACAACTGGTAAGTACTGGAATTGGGATCTTGTCATTCTATTTCTTCAAGCAGACTCCAATATCAATGTTTCTCTATGTGAGCCCCCTTGAAACATAATTATAGTTCCTAATTATGTAAATGGTCTTACCATATTTCATCACTAACAACTACAGCTGATGTCTTAAAACTCATCTACAGCTATCTAACCTGCAACATGCTTTCCAGGTCCCTTTCCAAGGGGAAGAGCTGGGGGAGGGCACTGCACAAATAAACAGAACAACACTGGCAGCCTTTGGAGCTCTGCCTCAAGCTAAGCACTGCCAGGAGTGAAAGTCATTAAAGGCCCTTTGCAAAGGTTGTTAAGAAATGTGTAAACAGCCGTATAAACAACACCAGGTCAGGTCATGGAAGGAGACTGGCAACTGGGGAGGCCTGAGGAGAGCTTGCCAAAGTGTGAAATTCCCAGCAGGGAGAAGACATTTGGAAAAACAGCTCCATCAACTTTTATCAACACAAATCATTTCCTAAGTGGTATATTTTATTTAGAGTATGTGTGGCCTAAATTTAACAAGGGAAGCTTTTATCAATCGTAGTTTTTATCGCTTCCAGATATCTCAGTTTCTGAGTTACTGGCAACATTTACGGTGTGCTCATTTTTCTGGGCTTTCCTGTCTAAACACACCACAGGGTGATGCTCTCGGTGTGGAGAGCAGCAGTGCCCGACACACGCGCTTCCTGTTGGTCGTGCTGTGTGGTTCAGGCCCTGCACATGCTGCACTGTAAACAAACGCTCGGGCCTGGTGTTCTAATTTTAAGGCTTAGAGGAAACAGGCATATTAATAATCACAGTAGTGGAGAAACACCCACAAATAGGCTATGTTATGAAATACTGATTTCTCTGCCTTAGTAAAGGCTTTGGAGGTTTCTTTTTGAGGAGGTCGATGGTGGAAGAAAATGATTTCAGCAATAACTTCATGACCTTCTCAGAAATAGTATGAATGGTCACAAACATTAAATGGAATTATGTTGAATGCTGAAAAGGGATGTCTCCATGTCTGTGACATTGCCCACATGTGGAAGTAAGAGGGGAAGTCTTATGCAGCTGATGGACCGCCCACAGCCTCAAGTCTTCTGTTTTCCCATCCAGATTCTTTACTCCCTGGCCATTCAAGAAACTATTTCTGTTTGGCCTGCCCCCATCCTTCTTCTGCTATGGTTTTCTTCCTCTGCCTCCCTTGCTGACCGACAAAGCCCTTTTCTTCAGCCAGTTTGTTCAGGATTTGCCCTAACTCAGGATAGCTGACTCTCTGAGTATGCATGCACACAGGGACTCTCAGAGCCACAGACATATATGGAAGTTTTTCCCACAGAAGTTTTCCTTTGTCTATCACACAGAATACAATTTTTTAAACATAAAGAAATTACATGAAATTTCTGTGTCTTCTGAAAAGAAATTGAGAGATTTATACCAAATTTAGAAGGTATATTTGAGCAACCTTATGAAGCATTGCCTTGTGGATGTACCTCAAAGAGACATGCCGTCACCCTCCAGGACAGCTGAAAACAGAGTTCATTGAGGGGCCAGGCTATTATGGATGCCCTTGAAAGAAATAAATCACGGTCAGGTCTTTGCCATGAACTCCTGACTAAAAGTCACAATGGCAGATTCTTAGAAAAGAAGGCATTACTTTGTAGTTAACCTGCTGCTCACAAGTGCAACTCCATGTGACATTCACAAGGGGTGTAGCATTAGAAATTTATTTATTTAGTGATGGCTTTTAAATTCACCTGAGTTATGCAGGGAGGAGCCAGCATTTTACAAGTATAGCCCATGCAGCACATGCTGTTTTCCTGTTCTTCCCACTTGGCACAGGACTATTTACTCTTCCAGACACCCATATTATGTGTTGGTAAAATACTCTATGAGTTATTTCCTCCATAGCAAATTTAGTTTTTTCTTCTTCTGTGTTTCCATTCTTAATGATATAATGATAGAATAGTCTATTAGAATTAATCATAACAATAAGTAATGTTTTCTGAGTGCTTAATATTTCTCAGACTGGGTCAAACACTTATATTTTATAATTTATAAAATGTTTCATTTAACGTATTTGAATTATATGATTCAGTGCTTTCCAGCATATTCAAAGATTTGTGCAACCATCATTCCTATGTCATTATAGAACATTTTCAACACTCCAAAAGGAAACTCTGTGCCAGTTAGCAGTTAGCATACCCTCACTTACATCTCTAATGCTAGGCAACTACTTATTGTCTTCTTGCCTCTGTGCATTTGTCATTCTGGACACATCGTACAAATGAAATCATACAATATGTGGCCTTTATGTTTGGCTTCTTTCACTTAGTATAATGATTCTAAGGTTCATCCATATTATAGCATGTATTAGTACTTTCTTATGGCTAACTAAGATTCTGTTGTATGGGTATACCATACCCATAAATCAACTGAATTACATTTGGTTTGTTTTCGCATCTTGGCTACTTAGAATAGTGCTGCTATGAACAATTATGTACAAGTTATTGTATAGATATATGTTTTATTTTCTCTTGGGCATATATTGAGGAATGGAACTGTTGAATCATATAACACTGCTTAAATTTTGAGAAGTTACAAATCTTCTCTCCAAAAATGCTGCATTTTACAATCTACCAGCTATGTATATGAGGGTTCTATTTTTCCCATACCTTCTCCAATACTTATTATTGCCTATTTGACTACAGTCATTGTGATTTGTGTGAAGTGATACCACAATGTGATATCATGCTGTGGTATCATTTCAGACAACTTATTTGATTTACATACCTTAAAGACTAAAGATGTGTTTGGTAGAATTTATGAGTGAAGCTATTCTCTTTGTTGAAAGTTTTATGACTACTGAGTCTCTTATCTTGCTATATGTTTTTAGATTTTTTATTTCTTCCTAAGTCAATTTCAGCAATGTATGATTTTCTAAAAATTTATTTTTTCTGTTATCAAATTTGGTATTTTATAATTGCTCATGGTATTTCCTTAATAATTTTTATCTTTGTAAGGTGGATATCATTGTCTTTTATTTTTTATTTTAGTAGCTTGAACCTTCTCTTTTTTTTCATGGTCAATCAAGCAAAAGCATAAATAATTTTGCTGATATTTAAAAAAACAAATATTACTTTAATTTCTGTTGTCTATTCTTTGTTTATTTCTGCTTAATATTTATTATTTTCTTCCTTTAGCTTGGATTTCTCTTATTTTTTAATTTCTTAAGGTGGAAGTTTAGGTTATAAACTGAAACTTCTTTTTTATACATGCATTCATGGCTATATATTTCTCTCTAAGCACAATTTTAGCTTAATCCCATAAGTTGTGGTAGGTTACATTTTCATTTTTATTTGTCATTTTCATTTTCATTTTTATTTTATTTCATTTTATAAAGTCACTTGTCTTTCTATTTTGATTCATTTGTTATTTAGGTTTGTTTTGTTTGATTTCCTCACATTTTTGAATTTTCAAATTTTCTTTTGTTATTGATTTTTTATTTTATTCCATGTAGTCAAAGGACATACTTTGTATGATTTCAGTACTTTCAGATTTATTAAGATTTGTTTTATGGCTTAATAAGCAATCTATCCTGGACAGTGTTTCATGCACACTCAGAAAAATACATGTATTCTGCTGTTGTTGGGTAGAGTATTTTATAGATGCCTGTTGTGCCTAGTTGATTTATAGTGTTAAGATTTTCTGTTTCCTTGTTGATCTTTTGTCTAGTTGTTTCATTTACTATTGAAGTTGGGGTGTTAAAGTCTCTAATTTTCATTGCTAAACTGTTCTTCCCTTAAACTCTATCAGTTTTCACTTTATGAATTTTAGAGCTCTGTTGTTTGATACATATATGTTTATGATTGTTATATCTTCTGGATAGATTGCCCTTTTTATCTTCATAAAATGTCCTTCTCTTTATCAATAATTTTTATCAACCTTTATTTTTTCTCTTATTGTACAACCACTGCAGCTCTCTTTTGGTTACTGTTTGTATTGTATATGGTTTTTATCCTTTTATTTTTAACCTATTATACATTCGAATCAAAGGCAAATCCCTGTAGATAACATATAGTTAGGCCAATTTTTTAATTCACTCTGACAATCTCTTTAATTTGAATGTTAACTTACATTTAAATGCAATTAATGATAAAAAAGGATTTACATCTGTCATTTGCAACTTGTTTTCCACAGATCTTATATATTTTTGCTGTTTCTCTATTTAATTAGTGCCTCCCTGACTTAAATAGATATTTTTTATTTACCATTTTAATGTCCTTGTCATTATTTTTCTATACTTTTGAGTAATTTTTGGTGGTTGCTATCAGTGATTAATATCTTACTTTATAACAATCTAGTTTAAAATAATAAAAACCAATTTCAGTAACATTCAAAAACTTTGCTTCTAAAGAGCTACATTGCCCTTCCCCCGTCCACCCTGGTGCTATTATAGTTACACAAGTTAGTTCTTTAAACATTATATTCCCATCGACACACATTTATAATTATTGCTTTTTGTGGTTATCTTTTAAATCACATAGGAGAAAAATAAGAGTTACAAACCAAAATACATTTATGCTGTTATTTATATTTGTTTATGTAGTTACCTTTACTCATGTCTTTATTTTTTGTGAGTTCAAGTTCCTCTCTATTATTCTTTCATATCAGCTTGAAGGAGGCCGCCATGTAATATTTCTTGTCAGGCAGCTCTGCTACCAGTGATTATTTTTCTTAGCTTTTTGTTTATTTTGGGGGTTTTAATTTCTTCTTAATTTTTGAAAGATATCTTTGCAGCATATAGAGCTCTAGGTTTCAACCTTTTAAGCAGTTTAAACAGTTTAAATATGTCTTCCTAGTGCATTCTGGTTGCCATTGTTTCTGATGAAAAAAATCACCTGTTAGCCTTATTGGGGATCCCATATACATGACGAGTTATTTTTATCTTGCTCTTTTCGAGATTCTCTCTCCTTTGTCTTTTGAAAATGCCATCATGATGTGTCTAGCAGGGCATCTGTTTGAGTTTATCCTACTTAGAGTTTGTTAAGCTTCTTGGATGTGTAGATTAATATATGTAATCATATTTGGTGTGTTTTCAGCCATTATTTCTTCAAATATTCTTCCTGAACTTTACCACTCTCCCTTCTTCCTGGAATTACCATTATGTGTTTTGTATCTTGCCGGTGTCTCATAGGATGGGACTCTATGGTTCTCCATAGGCTCTGTTTATTTTTCCTCATTTTTTTGTCCCTCAGATTTGATCATCTCAGTTGACCTATTTTTAAGTTCATTATTTTTTTTCTTCTGCCAGTTCAAATCTGCTTTTAAGCCCTTCAGTTGAATTTTTATTTGTTATTCTTTTCAATGCAACAATTTCTACTTTATTTATTTTTATGTCTTACTATTTATCAGTTTTCTATACTTAGTGAGGCATAATTCTCATACTTTCCTTTTGTTCTGTGGACATTATTTCCTTCCATTGGTAAACACTTAAGACATTTGATTTAAAATGTTTATCTCTCAAGTCCAACATCTAGGCTTTCTCAGGGGCAGTTTCTACTGATTACTTCATTTCATTATTTGCAGCTTTTTTGTTTTCTTGCGTTTGCCTTTTTTGTGTGTTGAAAACTGTACATTTACAATAATATAATATAGAGACTCTGGAAATCAGACCCCCTCTCCCCCAGGATCTGTTGTTGCTTCTATTTGTTGTCATTGCTTATGCCGTTTATTTTATGAAATAATTTTGTAAGTCTGTATCCCTTTTTGAATGTGGCCACCAACATCTCTACTCAACTAATGTGGTCAGCTAATGATTGAAAAGAGATTTCCTTAAATACCTAGAATCAGTAAGTCTCCCAGCCTTTGCCTAGGGCCTCTATGTGTACTTTGTGGCATATATTCAATACTCAACACTCAGTTTGCAATTCTGCCTTGACTCTCACTTCCCATTTATGGCTCCTCAAGTCAACCAGAAATGAGAGCTTAGGGCTTTCTCAGATCTTTCCTGGACATGTGCATAGCCCTTAATGTGTATATAGCCTTCTATGTTTTCCAGGAATATTCAGACCTGTTCAAAACCCCCCTATGACATCTCATTCTCCAACTTTCCTTATAAGGTTTTTTTTTGTCAGATTCTTGTTTGTTCTATTATCACTGCCTCAGGCAGCTGCAATGTTAAACAATTGCTGCTGATTGGTTTTGATAAATATTCCCAGGGAAAAGTTTGTTCACACTTATTGAGAGCAAGCCCTTTTAGTGGGAGTTTCCAGTAACTGCCAGACAGGTCAAACAGTGACAATTCTCTGACACTGATACTATGAGGGAGCTTCAAACCTATTCTGTTCCCTCTGGTGACTGCTAGGCTGCCTATTTTCACAGCTACCATGGCTGTGAGACTGCTGGTTTTCAAGGCTATCTTGGAGTTTTGGTGGGAATAGGACTAGTTCAAACATAATAAATTCTGTTATTTTTACTCAGATTTAGATTTTTAAAAGCCAATTCTCTTTGGATTATTGCTAGTGTTTGGTAAATTTTAGAGTTTTGAAAAGTTGTTTCCAGCAATGTTTGTTAGTGTTTTCCTCAATTTTACGTTGAGCAGCTCTTTGGAGGTTCTTACTCTGCCACTTCTATTGATGCCACCCTCCTTTGCTTTGTAATAGAATATTCTTGACCTAAAATTATTGTTCAGAAAATCCTGACAATGATACTTTCAAAGTATTTG
Source organism: Phyllostomus hastatus (assembly GCF_019186645.2). Lineage (NCBI taxonomy): Eukaryota > Metazoa > Chordata > Mammalia > Chiroptera > Phyllostomidae > Phyllostomus > Phyllostomus hastatus. The sequence continues at coordinate 38,205,573 of NW_025333872.1, read as the reverse complement.
CAAGTAGTAAAATGATTTGCATAGTCATCCAATGTAACTACATTATTCTTCTTTTTGCCAAGTTTTTTCTTTAATTTTTCCCCTAGAGAACATTTTCTTTTTTCTATCCAGCTTTCTACATGCATCTAAAGATGATAAGAACAATAATAACAAGAATTCATAACACTTGCTTTGCACCAAGCACTGCCCAATACACTTCACAAATACTAGCTCAATCCTATGATATAAGTGTTATCATTGCCCCTATTGCAGACCTGAAAAAGCCCAGGCACAGGAGGATTAAATAATGCATCCAAGGTCACACAACTAGCAATAGGCAGAGCTGGGACTTGAACTAAAGCAACCTTAGATCTTCGCTCTTAACCATGACACTATACTGAAGACAAATTATCTAGGCTAAAGGTTGACATTTAGATTTTTAAAAATACAATGCTATTAACTTTTGTTATTTTTAGGGCTACAACAACTTTGACTGAACAAAAAGAAACATATACTTATTTGCTGTCTTCCACATTACAGACCTATAAAAATGTCCACTGTGGAAACTGTAATGAAGGAGCAACATCAGCCCAGCGATGTTATCTAAGATGTGATTGTGTTATATGATATAGTGTAAGCATATGCTATATACATTTTTAGAAAAACAATAAGAAGTCAAAGGTACAGATACAGACTTTGGCATTTGAATTTTGAATCTAATCCAAGTCTTTCCACTTTATAAAGATGTATACTGCCAGAGCCATTCTGAAGCTGTGTGTAAAATTCTACATGCTGCAGTGAGATTAATATTTTTTAAAGAGTGATTTTATAGAAAGTTGGCACCAGAAAATAAGGTTCTGTTTCATTATTTTGACATATAAAAGTTTATTGAGGTCACAACGTATTCTCTTTTGGAAAAAAATCATTAGCACATGGTGAAATACACAATTTATTGGCAAAGTCACAGTAGCACTTTTTCTGTGTAAATTTCTCATAGCCCATCCAAAATGTATTTGAGACAACTTCTAAATACAGCTAACTGATGAGCTGATTAATGTGAATAAAGTTCTTCATGCCAGTCTTTAAGTTTCTAGTTCTCAAATAACTTGCTAATTATTTAGTCACATAAGGCCTGCTTTATTTTTCAAATACCTCTATACACGCTTTGCAATCAACAGTTCCTTTTCAAAGGCCTTGTTCTCCCATCTTTATTAAAACGCCCTCTGTGTGATGGCTTACTTAGGGCTTGCCTACCTCCCAAGCCTTTTCTCTTTAGAAGAGGGTCCACTGTACCTTTTTTTCCCATCAGTACTAACAACATAATGGAGGTGTTGATGTTTTTCAAACATTAAAGTTGAGTAAGTCTTGAAATAACTTACCTACAGTTGATTTTGGCCAATAAGTAATTTACAGCTTACCTCTCTGCCTTGGTGTTAACTCACTGTAAACTGTAAGGATCTTTTGGGTAGAGAGGCAAACCTGGAAAAATATTTGCACTTATAGGTTAAGTCAAAGTTTGTACTTCCAGAGACCCTCCCTGTGAGGAAACCCAAAAATTTTACCAATGTAAACTTGACTTATATCTAAAAATTATAATAAATTATACCTGAAAAAATTTTGTTTTCTAACTTAAGCTCTACTGACAAATGAAAAAACTGAGGCCCAGGTAGGTGATTAATTTGCCTGAGTCTGTACAAATCAATCATACTTCATATATGGCTGCGCCAGGCTGGCTTCCTAGGACACCTTTAGGAAACTTGGAGGCAATATTCCTTTGGCTTAATCACCAGGCAGATACCAGGCAACTAGAAACCACCTCTACAGCCCAAAGTTAATAAAATTACTCAAACTAGCTGAATTCAAACTGTTCACCCTGCCTTGCCTTGCCTTTCCCACACAAACCACAGTGAAGGCCATGGTCTTCACTCTCCCCTCACTCTTGTCTTCTGCCTCTGACCGCCCTGGGGTTTTTCCAAGTGGCCCTGAGTGGTAAGTCTCCTGTCTCTAGGACCTATGAATAAAATGAGCTTTGTTTTTTCTTGAGAATACTCCTCTGTCTTCTCTTGTGGCCACACCCGACTTACCATCTCATAAAAGAATACAAAACACAGTCCCTGTTTCTTAAAGATGGTGGTTGTAGGAATCAGCGGTCATGTGTCTTCCTTTCTCTCTCAATTCTCCTTTCCCCCATGATCAGAAGGATAACAACACACAGGCCTTCTGGCTCTGAGATCTTGGTCTCAGTTGTCACGCTAGACTACCAACAAAAGTGGAGTTCGCCTTTTGGTAAGGGATAAGACTACTGATGGGCTTATGATAAACTGAGAGTGAACAAGTAAAGATGTCCTGGCTATAGTCAGAGATGGTTATGTCCAAGAAAGTCATTACACAGCTATCATCCTCAGCAGTAAAGTCCCTCATCCCCCCAGAACTCCCTCCACACACACACTGGGATTTGTCACTTCATGTCCCTTGAAAGGAAAATAGCATGTTACTCTTGCCTGTGCCAACAAGAAGTTTTGCCACTGAGACATCTCGCCCTAATTTTTATTTTCCTCAAGGCTGTTGATGGGTTTCCTTTAATAAAAAATAATTACTCAATGTAGCTCTTAGCAAGCCAGCAAAATTATTCTTCTGGGGGTAGATGGATAACTTTTTTGTGATCTCTAGTGGTAAAGAGCTTCTTCCCTGCCACATTATATATATTTGTAGAAAGAACATGGATCTTTCAAACAGACAGACTTGTTCACATTCAGCTATGTGACCTTCATCAAATCATATAGCCTCTCTTAGCCTAAATTCCCTCACCTAAAAATAATAATGTATTATAAAGAATGACTGTGTGGATTAAATGAAATGTTATATGGTTACATAAAATGTTATGTGGAATGTTAACTATGCTATCTGTTACGTGAAATGTTAATATAGCCTGGTGTAACAAGACATGAATGTATATGTATTCTGTTCCCTTGCCATCAGTCAGATAGAGAGACCACCGAGTTCCTTCCTGTCATGGGGGAGACTGAGGACCGAGGGGAAAGGAAGACAAGGAGAGGTCACTGCTTCTCAGGACAACGTTTTCCTATGACTTAAGGACATTGTGATTCCCTTTGGCATTGGCAGCCTGAGTGTAGACTGAATATTAAAGCTGCTCCATCCCAATATGCACCAAGAAAATGACCTTTGGGAAATAAAAACAATGCTATACATTATCATTATAGGAAGCTATAGTATAATAGTGTTAATGGTAGTAGACTAACACAAACACTAGGGTAAGTGAGTACGTAAGTCCACTAAAATGACTCATTTCATATTTGTACCAAGTATACATCATAAGACAGGTGTTTATTTGCTAACCTATCTCCAAGTTTCAAAAGAGCAAAACATTTTCCCACATAGCTAGAAAATCAATTTTTCCTCCTACTCCTGCAAAATCTTGAACTATTTTATTATAAAAGTACTTACACATTATTTGAGATTTTCTCTTAATTATTTATTCTTATTTTTAATTTTAAAAAGCAAAAATAAAATAGTAACCAAAAATCATTTCATGATATAACTATTTTCAGCATCTATTCTCTATATTGTATTCTTATATATAATCTAGACTTTACATGTCTCTAACTGCTATTTGGTCATAACTGTCATATAAAAATATCCTTATTTATAACTTTGGTTCTAACAGTATTTATCTCAAGCTATTCCTCAACAAAGTAAAAGTGAGATTTTTTTCACTGCGATAACTCCCCAGTTCAGAACTTCTCTGTTACTTTTTACCTTCAGCCATTTCAGGTCAGAATGTAAGTTAATTTTTACCTCATGAAACCTGCTTACCTCGCTGTCAGTCAATGAAACTGAAAAAGACAACACTGCATTCCCCAGAATGCTGTGGTCATCATCTTAACCACGAGCTGCCAGGGGCAGGGGCCTGGCACAATGTGGCTCCGCGGCAGTGCAGCGAGTGTGGGTCAACCTTACCTGGGCCTAACCCAAAAGATGGCCGGAGTCACCCCGGCAAATACTATCCTGAGACCTGCCATAAGCCAAAAGACAATGAGTCAGAGAAACGATCAGAGCTGATGACTAAACCAGGCAGGTTCAGACCCTGTCCCCCAGCCCTGCCAAGCAGACGCTGACACAGGATGAACGTGACCACGCGGTACCGTGGAGGCTGGTTCCCCGCCTAGCTCACCGGATCAGTGCCTCTGTCAGACACATGGACCAGAGGAGGCGGTGCCCACACTCTGAATCGCAAACAGCATATTATAGAACGTTTAATGAAGAGCCTATGTAGGTAAACTTTTACAAACTTTAACAGTGGAAATGTCAGCTTGCTTATAGTTATTTTATGTTGTATAGTTATGTTGTATATAGTATAGTTATGTTGTTTTTAATCCTAAAACATTAGGAAATCCAGAAAACATGAAAAAATCCTGGAAGAGAAACATCTTTTGTTTTGAAAAAAATGACAGGTACAGGTGTTTGGAATTCCTACACTGTTAATGATTTATTTTATTTTCTGTATTCCAGATGCGAACCACACCAAAGCAGCAACCACAGTCAATAAAGCTTGATGGTAAATACTGAACATTATTTTACTTTTATGGCAAAGAGTAAATGGCCATACAGATACAATCAGATCCCATCACACAATTAATTTTAATATAAAACTATTTATCGAAGGAATTTTTAATTCCATGTATTTTACCTGCTTTTTAATATAAGATCTCAAAAGTTTCAGTTATTGGATGATTATTCATATTTATATTCCTTAAACATTCTTTGTTAAATAGCAATCCAAGAGCCAAAAGAAGTACAAACTTTTACATATTTGCAACTTCAATAAAAGTACTTTGAAGCTCAGAGATAAAGGAGCCAGAAAGCAAACATCAGTTGGGCACTTAGTATGTGAAAAGTATCACCTGGGCTTTCTGGGGAGATGGAGGTATAAAATACTTGGTTCCTTTGCTTGAGGGGATTACTATCTAGTGGAGAAAACAGGGTAACATGTAAATAATGCAAGTTTAAAGCTGATTATGGGAAAAGCCACAAGAGAGACACTTTGCTGTTGTGTAGTTACTGGATTCAAAGGAGACCTGAGAGCTAAAAAGCTTTGCCTTGCTGATAGGTCTGACTTCACTACCTCCAGAGACTCCTAAGATGTTGGGAAATACTTGGAATTAATGAAAGTTTCAGAGAGTGCATTAGTGTGCTTCAAGTTGCTCATCTAACAAGTTCCTGTAGATCCATGTGACACTAAACAGTTGAATTTTACTTGTTTCCTGATCAATTTCACTGACCTCTAATAGACTGACAGACATCCCTGGGTGCAGCTGTTGCAGGAAAATACTTGAAAAATGCTTCCAATAATGACCTTTAAGTACTAGAACAGAGGCTGGTATATGTAACAGTACAAACCAGTACCTGTATGATTCAAGCCAAAATGGTAATTTGGTCTAAACTCTCTGAATAGATTACAGACATGTGACTTGAATTATTTGGATGATTGATAAGGTTGTATTAAGCCAGGTGGTAAGCCACATGTCTATAACAACAATGGAGGAAAGCACAATTTTATCCTTTTATTCTTTCAACATTTAGTTGTAGAGTAGCTGTTATTCAGTAGTGTGCTAGCAAAGATTTAACAACCAGCCAGGTGGAAGCTGAAAGGAATACTGATTCATAACATTTACTTATCTCTATGGTATAAATACTGCTATGTTGCTCAGTTTCAAGCTACCAACATAAAGTTATTGAACACAGAGTTGGGATGAGACAGTAGCACATCATTATATAGAATTTTCACTTATGCGTTATAGGCTGTTGAGTCGGCTCTGACTCCTGGCAGAGTTGTAAGGAAGCTGAGGTAGGTCATGGACTAATCCAAGATCTCTCAGACCCACTTAAGGGTTTTGGTATTTCCTAAGAGAATGGGTGAGTTCTGAAAGGTTTAAATGGAGATAGATAGTTTACAAAGTTTATATTTGTGTTTAAGAAGATATTTGGTCTACTGGGAGAACAATGGGTTTCAGGAAGCAACAGTAGAAAGAGACCTTTATTAGGAAGCTATTGAAATATTTTGGATGGGAAAGGATAGCAGTTTGGGTTAAGCTATTGGCAATGGTAAAAGAGAAATGGATGGAAGATCTATTTTGAGGACAGAATTGACAAGACTTGTCAAGGAAGAGAAAGCACATGATTGCCAATATCCATGTTTCTTCTTTTCTTGGAGATAAGACTAAGTTACATTTTGTAGTCTTTGAAGTTAGGTGAGACCATGTGACTGAGTTCTAGCCAGTGGAATATATGTGTTATGGTTTACACAACACTTCCAGGCCACTCCTATAAAACTCTCCCACAAGCAATTCCCCCATTCTTTTACTCCTCCCACAGTGACCTGGGAAATCATATGCTACATATAACAAGTTCATAGAAAGTAGGGAACCTCATACTCTAAGCCACTGTTCTAAGAATATCCAGTTCATAAAGGATGGCCACATAAATAACAAGTCAATTTTTATTGTGTTAAGTAAGCCATAGAGGTTTGCTTGAGGGTGAGGGTGAAGTATTGGCTTGGGGGATGGATTAGACATTGAGAGTATGGGAGTGAGGAATATCAAAGATAACCATGGATATCCAACACAAGCAACTGTGCAAATGGAGAAGCCATTTAATGACATGTGGCATGTTGAAGAAGGAAGATCACGAGGTTTATTCTCAATATTTTTAATTTGAGATGCCCATGGAAAAACAAAATGCAGAGATATTAAGGCAACAGATGGAAATAAGAATCTCTAAGGAGAAAACCCAGTTGGCTACATAAATTTGAGAGTTATCACCACTCGAGCAGGGCCACCAGGCCATGTGGATGATGCTCTCTGGAGCTATGTGTATGTAGCCTGGATGACTTTATATAGATGATATATAAAACCATGATAGAGGAAGAAGTCTTCTAAAAGGAGATAATAGAATAAAAAAAGAGTTCAAGTATCAAACTTTAAAGCTCTCCAGTATTTAAAATTAAAGTGTATCATGAGATGTCCAAAAATTGACTGAGTGAGTAGGGCCAAAAAAGCATAAGGGTGTGATATCAGAATAGCTGTATTAGTCAGCTTAGGCTGCCATAACAACATAACACAGACCAGGGGGCTTAAGCAACAGAGATTAATTTTCTCATGGTCCTTCAGGCTGAGATGTTCAAAATAACCGTGCTGGCAAGATAGACTTCATTCTGAGGCACCTTCTTTTGGCATAAAGGGGGCTTCTACCTCACTTTCTGCTCATGTGACTTTCTTTAAATATGCTTATGAAGACAAGAAGTCTTTGTGTCTCCTCTTATACATGAATCCCAGTATAAGAGCTCCACCCTAATGGCCTCATCTAACTCTAATTACCTCCCGGATGTCCCAACTCCAAATATATCACATTAGTGATTAGGACTGCCACATGAATTTTGGGGGCCAAAAACAGTCATAATAATAGCCACATGAAAAAAAATAGTCAAGAAAGATGTGGACTGAAAATGTCCATTGGATTTAACAATACAAGGGTTACTAGAAACCTCAGCAGAAGCAACTTTAGTGAAGTGATGGGAATGGAAATTAACTTGGAGTTGACTAGAAAACAAATGTGATATAAGGATGTGAAGAGTTTGTCAGGAAAGAAATAGAGAGAGAGTTGAAGTTGTTACGGAGGCCATGGAGGATTTCACATGATATAAAGTGTTTATTTTTATTTTTCATCCTCACTCAAGAACATACTCATTGATTTTAGAGGGAAAGGGATAGAGAAGGAGAGGGAGAGAAACATTGATTGATTGCCTCCCATACATGCCCCCAAAAGGGACCAAACCTGAAACCTAGGTATGTGTCCTGTCCAGGAATCAAACTCTGTGACTCATAGGAAGACACCCAACCAACTGAGCCACACTGGCCAGGACTATGTGGTATAGAATGTTTAAATATGTTTAAATAGTCCAGTAGTGAGAGGGAAATGGACAGTATGGATATCACCAGAAATTATGCCTAAAGAACAATGAATATAAGCATTTTCCTTGGCTGAGCTGAGCAGAATGCCTAAACCTTTGACAAAGCCCAAAGATAAGAGAGAGAGAGAGAGAAAGAGAGAGAGATTCATTAGAGTGGATGAATTCGAAGGAATTTTTATACTAATAAAAGATGTTTTTTCTGAAAGCCTGCTAGTCTCCACCACCCCCCTCAAAAAAAGAAAGCAACATTTTGCAGATATTGAAGCAAATTTCAGCAATCAAAATAGTACGGTCGTGACATAAAAACAGACAAATAGACCAGTGGAACAGAATCAAAAGCCCAGAAATAAACCCAAGCATGCATGGTCAAATAATATTTGACAAGGGAGGCAAGAATACTCAATAGAGAAAAGATAGTCTCTACAAGTAGTAAGTGGTGCTGGGAAAATTGGATATTCACATGTGAAAGAATGAAACCAGACTCCTATTTTGTACTACTCAAAACACCTGAAACCATGAAACTCCTTGAAGAAAACATGAGAATAAAGCTTTTTGATATGGGTCTTGGTAATTGATTTTTTTGATACAACACATACAGCAGAAGCAACACAATAAAAACAAACAAGTGAGATTACATGAAACTAAAAGGACTCTGTACTGCAAAAGAAACTATCAATAAAGGAAAAGACAACTTATAGAATGGGAAAACTTTTTGTAAACTGTATACACTTTTGGTAAAGGGTTAACACCCAAAATGTACATAAAGAACTTATGCAACTCAATAGCTAAAAATGCTTAAATAACCCAATGAAAAAATTATCAGAGGACCTGAATAGACATTTTTTCTAAGGAAAATACACAAAAGGCTAACAGGTTCATAAGAAGATGCTCAACATCATTAGTTGTTAGGGAAGTGCAAATCAAAATCAAATGTGTTGTCAGAAGGTCCATGGTGAAGAAGATGGAGAGTAACAAGTGTTGATAAATTTATACAGCCACTATTAAAAAAAAACAGTGTGGAGGTTCCTGAAAAAATTAAAAGTAGAACTACTGCATGATCCAGTAATTCCACTTTTAGGTATTTATCCAGAGGAAACAAAAAACATGAACTCAGAAAGATATCTGCACCCCCATGTTCACAGCAGCATTATTTATAATAGGCAAGGCATGGAAACAACCTAAGTGTCCATCAATGGATGAAAGGTCAGTAAATTTTATAATACATACATGGTGGAATATTACTTAATTATAAAATATTAGGAGATCCCACCATTTGTGACAACATGGACAAACTTGTAAGGCATTATGCTAAGTGAAATCTCAGATAGAGAAAGACAAATACTATATGATCCCACTTATGTGGAATCTACAAACAAACAAATACTAATAGAAAAAGAGATCAGACTTATGGTTATCAGGGCTGGCGGGTGAAGGGAGGGAGAACTGGATCATCAAACCTAAATAAGTTCTAGAGATATAATGTACAACACAATGACTGTAGCTAACATTGCTGTATGATGTATATAGGAAAGTTGTTTAAAAAAGTAAATTCTAAGAGTTCCTATCACAAGAGTAAAATGTTTTTCTTTTATTCTTTTTCTTTTTATTGTATCTTAACTACACCTATTGTGGTAATGACTTCACAATATACGTACATCAAAGCATCATGCTGTGTGCCTTACACTTACTCAATTATTTCAATAGAATTTTATGTCAATTATTTCTCAGTAAAAGTGAAAAAAAGAAGCAACATGTTGTATTACATACATTAACTATTTGGATATTAGAATTTCTTCTTGCTTGTCTCTAAATTTCTCACCCTCCATTTGTTATTTCTTGTCAGATCCTGTGTCATTATCCTTCCCTCTATGTCCCCCATTATCCTGACCCCAGTTCAGACTCCTACTGCCTCTAACTTGACTAGACACCATGTCCTGAAATTTTTTCTAATCTATAAACATTCTGAGTAGTGTGCTCATGCTGGAGTGCTTAGTATTGTTCACTTTGAAAATCCTACTCCTCTGAATGACTGTAAGTCTTTGCTAAGCTCCCCGCAAAAATCCACTTGAGGACATTTTCTCTTCAGCCTAATTATTTGCATGTCAAAGTTGGGATATACACTAGTGATATATGCTTTCTGTCTAGATACATTTTTTAAATGTAACTGAGGAAAGCCAGACCTGTTGTTGGAGTTGCTCCTGGCTGGCATCTCAGAGTCACAAGGAATTCCTGCTGTAGAAGGCGGGGAGGTGACTAACACTCAAGGTCATGCTGAGAAGAAGGCTAGCATAACTCCATAAAACAACGCTTCCTCTGGAAAATAAGCCTAAATTATTGATGCTTAATATTAGGATGACCACATTTAAGAGTATGTAATTTACAAAGTTCTAATTTCAAGAATTACTGTCTTTCATTTTCTGATTCTAATAGTGAGGTATATCCACTTCTCATTTGCTGTATAACAAACCACACCAAAACTTGAGTAGCTAAAAACAAACAAACAAAAAAACCTAAAATATTTCTGTCAGTGGGTTGACTGGGCTTAGCTGGGTGGTTCTTCTCTTCCATGTGGTGTTGACTGAGGACACCCATGTGGCTGCATGCATTTGGGAGTTCATCTGGGCTAAAATAGCAAAGTTGGCTCCCTCACATGTTTGGGATTTTCGTGCCAGTTATCAGTGGGGTACATCACATCTCCTCCATATGGCATCTCTTTTCATATAGTTTCTCATCACTCATTAAGAAGCCCAAACTTAGCCCTGGCTGGCGTAGCTCAGTGGATTGAGTGCGGGCTGGGAACCAAAGTGTCCCAGGTTCGATTCCCAGCCAGGGTACATTCCTGGGTTGCAGGCCATAACCCCCAGCAACCGCACATTGATGTTTCTCTCTCTCTCTCTCTCTCTCCCTCCCTTCCTTCTCTAAAAAATAAATAAATAAAATATTAAAAAAAAAAGAACTGAAATTAGTTTAAAAAAAAAAAAAGAAGCCCAAACTTTACACAAGGTGGTAGGCTTCCAAGTGAGGAAAAGTCAAAGTCACCAGGCTTCTTAAGCTCTAGGCCAGGGGTGTCCAACCTGCAGCCCATGTGTCCCATGCAGTCCAGGATGGCTATGAATGTGGCCCAACACAAAATTTTAAATTTACTTAAAACCTTTTTTTTGCTCATCAGTTTTCATTATTGTTTGTGTATTTAATGTGTGCCCCAAGACAACTCTTCTTCTTCCAATGCAGCCCGGAGACACCAAAAGGTTGGACAGCCCTGCATCTAGGCCCAGGAGTAGCACAGAGTCACTTGCTGCATTTTTTGATGAAGGCCAGCCCCAATACAAAGAAATGAAGGGAGGAGTGGCATGCATGGCCAAGGAGAGGAGGAAGTTGGTGGCATTTTGTGTAGATAGTGTATCACATCTACTATTAGGCCTTAAGTCTATAAAACTCCCATTAATTTTTTTCTACAAGGCATGAATAGTTCAGTGATTGAATAAAAAAAGAGTATGAGACCATATTCTACCAAAAATTGAGTTGTTGATCATTACTCCATGATTTGACAAGAGATGTTCTGCTATCATGAGGTTGTCATTGAAGTTCTTTCACTTTTGCTATAGTGGACCATTGTGTTTTGTAAGAATTTTGAATCAAGTGGATTTTTTTGACAGTAAGTCATAGCACCAAAAAAACATAAATAAATGTTCCATTATCTTTAAGGGACAATCAACTGGAAAATACTGTGAGTCTGTTATTCTAATGCACTGTGTAAAAATGTATTCAGTTTGCTCTCCAAATTTAAGCTCAGATATTTTAGACAATGTCTTTTTTCTGCCTACTTTAAGTTTGACTTCTAACAATTAGACATCTTTCAAAGACTGTTCTCTTATGTAAGGAAGAATGGAAATTATGTCAATATTTCCCATGGGGGAAAACTGATTAGATTAGTTGTCTATGTCATTTTCCCATGATTGAAATTTAGATATATTTTTCCATTTTTTCCCTCAGTATATCCCAAGACTTAGCCAAGTTTCTAATAACTAAAAGAAAATGTTTGAGCATGAGAAACTCTATCAGCACTTGAGATTTCAAGATCATCTGAGAATTTTCAGGATGGGTTTTGAAAGACATAGGAGTAAAAACTTTCACAATTAATTTAGAGATATTTGGTGACTGGAAAGAGAAAATTTTGTGTGGGGGGAAAGCTAGGGCAGGTGGTGGGGCACAGTGTCTTCTCTATATCATACAGGAGACATGTAATAATTTAGCCCCTACAGATAGTAGTTGTTAGTCGTTACAAATTGTTAAAAATCTACTCTAACTAGCTGTTCTACCGGATGCTTTAAATAACTCATCTCATTGTAATTAATGAGCCATTCTCCACTTTACAGATAAAGACATCAAGGTTCAGAGAGGTTAATTGTCATGCCTGAGTACCATGTAGCAAGTGTCAAAGTTCAAAATTGACCCACATGTCCCTGATTCTAAATCCAAAGCTGCTTAAATTGTGGTATACTGACCTCTAAACCATAAATAATTAAATTCATGGTAATAAGGCTCCCCCTGAGTGTCTCTTATTTCCATTCTTATGCCTGAGTTGTAAGGTAGGTATGCAATGAGACTTACAAAGAGAGCCAGGTAGTGCATGGGGAAGAATCTGCTTCTATTAAATTTTTTATTTCTGGTATAGATCTTTTAATTATTCTTCAAAATTTTTGTTTTTAGCATTGTGACATTTGGAGCTTGTGGATGCCCAGGATTTCAGTATTTTTTTAAAGATTTTATTTATTTATTTTTAGAGAGGGAAGGGAGGGAGAAAGAGAGAGAGAGAGACATCAATGTGTGGTTGCTGGGGGCCATGGCCTGCAACCCAGGCATGTGCCCTGACTGGGAATCAAACCTGCGATGCTTTGGTTCGCAGCCTGCACTCAATTCACTGAGCTAGAAGCCAGGGCTTGGATTTCAGTATTTTTTTTTGTGTGCTGTGTAAGCTCTTAACACATCTTCACACAAGAACCTGAAGGAACAACTCAAACATGTAATCTTGAAGACCAAGCAAGTAAGTTCGTTGAACATGGGGCTGGGAAATTACTGATTAGGATTTTCAGAGATTTCTCATATCAAAATACTTAGTCTTCACAATCTCCTACATATGAGGAAGTTGCAGTAGGGTTCAAGCCCTAAATGAACAAAATGGTAACAGAAGCTTAGAGGCATAGAACAGACTGACAGCTGCCAGAAAAGATAGGTGGGGGTGGGCAGGATGAAAAATGGTGAAGGATTAACCAAAGAACATTTATTTACAACCCATGGTCACAGACAACAATATAGGGATTCGCTGGGGGTGGAAGAGGGTGGGCCTGGATGGAAGTTAGGAAAGGGAGGAAAATCAGACACAACAGTAATAACATGAACAATTAAAACTTTAAAAAAAAAGAAAAGGAAAAGAAATCTAAATATGAAGGGGGTAAAAGTCCTAATTAAAAGCAGGAAGCTGTTATTTCACTAATCATACAGGGTGGTTTTGTTTTTGTTGGGTTCTTGCAATGCAAGCAAACTTCTAAGGACCCTTTCTAGGCTACCGATTTGGCTGTACTACAATCCTACCTATTCAACATTCACAATAGTTTCTTCCATGTAGCCTTCACCATAAACACCTAATAACTTTTTCTCTCCAAGTGTTGAGTATGGTTTGATTTTTGAAGTTACATAATAATATGGCAGATCTCTAATAAAGCATTGTGGTTGGGTCTTGATAATGGCCCTTCTGCCCCATGTGTAACTTTTGAATCCCATGCCGAGGATGTTGCCTGGCAACTCAGTGTGGTGGTGGTAATGGGGGACTGCCAATCCTGGTGCTGTCATGATCAAGACTCAAGGTAGAGCAGCTCAAGTGGGACCCACAGCCAGCTTTCCTCCTCTCTAGTGTCTATATTCATCTGAGGGAGGCAGAGAATGAGAATGAAAAGTAAAACTTTGAGTATTACCATGACTTCAAGTATGAAGATTATTTTACAAGGGAAGAAGAAAGCCATATCTGAAATGATACAAAACTGTTTCTTAAGGATCAAGTGAAACTTCCCTTTCAGTCATAGGATCTGCAAGCACAAATGGTTTGTATTTAATACACATCATATATTTTACATAACTATTGGTCTTGGTTTCATCTAGTAACTCAAAGTGTATTTTCTCATGAAAATTTACTAGGTTTCTTTCTATATTCCCCGCTGGGAGACTAGCTGACTACTGTAAACCAAGAAGGCGTTCAAAACCAAAAATTTATATGAAGTTAGCCAGAGTGTATTCCACCCCCTTCAAGTTCAAGACCAGTGCAGCTGTCAGATCAGAACTGTGTCTTAAATCCAAAGACACACAACTGAGGGTGAAGAGACTGCATTAAGCATAACTGAACCAACAAAATATTGGGTTTTGACCCTAAATCTACCCAGTTGCAATGTGCTGTTTGTAGCCCTGATCCTATCCTAGAACTAGTTCCCTGGTTGCTACTCCTCTTTCCAGAGCCACATCTTCTACTCTATTGGCCACAGTTTCTGGTGATTTCTTGGTGACTCCCCCTAGTTGCCTTTGCTCCTGGGCCCCAGTTATGCCAGAGTGGATGATAGCTTTGATATATTCAATAAGCAAGGGTGTCTGACTTGAGAAGCCAGGATCTTTGTTGAATCCTGCAGAAAAAAAAAAATGAAGAAATCACATTCACTTCTTAATATGTCATGTGCAATTCCCTCAATACTGATGATGATGATGATTTTTATGATGCACATTCTAGCTTAATTTACTATATATCCTGCTTTAATTTTAATCTTACAAAATGCTGTAATTAGTCCTGTTTCACAGACCGGGAAGCCCAAAGAAATCAAGTGGCATGCCCAATGCATACAACTACTCAGTACAATAATGAACTGAACCCAGCTCTAACTGTACCCTTGTGTTTTTCTCCATGACAAAAGCAATATAAATACTGTACTGTTTTGTTGTTGTTGTTGGCACACTGAGATAAACATTTCTAAGGAGTATCTCCATATTCACCAAGTGTCAATTTAACTGAAAACTGTAGAGTGGTTTAGAACTGAATAGAAACCTTTTATAGTGGTCTTCCAGAATAATTCTCTTTACTGATAATAGAAATAAATCTATAAAATATGGAGCAAGTTGTGTGAATACCAATTTTAATATTAGCTCAAAAAATAAAACGCTCACAATGTTTTTGCTCAACTGGTGTTCAAACAAATTGTGTTGAATATTCATGTTTGATTCAACAGTGACTTTTGAAATGTTTTTGTGTTTTTATATAAAAGTCTTAGCTTCATGTTATTATAATATATCAAGGTTGGTCACCAAATGCATAAATATTGAGTGCAGCTGTAGAATTTAATAAAACCAAAAGTTTGAGCTAGCAAATGAAAAATTATATATTATTGGAAACTTGTGCTCAAAGTTGAAACTTGAAGAAAATATTTTAGCACTATCACAATATTACATTGCAATCATTATTTATCTCCTCTGAAATGAGTTAAGGAAGGTGCCTGCAAAGCCCTATTTACCTCAGCCAGGAAGTAAGGCAATGGTCAATAAGTGAATGAAGTCATGAAAAGCTGACAATGGCACTATTGTGAGAGCACCTTGGAGTTTTGTTTGACAATGACCAAGTGAGGAGTAAGTGTTGGGAAGGTTTTATTTCATCTTAACAAAAGGGTAGGGCCAGAGCAATAATATCACACTAGCCTTTTCTTGAATTCTGCTTTTTTCCTTTTAATTGAAAAATATCAACTTAAATGTATCTGGAAAAAGGGAATGTCTTTCAGTAAATTATGAAGATTTTGGTAACAGTTTTACATTTTAAAAAACATATCTAAGTAAATAGCATATTTTAACCTATCTTAAGTATACACTATATAAATATTTATAAATGCTATATATCACATATATTTATACATATATACACACACACATATAAAATTTATATATTCTCCATTCAGTTTTTCCAGGAGAAACTTCAATAACTCCTAAGCAACCTGTGCATTTCAATTGTCACTTTGAACTTTGGAACAAAGGAGAGACTGTAAAACCAGTTTATAAAAAGTATTATGAGATACCACAACTGGCATTTTTACGACCTTATTAAACTACATTCAAGTGGCATAAATTATATGTAATGAAAGTGAAAAGGATCTCTGACCCGATTTTAATATTGGGTGCATGCTTATTAGTTTGAGTTTTTTTCTGAATAGAAACCTTTTTTCAAGCTTTAGCAGTTGATATTATGTGGAAGTCATAAATGTCAGATTACATTAAACTATTTTGGTTCATAGAATAGCGCAGCCATTAAGTTACCAGAGAGTAATGAGTAGGTCTTCTCACAAAGTAAAGCCAAAGGTGTTAATTTAGATTTGAAACATTCCTCCTCATTATAAAAGCCAAATTAATTTGCCATGTGTAGAAACAGCAAAAACCAATATTTGAAATGTGAAAGACCTTCTTCTTGTAGGAGAATAATAGAAAAGAGAACTACAAAGTTTCTATTTCTGAAAAGTAGGCATACTGGTCCCTGAGAGGTTGACTATTAAGTGTTATAGAGGCTCTTAGTAGGCATTTCTATTCAAGAAGTTGAATTGATAGAATTCGTTAAATGTTAAAGATGAAAAGAAGTCTGTGCATTTAGATAGTCTGAAAATGTGTAGACTTAAACATAAATGTAAATTTGATTATTTCATCTCTTCCAATTTCTGTGACTTATTATGAAGAATGTGTTTTCATCTGGCATTAGAGATTATGTTTAGGCATTAGTCACAAACTCTGAGAGAGACAGAAAGAAAACCCTACTAATGTGAAGGACTAGAGAAACAAAGCATAGAGCATTCTGAATTTCAAGTGTCCAATATATTAAAAGCCAGGTCAAATGAAGCATACCTAAAAAGATAGGAAGATACTTCATAAAAACTTCAAAAAAAAAACCAGCTTCTACAAACCTAGACAATATATTGAATGGAAATAATGCTCAATTAGCTTATCATTTTTAAAATGTGAGAAAAACAGAAAAGCAAGAGCTAATTAATGGGGACACAAAAGCTATTTTAGAGTAGCCAGCCTAGAGAAAGAAAAAAGGACCAATCGTGGTCTACAGAATCAAGTACACCGAAAAGTCACCTGAAGGACCATTAGGTGAAGTGGTTCTGGTCCGGTGAACAGGTCACTGAGGCATCAGTACACATACCACAAGGATTCCTAGGCACTCTTCTGTGTTCTTAGCAAGAAAGGCAGTAAGCAGTGATACTGAATTCTAAGAGACCTTGGGAAACTAAAGTCATGTGGAATCATTTACATTTAGGGTAAAAAAAGTAACTTTAGTCCCTTTTGTTTAGATTTTGCTTTCTAGCTAAAGAAGTACTGTTAAATTCTCATAGCAACCACCCCAAATGTATGATATTAATATATTATTTTCCATATTAAGACACCAATTCAGAAAGGGTAGCTTATCTGCCCAAGATCACTTCGCTAGTTAATGCCTGAGACGTTTATAGGTTATCTAGTCAATGGCCATCTCACCTCTAAGTGCCTCCAGCAAGAGCACTTCATGATTTCTTCGAAAAACTCACTTCACTGATGAAATAGTTTTATACAAAAATGTTCCTGTGATATTTTTTACTGTCTAGCCTTTGCAGTTTTCTAATATGTCATTCTAGATCAATAATAACCATAACCAACATTTACGTGTCTTTTAACTGTTTGCAAGTTGTTTTAATACATATTACCTAAGTTATAACATGTGAGATTATGAGTTCTGCTTTCACACAGCAACTGTTTTTCAAAAACGTACAGGCGTTTCTCACATCTCCCTTCACTTTCTCACATATCCAGACTCTTCACTCCTCTCTAGGTAGACTCCAGTTTTCCTATATTTTAAAATGTTTAAGCTACAAGGAATAAAATTCCAGAAGCACTTTGAACAGAGTGGAAAGAAAGTAAGAAGAGGGACAGAGTTGGTTGATCAGATACAGGGAGTGAGGAAAGGATATAGAGGAGTATGTTACTTTCCTGTGATTGCCCATAACAAGTTACCACAAACTGGTGCCTTCTAGCACAGAAATGCATTCTCCCACAGTTCTGGAGGGCAGACATCTGAAAACAAGCTGTGGCTTTCTTCTAGGGTTTAGTTCCTTCTAGAGGATATGAGGGCGAAACAGCCCCATGCTTCTCACCTAGCTTTTAGTGGTTTAAGGCAGTCCTTGTTGATCCTTGATTGGTAGACTCATCCTTCCCATCTCTGCCTCCATCTTTACATCATCTTTCTCTGTGTCCCTGTGGGTTCATTTTTGTCTTTTATAAGAACACTTTGGATTGAAGGGCCACCCTGATCCAGTGTGATCTCATCTTGATTCTTAACTAATTATATCTGCATTGACCCTATTTCCAAATAAGGTCGCATTCTAAAGTTCCAGGTAGACATGAATTTGGAAAGGATAGTACTTACCTTTCTTGCAAGGAGGAAACGGTTTTGAGAAATGCCTGTGACAATTCTCAGGCATTAGGTAATCTAAGAAAACTACTGATTATCACCTTTGGTTGAAATGAGCAAATTGACTGAATTGATGTTTTAATATCTTAAAGAGATAGAAAGAGAGAGACAAAGAGATTAGATAGATAGATAGATAGATATTGGAGGTATAGAGTTTCAATTCTGCAAAGTGAGTTTTTATTAGCAGAGATGGCACAATTTCAAACAAAAAGGAACTTAGTGCACAACATGGCAATTTTCAGTGAGGTGCCTGACATTCCACTGGACAGTCACTAGATACTCTCAGTCACAGCACATGGAGAAAAGCCTAAATGAAACAGAGGAAGTGTAATAACCAAACATATGGAAGCAATGTAGTGATTCTATTAAGAAGTGACAGATAAAGGCCATGGGAATTGCAAATCCATCACCCAGTTTTCAGTGATATAAAAGAACAGAGACCCTAAAACACTATTCATTTATAAGTGATGTTTTTCCCTTTGTTTAAATTCCCTGAGGACCTTGGCTAACAATACAGAATGCCACTGGAAATTGAATGTGTGATCTCAGAAAATTCAATGAATTAAAGAAATGCAGAAAAAGGAAAATTGGTGCTCAGGACACCAATTGAGAAAAGCGTGGGTGTCAAACAGCTGAAAATTTTCTGGAGAGATCTTGCCAGGGAGATTGCTTATAAGTTTGGGATCTAAAAATACATGAATGTGAATATGGTTGGTTTCACTTGTTGATAGAAGAAGAGATAAACTCAGTGGTCACCTGTACCTCAAAAGAGGCAGGTGGTGGAGGGAGAGAGAAGTGCAGTAGTTATAAAAAAAGCACTAAGAATCACAGTCTAATGGAGGAATTACTTTTATTGGCCTTTGTACTTCCTCACTGTGGAGCTGGCTAACCTCAAGTTTGGCCTGAACTTCTCAAGAGAAGTGGCAATGTTATGGAATGCCAAGCATTCAACATGGGAGGATGATGTGGAGTGGAACACGGGAGTTAAAATAATCTACTTCCTCTTTAATTTTACCTCAGATAGATGTTACACAACCAGAGTTCAGTGAAAACAACCTGACAAATTAGGGAGAACCTACAAGAAAGCACATGTTAATTTATTTTAAAATGCAATATGCTGCATGTTTGTATTCTATACTCTTACAAAAAAAGTGTCATAAGACATCCTTCTTCATCCTCAAATAAAGGTACCAGACTGCCCCTATTTTTTAATAGTTGCTTTCTCAATGACCGTGCTAAAGCCCAAGTGGCAACTCGTTTATCAGCAGCCCAAATATCCCATAACTCTAATGGATGCTTCAGGATCACTCGAGGCAAAAGCTTTTTCCCCCACAAAGGAAGATGAGTTTGCAACCTTATTATTCACAGAAGTGTATTCAATCTGTTCTTGCATTTGCTAAACACAATTAAGATTTATGATGCTTTTCTTGAAAGTATGGAAGTATGTCATGTATGTTTAATAATTTATGTTATATTGTCCCCCAAGTCTGGCCTATAAGTAAGATAAGAAGTTTCCTAATCCATAGTATCTGCCATAGCATAAATACAGATCCCTCTGAATGTTTGCAAGAATGAGGATAAAAACTACAAAATCAAAGCAAACTGAATGACTGGCACAAGGTAGGAAATAAGACAGGAGCAGGACAGACTTGTGTGTTCTGTTATCACAGAGGCTTAGTTACCTTCAAATTGGAAAGTTGTTTCTGATGACCTGTTATGCTCTTGAGCTTATCACTCATTGCTCTTGGAGTGGCTAGCCTTCCCAGAATGACCCTCATCATTACCATATAAAAGCAGAATGAGTACACCTGATTATTCACTCATTTACTCCATAACAGTGAGCCTCTCATGTCTGTTAAGGGTCATGTTAGATTCTGTGATTGTAGCAAAGACTAAAAAAGAAATAGCACCTGGCCTCACAGAATGTATTCATTTATGTAGTCATTCAATACATTCCACAAAGCACCATTCTAGGTGCTTGGGATATGGTAGTGAACAAAGCAAAGATCCCCACCATCCTGGAAGCTTACATTTCATTGTGGAATCAACAGAGCATAGAGGTGTAATAAATAGGTAAATGTTATAGTATGTTCAAACATGACAAGTATTATGAAGATAGAAAAGTAGATCAGGGTAAAGGAGATCTGGAAGAGCAAAGGCCAAGGGAGGGGGTGGAACAGTGTGAATTGCTATTTTAAGTTAGAATGGTCAGGGTAGACTTCATTGGAAAGGTAGATTTGGGCAAATACTAATGAGAAGTGAGAGAGTTCATCTTCTTGCTGTCTGGAGCATGAGGACTCCAGGCAGAAGAAATAGTCAATGCAAAGACCCAAAGGCAGAGACATGTCTCACATGTTGGAGGTAGAGCAGAGATGAGCTTGTTACCTTGTATATGTGCTTTGAACCTTGTATATGTGCTCGTTACCTTGAAAAAGAAGTATGTACTCTATCTGGACATATTTTTGCACATTCATACCTATATGCTTTTTATCCTAAATTATTTTAGACCTATGAAAGATTGACTTATATTAGAAGTAAAATTACTTTTTAGAAAATATTGAGTTAACATGCTACTATAATCTAAAACCTCTTTTACTTGAATTTTAACATGAAAGTTTTCCAATGCAGTTAGAAGAAACATACTTGGCTATTAATAGTAACATACTGTACTTTCCCTAGTTCCCTTTAGTAATTTTCTTTATCATCATAAAGGTAAACATCTCAGCCTCTTCCTTCATATGGCAATGTTCAAGGCATTTGGATTTATCTATAACAGCAATATTTTACCCACGATGTTAACCTAAACAGGCATTGACATCAAAACCGAGCACCCACAGAAACTTTAGTAATTAAAAGACACAGCTTTAGTCAGACATCTATATCATCCACCACACAATGAACATTTCACGTGCACAGTGATTTAATATGAAGGTAACTTATGTTAGAACCACATTCCTCTTTCAACTACATGTGGGGTTTCAGCAACATGTGTAATTCTTCAGTGAAAATAATATTTTAAAGAAAGAAAATGGGTTAGTCAAGGTATCCATAATATTCTGTGGAGCTGCTGTTTACAAAATACCCAGCTAGTGCTAAGGGTTAGACACTGAAACCCTGAAATTACAACAAAATAAGCAAACTTTCAAGAAAAGATTAAGATGTATACTTTCTTTCAGAGTAAAATTTCTTCACCTTTACTGCCAGGAAAACCTAGATTCTGGCCTACTTTTGTTCTGTGGAGAAATTTTACAAGAATATGACTTCAAGTATCCTCTAAACTCAAGACCAGTTTAGTCATTGGGATTCTACTGTGTTCCTTTAGAATTAAGGGCAGTGGAAACTGAGACCTTCCCTTTCATATCACAGCTCAGCAGATGTCTAAATCCTGAGGGGAAAATGAATTCCAAGTGTCTGTCAGCCACTTTTTCACTTCAGAATAGAAGGTAAAAAAGACATGTCTTTAAAGCCGGAGCCGACGGTTTCCTTCGCACACCTGTGTGGACGGAGGCTCTCGTGCGGTGGTGGCACACTCCCAACATCTGCTCCTTTCATTGAACGGAGCTGTAAATTGAAATTCCATTGCAATGTTTTTAGAACCAGTTGAAGTAAGGAGACTGTCAGAAATCCTCTTTAAACTCACCCTTATCCAAACAGGAAACTGACCCTTGGCCCCTGGACGTAACAGTACACCAGTGGAAATTTCATTATCCCCGTTTCAGCTGAACTAAGTGAAAATTAATTGTGTAATTATCTGGATGAGCGCATGTGTAAAATTTTACAATGTGCCAGTTAGATTAAGTAACGTGTTAGTGGCATGGTTTAGTACAAAGTCAAAGCTGTCCTATAAAAATGGAATAAAAAAAAGGTTGGAAAAAAATATGTCAGAACAAATGCTTAACATAAGAAAGTAAGGTTAGGCTTAATTCCATAACCTGATGAAAATCTTACCCTCCAGACCGTAGGTAAATCTGGCAGGGTTGGAAGAGGTGTGTGTGTCTGTGTGTGTCTATGAGTGTGCATATGCACACATGGGGACATTTGTGTAAATAACTTCTTTCACTGTCACTTTAAAATGAAGCTATTATTAAAATATTTAACCTGCCCACTATTGTATTTTTCACATGTAGTTTTCCCTTATCAATCACATTAGAAAATGCAGACTATAGTCAGTAGATGGGGTTATTTGTACCAGATATAATTTGATCACCTGTTCAATGAAACTCCCTAACTTTCTTTTTGGACTTAATTCTTCAAACAAATTTTGAGCTAAAAGCTGCATCCTGACATAAGATCATTTCATTAAAACATATAGGCAAAGTATGAATGAGCTTTAACATCAAATGCATGGGAATTTAGATTTGAAGTTTTATTCACTTTGATAAAGATTTGAAGGGACGTTTTTCCCTAAGATTTTGGCCTCACCACTAAAAAAATATTGCTTTATGGAGACAATTTCCATTTCAAAGTCTCTGAAATGTTTAGATAGTAGAATTTCTGGATGAAAGATACAACTTGTGTAGACATTCTTTGAAAGTGAGGACCATCTTTAAACAACATTTGAGGACTGCATTGAGATCTTAGCAATTCTGAATGTCAGATTTCACAATGTTAGTGCTATCTTGGCAAATCCAGATACTAATTTATGTATTTTGCCAGTAAAATGGTTCTCCTGTTTTTCTCATTCCTGTACTGCATATTGTCTTTTTAAACCTATGTTGATAGTAAAAGTCTGCTGAGATTTTTCTTCCGCCATTCCCTCAAAAATGAAAGTTTCACTAGACAAAAATAGTAAGATTCTCAAAGAAAATGTACTCAAAATGTGTTTCAACTGAAAAAAAAGCTTGGCTTGATATAATGCCATTAGATGTTTGTACGTTGGGGTGCTAGTGTTTTAAGAAATTGTTAGTACTTTAAAGAAAGCTGTAACAAAATGTATATATTTAGTGGAAAACATGCTAATGTATATAAACATGACTAAAAGAAATCACCAATGTGATTTGCAGAACAGGGCAATCAAACATCAAAAAGCAATTGGCCATTCAAAAAGAAAAGCAGAACTTCAGATCAGGGAATATTAGCCTCAAAATGAAAAAGGGACTTTGGTATTAAACCTACATTTTACCATAGATTACTCATCAGGAAGGTTTTGGAACAGGCCTTTTTACTTTGAACAAGACATGATGCCCTCTTCACCAGTTTTAAGGTGTCAGGAGCCAAGGGGCAGGGTGAGTGGTTGTTAGTCCTCGGAGAACAAAACAGCAGCCAGGCAGTGGTCGCATGGCTCCTGTGCAGCCCTGCTGGGCCCAGGGCGGGGCTCGCATTGGGGATGTTCTGGTCATGCACCCTGCACTGTCCCTTCACGTAATCAACAGTGGTTGCTGCCTTTTCTAAAGGCTGGCCCTGGAATGACTTTGTGCCTTTTAGGAAACAGTAAAAATCAGGAGCCTCTGGTCAGACTTTTATATGGCAATTTGCAGTGGTAATTGTCCTGACTTTAGATGAATTAAATTTAAAAAATTAATCCAGATTTAAATTTATAACTGTACTATATATGAACACTTTTTAAAATTTAATGCTTTTATATATTCTTTGCTTTTGAATCATGGAAGAGCTTGGAATATAGCTCCTAGCCCTGAACCACTTTTATTTGTAAATTATTTTATTATTATTGATTCCAATTAGGACCATTTTATTAGCATAGATTTCAGGACTGAAAAAAACCCTTAAAGCCCTCCTTGTCTATTCTACAGGTAGCAAAACCAAGCCCTGAAGATACTACCTCTTCGCCCAGGGCTCTTTCAACTAACCCATGCTTTGTAGTCCTATGGAGGCTCTCCTCCCACCAACAGGATGAGAAATAAACATGCGACTACATATTTACTGTAGAGAAAGTCAGATGGAAGGTTTAATAGAGAAGGGGAGAGACATGGGATTTAGAGTCAAAATGCGTTGAAGCTCTGGTTCCCTGTCCTGCTCTCTGTGTGGCTCTGAGACTCTGCATGTGCATCTTAACCTCCCTGAACTTTAAAATCTCTCATTTGGTAAGTGACATCTACTCTGCAAGTTAATTGTGAGCATCAAATTAAACAATACAAATGGAGTTGCCAGCATATGATGGAGAACCAATAAAGTTCAAATATTTGAGGAACAAATTTTCAAAATCAAAAAAGCAATTTATTAAATTTATGGTCAAAAGCATTTGGAGAAAATCTTTGAAAGCAATTTGGGAGGAAATCAGGTTAACAGAAATTTCCTTTGCAATAAGATTTATTATACATATCCCCTATAGAACATGTTTATTCAGTGTGCAATTTTTCACTTGGGCATTTGGAGAACGGAGTTAAAGAGGAGAGGGAATACCTGATAACTCAGGAGGCAAATGTGTGTGAAAAATATATCTATGTTAATTTTCTTGATTTATTATTTGTACACCCATTGCTTCCCAAATGAATTTAACAAGGCAATATTATTGCATCTTTATTTCCCATTTTGAAAATTTTCATAATATTTTTAATTTCACAAATGGCAGAAAGCTTTGGACTCTGGTTTTGTCGAATGCTGATATACTTTGCAAGACCAGATGCTGTTGCAGAATTGCAGGAAAACCCAGGGAAACGAAGTTAAATGCCTGATGGCAGGACATAAAAAGTACAGAGAACCAAGTCCCTGTATGTGAGAAACTGAACACTGGAGCTCCCTACTCATAAGAAGAGGATGGAGGGTGGAGAGAGAGAGGGAGGATGGAGAAAGAGGCTACTTTTTCTCACTTAAGTAATAAAAGTGAGGTTACAGGTTTTTTACTCCTTCTTATTGCTATGGAATTTATGAAAATACATTGCAAAGTTGAGCCAGAATTATGCAAGGTGAGAACTTAAGAAATGGAATAATAGAGTTTTTGAAACTGATTTAAGGTTCAAAGTCAACATTCCATTTTTTAAAATACACAAATAAGCTACTCCTCCCTAACTTGCGGTCATTCATTTATTCATTATACATTTCTTGAGCACCAGAAGTACAGCAGAGATAAAACCCAACCCTTTCAGTTATGGAGGATCCATTCTAGTGGAGACAGACAGACAGTAAGTAAACAAATGCAATGTTACATGTTGAGTGCTATGAAGAAAAATTAAGCAGAGTGGAGGTGAGAGATCAGGAGGAGTACAATGTTATAACGGGTGGTCAGAGAGGCACTTACTCATAAACTATCAAATGGATACATTTGGCCATATTTTGACAATAGGAACTGTTCCAAGGTATACTGCAGAGTGTACTTACAATTTAGTTTTTAATTATGATTATAATTTCTACTTAGGAAATACTTGTGCTCTTCATTTCTACGTCAGTTAATAAGACTATGATGTATGAAAGACACTACCTGTATTTTAGCCAAAAGTGGAATCCTATGAAAGGATCCAAAACAGGAAAGAACAGAGGGGGAGATGTTCCTTTGAGAAAAAAAACAGGGATAGGGGAATATAAAATAATACGGTTCTTGAAGCTAAAAATAAATGACAGAGTATCTGATCTTAGAAAACATAACATATTTTCCTGGAGAACAGAAATCTAAGACAGCAAAGGGAATTCTTTTCCTTACTGTCCCACTTTTATCCCAAAGATCTGAGGGAGCCAAATGAAAATTTCCTGGCATCCTGGGGCAATAAAATAATCTTGGTCTTCTTGTGAAACCACATTAGTATGGAGAGGGAACAGAGGCCCTTTGAGCACTCCTAAGTGCTGTGTAAGCTGCATTCCCCGCCCCCCCAGGATCTCAAAGCTTTGTTTATTTGCAAAGAGTTGTGCTACTAATGCATGAAGGCCTGAATGGCCCAGGTGACGTGCTCTCATTTGAAAACATATCAAAAATGGTGGCAAGTAAATGCTTGTTCAAGAGTCTAAAGAGATATACTAATGATTACTATAGGTTTTCCAGAGATGTTGGTGAGAAAGAAAAAGACATTTCTATTGGGAAAGTAAGACTCAAGATAAAAATGTCTTCAGGAAGATACAGCCTAACGGAGCCCTCGGTGATCTGAAGCAATGCTTCCTTTCACTTCTGCCAGCTTCGAGTGACTGACTTTCCCATTGAAAGGGACTGTAGTTTAACTTCTAAGCAACTGCACTTGTGAGTGAGTGAGAGTGTGTGTGTGTGTGTGTGTGTGTGTGTGTGTGTATGCAGGGGAGAGAAAGAGAAGGGGAAGGGACAAGGGAAGAGGAAGGGGAAGGGAGAGACGGGGTTCTTTGGCCAAACATAGAATTTTGGAGGAGGGAGAAGAGGTCCTTTTATTTTAAAGCTGTCCCACAGAGATACTATTTATATACCAAATGCTAAAACATTAAGCCCTCAGCTGCAGGAAGTATGTGAAATTCATTCAGAGTCATTGGTGTAACTTAGAATCTGCTCTCTATTTTTTAGGGCTTGGGTCTCCAGCCCCATTCCCTCTCATCTATAGTATGTGAATTGAAGGTTTAACTTACAGTTTGCTGAAGATGTTAGTGCCTGTAAAGGAGGTAAATTGATGGCTCACAGAACAAGGCCTGGTTTATGAAAAGAAGTTTGTGTTTTTTCCTCCAATCCTGTTGTTCAAAATCCTTCATGAAGCTACAAGAATACCACATCCCACTGGGCCCCTGGAGGTTTGGGCTGTGGGGAGAGGGAGTACATACAGACTCAGTCAGCTCACTTGTGTATTGCTAAACCTAGCTTAAATGCTACTTTCTCCTGTCTGTCATCTCTCTCTCTCTGGTCACCCTATTCATCATAATTTGCCTATAACATCTTATCAATGGTGACTTCCTTTTTTCAGAATACCTGCAGGTAGTTCAAGGCACTGCATATTCCAAGAAGGGGAGTTCATAGGAATTCCTGCCAAACATCTGAAATTTTCCACCACAGTTGAGGCTTTAAGCATTTTGCCTTGTGCCAGCTTGGTTTAGAAAACCTATTACCATAGTATTATGTTGCTAACCTTAGTTTTCCTACTGACTTCAGTGGTAGTTGAGATTCTCCTAGCTTTGCTTATTGTTATGACCTCACCCCACAGCCAGCAGACATCTCCTAGAGTGGCCGCAATCCCACTATTTCATCCTCGCTGAGTTTTTGCATCCTCAGTTTCCAGAGCTGGATTTCTCATTCCTTGACTGGCCTATCAGTAATGCTTCTTGAGCTCTATACCTCACTTATTTTAATATTGCATTTATATTATCCACTAACTACTCTCACTGAAATCCTTCCAGGAATAAGATTCAGGTTTAGAAATAATCCACTGTTGAGATCCCTAACTCTTTTAGAAAGAAACAGAACATTTATAGCAGGAGGTAAGAAGCAGGCTTTCTTAACAACTATGTATGGTGTCCGCCCATTCCCAACACATTCCCAAAGGATATTACAGAATCTTCAAGGAATCTCTATTCTATCCTTGGCCTACTCTCATTCCCCATGTGTTTCCTAAGAAATTCTACTCACATTTATATTCTGTGTTGTTGTTTTTTAACTTTATTGTGGTTAAAATATATACAACATTAAATTTGCCTTCTTAACCATTCACAAGTCTACACTTTAGTGTAAGTATATTTATATTATTGTGCAACAGAGCTCTACAACTTATTCATCTGGCAGCAATAAATCTCCAGATTCACTAATCACTAATTTCTTCTCCCCCCAGCCCTTGATAACCACCTTTCTACTTCCTGTTTCTATGATTTTGGCTACTTTAGATTATTATACGGATGGAATCATGCAGTGTTTGTTCTTTTGTGACAGGCTTATTTTGCTTAGCACAATGTCCTTGAGGTACATTCATGTTATAGTATGTGACAGAATTTTTTAAAATATTTTACAATATTCTCCAGTATTTATATATCATGTTTTCTTTCTTCTCTTTTTTTAAAGATTTTATTTATTTATTTTTAGAGAGAAAAGAAAGAAAGCAGAAAGAGAGGAAGGGAAACATCAATGTGTGGTTGCCTCCTGCACAACCCCCACTGGGGACCTGGCCTGCAAGTTAGGCATGTGCCCTGACTGGGAATCAAACCAGCAATGCTTTGTTTCACAGGCCTGAGCTCAATCCACTGAGCTACACCAGCCAGAGCTATACCATGTTTTCTTTATCCATTCATCCAAAGATAGACATTTAGGTTGCTTCAACTTCTTGGCTACTCTGAGCAGTACTGCAATGAACATAGGCATGCAAATATTTCTCTGAGATTTTACTTTGAGTTCTTTTGGATACATACTTATAAGTGAGATTGCTGGATCAATGGTAATTCTATTTTTAACATTTTAGAAACTTCCACACTGCTTTTCATTGTGGCTGTACCAGTTTACATTCCCAGTAAACGTGCACAAGCATCCCAACTTCTCTGAATCTTCACTAACACTTGTTATTTTCTTTTCTTTTGATAGCAGCCATCCTAATGGTGAGGTGATATTTTGTGGTCTTGATGTACATTTCCTTAATGATGAGTGATGTTGAACATCTTTGAGTGTGATTATTGGCCATTTATATATTTTCTTCAGAGGAATGTCTATTCAAGTACTTTGTCCATTTTTTAAGTGGGTCATTTGGGTTTTCCTTTTTTTGCTGCTGAGTTGTAGTTCTTTACAATATTCTACACATTAATTTTTTATCGGATATATGAATGACTTGCCAATATTTTCTCTCATTCCACAGGTTGCCTTTTCACTCTACTGTTTATTTCCTTTGACAAGCAAAAGTTATGTGTGATGTAGTCCCATTGGCCCATATTCTTTTTTTGTTGCCTGTTCTTTTGGTGTCATACGCAAGAAAATACTGCCAAATCCAATGTGATAAAGATGTTTTGGTTATTCAGGGTTCTTTGAGCCCTGTAGTCTTAGAAATTGTTTTTCCTATTTATATAAAAAATGCCTTTAGGATATTGATGAGGATTGCATTAAATATGTAATCATTTTGGTCACTGTGGATGTTTAAATGATATTATTCTTTAATCCACAAACACAGGATGTCTTTCCATTTAAATCTTCTTTTATTTCTTTTACTTAGCAATATTTTATAGTTTTTAATGTATAAGTCTTTTACCTACTTGATTAAGTTTATTCCTAAGTACTCCATCCTTTTTAATGCTTTAGTAAATAGGATTGTTTTTTTAACTTCCTTTTCAGATTGTCATTGTTAGTGTATAGAAACACAATTCAATTCTGAATGTTGGTTTTGTATCCTGCAAACTTTGCTGGATTCATTAATTAGTTTTAACAGCTTTTTGGTGGAATCCTTATGGTTTTCTGCATATAAGTTAATGTCTGTGGACAGAGACAATTTTACTTCTTTTTTTAAAATTGATATGCCCCATATTTCCCTTTCTTGTCTAATTTCTTTGGCTAAAACTTCAAATACTATGTTGACTAGTAGTAGTGAAAATAGGCATCCTTTCCTTGTTCCTGATCTTAGAGGAAAAGCTTTTAATATTTCCTTATTGAGTATGACGGCCGTAGACTTTTCATATATTGCCTTTATTATATTGGCATAGTTTTCTTCTATTCCTAGTTTGTTGATCATTTTTATCAGGAAAGGGTGTTGAATTTTGTCAAATGCTTTTTCTGAATTGATTGAGATGATCATGTGATTTTTGTCCTTTATTTTCTTTATGTGGCTATCACATTGATTTTCATGTTGAATCATCCTTTCATCCCATTTGGTCATAGTGTATAATAATCTTTTTAATATGCTGCTGAATTTGGGTTGCTAGTATATTATTTAAGATTTTTACATCAGTATGCATCAAGGATATTAGTTTGTTGCGGGTTTTTTGTTGTTTTTGTTTTATTTTCATCAGGCCTTAGTGTCCGGGTAATGCTGGCTTCATAGAATGAGTTTGGGAGTGTTCCCTCCTGTTTTATTCTTTGGAAAAGTTTGAGGAAGATTGGTGTTAATTCTTTTTTAAATGTTTGGTACAATTCCCCTGCAAAGCCATCTGGTCCTGGGCTTTTATTTGTTGGGAGGCCTTGTGGTTTTTGTTTTTCCTACTTGGAGTCTTCTCACTAGTTATAGGGCTGTTCAGGTTTTTATTTCTTCATGATTCAGCCCCCCCCTCCAAAAATGATTCAGTTTGGTCAGTTGCATATTTGAGGAATTTATCTATTTACTCTTAGTTAGCCAATTTGATGGCATATAATTATTCTTAGTAGTCTCATAATTCTTTTATTCTGTGACATCAGCTGTCATGCCTCCTCTTTTATTCCTAATTTTAACTATTCAAGTCTTCTCTTTTTACATCTAGCTAATCATTTATTAGTTTCGTTGATCTTTCAGAAAAATCAATTCAATTTTGTTGATTTTTTCTCTTGTTCTTTTTTCTATTTCATTTATTTCTGTGCTCTAATCTTTATTATTTTCTTCCTCCTGCTGACTTCACCCTCATGTTTTTAATTAGACTTATTTATATGCTGAAAGTGTAAAAGTAGCTATGCATATACCTCCAGCCAAGCTCCTCTTCCTCTGGGACTCTGGATGAACACATCAACCAACTACTGGTTGTCATCACATGGACTTCCAATACCAAAATATCTGAAACTGAATTCAGCTTCTTCCCTTTTTAAATTTGTTCCTTTCCTATGATGAAAGTAGTTAACACTTCTATAGTACTTTCTATGTGCCAGGCAAGCTTCTAAGTACTTATACCTACTTACTCATTCAATCCTCACAACAGTCTTAAGAGGTATTTATTAATAATACCACCCTCACTTTACAGATGACAAAAGTGAGGCACAGAGAAATTAGATTACCTGCTCAAGGTCTCAGAGTAGTGGCAAAGCTGAGATTTGAACCCAGGCTTTGTGGCTTCAGAGGCAATGCTTTTAACCACTGTGCTTCTCATTCCCATCCCAGTTATCCAACCAAGGTTGTACACACAGGGACTAGCTCTCCCCCTTACCTCTGCATCTAAACAATCTTTATCAAATCCATTCACCCCCTCCTTTCTGGTACAGTATTACATTTCTGAAAATCTACTCAAAATTCTTCAGTAACTCCCCAACACCGAGAGAACAAAGTCCTGATGTCTTTATATGATCTGACCCGGCCCTGCTCTTCCAGCTTCTCCCCTTCACCTTTCCCTCCTGGAACAGGGTGCTTTAGCAATACTTGGCTGTTTCTCATTCCATTAGGATGCAACACTGTGCTTATCCTACATATTTTCTCATGCTGTCCTTTTGCCTGAAGTACCCTCCCAATTTCTAACCTTCCATCTCTTAATTCCCATCAATTCTATAAGACTGAGCTCTGTGTTCCCTTTCCAGCAAGCCCTCCATAACAACTCTACCACCACTGCTGTCCCCTCAAGTTGGCTAGATAGCTCAACCCTCCTTTGTGCTTCCATAACAACAGCAGCACATTTTCATCACTGACTCGATTTTGCTATTTATTCTGTTTATTTTTCTGTCCCTCTCTCAAAAATCA
The DNA here is from genome assembly GCF_019186645.2 of Phyllostomus hastatus. Taxonomy (NCBI): domain Eukaryota; kingdom Metazoa; phylum Chordata; class Mammalia; order Chiroptera; family Phyllostomidae; genus Phyllostomus; species Phyllostomus hastatus. The sequence continues at coordinate 38,173,655 of NW_025333872.1, read as the reverse complement.
TTTGCTCCTTGAAAGCTCTGATGGGACTCAATCTATCTGAGATAGTCTAGAGCCTAGTTTGGTGACTGCAAATATAGTATAAGTTTAATGAGCAAACAGACATAAAGAGAAACTGAAAATAAAGTGCCATGTAGTATTTATGAGAAGATTAAGCATGCATATCTGTAAGAAAAAGAATGAACAAAGCTTGCAAGGGTTATTTAGGATTTTTGAAACACCTGCTTTGCACCCAGCCCTAGTCACTTGCAGTGACTGACAGCATGATAAACAATTGAAATGTTTGAATTGAAAATAATATCATTCCAACTTAAAACCAATATATCAATTCATAACACATATCCTGAGCTTAAGGCATTTTTCTGTTATCAGCCATGACATTGGGAAGTGCATGACTTCCCTTGAGTCTCTAGAGTTACAGATAATGTTAGAAAATAAGAGCCACTGTGTCCTTGTCTTCCCCTGCAAGTGGATGAGAAGCCCAGAGTCCTGCCCATCCTGGGGCTTTTTTCCTGGAGTCCCTCCTTGGTAGGTCTGCTCTGAACTGGACTTCCCTCAAGATAAAGCAGGGAAAACTCAAGTATAAAGGGGGCTTTGGGACAAAAATAAGCAAAGAAAACTAAAGCCAAATTAGATTTTTCATCATGTTAATGGTATGGCCTCACAGCAGTCTTAAGAGGGTAATTACAGGATAGAAGCTTAGTTCACCAGAGTGCTCCTTTGAGGTAAGACCAAGAGCATAACTCTTAATACTTTTTGAAGTTATTTACATGTAATAGTTGTCATCTATTTAAACACTTCTTGGGGATCTGCATATGCCAGGTACTGTGCCACACTGGAGATATAAAGATAAATAAGAAGTAGGTTTTACCTTCAAGAAGCTTAAAGTTTATTAAGGAAACAGATAAGAAAAAGACATAGTTCCAATAAATCATGATAAAGGTAGGTTACAGGAAGCACAGGGTTTTGTAAGAGCACACTAGCAGAGAGCTCTATGTGGAGGAGGGGTGTGTAGGGAGAAGTACACACCCTCCCTCCATGCCTCCTCTCCCTGCAAGACTAGTTCCCCTTAAGAAAAGAGTGACTAGATTGAGAACTGGTAATTTCTCCTCCTATGAATTGGTTAAGTCACAGAACCAGCACATGTGTGAAGCTGGAGTGTGAAGGATAGGGCATGAATGATCTTGGTGTTTAGAAAGTGCCAGAATAGCACTATGAATTTACACCATCTGAACAGCATGGAAAATTGCTGAGATTTAACTTGCTTTGCCAGTAGCCCCAAAGGGCTACCTGTTAGCTGATAGGTGACCCCAGAGGCCAGATATATGGACTTGACTTCCCTCTGCTTAGTTAAGGTGAATAAGATGAGGAAGAAGCAGCCTCATCAGATCTCTCATTCCAGAGGGCAGAGTAGGTGAGGCCCCCTTTCTAATCTCGAAAGAATAATAGACATGCCCTACAAGAGAGCTAGCATTGGATGCCAATCCAGAAAACCTAAGAGGGTGGAAAGGCTAATGTCTGAGTCAGAGAAAGTGTGGACAAGGCCTCCAAGTCTACATTTGAAGTGAAGATAGAAACAGACATGGCCACAGCAGGTTCCTGGGTCAGTAACTATAAAGACTACACACATTATGCATCTGTAATGTGCAGGAAATGATGGTGCAAAAGGGATCTCTAGTGCACCCCAACCTCACCTCAAACATATAGTATAGGTATGAAATAGTGGGATTGCTCTACCAACACAAATTCAGGTCAAACCCTTTAGCTGTTGTCCCCTTCCAATGAGAGAGTGGCCTGAAAGTCCCTCCTATATGTAGGGTAACCATATATCCTTTGCCATGGGTAGTCTTGCTTTACTCTAATTCCCAGAAAAATTATTAACATCACTCTCTTTAGTTCTCAAAGAGTTCTCATTTGGATTATAAAGTATAGCTCTATACAAAGATTCTGGAGCCCCAGTTGTGCCAGGAACTTGGCTCAACACATTGCTTCCACTATATTATTTAATCCTTACTATTACCATCTCTCTCTTTACAGAAGAAGACTGAGGCTTAGAAAGTTTAAGAAGGTTTCTCTAAATCCTGCAATCACTAAATAGAAATAATGGAAATTGAACTCAAACCTATCTGAAGCTAAAAATGTGGGCTACAGTTTACTTAGGTTTCTAAAATAAAACACTGCTTCCTTGGCAAGAGCATAAAAAGCTACATCCAGGATGAAACTAAATAAAGAAATACATGAGGATTTGGTCATTCAAAAATCACTGTGCATTTGCCATGTTCCAAGTAATCATGTTCTAACTTACTACAGTTGGGTCTCAGAGGATGACGAGTTTGACAGTAAAAGAAGGCTAGCATGGGGAATCGTATTTCAAGAAAGAGGAAACAGAGAAAGCACGTGACCTAATAAAGAACTTATGGATGTTCAGTAAAATGAGAACAGAAGATTCAGGTTTACAGAGTACAGGAGACCCCTCATCCACAGGGATATGTCTCAAGATCCCCAGTGGATGTCTGAAACTACAGATAGTACCAGACCCTTTATATACCACATTTTTCCTATGCACACATACCTAAGATAAACTTCAATTTATGAACTAAGTACAGTAGAGATGAACAATAACTAATAATAAAATAAAACAATTATAATATACTGTAATAAAGGTTGTGTGAATGTGGTCTCTCCCTGATAACTCAAGCCACTACTAAGTGACTAACAGGCAGTAATGTACACAGCATGGAGACCTGAGATGAAGAGATGACTCACATCCACGGTGGGAAGGAATGGAACAGTGCAATATTTCATCACCCTACTCAGAATGGGCACAACATTTAAAATGTGCGAATTTGTTATTTCAGGAACTTTCCATTTAATATTTTTGGGCTGTGGTTTACCCCAAATAACTAAAATCTTAGAAAGCAAAGCCACAGATAAGGGGGGACTACTGTAAGCAAAGGACAGCCATTAAACTGAAGGCACTGGCAATTCGTGGGGCCAGAGCAAACATTGTAACAGCGAAGGAGGAGAGGTGTGGTTTGAGAGATATTTGGTAGATACAGTAAACATATTCCAGTGACCAAATGAGTGGGGTCAGAACGGAACAGATGGAGAGGGCAAGAAGGATGTTCAGTCTTATCTGTGCCTCCTCCAAACTGCCCACTGCAGGCAAATGAAGCCAAAAGGCTGGGCAATAGGCCTTGCAATCTGATTAACAAGTGTTGCCAGTGATACTTATCGTCTGGGAAGTTGGGGAAACACTGGATAATAGTTCCATTAATAGAGTCAAGCATAGAAGAAAGAGCTCTTACTTAAAAAAGACAAATTCATTTTGTAAATAATAAATTTGATCCAAGTGGCAATGGTAATGGTATCTGAAGCTGAAAGGGCCATGCTGGAATTTTTAAATATTTAATATAGGAAATTATCCATGGTTAAGTGACCATGGGTATAATCACCCCACTGGGCAAGATATTTTTATGAAAGCGAGGAACCAAGAACAAAACCTCAAATAATGGTGACATTTTAAAGAGCAGATGTAGAAGGAGGAACCAATTAGAGAGAGCTCAAAAGAGAAGCTAAGGAAGTCAGAAAGAACCAAGAAGGCATCATGTCAGAAGCCAAAGAAATATGGTTTTTAATGAAGAGTGAGTAGTTAGCAGTGTCAAATGCCACAAAAATAAGGAATTTGAATTTTCCCTTGAAACTGACACTTTGGAAATCACTCGTAACCTCACCAAGACAGCTAGATTACAGTGAAATGGAAAGTAAAGGGGAGTGAGAAAGTGTAGAAAAGCAGCATTAGCTACACTTTCTAAAATCTTGGCAGAGAAGAAAAGGATTGGAGAGTGAGAAGATGATACCTACGGAGGGATTTGGAATTGAGCAGAGCTTTTCTTCTTTCAAGTCCCTGATCAAGGCTGTCAGGAGTTGTCAAGAAAACAAGGGATAGAAACTCAGAAAGAGGAGAAAAAAACAGAAGTCTATGGCTTGAAGCCCAACAAGCCAGTAAATACTATTTTATATAGGCCAAAGGAAAGGAATCGTGAGGAATAAGAAGGCTAACATGTAAGAAAGTGCAGATAATTAATGGATGAGTGGCTATGAGGAAGTATACAGAAATAAGACTGAGCTTTAGATACAATTTTAAGAGAAATAATGCATTGTTCCCTAAAAGAGAAATAAAGAGGAAAGAATATATAAAACCAAGAACTTGTGATAGGCAAAGAAAAATTCAAGGAACATATGCCACATGGCTTTGTCTCAGTAAAGTGGACATCCAGGTCCTGCACACAGGAGAGAGAGACTGGATGAGGAGCCCCTGGTGACAACTGCAGTGGGAAAACTTTGGAAGACTATGGAAAATTGTCCTTTGAGCCCTTTGACTCAAAATCCTTGCCTTGTTCTTTCCACCAAATCTGTATTATGATTCTTACCTCACTGTAAGCCTCACCTTCCACAGTAATCTAGACTCCAAAATGTCTATAAAAATTCAAGCTTTGCCCTTACCCTTCTGAGATGCTGGTGAGGTGCTGCTGCAGTAATGCTACCCTAACATGGCCAGAAACAAGTTTAGGTTTCTATTACACAGAGATTGTTCTGACAATATTTTGGGAAGTCAGCATTCAACAGTTATTTCTTTTAAACAATTAACAGAAGATAATTAGACCTTTTCTTTATGACTACAAACTAATAATTCCTGTGATAACACTAGATTTCTAAAAATGGATGTTCAGAAACATGAATGCTAATATTTCCTGAACAAATGCATACATTTTATGAATGAGGAAACTGAGACTCAACAAATACAAATGATGTGGTACAAAAAATGAATAAATAGAAACCTAAGAAAGGATTCCACAGGGCTTCTCTCCTCCATAATCTGTTTTCTCTCCTCTTCATCTCTGGCTCTTGGCTTCTCTACATAGTTCCTATTAACAAGTCCACCAGCTGCCCCTGCTTTTCCTGGACTGGACATGGCCCCTTCCCCTGAAAGGTGGACATGAAGGAGGTGAAGAGAGTCTTTTACCAACAGCACAGTGCTGAAGGCTGAGAGTAAACTTGGAAGTGAGTCAGAGAGAATTCTAAACTCCAACCAAAGAAGTGTGTTCAAACCAGGCTTTCCAGCTACAGTGCATTTTCCCTAATAATTTATCTGTGTATGTTATTCTTTGATCTCTGACTTTTTTGCCTTTCTTCAAAAGAGCTCAACACTGGGGCTGGTGGTTTCTTTCTTTCAATATTTTGAACTCATCATTCTACTCTCTCCTGGCCTGTAGGGTTACTACTGAGAAATCTGAAAATAATCTGATGGGTTTATCTTTGTAGGTTACTGTCTTTATTTTTCCCAGGCTGCCTTGAGAATTCTTTATCATTAACTTTTGACAGTTTTAATGTGTCTTGGAAAAGGTCTTTTTGCATTGAAATAATTTCATGTTCTGTGTTAGATGAATGGTTGAAGATATATTACATATATACAATGGAATATTACTCAACCATAAGAAATAAAATCCTGCCATTTGAAACAATATGAATGGACCTAAAAAGGGTTACATTAAGTGGAATAAGTCAGACAGAGGACAGCAGATAACATCTGATTTCATTTATACATGGAATCTGAAACTCAGACAAATGAACCTAAGAGTTCACCACTCATAGTACCAATCAGAATGCTGCCTTTGTCCATGTCGTTGAACCAACCAATGACAGCATTATGAACATAGTCTTTATTTCATTTATTTCTCTCTTTAGGTAGTTTATTTTTTCCACAGTTTTTTTCATTTGCTCTACTTTTCATATTTCTTTTTTCTGTATTTGCTATTATTCAATAAGTCTATGGGTGCCTAAAATTTTGTTGAATTTCCAGATAAATTAGTTATCCATCTCTCTCTCTTATAGTGCTTAACACATAGTTGGTGTTCAGCAAATGCTTCTTGGATGAGAATAAAAATTTTCTTTTGCTGAACCAACATATCCGTGCATTACCCCTTTACCTACATAACCCAGCAGCAGCCTGATAGATACTATAACTGTAACTACTACTAAATAACAGCTTACAAGGACAGATTACTATGTCCCAGGAGTTGTTTTACAACGTTAACCTGGACTAATTCAAATTCAATCCTTAAACCAATCCTATAACATAATTACTGTTATTTTCAGCTGCATTTTTAGAAAGGAAAATTGAGGCACAGAAAAATTGAATAATTTGTTCAAAAACAACCATCTGAGTGACAGAGCTAGGATTTGAGCCCAGGTCATCTGACTTCAAATCAGTGCACTATGCTGAGGACCATTATGATTTTTTGTGGTTAGAAAATGTAAAAAAAAAAAGTTATATGATTAAATTTGGAATTAATTTTAATTTTTCATGTAACTTTTAATAGTAATTCATGTAACTTTTTATAACTAAATGACCATTTTTTATTTAAGAACTTGTAAAGAAGTATTATTTGATGCTGAAAAAAGAGATTAACTTATAATTTTTAAATACTTTGGAATACATTTCTGCAAACCTATGATGTTTGCATAAATAAATCAAAGTTCTCTTCTTACTTGTGACTAAGCCTAACTTTTGGGGAAATACACAGAGAGACAGAGAGCATGAATTTTATTTATTTTCCTAATTGGGTAAGCTTAAAAGAAAATAAAACTGAAAACATTGTGACTAGTGGCAGAAAAAATTTGGAGATTAATATTTTTGCATTCTTAAGAAAAGTTCTCAAGCTAGGAAAGTTCCTGGACTCCATTTCTCCTCAGTGTGTTTTCCCTACCCCCATTCTATTTCCACCTGGGGAAGCAGGGAAACCTGGGCAAGGGACTGTGAAATTTCATTTTATTTTTCTTGAAATGAAGTGTGTCTTCTTTGTTCTTTCAGGCACTGCCTCTGTGCTTGTAATTCTTAACAATCCTTCCTTTACAGAGACTCTAAGTGGCATAGAAAATGGTTGCCAAGAATTCAAAACCATCACAAGTCGTAAGGGATTATATTTGAGTGAGAAGCTGCTAAAATTGTTTCAAATCACCCAATTTCACATAGTTGAAATGTGAACGGGGGAACAGAGGTGAAATGTAAGCTTTTAAAGGAATGTTAACTGCTATCATCAGGGAAAGATATCAAAAAAAAAAAAACCCTACTGTCAGTAAAAATATGGATACATTCACTAGGATGGGGGTTGGGGGAGCCAGATGGGGAAAACGATGGAACAGAAAACAAAGGAGCAGACAATGTGAAATCTCTGTTTAATAAACACAGCTGGGATGCAGCTGAAGCTGAGACATGGAAGCTACCTTTTTACTCATAAAGAAAATCTGCTAATGGTAGAAGTGAAATTGAATATTTGGTGAGTGAATGGGCATTTTCATGCCAAGAAATAGGCATGATTATTTATTCCCAACAGCTTGTAGGACTTAACATTAAAGAGAAATTGCAAGAATCGAGGATTGCCAGGAGAGGATGTCTGCTGGCTCGCATGGAAAGCACAATGACTGTAAAAAGGAAGAAATGTGCAAATCTTTGCAGGCATAAATGCACTCAAAACACTATTGAGAATATCCTGATGCACTTGAGCATTAAGTGCATGCATGATATTCTTAATCAAGGAAGACAAGTTTTTTTTTAAATTCCATAGGTAAGATTTCTTTTATGACCATATGACTTTATTTATGAGACAAATTCATTAGCCAACAGTAGTACCTTATTGAAAGAAATATAGTTCTTATAATATAGCTTCATATATATGAAAGTTATAACTCAGTAGATTTACAGAGCTTAATTTAGATTCATTTTAGTTATTAAAATGTTGACTGGAATGCATGATATGAGAACTCACTCTAACCCTAGCTATTATTCTGTGACATGAAATTGATTTTCACCTACCTTGATAATTTAATACAGCAGGTTTTGTTAGGAGCGTAAATTCAAAGACTCATTCATCAACAATTATAAGATAGTTTTATTTTTCAGCAAGGGTACACACCCCCTTTGCCCAAATTACCAGGCTTCTCTCCCTTAGTCCAGTACTAATATGTACTAATATGTATTGCAACGCAAATGTGCTCATCATTCCAGATGATAGTTGAGTTTTGTATTAGCCTCAAAAGTGGTCTTGCATTTTTAGGAACCTCAGCTGAAAATTTTTTATGCAAAAGTATAGGACATGAGCTAGCTGAATAAAGAAATTGTTATACAAGCCTTTTAAATACTACCTTATTATAAAAATGCCTACTATATAGTCAACAAAATTCTGTCCTTGCAAGTTGGAATAGAAAATGACAGTAAGCTCCTATTTCTTTATATAACATTTATTATCTACTATATGTAAAACACTATTGTAAGCTCCTGGTAGAATTCAAAGAGGAATAAGTCACGATCCCTGTCCTCAAGGGACTTAATATTAATTATAACACATTGATTGAATAAGATATGTAGAAGGGGGTGATGGTGGAAACCAGAAGCTAGAAGAGTTTAGTGTTGAATATGGTAGTAATCAGCCCCTCAAATCTCAATTTGGCATTTAACTGTGGCAGTGGTTGGTTTTGTTTTGGCATGAGTCATCGTAAATTCCTATCCCATTCTTGGTATAAAAAGCCATTTCCAGGAGAGAAAATAAATAAACAAACAAACAAACAAACAAAACAGGCCACATATCCTTGCAGAGGAGTACTCATAAATAGTGTAGGTGGAAGTAAATGCCCCAGCTTGGGAGTCTGGAGAAAGGGAAGTCAGTGGTCTGCCTTTGACTTCCTGTTTAATTTTAAACTAGTCATTTAACTTTCTTGAGCCATAATTTCTTCATCTTTGAGATGGGATTAGTAACATCTAATAGGGGTGCCAGGAAGACAAAATGATAATATTTGCTTATTTAATGAATTCCACTTGCGAGGTTTAAGTGATCTGAAATGCTCTACACGCACAATCTGGTGTTGTGTTCAGTGTGAGTGGTGTCCTCTGACCTGTGAGTTAGCACACCGGGTGAAATGCATTTTCCAAGGTAGCAGACTGGGATTCCAACCCAGCAGTCCAACTTGAGGATTCACAGTCTTAACCACTAAGAAACACTGCCTCTCAGAGGCTATCGAGGAGATGATGCTAATTAAAATGTTGAAAATGCTGGAAATGCTAAAAGTGTTGAGATTAAAACCTGCTTACTTTCTAGTATTGCATGGTGGGAAAAAAGCCATTCTGTGTAAAAATTTCAAGACTTCCAATATTTTTTCAAGCCTTAGTCCATTTATTTTAAGGTTTAGTTCCCTGTATCAGCAGTGCTTGGAGAAACCTCCTCACTAACAAAAGCCTTGACAGGTCTCAAGTGAACGTTCCTGCGGGGACTGGTGATGCTGGAATGTTACATCTCAGGTGGGATGGACATAATGGGTCTCCCTGTTCGCAGGACAGTGAAAGGATAAACTGCCTTTGACTGGGTCAGTCACTGAACTGAAAGTGCACTCATTTGTTAACGTATCCCTTTACTCTTTGATGTGATGTGATAAACAAACATATAAAGAGAGTCCAGTCACATTTGCTTCATTGTGATAGTCTCAAAGTCAACTTCATAAGGTGCTTAAGGTAGATAATGGGTCTTCATCCATCTTTCCACTTATCTACTGTTCAATCAAAAAGCATTTGTTGATGTGCTTCTTTGACCAAATACATAAGAATTATTATCTGGCAAAACTCATTGAAACCATGGAATTCCAGTAACATTTAAATAAGCTACATAGTTTTAAAAAATTTACCATTATTACTAAGAGATTATGATGGGGGTCTAGATATAAGAAATAGTCATATATCAATTTCATATCAATGTCATATATCAATCAATTCTTCTTTATTCAAGCAAAGAAGCACATAGTTTACTTATTAAAGGGGAGAAATCTCCATTCAAGGTAGCAATGAGATAAAAGAGTCAGTATAAAGAAAATTGTAATCTTATTAAAAAATAAAACAAGACCTGAACAACAGCAACATATTTGTTATATTTACTGTACTCCAAGCACATTCTAGATTCTAGGGTTCAGAGATGATTGAGAAGTATCCCTGCCCTCCAGCTATAATCTGAAGAGGGGAAAAAATCAAAAGGTAGTTAACCCTCTGTGGAAAGGGCCAAACTGAAAGAAGGAATCATGTGAGATGGGAACACACAGGGCCAAACAACTGATCTAGTGGAAGCATGAAAGGCTTCATAGAAACAGGGACCTCTGACCTGGGTCTGAAGGGATGTGTATGGTCTATTTAGATAGCCCATTCTTTATGGGGAAAAAGCTCCCTCCATCCCATCACCATCCCACTGAATTAGGGAAAGCAAAATGGTCTTATCTACTGCTGTCTTTAAAGGACAGGTGAAACCTGTTTATTTTCTAAGATGCTAAATGAACAGCTCAGATTAGTTATCATTAGTTAATAAGGCCATTAGCCTGAGTCAGGGTAAATATGACACTCTGAGATAATGAAGACAGACCAGGCATGGGAGACCCCATTTCAAAACCCAGTCTGTACCAGCTTATAGTGCAGTAACAGGCAGCACAAACTGATATGAGAAGAAATTTTTTTAATTGCAGTTGGAGCTGAATTCCTGGAATGTATTAAGAATGACCCTTTGGAACATTCTCCTTCATTGGAAAGGAAAGAAGGGGAGAAAGAAGAGTAGGAGGTGGGAGGGAACCATGGACCATATTTGTTGTTCTTACCGTTAAAATGAGGTTCCCTGGGTGGGGTCTGAGAGGAAAGCCATCAACAGAAAGGTAGATTGTCCTTCATTTGGAGAGTCAGTCCTGGGAGACTCCTGAGTGGGAGGTCCTGGATACGTGGGGGACCCCCGGGAGGGGCCCTGCAGAGGGAGCCCTGTGTGGGTAGTGGCACGGAAGGCCAGGGCAGGGAAAGAACTGAGACAGTTGATTTCTACTGTAGATTGTTTTCAGTGGTGTGCTCTCCATTGCGTTATGTTGCAGTGCTTCCGGGGTTGGAGAAAGAGGGGTGGTGAGCAGTGTGAGCTGAAGCAGTCTGCACCGCAGAGCGGGAACCGTGTCTGCCGCGTCCGCCAGCACAGTGCGGGGCGTGTTGTGGGGCTTCAGTGAGGAAGGAGTGAAAGGAGGGCTGGAGGGAAAGCTGCACATCTGGTAGTATAGATCACTTGTATGAAACCCGTTTTGTATACCCATTGTGAAAAATAATCTGGTAGTGTCTATTAAAATAACCACATATGTCCTTAGATACAGCGGTATCACTTTTGAGAAACTATTTGCCAAACATAAAAGTATCAGTATGAAAGAATTTGTGAACAGAAATGCTAACAGTGGCATTGTTGGGTAGTGGCCAGGAAATAAGAACAATCTAAATGTTTATCGGAAGGAGAATGACTTATTAAATTATGTTATACTATACTGTTAAATAATATGCAGCTATCTGATATGCTGACATATATACATATATAAATAAATGTAATATATATAAATTGATGTATCTATGTGTATTAACCTAGAAAGAACATATTATTTAACTGAAAGAAGGCAGGTTTCAAAGCAATGAGCATGGGATGAGTCTATGTTTTGAAGAGAGGGGGAGAAATGAGAAGGAGGAGAAGTGGGAAGGTGAAGAATGAGGCAGAATTCCAGGTCTGGAAACAGCCTGCTTGGATTCGAATACAGGTGCCACAACTTACTGTGCGAATTGTTTGGATTTCCCATGATTCAGTATATTCATTCATATATTGATGATGACAATATTGACCTTGTTTGTTTGTTATAAAAATAAGGTAAAGTGAATAGAGAAATGCCTTGCACTTGATAAACATTTTGTGCAAATGTTTATTCATCAAGAAGTGCAAATATTTATTCATCAAACTATAAGCCTGTTTTCACAGGAGAGTGAGACTAGAAGGGGGGAGAGGAAAATTATTAATTTAATGTATATGCCATGCTCTGCTGTTTAATTTGTTATGAGAAGACTGTGTTAAATTAATTTTAAAATCACATCTCATAAAATATTTTTAAGTAAGAACAAAAAAAGAAAAAACGTTGAGGTGGACTAACATGATGATATACTAAGGAGTACTAATGAGACAGAAGACTCTGGTCACTAACACATATCCCAGTGGGATGCAATAGAAAGGTCTGAAAGTGATCCCAGTAGATACAACGTTTAAGTATAAGCTCAGGTTGATACTTCTAATTATCACAGAAAGGTGAGATTATTTTTAAAAATGATACAGAAACAATTGGTTGGCTTTTGGAAAAAATAATGTTGAATTTCTCCCAACACCTTACTCTGAAATAAATACCAGAGTTATGAAACAATTAATTGCTTTAAAAAACAAAATGTAGAGGAAAAGTGTTCTTCTCTTGATGTAAAGAGAGTCTTTTTAAGCATCAAGACAAAATAAACAGATCAGAAGCAATAAAATAGAAATGACTATATAAACATTTAAAACTTTGGTACACTGCCCCTCTTTTTATCCAATTAAAATATTAAACATTAAAAGGTAAATAAAAACTTAGAATAATAATCTAAAAATACAATGAAAAAGATGAATACCAGTAAAAAACAAATGAGCAAAAGAAGTGACAAGACAGTTTATAAAAGAAATACAGATAAACATATAAAAAACTGTTTTCATAGTAATTGAAGAAATATAAATACTTCTAAAAGATTGCTCTAAATCAATTCATTCCTGTGACACCATCCAAGTGGCTGCCGTCGCCCTCTGTTGGTGGCAGGCAGAGGTGACCTGTCTTTGCTTGAAGCACGACTTTCTGTTCCTGTCCGTGCACACTTGTAAATCAAAGTTTGGAAGTTTAAGAGCGCCTGTGCCAGTGTGGTTTGGTGTGTGAGGAAATGGCTTCTCATTCTCGGCTGTGAGGGGTGGTAAAATATATGTATCTATGGAGGGAATACATATAATAACCATTTAAAACTATATATGTATGTATACATATTTGAAGTATACACACACCTTGATTTAATGAGTCAGCTTGTATAAAATTATAGTAAAGAAATTATCTCAAGTAGAGGAAAATATTAATCTGAGAGTAGGTCCATGAAAGCATTGTGTAGAGTAGACAAGAAATGGAAATAATTTATTTGCTATCAATAGCAGACCTGTTAAATTAGTAACTCCAATGTGATGCATTCACTAAAAATGGTGATTCATAAAGAAATGAAAACTCTTCCTTATACTGACCATGGCTATGGTGAGGGAAAGAAAATGACCAAGCTCTGTGTACACAATGGGTACATTTTCTTATTTATTCGAAAGTTTGCAATTATACGTGCCAAATGCTAAAAGTGGTCACCCGTGGAAGGTAAATTTATAAATGTTATCATTTTCTTTTTTTCTTTGCATGTGTATGTTTATGTGTTTCATACTTTCTACAATAAACATATACTACTTCTGTATTCAGAAAGGACAGTCCTTGAAAAATGGCCAGAGCGAGGGGCAGAGGAGAAAACAGTCTACATGTTTGCCAAATTTGTTGAATCAATGCAATAGGTGAAAGTGACAAAATCAGGTTGATAAATGCTCGAAGCTCCAGCATGGCCACACATCTGGGCCTACAGCTGCCCAGGAGTCCCCATCAGCCCATTTCTCTCACTTCTCCTCTGCCCGGGCTGAGCTTCTGGTTCCTCCCAATATGATTTCTAGAATCTCTAGTCCTTACCCATCTGCCTCTACAGAACAAGCTCTTCTACTCTCCTGCTTGCTTGTAATTCTCATTTTAAAGCGTTTTTCCTCTAAAAGGTTTTCCTGAGTTTGCCTAACTGTTCTGTGCAAATCCACCAGAACAATCTATGATCTTAGGTAAATTAACTTTTCTGTGAATCAGTTTACCTACAAAATGAAAATAATAATAATAATACCTATATAATAGGGTTGTGATGATTAAATGAGTTAATACTTGTAAAATGCTTAAAATAATCCTTGGTAAATGGCTGAGCCACAATGCATTCTGGTTGTTTCGGTTATTTAGCAATTGTTTTTATTTATCATTTTTCTAGGGTCCATTTCATAGCATCTTGGTTCCGTAAAGTATTAATAGGTATAAGATTATTAAAATAAATCTAAGTAGTGAGGGAAGAACAGTCTAAAGAAATGAGTAGGGTTCTCCACTGCAAAATTAACAGGATCTGTACTGTCTAAATGAGGAAGATAGAGTGAGGTGGGTTTCCAAAACTATTTTTAAAAAAAAACCCTGGGTCCCTTTTCTTAAATCATCTTAACAAATGGTTCTTCTAGAAAGGCAAATGTATTTGTTTGTTTATCATTTGTCATAGTTCTGTTGCTTTGCCTCTAATTAGGACAAAAATCTTATTCTTTTCATTTTTTAAAATTTTAAATAGAGTCATTAGTGTTTTTTTGAAGTACTTTGAAATAAGAACTGTATAAATGTCAAGTGATGGTTCCTTTTAAGTGGATTGCATTTCTGAGGCATGAAAACTTTCTTGTCTAGCTCCTATGAATTTGAAATACATTTTTATTGAATGGAGCAATGAGCAGAGGAATTCAAGAAAAACTGTTTCACAGAGTAAAATAATGAGCAAACTAATTGTTTTTGGAGTGCTGACTACAGCAGTGGTTCTGGGGAGGGAGGCTGTGTGCCAAAATGAAATGTTTACACTATGCTGTTGCATGTTTTTGGAAATTTAACTCAAGAAAGGCTTGCAAATAACCCAGGAATACAGCAGCACATTTGTGTTACAAGCACCTTTTCCAAAGCCTGTGCAAGTGCAGGCTCAAGAGCTGACTTAGGCAGTGATGTTGGCTGTCTGCTGTATTTGGGTTCTTGGTATATTGAAAGCAATGAAACAGAAACTTCTCCTTGGTGGGACACATGAAGGTGGCCTGGGCTTGTCAGCTTGGAGGCTCTCCCAGGTCTCAGTCTACAATTCACACTCTTGTTCCACCTATAGGTAGGCTTTTTGGTATGCTGACCCTGGGTCACCTGAACAATTGTGTTTACAACTAGGATAGGAGTTTTATCTAAATTACAGGATGTTGGGACTGCCCACCCTTTAGAGATGATGAATGTAGATGAGCTGATCTAAACAGTTAAGGAACAATCTGATCCCTGGCGACTATTAGGATGTTTAAGATCTCTTGCAGACAGCTGTGGTGACAGTGGACGGACAGGAAAACTACCCCCCACTCAAATCACACAAGTGGGTCTTTCTGATTTACAGGCAGGTTTTCTTTTATGTGTTTGTTTGTTTAGTATGGGCTTTTAAATAACTTAAAAATGACCTAAAGGATTGTTACATAGTGAAAATGACTGCTATATAGTAGAAAATTTAGAAATAACAATTTATAATTCTAGCTCAATCATTTCTCAGATCCAGCTCTTCAAAGGATTGTTCTGACAGGAGGAAACAAAGAAGACTGACACCTTATACTCTCCCTGAAGTGAGTCTACTTAAAAATGTAAATCAAGGTATTTTCAGAGAGAGCGCATGTGGGACACCCACTCCCCACGCCCAGCTTTTAGCTTTCCCAGGTGTGAATGGGCTCTTCAGCTTACACAACTATTTACTCTCTTTTAACCTTTACTACATACATTTTAGAACAACAGAGTTTAGAGAAAATACTTTATTAGGAACTCTAGAAATCCTAAAATGCCAACAGAATACTATTTTGCAACCACTATCAAAAAGGAAATGTTTTAATTATAAATGCTCTGAAGAAATTATTTTTAAAAAAATAGTTTTTGCACATTTACATAGGATATTTTCCCCACTCCTCCATCAATTGAATAAGCCTGTAAATGTGCTGCAAGCTGGCTCCTTCCCTACAGAAAAGAGCACATTTCTCCATAAAGGATTTTGAGGAATGTATCCAAATCCTAAATCCCTTCTTCCCCAGGAGGAAAAAAAAAGAGAGAGAATTGGAACATGGATTTCTATTTCAACTCTTCTTTCTTAGATCTTTGAATTACAGGATATTAAAAATAAACCTAGAAGACATCGCAATGAATTTTTGGAGCAGCTGGAAAAGAAACCATAAAACAAGTGATTACAATCAGCAAAGTGTGATAACAGCTGAACCCATTAGACCCATCCTTAAAAAGCCCAACCCCACCCCCCTCCCCTCCTGGGCTTTTTCCATAGAGAAGGAGATGTCACACAATACAATCCAAACACGTTCTCTGTCCATATTGGGTTAAGAAAATATAGGGCTGGTCATTGTCCCCAAATGACAGACATCCACAGATGGAGAGCAGGGGGATCTGACTTCCACCATGCTGCTTGTTCCACCAGACAAGTTCTGTTCGGCAACACCCACCTGCACCAGGCTGTGGCTTGGGCACTACAAAAACACAAGTTCTTCATCACGGTCACTGCCCTTTGGAGGCCTAGATCGTTTCTCTTTGCCTGTCTTCCTTTGGCTATGGTAGTGAAAGGAGAGCCCTAAGAGAATGGCATTTTTTTACCTTCAGTAAAGTTCTCAGTTAAAAGGGCCTTGTTCTGTCCAAATTAGAACCCCTAAAAATTGCCCTGTTGAAGAAATGCCTTTTTTCATGTAGGAATATAATACTTCAATTTTCCAAGTTGTTATCTGACTGGATTTAGAAGTTGTTTTAAGTAACATTGGAAAAAAAAATAAGATTAAATTTGGTATGATGAAAATGGTTGTTGGGTTTCGAAACATGTGCTTTAAACTGTATATGTTTTGACAGACTAAGTGTGAAAATTTAGTTTTATGTTATGAAAATTCTTGTTTATTTTCTTACTGGCAATTTTTTTAAAAAAGGAAAAGTTTTTCTCTAGTAAGAAATTAAGAGACTGCTTAAAGCCCTGTGAGAAGTCCACGCCCAAACACGGAGGGTTTTCGAGGAGGCATCACAGGCTGAACTCTGTACAAGCCTAGACTGTTACAGCCTCACATTTTCACCCCTGATTTTGACATCATAGAAAATGTATTTTTTTATCATCCTTCATGTGGGGAACTCATTTTAATGCACAAAATTAAATACACAAGCCTCTTAAAGAGAAGGGCACTTTGTTAGTTGGGACATAAAAGTTTTATCCAGTATAGCTCTGGGTTTCCATTTCAAATCCAAATACTTGTGGAGAAAATAACACAAAACATCAGCATTTAAACATTAGGTTTAATATTTCAAATCTGTTAAGTATTTAAACCTGACATTAATTGGATAACAAACAGTTCTGGAGGTGGCTTTTATATTTATAGAAATGTAGCATCTCAAAATTGATCCAAGTATATCTGGACTCAGATATACTTATTAGAGAGTTAAACCTCCAGACAAAAAGAAACTCATGTTTATGTCCAATCAATTTTTACCACATAAGCTTATATTGATCTAGTTTTGCATAATGAAAGGCTTCCTTTTAAAAATACATTTTTAAAGTTAAGATCAAATATATTATTTTTATACAAATAAAACTTACTTTAAAAACATAAAGATAGTTGCTTGACAGAATTTACATATATATACATCACATATATGATATATTTAAACATATATATCTATGACAATTTTATTTACAATAATTATTAGCTTACACAATGATTAATTAGCATGTTGGTAAAAACAATTGTGCTACAGTCATCAACAATCATTAGGGCTTTCAGTAATTTCAGAACGTGCTGATGATATTAAGTAAATGAGTACTATAAAAAATTGGTAAATATGACATGATCCAAACTGTGCTTATGGGCAAATGTTTTCCCCTTGGCAATGGAAGATGTTGATGGCTCACCAGACCATTGTCTTTAGGAAGGCTACTTGATTTGCGGTGATGAACACACAATACAATATACAGATAATGTATTATAGAATTGTACTCCTGAAACCTATATTGTTATGTTAACTAACATCACCAAGGTAAATTCAAATTTAAAAAAGGTGACTTCATTTTAAAATGAATCATATGTATTTCTGTAGCTGTGAACTGTATCCTCTGTGCTTCTTTTCCTTTGAAAATGGAGTGCACTCTTTTTTCCCTTTGCACAGAGCAATATATCTGCCCAGTTAAACAATAAAAATGATTGAGATTATTAGGGGAACAGAGTTTAATTTGTAGTTTATTCCAAGACTTTTTGTGTATTTCTTTAATACTTCTCATAGGGCATAGTACAAGGTGCTAAGCTGAAACAAAAATGTTAGCTTGAAATCTTCTTTTTTCATGAAAAAATACACATACTAACTCTGACTTCAATAACTTTAAATCCCTTTGAGACATTGGATTTTCAAACTGTGTTGTATGGCATAATTTATTGAAAAGTTGAAATTACCAGTTAAATATGAAGGTTTTCCTTTAATCTACTAACATATTTTCAAAAAAAGACATTTAATGCAAACTTTGAAAGTATAGTGCTAGTATTTCTATTATTCAAAACCCTCATTTCTATCACCTGTATAAACATACTCGGGATAGCTAAGTGTACACATGTCCAACCGATTTCGAATTACTTTGTTATTTTCATCAGTGCTGGACGGTCCGTGGGTTTTTACTGTAAATATTTTACACGTACAGTGACAAAAACCTACAAGACAAAGCTTGAGAAGTTGGATTCCTTTCTACCTACAATAGCGCGTTGAAGACAAGGATGAGCAAATCTGGGCCTTAGAGCGCCACCCCATGGTCAAATGAGCAAAGGGCGCCGCCGGGCTGTGCTCCGCTCAATATTCTCTTCTCAATATTCTCTTCTTAGTAACAGTAAGGTAAATGAGTGTTTGTTCACTCGGTTTATTCAAAACACCAGCAATTCCAAATTTACTTTCTCAATGCTTGAGTAATTGCTAAATTTAGGAACTTCTTTGAGTACTCTGTGCTGTAACTTAAAGAAGAGTCTGTTTTTTTAAGTTAGAGTGGAAAATATGTGAGGATCTGAGTAAATACTGGTACGACAAAGAGAGTCACGTGAGGCTCTGTTACCAAATCCACCCCCACAAAAATTCTAGTTTAATTACCAATTTCAATACATAAAATCGGTACACAAAATGTTTCAATATTGTGACTTTGTAAAGGTTTGCTAAAATTGCCAGAACCAAATAAGAATACATGCAATTAATTCTTCTGGGGGTATTAAAACAGTTTGTATGTGCATGTCATTAATGGATAAGAAAATTAGGAACAAAAGCAAGTTATTGTGAAATGACAATTAAATTTTTGCATGGCTTAAAAACTAAATTCTTATAGCTACACATCCTCTCCATTTTCACCCCAGTGACCTCTTTTATTTAAAGTAAGAAGAACACTGTCTTTCCTATGTTCATTCCAAAATTACTTTTGTAGAGTACAAGGGAAGACTGTAATTGAAATTCTACATGCCACTTTTGTGTCCACATTAGTAGAACAAAAAAGTTTTAGTAACTCTGACTCGAAGGCTATTTGTTTGTGTTAACTATTTATTTTTACCGTTGTTACATTTTTCAAGATTAATAAGTCCTCAAGACTCCCACATACAATGGAAAAATTCCATTTACCAATGTAACAAGACCTGGCAAAGGCATTTTTCTTCAGGCCGTTCCCAAGGCAGGGAACTGGGACAAAGGGCCAGATTCGGGAGTCTAGTCCAGCATTTCTGGATCCACACACCCCCTTTTTCCAAAAAAAACTTCCAGCCAACTTCACAAATGGCTTTTGCAGGCATAATTGGGGTGAAAACCAGCAGTAGTTAGGGAGAAAGATATAAACTCTGTAAAGAAAAGAAAAAGTTAAATAATGGAAACCTTCCCAGAAAAAAAGCACTTGGAAAATTGGACAGCAAGACTAGTTAAATGGCATTTTTCTGCCTGTGCCCCAACCCTCTCTCTTATAGTGGCTTCTTTTGTATCAACAGAACTGCCACTCTACTTATCTCTTAGGATTTCTCTTCCTCAGAAATTGGTTATGATAATAAACCTTTTTTTTACTGAGCAAAGCCATTGTTTGCCCTGGTCTGCCCTCCCTCCTAAAGAAAACTTCCTTTGTGTTTTAAAGATGGAGTAGAAAACTTTTCAACTTAAAGATATTAACGTTGTTTAACTATTGACATAAATGTATAAATCAAACATACTCCCAAAATAAAATATGGTATGAAATAAACAGAAGAAAACATGGTGTTTTTCTATGTCATAGTTCAGGTTAATCCTGCTATCTTTTAAAATTGTGGAATATAGCTTACGTAGAGAAGAATATATAAAACATTTATATATGTAAAGAATGACAATAAAATAAACACATGTGTAGCCATCTACCAACTAAGCAACAGAACGCTGCTCTACTTTGGGAGCCCTGTACCACCTCCTCTTCATTACACTAACTCCCTTCCCACAGAGGTGACCTTTCCCCTGACTTCTGTGATATTCATTCTCTTGAGTTTTTTATATATAATTTTACTATCTATGTAAGTACAAACTGAATGATTTTGCATGTTTTTACCCATCTCCCTGAGGATGGTAATTGTAAAGTTCATAAACTCCTACCTCTTTGTCCTGGCCAAAAGACTCAAGTTTTCCAGGATCCAAATTTTCTTCCCAAGTGGACTTCAGTCTCCTTAATTCCAATTTAGGCTATGAGATTCTGATGACAGGGTGCATGTGGGTAGCTTTTAACCAGCGTACTCTATGGATGCTCCAAAACTGCCAGGCCAGGGTGTAGGCTAATATGCAGGAAGAGTAGGGGGACAGCTATGTGGCCTGATTTCAAGGCTTGAGATCCATCATTCTGATATTTTAAAATGTATCTCAATATATGCCTGAATTTTACAATTTGGAGTGTTATAACTGATTTAAAGGTGTGTTTTGAAAGAAAACAACCCTGAGATAAGCATCCTAGTCTGCTTTATAAGGTATATGAGGTCTGCCCAGTAGAAGTTCAACCATTGTTAATATAATGAGAATTGTTTGTCCAATATCAATGTAACTTGGCAGTTGAGGAGAGTGGACTGGAATTCACATGTGCAAACAATGATGACTTCACTGTACTTGTCAGTGGGGGCAGTAGATGACATTGAGTGAGCATGTATGCTGTGTGGCTGTTGCATTCAAAATGACTGAGTGAGTAGAGCAAGGAATCGGCATCAAATTCTGTGTCAAGCTTGAACATTCCTCTGAGGAAACTATTCAGATGGTTCAGAAGGCTGCAGCTATGGGCAACTGGTGATTGGGAGCTTCATCACAATAACACACCTGCTCATGCGTCACATCTCATGCAGAGTTTCTTGGTGAAACATCAAATCACCCAGATGACTCAATTCCCCTATAGCCCAAATTTGGTGCCCTGAAACTTCTGGCTTTTCTCAAAACCAAAACCATCTTTGAAAGGGAAGATTTCAGACCATCAATGAGGTTCAGAAAAACACAATGGGGCAGTTGATGGAGACTGGGAGAACTGTGTAAGGTCCCAAGGTGCCTGCTTTGAAGGGGACTGAGGAGTCATTGTCCTGTGTACAATGTTTCTTGTCTCTTGTATTTTCTCCAATAAATGTCTCTATTTTCCTATTACATTGGTGGATAATTTCTGGACAGACCTCATACATTCTTTATAGGATGAGAAGTTCTTAGACTGGCTTCTCGGATCATGTTTTCACAGAGGACATGGTAAAGTTATAAGGACAGAAGGGGTCACTGATGGAACTTCTTGAAGACTTGCATTTGGTGACTGAATAGCCAAGCCAGGTAGAAAACAGAAGTGCTTTAAATATAGCATGTATATCACCAGGGTCTCATGTATAAGCTTTGGATCATGGTGGTATTTGATTGTGATATATGCTGGCTTCCTGAGGCAAGTGGCACCATGCCAGGTTTCCTTCCTAAGTTTCTTCTGGTGTTTTGCTATGAAATGAAACCTGTAATCCAAGGAGAAGGTCAGCATGTGAAACTGAACAAAATTGAAAGAAAACTAAAAGAAAAGTTTACTAAACAGTTGGCATAGCCCAACGCAGCAACTATCTCCTACACAAATTAATACCCCAAGAGCTCTGGCAAAAGAAAAAGAAAAACAAACAAACAAACAAACCACTATGGTGTTTTAATTAGGAAGATACCCTTAGGAACTTTCAAAAAGTGTTCTTCCAGCAATACAGTGTCCCCAACATTGCCCAAAGTCTTCATTTAGTTTATACCTGGAAACAAGAGGGAATGTCTAGACCCTGCCCTGTTACAAAGAGTGTTCTTAAACAAATTCATGAAAATGGAGCTTGATTTATCTAGTTTCCATCAAGTCCTGCTTTAAACCCTCTGTTAAACTCTGTTCCTACAAATGAGAGTTGGCACAAAACACAGGCGGGAGTGGTGAGTAGGAGTCCAGCAACATAATTTGCATGGGGGAGCTGATGAAACAATGAATTCTTCTATGTTCCTATACCCAGAATACTAGGTTTGTTGAACAGATGAAGCCTTAAGATTCTGGTTTAATCCAGAAAACTCAACTTCCAATTGCACCTTCATCTAGCAGTTCCTAACTTTGTACATTGGAACTATCCAGAGAACGTTAGGAAATACCGAAGCTTGTGTTCTACCCCCAGAGATTCTGACTTAATTGGTGTATAATGCATCACAGATATCAGGGTTTTAAAATATGCCCCAGGTGAGTCTAATGTTCAGTCAAGATTGAGAACCACTGGGCTAATCACTCTACAATTGACCACATTTTATAGTCTAATCTAAGTCAAATATAGTAAGAGGTAGAGAGCACAAGTGTTTGTTCCCAGGCACTGTAACAGATTGAATGGTGGTTGCCCAAAAAGATATATCCATGTCTTAATCTATACTACCTGTGAAAAGAGTCTATACAGATGTAATTAAGCTAAGAATCTCAAAACTGAGATCATCCTAAATTATCTGTGTGGGCCCTAAATTCAATGACTAGGATGTTTGTAAGAGAGAAGTGGAGGGATATTTGAAATGGAGACAGAGGAGAAGGCCATTTGAAAAAAAGAAGTGGAGACTGGAGGCAGGTAGACACAAGCCAAGGGATTCTTGAAGCCACCAGAAGCCAGAAAAAGCGAAGAAAGATTATCCCCTAGATTGTTCGAAAGGCACGCAGCCTTGATGATTCTTTAATTTCAGACTTCTGACCTCCAGAGCTATAAGAAAATAAACTTATATTGTTTTAAATTGCCCAGTTTGAGATAATATGTTATGTCAACCTTGGGATTAATAAACTATTCTACTGCTCTCGCATTAGCTCACTTAATGCTTTCAAAATTTAATGTAATGCTTACAAAAATCCTTATAAATGAGGTCCTATTGGCCCCATTTTAGAGATGAGGAGACCAAGGTTCACACTGAATAGCTTGCTGTAAGTATAGATTTAGCAGTGGTATAACTCATATTTAAACTTGATCAGAGGTATACCAGGTGGGATAACACTTACAACATAGGACTTCCAGCCAATTGATGGCCACTTTGACTTGAATTCAATAGTTTCAAAAACTTCCTTGTTCCAGCTGTATGTCTTACTCCCAATGTCAATGTGTTCTATCTTTAAAAGTTTTCAGACGCAGTCTGTGTGAATGATTTTTCACACAGTTGGAATTAGCTATCTGGGAAGAAGATGTTAAAATTCATTTGTACTATAGCTATCTATGAAGATTTTCCAGGCCTTGGGGAACTGACACATCTACACATGTTAAGCAGTCTTTAATATCACTAAATCTAGACTAGGTGTCTTACTGCTTGAATTGTATTTCCAATTCAGTTACTAGGATCTGGAATCCAGTGGAGACCACTTCACTTTTCTATATTTCAGTGTTCTCATCTGTGGAACAGCACAGAAACACTGCCCACCCCTTGAGGATATGTTTGTGAAAATGCCTTGAAAATGATAAAACACTCTACAGATTCATGTTGTCACTGTGTTTGCCATGGAGATTGCTGAGAGCCATATAGACTCTGTCACTGAAGTAACTATGGAGGGTGGAGTAATCGAATGTCTTTTTAAAATTAAGAACTGAGTATTGAAATAGTTAAAAAAAACCACACACACATACACACATTACAATCTTCAGAGTCATTGTCTTTTGAAAAAAAATTTATTGTATTTTTTTCTGTTACCGTTTAGTCCACTTATACTCCCCTCCCCTCTGTAATCACCATGCTGTTGTCCATATCCATGAGTCCTTTTTCCTTTTTGCTCAATCCTCCCACCCCCTAGCCTCCACCTGCTTAGCTGTCATCTTGCTCTCTATCTATGAGTCTGTCTCTATTTTACTTGTTAGTTTAGTTCATTCACTGATTCCACATATGAAGGAAACCATGTGGTAATTGTCTTTCTCTGACTGGCTTATTTCGCTTGGCATAATGGTCTCCAGGTCCACCCATACTGTTGATAAAGGTAAAATTTTCTTCTTTTTTATAGCCAAGTTGTATTCCATTGTGTAAATGTCCCATAGTTGTTTTATCCACTCAGCTACTGAAGGACACTTGGGCTGCTTCCATATCTTGGTGATTGTAAATAACACTGTGATAAACAGTGTTCAAGCATAGGGATGCTTGTGTTCTTTCAAATTAGTGTTTGGGTTTCTTCAGATATATTCCCTGATACAGGATTGCTGGGTCAAAAAGCAGTTACATTTTTAATTTTTTGAGGTACCTTCATACTGCTTTCCATAGTTGCTGCGCCAGTCTGCATTCCCATCAACAGTACAAAAGAGTTCCCCTTTTCTCCACATCCTTGCCAGCACTTGTTTGTTGATTTATTGATGATAGCCATTCTGACAGGTGTAAGGTGATATCTTATTGTGGTTTTAACTTGCATCTTTCTGATGATTAGTGACGTTGAGCATCTTTTTATATGTCTATTGGCCATCTCTATGTCCTCTTTGGAGAAGAGTCTACTCAAGTACTTTGCCCATTTTTTCAATTGTTTTTTTTTTTGCTGCTTATTTTGTGTTAGATTGGGCAGATATGTGCAGAAAAATGAAACTAGACCACATTCTTATATCACACACAAGAATAAATTCAAAATGGGTTAAAGACTTATATATTAGACCTGGAATCATAAATATCATAGAAGAAAACATGGGCAACAAAATCTTGGTCATTGCTCATAACAATATTTTATCAGAAATATCACCCCAGGCAAGGGAAAGGAAAGAAAAAATAAACAAATGGGACTACATCAAACTGAAAAGTTTTTGCACAGCAAAGGAAAAGATCAACAAAATAAAAAGACAATCCACAGAATGGGGGAACATATTTGCCGACACATCTGATAAGAGGTTAATATCCAAAATTTATAAAGTCATTAAGTCTTTATAAGGCTCCAATCTCTAGAAAAAGTCATACAATTGCCTTAATATGATTAACAATATAAATAAATTTATTTAAAAAGGAATTGCCATGATTCTGGTAGTTTGTATAAGAAATTTGAAATGAGCCCTGGCTGGCGTATCTCAGTGGATTGAGCGTGGGCTGTGAACCAAAGTGTCACAGGTTCAATTCCCAGTCAGGGTACATGCCTGGGTTGCAGGCCACGGCCCCCAGCAACCACACATGGATGTTTCTCTCTCTCTGTCTCTCTCCCTCCCTTCCCTCTCTGAAAATAAATAAATAAAATTCTAAAAATAAATAAATAAATATTTTTTTAAAAAAGGCAATTTGAAATGGAATGCTTTTTTCTTCTATACAGAAAACAGCATGATTATATATATACACACACAGATTAAAACATATCTTTTTTAAAAAGAGATTTTAAAAATGATCTTCAAATTAGAGGATAATGATGAAAGAACAGATTTTCTTTAAGTAATACCTATAGTATTTGTAGATAGCAACATAAATAGAAAACATGATTTTATAGAAATAAATATTTGATTAAAATTTTGACAAAATTTTCTCAGAATTTGACAAGAGATGGTATTGATGGTATTTTCTTTGTTTCAAATGACATTTTCATTTGGCTATAAATTCACTTATTTTTCAGATACAACTCATATTATACACTTAGACTAAATTTTGCTGTAATAATAAGAAACAATATTTTTCTTCTCATTTGAGAACAAAGACAGCTACAGCTTTTTAGACTTCATTTGATGCAGCAACATAGGAAACTGGTCACTTTCTCAAGGAACATAGTATTTTTTTTCCCAGTGCAATCATTTTACTTTTACTTGTGCAACATCAGACCTCAATTCTCTCTCCAAAGTAATCATTCTTTGGGAACTATCCAAATATTTGGCATTCTGAAGTCCCTGAAGTGCTATATTGTCAACCTTCATTACATATAGGGACTTTTTCATAAAGCTATCACAACCCTGTAGAAAATAAAAAAGAATAAGCTCAGAGATAAACACTGATCCCAACATTATGAAATAAATACACTGTGATTTTTATATCTAGTTTTAGCCAGTAAAAACAATGGAGTCCTGATAATGGATATGGATCAGAACCTATTCTTTTCTTAGATAACACCAAAATTACTAAATAGAATTCTCTCAGGTGCCTGAAATGATAAGTTTTATTACTCTCTGATTCCCGTCCAAGGAGTTACAAAACTACTTCTTGTTTTATGAAATTCACAATCTGGAAATATAAAAAGGTAATGTGATTAACCAGCAGCACTTAGTTGGTTGTGAAATTGCCTGTTTACATTCTCAAGGTCTCAGCTTGACCAGTGGATGAAGCATGAATTGTGAACTGGGGTGTGGAAAAAGTTCATGGTCAAGTTTCAGCTTCCCTCATGTTGCACAGATATTAATTTTGAAACCGTATTTTACTTAATATCATGAAAATAATCTAATTTGTATGAGAAAATAAATTTGCCTTGGGATAACAATCTTTTTACCATGATCAGGGTAGGATTTGCTCTCCAGCGTCTTCCCTGTTAGCAGGTTTAACATTTCAAAGCCTGCAGTCCCTCTGAGGAAGCCAGGTCCCAGGCAGAGCTACTGCACACCTCCACCACCTCTCTGGCCTCTTCTTCTGCCGATCACTAGTCCATGTGCCCCCAGGCATCTTTCAACAATAGTATCAGATTTGCTTGTAGTTCTGAAGTAAATGTTTTCATGGTCTGTCACCTTGATTTTATTAAAGGTGTTAGGACTAAAGCATTAACCAAGGTTGAAAAAACTCAGTTTCTGAAATGCTTGGAATTTATAATCACCAATCTTTTTCAGCCTTATATCAATTGTTTTTACATAGGGCATATCTACAATTAATCAGAAGTTAACTAAGACACCACAGATGTTTTCCAGGATGTAGCATTTCATTTTTGTGCTTTGAAGTGTTTAGATTTTCGGCAAGGCAGCTAGCTTCACACCGTTTGTAGCTATTTTAGGTTGGAGCTTTGCCTCGCTTGCCCTGGTCAGAATCAAGAGTTTTCAGAATATATAATCTGAATATAAAAAGTCCTCCCAGTTGATGCCAGCCCCTGAGATTTCACAATCTCTGTAAAAGATTCTATTTCCAGAAAACAGCAGACTAGAAACTGGCTTTATTAAATTTGTATTGACTTCCCAGCTTTTTGCATAGAGAGGTTATCTTAGTCTTACTGTAATGCTTTGTTATCTTAAACCAGCGATTCTCAACTTTTTTCATCTCATGGCACACAAAAACTAATTACTAAAATTCTGCAGCACAGAAGTTGAAAATGCTGTCTTAAACAGTTTAATGCAATTTTTAAAACTGCTGTAAATTTTTTTAAAAATGAGAAATCTATATGCAACTTATGCACAGATGTTACAAACACCAGCATGCAATTTCAAACATATGCTTAACTCTTAGGTGCACACTGTCCCTACTCCCCGCCCCCTTATTTTTTCTTAAAGTAAACATCTCTTGGAAACTGAACTACTTGGAAGAAATGCTTTTTAACAACATAGATTCTGAGTCCCTGAGCTAAGTGCAAAATTTAATTAAGTGGCAGGAGCCATCTAGTCCCCTCATGAAGCGTTCCAGGGTTGCTGATAGGTGAGTGAAGCAAAACAAGTGTATATTGCAGGGGACTGCGTTGCGTGTGGTCTGGTGGACATTCTTTGTCATTCTGTTTGGGAACCAATTCAGGATCTGTTTCTGTTGGCACTTTCCTCCTGTTGTGAATATATTAGTACATTTCAGAGAGTCTCTGCAGACCTGAAACACTGGTAATTTAAGCCCTGTGGCTATGATAGACAATCTTCTGTCAGTTCAGGCATGGGTGATAGGATTTCTCAGAAAGGAAGAGTTGTGTCTCGAAGCAGAAGAAATAGTACTGACTCAGAGTTAGCTGTGGCTTCTTATCTTTCTTTTAGTTTTTCCCATAAATGTTCAAGAAAGCCTTATCTCTGGTCTGGAAAAGTTATGAGAAAATTCTGCCTTGTGCTCAGTTGATTTCTGAGCTACAACTTGAAAAATGAGAAACACAGCGTTGTCCGTAAACCATTACACGTCAGACCATTGCAAGAGTCATGTTCGCACCTGCCCTCGTGACTTGGTTTTGGCTCTCGGCACTCTGTGCTCTTTGGTAGAGTCATTGGAATATTTCGTTTCCACCCTCTTGTACTGACCTCATGAGTCTGTGGGATTCTCTTTTATTAGATAAACTCATATTTGTACAACTGTTTTCCTCAGCAACAAGGAAAAAGAAAAGATCTATACAGATGTCTGACTGTTTACAAATATATTTCTAACACACTTTAATATAAAATCAAATTTTATTTTAAATGCACTAAAGTGTTCCTTTGTATCCTACAGTTAATTTTTTGCTAAACCCCCCAAATCCTGGGGTCAAGTGAATGCCAACTAGTCCTCATGCTATTTTCTTCTAGGTTTTTGTAGATTTGTATATTGAATTGTCTCGTGCACAATAATCTATACATGTAGTGGCATGATCCCTCATATTTCAAGAGGTAACAGCAGCAGTGAAAAGATTTCACATGGGCAAATATTTCTTTTTCCAAAATGCTTTAGTAAAAGCAGCATGGAACACTCAGGTGTCCATCCTTGCAGTTTGCACTCATTGAAATTAACTGTCCACCTGAAACCATAAAACAGTACAACCACGACATAAGCCATTCACACTGGCCACATCTGCAAATATTTTTTTCTCCAAATTTTAGTCCCATTAATGAAGATGTGATTGTTTCTCTGTGACCTTTTGGCATACTCCAAATCCTAGGAGACGTGCTGCTTCTCTTCCTAACCCTACTGCACCACAGATGTTCCCATTCACACTGAACATCTCTTATCTCACAACACTCCTGCCTCACCATTTAAGGGAAGGCTGCCCCTTCTTCCAGATTCAGGACTGAAAATGAAGCGTAAATCTTACAGGCTAATAAGCGCGGCAGTTACTTCAATAAAATGTTACTTAAAAGTCAATAGGCTGCACATGTTAAAGACATTAGAGCTGTTAACAGACCATTGTAAAGTAAGCAGAATCTTTAATAACCTGCATGCAACATTGAACCATTCCATTTTCAGTTCAGGGCAGGCTTGGCTCTGGCACTGAGACACCACATTCGCTGTACAAGCCACTCTTGCGTTCTCAGAATTAACTGTCCATCAAGACTGAATCCAGAACTAGAATCCCAGACCTCTGAGAAAGCTTAAAACCCAGAGAGTTTTACCTTTCACTATCTTGAGCATACAGTCAAGCAGTTTGATGCTTAACATCGGACCCAGCACCTCTAATGCCTGGTTCCCTAAGCCTTCAGCTAAAAGGTAGACAAAGAACTGAAGGAAGTGAGACCTGTTAACTAGGGCCAGTCGGGGTCTTCTGAAGCAACAGGGCTAAGCCCTAGGGGCACCCTTCAAGCACACACTTCCAGAGACCACACTGCAGGGTCAGAAAAGGCTAATATTGAGACATAGATGACAACAGCAAAAGAACAATCAAATAAAATTAGTGTCAAAGCATTTTATGCCACGTTTCTCCAGAAGGAAAACAAGGCACTAGTTCTTTTGTTTAAGGAAGTTTTTTCACACTGCCCTAAATGGCAGCATTTGTTTTTTTAAAGAGCTACTTTGAAAGACACCTAATCCCATAGATGTAGGAAAGATAAACCATAAGAGTGAAGCATCTTATTACTGAAGAGCACTGAAAGGCACTGCCTGCCTTTCTGGTGCTTCCAGGCTCTTTCCTATTTAGAGTATGTGGTTTTCTAGATAGAGAAAAAGGCAAGAGAAACAAATTTTCTTTCTGGTTCAAACTTTTAAATTCAGACAAATAAACTAAAATTGTTAAGTCTGAATTATTAAAAGAATGATAACATTACCAATTCTATTGGTAAATTTAACCTAATAACCTTTCCTTATAGTAATTTGTCTTGTATCCTGATCCTTATTTTTATTCAGAGATGGAATTTATAGATTCTCCAAATTGTGAACTGAAAGAAGGAGACCTCAGTTTAAAGCTGAGCAAGCCATGTGAGGAAAGGCACTAATACTTTGGGTGGGGAGAAAGCGGTAAGCCAGAGACTGGGTCCCAATGACAACTCCTGTCAGAGGAGTATGACAGCGCTCCGGAAGTGCTCTGCATTTGGAAGCTCTGACATTTTCATCACCAAAAGCATCTGTGTTATTGTTTCCTGTATTCCATTTCTCTCTTTGTCCACTGGCATACGGATTAATTGAATCATACTAAACATAATTTGTAGTGTATTTTTACTTAATATTTTATCAAAGTTATTTTTTATTTCTCTATTATCCTTATTAAAATCACTTAAAATATCTCAGTGAATTGCAGCATTCAAAGTTAAGTCATTCTCTAATGGTTGTACATTTAGGATATTTGTCCATTTTTGCGATAATTTATGTGAGTACCTCCTCCAAGGTCAGCTTTTTGGATGGTCAATAAGAAGAGGTGGAGGAGATACGTGGCTGCCAAACAGCATGTCCACAAGCGAGGGGTCTGGGAGCGGCTCCTCCAGATCACTGAAACATTCTGGAGAAAAGGTCAGACTGGCAGAAGATCATTGGCTATAATAATTAAGAAGCAGTATAGTAGTAGTGATGAGGCAAGACAGCAAAAACGAAACATAGAGGATAAAACATGAGGAGATTCCCACAGTCACCCAAAGGTAGAATGGGAAGAAGAGAGAGAAGAGAAACCAGCAACAACAAGGGTGGGATAATCAAAGAATCTTGGCATTCAACTTGGGAAACAGAGCCAGATACAGCAGTAAGAGACAAGGTGTGCCCTAGAAATTTCACAAAGGGACCAGCTCTATGCAATGACCAGGAGAGGCTCTGATGGAGCATTAAGGAGAGAAGTTGGATGAGAGAAGGAACAGAAGGCCAGCTCTCTCTGTGATCATTTAAGTATCTGGTTATCTAAAGCCTTTGGTTTCATTCATGAGTAATAACTAGCTAGTTCCAGTTCTACCTTTGACATAGAGTGTGGCCCAGGGCACCCCCTTTCTGTTTAGTTTTCTCTCAGCTATCACAGCAGGGTAACAGCGTGGAGCAGTCCACGGGTCTAGTGTATGGGCTAATGAGCAGTTATAAAGCATGATATATGTGTGGTGTGTGGTGTAAAATATTTAACACCTCTACTGAGAAAGAAAATCCTAATTGTTCACCTGAAACTATCTCCCACACCAATTAATTCCAGTTTAGGATATTGACAGGTGGGTTCCCCCAAATCAAGCACATGGCTCTTAAGGCCTCAGACAGGTGAGGGAGGGAGGGAGGGAAACTGCCCCCACCCCTCACAAAACCACAGGGCTCTTTGGAGGAATTATTGCCTGCAACAGGCTAGCCAACCTGCCCCTTTGCAGGTAATATTTTCATAAAAGAGCTTTCTTTTTTGCTCAGTTTGCCTGCTAAGAACATTTAGAGAATAACGAGTAGCTACTGAAGCTAACCAGGGACATTTTTCCACCCAGGGAATTTTCATTATGTTCAACATTTGGAAATTTCAGCTAAAGATAATTGCAGGTAAGCGTTCACCAACAGATGTATTCATTTTCCATTGTAGTTTCTTAAATGGGTACTTGTACACAAAAGACCTCCTTCCTGTATGTTTCAGCTCTCCAGGGTACAATTACATGAAATTATTCAGCAGCCAAGTTTGCTTTGTATCACTTGACTGGGTAAGGACACAGAGAAAGCTGTTCCCTATGGCACTGAAAGCTGCAAATCTTTTTACTTAAATGTTTAACAGCCACATTCACCACAATCTAATAACAAGGTCGCCCACAGACAACATAGTTCACTTGTTTTCACCCTCCTGTTAGGAGTTTGTGAGAAACACCAACTCAGGTCTTAATATTGATTTGATATTCCAATTAACTCCACATTGGGCCAAAATGGCCCTGAATGTTCAACACATTGGACTGATCTAACACAAATTAATTTTTCTGATAATTTGCAACTTTCCAATACCATCTAAGTTTAGGGTGTTCTTGCATAATACAACAAACTGAATAACTGAATTTTTCTTACACTTAAAATGCATTTTACAATTCATAAGCACATGTTGTGCTTTATGCTATGTTGTGCTTTATTTCTTTTGTTCCTTAGAATAATTCATTTGAAGAGAGATTACTCTTAGGTTAATGATAAGGTAACATAATCAAAAGAGACCTTATCTGCTTCTGTTCTCCTTAATAATAGTATAGCATAGCCGGGCAAAGAATTTATTCCTTTAACCTTCCAACCCCTGCTGGTGGTTATTATTTACTTATTTGTATTTCTTTTCAGTTTTACATTTACTAAACACTGTGTACCAGGCTTAAAGCAAAGCCCCTCACAAACATCATCTTGGTTAAAGTGAAGAATTTGGTTGGGGTTTATAGAAGTCCTTCAGTTATTTTCCTCCAGAATATAAAAATGTGGACTTCTGTCTGGATGACATGAAGGTTACAAAATGCCCTCACCCTTACAGAGATCTTGGCTTTAAAGGAAGGAGGTAGAATTGCCTTCTGAGAGTTAAACTATAAAACCAAAAAATAATGGAAGAGTTTAGAGATATTTTTTTAAAGACTTAGGAAGATAGACTGTCTCCCATACCACGGCCAGAAGACCTCATTGCAGGGATTTATATGCATGAATTCTAAAAAATGGAAATCAACAAAGAGATTGGTCAGCCATGGATCCTCAGAAGAGGAAACTTACAGAGGTTCATACCCAGAGAAAACGGGCTGCTGGCTTCAGGCTGTGACTTTGGCAGTCCCAAGACTAAGTTTACCCTTCTGCGGGTAGTCATGGTTCCTTGCTACCAAACACTTGAATTACAAGGCAAACACCATGTCTTATGATTCCATGGGCCCCAAGACCTCTTCTGATGCTGTGGCTTCTCCTCTAGATTCTGCAGGAGAGAACACACTCACAAAGCTGCTGTAAGCACTCAGAGAGGTCCTTGGATTTGAGTATGCTCCTGCAAGCAAACCCACTAGCAACATTCTAGGGCTGCAGACCTGAGGACTACAGTCTGGACTGTGACAAAGTCACTAAGGGAAATGACAACACTGTGCTCTCCCAACATGCCTTTTTGATTTTTTTTAAAATTGCAATATCAAGAAAATGTTCTTTTGTCCATGAGAGCATTACCTTCTTCCAAATAAGACTAAAGGTGATACTAGGACATTACCAAAAATTTAAGGGACTTTCAAGGATATATATATATATAAACCTTAGAAAAATGAGATTAATCTTATTTAAAGAGGAAAAGGAATCCCAAAGAGGTTAAATGACTTGTGCCATTCAGTTAATTAGTATCAGAATCAGAAAAGACTTTAAATCACCTCTCTATGCAAGGCACTCATGGTGTCCAGGGAAACCTTGTTGCCTTAAGCATTTTTGAACAAGTTGGGGATTCCATTTGACTACATTTCCCTTGCACGAACCTGTCATTTTGAATACAATTATCATTTACCCACTCTTTCATATTTCTTCTCACTTCTCAATTATTTTTTAAATCCTTTTATCCTTCTTCTGAAATCTCAACTTCAAATGAAAAAAGACCCACGCTGTGGAAACACTTAGAGCCTTTAACAGGATAATGTTGTTGCGAACCTCAGAGGAGGATATGGGATGCCTTGACCCCAAGCTTGTTTGACAAATCCTTGCACGGGAGCAGAGCATCTCATTAAACTGTTGAATACACATTTCAGAAATGCTGCATCCAACTGTCATGCTGCATGTGCTTTTTCCTTTTGACATGAAATACTCAGCCTCAGGAAGCACAGGCGCTGCAGCAGTAGAGAGTTGAAAGATAACAAGAGTGGTGAGTGGAGAAAGTTAGCAGAGTCATTTAACACACTTGCCTGTAAAACCAACCAATTTAAGTGCTATAGTATTTCTTCACACCGGTCCAGAGAGGATTCATTAATTAGTGTTTGAATAACAGATCATTGGGGAAGGTACCACGTGAATGTGGTAATCATCAGCACCATTTACAATCGTGTCAATAACATGTGGTGATGGCATGTTGACTCTGATTGTGAACAGTTGTTGCTGTTGATAAAGCTGTGAACTTTGAATCATTAAATGTGCTCGCTTTGTGGTTTTGAAACCCCAGAGCAGATGTTACGTTGTAAAGTTAAGTTTTATCTTGAATATGCTCCTGCAGTCCAAAGCTAAGAAAGAAAACCTTCAAAGAGCCCAGAGCACATGACAAACAGGTTTTAACAAAGCCTGTCCCAGGAGAGCAACCATTGAGAAGTGATATGATGGGTTAGTTCAATTGTCCCATTTCTCTTTGCTGTTAAAGAGTATTTTACCAGCTCAGCTTGCTGTACACTGAAGTTCATAGTGGACTGTCAACCTTAATAAAATTTCCATTAACTTTTATTCATTCTAAACGCAAAGCACCAAAAAAAAATTTTTTGATGATCAAATATGTTCCCAAATGACTCTTCACTCCTTAAAATGGATAGAGCAATTTGAGAATAATTTATGAAAATGGATAATCTTCAGAAAAGTCCCCATGAGATGTCTGCCTACTTCTACTTGCCAACTATAGTGTCTCACAGAAGACTTTTTTTTATGCCAAGAAAGGGGGAGTTAGTGGAGGAAAGAAGTGAAGTACAGAAATGTATGTCAGCCATTAAAATGAGGTATTTGGCAGATTGAAAGAGAAAGACTTGCTATATTGCTTTGACCCTTACTTCTGTTTGTCCCATGGCTGTTATCTAATTTTGATCCACTCCTTGGCTTTTCCAACTAGTACCTGAATAGCCCCTAAGCTAGGCTCCACAATCTGTCTTCAGACCCCTGAAACTGGCATGTCTAGTTTTTGGACTACTTGCCTACCTTCTGATCCTGGGTTGCACTCTAACTCCCTGCTATCAGACATTTACTATGTCAGGGCTGCTCTGGCAGGGCAGGCCCTGACTGAGGGCACCCGGCTCTGCCTTGGCCTTCTCGGTTCTGGCTTCCCACTATGTCTTAGCAAACCGCTGCTGACCACAATCCAGACTTAGGAAAATAAATTCTGAGCCCTGCTCTGTGCATTTGGGGGGAAGTGGTTGGATATGTGGATGAGGATATCGGGAGTTTTTAGTACTTGTGGGATAGAAGAAGAGAGTTGTGATAACACTGCAACAATAAAAGTCCTTTGTAATGAATATGTGGAAGGTTCCTGTGAATCTTCAATTTTGGGGGGCTTTCATGATCATAGAAAATGATCATAGAAAATGTATTCTGGTTGTAAGAGAGATGAGCGTCCACCCATGTCTTCAGCCACCTTTCCAAAATGGATTCCTTTTTGTGTCAAGGAGGAAAGGCACTTTGCAAATAGTGCTGCCTGTGAAATATGGGGCTGACCATTTAGTAGATAATGGTGGCACATCTCTGGGAACAGGGTGGCTATTTCTGTGTGCTCTGTTCCTATTTTAGTCCCATGACCTTATCCCATCTTCTAAAAATGGTCTGGTGGAATCAGGATGGGTAAGCAAGGTTCAGGTAAAAGAAGGGTTTGGAGTAGAAACTTGCTGATAATCGACTTCAGTAGTTTCCAAATCAGAGAAACCATGCTAGACTTCTCACAATATGCAAAATGTCCTTCCATTTAAACAGTAGGTTTTCTTGAGGGTGTTAAAGATTTCTCCGCTTTTCCTCATTTTGTATTATTGGTAGACATGTGCATAACAGTGTATACAAAGGTCCCAAAGGAATTATGGAAGATGTCCCCTATGTCCCTTTTGATAGGTTACATGAAAGCCTCCTATATTCAGAACTCACATGGCATGATTTCTATCTAGATAGAAGAATCTGTCCCTTTACCGCTTAATGTACTCATTTGCCTGCTTATTTCCACTAAGAATTTTGACCACACTCACTTTTAATTTCCTTTTTTTCCTTCTTTTTTTTAGGACTTAGTCTTAGCTATATGACTAGCAGTTAATGTACTATAGAGTAAGAGAGTATTCCATTGCAAGGGTTTTCACCCTCACAGTTGTGCTTTTGGAGTGCCTGTTTTGCATTTTATTATTTTGCTTTATTAGTCTGTTTTTGTGCTGTCAGTTTAGATTGTAATGCCCTCCTCCCCAAATCCATCCTTAGTTGCTATACCTAATATATTGTGGGCTGAGAAATCTCTTTGTTTTTTCAGAGTTTTCTGAAAGCTTAAGTCACTGGACTCTCTTATGAATAAGCATGAACTTTCACTGCTTTTCAGCAGCTTGTCAGCAGGAGCAGCAGAGTTCCTAGATATTCGCTAAATTCTGGACTGGTGAATTTATTTTATAGCTGAGTTCTGAATAGGCAAAGGTTTCATCTATCACAGCCCTAATATGTTCTACAAAACTTTGTGATTCTACTATTCCTCTCTTCAATAGCCCTATGATAATATAATGCTCAGTGAGAAAGACTTTACATTTTCTAGAGTTACACCCCTTCACCTTTGTCGATCTGAGTTTCCTTTCTCCCCTTGTATGCTTTGCCATGGCCTTTCCCCCTGTATTTTTTGGAGTATCAGGAGACTTAATTAGGGGGATATATGGGACTCAGTGGAGGTTCGTATGTTTTTAGGTAGTGAATCTGCTTCTGTGTTTTCTCCTGATCTCAATTTATACCTCCTCATCATGCTTTGTCCTCTGGTCTGCTTGACTTTTCTCCCTGGCACCTACCACCTGACATGTTATATATGTATTTGTTTTTTGTTTACAGCTATAGGCTCAACACCTAGAAAAACGTCTACCAGATAGCTCTCCATCTTTTTTTATAGTGACCCCTCAGATTCCTGAAGCCCCTTCTAAGATGAGCTGTCATGCTCTGCTTTAGAGAAATTCAGATCATGCATTAATATCCATTCTGTTTGGGTTACTTGTTGGATTTCTACATAAATAAGATAGCCAATGCCTAAGTATAGTACTTACTGTGTATAAAGCTCTTTATAATTATTTACCCATTTACAGCTCTCTATGTGGGAACTTTTATTACCCCCAGTTTATAGATGAAGAAAATAAGGCACAGACAGGCTAGACTTCAGTGCCTTTGCACTTAATCACTAAGCAACACAGCCTAAAAGATCATGCTGAACTGGGTAATAATCTGAATACATTATCTTCAATTGGGCCAATTTATTGTGTTTCTGGTGGTCTCTTATTTTCATTGAACTATTAGAATTATCACCACTATATGTGAACACTTGTTAACAGAGGCAAAAGCTTTGCCAGTAACCTCAACATTCATAATTTATTGAACAATAGAAGTAAATGATATTCTATTTCAGTTTCCTGATCAAAGTAACAAATTCAAAAGGGAAAAATGTGACTTTATAATCTTAGGAATGTTTTCCCAGATAAATTAATGGCATATCTTCATTTTTGTATACTGATGTATGCTACCAACATTTTCTCAATAATCCCAGAACCTGTGCTTAACAAAATTCCACCCCATTTCTCAGCAAACTCTAGGAAGGGTCCACAGCAAGTATATACATAACCACATACATATGTATGTAGAAATTTACAAGCTACAATATCCAGACATCATGAGGCTCGGCTCATAATTTTCTCAACCTTGCCAGACTATAGCAACATTTATGATCTGGAGATTTATTGATTTCAGTTTTTATCCTCTCATAATAGGAAACCACCCTTTAGACCATTGGCCTCCTCTTGTTATAATGAGCGGAGAATAAAGAATTACACTTACAGTACCATTCTTGGAAACAGGCAAGCTTTTTAAGGTGTTATAAAAAAGTGCTGGTAATATAATGGTAGTGATTGTAACAAAGGTTATAAGTAGCCATTTAACACTTGAAAATAGGAGAGCTTATACTGATTGGATTTTCCCATCTTGTTATTTGAATAACGTGAGCATGTTTTATATCTGTAAGTGGATATTGAAACAGTTGAGTAAATATAGTTCAGCACACTGTACTCTAGGAGCAGATGCTCTCCCCCTCACCACCCCCCAAAAAATCAGATATCAAAACAGGTCAGCCACCATGTAGTCTTGAATATGGATTCTTCTAGAGGTAATTTTACTAATAAGAGAGAGCCAGAGAGAAAGGGAGAAAGTTTTTCCCTCCAGATAATGAAGATAAAAGTCAACATCATTTTAAACTTTTGCAGTAACCTTAAGAAGAAGGTGAGGAAAACAAAGACACAATGTTTGAATTCTCTTGAATTTAATGTTATACTTTATAGCTCAGGGTCTTGGGTATATATAAGCTACTGAACCTCTTTATAGCTAAATTCCTCTATAAAACAAAATAGTCAAATTTTTCCTCTATCTCATAGGAATATTTTGATTAAAATAAATATAAGCTCCTATCATTGTTAAGAAAATTTTCAAAATATTAAATACTATTATATGCTAATATTTGACTGAAAACCTAAGATTTTTTGTACCTACCTTCAGACCCAAAACTAATTCAAGTACAACTTTCTAAAAATCAAATCAATATCTGTAAATTAAAGGGCAAATCAAAGGAGCTGGGACATTGGTCTGACTGAGAATAGAAACTTTCGTATTCACAGGAGGGTGAGGGTGCTGAGTCTCAGCTCCCCTCAGCCATGTGCTCCCAACTCATAAGCCCACCCCAGCTCCAGATTTGGGGACCTCTCCCGACCTTGCACAGAGGGGCCAGTATAACTGGCACCCTGAGTCAAGCACAGGCCTCCTCTCGTAGCCTACGCTTGGTGGGGAAGACAAAGGGAGAAAGCCAGGTAGGGCAAGCATAAAGCATTCCACTAGCTGAGACTGCTACCCAGCATTCTCTCAAATCAGAGTGGTTCTTGCACAGAATTGATTCAAGAATACTCAGAATAGCTGACATTGAGTTGAAGCGTATCAGACACCAGGAGAAATACTTGGAAATCTCTACTGGCTTTCCACTAATGTTATAGCTCAATAGAACCACATGATCTAGCTCGCTTGATTATTCATTTTGGCAAGCCCAAATGGTTTGCCAGAATTACATCATGATGGCTCAGTTAGTGGTGCTAATATGCAAACATTATTAAAGAAAGCCCTTATTTTATATCATTTATAAATCAAATCATAAGGAAACACTGAACATACAATATCCTCTTAGAAGCTTAAAACTACAGCCACTATCAAAGCCCTAAAATAATTCCGGACCCACTGAATAACTTTATTATCTCTGTCTATTGAGACTTCACTTTGTTTCAGGGACTGGGATATGAATCTTACATATATCATTTTACTTAATTTCTCCAACACCCTAGTGCGGTAGGTATCAATTTTTTCCTCATGTATAAAATGTGAAACAAAGGTTGGAGAACTTCAGTAATTTACTCTTGGTGTTAAGACAGTAAGCAGCAAAGCTAGAATTCTAGTGAGGTAATTGGGCTCTTGAGCCAGTGCAAATAGCTACTTCAATTGCCAACAGAAACACTAATATAAGGAATACATGTGGATTGCATGCCACATTATAAGCTAATGATTAAACATGCTTAGTGAGAGTTGGATTTCTTTTTTAAAAAATTATATTTTCTAGATTATGCTACTACAGTTGTCCCAGATTTTCCCCATTTGCTCCACTTTACCCATCATGCCCACCCCCTCAGGCAATCTCCCTAATATTGTTCATGTCCATGGGTCATGTGTATAAGTTCTTTTGCTACTCCATTTTTTATACTGCACTTGACATACCCATGGCTATTCCATAACTACCTTTTTGTATTTCTTATTCCCCTCACCTCTTCATGCATTCTCCCACACCCCCTCCCAGCTGGCAACCAGCAAAACCCTCTCCATATCCATGATTCTGATTCTGTTCTTCTTGTTTGTTTAGTTTGTTTTTAGATTCAATCATTGATAGATATGTATTTATTGACAATTTATTGTTCATAGTTTTGATCTTCCTTTTTTAAATTATTTTATTGTTGTTCAATTAGAGTTGTTTGCATTTTCCCTCCAACCCCAGCCAAACCCACCTCCCTCCCTTACTTCTACCCTCCCCCTTGGTTTTGTCCATGTGTCCTTCATAGTAGTTCCTGAAACCCCTTCCCCCATTGTCCCCCCCCCATCCCCT
This sequence comes from Phyllostomus hastatus, assembly GCF_019186645.2. Taxonomy (NCBI): domain Eukaryota; kingdom Metazoa; phylum Chordata; class Mammalia; order Chiroptera; family Phyllostomidae; genus Phyllostomus; species Phyllostomus hastatus. Next base: position 38,133,349 of record NW_025333872.1, on the reverse strand, counting down.
CTGGCTATCATTAGATTGTTCTTAATTTCAATTTCTCTGGTTATATTTTGTTTGCTTTTTTCTTTTCTTGATTATGTTCCTGTTAAAGGTGAGATCATAGGACATTTGTCCTTCACCACCGGTTTATTTCACTTAGCATAATGCTCTCCAGTTCCATCCATTCTGTCACAAAGGGTAGGAGCTCCTTTTTTCTCTCTGCTGCATAGTATTACATTGTAAATGTACCATAGCTTTTTTATCCCCTCATTTACTGATGGGCACTTAGGTTGCTTCCAGTACTTGACTATTGTACATTGTGCTCTAGGAACATTGGGGTGCATAGGTTCTTTTGGATTGGTGTTTCAGGGATCTTAGGGTATAATCCCAGCAGTGGAATTGCTGGGTCAAAAGGCAATTACATTTTTAGTTTTCTGAGAAAATTCCATACTGTTTTCCACAGTGGCTGTACCAATCTGCATGCCCACCAACAGTGCACTGGGGTTCCTTTTCTGTAAACATCCTCTCCAACACTTGTTTGTTAATTTGTATATTATTACCATTCTGATTGGCATGAAGTGGTATCTCATTGTGGTTTTAATTTGCACCTTTCTGATGGCCAGTGATGCTGAGCATCTTTTCATATGTCTCTGGACCCTCTGTATATCCTCAGAGAACTGTCTGTTCAGGTCTTTTGCCCATTTTTAACGGGGTTTTTTTGTCTCCCTAGAGTGGAGTCGCATGAGTTCTTTATATATTTTGGAGATCAAGCTCTTGTCTGAGGTATCATTGGCAAATATGTTTTCCCATATAGTTGGCTCTCTTTTCATTTTAATGTTGTTTTCTTCAGCCATGTAGAAGCTTCTTAATTTGATGAGGTCCCATTTGTTTATTCTTTTGTTTATGTCCCTTGCTCTAGGGGACATATCAATGAAGATGTTGCTGTGTGAAATGTCTGAGATTTTCTTCCCGATGTTTTCCTCTAGGACTTTTATGGTGTCACAACTTATATTTAAGTCTTTTATCTACCTTGAATTTATTTTTGTGTATGGTGTAAGTTGGTAATCCAGTTTCATTTTTTTTTGCATGTAGCTGTCCAGATATCCCAACACCATTTGTTGAAAAGGCTATTTTTACTCCATTTTATGTTGCTGCCCCCTTTGTCAAATATTAATTGACCATACAGACTTGGCTTTATTTTTGGGCTCTCTGTTCTGTTCCATTGGTCTATGTGTCTGCTCTTAAACAGTCAGTACCAGGCTGTTTTGATTACAGTGGCCTTGTAATACAGTTTGATATCAGGTATTGTGATCCCTCCTATTTTGTTCTTCTTTCCCAAAATTGCTGCAGCTATTCAGGATCATTTATGGTTCCACATTAATTTTTGAAGTATTTGTTCTATATCTGTGGAATATGTCACTGGTACTTCAATAGGGATTGCGTTGAATCTATAAATTGCTTTGGGTAGTATGGACATTTTGTTGATGTCCATACAAATGAATGATGTCCATACAATTCATGAGCATGGTACATGCTTCCAATTGTTTGTATCTTCCTTAATTTCTTTCTTCAGTGTTGTATACTGTTCGGCATACAGGACTTTTACCTCCCTGGTCAGGTTTATTCCTAGGTACTTTATTTTTCTTGTTGCTGTATCAAATGGAATTTTTTTCCTGATTTCTGTTTCTGATATTTCATTGTTGGTGCACAAAAATGCCTTTGATTACTGAATATTGACTTGGTATCCTGCTGTTTTGCCAAATTCATTTATTAGGTTGAGCAGTTTTGGGGTGGAGTCTATAGGATTTTCTAAGTATACTGTCATGTCATCTACAAACAATGACCGTTTTACTTCCTCCTTTCTAATTTGGATGCCTTTTATTTCTTTTGCTTGTCTGATTGCTGTGGCTAGGACTTCCAATTCTATGTTGAATAGGAGTGGTGAGAGCAGGCATCTTTGTCTTGTTCCTGATCTTAGTGAGAAAGCTCTAAGTTTTTGCCCATTGAGTATGATGTTGGCTGTAGGTTTCTCATATATGGCCTTTATTATGTTGAGGAATGCTCTCTCTATTCCCACTTTGCTAAGTAAAGTTTTATCATAAATGGGTACTGTACCTTAACAAATGCCTTTTCCACATCTATTGATAAGATTATGTGATTTTTGTCTTTTTTATGTAATGTATTATGTTTATTGATTTGTGAATATTGTACCATCCTTGCATCCCTGGGATGAATCCCACTTGATCATGGTGTATGATCTTTTTAACATATTGCTGGATGCAGTTTGCCAATATTTTGTTGAGGATTTTAGCATCTACGTTCATCAGCGATATTGGCCTGAAGTTTTCTTTCTTTGTTATGTCTTTATCTGGTTTTTGGATTAGGATTAAGCTGGCTTCATAAAAAGAGTTTGGGAGTCTTCTATCTTCTTGAATTTTTTGGAATAGTCTGTGAAGGATTGGGGTTAGCTCTTCTTTAAATGCTTTATAAAATTCTCCTGTGAAACCATCTGGTCCAAGGCTTTTGTGTGTCGGAAGCTTTTTGATTACTGCTTCAATTTCATTTGCTGTTATTGGTCTGTTCAGGCTTTCTGCTTCTTCTTCATTCAGTTTTGGAAGATTACATTTTTATACACATTTGTCCATTTCACCTAGGTTTTCAAATTTCTTGGCATACAGTTCTTTGTAGTAATTTCTTACAATCCTTTGTATTTCTGTGGTATCAGTTGTAATCGCTCCTCTTTCATTTCTGATTGTGTTTATTTGGGTCCTCTCTCTTGTTTTCTTGATGAGTCTGCTTAATGGCTTGTTAATTTTGTTTATCTTTTCAGAGAACCAACTGCTGGATTCATTGATCCTCAGAATTGTGCTTTTAGTCTGTATGTCATTTAATTATGCTCTGATCTTGGTTATTTTCTTCCTTCTACTTGCTCTGGGCTGTCTTTGTTGTTGTTCCTTGAGTTCTTGTAGGTGTAGGGTTAGATTATTTATTTGAAATGTTTTTATCTTTTTTAGGTAGGCTTGTATCACTATGAACTTCCTTCTCAGGAATGCCTTTGCTGCATCCATAAATTTTGGATTGTTGTGAGTTCATTTTCATTTGTTTCCAGAAACTGTTTGATTTCTTATCTCATCTTGTTCTTGAGCTATTCATTGTTTAATAGCATGCTATTCAATCTCCATGAGTTTGTGTGTTTTGGGGTTTTTTTGAGGTTGGTTTCTAGTTGCAGTGCCTTGTGGTTGAAGAAAATGCTTGATATGATTTCTATTTTCTTAAATTTGTCAAGGCTTGTTTTGTGTCCTATCATGTGGTCTATCTTTGAAAATGTTCCATGTGCATTTGAAAAGAATATGTATTTAGATCTTTGGGATGAAAGGCTCTCTCTATATATATCAGTTAAGTCCATTTGATCTTGGGCATTGTTCAATGCCACAGTATCTTTGTGGATATTTTGTCTGGAAGATCTGTCCATTTTTGACAGTGGGGTGTTAAAATCCCCCACTATAATTGTGTTGCTGTCAATATCTTTCTTGAAGTCCTCCAAGATTTTCTTTATGTGTTTGGGTGCTCCCATGTTGGGTGCATATATATTTACAATGTTTATGTTTTTTTGATAGATTTTTCCCTTAAGTATTATGAAATGACCTTCTGGGTCTCTTTTTATGGCTCTTTTTGAAGTCTGTTTTATCCAATAGGAGTATTGCTACCCTGGGTTTTTTTTTCCTGTCCATTTGCTTGGAATATTTGTTTCCAGCCCTTCACTTTCAGTCTGTGTAGGTCTTTTGTTCTAAAGTGGGTCTCCTGTAGGCAGCATATGTGTGATTCATGTTTTCTTATTTATTCAAATATTCTGTGTCTTTTGATTGGAGCATTTAATCCATTTATGTTTAGGGTTATTATTGAGAGGTACTTATTCATTGCCATTTTTTCATACCTGTGTTCCTCTCTTTCTCACTGTTTTTCTTTCTGTTCTTAAAGCAGACCCTTTAGCATCTCTTGCAGAGCTGGTTTAGAGGAGGTATAGGCTTTCAGGCTTCTTTTGTCTAGGAAGCTCCTTATTTGGCCTTCCATTTTAATTGAGAGCCTTGCTGGATAAAGTAGTCTTGGTTGCTGGCCTCTGGTTTCCATTACTTGGAATATTTCTTGCCATTCCCTTCTGGCTTGGCATATTTTCATTGAGAAGTCAGCTGCTAGTCTTATCAGGGCTCCTTTGTATGTCACTTTTTATTTTTTCCCTTGCTGCCTTTAAAATTCTCTCTTTGTCTTGGAATTTTGCTGTTTTAATTATGATGTGCCTTGAAGTGGGCCTCTCTGGGCTCCTCTTGATTGGGACTCCCTGTGTTTCTTGGATTTGTTTGACTTTTTTTCTCATCAAATTAGGGAAGTTTTCCATCATTACTTTTTCAAACAGGTTTTCCATGTTTTCTCTTCTTCTCCTTCTGGTATCCCTGTTATATGGATATTATTGATCTTCTTTTTCTTAAGTAAGTCCCTTTAAGATTTTATATAATAATGGTTTGGTTATGATGAATTCCTTTAGTTTTTTTTCTTGTCTGAGAAGCTTTTTATCTGCCCTTCAATTCTAAATGATATCTTCACTGAGCAGAGCAATCTTGGCCATGCATCTTGCTTTTCATGACTTTGAATATTTCTTGCCAATCACTTCTAATGTGCAAAGTTTCTTTTGAGAAATCAGCTGACAGTTTTATGGGAACTCCTTTGTAAATAACTACCTGCTTTTCTCATGCTGCTTAAGATTCTCTCTTTATCTCTAAACTTTAGCACTTAATTATGATGTGTCTTGGCATGGGTCTCTCCATTCATCTTGTTTGGAACTCTCTGTGCTTCCTGGATTTGCATGTCTCTTTCCTTCACCAAATTAAGGAAGTTTTCTTTCATTATTTTTTTAAATAGATTTCCAATTTCTTGCTCTTTCTCTTGTCTTTCTGGCACCCCTATGATGTGAATGTTGTACTTCCTAAAGTTGTCCCAGAGGCTGCTTACATTATCCTAATTTCTTTAGATTCTTTTTTCTTCTTATTGTTCTGATTGGTTGTTTTTTGCTTTCTTATGTTTCAAATAATTAATTTGATTCCCAGTATTATCCATTCTACTGTTGTTTCCCTGTAAATTGTTTTTAATTTAATTAGTGTATCCTTTGTTTCTGACTGGATCTTTTTTATGCTGTTGAGGTCCTCACTAAATTTCTTGCTCATCTTTATAGCCAGAGTTTTGACCTCTGCATCTGATGGATTGCTTATCTCTATTTCATTAAGTTCTTTTTCTGGAGTTTTGAACTGTCCTTTCATTTGAGCCATGTTTCTTCTTCTCCTCATTTTGGCAGCCTCCCTGTGTTTGTTCTATGTATTAGGCAGAGCTGCTATGACTCCCTGTCTTAGTAGCATGGCCTAATGTAATAGGTGTCCTGTAGTGTCCAGTGGCACGGCCTCCCCTATCACCCAAACTGGGTACTTGAGGTGCACCCTTTTTGTGGGATGACTGCACCCTCCTCTTGTAGATGAGCCTTGATTATTGTTGGCAGGTCTATGGGAGGGATTTACTCAGGCCAATCAGCTGCAGGGACTGTCTGTGACCACTGACCACCAACCTCTGCCCTCCATGGGGAATCAGCTATTTGGGGGCAGGGTGGTGGTGCTCCAATGTGGTCTGTAGCTATCCACTGGGTATACCAGCCCTGGGGTTTCCCAGGTGGTACAGGCCAAAGTCAGCCTCCACCTGTGTTCCGCCTGGAGCCACCTTGCATGAACTGTAAAGCAATCTGAGATAGTTGCTACTTGTACTGGGTTTGGAGATTCCCAAGAAAAGCCAAACTGTGAATCTAGCATGGCTTCTCCTTGTGCTGGGCCTCGGGGCATTTAGCAGGAGGTATCAGGACTCAGGCTCACTGAAGTTGGCTGTTGCTTGTTTGATAAGATTTAGGAAGTTGTAAAACATGAACCAAGACTAGCCATTCATATGGAAAAGTCATGGTTAACTGTTTAGGTATGCCTGTAAGTTGGGTGGGACGAAATCTCAGGGGATCTCCAAGGTAGGGCAAACAGTGTTAGTCAGTTTGATGCAGTCTCAGATATGGTACCTGCATGCCAGCTCTGTGGCTCCATGGGGGAAGGGCTCAGCAAAGGGACAATGGTCTCTTCCCACCTTTCTGTCTGGGAGAAAGTTGTTCCCCAGCTCCTGCCTTGATGCCAGACACTTCAGTTTCTCCCTGTATGCCACTGGTGCCTTTCAAGCTGCTAACCCAGTGCTGGAGCTCAGATGGAGTGAGTCTGAGTAAGTCCATGTGTGCATTCTTTAAGGGAAACTGCTTGGGGTTCCAGAAGTTTCTTCCACTGACTCAGTACCTGCTGGGTTTTGCTGCCAGAAGTTATGTGGACTTACCTTCATCACACTGGAACCATGAGCTGGGGGGTCTGGTGTCGGGCTGGCATTCCTTGCTCTGGAGATATCCCTCCAGAATTTTCATCCACCACACATGAATATGGGACCAACCCATTCCATGTTTGTGCCCCGTGTACCAATCTGGTTGGATATCATTTCTTTAGTTCCATAGTTGTCAGACTTCCATTCAATTCAATTTCTCATGGTTCTGAGCAATGGTTATTCTATATTTTAGTTGTAATTGTGATGTAGTCATGCAAGGAAGTGAGCCGTGTTTACCTATGCCACCATCTTGACTGGAAGTCTCCTGGATTTCTAATATTATTGAATCACATCTGAAATGCCACATCTAGGATTTGCAAAATCAATGCTGGTGGGGAGTCTGCATATAAACTGGGGTGGAAACAGTGTTTAAGCTCAGATGTGAAATGTGAATTGAACTTGGTGAAGGAGATGTAAAAGCAAAGAGATTATAGAAGAGAAGAAATAAATACTACAGCCAGGAGGTGTGTGGAAGTACAACATAGTAATATGGATTATAATATAGCCAACAATTGCAGAGAGTTTTACATAGTAGTCTACAATTTGTCTCCCCTCCTCTGTGCTTTGTGACCATATATCCTTTGGATTTCATAATGTGACACATTTTTGCCATCTCCTTTTTTTTTATTAGTCTTGCTTTTCTTTTAAAAATAGTTTCACCAAGCCCTGGCTGGCATAGCTCAGTGGATTGAGTGCAGGCTGCGAACCAAAGTGTCTCTTGTTCAATTCCCAGTCAGGGTACATACCTGGGTTGCAGGCCATGACCCCCAGCAATCTCACATTGATGTTTCTCTCTCTCTCTCTATCTCCCTCCCTTCCCTCTCTAAAAATAAATAAGTAAAATTAAAAAAAATAGTTTCACCAAATTTAGTCATACATTATTTTTGTTTTCCTTTTTTCATTTCTTAATATCTTTTACACTTTTGACTGTTTACTGGTTTTAGACTTTTATCTTTTTAAAAAATTTTATTTATGTATTTTTAGAGGGGAAGGGAGGGAGCAAGAGAAGGAGAGAAACATCAATGTGGCTGCCTCTCACGTACCCCATTCTGGGAACTTGACCTGGCCCTCAACCCAGGCCTGTGCCCTGGCTAGGAATTGAACCAGTGACCCCTTGCTTCATAGGCAGGCACTCAGTCTACTGAGCCACACCAGCCAGGGCTAGACTTTTGTCTAAATCTTCCATTGATTTTACTTTTATGCTTTTTAAAATTAACTTTATAATGCTTAATTCAAAGGTCAAGTTTCAATCCTTTTACCTTTTATTTCAAATATGTATTTTGTACCATTATTGTTGTGTTTATTAAGATTTTCTTTAGGATATTTAAAACTTTCCACTTTATGTGTTTTTTTTTCTAATTTTATTTTCTTTCTCCCATTTTAATTCAACCTAACATTCTGCTCTAATTTTGTTATTATAACACATAGTCACTTCCTAACCTTGTTTATATATTACAGTGTATTTATTTTTAGTTATTTTTATAATGGCTGCCAAGTATGTAGCCACAAAGAAAGTAGCACAAGACCCCACATCTTTGTCAGAAGTGGTTGAAGTCCACTTTCAACCTTTCTCACCCTCACCACACCCCAAGTGCCCCTAGAGCCTTCCTTCTCCCAAGTCCTCAACAATCCCCCAACTCACTGAATGTTGGCTCTTAAAACTTCACTGCAGGAGTCCCAGAAAGCCCAGGATTGGCTCTCCAATGGCTGTAATTCTCCCTGGGAGGGTATCACATTTATTTTGCTAAGTTGGAACTGCTTCCTAACATTCTCACATTTTGGGGGTCTTTTTAAGGGGTTTCATGGTTTTAAAGTCTATGATCAGTTGACATTTGAACAAATAGAACTATATCATTCCATAAATCAAAAGGAAATAGTGAAATCTTGGAAAGAAACTAGAGGGATACTCACTTAGGACAACTTGGGAGAGGGGCAAGAAAGATACAATTGAAGTTGAGGTGATATAGCTATACCTGTAAAACAATCAACTTCATATACACATTTTTAGTCAGCTTTTACCTTCAAATAACATTATACTGCATCACATGTAGTGTTAGAAACTTAAAATTGTACAGCTCAGCATTCCTTTTCCCCTATTGTGTGAATATAATAATACAGAAATTAATAAATAATAACACAAAACTGAACTCTGTGCTTCATGTACTCACAACCATAAACCTACTTTTGCCCCACCCTGTACAATACATCATACTTTTTCCCTGGCTGCTTTCAAGATGTGTTTATTGTCTTTGAGTTTCAGATGTTTGTATGATATGAACCTCAGCTTTGGGGGTATTTTGTTTTGTTCTTTATCCTGCTGGTATTCTTCGAGCTTCTTGAACCTGTTCTTTTTAAATGCATGGTGGGATGAATTACACCCCTCACCAAAAAAAAAGGCCAGAACTAGAAGATAATAAATTTGTATTCTGTTAAGCCACTAAAATTGTGGTAATTTGTTATGGCAGAAATAAGGAATGAATATATAATGTGTCATTAGTTTTGGAAAATTGTTAGCCATAAGTTTTTCAAATATTTCTTCTGCTCTGTTCTTTTTTCTCCTCCTCCTCTTCCTCCTTCCAGGATTCTAATTACACATATGATAGATCATTTGGTATTGTCTCACAAGTCTCAAATGTTCTGTTCTATTTGTTTGATTTCTTCCAGTCTTTCTTCCCTTTGTGTTCCAGTTCAGGAAATCTCTGCTGACCTGTGTTCAAGTGTGCTGATTCCTTCCTCAGCTGTGTTCAGTCTGCTAATGAGTCTATCAAAAGGCGTTCCTTGTTCCTGACACTTGTTTTTTCACCTCTAGTGTTTCAATTTAATCCTTTCTCTTAGGTTGGTGGGGTTTTTTGCTGAAATTTCCCACCAGGTCTTTCATGTTGTCCACCTTTTCCATTAGACCCATTAGCATATTTTGTTAACTTTTATTCAAGTTCTTTTAAATTCCCCATCTGACAGAGTCAACATCTGTGTCATGTTTGTTATGCTTCTTTTGATTGCTTTGCCACTATGCTGCTTGTCCTTGCTTTCTCAAAAGTATTATAAGTTTTTGTTTAAAGCCAGACATCTCATATATGTCAGTAGAAACTGAAGTAAACAGTGTTTGTGCCTGAAAATGAGCACACTTTTTTCTAGATCTTTCATGTGGATAATTTGTTATAGTTTAGTCAGGCATTAGATAAGTTTGAGGGGGGGTTCTTTGTTCCTATTATTTCCCAAAATGCACAAGCTTCAAATTCCTCAAGTAGTAATACCTTATTTGGGAGGGTAGCAAACCTTGTTTGCTTGCTTGTTTTTTCAACTTTTGCTTCACCCTCAGGTTTAAGTCATTCCTTTGCATTATACTTCAGAGAGGGTCTTTCTTCAGGCTCTTATAACTTTCTGTTTTCCACAACTATATTCTCCACTATAAATTAGTTGAAAGATGGAATAACTAATGTTGTAGATTTTTTATAATCTCCGAAGGGTTTAGTCCAAGATATTGCATGTAAAATATGGCTAATAAATAGGTCTTTAGATGCATACTAATGCAGGTACCATGTTCTCTCTAGGTTGGTGTGTGGGACAATCAATATGAACAACATGAACAATCAAACATGGTAGTCATCCTTCTGACAATGAACTTACTATCTAAGTTGAATAGAAAAGATGCATTACTTTCTTGTTGAATATGAAATTAATTCCTTTCTTTGTAATATAGCCCTTCAAAATTTACCATGAGATTATCAGATACAGTATAATTTGATCAGAAGTTTACAATGTTTAAGTTTGACCAAACTGGGTTTTGAATTCCAGCACTACAGTAACTAGTTAAATGACTTTGAGTGGATAGTAATTCATTACTGAACTACTTATTCAACAATATGTATTGAAAACATATATGCATGGCCCATGGACACAGACAATAGGGTGGGGAAGGCCAGGGGAAGAGTGTGGCAGCTGGGTGGACGTGGGTGAGAAGGAGGGAAAGTGGGAGACATCTGTCATAGTGTCAACAATTAAAAATTAAAAAAGAAACTATGTATTGAGCATCTCCCATGCGCCAGACATTGTGCTAGGCATATAGTTACCATCAACACAGATGCCTTCCTTGTCCTCATGATGGTTACAAACTAGCAGGGAGGTACACATTCACTAAGTAAACTAACATTACATATGAATACAATGTTACCTGGGAATACAGTTAGTTTTTATTTTCATTTATTTCGTCTTTTCTCTCCCTCTCAAAAAAATGTTTCCATCAGTATTATAAAAAATGTAAATGAATACACTCCAATTTCTAGCCAATTTCTGCCTCTCATTTGTAAACACAGAAGACATGGGAGCCCAGGAAATGTGGCTTGTGAGGATGAGGATCAGTCCTCCTGTAAAACACAATGTAATCAGTCCCCATCCAAAGCAAAGGATGAGCAGCGAGGGCTGGGTCTGAGGGTGAAAAGGCCAAGAACTGGGATGGAGTCCACTAATATTATAGGTACAATGGACCATAAACTTTCACTGATTAATTGCATCTAAAATTACTTATATAAAAATAACACAGTATTACTTATAATTATTGAGGACATGAGGGCTATTTTACTTAATCCAAAGAACTGAAAAGAAAGCAAGTCTTTTTCTTCACTGAATCTGAACCCAGATTTGCCTGACTTCAAAATACAGCACTTAATGTTCTTGGTGACCCTCTTTAAAAGTTTAGGTAATTTTAGAATGATAACATTCTAAACAATAAAAAATATAATTTCACATGTATTTTTTAGGCAGTGACCATTGCATTAAATCCCCCTTTTAAACTGTAGCATTATTGCTTTTGTAGATTGAGACTTTGGGGATTTTTTAAAATTCCATTTAGATCATTTATTAGACGGGAAAAGATGACATTTAACAACAATTTCATCATTATTTGGGCTATGTTTATATTACTCTGGGGAAATCCTTTGCTCAAGACATTTTCAATGACTTGAATATATTAATATGTGATTAAGTGACTCAGACTTTTGAAAATAGTGACAGACTCCCATTCAGCAAACATTGTTTATTAATTTAACAGTCCTTATGGGATGTGTATTAATTTAACAACCATTCATCTATATTAAAAATTGCTTAGCATTCCCTTTTCTCCCAAACTTTAAATAGAATTTTAAATAATGAATTCTTCCCCAGTCAAACTGAATATAGTATTTTGGCATCTTTAAAGCATAGACTGCTCCCAGCATCTGGGTTGCTCATTAATAGATCAGACATTGTCACACAAACAGATTCTATCATAATGGACTTACGCAACTTGAACATCTTCTTGTCTTGCAAATGATGGAGAGAGGGGACAAGCCCTGACCATGAAGGGATAGACCCAGGAACTCTATGAGCTTCCAAGATCAGACATACCAAACAGTTGCCTAACCTCCAGGTCAGCCTGAGGAGTAATTATTTTGACAGATTAAAAAAATAAAAAAAGAATAACACTTGATCCACTGTGAAGCCTGCAAAGCCACAATAGCTGATGGTGGCTAAGTTTATGGTGCCTTGTTTATCCTTTAATCCAGAATGCCCCCTAAAAGTGGCCATATGTGTGTGTGTGTGCATATATATATAAAAAAATATATATATATACTGAAATCATGATATAGAGGCCAGCCTGAGAGAAGTACACAGCCCTTAGAATCATAATAATGATAGAGCCATTTATGCTAACTGCTAACATGTGTGCATATCATTTAATTCTCACAATAGTCCTCTAATGTAAATACTACAATTTCATAAATAAGTGTATTGAGTCAGGAAAAAAAAGGTAAGTTAATTGCCCAAGGTCTTACAACTAATAAGATACAAAACTGGATTTGAATCCATTGTGTAAAAAGAGGATGAAACTTAAAGTACTATGCCTTCGTGCCTTTCACACACATATCAGTTCAATTAATTAACAAATATTTATTGTAATAGTCATTGTTATGATGTGCTGAATCACAGAGATACATGCTGTCTATTATGAACTTCTAAATTTTAATACATAATGTGCATCAACTGGAGCACTACTATAAGAATATTAGATGTGATTTTTATATTATTTGATAACATTTGACCAGAGGACACAAAGATTTCTGAGTCTTGCCAAGAAAACCATCCTCTTCAACTAGATTCCCAGAGGAGTTATACACAAGAGAAAGAAAGAAGCAATGTATCACTTTATTTGATGTGCCCCTGCCCCAAATCCTATATTGCTGAGTCCTGATAAAGTTGGGTTTAAATAATCAATTTAAACTTTAATTCCTAGCAAAGCCTCTGCCTCCTTCATGCCAGAACCTCAGTCTTGGGTTCTCAGGAGTCTCTGGCCAGCCATGTGACATAAAATGTGAAGCAAGGATCTAACATGCATGGGAAGGGAGGAAGATATATGGCCTGCCACAAGCAAAAATCTTCTTAATGATCATTCATGAGGAGAAAAAAAATTTTCTCAAAAGATATTGAGACATGGCCTAGATGACCACTTAAAACACAATGACTTCCATTCATGCAAACACAGGTTAATCAGTTCCCCTGTTCTCTTCATTAGAAGGAGGATATTAACCACCCCCCCAAAATAAGTATTGAATAATATTAACAAAAATAATGCCTTCACAATCATTACTGATAAGAAAAGAATACTTGGGTAACAAAAAATCGAATGGGTAGCAGTATGGCAAATTAAAATCAGTAGCACAGAATCCAGTTTCCTGTACCTCTGAAGACAAATTAATTCTATGACTTGAGCAAGTTATTCAACTTTTGCACTTTAGAATCTCATTTTTGGAATGAAAGACTTTTGAAAACTAATAATTCAGCTCTAAGGGATTTTCCAACTACAACTAAGATAATACCTTGACAATCCATGAAATCTAGAGACCCTGAAGAAACTAATGCAATAAGCAGAAGCCTAGTGCCCCCTTTTTTTTAAGGAGGTTGTTATTGGATCCAAGCTAGTAAGGATGGAAACAATCTTCCAAAACTGACAAACAAACAAAAATGATGTAACTAAATTTAAGGAGGCAAAGTCCCAGATTCATCACAATTTTTCATGTGAAAAATTAACTTGACAACTAGCAAAGCATATTGTTCTTCTGTATTGCCAGAAATTCTTTGGATCTAAATGCTGAACATACTGTCTAATCCCAGGGCATAGTTCAAAGTTTCCCTTCTCTCCAGCTCTACCCCTAAGAAGATGAAGGGCTGAGACGTGTCAGTCAAGAATATCCCATTGTAAAGAGTGGAGCTTTGGGTAAAGGGAGGTAAAGAAATTAAACCCCCTTTCCTCCTTGTAGTAACTTTGGTATTAGGAGTACTTGTTTTTCTTTCCTCCTACCCATTGTGGGTGGTTTTGGTGCCCTTGCTGCTATAACTGTTGACTGAAAAGGGTTCACAGCTGCCTTCTTCTGGAGAGAATCACCCTTGGCCAAACAGAAGTGGAAGATCACTACACCCAGCCACTGGCTAATGACCGACTGTCCTGGAATACAAAAAAAGCAGACCTGCCCTCTGCCTCATCTTGTAAGAACTTCCTCATTTAGCTTTCTTCCTGGATGCACCTACCCTTCTTCTTCTGAGAGTACTAACTCAGTGAATCACTAGAAAAGAATCCTCATTTCAGACTCTGTGTAGTGCACCCAAATCTGACATGCCAGCGAGCCTGGTGTTGTAAGGCAAGCTTGGAAACATCTCCAAGTTGAGAGTGGAGACCTATTTGCCTCAGATATCACTGGACCACTGATGTCCAAAGAAAGGATGCCTGAGACACTGTCCCTTTGTGGGAATGGATATGTTTCTATGTATTTCTCAGGCCCTTTCTCATAATCAGAGTAAAGATCCAGAAGACTGAGATCAGGATATGAACCCAAAGAAATAGGGCCAGTTGACCTACAAATAGTTATTTATTCATTTTTATTTTAACACAACTCATTTAATATTTTTTATTTTATAAATTTGACAGGTGACATTTTGTAAACTTAAGGTATACAGTGTGTTACTTTGATACATTATATATTGTAATATGATTGCCATTGAAGGAATATTTATCATATTACATAATTATAATGTAATACTTTGGCCTATATTCCTTATACTGTTCATTAGAGCTCTATGGCTCATTTACTACTCATTATAAGTTTATATCCTCAAACACCATCACTCTCCTCCCCATATCCTGGTAATCACTATATTTACTCTGTTTTAATGTTATGTTTGACTGTCTTAGATTCCACATAGTGATACCATGCAGTTCTGGCCTTTCTCTGTCTGACTGCTGCTGCTTGGCATAATGTGCTCAGGCTCCATCCATGCTGTTGCAAATGGCAGGATATCCTTCTTTCTCATTGTTGAATATTACTCATTGTGTATGTGTACCACTTCTTTTTTATCCGTTCATCCATTGGTGGGCATGTGGGTTGTTTCCATATCTTGACTACTGTGAATAATGATGAAGTAAACATGGGTGTGGGTATAACTCTTGATCTATCTTTAGATCGTATGACCAAAAAGGCTTTTATATGGTCCCCTTTAGTTTAATACAGGTGAAGGAGACCACTCCAGATTTGGAGGTCAAATTCTGGTTAGTGGGAAGTAATGTGAATTTACCCAGAGGATCTTGAGTACTAACTCTCATTGTAATTATTGAACAGAAGGAGTGACTGGTCAATGAGTCTGTTATTCATATTTCTAGATCTCCCTCTTGCCATCTAGAAATCAACTAATATGAAATACTGCCTAACACCAAGCAATATACAGTATAACATGACTTTACACACAGAATGTTTGGACCAACTCAGAATGGGTTCTTCTGTTTCATTGCCACACTTGTGGTTGGCCTAGTGATATGAAATTAGGAGAGAAAAATCTCATGACCAAGATCCTTAAGGAAGCCAAGACCAGGAACAGATAGAGTTAATCTATGTCCATCTGTTTTTTATTTTTCTTCAACCCTCTCTGTCAGCCACTACAAAATATTCCCATGTGTTCTTGGGTACTGTTGAACAAGACATCTGGAAACAAGCATCCTTGTTTTTAAACCATGATAACAATAGAGGAATTAGAAAAATTATATTAAATACTTCATTATTCTGATGGGAAAATCTCTAGCCAGGAAAAACTACATTAAGGTGTGTGTTGCAAAGCGTTGTTCTCCTACGTATCTTATCCCAATTTCCAGGTTTGATTGGTAAGCATGTGAAGGAAGTGGGGGGTGTGGTGCAAAGGGGCAGGGCTGGTCAGGTGGCTGTTGGAATCAGAACAACTAGGCAGTGTTCTGAGTTAGAAAAAAAGAATTAAGTCAGGGGTTTAGGACTTCCAGGCTGCCTCCAATAAATAGAAAACACCAAAGGAATAAAAACACCAAAAAGAGAACATTTAAACAAATAAAAGTACAATTGGAGCACATTGGCATGTATTTAGTTCTGTTAATTCAGAGATATAGTTGGTCCCTATTCCCAGTTTAAGAATAATCATAGAGTCACAGAATTTAAACTTGGCTCTGACTGTTGTGCTTATCGAGGATAACTCGTTTTGCATGGAGACTCAGATGGCGGAGCACTAGCAGCTGGGATGAGAACAGGGCTCTGCCACCCAAGTCAGTGCCCTGCCCTGTGCTGCAGAATAGGATGACTCCCCAAAATATGATAACACCCCAGAATTAACGGTGGTCACCAACAGAAACTTTAAAAACTTGATTAAGTTACATTAACATAATTGTGCTTACAAAATAATTTCTCAATAAAAATTAACATATTCAGCAGCTCTGCCTATAACTGTCATTTCTTCCTTACCAATCCAGGAAAACTCTTGAAAACTCTCATTTTTCTTCATGGTAACAGAAACTCAATATGCCAAAGAATGCAATGGCATTTCACAAACACTGGTTTTTCTATTTGAATTAAAACAAGTATCACCGTATTGTTAACACTTTAGTATAAATTATCTTTAGATCAAAGCCGGGACACCATGAGCTGGCTGCAGCCTGTGTAGACAGGGCACCATTAACGGGAGCCATAAACAAAGTTATCAGCCTGACAATTCTGCTTTCCTTTGGGCCAATGCCAAAGGGTAACCTGACACCACACTCCTTAATCTTCACAAGCTTCAAATTAAGAAATAGAACTCGGCTGGCCCACCTCACTAACATTTTGTAAGGATTCACGAGTTAGAATAATTGCTTCAAATAAAGGCCTACCAAGGACTCAATGCAGTGCAATTTCGTGCTGGTGTGGGGGATGGGGGGATTGAATGCTAATTATAGAAATGAAGGCGAAGTTAAAATTAAACAAAACCCACTAGAGCATCATCAGCTTTAATTCTGTCCCAACCAAGTGGAAGACTTGGGCCGCCCTGCTGGCATCAAATAAAAATGGATTAATTTGCACTTACTCAGGGTTTCCAGGTAACCATCCCCCTTTTTCCCATTCATTAAAAGCCCGCCAGATGTGTAAATTCCACCTTACACGAATATTCTTTCTGCGGCACATTACAAGTCCCCTTTGTGGTTTTAATGGGGATGAAAGACATGAGGCTGCACCTGGGCACAGCTAATGCTCAAAATACAGGCTTCGAGATTTTCTAGAAGGCCAGACACTCACAAGAAGGAAAAGGGCAGATACCATTTTCTTCTGCTTTGGAGCCTTCCTTTGGACAACTCCCACTGAAAAGGGTGCATTTCCCTAAAGCTTAAATCAATCAGCTTGACTCCCGCTCCCCACCCTTATAGTCAGTGCTCCTAGGGTCAAATAAAGGACAGGAAGAGCCTCTGGGAAGCCCATAGTGACATCCCTCCCTTTCTGCACCCTCCCTCTCCACTCCTGGCCAAGACACCTTAGGAAGGTGTTACATTTAAAGCCTAGCTGGGACTATTTCTTACCCAGGCTGGGCCTCGTGTGCAAAGTAAGGAACTCCCAGCCTGCTGGCACTGGAATGCACCTTTCCTTCATTCCATAAACATTTACGGTGTGCTTATGACATGCCAGGCTGCGCGAGGTGCCAAGGATTAAGAGAAGGATCAGAAAGTCCATGCCCACCCGGAACTCAGCCTTCTGTGCTTGTAACAGTTCCTTTGCCATTCTGGGTTTTATTTGTTCATGTTTTCAGTTTGGAGCCTTGGAATAAGAACTTTTTCATCATTTTGCCTGTATATGCCTATATTTAGATTTTTCTTGTCCCTTTCCTGAGCCTTTATTAGATCTGAACATCCCTATCTTCATGACTAAAACCTTCACTGATGCTGAACATCATTCAAGTTAGCAAACAAAGCAGGAGTTTGTGCCCTGCAGGGTGGTTAGGCCGGGTATGGAGACACAGGAATGCAGCTGCGTCCCCTGCAATGCCCTGTGCCCTACAGCTTTCTCTCAGAAAACTGCCTGGATATCTGAAGCCACTTTCCTAGATTAATACATGGAAGATAGTAGTAAAATGTAATCATAGAAGGTTACATTTAAAGGGACCTTACACCTTTGTAAAGTATATGATTGTCTAAGCACTCTGGTGCATCCTTGAAACTCATACAAAATAATATTGAATGTAAGCTGTAATTGAAATTTTTTTAAAAGAAAAAAAAACTAAATAGCCCTCAGGCTTGATCCAGCACATACCTCTGTTTATAGAAATGAAAAACACCAAAGACTGGAGCAAAACCCTGGGATATCGGGCAGTGCTTGTGTTCTAATACACTCAGGGCTCTAGCCCAAAGGCAAGATGACTAGAGGACTCCGAAAGCCTGGCAGCACGGCAGAGAACATCTTTAGTAGAAAAAGGCATTTGGAGGCTTCTGGGACTGTACCAAATAGACAGTACCCATTCCAGGGAACCCTCCCCCAAATATTCCCTTGCTAGAACAACTTCTGTGACTGCATTAGTCAGGATTCTTCAGAGAAATAGAACCAATAGTACTGATTGGTTGATTGATCGATATAACTCAGACAATATGGAGGCTAAGATGTCCCATGACCTGCAAGCTGGAGACCCAGCTGGTGTAGTTTGAAGGCCTGGATGCTGAAGAGCTGATGGTGTACCTTCCTTAGGTCTGAAGGCCCGAGAACAGAGAGCACCAAGGGCAGCAGGAGATCAGTGCCCCACCTCATGCACTCAGTCCCTTCCTCCACCTTTTTGTAACATTCAAGCCTTCGGTAGATTGGATAGGTGCCCATCCGCACTGGAACAACATATCTGGATATCCTGTAATACAATCAAGCTGACAAAAAATTTATGATCACAGTGGCATAACTCACTTGGTGCAGGAAAGAATATGACAAATGGATGATGGTCTATGTTCTACTTTTGATGTGCTATTCTCTTTTGGATTTTCTGGGAGAACTCTTAAAAAGAAGGTATTCTTTTATTCCAGAGTCTAAATAAACATATTGCACTATATTGAAGTACAGATTAATGGAAATTTATTGACATCTTTAGCTGCTACCATGTTCAGATTGATTTCCTTTTTGTTCAAGCCACATTTTTTAAGTGTTGCCAAGGGAAAGAAATACAAGTGAGGATGGGGATGGGGCCACGAGAAAGTCAGCCTGGGCTGAAAAGAAATTAGGCAGCTTTAATAACAGAAATATAAAATCTGCTCTTCTATTATATTTTTTAATCAATTGACAAAGTGTCGAGTGTGTTCAAGTCATCTGGGGAATAAAAGATGGAATTATAACTATTACCTTCAAGGGGGAAGGAGGAAGTGGAAAAGAGTCGCACAATAATTTTACGTTTCAGAGCAATATGCTGTAAGTGCCAAATGGGTGATAGAGATAACCAGTCATATTTTAAATATGCCATGACTTTTTCTCCATTGTCACCTCCCTATGAGCAGCCACCATCATCTCTTGCCTTGACTAGTGTAGAAGCTTTCTCATTAGCCTTCCTTCTTCTTCCCTTGCTTCCTGCAATCTATTCTCTTTTAGGAGTCAAAGGGATCTTTTACAAAATCCAGATAGGACTCCATCAGACACTTGAAGCTGCTTGAAGCCCTCTAAAGGCCTCTCATTGCTTTCAAGATAAAGGTCAACATCCTTAAAGATGGCCTATTCATCCCTGTATAATCTGACCCCACTCTTCCTCCCAACCTCATCTTCCAGATCTCTCTCCCTCACTCAACCTACTCCAGATACACCAGGCTTTGCTCTGTTTCTGGAATGTTCCAAGTTCTTAGCAGTTTCAGGACCCAAAGGACTGATGGCACTGTTCTCTATGAATGGAACCCACTGCTCTGCTTCCTCTCCCACTTTATCCTACCTGTCCGTCAGGACGTAAATTCAGTACAACTACCTCAAGGAGGCTTTCTATGACTCTTCATTCTCAAATGGTCCCCCACTACCCTTTCTCATTGTACCTTCTGCTTTTCCCTCTCATAATTTACCTCAATTGACTCCATGCTCCAAGCAAGCAACAATGTTGACCTGTTTTTTCACTGCTTTATAGCAAACACACACATTAATAAATATTTGCTCAATAAATATTTTTGAAAGAATGATGGCACTGGGAAATCAGAGGAAACCAGAGCACTAGCATTTGAGATAGTTCGGGAAGACTTAATTTCACTGGGTTTAGAGTCAAGTCTTAAAGCTTAAGTAGAACACTAAGGGATAGAGAGAGAAGGAAAGAATTATAAGATTAGTGTTTTGTAGGGTGGCTTTGGTCTTGGTTATAAGGCTTGAAAATCCAGCATCATCTTTCAGGTTGGTTCCATTTTCACTGGATGATTTACAGAAATAGTTGCTGAGCAGCAGATCAATTTTTGGAAAATCAATCCAATTGCTTTCCCAATAGTAACTCAAATAGATTCCATCACATTACTGTCATCACTTCACGTGTCTAGGTTAACATTTAAACTGAAAACCAATATAGATTCAAAGTGGTTTCGTCACAGACTCTTAAAGAATTGACTTGATGTGGAGCTCACACTCACATTAGCTGTGGTAAGTGTGGCAAGGAGCAAGCACATAACACGGAGGTGAAGATGATATTGGTTTATGTGGGCAGGGCCTCTGCAGTTAATGAGGCCAAAGTCTGTGGAAAAACTTAAACATGGTTTGAACTTGTCTGCTGAGCAGCCTTAAGACAAATTAATATTTTAAATATTTAACTGATGTAGATGCGTTGTTAAAAAGTTGTTACTGTGTGTAAGAGCCTACATCATAAGTAACTGATAAAAAGTATATTTTTCACAAAAAGAAGGATAAACATTAAGATGAGTCTTGTCAAAAGAGAATTATAGTTTCAAGATCTAGGGATGGAGAGGGAAGGAAAGGATTTGGGAATAAGGTAATTCTTAATTTATCAATCTTCTTATTTTGAGCAGTAGAGCAGGATCTTATATTACATATATGGTCCCTGGCTTACCTACCTGATTTTGCTGTTCACATCCTCCTGCTTTTTTTCTTTGACTCCTTGGAATGTACCACATTCCCACTTGACTTTGGTCTACATACACACTTCTTCCCTCTTCCTGAAAACTCTTTCCTAGCGTCTTCACCTCGCTGACTGCTACATATGCATCAGAGTTTATCTTACACCAGTTTTTCAGAGCTCCCACCACTCCTTTCAGACCCACCCCACTTCAGCTCATTTGTATCAGCCACCAGGATCCTAAAGGCATTTGAATGCAGACCCTGAGACCAACCTCAGGGCTAACCTCAATTATGTCCTAAGGTTCTTTAGTTTGCAGTTTAGGGAAAAGTTGACAGAAGCTGGCAGTTTGGTGCTCATCTGATTCAGCTTCTTGCCTGAGGCAAAGAAAGCCAGACACCAGTTTTTTGGCTCCAAAGAAATAATGATCAGCTCCATTTAAACAAAAGAAAATGCTAATTTTTTTCTGTTCTTTTGGGTTCTAAATAATACAGATATGTACGTAGCATTTTTTGCTTTGCCAGTTTCCTCTTAAAGGCTTTTATTAAATCTCTGTAAATAGCATAGTGTTAGGCACTGCTCAAAGAGAATGGATTGGAAATGGCTAGAGAAATGATATGTAAATAATTCAGAGAGGGAAGTCTTTCTTCCTCTTATACATGGTTTTATTATACATATATAAAATAAATACATATTTAGGAGCATCGTCCCTGCCCCTAAGTATAGCAGGTATAATTCTCAGGTCACAGGCTCAAGCATGCGTAAAAATTCTGTTTTATCATAATGCAACTTATTTTCTGTTTCCAATTCCATTCTCACAGATGGAAGAAACTTAATCTCAGTGAATTTCATTTTACTTCAGTTCTGGGTTTTTCAGTTGATCAGAATCCCTCTGTCTGCAGAGAAGGTCCAGCTGCCTACAGAGGGTCAAGGTATCAGGAGAGTGGTGGGTGGGACCCTCATGCCTGATAGTCATCCCTTCAAGTGGGCACCGCAATTCTCTCGATGCTGATGAGCATCTTCCATCCTCCTGCATATCACTGCTGCATTTTCCTCCAGCTGCATGGGAGTCCTTGATGGGCCCATCAACCTCCTCTGCCATGTCTATACCCTTTTGAAACACTCTGTTCCTCTTTCTCCTTCCCTAATCCACCACCACAGGGTGGTATGAAGGAGCTCTCTGTGGTTGTCTCAGGGTCCTCAGCATGTGTATGCCCGACATGGCCTTTTCTACCTTTTTCCTCCATGTCACCTGGGCTAGAAGTAGAGTGGACCAATATACTCACATGGCTTGGTCTAAAGGCTGAAAACTGATGGGCATAGCCATGGAAATGTCTTAACACATTCTTAAAGAATAGGACAAATATTTCTGCTTATGACATGGCTAGGGAGAAGCATCTGAGATTGGTGAGGTGAACCAATATAAAGGATATAGAACAAAGGAAGGGAATAAAGTGGGTTACCGAAAAAAAAAAAAAAAAGGAAGGAGATGGTCTCTGTGAGGGATTTTCACGAGAGGCGAATGACCTTGAACATGATCTCTGATGAAAAATGCTGCCAGGGGACTTATGTAGAGTGGAAAAAATATAGTCCATGCTATTATTTCTAGAAATGTTGAAACATAAATGGACTTGAGCATCACTAAATCACCTGCTGGTCTCAAAACAAGAAAGTGTCCTAGAACTCTGGATGTTTGCCTCATTTGCTACAAATACTATGGACTTCTCATCAGCTCCTTGGTTTAGAAGTCTAACACCATTCTGGCAACCCACTGTATTTAGATAAATGTTTTTGAATAATAAAAAGTAAGCTCTTAAAAAATAAGAAGAAAAAAATGTAAGCTCTACTGCTTAAATAAAATATTTTGCCAATTTTCCAAAATAGTACATTTTCTGGCTACTTCAATGAAATAACTTTATTGTAAATATTTGCAAAATACAGAAAAACTTTAAAGAAGAAAATAAAATCACCTAGAATTCCCTCAGTCAGCTATAGCTACCATTAACATTTTGATGTATATACTGACAGTTTTTTCTCTACATAATGATGTGACTTTCTTATTATAAAAATGTAATGCCTTTTAATTTATTGTGAACATTTTCCAAATCATTAACTATTCTAACATAATTCTTAGTGGTTGTTCCAAATTCAATTATGTGTATACACCATAATCCCTTAATCCAATTCCCTATGGTTCAACATTTTATGTTGTTTTCTGTTTTTTGCTATTATCAGGAGTACAACTTGCTATAACAGTAGTGGAGAAACCATTGCTATTGCTGTTACCACTGCATTTTTTCAGAACAGAATGCAAATTGAAATCACACTTATAGTTCAGAGGACTAAAACAACCAGAAAGACAAGATTACTTTGGTAGCAGTGTAGAGAATTTTTAGAGCCTGTTTAAATTGAGAGCAAGAAATCATTGGGTAGAAAGTTCTAATCACCAGTGGGAAAGAAAATAGCATTTGGGCTAAGAGAAGGGAGCATCACAAACAAATGTTGTAAGGAGGATGGAGGAACAAGGCCATGTGGAAGTAGAGCAGAGATTTTAAAAGGATTTTTTAAGAAGCAATTTTGTTAATTTTAATGGCAAACAAGTCAGGTGCTAAAGTCAATGGAAGGGCCTTGAGAGAGTGTGATGCAGACAGCTGCCAGACAAGGACTCTGGCCCCCAGGCTCACAGCTGTACGTAGGGTCTTAGCATCAAGCCAGGCCAGTTCACATGCTGACTTGGTATTTACGAACTTAAAATTATACCTACAGAAGAACTAACTAGGACAGGAGAGTGGAAGTCTGTAAAATTTTATCCACATTCAAAGTGTCTGTGGGAATTCCAATCCTGTGACTCATTTGTCCAAAAAAAGAAAGAAAAGGGAAGGGAAGGGAAGGGAAGGGAAGGGAAGGGAAGGGAAGGGAAGGGAAGGGAAGGGAAGGGAAGGGAAGGAAGGGAAGGGAAGGGAAGGGAAGGGAAGGGAAGGGAAGGGAAGGGAAGGGAAGGGAAGGGAAGGGAAGGGAAGGGAAGGGAAGGGAAGGGAAGGGAAGGGAAGGGAAGGGAAGGGAAGGAAGGGAAGGGAAGGGAAGGGAAGGGAAGGGAAGGGAAGGGAAGGGGAAGGGAAGGGAAGGGAAGGGAAGGAAGGGAAGGGAAGGGAAGGGAAGGAAGGGAAGGGAAGGGAAGGGAAGGGAAGGGAAGGGAAGGGAAGGGAAGGGAAGGGAAGGGAAGGGAAGGGAAGGGAAGGGAAGGGAAGGGAAGGGAAGGGAAGGGAAGGGAAGGGAAGGGAAGGGAAGGGAAGGGAAGGGAAGGGAAGGGAAGGGAAGGGAAGGGAAGGGAAGGGAAGGGAAGGGAAGGGAAGGGAAGGGAAGGGAAGGGAAGGGAAGGGAAGGGAAGGGAAGGGAAGGGAAGGGAAGGGAAGGGAAGGACTATTGAGCCAAGTAGTGTTACTCCATGATCAGGTCATTCAGAATTTCTTAGTAAGGCCATGGATACCTTCAAAGGAAAGGACCTGAATAGATTCCCAAAGGCTCTTCCTTTCTTCCAAGTACAGCCCAAGCAACAGCCTGCTAAGGAGAGCTCTGACTTTCAATTTGTGTCATGATGTTGGGAAAAAGCAGTGCCAAGAAATTTTCACTCTTAGATCTTTAAGGGGAGATGTTTGCAGTTGGGAAAATGAAAGTGTTTGTGACATTAAAAGGCAGCAACCTGTCCCAGCCTACAGTTTGTGACTGCTCTGAATTGCCTTCTATTCAAGCAAGCAAAAGAGAAAGTTGAAAAAGAAGTTCAAGGATTAAGTTTCCATGTGTGTCTCCATTCACAACAGATGGCCTCCACACGGACAAGCTTTACACACTTGGTGATCTCCAGATGGGCAAATAAAATGCCATTTTTGATCTTATTGTAAATTGCAGAGGGGGGGTGTTACAATCTTTCAATCAAACAAAAAAGAAAATGAATATTCTCCAGGCAGGGACCCTAAGCTGAAAGAATAAACATTAAGACTGTATAAGGATTCTACGTGTAAATGTATTTACCTTTCCTAAAGCTTAGGGTTCAATTTGTTGCAAGCATCAGAAATAAAAATATTTAAATAATTACAGAATACTTTTGATAGGTTATACATACGGCATACTCAAGAAAAGATTAGTATTTAACTTCTGATAAATTCTATATAATTCAATATGTATTATGAAAATAATGCTATTTTAATAGTTTCATTGAATATTTCATTTTATAATTATCTTTCTATTTAAACACACACTCCTATAATTATTTTTTTCCTTTTCTTGACAAAACAATAAATTTTCCCCATCATTCCTAAAATGTTTCCTTTTCTCTTCATTTCCACAACTAAAATCACAGCCATATCATCCAGCACCTCTTTGTTTTATGCAATACAGCACACAATTGATGTCTTGCCTTTGATTTGGTGTTTCATTCTGCTTGCCCACCTGATCCAGTCTTGCCAGTGTTCTCCTCAATTATGTGACAACCCCCACCACCAACACACACACCTAAAAGCATCTGATTTGAGTAGCTGCCCCATGACTGAAATTCAGGATTCTCACTATAGCAATGAAATTTAATTGCCAATTTAGCAAAATAATATTCTGTGTGAACTTCAATCCTGAAAACCAACAGCTCTGCTTTAAATATTGGACAATGACAATGCACACATTTTTTTATTCTATAATTATGTTCAAATATCATGGACATTGCAGTTTTCACTAGGACACCAAATAGTCAACACACACATAAGGAAACATTTCATTAATGCCTACATCTTTAATTAAACCAAATTACCTAACCCAGTGCTAAGTTTTGCTCAATTTTCTCTGAATATTGACATCACTATTCACAGCAATTAGAGGTTTTAAATGGTCTATTAAAGTTTTCACTTAAAAAAATTCAGTAGCCTCTATTAGCCTCAGTATAGCATTTTGAGGTGAGGTTCAGATACACCTACCCACTGAATAACCAACTGAGTAGTAGTGCCACCTGCTAGTGCTGACTGCAGTCTCTGGATCCAATTGACCAGGGTTCCAATTCTAGCTCTTAAACATTAGCTTTCACCTGGGGAAATTACTTGCTACTCCAAGCCTGGGTTTCCACACAGAACATATAGAGAAAGTAATGTTTTTTTATACCTCCCTTATTTCACCCCATTCTCTCCCTTTCACACTGTTCTCTTTATCAAAAGTTCTGGGAACTAGCAAGTCACATAATGTTTTTCTAGTTAGCACCCATGTGGGCAAAGGTCACCTGCCTTTGACATCTGTTACCTTCTCCATCACCAGGACTGGTGTAATTGCTTTTTGGTTGTCTGCATCTATGTCTCCTTACTTTATCACCTGGTGGCCTCCTTCAGCCAAAGAGACCAGGGCTTCCTGGGACATTAGAAACATTCTTCACTCAATGTTGCGCGTGGGTCACCGGCCAGCAGTGACCACGGAACGCTGTGGATGGCTCGACAATAAACACGCGAGAAAAAACAACATGCACAGAGACAAACTAGTTTCTGTGGGGAAGTAGGGACAGAATGGCCACCCCCCCTAGTGGGGGAGCGCGCTGATTTACCGTCCATACCTGCTTTTATTAGGCTCATTTTGCATAATAACTCAGGTAACATACAATACTCATTAGGGGAAGTAAGGAATATAGAAAACAAAGAACTCTGCCGGTCTATTGAGTTGGGGGGTCAAAGAGCTGTAAGGCTGAGGAACAAACTAGCTTCCTCCTAAGACCCTCCTCATTCAACTGAGAGCATTCTTGAACAAAGAAGGTTTCACAGTAATTTACATGTTCTTTCTTAGGCCTGATCACCCCGGGAAATCCGCACTTCCCAGTACCGAGCTGTACTTCCCCGTCATTGTTTCAGGCTTAGGTGGAGCGCAGGAACTAAGGCCACCGAGAGATAAGGAGATTTTCTTCCGGACGCTGAGAACTCAGCCTTTGTCAAAGCCGAGGAGCGAGGGTCCATCACCCCCTTTTGCTGCAGCCCCCCCCAAGTCCTTCTTTTGGGGGGCCTCCCAAAATGATCGTGCCTGGCTTGGGTTGTTCCCCCGTGGGGAATCTTACCCGTCTTTGGCTAACTGACCAAGCTTTTTGGGGGTTCAGCAGCAGAAACAGCATTCCTGCCAGGAAGATAAGCTTTTGTCTCCTTGCCGGCTCACGGTTCCAAGGGCGTTCCCTTAGCCTTAGCCTAGGCGGGGGTTTCAGTTTCTGATACCAGTCAGGGCGGTTCCCAACAACTCAAGGGTGTCGGACAGAGCATAAACATACGGCCATTGACCACAAATAGGAAAATCACCCTGAATTTTGCCCAGGCGGGTGCCTACCTGGAGCCACATTGCCAGCAGCATTCTTGGAACATGATTAGATCTGTAAGCCCTGACAAACTCAGAATTTCTGCTCCAGTCCACTGAGAACCCACTGTTCTAACTGCTTGTGGAATTTATATCACTACCTGTCTTTCATCCCCCACGCACATTTTGTTCATCCAAATCTTTCATTTATTCTTACTTTATGATATGCTGGCCACTTTTTTAATTAGTTTCAGGTAAAAAGTATAGTGGTTAGACAACTACATACTTTCTGAAGTGATTCCTCAATAATTCAAATACCCACCTGGCACTATACATAGTTATTACAACATTATTGACTATATTCCCTACGCTGTACTTGTCTCCAGGACTACTTTGTAACTACCAATTTGTACTTCTTAATCCCTTTACCTTTTTCACCCAGTTCCCCAACCGCCCTCCCATCTGGCTACCCTCAGTATGTTCTCTGTATCTATGGGTCTTCTGTTTTATTTGTCTTTGTGTATTTTGTTCTTTAGATTCCACATATAAGTGAAATCATATGGTATTTGCCTTTCTCGGTCTGACTTATTTTACTTAGCATAATACCCTCTGGGTCCATCTATGTTATAAGATTTCATTCTTTTTATGGCCAAGAAATATTCCATTGTGTATATGTACTTCATCATCTTTATCCACATGTCTATCGACAGGTACTTAAGTTTTGTCCATATTTGCTATTGTAAATAATGCTGCAATGAACATGGCCTCCATGTCTTTGTGTATTTTTCTGGGTTTTTTTTTGTAATTGATTTCTAGTTTCATACCGTTATGGTCAGAGAAATGCTTGCTATGACTTTAAACTTCTTAAATTTATTGACACGTGGTTTATTCTAGAAAAATGTTCCATGTGAGCTTGAAAAGAATGTATATTCTGCTGCATTGGGATGAAATGCTCTGAATATATCAATTAAATATATCTGATCTAGTGTGTCATTTAAGGACACTGTTTCCTTGTGGATTTTTTTTTTGGTCTGGAAGATCTACCCATTGACATCAATGGGATGTTAAAATCTCCTACTTTGACTGAATTACTATCAATCTCTCCCTTTATGTGCATCAGTTTGCTTTATTTATTTAGGTGCTCCTATGTTGGGTATATAAATGTGTACAAGGGTTATATCCTCTTGTTGGATTGATCCCTTTATCATTATGCAGTATCCTTCTTTGTCTCTTATTATAGAATAAGAGACAACCTTTTATGAAACAAAGCCTATAATAGCCTTTGTTTAAAGTCTATTTTGTCAGATATAAGTATTGTTACCCCAGCTTTTCTTAAATTTCTACTTGCATGAAATATCTTTTCCCCTCCCTTTATTTTTAGTCTATGTGTATCTTTTGTTCTGAAGTGGGTCTCTTGTAGAAAGCATATATATGGGTCTTGCTTTCTTATCCATTCAGCTACTTTATGTCTTTTGATTGAAGCATTTAAGCCTTTACATTAAAAGTGATTATTGATAGTTATGTAGTTATTGCCACGTTATTAATATTATTCATGTTTACCTTCCCTTCCCCCCTTCTTCTTAAATAAGACCCTTAAATATTTCTTGTAATAGCAGTTTGGTGTTGATGAACTCCTTTAGCTTTTTCTTGTCTGGGAAGCCCTTTATCTCTCCTTCAATTTAAAATGATAGCCTTACTGGGTAAAGTACTGTTGGTTGTAGGGCCCTGCTCTTCATCACTTCGAATATCTTGTGCCAATCTTTTCTGGCCTGCAAAGTTTTGTTGAAAGCAGTTGACGGTCATATGGGAACTCTCGTGTAGTTAACTAACAGCTTTTCTCTTGCTGCTCAGAGTCTTTCTTTGTCTTTAACCTTTACCGATATAATTATGATATATCTTCATGTGGGCCCCTTTGCATTCATTTTGTTTGAAAGTCTCTCTGCTTTCTGGACTTCTACATCTTTTTTCTTCCCCAGGTTAAAGAAACTTTCAGTCATTGTTTCTTAAAATAGGTTCTCAATCCTTTGCTCTCTCTGTTCTTCTGGTACTGCTATGATATGAATATTGGTATACTTGATATTGCCACAGAGATCCCTTAAACTATCCTCATTTTTTAAGATTCTCTTTTTTGCTGTCCTGATTGACTGTTTTCTACTACCTTGTTTTCTAAATCACTGGTTCAGTCCTCTGCTTCATCTAACCTATTTATTCCTTCCAGTGTATTCTTCATTTCAGTTATTGTATTCTTCATTTCTTGCTGGTTCTTTTTTTTTCTGTATCCTATTTCTACTGTTACTATCTTTGTTGAAGTTGCCACATATTCATGTATTCTTCTCTCAAGTTCCTTGAGCATCCTTATAACCAGTGTTTTAAATTCTGTCTCTCATAGATTGCTTGCCTCCCTTTCATTTAGTCCTTTTTCTGGAGATTTCTCCTGCTCTTTATTTGGGATATGTTTCTTTGCCTCATTATTTTGGCTGACTCTCTGTGTTTGTTTCTATGTATTAGGTAGAGCTGCTATGTCTCCCAGTCTTGGCAGGGTGGCTTTATATAGTAGGTGTCTTGTGGGGCCCCATAATGTAATATCCCTGATCACCTGAGGTGATCACTCCAGGAGTGCCCCTTATGTGGGTTGTGTGTAAAATTTATTACAGTTGAGACTTGATTGCTATTTGCATGTCAGTGGGTGAGAATGACCCTCAGGCTGGCTGGAGGTGAGAACTGGCCTTGAGTACAGTGTACAAGTTGCTGTGCTGAAGCTGACCCCAGGGAGTGAGTTTGCCCCAGTGAGATCTGGTGCCTGCCAAGAACTGCCTTTGGATGTGCTGCTTATATAGCTAATCAGGTGGTACTCTGTTGTGAAACTATCCTCTGAGTGTGCTGATTCTAGTGCCTCTTGGTAGAGACTCTGGTCAGATCAGTGTCAGATGCTGCCTGTGACCAGCCTGGGATTACCTGGTAGGAGTTAGGAATGATCCACTGTTGGTAGCTGACTGTGTTTGGCCTGGATACAAATGGGAAGGCCCATGCTGCAAACTGAGGCTGGCTGTTACCAGTACCACGCCTGGGGCAGGTTAGCAAAAGGCCCAGAGTGCCTTAAAACATGTCACTGACTACTGGGTGCCCATAAAGCTCAGCTGCTAAAAAAGCTCTAGCAATACACAAATTGCATAAGGTGGGGTCTCAAGGAGTCACCATGGTAGGATGAGTGGTGTTTACCAGGTTACTACAGATTAAGACTTGGCACTAGTGCTAGGCCTGAGGCTACTCAGAAAAAGTGTCAGGGTACACTGAGGTCAGCTGTCACCTTGCTGGGGCCCGCAGACCTTTGCTGTGGGTAGGGTCTCAGGGTGTCATCAGAGTAGAGTTAATGGAGTTCATCTGTCTCCTGCAAACTAAGATCTGACTGTGTGTCATCCTGGCTAGTGTGGCTCAGGTGGTTGGAGCATTATCCTATAACCAAACAGTTGTGCTTTTGATTCCTGGTCAGGGCACATGCCTGGGGTTTCAGGTTTGATCCCCATTTGAGCATGTGTAGTCCTCCATCCAGGTGTGTATGGGACACAACCAATCAATGCTCTTCTTTCTCATTGATGTTTCTCTCTCTCTTTCTTCCTTCTCACTTCCTCTTTCTCTCAAAATAATGAAAAAAAAATATGTCTTTAAGTGAGGGTTAAATAGAAAAAAGAGTGAGCTGTGTGTGGGAAGGGCTCAACACAGGAAAGGTGGCACCATGGGCCACACCGGAGGATGGTTCAACACAAGGACAATGGCAGCTGTCCCTCTAGCTCTCACCCCAAAGCTACATAATGCAGTCTGTTCTTATATGTCTTTGGTGTCCCCTGAAGCCACTATCCCTCTGCTGGACCCCAAGGTGGGTACCTGCAAGCAAGAGTTTGTGTACTGGCCCTTTAAGGGAAAGCCTGGATTTCCAGCAGTCTTCTGTATCACTGGGACAGAAGGAATCCGCGATGATTTTCACAGCCAGACATTACGTGGGCTCCACTTCCCAGCACTGGTGTTCTAGGCTGGGGAACTTAGTGAGGGGCTGAGACACCCTTGCTCCACAGTGGGGGACCTCTGTGGCTGAGATCTCTCTCTGGAATCTCAACTGCCACACATGGGTGCAGGGCCAGCCTGTTTCATGTCTCTGTCCCTCTTACTAGTATCAACGTGGCTTCTTCTTTATATCCTTAGTTAAAGGACTTCTGTTCAGCTAGTCTTCAGTTAGTCACCTAGGTTGATTGTTATAAAATTTGGTTGTAATTCTGATGTGCTCATAAGAGAGGTGAGTGCAGCTTCCATCTATTCTACCATCTTGACCAGAAATTGCTGGCCATTCTTCATGCAGCATTTCAACAGAAGAGTTGGCCACTTATCACCTGCTTTCTTCAAGTCAAAAGAAAAGGGGCTTTCTTTGGACTTTTATAACCTTCATTAGTTGAATATTCAACATTTCAAAGAAAGATTCTTTAAAATATTTGAGAAGAAAATTTTCATGGGAGCTTGTAGCAGAATGGAGTAGCGGAAGAAACACATATTTGGAGTCTGTACCCATTGCCTCACTGCATACCTACTATGCAGGGCTGTGGTGTGCATGGAATGAGACAATGCAAGTATTTAAAGAACCTCGTATATAGCATAGGAGTCATGAGTATGGACCCAAGTCATTTTCCATACCTCCTCTCTGCCTGCTCTGCATCTCTCTACTGAGTTAGAGTCTGGCAAGTAAGAAGGCAGTTATATATGCTGAACATCTTCCTGGAACATACATTCTTGGCCCAGAAATCAGATTTACTTGTACTATGCAGAGATAAAGAGGCTGTCAGCATTGAGAGTAAAGATAATAAGGGATTCATTCTGAAAATGAACTGCAGCTAAGCTGAAATATTATGCCATGACTGTCATATAGAAAAAGATGTTCTTCTCTTCTTTGTAGGTCTCATAAGTGAGTAAATTCTGAGTGTTTTTAAGGTGTGTTGACTTACAATGAATTGTAAGAATTTCAAGCATAGCATCAGTATCAAAAGATGGGAAAATAAGTGAGGGATACATTCCAAACCAAGAATCACAGACAAGGCTCCTTCTGAAAGGGGCTGCGTCTCAGTACAGTACAGGCTGCTATAATAGAGTACCATTATAGGCTGGTAATTATACCATTAGTAGGCTGTATTGGCTTACAAACAGCAGAAATTTACTTTCTTATATTTCTGGAGTCTGGAAGTCCAAGATCAGGGTGCCAGGCTGATGACTTCTTGTATTTTCTCCTTGTATCTTCACATAATGGAAAGAGAGTGAGCTAGCTCTCCAACCTCCTCTTGTAAGGGCACTAATCTCATTCATGAGGCACCCACCCTAATGACTTAATTACCTTCCAAAGGCCTCACCTCCAAATACCACTGGATTGGGATTAGGGCTTCAACGTATGAATTTTAGGGGGACACAAACATTCACTCTATTGCAGGCAGCATTTCTTTCTTCTTTCTTTTTGCCTTTCACCTTTCTCCTTCTGTGCTGCCTCCACATGACCCTCATTCATAAATGCACATGACTGGTTTGGGTTCTAATTTTATTTAATAGAGTCTGCCTTACACCTTGTTTTTTTCAGTCTTATCTAAAAATGGCTTCTTCTTATCATCATCATCATCATCATCATCATCATTGTTTCTTCTCATGCCCCCAAAGACTCATTTTATTTTTAGTGAATAGCACCTTTCACATCAAAGCTGAACTCTCAAAATGCTGGATATTAACAGAGTCAAAGCATCTTTCACCTCTGTATTTGGTTTGGCTTATCTGTTAGAGGATGAGTTTATGAAAGGTAAGGAGGCTTTTTGCCTGAAAGCTTGCAATGTGTTTTCTCTCTGCTGACTTCTCATTTCCCCCAGTTATGACATCCATGGTGACTGACAGGTCTTCAGATTCTTGGAGCAAACCTTGCTCCTGATTTTGTAGAAGTTCTGGGTTGACAATCAACTTTTCATACATTTATCTGAACATTTTACCCTGTGGCTTAGAATTCTGTACTTAAACAGGAGTGGATTTTTTTTTCCATGAGAGGGGATTGGATTAAAAGCTCAAAATATTATCCTGTAGTTGTGTCCTCTATTATTCACAGATAAAACTCAAATAGGCTTCCCTGTAAGTTAGATTTATTATATTTAACATGCTAAAATATATAATGCTGAACTTTAGCATTTGGAAGAAAAAAAAATATGGCTTTTGGCAATTATTCTCTTTCTTTTTCTGCAAATATGACAGTCTCTGGATTTTTTAGTCTTAGAGATATATACATGCTAAGTTTATAACTTCATGATTTCTCCATATAACTTATGCATTATTCTAGAGAACCTTAGCTCTGAATGAATGCCTCTGTGAATTAAAATGCCAAACTGTTAATCAATTTTAATGATCAAGGAAAAACAAATAGATTTTTAACAATATATTAAAAGTGAAAGATGATCTTGTAGACTCTGTGGTCTGGTCTTGGCAAACACAATTATGCCAGGAGTTCCCTGTAAAAGTAATTAGGAAAGTTGAAGAAGTGAGCACTCCCCAGATGTGATCTTAACAGTGGCCTTAATATTTGACATCAATAAGTTAAATGAGGAAACTACCGGAGGCGAAACATCTAGGTTTTGGGTTTCAGATGAAGTTTTTGCTTGTGCTCACCTCAGGAAATGAATATTGCATTCATAAATTGTTGTTCTTATTCAGGAGATGAACCATAGCAGTTTCATTTAGCCCTAGAGTATTAAATTTCCTTAACACTTTGCCACATTAGAATATGTTTTCCATCTGACTGTGATGATGCAGTTTTTGAAGGGAAAAATCATTAGCCAAGTGACATTCCATAACAAGCCATTAAAGTTTATGATGCACATAGTAGGATAATTGGCACAACAGGAATTGAATACTTCCTTATGGATAATATTTGATAAGATATGGCATGTATAACAATTGTAACAATTCAATCGACCATTGATGGCTACTTTAGAATGTATTTATTTTATTGTTTCCATAATGGATTTTACAGTGCCAGAATTGGTTCTACTCTATTAGAAAGATGAAAAGAGGACTATATTATTTTCCTCCTGCACTTACTTCCCATTGTAATCTTTTGCTTGTGCATTTTATGCCCCGCCCCCAAATTATTTCACCACAAGTTGTTGACAAATGATTTGTTGAAAGCCAAAGCCAGTGGACAGCAATGTTTTATTTTTCTCCTTTTGTTGGCATTCTTTTGCATAAAGTTCTTTTATGATATTAATTAAATCATTCATAGACAGTGTCCTTTCTCCCAGGTTCCAGATTTTCTAAACTTCACACCTGTTTTTCTTCGGGTTTCGTGCTATATCAGCTTATAAATCTTCCTATATTTCCCAGTATAGCTTCTTATGAAATAACATGTTTTTTTTCCCCACAAAACTTTTACCCAACTGTTTTCAATAGTGGCAGTCAAGCCTGAAGTTGTCAATCAAAGAACAGCTTATCAGTCTGAGCCTTTTCTTTTTAAGCTTTTACTCAGTGACTTTTGAGACCTGTCAACACCCAGTTGATTTTAGCCCTAACAATAAAGTCACACTCTATCTCCCACATAGAAGCTTTAAGATTGAATTCTGATGTCATATACTTCATATTTACATAGTTAAAACTCATAACAAGCAACCCACAGGCAATAGGATGCAATAACCATGCAACAGAGCCATTTCCTGTCCCCCTTTTTTCTCTCACAGTATGTTTTGTGCAGTTTATTGGATGTGAATGTTATGAAAATGAAAATCGTCTGGGAGAAACCTGCTGGCCAGGTCTGAGGTTTGGAAGAATTTGACGGGAGGAGTATATAGAGTTGTAAATGCTTGGCCACCTCTTACATTATAAACTAGAAACACTTTCAACATTCCTTTCATTTCCAGAAAATGGAGAGATGGGAGGCCATAATTACATGCTCTCACAGCAGATTTTTAATGTACTTAATTCTTCCACTATTAAAGGAAAGCAACTAACTTGTAGTCAAAAAGCATGAAGCACTAAAGTTTTACAGTTTTCATTTTTAAACACAAAGCACCTACTTCAAATGCACTGTGAGGTGAACTTTAACCATGGATGGGATTTAAGAGTCAAATCTGCTGTGGCACTTTAAACAGCCAATTTAGAGGAGTTACGCATTTTCTTGGCAATCACTTTAAGCTAGAAATATGTGTCATGTTAAAGTAAGAAAATGAAAGCCACTGTCTCTTATTTAATTTGAAGCCTCTGTTGCATCAAAAGATTAGGCTTTAAGTAAAAATATTGACAAGAAAATAAGGCTCTAATGGAAGCACATTATATACCACAATGTGGACACTTTTTTTGTAGTTTTGTTATTGAAAGTGAAACAGAATGAAATCATTCTCTTAATAGAGTTACTTTGGAAAACCTTCTGTATAAATAATGTGCTAAAATACCATTTTGAAATAAGGTCTCATTCTTTCTGGATCTTTCTTATTCATGTTAACGGGTGCACACTGAAATTTAACAATCATATTTTATCAATATGTTAGAAAACATTTGCATTTCTTTTTTATTATACATGAAAGGTGTAGTCATATTCCTCGTGTAAAATAATATTAAGGAAAAGTCAATAAAATTCATATTTTAATGGTTATAATTCTGTCTTCAAACACAATAAGATATTTTTAAAAGGCCATAACAGCATTCTTCATAGAGTCTCAACTTCCATAGC
This sequence comes from Phyllostomus hastatus, assembly GCF_019186645.2. Taxonomy (NCBI): domain Eukaryota; kingdom Metazoa; phylum Chordata; class Mammalia; order Chiroptera; family Phyllostomidae; genus Phyllostomus; species Phyllostomus hastatus. The sequence goes on along the minus strand of NW_025333872.1, from coordinate 38,097,558 downwards.
TTCCATACAAAAATTAGGTTATTTCAACATTTTTTCATATTTAAACTATGTAGAAAGCTAAAATTTGGATTCAATGATTTCGTTCCAGCAAATAAAATGGAGTTCCTGGAAGTATATAAGTTTTTTAAGACCTCAAAAATGGAAATTTTTTTTGTCAGTAAAAGATGCATTTACACCCCCCTTTCTCTCTCATGCACACGCTCACATATTACTACATACTCATGAAATAATTGAGAGATTTCAAGAGAGGATTCCTCCATTCAGACTCTAATGTTTTCTCCTCACTGGCCCACCACTGGACCTGAGATTCTACTGACACATCCATTCCTTCTTGTTACACACTTTGTCTTTAATAATTCTCAGTTCAGATTAAAATATTCCTAAAGAGTTTGTGGAGTCCATGAACTACCCCACCACTACCCTAAAGAGCTAGCACATTTAGTTAACATTGGTGAATAGCAGCATACTGAGAAATAGTTTAAATTTAATTGGATAAATAATTACTGCACACCCATGAGTTCTGAGGACACTGTTCTAGGTAGGCACTGGGGCAAATACCAGGATGACTAAATCTCCTATCTTATGGGAGGCAAAAGAAACAGACAGATTGTGTCAAGGACAAGGAGAGAGAAAGGAACTTTACAAGAAAAGGGCCAGAGGAGAAGATGCCAAAAGGTAGAGAAGAGAATTAAAACAGGAAACCAGAAAATGTCAAAAGCAAATTTCTTCTTTTACAGTTTTACATAATGTGACCAAAGGACCAAAATGCAGCAGCAGTTGTCACATCTGTATCCCATGAGCTCCCCTTTCGGAGACCAGAGAACCTTGTGGGAAAAGGAAGATTAGCCATGCCAGTGAATGTTTTTTAATTGCAAAAATGCCTGCAATTATGAATAAGAGAATAGTATTCAGTATTTCTTAGTAGTATTATATGAATAAAGGAATACTATGAGTGTAAGGAATACTATTAAGTATTCTAGAGAATTGTAAGCTTTTGGATCGGTTTTATGAAATTTTAGTTATTAATTGCCATGAAAACATGAAACTAGGACATACCTCTGTATGAAAAAAAAATTTAACCACCTGTCTTTGCCTGATGCTTTCACTTGTGTACTAAAGGAAGCTAAGGGTAGAGGAAGTTTAAAACTGTCTCAGAACTTTAAATCCTGTTGAGTGTAAGCCACTTAGAGAAGGATGATTGGTCAAAGATTATTGGTTTCTTTCAGCTGGTATCAAATGTAAGGGCTAGATTCAACTCCTGGAGTCTCTGATAGCAATTGCAGATGCAGTGAACTTCAAACGCTTTGGAGCTTGTGTTTAATTCAGAACAGCACATGACATCTTGGACAGATCCCGATATGCTCATGAAATTACAAATGCAGTTGGAAATCTCATGAAATAAGTCAAAGATATCACCCTTTATGAGGTATGACTATAAAGTAACAGAACTGCTTTTGAAACCAACGTTACAGAACTTGCACATGCAAGTTGAGGCTTGTCCCTTTAAAAACAATCATGTTGGAGGCTTTATATTCATCCAATTCTTGCTGCCAGAATTAAGCCATGATTTTCCTTTGTCAGTGAAAATGCCTCCTCTTTGGAGAGTAAATCTGAAATTTGAAAATGGATGAAGTTGTACAGTCTCAGTTCTGTTAAACAGAGTGAGTAGTAAAACAGAGACTAAGGGATAGGATTCAATGGGACCATAAGTAAATGAACCTTGCTAAGAAAACTTGTATTGTGATATGTAATAAAAATTGCTAACACTTGAGATCTTACTAAGCATTTGTCACCCAAGATTTCATGTATTGCCCACACAAATCCCATCATCATTTTAAAATGAAGGAAACTGAGGCACAGAGAGGGAAAATAAAGCCCAAGACCATACAGCTAGTATGTGTCAGTGCCAAGGATTCAAGCCTGGGAAATTGGTCTCTAACGCCCCTTGCTTTTAACCATTGTGTCGTATGAACTCCAAGACTGTTTCTAAAGAGAAGACCTGATCAAGTTCTGATCCAGTGTTACAGGCTGTTGGATTTAACCGATGCTCATGATCAATTCTAATTATTTGTAAAGTAATAATGTGTAATTATTCTAAGGCTTGGATTTGACTATTTTGGCTAGCTTGCAGGAGCCAATCACACCCCTGTGATGGACCTTCCTGGCCTCTCTCAAGCCCATTTCGGTACAGCTTTGCAGCCAGTGTGGAGGAAAGGTTATATATAACACAATGCCCTCTCATTTGGGAATTTAAAAATTTTCAAGATGCAGTATTTGCAAATATGAGACTCACTTATAAGTGACAAAATTTCTGTGATGGCTACTTTCAATGACATAATTTATTTGGATAGTTTAAGTTCAGGGTTTGAAATTCAAGAGAATGAGGGATCTAGACCAGGACAAGTGTGCCTTTTATGTGCTTCAGGCAAGGAGCAGAATAGAGAGAGTGCAGACTTTATTATCAGTCAGCCTAGGTACAGATCCAGAGTCTTCCACTTATTAGATATGTGACTTTGGGTAACTTGGTTGACTTCTCTGAGCCTGTTTTCTCATCTGTAAAACAGGGGCTCCAATGCTCCTGCACACAGAGTGTGTAAGGATTAAATATAAATAATACAGTTAATCCAATTTTGCATGGCACAATCTGTAGCAATATACCTTCCATAAACCAGTTTGCTGCTTTTTTCAAAAACATCCTGGAACTCCCTAACTGAAAACAAATTACCTCCCAATCATTGACTCAGCTTTCTGAGTGTTTGGGAGTGTAATTGTGATACTATAATTTAGAGGCATAAAGGAAGGGTATTTTTACTGGTCTGGTTCATGATTCACCCCTGCTATTTTATTTGCCTAAAATTTAGTGCCTGCAGCAGGCACCAATTGGATTCCAACTGATAGAGACAGCACGTGGGAGGAGGTGTGGGGTCTGACAAAGGGCTTGCAGCTGTTGAGAGAGCAAATGGATTAGGCAGCCAAGACCAGAAGCATCTGGTAAAACTGACACTTTTTTCACAAAATTGACGTTTCTGTCATAAATGATAATTCCTAGCTTTCTTTTAACTACATTTGGAAAACATTTTTTAAAGCCGGGTTTGGGGCCTTGAAAAGATAGGGGTGCGCGCCCATGCGCGCACATGACGTGCACGTTTGCTTTCACCGCAGAGAGAGGTAGTGAAGGGGACTTGGGCCCTGGGAGGCTGAGAAGGTCCGCTAGGGTGAATTTCTGGAAAAACATCTAAAATTTTACCAGTACCAGATACAGCAAGATTATCAATCTGCTATCATTGATCACCAGACATCATCAAACAAATGTCCCGGGACGTCTCTGTACTTAACAATGTCAAATGTTGCCCTGTTCTCCTCCCTTGTAGACCAAGTACCACCTTAGCCCTGAGGGGTGATTCCAGGTGGAGAGATGTGGAAGAAAGTGGTATCTTGAACAACCCAGAGTCATCCACCTCTAAACATCGCTTAGGAGACCAGAGTGTTCACAGGGACAATGTGGTGATTTTGTCCACCCCATAGAATACTCAAGTCAGGAACCCTGGACAATCTGAAAGCCAGACCAGACTCATGCCTGACCCAGTATTTCTCTGTCCTAATGATGCTCCTGTCCTCAGGTATAGGCCAACGGTAGGCCTACCATTGTTCACCATAATTCATTCAATGAACATTTACTGAACATCTACAGTCTACCAGGCACTATTAGCATGGTTAGAAATTAGGAAGTAATCACAAAACAAACAAAACCTCTGCCCTTCTGGGCTTATATTCCTGTGGCAAGAGAAAGAAACAGTAAGTAACCTAAAGCAATAAAATGTATAGCATGGGGATGGTGGTAAGTGCAGGAAAGGGAAACAGAGAGTGAAAGGAACCATTTCTTCTTTTTCCTTTTTGCATTGTTATTCTATTACAGCTGTCCTAATTTTTGCCCCTTTGCCCTCCTCCACCCAGCCCACCCCACAGTCATCCTCACACCATTGTCCATATCCGTAGGTCATTCATACATGTTCTTTGACTAGTCCCTCCTCCTTCTTCCCACCACAGTTTCAACTTAAAGTAAAAATGAGAGAAGGAGCCTGCAGGTAGCTGCAGCACTCTGTTGGAAGCACGGGCAGCTGCGGTGAGTGTTCCTGGAGGGTTTGAGGGACAACAGAGAGGCCAATGTGAAGACAACAAAAAGGAGAAGAATAGAGGAGGCCAGAGGAATGCAAGCAGGGACACAGGCTACAAAAGCCTTTTTGGCTTTTACTTTGAGTCAGGTGGAAATGGAGCACCTACTACGTTACCTGTCGAACATAGGTTGCTTGTTCATGAATGGATTGCTTTCTTATGAATAGTCTCTCTAGTGCTACAAAGCAGACAAAATTAGCTCCTTTCACAGATTAGGCAATTGGAGCTGAGAATTGAATATTTGCCAAAGACTGTACTGTGAGAAAATGGATGCGCCAAGGATGCAAATTGGAGTATATGCAGGCAGAGGTTGATCTCACGCATCCTGCAGAGCAAATAAGTATTGGAAGCCTTGGATAGGGTGTAACCTGATGACTGGGGCTGCCTAAAAGCTGTCTGGTTGTGAAAGAGCTGTCATGAAATGTTGCAGTAAAGTATTTACATCTCTCTGATGCTTCAAGTGCCAGCTGCTCTGAAGCACTCTAAATTCATGATTTCCAACACTAGTATATATTATCTAAACCACTTGAGGAACTTTTTGGTAATACTGATTCAGATCTCGACAACGAACAACTAAATCAGGAAATTAGAGTTCCCAAATCTTTCTGACGACAGAACTATTTTTTTCCTGGAACACCTCATAGACATAAGTAATAGGATGAAAGCATTTTGGATATGAAACCACAAGAACAGCACAAATCTCCTTGTGTTGTGCAGACTTACATACCAACAAATTAAAGGACAAAACTAAAAGCCATAAGTGTGGCTTTGTTGGTTGTTCACTTAATTGATTTATTTCTTGTCTATTTCTTTATATGATTTTGGTCATAGCTATCGAGTGCTCAATAAATTTGCTTGGCCGACAGTTTTTGAAATAATTGTTTTTGTGGTCCACTTACTCCTTTTAATAAAGGCAACACTATACCTGTCAAAAACAAAAATTTGAAGCCAAGGAAAACAATTAGTTTTAACCACTAGGAAGTGTTCACTATCTTCCTCTATGCATATAATTTCACCATTTTTATAACTTAGAAGTAAACTCTGCTTTCTAAAGAATTACTAGAATAATATCCAAGGATCACCACAATTAGCAATTGTCTTAAAAATCCAGACCAACAAACATTTCTATGTTGTTATTTTTACCAAAAATATTTTATTGTTTATAGTGATCATAAGATGATTTTTGCTTTCTGGATTATTGCAGTGCTATTTGCTTCAAGGGGAATTATTTGTTTATGCTGCCACATGAGCCACTGTTGTTCAAATATTGAGGGCAAGAGCTCTGAAAGTTTGCCTTGTGGAAGAGGACACGTGTGCCCTGGTGTAGTCATAACCCACACATCACTCCCACTGCACATTCCACTGCTCAGTGACCCAATAAATACCCTGGTGAAGCAATGAGACTTACAACCCACTTTGTACAAACATAAAATAAAACTTTTGTTGTGTTAAGCAACTGAGATTTGGGGGCTATTTGTTATTGCACCATAACCTATCCCCCTCTGACTAATACAGTGTGGACTGGAGGAATATGCTTAATAATGCCAGCATGTTCACATCACAATAACTTCATTATAGAGAATTCACTAACATAATTTCTGTCTATGTGGACCCTATTCACTCCTTTTTTGTGGGGGTAATTTTTTCTGTTTTGTGTCCATGTTTTATGGCCAACATTTACAATATTTTTTTCCATTGTCATTCTCAAACAGAGTTCAGTATACATGTATTAAAAACATCAAATACTTCTGGTCACTTACTCCCTGATCCCCTGTTACTAATGAATTTCTTCTCTATGTTTATAGAGCCATCTCTGTCCACAGCATATTCAGGGGTTATGAGTACAGGCTTTAGACTCCAGCAGATCCAGGTGAAAGCCACTTGCTAGCTGTTTCCATGCTTCAGTTTCCTCAGTGTGGAACCACGATGATTGGACAAACTTCCTCATGAGTTTTTGTTTTCATGTTAAGACAAACAAAACAAAAACATGTAAAGCACTTAGCATAGTGCTTGCATAAATGTTTTTTCAAATGATTAAAGAGGAGGGAAGTTAATATGTGCTGAATAGATCTTGATATTTTGCGTGAATTATCTTCACTTATAACTCACAACTTCCTCACCTTATAAACAAGGAAACAAAGATTCTGAGAGGTTAAGGAATTTGCCCAGTATCTCAAAACCAGTTAATCAATGGGGACAAGTGGAGCCACATATGCTGGGAGCCAAGCCCACTTTTCTGTTTACTGCACCAGGCTGCCCTTCCTCACAGCTACATTATTCGTTGAAATGGAGAATTTTCTGGACACATCTTTTTTAAAAGTATTAAATGCAAACAATTGAAAATTATAAAAGTTCACTCAGAATAACTGGACAACAATTTAAATCATACATTTATATTATATATTAAAATGTACTTTAATTATATTAAAAAATTCATCAAGTTTACATAATTAAGTCAAGTTTCCAGACATGTCTTTTTTCTTTTATTTCTGAACTCCCCAATCAGGTCTCTTATCAGCAAAAATTGGTACTTTTTGTTTCTAAGAATGGTTGGTTAGGTGAAGGCCATTTGAGGACATTTTTCTCTGTTATGTATATCACTTGCTAAATACAATATTTAAAAAATTTTCTAGGCGAAGTCTTTTGCTGGAAACATGAAACAGTTACATATGAAGAAGAAACTCCTTTATTCCTTCCTATTCTCAGTGTTATATTTTGTTTTCCTGGAGTGGTGGTGGGGGGGGCTTTCCCATCATCTAAAGAACCCACTTAATAATGAATTATAATCTTCAAGGACTTCACCCAGTGAATTACCAGAAACCAATGTATAAGAAATATCAACCCCCTAAGAGAAGAATGTTACTTTGAATTTTGAACGTGTTTGGTTTTAAATCACCTCTACCTCTACCTGTGCTCTCATTTTAAAAATGTAACTGTGAATTGTTCCTAAAATGGCAACACAAAGAGCACCTACATATGTATATTTAAACTAAAAATAAAGAGTTGCTAATTGTGATTTGAGGTCATTTTTAAACGGCCAGACCTGGCAATTTTTTATGACTCCCAAATGAATTTTGGTCTGAAAGGGTTTAGAAATCAAGATGGTAAACACTATGTCTAACAGCTGCATTAATATTTCACACACCCCAAGATTTTTGCTTTTATATAATTAAAATTTTATTTTTCATTAAATATATAACTGACCCCAAGGCAACTGCCGGGGCCAACGACATCCCTGCTGGAAGGAAGGCAAGATGCCTGGGCAGCGGGAGTGGCGCCTGCAGACCTCTCCCCACTGCAGGGGCCTGCTTCGCCCCTTGAACCAGAGAACGGAGGACCTACGTACCTTGGGCAACAAAGCTTTACTTTGTTTCTTTCCCTAAGCAGCACATATATTTTAGCTTTCAAAATAATCTTTTGTGGAACAAAAACAATCTTCCTTTTAAATTTATGACCTCCTTTAAAGGGCTTGATTGTCAAACTAAAGGTTAGTTAATGTCTTGGCTTCAATAAAACTTGATTAAACCTGAAAGATACAATAGTTACAAAATCATAAGAAATAGGAAAATGACATCAGATTTTTAACCTAAATCTCAGCAAATATCTGGAAAGTGGGATTTTCTAGAATAAAAGGAAAGCAAATGGTAGTTATTCTTTATGCAATATATTTAAACTATTTTGTAATTCCCCTGCCTCAGGAGTAAAATTATTTTTAAATTTAAAAAGGGGGCTAAAGAATATAGTATATGTGCATTGTTGATATTAAAAAACCCAAGGGATCATGTTTGTTAAAAAAAATCATTCAATAAACCATTTTGAGCTTACCCTTAAAAATGTATTATAAATGCCTATATTTTACAAGTAAATGCTATATTATCTTGGAAGTTAAAACCCCAAATTTAATTGGGAACTAAATGAAGAGCTGAGATTTTTTTTTGGTTTAATGAACCACTTAAAGTTTAGAAAAATGCATCAAATTAAAAACAACCCTCAATTTAGGCTGCAACACAAAACACCCACAGACCTCAGGAAATCACCAGGCTCATTCACCTTGACCTTTGGCCTCTCACACATTCTAACATTTAGCTTTCTTCCTTCTGTCCATCTGCTTGAACCATTAGTAAAGTTCTTTTGCAACAGCTTGCACAAGTAAGCCAGCTGTCATCAGAGCATATTTAAACTCTGCCTCTTAGTTTCCACTGAATCATGTGTTTGCCCACAGGTCTCATTAAACACAAGGAAGGGCAGTAGTGCTGCTTCAAAACACTCTGGGGAAACAGACCGTCTTCTTAAAAGGGTGGTCCAAAGGCCCTAAGACTAATTTGCTTGCTTACTTTTCTGTTTTTCAATATACAGAGTAGTTTTCTATAGAGAAACAAGATGAATGGGAAATGTATGCTAGGTGATATATAGCAATAGAGGATGAGAAGTACATTAGCAAAGGAAAAAATTAATTTATCCTTTAAAGTCAGCTTTAAAAAAACTATTGTACAAACTTCCATTGCTTCATTTGGCTTAGGAAATAAATCATTTGTGATAATTTCCTGATCTTACCACCAAAAGTCCAGTAGAGGAGGAAATTCAAGAAAATGGTTAGATGCCAAAGGTTAATTGAACTGTCTTTAGTAAAGCCCAATGAAGATAATGAAAATGCATCCACTTCCGTACTATGGAAAGGGTTAAAACACTGAACCTCCAAGTGAACAGGATATAAAATTTCAAGGTCCATTCGAAGGGGTAAGGCCAGGAAACAATTAACACCAGGTAAACCAGGCAAATTAGAATGGATAACAGGGATTTGGGCTTCCATTTTTCACAGGCACAGTTTAGATATTTTGGCTGGTCTCCCAAATACTTTTCATTTTCACTGCCATCAGTCTGCCGAGACCGAGGTCAGATTGTAAAATCAATCATGATGAATATTAACCAGGGCACACTCTGCTAAAGCCAGCCCATCAACAGAATGATCAGAAACACAAATCAAGTAGCAAGACTAAGAGGTTTCACTTGTGCATCATTGGGGTGGCTGTTGTATTTGCATCAGAACTAATATTTCAAAGGTAAATTAACAATGATGTCCTCCAACTTTCTCTGAATCACACACAGCCCTGATGATTCAAACCACGTCTCTTGGGATCTCTCTGCTTTTGCTCTGTCCCTCCCTCTCCTTGTCAGGCATACTCATGCACATACCACACCTTCTCCACCCCGTCACCAGGCATTACAAAATAATGTGTCACTAGTGTTTTCATAGGGAAAATTATTTTGTGTAGAAATCCTCTCTGTGCTAGATATACTTCATACGTTTTAATTCGAACTCAGTTTGTAGTTATTTGCGTTTGTACTTTATTTTTCTTGATCACTTTGGGGATAAATCCTCAATGGGAATTTTCGAGAATATTCAAGGGTGTAGGGCAAGGGGAACCTACCTATCTATGTACCTCTTTCCTCAAATTCAAGCTTCTGCTCTTAAAAACTGCACCTTCTCTGGGAGTGTGAGATAGCAATACAGGGCATTTTCTTCTTTCTGTTCTTCCACTGCTTCTGAGAGACTGAATATACATATAGGTAATGCTCATACCCTATATAAAAACAGAACTCTGACCCACAACTTGCATCAAGCTTCCCTGAAAACCAACTCCTTTATCTACAAAAACCAGCCAGGAAGCCAGCCTGCTATTAGTCAGACTTGTAGGAAGTCAGACCATTATCTCTAATAACAATCCAGGAAGCCAAACAAAAACCCCTGTAATAATTGGCCCCAAATGGCCAGGGCTTGATTCATAACTGACAGCTTCCCTCTTTTTTGTCCTCTCTGCCAACTCAGGACCAACCAGAGAAAGCTAAATATGTACCCCCCTAACCAATCACATAGGAAGTCCTGCTTCTCATTAGCCTGTCTATAGCTTTCCTATGCCAACTGCCTCCAATCAGAGTAGCCTTCCCTTTTTCCCACTATGGTGCTTTCCCACTCCTCTGACTGCCTTTGAGTCTCTGCCAAGTGCAAATGATAGTTCTGACTCTCTTGTTATATAGCAAGCTCTGAATAAATAGTCTTCCCTTGTTCTAGTTTATTTTGTCTTTATTTCCACACTTCCAAGAAGGAGCGGTTAATCTGAGTATCCAGTTGGTGTCTTGGCTAAAGCACATTTTTCCAGTCTTGTTGGCAGTAACTGACTTCATACAAGAAATAGTATCTATACTCATTTCTCCTTTTCTGCCTTTTTATACGCTTCATCCACTGAAACCCTAGGGGGAGAAGATGGTTATCAGCATCTCCTATCTAAACTCATTGTCTTACTATGTGGAGTCCACTCCACATGGGTATAGAGTCAGGCACTAGCATTTCAGGGCCAAAATATCCAATGGGGAGATCAAAGCCATTTCACTTGATGTAGACAGTTGTAGCACTGTAACCTGAGTGACTTTGACTATGCGTGCAGCAGCTTGCTTTGGCTCCTGGGGGCTGAAGTGGTTCATATTGGGGTCACATCTTAGGTTGCAGGCTGGCACTAGATTAGCAGATCTTGATGCCTGGAGGGGCAGGAGGACACTTAAGTTCCATAGTAATTTCAGGATACCAGTATTTGATATTTGGGACCTTTAAATGGCTGCTATCAAGCATTTCATATAGTTGGTGATATTTGGTGGCTCTTGAATTCATTATATTGCCCATAGGCTCCCATCCCTCAACACGTGTCCTCAAGCTAGTGTGAGGTTATCCATTGCAGAAAGGCTGGTCTAGATTGTGGGTCTAACCAAGTAAGAAAATGGACTTCATCAGTAAACTGTTTAAAAGAAACAGGTGTCTTTTTTATAAAACATGTGCATTGTATTTTGGGGTAATGTAGAGGATAAAAATCTGTGTAATTATTATAGACTCAATAAGAAGGAAATTTAAGATGTGTATGGCAGAAAACTCTGTCCCTAGGAACCAGAGATTCAGGGATAAAGAGGATAAGTATTTAACTCAGGATTTTTCATCTTTCTCTCAGAAAAGGAATTGTAAGGATATATAAGAAGAAGAAGCAAAGAAGGGAAGGAAGGAGGGAGAAAGGGAAGGAAAATAGAAAAGGGAAGGAAGGAAACAAGAAAGAAAGGAGGGAAAGAAAGACATAATGACTTACATGAGGAAGAGAATTTTACTTGAGAAAAAAGTAAACACACAGAAGCCAAGACAAACAGATATAGAAAATAAAAAGAAAGTATACTCTCTACATAACTGATATTAAAACTAGAGAGAAAAATCAGGCCATATTTTATCTAGATCAGGAAGGGTAACTAGGGACTTTAGTACAAGAATCCAACTGGCAAAAACTGAGTACTCTATGCAACATTCCTTAGAGGGTAGGATTCTTGGCACAAAGGTATTCCAGAGCACAGTGCAGTGGAAAAGACCTACTGGGACACAGAAAGAAGCCTGGGGTCCCTGCAAGGCATGAAGAATAGAGAAAAGCTCAGACACTTTATGTGGAGAAGGTGGCCCTTTAAATGATGCTCAGAGAAATGCCTGGTAGACCACGGCCCCAAGAATTGGAGCTTGTGGTCACTAAATAGAAACTCTACTTGAATTTCCAGGAACATAAAAGAGGAAGGAAAATTAAATGGTTTAAAATATGTAAATGAGTACTAAGGAGAAGAAGAGAGCCTTGACTTTATACGAGGATGCCACCATTTTGTAGGAAGACAAAGTTGTCTTAAATGCCTCTTATTGATGTAAGATGCCATAGACAGTGGATTTGTTTTCCTGGAGAACATTGACTGTAATCTTAGTTTTCCCCTTTTTATTGAATTTATTGGGGTCCCACTGGTTAACAAAATTACACAAGTTTCATGTGCACAAACACATCATCTGTACACTGTATTGCATATTCAAGGTTGACTATAGTTTTAAATGTTTCTTATAGATTATGTGAGATGAACACTGAAAAATGCCCTTTGGATTCAGTGATATGGAGTTCTATGAACTAGATGGAGAAGTTTTAATCAACGGAAGAATGAGAAGCAAGCAAGATGGCAGTTGGTTGAGAGGTGGGAAGTAACAAAATTAGATGATGAATTTAGACCACTTTTTCAAGAAGTTTTCTTTTTAAAGAAAGATAATTTGGGAGCTGGAGGTGTGTGTGTGCGTGTGTGTGTATGTGTGTATTAATGGGTGGCACCTCAACAATTTATGTGTCCTCATGAAAGAAAATTTTTGACCATACAGAAAAGAGACAGAGTAATTAGTAGTTTAAGATGGAAAGTGTTCAGCTCTAAAGCATTGTTGGAGGAATTGGATGGATGGATGGATGGAGTACAACATGCAAGAAGTAAAAGTAATGACACAGATGAGGTCAGAGGGAGAGTTTTGGTGAATGAAGTTGAAGGAATCTCCCTATGTAATGGCTTCAATTTTTTCTGTGAAGAGAGAGGGAGCTGTGGCCTGATACTTGAGCAAAATATAAAGTTAGAGGGGTAAGAATCTGCAAAATACAAAATGGGGAAGGCAGGAGTTTTGAGTAATGATTTACAGCAAAGGTGATTTTATTTCAGGGGATTATGTCATTGTGCTATTTGAGCTTGATATGAGGTATCCAGAGAGCTTTACTGAGTGGTTTGGGAGGAAGACTACAGAATTAAAATGCCATTCTCATCACATCATATCCAGGGCACATAGTATGCACATGTCTTACCACTGTTGATGTCACCCTTGATCACCCAGCTGGGACGCTGTTTGTCAGGTTTCTTCACTGTTAAGTTTTTCTTGCCTCCTCTCCTTTCATACTATACTCTTCTGAAAAAAGTCACTATATGTAGCCCACACTTAAGTAGTGGAAAGTTGTGTTCCATCTCCTGGAAGACGCAGTATCTACATAGATTATTTAGAATTGTGTTGTCTACTCCCCCATTTATTTGCCTATTTGGCAGTTTTTTAATATTAGTGTGGACACATGGCTAGTTATTCTGTACTTTTGTGTTATAACCCAATCCTTCCTTCCTTCCTTCCTTCCTTCCTTCCTTCTTCTTTCTTTCTCTTTCTTTCTTTCTTTCTTTCTTTCTTTCTTTCTTTCTTTCTTTCTTTCTTTCTTTCTTTCTTTCTTTCTTTCTTCTTAAATTGTTGCAGTATTGCCCACCAGGGCCTTCTTCATTTGGTTCCTGTGTGCCTTTGACATCCCTATCATTGCAGGCTTTTTTTTTTTTTTGAGCACTTCCTTACTTCTTGGCACTCCAGGTACTCATCTTATATATTCTCAAGCTAATTTTTCCTCCCTCCAACCTTTCCACAACACTAATATTGTCTTTTGATCTAATACTATATCCCAAAAGACTTCAAACAAGATACCAAAATAAAGCATTTATTCAAATTTCCAAGGAAATTTTAACTTCACATCTGGTAATTAATAAGATAAATCAAAAACAACAACAAATAACCATAAATGTACTGCAAAAATATGCTAAGGATTGTGCAAGTATCCAGGAGATGTGAGATACAGGAAGCATCCTTTCTAAAAAATGGATTCTTGAAATTCTGCCTCCATATGGATGACTAGTGAACCTGATAGACCTTTCTTCTAACAATAACTTAGAGTACTGGGCATTTTTTAAATGTATCTTTTTGAATGCATCAATAATTTGCCAGGAAATAACAAATTTTCAAACACCAATAACTAAGAATAGCTTGCCTTCTAAAGGCTGATCCCAAGTTAACTTGAGCTTCAGTTTTCAAGGCTCATCAAGCTATAGAGGAGAAGATGCAAAGGCCAGGGTAGGTGTGTGTCTGTCTGTCTGTCTGTCTCTGTCTCTGTGCGTATATATATATATATATATATATATATATATATATAGAGAGAGAGAGAGAGAGAGAGAGAGAGAGAGAGAGAGAATGTAAATAAATACATTCTTCCCTGTTGCCCAAGGAACAGCAAGGGAAATTGTCTTGGATATTGATGCTTGGAGAGAAGAAAAAAATAAACTCCTTTCAAAATCTGTAACCATAGCAAGCCTTATATGGGTTACAACCAAAATTACTCTGCCTTGAAAATATGAAGAAACTTAAATCCAGAGTTCAGTTCAGAGTGATTCCAAATTGCAGTGATTCCAAAATGAGGTTGAGGGACTCTCCCCATGTAATGGTTCTTGGTGGTATTCCCAGTTTACAAGGAAAAATCATCCCCAGAGAAATCCACTTTCAAACTAGTCCTCAAAGAATTTACTTAAATGAAATTCCAAGAAATTGGTATTCATGATTTAATAAAATTCCTAATAAGAACAAGGAAATAAGTTACCATGAACAACCCCCATGCCCACCAGCTATTAGTGTCATTGAACAAATTATAAATTTAGCATGCTGTATATGTTCAACAAAATAAAGTGAAAAGTTTTAAAAATATGAATGAGGAGAAAGGGCCTTTAAAATGATGTAAAATAGATGAAAAAAGTGGGAGAACTTCAAGAAAGAAAATAAAATTACTAAAGTTAAAACTTAATAAAAATTTCAAAAGAGCTCAAATAATGCTGAAGCACAAATTAACAGGAAGATCTAAAAAAAAATCTATAATGCAGCACAAAATGACAGAGCCAAAGAGGAGAAAATGAGAGGAGACAGAAGTTCAGACAGTCCCCAAAGGGAAATGAGTAAATCCAGAGAACAAGAAAAACTGAATAGATAATGGCTGAGAATTTTCCATAATTGATCTTACTGCATCTTCTTATCCAATGGGACTAAAAGTCCAAAACAGGATGAATATAAAGAAGCCCACACTTAGAGACATCATGATGAAAGTATACAATACCAAAGGCCAAAAGAAGTGTAGAAGTTGCCTGAGAGAAACATCAGGTCCCATAAAATGAAATGACAATTAGTCTGTGAAATGGCTGCCCAAAAACAACAGAAGGAAAAAGATGTAGAATTGTAGCTTCAATATGTTGAAAAAAATATACACCTCAAGTTCTACACTCAACTAAATATATTTCAAGAATGATATATAAAGACACTTTCAGACAAATAAAAATTGAGAAAGTCTGCCACCAACCCACACTCAAGGGATTTCTAAATGGTGTACCTCAGACAGAGAGAAAGTAATTGTAAATAGGTCTGAGATGCAAGAAAAAGGAATGATGTTCAAAGAAAATGGTAACTACATGGGTAAATCATCAGGTGCTGAGTAATGATCTCTTGCAGTGAGGAGAAAAATAGACCTATGACACAGGCCACAAACAGTATTTATTGGATTCAGAGATATGGAGGTCAACGGTGACTAGATGAAGTTTTAATCAAAGGAAGAATGAGAAGCAAGACAGATGGGAGTTGGTTGAGAAGTGGGAGGTAACAAAATTGGACAATGAATTTAGACTACTTTTTCAAGGACTTTTGCTTTTTAGGGAAAGAGACAGATAATTTGGGAGCTGGAGGGTCTGTTAGTTAGTGATTGGAAATCCATAGTTCTAAGAGACCTAGTAGTGTTCAGATGTAGATATAATAATTGATTAAATTATATTATAGTCTACAGCCTACTATCATCTTATTTTGTATGATATCACTAGTCCAAATTTGTCAGTAATAACATTGAGTACAAAAAGACTAATTGATCCAGCTAATTCAATTTTTAAAAAATATTCAAAATATAATAGCATCGAAAATATAAATTTCCTAGGAATAAATCTATCAAAATATATACAGTCAAACTTCTGTTCTCAAATATCTTGGTTCTTGAACAGTTAGGTTCTTGACCAAGTTATTCACAGATAAAACATCTCAGTTGTGTGACAAAACTCCAGGTCTTGATTCTCTTCCCAGCAACCCTTTCATGCTGACACCTGTGTGACCAGTCACACATCTCTCAGGCAACAAACAAAGGATATTTGGTTTTTGAACAAATTGCTTCTCAATTTTCTGGAATGAATGAATGAAGTTCGAGAACTGAGGTTCCACTCTATAAGAGCTTTATGGAGAGATTCATAAAATTTTATTGAAATACATTTTATTTAAGAGAGAGACATGCCTTTTTCACAGAATTAAATTTAGTGTGTACATATATACACAAATTTAATATATATGTATGTATGTATATCTATATATAAGTATATGTAAGATACATATATAAATTATTGGGGAAATAAGTGTGGAATACTATATGGCACCTAAAAGCAACAATTTTTAATTTCATGCAATACCATAGATGAATCTTGGGGTACAGGTTGAATGAAATATACAATTTACAGATATATAATATTGATGAGGAATACAAAAATACATTTAAATATAAAGAAAAGTGAGAGAAAAAAACAAATTTAAAGCTGGTTACAACTGCCTTAAAGGGGATGTATGAAAATAGGTGGAAAGGGTACATGGGAGAACTCCAAGGTGGTAACATTCTATACCTTGATCTGGGTGAGAGCATACAAATTTTGAACATATCATTCCCATTCACATGTCACACATATTTCATTAAAATTCTTGTTGCTTTTCAGTTGTCTTACTGAACAATAAGACAGTCTCCTAAACACACACACATATATGCACGCTCCAGTCCTGCTAAGGGTAGGTAGGTCACTGGTATTGCATAAATCCAACTCTTCAGGTGTAGAGCCACCAGAATTCATTACCAAAGTCTAGATTAGTAGAGTAAGGGCATTCTCATCAGTCTTAGGTTTTCTTGACTATTAATACTTTCAGATAATCTTCAAAATCATAAATATATAATCAATGTTATTTTATTAAGATTGCAATAAATAACATAAATTATAAATAACAATGTTTCCAGTAAGAATCAAGAAATAACTATTCATATATTAAGATTTCCTGTTATATTATTCTGTAAAGTTTGCTTTCTTTTTATAGACTCCATAATTCATTTAGAAGTTATCTCAATTTTTTTTTGCTATTTTTGTTTGTTTTGTTTTTGTTTTTTAGCTATTTGGAATATCACCTTTTTAATATCTTCTATCTCATTTTACAGTATAAGAAATGCTATTTGTTCACATTTATTTTATGTCTGATAATTTTATTTAATGTTATTATTTCTGAGTTTTTCATTCATTTACTGTTTTAACAAATATAAAATCATATGGTCTGAAACAAAGATGTAATCACCTCCCACTTATAATATTTAATTTAATTTTTCATATCTAATTTCATTGGATAGATATTAAGGAAAAAATGAAAGACTAATGATGGCGAACAACAAATTTCTCATGCTAACAAAAATGCCTCTGCTATTCCACCATTAAATATTGTGATACTACCTACTGAATTAAGGTAGATATTCTGCTAAAGAAATATTCTACTTTTTGAACATTTTTAAAGATTTAAATTAGAAATGGATATTGAATTATATCAAAAGCCTTCTTAAAAATCTATTGAAATTACCTCATATATATTCTTATTAGACCTACTGATGTAAGTATTTAAAATTTTTCTAATGTTAAACCATTCGTGCATTTTTCTAATGTTAAATCATTCCTAGGGAAAAACTTGATGGGTTGGCATGACTAATACTTTAATTTATCAATTTTTTTTACTTTATTGTTGTTCAATTACAGTTGTCTGCATTTTCTCCCCACCCCTGCCCCTCACTGCAGCCAAATCTCGTTGTTCAATTACATTTGTCTGCATTTTCCCTCCACCGCTTAATTTATAAATTTTAACATTTTTCACTCGTTTTAGGTAAGTGCCTTTATAAGATAAATTAGCCTATAATTTTTCTTTGGAGCTGTTATTTATAAAATTTTGTTATCAGGATTTTACTAGCATCACAAAATTAAAAATATAGGACTATCTTCTTATATTCATTATAGTTGATTAAAATATTAAATTATTTTTAATAGTTTAAAATAATAGCACATATGAGTTGAAAAATAAAGCTCTGTTTCTGCTGCTTATTTTGAGGTAGTTTTCTACTAATTAGAATTTTATTTCATATTTGAGTCTTCAAATATTCTACTTATATAATCATTTAGTGTTTTAGAACTAGAGCACTTGTTTTATCAAGATTTTCAAATTCCTAAGTATACCAAAGAAGATATGGTATACTCTTTGTAAATATTTACTTGTCTTCTATTTCTTGATTATATTTGTCATATACTTTTCTGTGTTATTTCAGCCTTGTTTGTCTCTATTTTCAAAAAGTCATTTCCTGGGCTTTTTCAACAGTTAGTCCATATGGAAATCAGTTTCCCTAATTTTTTCTACCCTGAAATATTTGTTAGTGTCTGGATAGTTAACAGCTCGGGATGGTAAATTCGATGTGATGTTTTAATTGCTCAACTGGTATAACTTGTTATTAACCTAAGTTTAGAAATAGTTATAAACAAACCAGTCTAGAATAGCTATACTCTCTAGGACAGTTAATCCACTACTGTTTATAAACAACATATTCACTAACTTTGTAACAACCTAGAAACCAACCAAGCTGTCAGATCTCACAGAGCAACATTTCAGATTATTGAAAAGGAAAGCAAGAGCTGGAAACACTGATATTAAAACCAGCAGTGGGAATTTCACTATCATTTTTAAACAATTAAAATACTTGTCCGGGTAAACCAAGTACAGAACATGTCAGGTTTAAAATTACTGTGCTGTCACAAACTTCTCTGAAAAAGACCACGAGTAGCACAAACCTAGTAACCACAAACAGCTAACATTTTGTAAGTGCTTACAATGTGCCAACCATTTCACTAAGCACTGTTTAACTGCAACAAAATTTCTATGAGAAAGGTACTATTGTTGTAGATCAGGACTTTGGTTAACTGATCTAAGGGCAGAAAGTTCTAAGTGATAAAATTTATATTGGAACCCAAATTGATTTTTCAATAACATTGAGTACCTACTATATGCCAAGATTTGTGCTAGGTATGGGAGATCCCAAGGAAAACAAGACAGACAGGCTCTTAATTTTATATATTTTTTGTTCTGAAAGAGGGAAACAGATATTAAGTGTGTGTGTAAATAAATATATATATTTACACACACACACATATTTACACACAGACACATATAATTATTTCAGAAAATGAAAGAGCTATGAATATTGAGACATAAATTTCAGATGTAGAGAATAAACAGAAATGCAAATCCTTGATTAAACTAACCCTTTTGAAGAGTTCAAAAGAACAGCGTTACTGAGCATAGGGATTGTATTGCTTTAAATAGAGACTGAAAATATTTTAAGGTAGCAATATTAGTTTAAATTATCTCCTAAGAAACAGTTAACATCACTCTGAAAGAAAAAAGAAAAAGATACTGGGACAGAATCCTGAAATTCTATAGGCCCAAAGACCTTAAGTAGCTTAGCAAAACCTCTGTAGTCTGTTCAGCTCATTTAAGGCTACTTTTCCCCTCCCCCCTTTCTCCCTGTCCCTACACCCCATTCATCACTTCACAATAGTTCATCCAAGAGATGATGAGCACAAAGATGGTTCTGGCAGACTTTCCTGGCAAGGTGAGGTTGGAAAAATAATTTGGCCATTGATGTCAAAGGAAGTCAGGAGTTCAGAATGACTAGTTAGAACCTAAGGAATTTAAGATTTCCATCTCAGCCTCATAATTTGGAGGTAAACTTCCTCAATCCACAATGAAGTCCTATTTCTTGCCAGTTATTGAAGTGCTTTCCCCTGTCAATCAACATCACTTTGGTTGAATGTAAGCCATGTGGATTTCATCAGGACCTCTATTTTAAACAGAATATCAAGGAAACTGCTTTGTTTGGGTTTAGAACATATGTACACTGTATGCTCTTGTAAAAAGTAACCCTGTGATAGAGGCATGTATCAGAAGGGAAATTTATTTTATGATCTCTATTTCTTCCATTGTTAAAAGTGAAATGGTATAAATACAGTAATAAACTTTATAGTTCATACAAAAACAATTTCTAATTAGGATACTTCTTTCACACCATGAAGACAGGGGCCACCGCTGGCACTCTTGCAAGAAGAGTATGTTTCGTGTCCCCTTGAAGTAGCTTAGCTTCTAGAGAAAGAGATTGAATTTTGCCATATTTGATTTAGAAACTCTTTTCTTGGTATATGAGGTGCCAGAATGCTTTCCATCACTCCTTCAGCAACACAAAACCCCAGTGAACAACTCCTAGGCAGGACACTATTTGGCCTCCTATGACTCTTTGTACAGTTCTGAGGTGATACCCACTTTGTAATTTAAGGAATTCTTAGTCTGTCTAGATAAATAAAGACTGACAAACAAATGTTAGCACAACCACATTTATTTATTTGTTTTTCCCTATTTCCAAAACTGATGTAGGCAACCTAAAATTAAAAAAAAAAGAAAGTAAAAGAAAATAAAGAGAAAGAAAGAAAGAAAGAAAGAAAGAAAGAAAGAAAGAAAGAAAGAAGGAAGGAAGGAAGGAAGGAAGGAAGGAAGGAAGGAAGGAAGGAAGGAAGGAAGGAAGGAAAGAAAGAAAGAAAGAAAGAAAGAAAGGAAGAAAGGAAGAAAGGAAGAAAGGAAGAAAGGAAGAAAGGAAGAAAGGAAGGAAGGGACAGAGAGAGAAAAGGAAAAAAAAAAACAAAGAAGGAAAGAAAAGAAAACAATGGCCTTGGAATCCTTCCAAGGCATTTTTATTCAATCCATGGTTCTGGATTTCATAGAACAATTGCATTTTTTTCTGAGTGATGAAAAATTTTTTCTTCACTCACTTCTTCAGTTTTTCTTCTTAAATTTGATTATTAACTGTGTATTACTTTAACATCTTTCAGAAATAAATGAGAGGTCAGACAATTAGGTTTGTTTTCTATCCCTGTTCCATATTCACCCAGTTTCCTCTACCTACTCTCAACTCAACCTAATGGAAACTACTCTCAGGAATTTTGTTAGGTCTCCTCTGTTAGTTTCCATATGTATTTTCAATATACATACATATTATATATGTGCACTAGACATACATTCATACACACAGTCTTTTTTACACTGTGCATCCATTTTACACCTTATGTTTTTTTCACTTAAGTATCTTAGAGGTCTTATCTTAATACAGAAGAGAATGACATCACTTTTTTGAAGTTGAGTAGTATCCCATTATATGGGTATCCTCTAATTTATTGACTTAGTCTCTTTCATTTACTTATTTATTTTTAATGTACTGGAGTGGCATTGGTTCACAAAACTATACAGGTTTCAAGTGTACAACTCAACAAAACATCATTGGCACACTGCACTGTGTGATCATTTCCTAAAGCAAAGGCTCTTTCTGCCCCCATTTATGCCCTCTTTGCCCACCTCCATCTACCCCCAGCCCCTTTCCCTCTGGCTATCACCACACTGTTGTCTGTGTCTATGCCTTATGTATATATGTTTTTTTTGTTTAATCCCTTCACCTTCTGTCATTCATACCCCTAAATACCCCTCCCATCTGACAGTTGTCTGTCTGTTCTCTGAATCTACGTCTGTTTCTGTTTGTCAGTTTGTTTTGTTCATTAGATTTCACATATAAATGAGATCATATGGTATTTTTCTTTCTGTGACTGGCTTATTTTATTCAGTATAATAATCTCCAGTTCTATCCATTCTGACACAGAAGGTAAGATTTCCACTTTTTTACTGCCGAGTAGTATACCATTGTGTAAATGCACCACAGCTTTTTTATCCATTCATCTACTAATGGACATTGGGCTGTTTCTGTGCTGCAAGAAACATAGGGGTTCATATATTCTTTCAAATTAGTGTTTATTCTGATATATTCCAAGAGGTGAGATCACTGGGTTAAAAGGCAGTTCTATTTTTAATTTTTTGAGGAAACTACATACTATTTTCCATGGTGACTGCACCAGTTTGCATTCCAACCAACAGTACACAAGCCATTTCCTTGCCAACTCTTATTGTTTGTTGATTTACTAACGATAGCCATTTTGGCAGGTATGAGGATATTTCTCATTGTGTTTTCATATGCATTTCTCTGATGATTAGTGACATTGGGCATTTTTTCTTATGTCTATTGGCCATGTATAGGTCCTCTTTGGAGAAGGGTCCTTTGCCCATTTCTTAATTAGGTGGTTTGTCTTCGTGGCTGTTGGGAACCACCCTGCCTGGTTTCAGAAGCTGTAACTCCCCATGGCTAAGGCTGAGTGGGCAACCTTTGGACCAGAAGCCACTAAGGAGACAAAGCTTACCTCCCTGGCAGGAGCACCACCTCTGCCCACTTTACTTCACTCTGTCTGGCCCCCAGTGCTTGCTCAGTTAGCCAATGATGGGTAAGATTCCTCAAAGGGGGGGAACAACCTAAGACAGGTACAATCATGTGGGAGGCCCCCAAGGAAGGACTTTGGGGGGTACAGCAAAAGGGGGTAATGTACCCTCACCCCTCGGCTTTGACAAATACTGAGTCCTCATTCTGTCTGCAAGAAGTCTGCTAATCTCTTGGCTGCATTACTACTCCTGCCTGATTTAAGCCTGAGACAATGTCGTAAGCCTGAAATAATGACAGAGGGTGGTACAGCCCTGTGCTGGAAAGAGCCGGTTTCCTGGGCAATCAGGTCTAAGAAAGAATATGTAAAATCCTGTGAAACCTGCTTTTTTTAGAGTGCTCTCAATTAAATAAGGGTCCAAGCAAAAAGTGAGTTTGTTCCTCAGAAATTTTATTGCTCTTTAGCTATCTGACCCTGACTCAAAATAGGCCCTCAGAGTTCTTTATGTATTGTTTAATCCTTATTGCCTGACAATGATTAATGCTTTATCTGTATTCTTGTGCAAAGGAACCCAATAAAAGCCCATTGAGGAAAAGGCTCTCAGCCCTTCCCCTTTGAGAGATCAGCCACCTTTCCTCCCCAAGCAGATCATGTCTTGGTAGACTTACTCTCATCTGTGGCGGCGGTGGGGGGGGGGGCCTTTGGGCTGAGCCCCCCACACTCTGCATTGAGCTGTGTAAGTTCTTTATATATTTTGGAAACTAATCAGATGTGTCAGATATATGGGAGAAATAATGTTCTCCCATTCAAAGGACTCCCTTTTCATTTTGTTGATGGTTTTTTTCACTGAGCAACAGCTTTTTAGTTTGATGTGGTCTTGTTTGTTTATTGATGTAGTCTTTTTTAAATGAGCATCAGGTTACCCAGCCCATTTCATAACTTTATATTTTCATGTATTTTATATTATTTATGTATGTGTAATTTTGATAGCTGGCTATTGATGATTTGCTTTCTATAAATGTTTAGCAATTTACACTCCCACCAACAGGTGTGATCATGTCTATTTCCCCCTGATGATTTCTAGGAACTCTTGATACGTTAGGGAGATCAGCATTTTTTTCTGTGATAAAAAGTGTGTATAGTTTCTGATTAGTTGTTTATTATTTTTACTTTGCTTAAGGGGTTGTTTTGTTGTTTTGTCTAAACTATTTATTAATCTTTTACTTATGGCTTCTAGATATTAACATAGTTCCAAAGACATTCCCTACTCCAAGATCTCTACTAAATTATGTTACAGTTTCTTCAATTACATTTACGGTTTCAGTTTTAGATTTCAAATTCCTATCCATTTTGGAGTTTAAACTGATGGATGTATGACATGAAATACAGGTTCAACTCTATTTTTTTCTAAATGGTTACTCAGATGTCCCAACATTATTTAATAAAAAGTTTGTCTTGTGTCATTAATTTGAGATACAACTTAGACTTTTTCATCTATTCCATTGGTCTATCTGTCTGTTCATGTGCCAATACCAAGACTTAATAATTAAAGTTTTAGTAATATATTATCTGGGAGATATAATCCCTATTATTACTGTTTTCAAAATCTTTCTGGCTGTTCTTCTGTTTGTTTCCATTTGAACATTAGAATTACATTTTCAAGTCTAAAAAAATCTATTGGCATAATTATAGGAACATATTAAATATACAAATTAATTCAGTATGTGTTGACCTTTTTGTGGTTATGTTTTTAAGTTTTCCTATGTAAGATGATGGTTTGTTTTTGCATTTATTTATGTCTTCTTTTGTACCCTTCGGAAATATTTTAAAGTTTTCCTCATATGTGTTTTGTATATTTATTCTTATTCTTATGGGTTTTCTCTATTTGTTGCTATAGAAAGTGAGTTTTTATTGTATCTACTAAATTATTGATCACCTATTATATGTCGGGTACAATGATAAGCACTGGAGTACCACATGAAAGGAACGAACAAGCTCCCTCCCCTTACAAAGCCTACAATAACAGTGGTATACCGTACAGTAAATGAATGGTCACAACAATAACTACAGTGAGAAAGCCCACAAGGGAAAGTATGGCGACAGAGTACAAATAGGAACATAATCTAGACTAGAAGATCAGAGAAGGTTTCACTGAAGACATGTTACTTTAAGGAAAAAGGGAGGCAATCCAGCCTGTATCACTAGTAGATCTTGAATAACTTCTTGAGGTCCAATTGTACTGAGCATAAACAAAATTTACTGTATGTCTTTACATATTTGAGTCTGAGTCCGTCAGACCCAGTGAGATATTTAAAGAAGAAAAATCCTGGTTGCATTGTTAATATTTTTCAATTTTCCAAGTTCCAGAAATGATAGTCTCAAGGCAAAGCACCTCAACCCCTTCTAGATTTGCCAGAATAAATACATATGTACACAAAAATAGGTAGTGCCTGTCAGTCATTCTTGGATGCTATTAGAGACAGTTATAAAAAATTTTCAATAATGACTTTAAAAGGAGATCCCTAAGATTTTGTTTTGAGAGTCTTTTGTTTGTTTGGGGGGTGTGGGTGTGTGAAATTACCAAGATTATGGCAAAATATACCATCAGAAAATTGAAAATAAATTTCAAAAGAAACAAATAAAAACATACCAAATTGATAAATTGGCTTAAAATAGATTCTTCTATATCAAAACCTCACTAATTGTGTCCAGGCTTATTAGCAAGACTGAGCCACACTTGTTGAGAACCAACATTAAGGACAGGCTTAAGGGTGAGATGTTTCCGTTTATTTCTATTAAGGGCACAGTTACTCCTTGAGGCTTAAATGGAAGCACCACTGTAGGCATCCTGGAAAATGGAGGCAACAATCAAGAGCTTGAAGGAAGTCAACGTTGCATTTGTAAGAGAGATGACAGAAGAAGTAAGACAGAGATGCTGATGAGGGTAGAAGATGCAGAGGCAAACAGAAGGAAACTGGGTACCAGCTGCTTTAAAAGGGGATCAGGAAAATGAGGGTATCTAGGACAAATGAGTACTGTTTTCTGCAAAGCCCAGAGTGTCCTTTAGAGCTTTGCTAAGAAAAACAAATTTAGACAAGCTGGGTAAAGGCTGGACTCAATTTTGGAAAAGTCTAAATTAGAGAACATTTTAAATAACATGCAATCTCTATGTTCTCAGGTATGTTCAATAACATGGGTTTCTCTAAGTGTGTAAAACAATCTGTTATCTTACACAGCATAGTCTTATTTACCTTCCTAACTTACCTGCAATTTTTCATAGATAGGACAGAAATTAATTGTACTCCCTGTCTTGTCCAAACCGTCACAGTTATTTTATTAATGAAGTATAGTTAATGAGGTTTTCCCTGCTGCCTGACTCCCCCTCTCTCTCTTTCATTCTGAAAGGTAGCTGTGTCTGTTTTGTATACTTCTAAGTTTCTCATCCTCTTCTATAAACTCAGGGTTGTTGTGGTAGGGGCATCACCAGGCAGAGCTATACCTAGTCTTTTAATGAGTGGAGAGGATCAATGCTCAGTTAAATAAGAAGTCATAGCAGTCTGTCGTGGTATCAGTAATTATTAGACTTTCATGCTGGTTGTCTCCTCCTGGCTACTTGAAACTGAAATTCCCTATGATTGGAAATGACTTCCCCAGATGTTATTCTTCCAGAATCCCTAAAGCCAGGTGCTGCTTTGATTCAGGGCCTCAGGAAATAAGTCTTTTTGAAGTATCTTCCATCAGGGGAATCCCTGTTCACTTCTTTATGTCCAGGAGAGCTGGTGTAGGTGACTCTGCTAAGACTGAACAGAAACACTGGAGCCCATTGCTGGTAAAGAAGAACCCCTTTGTGTGCCGGTTCTGATTGGTAGGAGCTGTCTGGAGCATGCCACTGAGAGACAGTCTGAAGCACACACAGAACCTGTGGGAAGTGTGCCACAGAGGATACATCATGTCTGCCACAGACATGGAGGGGAAGTAGCAGACCGTGGGTTGGTGAGGTGCTGTTTCAAGTCACAACTGCCTCACAAATTACCTTCTGAAAAATTCTCACAGAGCATCTACAACTAGTTGTGGGAACAAAATGAGAATCCAGTATGCTCACAGAAACAGAAAACAGTAAGAAGCTACATATTATTGAGAAGGTATCTGCTCACCTTGACAAACAGCCCTGACTTTGAGGGGAGAAACACCAGCACGCACTGAGAGAGGAATGTTTAATTAAAAGAGAGAGGGGTAAAGTCCTTGTTTATAGATTCTTAGTGAAAACAAGAAGAAAAGAAAATAGCAGTGTGTGTTTTTAGTTGCTAAAATTAAGGAAGCTTGCAGCAAGCCAAGCAAGCTTCCAATCCTTTCATAGTTTATGATAATCGTGTGGAAAAATCCACAAAGAAGAAAGAAAGAAATTCCCTAGTTTCCAGTGATGCCTCCCTCTCCCACTTGCCACCATTTGAGGAACTGGACAAATACTGACTCATTGGTTTTTCACCTCTGAGGTGTTCCCATTTCCTCTTGGTGCTGTTCCTTTTTAATATAACTCGTTACTTAATAAAAAAAAGAATAAAAATACTGAATTTTTACAAACACTAGCCAACTTTAACAAAGACTGGTACTTCACCTAGGGGGGCAGCGAGCTTTTGAATTAGGGACTGGGCCTCCAGTTCATGAACAATTCTGTTTAAACACTGCACCACTGCTTCAAAGCACAGCTGCTACTCAGGTCCAATGGGTGGACTGCACTCCAACAACAACACTGGGGTACCAGACACTTGGCCCAAATGCTCCTCCATGGCACCAGTGGCAAGAGGTAGTTCTCTCAGCCAGTCGGGATGACTGACAAATAATCAAATCTTTTTTCCACACATTGTGCCAGGCAGTGCACTCGGTTACTTAGAACATGTCTGCTTCAATACACTGGGCAATGGAAGAACAACAAAGCATGTCGTGTCTTCTTTCATTTTAAGTTCTCATTTGTTCTTTCGCGTTCTTTTAGCAATTCAGCATGTTTTGGAGTGCAGCAGGAGAGGGAAGGAAGAGGAAGAGGCAGAGACTTCCCCAGATGCTGGAATCCATGATCGCTGAGTCAGCTACAAGATGGTATGCTGGAGCCAGAACTGAGCTTGGAGACCTGGAGGGTGGTGACATGACTCACTTCAGTGCAAAAGGGCAGGCTCTGCTGAGACCCACAGAGCAGGCCTGAGAGAAACGGGTGGAAACATTACAAGGTAAAAGAAAGGATAAATAAAAGATACAGTCACAAATCCTGAAATATGTGTTTTACTGGAATGCTCTGTGTGTTGAGTGATTCCAGGTGTTTGGGTTTTGCTAATTACTTCTAAGATTTTGCCTTTATCTGGCAATTTGAGAGCACAGTCTTCCAAGTTTGCAGGGAAAAAAAGGCCTAAATGCTTTATATCTTATTATATTCTTGGTTTCTCTAGGCTTGTAAATTAAATGTCTGATAGTGTCAAATGCTGCTTCTCCAGCAAAAGGCACCGAAGCACCTGTCCTAACATCTACCACCCTCTTTACAGCCTTATCCTTGTGTGTGTGCTGTGGTGACTGATTCAACAACTACTCCCCAGACCTCTAACCAGATAAATAATCCTGAACTTGACTTCATAGACCATAAAACTTTTGGGAAGCTTCAAATTTACTAAAGATTTTATTCAAGATTTAGAGAGTGCACTGCACAGTTCATTCTAAATCAAATCAGAAAGAGTAAGAAGGTACCTATCATAACATCTGCCCATAAGAGATGCTACATACACCTGTTACAGTATTAATTACCATAATGCTGATTATTTTGTGAAAATGTTGGTATAGCTTGACAAATCACTAATACAGCAGTTTTTTAATTTGAGACTGAAAGGTTTGGTTTTTGTTTTTGTTTTGTTTTTTAAACAGAGTCTGTCATTCTCATAGACTTGGCTCAAAAACAAATAGCCTATATGGCAGGCTCACCTATTCAATGCCACTCAGCCTCAGCAATCTAAACCCATGCCACAGGGTATGTAGTTGACTGAGCCCACTAAACGAGAGTGAGGGTTTAAAAATGGCAAAGCAGTGACAAATGACCACACCAGCCCCACCCACTGGTGGCCCTTTTCCCTAACCAATTGTATCAGAATTGCTCAAGAATGAGACATCTCTTGAAATAAAACACAAAATAAATACAATTAGAACACTGTATACATGAAGACATACCAGCTGAATCTGGGAAAACTGAGTGAGAGCCAAATAGCAGTGGAAGTGGGGTGTCAGAGTAGGGTCCCTGAAAGTTGTCCCCTTACAGTGGGTGGGAGCTTGCACATGAGCTGCTCTGCAACAGAGCCTGAAGGACAAGGGCAGAGGGGTCCCAGGTATAGAACTTGCTTAGGCTCTCTGAAGATATGTGCATGTGGCCACTGAAAGGGTGGTCTACACTATATTTAGTCATGCCTTGAGACTCAAGAAGCTTTGCTTTGAAACTTCTAAATAAAAACATAAATGGAAGCCTTTTCACTCTTCACATTCAGCAACTTCCCAGAGCAGTCAGCAGGATCCTCACCCTGCCATAGGGACCCCTCTCTGCAGTGACAGCGGTTCCCCTGCCAGCAGATTTCAGGCTTAGCTCATACTGAGAGCAGCAGAGCTCCCTCTGAGCCTTGCCAGTAATGACAACCGAGAGACACAGCTCAGACCAATCCAGAGGCAGTTAAGACCCTTCTTGAGACTGCCAGAAATATCCTGGGGAAAGTTTGGAGAGGGCAAGGGTTCTTATGTAACAAATTTTTTTCCTGGATTGCAAGTGATAAAAACCCAACTCAACCTAGTTTAAGACAAGGATTTATTCGCTCACATAATGAGTAACCAAAGGGGTCATGCTGGCTTCCAGCATGGCTGGATTCAGGATTTCAGATGATGTCATTAGTTTTTCTGTATCTCTCTGTCTCTGTTGTCCCTTTGTCTCTGTCTCTCTCTGTCTTTTTCTTTCTACCTCTTAATTCTACTTTTCATCAAAATGTTTTTCCATGTCAGCCAAATATCCACTGAGCTCATGTCATCTTTGTAGCTGATGTTCCTAAAAAAGAATGCAACCTGTAAGGTCCACATCAATTTTCAGAAAGACCCCTATGTCTGGATTGTGTAATTTTCCCATCCTAGAACCAATTACTATGGCCAAGGGTTTGAAGTACTCTTATTTTCTGGCCTCGTTCATGGCACATACTCCAGGGTTAGAGGTCATTAATGCCTGTGGGCTGACACTGCCTGAGATGGGAAGGACCCATCCTCAAAAGAGAATGGCAAAAAAAAAGAAAAACAAAAAGTTATAAATGACCTCTATAGTGTATAAGCTGACTGGGGCATGGAGCTAAACAATTATAAGATTAACTACTAAGATAACATCAATAACAAATCTGATACTCTTGAGATATATTTTATTGCCATTTTGAGTCATTTTAATATTTCATTGCTAATAATCATCCTATTTCAGTCCTCTAAGCAATATCTGCTTAGATTTCTTGCTGTTGTCCCTAGATCCAAATACCAATTTTCCCTAAAATTGATAAATTTACCAAAGCACACTTGGACTGAATATACACATCTATTTTTCTGATTATGAGTAATAAAACAGTAAGCTAGCCTCCTTGCTGGCCCTTCATGTGAAAAGCAGCTTTATTTTATTGTTGTTCAAGTACAGTTGTCTCCACCCACCCACTGTGCCACCCCCCCATCCCACCCATCCCTGCCTCCCACCCTCAAACCTGCCCCCTTTATCCATGTGTCCTTTATATATGTTCCTTGATGGCCCTTCCCCTACTTTCTCCCCTTATTCCTCTCCCTCCTCCCCTGTGGTTACTGCCAATTTGTTCTTTATTTCAATGTCTCTGGTTATATTTTTCCTTCTTGTTTGTTCTGTTGATTAGGTTCCACTTATAGGTGAGATCATATGGTATTTGTCTTTCACCACTTGGCTTATTTCAACATGGATGGAAATGAAAAGCAGCTTTTGCTTCAGGGCCTTTGCGTTGGCTGTTCCCTCTGCTGAGATTATTCTTCCCCCAGATATCCACATGGTTAACTCCACCATCTTGAAGACTTTGCTCATCTGACCATCATATTAGATATTGTAAACTAGCCCCTTTACCTCCTACCTGTCCTGACACTGCTCACTTTTTTCTCTAGTGCTTATTATTTTATAAAACATTATAAAATTACTTATTATTTTTCTTTTAAATTGTTTGATCCTCACTCAAATGGAAGCTCCAGTGGGTAGGGATATCCATTGCAAGCACCCAGAATAGTACCTGGCACAAAGTATATGCTCAGTAAATATCTGGTAAATGAATGAATTCCAAAGCACCAATAGCAAAGCATACTGTTACTAAAATTTTGGAGATTTTAACACAATACAAATAACAATGTCTCATTAAATATTACATATTTGTTCTAAAAATTCATTAAGCAAACTTGACAAAGATCCTTAGATCTCAGTTTATTGCCCTCATAATGGACTTTTTTAAGCCTTCTTTTTTTTTCTCATTTTCCTCTTCTCCACTTTAGGACAACTGCTAGAACATTATAAGTTTTTCTCTTTAATATAAAGAACAATTAAGTTCTCTCTTTTCTTATCTACTAGACTGTAATATGCCTAGGACACCTCATCTTCATCAGCCAGAGGAGCCCATCAAGAAACACAATGGTGTTTCACAATAAAAGGATCCCCTAGATCTGAGATGAAACTGGCCATCCCCAAAATGTGGAGTGATTAGTGAGTTTTTTGTTCTAAACAGAACTTTCTTCTGCTACATATATCAGTATATCAGGAAATGCCAATGTCAAAATAGTAAACTCAATGTAGAGGACTTAATGGTGATTTTTGCTTTCTTCTTTTTGCTTATCTTATTTTCTACCTTTTCCAAAATAAACATGTAGTACTTGTATAATAAGGAAAACATTTTCAAAATTACTCTCTTCTGTAATATGAATGTGTATATCTAATAAGTAAGCAAATAGCTCTTGGGACGTCTTAGTCACAGATAAGGTGAGTAGACCATATGTGTGTTGAACATGGACAGGAAAGGATGGAATGAGCAAATAATCATTCAGGATTAATGAGGCAACTACCACTTCTGCTCAAGATTGGGTAACAGAGACTTCCCTCTTTAAGCAATTAAGAAACTAAACAAAACATATAAATTAATGGTTTTCAAATATTGGACAACAGGCAGCACAGGACAGTAATCCTTGGGGAAATGAGAACAAATGTGGTGAGCCCTACACTGGATGGGAATAACAGGAAGCTGGAAGAGAGTTTATGGAGAGTGTTTCCAGGCCACAGAGCAGGGAGGGGAAACTCAGACAGAGCCCATTAGCTTCCGTGAGTGGGAGATACAGACCTGCAAATTCAGGGAGTCCGAGGCAGCTAGAATTTAGAGGGCAGAGTACCAAACAGGAGAGAACTTCATGGAGAGCCATGAGTTTCATGGGAAGGAGAGAGCTGTGTAGAGAAAGAAGAGAGCCAGAGAAATGTAGTTTCCCTGGGTTTTTAGCTGAATTCTGGTTAGCATACGTGTGAGAAAACTGCCTGATACTTAGGAGAAAAACTGCAGAAATAAAAACAGGCAGGAAGAGCTTGTGTTCCCAACAACCATAGACAAAAACTTCATTGTTCACAAGAAACCAGGTACTCAGAAGAGTATTGCTTCAGTAGCGGCTAGCAATTAGCTCTAGACTAAATGCTATTCTTTTTTCACATAATAAAGCATAAAAGCATGCCTTGAAAGGGTCAAACTGTTTCCAAGTGATTTAACTGAATTCTAGAACAAAGCTCAAGAATATGTAAAAGAATAGAAAAATATCCAGCATCCCACAAGATAGCATTCATACTATCTGGCATAAAATAAAGTACCAGAGAAGCAAAGAATGTAACTTGTAACTCCAAGAAAAAAAATCAGTCGATAGAAATTGACTAAAAAATTAGATAGGTGACAGAATTAGTAGGCAAAAACATTAAAACCATTATTACAAATACATTGTTTAAAATGATAAAGGAAAACATAAATATGATAAGGATAGACACAGAAGATTATTTTAAAAGACCAAAATTGAAATTCCACAGTTGAAAATGAATGGATGGGATTAACAGCAAAGTAAATAATATAGAAGGAAAGGTCAGTAAGTTTGAAAATAGAGCAGTTAGAAACTATCCAAAGTGAAATACACTGAGAAAAGAAACAAACAAAAAAATAGAATAAAAATGGAAAGATCATCCAGGATCCATGGAACAACAACTTCAAGCAGCCTAATATACATGTAATTAGAAATCCCAAAAAAGGAGCAGAGAAATATTTGCAATAATAATGACTGAAATATATATGATATATATATTTCAATATATGACAAAATCTACAAATCTACAGTATTCAAAAGTTCAATGAACCCAAAACATAAGAACAGTAAATAATAATCTAATTACTTAGCTAGCAACAAAGAGAAGATCTTAAAAGCATCTGAAGGAAAACACACACTTTGTACAGAGGAATAAGGATGATGCCCAACTTCTTATCACAAGCAATGCAAGCCAGAAAACGGTGGACCAGTATCTTTAAAGTACTAAAAGAAAAAAACTGTCAATCTAGAATTCCTCACAGAGAAAAATATCTTTCAGAAATAAAGGTAAAATAAACATTCTCTATAGACATACAACAGCTTATAGAATTCACCAGAGGACTTGAAACACTGAGAGAGAAAGAGAGAGGAGGGAGGGAGGGGGGAGAGAGAGAGAGAATGAGAGAGAGAGAGGAAGTCCTTCAGGGAGAGAAAAATTGAGACCAAATGCAAACGTGGGTCTACCCAGAGGAATGAAGAACACTGGTAGTGGTAAACATGGTGATAATTGGCAGGGGTGGGGGGATAAAATTTATAGAATATCAAATATTTTGGCAGTTTAGAATCCTTTAATCAGCTATTGACGAACTGAACTCATTCTGCCAGGGCCACACAGATGAAAGCTGTGGTTGTCCAGACTTTATCAGTGACCTTTATAGGACTGCATACTTTCCCCTGCATCTTTGCAATAAAGCAAGTGTATATGGGCTCCAGACATCTTCCACCTATGGCACCCCCTCTCTCACCCTCAATTTTGTCCTCATTAGCACTCAGTCAAGAGGAAAGATTAATACAGCAAAAAGCAAGAACATACTCCAAAATTCAGGTGATGAAGTCCTTCTACCCCACTGAATCCTATCCTAAGTGTGATAAAGCCACCCCATCTCTTGCCCCTTGTTTCCTGCTATATGTTCTAAATTGATTCAATGTACTATGTGGTTCATGAATCTTAATTTGGTTGGTGGGTCTTTCTGTGTCTGCTCAGTGAAGCTATAGTAACTTCAAGGTGTCTCTTACTACAACATGCTCAGAGGCTCATTTGAGGGGGACATTGTAAGAGCAGGGTTTTTCTCACTGCATCAATTCATTTTGCCTTTCACCCACTGAGTCTTAAATTCTTTTTTTTTTGACAAGGTACTCAAATATTTTACAAAGATATTTTATGTTCTTTGTGAGATGAACTCACTGGGAAGAAATTTTCTGTCATGAACTGCTTTTTCATGGGTTATACTTAGATCATTGGCCTTAAAAACAGTGAATTCTTGATTCAAATCTTATCTGTTTTCTTGCTCCAAATGCTAAAGTTCTACAAAACACATTTGAAAATCTACTAGAAATCCAGTTTTCTCAGATATGGAAATCTATGGAATGGGAATTAAAATTCACCTTCTTGTCCAATTGGTGTAATGATTAAATTATTAACATTTTTGTAGTGCCTAGAATGGAACTTACCACATAATAATATCCAACAATGTTCACTTTGCTTTCCTTCTTTCCCTTCCCCCACTTTTGCAACATGTCTGCTGAGGAGATACTCCCTCATTTCACTTCAGCTCCTGAAGTAGGGTACAGGAACCCAGGCCTGCCTGCTGTCTGCATCACCTTCTGTCTCTACTTAGCTCCCTCCTCCATTTGGTAGGCTACACCCTCAGCAGCCTCTGCCCAGGCAAGAAGCCATTTCTGTGGCCCACACACTTGTTTATGAAGAACACAGAAAATGCCAAGGCCTACACTCTCTCCTCTTCCTGGCTTCATTCTCTTCCTCTCCTTCCTCTACTACTGACCCAGTTATAACTTGCCCGAGGAATCAAAGGTCTGTTGTAGGCCCAAGTCCAAGGAACAACTGCAGGTAAAGAAGTAATAGTGAAGGACCCTGACGTTGGTTTATTGTTTATCTCATCATCA
The DNA here is from genome assembly GCF_019186645.2 of Phyllostomus hastatus. Lineage (NCBI taxonomy): Eukaryota > Metazoa > Chordata > Mammalia > Chiroptera > Phyllostomidae > Phyllostomus > Phyllostomus hastatus. Next base: position 38,062,995 of record NW_025333872.1, on the reverse strand, counting down.
CTGTAAGATGATTTCCTCACAGACTCTAAAACTTCAGGTGCTTTGGCCACCCCCATCCAATTTCCATGCCAGGACAATTGCTGCCTGTTTCTACTGAAATGAGAGACCTGTAGGAGGTGTGCGTGCAGTCCTACCCAGAGAGGAAAAATGGCTTAGAGAACATAAGAGCCAGCTTATCATGTAGTGAACCACAACTCAAACACAAGAAGGATTCCCCACTTCCCTAAATGGAGTTGTCACCTCTGGTATGTCCTTTTTCTTCTTATGTATAACATCTAGTTCTATTCTTGCTCCTCCTCATACCTGCTTCCCATTTTTTAAAACGGGTCGCTTACGTTGGTGAGGGAGAGAGCTCACTTGACTTGATTTTCATGTCAAAGTCCTTCACATCTGTTGATGTTCTTGCACACTTGCTGTTTGTGTTTCACAGAATATTAATCCTTTCTGAAGCAAGGCAACTTACAATGTATGATGATGTTCCTGGGCCTAAAGAGAAGAGAAAGTTATAGGAATAACACCTTTTCCCACAACTGTTATATACCTACTCAGCTCTCTCTGCCCTTCCTTTTCCTAGGCATAGAGGAGGCAGGACCACACTGCATAAATTAGCTATGGAATCAGATCATTGTTCTGAAGAAGTAAATGGCTTGAACCCCCACTGCAGATTTCAGAGAGCCACTTCCAGATAGCAGTGGTGACATTGTTATCAATTTTAGCCTATTAGGGCTGGTATTTCTATGTATCTGTTAGTAGTCAGAGACTGAAGTTTTCAAACTGTTAAAAACCAGTACTCATGACTTTTTTAAGGAGCGGACACAACATTATTCTTGCGAAGATAGGATTAGAAGTGAGAAATTCATTCATAAGTGCATTGTTTATGATTGATAGCCATGCCAGAAGTCAACTGATGTGGTTGCTTTTTGTTTCTTTTTCCCAGGGAAAGTACAGGAAAAGAATATAAATCAATAAGGATATGCTTTAAAATCACAAGAATTCATTGTCCTAGTTTGTGTTAATAGAAGGAAAAAATACCAAGAGCGAGAGAACACCTTATAATTGTAAAGCTGAAATAAGATTGAGATTCTTCTTTAATCTCCGTGTAGCCTCCATTTTCCCATTCAATACGCTCGCAGCATCGTTCTCAGCTTCCAACACCTGGAGGACAAGTGGAGGGAGATGAGTACAGCTCTGGCCAACATGACAAAGGGCAATGAAGTATTTTTAAGAGAGAACCGTTATAAGACAAATGAAAAACAGCAATAAACCTGCAAAAAGTAATGATCTGAATACAATAATTCAAAGTTGAAACATGCAAACAAGCATGGCTCAAGGATTTCCTTTTTTCCCTCGAAGACAGTTAGTTTTTCTTAATTCCCTTGACATTTGCATACAATTCTCAAAGTTAAGGAGGGTTATTGGCAGATCCTGGAAAATCATGTGAAATGAGCATTTTGGCTTCTCGGAGGTATTTGATGGAAAGATTAAAAACATGTCTTTTTTTCAATGTATTGATTTTTTTTACTTAGTATGTGTCAATATTACTTTTCAACACAAAATGAAAGTACTATTATGCTTTTTTTTTTCTTTGAGGTAATTTACAGTTTTAACACTTTCAGCTTGCATTTAAGCATATTTTATTTTAAGGTTCAATTTGTAGAGAGTTTTAGAGGTTTTAAAAGTTTAAGCCTCTTAAAAGTATTTGTTCTCACAAACAAAATTGATGAGAAAAGTAATTTTCATAAAATACAGTTAATCTCAACTTCTTTTGAGGGCTGGGAAGGACAGCGTACATTTGTAATAGGCTTCACAAAATTGTGTTATTTTTAACCACTGTATGGGTCTTATATAGTTGGTAGGATCCATTCTTTCTACACTTTTCAAATCCATTTTAAAGAAAATTCTATTTGGAATTCAAGACAAATTTCATGAGGAAAGGGTACCATGTTGAGTGACTTCTGCTCGCTGTTGCACACCGCTCTTCCCATGCTTTCCATCCTACACTCCCCTGGGCGAGTTCTGTGCGTGGGGAGCTTTGTCCTGGAAACTCTGATTACTTAGATCATGTCTTAAGTGACTTCCCCTGCAAGAAAATTTCTCAAATTTAAAGGAAAACAAAATTTAAGCTTCCAAATTGTACTGTGATATTTCATTTTATAAAATGAGATATTTCTTTTTTAATGTGAAAAGTTATTTAAAAAGTAAGCACATAAAAAGTAAGCAAGAAAATTATAGCCACTTAAAAATAATAAACTACACATTTATAGCCAATAGAAATGTCTGCTATACCTGTGTCTGTAGGTGGATTCTGATTTCCAAATTGTTTTTAATATGCTTAGATTACTTTTATAATAAAAGCACCCTTAATGTTTTCAAAGAAACATTAACATAATGAGTTAACTGTTAAACTTCCTTAAGTTTTTGCAATGATTTTTTGTTCATCATTGAAATGCAGTAAAACATACCAATTTAAATTAACACACGTGAAATTCCATAAAGGTCTTCCAGGTATTTTATTCAATATTCGTAACTAAGTCTCAATTTAGTTAAGACTTTTAAAAGTAAAAACTATTTTACATAAACAGGAAAACTAGCTTCTTGATATCATCGAGGAAAGGAAGAGCCATGTTAGGAACAAAATGTCCAGGGGCACCTGAAGAGCAGGGCTGGACACTGGAAATGCTCCCAGCTCCCATAGGAAATGCATTCTCCCAAGAACACAGGCTGGTTGGGGGGCGGGGAGGGGGGTTGCTGAAAGTCACTCTAGCTACCTCCTAACCTATTATTGTTGATAATATCAGAAGCAGCCCAGGCATTTTTATTGTTTCCCCCAGTGGTCTGGTCTAAAGGGAGGAATACAATCTCCACTATCCGTGAGGATACAACTTCCATGACTGCTGACTCCCTAATGACCAGAGGAGAGCCTGACATCGGTAATACCCCACAGAAGGTGTTGAATGGAAAAATGACACTGAGTAAACACACAGCATTTCATTCAGGGTTCATTCATTTTTGTTTTGTTTGTGTATCTGTTTGTTCCCATCACAAAGTAAACCCTCTTAGGGGCAAACATACTCTTTTCAGTTTCTAGTACAGTATTGGTATGTAGTTAATTTTAAGGAACGTCCAAAATTCTTAGGTTACAGGATAACGCTATGGAAATAGGCAGTATAGTACAACAGTTAAAAGTTTAGACACAAAGAACCAGACTGCCTGGCATCAGATCTCAGCTCTGCCTGTAGGTGCTGTATGACCTTGGACGGTGGCTTACCTATCCTTTTAAAATAGCGATAGTAATGGCACCTACCTTACATAATAGTTGCAAGAATTAAATAAGTTAAAACACCAAAAATGCTTAGAACAGCCAAGCACATAGTAAGTGTGATATAATGTCTCCTATATTATTATTAATCTTAACATTTAGCCTATGTTTGAAGTCTTCTAACTAACTCTGGTCTCTGGGCTTTTTTAGTCCACTTTCCCTCAAAAAACACAACTTCCTGTTTCTAAGGACAGACAAAACTTTTAAAAGTTATAAAAATACTCAAAGACCTCTTGGACATCAAATAAGTCTTACAAAACAGCATTTTGATGAGTTAAGTGTAAAGGCATCAAAAACATACGGATTAAATTTCCTTTATAATACACATGGGCTTAAAATGAAAAGAAAAGTGCTTAGCAAAACACACTTTGGATTGCCAAACCCAAAACATTGAAAAACAGTCCAAGACATTCAGCAACCCTGCAACAGAACCACCCCCCCCTCAATCAACAGTTAAAATCCCCACTCATCTGGATCACTGAGCTCCGAAGTAGTCCCCAGCTTGTATTTTTTGATCCATCTTCTCAAAGGGGAACCTTCTCCCCAATTTATGTGGCAGCATGCCACACCTCAGAAGCAGTACATAAACAGCTTATAAATTAGAAGGCATGAATAGGTTATCATCTGCATAGGATTTTCATTTTAATATTTTATTGAAGATCTTTATGTATATGAATGAATAATGTGTTGCATATACTAAAATAAAGATTTAGACAAATGTCTCATAATAAGTTGGCATTCTATTTTTCTGTTTGCAACATAACCATGAGTAAGCGGCAACCTGGACACTTGAAAGTATTATTCAGAATTAAATAATATTCTAAAATTTGTCTTCTGCATAAAAATGTTTTTCTAAGAAGGATTTTCACTTTGAGAGTTTTGATGCCACACTGTCCGCATGTTGTCAGGACAGGAAAGCATGTCATTGCCTTTCCCTCTTGTGTTGAATATTAAGTCTCTGAGATGTTCTGTAACTCTATTTAAAAAAACAAAGATTTCAGGTTTTAGATTTCTTCTGAAATAAATAATTTTCTACACTAAACCCCTTTACAGGCTTTCATAGAAGAGCAAAGAATAGCAGCCTGAAAAACTGATACCCCAGAAAAACATAAGGGTTCAAAAACCATTGTTTTTGTTTTGCTTTGTTTTTGTTTTTGTTTTTAAGATTTCATTTATTTTTTTTTAGAGAGGGAAGGGAGGGAGGAAGAGAGAGAGAGAGAGAAACATCAATGTGCAGTTGCTGAGGGCCATGGCCTGCAACCCAGGCATGTGCCCTGACTGGGAATCGAACCTGCGAGCTTTGACCTGCTTTGGTTCGCAGCCCGCACTCAATCCACTGAGCTACACCAGCCAGGGCCAAACCATTGTTAATATTAATGACCTGGTCACGTCTAAACAAGCAATGTTTTAATAATACAGGTAGACATAATGAACTATTATTTTTTTTCCTGGTAAGCCCTGCTACATTTGAGTATTTCCTGTGGTAACCTGGATCCAAAATCATAGGACTTAATGCATTGGTTAATAAGTCTGTAAATAAAATATTAGGATAAAATAGAAAAGAATTTAATGTTTTTGAATATATCTTAAATTAAGATTGTAAGGTGGCAGGACTAACTTAAAACATATTTCTCTATTTTGAAATGTATTACTTTTAAATTTTTTCTATTTTATAATGACTTAAGTAAAAAGATACGTGCCTTCACAGTATTTTTCCTTAAGAGCAATGTGGGTGGCCTCTTTCTTTAGGGACTGTCAAGTTTTCTTTGAGTAAGAAGTTTGCCCCTAAAAAAATCTTAAGAATAAAATATTGCATGCATATATGTGGTCTGATTTTTAGAACTAATTAAACATTTGATGAAACAGACACTGGTTTGCATTTCATTAGTTTTGTGGAAATGTCACCAAAGAATTCAGTACAGGACCTATTATAATCCCCATCAATCCCTTACCCTAGCCACTGCTCAGATTTGCCTAAGAATCTTCTTTCTGATGAATTGAGAATCAGAATTCCTGCAACTGGTTATCTTGGGTTACAAGAGACTGGGAGACCCTTGATCAGTTGAGGAAAGTATTTCAGTTATAAAATAAAAGTAACCACTCCAAAAGTAAAATTTTATGATGACTCATTGTACTTTATTTACATTTTGATTTCTTACAACCAAAAAGATAACCTATCTCTGACGTCTACAATTTTTGCTATAGGAAAATATGTCATATCTAATGAACTGGAGCAACTTTTAAAATCAACAGCTATAAGAACATTTGTGTCTCTGACTAGTTATTGTCACTCAGATATGCAAGTATAATAGCTGTTTGATCATGTAGAGATATTTTAAAAGCATAGTAGCACACAGCAAAATAAAATTTGTAAGCTTAGCATGTCTACTGTCAAAGTCTCTAATGAACCTCATTTCTCTGGCGGAAGCGGATTCTGGGTTCACTCACTCATCACACATGCACTGAAGACCCAGTGACCACCGAGGAATCAAGAGAAGTAATATGTCACACTTTAACCACAGATTATAATTTATTTAAAATTAAGACTTAAAGCCTGAAAAATTAGGGCCAAAGGAGACCTCAGAGATCATCTGATCCAAGCCTCTTGTTTAAGCCCCAGAGCAGTCAAAATTGTTGTCCAGAGTGCAATGTCTAAGGGCATTTGGCATGATAAAAATTGGAAAAGACCTATGTATAGCTTATGCTCTTTGACATGTATATAAAATCTAGTGCATTAGTTTGTGCAGCCACAATTTATAACTTTATTGCTTCATAATTTTCTATGCTGTTCTTTGACTCAAAATAGGTTTGCTTGCTGTTTTAAGTGTGAAATAGTGCTACAGTTTAGAAATAACTCACCTATGTGCTATACTTACCTATTTAATGTTTTAGGTTCAAATTCTCTATATGTTTGGGGACTGCACACTATATGTTTGGGGACCACACACTATACACTACATTTGGGGACTTCACTAACACAGGACCCTGCCAGACAGAATATCTAGTTTTATGATTTATGATCTATTTTTGTGATTTATGTTCATATATAGATACCAAAAAGTATATGTTTAATAGGTGCTCTATATAGATGTATTAATGTATTTTAGCAATTATTTTAAGTAAATTTTATTGATTATGCTATTACAGATGTCTCATTTTCCTCCTTTATCCCCCTCCACCCTATACCCCTCCTCCCTCCAGCATTCCCCACCCCTTAGTTCATGTCCATGGATCATACATATAAGTTCCTTAGCTTCTCCATTTCCTATACTATTCTTAACATACTCCTGTTTATTTTGTACCTGCCAATTGTGCTGCTTATTCTCTGCACCTTTGCCCCCATTCTTCCCCCTCTCCCTCCCCACTGATAACTCTCCACATAATCTCCATTTCTGTGATTCTGTTCCTGTTCTAGTTATTTGCTTAGTTTGGTTTTGTGTGTGTGTGTGTATGTGTGTGTGTATGTTTTAGGTTCAGTTCTTGAGAGTTGTGAATTTGCTGTCATTTACTGTTCATAGTTTTTATCTTCTTTCCCTTATATAAATCCTTTTAACATTTCATATAATGAGGGCTTGGTGATGATGAACTCCTTTAACTTGACCTTATCTGGGAAGTACTTTATCTGCCCTTCCATTCTAAATAGAGTAATCTTGGATACCCTTGCCTTTCATGACTTTGAATATGTCTTTCCAGTGCCTTGCCTGTAAGGTTTCTTTTGAGAAATCAGCCAATAGCCTTATAGGAACTCCTTTGTAGGCAACTCTCTCCTCTTGCTGCTTTTAAGATTCTCTCCTTAAGATTCTCACCTTTAATCTTGGGTAATTTAATTATGATGTGTCTTTGTGTGTTCCTCCTTGGATCCAACTTCTTTGGGACTCTCTCAGCTTCACAATTAATTTTTTTAAAGGATAAATACTCCATCTTTCCCACAACTACCCTGATTTCAATGTAAGCTCACTAATATAAGATGGATTGTTTCTATAGCAAACTACAGTAAGTTAGTTAATATATGAACCTTTTTTAAATACCAGAATTTTTCAGTTTGCATATAGCCCAGATGAGTAAAATGGAGAGCTATCTACTGTTTCTTGAGCTCACAATACTATTCCCAGAGTTAAGTAACAACAACAAAAGCTGGTCATTAATTTTACACTTTGGATGATGGTTTCTTTATGCATGACTAAGAAAAGACAATCTTTGAATGTTACAATACTTAAATACAAATTAAAAATATGGAGGGGATTGTAGAATCTACCTCTGAGGAAATCCTTAGGATAGAGATCTGTCTGGGACTATTTATGTGTTGTCTGAAAGGAGGGGTGTGGTTCTTTGTGGTTATTGCTGGCTTTGTGGTTATTATTCTTAAGTCTTTCACTTTTTTTAAAGCCAAATTTTAAGAAAGGGATAGGAACATGGCAAGACAAGGTGAAGTCAGTAAAATAATAATTGAGAGCCAGTGACAAGCAGAATGAATTAATAGGTTATGTTAGATAGGTTAGGGTAAAAAACCTTCAAGATTTTCTTTTCCTGCATTTTTAAAAGTAAACAAAAATACTCAGCACAAATCCCATCTATAAAGACTCTGATCTGTCTCATAGAACAACAGCTGATTGATGAACATTAGCTTTCCTTGTGAGGCACAGACTTTTGGAATAACCTCTTTCCTGAATGCCAATGACCATAAACGCATTAACTGAGCTATTTGTTATCATTACAAATAGATTAGAGTTTCCATTACATATACTCATTCTATCATGTGATTCAAATATTGGGTGGATTTTAATTATTGAACCAAGAAATGAATAATAGGAAAGGAGGACACCTAAGAAGAAATACCAACGCTTCTGTATTGCCCTACTAGTGAGAAACTATAAATTGCTTTTCCTTCTGCTATCTGACAAGAAATATTTGTAAATCTACAAGATAAAGTGAAGTGGGAAAACATAAAGGAATGAAACACTCAGGATTGAGGATGCATAGGAAATGTCCCATTTACCCCATGTTTCACATGCTTGAATTCTAACCCCTATTATACATAGTTTCAGTGATCAAATGTTCTGGTATACCATTCTCCCACTCCTTTTAGAGTATTCGATCTTTTCTGTGCTTAATACATGATTTCCACAGCCTGTTTCATGTGTTACTCAAAATTGCTTCATCTTTTTTGAAGTTGGATATAAACAATAAATAATAAAAGGTGATTTTTTTTAAACTTTGGCATAGTGCTAATTAAATCAAGGCTATTAGATTATTGTTTGGACCAGTTAATTTGGTTATGTGCCATGTCTTAAGTCTGACTAGGTATTTCATAAATACATTTGAGGTAATCTAGGCAATACATCACAGCTAAATCAAACAAAATCTATTAACTTTGCTAGAAAAAATACTCAGCCTACATACTATATTGAAAATGAATCTGGGAGTAAGTGGAAGCTACACTAACCTCCTCCCAGGACCAATCTGGAATTGCAACTGAATTGTAGAGAAAGCATCCTCAATAACCAACTGAACACTAGTTGGAGAGAAGCCTTATAACCAAGGACAGACAGAAGAAACTACTTTACCACAAGACTGGTAGGCAGTGCAGAGGAGTCATGAAAGGGCTGTCTGGGCTCCCATGGGTGGCAGTTGTAATTCTGGAGGTATATTTCAGAGTTCCCCCTGAGAAATGTAGTATCTAAACCACAAGCCAGTCTCCCCAGCCTACAGCATCAAATCCAGAAAGGAACCTAGACAACATTCAGCTGTGAAAAGCAACAGGGTTTCTGTCTGCCAGGGAGAAATGGCTGGAGATGCAGAGAGCTGGATGGAGATGCAGAGAGCCTCTTAAAGGGCCAACACACAGAAATTCATTTGCAGCCACTTACCCTGGGCTCCAGCAGCGGAGGGGCAGAGTGGACTAGAGATGCTTAAGGAGAGTAAGGGACTGGTGGCTCTGAGAATAGAACTGGAGAAACAGCTACCAGGATCCCTGTGCTGAGTCATCCCTCATACTGCTGGAGCCATCTTTCTCAGGCAGAGCACTCCTCTCTAAGTGGCATCAGCCTAAGGGGAAGCAATATCCCCAACCACAGGAATTACTCTGCCGCACCCTGTCGTGCTTAAGCCAGACTGCTGATTACAGCTTGATTATATTGACAGCTGATCAGATAATGACTGCTTAGTTTAACATCTAAGGCAGAAAATACAAAGAAGCAGCCAAAATGGGAAGACAAAGAAACAGACCCCAAATGTAAAAACAAAAGAATTCTCTAGAAGAATTAGATGAAATGGAGACAAGCAATTTATCAGATAGTTTATAGTAATGATTAAAATGATACTCAACACATGAAAAAAGAGCATAGAAACCACAAAAAAGAACCAGCCAGAAATAAAGAATGCAATATCTGGAAGAAATAATATACTGGAAGAAGTAAACAGCAGGTTAGATGAAGCAGAGGACAGAATCAGTGTTTCAGAAGAGAAGGTAGAAAAAAAACACCCAGGCAGAACAGCAAAAAAAGCAAAGAATATTAAAAAGGGAGGAGAGCTTAAGAAACATTTTGGAAAACATGAAGTGTAACAATATTCACATCATGGGAATAACAGAAGAAGAAGAAGAGAGTAATCAAGGGATCCAGAACCTATTTGAAGAACTAATGACTGAAGACTTCCCTAATCTGGTGAAGGAAAAAGACACACAAGTCCAGGGAGCTCAGAAAGTCCCAAACAAGTTGGACCCAAAGAGGTCTACGCCAAGATACATCATAATTAAAATGGCATGGTTTAAAGACTAAGAGAGAGCATTGTTCATGACCTATCAACCTGCCATGGCTGACGGGTTCCATTCTAATGCCATAGCAGTTCAAGTGACACATGACTAAGTGCCTGGCCTGTGGCTCTCAGTTTCAGATCTTGGAGACAAGCACCTGGGGGCTGTGGGGGGGGGGGAGGGGGTACAAGGAAAAAACTCTAAAAGCCTCAGGAGAAAAGCAGGTAGTTACCCACAACGGAGCATCATTAAACTGGCATCTTAGTACTGAACAGGAACAGTCCAGGCCAAAAGAGAGTGGCATGAAATACTCAAGGGGATGAAAAGCAAGGACCTACAACAAAGGCTACTTTACCCAGCAAGGCTATTATTTAAAATCAAAGGAGAAATAAGGAGCTTTCTACACAAGAAAAAGCTAAAGGAATTTGTTAACACCAAACCAGTACTGCAACAAGTGTTAACGAACTTGCTTTAAGAAGAAGAATAAGAAAAAGAGAAAGGAAAAAAAACAGAGGAAACAATCTAACAATAAAATGACATTAAATACATAGCTATCAATAATCACTTTAAGGGTAAATGGCTTAAACATTCCAACCAAAAGACATAGGGTAGCTGAATGAATACAAAAACAAGACCCATATTACGCTGCTTCCTAGAGACACATCTCAGATCAAAAGATACACACACTAAAAGTAAAGGGTTGGAAAATGTTATTTCATGCAAATGGAAAAGAAGAAAAGGCTGGAGTAGCAATACTTATATCCAACAAAATAGACTTTAAAACCAAAGCTGTAGTAAGAGACACTACATAATGATAAAGGGAATAATCCAACAAGAGGATATAACCCTAGTAAACATTTATGCACCCAACAGAGGAGCACCTTTGTAAAGCAAATCTTGGTGAACATAAAAGGAGAGATGGACAGAAATACAGTCATATTTGGGGATTTTAGCAAGCCATTGACTTCAATGGATAGATCTTCCAGGCAGAAAATCAACAAGGAGATAGTGGCCTTCAGCAACACACTAGATCAAAATGGACATAATTGATATCTTCATAGCATTTCACCCCAAAACAGCAGAATATACATACCATTATTTTTCCATGTATAATATGCACTTTTTTGCCCAAATTTTTTAGGGAAAAATAAGTATGCACATTATACATGGGTATAATGATTACATACCATGGGTATAATAACAGGTATACTAATCCCATGTAAAATGTGCACAAAAGTATAGGTATGTATTATGCATTGCAAAATACAGTAGTTTTCAAGTGCACACAGAATGTTTTCTAGGATAGACAACATGTTAGGACACAAAACAAGTCTCAATAATTTTAAGAAGATTGAAAGCACATCAAGCATCTCCCCTGACCACAGTGCTATGAAACTAGAAATCAATCAAATAAGAACACTGAAAAACATGCAAAGACATGGAAGCTATATGACATGTTAATAAACAATGAATGGGTCAACAATGAGATCAAGGTACAGATCAAAAGATACCTTGAAATAAATGAAAATGAAGATCTAAATGAAGACAACAATCCAAAATCTGTGGGACACGCAGAAAACAATCCTAAAAAAGAAATTCATAGCATTACAGAACTGTCTCGAAAAACAAAAAAAAAGCTCATATAAACAACCTAACTTCACATTTAAAGAAATTTGAAAAATAACAATGAACAAAGCCCAAAGTGAGTAAAAGGAATGAAATAACAAAGATCAGAGCAGAAATAGATGAAATAGATTCTGAAAAAAAAAGATACAATAGATCAATGAATCGAAGAGCTGGTTCTTTGAAAATATAAACAAGATTGACAAATCTTTAACTAGACTCATCAAGAAAAAAAATAAAGGACCCGAATAAGTAAAATCAGAAATAAAGGAGGAGAAATAACAACTGACACCATAGAAATACAAAGAATTATAAGAAAATATTATGAACAATTATATGCCAACAAACTGGACAACCTGGATGAAATGGATAAATTCCTAGAAACATACAATCTTCCAAAACTAAATCTGGAAGAATCAGAGAGTCCAAATAGACAGAATATACCTAATGAAATTGAAGCAGTCATAAAAAAAACTCCCAATAAAAAAAAGCCCTGGATCAGATGGCTTCACAGGTGAATTTTATCATTCTGAGAATTAACACCTCTCCTTCTCAAAGTATTTCATAAAATTCAAGAGGAGAGAAAGCTCCCAAACACATTTTACAAGGCCAGGACTATCCTAATTCCAAAACTGGATAAAGACACTACAAAGAAAGAAAATTACAGGCCAATATCCCCGAGGAACATAGAAATCTTCAATAAAATACTAGCAAAATGTATACAGCAATGCATCAAAAAATAATACACCATGATTAAGTGGGATTTATTCTGCGAATGCAAGGATGGTACAACATATGCAAATCAATAAATGTGATTCAACACATAAACAAAATGAAGGATATAAACCACATGATCATATCCATAGGTGCAGAAAAAGCTTTTGATAAAATCCAGCATCCATTTATGACCAATACTCTCAGCAAAGTGTGAATAGAGAAAATATCATATTTTGCCATCTATAATGCACACTTTTTTGCCCAAATTTTTTAGGGAAAAATAAGAACACATATTATACATTGGTAGTTTTAATTCCATATCTATATAAATGTTTTTAATTCTTTTATTTATACTTATGCATTAAAAGTGTAACTCTAGAAAGCAGTAATGATATCTATATACAAAATAATACCCTGTAATATGATCATTGGTTTTGTTCCTAAATATAAATAACTAAATAAATAAATAATTGAATTAAAAATTTAAAACAAAAGATTTTTTCCTGCAAGTTTGGGGCAAAAATGTGCATGCAGATTATACATGGCAAAATACAGTACCTAAACATAATAAAGGCCATATGTGACAAATCCACTGTCAGCATCATACTCTGGGCAAAAACTATAAACTACAAACATTATTTCTCTTATTCCCTTAAGATCAGGAACAAAACAGGGATGTCTGCTTTCACCTCTCAGATACATGCAGAAAAATAAAACTAGACCACCTTCTTATACCACACACAAGAATAAATTCCAAATAGATCAAAGACTTAAATATTAGACCTGAAACTATAAAAACCCTAGAAGAAAATATAGGCAGAAAAATCTTGGACATTGGTCATAGCAATTTTTTTTATTGGATATATCTCCCCAAGTGAGGGAAACAAAAGAAAAAATAAACAAATGGGACTACATGAAACTAAAAAGATTTTGCACAACAAATTCATAAACAAAAGAAGACAATCCACAGAATGGGAGAACATATTCACTGATACATCTGATAAGGGGTTAATATCCAAAATTTATAAAGTACATGCAAAGCTCAACATCAAAAAAAGGAACAACCCAATTAAAAAATGGACTAAAGACCTGAATAGACACTTCTCCAAAGAGGACATAGATGGCCAATAGACATATGAATAGATGCTGAACTTCACTAATCATCATAAAAATGTAAATTAAAACCACAATGAGATACCATCTCACACTGTCAGAACAGCTATCATCCATAAATCAACAAACAAGTGCTGGTGAGGATGTGGAGAAAAGGGAACCCTTTTGTACTGTTGGTAGGAATGCAGACTGGTGCAGCCAGTGTGGAAAGCAGTATAGAGATACCTCAAAAAATTAAAAATAGATCTACCTTTTCACCCAGCCATCCCACTTCTGGGAATGTATCCAAAGGAAAACAAAACATTAATTTAAAAGAATATAGGCAACCTGCTATGTTCATTGCAGCATTATTTACAATCACCAAGATATGGAAGTACCCCAAGTACCCATCAACAGATGAGTGGATAAAAACAACTATGGGGCATTTATTTCGTGGAATTCTACTTGGCCATAAAAAAGAAGAAAATTTTACCTTTTGCAACAATATGGATGGACCTAGAGAGCATTGTGCCAAGTGAAATAAGCCAGTCAGAGAAAGACAAATACCATATGATTCCACTAATATGTGGAATCTAATGAACAAACTGAACTAACAAGCAAAACAGAGACAGACTCATAGAGGGAGGGCAGATGACAGCCAGTAGTGGGGAGAGGTTAGGAGGCAGAGGGATTGACCAAAAATAAAAAGGATTCATGGACATGGACAACAGTGTGGTGATTTCTGTGGGGAGGAGTGTAAAAGGGGACTAAATGGCAATGGAAAAAAACATAATAGAGATTAAACAAAAAAAAAAGAAGAAAATGAATCTGTAGGCAGAGCATGGACCTTATTAATAACTATAATATTCAAGGATTGTTCCATTTTTTCTCTGATTATGTCCATATCAGTTTGCCTTGTAGGAGCAGGTAAAGTGACATCTATTCCCTGCTCATATTCAGCCGAGTGTAACTATTTTGTAAAGGACATTAGTCATGGTAATGAGAAGACCCTATTAGTTGGCCTCCCCCTTCTTCCACAAAACCCCACTTTTATTCATATATTCATTACTCAGGGAATATCATTCTATAAGCAGCTGAATGATAAATCTGCATTAGTTAAGCCAATCATGGTTTTTCCATGCCCCTTGTCAATGATGAATGTGGCAATTGCCTGTGTAAGAGGAAGTCTATAGGCATATATCTGGGAAAAGATTCTGTACTAGAGAGTTAGCTAACCCCACAAGTTTAATTTTTCCCTTCCCTAGTGTGTTTCTGGGATTCAGCTTCCCAGCCAGGTACTATATGCCCCAATCCCCATTTTCATACATAGGATTGAAAGATTAGTTCTAGCTGACAGAATGCCATCAGAAGGCCAAGACAATCAAATATGCAACATGCCCCTCCCTGACCTTCTCTTTCCCATTCAATTGCAACCTTGGGTGTCATGTATGAAGATGGCATTATCATGTAACTTTACAGTTTGAGGAGAGGTTTCCAGAAATATCTGCATTGGACTTGCATGAGTGAGAAATTTTACTGTGTAAAGATACTTCTTTAAATCCTACTTCTTACTCAAGAGACAGGGAAAAGGCATGGCATTGAAGAGAATAAGGGTAGCCCACCTTAAAGCTACATAGTCGAGTACTGCAGATGTTTTACTCTGGGTTCTTTTTATTCTGGGCTTTGGTTTTTTTTATCAGTAAAACGACAGGACTAGGACCAATGGCCTTTACATTTCCTACAGGCATCCCATGCTGTGATCCTGGATGCCAGTGGACACCAGTTCTCAATTCCCACAATATGGGCAGTACTGACGATCTGCACTGAAACCGAGAACCAAGAGCTCTGGGGAGAACTGTGTCTAAGCACAACAAGGCTGTGTGTTTTGGGGACCAGGGCTACGTGTATATTATTAACTGGAAGCTGTGATATTGGGAGCCAGAGCCCATTTGGCATGGTATAGCTATACTTAAACTTAAGCTGGCAAAAGGAGAATGCTCTTCACATGAACCCCAAAGAACCACTATGGGATGCACAGCTCCAGTAAACACAGCCTTGTAAGTGCCTTCTTAGCTACATTGGCTTCACCATCCTAATCAGCTCTTTACTACAGAAAACTTAAGAACAATATTAAAGACAAACTAGGCCTGTAGTAATGCTGCCTTGGAACAGGAAATACGGGACACTGAAGATTATGTTCTCTCTCCCTGAAAGAAGCCTGTGGGGAAGAAGTGTGCCTTATGGACCAGAGCAAGCAATCTTGGGTTCCTAGGGACCAATGTTACTCCAGTAAATGTTACAAAAATAATTTAAAAATTGGGTAAATAAAAGAATCAAACACTTAAACTGTCATTCCTATATGACCTAGAATGTTAGGTAACCAAATAGTAGATAGGAGGAATCATCTCCTCACAAAATCATGCTAATTAGTAATGAAAGAGTGATATAATTAAATATTACCTTTTTTGCAACCCTAATAAATTAATACATATATAAGCTTTGAAGATCAAGCACTACAAACATTTTTAAAAATCAGACATTGTGTGCCTTCTAATGAAAACCATAGTATTGCAGAGATGGCACTTAGGTTTAACTGAGAGTATCTGGGTCCAGCTGCCAATCTGTGGGAAACACAAAGGGCTGAGGAACATGCTGGCCTGCGCCATGGGCATGCAGTGAGCCACATCTGAACTGTCAACTCTGGACAGGGCCAGTGCTTTGGGTTCTTCACAGATAGGTTGTAAGGAAAACAAAGGAATGGCTAGGAAAGCCTGTAGATTGAAAGAGGCATAAAAGATGTATCAAGTTTTTTAAAATGGACAAGACTGCACTGCAGTGTCTGAAGATTCTCACTTGGGTGATAAAATTGTAAAAATGCAGGAAAGTGCTTTCTGTACACATCAGGATTGCAGCTCCTTTTGGAGGAGGGAGGTGCTGTGACTGGGGCAGGTCGATGAAAGCCGTTGTGGGGAGGTTGCCCTATTAGTCAGAGTTCTCTAGAGGAACAACAGGATAAGTACATAGATAGGTATAGATAATATAGCCATATAGGCTCATGCAATTATGGAGTTGAGAAGTCCCACTATCGGCCCTCTGCAGACTGGCGGCCCAGGAAAGCCAGTGATGTAATTCAGTCTGAGTCCAAAGGCCTGACCACCAGGGGAACTCACAGTGTAAATCTCAGTATGAGGGCAGGAGAAAATGAGATGAGATAGAGATACCCCAGCTCAATCAGTGAAGCAGGAGAAAAGGGGTCAATACCTCCTTCCTCCACTTTTTGTTTTATTCAGACTCTCAATAAATTAGATGGAGCTTAACCACCTTGGAGAAGGCAATCTACTGAGTCCACAGATTCAAATCTAATCTCCTTGGGAAACACCCTCACAGAGATGCCCAGAAGCAATGTTTAACGAGGATACCCTGTGGCCAGTCAAGTTGACACAAAATTAACCATCACAGCTGGCAATGTTCTATTTCTTGAAGTGAGTAGTGGTTTCAAGCTATTTGCCTTATAATAACTTCTTCAGCTATACATTTTGTGCACATGTTTTTCTGTAACTGTTTTATTTTACAATAAAAGGTAATAGATTAATGAAATATAAGCATATCCCATATGAAATATAAGTTATATATCTACATGAAAAGTATATTTTATAGGCAGGAATACTTTTTTAAATGAATCATGTGTAATGTTCCAACCAGCTGCACAGATCCCAGGGTTCTCAATAGATAAAATATTATTAATATGATAACCTCTTTAAAAACACAGGCAGTGTCTTAAACATCTTTTATGTTGTCACATGGGCCTACCACCATGGTGAGACTATAAGAGCTACCATTTACTGAGAGTTCACTATACAGTAGGGACTATGCTAATTGCTTTACATGAATTATCTCATTTCATCCTCCTACAACCTTAAAAATGGTGATTGTAGCCCTGGCCAGTGAAGCTCAGTTGGTTGGAGCATCATCCCATAAACCAAGGGGTCCTCGGTTCAATTCCCAGTCAGAGCACATGCCTAGGGTACAGGTTTAGTCCCCAGTTGTGGCACATACAAGAAGTAACCGATCGATGTTTCTCTCTCATGTTGATGTTTCTCTCTCACCTTGATGTTTCTCACTCTTTCTCTCTCTCTCCCTCCCTTCCCCTTTCTCTAAAATCAATGAGCATGCCCTTGGGTGAGAATCAAATAAATAAGTAAAATAAACATATACAAATAGTAATTGTAATTATTTTAAAGAATATTCCAGATAAGAAGGCTGAGGCTCAGAGAGGTTAAGTACCATGCCTGAGGACCCCACCTCTAGGCCACACAGCTGGAATCTGGACCCTAGCAGTCTGACTCTAGAGCAGACTCTAGAGTCTACCTCCAATGCAAATGTTCAACAAATACTTGTCTAACCAAATTTTTTTCATTATATATATTTTACCTTCATACTTTCTGTTCATTGCATCACTTTAGACATTTAAAAATCAGTTAGTTATATTTACTTTGAGTTAAATTCAATCTGATGTAAATAATACATTATATCAATTAATAAAACACAATATATCAAACATTTGGTAATTTTCACAAAGCATATAATCCCATGTACAGTGAGCATTTGGGCCTGGTAGTTGTTTTTTTTTATAAAAGGAAGGAAAGAAACCCTTCCTCATATACATAAGTGTTAGGAAAATCCTCCTCTCAGAGCCTGCTTCCCCTTCTCCTCAGCCTTCTGTAATTTCCCAGTGATTCTCTTAAACAACACTAAATAAACACACTGAATAAAGTGAAATGGATCCAAAGGGTGTTTAGAAGAATCAATGATCATATTCATCATTTTTTCAATCTTCTTAAGTACTTAAATCAGTGAAAATCAAAGTGTTCTGTTTTGGCTGCTTTGTATAGATTGTTTTAGTGTCAAATATATCTTCAACACAGGTGATTTTCATAAATTTAACTGTCTATTTAGGTAAATACAGGAAATCAATAGTATATAGAAAAATAATGTAATTATTTTTAACAAATTAATAAACATGAAACTTTTAAGTGTGAACATCTTAAATCAGCATTTATGTCATCATCTATTATTAAATCTTAAATCAGCATTTATTTTTTTTTTACTCAAATCAGCATTTATATCATCCAGTTTACCCTTAGGTGTTCTAAAAGAGATTCATATAGACTACACTGTTGGACAATGAACTCTTCAGGAGAATGATAACTCTCAAATACCCTCATTTTGCAGTTTTTTGAAGATAAGGAAAGTTAGTAGCATTACCAGGAAAATAACCCAAAGAATTATGAATGCAAACACCTGAATTAATCTCAATTTATAGGTATCTGATGCTTTATTAAGAGTGGAGGGAGAGAGAGAAGACAGTGGTAAAAAAATTCCACTCAAATAGGAGCCACAAGTGGAATTATGAGTTGATGCTGCAATATTTGAATTTCAATATTATATATGATTTTAATAAAATTCTACATGGAACACTTTCAGAACCTCCCTACTTTTTTAAGTTAAATTTATTGGGGTGTCATTGGTTAACAAAATTATATAGGCTTCAAGTGCACAATTCTATGATACATCATCTGTATATTGCATGGTGTGTCCACCACCCAAAGTCAAATCTTCTTCTGTCAATATATATTTAACCCTTTCACCCCTTCCTACCCCCTACCCCCATTCCCGATAGTAATCAGCATACTGTTGTCTGTGTCTATGAGTTTTTGTTTGTTTATTTTTCTTATTTATTCAGTCATTGTTTTCTGTTTTATATGCCACCTATGAATGAAATCATATGGTTCTTAACTTTTTCTGTCTGATTTGTTCTGCTTAGCATGATATTCTCAAGGTCCATCCATGTTGAGTGAATGGCAATATTTCATCATTTCTTGTGGCTGAGTAGTATTCCACTGTATATATGTATTACCTCTCCTTTATCCAATCATCTAACAAATGACATTTCAGTTCTTTCCATATCTTGGCCACTGTGAATAATGCTGCAATGAACATAAGGATGCATAAATCTTTATGAATAAATGTTTTCACATTTTTCTGGGTGTAGATACCCAGAGGAGGAGTTGCTGGGTCATTTGGTAACTCTATTCTTCACTTTTTGAGGAACTGCCATGCTGTTTTCCATAGTGGCTGCACCAGCATAGATCTCCACCTGCAGTGAATGAGGAGAATCTCACTGCTTTTAAAGGGCTCTTTTACATTATGCAATTAAGCTCTGAACTCTACATAAATATCAAATGGCTTTTGTTTCACAATCAGATGATTATGGTTACATTATGTATTTGCTATTATACATGTTACTAACCTCATTATAAACAAATTGCTTTCTGTTATTATTTGTGTTAGGTTATACCCAATACTACTTTGTGTGAGTTACTGTTATTTCCAGATTCTGGATCAGTATAAAAATTCACTTGCTCTATGATATCAATCTAACCAATCTCTGACACACTTTTTGCTTTGTCCCTCCTTCTTTCCGACCTGCCTTCTTTTCCTTCTGTCATCCCTTGAACAAAAAGTTGTCAGCTGCTTACAGTAAAGCAAACTCTATGCTGGACAAATGCAGTGTGATCCTGCCCTCATGTTGCTTATCCTAAAGGGGGATATAGACAAATACACAGGTGAATATCACAACATGTGCCATTTGCAGTATAGAAATAAAAACTGTATGATTTGGGAGCGTAAGGAACGACTGAGCTCAGACTGGTAGGGAAGGTGGAGAGTGACACACCTCTCTGAACATTGCTGCCATCAGCAATGAGGAGAACTGCTCCAAAGCCAGTAGATAGAATCAAACTTTTTCCCCCTCACAGGATTGTTTGTAGCCAGACCTGCTTCCTTCCACAGCCTCCAACTCATTGCTCTCTGGAGCTAGTCTCCCCTATTTAAAGCAACACTTTAAAAATGTTGCCTTTAAAAGACTAAGATCAGGAAACTCACAGCTCACAAAGCAGTCTGCTGGCACCAAAGCTCAAAAAAACAGCCCCTAAAAGCAGAGGTTCCCCTCTTTCGCCCAAACACAAGTTGTTATAATCCCTTTCTGCCTTCTGTGCTTATATAATACAGGCCTTCTTCGATTACAAGACACTTTGAAGATCTCACCTTCTCCCATTACTTGTCTTCTACATAAAATGCCCACAGATGTGAGTCTGTTAGAATGTGTGAGAACCGCAGCTGATAATTTATAAACCAATACTTCCTAAGGTTTGAAATGTGTTAGGATTCAATGGCTTTGAAAGGAGGCAGGTTGCTGCAGGAGCACCCCCTACTGGCTACAAGGAGAGATGTTGTGGAACTGGAGGTGGAAGCCAATAGGCCTGGAAATAATAATGTTCAATACTTTCTATCTAATAACAAATACTTGTTAAGGGATATTCTGTGATATAACAGGACTGACATTATACATGCAAGTGGCCAAAGCAATTATCTTTTTGTTTTTACAACTAATACATTTAATAATTTGACCTCTTCTAGATCAACAGTCACAAAAGGAACTTGTGGTTTAGCTAAAATCAAGCATCATAAAGGTGTTTTGTTTTGTTTCTTCTCTAAATGTAATCAAATCGGGCTGTGTAGCAACTGAGCAAGAACAAAAGGACACAAAGGAACACCCAAGTAGACCATGTTCTTGCATGGGAAGATTCAGTAGTATGAAATCACTAGTTGTCCCAGATACATGTACAAATTCAGCATAATTTTAACCAGAACCTAAATGGGATTCCTTAATAAATGTGACAAGTTGATTTTAAGTCTTACCTCTAAAAATAATAGACAAAATATATTAATTTGGTATGCCAAATCAGAATACAATAGAAAGCTACAGTAACCAAAACATTATGGCACTAGCAAAGTTAATGCACCAGAAACAGATCCAGGAGTTTGGGGGATTTAGAATTTGAAATAAAGACATCTTGTAAACTAATTGGAAGAGTATTCAGTGATGTTAAGACAATGGGACATAATGCCTATCTTAAGACATACACAAGAATATACTGCAGCCATTTAACAAACACAGCAAAAGAAATCATAAAAGAAATAGAAGAAAATGTTAATACTATAAAGAGTAAGCTTTCCTAAATGCAACATAAAGTGAGTTGTAATTTTGAGCTCCAAGAAATAAGAATTACCTTACAACTTACCCAATATTGACATATGCATAGTTTATTTTTCCCCTGCTCAGTTCTAATTCCCCTGTATCTATCCTTACTTTTAACACATTTGCTATTGTTACTAACTGGGCACCTTTTTTTTTGAGATAGAAAAAATGAAGCCCATGGAAATGAATTTGTTTGGCTAATAAGTATGGAGCCATTAACACAGCCTTCAAGAATTCAAAGGCATTAATTATTCTTTCAAATACTTGAACTTTCTCAAATTAATTCAAAATTCACAGCTGCTAGCTAGAAGAGTACTTGGATGTATGGGGCTTATTTTTTAATACTACATTTTGTCCCCAAAACTTATATCCCAGTACAGAAAACTAACCAAAAAAAGGCAAAAAGAAAAAAAAAGAGTAGAAACTAAATAAATCCTCTTCATTTCTAGAGAGAGAACAAGTGAGAGGTAAAGAGCTTTGGCCACCAGAAAACTCACTTTACAGCTAATGTGAATGGACACATTAATGATAATATCAGTCTGTGGAAGAAGACCACTTAAAACTTCACTGTCGAAACTGGGTAAGGAACCTGTGAAAGAAGCCACTGGTCACAATTTAACATTTCAGTAATCACTCCAAAAAGGACCTTGAGCCACTGTGTGAAGGAAATAGTCTAGACAGCCACACTCCAAGAATGTGCCATTGTGTGGGTGTGTAGCAGATTGAGTTTACACTCTAGTCCTGATTCACAAAAGGGAACAAGTGTGCAAACGGCCACAGGTCAGGATGTGGGTGGTTAAGTGAGGGCTCTTGGAGAGAGCAATGTTCTTTGGGAACCACATCAGCACACCAGCTGGTTAACAAATGTAGAAGTTTTGAATGAAGTTCGATGAGAAAGTAAATTGGATGTGTTCTTTCTAATGTGTAAAGGGGTGGGTATCTACCTAATTTCAAAATTTTTATGGACCATCAAATTTCCAAGCAGTCTGAGTCAGTATCAGTTTCTCTGTGAGATTCACATGAGTAAGTGCTGTCTATGCCAATTACATGGGAGAATTCTGTGACTATCCCCGTATTACTGTATTTTCAGAACCACCTATGTGATTTGATTGCACATGCAGTATTATGATGACATTCCACTTACATTCACATGGGAGGATAGAAAATGAGGCAGAAATAAATCTAGATGTTTCTAGTGGATTTGCAATATATTAAAGAAAAAAAGCCTCCTGCCCAAAACAATTTTTTTCCTTAACTCATTATGAAAGAACTTTAAATTCTACCTCTCTCATGAATAATTTTATTGCTTAATAAAAAAGAGTTAGTAATTCCTCCAAGACCTCAATTTGTTCAAATTCATTTCCCATGATTATCTATTTATTTAAGCCTTAAAGGAGCATATAATTTGCCTCTGATTAATATAAATGATTTTGTAGTCAAGGTGTTTAATCTCACAATATCCCTTTTATGTTTTCACATCACAGCCTGGATTTTAAAGAAGAAAATCATGAAAAAATGTTTACATAATTTTCCCACAATTTACCTTTTTCCAGCTTTGACTGAAATAGTCCTGTTGTCATGGGATTTGCTAATGCAAATTTCTTTTCCTTATTAGATGCAAATTTCTTTCCCCCATTAGATGCAAATTTCTTTTCCCCACATTAGAACAAATACAGGATTAAATGAGACTTTTATTGTAGTGAGATGCATTTGAGACAACTAACCTACAGAACTATAAAATGAGAAATTATTTAAACTACTATTTTTGTGATAATTTGTTACAGCAGCAATGAAAACAAATGCAAATATCATCCAGACACAAGAGCCCTTAGTCACAAGGCTAACCACACCCCCAGGAGTCAGAGAAGCTGAAGAAGGACCCAAAGGGAGGTAGAGCAATTGCAGGCGGAGCTGCTGCTTTCTCTCAAGGTGAGTCAGGAGGTCAGCATCATGTGTGTGCACTACAAAATAGCTGCTGCTGCCCTTCCTCTTCCAAATATCCCAAGAACCTCCTTTGGGGTCCATGCTATGTAAGAAAGAGGACTCTGGGAAACTTAGTGCAGCCCAGAAGATTGACACATACAAAGGTATTACATAGGCTTTCCTTACCATCAATATCACCTCTGACCTCTGACTTTCTTTCCTTTCCTTTGAGGAAATTAATATCAAACTGGTTGATTTTAAATCTAATCTTTAAATGTTTAAATGCATCAGGGTATTTTCTTTAGAAATAGTAAAATAGCAAAGGAAATATATTTCCTGTGACTCTAGGGTACTATGCATAAATTTGAATATGTTTTACATACAGACTTACTTGTCTGATGACTTACAAAAGGTCAGCTTTGCCTAAACTAACATCAGGTTAGAAAAAATGAAGCCCATGGAAATGAATTTGCTTGGCTAATAAGTATGGAACCATTAACATGATTTCAAGAATTCAAAGGCATTGTTTTTCAAATACCTGGACTCTGAAGTTAGTTCAAAATTCACAGATGCTAGCTAGAAGCGTATGTGGATGCTTATTTTTTGAATGCTATATTTTCTCTCCAAAACTTATATCCCTAGTTGAGATCCATGCAGTTTCATAATGAGAATTTCATGAAAATTCATTGCTTCCTGAAAATTGTTACCACTATAAACATAGTTTAGTTCAAGATGCAGTGTATCTGTATTAATGGGAAAGTGAGTAAAGTTACACAAGTCAGAAAGCGTATTTAAGTTCTAGCTGTCTCTTTGCTCTATATGAGTTTGATGAGCTTTAAAAAAATCACTTTAATTCTCTGAAATTTAATTTCCTCATCTGTAAAACAGGAATGCTCTCTATAACTACCTTCAGTTTCATGAAACTTATAACTTTCAATTATCTATGATTTTCTGAAGTTGAAGGGAATGTAGTGGAAAGGATCATTACTATGAGGTGGTTCTTATGAACAGGTATCTTAACTGCCGGACATAAAATCAGTCTTTATCCATGACAAAAACAACCACGAGAGAGAAGGAATAGATAGTATGCATCAAAACCTATCTTTTTAAAGAACTTAACTGGTGAAAAATAGTAAAATCCCTGGACATGCTAATGTGTAGTCTCTCTCTTTGGTGTGATCATGAACCTTGGAAACATGTTGATAGGAACCTGACTTTATCTTACCCTGAGAAATAATTCACCCTAAAAAAATAACACAGCAGTATTAAAAGAACCACAGGTATGCAGTAGATCGACAGGATGAATCCCCTGAATTTTTATTGTTTTACAATGAGCCATAGTGACTTCAATCAGGTATACGATTTTTTATTCATAACTCAAAAAAGCACATTTTGGCTGTAGAATATATTAAGAATTTAACTTATTTGCCATATGTGTTATCTGAAAGAGAAAAAAAACCTGCTGTGAAAACATTAAAACAAAGTCTGACCACATTAAAAGAGTAAGGCACAAAAGGACAAAAGGATAATAATTTTTTTCCTAAACTCCCGGCCTGAGCATAAGTCCCCTAAAGTCCCTCTTACCAGATGGTGAACCCAGCAAGGGAAGACAGCCAACTTGATTTCAAATGTGAGAGTGATTTTTTATTTAAATGAAAGATAGAAACTGTCTCAACCTCATTATATCTAAGGGGAGAGCTCAAATGTTCAGCATGTGGATCTGGTTTGAGTAAAAGTTTGTCTTTTTTGAAGAGAAATCATATGTAATACCAGGCAGTGGCCTGAACCATTTGCTAATACTAATTGTTGTTGGTTGAAAGCGGAGTGGGAGATTGTTAAAATCTTCCCTGGCAGAAACCTGATCTGTGGAAATGTACTTCACAGAAACTGTGATGAGGTTTGCAGCTGGCAGGAGAGTACGACAGTGTGGCCACATGCATCTCCATCTTTGCTTGGCAACAGAATGGAGACTGTATGAAACAACTCTGGGGGTTAGCTGATGGCCCGAAGAGCGGACTTGGCATTCTTTTCTCCACACCACTGCCCCTCCCCCTGCCTCTCCTCTGCCCTTTGTTTGACAACAAAAACTGAAGCGGGTGTAGGTATCATTTCTAAGAACATATATGTTGAAAATTATTATTTAATAATGTGGCTACTTTGAACTATGATTAATATAAGTACACTTAAGATATAGCATGAGCAACTTAGAAAACCACCAAGTAAGGCCAGATGTATAAATTGACTTGATATTTTAATTTTAAACACCAGCATCAAGTTGAAAGGTCTTATATGAGCCAAGTCACAGAGAATTCACACACAAATTATGCTTACCTATTATTCCCAACACCTAAAAATAATTGCCTTAAAACTATTAACTGAGGTATACATCATTAAGATAAGTGGATTTCATTAGTTAAAACAATGAATTATAAAAGTGATCTTTTAATCTTAAATCAGTCATGGCAATACTTGAGAATCCAACTATGTTCTATCAGCTATGACATAAATCATGCTTTAAGTTAGTAAACATGTTAAATTTTTGTTAAATTACTGTTAATTATTTTCTGATTTAGCTTTCGATCACTAATACCTAGAAATTTCTCTCCTCCCCCTCATCAACACTATAGGAACTCTGTATGAATCTATCATTTCACTTACATTGGACATTACCATGGCTCCTTCCAGACCATGGAGAAATGTACTCGAGCAAAGTCCATTAGGGAGAACCAACACACAGTATCGAATAGATATTCTAAGCGTACTTTCCAGAATGAGGAGTGACACATGTCCCTACTCGTACATTGATCAGTATTAACTATGTGAGTATAAAAATCTGCACATGGTTCTTGGACACTGGTTAGAATTAATACTCTAGCTGTTCAACCAAACATTTACCGTCACCATTGTACACTCAGAGATCCTGAGTGGAACTGGAGCTCAACCCCCACACTTTTTCCATGACATCTACTCATCTAATACAGAGTAAAGAAAGCACAAGTCCAGACCCAAATTCTGGAAAGGTCTAGAGTAGTCCCACCTGTGAGGGAAATGTAAAGGAAAGAAATAAGAATTGGTGTGGTTTATTAGTTAGCCACCCATCAGCTGCTGATCAACAGTGCCTTAACATCTTCATCACCTTACAGAATGTGGTCATCGGCTTATAAAATGAAATCACGTCCTGCTGCTGGTAAGAGCTCTTTAGTTCTAAACATTTAAGAGAAAATTATTGTCTTTTCAAATTAGTGCCCGTTTTTTACAGTATATTTTAAACAAATTATATTGTGTAAATTTTATTTAGAAATGTATTGTTGTTTTTAAGCAATTTCATTAAAAAGACTCCTTAGCTGTTTTGTTTTTAAATCCTTAGCCAAGTCTGGAGTAGATAGACAAACATAATATTCAATTTTACACGAGAATGGAAGCCAGTTTCTTTGGCTTCTAACCCCCACCTAATATAAAATTTTCCTCTAGCAAGTTCATCTAGATTTATATTCCAGTTTTTAGCCAGCTACAAAACGTGACTATCAGCAAATATTTACCACGATGTTCCGTGATGCACCTTCAAACCACTGTTCCTGTCACTGCTCACCCTCTCCTCTTTCTCCGGCCCCTCCAGGCTCAGTCTCCATCCAAGGGTGGGACACACTTGAAGGCAGGCCTAGGTCGTAGCCCTCAGGACCAAGGAGAGTGTCTGGCACATGATTTAAATGAGTTGATTAATTGAAATTTGCTGTTTCTATGAGAACAAGTAATCCTACCTAATACACCATTGCTTCTCATACTGGGCTGGGAATTGAAACTTGGGGAGCCTTAAAATATGCTGGTGCCTGAGTACTACTTGCTGAGATTCTGATTTAATTGGCCTGGGATGTGACCATCGAATGTTTTAAAGCTCCCAGATGACTCTCAGGAGAAGACAAGGGTAAGAATCTCTTTAATACCAAGAAGTTTCACAAACTGAGAAATGCTCTGAGGCAAGCAATCCCACCTTATAGGGTGACTGCAGTGTTTTAGGTTATAATGTACGGGTCTTTATTTTCCCTCCCTCTGGTACTATTCCCTCCTCTTTTGGAAGAAAAGCAAAATGACTCCTCTTTAGTTATTGGCTTCTAAACCAGTAGTTAAATTAATGCAAAGTGCAATGTACCCAAACTTTCAATGGGATGCATTTATACTACATTTTAAATTGGTTTTGAGCAACTTTTATTCTAAAAAAAACATTTTTAAGGCCAGGCCCAGGGGACATGGGGAACATAATCTGCACCCTTCACTTACTGCCTCTGACACACGGAGGCCTTCTATGCCTATAATCTGAAGAATGTGTGTGCGCCCTAGCACGCACACACACCTGTGCTAATATAATTTAATAGAGTCAGACCACACCGAGGTGTTCTAGAAAGCTATTTTTACAAATAAATTGACATGATTCTTGAATCAATAGATACATTTCTCTGAGCTCACTGTGGCTGGTGCACCAGAGTGAAATTAGCCCCTACCCAGGGATAGGATAACAGCTGAGCCCTTCGGCATGATTTACAGCAAGCAGCCTTTGTGTCCTGACTGTTCCTGCCTACTCTCATCTCTGTTCCAAACCAACCCTCACTCTCCCCTCCTCCCCTCGCCCTCACTCTCAGCACTCCTTCCGCTGTGATGCCATTATCCCAAGGACACACTCTGGGCTGCCCTGGTCCCTCTGTGCTGCTATGGCTTGTTCATACTACTGTCTTTGTCACTAGACTGTAAGCTTCTTGTGGGGTGATCACAGATATGAGAGAGCTTTATAAGTCTAACACCTGGAAACCCTCTGACCTGTTGAAGTGTTTAGGCTCCAAAATTCATGCTCTTTATAAGACCTTTTATAAGACCAGTCAAAGGTTTGAATGTAGATAACTGTCCTAATCAACCACAGCTCTGGGTGTGACTTGAATATCCAGACATTGAGTCAGCATGTTACATAACTCAAAGAAAAGAACAACATGAAAAGTGACTATTGTGTCTTCAGACAGCACCCTTATATTAAAATAGCTGAAGTTAATTTATATTATTAAATTTGGCATTGTTTTAAACGCGTTCTTGAGGTAGGAACTTTAAAGAGTCATTATCTTTATGCTTTAATCTACATGGAAAGCTATTTAACATTCATCTATTTCATGTCTTTCACTTCTTCCAGAGAAGGAAAACTAACATACATGTCAAAGTTTACCCACAAAGTACGCAGGCCATCCTCTTATTGTGAATTCTCTGGTACTCATTCAGCTTGACTTATTTATCTTGAATTGCAGTCAGGTGTTCCTTTACTTATTACTCACTGGAAAACAGTTTGTACCAACCAGGAGCTGCTTAGCACTCTTACTCGGGTCTGTGGCAGAGACTGCCAGCTGACCGCCAAAGCTGTTTTCTTTTCTTCCTGGGCTAGGGACAAGTCTACACTTCCCAATCTTTTGCAGCCAATGTTATACATGAATGCTGTGTACTGGATTTTTTTATGGACCTAGCCTGTAATGGCACTTTTTCTCCCCTCTGCCACCAGCTCCATATGGGAAGATGGACAGAACCATAGGATGGAAAGAACCTGTATTGGAGGAACACCGCCTAGGGGAAAGTGGCTGGCAGGGCTGCATGTGAGCGTGAGTGAGCACTGACCCTCTCTGTGTTACCTGCCTGAGATTTGGGGTGCATCAGTTACAGTGATAATTCACAACCTGGCCCTGGTTCCCCTGCTGATGGCATCGAGCTCCACACAATATCGATGCAGAAACTTTCGCCACAACTGCCAGTGGTGTCTAGGAGAATCAGCACTCGGGAGCCCTCACTGCTCCCCAGCCCGGAACTTACCCACCAGGGAAGCACTCCCAGTGGCACCTCTGCCCAGTTCCTAGCCCCATGCCCTGCCCCATGAGCTGAGCTGAGGGCTGCAGGAGCTTCTCATTACCCATTCCATTTTGGAGTTTAGTGCGGGTGGGTGGGTGGGCAGGGACGAGCGTTAAGAATATTTCTGGGCATATGCCATGTATCAGGTACTGTACTGTGTTTTCCTTTGTACGTTACCTCATCTTAAACATCACAAACACTCACGAAATAGGCACCATTATCTCCACTCCACATAAGTGAACTTGGAACACACACAAGGTTGCCAGCTGGTGATGGCAGAATCTACATGCAGACTGACTCTTAAGACGACAGACTCAAGGCGGTGCCCTCCCTGCGGAGCCCTCCTGCACTGACACACACCCATCCCACTTCCCTGTCTGGGGGGCTCCCTTGAGGCCAGTGCCGCTGGGAAGGGCAGCGTGGGAGCCTCTGTGTGGAAGCCAAGTCATTTCACAGAGAGCAGAGTGGGTGGAGGATGTGTTACTGGCCTCCTCATTTAAAACTTGGAACACAATTTTCCATGGAAAAAAAATTATGCAGAGGCGTTCTGTTTTGTAAATGTATGCAATGCGAAAGCACTTTGCAAACCGTCAAGAAGTATATAATATGCCTATAAGGAATTACTATTCTACAGTACATTAGCACTATAATTCCAACACTTTGTGGATTAAATAGCCTTTTGTGAAGTAGTTGGAGAATTTAACCACTGACTGTTACATTGTCTCTAAGGAAAAATACATTCCAATAGCCAAACAACCGACTTACAACAGACATTTGGAACCTGACCCATTCACAAACTGAGAACTGCCTGGATTAACATGAAGAGGACACATCATCACCATCTTCATCAAGTATTATTTATTAAGAACAGTGCAAGGGGTGAAGGCTTCAGGGTAAAGGGAAAAAAGAAAGGAAGTGTTAATCTAATTTTAATGGCTACAATTTCACATCCCTGGTTGTGAATGAACTCACACTGTTCCAAAACAACCGTTTATCTTTCTCTTTACTTCCTTCCCCTCATTGTGTACTTACATTCTTTCATTTCTTTTTATCTTCCTCTTGCTATTTATTCCATGTTTTATCTGTCTTTCACAGGTATTCAACATTTACTCCTGTACTAAACAAACTCTTTTCAAGGCTGACTATATTCCCAGACTCTGTGATAGAGTCTAGAAATATCCAAATGAGTAAAATACAAAATACAGTTCTCAGCAAACTCCCCAAGAGAGGGGGAGCTGACCCTGTGGAGAAGTAACATTCTGTCTAGTGTGATGAATGGAAAAAGACAAGTAGCAGATAGAAGTCGAAGGAGCCATTCCAGGCCTGTGGGCTCCATGCACACCTACATGCCCTTTGCCCTGCCTCCACGGTTGAAACCTTCATTCTCTTCTGAACTGCTCTGCAATGGTCTGAACCAGTCTCCCGGCCTCTGCCTCTCCCCTACTGGAAGCCGATGAACATATTGCTGCCAGATTAATGTTCCTTTGGGACAATCCAATGATATAGTGCCACCCTGCTTATGTCACTGATGCTTTTTGCTCTCAGAACTTTATAATTCCTCACGCTGCATGGGGGGCCCTCCACGGCTGTATCTGTACCCTGTCTCTACACAGAGCTCTCTTATTAATCACATTGAAGGGTAGGTTATTCCCCAAATATGTTGCCTTTCTTTGCTGTTCTGTCTTCCAGTGTGTTGCTCTCCAAATCATTAGCATGAAATTCTACATATCTTTCAATACTCTGCTCAAAGGCAGAGCATTTCCTAATTTTCTCAGCTGTGGATCCTTTATTGCTTGTTTGAATGAAGGAACCAGTGTTTGCTGAGCATCTTTTATATATCAAGCATAGTGCTGGGTCGTTTTCAGGGACTATCCAATTTCTCATTCACAACCCCCCTAGGAAGCAATGCCAGTTTTTCTACTCATCAGGCAAGAAAACTAAGGCTCTGGGAAGTTAAAGTGATATGGTCTGGGCAAGGAAGTAGCTGACACAGAATTTGAACCCATATACATCTGGATTTCAAAGCTCATGTTTGGGTTTTCCATCAAACCTCATTGCCTCCATCATGATTTCTTAGAGCAATAGACCTAAAAAGTGGTATGTGTACTCATCAATGTCTCTATAATACTGTGGATACTTTCAGGTCAGAAACTTGGTCTCAAACATCTTTGCATACCAGTGTGCCTACTTCTGTGCATGGAAGAGTAGCAACTTAATGCGATGTCGACATGAAAGTGCCCCATTGGCAGGATGTCGAGGGGATTAGATCAACAAGCCCCTGTCTTGCTGCCGTACTTAACTCATCAGTAAGCCACCATGGAATCATATGAGCACAGACGCATTAGTACAAAGAATCAGATATGGAAATCTCATGGGTGTGCTTCCCTGAAGGAATTCTGAAGAGAAAACTGGAGAAATTGGCCCTTGGTGTTTGCATCTGGCAAACTCTGAGAAGGAAAGGATAATGAGTGTCAGCAAATACTGAAAATGCCTTGTTTATTTCCTCACATATTTAAAGGAAGCCATTTGCCAAATTTGCAGACTCAAGTACAAGACTGGGATGCAGACAAGTGTTTCTTCTCAGCCAATAATAGCTTCTAATACCATCTGGAAACCTACACCAGTTAAGAAAGAAACAAATATGCCTTTTTTTTCTGTCCTCCTAAGACCTCAAAGCTTGTAAATCTGGGATATGTTGGGCAGGGAAGAGAGTTCCAGAAATGGGGGCCCTTCATAAAATTCAAGCCCCCCTGGCAGCCAAGCTTTCAGATCATAGAGGCGGTCAGAGATCATGTTTGTTCTGATCTCAGTGGCTCGGGAACAAAATAGAGATTGCTTCTATCTCTGTTCACACTGAAAGAGCTTCATTGTAACCCAATTTAGAGTTCAGTCCAACCTTGTAAATTACCATGGTATTTTTATTGATACCATGAAAATGTACCCTCATTTCTCTATTGTCACAAAAGCATGTTGTTGAAACACTAAAAACATCTTGGCACACTTTAAAAGTGCTTTTTAGAAAAGAGACATGAAATTAATGGTGCATTTCAGTCAACACGTTTCTCACAGTGCTTTCTTTCCCCTTCCTCAAAGCCACAGAATAAAACAAAGTGGTCCAAGCAGGAACTCGGAACATTTCTCTGATGGCAATAACATCTGGGTCACCGGGAATGGAGGTCTGCGTCACATCTCCTCTCGTGCCCTAATGTACACATGAGCAGCATTAAGCTAGTCTTATCATCAGATTTCACTTTGCATTGAAGTTTTAATTACCCACCCTTATCATGTCATTTCTGTGAGGGAGTTTTGTAGTTCACCTCCCATCTTCTTGGTTCCCAAATCTTTCCCCTGGCAGGCCCCAACCTGCTCCTTGCCATGCCCCCGTTCAGAAAGCTTCAGATCGAATGTGACTGCTCACCACTCCATCGGCATCATTTTTTGAACCCTGTATTATCCTAACCACACAACAGTTTCCAGCCATCAGGCACATAATCTTAGTTGCACGTTAGCCTGGAAATGGGCTTTTCCCCCCTTCGGTTATCTTATCCACAACATGTGCAACTATTACCTCATTCATCCTTGTGCTGGTTCCAGAGATTAACCCCAAAACTGTCACGATAAATGTACAATTTAAAAAATAGTCAGTTTCCTCAAATTTTATTTTGTCAGTCTTGTTTTAAATTTCATCCCCTGTTATGACGTGGCTACTAGAACTTGTCATCTTTTATACTGTTTCATTTCCAAATGTTGGAGCCAAATGTGATGTCATATGTTCCAGTAGCATTGCACTTATCTAAAGGAAAAAGTATACCCAGTGCTTTTCTTATGTTTTTATTTGTTATGATAACACGCATAGTGCAAGTTAAAAAACATATTTTTAAGGGAAACCAATAGGAGAAGCTTTAGCTTTTAACCATGAAAAGGATTCCTTAAAAATTTCAAAGGAAAGGTAGGTTTTATTCTTTAGATAGATTAGGCATTGATTGGCAGAGGTTTTATGCAAAAGCATTTAATACTAACAAAATCACTCCATTTATTAGTCAGGCTGCAATTTTGCTATAAATACCAGACTGATGTTATAGAAGATTATGTTCAGGCCCAATGGAAGTTAATATTTTGTCATTTTTTTTAAAAAGGAGAATAAACAGCACTAAGTTTCTCCCATTTTCTAATTAGCACCAGAGACATCACAAATAAAGGGCACAAACAGGAAACAAAAGACCAGGGCAGGACCCAACGGCATGACACCGTTCAAGTCTCACTTGTCCTCATGTATCAGAAATGACTGTTCGATCTCAAAGTGTTCGAGGGAGATCAAATGAATAATTCATCCAAAAGTACTCTACAAATACATAGTATCATCTCTGCCCAATTTTTGTCCCCACTCTTACTGTACAAAATTATCAGGGTGACACTCTGTACTCCGGTTGCAGTTGTGTCCTTCCCTCCCAGCCTTGACTACACTGAGCTGTAATCGTATCTGACTGTTCCTGTTCCTCTCAGTAGCCTGTGACCCCCTTCAGTGCATCTCCCTAGCTCCAGCGTCTGGGGCAGTCTTGGTATATGTTTGTCGACCACTGTATGAATACTTACATAGGGCCCCCCATTTTTCATTAATTCATTTCTCATTTTTCTTTTTTGCATTAAGAACTAAAGCTCTTGTCCTTGTCTCATTACACTGAATGTTAATGTTTTTGCACATTTTTTTTTATTGTTGTTCAAATTGAATAATGTTCATTTTTGTTTTGTTTTCTAAACCATCCTCTATGGTTACTTTTCTTTGGCCAGGATGAATCAGTACCATGACTGAGGCTGCTACAAGCAAGACACTTCTTTGAAGTCTTAGAAATTACTCTTTTTAAATTCATGGATATTTTAAGTGGAAATCCATGATGTAACTGAGTTCATTTTACTAAAAATAATATTTTTCTCTTAAATATTTGAGTAAAAGTTCTGAAATATACTCAGAATCAAGAAGCACAAGAGGCAGTATAACTTAAGAACCTAAGAATAAGGGACAGATATCTTTTAGGAGTTAAATTCCAGAATAGGAATCTGAAATTGCAGAGTGTAGGTAAGGCCTCAGGTTTCTCACTAATAAAATAAGGATAACAAATAAGGGTTTGGAGCAGATTAAATAAAGCAATAAATATGAATGTACTTTGTAACCTGCAAAACTGTGTTAGGTGTTGTTTGTTCAATGAACTTAAAATATTTATTGGGTGTTACTACAAGTCAGGCACTGCTCTCGGCGTCAAGCAGTAAATGAAACAGAGCCGTGCCCTCACTCTGATGGAAAGAGGCAAACATAAACAAATAAATAGCTCATTGTAGTGTGATCATAAAAGTGCTGTGAAGAAAAATGGAGCAAGTGGAGGGAGATGTAAAGTGACGAACTGGGAAGGCCGAGTAGTGAGATCATTTGATGGGAGCCCTGGAAGGAGTGAGGGAGGGTGCCAAGCAGATAAGTGCATAGCTGAAAGGGCGAGGAAAGACAAGCGCAAATGCCCTGGGGCAGCAAGGGTGAGGGTGTCAGCATGCTTGTTAACTAACGGGCTTTCTAGAACCAGTCCGAAGCAAGCTTCACCTATATTCAATGGAACAAATTATATCATCTTGAGGGCAGGAAAGGGACTGATAGGTTGGTAAAGAGACTCGGGGGCTGAGCATACGACTGATGGCATCCTGCACTAACTCCGGGGACACAGCCATAGTTGGAAAATAGATGCACAGGGGGCAAATGATACGGTTTGACTTGAATGTCTCTTCCCCTTTCCACATCAATGTCACTGCTGTTCCAGAGGCCAGTGGGTGCTGGTCCAAAGAGGTAAAATGTGGAAAGCCAGGAGAGTGGTGGCAATGGTCACATGCAGGAGAGGAGGAGGAACAGGTGAGCACAAAAGGAAGGAGATGCCAACTGACGGTCACAGAGAAAAGAGAAATCTTGGCTCACGAGCTGCAGGGTTGCTGCTCCTGAGTGGAGAGGGGAATGTCTTACAAATGAATCTTCAATTCTTCTTGGTATATTTGTTATCTGTATTCTGAAGAAAACAAACAGTATCTTTGGATTCCAATATGGAAAATCACTCACAGAATTTTATTTCATTTTATGACCTTCAGTAGCTATGAATAATGTATGGATCATTCAAAATATTTTTCTAGAAATGTTATTGAATATGTTTTATTTTAGTTAAGTAACAGCTGAAGGAACAGCTTAATACATTAAAAGTATTCAGGAGAAAATTATGCATGCATAATTAAGGAGAATAATTATGCATGCAAAATTATTCTATGTATGTGACATACTTTTTATGCATTATTCACAGAATTTTATGTTAACCTTTAAACATCAAAATGAAGTGGACATCTTCATATTAATACATATCACCTTTTTACATGCAAAAAGAATAACATTATCCATGAGGAATCTTTTCTTAAAAGGAAATTGCCTATATGTATATTTTTATTATTGTTTTCATCATCTTCAATTCTGGATGAGAGACATATTGCTAATGGAATTCCCATGTATCTATGACCCTTTTATGGGTCATAAGCCCTTTATAGACTCTGATGAATGCAATGGCCCCTTTCTCCCACAGTTGACAGACACAAAATTCTACATTCAATTTCAGAGGATTGTGGACCTCCTAGAGTTTATGCCCTACAGACCCAAGGTTCAGAACCTCTGCTCTAAAATATTTCAGAATCTGACCATAGTGGGCTCATGGTCTCTTACCATAGTGGAGTCAGAGTCATATGACTTACATTATTTGCATTTGCTGGATTCATTTTGTAGATGAAATTACATTAATCTCTACTCTGTAAAAGAGTTTAGGCTAGGTGCTCGCTACATGCACTGAAAAGATAGTTGGGAGCATCACATTCCCAATGCCCATGAATTCAGATGATAATGTAAATGAGAAGGAGCTGAGTTGACAATGTGTATGTTTGTAGTCACAAAACAATGTGAAGAGTAGTTCTGGTGTGTCTTTCATCACACACATTATTGTAATCCTCAAAATGGATAGGAAGCACCATAGTATAAAAATAGTACATCTATATAGGCAATTATTGAAAGTTTATTTCTATATGATTTGAACAGGCAGGGCCTGGAATATGCTGCCTTTTCTCTTGCCATAGCAACAGCATGATGCTTCCTGCACTGGTCCCTACTGGCAGCCTCATATCTTCTCAGTAGCTAGGTCTGAACAGATATAGTTAGAACTAATGAAAAGAATATTCCTGAGAGTATGGATTTTTACTTCCTCCCAACCACTCTATTCTCATACACCCTTGTGACCCTATGGAAATGGGAACCATGAAAATATTTTCTGGCTTGGAGGTTAATCTATAGTTCACTTTCTGCAATGTGCTCCACCAAAGGCCAGATGGGATACTAAAATGATAGGTTCTAACTACAAAGCACCCTTGTGGCCTGAGGCAGGGGAAAGCATTACAAATATGTGTGCTATGTGGCAGTCCCAGCGGGATTTCCTCTAAGAGCCTGTCTGAAGGCGCATGTCCACTCTGGGAAGCAAACCACTCTGAAATTCCCAATTCACTCTGAGCACTGACCCTGCAGCATGGGTAAGAAGGCCAATTGGAACCATGTGTATGGGCTACAGCTCTGGGAAGACTGCAGTGCCCTTGCCACACTGCCTATAATGGTAGTCCAGAGCCATTCCACATACAATGTGGCAGAACAAGCTCCCTAAAGGCATTGACTTAGTCTTCTAGAAAAAGTATTCTCCTGTGAAAGTGAAATAGAAGCTTGGGCATCACTCAGTCCTGGGTTGAATTCTTTTATTTTTTCAAAGTATATTTTATTGATTATGCTATTACAGTTGTGCCAATTTTTTTATCCCCTTTGTCCCCCCTCTGCCCTGCAACCCCTCACCCTTCAGCATTCTCTGCTTGCTTAGTTCATGTCCATGGGTCATATATGTAAGTTCTTTGGCTTCTCCATTTCCCATACTATTCTTAATGCCCCCACTCCATCTATTTTGTACCTACCATTTATGCTTCTTATTTTCTGTACCTTTCCTCCCATTCTCCCCCTCTCTGCTTATAACCCTCCATGTAATCTCCATATCTGTGATCCTGTTCCTGTTCTAGTTGTTTGCTTAGTTTGTTTTTGTTTTTGTTTTTGTTTTTTAGGTTCAGTTGTTGATAGTTGTAAGTGTGTTGTCATTTCACTGATTATAGTTTTGATCTTCTTTTTCTTAGATGAGTCCCTTTAACATTTCATATAATAAGGGCTTGGTGATGGTGAACTCCTTTAACTTGACCTTATCTGGGAAGTACTTTATCTGCCCTTCCATTCTAAATGATAGCTTTGCTGGATAGAGTAATCTTGGTTGTAGGTCCTTGCCTTTCATGACTTGGAATACTTCTTTCCAGCCCCATCTTGCCTGTAAGGTTGCTTATGAGAAATCAGCTGATAGTGTTATGGGCACTCCTTTGCAGGTAACTCTCTCCTATTCTCTTGCTGCTTTTAAGATTCTCTCCTTATCCCTAATCTTTGGCAACTTAATTATGATGTGTCTTGGTGTATTTCTTCTTGGATCCACTTTCTCTGGGACTCTCTGACTTTCCTGGACTTCCTTAAAGTCTATTTCCTTCACCAGATTGGGGAAGTTTTCCTCCATTATGTTTTCAAATAAGTTTTCCAATGTCTTGCTCTTCCTCTTCTCCTTCTGGCACTTCTATGGTTTGGATGTAGGAGTATTTAAAGTTGTCCCAGGGGTTCCTCAGCCTCTCCTCAATTTTTTTGAATTCTTGTTTCTTCATTCTGTTCTGGTTGAATGTTAATTTCTTTCTTCTGCTGCAATTCATTGATTTGGGCCCCAGTTTCCTTCCCATCACTGTTGGTTTCCTGTATATTTTCCTTTATTTCACTTTGTATAGCCTTCATTTCTTCCTTCATTTTGCAACTGACCTCAGTTATTTCTGTGATCATCCTGATTACCAGTGTTTTGAACACCACATCTGGTAAGTTGGCTTTCTCCTTGTCGCTTAGTTCTTTTTCTGGAGTTTTGATCTGTTCTTTCATTTGGGCTGTATTTCTTTGTCTCAGTGCACCTGTTATGTTGAGAAGGGCAGAGCCTTAGATATTTGCCAGGGTGGGGCAACCCTGTTTGCTGTTTTGTGGCTCTGCATTAGGGGGAGGGGTCAGAGAAGATACGATGTCACATGCTCAGCTCTCACCCCACTTTCTGTCACTTCCCTCACTTCCCACAAGCAGACTGTGCCCTTTCAGGTGCTGATTCCCAGGTGGGTGGGTTTGTGTATGTTCCAGGGCCCTGTGGGCCTCTCCAATGGACTCTCCTATGAGGCTGGGAGTTCTTCCTACCGCCACAACCCCCACAGACTTTTACAGCCAGAGGTTTGGAGGTTTTCTTTTCCCATGCTGGAACCCTGGTTTCATGGTTTGTCTCCTCCCCAGTTGCTCCTTTGGGCTTATCCACGTGAATGTGGGACTGCCAGGCCAGCCAGCCACTGCCTTGCCGCAAGTCCTCTCCACCCGGCTGCCCATCTCTGCCCCTCCTCCCAGTCTGGTTGAATGTTTGTTTCTCTAACTCCTTGGTTGTTGGATTTCCATGCAGTTTGATTTTCTGGCAGTCCTGGTTGACTTTTTTGTTTTAGATGGGTTGTTATCCTTCTTTTGGTTGTGTGAAGAAGCATTGCTACCTACACCTCCATCTTGGCCGGAACTGGCCTGAATTCTGACTCTACCACTTTCTAACTGTATGATTTGGGACAAGTAACTTAATGTCTGAGCTTCCCATATCATCCTGTATATGTAAAAGGGATAATTGTGCCTTTTTCCAGGTCACTACAAATATTGACTAAGAGAATAGAGTAGTATAGGGAAGCAAGCTAGCAAAATGGTTAAGAGGTCTGCCAGCTTCAGTTTTCTCATTAGCAAAGTGCAAATAACAAAATATATATCTAATAGGGTTCCTGGTAAGTATTCATGAGTTAATATACATAGAGGGCTTAAGCTATAGTTTGCCACATATTAAATACTCAATAAATGTTCATATTATTGGATAACACACATAATTTAGCAGAATGCTATGGTAAAGTAGAAGCTCAAAATGGCATAATCATTATCCTCTTGCTTTCTCTCTAAACATAGTATAAAGGGAAACTGTAATGTTTATTTCTGTTGTCCTACAGACAAATCCAGTATGGTATTTTGTCCCCAAAACCAATTCTTTTAAAACACCCTAAAACTTTTTATACCATATCCAGAATGTCTCTACTGAACTCAGGCTGTGTCAACACCTCAAATTTTCTGAGACTATAAAGCATAGGCTGAATTAGATAGATTCAACAAAAACTAAAGAAAAATGCACACGGAAATAATGTTGGTCCAGGATCAAAGATGTGTGACAGGAGAATTTGTTAATCTCTACCAAAAATACTCTGGTACTTCATGAAAATCTCAAGAAGGAAAAAAAATGTTTAAAAAAATCTTTTCTAGTGGCCAAATGAAAGATTTGTATAACATTTTACTCAAAACAGCAATTTTCATTCTGCAGCCAGGATACTTTAAAGAGGAGAAAGCCCAATTGTATGCACTGCCACGAAAATGATTCCAGGTGCAACGAGCCCTCAAGATTTATATAACTCAGCTCTTAATTTATTTCCTTTAATCCACACGATATTTCTCAGCTTCTCAATTGTCAGCCACATGTTTCTCAATAAAGA
This sequence comes from Phyllostomus hastatus, assembly GCF_019186645.2. Taxonomy (NCBI): domain Eukaryota; kingdom Metazoa; phylum Chordata; class Mammalia; order Chiroptera; family Phyllostomidae; genus Phyllostomus; species Phyllostomus hastatus. The sequence goes on along the minus strand of NW_025333872.1, from coordinate 38,022,882 downwards.
CCAAGGTGGCACAAACTTCCAACTTAGATGCTGTCTATTTTCCTTTGTGCCCAATATAAAAAGTAGTTAATGTTTTTTAATAATAATTTGTCGTGATATTTTCAGAGGAAAAAGTTTGTGTTTAAGGCCAAACCTTGATCTAATGCATAGAACCAACGTGTGCACAGTTACTAGAAAGTTGGACTCTCAAACTCTGATGTTAATCTCACTCCCTGTATTTTAGACCCCAGCAAGGAGCAGCACTGGGGCTGATGAGCAGTCATCTTGTGGGTGTAATGCAGAGAGCATGGAGAGAAGGCAGCTCCTCAAAATCTAAATCAATTGCAAACCAAATATAGAAGCATTCTCTGAAAAAATTATAAAAATATTACCCGAATAAGAAATATTCTTATCATCTATAAATGGGGAAAAACAGATAAATCTTTGCAGATAACCACAAGGACAAGAAGATCTATAATATAACAAGTCCTAGTGAACAAAAGTTCACACTCAATTACTAAAAATCAATCTTTTGACAGATAGAAATAAGCTTTTATCTATCGGAAGTTCTATTTTTACACTTGCCTGCTTGTACTTTGCATGCAAGAACAATTTCTTGCCGCCAATTGAGATGATTATGCAAACAGAAAAATCTTTTATTGCAATTGTTTTAGTTATATCTATAAATATAAACTGAGTTAAAAGGTCAATCAGATTGACAGTATTAATGTTTTCCTCTAAGAGGTCTGAATAAAAATGCATTATATTGAAAAGGAAATTTGTGAAAATTTTAGTTGAAAAACAATGACACAAATCCCTCATTTTTAAAATTAAACATTAATTTATAACATCTTCTCTTCAAATAGTGGACTCTATTCTACATCATCAATTACCTCTAAAAATTCCAGAAGAAAGCATTTTGTTGCCTTTGTGTATTTTAGAGCCTTTGGAAATATAAGCCACAGTCATTTCTCATTGTACAACTTGTGATGATAATTTATTTTTGAGGCTGAAACATTGATCTGAGCAACTTTTCACACACTGTGTATGTGGCGTCCATGTCAACATCAGGCAGAACAAACATGGCTTATGAGCAGAGGTTAAATGACAGATAAATCATTTCATGAACAACATACGTAAAACTTTCTACTCTTCATGTGTGTTAGTGCCTTGGTGCTGTCTCTATCTTTGCTACAGCCTGCATTCTTTTCTTTTTTCTTTTTAATATGATTTCCAGCATTTTGATGTCATATGTTTTGCCTTATTCCAGCATTTGGAGTACAGGTGTGCCACTGTGTTTTTGATGGAGTGTTGCTATTCCAGAAAGCTCCATCCAAAACACAACTCCACACATGTAACCCAAACCCGAAGATGAGTCAGCCATTGTGCTTTTGCTCCATTACTTATGAGAACTACTCATACAGCTTGACAGAAATCAGAATTAGTAACACACACGACCGTTAAGGAATGATCCTAAACTTTAAAAGAACTCGATCTCCCTCTATGAATTAATTGTCAAGGGAAAAAAGGATTGTTTTCAAATTCTGTGTGCATCCTACCCAAACTGCAGTTGGTGTTTTTAGATTGCGCAAGGTTTTCCTTAGTGAATAAACCCCATGTGCTTGCTTTATACCACCTCAAAAATGGGAACATGCCACAACACTGATTAAATTATTTTCCTAATTAGAATAAGAAGCTTGAGAGAATTTCTTGCCATGGAAATATTCCCTAAAGTGCTGGTTAAGATTCTGTTGATCCTGACAAACACATAACCAAATTCTTATTTCTTTGAAAAAGTTTCACTTTCTTATCACATTAAGGAAATGACCGCTCTCAAAAAGCTTGTAACAACAAAGAGGCTTAATCTGGGTATTATTTTCAAGACACACTTTAGAGAGAAACTTTGAGCGCTCTGCTGGAGGCTTGTCTCTGCCAGTGTTTATTTCTTGTACTTGATGCAGTTCAGAGGTGATTAGTGAAAAAGATGGTGAAAGAAAGGGAATCAGCGAGAGGACAGGTGTCATATTCTTTGTGCTCTCATTCAGAGCCTGCACAGCCAATTCCACGGTGGCAAATTTGGGACTATGTGGGTGGCTGCCCACTTCAAATGCTCAGCTGCTGGGGCTCCCAGGGCACTGACAGACTGTCTCCTCCACTTCAGAACCCACAGATGATGAGTCTCTGACCCTTTAAACAAAAAGTCTGAGCACCATATGGTGATTTTAAAAAGTGCTATCTGAAGATGCAGGGACTTTATGAAGAGCATTCTCAAGTCACTCTGCTACACGGGGTCAGTTCATTCCACTGTTTTTGTTGTTAGAAACTACCTTTCAGCCTCTACTCTTTCACAGAAGTATAGCCACAGACTAATAGAAGTTTAAAGGCAGGGGAGACTTATAAACCATCTAGCCCAAGCTTCTTAGAGGATCAAAATGGTAACATGTGTGAAAACACCTTGTAAACTGAAAAATTCTCCCTAAGAGTAAGGTATTTTATTTCGAGGATTGGGAAACCAATGACCAGAAGGTTATGACTTAGCTACTATACCTGAGGCTGGTAGGTAACTGCACAACCCATTCTAACATTTTCATACAAAGTTTTCATGACAAGGTTTGAAATTAGATCCTGAGTTCCACAACTTTTATTTTGAATGTATATCTTGAATGAGGAATTCAGGACTTTTTAGTACAAGTAGTCTATCTTATGAGCAACACATAAAACTTCAAACAAAGAAGCTGTCAACTGTAGCCAAAACACTTCTGTATAGGTGATCACAGTCCGACCTAATGGAAGTGCAAGTGAGGAGCCAATATTATATATTTCAGAAGACAGATACACTTTATCAAGTTGTTTCCTTTGGATAAAAATGAGCGTATGATATAAAAAGTTGTGTGACATTTTAATACCACAAGTCTCCCCATGCCTTTGTCTAGGAGTATTGGCAATCCAAAGAGTAGAAAGGTGTAGGAGGCTGCCCACCTCGGTTATCAGATTTCCAAGTCTGACTCTGAGGAACCCTAAATGACCAGAGCCACAGGGATACTGAGAAGCATGTTCCAGGTCCAATTCCCAGTGGCATTGTATAAGGAGGCACAGGAAAGTGGCAGACCTTCCAAACGGGCTCAAACCAAACAGACCAATGGGTGATCTCTGACCAAGCGCTTGATGTTTCTGTGGTAGGGAAGCCAGGAGCACCTCTAGCTCTACACTGTCAGTGGTGTTCTCAGATTTGCAGTAGTGGAGATGAATAATTGTTCATTTGCTTGGAGATTCTCCATAGCATTTAGAACTGTCATGGAACTGGGACTATATTGAAAAACCTATGTGTCCACAGGGAATAGCTCAGAAGCCTGGCTAACAGTGGAATCTGGTAGAGTCATGGTCCCTTCTGGTATCCTGGCTGACCCACCATCCTGTTAGTTCATTTTCATATATGTCCCGAATACCTCCCAGCCTCTGCACAGACTGGGAGATTCCCTGGCCCAAGCATGCTCCAATTCTTCCATTAAAACCTTCTCCCACAACTGCTGTGGTGCCTCTCAGCTGCTCATATTAGTTGAAGAACCAGGGTATTGATACATGAAGACAGAAGTTGAGAAACTCAGAGAGAAAAAGGAAGAAAGTATAGCAGGGTTGACTTTATTCATACCTAAGAAATAACTTAAATGCCTTACTATAATTTGACAGTTTTTAGCTTCTCTACAGTTTTAACCATGGACATCAGCAATATAGGAGAATATGGGTGCAAATTTGCAGCAGTTTTCAAATTATCAAATGAATGTGACATGTAAGACAATCACCCCATTTTAAACAGCAAGACTGAAACACAGGGCACTTCAGCGACTTCCAGAGCCCAGAAGATGCCAGATGTCCACTATCTTGTATTTCACTACCCGGCCCTTTTTTGTTTGTTTTCTTTTACAAAGTGGGGATGCTGGGGATGGCATGAAGAACATTGCTTATTCAGTAGGTCTGTCAAAGCTACTGATGACAACTGTCAGCACATCAACCACCCGCACCTCCCTGGTTGGACTCTGCCTCCTTTCGCCAGGTTAAAGCCAGGAATTCCATGGCGGAACATGGTGGGGGTGGAGAATTTCCATCTACCCTGATTTTCATGATTCTCTCCCATTTTAATAACTGAGAGGAAAGGCTTCATTAAATTGTTTCAATATTATATTGGGAACTTTAAAATAAATTTCTACTTTTATAACTTAAATTGGGTCCCAATTTAGCTTCTAAGCTAATAAGAGGGAAGAAAACTTGTTAATATAGAGCATAAACATTACTAGAGAGCAAATATCTCCCTCAGTGTGGTGCTTAGGATAAACATACATTCACATACTGTTTATTATACTTCAAAATTTTTTTTTTAAAGTTTAGTGTGGGGAAAATTTTTCTAGCTGTATTTAGAAAGTGACCTGAGATGTGGGAAAGTTGTCTGTTGCTTATGTTATTTTTTTCACCCACTTTTGAATTCTTTGAGGCTACATTTCCCCTGGGTTAAGCAGATATTGCCACCCACCTTGGCTCTTCCTGCCTCTGCCCCGACAGACCCTCTTTGTTGTTTTATCTAATCAGATTCAGAGGCCCTGCTATGGTTGGCTCGCTTGGATTTTGCAAGGAGGTTATATTTCTTATTTCCCAGGCTTCAGAAGAACTAAAAATAACTGGGTGAAAATCTGAAAGGCAAAGCTGCTCTATCTGCCAGCATTTTATGAGGAGATAGGATCAGGCTTAACCAAAAGAGAGCGTATCTTTGTCCTTCTGTGACGATTAAAGCAAGTTTGTATCTGATAGCAGTTTTGTGGCTAGAGCCTCTGGTTTGTTTTATGTCTGAATTTAATAAGCTCATTTTTCCTCATTTATTCATTCAAAATATCCATAGGAACACCTAAGCTTCCATGACGGTCTTAAAAATGAAACCACCCTTAGGTCATGCTTGGCCCTTCCGTTTGTGCATCTAACATTTAAAAAACCAGTAAATGTAACTTTAAAATGGTACCAATAGAATATATTCTATCTGAATCACTACTATCACCATTAATATACTTAGACCCACTTTCTAGGTTTTAGTCTCATGCTAATCTTTTTGCCACTCAGCCTAGAATCTCAACCAGAAAACTGAATAGTGTGTGGCCCTAAGATGCATTACGAAGGATTTGCTAATCAAGACAAGCAGGCTTCTTTTCATGAAGCTTTGCAGGCAGAAATATCCATCTCTATGTTTTCTAAAGATGGATTATGTCCATGAAACATGGGTGAGGGAACATCTGTCATACATGAAAGATAAAATATATCTGGCTTTGCCTTTTCATGTTTTATTTTTTAGAGCCATAAAAAATTAAGAGGACTAAGTCAGGGGAAAAAGTTCAAAAAAGGAATTTGTACCATTAACTCTGCTAGAGAGTCAGAGGAGATATAGGATTTCAGGTCTGAACTTACAAATATGTGAAACTAGAGATTATGAAAATAAATATTTAGCCATATTCCTAGTTGTCTATTTGTAAAGGTTAACAGTTTGATACTGAATTAAAAGCAAACAAACAGTGGTGAATTAAAAACTTTGTTCAAACTGCTGTCTTTGTCGTGTTCGCAGTGATAATCCCTCCTTGTAAAACTAAGCAATAAAAAAAGATAGACTCTTCAAGATAACACTAAGAAATAACACTGTTATCCGAAAGCATTTACATGTACCATGGAAATTTTAAAAACTAATTCATCTTAAATATAACAGACAATTATATATAACAATTATAAATAGCTGAGTTCAATCATCAGGTTTGCCAGGCAAACTGTTTCATATTATCAGAGTGAAGTACCAATTGATAAATCAGATTAATGAAACTGACTTAAGAGGCAGATAGGAGAGTGATTAGTAAGACCGTCAGTGTACAAGAACAATGAAGTGTGTTGTTCCCAGAGCCTGGACTTTGCCATACTGGGTCATGGAAGTAATTGGTGGAGATTCTGGGTTCTTGGTGATTTTTGCCAAGATTTTTCCAATTCTATTTTTAAGCTCTGTTCAAGGCAAGGACCAGCTCTATAATCTAGTCACAGCTCTTTTCCAGAGCTTATCAATCACTGGTGCTCACAAAATATTTGTTGAGTAAACGAATGAAAGAACAAATGTATGAACAGCTTCAAAAATAGAGATGGTCTCAATAGTGATTGTATTTTAAATGGGAAATATGAGAAACATGCAAAACTTTTTGTTGGTATTGATGATAACATTTTACTTTCTCCCTCACTCTGAGATATTTTTTCAATCTAAAACTTTGCCAACAACATGATAGAAAAATTAAGTTATAATTTGCAAAACTGAAGCATCTATTACTAAATAGTTATTCCATGTAGAGTCTTGCTTAAGAGGGGAGAAAAGAGGAATAGATTAGCAAGGAGTAGGCAATCTCTTTGAGGGACTCTCTGAGTCTGATATAAAGGGGGACAAAGGAAGAGCACATGGTATAAAAAAGACCACGGTAATTAACAAAATACTATTTCACCAAAATGAAAATGGTCAGCATCTGTGTTATTTTGCCTGTCCAACAGCCCTTGTGTTTATTTTCATTCCAAAAGCTTGTTTTGCTGAAAAATGCTTTTAGAGCACACATTTGTTCCAATCATACTAGGTGTTTGGAAGCAAAAGGCACAAATGTGTTTGCACAATATTTCCATAGGTCGAGCTTGCTCACAGATTGTTAGTTAGCAATATCTCAAAAATATTTATACAGTTCAAGTCATTTTGAAGTGGGATCTTACAAACACAGTTTTTAAAAATACTTTAACTCCATAGTAAATAGAAGATATAGTTCCCCATGCATATTAAATGATTGCACATATTCAACATCTCTCTCAACATATACATATGTATAAGTGTAATACATATCTCTTCTGTAATGCATATGTGCACACATACAGGAGAAGTCAATTTTGAATGAAAAACACAAAGAGAACAAAGTGGATGCCCACTTCAAAGGGCATATGTTGATTATATACATTTTAAATATCTAGGAAAATAGATCAGACCCATTTCCTTAATTAGTTGCCAAGCACCAGTGCCAAGTACATTGCTAGCACTATTTTGTATCTTAACAGTCCTGAGAGATAAGTATTACTGTTATTCCGATCTTACTTATAAAGAAATTAATGCTCAAGGAGATGAAGTAACTTAAAACCCAATCTAAATTTGCCACACAGCACTAAATAGCATAAGATTTCAGCCTCATTCTGGTGGCAAAGCCATTGTTCTTTTCAAAGCAGTCCAGTGATTTTTAAGCTGTGTTCCATGTGTAGCAGGGCATTTTTGACTGGAGGTTAATGGTTTAGACCTGCCCTCCTATACTCTCCTCACACACATAGACTCACACGTATGTATACACCCACGCCACTCTTTTACAAACATATCTGTTTGACTTTATTTATTTGCCTTTGGTATTTATCAAAGTAAGGGACAGTAAAATAAGGTATAGATAGAAGGGATGGTATGGTATCTGTTTCCATCTGGACCAGTAGACTGGATTGATTTAAAAGGCAATGGCTATAGGCAGATGAAAATGTTTACATGTGCTTTGGGCTACCATGAAAGGTACATTAGAGCTTGGGAGATAAAGGCCTTATCCCCACCTGTGTCTGATGCCTGGCATTGTCTTGGCATCCCAGGTAGGGAGCTTTGAGAGTGGCCTAAGACAGTTTCCTTGTTGTGGGCTCCCGTGTTTTCTTCATAGCAGGTGGCAGTGTGCAATTCCTCCCTATGGCATTGCAAGCGCCTACCAGACACAAACAGGGGCCCAGGCAGCACAGGTAAGGAATTAAGGGATGCTGCAGAGGGAGACAGTGGATCTACTGTTATAGTTTCACACATTTATACATACCAATGTATATTATTACCCTTGGAGCCTTAGGATTCTGAAGAGGGACCGTAAGTGTCTTGGAAATTGAGGAGGAGGCCCACCAGGTGGGACTCCTTCCTGGCCTCTGTGTCTGTTTCAACAAGAGCCTGTCGACTTTCAAACATCTCATAAATTGGAGTTCCATGCTATAAGTAATTTTAAATAAATTCTGCTGCTTTAAAAATGTAATACAAAACTACACCATAATACCTCTCTTTTTCCAATTAAAATTGAATTTGAATACCCTTTGTAAATTTATACGACAAAATAACTGGTAATGGATGAAAAATCTTTAAAGTAGCATTGAGAGTGGTTGCTCTTGATATTCCCGAGGCTACTTTCCTTCACCAGCTGTTTACCCATCTATAACGGTCCAAGGTGCTTCATCTAATCTGACCACTTACAAGGTTGTCCTTGCTTTTTATCCCTCACTTCTCAGCTCAAATTCAGTTCTGCATATATACCTGCCTACTGGATATTTCCAACTGCACCTTAAATTCAACAATTCAACATATTCAAAACTTCTTTAGTTCCCTTAGTCAATGGCCCCAATACCCATGTGTCCATCTATTCATCTAAGCTAGAAACCTCAAAACTATCAACACTTCTCCCTCTAACCCACTCCATACATCACCCAAACCAATATGTTTAGCTTATGGAAAAATATTTTAAGTCGTCTTTCTCCCTCTCTCCCTCACTACCCCTTTATTTTAAAGCTGTCATTATCTCTTGCCTGACCATCACAATCATCTCCTACCTGGACTCTTTTGTCTTTATTATCCTCCTTTCCAATCTCAAAACAGAAACAAAATTATCTTTTTAAAACACAAATATGATTATATCATTTCCTTATTTTAAAGACTTCACTGTGAAAAAAAAACTCAGCATGGCATATGAGACCTTTAACACTCCACCCTCACCTTCCCAAATCAGATATGAACACTATTGACCTAAAATGGTCATTAGTTGCAAGAATTATGGCTGATTAAACAGGAAAGGAATTTATGACAGCACATATTGAGTAGCTCACAGAAATCTTGGGTAAGTTGAAGAACCAGATGCAGAAAAGGCAGGAAGAAATGGAGGCTAAGCAGAAAAACCACAGCTGAACACAGACTATAGAATCAAGACAGTTGAGACCATCACTTCTGCCACCATAGAGCAGCAATGGTCTTGTGCTTTGTACCACCAATGCCACTCTCTCTGGACACTGAGTGTGGCCCTGGCCTCACAGCTACTGCCCCTGGAAACTACTACCACAATGATGCTGTTAACACCAGAAGGATTCTCTACTCAATGTGTTTTTCTCCTTCCCTTGCTCTAGCCGACTGGCAGAGCCTGTTAGATATCCATTCCTTCTGGCTAGAAAGAAAGAGGGAGGTGGTATGGGTTGCAAAAGCAGCAGGTAGACCTTTTAGCTTCATAAAGAGAGGCTGGCTGTAAAAATGGAATCAGATGCTGGACAACAAAAAAAAATTAACAGAGGTGTAATGTACACTTCAGGTGCTTGGATTATATAATGTTCTCCAAAGGAGACTTGCTCCATTTATAAACAATGCTGCTCTCAACACTTATTTTCTATTAAAGGAGCATCTATCTACCACTGGTTTAAAGTCACCTCCATTGTGAAACATTGGCTGGTGTTTCTTTTGTTTGTGGTCACCACACTTTATTATGACACCTCTCATAAGGAGTCAGGATTATAATGTCATTTCACAATTAATTTCCCATTTCAACAGTACGTTCCTCCTGGCAGAGACTGTCTTTTATCTCTGCCTGCAGGACCAGAAATCATTCCTGGGGAAAAAGATATATGCTCAGTAGAGTTTGTTGAATAAATTTGTGGCTCCCCTAGAGCCAGTGTTTTGGATTCTACAAGACATTTGCTGATCCTGTCAATAGTAGAGGCACCATCTTCCTCTTGCCCAATGGCAGGAGCTGACTGTTCCCAGAACATCACAGGACAATTGGAAGCTGGAAAGCTCTCCTGGTGTGAACACTGGCCATCAGCCTCATAACTGGCCCCTCTTAATGCCATTCTCAGTTCTATCGTTTATTATGTTGTGGTCTTTTGCATACTGCTAAAGTTACATCTGTAGTGAGGCTTACATGTGGTTTTTTTATTGCCTAAACTAGTGATAAACTGGATAGTACAGCAATCTTTTGAAACGTTTTTCATCATTATAGAGATGAAAGCTAAAGAAATTCGAAAAGTCTTCAAATCCCGATGGGTAATACTCACACAAACTAAAATTCACATGGGCACCACTGTGCTGTGAAGACAGTAGAGGGCCCATTGTCTCGAAGTAGATTTCAGATTCCAAATGAGATACAATTCTTTAAACTCTTTAACATTGCACAATATGTCAGTATAGCAATATACAATTTGATAGTTTTCAGCATGTGTTGTAGTTATTAATTTATAAAGGCAAAAAGTTCATGCTAAATATTAAAATTTTGATCAATAGTGTAATATGAGATAATATTCTTTATACTATTAATATTAACTGAAATGTAACAGAAGGCATTGGTGAATGATGTTTATTTATTTTAGGGTTGAGATTTCTTTTACTTGGTGTTCACTTAGATGCTGGCAAAATGCAATATGATTCTTCACAAATGCCATTGTCAATTGTCGGCTGAATGCCTACTGGAGGCACAGACAACTATTGTTCTCCAGGCATTTAAGAGATAATGGTAAAAATCATAATCATTCCACCAACATGCACCAAATGAAACTGAAATAGCTAACTTTGGAAAAAGAAGTGGTATAATAGTTGCAGTGGGAAAATTGTGTGTGGAATAAATATGCATAAGTTCAGGACAATGTAATTATTGTTGTAAGGGTCAGTGACATATTGTTTTCACACATATGTAAATGCACTGTTTCATTGCACAAGTTACAGCTTTCAACAAAGTGCCTAGGAGGCTTTGACACTCCAGCAGTCCTCAGAAATTTGTTCTGATAAAATTTTTTAAATCTGGGTTTTGGGAACCTTTCAATTCCATATAGTCTTGCTTGGGTTTGCCATTACAAGTTCTGCCAGTATAGGTGAGTACAGTATTTTCATAAAATTATTACAGTATATTATTTGTTCTTTCCCTACTTCTGTCTCTAAAATGTATTCTCATCTTTACCCTGGGCCCCTGCATTTGGTTCAGTGTGCCAAGAATCAAGTAATGGGAGTTTCCAGCCTTAGGACAAAATATTTTGATTCATCATGACCTAGATAAAGAAACAATGGAAAAAAGGGAGTTTTGTTCCAAGTTTCAACTTGCATCTACTATTCCTATTTTAATATTTATTTATTTTATTATTAGAGCATTATTACTTTGGACCTCTTCCACAATATGAAGTCTTTATTACAAATATATAACAACTTACTTTATTTTCATTTAAACTATAAATATCCTTAAAGTTTAACAGGTTGTTCTGTATTCTGTGGATTTCTTAAAATATAAAGCTCTTACATTAGGAACTGCCTATGAAATAGGCATAAACATGAAATGCAACCATATTAACAATAACTTCTCAGAAAATTAAGGGCTTTTTTTTCAAATTATAAATGTATTTGTAAATTGAAATAAAACAGAGAACTTTCATTTTATCTGCAATTTATTTCTTCTCAAAATGTCTCAATAATAAACATTCTTTTAAATGTAAACAAAGGTAGTACATACTTGCATGTTTCATATATTACTTCATGCTTTCCATTTTTTCAAACTTCAAAAAAGACTATACTTTTAATGCAGATATTAGAAAAATATAATAAAGTTTAAACAAAAGAAATCAAATATGTTCCCTCAACTGTAATAATTTTCATGTATGGCCTATACATTTTTTCCTGTGAGATTATAGGTTATGCATTTAACAAAACTTGAATTACAATTCTAAATTTGATATTTGAAATTCTATCATATTCTAGAAGTTCATTTTTTAAAGACTAGGCAACTTTTCAAAATTAAAAAAAATAGAAAAGAAAATAATCTTATCCTTGAAGAATGGCTAGGATTAAAAATATAAAACAAACTCAGATAAGCAATAAATTCTGGTTGTGTGATCAGATCTTAAAGGCTGTTGATTTGAGACAAAAGTATACAATTCTCTTCTAATGTTCAGGTGATACCTTCTAGGTAGCCTGTGTGTAATTGTTTTTCATTCTGTTTCCTGCTAGCTCTCCAGCCCCCTTTTACCCCTGCTTTTCAGACTCAGAGGACTGGTGGGTCCAATTTAATCCTTCATAATAGTGGTCACCTCTGGTCATTTGTCTGCCACATTCCCAGTGTCAAACAAACACACTAGATGTTTTGGTTCAAAGTATAATGTATTCATGATGGTGACATTTCTAAGCTCTATAAAGGGCTCAGTCTCCACAGTTAAACCATAACTGGGACTCTCATTAGAGGTTTTCCCTCTGAACCAGCCTATAAACTCTTAGATTTATACACAGAAATGTTTCAAAAACCCAGGGTTAATGTTAATAATGTTAATATGTGCTTTATTTCTTACAGTGTCTATATTACATAGTTTAAAATTAAAAAACTCAATTTCAACAAAATTAAATCAAATTTATCTCCTTTAAGAGAGTATCAAGAACTCAGAAACAACCTTGAAATATGGAGGTCATAATCTCATGGGTTTTATTCTCTGTTTTAAGTAAAATAAAACATTAACACCTCTCTTCCTAGGGGTGGGGTGTGGGGGAAGAAGAGAGAGCATAAATCTTGCATCTTCACCTATGTATTACTAAATAAAGTAGATGAACAGCCTAAATGTGTTTATTGTTATGAGAGGAAGGAAATGAAACTGCTGAAGAAAGTTACTTTAGGTTGCATTAACTTATGAGAAAAATGTGGTTAAAAAAAAATGTCAAGGCTTCTCAGGCTCCTCAAAGGCATTAGGACAGGTACTTCATCCTGAAGGTCATCTGCAGTGGTCATCCTCGTTCTAATGACTCTGAGGAACCCTATTCTGGAGTAGTCAGCAGTTAGTCAAGATTTTTTATTTGCTTTGAGCCCCTCAGAATTGACACAAAATTAAAGAATTTTCTCATGATGCAATATTTATCTAGATTAAAGAAAGCAACTTATTCATTCATTTGCTAGACTGGAGGAGGGTAGAGAGTTGACTCCGAGCAATGGCTGAGCTGACAGAGGAGATTCTACAACTCCCACACCTCTCATTGTGCTACTCATAGTCATTAGGTTATCATTACTATCACTAAAATTAGAGAAAGAAATAATGGCTCACCATATTTCTAATGTAATTGTAATTAGCTCTGCCTAGAAATAAAGTGCTTGCCTGTGCTCAGAAAAAACAGTTTGTGAATGCACAGGAGTGGGCTAAAAAGTTGGCAGCTGTGTGGAGCATTATTTCTACATATATGACAACCATTCAGGAAGTATTAACACTTAGGAAAGTGTTAAATTATAACCTAAACCATTAGATCATAAAATGAGGCCAAGAGACAATTAAGCCATCAGTTGAAACAACTACTTGTTGAGCACCTACTTTGTGCATAACATTGGTGTAATATCAAAATTAATAACAACAAAAATCCTCAAAGAGTTTATGATCTGGTCAGAGAAAAGAGAAAGAGCAATCATTCAATCAATCAATATTTTAAAACATAAATAAATAAGATAACTCTTCTTCAGAGATATAAGCAAAGAAGATCTGTCTTTTCCAGTTGAAGTGTCAGGACAATACTGAAGCCCTGGGTATGAGCATGAAATAAATTAGAATTCAGTGTTCTCTAGCTCCATGTGCAGTTTTCTCAAAGATAGATGGATTCCTTTAATGAAGTACTGGTGCTATAGAACTCATGCTACTCTCAATATCCTTATTTATTACATGTAAAATAATGCAAAAGGTGGATTATTTAGAAATTTTCTTCCTTTGGCTTTCACCATGAGAACCAGTTCATTGCTCATTAAAACCTCCTGCCGAGGGCAAACAAGTGAGGGAATGGAGATGAAATTCATTTTGGAACTTGTTAGAAGCACTGGTGAAAGGTTTGGTAGAATTGTAGAAAGAGTCTCTTTATATTTGCTATTTTTTTCAAAGAAAGTTTGCTTTCCATCAATGAGATTTATATGGTGACTAGAAAGTGGTATGTGTGCTTTGACTTTTTAAATAAAAAAAAAGCTCTTCAAAGAAGGACTTCAAGAAAGAAAATTTAAAAATTTCTCCCATTTCATATCAAATATTAATTTATATTTTTCCTTTTAAAATTGATTACATAACCAAAAACAAACAAAAATGAGTAAAGTATTTCTTAACTAACAGAACACATCAGTATTTATACAGGCAGCAGCTCTATTTTCATGTGTACATGCCATATTTTCATATTAAAATTGATGAACCCTACATTTACTAATTTACTAAGCAGGTGTGAGCAACTAAAAGTCTAAAATTAATTTCTGAGAAGCCTAAAGAATGACTTTGGAATAGTTATTATTACCAAGAAAGCAGCATAAGCCACAATAATAAAACCTGTAGCAAAACTTCAGAAGTTGATCTGTGCTCATCGGCCTCCTGCCAACAGCCACACATGGTCATTGCATGTAAAGACAGGATTTCAGCGAGGAGGCTTCCAGTACTTGAGAGCTGCTGGAAGATTAGAGGATAAATCCAGTGAGATAGAACTGACTCCAAAAAAGGAGTAGAAGTGAGGGGAGGGACAACTGTATGGACATGAGTGAAGACTAAGGTTTGGCTATTTAAATAGCCCACAAAATGCATACCTCTACTCAGTCACAGAGTGTGGTTTTATTATTTTTAAAGCTTTTTGATACCTGTGATGCCACAGGGGCTCAAAGAGACAAAAATGTCCTTTTATATAATAGATAGGAAACATGGAACAAATAATCATGGTGATAATAATTCATATCAAATTGTTTACCACAAATTGTTATTTGTCACATGCTTCACAAATAACACAATAGTTAACTCATATGGACCATTTGTAATGTACAAGTCACTGTTCAAATTTTGCACATATTTTAACTCATTTATTTCTTAAGAACACTATTGGTATAGATGCTATTGTTGTACCTACTGAGCCAATGAGGAATTTGAAATGAGTGACATCACATTTGACTTTCACAATCTAAAATTGTGGAAGTCAAATATGGTTTCTCTCAGACAGGCACTCCGCCCGCAGGGGCTACTTTGCCCATAGGCGGCCGCTTTGGAGCAGACCCGGAGCTGCTGAGAGGCCCCACAGGTGACCACAGGTGCTAGTAGCTTTGGACTGCAGCTTCAGTGAAGAGGATTTTGATTGTCCAGTGTCAATTTATGTACCACAGTATTTTCATGGTGGTCAAATACGCATGACATAAAATGTACTATCTTACCCATTTTAAGTGTGCAGTTTAATAGTATTAAGTTAATTCACATTGTTGTGCAACGACTACAGAATTCTTTCCAAGTTTTGAAAAGCTGGAACTCTATATCTATTTAGTAACCCACAGACCAACCATATCTCTATGAATTTGACTACTCTAGATACTTACATAATGGGAATCACATAGTATTTGTCTTTTTGTGGCTCACTTATTTCATGTGGTACAGGATTTTTGAGACCAAAAAAAAACTATACTAATGCTAAAACATTAACAATCAGTTTTGTAAGGAGGTTTCTTATTATTACTAAAAAGGGCAATGTCAGCTAATGACTTGCAGGTTTTAAAACCCAAATGCAAACTAGTTTTAACTTATTAGGGGTTTTTTTTATTTCTAATAATTTATCTAGGGCAAGAAAAGTTTCAAATCAGTGTATGCTACCTATGATAACCAAAATGCATATCGATACTAGATATTTCTATTAAAATATATTATCATCAATACATATTTGATACATTTTTCATTGTCAAGTTTTTAGATGCAGAGTTTGTGAGACACACTTTACTATGCTTTATGAAGTATATGCTGTGTTCACTAAGAAATGTATTTCTAGACACATCTAAGTTTAATTTTACTTATTTTTCTTTCTTTATTTTTGTCAATCATAGGCTCCACAAACCCAGATGAAATTAAATACTATATATTTCCAAGACAAGCAGTCATTAATACTTTGCAGTTTAAATTTTATTCTTTAAAAATTGAGAGCACCAAAGTCAAATAATAGCCTGATGTTCTTGTAACCCAACAGATAATTTTATTCTTAAGAATTATTTTTCTCTCATTATAAATGACAGTAAGTAGATTATGATTTTTCTTTTTTAAAATAACTTTTAGAAAGTGGCGGTTCAAATTTCAAACTTAATTTTCAACAAAGCTCAAATTTTCTGTTCTACACTGTCCTTTCATGACCTCTGATGGTGAAAGTGTAAACTGACATTACAAACACCAATAGAAATAATGCCTCAAATCCCATTGACCTTGTTATTGAAGAAACTTTCCTTTCTTTTCCTATTTATTCACCATGAGGATGTAATGGTACTGGTTATTCAACAGTATAGAAAAAAATGTTGGAAAATTTCATTCAACTTTAAAGCACAAAAAAGCCCTCTTATTAACAATGTGTAAATCTCTAAATATGTGTGTGCACCTTCTATAGCAGACTGAATATTTTAATGACATAGCAACTTACTGTTACCACTAATTAGCTCTCAAATGTAAAATAAAGTTTGAAAAAGTTGAAACAATTTACAAAATCATCACCATCTCTATATATGAATATTGAAGCATAATTGTATATTAACACCTGATTACTTGTATTTATTTATTATTTCATCTTAATAGATAGTTAATAATATACTGTCTTGGCCTGATGGCCAGCTTGTGCTGGACGTCATAGGTCTTCTGAGAAACCTTAATGAAATCCCTGAAATAAAAAGGAAAATGGTTTTTCCACAGTCTTCTATCCCCTGTGGTTGAAGGTGGCCCCTTGGACTTAGACTACTGCATAACCAATAGTAGGTTGCACATCTATAGAAATTCAATGGGCACTTCACATTTCTTTGTCAGAAAAGTTCCAGGGAATGAAACAAGAGGCTCATGTCTTGACCAGCAGTGAGGCACTCTGCAGTTGCAGCTGCAGGAAGCTGGTCAAAGTCTATGAGAACTAGTTACAGAAACAGTGACTTAAGATGTGGATAAGAAGATTTGAAGTGATGCACAAGTAGTATCTGATACAGCAGAACCTTTGGACTGCTTAGATTCACCCTTTCTTGTCATTAACTCCAGTCTGTTTCTAAGTCTCTCTCCTTCAAGGTGCTGGCTAGCCGCAACCTCTGCAAGAGGGTTTATGGAACTAGCTGCAACAGGCTGCTGTAGCTGGTCCCAAAGACTTATTGATAGTTGTCCTCTTTCTCCTGCACTATCCCTTCTAAATTTCTCTCACCCTTAGCCACCATCTCAGCTGGTCTATGATTGTTTGCTTGAGAGTGATCCAGACCTACTTCCCTTAGGTTTCACCATTGTCACCTGGCACAAAACACCAGGAAATGCACCAAACAAGTTCATGGATATTCTCCCAGCCTTCATTATATGAGGTCTGTCCAGAAATTATCCACCAATGTAATGTGAAAAATAGAGGCATTTATTGAATAAGACAGAAGATACAAGAAACATTGTACATAAGACAATGATGCCTCAGTCCCCTTCAAAGTAGGCACCTTGGGACCTCACACAGTTCTCCCAATCACCATCAGCTGCCCCATTGTATTTTCCTGAATCTCATTGATGGTCTGAAATCTCTTCCTTTTCAAAAGTGATTTTAGTCCTGGCTGGCGTAGCTCTGTGGATTGAGCACAGACTGCAAACCAAAGCATTGCAGGTTCGATTCCCAGTCAGGGCACATGCCTGGGTTGTGGGCCAGGTCCCCAGTGGGGACCACGTGAGAGGCAACCACACATTGATGTTTCTCTCTCTCTCCCTCCCTTCCTGTCTCTAAAAATAAATAAATAAAATATTTTTTAAAAAACTCCCTCTTCTCTAAAAAAAAAAGGTGATTTTAGTTTTGGGAAAAGCCAGAGCTCACAGGGTGCCAAATCTGGATTGTAGTGGGTGCTGAGTCACCTGGATTATTTGGTGTTTCACAAAAAAACTCTACACGAGGCATGATGCATGAGTGGGGACATTGTCATGATGAAGCTGCCAATCACCAGTTGCCCATAACTGCAGCCTTCTGAATCATCCAAATAGTTTCCATAAAGGAATGTTCAAGCTTAACACAAAATTTGATGCAGATTCATTGCTTTACTTGCTCAGGCATTTTGAATGCAGTGGCCACACAGTACACATGCTCACTCAGTGGAGTCTACCACCCCCACTGAGTAGTACAGTGAAGTCATCATTGTTCACACATTTGCATTCCAGTCCACTCTCCTTGACTGCCAGGTTACATTGATGTTGTGCAAACTATTCTCATTATATTAACAATGGACAGACTTTTTCCAAACAGACGTGTATAGCAGCTACCCAGGCTCTTTATGGTAATAAGGATAGATTAATCTTGAAAATATATTCATATATTATTTCCATTTGCTTGATGTTTCAGTAATGAGAAGCCTAATCACTGGAATGAGGGGCCCAAAATGACCAAGTGATAGTCATGTTCTGTGGAACTATTTTACTTTGTACTCTGGTAGAGGTGTTCTCCCTCCTTGGATCCATAACCTCTAATCCAGGAGAGTTTAAGCTTTCAGGAACAGGAAGCATAAACTTTGAAAATGGGCTACTAGGAGTAACGATGAAAGGAGATGATTGTACTTCTACTGCTTGGTTCCTGAAGGGACACAGCACCATATGTTAGCCATTGATAGAGCACATATCTCATCTTTTCTCCAACCTGGAACTTTAGCTGAGACACCAACAGACCATTCCACCATTGTATTAGGTCATCTGCTTCTGGGTGATGAGATATACTGTAATCCCAGTGGCCCCTCTGGTCCTGCACCCAGTGGCCCCTCTGGTCCTGCACCTTTGCTATAAATTAATCCCTTGAGCAAAGGCAATGTGTGAGGAAAGCCTTGCCAATGGATACAGCATTCTATAAGCCCTCAGTTAGTGGTGCTGGTGGAGACTCTGCTGGCAGAGAATGCAAATTCATTGCCACAGTGGGTTTTAATTCCAGTAAGGATGAACTGCTGCCACTTCCAGGGTGGCAGGGCCACAGACTCATTGCACACTCTGTGAGACATTCTTGGGCTAAAATTTTAACTTTTACCTGGCCTCCGCATGCCCCTACTCTAACTGGAAAACCATAATGGCATTTCTGGTCCCCTGGCATTGTGTCAGCTCATATCCTTAATCCAACAGTCCTTGAAAAGTCTAACTTTCCTTCTTTCCAATTTTTAACTGGCCTCCGTATGCCCCCTTCTAACTAGAGGACCATGGTGGCTTTTCTGGTCCTCATATCCCTTATCCAAAATTCTCCAAAAGTCTAACTATTCTTCTTTCTTATGTGTAGTGTTACTGTGGTAAATGGCTATAGGGCTCTTTGTGGAAGGGTAGGGAGAATTTTTATAATTATTTTTGTGGTATAGAGGGTCCTTCTTCAAGGGCACTCAGCCTCCCTTTTAACCAGTGAGATCTGGGTCTGTGAAGTTGTATAAATCTAAAAAATGGGTAAAGGACCTGGATTTCCCATTGTGATAGCTGATGCTAGCATTCTGCTTTCCAGATCTCTCTCTTTGTTTTTGTTATACACACAAACATGTATTATCACCCAGTCAGTTGTACATTTGTCTCATCTCTCAAAAACACTGTGATTTATTAGCCCTTGCCACAGATTCCTGCAATTCAAGCAACCTGATTGCTATGACAGACTTCTGATCATGTCAGTAATTACAACCACCTTGCCTTTGAGAAAGTACTTTTATAGGGTTCTGCCATTCAGAAATCCCCTGGTCCCACTGATACTAGGGAGACTCGTTCCACAGCAACATCTCCCCTTAGTAATTCTGACCTGTGGAGGACAGATGTCACCAAATTTGTTCAGAAAAGTTGCTTCCCTCTCACCAGTGAATTCCTTATTGCCTTACTGAAGAGAATGCCCTGTGAATCCTCCCAGGGAACAAAGTCAGGTGCTAAGTTTAGGTATCATGTAACAAATCCCATCCAACATTCCCATCTCTGTGAGCCTCCTGACATCTCCCTTTATATTATGCCAAAGCAATTTCAGTGACTCTACCTCATTTTCCCACTGGCCATTATCACATCCAGCCTTCAAAGAAACATCCCAGCAGCATATTAAGACTAGTTCCAGGTGTTCTTGCTAGGAAATTGAACAGCAAGTCACGAGTGAATGTTCCCATGTTAATAAATTCTTCCCTATGCAGTCTTGTTTTATTCCCCTTTCTAGTTCAACACCTACACCTACATGTTTTCCCCTGATTCCTTTTAGTATACAATGTGGGACCAGCAATGACTGTAAATCATTACTTCCTGGAGCAAGGATTGTATTTCCCTGCTCAGGTATCTGAGATCTGAGCCTAGTTACTGCCATGGAGACGTTGAGTAGTGGCAGGGCTGGATCTTGAAGGGGACAAGCAACATCTTGTGAGTTGCCTTCTTTATACGGGGCCTCTAAATATTTGCAGAGTCTCCAGGCAGTAGGGGATGCTCTCTTTTAGCAAGGGGAATGAGACTGCTTGGGCCAGTGTGGAGAGTTCAGGGAAATCTGACAGTGATCCCACTCATCTACCCAAATGTCCATATTTCAGGTTTCAGGATGACATTACTTTCTACCAGGGCCCTAACTCAGTACACCCAAAGGGGTTGCATCTTCAGTCTCCTTTGCAGCTATGTTGTCCTGATAATTTGATCCTGGGTCTGATTTTCACCACACTCATCAGGTGCAGAAAATGATGATCTCATATAACAGTAAGTGTATAAGTCAACTCTTCACCTTCCACCTGTACCTCTGCCCAACCAACTTCACATAAGAATCTTAGTAGCTAATGTCACTGGTTATCACCACCACACATCCCACTATCAGTGGGTCTTCATTGCCATCTGACTGGTGGCATATCCAGTTCTCAAATTCCATCCTAATGATCTGCTCTCTAGGGTGAATCCTGACACTCGCTCTCTTTCCCACAGTTGCCCTGAAAACAGAACATGAGGCATACATATACACGAGAGCAACTTATTTGAGAATGTAATGCCAAGTAGCAGAAGTGATGAACAGGAAAATGACATAGAGAAGTATGGAAAGTCAATACAAGAATGTATAATCAAATTGGCTATGAACTGGTTCTGGACCACACAGGGCATTTGGAGAAGCTTTATGAAATTTGTATAAATACAGTCCATCCTGAGGTTGAAGAGGGGAATCATTTCTTCATCAGCTTCAACCCTCTTTGTTTAATGATGGGCCCACAAAGGTTAAGACCCCACACTTCCACTTTGTAAGTGTTAAGTGCTGAGTGGATTCCCTAAAGAACAGGTGGCAAACACAAGTCCCGAGGGCAGAATCAGGCCCTCCACCTTGTTTTATCTGGCTGGGCACCTTGTTTCCACCCAGCAACAGAGCCGAGCTCTCGCTTGCCTGTTAATGAGTAGTTACATTTATACAGTCCTAAAACTACATTCGGCCCTTGGAAGGCAACCACAAGGCCAATGTGATCCCTGGTGAAAATGCATTTGACACCCCTGCCCTAAAGGATCAGAGAAGTCTCGGGGATCAGAAAGTAAGAGGTATACATTGCAGGCTCACAGTTGACTTACACCTGCATGAAACTCATCAAAGCCTCTAAGGAGCTATGGCTGGAGTAAAAGATGAGACCAAAAAGATCTGAGGCTACTGCATAACACAAATTAATGTGAAAGAGGCATGATTTGCAAGAAGCTTACTAGTAGGGGTGGGTGGGAGAGCAATGTAATAGGGCTGTAGAATTAGCACCTATCATTATCTTGTACCTGCACCAAAAAAATACAAATGGAATTGAAATGATTTGTAGATTGCAACAATTGAATGAAATAATGCAGGTGAAGCTCCTATCAACTTAAGCATGCAATAAATAATAGCTTCAAAAAATCTGTATTATTCAAATCTTTGTCATATGGCACAGCTCCTGCCATGTATGCATTTGTACCACAATAAACACATGCTGAATTAAAAATTGAGGCTGAAGATGATGAGGTCCTTAAGCTACATCAGCCAGCAGCAACTCTTTCAGCTGTTGTGGATTTTACTTTCACTACCCTAACTGCTGTCCTCTGAAATTCCAAACTGTTTTTTTTTTTTCACAGAAAGAGCAAAAATAAAATAAAATCCCAAGAAAGTAATTATAAGATGCCGCTATAGAATGAGAGGAAAAGAGGAAGTGTAGTAGGTTGTAGTGTATACAGTGTTTTCAATTTTCTGCCCACTAGATGGTAGAACAGAATCCCTATTCTGTTCTTTGTCACTGGTGTAAATCTCTCTTACAACGACCACACAGGACTTCACACGTAGAAGAAATCCAAAAAATTAAATGTTTTCAAAGCTTGAGTTTGAAATGCAGAGAGGTGAAACAAGGGAGGGTTACAAAAAGGAGGTGAGAAGCGCGGAAATACAAAAACTAGGGGAGCTAAACTACATTTCCCAGAAAGCCATGGGCTAGCCTACAACACCCATCATGCATGTTTCTGCTCCTCCACTGGTTGCTGTTTCCAGGTTTCCAAGAAGTGCAAAGGAAGCGGCAAGGTCTCTAGTGGTGCAGCAGCAACGGCTCTTACCAGTTACTAAAGTATCCCGAGAGGAGGTTATTTCAATTTTCACTCTTTGAGGCAAAAAGACTCTTAACGGCAGTCCAGTAGAGCCCGCGAACCACGTGACTGGACCCGATCAGGTGACCCGGGAGCCTGGCGGCATAGGTCTGTTACCCTGACAACTGTGGGGGCCCCCAGCCGATCTTCTGGCAAAGCGGGGAATTCAGAGGTAAAGGTAGGTGAGACGTGGACGCTTGCCTCCCACTCGGTTCCCCACGGCCAAGAGTGTCCTTTGAGCTTTAGTTTCAGGTCTCACCACGTCCGCCTTGACTCCAATTGCAATTGCGAGCTAGCCTTTGTCTTCCCGCCAGTTCGAACCCTCGCTTCCTGGAGCCGGGATCCTGCCTCTGGGTGGCTTCCGCCTCTGACCAAGATTTGTGTTCAGGACCTTAACCGCACACATCTTAAAACTGATCAGAAATGCTGATGAGGGTGAGGAGGTGTTATTTCACCGATAGGGCGAAGTGTTGCTTTGGTCTCCACATCCCCTCCTTCCTTTCTTCCCGGCCTCTGAGAAGGGAAGCTGCGGTGTGGGGCAGACCTGAAGTTGAGTTCGGTAGCAGTGCAGAGGAGAGCTTTGCGTTGCAAGTCACGTGGCATCGTTTTTGTTGACTTTCCCTCGCTCCAAAAGAAACACAACGGATTCTGATTGATTTGTGTACTCCATTAATTTTGTTTTAGGTAGATTGAGTCTTGATTCCCTTTGATTCCATTTGTCTGTGTTTGGAAACATCCTCATTTCTGAGAAGTCTGTTTTGCAAAGCTGTTACTATGAATTGATAAATAACTAGTTTAATGATAAGGCAGCTCAAACTGTCCTATGCTTTGCAAAACAGAAACGGCCTTTTGGATTTGCTAATTTATAATTTTTAAAAGATTCCTTGAGAGGACCTGATTTGTTTCAAGGGATGTTAAATTTTAACACACACACGAATATGTGTAGTGTGGAGGCCACCCTTTACCAATTGGATGTTAACAATAAAAACGTATTCTGGACCCTAAGTACAAGGCAAACTGCTTTTGAAGGTTGTTTTTCCAAATCAGTTTTATTTTTATGAACAAATTGGGAAACTCTTGTCTAGTTTATTGGTCCACAAGCGTGCATATATACTAAATCATAAGAGAAATGTCTAAGGTTTTAAGTCTGGTTGTTTTCATGATGTGAGGTGACTTTCCTCAAAAGATGTTTATTCTTGTTATTTAGTGTTCCCAATGTTGTAAATATTGTGGGATATTTACTTTGGGAAGTGAAAGTTACTGACTATGGCTCACTATCCCAAAGAAGAACTGGATAAAGAGTTTGAACAGTTCATGAAAGAGGTAAGTTTGTATTTTTAAAAGCTATGTTATAAATCTGTCTGATAAGAAACTCATCCTTCAATTTTTCTCTTTCACCTCTAAGATACAGTTCATCATCCTTCTAGTTCCCTTCCCTCTCACTGCCCCCATCCTAGTCCAGGACACCAGCAGCTCAGCTCCACTGCTGCATCAGTTCCTAGGTGCTGCCCCAGCATTGCTTCCCCACTCTGTGTCCTGCGTAATCTGTCACATAACTCAGACTCTGTTCGTCCTTTATGTACAGCATACTCTGTTGGCTTCCCTATCACATAGAATAAAAGTTCAAAGTCCTCCTTCCCATGGTTTACAAAGCCCTGGATGATTTTTGTTCATGGCTACTTCACTTTCTCATTACCCACTCGTGTTCCAGTGGCCTTTTACCCCCTAGACATGCCAAGCTCATTTCACGCAGGGAGCTTTGTACTAGCTGTTCCCCTGTTCTTCACCTGGCTAGTGAAAATCTCACCTTAAATATCACTACCTCAGAGAGAGATTTTTCTGTTTATCCAGTAAAAAGGTACACCAAGTCACTTGTTAATATACCATGTATTTAATTTTCTATGTAACACTTAGCATTCATTATTTTACTTGTATAGGTCTGTGATGTGATGGTTATATGTTCATTGCTATACCTGCAGAACCTAACAGGTACTTAATGAGTGTTTGCTGAATGTACAAATTAAAGGGTTACAACACATCCTATGTATTTATATACATGGAGAGGCCTTGTAGAGCAATTAGAAGAGTCACATTTAAACTATTATGCTAACATTCTTGTTCGAAAAGGGAGTTTGATGTATGATGTAGTAGAAAGAACCTCACTTTCATTATCTAATAGGTAAAATGATGTCTACTGTGTAGGATTGTTGTGAGGGTTTAAAAAAGCATCTGCCAGCTTTCAGGATGTAGTAGATACTCAGGGTATGACTCTCACTTCCCATTAAAAAATTTTATGTCAAATATGGGCACATTTTGAAAATTAAATTTATGGGAAGTATTTTCATTGCAAAAAATAAAAAGCAGTACAAGTAATTTTTTTTCTTTGACCCTTCATCACCCCTGCAGCACTCTCCTCCTTCCATCCTTTCTCCGACCCTTCCTCCCTCTCTCTCTCATATTAAGCCTCAACTGATAAAAGCTCGTATGTCACATTACAGAGTTGGGTAAGATAGTGTCTCATTATTAACAATGAAAAAAATTTTAGAGTCATGCTAAAATCATTTTCATAAATTATTCAAATAGTTTACTTAGAGATATATGGTTTACATATATATGTTCTTAAGGAGATTGGTAATACCACATTTTTTATATACAATTCTATTGAGATATCACATACTTTACAGTTCACCTACATAAAGTGCATAATTCAGTGGTTTTTAGTATATTCACAGAGTTATGCAACCATTATCACCATCACTTTTAGACTATTTCATTACCCCCAAAAGGAACCCATTAGCAGTTACTCCCTTTCCCAGCCATAGGCACCTTTAATCTACTTTCTGTCTCTGAAGATGTGCCTATTACAAACATTCCATAGAAATGGAATCATACATATGTGATCTTTTCGGTCTGGCTTCTTCCACTTAACATGATGTTTCAAGGTAGGTTCATGTTGTATTGTGTTTCAGTACTTCATTCCTGTTTTTAACTGGATAACATTCCATTGTGTGAATTCACTACATTTGTTTACCCACTTAATCAGTTGATAGACATATGAGTTCTGTTCCACTTTTTGGCAATTAGGATTAATTCTGGTATGAACAGCCATGCATATGTCTTTGGGTGGATGTATGTTTTCATTTCTCTTGTGTATATATCTAGTATGGAAATGCTGGGTCATGTGGGAATTCTGTTTAACTTTTTGAGGAACCACCAGACTGTTTTCTAAGTGGCTGTTCATTTTACATTCCCATCAGCAGTGTGTGAGTATATTAGGGTTACAATTTCTTCATATCCTTGCCAACACTGTTATTATTTGGGGACCAGCTTTTTTCTTTTATTTCTTTTTTTTTTGTTTGTTTGTTTTCAATGATAGTAATCTGGAAAACTGCAGTAGTGTCAAAAGTGGTAATATACCTACTATGTGTTAAACAGCAAGGTGGGCATTCTCCATTTTTTTCCCCTGATTTTTGCCACAGCCCTGCAAGGTCAGTGCTACTGTGGCTATTTTTAACAGGTGAATAAAATAAAAAGAGAGGTAATTTCACTAAACAACAGAGCTAGCATATTTTGAAGTTGAAATTTGAACTCAGATTTGTGAGGCCCCATACCTGTACTCTCTCCACACTTTTATGTGACCGTGGGGTTTACGAAGAGTAGGCTGAGTCTGGGGCAGATTCTCAGAACTTGGTAAATGGTGAGATGTGGGGAGGAGAGAGAATTGGAACATTGCAAGGTAATAGTAAGTTTAGAGACTGAGTGGAAAGTGATGTGCTAAAATTCAGGTGGGACACAGTGTTCAGAGGGGAGGGAATTTCAGGGGAAAAGGGGAAGGGTTTACAGGAACAAGTATAAAGGACACATGGACAAACACTAGGGGTGGGTAGAAATGGGAGGGAGGAGGGGAGGGCTGGGTGGGTGGGCTGGGATGGGAGTAAAAGATAGAAAATTGTACTGCAACAACAATTAAAATAAAATTTAAAAAATAAGTAAAATTCAGGTGGGATAAAGAATATTTTCTCTCTTCCTGTCTGGTTGTCAGGGAGGACAATGGGTTCCATTTGAACATCTTAAAAATGATATTCTCACAAATCATTGAGGTAAAGTTGCTTGGCTGGCAGATGGAAATATGTGTTGTCACCTTGGAAGTTTAAAAGGTCACTCTGGTAGCAATGTCCTGGTTGGGGGGACTACACAGTGTCATGGAATGCAGACAGGTTTTAGTCACAGAGATCTCAGTTTGGATCCCAGCTCTGTAGCACTAACACTAGCAACTTGGGCAAGTTATTTAACCCCTTTGAGCTGTTTCCCTATCTGTAAAATCTCCTTGATTACTTAAAGAATGGGGTAACCTGAGAATAGTTCCTGAAATAGAGCAACTATGGGGAAAATGTTGGTTGCTTCTGTAGAAAGTGTGTGTAGAATAAGGATAAAAAGGACAAAGCTGAGGTGTGTGGAAGTTAAGTGTTAAATAAATAGACAAAATTGCCAAGAGCTGTTAAAATAGATGAGTGGGGAAGGTCACCAAACTTTTGCCACCTAACCACCAAGTTTTTCACCAAACTTGGAGGAACTGGTGCTGTGGCATCAAAGGTGGAGAGTTTCAAGAAGTTTAAGAGTTGGTCACCAGTATCAAGTTCTATGATGTGATCAGGGAAGATGACTGACAGTGGTCCTTTATCAGTGGCATTTAGGAGGCCTTTGGTGTCTCGTAGGGGAACTGTTTTGGATGAGAACCAGATTTTAAGGGATTGAGCAGTGAACTCAAGTTGCTAAATAGCTCTGGTTGGTGGCGTGGTTGGTTGAAGCATCATCCGGTGCACCAAAGGGTTGTGGGTTTGGTTCTGGTCGGGGCACATACCTTGGGCTGCAGGTTTGATCCTGGGTCAGGGTATATATAGGAGGCAATGGATCAATGTTTCTCTCTCACATTGAAGTTTCTCTCTCTCTCTCTTTCTTTCTAAAAATCAATAAACATGTTCTTAGGTAAGAATTTTTTTAAAAGTTGGTATATAAAGGAAAAATGATACTTTGAGTAAAAGGGAGATAGGAATATGGACCTTATTCTGTTTGTTTTCCTTTGTTGTTATTGTTGGTTTTTTTTTTTTTAAGTAGGGTAGACTTGAGTGTTCTTTATTCTAGTCTACAGTTGTGCCAGGTGCTATTTCAGGGCCTGGGGATGCAGTGATGAGCAGGTGTGTAATGCGAAGGAAGGGTGGAGAGGAGGGATTGAAGAGGCAGAGGTAAAATGGGATAACCAAGGAAGTAAGAGCCTGGAGAGATGGGGAGTAACCCCTCTACAGGTTCTCCTTGAAGTAGAAGAAAATAATTTCTCTTATGAGAAAGGAAAGCAGTACCTTAAAAGGTGAGTTTAGTGATGGAATGAGGGGAAGGAGGATGGTTTTTGACTTGAAGGTCTTTTATTTCCTCACCGAAGAGAGAGGCCAAGTTATTGGCTAAGAGTGAGGGGCTAGGTTGAGGTTATAGTGGGGAATTTAGGATTGTAGTAAAATTTGGACCTGAAGAGTTGAAAAGGACAAATAAATATTTATTAAAGCTTATAAATTATTGTGACAAAATGCTAATTTCTCTGGTAAACACGACACTCAATTCTCTTCAGTCTTAGAAATCTTTGTTTTTCTAGAGCGATGCTAGGTAATTTTGCTTAATTATTGTTTATTCTTAGACCCTTGAGAATGTCTATAAGAGGATTGTATTTTTCTTCCTTTCCTTTACTGATTAAGTTTCTTGATCAAATTTTCTTTATTTCTTTGTTGTTTATGTTTTCCCTCATTAGTTTACTTGTTTAATTCTGTGTATAAAATTGGTGTTCAGAGATAAATGCTTGATTTTTAAGTATTTTGGTCACATGTTTAGAAATATGAAGTCATACATTACTGCTGAGAATATTGCTTATGTATGTGAGATAGCTTAACTGAGGGAACAAAGGAACATTTTTAGTGATGAATCTGAAATATTCAAATTTAAAATTCAGCAGGTTATATCTTCTTTAGCTTTCAGATGATTCTTTTGAAAATTCAAACAAAACACCTGGACAAGTTAAAAGAGAAGTGAAAAAGAAAGATACACTTCCATGGTGGATAACAGCAGATGATTTTGAAGATGGTGGTAAATATTGCTGATTTTTAATTTCAAATTATTTGACCACAAGGGGTCAGTCAAGACTTTAATTCTGGATTTTTTACTCTAGTAAAATACAATGGTGTGAATTTTTGAGGCTTAATACTAATGGTGTGAATTTTTGAGGCTTAAGTTGATTTTTATCTTCACTGTATTATATATTATGTAATTGAGAATATATGTTTCTGCACTATTAGGTTATTTTACATTTAGGTAATTTCTATTTACTCAAATTAAGATGATGAATAATGGTATAGGTATATTTATACATTATCATGTTTAATGGTAAATTGATTTAATGTGATTTAATAAAATATTCTGACAACACATTAATGCCATCTTATGGTACAGATTTTAACAAAATCTATAGAGTTTGGTATCACAGTCTCTTAATAACACTAGTAAAAGAACTAATTTATTGCCTTTTTTAAAGAAGATTTTATTTATTTATTTTTAGGGAGAAGGGGACGGAGTGAGAAAGAGGGAGAGAAACATCAATGTGTGGTTACCTCTCATGTGCCCCTACTGGGGACCTGGCCTGCAACCTAGGCACATGCCCTGACTGGGAATCAAACCAGCAACCCTTGGGTTCACAGGCCAGCTCTCAATCCACTGAGCCATACCAGCCAGGGCTAATTTATTACCTTAATGGTAGAGAATTCATTCTTAATCTTTTCTGACACAGTTGAATACCTGTCTCTGAACTGTTCCTCATTGTGTCATTACAAATGGAAAATTACTTTGTGGAGTATTTTGTTCACTGTACTATATGTGATAAGCATTCTGTCTGTAGCGAAGCTCAGGACTACTTCTATGAAATACCTATATTCACACTGTGGATCATTAAGCACCATTTCACATACTGATGAGATTTGATAAATCTTCTCTAGAGGAAAAATTTACCTATGGCTTTTTTTTTTCCTATAAAATTGAGCCTGAATTCCTTAATATGACAGTTAAGGCTCTACATAATCTGATGGGAAACCACCTTTCTAGCCTCACTCCAGCCACACTCAGTTATTCCTTGTCTCTTGGAAACACCCATTGACTCCATGTTAGCTTATGCTTCTTGCCACCAGAATGCCTTTCCATGTTAGGAGACATGGAAACTCTTTCTTGTCCAGAAAAGTCTGGTATTTTTGCAACCCTCCCCTAACTCTTCTAGCTCCTTTATCACCACAGTTATTTTCTCCTTTGCTTCCAAGTCAGAACACCACAATAGCCTTTATACATTGTGTTAATAGTTGTAACCTATAGGGCTACTCTGGAGGTTGGGAGCTTTGTGAAGGCATAAAACACTTCATTTCCCTCATATCCCCTGCCCCTCAATAGTAAAGAATAATTTGTTTAACAAACAAATGTAAGAGTGAATTTGATAGTCACTTCTCTGTTCTCAATAGTGTGTGATAAGGAATTGCCTTATTGAAAAATTCAGTGCCGTTTTCATAAATCCCCAAATCATGCAACATTGCTAAAGTTAGCATGTGAAGAATTCTTTTTTAGAATCTTTCTCCATGTTGGTGGTTGAAAAGGATATTATATGATGCAGTACTATAGGAATTGTTGACAAAGATTTAAGACTTACATAATACTAATAGTATTAAAGTCTCTTCTAGAAAATAATCAGATGGAATGCTGTGGACACCTACCACAAAAGGAAAGAATAGGTACTAGACCAACATTTGAATGTAATCTGACTAAAGGTATTAATAATCTTTAAAGGAATTTACCAATCAGAAGTAGATTTGATTAGAAAGAATACAAGGAAGGATACTTAAGAAACAAACTTTGACAATGTTCCTTTAAAGGAAAGCAAGAGCATTTCTCCACCCAACGGAATGACCTGGTCCCTGGTTCAATCACAAACTTTTATGGAGTTTATGTCGTGTTCTTAGTGCTAGGTAATTCCTACTACTAGATGATTCCTGCCATCCAGAATGTCGGAGCTGCTGAAGCAGACATGAACACCCTCTCGAGGAATGAACACATTGCCCATCTGAGACAGATGCCATTAAACATCTACATTGAGCAACTCCAGCCTTCTAATTTTGTTTTCTCTTTTAGTTACCATAAGCATAAAATCTTCTGCTTAGAGAAGATTTTCTGCTTAGAGGGAAAACTTCCTAATCCTTCTGTACTCTTCAGTGCAGATAACGAAATTGGATCATGTTTTCAGTTACAGCAGTCTCTTGTGAGCACACTTAGTGTGGGTCATATCCCTGCGTCCAGCTTTGGAGCCAACACGAGACCCTAGACAGACACCACTACAGCACCCCAACCTTGGCAGGCACTTTTCTTCTGAAATGCCTATAGATATACCTCTTGATTTTCTGCAGCTGTGAAAGTTATTCGAGCTATAAAACCATTATTCACACAAAGCCATAAAATAAATAGATTCTGAACCCTTTCCAAGAGGACACTAATTAGGGAATTATAGAATTTGTGACTTCTTAATAAAGCTTCCTTCTAAGCAAAAGTGATATTATTCTAATCTTCATATTCTTATCACATAATATAATTTTTTACTTTTTCTGTGTATCGGTTTTTACAACAAATATGTACTCTTAGGATAAAGAAATTTTGATTGAATAACATTTTCACTGTTTTCTAGTGCTTTTGGAATAAAGAGCAAATCTTACCCCCGGCCTGTGAGGATGAGCACAGTGTAACTGTCAATTCCTGCTCCAGGCTTATATCTACCTGGACTTTACCCTCACTCTCCAGACCCACCTGCACTGGCCCTTTTGTACCTCAGATGTGGCCTGTCCTACCCACTGTTGACCCTTTGTAGCTCTTCTTCCCTTTGCTTGGAATTGCCTTTCTTTTCCAGTTCAGCTAGTTATTTTCTACTCTTTGCTGTATATAAGACAGAAGATACTCATTAAAGTGGCTTAGTATACTGTATAAAATACTATCCTTCAAAATAATCTTTAAAAATCATGTCTCTTTTCACCCCATTATGCAGAATTTTGAAACATTCTTCATAAAATACACTGCAAATAGAATTATAATCTTTCTTTTGTGAATTTTAGATCTGATGGATTTTTATTCAGTAGACTAGATTTATTTTATAGTCATGATCCACAAAGTTAGTATTACAGTGTTGGCATGATTGTCAAAACAATGCTCGGAATATAAATATCCAGCTATCTTAAATCTCATCCCTAGGACTGCTTGGAACAAATGTAAATTACTTGAAAACGAAGACGACTTCTCAACCTATTATGGAAATAGAAGAGGAGTCTGCTGAAAGGATTCATTTTCTCAAGAGCAGTGGAACCTCTATCTTAAGTATTGACAGCTTAGAAACAAATGGTAAGAAATCTGAGACATAAGAGTTGATGGGTTAGTTACCATACTTACAATTTTTATAAAAATTAACTTACAACTATATTGGAACCTCCTTTATGAAACACTTAGATAGATTTAATATCTTCCTTGAAGGCTTATAATTATACTTCTAAGGGAGTCTTACTGATTATGAATATAAATCTATATTGGTGGTGAAAGATTAAGAAAAGTGTGTTCCAGATTTTTAAAAATTGTAATATATAATATCAATAAATGCATCATTAAAGTTAACTTTATCAAAATTCTGTATGTTAATGAAATGTGTTTGTGCTTTTCATTTAGACATAGTTTCTGAGCTCAATCATAGTGTTCTTGGATTTGGATTGGACACATTAGAAGAACAAGAGGAAAAAGAGCAATTTTTTGCCAGACTTGAGAAAGGCTTAACATCTTCCATTGATTATTCAAGATTAAATAAGGAATTGGATTCTAATGATATCACACATTTTAAAGCTTTACATAGGTAATGAGGATAAAGTATAAACTGAACATTAAATGATTTCTGTGTTTTCCTGTATTTTTGAAAGTCTAGTATATACATGGACTAAAATGGGTAAATATTGTAACAGGCAAAAGTGGAATCTTATTTTTAAGTTCATTATATTGGTCAGAATTTTTCTTTTCTATCAACAGAATACATTGGTTTGTATTTGAGAGCCACTTGACCTCTAGCTATCTGAAATTTCATGCCTGAGATAACTGTTGAGACTAACAGTACATTGCCAGAAAGATGTTACTGGGAGAGTGATTTATCAAGTGATTTTCCACAGATGAGGTGAATAAGAGAGTCCAGGTAGCTGCTGTAAACTCAGGGGGAAAAAGGAACAGAAAGGGGATGGGGAACCAGGGAGCAAAGACAGGTTTGGCCTGTGCCCTACCTTTGTGTATATTTGACCCTAAAGACTACCTGAAAACCTCATTTATTGTGGAAATCCTACTAGTTGACTGAGCTGGTTCTCTGTAGGCATGGTGGACATTTGACGTTATCAAGACCTTTGTGAAACCTGATACCTTTAATTTCCTCAATTTCATGTATCATTTAATTATTTAAATTTTAAGTGAAAGTCATTATAATTTTAAGATTTTTAAGAATACCAAACTATAATTATATTAAGGGTCAAGAGAATCATAACCTCTGATTATTACAGTGCCTGTTCTCACGATGCTTAGTTTCTTACAGGAGGTAGACAAAGCAGTAATTGTCTTGAACTATGTAGGGTCTGGGATTTGTACCCTACCTGGAAGTCAGTGAGTTAGCCTGCCAGTTTTATAGATGCTGACAATAGATACAAGATTCCTGGGTCAGAAACGAGGGACTTTATTTCTCGCAACAAAAGTTTGAGTACCTAACTGTCAAGTTTGTTGCCTCAGTTCCCTATGCCCCACAAGGCCAATGGGAGCAGCCCAAAGGGTCCACGATGGCTCTCCGCACATGTGGTGGGTTGCTTTATAAGAGGATCACTGAGGCTAGGGATTCCACTGCTTGTAAAGTGGAAACAGTCCTCCTCTCAAGGTGGCTCACTGCAAACACAACCCTGAGAAATAACCGAGGAAAGGGGAGTCCATGCCTTGTATCCTTGGTATACCCAGCAAGAACATGCAGGTCCATGGTAATTGCCTCTCCCAACAGTGATAACATAGACTAGGCATGCACAGGTTAGTCACAAGTCTTTGCCCTTAACTTTTTTCTGATTTCTTAATGATATTCTTAACTACTGATATTTTTAC
Organism: Phyllostomus hastatus; assembly: GCF_019186645.2. Taxonomy (NCBI): domain Eukaryota; kingdom Metazoa; phylum Chordata; class Mammalia; order Chiroptera; family Phyllostomidae; genus Phyllostomus; species Phyllostomus hastatus. The sequence continues at coordinate 37,989,087 of NW_025333872.1, read as the reverse complement.
TCCAAAACACACTAGTCAGAGGATAGCATAGTATTCAATATACAATATTGTTTTCTGCTATTATTACAGTTTTATAATTTTTTGGACCTTCTAATCTCACTAAAGACAGAATTGATGGACTGAAAAAGGTAGAATTCCTGGGTTTGAAAGAAAGCAGCATCTGAACTAATACATCTAGTGTAATTCAAACTGGCTCAAGCTTCTTTGTTGCCTTGCTGAGTTTTTCTTGCTTTAAGGCTCCTGTGCAACTCCCATTTCAGGAGTAAATTGCTTATTAGCATGTAAATGATGGCCCTGGCACCTTTTTTCTGGCCTTCATGTAGATTTCACTGATTCTCATAGCTTGTGGTCAGTCTCTAATCTTTAGAAAAGATATCTGGATCATTAAACATGTAAATTCACACACACACACACTGTAGGTGTAATATTGTGTATGTGTGTAAAGTTTAAAACAGCATTTTTCCCTGTTATTTTGTCAGCTACATTTAAGCTTTAAGAAACCTTTATTTTCAGAATATTTTCCTTATAGCTCCCCAATTTTTTGCTTTTGATAAAAACAAGAAAACTTGAGGAGGAATACATAGTATTAAGGGTTTTTTTAAATATACACAAAGGATTGCATGGAAATGTATTAAAAACATGTAATACTAAATTAAGTAAATATTTTTCCAGTAATCAAGCTAACATAGAACTAACTGAAGATAAATATGGGAATGAATTGAAACACGAAGAACCGGCAGGTAATTTCATTGTTTTTTAAATACTGCAGTGATTTGGGTGAGTGGGGGGAGGGAGGGATGGAGGTGGAAAAGGGTATAGGGGAATAAATAGTAATGAAAAAATATGAAAACGAACTATTAAAAGAATAAAAGTAAAATTTCAATATTTGAAAAGAATAGTTTTTAGTAAACATAAGAGACAAATAATTAAAAAGAAAATCATATTGTCTTGGAAAGAGCTTTAAACAGGTAGTGCAAATTGCCTATGTTGCAGTCTGAGCTACAAAGAAATTGCCAAGTGCACTGCTGCCTTATTGGCAGTGGGCCAGTTGGGAAGACAGGACCAGGGAAATCAGTGGAGCCTAGACCAATGCCTTTAAATTGTGATTGGGGTGGTTTATCTTTTTCCATCTTTTGATTTGTAATGTGTCTGTTTTTACATTTAAAATGATTTTCTTACAGATAGTATATAGCTAGGTTTTGCTTTTTTATCCAATCTGATAATCTCTGACTTTTAATTCATGTTTCTACACTTTACAAAAATGAATTTTTTGGAATGGTCATTTGCCGTGTTTTTTGAACCATAAGACACACCTAGGTTTTAGAGGAGGAAAATAGGAAAAAAATTTTGAAGCAAAAAATGTGGTAAAATATTTGATAACATAAATAACGTAATATTTCACCAATGTAAATAGAACTCAACAGCAGCAGTAACAACCATTATTCCTCCCAAATTTGGGGGAGCAGGGAAAGTGCATCTTATAGTCTGAAAAATACGGTACTGTTTTGCCATTCATTTTGTATCTTCCCATCTTTTTTGTTGTTATGGCTCCTTTTGTCCTGCATTCTGTAGGACTGAGTATTTACAGCATTCCATTATTCCTTCTTTTGGCTTGGTGTACATCTTTGCTATATTTTTTTAGTTGTCCTATGATTCACAATATGCATCTTTATCTTACTAGACTTGACTTTCAAATAACATTAAACCATTGCTGACATTCTGTAGTTGAAATTAGTAGAACTAAGTAGTGGATCCAAGCCTCCTGGCTCTTGGTCATGCTCTTAAACTTTATGTCATACTGCCTGCACTGCTTCTTATACCACCTGTTTGCAGTCACACGAACATTACACCCCCTTCCACTGATTTCAGGTAGTTCCCAAATCCCAAGTAGTTGTCTAAGTTTATTGTCATACTCTCTCATATCTCCTCCCTCCTTGTTCATCATCTCTTCTTAACCAAATCTGATCTCTTAGGTTCCTTAAAATTCAATGATTCCCACCTAGAGTATTAGAATCATAGTCATTTTTATAATGGTCCTAGAACAATGTCTGATACGAAGTAATTTCTCAATAACTTTGTAAATTTGTGCCTACTATTACTTAGAAAATCCCAGTGTTCTTTCTCATATGGTGGAGAAACAAAGGTGAGCTTCTCAGCCTCCAAATATAGATGTTAACCAAGAAACCTAGCTTATCTATCTAGGTTACAATACCCACGCTGTTCTAGCCTCATATTCCTTATGAACTAAAATGGAGGTGTTCTGTAGGCAGGTCTCACTGGAAGCATCTCTATTTAACTTCCAAGCCCTCTCAAGTTTATTCCCAAACTTCCATTAATAATTACACTCAAGTTGTCCCCTCCATTCAAAGAGAAGACTAAAAGCCTTTCCAGAAGCAGTCTCTCTACCTCAGGCAGTCTTTCTCTCATCAGGCCATCCTGTTTCTGAATGCGATCTAATATTTGAAATACAAATAAGTCTGCGTTTCTTTGTAGAATGATTGATTCCACCCTGAAAAGGTCATTCCCCCTTTGCAGCCTGCAGATCTCAGCCAATCCTTCATAAGGTCTATAAACAACAAGTTGAAAATTGATGAATACATCCTGATTAAATCATCCCTGCCCTATCTTCCCCATAAATAATCTGATAGCATCATGTTAACATGGACACACCTTTCTCTTCTACTTCAAAGCCATTGAAATATAATTTGGGCTGTTAGCTGAGAAGTGCCCAGGATTGGGAAACTGAAGATCACAGAGGGTCAGTACTTCCTAAGGGGAGTACCAGAGATGGACTTCCTATGAGTACCATTGAACGTGTATAGTAGAGATACCTACAGAGACCAAGAAAATCAACTTAAAAAATGAGTAAAACCGTTCTTTTATGAGAGTCATGATTTTATAAAAGTGTTGCCTTTATAAAGCAATATGAGATTCTTGTCTTTAAGAAACATACTAAAGTTTGTTTTAAAGATGATACAAAATCTTTTTTTCTATCAGCTCTAGATATTTCTAGGGCACCTCTAGAAAATTTTAGTCAGTTAATAATATAAAGGATTAAAAATATAAAACATAATTTTATAAGTACCTGGTAGTACAAAAAAAATGAAATAAAACTAAGATAGTCTCATGAATGGAATTAATAAATCTTTGCCAAAAAATCTGTTGTCTAAAGTTATATTTATGTTACTATTTCAATAAATTATTCTTCTGCAGAATTTTTCATTTGGAAATGAGTCTTTTCCTGGAATTTGACTTTTTGACAATGTGATCCTTCTATTTCTAAAATTTTTCAGAAAATTACACTGATGATTTTGAAGATGAGGAGGATATTGATGCATCTTTGACTACTAAAGATGAGGAGACTAATTCCAGAGAAAACCCTGAGTCACAAAAAATAAACGAATCCAAACAGGTATACATCAATTATGCATTTGACAGCTTTGAAACTACTTTTGTCACTTTAGCTGTCACTATTTGAAGAACAAGAAATACAGAATTCTTTATAGTCTTGCTCATTATTGTTAAGTTATAGGTCTCAACATGCAGACATTTTCTTAGGATGTCAGTTTGGCATAAATCTTAATGAAGTATCATGGCCAATGATGATATTCTTTAGGATATGTTTTGGCAAGTAATTTCCTTAAGTTAAGCTTTAAAAGATAAAAACTTAATTAAAATCTCAGATCTAATTTTAAGCAAGTTTAATAAATTATGCTTTTCTTTGGTAAGTCTTGTCCTCGTGAATATAGTAAGTACCCCTTGGTATTTACGCTAATAGTAATACAAGTGCCTGAGATTTACTTAGCTGAGACCATGAATTAAATTACTTTCTTCACATTTAACACTGCTATACTCTTATCTCTCTTCTCAGTTCCTGCCAAGAGTAGTTAAGGATATTACAACATACTGCCTGTCCTATAGACCTTATCCTGGAGCTACCTAATAGTAACCAGAAGGACGATTATTATTATGTTGGTTTTGATCTGGACATGCATTGGCACTACATGTCAGGTCTAGATGTTTTGAAAGTGTGAAACCATAAACTCTCTGAGTAAGAAACACTTTCAGGTATTAATAAATACTCCAAGAAATATCTTCTTCTTACCTAGTACTGTGTCTGTGAGAGTCTGTATCCTATAGTTTAGGTAGAAAAACAAGATGGCCTTAGGAATACACAAAGATTGATGAAATCTGATGAGTATTCTTAGAAATTGAATGGGATTTATACTTGGAATATGGCATTTATAATATTTTATGAAAAATAAACAGGTCAGTAGAAGGCATGCTAGTGTAGTATACTAAGAAAGGGTAGCCTGCATCAAAAACGTGTCAACCTCAATGTGGGAACCTAGGAGAGAGTTGTCTGGGTGAGGATTAAAATAGAAAGGAAATAAGGTTTTGTTACAACGAGATAATTCTACATTGCCTGTCCACATGGAGAATATAGATGACGCTGCTCAGAAAACTTACGGTAAGGGAACTATAATATTGATGAATTTTAAATGTTACCATTTGGTGGCCCACCTTTTTGAAAAATTTCCTCAAAATGTAGATGAGACCATGAGTATAAATTATATTTCATCATTAGTTTTTAACAAGAAGGGAGGAATGGTGATATAGTAGAAGGAATCTTATATGATGTATGCTTGTTATCTTGGAGTTAAAAAGTTTCTGAGCAAAGTAGATGAGCAGTTGGCATCTGTATATTTTAAACAAGGCTTTTTTAAAGGTCTAAATTAATTTCTAATAATTTCCAAGGTTCTAAAGAGACTTCTAGAAGTTCTGTCATAGGTACAATGTCTAGTCTTATAGAATTACCAGTGAATGGGCATGGTAAACCTAGAAAGAACATTTCCTGATCTTTTCCTAATGGAATAAAGCATTGACTTTCAATTTTTGTTAATATTTCCATTGTAGTCATTTTACATAACTTTCATTTTAAATGATAGGGTTCTTTTCTACCTTGAATACAGGAAGAAGAGAAAACTGGCATGCTGGCCAATGGTAAATATTATGTATATTCATGTATTTTAGTTGGAATTGTATCTAAATAATTCTTTTTTTTAATTTTTATTTTAATTGTTCACATCTAAATAATTCTGAATCAATCACTATCTATACTTGTTTTTTAATATCTCTAGAGAATTAAAGTTCATGGTTTGTCTCAATAATATATCCCTTCTGCTATCTTGATGCATTTCTTTTTTAAAAGCCCAAGACTGTATAGCTTTATGGTGCAATTTACCAAACATTCAAAGAAGAACTTATACCAATTTTTTAAAACTCTTTCAAAGAACAAGAAGAAATATTTTCAAACTCATTCTATGAGATCAGGGTCACCCTGATACTGAAATCAGAGGAACATCATGAAAAGAAAACAATCCCATTTAAAATAACATCCAAAAGAATAAATTAAGAATAAATTAACCAAGGAAGTAATAGACATGTACATTGAAAACTACAAAATAACCAATGAAAACAATTGAAGCAGATGCAAGTAAATGGAAAGATATTACATATTTATGGATAGGAAGAATTAATATTGTTTTAAAGTCCATACTACAGGACATTAAATCACTGGATCTGTGAACTACATACCCAGTGCAGTCCCTATCAAAATTCCAGTAGCATTGTTCACAGATAGAAAAAAATAATCTTAAAATTCACATGGACCCACAAAAAATCCAAGTAGGCAACACAAATCTTGCGAAAGAAAAACAAAACGGAGGTACCACACATCCTGATTTCAAACTATCAGTGTGTTAAAAAGCTATAGTAATCAGAAGCGTATGCTATTACCATTACAAACACACATAATGGAATAGTATAGAGTCCAGAAATAGACCTATGCATATATGATCAGTTAATTTTGACAGAGGTACCAAGAATACCCAGGAAGGGATAGTCTCCCCAGTAAATGGAGTTTGGAAAACAGGTAACCACATGCAGAAGTTGAAACTGGACCCCATGCCTTAAACCACAGGTGGCAAACATAAGGCCCACGGGCTAAATCTGGCCCTCCACCTTGTTTTATCCTGCCTGGCACCTTGTTTCTACCCAGTGGCAGCACCGAGTTCTCGCTTAACTGATAAGGAGTAGTTACATTTACACAGTCCCAAAATTGCATTCAGCCCTTTGAAGGAAACTGCAAGTCTGATGTGGCCCCCAGTGAAAATAAGATTGACACCCCTACCTTAAACATATACAAAAATCAATCAAAATGGGTTAAAGACACACACACACTTATTTCAGCCTTTAAAACAAAAAAGGAAATCCTGCCATTTGCAACACCATAGTTGAGCATGATAGACATTTAAGTGAAATAAGGAAAGCAGACACAGAAAGACAAATAACTATGTGATCTCATATGTGAAATCTAAAAATACCAAAATCATAGAAACAGAATAGAATGATGATTACCAGGGGCTGGGAGATCAGGATATAGGAAAGTGTTGGCTAAGGGGTACAAAGTTTTAGTTAATGCAAGATAAAAATGTTCTGGAGATGTAGTGTGTAACAATGTGACTAGGGTTTTTTTTTTTTAGTTTATCTTGTTGATTATGCTATTACAATTGTCCCATTTTTTTCTCCCCTTCATTCCCATCCACCCTCTACCCACCCCCATCATTCTCCCACCTTGGTTCATGTCCGTGGGCCATACATATAAGTTCTTTGGCTTCTCCATTTCCCATACTATTCTTAATCTCCCCCTGTCTATTTTGTACCTACCAATTATGCTTCTTATTCCTTGTACCTTTTCCCCCATTTTCCCCTCTTCCCGCTGATAACCCTCCATTGTGGTCTCCATTTCTGTGATTCTGTCCCTGTTCTAGTTGTTTGCTTAGTTCATGTTTGTTTTTGTTTTTTTAGGTCCCATTGTTGATAGTTGTGTTTGTTGTCATTTCACTTTCAGTATTTTTGATCTTCTTCTTTTTCTTAGATAAGTCCCTTTAACATTTCATATAATGAGGACTTGGTGATGATGACTCCTTTAACTTGACCTTATCTGAGAAGCACTTTGTCTGCCCTTCCATTCTGAATTATAACTTTGCAGGATAGAGTATTCTTGGATGTAGGTCCTTGCCTTTCATGACTTCAAATACTTCTTTCCAGCCCCTTCTTGCCTGTAAGGTTTCTTTTGAGAAATCAACTGATAGTCTTATGGGAACTCCTTTGTAGGCAACTCTCTCCTATTCTCTTGTTGCTTTTAAGATTCTCTCCTTATCTTTAATTTTGGGTAATGTAATTATGATGTCCCTTGATGTGTGCTTCCTTGGGTCCAGTGCCTAACTGTCATTAACAGTAGTGTATTATGTACTTGAAATTTGCTGAGAAGGAAGATCTCAAGTGTTCTCATCACATAAAAAAAAGGTAAATAACTATGCAAGGTCATGGGTGTCAATTTGCTTATTATGGTAAATATCTCACAATGTATAAATATATCACATTACCAACTTGTACATGTTAAATATATATAATTTTTCATTGTCAGCTATACCTCAATAAAGTTGGGGGAAAAAACATTTTTCTTTATTTTTCTCAGGCCCTTTGCCTTCCACATATAAATGTACATTAGGCATGTATATAAGCATAGATATGTATGTTGATGTAATCCTACTCTTGTACATAAGAAGAAAATCATGCTTATTATAAATATTGTGATTATATATTCTTTATATGTAAATGTTTATCTTTGTTTTTATATGGATTTCGTATGATTATAATGCTTTCTTTAAGGAGCATACAAATTTCTCTACATTCATAATATCTTTTCTTATTTTTTGTTCCAGTTGTGCTGCTTGATTCATTAGATTCTGTTGCAGAGGTCAACCTTGATGAACAGGATAAAGCAACAACTGTGCCAAAAGTTCTACCTGAAATAACTGATAATCAAATGGCAGGAACAGGTGAAAATGTTTGAAAAACTCAAATGTTTTCTAAATATGTAATATTTTATGACTGATTAACTTCATTTACATATACTACATAATAACATATAGTAACTATATTGACAATAAAATTTTATATCTTACATTTTTTACAGTATTTAACACCTTAAATAATCTAATCTGAACTTGCTGATGGTCATACCTAGTGCTAGTCAGCCAAATTAAGTGTATTTTTAAGTAATTTTTTTTTAATTTACTGATTTGAGAGAAAGGAAGGGAGAGAGCAAGAAGCTTTGATTTGTTGTTCCACTTATTTATGCATTCATTGGTTTCTTCTCATATGTGCCCTCTCCAGAGATAGAACCCACAAACTTGATGTGTCAGGTCGCTGCTGTAACCAAGTGAGCTACCTGGCCAGGGCTTAAGTAAATGCTCATTAATGAATGAATGAATGAATGAATGAATGAATGAATGATATTAATACAAAGTGTACCACTATAGGTGAATATTAACTAAATTTTTTGTCCTTCTCCAGAGTATTTAGTTAAATTTGCCCTGTATAGGAGAAATGAAACTTCATTCTTATTATGCTTTTCCATAGTTCCCTTGTTCACGAAAAAGCTGGATTATACCCCAAAATTTTGAAATGCCTAAGACCATCTACACTTTAACTAAAGGTTGTAAAGGTCTTTTTTTTTTTTTTAAGATTTTATTTATTTTTTTAGAGAGAGGGGAAGGAAGGGAGAAAGAGAAGGAGAGAAACATCACTATTCAAGAGAAACATCAATTGTTTGCCTATTGCACATCCCCAATAGGGGAACTGGCCCGCAACCCTGGCATGTTCCCTGACTGGGAATTGAACCAGGGAGCTGTCGGTTGGCAGGCCAGTGCTCAACCCGCTGAGTCACAGCAGCCAGGGCAAGGTTGTCAAGGTCTTTAAGACAATGTGGACTCCTTATCTTCAAATGAAATTTTATGTATACTCTATATAGATAAAAATGGTATTTTGTTGGTATAAACATAAATGTTTACAATTGTAACACTTACAAATAAAGTTAAAGCAGTAATGGTCTTTGAAGTTTTTGAAATCAGAAGTTACAGATATTTGTTATTCTCATTGGACCATCGGACTTCTAATATGTTTGTGTATTTTGTTTTTGTTATATAATATGCAAGTGTTCATGATTTACCACATAAATAGTTACAAATGGAAACTTTTAATCAGTTTGCTTTGCAAGTCCCAGTTGACCAGTATGGTCAACTAAACCAAACACTTGGGAAAAAAGAGCAATAGAATTGATAAATCACTAACTAACTCTAAACATCTGTTAGAATTTTATTGTTATTTTTTAATTTTTACTTTCTTATTGAAGTACAATATGCCTATAGAAAAGTAATATAGTGCTTCTATATCATGTATTATAATAGTGCAACTTGATGAATTTTCAAATACTGAACACACACCCATGTAGCCAGCAACCAGATCAAAAACACATGATCCAACCCACAAAATCTACTCAGATCTCTTTCTTCTAGTCTCTACCATGCTAAGTCACCACTGCCTTGACTCGTCTCACCCATTTCTATTTTAAAATATATATAAAAGTCAAAAAACTACAACAGAATTTTTCCATCAAGACATGTTACTCATTTATTTGTTATTACTCAACTGGGTATTCTGCTATGACAAACGCATGTGCTGAACACATGTTCCTCAGTCCTGCTGCCGTTTAAGTTCATGTCACTTAAGGGCTGTGATAGTAGATCCACTTGCTCAGTTTTCAGTAAGTAGGCATGAATTCTTTTAAAGGACCAGTGTCAAGCTATAGTTTTTCTAGTTAGACACACATTACAGGAAGTTCACGTACAGCATGGCCAGAGAAACTTTATTCTACAATTGCATGAAAATAAAGCAGGAGGCAAAGTTATCACTGTGATGGTCTTTAAAATATTACAGTTGCATAAATGGTGCACTGTTTAGAGTAACTTCTACTATAAGTTTTAAGTTTTAAAGCACATTTAAAAGTGAAATTTCAACCAAACATCTGTGGAATCCATGATTTTCTGTGAAGCATTATGCTTCCTTAAAATACAGTATGAAAACCACTACTGTAGGTTGTAAGAGAAACTCAAAAGTAAAAAATGTATTGCTAAACGTAAAAATTCTTTTGAGATGATCCAAGCAGTTATATAAAGCTGTAGGGTTTTGTTTGTTTTTTTTGGTGTCATTTCTTAAATGTTCTTGACTATGAAATATTTTGATGAGTTAATTACTGGAAGATAGTAGAATATGAACTTATTGTCATGTAGACTTTGATTCATATTCTCATCTTTGCCAGTTATCACCTGAGTGACACTGAGCAATTAATACTTCTAAGCCTGCTTGCTCTTTAAAATGAGACCTTGTGATAGTCAACTGAGGTAACATATATGGAATGTTAAGATTCAACAAGCAATAGCAACTCTATTGTTATCATTATAATTTCTATCAACTCTCTGTTAATAGAAGTTAAAGAACCTGGAGGTATTATAGTATAAACTTGATTGGCTGTGGGATATTGAATTTACCTGGTACTTTTCAAGTACCCTTGAAAATCTTCAAATCAGCACCTGAACTTTGTTTAAGAACTGAATAGATTCTTAAAACAAATATTTTTGTTTTGCTTTTTTTTAACTATGTTTTTTTCCAGGGTTAAGCAGGCTTAGACTAGGTGCTACATTGTCAAAGATCATCTTTTTAAAATAATATTTATGAAAGCCTTTGTGCTTTGTTGTATTAAAAAGGTTAGTATATATAAAAGTGAGGTTTTCCTAACACCAGGTGAGAGCTAGACTCTCACTTTCACTTGTCTCATGGGCAGGTACCATTTTGTGCGCTGGCTGCCTGGACTGGAGCAGTCGCAGGGTGACAGTATTGCTCCACAACCTGCCCTTGCCTCTGCAAAGTAGGATTTGACCTGTCTCGGCTTTCTTAGTGGAAAAATACAGGGAGCTTTGGACTTTTGTAGTAATATATAAAATAACTACATAGAACATTGTCTTTTTAAATATAAGATGCAAGCAGGTCAGGCCTTTTCATAAAATGCAGGGAAAAAGTTAACTTCTATGACTTTGAAATATTTTAATGTCATTTGGGTTAATGACCCAAGTTAGAAGAAAAGTATCTTTTCCCTGGTCTTTTTTTCTGAGTCACCCTTAAACCTCTCTATCCTCTGTTTCTAATTTCTAACTTTTAGTCATTTGTTTTTGTGCACATTTGCCCTACTGTTGCTTTAGAGAGCCTGGACCCTCTTCTTTCTGACAAGCTCACACCTGATAAATTAGGTATGAGCATTCAGTACTGCTATGTTACTTAACATAGGGGTCATTTCAGCTATCTATACTCAGCAGATACTGAAGTATTTATTTCTGTTCAGGAGAGAAAAAAATACCTGTGCCATTTTTCTTTTTTTTATAAAGACTAATTCTCTCCTTCATTCATGCTCCTCAGTCTGTCGGATGGTTAGGGAAAGAGTTAGGCTTACCTTCACAGGCAAGATCTTTTTCTGAAGTCCTATTGAAAAATCCCTGCCACTTGCCACTTAACTGTTAACAATTCTGCTGTAACTATCCCCCTTTTTTGTTTATAATTTATTTAAGCAAATCTGTTGTTTATTGAGCATGCTCCAAATAGCATTGGTGACCTGAAAAATTAGGTAGAAAGATATCCCACTGTAAGGCATTCCTTAACACACTCTTTTTGTGTGGCATTTGGCTGCCTCTTTCATTTAGAGTTAAAAAGAGCTCCTTAGATGAGTAATAGCAACTATAGAACTTACATAGAGGAAGATGAGGCTGTATGTACTATTATATTTTTAAGCATTAATCAAAAGAAGAGGAGACTGGTCGACCCATTTTTCCCCTTTTTTATGACTTGCACTTTTTTCTAATTTTGAAAATTTCACTGTAATGAAAACTACAAAATGAGTAGGGAAATACTCATAAAAATATTGGATTGTTATTATCATTGCATTCCTCTAATTTTTTTTTTCAGATTTATTTATCAGTTGGTGGGAGGAGGAGAAAGTCAATAGAGAAGGAGGAGTGAACAGTGACATCAGGTGTTCCATTTTTGGATGACTAGGTGAAACAGTGATTCCCATAGCTAAAGTAGGAAATGCTAGTAGTAAAATGAATTGTATTGGGGAATATAATAAATTCAGATGAGGATATGTTAGATGTGATTTGCTTACCAAACAATCTAAATGTATGTATTCAGAAAAAAAATAGGGACAAAAGACAGGTATGAGCATCACAGGCATATGTGTAATAGATGAAGCTAAGGGTTTTGATGATGTTTAGCATAAATAAGTAAGTAAATAAATAAATAAGAAAGGAGTTTTAAAAATAAGGCTAAAGAGGGAGCCCTGAGGTGAGCCATGTTACCATAAGAGATGGAAAAGTAGCCATCAGAGTGGTGGGAGAACAAGGAGAAGGGATGCAGAGCAGTTCCCAGGAAAAGGGCAGAGCCAGATGTCCCACAGGGTTGAAGAGAACTAAAGATGACTGTGTTTGGCCTTTAGGAAATTGTTTTTCATTATAGCAGCTTGAGTGAGATATTGGAATACATTGGATTGCAAAGTTAGAGGAGTTGAATTTTAGTTGAAGAAATGCAGACTACTACGGCTTGGTGGCACAGGGAAGCTGAGAGAGGTAGTGGTAAGGGAGAAACAGAATCCTTGAGATGATTGTGTCAGTTTGGGAAATTTGGAAGTAGTTTTATCTAATGCAGAGGGTCTGATTAAAGGTATTAGGAAGAAAGGGAAATAACCAGTGGAGTCAGATTTTAGAGTTAACATCTCAACTTGCTGGAAAGAGCCACTGAACCTGGTATAATTTCACACTGGTAGGCCATACCTACATATTACCTAGTTTTGTATTTAACTCCATCTTTATAATGTCTTCATTGTCCTACAGCATTGTTCACCAGTCCTAATAGATTAAGGGGTGATATTAGTTGTTTACATTTCTCATGTATTTGTCTGACTATACTGAAGATTACATTTATTTTTAGGTGTTTCGTATGGACAAAGCAATAGTGACATTGAAGCTCTTCATCAGGCTTATTGTCATATAGCCCATTCCTTGGGAGATGCTGATGAACAAAGAATTGAGACCACTGCCATGGAAAATACCAAGAGCTTAGTGAAAGGTCATCCTCAAGAAAATGAAGACTCCTCCAAAAACATCTCTACTACGGAATCTGGTAAAAGCTCATTTTAGACCCTCTCTGAATAGTTTCCAGTTTAGTGCAATTTAGATACAATTTGCTGTAGTGATTATTTCTCAGTCTCTGAATTTATTTAAAGGGTTTGTTCAAATAAAATCCAGAAATCAGTGGTTTAACTGTAAAGTTGGAACTAAACATAGGATAAAATTTCAGTTTCTTTTCTAATATGCCTTGACCAAAATAAGAAATTACTTGTGTTTTTACATTTTTAAATCTTTTTGATATATATATATATTTATTTATATATTTGATATATATATATTTGTGTGTATATATATATATATGTGTGTGTGTGTGTGTGTGTGTGTGTGTATATATATATATACACCAAAGTTATTTTTTAAATAAAGAACAGTATTTTGGGGTCCACTAAATACATACTTAGCAGATAAATGTGTGTAAGGATATATCCATATACATGCATTTGATATATGTATAACTATGTATCAAATATATATATGTATTTCAAATATGAATATCAAAGAAGTTGTCTTGGTATAAGCAACTTTACAGTGGGAAGTTGGTTTAATTGTACCTGCCATTTTAACTGTGTCAATCAGAGAAAATGTAATTTTCTTGGTATGACACATAAAATTAAGCAAGTGAAATATATTTTTTGTTGCTATTTTAACTTTTCCCCCCTCTTAGATTTGCCCACAGTAGAGGAGCTGATGAAACCTATCAGAATAGATTCTTATGGGATCAGTGGTTTGGATTTACAACCTGTCAGGTGAGTTTTTTAAAATGGATTGTGCAAGTTCTTTTTCTTGTTTGTTTATTGTTTTGTCACTGGAAACACCTAGAATCATTTGTTCTACATAATCATTCCTAGTGAATTATTAATATAGTTATATGTGTTTACCTATGAGTCACTGTTGTCCTCTTTTTAAAAGAGTTTTTTAAATTAATTTTTACTTAGTTCATCAAACTTCTAGTGCCAAAATAAAAAAAAAATAGATGCTACTAAAAAAGTTAATGCCATTAAGTTGTCTTAAAGCCTTTTACTGAAAAATATAATTTCTTCAGCTTTCAGTAGCTCAGGGACAGTTAATTGGAATGAAGAGATGAAACATGAATTTTATTCTGTATGTGAGTCATAGACTTGCCTGTTTATAAACCAGTTAGCTTCATACTTTGTCATAGACTGGCCATCACCTCATGGGGTGAATCCTTTGGGCACAGGAGAAATGGGCTTCATGAAGGTGCTCCAGCTCCAGTACATTTTAGTTGAAGTTTGTGGAACCTCACCATCATTCTCTACCACACAAAATAGCATATCATAATAACCTTGCCATAAAACAACTTGGCATTTGTGTATCACTTCAGAGTATTACATTCATTATTTTATGTGGTTTTTCTAACAAGTAGGAGAGGCATCCTTAATCCTCATCATTCAAGTGATGAAACTACAGTAAACTCACCTCAGTGGTGACGCTCTCACAAGAACTGGGTGATGTGGATGAATACAATAACATTTTTTGTTAAGATTTTACTTATTTACTCTTACAGAGAAGGGAGGGAGAGAATCATCGATGTGTGAGAGAAACATTGATCAGTTGCCTCTCGCACATACCCTGCAATCCAAGCATGTGCCCTGACTGGGAATCGAACCAGTGACCCTTAGCTTTGCAGGTCAACACCCAACCAACTGAGCCACACTGGTCAGGGCAACAGCTAACATTTTTATCATAGGTGAGCCCAGTACTGTGCCAAGTGGAAGGGAGGGGAAGAGAGAGAGAGGCATCAGTGTCAGGGAGAAACATCGATCGGCTGCCACCTTATGTGCATCTCAACAGGGGTTCAAACCCACAACCTGGATATGTGCCCTGACTAGAAATCAAACCCATAATCTTTTGGTCTATGGGACAACACTCCAACCAACTGAGCCACACAGGCCAGGGCACTATGCAAAGTCCTTTACGTACAGTATTTTATTTAATCTTACAGCAACTCCATGAAATATATTCCATTATTATTTCCATTTCATAGATAAGAAAACTGAATCTTAAAAGAGGTTAAATAAATGGCCCAAAGTGATTTGACTATGACCAGGGTACACAGGACGTCCATGTGCTCAACCACTTCACAATGTCAGACCTCTGGTGTCCAAGAAATATGTCTGTGAAAAGTCTATCATCCATTCATGTACTATTCATTCATTCATTTATGTTTTCAACAGACACATTTTGAGCCCCTTCTTGTATTACATCTGCATCATAGAAATCCACTTGTGTTGATTTCTTGACCTTGTTTCTATATTGGTACTAAAGCAAAAAAGATACAGTGAAGCTTACACTGAAACCCATCTACTTGTATGCTCAGTCTAGTATTCTTCCACAGATGTGCAATGCTGGTTATTATTTTTAAAGGGTAGATTGTGCTTACTTGCCATTGCTGTTTGGGGATATATTAGTGTTACGGAAGAGATTTTCTCTGTCTTGTGCCTTTGCTGGCATACGTGGAACCATTTTAGTAATGTGAATTCTAAAACATAGATTACATTTGTGTTTAAAAGCTGCAAACAAGTATACTTACATTAAAAACATAACAATAACTATAGAAATGTCAGTAGTACAAATTTTAGTACACATGTCCAAAAATTCTTTAGGAAACTGTAGGGTAAATAATCCTAGCTGCTGTTACAGAAAACCCTTGAAATTTTTGTAGCTTAACATCATCAGAATTCACTTCTTGCTTACGTCGTAATTTCATGTGTGCTCGTGGGGCTAGGGTGGGACTCTGCTACATACAGTCATTTAGGGACTCAGGCTTTTTCAGTCATCAACATGTGGTTTTAAGGATATCATGGCCTCATCCAATCAGTTGATAAGGAATGAAAAGGATAGTTTAGGATACTTTCTTTTAAGTGCCTCAACATAAAAGGGTACACTGCTTTAGCTTGAATTCTATTGATAAAAACCATAGCACATCTAGCTAACAAGACCCAGGAAGGCTGGGAAATGTGGTTTGCTTGTAAACCCAGAAAGAAAAATAAACGACTTCGGTAGACATCTAGCCAATCTCAACCAAAATATACCCTTCTGATAGCCAAATTTCCACTTTAACCTTCATGCACAGACCCTCTCATCTCCTCCCCAAAGCAGACAGCTCAGAGTCCCATTCAGGTCTGTATCCATCTGGAAGGCCAGGATTTCCAGGTGAGGTGCATTCCTTTCCATCAGGTTTGAATGGGGCTCTTGATTGTCTAATAATCAATGATTTATTTTTTTAATTTAATTTTTTTTTACTTGTTGTTCAAGTACAATTTTCTGCCTTTTACTCCCGTCCCAGCCCACCTCCCTGCCCTCCCCACCTCCTTCCCATTTCCACCCCCCTGCCTTGTTTTTGTCCATGTGTCCTTTATACTTGTTCCTGCAAACCCTTCCCCTTTTCTCCTGAAATTCCCTCCCCTCTCCCCTCTCGTCACTGTCAGCCTGTTCACTATAATCAAGTATTTAAAAAGGCAAATTATATACTGCCTCATTCCTGCCATTGCAATGTATAATGGTGGAACTGCAACAGATACTCCCATTCAGGAAGGAAAATATAGTAATCATTAATGCAACTTGAAATCCACTGGAGAGGCCTTTCAAAGACACCCCCACCGCCATCCAACCCTGCAACATACACATGCACACACACACCATTGCAAATAGGGATTTTTCTTAATTAGACCATTGTTCTGCTCTTAACGAGGAACTACTGGATTAATAAGTTGTTCCAGATAGCTCCTGGTTCCACTCCTTGGAGGATTTTTCTAGTATTTAATCACCCTTGGGCACATTAAGGTGGGTTTTGCAAGGCAGGTGCACCCATCTTGGAGGATGCACTCTTTTCTCAGTTCACTTCTTGCCTGCAGATGGTTTTAAGTCTCCCAGACAGTCACTGGCCCTTTTTTTTTTTTTTTAATAAGGTTGTAGTTTCTTTGGCATTAGAGTTCCTTCAGAAAGTTAGTAGGCTTCTGATATTTTTGGTTCCAGTCAATCCCAGGTGCCAGTAACTGCACGAAGTTCTTTGCGAGTTCTATTTGACAAAAGTTTCAAATCTTTGCTTCTTTGTTCCTCTTTTTTTTTCTCTTGATTTAATTGCAACCGCCTGGATATTATTGGGTATAATAACCTTGTGTGTGAAGATGGCACCTTTAATATAGTCTTTGCCAAGGGACTGAGTTAGAAATACTGCTTTCTTATAGCAGTTTTCTTTTTTTTTTAAGATTTATTTATTTATTTTTAGAGAGGGAAGGGAAGGAGAGAGAGAGAGAGAGAGATTTATTTATTTTTAGAGAGGGAAGGGAAGGAGAAAGAGAGAGAGAGAGACACATCAATGTGCGGTTGCTGGGTGCCATGGCCTGCAACCTAGGCCTGTGCCCTGACTGGGAATTGAACCTGCGATGCCTGATTCGCAGCCCGCGCTCAATCCACTGAGCTACGCCATCCAGGGCTTTCTTATAGCAGTTTTCAATGCCAAATCTTATTGTCTGAGTCTCGACACAGAGCGTGAACCCAAGAGGCCCTGAGTTTCTAGACTCTCCTTCCCTTGATTTCTTCTTACAAACCTGCACATTCTTAAGCTCATCTCTTTCTTATAATATCTTGCCAAAGTAGCCAGCAGCAGCTGGCACTTAAAAACTCCCTGTTTTCTCTGGCCACTTCTCTTAGTATCCTGACTCAATAGGCACATGGTTGGCCTTATAAAATATTGCAGGTGGCAATTTAGCAAGTTGTTCGCCACCGTAAACATGGGTTGCCACTTCTCCAGCTTCTATTATCAGTTTCCTTGCCACCCAAAACCCAACCACTGTGCTAATGACACATTTTAGGTTCTCGTCACGATGGCACTCACATTCTAAGGCAAGAACTAGTAAATGACCCCATCTAGATGTGCGGTGGAAAGGAAATATAGTTTTAGTTCACAGCAAAAGCAGGAAACAGTTTTGATGAACATCTAGTCAGGTTCTGCTACCATAAAGAATAAAAGAACTATTATATTTTCACATGATTCTACTTTAGAAGAAGCTTGTAACAGTTACTAAGAAGTTTATCTACCTTATATGAAAATGGTAGCCTCTTAAATTTCCTTTAATCTTATTTTATACATAACAAAATTAAGTGACTTAATTGACTATTATGAAGTTGTTTGAAAATAACAATATCCATGTTGTAGGAGCCCCATAATATGCTGATCTTTAAGCATATTTAGAACATTTCAAGGGACAATTTTCCATATTTTTAAAATCTAATGGTCTTAAATGTTAGATTCTATTTAAGTGTTTTAAATTACAGAAGTGATTTTGTTAAAAAAATCCTCATGATTTTTTGTTTTACTTTAAAATTTTTCCTAGACTGTGATGAAACATGTTTTTTAATATTTATATTCTATGCCTCTTTGGCATAAATTATGATTATCTCTTTAATCTCTTCTAGAAATGTACAGAATGTTTTTTCTGCCACAAATGCATGTTGATCTTAAAAGACAGTATGGATAAAAGATACATTATAAAAAGTTCACCTAGAAATTTGTATTTTATTTTTTCTTATACAAAAACAATCTTAGTCACATTTGGTTTGGCTTTTCTTTGAAGGTAGGTCTCAGAGTCATTCATGTAATTCCTTACACTGCATTAAAATTATTATTTGTAACTCAAAATAATTATATGATACATGTTAGTATACTTTATTAACCAGGATTGTAAATAATGTATTTACCATTAATGACCTAATTTGAATAGTTTCGTGTGTGTGAGAATAAAACTGGTACTTGAAGAGTCATGGAAGGTTTATTCTGTGTGTCCTGTTTTGTTTCATAGCTGTAAGAAACTGGCTGGTAGTAAAGAAACTGAAATTGTAAGACCTTTACCACTTAAGGTGAAGCCAAATGTTGTATCTCAAGAGCCAGAAAATGTGAACCAATTTTTTGATGAAAATGAGGAGAATGTGGTTTTACACAAGACAGCAAGTGAAAGTGTAGACTGTAGCTGTCTAAGAGTAAACACTACAGAAGAATATATAGATAAAATGTACCTCGATATTTTAAGGAAAAAACTATCTGCTGGTCCCTCAATATTATCTCAGGATGACAAAATAAAGAAAGTAAGTGTTTATAATTTAAATTAATTTCACATACTGATAAATGATATTATATAAAGTCATGTAAGTACCCTACAATATTATTATGTAGGTACTTCTTAAACTTGTAGAATTGATTACTTAACTATCCTCCACATAGATTCTGGGTATTTGTGAGCAGTATTTATTACAACACCCTGCAGTCCCCAAGTTCAAAAATACTTCTATGGCATTTGCTTTCTCCTTTTTAAAAAAAATTATTTAATCCTTTCCTGAGGACATTTTTTCATTGCTTCTAGAGAGGGAGGGGGAGGGAGGGACAGGTGGAGGGAGTAGAGAAACATCAACTGGTTGCCTTCTCCTATGCCATCCAACCAAGGATCAAACCCACAACCTGGGTATGTGCTCCAACCTGTGACTATTCAGGTCCTCGGGATGGCACTCAACCAGTTGAGCCACACCGGCCAGGGTGGCATGAGCTTTCTTTTAGAAGACATCCTTTACATTTCCTTTTTATAGTAACCATAGTCCAGAATTTGAGTAGCATAAGGAAATAAAGTTAATTCATCATTTTAGTGCTTTTTATTCAATCTTTCTAGTAATTTGTGTTTTGTAAAAGTAGGTTAAATTGGCATTTTCCATAAATGCTATTAGAAACTGTTGATAACTTGAATTTCACTGTTTCTTTTTCCTCTCTTCTCAATCTATTCTGATTTATAGTTTATGATCCCAATATTTTATTTTTATTTTACAATATTGAGTTATGTGTTTATTGTAAACCATCTCCTGTTCTTTGTGGAATAAGGCAGGGTATTAAAATTTTATTTTATCTTGAGAAATTTAGAGGAAAAAGAAAATAAGACTTTATGTCATTTCAAAATATGTTCTTCCCATCTTTCTCCATGTTCATTCACATAATTACACATATTGCTTTCTGGCAGGCTTATTTTGTTATAATATTTTGCTCTTTTGTTCCTGATTTGAAGATGTGCTTCAGAATACCAAAATTCTAATGAATTAGACAGAGAACTTTAATGTAGTGTTTTCCCTTTAGCAAACTATGTTATTTAGTAATCACCATGATTTTGCCATCTGTTAAATTTTCATTACAACTGTAGTTGAAATTCATTTAAGTACTAAAGAGTTTATACTTGGTGTGTGCAGACTTTTAGATTTCAACTCAGTTCTGGAGAAGGGGCTGCAATTGGTAAACAGGTACCATACAAGACTAGAAGTGCACCTCCTTTACCTAAGAGACATCCCCAGAGTGGATTATATGCATCAGTTAGAAGCTCGGGCTATGGAAAACCCAGTTCACCATTCAAGACATTTTCTACTAATGAAAAGAAAACTTCAAAAGACATGAAAAGCAAAAATTTGAGGTCCATTCCCACCTCACATCAAGCCAGGAAAAAAGGTAATCATCATATACTCTTTTCACAATAGAATTCTGTATATATACATTTGGCCCTTGAATGTGGTTTTGAATTTCACAGGCCCATTTATATGCATTTTTTTTTTCAGTAAATACTGCAAATGTATTTTTTCTTATGATTTTCTTAATAACATTTTCTTCTTTATAGCTACTTTAGTCTAAGAATATCGTACATCAGTGGTCCCCAACCTTTTTGGCACCAGGGACCAGTTTCATGGAAAATTTTTTTCTATGGGCCAGGGAGGGGGGCGGATAGCTTTATAACCTGCCATCAGATGCAGCTTAATTGTCACTTGCCACTCACAGACAGGGTTTTGATATGAGTCTGCAAGCAATTGATTCATTAGGGTCTCTGTGCAGTCAAACCTCTCTGTTAATGATAATCTGTATTTGTAACTGCTCCCCAGCACTAGCATCGCCGCCTCAGTTCCACCTCGGATCATCAGGCATTGCATTCTCATAGGGAATGTGCCCAACCGAGATCCCTGACATGCACAGTTCACAGTAGGGTTTATGCTCCTGTGAGAATCTAATGCTGCCCCTGATCTGACCAGTAGCAGTCTGGGGACTGGGGACTGGGGACCCATGCAGTACATAATACATGTAATATACAAAATATGTGTTAATTGACTGTTTATGTTATCTGTAAGGATCCAGTCAACAGTAGACTATTGGTACTTAAGTTTTGGGGGTATCAAGTTATATGTGGATTTTTGACTGCATAGGGGGGATTGGTGTCCTTAACTCCTGAATTGTTCAGGGGTTACCTGTAGTGTATTATTTTATTTGTTCTCTGTGTAACGTTAGGATATGTATTCTATTTCTGAAAGATTTAAGTTACAGTAAGTTTTTCATTATTACATTTGGGTTTTCCTGAATGAGACCCAGAAAACATGGAAAGTGAATATAAGAGTCAAACCTCTCCTCATCTGGTTGGCTCAGTAATAAATTAAGAATGCAAATGGAAGCCTACTAATAAAGGTTTATAGAGAGATTATCTAGACATTAGTTCAATATAGACTTGGAGAAACAGGACGTTGTACTTATCAAATACTGCATAGTTTTATACATCACAGTGCCTCTGTTATTTCCTAATGGAGTCATTTATATTGACAGTTGAAAAGGGCAATTTTCAACTTAGACCCGATGCAGCTATTAAAAGAAACAGAAATGTTCAAGTCGGACCAGCATTTCTGCTGCCTTTAGACTCGAGTGAGGAAGGGGAGCAGTGATGGAGCCAGACACATTTTGTCCTTTTCTTTATGACTAAATTGAATAAGTGACCAATTTCATCATTGTTATATGGTGATAGTTGTCAGTGAAGAACTGCCCTCATTGGAAAATTCATTTCTACCTTAAAGTATCTTCCCTTGCCCTTCCCTACTACTGTCCATTTCAGGACCACTTTGACTACACAGGCATACCTCATTTTATTGCTCTTTGCTTTATTACACTTCACAGAAATTATGTGTTTTAAAAATGGAGGGCAAGACCCTCCACCAGCAAAAAGATTCCGACTCAGCTTTATCCTTTATTATGGTGGTCTGGAGCTGAATCCACATCTCCTAGGAATGCCCATATTCAAAATTCTTTAGGCATCAAAGACTCTTTTCTTCTGTCTATGTGAGTAGGTTTTTGATGCAGCAACCTGTGCATGTGAGATGGAAAGTCTAGGACTGATCTGTGTCAGAGTGGAGGAGAACAGCAGTAGGGGCTGGTTATTTTGGAGAGACAGGACTGTGGTTCTGTTGGATTAAGACAAGCGCCCTTTCCTCCTGGTCTTAACCTCGGGACCTGTAACCCCTTCTCCTAAGAAATCTTTTGTGTTCTCTCTTGGCTTACTTTTGTGTGGAATATTTGCTTGTGATGTTGTCATCTATTAATAATTAACCATTCATTAGATCTATTCCTGAAGAAAAGACACTTGGAATGTTTTATCAAATTTTAGAATCATCAAGAAGATATGAAAAATTTTCATTGTTTTAATATTATTCATTTTGTACTCTGGAAGCAAGAAAATGAAATTTTGCTTTTAATATTATTTACTCTTATATTTGTTTAAGATAAAATGACCCCCATTTTTGAAGTTTACTTTTTCCATATTTATTCATTTATAAATATTTTTTCAGCACCTACCTTGGTCTAGGCACTGGCAGATAACATCAGTAAACTAAATAAGCAGAGAAACCTCCCCTCCCCCATTCTGTCGAACTTTTCATCTGATGAGGAAGAGAGAGACATTTAACAATAACCATAATAATTAAGTAAATGATGTCATATGCTAAGGAAAAGAAAAAGTAGAGCAAGCATGTCAGTGGTGGAGTAAGGCCATTCACAATTTTAAACAGGGTAGAGTAGGTCTCCTTGAGAAAGAGCTGTTTGCACAAACACTTGTAGGAAGTAAGGGAATTGATCCTGTGGATATTTGGGTATAGCATATCCCAGAAAGTTGAAACAGTCAGTGAAAAAGTCCTAAAGTGGGATGACTGCCTGCACGTTCAAGGAAGAGCACAGAAGCCCCATAAGGCCAGGGCAGAGTGAGCAAAGAGGGTAGTAGGAGATGAGACCAGAGGGTCAAAGGGGCAGGCACACACAGGTTTTCCTAGGGCATTTGAAAGACTTAGGCTTTACTCTGAGTGAAAAGGTAAGCCCCTGAAAAGTTTTAGGCATAGGAGTGACCTGTCTGACTTATCCTTTAGGCAGATTTCTCTGGCTGCTGTGTCAGACCATACACATGTATGTATACCATGGAGGGAATAGGAAGAACAGAGACCAGTAAGAAGGTTTTAGGAATCCAGGCTAGAAATAGTGGGACTTGAACCAGGATGTTGGCAGTGGAGGTAATGAGAAGTGGTTGGATAACAATACATTTAGAAGGTAGAACCAAAAATCTAAAAGAATGGTTGTAGGTTATTAAGGAGGAGTCATGGATGATGTCAAAGTTTTGGCTTAAGAAACTGGAAAAATAGAGTTATATCCAACTGGAGTGAGGAAGGCAAAGGCAAAATAGATTTCAGGGTGGGGAGATCAGGAACCTAGTTGTTGATCTGTCTTACATGCAAGTGGAGATGACGGGGCAGTTAGATAATAAAAGTCTTGAGTTCTAGAGGGAGGTATAGACTGTACATATCATTTGGGAGATGTTAAAAACTAATACTTTTTGAGCCATGGTTTTTTAAGCAATGAGACTGGTGAAGATTATCAAGAGAGTGAGCATAGCTAGAGAAAAAAGCCAACCAAGGCCTGAGCCCTGGGCATGCTCATCTTAGGAGGTCAGGGAGCAGAGGAGTAACACAAAAAGGTTGGAAGACACCTGAGTATGTGGGATCCAAGTGAAGAAAGTGTATGAAGGAGAACTGATGTGCTCCATCAGTTGCTGCTGAGAGGTAAAGATGAGGACTGACAACTAAGCTTTGGGTTTAGCAAGAAGGAGGTCATCAGTAAGTTGGGCAAGCATTTTCCATGGGTATATAGCCATAAAATGCAAATTGAATGGGAATGGGAGCAGAATTGTATACTTCAAGCTATAGACCACCCTGGAGAAAAGGATGTAAAAGGCAGGAAAACAAAACAGTCAGTAGCCTTTCCAGGCAGGAAAACAAAATAGGCATAGAAGTGGAGTTGAGAGAAGCCTTTAGTTTTGCTTTGCCTTGTTTTTAATTGAAGAAATAATAGTATAAATTGTAGTATGTTTATGCTTTTTGGAAAGATTCAGTAGACAGGAAAAAAGCCGTGGTGGAGAGGGGGAAGAATTTCTAGAGTAATGTCCTTGAGTGGAGGGGCTGTAGTGGGACCTCATGTACATTGGAAGGGTTGGCTTTAGATAGGAACATGGACCGTTCATCTGTGGAAGCAGATAGGAAGGTACAGATACTGTTAGGTGGGTAGAAGTGGTGAGAAAGGGGGTGATTTCTTTGATTGCCTCCATTTTCTCTGATAAATGTCACACAGTGTCATTGGCTGGCAGTGAGGATGGGCCAGGAGTGTTGGAGGACAGAAGAGGGGATGTGGAAGAGTCTTATCCTAGAGAATTAGACTGCCAGCGACAGACTCTACTTGAAGTTAGTGATCATGAATTTAAATTGAGACAAGGCAGAGTTTGTGTCTGTGTGTGTGTGCACGGCCCCATTTCGCTGACTGATTGATTGCAGGTGTTCAGTAGCTGAATAGGTAAATTTACCAAGGTGAGCATTTCTAGCCAAATGAGTACAGTAAACTGAGAGAGGAGCAAGAGGGTAACTACTGACATATGTGGAAGTTGAATAATGAAGGAAGAAAAGACGTCAGGGGGTGCAATACAGTTTGAAATAAGTAGAATCAACAAACTGTGAGTGCCAGTGGGGTGGCAGGTGGGAGACAGGATTGACTGATAGAGAGTAAATGCCTAAGACTGAGATTGGGGAGGTATTGCACTACTGGTAATAGAAAACAACATAGAGTATGTCACGTAGAGTATGTCTAGTGGGAGTGAGTAGCTGAGGTGGAAGGAACCAAAAGCCCAGGGTTTGCAAGGGTTTGCTGGGAGTATGTGAATGTCACTGAGAGTGAAGACACAAGTAATGTCACAGTAGATGGAAAAGAAACAAGAGGCTGATGTAGCAGTTAATAGATGAAGTCAACCATGTTTTTATAGTACTGTTTCCTAATTCAAAATTTTATAGTATTTATGAATACCAAGATAAAAATAAAACAAATCACTAAAATTTATATTAAAGCACAACTATGGCTGTCTATTTTTATACTGAGCTCCTTTTTTTTTATTAGACTATTAGGTATGAATTTTTATTTCTTTTTACTGAAAAAATTGCCCAAAGCTATGTTAGTTTTATTCAGAATTGTAATTCCTTTGGGGTGACTGCTATTTGTTACAGGCTGGGTTCCTCGAGAAGCAGGCTCTGAGATGGAGATTTGTGTACAGAAAGTCTAGAGACTTGGGATCAACAGTCACTAAGATGTAAAAGAAGCCCATCTACTGAGGCCTACCCAAACAACAGGCTTCTCTTTTTCATGTAACAAAGAGGCCAGGGATAAGCAGTCCAAATCTGGTGCAACCATGCAAGGAACCAGATCCCTTCATTACCATTGCAAAATCCTTAGTCTGTGACTTTTATCTTCCTTGTCGTAACATGTTTATTCAACCTCCAAACCCTCTCATAAGGAAAGGTAAAAGGTGCATGCCAGTTAAATCATCAACTTCTTAATCAGGACAGTAGTCACTTTCCTGGAAGTCCCGTGTAGGAAAATTGTGCTTTCATCTTACTGGCCAGAACTTTGATGGCGTGGCCACCCCCAGTTGCACGAAGCCCAAGGAGATGACTGTCCTGGGCAAAATTAGGTTTCTGTTAACTCTTGTGTTTTTATTTTGAGACTAATAATTTTATTGTCATGAAAGGAATAGTTGTTCATTATTTAAATAAAAAATAGAGAATAGTAAAAAGAAGAAATAATTTATCCAGAAAAAACTGATCCATGCTTCTCATTATGTACGTACAACACTCACAGACATAAAAGGAAGCATGAGTAGATGGAAGGCAGGAAAGAGGCAGAACAAGTTTTATAAGAATAGGATCACACTCTTCTTACAAGTTCTTTTTAAATTAAATGATAGATTTGGTTTTACTTAAATTTGTAAAATGATTAGAAATATTTCATTCCAAGAAATATTATATCCCAAAAGATCCCTTTGAGAAAATAGATTATGAAAACCCCTCAGAGGTTGTGAACACCATGTTCTTTTGTTAAATTTTGTACATTTTATGCATTATTAGTTTTCCCTTCTTTGAAATATAAGGTAGTAGAACTTACATCCCCAAATCACATGCCTCCTACCAATTTTTGTTGGTTTAACTTTTAC
This sequence comes from Phyllostomus hastatus, assembly GCF_019186645.2. Classification (NCBI taxonomy): domain Eukaryota; kingdom Metazoa; phylum Chordata; class Mammalia; order Chiroptera; family Phyllostomidae; genus Phyllostomus; species Phyllostomus hastatus. The sequence goes on along the minus strand of NW_025333872.1, from coordinate 37,962,575 downwards.
TTGTTTAAGATATGTTATTGTATTCTCTCCTACAACTGTAATTTCCCTCTGTTTTTGAATTTAGATCTTGGTTTTGATTATTAAAGAAATTTAATGCTTTTCACCAGTCCTTTAGCCACAGCTTCTCAATTCTGGAATTATTTTGATTGGTTTCTTATTTGCCTGAATTTTTTTAACCTATTGTTTTTCAAAGAAGGGCTCATGGGTTCCAAATTCTGCAGTGTTTTCATGTTTGAATTTTATATCCAAGTAATTTTTTATGTATAAAGTGAGAAAATACATTATTGAAAATAACTACTTAGTGAAATCAAAATTAAGAACTTAGGAAGGGAGAATTCTGGTATAAAAGCAATGACTGACTACAGCTTGAACAAGATCCACCTGCCACTCTTGGCTGCCCTGTCCTAGGGAGAATCACAGTGCCAGCCGATCACACCCCATGCCACAGCCACATTACTGGACCTCCAGTGAGGTGGAAAGATTAATGCCTGTGTTTCCAGTGACTCAAACAGTTTCCTAGTGAATGCTTTAAGAAATTTCTGTACAAAACCTTCTAAATCATACAATCCAGTTAAACATGATTACTATTCTATGAGGAAAATGTCCGTGTGCCTGGGGAAATGATTGAAATCTGTCGGTGGGGTACCGTTGATGACTTGTTTCTTCGTCAGACTTTTATTTTCCAAATCTTTTTATTTTATTTTATTTACTTATTCTCAGAGAGAGGAGAAGGGAGGGAGAAAGAGAGGGAGAGAAACATTGATCATTTGCATGTATACTCCAGCTGGGGACCTGGCCCACAACCCAGGCATGTGCCCTGACCAGGAATCCAGCAGGTGACCTTTCAGTTTGCAGGATGACACACAACCCACTGAGCCACACCAGTCAGGGCCATTTGGAAATCTTTAATAACCATGTATTTCACTTTTAACCAAAAGGTAAACTTGAGACTTAAAAATTTAGCATCTTGAAGAAATTATATTAAAAATACAAATTTCAAATTATTTATCTACCTCTAAGGCAATCAGGTAATGTTTACTGAATGTTCAGCTCAAAACCTGTAGAATTTGAATATGTACCTCAAGATCACTTATAGGTATTTCCCTTAAATTTTTTAAATTATTAATTGAATTTATTGGCCTTAGAATTTTTTCTCCTGTTTGGGTTTTACAAGGTAGCTAGCTTAGAAGCTGAAAATTTGACCAGAATATACAGTAATCACATTTTTTTCTAATTGAATATATATTAACAGAGTAGTAGAACAGTATTTTAATTTTATCTTTTTAAGTCAATTTAGCTGTTATAAAGTTTTCATGCAATTTATATCATTCTATTCATTATAGTATCTTAATACACACTACTTCTAAAAAGTATGCTTTGGCCCTGGTTGGTGTGGCTCAGTGGATTGAGTGCCAGCCTGCAAACCAAAGGGTTGCTGGTTCAATTCCCAGTCAGGGCACATGCCTGGGTTGCGGGCCAGGTCCCCAGTAGGAGTGCCCGAGAGGCAGCCACACATTGATATTTCTTTCCTTCTCTTTCTCCTTCCCTTTCCATCTCTCTAAAAATAAATAAATAATAAATAAATAAAAAGTATGCTTTGAAAGCACATTTAATTTCAACTAAAGCGTTTCATAAAGTTATCATCTGCTCTTTGACTCATTGTTTATTCTTGTTAGTGCTATGAATCTTTAAAAGAATGATTTATTTAAAAGTAGCAAAGCCTAAAATTATCTCAGTCCACATTCTTACATTTATTTAGCTCCATTTGTCATTTGACATGAATCTTAAGTCCATTAGCCTTCTGTGTCAAATTGAGTAGAATGTTGATTAGGGTCAACAGTTCTGGTCTCAGTGTTACACATTAGCCTTTTTGAGATCCTCATTCATCTTATTGTTACATAATTGCTGAATACACATTCAACTTTGTTTGCATTTGTGTTTTTATCTACTGTCTACACTATTTAGAAATATTATCTGAAACAAAACTCATCAAACCTGCAGCATTAACTAAACCAGCTCCCAAAACTGAAAGTTGTCTGGCTACTCCTGAGAAGTGTGAAGACCCTACAGAAAGTGCTTCTGGTGTTCAGTTTCAGAATGTAGGTATTAATTTTAAAACACTATTCATAGTGTTTTTATGTTCTAAAGTCATATTAAAACCAAATTATTAATAAATACATGACATTTCTTTTGCTTTAAGTGTTCACTCTTACTGAATACATATTTTCTTATTTAGCAGAACATTATTAATTTTCTCATTTTATTCTTTGTGGGTTTTTTTTTTTTAAAAACTACCTGTGTTTGAATCTTACATGTAAATCTGTAATGAAATAATGCTTTTCCTTAAAAGGATTCTGCAAGATACCATGGTGGGAACATGGACACAGAATTAATTATGTTTAAAAGAGTTCAGGAAGCAGAGGAAAAATGGAGGGGCGCACAAGCCCTAATTGAGCAAATTAAAGTCACATTCTCAGAAAAAGAGAGAGAGCTGGAAAATAAGATGGAAGAACTAAAGAAGCAACAGGAAAAGGAACTCTTCAAATTGAGTCAAGACAACTATATTCTTCAAGCCAAGGTACTAGACATGTTTTCCTATGTTTCTTCTTATTGATTATAAAAGAGCTTGTACCCCCTGATAAATGCATTGTCATCTTTTTGTTCTTGGGGCTGTGTGGCATGATGTAGGTGCTGTGTAAAACGTGAGCGTGGTTCCTCAGAGTGCCTCCTTTCACAAGAGTCCAAAACCAGTCCCATGAGGGAAATAATCAAAATTTGTATTGGCTCATTTTGATACTTTTATTCAGTTAGCAGTCCTTTTTAAAATACATCTCTTAGTTCACTGTGACCTTCAAAGAAGACAGTTCAGAAAGAACTTCTGTCGAAGGTCTAGATTAAGAGATTAACACTGTGGAGCATTTCTGAGTAACTTTCATTTCTGAACCACCATCAGCACAAACAACAGTGGAATGATTTAATTGTAGTTGGTTTTAGGCTAATTCCAGTATGGTTATAAGACTGTTTTTCTTCCTCACTTCTCACTTTATCATCTCTTTCCCCATGTAAACAATTTCTGCATTTTCTCAAGTTAAATAGCTTTGGAGAAACAAACAAAAAACAAAGGTGGTTACATTTTGGAGAACCAGCTGATACTGTTACTGAAGAAAAATTGAAGCAAATCCAAAAAGAAATACAAGAACAAGAGACACTTCTTCAAGGATATCAACAGGTGTGATTTTTTCAGCACGTAGTGGGATTGTTCTTGAGATCCTTTGATTATAAAAATAAGGCATATTAAAATATTTATGTGTTCATTTAACAGGTAATGGGGATTCTGGCAAATATGAGGAAGCGATAATTTGAGTCTGAGCATTTCTCACAGGCAGAATTGAAGTAGTTAACAGCATGGATTCTGAATTCAAAGAATCTGGTTGCAGACTTAGCTGTGCCACCTGCTGTGGAGCCTTGGGCAGACCACTTCTCTAAGACGATTTCCTCATCCACGAAATGGGGATGATAATAATAGTACCTGTCTCAATAGGTGGATATGAAATTAAAATAAGACAATGCAAATTAACCTCTTAGTGCCTGGCACAGAGTAACCAATAAGTGAATGTTGCCTGTTATGATCTTTAAGAGCTATGTTCCTTAAAAACTTCCCTGTTTTTAAAGTGCTTTTCAATAGGTGATATTGAATAGTTTTGTTATATTGAAAAATATAAATCTGAAATCACTTGAGAGTGAAAATTTTTGAATTAAATCGGAGAAAATTTGTGTGTCCTACAGAAGGCAGATATTTGTGATACGTGATGGAACATTGGTCATGCTGACCTGACAGTTAGCCAGGACAGGTTTGGTGACCTCCAGCATGAGATTTTGTCTTCGCTCTTCCCTCCTCCCTGCCCTCTCCATTTTGTTTTTACTTCCCTTCCCTTCTCCCTTATCACCTTTTCCTCTTTTGACACCTGTAGCCTAAGCATTACCTCATCAGAGATGACAGTATTTACTGTAAATGAAGTAGTACTAATTTTGCAGAACATACCACTCTTGAGTTAGACCCTTCCAAACCCTTGGTCTGCCATTCTGATTTGCTATATAGAGCATGAGTTTTAAGGAGGATTCCACAAACCTATAAGTTTGCCAACCACCCCCTCCCAAAAAGAAATATAAAATTTAATATCTATATATATACATTTATATAGTTTTGGGGGTGTCATTAATTCTGCAGATATTTAAGCATAAACAGTCTGCCAGGCACGAGGCCAGACATAGTGAGGTGGTTCCTAGTTTTTATTAGATCCTCAAGGCTCCTTGGTGTTAATCAGATTCCTAATTTTAAAGAGGTTAATAAGCCACAGTACCTACACATGGATTGGTACTTTCTCCCTCTGATCTCACTGAGTCACTTTTTAGCTTAAAGCCTAGTGGTGAACTAGGTCTAGTCTCTGCTCTGCCTTATTCTGATCTTTCAGAAACACCAAGTCTCTTAACTCCCTGATCACAGAAAGTTCCAGAAACAAGCATGGACACTCACTGAGCCTACATCAAACTACCTCACTGTGGGAAGACAGGCCAAAAACAGAAAACAGGGTGCAGACAGTCCCACTGGCCTTTCCACCGTGGAGCCCAATGTTGGAACTTGGCTACTCCTGCACTCACCCACCCTTTTACCATTGTGAAATGCAGTACCTCCTACTGACATTGAGCTCTTCAGCTTTGGAATTTTTGCAACTTTTTTTTGAATAAGCAGTTTGGAAAAAATTGTTTTCAGAAAATAAGTTTTCTTCTGTTGTAACAAAGAATTCTTAAAAGATTCTGCTTGCTCAAAAACTGAAGAAAAATTTAAAAACCTTAAAAATGTTTAAAGGATGTATCTGTTACGAGCATATGTACTTATAAATACTACTGACTTTAACTAAATGTTATTTTCTATTTATAAAAAGGAAAATGAAAGATTGTATAATCAAGTGAAAGATCTCCAGGAAGAAAACAAGAAAAATGAGGAGCGAATGTTTAAGGAAAACCAGAGTTTATTCAGTGAGTTAGCTTCCTTAAAGTAAGTCCTTCTTAAATTCTTAAAATCAAATGTACTTAGATTGTTTCCAAGCATTTTATTGTTATTTAATAATACATTTTTATACTTAGAAATGAAAAAGTGTGTACACTGATTTATACTTTTGTAACTTTTATATTTTTAATAGTAGTTTTCCTTTAGTATTACATGTCTAAAACATAGGTGAGTATATTTAGCATATTTATATTTGAGTTTAAAATCAGTTTCAGAAAACTGAACACACAATACTTCTCTTGACTAATTATTAAACCTGAGATGCTTATGTAATGCATATTAGTAATAATGCCTTCAGTAATAATGCTAAAAAATCATACAGTGTCACTCTACTGTTCTAGGTCAGGTTCCATACAAGTAGACTCTCAGGTGGGAATCTGTGGAGGTGATTTCCTAGATGATAACTCTCAGGAGAGAAGTAGCAAGAGAAGCAAGATGAGGGGTGGGTGGAGGTAGGGAAGGTAAGCAGGAATGTGTTCTCATCTGAGACTGGCTTCATTCTGCTCTCATAGAAAGTTTGGGAGAACAGATGCATCATGTAGTTGATCCCCACTTCAGGCAAGAGAGGGCAGCCTTTTTTACCCCTAAGTGAGGCAGTCACTGGCCAAGAGCACCCCAGGAAGGGGTTAGGGGATATCCTCTGGGAAGCAGCCTTCTGTACCCCCTGCCAGTCTGTCACTGACTGAGGTGTGTCTCAGGAAGCAGTTGAGGGATACCCTCTGGGCCAGGGGGAGGATTTGCTTTGTCTGAGGCATTTCTACAGAGGAGAAATGGAGTTATTGATCAGCCCTCACTGTGGTGGGCTGTTGCAGCACCAGCACCTACTTAGGAATCATATTTCAGGTCTTTGGGATATTACTACGTTCAGCTTTAACATACTAAGTGAAAAAACTGAACCTATAAACATGGGCATTGTAGAGTCCTATCGTCTTTTAGGAAATGATTACCAGTTGTGCATCATTTCACATGAATGCTATATTTATGCATACTTCTTCCTCTCTTTTGTTGTTGAATAACCTAGGGTGTAAGAGGCAGGGCTGCTATTAGCTCCTACTGATCTTTCATGCAAAACAAAAAAAAGGTACACAGGTTGGGAAGCAAGGGCACTATCTTGTATATTAAAAATAAACAAATACTCCTTTCCCAAGGGTAACAATCTGCAGTTTTGATGCATGAATGCATTTCCATCTGCTTTCTTTCCAAATGCTTCAATAAAGTATTTTAAAATATTACATCTTATACTGCCTGGCCTTTAAAATAGAGCTATTCCAGGATCCAAAACCGAAATTCTAAATGAACTTTCTTTTTTTATTATTATTTATTTATTTATTTTTAGAGAGGGAAGGGAGGGAGATGAGAGAGAGAGAAAGAGAGAGAGAGAGAGAAACATCAATGTGTGGTTGCTGGGTGTCATGGCCTGCAACCCAGGCATGTACCCTGACTAGGAATCGAACCTGCACCACTTTGGTTCACAGCCCGCACTCAATCCACTGAGCTATGCCAGCCAGGGCCTAAATGAACTTTCTTAATGAAATAAATGGTATCTTTAGCACATTAGGGTTGAGTGAGTACTATGGATTTTTTAAATTTAATCTTTATTGTATTTTTTCCATTACCATTTAGTACCCTTACACCCCTCTGTCCCCAGCCATTACCACACTGTTGTCCATGTCCCTGAATCCATTTTATTTTTTGCACAATCCCTCCACATCCTAACCCCCTGCCCCCCCCGCCCCCCCGCCCCACTAGCTGTCATCTGCTCTCCATCACATGTGGATTCTTAAACTCCTTATATGTTTCTGGAAAAAAACATAATTGAATCTAAGGTAAAAATAGTAAACTGCTTAGTTTTGTTAGTTTACATGTGGATGATAGGCAGTTTGTGTTTCTCAGAAAGGAATCTAGGAGAATGTGACAAGGAGTACACACCACCACAGAAAATATCCAGCATGTCTTTCCGGGACGTTGAGTTTTTTCCTCTCTCAGAATTGGGAGGAAATGTTTTTATACTTACATTATTTCATTATATATTAAATAAGCCAATAGTCTTAGGGTTTTAGTTCATTTAGATTAAATATAAACATTTCCCTTTTCTAAAGTATTTTCTCTTTAAGTGGTATGTTACTGTTTAGATTAAATAAACTTTTTATCTTCAGTGACTCACTTAGTTCTAACATCCATTAAGAGTTCTTAGTTTCAAAATTGAATATTTTGTATTGAAAAGAGTATCTCATAAAACATTTGGTTTCCAAATAAATCAGAGAACAGATGCAGAAAAATCATTTCCTGTCTCAAGTAGTTGAAGATTCAGAGCCCACCAGAAACCAGAATTTTACAGATCTGTTGGGAGAACTACGGATGGCACAGGTGAGTTACATAAGGATCTTAATTATTAACAATAGTAAAGATTATTATAAAAATCACCATATGTGTAAACAATCTGGGTTTTGTAATTTATAAATAAAGGAGACCCTTTTATAAATGTTATACCATTTAAAAATTAAGAAAATCAAAGATAGCATTTAGCATACATGTGGCACTAAGGCAGAGGAAACAACGAAACCCTGGTTTTAGATGGCATCCTATTTATAATACAGTGTTTCTTCAGGCATTTATTATATGGAGCTGTACTGCAATCATAACCTCTCAGGGCATGCATACATTATTTCAGACAAGTTCCTCCTGAAAAATGTACAGCAAAAATAGACAAATAATTTGAAGATGATGGTTTACCTTAAAACCTTAGTTGGTTTTTTACCTGTCTTCCTAAGTGGACTACTTCCTTCTAGGGGTCAGAGACTATACCCACAAATATTTGTATCTGATGTACCTAATACAAAGGTAAAAATGCAATAGTTGCTCCCTGATTTTTCTTTATTCTATTAATTGTATTACAAAGATATGGCCTAGAATTTTCTAGAGGAGTATTTATCAACCTTTTGGAATTTGAGGTAGGTTAATTGTATTTTAAGCAAAACAGTGTTATGTATTGCATAATTTTTTTTCTAAGATTTCATTTTTAGAGAGAGAGGAAGGGAGGGAAAAACAGCAAGAGAAACATCGATGTGCAAGAGAAACACTGATTTGTTACCTCTTGCACGCCCTCAACCAGGGACCTGGCCTGGCCCGAAACCCAGGCATGTGTCCTGACCAGGAATCAAAACAGAGACCCTTTGATTTGCAGACTGGTGCCCAATCCACTGAGCCACAGCAGTCAGGGCTGTATTGCATAATTTTTGTAGTCCCTGTCCCCAGTGGACCCACCAGTCATTGTAACAATCAAAACAATGTTTCCAAACATCCCCTGTAGGAGGGCAGTTAATTCTCTCCTCGCCCTCCCCTTAAGAATCATAGCACTAAATACAAAAGCCCTTCCAATCTATTTGATTGCTGTTGTAAACTAGAAAAATTCCAATTATGTGCCACTTTTTAATTAGAAATTATATAAAGTGAGGTTGCAGTTACATAGGAATTTGAACATATCATAGTTGAATAATTGATGTTTAACTGGTTTTTGTAGTATATAAAATGCAGCTTCAAATATGAATTCATTAAGAGATCTTTTTTCAGATATATGTATATACAGAATAATTATTAGATAGGTAAATATGTAGACAGATAGGTAGAAAGAATAAATAATTGAACAGGCCCCCCATCCCTTTATCAGTGGGCCTCAAAATTAGCAAGTTAAAAAAGAATATTGCCATATTTTACGACAGCTTGGAAAAACACAGTAAAGTTTGAAGCATAGCATTAGCATCACTTGAAAGCTGTTAGTGAGACTGCATTTTAGATTGTAAGGTAGTATAGTGTTTGTAAGAATTTTTATTTTGAAACATAGCTATACCAAGTATACTACCATGAGTCCAAGAGTTTCTCCAGCAGTTATGAGTTCAGTTCAGTGCACATTTATTGAGTATCTGCCATGTGCTTAGTGCCATCAGGTAGTAATAAATCAATCTTGGTCCCCATGGAGCTTTCAACCTGGTAAGAAGAGCATGTACACAAATCAATGTCACATGAAACAAAGTAACAAATGCTGTACTATAGGTGCAGTGAAAGTTTGTGGGCGGGCAAAGGAGGGGATAAAAAATAGCCTCATGTGAACTAAACTCTGAAAGATAAGTAAGACTTTGTGAAGCAGCAGAATGAGGCCACTGAGGGTAGTGTGGAATGTAGGGCATACTGAGAATTCATTTAACATTTTCTTGATGTGCCAAGCATTTTTTATGCGTTTATGACAGATATAAGGGTTAGCGAATAAAATCCTGCTTTCGAGTAAATATATAATGTGTCAGGTGGTGATGAGTGTTGTGAGAAGAAAATAAAGCAGCATACCTGGGGTCTAGGGTGGGGTTGCTGTTTGAGAAAGAGTGATCAGGGAACGTCTTCCTGGGGCTCCATTTGAGCAGAAATCTCGAAGTGAAGGAGCAAGCCACCTGCTCTCTGGGGGCTAAGTGCTGGGGACAAAGGAAGCAGTAAGTGCAAACACATTGGGGTAGGAGTGTGCTGGGTGTGTTCAATGAACTAGAAGGTCTCTGGCTGGAGTGGAGTTGGAGGAGGAGGATTTGTAGTAGATGCAGTCAGAGGCACAGGCAAGCCTGGGTTACGTGGCATTGAAGGGCATGGTAAGGCCTTTGGGTCCTTAGAGCATGGGAGCCACCAGAGAGTTTCAGACAGAGAAGTGATAGTAACTGACTCTTTAAAACAATTCCTCTGGTTACCTTGAGGAGAATAAACTGTAGCTACTGAACATGGAGAAGGCAGACTACTTAGGAGGTTATTATAATATCCAGAAGTTAGAACAGCAGATAAGAAGGTCTTTCAGATTGTGGTGAGTTAGATGGTTAGAACTGATTTTAGTAGGTTGTGAGGAGCTATTAATCATTGGCGGGGGTGGTAAAAAAATCAGAGCTAAATTTTAGGAAAAATAATTAGCAGTATTGATGATGGATTGTGTGAGACTATACTACGGTTTACTGTGGCTAAAAATAATTTGCCTTGTATTTCTATGAATATCAAGAAAGAAAAAAACAGTTTATTGGAAGACATCAAAAGACTGAAGCAAGACAAACAAGCTCTTGAAGTAGACTTGGAAAAAATGAAGAAAGAGAGAGACCAAGCCAAAGATCAGGTTGCTTATGTCACAGGTAAAACACTGAGCTAAAACAGCTTACCTATATACTCATAACTGTTTAACCTTGAATTTAAGTAATAGCAGTTGGACAGCATAAACAAAATGCGGTTCCTTAAAGTATATGTAATGGTTAGAAACATTTTTTTAAATTGGTTATTCATAGGTATTTGCATTTGATTGGTTTTATCAGGAATAATTATAAGATCAAAGAAAATAAAGGATTATTTTGAATTTGTGCCATTTTATGTTTAGTTGTTTACATGTCTGAAAGTCTAGCTGGTCTTTGACCTTCCTGAGGTCATGGTCTGTCTTTTTATGGGTCAAAAATGTAGGCTCTCAAGTATTTGCCAAGTGAACAAATAGCACTGCACTTTGTTGGTAGAAAATGCAAGGATAAACACAAGGAAAATGCAAGAAAATATAACAATATTTTCCCTACTAGGGAAAACAAAGTATGTAAGAGAAGAATGCAGAAAAGTTTAATATAAAAAATATTACAAATAGACATGAGAAGGGTGCTAAATAGGGGTTTTAAGGAGCAGTGGCATTTGAGCTGGGTCCTGCAGACCAGTAAGATTCAGAACTGAAAGAATGGAGGGACACTGCTCTGAGTGTTTCATGAACATGTTATTGAGTGAGCGTGTGGGTTGGATGGCAGAATATAGGGCCAGAAAGGTAGATCAGAAGAGCTCTTGTCTGCCAAAGTAAAGATTTTTCCTCTGTGATATTAGAATCTTCAGTGTAAGGTATGTACAGTGAAATCCACTTACCTGCTTTTGAGAAAATTACTTACATTTACTTTCCTCATCTGTAAAACCAGAATAATAACCATACCCATCACATAAGTTGTGTTGAATAAAATCATGTGTGGTAAGCACCTACTGATGTTTGCTAGTGTTATTTTTTAATATAATTATAGGAATGCTTTATTTTTATTGTTTTTAATATCTTGAATCCAATATTTATTTTTCCATGAAAACAAGTTTACTTTTGTAAAGAAAGTCAAGGGAGGAAAACAACTGATGTATCAAAAATTTCTGTATAACCAACTTTGCTATGGGTTTGAGAATTTAGCTTATGGACATAATCTTGTCCCTTTAGTAATAAGAAGCTAAACTAGACACTACTTTGCATACATCAGTTGTTTTTTCCTCTTATTTTTTCATAATTTATTAGATAAGCATTGTTTTTCATTTTAAATCTTTCAGTTTATGTCTACATTTTGAAAAATTACAATCAAGTCATTAAGTTACTTATCTTGTAGGTGAAAAATTATATGAAATAAAAATTTTAGAAGAAACGCATAAACAAGAAATAAGTCGTTTGCAAAAAAGATTACAGTGGTATGCAGAAAATCAGGAACTTCTAGATAAAGATGCAGTTCGACTTAAAGAAGCAAATGAAGAAATTGAGAAGTTCAAACTTGAGGTAATAGATCATTTCAGAATCTATTTCTGTAGATCAGCCCTATTAAATTCAACAATCATTTCTTAGTCTTGTGCCATTGAACCAATACTCTAAATTCTGTGAATTAAAATAGTTGGTTTGGGTTTTGGTTTACTTTTAGATGTGTAGTTTATTTCAGATTAGACTGCACATAAATCCAAGCTCATTATCACAACCTGTCAGGTCTCTAGGTGTCCTGAACCCTGCCTGACTCTCCAGCTTATAGAAACCACACTCCCACAAATCACTCACCTTCAGCCACACCAAATCTCCCACTGATTCTTGGACATGCCAAGCTTAAACCACTTGTTGCCTTAGCCCAGATTACTCTGGCCTTGGTTCTCCTCATTGAGGTCTCAGCTCAAATTTCTACTCCCAAGAAAGACTTTCTGATCAGCCTTCTAGTGTAGGTGCCAGTCTCGCTCTCTCTGGCCCTTTCTTCCCATTCCTTCAATCTTTTTTATTTTCTTTACAGTACTGTCACTTTCTGAGGTTATTTTGTTAATTTAGTTTATTAGCTTCTCAGCTGTCTCCTACTAGAGAGAGCATCAGCACCACAAAAACAGGGACCTGGCTCAGTTTGTTTGCCATCCGCATCTCTAGCGGAGTGCCCTATCTCAGATTTAATAAGTGAATGATGAATCAACTATAATTGTGCCACCCTCCTGGTGTTTTCCTGGTCTGTTTTAAATATACTTCTTAACATGTTTTTACTTATTGATAGGTTGAGAAACTGAAAGCTGAATCTGGAAATCCATCTATTCAGCAGAAGATACATTTAAAAAATAAAGCAGCTGATGCCAAAAAAATTCAGGACCTAGAGCGACAAGTATGTGTTAGGGGTAAATTTTCATTAAGGTATTTTATATATGATCTAATGCTTTTTCTTGTTTCAGGAGATCCTGTATGCTATAGTCAATCTGGAAATTCTTGTAGACCTAATGTGCCTTGTTAGATGGTGGACCTATTAATGATAGATTATTTTGTATCACAGGTCTGTCTGGGAAGAGGAAGCAAAATTTAGGAACTCTGGGTATAGAGTTAGGGTTCCTTCTCCTGGCAAAATATTGGTGACAGGAGTACAAGAAATGAAATACTTGGGTTTGGAACGTGTTAGTGATGCTGGGAAGTGTTACAAAACACCGTGGAAACAGAACATTCAGCACCCCAAAGAACTGGCTGTAATTTTGACTTCTTACTATTTAGGCTTAAAAATACTCATTACATGGTCAGTGTAGCAGGGAGATCTTTTTCAAAAATCATATAGTAATATTTATTAGGATAAAACATTTTTTTCATTGGAATAGTTGTTTTGTGGGGTAGAATACTAACTTTTTCCTTCTTTTTTAAAAACTTTTCAATAATGTATTTCTATTCATAACTACGTATTAAAGTAAGAATTTTCAGCCTTGGTCATAGGAGAGCATGATTCTGCAGTCAAGTCATGACACTTAAATGCATGGCTATTGTTCTGTCACAAACCCAGAACTGTGAGGTCATCAGTGCGCTGGATATTATCCCAGCTTTATGAGAAGGAAAACTAAGCAAAAATTAACTTCATTACTTTTACATGACCTATTCTTACATTAAAAGGTATGACTTAGTAGTGTGATTCAGTGGTCCACAGGAAAGCAACCACAAAAGTGATTTGAGAGCTAGAAATATTCTAAAATAACTGTAGTTTAACATTGCTTGGCTTCTTTTTCTGTGCTTAAGATTTAGATTAGTCAATATGGATTAGCCATCCAGAATTGTGAGAGAAAAAAGGCCAAAGGAAATACTTCTCTAATAGATAAAATAATTTTAAGAGAAATAATGTAGAACTAAATGTGTGAGAAAAATATTAAACATGCTTAATAGCAAAATAAAGATGTGAAATGATGATATTGACCAGAAATACAACACTTTATAAAAGTAACTTCCCTCTTTTGTTAACACTATCTTTTAAAAATGTACTTGTTTATGAGATTATATATTTCTAACATATTATATCAGTAGTTTTTTGTATAGTTTGCTGCATGTGCATTTTAGATCTCAATTCTATTCCCATGAATATTTCTATCCTAATGATTTTAAACCTTAATAAATATTTTATAATCAAGGCATATGATATTCAGAATCATTTTAGAGCCATTTATTCTGAAATAGATTACAGAATAAAATATCTTCTTTTCTAAAGAGCACATAAGTAAAAATGGGGCTAATTAGATGCATACTTTAGTGAAAATTTCAGATTGCATTTGTACATGCTTTAATTAATAGAATATTCTGTAATTTAATTTCCAGTGAGAATTTTTTAAAAATCTACTTTGTATGACAGCTACACAGTATCAGTGATTAAAGAATAATATTAAAAAAGAAAAAGAAGATACAAATAAAATCTGATTCCCCAAAAATGCATTAATATACATTTCAAGGTATCTAAATTGGACTGAAAGTATTTCTTAAAATTTTAAATTAATGCATTGTGAATATGTTAAAAGAAATTCACTTTTAAAATTTATTTTTTATTTTAAATTTTTTATTGTTGCTTATTATATTACATTTGTCCCAAATGCTACAACTAAAATCTAGATCTTCTCTTCTTAATACATGTGATGTATATGTACATGCCTTTATATGCTTACATCTATTTCAGATAACTAGGTTTTAAATACCAGAGGAAGCAGAGCTTTGAAAATTTTGTAGATGAAATAAGTTATTAATACTTATAGCTGGCTATATCCCAGTTTATGGTATATCTGAATATGCAAGCAGTTGTTATGAATGGAAATATTTGCTGTTAACTTTGCAAGTGATGTGACATTTAAATATTTAATATAAACAGTGTTCAATTTATAAACAAGTTTTGAGCACCAGCCATTCATCTCATCTTAAGAAAAGCAGTTTTTCATACCAAGTTATAATAAAAGCTCACATGATCAAGTCCTTACGATATGCTGGGCACCCTGCTAAGTAGTTTACCAAAATAAATGCCATTTGTTCCTCACTTAATCGTATCTTGCCATGAAATTGGTATTGTTATCATCCCCATTTTACCAGTGAGGCTAAAGAGGTTTTGACTGAGGAGTTGACACAGGTCACAGAGCTAGTAGCAGTGTCTAACAACAGATGTGCTCTCACCACTGCACTGCCACCTCTTAGCTGCTATTTCATTTGCATACTGAGAAGCTAGAAAACTGTTAAACAAAAGAATTGATTGTTTTATGTGTTTCAAAGATATCTTAACCACAATACCTTTTTAAAAAGAAGGTATACAAACATATGCATATGTAAAATCCAACTCTAATTTCTGTAGACCCTGGTGCCATTCTCACATACAGAAAGACCATATAATATGTAGTTGTTTGACAGACTAAATGAATATTAGTCTTGGTCATCTAATCCTCCTTCCTAATTGAGGTTATTTTAAACTTCATTTGAAGGGGTACTTTTGGAGGTGGGGATAGGGTAGGATGGAGGATGGAGCAGGATGGGGCAGGTGCTTAGGAAGGTGTATGTTTATTGTAAGAAGTTTGCACATTCATGCACATGTAAGTAATATTTCAGTCAGTAGATAGCATAAGCACTATCATTTGAGGGTGTCTGCAGGAAAAAAGGGGGGGAAGAGCTGTGTCCTCAAAAAGACTGGTTTTATTACATGTAAAACAGTTCCAAGATCTATTTCAAATGAATGTAAGGATTTTATAAATTCACCAGTACTTAATTGGACATTACACTATAGGGTTTTTAAAATCAGATAATCTAAGGTTATGAAATTTGAAATTACTCTGTGTTTCTGTGCATTCAATTTAGTCCTGAGATGTGATAAAAGCATCTTTTTGAAATCTGGATATAACTGATAAGCATAATCTATATTAAACTGCTTAATTATATTTGTGAACTTACATATACAAAAATATTTTAATAGGTTAAGGAAATGGAAGGAATTATAAAGAGAAGATATCCTAATTCTCTACCTGCTTTAATATTGGCTGCATCAGCAGCTGGTGATACAGTGGATAGAAATACAGTGGAATTTATGGAAAAACGGATAAAAAAACTAGAAACCGATCTGGAAGGCAAAGATGAAGAAGCAAAGAGAAGCCTTCGTACCATGGAACAGCAGTTCCAGAAAGTCAAAGTGAGTGTCAGGTAGCCATAGAGATGGGGCTCATATGGACCATGGGAGCTGGCACTTCTTAGATCTGGTTTTACCACATAGCTCTTTCCCACAAAACCTTTACCGTAGTTGTCAGATGCAGAAACAAATTCAGATTCATCCTTTTTGTCCTCCTTCAGTAACTTACTTCAAATGTAAAATAATCAAGCACAGGATAATCTGTACATGAGCCCCTCCCAATGATATTAGAACTAGTGTAAATTAAGTTATGACAAAGCAGAATAAAGCATTTCTGATAACACAGTCAGTATAACATTTTTTAAATTACCATGGATGAAAATATTTTCATTGAAATTCACTCACTCAAAGGCCCATTCTAACACTTATCATAAGACATTGAAGCTGTTGCCATGTCACTGTCCTCACCAGGCCGTGAACTTGCTTTTTGAAGCAAGACCTGAGTTTCTTTCTCTTTAGAATCTGGCCCAGGGCCTGGCAACACAGTCATAGCTAAATATTCATTGAATAAATGAACAAACACTGTCAGTGCCTTTTTCCAGAGTAAACTGTTGAGGTTATTTCATTTATTAATAAGAATCTCAAGGATATAAATTTCAAGCTGACTGATTTACTCCCCATGAGATTTCTAAATTGATAGTAGAAAGCTGAAAATGTACTTTATCCTAAAGACTTTAGTACCCCCAATTGCTTTCCTTGTTATTCCTCAAAATGTATATAGTTTGTCAATTTGCATAGAGAAGTGTATAAAATAGTAGGTTTGATTGTGAGGTTTAAAATAAGCTTTGGGGTGTACAAAAATGTGTAAGGTAGTGTTTATGAAGCAACATTAATTCTGAAATTATATAACATATATTGAGACGATATAATGTTCCACCCTTCGAAGGTTAGGCATTCAATACAGTTGACTGACTGAAGGAACACAGAGTTGGAGGCATCGGAATATATAATGGGTACCTGAATGAAGGATTAGGTGGGTCCTGGTAACATGGGGGCTTCGGTAACTAATGAAATGTTTTAGCACTGGTTTGGCATTACATGCATTCTTTTCTTCAGATTCAGTATGAACAGAGGCTAGAGGAGCAGGAGCAGCTACTTTTCCACAAATTGAAGGAAGCACCTCAGAACCAACCTGACAGCTCCAGGCTTAAAGCACTAGAGAAAGAACTCAACGACATTAAGGAAGCCCATCAAATCACTGTAAGAAATCTTCAAGCTGAAATAGACAGACTTAAACATCAGAATGCTGAATTAGAACTCAAGAAAAATTATAAAGTTGATAAAGATTTCCAGTCTATAGAATTCCAGGTGGAACAGGCTAATGCTAAAGCTAAACTGGTAAGACTCAATGAGGAGCTGGCTACAAAGGGAAGAGAAATACAAGATCTTTCAAAAACTGTGGAAAGGCTTCAGAAGGAGAGAAGAATGATGCTGTCTAATCAGAACTCTAAGGGTAGGGAGGAAAGGACTGCAAAAAGGGTGAAGAAAGATGTTTTGCACCCAGGTAAAGGAAGTGCAAATTCCTTCCCTGGAACCCTGGGTGGCAAGCTTTACCAACCACATACTTTTACTGATTCCCATATTTCAGAGGTTTTACAAGAAAACTACAGATTGAAAAATGAACTGGAGGGATTAATTGTGGAGAGGAATGAGCTGAAGATGAAATCCGAAGAAGCTATGAACCAGTTTGAGAATTCCATAAAAAGGTAAAATGTGAATTTTTAAATATATGGGGACAAAACAATACAAGTTTTTAAATTACAAGATGTATTTTCTCTGAATAATTAGTTATACACTGAACTGAATTCATAGTCAAATTAAGAAATTACAGTGCATTGCTAAGCATAGATCTATTTCTGAGTAGGATCCTCCACCTTTTGGAAGCCAGGTTCTCATGAACCTGAATCTCTGTGTCAACCCAAGTCGTGTCTTTGGGCTGACCAGTCTTGTCTTCTTTCTGCATATACTGAAATGGTGTTAGTAAGCTGACCCATTGGGCCATCTTGCAAATGAGTATCATTGTTTATGATTGTCATAGGCAGATTGCTGTCAAAAGATACCTATTACGAAAACGAGTTGACATTCTAAGAGGAAATGGTCCTTTTTTCCAAAATAACCCTTCAAATTAATCTTTTGATCACATCCATTCATGCGTTGAAGAACTTGTTGTCACTCCTTTTCTTGGCAGAATCTCCAAAGACTCTCTAATGTCTCCTTTCTGAGGTTTCTCACATGCTCAGACTGTCTTCACCTGATAAACCAAGTTCAGTCCTCTTTCCCTGTCTCTCTTGTCCTCACTGTTCTTTTAAACCTGGTCAATGACCTTTCCCAGTCCAGCGGAGCTAGTTTTCTCCATCCTCATTTTCCTTGACATAGCTAACCACTCACCTTTTCTGAAGTGATTGCCTCCTTTAACCTCCATGACTTAGCAGCTCTGACTAAAATTTTTTTTTTCTGTTCCTTTTAACTGACTCAAGACAACTCTTCATTCTGCCTCCTCAGAAATTGAACTTTCTTAGCCTAACTTGCTGAATTTCTTCACTGCCTGGAACAAATTCACTCATGAGCAAAAGCTCATTCATGTTTCAAGTCCTACCTCTTCTACAAAATATTTCCTAGAGCTTCCAAGAAATTTCCTGCTTCTGCCTCCCAACTCTTACGTGATTTATGACTATAAACCTAGACAGCACTAATCATATATAACTGCCTTGTAGATCCTTGAGAACTGATGTAAGACTATATATCCTTTGCAACCAGTAAACACAATAGGTTTGTGAGATTTAAAATGTTTCAGGGTGCACAAAAACATGTAATTCAATGTTTATAAACCAACGTATTAATTATGATATATATATTGAGAATCTATAATGTTAGGATCTTCAAAGGTTAGGACGTCAGTACATTTACCTGACTCAAGGAACACAGAGATGGAGGTGTCACACTGAGTACTGAGTGCCCGTATGAAGGAATAGGTGGGTCCTAGTAGAACACAGGAAGGGTGAGCATAGGAAACCAAATGAACATAGGAAGCACCTAACAAATACTTACTGATTGACTGGCAGGGATGTCTCATTGAGTCATCATGGTAACCGTATTGCTTCCAAGTTGAAACTTTTTCTATAGTCCCAAATGTGATAGTAGCAATGAAGCTATTTAGAAAGAATTACATTCTTTACTAGAAAAAATTCAGGTTTTCCTATAAATTTCTCTATACATATTTATAATTTTTTAGTATTATTAATCTGTTTCTCCAACAGCTCTGGGTCTGAGAAGAAATAACCTTTCCTAGTAGCAGATTTAGAGTGTTGTGTTTTTTTTATTATATACAGTTATGTCATGAGTGCTTCAGATTTCTATGCTTTTCTTAGGGCCCTACTCAAAGTATTCATATAATCAAATAAGCAATTGATATATTTGTTTGTGATTTTGGAATTTTCATATTAATAGGTATCACTTGTGACTATCTGCTTTGATTACAATCCTGTCATTTTAAAATAATATTTTCAATAAGAGAGGAAATGTTTATAAGAAATATATCAGAGTTGTAACTCTACCATTTGCTAAACTGTCTCTGAATGCATACATTTTGTCACAGAGACAAATCAGTAGTCTCTTATGATCCAGATTAATTTGGTTCAGTTACTCTGTGTCCTGAGAATTACGGTAAAAAACAATTTTATTCTCACAACATGCAGCTAGCCCAGAGTCATATGCATGGACCAAAAACTGGAGAAGAATGCCTAGACAAAGCATGGGTGATTTTAAAGGGAACAATTGTGACTATCCAAATAAGAATCTGGGCAAGAAATACGAGTTTTTCTTAAAAGGTAAAATAACAGGCCCTTTGCTTTAAATCCAGACAGAACATTTAGAACCTTTGATTCCCTCAGATGTGCAGCACTAGGCTGAGGGTAGAGTGGAAGGCCTGGCCTGCTTTAGCTCTGCTGGGCCCAAACCACAGCTCTGCAACTTACTGATCCAGGACCCTAGATACAGCACTCTTTCCTAAAGTCAAGTTTGTCCTTAAACAATTCAGTAAATAATTGTGAGTTCATGGAGTGGTTGTACGAACTCATAAATAAATAATGTGTAAGTCACCTAGCACAGTGCAGGAGATATTGGTGCCTTCTCTCCCTTCACTTCTTTAACTTCCAGTCTTCTTACACTGTTTTTGTGCTAACTCTGAATTAGAGGTTGAAGAGCTGCTTCTATATGTGGCTTTCTTTTGTTTGCTCTTTTAAAGGCTCAAGGAAGAGACTGCAGCACACATCTCATCTCTCAAAGCATCTCATCAGAGGGAAGTAGAGAAGCTCCTTTGCCAAAACGCAGTAGAAAATTCTTCTTCCAAAGTAGCTGAACTAAATCGTAAAATAGCTACTCAGGAGGTAAGTGACTTTAACAAACTTTCTTTGCTTTAATGTGATGATTTTTCTTTTTGGTATTGTTAACAGAATACTACTTTGGAATTATTTTAACTTCACTTTATGTTGGTAATAAAAATGGTATTAGCTTGATTTTATTTTCGTGTAGGATGCCATTACTATATGTTTAACTCTTCTAAAGTTATACCTCTAAGTATGTGTTTTACAGTTTTGTGCCTGTATTTTTCAAGTAGATCTTCTAAGTTAGTGTTAATGGGTGGTTGAGGGCTGTGTCTAATGTGATTGGGAACTTAGTCCTTGAACTTGAATGTTAAACCATCTCCCTCTACCCCAGATCTCAACTGACAAGTAATTGTCCCAGTCATTCCTTTGCCTCATTAACTTACCCGTTGAGTAAAGAACAATCCTGCATCTGTAGACAGTCAGGCACTGGGGGACAAAATATTGAACAGAGATATACATAGATAGCTCTATTATGAAGCACAGTCTTTTAAAAATTATAACAGGGTATACTGACAGCTCATCTGCATTTCCTCGAAAGTGTCTTCCTTCTCAGATATCTATGAATGTCTACAGTGTGGCCCATCTCCGGAGTTAGTAAGGTGAACAAACAACATTAAAATAGAATGTGCAATTTACTTTCAAATGCTGTATCCAAGAAAAAAAGCAAATAGAGTAAAATATTAGCAATTGGTAATTCAAGTTGAAAAATATATGAATGTTCATTTTGCTCTATATTTTTCTGTAGGTTTTAATTTTTAAAAAAGCTAAGGTAATTACTCAAGAAATAATTATCTCACTACCACCTCTCCCACCTATAATTATTTAATATCATCTTAATTAAAAACAAATCCCCAAATTGGGGAAGTTCGAATATGGACTACATATTAGATGTTGTGAAATTGTTCATTTTCTTAGGTATGAAAGTGTCATTGTGATTTTGTGAGAAAATATCTATATCAGGAGATTCATGTTGAAATATTTGGGGTACATAAGGATGAAATGTAATGAGGTCTATATTTAATCTCAGCTCAGAAAGAACTGTGACTGTTTTCAACAATTCAGTAAAAAGATTTAAAGTGCTTTTCAAAAGTAACCATTATAAAGCCTTGAAGATAACCTCTGTAGCCTTTTTCTTCATAAGAGTGGGTGTCAGTGTGTGGTGTAAACATGTCACATGACTGTATAGTAAGGCGTGGTCTAAGAGAGGTCGGCAAAGTAGTATCATGATGCTGCAGTGGCACAAATATTTTACTTTCCCAGCATTCTAAATGTAATATTGCAAATTATGCGTTAAATAGAAGTTGGCATGGTTTGATCATGTAAACAGTAAAAGCAAAACATTACAGATGAGATGATTTTTTCCTAAGCTTTTTTGATTTCTTAAAGGAAGTCTTAGTGTTATTTCAGTTTCTTTGTCTAAAAATGTGAGACTAACATTTATTTCACAGACATTAGGCTTGTGTTATCTTTATTTAGTCAATAGCTTTTAAATAAAAGCTATTATTCTACTTTAATCACAAAGTATAAAAATAATAACCACTTTCTTCAAAATGCTTAGACTTTATAGGTTTATTTTATTTTATTTCATCTTTATTATATTTTTTCCATTACCATTTAGTACCCTTATAGTCCCCTACCTCCAGCAGTCTTAAAAGGTATTTTTCAGGCCTCAGAAAAAAAGTCCTAGAGGTAAAAAAGCCAAGTGGTTACATAGTCATTAATTTGTAATAAGTGTGATGCTTTATAATTTAACATAAAGTTTATATTAAATATTGAAAGAAGCAAAACAATGAATTTATTCTATGAATTTAATTAATTCAATAAACTTAATTCCTATGGCAATTTATTTCTATGTTAGAACTTGGTAATTTTAAAATATTAGGATTTTTAAAAAATTTTGTAGTATGAACAAAAGTCATTAGTTGACTTTCATATGTTTTTTCAAATAATGTTCAAGGAAGAGCTTTCTTAACTTAGTATTTCTAACATAATTTTCTAGGTACTTATAAAACATTTCCAAAATCAAGTTAATGAGCTGCAGGATAAACAAGAGTCTCTAGTAGTTTCTCAAGTTCGAGAAGAAATTTTACAGAAAGAGGTAAGAAATAACAAAAATATTGGACCTACATAAGGTTCTCTTAGCCATTTCAATCATATTCATATTTCTGCATAAAATTGTTAACTTAAATATACAAATAGACGTATCTAGAAATATCATGTCAAGATTACATTAATAATTTGCTTATGGAAAGTCTTGTTGGCTAATGACTTAATTCAAACCACTGCCAATGAATAAGATTTGGCACCCTGTGACTTCTGGGTTTACCCCAAACTAAAATAACCTTTGAAAAGGAAGAGATTTCAGACCATTGATGAGATTCAGGAAAATACAGTGGGGCAGCTGATGGTGATTAGGAGAACTGTGTGAGGTCCCAAGGTGCCTACTTTGAAGGGGACTGAGACGTCATTGTCCTACATACAGTGTTTCTTATATCCTGTATCTTCAATAAATGTCTACTTTTCATAGAAAAAAAAGTTTGCTTTCCCAGATGTTATTTTCTGAGCAGTGGGGAAATGGGATTTTTGGTTCTTTTGTTGGATTTTTTATGATATATAATTGTATGATTGAAACCATTTGTTCTTTAAGTACTAATACTATTTAATTGGGTTAGGAAATAGGTCAAGTAATCATGACAGTGATACTGGATCATCAATAATAATATAATTATAGGAAATAGATCTTTCTGGAAACTCACCATAGCAATAATAGTTACTGAGTTTTAAGTGCTTAGTATGTACTAGGCACTGTGATATGTGCTATATGTGGTTCTTCATTATAACCCCAAAGGGTAGGTACTGTTATTCCCATTTTATGATGAAGAAATCGATGCTAGGAAAATTAAGTAACTTGCCTGAGGTTACCAAGCCCCTCCTTATCATTGGACATGGAAGTTGTTACTATAGTTTTTTCTATAGTATTTATGTAACAGGAAACATGTTTGATCATGCATCTTTGCTTATGTATCCATCCGTATTTTGCTATGTATTATGCACACTTTTTGCCCAAATTTTGAGGGAAAAATAATAATACACATTTTACATTTGTATAATGATTACATACCATGGGTATAATAATCTTGTGTATAACATGCACAAAAGCACATGTGCACATTATACACAGCAAAATACAATACTTACATAGGATAAATTCACTACAATGCAAGAACTTTGTAAAAATAGGTATTCTATAAAAATAAGTATTCAACTTTAATTATACTCTTAAAGATACATTTAAGTAGGTACAAATGGAGAGAAATTTTTTCTATTCTTTGTCTAGAACCGATTATCTGAATTCATGCAATTTACAAATGAATGTTTAATTGTTTAAAGGGGAATTCATTTATTAATTGATGAATAATTGTTAAACACCTACTCTTTGCTGTGCACAGTGTTAGAAAAACAAAGTAGACAAAATCCCTGCTTTCTTAGAGCCTACTTTTTATTTGGGGAATCAGACAACAAAAAATGTTTGATAAATTAAGACAACATCTGTAAAGTACTTAAAATAGTGCCTAGCACATAATGTCATGACTCACTACTGCTAAGATTGATTCAAACACAGTTGTCTCAGATTAAGATTGATTCAAACACAGTTGTCTCAGATTAAGAATCCTGTGGCCCACCTCTCTTTTGAGTTAAGTGTCCTTCACTGCTCTTTGGGCATCTCACCATCACATTATATTGGAATTCTCATTCACTCAACTGTTTTTTATTCACTTGACGAAGCACTCCCCAGCTAATGTATCAGGAAATGGATTGATTACCTGTGGATCACAAGATAATGATGGCTGGAAATGTTGTCTATTGATATACTCACAGTCACTTTTCAATCATTAAAAAGCTTACAGAAATTAAAGTGATATTTGACCATTATGTGTATAACAATTGTTCTGATAACTTTTTAGTTTAGAGTCATTGTTTTATATGTTCTTGGTGTTTTACAATTTTTGGTGATCATTGTTTTGATATAATAGTTTTATGCCTAGCACCCCTCACCACAGCATGTTCTGTACAGCCTTTATGACCTTTCTGCACATCATCCAGTTAAAGTCTGCATATTTTTTTTGGTCAGGAATGTTTCACATTTAAAATACTTTGATTTGCCTCTGACTTAGTTTGCTTGTATTTTTTCCTTTTAAAAATTAATTTAGGAAGAAGTATGTGTTTAGTATTATCAGTGTTATTAAGTACTACATGTTTCCATGTAAAACATAATTGAATTTGTTAATTTTGTCTATTTTCATTTGCTTGTCAATTATTTTGCCTTTTGATGTTAACAATTAGCAAATTATAATTATATGGCATAAAGGAAATACAGGTAATTGTTTCATCAAGCCCAATATAAAGAAGCTTCACATCCTCCCATTTAACTCCCTGGTGACATAAGATATGTCCACTTTCTCTGTGGGCCCTCATGTGAAAAAGGAGATAGTGCACTAGACTGTGACTTCCCGTGTCTTTCATCTCTGCAACCTCAGGATTTAACACAGCAGCAAGCACAGAAAGTTTATTACTTCATTATCTCTATTTTATATGCATACATTTGTTTGTGGAATGAAATATAAAGGGTAAAATGATAAGAGCCAGAAGAGAATTATAAATAGGATTATAGGGAGTTGACAGAAGGATCCATATTTACTGAACTCTTTTTGTATTATTTAATCTTAAAAGTAATCACTCTATTAACAAATATTTTTTAGCAAAGCTGAATACACCAACGAAAAGTGCCCAGCTTAATTTTGAGTGCCATAAACCAGCTTGGCATATGTGGGAGGTAAAGGTGGCCCACTCTGAAACCTTTTGGAATGTGAGGTCAGTTCAGAAGACGTGGTTAACATTCTTACCTCTTAAGACTACCTGTTAAAAATGAATTATTTTCATATCATAGTTTTTCATTTACTTCATACCTCAATTTTAGATTACAAAACTCTTGGAAGAATTGAGAGAGGCCAAAGAAAACCATACACCAGAGATGAAACATTTCATAGACTTAGAAAAGAAAATTAAACAGATGGAAATGAAACATAAACAAAGAGAGCAAGAACTGCAACAGGTAAGGTAGTAAATCACATTTACATATTGGGATAGTTCTTCACTTTTAAGTACCTCCACTTTGCTATAGCTTTGTCATTCCTAGCAAAACTTACTTTTTAAAGTGTTTCCATTATATATTAATCTTATTAACAATTTAAAAGTGACTTTAAATCTCAAATACCTGAAGATTGGTTTGCATTATATATGGAGAAATAGAGAAACAACTTGTGTCATGTTGTTAATTATTGTTAGGTCTCTCAAAAGTTCAAGTCATTTCAATAAATCTTTGTAAGAAGTAGACCTACATTAAACTGTGATCATTTCAATTCTTATGAGCCTAACACAAGTAATATCATTACTGTTCACAAACAGATGCAAAAGAAAAATGGCAGAAGTAAGGGCATGATACGTTTTAGGCATTAGCCTTGGTGCTGATTTTGAACTTTGCTTGAACAGTGTATTATTCAGCTTGGTCTGGCACAGCAAAATGTCATAAACTCAGAGGCTTAAAAAACAAATTAAATTTCTCACAATTCTGGAGGCTAGAATTCTAAGATCAAATTCCAGCTGATTCATTTTCTGGTGAGAGCTCTCATCCTGGCTTATAGGTGCCCTTTCCTCAGTGTGCACACTGCAGGGTGGAAGAGGGGAAGTAGAGAGACAAGGAGAGCTCCCTGACAAGTAAGGCAGAGTTGAGCAGACATGCTCATCTCCTGTGTGACTCCCTTCTTCAAGACTGGAAGAGATGGTTCTTTTATCTAATGTATGGAAACGAACACAGAGAGTCAAGAAAAATGAAGAAATGATAAAATATATTCCAAAAGAAAGAACAAGATAAAGCCTCAGAAAAAGAGCTTCATGAAACAAAGTGATTAACCTGTTAAAAGGTTTAAAATAACGGTCATAAAGATATTTGCCAAGCTTGGAACAAGAATGAATGAACAGAGTGAGAACTTCAATAAAGAAGTAGAAATTATAAGAAAGTACCAAGTAAAAGTCACAGAACTAAAGAATACAATAACTGTACTGAAAAATATTTCGAGGTGTTCATGAAGCAGAAGAAATGAACAGTGAATTCAAAGACAGGGCAGTGAAGATAATCCAATCAGAAAGGGCGGGGGACAAATAGTGGAGGTAGCTTAAGGGACTTATGGAACACCATCAAACAGACCAATGTTTGCATTATAGGGGTCCCAGAGAAAAAGGAAAAGGGGCAGAAAACTTAAAGAGTAATGGCTGAAAACTTTCATAGCCTGGAGAAGGATATAGCATCCAGATTCAGGATGCTAAGTGCTCCACATAAAAAACACCCAAAGAAACCCACACCAAGACACATTGAAATTAAATCTTCAGAAACTAAAGACATTGAGGAAACCTTTATAATACCATCAGCAGAAACTTTTCAGTCCAAAAGGAAATGGCACAAAAGTACAGGCAGAAAGTGTGAAAGGAATTAAGAAGTACAAACTTTCAATTATAAAATAAGTCACAGGAATGTAATGTACAATGCTACTATATACTCAGTAGTATTGTGATAATAATATGTGGTGACAGATGATTACTATATTGTGATGATCACTTCATAAGGTATTTAAATGCTGAATCACTATGGTATATACCTGAAATTCATGTATTGTATGTCAACCATAATTTAAAATGCTAATTTTTTTCAAAGTACTGAAACGAAAAAACAACTAACCAGAATACCCAACAAAACTTTTGTTCACAATGGAAAGAGAAATGAGTTTTCCAGATAAACAAAAACTAAAAGAGTTAATCACCACTACACTAGCCTTACAAGAAATGTTAAAGGGACATTGTTTAACCTGAAGCAAAAGGGTGCTAATTGGTAACAGGAAAACATACATGTATAAAAGATTAAATCTCACTGGTAAAGGTAATACCTGGTAATATACAGAATAATTTAACATTGTAAAAGTGGTGTATTAATCATATAAAGATAGTATGAAGGCTAAAAGGCAAAGGGAGTCAAAATACAACTATAAAAGTTTCCTCAGGGATACACAGGATAGAAAGATATAAATTGTGACATCAAAAACAAAACAGGGGAGGGAAAATGTAGAGTTTTAGAATGCATTCAAATTTAAGTTATTATAATTTAAAATAGGGTTATGAATATAAATTTTCTTATGTAAGTAATCTTTATGGCAGCCACAAGGCAAAAACTTATAGTAGATACACAAAAGACAGAAAGAAATCTAAGCATACCACTAAGAAAATAATAAAATCACACAGGAAGAGAAAAGAAAGGAGCAGAGAACTACAAAACACCTAGTAAATATTTTTAATGGCAATGAATACATACTTAAAATTACTTTAAATGTAAAAGGACTAAAATCTCCCACCAAATGACAGAGTGGCTGAATGGATTTTGTTTTTTAAGACCCATCTATATGCTGACTACTGGAGACTCATTTCAATAGTAAGGACACAGATAGACTAAAAGTGAAGGGAAGGAAAAAGATATTCCTTGCAAATGGAGACCAAAAGAAAGCTTTGATAACTACAATTATATCAGACAAAATAAGACTATACAGTAAAGACTGTAATAAGAGACAAAGAAGGCCAATACATAATTAAAAAGGGGTCAGTCCACTAAGAAGATATAACATTAACACTAAGAAGATATAAAACCCATGACAGGAGCACCTAAATATACAGGGTCCAGCCCCTCTTTTATTACAAAATCATAAGCATGTAATTCTGTAACATAACAATATCACACTTCAGCATATCATATGACACTTTAAGTGAAATGTTCAAATTAAAAACTATAAATTGCCCTGGCTGGCATAGCTCAGTGGATTGAGCGCGGGCTGCAAACCAAAGTGTCACAGGTTCGATTCCCAGTCAGGGTACATGCCTGGGTTGCAGGCCATGACCCCCAGCAACCACACATTGATGTTTATCTCTCTCTCTCTTTCTCCCTCCCTTCCCTCTCTAAAAAAATAAATAAATAAAACCTTAAAAAAAATCTTTAAAAAAAACCAAAAAACTATAAATTATTACACCCATATTGTTACTCTACCAACCGCACTCAAGCAGGCCTTACTTCTGCTGGACCCTATATAAAGCAAGTATGAACAAGCCTAAAGGAAGAATCAATACAATAATGGTAGAGGACTTTAATACCTCACTTTCAGCAGTGGATAGATCATCCCGGCAGAAAATCAGTAAGGAAACACTGACCTTAAAAAGCACATTAAACCTCATGGACTTAACATACATAGGACATTCCATGCAAAAGCAACTGAATACACATTCTTCCTAAGCACACATGGAACATTTCCAGGATGGATCATATACCTACAAAAGAAGTCTTAATAAACTTAACCCAGCAGGAGGTCATAGCTGACTTGAGAGATACAAACTCTTAAATATTGTTACATATATCAGGTGTATAAGTTCAAGGTCATGACTGCTGCATGTTTGTACATGACCAGTGTTAAGCCATGATGTTTAAGCCATCACTTTGGTCATAACATGTACATGTATCTCTTGGATACACACACCCTAAGCTGTAATTTTTTTTCACTGTGACCTCCACAGATTAAGAAGACTGAAATCATATTAAACGTCTTTCCCAGCCACAATTATATGAAACCAGAAATCATTTGCAAGAAGAAAACAGAAAAATTCACAAATATGTAAAATTAAACCACATGTTTCTAAACTCGAATGCATCAAAGGACAAATAAAAAAAATGTTTAAAAAATATATTGAGACAAGTGAAAATGAAAATAACATACTAAACCTTACAAGATGCAGCAAAATCATTTGTAAGAGATAATTTTATAGCAATAAATGCCTACAAGACATTTTTAAGAAACAAGGTCTTGAATAAACAACCTAACTTTACACCCCAAGGAAGTAGAAAGAGAAGAACAAATGAAGCACAAAGTTGGTAGATGGAAGGAAATAACAAATATCAGGGTGGAAATAAATGAGATAGAGACTAAAAGGACAATAGCAAAGGTCAATGAAACAATGTTGGTTCTTTGAAAAGATAAAATTAACAGTCCTTTAGCTAGACTCACCAAGAAAAGAGGACTAAATAAAAATACATGAAATCAGAAATGAAAGGAGAGTTGTTACTATGGATACCAAGTACAAATGATCATAAGACACTATTAAGAACAATTAGTTGTATGCCAATAAATAGACAACCTAGAAGAAATGGATCATTTCCTGGAAACATACAACCTACTAAGACAATCATGAAGAAATTCAAAATTTGAACACACCAACTACTAGTAAGGACATTACATCAGTAATCAAAAACCTCTTAACGTCCAGGACCAGATGGCTTCACAGATCAATTCTGCAAGTCATTTAAAGAACGAATACCAAACTCTTGCAAACTCCTTTACAAGAGTAGCATTACCCAATGCCAAAACCAGGCAAGGATGCTATGAGAAGAGAACATACAGAACAGTTTCTCCCACTAAACATAGATGAAGAAATCCTCAACAAACTATTAGGAAACCAAATTCAACACTACATTAAAAGGATCACAAACATGATTATTCAAGGAATGCAAATCATTCATGTGATGCACCACATTAACAAATCAAAGATTAAAAATCACATGATTATTTCAGTAAATGCAGAATATTTGACAAAATTCAACTCTTCATTGTAAAACTCTCAAGAAATGGGTTTTGAACAGAATGTACCCCAATACAATACAGCTCACATATTAGAAGCCCACAGTACTCAATAGTGAAAGCTGAAAACCTTTTTTCCAGATCATAAATAAAAGAAGAATGCCCACTCATACCACATTTATTCAACATAGTATTGGAAGTCTTAGCTAGAACAATTAGGCAAGAGAAAGAAGCATCCAAATTAGAAAGAAAGAAGTAAAACTGTTACTATTTGCAGATGACAATGTTATTGTATAAAAAACCAGCCCTGGCTGGTGTGGCTCAGTGGATTGAGCACTGGCCTGCGAACCAAAGGGTTGCCAGTTCAATTCCCAGTCAGAGCACATGCCTGGGTTGCAGGCCAGGTCCCCAGTAGGGGTTGTGCAAAAGGCAACCACACATTGATGTTTCTCTCCCCTTCTCTCTCCTCTCTCTAAAAATAAATAAATAAAATCTTTTTTTTAAGTGTGGATAGTTTAAGGGACCTCTGGGACAACATCAGATACAACAATATTAGCATCATAGGGGTACCAGAAGGAGAAGAGAAAGCAAGGGATTGAAAATTTATTTGAAGAAATAATGACGTAAAACACCTAACTGGGCCACAGAAATAGAAATACAATTCCAGGAAGCACAGAGAATTACAAATAGGTGAACCCAAAGAGGCCTACACCAAGGTGCATCATAATTCAAATCCCAAAGGTAAAAAACAAAGAATTTGAAAAGTAGCAAGAGAAAAACAGTTTTTTATTTTATACAAGGGAATTCCCATAAGACTGTCATCTGGTTTTTCAACAAACTGTAGGCTAAAGGCATTAGCACGAAATATTTAAAATGATGAAAAGTAAAACTTACAACCAAGATTACTCTACCCAGCAAGGCTATCATTTAGAGTGGAAGGAGAAATAGTTTCCCAGACAAGAAAAAGCTAACAGAGTTTATCAGCACTAAACTAGTATTAAAAGAAATGCTAAAGGGACTTCTTTAAGCAGAAAAGATTGAAAATGTAGAAGAAAAAAAAATTCTCATTGACAAAGGCAGACACTTAAAAGCATTGAATTGACCAACTATAAAGTTAGTACAAAAGTTAAAAGGCTAAATTAGGAAGACCATTAGGAAGGGTAACTTCATTTCTGGGTATTTATGCAAAAAAGTCAAAACACTAATTTAAAAAGATATGTGCACCCCTATGTTCATTGCAGATTATTTACAATAGTCAAGCTATGGAAGCAAACGAAGGGTCCATCAGTGGAGGAATGGATAAAGAAGTGATTTATATATGTATATTTATTTTTATATATGTGTGTGTGAATGATATGCATCATATATAGTGGATATTATATTGGTCAGCTATAAAAACATTGAATCTTGCCATTTGAGACATTAAATAAGTCAGAGAAAAGCAAATACCATAGGATTTCACTTGTTCATGGAATCTGAAATAAAAAACAAAATAAATGAACCAACAAAACAAACACTCATGGATACAGAGAATAAGTTGATAGGAAGAGGATTAGGGGGTTGAGTGAAAACGAAAGGATTAAAAAATGCAAAGTGTTAGTTATAAAAACAGTCATGGGGTTGTAAAGTATAATGTGGAGCCTATTGGCAATAACTATGTATGGTGTCAGATGGGTATTATTAGGCCAATCACTTCTTGAGTTATATAAATGTCTAATCACTGTTTGTTGTACACCTGAAACTAAAATAATACTGTATGTCAACTATAATTGAAAATTTTTTTAATATTTCAGTTTCAAGCAACAAGAAAAATAAGTTTTGTGACTATGTTAACTAGATTTATTTGGTGATAATTTTACAGTATATACAAACACCAAATTATGTTGAATACCTCAAATTAATACAATGTTATATGTCAATTACATCTCATTAAGAAGTTTTAAGAAATCAAAGACAAATATAATTTTGTAAACAGCAAGAGAAAAGAAACCTCTTACATATGTGGGAATTTCCATAAGACTGTGATCATATTTCTCAGTAGAAACTTTGGAGGTCAGGAGACAATGAGGTGATATATTCAAAATATTGAAAGACTGTCAATCCATAACACTGTACCTAGCAAACTGTCCTTTAGAAACAAAGAATAAAGACATTCCCCCCAAAATCAGAGACCTGCCATACAAGTTCTAAAGAGAAGTCATCAAGTGAAAATAAGAGGATGATAATTAACATCATAAGAACATATTACTGCAAGTGTAAACTTATTAGTAATGGTAAATATATAGTCAAAGTCAGATTCTCTAATATTGTAATGGTGCATTGTTCACTTAGAACTCAAGTTTAAAAATTTAAAAACTTACTAAAAATAACTATAACTACATTAATTTGGTTTTGGATACACAAAATAAAAATATGTGAACTGTAATATCAATAACCTAAAATTGGGGGTAGAAGAAATAAAAGTATAAGGTTTACGTATGCTATCAAGTTTAAGTTGTTATCAATTTAAAACAGGACATTTTAAGTACATCTCAGTTTATGTAAGACTCATGGTAATCACAAAGGAAAAACCTGTAGTGCTTACACAAAAGATTATAGTAAAAGTCAAAGCACAGGGCTGTAAAAACTCATCAAGTAATAAAAGATGAGTACAAAAGGTAAGAAGCAAGGAACATAGGATCTATAAATCAGAAAACAACAAAATCTCAGTTGTAAGTCCTTATCAATCCATAACTACTTTAAATTAAATGGACTAAATTCTCCATTCAAAACCATAGAATTCTTGAATGGGTAAAAAACAAGATCCAAACAATATACTATTGGGTTGACCAAAAAGTTTAGTGTTTTCCGTAAGATGGCTGTAGTAGTGCTTAGTTTCCTTTAACTTCATTTGAAACAATTTTGTTAGATTGTATTGTGACAGCTGTCATAGCCGGGTGCATTTTTTAAAAAAACACATCAAAATTGGTGAATTTTTGTGCAGCCATTTGAAGATGGAAGAAAATATGCAACATTTTTGGCATTTTATGCTTTATTATTTTAACAATGGTAAAATTATAACAAATGCAGAAAAAGATTTGTGTGGGGTGTGGAGAAGGTGCTGTGACTGATCAAACATATCAAAAGTGCTATGCAAAGTTTCTTGGTACGATTGACATTTTAGCCAAATAGTTCTTTGTTGTAGGGCTTATACATTGGAAGATGTTTAGCAGTACTTCAGCCTCTACCCACTAGAAACCAATAGCAGGAGATAGCTGACATACTCAAAATATCCAAATCAATAAAGTTATTGGTGAAAATGAAAAGTGTCTTTTATTTTGTGGAAGAGTCTGAACAGACTTTTTGGCCAATCCAATGCATGCAAGAGCTTGCTTGCTTGAAAGACACAGATAAAGTACGAGTGAAGGGATGGGAAAAAACATTTCAAGCAAATGTTAACCAAAAGAAAGCTGGACTGGCTAGCTATGGTTACATTAGACAAAATAGATTTTAAGCTAAAAACAAAAGACACAAAAAATGATAAAGAGGTCAATCCATCAAGATATAACAATTGTAAATATTTAGCCACCCAACATCAGCACACCCAAATATATAAAACAAACATTATAACAGAACTAAATAGAAAAATAACAGCAGTAGAGTAGTTGTAAGGGACTTTAATATTTCCCTTTAAACAATGGACAGATCATGGTGGGGTGGGGGGGATCAATGAAGAAATAGCAGCCTTAGAACTAACTGTAAACAAAATGTACCTAGCAGATACACACAGTGCATTTCCTTCAAAACAGCAGAGTACACATTCTTTCCCATCACACAAGGTACTTTTTCTAGGATAGATCATGTTAGACAAATAGATCATTGTTTCCATGAAACAAGTCATAGCAAACAAACCTAAGAAGATTGAAGTTATAGCCAGTATCTTTTCAGACCACAATGATATATGAAACTAGAAATCAATAGGAAGAAAGCTGAAAAAAATTACAAATACATGGAAATTAACACTTCTAAATAACCAATTTAGATGACATTAAAAGGAAAATAAAAACATATCTTGAAACAAAAGAAAATTAAAACACAACTTATAAAATGCATCAAAAACTATTCTAAGAGAGAAGGTTATAGGGATAAATTCATAGATCAAGAAAAAAAGATCTCAAACAACTTAACTTTACATCGCAGAGAACTAGAAAAAGACTAAGCCCAAATTTAGCAGAGGGAAGCAAATAAAGATCAGAGCAGTAATAAATGAAATATAGATTAGGAAAACAATAGGAAAGTTTAACAAAACTAAGCATTGATTCTTTGAAATCATAAACAAAATTGACAAAACTATAAGCAAGAAAAAAAACATTAAAAATTAGAAATTCAGAAAAGAGGAGATACTACCATTGATACCACAACAATACAAATGATCATAGGAGACTACTGTGAACATGTATACCTCAGAGATACTGATTTTGGTTCCAGACCACTGCAAGAAAGGGAGTCCGGCAGTAAAGCTAGTCATAATCTTTTTGTTGGTAAGGTATGTTGCCTTCAGTTTATAAAAATGGCTAATATCTGTGAATCACAATTAAAAGAGGTATGACTTTATACCTCAACAAATTGGACAGCCTAGAAGAAATGGATAAATTCCTAAAAATATACAAACTACCAAGAGTGAATCATTAACAAATAGAAGATTTGAACACACTAGTTACTAGCAAGGAGAGTTAGTCAATACTCAAAAATCTCTTGACAAAGAAAAGCCCAGAACCAAATGGCTTCACTAGTGAATTCCACAAAACAATTTTTTTAAGATAGAGGAATAAAAGAGAGAGGAAGGAAGAGAGAGAGAGCCCACCAAGCTATTAAACACAAATTAATGCCATTCCTCAAATTTTTCAAAAATACTGGGAGCTAAAGCAAGATAAGAATACTGTAAGACAAGAAAACTGTATGCAACTATTTGTAATTATTATAGATGCAAAAATTCTAAAAAAAAAAATAGCAAGCCAGATTAAGCAGCACATTAAAATTGTCATACACCAGGATCAAGTGGGATTCATCCCTGGCATGTAAGAATGGTTCAGCACATATGAATCTATAAATATGGTGCATCATATTAATGGAATGCAAGATAAAAAGCATAAGCATCCCAATAGATGCAAAAAAAAGTATTTGACAAAATTCAACTTCCATTCATGACAAAAATTCTTAAGTACA
Organism: Phyllostomus hastatus; assembly: GCF_019186645.2. Classification (NCBI taxonomy): domain Eukaryota; kingdom Metazoa; phylum Chordata; class Mammalia; order Chiroptera; family Phyllostomidae; genus Phyllostomus; species Phyllostomus hastatus. The sequence continues at coordinate 37,927,492 of NW_025333872.1, read as the reverse complement.
GAAAGAAAATACCTCAGCATAATAAAGGCCATATATGACAAGTTCACAGCTAACATAGTGTTCAGTGGTAGAAAGTTGAAAGTTTTTCCTCCAAGATCTGGAACAAGACAACTGCTCTCTCATCACTCCTATGCAACACAGTACTAGAATTCCTAGCCCAAGCAGTCAGGAAAGAAAAAGAAAAAGCATCAGAATTGGAAAGGAAGAAGTAAAATTGACTCTATTTGCAGGTGACATAATCATACATAGAGAAATCCTGAAGACTCCACCTCCAAACTCGGTTAGTCAACAAATTCAGTGAAGGTGCAGAAAAAAAATATCTGTATACAAAAATCAGTAGTATTTCTACATACTAATAACAGATTTTCAGAGAAAGAAAACAATCCTGGGTACTGCAGGACGCCTGGATGCCCCAAACCTGAGGCTGACGCCGCCAGGACCGTGGGGGTGGGGGGCTCGGCTGTCCTCATTTTCCAGTAAAGCTGTTGGTTTGAAAAAAAAAAAAGGAAAGAAAAAAAAAGAAAACAATCCTGTGTACAGTAGCATCAAAAGCAAGCAATGAAATACTTGGTCATCTATCTAAGGGAGGTATCCTGTATTCCTTTGTATTTATTGGAAGAATTAATGAAGGTTTCCCCCATTCTCTGAAGGGAGTACGTCCCATGAAAACTTTCATAAGCAGAAATGACATGGAAAAGAAGCCGTTACCATTAATTTATATGTAAAGATTTTTTAGCATTCTCAGACCCCCAAAATAACCTACTCAAGTGTTGCATAAAACCTAAAATAATGCTAACATATAATAAAAGAAGTTCCACACTTGCTGTTTGGGGTGCAGGCTGTCTCTATCAACAGCTTGCTGCTAAACAACCACTGAATGCTATTTTCTCTTTTTGCCTTTTTTTTTCAATAAAAGTGAAAATATTGACATTTCTTTTGGTTAGCAAAAACAGATACTAATACAGGTCTATCATAAACATGAAGTGGCATAATGCAAACTTTCGAAAAGCAGGGCATACTTGTTAAAATGTCCAAAGCAATCTGTAGAATCATTGCTATCCATATGAAGATTCCATTGGCATTTTTTTATAGGACAGCCATGCTCTGCATAGTGACATTTCAGTGACAGACCACATATACTATGGTGGTTCCACAAGATTATATACAGCCTAAGTATATAAGCTAAGTATATACAGCTAGTAAGCTGCAACATCTAGGTTTGTGTACAAGCACTCTATGATGTTTGCACAATAACACATTTGCCTAACAATTCCTTTCTCAGAACGTATCCCCCAGGTTGTCAGAATTAAATGAGTTAACATGGATAAAATGTTAAAAGCCAAGCCTTGCACATGAAAGATGTTGTATGTGTGTGCTTTTATCATTATTTTCAGTTCTGTTAATGAATGCAATGACATGCATTGTATATTAAAACTGTCCTGATTGCATCTCAAATGCTGTTCTGAAGAGGAACAGCATTTGGGGGATGTTTGGATTCATACCAAGGTTTTCTGTTGTTTTAAATGGTACTCATCATTCACAGCTTACAAGAAAAGGACTGTAAAATTCCCTATCAGAATTTCCCTCTTATCTGCTTCACCTGCACACCTGTTTATTGACACAATGGAACTTGTTTGGTAGGGTTCCCCCTCCTTCTCCTTCCAGGTCACCATTGTCAGCATTGTCCCACTTCAGCTCTTTGAGGTCATTAAATGTTCTTCACCCCCACTATGAATTGTAACAGTAATATGGAATTCTTCTATTTACAGATAATACAGCAGACGCACCAAGTGGTAGAAACTGAGCAAAACAAAGAAATTGAGAAGTGGAAAAGACTTGCACAGTTGAAGAATCGTGAGCTGGACAAGTTCCGCACAGAATTAGACTCAATATTAGATGTTCTCCGAGAGCTGCACCGACAGGGGGTAGTTGTGCCAGTTGCTCTCACAAATGACGTGAATGCACCAGAGTATTACTAGGAATGCACGCTCCACATGACCTCCTGGCAAGGCCTGGAGGTGCACGACGGCTGGGATTGCGCCTCTGTCAGAGGCGGCTTTTGAAAACAGCTGCTCCAATATGTTGCCAGAAAACAAGCAACATAAAAGCAATGTTTCAGAATAAATTGCCCTTAACCAATAAGGGGAAAAAAAACATTATGGTGTATTTTACTGAAAAGCATTAACCAGTCACATTTTAAATAATTTATGGGCAGGTGATTTATGTCAGGTGATTAGAGTTAGTGAATTTTGTAGTAAAAGTTCTCACTCATATGCTAGACATGAAAAGAAAAGAAAATTGCACATACTCTGCCATCATTGACTCATCCTTGGTGCCAGAAAAACAGCCCCTCTTTCCCATGGAAACACAGGCATGTGAGCGCAACCACATCGACTGTCACCTGAGCAGGACAGCTTCCGCTGTCATTTGGCCAAGAATGGTAACTTCGTACAAGCAGCCAGTGAACTATCTTGTATTCTCCCAGATTTCCACTCCTACCTCATTTTCCTTCACCTGATACAGGCGAAAAATATATTTCACAGGTAATAGGGGGATTTGATTAATTGTTCTATACTTCATGTCTTAAATGCCAATTCTTTTTTTGTAACTCTAAGATGATAGAATATAACATTTTTACTTTCTACTATTTAAAAAGTAATATATGTTCATTTAAAAAATTTAACCCTAAAGCATGCACAAAAGTAGCCAGATTGTTATTTTTACTTTGCAATTCCCATTTTCAAAAGCAGATAGTGAGTATATAAGATAATGGTAAGTTAAAGCTATAGCCACCTTGTTTTCAAATGTTTCAAATGCCCAGTACTGTCCAATAAAAGTATAATTAATGTGAGCCACATGTAATTTTTAATTTTAATGTAGCCACATTTTAAAAGACTTTTTAATGAAATTAATTTTGGAAATTTATATAATCTAATATATTCAAAATGTGATTTTACAAGTTATTACATTCCTTTTTTCATACCAAGTCTCCAAATTCTGGTATATTTTACATTTATAAACACATCTCAACTTTGACTAGCCATATTCCAAATGCTCAATAATCAGAGGCTAATAAACTGTGTAAAGGACAGGTGCAATAGATCCTGGTGAAATTATGGGTAGCAAATGTGAAATGTGGAAATTAAATATAAGAAATGCAATTAATGTCTTAATGTCCAGAATTTTTTAATGTCCTTTTCCTAAGAGGGTAAAAAAAGCATTAATTATAGTTTGCTATTTTTTATGTGAATCTTACTTTAAGTTATAATATATACTATTTTGATTATTACTTTGTCTGTTTTTTATCTGAAAACCTATTAATTTATAGCTGTCCCCCCCTCCCTTTGACGACTCTATTCATGGACTGTTCATTCCAGGCACAAACATAGCTGATTCTGAAACACAGAGAAGTGCCGGCATCGGATAGAGGATCACTTACAGTAAAAGTGCATCCTACTTGGATGAGGATTTTATATCCTATTTTGGAGTAAGCTGTGCACTTGGCTGGTCTTTAATTCTATTTTCAGATTGAAGGTCCATAAACACTATCAGAACTTTTAGTTACAACTAAAAACAGCAAGAATCATGCTCCATTCCTTAGCCTTTATAAGGGTCCAGGATGAGAACACAGAAGATAGACACATTTAGACTGTCTTGAATAGGAAGGCTTTTATGAAGTTAGGCTCCAGGAAATACCAGTCCTCTCCTCCAGTCCCACCTCCTCACGCTATTATAAGGCACCTGCATCCACAGGCCTTCCCATCAGGAACTTGATCAAAATATGTGGCTTGCTGCTGACACCACTGCATCGGATCTATTACTTGTGAGTTCACAGCATTCCATAGCTAGTATTTACCTATCAACCCTGGGAAAGCCGGCTTTAGTGTTAGAGTTCCATCCCTTATTGCAAAACTCCTAAATTTATGGCTAAATGTCTAGGCGGTGAAAACCTTCCTCTTTCTCACCCATGCCTACCAAGGATTATAGGTAAGTCCAAGATCTATCTGCTGGTGCATTAAGAGGTAATCTTACAAAGAATGAGGTAAGATACTTTAGTTACAACAGCCATCCTGCTTCAAAGAGCTTAGCAGTGAATAATGAGAAGAGTGAAGTTTGAATGTTTCTGAATCCTTCCAAGTTACTAATTGTTTTAGAATATGATCCATTTATAGCCTTTCTTCAGTTTCTGTAGAAGACCTGTTAATAAAAAGCACATGTATTTCTTCTCAATACCTGTCCAGCTTGATAAGGTTAGGTCCTACTGCTAATGAACCTATTTCATCCCCTCTAGTTTAAGCCATAATAAGTCCATTTTTCTCTCCAATTTTTGTCAAATCTTCAATCACAATCACCTCAGTAGTGCAAACAGGAGAAAAGATATTCTTTCCCACCTACACCTACTTTATACGATTGTTGTAAGCAGTAGGGAAGCATCCATTAGCGGAAACCTATTTCCTACGAGGAAGAGATGCATCAAGTTTCTTTAGAATAACATGAGTTGTTAGTATAATTCAAGAACAAGAAATGGACTAGACTTTGTGGAGAGGACAAGAAAATAGGGCAATTGTACCAGGTGTGCATCCTTGGAGCACACGGGTGAAGAGGCAAGAACACAGTGGGAGTCTGGCCCAGTAGAGCTAGTCCCAGGGACTGCCCTGCACTCCAACCCCTCCTGGCCACCTGCCAGTGGGCCCTCCTTTCTTAGGGTATTTATATTAACAGTGAAAAAGTTCTGATGCAGAAGACAGATAAGTAGAACTGCATATGGCCTGTGTAACTCCTTAGAGAAAAGTTTGGAAGGGATTTGGCAGAAGGATTTGTGAGGAAAGCAAAGGGGAAGTCATGAGGGAAAGAATAAAAAGGGTTAAATGAGCCAGCTCGTTAGAAAAGACGGAATAGAAGGAAGCAGCTTTCCCCTCCCACCAGCTCTAGGCAGTCAGTTCAAGTAGTCACACAGGTGCATGCCCTTGTCTTCCTACCTGTTTTGCTCATCATGGCCACGTGCAAAGAACCCTAACAAGAACAGCCAGATCCTCACTCCACTGACTTGCATACGGAGTCTTCACAACAGCCCAGTCATACACATGTAGTAGGGACTTGGTAAACAAATCTCTTTTGACCCTCGACTTTCACCTACAAATACAACCCCCTCCTCCCTCCAGTCCCCAGAGAGTGCATGTACTCGCACATTCAGGGCACAGCTACCACGGCCCGCAGGATAACATCGGATCAGCCCCTCTGCCTGTCCTCCTGAGTGCCAGCCCCTCATCCCAATTCCTTCCAGAATTACTCATCTCGTGAAAGTCAAACGTGTTTGAAACCAGCTAATTTCTTTCCCTGAAACCAGCTGCTCACTCCGTTAGGTGCTATACCTAATACCACAGATGAAACAACAAACATTTATTTCTCACGGTTTTGGAGACTGAGAAGCCCAAGATCCAGACCTCTGGGTGCAGGTTCACGTCCTGATTTGAAGATGGCTCTCTTCTATCCTCACATGGTGGAAAACAATGAAGCAAGCCCTTTCGAGACTCATAAAGGCACTAATCCATTCATAAGAGCTCCACCCTCAGGACCTCAGAAACCCTGACTACCTCCAAATACCATCACATTGGGGTTTCAGTGTGAATTTTGAGGAGACACAAACATTCAGTCCACACTTGGCTAACTCTCCCTGGCATGGAATCACCAAACCTATAGCCAATTCCTTCAAAATAACCTCTCTGTCCTTCCCCGGTCCCATATCCACCACCACCTGAGCCCTGTCACCATTTCACGACTTACTTTTTAGATAGAGTTTTAATTGCTTCCTCTACCCCAATGCTCTTCTTATCCTAAATTGTCTGCAAAACAGCATTGCCAGGCAGTTCTAAAACTCTGCACACCACCTTCCCATTTCACCATGTTTTTAGGCGTTATCGGAACTTTTACCTCAGTCTTCAAGGCACTATTCAGTCTGATCCCAGCCTTTGTCTCCATATTCCATTCAAGACCTCTACTCTTACACAAATCCTCCATTACTTTTCCTTATTACTGTAACAAATTTCGACAAATTTAACAGCTGAAAAACAGCACAAATATGTCATCTTACAGTTCTGTAGGTCAGAGGTCCAACAGAGTTCTCATGGGGCTAAAATCAGGGTATCCCCAGGGGCCTAGGAGAGAATGGCTTTCTTGCCTTTTGCAGCCTCCAGAGGTTACCCACAATCCTTGGCCTGTGCCTCCTTCCTCCAATGTCATAGCCAGCCCAGTGCACCTGTTGGGCATCCTTCCACATTCACATCTCCCTCTGACTCTGAACTCAGCTAAGAAAAATTTTCCACTTCTAAGGGCCCATGTGATTAGATTGGGCCCACCTGGATAATCCACGATACTCTTCCCATCTCACAAGCCTTAATCACATCTGCAAAGTCCCTTTTCCATGAACAGTAATGTTTTCACAGGTGGCTACCTTGGATGGGTGGCTGCCTGTCACACTCCCCTCATTCAAACTAAGCCACGAATCTAACCGTGCCATCCATGTGGTCTCCTCTGCTTGGTCCTCATTCTTCCATCTGACCAGCTCACTCCCACCACTTCCTTTGTCCACCACACCAGGTTTTCATGATCACATTCTTCTCTGAATGGAACATTCATTCTGCATCTCATGTCTGATGATTGTTCTTCATTTACACATGCAGACACATCCTCTGTTCATCTTTTTATTTTGCAGGGGTGTCCAACCTGCGGTCGGTGGGCTGCATGTAGCCCAGGATGGCTGTGAATGCAGCCCAACACAAAATCATAAATTTATTGAAAACCTTATGAGATTTGTTTGTAATTACATGTCACAATGTATTTAATGTGTAGCCCAAGACAACTCTTCTTCCAGGGTAGGGCAGAGCACCAAAAGGTTAGACGACTCAGAGGAATAAATTCCATGATGATGCTGATGATGTGTCCATGACGGCCCAGCCCCTCAGGCGCCCTGATAAGGAAGGAGTCATTGCAAAGCTGACACAGAAACTGGCTCGGAACTGGTATCACGTTAATCATTTTTTATTTTATATCACTGTATTTAAGATTGTTTTAGGACATGGAGTTTTTGTAATAATTTCTTTACTTTTTCAACTACAGTTAGCATACAGTATTACATTAGTTTCAGGTGCACACACAGGGATTGGACAGTTACACAACTTATGAAGTGATCACCCGGATGAGTCTAGTACCCATCAGTCATTACACATAGCTACTTAAGATTTTAATGCAAATTTTCTTTAACCACTAATCAAGATTCTACTTTAGGATGAAAATCAAAGAGTGTTTCTATCTTCTAACAAATTGTCTTCTAGCCCTTTAAACACATGATGCTTTAATAAAGATTTGTGCTGTGCTCCACAAACACACAGGATTTGTATAATCTCGCCAGATGCAATGGCTAAAAAAGAAAAACAAAACTCCATTCCTAAGTCCTCAACCCTCAAACTGCTCACAGGAGAAATCATTCCCCACACTGAGTGTCACATTGACACAATGCCTGAGTGTGACAAGAAAGCTGATTTTCCTACTCATGTATCATGCTGCTCACTTGTTGCATGCTAATACAATTTCCCCATTGTATTTGTCCCTAGTAGGTACAGAAGAATTTATACTCTACAAACAGCAGGCTACACCTATTCCCATGCTGCCAGACCACTGGGCTGAACTCTCCCATGAGAAGGACATGATTCTACTCCATGCAAAAGTTCTTCCTGGGAATAATAGGCTTTTAGGGGGCAAGTGCATGGCTGCAGTTGCCCCCAGTTGAGAGCTAGTGTAGGGCTGCAGGGGACCAGTGGAAATATAGCAGATCTGACGTGAGGTACTCTTGCCCTGGGAGCCAAAGATATCATTGATATCTGCAAAGATATGACATTCTCCCAGGAGTTCAATGTTGAGGGAGTACGTGAACAATAACTAGGTTAAGAGAGCTGCATATAATTATCATCTCAAGTAAATTAGAGTATTTTGATATTTGGAAAATAATTATCCTGCTATTCTTTGAAGGTACAGTAATAGCAACAGAAATAATAAGGGCTGAGAGATCTTGGAGATAACAAAAAATAAACCATTCTAAATCTCTTAAATTCCTTAACAATATGCAGGAAATAAGCCATATATCTTCTGCAGACCTCTCTTAAGGAAAGGCTCAATCCTGCAAAACATAAAGCAAGTTTTTTCAGCACACAGAGGGAACAAGTCAAGTTTTCTGATCATGAGGGGTCTACAGTAAGCCAGGAAAGATCAGACAAGTTCATAGAAGCAACTATGAATAAATGCAATGAGAGTCTTATGAAGTATGAATGAAGCACAGAAGAAAGAGAAATTCCTTTCATTTTTTTTGGAAAATGTGGCTTTGGAGATGAATCTTGAGAAATGGGTGGAATTTTGGCAGAACAGGATCTAAGGTAAAGAATTTAAAAGCCCATTCTAAAATTCCTATAGAAAGGCAAAGGACCCCAAAATAGCCAAAAACAGCTTCAAACCAGAAGAACAAAATGGGAGAACTTAAGTGTTACTATAAAGTTACAGTGATCAAGACATCTGGTATTGGCATAAAAAAGAAAAACAGACAAGTGGAACACAATAGAATATTCAGAAATAAAACAACACGTATACGAACAACTGATTTTCAGTAAAGACACAAAGGCAATTCAGTGGAGAAAGGACCTTTCCAACAAACAGTGCCGGGAGAGTAGATGGCCGTATGCAAAGAAAGGAACTTGGATGCATACCTCACAATGTACTCAAGTATTAACTCCAGTGGGCCACAGCCCTTCATAGAAAAACTAAGCTGTGAAACTTCTAGAAGAAAAACACAACATTAAACCTTTATGGCCTTCAGTTTGGACAGATTTCTTTAATATGACACCAAAAGTATAATCCATTTTTTAAATTGGTAAATCGGACTTCTCCGCTCTTCAAAGACATTGTTAAGCAAATGAAAGGACAGCCATAGACGAAAAGAAACTATTTGCAGGTCATCTTTTTGATAAAGTGTTCATAAGCAGCATAAAGAACTCTCAGAACTCAGTGACAACACCCCATAAAACAATGAGCCAAAGTCTTGGAGAGACACTTCACTAAAGATACACAGATGAAAAATAAGTGTGTAAGAAGACACTGAATCCCATTAGTCATTAATGAAATGCAACTTAAAACCACAATGAGATGCTACTCCACACACATTAGAATGGATAACATTTAAAAGACTTACTCTACAAGATGTTGGCAAGGAACCAAAGCAACCAGAACTCATACACTGTGAGGAATGTAAAATGATACAACAGTCATTTTGGAAAACTATTTAGCAGTTTTTTAAAAAGATAGACACACTTGTCTACCATAAGATTCAGACATTCCTCTTCTAGGCACATAAGAAAATAAAAGCCTATAATCACACAGACTTGTAAACAAATATTCACAGCAGTTTTATTTTTAATAGCCAGAAATTGTAAATAACCCAATGTTTATCAACAAGGAAATGGGTAAACAAATCATATTCATAAAATGAAATACTACTGAGGAACAAAATGGAATGAAAAATTGACACAATAAATGGATGAATTTCAAAATAATTACGCTGCATGAAAGCTGCCAGACGTAACAGCAGACACCTGCCAGATGGCATGCATCGTAATCCCTGGTTGTATAAGTAAGCCAATGTATAGTGACAGGAAGCAGATCAGCGGTTTGAGGGGAAGGGAGGGGGAAGGAGGGATTAGACACGGGCATGAGAAAGCTTTTGTGGGCGATGTATATGTTCATTGTCTTGATTGTGTTGATGATTTCTTGGGTGTTTACATAGGTCAAAATAAATTGTACACTTTAAGCCTGTGAAATGTATTTTGTAAATTGTACCTCAAAGTTGTTTTTAAAACTGCAGTTTAGCCCTGACCCACCTCCATCCATGCCTGGCTACAGTGGGAGGGTCAGCCCTCACCCCCTGACCTGCCTGTCTGGGAGGGAGGGACTCTCTCACGGAAGGCGACACCATGGGCAGTGTCCACGGTGGACAGATTTCCCTAACAATGTCTGCCCAACAATGAAAAATCCCTAGGTCTGCAGTGTCAACACTCCATGACTGATAATATGAGAGTAAGATGCATTAGACAACAAATGAAAGCCCAGGTACTGGGATCGGCAGATAAAGAATATAAGATAACTAATATGTTCAATGAAATAGAGGAAATGAGGGGTAAGACAGATTAAAGGATAAAGATTTTCACCAAGGAAGTATACTGAGAGGTTATTTTTAAGAAGAATCTAACAGATACTCTAGAACTGAAGCTTTCAATTCTGGAAACATGAACTGACTAATTTGGGTCCCTCTGAAACATAAAATTTTTAGTAATACTGGGTAAAATATAACAACAAAAATAGCCCTGTGTTAACCATGAAGGAAAGAGAAGTTTGCAGGTGACAAAAATAAACAGGAACCTTAAAGGCAGAGTAGGAAGCTTGGGGGCTGATGCCACAGCACCCTGGAGGGAAGGGGTTTTAATCTGCATAGTGAAGAGTGTCATAATGTCCATTCAGAAAAACAGGATCCATACCTGGCACACGTTCTTACTTTACTGAGACCCCCTGCATGAAAGTAAGGGAAGGGCTGCTTTCAATGAAAGGGAGACCCAGAGAACTCCACACACTGACACAGGAAAGGGGTGAGCAGACCAGTTCTACCGGAGTCTCTAGGGAAAAAGTCTCCCTTAAAAAGTCTAAACCCTAAGTTCATGCTGCATGTGGATGTGAGAGACAGATTTACTCTCGACTTACGATGCAGGGTCTCCAAGGAAAAAATAACAAAATTCCAGACTGATCAAATCACTTAGAGCCTAGGATAAGCAACACAAATTTATTCTCTAGTGAAATGTTTATAAACCAGGGTTTGTGGTACCATCATAGGAAAAAAATTATAAAGGCTGAAGAGAAACTCACACACAACTAACTCCATGTACACTCACAAACACTCACACAACCAAGAACAATCAGCAATAATTAATCATGAGTAGAAGAAGCAAACTCTTAAACCCCAGGATGATTAGTATTCCAAGAATCTAAAAATATAATCTAAAAGAGAACATGAAATAAGTATGGATGAATCATTGTAAAAAAATACATTATAGAAAATGTAATGAAAAAATCAGGACACCATGAAAAAGAACAGATAACATTTAAAAAAACAAACAGGATTTATGAAAATAAAATATGATTAATATATAAAATTCAATGGGTAGATTAAACAATAGATTGTAACTTTCTTTTTTTTAAAGATTTTATTTATTTATTTTTAGAGAGGGAAGGGAGGGAGAGAGAGAGAGAGAGAGAGAGAAATATCAATGTGCGGTTGCTGGGGGCCGTGGCCTGCAACCCAGGCATGTGCCCTGACTGGGAATGGAACCTACAACACTTTGGTTCACAGCCCGCGCTCAATCCACTGAGCTATGCCAGCCAGGCAGATTGTAACTTTCAATATCTAGTACCTTCATTAAAATTCAGGACTTATCTCTAAAATACTTAAAAAGAGAATATATACAAAAGCAGTATAATGGAGTATGTACGATAGGCCAGTCACTATTCTAAGTGCTTCGTATATTTCACCCCTTAATGCTCACAGACTTGGAGGTGGGTATCATCCCTTTTTGTATAGAGGACACTGATTCCCAAAGAGATCAGGTGTCCTGGTTAAGCCTGCACTGTTAGCAAATGACAGGTCTGAGCCCAGAGAGACTCTCTAGATTCCATGTTCTTGACCATGACTGCATGACATAAAGCAGGAATAATAGAGCAACATAAATAAACATCACAAAATACGATGCTAGAAATGAAACATCATCAGGAATTACAATATATTTTGATGGAATAAACTTACAAGTTAAAGGATAGATTTATACATAGATTTCATTTGTTTACCTGAAACAAAGCAAAATTTAAATTTAAAACATAGATTGAAAGTTAAAAAGGATGACACAGAGCTCCAAAATGAGAGAGAGGGAGAAAACATATACCAGAGAAATGCTAACCAACAGAAGGCATCATTCAAACCTTCCATAGGCTCATAATTTACTTGAAACCTAACTTGATCTTCCACTTACTAGCTCTGTGCTTTGCAAAGTACTAAATGTCCCAGAGCCTTAGTTCTCTCGCCTATAACATAGATACTCAGTTCTTCAAATAATGTTGTTTTGTTCAACAGTGTTTTGCTTGTTGAGGGGAAGAAAAGGATTCCTGGCCAGGGCCACTGTCTATATGAGGTCTGAATGTTCTTTGTATGTCCATGGGGTTTTCTCCAGGCATTCCAGATATTCAGAAACAATACTTTGTTTTTTAGTTTCACAGTCCCAGATGGAGTTTTCCCAAAGGTGGGTCACACACAGGGTCTCTCACCCATACCTAACTTAGATAATTAGACTTCTGAGCTGATGAGATTTATACTATATATTGGACTTAGAGGCAATGCTATATTGAGACTTTGGAAGATGCTGGGATGAGAGACATGTATTTGCATGCAGGATGGACATGAATCTTTGGGACCAAATGAAAGACTGTAGTAGGCTAATGTCCCCCAAACATGTCCATGCTCTGCTCCCCAGAACCTGTGTCTAAGTTACATTACACTGCAGAAGGCATTTTGCAGATGTGGTTGAGAATCTTGAGATGGGATGTTATCCTGGGTAATCCGATGTGATCAGTCACAGTGGTCCTTGTAAGAGGGACAGAGGCAGAGACGTAAAGTAGAAGCAGAGGTCGCAGTGATACAGGGCGAGGAGCCAAGGCAAGGAAGCAGATTCCTTGCCACACCCTCCAAAGGAAACACAGCCCTAAGACACCTCGATTTCAGCCCGCTCAGACTGATTTTGGACTTCGGCACTCCAGAGCTTGAAGAGAATAGATTTGTGCTGCTTTAAGCCACAAAGTTTGTTGTCTTTTGTTCAAACAGCAATAGGGAATGAACTCAGGAACCAGCATGCTGCCTGGCATGCTGTAACCAAGCTCTTGCCCCTGACCCAGGAGTCAGCCATGTGTCTCCTGTCAGATCCATGAAACTGCACCAGGCTGGCTTGTTAGCTTGCAGAAGAAGTAAAATCTTAGACCCTTCACGGTTCTTGACACTTAGTTTGTAAAAATGATGGTATAGTCATGGGCATTTTTCCAACTTTTAGATATCCTTCAGCCTTCTAATAAATCCACTTCTAAATCAAATACCATTTAAAAAGCTTTTAATCTTAACAAGAAATAGCTCATGGTTTATATTTGGTTAAGTAAATTATGAATAATATTCACATCAGATATTAATAAAATCAGTTCTTCACTACTCCTGCTCTTTCCTGAAAATAGCCATTAAAAAGAGCAAGTAACTATTGGCAAGAATGTGTTATAGCAGCTTTAATTAGAAAAAAATTCCACTCCTTGTTCTGTTTAGTGTTATTTAAAGAATAATATTTTCCTCAAAAGACATTATATGAAAGGCATTTCTTTTAGTGGAATAGTTCCTAGAGGAAATCTGTTACATGACTGGACCACTAAGACCCTAGAGCTGATAGAAGTTAGGAGGCATATAAACAAGGAATACTTTTAAGGAGAAAATTAAACTGAATGTGTGAAAAAAACAAAGAACCAAAGAAAATTCTCGTGCAATCAAATACATTTATTTTTAGCGTAAGCAAGACAGGTGGTGAACAAAATCATAATAAAAATGCCACCCAGAGATTAGCAGTGGGCCATGCATGCAACCTGAGTGCGTAAAACCAAATTATTTCTGATGCCAGTGTGCAGGCTTTACCCTGTTGTACCAGGCCAAACCGAACAACTGTTGGTGGCCTATTTACAACACATTCACCATCTCAGCTCAAAGCCACATACTAGCTAGGTGACTGTCACCTACACACCTGCCAAGTAAGTAGACAGCACTGCAAGTAGCACTTTACTTGGTCGGTGGCCAATAGCACAAGTGTGGCCAGACACAGATAGACACACAAGTCACCTCCCTGACTTAGCTGATAACCACCCTTCCGTTTCTAGGGGGCAGGAGTACCATGAGATATAGCACAGACTGATACTCACTCTAGGACGGCGGGAGGTGGGCAGGAGTCTCCCCAGGTTTGCACATGGGTGGCCAGAGGTTCTCAGAAGAGCTGTTTGAGCACAACCAACAGAAACACTGCTCACAGTGATGTGTGAGACGAGACTCCTGACATCCTGGTAGATACTCAGGCCCCTGGTGAATGCTGAGTCAGTGAAAGGTTGAGTAGAAAGTATAGATATTTAGGGGTCCTACAGTAAGAAATAGGAGCCAGTGTCCTAGTTTATACAGCTTTGTGTCTACTCCAACCTTGTCTGGATGCAATGTTATTAATTCACAAAATATTAGAGCCAGGATGGATCATCTGCTCCAGGCTCCTCGTCTTACAGGAAACAATGTGGGAGCCCACAGAAGTCAAGTGAATTGACTTCTGATGGTAAAGCATGGTGGAGGCAGGGCCAGGATGGGACACAGAACGATAACCCCCATTCAGGAACGATGACACTGAGTATGTGGCCAAATTTCTCACCAAGGAAGATGAGACGTTATAAACACTTTATTTCTCCAAAAGCCTCGAATGTGTTTAAAGGCATAAACACTCAGTTTAATCAGCTCTTTGCAGAGGGAGCTTTCTTCTCTCTTTGTCTTCCTGTCTCTCTCTGTTTCTCTGTCTCACTCACATGCACACACACATGCACACAATTTTGGTAAATGAAGGTTTCTTGCTACGCAAACATACCCCAACATCTTCAGGAAGACACTATGGAGCATATATTTCAGTCCGGGTCCTTGTGTGAGGTCTGGGAAACTGGCTTATTTTCTAGAACAATAGGCGGTTCTGAAATCAAAAGATCATCATCCCCAAAGGAGGAGTTCTGGTCCGTGTTCACAAAATTGGGGATGTCAAATTTCATGAGCCTGTTCAGCTCCTCCTCGGGTGGCCCGCTGCTTCTGATGCCTTCCTGGAACCGAACGTCACTGTCGAGGGCTGTGGTCTGGGGACCAGCTTTGGCCTTTTCCAAGTGTTCCACTTCATTGATGTAGCAGTGAAAGAGAGACCTGGATTCCTCGTTGCCCTGTCGAGAAAACACTTTATCTGGTTCCAGAGGTCTTCCAAAGTCTGACACAAAGCTGTTCATTCTGAATCTCTTCTCCAAAGACTCTGTGTTGCTGTAAAGAAAAGGGAAATAAAGATTGCTTACAAGCCAGCTCATCCCACTACAGAACCACGGCTTCTGACATGTACGGCATGCCGGCGTATTTCCCCTGAGCACATACTGAGTGCAAGTCCCTGTACAGAGCGTGCAAACACCAGAACTGAGAGACATCACTTCTGAACACGCACAGATAAACGCAAGGCAAATGCCCCAAGATGAGGGCCCATGGACCTTCCTGGAAAGACACACCTTGCTGAGGAATCTGATTCTCAGTGGGGCTCTTGGATCATCTGAATCAGAATTACTTCAACTACTTCTTAAAATGCAGAATCCTGAATGGCAGACCCTCAGAATCTCTGGAGGTAGGGCCCAACAATCTGTATCTTCATAGAATTTTCCAGGATCGCTATTTACGCTCAAAATGTAGACACACTGACCTACATCAGGCCAGCCCAAGCAATGACAATATCTCCCAGAGGTGCATTTCACATTTGTCAAAGCACTGTTGTATCCCTTTATCTCAGTCAGTTCTCAAAACTGACCAGTGCAGCCACTCAGGGCAAGAATTACGATACCAACTCCACAAACCCACAAGCTAAGGCAAGGAACAGTCAGCCTGCCCACCTGAGTCACACAACCAGTTAGTGACAGAAGAGGGAATAGAACCTACATTCCTAATCCCTTGTCACATTTAAGGTGGAACAAATTAGCAATTTAATGATAATAAATCAATAATAAAATAACTCCCCACTAGTCCTACAAGTACACGAAAGAAAGAGCATGGGTAAGATGAGTTCCCTGGTATCCCATGGACTTTAATGCCTTCTTTCCAGACTTATAGAAAAGTTGCTCACACACAAGTGGTGACTCCTTAAGGGCAAGAATCATTTCTGAACAGGTTTTCAAATCCAGACAGAACCTAACCAAAAGTAGGCTGTGTTCAAGGAGGGTGTGACTACCTCAATTTTGATTCTTAACTCTCTTCCTTCCAGCCCCATCACGTGGGATAAAGTGCTGATGACCAAACTCCCACAGATGGGAGGAGCATAGATTCAATACAGGTCTAGAAAATCTGATCCTGTATATACATATACACACAAACCTCTGGATTTCAGAGGTCAGTAACCCTAGAAGCTCTATCACACAGCCCACCGAGAGACTTCTAAATCAGACCTGTCTCCTACTGTGATTATCTGGGTGACATTAGTCACAGAATTCCTCACAGAAGCTCAAGTTTTTCCATTTAGTAGAAAGCCCGGTTCGCAAATCTTCTTGCCCACTGAGCAAACGTGATGTGAAGATCACTGATTTGCAAATCATCAAACATTGAGTAGGTCATGTGTGCAGAATTTAAAGAAAAAACCACTTTAGGGATAGTCTGAATGACTTCTGCTCTAATGAGAATTTAAGTGGTCTCATCTATCAGCAGGTGATTTTCTTCCCCTGCTGCCCACTTCACTAGGGTTTAGAAGATGCTGGAGAACAAAGACCAGTACGCAGCAACCTGTGACCTAACAAGCTAAAATAATTCCTGACTAAAACGTTAGGGTACAAACCTGCCATCTTCTCAGATTGCCGGCCATCAGAATAAAGCGCCCATAAAGATACTAAACAAACAAATAAATATATAAAATAATACCTGGCAAAAAAAGAAGGGCTTCACATGTTTGAAAAGGCCTGATTAAGATTGCCGGGGCCCGCACCATTCTCAGCTGCAGGTCTAAGGACTAGTAGTAGCTTTGCCGCCTGCCTGGAGCATCAGCTGAGGGGAAAGCAGACCCAGAAACCCAGCTGTGTGCAGCAGCTCCTCCAGAGCACAGGGATCATTGTTCACAGCCAGGGGGTCCATTAAGCACCCTGGTTGAAGAACAAAGGCCCAGGAGTCCGAGAGTACTGCCCCTCCTCAGGGCAGAGCTGAGGCCTCTGAGATGCCTTCCTTGTTCCCCAGCCCGCCCCTGAACTTTTTCCTGATGGTTTCTTGGGGTGGGAACAATGCAATTTGTCTGATTCTCCTTGTCTGAGAACAAGGGAAAAGTTCATTTTTGTACTCGCAGACTCTGGTAAACATTAAATATTCAACAGGTTGTGCTTTCATTCCTCTTTTCTTTCCTTGACTGATCAATTAAAGGGTTTCCATGTGAAAGCTATGATCATGGACACAGCTTGCTTCAATGTGTCAATAGTTTCTATTCATCCTGCCACTGTGTGAAATTTACATACAGAAATCCATAGATCTTAAGTGTCAAAGTCAATGTGTTTTTATTAATTTATATGTCCATGTAACCACCATCCTCAATTAAGATATAGAATATTTCCTTTATCCCATTAAGTTCCTTTCATTCATTTTCCACCCCCTTTAGGTAACACTGCTCTAAACTCCATTTCCATTGAATAGCTTTGCCTATTCTATTTCAATGTGTGTACACATTGAATCAGACTTGTAACATGGTCAGATTTTCCACCTGTTGATAGGGGTAGACCCCTCGGAGTGGCAGGGCTTCCTTGGGAACCACTCACTGCATCTGCACTTGCCAGCTGGTTCCTGTGGCTTTGGCCATTATCAAAGACCTTGAGTGCTGACACTCTCCTGCTAGTAGGTTTTAGCTGCATTGCGTATACTCTATAGTCAATGCCACATTCAGGTGAACTGCAACACAAGGTAGAATGTGATTTCCACTTTCATAAGGTCGTGTGCTGCCCTGAACTCCTCTCCACCTGGACAAAGGACACTTAGCAAAGGCTACCAGCAGAGGGTATTTAAGGCACATGATGTCTTGGGTTTGATAATTTTTTAAAGAAGTCCAAAATGCTCAACATAAAAATGTGATTCAAGCCTTCCCTGCTACTCTTGCTCTCCAGCAGATTTATGATAATGGAGCCATAATGCTTTAACAAGACAGCACAGGGAGTAAATGGCTCCTTCACTGAGAAAGCAGGGGAAAATGAATCTTCTCTCTTCATTGCCCATGAGGTATCCAGGTAAGAGGGTTTTACTCCCCCACACACAACAACACATATTCCATGGGGAAAATAATCCCCATTAATGCTGCTTCTTGGGTCTAAAAGCTTTTAAGAAAGGTGATGTCAGCTTTATAACAGCCTTCCCCCTTTACAGTGCCCTTTACTAGTATGTACCAGTACCTGGTCCTCCTCGCCCTCCCAGGCCGGGCAGCCAGGTGGTTGTGGCAAGCTCTGACCCATGAGCCGTGAGAGGAGGGGATGTGCTCCTCCTGAATGAGGGACAGAAGAGCAGAGGTGAGGTCTCCAGGCTTCCTCCTCTCTGTCCCAGCAGTCCCAGAGGCTGAGTGTTGGGGCTACTGCAGCTGCACGTGCAGAAGCTCCGGTCCACCTTTCCCCAGCCCTTGGCAGACACGTAGCTTGAGTACGAAGTAAGCTCATGTCGTGCTGGCCTGAGATATGGAGAGTTGTTTCTTACTGTCTTATAACCTAGTCTTAACTATTGCATGCTCTCTCCCTCAACAGAAGCCACTGGGAAGTCAGTGATTCCCATTGAAGTTCTTATCCTAATATGGTCCCAAGTCTTAAACCTGAGGGAAAAACACTTGCCAGTTTTATTATGATGTCATTAGTTCTGTGCAGTTGAATAGATTTAAATTCTTTGCCATCCAAAGAGATGGCAAATATGTGATCTCTCTCAGGTAAACTGTGACTGATTCCTGGCGGCTGCCTAGAGTGGTGTTTTGAACATGACTCTGAAGCAGAGTTGTGGCTGTGCACAGAAGACAATACAATCGATGAGTGTTGTCTGTGTGTGGTTATGGATACAGAGAGTGGGGGCAGGGGTGGTGGTCTCTGCCATTCTGGTGTCTCACCACTGCAAAAGGGATACACAGACCCTTCCTGTGTGTCAGCAACGGTGAGACCCTGGTGAGCCATTCAAGCCCCTAGATGCCTCCATGGGGGATAAGATGGAATTCAATAGCAGATTCACCACTAATCCATTTTGAGCTTGCAGACTTGGTCAGGTATCTTAACCAGAACATTGGAGTCATATCCATGATATCCTACCCAAGGAAGTTCTTATGACAAACTACCCAGACAGCTTCTACATAAAGCAATCAGAATTCAGACATGTCAGTCCTTTCAGTCCATCACTGAGTGAGATTCTCTATGTAGATTCTCTGTATTCATCTTACTGTTTCACTGGGAGACACACCCACGCTTAAGCTTGGGTAGATGAGGCAACATTTTGACAAGCGGAGATGCTACGTGAGTGCTTGGGCCCTGGCTGTCCAATGGGAGGATGGGTTCCTTCTTCTCCCTCCTACTCCTTACCCAGACTTCCACCAGCACCGAGGGGTGGACTCACCTTCACAGGGTACCACTGTGATCCCAGCATATGCCCAAGGCTCCCTAGGCATTAGCTCACTTAATTTTTACCATAATCCTAAGAGGCAGGGACAACTATATTTTTACAAATGAGGAAACTCAAGCATAGAGAGGTTAAAAATCCAGCCAAAATCTCAGTAAGTAGATCTGGAAATCTTTGACTCCACAGGTCATGCTAGGTCCAATATGTAGTAAAACAAACCTGATTGTTTACTAATATCTTTGGTTCCACAGAAGAAGATTAAAAATCACTGTTACAAGATCATTTACTGAAGTGGTTACTAGCAGGAGCTTCAGAGTGAAAGAGGCTGTGGCCTGGTTTCACAGGATTTGTTTTTTCACCTGTGAGGCCTCAGACAAGTGATTCAGCCTCGTTTTCCTTGTCTGTAAAGAGGGAACACTTACAGCGCTTATCTCAACTTCCTATGAAGATTTCGTGAGAATATACCCATCAAATGATTAGTAGACCCTAGTATATGGTAAACATTTTTTAAAAGGCCTCAGTATTTTCAATGGTTTATCATTCTTTCCTCTATGCCTAAGTATCACAGGCAAACTTAAAATGGGTTATTTTATATTAAAGCTGGCTGGATGGAAAGAATAATGTCTGTTTTAGAGAAAATTTCTGCTAAATAAAGGTCAAATTTATTCAGATCAAAAAGCCCTTTTAACATTTCTACTTAGAGATTTTTCTGCATGTCTGCTTCCTTCTGTTTTCTGTTGATAAACTGCAACAAAATGCCTTATCTTACATTGCCCTGGATTCCAAAAGCATTTAAGGTGTATCTCAGAGGGCTGACCCACTACTGTATTAAAAGTAAAAAAGAGGTAAGACTTTCTTCTTAACCTCACTGAAAGATGTCGAGTCACAATCACCCCTGATCTTTGATTGAGATTATTCAGAACTGCCATCAAATGAGAAACCATTTGCAGTAGAACTGAACTGCCTATTGGAAGACTGGAAATGCAAATCTCAGCTTTTCAAGGTCATCATGACACGTCAGGTGTCTCCAGAGAAACAGAACAGAGAACCAAAAGGATGTGTGTGAGAGA
Organism: Phyllostomus hastatus; assembly: GCF_019186645.2. NCBI lineage: Eukaryota > Metazoa > Chordata > Mammalia > Chiroptera > Phyllostomidae > Phyllostomus > Phyllostomus hastatus. Next base: position 37,906,891 of record NW_025333872.1, on the reverse strand, counting down.
GAGATGTTTTCTTCCTTTCTTCCTTTCTCTCTTCCTTCCTTTCTTTCTTTTCTCCCCCCCCGCCGCCTTTCTTTCTCTCTCCATCTGTCTATGGAGAGATATATAGATTTATTTTAAGTAATTGGCCCATGGGACTGAGGAGACAGGCAAGTCCAAAAACTGCCAGTAGGCCAGCAGGCTGCAGACCCAGGGCAGAGTTGCAGTGCAAGTCTGCGGCAGTCTTCTGCCAGAATTCCTTTTAGCTTACGGCAGGTTAGTCTGTTTCCAGGAAGGCCTTCAACTGATTGGATGAGGATCACCCATATTATAGAGGATGATTTGCTTTACTCAGAGAATACTGACATAAACATTAGTCTCATCTAAATACATACACATGTACACACACCTTCACAGAAACATCTGGGATAATGTTTGACCCAATATCTGGGTGCCATGGCCTGGCCAACTTGACCCATAAGATTAACCGTCACAGGAAGTCATGTTCTGTTTTGGGCTAGGGTTCCCACCTATACAATCACCTGCATCCTACATCAAACAAATCCATCTTAATGACTATATTGCAAAACTGCATCCATCCCTCTGAGGAAAAGGAAGATAATGCAGTGCTATTCTTGCCTGACCACTCAATGAGATGTGCCCTAATCTGAGTTTTGTACTCAGCCTTTCTTACCACTGTTGCAATCCACACCGTAGTTTCAAATCCCATGGACCAACATAACAGAGGTAAAGGCCTGTGCAAATGTCTATGAGGACTTGGAGAGAGAAAGGGGAAAGTTCACACCTTTTCAGTGGCTGTTACAGAGATTCTCAACATTATGTCTCCAGATGTTGCAATAAAATGGTATTTTCCTTTTGTGTAAAAGGAATTTAATTTTTTTCCAGACCCTGATGTCTGGAAATAGCTGAGTTATGGACAGAACTGTTCCTGTACCCAGACATTTGTTATAGTTCAAGTGCAGGCTACAGACCAAACGACAGGCAGGCACTGGAGACTATGTAGTGAAATGCAATAAAAAGAACACTGCTGTCAGGCTGTGCACATTCAGTGAGATGCTGAATGTAAAGGATTAGGAATAGTGCCACGTTTCTTCCATTACTTCCCAGGTCCCTTCCACCCTCCCCCATCCTGCTCTCGGCTTGGAGCTTGGCGGCTGCTTGTGTTGCTGTGTTCAGCTGGTGGGAGCAATGGTGAGAGATGAGAGGGAGGGAGGGAGGGAAGAAAGTAAGGTGCGGGTATGATCAGAGGCTCCCTCTCTGAGAGATCACATTGGGTGTCTGTGGCCCTCTCTCCAAAGTCACAGCTCCTCTCTGCCGCCACCGCCTTCTCAGCAGGGCTCCCAGTCAGGCCTCCCTCAGACTAGGGTGGTAGCTGCTCCTCAGGATCGCTAGCCCTGGCTGCTGCCCTGTCCTGTGGGGCTTTTGTCTCCCTCCCTGGTCACAACATATCAACAGCTCCTTCACCAAACGCTCTTCTAACTCCCTGATGCGAGCGTCTGCCTGCGCCTGCTGGGGCCCACTACGAAGGTTCCAAGGCATGACCTTCCCCACTTTTTAAAAGGAGTTAGAATAAAAAAAATCTCTAAAACATTTCTGAGATTTTTGGAGCTATAATTGAATAATTACCTTCTGATGTTACTCAGTGTTCTTTAAGTATTCCTGTAATAATTTCCTCCTCAAATCCAAAGCCCAAGAAAAATATTCTTTATTCTACTATGAGAATCACATAATCTTTGATGTTTCCTTTTTTATCCTAGTTTCAAGGAAACTCAGCATTGAACTCATTACTTATTGTCAATGATTAATTCAATCGAATACTCAGTAACAACTCTTTCTCTACTCCTTGAAATGTTTTTTCAAACTAGTTTTCACCCTGCTTTGCTGTTGTTTTATTCACTGTTTTTAGTATGGTGAGTCATCTAAATTCTTTTGGGACTAAGGAGAAACTGCATTCTATTTAATCAGTCTTTCATCACAAAAACCAGGCCTGAATCAGCATTAGGGCTGTATGAAAAGACCAAAGACCCAGGTTCACACGGATCCACTTGCAAACACACCCCAGAGGCAAGAGGCCAGGGGGAAGGCAGATGCCGCCCATGGGCACCTGGGGCTGGCAGCTGTGGTAACTTTCCCTGTTTCTTCCTTCCCTGTGGGACTTAACAGATATTTAGGAACAGCCCAGACTTACTCTTGGTGTGGGGCTCCTGTCTTCGTCAGCAAAGTCAGCACAAAAAACATGAAAATCACGAAGACTGCAAGACCAACCCAAAATCCAATCACAATGGAATCTGCAAGACAGTTAACATGGGATCAGTATATTCCAGCAGCTGAGAACTTGAACCTTGAAGAAGTCTGGGCTTTGGGGATACATGAAATGAGATAGAACATCAACAATCTTAGGAGACAGTCTTGACCCCTCCATCAGCTGGGGACAGACAAGATGTAAGGAATGAGCGACAGAGACAAATCTGTGTTGCCTCCAGGTTCTGGTCTCAGGTAACACTGAGGGACATCAGCCTCACTGACCACTGGTTTCCATACCCCAATAAAGGAACCCAGGACACAGCAAAGGCCATCTGGGTCCCCAAGAGTCCACCGAAATGTCTTGAGTGATAGAATGCAGTTTTTAGCAGAAACTACAATATGAAGTTTAAAGTGAATTTTGATTCAAACCAACCCAATTTTGTGTTTTCACTTCGCTTCATGCTGAAATAGTTCGGGTCCTCATCACCTCTCCGTGAGCACCCATGAATGACGTCCTGCGCCATCTTCCACTTTCCATGAGCTTCATCTCGGTACAAACCTGCTCCACCATGCCTCTGACAACACTGCTCGTCTGTGAGAAACTCTTCAACAAAGCTCGACCCGACCTCTTCCAGGTTGAAAGAGATGCCACAGGTAAAGCACTTTACACAATGTCTGGCATCTGAGAAGAAGGTACCCCACATTTGCCAGCCATCATTGTTAAAATTATTTTCTCCCAGCCTACTCCTACTTTAAAAGCCATGTTTCCGATCAGACTAGGGGACATTGTGTCCCTGTATTTACCTTAATTTCCAGCGACAATTTCCTAACCCCCAGGCCTTTTTAGGGGCTCTTACCTTTACCTGACTAGAATAACATCCCCCCACCGAGAGCTGATGACAGCCCACCCGCCCTTCAAGCCCGGTCGGTACACCGTCTCTTCCCCAGCCTGAACCAACCCCGCCAGCAGATGTGCTCTCTCCCTCCGTTGAGCCCCACGGCCTTGTGCCTGTGCTTCTCTCCACGGGCCCTCCTGTGGGGAAGTCACAGGGTGTGTCTCTGGAACAGGATGACACTGGACTGTCCACAGAACCTGCACCTACATGATAGGGTCTCAGGTCTGGGGCAGACAACGCAGCTGAATTATTTTACGTTTTCTGACTTATTCTGAGAAGTTAACCAATGTGAGAATACAGTGAAAATGCATAGCAATTTTTTAAAAAATAAATGGCTTATACACTAGGTGTGTTTAAACGCAAAGCATTATTATTATTAAATTCTAATTCATTTTTTCTAAAGTAAAGATATCAGATTAGCGGTTAACTCTGTATAATTCATACTTTCATTCTACATATACCATTGCCCAAAGGTTAACAACTTTCATTCAACAATGTGAATAGTCAGCACTCTGGATGCAAAACTAATGTATCTTTCCTGGGGTTAAATATGCCAAAGAAATAGAAACTGTAGGTTTTGCCTTACAATACAATGGAAATTAAACCTAAAAAGGAAATAAGGACAAGTTCCAAAAAACACATGTAAACAAGTGCAACTGACATGTAACAGTAATATCTCAACTACGAGTGCACAGGCTATGAAACACCGTTGTACAAACAAAAGACAGCATGCTGTGCTTCATCAACTGCCTGCAGGCAGAACAAAAGCAAATTCTAAAAATGACACAGCAGCATTACATTTAAGCCCTCAATTGCAAATGGGATCTAATTGACTGATTTTTCAAATCTGTCCACTGGGAAGGGGTTCTCACGAGGACAGCTTTCAAACTGCAGAGGGTACCTGTGCCTCCGTCAGCTCCCCGATTCCCAAACCCAGGGTGGGCAGAGGTGGAAGTGGGGTGCCTCTCATCCAGCCCAGGCCCTTCCCTCCATTCTGCCAGTGCCCCAGGGAGCTGATCAAAAAGCAATAATGATGAGGGGCAGGAGAGAGTCACAGCCCTTGGAGGATCATGGGGGAGCAGAGTGCAGAGGTTCTGTGGTTAAAATTTGAGAATCTCTGTGATCCAAATGTTTCCTTGACCATGTGGCATCTATGTTTCTCATCATAATATGTTTCATTTATCCTTGCTTACTTATGTAGTTTTGTCACATTTCCCTTCAAACAAAATTCTGCTTCCTCCAATTATTTCCTTTAATTCTCCTCTACCCCACCCTCTGCTTCAGGGGCTGATCCCAGGGTACTTCTCACCCCAACCCCTCTCTGGGAGGGTGGGAGGTCCCCATCTTACCCCAGGAACATACAAACTCTCTTGAAATTTTATTTCTATGACACATTTCAAGGGCATGGGCACTGTGGTAAAATGGGAACGCACAGCCCCTGGTCTTCCTCAAAACACCCTTTCCTGGGAGGAAGTCAGCAGTGAGGTTTGAATGAGTCCCGTGGTTAAGGAAGCCAAGAGAAGCCTTGCTTGTCCAGAAACTGGGTTACCGAGAAAGCAATACAGTAAGGGGGTAGAGAAAATTGCCACAGGAATTCCAAGTGGGATGTGTCGTAATAAAATAATTTCCCCTTAACCTGACCTGCAGTGAATGAAAGGAAACAAGAGCGCTGAAAGCTGACAGGTGCATGCTTTTCAGCAGGATGGCGCTGTTGTGCACGTAGCATTTTTTTCTACTCTGTGTAGCAACCACCCCATCACCCAGGCTCTCCATCTCATAGGAATAAATTGTGACCTTTGCACCCTGTGGTTGTATGAAAAACAAAGGTTAGTGTTTAATTTGAAATAGAGGACCCAGGACACCAGAGCTAGCACTGTCCCTGCAACACTTCTGGCTCCTAAGGCACTAGGGTCAGTTCTGTGGCAGGAATTCTGGGCAAGGTGCCAACAGCAATGTTCAGGTACTTGTTTTTGCTGCACTCCCAATGCCACCTCTTACTCCAGGTCTTCAGAGCTCTGGCTCTGCTTCTCAGCTCAGTGACCCGTCTTCCGGCTGATGTATCCATGCACGCATTGTATCAGGTGTTATCTGCAAGTTGACATAGGATAAAATCATGGAATGTGCCCACCAGCGATGGCTCAGAAAAACAGATGCTCCTTCAGCCTTTCCTCAACACAGCAGCCAGAATGGTCCTGCTAAGATGTAGCCATGTCCACTCATCGACTTACAGGCTTTTGCTTCTGCTTCTCTAAGAATATCTGGTCTCATCCAGCCAAGTCCTTCACAAATGTCCTGTTTCTCTTCTTCCCTTCATACCAAAATTCTTGAGAGATTTTTCTTCTTCTCTTATTTTTTTCTTGAACCCATTCCACCGGCCTTTCACTCTTACTACTCCACTAAAACTGCTTTTAAAATCATTGCCAATAACATCTACATTTTAAGTCCAACAGTTAATGCTTGTCTGTCAACTAACTTGACCTAATACCATTTGACCTGGACCAGGGTCTCGCCCTTGGGACCCTTCTTCACGTGGCTTCCAGGAAACCACAGTTGCCCAGTTTCCTTCCAGTCTTCCCGTGAAGTCGACTCAGGCTCTTTCGCTGCTGCCTCCTCAACGCTCCCAGTTTTTAAATGCTAGTGTGCCCCAGGGCTCAATTCTGGACCTCTGTCGTTTTCTACCTACACTCATTTGTCCATCTCTTGGGTGTGAATATCATGTATACGCTGATGACTCTCAGATTTCACTGAGCTCCTCCTCCATCACGTCTTCTCACATGTCTGACAGGTCTCAATGTAACAGATCCCCAACTGAGCTCACAATCTGCCTGCTTCTCCTACAGTGGTCCCCATCTCAGCTAACAGGAGCCATCCTGCCAATTCCTCAGATCACAAACCCCCAGTTATCCTGGGATCTTCTCCTTCTCTCTCACCCCACTGCCAGCTGTTGACAAATCCTGTTTGATCTGTCTTCAAAAAATATCGAGAATTACAAACTTCTCACTGCCCCACTGCCCGCCCACCATGGGCTAATCCTTGCTGCTTCCAGTCCCATCCCCCCCTTTCTTGCTGCAGAGTAGATTTACTGAGACCTAAGCCAGAGGCCACTCCTCCTCTCCAAACCCTCAAATGACTCCCCCACCCCTACCAAAAAAAACAGCCAAAGTCCTCAGCATGACCTCTATGGCCCTGGCACCCTCTTCTCATTATCTGACTTCATCTCCTGATGCTCTCTGCCTCTTACCGACTCCCCTGGGCCCAGGCTGGCCTCCTTGTTGTTACTTGCAGGTTGCATTTCACAATTGTGTAGAGCAGTTTCTAGAATGTTCTTCCCCAGATATCTTACAGCTCAATTTCTTACTTCTTTAAGGTCTTCTGTCAAGTTTTCCTTCTCAGTGAGGCCTTCCATGACCATGATATACTTTTGGCTCCACATTCCACATCCTGTCCCTACTTTATTTTTCCTTTTTTTGTTTTATCACCATCTGGCATAGTTTGATTATTTAACTTATTTATTTTCTGACTGCCCCATTACAAGGCAAGGTCTGTAAGAGGAGGTATTTTTGTCTTATCTGTTCACTCTTATATGTACAATGCTTAAAATAGTACTGCACAAAACAGGCACTTAGTACATATGTGCTGAATGAATGAATGTCCACTCCATTAGTGCTGCATGTATGTCAGACATATGTCCACTTCTGATAAGTTGTATGGTTTAATACCAGATTAAAAACTAAGGACAAAAGAAAATTCAAATGACCATCAAAGCCTGTTTCTCAGATGAAAGACCCTTTGAAGGTAGAAATCTCAATTTTAGTAGGCAGAAGAACTTAATCCAATTAAGAATGTAGCTACTATTGCCAAGAATGAGGTGTTGCAGATAAAGCAAATGAATGAAGGTAATGGCTATGAACCTTGTTACCCTGACCTTGAAATGTCTTCCTTCTCTTCTTTTGAACCTGAACCTAACTGGCTTGGAATTCTGCTCAGCCAAACAAGGAGACATACTTGAAGGTCAGAATCATATCATTTTAAAAGCAGAACAAACTACACCAATGTACACAGTAAAATAGTTGACTTTTTTATTTTCCTGTATGTATGGAGGATTTTTAAAATTGTTTTATTCTTTCCTACGTCTCTTGTTTATTGTCAGGTTCCTGAAGCTAAGGGCATCCTTAGCTGGGCATCCACATCAACCACATCTCTCACTGAATCAGAACAGGAAGGACTCAGCCAGGCAGTCTTGGTTTCTCCTGATGGGAGTGTTAAATCTCCAGAAGCCCTCCTTAGCAATCATATAGTATATAAGGATGGAGCGTGTTGCATGTCTGCCTGTGTTTTGCAGGGATTTTTTCCAGCTATAAGCAATTCCAGAATGTAATATGTTTCCAAAACATTTTCAGTTGTCTCTGGAAATGTACCAACCAAAATTACAGCTGTTGGTCTGTCTTTTTTGCCCCTTAAATTAAGAGAAAGAGGCCAGAGCAAACTGACACAAAAATAAAATGTATGCCACCAAGGTATAAAAGCCCATATCACACACAAAAAAATATATGGCTATTTGTCCAGTCATTTTGATATCCACTAAAATTCTTAATAAGCAAGTGCCCTTACTTAAAGACTGTCCCAGAAAAGCAGCAGATTAAAGAACTGAAGGGACTGAAGGAGGGGAGTCTCACACACGGCCGCAAACAGCCCTCCATCGGGTGGTCATCGGAAGCATATCTGAACGGGTTCCAGGGGCTTCCTCTTCTTTTTTTTTAAATTTCCATAGAGAAGTACTGAGCAGACATCAAGAAAGGAATGAGTGAAAACATTTCATTATCACTATTCACTTCAGGGGAAAAGGATATGTAGTTTACTTAATGATTTCTTAAGGAACAAAAATAGAAAGCCCTCTGTCCAGGAAGTGAGTAATTCTGAAGCCCTTTGCAGACCCACTGTTGGAGACCAGAGGGTGGGAACCGGCGGGAGTGTTACGTCCGCCCCTCAAATGCCTGGCTGAAGGCTTGGCCGCAGCCACCAGCAAACAGTGGCATCTAAGCCGTACATGAACCCTGGGTTGTGTGCAGGGGAATGGAAACAAAGTTTAAGCCACTTAATTAGCTGAAATAGGGAGTTGACCAAGATGGAAACTTAGGAGGCTCTGGAACTCCCCTTCTAAATACATGGGTGCACCAAATACATGGCTACATATGGAGCAGTTCCCTCTGAAAGAGATCCAGAAACAGCTGATCAACTCCTGCACACCTGGCAAATAAGAACACATCTAAATGGGTAGGAAAATGCTGAGATACACATTTGCCATAAGCCCCACCACCAGCACAACATACAATGGGGCAGAACCCCAATTCCCACTTTCTCCCTGGGGAGGGAAGGGTTTCGATTGTACATATGGAGCCTCAACTTTTAAGACTCTCACTGGAGAGATGGGCCCCCAAAACATCTAGTTCTGGTTTGCATCCATGAGAACCCCAAGACTACAGCAAACAAAAAAGCAGTTCTCCACGGACCCACAGACCCTACCATGGCTGTCCTGCAGGGGCTCAGTGCAGAGGGAGCTGGCAAAAATACCCACCTCCCTCTCTTTCTTTGAAAGGAGTTTACCTGCTTACTCTAAAAGATGCTGCCTGAGGGTCAGGCTTCTAATTTAACAGGCAGTTAGGGGCCAGCTATGGTCCTTCCCAGAGACCAGAGAAGCCTTTGAACACCTCCCCATCCCTCTCCCTCCACCTGACTCCAATAATAAAACCATGTGGCCATATCTCCCTGTGCACAGGTCTGGTGTTCCAGCTTTTGCAGCAGCTACCCAAGGGATCTCCTGGCTCTGACAGGCAATGGAGCTTGCATTCCTGAGTCCCACAAAGAAAACAAAGAAGCAGTTCTTCACAAGTACAGTTCCCCTCATGTCTATACATAAGGCCCAGCATAGAGGGAGCCCACAAAAAGGTCCATCTCCCAGTTTCTTCCTGGAAAGATTTAAGCATGTACTTTCCTAGCCACTGCCTGAGGGTCTGGCTTCTGATCAAACTGCATCTACATGCTGACCATGTTCCCCCTCATGTCTCAACGTGGGGACGTTGAGACATAGACAGGTCTCGGCACACCCCCAGCTACTGAGAGCCACTGAAAACAAAGATGGCTGCTTGGATGATCATCCAAGTCTGAGAGACAGACAGCGCTGGCGGAATAACAGGGTTCATCTCCCACGTAAGACCTCACCATCAAGACTGGCAGAGGTGGCTTTTGCATCTAATGCCTAGAAACCTCACTGAGAGTCAAGGAAAATGAAGAAATAGAGGAATATGCTTCAAACAAAAGAACAAGATAAATCTCCAGAAACAGATCCAAATGATAGAGAGGTAAGTTATTTACCTGATAGAGTTTAAAGTAGTGGTCATAGACATAGGAGACCAGCTCCTTGACATAGATCTTGGAAATGATTCTTTGAATTTGACACCAAAAGCAAAAGCAACAAAAGCAAAAATAAACAAATGGTACTATATCAAATTAAAAAGCTTCTGCACAGCAAAAAAATAAAAAGGCAACATACAGAATGGTGAATATTAGCAAACCACATACCTGATAAGGGGTTAATACAACTCAATAGCAAAAAATATAAAACCCAATTTAAAAATGGGCAAAGGACCTAAAGAGATATTTTTCCAAAGAAGACATCCAAATAGCCAATAGGTACATGAAAAGGAACTCAGTGTCACAAATTGTTAGGGAAATGCCAATCAAAACCACAATGAGCTATCACCTCACACCTGTTAAGATGTCTATTATCAAAAACACAAGAGATAAATGCTGGCAAGTATGGGGAGAAAAAGGAACACTTGTACACTGTTGGCGGGAATGCAAACTGGTTCAGCCACTATGGAAAACAGTATGGATGTTCCTCAAGAAATTATATAACTACCATAGATCCAGCAATCTCACTTATGGATATATAGCCAAAGGAAATAATCTAAATCTAAACAAAATATTAAACTCATAGTGACAGAGAGTAGAAAAGTGGTTGCCAGGAGCTGAGTAAGGAGTGGGGGGGATAGGAAGATGCTGGTAAAACAGTACGAACATTCAGTTATAAAACGAATTAGTTAATTACACTGTACTGTATAACTGAAATTTATAAGAGAGTAGAACTTAAATGTTCTCATAAATAAATAAATATCTGAGGTTATTAATATGCTAATAAATTCAATGAGGAAAATCCTTTTATAATGTACACAAATACCCAAATCCTCACTGTACATTTTAAGTATATTACATATATATTTGTCAATTATACCTTAAAAAGCTGAAAAAAGAAAGAAAGTCCTCCTTGCAAAGGAGCAGCAAATGGGCAGATGGGATCACAGGTGCCCAGACAGGTCAGCATGGTAGCGGCCAGGAAATACTAAAAGAACAAAAGCACCTCCTTTGCCACATTTGCATCTCCAATTCTAATATGTCATATACTTCCTAAGATGTTTCATTCATCTGAACCAGCCACAAACCTAAAAGGTTGGTAGTGCTATGCATATTCATTCTGAAATAACCAACCATCTCAGAATCTTGATGGTGTAGCCACAGGAGGGCCTGGGAGTGGGCAGCCGTTCCCACTTACTCTGTCAACTCTACTTACGGACACAAAGAAGCTTCCTGACGGTCAGCCAGCATTCAGCTACGACTGGAGGTAGACAGTAACCTTTCACAAGATTATTTTTCCTTACTCTATGCTGGGTTATCAGTCACTCCAACAGCATGTCACATGGTTCACAAAACACAGAATTAGGAAGGGTCGCAGGCTATTCTTGCCCACCATTGTGAACACACACAGATAGACTGCTGCCCCAGCTCCAGAAAACCAAGGGAGCAGAGAGATGCCGTTGATCATGTGTTACAAAACAAAGTTCTTCAATTAAGAGTTCCAGATTCTACTTTTGTCACTTTTTGATAGTCCAAATGTTCACACAGTTTGGGAGAGCTGATATTGTTAATGTTTTAATAAAACATCTCAGTTTAAGAGTGATATTGGTTCACATTCCCACACTAAGCGAATCTTTCAAGTTCCTTGTCACTCAGAACCACCAAGGCCCTCGTGTATTACCATCCCTGGACAATCAGCCTGTGTTTGGGGAGGTGCTATTTGAGGTTTTGGTGAGTAGAGGATAGATTCTATAAAAAGAGAGAATGTTCAGGAAAAGCAATCACTGGGGATTTCACAGGTTAAGACAGATTCATATTATGCTCACAATGGAGACCTGGGTAAGACTTACATTTATGAGCCTTCAGTCCTTCAAAGGAAACGGGTCCAATCTCGTAGTACTCATATTCCCAGGTGTAGTCAGAATTAGATGCAGACTGCTGAGATGTTCTGTTAGAAATTAACCTCTGGGCAGACATCTCCACCCTGCACAAATGGAGAAAGGCAAGTGCAGAACCTGTTAATTCATCTGCAACTGCTCAGGTACTCTGATTGCTCTTGACCACTCTTGGCAGTTGAACAGGAAAAGCCCTGAGGAAGGTCTTATCCACCTGGTCAGGGAGAGGCCCTCATGGGGGGCCCATACCTCACACCAAGTGACCATTCTTTCCTTTTCTCTCACCACGAGAATGGGGTGTATTTGGTGTTGGACACCATGCCTTCTTCTGTTGTTGTTCCCCAGAATTTAATCCCGTGCCTGGCACATAATCAACTTCTGATAACTGATGAAAGAGGGAAGGGATGGGAGGAGAGAGCAGAGCAACGTCTCTGAGAATAAATCTTCAGCCTCACTGCCTGTACCTGCATGAGCAGGTGAAGAGCCTACACAGAATGAACAAAATCAGTATCAGAAGTGAACTCAGTTTTTCTCTATTGAGCCCCTGACATGCAGTAATAAAGACATGCAGCCTATGTCTAACAGAATGGGGTGAAGAAAAATGGACAAGGCAGCAAAGTGGGAGAAGATCCTCAATGGAAGTCTCACTCCTGCCCACTCCTAAAGTTTGTTCTGTTTACAGGATGTCCCAAGTGTCTTCTCTCTGATGATTTCAGATTAGAAAATTCTGACTTGAGAGAACAGGTTGCACTGTGCAGCATGGATACCAAAGGTGACAAGTCAGCAGTGCCAGTATTCAATACTGAGTGCCTACTGTAGACAAGACACTGCACACTGTGGGTGGTAAAGATGAACTGGGACTTTGAGCAAACAAGTCGGGAGGGTCTACGTTCAGCTAGGGCTTGCAGCAGTTCTCACACTCTGTGTAATCGCGAGAACCGTGCACTCGAGAACTCTACACAAAAAATTGTAAGGTTACAATAAAGCTCTGTGGTTCTAATGTCCCCTCCCCTTAACTTCCTCTTCCCCTCTGTAAAGACCCCTCCATCCTGGCACACAGGCCAGAGTGTGCATGCCCTGGGTTGCAACCCTTTTTTTTTCCTGAATAAACCTTTTGTTGATGAAACATCTGATCAACATGGGATAGGAGGAAATGCTTGAGACACCAGGACACCAGAGGCCTTCCCTTATAACAGGGGATAAATAAAACGTGACAAAAAACTGTAATGTGAATGAAATACCAGCCAAAACCAAGATTCACTGAGCAGTCACCACCACTGGGGCCCACTCACCAAAATCTTTCTGAGGTTCCCCTTCTCCCACCCCCACCATAGGTCAGCATCAGCTACCTCTGGAGCACAACCCCCAGAGAAACTGAAGCAAAATCTCCGCCATGCTTCTGCGCCAAGGCCAGAGTCTCCCCTTTCCCTCTTCCCCACCCCCTATAGAAACAGACTCCACCCCCTGGGCACCACATCTTTCTGGAGAGGGAGTGCCTGATCCAGAGGTGCGTGCCAGTGTCAGAGTGCCAGTGTCAGAGTCGGAGCGTGACTCTGAGGGCCCTGCCAGGCGAATTACTCCTCCAGAATAGAAGAGAATGTACCAACTCTCATTTGGGAAAGAAAATTACACAAATTTTAAGAATAGCTGACCTTTAAATAAGTATTCAGCTACCTAATGCCAGCACAAAAATAACATAAAACCATTACCACAGTATATCATCTTTGGCTTTTCTCTTATTTGAACAAGAGGCTATTTCCCTCAACTTCAAAATTAATTTCCTTGGGAAATGAGAATTAACAACACAAACCTAAGAGGTACCATCCTCATTTATGAGAATTTTATGAGAGAGAGAGAGAGAGGATTAACCCTTCAGTTATAGGGTTCAGAGATAAATGGCAGATTAGGATAAACATAATTTCTATTTGAGAATGTTACAAATTTCACACCAAACAGGGAAGAAGTCAGCGGATTTGAAGTTGGAAGACCAGGGCTTCATCGTTGCTCCACCTGCATTTGCTGTGCAACCAGACAAGACTCTCACCTCTCCCAGCCACACTGACCTCATCTGCAAAACCCATCACCCGGCTGCCCAAGCCACTGCTGTCGGGACACAGTTCCGGCTGCGGTCACTAACAGCCACCATCAACACCCACCTGGCCCACTTCTCGAAACTGGTGTTTTTGCTTCTACTGTTCCTAACCCATTGCAATGCTTTCCCCACACATTAGCCAATGACCTTAAAAAAAAATTGTCTTTGTCATTCTTTTGCTTAATACTTTTAATGCTTTCTTACTGATCTAAGGACAAAGTTCAAAATCCTTAAAATGTCCTAAAAGTCACGACTTGGGCCTAATGTCTCCTCTGATCGTGCCACATGCCCTATCAAACTGTCCCTGCATTGACTGCATTTCCTTGGACACGTTGAGAGCTCTGCTACCTGCTGCCTGCGGTTCCCTCTGGTAGGAGTGCCCTTCCTGCCACCCCATCCTAACCCGTTCATCCCTCCTCCCTGCACACGCTCACCATCTACAGCAGGGGTCTGCAAGTCCTGCCCACCACCTGTTTTCATACAGAGTGCAAGTGAAGAATGGTTTCTACATTGTTTAATGGTTGAAAAAAGTCAAAAGAATAGTAATATTTTGTGACATGAGAAAATTATATGAAATTCAAATATCAGTGTCATGAATAAAGTTTTATTGAACACAGCCACCCTTGCTGGGCTTTGCTTTTCGTTTTGGGGTTTTTTTTTTTTATGGCTTCTCTAGTATTACAATAACAGAGCTGAATATTGTGACATAGTATTTCCCAAAGGCTAAAATATTTACTTTCTGGTCTTCTATAGAAAGAGTTTGCCAATCCCTCCTCCAGAACCATGGACAAAAGTGATCTGAGCTTCATCTTTTCCACCAAGAAAATGAAGATGACAACAGTACCTACTTCGTGAACTTGCCATTGAAGACTAAATGTGATATTACATAACATGTGAGTAGCCAGGGCCCAGGTTAAGATCAATAAATAGTAGCCAGGACTATTATTATTAGCTAAGAAATGCTAGCCCGGGATAGAAAAGCCTAGGTTTGTTCTTTCGACGTCACCAACTCCCCTGTCAGCCAGTTCTACCAAATTCACCATTTAAGTAACTGACCTGTGTGTTCTAGACAAATGAATAAAATTATAATAAAAATAACTCAGAAGGCATGTGTTTAGATGGCTTAAAAGTCATAATGAGAAACATGTACATCATGGAATTCATGCTGTTCCATCAAAAATATGACAATAATCTCTCTTCCTTTTTGTTTAAGGGAAATATAATGAAGTCTGCTTTGGTCACATCATTTTACTGGAAATCACTATTACAGACAACGTAATGAGCAGAGCAGAGGGAAGCACCAGGCTTCATCTGGTGTCAAGAGAGTTAATAGAAAAGTAGCAAAGAGTATATAAAACAATAAAAATAAAGCTCGAGAGGTTTTCCGCATTCTGTCTAAGCCCCAGGCTATGCTGTTCTCCACATCTGTGCTGGCCCCCATCTGCGGCCTTCCTGGCACTCCTTTGGGTCAGAAAGAAACATGAACACCACCCTCACAGACACCAGGGACTGCCAAATAAAATATATCTGTGAAAGAGTCCGATACAAGAAATATCAACCACTTACCTACCACAGAAAAAGTCTGTTTTCATGCCTTCTCTTTCTCCCCATTACACCACCTCTGCTCGCCTGCATGAACCACTTAGGGATGGAGAAAGACCAGAGGGTGATGAAAGTCCTGTGTGTGGAGACCCTGAAAGTGGAAAGGCTGTCCTTTGCCCTGACAAATACCTGAAGACAAGAGCGAGTGAATAACAGAGCCAGAGGTTGTGACTGAGTAACGGCATCAGAGGTAGAATGAAATGCTAGACAACCTCTCCTCCACAGCCACCATTTAGGTAGCCTTCCTATGAAAGGGGAGGCTTTTGTTTCCACTGCCTTTCCCTCTCAGTTCTTGAATCCCAAAGGTGGGTTTGGAGGACAGAACTTCCGGCCTCTCTTTTAAGCCAGTCAGTCACCTAACACCCTTGTAAAAGCCCACAAGGCAACATTTTTTCATCTAAGTTTCAAAGCAATCAGATTGCACCATCGAATGCACAATTAGCCACAGCAAGCGGAAGGCTGTCCTGGGGCACTATCTTGTTTAGGCTCCATTATCAAAACCCAAGGTTGCCTTTCTGAGCTTTTCAGAAACAAGCTGTCACTGTTTCACCATTTGGAAGCTGCCAGCACATCTGCACAGCTGCCCCCACAGTCTGATCTTCTCACCACAGTGAGGAATATCTGGGTCACAACAGGCAGTGAGGGCAAGTTTGTCTGGCACCACTTGCATGTGGGGGTGCTGGGAGTGGGCAGCCTCTGTCTGATGAACTCGGCCAGCACTGGGAGGAGCGGCTGCCTTCTGCACTTCTGCGGCTCCTGCACAGCCCCCCACCCCTATTTTCTTAGTGTTGGATTCTTCATGATAACGGCATCTTTAAAAATAACTTCCTCAAGAGGAAACATCCTAACCAAGCTTCCTGGAGCAGCAATAGAGACTAATTGCTCTTTTAAGCAGCTGAAAGCACCCTTGCCAACAATAATGAAAAGATATGGCCTCATCTCAAAGCCACACTTAAAAAGGAAGTTTACCTATACACAGGGTAGTTTAGGCCAACTCCTGGGGGGAGAGGGATGCAAAGATATCTCAAACCCAAAAACAAAGAACATGAGGAGGAGGCCCCAGGTGCTTTTCATGGCTGTCTAAACATCACCCTGGCTCCCATCCATGTTCCCAACGTTTTCATCCCTTCTTCCACTATCCGGCCTTTCCTCCTGCAGCACAGGTTGCACACCACTCCTGGGCTCTCTGTTTGCTTCCTAAAGACAGGTGGAGCCATTCTCTCCGTCTCCCAAGGTTAGGGAGATGTCCTGGGACATGGACCCTTCTATGGAGTGAATAAAGGCTCTTCATCAATATCCTTGGTGGGTTATGATGGGTACACAACCGAGGGGGCTGTCACCTTGGAACTGGACAACCTTTATTTCCATATTAAGGGGTAAACATCAGCTGATGAGTTTTCCAAGTGACTGCGAACTCAGGCACAGAACTCCCACATTAAGGAAAAATCCAAAAGATGCTTATGAACCCTGAAAAATGAATGCGTGCAGATACAGACACACACACACTCACAAACAACAGCACAGCTGGAAAGAGCAGCCAGAGGGGCACTCCAGCAGCTGCCAGCCAGTGCCACAGACCCAAACACCCACAGTGACCAGTCTGTACAAAGGAAGGCCTAATGACCTATTCAGATTTCAGATTGAAATTCCCAACTGCAGTGTGATCCTATCTTCTTTCTCTTCAATGCACAAACTCCAAAAGAGTGCATGCCCCTCATGACACCAACCTCTGCTCTGTCCTGGGCCATAAAGGTCTCATTAGTTACCTGTTCTTATGTCTTTCTTCCTCCTATTCTTAGGAACAAGGGTTCCTAGAACAATACAGAGAAGTCACCCTCATGACCCATCACCCAATCCCTCTCCCACAAAGGCATGTGAGAAACCAAAGGTGAAGTCCCATAGGCCCACATTCCAGCAGCTGAGAATCCCAAGATTCAGAATCACAGCTTTAGAAGCTCAATTCCCTCATTGCATGGAGACGGAACCAGGCACCCCAATCAGAGCTGATGGTACATGCAGCTTACCTGCATCTAGGTGGGTAGGACCACATAGAAATCAAATGAGAGGCTGCAAGGTTATAAGTTGGGCTCATGGTTAGACCAGAGCCAGCTGGATATTTCTAAAGCATTTCTATAAGGCAACATACCCCAGCAAAGAACCATGCTTGACCCTGTAAAGTCACAGCCTTTGCAGTCTCCTCCCAGGGCAGTGCTTAAAAATTGCTGACACATGTTACCTCTTCCAGACAAGATGGAGGTATAGGTAAACACGGCTCACAAGCACAGTAAAAATTACAACTAGACTACAAAACAAGTATCACCCAGAATCATCAGAAAATTGAGCCATACAGAAATCCAACAACGAAGGAATTAAAGAAGCCACATTCATCCAGACAGATAAAAGGAGCAGAGATGCAGAGAGGCATGGAGACACAGAGACGCAGAACATGTGGTCCCATAAAAATCAGGAGAGATATCTCAGGAGCAAGGAGCAAGGGAGCCCCATACCGGACCACCCAGCCAGGGTTCTAGGGCCAGGAAGATAAGTGCCCATAACCTCTATCTGTAAATAATGAGTGGGGGTTGGGGTGGTGGGAGAAACTGTGGGATTCTTGGGGGTCTCCCTTAAAGGGCCTGCAACGGACTTAGGACTTACACAGACTCATTCCCTCTGGGGCTTCAGCACCAGGGCAATAGCTGGAAGGGCATCAGTGGCATATAGGGAGAAATACAAGTGTCTGATATCAGGGAGAATGCTGGGAGACAGCTTTCTCCCAGAGAAAACTCCAGAGGACAGGAAGTGGAATTGTCCCCTCTCTGAGCCCTCCCCCACAGAGCCACAGAGCAGTGAACTGGGTGGGTTGCCGGGCCCAGAGCTGGCCAAGACATTCTGGGTGGATATTCCTGTCTGTTCCCACTGCACTGCACAGCAGCAGCTTGTTTCTAGGAGCAAAACGTGGAACAAGAAGTGTTCCCAAGCATGATGATTTTCTTTGTCTTAAAATCAGAATCAATGCAGAATCAATCAGAACAACTTCCAAGATGAGATAAAGGACTTAGTATCTTGTGGAACTAGATATTCATCCAACACCTGAAATGGAGAGACACTTAATGAGTGGGTGTCCTTCCTCCACCAGCTGGTTCAACAAAGAGAGTAAGGGGTTTAGACTCCTACATCCACCTCCTCCAGTAATGCCCTGGGCACCTACATAGTAGTAAATAGGCTAGAAAATAATTTTTAAAGTTAATATTTCCTGCTCTGTCCCACCCCATAATTCAGTCCAGCAAATGCTTATTGCATGACTATGAGGTGCTGGGACACAGTGACATCCTTGAGCCCTCTGGAGGTGTTTGGAGACAGTAACAGTCTTTGCCATGATACTGTGATGTCTCTGTGTGGAGACATCACAGTTCAGGCCATGATAGGACTGCATGCACCAGTCCCCTCGT
This sequence comes from Phyllostomus hastatus, assembly GCF_019186645.2. Taxonomy (NCBI): domain Eukaryota; kingdom Metazoa; phylum Chordata; class Mammalia; order Chiroptera; family Phyllostomidae; genus Phyllostomus; species Phyllostomus hastatus. Next base: position 37,888,305 of record NW_025333872.1, on the reverse strand, counting down.
GGCCTCTTTCCTCTCAACCCTTTTCCATCAGCACCATCAGGGTAGGGCCTCCCTGCTTGCTCACAGTGGTATTTCCAGCATCCCACACAGGGCCTGGCTCAGTGCAGACATGTGATACATACTTTTTGAATCAATTTCTTACTATATGGAGAAGCCAAGTAATTACCTTCTTTCACTCTCTTTCTCATCCCTGAACCTGAGAACAGAATTCTCTCACTCTAACAGAGACTTCAGTTGCCCACACAGGTAAAAGAAAAAAGCTGTAAAACCTCTGTCTGGAAAGGATTTCCCAAGAATTGATGAAGCATGGCTCTCAGACACGTGTGGGGGTGGCAGGAACACTGGCCCAGTGACTACACCTTGGCCCCAGCCCTGCAAACTTAGGAAGCTGGGTTTCCACAGTCCTCTAGGGATGAGAAAGCCCTTACGCACTGAGTCACACTGACCAAGCATAGGAGAACGATTTACAACCAGACCATCAGTTGGTTGAATTATAATAAAAAATAAAATGGCCAAGCAGACTAGAATTTGTTTACATGGCCTGGGAAACAAAATGTAAGATCAGAAGAGTAGCTGGGGAATGTGGAAACAGAACACGGTTCTACCCTTCTACCTGCTACACGTGTGCCAGGATGCTGTTCATCTTGTATCCAACACAGATGCCCTGTTGCAGCCACAAAGGAGACCACTCCCATGGGAGGTTGGGGTCCCCACCACAGAAATGCCACCGGGTTAATGCCTGCCTTTTTCTGGACCTTGCTTTTCTTGATTTGGACTTCAACAAATTCTAGGCATGTTGAGGACACTAGCGGCCTCTCAAGTTGAGCACTCTAGTATAGTTAGGACTCTGGACTCCAATATGGTCTATTTATTTTTGCTCTATCTCTGAACCTGCAGTAAAATTGTGTTTAAAAGTACTAGATTTGGGTCAATGACCAACTACGAAAAAGCAGTACTTCATAGTAAGATACTAGTTCACATCGATTAGGAAGGCTATTACTTAAAAAAACTGAAAATGGTGTTGGCAAGGATGTGAGAAATTGGAACGTTTATGAGTTGCTGGTGGGAATGTAAATTGGTATAGCTGCTCTGAAAGACGGTATAGCAGTCACTCAAAAATTTAAGCATGGAATACCTTATGATCCATCAATTCCACCTCTGGGTAAATACCCCCCCCATAATTGAAAGGCGGGACTCCAACAGACATTTGTACAACAATCTCCACCACTGCATTATTCATAATAGCCCAAAGGTCGAAGCTATCCGAAGGTACACTGACAGATGAATAAACAAAATGTAGTGTGCATGTGCAACAGAATATTATTCAGTCTTATAAAGAAAGGAAATTCTGACACATGCTACAACACGTATGAATCTTCAAAACATTGTGCTAAGTGAAACAGGCCAGACCCACAAGGACAAATGCTACATGATTCCACTGAAATGATGTACCCAGGCTACTGAAATTTATAGAGACAGAAAGGAAAATGGTAGTTGTCAAGGGCAGCAGGTGTGGAATGGGGAATTATTGTTTAATGGTACAGAGTTGCAGTTTGGGATGATGCAAAAGTTTTGGAGATGGATAGTGGTGATAGTCGCACACAGTGCACTGAATGCCTCTGACCTGCACACTTAATGGTGAACCTGGCCCGGCCAGGGCAGCTCAGTTAGTTGGAGCATCATCTCCACAAGCTGACATTGCACTTTGGGTCCCTGGTCAGGACACCTTCAAGAATCCACCAATAAACACATAAATAAGTAGAATAAGAAGTTGACATTTCTCTCTCTCTTTCTCTCAACTCCATAAATAAATCAATAGACAAGTAAAAAGGTAAATTTTATGTTACACATATTTTAAAAGTTCTAAAAATATTTTTAAATAAGAAAATAATTTTAAAAATCAGCACTGTTTTGAAGAGTGTACTGGGAGGGAGGGTAACTGAGAGCTTCCTGAAGCCAAGGAGCACCCAGCTGAGCAAAGGTGGTGCCGGGACACCCAGACGCCCCTCCCAGGTGGTCCTCTTGACGTGGCCAATCTTCAAGGATCCAGCTTTGCTCTTTTCAAGAGGCCCAGAAGTGATTCCTTTTCCTGTGGAAGGAATACTCCATCTAGGCTGCAAAGAATCACCCTTCTCTATCCCAGGGAGAGTACTTGTGCTGTGCCGGCCATGACCCTCTCACCTGGCTAGTGCTGGAAATACACCGGCTGCTTCCCAAACTCTCCTTTTGATCAGCTTCACCTTCCGTTGTCCCTGTCTCTAGCCCCCTCATGTCAGTAGTCCATTACAGTCCATCATCCCAAGGCTTCATTGACCTTCTCATCGGTTACATTTAGTCTGTTGCTTCCTGATAACAAAGAGGAAGCACCTTAATGTCATCAAACTGGTTCCAGTCTCTGGGGAAGGTCTTCTGGAGACCAGCTAAAATTCATGCACCTAGAAAACAGGGCTGCTGGAATTTTTCTTTTGCCAGATAAGGAAATATTTTTTAAAACAACTATCATTAACAATTATCATTTTGTAGGCAAAAAAATAATTTCAAGTACCCTCCAAGAAGGAAAGCTGTAATCTCACAGTAAAGGCCTTCTTCTCTCTGCAAGAAAGGAGAGCTGGCAGTCTGACATCAGTGTTTTTACAACAAGCAGCTTCCTCCGTGTGCGTGAGCATTACATTGCCTGTACCAACTGCTTCCACACAAAGGGTCCCTGAAACAGCTTACATATCACTCTCTGAAAGCAAAGGAAAGGACCGAAAGGGATGTAGTGAACTTCCCTTCCAGATCTTGGATTCTGTCACTTAATAAAATGCCAAGTTGCTTTCCACTTGTGTCACAAATTCAATGGTGTGTATCTATTTGTAAAAACTATGTTTAACTATATATGTAATGCATATAAATGTGTCCCTCAAATTCATGCATTGATGTCCTAATCCCCAGTTCTTTAGAATAGGAGTGTCTTTGGAGGCAGGGTCTTCAAAGAGGTGATTAAGTTAAAATGAGGCCCTTAGGGCAGGCCCTGCTCCAGTCCGACTGCTGTCCTTATGGGAAGAGGCAGTGTGAGCACAGAGAGAGAAATCAGGGCACCTGTGCATAGCAGGGCAACCATGTGCAGAGACAGCTGGGGGACAGCCATCTGCAAGCCAAGGAGACACACCTGGAACGGGTCCTTACCTTGGCTCTCAGAGGAAACCAACCCTCCTGACACTTTATTTTGCACTTCCAGTCTACAGAACCAATGAGAAAATAAATTTCTATTGCTTAAGCCACTCAGTCCCTAATATTTTGTTATGGTAGCCCTGGGAAATTAATATAGCTGCTGGAATTAATTTTTTAAGTAACAATGTTCCCTTTGATAAGGTAATTATGAAATCTGCCCTAGAAAGTCCTTTAGAAATGACTTACTTTATACCAATCATTCTTACCCTAACTAAATAACAAATATACATAGTTTTGGAAAGAAAAGCATTTTTAAAATGCCACTAATCTATCATAGTGTATTCCATCTTGAGCAAATACATTTATTACATTTTCATCAACTTGTCCTTCAAGGAGAAAGAGCACTAGTTTTTAACATGCTAAAATGAGTAGAAGTCAATGCAGTGCCCCACAAGAATATTCTAAACACAAGGAGCTCAACTATAAAATATTTAGTGGAGGATGAAAAGTAATCCCAAAGAATTCAGGCTTATATTTGGGATCATCCTCTCCCCACTTAAACTCTCTCTCACACACACACACTCACACACATACACACAGGTTAAGGAGCAACACAAAAGCCTGGTGACACAAACAGACAGCAGGTGCAAAAGGTTCATTAAGAAAGGGAGGGCTCATTATGGCATAAGGACCTCGGAGGGGCCCTCAAAGATGGTCCTCTGACCCCTCACCCGCCCTGTCCACGCCAGCCTGGACTGCCACTCCCTTTTCTTCAGATTCTGGCCACCTGTGAGGTTAGGGCCCAGTCACCGCTGCCCCACGGAGTCCTGTCCAGCCATCTCAGCCCACAAGCACTCTCCCTTCTCTGAAAATCCACCACATAGTTACTAGGATCATTTTAATAAGGAAAGAATATAAATCAGACTCCCAAAGGATCTGATTTTGCCTCTCCCTGAACCTTCATATGGCTATACATAGCTTCTACATTATAAAACATCATGGCCAGGTGAATTAGCATGTTAATGGTACTGGGGAAACAACCGCCCTTTCCATTTTAATTAGTGTAGCTTTTTGAAACACTTGGCACAAAGAAGACTCAGGAGAACGAGACCAGCAGTTTCTTGAATGCTTAGGGGATGATTTGGCATACAAGCCTCCTTTGCAGGTACTGCTCATGGTATCTGTCTCCAAGCAGCACACACTGTTCTTTACAGCCTGGAGTGGAATCAGTCTTTTGACAACCAAGCAAACAGGAGAGAAATGAGGCATTTCCATCTCTATTCCACAGAAAAGGAAATTTAAACCAGAACAGTGGTTTATGTAAGAGCTAGAGACAGAGCAACAGGAAGGCTATGCTTTCTGACGGTCATCTTACCCTCCTAGGCTGGGATTCTTAAACTAGGGGTAGGTGTATTTCCTAGTTTCTCCACCCACCCTACCCACTGCTACCCTCGTACAAGCCCTGATTACCAGAAAACCAGAGGTTGGTGGAACAAAAGCAGCCACGCACCAGGCACCCTGGCCCCCTCAGCTTGCACAGAGAGGTCTGGTCAGGAGAGAGCCAGAGACGGCCTTGTGAAGCGAGGGGCAAAATGTAGTTCCCCCATCTGCCAAATAAACCCCAAAGCCTAGAGCATGTTGGGTATGTTCTCCTGGAGCATCAATTTTGAGAGAAGACTTGGAGGATAATTTTCATATTAAATAAGTACAGATATGTTACAAAATAAACCTCAAATATCAAATGAATGTTCAAGATACACACGCTTCTGAAAGCCTTGGCCCCTGGTATGGACTCCTGGAAACATGGTGCACTTTCCTTTCTTACTGAGGCAACGTAGTGGACATTGTAAAGAAGCTCTGGTAGGAATATGTATAGGTTTTCATGATTCAGTTTCCAGATCTTCAGACCTTTATCTTAAATTTGTTTCTTTCCTCCCCCTACCCCAAATCCACCCCCCACAAAATAGATTTACATTTTCTGGGGAAATCTACACAGAGGTTTGTAGAAAGACAGGCTATGTTGACAACCACATACCCTCACTCATCTCCTAGTTTTTCCTTCCTCATCAACCAGGCAGCTTCAGAGCCAGCCCACAGGGAGCTGCCCCCTCGGCCCGCCCTGCCCCTTCACCTTCACTGTCGTTTTTGCTGTTACTGAGGACATGCACCAGGAAAACAAATGCACTTTCCAGGGGAAAAATTATTTGAAGCTTATAAATTATTTTCACTTGAAGGGTTATGAAATTTACTTATGTTCTCTAGTGGGGCAAAATTGCATAGGTCTTGGGACTATAGACACAAGCAACAATTAAGACCAGACTTTAACCTCCTGAATTTTTAGCATTGTGCAGATTCTCAGTTTCTGCTTTTTTTATTTCACATCTCAGCAACATCACAATGGATTGAAGAATCACAACTGCAAGGAAGAAAAAGCAAATATGCAACTTTCCTCTTTCCAACAAGACTTGGCACTTCTCATACTCCAGTCAAGGGAAAAAATCACTTTGCACTCTAAAATAAGCCAAAAATAACATGACCATCCTGTCTAAAAGTTGGTCTCCAAAATAATAAAACCTTGAACATGTCCAATAAGCCTGGACTCCCTAAGGAGAAAAAAAAAATTTCCCCAACTGCTTGCTATGGGAAGTTGGAAGATAAACCATGACTTTGGGGAATATGATAATCGCGTGAGAAAGTTGTTTTCGACCATCAAGAACAGATTAACGTCCACTTAGGAACCCTGGTCATTTTATGGGGGCTTTTCTTTCAAGTATTTATTGTGTTTTCACCTGATGAGCCAGCCTTCTGAAGCTGGACTTCTTTGCACTCTAAATGCTCCTACCACCAGCAAGGACACTGCCACTCTCGACTATTTCAGCTGAAGCATGTATGACCCGTGCTCTGAACTGATACAACTTGTGGGACCTGATCAATAATTTTATGTTTCTCTTCCAACGCCCCTTAAAACGCATTCTTGGATTCGACCTCCATGCCCTCAGATGAACACGTGAGCAGGTCCCATGATTTTTCTGCTCAAGCAGCTACTTCAAAGTCGAAAAAGGATGAACACTTGCAGTCTGGAAATTAAAGACTCCAACCCCATCATAACACTAAATCTCCTGCCCAGTGCCAGCCAGGTCCTGCTGCAAACCAGTCTCCTGCTGCACACAGGTCTCCTGTAGGGAGTGGGGGACAGCTGACCTCTTTTCTCCTTTTCCACCTCATGCCCAACTGCGGAACAGTTTCTCATCCCCCTAAGATCAAAGCAACAGGACAAGGCTATAGTAACTGTCTTCACACTGTTTATGAGTGCTTTAGTGATATTCATTTTCCTTCGACTGACTGCTCACTCCTCCCTTAGCCTTTTAGATTCTGGAAACTCTCACTGCTGGGGTACCCTCACTGTTGGGCTGAATTTAGAGTGTCCCAGGCCAGGGCTCACTCCCACATGCCCCCACCTGGTCCTCAGCACACCCTCAGGCATCCTTTGTCCTGACAAATGCTGGGAAAGCAGGCGACCCTGCTGCCCAGGCCACCACATGAGCCTGCCATGCAGGGAACACATTCACAGCTCAACTAGGGGCCCCACAATAGCTCCCTACACTAGGTTTGGGATGAAGGAAGTGATCAAAGATTCCTTTGAAGAAATCTGTTTAACAAAGCCTCCTCTCTCAACCTCACATTCTTAAAATGACCAACGGTTCATGAGTTATGGAAAAGTTCTCAAATATCTACACTGAAATTTCTAGTTGGTGGTCTGGCACTTTCTTTTTGAATTTTACATAATTTGAATAACTGTCTCAGTCAAAACTTTGATTTGGTAACTTATTTTTTAGTACCAAATGCATATAAATGTTTCCGATAGCCTGCTAATTGCCAATTATTTTTTAAAGTTTATTGTTCTCATAGATCTAATAAAATTGAGGAATCTGAGTATTGAAAGGGGCATTCAGTGACATAAAATGCAACAAAATCTTCACCCAGTTTGGAATCCTCTCCCCAGTCCTGACAGAAGGTCGCCAAGCATTGGCTTGGTCTGCTTCTGGGAACAAAGCCACCTCCTCTTCCTCAGGGGTCTGAGGACTAGCCATGTAACCAGACAAACCTCTTTTTTTGACAAGTTAAATGCTCCCTGTTCCTCAGAGGGCCTGGTGTTCAGAGCAGGGCTGAACTCATCATCACCTTCCTCTGGATAGCCTGAAGTTGGTCCCTGTCCTCTATAAAGAGGCCACCCAGAATGGGACATGGAGGAAAGTGGGCCTGGGCTCCTTTGATCCAAATGGCACAGGTTTGGCAGAGATGACACGGGCTAAGGGCTCAGTTCTACCATCCCAGTCCTAGCTCTGCTACTTACTCAATCCCTCTGTGCCTCAGCCTTCTTATCTGATAGATGGTAATGGTGGTAATTGTATTCCCTACTCAAAGGATTGTTACAAGGATTGAGATAAAATTGTGAAACACTCATAACTGTACCTGGCACACAATAAACTCCATGTAAATGTTTTTTAGGAGGCCTGTCCTTATCAGTGCAACCCCCGTTTGCTATGGGGCAGCCGCTTCACACTCTGTGCAGTTTACTCAGAACTTGGTGGGCCACTGAAGCCCCCAGGATTTGTCCTCTCACATGAAGTGCTTCTCACCGGGGCCAATCCTTCCTTTATTTTTTTTTAATTTTTAAAAATTGAATCTATTGGGGTGACACTGGTCAAGAAAACCATATAGGTTTCAAGTGTACAATTCTATAACACATATGTACACTGCATTGCGCACTCACCACCCAAAGTCAAGTCTCCTGCCATCACCATTTATCCCTCCTTTGCCTCTTCCACCTCACCCCACCTTGCTTCCCCTCTGGCAGCCACCACACTGTTGTCTGTGTCTGTGTGCTTTCTTCCTTCTGAGTCCCTTCGCTTTTTTCACCCAGCCTCTCCAACCCCTAACTGGCCTCTGACCTTCAACCCTACTGTAAGCTCAACACTCTAGTATTAGTAAATAAAATAAGTGTTATAGAGTATGCTCCTAGATTTGTAGTTGCTACAACTCTTAGAAATGTCCCCACTATGTCTTTCTCCTGATGAGCAGTACCTAGGAGGTACAGGGAGAAGGACAGAGCCTTCCCGTGTGTCCATACTTTTCCCTGTTGTCCTTAGGGACAGTATAAGACTTTCTCAAATGCCTCTGCAAAGGCAGGACACACCTTAGATTGTCTGTGCTGAGGAGGGTGTCAGTGACTGCATTATTTGTAGGTCCCTTACTTTGGGAACCTCTGTGACAGTATATAACAATATATTGTGACAAAAATAACAGTAGCCACCTCGTTGTGAGGGCCAAAGTGTGTATGTGAAAGAACCCAACTAAGCTGCTGTCACACAGGCACATTAAAAGGTCAAAAATAAAGGAATCAGAGATGAATTCTGACTGGCAAAATACCTCCACATCTGGGGGCCTACCAAAATGGGGAGGAGGAAGTTTCCATTTTCCACAGTGTGCTGATGGCATCATTTGCAAGGTAAAAGGCCACCCCACTATGAGCAGGATGGGGTTAACCTGGAGAGGCCAGTGGGGGCAGCCAGGGATAGCTGTTGTACAGGAGCAGAGGCAGCAGGATAAACAGGGCAAAACACATGCAGGGAGGAGTCATGGGGTGGGACCTCACTCCCTCCACTGCATCCAGGTCCCTTATCACTGGGGCCATTTGTTAATAATAATAATAATAATAGTAGAATTAACACACACATGGTTCACAAAACAATAGATAGCTCTGTCCACTGTGATGTTTCCTCTTGCCTTCTAATGATTTCATGCTTTAGAAAATGCTGGTGCAACTCACTACACTGATGTCATTACCCTAATGAGCCACAACCCACATTGGGAAAACAATGGATACGGTATGCCCCAATCTATAGACCAGTAGGTTGCTGGAAAAGAAACAGAAGTTAGTTTTCAATAAATTGTCTCCTGAAATTCTTTCCCACGTGATCTTGAGCTATCTTCTTGAAGAATTTATTTTGGAATGCTGCCAAGATCTAATGGTTCCTTCTTTTGAAAAATCTCCAGGCTCTGTTCTCATCTCTCAAGCCTGCTCAAAGGTTACTGTGAAAGCTTTCACACTGGAGGATGCCTGTTATTTGTGCTTAAACAATCCAGCCCACTTCAGGGTTTGATGGGGGAGGAGGGAACTTCCCATTTTGAAAAGAAATAGACTGGGAGCTGCTCTTTCTCCTGTTACCCATTAATATCACCTTATCTTCCTTAAACACTGAATGATCTTGCTGATCAGAACAAAAGTCTTTTCCTGTGGGCACCCCAGCTCAGGGTGGCCTCTTGCGTTCTGGAACGTACCCATGCAGGCCAGGCCACCTTCCTTGCTAGATTCTGGGCAATGTGTCAAACGCACACTAGCCTCACAGCCCAGTTTGCAGATCCCACTAGTAACTGGAGGATTCAGCTGGAAAACGTATTTAACACCTCAACCTAGTTTCCTTCACGGGTAAACTGGAAATACTACCACTTACCTTTGGAGGTTTTGTAAGAATTAATTTATTTATGCAGGTTCCCTTCTCTTCCCCTAGTAGCACAGACACTTCCCCCCAAGCTCCCTTTGCTTTCAGAACACCATGCAGTGCTCTGTTGCTGTCAGATTAAATCCAGGGTAATGTCGGAGTCCTGGTGTTATCTTTGCTGCGGAAACCACAAAGCCTCAAAACAACTTTTCAGTGAGGCGACACTGTCTTCCGTGATTAATTACGCGGAAAGGATGGAAGAGGGAGAAAAACGAACCAGATATTTCTCTCTAATCAGTAAAATGATCTGCGGGCAGACTCCCCAGGGCAAACAAAATGAATTCGCTGTCCAACACGGTTCATTCTGAGAACGTTGTCCACCAGAGAGGCGCGCACCCCAGCCAGCAGACAGCGGACAGTGCATTTCGCTGGAACCTGGAGGATCCTGAGCCCGCAGGTCTCTCAGCTGCAGGACACAACGGTGGCAGGCAAGCGAGCAGAGCAGAAAGTTTTCTCGCCTTTGGGAGAAGGTGTGACCCGGCCCTCCTAAGCAGAGAGGAGGAAACCCACCCAACCCCCGAGCTCCGCCACTTCCAGCCTTTTCCAAAGCCCTCCGCGGAGAAACTCACATCCGTGGACCGTGGACTGTGAGAAAGGTTTCAAACTTAGGCCCCACTCTTCCCCTGGCCACCCTCACACCCCAGTTTTCCACTCCACACTCCCATTCTCCTCCCCCCCCGCCCGCCTTAGCCCCCCCCAAAAAACAAACCGAAAATCACCCCCAAACCCAATTGAGCTGACTACCATCCCCAAAGCCTCAAGGACCCTACTCCCGTGGCCCAAGTTGTGCATCCAGGGTGCCCCCTCCCTCCTGCGGTTACCCATTGGGGTGCCCTGACCTGTGGGCGCGCGGCTCGCGGCTCCGAGGTGTGTCGGCGTTGCTGGCGCCGCCGCCTCCTCCTCCTCCGGCTTCCCAAGGCTGGGCAACAGCGCTGCGGTGCACTGCACGGGGCGGGGACTCGGTTCCCGACTGGACTAGAGGCAGTGCAGGGTGCAGCGGGTGCGGTGGCTGCCACCCCAGCCCGAGGAGGACGTGGAGACCAAGAAGAGGTGAGCTTTGGAGAACAGTCTCCTGCTAAAGCTGCCCTCACTCACAATCAGGGTAAGACCCTGCAGGGAAGAAAGGAACAGAAATCGGAGAATATTCTTTACCCACCCGCCATCCCCCACTCTCACCACCCCCTCAACCCAGGCTCTGCAGTGGGTCCTTCGGGCCAACTTTGAGTAACCGAGCTGAGCGAGAGGGAGTGGGACAGCATGAATAAGATTCATGATAAATTCCTAGCACTGGGTTCAAGTTTAGTAAGGGCTGGGCCCTCCAGCATGAGGTACTAAAATTACTACCTCAATTTTACTTCTCCTGCCTGCTGGTACATACAGGTGCCAACCGCAGTCGAATGTCTCCCAGAGCAGATCCCAGAAGAATACGAGCTGGCCAGGAGTAGATTCAAATTAACAGGCATGGCTCACTCCACACTTCCAGTAAATACTTATTGAGTCATATTCCATGACAAACACTGATCTAGATGCTAGGGCGACAGCCTCCTGGAGCTCACACACTAGTTAAGACACAGGAAGTAAACATAACACATTAAGTAAAGTATGTAGTGTGTGAAACAGCTGAAATGCTGTATGGAAAAATAACTCAGGCCGGTGGTAGAGAATGTTGATGGTGTGGGTGCATTACTAAATCGGGTAGCCCGAGTGGCTGCACAGGTCTCTGGTATCCGAGGAGAAAGTATTCCACTCCCTGAGTTGTTCACGATTGTAGGGACCATATCAGGCAGTATGACAACCATTTCCATGAAACCAACCAGGAAACTGTAAACGAATTGCCTAAGGTCACATATTAGTAAGTGGAAGAGCTTGCCTTCAAGCTCAGAAAAAAGCCTGGTGCCCCAGAATCCTAGTTTAATCAGTCCATACCTGCAGCGGCAGAAACACAGTGTAAGCAGTACCCACGCTGGCTGCCAATGGTGTGATTAATTCAATTTCCCGGGGCCAGAAAAAGATTCTTGGAAATGATATCAGATGCACTGATTTTCTAAAAAAAAATTCTTGTGTCATTATTACATGTGAAATGAAGTATTTTGCAAACCATCTGTACATTGTGTACATCTGCCTCAGCCTCATTCACAGGCAGTTTAATTCTAGATGACATAATTTGACCATCTGTGATGAGCCTCATTGGTCCCCGCCCTACTTCTCCACGTTGATTCCAGTTGCACATTCCTGTCCTGCTGATCCATCACCCACAGAGCAGAGCCTGTACATCATGTTGGCAGGCCACGGTGGAGCCGGTCAGAGAGCAGAGCGACAGAATAAGGGAATGCCATTTGTGGTCCAACTGCCTCTAGGCAGATCCAAATACCCTCTAGACTAGAGGGTAGTCTAAACTATCCAACATGGATAGACTATTCACATTGGACCTAGAAGATATTACGCTAAGTTAAATAAATGAGAGTAAGACAAATAGCAAATGATTTCACTTATGTATGGAATCTAAATAAAATAAAATAAAAAAATAAGTGAACAAACAAAACAGAAGCAGACCCATAGATAGAGAGAATAAGTTGATGGTTGCCAAAGGTGAGGGGAATGGGAGATGAGAATTTTATTTTAAAAGGTGAGAGAGAACAGAGCTATAGAAATGCTACTGCTAAAACACCAGTCTCTCCTTGGCTGTCAGAATCAAGTGGCCTCTTTTGGGCAGAGTACCAATGACTCCAGAGGCAGAGAACAGGGCACCTAGTACTATGTGGAAAAGGCCACTAACCATCAGCTTCAGAGGCTGAAACTGCAGCACCCAGTGAGAGCAACCTCATCAACAGGATGGCAGAGTTCCTCTGCTCCCCTAGTCATCTCTGCCTTGCCACAGCTGCACCCATTTCCTTCTTCAAGGGGCATGTCAAAGGCCTCTTCTTCCAGGAAGCCATCCTCACTGCCCCAGCTACAAATGAACTCTTACTCTAAAATCTGATACCCTTCTATGGCACCTGTCATTTTAGAGTTTAACTCTAAAATGGGCTCCTCCTGTTCCTCCAGGGGCCAGCTTTATATTTAATTTCTCCACAGGTCTTAGCATAGTGCCTTGCACCCAGAGAATGTTTAATAAGTATTTTTTGTTAATAAATTAATCTATAAGAGCATAGCTTTATTGTCTGTTAATTTTGTCTTTTCATTCCAAAATTCCTTTCAAGCTCACAAATATTTAGTGGTAGGACTGAGCTATATGTAGACATAGTTGTTATTTGTCAATATAAATTGATAAGAGTTTGGTTTGAGATAAATTTTATTTGCCCTGTACTGAAATGGAAAACTCAGGTTTAAGAGTAATTTCCCCAAGATCACAGTGTTAGTCAATGATAGAGCCAAGATTTGAACCCAGGACTGTTTGACTCCAAACTGGATGCTCTTCACCACGGCCTCCTGCTGCTCCTCACCCCCTTGTTCACTCGTGTGTGCATTCATGTGAGCTTTGAACACATATTTATATTTCCCTAGTCCAGCTCTGCACCCGCCACTGTGAAAATAACCACAAGGAAAACACAGGTCTTGGGGAACTGGAGGACTGTAGCCAAAAGGTACAGACTTGCAGCTACCAGATGAAGAAGTCCTTGGGCTGGAATGCACAACATGACGACTACAGCTAACACTGCTGTGTGACACACAGGAAAGCTGTTAAGAGAGTAAGTCCTGAGTTTTCTTCACAAGAAAATACTTTTTTTCTTGTTTTGTTTTTTCCTTTTATTGTATCTATGTGAGATAATGGATGCTAACTAAACTTCCTGTTAGTCAAGGCTAGGACATTTGGTACCTTTGTTAGAAGGTCTTCCATTAGCCTTCCTGTGGGCTGATATGGCCTTGGTGATAGGGTGTGGGCTGGATTTCATCTCATAATAAATGTAAGTCAAACCATTATATTGTATACTTTAAACTTTCATAGTGATATGTCAATTATATCTCAATAAAACTTGGAAAAACCCACAGTTCTTGCAGTTAAACTTGCTTGCAATCTATAGACACACAGAGGCCCCGAAGTGCAATTTGTTTTAACTCAGGTGATAGGGAAGTAGGAAATACCACCAGGGATTCACTGAGAAGATGGAATGTAGTTTTCATCTTGAAGGCGGTACAGTAATTTGTTGTAATAATAATGAAAAAAAGCAAATGGTAGGTGGAGTAAAGATCATCTGCAAAGACAAGGAGGCCCGAAAGACAATGCACTCAGAGAAGGCTACAGTCACTCAGGACGGATGCGGCACGGTGTGGGCGGTATTGAGATAAGGCTGGAAAGGTAAGGAGAGCCAAATCACAGGGGTCCACAAATGACTTTGATGGAGTCCATTACCCCCTGAAGATGCATACAATCATGAATGTTATGAATGGAAACTTTTCACAGGAGAGGTCTGATAATTTTAGTCAAATTCTGAAAGGTGCTGACTGACCCAGCGCCAGGAGGTGGGGAAGTGATTTTCCTTTGCCACAACCACTGCCTGACCCATGGGCCACTGGATCCCTGCGAGTGGGTGCAAGACGTGACTCTGCCGAATCACCTCCAAAGGTACAGTGGTGCTGCCAGCCCCAGGCAAGGATGGCTGGACCCTAACCTTCACAGCATCTGCACCAGGATTCCTCCTAAAGGCAGAGCCAAAGGATAGCTGGGCAGCCCGCCGGCAGGGTGCCGGCAAATGAGACCATGTTCCAAGGAAGCAGCAGAAGAGGACCACAGCGAGCCAAGACTGTCAGCCCTCAGGGCACGACCCATTGTCCCCCCAGACTTCGCTTACTTTTATGGGCTGAATTGTGTCCCCAGATTCCCACACTGAACTACTAGCACTTAGTACCTCAAAGTGTGACTGTATTTGGAGACAGGGCCTTTAAAGAGGTAATTAAGATCAGATAAGGTCACGTGGTCCTAATCCAATCCGACTGAGGTCCTTAGAAGAGAGGATTAGGATACAGACACCGGGAGCACTTGTGGGGAGAGGGACAACCACTGGTAGAGGCAGCAAGAGGATGGCTATCTGCAAGCCAACCAGCGAAACCCGATCCTTCTCTTATGGTCCTCAGAGGAAACCATCTCTGCCGGGACTTTAACCTCAGACTTCCAGTCTCCAGAACCATGAGAAAATAAATTTTTGTTGTTTAAGACACCCAGTCTACAGTATTTTGTTAGGGCAGTGATAGCAAACTAATAGATTTACAAAACACAAATTCAAAATTCAAAATAATGTTTTGAATTTCAATATGGTGACCACAGAACATTCAATCTCTAAGGAGGACCCTTCTAAGCATGGCGTCCTGTGCTGCTGTGCTGGGTACATGCCCTGAAGCCAGGTCCTAGGAGTATGGGCATGGAAATCTGAAAACAGCCTGGAATTCATTAGTGGAGACGTGTGGCAGCAGCCAAGGGAGTGGGTAAGATCGCTCCACGGGAACACAAGGTGAAAAGATAAGAGGGCTAATATCAGAAGCTTGGAACATGAACCTAAAAGACAAGTAGAGAAATAAAAGGTGAACAAGAGAAGGTGGAACCTGATGAGAAATGCGATGAGAAATGGACAATAGTGTCTAAAGACCAAGGTCATGATTAAGAACTGAAGCCCACTGACTTTTGCATGGAGGTCACATGGTAGGAATGAGGCCACAATGCTGCTGGTTGAGGAGTAAGGTTGTCATTACAGGTCAGTCCTCTGAGGAGGATGGGGAGGGGGAGTGTGACGGGGGTGCTGAGGACTTTGGGGCAAGCCTATGAAAGCCCAGGGGACTGAAATCCAGCTCACACTCTATCAACAAGGCCACATCAGCCCACAGGAAGGCTGATGGAAGGCCTTCTGACAAAGGCACCAAACGCCCTAGCCTGGAATAGCAGAGCAGCAGTAGGGCTTCTGTTGTCTGTATGCTTGTTACCTGAGTCCCCTCACTAGCTCCGCGAGAGCAGTGACTGCCCTGTCTCCAGCAGGCACTAGCAGGAGCACCTGGCACATAGTGGGCACAATAACATGTGTTGAATAAATGAATAGGTTGAGAAGGTAAGGGAAAGGCCATGGGTTTTTTAAAAATCTTTATTCATTTATTTGTTTAAGATGAGAGACCCTTAAACATGTTTATAGATTGAGAACAAGGACCCAGAAGGAAAAGAGAAGTTGAAGACTGAGTGGAGAGGAAATAACTGGTGAAATAAATTACCAGAGGATACAACAGGAAAAGAAATCAAAACAACTGCAGAAGGCAAAAAATGTATCAGAATCATTGTTTGAGTAATTCGGGTATTTGTTCCTTCGATGGTGAGACCTTGCTTTATCCTGGAACCTACCTGGGATGGGGAACAGAGAGATAGGCCCTTGTAGCTCTACGAGGTGACGCCATCCAGCTAAGAAATTTCTTATGGAAAAGGATAAACAGCAATGAAACTCAGCAAGGTGTTACCAGGTGCCTGAATAGTAAGGAAAGTTTTGGAAACACAATGAACTGGAGGAAAAAAACCTGGAGGTATTAGGTAAATCTACTGTAGAGTTGGGGAGATGGGCCCCACCTGCCGGCAATGTGCTGGCTGACCACTTTCAGGATCTGGAAGGTGGGGGCGCAGTGTTGGCCCAAGACCTGGGACAGCTCCATTCATTTTCCAGCTGACTAGGATGCATGCCAGCACGCCCGGCAGGAAGCAGTAAAACCCAGACCTGTCTCAGACAAGGACACATCCCTAATAGCTAATGTGTCTGCATGAGGAAAACTTGGCAGCATTTCAGTGAGTCCAAAAATGAGGCAAGGGCCAACTGAAGAAAATGAGAAAAAAAATTGACGTCGTTTTCAGATGTTACAATATATAATACAAGACCTCTCTAATTTGATTTTCTTCAACAACAACAAAAAAACCCATTCATCCTAATCTCAGGTAAAATTGCACACACACATACTCCACTATGCAAAGTTACCGAAGGGAGAAGTGTGACTCGATTCGAGGATACAGTTGCTCAATTAAGTTTTAGAAAATAAACAGGAGATAAATGTTCAGAAACCTGAACTTCTAAGATGTGAGACAGGTAGGTTGCAGCTGGCCATGCTCTAATCATGTCATTAATGGTATAAGCTCTCCATCTACTTTCTTAGGTGACATGAGAGTTGTCTCCTTTTTCTTTCTTACTCTTTATCCTCTTATACTCTTATACTCTTTGCATATATTGGATTTGATTGCCTTGTCTTTGCTTTATACTGTTGCTCTTTTCAAATTAACACAACTACCCCTGAATATATGTAAACTATTTCCTTTGCCAACTGCTCCCTTTGGTTCCATGGAGGAGGCACACAGCAGGGAACGCCCCCTGTAGGCATCCCAGCATGCACAGGGCCCTCCTCGTGACAGCACCCCACTCCCTCCCTGCCAACACTTCGAGTTTTTGCTTAGAGCTTCCTTTTCCCTTGCTGTTAATCCTAGTTTTCCTTTAGTAGAACTGCACAGACTTCCACCCACAGAGCATGGCACCAGGCAGACAAAACATCAAATGTATTTTAGTTCATGTCTGAAATTCAATCAGGAAGCTAGAGCTGCCAGGCAGTCTGAAATGTCGACTAGAACACACTTCACACTGCCAGAGAAGCACACAGTGTACCAGGGGCGAATGACAGCCTCATGGCCTTAACTTGTAGCCCGAAGCTCTAACACATGAATATTTCTTTTCCTCAAAATCAAATTGTGAATTTGGGAGTGAATTTCTGGTGGCTCTTGTTTGTTTACTCTCATACAATAAAGAGGACATTTCTGTATATTGCCTTGGGGCTCAGCAACTCTGACAGCAATGGAAAAGAGAGACTGGATTGTCCTGGATCCTTGCTTCCTTTTATTCCTTAAATCATATCAAAGCATGCAGGAATTATTCCAAGATGGAAAAGCACATTGACTCCAGCACTGACATGGGAGGTTACAGACACAGGAGCGCTCTGTACAGATTCATGCCTCTCTCAGTCTGCATGGCTACCTGCTAGTGAGGAAGGACCAGTTAGTGTCTTGCAACCCTGCTTGGCTTCATCTTCCCATGGAATCTACCTTCCTTCTACCTTTCTCTTCCTGGCCCCTTTGCCTAGGAGGAGTTCTTAACTCATCATCTTTACAGGAGGGATTTCAGTCTCTGGTTTCATTTTGTGACCAAGCCAGTGTGTCCCTGCTGTTACAGAACACAAACGGACCCAGATGCAGTCCCCTAAAATGACACCACTTAAGTGGGAACCCACCACCTGCCTCTACTGAATTCCTGCAGGCTCCTCAGCACTGCTGGTCCAGAACCAGTCAGTATATTCCACACGCTCCTTGTTTCCCCCTCATCTCTCAGGAGCATCAGACAGTGAGGTCCCTGGTGAACCTGCCTGGGGTGGGGTGGGGGTGGGAGCCTGGAGGAGCTGACTCTAGCTCTCAGCCACAACCCTGTTGCCCTTGGTCCCAACTCCCCTCCAGTCTTCCTGGACAACTCACATCTGTAGACACACACACACACTTCTGTGTGCACACACTCACACAATTTAAATCCACTGCAATTTTAGGATAACCTCAGAGTAGAGGCCACTAACCTTCAAGAGCATGTCCTCCATGCCAAAGTGCTTTGTCGACAACACAGTTAAACCCCACACCAATTCTATGAAACAGTCACTGTTGTTGTTATCATCCCCATTTTACAGATGAGGACACTAATGTTTAACAAGGATAGGAATATGCTCCTGTGTGCTGAATACTAGTTAATGCTATTCTTAATACTTTTGACCCCACCAAAATGTGTCTCTCCATGTGTCTCTCTTCTTCTTTGAAGAAGACAAAGAATGAGGAGGAAGGAGAGGAGGAGGAGGAAAAAGAGATGTCTCTGTGTGTGCATGTGTCTGTCTAGGTATGTGTATTTGTATATAAAACTCAGAAAGAAATGGTGAAAAAATTTTTCTTATTTTAACATTTAAGTTTTTATTATTTTTAAAGTAGCACCAGCACTTTATAGAGAGCTGAAAAAAAGAAAAGGGAATGATCTGTAACTTCACTACCTTCAAAATGCTGATGGTGTTTTACATGTACTCTTAGACTGTTGTAAGACACAGCTGTTTTTAACTGTATTTACACAAAAATCATATGATCCCTATAAATTTTTATATTTTATTTAATTTCATTATATTTAACCATTTTCTATTTTATTGTATGATCCTTACAAGCATCAACTGTTAACAGCTGGAATATTTCACTGAACGGATGCCAGAGCGTGACTATGCCATTATTGACAGATGGGCAGAGTCCAGGTTTTTCCTTCCGTGAGCTTTGCTGCAATGATAATGCATTTTCCTTCTGTAATGGCAGGTGCGACAACCGCACAGCAGTTACTCTCTCCGCACTTTCAGGCTCACTTGACGTTTGCGGCCGTTTTGCAGGTGTCCAGCAACAGGTGGTGCCCGCAGTGTCCGCCCTCCTAAAAGCCTGTGTGGGTCACAGCAGTCATACATTAGAAAAAGCGTTTTTGCTCTTTGTTTAAAAAGTCTAAATTTCTACTTATCTTACTAAAAAAATATAGTGATTAAGTGCCCTAAGTTTATAAATGAGGATTCAGTTTAGCCTGGACAGAAGTTATCTGGCTGCAGGGAATTGGCTGGAGAGAGCCCCACCCCGACCCCCCACGGCTGTGACAGGGCCGACTGGACTAGCCCCTAGCAGGGACGGAGTAGGGAATCTAAGCCACCCTGCAAGGCTGGACAGGGTGCTCTGTAAGATCTCTTCCAACCCTGAGGTGTGGTGGCTCTAGAAGTTATACCAAATGAGTTTTCCCTTTTGTAAAAGAAAAAAATCAATTACCATAATTTTGAATTGTTCAAAGCAAAACACAAAAGATTATTTTTATCGTGGTGTACATTTATTTAATAAATATGTATTGTGCATTTACCACAATTCAGCTATTGTTTTGATGCTAGGGCAGCAAAAGTGAGAACAGATAAAAAATGTGTGCCTTCAGGGAGCTTACAAAACCTGACAGTTTTTCAAAATGTTTTGGTGTGTATTTTCTCATTTGATCTCATGATTATGGCATGGGATGAGTAGGGGAGGCATGCTCCCCTCTGTGCATGAGGAAGCTAAGTGTTAGAGAGGTTCAATGGCTCACCCAGGGCACACACCAAGTCGTGGGGCAAGCATGAAAACCCAGCCCTACCATCTGCTGCCCCAGGGCTCCAGGCACTGCCACGTCACCTGACCTGTGGCCCCTGCATGCGTGGAGGAGCCTGCAGGCCTACAGTCCCACCTCAGACTTCAGGAGTGGGTGACAAGTCCTGAGTCCTCTAAAAATTACTGCATTTTCAATGTAGCAAAGAGATTAAATCTCAGAAGCAGTGCTCTTTTATATTTTAATTTTTTCTTTTTTTAAAAAATATTTTATTTATTTATTTTAGAGAGAGGGGAAGGGAGAAAGAGAGAGAGAGAAACATCAATGTACAGTTGCCTCTCATACACACCCCCACCAGGGACCCAGCCCGCAACCCAGGCATGTGCCCTGACTGGGAATCGAGACCCTTCAGGGTAGTCCACTGAACCACACCAACCAGGGCTATATTTTAATTTCTAAGCTATGACATCCTCAAAGGCTAATTTGTATTTGATCATTTGTGTAAACTTCATGCCTGGCATGTAGCATGTGCTTTCCTGTTTGTTAATAGAGAATCACAAGTCATAAAAATCAAATGCTATTCTTATATTGTGTTCTTAAACTACGGTGTTCTTAAAGTATGCTGGTCTTGTGAAATTGCAGTACCTAGAAAATTGAAGGTTGTAACATTTCATATGATGTTCAAGAAACCAGAAGGGTAAGATAATGGTGTATATATAAATAACAGAAATACTTGGTGAAACACGTATGGACCAATCAATGCCTTGACATTGCCAGACAAAACAGGGGTCTGACTGACTCTTCATTGCAAAGCACTGATGGTTCTGACAGTTGCATTATTATTTCTCAGTGCATCTCGGATATTCTTGTTAATTACATTCTGGCCTTTAGTTTTCCAGTACTTTAATTAAGTTCTTCAATATTATCACTGAACTGTATTTACCCAGAAGTAGAGTCATCTTGTGACATCATAGGCATTCTCTGCACTTGGAAATTAAGAAAACACATCTTTTCCATGGCAGGAGAGAAAATATGCATACACATATACATATAACATAAGTGTCATACATGTATAAACATGTTACGTGTTTATACATTATATGTAATACATGACAGCATATTAGAAGTGGAAGGGAAAGGACATCAGGTGAAAATAACTTAGAATTCACAGCTATCTAGGTAGACGGGAAAACCTACAAAAGCTTAATCCTGAGCAGAGCTCCAAACTCATGGATGTCTGTCCCCTGGCAAAATAAGTAGCCACCCTCATTCATTTGTGAAAAAATTTTGAAAATCAATGAATGAAACAGTTGTTTGCTGGGATCTAAGTGATTAAGGAGAAGCAAAGTAACTGGCAGCGAGAACACAGGGTCAGGGTTAAAGAGACCTAGGGTCAAATCTCTGTTCTGTGCCTCAGTTTTCTCACCTACGAAGTAGGGACAAACATGGCCTCCTGAATATTTGAAGCTAGAATGAGATCCCTCACATGAAGAGCCTTGGATGGGGCCGGTCACACAGTAAGTGCTCATCACAGAGCAGCAGCTGTCAATCTTGGTTATTTGTGCCTGATGTTAACAGTAATCACATGGCCACTGTTTTCACTTTGTGGAGGAAAGGCAAGACTTTTGCACTTGAGTCCAAAAGTGAAAACTGTACTCTAGGCAGCCAGGCCTGGTTGTTCAGTTGGTTGGGGCTTTGTCCTATAAACCAAAAGCTTGTGGGTTCAATCCCCTGTCAGGTCACATGCATAGGTTGTAGATTCTACCCCTGGTTGGGGCACATGCAGGAGGCAACCAATTGATGTTTGTTTCTCTCCCCTTAAGTGAGGATTGAAAAAAAATGTACCCTGGGTATATCAATGAATCTGTTTATGCTCTTTTTGGGAGCAAAGCATCAGTCATGTAATCCTCATAAGTAACAGCTAATTCTGTTTCAATTCCAGTGTCACATAAAAAGTGGAATCAAGGATGGGCTGCTTCAAATGAGTATCACTGTCAGGTGTGAATGGGTTTGGCCACAAACAGACTTTCCATAAAACTGGAGCATCTCCCAGGGAGACAAGGAGGTTGCTCCCTGTATTCCTGCTGTGGCTTTGTTCTCTGCCCGAGAGCATTTTCAAGAGCTGGGTTGCTTCCTTCTCACAGAAATGTTGACAGCTTGGGGAACTCAATCAAACCATGATGAGGGGAAAAATTGCCAGAAGAAGTATTCTCAATTCAAATTGAAATAAGTTTTTTACTCTGCTAATTGGGGAGGCCTCAAAACACAGCTCTTTCCAAGGATACGAGTGAATTCTGTGATGTTTGCTGTCAGTGTGGGTCTCCTAGAGCCATGCTCTCCCCCACCCCTGGCTTTCCAAGCAAGCACCCATTTATCACCAGAGGACAAGGTTAGTGGGTCTGCAACCTGTTGTTAAGTGGGCAGAGAAAATGGATCGCAGGAAAGGAGTGTGATGTGATCTAGTATCCTTGTAGAGAAACAAATGATGGGTCTCCTGCCAAGCAAAGTAATTGAACAGAGAGTGGGGACGTCCTTCTCACGTACCAGTTTGCCTAGGATTGCTTCTGCCAAATAAAACTGGGGTGTGTGACTCTCTGGGACAGGGCTCTCTAGAAAGTCACATAAGCTATGGCACCAGCTGAGTAGAAAACGCAGAGGTCTCAAGACTAAAGTGGCCCTCTCCTGTGTAAGTGATTCAACTAGCACACATTGCTTAGAGACCTCACATGTTCGCTGGGGCCAGAAATGACCCAGTGCCTTTGGAAAGGGCCTGGGGACACAGGGCTGATGGTCCCAGATGGGTTCCTGCGTTGTCTCTTGATTACTTGTCTCCTTGAAATTCTTAGTAAAGCCTGAGCCTGGGTAAGATGTCTGATATGAGTCTGGTTTGACAGTCGCATCCTTGAGATCTGTCAGGAGTCTGGTAAAGGAAGAGGGAAGGGTGTGTTCAAGTTTTCAGCAGCAGGTATCAGGCTGTGGGCTGAACTGCATGCCCTCTCAGGACGGTCCACAAACTGAAGGCTATGTCCATGTTGAATTGCCTTTGGAATCTGCCATACGTAAGGACCCAGAACTTGGTCCTCAAGAAGAGCTACTCCAGATGACCACCAAGGATAAAGAAATGGGATTTAGAAACCCAAGTGTAGATGTCATTCCATCCCACAGGTTTCTCTCTAATTCACAATAAAGGGCTTTCCTTATAAACTATTTTTTGACTCTGAATTCAGCAAAGCCTGTAACACCAGAGTAGGAATGACGATACCAAACAATGTCGAGTCTTGCCAGATGGATGGAATGTTTGAACAAATGTGCTCAGCCCACCGAGACAACCATGGCAAGCAGCAATGCAGGCACCGTCCAGGCAGCCTGTGGATCAGGGCATTCTTAGGCACGCATCCCTTCATCCTGCCTCCTGCTCTGCCTCTTCCCAACCCACCACCTGGGTCTGTAAAGTGCACCTTTGTCCCCAGACTTCCCAGTCATTATAATTTTCTACCCATTTCCTCTTAACTTTCATTTGTATCCCTCTGGGCTCTGCCTTGGTAAGATACCTGCCTGAGAAGATAAAAACCAAAGTTTGCAAGAACTTCTTTCTAATGATGGAGGACTAAAGGAACATTAGTTTCCTGTAGTCCCTCTGAAATCATTCTGCTGAACAACTCCAGTGAGTCAGCATGCAGCATGTCACCTGGTTACATTCAGAATAGGAGTGCACTCGTGGTCGCTCCAGTCACCAGAAACAGTCTCTGGTGAAGTGGGGTGAGAAACTGAGCTGCCAGGCCCCTCTGGGACCAGGTGAAGTCATTTAACTCAAAAATCAGGTAGATTAAGCAAGGTATGTCTTTGGAGGGCAAGTAAATTGCTTGAAAAACAGTTCTTCCCTCCAGCTTCTGATGAAAACTCAGGGCTTGCAGTGCCCATTAGAGAGCAGGTTTCTGCCAAATTCTAATGGATGTTCCCACAGGTTTTGGAAACAGAATGAAAATCAAGTCATCAAAGAGCAATCAACTGTGGCTCCATTTCAGATACTCCATTAGGCAGGAGAGGTTTAACTCCACCCCAAAAGCAAGGTTAAAATCAATAACTCAGGCTCCTTAAATCTCATGCAGACATCATGGGCTTCTGCATCCTCCAAGGAAGACACAAAATATAGAATATTTGCAACACAATCAGATACCAGAGGCTAACATCACAACATCCTTATCTTCCTTTCCCCAAACAATTATTTGTTTATATTTAACCTACATTTATATGTCACTATAAGTCATGAATTGTTATGAGTTCTTTATGAAAATTAACTCATTTCATCCCCATAACAACCATGTGAATGAGGCAGGTATTATTATGCTCTTCATTCCCACTTTATAGTTGAGGAAACTAAGGCAGAAAAAGTTTAAATAAGTTGTCCATGGTCACACAGCCTCCCTGATTCAAATCTGGGGTCTGCTCCAGAATCCATTCTCTTACAGTCTGGTATGCTATCTTTCAAAATATTTTAAGAAAAAGATTTAAGCCCTGGCTGGTGTAGCTCAGTCGATTGAGCATGGGCCTGCGAACCAAACGGTCTCCAGTTCACTTCCCAGTCAGGGCACATGCCTGGGTTGCAGGCTAGGTCCCCATTAGGGGGTATGACAGAGGCAACCACACACTGATGCTTCTCTCTGTCTCTTTCTCCTTCCTTTCCCCTCTCTCTAAAAATAAATAAATAAAATATTTTTAAAAATCTCATTATCTTAAAAAAAGAAAAATATTAAAAGCATTTCATTTATTCTCTATCTTAAAATCTTCCTTCTCTATCTACAAAGGTACATAAGACATCTCCAGCAGACAGTGGGCAGAAGTCACTCACAAGATGAGAGGCAGCATGGGCAGCTGCTGCTTGGAGTCTGCCTTCTCGCCAACGTTTTCTCCCTCCCTCTTCTGCCTCCACCGCTGGTTCTGAGTGGAGGGTCCCACCTGCTTCCTCTTCCCTGTTCTGTGCTCAGGCTCCCCACTGCAGACGCCAAATGACTCTCCTAAGATCATGGATTCAATCATTCCATAAACTCCTTCCATGTGCCAAGCCTGTACTTGGCATGAAAAATAATTGAGAGCCTCTTTTAGGTGAGTGAATATATGAGAATGCTGCCTGAAATATATAAAAATGGAACTGAAGTTAATGCAAATTAACCCAGCATACATCAGACAGACCAAGGGCCATCTATTTATTCTACTTTTATGGCACACCAGTGCTAGACACTACCTTAGTGTGGCTCAAAACAAACATTCTTAACTGCCTGTAGTTCCCGGCCCTGTACCAGGTTCTGGGGACATATGAGTGAACAAGATAAACTCTGCCTCTGCTGCACAAAACATACAGGCTTTGGAGAAGGCTACCATTTAAAAAGCAATTACAAGGACAAGTATAAATTATTTTAAAATTCTAAATTATGTTTCTAGGTTTGACTTAATCAAATGCCAATATTCCCTGACCAAGCAGTTACATTCTCAGGAGTATCATTTTAGAACTTTTAGAATATACAAGATACTGGGCACTAAGCAATTGAACCACAATTTCTAGTATTACTGGATGGAAGAGAGGTTCACTAGTTGCATGGTCACTGTCATGGTGGGTACACAGGAGGGTTCTCCTTGGGGACGGATTCTTCCTGCCAAAGGTCCTAGAGAGACAGAAGGTCAGCCACCGCAAGAACACCCTGGAGGGAAGCAAACCCTCCCTTCAAGTCAACTGACCAAGATTCACTAAATAAACTCTGTCATGGGAGCATATGGAATCTTTTTAAGACAAAGACTTAGTCATAAAGTACCCCAAGTGAAAGGCAGAAATTAATCCCCTCCAGATGGTGAGAATGAGAGCCACAAGGACTCACTCGTGAATCCAGCCTGTTCTGCCCTCAGGACCACTTCCTCTGTTATCACCATTCTCTGAAGAATGAGAAGTGGACCCAGTCTTCAGTCTCTGCAGATTGTTGCTTAAGTAGAATGAGCCTGCATGTTCTTTTTGGACAGAATGGCTATCGTTTCTTTCTGTAATCTTCATAAGTTCCTATGTATGTTCCTGGAGAAAGTGGGTCCTTCCTAACTGGAATTAGCCAAACTAGGTAAGCAGAGACCCCCAAGGGGTATTTACACCTTCTTTACCAGACCTGCATTCTCTGTTCTAAGCTTCATTCAGCTACAAGTGGCAAGTGTTTTGGAGAGGGACTATCTCATCAAGCAGCCATCTTTCAGTTTACCCTCAGCTCCACTATTTCCTCTCAGAAGAGCACCTTGGCTCCAAGTGAAATGGCCTATAGCCTTAAGCATTGTGCATGGTTAGTGTTTCATTTTCATACTGCCTAGGCAAAGTCCCACTACCTTTCAATCACTTAACAGATATTTACCGAAAACATGTCTAAGTATGTGCAGTAAATGGTAAGTATGCTAACCAGTGTGACAGGGCACATCTAACTGAAGGATCTCTCATCTCAAGAATCTCAGCACCCTCAACAGTGGGGACAGACACCCTGGGCACAGCTGCAGACTAATGACTAGAAAATCCTTAGGGGCCTCTGTGTTCAGTCACCCTGGTGGGCTTTTAGAATTTATTTAAACACGGCCCAGGGTAGTGTGAGGCACTAGATTTGCTTCTCTGGACAATAGCAGGAGTTTGGGAAGGGAGGTAGGGAGAGAGGTCTAAGCAGTGTCCTACAGCGACCACAGAACAATTGTCAGGACTGTGTGCCCAGAACAAGGTTCTGAGACAGCACCTCAGGCAAGTGAAGGAAGGCTGGTGAAACCCAGCAGTAAAGAGCAAGGAAGCATACAGAACCCAACCCCCAGGCTTTATCCTGATGGAACTGGCAGATTTACTTTATAAACAGGCCAACTGTTTTCCATCCCCAGGAAAGGTCAGTTGTTCATAATGATACCTGGGTAAATTATTAGTGTTGTGTGACCAGTCTGGGGATGCGGAGTCACACACAAGCAATGTATTGTTAAATGGGATGTGTTAAGAGATCACAGGGAAAAGCAATTATGGGCTCAGAAACTGCTTTTATGGCATTTGTATTTGAAAAGCAAGATCTGAAGAAGAAATTATTTAAAAAAAAACAAAACTCCATTCTAATGGACACATGAGGGCTTTAATTCATAGTATATAAGAAAGAAATATAGGTAAGGAAAAGATGTTCAATCATTTCCTCCTTTCCAACCCCGGGGGAACCTTATAGATAAGGATTTGGGAGGCAAAAACCTAAAATCATGCAATAGGTTACAAGGCCTTGGACTAGTTCATGGTTAGGGATGTGGAAGACCACTTGATTTACAGATACCGCTCCCCTCCCATTAAAGGGTGTTCACAACTCTCTCACTATCAAGCAGTATAATGGTTCCATCAAGTTCCCCTTCAGCTGTAACTCTGGCACTTTTTTTCCTAGCAGAGGAGTACATTTATGAGCTCACACTTGTTTTACTAGCCTGACTATTCCTAAGCAGTCAGCATGTTACCCTGGAGCCCCATATGTCTCTTTAGAACTGAATCCAAAGGCCACAGAACAAAAGGAGAAAACTTCAATCATGATTTTTGATGCTATGGTTCAAAATGCTAGTCCTTCCTTTAACAGAGCTACAAAGACAGCAGGAAGTAGAGATTCACAGGTTACGTGGTATGACAATAGAAGAAAGCCATTTTATAGCAATTATAAGAGCTTGAGAAAACATAATTAAAGCTCTTCATCAGGCAATTTCTGGCTATTACCATTGTTCCGATGGCATTCCTTGTCCTAAGCCATACACCTTGCAATGACCACATAATACAGATTATTTCCTTCTAGTCAAACTGTTATTGTGTATAATTTGACTAACAACAAGTGACCCTACATTCTGGGAAAGTTCAAGTTCCACTGCCTCATTTCCTGATGCCCAGAAATACAGGTCCACAGCAACATGGCTCTCTAAATTAATAATGGAAAAGGAAAACAGCAACAGATGTTTCGCTCTTCTTTTATCCTTTTGCCAAGTTTTAAGAACTTTACCATGAAAATCACAACAAATGAAGGAAATTAAGCCCAACATTCTAAATGATTAAAACATTTTCACTTTTTGTTTCTAAAGAGAGAAATTATATCAAAGCTTTATGTGTATTTGTGTTCTAAGTCTAAAACTAGGAAAATATAATTTAGTGAGGGAATTCAGGGAAAGTAGAAAAAAATTTTAAACAAGTCAGAAGCTGATGTGAATTTTGTTTGGCTTTTTAGAAAATTATTTTCCCAAGCCCTGGCTGGTGTAGCTCAGTGGATTGAGTGCGGGCTGCAAACCAAAGTGTCGCAGGTTCGATTCCCAGTCAGAATACATACCTGGGTTGCAGGCCATGACCCCCAGCAACCGCACACTGATGTCTCTCTCTCTCTCTCTCTCTCTCTCTCTCTCTCTCTCTCTCTATCTATCTATCTATCTCCCTCCTTTCCCACTCTAAAAATAAATAAGTAAAATTAAAAAAAAAGACTCAACTTAGATAATACGTTAAAAAAAAAGAAAATTATTTTCCCTATTACCTTTCATTTGGAGAAAGAAAGGCTGCTTGCAGGGAGAGTGTAAATTTTACCAAGGGAGTTTATAAGCTTCCTTTTCTGAGCAAAACCAAAATCTGACCCAGAATGTCTTGCTGGAGTCACCACCTAAATGTGACCAATAGTTAATTATAGCTTCTACTGGTGATTCTTTGCCTGCATTTTTTATGATAATCTTTTACTGAAGTTGAAAGCATCATTTATGGCATGGTATGGCTTGATGAAATAAAGAAATGAGTGGAGATTGTAGAAAACAGGACAATATTACTTATGATCATATTGACCTTTAAAGTTATGTCTACAGGAATCCATAATTTTGGTCAGTACATTTTTCCCTAGGGCTGCCATAACAAAATTCCATGAACTTGATGGCTTAAAGCAACAGGAATGTATTTGTCACTCTTCTGAGAGCTAGAAGTTCAAAATCAATGTATTGGCAAGTTTGGTTCCCTCTGGAGGGCTCCAAGAGAGAGTCTGTTCTGTGCCTCTCTCTTTGCCTCTGGTGGTTGCCAGGAATCTTGGCATTTCTTGGCATGCAGACCCACCTTTCACCTACCTTTATCACCACTCAGAGTTTCCTGCTGGGTATGCATGTATGTTTTCCTAAAACTGTGCTAGACATAAGGGGCCCACCGTACTCTAGGATGACATCATCTTAACTGGTATCTTAGTTACACCTGCTTACACCTGCAGAGACCCTATTTCCAAATGAGGTCACACTCACATGCCCTAGGGGGTGGGTTAGGGCTCCAACGTATCTTCTGTGGGACACATGGCAACTTCCAACAGCCAGAATCTTTGTTTCTGATTTTCACAAAAGCGCCTAAAGGGCAAGAAACCATTTTGTATAAATTATCTCACCCCTGAAAATGTAAACCTTTAGATTAACCTATGAGATTTGGGTATCAGCAAGTTATGTGTTACATATAAGGTCAAAACTGACAGGTGACTTTTAAGAGACACATCTAGTCAGTGCCCTTTAGTCTCATTAAAATAATTCATTTGAATTGCTACACTTGGGCAGTCTTTGGAAATAGCCTGTTTGCAGTTGACTTCTGGCATCCAGACTTACCTGGATGACGAGAGACCAAAATGTAAGGTGTTGGAGTCTCTGCAACTTCCATGTTGGATACGCGGATAGGGGACACAGAACTGGACACCCTTTGGAAGTATTTTATGTGACCCACCAAACTTGGACTGCTTCCAGTGGAATTCCAAGACAAGACTGCTTGGAAAGCAGTTTTTCCGATTTCAAAAGAGTAATAGGAGAATTGTCTCAGTGGAAGTTCCACTGAAATCACATTCATTTGGTATCATTCCAGTCATCCTTGGAAGGGTCCTGTCTAGTAGCACCTTACCTTGGACATTCATGTTAAGACATTCAACTTCTTAACACAACAATCAGGAAGCGCTGAGAAAAAGTCAGAGTAGAAAGAAATCATCAAGCTGTTGTGACTGACTCCTCCATTTTTACCTGTTGGAATTAAATATGCAAAGCCCTTGATTTGGGAGCATTGTAACTGTTGTGAAATTAACAACTACAAATTGTTTCACTTCCACAATCTTCCCCAATATTTTACAATGAGTAATTTCAAGCATATAGCAAACTTGAAACAATTTTACAGTGACTATCACCTAGAGTCTTTCTTTAACATTTCATTGCACTTGCTTTCTCACACATCTATTCATTAGTCCAACCCTCTAGCCACCTATCAATCTATTTTGTTTTTATGCATTTCAAAGTGAATTACAGACATTAGTACCTATCTTCCAAAATACTTCAGCATGCACATCGTTAACCAGAGCTTTTGTTTTAAGCTGTGGAAAAACCCACATAACCTATGAGCTATTGACAGAGGAATGCATAACACCTCTGTGAGGATATGTCAGTTCATGGTAAGCATCCAGGTAGCATGTTCCTTTTCCAGAGAATTTCAGTGAATATCTAAAATACAAGACAGGCACTCTGGGTCTCATCAATAAAAACTCCATAAAGCATAACCTTGTATTTTATTGATATTTTTCAAACTATACCTTTGCATTAAAAAAAAGCACTTTTGCCCCATCTATTTTCATGGGCTTCTGTGCATTGTCTGAAAATATAGCTTAATTGTGACAGAAAATGTTCAAGTAAAACAGAATTTCATTGATTAAATGGACAGCAAAGACAAGGACAGGAAGCCATTCATAAACTCAGCAACTGAATGAAGCAATTACCTCTCTGAAAACAGCAACTAAGAACTCAGGGAAGGGAAGGCAAAGCAATGGGAGGAGAGGAAACATGAGCTGGGGAAAAGCAGCAGAGAACCAAAAGGTTAAGAAACGTCATAGAAATAAGGCAAAACTGGGGTGAGCACAACTCAAAATAGACACTGTAAAGTAATCAAAACAAAAAAGAAATTTGTTTCTTTAAAAGTTGAAAAAATAGTGAAAGAAAGGTTGAAGAAACAGACAAAGAAAACCCAACATATAGTTGGAATTACCAAATAAGAAAAGAAAAAAAGAAAACAAGTAGTATGAGGACTAGAAGGACAGAAACACAATGGTAACATCATACATCCCCTGCAATAGAGGGATTGTATAAAAGTGATCTAACTACCACGGATTGAAATGGGAAGATGGAAAAAAATGGGAGGAAGAATGAGTGCAATGATGTATAATATATCTGAGTGAAGGATATCATTTAAAGCTGTAAAATAAACTAATATGAACCTGAGCATATACAAATGATATAAAGATAAATTTAAAAAATATATTGTTGACCCAAATTGGGAGGAGAGGGGAAGAACGTTGCAAGAAGGATGTGAAAATAACTTATTTTCACCACTTGCACATGGTAGTGAAAAAGAAATACTGTCTTTAAAAACACAAAGAGCTAAGGGTATTAAATATGTATTATTACACAAGTAACCACAAAACAAAACATGAAGCTTCCTAAATATCAAGTGAATCATCTATAGCACAAAACAAAAAAAATAGATCAGAGTGAGATGCTTTTTAAAACTATAAAAACAACAGATATAAATAATAGAATTAAGACAATATGTGTCTTTTAAATTAATAAATACAAATAAACTTATCTATCAAACGAAAAATAATTGTAAACCAGATCAAAAAGTAAGACAATTCCAAGCCATGTATAAAATTCAATAAAACAAAGTGATTCAGAAACATTAAAAATAAAAATATAGGCAGTTATACTAGATAACTATAAACTAAAAGAAAGCAAGGGGCCTGATTATAATATCAGAATAGGTGGAGGGAGCACCAGAAAAGGAACATTAAATGAGACAATAAAAAGGCATTTTATAATCCAGAAACTTTCTTTTTTTAAAAAAAGATTTTATTTATTTTGAGAGAGAGAGGAAGGGAGAGAGAAAGAGAGAGAGGGAAACATCAATGTGTGGTTGCCTTTCACATGGACCCCCCCTGGGGACATGGCCTGCAACCCAGGCATGTGCCCTGACTGGGAATTGAACTGGCAACCCTTTGGTTCTCAGCCCCTGCTCAATTCACTGAGCTATACCAGCCAGGACTATAATCTGGAAACCTTCAATTAACTGATGAACATATGGCAGTTATAAATACTCACTTAAACACAAAGTAACAGTATACAGTATACATTTTCATAATTCAGAAATTGTAGGAAATACCAGAAAGGTTAACAAAACCATGTTTTTAGTAGAAAACTTTAAGTCACCTTTCAGTGCATGAAAGATAAATTGGCAAAACAAGTAAGTATATAGACCTAAATAACACCAATAAGGGACATAAATTAATGTATACTCAATACCCAGAAAATAAAGAATACTTCTTTTCAAGCATCCATAGTAGAGTCACCAAAATGGACCAGATGAGGCCACATAGAAAACCTCAATACATTTTTTTTGATAATGAGTTCTGCCATCCAAAATTATGAATGCCTTTCCATTTGTCCAAGTCTTATTTTCCCTTCACACAGGTTTTTTTGCCTAATTATTGATACATTTATTTCTTGATATTTTATCTTACAGTTACAATTAATAATAGGCTCTTTAATTCCATTATGTTTTTATATTGACTATATATAAAGAGAATATTGACTATATATATAGTGGTTATGATTTCTCTATATATGCATATATATAATTTCTAAATACTAATTTTATACTATGCTCCATTACTGAACTGCAGAAGATTTTCAGCTGATACTTGTCGTTGTATAACCCGAACCTGCAGCCAGCCTCACAGCACCGCTCAGTCCTGAGGAAGGTGGCAGGCAGGGGGACCCTGGAAGTCCTTGAGAAGACTCATGGCACTGAACCCATTTATCTGCCTTTGCTTCTGGAAGAGAATATGGTTTCTGCCTTCTTGCTGCCTTCTAAAATCGTACAGGTGTGCTTTGTATTCATATAATGTACTTTCTAGCTTCTAATCCCTATGATTTAGGAGTGAGCATAACCAGGGGTGAAAATGAATGCATGAATGCTGGTTGTGTGTATATATAATATAAAAAGTTTAGAAAACATACAAAAAGTTTATGATATCTATTAGATATAGAAAACATGGCAAAGGATATTTTATTTGCATAAAAATACACAAAGTTATGAATAAACAGTTCATAGAAAAGGATGCCTCTTTAATGCCTCTTAAATATATGAAAGCATGTTTATGCTTATTTATAATAAGAGAAATGCAAATTGAAAGTACCCTTAGATTTCAGTTTTCATTGACTGAAAATATCATAAAACTGGCAGTACACTGTATTGGTGAGTGTGTGAGGAAACAGGAATGCTTGGTGTGTGATAGTAGGAAAGTGCAATTTGGCATTATCTCCCAATATATAATCATACACACACACACACACACACACACACACACACACACACACATAATATTTTGTTTGACACAGAATTTCCACTTTCAGGAAATTGCCCACCAGATTATATTTATACATGTGAAATTATAATAGCAGGCACCTAAACAGAACCTAAGTGCCTATCAATAGGGGGTTAGTTGAATGATTTTGGTAGTCATATAATAGATTATTATGCATGTTAAAAAAATTAAGAGAAACTTTGTGAACTTCTTTGGAAATATTTTCAGCACTGTAAGTGAAAAAAAAGGTGAAAAACTCTATAAAGAGAAGTTTAACTTTATTTATTGTGGTTAAAGATTTCTTGAATTTATTTTTATCTTCTATTTTTTATTGAACTTATTTATTTTAAAAGAGGAAAAAGCACATATATTGCATTGGCTTTTATATCCTAAAACTTCTGGAAAGGCAAATACAAAGCTAAAAATAATGGCTATTAGGGTGAAGGGACAGTAAGAAGTGATCAAATGGAGAACAGCATGGAAAAGATGCTATTGGTTGAATTATATACATGTATTGCCTAGTCAAAAATAAACAAATGATCTTTCTTTTTAAATGCAAATAATTTTTTTTAGAGAGAGAGAGAGAGAGAGAGAGAAACATCAATGTGTGGTTGCTGGGTGTTATGTGTTGCAACCCAGGAATGTACCCTGACTGGGAATCGAACCTGTGACACTTTGGTTCGCAGCCCGAGCTTAATCCACTGAGCTACGCCAGCCAGGACACAAATGATCTTTTTAATGAATATTTGTGGAGGAAAAGACCTTGGCAGAAATTCAGTGGAATGCTACAAAGACTCGAGAACAAGACCTGTGAGGAGTGAGTCTGTTAATCGGGTTAGAAAAAAAGGAGGTGAGAGGGGATAGAACTGAACTCTGCCAGCTGTCTGCCAGCTTGCCTGAAAAGAGGAGGCAGTAGGGTTCAAACACAAATGGTTTAGCTTGAATATACAAGTTAGGATATCCTATGAATATTCAGTATATATTCAAAAGAATATATAGACTTGCCTTCTCTAAAGCTAACCACTTTTTGAAATATACAGCTCTCAGTTCATTGGTGTAACTTCCCTGCACTGGCTTTTGGTCCAATTGCTGTAGAACAGAGTACAGTCTTTAAAATCTGCACCACCTTCTAACCTAGGCTACTGTGAGGCACTTCCTGCTTCCCTCCTCCTTCCATGCAGTATACTCTTACTTCTGGCCTGGTTAACATCCTGTTTTTAAAATCTGTGCATTTTCATGCCTTCATGCCTTTGTGGATGCTGGTCTCACATTCAGAAATATCCTTCTATGGACTCCCTAAAGTGCTCCCACTCACTCTGGAGATGAAGCAGGGAACATCTTTGTGACAATATTTGGAGCCCTCCCTAACTATGGCACAATTTGTTGTGCCCTCCATGTCTTCCCTCACCAAATGCCCGTATCTCTGCTTTCTTGTTCACTAGGGTATATGATGATTAGTGCAATAGATGTGTGGTGCCCCTTTAAAGTCAGCAGATGTCAGAACTTGTCTTTTTATCCTTAGAAATGAATATGCTGGCCTTGAATTTTGCTGACTGCATGGAGAATGAAGTATAAAACCACAATTGGGAATGACAAAATCCAGGTACTCATTCTGTGTTTATACATTTCAAACAGTTTGAGGAAATGGAATAATTACTAGTTTGCTCTACTACACTTAAAACACCAGTGACAGAATGCAAGGCAATACTTGGGGTGCACTAAATAGATCCTCAACACATGGGAATAGATTACATTTCAAAGGTGCACAGTGGGCTTGCCATCGACGCAGTCATACTATGGGGAATGTAAACATGCAAAAGCGTGCTCTAAAAGTGAGGCTCCCTCTGTTGTAGGCTGTACTTGAATAAATAATTTGGGTGTGTACTTTCTGTTAATGCTTGTATTTAAAACTCCAAACTTAATGTGCTACTAATTTATTTTAGCAGTTTGTTTTTTTTTCCTTGAACAGGATAAAGAAAAGCAAAAGCCCACACGCGCTTCTGCCTTGACCCTACACCATCATCCTCTACATCTCCAATCACAAAATAAACAGAAATAGGACTTCTTCATGAAGCCTTGGTTTTGGAAATGAGTTTTTCACATGTCAGAAAAACAGATTTTAATATATGCTTCTTAAAAATGTTTCCAATCATAAATTCAATCTCAGGTTCCTATTTTATAGCCAAAGGCTTGTTCAGACATCTGAGTCCCTATGCAATAATTTCATTTATCTTTATTTAAATAAATTATCCATAATTAACAGGAACAATCATATCATTTATCAGGAAATTGAATCAACTAGAAACACATATGCCTTTTTCCAGTCCAATTGCATACTGAATCTACACAAGAGAAGTGGAATCAAACCACTCTGGAGTCAGGTCACGCTGGGCTAAACTTCAGTCACTACTGTTGGACCTTGGGCAAGTAGTGATCCTCACTGAATCTTTGTTTTCTCCCTTATTGAAGAGGAGTAGTAATAACAACATGTCATCAAGAGCTTTGAATTATGAGTAACAAAAAAAATTGGTAGCCTATAGTGCCTGGCATATAACAGGTTCACAGTAAGTTCTTTTAAATATATACATATCATGGTTTCATCTGCCAATCAATATTTTCTCTGCCTTATTGCCATTTGCTCAGTCTGGAGCACCCCTTGCCCATTCCTACCTCCCCTCCTCAGGCAAACTCATCTTGGTCCCTAAATAACAGTGTCATCTCTGGAGAAAACTTCCTCACTCCCTGCCACTTCTCCAGGCCAGGTGAGTCACCCCTGAATGGTCTGTTTACCTCGGTCATTACTCTTATTATATATTGTAATAAAATATTTATTCACTCATCTATCTCCCCTACTTCAGTATATGTTCCTTGAGAAGAGATCCTGTCTTGATCGGCATTATCTTACTATCTTTACTTCTAGCACTATGTCTGCATTTGGAAGGGAAATAAAAATAAGAGCTCTGGAAATGCTTTAACTCAGACAGCTAAAATGAAAAGACCAGAGGAAAAGGTGTCCTCAGCGGGGAGCAGGTGAAAGGCTCCGAGCTCTGTGATATAAACCAGCATCCCCACCCAGACTTCCCTGCCGTGTCCATTTCTCACCAGTGCCTGAGGGAGAGGCTTTTCATTCAGAGGAGGAGACCCTCTGAGTTCCGCGGCCAGACAGGAACGAGGTGAGGACCAAGCTCTCCACAGGACACAGTCACATCTGCCTCACACAATTATTTTAATTTTTTGGTTTGATTTAAACCTCAAAGGGGATCAATTAATTCCATTATTGACAGAGCTGAGAGAAAAAGATAAATGAATCCCAACAAACAGAAGCTGTGTATATGCATCCTGCAGGGATTAGTTCCTGGTAACTAGTCAAAACCCGTGATGTTACTTGGAGTCAGTAATGAATAAACTCTTTAAAAATCATTGAAATCAAGTTGAATAGGCCATCCTTCCCAATTTCGATGGGAATGCTATTGACAGAGTTGTAAATATTTCCTTTTAAAATCACAACAGTCGGATATAGGGTGCCTCTGCAGTAAATTCCTCCCTCCCGGCTGATACAATCAGTTGCCATGGTAACAGAGTTAAACCAGCAAGTGGCAGAAAATCACTTTTCATCTCCAGCACGATGCCTTCCCCTTTTACAAAATAACACCAACACCCAAACAGGCAAAATAACAAAAAAGAAAAGCCCTAATTATGGGCACTCTAGAATTCACAAACACAATCTCTTACTTGCTCTTGTAATCCATCTCCCTACACCACTCCATCACCTGGCCCCTACCAAAAACATTTTTTAATTCATCCCACCTCTTACTACAAATCCCCAGGCTCTTTGGCCAGAATTGTTAGTGACAGAGTCATTCCATAGATCTCCATGAATGCTCCCAGTCATCCGGAAGCCGGGACAGCCCCAGTAACACCCCAGAGGCCCATTCGTGCACACTCCACCTCATTTATAAACAAGTCCAGCTGGATCCTTCCCAGTAAAGATAAATGCCTCACCTTCCCCTCCAAAATGGCCTTCTTTTCCAAGTTCCTCATTTCATCTCCAGGTGGGACCACTTTCCTTCATCCTGGATTCATAATTATGGTGTCACTTTTTATTTCTCCATCTCTTCTGTTCTTCAGGTTTCACCTACTGCTAAGATCTCAGACACTTCTTGGTCATGTCGCTTGGCTCTTTCCTCTGCCCTCCCTCAAAACCCCCCAAATTCAGGGACTTCGCAGACGTGCATTTCACAAGCTAACCTCCCTCCCAGCATCTTCTTTCTACTCTCATTTCCCCTCTGACCTATTTCCTCACAGTCTTACTTTGATGCAGAAGTCCAAAGATGTTCTTGTCTCAGCCTTAACAAGCAGAGAACTACTTGTAGGGCAAGACCTGTCCTTGTTGAGAAAATCATCTGAGTTAGAGTCGGCTGCTTTGGGGTAGAAACTCCACCTGAAGGGCCCGAAAGTGGTGGAACTTCCTGTGTGAGGTGAGGGAATTTGCTTCAGCAGGGGAGAAAGGACACAGGAGCCAGCAAGATGGCGAGGGCTTTGCACCCTGGAGGCCCCTAAGCTGTAGTAAAGTAGGCAAAGCAAATGTCTGGTGAAAGCAGATTTTGGTTTTGTTTATTCTGTGGGGTTTTTGTGTATATGTAACAACTAATGAGTGTGCTGTGCTTATCATTCTGATTGCTGTGGCAGGACTTACATGGCCAGTTGCCTCCTTTACGGGCAGGGAGCTGGGGGAAAATGAGTTTGTGAGTAGTCAGACCTTCTCAGAACCTCAGAAGGGCTCTGGATTCTCGTTTGCCATGTGTTCCACTGTTGGCTGGATGTTTACATAAATATCTGAAGAATAGGAGCCCTGAGCTAATGTCTAACATATTTTACTAAATTTATGTAATTTTTATAACTCACCTTTCTGGCCCAAGGGAGAGCAATAAATAAATAAGTGAACAAACAAATCTTAAAGAATATGAAAAAAAGAACATTTTATACATTGTGATTATAACCTTATAACAACTATTTTTAGGGGGAAGAATTCAGGAAATACACCAAAATATGAAATCAACTACATAGTAGTGGAGTTATGAGTAAGTTTCTCTTTTTCAAAGATTCTACAATATGGTTATATTACTTTAGTTTTACATTTTGAAGAAGTACTTATGAAGGCTCTGTAACAATGAGAAACTGTTCATGATAGAAAGTTAAGTTGAAAAATTAGACTAAAGGTAGTACTTCAGAATGTCTGCCAAAACAAAATAAAAAATTAATATGTGTAGACAAGAGGTAGGGGGGATATTAAAAACTGGTACAATTTATTTTTCTGGGAAGCAGCCTCTGAGACTGAGTTGGATTCAGGCTCTTTATCAGGTAGCCTTTAGGATCAACACCTGTGGAAAAGAGCACGCAGAAGCAGGATGAGCAATGGAAGTCCAGCTGAATTGGTCCATTAGCGCTGTTGCCCGTTGGGCCAGAACACCTGCCCTACACCCCGCCTCCACACTCCCCTAGCCACACACACACACTCTCAGCCATTGGCCTTGGGCCCTGCAGGTGGGGGTGATGGTGACAGAGGCAGTTCTGCGTCCACACCAACAGGCCTCACCTGAGGGCCGCCTGCTGTCAACACTCCTGGTAATGGGGCCAACAATCCCTTCCTTGAAGGGGAATCTGAACCCCTATATGTCCATATCTGGGACAAAAAGAAACATTTTGTATACAATGGTAGAGTAAAATGTCATTGAAAAACATTTTTTGTAAAAGCCACTTTTAATTTTGCTACATCGAGAATATATTTCTATAAAATGGGATTTTTAACAGTACCCATCTTACAACCTAGTAAAAATTAAATAAGAACTGTGATGCACAATGCCTGACACAAAGTGCTCAGTATTATTGTTCTTTGTTTTAGACTCTTCATAGCTTACACCATGCCAAGCAGCAAGTCATCTTCTTTCCATTGCTCACGTAGCTAGTCAACGCCAAACCACCTTTATTTGCACCTGCGCTTATCTTTCTGCCGTCTGGCATTGAAAATGATGGGGAGGTTGTCATGCTGGGATCACAGCAGCCATTGTATGAGCATTCAGTGACAAACAAGAGGACAACAGGGTGACATTCTGTGGATGGTGAAGCCATGGAATAAGTAGTCTGGGCCTTCAAGGGCATTGCTGAGACTCCAAACAATCCTGAGTCTACTGCCTTCTGGTCTTCTCCCTAAGTAACCAATAAATGTCCTTAGTTGGGCTTTGTTATTGGATGCTAAAAACACTTCTAGCTGATATTTAGGAAAGTAAGGGTAGATTAAAGATTGGGAGGAAAGAAATGCATAAAGTTTACAAGCTGACTTGAATTCTTTAAGTTGGGAGAGTTGTGTGCATATGGGAACTTTATAATAAATATAACTTAATGATGATCACTTCTGACTATTTCAAATTGATTCATGGTTTAATTGTCTGAAAACCTCCATGCTCATGATACAAAACAATAATCCCTCCTTTGCCTCTAAGCTGTATGGAGTAGGTATGTGTGGACCTAAGGATACCAATGACATTTTATGTTTACTGGTGTCTAGTATGGCCATTATAAAACAAACAAAATCCTTTATATAGCACACTGAGATTCCTAGAATTTTTGTAAGGAGACTTGCATCCTGACAACTTCCAATATTACCTATAATTCTAAATGTAAGCTATCTATGTTTTCACCATTCAGCAGATATGATCCCTGTGGCGTTGTGGAAAGACACTTTAATCTTCATTCTTAGGAGTGCTGTGTGAACGTGAGTTGCCCAGTGACTGGCTGCGGGCCATGAGGGAAGAAATTCAGAAACTAGGAGTGAAAAGCACTTGCCAGAATCCTTGCAGCAAATAGAAATTAAGTGTCATTATAGGAAGCAATGTCCTATAGGAAGTCTAGAGGAATACTCTTTAATGCGCCCCAAAATTTTATTCTTCATCTGAATTATCTAAATGATGGTGCTTGATAATGGGAAAAAATACAATAAAAATTAAATTTAAATAAATAAATAAATAATGCTGCTTATCAGAGGTACATTTTAAGCATTTACATTGTCATATATTACATAAAAGGAGACAGCTGCAGAAATAAAAGCTTCCTGATTATCATTTTAAATGGGCTTCAAGAACTGTAGAGTTTTAAATTGGAACATTATGAAAAATAACCCTGAGTGCCTGGGTTGGCTTCTAGGACCGGAGTGAGCCCATTTGCAGAGGAGATGGATGAAACGATGCAGGCCCGGGCCTATAGACCACACAAGCTCACACACATCGGGAGACGTCAGTTATTTAGCAAGATGCTCCCCTAGGTTGGTGACACATTTTTGGTTGTACGTATACCCCGAATTCTGTTTTGTTACAGCTCTTAACTTTATGTGGATAATGCACACTTACCCAGCGAAATGACTTCTGGATTCACGGCTGAGTTAGCCACCGAGTTAGCCTGCTGTTCTCTACTGGGGCAGTGCTTCTTCTCTTCCCAGTGTCAACACTTCAAAGCTCTGACATCCCGGCATACCTTTTAGACCTCTCCTTTGGCTGCTTACATGGTCTTGTGTTTATCTTTGACCCATCAAGTGTCATGCAGTGAAGTGCACACATGTCATGTCCACACAGCCTGACTCTGCCCTAAGGACCTTTCTGCTGCTTTTATCTTAGCACATTAGCTGAACCCAGAGCCATGAGGAGGGCACTGGGGCAGCTGATAGGTCCAGTGCTACACAGTCTCACAAGGAACTGAGTGTTTCTACAAGTAGCCCAGTTCTTGCCTCTTTTGTTCACGCTTCCCTCCAGTCCCTCTGCTTATCAGAGATGCCTCAGAAGTGCCCAGCATCACCTCCAGGGTACCTACAGGCACTAAATCAGATTAGGTGATCAGAGCAAGATAAAAAAGCCCACACAAGCAAAACCATGCAAACTCTGAACAGATACATACATAGAATGCACAATAGACTGTGAATTACTCCTTAGCCCCAAGCCAAAGAATCTGGCATAGAAGGGACCAGCTATAATCTGGTGTGAGAAAGAATAATAGTTGGCAGTGAAAGTGATTGCCTCT
Organism: Phyllostomus hastatus; assembly: GCF_019186645.2. NCBI lineage: Eukaryota > Metazoa > Chordata > Mammalia > Chiroptera > Phyllostomidae > Phyllostomus > Phyllostomus hastatus. The sequence continues at coordinate 37,846,992 of NW_025333872.1, read as the reverse complement.
AATTCATATATTCCCTGAACTGGAAGCAGAAGCAAAGCTATAAAACAGTAGATTACCCCAGCCCAGATTACGGACTACCAGACAACTAGCAGAATGAGTGAATTTTCTTACTCTATTACACCTGAGAGATTCTCCTCTATGTGGTTTTGCAGTTTTTTGAACCAGTACCTAGTGCCGAAGCTCATAAAATCTATTTCTCTTTATTTTGCAGTGTTTTTTGACAATGCCTTAATTTTAGGTTTTCTTTTTTCAAATATTTTCTGATGTTCATGGTATATATCAAACTCACTTTATCAGAACACCTGAAGCTTGTTTCTATACCATTAGCTTCTCCTCCAATGACCTTGTTGACTTTGCCTCTACATCACAGCCAAGGATTCAGAACTATTACTGCCCAGAGGCTAGAATAGATGTCACAAAATCTCCCGCTGAGCAGCTGCAACAAAGACGCTCTGATAATAGGAGGTCTTGATTTTTTTTTAACGATGTCCATTAATCACACATACACTTTGAGTCAGGCTAATAATCTCTTGAGCTCATGAACTAACTTAAATTTTCTGAAGAAATTTCATAAAAAACAATTTTCAGAAAACTGTCCTGTACATACATATCGCCCAGAGCAGTGGTACATAAAAATAATGGTTGTGTCAGGGTTAGAGAAGGACATGGAAATGTCCCCCTGCCTAAAGGGGGAAGGGAGGAGATGAAATTCATATTGTCTAAATAAACAGACATTATATGTCACTTTTTAATTCAAATTCAAACGTGGGAAGAGGAACTCAATGATAGGCATGCTGAGCCTGATTTGGAGTGTGGTTGCCTTTTTGTAGGGCTGTGTGGTTCTGAGCAGCCTCTGAGCAACTGAGCAATGGACTGTGAACAGTCCAAATGGACAGGCGAAATAAATTAGGAATTGTTGTTTAAAAGTAATTGCATTTCTGTTACCAGATGAAAAAGTGGCCTGTTTAATTATTAGGAATGCTTTAGGCAACACTCAGACCTGATTGCTTCAGAGTTCTCTTTTTGTCTTTGTTTTTTCCCTTTAAAAAGCTTTAATTTGCCCTGGCTGGTGTGGTTCAGTGGATTGAGCACCAGACTTCAAAGCAAAGGGTTACTGGTTCGATTCCCAGTCAGGGCACATGCTTGGGTTGTGGGCCAGGTCCTTGGTAGTGGGCACATGAGAGGCAACCCCACACAGATGTTTCTCTCCCTTTCTTTCTTCCTCCCTTCCCTTTCTCTAAAAATAAACAAATAAAATTAAAAAAATAAAAAAGCTTTAACTTTGTTGAGTTAAGTTAAAGCTTTAACTTTGCTGAGGTATAATCAGCATAGAAGACACTGTACATATTTAAAATGTCCAATGTGGTAGGTTTGGGCACAAGTACACAGCTGTGAAACCATCACCACGATCAAGATGGAGAACTATGCACCACCAGCAAAAGTCTCCTTTCATACCCGCACAAAAGTAGCTTTTCGCAATCACAGCCCTCCCTCTCTATCCCTTGGCAACCACTGGTCTCTCTCTGATACTATTGAATAGTTTGCATTTTCTAGAATTTTCTTTTTTTTCCTAACCAATGAGTCATGAATTTAATTTTCAATAAAGTTATTCTTTCAATATTAGCATGCTCGTTTTGCTTAGAATGTTAAGAGTGCTTTTATTCTACTTAACATTTTCCAATAAGGTGAAACAAAAGATTCAAAATGATTTCATAATACATAGAAGATGAAATCTCATTTTTATGGCATAGAGTTTGATTCTTATGTATGCATGATTAATCAAAATTGTGTCTTTAAATGCCAACTTGATATTTTAAAAATTATACTCAGAAACACTATGTGTGTCATGTATTTTCAGATTGATATTTTTAAGAATAGATTTATTAACAATAGGACATGATCATGCATCCCTCAATTTTACACTAGTTTTAATACTCACAGTGTTTAAGTTCAATCAACAAATATTCAAGCCCCCATAGAAACAAATGAAATGAGATAACCTTTTTGTATAATTGGGTCAGCTCTTTTTAAGAGTAAAAAAAGTTAAATTGGGACTTAAAAATCTAAATTTTCAATGTTACTGTTAATTCAACCACATTATTTAGGTCACAGGACTTCCCACTAGCCTTTCTTGTCAGAGCAGTTCATCTTTTGAACCACTTTTTCTCAGCATCAGCTTTATCAATAAATAAATGTGGACGAGCCAGAGAATCGTCACCTTGGTACTCGATAGCAGTAGGGATGCTGCCAGGGTCTATTCCTCTCTCATTACTGGGTGCATCAGCAACTGCTGGTGCTGGTCCTGAGAGTGAGTTGTGTGCTTCTCCTCACTAGGTTCCACTGAGTCTTTGACTTCTTTACTTGATCTGAATGTCTGCTGAACAAAAGAATTACTTTCAATGGCTTCAATTTTTTACTTTTTTCACTTTTTCTACCAGGGTGGTTTGATCTTCCTCCTTTCTTCTCTTTGCTTCTTCTTTATTTATTTCTTTGGCTTTCAATGCTTCATCAGCTTTTGAAGCAGCTTCAAGAACTAGCTGTAGTTTAGCTTTGGCTTGTTCAGCTGGGGGCAGATGTTCTAATCCAGCTTTGCTGTTTCCAGATTCCTCGAGTTCAATGTTGTGTAATTCCTTGCCCTTGCCTTTCTCCTTCTCCCTTTCTCTTTTCTCCTTATCTCTGCCTTTACATTGTTCTCTGTCCCAAGATGAACTTTGTGTTCTTCTGTGATTGGACCTTCCACCTCTTCGACTATGGAAACATGGATGAGGTCTTGACCTGGACCTTCTTGTTCTGCTTTGTGACCTAGATCTCTGAACTCTGTAGGATTTCCCTCAACCCCTTGAATGACTTTGACTTTGTTTCCTTCTAGAGCCATAAAAAGAGTTACTGCTGATTATGCTACATCTTCGATCATAAGAATGTGAGTGAGGTTGAAAATTTCTGGACCAAGACTTGACTTTGACCTTAATGTCCCTCCACCTTTCCTTCAGCTATATGTTCTGCTATCTGAAGAACTACTTGAAGATGACTGTCTATGGTATTTCTTTTTTTTCCTCTTGCATCTGCTTTCTTCTTCAGCATCTGATGAACAGCATCACATTCCTGGCTCCCTGCCTTTGGGCTCTCACCTCTCCTTGACTTGAGAGCACCATAAACCTGCAAATATGTCTTCCAACTGAGGTGCTGCCAGCATCCTCTGAACTTAAGGGTACCACCTTTCTTCTAGAACTTTCTAAAAAATAGAATCCTACAGTAATGTGTGCTTTTTGTCTGGCTTCTTTCACTCAACAAATGTATTTCTTGTTGCTGAGTTGTTTATCCATTCACCTGTTGATGGACTTTTGGGTTGTTTCCAGTTTGGAGCCATTATGAATAAAGCTGCTATGAATACTTGCTTAGAAATATGTGTGTAGATATATGCTTTCATTTATCTTGGGTAAATACTTAAGACAGTAATGGCAGGGTCATATAGTAAATGCATGCTTTTATTTTTCAAGAAACTGTCAACTTTTCTAAAGTGGTTGTACCACTTATATGCTCATCAGCAGTATATGAGAGTTCTGATTCCCCCACACACTTGCCAAACCTGGTACAGCCAGTCTTTTTTAATTTTAGCCCTTCTAATAGAGGTGCAGTGGTATCTCCTTGTGTTTTAATTTGCATTTTTCTAATGACTTATGTTGAATATCTTTTCATGTGCTTATTTGTTCTCCATGCATTTTCTTTGGTGATAGGCTTGTTGAAATTTTTTGCCCACTTTTTAAATAGAGTGTTTTCTCATTTTTTAGTTTTCAGAGCTTTTTTTACATTCTGGATACAAGTTCTTCATCAGTCATGTGATTTGCAAATAGTTTCCCCCATCCATGGCTTTTCTTTTTATTTTCATGGCCTTTGTGAAGCTTATTGACAAGAGGGCTCAAACCCGCCAGTGGCCTGGGTGGCCCACGCCTGTGCTGCAGCACCAGCACGGATGGGCGCTTGTTCTCCAGGGCAAATGCAGAAATCCCAGGGTCTTCCCAAATGATAAAGACCACCCACTTTTTCAAGCCTAATTTAATTTACCGACATTTTTCTACGAAAAAAAATATGGTAGATAAAGTGTGTGAAAGATACCTATCTCAGTATATTTCTTCTACAATGACTGGGTTTTGTCTCTAGGGCGTAACAGTTTTGTGGAATTTCTTAAGCCTGCAGGGCTTATTTAAGACTATTTTTCCTTTATTCTGACTCTGAAGAACATTATGCTCATTAAAAGTCATAGGAAATTAAACACATCTAACCACCAGGTATTACAGTTTAAACAGGAAAAAGAAAGATTTGCAATTGATCCAATTTGAAGTGATTTGAAGGTGCAGACAGTATGGGGTGACTAATTCAAATGTATGATAATTACCTGCTTCTATTGAACAAACTACAGCCAAAGATTATGTGCTTCCAGGAGGCCAGCTTCCCAGTTGCCTTCATGGTGTCTAAAGAGTGTACATAAGACAGAAAAGATTTATTGATCCCTTTAAACAAGGTGCCTTTTCCCAATTACACACAATTTATAACATAATCGAGAAATGTTTATTCCCACTTTGAACTTTTTTCTCCCCGTCTTCTCTTTTGTTCTGAGTAATTTTTTTTTCTGAAAGGATGCTCTTCTTAGACTTCTACTGATCACCTTTGATATTTACTTACAGGTATAAGTGTACCTTGTGAAACAGTCATGTGTGAAAGACAGTCGTTTCACTTGCCCTGGATGTAGAAATTTTGTTCCCTAGGTAGGACAGTTCCTCTGAAGATGCAGCCAGATGTGGCCTACTGGGAAGCAGAGGCAGTCTGTGATAAGCCTGGATTTAGGTCCAGGGAGCTGCTCCCTTGTGGCAGTCAGGTGCTGGGAGAAGAGGCTTTGGTACATGGAGACCCCCAACCCCTTTATCCCTAAGTGTGCTGCTTCCAAGAAAAGCCCAGCATCGGGGGCAATGGGCCATGGCAGCAAATCCTGGCAGAGTCAGACAAAAGCAGGCCTCACTGGGAAGTCCAGGCTAAGGGAGGATATAAAGGAAGTCTGTTGAAAGACAGGGCTCAGGCTCAGGCTGTGAGGCCAGCCCACATGTGGGAAGGGAAAGAAAGCTCTGAACCAGGGCTGCCTGATGGGGCACATGCATGCAAAGGCTCCTTCTTGATTCTCATTTGTCTTATAATATGCACATGGCTAAACCTGACCTTTTGATCAAGAAATCCATTCATTCATCCATTTGCTCATTCATCCATCATTCATTTAGTCAATCATTCAGTTATGCAACAAACATTACTGAGTATGACGGATGTGCTAGCAACTTCGCTAAATGCCAGGGAACAAAACCTATCTATCCATAAACCACAGACTGTGTGCTAACAAATTTAAGATATGAAAATATCACTAAATGACAGTACTCTCTTCTGGAGAAGCCCAGTGAATAATATACATTCAGACTTTCTAAAGAAATAAATAAAGGCTAATTTAAAATGTGAGATAAAAGGAAACGTTCATTTATGATCCAACAGGAATCACATTTAATGTGGAATACAGTCATTGAACAGTTTTGGTCAAATGGGCCCATTGTTCCCCTTTTTGCTAAGTTGGTATTAAAAGTAAAGAAAGGGTAAAAGGAGGTGAAAATATAAGTTTTGACTTCAAATTCTTTTTTTATATTTTATTTTAATCATTGTTCAAATACAGCTTTCTCCCTTTTACTCCCAGTCCAGCCCACCCACCCAACCCTCCCCTCTTCCCTCCCATTACCACCCTCCCCCTTGTTTTTGTCCATGTGTCCTTTAAATTTGTTCCTGTGAACCCTTCCCATTGTCTCCTGAAATTCCTTCTTCTCTCCCCTGTGGTCACTGTCAGCCTGTCCTCTATTTCAGTGTCTTTGGTTATATTTTGCTTGTTTCTTTGTTTTGTTGTTTAGGTTCCTGTTAAAGGTGAGATCATATGGTATTTGTCTTTCACTGCCTGGCTTGTTTCGCTTAGCATAATGCTTTCCAGCTCCAGACTTCAAATTCTTTAAAAAGAAAACAAAAAACTAGAGATACTATTGACCATACATTTAAATGAAAAATCAACATCATCATTTACACAGGTGTTCTTTTATGATAAAGGATACACTAAATTTTGCTTCATTAGCAGAGAACAACTTTTTAATAAACAAGGTAAATATAATAGATAATTTCAGTCAAGGCATCAATTAAATAAATTGCATAAACTAGGGTTTACTTTAGATCAGTGGTTCTCAATATTTTGGTCTCAGGAGTCCTTCAGTTTTTAAAAATTATTGAAAACCCTAAAGAACTTTCTTTGTGTGGATTATATTTATCAATGTTTATCATATTAGAAACTAAAGCCAAGAATTTAAAAACATATATTTATTAATTGATTTAGAAATAACAATAAGCCCATTTCATATTCATATAAATAACATACATATACTCATCAAAAATGTATTTTCTAAAACAAAGAGATTTAGTGACAAGAGTGGCATTGTTCTATATTTTTGCCTTACTGTCTTGCTTAAAGATTCTCATATTCTGCATGTGATCTGCTTCAATATGCGGTTTGGTAGAAAAAAACCAAACTTCACAGAGGTATATAGTTGGAAAACAGAAGAGTATTTTAAGCTTTATTGAGGTATTAATTGACAAAATATTAAGATATTTTAAGTATACATGGTGATGATTTGATAGACATTGTGAAAGGATTCCTCCCACCTAGTTAGTTAACATACCATCACCTTACCTTTCCTCTATCCCTCTCTCCCTCCCTCCCTCCCCCTTCCCCCTTCCTTCCTTCCCTCCTTCCTTCCTTCCTTCCTTCCTTCCTTTCTTTCTTTCTTTCTTTCTTTCTTTCTTTCTTTCTTTCTTTCTTTCTTTCTTTCTTTCTTTCTTCTTTCTTTCTTTCTTCTCTTTCTCTCTCTTTCTTTCCTTTCTTTCTTTCTTTCTTTTCTTTCTTTCTTTCTTTCTTTCTTTCTTTCTTTCTTTCTTTCTTTCTTTCTTCTCTTCTCTTTCTCTCTTTCTTTCTTTTGGTGAGAACATACACATTGTAATCTCTTAGCAAATTTCAATTATACAATATGTCATAATAAACTACAGTCACCATGTTTTACATTAGATTCTTAGACCTTAAACATCTTACGGCTGAAAGTTTGTACCCACTTGCCAACCTCTCCCTATTTCCTTCCACCCCCATCCACTGGCAACTACTCTTCTACTTTCTGCATCTCTAAGTTGACTTTTTATTTAGATCCCACAGATAAATGATACATTGCAGTATTTATCTTTCTCTGTGTGGCTTTTTCTTTCTTACTTAGCATAATGTCCTCAAGGTCCATCCATATTTTCGCAAATGGCAGGATTCCCTTCTTTCTCATGACTGAATAATGACCATATACATATATGTGTATATACATACATAGATATGCACCCCCTTTATTTACATACACATTGGTGGACCCTGGATTGTTTCCATATCTTGGTTACTGTGAATAAAGCTGCAGTAAACACTGAGGAGTGCAGATACCTCTTTGAGCTCCTGTTTTCATTTCCTTTGTACATATACTCAGAAGTGGGTTGCTAGATAATAGGGTAGTTCTATTTTTAATTTTTTGAGAAACACGCTGTTTTCAACAGCAGCTGCACCAATTCACATGCCCACAAATAGGGCACAAGTGTTCCCTTTTCTTCACATGAGAGCAGCATTTACAGAGCCTTTCAGTAACTGTTGACTGCCTTCTTTAACACAATATGCAAATTCAACAGTGTTAGTTTCTTGAATTTGAAGAAATGTCAATGAACTTTTAATACTCCGTAACAGTGAAATCCACTGGTATATCTTGCACTTTAAATGGATCTTTTATTCATGCATGTTTTCACTAGATCACCTACTGGCAAATATTAGTTCACTAAGTTGTGCAGATTTTCCAAAAGGTGATATCAAAAGTTATGCAGTATCAAAAAAATCAAAATGATTAATATCTGCATTGATCTCATTAAAAATATCATTAGGTATTGAGAAGCTGCCAAACTCACAGTAGAAGATACAAGTTTTTCAAGATTTACTTTCTTCAATGTTGAAACTTAGCAAAAATGGTGAATTAAATAACACAAGATTAGCAAAATTAGAAAAAAATGTTAGACCTGGCTGTGACAGGTTACTTTGTTAATTTTCCAGAAAATGTCTGCAAAATAAACCTGTCTGAATAACCATAGTTTGTATGTCACTTGTTATTTGTATGTTGCTTATACGTGGTCTTCCAGAAATTAAGCAGCTAGCCTAGCTTGTAATTTAAAGTGTTTTTTCTTCAAACAACTGTTTTCCTTCAGTACACAATAGAAATGTTTTATGTATACTTACCATTTTCTCACACAAAATGTGTCTGCATTCTTAAGTGAAATTGGCTTTTTTTTTTTCTGGGCACATGTGATGTTGAAGAATACCATCGCTGGTGCAGGGCAGTTCCCTAGATCTGTATTAAGGCACCAGTGGTTCTACCCACTGTTGCTTTTGGATTTTCAGTAAAATGTCAACACACTTGTCACAAGGATAAACCATAAGATTCAAAAAAGCTTCTCTCTTTTTTTTTTTTTTAGAGAGGGAAGGGAGGGGAATAGAGAGAGAGACAGAAACATCAATGTGCGGTTGCTGGGGGTCATGGCCTGCAACCCAGGCATGTTCTCTGACTGGGAATTGAACCTGTGACACTTTGGTTTGCAGCCTGCGCTCAATCCACTGAGTTATGCCAGCCAGGGCTCAAAAAAGCTTTTCAACACTGAATACTTCAGTGCCACTGTGGTTGTTGCTGAACAGTCATGTAGAAGAACCTCTTCTTTGTGTTTATTGGTGCTGGGACCAGATGAATGTAGGCACAGAAGCAAGTCTAGCCACGTCTGCAGATGAATCTATTTGCAAGGCAGAAGTACAATGAGACGTTACCTCCATTTGCACTTCTGCCACTTGCTCGGCACGCACCGAGTTGCCACATTCTGGAAGCTGGTGCTGCCATGGCTTCCTCTGCTTATTTTTCCTCCCACCGGCATTCAGCAGTGCAGTGTCTGCCTGTCAAATTGTTAAAGGTGGTGTTTGTCACCCGGTTACTGTTTGTGCTCCTCTGGTCACAGGACTGAGTCCCAAAGATGCTTCACGTAGTCTTCATTTCTAGTTCCAAAAGTTGTAACACATAATTTTTGGTATATAAAGAGCTCTTGAAGTCAACACTTAAAATATTCAATTAAATTCTTCTTTTTTTAAAATTTATTTTTTAAAAATTACTTTATTGTTGTTCAATTACAGTTTTCTGAATTTCCCCCCACCCCAGTCAAACCCACCTCCCTCCCTTGCTTCCACCTTCCCCCTTGGTTTTGTCCAGTGTCCTTTATAGTAGTTCCTGAAAACCCTTCTCCTGGAGAGCATTATGTTAAGTGAAATAAGCCAGGCAGTGAGGGGCAAATACCACATGATCTCACCTTTAACTGGAACATAATCAACAAAAGAAAAAAGCAAACAAAATATAACCAGAGACATTGAAATTAAGAATAATCCAACAATTAAATTCTTTAAACTCTGAGTTATTGGCCTCAAAATTGGCTTGAAAGTGGTGATAGAGAGTGACAACTGAGTTGATTCTTCGTATTATCTGAAGTTCCTGTTAAGTAGAGCCCACCTGACAAATTACTAACACCTGTGAAGTGAGGGCAGCATAGCTTTGGTCATGTCTGTCTCATTTACAGTTTTGCACAGTCTCTTTGGGGAATCGGAATTCTCCATCATGTCCGTTTTTGTGTTTTCAGCCTTTTTAGACATGAATGGTACAACTCTGGGTTAAGAAGCAAATATTCTAATCTTTTTATGCCAATAATTCTTTTTTAAATATAAGATAAATATAATGTTTTATTTTTTGAGTGGTGGGATTTTAGCCATTTTTCTTTTTGTTTATACTATTCTATATTGCCTAAATTTTATTATGTATTACTTATAGGCTTTGAAAGCAGTTTTCCTTACTTGTTTAGGGGAGGGATCCCCATTCCTAACAGTCACTGTGCAAACCTCAGACGCCGCTTTGTGACGTGCTGAGGAAAGGATGAGTGGGCCTCGTCAGGTGATTTGATAAGTATGCTTGGAAGTGATTTGGGAGGGAAATTGTCCACAATAAACAGGGCCCACAAAGATGGACTTGAATACCCAAACATGACTATTTTAATTTACTAAATAAGCCTCCAAATCCATTGGAATATCATCTCATTATCTTTCAAATCACAGAGCTGAATTGACAAAACAAATTATAGACTCACAGAACACCAGAACTGGAAAAGAATTCAGAGATCACGTGGCCCAACCCTGTCCTGTAACAGACAAGAAAATTGGGCTCCAAGAGGCTGAAGCATGTCTTCCAGGCCACGGAGAAGCCTCACACAGAGTGCTTGTGTGCAAGGACAGTGCCATGTCAGAGGATGGCAGTCAGTCCTCCGTAGGGCCCTGGTTTGTCAGCCTCGGAGGAAATGTCCCATCTCTTCCTCTCCCTCCCTATTGCCATCACCAAAGCTTTCTCTCAGCTTCAAGATCTCTGCTTTTCCTGGTTTAATCACATTGCACTTCCAAACCTTCTGTTTCCTTCTGTGATGCCGCCTCATTCATACACACGTGTGCTATCTAAGTCTCCAGGCAGAACGAGCAGCAGTGTGGGCCACATTGATGCTCATTAGTACCAACTGCAGACCAACCTTATTCCCAGATTCCCGAGGCCAGTGTCTGCCGAACCCACCATTTCTACTCTTTTAATGTATTTGCTTTAGGGATCATCAGACAGGGGCGAAGTGACCTGGGGCAGTAAGCGATAGATAGGGAGTAAATAAGGGAAATAGTAAAAAATCCATGGAAGGTATATTCACTCCTCTAAAAAAATCACTTAAACTTGTAAAATGTAAAGCTAGATTGTATTGAATGTGGGTGCTTAGTCATCTGAAAATACCTTTGGAAACATTTGGGGTACATATTAGGGTTTTTCAGAGAAATAGAGCCAAGAGGAGATGTATAGATAGATAGATAGATAGATAGATAGATAGATAGATAGATAGATAGATAGATAGATAAAAATAGGTAAGTATATATTCATAAACACACACAGTCATACCTCGGTACACGTTGGCTTCAGAACTTGTCAAACCCTGTACTCACTGCATTTGACGAGAAGAAAATGTTTCAGTGCTCTGTGCTTGCTTGCAACTCATCACACTTGCTGAAACTTGTATGAGTCACGACACCTCCCCACAAGAGAAAACACTCCATCACTTGTCCCTTGCTCAGTACTTGTCAGTTTTGGCACTCATCATGAGTTCTGGAATGAATTAACAATGAGTACCAAGGTACCACTGTGTAAATGCATACTTGTTTCTCCATACCTCTACCTATCTATCTGTATTTGTACATGGAGAGAGAGCTTGCCAAGCCAAGCACTGTGTACCAGTTACCAGTCCCACGGGAGGACTCCAGATGCTTCTGTCCACAGCATCTTGGTAGTGGAGTGGCCAAGGAAAACACAACACAGCCCATCACTGGATGGAACAAGTCTTTGCTCACATAGAAAAGAGACAGAGCAAGATTAGCTCCAATAGTCTGCATCAGTTCCTCATGGCTAACAGATCCTCCCCCACCACAATTGATGCAGAACAATTGGCCTATAAGAACCTTCCTCCTGCCTCAGTAGAGGGACCCTGCCCCTCCCCTGTGCAGTCTGAAATACTGAAGGCAGGGCGCATGCCTGAGGGCCACGGACATACATGCTCATGCAGAACAAAGGACCACTCACTGAGCCTGAGACAGGGAAAGGTTTCCACACAAGATGGTAAACCAGGCATAGGCTATGTGGGCTCTTTATCTTATGTGGCCAAATTGGGGTTGAAAGGCTGTGTACACCAGACTGCCTTTGCCAACACTTATTTTAAGGAACTAGCTTACACAATTTGTGGGGCAGGCCAGCAGGCTAGAAATTCAAGCAAGGTTTCTATGTTGCAGTCTTGAGGCAGAATTCCTTCTCCTTTAGGAAACCTCAGTCTTTACTCTTAAGGTCTTCCACTTATTAGATGAGGCCCACCCACACCATGGAGGGCAATCTGCATTGCTACGATTGAAAATGTTAATCACATCTTAAAAATACCTTCACTGCAACATCTCATGTTTGACCAAACAGCTGGGCACTATAGCCTAGCAAAGTTGACACATCAAATTAGCCATTACCTGCTACAAATGATTCCAATGCATTGGTTACCTGCCTTATGTTCTAAATCACTGGATCTTCTCTGAAAGAGTATCACTGATCATGAATTATTTTCTCCTCATACCATTTCCCTTCTGGAAAACATCCAAAGTGCCTCTGCTGTCCTTGTGGTTACATCCAAACTCCTTATCCTGACACATTAAGACCCTCCATGACCTGGCTGCAGGCTTCACCTGCCATCACTCACCTTCACGCAGGCGGCAAACTGTACCCCCAGCCCTTCCTTGCTCTGAACTTGCTCTCAGCCTGTCCCCAGCCCTGCCCATCACATCCTACTGCCTAACAAAGGTCGGCTGAAATACCAGATCCATTCAAAAATCTTCAGTGCTCATCATCTAAGATTATCTCCCTCTTCTGTGTTTTCAAAAACAAAAAACAAGTACCTTAAAAGTTTTGTCAACATTCTGCCTTATACAGAGTCCTTTTAAATCCATTAATTCCCCTCTAAAGTAAGTGCCTTGAGGATAAGGACCATCTCTACCTCCTCACAGAACAGGCACTCACATATCCAGGTAATTTAAGAGCTAGAGATATAATGAAGTAAAATAGTTTTCTCAAGGTCACCAAGCAGCATGAGAATAAATGTTACATTGAGGTACAAAAAACAAAGTTCTGCTGTTACTATCTGCCCTCTCCCTAGTTCTGCATTCTGCCATTTGAGGCCACTTCATCCCCACCTGTGCATCCCACCTGCCCTGACTCTGATCTCAGATGAAGGAATACAAGGGCTACGAGCTCAGCTGATCAGTTTGGCCTTTGGCCTGAGCTCTTCTAACAGCCGATACTGCCCTCTCTCTGGACTCACACTAGGCTTCCCCTGACTTGCGCCCTACTCGGTATGACAGACTTTAAAGGACCAGACTTCCTGCCCCAATTCCATCCTCTCAGCTGAGGTGAAGCGAGGTTTGTGAGTTACCCAAGGCCACACACAGTTTGGGGTAGGGAAAGCAGCATGGGCTCAGGCATGGAAAGACCTGAGTGTGAGTTCTGAATGTCACACACAGGGGAACTTGGTTAGGTATGTAACCTCCCCCAGCATCTACTCCTCAATTGCAAAGTGTTGATGTAATGCAGTTCACAGTGTTTACTGAGCAATCAGTGAATGAGATGCTGTCTGTGAAAGTGCATTGCAGCCTCAGTTGTTCCTGTGATGGGGTTGCCTCAGGCTGCTGGGGGCAGCTTCCCTGCCCCAGAAACACTTTGGATTAGGAACTTGGTCCCCATTTACCAACCTTGCATCTGGGGCCAGATTATGATCTTTACATAAGCTGATTTTTTTAATAACTATTTTTTAAAGATTTTATTTATTTATTTTTAGAGAGAGAAGGGAGGGAGATAGAGAGAGAAACATCAATGTGTGGTTGTTGGGGGTCATGGCCTGCAACCCAGGCATGTACCCTGACTGGGAATTGAACCTGTAACAGTTTGGTTCGCAGCCCGCACTCAATCCACTGAGCTACGCCAGCCAGGGCCACATAAGCTGATGTTAATGTAAGAAATTCTAATACAATGTCCTCATATTTCTTACAGCAATAGCTTTGAAGTTTAGACCCTCTGCTATATCTAAAGCATGTGGTGGGGTCAGCCTGCTGGTAAACCAGTATGGATTTCATCCTCTCTTCATATCCTAAGGCCGGGCTTTTACAGCCCAAACCAGGGGGCCCCCAACCCCAACCATCCCGGTCTCACTTAGCTTATACATTTTTCTGGAAATAACTATGTAGGTCAGCAAATGGCATAGTCCAGAGAAAGAGAGAGAGAGAGAGAGAGAGAGAGAGAGAGAGAGATCTTATCTCTAAATAAAGTCATTTGAATGCTCAAGAAAGTGGCAAGCCAGTCAGGTTACATGGGAGCAGATGACTCTCCTTTGAGTGGCTCTTATGGTATCAGTGGCATTTTTCTCCATTTGGGTGACATCTGGGAGTTGGTCAGCCTCTTCGGTGCTAGAAGGCTCTACCAGTCATTCCAATTAAGAAAGGTATGCTCCACTGCTACCCCTCCCTCTTCTCCTGCCCTTCTCATTTCTGGAGTGCTTTGGTGAGAACAGAAGCTCTTTTGCGGGCCTGGCCTCACTGCCTCTGCACAGCCCACCAATCCCATCACCTGTCTGGAATTAACTCCTTACCCATCCACATCCATTTTGAAAGAGATTCCATCAGCTTGATCACCTAAACTTCAATTCTTCCTCCAGGAATGCTGTTATAACTCCTGAAGGCTGAATGAGGGGTTCTTTTTCTACTTCTAATCTCAGGGCAACCTTTGCCTATTTCTAATGTGGCATTTATTGGAATGCACCATAATTGTTGGTTGACTTGTTTGCACACATTAAACTAGGAACTCCTTGATTTAAAAATAAATTCCATTACATTGAGGGATGCAAGAATCAGCCCAATATCAGCTCAGAGGACATCAGAAATTGAATTACCAAAGGGACCATGTTGGTGAGTGACAATGCAGACATATATGAACCAACTCTTCCCAATACTTCCAGACCACTTGAGCACTTCCAGACCAATTTTGCAGAAAATTGAGGCAGGGAAATCCTGCCATTTGTGTGGGTGATGGGCTATGTGTGGGTAGGAGCTCATCAGCTAGGCAAAATGCTAGATACTAAAAGAGCTCAGCCCATGGATTATGAGTTAAAAATAAATTACATAGTCATTGCTTTCTTATTTTCTTCTTCCTTGACTGCCACGACATAATGCAGCATTATGAGCTCTGCAGTGAATCACACCATAAAATAAAAAAAGAAAATCCTTTTTCTTTGCCTCTAAGTTTCATAGAAATTCTTTATGCAACAAAAACATTAATAGTCTCTGAAGATGTTCTCCTCAACAAAACATACCTTCTAGGGTTTTGCAAAGAGCTCAGACAAAGAGTTTCAAAAGTTTTCCTCTAAAGAACAACTCAAGTCAAGCACTTGTCAAAGGAAGTGCCAGTCCCAATTTTTCTGGGCTTAATTTCATTTAAAAAATAGTACATTTTCTTCTTCCTCCTCTCAACCTTTGGTCCCTAGTCCCAGGAAGAAAAGGAGGCACAGCAAGCCACCACAGTTAGTAGATAATAGATGTAAGAATAAAAATAATGAGATTGGAAACAAAAATACACTGGAAAGGATGAGCAAATTAGAAATTCATTCTTTAAAAAAAACTAATAAAGTAGCTAAAGCTTTGAAAAGATTGATGAGAGAACTAGTAAGTAATAGGAATGAAAAAATGGCCTTACCTACAGATATAGAAGCAATACAAAAAACAAAATACTATGAGCAAATTTTTCCAGTAAATTAGAAAAGTTAAATAAACACAAATCCTATTCTAGTTAAATATATTGGTAAAACTGACTCAAAGGGGGGAAAAATCACAGAATCCCAGCCATAGTCTAAATTATGGGACCCTCATAACCCCCAAATCCATACAGTATATTGAAATCCTAACACTCAGAGGGAATGCTATTAGGTGAGGCTCTCGGGAGATGCTGAAGCAGTGAGAGTGGAGTCCTCACGAGTGGGATTCGTGCCATTACAAAAAAGGCCCAGAGACATCTCTGGCCCCTTCCACATGGAAGAGTCCCTTGACCAGAATGTGACCATGTCAGTGCCTTGATCTTGGACTTCCAGCTTCCAGAACTGGGGGAAATACATTTCTTTTGTTCATAAACTACCCAGATTGTGGTATTCTGGTACAGCAGACCAGACAGGCTAAGACAACCCCAGAAAGACTTAAAAATATTAAAGACAATCAATCAGGAATATAAAACTCTGCCCATGGGATCAGAGGAAGGGTGATAAACAGTTTTACAAATGACATCCACCAACTGTTGAAGGAAAAGATTTCTGCCATATAGGAAATTTAGCCTAAAATAGAAAAAGGTGAAGAATTACCCACTCCAAAATACACGTTATATGACTGGTATTACTCTGATAGCAAAACCAGGTACTACTTTGATTTAAAAATAAGAATAACATGCTAATCTCACTTAATGAATACTGATAAAAGCATCTTAAATATAACCAAAGAAAATTTAATTATTGAAAAACAATAATAATTTTGACCCACTGGGTTTAGTCCAAGAATATAAGTATGAATCAAGTTTAGAAAAATATATTGTTTTTTAACTATGTCTATTTTACCTATTATCACATTAGGTGATTAAAAGAAAAAACCAATAAAGTCATCTCAATATATGCAAAAAATATTTAAAAATTAATGATTTAAACAACATTGCATATTTCTTTGCAAAGTTGAATACATAGACATTTCCTCAACACAATAAGTTTTAACACAACAGTAAAATCACACTTAACACAGAAAATAGAATTAAAAACATTTGATAAAATCAACACCATTAAAAATTGTTTAAAATACTTTTTAAACTAAAAGTAAAAAAAAAAAACCCTCCCCTAACCAATTAAAATTTGTAAAATTAAAGCAAATATCCTATTTAATGGTGAAACATTAGAAGCATTCCTTTAGAATTAAGACTAAGATAATGACTTTCCACTGTTACTCTTTGCGGGGAGTTGAAAGGGGTTAACTTCCAATATAGGAAAAAAGAAAAGAGAAGTTACAGGTATAAGAATTTTAAAGGAAGAAACAAAATCAACATTATTCATAGACAGCATTCATGATTTAAATAGAAAATTCAAGAGAAAAATAGACCAATTATTAGCATTGGTAACTGAGGTCAAAATGTATACTAGACATAAGATAAATATATAAAAATCAGTTGTATTCCTATAAACCAAAATATACATATATGTATAATTTTTAAAGCATATCATATAAAATAGCAACAAAATACAAGGTACTAAAATAGATCTAATGAAAGTACACATTTTTATCAAGGAAATTATAAAACTATTAAAGGATATTAAAGAAATTCTATATAAGTAGAGGCATAATAAGTCCTTACTTAACTTCTTTGACAGGTTCTGGGACTTTAAGCAAAACAATGTATAGTAAAACAAAACCAATTTTACTATAGCTTAATTGAATTTTTAAAATATTTTATTTTATTTATTTTTTTAAAGATTTTCTTTATTTATTTTTAGAGAGGGGAAGGGAGGGAGAAAGAGAGTGAGAAACATCAATGTGCGGTTGCTGGGGGCCGTGGCCTGCAACCCAGGCATGTGCCCTGACTGGGAATCGAACCCAGGACCCTTCAGTTCACAAGCCCTTGCTGAATCCACTGAGCTACATTAGCCAGGGCTAGGGTAATTGATTTAAAAAGGAGTTAAGTTCCTGTGGCATTTCATCAATGTTATAACAAAATGACAACAAACAAAACAACGTAATTTAAAGACGTGCTGTATGTACCATGTTGGAGGATAAGAAGAATGAATATTGTAAAGCTGTTAATTTTCCCCAATAATCCAGTGTAAATCATTGGATTCCCCAAATAAAGCCAATGTAATTCAATCACAGCTTTGTCTTAAAACTTGTATAGAAAAGAACCAACTACAGACATGACAATTTTGAAGAACTTCAGGAGTAAATATCCTCAGCCTAGCAGCTATACAGACTTTCCTGTAGTTACAATTGCCATGTGTAATGCATTCTGGTATTTTCTACCCAGGCTCATTTTATTAAAAAGTAAAACCTACAAAACTGCTGCAGCCTACAAAATTGATTTCATCATCACCACACAGTTATGACCTTCAGTTTGAAAAACTTGAGTGTACAGGAAGGTTCTGGATAAAAGCTCTGTGTGGTGCCCTGCTAAGGTGTTAAACAACCAGTTCCCAGGGTCAGAGAGGGGGTTTGTTTGTAGCATTCACCCATTTCTATGGTGTAAACATTCTCACCATACTGACATAAGCTAGTAACATGTTTAACAACCAGCTAGCAAAATCCCTGAGAATTTAACAGTGGGCTCCCAGGAGCTGGTATGAGGCAGCTCCAGAGCAGCACTGATTCTGGATACCTGGTTTCCCATTTGAAAGAAAGAAACGGCCGTGTCTGTGCATCACACCATACGTGAACATTCATTTCAGGTCAGCTAAATACCTGACATAGAAAAAGCAAAGTTAGACGTGAATGTCAAATGTGAAAAGCAAAAGCTTAAAGAGTGAAAAAACAAAACAGCAGCGTATCTTTTTTATCCCTGGTAGGAAAAGATTCTTGAGTGATATGAAAAACACAAGCCACAGAGGAAAGCTTGATACCTCACCTAATTGCATTTAAATAAGCATGTCTGAGCATTAAAATGCATCAGTTAAAAAGTGAAAAGACAAGCCACTGACCAGGATAAAACATTTGCAACTCATATATATTCAAAAATTTTAAACAATTCCTACAAATCAATGAAAAAAGATAACCCAGTAGAAAAAAAATAGACAAAAACATGCACATTTAATTTACAGCAGAGAAATTCTAAACACAGCGAAAGAAAAAGGAAGGAAGGAGGGAAGGGAGGGAGGAAAGGAAGGAAGGATGGGGGGAAGGAGGGAGGAAGGGAGGGAGGGAGGGGAGGGAGAGAGGGAGGAAGGGGAGAGAGAACAAGAAAAGAAGCTGAATCTCATTTGCATTAAAAGTATCAGCTAGGGTTCAGACTGGAAAGGAATATTCATATCCAGTCTTCAATGCAGGCATTTAATACAGAGGCTTTGGAATCCCCAAAGGTAAGACAATCAAGAGACATAACTGTGAGATCCTCTGAGTTGGCAAGGAAAGAGAGGAGATGGTGCTTTCTTGAATCCAGGGCCTGGGGCCACCCAGCGAGCACTGGTTGGAGAGTTGTGGCCGTGACAGGGGCTCGACAATGGAGCTGAAACATGGAGGAGGGAAGCATTGCTGGAGGCTCCTCCAGAAACAGAGTGGCAGGGGAGAAAGACTCTGGCTTCTTTCCTTCAGCCACATTAGCTGACCGTAGGGTGCCAGTAGACAAGGGACCTGGGTGCTGTCCTTTCTGAGATGGGTTCCCTTCAGGATAGAAGAGGGGAAAGATCTGAGAGCAAACAGGTACATGCCCAACACATCAAGGGAATGCAAACTGAAGTTACATTGAGATCTTTTCATACCCTTTAGATGTGGAATATTTCTAAAGTCAAACAATAAAATGCAGTTTCAGGGTATGAATAAATGAGAACCCTAATTCACTGGCAGTCTAGCAGGTAAATTAACACAACCAATTTTGAAAATAGGTTTAGTTGGGTGCATGTGTGTCTTTTAAATTTCTAGTAATATTGAAGGTATACACATCTATGACTTAGAAATTCTATTCCTAGGTATAAATTCCAGAGAAAATTCTCTTGTGTATGCACAAGGTGACATGTACAAGAATATTAACCATTTAGGGATGGTAAAAATTGGAAACAATTTAAATGTCCATCAATAGAATTGATTTTTAAAAAATATTTATATATTCATATAATAATCCATTGCTATATCACAGTTAAAATGAATCAAAAAGTGCTACATGTATCAGCACGGGTTTATCCCCCAAACCATGCCATTATAACAAAGCAAAGAACAGCCAGACA
The DNA here is from genome assembly GCF_019186645.2 of Phyllostomus hastatus. Classification (NCBI taxonomy): domain Eukaryota; kingdom Metazoa; phylum Chordata; class Mammalia; order Chiroptera; family Phyllostomidae; genus Phyllostomus; species Phyllostomus hastatus. The sequence continues at coordinate 37,827,225 of NW_025333872.1, read as the reverse complement.
TAAACAGTATCATTCAGGTAAAGTTTAAAGACACGAAAGTCAATGCTGTATTTGCCTGGGGATACTGGAACTTTAGGACTTTATACTAAAGTATAAAGCACAGGAATGATAACACAAGGTTCAGGGTGCTGGTCACTGTGGGACTGATATGGAGGGAAATGGGATCATGGGAAGGGCCCAGGAGCCTTCAGTGACATTTAAATGCTTTGTTTCTCAACCTAGGTAGGCAATACTTGCCTGTTCATTGTATTTTTTCTTTGCCTTTGTGTAGGTTTGATATGCAATACTTGATTTATTTTGTTTTTATTTTTTTATCCTCATGCAAGGGTATTTTGTTTTCATTGCTTTTACAGAGAAAGGAATGGAGAGCAAAAGGGAGAAACATCAACTGGTTGCCTCCCGTACATACCCAGGACCCCACAGCCTAGGTATGTGCCCTGACTGGGCATCAAACCTGCAGCCTTTTGGTTAGGGAATGACACTCCAACCAACTGAACCACACACACCAGCCATGGCTGATATACTTGATTTTTATTAAAAGAATAAGGAAGCCCTGACATCAAATTACTTTATTACTCAACTAAAAATACTAATCCTAGTGTTTGTCAAAACTTTGAAAGGTGCGTATAAGAACCTGTAACACACAGTGGGTGTAGGAGAGGGCCGTGGTTCACAAACTGTCCATTAATTAATCATTCCCTATGTTTCTGGACTTAACAAAGAATGTGTAAGCTTTCCCTGAAAAGCGTAGCTTGTTGGTTTCATCAAATATATAAAAAGCTAGAACATTTTGAAACAGCATTAGTGGCTAACGTTTCTTAGGCACCTATTCTGGGCCAGGCGCCCATTGTCCCCACTGTACAGAGGAGGAAACCACAGCAGCCAGGGAGAAAGTCAGTGTCCCAAAGCCACCCAGCTAGTGAGGGGAGCTCTCTCTTCCGTCCTTCCCAGAGCAGCCAGTATTTTTCTGTCTCACCTGTCAGTAATTTTTTAGACAAGTATGGATAAAGTAAGAGTACTTCTGGACCGCACCATAATGCAGAGCTCTCTGATTTCAGACTGGAAAACAAAATACGAAGGGTTCCCCAGAGCAGTGAGACCCCACTATGCCAACAGAGGGCTCCACAGCCCTGCAATACGCCTTCCAAGTGTGCGGCCTTGGGCAAGTTCATCAGACCAAATCCGTTCTAGTCCTGGCTCTACCACTTTCTGACACTTTGCTTAGCTTCTTCATGCCTTTGCTGCAAAACAGAAACTTCATACTATCTCAATGAGTTTGTTAGTGGCTGGTCCACACTCTCCCTGAGGCTGTTACCCACCGGGCAGAGCCCATAGTTCTGTCTCTTCCCAACTCCACATTCGGCCACCTCACACTGAAATTGCCTATGCCTGCTGAGCTCCATAGTGGAAACTGGTGCTTAAACCTTTACGGCTAACCACTGCAGGATTGTTGGAAGCTGCTTTGGCAATTGAAAAGCACTATATAAATATTAGCTATTATCACTTAAGATTTCATGGCCAAGAGAACAGAAAGGAGAAAACTTTAGGGCTGAAGACACCACCCCACAAGAATGTTGCCCTCCACCCCTCAGGACACCTCCTGCAGGACAGAAGTCTAAGGCCTTCCTCCGCAGCCAAACAAGCCCGGTGGGGCTCCTGGCAACCAGTGTTTTTTCCAGGCTCATCCAGCACAACAGGGCACAGCCCCGGGGCTTTGTTACTGCACGAGCAGACAAGATCTTCTTTGGTCACTTTTCCTTTTTTTAGTTTATTTATTTATTTTTAGAGGGGAAGAGAGGGAGAAATAAAGTGAGAGAAACATTGATGTGGGACAGAAACATGAATTGGTTGCCTCTCATATGCCCCCAACTAGGGACCTGGCCCACAACCTAGACATGCACCCTGACTGGGAACCAAACTGGTGACCTTTCAGTTCACAGGCCAGCACTCGACTTACTGAGCCACACCAGCCAGGGCTTCTCTGGTTACTTTTGAATGTTCTGCTCCTCCTGAATCCCAGCGGGATACAGGGAATCCTGCCTTTGGGTGTTTGGTTCCTTTGCCTCATCCTAACTGGGTAAGGGGGTGTCCCTTCTTCTAATAGTCTATTGTGCAGAAGTCTGACCTCATTATAGGTTTATAATAATAAATTCAAGATTTAAAGATATAAGTATCTACATTAAAAAACACCATACTTAATATACGAATAGTAATGATGAATGATGTATGATGATTTTTGTGAATTTTTTTCCCAAACAGCACAAGAATGTGGCTAGTCTGAGAATTGCCTTGTGACAATTCTTACATAAATAAGACATTAACTTGCCCAGAAAGTGAGATATTTTCCACATAACAAATATTTGAATGTATTTCACTGAAAATGTCAGCAGTCTTTTCCTTCAGACATGTTTAAAGAGCTATTGCAGAGCACAAATAACTGCTTTTCTCAACATGCTCCAACTACAGGGAAATAGAATTGTAATGAAGTCTACGCAGGCTGCAGGCTGCCTCTGCAAACACTCCAATAAAAACACTCCCCTCACTGTTCTAATCACCACCAGCAGAGATGGCTAGTTAGGAAATCCTAAACCAGAACATAAGGCCTTTGAATTCAAAAGAGAAAGTTGCCAGTTCATTTTCAGGTTTACCTCTAAGTCTCCAGTGGCAACACAGCAATGGGCAGACCGCACGCCAACACGGAAATGATCCGATCCCATTTGCCTTCATGGCGACAGAGTCAGGACTTTCATTACCTAATGTGCTTCCCGTCATGGTCCTGCTTGCCATTAGCTGCCTGCCTCTTGGGCTGGCCCCCTCCAGGATGGCCTCTCCACTCTGCCACAAGCACACTTTTCCTGGGGTTTGCCATTCACATTCCAATGCCTCGTGTACTGTTTATTTTACATTTTTATTTTTGCTCAAATCTAAGTTGATTTGTGCCTCTAAGCTTGTTCATGTCCTACACATTAATAGCTATGAAAGCACACATATGATTTACTGTCACACTATAGAAAATATTCATGAAATGTACCTGATAAAGGACTTGCATAGGGAATATGTAAAGGATGCTGATAATTCAATAAGAAGAAAAAACAATCCAGTTTAAAAATAGTAAAAGGTTTAGATAGGCACCCTACAAAAGACAATATACCAATGGCCAATAAGCACATGAAGATGATGATGATATGTTCATTATGAGACATCACACAAATGCAAATTAAAACCCCAATCAGATACCACTACACATTAAAATTTAAAAGATTAATAGTTCAAAGTTGGTGAGGCTATGGAATAATTCAAAGTATTATACAATGTTGGCAGGAATGTAAAATTGTACAACAGTTTATAAAAACAAAACAAAACAAAAAACCCAGCATTTCCTTAAAAGTTTGAAATACGAGGTCTGTCCAAAAAAAGCCCAGCCATTGTTAATACAACAAGAACGATTTGCACAACATGGATGTAGCCTGGCAGCCTAAGAGCATGGACTGGAATGTGCATGTGTGAACAATAATTACTTCACTGTACTAGTCAGTGGGGACAGTAGATGCCACTGAGTGAGCCTATGTACTGTGGCCATCGCATTCAAAATGACTGAGCAAATAGAGCAATGAATCTGCATCAAATTTTGTGTTAAGCTTGAACATTCCCCCATATAAACTATTTGGATGATTCAGAAGGCTGCAGCTATGGGCAACTGGTGATTGGCAGCTTCATCATGACAACATGCCCACTCATGCATCATGACTCGTGCATAGGTTTTTGGCAAAACATCAAATCACCCAGGTGACTTTTTTGTCCTACAGTCCAGATTTGGTACCCTGAGATTTCTGGCTTTTCCCAAAACTAAAATCACCTTTGAAAGGGAGAGATTTCAGACTGAGATTTTTGACGAGATTCAGGAAAATATGGTGGGGCAGCTTATGGCTACTGGGAGAACTGTGTGAAGTCCCAAGGTGCCTACTTTGAAGGGGACTGAGGTGTCATTGTCCTATGTACAGTGTTTCTTGTATCTCATACCTTCTTCAATAAATGTCTCTATTTTTCACAGTACATGGTTGGATAACTTCTAGACAGACCTCATAGTATATTCGAAAGGCCTGATTCTACCTAGTATACATATATGCATTTGACCTAGAAATATACACAGAATAAATAGGGTTCAAAATAAAGTTAAAAATACAGTTACCACAGGACCCAGCAATTTCATTTCTGATTATTCATTCAAGAGAGATGAAAAAATATGTCCTCCCCCAAAGGCTTGGACATAAATGTTCTTAGGGATGCAGACAATAGCAAGCTTCTCTCTAAGTGACACGGCATTCTAAGAGCCAAGCACTTGCTGGAGGGGTGGGGGTGGGCAGCAGCTTCAGGTCTGCTCTCTTGCTTCCCCTGGTATGGAGCCACTGCCTCATTCTACAGCCCAGTACTGGTGTGCTGCACCCAACGCAGGGCTTCTGTTCCATGGTGGGGATCGGGAAGCAGAAGAGAACATTAACCAAGAAAGAAAACATGTTTTTGCATTTACATAGATCACTGGCATTGCTTTTGAGGTCTGCCACACTGCCAACCCCGGGTGAAGATAATTCACAATGAAACCAAAGCAGAAAGCTACCCACAGACTGGGGCAGGTTAAGGTTTTACTTTTCCTTTTTAACCTCTTAGCCCTAATTGTAAAGACTATAGCCCAAACAGAGTCTGCTTCATCTGCCCAAAGGTAGGGGTCTGTGGCTATCAACAGATGAAGCCTCAAACTAGTTTAGGTCAAATTCATGTGACCAGAGGGGGAGTTGCAGCCACATCTTTACCAGCACGATGATGCTGAATACAGGCATGCCTTGTTTTATTGCACTTAGCTTTATGGTGCTTCATGAGTGTTGAAATTTTTTACAAACTGAAGGCAAGACCCTCCACCAACAAAAAGATTGCAACTTGTTTTACTGCAACACTCACTTTATCAATGGTCTGGAAACGACCCCACTCTGTCTCTGAGGTATGCCTGTCTTCTGGAGCCCGAAAGCCCATCTCACGACTCCATTCCACTAAGGTAAACACTGAGGGCCCACAGTAGTATCTAGACAAAGCACAATTCTCACCTTGGACAAGTTTCTCTTGGTTCTTCACACACTGTGGTACACAGAATGGCTGCCCCAAGATGTCAACACCCTGATGTCTGAACCTTTGAAAATATGTTAAATGGCACAAGGGACTCTGCAGCTGCAAGGTTACTAAGACTAAAATCTGGAGATTATCCCGGATGAGTTGGGTGGGCCCAATCTCATCATGTGAGGCCTTAAAAGCAGTGAACTTTCTCCAGCTGGAGCAAGAAAGAAAGGAGCTTCAGAGAGAGTTGAAGCCTGAGAGGGATGCAGGCTGCTCTTACAAGCCAAGACTGGCCCCAGATGACAGCTAGCAAGGAAGTGGGCGACTCAGCCTACAGCTGCAAGGAACCAAGAACCTGAATGAGCCTGGAAATATGAGCATCCCCCCTGAGAAATGCCCAGGCCAGCTGGCAGCCTGATTTTAGCCTTGTGAGGCCCTCAGCAGAGGACCCAGCTGAGCTTGGCTGTGCCCACATTTCTAAGCTGCGTAAATGTTATATAATAAATGTGTGTTGTTTTAAAGCCCTAAGTTTGTGGTGATTTGTCCTGCCAGCAATAGAAAACTAATACTTAACACATTTTTAAACAAAGAACCAAGTACACAGAATTCTAAGCAAAAGTGACTTTGAGTATCATTTTTTCCTCACTGCAATGAGGTGATATAGGAGTCTTTGAGTTCTTTGCTCAAGCCCATAGTTACTTACAATCCATACTCCCCTCTGTGCCCCACTGTATGTGGCTGTGTTCCATAGAGACTACGGCTCTGTTCAGGGGATGTTCTCTTCAAGGCATTCGAGGACACACTGGGATGGAGAATGAGTGTCAGTGAGATCAGGACTGCCACAGGAAGACCAGTGGGGAGGAGGCTACCACTTGCCCAGTGGAGGGGTGAGGGGGCGTGGCTTATCTGGTACAGAGATCGGATTGGAGAGGGAGACGCTGGTACCTAATGGCTCTAGAAAGGCTGATCAGTGGGAAGCAGTCCCAGTAAATTAAAGACAGAACTCAAGAATTGGACTAGACACGGGGAAAGATGATCATAAAAGTTTAGTTTGGGACATGTTGAGTTCGAGGGGCTTGAGGAAGGAACATCCAGGTGGTATCCAGCAGGTAAGTGAATACTAGGAACAAACTCAGTTGATTCTTAATTTAAAAATTATTAACATATAAGTTGATAGAATCATGACTGAATGAGATAACCCAGAAGAGACTTATGCATTTTCTTTTGTTTTAAAATGTAAGAAAAGGGATGAAGAAGAGATATGTATAGAAAGTAACAGAAGATTTTGTTTGAGGTAATTAGAAAAGGATTAGAGGAGAAAGAAGAAAGAAAGAGCTTAGGAAAGATGAGAAAGTGTCCAGAAAGTACAAGATCCCTCTTAGAGGAGAAAAAGGAGGTAGTTGGGAGGCGTGAAGCTAGAGAATGGCCACCAGGGAGCAGTGCCAGCCCAGGACAGCTAGATGCTGCCTGGGTGGATGATGATGTGGCGGAACTGGCCACCCGTAGACACAGACACTACCAGAGGGAAAGGGGGTGAGGCAGGTAGAAGAGGGTAAAGGGTGGATAAGTGACAGTGGATGGAGACTCAACTTTGGGTGATAGATGCACAATACAATATACAGATGATGTATTATAGAAACTGCACACTGAAATCTAACAATTTTATTAACCAGTGTCACCCCAATAAATTCAATGAAAAAAATATATATAAAAGAGGGAGGCACAGGAAAAGATTACAGTGTTCAACCAGCCACTTGTCCACAGGGAGCTTGGTAAGCTGGCATTAGCAATTTGAGCAACCTTAACACTGTGTTCCTCTTGGGTGCATTCATTCAGTGAAGACGTAGCTATTACAAAATCATTTAGAGGGACACTGGAGACTCTCCCTACCCCCCTATTTCTGTGAAAGCACTGCTATCTTAAACAAGACTGAAAAATCCATGAGCTTACGCAGTAGCCACCTCTGCATCAACAGTTTGCTCACGAAAGCTCACACAGACTTTTCCTGATACCCTTTCTGAATCCCAGCCTGGGAAAGCACGCGCAGGCTGCACACTCAACAGGGAGGGAGACTAAGTGTCCCCCCACCCCCGCCCCCCACAGAGCACAGGAGGGCTCCCTGCTGCACTGCCAGCTGTAAGGAAGCATCCAGAGAGGGGAAGGATCACTCCGGACACAGTGTTCCTCATCTTCCCAGCTGTTCTGGACAGGCTCAAAAAGAATTAAAGTTTAACCCACTCCAAAGCATCAAATGATTACTTTGGGCCCTGGGACCAGATGCTACACTTTCATTATCTTTCCCAAAGCCTCTGGTTTTGGCTAAGAATAAACACAGCTTTCAAGGTTCTCTTAAACTCTCTAACACACCTGATTCAAGCTGCACGTGTGAGGCATCTCCAATATCTTTTACTGTTGCCTTTAAAAGTTTCCCTTAGACACAGACCCAGTGTTGTTGCATTCAAACACAGTTCTAGGACAAGGATTAAAAAGTACGTAAGTATATTTTTATCCTACTCTGTATCAATGCCAAACACACACACACACACACACACACACACACACACACACACACAGAAAATGTTTAGATCTCTTAATAAGTTATAACATTCCATGTTTTAATATTAACAAGAACATACATGATCATTTCCTGAGTTGACAGTGCAATGTAAAATTTAATCTGTATTGCTAAGACATTTTACAGCATAGAAACATGATCAAAATGACCATTTACTTCATCAAGTCATAAAACACAGGAGCTCATTGTGGAAGAGTGATACAATTTAAATGGCAAGGAGCTTTATGATTTGTAACAAACCACCTGTACGGGTTTGCTGTCATGACTGACTTTCCTGGCCAAAAATCAGTAGTAAAGTAAGTTATGGTATAAAGTAAAGCCAACAGTTACCTATACTGAAGGAGCATTTGATTTCATTTGAGAAACTGAAGCCTGGAGACCAGTTAACCTTTCAGTATATAAAAAAGTTGTCTTAAAAAACCCTAAGCAACCACAAATTCAGATAAAACAGCTCAGTAAAAGACAATGACGGCTCTTCATCATCCAGTAAAACTATGGATCTCATCTTTGGAAAAGTTAAGATCATGCAGCAACCTGAAAAACAAATACAAAGCAAACATCTCTTAGGGAAAATGTTTATAAATAAAGAAGTAAAATCAAAGTTTATAATCATAAATACAGTACTTAAAAAAACACAATTATTGCTTCTAAAAAGTTAACAATAATTCTTTAATATCATCAAATATCTAGTTAGTGTTCAAATTTTTCAATTGAAAATAAAGGTCATGATTTTTAAAAGTTTGTTTCAGTCAAGATCCAATTAAAGTCTACATCTTATGATTAGCTGATAAATCTTCCAGGTACCCTTTGATAAGATTCCCCTCCATCTCTGTCTTTGTCCTGCAATTCATTTGACCAAGTAAGACTTCTCCATGCCGAGTCACCCCCAGTCCTCATTTTGCCGAGTCCCTGCAGTATGTGTTAATGATATGTACTGTATTCTCTTACTGCCCATAATTTAATACTTGGATCTAGGGCATGGGTCAGACACAGGTTAAATTCTTTTTGACAAGACTGCTTCATAGGTAGTATTCTTTCATCAGGAGGCACGTAATACCTAGTTGTGGCTGCCTCTCTTTTTGAACGCTAACAACTGTCGATGATCTACATATAGATCCATCAACAGTTCATTAGGGACTAAAATTGGTGATATTCTACTTCTGTCACATTCTTTCCTCATTTATATGCTGAGAGACTCTATAAAGAAAAACTTCTCATTTATTATGTGGTTACCCTGTAGTATAGCTCATATAGAAAATGCAAAATAAATGCTAGAGTTCCCCAATCTCTATTCACCAGTTTTCAAAGTGAGTGGACACCCACAGCACTGCATCTTTACTCTCTCCACTGAACCAAAAAACAGAAACACTTGGACAACACTCTAAATGAAGACACATCTTACAAACGGCTCTGTTTAAAATGCTCCTGAACATAAGAAACATTTATCTAGTACTTACTCTATGTAGTCCCTGTACTAAGCACTTCACACATGTAAGTATTATTGATTTCCTTTCACAGGTGAGTGCAATAAAGCTTAGAAAGGTTAAGTAGCTGACCTAGGACACCCAGCTAATGACAATAAGATGATTCTAGGTGGTAGAGATGGAATTCAAACCCAAAATGGCAGCTTCCTGAGCACACATGCGTGTCCCGACCAAAGACCAGGATGTACGGCACGGAAACCTGGGGCAGCAGCATGCCTCTCCCTATCTGGACCCGTCCTGCCTTTCCAGCTGTACCTCCTGCCTCCCCGCGCAAGCGGCTTCACACCAGCTGCACCAGTCTAGTCTTTTGAACACCTGCATCTCTGTCGCATCTGCTGGTTCTCACCCTGCTTGCACCACTCTTCTCCGCCTCCTCTGACTAGCAGCGTTTTAGCCCTCATTCAAAGTACAGGCCTTTCTGACTGTAAGTGGAGTTATCTCCACCACACACACCCCAAGGTGAAAGTAACTAGTCTCTCCCTGCATTTCTGTAACACCTTGTGTTCATCTCTAGTGAGAGTATTTATGATACTCTGGTCACATGTCAGTTATCGGTCTGTGCGTCTGTTTCCATCACAAGGCAGCTGGGCCTTGAGAGCAGAGCCTGTCTCATTCATCTCTGTGATAAACAAGGTGGGCATTTAATGGATGAAAGAAACTTTATTGACCAGATAGTTTTGAGCTTTTATTTACATGAAAGAAATATGTTTCTGAGTTGTCATATCATATAAATTTGACAAATTTTCACCAAATATGGAGAGCATGTTTGGAGTGGTTATGCTTATACTACAACCTGTGCAGCAGACTAAAATTAACTTTGGGGGGCACTTAGGAGTGGGCAGAAAAAACTATGATATCATAAGAGACTCATGTACCTGCCAAGTAAGAAAGATATGTCACATCCATTAAGAGATGAGGACAGGAAATCAAAGAAATAAGAGTCCTGGGTTGAAGTTCAAAAGGGCTATGAACTGCAGGCACTGATTTGAATTAAGCTACATCTCACAGATAACTCTATGCAGCATGTTTAAGGGGGAGTGGCAGCAGGGATCCATGCATGCTGACTGACAACACTCCTGAGCAATCCCAGGCAAGTACAGGATAGAAAGGTTAACTCTGAGGTAAAGCTGAGAGAATAAAGCTGTAGAGATTACAGTCAATTTTAAAAATGCAGAAATACTGGAACCATAGCTACCTTCTACTCAATTACACGTGTACTGAGGCTCCAGTATGCGAGAGAGTGGGCTAAGCTTTGCATGGATCCAAAATGAAGAATCCCGAGAAGCCGATAATTCATGGGGGAAAACAACCCACTCCCACACTGTACAAGGGACTCCTCCTCCGTCAGCAGAAAGTAGACTAAGTGGCCTTAATGTCTGCCTCTTTCTTGAAGAAGAGTTTATGATTCCCATCATTTATAAGAATTATTATACTGCAATCTCTAAAGTAAACATTAAGATACTTCCAAAACAGAAGTGTCAATAAAGTAGAAGAATGTAGCTCTTAGTCTTTTTTCTGAAAAATTCTTTTACTTCAACCATATTAGCCTTCACTATAATTTTAATAGTTTTCTTTGAACTTTAAAAAAGTAAAAGTTTAATAGTAATTAAAATTATTTTTAATTTAAAAGAGCTTAAGTGGAAATACACTTTCCTGAAAGTATTAAAATCCAGAAGTACACTTAAATTTAATCAAAATAGCTTTTAAATTCAACATGGGACGGGAAGATGGCGGCTTTACTCTAGGCAGCATTTTTCTCGGCTTCTGTGAAGAGGAGGGAAACTCGTGGATCAGTGGAGAAACAGAGCAAGTGGACTAGGTTACCGAATCACTTTTGAAAGCAGGACATCAAAAATTATTGTGATCACGGAAAAACCAGACGAGTAGGGGGAAGCTGTGAACACCAGGATACACGAAGGAGATTGCACCACTGAATCTCACAAATATTCTACCACAGAAGTTCACACCATAAGTACAGGGAATCAGAACAGATCAAATTAACAAACAAGAAGAAACACAAGAACAGTGAGAAAACAAAGAAACGACCCCCAACTGAAGGGAAACGAGGAAGCCTCAGGAAAAATGCTAAGTGAAATAGAGGCAACTCAACTATCAGACAGTGAGTTCAAAACAATGATTACCAGGAAGTTCAATGAACTCACATTGAGTTTTCAGAAATTAGAGGAAAACTACGTCAATCTCACTGCAAACTATATAAACATGAAAAAGGAAATAGAAACTCTCAACAAAGGTCAAGAGGAAATGAAGAACACAATTTCTGAACTGAAGAACACAGTAGAAGGAATGAAAAGCAGGATCGATGAAGCAGAAGATCGGATTAGCGAGCTGGAGGACAAAGTAGAAAACAACATCCAGAAAGAGCAAGAAAAGGAAAAGAGGCTCAGAAAGTATGAAGAGGGATTAAGAGAAATGCAAGACAATATGAAACGTAATAATATCCGTATAATAGGGATACCAGAAGGAGAAGAAGAAGAGCAAGGGATCGAAAACCTAGTTGAACAAGTAATGAAGGAGAACTTCCCTAATTTGACGAGAGAAAAAGTCACACAAATCCAGGAAACACAGAGAGTCCCAATCAAGAGGAACCCAAAGAGACCTACCCCAAGGCACATCATAATTAAAATGACAAAATTTCAAGACAAAGAGAGAATCTTAAAGGCAGCAAGGGAGAAGAAGGAAGTAACATACAAGGGAGCCCCAATAAGGCTGACAGCAGACTTCTCAATGGAAACACTTCAAGCCAGAAGAGAATGGCAAGAAATACTCCAGGTGATGAGAACTAGAGGTCTGCAACCAAGGCTACTATATCCAGCAAGGCTCTCAATCAAGATAGAAGGCCAAATAAGAAGCTTCCCAGACAAAAGAAGTCTAAAAGAATACACCTCGACCAAACCAGCCCTGCAAGAGATTCTAAAAGGACTGCTTTAAGGAGGAGAGAAGAAAGAGAGAGAGAGAGAGAGAGAGGAACACACGTACATAAAAGACAATGAATAAGTACCTATCAATAATAACCTTAAATGTAAATGGATTAAATGCTCCAATCAAAAGACACAGAATAGCTGAATGGATAAGAAAAAAATGACCCACATATCTGCTGTCTACAAGAGACCCACCTCAGGATAAAAGACCTACACAGGCTGAAAGTGAAGGGCTGGAAACAAATCTTCCAAGCAAATGGACAGGAAAAAAAAGCTGGGGTAGTAATACTCATATCAGACAAAATAGACTTCCAAAAAAGGTCCATAAAGAGAGACCCAGAAGGTCACTTCATAATACTCAAGGGAAGAATCCATCAAGAAGACATAAATATTGTAAATATATATGCACCCAACATAGGAGCACTCGAAATACATAAAGAAAATCTTAGAGGACTTCAAGAAAGATATGGACAGCAACACAATTATAGTGGGAGATTTTAACACCCCACTATCAAAAATGGACAGATCTTCTAAACAAAATATCAACAAAGATATTGTGGCATTGAACAATACCCTTGAGGAAATGGACTTTACTGATATATACAGAGCCCTCCATCCAAAAGAAGCTAAATATACATTCTTTTCAAATGTACACAGAACATTCTCAAAGATAGGCCACATGATAGGACACAAAACAAGCCTCAAGAATTTCAAGAAAATTGAAATCATACCAAGCATTTTCTCAGACCACAAGGGACTGAAGCTAGAAACCAAACCAAAGGGAAAAAAACAAAAACACTCAAAATCATGGAGATTAAATAGCATGCTATTAAACAATGAATGGGTCAAGAATGACATTAGGGAAGAAATCAAAATGTTTCTGGAAACAAATGAAAACAAACTCACAACAACCCAAAACTTATGAGACACAGCCAAGGCAGTCCTGAGAGGGAAGTTCATAGCGATACAGGCCCACCTAAAAAGGTTAGAAACATTCCAAACAAACAACCTAACCCTACGTCTACAAGAACTTGAGGAACAACAACAAAGGCAGCCCAGAGCAAGCAGAAGGAAGGAAATAACCAAGATCAGAGCAGAATTAAATGACATAGAGACTAAAAGCACAATTCTAAGGATCAATGAATCCAAGAGCTGGTTCTTCGAAAAGATAAACAAAATCGACAAGCCTTTAAGCAGACTCATCAAGAAAAAAAAGAGAAGACCCAAATAAACACAATCAGAAATGAAAGAGGAGAGATTACAACAGATACCACAGAAATACAAAGGATTGTAAGAAATTACTACAAAGAACTGTATGCCAAGAAATTTGAAAACCTAGGTGAAATGGACAAATTTCTAGAAAAATATAATCTTCCAAAACTCAATGAAAAAGAAGCAGAAAGCCTGAACAGACCAATAACAACAAAAGAAATTGAAGCAGTAATCAAAAAACTCCCAACACACAAAGGCCCTGGACCAGATGGTTTCACAGGAGAATTCTACAAAGCATTTAAGGAAGAGCTAACACCTGTCCTTCACAGACTATTCCAAAAAATCCAAAAAGATGGGAGTCTCCCAAACTCTTTTTATGAGGCCAACATCATCCTAATTCCAAAACCAGATAAAGACACAACAAAGAAAGAAAACTTCAGGCCAATATCACTGATGAACAATGACGCTAAAATCCTCAACAAAATACTGGTAAACCGCATTCAACAATACATTAAAAAGATCATACACCATGACCAAGTGGGATTCATTCCAGGGATGCAAGGAGGGTTCAATATTCGCAAGTCAGTAAATGTAATACATCACATAAACAAAAGCAAAGACAAAAACCACATGATTATATCAACTGATGCAGAAAAAGCATTTGATAAGGTACAGCACCCATTCATGATAAAAACACTTGGCAAAGTGGGAATAGAGGGAACAATCCTCAACATAATAAAGGCCATATATGAGAGACCTACAGCCAGCACCATACTCAATGGGCAAAAATTAAAATCTTTTCCACTAAGATCAGGAACAAGGCAAGGCTGTCCACTTTCACCACTTCTATTCAATATAGTACTGGAAGTTTTAGCCACAGCAATCAGACAAGAAAAAGAAATAAAAGGCATCCAAATTGGAAAGGAGGAAACAAAACTGTCACTGTTTGCAGATGACATGATAGTGTACATAGAAAATCCTAGGACTCTACCAAAAAACTGCTTGACCTAATAAATGAATTTGGCAAAAACAGCGGGATACAAAGTCAATATCCAGAAATCAAAGGCATTTCTATACACCAACAATGAAACAGCAGAAGCAGAGATCAAGGAAAAAATCCCATTTGAAATAGCAAAAAGAAAAATAAAATATCTAGGCATAAACCTAACCAAAGAAGTAAAAGACCTGTATTCAGAAAACTATATATCACTCAGGAAAGAAATCAAGGAAGACACAAACAAATGGAAACATATACCGTGTTCATGGATTGGAAGAATTAATATCATCAAAATGTCCATACTACCCAAAGCAATTTACACATTCAATGCAATTCCTATTAAAGTACCAATGGCATATTTCACAGACATAGAACAAACACTTCAAAAAATTTATATGGAATTATAAATGACCCCGAATAGCTGCTGCAATTTTGAGAAAGAAGAGTAAAGTAGGAGGGATCACAATACCTGACACTAAACTATACTACAAGGCCACTGTAATCAAAATAGCCTGGTACTGGCATAAAAACAGGCACATAGACCAATGGAACAGAACAGAGAGCCCAGAAATAAACCCAAGTCTCTATGGTCAATTAATATTTGACAAAGGAGGCAGCAACATAAAATGGAGTAAAAATAGCCTCTTCAACAAATGGTGTTGGGAGAACTGGACAGCCACGTGCAAAAAAATGAAACTTGAGCACCAACTTACACCATATACAAAAATAAATTCAAGGTGGATAAAAGACTTAAATATAAAACATGACACCATTAAAGTCCTAGAGGAGAACATAGGTAGGAAAATCTCAGATTTCACGAAGGAACTTTTTTACTGACGTGTCCCCTAGAGCAAGGGACACAAAGCAAAGAATAAACAAATGGGACCTCATCAAAATTAAAAGCTTCTGCACAGCTAAAGAAAACAGTATCAAAATTAAAAGAGAACCAACTGTATGGGAAAACATATTTGCCAATGATACCTCAGACAAGGGTTTAATCTCCAAAATATATAAAGAACTTACACGACTTCACTCTAAGAAGACAAGGAATCCGATTAAAAAGTGGGCAAAGGACTTGAACAGACACTTCTCCAAGGAGGACATACAGAAAATCCAAAGACACATGAAATGATGTTCAATATCGCTAGCTATCAGAGAGATGCAAATTAAAACCACAATGAGATACCACTTCACACCAGACAGAATGGCCATCATAAACAAAGCAACAAACAACAAGTGTTGGAGAGGTTGTGGAGAAAAGGGGGACCCTAGTGCACTGCTGGTGGGACTGCAGACTGGTACAACCACTATGAAAAGCAGTATGGAACTTCCTCAGAAACCTAAAAATGGATCTGCCTTTTGACCCTGCAATTCCACTGCTGGGACTCTATCCTAAGAATACTAAAACACCAATTCAAAAGAACCTATGCATCCCAATGTTCATAGCAGCACAATTTACAATAGCTAGATGCTGGAAGCAACCAAGATGCCCATCAGTAAATGAATGGATCAAAAAACTATGGTACATTTACACAATGGAATTCTATGCAGCAGAAAGAAAGAAGGAGCTCCTACCCTATGCAACAGCGTGGATGGAGCTGAAAAACATTATGCTAAGCGAAACAAGCCAGGCAGTGAAAGACAAATACCATATGATCTCACCTTTAACAGGAACCCAAATAACAAAACAAAGAAACAAACAAAATGTAACCAAAGACAATGAAATAGAGGACAGGCTGACAGTGACCACAGGGGAGAGTAGAGGGAATTTAAGGGGACAGTGGGAAGGGTTCACAGGAACAAACTTAAAGGACACATGGTCATAGTCTAAGGGGAGGGTGGTAATGGGAGGGAAGTGGGGAGGGGTGGGAGGGGGGAATGGATTGGGAGTAAAAAGGAGAAAACTGCATTTGAACAATGATTAAAAAAAAATTAAAATCTAAGACCTCAAATTACAAAGCTTCTGCATGGCTAAAGAAAACATCAGCAAAATGAAAAGGGAACCAACCATATGAGAAACTATATTTGCCAATGATACTTCAGACAAGGGTTTATTCTCCAGAATACATAAAGAACTCACATAACTACACACTAGGAATATAAACAATCCATTTAAAAAATGGGCAAAGGACCTGAACAGACATTTCTCCAAGGAGGACATACAGAGGGCCCAGAGACATGTGAAAGGATGCTCAGCATCACTGGCCATCAGAGAGATGCAAATTAAAGCCACAATGAGATATCACTTCACACCAGTCAGAGTGGCTATCATAAGCAAATCAACAAACAAGTGCTGGTGAGGTTGTGGAGAAAAGGGAACCCAAGTATGCTGTTGGTGGTAATGCAGACTGGTACAGTCACTGTGGAAAACAGTATGGAATTTCCTAAAAAATCTACAAATGGAACTATCTTTGGACTTGGCAATTCCACTGCTGGGATTATACCGTAAGAATCCTCAAACACCAATTCAAAAGAACCTATGCATCCCAATATTCATAGCAGCACAATTTATAATAGCCAAGTGTTGGAAGCAGCCTATGTGCCCATCAGTAAATGAGCAGATAAAAAAACTGTGGTACATTTACACAATGGAATAGTATGCAGCAAATGGAAAGAAGGAAATCCTACCACTTGTGACAGCATGGATGAAACTGGAGAGTATTTTGCTAAGTGAAATAAGCCAGGTGGTGAAAGACAAATACCATATGGATTCACCTATAAGTAGAACCTAATCAACTAAACCAACAAGCAAGCCAAACAGAGCCAGAGACATAGAAATAAAGAATAAACAGACAGTAATCAGAGGGGAGGGGAGAGGGGGATAATGGGGAAAGAAGGGGAAGAGTTGTCAAGGAGCAGGTATAAAGGACCCATGGACAAAGACAAGGGGGGGAGGATTGAATGTGGGAGGTAGGGGTGGATAGCTGAGGGAGAGAGTAATGAGGGGAAAATGGGGACAACAGTAATTGAAAAATAATAAAAAAGAAAGAAAAGGGAGAAATGAAAAAAAATTTCAACATGGTAAAAAAACACTTTTTAATGTCTATGTAGTTTTGAGGTCAATCTTTTTCATAGTTAAAATTAAAAATAAAATAGTAATAGATGACATTATCTAGAAAATATTAGGTTTAGTCATACACCAAACAAAGAAAAACATGGCATTTAAGGCAGTCATATTTTAAGATCATCTAGAAATACAACAGTGACTATATTTAACCAAATATTTTAAAGTTTCATTTTTTGGCTTATTATGTCCTAGCACTGCCTTTTTGACTTGCTGCCTGGCTTTTAATCACTCACTAATTTTCACCCAGTCGCAAAGCATGTAGAAAGATCGAAAGCTACCATATTAACACTGCTTACTAACTACTGTATGTTATAAAGCTTTGGTGGAAGAAGAGGTTGAATCCAGTGTCCCAGATGAGATTGTGGCACCAACCCTGCGGATGTATCCACACTGCCAGTGATTAGCAGAGACACTGAGAGCTGGCTGCATCTGACTTTTGTGTCCACATCTAACTCTACACATAATCTTAGCTTCCAACCCTTCAACTGCATGAAGAGTAAAAACTGTCATTTTCTTAGGCTGTAACAGACTATTAAAAGTGCAGATTTGGCTCTGGCAGGGTGGCTCAGTTGGGTGGAGCATCATTCTGTCCACCAAAAAGATTGTGGGTTCAATCCCTGGTCAGGATGTGTGTGGGTGGTAACTGATCCTTGCTTCTCTCATTCTCTCTCTGCCACCTCCAATCAATAAAAATATCCTCAGGGGATTTTTTTTTTAAAAGTGCATGTATCTATGAATAGAAGGAACCAAGAGCCAAGTCAACCACTTCTTGCGGAAGATCTACATTTCAGTATCGAGGACTCTCTTTCTATCACATTGGTACTCACCTTATTCCCTGCTCTGTAAATGGCATTGGTCCACAAATGCAGATGAGAACTTTGGATTTGTCTGAACTTCTTTTCAAAAATTCAGAAAGAAGACCTGATGAAATGTATCCCGTTTTGCCATTCCATTCAGAAGTAGGTGCTGAGAGAACAAATTCAACATCAAATCTAGAGAAAAGAAACATATTTAGAAGGTCTATTATTTTAACATAGGATTAACATGTTCTAGTTTACTAAAATATCTTTTTTTGCCCTTGAAAGTGATATAATATGTAAAAATGGATACACTTGTTAGAAAAGCACTGGAATAGGTTATACTTAAAGATTTAATAAAAACATACAGGTAAATCCACATTTACTGAGGATTAGCTTTTGCTACAGATAAGAAGAGTAATTTGGCATTTTTTGAACTCATTAGAAAGAGCTCTAAGGGATCTCAGAGAACTATACTTTTCTATTAATAATCTTCCAGTATAAGTCACAGTAAATAGCAATTACCAGTGACATGCGCTTTTTAATCTCTGACTCAAACTTTTTGAGTTCTAGACCCTTATTTATAACCAACAGCCTATTTGACTTTTTACTATTTCTGTCTCAGCCTCATCTCATAACCTCCCTACCCCACACCTGACCTGCCCTTTGGGAATGGTACCACGGTCCCCTTGGTCGCATAAGCCAGGAACCTGGAATTTATCCTGGGACCTCTTCTGCCTCGCCCCCACATCCACATCCTCAGCAAGACCTTCACCGCCACAACACTTCCATTCTCCTCCTTTTTCCCGTATTGTTTTCGTCATGCCCCATTCTTCAGTTCTTAGCTAAGCACCACTTCCACTGTAGCCATGGGGTTCTTTGTTCTATGTGTTGTAGAAATAGTTTCCCTTTTCTTTTCCTCATAGATCTTACTTCAGGTTTCAAATACATGGTCTTTAAAATCTGAAGTAAACTTCCTAAGAGCAGGTTCCTAAGACCACTTTTGCTTTGGCTATGACTAAGTCCCTAGTGGCCACCACACTAGAGGCACTCAAGAACTATGGAGTGAAACATGTGAAAGAGAAAGAAAGTGTACAGAATAAAAATGAGGAAGAACATCAAACTAAGTTTCACAGTGTAACTATGGACCATTTTCCTTCCATAGTTTTGTAACCTGTTAAGTGAATGGCTGGTGAAGAGTCAAGGAAATGATTCAAAATTCTATGCTGTACCTGCTCCCTTTACTCCATTTTAGCAAAACACAATGAATTCTTACCATTTTCAATAGTATTAGACCAAATGCATTTCTACATTTTCCAGTGAGTAACAGATATTTTCTCATGAGTAGACGGAATGAATTATCCATTAATCTAGTAAGGAAAAGTTGCACGTTTCTCTTGTGAGGGGCCTGCGCAGTCAAACACAAGACCAGAAACAGGGTGCAGCTGGTGCTGCTGCCCTGATCACCGTGCCACCCTCTCACGTGGCTGTGCCACCCTTGGGTCACAACTCCCACTGGCTGATGAGCCCGGTTCAGGCACACAGACTGACTCTGGGATAGAGAAGCAGCCCCAGCTCCCACCTAGACCCCAGTCTCTAGGTCTTATTTGTGCATTTGTGGAACAAGGTGGGAAAACCACATCATCTCTTATAATTGTAATATTCTGGTTTTATGTTTTCTAAAAAACCCTACGGGTTTATGTCTTCTTTTTACCTTCAAGGTTCCCATTTAGTTCTAGCAGGTACACGAATCCACCTTATACAAAACGGCTTCCCCAAATACTTTCTTTCACTGACTTATTTTTCCTTCCTGGCATGTGAAATTAAGATAGTTTTAGGTAAATTTGGAATGTAATATTTGTTTAATGTACCATGAGGGTGAGATCCTTGTTAGTCTTGTTCAATGCTGTACCCCAGCCTGGCTCAAGGTAAGTGCATGAAAACACTTGTTGAATGAATAAAGGAATTTATTTACAAAGAAGCCACACTGACTAAAAATAAAAACTGTGAGTTGAAGAACAAAGCCGTGAGCTGGCATCTGTAACACCACACAGAAGAACGCCCGTGATTCCTATGTGCCTTTTTCTAGGAGGAAGGGCAGCCTTCGTCGGGTCAGCCATGGGGACCCAGAGCAGCTGCAGGGCCACTTCCTTAGGACACTTCCAATTATATACAGACAACTGGGTAAAAGGTAGCAATTGCCTTGTTAAACTTAAAAATTATCCTCTGGCTCTAGTTTCAACACATCTATCACTGGAATAAAACTGCTAAGATATAGAAATCTGTCCTTTGAAAATATTCATAATTTTCCCTTACTGAGATGCTTTAAAAAATAAAGAGCCTAGTCAGGGGTGGCATGCTGTCTGCAGGTGTCTGCTAAGTGCCTGAGACCCTTATAGAAAGGCCGTGACCGTCTCGCACATTTTGTATTTATTCACATAATGGTCCCTTGGCTATAACTTTTGGGCACTCAATAGAAGAAGTTACAAGGGGCATGAATGAACTCTTTAAGATTATTATTATTATTTTTAAATTTGTTATTTATTTTTAGAGAGAGGAGAAGGGAAGGCAAGAGGAAGAGAAACATCAGTGTGTGGTTGCCTCTCACACTCCCTCTACTGGGGACCTGGCCCACAACCCAGGCATGTGCCCTGACTGGGAATCAAACCAGTGACCCTTTGGTTTGCAAGCTGGTGCTCAATCCACTGAGCTGCGCCAGCCAGGGCTCTTTAAGATTATTGTACAGAGCCTGCTATCCTGCTTATCTCCTTCTTCACAGGACCAGGAAAGAGCTTCACTGGAGTAGAAGCAATCCCAAGTTAAGCCTCAAAACTATTTGAATGAAGGATTTCTTATGCCACACCAAGGCACCGATGGGAACCATGGAACCGACCTCTTCTGAAGTGTTCTGTGTGAAAGCCCACTCACTCTCTCAAGCAAGTACAGTGTTGAGGCGTGAGACAGCACAAACGCAGAGCTTGTGGTCATCCTACAAATAACTCTCCTCTAGCCGCTCAGCACCAAAACCAACCTCTGACCTATTTCTCACACACGCCCTCTACCTTCCATTTTCACTGCCACAACTCTAAATAAGGCCCTCACATCTCTTGTCTAAATACTGCTCTAAGAGCCTTGGCCGCAGTCCATCCGACATACCATTGCCAGCAGTTCTCCTAAATACCCAGATCCAATCATACTTTAAATATCGTTGGTTTTTAAGCATCAGTGATTTGTCACTGCCCACAGAGGATTATTTCATAGTATTTGGGGTCCCAGACTTTTCTGGTTTCTCTAGCTAAACAAAAATTACTACAAAAAAGGAGGAAAACTTGGTATTTGCTCACAGGAAAAAATAGCTCACAAAATAAACAGCTACAAGTTAAAATTATACAAAACCTATATACTATAAAAACATTTCTCAAAATGACGCTATGAAACACCAGTGTTCCTTCAGATGTAGTGGTATTCCATGAAAAAAGGCTAACTAACAAATAAATTTGAGACTACTGGGTTTAAAATAAGTTTAAGAGATTTCTTTAGAATTTCTCAAAGCCTTGAATATGCAAGTTAAGGATAAATCTTCAAGAGGGCGATATGGTACACACTGTTTCTCAAAGTTATATTATCACAGAGCCCTTTGACGGGACACACAAATATTGGGGTAACACATCCTACGAAATGCACCAGCTGAGGAGCATCTGGGAGGGACAGAAAGTGGTAGAAGGTGCAGGTTAGGGTCCCATGTATCTGTGGGTATCTCAGGCTGGGGAAGAAGAAAGGGGTTAAGACACACTGTTCAATTTACTTATGCTTCTGCAATCATGGGCTTCTGCCATCTTGAAGGGCATAACACACTGCTTGTCCCAACACTGACACCAGAGCAGGGAGACTAGTGGGCCGTTATCTCCGGAGCCCGTCAGTAGTAAAGGGAGACGAGCTGCCGAGTGTTGCTGGGCCTTCTCGAGTCCATCTAATACACATTTAGTTAGTATATGAATTACATTCAAGGTCTCCTATCACCTGACTTTAGCCTACAGGTTTCTTCAACTGTAAAACAAGAGGCTTAGAAGGGATCGCCAGTAAGATGCCTTCTAATATATGCATAAAAGTTTAATCATTTTATTTTTACAAAGTTATTTTACATTGTTCTCCTTCATGCACTGCATTTACTTCAACAAAACTGGACCCTTGCTCTTTTGCTAAAACACTCAAAACATCCTGGCCCTCATGTTGTTTGCTCATGAAGTCCTATGACCCAAATTTCTTTTCCTGTTCACGAAACTCTAATTGTTTCCCAAAGCCCAGCTCAGAAGCCTGATCTCCCCTCATAAAAATAGAATTACTTTCCCTAGACCTCTCTAACTTGTGATTTGTTACTCTAAAAGCATAGACTTTACAGCTACTGCTGTACCTCAGAACTTCTGCCCCACTAGGGTAGTCTCACCATTTCATGACTGTTTCCAACATTAAACACATTTTGCAAATAGCGAGCACACAAATGCTTTCAGTGAGGCATGGGGTCTGCTGGTGCATGAAACTGGGCACACTCTCCTTTATCGTTCATGCACCCACTCCCTTGCTGTTCGGAATCCTTTTTCTCTTTCCAGTATGTTCCAACCGTTACCCTCATCCTTTCCAGAGGGAAAATGAGGACGCTAACAATATAGTGTGTTGGGTACAATATTCTTTACCTTTCTAGAGGTTATTTGTCAAAATGCTTCAATAGCCTTAGTACACTTTGACTTAGTGACTCTTATGATGAATTTTTATCCTGCATAGTTACAGAGGTACAAAACAACTTCTATGCACTATGTCAAACAGTAGGGTATTGGTTAAATAAATTATTGTATGCTCACATGACTAAATAAAATGCAGCCATTAAAACTCCTAGTGTGGTGCAGGTTTTCCCAGCTGGCACTATGGCATTTCTGGTAAGGTATTTCTCTCTTGCAGGGGGCTGTCCTGTGCACTGCAGGAGGTTAGCGCCACTCCTGGCCTCTCCCAGCTGGGCACCCATAGGATTCCCACCATCAGCTGTTACCATCAAAAATGTCTCCAGACATAAATGTCCCCTGAGCCATAGTGCGGAGGGCAGGGTGAAGGGGCGGAGACAAAGTCATTCCAGGTTGAGAACCACTGATTCAAAGCATTCTATACACAGAATATATAAAATACACTAAGTAGAAAACGCAGTTATAAAAAGTATAGCCAGAATAACCATTTTGTTTTAAAATACAGAACAAAAAAGTATGTGTGTAGGTGTCAGTGTGTGTGTATGTGTGTATCAAGGAGCAAGGGCGCGGGGGGGGGGGCAGAGAACAGGAGAGAATGGAAAGAGACAGAGCACAAATGGTAATAATTGTTCTTTAAATGGTAGGATTATGGGTGATCTTCCTTACATTTTTTCTATATAAATATGTATTAATTTTGTAAACAGAGGGGGAAAATCAGCAAATCAACTTCTACTAATATAAAAGTATATGCTACCAGCTTTACTAAAATTAGGTTATTATCTCCAAAATCACTGCTTTGAAAGAGAGGAAAATGCTTGCTATATTATAAAGGGTGCCCAGAATTCAGCCTCATTGTCAAACTGTCCAGTTCCTTCAAACTAATTTGGAAAGGCCAATATCTCATAGAGTCAGTGTATTTTACTGAGGGGGGTGGACCAGTGCATGACACTGAGTCAACCAGGCTTCACAACACTGCTCAGTAGTTAAGAGATGTGTGTACTTAATTTGGATTTCAGTTTACACAGTAATTAGCTACATCTGCTACCATACATATTTGCTTTCTGTTAAGCAATGTGAAAAATGAAGATGCACATTCCTGGACTGCATAAGAAAATAAGCCAACACTGTATCTTGCTCACTGCTGCACTCCTGCGTATAGGCACACAGCAGATGCTCATATATATTTCATGAACGAACGAATGTTACAAATATGCTAATTCTGGGTTAGGACCTACATGTGCTATCTCATTGTCCCCCATCCAAACAATTCTGTAATGTAGGTATTGCTGTCCCTGTTCTACAGATGGAAAAACAGGCTCAGTCCAATTAAGTACTCGTACAAGGCCACAATTTAATAAGTTTCCATTATACAATGACATTTCTAAGAATTTTATTTGCTAGTAAATGATTTACCTAGATAAGCTCTGAGGACAACCATAGCATGCTTGCTGAAAAGAAAATATTACACCCTATACCACTCTCATTACCCACCCTTCCTATCCTTCCTGCTCCACAAAGCATTGAGCAGAAGCTGAGCCCTAATCCTACAGACAGCAGTAGAGTATTTCACTTGTTTTAGCTACAAATGTAAGAAAAAACAATTTTTATTTTCATAATCCAATAAAAATTTAACCAATGAGATATGTTCAGACATCCCATTTTGTCACTAGAACCTTTAGTACTAAAACTACAAGTGACATAAGCGTCAAGACGTAGAAAAGGATGATTTAATGTATAAAAATATAGATTTAAATGCTAACTAAAATAATAAATGCAACTAACTAAAATTACCTTCTAGTAAATATGAATGTTTACTTTCCTTCTATGTATGAAGCTTCAGTTATGTTTTTGAATAAAGAGTACCAAAAACCCATCAATAAGGCTCAGTTTCTCCTATACATGCACAATGCCTCAGAATATTGTAAAATTCTCTTTTTTTTTAAAGATTTTATTTATTTATTTTTAGAGAGGGAAGGGAGGGAGAAAGAGAGAGAGAGAGAAACATCAATGTGCGGTTGCTGGGGGGCTGGGGGCCGTGGCCTGCAACCCAGGTATGTGCCCTGACTGGGAATCGAACCTGCGATACTTTGGTTCGCAGCCCACACTCAATCCACTGAGCTATGCCAGCCAGGGCTCTCTCTCTCTCTCTTATTTTTTTTAAGAGATAGGATTTCTTTTTTTTTTTTTAAGATTTTATTTATTTATTTTTAGAGAGGGAAGGGAGGGAGATAGAGAGAGAGAGAGAAACATCAATGTGGGGTTGCTGGGGGTCATGGCCTGCAACCCAGGCATGTACCCTGGTTGGGAATCAAACCTGAGATACTTTGGTTTGCAGCCTGCGCTCAATCCCCTGAGCTACGCAAGCCAGGGCTAATATTGTAAAATTCTTGATAAGTGTTCCAAGGCTATGTAAACAGGCAAAGCTTTTTCCTGTCCAGTGAGGGCCTGCCTGAGTCTCCAGGGAGCATAAACTACCCAGTGCTGGGAGTCGGTACTGGTGCCGACAGAGTGCCTCAGCGAGGAGCCCTATCTCCAATAAGAGGACGAAGGTTAGGGAGCAGGCAAGTGAGAGCAAGAAGAGAAAGAGGAGGAGCAGAAAAGGGAGGAGGATGAAAGCAGGCCAGAGGTCAGAACACTATCACTTCTCCTTGCAAGCTGGGAAGTCTCACTCACCTGCTGTTAGAGCCAGCAGTGGGTGCTGTTAGAGCCAGCAGGTGAGTGCTGTTACAGCCAGTCATCCAGAAGTGGGAAAAAGGGGCCTTCCCTCATCCTCAACACTGCAGCCTACACCATTCCAACCCAAATTATGTAGACCAAACAAAACAAAAAACACAGCTGACTTTCTTAAAAGACACTTTATGTTCAGAAGCTCTCAATACGTTACATCTCAAATCAAGTTCAACTCCTACTAAGAGACTGAAAATACAACATCTGCTCATTATAAGGGAACTATCTTAAAGAATATAAAAACACTGCCAAAAATACTTTAAAAAAAACTAGCTAAAAAAGGCTTATCCATGTGTGTTTAAATTCATTTAAATGTTTAGGAAAACAAGAGCTCAAACAGTGAATACAGAAAGGAAACCCATGTATAGGTCCTCTATAACCACAATTCAAGTATCTGAGGTAGGGCTTCAGTTTCCAAGGCATTTATACTTTTCTAAGTAGGAAAATAGGAAAGATATTTTATTTTGAAGCTAACCAAACAGACCATCAGATTTAAATAATTTTCTAATTAAGTTTCAAGCTAGTGAACATAGAATAAAAACTAGAATTTTAGGTCTTTAGGCTTTTCGATAAATGCTACTTCCACTTCAAAAATTAGTGTGAAAGACTTGAAAACCTAGGACTTTGCATTTTGTTATAAATCATGCTCTAGATTGCCATACAACTACCTACACGTAGTAAATATTCTTAGTTTTATGTCTTAACTATGTAAGAAGAGTAAATACTTGAAGGATAAGTAAGTTCAGGTCATCATTAATTTGTGAAAGTCCTTTATTAAAAGAGAAAGAGGAGTATGGGAGACAACAGAAAGAAAAAAAAAAACTAGAAAAGACCACGGCATTACCTTATTAAGAATATTTGGAGAATATTCAGGAGGATCTGGAGCCACTGGAGAAACAGCTGAGTTTGTGGCATCTTTAACTTTTATAAAGCCTAGAACTATCTATACTATGCTATGAGATATTTACTTCAGATACTTATAAAGTCCTGAAATTTTTAGAAATAGCTTTTATTAATTACAGAAAGTACATTAGGTTATCCAATTCATTCTTTTTCTAAAAAATTTATTTGGAATTTCTCACTGCTTTCAAATTTCCTTAGGGGAAATGGGGACTGTACCCACTTAAAGGGTCTTGTTTCAGCTGCCTGTTTGCAAGGGCTTGTTTTTCAAGGAAACACATTTTCACTGTGCTGTCCTCGCTGCCTCCTTCTCTACCAACTGTGTTCAGACTAACTCGAACTTCTCCTGCTACCCACACCAGCATTTCCCGAAGTGTGTCCTGAGGACCACTAGTGATACAGCTTTAGTGCATCTTAATGTACACAAACAAAAATGATGAGAATCCTGCTAAACAATGCAAGAAACTTCCCCCTCTAACCCCCAGCCACTTTTTGGAAAGTCACTATGGACATTAGCATATTAAAGGCTCCAAGAAATCCTACAGTAAAGAAACATGCTTATGTTTGCTTAATCCATCTCACCAAATTTATCCCAGTTATAACAAGAAAATCTTGGCTACACTGAAACCCAACTCAGTATAAACAACATCACATAAACATCAAACCCAGTATGCACTGGCACGTACATAATGTCACACTGATATCATCAAACTATTTCTTCAGAGGAGGGTTTAACATCAATTACATTTAGAAAGTTGTTAATTAGTTCATTTTTCCTTTGAAGAAGCTTCCTGGTCAATTAAGAACTCCACCCAAAGGAAATAATGGCAAGACTGACTACATATGTATAATATTTAAATACAGAGCTAGTACCAGTTTAATACCTTTTATCTTTATATGCTAATTTCTCCAACTGGCTTCTCCAAATTATATCATCTTCTGTTTTATTGAAGAACATCAGCTTTGCTTTCCTTAAAAGAAAAAACAACTACTCAAAAAAAACCCCTATTTCGATTACATTTAAAATATGCATGAATAAAAGTGAACTAGTACAAATGTTTTTTAGTGCCAATAAAGTAACTGAAAAAATCAAAATAAAAGAACAAATTAGTTAAACTGCCAGGACTTGAGGAGGCAGAGTTAAGAAATGAATGCGGGAATGAGAACATGTCTATTAAGGCCCACTGAAATAATTAAATAATTTAAAATACCTTATACTAATCTAGCCACTTCAAAAGATAGTAGTTAAAGGTAAAATTACATACCTGAGGCTGGGTATATTATTCAAAGCATAATTCAATACTTTAACCATTGGTGTGAAGCCTGTTCCAGCTGCCAATAAAAAGAGGTCTTCCAATTCTTGGAACTGGGATATTTTAAAATTGCCCTCAGGATTGCTCATGGAAACAAAATCTCCTAAACAATGAAATATAAACTAAATCAGAAAAAAAAATCAGAGAAACTGAGAAGGCTATACCCACCTGAATGCAGAACACTGGTGAGGATGAAAGTTTAACTTTCAGACTACGTCTCAAAGACTTAGTTTATGTAAGGAGTACTCATTAGACCCCCAAATATATCTTGATCACATCATTATAATCAAAGTAATAATGGGGTTTTATTCACTCATTTCCCAACATTATTTTCCCAAACCATCTGGACTCTCTAATTTATAAACTATTGCTAAGTATTTAAATACAAATTATCAATAAGTAGGTGGCTAACTTAAATTATAAGCACCTCAAAAGCAGAGTTCCTGTCTACCTGTCTTACACAGCACAGAGTAGAGAACAGGTATTTGCTACCTACATACTGATTCTTACCCACAGTAATAAGACTAGTAGGAGAGAAAGTTGAAATAAAAATGTATTGTAAAATCTTATGTTGGTAAATGTGCTTACTTCACCCTCATCAAATCTTTGAACAGACTAATGGATTAAAACAACAAGAGCTATTCTGAATTCAATTCCTATAAAAACAAAGATCAGAAACTGTACTTGGAGCATGCTACTTCCCAATATAGAATCAAGATAGTTGAAAAGGCACTTTCTGAAATGCAGTGGTGTATAACCAATATACACCACTCATATAAGGGAATTGACTTTAGGATATTTCAGAAATTTTCAGTGTAATTAAATAAAAATAAAGCTGTCCATATTTTAAAAGCAATTTAAAAATTTTAAATGCTTGAATGCTCATAATTTTTCCTTTCTTTCCCATAGCAGAATAATTTTGCAGTAAATGATGAATTAAGCACTAGAAAGTAACAAAGCTTCTTGTTATAGTTTGAAAGTAACTGTAAGATCAGAATATCCCCAGGATATAATTGGGTTGGCCAAGAAGTCTGTTCAGTTTTTCCCTTACCGTGACTGTAGTAGTGAGTACTTAGTTGTCTTAACTTCATTTGAAACAATTATGTTAGACTGTATTGTGACAGCTGTCATATCAGTACACATTAAAAAAAAACTTATCAAAATTGAATTTTCAACACAGCCACTTTAATAATGAACATGGAAGAAACTACTCAACATTTTCTATATATTATGCTTTATTATTTCAATAAAGGTAAAAATGCAACTGAAACACAAAACAAGATTTGTGCAGTGTATGGAGAAGGTGCTGTGACTGATAGGACATGTCAAAAGTGGTTTGTGAAGTTTCTTGGTACTATTGACATTTTAGCCAAATAATTCTTTGCTGTGGGGTTGTCTTATGCTTTGAAAGACGTTCAGCAGAACTCCTGGCCTCTACTTAGTAGAAGCCAAAAGCAGGAGATAGCCAATGTACTCAAAATATCCAAATCAATAAAGTTATTGATGAAAATGAAGTGTGTCTTTTACTTTACAGAAAAAACATAATGGACGTTTTGGCCAGCCCAATAATAAAGAAGCTTCACAGAATGATATTAACTTGGCAACTTTTGTCTACAGTCTAGGCCTTCCAATATCATAAAACTGATTGGACAACGGCAAAGTACCTGATGCTAATCAAATTCCCAGGAGATTAAAATACGCATGCCAGGATGGCCACTGATTTACAGCCAGGCTCTCTCCATGTAGTCACCTGTCATCTGAATGTTACACACCCCATC
This sequence comes from Phyllostomus hastatus, assembly GCF_019186645.2. NCBI lineage: Eukaryota > Metazoa > Chordata > Mammalia > Chiroptera > Phyllostomidae > Phyllostomus > Phyllostomus hastatus. The sequence goes on along the minus strand of NW_025333872.1, from coordinate 37,797,600 downwards.
TAGGGGGGTATCTTATTCATTTGACATGCGAAAGGCCAACATAATCATATAAAAGTTGCTTGGTGAACATGGGATTGAGACAGAGACCGCACCACCCAACTAGGTGATGATGAGGCTGCACAGCTCGCACTGCCATGCCAGTACAGCTCACTGTGGTGAGACAGGCATTTGTGCCATGCTTAGGTCCCTGTATAGAGTTGAGAACTATTGTTTTGAGCTTTATGCTTTATGTTTCCCAGTTTTAGGCTAACTCTTCACCTTGCTCTGTTCACTCAGTCTCTATAAATAGGTTATAAATACTGCTGGGTAAGTTTCCACTTGCTATATCACAGTCAGGTGTCAGTCCTTCCCAAGATGACAGTCACCTTCACTGGATTTGTGGGTATTCCAAAATTCTTCAGTTCACATTTATCATCAATATTTTGACTCTGTAACCAAAGATGACTAATTGTATCATTACATATAGATTTCTAAGCTTAACTGTCAGAAAACAACATAATTTTCTTTATTTCAAAATTTTAGTCATCGATTTCACTGTTACTCCAACATACAGCATGCCTTACAAAGGGGATGAACACATTTACTGTTAGGCGAAGGCACTGAAAAGCTGAAGACACAGAAGGGGTGGAATCAGAAAGAAGATTCTCTAAACCTTAGTAAATTTCATTAGAGTACTTTTATTTTTTTAAAGTATTTTCACTGAGAACCTATTATGTGCCAACTGCCATGCTAGGTACAGGAAATACAAAGATAAGTAAGACACTACCTTTAAATTCAAAGTCTTGTAAAGAAGAAATATTATTTATTCTTATCCTAGAGCTATGAACAACGTGTTAGGTATTTCAGGGGTTCAGGGGAAGAGGCAAGATGCATAAAAGAAGTGATATTTTGTTTGGTTCTTAAAAAAAAAGGGCACTTTATAGGTAGAGAAAGGGTCAATGGGCATCCTAGGTGAGGCAACTGTATTTCTCTATAAATAAAGATGACAAGCTTTTGGAACCTTGAGTAGCACAAGGATCTGTACTCAAGAGATGAAGCTGGAGAGATCATGAAAGTCTTTGTACATCATGCAGGGGATGTAATCAGGTGATGGAGACCCAGCAGAGGTTTCAGAGGACATGGTTCAATCCATCCTCAGGGCAGCTTGGAAAAAGAACTGATAAATAAAAAGAGAAAGACCCCAGTTAGAGGGAACTAAGAGAGGCCAGTTAGAGGCCAAGAGAGAAATGATGAAGGCTTGATCTAAGAGGGTGGTGGCAGAGAAAGAAAAATTAGAATGTCACTGGGAGGTTGGCTCAACAGAACACAGTGCCTGACTGGACTGGGAGAGAGAAAATGGGAAGACTCTAAGACGGCTCAAGTCTCTGGACTGGGTCAAGAATGAACAGTGAGTGAGGCTGCAGATTAGTATGATGAGTTGGGTGGGACGAAGGGAGCATGACTCTGTTTGCAGACATGCTAAGCTTCAGATATGTGACAGAGTCCCAGATGGAGATAACTAGAAGGCAGTGTAACATATGTTCCAACTGAGAACACAAATGAGGTAAAAAACAAAACAAAAAATTAACAAACAAAAAAACCACAAAATACTAACCAATCTGAAGATGATCAAGCTGTGGTGTGAAGAGTCCAGCAGGATAGATTTTGATCAGAAAGTAGATGTACTTATTGTTGGGAAGAACTGGGTCCTTGAACTCTGAGAGTAAGGAATCAGATACAGGCGTATATGGCTTCACTATTTCAGTTCCTAGAAAAAGTCATGAAAAAGAAATTCAATTATACAAATCTAAAAAGCTCTGAACAAAGATAAAACCTATACATTTTATAATGCAATCAGTATATATTTAAGCCTATATACCTGATGTTTACATAATTCTAACTATATGTATGTTTCATATGTATATAGTACAGATGTATATATACCCCAAGCCAATATGTGCTGAAATAATTTTAACAGATCAATATTTTATCAGTAATATAAACAATCTGTTTTTATTAAGTGTGGTATAAGACTGGGATTTATGTTCATAAACTCAGACAATCTTATATTCTACCAGCATACAAACTTTGTAATAGGTCACAACAAAAATGGCATAAAAAGTTTAGAGATTTGAGAAGGTAGTTATATAATAATTTTAATTATACATCAACACTTTAACAATGGTTACTGATCATTTATTTGGATGTGCGAAAGGGAAGAATCTCAAATTTTACTTTATCTATTTTAAATTGTTTTAATGTTTACTATAGTATAAATTACTTTGGTAACTGAATGAAAAGAATATAATCCAACTACTTTTGAACAATGGTCTGACATTAGATGATGCAGAGAAAAACCTCATAGTTCCATGATAACAGGCCACACCCACCAGATCCTGGCTGGTGGTCTGTTAGACCGATTACTGGGAACACCATGACGAACAGGAGAATGTTAACTTTGCAGCTTCAGAAGGCCAAGAAAACGTTAGACATTAGTAAGAAGGGTATTTGAAACAAATAAAGTAATTTAGGGTGAAAAGGAGGGAAAAAGAATTCACACAGTAAGGATTACATTTATAGATCTTATACTGGGGAAATGTATAAAGAAATAATTTATAATCATCCACTCATCTTAAAATTTGTAAATTCAGCTCTATACATGACAACAGTAAGTGGCTTCTAAGAGATACCGGTATGTGTTTCTAGGAGCTGTCTTCACAGAGAGGCATTTGTGCACGCCCTCACCTCTTTCCTCTGAGGCTTTGTTGGTAATAAACTACAGTGCCAGTGGGACCATGCCTGACCAGTGGCAAGTCCTTTGTTCCATATGGCACAGCTGTAGTTCCAACGTGTGGGAACACTGCATCCACAGACCTACAATCTGGCCATCCCTAAATCTAGCTGCCCAGAAACATTTCATAACAACTTAAAAGGGTGCTTTCTAAAGAGATCAGGAGTGATTTTGAACTGCTTATAAAAGGAAAAACTCTTCCCCCAAAGCTTCTATTTGCCTTACCTGTAATAGTTAGTTTGAGGTAAACATGTTGTCCAATTGGCACCTGAAGGTGAGTGCTTCGTGGCAGCATCAGACAGAAAAACTTCGTATCATGAGTAACATTTTCCTTGGAAATTAACTGGCACTTTCTGTAGTACAAACCTAAAAAGTGATTCATTTTCTGTTATTCATGAATATACTAAATAAGAATAATACTAGACCCACTACGTGAAAGCACAGACTCAGCTTTGCTCTTTGGTTGAGCTTGAATTTCACTAATAGACATACATGTTTTTTAAAATTCATCAGTATTTTGAAAACCTTATTGTGTTTAATTTATGTGTCAATTTTAAACCTTATGTGTTAATTTTTTCCATTTTATTTCCTGAGTATCTATTTTCTAAAGCCTCAAAAGTATAAAACCTTTTATAATTTAAAAATAAACTTTATAAAATGAGTATTATATTGCTCACGTCTGTTATTACAGCATGTTAAAAACATTACTTTCTAAGAAATTAAAACCTAATTTATTTCTTCCTAAATTCACTTATTTATAATTCCATCTTTTAAAACCTTATATTAACAGGTTATATAATAAATTATGGATGTGAAAAACATTTGACAAGCAACAAATCTACAGTCTAAATTCTTTACTTATAGAAAAGCTCTGTAACTCAAATATTGAAAGTTTAACGATATTAGCACCATTAAATAACTTTAGAAATATTTCTTTCATAAAGGCAGTGAAAATATACATTCTTATGTATATACATTTGTATACCAGGTCTGTCCAGAGGTATCCAGCCATATAATATTAAAAATAGAGACATTTATTGAAGAAGATACAAGATATAAGAAACACTGTACACAGGACAATGACACCTCAGTCCCCTTCAAAGTAGGCACCTTGGGACCTCACACAGTTCTCCCAACTGCCATCAGCTGCCCCATCGTATTTTCCTGAATCTCATCAATGGTATGAAATCTCTTCCCTTTCAAAGGTGATTTTAGTTTGGGAAAAGCCAGAAGTTTCAGGGCACCAAATGTGGGCTGTAAAGGGGCTGAGTCACTGAGTGATTTGATGTTTTGCCAAAAACGTCTGCATGAGACGTGATGCATGAGCAGGAGTGTTGTCCTGATGAAGCTGCCAATCACTAGTTGCCCATAGCTGCGGCCTTCTGAATCTTCCAAATAGTTTTCCATGGAAGAATGAATGATCAAGGTTAATGAAAAATTTGACATGAATCATGTGAGCAGGTTTGTTGCTCTACTGGCTCAGTCATTTTTAATGTGACAGCCACACAGTACACATGTTCACTCAACAATGTCTACTGCCTCCACTGACTAGTACAGTGAAGTCATCACTGTTCATGCATGTGCATTTCAGTCCACTCTCCTTGACTGCTAATTACAGCAATGCTGCTCAAACCGTTCTTGTTCTCATTATATTAACCTTGGCTGGACATTTTCCAGACAGACCTTGTATATGTATTCATATATATATGAAGTATAGAACATTTTAACTGTCAAAAATGATTAAAACAAAAAATATATTTAAGGGTGTAAGTCTTGATTACCTAAAACACTCAATTTAAGTGAAAACCTGAAGATGCCAGGTTTGTGGTACTAAAATACAAATAAACAAAAGAAATGAAGTAGTTCTATAAATACTAGAAATATTTTAAATTAGTATCCCAAGTTCAGAAAATATTATTTGTATACAGAGCAAAATTATACCACTTGGGTTAGAAAAACTTATTATAGACCATCTGAAAGCATTAATATTTTCACTTGTAAATTCTCTTTTGGATGTAAACAGCACACTAGAGTAGACGGATGATAGTGGTTTATTTCATTATTTCCTCTCTTATAAAAAAGATTTACAGAGATGTATCAGAAATCAATATTGAAAAAGCATTTCTTATCTTAATAGTCTTTTTCTATTAACCTAAAAAAATTTTGAGTATGTACCAAAAGATTTATTCAGATCACAGGACAGGAAGGCCTAATATCTAATAATCAATGGTTAGTAGGAGACTAAAATTCACAAACCTAAAACATTATTTAGGCCACAGTTTCATTCAATTTCTCTCTTCCCTTGTCCCTTTTGAGCCCCCAAAACCCCAGTCACTAAATCTTTCTACCTGCTAGCACAAAAGCTTGGTATGCATGTATGTTTAGAGTACATCACTATAGGCAAAAACCTGAGGCATCATTCAAGTCACTTCATTCTAGTGCAAAGGCATAGCTGGGACCAGACAACAGCTAAGGGAACCATCCTAATGTTATCCAGGAGGCCTAATCCAGTACTGGGCTGACAAAAGATCAAAAGATAGGCTCACCTACAAGGAGACATGAAGATTCAAATGCTCTCATCACTTCTTCCAGACCCTCTGGGACTCAGACCCAGAGTGAGAATAAAGAGATTCACATACTACATGCTTAAACATTTCACTTATAAATAATATGAATAACTTAAATAAAATACATTCTGTGCTATATCCTGAAATATACCCTCATAAATATCTTAGGAGGCTAGATTCAAATTCTAGATTCTTGAACCCCTCAGAGTTCCATGCAGGAAGATGGCAGAGAAATGAGAGCTGCACCCCCACTGACTATCTATGGCCTGCCACCTTCACTTCTCAGCCCCATCTCTGTCTGACATGGAATGACTTTTGGGCATGCCCTCCTATAGCTCTCCCTGTAAACAGCCTTGGGCAGTCCTTAGATGGAAGTGGATTTGGGGCCACTTGAGCAGGGAATTCTGGGGTTTCAATATCTGGAGTGTGGTTTTAAAGAAAGAGCGTGAACTCTGGATGAACTTTTGTTGGCCTTGAACACTCCTCATCCTCTGGGAGGGGTGCAGCTGGAGGGGAGCTACTGTGGAGTTCTCCAAGTATGAGTGCAGGGCAGGTGCCCCTCTAGCCCAAGTTTGAAGGCTGTAGTGCTTTCCTCTAATCAAATCTACTGCGTGCCCTTCTGATAGCTTTACTATGGGAGGAAAGCATTCACCTCCTGACTCGACCATTTCATGTCAACTCTAGCATTCGCCAGAAAAGATCTGCTACAGTAATTATGCATCTCTTCAAACATACTTAGAAAACAAGGAAACCGAGGGTGTTAGATCGATTTACTTGTTTCCCTTCTTAGAGATTTAACACAGTAAGAATTCTTGCTATTTAACACCACTGAGAAAATTTAAGAAAATTTTCATATGTCAGTTGGACCGAGGAAAGAGGGAGCTATAGCTGATGTATGAGGGACAAAGAGTATAGATCTGATGCACTGGCTACTGAAGTAGGGACAATGCCATTATTTAAGTTTAAGCATCAGATTTGGCCTTTGTAAGCATAGATAATTATACCACAAAATGAGAAGGTAAATTCTAGATCTGACATAAGAAGGCACTGCATTAAAAGTTTTCAACTTATGTTATTTTCAAACTAAAATTCCTTAGCTAACAAATTTCAGTAAGAGGAAGCCAGTATGCTAATCAGTAATTTTAGTAATCTATACTGAAGACCTACGAACCAGGTGATGGACTACACATTTAAAGATACTGACATCAATTTAATCATAATACTTTATGGTATAAGCATTCCGATTTGCTATGGTGAATAAAATAATTTATGGGTTTTGTCCCAGGTTAAGGAAGAAAAATGACAAATAAATTATTTTTGCTAATTTAGTCAAATAAATAAAAATACCCCCTAAACTCTGAGTCATTTTCCAAAGTAGAAAACCCAACTCACTGAAAAATACACCCGTGGCTCCAGTTTCAGACAAGAGAGCAGAAGCTAACTATGGGGGTTCCTGACTCGAGGAGAAAGGTACAGCTAGAATAAAGAGTTCATGGAAAGCCTCCAGAAATTACAGGGGACAGTGAGCAATGTTCATTCTATTTCCAAATGGAGGTTAGCCTTGGTTCTCAGTACCATTTGTTTCTTGGATTTGGTTTTTATTGGAGTAAGAGGTTTCACTTTAATAATATCTGTTTTCATTTTTATGTCTTTACCTAATCTTTTTGGATATGTTAGATCATTCTGTTATTACTTTATGTTCTCTCTCTCCACTTAATACCACAAAATTCAGACCTACTGCTCTGGTAAAATTAATCTATTTAACCTTTCCCACACATGGCTTACATTTTTCTTTCTCTACAACCTGCAAAATGCCTGGCACAATAAGTACCAGTAACAATTAGAGGCTCTTACCTGCAAAAGCATTCATAGCTTTTTGTAATTTTTTTGGAAAGCTACTTTCAAAACATTGTTTGAAATCCACCTCCTTCAGGGAGTTATTCAAGGTCAAATTCATCTACATCTGTTCAAGTGGGATAACCTCAGAATGTGCTCAATTTGTACAATATAACTTGCCCTTATTAGCCTGTTTCATTAATGTATTCTTCCATCTCATATTTATGTATGGTTTTTCCTCCACCTGGGAAAATAGTATCTAATGCCTGTTTCAGACCACAGTGCCTAAAACAAAATAGCCTTCTGCACACAATGTATACACAAAATATGGCTACCTGATGCTTTTCTGTAAAATGTTATCCACAGACATATTTTTGTAATTTTAAATATTCAAAGATGATAAAATGAATACACACAGTTCCTCTAACAACCCCAACCCTCAAATAAAAGCAAAGATGTTTTGCATATGCATTTGGTTGTTTTTTAAGGCATAAGGCTGCAAGGACAGAAGAACGGAAATGTTAAATAGCAGCAAAACTTTGGGACCTGAGAAGCCACAGAGATAACTGACAACTGACATGGTAGACTCAATGAAGCTGAGTCCGAAGCTAGAAGGACAGAAAGCCAAAAATCAAGGACCTATTTGTAATACAAGATCCATTTAAGGCTCAGAAATTGGCAGAACCAAAAACCTTTGGATCAAAGTGAAGGCAGAGCTAAAACCACCTTTCTGGACAGAAAATTCATTTAAGAAGCCTAGATGCCCTCCCACCCTCAGCTTTCCTGAAGTCCTCCCCCTACTTAGCACAGCCACATGACTGACCCTCTCTTATTCTAGCAAAATATTCAAAATTTGCTCCCCAGAGAGAGTAAAATGTAGGATCTTTGAATTTGGGTATATATTATAGGCTAAACTATCTCTCTCAATTTTAATATGCTAAAAACATAACCCAAGTACCTCAGAATGTCACTATATTTAGAGACAAAAAAAAAAAAAAAGAAAAGTACTTAAGTTTATAGGCACCTTAGCATTTCCCCTAAACATCACTTGTGAATTGCTGGGTGCAAGGTAGAAGAATGTTCACTCTGGAGACTCTGAAAAAATACTGGCATCAGACCTTCCCCCGAAAATGATCCAACTACACAGTGAGTACATTGTCGACAAGCTACAACCACATGCACAGTTTCTAATCAGCTTTTAGAGTTCCACCCTGAAATATGGGTAGATATAGTCAAGGATACACAGATTCAAAGAAAGCATCTACTACACAAGACAGACTGAAACAAACAAGCTTTGAGGATATGGAGGTTACGTACGGAGAAAAAAAACTAAAAAATAATATGGTAATTTTAAAAAACATAAGAAAAGTTAATAAGAATAGGATACTAAAAGAGACAAAAATCAAAGGAGTCCTTAGAAGCTAAAAATATGAAAATAGAAATAAGTAATTCAATAGAATAACTGGAAGACACAGATGAAGAAATCTCCCAAAAGGTAGAACAAAAGAACTACACTGAAAATGAAAGAGAAAGATAGTGGACGGGTTAAGGAGGTTTAAAATAAGAATATTTCTGGAAAGTAGCCCCGGCTGGTGTGGCTCAGTGGATTGAGCACTGACCAGTGAACTGAAGGGTTAACGGTTCGATTCCCAGTCAGGGCACATGCCTGTGTTGTGGGCCAGGTCCCCAACAGGGGCCATGTGAAAGGTAACCACACATTGATGTTTCTCTCCCTTTCTCTTTCCTTTCCCCTCTCTAAAAATAGATATATAAAATCTTAAAAAGAAAAAAGAATACTTCTGGAAAGCAAAAACAAACCATGAGCGGAAGAAAAAAATCAGTATTTCCCAAAACTGAGGGTCATAAATTTACATAATAAGATTAGCACAAAGGATGACCATCCAGCCCAAAGATGAGGAGAGACCCACACTAAGGCATATCAAATTGTGAAATTTCAGAACGTATTCCAAATATAGTGTGTTCACTCTGAAAAGTCAAATAGAACATTTACATTATGTACCCTTTTCTATAAATACGTTATGCTTAGGTAAAACACTTAAAAAATAAAGGAAGAAAGGAAGCAATGAAGAAATGAGATAAAGAAATGAATTACATCCTTTAGGAGTAAATTGAGAAACTATGTAAGGAGAAAAACAATAAACATGTTTTTCTTCTTTTTTTAATAGAAAAATATTAGATGTGCACATAAGACATGAACTGAAACCTGTCCTGGCATCTTTTATAAAATAGAACCTGAAGAAGCAAATGGTCAGACAACAGCCTAAGCACAGTGGGCTTCTGCACTGACGTATCATTACCTAATGACTTTGTTACGCCCTAACATTAGATCGTGGATCTGAAAATTTAATCTGTTAAAAAAAAAAAAGCTGAAACACATTTCAGCTTCTTAGTGGGACATAGGAGGGCTCTTTCACTCCTCCCAAAGTGGCCTTCCACACTCTGGAACAAATGTTTCACCAACAATTTCATAATCATGGAACTTAAAATAACAGCACAGCATACCTTTATCTTTCTTCGGAATAAGTGAATTGTGATTCTCCAGGGGACGGCCAAGACATTCCCATGAAGTACTCTCCTTTTTCTTTAGGACAATCTCTATCTTTCCCACATTCTCAACAACCCGCACTGAAAACAATATAAATTTCATTTATGTTCACTGATACTCAACACAAAATTTTACTTTAAAAACAATCTTTCTCAAATGATCTAAATGTTTTAATCTGTATGAATGACACAAATAATTAGTAAAATTAATAAGATTTTGTACATATATTCATCAAAATTGTTTATAGCTTATATGATGTTAAATCCAGCTTAATTTATTTTAGATTCAGATTAACCTCTTTCAAGCTAATTCATCAAGGACCAAACTAATATATATTATTAGTTTTCATACTAGCTCAAGTATAGCCATGGCATAACTAATTAACACATAGCTAAAAAAGGGGTAGGGGACTACCATATACAAATTAGCCATTGAATGGTCCCATAAAAGCAAATTTAATTTGCAACCTTTTAACATTTCTTAGTTTGGATCTGAGGGGTTCTTATGAATGAATTCAGTAGACCAAAACTGAGTCTAATAAACACAGAAACCGCCTCAGTGGAATGAGTCCCTATAAAACGCATGTGAATCTTTGATGATTAAAAGCCTCATACATTTATTTTTGAATGATTAAAATAGTTTAGACTACATTGGTAAATTAATAAACTATAGACATTTACATAATGATTAAATTTTATGAATTGAATGTGTGTTTAAAGACCTAAAGTATATTTCATTTTGTCCTTAGAAACAATCTTCCTGTTCTTCCTCACCATAAACACAAAATTTCATAGCGATTTAACAACTTACGACAGGCAAATGACTTCAATTCAATGATCACTAACTTGAAGCTTACCAAACATAAAATATAGTTTGTGACTTTAAGGAGCTAAATTTAAGGAATTTATAGAGTTACTATGGTACCCAGAGAAGGAGAACTGTGCAAAGTATTCTGACAGTATTTTAAAACAAGAGAAAAAAAGGAATATTATTCAGTCTTAAAAAAGAAGGAAATCCTGCCATGTAATGGCACAGATGAACCTGGAGGGTTTAAGCAAAAATAAGCCAGACAGAACAAACAAATACTACATGGTACACGTAGAATCTAGCAGGGGGAAAAGGTGACATAAAGAAAGAGAGGGCAGAACAGTGGCTGCTGGGGGCTGGAACTGGGAGGTGTATAAACTTCCAGTTATAAAAGGAATAATCTGAAAATCTAAAGTATAACATTGTGACTACAGGTGCTAATACTTCATTGTATAATTTAGATTGGCTAAGAGAGCAGTAGAACGTGCACTCTCACCAAAAAAAAAGGTAAATATGTGTGATGATGGATATGTTATATAATATTGTGAGAATCCTTTCACAATGTATTCCTGTATCAAATCATCATGTTATATATATTAAGTATACTTATTTTTTAAATTTTTATTTATTTATTTTTTTAGAGAGGGAAGGGAGGGAGATAGAGAGAGAGAGAGAGAGAGAAACATCAATGTGCGGTTGCTGGGGGCTGTGGCCTGTAACCCAGGCATGTACCCTGACTGGGAATCGAACCTGCGACACTTTGGTTTGTAGCCCGCGCTCAATCCACTGAGCTACGCCAGCCAGGGCTTAAATATACTTTTATTATATTTAAAATAAAGTTTAAAAAATCCCAAGAAATCACCATTCTATAATGAGTCTTTTATTGTTAAAAAACTGTGCAAAATCCACATTGTATATTTGTATGCAGCAATATTCATGATTTAATATGCTTTGTCAACATTAAACATTCAACTATATATACCTAAGAAAAATTTGTCTGGCGTAGTGTATTTCTACAAGCTGAATGTCAGGAGTAGGGCAGCAGTACAGAATAAAGGAAGAATAAAAGGGAAACAAATGGTAAAGGGTAAAGAGATGGAAGGAATAAGGGGAAAGAAAAAACTGAGTCAGAGGGAGATGAGTGTATTTAAAAATGTATTAGTTTACTAGAAAACATCACATTTTTGTTTTGCAAGGGGCATACATGTGGAAGATGAAACAAATGATTTCCACCTCCTTCACATGTGTGTACATATGTATGTGTGTATGTATGCATATACACAATTATTTTTTGTAAGGCTTACCAGAAAAATCTTGAATCTCATGGCTTAGTCCTAGCAAAGAAAAATATACATTTAGTTAAATCCAACTTTACTTCATACAGTTCATGAACATCAGAGATTGTTTAAATTGTTCTTTTATGTACTACTTCAAATCTCTCAAGATAAATAAAACATACTGAGAGACCAAAAGAAATTGTATAGAATTGAAATGTAGAGTCAAATTATTTAAACATACCACATACATTTCTTCATTTTTCCATTTCTCTCCCTATTAATTAGAGTTAATACCCAACTGCTCACAGGTGGGTAACCCGCACTATTCCACATAAGGTCCCAGACTGACTATCCTACAAACCAAGAGGAGAGCAGGCAGGGAGAGGCACACATGTTCCAGTGTGTGCGTGTGCACTTGTGAATAAGGCCACCCCAGAATCTAGCTCAGTTTCTCCTTTCCTACTGTTCTCTAAAGTTGAATGCTCATTCAGTTACTGAGAAAAGGTTACTGAGCATCTGTGTGTGCCATGCATTGTCTAGGTGTTACGGGTGCAGCAGTTGGTGAAAGAGAAAAATCCCTGCCCTTATGGAACTTAACATTCCAGAAGGAGAAGACACAAGAAATATTTTTACAGACATTTGCTCTAAATTTCACTATGTTAGTATGGTTATCTGAAACTAAAAGTTTTACATTATTTCTTCTAATCCATATTACCAACCAAGAGTTTCATACTTTTAAATGTTATTTTTGTTCATTTTTAATAATTATGCTCGATATGTCAGCTACATATAGCGTGAACAAATCAGCCATAGTATTTAAGACATAATAGATGCTGGGCACAGAGGTTTTACATAAAGAAAAATTATGACAGTGCTAATAAATAATGTATACTTTCCTAAAAATATGTGTTTTCTAGATATCTCCTATAAAAGGCAATTTATTAGGCTAACAAAAAATAGGATAAGACATATTTCTAGGAGGAAGGCTGTAGGTTTGAGGTTGATTAAATCAATCAAGGAGGAAAATATGAAAGAAAAAGACATTTATCACTCTGACCAAATTCAGAACTACAGGTACTTTACTAATGTAGCAAAGCACCAATCAGAATCCTGTCAGCAGAGACCTACAGAATTTCAGTCTGTTTTGAGACTGTGTTCAGTCTGTGTTGTGTTCAGTCTGTCTTATATAAATAAAGTGTTCTTTATGTAAGAACTCATGCTTAAAACAATAACAAAGATGATTTTCTTTTTCCTGTTGTTTTTATTTGTTTCATTTCTACCTTCTAATTATAATATAACCTTCATAGGAGAAAAGGGTAAAATCCTAGAGTCAAGTTATGGGTCACAACTGGATTCAGAATCTGGTATCTTTTATTCCATATTTCAGTCCTGATTTTCTTTCCTTTTTTAACTTTATTTTTATTGTTGACACTATTATAGATGTCTCCATTCCCTGCCACCCCTTTTGCCCCCTCCAATCAGGCCTTGCCCCCTTTCCCTCTGGCCATCACCACACTGCTGTCTGTGTCTGTGGGTTATGCATGCATGTTCTTTGGCTGATCTCTTTATCATCTTTCATCAAGTTCCTCCCTCCCTCCTCTAGGTCTGTAATCTCTCAAAACAAACTGTATGGTTGCTCTCTGACCATGGAGGTTACAATACAGCCTTGCAGCCCATGCTGCTTTGGTGCAGCCTCTGCCTGTCCTGTGACATAGCTGGCAAGAAACAGGCAATGAAACCAGCGCCTTGTGATGAGTGCTCAGTAGACGATGTAACAGACAAGCTACCAGAACTCTGTGTGTGGGAGTCGAGTGAGAGTCTTACAAAGCTGGGCCAACAAATATTTCATATTATTACTGACTTTTTACATCGAATTGTTTCAATTTTGGAAAGGTGAGATTATACTGCCATTTCCATCAATGTCATTAGTATAAAGAAATAACAAAGAAATTGATAAAAAATGACAAACCAAAATGATAACATATTAAATATTAAACCAAAACAACAGCAGATAAAATATTTAGCACCTAAACTTCAGACCAAGTTATTGCCACAATTAAAGGAAACTAGTTGTTCCCATTAATAAGAAATAAGATACTTACCAATATGTATAAGATATGAATAATCCTTGATAATTGTTTCTGCTCTAAAGGTGTCAAACTGATGATCAACTATTACTGAGTCTAAATTGATATCCTTAAACAGAAAGCAAAAGAAAAAGATTAAAAAGTAATTTTTCCCCAAACTTCAATAACTATACAATGAGGTCTGTCCAGAAAAAGTCAATTGTTAATATAACAAGAACAGTTTGCACTTCGATATAACCTGGCAGCCAAGGAGAGTGGACTGGAATGCACATGCATGAACCATGCTGACTTTACTAGAACAGTCAATATGGGCAGTAAATGCCAAGGAGTGAGCGTGTGTACTGTGTGGCTGTCACATTCAAAATGACTGAGTAAGTAGAGCAACGAATTTGCATCAAATTTTGTGTTAAGCTTGAACATTCTTCCATGGAAACTATCTGAATGATTCAGAAGACTGCAGCTATGGGCAACTAGTGACTGGCAGCTTCATCCGGATGTGCCCGCTCATGCATCATGTCTTGTGCAGAGTTTTTTGGTAAAGCATCCAATCACCCAAGTGACTCAGTCCCCCTATGGACCAGATTTGGCACCCTGAGACTTCTGGCTTTTCCCAAACTAAAATCGCCTTTGAAAGGGAAGAGATTTCATAACATTGATGAGATTCAGGAAAATACAATGGGGCGGCTGACAGCAACTAGGAGAACTGTGTGATGTCCCAAGGTGCCTACTTTGAAGGGGACTGAGTCATCATTGTCCTATGAACAAAGTTACTTATATTTTGTATCTTCTCCCATAAATGTCTCTACTTTTCATATTACATGACTGGATAGCGTCTGGACAGACCTCATACTTCTAAGATGATCAATTAGAACTTCACATGGCACTTCTTTACAGAACCCACAAGATAAACGTTACTCCTGTTTTTTCTGTCCTACAACCCAGTTCTCTTCAGACCACATACTGCAATCTGAATTATATACCTATCTATACTTACTATCTACCTTACTCACTTGTCTCTAAGCTCTAGACATAAGGAACTGTATAGAGAATTTTTTTAATCCTCATGCAAGGAGATGTTTCCATTGATTTTCAGAGAGAGAGGAAGTGGGGGGGCAGAAGAGAGAGAACATCCATGTGAGAGAGAGACATCAATTGGTTGCTTCCTGTATGCACCCCAACTGGGAATGAGACTTGCAACCAAGGTGTTGTGTGCCCTGACCAGGAACCAAACCAGCAACTCTTTGGTACATGGAGTGACACTCCAATTTAGCCACATGGCGAGGGCTGCATATAGAACACTGCTTGGCACCTAGTAGGTGTTTAATAAATATTTGTTGAATAAATAATTTGGCAACAACCATTATAATTAAACAAGGAGCCAAGATATGTGTGCTCATTTTATTCTTGCCATTATTGTGTGATGCCAGCAAATTACACAGCCTCTCAACCTCAGCTTATCACAAAAATAAATTCACTAACAAATTTTTAGTTGTGTCTAATTACCACATAGCCTGGGTGCAAGTTATTTTGGTACCTATCATTTATACCAATCATTTTCAACCAGTGTGCCACAAACAGTTTTAACACATGCAATACCTAACTACTCGGGGACTGTTCTTTTCCCTTAGATCATCAAATAAAAGAATGACAATGGCCAACACAACAATAACCATCTGGTGTGAATGAATCAAAATTATACTATTTTTTGTCAGATTGGCAAAAAATATATTCTTTGGTGTGTCACAGAATTTTAGTAATTAGTTTATGTGTGCCATGAGATGAAGAAGGTTGGAAATCACTGATTTATATCATATACTGAACACATCATAACACATAGAAGACTTCCTCCTTCCCTTAGTCACCCACCCTCTGTGCCTTACCAATACTACTAATGGCAGTAAACCCCAACTCCCCTAGGCCCTGTTCTCTTGGTTTCGGACTGTGCAATGAGGAGACAATAACAAGAGCAAGTAGAAGGCAGGACAAGCAGTGCCTCTGGCCCTCCTGGCTATATCAAGCAGAGGCTGGTCGCTCTTATGAAATGGTCAAATCATGCTGCAAGAGTCAGAGGAACTCACTGGCTCAGACATGGTTCTGCTACTATAGAAGCAGCATGAGTTCTCACAAACTCCTTGCTGCCAGAATTTGTCTTTAAATCCACATGGTCCCATGCTGCTTCTTTATTTATTTGATTTCTCAGCTGGACTACAAGCCCAATAAAAGCCAGATCTCAATGTGTCTAGTGTATTACTGGATTCCTGACATCTAAGAGAGTGCTGCAAATAAAGTAGGTGTTCAAGAAACAGTGAATGAATTATGTCCTGAATTTTAGTTTTAAGACGGCACGTGAACCCCATAAGTGGTTTAGGCACACTAAAGCCACAACAGTGCCATCTCTCCTGTCTCTCAAATCCCAATTTATGGCAAGAAATTAGGTCTCATGATGAAGTTAAATGGGATTCTCACTTTTTTCATCTCTGCTTAAAAAAAAAAAAATAGAAAGGCACATACACTTGCTAGTCTAGTTTTTTCTAAGAGGATACAATGTGGTTGTTAAGAACATACACAGCGGAACTAGCCTGGCTGGGTTCAAAATGCTAGATCTGTCACTGCGTGGCTTTGAGTAAATTACTTAACCTTTCATTGTTTCCTTGTCTGTGAAGCAGAGATAACAAAAGTATTTCCCTCATAGAGTTATTGTGAAGAGTAAGTCAATACAAGAAAAGTGTTTAGAGAAGTACCTGGCACTTAGCTAACATGGATCTTAAAGATGCACTTACCTTCTGTTTAGTATATATGACAATGGTGACTAAAGAGTCTGTTTGGAACCAGTCATAGCTGCAAAACATCAGGAGAAGAATAATTATATCGACGATCATGTACATCAACATATATTAAATCATTAAATATTTAACATCTATAATGAGAACTATATTTCTCTAGGTAAACTTTCCCCCCAAGTAATCAGTAGTTTTATCATCTGGCAGTTATTTCCAAATTTAAAATACCTATACTCCCAAGTGTTCCAACTTGGACACAGAAAAAGTTATCTTTGACAAGGCACTTTTTATAAAAATTACACATCTCCTTATAGAATCTTCTTTTATCAGAGCAATAAGAAAACACAATATATTTTCTTAAGGAACATGACAAAATCAACATGCTTTTATTCCTCCCTGTCACAAATACATTACTATTCAATAAATTAATTCAAGTTTGTTATTGGGTAAACAGTAAAACTTAAGGAAAAAACTAAGTCTTCTGTTTTGTAATAGCTATTAATTAAACTGATGCATTAGTCACACATAGGTAAATACTAAAGGAGGTATCCTTAGGCCCTTAACCTATATAAAATAATTTAATAGATTGTATATGAAATAACTCAACAAATTTAACAAATATAGCAGGGTGCTGCTGATAAAATATAGATTGATGATAGGGAGAAAGGCAAAAAGGAAAAAAAGCTACAAAGAACACACATAACCCTGAGGGCACTTGAAATGGCATTAACAAAAAATACATGAATTACTTAATTTACTAAGACAGCTGGCACGTAATAAATACATTTTGAAAGATTTCCATTAAAAATTATATAATCAATTAGTATACAAAAACAGAAGAGTTAAATTATAGTATGGTTATATAATGTAATACATACAAAAATGCTTTTATAGAATATTTAATGACATAGGAAATTAGTCATAGAGTGTATCATAGTACCAGTAATATATGTCAAAAGGGAATAATTTGGAAATAGGTATTATATGAATCAAACTGGTGGAATAAACCAAATATTAGAGCATGTACCTAGAGTTGATGGAATTACAATGCATTTTTATCACTTTCTTTTGTATTTCTCTGAATTTTCAAAGTTTTCTACCATGAATGTATATTTTATAATGAAAAATTTTTTGAAGTTTTTTTTAAGTTTTGATGTTGAAAACAAATCAAACTTCAGTATATTAAAAACTTATATTTACAGAACAGTTCATTCTCCAATACCGCCTGATAAAGCACTACAGTTCTGTTTTGTTTTGTTTTGTTTTTTTTAATAAGAGGGAAAGGAGGGAGACAGAGAGAGAAAGACACGTTGATGTGTGAAGAAACATCAGTCAGTTGCCTCTCACATGCCCCCAATTGAGGACCCAGCCTGCAACCCAGGCATGTGCCCTGACTGGGAATTGCACCATCAACCTTTCAGTTTGCCAGAGCTCAATCATGGAGCCACACCAGCCAGGGCCGCTCGACAGTTCTTAGGTCAAAGAAGTACAACTAATACAGTAAGCAATTGATAAACCCATGGCTGGTTTCTTTTTTTAATGAGTATGTTTTGATCTAGAACTAATTTAAAAAAGTAAAAGAAGAACACATACCTTGGAGAAATAGGGCTTTCTTTGGCAAATGTACCTGTCACTTGGCTCTTAGGAAGCATGCCTTCATAAAAAAAAAAAAAATAGCCACAGTTCATCAATGTAGCATTTTTCTTTCTTTTTTTTTAAGTATATATATATACATTTTTTAAAATAACTTTTTTAAAGATTTTATTTATTTATTTTTAGAGAGAGAAGGGAGGGAGAAAGAGAGAGAGAGAAACATCAATGTGTGGTTGCTGGGGGTTATGGCCTGCAACCCAGGCATGTGCCCTGACTGGGAATCAAACCTGCAATGCTTTGGTTCGCAGCCCACGCTCAATACACTGAGCTACGCCAGCCAGAACACATTTTTCTTTCTTTTAATCTTTTCAGCAAACTTATTGATATATTATAAAAAGGACACAAATTACAGATGTGCTACGGTAACATTCATAAACATGCATAATAAATGTTTATGAAGTATACATAACATTTGTAGCCAGCACCTTGTCTGTACCCCTCCCCTCCCAATCACCATCCCTGTTGTGACTTTTAACATCATGATTAGTTTATGCCTATAGGCGACCTTTCTAAAAATATAATCATATGATATATTCTCTTTTGGTCTGGCTTTTTTTGGTCCAGCATTATAGACATTACAGTTCTGGTGTCAAATAAGCATAATTGAGTAAGCAACAAATCACACCTGGAGCTTTCACCTGTGCCACTGAATGCATCAGTAGTTTGTCCCTTTTTTATTACTGAGTATAGTATTATGATGTATGACTGCACCAGAATTGATTCATTCTTCTGTTTGAGAGTTCTAGGTGCTCCTCGACCTCACTAACATGTTTTTCCCCCTCTACAGTCATTCTTGTGGGCATATGTCAACAAACATTTTAAAAGTGCGATAAAGCTTGGTTTTCAAATTGTATTAGAAAACTCTGAGACATGGAAGAATTCTGGAGATTATGTAAACATTAAATATTGGGTTGGTCAAAAAGTTCATATGTTTTTTTCCATAAAATAAAAGACATATGTTTCATTTTCACCAATAACTTCATTGATTTGGGTATCTTGAGTATGTCCACTATCTCCTGAGTGATATAATGTTCATTGTTTTCAATTACTGTCTTGATTTAATCACTATCAACTTAAACTGGTCTACCCAACAATGGGGCATCACCCAGAAAGAAATCTCCAGCATGAAACTTCACAAACCACTTTTGCCATGTCTGATCAGCCACAGCACCTTCTCCATACACTGCAAAAATCTTTTTATTTGCATTTCAGTTGCATTTTTACCTTTCTTGAAATAATAAAGCATAATACACCAAAAATATTGCTTATTTTCTTCCATCTTTGCCAATTTTGATTTTTTTAAAAAAATGCAGCCAATATGACAGCTGTCACAATACAATCTAACAAGACTGTTTCAAATGATGTAAAAGATAATTAAGTGCTCCTAGAGCCATCTTATGAAAAAAAAAAACAAAACACTTTTTAGCCAACCCAATATCCCTCCACCCCCCCACAACAGGAGTGCATTGTTGTATCTATAAGATCTGGTGTGGAAAAAGAGTACTGCTGCTGAGTTTTGAAAAGCATTGATTATATTATTATTTTTCAAACTGCATAGAAAAAATAGTTAATTTTTAGCCTCTGGTGAGTCTTGAAATTCTGAATCAGAAGTCACAGCCATTATATAACGTTAGAGTAGGGACGTACCTTTAAGACAAGCTAGTTTAGAGGTTTTCAAGATTCTTTTTAGTCACAGAAGCTTCTACTGAAACATAAGCTTAAGTGAAAGCACAGGTGTCAAACAGTCACTTTTTTTTATAAACCTATCTTTTTTTTAAAGATTTTATTTATTTATTTTTAGAGAGGGAAGGGAGGGAGAAAGAGAGAGAGGGAGACATCAATGTGCGGTTGCTGGGGGCCGTGGCCTGCAACCCAGGCATGTGCCCTGACTGGGAATCGAATCTGCAATGCTTTGATTCGCAGCCCGCCCTCAATCCACTGAGCTACGCCAGCCAGGGCAGATTTTTTTTTAGATGAGGCTGACTGTGAACCTGAGTTCAGGCCTTACTCTTCCCATGTAATTCTGCAGGACACACTTAATTTTCAGATAAACAAAGGAAGTCTTGGAGATAGGCCCAAAGATATGAAGCAATCAGCAGTGAGCCTAAGCAAGAATGCTCCATTACAAAACTATGGTGTAATAAAACAGGTAAGACTATAATATGTAATTAAAATGTATTCTTTCTACAATGACAAAAAAAGAGAAATCTTATTAAAATATTTGAAAAGCCCTAAAAGATATTTTATAAAGAGATATGAGGGGGTACCCCAAAAAACCTCAGAATTATCTTCTGGAAGGCGGGCCCCTTGTAGTACAGGTTTCTCCCACTAGGTGAGTGTTCCAGGAACCCATCTGTATCAGTGAACCAGCTGGTGTTGTTGTGAGAGGCCATGTTCAGCTTCAGTGAATTTTTTTGGAAGATGTTTTCAATGTGTTTGCCCATTTCATGAGGGGTGATTGTCAAGTGCACCTGCCCACACCATGCTCAGTGCTCTTCAGTTTTTGACCAAAAAGGGCATGACCCCCTGCCCCAACCTCCCTATTAACCCAATCTCACCCCAGTGACTCTTTTTTGGTTTCCTTGGATGAAAAAAGTCCTCAAAGGGAAATATCTTGCTGATGTGGAAGAGGTAAAACAAAAAATGGCAGAAGCATTAACAAACATCAAAATCAATGAGTTCAAAAGCTGTTTTGAGCAGTGGAAAAAATGTCTTAAAAGGTGTATTGCATCAAATGGAGGACAGTACTTTGAAGATGACTGCATTTTAAACATGTAAGAGTAAATATACACTTTTTTATAAATAAATCCCGGTGGTTTTGGGTGCCCCCTCATATATCATATATCATCTTTTGGAGGCCTCTTACATAAATAAAAGAAAACAAGCATATCACAATCTAAGAATTTTTATAAGAAAAAGCTATCAACAGAATTCATAAATTGTTACTCAATAATTTTGATCTTACATAATCTTATTAGGACCAGGAATCTGGACACTGTGATTTTATGAAAACCACTGTTGCCTCTTCCTCAAATTCAAACTAGCACAGAAATCTGTCCTACAATCTCATGAGAAAGCACATAAGGCAATGCCCAAACATTCTAAAAACTACACAGTACCATACAAATTTAAATTATTACAAGAGACCATAGGCCAATAATACCATAGGCCAAATAATACACAATACCTTACACATACTATCCTTGAGATAAGTTGAAGGAATCTGAGGTTAATGTGAGGTGGAATAAAATAATTAGGTAAAGTAAGCTAGACTGAATGAACATTCTCCCTCCCAAAAGTGCTGACCTGATGGACGGATAACACTTTAGAGGGATCAGGTATCTAATGGAACACTATAGTAGTCTATCCCACTCAGTATTTTAAACAATTGTATGAATAACAACTGACAGGGCAGACAGATCACATCTGCAAATACACAGACTTACCACATATACTTAAATGAACCAGATACGAGAAGCAACTAATATGGCAAAAGTAAATTTACAGTTGTAAGTATGCAAAAAAGTATACTCTTTTATTATTATTATTATTATTATTATTATTATTATTATTATTATAACCTTCATGTCTTCTCATACAACCTTAAACCTACTTTTGCTCATCCCTGTATGTATACGTGTGTGTGTGTGTGTGTGTGTGTAACAATCTCAGAAGATCTAAGGTCTTAAGAGGTAACAGTGCTGGCCAGACCACTGATATGCTATAGTTCATTTTTAGGGCCACCTTTAATGGAGATATTAGTTAAATGCAGTGCATTCAAAGCAGGGCAGTAAGAAAGTATAGATTCTAGAAGCCATATGTGACGGGAAATAAAATGCCCATTCTATCAATAATTAGTCTTTAAGTGAAGGTTGTTTGCATAGTGTCACAGAACAGCCAATCATCAGATGGAATTTAAAATCAGTGCCCCCTCTATGCAGCATTATACAGTGGACTAGCAACCTCAGTTGTTACATCACAAACTGCATAAATTAGTCTACAATACAGACTATTTTTTTTCTAGTTATAAAATGGTAACTCATCTGACAATGTAGCTTATTAGCTGAATTTCTAAAACTTCCTTTTAAGGAGAAAAACAACCCTATTTCTAAACACACAGGAATATAGTTCAGTTGTAATTCCAAGTCATACTGAGTGGGTTGAAGAAGCTACTGCTGCTGAGCCCAAGGAGGAGATTAACAGGCTACTGAGCATTTGCATGCAAACACGGGAGGTGAGCTTATCTGCCTAGGGAGGGGATTTACTCAGTCCTGCTTCCTAATGACTACAAGTCTTCAAGCTGAGGGCACATGGACGCATTCTCAGGGATGTCACAGAAGAGATTACTATAAGCATAATGGCTGGAATACATGATCTATAAAGTTCTGTCAAATCCTCTAGGTTTGGGAAAGTACAGACATCTTGAGTATAAAAATATATCTATATACCCCAAATAATTCTGTGAAGCAATATTATACATAATCATGTTAGTGATTTTTTTACTATAAATTTATGACTTACCATTTAAGACTTTCTTTTCCTCACGACAGTCTGTACAATGATTCAGAAAAAAATCAGATAAGAATATTATAATGCCAAAGTTAATATTATTAATTTAAAGCTATCAGCCCTTTTTTGTCAAAGGGCTTTCTTCTAAGGCTGGAGAGAGAAATGAGACTAATGAGTAGATGGCCCGTTTTTCAAATAAGTTTAATCTCTGAAGCTTGCCTGGCCATCTCCCCAGGTGTTTGTCTCCCATTTCTCTGGGCTTTTTCCCTTGGACATTTTTTTTCTAACATCTTGGTAAATTATTTTAGAAAGCATATAAAACCCATTTTTCCAAATTATCATATTCTAAATTAGTCAAAATTAACCAGAATTTATTAGATTACATTTTATAACTCATACATATTAAAAACCCCAAACTGATACCTTGTTGTTTAGTTTTATATAGGTCAGTATGTAATGGGGTACAGGGTGAGGGGTACCCAAGAAAATAACAGAACGCCCCCACAGCCCTTGGTTGGGGGATGTGGGGAGTGGAAGATACGGCTTAGAATACTTTCCATAATAAAGCCTAGTTTATAACTGTGCTACTGCCTCAGGGAAAAGTGGGCATGACTCTTAGACTGTATACATAGCCAGGAGAGGTGGAGGCCCCTGGATCACTGAGTCACATTTGCCCTGACAGGGGATGGCAGCTGAATGAATGTAACCATACAGAAAGTGCAGCTCATTGTGGGAAGAGTTGGAGATGAGGTCATGCAGCAGGCTCCGGGTCAGGATTTAAACTAAGGGTGGGCAGCCATGAGGGGATTCGACCATGTACCTTGAAAGGGAGTAGAAGAGCCATGAGAGAGCCATGATGCAGCTGGTACTGCAGGAAGACTCTGGCAGGCTACCAGTAGTGAGATAGGAGCCATGCAGATGAAGGAGTGAGGAGGGAGAGCCATGATGCAGCTGGTACTGCAGGTAGATCCCAGCAGGCTGTCGGTGGTGAGACAGGAGCCATGTGGGCAGTAGGAGCTGGTCTGCCATGGGCTAGTAAGAAAGCAGGCATGCTGCTTCAATCATGCCTGCTCTAGCTGACTCTGAAGCTCTGAAGGATCTCCCCTTGCAAGACACCTGCTGCCTTGCAAACCTGGGCTCTCTCTGTACTTTTGGAACTTTCCTGGACTTCACCATGATCCAGTTTAACATAGCACATGCTTTCCTGGACTATTACACAGAGGCTGATGACAATGTACCCCAAATTCTAAAGGAGAGAGCTGCTGTGCGACTGTGCAACTGGCTTAAGGTAAGGAAACAGGGACCTACTGGGCTTGGTTTTGGCTTATAGCTTCTTGGGGAACAAGGGAAGTGCTGGGTCTCATGGGAAAGAAGGGATCCGAGCATAAGTGGTCTAAGCCACCCCAACCCTGCCCCAAGGTTAGAACATTGTAAAAACAAACAAACAAACAAAAAAACCAAAAAACCCTGTTTCTCCCAATACTGATTGTTGGGTCATTCACCAAGGTGCCCCATGGATGGGCCCCTGTCTGCTAGGTCACAAGTACTTAAAATCACCACGGTTAATCCAAATTTAAATGGACAAAATGCTAAAAATATGAAGACTTTCACATGTATATACAATGCAATCATTAGTGTCACAACTCAGAAAAAATTTTAGCAGGTGTTTTCTTTCAGGATTGTAGCCAGCTCACAAATCTATACCTTCATCACAAGAGTTATACCAAACAGTCAAAATAAACCCTCAGCACACTGTCAGGTTAATAACAAAAATTGAGTGGCAAGCTAGTAAACAGAAAGACATCACTTGTTACTGTAGTAATACCTTGTTTCATAGAAAAAGAAACTTAAAGCTTTCAAATTTTTATGTTTTGATTTTCCATCAACCAGAGATCCCATAATTACCTCCATTTCACTCACCTGTCATAAAATAACCATGATTAAGGGGCCAGATGACCAGTCTTTTTATTTTCCAAAATAATTTCATAGTGAAAGGGATCTTAAGATACAGCAAATTA
Source organism: Phyllostomus hastatus (assembly GCF_019186645.2). Lineage (NCBI taxonomy): Eukaryota > Metazoa > Chordata > Mammalia > Chiroptera > Phyllostomidae > Phyllostomus > Phyllostomus hastatus. Next base: position 37,772,730 of record NW_025333872.1, on the reverse strand, counting down.
TCAATGATCCCCTCATTTACAACTGAAAATCAGAGGTCAAGGACTTGAATGAAACCCACAGCTTCTGAGCAGCAAAACCAAGATTAGACTTCATCTCTTCCAAAATTAGCACCATACTTCTTACTATGCCATTGCTAGAGTTAATACTTACTGAAAACACAAAAGACCTAAAAATCATTTAAATTATACCTCAAAATGAGCTTTGTTTATCAAATGGCAGATAAAAACCTAGTAATTACAGTATGCAAGGGATTGCTGATGTCCCTGCTTAGCCGCTTCCTCTCATTCAGTCAGTTTCATCTGTCTTTGCAACTGCAGTTGTGATTGTTTTATCTTAGGACAAACAGCAAACTTGCAGCATCACAAGTAAATCTATTTTCAGTGTACTACAGAGCTGGCAGTTTGATGAATTTTATTTATCACACAAAACAATTTGGGTTTATCTAAGAGGTTCACAGATTTTGAAAAATTGCCCCAGGTAATTAGTTTCTAGTGAAAAATATGCATTTACTTCCTGCCTGATATGAATTGATTTGTATCTGTCAGAATTTTCTGGATCCTAATAAATTAGTAATTTTTCCCTGAGTCTTTTTCAATTTTATTTTTATTTTTTAAAGATTTTATTTATTTATTTTTAGAGAGGGAAAGGGAAGGAGAAAGAGAGGAGAGACACATCAATGTGTGGTTGCATCTTGCACGCACCCTACTGGGGACCTGGCCCACAACCCAGGCATGTGCCTTGACTGGCAATTGAACCAGTGACCCTTTTGTTCGCAGGCAGGCACTCAATCCACTGAGCCACACTAGCCAGGGCCCTGGGTCTTTTTTTGATACAAAAATTAACATCAAAAAGAGGACTTCTACTTCAGTGATCTAAATTACCTTTAAAAACTCTGCTAGTCTACTTTTACAGCTCTTTTCAAAAATTGAGCCATAAAAAATAAACGACTTTTTTTTTCACTATTAAGTATATTTATATCTGAATCATTTTAGTCACATGAGACACTTTCCTCTCTAACAAGAAATGTTATTCTGTCTTGACAATTAATATTATCATTTGGTTGGCTCCAAGGTTAAGAGAATTGATTCTTTTCTCATAATGTTGTGTGAACTGCATTACTCTGATTAGAGCCTCTGCTTTCTGGAGAGGTCAGCATCATTAGGATGGCTAGCTCTGTGATCTATTATCACTCTACTCTTCTTTGGTAAGAGGGCTGGGTAAGGAATTTTAATCGTGACCTGGTTCTAGTTACCCTCTGCTGAGTGGAGCCACAGCAGAACCCCAGGATAAAAAAATAAACAAAACTCCTGCTTTACCAGTATGCTCATTCTTAACAAATAATCTGTTAATCATTATTTTAACAGGGATACTGACATATTAAGAATCCATTTGGATAAGAAATTAGGAAAATATAAACAAACATTCAGATTGTTTATACATGCATAAAGAGATTTGGAAGGATTCACAATAATGTGCTGATGTGGTTACCTCTAGGTGTGCATGGCAGGGGAAGAGGATAGATGGGAGACAGGCACGAGAAGGGCACTTCTCAGTCTTGAATCATGTGAATGCATTACTTATTCGAAAATTGAGTAAATTTAATTAAAAGGAAAATGCCGATATGTTCTTTTTAATACCATGTGATAGATGCTGTAAAAGAGGTGTGTAGAAGATGGTATGGAAGCCTACAGAGGGGGGATCTGTGCTTACAAGGAATTTGAAAGGACTCCACTAAGGAACTAATATAATAGTTGTCTTTTAAAATTATAGAGGCATTTGTCAGAGAGACCCTGAAAAAAATATTTTAGGAAGACGAATACATTTACATCTAAATGTTTTACATTTGTCATGTAGCTACATTATCTCATCTTCCCATCTCACTCGAAAAGACTGACATCATGAAACCATCAGATACGACTTCAGTCTTGTTACCAAAACATTCCATTCTGTGTTCCCTTTACTGCTGAGCCTTGCCAGAAGACTCGATGGCTCTGCTCTCTACAATATGTTTAACAACTATTTTTCTCTAGAAAATTCTTCCATATCTCTAAATGGAACTCCTCATAACACAACTTAGGCCTAATTCTTGATTTTGTTTCAAAAGTTATACACTCATTTCTCCCATCTTGTAAAATTTTTGTATTTTTAAACTATCTTTACTCTATGCATCTTTGTAATCATCTTCTGAATCATCTTGAAATCTTAGGCATCTTTCAAACATTAAGGCCCAAACTACTCTTTATCCTAGAAGCAGTTTACCAGTAGAATTAAAATAAAGACTGAAGAGTTCAAATAGGTACTCAGATAAATCCCAGGTTTAAACTCAGATAAGAAACTGTAGCCACAAAAGCAAAGTAAGGCAACCTGGACGAGATAATAACTTGCTCATTCAATAAAGGCCATTTCATCACGACATCCTGCCCCTCTCCCTCCACTAGAAACTGTCTTGCCTCTCCCCTACCATTAACCTCAGAGCTTGTGTTTTGCTCACACACTTGAGCCCTGAATTGTCCTCATCTTCCCAATGAGGAAACTGACACTCCGGGAGAGAGAACTTTGACTCTTACAGAAGGTGAACTTCCAGTCCATCCAAATGCTGTCTTGTCTACATACCAGCTTCAACATGTACACTAACACCATCAATTTTTTTTAAGAAAAAACTAATTCATATATAAAGGTTTCTCTACTTCAGCACTACTAAAATCTGGAGCTAGATAATTCCTTATTGTGGGAGTCTATCCTGTGTGTTACAGGGTAGTGAGCAGAATCCTGGACCTCCCCTCCACTGGCTAGAACGTCAGGAGCATTTAGCTTAGGTACGGCAACCAAAATGTCTCCAAACATTGCCAAATACCCTCCAGGAACAAAATCAACCCCAGTTAAAAAACACTGGCATATGGCAAAGGAAAATTAATGATGCAAAAGTGGATAACTTTGATGAGGTTATTCTCTGCCTTACAAAAGAAAGCATCCATGATTTCTTTAAGTGATGGTATTAAACACCTATAGCTTTTAGTAAGGTACGTATACATGCATGCCTAAGTATCCTCACTTCTAAACTGAGAGAGAACAGCTTTAAATCTCTCTTCTCTCTAAGTATTCGATCGATCCATGGTTCTAAGTTACATATACTCATTAACTGATCAAGAGAGTGGGCATGAAAGCTAAAAACATAAAGTAATAGAAATCTTGATAAAGCAATGAGAAATTAACAAGAAGCATTCCTGAAACTGCACTATGTTATTGGAAAATATGACATTTAAAAAAATGTGACTTATGGTAAATTTGTTTAAAGTACATTTATGGTCTAGAACAGCACCCCCCAAAAGAAATACAATGCAAACCCCAAGTATAATTTCTAATTTTCTAATAACTACATTAGCAAGGTGAAAAATAAACAGGTTAAATTTTAATAATACATCTTTACTTAATACAATATATCCAGAATATTATTTTAACATGTAATCAATATAAAATTTATGAGATATTTTACATTCTTTGTTTCATACTTAGTCTCTAAATGTAGTGTGTATTTGATACTTGCCGCACATAACAATTTAGACTAGGCGCATTTTGAATGTTCAATAGCCACATGCAGCCAGTGGTTACCGTGACAGAAAATGACTAGGATAAGGGCAAAGAGAACATTTTTCATCTTTGTTAGAGAATGAGAATTTTACATAAATAAATTATTAGCAACTAAAACTTAACTTTTTGAAGTTTCTTTTTATTCATTATTGATATCTTTCTAAAGGTATCAATACAAACCATAATATTTCTCAAACAAAGGATTATAAAAATCACCCTGACTGCTTAACAAGGATCCATTAGTATTATTTCATATTCCGACTGTTGGCTTTTCTGTTTGCCTCCTAGATACCCAGGCATTTCACCACTGCCACACTAGAAACCACCAGATAAAGTGAACACTATACTGCCCAACTGTGGAGATGCCCTCAAAATGCCAATTCTGGATCCCCCTGCATTGGTGTCTGGCAGGTCACCCCACCTAAAAGATGGTGTCAGGGGTCTGACATTGAGAGAAGCCCACATATAACATTCCTCTTCAGTACATCCACTGTCCCCCCCACTTCTGCCCCACCTCCACAAATCATCTCAGCACAGTCTCTTTCCACCTACTGCTCCTACTTTCTTTCTGTTTTCATCCTCTGTTCTTATCTCACCCAGGAGCTGTAAATATAGAGTAAACGCATGCCCTGGTTGCCAGAGTCAGTGCACTCCCTCTTATCCCAGCATAATTACTAACAGAATCCTCTTCCATTGTCAAAACTGCCCCAGTTTGGACAATTACACAGTCATCCCATATAATAGTCTCTGACAGTAAGAAACAGGCACCAAAGCTAGCTTATCACTCTGGATTGCTGTTTCTAACTACGCTTTTTTTATGGATGTCTGGGGATTTCCATGTGAATTATGCTCATTTTAAGTGGTGTTTGTTATATCTGGTGAAGCATTTTGAGGATTGTCTTTCATTTCCAGGGAGGAAGGAAAGAAACCAGAAAAGTCTTTTCACTAGTTGGCAGAAGCCTAAAAAGCCTGGCATATGTTCTGATTGCCCTGAATGGGTAAGAACACATGGCTTTTGGTACCAGATTGTGCAAATAAGATACATAACATTCAGAATGAGGTAAAATTATTCATTCAGAAATTTTAGTTATGATCTTATCTCCTACAGGCAGTGAATCAGTAAACTTAGGAACCAATTAAAAGAAGAAAGGGATTGGTTTACAAGAGTAAATTGTTTGGAAGAATTTCTAAACACTCAAGTTCAAACTAGTTTGCTTTTGGTATATACATATATGGCTTATTTGCTTTTGTAGTAATAGGAACAAAAAGAAATAATCCTTTTGTTGAGCATCTGTTTACTCTCACTGTGCAAGGAACTTTACTCATATTAATTCTTAGCCCCATGAATCACTGTGCAGATTTAAAAATTGAGGCTCAGGGTTCAAAACTGGTTCAAAGATTGCATAGCCAATAGGTCTTAGAGCTAGGGTTCAGATCCACGTAAGCCTATGCTATTCCCATACTGCTGGTGCAGGCCTCTAGCAACAAGACCTGGAATTACAAAATTCACTGAACTAAATATAAATAGAAGACTCAGGCCAAACAAGCCAATTTTTTCTTATTTGTGTGTCAAAGTCAGGAGTTACTGAAAAAATAAATAAATAAAATAAACCAGATTCCTTCCACAGTAAAGGATTAAGCAAAGTATTCCTGCTATTCCTATTGCTTGTCCAAATTTTCAAACAGTACTCTTCTGAACAAAGCTTAGGAGAAAAAGAGATAAACTATAAAACCATGCATATTGTACAACCATAGGTTAGAAGGCAAGGGGAAAATGGATTGTAAATGGATTGTTCTGATTTTATAAGTAGCCTAAAATCAGAACATGGGTTTTCTATGGTAATGAATCAAGGACTTGAAAGGTTCAAGGCAAATGGGAGACAAAACCTGGAGGAAAAAAATTCACTGTATAACTCTTTGTATATTTCCTCATTTTTGAGTCATGTGAATATATTACATATTCAAAACATTAATTCTAAAAAACTAGTCAAAAAGTCAACTCTAACCAAGTGCTCTAGCAAATCTAACAGGAGAATAAAAGACTAGTGAAAACTAAATTAAGAGTAAGTTCTTCCACTTCCGTAATACTTAATACTCATACCATGAATGTTCTTTCAAAATGTCAAAAATTTAAGGTTAAAGTCTGTGTTTCATTCTAAAGAACTAAAGTAAAACCTTTACAGTGGCTAGACCAGGAAGCCAGTAAAAATGAGAACATAGTGATTTATTTAAATCCATTCGTTGAAATCCAAGTTCAAATAAAACACATGCATCAAATATCAATGCCAGCTTGGCACTGGAACCGCTTACCTTTAGGAACAGCAGGTTTAACTGCCATTCTGCCAACCAGGCATTCTCTCAGCATGGATTCATAGTTGACCCAACGATGAACCTGGTATGGGACACAAGTGACAGAAAAGCACCATGACTAACTCCATGAGATGCTCTGATTTTATTCTGAGCAAAAATACACATTTTTTATACTGCTCTGAAAAAATGAAGAGTCAGATTCAACTTGTCAACAGGGGAATGACAGGAAGGCAGCATATAGAGGGTAACGATGTTCTCAAAAAGTTATCTACAGACCTCTGGAGGTTCCTGATGCCTTTTCAGATATCCATGAGGTCTCGGTTAGTTTCAAAATACAGAGTCCATCAGAAATCATGCCTGCTTGAGTGTGGTTGGTAGGGTAATAATAGGGGTGTAATAATTTATAGTTTTCATTTGAACATTTCACATAAAATGTCATAGGGTATCCTTCAGTGTGATATTGTTGTTACAGAATTACACACTTATGATTTTGTAATAAAAGATTTTGTAATAAAGAGGGGCGTTATTTGTGCCAGACTCTGTACATTAAAATTTATTTGCCTTTTTCATTGTGTTGACATTTGCATCGATGTCAAAAAAGCAATGGCTGGTAAAACTGCTTTCATCTTAGCACAAATTAAGGCAGTGATTTCAATCATTATATTCTTCACCAGACGCAAGGGAGGTGGGGTGGATTTAGTTTCATTTAAGAACATCCTTCATGAAGTAGAAAATATATTAATTTTCTTTTTTTATTTTTTTAATTGAATTTATTGGGATGATATTGGTTAATAAAATTATATAGGTTTCAGGTGTACAACTCTATAATGCATCATCTGTATATTGTATTGTGGGTTCACCACCCCAAGTCTCCTTCATCACCATTTATTCCCTCCATCCCTTCTTCTACCTCCCCCTCACTGCCTCCATTCTCTGGGAATCACCATACTGCTGTCTGTGTCTGTGAGTTTCCTGTATTTATTGTTTTGCTTGATCTCTTCACCTTTTACACTCAGATCCCCAACTCTCCTCCCCTCTGACAGCTGTCAGTCTGTTTTCTGTATCTATGTTTCTGTTTCTATTTTGTTTGTTAAATTATATTGTTCATTAGATTCCACGTATAATTGAGATCATATGGTATTTATCTTACTTGGTCTCATTGGCTTATTTCACTTAGCCTAATAATCTTGAGATCAATTCATGCTGTCACAAATAAGATTTTTATAGCCCAGTAGTATTCCATTGTGTAAACGTACCATAGCTTTTTATCCACTCTTCTACTGATGTGCACATGGGCTGCTTCCAAAACTCAGCTATTGTTATTAAATCACAACCCTTGATTACAGGTCTTTTTTATATTCTGTGTGACAAAATGGGAAGTTCTCAAAAACACTTCTACTGCAGTGCAAAACAACAGCCCTGAGGAAAAACAGCAAAACAATTGTTGGATTTGCAAATTGATCTGAGTTTTTTCTTAAAAGCCTGTTCATGATTTCAAGGAAAAGAATGACCTATAAAACAAGTGGTTACTCAGACTTGAAGATCTGATAGGACATTTTCTTGAAAAGGAACAAAGTGAGATTGTCATTTCAAAAAAATAATTTAGGGTATTTGTTGCCAGTCTTAGGGTGGGAATTAAATTTAAACAAACTTTCTGAAGGACACCCTCTCAATAGACATTAAAAGCCTAAAAATATGCAGCTCCTTCATTAATTCAGAAATTCGCCTGAGAAAATATCTGCATGTGTGCAAAGATACAAGTACCAGGATACTCATCACAACACTATTTCTATCAACAAAATATTGGAAACAACCTAAATGTCCAATTGTAAAAGACCAGTATAGAAAAATCATAATATACCATAATATACCAATAAAATACTCTATAATCACTAATAATCAGGTCAAATTATTCTGATGTCAGAATTTCTATGCATGTTCTTATGTAAATATACACTAAAATAGAAAATGTATGAAATTATAGATGAACACTCATTTATTAACATTAGTTAAAATTTCACTTATCAAATATTTATGGTACATCCAATAATGTGTGAAGCACCATCTCTGGGGCTATGGGGTGGGGTAGAATTTTAACAGACAGATGAAGGAAAAAAATATTCAAGGAGGCAAAGGGTTGTGGTTTGTCAATCATGGAACCAGGGACTTGCTCAAAGCAAGATGAATGTTGAGAATATTTACCTTCATATAGTCTTTTCAGTGCCTCAAATAATGACTTTAAATTTATTCCACAGTCAGTGGTGAGCTCTCAGAGTCATAGAACAAGGTATTAATATGACTGTCTTTAAGAATGCAGTAGTCCTGCCCTGGCCAGGTGGCTCAGTTAGCTGGAGCATCACCCTGTACACCAAAAAAAGGTTGTGGGATCGGTTTCCAGTCAGGACACACAACTAGGCTGTGGGTTCAATCCCCAGTTGGAATGTGTACGGGAGGCAACTGATCAATGTTTCTGTCTCACATAGATATTTCTCTCCCTTCTCCCCCTTTTTTCTCCCTAAAAATCAATAAACATATCCTCAGGTGAGGATTTTAAAAAGAAAAAACAAAGAATACAGTAGTCCCCGCCCCCTTATCCACAGAGGATAAGTTCCAAGACTACCCCCCAAAGAGGATGCCTGAAACAGTGAAGAGTACTCAACTCTATATATTCTATGTATTGTTATACCTACATACCTCTGATAAAGTTAAACTTATAAATTAGGCACAGTAAGAATTACCAATAATTAAAAGTAAAATAGAAAAATTACAATAATATACTATAATAAAAGTTATGTGAATATGGTTTCTCTCTCAAAATATTTTATTGTGCTGTACTCACCTTTTCACTTCCAGAAAGTACCTGACAGCTTCTCTGTGGCAGGTAAGAACTGCCGGCACCACTACTCTCATGTTTTGGGGTCATTATTAAGTGAAACAAGGGTTACTTTAACACAGCATTGTGATACCAGGACAGCTGATCTGATGAGTCAGACCACTGCTAAGTGACTCACAGACAGGAGTGTATGCTGGGTGGATGTGTTGGATTACTCATGTTCTGGTTAGGAGATTCTTATTACTGATTTAAGGCAAATTCCCATTGTAATTTGTTATTTGTTACTGCCCCGAAATGCAAGCCAAATAGAAAAGTTTGGGAACACTTTTCATTTCCATGAAAACTTGTCTGCCATACCTTTATATCTGTCCTATAACATCTTGTACTCTTCCGCAAGAAGAATTTCCAGTATAATTTAGTTCTCTTTATATTCCTCAGTGTCATGAGGTTACACGGACCTTATTTAAGTAAGCTTGCCACAATGTCACAATGCTAAATCAGAGAGTACTCTTCATTGTAACTCTATGATTACTTTTAGCACCTTACCTGATCAAAAAGGTCCGTGCCATCTGACCCTGCTGCTCTCATTAGTTCATCTTCTCCACCAGGATGATACTCCATATACGGGCTGACATTATAAACAAGCCCTGTGTCAATGCAAGGAGAAATAATATCCTAAATGAACTTCCTGAAAACTGTACAAAAATGTTTCAATAAATCTTTCCAAATTCACCCTATTTATTATGTCAAAGATTTAAGAATATAAAGGGTCTCAGATTTCTTCATACTTGCAAGCTAATAAGTTAGCCTGCCACTTTCATGGGTCCTGTAGGAAAACACAAGACTCCTAAGTCAGAGACATAGGACAGTTTAGTACCCACATCAGTAGCAGCAGCTAGAATAACAGCAGGTGCATCAGTTCTCTGAACCCAAATTCCCACAGAGATATGTAAAGAGGGCTGGTTAATATCTGTATACCAATGTGCTGCATGACACGAGAAATGCTGAGTGAGCTTAGGAAACTCGAATCTTTCATAATGGACAGTTAAGTGTGTCTACCCTTTGTCCCAAAGGGAGACATTAATATACTGAGAAATAAGCAAGTCTGTCAGAGGAAGACACTAGCTCTCCTATCATCGAAAGTTGTTCACTGTGCAAACATCCCTGAAAAGATTGTCCAGAACAAAGACAGTGAGTATCTCTGCTTCCAAGATATCGCCATATCCTCACCTCTCCCTCTCTTTCTCTCGCTCTCGCTTTCTCTCTCATTTCCACTCCATCTTCTTCTACTGCCCTGTCGCAGAATCTGATGAAATAGAACTGAGCTCACATCGTGTGTCTGATCACCTCAGGAAAGGCAGAGCAATGGTGACCAGGCCTCGCAGGCATGCTTTGTGAAAGCAAGCACAATTCTTTTCTGCAGTTGCCCAAGGAACAAAGACTATTGTTTAGATCTTAATAATCACTTTATCTTCCAAAATATTCATTTAATCAGATCATACATTTAACTGTACTTTTATCTCTTCAGAAAAAAGAATAAGGAACAAATAGAGAATAGCCCAGTGCCTAGCCTTACCAAGGAAGTAAGCTGCTTTTTAACCCTTTACTTGTATCTAAATGGACAAATCCAGCCCTAAAGACATTCACAAGTGCAATGAGAACAACTGGCTTTCTCACATCCAGGACTATGCCCTCTTTAGATGATGACGTCCATGAATTCAAATAATCTCAGACGACTTAAAACATCCATCTCATGTAATAATCTTGGAAGGAAAGAAAAAATTAGATTTCAGATCCAGGAAATCTACTGCAGTTTTCCTCCAATTTAATTTTAGAAAATAACCAATCAGTCAGGATTTCTTCATAAAATTTCTGAAAGGCAACTTAGGCAACAAAAAGAATTCACAAAAATCTCTCTTTCAGCAGTCTTCAAAATAAGTATGAAAAAAAAGAAAAAGAATTTCTGGAGTCCTCTTCTTTCTCCTTTCCATACACCCTTCCCCACTAAATTTAGAAAGAACTTGTTGTTTAGTCTTCCAAAATCCACAGACTGCAAATGTCAGAGATAACAATTAGGGTTGAAATTATTCCCAATAGACTTTTTAAAAGAGAACCCCCTTCCAAACAAAAGAATTCCAATTTTTCTCCACCACCAAACTTTGACAAGAGTCCCAGTTTCTCAAGAACATGAAATCCATGACACATGATCACCCCACCTTCTGTGGTAGAGCTGCATGTGGTTGAGCAACCAGCGGGAAGATAAACAGGCAGCTTTAACATCTATCAATAATCAGCACAGAAAGCCTGAAATGTCCCACATGTGTTCTCTGCTTCCTCCAAACTCTTCAGATTGAGACTTATACTCTCATAATCTTCTTATCCTTTCTGATGGGCTGGGATCCAGAGCTAAAGAACTTCCCAGCTTCTTCAAAAGGACAAAACGAGGAATGCCTACAAAATCCCTCACTATAAGGAATTAAACTGTTAGATCCAACCACACTTGGCAGTCTCAGTGATTTGCTGATTATGATACTTAAACCTTGACCCCTACTAATGCAACTGGTGCACTTCCACTGGTCCAGAGGCTCTTTCTTCCCTTTTCTTCCTCCTTCTTACCTCCTTCTTTTTTTCTCTTTCAAAAGCATTTCCTAACAACTAAAATTGGACCCCTGCATGTGACAGCAGAAAACAAATTCAAAGAACTTAATTTTATGTTTTTCCTTCACACTTTATTGCATTCTATTTATACTATACACGGCTTTTAGACAGCAATCTCTCCCGTGCAGGCTTTTTGTTTCCTATGAGTTCTTACTACTTGGTTTATAGAAACTAATTTTGCAACTCTAAATTTTGCAGTAACACAAATTAACTTCTTCCCATAGCTCTCATGGCTCAGGGGTGGCAGATTTGCACAACTGATTGACAATAAATATAAACAAATACTATTCACGGACCCACAGACACAATCTCAATTTGATGCTAAGTTATTAATTCACCAAAACCTAATACTATTAAGAACAAATACAGGCAGAATCGGATTTATGAAACATCATCAATGCTGCTTTTAGATTATTTACATGAGTGACCTTCAGTGGCACAGGGAGAGTTAGGGAGTCTGTCTATCTACCTATCTATAGCTATCCTTTATGCTAATACTTTATTTTGTTTTGCACTTTGCTTTTCAAACTCTAACCAGAAGTAGATACAATAAAAGGAGTGACTGCTGCTAAGAAGAGCAACTTAATTTCATAATATATACATATGCTAAACAATAATGTTGTACACCCTAAATTTATACAATGTTATTTTTTATTATATCTCAATGAAACTGTGGGAAACATATTTTAAAAGGAGGAAGAAGGAAAAGGAGATAAGGAAAGGAGAGGGCAGCAGCAACTTATTAAAATTAAAATACAGCAGTTCTGTTAAAAACTGTATTTAAACATACATGTTATAGGTACATTCTAGATGTGTATGTTTAAGCATCTGTATCTAAACATATACACTAATGTTCAAATACATCATTTTTAAATGCCCCAGCAATACTCAGGGGGTACATTTTATAGCTAACTCATCCTAGCAGAGCTGCACTGCAATTGAAAACGCACATTTAGAACAATTATATTGAGTTCTTTAGGCAATGTACTGGTAATACCTGTTCTAATATTTTCACACTAAGTTGTCTCTTTTGTGTTACATGTCTGGGACATTGAGCTCTCAAGTTCTTAGAATAAGAATTACCCACTTTAAAATTACTAGTCAGTGCTTTGCATTGTCAGAAACTTATACTTCTAATTCAATCAAAGAATGATAATCTTAAGACTGAGAGAACTATAACGGCATTTTTTAAACTGATCTCTCATTCATACAGTATTAACCTCTACAGAATCTAGAGACAGACCACCACCCAGAATCTGCTTGAATAGTACGTACCTGAGTCTAGGAGCTTACTGCTTGTTTAAAAGCTTAAAGAGCTGTGTCTAGTTTAGTTCAGTGGATTGAGCGCGGGCCTTCGAACCAAATGGTTGCCGGTTTGCTTTCCAGTCAGGGCACATGCCTGAGTTGTGGGCCAAGTCCTCAGTGTGGGCCACATGAGAAGCAACCACACACTGGTGTTTCTCTCCCTCTCTTTCTCCTTCCCTTCCCCTCTCTCTAAAGCTAAATAAATAAAATCTTAAAAAAAAACTTAAAGAATCAACATTATTTTTATGCCTGAAAACTAAAATTGCCATTTTATATAGAACTCTTTCCCATCTTTGCAAACGTTGCCTCTAGTTTTTCTCATATACTTTGTATATTTGTTGCAATTTAAATCCTAACTGCTACTGATAGAGACCATGGGCATCTTACAATAAAATATGTAAGTTTGTGTGTAATAGTTTAAAGAACTCACACCGAAACATGTAACAGAAAAGAAAATACACTAGCTGCCTCATCTAGCTAACAATGTGACTACCACTGAGCATTAAACCTAGTCCTGAACTTCCTAGCAGCCAAAGCCAAAAGACACTAGTAACAGTGCTCTCATTATCTGAGCTTAAAAAGCATTACAAGGACACAAGCAAACAAACAACAAAAGAGAGATTTATTAATTAGCCAAAGTGGAGAAACTTCCTGTGAGTGTTTGCTGTTGACATTGTGGAGAATCGTTGAGTCCCCATGTGGGGGCCATTGACCACAGCAGATATTACAACCTAACCATACGCAGAAACATTCTTCAGGTAGCATTCCTCCCACCCTCCCCAGCCCTAGGCCACTGCTAATGTACTTTCTGCCTCTTCAGATTGCATATTTTGGACATTTCATATAAATGGAATCACACAATATATGTTTTTTTGTGTTTGCCTTCTTTCTCTCAGTATTTTCAAAGTCCATCTATGTTGTTGCCCATATCAGTAATTCATTTCTTTTCATGGCTGAGTAACATCCCACGCATGGATATGCCACACTTCGTTTATTCATTTATCAGTTCCTGAACATCTACGTTGTTTCCACTTTTTGGCTATTATAAATAATGCTGCTATGAACAGTCATGTCCAAGTTTTTGTGTGGGCATATATTTTTATTTCTTTTGAGTATGCACTTAGCAATGAATTTGTTAGGTCACATAACAATCAATATTGAACCTTTAGAGCAGGGGTGTCAAACTCATTTTCACCAGGGGCCATATCAGCCTCGCAGTTGCCTTCAAAGGGCCACACCAATTTTAGGACTGTATAAATGTAACTACTCCTCAACTGTTAAGGAGCTGAAATTGCATTCGGTCCTTTGAAGGCAACTTCGAGGCTGATGTGGCCCCCAGTGAAAATGACTTTGACAGCCCTGACGTAGAGGAACCGCCAGACCGTTTTCCATTCTTAGCAGCAATGTGCGAAGGTTCCAGCTTCCAAGGGCTCTTTTTCAGTCACTAGTCCAACTTCCCATAGGCAGGAAACACCTTTTCTCACCGATAGAACCTGAATCACACATTTCTCAGATAGCTGACCTCCGAACGGGACTGCAGCATGCAACAACTTATTCTCAACCACCAGCTCTATATGAGACAGTACAATGCTGGACTTAAGAGACATTTTTTACCTGCCTATTTATCTCCTGGATGGAGATAAATACAATTTTTCAGGTTAGGCAACCATACGTGGAACCCTAATTACCCTCCAGGAAGAAGTGACCTGTATCTCTATGGTTCAGGCCACACACTCACCAACTAGTAATTTTTCATTTTTTCCTTTTCCTATTTGTAAGCCAGAGTCTAGAGCATGGTCCAGGGACTTATGAAGGAGCTCAAGACTTTCTGGGTGGTCCAAGACTAACATTTTTTCTAGTAATACTAAAATGCTATCTGCCTTTTAAAAAACTCTCATTCTTTCATGAGTGTCTAAGATTTAATACAGAAGGTGACATGAGAATATAGCTGTCATCTATTAAGCCATACAATAAAAATATTTGCCAAAAAGTAAAATACCAATTTTCTCACTAATTTTTTGCTTTGTAAATTGTAGCTATTTTTCATGTATTATTTATAATACAGTGAGTTTATTTTTAACTTTTAAATTAATTTTAAAATATTCTTTAAATTTCTTAAGTTTAATTCCTGAAGGGTAAACATCGAGAGAGCCATCATAAACAAAGCCCTTTAGGGTCCTCAATCTTTTTTTAAATTTTATTCATTTATTTTTGGAGAGAGGAGAAAGGAGGGAGAAGGAGGGAAAGAAACATTGATTGATTGCCTTTCTCATGCCCCCACCTGGGGACCTGGCCCACAACCCAGGCATGTGCTCTGACCAGAAATCCAACAGGTAACCTTTCGATCCGCAGGCCAACAGTCAATCCACTGAGCCACATCAGCCAGGGAGGGGTCCTTGATCATTTTAAAAGAGTAAAGAGACCTTAAAACCAAAATGTTTTATTTCAAAAATAAAAGTGGTATTTTTGTAATTTGTTTTAAAAATATTTTTTGTTTTAAAATTTAATCAGATTTAACTTCAAAGTTCCATTTATATTCATTCAACAAAAAATTATTTTATGCCTATTATATATGCGCCAAGTATTATGGCACTATACTGCAGTATTCCTACTAATTTCATTAGTCATCAATGTTCATTTTGTTCGCTCTAAAATGAATGAAGGAAAAAGGTATGTTCACATGATAAAAGAATGGTATGCAGAGCCATTTTTTGCAAGCACTGTGACTACTTCGCCATCTTGTGTCCAGTAGAGAAATTGCAAATTAGTATTATTTTATGTCTGGTGATATTTGTCTAGTTCTACCAACTGCTATGAGAGGGTGTAAAAATATGCAGCAATGATTGTGGATTTTAATTGTCTTTCAATTCTAGTAATGTATGCTTCATACATTCTTTTGGAATGTAGAGCTACCATTTTATTAGTTTCCGTTCCCAGCCCCAAGTTTTCTTCCCCATTCCAACCTTATAATTTTCTGTGTTTCTGTTCCTCTATTTCCCTGACTTCTTTTGGGTTAGCCAAATTTTTTCCTAGAATTTCATTTTTTCCTAGAATTCCAATTTTATTATTTTTTTAACTATACCTTATTTTTGCATTATATTCTAAGTGGCTGTCCTAAAGATTACAATATATATCCTTAACTTGAACGAGTTTACTTGAGTTAATATTGTACATCCCTTCACATTTAATATAAGGACCATTTACCACTCTTCATCCCTTTCCTTTATATAATATCAACACAGTGTTACAATTTTTGCTTTAAATACTCATGTATTTTTTTCAAAGATTTTATTTATTTATTTTTAGAGAGAGGGAAAAGGAGGGAGAAATAGAGGGAGAGAATCATCAATGTGTGGTTGCCTCTTGCACACCCCCTACTGGGGACCTGGCCCACAACCCAGGCATCTGCCCTGACTGGGAATTGAACCAGCAACCTTTTGGTTCACAGGCCGGCACTCAATCCACTGAGCCACACCAGTCAGGACATGTATTTTTTTGAAGGAAAAAAAGTAATTTTATCTCTTTACTCACATATTTACCATTTCCTGAAGATCTGAATTTCCATCTGGTGGCATTACCTTTCAACCTAATGAACTTCCTTTAGAGCTCTTTGTGAAGTGGATCTGCTGGTACTAAATTCTCAGTTTTTGTTATCCAAAAGAGTCTTTATTTCATCTTCACCCTGAAAGCATTCTGTATCTTTAAGGATATAGAACTTGGGATTGATAGTGTTCTATTTTTTTCTCTCTCTCTTCAGCATTTTTATTGTTTTCGGGTGTGCTTTTCTCTGGCTGCTTTCAAGATCTTTATCTTTGGCTTTTGCAGTTTGAATATGATGTGCCTCTATATAATCTTTGTATTGATCATGCTTGGATTTACTAAGATACTGAATTGACAGTTTTATGTCCTTAGCCAAATTTGGAAAATTTTTGGTCAATATTTCTTCAAATATTTGTTCTATTCTCCCATTCTTTTCCTTCTGGAAGTACAACTACACACATACTATGTATTTTTATTTTGTCCTATATGTCCCTGAGCCTCTGTTCATTTTACTTCCAGTCATCTTCTCTCTATTATTCAGATTGGATTATTTCTATGAATCTGCCCTCATGCTCAGTAAGTCCTCCTTCCATTACCTCCAACTTGCTATTAGGCCCATTTGGTAAAAATTTTTACTTCCTATATTATATTTTTCAGTTCTAGATTCCCATTTTTTATGGTTTCTATTTCTTTGCTGAGATTTCCTATTAATGTATTCATTATATACATATATACACACCTTCACTTCCTTGAGTTATAATATGTGCTTTAAATCCCTGTGAACTAAATTCAACACCTGTATCAACTCACTGTCAGTCTCTAATAATTAAATGCCTTTTCCCTCAAGCATGTCTAGAAACTTTACATTATATTCTGGTCATTGCAAATAATATTTTGTAGAAACTCTGGAGTCTACTACATTCCTCCCAAAAAGTATTGACTACTTTAGTAGCAAATTAACTGGACTGGATTCAAACTCTCTTTCCCCTTTGAGAGAGTGAAAACTGAAACCTGTGGTCAACACTTTTAGCCTGAGTTGGGCTGTGTAGTCCATCCTTAAGCAAGAGCTAGACAATTTATCCCCACCGCTGGGTCTCTCTTTTTTTCCAGATTTTCTCCCTCATTTTCCAGTTGGTCCCAAATGCACCAAATCCTGTCATCTGAAAGTCTCCATCTGAGTTTCAGCCACCCTTCATGATACCAACCTGGGCATGATCTCAGGTTAAATACCATAGCAAATGGGAAAACCAGGTAGTGACATTTCCCTCTTCTAAATGTAGATGACCCTTACCCTCTAGTTTCTGCTTGTTTTTGGTTGCTCACCAGTGCCTCTAGGATATATTCTTTAATATCTTGTCCTGAGTTTATATAGTCAGTATTTGCTGGAATGTTATAACCAAAAGTAGAATTCTGCAGGTTATTTTAGAAAACTAGGTAATAATTCCTTGCTAATTTCAAAAGAGACTAATGGAAAAGAAACCAATGAAAGATAAATGGATTTTATAATGATTTAAAGTACTGCATTTTGCCACATATAATATGCTCCCGTGTATAATGCATACCCACGTTTTAATGTGCATTATACCCAGTATTACTATACCCATGGCATGTAATCATTATATCCACGTATAATACACACCCTTATTCTTCCCTCAAAAATGTGGGCAAGCTCACCCTTATTCTTCCCTCAAAAATGTGGGCAAAACAGTGCTCATCATACATGGCAAAATATGGTAATGTGGCCTTGGTAGGAATAGTAACTAGAACATAGGTGTCTGAGGTGTTTGGATAGTAGAGTATCTGAGTGCTTTGGGATTAAAAGCATTCATTTGTCTCTCACACTCCCCAAAAGTTTCTAAAATAACTGTAAAAAATAAATAAGGTGTAAAACCAATAGAGTCACAGAAGTCAAAAGTGAAGATGGCAGCAAGAAAGTTTTGAAGAATGAAAGCCAACTGGATGTGTGAGTAAATACCTAGCAGAATGAAAAAGGTGAAATAAGGCCTACGTGTGAGTCAGAGGAGTACCTATAAGAGAGGCAGTATGTGCAACAGAATCCCCCAAAGATGCAGGAATCAGAGATTCCAGGTAGTTCTGAAAGCCAGGGTGCAGGACAGCCTCAAATTCAATGTAAGCAGCAGTGTGACCCTTAACTCCCTCGTTCATCCCACACTAGCAAGTAACAAGCCCCTTCCCAACCCTGCAGGAATTGTAGGTTTACTCTCTAGAGAGTATGAACCACAGAGATGTTACATGCAGGGAAATAGACACACTCACTGGGTGAGGAGTTTAAACTAAAAACAGGAAGCAAAAGTCTGCATGTCAAAACATTAAGACCCACCTCCTACCACTCATCAGATCATCTCCTGCTCTCCAAATGACCCCCAGAACACTTACCTACTCAACTATTCCAGATGACTAGAAGATTTCAGCCCAAGAGAAAGACTTACATGTAGTATGTTGGAGAGCCCTATCAGTGCAACTAAGCGATTCATTAAAAAAAAGTTCCCACACATGGAACTTCCATTCAGTTTTCTGGGCCATCACTCTCACAATAAAAGGACAAACATTTGAGGAAAGCCTCTAACATTAAAATGAATGTTGAAACAAGTCACAAAATTGTCAAGCTTTAGTACATGATTTTTAAAATGGGAGAAGAAGTAGAAAAAAGAAGAAGAAAGAAGGAAGAAGAAGGAGGAGGAGGAAGGGGAGGAGAAGGGGGGAGGAGGAGGAGGAGAAAATGAGACCATCACTACCTCACAGAAATGAGAAAAAAGACAGGTAGTAACTGTGCTGAATAACTTAAGAGCTTCTAAATTGCACCCAACAACTCAATGATGGCCAGTTCAACTAATAAAAGAGCTAAAAGGATCTGATTCAAATGCCTTAGTTTGCACAGGGAAATTTAAACAGAATGTAGCACAAGCCTTTAAGCACTTCAAAAGGTGAAGTAGGCATAATTATCAAAGATCAACTTATGTGACATTAATAATTGGGGGAAACAGATCTGACAATAAACTAGAAGGAAACTGACCAGTAAAAGCATTAAAAATTACCCAACATTCTCAGTAATCAGTTATACTCTGAATATTTTTTAAAAAATTCAGACTTCTCCCAAGGAGACTAGTGACCAAACATCACTAGCAGCAGTCACATCCACTATCCCTAAACTGAGTGTGTAACTTACATCAACACTAAACAAGGTGCACTTTCTCTAAATGATCAGATTTCCTGCCTTTCCTCCACCTTTTTCCTATTTCATGGGACCATTTTCTATATGCCTGAGGTCTACCAGTGACAGCCACCAGCATTTAACTGCTCTGCTATTAGTTACTTGAGAAAAAAGTCAGATATGTCCTTGTGCTTTGGGTTATTTCCTATTTTCCAAAACAAGTCAGCTGCAAAGATTAATTAAGATGTAATGATCAACTTTAAGAAGTAGAAAAACACAAGAAAAAACTGCCCCAACTCTTAATTTAAAAAAGAAAGCCAGATAATCCACAAAAATCATGTTTTTGAACCCATCAGTGAGGAGAGGTCATAAGGATACCAATTATCTAAATTCCAAACAGTGTTAAGTCCCTCTGAGAAGAGACACATGATTTATTTCACTTATGACAAAGCACAGAAAAACGTGACATCACTAAAATATCTGAAATTTTAACAAACTCTTTAAGGACCAAGAGTACACTAGTGACAGGATAGAGCCCTGAGAGCCTCAGGAACAAGGAGATTCTGCACCTACTCAACAATTCCTTTTTCACAGTCTCCTACCTCTGGAGATGCTCATGGGAAATAGTGTGAGCAGGGCAGGCCTGAGGCTGGCCCACGGGTGGTACAGATGTGTAGTACCTGCTCCAGCATTTAAAGGTAGAGCAGCAGTACCAACAAAAGTCCATCTACACCTTGGTTAGCATGAATACAAGGTGCTTATCAGCTATATTGCTGGGATAGGAGCAAGAAATTCACCCATGCCCCAGATTGAACCATGACATGGCAAAAGGACAATAAAGACTTTTACCCTTGGGTACCTGCACTGATAGCAGGCAAAGATTAGTGGCTGCTGCAAAGGGTAGGAAACGCACCTCCTTCATTCTGTACTGACAACTAAGCAAATGCAATCTAAACACTGGGGGGCGGGGGGGCGTAAATCCACTCATGCCAGGCTCTGCACTGACATAAAACAGCTCTTTTAGCACTGGAAGAGAGGTAGGAAAATTGCTCACATTCGACACCCTCTGCCCTATCCTCTCCCTCCCTTACTGATATAAGACAAAGCTCAGCTGTTATGTGGGAGGACAAGGCAAAAAAGCTGCCTGAATTCTTGATCCTGCCCTGAGCAGAAGGCAGAGAATATCACCACTGGGGAAGTGACATAAGTATTGAGAAAGCTCAGTCCCTGGGGCTCAGGCACACAGGAGCTGCCTAAGACAGAAGCTAGAAGGGAAAAATTGCAAAACCCCATCATCCCTCCCCACAAATATTGTACCAAGTAATGAGCAACAGCAGTCTGCTACTGGGAGAGGAGGAGGAGCACAAAGAGACACCCTACACAGGTATGTAGAACAAGCTGTCAGCTAAGGGTAGGACAGGAACAATGAGAAAAATCCTCCAGTCCTGCTGGACCCACAAGAAAAACAGGCAGTAGTAACCCACTGTCGAGGGAATTTGAAGTCTGTGGGGCACTGATGGTATCAATAAAAACAATAAACAGTAAATTCAGCTCAAAAACTAACTAGACTAAGTCAACCTAATTGTCTGACAGAAAAAGTACACCTATTTCTGAGTATAAATTCTCTTCTTTATCTATATGCAATGTGTGACATTCAATCAAAAAGTATGACATATTTTTTCAAAAGATAAAACAATCCATGTCAAGAGAGAAAAACAGCAATACAAACAGACTTAGAGATGGTGCATGCATGGCAACCCTCAAACAGGAACAGTAAAATAACAATTAGTATCTTAAAATATCTGTCAGGATGGCATTTTACAGATGGGAAATTCCAGCCGAGATGAAAGCTATAAAAAAAGAGTCTAATGAAGATACTAAAAATAAAAAACATGATATCAGAATGCAGAATGCCTTTGATGGGCTTATCAGCAGACTTCACACACAAAAAGGAAAGAATTAGTAAACTTGAAGAAAGTTCAACAGAAATTATCAACTGAAAAACAAAGAGAAAAATGAGTAAAAAAGGAGAATGGTGCATCTAAGAGTTACATACGGATCACTACAGTCTAATGTATATGTGACTGGAATCCCAGAAGAAAAGAAGAAAAAGCAAAAGAAATACTTGAGGAGACAATGGGCAGAAATTTTCCAAAATTAATTTGTAAAACCCAAAGCAAAACAAATACAAGAAAACCAAATTATAGTCAAAGGGTTGAAACCAAAGATAAAATCTTACAAGCAGAGGTTAGAGAAGAAAGAAACGTTACCTACTTTGAGAAAAAAGTTAAGAGTGATAGCAGAGTTCTTAATCTATGCAACTAGAAGATTGAATGACATTTTTAAAGTGCTCAGGAGAGGAAAAAACCTGTCAATCTAGAATTTTATTTTATTTTTAAAAATGTTTTATTTATTTATTTTTAGAAAGAGGGGAAAGGAGAGAAGAAGAGAGGGACAGGAACATCAAAGTGTGAGAGAAACATCAACTGGCTGCCTCTCGCACACCCCCAAGCAGGGACCTGGCCCATAACCCAGGCATGCACCCTGACTGGGAATTGAACCAGTGACCTTTCAGTTCATAGGCCAGCACTCAACCCACTGAGCCACACCAGCCAGGGCTCAACCTAGAATTTTATATCCAACAATATATTTAAAATGAAGGCACAAGAAAGATGTCTTCAGATAAACAGAAGCTGAGGAAATTCACTGGCAGCTAACCTGCATTACAAGAAATGTTAAAACTAAGTTCTTCAAGGGAAATCTGGGCCAACACAAAGGAATACCAAGCACTGAAAATGGTAAAACTGTGGGTAAATATAAAAGATAAAGTTTTTAGTACCTTAATCTCTTTAAAAGACAAGTTGCTGTCTAAAGCAAAAATAGCAACATATTGTGGGATTTATAGCATATGTAGAAGTAAAATGAAAACCAATAATAGTACAAAGCACAGGAGAGTGAAACAGAAGCACATGATAAGGTTCTTACACTACATGTGAAATGGTATAATATTATTTGCAAATAGACTGATAAGTAAAATGTATATCATAAATGTAGAACAACTACTAAAATGAAGACAAAGAAGTATAAAGAATTAATAATGTAGATAAAATGGATTCATTAAAATATTACATCAACAATGAATAAATCCAGGCAGGTAAAGGGTTTATGGAGTTGACTCCATCACTCTTGTAACATTTTTTTAAGTCTGAAGTTTTTTTCAAAAGAAAAAGTTAAGTTAAAAATATGTAGTGACCAATGGCCCTTAAGAAATTTTCAATATTTAAACAACCCCACAGTGCACAATTCCCAAAAAGGAAATGAAGCTATATAAAGGAAAGAGAACAAATTATCCCTTCAGGCTATAGCTCACATTCTAAAATGAGGCTCAAAAATGAAAAAAGATCATTAATATATATTCAAAAATCATCCAGAAATAACAGTTTCTGATTAAGGAACTTCTATATACCCTAACTCCAACAGCCAACAATCTGGAAACAGCAAAAAGTGAAAATCCCTCAACTGTTTACTATTTTGTGAAATCATTAAGATATCTCTACCATAGTGTGGTTTTGAAGTCTTATACATGATTCAAAGAACATTTATTGACACTGTGGGTCATGCCCTGTGATAGGTGCTAGGGCTAGGGAGAGAAGCAGCGTATTAATATCCTAAAACTCAATTTAAATGGAAAGATATCATTGAAGATGGTAGAGGAGATGGTGGAAGCTACACTAACCTCCTCCCAGGACCAATCTGGAATTACAACTGAATTGTAGAGAAATCATTCTGAACAACCAACAGACCACTAGTTGGAGAGAAGGCTCATAAACATGTACAGACAGAAGAAACACTTCACCACACAACACTGGAGGGCAGTGCAGAGGAGATCTGAAATGGCTGGATGGGCTCTCAAGGCAGCAGCTGAAGTTCTGGAGGAATATTTCAGTGGCTAGAAGGTTCCCCCTGAGAAGTGCGGGGTCTGAACCCCAAGCTGTGCTCCCAAGCCTACAGCACCAGAGTGAAAAAGGAACACAGATAACATCCAGCTGCAAAAAGTAGCAGCGTTTTGGTTGGCCAGGGAGAGATGGCTGGAGACACAAAGAGCCTCTTAAAGGGCCAACACACAAAATTTTGTTTGCAGCCACTTACCTTGGGTTCCAACAGAGGAGAGGGCAAAGTGAACTAGAGACACTTAAGGAGAGTCTGGAGCTGGTGGATTTGGGGAGAGAACTGGAGGAGGAGCTACTAGAGTTCCTGTGCTGAGTCATTCCTCATACTGCAGGAATATCTTTCCCAGTCAGAGCACTCCTCTCCAAATGGCATCAGCCTGAAGGAAAACAATAACCCCGCCCACAGGAATTACTCTGCCCCACCTCGCTGTGCTTAAACCAGACTGCTGGTTGCAGCTTGATTACATTCAATGGCTGATTAGTTTAATATATAAAATGGTAAATACAAAGAAGCAGCCAAAATGCAAAGACAAAGAAACAGACCCCAAATGAAAGAATAAGAGAATTCTCCAGAAGAACTAGATGAAATGGCGGCAAGCAATTTATCAGAGAGTTTAGAGTAACGATTATAAGGATACTCAACAGCATGAAAAAAGACATGGAAGCTATTAAAAAAGGACCAATCAGAAATAAAGAATACCATACCTGAAATAAACAATGTACTGGAAGGAATAAACGGTAGGTTAGATGAAGCAAAGAACAGAATCAGTGTTTTGAAAGACAATGTAGAAAAAAAACACCCAGGCAGAGAAACAAAAAGAAAAAAGAATTAAAAAAAAAATGAAGAGAGTTTAAGAAACGTTTTGGACAACATGAAGAATAACAACATCCACATCATGGGAACACCAGAAGGAGAAGACAGTGAGCAAGGGATCAAGAACCTATTTGAGGAAATAATGACCAAAAACTTCCCTAATCTGGTAAAGGAAAAAGTCACACAAGTCCAGGAAGCTCAGAGAGTCCCAAACGAGTTGGACCCAAAAAGGCCTACACCAAGATACATCCTAATTAAAATGACATAGTTTAAAGACAGGGAGAGAATCTGGAAAGCTACAAGAGAAAAGTGGGCAGTTTCCTATGAGGGAACACCAATTAGACTGGCATCTGATTACTCAACAAAAACATTTCAGGCCAGAAGGAAGTGATGTGAAATATTCAAGGCGATGCAAAGCAAGGACATTCAACCAAGGCTATTTTACCCAGCAAGGCCATCATTTGAAATTGAAGGAGAAATAGGGAGCTTCCCACGTAAGAAAAAGCTAAAGGAGTGTGTTAACACCAAACCAGTATTGCAGCAAATGTTAAAGGGCTAACTTTAAGAAGAAGAAAAAGAGAAAGAAAGAAAAAGAAGGAAAACAGTCTAACAATAAAATGGCACTACGTAAGTATCTATCAACAATCACCTTAACTGTAAATGGCTTAAATGTTCCAATGAAAAGACAGAGGGTAGCTGAATAGATAAGGAGACAAGACCCATATATATGCTCCCTTCAAGAGACCTGTCTCAGATCAAAAGATACACAAAGACTAAAAGTAAAGGGTTGGAAAAAGATATTTCATGCAAATGAGAAAGAAAAAATGCTGGGATAGCAGTACTTATATCTCACAAAATAGACTTTAAAACCAAGGCTACAGTAAGAGACAAAGAACACTACATAATGATAAAGGGAACAAACCAACATGAGGTTATAACCCTAGTAAACATTTACACACCCAACATAGGAGCACCTAAATAGGTCAAGCAAATCTTGAGGGATGTAAAAGGAAAGACTGACAGAAATATAGTCATGGTGTGGGGATTTTAACACACCATTGACTTCAATGGATAGATCTTCCAGGCAGAAAATCAACAACCTTATACAGCAAGCAGCCTTATATGACACACTAGATCAAATGAATTTAAATTTGATATCTTCAGAGGATTTCACCCCAAAGCAGCAAACTATGCATACTTTTTAAGTGCACATGGAACATTTTCTAGGATAGACCACCTATTGGAACACAAAACAATTCTCAATAAATTTAAGAAGATTGAAATCGTATCTAGCATCTTCTCTGACCACAATGCTATGAAACAAGAACTTGAGCACAAGAATACTGGAAAAACACTCAAGGACATGGAAGCTAAATAACATGTTATTAAGCAATGAAGGGTCAACAATGAGATCAAGGAAGAAATCAACAGACACTTTGAAACAAATGTAAATGAGGACACAACAATCCAAAACCTGTGGGATACTGGGAAAGCAATCCTAAGAGGGAAATTCATAGCATTACATGCCTATCCCCCCAAAAAACAAGAAAAAAGCTCAAATAAACCATCTAACTTCACACTTAAAAGAACTTGAAAGAACAACAAACAAAGCCCAAAGTGAGTATAAGGAAGGAACTAATGAAGATCAGAATGAAAATAAATGAAATAGAGTCTAAAAAAACCATACAAAAGATCAATGAATCCAAGAGTTTTTTTTTGAAAAGATAAACAAGATTGACAAACCTTTAGCCAGACTCATCAAGAAAAAAAGAGAAAGGATTCAAATAAATAAAATCAGAAGTGAAAGAGGAGAAATAACTGACACCAAAGAAATATAAAGAATTGTAAGAAAATATTATGAATAATTATATGCCAACAAACTGGACAACGTGAAGAAAATGGATATTCCTAGAAACATAAAATCTTCCAAAAATAAACTAGGAAGAATCAGAGAATCTGAATAAACAGATTACAACTAGTGAACCTGAACAAGTAATCAAAAATTCCCAACAAACAAAAGCCCTGGACCAGATGGCTCACAGGTGAAGTTTACCAAACATTCCAGGAAGAACTAATACCTCTACTTCTCAAACTATTTCATAAAATTTAAGAGGATGCAAGGCTCGAAACCTTATTGTATAAGGCTAGCATTATCCTAATTCCAAACCCAGATAAAGACACAACCAAAAAAAAAAAAAAGAATATTACAGGCCAATATCTGTGATGAACATAGATACTAAAATCCTCAACAAAATATTAGCAAAGCAAATACATCAATGCATCAAAAAGATCATACACCATGACCACATAGGATTTATTTGGTGAATGAAAAGTTGGTACAACATTCACAAATCAATAAATGTGATTCACCACATAAACAAAATGAAGGATAAAAAACATGATCATATTCATAGATGCAGAAAAAGCTTTCAATAAAATCCAGCACCCATTTGTGATCAAAACTCTCAGCAAAGTGGGAATACAAGGAACATACCTAAACATAATAAAAGTCATATATGATAAACACATTGCCAGCATCATACTTAATGGACAAAAAATACAAGCATTCCCCTTAAGAGCAGGAACAAGACAGGGATGTCCACTTTCACCTCACTTATTCAACATGGTACTAGAAGTCCTAGCCACAGCAATCAGATACGAAGAACTAAGACATCCAAATTGGAAAGGAAGAAGTAAAACTGTCTTTATTTGTAAAGTAGTAGATGACATACTACTTTACATAGAGAACCCCAAAAATTCTACCAAGAAACTACTAGAACTGATAAATGGATTCAGCAAAGTAACAGGATACAAAATTAATGTCCAGAAATCAGTTACATTTTTATATGCCAGTAATGAACTAACAGAAAGGGAAATTAAGAAAACAATCCCATTCACAATTGCTTCAAAAAGAAGAAAATACCTAGGAATAAACCTAACCAAGGATGTAGAAGACTTGTATGTGGAAAATTACAGGATAATGAAGAAAGACACTGAAGAAAGAATCTGAAGAAGATACAAGTAAGTGGAAACACATACCCTGTTCATGGTTAGGGAGAATTATCACCACTAAAATGTCCACACTACCCAAAGCAATCTACAGATTCAATGTCATTCCTATCAAGATTCCAATGATGTATCTCACAGAACTAAAACAAGTATTTCAAAAATGTATACAGAACCACAAAAAGCCCCTCATGGCAACAGCGATCCTGATAAAGAACAAAGTTGGAGGAATCATGCTACCTAATATCAAACTATACTACAAGACCATAGTTTTCATCAAAACAGCATGGTACTGGCACAAAAATAGACACATACATCAATGGAACAGAATAGAGAGCCCAGAAATAAACATTTATAGTCAAATAATATTTGACAGAGGAAGCAAACACACACAATGGACTAAAGATAGCTTATTCAATACATAGTGTTGGGAAAATTGGACAGTTTCATGCAGAAAAATGAAACCAGACCATCCTCCTACACCACACACAAGAATAAATTCAAAATGGATCAAAGACTTAAATGTTAGACTTGAAACCATAAAAATTCTAGAAAAAAACTTAGGAAGAAAATCTTGGCTATGGCTTGTAGAAATTTTTTATCAGATATATCCCCCCAGGCAAGGGAAATAAAAGAAAAAATAAACAAATGGGACTATATCAAACTAAAAATGTTTTGCACAGCAATAGAAATCATCAACAAAATAAAAAGACAACTCACAGAATAGGAGAGCATATTTGCCAATACATTTGATAAGGGGTTAATATTCAAAATTTACATAGTACTTAAAAAACTCAACACCAAATAAACAACCCAATTAAAAAATGGGCAAAGGTCCTGAATAGGCACTTTTCCTAAGAGAACATACAGATGGTCAATACACATATGAATAGATGTTCAATATCACTAATCATCAGAGAGATGCAAATGAATCCATGAGATACCATCTCACACCTGTCAGAATAGCTATCATCAATAAATCAACCAACAAGTGCTGGCGAGGATGTGGAAAAAGGGGAACTCTTTTGCACTGTTGAGGGGAATGCAGACTGGTGTAGCCACTGTGGAAAGCAGTATGGAGATACCTCAAAAAATTAAAAATGGATCTGCCTTTTGACCTAGCAATCCCACTTCTGGGAATATATCTAAAAGAATCCAAAAGAATATAAGCATCCTTATGTTCATGGCAGTGTTATTTACAATCACCAGGATATGGAGGCAGCCCAAGTGTCCATCAGTAGAGGAGTGGATAAAACAATTATGGGACATTTACACAATGGACTATTACTCAGCCATAAAAAGAAGAAAATTTAACCCTTTGAGACAGTACGGATGGACCTGGAGAATGTTAAGTGAAAGAAGCCAGTCAGAGAAAGACAAATGCAATATGATTTCACTCATATGTGGAGTTTAATGAACAAACTGAACTAACAAGCAAAACAGAGACAGACTCATAGATGGAGAACAGATGACAGCTAGTAGGGGTGCGGGTTAAGGGGTGGAGGGATTGAGCAAAAATGAAAAAGGTCTCATGGATATGGACAATAGTGTGGTGATTGCTCGGGAAAGAGGGTATAAGGGGACTAAATGGTAATGGAAAAAATACAATAAAGATTAAAAAAGAGAAAAAGAAAGAAGAAAGGGAGGGAGGGAGGGAGAGGAGGAGGGAAGAAGGGAGGAAGGCCCAAAAATGTTATAGTTATTCTAACAGAGGTCCTATGCTAAGTGCTGAGGATGAAAGCAAAGTCAGAGAGGGCCAGAGTCAGGTCTTCAAAGATGAGGAGACTGAAAGGAAGAAGCTTTTGGCAGAAATAGAGGAAAGAACTAAAGTTGCCAAACAATGTAGGATGAGCAACTAACTGCCCAACATCACAGAGGAGGCTGGAGAGAATAAGAGCACATAGAGGGACTACCCTTAGAAAAGGGAGTGTCTTAGAAGGAATGGTGTCTTTGAAGGGAGGATGTCCTGATGCAAGAGAAAGGGAAGAATACAGACATCTTTAGCTTTATGTTCCTTATATTCACAATGTGTGTGTGTGTGTGTGTGTGTTGTCTTCCCCTCTCTCTCACACAGTCATGCCACCCAATCTTTGCACAGGCTTTTGCTGGAGCCTGGAATATTGTTTCCATTGCTCTTTGCCTAGTTAATTACCATTTATCCTTCACATCTAGGCTCAATCTTCTGCAGTCTTCACCAGCACAGCATCTCTCCCACCACAATATCCAGCAGACTTGAATAATACTCATGTTCCCCTCCAGATTGGAAATTACATAAGAGCAGGGGCCACCTCTGTTTTAAATTTCCATGTTACCCCCCAGAACCTGGTACAGTACATGACACATAGAAGACCCCTTAGAAATAGATTAAATAAATGAACCAAGATAGAGAAAAAGTTAAAATCTCTTTTCTACTTTTTATAAATGACAACTACACACAAAGTTACAAAAAAGTAAAGCTACATTTCATTAAATTACTAAAATTAAAAACCGTCTCAGAAGGATATCTTGTATGACTGTTAATTAGCAATGTTAATCAGCACAAGGGAAGAACTACAAGTAATAGACATCCCATGCTAATAATCTCTTAATGAATGAGTTTACACATGGAACTCAAAGTAAGTAATACACAAATGCTAAACTAGGATTAAATCTAGAATTGAATATGGCAAAACAGAAGGGTATACAATTTAAGCATAACAGCTGAGACTCAGGCTGCCTAGGTTAAAACAGAGGCTCCATACTCATTAGTTATGTCTTTGGCAAATCACTTTACTCTCATTAATGTTTTCTCTACCAGCACCCATTCCCCTTCCAGCAATAAGGTCAATTTGTTTTTCCAGGAGCCATGCCCTCCCCAGCTCTCAGTCATGTGTGCCCCAGTTTGGCCCCAACGAGGCTATAGGATGAAGCTTGTGACCTCGGTTTAAGGGATTAAGTTCATCATTTCCCCCTAAATAGAACTATTGTCATAGCAATGTGAACATGATCAAAACTGTGGGAAGCAGAGCCTTGACATGGCTCAAATCCAAGACTTGATTTTTAGCTATTAGGTAAATAAAACAGAACCTGACAATAACGAGTGGGAAAGTTGCTGTGATCATCTTTCTGTTGCCATAAAGAGTTCTAAAATGAAGCAATCCCAGAAGAGAAGCAAAGATAGCGTGAGAGCAGGTCCTGGGGACACTATCTGAACTCTGCACCAACCTTCACCTCAAGTCAGTTCCACCTGTGACTCTGTAGTCAGTTTTTGTTTTCTACCAAATCAGGTTAGACTGGAGCGTCTGCCAGTTCTATCCATGAGTTCCCACTGAAATACTTTCTTAGCTTCAATTTCCTCCCTTGGAGAATAAGAATTCTCCTAGCTTCAGGACCCTCATCTGTGAAGTAGAATACCTATCTACTTCATAGATTTGTTATGAAAATCAAACAGTACACAGCACAGGTCTGACACATTATCAATCTGCTAAGATATTTAAAAACAGAGAACATTCCTTATAAAGAGTACTGAGCTATGTATGTGGTTTCAGCTTAAAACAATGAAAATTATATGACCGGGTACTAAGTTCAAGTAAGCAAAGGGATAATGGCAACAGCTATGACCTAAGTTGGGATAAACATCACAACACTGAATTTGCCATTCTCAAGCAATTCACACATTCACTAGGAATATAATGAGAGCTATTCCAAATTATCTCTATAAATATATTGATGCCAAAGCTGAAGGAAGAAACTCTTAAAATAGCCACCTCCCTGATAACAATAAGACTGGTCAATAGACATATGAGAAAATGATCACTGTCACTCCTCAACAGAGAAATGCCAATTAAAACTACAATGGGATATTGCCCCATGCCTGTGAGAATGGCTATCACCAATACATCAACAAACAAATGCTGGAGAGGATGTGGAGAAAAGGGAACCGTTGGTGGGAATGCAGATTGGTATAGCCACTGTAGAAAGCAGTATGGAGTTTCCTCAAAAAATTAAAAATAGAACTGCTTTATGACCCAGCAATTCCATTTCTGGGAATATATCCAAAGAAACCTGAAACACTAATTCAAAAGAATATATGCACCCCTACGTGCACCCTTATATTGAAACATTATTTGCAACAGCCAAGATCTGGAAACAGCCCAAGTGCCCATTAGTAGATGAGTGGATAAAAAAACTGTGGTACATTTACACAATGGAATACTACTTGGCCATAAAAAGAAGGAAATCTTACCTTTTGTGACGGCATGGATGGACCTGGAGGTTATTATTCTCAGTGAAATAAGCCAGTCAGAGAAAGACAAATACCATATGATCTCATTGATCTGTGAAATCTAATGAAAAAAATAAACTAACAAAATAGAAAGAGAAGCATGGACACATGGAACAGACTGACAGCTGTCAGAAGGGAGGAGAATTGGGGGGCTAGATGAAAGAAGGTGAAGGGATTAAGTAAATATATATATATTATATTACTTATATATATAGATATAGATATATAACATATATAACTGTAATATTATATCTATTATATCTATATGTATGTATCATACATATTACATATAATATGCATAACATTATATCTATAATATCTATATATACATAACATATATACATACATGCACAGGCACAGACAACAGTGTGGGGATAACCAGAAGGAAAGGTGGTGGGGGTAAGCGGGGATGGGCAAAGGGGGCATAAATGGGGATGGAGAGAGACTTTGCTTTGTGCAATGGGCACACAGTGTAGTGTACCGATGATGTTTTGTTGAGTTGTACACTTGAAACCTGCACAGTTTTGTGACCCAATGTTACCCCAATAATTTTTTTTTAAAAGACTAGAAATAAATGAAACAGAAAATGGACAAGCAATGGAGAAAATCAAAACCAAAAGTTAGACAAATTTGTAAACTTCTAGTAAGACTGATTAAGGAAAAAAAAGAGAAACCAAAAATTAGCACTATCAAGAATAAAAGTGGGCATACCATAATAGGACCTACATACAATAAAGATATAAATAAGGGAATACTGCAAATAATTTTTTGCCAATATGATCAATAACTGGGATGAAATGAACAAATTCACTAAAAAATAACATAAAAACTGACATAAGAACAGCAGAAAATTTGAATAATCCTATATCTTTGTTTAAAATTGAATTTGTAATCCAAAATTGTCCCATGAAGAACATTTCAAAATGTTGGCTGAAGTCTGTTCAAACACCTGAGGGTCAGATGAGGCACTGAGACCACAATATTTTTCCTCTATTCAGTTTTTAGTGACTGAAAGGGAGGTAGGGAGAGAGGAAGAGTTATAAAGAAAAAAAAAGGAAGGGACTGAATGACAGTTAAGCAGATCAAGAGAAAGTAAAATAAAGCAAAGAGTTTTGGATGTTAGTAGGACAGAACTAACAAAATCAGCAAAGACTGGATTATCTGCATTAATGGGCAATCTGAAAAATCTATGGATTGGATTAGAAATGGATGAAATGAATAAAGGGAATGGTGCCTGTAGAAATGTTGATTTGTATCCTAAACAAGCAAGTGATAGTGGAACAGAGTTGTTCACATTTCCGCTGTCAAAAAAAGAAGTAATGAGAATACACGAAGCAGACGAACCACAGAATAACTGAGCTGTGAGAGTCATGCGTTATTGTTTCCATATGCTCTCTATTACTATGATAATACATCCTACTAGAAATTAGAACATTAGTTCCAAATTTGAAAAGCTGTTCCTAGAAGAAAATTTTCAGATAGAAAAAGTTTCTCTGCTAGAAAAAAATAATAATGCAGATTCTCAAAACAGAATTAAAGCAGGGAGCTAAGGAAAACTATAAAAAGGAACTTGTTTGAAAAAGCAGCTCTATTCTTGGTGGGTTTGGATCTAACCTAAAAGGTATAAACTTACTTTACTTTATTATTACTGCAGTATAAATGCAAAAGCCTAAAGACATAGTCAATTCTCTTTATGCACAACAGTTAAGTTCTACAGACGCATTGTGAATACTGAGCTAGTGAATACTGAACTGTTGCTCTTTGGGGAAAATACAAGGTTAGGTTACTGAGAGCATCTGGTCACAACATTTTTTTGTGAAAAAATTAATACTTAACCTTGTCTAATGTATGTTTCTGTTTAAAGAAACCTTATTTGATATGTAATGTTGATTCCCGAACACTGAACTCACAGCCAACAGCACTGCATTTCATGCCTGAACAAGGCTTGCCTAACAGGTGTTTTCTCCATAAGGCATATTACAGCCTTCTTAGACAGCACTTCAGTATTATCCTCGGGCTACTTTAAACAGCAAAGTTACCAATAAAAAGCACAAAATGTGAAAACCATGGCAGCAGACTGCAAAAGAGACCTGTGCTTACAGTATGAACACGGAAACAAGAAGTCAGAGCATCGCCTTGTTTGTCCTCAGACACAGAAAACGTGTATTTTTGTTGCACTGTGCAGGACTGTGAATGACTGAAAGCACTGTGAGTTATGGATCTGGGGTTACACACAGATTTTAGCGAGTAGGCAAGATTGGAATCCACAAGTAATGAGCATCAACTGTATTCACAACTTACACTAACACTGAGTCAATCTTAAAAAGGTTTCCTATCAGTGAACCTAGAAATCTAGGAAGCTATGATAAAAATAATAGGGCTATACACTACTTCTTAGAATAAATTTTCTATCATTTTAAAATATGAAACAAGAAAAACACCAACTCATTAAAAGTCAGTTTTTCAGGGGTGACAAGCAGACCTCTTTAATATACTAGTATATGCCAATCAGCTTTAGAAGAAATCAAAGCTAGTTCATTTCTAAGTTATAAATTAAATCCCATTTAGAAAACTTGACCCACTAAATTTTTTAAAACAGGGCCACCAGTCTATTGACTGTATTAACTATTTCTCAATACCATTTATTCAAATGGCTGGTCAGGCCACACTTGCCCTCACCCTCATGAAGATCAAAGGCTGCACCACGCTGCCAAATGATGATTTCAAAACTCAACACATCATTACCCACACTGACTACATACTATAGCAAAATACATCACAGAAAAACAAAGTCTGAACTCTCACTGATGAGCAATTTAGACGTTTGCTCAAAGCTTTACATGTTTGTAAATCACCATTAGTTCTTAGAGAGGGAGAAATAGCAGTAGGCAGAAAATCACAAAAGCATGATGAATTAATGGTAAATTCAACAAAGCTTTTGAAAAAGCATTATTTCCCCCATCCATTCCCTCAATGTTCCAATGAACTGTCATTGCGCTAAAGGTTAAGTATATAAAGACTATTATATACTTTAGAGAGAATGGTGAGAATTAAGTGAACAAATTAGGAGCTCCATTATTACCTGCCTTACAGAATGCCCACCTTTCATAGTTCACACATTTCAGTCTGCTGCCAGCCCAGCCCTCTTTTTACAACATCATTTCTAGGAACATGACCTGACTCAGTACATGTGAACATCAAGAAGAAACACTCCTATATCCACCACTGCCCCCGCCAAAGAAAACAGTCTCCAAAATATTACTGATAAAAACCCAAACCAAAGTGTGTGTTTTCTAAGATTTCTTGAAGAGAAAAATGTGTCTCCCACAGCCACCCAATCAGCTGAATTTTGACCTGATCTAAAAAAGGGGCAATAGTTAAATGTTAATTTATTAAAGTAAATGAAGAATTTAATACTTAAAAGAATGATACCATGATACTATGCTTCTCTGTGCTACAGCTTTGACTCAAATGTAGGTTCAAACATTATCTCTGACCTGCAAAGCTAATTCTGGCATGCATTCCCCCCTTTAAGAAGGTATTGTCAGTATTTTAAATTAGAACAGCTAAGAAGAAAAAGTCAATTACATTTACTCATATGCTTTCTTTTACTTTCATTTAGGAGCACGTTAGAAATTAACAGTAATCTGTTTGACTCATATTCATCCTAACTTTCCAGTGCCTTTGTCAACATCCTGGTTGACCTATTGCCACTTGAACTTCTGCAGTGAGCTAAATGCCTTCCTAGACCTGTCTCAATTCACTACACCCACCTCCAGACTAATCATTCCAAGGCACACTCGAATCACTGCCCTCACATTCAAATACCTCCCATAACTCACACTGTCATCTAAATTAAGAACATGAAGTCCTTCTCAGCCTGGCTTTCAAGGCCCTCTACAATCTGATCTAACATACCTTCCTCCAACAGTTAACCCAAGCTCCAGAACATACCTCAAACTTTTCTGGGTCTCTACACTTGTTTAGACCTTTCCCTCTACTGGATGTACCTACTCCTCATTTCTGTTGAAATCCTGTCCACTTCACAGCTTATCTCTACCACAAAGCATCTCCGATTTTCCTAACCCACATATCTCCCTCTTTTCAATCTGCTACTACTTTCTGTATAGCCCTCTATGGTACTTCACTCAGACTTGCCTAACAGTCACTTATCCTCTTCTATGAGAGTTGAAACTCCAAGGTCAGGGCCTGTACTGAATGTGTTTCTGGATAAAATACAAAAACAAACTCATCAAAAAGGTAAAAAAAGAAAAAGAGAAAAAGATATCTTACTTTGACAAAGCGGAAAAAGGCCTTATTATTAATAGAGTTGGAAAAACTCTCCAACAGACACTTGTAAAAAATGTATCTTTAAATCAACACTTTACCAGAAGACGTGCAATGCATTCACATCAGTACAGGAGATATGTAACTGGGATCACTGTGTATTTCAAACACAGCAAACCAGTCCCTTATCCCATTAATACACTAAGTGAATAATAAAGTATGACTATATTATAATAGTGCCTCATTTAT
This sequence comes from Phyllostomus hastatus, assembly GCF_019186645.2. Lineage (NCBI taxonomy): Eukaryota > Metazoa > Chordata > Mammalia > Chiroptera > Phyllostomidae > Phyllostomus > Phyllostomus hastatus. Next base: position 37,736,753 of record NW_025333872.1, on the reverse strand, counting down.
CTCATATCACTAGGATATGAGGAGCTTACATAAGTGAGTTTTCTGGAGAAGAGGCTTCCTACTGAAGAAACAGATCAGACACGCCTGTAGCCTGGGCCAGCTGAGAGATGCTCCTGGGAAACCGACCCCCCAGTGCACCCAGTCAAGCAGAAAACACACAAGCAGAATGGGAAGGTCATTTTGTGCCAGTTACTTGTACCTGGTAAACAGATAGGCAGCAGGGAGGAAGGGCAGGGAGGGTATTAAAACCCTATCAAATGACAAAAGGAATGTTTGCATGGCAGAATCCTCATTCCAAGGTGTTGGTCCTATCCATGGTTGCACCTCCCTGAGAAATCAAGGGGAGTTAAGCAGCTGTTCTTCTGTCTGGGAACAAGTTACATCACCACCAACTGAAAGATTCCATGCTTTTTGCCACTGAAAAAAATTCACACTCTGATTATTTCTGTTATGGGTTGAATTGTGCACCCCAAAATTCGTATGTTGAAGTCCTAACCACCAGCACTACTCAACATGACATTATTTGGATATAGGGTCAGTGCAGATGTAACTAGATGAGGTCAAACTGGAATAGGGTAATGAAATAAGACTGGACTTCTTATAAAAACAGAAAATCTGGGCACAACTACACAAGGAGAATGCCACGTGAAGATGAAGGCAGAAATTGGGCTGGTGCTTCTACAAGCCAAGAAACTCCAAAGATTGGCAGCAGACCACCAGAAGCTAGGCAACAGGCATGAACAGATTCTCCTCCACAGCCCTCAAAAGGAACCAACCCTGCCAGCACCTGAACTCAGACTTTTAGCCTCCAGAGTGGTGAGACAAAAAATTGCTGTTGTTTAAGCCACCCAGTCTATGGCACTTTGTTTGGGCATCCCTACCAAACAAATTGGGATCTACTGGTGTTTTCCATTATCATATCACACTGTGATAATCACACACCTCTTTAAGAAACCAAAGTTCTTAAATGTGAACAGTGTTGCATTCAATCAACAAACAAACATGGATGACTTGTACGTGCCAGGCACCAAGGACAGAGCAGTAAACTACATGGTCTCTGCCTTCATATATGTTACTGCAATTAGGAAAACTGACAACAAGGCTAAGATATGTGATGAAAAGTTACAATTGTGGTAACAGCAATAATTGGCACACTTCCAACAGAGCACAGTGGGCATGTAAACCACATCTGAAGGACTCAAGGAAATCACAATGTAAAATTATTCTGTAACACCCAGTTTATGTAGAATAATGTTCTACTTTAGTGCCTTAAAACAGAATATAACATCACAATGGAGGCACACTGTACCGTTCTGTACCCTTTGAATGGTTTGCTCCCAGGTAGATGCTGGGTTGTTGGATACTGTTAGGTCTGCTTTTATTAGCTAACCTCTTATTTCTCTGCTCACTTTCTCCAATCAGCCCATTTCTACTCTGGAGCTTTTAATTTTCCATGGGACAGAAAAATCAGGTAACTAATACAGCTAATAAATATACATTAAATAGTAAAGGTGGCTATAAGTAAGAACTGAAGATTTAGCTTTAATGTGGGTTTTCTAATTAACTTTAGATTCTGAGAGACATTTTTTCTGACAAAATTCTGTTATAAGGCACTAAAGTAGAACAGTATTCTATATAAACTGGGTCTTACAGAATAATTTTACTACTTCCATATAAATTGCTTGGCAAACACTGGTTTTCTTTCAAAGGGAAGAAAACAGTTACGGAAGAAATAATGTAAAAAGTTATGAAGGGAAGAAATACTGTCCAAAGTCGGAATTATATAACTTATTGCCCAGCATAAGGCACATTTCTATTATCTAACTGTGAATCATACCACCAAATAACAGGAAGCATTACGACAGAAAGCATTACAACTTATCACCAAATAACAGGAAGCATGACAATAGGAAGACACAGCCCAAACTTTTTGCAGTACTTCATAAACACCACCTACCTCTTATGCATATCCAACAATCATCTTTTGTGTTGTGTTTTTTAAGCTCTTCTTCAGTTACTTCAATTAACCTGCCTTTTAATCCTGTTAGATCCTTCCCACTTTTGGTCAGTCGAATCCAATCCATAAGACTTCTGCCCTGTTTTAGAGGTACCTAAGAAAGGAAAAGGGAAGAATTAAATGTGGCTTCTTCAAGTTAATTGATTTTCCTTTCTCTCCTGCTGCTTGTCTTCAGGCTACTTCATTACAATTAAAAAAAAAAGATTTTATTTATTTATTTTTGGAGGGAGAAGGGAAGAAGAAAGAAGCAGAGAGAAATGTCGACATGTGAGAGAGACATCAACTGGCTGGCTTTTGCACATGCCCCGATTTTGGACAGGCCAAGAACCCAGTCATGTGACCTGACCAGAATCGAACCAGTGACCTTTCTCTTCGAATCGAACCAGTGACTCAACCAACTGAGCCACACTGGTCAGGGCTACTTCATTACTCTTATTCCCATTGAAAAGAATAAAAAAAAAGGCAAATCTAACAATTTCACAAATACTCTTTATAGCTTGAGGAGGTCATACAAAATCATTTTTTTACAACAGAACAGAAATGTCCACCTTAATGGTAACAAGAATAGTATTAAACTTGGAATCAGAAAACAACTTTTGGTCCTGGCACTATCACTAATACATGATAGTTGCTTACCAATTTGGGCCAACATTTCTTTGCCTTAAATATCGAGAGATTTGATAGAAGAAATTATAAACAACTGGCTAAAGTTGACTTTCTGGATTGTTAATATACACAGGACACTGGAAATCATGAGGCAGCAATTAATTTTCTAAGAATCCACTGAGAAACCAAGGTTATCAAATAACAGAAAATAATAAAACTAACACTCTAGGCAAGGGGGTAAACTGGCTCATACCTGTTTCTTCATAGCCCTTCAGCTAAGAATGGCTTTCACATGTAATAGTGGTGGTGGTGGTAAAATGACTAAATGTTTACGTGACCTTTGAAGTCTAACATATTTATTATCTGGCCCTTTGCAGAAAAGTTTGCCTATCCTTGTCTAGCAGATTTAATAACAAAATGTTTGGTTTCTTGTGTCTTTTTTCCCCAAAATACCTATTCAGGACATTTAGGTACTTATTAATGCTTTAACCAGTTAAAACAATCTGGTAGAAATTTTCAAGACATCCCTGTAAGATAGGACTACTGTCTAAACTTGTATAACTAGTTTGTAACACAGGGCAAGAGGAATGTTTAATGTAAATGCAGGCACATTCAAGGAAGTTTACTGCTACAGATTGAAATCCTAAACCCTAATGTGACATTAATTAGGAATTGGGGCGTTTGGTAGGTGAGTCAGTCATAAGGGCAGTCTTCATGAATGGTTTCCATATCTAGATAAAAGTGGCCTGAGAGAGATCCCTCACCCCTTCCTGTCCTTTGAGGACCCGGAAAAAGTCGGTAATCGTCGAAATCACCAGCGGTGACCGCGGAACACTGTGGATGGCTCATCAACACACGAGAAAAACACACACAGAGACAACCAGGTCCTGTGGGGAAGTAGGAACGAAATGGCCACTCTCTCTGGTGGGGAGAGCACCCGTTCCCCCTCCAGAGAGGCTTTTTATTGGTTTCATTTGCGTAAGAATTCAGGTAAAGCTCATTACTCATTGCTAGGAAGTAAGGATCAAACAATAGATAACAAGGAAGTCTGAGGGCCTATTTTGAGTCAGGATCAAAGAGCTGTAAAACTTTAAGAAACAAACTTACTTTTTTCTTGGACCCTTATCACTCAACTGAGAGCACTGTAAACAAAGCAAGTTTCACAGGATTTTACATATTCTTTCTTAGGCCTGATCACCCAGGGAACCCGCCCTTTTCAGCACAGAGCTGTGCCACCCTATCATTGTTCCAGGCTTAGGTGGAGCAAGGGAAGTAAGGCAGCCTAGGGATAAGGAGATCTTCTCCCAGACAATGAGGACTCAGGCTATATCACAGCTGAGGAGCGAGGGTCTATCACCCCCTTTTGCTGTAGCCTCCAAAGTCCTTCCTTGGGGGCCTCCCACGTGATCGTGCCTGTCTTAAGTTGTTCCCCCCTTGGGGAATCTTACCCGTCATTGGCTAACCGACCAAGCATTGGGGTTTAGTTACGAATGAAGCAGCAGAAGCAGTGCTCCTGCCAGGGAGATAAGCTTTTGTCTTCTGGGTGCCTTAAGGTCCAAGGCCACTCCCTCAGCCTTAGCCTTGGCGGGGGTTACAGCTTCTGATACCAGGCAGGGCGCCCAACGGGCAATGAACAAGGAATCAGGCCTTTACAACACACAGAATTGGTCATTGGCTAATGCACTGATCTTGAACTTCCAACCTGCAGAACTGTGAGAAATAAATTCTTGTTGTTTATCAGCCACCTGGCCTGCAGTGTTCTGTTATAGCAGCCTGAACCAACTAAGACCTTTATATACCTCACTTACCTGAATCATACCAATTTTAGGCATTTGTTTACCCTCCAAATAATCAAGTGAACAGGTCTATTGTGCCTTTCCTATTTTACATTTCTTCCTACCAATCTACATCATCTCATTCTCATCATCACTGAAACTTTCTAGGTCTCTTGGTCCCAATAAAGTTCTGATACACTAAATGTGAGAATATGATCTTTCCCATTCCAAACCAAAATCACTTGTCTCTCTTGTCTATGTGGATTCCACAATCCACACAGTAGTTAAAAGTAATCTTTTGAAAATGCAAATCTAATCATAGACCCTCCCTCTTTCAGTGGCTCCTCACACTACCTTATAATAACATCTCTATATTCCCTACAGTGGTCTAGTATGCCCTTCAGAACTGGTCATAGTTTACCTCACCATGTTTTAACTTGCTCCTTCCCATTTTATATGCCTCAGCTAAATGGGAACAGGTTCCTGATTGCTATGAAATACTTGCTCCATGCCTGAATCTAGCCCACTCCCTACTCCAGCCCTCCAGACATCATTTACTCCAGAAGCCTTCTCTGACCCCAACTCCTTCATAGGCATATTACAGTATTATGGCATTTATAATTGCCTGTTTACTAGTCCATGCAGCCTATTAGACTCAACTCCTTGAAACCAGAGACCGTATCTCTAGAATAAGGTAGGTTCTCAAAAAATATTTATTGACTAGTAGAAATAACAATGGCTATCATATATTGTGTGCACACTTTAGCCAGGCACTGTGCCAGGGGGTTTACAAAACAAACATGATATTTAAGTAAAAGACGAGAGGTATTTAGTTACATTTAGTGAGTACTTCCCAAATATAAAGACTGTGCTAAGAGAAACATGATCGCATTTAATCCTATAAACAATCCTATAAAATGGGTACTGTTATTCCCATTTACACCTGAGGAAACTGACAGTCAAAAAGGTTAAGTGATAGAGTTGGGAAAAGAATCTGGGTCTTTCTCATTCAAAACTCTGAGCTTTTTAACAATTATGATATACAACCTCCCCAACTATTCTATTTCTCAATCCACCCATATCATACAAACCAGACTCAGCTTCTAACATGATCAAGAGAAGCTTGTTTCACAAAGGGGGAAAAAAACAGTCTTAGCTTCCCTTCAAACTGCACAATAATTTTATTGTGTTCCCTTTTTGGACTCAAGACTCACCTTTGCTATCACCACCTCAATCTTTTGTCTTTGCCTCAAAATTTTTCCTTTAAATGGGTGCTGAGAATATGATTGGTCATTTTAATGGAGAAGGGTAGAAACATATTCTAACTCATAGCTTCTTTCTCTGGAAAGAAAATACTATTCAGCCAAATATTTAGCTGAACAAACAGGTCAAATATCAAGGAGGAGGGGACAAATGATTAGATGGCTGGACAATGTATAGAGCAATAAGTAAAATGTCACAGCCAGAGTCCCATCACATCAAGCCTGTAAGATCTAGGGCAATATTCCTTCCCAGTTTCCTTGTCTGTGAAACAGAGATAACAAATGCATTCACTTCACAGGATCATTATAAAGACTGAATCAGTGAATACATCTAAAGTAATAAAAAAAAATCTCTCTTAGAACATACCCGGCCATCAGTAAGCACTGAATACAGCACAGAGATTTATTTCTCAGCTGTATTATTCTTATAGGTGAGGTACAGACTTACAAAAAGCTAATGAAAGCTACAGATCTCTGAACCCCTAATTATAACTGAGAGTTAAAATCCAGATCTAAGTGGAGGAAAACAAAAAAGAAATTCAGTGAAGGTCCCAAATGATGCTAAGACCCAAGAGTCCAGAAGTGAAAACAGTAGTCCAAGCAGGTGGTAAACATGATGCAGTTACAGAATGAGGAACCAACAAATAACAGGGGCAAGCAATTCACGCTGCAATGAACAAAGGAGACATTTTTATTAAATTTTGCAAATGTAAAATACATTTGTATTCCACTTGTTGCACCGTAACCGTAACTATGTTCAACAAAAAGAGTAAAGTGCACATGAGCTTCAAAGTCATCGAGTGATATCAGAAAAGGCCGTGACAAAACACTGAAGTACCAGAGGAACAAAGGCAGTATGATTTGGAGAAGTCTCCCTAATCCGAACGAGAGGTTGCAGACATTTGTTCTCCCTCCTCCGATCTCCCCTAAATCAAGGAGTCCCCATCCATGCCAAATGTCAAATGTCACTGTCACCACTGCCCAACCTTTCCCTCCTGCTAAGGAATCCACATTACTCAGAACTCCTTCGGAAAGTGAGGAACAAAAGACCTTAGAGGAGGATAGTTTGAGGGAAGGAAGCTAATACTCAGTAGCTATAATCCAGCAAGCACAGTACCTGGCTCTGTCATTTACATCTGACTTCAGTTCGCGGGGAAAGCATTAGAGGGAGGTAATAGACAGGGATCAAGGGCTGCGAAAGAAAAGCCACTAGTAGGTGTGAGGGAGGTTAGGAGAGTTCGAGGACTGGAGAGTGCACGGGATCAGAAAGACGTCACCAGCTAGGGCAGGAGATACCGAAGGTTAGAGAGGGTAACTGGAGGTGGGAGAGTACGTGCGGGAACACGAAACGCTGGCGGGAGGCAAGTGCTGAACCAGACCATCCGTGTCATCCGCTTACCTTGCTACGCCCCCCGGAGGCCGCGCGCTGCTGGGAGCTGGGGGCCGGAAAAGACTGGGAAGGGACGTTCAGCATCCTGGACCTCTGGCTCGGGCTCTGCCCGGGGTCCGCCACCGGAGGGCGACGTTCGGCAGGACCACTCTTCAGTTACACCTCCCGCTCCGGCTTGGAGGCCGGGGAGAGGCCAAGCCCCCGGCTCACTTCCGGGGTCGCCCGGGATGAGGCGCGCCTTGACGCAGCACGTCAAGCCGGCGGAGGGCGGGGCCTGGGGGGGAGAAGAGGCGGAACCAGGGGGAAGTACGCATGCTCCGTAAATTCTGCTCCAAGAACTTCAGCACTGCAAGGAGGTGACAGCTATTCCGCGGAGAGATTAAAGAGAGAGTGAAGCTGTTCCTTAGCCTTGGTGCTGACCTAATCTGAGAATAAACTCTTGTACAGTCCTGTTAACCCACAAGTGTCTGTACTACCATTACACAACTAAAAATATGGAATAAAAAATACTATTAGGGAAGTTTGATTTCTCTGAAACTCTCTCAAGACACCAGGCTGTACGAGAAAGAGAAACTTGAAAAGCCATAGTGTCGAATGCAAACAGCCACTTGCGTGGGGTAAAGAGAAAACTTCATCATTAAGAACCCTCACTAATGACTGACATTATGAGTCAAAGTCTTTTTCTGCTCCATTCATCTGCTCAAGTTCCTCCTCACCTAACTTTCTATTTTCCCTGAAAGATACAGGATATTGTATACTGATGCAGCCCACCATCAACTGCGGTAATTAAGAGTACTTTAGTATCACAAAGCCCCATTTTTTTCATCTAAATAGTTAATTTAGGTTTTAGAAAGAATTATATGTCATATATAAACTACATAGTCCACTGCCTAGTTAATGGCAGGCATGCAATAAATGGCAGTGGTTCTTCGGACTATTCCAACATATCAATGAGAAGCACAAATACTGTGCAGGTAAACAACAGTCTCTAATGCTCAAGGTTCAGACTGGGGACCTGGCGAGTTTTTCCATGGGGAATGCACACATCCTGAGAATAGAAGGCAGTGAAAGAAGAAAGGTTTCAGCAGAAATATAGTTCTAAATAACTCTTCCCCAGCCTCATTCCATTACTAATTTTTCCTGAGTCTGAAACATGGTTTGAACTTGCCCTATTTCAATTGCCTTTTCCTTAAAGTGTCTGTAAATTAATGTCTGTTGTATCTTTTCAATTAGAAGGAAAAGTGTGGGAATACAAATAGACATTCAAATACGAGGCATTTCTTAGATAGGTAACCATCAATGACTTTCACCTATGCCCATTATCATTCTAGAATATTATAGGAACATTCTTTATTTGCAATTGAAATTCTTACTGTGAAAAAATGTATTTCAGCTGAACGAATTTCACTACCATAATTTACTATGTTACCTTTACCTTGCAAAGTGCTCTTATTTTCTCTCCCATTAAAAGATGTAGTTTTCTATAAATCTACTTTAAAAAACTAATCGCTGAGAATTTGTTATTCCACTTCCCATAAGAAAATGTTTACATTAGAATATCAGGAGCAGGGAACCAGAGCAAAGGAGGGTGATGTTGTTGAATGTTTTATATCTGGAAAATTTCTTAGCTCCCCCTTGGACAGAAAGTGGAAAAAATTCTGGCCTTTTGGCTGCCCCTTTTTACACTCAGTTTAAATCATATCCATTTAAACATTTTGTTTTAATTTTAGAGATTCCTTAATGTACTTCCACAAATATTGAACACTCATGTTATTTTACTACTGGACTTACAGACAGCAAAAGAGTATTAAAGAGAGAATTACTTGACTCATCATTCATTAAAAATGCCTAAAATTTAATAGCCCTAATAATGATTCCCATCCTCAATTATAGACAATGATTTAAAGTGCTTTTCACCATCTGCTAGCAAAGACATAACAAGGTGTGATAGTTACATAATGTAATTTTCTTCCTTATCTAATAATATTCATCTGTAACTATACTATCCAATGGAAATCTATAGGAAATAGTAGATGTTGCAAGACTCAGTTTGAAAATATTGTCATTCTGTGCAAAGTTATAACTAAATATTTGCAAAATTGTACCTAAAGATAAACTTGTAATTTGATTAAGGGATTAAAATTATTTTTTGTAAGCTCCAAATGCTTATGGTACAATCAAGACATTTGTAAATATTACCTACTTTTAAATTCCAACATTGACTAATAGTGGAGGGATAAAAAAGGCCCAACTACCATAATAATGACAAAATATTCATTTTATTAATAATTTATATACAAATAAATAAGTTTAAAGAATTATGATATATTTGCACACTAAATTCAAATCCTACAAGCTTTTAACGTCATTGAAAACAACTAATCAGATTAATTTTCACAGATCAGTTCCTCAATTTCATCTTCACTATCAGAATCTTCATAAAACGAAATTGTGGCTTGAATTGGAAAATTTTTCAGAAGAGCTTCTGCTTCCTGATACAAGTAATCATAGCACTTTGATTTTGGCCAAAATAGTCTGAAAAAAGCAGACAAAATAATACACTTTATCTTTTTCATATTTAGAATACTTATACTCATTAAATGTGCAAATTCCAAGAGCTCTATGTATCCAACAATTGATTTATGCATTTAGACATAGCCTTAAGGTATAGTTTTAAAATGGTACTATTACAGCTTTCAAGGAATCTACTTGCCAAAGTATCAATAATTGGTCAATTATTTTAAATCTTTATCCAAGCTGTAAGCCTAAGATAAATATTTAGCTTACTTGGGTTGTTATACAATAAATACATTTATTCTTTAAAAAAATAGCCCTGGCTGGCGTAGCTCAGTGGATTGAGCATGGGCTGCGAACCAAAGTGTCACAGGTTCGATTCCCAGTCAGGCCACATACCTGGGTTGCAGGCCTTGACCCCCAGCAACCGCACATTGATCTCTCTCTCTCTCTCTCTCTCTCTCATCTCCCTCCCTTCTCTCTCTAAAAATAAAAATAAAATAAAATCTTTAAAAAAAATCAATAAACATTACTTATAAATAAATAAATAAATAAACAGAAGGCTTGTCTTCCAATTTCCAAATTTCATAGGGAGAAAATGAGTCCTACCACTACATTAAAAATTCTGATGATAGCCAACTTCATTAAAACATCAAAATATCATGCCCTTACATGAAGGCAGAAATCACCTAGTATCCTACTTAAAATTCACACATTTAACTCTTAGTTGCAGATGTAGCCAGTATAGGTTTAGGAAAGTACAAAAAGCAACATTTTAAAAAGTTTGTCTGTGCACTCACAGCCTGAGGTTCAGAAAGGCACCTCTGAGCCCAACCTCGACCCCATCTCCCTCTCCTCTCCCCACCCAGCTTCATTTGGGGACACCATATTGAGATATGGAGAATGACACTGGTTTCATAAAAATAATTCACATGTAAACATGTTTACCTCAGAATTTCAAATTTCTGAAAAATATTGAACTTGCCATCTGGTCTTCTATTATTTTTCATCCGAGGAGAAGAAAAAGGATAAGGCCGAATCCCCAACTACAGTGTAGTCATTTCCGTGTAAATAGCCCCATGTACAAAGAGATGGGGCATTATCTTCAGCAGGCTTCATTTTAAAAGGCAATGTAATTTATAATATTTTAGCAAAGTGGTAAAAATAGTTTATAATTTTGGTGTGAAAATGTTAAACATCAATAACTCAGTCAATCAATAAATACCTTAGTGCTTTATTGTGCTAGGCATAATTCATAATTCAAAGATGAATAAACCATGGTCCCTACCCTCAAGAAGTTGAAAGTTGAGTAAAAAATATCAGAAACACATAATACTACTCAAGACAGAAATTAAGAAAAGTAACTTAAGAGAAGTAAAAACAAAATGCTACAGTAGTTCAGAAAAGGAAAAAATTGCTGATATGTAAAACAATTGACTTTTTAATGTGTTACTGGAACTGCCAAATCCAAAGAATGTTGTTTAATTGCTAGCATATTCTCCCCGGAATTTCTCACTATTTTTCTTCCAGGGACTCGGTCTGTTCCTGAATTTGGCCTGTTCTGAGTGATTCTGCTGTCTCCTTTGGGGACCTTCTTTCTCTGAATACTGGTTAGAGGTTGGCCTTCCCCCATGGTTTTATCACAAGCGGTCATCTCTCCTCTCTGACTCCACAGGATGACCTGCCCCATTGCCATGATTTCCCCAAGTGTTCATTTATCAAAAGCCCCCAAGTCTGTATTTCTGCTTTATAACCTGATGACGAGCCCCTGGTTCATATGTGCAGTTCTCTGATGATCATTGCTACTTGGATGCCTCACAAGCACATCAAATACCATAGATGGAAAATTGGACTCATTATCTTGCTCCCACATCTGTTTTAGCCCTAATTTCCAACCTGTTAGTACAGCACTCAACCTGCAACAGTCATAAACTTGGAAACCATTCTGTCTTTTTACCTCTACTTCACCTATCCTATCCAATATGTTAATAAACCTAATCTATTTTGTCACCTACATATTTTCCAAATTCACCCAATCCCATCCCCACGCCCAGTGACTTAGAATGGCTCTTTATCATTCTGGCCTGAACAATTGCAATAACTTCCAATTTCACTTTTGGTGTTTTAACTATAATTATATACCATTTCCTTAGTGATTTTTCTGAAACATAAATCTGACCATAGCACTCTCTGGTTGAAATCCTTTGAGTAATCCCCAATACTACCTACAGGATCAGGACAAAACTCTGTACCGAGGTATACAAAATCTGGGCTCTGGCTTCTCTGCTGGAATGATGTCCACAGCTTCACACACTCTAATTCCAGCAACTTGATGCTCCCAGAGGATCCATGTCGTTCCATGACCCTGTTCATTCTTTCCCTGTGCTATTTCTTTTGCCCCTGCCTCCCCATCTACCATCCATTCAGCTAACTTCAAGACCACAGCCTATAATACACAATTTCCTTAGACCTCACTCCCTCTGACAGTTAGGTACTTCATGCCCTGGAGTCTAAAACTGACCAAATTAAACTCTATTACAACACTTCCCACAGGGCTGGGATTACTTCTTTTTTCCTGTGTCCTTCACTAGTGCTAGCTCATGTAGGAAATTAAACAAAATGCTATTTGGAAACACACACACATTTTACAAACATCAGCTCTTCACCTAACAGCTCTCTCAAGCAGGCAAACTACAACGTTATCCTTTTGCCTAAATGAAAGCTACCAAGAATCCTACAAGAAAGGCGAACTTCCTTGACTAGAACTGGAAACTAGCTCCTCATTGATATGCCAAACAACTTGTGTTCATTTTTATAATCCTTAGTAACTTTAGAATTTTCATGGCCTTTCCATTTTCTCTTACATGGCAAGCTCAATTTGCTCTAAAATTGCAACTGTGAACACCAATCTTCCTTCTGGTTTGCAAAGGAGCAATGTGTGAAGTCAATTTCATCCAGACTTTCTAGCATTTAAAAAAATTGTTTTGCAGGCACAAGATGTCAACGTTCAACTTTTACTGTATCATCCACTTTCCTTCTTTTTACTGTATTCCTTAAACTTTTGCTGAGTATACACTAATTAACAATTTTTCTAGGTAAGAGCTTGAGCTCCTACATTTATCAATTCGATGAATAAAGGACCTCTGGGACTGGGAAGATATAGTAACCTTGAAGATAGATTTTCCAATGCAAAAACTGGAGGACCTGCTGCTGAACTGGGCTGTGCTAAGTCCCCAGCTCTTCCCAGGGACTGAAGAAGCAAGAGACCTTCGGTTTGGCCTGTCACTCACCTGACTGGGTGCCTGTATCCGGAAGGCTTTCCGGAGGCTTCGGTCATTCCGGGACCATTGGGCATCTGAGGATGTAAGGAAATGAATTACAGTTAATACGCACCTTTTCCTAGAAACTGGAAACCCGCGAGACCCAGCGTTCCTCGCGCCCGCAGGGAATGTGACCCTAGTGTTCGCAGCCTCGCTCTGGGTCCGATCCTTGTGTCGCAATTGTTCAAGAGAGCACCCTCGCCTCTTCAGCACCCGACAGGACGACCGGCAGGCGTGATCGTAAGAAAGGGGCAGGCCGGGCGCGAGTCTCCCTCCGGCCGGGTGTTCCCAGTTCTGGTGAACCACCTGCATCCCTCGGAGGCGCGGCCAGCCGCACGCCGCTCACTCACCCCTTTTTCTGCTTGGTGAGGGGCCTCCTCCTGCTCGCCTCGGGCATCAACCCAAGGTCTCCAGAAGCCTGCGGATCTGCGGGGTGGGAAGCAAAAGTGTCCAGAAGAGACGTGAGCCCAGACTCGGCAGAACCGATTGCAGCAGAGTGTGGGCCCGAGGGAGTTTGGGGCGGGGGTGGAGGGTGGAGAGCTGCGAGGAGGAGCTGGGGAAACGCGGGCGAGAGGGATGGGGTAGGAGAGGTGCAGGGCGGTGCTGGGACGCAGTACCGGGAGTCTGCGCCTGCGAGCTGCGTCGGGCAGTCGGGGGCCCCGGGCAGCTGGCGGCCGCGGCGCGCGCACTCGCCCACTCTGGGATCTGGACGCTCTGCAGTCTCCATGGCGCCCGGGACTCCGCAGACGGCCGCTGACAGCTCGCCCGCAAACCTACCCGTTTCACAAACTAGGCCCGAGCCCTGAGTTTATATAGCCTCAGCAGCCTGCCGCACTTAGAGAGGTTGGCTAGCTCTCCGCCCCTCTCTGCCCTGCTAGCCGCATAAACAAAAAGGCTGCGCGTGAAGGCGCAGTGGACCGAACCCAGTGTGAACGCGTGCAGCTCCCAAATGGCCCTGGAAGGGGTTTGTCAAGCAAGTGTTAATCGATCTTCACACTTGGCTGCGGGGGGAAAAAACAACATTCGCCCGAGCAACCAATTTCCAAGTGAAGAGGTTAGGAGGGGACAAAATTAAGCGATTCTACACGTTTTGTGTATTTCTGCAAAAAGACCAAGTAGCTGGTAATTGCTTGACTCCCCCCAAGTCTCACAGCTTTTTGGCCTATGGGAAATGAAACTGGTTCTGCTCCCCATATTCTAAAAGATGGGATGCTGAATAAATTAAAAGGAGTGGCCTTAATTCCTCTTTCTGGCACAGTACAAGATGGGTGAATGAATGGATTCCTTATGAAAGGAACATGGGTTATTCTTTTAAATGCATTAACAGGCTAGGTTCATATATTTGCCTATTATTATTTGAAGGTAATAAAAGAATTCAGAAGACATCAACTGTAAAACCTTGAATGTTCCAGCCCAGAGGGCCAGAGACTAGAGTCATGTGATTTATTATCTTTTCATAATATAATGTGATTTCCCTCAGCATCTTATTAGTCCCCTGAAGATAAGTCTTGAGTTTCATCTATACAATTCTGTCACTAGCTGGCATTTTGTCACTCAATGATAATTAGAGAATTGTCTTTGGGGGGTGTAGTATGTGTAGAATGATAATGAAACCTTGGAAAGTTATGCTATGGGACATGTTAGTCAGCTTCTCTGCCCAGTTTCTCTTGTTTAAATTAATCCTCACTACGTATTCACGTCTTCCATTTGAATATTGCACGTGCCCACTTCTCATATAGTTCTAGTAATTGTGCTCTATGTATTTTGAGGTTTTATAAATTTAAAAGTGTATTTTACATTTGTATTGAGTTCTGAAAATTTTGAATTACTAAAACTTCCTGCTGAAATAAACTTGTTATCATTAAAAAAAGAAAACTACCCCTCACTTATTACAGAGGTCCATTAAACATGATAAAAAAGTGTTATGCTTCAAAAGAAAGATGATGTATAAATGCCATATTTTTCAAAATGTTTTAAATAATAGTGCTGAATTCCTCTGAAAAGTTGTAGATTAAAAAAACTTGAATGTAAGCTATAATGTTTCTGCTACTCATTCAGTTACTGCATAGGAAAATATTTCATTGAATTAATACCTAAGGGTCTATAAGAACAGCCCATCAGGAAAGTGAGACAGGTTTGCTTCATATAATGTAATCAGTAACAATGGGTACTTAATGTGTGGCTCAGTGCCCTAGAACAGTGATTTTCAACCCTTTTCATCTCATGGCACATATCAGTAGTTACTAAAACTCTGCAGCACACCAAAAAATATATTTTTTGCTGATTTGACAAAAATAGGTATAACTTTGATTCATTCACACAGGACAGCTATTGGTGTGTTGACTGTTGTCATTTTTTAATTTGACAGTCCAAAGGGAAAGAGGTCAGTGTCCCTGACTGCAGGTACTGCAGGTTTTAAAAATTCTGGTACATCAATGTGCCTCTTGCAGCCAACAGTGTGCCATGGCACACTGTCCTAGAATTATTGTTAGGCAAAATAAAATAACACTTATAGAATGCTTGCTACAGTGCCTAACTTATAGTAAGTCCTCAACAAATTTTAAACTAGGGGGAGCAGTGCCTGGGAGTACGAGGGAGAAGGGGGTGGATTGGAGATATCTTCAATGGTGCCACATACACACTCACGCACACACATGCCTTTAACAGATGTTGAGCTATCTGATCAAATGGCCTATCACTTCAGTCTGTAAACATCTTTTGAGGTACCTGTAATATACTAAGTACTGTGCTTTCTAGATAAAATGGAAAGCACATTTTACTCAGAGAAGTGGTGTGAGGGAAGAAATAGATATGTCTGTCTGGGACAACTATGAAAGCCTTCTTAGAGTAAATGAGACCTAAGTTAGAATTTCTAGAAGAATCAGTCAAGAAATAGTACAGTGTATGTGAGGGGTGGGGGATGGAAATGAGGGGAGAAAGAACAATGCTTCTAGGGTTAGGTATTGCTAAAGCAGAGTTGTGGCTGAAGAGGTAGAAAGGACAGGCTATTAAGAGCCTAGTATTCCACAACAAAGCATTTCAGCTTTATTCTGTAAGTGATGATAAAAAATTGGAAGCAGGAGAGTGTAATGGTCAACATTTGCATTTGAAAATTACTCTGGAAGCCATATGGAAGATGGATTTAGGGAATACTGGTAATAGAGACAAGAACATTCACAAAATCACTGCAATAGCTGAGGCAACAGATAATGAGATGTATATTAAGGGCATACATGAAAGAATGTATTTGAGGGATATTTAGGGAATACAATCTACAGAACTAGACAAATCATAAAATGCAGATGGACATGAAAGTGGAGGCCAGACATGCTCCTAGGTTTTCTAGCCTGGTTAAGTGGGTAGAGATGGTGATGGCTCAAAGACAAACAAAACTGGGATACAGGAGGAAAGGCAGGTCAGATGCTTTAATGCTGTTTTATCTGTTAATAAAGTACAGGGGAAAATTGATGAATTTGTTTTTGGATCCTGAATCAGGTCGGGCTGGGCTCTATGGCAACTCCAAAATCTCATAAGCTTGACTAACTTAATAGAGGTTTATTTCTCATTCATGTTGTACGTCCATTTTTGGTTGGTGGGAGATCTGCTTCCCATCACCTTCACATAAAGATAGAAGCTGATGGAGCCTCTTTCCTCTGCAGTGTTGCCACTTGTCATAACAGGAGGAAGGGAATAAAATTATGTGTGTGCCAGTTTTGAAGGTTTCTGCCTAAAAGTGACACACATCACCTCCAATGTGTTTCACTGGCCACATAAAGTCATATGGTGCACCTAATTTCAAAGAAGCAAGTATACAATTCCACCATGGATCCAGAAAGAGGAGAGAGAGAAATAAGCAGCATTATAAGAATACCATAATCTGCCCTTCTGACTACCAAATATTCAGTTAACTTTCCACTTGCATGTAAAATGCAGTCACTGCAAAGAAAGGAACCCAGAAGTGATCTAATAGATTTTAGAAGGCTTAGTAACACATAGGTGGAGAAGCTACCCAGGGGACAGGCATAGAAATAAGATCTAGAGTTCAGCAGATAGTTTATGGCTAAGGGTTTACATGTGGGCATCATCATAGAAGGGGTAGTGACCAAAACCATAGGAATTGATTGGTGTTCCTAGAGAAATTTTGTAGCTTGAAAACAGGACCAATGATAGAGCTCTGAAGAGCAATATTTGATTATAAACTGAGAGGGCATGCAATTAGTTAATTAATTAAATAGGATCTCACAGAAAAGGAATGGTGAGGGTGGTAGAAGGTGCATTTGTGGAGATGTGGTGGAAAATGGGATGAAAGAATTCCAACAAGTAAGGAAAGATCCAAGACATTAAGTTCTACCAAGGCATCAAACAAGGTAAGGATTCATGAAAATTGAATTTGGCAATTAAGGGATTTAAGCAACTTTAAAATAACATCTTGAGTGTTTGGGGACAAAAACTTTTATACAGTAAGTTGAGCTGCAGTGGTGAAGAACCAAGACAATGAGAGAGGCTATCCTTTGAAAGGAAAAAGAAGGAGAATGCTGGGTCAGTAGAGGGGTTTGGGTTTTAGGGTACAAGAGAGGATAGGGTGATGAGAGGAGACAGGAGAGCAGAGGCTTCTGGAGAGAGGGCACTGGATTATGGCTGTGGTCCCCTAGAAGGCAGGAAGAAGTGAAATTCACAGCCCTGAGGAAGACTTTCATGCAGTGGGGAGGATGCATCAGTGATACATAAATGATGCACATATAAATGATATATAAATGATGTGATCCACGTCTGGGAACACTGGAGAAACAAGTATAATTAAGGTGACTGGATCTGGTGTGGAGAAAGAGGGATGTAATGTGATAATAGGACATAAGCTGAGAAAACATCAATTGTCTTAAAACTGTGGGGGAAAAGGAATGCAGTAATAGAAAAAAAGAGGGAGAATCAATTAATAAATATATGGCAAGACTGACCAAAATTAGGTAAACTGAGAAATATAAATATGGATTATTAGAGCTAGAAAATCCCAAATTTTCTGTTTATTAATTCTGTTTATGCCAACTATTTATACAGCTGTTGAAAGTGATTTTCAGTGTGGACAGGCCAATATAACCTATTCATGTTACATTTAGATTTATTGTAGATTTCTATATGAGTCCCACTAGAGCATGTAAAATATGTGCTTTTAAAAAATTGAGATATAATTGACCTATAACATTATATTAGTTTCAGATGTACAACATAATGATTTGATATTTGTATATTTTGCATATATTGCAAGAGGATCATCATTTTAAGGCTGGTTAATATCCATCACCATGAATAGTTACAATTTCCTATTTTGTATGATGAGAACTTTTAAAACTTACTCTCCTGGAGACTTTCAAATAGGCATTATAGTATTACTAACCATAAGCACCAGGCTGTACTTTACATCCTCAGAACTTATTTTATAACTAGAAGTTTGTACATTTTGACCATCTTTACCCATTTCGCTCACTTCCATCCCCTGCCTCTCTCTCTGGCAACCACTAATCCACTCTCTATACCTATGAGTTTGGTTTTTTGTTTTGTTTTGTTTTTTAGATTCCACATGTAAGTGAGGTCATATAGTATTTGTCTTTCTCTGAACTATTACATTTACCATAATGCCCTAAGGGTTGTTTATGTTGTCACAAATGGCAGGATTTCCTTCTTTTTAGGGCCGAATAATATTCTATTATATGTGTGTGTGTACATGTGTGTGTGTAACATCTTTATCAATGGATAAAATGGGTAAAGTGTCCATTGATGGACACTTAGGTTGTTTCCACATCTTGGCGATTGTAAACAACGCTGCAGCAAATGTGGGAGAGCAGCTGTGTTTTCAATATCCTGTTTTCATTTCCTCTGAAGAAATACCCAGAAATGCAATGGCTAGATCACATGGCAGTTCCATTTTTTGAGGAATCTCAATACGATCTACTGTAGTGGCTGCCCCAACGACTATTTCTAACAATAGTGCCTAGTGTCCCCGTTTTTCCATTTCCTCACCAACACTTGCTATTTCTTGTCTTTTTGATAACAGCCATTCTATTAACTTGAGGTGATATTTCACTGTGGTTTAGATTGGCATTTCCCTGATGATTAGTGATGTGGAGTGACTTTTCAAGTACCTGTTGGCCATTTGTGTCTCTTCTTTGAAAAAATGTCTATTCAGATCCTCTGCCCACTTTTTAATTGGACTGTTTGTTTTCTTACTATTTAGTTGTATTTGTTTTTTTCTATGTTTGCATTTTAACCCCTTATCAGACATATGATTTGCCAGAGATATTCTCCCATTTGGTAGGTTGCCTTTTTACTTTGTTGATGGCTTCCTTGGCTGTGAAGAAGCTTTTAGTTTCATAGAGTCCAACTTGTTTACATTTTCTTTTCCTGCCTTTTGTTTTGTCTTTGGTGTCAAATCCAAAAAAATCATCATCAAGACCACTGTCAAGGAGCTTACCACCTATGTTTTCTTCTAGGATTTTTTATGGTTTCAGGTCTTACATTAAAGTGTTTAACCCATTTTTTTCATGAAGTTGCTTTTTGTGTGTGGTATGAGATAGGGGTCCAGTCTCACTCTTTGGTGTGCGGCTGTCCAGTTTCCCCAGTACCACTCATTGAACAGGCTGCCCCTTCCTCACTGGATATTCTTGGCTCTGTCCTTATAATTTAATTTACCATATATACATGGTTTCTTTTCCCCCTGGGCTCTCTATTCTGGACCATTGATCTATGTGTCTGTTTTTATGCCAATGCCTTATTATTTTAGTTACCTTATGTTTATAATATGGGTTGAAATCAGGGGTCATGATGTGTCCAGCTTTGGTCTTCTTTCTCGAGTGTATTTAGGGACTTTTGTGATTCCATACAAATTTTAGGATTGTTTTTTCTATGTATGTGAAAATTGCCTTTGGAATTCTGATAGGGTTGCATTAAATCTATAATTTGCTTTGGGTAATATGGACATTTTAGCAATATCAATGCTTCCAGTGTATAAACAGAATATTTTTGCATTTATTTGTGTCTTCTATTTATTTAATCAAAGTCTTACAGTTTTCAGTGTATAGGTCTTTTACTTCCTTGGTTAAATTCATTACTAGGCATGTTGTTCTTTTTGATGTAACCATAAATGGATAAGCAACTGATTTTTTATATTAATTTTGTATGATACAAAAAAATTACTGAATTTGTTTATTAGCGCTAACCGTTTTTGAGATGGACTCTTTAGGGTTTTCTATATGTAATTTCATGTAATCTGTAAATAGAAACAATTTTACTTCTTCCTTTTCAATTTGGGTTCATTTTATTTCTTTTTCTTGCCTAACTCTCTGGCTAGGACTCCCAGTACTTAGTTAAGTAAATGTGGTGAAAGTGACATTCTTGTATTGTCCCTGATCTTGGAGTAAAAGCAACAAGCTTTTCACTGTTGAGTATGATGTTGTGAGTTTGTCACATAGGCCTTTATCACATTGAGGTACATTCTCTCTATACACACTTTGCTGAGAGTTTTTAAATTATAAATGGATGTTGAATTTTGTTGAATGCTCTTTCTGCATTTAATAAAATGATCAGATGATTTTTATTCTTCATTTTGTCTATGTAGTATATCACATTGCAGATGTGGAAACTTCCTTGCATTCCTGGAATAACCCCACTTGATTATGGGGTGATCCTTTTCATGTATTGTTGAATTAGGTGTACTAATTTTTGTTGAAGAGTCTGCATCTATGTTCACCAGGGATAATGATGGGTAATTTTCTTTTTTTTGTAGAGTCCTTATCTGGTTTGGGTATCAGGATAATGATGGCCTCATAAAATAAGTTTGGGGGTATTCCTTCCTCTTCTATTTTTAGTGCAGTTTGAGAAAAATTGGTATTAATTCTTCAAATATTCAAGAGAATTCACTAGTGAGACCATTGTGGTCCTGGGCTTAAGTTTTCTGAGAAGTTTTTGATTACTGATTTAATTTTCTTACTGGTAATTAATTGGTTAACATTTTCTGTTTCTTCATAGTTCAGTCTTGGTAGGTTGTATTTTTGTAGGAATTTATCCACTTCTATAATATGTGCTTTGTATAACAAATCAAAATGCTTTCCATAACATAGCAATGAGATAGACAAATCTACATAATCTTTTAGGATTAAAAATATTAAAAACTTTATTTAAGAAAGAACTTCATTTGATTTCCTCAACAAGTATTTCTTGAACACCTCCTATGTGCCAGGAGCTGTTCTAGGAGCTTGGTACATGTCAGTAAACAAAACAGACAAAACCCCCTACCTTCATGGAGCTTACATTCTAAGACACCTAAGTCACCAACTTTTATATTTTACCAAAAGAAAGTATTATAGCCCTGGCTGGTGTGGCTCAGTGGATTGAGCGCTGGCCTGTGAACCAAAGGGTTGCTGCCTGCTTGAGTTGTGGGCCAGGTCCCTGGTAGGGGGTGTGAGAGAGGCAACCACACATTGATGTTTCTCTCCCTCCCTTATCCTCCCTCTAAAAATAAATAAATAAAATGTTTTCTAAAAAGAAAGTATTATAAATTCACCTTACACATGGTGTATGTGTACCTAACATACTTTTGAAAAAATCTTTGGATTTCTGTATGTCTATGAGATGACAAAAAACAAGCACACCTTGAAGAAAGGGTGCTGGATGATGTTCCCTGAGGAGGAAGAATGGGAGAGATCAAGAGCACATAAAAGCGATGTATACTGCTTTTTCTTCACCAGAAAAAGCAATATTTTCTGCATAATATTCTCTATTATCCAGAAAATATTAACCCATGAAAAGAAAAATTAGGGCTTGAACTAGGTTCCCATTCTAAACGTGACCTGATGTTGTCCTACCCTTTTTGATGGGCAGGATGACCTCAGCTGAGTATGACGTGTTCTCCACTTAGAGACTGTGGTGAGAAACAGAAGTGTTAGCGAATGAGAGGAACACAATGACTCACAGCTGCTATTTGTGCCATGTGCCGTCTCAATAATGCCAGTTTTGCTTGTACAAAAGCAGGGCAAGCCGCAGTTTACACACATCCCCTTCTATCCAGGATTTTATGAAAATTACTTAAGGAAAACTATAATATATGTCTAAATAGTTAGCCTCCTTTTAAAAAGATTGTACATACAAAATGTGCTCCTTTCTAGGAAAGCTATTCATTATGTCTGAATGTCAACAGAGTCAAATTTATTAACATTTTTAGTATTTTATTTCCAGTATATAATTATTTTTATGTAGAAAAGTTGTGGGAAAAATCCAATAAGAATCCTAAACATAAAATGTATGAGCCATCTTTTTGGAGTGAGGGAAATGTTCTAAAATTGGACTTAGTGATGGTTGCAGAACTCTGAAATTTACTAAATGTCATTACCTTGTGCAATGCAAATGGGTGAGTTTTATAGTGTGCAAAGTATAGCTCAAAATAAAAACTTTAAAAATGACATTAAAGGATTTCTAACACTTAGTCTGGACTTGAAGAACTAAACACCGCAATCAGAATCAAGCCTATTTTAAATGTTTCTGATTTGCATGTTTTTAAGAACATGCATCTTTGGTGGGAGAAGTGATTGTAATAGTGCCCTTTAGGTAGAAAATAGACAGGGGGAGGGTAAGAATAGTATGGGAAATGTAGAAGCTAGAAAACTTATGACACATGGACATGAACTAAGGGTGGGGGAGTGTGGGTGGGGGCTGTGCAGTGTGGAGGGGAGTAAATGGGAGGAAATGGGACGACTGTAATAGCATAATCAATAAAATATATTTTAAAAATTGTGTCTTTTAGAACTTTATAATTTGTTTTGAGGCCTGCAATGCATTTATACTGATTTCTTGGCTGTCCTAGGTAGTTTTACCGTAGGACAATCTCCCTGAGGCTCCATGTGGGATGCTCTGATCAGATCAGCTTCTTTAGAAAAGATTACATTGGGTCTGCAATAAGGAGCTAGGTTTCCAAACTATTGAGTGCACTGATGAAGTATCTGTCATGTCTTTGTCAATTTGATCTCCACTGTTGCTGATATGGCAGAACCCAGGAGCTCACAGGGAGGCCAGTGTTAAAGGAGCATTTGCATCCCTCTTACTTGAGATTGAACTTAAGAGCTAGCAAGTGCTTAAATTGTTAGGAATTTTATTTTGCATCATTAGTAAGTTAAACACAGGAATGTGTTCTAAACTAATTAGTAAACTAAACTACTCTTCCTGCTCCCGCCCCTTACAATTGGATGGGAATTTCTGTGGTCAGCATTTTGTGCCAGGAAAAAAAATTATTTGAGATAGTTTATTTAATAGAAGTCTTTTTTTTTTTTCAATTTGAGGACCAGATTCTTAGTGAAAAGTGGCATTTCCAAACTCCAGGCATTTGAGAGTCTTCCCAGGTTTAAGTAAAGATAACAGCTGTGGTAAAAACTGCTTAGAACTGAGCAGAGCTAGCGAGTGTTGTTTTAAACCAAGAAGGTGCTCACAGATGGCTCAGGGAGAGATTTAGCAAGTCTGTGCTAATCACACTCATACATGGGAATATCTCCATCGAAAACAGCCAGATTTCATTGTATCCTTCAAATAACTTTCTCATTAGGTTAATAACAATAGTAATGTATAATATTAAAAGATATAAAATATTCCATGCTTTGTATTGTCACTACAGTTGGATGTATATTATTAAAACTACAATGAGAGTCCTAAAAGGCTGTTCCAATTTCAAGTATACTGAAGATACAAAATATTTGCAAAAGTTTGGATTCGGGTAAATAAGCTATTGTGAGTTCTTGATGGCTTCACTTTTAGACATTGCTGAACTTCAGTATTGGCTACAAACTGGTTAATTTCTCATACTTAATAAACTATATAAAATAAAAATAAATTATATGAAAATGTATCCATTTTACATAAAAGAAATTCACCTATATTTTTCTGTTGTACCACATCTGATACCTTATGTTAAGTGCCCATTACCTATATAATTTTAATTTTGTATATTATTAAATATCAATGCCCAAAATATGATAAACATTAGGATTTGGTTTTACATTTTGCTTTTAGAATGTAGCATAAAATAGATAATTCAGAAAAAAAACTAGACTCAGTTAAATAGCTATTGATCAGCCACTGTGTGCCAGGAGCTGTATTAAGCTTTCATATGCAGTATGGAATAAGGCTAACATGTTTTCTGGCTCTCATAGTACTTGTATTCCAAGTGGGGGAGGGGACAGATAAACAAATGCAAAGGGAAATTACAGATTTGCAAAGGTGCTAGAGACAGAATTAGAATAGTGATTTAATACAAAGTAATCGGATGAGGCCTGTTTTAAACAGGCTGGTCAGGGAAGGCCTCTGAAGAGATGAAAGTTAAGCTGAGACTTGAAGAAAAAATGACAGAGGACCATTTCCTAAATGATCTATGAATTATCTCTGTGATAGCCAGACAACACAAAATCATAGCAGAAAATATGAGGCAACCTTCTGGGTTGGCTCATACTATCAGTGGGGGACAGACAGCTGGTATGTGGGTTATTCTGTAAATGGAAGGACATATTGAATAGTATTTTTCTGTATTTGTTTCTGATTTTTATTAATTACTTAGAAAATTTATTGTACTATAGAATGAAATTTATATCCTTTAAATGTGTAAATGGCTCCCAGTTTAACTAGTAGCTA
Source organism: Phyllostomus hastatus (assembly GCF_019186645.2). Classification (NCBI taxonomy): domain Eukaryota; kingdom Metazoa; phylum Chordata; class Mammalia; order Chiroptera; family Phyllostomidae; genus Phyllostomus; species Phyllostomus hastatus. The sequence continues at coordinate 37,712,208 of NW_025333872.1, read as the reverse complement.
ATTTTAACTGAAAGTTTTATGTTTAAAAGGTGTGATATTATGTCAGTAACAACACGTACATGATCATTTAAGTAAGAAAACAAAAAATGTAATAGCATGAGGTTGAGTAGAATTGACTTTTTGTTTTTATTAAATGAAATATATATGGGGATTTACAGAAGGCTAAATATTAAGAGTAAACTGTCAATGAAGATTTAAGAAAATGAGACTTTGTATATCTTTAATGCTGCTAGAAATTCATTAGGCTCTCATGGACTACTGACTAATTGAAAGAGAAAAACAGGCAAATATAATTTTTATAAAACTTCCCTGAAACTCACCCACTACCCCATGAGATCCTCAGTTACTACAATGAGAAAGTTTGGTCATCATGATTGTGCGAGAACCTACCAGTTGCCTTACCCACAGCTATTCCCCACTTCCCCCCATTCTTGCTAAAAATCACCCCAATTCTGTGCAGATATCAAGAAGTCAAGTGCTTTTGGAAAAGTTAGATCCTTCTTCAACCACAAAGAGAGAATCCTGATTGGTCTAAGCCAACCTTGGTAACCTCACTCCTCTTGGCAATGATTGGTTTGTGCAGTCATGTGATCCAATTCTGATTGGTGATGTTTGAAAAGGAGCCAGTGTCAGGGTGCCTGCATGCTGCTGGGAAAGCCTTTCTTGCTGCCTATGAGAAAATCATGTAAGGAAACACAATACTCCTTCATGTTCTACCTCTTGACCTTGCATTTACTTTCGATGCCAGGATTTGGGGCTAATGAAAACTTACATGAGCCAAGGTTTGAAACTAGCAGGTGGGAAGGATGTAAAGATCCCAGAGCATTCTGATGCTGATGAGTCTATCAATTAACCATCTGTAGCTACACCCAACATTCTGGACTTCTTATATAAGAATATGAATTTTCTATTTTAATTTAACCTCTTTTAGGTGAGGTTTGGTTATTTCCAGTTGCTTGTATCTTCCTTCAGTGACTGGTTCAATTCTCAGGTAGATTGACTAGATTAACTGAACATACTCTTTTATAATCTAAATGTGCAATTGATTTAGTATTTCAATATAGATAGGTCAAACTATTCTCCCCCAACAATGGGCTGAGTTTTCACAATGTCATGTTTCTTGTACAGGTAAATACAAATTGTTACCATTATATTATTGATCCTTAAAATCTTCATTGTGGAGAAAATACTATATAGTAGTTCTTCCTCTTGAAAATTGAAATTTACCAAGTAGAGTATTAAGATAGTGGCTCTCAAACATTTTAGTCTCAGGACCTCTTTAAACTCTTAGAAAATACTAAGGACAATTATTTCAAAACAAATATTTAAAATAAAAATATTGAGGGGCCCCTTGCTCTGGTTGGTGTTGCTGAGTTGGTTGGAGCATTGCCCTGTAAACTGAAAGGTCGTGGGTTGAATTTGCAGTTGGAGCACATGCCTGGGTTGTGGGTTTGGTTCCCATTCAGGGAGCGTGTGAAGGGCAGCCAGTTGATATTTCTCTTACCTCAATGTTTCTCTCCCTCCGTCTCTCCCTCTCTTTCCCTCTCTCTAAAATCAATGTGCATGTCCTCTTGTGAGGTTAAAAATAATTATTGAGGGCCCCAGAGACATTTGGCTTAGGTGAATTATACTTATCAACATTTACTCTACCAAAAATTAAAAGTGAAAAAATTTTAAATTATATATATTTGTTCTTTTAGAATAACAATTATCCACTGCATATTAACATAACATATATATTTATATAAAATATATTTTCCAGAACTTATTTTTTGCAAATCTCTTTACTGTTTGGCTTAATGAAAGAGGACTGGATTCTCATGTCTGCTTTACATTCAGTCTGTTGCAATATGTTGTCTTGGTTGACGTGCATGGAGAATAGCCGGTCACAAACAGGTAACTCTTACAAAGGAAGCATTTTGTGGACTTACCTGCATTCTAGTGATTCCCCAGGAGTCCAGCACACTTACAATGAATCACTGACCTACAATAACATAGACTTCACTGACAAGACTTAGAGAAGCCATGTTGTTTTCTTTTTCATCATCGGTAGTCAGGAATAAACACTGGCAGATTAGAAGCATTAGATCCAGTCCTCTCCCTCCTCAGGAAAATATTTTTCTCCATAATAAATGTATATGGCTTATTCTATTAACCAACCAAATCTTTCTTATCTTTAAAAATTACTGAAGCAAATTCAGGAGAATACTGAAATGAGAGGACATGAGCTCAGAACTAATTGTGAATGCTACATCTGTAGTGATCAGTGTTCTCTAATGATTCTGGGATGCTCATCCCCACCACATTGCCTGGTGCACTTCTTGTCTGCCCCTGGAAGTCAGGTGTGGTCATGTGACTTTTTTAGTCAATGACATGTAAGTGGAAGTGGCATGTCTCATTTCAGAATGGAAGTTTTAACAACCAATGGTCAGTCTGTCATGTTCCCTAACCCCTTATCTGTATAGAGGAGATTCCATCAGCTTGAAAGAAGAAAAAATGGAGCAGGGTCCTCTGTTGATTGGAAGTAAACATCTATTGTTTTAAACTAGTGAGATTCTGGAGTGGTTTATTTCTTTGGCATACTCAGCCTGTACTGCCTGAATTCACTTTATGGTCCATTAATGCAGAATGCTATGGAAGCAAATCATAAAACTATAAATTATAAAATAGTATAATAATAAAATTAAAATCAGTATAATAGTAAAATGCTGTCAATGATATTAACAAGTTGGAACACTAGATAAGAGTTGCATTGCCTTTGATCACATGTTTATAGAGAAAGTAATATATTTAATGTGATCTTTGAAGCAAATTGTTATGATCAAAATAATACCAATTTGGGATGAATTTCTAATGTTGTAGGCTTGAGTTGTTTTTATGAAAAGAATCTTCATTCATTCTAAAAAATTCATCAGCTGAAAGTATGTGAGAGTCTGCTAGGGTCCAAACAGGGACATTGCTGTCTGTATGTCTGTATGTGAAGGTGGATTGATGAGATCCACCTTCAATGGAGTGAACCATCCCCTGAAAACTTCATAAAAATTATGAGTCCATGTCAGACCTTAGCTCTTTATTTTTTCAAAAATAAGATTTGTTTTATGATACATAATAGAAACTCAAATTAGCAGTGACTTAAACATAATGAAGTTTATTTTTCTCTCATATAGGAGAGTCTATCAGATAGATATTCCATGGTTGGCATGACAGATCTTTTATTCAGGGACCCACGTAGTCTCCTTCTCTCTCTCTGTGCTACTATCCTTAGGGTACAGAGTTTGCTTTTGTTACATAAGACAGCTGCTAGAAATCCCAACATCACATCTGTATTCCAGGCAATATTACAGTAGAAGAGACAAAGAAGAGGGAAAGGGCCTATAACTGATGGGTTTTGAGGAGGTATCTTAGAAGTTACCTTTTAACTTTTCTTTTTAGTCTCTTTGGTCAGAACTTAGTCATATAACTACACCTAGCTGGAAGGAAAGCTGGGAAATTTAGCTTTTATTGTGAGCAACCCTAGCCCTACCTAAAAATCAGGGAGTTTGTTACCAAGGAAGAATGAATATTGGTGTGTCTGCTAGTGGATTCTGCCACACTTTGTTTTATAGCAAGTACTACTTAAAACTACCTGCAGGAAATATTGTCAAGAATAATTCATGAACTAGGTGATTCTTCCCATTCACAGATTCAGTGGGCTCTAGGAGTCTGGAGCTATCTTGCCTTTGATTATAGCACCATGTATGGTGTGAAACCAAGTTTCCTCTGTTTGGAAAGGGGAAATGACAGGGCAAACTGACATACAAGGATCATCCTTAATCACTGAGTGCCACCTGGAGAAGATTATCTCCAGGAGGAAATGATTTGTCCATAGTATATTTATTTTTTTATAAATTTTTGTGTTGATCATTTCAAAGTTATGAAAAGGTTGCAAAGACTCATATGCACTTTACCTAGTTCCACCAGTTAAACATTTTCATTTTGTCCCACTTGGTTTCTCTCTCTCTCTCTCTCTCTCTATATATATATATATATATAGATAGATAGATAGATAGATAGATAGATAGATAGATAGATAGATTCTATATATATATATATAGATAGATAGATAGATAGAGAAAGATATCTCAATTATATGAAAGTAAGTTGCAGAGATCATGCCCCTTTGTCCCTAAATACCTTAGTGTGTATATCCTAAAAGTCAAGAACAATTTCTTTCATAATCACAGCATGATTAACAAAATCAGGAAATTCTACATTGATATAATGACTATTATCAAATCTCCAGTCCATATTTAAATGTCACCAATTACCTCAATAATGCCTATTCTATCTTCTCCTTTTTTCCTGGTGCAGGATCCAGTCTAGGATCACACTGGGTGGGGGGGGGGGTGGTGATCAGGATTTCAACAGAAGAATATGAAGGAGACACAAACATGAAGTTTTTGAAATTCAAGCTTTGAGTACAATGTAATTTTTTAGTAATTTTTAATAGAAAAATGAGGCAAGTCCTGGCATATTATAACTATCAAAGATTTGGAAGCATTTAGAAAATTATTTTAGATAAAGAAACTGAATCACTGGGACGGTTAGTAACTTGTCTAAGATCGCTTAGCAGGTAACTGCCAGTGCTCAGGTTTGAACCCAAGCAACTCGACTCCAGAGACTGCGCTCTGTAACCACTGTGTCATAAAGAATTAATGACCAGAACTGAACACTGGCAGTACTCACTAGAATGCACTATGTCTGGGTGGCTCATCTTGGAGAGCGGGTTCCCTTTCCTGGGCCGGGGTTCATGGTCATGGATTCATCCTGTTCCCAGAGCAGAGGATTATCAAGAGCTAGGCAGGCCTCAGCCTTAGGAGAGCCAGAAGTTTATATTTGTAAATGATAGCTAGGAAAGGTTCTATTAAAGGAGACACATAAGTATTAAAAATTTTGTAACTTATATGGCAACTAATTATTTACGGTCCATCTAAAGTCCCTGTAATAGGTACATTTAGTCCTGCCATCATTTCCATACAATGCCCCACCCACACCTCAGCCCTGCCTGCTGTCCTCAGATCCAGAACTTGTCCAGCTGTGGTCAGGGAGGGTGATTGCCTGGCGCAGGTACTGGGGAAGGTGGGTGCATCTAACTGCTACAAAGATAGGCTTTCAACTAATTCTTCTGTTTTTAGCATCTCCCCACATTCTCATCTTCAAAGGTGCCTGGTACCCTCCCAGGGCTCTGCAGCACGAATCAGCTTATTTCTGGCTGTTGCCTCCTCCCACTGCTGATTTAGGTGTCAGCTTTCGTCTGACTGATGTGTCAGTTACTAGTCCTCCACTCACTCCTCTTTGCCCTTGAGTGTGTATGCTTTCTTCCATTCCTTCACCATCATTTGAGTAGGACTTTGGGAGACAACTGAGATAAATGTGTGTATTCCATTCACACTTCCAGGTATCTCTTTATCAGATATCATTAAAGGTAAGTTGGATTGAAGCGGAACCAAGAAAAACCTCTAGGTCAGTATAAAATCAAAAGCATAGACTCTTATTTTGATAAGACTGTTACTGATAGCTGCTGAGGCAGAAATTAGAGGGATTTTTTTCTTAATGATTGTTAATTCTAGCAAGATTGCACTAAAATTGGCTTCTGTAGATAATTTTTCTACTTAAAAACATGTGTCATCATACACAAAACACATATATGTACATATAGTACACATAATATATATGGGATGTTAAATCCAGTAGTTTATTACACAGATTAATGGAGAGTCACACAGTGAGTTCAAAGCTGACTGTTTCAGGAGGGCAATGGTATTACTTCCCCACCTCTCCCACTCCCCACCTTGTCTTCTCTCCTGCTCACTGACTGTTCTATCAGTCTGACCGTGGCTAACTTAAGGAAAAGTAAATTTATCAGGAGAACATCAGGGGTTCACAAACCCAAAAGGATGCTGGAATATGAGTAAAGGCATGACAAGAACAAAGGAACTTGGAGGGACAGATGCAGGAAGCAGGGAACATGGACAGCCACCCATGAAACAGCCTGGTCAGCGTGTTGCCACTGAGGCTGCTGCTATATGAGACCGACCTTCCAAGTGCTCCTATCCTTGCTATGCTCTCTCTTGATTCAAGGTCTGGGGATGTCCTTGCTGCTATAGGAGGATGTTATCAAGTTTCTCACAACTGTGGGGAACTGGACTTGGTCCTGCAAGGACTTTTCATGGTGTGTACAGCCTGCCTCTCTGAGTCATCCACTCACTGAGGAGGTGTGCATGGGTTGGGCAGAGGACAGATCTGTCCTGTCGGTTGTCAGCTTCTGGGAACTGGGAGATAAGAATGAGGAATTCATGTCTCCAAGGATTCCCCATAAAGAGACCAGGGTGCTGTCAGGAAGCGGGCTGTGCATCAGACACTGGTTGGTCCCACACATTCTCTCAGGTTCAGCACTGTTTACAGCCTTGGTTTTGGCAAACTGTACTGTGTGGGCTTCAGAAGGCTTCCCACTGACAGCACCTTGCCTCCAGCATACTCGGCGCATCTTTTCTGCCTGCCCCAGGGCAGTTGTTCCAGACCCCGGGAGATTGCTCCCAATGCCTCCATGCACAGCCCTAAGGTGGGGAGAGTTATTACCCTCTGGGGCCACCCTCAACCAGTGGGTGATGGATTAATATTTCTCCCTGTCAAATTGTTTGGTAGACGGTTGTGAAGCCATCTATACACTCCTCAGCAGACCATGGAGGGAGCCAGCCCCAACTGCCCCACACAAGCGGCAAATAACTTGATAAATTATCCTTATAGTAGTTTCTTCTTCTTCCCCATTTTACACTCTCTGGTCCCTTACTCTTGCTCCCTGAGATGACATGCCAACTAAACTGCTTGCACACAGGTCTTTTGTTTCAGGCTCTGCTTGGGGCAGGGGAAACCCAGGCTAAGACAGAACACAAATGCAGAGGATCTAGAACAAAGCCAGTTGGGGGTCTATGTCTATGAAAGCAGTGAGAAGTTTTTTTGTGGGTTCTGTTCATTCTAATTTTAAATATTAGAAAAAATAATAATACATTGTATCCAAGGTGTCAGAAACTGCTGTCCCATCTCAGAGGCCCCTGGCATGGACAGACCTTGCATGTATAGTTTGGTCCCCCTTAGTATGGGACAGGCCTTTCTCCTGCCCCACTATCTTACTGGGTATCCAGGATCTGACTCCTCTTGGGTGGACAGACATTGTGAGGTGCAGTGGAGTATCACCAGGGGACAATCAGAGAAGCCCCAGAAAAGTCTTTCTTTCCAGTATGTCCTTCCTACTGTTCACTCACTGGGTTTGGTGTTCTCTTGGGAACTAAGAGCAAAATTAGTTACTGTTTTAGACATGACAGGTGAGGCTATACTGCATTAACACATATACCCCAGATTTCAGTGGCTTAACACAATAAAAGTTTATTTCTCACTTATGCGAAGTCCTCATCAGGCAACTTGTCAGGACAGATGTGCTCCATGTTCTTCCCATCCTGTAGATCCACTGTTTATATTCTCATAATCCCCAGGGAAAGCAGGATCCAGCATAGGTGATCTCTTATATCCCAGGCCTGGAAGTGGCACTCATTACTTCCATCCACATCACAGTAGCTAGACCAAGCACTCAGTCCCACCTACATGCTGGGGGCTGGACAATGTAGACTCCTTGATTCCTGAGAGGAAAACAGAAAGACTTGGTGAGCTAAGGAGTTTCTCTGCCTTGTCAGGCAGGAGGTTTGTGCTCAGTTAGAGCTGAGCCATTCGTGTCCCTTCTCAGGCCCATTCTTGGCACTGGACTTTCCCCTTCTTAGGCCACTTCCCCCAGATTCATCCCTAAGCTGCTGGGATCCCATCCCGTAGTGCCCATCTCCTGCCCCTCTCCGAGTCTCCTCCATCCCCACAATTTCTTTGCCCCTTTCCATGCCCCATGTTCTCTCATAACCAACTTTAAGGAATCATTACATGTCAAGCCTAAATTAAAAGTGGCCAAAATAGTCAAATTTCTTTCTCTAAGGGCATGGTAAGCTCAGGATTTGAAACTTCAGCAGGAGTAAGAAATAATCACATTCCACCCCTTTAATTCAGCAAAGAAGTGGATGGGAAAAGCCCCAAACAATTAAATTTTTATATTCAGAATGACCGAATACGTGTTCTGCTATCACTGTTCTATCCCTTTTCTCTACCCACATCGTCCGTCTCCCATTTCAGGCCCTAGTCATCGCCTACCTGCACTTGTCCGAAGTCTTTGTCTCTACACTACAAACATTGTTATCTTTAACATGAAAATCTGACCGAGTACAGAAACCTTTAAAATAGTTCCTGATAGTCCTGTAGATATTCTTACACTCCACAGCATGTTACCTATGGTAGGCAAAATAATGTACACCCCCATTGCCACAAAGATCTTCATATCCCAATCTTCAGAACTGTGACTATGTTATGATAAATCGACTTTGCAGATGTGATTAAGGATCACGAGATGGGGTATTATTCTGAATTATTTGTGTGGATCCAAGGTAATCACAAGACTTCTTATAGGGTGGCAGCAGATGGATATCAGAAGGAGGTGTGCCAATGGGAACAAGAGGTTTGAGTGCTGTGGGGAAGGGCTCAAGAGTGCAGGAATGCAGGCAACCTCCAGACACTGGAAGAGGCACCCAATGTACTCTCCCCTGGAGCCTTCAAAAGGTATTAGCCCTGAGATATCTTGAAATTAGTGCTGTAAGATTCTTGCCACCCTGCTCCCAGGATACTTTTCCATTTTCATCTCCCATCCTTTTCCCTTCCATCTCCTCTAGCTACAGTGGTAGAATCACTGTCTTTCAAATGGTTTGAAACCCTGCTTATTCTACTCTTCTACTCCTGCTCTTCACCCATCTGGTAAGTGATTAAACTCTTACTCAGGTTCCAAAGTTCAGCCCAAATTCCCTTTACTTAGGACAACACTGTTCTTCCTTCTCTCATTACATTTCCAACACTTCAAATATGGCTAATCTTTTATTAGACCTTTCTCCCTTTCCAGAGCATAAATACCTCTCTAGAAAAGATCATTTCAGTATTTCTAGTTATTAAACCAAAGCCCAAACTACTATGCTAATAAATATTTACTAAAGGGATTGAATTTTACACATTTGTCCATGTGAAATGCTTAAGTATGAAAAAAGAAATGCATATCAGTTGGCTGGGTCATTTTCCACATGATAGGAACTTCAAGCTTTATGCAATGGGAGGCAATTTTCTCACCTACATCCCCACCCATTTTAAAATTTTAATTGGATCAGAAGTAATAATGATACCTGGGTTAACATCATTTTTTAGATCTGGGCTGAACTTTCTAAATCTCCTTTTAGGTGACTGATAATATTTATATATTGTTATGTAAGCATCTGCTGTGCCTACATCACCTGTAAACTTGAATGTGCACAAAACCTTCAGGACAATATAATGATCGTAACAAAGTTCCATGTAGTGAAGTCAATAGATGCTTTTGAGTGAACATTTTAAGCAATTAAAAACCTCAGATTTTAAGAAGTCAAATCTACTATTAAAAGAAGTTTTTATGTAAACATTGTGAACAGATAGAAACTCATAACATTGAACACCAGGTTATATATTATGCAACACAGCTGCTAGGAAACTGATCTTGAGCCAAAATTTTCAAGCCGTTGACTTAAAAAATCAGAACCCTAAACATTTTTGAAAATATGACTTGGAAAAAAGTTCGGGGCTTCCCTAATGTTATTGCTTTCCCTGACTGAACAAGAGAGGCACACTTACTGATATGCCTTGTAAAAACCTAGCCCTTTCAGAATTTACAGGAAGAACAAGAAACATTGCCCAACCACAAATCCATCCATAGTCTGACAAGCCTGAAGACAGAGTCAGCAGCGCGTTTTCATGATAATTTTATCTCCACCCTATAGGTGAGGAAACTGACACCAGGAGGCTGAGTAACTGAACTGCCAGTCCCACAGCCAGTAAAACACAGTGGTCAGACTGAGCTCAGGCAATGAAGTCCAGTGCCTACAGTCCCACTGCAAAGCTGTCCTGTCTCTGAGGGAGGGCTGGCTGCTGTCTCCAAAAAGTGTCACTGTTTTCTAGGTGGCTTCCACTGTAGGTTGGCTGCTAAACACCCAGTGATCACAGTGAGTGAGTAGAGGCTGCACTGGACTAAGTTCAACATAGCAGGTGTGAATACTCCTGTCTCTGTTGTTGGCTGAAACTGTTACAGGCTCTCAAGGTCTGACTGGAAGGTCTAGGGCCTCCAGGCCCCTCAGGAATGTCTGTCTGCTTCCAGAGCTGACTTTCCAATCAGAGGTTTCTGTCCATGGACAAATAAGCAGTGTGCAGCAGTACTCTTTCTGTGAGAAATAATAGACTCCAGATTCCATGGCCTGTGTGCTCCATAATATTAGATTTAATTATTTGAATTTTATTTGTGAAGAAATTAAAGTTTCATTTCCAACATAGAATGAATTTTATTAGTAAGGATCCAACTTATTTAAATTCTTAACTATAGTTTCCTCATACAATGAAACAGGAAATTGTTACTTTTGAGAAACCCCTCACCCTGACTGGGTTCTTGTCCCAAACCACATTTCTGGTTCTCTCTTTTCTGTTAGCCTTGATAGTAGAATTAAGGCTTTTTGGATCCACATGTGGGTATGAATATAGTTCTCCCCTCTTCTATCTCTGACCTGGAAGGAGCTGGAGATAATGCTGCCACAGAATTGTACACAATAAATATGCTTTCACTCTGCCTTTTCTGAAGATTTCGCTTTGTCTCTGGGCCTACTTATGGGAAGACAAAAGTCAAATGAAACTCCACTGTGGGTTCAAATCCATCTTCTCTGAGGGCTGGGTCTTTGACCCTGAGAGACCGCATTATGTTCCTAAGCTCTGACTAGTGCCTAGTTTACGAAGCCTTCTGCACAGGCTGTAGGCTTACCCACACTCCTGGGCCCTAGGGTGACTCTGCTCAGCAGTTGGACACTAGCTGATGACTGCTGGGACCTGGCTCTAGAGGCAGATGTAGCTTCAGGGATGCACAGGAAGTAGGTGTATGGTAAGACCCATAGACTCAGCTCCAATAGCACCTGCTCTATAAAGCTTTCCCTTGTCTCTTTATCCCCCAAGCAGACATAAATCACCTCCTCTGCTGTGCTTTTCCCACACCGGACACACATCTGGCCTACTACCAATTGTGTGTTATTATAAACATTTCTTCACATCCATCTCTGCCTTTCTGATCAACAGCAAACTCTCTGAGGAAAAAGATGATGTTTTGTTTATCATTGTGTCCCTGCTACCCAACAAGATGCCAGAAACCAATACACTGGAGGCATTTAATAAATGTACATATGATTGATGAATGAATGGCTGAATGGATGGATTTTGTGTGCTCCCCTCCCAGAATCTCCAGGAGTAAGATATTGTGGATGACAGGTCTGCCTAAGAGCAACCATCTGCCATGTTCACCTGAGACAGATTGGGCACTCCTCAGAATACTCAGAGACAAGAGGCAAAATGGGGCTGAGCTGGGCAGCTTCTCCTTACTCTGGCCTCTTGAGGTATTTGGCCCCATAAGCTATTTCCTGGAGGTAGAAATGAAGAGCTTACTAGTTGCACAGGCTCCTGAGGCTGTCCTTGGAGCTTCCAATAATAGGAATAGGGCCATGCTAGTCTATAGGAGTGGCAACCTGCTCAACAGCTACAAGCATTAAGCTGCTACTTCAGCACAGGACTGGCTGAAGGATGATGACTCACTACTCTCCTCCCCACTAGAGCCACGAATAGCTGTGCTCATGTTCTCGGATTTTGGAATGGGGGTGGGAGAAGGCTGTCAGACACATCTTGCAGCTTGTCCAGGCATCCTGTACTGGCATTCTGAGCACGCAGAAAGGGGACCATCAGAGCACCTTATTTTACCCTTGGATCTTCTAACTAGTGGGTCAGCCAAAATGCCCGTTTAGACTTTTCCATAAAATGAAAGAGACATTTTTCATTTTCAGCAATAACTTCATTGATTTGGATATTCTGGGTTTGTGAGCTATCTCCTATGTGGCAGAACATTGAATATTCTCAATTAATGTCTCAATTTGATTGCCATCAACTTCAACTGGTATACCTGACTATCGAGCATCATCCAGAGAGAAATCTCCAGCATGAAATTTCACAAACCACTTTTGACACTTTCGCTCTGTCACAGCACTTTCTCCATACACTGCACAAATCTTGTTTTGTTTTGTTTTGTTTTTTTGCATTTCAGTTGATTTTTTATCTTTCTTGAAATAATAAAGTATAGTATATTGGATATATTGCATATTTTCTCCCATCTTCAGTATTAAAGGTTACACAAAAATTTACCAATTTTGATAAGTTTTTTTAAATGCATGCTGATACAACAACTGTTACAATACAATCTAACAGAACTGTTTCAAATGTAGTTAAAGACAAAAGTGCTACCACAGCCATCTTACAAACAAAACAAAACAAACTTTTTGGCCAACTCAATAGTTAGTGAGAACTGTGTTCTCAGCTGCAGAACAGATGTTTCTTCTCTGAGGAAAAGATTTAATAGAAAATAAATTCATACTTTACATGCAGTTAAAAAGATGCATAGAAAAGGCTAGAGCCTTTCATTCTCGATAACTGTTTTTGAAAAAAAGGGACAATAGTGTGGCTATTGTGAGGGGATGGGGGCGGGCGGAAGTGGAAGAGAGTATAAAGAGGATAAATGGTAATAGAAAAAATAAAATAAAAATAAATTCAAATATATATGAGGTCTGTCCAGACACTGTCCAGCCATGTACTATGAAAAATAGAGACACTTATTGAAGAAGATACAAGATACAAGAAAGATTGCACATAGGACAATGGCATTTCAGTCCCCTTCAAAGTAGGCACCTCAGGACCTCACACAATTCTCCCAGTCACCAACAGCTGCCCCATTGTGTTTTCCTGAATGTCATTGACAGTCTGAAATCTCTTGCCTTTCAAAGGTAATTTTAGTTTTGGGAAAAGCCACAAGACACAAGGCACCAAATCTGGGCTGCAAGGGGACTGAGTCACCTGGATGATTTGATGTTTTGCCAAAAAACTCAGTAGGTGTGTTGTGATGAAGCTGCCAATCATCAGTTGCCCATAACTGCAGCCTTTTGAGTCATTGAAATAGCTTCCATGGAGGAATGTTCAAGCTTAACACAAAATTTGACGCAAATTCATTGTTCTACTTGCTCAGTCATTCTGAATGTGATGGCCACACAGTACACATGCTCACTCAATGGCATCTACCACCCCTACTGACTAGTACAATGGAGTCATCATTGTTCACACATGCACATTCCAGTCCATTCTCCTTGGCTACCAGGTTACATCAATGTTGTGCAAACCAATCTCATTGTGTTAACAATGGCTAGACTTTTCCTGGACAGATCTTATATATGTGCAAGAGTGAACATAAATAAATAAATGGTGAAATAAGCTATGCAACCCAACACTCAAATTTCAGAATACTATAGTTTTTTAAATGAGTAAGGAATATCTGTGAGTACCCACAAGTAAATAACTCTATGGTATACTTTTTTTTATTCCTCACTCAAGGATATGCTTACTGATTTTAGAGAGAGAGAGAGAGAGAATCATCAATGTGTGAGAGAAACATCGATTGGTTGCCTCCTGCATGTGCCTGACCAGGGATCTAATCTGCAACCTAGGCATGTGCCCTGACCTGACCTGGAATCAAACCACAACCTTTTGGTGTATGGGATGATGCTCTGACCAACTGAGCCACCCAGCCAGGGCAATCTATGATGTATATATATTTTAAAGATTTTATTTATTTATTTTCAGAGAGAGGGGAAGGGAGGGAGAAACAGAGGGAGAGAAGTATTGATGTGCAAGAGAAACGTGGATCAGTTGCCTCTCACACTCCCCTATCCAGGGCACTGGCCCACAACCCAGGCAGGCATGTGCCCTCAGGAAACAAACCGACAACCTTGCTGTCCACAGGACGCCGCCAGCCCACTGAGCCACACCAGCCAGGGCTGTGATATGCTTTTAAGTGAAAAAGCTAATGATCTACTGTCTGTTTAAAAAAATAAACACCCTATAGATGTGTATGTATGCATATGTATTTTATAAAAGCAACTGTCCATAAGAAATATGCAAACAGTTGTGTCTGTTGGAAAGAAGTGGATAGAAGATAACTTTAATATTTTTATTTTTATTTTGTTTAAATTGTATTTAAAAACAAAAAAGAAAAAACAAATTAACAGAAAAAAGAAAAGTGGGAAAAGGAAATTAACAATTTTTAAAGAAAACAAATTGTCACTTCCCAAAAATTTGAAGTGCATATTTTAAGTGGTTTTAAAGAAAAGCAAATTAAAGCAAGAGTGATGTGCCACTTTTGGCACATCCAACTGGAAACTATTTTTTTAGTGCTAGTAAGTAAGTCAGGATGAGAGTGCGATGAGACAGATAGGTACTTTTTCACTGCGGTAGAGTTTATACCATTTACCTTGGCACATTCAGAACAGTACAGGAAAAATATATTATTAACCTTTAAAAAGTCTTACATTTAAACATTCCAACTATTGAGCCTTTTCGAAGGAAATAATCAGAGATGTGATCAGATATTTAAGTATCAAAATACTAATTACTTTATCATTTATAACACAAAAGATAGGAACAATTTACATGCTCAATACTACTGAAATTGTTAAAGGATAATATGGAGCCATTTAAAAGTTTGTACACAGAGAATATCTAATAATATGTTGAAACCTCATTTTATAATGTTCAGTGAAATCAGAGACAGAAAGTATTTAAGGTATTAATTCAACTTTGTAAGTAAACAAATACCTAGGTATGTACATGCATTCATACAAATATGAGACACTGGAAAATATATAGCAAAACATTAAAATTTGTTACAGCTGAGTTACAATTACAAGTGACCCTTATTTCTTTAGAATCTTCTATTTTTCAACAATGTTCTTATTTTCCACTTATAATCAGGAAAAATAGTCAAGTTAAAATAATATCAAAAGTAAAAAGGAATAAAACTTACTACGTTTTTTGTTAACTAGCATCTAACAGAGAAAGCATTAGCCATGTTCATTTGGTGTACTACTCTTAGTGAAGTGGGTTTTAGGGCAGAAGAGATAAAAAAGTGGCTGATGTCTACTTGTAATGCTCCATAAACTTCTAAATGTAGAATATATTATATTTTTGAATTTGGAATTGTATAGTTCTAATATAACTGCTTTGAAAGGTGCATTAAATATTTTTACAACACTCAGGGAATTCAAATAGATTCATCTGGGTTGTGTGTGCTAATTATGGCCAGATAGATAGATAGGTAGGTAGGTAGACAGATAGATAATAGATAGATAGATAGATATATCTGATATATATAGTTGCGAAGGGTCTGTGCTTCCACAGTTCAGTTCTATCTCAGATTAAGCTCTGCAGTAGAGCAGGCTGGCAAGGCATCTGTATTTTGGACTCGGAGGCTAAAAGGGCTCACTGTATCTCACCATGCTCTCCAGGAAACAAATGTTCCAGATAGCAAGCCTGGAACCAGCAAATGCTCTCCAGTTGTTTCCACGAATGCCTGATGTTTGGGTAAATGTTACTTTTGCTAAGAGGTTGTTTTTTCTTTTAGAATGAGGAGAGAAGATTATGGTGGCAAAGGTTTTTAAACATCACTTGCCTTAATAAGGATTTCTTAAAAATATAACTGAATATTTTATATGGATGATGTTACGCAGATAATATCCTTGATAAGAAAATTTCTTCCCAGTTCCCCATCTTTCCTTTGGTGGCCAAGATCACAGGAGAAAAGGTATTAGAGTGACTCCCATTATTTTCTGTCCAAAATTGCTCTATATATCTATATCAGAACACATTTAAGAAAACAATAGCAACAACCAAATTCATTAGGAGACTAGACAGTCTGGTCCAGATTTTGTAAACATTTATACTTTGCACTTCTTTTAAAGTAAACAGAAATCTCTGGTGTTGGCAGGAGATCGGCCTCTGTGTGCTAATGAAAACACCCCACATGGTCCAGGAGGTATGTGACAGGCCAGTGTCACTCACACAGAACCTGGGAAAATACAGTGTTCCCACATGGCTTGGACAACAAACTTTGTCCTGCTAATGAGATTTGTCAAGATACTTTCAAGTTCCTGACATTAAACCATTGGTTTCTCTAACTAGTCCCAGCAGACATTTGACAATGCTTCTGATTTAATATCATCTCATGGAGAATGAGAGGTTATTCAGTATTTGGGGTAAAAAGACTGGAACCTAAAGTCCGCCTCATTTGACTAAATTTCCATGTGATCTTAGGCACTTATTTTTTTAACCATGGAAGGCTCTTCATAGAAACTGTTAAATCAAAGGCACTTTGTATGAACTCTCATTACTATCTGTGCATTATTTATCTTAATTTCCAAATTATGTAGTCAATGGCAGAATCATCTAAAGAGAGGGCAGGGTAGTTAACTAAGATATGTGTAAAGTCCAACCGGCTGCCAATGCCATGTGGCATGCCTGTGGCACATCCATTTATGTGGTTCAGGTGATGTGTCAACGCAGACACTCTTCTTTTGGGCTGGCAAGTGGGTCAGTCCGTGGATTAGGAGTGCACTGGCTCTGGTGCGTATGTTCTTTATTCACCTGTGCTATTCCAGAGACTTTGAATGTCTGAGTGATAAAAAGCTCTTTGAAATCCAGTCTAGGTTTTGTTCCTATTCAGTTATGTAAGTCCAACTTTTTCATTTCTAAATACATTCTGACTGCTGTGTTCTAGTTAATCAAATAAAATGGCATTTTGTGAAAGAAATTAGATATCAGTACAATTATGACAGGCTATTTCTTCTCCTTTTTCTTTTTTTTAAAAATGAGGGAAAAAATAGAGATAAAAGTTTCCAAAGACTACAGAGGCTCCCCAAGCCTCCTTTGTGAATGCCAAATGCCCCCAGAAACACATTCAGCCACTGACTCCCCAACGCAGCTGTGTGTGGTTCAGGCTCCAAGCCTGGCCTGCCTTCCAGGGGGGTTGTTTCCAACATGCCTTGATCGTAACTGCACTGTCCTTGGAAGTTTTTCTTAACCTGGAGGGTCCAGATACTCTTTAGTAACCCAAGTCCATCTTCCAGGCTCATTCCCCTAGAGCCAGAGTGTGAGCATTGGTTTGAACCCAGCTCAGCCATGTCTTTGGACAATTTACCTAATCTTACCTACAAAGTCTCAGTTTACTTATCTATAAAATACCTGTCAGATCTATGGCAAGAATTAACCAAGATAAAGTATGTAAAACGCTATTAGAAAAAACATACAAATGGCCAAGAAGCACATGAAAAGATAGATGCTCAATGTCGTTAGTCATTTGGGAGCTGCACATCAGAACCACAGTGAGATACCACTTCATGCACCTAGGAAGACTGGAATAAAAAAAATGGAAAATAACAAATGTTGGTGAGGATGTGGAGAAATTAGGACCCTTATGTTTTGCTGGTGGTAATGTAAAACAGAAGCTGTGAAAAACAGTTTGGCAGCTCCTCAATCAATTAAACATACAATTAGCATCTGATGCCATCATCCCACTCCTCAGTAAATACCCAAAAGAACTGAAAATGGGCGCCCTAACAAAAGTTTGTACATGAATATTCAGAGCAGCACTAATCCCAACAGCCAAAACATAGAAACAGCCCATTTGTTCATCAGCTGATGAATGGGTAACCAAAAAGTGGTATACCCATAAAATGGACTATTACTCAGCCATAAAGAGGAGTGAGGCACTAATATATGCTACAACCTGGATGAAAACTTAAAAATATATGCTAAGGAAAAGAAGCTAGATGCAGAAGACTCTATATATTATATGAATCAATTTATATAAAATATTCAGAGTAGGTAAATCCACAGAGACAGAAAGCAGATTAACAGTTGCCAGGGACAGATTAGCAGTTGCCAGGGATTGCCAGGGGAGAATGGAGAGTGTGACGGATATGGGGTTTCCTTCTGGAGTGATGAGAATGTTCTGGAATTAGATAGATAGTGGTGATTGTTGACAACATGGTGAATAGACTGAATGTCACCACAGGTGAATTGAATCTTACATGTATTTAGCCACGATAAAATATGTTATTATGTAGTAAACAGTCAATAAACATCAGTTATCATTACTAATAACTTCTGGCATTTTTATGTATTTTCAGAATAATATTACCTGACAATTATTATCTAATGATACTATGCAGTGGGTTTTATTCTATTATTATCTCATTGACATACTTCTTGTCTCTCCAAGCTGTGTGCTTCAGCAGATCAGAACAGGACCTCACAACCTCCGGCCAGGCCATGTCTCTATATAGACAGAACTTCCTGCATGAATTCATTTGCCAGGTGCTGAACATCTTACCTGCCCCAAGGTGTTTACCCCATGGGCCCACTTAGAGCTCTGAAATTCCACATGAAATTCCACATTCCAAAGGAGCTCTGAAGACTCCTTTGTGTAAGGCACTGTGTCTCTGTTGGGCCTCAGTTGGAATGCAGGTTTATTATCTGGCAAAATTAATATAATGTACCAATAGGCCAGAAAATTTAACACTTTAGCATGAATTAATCCAGTCACCAAAAGAGGTATCTGAGGAAATAGGACCCTGCACAGGACATGTGGTGGGAGATGACTGAAGTGACAGTTTTGCCTGGTAAGCTGAACTTCAGTGAGTGGCTCTGAACCGCCAAGGCAGAGGGAGAAAAAATTACTCTGGAGGAGGGCCGCTGAAAGGGGGGTGAGGAGATTGCAGAGGCAAATTTCACTTATTTGACATTTTACCAAGGTCTTGTGTTATGCCCAAAGCTGTTATGCCTGCCACAATGGGGTAAGCACACTCAGTATGACAGCCAAGGTCCTTTTGAGTGAATAAATGAGTGAATGGATGATGCCTAGAATAATTTTAGAGGATCCCTTTCCTATATCCCTCTCTTTTATCACCATAACTAAAATAATAATGCTAGCAGTTAATAAGGCTTATTGTGGGCTAAATAATCTACGTAATTATTTCACTCATTCTGCCCATAATCCTGAGATACTGCTATTATCCTCAATTTGCAAAATATTTTTTAAAAGGAAACTGAACGTTAGGAAGGTTATGCAACTTGCCCACATTGAAGCTCAGTGGAGCCAGATTTCATCCCTCCAGGGCTCCGGCAGCTGTAATTGTTAATATCGAGGCAAGACCATTGTAGCCCCTATGGGGACAGCACATCAAGTGCTCATTCCAGTTTGGGCTGGCCTGTTTCCTTTGAAAACAAAACTAAGCAAAAAGGCATATTGAAATGATGGGTAAAACTTACAACTCTTACTGGTTGTTAGGTGAAATTCATTGCAATGTTTAGCTTGTGTGGAGTACATACGAGTTATAGAATACTTTTTAAATTTTGTTTAAACTTTTCTAGGGAAGAGTCATTCATGAGTTATAGTATTTACTCAATGACTTCTAGGATAGCATTATGAAAAGTAACTTTGGACAATTCAAAACCCTGTGTTGAGTGTTCCCTAGCTTTGATAGTAACTATTACATAAACTGGGCCAGTTTTCCTTATGCTTATGCTGATTGTTTATTGCATTTATATTCTTTTCAAAGCAGCTGAAAGAAAAACAAGGCTTTAGGTCCAAAACATGTGGGCATAGAGTGTTATATAACTAACTCATCTGGTAATATTTGGGATGTTTCACTATCCAGTCCAATGTTTGGACAATATGTGCAAGTAAATCTGCATATGCATAATTTGGGGATGAAATTTGTAAGCAGACTGAGTCAATTTAGTAATCTTTTTTTATTTTTCTATATATCTTTCTCTCCAATGACTCAAAAACTCAGTGTGGCTTTTATCTAGAATTTCTATTATTTCCTTAATCTGGAGAATTTTACTTTCATAGCCGAAGAATTGCTAGGCTGTATCTTTTTCACCCAATCAATTGTAAAACATTAATTTCTTCCACAATGTGATGGCCCCCAGAGGCACTGAGCAGGGAATTAATGCATCAGAGTTTAAATCTAAGAGTGGTGTGACCAGGAGGATCTGTCCCTTTCTTACTTGAGCAGAGGGATGGAGCGGTTGGGCACACATTACAAACCCAGCCGTGCACATGTGGTAACGTGTTACTCCCAACACCCATCAGTCCTCCATCCTCCCACACACCCCCTCACGCCACACACAAACCCACATGCTGGCAAATGGCAAAATTAATGCAACCAGATGGGTGAGTGGCTTTCGAGTAGCTGAGACCATATGATGCAATCAGAGATTTTACTTGAGGGAGATGTTAATTACTTTGTGTCGGATAAATACTATAATATATGGGGGAAGGAACTATTACTTGGAGTTGATGCCTGATTTAGAGCATGAGCTGTCAGGAAGCTGCTCGGGTTGGTAGCTTTAGAATCTACACCCTCAGCAAGGCTCCCTGAAAAGATAATTAAAGGACTTCCAGCTCTGCTAATCGCAGAATGTTTACATAAGGCAGATAGTAACAGAAAAACTTTTCAAAATTTGTATTTTGATTTCTGAGCTTCTGCAGGAATTCCTATAAACTGTGCTCAACTTAAATGTTTATTAGCTCATGGGATGCTTGTTGAACCTTTCTTACTTTCAGAGCAGGGAGCTATCTGTGAATCTGAAACGGGCCTGACATGAGGGCAGAGCAATGCCCCAACCAGCAGTCAGGAACGCAGCAAGCAATTACTTACTGAGTGGCTGCTCTGTTTTAAAGATGGTACTGTGCACTCCGGGTAATAGAAATGTTCTTTCTCCCTTTGAGGAGACCATAGGCGAGATGGAAAATGCAAGACAGGAGCATACAACTGACCAAGATGCCTATGCAAGAGTTATTTTTCTCTTAACCAACAGAACTCTAATTTTGTTTGGTAGTAATGTGCCCTGCCCTGAGTAATGAATTATCTAAGCCAATCATGGCATGTCTTTTCTCTTTTCCTGGAGACTCCTTTTCCTAGCCTCTCAAGGTAAGGATGACACACTTGTCACTTGACACACTTGTCACTTCCTTCCACCTTGGAATATTTATGTGAGGGTGTAATACCTGAGTTGAAGTAGCAATCTTGTGATGGTGAGGTTAAAAAGCACATAGATGAAAATCCAATTGGCTGATAAGGGTGAAAATAAAGGGTAGAAAGACATTTTTGAGTTGTTGATGAAGTCTTGGAAGCACACAATAAATATCCTTAGGGTTTAACTTTCCGTCAATGTGGTCTTCTATGACAAGTAACTGAAGGCCTTCTACACTGATACAACATATATTCATAAGCCAATTATCAGTCAAGCACTAACAAGTTCTAAAAGTTGGGATGTTGAGTATTAGAGAAAGAACTAAGATGGAACTATTTATCAGACACTGTGTGCAAGGTATTCTGCTTGCTGTTATGAGATATACACATGGGGAGGCCCAACAGATACTACCTCTGCTGCAACAGAAGAAGTAGAACTTGAGCTAGGCCCTGGGGAGTGGTTAGAATTGAGACAGATAAAAGGAAGGAAAGGAGCCTTTCTGGGGAAGGAGAGCAACATACGCAAAGGTGGGGTGGTATGAATGGTCTTGACTTCCGCAGAAGACAGTGACCAGGTCATGTTGAAAGAAGCAAAGGAGAAGCCCTGGGGAGGAAAGAGAAGGCAAGTGGTGGGTGGGAGTTGATTGTTGAAAGTCAAGAATGTCACATGGAAGAGTCAGGGCCTGATCATTAAGTAATTTGGGAACCACTGAAGGCCAAAGGAAGTACATGAAGAAAATAGTTACTATTTAAATGTGGGATGGAATGGAGGTGATAAGAGTCTGGGGATAGATGAACCAGTTAAAAACTGTTCTAGAAATAATATTAATAACACTATACTGGCAATAATTAATGCATATATAACATTTATTATGTGCTAGACCCTACTCTAAGTGCACTTTACATATACTAACACATTTAACCCTCAAATGACTTTGTGAGATAGGTATGATCACTTCTACAGATGAGGATCTGAGGCACTGAGAGTTCTCCTAATTTGTCAAAGGTAACACAATTAAGAAAAAGCAGTAAGAAAGCAGTTAAGTACTAATATGTGCCTGAGGGCTTACACTACGGTGATGTATCAGGGAAAAGAAAAAAAAATTCAGTCTAGTAAGCTCTGTAATCCTGTCACTAAATCCATCAACAGAAGCTCATAAAAGTTCCTTTGACCTATATCCAGTTGCTTCCAGAACTCTTTCTGGACCTTGCCTTTCAAAGCTTTTAACTCAATCTTGCAGATTCTGCACTGCAAAATCATCCCCATATTTCTCATTGTTGTTCTCAAGCCCCTCCCATGGAGTTGCTTTGACTTCTCATTGGTTCATGAAACATTAACCCTAAGTGCTCTGTGCTCTGATCACAGGGTCATGGCCCTGCTCCCACTCCTATGCCCAGCCTGCCTTACCTCTTACAGCCCCAGGCCTCCAGCTTGCCCTGGAGGAAAAGCAGGCGATGAATATGAGAGAGATTATAGGGGGGAAAATTGTTTTTGTTTTTGTTTTTAAGAATTAATTTATTGACAGATTGCTTTCAGGGGATAAAAGAAAGGATAATGTTATAAACACCAATTTTTCTAGTCTCAAGAGTAGAAAAATAATTTTACCACCCACAGAAGGTAAAATATAGAAGAAGGTCAATGATAAGATCAAAATGATATTAAATGATATAAAATGATACACTCTTCTGGCAGAGTGGCAGAAAGTATTAAAGATCATTGAGCCACATCCTCTGATGTTGGCTGTGTGCGGAACCTTCAGTCAGAGGGGTCCTGGATGTACGCAGCATAGGCTGAAATAGTCTAAATGAAGTCTGGGGCTCCAGATGCTGTTTGGGAGTCAAAAACATAGTTAAGGATGTGAAAAGTGAACTGAGACTCGAGGTGGAGCAAGCGGGTATCAATTGAAACACCTTAAGGGCCCAGGAGACAAAGCCCCAAACAGGAGGCATGTAAGTACAGAGAAAACCAGGAGCCGGAAAAGGGGACTAAGAAGGAGCAGAAGATCTGACGTACAATCTTGGCATCAATGCCAAAGGACTCTAGAAGTGGAGAGAGCTTGAAGGAGTTTTACCTGAGTCAGAACTCTCAGAGAGAGATCAAAGTGGAATTGAAAAATAATTTTCCTAAAAGGATCTCCAAACCTTTAGAGTTTATCCTTCATTAATATACTTCCAGATTATGCCCATTGATTATAACCATTCACCTACTGAAGAATATCTTGATTGCTTCCAGTTTTAGGCAATTACAAATAAACCTACTATAAAGATCAGTGTGTAGGTTTTTGTGTGGACATAAGTTTTCAACTCTTTTGGGTAAAATACTAAGGAGGATGATTGCTGAACTGTATCCTAAGACTATGTTTCATTTTGAGAGAAGCCACCAAACTGTCTTCCAAGGTAACTACACCATTTTGCCATCACATCAGCAGTGAAGGGAAGTTCTCGTTGCTCCGCATCCTCGCCAGCACTTGGTGCTATCAGTGTTCTAGATTGTTGGCCATTCTAACAGGTGTGCTGTGCTATCTCCTTTTTGGTTTAATTTGCAATTATTTCCTGACATATGATCCAGTGTCTTTTCATATGGTGATTTGCTTTCTGTATATCTTCTTTGGTAAGGTATCTGTTAAGGTCATTGGCCCATTTAAAAAATTAGGTTATTTTCTTATTGTTGAGTTTTGTAAATTCTTTGTTTTGGATAATAGTTATTTTTATCAGATGTGTCTTTTGCAAATATTTTCTCCATGTCCATTAATTTTAACATGTCTACTTTCATCTCATCCTTGTCACTGTAGAGTTTTTCTCTGAGGATCAAAAATGAACCTTTTTTTTCTCCCTAGAATTATGTTGTGCCATGTGGTAACCACTAACTATATGTGGGTATTTTCATTTAGATTAATTTAAATTAAATAAAATTAAAATTCAGTTCCTCCATTGGACTAGCTACATTGCAAGTGCCGCATGTGGCTAGCTAGTGTCATAGGCAGAGCAAACAAAGAATATTTCCATCGTGCACACAGTTCTACTCTTGAGATTCAGGGGGTTACATTTTTTCAGGGGATTATATTTTCACAAGATAAGAACATACTGCATTTTCTGCATGGAGAGCATAATGTATCTACATAATGCCAGAATAATCTTTTTATTTAATTTTGCTTCTTTCAAACATTTAAATTTCCATCTAAATGGATCAATATTAAAAATAGTAAAGGTAATTTGCCACTATTCCCAGATGCTTCTGGCGATTATAAATGTCTACACAATTGCTATTATCTTTTCATAATTTTTATTTATTCTTTATTTTTATTGTTGACACTATTGCAGATGTCCCTATTTTACCCCCCCTTTGCCCACGTCCACCCAGCCCCCACTCCCCTTTTGCTATGGCCATCACCACAATGTTCTCTGTGTCCATGGGTTATACAGATATGTTCTTTGTCTTCTTTTCATAATTTTTTAATCTGTTTAAAGGCCTGAATTACTTACATATTCCTTGAGTCTCAATTTCTTCAGATAGAAAACGAGAACATAAGTATTCATTAGGAAATCAAGACTTGACTCTCTTTTGCCTGATTTGAATATCCAAGTATGCTATAGGGATAGCATGCCCATGAATAAATGGAATACAGTTTCTGTTTTAAGTACATACCTAAGAGCCAGCATCTACTAGACCCTAGATGAAGAGACATGTGGCACAGATCAAATTAACAAGAGCATTAAATAAATAATTGAAATGGCTCCAACTAACTAACCAAGCAAAGTAAATAAATACACCCTAAATTGGCAGGATGTTCTTGGCAATCCTACATCCAATCAATGTTTGCTGATTACCAGTGTTCTTGATGAAATTAAAACACAGTAGTTTGCATATATTGTACTCTAAGAAATATTTTTTTAACAAGAATGCTTGCTATTCTACCAAGGATGACTTAATGTAATGATGAGATTTTGCAAAGCTGTAGTATGCATCATTGATAGCTTTGCTGTATTTTTCTCTTCCATTGTAAACATAATGTATGTTTATATACTTCAAACCTTTATGATGTTTCTCTCCAAAGATATAAAAGAGACATACATAAAAAGCCTAGTGATAAATATTTACAAGTTTTGTTTTCCTAGTCCTATGTCCTTGCCTTTCTTCTCTCTCTCTCTCTCTCTCTCTCTCTCACACACACACACACACACACACACACCTGGTGTTATAGCTGGCAAGAAAACCTTTCAACAAAACCATTCACGGCATCTTTTATACTTAGCATCACATAATCCAGAATAGAAAGTCAGCATATTTCTTTTCTCTTCACAACTTGATGAGGATTGAGTGGTGACCGTAGGAAGACATTTTCCATCCTTCTTCTCTTATCTCCCCATCTTTCTGGATGCTCAGGACAAGAGTGCTGTGCTTATTTTTCTGTTTAAAAATCAAGTATTTCCTGTGAGTCATCACGCAGAGGAGTAATGTGATTCCATCTTATGGCTGAGTAAACACAGAGATCTGATTTCAGGCTAGGGAAAAATTTCAAAGTGCAAATATAAATCACATTGTTGATCCTTTTTTGCCTCTTCTAAGAAATCCTGCCGGGCATCCAACACAAGGCTGAAAATCACACTTCCTCCTTAAGCATGTGACTTCCCACTTTTCTTCACCCTTTTTTGTTAAAAGCATGACATTTTTTTCTTGAATGTTTCTTTTCTTACAACTTGGGGGATGTTTATAATTGATTTCAAAGTTAACTAATTTTGATTATTAGTGTTTGGATAATAAGGTAAGATGTTTCAGGACAAAACATCAGGGTATAGTCTAGAGAAATGTTTAATAAGAAAAGAGCTGGGGCAAACTATTAGATACACAAATTAATCTATTTTTCTATCTATGTGGTTCTATAGCTGAAATACAGAGAAATTAAGAACTTTACAAGGGCAGGTAGGAATGGTTAAAATATTCTTTGCATCTTGTAATCCCATGCGGGTTTTCTTATTGCCTCATGTCTTTCATTCCTGAAAAGGGGGAATGCAATTCATAGCCTATAGCCATCATGAAGCAAGAATACTAAAGAAGAAAAACATCTATCAACTTCTTTGGCCATTTGGCCAATTTGGGAACTTACATGAAGGAAGGAAAGAATGAGACAGATGCGGTCAGTGAGAATGGAAACATGTGAAGAGTGGGCGAGCTGGAGCAGATTCATTACTCCAAATCCTGCCATTTCCTTAACCACATCAAATCAGTTCTGGCCCTGTTTGAACTATTACTTCAGTTTATGATTAAATAAAATCCATTTTCTCTCTCTCTCTCTCGATTGCAAATCTCCTTGCCTCATCTCCTGCAAATCTCCAAATCCTCAAGTTAAGGATTTGGAAGTCCGCACAACTAGGGTTTTGTGAATAGATGAAGTAAGAAGGATGACCATGAAGCCCAACAGTAACAAGCATTTTACTTCCAGGACTGGAAGGGGGAGAACTTCCCAGAGGACGCCTTGACATCCTAGATCAGTGATACACCCTCAGTAGATTTAGCTTCTTGCACTTGCACACATCTCCTGTCCCACTGGAAGTCTACTAGTCCCTGCCACACACTGTTTTATCATCAGAGCAGCTTGAAACAGGGAGCCTGGATTCTTTCCCTGAGCATTTGCTTCTGCGGAGCCTTCACACAAGACAGTATGAAGGAGCCTGTTTGTTGGATACAATATTTTTTTATTATTTCCAAGAGTTAATTCTGTTTGGATATAAAGATTTATAGACAAAATAATATCCCTTAGAGTGAAAGGTGGAATGGAAGAGAGGTGCAGCAGGTGCTGGGGCTTACATGTTGGCTGGACTTCAGTTGCCAGTGCCCGCACTTCTCCGGCTATTGAAGCCCACTCTGCCTCCCATGTGGGAGGCCTGACAAACAGAGGAATTGTCCCTGACGAGAAAAGCTCTCGTTCAATGACTGATGGGAGTTGGTATGTAAATGTTCCAGCTCCTTCACCTTCTGGGGTGCATATTCTACACTGGCTTTCAGAGTTTCCCCAGTGGGACTAGACTCCACTTATACATGGCAATAGCTGGGTTCCTAACACCCTTCAGTGGCTGGCTTCCTACTTTGTCTCACTTTTCCTGTTTCCTCTGATGATGACCTTCTCCTCTTAAACAAACTATTTGATTTGCACTTGAACCCCTCTTTCAGGGTTTGCTTCTCTGGGAGGCCAAACTAAGATAGGAAGTTATTGGAAATTTGACCTACTACAGGGTAGGGCAAAAGTAGATGTACAGTTTTGAGTACATGAAACAGAGTTTATTCTTGCATTATTATTTATTAATTTTTGTATGATTTTCAATATAAGCATCTATAAACCTACTTTTGCCCATATATATATATATATATATATATATATATATCCCATATAAATTATATATACATATATAATTTAAAAGGAAAACTTTTACAAGTAACTTGTGCCTAAGCACTTTACAGATATAAATCTTATAAATCTTTTGAGACTTTCTGAGTCAAGGTACCAAAGAAAACTTGTATATTTGAATTCTTTGCAACAGTAGAAAGTAAATGATTTCAGTGTTTTCTGCTTCAGTTTCTCTTATTAAAACTGAGTAATTGTAATAGTCATCACCCATTTTTATGGAATTTTAAGTTTTATTGATATTTTAATAATACAACTAATTCACATAATTCTATTTTTAGTTCAACCAATGGTTGTTGATGTTACCAGGGGGAGACCCTAAACAGGCCCCCCTCCCACCCCAGCTTGCTCCTCAGTTCTTGACTTGCTCACAAGAGATGAATTCAAGCCAGAGACAAACATGTGGAAATGAGACAGCATGTTCATTTATGAAACACGTACAAGCACAAAGCTGCAAGCAGACACCCAGGTGGTCTGAATGCCCCTGGTATAAAGGAAAGAAAGTTGTTAGTCAGTTTGTTCCATATACTTGAGCCAAGGCTACAAGTAGGCACTCAGCTAATCTGAGTATGCCAACTATTGGGGTTCAGGGGTTATATACTTTAGTCAGTTTCTAGGTTCTCCCTCCTTCTCCCCTTCTAAAAATCTTGAGAACAATGTGCAACTACAAAGGCTTTCTTTCTCAGCTAGTAAAGGCTCTTTGTCTTAGTTAGTAAAATTGCTACAGAGTCTCAGGGACTCCCCTCCACCTGTGCTGTCTCTGCTTGTGATGTTCAGAACACTCATAAATCTCATCAGACCGGCTCAGGACTGTCGAGTCCATGAGTGAGACAGGTGTCCTTCCTCCTCCTTGCCTTAGTTTACTACCTGTTTTACCTAACAGTTGGCACTACCTCGACACCAACAGGTATCCCCAGTTTGGGGTGTTGTGAAGAAGGAAAGTTTATTCAGTACAAAACTGCTCAATGGTGATATGGTATGGCTGTGAAAACAGCATGGGTGAGAGACAGCCCTGGGGCCAGGCCCCTTTCCAGCTACACAGATCTACTCTGCGCTTCTATGGTCTGTTTTGTGCTGCACTGGTCTTCTCTTCTGCTCTGGTGAAAGATCTACAGAGTTTCAGCTCATCCAGGGAGATGCAGTCCTTCAGTCTATGAGGGAACACCAAGCCAAAGGGGAGATGACTTACATGGACAAAAGTCCCCACCTCTGGCCCTTGATTGTCCTATCTTTATACAAATGAACACTCTAAATCCTCTCAGTTTGATTGGTCCAAATGGCACTCTCCTGATAAGTCAGAATAGAATGCTCTGATTGGTCAGAGCTGTGCATCTCTGACTGGATGTGGAAAGCCTCAGTCCTATTAGTTGAAATAGGTTCCGAAAACTCCTTTATAAGGCCTGCTCACATGGCAGAAACACAGTGTAGGCAGGCAGTTCAATGCAGAGGCAGGTAATTCAGTGCAGGCTCTCTCTGAAGTGCAGTTAGCATGAGATGGCCTGTGCAGGGATGGCTGGCAGGCCCTGTTTTTAAAATTTGAGCCCAGTTAGCCACCAGGAACCCTTCTTAGTAGATGTCTTTTTTTTTCCCTTCAGGGTTCACATTTATTATAACAAAATGACCTAAAATATATTAAAATGCACTGTGGTATGGCATATAATAAGAATGAAAAATTTCTTCATGAAGACATGAAATTTAAAATCAGACTGTCCGGGTTCTGAAGATTTTTTTAACTGTAACTTTGGGCAAATAAATCACTCTCTGTGCCTTAGTTTCCTTATTTGTAATATTGGGATAATAATTGTTCCTAATTCATAAGGTTTCTGTGTGGATCCATGAAATCATAACTGTGCAGAATTTAGCAGTGCCTGGCATATAGTAAGAACACGATAAACGGTGGCTGTTAACTTCCATTGTAATTACTCCTCAGTTTGGGTTATGTGATGTCAGTCTCCAGTTATTTTCAGAAGTATTTTTGTTGCTGTTCCTCAGGGCTGGGTTATCCCCTGGGAAAATGTAAACAGCCATGGATCGGGCATGCATCTGTTAAGAGTGTAACTATGTTTCTGTAAGTAAATTAGAGCTTCTCAACGCTTTCACCCCCACCATTGATCACAGATTTAAGCAAGAAATGAAAGACAATTATATTACTGAAGCACAACAAGAAGTCTTCCTGAAATTAAACACTTTCCTGGGTCTTGGTGACAGTAGGCTGGTAATGATGAGGGAAAAGAATAGTTAATTTAGTTATCTTCCCCCTACATCTTCTTGTCTTCCCAGTGACATGGCAACTGGTTAATCACCATCAAACCGCTCCCTCCTCCTACCCTCCTCTATCCTCACTGTGTTGCCATTGTTTTAGACTTTATTACTCATTATAATGTGTTGACTTTCAACTTGTATCCCTTTTGTGAGTCATCAATTGACTTAATCTGTGTGTTTTATAATCCTCTGATTCTTTGGATGGCACCTGGTAGTTTTTGACAGATGTTATTATCTTAATGAAGCACCAAACAATTGGAGCATTGTGCATGTGTCCTTATGTTCCTAACTCTAAGTGGTTTTCCCCTTATTTTCCCATGTTCCAAGATTTCCTAGAAATTTAATAAGTATTAAGCATATGAAGTCAATTTAGTCAAAGAAGGTTGCACATGATTTATTCCTTTACAAGAAACAGATACATGGAATTTTTCTCATTCTAAAAAGAAATCCTCTACTTATTTAACCTTCACATATTTACTAAATATCCATTATGTATCCAGTACTATCAGGAACTTAAAGGAGAAGGGTGTGGAGCATAAGGAGGACAAAGACAAGGAGAAATAAAAGGAGGAGAGAGGGGAGATGGAGAAGCAGAAGGAGGAGGGGAAAAGGGAGGAGAAGAAGAAAAGGAAGGGGGAACATCTCTAACCCTTCATAAGTTTACACTCTTTTGGGAAATAATACGTATAGGTAAATAAATAGAGGGTACAAATGGCATAGTGCATTAACTAAGTTCCTGACCCCACTGATGCCTGGACTCAAATATTTAAAGGGTTCATACCTTCCATCAGTTTGTGGGCTAATATGTAAAACCTCCATAAAGAAATCATTTTTTAAAATTCCAATCTTGATACTGAATCCTTGGAAAATCTTAGAAGTCATTACTTCTCCTACACACCCCCACCCCACCAAATTACAAGTAGAGTGCAAATTAGTGGGGCAGGGCGGGGAGTGATACAACTGAGTTCTGGAAGCTCTGCTGTCAGATTCTCCTGCATGGATCTGAAGTCCATGTCAAGCACACAACTGAAGATGTTTCCTTACTGCTGGGAAATGAATGGAATTAGTCTATTGTTATTGTTATTTATTGCTATAAGGATCTCTGGGGGTCTTTCCAAGAAGGTAAATTTCACAAACTGTAACAAATGGAGCAAGTGGTTTATCTTGCTCTTTGCTCTTTTATTGTCACATTTATTTATTTATTTATTTAATCTTTACCAAAGGCATTTTTTTCATTGCTTTTAGAGAGATGGTAGCATGGAGAGAGATTGATCGGTTGACTCCTCATATGTGCCCTGATCGGGACTGAGCCCACAGCCGAGGTATATGCCCTGACTGGGAAACAAACCTGCAACCTATTGGTCTATGGAATGATTCTCCAACCAACTGAGCCACATTGGCCAAGACTATCATCACTTTTAGAGAACAGAGGGGCCTGCCCATTGAACCTTCTCAAATGAGGACACAGGGTTATGTTTGTCACACAATGGCCTATTATTTTTTTCACATAAGACATAAATTAGTCAGAATACCACCTACCCCTGTGAGGCAATAATGTGGATTTGCATGGAACTCTGTGGTCACCTCCCAAAATACAGGCTCATATCTTCTTTGGAATTTCACAAAATAATTTCACCAACAGAGGACCAAAAGCTTGTGTGTATATCATCAAGACATTGCGTAATGTTGTTGAGTAGAGATAAATAAAGGGATGATAAAGAAATTGACTATCTTAGAGTTCTCAAACTTCTGCCTTATTGCTTAACTTAGATCCAAAATTGACCTAATTCATAAAAAGGAGTTGTGGCTGAATTGGCCAAGTGGTTAAATAGTGTTAACGGGCACATTCAGGAAGGATTCACAAAAGTTATGGATCATGAGCTAAACTCTGATAAATTGGTAAGATTCAGATATTTAAAGTATATCATTTTAAGTTGGGTTCAAAGCTTATAAATAGAGAAATATGGGAATTTATACTGAGAAAAAGATAAGGAGACATTTTCAATAAACCATTTTGGAGATAGCCTGAGATTTAAAATGTGACAAAGAAGGTCTCATCAAAAATTATTCCATATTTTATTATATCCTTGAAACCAATGGGGAGTCAGATTAGGAAGAGCAAGGATGAGGTAAAACATTTTTAAACATTTGACTTTAAGGTGTTGATGTGGTTTTGAAGAGGCCTGTCCTTTTGGATGGATGGAAAAATGAAACTGAAGCATACTAAAGGGGTAGGTGGGAGTCAGAGAATTGAAGATCATCCATGCAGATGTTCCAGTTAGAACCATGAGAGCTGAGGGTTCTCTCTGGAGTTCACAGAGCAATGAGTGCAGAGGGCACATAGGAAGACGACAGGGATCCATACAATGTGGGAGATGAAAAAGGAGGACAAGTGAGATCAGGGCAGAAAAAGAAGACTGCAAGGCTAAAGCACATAAAGAAAACTAAGAAGTCAGAAAAAAATAATAATAAAGGCTGAATTTCAAGAAGCACATGATCAATAGCCTAAAATGTTATGAGGTAAAGTCAGATGAGAATTGAGGAAAAGCCATTAAACGTTATCACATTCAAGAAAGAAATTCCAATGTTGTGATAGAGCTAGAAGTCAGAATATATAGCAGTTGAAGCAATGAGAGGATGCAAAGAAGTGGCCAGAACTTGAACAGAAAATGAAGCAAAAAAATGAAAATAAATGAAAGGCGAAGGTGAATGTTAGGTGAAGCTAGTGAAGCTTAAGCTTCAGGGCCCTCATTTACATGGACTCCTTCTGAGGTGGTAGAAGGAGCCCTTGCAGTCTGTCCATTGTAGATTTTTGCAAAAGCAACATATTTTAGCTGCACTTGGCTATAAGACCAATTCCTTTCCACTTTAACTTCCCCTCAGTTCGAGAATCAGTTAAGGGAAAGTTGAATTGGAGATACATTTAGTTTGGATACATCAGGATCATGGGGTATAAAGTCATATCAGGGTAAAGTTATTATGGGTTGGTCAGCTGTAAAAATAGCTTCTAGAGATATTTTCTGCCTTCTTTACCCAGTATCATGACATGAGGAGATTAACAAAAAGTTGGTCAAGTCTTGCCAGTATAAAGGGTATTTAAAAGTTGTTTCTTACATCCAAGAGATCCAAAATGGAGGTGGAGTAGGTGGAAGATACACTCACTGCCCCCCAGGACAAACTAGAATTACAACTAAAATATAGAACAACCAACCTGAATAACCAAAGACTAGCTGAACCCAAGCCGGGCTCCACAGCCCAGAGCACCCAAGCTGGGAAGATGTGCCCACATAACACCTGCCTGTGAAAATCAGCAAGGATTCTGTCTGCCAGGGTGAGATGGCAATCTGCTAGAGATACAGGGGCTCTTAAAAAGGCCATTGCACAAAATCTCATTCTCAGCCACTTACCCTGGGCTTGGTGGAGGGAGGGTGGAGCAGGCTAGTCTTGTGAGGTGAAACCGGGGCTTGTGGCTCAGGCAAGGGGAGAGAGCTGAAGACACAGCCACCAGGATCCAGTGCTGAGTCCCACTCCCACACCACAGATGCCATCTTTCTTGGGTGGAGCACTCCCCTCCTACAGCATCAGACTGGGGAATGCAATAGCACCCTCCAGATTCCCTGTCGCCACACCCTGCAGAGCTCATACCCTGCTGAGTAATCAGCTGCATGGGCAGGAACGTAGAGGTCCAGCAAGAAGGGGGGGGGGAGAGGTGTCAGTGACTAACCTGTGTGACTCTGAGGCAGGAAACCACTCCTCCCTCCTTCCTCCAAGACTGACCAGTACTCCCCCTCACCAAGCAATCCACTAGCCCCACCTTCCTAACTTCTGGGAGACCTACCCTGCTGAGCTCAGGCTCCCAGCAGAAACTGGGTCAGACTGAATTGTTTGGCCCTAGGATGGGGGTCATTTTTCCCTCAAACACCCAACTGGTGCAGAGTCTTCCTTTCACATGGCCAAATCTTGGTCTCTTTAGGCCTGGTAAAGTCTGCTGGCCTCACCCTGACAATATCCTAAGATCTCAGCTCACCACAAAAGTCTGTGGGACCCAGCTGGTGGCAGCTAGACTTGGTATGCACTGGAACTTTTGCTGAGTGGCCTCAGACCTAGACCTGGCACTGAGATTGAACCTGTTATCAATCTAGTGAACATCACTTGCCTCTACTTGATGACTCACTGAGAACCTATTTCATGTAACTCGAGTACCACCAGAGGCTCTTTTAGTGATTAAGCCTAACAGACAGCTTGCAGGCTGAGATGGATCTCAGGGTACCTCAAGTTGTTTGCTGACCTACTTCTGGACTTGGTGCTGGAAGAAATCAGACTTGGTGCACAGCTTTGTCTTTTCCACATACACTCAGGCCCAGTAGAGGCAGCCACAAACTTTGGATCACTTTGTAGCTCCAAACAGGTTGCCCAGGGCCAGTCATAGCAGCATCTGACATTGGTCTACACCAGAGTCTCTCTCAAGAGGCCCAAGAACCAACATGCCCACTGACCAGCCTCAGACAACATCAGAGCAGGATTCAATTAGCTTCACCAGCAGCATATCCAAAATGAGCTCTTGCAGAGACCAGACCCTGCTGAGGCACCTGCACAGCAGCTCATCTACTATAGTCAGGGTCGATCCTCACAATCAGACAATCTGAGAGTCTAACACATGCACAAATGGGCCAATAGGAATCAAGACTCAATTCCAACAGAAGGGCTCACATAACTCATACAAGGGATATTCCTAGAGCACCCAGCTCAGGTGATCAAGGAGATTGTGCCACTGGATCCCACAGGACAACTACTACAAATAAGCATGAAGATTAAACCAAAATGGGGAGACAGAGAAACATACCTCAAATGGAAGAACAGGAGAAATCTCCAGAAAAAAAAAGGGCTAAATGAAATGAAGGTAAGCAATTTACCAGATATAGAGTCCAAAAAAAATGGTTATAAGGATGGTCAAGGAACTTAGTGAAAACTACAACAGCATGACAAAAGCCATAGAAACCATAAAAAAAGAACCAGTCATAAATGAAGAATAAAATATCTGAAAAGAAAGAAAATACACTAGAATGAGTAAACAGTAGGTTGGATGAAACAAGAGATCGAATCAGTGATTTGGAATATAAGGAAGCAAAGAACACCCAATAAGAACAACTGAGAGAAAAAAAATACAAAACAATAATACAACAAAAATACAAAAATACAAAACAACTCTATACAAAGATAGAGTAAGGAGCTTATGGAACAACTTTAAGTGTACCAACATTTGCATCATGGGGATGCTGAGGGAGAAGAGAGAGAGCAAGAAATTAAAAACTTATTTGAAAAAATAATGATACAAAACTTTCCTAACCTGGTGAAGGAAACAGACATACAAGTCCAGGAAGCACGGAGAGCACAAACAAGATGAACCCAAAGAGACCCACACCAAGACACATCATAATTAAAATGCCAAAGGTTAAAGACGGAGTCTTCAAAGCAGCAAGAGAAAAGCAGTTAGCTACCTACAAGGGAATTCCCATAGACTGTCAGCTGATTTCTCAAAAGAAACTTTGCAGTCCAGTAGGAATTGGTAAGAAATATTTAAAATGATGATAAGCAAAGGCCAACAACCAAGATTTCTCTGCCCAACAAAACTATCATTTAGAATCAAAGGACAGATAAAGAGCTTCCCAGACAAGAAAAAACTAAGGAAATCATCATCACCAAACCAGCATTACATGAATGTTAAAGAGTCTTCTTTAAGAAGAACAAAGATAAAAAATGACAATAAATACATATCTCTGAACAATTGAATCTGAAAAAAAAACACATACACAAACAAGCAGAATGGAAACAGACATAGATACAGAGAACATTTTGATGGTGGCCAGATGGGAGTGGGTCTGGAGGACAAGTGAAAAAGGTGAAGGGATTAAGAAGTACAAATTGGCTATTACAGAATAGTCATGGGATGTAAAGTACAGCATAGGGAATATAGTCAATAATATTCTAATAACTATGCATGGTGTCAGATGGGTACAAGATTTATTGGGATGATTACTTAGTAAGTTTGTAATACCTAATCACAGGGGTGTACACCTGAAATTAATATAATATTGTATGCCAACTGTAATTGAAAAATAAAAAGTGATTTTAAACACCTCAAAGAAGGAGGCAATAAGTGTGTTAATAAATTCATATGGCCTATGTCAAAACTGAATATCTTTTATTAAAGCAAATGTTTTGTCCATAGCCAATATGCAGTGTGCCAATTTGGACTTCTTGGCTTATCTCCACTTTATTCGGTAGGCATCTGTCAGATCTCTGTGGCAAGATGTCCACTGGCTGACTCCCAGGTCCTTATGTAACAATAAGAAAACAGCTAAAGCAAATGCATGTCCTTCTCAAATGAGAATTTTGGTTGTATATAAATATATTCCCTCCAAAGTCTTCCATCATATTAAATGCTCTCAAAGGTGCTTGTAGTACTTCATGAATTTGAGATTATACTATTTCATGAAAGTGAATATAATTATCCTTCTTGGATCTTTAGCATTATTTACAGATTTTAAAATTCTATGATTAAATTGTATTGGGTTAGCCAGGTCAAATGTCAATGTGAAAGCCACAGAATGACATTTCTAAACATCGTTTTATTTACAGAGTAAACACACCTATGTTGTGATGTGGGGAATTACTTATGACAGACAAAAACTTAATAGGAGGCAATTGCTATTGGATTAAGACCAATTCTTTCCTAAGATGGACTACATGTAAATTTCTGGGGAGTGGACTCATCTCATAGTATTTTATTTTTCCTATGCTAATCTATATATTATCCATGTTTTATTGTTGTTCAAGTACAGTTGTTTCCATTTTCTTCCCACCACTACCTCCCCATATTATCCATTTTTAGAATAAATTGGTTGGGTTGGAGTATTTTTGAAAGCTCATATGCTTTCAAAATGATTCATTTCTACCAATATTTTACCAGTTAGAGATAATAACCAAAGTATTGCTCTGAGAAATAATCTAAGTATAGTGTTTATTTGTAGCTAATTAAATGTAGAAACTTAATCTGGGTGTCTATATGGCAATTCTTCAAATGTTCTTGGCTTGTACCTTAATGTAGAACTGTGATGCAGATGATGAAAGCTTCTATAGTAAGCTGAATGTAATGTGATTTATTTTCAGTAAATTTCACTAATACCAGTAACAGGCATCTTAACAACCTTAGGTAAACAATATTTACATACTTTAAGAATTTTTTTAATTTTGCTTTTGTATGTACAAAAAAACAATAAAAATTACATTATGCTATAGCAACACACTTGGTTTTGTGTGACTCCAAATATAGTTTTATAGCATTGTTTTCTCTTAACTGACTTTATTCTTGAATTGAATTTTCTTTAAATTTTCTTCATATACTGTCAAGAACTATATCATCTGAATCAACTGTTCAAGTTTGATATCAAGTAGTTAACCACAGAACTCATTTTGTGAATTTAGGGACATTAATTAAAACCAAAATAAGAACAAGCTTAAAATGATCACTAGACTGTAATTCTAGCATTTATACACTGCCCGAGCATACAAGGTACTAATAACTACTACTTATACAAATGACTGAATGGTAAAAAGGTATGATTCAACTACACCTAGCTGATAATCACAGTGAGCTAAAAGCAAACCAAGGCAGACAACTGTACCTGAACAACAATAAAATATAAAAAATAAATAAATAAATAAATAAATAAATAAATAAATGCAAACCAGAAAGCCAGTGGAAATGTATGTGTATGGAGTGGGGATTAATTTTGTAGAATAAATTATGTATCTATGTATTACTTTCTTATCCTTCAATAGTGTTTTTTAACATTCTATCCTGGAGTGGATGGTGGGGTTTGAAGTGGGGTTTAAACCCAGGAATGTGAGCATTTCTCAGGAGGACTGGAGAACCTACTAGAATGGGGAGTTTTAAAATAGATCAGTGTTCTCTTTTGGGCCCATAGGATCACTATGGGCAGAGAAATGGACTTAGTCATTTCTCAAGGAAGCTTTTATGTCACTGATTTTTACTCCAACTTTGCTTCATTTAGCAGAATATATCTCTTGTATAAATTTTAAGAACTGGAAATTTTTATTCAGAATCCATATACATTTTAATGTGGCTCACTAAAAAGTCTTAGGTATATAGACATTTAAATCCACATATAAATATTTTATATTACATCTAGTATATGCTTAATATGAAGGAGAAAAACATGTGGACAATGATTCCCCAGGCCAAACCAGAGGATGCAGTGAGGACTCTGACAAGAGTCTGTTTGTACCTGCATCTGCTTGTGGAAAACAAAAGGCGCCTCTCTTGTAAGGAGGTGTCCCTCCCTGTAATCAGCGCCATGAGCTGCCATCAACTGCTGAGATCTGGTGGTCCGAGAGAATGTAAATATCATAACAAATGGGAATGTTCGAAGAACACTCTGCTATGGTCCTCATTTGCCTGAATTATGTTAACAAGCATCTAGCATTCATTTTTAACATGGTTATAGTGACCGTGTTCCTGAGGCGAGAATGGAACTTTAATATAAATGTTGAAATGCCCTCAATTTTTCACAGATTTTCCAGGGCTTGAAAAATAGCCTTTCTTCTTGCGAACAAGGCAGTTTCATAAGTTACATCTCAACTCATGAACCGACCAGTGAGGAAATATTTGGACAACCTTCCGCTTTACAGATGCGGAAGTGGAGGCCTAGACCACCCACTGGCTGCCCAGTCTCCCACCCTGGCTGGTGAAGGAGCAAAACCTGGAATCTCCTACCTCTCTGCTCTGCAGCCTTGCACAGCCTTGTACCTACACTGGTTACTGGTGTTTCCTTTCTTTAAAAAGACACACAAAAACCGATATGTGCTATATTAACGGAGAATGGATTAGAAAGGTCCCACCTGGACTGTCTCTGATCCCCAAACATTAGTGGCAGAACATGGCTATTTCCCACAATGGCATGATATCGCCCCATCCTAGAAGAATTCTACTTCAGTTTCTCTATTAAATGATTTGACCTATAAAGAAATAGTCATGTGTAGCAGCCTGTTGGTAGTAATAATGTATGATGGGGACCCCCCAAAACAGAATTTATTTATAAAAAATTGTGTTTTTACTCTTACAAGTTTAAACTTTAGTCACCTTCAAAGTCCTCTCCATTTGATGCAATATACCTATTGAGACTTTTTTCTCATTGTTCCAAACAGCTTTTGAAGTTGTTGATATTGATACCTTTTAGTGTTTTTCCCATTTCTTACTTCACTTCTCCCATACTGAGAAGACATTTCCCTTTGAGGTCTTTTTTCATTCAGGGAAACAAAAAAAAAGTCACTCAGGGTGAGAGCAGGTGAATAGGGAGAGTGGGGTACAGGGGTCATGCCATTTTTGATCCAGAACTGCTGAAGAGTCGGAGCAGTGTGGGCAGGTGTGCTCATAAATCACCCATCATGAAATGGGCAAATGCATTGAAAGAGACTTAAAAAAAATTCAGCAAAGCCAAATGCAGCCTCTCACAACAACACCAGTTGGTACACTGGTACAGATGGGTTCCTAGAACACTCACCTAGCTGGGGAGTGGGGTGAAGTCTGCACTACAAGGGTCCCACCCTCCAGAAGATAATTCCAGGGTTTTGTGGATCCCCCCTTGTATAAAGTGGCCCAGGAACAACTAATAATAATAATCAATACTATTTCATGTACATAAGCCTTGCTTTGTAAATATTGATGATAATGATGTTTAACATCTATTGGAAATGTTTTCAAAGTGAACACAAGCATGCTTATGTTGCATGATCATATTTCTCACCTTTAGAAATATGCTTAGGGCAGAAATCTATCTCCTGGATTGCTGTCGGTGAAGTGCTAATTAAAGGCAATGGAAGGAAATGTATATTTTCATGTCCTTTACAGATCTATGTTTCTTTTACTCAAGCTTTTTAATTATATTATGCCATAATATATATATCATATTGGGGTGATACTGGTTAACAAAATTACACAGGTTTCAGGTGCATAATTCTGCAACTCATGACTGTATTGTGTATTCCGCCCCTGGGGCAGCCAGCACACTGCTGTTCTACGTCCATGAGACTTTTCTTTCTTTTTTCTCTTCTTTGCTCAATCCTTTCACCATAGCATATTTTAAAGTAATTTCTGCCTCTTGTCATGTTCTAGCCTCCCAAAAATGGTGGGAAAGAACTGGAAGTAGAATTGTTTGTAATTTAAGTAGACCCCACTAGAGTGCACCATATGATCCAAAAAGCTAATTTAACAGTTTTTAAAGTCTCAGAATAGACTCATACCTAGTCATCAAGTAACAATTTCTGAACATTTACAAATACGTGCATTAAAAAATAGTGTCTTGGAAAATTATTAAGAACAAGGCCATAGAATTTACATTTACTGATTTTTCTAAATGCTCTGCACCAAGTGAGTTTGGTCCAGGGAATACTAATGCTACATTGTTCAAATGTAAATCATTTTTATCATTTTTAACACTTTGGTGTCAGTAAACAAGCACAGATTGACTTTCTTGAATATGGACAGTATAGAATCTTACACTAAAAGTTTGATGGGCATCTATTTTATGTTCTGATAGAATGGTGAGGAGAGGTTGCATGTTTCAGGACAAGTGCAAACAAAACCAAGCACCAGAAAACCTGAGCATTGACAGAGAAACCATGGAGGCTTAAAGCATCTACAGAAACACAGCACCAAAACTTGGTTTATGGATAGATGTGCTTTTAAATGAGAAGACGAATCCTCCCAGAGCCCTTGAGGTAAAATGTAAAGAAAATGAAAAACCCAGCTGAGCGAACACTGCAGGGACTGGGGAGGGCTCAGGAGGACCAGGGGCAATAACAACACCAGAACACATGGCATTCTCTGGCCTCTTAGAAACCTGGTGGTGTTCTAAAGGTTAACAGACAACACAGCAAAAGGTTGGTATTGAGGAACATGGGAGGAAAAAGGAGAGACATTTAACATCTGAACTTTTATTACAAGAAAATGACTGGCTACAAAACCCAACCAAGAGGTCTTTACCTCTATCAAACCACTGAAATCCTGCTCCTATGCCTGGAAGCTACTCCTCAGGAACAGGCAGAGTGTGGTCAAGAACAGGGTGGAAATGGAGGTGTGTTAGGAGAAATGGTTCCCTGGCTACATAATTCTGAGAAGGATTAGAAAACATTGCTAATGAACTCACAAAAAAATCTCCAGTTACATGGATTCGACAGCTAAATATACCATGTGTATATGGTATATGGGAAAATAAGGAGAATTTACAAAGAGAACTGGAGAAATTGGAAGGATGAGCACCAAAAGCATAGGCCAGTCAAGGGGAAGTTGAGTGAATGTAGCAGCCATGAACTGGCCCACAAGGTTTAGATTAGTTCTTATGTTAAACATTATCTGTGAATGGCTGAGCCACAGAATTCACATGCCCAGAAGTAATGACAAATCATCAAATGTTCACAGTTATTTTTAAACATGATATAGTATTTCACTGCAAGGGGCTTCAGATTAACCATGTATATGAGAAGTAAATACCCCAGTTTAACTCCTGTCAAGGCAGCCAGGGGACAATATCATAGCTGTTCAACACAGTAAAATGGTCAAATGAGATTGCA
This sequence comes from Phyllostomus hastatus, assembly GCF_019186645.2. Classification (NCBI taxonomy): domain Eukaryota; kingdom Metazoa; phylum Chordata; class Mammalia; order Chiroptera; family Phyllostomidae; genus Phyllostomus; species Phyllostomus hastatus. The sequence continues at coordinate 37,670,810 of NW_025333872.1, read as the reverse complement.
AATATTGGAACTAAGACTAAAATATGAAAAAAACATTTATTACTTTACGGTTGAAGGATATCTTGCTAGAGACTAAGAAGAAAAGGATAATTTAGACAGGAATTTAAATGTTCCAGCAATGTTTAGGAAGATGGGAACAGGATTGACTGAGAGGCTACAGACACCTGCCTGAGCTCTGAGGCCTATTGGGAAAAGCAGTAATTCCATCCTGGAAGGCAAGAGGTCCCAAGCTCAGGATCAGTATCTCCAGGTAAGAGGAAGAAAACAAAACAAAACAAACTGAACAGACATCTGCAGAGAAATCTCACAACAGTGCACCCAGCCAGAACAAGACTGACCCCATTCAGCGGGTTTAACTGCCCCGGAAAAACCACTAAATTTAGTATCACTGAGTGACCTTGGGGCCTTACATGGGCCTGCATTTTCATAGAATGACTGCCTTCTAGATACTTACTGCACCTTTCCCCCACAGGATACAATTACAATACCAATTTATGAATAATTTAAGTTAAATCAAAATCTAACTAGCAAGAGCTCTGAGACAAGCTGGTAATTGGACTGGCTTATTTTTATTTAAAAATAAGAAAAAATTTCAAAATAATGGTGTTTTCTTTCTAGTTAACAATTCTCCAGCCTTAGTCTTTTTGCTTTTGCTTTCTTTGCCTATCTCAACAATTTCTCAGTTAAAATTCTTTATAAACCAGTTGAAGTTAGTATGAAGCTGTTGAAAACAAACTTCTAAAAGACTATCTCAGATAATTTAAAATAACTAAATGTACAAAATTAAAGAGCTGTCAAATCACTTTATGAAAGGAAAAAGGAGAAAAGAATTACTGAAAGTGATTCTGGTAAAGGTATCTATGACATATCATTGTGTGAAAAAAAAGCAAACTGCCAACAGAATGTATAGTCTGACCTCGTTTAAAAAGAGATAGATAAAATATAGATAAATAGATTGTACACATATACAGCTTAAAGTATAAAAGGATACACCAAAATTGTTTTATATTAACAGCATTTAAATACTAGTAATACATTTGTGGCTGACTCTTCTTTCTTCTTTTTACTTATTTGCATTTACTTTACTTTCTACAATTACTGTGCATTACTTTGAAATAAGAAAATAATAAAAAGTGTATTTTAAAATAAAACTACTCATTTTCATATAAATGCCCCTGGCATAGTTCAGGATCTCAGATTGGTGACTCAGAAGGATACTGTTGGATCTGACTGCTGTATTTTGGGAATTTTTCTCCTTTTTGGTGAGTCATGGCAGTTACTCAGCATGAAATAGGGCAGGAGACGAAGGGCAGGCATTTCTGTGGTGGGGCTCATCACCTAAGGCTCTCTCCTCACCCTACACTGTCCTCAGGAACACACCAAATCTGCTGGCCTGAGTATCCCATCAGCATGATTTATTTTTAACAGACCCTGCTGTGCACCCAGGCCTTGCCCCACCTGTGCTTCATTTGTCTGGACCCCTACTTCGCACATTTACTTCTTTTCTTCATTCTTATTACTAGCCTCAACACCTCCAACTTTGCCTCATAGGTAACAACTTGTGTATTACTGGCTGGCTTGGCTAGTTCTGACGATATATTATACCTGATACCCCTCTCTTCCTGGAGATTTCTCGAGGGGTCCTTTGTGGCAAAGGATTATAGGGGTCCTTTGTGGCTAGAGGTTATAGCTCTGGGCCTGGCTGACCAGTTCGAAGAGCTCGATTCAGGATTCAAGCAAACCGTCAGCACAAAGTAGAGGATGTCCCAGCTGTAATGAGATTCCTCAGCAGGCTGACATAGATGGCATGGTGATTGATGGGGAAAGTGCAGGAGTGTAATACCAGAAAACTAGACAGGTTGAGTAGTGATTCCCAGGGAGTCCTATCCACAAGATCAAGGCTCCAGCTTTAGGTTGGGTTTATGGAACAATCTCCAATCTTGAGGCAAGAGCCAAACAATAAAAAAGCAGAGTCCTGGTACTCATGTCATATAACTGCTGAACTAGGCAAGTTAATGGAAGAAGGCTCAGAATGGGGACCCAGGCAGGCAGGTGCCCATTGCTAAGAAGTAAGGCCACAGGAGAGCTCAAGTGCAGAAGCCTCAGTATGAGAATATAAATTAGAGGAAAGTTGCAGTTCTAAGATCAACTGGAACAAGAGCTTAGGGATTTAGTATCAAATCTCACCATGGGTGAGTGGGTGGGTAGGGGAATGAAGCAGATAGTATTGGCTCAGAAGCTGGAATTGGTGAAAGGCAAGGCCAGGAGGAGGCTTAGAGAATGAGCAGGGGTCCCCACTGAGACTCGAAAGGGAAAATGGATGAAGAAATATTAAAGTGGATCAAAATCAGAGAATTCTGGATGATACTGAGTATTACTCAACCATATTAACTCATTTGAAATTAATTTTAAGTATCCAAGTAACAAATAAATATGTATTTCTTACAATTTTTGTAAGTTATTACAGATAAGGTTAAAATCCTTCTTTGTTGGCATCCCTACATCTCCCCCCTCCCCAAACATAACCCAGAAGTATCCTTGTTACTATCCTTCCTGACTTTGTATGGTTTTTTTAGACTAATTATTTCCAAGGAAGATCTTTCCAAATACTGAGCAAATAAAAAGTGACTAAAAATAAGCATTTTGCACTAACACTGAATGGCCTTTGATGAGGCTGTCTGGCCAGTCCTCTTCCCGGAGAGCCAGCCTGCGGGCCGTACTGGGTCGCCAAAGGCAGCATGCTGTGTCCGGGTTATGGCCACGAGACAGGCAGAGGTCCAAAGACAATGACACAGTGATATGTTTGAAAGTAGTTAATGCTGATTTTAATACCAATTCAAGTAGAAACTTTTAGGAGAGTCAGAACTTTGTCAGGCTCCTTGCATTCATTTTGCAGTTTAATATTGTTTTTATTTTAAATTACCAGTGGAAGAAGAGCACTATAACCTCAGCATTTGGAGCCTTGGGTCTCCATACTCAAAACACGTCACTGGTGATGTGATGATGTGATGTGATGTGATGTGATGTGATGTGATCCACATACCCCACCTTTCCGCACTTGCACCCACTGCCAAATGACCTAACTTGAGAATTTCTTGTTGTAAAATTATATCTATTTAGTTTAAGGGTTTGGTCATTATATTAAAAATGCAAATACTTGTTAAGATGAGTTATACAATAAATCTTTGTCCACCATAGATAGTGGGAAAGAGGCATGAGGATGCTGGGAATGAAGCAGAGGAGGAAAGGAATGAGCCCAGAGTCGGGAGACGGGGTCACCAAAGACAAATGTGATCATCTTCTTGATTTGCCTGTGACTATTCTGCATCCTCAAAATGAGTTCTGAAGATATGCTTTATATTTTCTGCAATCCCTTTAATAAAGAAATGTGCAAATAATTCCACTGGTTTCCCTATGGCTATTAAAAGTTGGTCTCCAAATAATTTTCTTTCACAAGGAAGTAAAACAGATGATAATAAGCAAGCAGTGAACAGTTTCTCACTGTACGCAGGTGGTATTACCAGAATTTCATATTTTATAATCCACCCAGGAAGACATATATTTTTATATACATTTAAAAGCTAAAAACTAAAGATGAAGATATTTTAAGGAGAAAGTGATAAGGGATTATAGGAAATTATTGAAATTTTATATTTTTTCACATTTAGCTTCTTAATAAAAACAAAGGTTTGTGTAAATAAACACATAGCAGATTTTTATTTTTATTTCAATATTAAATAAATTTAATATATCAATCTATTACCTGTTTACATGTTTGTATATAAATGAGAGAAATTTAAATTTCTCTGTGGAATTATTACTTTAAATTAGGGAATTATAGCATATCTTAGTCAGTGCAATAAATATTAATAACCATTGGCTAATAAAGAGCTTTGAATGTAGAATATCATCATGAAATTCAGAAAGGACATCCAACTTTAAAAACTGCTGAAGGTTATTTTTGGTCAATATGAATTCTTTTTTCTTTTAAATTTTATTGTTGTTCAAGCACAGTTTTCTGCCTTTTCTTTTCACCTTAATGCCCTTCAAACTCTCACTTCTCAAAATCACAGATTTCCATTTTTCTACCTGGTTGAGTGTTCCATCTGCTTCATCTGAGCCAGACATACTCTCCCATTTCTTGATTTTAGCTTCATGTGCCATTCTGCCTCACTGGGTGATAATTTAAAAATCATCTTCACCTTCTAGTGTTAATATTCCACATTTCTTTTCACCATTCTCCATGATCATATAGATATCTCAGGCTATAGTTATTCCTCCTTCCTACTATCTTTCCTCTCTTCTCTTTCTCTCTTACCCTTTCTTTATCAAAATTTTATTGAGTGATTACTACATACCAGCTATACAGTTTGCATTAGTAAACAGGAATTATAATTATAGGAGCTACAGTTTTTTTATCCTTACCTAAGGATGTACTCATTGATTTTTAGAGAGAGGGGAAAGGAGGAAGAGAAACTTCGATGTGCAAGAGAGAAACATTGATCAGTTGCCTCTAGTACGCACCCTGACTGGGTGGGTACCTGGCCCACAACTGAGGCATGTGCCCTGACTGGGACGATGCTCCAACCAACTGAGCCACACTGGCCCGGGCAGAACTCATAAATTTTCATCAAAGATGTAACTTTTTATAGTATTTAAAGCACTTGTTTATTTATATACCTTAATAAGTACATATTGTTTGTTGAGTTCCTAGCACACATAGAGCACCAATAGGAAAGAAATAAAGTAGTGGCATAGTGAAGGCTTAGTTTACTGAAAGAAAATGGGCTTTGAGGTCAGGTAGGCCTGGATTGAAAACCCTGTGATATTACCCCACTATGAAAGCATGACTACCACATTGTAGTATGGTTATGAGATCCAAAGATGTGTGTTTGTATACATGTCTACGTAATTCTCTAATCTGAAATAAGACTTTAAATATAGTATCCACAGAATGGACCAAAATATAGTCTATATCTCATTTACAGAAGGGAAACTCATTAATTTCCCCCAATTATATACAATCTTTTAACTGGATATTCTCTTTAAAATGATATGCCAGTTTTCTCCTCAATAAATTGGAATATGATTTTTCATTCTAATATTCACAGAAGGCATTGTCAGGTTTTAAGTTTAATGGTTATACCATGAACTACAGTTTTATTGTTTTAAGTCAGAGGTGTCAAACTCATTTTCCCCCGCGGGGCCACTTCAGCCTTGTGGTTGCCTTCAAAGGACTGAATGTAATTTCAACTCCTAAGCAGTTAAGAAGTAGTTACATTTATACAGTCCTAAAATTATTTTGGCCCTTTAAAGGCAGCCATGAAGCTGATGTGGCCTCTGGTGAAAATGAGTTTGATACCCCTGTTTTAAGTAATACATTTTTGTATAAACTGCTTAAGTTGATTTTTGGAAGTATTTAAATGATGTGTTGTACTTTTTACTTAATGGACAAGCATCATATATAGGAGACAAAGATATCATTGCAATATTGATCTAAAGTTTTAAAACTCTCTTAGAATCTTTATTAATATCCTACCACATCAATTAGGTGGCAGAAAAACCTTTCTGACATTATTATGTTTTTTAAAGTTGGAATAAAACAGATGTTACAGTAGCTCTTCTCATTTTTTTCAAAGCATGCTTCATATTTGGGCCAGTTTTCAGAAAACAAGGCTGCTTCTTTCCTGAGGTCAGTTTTGCCTGCCTCCCAGCTGGACTCTGTATCCATAATGAGCACACACCTCTCTCTGCTGCACACATCTATCTGCAAGCCCACAAGGGTTTGCCACTGTCAGCAGTCGTGGGCACGCCCATCATCGGGGGCCCTTCTCACATGTTCCCTATATTCCATTTTTGACCCAATCTGGTTTCTAGCCTTTGCCTACACCTGTTGTGTGTGATTGCACTTCTGAACTTGAGAGTTGTGAGTTTCTTCTAATCCACAGCTGAATTCATCCTCAAAGACTCTGGGGGGCATTTGTATGCATTGCTCTCTTCAGTTGGAGTTTTTATAGTCATAAAACCCACATCATTTAGGCATTTGTTTACTCAACAAATCTTTATAAATCAGCTAATACGTGTCAGCTTCCTGCCTTGAAACCCAATTCTCATGCTTGTTCCTTGTTCCACCAAAGATAGACTTGCATAATCTTTCCCCCAACCCCTTCCATCTCTAGCTACAATGATGGCTTCCACCCGTCAACACTTACAATTAGGACAGGCAGCACTAATGGTGCATTGAGTCTGTAGTAGGTCTTTCTGGTGTAGACCCAGTATCCAGGATACCTGGGATAAACCCAACATATTGCAGCTGTCTCTTACCTCCCACTGTATTATTGACCAATCTATACTATAAAGTCCATGCCTCAGTTTTCCCAACCAGCAAACTAGTCTCCTTCTCAGGCCTGGAGGTGGCCTGTGCCTTGAGTCAGTCCACTTTGGAAGCCTTGCCTTGCTTGATCCAGCTCCTGCCAGTGTGCCTCCACCACCACTGCCACAACCAGCTGTTCCGTGCCCAGGCACTCACATGAAGCCTTGTCCTATGCAGAACTAGACCACATGCCTGATTTTAAAATTGCCTGTAGCTAGTCCAAGCCACCAGAGTGGGTCTTGTATAACACCCCCTGGAACCAAAATACACAAATTTGGGCCTTTTTAGTGTGTTACATTTTCCTGAGACCCTTCTACTCTCCCTTCCCTTCCCATCTTGTTGAGGTTTTCTTCTGGATTTTCACTTCAGCCTATTGCTCAGTCACTGTATGTCTCAGGGCTGAGCTTGTCTGAATTATGACACATGCAAATGCTAAGATAATCATGTAACTTGTCATCCAAACCAGGGCAATTCTGAATGTAAAATGGAGTCCTATTAACTATACCAGGGCCACAAGTATCAACATGAACTATTCTAGGTAAACCAGGTGACCCTAGAATAACAAACATGATGATAAATATCTTATATATTGATTCTGTGACTCCCTCTTTGGCACCAGGAGTGGGCTTATGAGAAGCCCCTTTTTTAAAAAATCTAAATATTAATTATATCAACATTCAAACTATAATTTTTGTTAAACGTGCTTTGGCATACTAATGAACACTATTATATTTAACAAATTAACTCATTTATTTATCAGTGTCTGTCTACTTTGTAGCTAGTGTTACCTGTCACACATACTAGCACTCAGTAGTGGCTCAAAATGTGTCTATTGAATGTGATAGGTTTGTAAGTTTACAATTCCCCACAAAATAAATATGTGAGGGAAGCTACGCAAAGATTTAAACATAATAATCACAGTACATTATATGAGGATACATGTGAATGAGCATATTTTGAAACTCCAGTCTTCAATAATCTTTTAAACCAAAGCCTTTCCTTCTACAACTTATGATGTAGAATCTTGGGCTTAAGATGGGTACACATTTGTGCCTTTAAATAGACATGGGATTTGGAAGTGTGGCCTGAGAAAATTCTGTCATTATGTAGAGGTAGTTCATCTATCCTCTTCTTGTGGAGATTAGAGTACACCTACATTAATGCAAAACCACCCACAAGTATTTCCCCCAAATTTTTCCAAAGAAAAACATTTCGCCAACCACTGAGTATCTTCTTCCTCTCAACAACATACCCATTTATCAAATATGATGGTGTTTCATTTTATTAATGTCCTGATGAACTTTGTCACAAGAGATATTAACTATTTCAATGCAATATGAAGGTAATTTAGAAGGAAATTATTATGTTTTCTTTGCTACATGAGGCTACCCTTCCTCAGAAAAAATAAATGAAAACATATTACATACTGCTTATAGCAAAAAAAATTTCCCCCACAATCTAATCTAATCATATTGAAGTATGTATTCATTAGAAATATGTCCTGTTTTTCTCCCTGTGACAGTATTCCCTTGTGTTTCAAACACCATAGGAAGTGAAGGCCATCTATGCAGTCTCCCATGAGTTCCTGGGATGTGCTGCTGTTCTACTGTCAGGTTAATGAGGCGTACGGCATCTTTATGAGCCTTTTAGTAAAGAAGCAAGTACATTTAAAGCAAATCATTGGTGAGATAATATCATGGCTAGTGTGTTTCCTAGGGAAGAAGCGAAGAAAAAGCAATGAACTCATTGTGCCCACAGCCTCCTCAACCTTCCAAATTTATGCATTTTAAAGACCATGTTGGTGACATGCCATCTCATGTCCACTTACAGGAAGGAGTCAGAGTCCCCCACCCATGACAGTCAGTTTGTCCCTTTATGGAAAGGCCATGGCAGATGGCAGAGGATTTCAGAGACTTCATAGTTTGGAAAAGTTGGGTGTTGTTATCAGATTAGATAAGATACTTCTAAGTGAATATATCTGGATAGTATTCACGGAGGTAAGCACATAAATCCTGGAAAGTGACTGACTGTATGTAAGTCACAGGCCAGTTGTTCAACAGATGTGCAATCCTAAACAAGTTACTTAAACATGTATAGGCTTCAGTTCTCTAATTTGTAAAATGGTGATAATAATTGTGCATATCCCAAATTATTGAAAAAATTAAATGAACTCTCAGTCATAGAGTGCTTTATAGGAGTGCCTGGTATAGTGTTGAATAGACAGTATTACTATCAAACATACTCAACAGAGACGGCAAATGTTTATCAGGTGCACCGCCACATCTGGTACCAAGAGCACTTTCTCCTGCTGAACTCAGACAGAGGCTCCAATCCTTCTAACAGAGCCCTTCCGAACATAGTGCCCCAACCAGCCACCCCCATTGAACCTAATGAAACTACATCACAAGAAATGGTCAGCTGGAAATAGTGCTCGCCCAAAACCACATCCTAAAAACACATTTACAAAACAGTGTGCACAGGCACGGTGGTGGTTTTCATGGCATGGGAGAGGAGCTGTCTGCCAGAAACAGGGGAGACAGGCTCTGTCTGGCAGCTCCGACATGCCGAACTCCCTTACAGTGGGAGATGCACGTGCACACATCTCAACTCTGACAGTGACTGTGCGAACTGCCTCCCCTGGATGAGGCTGCCAGTGATACAGCACAAAGGTTTGGTCTGTTGAAATGATCCACTGCACTTTACACCCTTCGACTCACTTCCTTAAACAAAGTTTATTTTATTTTTTGTAATTTTTAATATTGACTACATACTAAGATATTTTTGTATACGTAAGTAAATCTATTATTAAAATTAATTGTACATTTACTTCTGCTTTTTTAATGTGGTTTTTGGAAAATTTAAAATTTTAAACATGCCTCACATCTGTGACTCATTGTATATTCTTACTGGACAGTGTTCCAACCAAGACCCTTTCTAGTACATTTTATCCCCACAAAGTGTATTTTAAATCAGATGTGGGGAAAAAAAGGCACCAGACTTTGTACCCAAGGCCTTAAACATGTCAAGACAGCATCATGAGAATTTGGCATGATCCATAAGATCATTTACTCTGTATCAATGGCGGGGCAACGCATGAGTGATGGAGAAGTTAATGCAATATGGTTCATATCTTTAAGGAGAAAACAATGTTTATAGGTGAGAAAGATACATACAAATAATTATAATAAATTATGATAAAAACATGATAGGTTTGGAGGCAGACTAATTTTCAAATAGATACGAGCACAAATAGAAAAGTACAATTAAACACACTTCCCAGAATCACGTAAGCGGTCAGTGGCAGGGTGGAGTCTTAGAAATAAGTCTTCGTCTTTCCCTCAACGTCTAATAATAACCTAATACCTTGGATTCACACTTACACTATTTATGCTGCAAGCACAAATCGCTCTCACAGAAATTATCTCACTTTTCATAAAACGACCATGCCCACCCTTTCAGTTTGACTGGCCAGGTCATGGGTATCTGCACATGTTCTCGGAATATCTGCCTCAGTAAGGCACAGCACTCTCACTGGCAGGGGTAAGGAGAGGTGTTAAGAGAATCAGGAGCTGGAAGGAGAAATTACAAATTTTAAGAATGATCCATTGATATAGAGTTTCTGCCACCTAATAATTTTTCGAAGTTATATGCATCCCGTTGTAAATCCCACATACCTACCTACATGTGAAGAAGAGAGATGATGGAGATGAACATGCTCAGGGAATAGCCTGATGGTTCAGCAACATCAGGAAGGGACCGTGACACAGGAAAGGACTGTTATAATGTTTCATCATAAGTGACAAAGGGATTTTTTTATTTTTAGCACTGAAGGTTTGAGATGTGATAACACTCTTTCAAAAATGCCAATATTAAATAGAAGCAAGAAATAATTAAAGGGGGGAAATTCAATACACTATTTCTTGGCCTAATGAGTATTAGGCTGTAAAATCAAAGTTATTTCTGAAGAGGAGTTGTCAGTGGAAAAGTTAAAATTAGAATAGCTGTTTGAGGACAGAGTAAGGGAAAGAAATGTCATGCAGGGAGCTTCAAAATACTTGAATAAAGTTTGAGGTAGGGAGCTGTCAATCTAGTTTTTTGGTAGAAATCTAAAACCATCTTAACAAAGGTTCTTAAATCATCTTTATTACAAGGTAGGGAGTAAATCAATGAATTGTATATTTAAAAGTAATATAAAAGAAATAAACACATTCTTTTACTTAAAGGAAGAGTCATCTTAGGGTAAGGACACAGTGTAAAGCTCAAATAAGAATAACAATTTATTATTCAATATTTCTTTGTCTCTGATGAAGATGTACTCCGTGAAAACTGATGTATGCACTGATAAAAACATTCTTTTCTGCAGAACCACAAACAACTATAGTTTTTTCCTTTCTCTCACAGTGATATATATTTCATACCAAATGGAACATAATGCACCAAAAATAATCATCACTCAACACAAACAACTACTACCTTCACATTGTGGTTTGGGAGAAACCACTAAACAGCATGTCATTAAATATTCAGCATATTTCCTCTCTTCTCTTTGTCAGGAACCAGGTGCTCCATTGGAGTGTACTCAAAGTGTAAAGTCGGTGTGTTTTCCCTAATAACACACCTGTTCTCTAAATAGAGCTGCTTCTATTTTAGGAGAGTCCAACCTGAAGTCATACCCTGCTATAAATTCCTTGTTCTTTTGAGTCCTGTTGCAGTGCATGGCTATGGCAAGCTAATGATATCAAGCCCAAGAGAGTATGAGTTGATGCACCAACTCTTTTTGGTCAAATTAGCAACTCAAATTCCTCAAAATTTTAATTGGTAGAAATTTGAGTCTGCAAATACTCTCCCATTTCTTTTTTGAGGCCAACATTTTGTATTGTGTGAACTCAGAATTCTTTATTTATGGAAAAATTGGTTCTAGTCTCAGGTTTGCTGCTGACTGGCTGTGATACCCTGATTCGGTCACTAAGTTTACTGTCACTGAGGTTTCCCATCTATAAAGCGAGATGTTTTATAAGACATTTCCTAAGATTTTTCCTACTTACAAAATTCTGAGTTCATGAAATTATATTAGAACACATTCTCTCAGCATTTCTCTGAACACACGAACAATAACCAAATATTGGTAAGTTATAGATATTTGCAGGTCTTGTGTAAATCAACAAGTAAAACACAATTTAGGTTTGCGTCTGGATCAAAACTCTTTAGAGGTCTCTATGAGTTATTTTCAGGGGAAAATAAACTTTGACTGGATTCAAAGACTGCAATGATGTTAGAACATTAAGTCATTCTTTAGTTTGTTGTATAGTTGAATTCCATCTGGTCCTGCTGAAGATTTTCTAGTGAAGAGTCTGTGAAAGATAAGTTTCTTGTCCTTAAAATCAGCGGAACTATTGTGCATATTAAAAGTTTGCTGTTCTAAAATTTTTCAGAACTTTTCTCCAATTTCCCTCTGTTAGACCTAGGGAAGGAAGAGACCCTTTTGGAAGTCAGGGCCTTGAAAATGGAGGAAGGGAGGGGAACCAGCAAGGGTGCCAGCACCACTCCTTCCTGAACTGGTCATGGCATGTAACGCAAACAGCACTCTGCACCTTGCACTTAGTGAATGTAATTCAATCAAGTTCTCTAGTTAGTTTTTCTGAAGTATTTTCAGAGGAGTTTGAGGTTCACAGGAAAATGGAGTGAAATGCACGAGTTCCCACCCCCGCCATGCACACGGCCTCTCAGACCACCAACATCCCCACTAGAGCAGCACATTTGTCACATTTGATAAATGTACACTGACACCTCATTATACCCAAAGCCCATAGTTCACACCAGGATTCATTTTGGGTATTGTCCAGTCTATGGTTTTTGACAAATATGGAAAGACACATACCCACTACTGTACAGACTGGAGCTCAAGTAGGTTTACAGTTGTAAGTAGGTGAAACACAGTTTTTTTCCTGTATTATTATTTATTAATTATTGTAATATTTTCTATATGAACAACTGTAAACGTACTCTTGCCCCATCTTGTAGTATTGCACAGAATAGTTTAACCATTCTAAACATTCCTTGTGTTCTACCTATTCATCCCTCCCTCCCCACTAAACTTTGGCAACCACTAATCTTTTTACTGTCTCCATTGGTTTGCCTTTTCCAGAATGTTGTATAGTTCGAATCATACAGTGTATAGACTTTTCAGATTGGCTTCTTTCACGTAGTAATATTCATTTAAGTTTCCTCCATGTCTTTTCATGGCTTGATAGCTCTTTTTGTTTTCTTATTGCCAGGATGTACCACAATATGTCCATTCACCTACTGAAGGCATCCTGGGTGCTTTCAAGTGTTGACAATTATGCATAAAGCTGCTACAAACACCTGTGTGTAGCTTTTTGTATGGATGTTAAGATTTAAGTTCATCTGGGTAAATACAAAGGAGTGCCAATCCTGGATCTTATGGTAAGAGCATGTAGTTTTGTAAGAACTGTAAAAAGCTGTCTTCCAAAGTGATTGCACCATTTTACAATCTCACCCACAATGAAGGAGGATTCCTTTTTCTCCACAGCCTCACCAGCATTTAGGGCTGTCAGGGTTTTAGATTTTGGCCACTCTGACAGATGTGTAGTGGTATCTCATTGTTGTTTTCATCTGCAATGCCCTAATGACATATGACATTGAACATCTTTTCATATGCTAATTGCAATTTCTGTATCTTCTTTGGTGAGGTGTTTAAGTTTTTTGATGATCTTTTAATGAGGTTGTTAATTTCTTATTATTGGGATTGAAGAATTCTTTTCATACTTGGGATAACAATTCTTTATCAGATATACTTTTTGCAAATATTTTTCCCTGTCTATGGATTATCTTCTCATTCTCTCAATATTAACATTGTTTTTCACAGGTCAGAAGTTTTAATTTTTAATGAATTCTAGCTTATTGACTATTTCATAGATTGTGCCTTTGGTATTGTATCTAAAAGTCATTGCTATATGAAAGGACATGTAGTTTTTCTCCTAGTTATCTTCTAGGATATTTATAGTTTTGCATTTTACATTTAGTAAATTTGAGCTAATCTTCATGAAGCATGTAAGATCTGTGTTAACACTCATTTTTTGCATGTGACATCCAATTGTTCTGGCACCATTTGTTGAAAAGACCAGGAAGAGGTTTTGGGGTTTTTTTTTGTCAATTATTTCAGATTTTCTACAGAGAAGACCCTGTCATCTGAAAATAAAGCCAGTTTTATTTCCTCCTTCCCAATAAGTATACCATTTATTTCCTTTTCTTGTCTTACCGTATCAGCTAGGTTGCATTGAAAAGCACAAGTAAGAGGGACATTGTCGTCCTGTTCCTGTTCTTAGCAGGTAAGCTTTGCAGGTCTCACACTTATGTATGATGTTAGCCGTAGGGTTTTCTTTGGAGATTTTCTTTATGAAGTTAAGAAAGTTACCCTCTATTCCTAGTCTACTAAGAATTTTTATTGTGAATCAGTGTTGGATATTTCAAATGTGTTTTCTATATCTAATAATATAATCATGTGACTTTTCTGTTAACATAGTAGATTATATTAATTGATTTTTTTAAATGTTGAACCAGCCTTATACACCAAGAGCAAACCCATTTGCTTGTGGTGTACAGTTCTTTATACATATAATTGAATTTGATTTATTAATATTCTGTTGAAGATTTCTGCATCTATGTTCACGAGAGATGTCAGTCTGTAGTTTCGTTTTCTGGTAGCAGCTTTGTCTAATTCTCTCTGACTTTATCTTCTGAAAAAGATTATAGAGAATTGATATAGTTTCTTAAATGTTTGGTAGAATTCACTAGTGAACCCATCTAGGCCTGGTGCTGTTTTAGAAATTATTAATTATTAGTGGAGAACCGGTGGCTAGAAGGAACAGATTGGCCAGTTGGACTGAGAAAGAATCACACAGGGAATTGTGAACAGCGGCCCAGAGACCTAGGAGAAGTGAGAGTTTCTAGCCGACAGGACCAGGGGCATCCCTAGCCCGGTGGAAGTGCAGATCAGTGGAGAGCACAAGCCGGCCATGCTCGGCGAGCCCCAAAGGGAGGCCGGAATCGCGAGCTGCGATCCCGGAATCTCGAGCTGCGCTACCGGGACAGACGTGATGCTGGGTGCGTAACTGCAGTGGTGGCTCTGAGATTTCCAGCCAGCCCCACCGAGGGAGCCGGGAAAGGCGCCAACACCAGGTCGCGCCCCATAGGGAGGCCGGAATCTCGCGCTGCGATACCTGGACAGACGTGGTGCTGGGTTGGTAACTGCAGTGGTGGCTCTGAGATTTCCAGCCAGCCTGACCAGGGGAGCCAGGAAAGGCGCCAACATCCAGTCGGAGCACGGGACGGCGAGAACATGGAGCTGGAAACAGCCGGGCTCGCGCAACGCAACGTAGTCGGAAAGACTGACTCTCGTGCGCCAGTGTGTAGGGGCGCATAAGGTACCTGGTGGACTTGCTGAGATCCGGTTGTGAGAGAGAGAAGCATTTCAAAGGCCCCTCAGCCAGCTGAAGCCAGCAAGAGCAGAAAAACTGGTCTGGCCAGTTAGAAACCAACAAGAGGTTTTTTTGTTTGTTTGTTTGGTTGGTTGGTTGGTTCGTATTTGTGTGTGTGTGTGTGTGTTTGTTTTGTTTTGGGTTTTTTTGTTGTGGTTGTTGGTTTTGTTTGGTTTCTCTGGCTGTGGTTGGTTGATTGATTTTATCTTGTTTTTTACGTGACTTTTTTTTCAATTCTTATTATTTTTATCTTGCAATCCCTTATATTTCTCTTCCTTTCAACCTAATATTATTCTTTCCACTCCAAATTTATCTCTCCTGCACTACATGTTCTGCTTTTCTTTCCTTTCCCTTTTTTTTTAATCTTGCAAGTTAATGTAAATTTGTATTATCTTTTTCTCACTTTTCCGACTTTTTATTTTAATAGTATTTTGGTATTCTTTTTCTTTCCGTATAGTCTTCTTTGCTTGGCTGGTTATACTATCATTTGATAGGTTCCCCCTGGTATCTCAGTCACAAGGTGTTGATAAGTTACTATCCTTCATCTGTGTTCCATTAACACACCCCCTCAAGGTTCTATACCCTTTATTCTGGTTATCTAGACCTCATCGATTCTGCCACAAGACTGTCACTTTACTATTACTGCTAGTAAGACCTAGTCTATACAATTGTTAATGCTTCTCAATGCCCCTACCTGATCTCAGCCCACTTTGCAATTTTCTAAACTATACTATTGTGGGAGTTGTCTCTATTCTTGAACTCACTACTCCTATATACTAATCTTTAGTCCAACCCGACCTTAGAAGCTGACCTCCCACAGCTTCACAGCTTTCTAGATCCAACTAACAATCCTCTCGGCCCTAATAAGAGTCTTACCTTCTTTCCATCCTTTCTAAAACGTGGATAGTGGGGTGGAGGACCACGGTTAACACTATAAGGAGCCAAAGGATAATACATCTCTTCTCTACTGGCTGCTAAGTAAATATCATAGTATACTGTCTTGCTGTTTTAAACCATTTTGCCTTACTCCTCCAACTGATCCCCAAAAAAGAGTAGGGGGAAGCTGTGAACACCAGGATACACGAAAGAGATTGCACCACTGAAACACACAAATATTCTACCAAAGAAGTTCACACCATAAGTACAGGGAATCAGAACAGTTCAAATTAACAATCAAGAAGAAAAAAAGAAGAAACCCACGAACAATGAGAAAACAAAGAAACAACCCCCAACTGAAGGGAAACGAGGAAGCCTCAGGAAAAACGCTAAATGAAATAGAAGCAACTCAACTATCAGATAGTGAGTTCAAAATAATGATTACCAGGAAGTTCAATGAACTCACAATGAGCTTTGAGAAATTAGAGGGAAACTACATCAATCTCACTGCAAACTATATAAACATGAAAAAGGAAATAGAAACTCTCAATAAAGGTCAAGAGGAAATGAAGAATACATATTCTGAACTGAAGAACACAGTGGAAGGAATGAAAAGCAGGATTGATGAAGCATATCGGATTAGCGAGCTGGAGGACAAAGTAGAAAACAGCATCCAGAAAGAGCAAGAAAAGGAAAAGAGGCTCAGAAAGAATGAAGAGGGATTAAGAGAAATGCAAGACAATATGAAACGTAATAACATCCATATAATAGGAATACCAGAAGGAGAAGAAGAAGAGCAAGGGATCGAAAACCTAGTTGAACAAGTAATGAAGGAGAACTTCCCTAATTTGATGAGAGAAAAAGTCACACAAATCTAGGAAACACAGAGAGTCCCAATCAAGAGGAACCCAAAGAGACCTACCCCAAGGCACATCATAATTAAAATGACAAAATTTCAAGACAAAGAGAGAATCTTAAAGGCAGCAAGGGAGAAGAAGGAAGTAACATACAAGGGAGCCCCCAATAAGGCTGACAGCAGACTTCTCAATGGAAACACTTCAAGCCAGAAGAGAATGGCAAGAAATACTCCAGGTGATGAGAACTAGAGGTCTGCAACCAAGGCTACTATATCCAGCAAGGCTCTCAATCAAGATAGAAGGCCAAATAAGAAGCTTCCCAGACAAAAGAAGTCTAAAAGAATACACCTCGACCAAACCAGCCCTGCAAGAGATTCTAAAAGGACTGCTTTAAGGAGGAGAGAAGAAAGAGAGAGAGAGAGAGAGAGAGAGGGAACACACGTACATAAAAGACAATGAATAAAGTACCTATCAATAATAACCTTAAACGTAAATGGATTAAATGCTCCAATCAAAAGACATAGAATAGCTGATTGGATAAGAAAAAAATGACCCACATATCTGCTGTCTACAAGAGACCCACCTCAGGATAAAAGACCTACACAGGCTGAAAGTGAAGGGCTGGAAACAAATCTTCCAAGCAAATGGACAGGAAAAAAAAAGCCGGGGTAGCAATACTCATATCAGACAAAATAGACTTCCAAAAAAGGTCCATAAAGAGAGACCCAGAAGGTCACTTCATAATACTCAAGGGAAGAATCCATCAAGAAGACATAAATATTGTAAATATATATGCACCCAACATAGGAGCACTGAAATACATAAAGAAAATTTTAGAGGACTTCAAGAAAGATATGGACAGCAACACAATTATAGTGGGAGATTTTAACACCCCACTATCAAAAATGGACAGATCTTCTAAACAAAATATCAACAAAGATATTGTGGCATTGAACAATACCCTTGAGGAAATGGACTTTACTGATATATACAGAGCCCTCCATCCAAAAGAAGCTAAATATACATTCTTTTCAAATGTACACGGAACATTCTCAAAGATAGACCACATGATAGGACACAAAGCAAGCCTCAAGAATTTCAAGAAAATTGAAATCATACCAAGCATTTTCTCAGACCACAAGGGACTGAAGCTAGAAACCAACCCGAAGGGAAAAAAGCCAAAACACTCAAAATCATGGAGATTAAATAGCATGCTATTAAACAATGAATGGGTCAAGAATGATATTAGGGAAGAAATCAAAAGGTTTCTGGAAACAAATGAAAACAAACTCACAACAACCCAAAACTTATGGGACACAGCCAAGGCAGTCCTGAGAGGGAAGTTCATAGCCATACAGGCCCACCTAAAAAGGTTAGAAACATTCCAAACAAACAACCTAACCCTACGTCTACAAGAACACGAGGAACAACAACAAAGGCAGCCCACAGCAAGCAGAAGGAAGGAAATAACCAAGATCAGAGCAGAATTAAATGACATAGAGACTAAAAGCACAATTCTAAGGATCAATGAATCCAAGAGCTGGTTCTTTGAAAAGATAAACAAAATTGACAAGCCTTTAAGCAGACTAATCAAGAAAAAAAAGAGAAGACCCAAATAAACACAATCAGAAATGAAAGAGGAGAGATTACAACAGATACCACAGATATACAAAGGATTGTAAGAAATTACTACAAAGAGCTGTATGCCAAGAAATTTGAAAACCTAGGTGAAATGGACAACTTTCTAGAAAAATATAATCTTCCAAAACTCAATGAAAAAGAAGCAGAAAGTCTGAACAGACCAATAACAACAAAAGAAATTGAAGCAGTAATCAAAAAACTCCCAACACACAAAAAGCCTGGGACCTGATGGTTTCACAGGAGAATTCTACAAAGCATTTAAGGAAGAGCTAACCCCCCATCCTTCACAGACTATTCCAAAAAAATCCAAAAAGATGGGAGTCTCCCAAACTCTTTTTATGAGGCCAACATCATCCTAATTCCAAAACCAAATAAAGACATAACAAAGAAAGAAAACTTCAGGCCAATATCACTGATGAACATTGACGCTAAAATCCTCAACAAAATACTGGCAAACCGCATCCAACAATACATTAAAAAGATCATACACCATGACCAAGTGGGATTCATTCCAGGGATGCAAGGATGGTTCAACATTCGCAAGTCAGTAAATGTAATACATCACATAAACAAAAGCAAAGACAAAAAACCACATGATCATATCAATTGATGCAGAAAAAAGCATTTGATAAGGTACAGCACCCATTCATGATAAAAACACTCAGCAAAGTGGGAATAGAGGGAGCATTCCTCAACATAATAAAGGCCGTATATGAGAGACCTTTAGCCAACATAATTCTCAATGGACAAAAATTAAAACCTTTTCCATTAAGATCAGGAACAAGACAAGGCTGTCCACTTTCACCACTTCTATTCAATATAGTACTGGAAGTTTTAGCCACAGCAATCAGACAAGAAAAAAGAAATAAAAGGCATTCAAATCGGAAAGGAGGAAACAAAACTGTCACTGTTTGCAGATGACATGATAGTATACATAGAAAATCCTATAGACTCTACCAAAAAAGCTGCTTGACCTAATAAATGAATTTGGCAAAACAGCGGGATACAAAGTCAATATCCAGAAATCAAAGGCATTTCTATACACCAACAATGAAACAGCAGAAGCAGAGATCAAGGAAAAAAATCCCATTTGAAATAGCAAAAAGAAAAAATAAAATATCTAGGAATAAACCTAACCAAAGAAGTAAAAGACCTGTATTCAGAAAAACTACACAACACTGAAGAAAGAAATCAAGGAAGACACAAACAAATGGAAACATATACTGTGTTCATGGATTGGAAGAATTAATATCATCAAAATGCCCATACTACCCAAAGCAATTTACACATTCAATGCAATTCCTATTAAAGTACCAATGGCATATTTCACAGACATAGAACAAACACTCCAAAAATTTATATGGAATTATAAACGACCCCGAATAGCTGTTGCAATTTTGAGAAAGAAGAGTAAAGTAGGAGGGATCACAATACCCGACACTAAACTATACTACAAGGCTACTGTAATCAAAAAGCCTGGTACTGGCATAAAAACAGGCACATAGACCAATGGAACAGAACAGAGAGCCCAGAAATAAGCCCAAGTCTCTATGGTCAATTAATATTTGACAAAGGAGGCAGCAACCTAAAATGGAGTAAAAATAGCCTCTTCAACAAATGGTGTTGGGAGAACTGGACAGCCACGTGCAAAAAAAATGAAACTTGAGCACCAACTTACACCACATACAAAAACAAGGTGGATAAAAGACTTAAATATAAAATGTGACACCATTAAAGTCCTAGAGGAGAACGTAGGTAGGAAAATCTCAGATATTTCACGAAGAAACTTTTTTACTGACGTGTCCCCTAGAGCAAGGGACATAAAGGAAAGAATAAACAAATGGGACCTCATAAAAATTAAAAGCTTCTGCACAGGTAAAGAAAACAGTACCAAAATTAAAAGAGAACCAACTGTATGGGAAAACATATTTGCTGATGACACCTCAGACAAGGGTTTAATCTCCAAAATATATGGAGAACTTACACGACTGCACTCTAAGAAGACAAGGAATCCAATTAAAAAGTGGGCAAAGGATTTGAACAGACACTTCTCCAAGGAGGACATACAGAAAATCCAAAGACACATGAAACGATGTTCAATATCGCTAGCTATCAGAGAGATGCAAATTAAAACCACAATGAGATATCACTTCACACCAGACAGAATGGCCATCATAAACAAAGCAACAAACAACAAGTGTTGGAGAGGTTGTGGAGAAAAGGGGACCCTAGTGCACTGCTGGTGGGACTGCAGACTGGTACAACCACTATAGAAAGCAGTATGGAACTTCCTCAGAAAACTAAAAATGGATCTGCCTTTTGACCCTGCAGTTCCACTGCTGGGACTCTATCCTAAGAATACTAAAACACCAATTCAAAAGAACCTATGCATCCCAATGTTCATAGCAGCACAATTTACAATAGCTAGATGCTGGAAGCAACCAAGATGCCCATCAGTAAATGAATGGATCCAAAAACTATGGTACATTTACACAATGGAATTCTATGCAGCAGAAAGAAAGAAGGAGCTCCTACCCTTTGCAACAGCATGGATGGAGCTGGAAAACATTATGCTAAGCGAAACAAGCCAGGCAGTGAAAGACAAATACCATATGATCTCACCTTTAACAGGAACCTAAATAACAAAACAAAGAAACAAGCAAAATATAACCAAAGACACTGAAATAGAGGACAGGCTGATGGTGACTGGAGGGGAGAGAAGAGGGAATTTAAGGGGGTCAGTGGGAAGGGTTCACAGGAACAAACTTAAAGGACACATGGTCATAGACTAAGGGGAGGGTGGTAATGGGAGGGAAGTGGGGAGGGTGGGAGGGGGGACTGGATTGGGAGTAAAAAGGAGAAAACTGTATTTGAACAATGATTAAAATAAAAAAAAGAAATTATTAATTATTGATTCAATTTCTTTAATATATGGGGTCTAGCACAAATAATGCTGATTTTTTATTACAAAATCTTGTATTACAAAATCATAAGCATGTAATTCTGTAACATAACAATATCACATTTTGGCACACCATATGACATTTTAGATGAAAAGTTCAAATTAAAACTATAAATTATTATGCTCTCATTATTACCCTACCAACCACATTCAAGCAGGCCTTACTTCTGCTGGACCCTATATATAGGCCTATTTAGATCAGGTATTTCTTCTTGTGTGAGTTTTAACAGATTGTATCTTTCAAGAGATAGGTCCATTTCATCTAGTTTATCAAATCTGTGGGACAGAATTATTCACAGTATTGTTTTACAATCTTTTTCATGTCAATGGGATCTGTAGTGATAGCTCTGCTTTTTAGTCAGTTTTTAAATGAGTGATTGGAAGCTTTCTTATTTTCCTAAAAATAAATCAGGAGTTTTTTATTTTACATATAAAATAAATATTAGTCCCACAGCTGACTAACATTTAGCATTAATAGCATTTGATAGAAAAATAGGTTTTCCATCTATACTTTTTATAAGCAGAATAGTATATATAATTTAGCTTGGGTACATTAGCCTTAGATGATTTAATAAAGAGTAATATAGCTAAAGTGTTCCCATAGAAAAAATATCCCATTAATGTTTTTCTTTGTTAATTAAGAAATTATTAAAAATATATTGAATTTGAGCAACCCAAAAAATGGGAGAAAATATTTGAAAATCATATATCCCATAAAGGGTAAATAGTAAACATACATAAAAAACTCATATAACTCAAGAGGAAAATTTTTTATTGAAAAATGGGCAGAAGAACTGAATAGACTTTTTTCCCCTAAGAAAACATACAAATGACCAACAGTTACACTAAAAGGTGTTCAGCATTACTAATCATGAGGGAAATTCAAATCAAAACTACAATGGGATATCAACTCATACCTGACAGAATGACTCTCATCAAAAAGACAAGAGATAGCAAGTGTCGGTGAGAATATGGGAAGAAAGGAATCCTCACACACTGTTGGTGGGAATGTAAATTGGTGCAGCCACCATGAAAAGCAGTATGGAGTTTCCTCAAAAAACTTAAAATAGAACTACTGTATTCAGCAATTCCTCTTCTAGTATTTATCCAAAGGAAATGGAAACAAGATACCAAAGAGTATCTGTACTGTCGTGTTCACGGCAGCATTATTCACCATAGTCAATGTATGGAAATAGTCTAAATGTCTGTGAATGTATAAATGGATAAAGAAGATGTGGTATCCATGTACAATGGAATATTCAGCCATGAGAAAGGACATCCTGCCACTGTGACAGCATGGACAGACTTTTAGGGCATTATGCCAAGTGAAATAAGCCTGAGAAAGGCAAATACTGCATGATCTCACATGTGAAATTTAGAAAAAAAGAAGAGTGAAGCATAGAAATAGAGAGTAGAAAAGTGGCTGCCATAGGCTGGGGAGGTTAGGGAGCAATGAGGAGAGGTTGGTAAAAGGGTCCATCTACCAGTCGTATAAGATGAATTAGGCCTGAGAATCCAAGGCAGAACTTGGTGACTATAGTTGGTAACACAGCATTATACAACTGAAATTTTCTAAGACAGTAGAACTTAAATGTTCTCACCCTCGAAAACCAAAAAAAATAAGTATATGAGGTGATGGATATGTTACTCCTAGGATAGTGGGACTCCTTTCACAATGTATATATATATATCAAATCATTATCATGTATTCTTTAAATATCTTACAATTTGTCAAATATACTTCAATAAAGCTGAAAAAATATAGGAATTCCCCCCAAAATTCATTAGATTTACACACCACACTTATTATTCCAGCTTACAGTTTTTTAGCTTCTGCTTTTTATAAACAAAGAATTCAAGAATTAAAGTCTTTCTCTCATTTAACAAGTCAAAACCCACCATTCTTGGAAATTTTGGTCTTCTCCAAACAAACATGCTTTGGGGACTTTTTCCCAAGATAATTTTTCCCAAAATAGTTTTTCCATGATAACTGTCACATAGCTCATGAATTTGTGCTAACACCTAACTTTTTAACATGGGCTTTTAATTATTTCCTTAAAAAATTAAAATATTAGCCACGTTTCCCATGATAAGCAAATCATGTTTTCCTTCTCTTAGATTTTGGGGGGGTTCTCACATAATTATGTTAATTCTCACTTATCAACTAGTATTTGAAAGCATTTTGAGAGTCCTTGCAAGACATTCTTTCAAGATATTCCTACTGATCAATCCATATGGCAGTAAATAAGAATTCTACTTCTTGGCATTATAAACCATAATGTCTATTTTACAACAATAGAATAATTGTTGAGCTACAGAATTAGAAAACTTTTGACTTTCATTTCCTGTTTTACAACTTTCCTATGAAAGCACTTATATTTGATTCTTGCATATCTTAATGTTTAGTAATCAATTTCCTAAAGCCAAAAATATGTCTTGACTGCATGTCATCTTTTGTTATTAAAGTTTGGTTTTTATGAATTACATCAGAAGTACAACAGAATATTTAACATTTTTAACATCTTTAATTAATGTCATCATTTTAGCACCAGAAATTTACAGTGTTCCCTCAGAATTCTGTTCCTTTGTACATAGTTCACAAGGACAATGCAACAGACCAGTGGCCTGGGTGGGTGAGCTTGCACGAGAGAGATGATGGATCAGGCACCAGGTCTGGGATGGTGGGAGGAGGCATGGTTTCCTTTTCCCCTCCTGACACAGACTAAATCTTGAGGCAAGGAGAAAATCAGGGATGAGGGAGTTGGTGGTCTAAAAAAAGTCTTATTTGCTCTTTTCTTTCTGTCCTTCCTATAATTCTGGTCTCCAGTTCTAGCCTGTGGGTACTTTCCCCATACCACCAATTCTTTGACACCAGCCAGCTGTCCCACAATTCAACACAATTCTGACACTGTTACCTGGAGAAAGTGTCAGATCCCACAGGTTAAGGACTCAGTCCCACAAGATTGCTCCCCCACTTGAAGTGCCAATCATCACCAGTCCAGGTTGGCAACTGTGCTTCTGACTTACCAGCTCTAAGTCAGATTTTCAATGTCCCCTTTCTTGGGTCTGATTCATTTGCTAGAGTGGCTGACAGAACTCAGAAAACATTTTACTTACTTGACTAAAGATTTATTATAAAGGGATGTTAACTCAGAAGCAGGCAGATGGAAGAGATGCATAGGACAAAATGGAGAAGGGGCACAGAGATTGCAACCACTCTCCCCATTTCTCCATGACATCACCAACCCAGAAGCTCTCTGAACTCTGCCCTTTTGAATTTTATGGAGGTTTCATCACATAGGTGCAATTGGACACTGGTGATGGAAAGTTTCAAGCCTCTAATCACATGGTTGGTTCTCCTGCTACCCAGCCCCTATCTTCAGGTATGATCCAAAGATCATCTAATTGACATGACAAAAGACATCTTCATTGTTCTCAAAATCCAGGAAACTCTAAGGGTTTTAGGAGCTCTGGGCCAGAAACTGGGCAGACCAAATATAATGAAGCATAAATCACAAAGTCACATGTCCTCTTCTTTCTCCTCTCCCTGCTTCAAGAGTTTAGACTCTTGAAGGAACAGAAATTCATTCAGATTAGTTCCCATAAAGATTTAATGTTAGAATAGAGAGAATCCACCCCAGAGTTGGAACTCTGAAAGAAATAAGAACCACAGAAGTCTCTGTCTCTCTCTCTCTGCTTCTAAACACCATAAGAAGAGACATTTCCTCTCACATTGTGATTCCTCTGGGTCTCCAATCAGCCTCTTCCCGACTTGTTCTATCACTGTGAAGAATACACAAACCTTTCACTACACAGACAGTAGGTGAGGTAAAGCTCCATGAATTTGTAGCAATACATTCCTTTGACATTCTGTTGACGCATGTGATGGCATTTTAGGGCAGTTTCTGAGGTTTTATCCTACTTTGCTTGGACTTCCATCTTTCTTTCAAACCCCAGTTATTTTTCTTATCTTCTTTGGTTAATGAGAAAATAAGGTCCCTTCTCTTTGAGCTACCTGTTCAGCCATTTCCAAGTCATATCTACTTAATAGCTTGAATTTACTTGAACTGTAATTTAATTTGCTTATGAAATAATCCCAATTGCATACCCCTGAGGCAGAAACACAAGTTACCCATGCTCTACCACTTATTCCTGCTCTAAAACCTTCTCTAAAAGCTCTCAACTTTTCTTCCAATTTTTCCAATGATTTTTTCCACCACTTATGGTCTTCTCAGTCCCCATGGAAGCCATTTTCAAGGCCAACATCTGGTCTATACTTCCCACTCAACAACATGAGAGCACCATTGTAGCACCACCTCAGACTGCTCATCTGAACTGTGTTACTGTGCAGTCTTCCTTTGATTTTGTTGAGAGTTGGGCATTTATTTTGCACCATGTAGTTAAGCTGTATGGACAGGATGGATGGGAGTTAAGGAGGTCCAGGGAGCTGAAATGTAAGAATAGCAGGTCAAAGCTGTCAGAGATGTGTGTGTCTGTATGGATGGGCATATGGATATATATATAAAATACACACATGCATGCACACATATATAGATATACATATATATGTACAGAGAGAGAGGGAGATCCTCTGTCCCTCTGTAAAAAATTTCTCTCCTGCTGCAGTCACTAAATACATGTGTATTGTTAAATTAACAGAGGCAGTCATTTTTTCCTTCTTCCTAAAGAAGACAGTGATGATGTTTGTCACAGATCTCAAAAAGCTACTTATTCATCCTCTAATCCTCCCCTAAACAGGACTAGAGTCATCGCTGTCTGAAACAAAACTTTCACCATTAAACAGAGCCATGCCATTTTGTTTGTTTAATTACGATGCTTATTTTTACCAACACCCAGGGGCCTATTAGTGAAGGCACATTTTTAGAAATCTAACAAATAAGCGAAAACATCCTTAGATCACAGACACAGCTCTTCTGTCTTATTTTGTATAAAAAGGGAGGCATTTACCATACTTACGTATTACTTTTTCCTGTTTTTATCCACTTAAATGTATTGTCTGCAAAAGTGATATATAATTCCTAGTGTTTATTATTTTATTTTATTTTTATTGATTGATTTAGATAGACAGAGAGAGAGAAAGAGAGACATGTATTTGTTGTTCCACTTACTTATGCATTCATTGGTTGATGCTTCTATGTGCCCTAACCAGGGATGGAACCCACAGCCTGGGTGTATCAGGATCATGCTCAAACCAACTGACCTACCCAGCCAGAGTAGATTCCTAATTTTTAAAAATTTTAGAATTTCTTGTTGGGCATTAATGTGAATACCCTCTGAAAACCTTCTGTAATGCTATTCAGTTCCTCCTTCATATTTTAAAATAGCTTTATAACTGAGCAAATAACCAAAAAAAATTAGGGAGCACAGGCAGGCTGGAGAATAACTGGAAGTCTATAACAGTAACCTGGCAGGTCTTTAATTTGGGAAACTACACAGATGGCTTCACTGGTAACTTCTTCCCAAAAATTAAATAAGAAATAATACGAGTCTTATGGAAACTTGTTGAGAGTGTAGAGAAATAGGAAACATTTCTCAGATTGTTTATGATGCCCGCATAACCCAGATAACAAAACCTGACAAGGACATTATGAAGAAAGGGAATCACAATTCAATCTATTTCATGAGCATAGATGGAAGAACTCTTTTAAATAAACAGTTGGATATCCTTGTCTCTAAAATCACACTTATTCCAAATGCACTGTAGATGTAATTTTAAAAGCATTGAGAATAATAAATCTGGGAGAATAAAACATGGAATATCTATAGAAACAATGCTGAACTTAAAAAGTTCAACAAAAGAATACATTCTACATTCTTCCACTTTATTTTAAAGTTCAAAGAAAGAAAAAAGTCGTTTATGAGAAGAAATTTCCTTTTGAAAAAGCTCCCAAATGATTCTGACATATTCCTGTGTTTGAGAACCCCTTATACACAGAGAACCCCTTATAACTGAAGTCCCAGGAAGTGAGATGATTTGGCTGCATTTCCTCTTGATTCTTAGCTTTATTTTAATTGTGTGAACAATACTGTCTCTGCCATTGAGATAAAAGATTCCAACAGCATTTGATCACATGTACTATACATGGACTCCCAAATCTTAAGCTGTTTATATTGTCCCCAACAAATCCACTCAGTGTATATTCATGGGCTGCCTGAGAGATCACTTTTATTTGGGAGCATAAACATTTCTGTTTCTCCTTCCATAAAAAATTTCTTAGATGATTTCTATTATTTTTAAATGGAAGATACATAAGAACACCCATAAACAAACACAAAGGAAGTAATATATATTTCTCTTAAGTGTCATTTTATATCTCTACCTGACACTAGTCACACAAGGGTTCTGATATCCCCAGTGTCATCCTCCAATTTTTTTGGCTTTAAGTTTGTTCATTTTAAAAATCATTTAGAAAGATGCTGAAAAGACTCGGCGAAACAAGAGTTTCTTTCTCCAGCAGGACACTGAGATACACAGTTTTTGGTCTATTACAAAATGTTCATGAAGAACAAAGCTGGAGACACAATACCCCTTGATTTCAAACTA
Organism: Phyllostomus hastatus; assembly: GCF_019186645.2. Taxonomy (NCBI): domain Eukaryota; kingdom Metazoa; phylum Chordata; class Mammalia; order Chiroptera; family Phyllostomidae; genus Phyllostomus; species Phyllostomus hastatus. The sequence continues at coordinate 37,643,038 of NW_025333872.1, read as the reverse complement.
TATTATAAAGATATAGTAATCAAAACAATATGGTATTGGTATAAAAATAGACACTGAGTTAAATGGAAGAGAATAGTGAGCCCAGAAATAAAGCCATGCATATATAGTCAATTAATTTATGACAAAAGCCCCATCTTATTGCCTGTATTCTAGTACCACTCCTGCTACCATTTCAGGTTGGCTTCTCTGGGTGCAGAAATCCACACAGGTGTAAGGGAGGGGTGGGGGCAGATGGGACATAGGGAAATGTCAAACTGTGGCACAGAAGGACAAAGCCTCAGCCAATCCTCTGGTTAGCTAGAGAACATACTGTTCATCACTGTGAGGGCAGTGGACCCTCAGAGCACCACTACAATCAGATCAGTTCCTGGACATCCCCTCTGAGAACAGCACGGTCTTGAGGGAAGGAGTTGCCTGCAGCTGAGCAAACCCAGAAGGTACTGACAGCTGGTACAAGTCCTTCCTGGAAGCAGGGGATGGTTTTCACCACAGAGATCCATGAGGACAGAATGCAGATTAGGTCAGGTCTGAAAGGATCCCAATCCTCCAAAATGACCCCAGATGCCACTTGAAAAAATATAGGTTTCATTCAGGCCTGATCTTAATTTGCAGCCTGGAATGTGGGTCAAAACTCCCCTATTTACTTTGGAAAATACCCCAAAATCTCACTGACCTAACTACTTAGTGCCCTGTAAGGTCACAAAGAGGACTTTTTAAAATGTACTTCTGGAAGATATTTCTAGTTTGATTTTCAAGAGAGATTATATATGAAAAAAATGTTTTGGAGGGAAATGGTATAAGTATAACTAAAAAAGATTTAATACCAGCAGGAGAAAAAGGATTGGGGGAGAAAAGAAATAATAGCATCTCATGGAAAAATGTTCAAACTTAAGTCCTGTTTTAGATATTAATTTCCGAGCTTATGATGTTTAGCCAGATTCTAGGGGTCTAGGGGCAACTTTCAAAAAGAAATTTTTAGCCTTTTCCTGAGTTCTTAAATCTAGACCAGAATCCCCAACTCTGAAATTTAAATCCCATTCAGGGTACTAAAGAGATTTAACCATTAATCTACTAGATAGTTATTGAAATTAAAACAAAAACATAATTTAGCCCTGGTTGGTGTGTCTCAGTGGATTGAGTACCAGCCTGTGAACCAAAGGGTCACCAGTTCGATTCCCAGTCAGGGCACATGCCCGGGTTAAGGACTAGTTCCCTGGTAGGGGCACACGAGAGGCAACTACACATTGATGTTTCTCTTCCTCTTTCTCCCTTACATTCCCTCTCTCTAAAAATAAATAAAATCTTTTAAACAAAACAAAATAAAAACATAGTTTAGTATCATAAATTTAGAACTTGTGTCATTGCTTAATAATCCAAACATTATGATTTGATCCTATTGGTGATGCAATAATGGAATATCAACCATATTGCAGGAGTTCACATTTCATTCAGGAATGGATGGAGGATTTCTTAGAGTCTATGTCTTGCACTGAAAATAAGCATTCCCCTTCAGTACTACAGGTGTTCTTAGAACCCCACCCTTTGTGTTCAATTAACTTGATTAGGAACAATTGAGATGCCATTTCTCCTCTTATTAAATTCATACCACCCAAAACTTTTTTCAAACAAAGCAAGGTTAACATTACTCCTCAGCCCATAAAAATAAATGACAATATCCAAATTCTTCTCACTTTCTCCTATTGCTCTTTCTCCTTCCTTTTTTGCCTCCTCAACCACAGTGTAAGCTGCTTCAGAGAGAAAAAAAAATGTCTCACTGTTTTCTATTGCCTTCAGGACAGGCTCTAGTCCAGTGAGTAAAACAGTCCCCAGGGGCCCTGTGGAGTGGGACAATTAAATGTAATTTCATAATTTGGTGGAGTTGAAGCTGTTTCACATATCAGCTTGAAAGGCCTATTTAATTAGTTCCAGTGAAAAGGCAGGAGAAGAATGTCGTGTCAATGAACTAGAACTGGTCGGCAAAGCTGACTCATTCAGCATAATTTCCTTTCGTCCTCCTTCCAGTGTCACCATTCAACCACCTTTTCCACAATCTGGCAGTTGCCTTCCAGGCAAAAGACTCAAGTTGATAAACTGTTGATAAGGAGAGTGTAAAGAGGAGGCCCCCTGCACTATCACTAGCTCTAAGTACCACACACCCCTGTAGAAATTACCTTAACAGTACAGGATGTGACCAGAGACCTCGGAAGCTACTTGGGGCCTTGGGGGCCTTCTAGAGAACCCTGCTACTGAGAATAGGTGTTAGTCTCAGAATCAATCACCATGCATGCAACTTCAAAATTAGGATTTTTACCACTCTTAAGGAGATTTAATATAAATAGAAATTTTAAAACCAATGACCAAAAAAGGATATGAAGGTCATTCAAAGAATGAGTAAGATTAATATTCCAGTATTCTGAACATTATAAAACAGCCAACATGAACCTGCCTGACTCTAGTTCCACAAAGCACCTGAAGCTTCAGAGATCAGGGACAGACATACTGGCAAGCCAATCACAATTTCCTCCAGAGTCAGATGCAGCAAACAGGAAAATATGGAACTCTTATTTGAGTTTAAGAAGAATAATATCCTTACCCAGTGAAACCAAGTTGCTGCAGTTCTCCAACATCACATCCCCTACAAGTCCCTCTGAGCACAGTCCAGAACTCCCCATTCCTCTCAAGAAGTCCACAGAAACATCTCTAAAAGTCACCAACCCCGGAAATGAGAAACCCTTTATAAATATGACTGTGTGTGCCATTATGTTATTAGAAAAAAAAGCTTTTTATAAGGAACATTAATAAATCTAGATAGAGAGAAAGAGAGAAAGAGAGGAAGAAAGAAAGAAAAAGAAAGAAAGAAAGAAAGAGAAAGAAAGAAAGAAAGAAAGAAAGAAAGAAAGAAAGAAAGAAAGAAAGAAAGAAAGAAAGAAAGAAAGAAAGAAAGAAAGAAAGAAAGAAAGAAAGAAAGAAAGAAAGAGAAAAATGCAGGCTCGCAGTCCCCACTCCCTTCCTATTGAACCAGAACCTGTGGTTTAACCAGATCCGCAGGTCAGTTACACACACGGAAAAGGTGGAAACGCACTGGAGGATCCTTCATTATATGTACCAGAAAACTGAACCCAAGAGAATCGAGGTATTCAAACAAAAAGTGTCAGTAAAGATTTGTTGATCAATTAATTCACTGACCCTGGAGAAACAACACCACCAAACTGTATAATAAACACGAGTAAGAGGAGGGTTTTAGTTACTAACAAAAGATTAACCAACAACTGAAGGAGAAATCCAATTACACAGCAATTCATGGGAGCATAATTCTTCAGTTCACTAATATTTCAAGCACCATTAAAAAACTACTCAATAAATAGTTGCATTAAATGAAAACAAAATACTTCTGTCTATGTTTGCTGCTCAGTTAGTTTTTGCCTGGACTAGGTCACTAGGCAAGATTTCTATGAGTTTCTGAGATTTCTAAGGTTTTTATTCCCTTCATTCTTTCATCTTCAGTTACTTGAAAATCCCTATATATTTCTTTAATTGCTTGTTAGGAAAAGGTAAATAAATACATGCTCTGCATGGAGAATACATAAGGGTATTTCAAAGAATAGAAATTAATCACAATTCCAACCAAAGATAAATACAGGTTACATGTTCAGGTATTTTCTTCCAAGTTTTTATGTAGTTAAAATGATACTGTATCTATAGTTTGGTGTGCTGATATATTTTGAACTATGACAAAGCACATTATTATGTTATTAACTGGAATATAATCAAAACTTCACATAATCATATGCATAATCATAAGCCCTTTTAATAATGATAACATTAGCAACTGCATATTATTTTACTGGGTACCATAATTCATTCAGTCATTCCTATATTGTTGGACACAAGCTACTGGCAATTTTTATTTTTCAAGAGATGAAAATCATCAGTGTGAGTAAAATTTTGTTTATAGTTTGTTTGTTTTTAATAAAAACAACCACAAAGCATTTATTACCAGAGGATTAACCACACTTCACAAGACTGACCATCTCATCAGCAAATCACGGACCCTGAAAGTATTCACTAATTTAATCAGGGAAAATAAAATTTCACTGTGTAAATAGAAAATTAAAATTTTATATTGTATTTCTTCTATGAATAATCTATTTTTCAATGTTTATTTATCTACTGAAGTTTCTGGTACTTTTCTTATTAATTTGTATGTGATATTTATAGATATTGTCTTTATTTGCATCAATGTTGCAAATTTTTTAAATAGACATTTTATTTTAATCTTCACCCTAGGATATATTTTTAAATTGACTTTAGAGAGAGAGGATGAGCAGGAAGGAAAAGGGGTACAGGGGCAGGAGAGAGAGAAACATCGATGTGAGAGAGAGACATTAATCAGTTGCCTCCCACACACGCCCAGACTGGTGATCAAACTCCAAGCCTTTTGGTTTGAAGGATGATGCTCAAACCAACTAAAGAAACCCAGCCAGGGCTAATGTAGACATTTTAGTGTACAGAGGTTTGGGGTTTTTTCTTAAGAAAAAATGTATATGGCCAAGTCTATCTTTTGCTTACTAAATCCTTTATTTGCTTTGAGACTTAGGAAATATTCTCATTCTCAGAGATACACAATTTATTTCTATTTTTGTCTAGTTGTTTTCTGTCTTGACTTTTAGATTCAACTGTTTAGTCCATTTGGAATTGATTGTGATATTTGGTATCAGATGAGAATACAAACCAGTTTTTCCAAATTATGAGCCAATTATTTCTGTATGTTTACTGAATCTTTTTCTCTTCTACTCAATTATTATACCATACATACACCTCTATAATTCTATTGTCTATTCGTATTGTAACTCTGTGATATGTTCAAATACATGATTGGAACTACTTTCTGTTTTTCTATATATTTTCAAGGTTTTGGCTTTTTAATTGTTAATTTCTAGTATTCTACTATGATGAGAGAATTTAATGGATTTGCACTGACTTTTTGGAATTTACTGGAATTCCTTCTTGCCTTGTACAGGGTCAAATTTTATAAATGTTCAATGTGGGCTTGAGAAGAATGTGTATTCTTTGATTAGAAGGCGCAGGGTTCTATTTATATCCATTAAATCAAGTTTTTTATTCCATTATTAAGATCTTCCATATCCTTTCTAATTTCATGTCTGCTCAATGTGTGAATTTCTGAAATCTGCCCTTGCTGGTATGGCTTAGTCGATTGAGCGCCAGCCTGCACACCAGAAAGTCACTGGTTCGATTCCCAGTTGGGGCACATGCCTGGGTTGCAGGGCCAGGTCCCCAGTAGGGGATGTGTGAGAGGCAACCAATCTGTGTATCTCTTGCACATTGATGTTTCTCTCCCTCTCCTTCTCCCTCCCTTCTCCTCTCTCTAAAAGTAAATAAATACAATCTAAATTTTTTTTTGAAATCTGTGTTAAATCACCCACTGTGATTATAGACTTGTCATATTTGCTTATTATTGCCTTGCTTTACATATTTCATGGCTATGTGGCTAAGTACTTACAAGTTTCTGATATTTGTTGATGGATTTTTCTTTGTATTAGTATGCCATGACTCTTGATACCTATTAATACTTTGGTTCAAATTCTATCTGTGACATTGATGTTGATATTAAGGTAGCAATAGTGTATCTTTTTCCATACTTTGATTTCAATTTAACTGCACTTTAAATTGTCTATTGAGACTACTATATTGCTGGATTTAAGAATGTAATAAGAAAATGCAAAAAAAGTTAGAATATGGTGATGATTGCAAAACTATAAGTTTACTAAAAATTATTGAATTATATATTTATAATTGGTGAATTGTTTGGTATGTAAATTATACCTCATTAAAGTTAGTATTAAAATAAGAAACAAGAATCTAAAAGCTCTAATAAGATAATTATTTTTTCCTTTTAATTTATGAATTTAATCCACTGATCATTTATTTGTCTTAATTATTGATAAACAGTATGTGGCAAAAGTAGGTGTACAGTTGTTAGTACATAAAATAGTTTATTCTTGTATTATATTTGTTAGTTATTGTATTATTTTCCATATAAACAACTGTAAACATACTTTTGTCCCATCTGTGTTTTAACTCATTAATACACTTTATTTGGGGTTCTCTTTTCCTCACTTTTTATTTACTTACTTTTAGTCCCTTTTTTCAAAAGTTATTTTTTTAAAGATTTTACTTATTTATTTTTAGAAAGAGGAAAAGGGAAGGATAGAGAGAGGGAGAGGAACATCAATGTGTGGTTGCTCCTTACAGGTCCCCTCTGGGGACCTGGCCCACAACCCAGACATGTGCTCTGACTGGGAATTGAACCAGTGACCCTTTGGTTCACAGGTTAGCACTCAATCCACTGAACTACACCAACCAGGGCACTTTTTTTGAAATGACACTTTTCCCATTTTTCCCATTTTCTTCTCTGCTGATTTGGAAGCTGTAGATTGTATTTCTACCTTTTTGGTGGTTACTCCTAAATACAAATATTTGTAACATGTAAATATATGTTACAAAGTCTACTTTTGTAGTACTTCTATCTTCCTCTCAAATACAAGGGCCTTATTGCAATTTATATATTCAGCCACCACATCTACAATCTTGTTTATCTATATTTTTATTTATTAAATGCAAAAATTACTATGTTTAGATAGTTACCTTCAATGGTTCCTTTGATCATTTTCAGAGCTCACGGTTGTTTCCTGGATTCCATGCTTTCACTCTCCATTCGGTTGGGAATACTTTCACAATTCAGAGAAGTCTGTCAGTAGTGTCAAACACTTCTGAGTTTGACTTTCTTCTTTTACTTTTACCCGACTTTTGTATAGTAGTTTCACCACCTGCATCATTTTAATTTGTCAGGTGGGCTCCTTCAGCACTTTAAAGGTATTAATCCTATTGTTTTCTAGCATCCCTAGCTGAGGAAAAGTTTGTTGCCAGTTTCAAAGTACTTTTCAATATATTTGGCCATTTCCCCTCAGTAGCTTTATTTTTTTAAGATTTTATTTATTTATTTTCAGACACAGGGGAAGGGAGGGAGAAAGAGAGGGAGAGGAACATCAGTGTGTGGTTGCTTCTCACACCCCACACACTGGGGACTTGGCCCACAACCCAGGCATGTGTCCTGACTGGGAATCGAACTGGCAACCCTTTGGTTAGCAGTCCAGTGCTCAATCCACTGAGCTGCACCAGCCAGGACCTCTCTTTGGTAGCATTAATAATTTTATTTTTCTTCAATGTTCTGCAGTTTCACCATGATACATTTTGCTTTGAATTTATTTATTCTGCTTGATATTCATAGTGTACTTTTGTTATGAGAACTCATATATCTTTTTGCAGTTCAGCTATTATTTCTTCAATGTTATTTTTCCTCCATTTCCTTCTTTTGTAACTTCTATTACTCATGTATTAGAGCTGCTATACCTATTCTGCATGTCTCAACTGTTCCTTCATGTATCTTATCTTTTTATCTCTGAGCAAACTCTTCATTACCATCTTTCAATTTATTAATTCTCTCTTTAATTAGGTCCCATATATAGTGTATTTTATTTGCTTTTTTTATTTCAGTAAATATTTTACTACCATAATTTTAAATGTTTATTTTTCCATGTGTATTTAAATTTTTATTTTTATTATTTAATATTGTATTTTCTTGTTATTCTGATTTACCTATGTAGCTCTTTCAGCATTGTACATAGATTTATTTAAAAAATTTTGTCCAACCGTTTTACAACACTGTTTTAATCTGAGGTCAATCCATGTCCCATAGTAGATTTTTATTAGGTGGACTTCTAAAATTAAATTCTTTCACACATTATAGAAGTTTGGTCCTACATCTGAAATTAAATTTTTTCATGTACAGTAGAGTTCTATTTGTAGCTCTATTTGAATGAAAAGTTTGGGTTTCTGTTTTTTTCTCACTTTCTCCTTTTAGGTATTTACTTGCTTTTGTATTGTATTTTATCTAGGATTTCTATATGTTTGAAATGGGTGGATGGGAAAATAGGTCCTCATCAGTTAATTCTGTGATATGTCTTATCTTTATATTAGTCTTGGTGTAAATTTCTACAAATGACAATGAGATTGTGTTTAGATATGTTATAATTTTCAATTAATTTGGAAGAATTGCCATGCTACATAGACTTCCTGACTAGAGCATGGAATATGTGAATATCCATTTAATCAAGTCATGCTTTCCTATCTCTCAATAAACTTTCATAATCTAATGCTTCCTGGAATAGTTAAATACATAGTACTGAAAACAGGGTTCTTGATCAATGTTTCTAACTTAAAATTCCTAGAATGTAGCCGGAATGAAAGACCATGCAGACTTGATGTGATACTTCTCAGTCCCTACAGGGTTTCTTATGCCAGTTAATGCTGCTCTTGATTTGTTTCTTGCCATCAAAGGATGCCTCGAGCAGTGCTTCAGGCTCTGTAAGGACATCTGCTTGGACTAGTTTCTGACAGTCATCTGTTTCCTTTTTTAAGGACAATGTTAAGGCCCAAGGCCAGAAACACGGGGCCATCTGCCAGGAACAGAACTGGCCCACAGGGCTGGAGCAGCAGCAGTTGTTGATGGGAGGGAGACACGTGTGAGTGTGTGTTTGGGTGTGTCTGTGCACGCTAAGGACACCTGCTTATACATCTTTGGAGAAAGGAATCCTTTATCACAATTATCAAGCTCTACTTCTCCTACCTTGCACCTTGATGATTACTAAGTATTTGTTCTGAATGCTAATTTTCTGGCAGAGGTGGGGAACTATAGCAATCTAATAAATAAATGCCATTATATTCATATTGAATTCATTTAAATTTGACTATTCAGTAGTAAGAGCTTTCAAATGTTTTAGGGAACTATAAGAATCTACTAAATATATGTCATTATGTTCACATTTAATTCTTTAAATTTGGTTGTTTATTCAGTAATGAGAGCTTTCAAATGTTTTTGGTACCAGCATGTTATATGCTTGAACCTAATTAACTCTTTTCATTTTAATTTATTTATGTCATGTCTGCTGTCTTCAAAAGAAATGTCACTTGGCCCACCACTCATCAAGGAAAAATAGATTTAAAATATAAATCTTAAGATGTAAGATATATCTTACATTATATATCTTATCTTATATATAAATCTTAAGATATAAGTTGTGAGATTTTCTAAAAATAATAGTTTATAAAATGTAATAAATTCTCAACTATTTCTTGAAATGACAAATAATGTACAGCTATATTTATATATGTATACATATTTTTTTAAAATAAATATTCTAAAGTTTAAACTGAATCAAAGCTCAAGATCTACAAAATTCTGATGACAACAATAACAACAAAAACCAAATCAAACCCAAACAAAATCTCACTGGAGAGGAAAAACAAAGCCAAATTGTCTTGAAATGAAATGTGTAGGACATGGGTCATCACTTTTGGAGTTACAAAAATCAATCTGCCACAAGATAAAATAGTTTCAATCAAGCATTTTTAATTAAACTAGTTTACTGCAGCACCTCATTACTCTAATTAAAGAACTAAACAAAGTATTATAGACACTTCTTAAGAACTTTAAAAATAGATAGCAACAATTACACTTAAAGTTCAACAGAATAGAGTGAGTTATCATAGGAAGGAATTTCTGAAATGTTAGTAGTTCCTCACTGATCACACTGTGTAACACGTCAAGGGTCATGAGAAGACAAACGAAAAGACATTCAGAACATTCCTTTGGCTGAATTATATCCTTGTCAAACTACAAATCATTCAATTAAAACAAAGAACCTTGAAGGATTTAAATAATAATCTAAGTCTTTGACTTTGTTTATATTGAATGCATATAATGAATGCTGTCTGATGAATACCACAGAAGCAGGAAGCAATAAATATGCTATTATATTGGAAAATTTTGTGACTTGATCTTTAGTAATCAATTATACAAAATTCCTAGTTCAGAAACAGCTTTCCAAGAATAAAAAGAATCCATGTCTTAAATACATCTTAAATATATCTTTCACTTTCCAAGGCCAGAAATTAGGAGTCCATAGCTCCTTCTCTAGGTTCTGCAATGTTCTTTCAACATTCTTTCTGAGGATTTAAATGGATTTAATTTTTACTGGAATGAAATTTAATAAAACTGTTCCTCATTGCAGAATGTCAATGATTGGAATAGTATAACTCTAGCTTTTAGTTTCTCATCCAACTTTTCATTACTAAAGGATTTGATAGTAGCACCTTTTTCAAGTCACCCCTTTAAACCTTAGATATCAACTCTCTTCATTTCAGCTGTCATTCTAACAACTTACCCAACCCTTTCTTACTCCTAATCATAGCACCCCAGCTAACCACAAGCATGATACAAAAGTAACAAGCAGGTCCTGCAGGTTCTGTGGGTCCAGGAAAGCATGCCAAGCTGTGGATTTTTTGAATTATTGACATTCAGCATTGGGATAGATGTTAACTAACAGACAGAGCGAACTCTCATTTCCTCTGTAATATCCCCAACAGATTGTATGTGGTATCTAGTTAAACCAGTTTAATTCCAAGGAATTCATCATCTTTCATGACAGATCATTTTGTTTTGAATAGCAATAAGGTAACTATTCAAAGGGACGCCTGGATTTACATAAAGAAGGTCTAATCTGTGTTTTCCGAGACGGCACTAAACATTTTTGAACATAACTGTGACATCTACCTATCCCCATGCTGCCTTACTCTTTCCAAGTTAAGCACTGGCACATTTTTCAATTTCATTCCCTCATCCTTTCTTATCTGAATGTACTCCAGTTGGTCTATAGTCTTCTTTTTTGGTGATATTTTATTTTTATTTTTTATTTTTTGTGGGAGAAAATGGAAGATGTGACATTTTAATTCTAAAACAAAAACACTATCTCTTTTTTTTTATGTACTGCTAGAGACACAGCCCAGTAAGCACAAGATTTTATCATTTTATCTATTGATCTTTAAAAAATTATAACATCTGAACATTGATTTTTAAAATATTTGTATTAAACATTACAAATTAGTAAGTTATAGTAAGTTGCTTTAGATATTTAATAGTTTAGTATTTAAAAACATTTTATTGAATGTTAAAAGTACACATATTTTTTAACTATAAAATAAAAACTACTAAAAGTTTCTTCTGTATATGTGTTTATGTAACTACAGTTAACAATAGATTTGCTAAAAGCAATTTAAAATTTAGATTCCTAGCATTAACATTTTATGAAATATTTCATTAACAAATTAAATTATTTATTTAATGGCATTTAGGTTTTGTATTTCTGTTTAAGGTGCAGATGAATCAGAATTTGTCGAGTAAGTTTGACATTTAACTTGGTTACTTTATTACTATTAAAATTTATTAGACAATTTGCTAAGCTTATGGCCTTACATATGTAGTTATAGAAATAGGCTTTTCTCATCATGAACCTTAACAACAGACTAAAAGGATACTTATTTTATAACAAAAGACAAATTAGCTTTGAGACATGTCTTAAACTTTTAACTTTGAGACATGCCTCAAACTTTATTACCTGACTACTACATTTTTAGAAATTGGCTAAGCCAAAGAGTAGCTTCTGATTTAAAATGTTAACTATTTAATTGGCATAATTATGACTTATGTGCTGGAAGGCATTTATAAGATGAGTAATCTTTAGTTTTACCTATCTTTTTCTTCTTTTAATTTTAATTAATTAATTAATTTTTATTGTTGCTCAAGTACAATTTGTCTGTATTCTTCTTAAAATGTGGCTTCCAGAACAAAACAAGTTTCAGATATTGTCTCACCCATGACAACTGAGATGAGGCTGCCACCTCCCTATTGTCAGTCCTGTTCTTGTGGTTTTGTCCCTTAAAATGAAGTTTGCTTTTTGGGGAGTGACATCAAACTGTTGTTTCATTTTGAATGTTCAGTGAATTAAACTCCTTGAGCATTTTTATTTGAAGTGTTGTCAAGCCAGTCTGTTTAACTCAATATTTATCTTTTTGAACACACATGAAGAAATTTTCATGGTTTTATTTTGCAATAAAATTAACTATCAAAACAAAATAATTCTTAAGTAGCCACAATTCCAGCAACCTAAGCATGACAAAGTCAACTATAAAAATTTTCCCCTTAAGTCTTTCCTTAATACTAATCATATCATTTTGCGTAGTTATTTCTTTTCATATCACATCATCAGTATGATTCCATATTTCTACATGGATTCCAAAATTTTTATCTTTTTTAAATATTCTGCAAAATTTTCCATTAAGTTGATATGCTACAGTTTTATTAAGCATTTCTAGTTTTTATTATCACAAATAACCCCATTTAGTTCCTTGGAATAAAGTGTAGGATTGTAATGTTAGAGGAATGCCCTCATGAATCCCCAGTGCTACTGCCAAACTGATCCAAAATGCAAGGAGATGCTTGTGCCAGGTTTTTCCTAACTCTCCAGGAGTGACCATTTAAGGATATCTTTGTTTCCCTTAGGTTATAGGATAGATATCAAGTTTTATTTATTAATGGTAGAAAATGAAGAGCAGTTATTATCCTTTTCTGCTCTATGCCAAATTCCCTATCAAATGCTATGCAAGTGTCTGTTATAACCTGGCCTCTGCTTACCTTTCCCAGATCACTTCCTCCTGCCCGCCTCACTTCCTCCAGGCAGTGAACATACCTTCTGCCTCTGTGTCCAATAGCCTTGTGTACCTGTGCATGAGTAAGAGCAGAAGTAAGCAAGGGCAGGACATACAGTTCATCACACTATTTCATAGCCATCACGTACATGTTCATCTCTCACCTAGACTGTGAGGTTTTCAGGGGGAGGATGAGGTCTTTATTTTTTCTGCCACTAGTACCTAACATAAAGATTAAGTGTTTTATGAAAGAATAGAGAAACATACACATTCCATCCTGTCTACAATAGTATTTCCATTATAGTAGTAACTTGCTTTTTTTAAAAGATGCTTTCCATTCATTATTCTTAGTGTTGAGTATTTTTCCATGCATATTCGATCATTGAATCATCTGTTGTGTGATTATTTGTGCTTTTGGTCCATTTATGTGTTGGGATAGGCCTTTATATTTCCCTCATCAATCTGAATGTTCCTTTCCATTTAACAAATGCTTATATTTATTATTTGCCAAGCATTGCTCTGAGTGCTTTACAAATATTAACTCATTTAATCCTTGCAAAAACCATTTGAGAAAGGTGCTATCAGAGGCATAGAGGAATGGAGTAACTTGTCTGAAGTCACACAGCTAGTAAGCGGTAGAGCCAGGATATGAACCTAGGACTTCAGAGTCCTTGCTCCTAATCCCAATTTTATGCTACCCCTATTTATATTTTTAAATTAATTTTGTGTAGTATTTATTATAACCAATCAACTAGTCTGTAGTTGTGCTTCTCATTTTAGCTACTTTATTTTCAGTTATACTAACACTTTGAAAACAGTTTCAGTGTCCAGGATGATCCAGACCAAAACTAAGTTAGGATTCTCAAAGCTTTTCTCTTTCAAATAGCTTGGCTGTTTTTCATGTTGATTTGCCTGGCCTGGCATCTGACACCCCAATGTGGCCCCAAGCATCCTTACACCCACTGATTCCTTCTGTCCTCCTCTTGACATGCAATCCTGATTGTGGAAATTTTACCTTTGCTTTCAGAATCTAATTCACTTTCATTGCTGGAAGTGACATTCACTTATCCATAGGACTGACTTTGTCCATAGCTTTTGCCAGCCTGCACTCCTGGGGATTGCGCTGCTCCTCTGGCTGGACATCCTGCTCACCTCAGTCAGACCACCTGGGTGCTGCTAGGCAGACTGTGCCTTCCACGGAGGAACTCCTATTGCCTTGCCCCAACTACTAGACAAAACCCTTAAGGACAACAGAATGTTTCCTTTGGGCCTGAGCCCACTTCACTTTTAGGGTATCATAATCTTAAACTGCTGTTTACGCCTGCAGAGACCATGACGTTCCTTAGAGTGTACATGAGGATCCCGACCCTCCAAATCACAGAGATGCAAGCTAGTGCCCCCATCCAGGGTCCTGTGCCCTTTCTTGGCCTAGTTCCGATTGGCCACAGCCCCTCGTAGGATTCCAGCCTGCCTGACTGCATTATGAGAACCTGTGGTCTTTTGCTTCAAATTTTGTTCTCTTATTTCAAAATTTAGAAAGTTGTCAAACCTTGAAAGACATTGGGACCAATAGGCAAGTATCATGCTCTCTCTTTAAAGTTTAATCTCATTAATTCTGCCCCATTAATTCACCTTTCAGCAGTCTTCTACATGTGAATTCTGCTTCTCAATATATTCATATCAGAACATTTATCATCTACAACTTGATAAAAATGTCTCTTGTATTTTCATCAGAACTATTGTCAAATAGTTGGCCACTTACACACACTTGGGGTCTCCTGTCTCCTTTGCACACCTAAGGACCCATACAGCTGTGCTGTCACTTGGTCCACATTGCTCTCACAACCATTATGCTACATTTGGAGACTGGAAAATGCTTTCAAGAAACCCAGGTAGATTGATTACACACATCTGCCTAATAAAACAAGGTATTTGTGTTAAGAAAGAAAAAAATGTCCCTTGGGATTTTGTGACATGTTTCATGTTTTTAATCTTAATTGTATTTCCCTCCCATATATAAAAGCTGCAAAAGTTGATGCGGGATATCCTTAAATGGCTGTCAATCTTCATTCCATCCTGATAGTCCCTATAGTTCTCAGAAGTAAGGTTATGTTCTACTAAGGCTCCTAGTTTTATAGCTTCCCAGCGTTTCTCTAAGTCTGGTAAATTTTTCAGGAGAACCATAAATATTTCAGAAGGTAGAATTGACTTACTTTATTTGGCTCATCAGATATTTCTTGATCAGTAGGTTTGCAAAAAAAAAAAAAAGCTTCCCATTAAGTATTATAAGTAGGTAGATTATTTCTTTAAAGTCATCAAATATAGTAGGCATTATTTTGAGAAAAATGCAAAAACTTTAATAAAAATACCTTATTGTTTTCATAATTAAGCTATTTCAGCTGTTCATAAAGGTATGCCTCTTTCCAGTGTGTCCCAGGTGACTCCTGTCTTACGTGAAAGACCTTCAACCCTTCTAGTCCATCATTTCAATTTAAAATTGATTTTGGGTGAAACTGGATGCACATAGTTCCAGACACATTAAATAGTTCAGGGGTCTAATCACTTACAGAATTCAACTTCTCCCTCAGATTTTATTTTGGATCACAAAATAATTTTTCAGCAGCTCAGATATAAGGAAGTAGTTACACAATTATGATCTTAAAATTGGCAATGAAAGTCCTGAAGTGACTGCATGTCATAAATCCCATCCTGTCCAATATTAACCCAGCAACAGGGCAAGCACAAAAGAAACGAAAACCTTTTACCTTCACTATGAAATTCTTGACATTTCCCCATTGTTATGGGGATTTTCTTAGCCGAATGCATACACACAACTTTAAATTAGTATTTTCCCTTAGCAAGCTCTCATGATATTTTTCTCTCGAGTTTCCAGAGCTAGAATTTTGTTTAAACCTTCACCATTGAGAAAGCAGAATCTAATACGGATTTCTATTTTCAGGTTTACGCGTTTCTAGAACAATGCATATCATATCCATCTTGACTTTTGCTAATCTTTCATTCCAGAGAACAAGACTGGAAAGAATGAACATCTTGTAATTTGGAAATTCAGTAAGTACCCCACTGAATACTAGAAAGCACAAAAAAGAGAAGGCTAGCATTGTTTTTTGTTACTTACATGCAGTGTTTTTTGTTTGTTTGTTTGTTTGTTTGTTTTCAATGATTAATTGGCAACACCAAGGGAGCAACTGGTGTGAAAGGTATCCTTTCACTTTAAACAAGTCATCAAAAGAAACATGTTCAAAACCTACTGTTCAGTTTGTGGGTTTTTTGCATAGTATGGAATCTTGACCATTTTCCCTCAAATTCAATCATAAACATAAACTACCAACATATATGAATACCACTGTAATCACACACATTTGAGTTCAGTTTATGCTCACAGATGGGCAATTAACACCCTTGCAAACTTAGCTAAAGAGCCAGTTTAATTGCGATGTTAATCATCTATCTTTTATCATCATTAATTTTAAAAAGCAAAGCAACAAAATAAGAACATGTCAAAAGAGATATTTACTGACACTTTAGAAAACATTAATGGTTTCATTTCTATGTATTATAGAGTGATGAGTGCAATGGAAAATGTTAAATCCTAGTGGAGAACGTAGGTAGGAAAATCCCAGATATTTCACATAGAAACTTTTTTACTGACATGTCCCCTAGGGCAAGAGACATAAAGGAAAGAATAAACAAATGGGACCCCATCAAAATAAAAAGCTTCTGCACAGCTAAAGAAAGCAGTATCAAAATAAAAAGCTTCTGCACAGCTAAAGAAAACAGTATCAAAATTAAAAGAGAACCAACTGTATGGGAAAACATATTTGCCAATGATACCTCAGACAAGGGTTTAATCTCCAAAATATATAAAGAACTTACACAACTCCACTCTAAGAAGACAAGCAACCCAATTAAAAAAATGGGCAAAGGACTTGAACAGACACTTCTCCAAGGAGGACATACAGAAAATCCAAAGACACATGAAACGATGTTCAATATCGCTAGCTATCAGAGAGATGCAAATTAAAACCACAATAAGATACCACTTCACTACAGTCAGAATGGCCATAATAAACAAAGCAACAAACAAGTGTTGGAGAGGTTGTGGAGAAAAGGGATCCCTAGGGCACTGTTGGTGGGACTGCAGACTGGTACAACCACTATGGAAAGCAGTATGGAACTTCCTCAGAAAACTAAAAATGGATCTGCCTTTTGACCCTGCAATCCCACTGCTGGGACTCTATCCTAAGAATACTAAAACACCAATCCAAGAGAACCTATGCATCCCAATGTTCATAGCAGCACAATTTACAATAGCTAAGTGCTGGAAGCAACCAAGATGCCCATCAGTAAATGAATGGATCCAAAAAACTATGGTACATTTACACAATGGAATTCTATGCAGCAGAAAGAAAGAAGGAGCTCCTACCCTTTGCAAACAGTATGGATGGAGCTGGAAAGCATTATGCTCAGCGAAATAAGCCAGGCAGTAAAAGACAAATACCATATGATCTCACCTTTAACAGGAACCTAAACAACAAAACAAAGAAACAAGCAAAATATAGTCAAAGACACTGAAATAGAGGACAGGCTGATAGTGATCAGAGGGGAGAGAAGAGGGAATTTCAGGGGACATTGGGAAGGGTTTACAGGAACAAATTTAGAGGACACATGCACAAAAACTAGGGGGAGGGTAGTAATGGGAGGGAAGTGGGGAGGGATGGGTGGGTGGGCTGGAATGGGAGGAAAAGGGATAAAACTGTACTTGAACAATGATTAAAATAAAATTAAAAAAAAGAAAGAAAATGTTAAATCCCCCTGTTGCAGTGTAAATTTGCCCTGTGGCAATGCAAATAACTGAATAAAGCAAATTTGTCCTTTGCTGTGTGCTAACAGAATTACAATGTGGTCATACACCATATTTAGCAACACTTCACACTCTCAGGAATCTTGGAGTGTAGAAAGCAAGTGAACAAAGAATATTATCTAATGCACTAACAATTCAAATGCACATGTGATAAAAACAGTTCCTTTTGGTATAGCATGCATGGAATGAGATCTTCAGAATTTCTCAGTAGCAGATGTCAGATATATAAATATATATCCAGAACTGTATATTGGACCTCTCTCTGTTTTTCATTCTCTTTTTTGAAGCCACCAACCTTATTGCTTGTTCAAGAACAAGTTGCCCTAAGTGACTATGTTTTTCAGATTAGAATAATGAATGATTATTATTTTTTGCTATCATGAAATCCATTTAGAATGCCTTTTAAAATAGGTGAATTGTTTATTTTGAAATAGATGGCTTTTCAGTTGTAAGAGCTCTATCTATTGATTATTTTGGATATAGAATACATTGCCTAGTACACACTCTTCTGATTAAAAGCTCTATGTAAAATATATTTTGTGTGGTATACTTTTTTATAAAATTACTTATTAAATCCTGAGGATCATGACCTGCTCTTAAATGAAATATTTTGCAAGATTTGAGAAATGACATATACCAGATAATCAAATAAATGTTTCCTGATTTCTTTCATTTTGAAGAATTAGAATATTACTTTATAACCTGTACTGCTATACTACAGGCTTAGTGATTGATAAGATTCCCTCCAATGATTTAACATTGTACAGAAACTTCCAAATAAATTTTAGTTAAGAAGTTCCAGCTAGACTGCTAATGCCCTAAGGGCAGGATTAGATTCTACTTGCTTATTATAGTGGAGATGTGTAGGGTAGAGTCTGGCACATAATAGGATGTCAAGGAAGGTATTTTGAAACTGAAGAATGAATAAACAGCATGTGAACAATAAACAAGAGAAATAAGCCAAACAGAAAGGCCTCCTGGGAGCTGCAGAACTCTCTGGCCAAGGCAAGCAGTGAGCACCATTGTTTAACCCCCTTTCCACTTCCACAGATTGGGCAAGAGCTCTGTTTAAGTGTGTTAGCCTACCTCCAATATCACCTTAGGACTCTTCCAACTACAATGCCTGGAGCCTTTTGCCAACAAACAAAGTGTGCAAGCAGAAACAGTAGGGTGTCGCCACACCCATCAGGCCCTCTGGAGCCATAAGGACCTGCCAGGCTCCAGGAAGATTCTCAAAACTATACAGCCCATAAAGCTTACAAAGAGGATGCTTCTTCACAAGACCAATGCTGGTACAACAAATGGAGAGAGAGACTACATAGAAAAGATTGCAGAGCCATGGGAGCTCTTGGGGAAGATGGGAATTCTCCAGGGCCAAAGGGCCCCATTATTTATGTCCCCCTCTACTGCCATAGAATGGGTAGAGCTCTATCCAGGTGCTCTGGCTCACCTGCAAGGTTGCTGCAGTGCATTCCTGGATATATCTTGTAAACCCATTTCCACCTGAACAAAGGAAGCAAGCAGAGGCAATAGGGCATTACCACACAAACCTAGCCTCCTGACCCAGAGCCACTCCAGCTTGGTAGGCCAGTGCCCCTTGCACCTCAGGCGATGGCTTGGCCTACCAACTTGCCAAAACCACTGAGCACACATAGCCTATGCAGAGGCCAATTCTTCATAAGGCCACTTTTTCAATACTGGGAGAGACAGCTATTTTGTCTAATTCATATAAATAAATATAGAAACTCTAACGAAATGAAAAAACAAAAGAATATCTCTCAAATGAATAAACCAGAAGAATCCACAGGGAAAAAAACTTTAAGGACATAGAAATAAGCAATATGCCTGTTAAGAACTCAAATGAAGGGTCATAAGGATGCTCACCAAACTTGAGAGAGGAATAGAAGAACTTAGAACTTCAAACAAAGAGTTAGAGAGTATAACAAAGAACCAAGTAGATTAAGAATAAAATAACTGAAATGAAAGACACATTAGGAGAAATCCACAAAAGATTAGCTAGCACACAAGGATGGATCATCAGTGACCTGAAAGACAGACTATTGGAAATCAACCAATCAGACAGCAGGAAAAATAAAAAGAATTAAAAAAAAGAATAGCTTAAGGGACCTCTGGGATAAAATCAAGTATCAAACATTCACACTGTAGGGAAGGGAACAGAGACTTTATTTTAAAAAAATAGCTGAAAATTTTTCTTTTTTTTCTTTTTTTTAATTTTATTTTAATCATTGTTCAAATACAGTTTTCTCACTCCCAATCCAGCCCGCCCTCCCAACCCTCCCCACTTCCCTCCCATTACCATCCTCCCCCTAATTTTTGTCCATGTGTCCTTTAAGTTTGTTCCCGTGAACCCTTCCCAATGTCCCCTGAAATTCCCTCTTCTCTCCCCTCTGATCACTATCAGCCTGTCCTCTATTTCAGTGTCTTTGACTATATTTTGCTTGTTTCTTTGTTTTGTTGTTTAGGTTCCTGTTAAAGGTGAGATCATATGGTATTTGTCTTTTACTGCCTGGCTTATTTCGCTGAGCATAATGCTTTCCAGCTCCATCCATACTGTTTGCAAAGGGTAGGAGCTCCTTCTTTCTTTCTGCTGCATAGAATTCCATTGTGTAAATGTACCATAGTTTTTTGGATCCATTCATTTACTGATGGGCATCTTGGTTGCTTCCAGCACTTAGCTATTGTAAATTGTGCTGCTATGAACATTGGGATGCATAGGTTCTCTTGGATTGGTGTTTTAGTATTCTTAGGATAGAGTCCCAGCAGTGAGATTGCAGGGTCAAAAGGCAGATCCATTTTTAGTTTTCTGAGGAAGTTCCATACTGCTTTCCATAGTGGTTGTACCAGTCTGCAGTCCTACCAACAGTGCCCTAGGGATCCCTTTTCTCCACAACCTCTTTAACACTTGTTGTTTGTTGCTTTGCTTATGATGGCCATTCTGACTGTAGTGAAGTGGTATCTCATTGTGGTTTAATTTGCATCTCTCTGATAGCTAGCGATATTGAACATCATTTCATGTGTCTTTGGATTTTCTGTATGTCCTCCTTGGAGAAGTGTCTGTTCAAGTCCTTTGCCCACTTTTTAATTGGATTCTTAGAGTACAGTTGTGTAAGTTCTTTATGTATTTTGGAGATTAAATCCTTGTCTGAGGTATCATTGGCAAATATGTTTTCCCATACAGTTGGTTCTCTTTTAATTTTGATACTGTTTTCTTTAGCTGTGCAGAAGCTTTTAATTTTGATGAGGTCCCATTTGTTTATTCTTTGCTTTATGTCCCTTGCTCTAGGGGACACGTCAGTAAAAATGTTTCTTCGTGAAATCTGAGATTTTCCTACCTACGTTCTCCTCTAGGACTTTAATGGTGTCATGTTTTATATTTAAGTCTTTTATCCACCTTGAATTTATTTTTGTATATGGTGTAAGTTGGTGCTCAAGTTTCATTTTTTTGCACGTGGCTGTCCAGTTTTTCCAACACCATTTGTTGAAGAAGCTATTTTTACTCCATTTTAGGTTGCTGCCTCCTTTGTCAAATATTAATTGACCATAGAGACTTGGGTTTATTTCTGGGCTCTCTATTCTGTTCCATTGGTCTATGTGCCTGTTTTTATGCCAGTACCAGGCTGTTTTGATTACAGTGGCCTTGTAGTATAGTTTAGTGTCAGGTATTGTGATCCCTCCTACTTTACTCTTCTTTCTCATAATTGCAGCAGCTATTCGGGGTCGTTTATAATTCCATATAAATTTTTGAAGTGTTTGTTCTATGTCTGTGAAATATGCCATTGGTACTTTAATAAGAATTGCATTGAATGTGTAAATTGCTTTGGGTAGTATGGACATTTTGATGATATTAATTCTTCCAATCCATGAACATGGTATATGTTTCCATTTGTTTGTGTCTTCCTTGATTTCTTTCCTGAGTGTTATGTAGTTTTCTGAATACAGGTCTTTTACCTCTTTGGTTAGGTTTATTCCTAGATATTTTATTTTTCTTTTTGCTATTTCAAATGGGATTTTTTCCTTGAAAATTTTTCTAATCTGGAAAAGGAAACAGACACCCCAGTCTAGGAAGCACAGTGGGTTCCAAATAAGGTAAACCCAAAGAGAGCCACACTAAGACATATTGTAGTTAAAATGGAAAAAGTTAAAGAGATGATTTTGAAGGAAGCAAGAGGGAAACATGAGTTACATGCAAAAAAAAACCCCATAAAGCTATCAGCTGATTTTTCTGCCACAACTTTACAGGATAGAAGGCAGTGGCAGGACATCATTAAAGTGTTGAAAGAAAGGAACCAACAATCTGAATAATTTATCCAGAAAGATTATCATTCAAAATCGGAAGAGAGAGATACAGTTTTCCAAACCAGCAAAAACTAAAGGAGTCCATCACCATTAAACCAACTTTACAGGAAATAGTAAAGGGTCTTCTTTAAGTAGAAAATGAAAAACCATAATCAGAAATAAGAAAACATGAGAAAGGGAAAAACCTCACAGGTAAAGCCAGATATTTAACAAATACAGTGAGTCATACATTTCAAAAACTACTACCAAAGTCAAAAGAAAAAAGCATCAAACTCACACTACAATAAGTAGTTAGGAGATACACAACATAAAAGATCTAATATAGAGTATAAAGGGGGCATGAAAATGTAGTCCTTATAGAATATATTTCAAGTTAAATATCTATCAGCTTAATATAGACTGCTATAGATATAGAATGATGTACACAAAACTTAAGGTTACCATAAACCAAAAATCTGCCAAAATTCCACAAAAAACAAAGAGAGAGGAACCCAAACAAACACTAAATTAAAAGAGCAAAACACAAAGGAAAAGATCAAAAGAAGAAAGGAAAAGAGAACTATGGAAACAACAAAAAACAATTAACAAAATGGAAATAAGTACATACTTACCAGTAATTACTTTAAATGTAAATGGATTTAATGCTCCATTACGAAGACATAGGATGGCTGAATAGATTAAAAAAGACCCAGGTATAGGCTGCTTATAAGATTCTCACTTCAAACTGAAAGACACACATAGAATGAAAGTGAAGAGATGGAAAAAGATATTCCATGCAAATAGACATGAAAAGAAAGCTAGGATAGCAATACTCACATCAGACAAAATAGACTTCAAAAGAAAAAAATGTAAAAAAAAAAGACAAAGAAGGACATTATGTAATTATAAAGGGATAAATTCAAGAAGAAGATGTTACAATTAGAAATATCTATGCACCCACCATAGGAGCACCTAAATACATCAAGCAATTAATTATTAAAGGGCATAAAGGGAGACAGCTATGGTAATATAATAATAGTAAGGAATGTTAATACCCCACTCACATCAATGGGTAGATCATCTAGACAGACAATTAATAAGAAAATAATGACCTCAACTGTCACATTATGCCAGATTGAATTGATAGACATCAATAAAAGATTTCATCCAAAGATTATAAAATACACATTTCCTTTTCAAATGTGTATGTATGCAACATTCCCCAGGATAGATCACATATTAGGCCACAAAACAAGCCTCAAAAGTAAGTACTTTGTCTGTTAGAGGAAATCAATGGATCGATCAACTACAGTTATGGTGCACCACTTAGCAATCCCATCATTCAATGCTCTTCTAGGCTGATAAGAACCTTTATTGGCCTGTAAAAGACATGAAACAGCATTCCACCTCAGATTCCACCTCAAACTGAAGGCAGACTATATAATTTGCTCCATGTTTTTAACTGGTCTGGTCTGCTACTACTGATATAGTAAATCAGACTGACATGGTAATCAGATTGTACTAGAACCTTCAGTTCAGACAAAGTTATTTGTTTTATATTGATCTGTACAAACATGGCTTAAAATTACCTCAGAAATTAAAAAGTTCACCACAAACTCAGCAATACTATTTTGTGACCAACAAAATGATATTTATAAATTACTTTTAATGATTCATGGGAAACTACTTTCATTTTAAACATAGGAAAATTAGGATATCATATGATCATGGTCATTTTTTTAATTACTAGAAAAACATACTGGAAAGAAAGATATCAAAATAACTGGTCATTGTCTCTGGATAGTAGGATTATTTGTAAGTATTTTTCTTATTTCTGCTTTTCCATATCTTTCTAGTAGGTACAATATATGTAACTTTAAAACTTGTATGCTTAATATGTTACCAAATCACTATTCATTTTTCACTTATTTCAGGTCTAGGTAATTGCTTAAATCACCTCTGCAGCTTAAGATTTATATTTTAACAAATGGTTGGTATAAGAAAGTAATTTTACTTGCATGAATGCATGTCAATACCGTTCTTAAAAAAAGGCCTGAACTAGAATTTGTCATCATAAAAAAGAAAAATGGATATACACTTAGAAATGTCCATCCATGTCTCTAAGATTTTCTTTTTGAAAGAAAGGCATGCAAATATCTCGTCTGTATCCTATGTTTCCCCATACTCAAATTCATGGTGAACATTAACTATAACTTAGTGTGTGGTACCTGGGGAAGAATTGCTTATTTATTTATTTATTTATTTATTTATTTATAGAAAAGGAACTGCCATTGGAAGTTGCTGAAAGTTTCAGTTTCTAGGGTCAGAAATATCAACTAAGTTTTGTAACAAATTCCTTTTGTTTTGGGAACTGCACCAGGGTGGAACTTTTAGTCACATAAAAGTGCCTACCGTTATTCTTAGGGAGAACTG
Source organism: Phyllostomus hastatus (assembly GCF_019186645.2). Lineage (NCBI taxonomy): Eukaryota > Metazoa > Chordata > Mammalia > Chiroptera > Phyllostomidae > Phyllostomus > Phyllostomus hastatus. Next base: position 37,618,803 of record NW_025333872.1, on the reverse strand, counting down.
TGAAGTCAGCATAAGTCTGAGTGTAGTCCCTGTAGAACAACTTCTTGTTCAGTTGGGAAATTCAAATGGCTGCATTTTTCAGGCAGACTCTGCCTTTGCTGAGATGTAACTAAAAGAACTGTTCCCAAAATATGGATTTACACTGAATGTTAGTGCCTTCCACATATCAAAATTGAATTACCCAAAAGTTGGGAAATACATTTTCAACAACTGTGATTATATTATCTGAGTCTTGGCTGTCAGCCCATCCTCTGTGTCCACTGCTAAAAGAACAGGAGTTTCCACTGTGAGTCTGGCAAGGGCAAGCATGGGTGGCTTGGGGCTTGGGGAAGAAGGGAATCTTTTCTGCAATGTGGGGCTAAAGAACTGGGGTCCTGATGTGAAGGAACATGGACATTTGGTCTGGACTGGAGTAGTCAACTGGCCTCCCGACACACAGCTACCTGTAGAAGGCTGGGCTACAACCCTGACCCTGGGTTCAAACATCCAGGGTAGATCACTTGGGCATCAGATGTTATTATTTCCCAAATATTCAGTAAAGCCTTACTAAGCAACATTGTCCTTCACCTCAAAGGGATGTCGAAGGGTTAAGAGAAAACATGCATCTATACTTAGAGCAAACTAGTCTAGCACACATAGGTACAAGTCTCATGAGAAGTGGCCGCAGGTGACTTGAAGAGCTGTAGAGTTCAAAGTGACCAACAGGATAGGTTAGAGAGATATGGAAGCATTCTCCAGCAATTCCCCGGAATATCTGAGAAGAGAGGTCTTAGGGAAAAGATTGCAGGGCAAGTAGGAGTCCCCAGTGATTATTGCTTTAATAGTAAAAATAAATGTGACCCCAGCCTAGAGAAGAGAGGTGTATTCTCTATGCATATATAACCTAGATTTTATAAAAGGTTGAAACATAGAGTTTGAGACTTTTAGTCAATCAGATGACCCATTTTGAGTTTTCACTTTTACTTGTTAAAAAGTGTCTAGCAAATGCTTCACTAAGAAAAAAAAAGTTTTCCATATTGTGCTTTCAGTTCTACCTAATTCCTGATATTCTTCTCTGTGGCTTCACTAACAAATTGTCATTCCATTCTTGTAAGTCTCTTACCATTAAAAAGTTCTTTCTTAGACATTCTTCTCCAACCTAATATTCGCTGCTATTTCTAAGGAGAGAATTCAGTCCTGTACTTTGAAAAACACATCAAATTGCTTCAAATAATAAAATAGGGTAAGTCAACCTTGTGTTTTTGATGGGCCATAAGAGGAGTTCATAAATTACCAAAATCCTATTAATAGTTTCAGCAAGCACACTTCTAAGGAAACTGGAGTGAATCACTTCTCCCTTCATACACATTACAGTCCCTATCACATGGTTTCAGTGAAAACAACCCTGCTCACCACATCTAGGAGAGTCTATCCCTGAGGTAGAGCCAAGGTATATAGTGGCAGGTGACTAAGAACCATTTGGCCAGAGAAAGTATTCAGACTCCCTCTTTATGTTGTTTTACTAGGTTGGATTCTCATATTTCTTGAAGAGCAGAGGCAGGACTCCTTCACTGTCATCCACGTGTGTGTGTGTGTGTGTGTGTGTGTGTGTGTGTGTGTATCACCTGTCAGGAGGGGAAAATTTCTCTACCTTATCCTCAAACTATGTAACCTGGAGTGCTATTATTCTGCGCTATCATTATTTAGTGGTGGTGGGTGGGGTGTTGCATATAGGGAAGTTACTTCCTCCCTCAGGGCTTTGTGATGGGCTTGGGGCAGTTATAGGTCTATACAAACCCTCTGTTCTGCTCTTGCCTTCTTGCCCACTGGATAATGGCTTCCTTCCCATGGCAATATTTCATCTTGACCCTTTAGGCTCAAGGCTGAGCTCAGAGTGCAGTTCACCCACAGGGGTCCCAGGACACGGTGCTGTGTCCTGTGTGAGGGACACAGAGGTGGTGGTGGTGGTGGTGGCGGCTGGATCTGTGAGCCTTTGAGGGTTTTCCAAGGCCCCTCAAGCACATAGTGTAGGAAGATGGAACTCCTTGCCAGGGAATGCAAGGGCAACTGTCACGGAAACACATCTACAGGGACTGTACCTTTTTCTGGCACCAGTGACAAGCTCACTCACCTCACAGTTAGGAACTCTAAGTGCTTCCCACTCTGTGGAGTTTAGAGTTCCCCTTCTCCAGATGTAAGGATCCTCCCTGTGGGGACTGAACTCGTGTTTATGAGTCATCCCAATACTGCACTTTCTTTTGTCTCTGTTGTGTCCCACTCAGTTGTTTGGCATTCATTTTTGTTTCCCTCTGTTCCTCGCCCTTCCTTCCTGTACATTTTTCTCTTTCTTTATACTTTCCTTCCTGAATTATTCCTTTCACCTTATCAAGATGCAATTTACTCCTCCTAATAAACGGAAGAATACCAGTCTGATTTGAGAGCACATATAACCCCACACGCAGAGACAGACCAGCCCATGCTTGGAGGATCTGCATACTCACCTCAGTCACTCCATCCTTCCTGAATCTCAATCTTTGGGAACAGAATTGAAGAATATTTTTAAAGCAAAACCACTGGGTGAGTGTGGTGAGCACTAGAATTTGGAAGGCTTTGCACCAACTCTGATTCTGTTCTTTTTATCTTCATCACCTAATGCCCAGAAAAGTGTTTGGTAAAAAGCAGGTGTTCAGTAACTGTATATTGGATGAAGAATTAAACTCATGGTGGAATAACAAAATTGAATAAGTAATGAAGTCCCAGGCCCAGGCAGAACAATAAAAGAGAAAATGTATTCAGCATTTTAGCCTATCACTTTACCACATTTTGCTGGCCTCCCAGTGGCTCCAACACTGTCCATTATACTCCTGATCTCAGCAATCCTACTAAGAGGTTCCAGAGTCCTTATTCCACAAAGGGAACATTTTGATTCCACAATATGCTTTTTAAAAAATTTTTACTAAAACTTAGTGGCTCATTATCTCCTTCATCCAGAGCCAGGGTCTCTAAATCATTTTATGACAAGAGTTCCCTAATATGATAGATATGTATATTTGGTGCATATATAAGGCTAAATGAGTTTCCTCAGAGCATTCTCTCTCCTTTTAGGTCATGTGGATTCATTAGAATAGTACCTTCACAAGACAATGGTTTTTAATGTCTTTGCCCTAATCCCAAGGTGAACTAGGGCAATGAAAACCGAAGGCATCCTGGGACATAACCTAAGCAAAAATGCATTGGGAAAATTTACTGGATAAAACAAAGTACTTTATTTATAGTACTTGCTATAAATAAGAAAATGGCCTTTTCATCTTGTGTTGTTGTTTCATAAAAAAAAAACTACTACTATGGTTATTCTCAACATTTCTCATGTATTTAAAACTAAATATTCATTTCATGCTATGGCTTACAAATTAAATTTTAAACCATAAAGAAGAAAGAATCTTTTACTTTTGAAAAATATAATTAAAATCTTATTAATTAAAAAATGAAAATTTTTATCTTTAGTTTTTGCCTCTAAAATTTTTTTCAATCCTCACCCAAGGACATGCTTATTGATTTTAGAGAGAGGGGAAAGGAGGAAGAAGGAGAGGGAGAGAAATATCAATCATTGCCTATCATACACACCCAGACTGGGACCAAGTCTGCAACATAGGCATGTGCCCTGACTGGGGATGGAAACCTCAGCTTTTTGACTTATGGGGATGACACTCCAACCAACTGAGCCACACTAGCCAGGGCAAAATTTTTAATGTGATTTCTATTTTTTAAATTCTGCAAATATATATTGTTATATATGCCTGTATTGCATCACTTTCCCTGCAGAAGAAAAAAAATGTTTTAAAAATATATACCCACCTAAATAAATGCTGACTAAAATTTACCCTTGACAAATATAACTATGAAATAAGAATAAGTGAGCCAAATAAATAACATTAAAGATTGAAAAGTAGGCTGAGATCTAAAATAAGATGGTAATTGGAAATCAGCTAACGTGTTGGGACAGAAGTTTGGGATCACCAAGGGATCCCAGTGGAATAAACAATGAAGAAAGCGTATGGAATTTATTTCTCAAGTATCCCCCTAAAGAAGAGATTTTCCCTAGTTAAAGTGACTAGATTGCTGCCAGAGGCAGGAGGATATACTAGATAACATTCCCCTTTCTTGGGCCCAAAACTCCTTTATTCTCACACAATCTGTCTCTTCACGTGGTCCTGGTATTTCAAACTAAATGGTTAACTTATTTTTTCCCATAATATAAAAATTTGCATTTTTAATTTAGTTTCCAAGCTTTGGTGATATTTGAGTAAATTTAAATCAATAATTTATTTACTTGAAACAAGACCACATAAAGGTTTGGTCCTTCTGAGCATGGTGAGGACCTTTGGTTTCCGACTCTGACAGAGTTCATTGACTCTTGTTAATTCCTTCTCTCCCCCAAAGGACACAGATATAGAAACTTTTTAAAAACACTTACAAACCCAATAGGACTTAAATGTAGTGGAAATACACTATATAGAATAGTCTAAATTTTTTATTTTGTTCAGGTTCTTATAGCAATAAATCCTGAAAGGAAGGCAACATTCAATGATAAAGAGGCTAGGAGAATGGATTTGTGATTCAAGAGTGAATGTGTTCGATACTAATAAAAGATACAAATCTTTTCTGTTATTAAGAAAAGAAAATAAATCAGAGAGCAAAAATACATACCTGGCTGTTTCTACAATCATGGTGTGTGATCTCCTCAATTCACTAGCTTGTCTGTGAGTAAAAATGACTTCAGGGCTGGGGGCGGGGGGCACGACAGAGGCACGACAATTCTTGCAGAGGCACGACAATTCTTGAAGCCCCATGTGCTGCTGCCACAGAGCTGACAAGGGGTTGCTATCAGAGGGCAAAGTATTGTGAAAAGCATGCATGTAGGAGTCTGTGTAAGATATTGTGGGAATACAGACAACAGGGATCCAGTTCAACCTGTGAAGGGACAGGGGCATGGGCTGAGGGTCTCAAATATCCTGCTTTAAGGCATTCTGCTGAGGGTTTGGGCTTATTCCTGAAGTTAACAAAAATGCTCTGCAGAACCTTCAACAGAAGAAGAGTGTAAGCAGAGCTCTCTTTTAGAAAAATCACTTGGGCAACAATACAGAAGATAAATTAGAGAGGAGTAAAAGTGGAAACAGGGACATGAGCTGAGAGGCTGTCCAGGAGAGAGATGGTAAGGGCCTGAGATAAGACAGAGATGGGTGGAAAGTGTGAGAAAGGCAAAGTATTCAGGAGGCATTACTGAAGGAAGCAGTAGATCGCCTGTGGGGAACAAGGAAAGAGAAAGAACCCAGAATAGAGTCAGCTGCTCTGCTTTGGACAACTGGCTTCCTTTCCGTCTGTGGTCTTGTGGAGGCATCAGTTTTGGAGGAAGGATAATGAATTCAGTTTTCCATCCCCGTACTGGTACTTGAAAATTTCTTTGTACAACTGAGCCTCAAAACGTACTCATGTGTCAGTTGGGCTAGGCTAGATTATTCTGTGAAAAAGAAATCACCCAAACTTTCAGTGACTTATGTAAAGGTGAACTAGTCATCCACACTCCATTTCCTTATGGGTCAGCTGGGGGCTCCATGTGGTGGCCACGCAGGGAATGGTTAACTGACAAGCTGCTACTGGAAGCACTGCCAGGCAAAGAGAAAGAGAAAGGTGGTGATTGCATGGTGACTCTTAAAGCTTCTTGCCAGAGTAACATATCTTATACCCCTTATTCAGTTCATGAGCCAAAGAAGGTCACCTGGCCACACCCAACTTCAAGAGGGCCAAGAAGGATGGTGGGGAACTGGAATGGTTGGAGAAGAAGAAGAATTGCTACACTTTCTGGTCTATTATCATCATCTAAGGAGACTCACTGCCAGCTATATATGGACCCATGAGAAGAATATACCCTAAAAGAGTTGCCTGAAGACCTTAATTGTCCTTCCATTTAGGCCATTTAACTTAATAGTATATTAAGTTCATTCAAGGAAATACTTCTCATTATTATTTCCCTACCCTAATATGGTACACTCTCCCTAGCCCAACAATGTGAACCACACTCCATTTCAAGCACACTTTATTCATCGAACACATACTGAACATTCTGCACGTGTCAGGTTCTACAGATACCGTAAAGAACAGGACATCCCTATCATCAATTTGCTTAAGTCTGTCAGGAAATACAGGAATTAAACAAATAATTCCAGAAACAATTATTTACTCTTGACTGCAATAAGGACTGGGAAGGCACTGAGAATCTAAGAACAGGGGATAGTTTAGAACAACGGTGTCAAACCCATTTTCACCAGGGGCCACATCAGCCTCGTGGTTGCCTTCAAAGGGCCGAACGTAATTTAGGACTGTATAAATGTACTTACTCCTTAACCATTAAGTGAGAGCTTGGTGCTGCTGCCAGGTAGAAACAGGGTGCCAGGCCAGATGAGACAAGGTGGAGGGCCAGTTTTGGCCCAAGGGCCTTGTGTTTGCCACATGTGGTTTAAAAGGTGGGGGTGGTCAGCTACTTAGATAGTTGGTCAGGTAAAAGTCCAGGAAATGATTACAGGCAGAAAGAAATGCTTGTGGAAGGCCAAAAAGTGGAAAATCCACTGGTACTCAAGAAGGAACTGAAATAAAACCAGCATGGATAAGGCAGAATAAGCAGGAGAAAGAGGCAGGGGGCTGGAGGTTGAGCCAAAGATGAGATCACAGAGGTTATCATAGAACAAAGTAAGGAGATTGCACATTATGCTAAAGCAATAGGAAGCCACTGAAGTTTTAGGCAGGGGAATGCCATCCTCCATACAGAGATATATAGACATCAGAGGGCTGTTCAAAAGGAAATGTGCAAGATTGATGATCAATGTGTTGTGTGTGACAGCGGCTCATTCGCCTTCTTTGGGTCTTCACTCAAATGTCCTTCCTCCACAACACCCGCCCCTGACCTTTGACCATCCTACCTAAGATTATACTGTCACTTCTCCCATACCAGCCTCCTACTCTTTTTCTTTGTCTATAGTACTTGTCACTTTCTAACATTTTAGGTAACTTATTTATTAGTTTATTTTCTGCCCTGTCTTGCTAGAATATAAGCTCCACTGAGACAAGGATTTTTTTTTCCTAGAAAGTGCTTGGCATATGGGTTCTCAACAAAATTTCTTGAATTCTTGGCATATCACATTATTATTTAAAGCTATATTGTGATATGACATATCTGCCAGTGTTTATGATTCAACATACTTAGCTTAAAATAACTATTTCCTAGCTATGTGGTCCCTAAGCAAAGCAAGTACTGGGATTTAATTCTTAAATATGAAAAACACTGCTACAGCAGAAATTTATCATCTACTTATTCAGGCTTAAGGAAAATGTTTTTAGTTGAGAAAATGCAACATTTAAATACAATTTAGTTGCTAAGAAAACACTGAGCAAACTTTAGGAAGAAAAGATCATGAAACTTGGTCAGGAATTAGGAGTCACAGCAATAGCTTAGCTACTTAAAGTGTTCTGCTGTGCTAACAAAACCACAGTATTTTCACAACAAAGCAGTGATTAACCCTTTAAACCTACTTTTGAGTGATTATAGCCTCACTTGAAGGTGTTTTAAGGACTAATAGGCAGTTGGCAAGTTGTAGCTTGTGCGTCTTGAATTCCTTGGAGAAAATCCAGTTGATTTCTAAAAAGAGGCCGGGCACTCTTCTTAATTTCTCTGTGTATCTGACCTCATATAATCAAAGAGGCCATAAGAGTCTCCTGGTTTATTTGATATATTAAAATTTTCAGAAAAATCCACTCCCATTGCCAGTGTCGTTACTACCTATGATTTCCCATCCATTCATTTACTAAGCTCATTTAGCGAGCATCTCCTACGTTTTAGGTGCTGTGTTAGATATTGGTCCATTCATTCATTTGCTCACTCATCAAACATTTGTTTATCTGTATTTTAAGAGATAAAATGGGACAATTACATAGGCAGGAAATTGATTTATCTGTGAAAATTAGGTAAGTGGAGGAAGACATATTTGGCTTTTATAAAAAGAAAACATTTAATTAGCTCCAGTTTTAATGTTATTTTGCCTATAAATAATGCTGGAAGCAAGAAGATGAGGTTAGAATTGAAAATCTTTGTTTGTATTAAACATATATATGCATATTAAACCAAATAAAATCACCAAAAAGCAATTATATTATTTTGATGATATCTGTAGCACTATGAAGAAATATGTTTGCATATTATTAATAATCTATTTTCTAAACCACTTGAAGACAACTTATGCATGAAACTATAGTGCAAGATAATACGACTAAAATATCTGGGCAGAGTTCTTACTGAGCTTGATCTCTCACCTCTACACCCATTCTTAGAAATGGGGCTACTTTATTTATATTTGCAGAATCAATGTTATTCCAAGTCTGAACCAAGCCAGGTAGTATTTAAGAATGATTTTTAATTCCTGTTCTTTACTTTCTCTCTTACCAGCACTTCTACCAATGTGGGATCCTGCCCCTGGCTCTGGCCTGCTGACTGGGCTCTACTTCCTTATGGCTCATTTACACAGACAACTAAGTACTGCCTGTCTGGTCCTTGGCTCACACAGCAGGTGCCATTTGGGCTTAGGCCCCAGTCCCTCCAGATGGGCTGGGGTTCACATCCAACCACCCTTTTTCAAAGCTTTTATAGCTGAACTAGCCTAAATAAAGAACCAGAATACATGTTTCCAGCAACAGCTGAAGTGATCTATTCTACATAAACTTGCTCATAGTTGATAAAATAGGCATAGATTATGCCAGAATATTCTTCCACACATGCAAAAAAATAATCATTCAGGGTGATGAAGGTAACTCATATTGCTTTATTCCTCAAATAATTCTGCTAATTGTTGTTCTTCTTGAGGTTTCCATGTAGGAAGAAATTTGCTCGCCATGGAATGAGCACATCTCTCCTGACCTGACTTCAGCCCAGCCTCTGTGAGGCAGCCCTTCCCCAGTCAGGAACTCCCCTCTGTGCTGTGGGGCTGGGAGACATCGTGCATTGTTTGACGACAGGCACTTTGCTTTCCTGAACTGAGGAGGCTAAGAAGAAGCTGACACAGTTTAGAATCTGTATCAAGCTCCAGGTGTGTGTGTCTAAGTTCCTGGATGACAGTGACGCTTAAACCTATCATAAAAGTCACATCTAGCCTTTGAGATGGTCACTATGGTGAACAAAGTGGCAACACAGATTCTCCAGTAATGAGCTCCTTGACTGTGGCCAGAACCCTGTCATTAAAATGATTGCTACTCCACATGGCTGTGTGAGAGGAAGCAGCTGAGGATGAGGCTACAATAGCCAGATGAAGCTCAGACAACTGCAACTACAAAAAGCACAAAAGATATTTTAAGGACTTATAAATGTCTAGAAAGTTGCAAAGCTGTGGGCCGCTAGGGAATGACAGCCCCTGAAAGACGATGCACTTAAGCAGATGTAATCACCATTAAGGGTTTATAAGCAGGAGATTGTGAATCTGAGGCAGGTCTCAAACAGAGGCAGCCACACAAACCATTACTACAGTTGGAAATCAATCAACAATATATACACAGTTTATAAAGGGCTACAGCTCCCTAATAGGGACCAGGTGGTAAAGGCAATCAATAACATCTCCAAGCACAAAGGACAGCTACCAGCAATAAACCAGGCAGCTGCCAAATGATGTCCCTCTCTGGACGGCACCAGGCTAAGGGATAAAGCCCCCAACAGAACTTCATAGATGCAAACAACAGTATTTGTTACCTCAGAATTATGAACTTCTTTAAAATTTTGGACTATTAATGAGAAATATCCTTAGAAAGCAATGCTACATAAATGTTTAGTTTATTGACTTACTTATTTGATTTATAATTTGTTGCTTTTGCCCACAAGATGGAAGCTTTAGGGTTTTCTTGTAATGCCCATGTTTGTCCTTCCTTGTCACCAAAATCCTGAGTGAATTTCACAGGGGCTGTAGGATAAAGTCAGTAACAATGGAAACAAATTGGTTGTCTCTCCACATCCAGGTCAAAGAGATGCATCATTGACACTGACTGAGGTGTCATTAAGCCAAATGCACATCTCTGATAACACCCATCTAGAAGCATTTGGTACACATGACAAGTATACAAATCCATGAGTGATGAGTGATGAAGCCAGAGAATTTCTTAAGTTCTGTTGTTATGAATACATCTAAAATCAACCACAATGACAATAGAATTAAACCAGTTTTAGGTTAAGACAATATTTTAAGGTCAGGACATCCATTGACCAACTAATTTGGAGAAGTAAAACAATCAATTCATTCTTTATTTTCTCCAAGGTAAAAAATTGGCATACCAGCATTATTATTTTTTTTACCATTTTCCTACTTAAAAGTGAAAGTATGATCCTCTATTGAAAACTTGGTTCTCCAAACTATCATTTTTTAAAGGAAATTATATATTTTTATTTCAAGATACTTTTGGGGGGGGTGTTATTTATAGAACTTTCTAACTCGAGGCTAACATAACTACTTGAATAAACTTTAAATGTAGAGTGTTCTGATTTTCTAAACCTCCCACAACCATTCTCTATCCTGTGCAATGACTCCCATGGTATGGCTCGCCGTAGTTTTTGGACAAAGGAAAATACTTGAGGAAAATGGAAAACTTATTTAATACTGTTATGCATTATGCTCTGGAAAGACTAAGGTCTTAGTTATTCCAGAAAAAATTAGTTTAAATTGTAACAAAGCATTTCATTCTCATCTGGTTACACTGAATGATCACCAAATACCCTAAACTTTCCATTTCTCTCTAATGTCCTCTTTATCTGAAAAACAGAAGTGGTTGACTGATAGAATTATAGCTAATAATCGTATATTTAAAATTAGAGTTGATCAATACAATTTTTTTTGCACAAGAACTTTTTTGTACTGACCAGTAATGTGTGTATGTGACGGTTACAGAATTCAAGGGAGTGTGAGAATATGAGACCTCCCCCCAGGGCACTGCTGTGTTCCTGGAGCTATACACACGCCAATGCATGTCCTTCTATAGCGGTCATGTGATGAATTTTCAAGCAGAGCCCTAGTCTTTTGTCCTAAGCAGCTGAGAATGTAAATCAAGCTGTGACATTTTAGGTTACAACAACCACAATCAAGAAGAAAGTAAAATAACAAGAGGAAAGCTTAAATAGCTACGCGCTGGACAGTGAGACACACTGGCTCAGCTCACATGCATCTGAGTTACTTTATTTGGGAAATGTTCTTCTCCAGGCAGACTTCCCTGGTTAATCCTCTCCTTTCTCAGAGAAAAATCTTCTTACTCCCCACTTGAAATCATCTATTTAGATTGGAAAAGAAAGAAAGAAAGAACTGCTGTTTGTAACAGCATTACTGTACAATGCTTATTTGTGTATGCATGTTTTTGACTTTGGTTCCCTGGGAATAGCAGGAGCTCAATGCACACATGATGGTGTTTGAAGTAATGAAGTAATCTGAGAAACATCCCAGAAACTAGGCAATTTATTAAGTTTATTTTCTCACTTCAGAGATGATACTAGTAGAATAATATAGTTATCAGAGAACTGTATAAACTTGCATTGCATTTCCAAATAATAAAGTAATAGTAAAATATAATTTAATGTAGCCTCATGTTAATAATAAAATCAATTACTCCATCAAAATTATTGAGTAGTATGCATCACATTCATTGGGCTTTTATTGTGTACCAGATACTATGCTATTGGCTTTATATGCCATTATCTTATTTGATGGTAATAACAACCCTACAAGTGTATATTATAATCATGCACATTTTACAGATGAGAAAATTGAGCCTTAAGGCCACAGAATTTACCCAAAGTCATATAGCTAATGAGGGTGAATGCCAATGGCTCAAACTAGGGCTTGTCCAATTCCACAAACTAAGATATCAGCTGTCATGCTTTCCAACCCATGAAGTTTTAGAAAGGATTTTTTAAAATAAAGAACCAACTAATATTACAAAATGAAATTCTATCATAATACTATTATACCTTTATCAGAAGCCATTAAAAAAGTAGTAAGTACAGAAAAAAGAACACTGGATTAGACATTTCACAATTGGAGTTTAGGACTGGTTATGCCTTTCTCTCACTGTGTGATAGAAGCAATTCTCTTAAACTCTCTATTCTCAAATTTTCTCACCTGTAAAAAGAAGGGACTAAATAGAGGACTTTGTAAACATTTACAGATCCTATGCAATTCAATCTAGGGTCTTGAAAGATTAGTAGGAGTTTACCTGGTGCATGAGAGAGAATATTCAAACCAAAGGAAATACTTCACTGTTGTTTTAATTCAAGCGACTTTTTGATCAGTTGCCAATTACTTGGGGAACAGTTACCAATGAATCTTAATTGCATCACTTAACTTCATATTTCTGAGAACATAGGTTTCTCTCTCTAGGATACTCACAGGTTTACTTCTGAGTGTTACTGTGGCAGTTGGTCCCTCAAAGAGCCCCCCATTAGTAGTCTCCTCCCCTTGCACCTGCGCTGTCTCTGTAACTTGCTTTTGACCAATAGACTGCAACAGAATTGATGCTATATGACCTTACAGTTAGGTTACAAGAAACCTCCCAGCTTCCCAGCTTCCACCTATGTCTCTCAGAACACTCCACCTTGGGATGTTCCCACTTGGAAGCCAGCCATCATGAAAGAAATGTGACTTAGCTAGACCACTCTGCCTTTGGAAGCCCAAGCTACATAAACATGCCCTGCATCAGTGCTATGGTCAAACCTCAGTCAAGCTCTCAGTGAAATGCCAGCATCAACTGCCAGAAAGGTGAGTGATTAAGCCACTTTGGACAGCCCAGTAGACTACAGATGACCACGGTTCCTGCTCTCACCTGACTGAAACTACATGAAAGACTTCAAAGGAGAACTATCCAGCAGAGCCCTGTTAATTCACAGACCTGTGAGAGGGAATTTAAAAATTGTTTCTTTAAGTGAAAGATTGTTATACAATAGGCAACCAGAATAGCAACATTAGATTTAAAAGAGGAAAGCAAAATGAAAATACCACATTGTATTGTTTTAAGTTATCATGCATGTAAACTATGCCACTTGCCATGGAATTCACTTCTAACCTGAATGTTAGGCAGAACAAAACTTAAGAAATAATTTTGTCCCATGTTGGAATATACTGTTTCTGCATTTATTTTCATGTTTAAATAACTTGAATGGTTTCCCAGGTAAAATGTTGTACTTCCCTAAAATGATCTACTTGTTTAAATCTCAATCTTATTGACACTTTGTACAACCTACTATTTTCTTGCTACACTAGAGTGACCATCAGTTTTATGGTCTCTTTCATTTGTCATCTTATAAAAGAGAAACAATCTTTTTATCTCTATGCAAGTGCATTCAGGATATCAAAATTTGCTTTTTGTTGCCAACTGCTTTTGAGTTTGCATGTATTAATGGATATATCCCGACATAGTTATCTCTGTGCCTCACATGTTTTTTCTACTATGACAGAAAAACACCCCTGGAATGAAGTCACCCTACAGTTTTACCTTAATAACATTGTAGTTTTTAGAGCAAAATACAATCTGAGGTTGTTAACAAAGACAATCAATTGCCCTTAGCTTTATTTCTTTTACTTTCACTCATATGTCTTATGAATAAGCCAAAACCAAGAACTTAAAGACATTTGCCTTCAAATGTTGATATAAATTGTGAGTCTATATGTAATTATTGTTGGTTTGTTTTTTCTCTATTAAATCTGATACTCAGAAGAAAACATGTGAATTAAACCAGATATGTAGAAAAAATCTGTACAGTGACATACATGCCTTCGTATGTCAAAAATATAGTGATTTTTTTCTGAGCCAATGTTTTTTACGTCTACTGTATTAAACCTCTTTTCTGACCATTAAGATCAAAAGATCCTTCAATTTGTAAAAATAGTGGAAGTCAATGCTTATACTTAAGGTTTATTGAATATTATTTATTTTGTGTCTGGGCCTTCAAAGACCCATATAATCAAACAATATCATACCTAGGTATTAATGCAAAAAATAAATAAAAACACATATCCACGAGGGAATGGACGAATGAAGGTGAAGGAATTAGCCAAAAAAAGTATATACATAACACATAGATACAGAAAACAGTATGGTGATAGCCAGAGGGAAAGGTGGTGGGAACCAGGTGAAGGTGGGCAAAGCTGGGGTCCGGGGTAATAGGGATGAAAAGAAGCTTTGCTTGGGGTGATGGATGCAGGACACAGTGTGCAGATAATGTTTTATTGAGCTGTATACTTGAAACCTGTATGGTTTTGAGAGTCAGTGTCACCCCAATGAATTTAATTTTTTAAAAAACTTGTACTTAAATATTGCAAGTCAACGCTTATTCTTGCTTAAGATTTACTGAATCTATTTCTTGTATGCCTTATTCTTCAAAGGAAATACATTGATAAGGAATCACTTTTTATCTCAATGTATTTCTTTCCTTTAATCAACTTTCTATTACCTTAGCATACAGCATTCATGGTTATATATCTTAGTTTTCCTGGGTATGAGAACCTGGTGTTTTTTAAATCTTTGTCACTGAGAACTATGCTACTATTTTCAGTGTCAGTTAACACTTTCCTCCAAAACAACCTATAACATTCCTTTGTTTTTAGTCTTTCAATGAACTTTTTATTGGCCTTCTGCCCCACCATGGGATGCCCCACTTCTGCTGCTTTTAATGCCTCAAAACTTTTTGGTGTCATTGACCTCAGACACCACTGTGCTGTCCACAATCCTGCGGGTCATGGTCTTTTGGACGGTTTGTAAGGAGTGGCTCTTGTCCTGGGTGTCAACAAGATTGAACTCCTCCCCTTCTTCCAGGAGGTTATGGTAGGTGGTGATCTCAGCCTCTAGCTTAACCTTAATGTTCAGGAGGGCTTCACGCTCCTGGGCCTGGTGCTACCCTTCTGCCTGGGGTCTGGGGCAGCTCTGACCCCAGGGGCAGCAGGATTCTGTTGAGCTGTTCCATTGCCTGGCATAGCATGTCTCCCCTCCCTCAGGCTGTTCCCCAAGCTGGCCTTCAGATTCCTCATTGAGTCCAGGTCAGTCTCCAATGACTGGACCATACGTCTCAGCTCTGTGAGTATCCTTTCAGCTGCTCCTATCTCAGTGGTCTGCGAGGTGACCACTGCGCTGCTCTCTTCAGTCTGATGGGACCAATACTTATCTAGCTCCTCTCGGTTCTTCTGAGCCAGCTCATCATACTGGGCTCAGATGTCTGCCATGATTTTGCCGAGGTCCTGAGATTTGGGGCATCCAACTCCATAGTCAAGCCAGAAATGGCAATCTTGTTTTGTAGACCATTTACTTCCTCCTCATGTTCTTCCTTCAGAGCAGCTCCTCCTTCAGAGCCTTGATCTCTGTCTCCAGCTGCAGCTGAGTGATATTGGTGTTGGTGTCATCAGTGACTTTACAGAGCCCATTAATGTCGTTCTCCATAGACTGGCGCATGGCCAGCTCTGTCTCATACTGAACTCTGAAGTCATCAGCAGCAAGACGGGCATTGTCAATCTGCAGAACAATGTGGGCATTGTCCACAAAATCTGCAAAGATCTGAGCCCTCAGGTCCTCAACAGTCTTGAAATAATGCCCCCAGTCTCTGACTTGGGGTCCTTTCTTCTCTAAGTGTTCCTGGATTTTGCTCTCCAGCCTCCGATTATCAGCCTCCAGGCTTCTTACTCTGTCCAGGTGGGAGGCCAGGTGGTCATTCAGGCATTGCATAGTCTCCTTCTCATTCTGGATGCTCCTTATGCCCACCAGACCCCTGGCCATCCCTGCGGCCAGGCCCCCAGATCCCTAGCTGCCCTGCACACTGGTGGAGCAGGACACAGAGATCCAGGAGCCCGAGCCCCCTGTGCCTGCAGAGACACTGGCTGAGCTGCCAGCCGAGCTGCCGGCCAACTGGACCCGATAGCTGGGAGACTGCACACAGCCCAGAGTCCAGTAGCTGGTGGAGAAGCTGGAGCATGTGCTGAAGCTCATATCGTTCAGGAAGGAAGGTGAGAAGCCAAGACTCAGATTGAAGCTGCGACAACAATAACATTTCAAAAGTTGATTCTACCATTGACATAATATATTAATTTGTATATGATACTTCTATAGTTGGGAGATTTTCAAATATTTTTCTGCTACCACCCATGATGGGAGGATGTCCATGTGTGGGATACTCTCCCATGCACTGTACAGAGACAAGAGTAGTATACCAAGGACAGACCATGGCTTCCCATACTTCTCAGTCTAGCTGTACATAATTTACTATATGTAAGTTCCTGCTCTGATAGCATTGACTGTGGTCTACTCCAGTTTATTTTTGAAAAGTGAATTCCTCACAGATTATATTATTTGGAAAAGTGTTACTCAAAACCTCTTAACTAAAAGCAACAGCTGTGACATAATATCACTGTTGCACTATTGGAAAACCGCTATTCTACACTATTTCTTTATTTCATGTAAATTATCTAATTTATTGGCATATTGTTGTTCATAATATTCTCTTATCCTTTTAATGTCCATTATATCTATCCACCCTTTCATTCCTAACACTGAAAATTTGTGTTATTTTTTTCTCTGATCATTCTGGCTAGGGAGCTTATCAATTTTATTGATTGTTTTCTAAAACAAGTTTGATTTCATTGATTTTATCTGTAATCTATTTTCTCTGTCATCAATTTTACTTTATTATTTTCTGCTTTCCACTCATGTTGAGTTTAATTTGTTCTTTTTCTAGTTTCTGCAGGCTAAAACTTAGTTGTTTTATGTCTTTCTTTTTCCTAATATAAGTATTTTAATGCTAAAAATTTCCCTCTAGTCCCTGCTTTACCTGCATCCTGTAAATTTTAATTTGTTGCATTTTCATTATCATTCAGTTCAAAGTGATTTCTAATTTTTCATGGGAAAGTTAGGACCATATTTAGAATGTATTGTTTAATTACCAAATATGTAGAGATTTCCAGATATCTGTTATTGATTTTTAGTTAAAATCCATGGTAGTAAGAGATCAAGGTTTGTACGGTTGTAATCTCTTTAAATTTATGAGACTAGCTTTATGGCCCAGAATGTGGTCTATATTGGTTAATGTTCCATGTTTACTCAAAAAGGATGTATTCCACTCTTGTTGGAGGGAATCCTTATAAATGTCAATTAGGTCAAATTGGTTGGCATGGTTATTTCAAGTTATCAATACCATTACCCATTTTCTACTTATCCTATCAATTACTAAAAGAAAGATGTTGAAATCTTCAATTGTAATTGTGGATTTGCCTATTTCCCCTTTTAATGCCATTAGTTTTTGCTTCAGCCTATTTTGAAGCTCTGTTCCTAGATACGTAAACATGTAGAATTGTTACAAGTGTTTGATAAATTTTACCATTATGATAAAAATATTATCAAATGTCTCTTTGTCCTACTACTGTTCCTTAGTGTGAAGTCTACATGGTCTGAGATTAACACTGCCACCCCAGCTCTTTGCATTTGACATGTTGTGGTAGAGTTCACACATAACACAGTGGGTACATTTTGAGAAATATATGCAGTTGTGTAACCATCATCACACCCATGACTCAGAATGTTTCTATCACTCCAGAAAAATTACTTTCAGCCCCTTTGCAATCAATCTTCTCCCCATCCCCTAGCCTTCGACATGCTTTCTGTCCTCAGAGTTTTGCCTTTTTTGGAATGCCATTTAAAGGAATCACAACAATAAGCAGTGTTGGGGGTAGTGCTTCTTTGATTCAGCATAGTGCATTTGAGATTCATCCGTGTTGTTAGTTTGCTCTTCGTTACTACTTAGTACTATCCCAGTGTGTGGATACACCCCTTTTTGTTTATCCCTTCACCATCAGAGTAACACTGGGGTTTCTTCCAGTTTGGGGTCATTATATAAAGCTATTACAAGATTTGAGTACACATTTTTTAATGCAGATGTGTTTTTATTTTTCTTGGATTAATACCTAGGTGTGATATTGCTAGATCATATGGTAAGACCAGTATTTGAAACCTAACGATGGTGGTCTTGGGCAGCCCTTCCTTCAGTCAGCACGCTTCTAAGTAATGCAAGAGTCAGACCCGAGAGTTGTGAAATAATGAATTTTGTACCAGGTGAAAGAGGAGAACACAACAAAATCCTGATAGTATAGATAAACATTTTACAGCCTCTAGTCCAAATAAAGGCCACCTGTAGCAAAGAAAAATGTCAAGAAAAATTACAGCTGAAGTTCTGATTTTGATTCTACTTAGAAAACTTAAAAAGAGTTTTAGATTAAGGCAAATAATTTTTTTTAAATGGCAACACGTGAAACTATTAAACGAGCACAAATCCCTGTTTAGAAATTCATGTATGCAATTCAAACACTATATTTAATTGGCAGACGTTAGTTTTTAAGGATACGAAGAGTTTTCCTTACACACTCAAATGATTGCTCTGACTATAATCTGCGACTCCACTGATGGCTTTGTTAATTATTCGTCCTTGCAGCAGACGAATAATATCCGTTTAAGACCAAAGTGGCTAGAATTACCTGCCCACTCAGACTCCCAACTGTAACAGACAAGTAGAGAAGCTCCAAGAAGCTGAGGACGCACAGGTAACAGGTGCAGCTGGCCGGTAGAATCTGACATTTTAAATCGCCTGACAATCTCGGCTGGGGCAGCCTTTGACCGGAGGGCGTGTGGGAGACGAAATGTGGGACACAAGGGGCTGGGATCTGTCAGACAGACCGACCACGCCCTAGCCTTGGCCTTCGTAGAGCTAAACTCCGATAGCCCACTCTCTGGGCCGCGCCGACACCCCCTCCGTCTCCAATGCATCCCGCAGCCGGTTGGCAGGTGTGTGCGGCGCGCTGGCAGGAAACGCTTTGCGGGTGCGGGTCCTGCGGGCGCAGGGGCTGCCCGGCGGAGGGGCTGCCCGGCGCCTGGCGGAGAGTGGAAGGGTGGGTAAATGTCGGACTCCCGACCTCCCCGCCTCCCTATCCTCTCGCGCTTACCAGGGATGCTCTCCTTCCTTGTACGTTCGCAGCCCCGAGGGGGCGGCGAGTGTGAGTAGCTGGGAGGGGGCCGCCAGCAGCTCAGTGGAGAGCTTGCCCGGGTTTGTCCGCCGCCGTCACCTGACTCGTTGGAGCAGCCACAGCTGAGGTGGGGGCGGGGATGGGGACGCAGCGCGGAGTGCTGGAGAGACGCGGCGGCGCTGGCGGAGGCGGCGGCGGCGGCGAGCGGGCACTGGTTCCTGGGGCTACTAGCGGCGGGCGCCGGGACCTCGGAGCTGAGGGCAGGGGCCCGGCCAGAGCAGGAGGTATCGCGCCCCGGGGCACGGGGTCCACGCGCGGCCGCACACACCCACCCGGCGGGGCTTCCCTGGGCGGCCCAGGCTCTGCACACCAGCGGCGGGCGGCACCGCTCCTAGGGCGGGGTGAGTACCCGCGGCCCCGGCTGGGCCCCCTCCCTGGAGCACGGCCGCGCGGGGCTCGGGGAGGATAATCCTAGGGCGCGGAGAGGGGCAGCGGCTGGGTGACAGCGCCGAGGTGCGCTCCAGGGCCGGCGGGGGGCTGGGCTGTCAGCCCATCTCTGCCCGGCTGCCGGGAAGGGCGAGGCGCTCGGAGACTCTGGCGCCTCCGCAGAGCGGACCCGTCCCTGCAGCGGGGTTTGGGGACCAAAGGAGGGTTCCCAGGTGAAGGGCCTTGGTGGGGCTTTGGAGGCTGCGGCGAGGAAGGAAGGGGAGGAGAGGGCATAACATGGCGCAACATTAGGATAATCTCCTCCGCGACTGAAGGAGGACGAGCCCTTGCCGCAGCAGCGCGAGCAGGAGGAGGGAAGCGGCTAGGGCTTGGGTACCCAAGTCATTCTCCGAAGCCCGCGGACTGCAAGGTGGCAGCGCTGCGGCGCGGACGTGCGAGGTGGGAGCCGGGTGGACGCGGCGCCCCGGGAATAACCCTGAAGCACGCCAGTCTGGCCCTCGGGGATCAGGTTGCAGGCACAGTGCTGATTGACAGAGGGGCGCCGAAGGGGTGAGGTGGGACTGGGAGCGGATGGTGGCACGTTGCCGGGAACGGAACCCACGCTGGGGTTCCGCTGCGGGCCTACCCTCACTCAAGACCCCCTAGACCACGTTAGTTGAGTCGGGCACAGCGCTTTGCTGGTTCCAAGAGGTGGTACCTGGGCGGGGACGGAGGAGAAGAGAGCCGCCGTGCGGCGGGAGGAGGCAAGGCCTGGGTGCTCCGAGGGTAGGGTCTGTAGGTTAAAGCAGGTCCATCTCCCCTACTTTCCCGCAGAAAAGGAGGCGGTAGACGCGGCCAGAGAAGATGTCGGGCCAGACGCTCACGGATCGGATCGCCGCCGCTCAGTACAGCGTGACAGGCTCCGCTGTAGCGAGAGCGGTCTGCAAAGCCACCACTCATGAAGTGATGGGCCCCAAGAAAAAGCACCTGGACTGTAAGCATCTCTTTATATAAGTGGGACATGCGCATGGCAGAGGCGCCCAGGCTGTCGGCGGCGCGGCCTGGGCTCGCTGTCCGTAATGCTGCAGCCTTCAGAACTCCCAGCGGAATCTCCAACTGTGGAGGTGTCCCTTTCGGTCAGCCCTGAAACCTTGTCTTTGAGCCATATTTTTTCCTCCTGTTGACCTCCAAGGTCTTAGTGGAGAAAAAGGTTGTATATTTATTAATAGTATAAGATACTGAGAAATTGCACATTCAGGATTAGGCACTCTTCACCTCTTTTTTTTTTTCCTTCTCCATGCTCCCCGCCTCCAGGTTAGAAGAAATCAGGGGTTGCACATCCGTAACAACAACAACAAAAATAAGATGGATTTATGGAAGGTCAAACTTGTCACCCTAGTTGTTTCCTAAATACATTTTGGATAGTTTTTAGGTAGTGTCATCTCTTCAGTGTCACTGCTGAGATTTTGTGTGTGAGTGTGGGTACGTGAGTGTGTGTTGTATATAATCATACCAGGCTGAAATAAATTCAAGCTATCGAATGAGGAAATTGCACTTTATAGATCATGGCGATTTTGTTTTACACTTCCTGGCACACTTCTTTGCCCCGTTCTCAGAAACTGCTGGGCAGAGTGACTAGGCTGTGGTCGCAAAATGGATGTGCTTTGCCAGCATCTGAGGTGGTGTGATTTTAGATGAAAATGCTTGATTCATAACTTTTTTTCATATGGTTATTTGATAGGAGAAAGTAGTTTGAAATCTATGTATTTCTGAAATAAATGTTTTATTTGATTAACAGGTAATCTTTTGTTAATGAAAGGCAAATAGGGACACTTAGAAAAAGCCTTTCACTTGCATTGGGTATGAGGCTCCTAATAAGTAAAGCTGTGTCAGAATAGATTCTGTAGTTGCTATTCAGTCTTTTTGACCTGCTTAAGATCTTTTCTGTTAGGATTCCATGTTTGTTGGTAAAGGTCAAGTGTTGGCAGGAGAGACACAGGTATGGCCATCCCCATTTTACATTTGACTTCCTTTGCCCATTTTCGGGCGGGGGGGGGTGTTTGTTTGTTTGTTTGTTGTTTTTTTGTTTTGTGGGGGGGTTTGCTTCAGGCCTTCCCCACCACCTTCCATGTGTAGCTGAGAAAATGGCACCAGTGTTAGAATGGACTCTGGTCCTACCTGTATAAGCTAAGCTTGATGAAGCCTACAACTGACATTGTATCCAGCCTTGTGAACCTGTTGTCTCATAAAAATGAAAAATCTTGCTTCTAGAAGTATGTCTGAGAGGAAAACCCCATTATTCCTTTCCTGCGGGAGTTCTTAATATTTGTTGATAGTGGTATCATGTGCTATATATGCAGTTCAGGATGAGAGAGGCCACCAGGGCCAGGGCACCTAACAGAAGTGGGAATTATAAATTCGTGACCAGCTTGCTTTGCTGCAGCATGCTGAATCATTTAGCCATCTTTCTATCAGTTTCCCCAACTCTGGGAGGATGACTCATATCTTAAAGGTATGTGTCAGTCTAGCAAATCCTCATAATAAAAAGCTATCATTTATGGATTTCCTAAATGGTTTGAAAATGATAGATCAGTAGATTGATACATTTCAGAGAACATTTGAAGGTTTGAGCATTCCATTAAAACATTTTCAGATAAAAACAAACTTTTCCATTATCTAACTATGTAGTCAGTCACCTTACTCTTTTAGATCGCAAAAATCCCTTGAAAATTTTCAAGAAGGAGGATTTTCCAGTATCTGCAGTATATGTTAGTAGGTAGGTTCATTCTGAAGATGTGGAACATAGGGGTAAGATTCCATACTTAAAGAAAGCAGCAAAAGTAGACACTGGTATTGAACTATTAATGTGAATAATCATAAGAGCAAGACATTTACTGAGCAGTTACTATATGCCAGGCACTGAGCTATACATTAATTGACCACTGCTTAACCAGTTCAGGGAGGATAATTAACTTCACTGCTTTTAACCACTATATTTAACTGCCATCTGTGGTTAATTTAGTAATAATTTATTTAGTAATATTCTCTGTTGGGGGTGGGGGGAAGGAACCATATTAGCCTGAATGGTTAATCTTCAAAATACCCATCCTGTTTTGCAAGGCGTTGTGTGAAACTGAGCATCACAACCCATGTACTTATTGCAGTCTCTATGAAATACGTGAACACAATTTAATTCCGTCACTTAAAAAATGAGCAAAAGCCAAGTATTGAGAAATATTGGGTTCCTTTTAACATTTTGCTTTTCCACTGAGTCATAAATTATCTTCACTTAAAACCAACCTTACGGTGGAATTTGAAAAGATAGATATCACATTTCTGATATTTTCTTATTTAAGAAAAGATGATATGATAAACCTGAATATTCATAATGTTATAAATATACATATATATGCATTGTAAAAGGGCATCTTTACTCAGGATTCCTTGTGAATTTCCTTCTAATAATAGACTACCTAATTTATCCTTGGGTTTTCAGTAACATACCAGTTATACAAGTGATTCACACCTGTCACTAAAACACACAAACGCATAACTAGGTTTCCCTGTAGGCCCTGAAATACTCTTAAGTAGTTAGTGTTTTAGAGTTGAAAACATTAACTGCTAGTTGGAGGAAAAGAGCATAAAATGTAGACTTGGGGATTTGAAACTAAAAAATTTAATACATAATTGGATCGATTTGTGTGTAAACTTTTTATTTTAGAGTTTAGATTGAAAGACAATAAAAACAGAGTATATGGTTCTGTGCTTTTTTTTAGATATCTGGATAATTAAATGGGCTCAAAATCTTTATGTACAGTGTATTTAATGTTAAAGTACTGGTTTAAAAGATAATTTTTTTCTCTTTAGGTTGATAGGCCAAGAAAATTATTGTTAATTATAGTGATTTGTAAAATGATGCTTAATGGCACATGATTTATACATTTGAAGAAATTATTTACCATCTGGGGCAGAATTACATATGGTGAGAAGGTGGAGATAAAAAGAAACTCTAGATATATATTCTCAGGTTTTTTCCCTTTTTTCAATAACCATATGTTTCTTAGAGGGAAACGGTATTCAGAAAAAGCTTATAATCAGCAGTTATGTATTAAATTTAAAGGATGTGGTTAACCTTTATAATTTAAGTAAGGATTATATATTTTAAGGTAATTTTTGATTATGTAAAGCTTTTACTCCGACTCTGTCCTGCTACAATAATTTTGCCTGGTGCCCATGAAACTTACACACCTAACCAGTATTGGTTTGGCATTAGTTTTTCTGGGTCCATCTATACCTCCCCACTTCCTCTTCCTTGTAACTTTGGGTATAGATTTGGTAATATAGAAAACATCCTGGACTAACTCGTCTTCTTGGTTGCAGTTGTTTTACAGTTGCTTTTTATTTTCTGTTTTGTAGTTGTGGTCTAAAGGATAGCCCAAGTCAAAGTAACAAGATCTGGTAGGGCATCCAGTACCTACCCAAATGCTATTTCAAGGTTAAAGAACAATGGCAACCAAAAAAAAAAAAAAAGAGTAGGCTGAAAGTAACACGGGTAGGGGAAAAATATGGAAAGTTTTGTAGTCCTGGTATAAGATTCATTTTGGTTAATAGCTTTTATGAACAATTTCTATATAAACCATATTGTTAAAGGCTCTACTTAAGATCATCAAAATTTAAACTTAAATGTTTCTATTAACATCAAATCAAACCCTATGAAAAGCCAAATTGGTTATTATTAATCCTATTTTTTTGTATTCTAAACCTCGTGAGGTTTTTCAATAATAAGTTTATCTCACATAATAAGCAAATAATTCAAGTTCTGAATCTTATGTTTGATATTTTCATTTTTTAAATGATTCCTCCCCTGCTAAGAAAAAATGAGTTAAATATTCTTAAGAATATCTCATAGAGGTAGGGTGAGATATGGTTGGTATTTTGATTCAAGGCAAACATTGGCAAATTATCACAGAATTCCTGCTGTTTTACTTATACTCATAAAATATCTGCTAATAAGTAAGAAATTTTCTGAGTAAACATAAAGTGAAAACTTAAACCTAAAAGTTCGTTTGCTTTGAATAAGTTTGCTTAGTATACATAAAATATATTTTGGTTTATAGATGTTATTTGCACATTAATTCAATACCACTAATTCAATATTTGTTATAAATTACAGAGCTTTCTTTAGTGCTAAGATCCAAAAAGTAAGCAAAATTTATTGAATACAATGAATTGGAACAACATATAAAAGTTTACTAAACACTAGGGCAACTTTCAACATGAGAAGCAAACTAGGTTGCTATAAATATATTTTACTTTAATTTCAGTTATTCTCACTTAACTATTTAGTATTGCCTAAATTTAGCCTTCACTTTTTATATCAAGACACAATCTGGTTTTTTTTCTTAATTCACCAGAAGATCAAAGCTTAGAGATGGTTTAGAACAATCTGAATTATTTTTTAGGTAGCCAAGAAGAGATGAGGAACATACACTTCTGAACAGCTTTTCAGAAATCATAACGCTAAAGGGTCCAATCTGTGTGGTCCTGTGACATTGTCAGATGATGCTCAGCATCCCAGGAGGGAAGAAAAGAGATCACGTGAGATTTAGGGGTTGGCAAGAGCCAAGAAAGCAAAGGGGTGGCCAGGAGTCAGGCCATAGCAGAGCACTTGCTTCAGAAACGACTTCCAAGTTACTAAGCCAGGTTTATTTTACATCAGCTAGTGGAACAATTGGGATTTCTTTCTGGATCTTTTAACTTCCTCATTTTCAGGGAAATCTTTTTTTATGGTATAATGTTAAATATATTTGGTTCACTTTAGATATATTTTCCTCTTTGGCAATCAATGTGATTAGCAGATATTTTCTTAAAACCAGTATAAAACTGGAAACTCAAATTAGTGTTTTAAAGTTGCCCTAGTGATTTAAAAAAATGTATTCATGGAAAAATATATAAAATTATATGTGTAGTAGGTAAATTCGTATCTTTATTGCAATATTAGCTTGCAGCATTTTAGGTTAAAATCTAGATTTTGGTACATTGCCATATTAGTTTTAATGTTTAATAAATGGTCACTGAAATCTTATTTGTAATTTAATCCGGGCACTTAACTGTATTTTTCAGGCTATAAGACGCACTTTTACCACATTTTTTGCCTCAAATTTTTTCCCCTATTTTCCTCCTCTAAAACCTAGGTGCATCTACTTTTCTGACCATAAGGCTAGGTTTTAGATGAGGAAAATAGAAAAAAGTTTTTTAAAGCAAAAAATGTGGTAAAAAAGTGCATCTTATAGTCTGAAAAATACGGCAGTTGCCATGGATCTGTCTCTTAGTTTTTCACAAATAAGTATCCTTTATATATCTTACCTCTTCTCTTCAAAATGATCGATGCTAGGATAGGATGTTCTTTGGAGCTTATCTTGGTCTCAATAACTTGGTAAAGCAGGTCAGAAGTGACATATAACCCTATTCCTTCAGGCCTGAGAATGCTTTCCTTACAGAGTTGTATTTTAGGTGACTCAACTCCTGAGCCAGCAGCTACTAA
Source organism: Phyllostomus hastatus (assembly GCF_019186645.2). Taxonomy (NCBI): domain Eukaryota; kingdom Metazoa; phylum Chordata; class Mammalia; order Chiroptera; family Phyllostomidae; genus Phyllostomus; species Phyllostomus hastatus. The sequence goes on along the minus strand of NW_025333872.1, from coordinate 37,592,793 downwards.
GAGAGCCTTCAAATATGATCTTAGTGCAGTTAAGGAATTTGAAAATCCTAATTTCTTGCCATTAAAAAATTGTAAATTCCTTTCTCTTTATAGGGAAATATATTGTTTGCTTGTGAAGAGAAATGTTGGTTGCCTTTTCTTAGGTGTTCATCTATCACTTGTTTCTCATAAAGGGGAGAATGGCTGAATGGCATACCAATGTCAGGTGCGTGAGGACATATACGTACATAAGAAATAATGGTGTCTTCCTTAGAGCACAAACTCAAAAGAAGACTGCACCCTGAAGCCCACAACCTCTCTAGAGCTTTCTTTCCTGCTTTCCCTAGTGTGTGAGGATCCCTTCACCCTTCCACGTGGCTACATAAAGTTTCTTTCTTATGTATTTTTATGGAGGATGTAATATCTTCCAAAGCAGTGGCCCCCAACCTTTTTGGCACCAGGGACTGATTTTGTTGAAGACTATTTTTCCACAGGCCAGGGTGGGGAGGGATGGTTTCTGGATGATTCAAACTCATTACATTCAGGCTCACCTCCTGCTGTGTGGCCCTGTTCTCAATAGGCCCCTACTGGTACTAGTCTGCTGTCCGGAGGCTCAGGACCTCTGACCTAAGGTATATCAGAACATCTCTGTGCCATGCCCTGCTGCTTGGAAGAGAAAGAAGCAGGATCTTTGGTTGCTTTGTGTGGTTTTTTTTTTTTTTGCTTTTTGGCCTCATTTTCCTAGAGTTGGCACTTTTATTTTAAATTGTAATTCTTCTTCTTCCTACATCATTTATTCTCTCTATCATTGGTATGTTAATCTATCACTTTATAAACATTTTCAAGTATCTCCATTTAAAAGAAGCAAAACCACCGTATACAGCTCTTCTTGTACTCTGTGACCTCTTGCAGCATCCAACCTGCCATTCTGTGCTTTTCTTTCACAACCAAACTTCTTGAAACAATAATTCGCCATTTCAAAGAAAACAAAGCCAGCTCTACCCCTCATTGGATCTTCTGTGTCTTTGATTGGCTTAATTCATGCATGAAAGATTAGAATTGCTCTCGGAACTAGGCTTTGCCCACCCACTTGCCCAAGCCATTCACCTGAGAGTTATCCCTTATCTCTCAAATCCAGTGGGTGATTATTAAAAATTCTCTGAAGTCTTCTTTAGCTGTGTTTTGCCTTGGTTTCGATCAGTAATAAACCTCACTTGTAAAATGAACATTAGCCCTGACCACGTGGCTCAGTTGGTTGGAGCGTCAGCCTGTACACTGAAAGGTTGCAGGTTTGATTCCTGGACAGGGTGCATACCTAGGTTTCAGGTCTGTCCCTGGTCGGGGCACATACAGGAGGCAACCATTAGATGTTTCTCTCTCTTCCTCTTCCTTCCTCTTTAAAATCAATAAAACATAGCCTTACATGAAGCTCTAATAATTTTTTAAAATGAAGATTAATAATATTATCGATCTCATTTTTGGTGAGATGATGTATGTAAAATGCCTAGTCCAGAGTTCGGCACATAAATGTGGTAAGAACATCAGTTTTTACTCCCACTACTCCCACTAACCATTACTTGTACAATTGTTGTAGTTCTGCTGTTGCTACCAGTGGCACCATTACTGCTACCACCACCACCGTAACTGACATGTGTATAATCTCAGTGATTCACCTTCACTACTACTTCTTGCTTGTTTTTTGCCCCCTCATATCAGTTGCTTCCGTTTTTGCTTTGACTCTAACTTTCCCTGTCAATAATTTGGAAGCTGTATGTATATATTATTTCTGCTTTTAATGATTACCTTTAAATTTTTAACATGCATATTTAAACTCTAAAGTAGATCAGATTTCTTTTCTCCTCCCAAACAAAACAAATTTACAGACTTTTACCTCTAGTCACCCACTTCTTACTTACGTGCTATTATTGTCTAGTGTTTTAATTCTACTATAGTTTGAAACCCAAAGCTCAATATCATTATTCAACACAGACAGTGTTTATTTACATAGATCCCCCTTGAATTCTTTGGTCACCATTCCTTCATTATGTCTAAGATTTTCTCTTTTTTTGCTTTTACTAAAATTTATTTTTCAGTTAAAGTAGACATACAATATTATATTAGTGTCAAATGTAGAACATAGTGATTAGGCATTTATACACCTTGGGAAGTGATCACCCCAGTAAGTCTAGTACCCATCTGGCACTGTACATAATTATTACAATATTATTGACTATATACCCTCTGCCATACTTTACATCCCTGGGACTATTTTATAAATGGAAACTAGTACTTCTTAATCCCTTTTACCCATCCTCCCCAAACCCCCTCCCATTTGGTGACCATTAATTTATCCTCTGTATGTATGAGTTTGTTTTGTTTATTTGTGTGTTTTTTTGTTTTTTACATTCCACACGTAAGTGAAATCATATGGCATTTGTCTATACCCTCTGAGTCTATCCATGCTGTTGCAAATGGTAAGATTTCATTCTTTATTTATGACTGAGTAACATTTCATTGTATATGTACCATGCTTTTTTAGCAATGGACCCTTGGCTCCTTCTGTATCTTGGCTATTGTAAATAATGCTGCAGTAAACATAGAGGTACATATATCTTTTCAAATTAGTGTTTTGGATTTCTTCAAATAAATGCCCAGAAGAGGAGTTGCTGGCTCATATGCTAGTTCTATTTTTAATTATTCGAGGAACCTCTATACTGTTCTCCATAGTGGTTGTAACAATGTACGATTCCACCAACAGTACATAAGGGTTCTCTTTTATTCACATTCTCAACACTTGTTGTTTGCTCATTTATTAATGATAGTCCTCCCTAAGGTATGGGGTAATGTACTGTGGTTGTAATGTTCAATGTTCTGATGATTATTGATGTTGAGCATCTTTGCATGTATCTGCTGGCTATTTGTATGTTCTCTTTGGAGAAGTGTCTATTCAGGTGTTCTGCCCATTTTTTAATTGGATTGTTTGTTTGTTTGTTTGTTTTAGTGTTGAGTTGTATGACTTCTTTATAAAGTTTGAACATTACCCCTCATCAGATGTATCATTGGCAAATATCTTCTCCCAATTCATAGCTTGTCTTTTTGTTTTATTGATTGTTTCCTTCACTGTGCAAATACTTTTAGTTTGATTTAGTTCCATTTGTTTGGTTTCCGTTACCTGAGGAGTCATATCCAAAAAATTATCACTAAGAGTGGTGTCAGAGAGTTTACTGCCCATGTTTTCTTCCAGGAGTTTTATGGTTTCAGGTCTTATATTTAATTAAGTCTTTATTTTATGTTTATTTTTATATATGATTAGTTTATTTGTTTATACAATTTTAGATTGATGTTTGGTCTTTTAAGATAATATTTCACTCTTTTGGCTTCCATTGTTGCTCTTAAGAAGTCAACTATTAGTCTACCTGCTGTTAGGTAATTTCTTTGTTTTTGTGGCTGCTTTTAAAATCTGTTTGCCTTGTCCTTCTGTAGAATATGTGTTGAGACATAGCTTTCTTTTTATTTATCCTATTTGGAACTTGTTGGATTCCTTGAATCTAAGAATTCATGTCTCTCATCAGTTCTGGAAAAATCTCAGTGTTACCATTAGTTGTTACCTACACTTGTTCTCTTCTTCAAATATATGATTATACATATGCTAGATGATCTCATTATATCCTTAATTCTCTAAATATACCTTCCATAGTTTCTAAGGTTTCCTTTACTGTTTAGCATGCTTTGTTTTTCAGCCATCCACCAGTTCATTAATTCTCTTTTTAGCTATGTCTTTTCTGCTTTTACTCATCCTTAGTGTTTAATATTATTTATTTATATTTTTGTTTTTGAAGTTTTCCAAATTTATTTTTTATAATATACATTTCTTGCTCACATGTTTGTGTTCCTCTTTTATTTGTTTACCATTTTGAATAAATTCATTTTACACTCTGTATCTCAGAGATTCATTACATGAAGTTCTATTCCTGCTATTATTTTTGCCTGCCCCTCAGTCATGATTTGTTTTTCCTATGTGTTTTGTAATTTTAGACTCTTAAGTCATGTTGGCTACAACTTTATCTCGGGAAATCCCAAGAAGCCTAGGATCACCTAGAGAAGATTTGTGTTTGCTTCTGCTAGGTGCCACAGTGCTACCATCTTGGGATCATCTATCTGAATTTGATTTCTGCTATTGGAGTTTTTCATCTAGCATAAGTGTAGACCCTAATTTGAAAAGCCAAAAAGCTCAGAAGACCAGTTTTTCTTTTATTTTTGCAAAGCATTTGGTGGCAAAATTTGACCTGATATAACCATTATACTACCTACCATGCAGGTTCGTATGTTGAACTACAGAAATATTGTCACATATGTGTGCTGTCCAGATTACACTGGGTGTTCCTGAACATAATGAATGTATTATGATACTTTTGTAAAGTCTGTAAGACCTTAAATTCTGAAACACATATCGCTCTGAGGATCTTGACTAGAGGAGTATGAACCTGTAATCTAAATTTGAATCTCAGATGTGGTTCAGGGGAAAACTGTGGTTACAAATGCCTCAGAGATATTTTTTTTCTGTAATCCACCCAGAACCTAAAATGAGTGGGAGAGTTTTTCTCTTGTTTTCCTTTGGTGGAAGGTGTTTTTTTTTCTCCTGATTTTACTAAGGGAGTACCTCTATGAGGATCCTAGATTTATCTGGACATCTTAGTTCTAGCCAGCCACCTTGTTTATTTTCAAAGGCCTTGTGTTCTGTTCCCCACAGGGCTCTTAAAATCTAAGCCTCTGTCCACTCAGATTAACACATGGCCTCAGGGAGCCTTTTCTTCAGTGTCAGGTTACCATGTGGTTTTCTGCATCTTCTTTCTTTTTTGGCCCTAAGGATTGCTTTTCTTCTGAGTTCACCCCAAAGGTTGGAAGGATGCTTATATCATTTATCTGGGTTATCAGGAGGGTTTTTTTAATAGTCTACCTGTACGCTAGAAATGGAACCAGACTATTTTTCTTACCCTCTGTTCTTGCCTATTACCCACCAGTCTCCACCTCCACCACACACACCAGAGTTCTTTCCTGACCAACTTAGAATTTCATTAGATTCGATGTACTCTGTATTATTTGGGAGACTTTGCACATGCTGCTGTTTCTGTGTTTTAATATATTATTAAAAGCTCATTTCTAAAACCTAGATTAATCATCCTTCTCAATGCTCAGATGAGCCTCTGTGCATATATCCCTGTCATATCACTCGCAAAGTCGTGGTGGGATTTGGTTCAGCAGGTTTTTTCTTTCTCTGGTCTGCTATTAAGGCTGCTTTACCCATAATATAGTATCAGAGCAGGGTTTGGTAAACATTGGCTGAATGATTTTTTTATTTCACATTTTCCAAACTTTAGACCCTTTTCTTTTATTCTATTTAAAAAAAATTTAACTTTACTTGCTAACCTTTCAGAAGAGCAAGGTGTTACAGCTTGATACATCTTCTCTCCAGGTTATGAATAGGAGTACAATATTGAAGGAAAACAAACAAAGGAAACATTCAATTGCCAATGTGGCTATTGGATATTTATTTCCTGACAGTCTCCCAACACTTGCATTTTTATGATGTGATAAAGATTTAATTTGAGGAAAATTATATCCTTGATATGAAGAGTCTTGGTTGTGGATTTAAAGTATTTATGGGGTCTGTCCAGTAAGTATCCAGCCACATACTATGAAAAATAGAGACATTTATTGAAGAAAATACAAGATACAAGAATCATTGCACATAGGACAATGACACCTCAGTCCTCTTCAAAGTAGGCCCTTTGGGACCTTCATACATTTCTCCCAATTGCCATCAGCTGCCCTGTCTTATTTTCCTGCATCTCATCGATGATCTGAAATCTCTTCCCTCTCAAAGGTGATTTTAGTTTTGGAAAAGTCAGAAGTCACAGGATGCCAAACCTGGTTCACTGGTAGTGGTTTAAATCAAGTCTTTAGCAACTGCAGCAAGATGTTCCCTCTACTCTGGTAGCAGAAGCTGCAGAACGAATTTTGCCATGACACGTTTCATGCCAAGATCCTGCATCAAAATCTCAAACACAGTAGTTTTTGGAATCCCCAGATCAGCTCCTGGTTCTCACACTGTCAGTTGCTGGTCCTTGTTGATTGCAGCCCATACGTGGTCAACACTCTCAGGTATTCTGCTTATTGCAGGCCTTCCAGAACATGGATCACTTTCAACAGATTCTCGACCATCTTTGAAGCATTTGTGCAACACTTCTATTTGTGCTGCACTCATTGCATCATCTCCAAAAGCTTTCCGAGTCATTCAAATAGTTTCCGCACAAGAATGTTCAAGCTTAATGCAAATTTGATGCATATTTGTTGCTCTACTCAGTCATTTTGAATGTGATGGCCACACAGTGCACATGCTCCTCAGTGGTGTCTACCTCCCCCACTGACTGGTACAATGAAGTCATCATTGTTCACACATGTGCATTCCAAACACTCTCCTTGGCTGCCAGTTTACATTGATGTGCAAGCAATTCTCATTATATTAACAATGGCTGGAATTTTTCCAGACAGACCTCATTTCCGAACAGACCTCGTATATACTTCTCTTGGTGCATATCATCAGTGGTTAAATAGTAGATGATTAGGCATTAATATCAGAGAAAATTCTTTGCTAGCATTTTGTGTGTGTGTATACACATATTTGCTTTAGTTTGTTTTGATTTGGATACAGTTGAGTAGCATTGCTTTTCAGTATCCATTTTGTAATTCATAAATACATTATTATTTGAAGGAGAGTTATATTAAAAGCATTATTTCAGAAGTAAGCACACATTCTTAATTTTACTATAATCATATTATTCACAATGTCTATAGTGATATTCACTAACATGATAGTATACCATTAACAATTTGCAGGTTTTTAAAAAGCAGTGAACAGAGGTGATGAGTTTGATCTAAAACTTTGGATGGTTTTGCCTTTGCAAAGAAAGCAATAAATGTTAGCATATTTAATTTAGCTTTTAATGACCTGTTTGGCGACATTAGAAATTACTTTCAGTATTGAGGCTTTCAGTAGCTTATTTAGCACAATCCCATTATTTATTCATTTAACAAATATTTGGGTATTGACTAAATGCCAGGAATTGTTCCAGGAGGCAGGGATACCATGGTGAACAATATACACACAGCTTGCAACTTAGTAGGGGAGACAGAAAATGAAAGAAGTAATTACAGGTGGTTAAAGAAGGACAAAATTTTAACAGTGGGGGCAAAGACTACAGGGGAGGTCCATTGCAGAGGAAGTAACACTTAAGCCCAAGCTTGAAGTTGAGGATGAGGACTGCTGCATTATGTTATCTAGGAAGAGGCTCAGAGAGAGCAAGGCACATTTTAGGAATTCAAAGAGAACTTAAGGGCTGCTGCAAAACTGAGTTGAAGAGGACGGAGAATGTTAATGGATGAGACCTGCGTTGTGAACAAGGACCAGATCTGGAGGGTCTTCTGGCTGGAGGGAATCTTAGAAGTTGTCCAATCTATTCATTTTTTACAGACGAGGAGGCTGATTCCCAAACAAGCAAAATCATGCATTCTGTATGTGTCAATACTGAATAATTCTTATCTGCCTTGACCCTAATGGGTCATTGCTTTGTTCACCTGATTCTGATTGCTATATATATGCCAAAAAGTTCTCTTTGTAGGTCATGTGACAAATGTAAAAATATTTAAACACAGAGAGATCGATATGTGTGTATGTGTGTGTATATATATGTATGTGAGTATGTACACACATATTCATACACAAATACATACATTTAACAGTCTGAATTCAAACTCACCATAAATGCAAACATAACCCAGGGCACTTCTGAAAAGTGCACAGCATGAATAAGTCCCTGATGGTATTCTGGGATTCATCCTGTTAGCCCGACCTCTTTTCATGTTTTCTGTGGCTTGGTTCTTGGGTCATGGTTTTGACATAGGAGGATGCTACTTATGCCATTGGTGACAATGAAGACTAAAAAGATTACAGACCTGTGTAATTTAGTTTTAAAAAGTCTTCTAAAAAGCTGCATATTAAAACAAACTTCAATTTAGAGGCCATTTAGGTTGGTCTTATTATTGCAGTGACATAATTTATAGTATTTGTTAATTATCCATCACTGAAATCAGAATTGTATAAATCAGGCTTAACTATTAAAAATCCCAAACCCAAAAATAACCCCCCAAATCACCATATATATTAAGTATATCTAAGTGTGCCCTTGCCATACTTCACTGGGTGTATTTTTTGTTAACACCAGTGGAAAAAAATCAAAGTTATTAAACTTTAGGTTAAATAAATATCCAAGTGAAGAATTTCACCTTTCTTCTACTCTTTGCAAAGCCAGTTGTTTTCACATCATCATGTCTGTAATTCTTTCCTCAAGATGAATATTAAAAACATGTCAGAAAGGATTCTATTGATTCTTCCCTAAGAGCTAAAATAAAATGTTTATAAAATTCCTATAATCTCACCATGTTCTTGATTAGTGTCAAATTGTGCAGCTTACAAACCTTGCATCATCTAGCTAAATAATTCAGTTAGACCAAGACCTAATGAAATTTTGTTATTTTTCTCTCCCTAACCCAAGAGGGTTGGAGTGTGTTCAGTGTTCATGTTTTTCTGGCCCCTTCATTAAGTATTTTAACATTTAACATTCTGGCTTCAGCTACCTTTGAATGAGCCTGACCTGAGCTGTGGAAGTTTCCATGGAGGGCTGATCTGAGGCTGAACTAACTATTCAACACCTTGCATCTCCTCACCACTTTATCTTTCTCTACTTGTTCTTTTTTCCCCCACCAGCGTTCTCATCATGATTCCCAAGGAGCCACTTAATTTTTAGTTGCTGAAGTAATGTTTTTCTGTCAAGGGTCTTTTCTATAAATGTATCTCAGTCAAATAGAGATTTGACTTTGGCCCTTCTGACTGGTTGTACTAATAATTTCATGCAATATGCTGTAAACTCAGAAAGAAGTGCTTCTGTAATTGAGTTCAGCATTACTTTTTCAGATGAAAGAGTATAAATTGGGCAGTCATTTGGGAGGGCATATTGGCAACATTGATCAAAACTGCTGAAAATCCTTTGACCTAGCAATTTGACTGCTATAAATTTATCTCAGATAAATGAAAGGAAAAATAGAAAAAATGTGTGTTCAAGGGTGCTGGTTGCAGCAATGTATATAGAAACACAAAATTGAATATACCTAAATACTTGATTTAAATGTGATGGTGTATTCAAACAATATCATACTAGGCAGACTTAAAAATGAGATTCTTAAACTATATTTGACATGGAAAAGCAATTTACGAGATATAGTCTAGTTTTCATTTTTTTAAAGTATGTATATGTTCATAGTACACATTTTAGTAAATAGAATATATGTCACAATATTGACTGAGGGTTGAAGGACTTTTACTCTCTACTTTATACCCATATTAATCATGATCCTTTGATTGCATATTACAGTAATATAGATCAAACTAGATTGGGCAAAGAGAGCATCATTTTGGCCCTTAGGAATGGCAGGGATGAAGCTGGGCCTCTGGTACTTGTCCAGGATTCCCCTCCACCTCCTGTTTTTCTTGCCTCCATTGCACACAGTAGTGCTGGAGCACCTGCTGCATTCTCTCAAGCTGTCTTTCTCCACACACCTGGGAACATGGTGGACTGAAGCTCCCAGGCTCATATCACCACAGCCTCACCGAGGGAAAGGGATTGTCTCATTGCGGCTAGAGTTTTACAAGATCTAAGGAAAAAATTCTGATTCGCTTTGCTCAGGTCATGCTTTACCTGTGTGATTATATGGCATGATTCTGTGACTGTCAGTCTCAATCAGAACTGCTTATGTGGGAATTCCAAGAGATAGTGGCCTGATACAATTTTATTTCTTTCACACATCCCGGGGGTTCTGTGCATGGGGCATTCCAGCTGGGGATTCCATCACCTCAGGTGTCAGAGTCCTCCACTAGATTCTATGCATCTTTCAAACAAAGGAAGGCAGACAGAAAGGGGAGTAAGGTCCAGGCCTACACATCATTTCACCTATTTTCCATTGGCAAGAACCCAGTGGCCTCAGAAAATGTAGGAGAAGGTGGGAACGAAGTCTAGCTGGGAGTTCAGAAGGAGAAGGAAATGAGACGTGAACACACAGCATTGACTTCACCATGTCCATGGAAAAAGATTGGATTGTGGCTTGTCACCTATACCTTAAATGCAGTTATTTTATGCCACTGGGATTGCCAGAGATTTCACTGCTCTAAGAATGTGGTCATTATTATCTAGCAATAAGCTAGCTGCTGTTATTTTTTTTCCCTGGCACACCAGGCAGTTCTGGAAATGGATGACTAATGGCTAGCCAGTACACTCACTGTACATTCCTCCATCCTTGGCAGACTTTGCCGACCAATCCTGGCACTCTCTTTTTCAAAACTTTGATTTGGCCCCAAGAGTATCCATATGCAGTGTTTGGGATTTCTGCTGTCCATCATGGCTGCACTTACATCAAAACAGATTTGCCTTCATTTGTTTAGGCAATTTATCCATACTGGATACTAAGACGAACCGCTCACTGATTTTACATGGACTCCCACAACTGGCATTCACGTTGGATGTTTCCAAGCCCAGAATTCATCCGCCAGTGACCTTGTCTTTAAAAGCTAGTAATTTAGTGATTTGTGTGGTTAGGCCATGGGAAGTTCTTCCTTGGTCTGAATGCTAGCAAAAGGATAACTTTATATTTTGCATTTAACAAAGACATTTATAGCTACTGTGAGACAGAAAAAGGATGTTTTGAATTTTTGCATTTAAAATATAAACTTTCTCTAGGCATCAAGTTTGGTATCAATTGATTGCCTTAAAATATAAGTTATGCCAAGTACATTTGAATTTTAGTACCAAGAAATTTTCTTCCAGTTGCTACTCGGCTACAAGTACATGGATATGGTTCTTTTTTTAATGTAAGATGATTCTTGATTCACTTCTTTGATTTATAATGCATCAGCAGTCTGTCTTTTCCTGTAAGATTTAAGTGAATTAAAATAAAGGATCAATTGCTGTTATCCTCACAAACCCCTGTGAGGTAAATACTCCTATTCTTATTTATGGAGGGAGAAAATAAGGCCCAAAGAGATTAGGGACCATCCAAGTCCCCACAGCTAGTGAGGGGAGGAGTCAGGATTTCATCAAGTGTTTTAACTACATGGATTTTTTTCGTCTTTAAGTGTCCCAAGCAGCAATAATCCAAAACACAACCTGTTAAAACACCATATGATTGTTTCAGGGAGTTAAAAACAGGGTGAGATCTAAAGGCAGGTCATTAGCTGATAGGAGGGCCAAACCCCTGCAAAGGCCCTCCTCTGTTTAATGGGAGGGGAAGTAGAGAGGGGGTACAAATGAGTATTCTTGAGCCAGTCTCACCCCTCATCAGTTATGCCTTTTGGTGATTTACCCCTAAAGCCTTTATTTTAACATACTTTTTACTTACAGATATTGGGAGGCGGTGGTGCAAGGCATAGCAGGAGAATACTGACTTGTGATCAGAGGACCTAATGTAATTCCAGGCTCTGTTGCTTTCTGGCTGTGATCTTGGGCCAATTAACTTAATTGGATGGGTAGTGGCTCAGTCTCTTTTCTAAGGAATCTGGGGTTATACTTTCATTTAAATGAATGGATGTGTTAAAATCAGCAATAATGACAACAAACTTCAATCCTAAATTACTTTATAAATTATTGTTATTGGAGGAAAAAGTCTTTTGAGCCCCAACAGTTGTTTTCCCAGGTACCTTTCAAGTACTTTATGTGGTAATAAATATGCAGAATGAGCCCACCTCAGCTGCTTCGTGCTTACCTTTGGTGTGTGTTTGAGTGATCGTACTATATTGCTAGAAGATGTGAAAATATACAGGGCAGTTAAACCTTCACTTTATGGTCCGTGATCTTGCTTTCGGTCTGCTGACAAATGTTAGTACTAATTGTCAAAATATAAGTGTAACCTGTATTTGATTAACATCATCTCCAAAAATAGAGTATTGAGACTTGGCAAAAAAAAAAAAAGTTTAGACTTAGCATTTTTAAAACTTTTCAAATATAGAGTTTTAGTAAAAGATGATTATTGCATCTTCCAAAAAAGTAATAGTGGCTGTCCATTGAAGTGTTTAGGCCATGCAGGAAGTTAGAGAACTAATGTGTGAGCAGTGACTGTTGGTGGACCTAGGTTCCTTATGGTGATGGTTTTGTTGCACAAATGGGTAGAAACTAAATGCAGTACACAAGTAACACCCCTTTTTTACTACAAAATCATGAGCATGTAATTCTGAAACATAACAATATCATACTCAAGCGCACCGTATGACATTTTAGGTGAAATGTTCAAATTGCGGTCCATCTCATGTGAGACATTCACGTACCCTACCAACCACATTCAAGCAAGCCTGACTTCTGCCAGACCCTGTATACTGTTTTGTATTAAGCGTTAATGAATTGCCCTTGAGGAATTTTTTTAAATATATAGAAAATAACTTGAACTGATAGTAAAACTGATTTAAAAGTGGGATTAGTTTCAAGGGGAATCTCAGTGTGTATTGTATATACTAACAGTGAAATATACATGAAAGATTTTGACAATCTTTAATACTAATAGAGAGGTGAACAAAATTTAGTGGAACCATATAACAAAATTTAGTAAATAAATAATATTAAAGACACTGATGTTTATTTGAATTGAAGACATTTTGAAAAACTGTTAGCTGGATAATTGAATCATTTTAGATTTTATGTATAAAAATTTAGTTCTTATAGCTAACAATATGCTGTGTGGTTAAGAATTCATAACATTTAATAGTAGACTAATTGACCAGGTAAAATACAACTTTAGGGAGGTTATAATTCGTAGGGCTTGCAAAATCTTAAGCAGATAATATTTATAAGCTATTTTATTTTTAAACAATTTGTGTGCCTATTGTTTTATGTTTCTTATATTTGTTAACCTTGGCAATTAAAAGTGGAAAGGACAACCAATTGTCTTGTCTTGAGAGTACCATTTTTGAGTTAAACTTTTAATCTTAAAAACTCAAGAATTAATTCTCAATAGTAAGATCATTAGAGTTGAATACATAAGGAATGAAATATTAGCAATCTCTGAATCATATTATGACTCATTATATTTCAAATCTTGGTTATCTTATATAAACTGTTATAGTTTAAATAATTTTATATGATATGTAGGTTCTTAGAAATATTAATGCCTTTTTCCTGCTAATTTAATATTTATTTTTGGACTGTAGTTAATAGGGGAATCAAGCTAATACTACATATTTCATTTTTCTTATAATGTATAGCAGAAGAGATAAAATTGAAGTGTTAGGACATAAGATAGAAAAACAGAAATTGCCAAATTATAAAACTTACTGTCTCTTTGAGCCAAAGATTTACTATTCTTGTTTCCACACTTACTTTTATGAAAAAATACATTGGGTTTTATACTATCAGTCCTCATTTTCCTTGGGGGTATGTCAGTATAGACATAACCAACTAAACCAAACATGTCAGTGTGTCTGTGGCTTTAGCAGAAAATTAAGTATTTTATTAATGTGTAACTGAGCTGAATTGTGTTGTCTTAGACCTACAAACCTTCTTTTGACAAGTGCTTCCTAACTAATTTTGAGATCTCAAAATACATTCTCATCTCTTTTTGAGTTATGCAGCAAAAGAAGGATAATGAGATCATAGGTCTTTTAAAAAGCTGTGTTTATGGAAAGGTACATTTGTCCTGAATCACAATATTATTCATTCCTTAAGAAGAGATTTGTTTATCATAGTATTAGTAAGTACTCCCTGGAAAATTAAAATACTCAAGTTAAGTTATTGTTCTGTGCCCATAATCATTCAGAAAGCCCTTAGTATATGATGCTTCCTTTTATCCTTATGTCCAAGAAAAACTACCTGAAAGTATCATATATGTTAATCACAAAAGCAAAGAAAATTTTAATTAATTGTTTAGCAATAAGGTAGAGTAGAATGAAATTGCTAAGATTAATAAAAACTTTTAACATATAAAATGAAAATAAGGTAAATGATGAGAAATGTAAAGGAAGCAAAAGGAAAAAATGAAGAAAATTATAATAAACCACTTAAGACAAAATTTTATAACCTGAAGAAAGTGTGGAGAGTTAAATGTAAAGATAGAATATATAAAATAGAAAGTATTGTAAGGTGAGGCAGCTGACATGAAGAAACGGGAGGCCTGGAGACAAGTATTTGACATGATTTAATAGAAAATTAAATTTGTGATATTTACATCCATAATTTTTTGAGGAACAATGTCAATAATTATTTATTTCATTATTTTCAAAATTTTAGACCTCATTCTTTTCCTTATCTCTTCTCTCTTGACCTTTGTACTTAGATTACACAGTGAAGGGAGCACCATTATACTGAAATGAGTTCATTTTTACCAGGTTTTTTAAAAGTTTATCCCAAAGTTATTTGGAAGTTTTCATTTTTAGCACTTGTCTTCTGTTTGTTTTTTCTAGTAATCTACTATTTTGTACCATTCTCTGTAGGAGCAAAATGTATTAAGTTTCTTTATTGTTGCTATACTCAACAATGTTTATTGAAGACCATAGAATATGCTGCTAGGTGCTGGCTTTGTTGCTCTTATGGTTTTATAATTTAGTATGAGTGCCAAAATATAATTTTTAATTGCAAGGTTTTAGTTGGATGATTGTTTGAAAGCTGTGCTGTGTAGTTTCACAGACATGTTATGAGGACCTCAATACAGACAAATACAAAGGGATGGTGGACCATTTAGTTACCATGATAGCTCATCTGTCATCAAGCCGTTTGACCTACTACCAGCTTCCCTTTCTTTGGTTAAATGTTTTTGTCCCTACTGTTGCTGATGGGATGAGAGAGGGTGTTCTAAGCCCCAGCCTGGGCCACACCTGAAGGTGAAAGATCTTGAAGAACAGGACCTGTGCCACCTTTGAGCAACATTTGATTTCATCAGTGGGCTCTGTTAAGCAGAGGGCCTATGAGAAGATAGAGTTAAAATACAGCAGCCTCGATGGAAATCTTTACAGGATAGACATATAAACAAGCCAATGAACCACACCACCATAGGTGACGTAGTGAAGGTATGACTGATGTGTTTTGAGAGCACAGAGGGAGAAACGCCCAGTTTTGCCTAAAAGGAGTCAGGAAAGGCTTTCCTGAAGTGGTGATGTTTGGTTGGATGTTAAGAGATACAGGAGTTTTCCAGACAAAGAAGCATGATGGCAAATGATATATTCAGTGTGTAGTGAAAAGAAAAGAGAGGTAAGGTAGGGCTGTGTCATAAAGAATTAGAGGCCAGCCCTAGTTTTATTTTATAAAGCAGTGAGAAGCCAATGCAGAGTTTTTAACAAGAAAGTTCCATTATAAGAGTTGTTTTTCGGGAATATATATTTGGTTATGTGGAAAACGGCTGCATTAGGGAGAATGGAGACTAGATAGAGATATTGGAGAACAGCATGATGATGAGGAACTGAGCAAGGAAATTACCAAGGGAATATAATGCAGAGGCTATTTTTGAAGGAAAATTCTGCTATAGAAGCTTTATTTGAAGGGCAAAAGGAGAGACTGAAGACCAGCATAACCTAAGATTTTAAGCTGGGCAAACTATGGAAACAAATTTCACAAATTTGAAAACATGTTTAGATTCTTATATTCAACATATCCAAGGCTAAACTCTTCATCCTCCCCTCAAACTGTTTTTTATTTCATGTCAGTCATCTGAATCTCAGCTGATAGCAACTTCATCCATACAGTTGCTTAAATCATTAATGCCATTCTTGACTCCTTCTTTCTCTTCTACCCCAAATTCAGTCAGTCAGGAAAACCTGTTGGCTCTCACTATTTGTAAAACACATAGAGATCCAACCACTTGTCACCACCTCCACTGCCACCATTCACTGCTGGCCATCATCATCTCTTACCAAGGTTACTGCAATTGTTGCCTAATTCTGCTCCTGTCCTTCCCCCACCCCCAACAGTGTATTCTCAACCCAGAAGCTAGAATGATCCTTTTAAATATAATTCTAGCCATGGCACTGCATACTTAAAGACTCCATGTCACTCACTCAAAAATCTAAAGGCCTAATAATGGTCTCCAAGGCCCTGTAGGATCTAGCTTCCACCCCCTCCACCTCACACTAGCCTCCAGGTACACTGGTCTCCACTGTTTCTGAACAAGGCAGGCCAGGTCCTCACCTTGGCAGCAACTGTCCCCTCTGCCTCATGTGCCCTTTCCCCCCGGATCTGCCCATATCTGCCCGGATAAGTGTGACAGCCTCTGCCTGAGATGGTGGGAGGAACAGAAATACATGTAGAAAGAAAATGTTGTTAATCATATTATTAATTATATTTAAGCTCTTTCGCACATTATGATATAGGTATTGTTTGGAAGTTCTAACCACAGTTACATTTTAGCTGAATTTCAGGTAAACTTCATCACAAACATATGACTCATTTAGGATAGTTTTATTAGTTCCTGAAGGGCATGGGATCATTTCTTTTTTTTTTTAAATGACACTTTTCAGTGTCACACTGTTAGGTAAGAACAACTAAATTCATACAATAAACATGTTCACCTGAAGTACATGTCCATTTTACCACAAATACCCCCAAACACCTCACTCTGCCTACATTACTGAAGCTCATCAGAACTCAGCAAGAGCTCAGGAAGCTACAGAGTGAACACCTAGCATACATGAGGTGTTAGAATACCAGGCTAACTGCAATTGAACCAATCAGGTTAAATCCTGTTTTGTAGCCATTCTTCAGTACCAAAACTTGATATGCTTGACCTTCATCAAGGACTTAGAATTCATGTGAAAATTATTATCCAAGAAACCTAAAACCTAGTGAATGTAACATATTCTTAAAGCAAGGCTCTAAAAATGCCTCAGTGGACTTTCATGTCCATCAACAAAAAAAGCACATTATTGTTGACTAGCAAAATGTTCCAGTTATCAACCTACTGGTAAGAATGCCTGTAGTTATTTCTAACAAGTTCTATAGAAATTGGTTTTCATCTCATCTTCCCTCAGTCTTACCCCTATGTGAAACAGCACTAAATAAAAAAGTGATAAAGCTCTACTAATTGAAATCAGAATTTGTAAATTAGTTTCAACCATTGAATCATTCTGTTAACCCTAATGGATAGAGCCATTGTCCTAAAGGTGTTTAGGCTCTTTTGGCATCTCTGCGCCACAATGGAAAAGGAGTCTTCTTGGGCCACACATTAAATACATTGCAACATGTAATCACAAAAAATCTCATAATGTTTTGAGTAAATTTATGATTTTGTGTTGGGCAGCATTCACAGCTATCCCGGGCTGCATGGGTCTGTGGGCTGCGGGTTGGACACCCCTGCTCTAATATATTACACTCAAAAATCAACTACACTACTACAGCATTAGATAGTGTAACAGTAAAATATGTAAGTGGTTTTATTTCCATGTAATGGTCTGGGCCCAAATTGGGCCCTAAATTTAAGTAATTTATTTGCTGAATTAGTCACCAAAGACCAACTAGCCACAATTTAAAGCACGAAACTTTGCCCAGTGCTTTGAATGAAAGAGACTTGTTAATATTTAAATATTGATAAATGCATTACATTGTATACCCTGTTGTTAAATACCTCTGTGGCCAGTAACTCCTAAAAAACTAACCAGTGAATTTTATTATGAGTGATATAAATGTGACCAGCTTATTCCTGAAAACGCTTGATGCAATAAAAATGGTGCTTGATTAAGTAGTCAACTTACACCTGAGAGATTTCATCTAGTTTTGCAGGCCTGGTATAGCAAAAAAAGAAAAAAAAACCCGTAAGAAAGATCAATTGACTACAGGAGAGAGGCTAGAATTAGGCAGTTGGGGTGAAGGCAGAGTGCATCCCAGGACTGTCCAGTTGCACAGAAAATGGAGTAAGGTGGGAACTTAGAGTGTCCACTGCTTTGGGGCAGTTTAGCGATCACTCCAGACTCTGGAGCAGATTCAATAGTGGGGATTATCATCATTTTGTAGAGGTTCCTAGAGGCTATCTTTTTCTCACTGAGATGCTTAGTAATCTCCATCTATTATATGAATCTTCTGTGGACTCTTGTATATACCAAGACCCATTGCTTTCCTTTGTCTTGGAGATCTAAATAAATAGGAGAAAAGAGCTGAAGGAAACATAGGGAAAATCTCTCTCTCTTTAGACTGCAGGGTTTTAGAAAGGCTGTGAGGCTGTGGATTATTCCACAGAGGCTGGAAAGGTGGAAAACCTCATCAGAAATAGTGACTGCTCTTGGTAAAAATGAAAATGCAAGTCAGTAGGACCTAAAGGACCCCCCACAGAGGCGGGCAGCCAGCAGCAGTAGAAGAGTTAAGTAGGACTTGCTAGGAACCTACCACTGTTGCATAAATTATTAGGTTGAATTATATGAAATTGCTGATGTTGTTAAATAATTTTTGACTGACAAAGATGGTAATTTTGATAGTTCAGAGGACATGTTCCTGATTCTAAAGAATCATAACCCCTTTGAAAGCTGGGAACCATTATTCTTGATTTTGTGTGAGGGTCCTTTTCCTGTAAGTCATATTTTGTTACAGCAGCATATACTGTACATGTATACTCATTTCTTACTCATGCAGCATGGTCATTTGCCCACAAGGGACATGAGAGAAAATATTGGTTACGAGCTGGGACAGCTTCCCTAAGGCCCTACTCTAGCCTGACTTCAGCTCCCAAGATCTCCAGACTCTTACTCAAGACAAGCAGTTCTCAACAGGGGTCAGTTTTGCCCTGAAGGAGAAGTGTGGCAATGTTTGGAGATGGTCTTGACTGGGAGAGGGAGGGTGCTACTGGCATCTTTTGGGTAGAGGCCAAGGGTGCTGCTAAACATTCGGCAATACACAGGACAGTCTCCCACAATCAAGGGTTGTCTGACTCCAATGCCAGTACTGCCAAAGCTAAGAAGATTCTTCTAGACTGAGCACCAAACACAAATAAGGTTGTGTATCATACTTCTTGCTGGTGAGCATGAGAAGTTTCTAAGAGGAGGGCAGAACTGGAAAGAAAAGTTTGCAGAGAATAAAATACAGCAAAGCTGACAGCCAGAGTATCCTGTGCTTGTGAAGCTACTTGTCTGCAGGGCACACTCGAGGCACTTAGACACGTGTGGTTTCAGGGAAGAGTTGCATCACCGAAGAGAAGCTGGTGGAGTATGACAGTGCCAAGGCTTTGTGACATTTGAATGCAGGGAAATGAAAATGAGAAGATCAAAAGTCATAGAATAGGATAAGAGGGACATAGCCATAACAGAAAGTTTGACATTTTAAAGTTTTACTCAGTCTTTTTGAATACATAGTTGATGTATCTACTACTCTGGTTACTAACATGTGTGAGGTTCTAGACACAGATACTGCTGCAGGCAAGATGGGGAAAGAGCTGTCATAGGATACACAGTTCTTTAGTCCTCAGTTTTTAGATTTTATTGATACACATGAGAGAGGGTTAGCTTTTTCTTTGACATAAATCAGCTGCATGACCCAGAAGGCTTTGTAACTATTGGATTTGAGTTGCTCTTAGTTCTGAGAGTTATAAAGAGATGTTAAGAGGTGTTCTTATGGGGAACTGTTAAGAATGAATAATAATTAAGCATTGTCTGTGTCATGGAAATGATAGTTATATTTTCATTTAGCTCATCTTTAGGAATAAAAATATAAGTGGACATGAGTAGTATGTAACTTTTTGTTGTCAATTATGAACACTGAAGCTTTTTAAATCTTAGAAATCACTTTCCTCTACAACAGTGTTCTGATTAAGTATTTAAGTTCTCCAGGAATCTCAGCAGAGCCTATTTTAATCATAATGTACCTGAGGCATATGAGTGCACTACTAAATAAATTAGTCATTGTTATAATGTCAAGGTCTAAAGGAGTTCCATTCTGAAACATCAGAAGGAGCTTTTCCTCCCACCTCCCCACCACCCCCCTCACTGTAGTGGAACTAGCAACTTGATTGCTTTTTTCTACCTGTTGGATAGATGGGAGTGGTGAGGGGGTAGCCTGGTGGAGGTTCTCAGCTGCGCAGGACTCGAAGAAGAAGAGATAGGGAGGGGCCCAGCGTCTCAGGGTTGACTTACCGACTTACCTCTCTGCTGCTACCACCAGTAATACCTGAATTTCTGACCTTTATTTTTGCTCCTGTATTCACTCATCAGTAAGTGTAGTCTCATAAACTTCTCTTCAGTGTCTCTAAAACATTTTCATCTTTTTGTTTTATTTTTTCCTAGGAATTAAGGATTTATAGAGGGTCTGGCACAAATAATGCCCCTTTTTAATTACAAAATCTTTAATTACAAAATCATAAGCATG
Organism: Phyllostomus hastatus; assembly: GCF_019186645.2. Classification (NCBI taxonomy): domain Eukaryota; kingdom Metazoa; phylum Chordata; class Mammalia; order Chiroptera; family Phyllostomidae; genus Phyllostomus; species Phyllostomus hastatus. The sequence continues at coordinate 37,572,391 of NW_025333872.1, read as the reverse complement.
TAATTCTGTAACATAACAATATCACACTCAAGCACACCATATGACATTTTAGGTAAAAAGTTCTAATTAAAACTATAAATTATCATACCCATATTATTACCCTACTAACCACCATCAAGCAGGCCTTACTTCTGCCAGGCCCTGTATATAAATGAGAGGCTTATATATTCTTTTAATTTCATTTTATTCTTTTTCTCTTTCACCGTGATAAAGATTTTACACACACACACACACACACACACACACTCTCTCTCCCTCTGGCTAAAGTTGTATTCCTGAGTATTTCCAAAATAAAATAGACTTGGCACTTTTTTGGACATTTCCTTTCAGGAAATTCTGTAGAATAAGGAGGAGGAACAATGCTAGGATACCAAGAATTCTTGCCAAGGGGAAGAGCAGGAGTAGAGAAGATCCAGTCCTCCCAGCCGTGGGAGAAAACCTCAAGACTAGGCTCTAGATGCAGCAAAGGAGAAAAGTACTGAATTTCTGTTGCAGGAGTTGCAATTTAGGGCTGCTGTTTATTTTTAGGAAACATAAGTTTCACATATGTGGGTAGGGAGCTTGATTGGAACAGAAAAGTGATGCTTTGCTACGGCTGCCTGAATCCTAACAGGATTCCTAACAGGAAAAAGCAATGAAACATTGCTTTTTCTCCGTTTATATTCAACACTCAGCAAGGTGATGTTGAATATAAAGAGTTGGCTATTCTTTCCTGAGGGCAATAGGGAGTGGCGGGCTATGGTTTGAGCAGGAGGAACTTAAGTTAGATATTTCAAAAGACATACAGGGTTGGTCCGTGTTGTCGTATGCTAAACTTAACAAACATGGAAAATTCTTTTCTAGAGACTCTTAAAGTACTATTTTGAGATCATTTGAATGGAAAACCCTTGAACTTATTTTCAGTCCAAGGCTCTGTGAAAAAAAACAAAAACAAAAAATGTAAGGCCATCATGGAAACAGGACATGAGTTAATTTACCTGACACACCGTGTGGCAGGAGCAGGAAATCAGAAACCCAAGCGGCACGTATCTTCTAAAATCTCCCTGGCAACCCAGTCAGCAAAGGCCACCCTTCCCGCAGTGACTGCCAGCTCAAAGGACTGGCTGGAGAGTCTTTGTGGATTGCCCAGAACACCACAATCTTCTCTTTCAGTGGTCTGTTAAAAATGCCACCTTCTACATTTATAATACTTTCTACTTTTTAATGTGTCCTTTTAAAGTTCTGCTCATAGAAATTGTCATCTGCTTCTTAAAGCAAAGAGTTCTTTTAAGAATCCTATTTTAATTTTTAAGAAAACCATTGGAAGAGGATAAAATAGAAGAGCAATGTAATGCCTCGGCTGGTGGACAGATGTGATATTTCTACTGCATGGATGAAGGCACTATGCTGAGGAGATCCAGTGACTTGCCTAAAGGCTACATTGTTAATGCCAGAACCAGCTGTGTACAGATCCTAAAAGGCAAAAAGTGAACTTCCAGTTTCTGTCCTAATAATTTTCTACCACCCTGCGGTTAACTGGGGGTGCCACAGTTGGCACATGGATGCTTACTCGCTCCCTACCCCAGTCCCAAACAATGGTGAAACGTGGCCCTGGGTTCTGTCAGGCAGGCAGCAGGGTGTGCACTTATGCTAGCTTCTTCATTCGGGAAGCATCACAGTCTTTCCTCATGGTACTTGAAAATGTTCATTTTGAAAAGTTGCTATTCCCTGCATCTCACACTGAACCATGGTTAGAGCACTTTGAAGGTACAGCTTGCCATGATGCTTAAATGTTGACATGTGTCCGAGGATATCTTTTTATGTGTTTCAGACAACAGGCATACCTTTGTCTTCCTAACTCCAATCCCCCCACCAGTTTGTGCTCCATGTAGCCGCCATAGTAATTCCTCAGAATATAAATTGGGGTCATGTCATTTTCCTAACCAAAATGTTGTAACAGCTTCCCACTGCATTTTAATGAAACAAGTCCTTCCTGTAAGCTGTAATGCACTGAGTTATCTGGTTTTGATCAATTCACTTTCTGCCACTTTCTCCCTTGCTTGCTGTTCTCCAGAAACATTGGCTTTCTTGCTGTTTCTTGAAACTTTCAGGCACTTTCTCACCTGAGGACCTTTGCATTTGCTCTTTGCTCTGCATGAAACATTCCTCCCAAAGATGACTGAATGACTGGCTTCCTTGGTGCATTTAGGTGTCTTTAAATTTCATTTTCTTGGGAATGCCTTTTCTGATCACTCCATCTGAAACAATACCCACTCTTACTTTCTGTCCACTTTACTTCTTATAACAGTACTTACCCTGCCTGACAGTATATCTAGTTGTTTCTCTGTGTCCATTAGAAAGTAAGGTCTGTGAAGGCAGACGGTACCTGTTTTGTTCTTACTGTGTCTCCAGCTGATATTACAGGGCCTGGCACATAATTAGCATTCAGAAAGTATTTGTTAATGGATGAATTACTGAAATTAATTAGCAGAGTATGCCAAGTCTTTTGATACAGGTAGCCAAAAGGTATATCTATCAATATTAGTATATACTATATTATATATGTATACTATAATATACAGGATCTGGCAGATGTTACACTTGTTTGAGTGTGGATGGTAGGGTAATAATATGGGTGTAATAATTTATAGTTTTTATTTTATTTTACCTAAAATGTCAAATGGTGTGCTTGAGTATGATATTGTTATGTTGCAGAATTACATGCTTATGATTTTGTAATAAAGGATTTTGTGATAAAAAGGGTTGTTATTTGTATCGGACCCTGTATATCCAGATATAGCCATATATATTTTAGATACATAGATACAAGGAAAGAAGTATAATGCAAACAAAGTATGTAGCACAGAGCCTGATACACTGAAAGGGGTAGATATACTTTGCTTGCCTTACCCACTTTAATAAAATAGCTAGCACATAGGTGCTATTATTGTCCTCATCACAGTAATACAGAAATGGAGGTTAAGAGGGGCAGCTTTACTCAAATCAGACAATTATTAAGTAAGAGATTGTAATTAAACTGGGTCTGGTCTGGCTCCAAAGCCTTAACTGAATGACTTGACTATACACCATGCTGTATGTAAACTGCATCTTGTTTTGAATCTGTCACAGTTCCATAGGGGAAGAAATACCATAAAGGGATTTTGTAGGGCATGCATTTCTACAAAGGGATACAAAGAAATTATAAAATATACATATTTTTGAGATGAAAGAAGTTACCTAAATAGTTCAGAAGCTAGATTAAAGTTTGCATGTAGTGATATGAAAATACAAATAAAATTTGTATTCAGGTATATTGACTAAGGTAAATGAAACAGTTTAAAAGGTCATATTTTATACTCTTCTATTTAAAGAAGATTTTATTTGAAGAAGGATATTGTTGTTTGTTAACTATTGCAAATGCTATTAACCATATGGGACACATTTAGAAACTGTTCACCTTCACCTCTGCAAACTTGCAAGTAGGTGTTTATTCTTTTATTTCCTGCTCCATTTTCCTTTGCTACCTACAGTTAACAGCTGAGAGGCTTCACTTCTCACTGTTGCTGTCCCACTTTTGCTCTCATTTATGTAGCTCTCAGAGCCTCCCCTTTAGGCCCCTCCCACCTAAGCCCTCAGCAAGTCATTAAATGTCACATGTCCCACCCTGCCCAGACGCACCACATTTCTCCCCCGAGCCTCACAGTCATGGGAGAAGTGGGTGATCACAAATTTGAGAGCTGCTCAGATTTGTTGCTATTTTTTATTTTAGTGAACAATTATTTGCATCTTCTAAAAGTCAAAGTTGTCTTCCAACTTATACCTATTTATTATATTCTCTAATTTTGATGATGATAATATCTTACGTTAGATAGATTTTCTAACATATTTCAATTGCTTAAAACTATGAAAAAAGAGAGACTTCTACTTTGTGGAAGAATGGAACAATGAGGTCAATATTTATCCTCCTTCCTGGAACAACTGAGAAACTAGACAGAGTTTATCAAGTAACTTTTAAATATATTGGACATCACACAGTAAAGCACAGTGATCCCTAAGAGACAGAAGATAAGGGAAATTCTAGGATTGCCCCAGCTTAAGGCCAAGAGCATTTCCAGGCTCCAGCAAAGGGTGCAGGACCCCCGTTGAGTCCTAGTGACCTCTTGAATTGTGGAGATGGTGTGGGGTCTTTGAGAGGACTGATAAAATTAAAAGGCCTTCATTGAGACCAATCAGAAAAAAAGAAGAAATATATAAATGATCAATATCAGGCAATTAGGAGAGAGGTGGCATCACTACTGATTCTACAGAAGGACAATAAAGGAAAACTGCTAACACCTTGATGCCAATACGTTCAGTGACTCAAATGAAAAGGACAAATTTGTTGAAAGGCACAAACTACCAAGGCTCATTCAAAAATAAATAACCTGAGCACACTTCTATCTATTAAAGGAGTTGAATTGACTGTTTACAAAACAGTCTCACATAAAAAATCCAGGTCTGGATCACTTCATTGGTGAGTTCTACCAATTCTCTACAAACTCTTCCAGAAAATTGAAGATGAGAGAATACGTTTCAACTTATGTTATGAGGCCAGCATTACTCTGATACCCAAACCAGAAAAAGACATTATAAGAATAGAAAAATAACAGAGTGCTCAATATCCCTCATGAACATAGATGTAAAAATTCTTACAAAATTTTAGCAAATCAAATCTAACAACAGATAAAACATCATGACCAAGGGGGTTTATCCCAAGAAGGCAAGGTTGGCTTAAGATTTGAAAATTAATCAACATAATTCACCATAATAAGAGACTGAAAAGTGAAACTATATGATTATCTCACAGAAAATATATTTGGCAAAATCCAGTATACATTCATGGTAAAAACTCTCAGCAAACTAGGAATGGAAAGGCACGTCCTCAAACTACATAAAGCAATAGAACATCTATGAAAAACTTGTAGCTAACATCACACTTACTACTGACAGACTGAATGCTTTCCCCTTAAGATCAGAAAAAGACAAGGATGTCCTCTCTTGCCACTTCTATTCAAATTAGAGTGGAGATTCTAGCCAGTGCCATAAACAAACAAGTATTGGGTCACAAATAAAACTGCTTTATCACAAATAGCAGGATATTCTATGAAGAAAATATGATGGAATCTACCAAAAAGAACTGATAAGTGAGTTTAACAAAGTTGCAGGGTGTAAAGTCAATATATACAAATAAGTTGTGTTTCTCAATATTGGCAGTGAACAATTAGAAATTGAAAGTAGAAAATGAAAGTAATACCATTCATGATACCATCAAAAATATGAACTACTTTGCCCTGGCTGGGTGGCTTCAATGGCTGGAGGTTGTCCCCAGCACCAAGAGGTAGCAGTTTCCATCCCCAGTCAGGGCATGTACCTAGGTTGTGGGTTTGACACCTGGTGGCAGCATGTACAGGAGGCAATTGATAACCTATCCCTCTCTCTCTCTCTTCCTAAATATGCTTAAGACTGACATAGTAAAATGGCTTTACTGAAGTATAATTAACAGACATAAGATTGCATGTATGTAAAGTATATTATTTGGTGAGCTTTGACAAACATATGCACCCATGAAACTATCAGAAAAATCTACTAAAATATGCTAAAAACTGCAAAACATTATTGAGAAAAAATAAAGCAGATACAAATAAATGGAGAGACAGACCATGTACATGGATTGGAAGACTCAATGTTGTTAAGATGCCAGTTCACTCCAAATTGATATATATAGCTCAACGTAATCCAAATCGGAATCCCAACAGACATTTTTTGCTAAAGTTGATCAATTCAGTTTGAAGCTCATGTGAAAATACAAAGGATCTAAAAGTGCCAAATGAACACTACCAGAACACTAACACTACCAGATCTCAAGAATTATTAAATTTCTATTAATATACCATGGTTTTGGGGTAAAGATAGACAAATAGTTCAATCCAGAAGGAGAGAGTCCTAAAATAGGCCCAAAGATATGTGGCCAATTAATTTTTGACAAAGGTTCAAAGATTCTTCAGTGGGAAAAAAAATAAATTTTTCAACAAATGATGCTAGAAAAATTTGATATCCAAATACAAAAATAAAAGGGCCATATACTTATACCTTATGCCATTTATAAAACTAACAATATATTATACACCTGACTTTACAACCATAAATTATAAGACTTCTAGAAGAAGCATAGGGGAAAAATCTTTGTGAATTGACTTAAGCAAAGATTTCTTAGGTGACACCAAAAGCATAATCCATACAAGAAAAACTTGATAAATAGAGCTTTATAACTAAAAACTACTGTTCTTTGAAAGACAGTGTTGAGAATGAAACTTGAGACTTGGAGAAAATACTTACAATCATACATGTGATTGAGGACTTGATCCAGAGCAACTAAATAATACGAAACAAACAATCCAATAAAAATTAGCAAAGAATGTATGCCATGATGAATAAATTTATGAAAAACACACACTAAAATGTCTGATATTGATAGTCATCAGGGATGTGCAAAGAGAAACCACCAGGAAATACCATATCACACCTGTTAGCGTGGCCAAAAGAAAACCACAAAAACTGGACCTCTCATGCACTGCTGGTGGGAATGTAACACGATAACAATCATTTTGGAAGCAGTTTGGCAGTTTCGTAAATATTTACTCTCAAATAACTTAAAAATTCCACTCCTAGGCAATTACCTAAGGGAAAATGAAAACCTGTGTTCATACAAATACTTGTACACAAATGTTCATAGTAGTTTTACATGTACTAAGCAAAAACTGGAGTCTCCCCAAATGTCCCATCAATAGGTGAATGGGTAAAGTTTTGATATGCCCATATAACAAGTACGCCTCATCCATAAAAAGAAACAAACTATTGATACATGGAACAATGAGTCTCAAAATAATTATGCTGAGTGAAAGAAGCCTGACTTGTCCCCTCCCCCAAATATGATTTCCTTTCTAGAAAATTTAGAAAACACGAACTAAAGTATAGAGGCTAACAGCAAATTAATGATTGCCCAGGGAGAACAGGGAAGGAAAATGGGGAGGGGTGGGAAGAAGGAGTTATAAAAAGGCTTGAGGAAACTTTTGGAGGTGATGAGTATGTTCATTATCTAGGTTTTGCTGATAGTTTTATGGATACATATGTTTGTCAAAACTTAATGATTGATATACTTTAAATATGTGCATTTTCTTGTATGCCAGTTATACTTCAGTAAAGCTACTTTAAAACTACCAAAAAGATACTATATCTGTCCCCCCAAGCTCAACTAAGACTTTGAATTCTAAGTATTTCAAATAAGACAGAAACATTTAGCATTTAGATTCTCACAATTTTCAAGAATATTTTTCCTGCATGTGTATGTCTATGCCTTCTTTGTTTAATTATTTGAAATTTTTTAATGGAAACCTTTTATTTGGTGAGGAAGTAAAGCAGTAGAAACTCACACAAACTGCTGAAGAGAATGTGAATTGGTGCCATCTCTGTGTAAAACCATTTTGTGAAGTTAAATACATGCAGACCGTACAACCTAGCAATTCTCTTTTCAGGCATATACAAAGACTAGCAGCTTCCAAACTGTTTGGTCTTAAGACTTTTTTGTACTCTTAAATTATGGAGGAATTCAAAGAGCTTTTGTTTGTGTGCATCGTCTTTAGATAATTACTGTATTAGAAACCAAAACTGGGAAAGTTTTAAAATATTTTTCAGTTTAAAATAACAATAATAAACTAATCGACATGTTAACACAATACTTCTGGGAAAAATAATTGTTTTCCAAAACAAAAAATATAGTGAGAACAGCGGTATGGTTTTATATCTTTGCACATCTCTTTAATATCCTGCTCAGTGGAAGATGGTTGCTCATACTGTTTCTGTGGCCACTCTGTTGGGATATATTGTTTTAGTTGAAATCGATGAGGAAAATCTAGCCTCACACAGATATTCAATTAGAAAGGGAGAACCATTTTAATTTTATTTTTATTTTTTATCCTCAACTGAGGACATTTTTTCATTGCTTTTAAAGAGAGAGTCAGGGAGAGAGGAAAGGAGAGAGAGAAACACCGATGCAGGAGAGAAGCATTGATCCGTTGCCTCCCACACATGCCAGGACTGGGGATCAAACCCGCAACCTAGGCACGTGCCCTGACCGGAACTGAACCCACAACCTTTTGGTTGTCAGATGACACTCTCCAACTACTGTAGCCTCCTCACTGGCCAGGGCAGAAAAGGGAGAACCATTTTTAATAGGCTTTTCAATAAATTCTGGATATTCTTTTTTGATGCTGTACCTCTCTGAGTGATAGTTTATTAAATTTAAATTGTGGTGTTGAATCTGAAACCATGTCAGTGAACTTTTGTACTGTTACATGAAAACCCATTGGTCTGTTTGTACTTTGAATGAATTGAATGCATTATTTTGCAACATTCCATACTAGTCATTGGGAAAATATTGATTCACTGAGTTATTCACAACTTCCAAAATGTTGACACATTGTATTATATAATATCAACAAATGATACTCACTAATGTCACCAATGAGCTTATCAGAAAAGTCTGAAATAACTGGAATACTGTTAAGCTTTCCCTGACTCTCATGGTAGACACAAGTTTCCTAATATTAAAAGTTTTACTTAAAAGATTAAATTTTATCATTGGCAATCAGTACTATCATTCTTTTATTTTTTTGAAGTGACAGGTTCAGTTTATTTTTGAGAAAATAACTGCCGAATATCAATTCTGAATCACTGTTGGTTTCAAGTCTGTCATTCTTGCAAGTAAAAACAGTGGTCTGTGAAGAACAGTGGTTAATATGGCTTACAGTTCAGCTTTTCCTTGAGACAGCCATTGATCTTTCTTATGCATCAGAAGTGCTTTATGCATACTTCCCATTTAGTGACAGAACAGGGTGGGCAAATGCTCTCTATAAAGGGGCACAGTAAATACTTTGGGATTTGGCAGCATTTCCCTAGTTCTACATTCTGTTCTTGGAGATTAGCTTGCTAAGGCTTTCTGTGGTATTTGACACTGATGATTCCTAATTGCTTCTTCAAATTTCTGAAGGCCTCCGCTCCCCTGCCCCTCCCTTCCCTTCCCTTCCCTTTTCTTGATTTCTTTCTTTCTTTCTCTTTCTTTTCTTCTTGATTCCTCCTCCCTCCCTCCCTTCCTTTCTTCCTTCCTTCCTTCTTCTCTTCCTTCCTCCCCACCCTTCCTTCCTTGTCAAACACTTTAGTTTCTTTTTAATTTTATTTTTCAATTATAGGTTACATTCAGTATTATTTGTATTAGCTTCAAGTATGCAGCATAGTGGTTGAGCAATCATATACTTTACCAAGTGGTCCCCTCAATATTTCGAGTACCCAGCTGGTACCATACACAGTTATTACAATATTATTGGCCATATTCTCTATGCTGTACTTTAGATCCCCATGGCTATTTTTCAACTACTAATACATACTTCTTAATTCCTTCACTTTTTCTCCCAGCCTTCCACCCTGCCTCCCCACTAGCAACCATCAGTCTTTTCTGTGTGTCTATTAGTCTGTCTCTATTTTGTTTGTTTGTTTATTTTGCTTTTTAGATTCCACACATAAGTGAGATTATGTGGTATTTTTCTTTTTCTGTCTGGCTTATTTTACTTAGAGTAATACCCTCCAAGTCCATCCATGCCTCTGGAAATGCTAAGATTTCACATTTTTAATGGTCAAGCAATATTCCATTGTATATATGTATCATTGCTTTTTATCTACTCATCTTTTGGTTGATACTTAAGTTGCTTTTTTATCTTGGCTATTATAAATAATGCTGCAATGAACATAGGGATGCATATATCCTTTCAAATCAGTGTTTTTAGTTTCTTCGGATATACCCCCAGAAGTGGAATCACTGGGTCATAAGGCAGTCCCATTTTTAATTTTTTTGAGGTAACTCCATACTGTTTTTCACAGTGGCTGCACCAATCTGCATTCCCACCAACAGTGAATGAAGGTTCCCTTTTCTCTACATTATCACCAGCACTTGTTGTTTGTTGATTTACTGGTGACAGCCATTGTGACAGGTGTGAGGTGTGAGGTGGTTTTAATTTGAATGTCCCTGATGATTAGTGATTTTGGAGCATCTTTGCATATGTCTGTCAGCCATCTGTGTGTTCTCTTTGAAGTAGTGTCTATTCAGGTCCTCTGCCCAACTTTTAATTGGATTGTTTGTTTTTTGCTGTTGAGTTGTATGGGTTATTTATACATTTTGGATATTAACCCTTTATCAAATGTATTTGTTTTGTTGATGGTTTTTTAGTTTAATATAGTACCATTTCTTAATTGGCTTCCATAATTTCACTTTTCTGGGCTTCTCTTTACCATTTTGACCATTCTTTCACTTCCTTTACTCTAGTCATCTCTTTTTTAATATTTTATTTATTTATTTATTCAATCTTTACTGTATTTTTTCCTCTACCGTTTAACCCCTTATACTCCCTCTGCGCAGTCACCGCACTGTTGTCCTCGGCCATGAATCTTTTGTCCTTTTTGCTTGACCCTTCCACCCCTAACCTCCCCCCTATCTCTTAAACATTGGTCTTTCTTAGCTTTGGTTCTTCTTTTTCCTATGTATAATATAATTTTTATGGTTCTTTGTATAATATTTGGGTTACCTCTTCTACTTTCAAGATCTCAGCTCTTATTTCACTGCAGATGACTCTCAAATTTGTATCTAGACCAAATGTGTCCTCTAAACTTTAGAGCATACCTCTAGGCTACTATCAAACATTGCAAATTAGATCTCTAACAGCTCTTTCAAATGTATCATGGCCAAAATAGTTTATATCTCCTTTAAAAACAACTCTGTCCATTTCAGCAAGAAGCATTTAATGGACCCCAGGCCAGAAACTTAGACTTGTTCAAGATTCCTTTTCCCTTCACCTCTCAATATCCTTTTACTCACTTCCCAGTCCTATCCGTTGTACCTCATAAATATCTTTCTGCCCCATTCATTATCACTCCTCTTTCTACTGCTTTTTGTTTAGTTTATGTTCACCCCATCTCTGATTCTCTGCTGGGCCTTCTAACTTGCCACTTCTATATCTGCTAGGCCACTTCTATATCTCCAGGCAGAGATGATTGGTCCTCACCCTGTGCCTCTGCTTACCTTGCAGATAGTACTTAGTAGTTGCTGAATAACGCAATTGACTTGAATGTGATTGAATAATGTTATAGTAAAAGTGAACTTTTATTGGTACTTCTTAAGGTCCCCCTTAGTCCAGAGGGTGAAGGCCAGACACTTTGATGTCATGTGTGAGACCCCTCACTGGCCATTTCGCAGCTCTTTAGTTACGTTTCTCCCCACCACTTGCCTACGACTAGGCCTCAGGCCACCACAGGTGTTGAAGGACACACCACCTCATGTGGCTCCACACTTTGCATATTTGCTTAAAAAGTACCTCTCACTCCTCTCACACGTCATAGCTGAGTTTAGGGTCCTCCTCATGGAATCTGCCCTGACACCTCACCGTACTCTCATAATGCAGTAGATGTGTAACTGTATTTACATCTATTCTGGGTTCCTACTTTGTTTAGACCATTTGCACTTCTTATAATAGACCTGAAAAGTAGTAATTATTACCCTCTTTACAAGATAAGGGCCTGAGCTAAAGGGATATTAATTTGCTCAGAGTCACACAACTAGGCAGGGGCTGAGCTGAGCTCTGGACCAGACTCTTTCTCCTCTATTCTGTTGCTTCTCTTTACTCACCTTCTATAGGGATTTTTCTGCTACCTGGACATGTATTTGTCTCCTCCAACCAGCAAGGCATTTCTCTATTCCCAGACACCAGTGCAGTAAGTAAATGAAGAATTCATGACTGGGACAGAATTTCAAGTATAAATTTGTCCCTCGATATTGTCTCAGAAACAAGGTTTATAGCATAGTGCGTTTTCTTTTTCAAAGGACTGTTTATATTTTGGGTGAAACTATAGTTTTCGTACATTTTACTCAACAAATGTTTATTGTGCACTGTGCCTTGTGAAGTGCTGCACCGGAAACAGACACTGGTCTGACTGTTTCTGTCTTCGAGGAGCTTTGGTATGGCAGGAACTTGGGGCAGATACACAGCTACTCTGAACACCCAGCAAAAACAAAATGCCTCAAGTTTTAAAACAGAGGGCAGTCACATGGGGATGTGTTTAAAAGGGATTAGGAAAAGTTTCTTGAAGGATGAGTGGCATTCCAATAAAGAGAAACATTGAGGGAGGGGTGTTGAGAGGAAGGGATGATGACTGAAATTTAAAATAAAGTAAAAAAATAAGCCTGATTTGGTCCACTTACAATTGAGAACAATTACTGATACCCTTTAGACTAGAAATTGAGTTATTTCAGCAATAGAGTATCAACTTTTTAAAATCTTATTTATTATAAAATAAGAGAAATGAATGACATATATAGCTTAATGATTACTGAGTGTGGACTCTGAGTAAAGAAAAGCATGGTTTGTCTCTGTGTTTGTTGCATGGGATTTCCTAGGAACTGGACATCATATGCGGATCTCTGCATGGCGGGAGTGGCCTGAAAACGAAGTCCAACTTGTTTCCTCTTCAGATGGCAATACCCCAGTGTGGCTTGGGTTCTATTAGCACATGATCCTTGGATGCCTCTGCTAACTTTCTGACAACATTCACCACTGCCACTGCTAATTTTCTGAATGCTGGGCAGCCACTCTTTGCCCCTATATAAATTGTTTTTTCCTGAGACAGACCTAGAATCATACTGATAATAAATAGGTGTGGATAGTGAATGTGGTACAAAGTTTTACTCTCTTAGAAACACGCAAGTCAAATTATAGTAATTTAATGTGTGCATGATGTTCTAGGAATGCTTAGATGGGGATTGTGAAATTCTTTCCTTTCACTCTTTGCCCTCATTCTGACACTTGAGTGACAAATGTATTTACTCGCATCCTTCGAAATTAAAATCCAACTAAAGTATGCTTTTAGCTATAGTGTTTTTAAAAAAATATTTGTGTTATTGACTTCAAATGATGCATAGAGTAAGTGTCCACATGTCTGAAACAATTATGCCTGGAGGGATAAAAAAAACATGATTAATATGAGGCTTAGCCTTCCTAAATCTGAAACTGATATTGGTAACAGAAAACAGATAAAATTCAGAAGAGGGTATAGAAGAGAATTCAATAGAAAAAAATAAGCTCAAGAAAAAAACAGATACATTTGCTAATAAATACATGTATCTATAAATATATGTGTGAAAATAATACAGTTCAACTTTAAAAATTTTTATTAACTACTGTCAAAGTAATTGTGGACTCATTTTAGTAAACATGTTTACATCTTTAACATTTGCAGTGAATTTTTGTGTGTAATGATTAATATCTTTGATGGATATCTCCTGTTTTCATAGATTTGATCCAGGCTACCAATGAGACCAATGTTAATATTCCTCAGATGGCCGACACACTCTTTGAGCGGGCAACCAACAGCAGCTGGGTGGTTGTATTTAAAGCTTTAGTCACAACACATCATCTTATGGTGCATGGGAATGAGGTAACTAAGTGAACTTTTCTATTTTTGGTGAGGGAATGAGGCTTTTATGGAAAAATATGATGAAGACTTAAGTCCCTTTGAGCTTTCACTAATTATGAGAAAATCTATGGTTCCGATTCATCTAGAGTACAATTTTAATCTTTTTGCTATTTTTTAAATTAATGTTGTTAGACATTTATTAGAGAGATTTAAGTATTAAATCTTACTGGTACCTAAGTGCACTGTGTGGGACAAAAGTAGGTTTACGTATGTGAGTATGTGAAACACAGTTTATTCTTGTATTGTTACTTATGAGTTACTGTATTATTTTCCCTGTGAACAATTGTAAACCTACTTTTGTTTCACCCTATGTATAACATATAAATATATTAGCAGGCAAAAATGTTAGGAAAAAGGAACAGTAAAATTATTCTTTCCCATAGGAAATATTCCTCTGTGCCTTTAAGTGAAAAGTGCTTTCATATTAATGTTTAATTTTTGAAAATATTAATAAAACAAAAATTACTCACTTTGTGTAGGATGTCTACCAAATCCTATTGAATTGCAGAGTTTCTGTTACATGCAGTAATGAAAGACCATATAATTTCATTCTAACTCAGTCAGCAGTATTCAGTCTTCCCTCCCCACACCCCAGAGAAAGTCAGGACTCCCAGGAAGCTTTATAACTGAGTAAAAGGAAAAAGTGACAATTTTTTAAAATAAAAATTCTTTTTAGTATCAGAAATTATTTAAAAGTATGATTTGATAGTATTGGTGTTTAATTCTAACTTTTGTTTTTTAGAGATTTATTCAGTATTTGGCCTCTAGAAATACACTATTCAATCTCAGTAATTTTTTGGACAAAAGTGGATCCCATGGTGAGAATATTTATGTTTTATCTTTTTTTTGCTATATCTTTGATGTGGAATTTTTTGTTTTTTTGATGTGAGGCTATTAATACAAAATTAAAACTGATAGCTCTGCTAGATGTTTAAGAAGATATAAAAAAGTATATAGGTATTTTATACTAGATTTTAAATATCTTATGGTTAAACAACTCAGAGTGTAAATTATATGTTAATTTTATTTTTGTCTTTTTAGTGTTTACCTTAAAAAGTAACGGTGGGTATGCCAGACCCACAGTTGTTTGTCTATAATTGTGCAAGAAGCAGTGAAATGATAGATGCTTTCCCAATTAAAAAAAAAAGTCCTAAAGAAATGTTCTTTATAAATTAATAAAATTCAAGCTGCAATCATCTGTTCATTCATCATATTTACTGGTTGCTGTTATGTATAAGGCAAGCACAGCAGGGAAGTGGAGAGTTCTCAGAGAGCAACATACATTGAGTCTAAAACAGGCTGTTACCTGGAACAGTGAACAAAAATGCAACGGGAAATCAGAACAGACATTCCGTACAAGGATAAGATATTTAAAAACTAATATAAACAACTGGATACAAGTAAAGTAAATAGTCTTGGAATGTCTCATGCCACGATTATCTTTGCCTGCGGTAGGATTAAATGAAGCCTGCCTGACACACTTAATTGACCTCATCCTAGAATTATTTACATCTGGGGAGTTAAAAGAAATTGGTACTAAGCAAAGCACAATCAAAGATATTTTACTAATCAGTTTTACTTCCTCTTGTCCTTCCCCCAGGTTATGATATGTCTACCTTCATAAGGCGCTATAGTAGATATTTGAATGAAAAGGCTTTCTCTTACAGACAGATGGCATTTGATTTTGCCAGAGTGAAGAAAGGGTATGTTTCTTCTTTCTCCTATTGATTTGAGCAGAATAAGACTTTGAGGTGTACTTGAATTATTTTAATTAAACTTAAATGCCAACTAATGTTGATTATCAAGGGCCACTTTATAACTACCTGAAAAAGAAACTTGATGAATAACATTATTGAATTTAGTCTTGAGGTTGTAACATGCATTACTTTATATTGTCATGTATAAAATCTGATATGATACCTAGATTTGAAATGATATGACATTCTTATTTGTTAAAACCAATTCAAAATTCTTAAACACATATATCTTTAATTTTAAATGGAGAAAATTTAAACAGAGTTATTTTAGAAGAACAGTGGCTGTAGTTGACAATAATTATTCCAACGTGTTTTGATTGAGATTAAACTGAACTGTTTGCATGGGGGAGATCTGTTTCTGAGAGGTAATAGCAGTCTAGTATAACACACACATGCCATAATGAACTAATTATTAATACTAGCCATTGATTAAGAAAACCTCATTGAAGCAGAAACACATTTTAATTCTTCATTAACATTTATTTCTCCCCAAATAGATGTTTGACTTTAATCAGAAGTGCTCAGCCAAAAGTATGTGTAAATTTGTGTTTGTTCCTAACTTGAAAGAATGACAAATTATTGTAGAAGATTTAATGTTTTAGCCTCTATAATCCACACAAAAAGATATAACTCTACTTTTCTAATAGCTTACCTAACCTTAGCTTTGAACTTTTTATCATGGTGATGTCCAATATAAACTTACCTATTCAAAATAAATTAGTTTGTTGTGGATGAACATTAAAAAAATTAAGATTCCTATTTCATCCCCTTCTATTAGAGATGAGTCTAGGTCATACACCTTCCTCTGACTTCTTCCCTGAGCAGTCACTGTTGATGTCCCCCAGTGCACTGTGGCCTCTCCACCACAGGCCCACAGCCTTCTTAGGAACTTCTGTACCTCTTTAAGGGCACATAAAGACTCTTTGGGTTGCTTTTCCTACCATTGACCTGAAAAAGACCTTGAAAATTGCTATTATCAGCCTGTTCTCATTTTCTGGACATTTTCCTCACCTGTTTCAGTACTGTCACTGCCTGACCATCACAGGATGCGGGGGTGCCCTAAGAGGCCTGGGAGCGAGTACAGGGTGCAGTGCCCCCTCTGTCACACCCTCTGGCACTAACCTCTACCTGCATCCTCTCCAGCTAAACCCTTATCTCCTTTTGGCCAGACTATGCATATCATCATGCATTTTTCTTCACTGATGTTGATAACGTTTGTACTCCAGTCCTTTAAAGACTTCCAAGACATGTTTTCTCTCTCTCAGAAACAAAAATTAGCATTTTAGGACACTTAGATTTTTAATACTATTATCTCTGTTACAGATTTAAAAGAATCCATTTAGAAATTCAATTGATCTCTTTTATCCTGACCACAGTGCTTTCTGCCTGTGGAAGGTACAGAAAGAAAGTGTTGCCTTTGTGGTTAAAGAATAAGAACGGATCAGAGAAAGTAGTACAGAGAGGGTGGTCAACTACAGCCTCTTCATGTCTCAAAATCACCCCACAGGGTCAACAAGGAAATAAGGGGGAAATGGCTAAAAACAATGCATGTGCTCTTGAGTTTTCCATGCACAAGGAGGTTTTATCTTTTTCTTTCTTAAAAATTTGTAGGGCCGATGGTGTCATGAGGACAATGGCTCCTGAAAAGCTACTAAAGAGCATGCCAATACTGCAGGGACAAATTGATGCACTGCTTGAATTTGATGTACGTATCTCACTAGCAAATGTTTCTTGCACAGTCAGTATTGCCTTTTACTTAAAGGTGGGCTACAGGCAGAGCTGGAATGTCTTCGGAAACAGATTGAGATTTCCCTCATTTAAGATATTTAGATAAACTCAGTTGAAGCTGTTAGCTCGGTAGAGATGATTGCGCAGATTGTCTAAGCAGTTTACCAGGTAGTTACTTAAGTCATGGGAAAATGCAAGTGATACATTCTTGAAACCCCAGGTTTGGAGCAGGATGGTGGTTTCCTGTTGTCTTTGACAGATTGTAGCTGCAAAATGTACCTGCAGGCAGCTCAGTGACTCAGCCTGCAATTAGAAGCCATGTTATACAGATGCTCAAATGACACCATTCACCAAAGAGAATTGTTTATGTTTCATCTTGGTCTTTCTTCCTGACAATACCAGTATGACTGGTCTCTCAAAACCATGCCTGTGCCTTGGTTGTGGTGGTAAATACACTAACATACACATGTGACAAGATTATATAGAACTAAACAGACACACATAAGTAAACACAAGTATAATCAGGTAATAAGATTGGTGGATTATATCAAAATCCACATTCTGGCTGTGATGTTGTGCTATAGTTTCATGATGAAACCATCGGGAAAAATGGGGTAAATGGTACCTTGAAATCTCTCTCTATTTTTATAACTGCATAGGGATTTATAGTTATTTCAGAATAAAAAGTTTTAATTAAATAACTATATTTGATTCATTAAAATAAAATATTCTGACATGTAGTAAGATTCTTAACTCGCTTTGTTAGCTTTCCCCTCTTTTGGTAGTTGTTTAAAACAATCTTCCTCAAATATTAATAACTTAAAATTTCTGTTATGATTATTTGGTTTACTCTACAATTGAATCCTAGTCATGAAACCCAACTCCAGTGACATTTCAGTAAAAGCAGCAATGTATCTTGTGGGTTTTTTTTGATAGATTTTGTGGTAAGAACTCGACTAGATATTTGTGGAATTGCTTCTTTTAACTTTTTTCTTTTTGTGCATTTATTTTTCTTTGCTTTTCTTGCCCTCAATTATGGTATTGTCTCAAAGGAGAAAAATCATAAAGGGGAAAAGAAACAGAGCTTGAGAAGATGTGAACAAGGATTGGGAGATGAGGAGAAATTCTTCTTCTTCTTGCTGATGACTAGAGTGTTTGGTGGGTGGGTGAATGCCATGAGTCTCAAGAATTGTTTGAGGGGCAGCCAGCAAAGCACACATTACCCATGCTGTGCTTCCTCACTGAGTTACTGCAGGCCCCTGAAGCCTGAACTCTTCCGCAGAGAACATTACATAGGGGAAGTGGAAGAAGGCAATATAACATAGTAAAAGCAACAAAAGACCAGATGTTCAAAAGGTGGATTTGATTGATCTATGGATTACTGATCAAATAGAATGTATGTATGCCTTATCATTGATAGGATAACTTCATTGATTTAAATTGAAACAAGAAAAATGCACTCCATCTTTTGACATTGCCATGTTACTAAAAGAATTACACAACATTTGTAAAACAGGGGTGAATTTCTTACTAATCATTTGAGACTTTTTAATTTGCTATGAGAAAAATTGTCATTTGATGATATGTTTAACACGTTAACTTTTCATCTCCTAGGTGCATCCAAATGAGCTAACAAACGGTGTCATAAATGCTGCATTTATGCTTCTTTTCAAAGATCTTATCAAACTTTTTGCTTGCTACAATGATGGAGTTATTAACCTACTTGGTATGTAGAGCTACTGAATGATGCCTTTGAATAAAGAGTGTATCAGAATGCAAAGATTTGGATACTGCAGCCTTAATACATAAAAATCTGAGTATATGACCCATTTGAGTCACATTCCCCTGTGTATTCTCACATCAGTCAAGCTAAGTACAAGAAATGGAAAACATTCTAGATGTTTTAAGCAGGAAGGGATTTCATATAGGAATTTGGGTGTGTAACAAGATTTTGGAATGACTGAAGGAGTAGGTTCTAAGCTTTACCTCTTGGAATGAGTCCTATAACAATAAATTACTGCTCCATTATGCTAACATCTACCTCTGATGCCAGCCCTGGAGATGTGCAGGAAGCAAGAAGCCACTACCACCTCATTAAGTGTAGTAGTGAGAGGGGCCACTTTAGCTCCTAGGTTCCTGGACCCATATATTGATCAATGGGTCCAGGTCAATGGTTCAGAGTATATACTAGAATCCCTAATTCTTAAGGTGTATTCTTAGAGTAGAGTGAGTGTGAAGTGCATTTTTCTGCGGGCCATTAAGCAATACCTTCCACTTTAGGACTGATGGGATTCATGCTAAGACTGACGAGTTCCGTGGAGTATGTTGTCTCACTTCGTGTGCATAAAAATAGAGGCAGTGTTGTGTGAGCTACTATAACAGTGAGTCACTCCACAGACGGTGGTACTGGCAGAACAGTGTAGGCAGAGATGATGAATCCATGTCCAGGATAAACTGTCTGTTATACTATAAAGAGATCACTGTGCTCCACCCTAGGAGTTCACCCTTATCCTGTT
Source organism: Phyllostomus hastatus (assembly GCF_019186645.2). Taxonomy (NCBI): domain Eukaryota; kingdom Metazoa; phylum Chordata; class Mammalia; order Chiroptera; family Phyllostomidae; genus Phyllostomus; species Phyllostomus hastatus. The sequence goes on along the minus strand of NW_025333872.1, from coordinate 37,552,800 downwards.
ACCATGTGGGATCTTCGGTACTCCTTGGAGTATGGTGTCATGGTGGAAGCTCCTCATTTATCTCTGGCAGATGGGACACTTAGCAATGGCACTTAGTTCATCAGCCTGTAGAGTCCTCTTGCCCCCCTGGTTACTGAGGACCTTTTCATGGTGTATGCCTTTGGACTGCATTTGCATGAGATAAAAGTAGTCTCCTGTTCTTTACTCATTCTGAGAGGTCAATCCACTCTACCTTTTCTCCAAACCTCTTGTCACCAATCTTCTAATTTTATTTTTCCCATGTCCTTAGTCATACAGGTCAGCAGTTAGTGCACATATTTTTGTGCATTTCTATATGTCTCATCATATTTCCTTTGACACAAAGTGAAAAACCAGATAGATATATTATTAAAGCTTGACCTACAATAAAAGATTTCTTTCCACTGTCAAGGTTACTCCTTTGTAGGCATATAATGATTCAGCAAACCACTTCCAACTGGTGCCAGCATGAGAAACTATCTCTAAACCAAGCTTCAGTTCCATTTGCCCTCAGTCAGCTAGTCACAGGCATGACTTGAAGGAGAAATGGCAGTGCAGAGGAGAAGACGCACTGGGAGTGTGGGCCATCTTCATACAACTGACATGGGTATTCAGGATCTGCTGGAGGCTGATATCTGATGACATCGGGCATGTTCAGGGTGGTATGGCTGTAGACGAGACTGATCTCTGATAGACCACTTCCATATGAGGGTGGAGTGTTTTGCATTTGTCCAACTTTATGGTTTGGTATATTAGATAACACTTGAGTCTCCTGATTACCTGATATTCTGTGGTCAGAATCTAAGTCTCTAGAAGCAAGCCAAGAGCAATTTTCCGAAGGATATTAGTTACTGTCTGAAGAAGACATGGCTCAGCTCCAGAGCACTAGAGACTTCTACTTTATTTTCCTAGTGGAGTGTGCCAGAGGCATTCTACAGCATTTGGATCTGCTGAAGATGCTTTGAGTACCTTTAGATCTGCAGGAGCAAAGGCCCACGTGGCTCCAGTTTGCAGCAGTGGCACAGCCTGCCTTTTGCCTGGACCCCACTTATGTTTGACACTGCACCAAAACTCTGTTCAGAGCAGCACACACATGTTGTGTATATTACCTCCAAAACCAAAAAAGCCCAGCCGGCTTTGCCTGCATTTTTGTTATAGGGAATGTAAGGTGAAGCAATTTGTCTTTCACATGGAGGGCATCTTTGGACCTTCAGAAACTTCTTTGACATAGCAGGTCCCTGAACTTTCATAAATTCTCTCTCTCACCCTTTGGTTACATGTATCTTATCAAGGCACTTAGCATAGTTGAAATTCTTGCACACTAGATAGAATCATCCTAATGTCATCAAAGTGATATCCCCTGGGATTATGACCACCAGAGAGGTTGATACCCTTGAAATAAGACAGTGAGGGTGTACTGGCATCCTGCCCGATGAAAGCAAACCACTTCTAATGGGCTCTGTTTATTGGGATAGAGATAAAAGAATTTTCTAGTTTGATAGCTGCCTGTCAGAAACCAGGATTTTTACATTGGAAAGGAGGACACATCTGGATCTCTACAGGTAATGGTCATTACCCGATTAAGTTCACAGCAACCTGTTACCCTCTGCCATTCTTTCATCTTTTGCACAAACCTGATATGCAAGTTAACTGGGCATATGATGGAGTGCTAGACCCATCTGTACCTTTGCAGAATTAGAAAACCAGTGTGGGGACCCTGCTAGTTTTAAAGTGTTTCTATCCTAACTATATATTCAGGAAATTGGGGAAATAGCCACAGATAGTTTCATGTATCCACTGGATATAGTTTTTTTTTATCACCTAATCCCCACAGGGCCTCTACTCAGATTGGCAGAAGATATAGTGACATTTTGAGTCCCCAGGAAGTAGCATCAGCCTAGAGTCTGTTTCCCTGAAAAGTCTTTTCCCCTGTACGTAGTCACTCTGATAACAGTCCCTTTGCAGAAGACACGAAGAAAAGTACCTTGTGGTTGTGGTTCCAGGACCTTCCTCAAGAATACCTGGGGGACTTACTGAAATACAGGTTGCTAGAACCAACTTGGAGGTTCTAATTCAGCAGTTTTGGGGAAGAGCCTGAGAATTTGCATTTCTAGTAGATGTGGAGCGGGAACGCTGTTTCTGCTGGTCTGGGGACATCAGTTTGAGAACCACTGTGTTAGAGCCACTCCCAGATGCTCAGGCTGGCACTTCAGTCCATGCTTTTGGTATGCTCGCCCAAATCGATGTTACCAATTACATTGTAAAGTCTAATGTAATATTCCTTCTTTCCTGCTCATTCCAACTCTCTAGATTTTTATCACTTAGGATTGACATTCAGGTGGAAAAAATACAAAAAGCCCAATTAAATTTGTATCCAGATCAATACATATGACTCTATATTAATAAATACAATGCAATATTTGGGACATGCTTATGCTAAACATTCTTTGTTATTTACAATTTAAATGTAATTGAGTGTCTGCATTTGTCTGGCATTCCTACTGCCAAATAAATTTCCAGAATCTTGCATTTCTTCTAGCACGTGTGTTTCCCCCAGGTCAGACTTTGTGCTGCCCTTCTCTGGTATGCTGGAATTGCTGGACTCTAAACTCATTCTAGGAAGTGAGGCAGTTGGCAAAGGAAGGGTAGGGGTAAGAGGTAGAGGGATAGGGGACGAGGAGATTTTCATTCCCTGATGAAAACTGGGTCGATTACAGGATCACCAAGCCAGGCAGGACCAGCTTCTTCAGAGTAAGAGGGAAAAGCTTTTTCCAGCAAAGATCGCTCATTTTGATTTAAATCTGGGTTAACCAAATGAGTTTTTTTCAATTTTCTTCCATAATAGATGCCCTAACTTTCACAGAAGATACCATGGTGAGACTAGAAATTTAACCACATATGTTATAATTCAGCAGCTCACAAGATTAGGCTCTTCTCTGACTATGCCATCCCTGTGTCTGCAACAGATAAGATTATTTTAGGCCAGCTGGAAGTACTACTGTCTGAAGGGAACCCAGAGCCAATAATTTAAAAGCCTGTGTTGTCATTTTCCTTTTTAAGATTTTCAGGGGAGTTAGGAGTAGCCACTTACCCCACGGTTCTGTTTGCCTTGTTTCCATCATGATGCTCAATCCCAGCAGCTGTTTGGTCTGATAAGCTTAATTTTGGCTGCTTGTTTCAGAAAACCGTAGGTGATCATTTAAGTAATTATTTTGTGCTACACAGCACAGACTATGAGAATTCAATGTCCCAATAGTTGCAGGTGGCCATCACTGACATCGAATCCAATTAGGTTGCATATCTAATCCCAGATTGCCATCTACAACATTTTCGAGGGTCTGATTCTTATATCCACTTCAGGTACTACATACTGTGTCTATTCAAGAAACAGAAAGCATCCTGCACATGGTAAACAAAAGAGGATTTAATACATGAAATTTGGCACTTATGTAATTATTGGAAGCCTGCAGGAACTGGTTCTAAGCTTGGCCTCCTGAGATGACTACTGTACATACTAGGAAGCTATTACTGAGGCCACCACTAAAAGTCATGCTGAAAGCAAGTAGCTGTGGCTACCACCTCAACTGCCTAGCAATCCTAGGAAACTGGAGAACAGACCCCTGTGGCTATAACCTAGGGAGTAGGGTGTCTTATCAAGTGGCTGCGACCATAACAATGGCTCCTCAACCCACTAAGGTGGATAGTAGACAGTGCAGTGCTGCTGAAAGGTAAACTCAGACTTCTGGGATTTTATCACATGTGAGAAACAGAGGAAAAGACACAGGAAACATGGCTCTACCTCAGTTTCACCTTCTAGACCTCCCACAGATCTCATTTGCAGAACTAAATTTACATCCAGAATCCTGGCTTCTTGTGAATCTAGAAAACAATAGAATGGAAGTTGGGTGAGACCGGCCCAACATTGAACACAGGGCTTTTGGACATGTTGCCTTTAGTGGGGAAAGATTCCTGCCCATAATATGCAGTTCAAAACCATATTACCTTTATTTCAGGTGGGAGAGCTTATCAGTAAGCCAAAGAAGATAGATTTTCCCACTCTCTTTTGCTGGTTGATCCTACTCTACCTTAGCACTCATAAATGTGAGCTTGTGCTAAAGTTCCTTTCTAGCCATGTCCCATTCTGTTGTCTCTGCGTGTTCTTTATTGGAGAACCTATTATCTCCATTATGATGTGTTAGAAATCTATTATGTCAGTCCTTACCTTTATTCTGAGCTTTAGTTTTGCACGTCTTTTTGTAGACATTAAATTTAGATATTGTGTTCTTACCTAAAACTCATCAGTGTCTAAAACCGAGCTCTCAAATTTACCCTTCCTAATCTTCTTGTTTCTGGTTTATATATAATTAGTATTTCAAATCTAAAACCTCAGTTATCTTTGAGGTGCTCACCTTACTGAGATCTATGCCCAGCTGATTCATTTTCATACTCCCTCACAGTGTACCCGTTTCATTCCCACTTCTGCTTCAAGAACATTGGCTATATTGCTTTATAATTCACCTAACAATTAAACATGTTAAGCCACGTGATCCTCCTCTATTGTTGTCTTGAACAGCTACTTAAATGCTGTTCTACTTTCTCTTTATGTTGCATTTACAGATAGATTATAGAAAGAGTGCTTTTTTTCTTTATATTAAAATAACCATTCAGTACATTTTTTTTCATTTAATTTGAAAAAGATAGTCTATTGGCTAATATTAGAAGAAGAAAAGGAGAAGAGTTACACCTTTTCATTTTAAAGAAGGGGACTAAATGGTAATGGAAAAATAAAAAGAAGACTGAACTATTTTTAAGTGGTGGAGGTGTGTATTCTTGCCTGACCACACTGTGGTTTGAGTGGCCTTCATTCAGCATTGACAAATTGCTCTTGTAAAAGTAACTCTAGAATATAGGCACACTTTTAATATCCTAAGTATTTTGAGACGGATATTTTTTTTGTTTACTAGATAATACTAGGCATTAATTTTATAAATATAGTATCAGTTAGTTTTAATCAAGGTCTTCATAATCAATTCTCTATATCTAATATTGGGGGCACAAACCTTCACAGACATTTTGTCCCCATATTGAAACTCTGATGTTCAAGTTGGAAGATGCTTCCCTTACTGACTGATGGTCATTAGTAGTAGCCCACGTGCAAAGTCTTTGTTTCCCTTTCAGGGATGAGATTCCTTTTCCTGTGGCTCCTTTTTCCTAGGAGAGTTATTCTGTGAAAGTTAAGGCAGACATGATGGGAATTTATCAATACTTTACAAAGATTCATGTTACAAATGTCAAATTTGATCATTTCAAATACTAAAAATCAGCATATGTTATCTTTAGTATGAAAGAAAGGCAGAGGCTCATTTTTGGATGATACACACCCTCTGCTAAAAGTGTTAATTTCTCTGGGACCTGCTTGGTCTCCAGGTGGACAAAGAAACCTCATAACTTTGCAAGTATCAGTACATGTTGCCTTTTGGTGTCATTTTCACTGTTAGAGAAATGGTTATGAGATTATGACCTAAAGCCACAATAAATGAATCTCTTTTGTTGCTGAATCCTAAACTACCATGATAAATATGATTTAAAAAGCATCCAAAGGGGAGAGAGAAAATTTTCTTAAAATATTGATGCACTGGTTTTAAAAGGAAATTGTGATTATTCAGTTTGATTTCTCTTTCTGTGTTATTGCTGAAGACCTGATGCAAAGAAATAAACAGATTGTAATAAAGAAAAGTAATTTACACATTTGAAAGAAATTGCTTATGTGACGATTGTTTAACAAGGAAAAAAGAAAAGCATGTTTTACCAAAATAAGTCCTTATTTTAAACTAAAAAAGATTTGTTTCCACATAGCACATAATTTTATCTATAGCATTTAAAAAGAGGATAGTGTGGATAAAGAAAATATCTTTAGCTTTGGCCATTTAAAAAGAAACTCACCTCCTTCTCAAATCTCAACAAGTAGAAAACAGTATGTGTTTATTTTCTTGATCCTTCTGCTTCCCTTGAATCCCCTGCAGGGGTGGTCCATGCTAAAAGTAAAATTACAGAAAGACTGTCAACAAAAGGAAATGAGTAGCTACCCTTAATAATTAGTTCTTCGTATAATTATATATTACTAACCCATCTTGAGAAAATGAAAAATACTTTTGAGAGAATATAAAATAGATGTGTTTAACCATGTGCAGAATAAAATAATGATGATACTCAGCCATCGGTTACACTCCAGCGTTGCTGGGAGCTGTTCTAGACGGTAGCCTGCCACGTTTCCATCTGCAGTGTCAGGAATTATTGATTGAATGAACTAATGAATGACTAGCTGGCAAAAACACTGATAAAGTGCTGGTTTTCTTCAAAACAGTGTGGAGAAAAATACACTCTCATGCTGCAGTTGTAATGAAGCTATAGTGCCTTAATGACTGTGAAGTCTAGTCTTGGGAGTACAAGAGAGAACAGCAAAATCCTCTGTTTTTCTGTCTAGAAAGCTACAGGTTGAGAAAGAGGGTACAATTATAGACTAGAAAGTCATGAAGAATTTGGTAAACCAAGTGTTTTTCTCAAAACTTCACTCTTATAACTAAAAAATACATTATATTGTTTGAAAGAATGAATTTATAGCCAGTTTCAATTTATATAGAGTGTAGAAATTTTAGAGAATTCTTTAATTCAGGGAATTTTATAGATTGCTTTATGATATATAAATTATTGGTTTATAATGAGCTAGTAAGAAAATAAAGATGCTGTTCAATGCAGTCATAACTTTTGAGATTGTAATCACAAAGAATTTGATGCTGTTTTCCAAAATAGAAAACTGGGATACTGCGATATATGGATCATGAATCTAACCTGTTGCAATAATTCATATGTTCTTCTACTTTAACTGTACTTTCATTACTTACATTGTTTCATGTGAGACATACACTTTTTTAAAGTACTCAGGTCTCCTTGTTCAGGTGCATTAATACCTCCTACAGATTTTAGTGCTAAGCATTTTGAGTCAAACATTAATTTCAATTTATTTTTTATTTTAGAAGGGGGAGAGAGGAAGAGAGAGAGAAACATTGATTTGTTATTCCACTTATTTATTCATTTATGCATTCATTGCTTGATTCTTGTATGTGCTGTGACCAGGGATCGAACCTGAAACCTTGGCATATCAGGATGACGCTGTAACCAGCTGAGCTACCTGGCCAGGGCCATTAAACTCAGTTTTAAATAGTGATATTAATATGTGCTTAGAGTAAAGTTGAATATAATACTCTTTTTAAAATGCTTGTCTATCTTTTCTAGAAAAGTTTTTTGAAATGAAGAAAGGACAATGTAAAGATGCTCTAGAAATTTACAAACGATTTTTAACTAGAATGACGCGAGTATCTGAATTTCTCAAAGTTGCAGAGGTATGTAATATTAAGCTTTGTTGGGAATATAATTTTAAAACATTAGCTCACGTATCTGGAGTAAAAGAAAATTCATAATCTAGCCCGACACTCTGCCACAGAGCTGCAGAGCATTCAGGTTGGAAGAGACCTTAGAAGTCATCTCACCTGTCTTTGCACTCAGAGCTGTACTCTGCACTCTTCTATCCCCAGAGGATGATTATTCCATGTTCAAATAAAGCTTTCACAGAAATGAGCTTATTATGTGCTTTGCAAGGTGGTCTGTTCTTCCACTTCACGTATGGTTATCTTTGATTGTAAACAAGTGCTTCCTTTTTATTAAATCCCAGAACAAAATCCTCAGAAAGGCCCATCCATTGTTCTTAGAGTGTATATGATAATTCATAGAATCTAAACTTTTCATACCTTGTCAGTGATTTGAACACAATGAAAAAATTTAAACAGTATAATTAATTTTATAAAGTTTACAAATTGTTTCTTAAGGACTTATTTTTATACTTAGTCAAAAAACTTTGTAATTGTATAGTTGATGTTCCTGAGGTTATCTGTAAGTTGGTGTTTTCTCCGATAAAATCCAAGTATTGATTCACACTGATAGTGAAAATTATGACATTGTTATCATAGTCCTTTTGAGCAAAATGGGTTTTGATTTTGCATGTCAGCTAACTACTTGCTAGGACCAACCAGAATGCTGTGTGCAGGGGTTTCTGAAGCTCAGCAGCCAAGCATGCAATGCCATGAACACAGGATATTCAGATCATGTTTTTGTAATTTTTGCAATTTTGAGAATATAGCACAAGAAGCATTTTATATACATGAATTCAAAAGCACTCTAGTCCATGTGTTATACTGCAAATCTCATTTATTTACAGGAGTAATAATTGTCAAATTCAAATTCTGAGACCAAAATAGTGTTGTAAAATTCTATTTCTCCACTTTGATCCTTATAGCTTATAATTACCATAAAAATATTTTATGTAACATGGGAAACAAAAGGTAAAGATTAACTTTATACATTACATGTTTAAAACATATATAAATAAATATCTATATATTTACAAAAACGTTTGTAAAATACATGTATATGTTAAAGCATGTTCATGTGTATTTCCTCATGGGTTTATTGATGTTGGGGGTCTTTAAGAAAGGATAGGATTGCTTGGAGCTTTTGCTGCTGCACAGGTTTTGTGTTTTGAATTTCACAGAATTTTTCCTATGGTGGAACCATACTTATTATCAATATAATCTAGTAAACTTGCTTAGTTTCTTTCTGTGGACATACAATTGTGCCTAAGTACCCAGAGCAAACTGTTTCATTGTTCTGTTGATCCCTGGTGCACATGCTTCCCAGCTTTCCCGGGTGTGGGACATATGACAGTCTGGAGCATACATGGATCTAGTCAGCTTACTAAGGCTCAACTCAAGGTCTCCATAAGCAAAGGGGTGCTCATTTATCGATACCTTCTAATCTTATATGTACAACCTTACTTTGTGTCTACTGATGTGAGGCCCAATTCAGGCTGTTGTGAATGACAGTTACAGAAATCAGACATCACTTTGACAGCCTGTCTTTAAATAACTGAATAATAAATATTTTACTTTTATTTAAGCATGATTAATGTTTTATAGACTAGATACTAATTTATAAAATTATTTTAGTAGAATGAATATTACACCACAATGGATAACCACAACCATTTGTGTTTTCTTTCACACTTAAATTCTACTGTGCATAATTTCAACACTAATTGTTTAAATATCAGTCTGTAATGGTGTGCTTATGATTGGTTAATGCAAAAGTATTTGACAAGTGTACAAAGCTTTCTCTTCCAATGTGGTGTATATATCTGTGGACTCATACTCAATAGCTATCCTGTGGTTAGTACCATTTGCCTAAAGAGTGTATGGAAGACTTCCAGAATGTCATTTACAAAATACCACCACACTGAGTATTCGGCAAATGTTACCAATAAGTTGTTCTTCATATTTTTAAATGTAATTTCTAATTTCATTTATTATTTTAGGCTTTTTAAAAATGTTATTTTTAGTTTTTAGAGAGCGGGAAAGGGAGGGAGAAAGAGAGGGAGAGAAACACTGATTGGTTGCCTTCAGTATGCACCCCAACCAAGGACTGAACCTGCACCCCAGACATGTGCCCTGACCGGGAATCAAATTGACAATCTTTTCATATTGAAGACAATACCCAATGAACTGAAACACACCACCTGGGCAGTTGTTTGTCATGTTAAAAGAAATGTAGAATAGTAGAATAACTGTTATGGGAATGTTCAGATTTCCCAGAGAATTACTTAAAGTGCAGAAAACTTAAACCATGTTTTTACATTTTTATACAGTCATCCCTGGGTATCTCCAGGGGACTGATCCCAGAACCCTCTGCAGGTACCAAACTCCACAGATGCTCAAGTCCCCTAATATAAAATACCATTGTGTTTGCTTATAAACTATATACATCCTTTTATATATTTTAAATCATCTCGAGACTACTTATATCTAATACACTGTAAATTCTATGGAAATAGTGGTCGTATTATTTAGGGAATAATGACAAGAAAAGAGAGTGTGTATATGCTCGGTACAAATACCACAATTGTAGGCCTAACTACATAGTACACATCAGCAACATAGCATTTTTTTTCAAATATTTTTGATCTATGATTAATTGAATCCGTGGATGTGGCACCTGTGGATACAGAAGGCTAACTGTCCTGAAGATTCCTCAGACAGACAACTGAAACTTTGTAAAATGGCTGGTTACATGTAATAGGAGTTTCTGCTAAACACACTTCCTTTTTTTTAGAACCAAGTTATTCTGAGTTTGCTATTCCAAGGTAAATGCCAAGTCATAGGAATTATGTCTTCCAGAATATTTTCAGACAGAAAGTGTGAGACTTCTGTAGTACAATCACACTTCACCTCAAGCTTCCAAGGTCAGGACAGTAAAAATAGCAATGTCAAGGAAGAATTTCTAAATTGTATCTTTAACAGAATTATCCATTTAGCAGAAACATCACCTTTTAGCAAAGTGATTCTAATATTAGGGATCCATAATACTTTAAGTTTAAAAACATCGACTTCATTCATATTGGTATTTATTCTTAGCCCCTTTGTTTTCCATAATAAGATTTTAGTGGCTTATCTAAAGAGGTTTTAAAATATGGAAATAAATGGAATGAAGTAGTCTTAGTTTATAATTTCCATAATTTATAACAACATAAGTGAGTTTAAGGAAGCATCAGTAGCTTCCCTAAAGCCAGAGTCTACTTAAAAATCTGCATTTGGGGGGAGGAATCTCTGGCATTAACTGATTTGGAGGGATAAGGGCCAGTGCTATGTATACCAATGGTGCTCCACAGTGGGCAATTTTCTCCCGGTTCCCAGGGACAATGCAGACACTTTTGGTTGTCACAACCAAATAGAGAGCAATAAAATAATAGTAGGGGTCTTTAATACTCTACTTACATCAATGGATAGACAGAGGAAAAGGGGGAGGACTACTGGCATCCAGAGGTTGGAGACCAGTGATACTGCTGATGTCCTACAGTGCACAAGACAGCTCCAAACAAAGAATCATCATCCTAAAATATCATTAGTGCCCAGGCTAATCTAGACACAGAAGGCAGAGGAAAGAAATTAGCTCAGCACTTGACCCACAAGTGGATTTTCCAATCTCCTGTTTGCCTTGTTGTCTTTATAGGAACCCAACATTTATGCTTCACATATTTTCTTCTACATTTCCACTAACATAATCAGAGCTCTTCATTTCTCAAAGAGAGAGACTTCAGTTTAAGCCAGTTTGTTTCTTTGAGGCTTAATTCTATCATTTATATAAATTGAGATAATTAATTATATCATTTGTAATTAATTAAATTCTATCATTTATATAAATTGAGATGATTGAGTTATAATTTTCATTTTGCCAACTTTTTATTTTGAATAATTTTCAAATCTACAAAAGAGTTGATAAAGTAGTACAGGTGAATAGCTATATACTCTCTTCACTGATTTATGTTTATTAATATATTTCTATATTTGCACACTCATGTGCTCTTTCTTTCTGCTCCTTTTCCCACCACATCCTTTCCCAGCCTACTAATGTTAAAAATTCCTGTATGCTTCTACCTAGTAATTTCACTCTACAAATGTATTCTACAGATGAGTCCACACAGGTGCAAAATATTGTGTGCAGCATCGCTTGCAATGGCAAAAGATTAGAATCAGCTAAAATGTCTTTTAGCAGGTGACTTGTTACAGGACAAGGTAGCTGTTTAAAAATATGAGGAAACTGTATTAATATGTATGTAGAGCCAAGATAAATTATTAAATTAAAAATAGAATCTCAGTGTATATAATGCAGAATTAGTGTATAATGATGGGGATATAAATATTTATCTAGTTCCCATTCCTTTGCATATACATAAAGAACTGTGGAAGGATACATTAAAAAGAAAACTAACAAAGTGGTTCCCTCAGTGAAAGTTGTGAAAATACATCCTGAGCAAGTTATGAAAGCTAAACATGCATTCTGTTGCTTTTGGGTAGAATGTCTATAAATATCTGTTAAGTTCATCTGATCTAACATGTCCTTTAAGGCTGATGTTTCTTTATTAACACATTTTTTATCTCATTATAGTCTTTGCTTTAAAGTTTATTTTGTCTAATATAAGTATAGCTATTCCTACTTTCTTTTGGTTCCATTTGCATGGAATGTCTTTTAGCATCCCTTCACTTTGAACCTGCGTCCTTCTATCTAAAGTCTATCTCTCATAGTCAACATATAGATGGATCTTGTTTTTTTATTCATTCACTTACTCTGTGTCTTTGATTGGCTAAATTATCCCATTTACATATAAAGTAATTGTTGATAGGTATAAGCTTATTGTCATTTGTTAAATGTTTTCCAGCTGTTTTTGTAATTCTTCTCTGTTCTTTTCTTCTTCTCTGGTTTTATTCCTGTGTGCTTTGATGACCTTTTAGTGGTATGCTTGGATTGCTTTATCTTTTATGTATTTATTGTAGGTTTTTGCTTTGTGGTTACCATGAGGCTTACATATTGCAACTTATATCTATAACAGTCCAATCTATTTTAAATTGTTACAAACATTTTATCCAAAAGCAACAGAATACACATTCTTCTCAACTACACATGGAACATTTTCCAAGATAAAGCGTATGTTAGGCCATAAAATGAGTCTTAATAAATTTAATAGGATTGGAATCATATCAAACATATTTTCTGTCCACAATGGTATGAAAATGGAAATAAATCACATGAAGAAGACTGGAAAATTCACAAATATGGGGAGATTAAACAACATGTTACCAACAGCCAATGGGTCAAAGAAGAAATCAAAAAAGAAATAAAAAAATGTATGTTGAGGCAAACAAAAATGGAAATGTAACATATTTATGGGATGCAGGAAAAGCAGTACATAGTGATAAATGCCTATGTCAAGAAACAAGAAAAGTCTCAAACAACCTAACTTTCTACCTCAAGGAACTATAAGAAGAAAAACAAAGCCCAATGTTAGAAGGAAATAGCAAAGATTAGAACAGAAATAAATGAAGTAGAGACTTAAAAGGCAATAGAGAAGATCAGTGAAACTAAGAGCTCAGTCTTTAAAAATATAAACAAAATTGACAAAACTGTAGCTAGACTCACCAAGGAAAAAAGAGAGAGGACTCAAATAAACAGAAATGAAAGATGTTATAATTGACACCACAGAAATACAAAGGACCCTAAGAGACTATTATGAAGAATTATATGCCAACAACTAGGACAACCTAGAAGAAAGATAAATTCCTAGACACATATTGCCTACAAAGACTGAATTATGATTTGAAATAGAAAATCTGAACAGACTTAATACTGGCAAGGAGATTGAATAAGTGATCAAAAACTTCCCAACAAACAAAAGTTCAAGACCATATGGCTTTATGGTGAATACTAATGAATATTCAAAGAAAAATCAATACTAATACTTCTCAAACTCTTCCAAAACATAGAACAGGGAAGAATTTTTCCAAACACATTATATAATGCCAGCATTACCCTGATACCAAAACCAGATAAGGATGCCACAAAAACAAAAAATTACAGGCCAGTATCCCTGATGATCATAGATGTAGAAATCCTTAGCATAATGTTAGTAAACTTAATTCAGTAATACATAAAAGGACATATACTATGATCAAGTGAGATTTATTCTTATGGATGCAAGGATGATTCAACTGCAAATCAGTCAATGGGATACACCACATTAACAAAAGGAAGAATAAAAATCATATGATCATCTCAATAAATGCAGAAAAAGCATTAGATAAAATTGAACATCCACTTTTGTTAAAAAATATATATATATATATCTCAATAAAGCAGGTATGGAGGGAATGTACCTCAGCTGTAATGAAGGCCATACATGAGAAGCCCACAGCTAACATCATACTCAATGGTGAAAACTGAAAGCTTTTTCTATAAGATCAGGAGCAAGATAAGGATGACCCCTTTCTCCACTTCTATTTAACATAATATTGGATAGAGCAATTATGCAATAAAAAGAAATAAAAGTCATCCAAGTTGGAAAGGAAGAAGCAAAACTGTCAATATTTTCAGATGACATACTATTATATAGAGAAAATGCTAAAGACTCACCAGAAATTGTTAAAACTAATAAACACATTCAATAATTTGCAGAATACACAAAAAATCTGTTGCATTTCTTTAACACTAACAATGAACTATTTGGAAGAGAAATTAAGAAAACAATCTTATTTACATTTGCATCAAAAAGAATAAAATCCCTAGGAATAAATTTAACCAAGGAGTTGAAAGACCTGTGTATTGAAAACTATAAGATATTAATGAAAGAAATTGAAGAAAACACAAATAAATTAAAAGATGTTCCACGTTCTTGGATTGGAAGAATTAATGTTGTTAAAATGTTCATACTACTCAAAGCAATACACAGATTCATAATCCCTAACAAAATTTGAGTGATATTTTCACAGAAATAGAAAGAACAATCCTAAAATTTATATGGAGCCAAAAAAAAAAAACCCCAAATAGCCACAGTAATCTTGAGATAAAAACAAAAAAACTGGAGCATCACATTCCCTGATTTCAAACAATAATATAAAACTATAGTAATTAAGACAGTATGGTATTGGTATAAAAACAGACATGTAAATCAGTAAAACAGAATAGAAAGCACAGAAATAAACCCACATGTATATGGTCAATTAATTTATGACAAAGAAGCCAAGAATACTCAATGTGGAAATGACAGTGTTTCTAATAAATGATGTTAGGAAAATTCGACAGCCATGTACAAAAGGATAAAACTGGGCACAAAAATCAACCCAAATGTATTAAAGGCTTGAACATAAAACCTGAAGCCATAAAAACATTTAAAAGAAAACATAAGTAGTAATCTTTCTGACAGGTCTTGTTGATGATTTCTTTAATCTGACCCCAAAAGAAAAAGCAACAAATGCAGAAATAAACAAATGGGACTACATCAAACTAATAAGCTTCTTCAGAGCAAAGGGAACCATTACCAAAACAAAAGTGCAGCCTACCCAATGGGGGAAAATAATTGCAAATCATGTGTCTGATAAGAGGTTAATATCTAAACATATAAAGAACTCATACAGCTCAATAGCAAAAAAGCAAACAGTTTGATTAAAAATAGGCAGAAGATCTGAATAGACATTTTTCAAAAAAAAGACATACTGATGACTAAAAGGTACATAAACAGATGCTAAATATCATTAATCATTAGGAAATGCAAATCAAAACCACAGTGAGATATCACCTCACATATGTTAGAATGGCTATTTTCAAAAAGACAAGAAATAACAAGTATTGGCAAAGATTGGGAGAAAAGGGAACCTTTGTGTGCTGTTACTGGGAATGTAAATTGGTGCAACCACAATGGGAAAAAAGTATGGAGGTTCTTCAAAAAAATTAAAAATAGAACTACTGGATGATCCAGAAATTCCACTTCTGGGTATTTATCCAAAGTAAATGAAAACACTAATAATAACATATATGTACTCCATGTTCATTTCACCATTATAGTATGGGAACCCAAGATATGGGAACCCAAGTATGTTCCCAAGATATGGGAACAACCTAATTGTCCATCCATGGATGAATAAAGAAAATGTTGTACAAACATACATACATAATATACACGTGTTCAGTGAGCTATTTATTCAGACATAAAAATGAATGAAATCTTGCCATTTGTGAGAACATGGATGGACCTTTGGGCATTATGCAAAGAGAAATAGGTCAGAGGAAGCAAATACCATATGACTTCTCATATATGGAATCTAAAAAGTAGAAGAAGAAAAATCCAAGCTCATGGTTACAGTGAACAGATTGGTGTTTGAAACAGATGGGTAGTGGGGCGGGAGAAATGGGTGAACTGTTTTTTTTGGGGGGGGGAGATTAATTAAATTAAAAAAATTTTAACTAAAAATATTTTTAAAAAATGAAAGAACATTCTCTGTACAGAGGACTTACTAGGTATAATTAACTATAAATTTAGTCTGAGCAACTTTTTTTTAGTTTTATACCTGCTATTAACCACGAGGAAACCTTAAATTTTATACATTAATATCTTAAGATCTTTTGGGGGTTCTGACATAATTTGTTACATTTGTTACATCTAACTATATTAACAAAATCATTGCTAGATTATATGGAGTGGAAAACTACACAAAGAGCATATCCTTAAAACAGACCCAGACAACAGTGTGGTCTGAAGGAAGCAGGGTGGGGCTGGGTGGAGGTGGGCAAAGGGGGGAAATGGCAATAACTATAATTGGGTAAACAGTAAACATTTAAAAATATTTTATTTAAATTTATTTTGTTGACTTAATTGTCACATATGTAACTCATAGGTTCTTTTGTACTAAATCTTTCTAACTCATTTTTTCCATATTTTATAACAAAAAAAGTAAGATTAATATATATAATAATTCTAAACCATGTTTTATATATTGTTTTAACTAATTATGTGGTGACCTTCAATTAAATTTAGAGAAATTAATTTTTTAATTGTTACTAAGTTACTTTTTATTTTTTTTAATCCACAGCAAGTTGGCATTGATAAAGGGGATATTCCTGACCTCACACAGGTGAGTGATTCTCTGAGTGGAAGATTTAATGTACATGAAATTATTCCATAGTTTTTCATAAAAGGTCTTACCTAGATCATCGTCTTCTAAGTACTTAATGCATTTTAAATTTAGGCCAACCACTTTTCTTGGAAATTATTCTAACTTATTTCTTCTAGCTATTGAATATATTTCTAAAGGTAATACAAAGATTTTCCTGCCCTTTTGAACGTAGTTTCTTCTTTCAAGGCAACTGAATTTAATTATTGAACTCATCTTTTCATTCTTGAGCTTAAATCAAAAGGAAGCCTTGAATAATGTTAAAAGAAGTGTTTCATCTATGAAAAGATATTCGTAGTCATGATAATCAAAACATTTGAATTGTTCTTCCTGATTGTTCTTCTAGATTTCAACATATTCCAAGTACATAGGAGGGGTGTGAATGGGGCGAATTCTGATATAGTTCCACTACATTGACTTTTGTCTCCCTTATGAAGTTGAGGAATTTTCATATATAAAGTAATATTTTTTAAAAGGTAGTAGTGGGAAATGAGTGATTTTTCTGGGACCATATAGTAAGCAAAAACAATAGTGGACTTCTTTATTATACTTGGCAGGAACTATTTCTATTTAATCAGCTTGTCACTCTGTTATAGTAAATTCCTATCCCACACATGTCCTTCAGCTAGAGACAGTCAGGGGATAGGAGAGAATATAAAGCTGTCCTACATACCAGTAATGAATATATAAGTTTTCTGTCTTTGTAATTAAAAAAGACATTGTACTCAAAGAAAATTGTCATAATGAAAGATTACCCACTTTTTAATTATATTAAAATAAATTTAATAATTTACTTTCCTTTAAATGTTGCCATTTTAAAATAATATTAACTTTAAGTTTTTATTAAAAATTGAGAAACTCAAAATAATAGTCTTTGTATATGTATAATTAAAATACCAGTGAAATAGCAAGAATTTTTTTTAAAGATTTTATTTATTTATTTTTAGAGAGAGGGGAAGGGAGGGAGAAAGAAAGGAGAGAAACATTGATGTATAAGAGAAACATTGATCGGTTGCCTCTCACATGCACCCCACATCCCTGCTGGGGACTTGGCCCAAAACCCAGGCCTGTGCCCTGAGCTGGAATCAAACTGAAGACCTTTGTGGAGCAGTGCTCAACCAGTTGAGCCATGCTGGCCAAGGCCTAAGAATTCCTTATAGATAAAATTCATAGAACAACTCACAACATAATGGCATTATATTTTTCAGTATAAAAGTTGGGCAGTACCTCATTCTAGTAGACAAATATTAGTATAAATAGTTTTGCTACAATAAGATGATCAGGTACAATGAGTATCTCTGATCAAGATATTGATATCATTTTGAATGTGGCTATAAATTAAATATTCATAAAGTACTATTATGAATCTATTGGATATGGATCTATAAATTTGATAACACCAATAAAAGCAAAGAAAATCAGTGTGCTTTTATTTTTAATTAAAATAAACATTTACATCATAGTTTTATAAAATAACCCAAATAAATAATGCCTGTTAACCTTAAAAGTTGGATATTAAAATACTTAGCTCAATGAATAGCTTTCAGAAATGGTAAATCATATTCCACTCTATAGACAGCTCACTAGAGGACAAAATAAAAACTAGATACATTGTTAGAGAGGTTCTCAGTTAATAAGAAAATAGATCTTCATTTGTCTCAGTTTGGGCAAAGACTAAGGAAGACAAGAAAAGGTTTAAAGGAATACTCAATGTGTTTTTGTTTTTAAAATTAGAAAATTATAGTATATCACTAAAAGAAAGATTCACACAGGTTCAATTTTTAGGGAATAAAATCCTTAAAGTAAAAATATTGCCCTGGGTCTAGTAGAAAGCTATTCAGTGATAGAGATTCATTAGAATCTGGTATCTGCTGTCCCCTACTTTTGTTATGACCTTAAGGGCCACATAAACTTCATTATTAATATTTATTTTAAAATTAACTCCTCATGAAAAAATTTGGTAGTTCATTTCTTCAATATACATTTACATCTCAATGCAAGAGTATTTTGTGCTTCTGAAATTTCTTAATAAGTTTCCTAATTGTGTTTCTGTTGGGATTATGAGTAATGGAGCCTACCACACTCCCTAATTCTTATTTAGAGCTCCTTCCACGGGTCTAATGAAGACTTCTAATTGAACTGGGGAATTTTGCCCACTCTGACAGTGTAGTCAAGTCCAAGCTGCTCTCTGGTTAATCCTTCAAACAGTATTAGACCAGAATTAATCTAGAGTTGGGTCAGAAGTGCTTTTTGTGGACTCAGTTTAACACCTTTGAGATTAGGTTCTGTTGTCTGCTAGATTTCTCCGTGGCCATCACAGCACTAAATCTAGCTGTTACAATAAACAACAACAACAAATGTGTAGAAGGGTCAAAGAGGAGATGGAGACCAGAAGGATTACCTATTGACCAGGAGTAGGAGTAGTCTGCTGCTAGTAACTGGAACAGGATTAGAATTCCTCTTGCAGCAAGATAGAACAGAAGAATTTAATGGATATTTTTTAGGTTAGAAAATGCACAGTAAATGCCAGTGTGGACATCTGTAGCCCTTTTTAAATTTGCATGTAATGTCATCATAAGTACATTTAAATGATTTATGCATATCAATGATCTTTTTATTTTATTTATTTATTTATTTATTTATAGAGGGGAGAAGGGAGGGAGAAAGAGACGGAGAAAAATATCAATGTGTGTTTACCCTCATGTGTCCTAGCTGGGGATCTGGCCTGCAACCCAGGCATGTACACTGACTGGGAATCGAACCAACGACCTTTTGGTTCACAGGCTGGCACTCAATCTACTGAGCCACACCAGCCAGGGCTAAATTTTTTTTTTAAACACATTCAAAATTTCTGTCTGGGGCAAGAAGTTAATATGATATCAGGCCTGAGCTGTTTCTTCTCAGCACTTTCAGTTGGCTTCTTACATCTAATGATCAAACATTTTAATGTCTTTTGTTTACTTTTCTTCTATTTGGATTTTTATTGAATTTATTGAGGTGCCATTGGTTACAAAATTATATAGGTTTCAGGTGTACTACTCTATAATACATCATCTGTATATCATATTGTCTGTTCACCACCCAAAGTCAGGTCTTCCTCTGTCACCATTTATCTCCCTCTTTACTCTCTTTCATCTCCCCCCACCCCCTTTTCCCTCTGGCAGTCAATCACCATACTGTTTTCTGTGTCTGAGAGTTTTGGGGTTTTTTTATTTTTTGGTTTTTGGGTTTTTTGCTTAATCCCTTCACCTTTTTCACCCAGCCTTCCAACACCCCTCCCCTTAATGATGCTTTAGGATCTAAACCATTTAAATTTTAGATATTTTAGATATCTGAATGTTTCCTTTTTGACACTAGATTCAAAATTATTTAGGAATTTGTTTGAAGAAAAGGATTTTCAAAATAATATTTCCTATTTGGTGTGTGTGTGCCCATTCCAAATTTAAAATATTTCCATTTATAAAAAACATCTTAGGTTTTGATGTCAGGAATTCTGGTTGATCTGAAAACTGCCGGTAAAGACAAGTCTCCTTTTAAAGACTGCCCTGCTGCTGACGCGGTAACCCTGACATGTGGCTGTTGTCTGTTAGCTTTCACAGGCTGACTCTGGCCCTTGGGTTGGTGATTCCATCTGATCGGTCTATTGACTTTGGCATTTTTTAAAATTAGCAACTAAAGATACTACTGATTATACTTTATTCATCTTAAATTCCTTTACAACGGCAGAGGCATTCTCAAAGTTGTGCTCCTTGGAAATGTGAGTTTTTGTTTATTGCCTACTACAGGCCAGGATATGCTGAGCGCCCCAGGTACAAAGGACAAGAAGGCCAGTCGGTGTTTCTGCATTCCTAAATGTTACTATCAAAGCAGTCTTTTTCCTTCTGAATACATTTGAAGAATTTATTTTTATTAGATTTTATTAGTTCTTGTAAGTAATATATATGATGAAGCATTTTAAACCTCTTAGGGCAGGGGTGTCAAACTCACTTTCACCAGGGATCACATCAGCCTCTCAGTTGCCTTCAAAGAGCCGAATACAGTTTTAGGACTGTATAAAATGTAACTACTCCATAACAGTAAAGCAAGAGCTCGGCGCTGCCACCAGGCAGAAAAACAAGGTGGATGGACGAATTCAGCCCACAGGCCTTGTGTTTGCCACCTGTGCTCTAAGGTAAAATGCTCCAAACTTAATTTTATATGCAATGTATTGCAAAATAACTCCCCTTAAAGAGAACAGTCGATTTTGTAGTCTGTGTTCTGATCAGATTTCAATTGTGACTGTTGTAACTATTAATTTATTTAAAATTATTCTTCCTTAAATTAGTAAGAAACCTTGCAAAAAGAATGAAATTGCAAACTATGTTCCTGGTTCTGTTTTTTGTTGTTTAGTGAAGAAATGATATCAGAGAAAATAGTACCTCTTTTTTGTATCATATATTGTTCTCTATTTTGTGATGTAAATAGCATGTTTAAAAAAAAAAAAACAGGGTTAGCACAGAATCTTTACATTGTATTTAACACTCAGAGGACCTGAGTCTTCTAACTAGAGGCAGGTTCTATGGGTTGATAGTTTTTTCCTTACTGTGACCCCAATGAAAAAAATGGAAATATTCAGAATTTAAAGTTATATGCCCAGACCTCCTAGGTTTCATTGTTATAAAAATTGTAATAATTATTATGACAATTTTAAAGTTACCAGCTATGGATTTGCCTAAAAGTTATGAACCCATTTGTTTTCTTCCTGTCATTGCAATGAACATTCTGTTTATTAAACTAACAACTTTATAGTTGACTATTTCTTCTAAAGAGCAAAATTTTTTTTATTTCTTAAAAATTCATTTTTATACTCAAATTCCTAGTCATAGTTTATTGGTATTTGTTAAGTCCACTTTCACCTGAGTTATATTTTAAACTTTTAATTTTTATAATTTTCTAAATTTGTTATATCCCCTGATAGTCTGTATTTTTCTACACTGCAGTCAGTAACTTTTTAGATAATACACATGGGACTGTTTCTTTCTACCTTACCTTCATCACTGTGATCACATTAATATTTTGTTCACTTAGAAGTGTATATTTATCAATTTACGTTTACTTAGTAATTTACACTTATAATAATTACATACTTGTTAAGACAGTTTATGAGTCTATTTATAAAATTAAAATGAATACCAAATAAATATCCTGAACTTTCAAAATTAAAAATTTTAAATAAAATTTTATTTTCATTTGTCATTATAGGTACAATATAAAATTAGAGTGATATGAATTTCCTTGAGTTATGTGAGCTATTTCAACAGTTAGCATGAAGTCCTTCAAAATTAATTTCATATTAATTTAAGTATAATTATCAAATTTTAAAGTATCTATAAATGTAGTTATATATTTCATTCATGAAATGCCATTCTTTGAATGCCTATGCTGCTGTTAAAGTCTGGTTTGGGTTAAAATTATCTAAGGAAGATGAAATTAAATTTTTGATGCTTGAGGAATAGATGGGGTGGAATATTTGTATGAACCTATTATTTCTCTTTCTAATATACAGTAAAATGCCATCACTTTATATTGCCTACAATGTTTAAAAACAGTTACTTTTTAGTAAAAAGGTTAAAATATATTACATCTGCCAAAAAACATGGTCTACTATAACATTATTATATTTGCTAAAGTTATTTTATTATATAAACTAAGTAGCTCAATAATAAGAAAATCTTAATTGGTGTTACCTACTTAAGTTGTATTTTCCCCCACAGTTGTGGGGGGAAATCACTTACTTTTTTAATACCATAGCTTACATTTTTTTTTAATATAGTAGCAATTTTTCCTTATATTTCAGTCAAATGCAGATAAGTGAGATTTTACTGTATTTTCAGATTTCTGTATTTGGGCACTTATATTTTTGACTTGGATACAAATACCTATTCTCTTTTCACTGTGGTCTTATGGAAACTTATGGTAAATTGGATTAAATTGAGTTTATTGCATATAAGTAATATCTTTAAAAAGTTTACCCAATGTAATACACTGAAACCACACTGTGACACTCTTTGTTATGCAGTGGAGTTCAGTATATGTAAGATGGGCCTGTCTGAGATTCTAGGGAATTTAAAGATTTAAATACTGAAAGAACCCAGGATGAAATTATCTCTCCTATGTGTTGGGGCTCACCCACAGACCTCCACCATACAAAGTTACAGTGATGTTCCAGTGTGTTTTCTTTGAAAGCAAGCAATGCAGACACTTATTTTTACTTTCTTATTGTAGGCTCCCAGCAGTCTTATGGAGACCCTTGAGCAGCATCTAAATACATTAGAAGGAAAGAAACCCGGAAACAAGTACGCATTAGTTGCATATTCTAAATAAGATGAAAAATGTTAGAATTGTTCTTTACAAAAATGAGACTTATCATGGTACAACTTATACTACTACCATTTTAGGGTGTGCTTTATCATAATTCTTCTGGGTTTCCTCAAAACACCCCTCCATCCTGTTAACTTAAAACAGTGTGACCCTGTGTACAGGTGATCTGTCTGTAGACTAGTGAAGCCAATTTGCTAACTGAACTTTGCCCTTAGAAGGAATTCCCAATATGCAGAAAAAGAATTGCACATGTTTACAAAATGAGGCTGTCATCATTGTGCATGAGTAACACCAAGCACAGTTTCACAAGCAGCCTTGAACACTGTTGTGTAACCAACCCCACTGTGAAAAAATCAAAGCACTCAAGTACAGTTTTTTGGACTCCAGACTCTCCCCACTTGAACCATTGAGCGTGGCTCCCTGCTGACATTTTACTAAGAGATCTTTTTATAGAGAGAGTAGCAATCAGGCAGTGGTACATGCAGTTTTACTGGATTTTCATGCCGTTGTTTTGTCCTCTTACTTTTTTGACGGTTTTTCCTCTTTGCATGGAAAAAATGTCCAGGTTCTGTCCCCTTTCTTTGCTCTAGCAGGTGTCAAACTTCAATATTCACAAGACCCAGTGATTTTCATTCTTGCCTTGCACAGATGATAATTCCACTATTCTCAAGTGTCCACACCCCTTATCTCTGTCTGTGTAAATCTCCCACATCCGGGGCTTCTCATGGAAACCTTCCTTAATCAGGCACTGCCCCTCATTCCTATGTTGTGGCTAGCCCCCCCACACACACATACACATGTGGTTTAAATAGATTTTCTGATTCTAAAGGTCAGGGACTATTTTATACTTCATTATCTCTACCTTAACACTTAACGTAGCCTTCTGTACAGAATCAGCTTGCAGTGTCTTTGTGGGTCATCCTGGCTTTATGTTTATTCCATTTAGACTGACTATAGAACTTAGCAGTGACTACCTAAGAACTGATCATTGCAGGCAGAACTGTAGGCTGATCATGAATTTTACCTATGATACAGCTATCAACATGCAACTTCTTTCTGCATTCTTCTGTTGGCATTCTCCCAGAATCTAGACTCGTGCGTAGATGTTACTTTTTTGTTTGTTGTTTTATTAGCTAAGTGTTCTTTCTCTTGTCTTTTCCAAGTTAGTATGAAATTATTGCATGTTTTAAATTTTCAGTGATAAACAATAGTGTAGGAGTCTCTCAGGCTGTCACAGCAGAGCTGTTTGGAGTGATGGGCCTCTCAGGGGTTTTAGCAGGTTTGTTGCCACAACCCAGGGTCTGCCCAGCTTCTGTGTGGCCATGGATGATCAGCCTTCTGTGGAGAGATTAATGTCAATTAAAAAAAAAAACAGGAGAGTATATTAAGTCACAATAGAAGATGCTCACTTCCAGCTATTGCTGGGGCCAGCCACCATGTACTAGGGTATCTGGAAAGATAAGTGAGTCACCTAGGATTTAAGAAAAAGGAGACAGGAAGCCTAAGAAAAGTCCCTGCACCTGTGGCAGTGGAACCTCTTTAGCTAGGGAAATA
The DNA here is from genome assembly GCF_019186645.2 of Phyllostomus hastatus. NCBI lineage: Eukaryota > Metazoa > Chordata > Mammalia > Chiroptera > Phyllostomidae > Phyllostomus > Phyllostomus hastatus. The sequence goes on along the minus strand of NW_025333872.1, from coordinate 37,528,264 downwards.
CAGTATGCCTGTCCCCAAGGGTCAGAGCCTCTGCCTTGGGCAGTGAGAGCTGCACATCAGTGAAAAGTCAGCTCAGCGTTCCTTCCCCACTCTGGTTCCCCTACACACTGCGCAGATCCATGCTTGTCCCCCTTGCCCCTCCTTCTGTCCGCCAGGGCTGCAGTCACAGGAAAGGCAGCCTGCTAGAGTAGGTTTCCTTAGCCCTGATTTCAAATCTAAATTCTCCCCCTTGTGGCTACTACAAGCTAATTTTGGAAATTTACACTATGTATGCTGAGTTACATTTCTAAGAATTCTCTTTTTCTGAGAATAATTTTTCTGTCTCCTTTAAAATCATTTTATACTTATCAGATTTCTTTTCTGAATTGGCTGAGACCACATATGAACTTGTCTTTTGCTTGTTCCCTATTTTTAAAATAAATGAACTATAGTAGTTAACTGTTTTCTTTTTTGTATGTTTGTGCTTACCTGGGAACTTAAGTGAAGGGTGAGTACTATATTGAGTGACTTTTTTTGCATTTGATTATCATTAAAAATGCAAAAAAAACACTCTTAAGAATCACATTTGGTATTAAGAACATTTAAAACTGATTCTGTCCATTTTACACATCTGTGTTTTTTCATCATACTTTTTTGTCTCCCAAGGTGACTGGCATAAATGGTTTTACTTTAGTTTGATCTTCTTTGATCAAGAGACTAACAATTTCTCTTAAATATAGATAGATAGATATCTTTTAGATTTTAGAAATTAAAGGTTTTTCCCTTTGTTTACTAACCAAAAGGTTTTCCCATGTCATCTGATAGAAGTGCTAAAAGATGATTTTATAATGAAATTAATTACTTAAAACTGTTCACTGTGTCTTCTAGTAGCTATATAAACTTATTCTAACATCTAGGTCAAGTAGATGCATAAAATGTAACATTTCAAATGTCTTTTATAAAAAATATGTATGCCCTTTATATTTAATGGCTTAAAGACACTGGTATTTATTTTTGAAATTTTATGAACTTTTGTATATTGTCTGTTTCTATGATTTCATAAAACAAAAGAGAGAAATTGAGTTTATTTTATGTATGGGTTTACTAACTTTTGAGGGTGCAGGAAATGCAAGATAACTCTATTGTAATTAAAATTATTTGAAAGAGATTTTTTTTTCACATCTGTGCTTTGTTTTTGTTGTTTATTGTTCTATCTAGCACTTATAACCAGAACTATGTAGAGCTTATTTTTGTGAGTAAGAAATGACAAAAATTTTCTCTTTTGATAACTTGCTATTCACATCTTGGAAGTAAACCTTGCCATTTGCTATGGGCATCAGCCCTCATATTTGTTTGTAGCATTTTACAAAATTTAGGGTAGCTTACTCTATGGCAGGGATGTCAAACTCATTTTCACCAGGGGCCACATCAGCCTCATCGGCCTTCAAAGGGCCGAATGTAAAGATCCTTGCCCCTAATTAAGGAGTAGTTACATTTATACAGTCCTAAATTACATTCGGTCCTTTGAGGGCAATTGCAAGGCTGATGTGGCTTCCAGTGAAAATGAGTTTGGCACCCCTGCTCTATGGTTATTCCTTCTTTCCTAAAATTATGTCCATGTTTTATTTTTTCCCAATACAGGTCACCATGTGCTAAATTTCTCTAGCTGAAATAATTAACATAAGTATAGGTCTTAAATGAATATCATTATCTATATATAAAATGTTGTAGCACTTGCTCTTATAAAGCAGAAATGACCAATGGTAAGGTAGAAAATCAACGAAGGAACGGGTTAAAGGAAGCAGTTTGCAGAGTGTGTGAGGGAGGACTGTGGGTGTGCTCTTGGTGTTCTCATCAGGACAGGCTGCAGTGTGAAGGGGCACAGGCTCTGGGCATCAGACAGACATGGACTAGTCTCAAGTCCATTAAAGAACAATGAGACTTTGGCAAGTTATTTACCGCCCTGAGCCTCCAAACCCTCAAATTCTAATCAGTGCCTAATAGTCCTTTTCAAAGTTATGGGCCCAATGGGAGCACCTCTGGTTCTCGCCTTTTTGGTGGAATCTTGCCAAAGGCCAGATCTGGTCCATCGGAACAGAGGGTCAGTCATCCCGACAGTTTAGTGTCACACAAAACCATTTTTAAAACTTTTGGTCCATTTACATTTTTATACAAGAAGTACATAAATGTATTCTCATTCTAAAATTCAGATAATACAGAGATATATTTCAATGCCTACACAATGCTGACTGCTATGGAAAGTGCCAGAGATATAAAACATTGAGATGGGTTCCCTCACTTCTAAGAACTTAGCACCTAATGGAGAATACAAATACTAAATAGAAAATTAAGATACAATTAAGATGCAGTAAGTGGCAGGATAATAGGAGGAAATTTTCATTTGTTTGTTTAACCCAGAGGGTCATGACAAGTGTTATTGCCATTTATGATATTTTATACTTAGATTTGAGTATGATATTCTTTAATAGCAAGTGGAGCATTTTATCATTTTTGCTATATCTTTATTATTGCTACGGAGTATAGAATATACTAGAAATTTTTATGTATTAGCTTGGAAACATATTTTGAAAAGTGCTTGTATGTCCTTAATTCTCTCTTTGTAACAGTATGTCTCATTGTGTCAGTACTGCTGAGCACAGCTTCTTGGAAATTACTCGAGAGATACATTAAACTTGATTAGTTTAGTCTTAGAAAGTGACTATGTCAAATGGATTCTATGTTTTCATTGCCAAGTTCAGGCTATTATCTTAGATTTTATTTAGACTTAGCTTCCTTCCTTTCCCACAGATATAAAGGAAAAATGGTAGAAATGGAGAAAGTACTACTCAACAACTCATTAGGAAATTTTCAGCCTTATGCTATACTAGATTTTTAGGTGCCTAAGTAAATTGTGTAGATACAGAAAACACTGAATTCATTCATTTTAGTAGGCCCTTTGAAATAAGCAATATAGATAAATATATATCCTTTTCTTCATGGGATATGCCATTCTTAAGATCACATTTAGCCAGTAGACATACCCAAATTAAGTATTACCCTATGCTTCTACCTTCATCACATAGCAGAAATCTCTGTGTGCCCTTACTTTACGTTATGTTAGTTTTAAGTGAAAATTAAATTTAAACAGAAAATGTCAGGCAGGTATTTGCAAATGAAGCTGAACTTAAAAGGTATTAATCAGGAATATACAACTACTAGATTTCTTTTGCTATAGCCAATAAAATAAAAATGCATGATATTGTATAAACTTCCAGCCACTAACTCTGCTAATTTTGTTCTTCTGCTGCATGTGGTATCTTCTCCACAGAGTAGTAGTGAGACATCCTATAAGACATTGAAAATCATCTCCTTATTGAAATATTTTTTATTTACTTTGTTTTATCATTAATTTATTTTCCACCAACTCGGAGTAGTAAAATGTAAGCTGTTTAGGCATCTGTTTCCAAAGCACTTTGTAGAAATTATGTCCAATAGTCACTGCTACTATAATTGAACTAAAAAAAAAATTTACTCCTTCCTAAGTTTTCCTGTACTGCCTTAGAAGCAAGTGTTGAGGTTAATATTCCTTTTCAAGCTCTCACTAGTTCTAACAGGCCAATAGGAATATTTTTATAGACTTCATTATAGCCATAAAAATATATACAAACCTGAGGAAGCTGAGACACATTTCAGGTGCAGGGTTTTGAGATTTTTAAAATTCTGGTGTTCCTTTTATGCATCACAGTTATGATTAATTGATCACAATATAATTCAACCTTAATGAGTTTTCTGACTTTTTAAAGGAATGAACTAAAGTGTTTTTTTAATTTTATAAAACATTTTTCACAAGTCTTAAAAAAATTTAAAATCCAATTTGAACAGTTTATTTTTGATGGGCATGGGCAGTAATGATCAACTCAAAGAACTGAAATGCTAGAGCTACAGGGGAAATTACATAAATTTAAGAATTTTTAGTACTAGAAATTTAGTAGATGGAAAACATTAGAGGAAGATGTCATAATTGAATAAAAGATAAAAAGTATTCTTAAATAGTGTGTCCATTACTAAAAAAAATTGTCTATGAACAAGTTGGTGTTTGACTAAGTGATATTATCAAATTGAAATGCTTCTACAAAGGTATTCATGTGTATTCAGTTGTAATTTTTTGATTGCCTTTTAGATCTGGTGCTCCCTCCCCATTAAGTAAGGTAAGTTTGTTTTTTGTTTTAAGTATTTTAACCATTTTTGAGGTACAGTTTAGTGCCATTAAGTGCATTCACATTTTTGTGCAACTCTACTATCATTGATTTTCATAACTTTTGTTTACCTTCCGAAGTTGCAACATTAACTCCCCATTTCCCCTACTCCCAGTCCCTGGCAGATACATTCTTACTATCTGTCTCTGACTTTGAGTTCTCCAGGCTCCTCATGTGCATAGAATCATCTACTACCTGTCCTTTTGTAACTGGCTTATTTTTCTTAGCATAACTTCTTCAAGGTGCATCCACGCCGTAGCATATGTCAGAATTTCCTTCCTTTTTAAGGCTGAATAACATTTCATTTAATGTATACACTATATTTTGTTCATTTATTCTATCAGTGAACACCTGAGTTGTCTCCACCTTTTGGCTATTTTAAATAATGCTGCTGTGAACGATAGTGTACGAATATCTGTTCAAGTCCCTGCTTTCAGTTCTTTTGGGTGTATATGCAGACAGGGAATTGCTGGATCAAATGGTAACTTTGTTTTAAAAATTTTGAGAAAAGGGAAGTTTTTATGTATTCTCCTTTATATTTTCTAATTCCAATATAATACTGCAATGTCTACTTAGTCATCTATTTGGGGTACCTTTTTTAAATAGAAGAAATTTTCACATATTTATATTACAACTGAAAACAAATGTATCTTTGTAACATTGTACTAGTTACAAAGCATTTTCATGTACTCTGAATCACAGCCCTGTGAGACAGGTAAGGCACATAACATTATTTGTGTTTTAATAGTAGAGAAATCAATTGTACTTGGTTATCATTCCACAAACATGGCTTTTATTTTTTTTAAGATTTTATTTATTTATTTTTAGACAGAGGGGAGGGAGGGAGAAAGAGAGAGAGAGAAACATCATTGTGTGGTTGCCTCTCATGTGGCCCCTGCTGGGGACATGGCCTGCAACCAGGCATGTGCCCTGACTGGGAATCAAACCAGTGACCCTTTGGTGCACAGGCCAGCATTCAATCCACTGAGCTGCACCAGCCAAGGCAAGCATCCTTTTAGACAGTCTACTTTAATAAATTGAATTACTCCTTTACCTCCCCATCTCTTTTCAGCCTGTAGAAGAACAGGATTAGGGTTATCAGTGACAGCAGTATTTCCTGCTGTAGATCTGTGGTTTATACTTGCCATTGTATTTTTTAGACAAAAAAAAATGTAATAAATGTGTTCTTTCCTCTTTGGCAAATTTCCATTATTGCACGTAATTGCTGTCATTACAGACATGAAGACTGCCAGCATGACTGCAGCGGTGGGTCCCAGACACCCTGCAAAGTATCAGTGCCTGGCTGGCTGTCCAAGGCTGATTCCCTTGGGAGCTTGAACAAACAATGAGATAAAACAAACAAACAAGAAGCTCCCTGGAGATTCTGCTACAAAGCCAGGCTTAAAATCCTTATGTCTATGTAAAAAATTCCAACATATGCCTGCTGAGTAGAGTGTGGTAAAATTATGGCATCCTTTTGGACGGTCTGTTAAGACATTTTGGCCAAATTGACTTTTGTTGACTTTTTCTTTTTGTGATAACAGAATTATTTTGGTTTTGTTTTCCTAGCTCTCTCAGCTCTTCAGAGCTTGCTGTTACAAGGTGGTTTTTAATAGGCCTTTGAAGACCTTCATTTCTATATTCATGTTAGTGGGTTCATGCTGTCAATAAGTTCTTGGTAGTGACTTATAAACATCACTTATTTAGCTGTGTTGGTTTAAAAAGCCTAATTCTTTTTTTACAGAAATTGTCATTGCCCATAGTAGATGAATGCAGATTCATTTTAGTTAGTTCTATTTCCTTGATAATCTTTTATATTCCATTTGGAAAATTTGAATTTTGGATGAATAAGGAGGCTTGAGTTGATGTTTTCTGAGTAACAATTTCCATATTTTCCGTTTGTTTTTCTCTGAGGTCTGAATGCTTGGCACTTGTGTATCGATGGGATTTTGACTTCTCAGTTATATTCTTGGACAAATAGCTGTTAGACAAATACTAGTTAAATCTGTAAATTCCTTACCTCCTCAGTTTTTTTCTCAGTTATCCTTTTTGAAGTGTCCTTTAAGTGTGGTCTGTTTGAAACCAGAGGTCTGCTTACAGCAGCACCTGGTAACCCGTGCCCGGTCTTGGCCTTTGTGTATTTCCCTTGCTGTTAGGTCTCATTTCCATACAGAACTATCAGTGGACTGTGTTTGACATGTCCCACTAATCTGTTCTGATGAATCTGTGGAGAATTAAATATACAAAATAAAAGAAAGTAGACTTCGAATAATTATTCAATAAATATTTCAATTTTTTAAATGCTAGACAACTGTAAGTCCTCTCCTTAAAAAATAAAGCAGTCCAGGACAACAAATGTTAGCATTTATTTCACTTTAGTTTTATCTTTGTCATGTTAGTGATGGGATGTATTCATGATATTCTCAAGACTAGCAGTGACTCATTTTTTATGAATTGTTCTCTGTTCATCTGTGAACTATTTTATAAGTTAGATTTCTAGATTTTAAAAGCATCTGAGAAGACTTAATGTGAAGTCTTCTTAGGATGCAAAGGAAAAAGAATAGCCTTGGTTTTATACCAACTATTAAAATCACTACTTTTTTTAACTTGGCATTTATCACAATCTTTCCCCCTAATTTTATGTTCATGAAATACAGTTAGCTTTGATTTTAAATACATGAATAAAAGTCTTTAAGATATTAGGCCACACTTTTTAAAATCATTTTATATAAGTTACATTTCACTTCTAAAATCTGAAGTATGTTTTCTTCAGTACTGATTATTTATTACAATTTTTTATTTCAAACTTTCTTTAGTTTTTTCTCCCAAGAAAAGTTACCAAAAATGCTGGGAATGTCATGGGTCTGAAAGTGGAAGAACTCTTGCTCTGTGTCCTATAGATTTGTATTTGACTAGAGTGTGTTTTGCGTCTTCTATTTCAGTCTTCTCCAGCCACAACTGTTACGTCTCCTAACTCTACACCAGCTAAAACTATTGACACATCCCCACCAGTTGATTTATTTGCAACAGCGTCTGCGGCCGTCCCAGTCAGGTAAGTCGGAGTATTCAGTGAATGTTTGTTAGTACTGTGATGAGAAAGGTTTTCTTTTTAATGTACTGAACTGAAATGATTTCAGAAAATGAAAGCTAATGTTAACATGTAATATTTTAGGTTATTTTTTAGGTAAACAAAGTAAGTTCTTTCATACCTTATAAGGTTACTTAGTCCTCTACCTCTCAAAACATTAGAGGGACCTAAGCTGTGGAAACTAGCTGTTGCGCACCCAATTGGGAGAGGAAGTGGAAAAATCATGAACACATTGCAAATTCTTCTGAAATTGGGTGATACAGAAAATGTTTTCTAAAAGTAGTGTCTTCTTGGAAGGTTAAAGGGTGCACTTAAATGCTTTGTTTAAAAAAGAAAAAAGCTTATAGTCGTAGACCAATTAGCTGGAAGGAACCATCATGGTGTCCCTAACCAGCGATTATAGCACAAACAGGACAGGAGAGCAGTGAGAAAGGCAGGGTTGACCATACATCTGTGAGATCTCAGGGCTGCCTACAGTGAGGCCCCAGCTCATGGGGCTTCCTCAAATAATGGTAACTTGAGGTCAACCCTTTGTTTGGCTGTTTTGCCTTGAGAGGATTCTGGTTTTATTTTGTAGTGTCTGTGACTCTGATTGTGGATGCCCTGTATTTAGAGACTTAAATTTTGAGCTAAGCAATAAATCCAATTAATGCACCCAGAGCCATGTTAAAATAAAGTTTCTGATGTAGTAGGTGATGGGGTAAACCTGAGATGTTGTGTTTCCAACAAGGTCCCAAGATGCTGCTAGTCTGGAGGCCGCACTATATTCCTCCTCAGAACTCCTGCAGGTAGAGAAGCTTTGAAAAGCACAACCACAGCTGAATAAGAATAAAAAACATAGAAGAATTTTTAAGTGAGCCCCTTTACAGGCAAACCTAACATGTAGTTTATTTAGAAAAAAGAGGTACATTAGTAATTATTCATTTTAGTATCTTTGGTTTTTTAAATCAATTCTTCTCAAGAATTTTTTATACAAAAAAATTTAGAAAATAGAGGAAAGGAAAAATTACCCATAATCTTCTTACACTAATACCTTTAATATTTGGATTATGTTTCTTTTTGTCAGAGTTTCCATAATCATCATTTCATAACATGTTTAAGGAAATTCCACCTTACTTTGAGGCATTTAGGTTTTTTCTGGTTATTTTCTGTCCTATGAGTCATAGCTCGAAATGTGGTTTAACTTTGTTACTGTCTGCAGAGTAAGAGTTGACAAACTATGGCCCAGGGGTCAAATCTAGCCCACCGTCTGTTTATATAAATAAATTTTTATTGGAACAAAGGCACATTTATTTGTTTATGTATCATCCATGTCTTATTTCATTTTACAGTGGCAGAGTCAAGTCGTGATACAGATCATCTGGCCCACGCACTTAAAATACTTAGCTTCTCGCCCTTTCTGAGAGTAGTTTGCCAGCCCTTGGTGCAGAAGAGCATATGCTGTACTGCTATGGTTTCCAAAATATAATTCTCTTATTTGATTTAAAATATACAAAATCTATGATGTTTTCTACATAACTGTATTAAAAGCATCTTTACATTCTAAAATTTCAAAATCTGAATTTAAAATTATGTTTTCTGTTCAGCACTCCTAAACCATCCAGTGATCTCCTGGACCTCCAGCCAGACTTTTCCTCTGCAGGGGCGGCAGCAGCCGCAGCACCAGCACCAGCACCACCCTCTGGGGGAGCCACTGCATGGGGAGGTGAGTGAAGCCAGACAGCCATGCCATCTCTTTCTTTAGTTTTTATTTGGGCTATCATAGCTATGCTTACCTTCTGAAGATCCAAAATGGTGCTAGTAACCTGGAGAGTAAATGCTCAGAATGGCATCTGTGGATTGAAATATACATTGAAAAAGAGAGACAAGAACAGAAAAAGTACCTATAATGTTCAAGTAGTCATATAGGTTTTATTTTAAAAGTTGCAACAAAGGCAGTACTTTGTATTTGAAAATTGATTATATTTAGTATGTTTTACTAGAGATTCAGGCTTTAGGAGATTGGGTATTTCTGCAAATTTATCAGATTATGCAAAGGCAGCATTTCTAATCTGTTTCTCAGGTATAGTCTTTTTCATGGAATCCTTTAGACTGGAATTGGTTTTATTCTTTTCATTTAGCTTAATGAAATCAAAATCTGAGATAGATTTTTGTTTATGCCAGAAAAGATACACTCTAAACTGACTGAAAGAAATTCCCATTTTATTCATGTATCTTGGAAAAAATTATGCTCTGATAAGTATTTGCTTTAAATGCACATTTAATACTAATATAAAAATTAAGCTGAATACTCCCTAATTCTCAAAGCTTCAGAGTTGGTTTTAAATACCTTGCCCTATTGCTATCAACTATCAACTGCCAAAATAAATTTTTAAAAGTTTAAAAATGGCTCATGCAACTATAGGACAAGATAGTAGAATATGGGGTGTCCCATCATATCTCCACACTACAGCAATAATTTGGCCACCATCCATGGACAAAAGTGCCTTTATGGGGGCATTGAGGCCCGGGTAGGAAGTATAATCCCAGTAGAGCCAATCCTAGGAGGGTTACTTTGAGAAAGCAGGCCTATGCCCAGCTGGGAAGCTGGGTCCCAATCTTGGTCCTGGCTACAGACCTGGAGCCATCACTTCCATCCCTCTATGGACTCACCTGTAGTCCTATTGGGCCTTGATCCTGCTGCCAGCAATATCCACCAAGGGGCCCAGGAGGAGCCTGGTGTGTCAATACCTTGGGTAATAGCCTTGCTGACCTTGGTCTCAGCTGTGGACCCTGAAACAGCCAGTGACTTAGTGCCAATCCACCTCATTCCTGGGCCAGAGGCAGTCCTGCCTGCCTGGGGATCCAGCAGTGACACATTGGTTCATGGCCCCAGACACAGGCCCAGTGACCTTTGTTCAACCTCAAATCCTGAAGGAGCCCAGTGGCTCAGCTCCATCCTTTCTCAGCTATAGTCAGGGAGCAGCTCTGCATACCTTGGGGAGAAACACACCCATCTCTGCCCCATACACAGCCCTGTATACCTTGCTCCTGACTGTGGAACTTAAAGCCACCCTCTGAATCAGTTCCAGTCCACTCTACTACATTCTAGAGCTACTCCTGCCTTCCTGTCTGCTGAGCAGGAGCCACACCTATTCATGCACCTAGTAACAAATGCACCATCTGTGGACCCAAGTTCAGACTCTGAAATGGACCCTTGTCCCAGCTCCAACTGTAATGAACAGTTCCTGACAGCCATCTCATCCAGCCAGGGACTAGGCAGGATTCACACCCACCTAAAAATCAGGTGACAGAACCAACAACTGTGGACCCACAGCAGACTCAGCAGCAGCCATATGACCTGACCCCAGCCCCATTCAACTGCAATCTTGGAGGCAATATCATCAGCCCAGAGACCTGACAGGAGAAGGTCTTTCCTGCCAAAACCAGTTATTAAAGACTGGAAGAGGTGTTTGCCCCTTCAAGTGCATAGATACCAGCTGAGGGCTGCATGGATCACAGAGAATCAGACAAACAAACATGACACCAGCAAATGAAACTAATAAAGATCTAGTAACCCATCTCAAAGAAAAGGAGATCTACAAATTGCCTAACAAAAAATTCAAAATAACGATCTGAAAGAAACTCAGTCATATGCAAGAGAACACAGATAGACCACTAAACTAAATTAAGAAAACAATACATTAATAAAATTAGAAGTTTAATAAAGAAATGAAAATAGTAATAATAATCCTTGGCTGGGCTTGGTAAACAGTGTGTCAGTATGACATCAAAAGTACATGTTATAATCTCTTGATTTTATTTCCAAGTTGTGTTTTTTTTTTGGAGGGAGAGGATAACAAAATAAACAAAAGATACCCAGTTCTGAAATAAAGTTGCTAACTATAAATAAGAGCATTTTAAATGTTGATGGTTTTCCATGTTATATATTTAAAACTTCCTATGTTGAAATACTCAACTCCTAAGTTATCAATTTCTTAAATAAAATTGTTTTTTTAACTTTACTTAACCTCATTCAATATCAGCTGCTAAAGGAAAATATTGCTGAAGAAACTTTATAAAAGCATTCTTCAGTTTCTCAAGTTTTCATTTTGAACTTTATCTTTTAAAAATATTTGATAATTTCAATTTACTAATAATTTATATTCATTACCACAGTGCCTTATACAATGTATCAATAGTATTTTCCTATTTATTTGAGAATTCTTCAAATCTGTATTTTAAATCTATATACTTCCTTTACCATAAAATTCATAGAAATAAATGACATTTATTGAACTTATGTAATTTAAAATTTAGTATGAATAAAAATTTAGTATAAATTTGTGGGGATATACAAAAAGTTTTTTTCACTTTTATATGAATGTATTAACTTTTTAATTCAACTGTTTAAATCAATATGTATTTCACACTTCGTAAATTTTAGAACTTAGCCAAACATTTAGTGATTTTGTTAGGACTGTAGTGAATAAACAGTGAAACTACGGACTGTCTTCTTCCACCTTATTTTCTAACATGAAATGAAGAGAATTTTTTTTTACTTTTGGCACCAAAATAATAATTTTTAAAATGTGTCAGTGTAAGAAATGTCCAGCCCTGTCTGGTGTGGCTCAGGGGATTGAGCTCCGGCCTGCAAACCAAAGGGTCAATGGTTCGATTCCCAGCCAGGGCACATGCTTTGATTGCTGGCCAGGTCCCCAGTTGGGGGCACACTAGAGGCAACCACACATTGACATTTCTCTTCCTCTCTTTCTCCCTCCCTTCCCATCTCTCTAAAAATAAATAAAATCTTAAAAAAAAAAAGAAATGTCCAAATTTGTAGAGAATCATTATAAGAGATTATTTGAGTGTCTATGAGCCACCTAATGACATGGTGAGAAGCAAGATCTCAAATGCTCCCAAGCATGATAGCTTTGTAGTTCTTTTTGTAGGAATTAAGGAGGGGACATAAGGAAGATTACATGAAGATGGGGAAATCTCAAGGACTGCATTACAGTGTAGTTAACAAGACTGTGTGTTCCTTTGAGGGCCATCACACTTCTGAAAATGAGAATTACTCTGGCATGTCAAAGGTGTGTTAAACTAGATGCACAAGAACAAAGGACAAGGCTTGCTTAAAGCAGGGTAAACCTTTACTAAAGAAATATGTCTGGAGGGTGACTACCCACCATGACCTACCTAAGGAATGTATGATCAGATTGCCTAGAGGTTACTTTTGGTCACTGATTTATTACAGAGCCCGTTTTTCATTCACAAAAGAAAAACCTATATGAAATCTTTCTAAATTTCAGTGTAGCATTTTTATTCATATTCATCTACAACTACTTTTTGCTAAAATACATAATATTGTGAAGAATAAGTTATAATAACCAATCTTATTTCACTTCATTCTTTACTTATGAGAAGTAAGTAACTATCAATGATTGAAAATTGAGATATCAGCACGTATAGACAAAAACAGAATAGTGTGGTTTCAGCCACAACTGTCTGACATGGACATGCAGTTTGTGTGATACTCAAAGACAGGAGAGGGGCTGTTATCCAGCCTGCTTTCTGCTAGCTAGGCTGTGAGCCTTTCTCATCCTTGAGCAAAAAGTGCTTTTCTTTTTAATAATTAGTACAGAGTACCTTCTTGGCCAGCAGAAACCTTGACTTAGAGCCTGATGGTCACTTTTGCATGATTAGACAGCATTAGTCTTCTACCTCAACAAAATATCTGTAGCTACAGTATTACATATCAGTGGAAAAGCCAGCTAGGGAGAAAAATACTAATAAATACATTTTCTAAGCAAAGTAGTAAAAATTATAAGCATTAAGAAATTGAAGTAAACTAGCATAATATGAAATTGAGAAAATATTAGTTTGCTTCAGTTTGCATTTATTCTACAGATACCCAATGATGGTTGAAGATGATGCTAAACTGTAGCATATGTTTTGACTCATTTGACAAAGAGAAATAAATAACATAAAATCACTTTTCTCAATCTCGTTTTGAAACTGGAAAAGTTGGCATTCATGCTGCCTCCCACTACCAGAACCAATAAGTAGAGACAAAGATTGAAACTTTATGGGTACTTTATTCAGATGGGACTAGGGTCCCATAAAGACCCTAGTTAGATAACCTGAAAGACCATCTTACATCTCATCTCAAGCCGACCTTTTTTATAAGGAGGAGAAAAGTGTAGGTAGGGGGTTTGGAATTCAGGAAACAAGTATGTAAGAGTTTGGAATTCCAGGAAATATTTAATCAGATAAAACCTGCAGTACACCAGTTTCCCTGGCATACTTTCATCTGCTGACTGAGGATTCTTTATCAGTGTTCTGGGCAGAGGACATTCCCTCCCTGGAACACAGTGGTTCAAATTCCATTTTGATCACTTGCAGTCCTCCTGGGGCAAAAAGGTCAAATTGCTTTTGGTCTCCTGGAGTCAGGGTAGATCCAGCTATACATTCCATTTCCTGGGATGATAGCTTTTTAGATGCACTAATTACCGAGCCTGTTAAATATATAACTAAAACTAAAAAAAAAAAATTAAACTCTTGAGCTCCCTCATCAGTTTGATAAGATTAGGCTGATTCTATTATTGAAGCACATTTTAATTTTGTAGAACTAGACAGTAAAATACAAACTTTCAAAACTTTTTAGACCTATTTAGATATTCTTATCTGACCATAACACAGTAAGATTTCATTTTCCAACGACCATCACTGCTTCAGGTGTTCATGAATTTCTCTTGGAGGTTGTAGGTACTAATACGTTTTACCAGTTTAGAGGACATGTTGTAAGTAATAACATTTTTTCTTGTTGGTGTAAAATAACCAAATATTAGCAAATTCATATTTTAATAAATTTGATTTAAATAATGCATATAATTTTTGGCATCTTCTGGCCTAATAATAAACATGCTTCACTGAAAAGAATGTAGAGCATTTTTTAAATTCCTATCTTGGGCCTTGTAATAGGGAGCATTTTTTTTTGTCATAATAAATTCATCTCTCAGCACAAACAAGTGACCTTAGAAGTAGGTCACTTGTGACCTCTCTGTAACTTAGAAGTAGGAAAATAGATAATTTCTTCTTTTAAATGCTTGGAGTGAGATCTCTACTTTTTGAGAAACATGGAATTGCTGCTAGGGTTTTATTAGAATTAATAGACCTAATAAAATTTAATTATCAACATACAGTTGAAGACTCATCAATATTATGTGATCATATGACATTAATAGTTTCCATGTGGAATATCAGCTGTAGTACAAGCAGTTTTTGTGACCCATATTACCATTTTCTTGTTAATTACATCTGGGGGACCTTTCTTTAGGCTGTTTTCATACAGGTTCATATACACAAATACACACAAAGAAAGATGTTTTAAAAATTGTTTTTATTGTTGTTCAATAACAGTTGTCCAATAACCATATCTTCCCTATTACTCTCCCCTGCCCTCCCCACACCCGCCCTCCCACATTCAATCCTACCCTCTTTGACCTTGTCCATAGGCCCATTATGCATGTTCCTTGACTTGACCCTTCCCCTTCTTTTCTCCTTTATCCACCCCCACCCCACCTGGTCACCGTCAGTTTGTTCTTTATTTCCAGGTTCCTGGTTCTATTTTGCTCACTTGTTTGTTTTGTTGACTAGGTTCCACTTATAAGTGAGATCATGTAGTATTTGTCTTTTACCACCTGGCTTATTTCACTTAGCAAATGCTGTCCAGATCCATCTACAATGTCACAAAGGGTAGGATCTCCTTCTTTCTTTCTGCTGTGTAGTATTCCATTGTGTAAATGTACCACAGTTTTTTGATCCACTCATTTACTGATGGACACTTAGACTGTTTCCAGCACTTGGCTATTGTAAATAGTGCTGCTATGAACATTGGGGTGCATAGGTTCTTTTGGATTGGTGTTTCAGGATTCTTGGGGTATAATCCCAGCAGTGGAATTACTGGATCAAAAGGCAGTTCCATTTTTAGTTTTTTGAGGAAATTCCATACTGTTTTCCACAGTGGCTGCACCAATCTGCAGTCCCACCAGCAGTGCACTAGGGTATCCTTTTGTCCATAATCTCGCCAGCAATTCCTGTTTGTTGATTTGTTTATGATAGCCATTCTGTCTGGTGTGAAGTGATATCTCATTGTAGTCTTAATCTTCATCTCTCTGATAGTTATTGATGTTGAACATGCTTTCATATGCCTATGGGCCCTCTGTATGTCTTCCTTGGAGAAGTGTCTGTTCAGGTCCTTTGCCCATTTTTTAATTGAGTTGTTTGTCTTCTTGGTGTGGAGTTGTGTGAGTTCTTTATAATTTTGGAGATCAAACCATTGTCCGAGGTATCATTGGCAAATATATTTTCCCATACAGTTGGTTCCCTTTTCATTTTTCTGATGTTTTCTTTAGCCTTGCAGAAGCTTTTATTTTGATAAAGTCCCATTTGTTCATTATTTTCTTTATATCCCTTGCTCTAGGGTACATATTGGTGAAAATATTGATGCGTGGATATCTGAAATTCTCCTGCCTGTGTTCTCTTCTAGGACTTTTATAGTGTCACAGCTTATATTTAAGTTTTTCATCCATGTTGAGTTTATTTTTGTGTATGGTATAAGTTGGTGGTTGAGTTTCATTTTTTTTTAATCTACCTATATAGCTCTCCCAACACCATTTCTTGAAGAGGCTATTTTTATTCCATTGTATACTTTGTCAAATATTAATTGACCATAGAGACTTGAGTTTATTTCTGGTCTTTCTATTCTGTTCCATTGGTCTGTGTCTGTTCTTATGTCAGTGCCAGACTCTTTTGACTATTGTGGCCTTATAATACAGTTTGGTATCAGGTATTGTCATCCCTCCTACTTTGTTCTTTCTAAAAATTGCTGAGGCTGTTTATGGTCATCTATGGTTCCATATAAATTTTTGAAATATTCTATATGGTATGTTAATAGGGATTATGTTGAATCTATAAATTGCTTTGGGTAGTATGGACATTTTGATGATGTTAATTCTTCCAATCCATGATTATGGCATATGCTTCCATTTATTTGTGTCTTTCTTAATTTCTTCCTTCAGGGTTCTGTAGTTCTCTGAGTATAGGTCTTTTACCTCCTTGGTTAGGTTTATCCCTAGGTACTTGGTTTTTCTTGTTGCTATAGCAAATGGGATTTTTTTCCTAATTTCTGCTTCTGATATTTTGTTGCTGGTATAAAAAAATGCCTTTGACAACATCAATATTGATTCTGTATCCTGCTGTTTTGCCAAATTCACTTAATTAGATTGAGTCGTTTTTGGTGGAGTCCGTGGGATTTTCTGTGTACACTATCATGTCATCTGCAAATGACAGTTCTACTTTCTCCTTTCCAATTTGGATGCCTTTTATTTCTTCTTCTTGTCTGATCACTGTGGCTAGAACTTCTAATACTATGTTGAATAGACATGGTAAAAGCAGACATCCTTGTTTTGTTTCTGATCTTAGGGGGAAAGTTTTTGGTTTTGCCTATTGAGTATGATGTTGGCTGTAGGTTTCTTGTATATCGCCTTCATTATGTTGAGTAATGCTCCCACTACTCCCACCTTGCTGAATGTTTTTAATCATCAATGGGTGCTGTACCATATCAAATGCTTTTTCTGCATCTATTGATATGATATGTGATTTTTGTTTTTTGTTTATGCGATGTGTTACATTTATTGATTTGTGAATATTGTACCATCCTTGCATTCTTGGAATGAATCCCACTTGATCACTGTGTATGGTCTTTTTAATGGATTACTGGATGCAATTTGCCAATATTTGTTGAAGATTTTAGCATCTGTGTTCATTTTAGCATCTATGTTCATCAGTGATATTGGCCTGTAGCTTTTGTGTTGTGTCTTTATCTGGTTTGGGGATTAGGAAGATGCTGGCTTCATAAAAAGAATTTAGGAATCTTCCCTCTTCTTGGATTCTTTGGAATAGTCTGAGAAGGACAGGTTTTAGTACTTCCTTAAATGTTTTGTAAAATTCCTCTGTGAAAATGTCCAGTCCAGGGATTTTGTGTGCCAGGAGTTTTTTGATTACTGCTTCACTTTCACTAGTTGTTATTGATCTGTTCGGGCTTTCTGCTTCTTCTTGATTCAGTTTTGGAAGATTATATGTTTCTAGAACTCTATCCATTTCACCCAGGTTTTCTAATTTTTTGGCATGTAGTTCTTAGTAATTTCTTACAGTCCTTTGTATTTCTGTGGCATTGAAAAGAGTGACCAAGAAGATTAATAGAAGCTTTAAAATTCACAATTTGATTTAAATATTAGCTATTATTATTTTTAGCTATCATTATCAAACATTTATATGTTCTATATATGGGTGAACACTTAAATATATTAACACATTTAATCTTTTTAAGAACCTAAAAGGTTAACTCCGTATCAGTGCCAAATATAGATTTCGTTGTTAGTTTAGTTGTAGTTCTGTTTCCTCTGTTGCAGTGAATATTTTCTAGAAATTTCTATAATGCAAAAAAACTCTGATTAAGTACTATTTGCAAATGGATCAAACTCCACTGCTATAGGATTTTGTTTTGTTTTTTTTTGATAGTTTAATCCTTTATGAAAAGTGATCGCTTTGAGAATATTTAATAACTCTTCCTATCTTCTGAAAATGGGGACATTTTTATAGTAGAGAGAATTTTTCTTAAAACAAGGAATAAGTAGCATAAATCATATTTTATCTAGAAAGTTAAGATTTTGGGACTCTGTTTCCAAGAATGGAATTTTTTAACATCAACTATTCACCAGTATACTTAATCATCATATATTTTCTTAGGAAATTTTACTTTTCATCTGCCATATTATCATTGCTGGAAGTCTCATCACCCTCCAGCTGAACAGAACACGAGTCAAAAGCAAGGAACTAATATTTAATAGATAGATAGATAGATAGATAGATAGATAGATAGAAAGAATGTAGATTGATAGATATATGAACTTCTCTTGCCATCTTTTATATTTTTAAAAATCTTTGTATTTCTCTTACCTTCTAGTATGCACAAGTAAGTTTTCTCTTTACTTGTATGAAATAAGTTGCTCATTCCCTAATAGACAGGTCTAGAAATTTAAATCAGATGACTCACAGCTCATCTCCTAGTGCAGCTTGAATAGCCCTTCTGATAAAGGCAGGGTGAGGGAGAGTCCTCTCAGTGTCAGGAAAGAGAGAAGCCAAGTTTCTTTGGCTTCTGATGACCTACTTTGCTCATCCTAAAATATTTGTAGGAAGTATGACTGTGGACTAACACTTGCGTTAGCCAGGTACTGGTGGTTTAAGAAATTACTAGAAGAATCTTCTGTTTCTTAGGTTTTGGGAGCTGGCTACCTAGCAGCAGAATATATCCTAGCCCCAAGTCAACATAGGTCCTTTGTGCATTCTATTTATTAAGTATACATTCTGAAACTTTAATACTATTTCTAGTGACAAGTATTCTATGTGCTGGGGTTTTCTAATGTTGCTGTGAAATATGTGAGATTTGGTCAGGCAGAGTCTTGATGATCTCGGTGTACCTGAAGAGTGCCTTACACAATATTCACTGGGTTTGCAACATGCACAGTAAAATCAACATAATTATTTTAAGGTCAAACTTATGTTTCTCAGTTTTTTAAATGTCCTCTAGAAATTTCGGGTTACAAGTTCTCATATTGTTTTAAAGCTCTGAAAAAAATCTTTCTAATGAATTCTGATAAAAATATTTGACCATTAAAGTAATTTCCAGTAATAGCCATGAATTCAAATGGGAGCCCTGAGGTATATCATGTGACTGAGAATGGAAAAATGTCTTCGGACATTCTAAATGCTTAACCTGAAGTCATAGTATAGTTAAGAATAACCCCTCCCAGACTTTTTGTTTAGGATGCCAACTGCAATCCCACTGCTGAACACTAAGAAAGTATGAACCTCCCAATGGAGTGCTGGCCTCAGAAAGGCTGAAAAGTTTTGATTCTATATAATATGTCACACTTATCTTAAAATAATTCCCATGTGCAATGACGTAATGTGTATAAATGTAAAAATTATATATTGAATTGAAAAGCATCTGATAATGTGAAACTTATGAAGAAGAAAAACATTTAGATTGGGTTTCTTTTTTTAACTCCTAAACTTGCATTCACTTATTTGACCATATTTCATACGTTCTACAAGCAAACTACAGCTATTATGAAGTTCCATTCTATTCTCTGGTATTCTGGACTGTAGTAGCAAATAAAAGAGGATAAATAAAAGTCATTTAACTATAGTGAATTTATAGTATAGTGAAATTGGTCAAAGCAGATGAAATGGTAACTCTGGTAAGAAATAAATTGAGGTTTTCAAAAATGTGTAGACTTTAGGTAAGTGTCTTGACATCCCTACTCTCAGTTTTCCCATCTCTGAAGTTGGAGACTTGATCTAGAGGATCTCTGAAGTCCCTTTCAGCTCAAAAGTTCCATAATAATACCAGGTTATACATTCTGTAATAATACCAGGAAATACATATCCATGAGGCGCTGGTTATAGGACCTCCTCGGATACCAAAATCTGCAGATGTTCAAGACCCTTATATACAATGGCAAATATTTACATATAGCACACACCTTCTTTAAGTCATCTCTAGATTACTTATAATACTGAATACAATGTAAATGCTAAGTAAATAGTTGTTATACTGTATTGTTTAGGGAATAATAACAAGAAAAGTAGTAGTCTGTACATGTTCAGTACAGACATAACCATTGTAGGCCTAACTACATAGTACACATAGCACAACATAACATTTTTTTTCAAATATTTTTGATCCACAATTGGTTGAATCCATGAATGTAGAACCCATGGATAAAGAGGGCTGATTGTACTTTTTTTTTTCCATTACAAATGGTCCAGAAAGCTAGAATGTGTTCAGTTAGTGCCTCACCCTGCTCAGACCTTGGTTGGTGTGGTTGATTGAATATTTCAGCTTTATCTCTTATTTCTCCACATGCTGACACATAATGGACTTCGATAGACCTCCTGGGAGAGGGTGAGTAAAGCTTTGCTTTAAACTGCTGTTTTGAGAGACTTTTGTATTTAATAACTATCCTCATTTTGATCACTTGGAGCCTGGTATATGTTTCGTCCTCTCCTTTCCTTCTCTTCCATTTGTTGTCCATCTCTGGTGTAACATAGATTCTTTGGCTGCGCTTTCCTCTGCTCCCTCTGAAGCACAGATCTCAGACCCATTTGCACCAGAACCTACCCCTCCTACTACAGCTGCTGAAATTGCAACTGCTTCAGCTTCTGCCTCAACCACTACAACTGTCACTGCTGTCATTGCTGAAGTGGATCTCTTTGGAGGTCAGTTAGTCACATCACTGTGCTTTCATTTTTCTTCTAGGATTGCTGAAATTACCTTAGAGTTAAGGTATTTAAAAGTGTATATGTTGTATAACCACATGTCAGAGGACTTAAATACTTTTAAAATATTTTATTCATATATGTTTATCTTAGCTAAATTTATCAACTTTATCTTCACTTAACTTTAATGGTTTTCAAGCAGGGGTTGATTTTCCATTTCTTAAAAGCTAGGATTTCAGTTGCCACTGAACTCTGGTCTGCTGTGTGTTCCCACCCGGCAGTATCTATATGAGGGGGACCAGACCACTCTATCATATTTAGATTTGACTTTCAGGACAGATTCAGACTAGTAGAGAGGAAAATATTTGGGGAGTATGGGAGGGGGAAATTCTGGCCTAAATTATTTCTTAAGATTTAGGACATCTGAGAGAGTTGAGATTTGAAGGTCTCTGAAGAGTGTTTAGGGATATGCCCATTTTTGAAATGTTAAGCTCATTCTAAGTAAAAATTTGGATCGTCTTTGGCTTTGGGATTTTGAGAGATCATTTGAATCAGCACTTGAAATAGATTGAAAACAGGTTTAGGTGAAACTTTGAAATGATTGAAAATATGCTTTCCATGCAAATGTAAATTCTGACACAATCGATTTACAGCTATAGGCTTGAGTCAAATATCCTAGACTCTGCCAGTATAGTACGCCTGGACCTGCTGAACTGTCTGAAGCCAGTTTATTTATATATTCCCATCTGTGTGGTGATAATGTCCAAACCTGGAGAATTGCTCATATCAAATATATGCATCAAGTAGTCTTATATTCATCATGGTTTTGTGTTTCTTCATTACAACATGACATCTTTCCCAGAACATTTTGAGAATATGGTAAAGAAATTGGAGGAAACAAATGATGTGGAGGGCAGGAGGAACTTGGCGGGCGCTGGTGGAGTTCGTGTGCTCCCCAGGGCACTTACACATACGCACTGTCATGTGCCGTGGTGCTATAAGCCATTCCTCAGTCTCGGAGGTTTGCCAACATCGTCTAGGATAAGGAGCACTCAACTAGAAACAGCATCATTGTCCCTTTTTCAGAAAAGGAGTTTATACTTTCTTTCCTAAAGGAGAAGCCTGCTTTTAAAAAAGGAAGGGGAAGGGGTTTGCAGACCATTGAATAATTTATTATAAATCATTATCCACTAGAGAGTTTTTTAGGTATGCTTCTATAAATGTTGAGACCAGAAGTATGTTTTAGCTTAAACGTATAAAATTAACTGTTCACACCCCCAGTATCAGTGTTGGGTATGGGTGGTTCCTCATCTGTTAACAGGAAAATTTCAAGGACAATATGGACAGGGCGGATAACAATTTTGTGTTTAAACACTTCCATGCCTTCAGCTATGGAGATTTTTATTTTCTACTCAACACACAAGGAGCTCATTGCCTCTAGGAAGTCAACTCCATCTTGCTTTCCTTGTGACTCCCTGGAGTAATAAAGCTAAAGACAATTCTCTGAAATGATCTTTGTGCCATCATGCTATTTGTGTCGATCATTTCTTCTGCTTTAACTACATTTGTTAAGCAAAGAAGTATGTATGTTTGAAATATTTTCACGTTGCCATTCTTTCTACCCTATGATACAAATTTAAAGGACTAGTATAGATAGGTAGATAGATAGATAGATCTACAGAAAATCATACAACTTAATGCCAAAGGATGGGGCTCTCCTTGTGATGTCACTTGAATCCTTTCTAGCTGTCTGGCTAGAGGTTGCTTAAAGACAGGTGCATCTGCAAATATCATCATGGGTATTTTTGTTGATCTGTGTGGTTCAGGAACACTGGCCCCTGACAGCTATAAAATCTCTGTGCTTTATGTTGTAGGAGTCTGTGTGTGTCCCTGGTTTGCGGTTTTCAGTGATATTCCCTAATTTTTTTCATGCTCTTTATTGATTTATAAGGAGTCATTTGGAAATGAGACTTTGAATAAGAACTTAAATGAAACTCTTTGGCCATGATATGTGGCCATTTTTTTTAAATGTTGTAACTCTGACAGGGGGAGGTGGTGGAACTCCTGAATAGTAAAGACACCAGTTATTTTGTTTACACAGCTTTAACACATGCCATTATGAGATTGTATGTAGCACATACAGCAGTCTTAAGTAGATTGCTTTAGAAATAAGCTTAAGAAATTTTAATTTGTAAAAATAGCTAATTGCTTAATTTCATGGATATAAAATATGAAAACATTAAAATTTTCTATGTATTTTATTACAAATTTGAAAAATAAAAAACATCTATTGTTTTTAAATATTCAGATTATACCCACATAACATTTTAGTCATCTCAGTGTAAGTTTTTTTAAAAGTTTCTCAGAACATTTTTACTAAAAAATGTGTGTTTAAAATTCTTAGTTTTATCAAAACTTAAAGATATTGATAAAAACTAAAAGATAACATCCTTAAAAATGTTGTTTTTATTTATGAAAACCTCACTAACAGCATCACATTCATTTGCAACTACACAGGGTTTTCCTAAGCACTGGAATGGTATATTGATGCTAATTCCTTTGCACAAGCACCAGGGTACCTTTCAGTCATCTGGGCCGCTTTATGAGCAAGCCTTCACGAGGATGGTAGTATGTGGGCACAAAATCAAGTGGCAGTGGAACCAGGGAGCTTACCTGTAAGACTGACTTCATTTGCACATGTTGGTGACAAACTGACCTGAGGAAAAGGAAAGGAACTGGAATGGTGACTCGGGGCCATTGCGAATGACTGAGCGCATACTCTTTGCTGAGTATGCAATTTAGAGATGGCTTCTGTGGCTGGAGAAAATGGGAGGGTAGTTCAGGATGGGAAAAACAACAGCGAGTAGACATATATAGAAAGGTAGTCACATGATAAAGAAGAATGAGAAAAAATTCTTCCTAGATTGCTACAGCCATGACAGAGAGGGAAGTTTGCCAGGTAAGGCCTGCACTGAACCCATCACTGAGAACAGTGGAGACGTGCATTTCCAGGAGATATGGCTGGTTAAAACTGGACGAATGTAGACAGAAGCTGAAAATGGGTAACCAGGGAAGGAGAACAGCACTGGAAATAGCTTTAGTTTTCAATACTGAAAGAATAATGCTGCCATAGATCATGAAAGGGAGTTAGGTATTAAAGGAATTTTTTTAAAAAGTGACATCAGAATTTTATTGCCTCTCACAGTTCTGGGGACTTCTTGCCAGGGGTCCTCAGTGGTGGCGTTCAGACAGGGGCCAGGCAGCCTTCCTCAGTCATGTCTCCATCTCCTAGGCTGGCAAGACTCAACAGCTGGGAAGGAGAAGCTGGGCTCCTGTATTTAAGAGAAGTTTTGGTAGGAATAAATGAATTTAGTTCATAATATGTGGTTTTACCCAACAGGAGAAGCACTAAAAGAGGATGTGTTGCTGACAGGAAAACAAAAAAAAAAAACACCTCTCCTGTGGATAGGGCTATAAATATGGGTTTTGCCTATTTACACATTAAGTGATAATTAAAGAAGCCGGCAGGCTGCGCCACGAATATTTATTTGACCCCTGCACTGATATAACTACTGTTTATTCCGCATTACAGGAGGAAATTGTATAGCAGGATATGGCGCAGTTTGCAGCAGTGTTGCATAGTGCTTAAACACACAGACCTCAGTCAGACATTTCATGGCCGAATCCTGACACAGGTATTGGCTGGCTGTGTGGCCTTGGTCTAGTCATTCAGACTCTCCATGCTTCCGTTCTGTCTACAGAGTGGAGGCAGTAGGGCCTACAGCTCTACCGCTCAAGGTACAACAAGATATGTAGGAATTCAATTTAATGATGCACATGAAATGTTTACACAGTGACTGACACAGAAACATTCACTAAATAGTGACTGTTACTATGGTTTCCACTGCTCCGGTATCATTAGCCTCAGTTCCAGGTTTTACAGGAATAAAAGGAAAGAAAATAGACCTGGCTTGTGGCAAAATAGTTTCAGCCCTCCCAACCTCCACGTACTTTTCTTGTGTTCTTTGGCCCCATCTGTTAGAATTTTCATGTTGCTGTCAGTTCTCTGTTACAGCATCTTTAACATGGCATTGGAAGAGGTAGGCTGGCCCTATCTCCTGATGCATTTTTCATACCCATTATTATTTTTTGGCCTCGGCCCTCATTGACTTCTACTCAGAACATACATTCCTTCAGTGTAGCTGAACGAAGCAATCAGACCCAACAAATCTATAAAATATGAATAACTAATTGTCCCACTGTCCCTTCTAGGAATATTTGTGTTTTTGTAAAAGACATTATAAGCCAAACCAGTCTCTAGTTTGATATTCGTTATTGTACTTAATTCTGGGCCTCAGGGCATTGCTAAAGTATGTTTTGAAAGCAGTGTGTTTTGAAAGTGTGTTTTAGAACGTGCTGGGTTAAACTGAGAAACAAGTGCCTTGACTGTAGGATTTCCTACAACCTGATATACCAAACAAATCTCTGAGAAAGGGGATATACTGTGTGGCAATTCCCAAGCATATTGACAAACTCCTTTTAGTAGCAACAGGAACAGTGCTGTGGGGAACTCTGGTAGATACTATGGAAGGCAGTACTTTAAGATGAAAAGTCTAGCATGTAAGTGGCAGGTTCTTGTGGGTGGGTGTTGGTACCTACCTTCCAGGAGTGTCTTCTAAGCAAGTCATACTTATGGTGGTGGACTCCATTCCTTTTGTTCTTTGGAACTATAGAATCTTTTCAAGAACTCCAGGAATTTTTTTTCTTTTACCACAATTAACATCATTTGTTGTCAAAAATGGTGTTTTTGTAATACACCGTTTAATTACATTGAGAACCACTTGTATGCATCCACAGTTTATAAATTGGGCATTTATAAACTGGGACTGCCTGTATGCTAATGGATTTTCTACTCTAAATAACAATAACACATATTCATAAAACATGAAACTATATTTTATCTGATGAAAATAGATCATTTTCCAAATAACTGGAGCCTATACAATATTTTAAAATGACAATAAATTTAAGTCAAAATAAAGACATTAGGGTGTCATCCCTTAATTTTCCTATCTCTGTTTCTTTAAAACAAGTTCTTGGTTGTACCTGAAAATGCTTTTCAAGGATTATGAAGAGCTACCCTTTATGAACACTTTGTAAACCTTTTGTATTAACAGTATAATTTCTCATGTACTAGACTATAAAAAATGTTTAAACTAGAACTGTTTGTTTACATTACCATTGTATGTTTCCTTTTATTGGCATTAAAGAAGACATCCATGTTTGCTAGAAACCACTAGCCAAAGACATCGTAGTAATGTAGTAAATAAGTATCACCTAGACATCAGAGTTTAATGTGTTAAGTTACATAAATAAAGTTATTTTTATTTTAATTTTCACATCCATTAATTTCCAATGATGCATAAAACATGCTTCTCAGAGCCCTTATACAATGAGAATCTTGTTACCGTTTGGGTCCTAATAGGCCCCGCTGTGTCAACACTGTACCACTTGCATGCAACTGACCTGAAGGGGCACAAAGAGTCATTGTTTTGTGACCACCAACAGTGCATGGGCTGTGGAAATGCGTTTTAAGAAGTTCGTGTTGTATAAGGGAGCCTACTTTGCAATTTAACTTGGTTCTTTTACTATATTTTCTTCTCTTTTTATTCCTTTAATTTCTGCCGTTTTAAAAACTGCACCCAAGATGCCTTTGCAGCTTCTCCTGGGGAGGCCCCTGCAGCATCCGAAGGGGCCGCCGCACCAGCTACCCCAACCCCTGTAGCCGCAGCACTTGATGCATGTTCAGGAAATGGTGGGTTTAAAGTCACGAGCCTGTCTGTTGTTTTTCTGTCCTAATGTGAAACTCCCGTAGTTAGATGGGGCCATATGTTTTTCTAATTTTAATTTCTTCTGAGTATAAAGTGTCATTCATCGTAACTGAATAAATAATGCCAGCACTCAAAACATTAAGACAATGAAATGCATACTTATCAAAATTGACAATTTCTCAAGATTGACAATTTTTGTCAGTGCAAGTATGCACTCTTAATGTTTTTTATTCTCTAATGCTATATTGTAAATCTTTTGTAATACACCATTTAATTACATAGGCATGTTTTAATCAATTTTCAAAGCTACCAGATTGACCAGATCAAGTAAGGATTTGAAGAACAACAATCTCTGATGCTAGATTATAGGCTAATCTTACAGTACATTGAAGTGTTTCAGTTTTCTTAGCTTGTGGTATCTGCTAAATTTTCTTTTTTTTTCTTTAGAAAAACATCCTAATCACTGACCCCTGCTGATAGGATAATTCAGTCCAAGCAGCCTAGTGTGTAGCTAGTGCATAAATATCCATGTCCGGTGTCTCTTGCCCATAGTTATGATGCCACCCTCTTGTCTGTTTCCTTACTGATGCTGTATGTGTCTCCACTTTCCTTTCCAAAAGACCCCTTTGCCCCGTCTGAAGGTAGTGCAGAGGCTGCGCCCGAGCTGGACCTCTTTGCAATGAAGCCACCTGAGACCAGTGTTCCTGTAGTTACCCCTACAGCTAGCACAGCCCCTCCGGTTCCCGCCACTGCTCCTTCTCCTGCTCCCGCCGTTGCAGCTGCCACTGCTGCTACTACTGCTGCCACCACCACCACCGCTGCCACCACTGCCACCACCTCTGCCGCCGCCACCACCACCACCACCACTACCGCTCCTCCTGCTCTAGATATCTTTGGTGGTAATTTTTTTGTTCTTGTTGTTGACCTCTTTACATCTCGTGGATTGAATGCTGGTCCTCGCGATATACTGCATCCACAGCTACTACTGCATGAATAATGTGTAACCAAATGGTTCTCTAGAAACCATTTGCTGCTTATGTCAGAATTCTCCAGAGTGTAATTCAGAAATGGAAGGTAATACTGTTTCAGGATGGTTTGTCAAGCTGAGTAAAGGCATGTGTGTTCTTGGTCTTAGATTTATTTGAGTCTGCTCCTGAAGTTGCCGCAGCGCCTAAGCCAGATGCTGCTCCTAGCATAGACCTGTTTGGTACAGGTAAAACCAAAGCCACACTTTTCTTATGTTAGTTTTCCTAGATGTTTTTGTGATTAAGCTCTTTGCACTCACCAATGATAATGCATTTGTTAGATGTTTGACTTTGATTTCAGCTTTCTACTTACTTCTGCTTGGTTTTGGTTTGTTTCACTTTTGGAAGATGCTTTCTCCTCTCCACCACAAGGGGCCTCTCCTGTGCCTGAAAGTTCTCTCACTGCTGACCTCTTATCCGGTGAGTCCTTTGAGCCTTCAGAGGTGTCTTGTGGGGATTATGTGTGGAGAGGTCCATATGAAAACATGTGGGTTTTTCTTGAGTTCTTTTAAACTCAAAAATCACTTTTTAAAAATCTCCTTCTTTGGCCTATCACCAACTGATGAGTACTATTTCAAATCTAAAGTGCTGAAAAGGCAAAAAAACTTTTTCTCTCACTAAAACCTCTGGCCTCAAGAAGTCAACTTCTATTTTCTTCTGGAAAGTGTGTATTTTAAAATCCATTTGCTTTTCTCTTAACTGTTAAGACTGTCTACAGTCTTACTGCCTGCTGTTAAATATGAAATCTCAAGAAACCCTTTGTCCAAGCTCATGGTTTCATTTCCCTGTGAGTGACATACAGTTTTTCCCATTGTCTGCTTCACTGCAGTGGATACGTTTGCATCACCATCTCCTGCAACCACTGCCTCTCCAGCAAAGGTGGATTCTTCCGGTGTCATAGACCTTTTTGGGGGTGCGTATCTCTCCTCCTTCAACACTTACAGAATCATTTTTTTTCCTGAGAACAATTTGTAGATCTACTTCCTTATTTTTTTCCATGTGAAGTCATTTCCATCTCCTAAATGTGATCATAGATTTTTAAGATCTTCTCCATTTCTTTGCCATCCTCATCTTCATCCTCATCAGTTCATCATAATTTTCCATGCATGGCCTAACCCCATGTCATTGTGTTTTTAACTTTTTGTTCATCCTAATGTAGAATCAGCTACTTGGAATTTCCTTCTACTGTTCTTCCTTGGTGGTCCCGATCTGTTGGTTAAATCAACATTTCTGTGTTCTTAAAGGCAATATAAAAATTAACTAAATTCAGAATTGTAAACAAAGAAGCCAGTCGAAACTGAAAGTATAAGTGCTAGATGTCATACATTATTCTGTAGGGTTTATTTATGTTGAGTTTAATGTTTTAAAATCTTCCCAGAAAATTGGAACATGTTATACTGACTTAAATGCATTTTCCTCTTCCTTTATGTGTTATTCGAAGTCAGGGAAATGTGCTGAATCAACTCCTGAACTACTTTGGAGGATACCTTTAAAGTCTTCTGTTGGCAGTAAATTTACAAGGCAAAATGCAGGCTTGAAGTGATTTCTTCATGAATGTCCATAAATGCGCATGCTATTGGCTAAAATACCACCCTTAGCCAGTTAAGCCCACATGGAGTGTTCTGTGTGCCGTGATGGGTAGGCCTGAAGGGTGCAGAGATGTCAGAGTCTGACATTCAGAGGCTAGGAATTGGGGCAAATAAGCCCAAAATCTTCATATATGGGTACAAGAGGGCTGCTGCTGCTGTTTGAATTAAGTTTGTTAAATTTTTTTTTAAGTTTAATAAAGTTCTAAATGGGAAAATTGTGTTACCTTTGGAAAAATTCTTAACATTTTGATCCTATTTTGATAGATGACAGGATTTAGTTCAAACATTTTATTCTTAAAAAAAATTCTTACTCTTAGAAAGGTGTTAATTCTGAAATATCACAGAACGCATTTTTTGAGAGAATACAAAGATTAGAGCATAATTCAGTTCACTCCATCATTTCACATATCCATAGGTGACTGGCTCACCATACCAACCTCCACATCTAAGCATTTATTTGCAAAATACTTACGTTATTTACTGTACTTACTGTTTACACTCTTTTACTTTTTTGCTGCGTAATGGATAATGGGTAGATGCATTTGGAACTAGTGCTTCTGAACCCCAACCTGCACCTCAGGCTGCTTCTAGTTCGTCAGCATCGGCAGACCTACTAGCTGGTAATTAAAATAAAATGGTCTTTTGTGGAAGTTAAGTTTGGATATTTTTTGTAGAAGTTAAGTAACAGATATTATTTAAATTTTAAGGTGCATGTTTTCTTTCCCCTTTGAGACACGAAATTGAAAAACAAGACGTTACATAATAGAAGGTTGATTATTTCCCAGGATTCTATGAAATTAGTCTTAAAAATCACATTTGTATACAAGCCACCCCTGTGTCTCCATGGATGCTTCTAATCTGCCTTACTTTTAGTTAGCAAATTTCTTTTTGTTGACTAAAGAGATAATATGCTTATGTTTGACAACTGACTCTGTAATATATGAGTCCCATTAGGAGAAATTCTCATAAATTTCTACCACTGGGTTGAAGCTGCTGCCACCTTTTTAACAAGCTGATCATTTTTCTATCTGAAAACCCTCAGAGTAATCCCTGTTCAACAGGACCATGCTGTGGAATAGATCCACACAAGATGTGTAGGGTTATTGCTTATGGCCAGCATGGGATAGATAAAATAACAGGAAATGTATCAAGGACTCAAAGACAGTAAAAGCCAACTATCAGCCTCCCTTGGGGGCAAGGCAACGTGTGCTTAATGATAGCCAGACCTAGAAATTATGACTTTTACAGGCACAGCACTTTCCAATTGCCAGAATGCAGTAGTGAGTTTCAGGTTCAGGTTATCAGACTCACGGGACACTGCCAGTTTCCCTCACTCTGACTTTACTTAGAAGGGTGCATGACAGGAAATAGCTGCAGCATCACAGAGGCCTCAGATACTGGGTTACAACTGCTGCTGCTCCCTGCCTCCTTGAGCCCTGGTCATCAAAGGGGATGCACTTTTGGTGATGAGATTGGCAAGGAGGTGGTGAGAACGTGGGTCCCATCAGCACAGGAAAGCCACCATGTCCACAATCTCTCAGCTTAAATTCTCTGCTAGCCATGTAACCTGCGATAGGGTGAGTGATTGGCTGTCTTTTGTAGTGTAATGAACAATCTTTACACCAGTGTACCAGGCTAAGGAACATTTATTCTTGGGTTAGTAATGAGGAATGGCCTCATCAATCTTCAGCATTGTAGGACATTTGACATGACGTCAAATATTTCTTCACATGGGTTATCACAAGCCCGCTCTTGACCTTTCCTTCCATCAGTAATTCAAACTGGTTGTATAATAGCCTTTCCCAGGGGCAGGGGCATTCTTTGTGTCTTTCCCATCTTTCCTGCAAACGTGCCCCTCCTGTTTGCCAAATCTACTTCATACCAGCGACAGCCAGCTGGCATTTTTCTGAATGATGAAGACTCAGGGTTCCACTCTGGACTTTGGAAGTTGCATATATGGTAAGAGACAGTGCATTTAACATAAACCACAACTGTTTTGTTGGCCAAAAAAAACCCCTAGCTTATTTGTCTTTTCTCCTGGTCTAGGTATTCTTTACAGCAGCTTCAAATTAGTCAGAGACTTTCAAGCTTTTGCTCAACCAGTATAGTTAATTCAGATTTTTAATTATAGCAATAAGATTTTAACTGGCTGCAGAAATAGCAAAATTTTAAATGGCTATTTGGGGTAAATGACCTTGTCAATTTTAAAATGACATTATTGATTATAAATTTTTGCTTTGAAGTTATAATTAAGATTGAAATGGTATATTAAATCAAATATTCTGGCTTTTTGCAGAATTCTCTCTGGGTATTCTCTCCAAGTCATTGAAATTACTGATAGGATATAAATATTCTCTCCAAGTCATTGAAATTACTGATAGGATATAAATATTATCCATATCACAGATGAAGTCTGGCTGGAAACTTGAGAGTTAAGTTTGTAATAAGCAAAGGGAAATATTATTTCACACAGTGAAGAGTAAAGCTGTCAAACTCATCTCAATGTATGTCAGCTGAAAAAATAGATGTTTGAAATATATGGACAGATTCCTGGGAGGTGGATGTAAAAATGGGATTGTTAGGGGGTATTAGGTGTGTTGAAGGATATGCCTGACTTCTGAGGTTGATGTCAAGCAGGAGAATCATACTCGTCCATTACAGACACAAATCTGAGGTGACTGCTCCATGATTCTGTGCTAATAAAAGAGTGTGTCACACACATCCTGTCTTTAAAGCCAAAAGCAGGAAAGAATATGGGCCAGTCTATGAGGCACTTTGTAATTTTGCATTCTTTGTTAGCCACATGACACCAAAAAAGAGCCATAGGAGTCCTTGAACTGATTTAAAATATAAAAATGCTTAGTATTAAATTAATAACAACCTTCACTAAATGGGAAGGTCTGCGGAGGATCAATACTTTCATCTTTTGTGGGGCTGGGAAACAGCCTGAAAATGTCAGATAAAAGGTTCAAAGGCTATTATTCCTAGAAATCTCAGATCGATCCTCATGAATGGAATGTGTTAATAACCGACTTTACCACTGAGAATGACTGGAATGACATCATCTTTAACATAATGGACCAAGTGTGAGTGTGGGGAGAATATGGGAGGGAGTGTGTTTATATATCAATAATTTTAAATTTTGACTCTCTTGACCCAAGTAATATGATTTATAATACTGTCAGTTTTGATATGTCTGTATTAATAAAACTTCTCCAAGTACATAGGCTGTTCTTTTAGAAAGACACATTTGTATGACTAATCACCTGTGATAAAAGGTAGTGGCGTCTGTAGGAGGTTGAGCACCTGAAGACAGCTGGCAGTTCAGTTACAGTGCTGGACAGTTCAAGTGTGCCTGCAGGACTCCAGAAGCCTGCTAGCTACTATCTTCCTTTCAGTTCCATAGAATACCTTTCTTAATATAATTTAGAACCATATAGAAAGAAAGATTAGTGGTTTAAGTTTTCTTATTATTTACCTCTATTCCTGGGCTCTAACACTTTTTACTTAATAGGAGAAGTTCCCCAAACTCCATATTAATATCTATAAATCTCTTGTTTGGCTCTTCATTAGAGTATAACAATAGAATTTTTCTTTAAGATAATCAGTTGATTATTTCATATCCTTTTATAGCTCTTTAAGTAGTCTAGATTTGTAAGGGCACCAACTTCATGACAACTGAGTACCACAGAGAAAAGTCATCTTTCCACCTTTTTGTCAAATTTTTAAACCTATAGGACAGGCATTACTCCTGGCTGTGAGAAAGAGGATATGTAGTATTGTAGTTAAGAACCAGGGTCTGGAAGATTCCTGTATAGAATCCTGGCTCTGCATTTGCCATCATTTGACCTTGGGCAACTTACTTAACCTCTCTCGCCTCAGTTCCCTCATCTGTGGAACGTCATGCAGTTGGCATTAGAATTAAATGAGCTAATGTATGTTTTAGGTTGAATGATCCGAAATTATGTTTTTATAGGACCAACATGGTCAAATATTTGCAATTCATAAACATTTGCCATTAGTAAAATGCTTAGAGCAAGTGCCTGGCACTTGGTGAGCCTCATGCTAGTTTGGTTTTACCTTTCACTGCCTCAGATCAGGCACTGATTTTTTCCCATTAAATAGTGTTATTGATTCACTTATGGATGAAATCTACTTATCTTATGAAATTCAGTGGCGCTAAGCAGGTGAGCCCTGTGTAAATTCATGTTTTCCTCTTTCTACTACTAAATCTCCGGTAGGTGTGTTACAAACTTCTCTTACATCCTTTCTTCCAGCCATGGAAAGACAGGATTAAATCAGATGATCCCTAAGGCCCTCCCCAACACTAAGATGATGCGATTCTAGAATATATTATCTTTTTTGGCCAAGTTTTAAGAAACTGAGAGTTAAACAGTTATCCCCACATTCACCTGTAACAAGAACCATACCACAGAACAATTGTCTAAATTAACCAGAACGATATTCCAACTTTGAGGTGTAGGATATTTCACAAAAGTCAGCTAACACAGCCACTAATCTCCCTGAAACCAAAATGGTCACATCCACAAAAATAATTACTGTTCCCATCTCTGCTTCATACTGATATTAGTTCTTTTTTATTATTATTATTATTTTTTAATCATTGTTCAAATACAGTTTTCTCCTTTTTACTCCCAATCCAGTTCCCCCTCCCACCCTCCCCACTTCCCTCCCATTACCACCCTCCCCTTAGTCTATGACCATGTGTCCTTTAAGTTTGTTCCTCTGACCCCTTCCCACTGTCCCTTTAAATTCCCTCTTCTCTCCCCTCCGGTCACCATCAGCCTGTCCTCTATTTCAGTGTCTTTGGTTATATTTTGCTTGTTTCTTTGTTTTGTTATTTAGGTTCCTGTTAAAAGTGAGATCATATGGTATTTGTCTTTCACTGCCTGGCTTGTTTTACTTAGCATAATGTTTTCCAGCTCCATCCACGTTGTTGCAAAGGGTAGGAGCTCCTTCTTTCTTTCTGCTGCATAGAATTCCATTGTGTAAATGTACCATAGTTTTTGGATCCATTCATTTACTGATGGGCATCTTGGTTGCTTCCAGCATCTAGCTATTGTAAATTGTGCTGCTTTGAACATTGGGATGCATAGGTTCTTTTGAATTGATGTTTTAGTATTCTCAGGATAGAGTCCCAGCAGTGGAATTGCAGGGTCAAAAGGCAGATCCATTTTTAGTTTTCTGAGGAAGTTCCATACTGCTTTCCATAGTGGTTGTACCAGTCTGCAGTCCCACCAGCAGTGCACTAGGGTCCCCTTTTCTCCACAACCTCTCCAACACTTGTTGTTTGTTGCTTTGTTTATGATGGCCATTCTGTCTGGTGTGAAGTGGTATCTCATTGTGGTTTTAATTTGCATCTCTCTGATAGCTAGCGATATTGAACATCGTTTCATGTGTCTTTGGATTTTCTGTATGTCCTCCTTGGAGAAGTGTCTGTTCAAGTCCTTTGCCCACTTTTTAATTGGATTCCTTGTCTTCTTAGAGTGCAGTCTTGTAAGTTCTTTATATATTTTGGAGATTAAACCCTTGTCTGAGGTATCATTGGCAAATATGTTTTCCCATACAGTTGGTTCTCTTTTAATTTTGATACTGTTTTCTTTAGCTGTGCAGAAGCTTTTAATTTTTATGAGGTCCCATTTGTTTATTCTTTCCTTTATGTCCCTTGCTCTAGGGGGACACGTCAGTAAAAAAGTTTCTTCGTGAAATATCCGAGATTTTCCTACCCTACGTTCTCCTCTAGGACTTTAATGGTGTCATGTTTTATATTTAAGTCTTTTATCCACCTTGAATTTATTTTTGTATGTGGTGTAAGTTGGTGCTCAAGTTTCATTTTTTTGCACGTGGCTGTCCAGTTCTCCCAACACCATTTGTTGAAGAGGCTATTTTTATTCTATTTTATGTTGCTGCCTCCTTTGTCAAATATTAATTGACCATAGAGACTTGGGCTTATTTCTGGGCTCTCTGTTCTGTTCCATTGGTCTATGTGCCTGTTTTTATGCCAGTACCAGGCTGTTTTGATTACAGTAGCCTTATAGTATAGTTTAGTGTCGGGTATTGTGATCCCTCCTACTTTACTCTTCTTTCTCAAAAATTGCAGCAGCTATTCGGGGTCGTTTATAATTCCATATAAATTTTTGAAGTGTTTGTTCTATGTCTGTGAAATATGCCATTGGTATTTTAATAGGAATTGCATTGAATGTGTAAATTGCTTTGGGTAGTATGGACATTTTGATGATATTAATTCTTCCAATCCATGAACACAGTATATGTTTCCATTTGTTTGTGTCTTCCTTGATTTCTTTCTTCAGTGTTGTGTAGTTTTCTGAATACAGGTCTTTTACCTCTTTGGTTAGGTTTATGCCTAGATATTTTATTTTTCTTTTTGCTATTTCAAATGGGATTTTTTCCTTGATCTCTGCTTCTGCTGTTTCATTGTTGGTGTACAGAAATGCCTTTGATTTCTGGATATTGACTTTGTATCCTGCTGTTTTGCCAAATTCCTTTATTAGGTCAAGCAGTTTTTTGGTAGAGTCTATAGGATTTTCTATGTATACTATCATGTCATCTGCAAACAGTGACAGTTTTGTTTCCTCCTTTCCGATTTGAATGCCTTTTATTTCTTTTTCTTGTCTGATTGGTGTGGCTAAAACTTCCAGTACTATATTGAATAGAAGTGGTGAAAGTGGACAGCCTTGTCTTGTTCCTGATCTTAATGGAAAAGGTTTTAATTTTTGCCCATTGAGAATGATGTTGGCTGAAGGTATCTCATATATGGCCTTTATTGTGTTGAGGAATGCTCCCTCTATTTCCACTTTGCCAAGTGTTTTTATCATGAATGGGTGCTGTACCTTATCAAATGCTTTTTCTGCATCAATTGATATGATCATGTGGTTTTTGTCTTTGCTTTTGTTTATGTGATGTATTACATTTACTGACTTGCGAATATTGAACCCTCCTTGCATCCCTGGAATGAATCCCACTTGGTCATGGTGTATAATCTTTTTAATGTATTGTTGGATGCGGTTTCCCAGTATTTTGTTGAGGATTTTAGCGTCAATGTTAATCAGTGATATTGGCCTGAAGTTTTCTTTCTTTGTTGTGTCTTTATTTGGTTTTGGAATTAGGATGATGTTGGCCTCATAAAAAGAGTTTGGGAGAATCCCATCTTTTTGGATTTTTTGGAATAGTCTGTGAAGGATAGGGGTTAGCTCTTCCTTAAATGCTTTGTAGAATCTCCTGTGAAACCATCTGGTCCCAGGCTTTTGTGTGTTGGGAGTTTTTTGATTACTGCTTCAATTTCTTTTGTTGTTATTGGTCTGTTCAGACTTTCTGCTTCTTTTTCATTGAGTTTTGGAAGATTATATTTTTTCTAGAAAGTTGTCCATTTCATCTAGGCTTTCAAATTTCTTGGCATACAGCTCTTTGTAGTAATTTCTTACAATCCTTTGTATTTCTGTGGTATCTGTTGTAATCTCTCCTCTTTCATTTCTGATTGTGTTTATTTGGGTCTTCTCTTTTTTTTCTTGATGAGTCTGCTTAAAGGCTTGTCAATTTTGTTTATCTTTTCAAAGAACCAGCTCTTGGATTCATTGATCCTTAGAATTGTGCTTTTAGTCTCTATGTCATTTAATTCTGCTCTGGTCTTGGTTATTTCCTTCCTTCCGCTTGCTGTGGGCTGCCTTTGTTGTTGTTCCTCGAGTTCTTGTAGACGTAGGGTTAGGTTGTTTGTTTGGAATGTTTCTAACCTTTTTAGGTGGGCCTGTATCGCTATGAACTTCCCTCTCAGGACTGCCTTGGCTGTGTCCCATAAGTTTTGGGTTGTTGTGAGTTTGTTTTCATTTGTTTCCAGAAACCTTTTGATTTCTTCCCTAATATCATTCTT
This sequence comes from Phyllostomus hastatus, assembly GCF_019186645.2. NCBI lineage: Eukaryota > Metazoa > Chordata > Mammalia > Chiroptera > Phyllostomidae > Phyllostomus > Phyllostomus hastatus. The sequence continues at coordinate 37,491,264 of NW_025333872.1, read as the reverse complement.
GACCCATTCATTGTTTAATAGCATGCTATTTAATCTCCATGATTTTGAGTGTTTTTGTTTTTTTCCCTTCGGTTTGGTTTCTAGCTTCAGTCCCTTGTGGTCTGAGAAAATGCTTGGTATGATTTCAATTTTCTTGAAATTCTTGAGGCTTGTTTTGTGTCCTATCATGTGGTCTATCTTTGAGAATGTTCCGTGTACATTTGAAAAGAATGTATATTTAGCTTCTTTTGGATGGAGGGCTCTGTATATATCAGTAAAGTCCATTTCCTCAAGGGTATTGTTCAATGCCACAATATCTTTGTTGATATTTTGTTTAGAAGATCTGTCCATTTTTGATAGTGGGGTGTTAAAATCTCTCAATATAATTGTGTTGCTGTCCATATCTTTCTTGAAGTCCTCTAAAATTTTCTTTATGTATTTCAGTGCTCCTATGTTGGGTGCATATATATTTACAATATTTATGTCTTCTTGATGGATTCTTCCCTTGAGTATCATGAAGTGACCTTCTGGGTCTCTCTTTGTGGACCTTTTTTGGAAGTCTATTTTGTCTGATATGAGTATTGCTACCCCAGCTTTTTTTTCCTGTCCATTTGCTTGGAAGATTTGTTTCCAGCCTTTCACTTTCAGCCTGTGTAGGTCTTTTATCCTGAGGTGGTCTCTTGTAGACAGCAGATATGTGGGTCATTTTTTCTTATCCAATCAGCTATTCTATGTCTTTTGATTGGAGCATTTAATCCATTTACATTTAAGGTTATTATTGATAGGTACTTATTCATTGTCTTTTATGTACGTGTGTTTCTCTCTCTCTCTCTCTCTCTCTTCTCTCCTCCTTAAAGCAGTCTTTTTAGAATCTCTTGCAGAGCTGGTTTGGTCGAGGTGTATTCTTTTAGACTTCTTTTGTCTGGGAAGCTTCTTATTTGGCCTTCTATCTTGATCGAGAGCCTTGCTGGATATCGCAGCCTTGGTTGCAGACCTCCGGTTCTCATTACCTGGAGTATTTCTTGCCATTCTCTTCTGGCTTGATATTAGTTCTTAAAGATACAAAGAATGTCTTTTCTTCATTTAGGAAAGTCACATGATGCTTATGCCACTCAAATAGTAAAATCACTAAAAGTAGCCAACGTGAACATTCAAGACCATCTTCTAATAGGTAACAATTTTCCAAATCACAATTTTTTAATGTATATACAAGACAAGCTAAAACCCAAATCAATACCAATTTCCAGGAACAACACGACTGGAGCATTATTGCCTGCTTTAGAGAGTAGTAATGATAGAGATTCACTGGAACCCATTTTCAAACTTATCTATTGGTTTTATGGAATGCAAGCTTAATGATTTTTGAAACATTCCTAATATTTTTTTTGGTAAGCAGTTTCTGAAGAAGAGAAGATGTAACTAGATTAGAAAGGAATTGCTTTTTTTTATACAAAAGTAGTGCTGATGAGATCTGTTTCTGCTTCTCTCTGTTGATGGAGAGAAATGACTTGCTTCCAGCCTTCAAAAGATAAATATTTAATTTGAGGTTTGCTTACTTTACAATGGTCTGATTTCCCTGCACCTTTTATATTCAGGAGTTCCCTTCATGCAACAAACATTCATTCAGTGTTTTACATTGTCTGACTACCCATGGAAACAGTGAGAAAGGAAGACATAGTTAGTGATATGAAAAGGTCATCCCCGGGATTGGTGGGGACTTGGGGGTAAGAATAAAGAGTTATGATGGGGCTTAGGCAGAGATATGTGCCTGGTGCTAAGGGCACGGAGGCATAGCACATAATTCAGTCATACCTTGTGTGGGTGGGACAAGGGTGGTTGTGTCTGATAGCAACAGAAGGTGAGGAAGCCCTCCCAGAGCAGGCATCTGACTCACTATGATGGTGCAATAAACAGCATCCTAGTTGTCAGGGGTGGGGAGGGAGCCAAAGACAGAATCGCTTGCTTGCTGTGCAAAGGCATCTGTACTCTGTGAATCTGAAAGTTATGGGAACCCAGTGAAGGATTGTAGGCAGGTAACTTTGTCAACATCTTTCATTCAAAAATCACTCTGGCTGCAGTGCAGAGACTAGATTGGAGGAAGTCCAAACTAGAAGCTCCTCTGGGTGGCTGGGAATCCGAGAACAGTATTGGGAGAGCCTACCCTTGGCAGTCGCTGCAGTGAGACTACAATGTAAATGAAAGATCAAAAAGGACTGGGTGGCAGGGTGCATGCATATTTTTCTGATTTGTATTTCATTGTTATACTGATTCAATGTGTACGAGTAGGCATTTTCTAATTACCTGGTATTGTGATTTAAAGAAATAAAAATCAAATATATTAAAATAATTGTCTGAATTTTATCCCTACTGAGACCTTCTTAGCTTTCATGTACTCTGCTATCATAATAATTTGGTTGCCACAGGTTCTCTTAACAAAGATGTTTATACTGTGTGCTATCTTACATCTCATCAACTTAAATCTCTCATTAATACATGTCAGACAGCAAGTTGCTTAAAGAATTTCTCAAAAACTAACTTCCCAGGTGCCATTGACTTCTCTCATCTACATGCATCAGTTCCTTTTCGGCCTACTCTAACTTTTTTGACTCTGTTTTTATGGAAATAAAAACCTTTACCCATGTTTAGTTGTTCCTGCTTATATGTTTCTGGAACTGTTTTTCCTAGGATTTGGGGGTTCTTTCATGGCCCCTTCTCCATCACCAGTGACTCCAGCTCAGAATAACCTGCTGCAGCCCAATTTTGAGGTAGCTTTTGGAACAACGCCTTCAACATCTAGCAGCAGCTCTTTTGATCCCTCAGGTAAGGCAGTGGTTTTCAAATGTCCCTTTCATTTGTTCTGATTATAAAATAAACCATCTAAGGTTAGTATGATGTCAGCAAACATACACATAATATTGAGTGATGATCTAGTTTTAAAACTGTTCAATAAATCTCTCATTCAGTAACAAGTAAATATTTTCCAGTACATTTTGGTAGCACTAAGAATAACCTTTAATCCCCTTCTGTGTTTCTGTTTTTAATTTATAGCAGAAATCTAACTTAACACGCATACCATCTGTTTGCATGAGCTTACAGTCACATGGTTGAGAGATGATTAATGGAAAACAAGTACTTTGTACTAAACCTTTGTACAGTAACTGAACATGTGGACACTCCCCTGCTGTTGCTTATACCCTCTGAAGCTTGCATGGCCCTCAATTTTATGAAGTTGAGACACAAATAGTATTCTTTGCCTGCCTTTAACCTTTCATCCTGCTGTCATTTTGTTTGTATTCTCTTCCATTCTACTCTTCCCATGCTGGGTCCTTACTACAAATTTTCAATTGGTGAGTTTTTGGCAATTAAATGTGTTTCAGAAACACCCTAAATATACCTGCTGCCTGACAATTTCGTTGCTTCTATTGCCAGTGCCTCTAGTTGAATGCTGTTCCTTTTCAATTTAGAGTCATTGTATAGTAGTATGTATGGTAATATGCATAGTTTTTTTATAAAAATTAACCACAAAATTTTTGACATGGCATATATTGAAGCGTGTAGCTGAGTTTGAGCTCAATTCAGGCTCCAACGTCTGCACTCTTTCCTGTACATTACACAGATTTTTTTTCATCTTTGTTCATGTTCATCAGTATTTCCACACTTTATGAGTAGGCAAATGTAGAGATGTTCTTTTTAGTGTGGTAGTCATAAGTGTGAATTATATGCCTTCTTTTATAAAATTGTATAGTCACTTGTTTCCATTGTTTTTTTAAAAGTCAGTCTCCCCTTAATTTTCTATGTGGTCTATTTTCTTTTCAATTATTCTGAGCCTGGTCTGTTTGATTTCCAGTGTTTGATGGTCTAGGTGATCTTCTGATGCCAACCATGGCACCAGCTGGGCAGCCGGCACCCATCCCGATGGTACCTCCCAGCCCTGCAATGGCAGCAAGCAAACCCCTCGGGAGCGACCTTGACTCATCTCTTGCCAGCTTAGTAGGCAGTGAGTAACAGAGTTTTATTTAATGGAAACATGTGTGATTTCCCCACTGCCTTTTCATATGTATTGTTTCAGGATTCACTTGTGGATGAGTGTGTTAAGGAGTGGACAGGAATTCTTAGTGCTTTACCTGGTACAGTTTCTTGGAAGATAAGTTGCCTCTATGCCATAGTCTAACAAATAGTTCCTATGCCCTTTTAATTTAAATGACCAAAGGTATAGTTAGCATATACAAGTGTGAAGTCAAGTGCATTGTGTATAATATGTACTTAATTTTTCATTTCATTTGGAAATGAGAATGTAGAGTAACTTAAATGCAAGATATTTACTAGTTGAGCATCCAAGGGAGTTTTAGCTACTCATTCAACAAATACTATTTATTGAGTGCCAGGCATTCTCCCAGGCTCTAGAGATGAAATTAGTGAACAAAACAGGTATAAATTTCTGTTTTTATGGTGCTCTGAAAAGACAAAGACAAACATTAAACATTTTCAAATAAATAAATTCTATAGTGTGTTAGGTCGTAAGTGCCATGGGGGAAAAAACAGAACAGGCAAAGAGGGGTAAAGAGTGCTCCAGTGTGGGAGCTAGAGCAGGCCTGGCGGAGAAGGTGAAATCGGAGCAGAGTGGAAGGTAAAGGAGTGAGCCATGTGGGTATCTGAAGGAGAACACTGGCAGGCTAAGGAGGTAGCCAGTACAAAGACCCTGGGGCAGAAGATAGCCAGGCATCTTCAAGGGACATCAAGGAGACTAGTGGCTAGAGCTAGGTAAGTGAAGGAGAGGGTCCTGGGAGGTAAGGCAGCTATAATAAGACCCTTTTATTTCAATTCTGAGTTTGATTTTTTACTAGTAAATGGGTTTAGCATTGCAAATACTTTCCATTTTACTCAAGACTCTATCAAAAGTTTAGCATATCATTTATACAGAATTTTTCATATGCATTATCCTGTGGGCATATTTTTATGTTCCACTCATTATTCTTAGTCTGGGCATCCATGAAAATGCATTGATGACACTGATGGAGAGGTTATTTGATTGTTTCTTCTTACTCTAAAATATTATCTTATTGATGGATGTATCGTCTGTAGTGGAAACTGCTTTTGCTGGACACTATAATGTACCACCCAGAAACAGAGGATTTTTACCTCCAGCTGCTGAGAGTGCCATCAGCACACAGCCCTCAGATGCCAAATCCCTTTGAGAATGATCTCAGCCGAAGAACGCTGAGCCACTTGAGGAATAGCCAAACAATTGTGATAAAGAACAGTAAATTTAAAATGCTGTTTTCTTTTTTTTAAGATTTTATTTATTTATTTGTAGAGAGAAGGGAAGGGAGGAAGACAAACATCAATGTGTGGTTGCCTCTTACATGACCCCTACTGGAAACCTGGTCCACAACTCAGGCATGTGCCCTGACTGGGAATCAAACCAGCGGCCCTTTGGTTCACAGCCTGCACACTCAATTCACTGAGCTACACAAGCCAGGGCAATAATCCAATTTTAAAAGAGTCAAATGACTTAAACATTTCTGCAGAGAATGTATGGCCAATTTGTACATAAAGTGATGTTCAACATCAGTTATCTGTGGAATGCATATCAAAACCACAATGAGATATCATTTCATACCCATTAGAATGTCCACAATAAAAGAGACAGGTCATAACCAATGTCGATGAGGGTTTGGAGAAACTGAAACCTTCTAACATTGCTGGTGAGAAGGCAACATGGGCAGCTGCTGTGAAAAGCAATTTGGCAGTTTCTCACAATGTTAAACACAGAGTTACCATGAGGCAGGGAGTGTACCATGGGACAGCCTAGAAAGCTCTTCCCCCAGGCCTCTGCTCAGCTCTGCACATGCCTCTCCTGCGCCATGAGGCCTTGCCTGAGCATCCTCTTTAGTGCCCCTGCCCCGCACTCTCCTCCTGCCCCACCCAATCCCCCTCACCCTGCTCTTCCTTTTTATTTTTCCACAGGCTTTCCATTTTACCTTTCAGCAGCCTACATAATTTACTTTCTTATTATTATATATTGTTTTATCATCCATCTCATCCATTAGGATGTAAATTCCTTCAAGATTGGGATTTTTTTCCTTTCACTGACATAACCAAGTGCTTAGAACAGTGCCTGGTATGTGTAGGGGCTCAACAAACACAGGGACCGGCACAAATAATGCCTTTCTTATTACAAAAACTTTTATTACAAAATCATAAGCATGTAATTCTGTAACATAACATTATCACACTCAAGCACACCATATGATATTTAATGTTCACATTAAAACTATAAATTATTACACCCATATTATTATCTTACCAACCACACTCAAGCAAACATTACTTCTGCTGGACCCTGTATTTGCTGACGTAATAAATGGACTGAGATTAGGGCAGAATGATTAAGCCAGTTGTGTCAGAATCCCCAAGACCAACCACCCTCACATTCATGGGTTCACTAGAAGGACTCGAGGACTCAGCACATATTTGTAGTAATAGCTAAGATTTATTACAGCAGAGCAATAAGAATACACAGCTGGGTCATCAGGGGAAAGACACAGGCAGAGTCTGGAGGAATCCACCCTCAGACGTCCTTATGCTCACTCCTTCCCATGAGGGGAAGAGCACACAAAACTGTGGCAACATGTGTGATGCTTTTGTCCAAGGACACCATTCAGAGACTCAGCACCCAGGGTTTTTATTGGATGTTGGCCATGTAGGCACTGTCAGCCTAGCATGTTCCCAAAGTTTCAGTCTCACAGAAGGAAAGCAGGCATTCAGCATAAACCATGTTGTTTATATAGTTTAGACACAGTAAGCCACCCTTATCATTAGGAAAAGTTTTATCTCAGTGTGGAGAACGATTTACTAGCTTGGTTCCCAGACGCCTGCCACGCAGACCTTCCTAAGCTAGCAGTCTCAAGCCTGCTCTGTTTACTCTTTTCTGAACACCAGTTGACAATAAAATGTGATCCTTAAGTATAACATAAAGTAAAAGAAAATGTTAGATTTGCAAATGTTTTCTAACATAGTTTCTCCTTTGTAAAACTGAATGTAGTCATTCCTAGGCAAAATATGGACTTTTTGTAGACCTCTAAGTCTTTGATCTTTTAAATGTTATATCATTTAAGCTGAGTATAGAGGTTTAAATTTTTTTTTCCTTTTATCCATTTATAGATCTTGGGATTTCTGGCACCACATCCAAAAAGTAAGTGTTTTTAAAACTATCTGGTTTTCTCCTGACAGTGTATTTGTGCTTATTTGACACTATCAAACATTGTTCTCATGAAAGTAAGTACTTTTTCTCAGGCTAGGTAATTTAAAAATTGGTTTTTATTTCATTCTGGTTTTGGGGGGGTTTTTGTTGTTGTTATTCTCTGGAAACATCCAAACTGTTGACTCCAGCTATGAAAAGGAATAATCTATTTCAGTCTCCAAGATTGTCATAAAGTTATATCTAGACATATTGGGGAATTGTGGTTTGAATACTTTCATAGCTTTAAATTCTAGATTCATTGTAATATTAATAGCTAACATTGATGTTTACAAGTCTCATGAAGGATCGATTTTAAGAAAGACAGTGTGACTGAAATAGAGGACAGGCTGACAGTGACCACAGGGGAGAGAAAAGGGAATTTCAGGGGACAATGGGAAGGGTTTACAGGAACAAATTTAAAGGACACATGGACAAAAACTAGGGGGAGGGTGGTAATGGGAGGGAAGAGGGAAGGATTGGGTGGGTGGGCTGGATTGGGAGTAAAAGGGAGAAAACTGTACTTGAACAATAATTAACATAAAATTTTTAAAAAAGAAAGTGTAAATTTTAAACAATGTACCCATCTTTTTAGATGCCTAGTTCAACGTCTCTAAGTGGATACGTTTTACACTAGATGGTATCTTACAGCACTGTAGGGCAGGCTGTAGTCATGATATAGTTGTGTGAAACCTTCTGTTGACCCAGAGTATGCCATCATGGATGATTCTTAAATGCAGCAAAGTATGGGTATATAGTATCTATGATACACTTATCTGGAAATTTTTATAACCAGTGAGGAATTCAGTTAAATTTTGTTGCATATTTTCTAGTAGAAGTGATAGAAAATTCCTGTTATCTTTGAGGTCCAAACTCTAAATTACTTTTGTCAAGTACTTTTAAACATTCTTAGATACAATACAGTAAGAGTTCTCAGTAAGTTTTAACCTGTTCTCTTTATTGTCACTGGACTTGAGCACACTGCTTCTAACCCCAAAGAAAAGTACCTCAGGAATCACATAGGATTCTTTTCTGATTAGAATGTTTTTGGTTTTTCATTTGTCTTGCACGCTTGACTTTTAGGGGAGATCTTCAGTGGAATGCTGGAGAGAAAAAGTTGACCGGTGGAGCCAACTGGCAGCCAAAAGTAGCCCCAGCGACCTGGTCAGCGGGAGCTCCGCCAAGCGCCCCTTTGGTAGGTGGCCCCCGGAGGCAGGGCAGTGCAGGCAATTTGCCCATTTGCACTTCCCTAAAAGCAGAGTGCATTTTGCTTAATTTTGCTACCAACACTGTGCTTTTTCATCCACGTTGAAGAAATATAAGCAAGATGCAATATTTACCAAAATGCAAATTTTATAGACTTTATACTTGATAAAGATTATGACCTATTTTTATTTTAATTATTTCAGAATAGTATGTGTATTTCTTGAGATGCTAATTCTTATTAGTATAATTATGGAAATAATTTTTCAAAACCATTTAATATTATTATTATCTATATTTTATTACATTTCTTGCTCAGATTCCCTATTGTCTTAATAAGTAATGAAAAGTTTTTTTCTTGCCAGAAAGATTGGGCAGTTTTCTATTGCGTAAGTGAACTTTTGTTTTAAAATGTTATTAATTCTGCTCACCATTTTTAAAATTGAAACTAGTAACACCATCTTTTCTATAAAATGCAAATACATTTTATTTCTGTATGTTAAATTTTTGTTAATATATTATTATCAGCATTCACTCTGTAAGATATAATAACACTGGTAACAAAGACTAATTACTATTTTGTGAAATTCGCTCCATAAAACCATAAAAAAGGATGTTATCAGTGTAGCAAACTGATTGTTTTCGTATATGTGCCCCATACTCAGCAAAACAAGGCTGGTCACTGTTTCCCAAGTTCATGCCTGACTTTTCACCTTTGCTTACCACCTTCACCTGTCTGTATCACACCCACCCCAAAGGCTTTCTCGGTACCATACTCTCCTTGTTGCCTGAATTAATCCTAACCATCACCCACCAACCTCAGCCAAACAAATATGCAAGGAGGTGAATTAATATAAATGGAATATAAATATTTTAGATAGACTCTATTAAAACTATTGTGTTCCCGAAAGTAATTTAAATATCTGTGTTTTGGAATTTGAAACATCATGTCTTTTAAATAATTTTATAAATAGTAATGTTTTTATGTATAAGCAGTTTTATAAATAAAAATAAGATCAAACCAATCTGAAAAATACATTTGGAACCAAAATTCACCACTAAACAGAACTAACAGTATTCATTGAATTACAAGTTATACTATAGTTTCTACAGGAAAATACATTCTGTTCTCAAAACCCACTTCCTCTGGTGACCCCACCCCATTTGGTGGTGTTAGTGAGAGAGGAAGTTCAAGGACTGATGTTCTCTGCCTTGCTGAGTCCAGAGTCTGAAAGAACTTAATCTTAAGAAGTGATTTATAACAGATAACAAGGAGAAAATTGCCTATTTTATCTATGTATTCATCTCTTTAAATCTTTCTTTGCATTATTTTAATATAATGCTTAAGAGGACTACTTTTGTATTTAGCAACACCATAAAGAGATCTATTTTAATTTTTACGAAAGATACTTAGTAGACAACTAAATGTCTCTTTTATACAGATCCAAGACTAAGGTAACCATGTATTTTATTGCCCAAACTCGGACTCATTTGTGGGTAAAAGAGAGCATAATTGTTACCCTGGGACCCGAAGCATTTACCTGTGTCTGGTGACTCAGATAGATGGTGAGCCCATAAGTACCCAGCATTCCTAGCATAGGGGGCTACACTCCAGTCTTAGGTGCAAGAATATTTGAGAGGCACTATCTTGTTGGAGGTGGAAGGAGAGCAATTCTATAAATGTATAAACTCCCTAATGAAAGAAAAAGCTTCCTTAGAACTGATCTTATAAAACTATTAATACTACATATTAAGTGTCACAATTCATATTATTGTTACCAAATTAAAGGAACAAATTTTCCTGTTCTAGTCTATGCAAAATTGAAGAGGACTTGCTTTTCTGAAAAGTTTATACTTTAATGGTGTTGTCCTTATCAGCAGGATCAAGTTTTTTAAATATATTTCATTGATTATACTATTACAGTTGTCCCATTACCCCCCCTTATTCCCCTGTACCCTGCACACCCTCTCACACCCACATTCCCCCCCTTTAGTTCATGTCCATGTGTCATAAGTTCTTCAGCTTTTACATTTCCCATACTATTCTTGCCCTCCCCCATCTATTTTCTACCTACCATCTATGCTGCTTATTCTCTGTACCTTTCCCCCCTCTCTCCTCCTCCCACTCCCCTGTTGCTAACCCTCCATGTGATCTCCATTTCTCTGGTTCTATTCCTGTTCTAGTTGTTTGCTAAGTTCATTTTTGTTTTTGTATTTTTTAGGTTTGGTTATAAATAGTTGTGAGTTTGCTGTCATTTTACTGTACATTTTTATCTTCTTTTTCTTAGATAGGTCCCTTTAACATTTCATAAAATAAGGGCTTGGTGATGATGAACTCCTTTAACTTGACCTTATCTGAGAAGCACTTTATCTGCCCTTCCATTCTAAATGAAAGCTTTGCTGGATAGAGCAATCTGGGATGTAGGTCTTTGCCTTTCATGACTTGGAATACTTCTTTCCAGCCCCTTCTTGCCTGTAAAGTCTCTTTTGAGAAATCAGCTGACAGTCTGATGAAAACTCCTTTGTAGGTTACTGTCTCCTTATCTCTTGCTGCCTCTAGGATTCTCTCCTTCATTTTTATCTTGGCTAATGTAATTATGATGTGCCTTGGTGTGTTCCTTCTTGGGTCCAGCTTCTTTGGGACTCTCTGAGCTTCCTGGACTTCCTGGAAGTCTATTTCCTTTGCCAGAATGGGGAAGTTCTTTATTATTTGTTCAAACAAGTTTTCCACTTGTTGCTCTTCCTCTTCCCCTTCTGGTACCCCTATAATTCGGATGTTGGAACATTTAAAGATGTCCTGGAGGTTCCTAAGCTTCTCCTCATTTTTTTTAATTTTTATTTCTCCATTCTTTACTGTTTGGTTGTTTCTTTCTTCCTTCTGGTCCACTCTATTGTTTTGATTCCCAGTTTCCTTCCCGTCATTATTGGTTCCCTGTGCATTTTCCTTCATTTCTCTTATTGTAGCCTTCATTTGTTCATCTAATTTGCAACCAAAATCAACCAATTCTGTGAGCATCCTGATCACCAGTGCTTTGAACTGTGCATCTGATAGGTTGGCTATCTCTTAGTCACTTAAAAGTACTGATGGTAGAGCTTTTATTTCTGTTTGGGCCATCTTTCCCCCCGCCTTTGGTCTGGTCACACCTGTTACATATGAGGGGCGGAGCCTTAGGTGTTCACCAGGGCGGGACACCCCAGTCGCTACATTGTGATGCTGTATGTGGGACCAGGGTCCAAGTGGGAACAATGGCACTTGCTCCACTCTCCGTGGGACCTCAGTCCCTTCTGCCACTTCTCCCAAGCAAACTGGGACCCTATGGTGCCAATTCCCGTGTGGGTGGACTTGTGCACCCCATGGGACTTTCCGAGGACCTCTCCTGTGAGGCTGGGAGTTTCTCCCTGCGCCTCAACCCCCACAGGTGTTTTCAATCAGTGTCCCAAGACTCTTTCCCAGCACTGGGATCCTGGGTTGCATGCAGTGCCTTGCTTCACAATCCCCACCTCACTAGGTCTGCCGGTTGCCACCCCTTGGCCGAGGTCTGACAGCTGCCGCTTGCGTGCTCAGGGTCCACCTACTGCAGTCTTTTGCACCCAGGATGCCTTATGCACCCGCCCAACGTTCTCTGCTCTACCAGCCTCTACCCGCACCCGGCTGCCCGACTCCGCCCCTCCTACTGGTCTGGATGAACGGGTCTATTTTAACTTCTTTGTTGTCTGACTTCCATACAGTTCAATTTTCTGTCAGTTCTGGTTGTTATTCTGTTTCTAAATTGTTGTTGTCCCTATCTTGGTTGTGCAAGGAGGCACAGTATGTCTACCTATGCCTCCATCTTGGCCAGAAGTCCAGGATCAAGTTTTTAATTTTTTTTTTAACAGGTTAGTTTCAGAACAGTCAAGGTGATAGCAGAGTCTAAGCTGGAGTGAAGGGGAGTGGAGAGAGGGTGGGGAGACTGCTGGTATCTAGCAGATCAGCTGTAGGTTAAAAAAATTGCTTGAAAGTCTGAGGTGAGGGTGAAAGGAAGACAAGGAAGAAAACTCTAGTAGAATCCACACACTGTGGATCATTGTGAATGAAGCCCCAAAGACAGTGGGTGCCCAGGTTTCCATGTGGGACCGTTTGCTAAATAATGAGGCCACTAGCCAAGAAGAGGAATAAGAGAGAAATACTTTAAAAATAGTATTAGCTTGGCCATCACCTCCCATCAGATCAAGATTTTTAACCACACAAGTTGAGAATTCATCAAATACTTAATTAACAACTGTTTTTTGCTTCTTTGAGGTAGGAAGGCTGCCAGTTATCTGGTTGGCAGGCACCATCACTGAGACTGAGATTAATATTCTCATTTTTTTAAATCTCAAAACTCCTTATGTTTGTTTATAAAGCAGAAAACTTTAAATTGTTAGTAAACTCCAGAAAGGTAAAGTCAGTGGGCATGATCATAAAGTAAAGTAGCCACAGCAGCTCTGGAAAGAGGAATTAGAACAGAAATAATTTATTACAAGGGCAGAGTTACATGTAGTTCTATTTCTTTTGTTTTCCTTATCACTCAGGCAACAATATAAAGTCTCTCATATGCAGAGAGCTTGTGTCTTTATTAACTCTCACTTAGTCTTATTTATAGTCTACATAAATTCACTACTATTTACTTCATTTACTACAAAGCTCTCCTTCCTTATTAAAGCTCTGGCCTTGCTTTTACCTCAGAAACCACTCCAAGGGCCTCTCCACCCAGCTTTCTCATAAAATCTCTCTTCCATTTTTCTATTCCTTAAAATATGTTTGAGTTGCTTTTTCTAAGAGTATTCAAGCAAAAGAAGAGAGGGAGCCAAGACCTATGCTTCAGAAGCATCAAAGCAGTGGTTCCCGATTTTCCTGGTAGTCTGCAGGCCCTCACCTTTGAGCAGGAGGTTGGGGGGTGCGGGCAGACATGGGGGTGAGGATTCTTTCACTGCCTTTTAAAGTTTTTATCCATAGATAAGATAAAAGGTTGCTTTTCCAATTTTGTATTGAATTTCCCCTCAATTGCTGCTTGGAGATACAGCTATAAATTTTTCAAATCAGAGAACCTAAGTTAGATCTAGCAACCTTAACAGAACTTGAATATTGGAAACATGTCTGCTGGCAGGGCTCTGTCTTCATGGCCATCGAGGGCCCTGTGTTTCCAGAGGTACTGAGACTTTAGTCCTATTCTCCCAAGCACAACAGACCTGGCAAGTTTCCATCATGCAAACTGAGAAGATACTTGCAATTCGGAAATATGTGCATTTTGCAGGGGGTCACAGAATCTGCAACTCTCTCCCTAAAAACAACTAATCTTTATATGCCTATAGATAAAATATTCCATTGAGTATTGAAAAGGAAAACAATTTAAAAACCTTAGGATAAATAATATTTGGAGAGTAAATTATTGAGTTAACCTACCATTTGAGCAAAATGACAAATTTAGACTCTCTTGAAATTATCTGACCCATTTATTTGATCAGGAATGTTTGCCAGGTCATTTTATTTTGACAACTAATGAAAACCTTTTTTTCTTTTTATTGTCTTAAGTTCTAATGATATAATTCTAGTAAATAATACAATTATTATTTATAATTCTGATAAATTACACAATTCTAATAAATTATATAATTCTATATCTGGTAAATAGCTTACCATCTTACCTGTTGAAATGATGAGTAAAGAGTGGATCTGCCCGGGCTGGCTACCCCAGTCAGTCTGAGTGTCATCCTGATAGGTCAGGTGTGCGAGTCTGATCTCTAGTCAGGGCGCAGAAAGAAATCAACTAATGGGTGCATAAACAAATGGAACAACAAATCGATGTCTCTCTCTCTCTCTCTCTCTGTCTCTCCTTCTCTCTCTAAAAAGCAATAATTAAAAAATGAATCTGAAATATAATACTTGTAGTGGGAAGGAAAATAACTTTCCCTCTGCCCTTCTGAGTTCTTGACTGAGATTGTTATAATAAAAGACAGATTAAACAGAGAAAAACAGGTTATTAACATGTATGCCTTATGTATACATGATCAAAAATTAGTAACTCTCTGAGGTGGCCTAAGCCACTAGCTTAAATGCCATCTTCAGCTAAAGAGAAAAGAAAGAAAGGTATGAGGTTACCAGATACGGGCAGGTTACCAGGAAAAGCATGGTAAACAAAAGTAAGGTTTGTTATGTAGATTTAAATCAGTGCCTTCTCCATTGACAAGATTGTCTTATGATGTAGTCATCCTTCTTCTCTTCCTTCTAGGTAAAGGAGAAACCTTAAAAATGGAGATTCCCTTTATAAATGTAAATGTCCCTTATAAAAGTTTAGCTTCTCCATTTTCAGAGGTTCTCCTATGTCTACTGTTTCTCAAAATAATCCTTATGCCAAAGAGGCATATTTAGGTGTGGCATATTCTGCTACCCTTAGGTATTTTCTTTCTTAAGAAATTTTTGAGATAAAATTCTCTTAACATTAAATTTGCCGTTTTTGCCCCAGCCAGTGTGACTCAGTTGGTTGGCCATCCTGTACCCTGAAAGTTTGGGGGTTTGATTCCAGGCAGGGCACATAGCTGGGTTGTGGTTTCCATCCCTGGCCAAGGCATAAATGGGAGACAACAAGTCAAGGTTTCTCTCTTACACTGATATTTCCTTTTCTCTCCCTTCCTCTCTCTCTAAAATCAATAAACACATTTTTAAAATTTTTTTTTCCCTGGACAGTGTTGCTCGGTTGGTAGGAGCATCATCCCATACACAAAAAGGTTATGGGTTCAATCCCCTGCTGGGACACGAAACATTGATTGGCAGGCAACCAATCAATGTTTCTCTCTCACATTAATGTTTCTCTTTCCCTTCTTCTCTCTCTAAAAGCAGTGAAAAGATGTCCTTGGGTGAAGATAAATCACCATTTTTTTAAATCACCATTTTAACAATTTTAAAGGGTAAAATTCAGTGATTTTTAGTATATTTATGATGTTGTAAAATTTTCACCAATATCTGATTTCAGAATTTCTCTATCACCCCAATAAGAAGCATGCCCCCTCCCAACTTCCCCCTCTCCCTATCCCCTGGCATCCATTAGTTTACTTTGTTCCTATGGATGTGCATATTCTGGGTATTTCTTATAAAGAGAATCATATAATATGGAGCCTTTTGTGCCTGGCTTCTTTAACTTAGCAAAATGTTTTGTTATGAAGCAAGGTCTGTTCATGCTGTAGATATATCAGTATCATTCAGTATTATGGCTGAATATTCCATGGTTTGGATGTAGCACATTCCTCATTAACTGATGGCTATTTGTGATATATCTACTTTTTGGCTCTTATGAAAAATAACTCCTATTATGTGTATATAAGGTTTTCTGTGAACATGTGTCCTTGGGTATATACCTAGGAATGGAATTGCTGGTTCCTTTGTGACTTTATATTTACCTTTTTGAGAACTGCCAAACTTTTCCACACCAGCTGCCTCATTTTACATTCCCACCAGCACTGCATAGGGTTTCAATTGTGATTTTGATATGCATTCCCCTGACTTATGATGTTGAGCATCTTTTCATGTGCTTACTGCCATTTGTATGTCTTTCTTTTTTTTTTTTTTGAGAAATGTCTATTCAAATCCTTTGCCTATTTTATAATTGGGCTGCCTTTGCATTGTTGAGTTCTAAGAAATCTTTATTCTGGATACTAGATGGTTATCAGATACATCATTTGCAAATATTTTCTCCCATTCTGTGTGGTATCTTTTTATTTTCTTGATAATTTTCTTTGACACACAAAAGGTTTTTTTTAACAGTTTTCTTTTTTCTTTTTTTCTTTTTTTAATTTTATTTTAATTATTGTTCAAGTACAGTTTTCTCCCTTTTACTCCCATTCCAGCCCACCCACTCAACCCTCCCCACTTCCCTCCTATTACCACCCTCCCCCTAGTTTTTGTCCATGTGTCCTTTAAATTTGTTCCTGTAAACCCTTCCCATTCCAAAAGTTTTTAATTTTGATAAACTTCAACTTAACTATTTTTTGTTGTTGCTTGTGCTTTTGATATCATATTTAAGAAACTATTACCTTATCCAAGGTCTTAAAGATTTACACCTGTGTTTCTTTATAAAGATGTGTACATTTATCACTTATATTAGATGTTTGGCCTCTTTTAGGCTCATTTTTATATATGGTCCAGCTTCAGTATTTTGCATATGGAAATCCAGTTGTTCCAGGACCATTTATTGAAAAGACTTCTTTCTTTAGTCATTGGTTTTGGCATCCTTGTCAAAAAATCAATCAAACGTAGATTAATGGTATTATTATCAAACTCTTTATTCTGTCAGGTTGATCTATACGTCCTTATGCCAGTACCACACTGTTTTGATAAATGTAGTATCATAGTAAGGTTTAGAACCAAGGAAGTGTGAGTCCTCCAAATTTGTTCTTTTTCAAGGTTGCTTCAGCTGGGTCCCTTCCATTCCCATTTGAATTTTAGATTCAGATTATCCTTTTTTCCAAAAGAAGCAGTCAGAATTTTGATAAGGATTCCCCTGAATCTGTAAAGCAATTTGGGAAACATTGCCATCTTAACAATATTAAATCCTTCAATCCACAAACACAGAATCCCTTTCTATTTATCAAAGTCTTCTTTAATTTCTTTCAGCAGTGTTTTATAGTTGTCAGTGTACAAGGCTTATACTTCTCTTGGTAAATTTATTTCTAAGTATTTATTGTTTTTAATGCTATTATAAATGAAATTGGTTTTGTAATTGCATATTTTGATTGTTTATTGCTAGTATACAGGGAACACTACACTAATTTTTGTATATTGACTTCATATCCTGCAACTTTGCTAAATTTGTTTATTAACTCTGATATTTTTTGTGTATGGATTCCTTAGACTTTCAATCTATAAGTTCATGTCATCTACAAATAGAGATAGTTTTATTTCTTCTTTCCTTTTTCCTTATTATTTATGTTTTATTCTCATCCCACCCTCCCCCATTTGGCAATCATCAATTTGATCTCTGCATCTATGGGTCTATTTCTGTTTTGTTTTGTTTATTCATCTATTTTTGTTTTTTTTAGATTCCACATATAAATTAAATTATATGATATTTTTTTCTGTCTGACTTATTTCCCTTAGCATAATGCCCTCTAAGTCCATCCATGTTGTCACAAATGGCAAGATTGCATTCCATCTTATTGCTGATTAATATTTCATTATATACATATTATATATCACATGTTCTTTATCCATTTATCTGTTGATGGGCATCTAGGTTATTTCTGTATCTTGGCTATAACTAGTAAATTTGCAAAGAATATAGGGGTTTATATATCTTTGCAAATTAGTGTTTTGGTTTCTTCAATAAATACCCAGATGTAGAATTCCTGGATCATATGGCAGCTTTATTTTAAATTTCTTAAGGAACCTCCATAACTATTTTCCTTAGTGGTTGCATCAATTTACAATCCCACCAACAGTGCATGAGAGTTCTCTTTTCTCCACATCCTCACCAACCCCTGTTGCTTGTTGATTTATTGATGATGGCCATTCTGATGGGTGTGAGGTGGTAACTCACTGTGGTTTTAATGTTCACTCCTCTGATGATTAATGAGGTTGAGCATCTTTGCATATGTCTATTGGCCATTTGTATGTTCTCTGTAGAGAAATGTCTATTCAGGTCTTCTGCCCATTTTTTAATTGGATTGTTTGGGATTTTTGGTGTTGAGTTGTATAAGTTCTTTATAAATTTTGGCTATTAACACTTTATTAGGTGTATCATTGGCAAATATGTTCTCCCATTTGGTAGCTCATTCCTGTTTTGTTGGTGTTTTCCTTTGCTCTGCAAACACTTTTAGTTTGATGTAGTCCCGCTTGATATTTTTTCTTTTTTTTTCTTTCCCAAGGGACAAATCCAAAATGATATTGCCAAGAGCAATATCAAAGAGTTTACTACCTTTATTTTCTTCTAGGAGTTTTATGGTTTCAGGTGTTATATTTAAGTTTTTAGTTCATTTTGTGTTTATTTTTATTTATGGTATAACACAGTGACCCAATTTCATTTTTTTATGTGTCCAGTTTTCCCAACACCCCTTATGGAAGAGACTGTCTTTACCTTATTGTATATTCTTGCCACCTTTGTCATAGGGTAATTGACCATATAAGCTTCCTTACCTGGATGCTATCTATTTCTTTTTCTTACCTTATTGCCAACTTTTGGTTTCTTCTATTTTCTTTTTTGTTTTTCTATTCTATATTTCATTTCTCTCCAATCTAATATTTATTATTTACTTCCTTTGCTTACTTTGGGTTTAGTTTGTTCTTCTTTTTTCTAGTTCCTTAAGGTGTAAATATAAGTTACTGATTTGAGATCTTTTTCCTGCTTGTGTGCTATGTATCTGTATACCTCGTAATTTGTTGTTGAAACTTGGAAATTTTGAATGTTATAATGTGGAAACTTAAAATCAGATTCTACCTCTTTCCCAAAGGCTTGTTTTTGCTACTTTTTAGTTTTTTGTTTGATTCTTTAGTGACCATTCCACACTAATTCTGTAGTCTGTGTCTTTCTCAGGTGTGACCATTGAAGTCTGTATTCCTTTATCTAAGTGGTCAGCTAATCATTAGGTAGATATTACTTAAACTTGTGGAATATAAAATATCTCTCAGCTTTTGTGGAGGAGCTGAGTTATGTGTTGGGGAACGTTTCCAAACTCAACCAGGCAGTTTGCAGCTCTGATTAGCGATCACTTACTGCTTGCTCACAGCCCCAAGGTCAGCCAGAAGCCTTCTCAAGCCTTTCCTGGGCATGTGCACAGTCTCGGGCATGTGCATGGCTTTCTGAATTCCTAGGAGTACATCTAAGCTTTTCAAACCCTAAATCCTCAAAGCATTTCATTCTCCAGCCGTTCCTCCCAAGCTTTTTGTTTAGTCTACTATTTGCTGTTATCCAATGCCTCAAAGAGAAACAGCTAAAACATTTGCCTGTAAATATTTTCCACGCAAGGCTTCAGGTAACAACTTTAGCACTAGGTGCATTCCCAGTTTGGCGAGGAAAAGAGAAGATTTTGAGCCAATCTTTCCAGTGAGCCATCAGACAAGACAAAACAAATAATGAAATATATTCTGTGTCCTCTGGTACTATTAGTCTAGTTCAAGACTACAACTGAACTAGAACGCAGTGGATGGAACTAGGATAAGTTAAAATGCCTTAAAGTTCACTATTATCGATTCAGCTGATATTCTCAAATAAGTACTTTCTAGGTTATTTAGTTTCCAGAATTCCAAAAACAGTTGATTATGAGTTTTTGCTTGTTTTGCCATTATTTTTGTGGTGTTGCTGGGCTTTTAAAGTTCCTTCACCATTTTTGCTGACATTGCTGTCACTAATATTTTCTTTTTTTTAATTAGAATTTTGCTTTAATGGTTAACTTAAATGTAATGCATTTGTAGTACGGTTAATTTTAAACATAAGGGAAATATTAGGGGGCTTGGGTCTATGATGAAAACTACCAGACCTGTACCTGAAATGGGATATGTGTGCATAGTCTATTAAATGCTTCCTAAAACTGAGAATTTTGGCCATTATGCACAATCACAACAGTCAGAAGTCAGAGAGGAGCAATTACAACACAAAAAAGAATAATTTTAAAATGGGGGGATGGAAATTAAGCATAGAAAATGTAAATGTAAACTTGTTCCCCATGTGTTTGACCCAATACCCTTAGGATGTGACAATAGGAAAAGATAAGCTAGAGGAATTTCACTCATTTACTTTGATGAGAGTGGAGGAGAGGTAGAAAGAAAACGCAGGGTGGTAAGTAAGCAGCTAGACAAAGAGCCCAAGGAGCACTACAGCGGTGAACCTCAATTTGGTAACCGTATTCCTATATTGTCATGGTGCTGGGGCCCTTTTTTAAGTTTAAAACAGAAATTTGAAAATCCTTTACATATCTACATAATGGGCATGCGTGTTTAAATTATATTCTATTATTTTTAAATCAAATTACGTTGGTTCTTTTCCTTTGTTGTTATTATGTGTGTGTTGTTTTGTGGTTTTTATGGTAGCAAGGAGCTGTACCTCCAACCAGCTCAGTTCCTCCTGTTGCCGGCGCCCCATCTGTTGGACAGCCAGGAGCAGGATTTGGAATGGTGAGTGACAACCTGTGCTAGAAATTGTAACTGACATTTCTAAGGCCTCTGCCAAATCCCAGATTAAAAAATACTGATCTAGAATATAATTCTTCCCAAAATGCAGTAAAGTAAAACTTAAAAAGTTAAGTCATCTGCTTTAGATATTAGTAGTCTACTTATGACATAATAAAGTCACCTATAAAATACTTAAAATTATTTCTATCAAAATAATTTCTATAGGCCCTAGCCAGGTGGCTCTATTAATTGAAGTGTCATTGCATACATCGAAAGGCTGCGGGTTCATTCCCCAGTCAGGGCAGCTACCTAGTGGTCAGGGCACATACAGGAGGCAACTGACCAATGTTCCTCTCATATTTCTCTCTCTCTCTCTCTTTCTCTCTCTCTCTCTCTCTGTCTCTCTCTCTCTCTTTCTTTCCTTCTCTCCCCCTCCCCCTCCCTCCCTTCTGCTTTCTCTAATATCAATAAAAATATATCCTTGGGTGATGGTTTAAAGATAATAATTATTTCTATAGTATATTGTTATGTTATTTTTGGAGTAATTTTATCAAATATATTCTAAGCACAATTGAAATCAACTCATGATCATTATACTAGAACTTTTCACTCATTACTTTTGTCACTAGCAAAGTTTAGGGTCATCTTCCATAAAGACAAAAGTTTTTATCTTTCCAAGAATTATGCTCCCAGGAGACACATAAACAACGATAAGGCCCAGTTGGGATGAGGCTGCTGCGTGGCCAGCCAGGCTGCTGCTGCACCTCAGTGATTCTCTGCCCTCTGCCAGCTTTCCCAGCACCCCTCATTCAAAATCACAAATCATACATTCTCATGGACTTGGAGCCTTCAAAATTTTCAGAAATATATTAAAGACATAAACATCAGGGCATTGCCATAGTGGGCTGCATGGATGCTGTGAACTGCTCTTCCTTTTCAGCCCCCTGCTGGGACGGGCATGCCCATGATGCCTCAGCAGCCGGTCATGTTTGCACAGCCCATGATGCGGCCGCCCTTTGGAGCTGCAGCGGTGCCTGGCACACAGGTCAGTGTAAATGTCCACTAAATAATGACATTAATTTAGACATATAAAGCTGTCATGTGGGAAACTCATGAAAAATGTTTTTTCCTAATATAGCCTGGTATCTGTTGCTTCAGAAGTAATAAAGTAAGGTTTAGAGGAAAATGATAGAAATAAGTACCTAAAGTCCCTCCGTTCCTCTCCTACTTGGTTCCTGAGAACAGCCAGGCATTTAAAGTATCTATGCATGTATTCCAGGAAAATGAATACTTCTGATCCATTGTTTCACTTTGTGTTCCCAGACTTAGCCAAATTCAAGTTTAGGGACCCAGTCGTCCAAGACTTGTAGCACTAACTTCAGTGAGTTTGTCACACTGCAGAGCCTGAGGGTACAGTCCCCATAAGACCACCCTCACTTCAAACACCAGCCACAAATTGGGAGTCCCATGGGTCCCATGGGTCCTACAAATACAAGGGTTCCCAGGACCTCCCCCAAAACTAGACAATTTCCTAGTATGACTCAAAGAACTTGGGAAGGCACTAAACTTAAAGTTACAGTTTTATTATAGTGAAAGGATACAAATTAGATCCAGCCAAAAGAAGAGATAAGAGATACATAGGGTGAATTCTGGGAAGGGTCGAAGCATGAAACTTCTTTGTCCTCAGGGAGGTGTCACCCACCTGGCATCGATGTGTGACTGTATACGTGCAATATCGCCAGCCTGGGAAGCTCACCTGAGCCTCCGTGTGCAGAGTTTTTGCTGAGGTTTCATTATATAGGAATGATTGATTAATTGCCCACATGGTTGAACTTAATCTATGCACCCTCCCCACTCCCTAAAGTTCAGAGTGGTATGTGGCCCAAAGACCCAACTCTCAAATCACATGGTTGGTTTTTCTGTCATGGCTAGCCCCCACTCTGGGTTATCTTATTAGCATAAACTATCAGGTGTTGCTTTCAAGAATCCACCTTTAATAACAAAGACATCCCTGTCGATTGGGAAATTCCAAGAGTATAGACGTTATCTACCATGATCCAGGACAAGGGGCAAAGCTCTCTTTAGGTAGGGCCGAATTTCTTGCTAAACATTGTGCTACCTTCAATTACAAAGATGCTAAAACATGTGCACTTTGTAGAACTATTTTTGCTGTTAATAGTGATAGTCATTCTGACGACTCACCTTTCTTGATTCCACTTCTACATTGCCTGGGAAAGTATAATATGTAGAACCAAAGAGGTTTCCACCATGAGAAAGTAACTCGGATAGAGACAGAGCATCAACTTATAATTTTCCCAGCTTGCTGAGCAAACCGAAACAAACAACTCAAATCCATTTTAACAATACCAATAAATGGTTTTACTGCTATGTTTTTAACTAACCATGTGGGTATTTATATGGTCTTATCCACAGAATTCCTCCTGTGAACTTTATGAATGTACATTAATCCCCTCTGCTTCCTTGAAGCATCTCTAAATCCATTTCTACATGTTCCCAAAAGTTGCTTCCAACTTTTTCACTTTAGTCCCTCAAAAGCCACGGTGACTGGGAGAGAGAATGGTAGGTGTTCAAACAGTTAAATTTAAATGTGAGAAGCCTTGGCCTTCAAGGCCATAACCACAAAACATTGTCTTCATAAGAAATTTTTTAGTCTTCTCTGAGACTAAAGAACGGAGTTGTTTTGGGGGAGATTGAGGAAGGGTTGGGGGGAAATAGTGGAGTTAAATTCTGTCTAGTTATATTTAAATTATGAGCAGGATCTCATTTGCAGGAGTGTTACCTTGATGATTGACTATATCTATGATTATTTACTACCTTTTTGAAAGAAGGGAAGGATGTTTCTATTTTTATGAACTTGGAAGAATGTTACTAAGATTTTTAAAATCTTACTGTATTTGATGTAATAATACCTTTACAAATAAATTAATAAACATTATAATTTAAGGTAGTTGTTTTCTTGCATAATACCAGTGTTACATAGTATTGATTTATTTACTTAATTCAAAGAATAAGCTTGAAAAATAGATGCTATGATGAAAACAGTGTTCTAACCATTTAATCCAATTTATAGTAATTTAGGAAAGGGTATGCCATTTTTTAGATTGTATATCCTATATCAGAGATGAAGCATAGCTTATTATACTAGATAGTAAAATAAACATGACTATGTGGCTTCAGAAAACAAAACAACTTTTCATCTTTGTTGTGATATCTGGGCAATGCCATTATTCCTCAGTTGGTATCATGATGTTATCATCATCTCACCTAATTACTAATTATGGATCAGTCCAGAGTTTCTTATCTTCCACACAACTCCACCCCTTATACTTACTTTTCCTGATCTTCCTATGAAGTATGAATCAAGTTTTTTAAGTGGAAATTTAACTGATAGATTCTGCAGTCAATGAATAGTTTCTGGACATAGTAACAAATCTTAAAATCCTTACTTCTGGAGCTCTGTTTAATGAACCAGTAAAGATGTACATTCCTGCCCCACAATCCCAGTTTTCTGAGATTTCCATCATATTATAAGCATAGAAGATTAATTAGACTCAAAGATAAATATCAGTTATTATTCTACATAGATTATGTGACCTTTTTCAAGGCCTTGTATACTAACACTCCTGCAAAAGCCTGCCCTCAGAACTTACTTATATAATAAATTAAATAATTTAGATATCAATTAAATAGAAACAAGGTAATTTAATTCTTTGCTACTTTTGCTGCAAGCTCAGTCTGATTACTTCCTATAGTATTTAATAATTAGTCTTTTCTGCAAGCTGGACAGGCAGTATTGGAATATAGTGACATTCATAACTAGAAAACTGTTTCCTCATCTGAAATAAGCAGTGCCCCAAACTTGACTGGTTTTCACTTAAAATACCTTATGTGAAATCCTAGTATATTTAGCTAATAATT
This sequence comes from Phyllostomus hastatus, assembly GCF_019186645.2. Taxonomy (NCBI): domain Eukaryota; kingdom Metazoa; phylum Chordata; class Mammalia; order Chiroptera; family Phyllostomidae; genus Phyllostomus; species Phyllostomus hastatus. The sequence continues at coordinate 37,466,788 of NW_025333872.1, read as the reverse complement.
TTAAGTAATTTTTATGTGGCTTTCTGCAAACTGTTACTTTTCCATTTTTCCTTCAAACTCACTCTCACTATAAAAGTAGTCATGTGATTTCTTTATTAGTTTAGTGGTACTATTAACTGAAAGTCAAACTGTTTTTGTACAGAGAAATTGTTTTGTGTTTACTGTATATTCATAATATCTTTATGTGACTAGTTTTTCACATCTTCTCTGACTCATATTCATATTGTTCTACCAGAGTCCTCAAATTTTTCCTTCAGCTACATCTGATATGAAAGACTTCCAAGAAAGCCAAATATCATTTGAAGTGTATTTTACAAATCCAAAATTAAACATAACACTGTGACTAAGTAGAAGAAAGTAGATTTTGTAAACCCTTAGCCATCTAATCTTCTGCATGTTTGTTTTCTGTGGTATGTGCTCTGCCTAATGCTTCTCTATTGCTTTCTGTTTCTGCTCTCTTGGGCTGGCTTTTCCCCATTAGCTTTCTCCCAGCCCTACACCTGCCACTCAGAGTCCCAAGAAACCTCCAGCAAAGGACCCATTAGCGGATCTTAACATCAAGGATTTCTTGTAAACAATTTAAGGTATCTAATACTGAGCTTTTCCTGTGGGCTTGTAATAATTACCTATGCAATGCTTAGCTGTTTCAGGTATGATATTTATACTTCTGTGTTTTAATACATGTACGTAATAATAATAATTTGAGTGTTTATATTTTAAAATCAATACTAAAAGCTATTAATGAATTATCAATTATTTTTTTAAATCTTACTTAATTTATAAAACTAATAGGAAGACAAATCTCTAAACTTTCCTTAGACTGGAAAACATAGATATTATATTGATGAAGCAAAACATTGTTCAAGCTACTTGGTAAATTGTGACTGGAATGTATAGAAAGGTAGCATTTATAATATTGCATTTGGAAATCACCTCAGAATATATTTGGCTACATATCATATTTTTATTTTGTTTAGCCTTTCTTGCTTCATCAAATAAAACTTATATTATTACCCTTTTGCTTTTCTATATCCAAGCAAAATATTAAATTTTAACATTCTAGCTTTAAATCCTAATATAATATATAAAATGATTAATAGTAAATTTATGAAAGGCACCTGATGAAAGAGAAAGTTCACTGTTAACCCCAGCACCTCACACAATGAGTAGGTTCTCAACAAATACTTGCTGAGTGTGGATGAACAGTGATCACACTGCCTTTCATTTACACAGTACTTGTCCTGTTCACTTCATAGTCATTAATTCTTTCATCATCCCTATAGGAGATCACACCCATGACTTAAACTAGCCAGATGCCTTAGTCTCCATTGCACAGCTTCAGGGACTGATCCTTGGCATTAAGTGGTTAGCCCCAGGTCCCACTGGGAGAGCAGAGTGTTGAAGTTTCAAACCTCTCTGCCCAGCATTATTTTTATTATACCCCCATGTCTGTACATTTTAAAACTTTCTCTAATGCCTACTAAGATTTTTGAGTTTCTGCTTTATGATTTTTTTCTTATAAAAAGTTAATAATTTGTCATTTTAAGACCTTAATGTCTAAGCCAAATAAATTCTCCTGTGCCTTACTGTTATCTTCCACTTCGGGTTGGCCTGGACCGATGTAGGCCTAAGTGAGACAATGAGCACTTCTTTTAGCAATTGTTTCAGAAGTGACCAGGACATTACACAGAGCAGCCTTTTATCTGCCTCTTACTCAGTAAGCTTTGCTCTCATCATATGTCAAGAATGCTAATAAATACCCAACACAGAGATCCTAGAGACAGTGGCGACCCTCAGAGATTCATAGTCAAGAGGGAGGCACACACTGAATATTTTGTGAGGAAGAGTTACCCACAGGACTCAGCCTTCAAACACCAGGAAAGGTTTCTTGGCAAAGACGACTGGTAAAGCTTGGATTAGCCAAGGAGATAAGTAGGAAGTAGAGTAATCAAAGGCATTGAATCACTGGGAATATCTCCTTTCTCTTCGATTTTGTCACTTGTTCAACTGTTCAGTGACACATTGAATACTGTAACTAAAAATTAATAATAATAACAATGGAAGTCACTGCCATTTCCTTTTTTCACTCCTCTATTGTAAAGGTTAGCTGTTCTTAATTAAAACTGAATATCTTACTACTACGATTTTTAAGTATCCAAATTCCAAAATTTTGCTAATATAATTTTTTTCTAAAACAAAACTATACATTAAAAGGTTTTTTAAATGTTTTCCCAGCTGAAATTTTAAGCTTGTTTTAAAGAATGGTGAAAAGCATATAAATGTGAATTTGGTAATACAGAAACCTTTTGTGTAAAGATTTTTTTTTACTACCTGTGAAGTAAAATTGCAAGGGAGGTAAAATGTTTAAGGAGTATATAATACTGTTTTTTAATTCAAGTGCTTTTATCTTTACAGCTGCAATTTTTGTGACTGAATAGGAAAAAATAATAATGAGTTTGGAGACTTCAAATAAGATTGATACTCAGAGTTACAAAGTGAGCCACCAGTACCAAACCCAATGCTTACTCATGACTTCTCTTCCGGAATGTGTAGCACAGCTGTGAAAGTGAACATTAGGAATGTGTACTACCTTAGCTGTTATCCCTACTCTCAAAATTGTAGTGTATTTGGGTTACTTGTGTGTAGTATGATGTAAACAATGAATGGATGTTTCTGACGCCCTCAGTGCTTTTCTGGACCTTGCCCGTGGACGGATGATGCACCTGTTGTGTGGTGAGCCATTTGGAAAGATGTGTCTGTGTTTTTGAAGGTTTCAATGTACATACAACTTTTGGACAAACCGAAACTCACTCCATAAATTCTCTTTTCTTCTATTTCTCTGTTATAAACATAGTGTGATAATATCAAATAGTAAGGAAAACACTTAAATATACAAAACTTTTTTTGGTGTGGAGTACATTTTTCCAATCACAGGAACTTCAACTGTTGTGAGAAATGTTTATTTTTGTGGCACTGTATATGTTAAGAAATTTTATTTTAAAAAATATAAAGGTTAACGTCCATGATAAATATTTCTCCTTGAAGCTACCTTATCAAGAATGGAAAAAAATAATATGAGTATTCCCTATTTAATCACTGCTTTATTAAAATATATATTTTAATTATATTTGTCAGGTTTTGCATCTAAATTGACCTATTTATTCATTCTTGATTAAATGCACTGAAAATCAAGGGTCCATTTCTATCATGTTTGTGCAAATGCAACTAGAAATGTGCTATTCAAGTGTTATTATGAAGACATCCCAAGGTATATCTGTAATTTAAAGATTACTGCAAATATTTTCATTTTATTGTGGATTTTATGTATATCTGTTAATTTAGTATTTCTTTGTGTGTTCTGTAACAAGTGTTCTTCCATTCCTCAACTGAGCTCAAAGTAGGTTTTGTTGTACCATTGTGATTAGAATTGAAACTGATTCAGAAAAGTGTATCCTTTACTGTACATACTGTATTCTTTAGTTTTTAATTTGTTGTCACACTGTCCGTGCTGATGGCTTGGCTTAAGATTGTGATGCATACATGAGGTCACTGTTGATCAGTGTCGCTAGCAACTTGGCAGCTCTTCATAAAAGCATATTGGGTTGGAAAGGCATTTGCCTATTTTTCAAATTATTTAATAGATGTACGGTACCATTTAAAAGTGGTTGTATCTGAATTTACTGTGGGGATAACATACACTGTAATGGGGAAAAATGACCTAAAACCAGTTTCAAAATGGCTTTCTTTGTATTTCAGTATAAAAACCCAGTGCATGTACGCCCTCTGAGATGCAATAAACACCTTGAACAAAGAAAATGCAAACATACCTTTCTCTGTGGTTATTTTTTAGGGGAAAAAGTCTCTTTCCAATGACACTCATAACACATACAAAATATTGAAAATTTAAAAATATTCAGGGTGAGAAATGCTCTCCGTGCCAACATAGTTTTGATAGTTTTACAATAAATTAAAAACAATGGGAAAAAAGAACAATTTTTTATCAGCTATCATTAAACTTGGCACTCTGTGGCTGCTGCCAAATAAACTGAAATTACATATTGCAAAAAATAAAAGGATGAATTTTCTTTGAAAATATGCAATTAAAGTCAGAATGGTTCTGGGAAAATTCACCATGGAATTTGAAGACCCATAACGTGGCTTAAGCTGTGATTCACTCACACACTTGCATGCATGGCCCCTGAGGCGTGGCATGTAGATTCGCCTGTTTTAATAAAATTGGGTGACTGTATTGACAATGACTAGGTTTGTTCCAACATCTCAAAAAGTAGTCCCATCTCAGCTAAAAATATTTCTCAAATAGAAGCATACTCATTTCTGAAACTAACTTTCCCTTAGTTGCCTAGTTTTGTGTCTTGAGAATTGACTTGTAGAAGCTAGGATCTGATTATGTAATATGGTTTTTTGTAGATTACATTTGATTATACATTTGTGGGCATATTGTAATAAAACTGTTGTGTTAGATTGTACATCATTTCATAAACTACATCAAGTTTAATGTGGAATTTTTTACACGAAGCTTTCCTCTTCACTGAACAAGAGCATTATTTTTGAATAAGACAATGGATCTGTGCTGTGGTGAGTGTCTTGGTGTCTCTGTAGGGAAATTGTCTTATAGCTGAGATGTTCCTGAGTCGAGTCCTCTGGGTACACAAAAAACTCAACTCTTTGGATAACATTCAGCTCGGGTCCAGCTCATTTATGGAGTTCTTCCACATGGTTAGCATGCCCTTCCAGTCTCACCTCTGCTGCAGCTCCTCCCTCTGCCTGCATGCACACTGCCCTGTGTGCGACCATGCCACTACTCATGCACAGGGACATCACGCACTGTGCTGGCCCACTCGGGTCCCTGTGCTGAAATTACCTCACCAACCCACCAGCACAACCAAATCCCACTTGTCTACCATGACTCCCCACTCTATTTTTCTCAGAGCACAATTCTCAACAACCTTTATGGCATTTAACATACTGTGTTTTAATCAGCTATGAAGATGGCATCTGCTTTGGCTGATTGTGAGCCTGAAAGGCAGGAAATGTCTCCCCCTGTTCTTATCATCAGCAACGAGCACTTCAGTAGGTGCCAGGTAAGTGTCTCAAGGATGAACACAGTATGTTAGTTCTTAGATTTCTTAGAGACCTGCACTTACCTGGATACTGCTGGGCTATCATCTTACTAAAGAATAACTCTTATATAGAGCTCTTATAGTTAAATTGTATTAGATTTTTAATAATTCCACTTACTGAAATAGAATAACTAATACCAATTAAAACCCATTGAGCTGAAGTTTTGAGTCAGTTTATATGTGGTGTAATGATTGCAAGCAGTTCTCAGTATTACAGTGTCCTTTGTTTTCTGTCTTTCATGCTGTGTATTGTACTTAAAAAACGAAGAAAGACAAAAGATTTGGGGGGAGGAGTCATGGGTTCAGAAAAGGAGGAAAGGAGTAGATATGGAAAAGAAATGAGAACTTGATTCACAGAAGATAAATTCTGCAAAGCCCTCTTTCAGCCTTTTAAATCGGCACCTTGAACAGTGTAGCCACAAATGCTTGTTGGTGGAAAAGGGCACAGCCTTGCAACAGCGATCACCGTGCTTCTTGTGTGGGAGTAGTCGAAAATCAAAATGAGTGTTGTTTTCCTTGGAAAGTCACATTGGTCTCTGTTTTTGAGGCAACAGGTTTTGTGATAGTTTGCCATTTATCCTCTTAGGCAGTAAGAAAATTTCTGTTTCTTGTAGCCTTGCTGAGAGCAGATTTCACTACTGGATACCTATTCAGATTTCCTCTGTGACTGAAAATGTATGAGGGAGCAATGTTTTGTGATTTTGTGATACGGTGATTAACCTTAGTTAAACTCTCAGAGCTGCAGCACTAAACCGTCCTAGTTCCTTTCCACTTCTGACACGCATCTTCAAACAATTCCTAAATACAAAGTGATTCTGTAAATGAGTCTATAATAGTATTCTATAACTGATTTACAGACAGAGGTTTTCAAACTCTTTGGACTCAGGGCTAGAATTTTAAATGTATTGAGAACCTCCAAAAACTTTGCATACATGAGTTATATCCACCAATACTTACTTACTAAGTTAGAAATTAAAACTGAGAAATGTTTAAATGTGTCATTCACTTGCAATAAAAATATTAAAACCATTATATATTAACAAAATTTTTTTGAAAAATTACAATTTACAAAAAATAATTTAGAAGAGTTTTGCCATCTATGCAGATTCCTTTCCTGTTAGACTTAACAGAAGACAGCTGCAGTCTTCTATCTGCTTCTGTGTTCAATCTGTTGCAATAACCTATGTCATGCACTCACTGGAAAATTCCACTGTGAGCACATGTGTGAGAAAGTGTCTCTTAGTATTATTATGAAAATAGTTTTTACCTCACTGTATTGTTGTAAGAATAGGTTTGACTTTACAGACCAGTTGAAAGGGTGTCTGGGATCTTCAGGAGTCCCCAAATCACACTTGGAAACTGACTCTTGAGATCTAAAAGAATTGTTCTTGTGTTCTTGAAAGAGAAAAAATTGACTAGTAGACTACAGTGTTGTGTGTGTGTGTTTATGTAATAACCCCACCACCACCACTGTTTTTTGTCCAGTGCCTTTCCAAACGCCAGCCTCCACCACCCCCACATTCCTTTTTAAGCGATGCTGAAGTTTGTGCAGGAACGTGCTTTCTGCATCAGCCTGCGTGGAAGGGACTCCATGCTCAGCCACCCACTGTTACCTTAGGCAAGTGCCTCAACTTCTCTAAACTTGTGTATTCTTATCTGTGGAATGGAAAAATATCTATCTATATACTTACTATTTAGTGAGATCATGCAAGCAGAACACTTGGCAAAAAGTAGTGCTTGAGAGAGATTGCTGTTGTTACTTTAAAAATTATTGTGCTTATTTTTGCTATAGATTTTCTCATTTATCTCTGATTGTTAGGACACTAAAAGATGAAGAAGACAGAAGTATAAAAATAGGCAATAATTATTATTAATATCAATGTTATTAAGAAGTATCTTTAATGAAGTACTAAATACATGTAAAAATTTGGTAAATGTAAGTACTTGCTACATGTATAAATACAACTCACAATTCAATACAGCTGGAGAATTAATGCATTGTCAGCTGGGAAGGGCTGCCTGGACAGGGCACAGACAACATCCACGACATTGGGAAACTCAATGTCCTAGAGAGTCCTTCTTAGTTACAGTTTCCAAGATCTAATGATGCTTCTTAAGAACAAAAATGAAGGATGCTAATATCATAGATGGTTTTGTCCAACAGTAAAATTAAAGATGTTTCTACTTGGAGATCAAGACATTTAATAAATATATTTTGACAGTGGCTTTAAAAAAACCTGAAAGAAAAATTTGGAGATGATTTGGCTGAGATGAAAGATGCTGTTGAAGTTAAAAATATTCAGAATGCACGTAGTGTGCGTGTGGCACACAGTTGCAGCCAACAGGGCTGCAATGGGTAAACAATTTTGAACAAAAGCCTGTGGCTACGTGGAACCATAACCTGGAGCAGAACCCGGGCCTGCAGACAGCAGGCCTCCAAAGGGGCAGGAACTAGAAGGGTCACTTTCCAGCAGTGGGAGGGGGACACAGTCACCTCTCAGTGGTAGTGTTCTCTGCTCTTCACCCAATCTTTAATACTATATTCATTTCCAGGTACCCAAACCTTCGTGGTTCTTCACTCTCTCTTAGAGTAGGAACATTTTGGGGGTAAATCAACTAATTTTATAATTTATAATTATCTTTATAAAAAAACCTAAACAAGAAATTAAACCTTACAGTGTGAAAAGCCTTACAAATACATGCCAAGGAAATTTGGATATCTTATTTTTTAAATCATCTATTTTGGGTCACATGGACTTTGGCATTCTACTGAAAACAGGAAGTGGAGTTGTGACCCTGCATGTAACACATCTGATGTAAATTTGGGGCCATATTTTTAGAAAACCTATCCCTTCTCTCAGGGGAAAAAATATGGCTTCAAACCTAAACTGAAAGGAACATTTGGTTTAGAAGAGATTAGCAAGCATGTGGTTGCTATTTGATTGAGTTCAGAACAAAATACATGACTGATTGGTGGATTATATGTTAACTAATGAATTAGTTCACTATAAAATCACAGAATTTATTATTTAATGTTGTTGTCCTTGTTTTATATATGGGTATTACTAAACTTATTGATGAATATTCTACAAAAATGTTAAGCATACATATCTAGTTTTTCTGTCTTAGTTGGTGATGTCACTACCTCTACCTAGTGTCCCAAGCCAGAAATTTGGGACAAGACACCCTCAACCCTTCTCTTCCACAGTCAGTGAGCCACCAGGAACACTGAACCTTCTGCTGCCGGAATGGCTCACGAGTTGTGCTCTCCTGCCTTTCCCACTGCCGTTTCCTGAGTACAGCAGCTCTTCACTCTAACAGCAGCTCTTTGTCTCTAACCCCCACAAAAACCCACCCAGATCCTGCCTAAATGGTGCTGCCGGGTTTCCTTCTCAAGTTTCCATCCAGTCACATTTCCTTGAGTTAAAAACCTGCATCAATTCTTGGTTATCTAAAGGTTCAAGTCCAAGCTCTGTAGCATGGCATTCAAGACCAGAAATCTATTCATGGCTAGAAATCTAGCTTGGAAGCCTCAGTTCTGGTCATCTATCACCACTAAGGGACGATAACCCCCTATCCCAGCTGTCCCCAGATACTTGTGGTCTCCCAAACACTGAGCAGTGTCATATTTTCGTGCCTTTGCACAAGCAGTGTCTTCACCCTCTGAAGCCCTCCACTTCCCCAAGTTCTCCACTGACAGTCCGGCAAACTACAGCTCGCCCCTGAAAACCCAGCATAACTGCCACCTCCTTTAGGAAGCCTTCTTCTTACCATCTCAGCCCACCCTGATACTTCACCTTTTCTACACTTTTTAAAAAATGTATTTTTAAAATATACATCTGATTTCCTTACTGTACTATGAATTCTTTGAGGAAGGGTAGAATCTAGGACTTACCTCTGTTTTCCATGTGCCTAAGTTTAGACTCAACAGAATTTTGCTAAACTTTTTGAATTGATCTAACCTATATCAAAAAGTGTATTATAAATAATAAATATATAATGCAGTAGTTCCCCTTATCTGAAGTTTTGCTTTCCAAGGTTTCAGGTACTCACAGTGAATCACAGTCCAAAATATTCAATGGAGAATTCCAGAAGTAAACATAAGTTGTAAATTGTGTGCCAGTCTTAAGAGCATGATGAACCTGTCTTTCTGTCCAGCCCTTAAAGTGAATCATCCCTTCGTCCAGCATGTCCACACCGTATACACTACCCCCTTCGCTGTTAGATCAATTGTGACAGTATTGCAATGCTTGTGTTCAAGTGACCCTTATTTTACTTAATAATGCTACATTCACCTAACTTTTATTACCATATATTATTAAAATTTTTCTATTTTATTCTTAGTTATTGTTGTTAATCTCTTGCTGTGCCTAATTTATAAATCAAACTTTATCATAGTTATATATAAGAACATATGCTCTACCGAACATATGTAGAGTTCAGTACTGTATGTTACCATCTGGGCTGAGGGCAGACGGGCCACTATACGGAGGCCTTGCCCACTGGGGAGGTCCCCAGCACTTCTGAAGATCCTCTGCCCCCTGCCTGATGTTGTACTGCTGTTAACAGCATCCTGGCCACCCAGTCGGCTCTGGAACACTCACGTATGTACTCAGGCAGTCTGATCTGCTGTGGGACATTTTTACTGCAAGAAAGCCCTTCTTTATTTGAACCAGCAACTGATTTTTATATAAATCTGTGGCACTGCAGCATGCTTTGCACACAGGTGCACAGCTTGTTAGTAGCTATCAGAATATAAAATGGACATTGCTTTTGATCAGCAGTCTCCCTTTACGAATATTTTATAGAAATGCTAAGTTGAGTGTATAAAAGTGTGAGGACACTCCAAAACTACAGAAAAGAATACCATCTATGTATTTGATTGTTTTGCCACCACTTTTCTTACCAACACACTTGGGAGAGTTTACAAGAAAAAGTATTAAGGCAGGTAAAACTGGAGGAAATAGAAAAAATACCACTGTGCACAGAAGAACTGTGTGAGGAGGGAGAACAATCAGTTTCTGAAAGAGAGGTTATGAGAGCGGTTCCCAAACCTGGTGATGGTTGTCATAACTTGGAGAGTTTTATCAAATATAGATTTCTGGGCTTCACTACTAGGGATAACAGGGGAGATCTCGCCGAGGCCCTCGAAACGGGCTTTCTAAAATAATTCCCTAAGCTATATCAATGAGCAGCCAAATTTGGAAACCACTGGGCTAAGGGAAACCACTGAAATGTCATAAATCCAGTGGACTATGAGTCGGTAGCTCTATTTCAAAGTTACAGATGATTCCAGCAAAACAGAAAACCTCCAAATACTTCAAAATAGAAAAGCCACAAAGAGTATTTTTGTTTGATCTAGCCTAAAAATGGACACATTTAGTTACAGGTTATAAAAAGGTAGTCCATGCAGCATTATGATACACTGGTTTTTAATCAAAACTGAAGCTTTAGTTTGGAAGTATGCACTGGAGAGGCCTGGGGCTCTCTGTGGGCTGACGGCTGCCCGGGACTTCTGCTCTTGGAGCCACCAGAGTCCTGTACCAGCGCCAGGCAGTGCGCCACTGCGCATGTGCTGAGTGCTGCGACATGGCTCGCTTTCTCAGGCCACAAAGAAAGCCTTTTACAGTAAACGTTTCAAGTACAGTGGCCAAATACTAAATTCAGTTGTCTCAGAAATAACACACTTTTATTTTTAGGCAATTGCTTGATAAAGTGGTACTTTGGTTTGGAAGTAGAATCTTAGCACCAAGCTCTTAATTTTTAAAAGAAAAACACTTTTGTGGGTTTTGCAAAGGAAATTTTTTTTTTAATTTAAAGGTTGTATCTTCTAAGTTGTTGGCTGCAAATTTTTCTAACAATTGATCCATTTAAAGTAGTTTTGAGACAAAAAAAAATATCACACGTCCTCCCAGAAGTCTACTGTGTATTATCAAGTTCTTTCTTTCTATACCCTGAGGTTTGTGGTGTTTTGTGATCTGGTATCTGGGCCAGTAGTACTAGTTTAAATTCTAATTAAAACGAAATTGCAAAGTTTTGACTCCTATGAATGATGGGGAGGGTGTGTGGAACAGGAAGGGGCTTCTCCTTATCTTCCAGAAGCCTTCATACTCTATAGATTGTTCTTGGTAAATTCCTGAATTCCTTAGCTAGCTGAGAAAAGATGAACTTCAATAGGCAGTTCTTAGAAAAATATTGCATCGTTTGTTAGCTACACTCAGTAGCTGATGGGGAGGGGAAGATGGCTCTTTTCAGAGAACAAGAGCTGTTTCACCCCAATCCTCCCAACACACCCACCAGCACCACACTCACACACACTCACACACACTCACAGTAGTTCTTCTGGGATGACTGCTGGTCTCTGCTCTTAGGATATTCTCTTCTTTCTTCCTTTCAATTATATTAAGTAATTTCTATAATCTTATAATACTAATTGTAAGTCAGGATAGTATATTTGGTGAACATTTACTTTATACAGGGAAGTCCACTAGGCTATTTTTTCCAATTAAAGGTATTTTTTCTGATTTTTCCCATTACACATAGAGTTGGCCTACCAACTCCATGCATAAACTGGGTACAGCTGTATGACATATTCTAAACTTTCAATAACACATATTAACATTTAAAATAGACAAATATTTTAACAGTTTAGGATTTGTGGGATTTACTAAAATACTGGGGAAAGAATTTTTTCTTGACTTTTGAGATGAGAATTGTATTTTAGTATTAAAACAGCCAACTCTATAGACCAGCAATATTTCTATTCTTTCAATTTTTAAAAAATTATTTTTACCATTTAGCTTTTTAAAACAATACTCTTAAAAAATAGGTTGAGATTATTTGATGAAAATTTCTGTATAAGGTAATGCCTACAAAACTCATACTGAACATACCTAAATGTTATATTGATTACACAGTCATTGTAAACACACTGTATATTGTCATGCTTTCATGCAGTCACTTGCATCCAAACTGCGTAGCTCTAAACTACTGTAATTTCATAGTCTTTGTACCTTTTTAAAAGTTCTTTGGTATGTCTGTTGCTAGGCTGTCACTTCATGGGAACTGTCCTAGACTTGCCTTGGCAGCTGCCTTCTACTTTTAGTTTGGGAAATCAGATTTCCAAACTTGTTAAGATTATCTCTAGAGTAAAAGTCTGTGTCATTCATTTTGGTTATCAGAGAAGAATATTTTTTCTGACATTTGGGATACTTGAAATTACCAGCCAAAAAAAAATTCTACATAAGTGAGATATTAATTGTATGGTATATTATAAACTATTGATGAAATTAAATGTAAAATTCAGAGAACAGTAAGGAAATGAGTAGTGACTAGGCTAAGCAAAAGCCTAGAGGAACTTTTCAAAATCATCTGTATTCAGTTGTATGAACAGATTCCAAGGTATTTCCCTTCACATGTGTGAAAGTGAACACACTTTTCAGGATATGAATATATACAGAAAAAAATATAATAACATAATCCAAGTTTGAGTCTTAGTAAAACACTTATAAGTATATATAGGAATATGTTCATATAGACAAAGTTTGGTAAAACCACACTGGAAGGCAAAAACAGATCATATATTCACATATTGATTGCATTGTGAATTGAAGTAGGTATTCTAAGTAGCTGACTTGTTCCCAGTGCTTGAAAAAAGTGAATAGATCTTAAGATATTATTGGAAATTTAAAAATATTTCCAAAATAAAAATATTTTGGCAGCAAGTTCTGAGACAGAGATTTTCTTTTTTAATGTTTCCTGGGGGGAACAGAGGGATGAGGAGTAACTGCAGGAGCCTGGACTTGTCAGTTTGAAGCCATTTTTATCATAAACTCAAATAAGTCAGTAGGGAATATGGCAAATATCTGATTTCTTAAGTGCCACAACATTCTGATATTAAAATTCTAATTATGATATTTCCACTATTTAAACATGTATCTATACCTATAATACAATATGCACTTAAAATAACATCTCTAGCCTTTTTGAAGCCTTATCATGTACCAGTGAATAAGTACTGCCCTCAATGAATACTTGATATTTTAAGCATGTATTGATCACCTCCTCTGTGCCACGTATGAACACTTGAGATTACCATAATGAACGTCGGGAGATGGTGATTGGTTGGCCTAAGCTGCCATTCATACCTCTTTACCTTTGTGACTAGGATCTTTGTGAGTTCCCTCAGCCTGACCCAAGATGCAACTTGTGGGTTTAGAATGGAACCTATTATGGGCTAAATGTTTGTGTTCTCCCTGCTCCCTGCAATTCATATGTTGAAGCCCAACCCCCAAAGATGGGGCCTTAATGAAGTAATTGGGGTTAAATGAGGTCATGAGGGTGAGGTCCTCGTGATGGGATTAGTCCCCCTTAGGAAGAAACACCAGGACTCACAAGCCAGGTGGGTGCCTACAACGAAAAGAGGTTCCTGAATGAAACCTCCCTTGCCAAAATTCTCAGTCTTCAAAATTGTGATAAATCCATTTCTATTGTTTAAGCCACCACTCCACGGTATTTTGTTATGGCAGCCAAGCAGATTAAGACAGCACCTCACGTGTGGGTGAAGTGTACCAGCCCTGACTGGGATCACAAGTTACCAACATTTTGACTGCGATGCTCTAGACTGTTTCACTATATGGAAGAAACTGCTACTTATTGTTGCAGAAAGGAGAAGACAGGGAATTTTCTTCCTAGATTTTGTGTATAAGTAGAAAAGAAGCCCATCTGAGGGTGTTTTCTCCCCTTTGTTGAATGATAAACCGAGAAAAAACTAAATTCTATACAGTGAACCCATCTGATGAGAATGTGATTTCACCATCGATTAGACTTAATCTCCTAAATATTTCTAAACCTTATAACTTGGCCATTGAAGAAAGAGCAGTTTGAGCTAGAAAAATCAGCTTATTAAAAAGATTCTGCTGTTAATTAACTGGAGATGTTATATAAAGCAGAATTTATAAAAAGTATTTGTTAGGCTTTTTAAAATCAGTAACCAAAATATAATTGTTATGAGGAAACCATTTTAAGAATAATGATGCTATTTCTGGATTATTTATAGCTATAGATTCATATCCTTACAATGCCCAGTACTTAGTTCAATTGCCTTATCTCTTAACATTCTTAATTTATTATCATAATTCATTTTTAAGAGAGTAAATACCTGATTTACAACATAAGACCAAAGAATTATAAATATTGTAATTGAAATGGTCAACATTGGTATAAAATCAAGAGAAACAATATAATTTTTACAATTTGTAGAAAATTGAACTAAAAATTTTAAACAATGTTACATTCCTGAATTTATTTTTATACCTAAATAATATTTAGGTTTTTTTATCACTGGACAAACTACTTAAAGAAAATAGTATGGAGGGAAATTAAAATCTAAAATGTAAAGATAAACTAGGTAACCTTTATGGTTTCTTCTAACCCTGACATTCTTTCTATGAAATAAGAATTTCAAAGAATTCTTTGATCTACAAATAAAAGAGGTAATGATTTATCCAGAAGTCTGATCTTGATCATACATAAGCTCATCTCTTTTTAAAAATGAACATTTGGGATTTAACTAAGAAGTATGTTAGAAAGAAAAAAAAGTCTTATTCTGCCCACACATGTATCAATTGGAGCATGAAAAAACATAGTCCTGGCCAGGTAACTCAGTTGATTGGAGCATCATCCTACCATGCCAGGGTTGCAGGTGCAATCCCCAATCTGGGAACATAAAAAAATAAAACTAAAAAAATAACAATAAATGCATAAATAGGTGGAACCACAGATTGCTGTTTCTCTCTTACCCCCCTCCCTGAAATCAATAAATAAATATTTTTAAAAGATAAATAGAATAAAATATGTTATTTGAGTAAAGAAAAGTCTACAATTTTTAATTTCAATTGTTTTATAAATAGTTATTTCAATTCAAAAATTGGGTAAGTTTCTCTACATAGTAAGTCAGTGTAGTCCCTAGCACAAAGTAGGTGTCATATGTCTGTGAGTATATTTGTTTAGCTAAGTGAATTCAAATTAACTTTCTATTTCAAACTGATTAATTATAACAGAAAAAGTATATAAAATATAACTTTCTAAGGAATGCAGTACATACTTTAGTAGTCCTAAGTAGGTCATATAAGATTCATAATTCAGTTAGAAAAGAGAAAAGGAATTAAATAAACCTCTTCAAAGAAAATGAGTGAAATGTTATATTTTTTAAAAGTACAATAATTTTAAGGAAATTATGTATATTCAGAATTTAACCTTACATACCAAACTATTGACACTCTAAATCCCAGGAATTATTTTCTAAGATTGTGAGATGAAGTTTGGTGTGTGTTTGCAGCAAGTGTGCAAAATTCACCTTGAAACATCTTTAGTTGCAGTGATCATGTAGATGATTTAAAAAAAAAAGATCTGAACAAACCTTTGAGTCAGTAGCCCTATTCCATAGCACCAATGATAAAATACTGCTTAATGGCATGTGTTTAGAATCAAATAGAATCATTTTGAAATAAATGACCATTAATTTAATAATTGCTGAAACCCTACACATAAAACATATATACAGTTATAACTGATTTATTTTTTAAATTTTTATTGAATGATTTTTAACCAATTCACATGATAAAGAATGTACACTTGTATTGAATTTCAGCTATTTTGGACACCATTTACAAAATCATTTTATCATAAGCTGATCAAATATCCCTTTGCATACTCATCAAGGATTTAACTTTCCGTTTGTAAAAACAATTACACTAACAAAATAAATTTGAACTCCAGCCCAACCAGCGACTTGGATATGTCCTGGCAGAAGAGAATGTGTGGGCTAGAAACCACCAGGAAGAGCAGGCCACGCAGTTCCTCAATGTTATGGGTTACTCAACTACAAATCACTGAAACCCTTTAAAAATACAGGCTTGAACGAATGCCCTTTTACAGCCATTCAGCTAACTAACACCTACAGGTTCATTCAGGCAACAGCATCCAGTGCCCCAAGGCAGCCACTGGACTCTCTCTGTCCGCTTAGGCTCCGTGACGGCCGGAGTGAGTGGGCAGCCTTGGTCCCTAATGAAAATAATCAGAATCTTCTTTTAAAAACTATCTTAAATTATATTCATTTTAAGGCATTTATTTAAAATTACTAATTAGAGAATTCGCCAAAATAATATGCCTATGACCCTATGAAGAAAGCTGGATTTTGTCAAGGGGGAATAAAGGCCCTAAAAAGACTATAATTGCTTGTCCTAAAAATACAATACCTCATACATAGGAGACCATGTAGCATAAAATGATGAGCCTTTCAATTCATGATCATTTTTAACTGTTGAGCTGCCTTCCCTAAACATGCATGGAAAGTTCATGGTTTAAACACTAGTTAAATCAAAACTTGAGATCTTAAAAAGTCTCAGCTTCCCTACTTTTAAACTAGACTTATTTCATGGAACAAAGTATCTCTCCCGTTTCAAATAGTATACAGTTCAGTTTATATTTTTCAAAGCAGGAAAATAATTGACAGTTTTGTTCGTAAAGTTATTCCTTATCATTCTTTTAAAAACAAAAAACAAAAACCTGATGTTTCACAGCCCCAAGAGGAAACAATATAAACGCTGAGGGCATGGACTGAGTGGGCCCATCTCAGGGAGGTACTAACTGTCGTAAATTTTTGTCTCTAACTTAATTCTGAATATTACTGTCTACCTCTGTATATGCAGTTTCACATTTAGTATGCAACTGGCATCCTATTAGATTCTTCTAACGGTAGGACCCTGAGAATAAGTCCATTGAGAAATCACATTATTTATAGTACCAGCTTGAAGTTTTAAAGAGTGTCTAATTTTTAAGAAAACAGAAACATTTTTTCCACGAACCAAACTTACCATTGTGTAAAGAAGAATATATATATATATATATATACTTGGCATTGAAATGCCCATCTAGTTTCAGTATCTTTACCTAAATTTTTCAAATGTAAGAAAATCTCCTAATTTTGAACAAGTACATTTATAAAAATGTTGAAATGCTATTAATTAAATTCAAGTCCAGGCATAACCTGTGAAGTGATCTCACTACAATAATCAGAACTGGTTTTCTCTCTGCGATTTCGCTCATCCATGGCCTGGTTTCAGGTTCCTGTTATCCGTAAGTACAGTTGGCGTCATCTCCGTGAATCCAGAGGCAAATCTGGGCATACTTGAGGGGAGTGATACGCACGGCCACGTTGTAGTCCTTCTGAGCACCATGGACATCCACCCACTGGTGGCCTGAATAGACCGCAATGATTTTGCGCTTCCAGTGTTTTTTGTCTGGCTCTTTGAGACGCAGATAGACCCCGGAGCCAGTGGAGCCCGACTCCGCATCGCAGTATTGATAGAGGAGATCATTGGATTCATCGGACACACTACAAAACCGGTACACCAATTGATCTGCTCTATCGTGATCAAATCCTGAGAAGTGGATCATTCCACCCGGCAGCTTCTTGATGGTGGGACTGACTCCTAGTTCCATGTATTTCTTTTTGTGAGCGCGCTTCAGTTCCAGAAGAGCGTAGTCATAATCCAGGGCGGCATCTCCACTTTCTCCTGTAGCCCAGCCTTTGGGAATGTGTGTATTCTTGACCCTGGTCCACTGGAAGGTGGGCCTGCCCTCAGCGACTCTCTGGCCCGGAGCAGATTCCTTTCTTCTTCTTCTTCTTCCAGCCTTGGCTGTCTCCTTCAGATTATCTTTGCTACCCTCTCTTGGGTCACCACCAGCAACTTCTCTCCTGCTCCTCTTAGAACCCCTTCGTTTCTTGCCACCTCCTTTATTTCTCATCTTCAACAGCCCTACCCTAAGCTTTTTGCTCCCTTTGATATAGTCCTTCCCATCGTGCACACAGTGGGCAGCTGTTAGAACGTGACGGGGAGAAATGAGAACACCACTGCAGCCGGTGGAGAGCTTCACCGCTGTATTGAAAGGGAAATTGGTTAAGAATCTTTTGTCCAAGATGCTGAATCTGCTGTCTGTGCCATACACCTGTCTCTTTCTCCTAACAGGTGCTCCTTTGCTGGAGATATTTTGAGTTGGCTCAAGGACCAGACCTTGAACTTTCACTCTGGTCAAGGTTCGGGTGCCATTCTCAAAGATAGTCTCATAGGAAAGGGAATCTTCCAAGTCTGAAAGGCTGGGGGCTGGGAGTTCTTTCTGACATTCGATGCCACACACTTTCCTTAACATCACCTTAGCATCTGCCTCAAATGTGGGGCTAGTGAGAGGGAAAGTTCTCTCACTGACAACCCGGGGTACTTTTCTCAAATGCCACATGAAATCCTGTTCCATCTCTGACCCATCAATGAGGGTCCACCCAAGGGTGAAAAATATCATCCAGAATAGCGTACTTTCCATTTTGTTCTTCTCCTTTGTCCTTAAAAATAGAAAAAGAAAGAGAATCTTTACAATATTTCTTTTTAAATGTTACTTATCCATGTCATTTAGGCCTTGGGTCCTGAACATACCTTGACTACAAATAGGAGTCCTTATTTTCAT
This sequence comes from Phyllostomus hastatus, assembly GCF_019186645.2. Classification (NCBI taxonomy): domain Eukaryota; kingdom Metazoa; phylum Chordata; class Mammalia; order Chiroptera; family Phyllostomidae; genus Phyllostomus; species Phyllostomus hastatus. Next base: position 37,448,126 of record NW_025333872.1, on the reverse strand, counting down.
TGTACTTAGGTTTTACTGCAATCAAACACCCTGCCAAGTAGGCTCACAGATTTTTCCAAATTCAGTACACTGTTGTTTGCCCAGCTTTCCCTCCACGAGCCCTAACTCATCTCTCCCCACCCTGTCCCACCATCTCCATCTCCACCTCCCCAGACAAACCAAAACATGGAGAGTAGGACACAATAGCTCTTGTGGACTTCTGTTACTAAGTCACGCTCTCTTTCTTCCTAGGTCTCCTACAACCTTACTTCCAAATGATTTAGACATAAAGATAGCAGCAGATATTCTGTATTTTCCCTGCTCTTGGCTCCTTAAAAGCAGGGACCATGAAACTCCTCATCTCTAGAGTGTAAATGCCTAGCACAGAACCCAAAACACAACCATTAGAATACAGGGAATTTCCCTGAACCATGGTATGCAGACCCAGCTGATTGGTGACATAATTGAATTCACCAGATACACCTCTAAAAGCCATAGACTCAGGCAGAGGTTTTTAAAATAAATAAATGAGTTCATCTGCTATGGACCTACCTTGATTTTTATAAGCAGAACCCCTTATCATAAAAAGGAAATATGCACAGGCCATTTATGCTAAAGTAAGAAAAATGTTCCCTGCATTTTTTTTAAGCAGAGTTATGCCTGGAACTACCATTTAAGAAAAGCAACATGCAAAAATGCTTCTCAGTGATATTTAGTCTGTTAAAATTGGCTACCAGAATTTATAGAGCACAGGCTATGATTCTGACTTGGCCACTTGGGGGAACATGATCAGATTAAACACAGTCCCATTCATCACGGGTGTTATCATCAAAGAGCAGTTCTTCCGTGTTGGACATTTTAAAGTCGTCAGCACTGATAAATCATACGTTACCTCTTCTAGTGTTTACATCTTCTTGTCACCTTTTCCTGCTTCGGTAGGCTCATAGCTATGGAAATCTATGTAGTGGGACTGGTGTTTGTCAGTTGTTGCTTTGTGAGGATGGGGGCAGTGGTAGCACTTTTGGGGGCAGTCATTTTGAAATTTGTAAGCTATGCTCCAAGTCGTTTTTAACTAACAGCTGAAATGTCCAGGCTTAGCAAATGATTTACACTTAATATAAAGCAGAGGCAAATTCAAGGTTACATTATTCCTACAATACTTTGACTCACAATGCTTCCTGATAAACTTTTTTTGAGTGGTGGAGGCGTGGAAAACAAAAATAATGAAGAATGTTAGGAATGTTCATTAACCCAGGATACACCCATAGGACCCTGTGTGTGGCATGAAAACTAAAAGTTGTCTCTGATGCAGAGCTGAATACGGGCATGGCTTGACACAATGGAATTAATTTTGTCATATATGAGCACAGGATTGTATTAACAAGCTAATAACATTCCTTTGATAAAACAAAAACATATACTACATAATCTCTTTATTGTTTAAACATGATATACTCAGCAAAATATGACATAATTAATTTGAATCACCATACATTTGAACATTTAAACAAATTTATAATCAACTTTACCATGACTTGGCATCAGCAAGATTACACAGTTTTTACAAGAAGTTTTGCAGTTTCCATTTTTTATCTGCTCACAATTGAATGGTGAGTAGTGTGTAACTTGTTTTATTTGGGGAAGTAATGGATATCACCCGAAAATCAACAAAGAATACACTTCAGAAGAAAACCCACACTCATGTCACAATATTTTCTAATCATTACCATGACAAAATCGACTTCACACAGAATGGTAATTATATTGATAATAATTTTGTTGAGCCACTTAAGATTTTCTTTTATCTTCTATGCAATTTACACAATGAATATTTCATCAGTTCTATTTAATTGGATTAGAGTGAAAAGGCCAACAACTCAGTAATTCTACAGAGATCTTGAAATCCTATGCTTAGCTGTGAGCTTCCCAAGATGAAAAATTATTGATTTGCCCCCCACCCCACCCCCAAAAAAAGCTAAAATCAGAGTTATTTGCAGCCTCTTAGGTTATCAACAGACCAAAAGATGATTACAAAGAGATATATATCTTGCCCTGGCTGGTGTGGCTCGGTGGATTGAGTGCCAAACCACAGAGTCACTGGTTCGATTCCCAGTCAGAGCACCTGCCTGGGTTGTGGGCCAGGTCCCCATTAGAGGATGTAAGAGAGGAAACCACACATGGATATTTCTCTCCCTCTCTTTCTCCCTCCATTCCCCTCTCTAAAAATAAATAAATAAATACAAATCTTTTATATATATATTTTAATCTACCTAATTCTCAGTAAATTTCAATCAAAGGAGTTTTTTCTCTGGGAAACAAATTTTTTTAAATTGATTTTTCATTCATCCCTTTATGATAACAGCTGTCTATGGTATACTTAATATATGATTACATCAAAGACTGGAAGTCAGTCAAATACCCTCACTAAGAAATGTACAGAATCACTTTGTACATATTAACACTGATGCCAATGATCTGTGGAGTGATAAATGTGGGCGAGTCATTGCTGAGCAAAATAGAGGGTGTCTCACTCACGGTTCTGTGGTGTTGTTTCCCCAGTTAGGATTTTTGTGGTTGTTTCTTCAGTACAATTTAATCTAGTCTTGCAACCTTTAAGGAATAAAACATGTGCTCTGTGCCATAATTCTGTAGGCAGACTTTTTTTAAAAAGCTCTGTGTCATAGTTTTATGTGTCCAGTCCAGTAGTCCACAGGGGGCCCTGATACTTGGCTGAACACTGCTGTGGGTGTGTCCGTGCAGGGTGGGGGTGGGGAGGGGGGTGTGTCTGAGTGAGAGGACTTTTGGACTGGCAGCCTGAGCAAAGCAGTTTCCCCTCCTTCAGGTGGGTGGGCCTCATCTAGAAGGTCTGAACAGAACAAAAAGGCTGAGGACCCTCCTGTGAGGAAGGGGAGATTCCTGCTGTTGGACTGCCTTGAGCTGAGATATTGGTTTTTTTCCTGACTTTGGACTCAAAATGAAACATGAACCCCTCAAAAGAAGGTCATTAATTTGCGAATAGAATTCTGTACTGGCACACAGCAAACTATAAACTCTGCCATACAAAGGATACCGGGGTTGTTGTCTCTAGAGCAGCAGTGTCAGCATCACCTGGGGACTAGATAAAAGCGCTAGTTTCTGGACCCAAGAAGGTCCCAGTGATCTACGTTTCAGCCAGCGCTGCAGGCAAGGCTGATACTCAGCACAGCTTGAGAACCTCTGTGGCAGCCAAGGCCCTGGTGCAGCCGTGTGAGCCACACCCCAGCGGGGAGTCCTTCCAGGAATGGAGGCTTAACCAGGTTTCAAATGGTACCTGCTTCATGTTTGTGTACAAAATAAATTTATTCTGAATTTTGCTTTTTCACTACACTAGCAACAGCTAATAGTGAATGGTGTGGTGGTTTATAAAGAAAAAGCATAACTTTTATATAAGTGACTTAATGACATGTCTGAAAAGATTCCAATTCAGTGGGCTTGCACGGGGTGCTTCCCACGTTGGAAGCCCCAGACCCTGCAAGTCTCGAGTCCGCCAACCAGTCGTTCTGATGCCTACTGCGCAGAGCTGCGGGGGAGCATGATGAGCCAGGCCTGTGTCTATCTTGGGTGTGGGAAGGGCAGGGCCTTGTAATATGGCCTCGGAATCACAGTAATAAGAGGACATGGATTTAGTTACCCTGTCCAATTTGGCCTGTAATTTAAAATTGGACAAATGTTTATGGATGCTTTCTTTTGGAAAATCTAAGTTTGCCTTGTGGTGAAATGTCAATGCAATGTAAATGACAGCTCTCACGGATCCAGCAGTCCATGGTTCAGAGGACAACACATCTACATAGGCCTGTCGTCCAAAAAAACACCAACTCACTGACATGCAGTCTCCACTGGTGGAGCAGCTAGAATATTTTGAAATCTTTAATGTCCCTGTCTTCCCTCATCCTCCTCTTTTTTGCCAATTTTCAGTTATAATTGTGACCTTAACTGTCACCTTCCAGATGGCTTGGGTTTGAGGCTTCAAATTCCAATTTTGGTAACGAAAGTGCGGCTGCAGCCATGACTCTCCACCATGAGTCAGTGCGCACACAGCCGATTATGGGTTGGGCCGTGGAGGTAAATGGGGTAGAAGGGAATTAGGAAGGGACCAAAGATATCAGGACATGCAGAGGAACTTGTACTAATAGTGCAGACACTATTCCACATTCGTACCTGGTCTATAATAGTAGAAATAACTGCAAGAGATGACTTACTATTGTCATTTTTTATGCTGCCTCAGAAATGTGATTTCTGATAGTACCTATAATATTTACAAATATTTGAGCATCTCTGCCAGCACGGTGCAGATGAGTGTAGCCAAGGAATGAGAAAGCATGGGCGAACTCCCATCTTTACCATTTAAATGTGGCACGTGAATTTGAACGGCTCATTACATTCAGTTCACCATCAATCCCAAAGCATAGTAGGCATCAATAACAGGCTCTTCTATCATCATTTTACCTCCATGGGTGAATTAATATCACTTTAAAACAACTTCTTACATGAGCCAAAGTCATAGCACTTTTAGTTTTCTAAAAAGTCAATCTTACAGTCAAATATTTTTGTTTCAGGACAGTTTCCAACACACTCTTGAACTCCCTTTTCTCTTTGTTGTGTTGTGTTCTGTTTTGCTTTGTTCAAGGACAGCTTCACTTTAGAGACTTCCCAGATGAATGTTTTCCTAATTCCTCCTTCCTACAAATATCTGTGGCTCTGTAATACATTTTTCTCATTACTATTAAACTCAAATGTGATTGAACATTACCCAACCACAGAATTCTCAAATTGCATTTCTTGTGACTTATTTATAGCCTGGATCTACATTAGGAATTCTGGAGCTGAATCAGGTCCTCAGCCTAAAGAGAAACAGAGTTCATGCAAAATAATTATTCTAAGAGAGTGACTTATAATGAGAGAAAAAAATAACTTTTTGAGGGAGTCTGTCTGGAGTGTGTAGAATATTACTGGCCTGATATATATATAGTATATGAATATATACACACACACATAGCTTAGGTAGGGCAGATGGATTATTGAAAGATTAGGTGATTGCTCACTATATTAAACATTTCAAATGAACTATTTTTCTTGTATATGAAAAAGGAGGCTGCTGGCTTAACATTAAGCATTGGCACTGAATTGCTTTCCCTCACTAGCTGACAGATTCACACATACTCAGAACTTTCTTTTCACCTGTCTTTGTAGTGTGTAGTGAGGTAGGTGTCCAAATTCATGTGTATAGCATGCTGCCAGGGAGGAGAATTTTGCATTAATCCATTAAACATTTGGTGCTAGAGTGAGTCAGGGACTGCTCAGTCAGACCGATGACCTTATAGGGCCAACTCCAACTTCTACCTTAATGTATACGTTAGGACACACCTATCCTTTTGTAACCACCCAAGATCTCAACCACCTGCACCCCCAACATTACTGCCTACATTTACACACATACAAAAATACAAAAACATGTACCAGCCACCTCCAACCTCCACTTGCACCCTCTACCTGCTCTGTAAAGATTGGCATGCAACAGGTAGACCTTGTGGCCTGACCCAGATATATCAAATACTTGCAGAGGGAAGGGCTGCCTTAGGCAAAGGCTGCAGCAGGAGCGGGGGAGTCATTACCAGGAAGACTAAACAAGGGTAAAGCAAGCATTAAATGGGTCAGGATTTGCAGAACACCTGTAACAACTTCTAAAGTCATTTCACAAATTGGGGGCAGCTGTAGAGAAAAACAGGTATTTTATAAAGTTCAATTCCTGACCCACTTCAGGCCCTCACTAATGTTCTTTACTGACTAGAACATAGACTACTGGCAGCATTTAAGTTAAAAAGTGTATGAAATTACAGCCATGAGAAAATAACAGTTCTGGTGACATTATGAATATGAAGAGTAAGAACCGGTGTGTTTCAACCATTTATGGAGGCCGTGGGCACTGAAGTCAAGTCAATGCCCATGCTACTTTTTTGCTACACGACTTTATGAAGTTTACTTAATCTCTGCAAACATTATTTTCAGAAGGTAAGGGTAAAACTTTACAGTGAGTTTTTGTGAGGAACTAATATGATGTATATAAGCACAATACCCCGAGCACAATAAACATTCAACAAATGGCAGCAGTTATTATTACTGATAGCAAACAATGGGAGTCCAAACATAGGTAGATATATTTATAAGGGATTTCATGCATCTCTGACTGCTTTGTCCCGCATTGTTTAAGCCAAACAAAAGCTGCTAAAGAAAGGCACGTTCTAATTCCCAGAACCTGGGAATAAATTCCTCACCTAGTAAAAGAGATTTGCAAATGTGATTAAGAATTCTGAGATGAGATTAGCTTGGATTACCCAGGGGAGCCCAATGTGATCACAGAAGGTGGAAGGGTCTAGAGTGAGAAGGGGCTGTGAAGATGGAGGCAGAGGTCCCAAGGATGCAGGGTCGCAAGCCAAGGAATGCAGAGCAGCCTCTAGAACCTGAAAAGGGCAAGGAAACAGATTCTCACCTTCAACTTCCAGAACACCACCCTGCCCACCCACTTTAGACTTCTGGCCTTCAGAACTGTAAGATAACGTGTTGTTTCAGTCACTAAGTTTTCAGTAATTGTTAACAGCAATAGGAAATCAATACACTTATCAGGTTAGAATCTTTTTTGTTTGTTTTTGTTGTTGTTGTTGTTCTTTTGTCAGACCTTGATGTTTAGAAATAAAGAAGTAGTAGGGAGTGAGTGGGAAAGAATGTTTGGTTCAGAGTCTTAAGGATAAATGAAAATTTTCATTTTAAGGAAAAGTGTCCAGACATGCAATTTTAAAACAAAAATAGAAGATTGTAATAAAACTTTATGGCAGCATGGAGCAGTACTGCGAGAGAGATGAGAATTGAAAAGGGAAGATAAATTCGTTTTTCAACAAATAGATACTGAAGACTATGCATCAATTTGAAATCTCTTTCCTTATTTAAGAATCTCTCTAATAGTTCTTAGGTATTGAATTAGGCTAGAAAATTTCTAAGATCTTTTTCAGCTCCAAAGACCTAGATTAAACCACAAATGAGAAAACACAAGTAATTTATGACTCATCAGTGATCCTGAAGAAGCGTCAATTCCCAGTCATCCCGGGTAGGAACTTGCCTGTTATCCACATTGCTACCACTAGATGGCAAAGTTGGCCCAGTGATAGCAAATCTTAGATCCTGCATTTAAATCGTTTACATTCTTTGAGCTATGATATAGAATTTATTTTAAAAGCATGTGGGATTCAGCAGGGGGAGAAGTCTAACTGGCTAATATACAAAATGGTTGTCACATGTGGAATTTATCACGTTTAGAAAACCCATCTACACGCCACAGAGCCCATCCTGATGAACTGAGAGCTGATAATGTTGTCTACAGCCAGACAATTTTCTGGCAGGTGGTTTTCCAAAAACCATTGTAGTGCCAGCACACTTCCACTCTGACCTACAGCACGGCTAAAGAGTCCCCCAAATGTGCTCCGATTCATTTCAACACGTAGGAAAGTCTTCAACCTGCCAAATATTTCACATATGTTTATCAAATCCTTTATTGTAATCCATTCCTAAAGGATATACTTTCTGCTGATCCTATGCTGCAAGTAAATGGCAAGAATTTTCATTGACATTGTGCCAATTTCTCTTCAAAATATCATACCATAGCACTATTTTCAACTTTAATTTCAGGAATCGAGACAAAGTAATGTCTGCTTTAAGAGTTTGGCAGTACTTGAGGGAAAGAAAGATGGTAAAGTAACACAGTTGATTATTTTACAGTAACCCACATCTTCTGTTTCTCATCACAATAAAAAAAATATCCTCTTTTCTTTTGTAGTTATTTTTTCAGGACATGTACATTTCAATTTATGCAATGGATATGTTGTGTGTAAATCAAATTTGGGGTGAATGGCGGTAAGGAAGCCCCAAGGGAACCCTCTGCTGGCTCTCTCATGCACGGGCATAGGAAGCACACAGCTTACGGTTCCCGACTTATTTTTATAACTTGCAAGTTGGCCTTCAAAAGTGAAGAATGTCTCTAAAAGCATTAATTTTGCTATTTTTCAGGCTTTAAAGCAGCTTATGATCACAATATTTTTTGCTAATCATATATCAGTTTAATACATTTGAAACTTCTGAAAAAAATTTAATTAAGGAAAGTTATAAATAACTTTGGTACCACTAATTTCTCTTTGCTGTTTCCTCAGCTCTCATCTCAGATTTCTCATCTGCAAAGTTAATCCCGTGCGAGGTGAGGTAGCTTCAGCCTCCAAATTCTGGGTCTGGTCCTGCTGTTAAAATGTAATATACTTGCCTTGAGTGTCGGGCAGAGAAAGATAAATTATTTACTCAACAGGGAAAATTAACTCACATTAGCAATTGTTTATTTTAACATAATGAGCACATACTATGTGCCAAGCACATAGGCTAAACAGTTTCACATTTAAAAACATGGAAAAGATTCTTAAAAGCCTACAGGTTTCTGAGCTGGGGTGTGTACACACACACACACACACACACACACACTTTTCTGGAAGAAAAGTTTGGAGAGTATAATCTCTTCTCATACTAAAGGAGCTCCTCTAATATTTCCTTAAAAAATAAAATTCCAAACGATGCTTGGCTACTACTTTCAAGCCTAGATGTCTTACTTGGCTGGGATTTTAACATTCTTTCTACAAATTATAAACCAGATTCTAAGTATAATTCTTCAAGCAGCAAAAATGACTTTTATAATCCTCCCTAGAGACAAATGTACTTGGGATAAAATGAGAATTTCAGAAGTGAGCAGGGTTAGTAAGGGAGGGGGGTTACAGATAGGATACACAGCTTCATTTCACAGCAATGACAGTGTAAAATGGTCAAAGGAATCAAGCAAGAAGGTTTCTACAACCTTCAAAACTGTTTTATTATAGAACATGTTCAAACTACACACGAGTAAAGAGCATTTTAAAGACAACAAAAAAAGTATATCCCCATGTGCCCATCAGCCAGCTTCAAAAATTATCTGTCACCAATCTTGTTTCATCTCCCTTCCTTTTTTTTCCTAGAGTGTTTTAAAGCAAGTCCAAGACTTTTTAATTTCTTTACACCTCATTTTAAAACAAATAGTTTTCCACCACTCCTTTTGCTGACCTGTGCGGCTAAGTTGATGAGAGAGAAATAGAGAAAAGAAAGAGGGGAGAGAGGAGAGGCTGCTGATTCTAGCTTTCATAGTAACCCTGCCAAAGGTTTTCAACAAGAGTAGATTTTCTGAGAATGCGTTTTACACCTCCTTCAATGGCATCTGCTAATAATCATAAAAATAAAGAGAGTCCCCTCTGGTACTGCTTAAGTAGAAAGAATTCCACTTATATTCCAGTGCAAACATCGTTACTGTTAATATTAAACTGCAGAGACCAGCACACAGAACTGCACATTGAAAGAAAAGCTCATTTCTTTGAGGACTTAAAGTGCTAAGTTTGATCCCATCGTTAGAGCCTTTCAAAGAAGCTCTCCTTGGACAGGTTCTACATTTCTCAGAAAAATATCCAAGTTCTAGGGTCTCACTGCGGGGGGTGGGGAAGCGGGGACTGGTGGGAAGCGGGTGCACCATCCTTACCTGTGAAGCTTATTCAGTCCCTACGGCGCTGTCCAGTTCAAATCAAAGAACCACCGAGGCTGTCACTAACACTGGCCTGGGAGGGACAGAGGGCGGGGACGCTGCTGCCAGGAGCCCAGCAGATGCCAGAGCCCAGGCTGTCCCGCCACCACTGGCCAGCACCACCGGGAGCTAGCAGTGAAGACTGCAGAGGAGGCTAGAGCCCAGCTGCTCCAGGAGGGGAGATGGGAGGGGAAAGGGGGCGGTGACGCTGGGCAGACGCAGGGGTGGGGAGAGGCAAAGGAGGAAGGAGGTGGGCCAGAGGAGAGCAGGGAGGGCGGGAGGGATGGAGCCGGGACACAAGCCGAATGGGGGGCTTTAGTAGTAACTGCCTGGCAGACAAGGCAACCTGCCACCTTGTCTTTGTCTGCAGAGTGAATAAATTAAGCATTAGGAAAAATTGGAGTGGGTGCATAGGAGACATCTGACCCTATAATAGTATGCATCCCTTGAATATTTTGGAGGGGTCTGGGAAGGTGCCAGAGAGTTGTTAACTTTGAGTCTCCTTCCCCTGGCTTGGTTGGATGTTTAGACTTAGCCATCAGAACCAGGGCATGTCGCCAGCCTCTACCCCAAACCTCTCTTCCCAGGACGCACACCCCATAGGGCAAGTTTGACTGATGCCCTCACCAAGTGCGACGTCACCTGTGGCCCAAGGTTGTCTCAGGCACCCACACCTGAACAGAGGATGGTGGACAGCCCGGCTGAGCTACTGGGCCACCCTGTGAGCCTCCTGTATGCCGCCTCCAGGGGGAGCCTCGGTTTCCATCGGTCAGTAGGGTAGTAGGCATGCGTTTACTTTTATTTATTTACTTACTTACTTTTACTTACTTTTGGCAAATATCCTTTAAGATCCTTTACCTGTCCAGTCCACCTGAATTCTAACCTCTTACATTCTCACTCTCTTTTATTCTCCTCTTCAGGAAAGGTGCTCCTCTGGGGTGGGAACCTCTTAGAAGGGAACTTCATTGTTTCAGAATCTACTGAGCTTCGACTGCTGGGCAGGTCTGGGCCAAGATGCAGGGATACAGCCATAAATACAAAAACTTGGTCTTGACCCTGAGGGTAGGGAGAGCGAATAAATGCACAGGTGTTTGTAACACAAGGTCTTAGCATTACTAGGTAATTGCATTTCTCAAGTTCCTATGTATGGTATTTTTTTAAATAAAAAAATAATGTTCATTGATTTTAGAGAGAGGAAGGGAGAGAGACAGACAGACAGACACTGGTGTGTGAGAGAACATCCAATGGCTGCCTCCCAAATGCTCATGGACTAGAAAATTAACCCGAAACCTTGGTGTGTGTCCTGACCAGGAATCAAACCACCACCCTTTTGGTGTACAGGATGACTCTCCAACCAAGTAAGAGCTCTATTTTGTAATTTTATTTTATTGTTTACATTATTACAGATGTCCCCATTTTTCTCCCTTTGCCCACTTCCACCCAGCCCTCACCCCCACCCTTCCCTCAGGCCATCACCACACTGTTGTACACGTCAATGGGTTATTCTTTGGCTAATCCCTTCAACTTCTTTCATCCATTCCCCCCTCCACTCTGACAGCTATCAGTCTGTTCTATGTATCCATGCCTCTATTTCTATTTTGTTAGTCAGTTTATTTTTTCGTTTGATTTCACATATAAGTGAGATCATATGGTATTTGCCTTTCACCACCTGGCTTATTTCACTTAGCATACCTGTGTTGTTTTTCAATTAGCACTTTTATTTATGCATTTACTAGGTGATTTAAATTGTTTAATAATTTTTATTAGTAGAATATAATTTGTTTTGGAGCTCTCTGTCTCCCCAATTGCATCATAAGCTTTACACACATGTCTGAATTGCCACCCCCTACCACTAGGCCTGAAATATAATGGGTGCTGATGATGTGTTGAACCAAAAAAGTTTTCCAGGGAAATGGAGGGGAAGTCATAGAGAAAACCCAGAACCCAGAATGGGAAGTCACATTTGACACTACATATCTATGCCCTGGGCTTCAACTTCTTCAGCTGTAAATTAAGAAAGTTGAGCTGGAGGAGTTCTAGTCTGTACTTGTCAAACATTTTTGGGATGTTAACACCGCATAAATCCAGAAGGATTCACGTGGACGCTTCATGGACATCACGTAAAGCTGACTTCAAGTGCTCTTACATTTTGAGGTCCACTTCCTGAGTGAGCTTTTACCCCAAGCCCTCTGCACCCCCAGCTTTGTTAACCCATTACACCATATGAGTTTATGATGTATAAAGTGATGACTTTATACATGGATGTATTGCAAAATGTTTGCCACAGGAAGGTTAGTTAACACATCTCGTACCTCATACAATAACCATTTGGTTATAGTTCTTATGGTGAGAACATTAAAGCTCTACTCTCATAGCAGTGTTCCAGTACACAATACAGTATTGTTAACTGCCATCACCATGCCGGGCATCAAGTTCAACTTATTCATCTTGTAACTGAAAGTTTGGACCTCCTCACCAACATTTCTACATTTCCCCCAACCCCTCAGCCTCTAGTAACTACCATTCTACTCCGTTTTTTTGAGTTTGATGTTTTTAGATTCCACATATAAGTGAGATCATACAGGACCAATCTTTTTCTGATTTATTTCATTTAGAATAAGGATGTAGGAGCCATTCATGTTGTTCCAAATGGTAGGGTTTCCTTCTTTTTCATAGCTGAATAATATTTTATACATATATATCATTATTATTCAGAATAATATATATAAATATATTATATTTTCTTTACCCATTTATCAGTTAATAGACACTTAGGTTGTTTCCATGATTTGGCTGTTGCAAATAATGCTGCAGTGAACATGGGTGTGTAGGTATCTCTTCAATGTAGTGATTTCATCTTCTTCAGATATATACTCAGAAGTGGGATTTCTAGATGATATGATAGTCCTATTTAAGCTTCCATACTGTTTTCTGTAATGGCTGTTCCAGTTTACATTTCCACCAGCAGTGCACCAGGGTTTCCTTTTCTCCACATCCTCACCAGTATTGTTATCCCTGGGCCTTGAATTTTCTGTGGGCTTATCCTTCATCTTTTCCCTGGCAGGTGTTCCAGCAAAGTCTGCAAAGTGTCCTGCAGCAGAGGCAAGTCTTCACATGTGCACATTATGTCATCAATGTAATGGGCCCATTTAACTGATGTGGGGAAGGACAACAGGACAGGTCTTGGGCTGCCATTCTCATGAGATGCTATGGGGCTATGCAGGTAGCCTTGGGGAAGCACTTGAAAAGTTCATTATTGTCCCTTGCATGTGAAGGGAAACTGATCTTAGTTATCAGAAACCTGTACTTGTCAGCCTTCCCATGAACCATCTTGAAGATGAAGCACCTTGGCAGGAACTGTTTTGTGAAAGCATCAGAATAAAATAACTGTCTAAAAATGACAAAAGACTTACAAACAAACAACTGTGGTTAAGGAGCTAGTGAGAGTTCTCGTATACACACAAGATGAGCCAACTGACTTAGTTACCCATTCCACTCTCAGCGCGACCACATGTGAAATTCTTCACTCAGGCTTCCTCTTCCACAAACCCTCTGCAACTTTCAGCTTTGCCCTGTCTTTTCCTTTTGTATTCGAAAACAATCATTTTAATTTAGGATGAAATTACTTTTTTGGTTCTTAACCAAAAAAATCCAAAATACAAACAAAAAACTATGTCCTTTATATCATTCCTCCCCCCCAAAAAAACCCACATTCTTTTATCCTTTACCATAACAAAAATACATCTCCTTTTTTCATACCTTCCATTACAGAAAACATACATCCTGCCCTCCATATACACTCATTTTCTTTCATCCTTATTGTTTTCTAGTTTTTTTGTAAAAAAAACAAAAAAAACCAAAAACTTCATCTCTTTTACAAATCAATTTTGGCTATAGCAGTCTGTATTTTTAAAAGGCCTCTTTTTTCCTTCAGTCTCTTTGGACAATATTTTGGTTAGCTCTTGGGGTGTTTACCTGTCAAAGGCATGATAAGATTTACAAGTTTCAGAGACAGAGAGAATTCAAGTTTTCTCCTAGGTGTTTTGGGATATATTTCTCTATTATCAGAAGTCTAGGGTGTTCACTATTTAAAATTTTCTTTTGTATTAGGGGCCTGACAGTAGGGGGCACTCTATCAATTTTGTTGCCCATCACTATAACATCTTCCCCTTTGTTCTTTGTACTTTTCCAGGGATTCCCCCTCTTAGTGTCTCCATCAGGCTTTGTCACAGGGCTCAGACCTTAATCTCTAGCACCTTTTGCCTTTTTAGCTTTGCACATTGTCCAGTGGGATCTCTAACTAATAATGGCAGTCCTGTCTGTCAGCACCAAAGAAACAAAGGGAGTAGTTGACAGCTGCATGTCCTCATCAAACCTCAGTTTTCAATCCAACTCTCTGAGTTTCAGCCTCGAGTTGGGCATCGGTGGCCAGCTGAACTGCCCACAGCAGAGACCAGCCCACTATGGCAACCATTTGTTTATCTTCTTTGCTACTTTGTGCTATGTGAAGTTCTCCAAACAAGTGCATTGAAGCATCAGGCCTTTTCGTGGCAGGGGTTGGTGGCAAACACGCATGTGGTCATGGGAGCCACACTGGAGCAAGGGTCAGGCCAACTACAGGTATACTGAAGCAATGGGAGCCCTGGCTGGTGGTCTGCACTATTGTGGCCACTGAGTCTTGTCATGCGCACATGACAGTGGAGGCTAGTGATGGAGGTTTGGACAGAGGTATGCAGGTTGGTAGCTGAAGGGGCCAGTTACAGAAGAAAGGATCTAATCTGAGCTCACAAGCACCTTTCAGGGCTCTGGCTGTTGGTATGTTTTTTCCATAGCTGTGCACAGTATTCACTCATCCCAGGCATGCGATCCCAGGCATGCACATGGCCGTGAAGGCTGATGATAGACATCAGGCTGATGGTGTGCAGATACGCAGCTGGTGGGACTAGCAATGATCACACACACAGTGGTGAGGATCAGGCACTGGGATCTAGGCTGGTACATTGTACTCATGTAGCTGCAGTGGGCTGGGATGGCTGTCTGTGTTTCTGGGGCTCTGGCAGGGTTTCGGTGAGGGAGCAGAGAGAGAATCAGGTGCCTGGTGTCAACAAATATGAATATGTGTTGGATAAAAGCCAGTGAAATCTGCAGTGGGTGCATGGTGGCTGTGCAGGCCACTGGTTTCTTCAGTAGCAAGTCTCTGGGTTTGTCTGCAAAGCAGGTTACTGGGAGTGATGACCATTGTCCCTGTCTGGCTGCTCCTGTTGGCTGCTCTTTTCCCCTTGTTCCTAATCATCTCTATACATCTCAGCTTTGCTAGTTTGGTGAAACCAAAGCAGGACCTTCATGTGGTGCTCTGAAACGCTGGGGAAGCTGTTCACTCACCTCACTCTTCCTTTCCTTGTGAGAACAACTCTTTAGCTGCAGAGTTCCCTCTGGGTGCTAAGCAATGCTAGCTTGGGGGATGGGATGATGCAGGCAAAATGAAGCTGTTCTTCCTCCCCTTTTGGGTGAGTATTCTCAAGAGTTTCTTTGCTTGCTTTTTGTTTTACTATGTCATCGAAGGTTTTTTTTATAATTTTATTTTTTTATTGTTGTTCAAGTACATTGAACTGTCTCCATTGTCTCCCCACAATTCCCCACCACCCCAGCCACCCCCACTTCCCACCCTTGATCCTACCTCCTTTGGCTTTGTCCATATGTCCTTCATACACGTTCCTAGATGAACCTTCCCCCTTTACCACCAATCACCCTCTCCCCTCACCTCTCTGGTTACAGTCAGTTTGTTCTTTATTTCAGTGTCTCTGGTTACACTTCATTTGCTTGTTTGTTTTGTTGATTAGGTTTCACTTATAGCTGAGATCATATGGTATTTGTCTTTCAGCATCTGGTTTACTTCACTTAGCATAATGCTCTCCAGTTCCATCCATGCTGTCATGAAGGTTAGGAGCTCCTTCTTTCTTTCTGCTGCATAGTATTCCATTGTGTAAATGCACCACAGTTTTTTGATCCACTTATTTACTGATGGACACTTAGGTTTGCTTTCAGCACTTGGCTATTGTAAATTGTGCTGCTATGAACATTGAGGTGCATAGGTTCTTTTGGATTGGTGTTTCAAGGATTCTTAGGGTATAATCCCAGCAGTGGAATTGCCGGGTCAAAGGCAGTTCCATTTTTAGTTTTCTGAGGAAATTCCATACTGTTTTCTACAGTGGCTGCACCAGTCTGCATTCCCACCAACAGTGTACTAGGGTTCCCTTTCTCCACAACATCACCAGCAATTGTTTGTTGATTTGTTTATGATGGCCATTCTGACCAGTGTGAAGTGCTATGAAGTTTCTTAAGTGAGCTCTAGAGCTTTTCCAGATCTATTTTTGGTTACGGATAGCTATCTAATTGTTGATCTTTGTTTTGGCAGAATGGAGGCTGAGGTCTCCTATTCTGCTGTTTTGGTGACATCACTCCCCTATTGCCTTCTGTTTCTGGATCTGATTGATATTGTCTTAGCATTAACTTGACTTTTCAAAAATTATTTAACTGATTAATTAACTGCTTTCCAGCTTTACCTTGATAATTGCTGCTTCTCTGTTTCTAGGGTTCTGGCTTCTCTTAATCAGGATTTTTTCTCCTGGCCTTATCCAGTCCCTCAAGCATTTTGCAAGCCATGTATGAGAAATTTAAATACCTGCATTCAATAATATTATCACAAAAAATTTTCTTCCCAGCCTTTCAAGATCCTCATTTTTCCCTGTTATTATGACCCTATAATTTTACAGTGCTCCTCAACCAGTTTTCTACATTGAGAATAAACTTTGTACAATGTGGGTCCTACCATTTTAATAAGTAATGCATTGTAAGGAATGTTACAAGTTTTAAAAAACCACTAATAATGAGCTTTCCAACCTTCTTCCCTTCAACACTCCTAGACTTGGTCTTCAAGTATTATGATCATCATGGCCAAAGATTTGATCAAATTATTTTTTAAATTTTTTAATTTATTGATTTTAGAAAGAGGGACAGGAAGAGAAGGAGGGAAAGAGGGTGAGGGGGCATCAATTTGTTGTTCCACTTATTTATGCATTCATTGGTTGATTCTTGTATGTGCCCTGACTGGGGATTGAACCTGCAAACTTGGTGTATCAGAACAATATTCAAACCAACTGAGCTACCTGGCCAGGGCCAAATTACTTTTAATACAACCCAAGTCTCCATTAATGCACCAGTAGAATTTATAGGTATCCATCTGTGTGGGGCCCCTAGCCTAATGAGAGCACTTATATACCTTTCCAGAAATAGACCAAGAGGACTGGATAGATCTCTTAACACATTGCGGATCATTAAGGATATTGTAACCTCATTAGAAGTGGTGACCCCTGTCAGGCCTGGCCATGATTAAGGCTCTATCTCCTGATTTTTTTCCTAGATTTGATTTCCCAAGAGACTCAGACCAAAATAGAAGACTCCTTGTCCAATGCTAAATCTTATTTGTCATGGAAATGTACTTGGAAATTTTTAACAAAGAAAAGACAGAAAAAGGTCATGCTTCATGGTCTATGGTTAAGGTCTAAGGGGTGACTCAACCCTACAGAAGAGTCACAGCTGTGGATGGAATCTTCTCTGTTAACGTTCAATCCCGAGGTTTGCTGGGAACATTTTACTTGTTGGATGATGTGAATATGGATCTGATGTTTAAAAACCCAGGGTCCCTTGGTTTTAAAACAGACTAAGAAAATGAAGCAAACATAATAATAAGAAAAATTTTAAAATGACATTTGTCCTCCTGATATATTTACACTGATAGGAGCCACCAATGATCAGCTGATTTGAGAAACATTTACTAGCTTTCTACAAACCTGCAGGACCACTGACTTCCTCAACCTTTCTGTGTGGCTCAAGAAAAAACAATGATGTCTCCCCAAAAGAAATCTGAAAGTTGGGTCCCTCATTTCAGTCATGGTTAGCCCCTCCCCCATTTTGGACCTGCCCTCTCTGATAAGAAGTGTTGACCTCTCCCTCCCTTGTGCCAGCACTGAAACTGGGTGCCTGTCAGACTTTTTTGGGATTACTTGTCTCCATGTCTGGCTCCCAAACTGCACTGTGAGAGCCTCAGGGCAGCAAACCCTTTATATCTCCAGCACCATGTGTAATATCTGGAATTTAGATGTTTAAGAAATGTTAACTGAGAAAATGGAAATGTCTCCAAAATGGACCAAAATTAAGAGATTCTCTGCCATTGTTATCTGTAGTTTAGAGAGAAAATTATCAGAAGAAACTAGATTTCTCACAGAAATTACTAAGAGTTAAACTAGGAGCATCATAAAAAAGTGTGAAATAAAAAATCTGAAGAGGACATGAACTCTAGAGAATGCAGCGAGGACTAAAACATTGGACCCAGAATGCAGTCTCGCAGACAGGATTTCATAGGGCATTGCAGGAGGACAGAGACTCTTGTAAAGCTGAGTTTACAAGAATGTAATTTGAGGCTGATGGGGCAGAATCACTTATACTCCAAATTTGGAAGCTCATAATAGCTTTTTGTCTATTATTACCACATGTGTTTCAGTTCTACACATAGTAATGAAGAAAAACAGGACATATGCGAACCTTCAATAAAGATCTTTATAGGGGTCAAAATGACCTAGGCAAACTACATTTTTAATCATGTACCCAGTGAGAAGGAACAAAGGCTATCCCTCCTCCTTCTACATGGCCCTTGCATATGGTACTGAGTCCATCATGGGCTTGTAACAACAATGCCCTCAATAGAAATGTATTTGGGGTGGGAAGACTAAGGTTTAAAACTGAACACTGCTCCTTGCTAGCTATGTGATTTGGGGCAAGGCACATTACCTCTCAAAGCCTCTGTTTCCTATTTGAAAAGTTGGCATGAGAAAACTTTCCTGGAAGAGTGGATATGAGGTATACATGTGAACATGTACGTGAATGTCCTTAATGGTGCCCTAGCGTACAATAGATGATCAATAAGTAGAGCTAGAATTCAATTTCATAGATCCAGAGAAGTGGCCCCTGGAATAGAGTGTAATGGGTGACAAAAATGCAAGGGTGACTACTTCCTGCCAAGGTGTACTTAGAAGCTGATTTCTGAAACAGACCCAGGGACCTCTAACATCAGCTTCTCTCTCTCAAGCTTCCCTTCTACTCTCATTATACCCCAGGCCTGACTCCATCCAGAGACAAAGCATCAGTGAAGTCAACCAGCCTCCAACCAGCTTTGTAACATTTAAGTATCCTCCTAGAGGGTGAGCAAACAGGGAGTGTTGACCCAAAATCAGAGTGAAGCGTGTGAGAAGACAACCAGGGGCAGGTGGGAATAACAGACCGGGTCACTTTTAATCCTCAGGACCAATGTCTCAGATTGCAGATGTTTGGGTGCAATTTGGAAGGTTACCATGAAAATCCTGATTTCTAGGGTTTTTGTGAAAAATTATAAGATCAGGCAAGTCTGTCCCACATTTTCTCATGGCGATAGTAGGAGCTAATAATTTAGACAGAACATGACCTCTTGAGCCTTAAAGTTGTCTCCACTTATTTTTGTCTGGCCAATATTCAGTCTGTTGGGTTCATCTGTCATCTCAAAGGCATTGCCATTTGTCTTAGCCAACTGTATTGTTTATATGGGAGGAACTACCTGAAAACATAAGGCCAGTGTGGATGTTAGAAAGATAATCCTGGCAGGAGAAGGAGATAAAGTGAAAAAGGAGAATTAAACTTGAAGTAGAATGATCAATGCAGAGGTTATTACGATAGTTCAAACTAAACATTATGAAGGTACTGTCTAGGCAGTAGCCCTGGATATGAGGAAAGCACAAATGTCAGAGAGATGTTAGGGATTAAAATTCAGTGAGCTGGTGACTGAACATGGAGAGGAAGTGAAGAAAAGTGGGGATTTCAGGGCTCAAAATAAATCAAGGCCACACACAAGATTTATTGCAACAGTTTTTGTGCTGCAGCAGAAAAATAGAAACAAAGCAAAGCAAAGCAAAGCAACAGGGTCAAACACGCCATGAAAGACCCAAACTCGAAGACATGACACTGTCATGGATCCGGCTTTTTTGCCAGATCCAAACCAGCCACTTTGGAGGGACTTCCTCAAAGAGTGAAGTGAAGTGGAATGCATTGAGGAGCATACATGATTCCACTGTGTTAATATAAAAGCAACACCCTCAAAACCTACATGTGTATGTATATGCAGATATGTAGACATATATGTAAATGTGTGGGTATGTGTGTGTGCATTTGATTATAATGATGATAGTGTGAGTGAAGTGGAGGAGGAAGAAAGGAAAAAAGCAAGAAAAATCTATATTATAAAATATTATCTTTGAATTTTAAAAAGTTGATATGATTATATTTTTTGTTGAATTGCATATGTGTGTATAACCATAACAAAAGATGCATATAATGGTTAAATGGAGTTTAATGGATTCCAATTGATTTTAATCATCTTATATTGTTAGAGATTATTTATAAATTTAATATAAAAATCCCACAATACATGAACCTAAAATCGCTTAAAAATGAAGCTTATTAATTTTTTTAATCTATACCAGATCTATTTTCATTGTAGACAAACACAATCAAGGTATATTTTTCAATCATTTCAACATTCCTCTCATATGAGATTTAAATCCTGCCATAGCTACTTACCAGCTGGGTGAACTTAGGCAATTTACTTAGTATCTCAGCTTGATTTTTCTTGTAGGAATAATAATCTGAACCCTGAAAGGTGGTTGTTAGAGCAAATAAAAGAATATCCATCAGTGCCTGGCCCATACACAGTAGACTCTCCTCAGAGGGCAACTACTAGTTTTAGTATTTTTTGGAAACTCCCTCCCCAACTTCCCAACGGTAACATGATTGATTTCAGCCATGGCCTTCATATACTCCCTAACCTCCATGGATACTCTTCTGTCCAGTTCTCCCCCCTTTTCTCTAGACTTGAAGCCAAAGAAAGAATTCTGGGCCAGTGGCCCGTGAGCAGGCATCAGGGCTCACACATAGTTTCTTCCTGCTCCTATTTTTAGCTTATCTGACTTCTTGGTTTAAAACAGACAAGAGTGTGGTGACTCCTGGGGAGGTAGAATTGGGGGAGGTGGAGGAGAATATGGGGGGGAATAAATGGTGATGAGAATCTTGACTTGGGGCGGTGAACACACAATACAGTGTACAGGTGATGTGTTGTGGAATTGTGCACCTGAAGCCTGTATAATTGTGTTAACCAGTGTCACCCCAATAAATATAATAAACAGGAAAAAAGATAAAAAAGGAAAGTTACCATTAAATTCAAAGTAATTTTCAAACATCTTGTTCACATTTAACAAGTAAAAGCTCTTTTTTCTTGCAAGCTTTAGTTTTGCATATTTTGCCCACAGTTTACAGAAAACAATGAAACCAATGTGGGATTTAGCCCTGGTTAGTGTAGCTCAGTGGATTGAGTGCAGGCTGTGAACCAAAGGGTCACCCGTTCGATTCCCAGTCAGGGCACATGCCTGAGTTGCAGGCCAGGTCCCCAGTGGGGGCCACATGAGAGGCAACTACACATTTATGCTTTTCTCCCTTTCTCCCTCCCTTCCCCTCTCTCTAAAAATATAAATAATAAATAAAATCTTTTTTAAAATATGGGAATTAGGTGGGATAGCATTACTAAATTCTAGATAACTAGCTTTGGGGTCTTCCCTCCCAGCCTCATCAAACTATAATTGAAATGACTTGAACTTTTGACACCATTATGATACAATCACTTTGGAGGAACTATAATCACTTATGTTTGCATCTCTGTTTAATGTCTGTACTCCTGGGAAAACCAGAGAGATTGAGATGTTCCAGGTAAAGCTGTACTATGTCTGCAGTAAAGTTGCTAAAGAACCTCAGTTTTATTTTTAGCTAAGAAAGTACACAGAGGATGGAATAAAACTTAACCATTTAATATTCTGAGTTATTTATTTCTAAAATATATCATTGAAATAGGAAAAATGTGTAAATAAGTTTATACATGTAAATTCAATCAGGTGAAAGTTTCCCTCAGTTCAACTGACAGCAGTCAACTGACAGCAGTTCCCTCAGTTCAACTGGCTAATGCTGAGGGAGTGGCCTTGGACCGTAAACCACCAAGGAGACAAAAGTTTATCTCCCTGGCAGGAGTGCTGCTTCTGCTGCTTCATCCATAACTGAACCCCAAAGCTTGGTTGGTTAGCCAATGACAGGTAAGATTCCCCAAGGGGGAACAATCTAAGACAGGCATGATCACGTGGGAGGCCCCCAAGAAAGGACTTTGGGGGCTACAGCAAAAGGGGGTGATGGACCCTCGCTCCTTGGCTTTGACACAGCCTAAGTCCTCATTGTCTGGGAGAAAATCTCCTTATCCCTTGGTTGCCTTAGTTCCCTTGCTCCACCTAAGCCTGAAACAATGACAGGGTGGTGCAGCTCTGTGCTGAAAAGGGTGGGTTCCCCAGGTGGGTGATCAGGCCTAAGAAAGAATATGTAAAATCTTGTGAAACCTGCTTTGTTTAGAATGCTCTCAGTTGAATGATAAGGGTTCAAGGAAGAAGTTAGTTTGTTCTTTAAAGTTTTACAGCTCTTTGATCCTGACTCAAAATAGGCCCTCAGACTTCCTTTCTATGTATTGTTTGATCCTTACTTCCTGGCAATGTTTAATGAGCTTTACCTGAATCCCTATGCAAACAAAACCAATAAAAAGCCTCTCCAGAGGGGGAATGGGGGCTCTCCCCACCAGGGAGGGTGGCCATTTCATTCCTATTTCCCCACAGGACTTGGTTGTCTCTGTGTATATTCTTCTCGTGTGTTGACGAGCCATCCACAGTGTTCCATGGTCACTGCCGGCCGGTGATCACTTCACCTTGGCACCATTTGTGTTTTGGACTGGACAGTTCTTTGTTGGATGGGGCTGTCCTGAGCACTAAACAGTGTTTGGGAGCATCCTTGGCCTGTGCCCATTAGATGTCAATAGCACACCACTGCACCTACCACCAGTTGTGACAAACAAAAGTGTCTCCAGACATCATCCTGTGAGGGGCATAGTCCCCCTCCCCCTTGAGTATCATTTACTGTTCTAGACACTTTACACAGGTAATTTTATTTCTTCTTTACAGCAGAGACTATGAGAAGTTATGCAATTTTCTCAAAGTAACATAGTGTGTTACTGAGTGGATTCCTGGGATTCAAATTGCAGTTGGTATAATTCCACAGGGCATTCCCTTTTAGAGATCCTGGTGGAAAAAATATATATAAAGAAAGCTGATTTAGATTCAACATTTCTTTTTTTTTAAGATTTTATTTATTTATTTTTAGAGAGGGAAGGGAGGGAGATAAAGAGAGAGAGAGACAGAGAAACTTCAATGTGCGGTTGCTGGGGGTTATGGCCTGCAACCCAGGCATGTACCCTGGCTGGGAATCGAACCTGGGACAGTTTGGTTCCCAGCCCACGCTCAATCCACTGAGCTACACCAGCCAGGGCTTAGATTCAACATTTCTTAAACCATAAAGGTTATTCTGAGTGATATGTCTAATGTTACACTTTCTACAGCCTCAAACCTCATCCTTGTTTCCAGATGTGCTTTTAGTGCCAGCAGCCCCCAACCCTCCCTTCCTACAAATTTCTCACAAGGTTCTTTTCAGTTTGTTCCTCTTCTCTTCAACCATCCTTCTTTCTAAGGTCAACCACTCTACCTGTGCCGTCGATCATGCCCTCTTTTCCTTCCCTCTAGTTTTCTTTTTTAATCCTCACTCAAGAATATGTTTATTGATTCCTTTTTTTAAAGTGAAAGGAAGGGACAGAGAAAGAAAAAGGAGAGAGAGAAAGAGAGAGAGAGGACAACATGAGAGAGAAACATTAATTGGTTGCCTCCTGCACATGCCCTGACCAGTGACTGAGCCTGAATCCCAGGTATGTGCCCTGACTGGGGATGGAACCTGCAACTTTTTGGTTTCCTGGATGATGCTCCTAATGAGTCACCCAGCCATGGTTCTGTAACCTTTCTTCATAAGTTATCGTTATTACAAATTATCCCTATTACAAACCTTCCATTCTTCCCTAGGCCCGAGAATATGCTTATCCCTCTGTAAATGGTTAATTTTATGTGTCAACTTGATGAGGTCATGGTACCCAGACAAATTTGGTCAAACATTATTGTAGATATTTCTGTAAAGGTATTTTTAGATCACATTAACATTTTAATCAGTAGAGTTTGATTAAAGCAGATTATTCTCCATAGTGTCAGTGGACCTCATCCAATCAGTCAAAGGCCACTGACCTCTCTGGAAGAAGAGGGAATTCTGCCATCCTTAGGACTCAAACTGTTACTCTTGTCTGAGTCTCCCCTCGCAGTCCACACTGAGGAGTTTGAACTTGCTAAGTCTCCACAATTTCTTTTTATATTTATGTTCTGTCGGTTCTGATTTCCCTGGAGAACCCTCACACATCCCTCCCCTTTCTCCCTTCTCTGCAGTTCTATATCCCCTCTCCCTTTTCTGCTGGTATCTCTGTCTTATTAAAGGGATGTTTGAAATGTTGGGATTTCTGCACTGTGAAACAAGGACCTTATTTATTTCATTGTTACATTTCCAAAATATGTCTGGCACAATAACTTGGATGAGTAAGCTTAATCATCTGAAATGGGTAAACATTCCTCTAAATAAGGTTAAAAAACATCTGAAAAAGAATGCAACAATAAACATTTCCTTCTGATATTTCTGAACTTAGATATTTGAAGTTGAGATCTGTTTAATTAAAAGCTTTCTTTTTGGGTAATTTAGTCTTCTTTTCTTTAAAAAAAAATGTTTTCCAGAGTTTCAATAAAAGAGCAACCCAAATGCAGAACCCTGCAACTTTGTCTGTGGAATTTCAAGACCAGAGGACTCACCTAAATTCTAATGGTGACGAACACGCGTGGGTGAGTGGTTGGCAGACACTTTTGTTACTTACTATAAGTTTGACTCCTTCACTCTTGCCCATAATGATTAGTATGCCCTTATAAAATTAGGCATTAAAAATGTTTCAATTATTTATTTAACTAGGTTTTTAAAAAAGTCAATAAAAAATAAAGGAACAAAATAATAAAGAGAAAAAACATTTCTGCTGTTAATGAAAAAGTTATATTGAATGGAATTCTGACCTTTAGGTTAAAGACCCAAAAGTAAATTTTAAAACAGAAACACATTTTTAGTAATTTACAAGGAGCTTTAAAAAAAAACAACTCTGGTAAATCACTGCTGAGTTGTTTTTTTTTTTTTAAGTTTTCAGGAACTCAAAGCACTCTAAATTGAAGAAAAAAATTACCCACAATAACAAAAATGCCACAATCAAATCAGTTCTATTTTTATATTTGTCTCCATTTTTTAAAGATTTTCTTTCTTTCTTTCTTTCTTTCGAGAGGGGATGGGAGAGAGAATGAGAGGGTGGGAAACATTGACGTGAGAGAGAAACATCGGTAGGCTGCCTCTTGCATGCACCCTGACCAGGGACTGAAAGCTCAACCCAGGCCTGTGCCCTGTCGGAGAAGCAGCCAGCGACCTGGACGACCTGGATGTGCCCAACCGACAGAGCCACACCAGTCAGGGCTCATCTCTGGTGTTATAGTCCTTGCCTGTGTAGCTTTATAAGTTCTACAGCATTTTATTATAAAATCTTTTGAACACAGTACCCATCTTTTTTTCTTAAATATGTTTCAAAGTAAGTTGTCAACATCAATATACTTTACCATAACCAAATGGGATTTATTCCGGGTATACAAAGCTAGTTCAACATTCAAAAATCCATCATATCAACAGGTTAAAGAAAAAAATATATGATTATATCATATCAATAGTTTCTGAAAAAGTGACAAATTCAACATCTGTTCATGATAAAAATTCCCATCAAAGAAGGAATACTTTATCAAGAGGAACTTCTTTTACTTGGTAAAGAACATCAATAGAAAAATCTATAGCTAGATCCTTCTTCATTGTAAGAAACCACTCGTAGATGCTTTCTCTCTAAAATTGACTACAAGACAAAAATGTCCCCTTTCAACCCTCTCTCTTATTCAACATCATACTGAAAGTCCTATCTAATGCAATCAGACAAGAAAATAAAATTCAAAGTATACAGATTGGAAAGGAAGAAATAAAAGCCTTTGTTCATAGATGTCATGAATGTCTATGTAGAAAATATGAAAGGACCTGGCCCGGTGGCTTAGTTGGTTGGAGCATTGTCCCATACAGCAGAAGTTGCAGGTTTGATTCCCAGTCAGGGCACATGCAGCAAGATTTCTGAAATGAGATTATGATAATTGAAATTTAAAAACTTCAATGGATACTGCCATAAATGAGATAGTTATGGTAAAAACAATGAACCTGAATGTGAACCTGTAATGCCAACTATCAATTTATAGGAGCTAGAGGAGCTAAACCGCAGGTAAGCAATTGAGAAAATACAAACCATAGAAAATTATATAGGACAGACAACCCATTTTCTTAAAATAGATTGCAAGAAAAAAAGAAAATATGGAGGAGAACCTATTGACTAAATGGCAACTTAAAATACATATTTACTAGTGTAATATTTATACTTTATTTGGATTCTGATTCAAAAAGCTTGTAAAATTATGATATTAATGATACAATTAAAAAATGTGAACAGTTACTGGATATCAAGCCTACCCACAACTTAATAAACTTTTACATATTTATAAACTCATGTTACTACCACCAATCAAGTTTGCAAACATGTTCATCTCCCACAAAAAGTTCCTGTGATGTCTTCTCAGATGGTAAAACCAACCCTGAGATAACCACTATGCTAACTTCTATCACTGTGGAATAGTGTTATCTCTCCTAGAACTTCACGCTAGTAGAATCACACAGTATGTACTCCTATGTGTCTATCTTCTCGTGCTCTCAGCATGTTTTTCAGATTTATCCACATTGTTGCATTTATTAGTGCATCCTTTATTATAGTGTAGCATTCCATTGCATGAATACACCATGATTTATTATTCATTCTGCTTATGATGACTATTTGGAGGTCTCCTAATTTTGGTTATTATAAATGAGTATGCTAGGAACAGTAGGGCATAAGTCATTTTGTAGACATAATTATGTCATAGAAAAGGCTTTTGTTTAATTATGAATAGAAGCAGCCGAAGAGCAATGTATGAGAGTCTCAGTTACTTCGTATGTTGCCAATGCCAGAAACTGTCAGTCTTCTTTAATTGTAGCACTATAGTGGGTATACAGAAGTATCTCTTTAAATTTTTAATTTGCATTTCCCTGATAAATAATGTTGTTGAATATTTTTCTTATGCTTATTAGTAATTTAGATATCTACTTTTATAAATTATCTCTTTAAATCTTTTATATTATTAAAAATTAGGTTGTTTGCCTTATTATTATTGAATTGTAAGAGTCCTTCACATATTCTAGATACAAGTCCTTTGTCAGGTTCATATATATGAACATAGTGAATATGTCCTTCCAGGCTCTGAAGTGCCTTTTTACTTCCAAAACAATATCTTTTGAAGAGCATATTTTAAAATTTAAATTAATGAAGACCAATGTATCAAATACAATTTTATAGTTAGCCCTGGCCTGGTGGCTCCATTGGTTGCAGCATTGTCCCTTCCACCCAGTTCCCTGCCAGTGCACATACCTAGGTTGCAGGTTTGATCCCCATTAGGGCTTGTACAGGAGGCAACCAATCGATGTTTTTCTTTTTCTCTCTCTCCCTTCTTCTTTCTCTCTAAAATGAATAAATAAACATATTCTTGGGTGAGGAATAAAAAATGTTTTTATAGTTAGTGCTGTTTCAGTTCTATTAAAAAACCTTTGCCTATCTCAAGATAGTCTTACCTTTCTACCCAGAATTGTTTTTGTGAATGGTGTAAGACAAGGGTCAAATTTTATCACTTTTCATATATGAATGTCCACTTGCTCTAGCATCACTCTTTAATAATGTCACTGGTGAGGGGGTCCTTGCCCCTCCCCCCTCAAAACAGAAATCAAGAGAGGAGGCAAAACATATTTTAAAAATGGCTTACTGAATACAAGGTAGAAGGAAAGGGGGAGGGAGGGAGCTTGGCGCATCCAGGGAGCACCTGTTAATGAAAAGCCTGGCTTCCCCAGCTACTCCTGGAGTCTGGTTACATCAGCTGGGTTCTTCAGGCAGAGGAGGGGTGGGTTTCTTTGCTTTTCAGGTCCCACAATGGATGGTACCTGCTGGCACAGGCACAGAGCAGGAACACTTTGGGGAGTGCCTGAAAAGATACTTTAAACTTATCCAGGAGAGGCTTATAAAAATAATGAAAGAGCATTCCCATCCGTTTAAGAGAGGCTCAGCCAGTCTCTATAAGGCTGTTCTTTTTTTTTTTTTAATCATTGTTCAAGTACAGTTTTCTGCCTTTTACTCCCATTCCAGCCCGCCCACCCATCCTTCCCCACTTCCTTCCCATTACCACCGCCCCCACTAGTTTTTGTCCACGTGTCCTTTAAATTTGGCTGTTCTTTCTCTTTGAAATGCAGGAGTGTCTTTGTTTTAAATCAAGTAACAATATACAAATGAGTTTATTTCTGGACTCTCATTAATTCTACTGATCAGTTTGCCAACACCACACTTTTAATTAGCAAAACTTGACAGTAAAATTTAAATCTGTTAGTATTTGGTCTTTTCAACAAGGTCCTTTCATTCTTTCTAAAATTATTTGGCTAGGCCAGGCCCTTTGCATTGCCAAATAAATTATAGGTTCAGAGTATTGATTTCTACACACAAAAAATTAAGCCTGCTGGGATTTTGATTAGAATTCTGTAAAACCTATAGATCAATTTAAGGAAAACTGATATGTTAACAAATATCAAGCCGGTGGTATATCTTTCCATTTATTTAGGTTTTTTTTTAATTTTTTGAGCAATGTTTGATAGTTTTCAGTGCATAGATCTTGCACACTATTGTTGACTTACTTTTTAAACTTTTTGAAGTTGAAGCTTAGACCATAGTTTTTAATACTTATTTCTTTTTCAACATAGGCTTTTAAACACATACATTTCCTACTAAGCATTGCTTTTGTTGTATCACACATTTTTCTAATTTGTATTAGTATCACTTATTCAAAACAGTTTGTAATTTTACTTGTGATTTCATCTTTGATCAACAGATAATTTAGAAACGTGTTGTTTAATTTCCAAACATACGGGAGATTTCTAATTATCTTTTTGTTACTGTCCTAATTTAATTCTATTGTGGTCACAAAACATATTCTGTATGACTTTCATCCTTTAAAACTTATTAATACTTACTTTATAGCTCAGAATATGGTTACTTTTGGTGAATGATCTATGTGCACTTAAACAGTAGATGTTCTTTTTCTCTTTTGTAATAATTGGCTCTATAATGTGTAAATGCTTTATAAATAGTTAAGTCAGATTGTTCATATCTCGTATATTGTTACTGATCTTTGTCAGCTTGTTCTATCAATTACAGAAAGAAATGTTTTAAATCTACAATTCCAGTTGGGGATTTATCTATTTATTCTTTTATTTCTGTCAGTCTTTACTTTCTATTTTAAATGTACACTATCAGGTACATACATATTAAGGATTATTATATCTTCCTATTAACTTTTCCTTTAATCATTATCAAATGCTTCTCTTTATATCTGGTAATACTTTTTGCTTTAAAGTCTAGTTTGTTTGATATTGTAGCCACAGGTATAATATTTTAAATATGACCTTATTTTTTAAGCTGTCCTATGGTTAGTATTTATATGGTATATGGTATTTATGCTTCTACTTTAATGGTTCTACTTTCTACTTTCAATGGTTCTGTGTCCTAATAGTTAAAGTTTGTGTTTAATGAAGATATTGTTGGGTCTCTTTTTTACTCAGTCTAATAATCTCTGCCTTTCAGTTGAACTAGACATATTTAATATAATTACTGATATGGTTTTAAATCTACCATCTCAGTATCTGTTTTCTACTTGACACATATGAAGAGTATGTTTATGTTTTTGCTCCTCCTTTTCTGCCTTCCTGGTCAGTAATCAAAAACTTCCCATTATGTGATCTATTCTATTACATTAAGTTGAAGTGTTTTGATGATGTATGGAATAAACTGCTAACTCAAAAGCCTTGTTCATTGCCCTGAATAGTGTGGCTCAGCTGGTTGGGCATTGTCCCACAAAGCAAAAGGTTGTGGGTTCAATTCCTGGTCAGGGCTATAGTTTTATCCTAGCTCAGAGTGGCTGTGGAGAGGCAACCAACTGATATTTCTCTCACACATCGATGTTTCTCTCCTTCTCTTTCTCCTTCCCTTCCCCTCTCTCTAAAAAATAAATGACTAAGTCTTTTTTTTTAAAGATTTTATTTATTTATTTTTAGAGAGGGAAGGGAGGGAGAGAGAGAGATAACCATCAATGTGCGGTTGCTGGGGGTTATGGCCTGCAACCCAGGCATGTACCCTGGCTGGGAATGACTAAGTCTTTACAAAAGACTTGTGCACCAAAATTCATAGTCACAATTCTTATTAACTTTATTCTTTTGCAGTTTGGTTATTATTTTTTTCTACATGAAGCTGTTTGGCCTTTTATTACAAGGTATACATGGGTGGTGTATGTGTATAGATGTGCGTGTGAGTGGGTGTGTGTTGTGTGAATGTGCTGCATGTGTGCAGGTGTGTGCATACAAGTGTGTGCAAACAGGATGCATGCACATGTTGGCATATATAGTGTGCCATGTGAATATTGCCTTAAATTCCTAAATAAATAAATGATGAATTTTAAGAGCATATTTTACAATTTAGCTACTGTCACTTCATTAACTTCTGAGTACAATGAAGTAATTGGTTAAATGACAACATAGTGGTCTGTTGGAATAAATGGTCTGTCAAACGATTTTAACTTGTAAACCAGAATTTAACCCAAGTATTTGAAGACAAAAGTTGTATGTTCATAAAATCCCTCAAGGGGAAGATATGAATAATGTCCTAATTTAATTTAGTACATATGTCTATAAACTCTTCAAACAAAATTCACGAAAGCCGTGGTAGATGTCACATCAGCCACTTGTATCACAGGAGAAATGCACTCATACACTGTTTCAGTTCCAGGTCCACTTCTTTTTTGACAGATTTCTTAAGGAAATACCTTTCTCTCCGCTGGTAATGTGGTTGAATTCTGGAAAGCTTCAGGGGAAGAGTGATTTTAGGAGTGGTTTGGGGCAGGCTGCTTAAAGGAATCAGCTCACTTCCCTTGGTGATTGATGTGATCCAGGCTTGTAGGATACAGGTGTGATGCAAGTTTCTGTATGTGTGGTCAGCCAAGGGTTTGCTTGGTGTCATGGTGAAACTAAACTTTAGGGAATTTTGAGAAATAACTCTGTGAAATATAATTGTAATCAAAGTCTCTTTGATGTGACAAAGTTCTCTATTAGCAGTAATTATATCAATTTCTTTTACTTTGATTTTGGCACTGGGATAAAGACAAAAAGACATAGTCATTCAATAGATTAATTCACCATTTTTATGTGCTTACTGTACTGGATATTCTGCCAGGCACTATGGATAGTCTGAAATAAGGAAGTCCAAGTTACTGCTCGAGGAAGATACAGTCAAGCAGGGGGAGCTACAATATAAACACAAGTCACCATAGGTTAAAGGTAGAAAGTGACATGCATCTGAAGTTGGAGCAAAGTTCTAAGAGTTCAGGGAGAAAACATTATTTCCAATGGAGACTGGGATAGATGAAAGAATGCTTCATGAAGTAGGGAATATTTGAGTTCTGAACTGTTAATAAATTTGTGTTGACCCAGCTGAACTTTGCTGGTGAGTGTTCCTCAGGACCAAAGACAAAGCACCAAATATTAAGACAGACCTAAAAGTGTGTTAGTCTGCCCAGGCTCCCGCAACAAAGCACCACAGACTGGGTGGTTTAAAGAACTGGAATTTATTTTCCCACAGTTCTGGAGGCTTGTAGTTCCAAGTCAAGGTCTAGTAGGGTTAGTTAGGGTTGGTGTCTGGTGAGGAACCCCTTCCTGGTTTGCAGACAGAGCCACCTTCCTGCTGCGCCCTCACGTGGCGGAGAGCAACTGAGCTCTCTGGTGTCTCTTCTCCTAAGGATACTTATCCATCAGATCAAGGCTCCCCCCATATGACCTCATCTAACTTTCAGTTACTTCCTTATTCCAAATACAGCCACAATGGGAGTTAGGGCTTCAGAATATGAATTTGAGGGGAGACAAACACTCAGTCCACAGCAGGTAGCTGTTTAAATACTTAATTTGTTTTCCAGGGTAACTAGTCTTCTCCGTTCCCTTTGTAAAAGGTATGCATACTTTTATGCTGGTGGTTAGAAGGCTGCTCACTAGGATGCCCCACACTACTATTCACACACTTTGAGTGACAAGCTTATTGAGAGTCTATTAGCTATACTTTACATATACTACCACTATATTGAATATAGTATATAGCACAATATAGTATGTGGTACAACAGGTTTGATTCCCAAACTTGTTCATGCCTTTTGATCCTGTCATTGGAATCATGTAAACCAGTATAATACAAATGAATATACAGGGTGGGACAAAAGCAGGTTTACAGTAATGAACAGACAAAGCATAGAGCTCATTCTTGTATTATTTTTTATTAATTATTGTATTCTTTTCCATACAAACAACTGTAACCCTACATTTGCCCAACCCTGTATATATAAATGTGAAAAGAAAAAAGTTATTGTTTTATGAAAACTAAATTAACAATTCCTGGAAAGAGTCAATAGTTTTAAAAATTATTGGCAACATAGTTAAAGCAACTATAAAAAGATTAGAAAGCAGTAATTAAAAATGTAGGGGCTATTGTACCAAGATCGTTTTGTCTCTTTAGTCCTCATTTCACTTTAGAGAAACTGAAACTGTCATAGCAAACATATCACACACGGTTTTATGCAAACATGTGGATCATAGAATTCCCAAATCAGTAAAGAATACACTTAAATAAGGGCTGACAAATCATGTGCAATTACACATTTTATGTTAAACTAAAACGTCAAGGCATGTTTTTATTTTTTAGCTGCCTATAGCAGCCAACTGCTTTTCCCAATCACTTCAAAAAAAATTTCATCTCCTACTGCTGACCAGAGCTATATTGGGGTCGTAATTAGCACATTATTGACTACTTAGAGTCTGAGCCACAGACCAAACTGCAGAGTGTCTCTCTTTGCCTAGTGCAGCAGCCAGCCACCAACAGGGATAAATAAGAGAAGTATGCTCAAGCACCAACTACCAAAAGGCTGTGCTTTTCATCCACATCATTAATTTTTGAAGCCAGAGGATAACATGGTGAGTGCACTGACAGACACTACTAGGCAGAATCCAAGGACAAATCATCCTAGGAGAAATAATCTCTTCTAGGATATTGCCTTTTCTTTTAGCTGTAGTCATTGAAAGGACCTTAATTTCTTAAATTTGTATCTGTCATGTATGCCAACCTTCCATCCAAAAAGTTCACGTTTTTCCATAGATGCTTTCCTTCATCTTGACAGCACAACAATAGGGGGTAAATAGCAGTTCATTCATGTTTTCATTTTCAAATAGGGGACACCACACCCAAGAGCAGTCCAATTGTTTGCTCAGATTCTCCTATGATTCCACCAATCCCAGTCTTACTCAATCTCGTCCAAGAGACCCACATGGTCAGAAAGACTTCATTGTGCTCAGGTTCACCAGACCCTGTTTGGACCTCCCTGTGTTTGCTGCCTGTTGCTCTCTTTTTAGAAACAATGTTAAACAGCTGCTGGAGAACTCTGCTCCTCCCGTGTTCCTATTCCCAGGCCATCTCAGCAAGGATTCTAATTAAACCCAAAGAGGACAGAGGCTGTGAGAGTGGGGTGAGAGATGTTCCACCTGATATTTGACTGGACAATGCTTGTCTTTAATTGCTAACTAGTAAATGATTTTGCTGACTATTTCCAGACTACTTTATGTGATCAGCATCATAATGACACATATATTAAATTGACTCCAAGGGATCCTTGAATTCTAACCAGAATGAGCAAGTTATATTTAATAGGGAGTGATATGAATTTATGTTCGTTAAGGTTAATCTCTGGGGCCATTGCATCCTCTGAATGAGAATTACTTGGGCTTACAGCAGCTATGATTAGAGGGAGGTAAGGCAGCACTGGGAACTTTCTAAATCAGTGTGAAGATGGTGTTGGAACAAAAGGCTCTCAGAGCTGGGAGGAACATCGGAATCCTCTAGTTCAAATGCTTCTTTTACAGGGTAAGAAATAAGCCAACATGTTTCTCCTCAGGAACACCATCAGCATTTGGGCAGGACTGTTTGTTGCTTTGAGGGATCATCCCACACATTGAAGGATGTTTAGCATCCCTGGCACATGCTCACTAAATGCCAATAAGCTTCACAGTCATTATGACAACCAGGATGCCCCCACGAACTTCCCCGTGTGCCTGTGGGAGTTGTACCTCTCCCTGTTGAAACCCCTGAACCAAATTGCTCATGAACAATATGCTAAAACAACTGATGCACTGACATTAAAGTATTACTGACAATACTTTTTAAACTTTAATATACATGAGTACCAATCAGAGATCTTGTTTAAAATTCAGGCTCTAATAATTCAGTAGGTCTGGGATGGAGAGAAAGGTTCTGCATTTCTAACCAATTTGCAGATGATGCCAAACTTTTTAGTTTATGGATCCCACTTTAAGTAACAAGGGTCCAGGAGTCCAACTGAGAGAATATCTGAACACCTTGGTGTCCTTATCAGTTCATTTCCCAGCTATAATTGTGGCTGCAGTGCCAGAACAGGTTACCTGCTGTATATATGGGCTTCCCAGAGGATCTGTCCTGGCTTTGCTATGGGGGACCCCCTTTAATCTGTTCCTTCTCCTGGGTGACTTAATTGCGGACTCTGCCTTTGCCTCTGCACAGCAAGTATCAGACTTTTTGTTTGTTTGTTTGTTTGTTTGTTTCTAGAGCCCAACTTTATGTCACATCCTCCCCTGTCATCAGGCTCTCACCCGTCCAGGTGTGGCTTCTGGAAGCGCAACTGAGACCAAAAACGAAGGCTCTTGCTTTCTAGGTGAGTTGATAGCAGTAGGTGGGGTCTAGGAGAGCCTATGAGCAGTTACTTGCCTTGAGGCCCATGTCCTTATTTCCCTTCTATTCCTAGGATTAAATGAAACTATGTGTCACTCAACACATCTGTTTAACTCACCAGGGAACTTCCATCCAATGTGCTTCAATAAGGAGGTTCCTTATGGATCATCTTCCTGGTTGCTGTGCAAAGTAGAGAGCTTTTGTAACAAGTAACAAATGGTGAACTGAGAAATAAGTTCTTTCAGAAACTTATTTGTTGTCATTTTTCTTTACGTGGTGGCACTTGGAAGCCATTGGTGGGGAGATTTTGAGATGGTTCCATCTTTTATGGTGATAAAACAATGAGATATAAAAGAATTCAATTTCTAGTTATAGAAAATCAGCTTCATATTCTCCATTATCTTTTCTGGTTCCCTTGATACCTTCTCAGACAAAGAAATAAGGCAGAAGGCCATCCACTTGGGCGGGTACGTATTTTACTGGGAACAAGGTACTGTGTTACCCGATGACATTTCTCTTAGCCTGAGTTCCCTTGAAAGCAGAGCCTGAGACAAAGGCATGCATGATTTTAGTTTATTTGAGACAGAGATTCCATGGAGTAGCAGAGCAGAGAGTGGGGTCAAACAGAGGTGACAGCAAACAAGGACACATTGTCAAGTTGACCACTGCTACAAATGATAGGTGATGGATTCTTCCTGACCCATCTGAGAAACCCTACTAAGCACACCTAAGAAATCTTTAACTAGAAAATAAAAGGAAGAAGCATTTATGCATCATCTCCCACACCCCATTGGTCAAGAGTGGGCCCATGGGTGTTGACTCCTCTGAATTTCCAGGTTGTGTGGGCGTGACTGCCCAGAGAATTCCCCTAAGGACCTCATTACATCAGAGCCGGTCAAAACCTGTGAGGAAGTGTGAGGACAAGAGGTGGGGTTGGGAGAAATTTTAAGTGGTGCCTAAGAGGCAATGACCCTTGAGACAACAGAGGATATTTGAGACAGCTCTGGGACTTCTTAAAAATAAAGACATTCGACTTGAAGTGTCTTTAGTGTGCTTAGCACAAGCTGTTGTCTAAATGGGAGCTGCACTTTGTGAAAGTCGTATTTTCAACCAGAAACCTGTAACCCTGCTTTGTCACAGCAAGGACCCAGATGGGAAGCCTGGAAACTTTGCTCTTAGGGAATTACAGACTTAGTTCACACCATTTCCCAAGAGTTGGTTTCTCATACTCAACTTTGAGTGTAGGAAGACTGGCTATAAAAATGGCTTTGGAAAATTGGATATGCACATGCAAAAGAATGAAGTAGGTCCTACTTACACCGTGTACAAAAATTAACTTAAAATTGATCAAAGACCTAAATGTAAGAGCTAAAACAAGATCTTGAAACATAGGGGAAAAGCTTCACAATTTTTAATCTGGCAATAATATCTTGGATATGACACCAAAAATAGGCAAAAAAAGTAAAAATAGATAAACTGGACTATGTCAAAATTAAAAACACTTGTGTAGTAAAGGACAGTCAACACAGCATGGAAGAGATCATTTGCAAATCTTATATTTGATATATCACCCAGGATATACAAATAACTCCAACTCAACAACAAAGAAACTGACAACTCTATTCATAAATGGGCAAAGGACTTGAATGGGTATTTCTCAAAAAAAGATATACAAGTGTCTAATGAATATCTGAAACAATGCTCAACAGAAATACAAATCAAAACCATGATGAGCCATTAGAATGGCTACTGTGTTAGTTTGCTAGGGCTCTCATAACAAAATATAACGGACTGGAACTCTTACACAGCAGAAATGTATTTTTTCACAGTTCCAGAGGCTAGAAGTCCAGAAGTATTGGCAAATTTGTTTTTTTTTTCTGAGTCCTCTTTCCTTGGCGTGCAGATGGCAGCCTTTTCATTGTGTCCCCACAAGACCTTTTCTCCATGTGCACACACGTGCCTGGTTTCTGTCTGTGTATCCACATCTTCTCTTCCTGTAGGGACAGCAGTCAGATTGGATTAGGTTTTAACCTAAAGGTCTCATTTTAATTCAATTACCTCCTACATATCCTATCTCAAAATATGGTCACATTCTAATTTACTGGGGTTAGGACTTCAACATATGAATTTGGGGTAGCGGGGAGGGAATTCAGCCCATAACAGCTACTATCAGCAAAACAACAAGTGTTGGCAGGAATATAGAAAACTTGGAACCTTATACACTGTTGGTGGGCATTTTAATCATGTGGCTACCATGGAAAGCAGTATGGTGGTCTTCAAAAAATGAAAAATAGCCCTGGCTGGTGGAGCTCAGTGGGTTGAGTGTGGGTCTGCAAACCAAAGGGTCACCAGTTCAATTCCCAGTCAGGGCACATGCCTGGGTTGTGGGCCAGATCCCCAGTGCGGGGCACATGAGAGGCAGCCACACATTGATGTTTCTCTCCCTCTCTTTCTCCTTGCCCTTCCTCTCTCCCTAAAAATAAATAAATAAAATGTAAAAAAAAGACTAAAAATCTTTATAAAAAATTAAAAATAGAATTACCTTATGAACCATCAATTCTACTTCTTGGGTATATACCCAACGGCTGAGTCTTGAAGAAATATTTGAACACACATGTTTATAGCAGCATGATTCACAGTAGCCAAAAGGGGAAAGTAACCCAAGTATCCATCGAACAAGAATGGATAAGCAAAATGTGGTCTAGGCATACCATGGAGTGCTATTCAGCTTTGAAAAGTAGATAAATTCTGACATATGCCACAATATGGATAAACCTTGAGGACAATATGCTATGAAATAAGGTGGTCACAAAAAGAGAGATACCGAATGACTCCACTTATATGAGGCAAATTTATAGAGAAAGAAAGTGGAAAGGTGTCTGCCAGAGATAGAGTGGGGGAGGGGTGAGTAGGAAGTTGTAAGATGGGAATAGAGTTTCAGTTCCACAGCTTGGAAGAGTTGTGAAGGTTGGCTGCACAACGGTGTGAGTGTACCAAACGCTACTGAACTGTATACTTAAAAAATGGCAAAGAGGTGAATGTTAAGTATATTTCACTACAGTGAAAAATGAATGAAGCAAAACAAAAAGAAATTGCTCTGGCCGTGACAGAGGAGGGAACCCCTCAGAACATGGGTGAGAAGCTGGATGAACAGATGAATGAGAATGAGCAAGTGGAAAATTTTAAATCCTTATAAAACTGTTTTATTACTAAATGGGGATGTTTTAAACTACTAAATTTTGCTGATACAAGTGTATCTGTTAAGTACTCCCTTTTTGATTACCCAGAAATCTGCTGCAAGGGCAGGAATGAACCCTGTAAATCTTGATTTCGGGCTTGGCTCATTAGGTCACGCTGTGTAACGTCTGGGTCAGACAACACACTTCAAGAGCAGCGGCAGTGAGGAAGAACTGTCAGGGGCTCAAGGGCCCTCTGGTTACTGCTGCACACCTACGAGCTTCTCTTTGGGACCCAGCGATGCAGGATCCTAATGAGCTGTTGTCTGGCTGTACTTAAACTAGCAAGGAGAACAGCATGAAGACGCCAGCGTGAAAGCCATTGCAAACAGGAAACTCCAGAGAGATGAGATGGCTGCAGTGGCGCAGTCTTCAGTGCGCTGAGTCATACCTTGGATCCTAGAATTACGTTCCTAACGTGCAATCATATTTGACATCTACCAGAAACCAAAAGTCATTGCTTGTATAAGGCCAGAGGAAAGTGGGAAACACAAAACCCTCACAAAAGTGTTTTACATTCTGGAGACTGATTTTCCATTTGGATTTTGCTGATGTTTATGTCATATGCTATTTGCCCATAAGTTTAGAGATACTCTGTAATTATCTCCCTCCAAAGACATAAATAAGATAGTATGTAATTCACTTTAGTTAGATATTATTAACTTTTAAATTAAGTAATTATTTTTATAAACAGATGCTATCAGCAGTTTTCTTACTGATAATAAAGTAAATTAATAATATTCACAATAAAATTAGCATTTATAAAGTGCCTAAGAGAGAAGACAAAGCTCAGCACGAAGGTAACAGAAATATATTTAAGTAACTGAAACTTGAGTTCCTACTTGCTCTCAGAGTTTTTGCTGTCTACAAGTTTTTCAGTTCTTTTAAGACAGTTATTCCCATTATTTTAAAAGTTTTTTTTTATCACATTAGTGTGAAAAAAGATTAATCTCACATAGGATAAAATTTTAAAATAAAACACAAAACCCAGTTTTGAGCACTAGTCTTTGAGACTAATATCCTTGAGTTTGTATTGGTTATAGTAACTACTGTGTAATGGAAGAGTTTAGAATCATTTCATGTGATAAGTGACTAACAAA
This sequence comes from Phyllostomus hastatus, assembly GCF_019186645.2. Lineage (NCBI taxonomy): Eukaryota > Metazoa > Chordata > Mammalia > Chiroptera > Phyllostomidae > Phyllostomus > Phyllostomus hastatus. The sequence goes on along the minus strand of NW_025333872.1, from coordinate 37,409,024 downwards.
CCTAGGGGTAATAACTTAGAGAAAATCTGAGAGACAGGATTTCCATGTTAAAATATTTGAGGAATTATTCAGTAAAAGAGAAATTATACTTCTGTGGCACGGGTGACTGGAAATTAGAGCAGAGAAGTGCTTTGGCTAATATAAAGATGAAAGTTCCTATGGCTGGTAGGAATTTTTAAGTCATATACTAAGGTCTGAAAATTGTAATTTTATTTTTTCTATGTCTATCAGATTTTATCCCATCCCTATTTGCAAGAAAAAAGTCTTTTTTTTTCCTTGCAGAAGGTCTGTTCACCATTCCCCAGAAGAGAAGAGTTTTTCTTCCCACAAGGACACCAAACTGTATACTAGGGCACTGAGCTTAGTTAAGGAGTCACAAGCTCGCTATGCACAAAGGGCAAACCATGTATGACAGCTGGCCCCGCACACACTGCAAACCATATGCGACAGCTTCTGGTACAGCAGGGGAGCCAGGTGGTCAGGGGCCAGGAAACACTTGGACTCATTCTTTCTTCTTCTCCAACTGCCCCTCTCCCTTGCCTCAGTTCAGATCATCATTATGTATTCAGAGGATGGGAGGAGACAGGGTAGGTAGGAACTGAGTCACTTATTCATTTAGATCCTTCTTGCAGAATTTGACATTTGATGTCTTGTTTTATTTGAGGTTGTCCCCTTGCAGGCAATGGAAACTATAGACTGCATTTCTAGTGGCCCACGTGGGTAAGTTATGGGGTAAGAGATATGAGGGGAGACTCCATCATATAAGGCAATGATAGTTTACCTCTCTACCATTTATTGAGGTTCAGTGTTGCTAAACATTGTCCTAAGCACTTTACATGTAATCCTTATGATAGCCCTATGAGATCAATATCTTAACCACATTTTATAGATGAGGAAAATGAGGCTTACAAGATTAACATCTCCAATACCACAACTTTACAGAAGCAAAATTGAGATATGAAACTATAAATCCTGATGCAAAGCTTGTGAGTCCATATATTTATTTCTATTATGTGACAGCCACTGCTGTATACACTAGAAATACATAGGCTTTAAACAACTATGCTACCTCAGAATAGTTTGTGGTCAGAGAATAGAAAATTCTTCATCACCAGAGGCATTTATGCAAGAATAGAAGACCATTTGACCAAGATACTTTCTATTGTACAGTAATCTGTAGCATTCATTACAAATAAATAGAACATTAAAGTGTGAAAAAATAATCATTTAATCTAACCACCCCATGAATCAGAAGCAGAATTTCCCCCTCTAATTCCATAAAGTGCTAATATATTAAACTTTGGGTTCACAGTAACATTTATGAAACTGCAGTAATGCTAAGTCTGCCACAGAAACTGGGTGTGCTTATGTTGTGACCAAGCACAAAGCCACTGAAAAAGACACTTTTCAAGCTCACATTTCTGAAGTGTTGATGGTATCCTAGAGTTGTCTGACCTGCTGCACAATAATATACAATCTTGTAAAAACAAGAATCAATCAGACTATACGAGCAATGGAGACTGAGCATGAGCAAACCATGGCCAAACTGCCTGCTGGTTATGATGGGCCTAGCCTGATACTCTTTGGGGATGTGCCAGGAAAGATTTGAGTCAGTTACACAGTAATCACAAGTGACACAATATGCCATAGCCTCAGATAGGCCATGGGAGCAATTCTGTTTGCAACTCCTCTGCTTCACCCTCCTATCTCCAGAAGTGAGTGACAGCTAAGTCACTGCATTTACTACAGTATTGCATAATGAGGCGAGAAAGCACAGGAAATGACAGATGCCGCTGTTCTCTGCCTTTATACCAGTGAATGTACTGTTTTATTAGCATGTAGAGCACTGTTGATTTTTTAAAAAATTAATATTTTTAAGGATTACAGCACCATAGCACATAAAACATAACAGCAAGCAAGGTCTCCCTCCCTTCCCCCATGATATTTTTAACTGTGCCTAAGGGTACATTTAACATACAGTATATAAAATGCACATATTCAATACATAATGACTGCCGTTAAATGTAATAAATAACATAGACAACAATACTTACCTTGTCTTCCCACCTGGCTGAAATGTTTCTGTTTTGCATTCCTCAAATGCTAAAGTGAGCGTTACATATCTTCTACATGCAGATGACTCCCTAATGCACATTTTGAGCTTGAACCCTTTCCAGAATCCTACATTCCTATTACAGGGCCTGACTGACATCGCCTTTTGAACTCAGCTTTCATTTACTTTCTCAAGCATATTTCCCCCAGTATTTCCATCAAACTGTAAACCTAAGTATCCTTCTTGATTCCTCCATTCCCTACATCTAATCCATTCACAAATCAGTTGCCCTTTCAATATGGCTTTCCCTGTCTACTTGCTCCCACACTAGCAAAAGCTGCTATCCCATTTTCTCCACATTTTTTAAATAACTTCAAAACTGCTCTCCTACTTCTACTTTTGGAATGTGATTTTATATATATATACACATATATAGTTTACACAAATATATAGTTATATATAGATATATTCATATATAGATATATATCTATTATATATAGATATAGGTATATATCTATATATGTTTACATATTACATGGCTGGATATCTTATGGACAGACTATATATTTATATATAAATTATATAGATATAGATATAAATATAAATCTATATATAAATATATAGCCTGTCCAAAAGGTATCCAGCCATGTAATATGAAACATAGAGACATTTATCGAAGACGATACAACAAACATTGTACATAAGACAATGATGTCTCAGTTCCCTTCAATATAGGCACCTTGGGACCTCACACAATTCCTCCCAATTGCCATCAGCTACCCCATCATATCTTCCTGAATCTCATTAATGGTCTGCAATCTCTTCCTTTTCAAAGGGGATTTTAGTTTTGGGGAAAGCCAGAAGTTGCAGGGCACCAAATCTGGGCTGTAGGGGGACTGAGTCACCGGGGTGATTTGATATTTCACCAAAAACTCTGCACAGACATGATGCATGAGCATGTATATTGTCGTGATGAAGCTGCCAATCACCAGTTGCCCATAGGCCGCAGGCCTTATGAATCATCTGAAGAGTTTCTGAGGAGGATCATTCAAGCTTAATGCAAAATCTGATGCAGATTTGTTGCTCTACTCACTCATTTTGAATGTGACAGCACACAGTACACATGCTCACTTAACAGAGTCTACCACCTGCACTGACTACTACAGTGAAGTTGTCATTGTTCACACATGTGCATTCCAGTCCACTCTCCTTGGCTGCCAGGTTACATCGATGTTGTACAAACCATTCTCATTATATTAACAATGGCTGGACTTTTTCCAGACACCTTGTACACACACACACACACACACCTTTGTGCACACATATGTATATGTGTGTATACACACACACATAAGATGCAGACCTCATATACACATATTATATACATATGTGTGTAGACACATACATGTATGTGCATGCATGTGTATACATATATACGTGTGTGTATGAGGTCTATCTGGAAAAAATCAGCCATTGTTAATATAAAAACAATGGTTTATGCAACATTGATGTAACCTGGCAGTCAAGGAGAGTGGACTGGAATGCACATACATGAACAATGAAAACTTACATATTTAAGAATGTGAGATACTCAGAGGAGGAAAGGAAAAAGAGCATACATGTATATTATCGGGGGAAAGAGAATAATTCTGGCAAATGTGGTTCAGCACAATGAGAGATCTTGGCACACTGTAATTAGCCTTAGTCTGAAGTGAAGCTGCTGCAGCCCCAGCCTTGAGGAATCCCACATTGTGAAGCTGTGGGCACAAAGCCACCTTCTCCCAGATACTAGGCTCTCTCTTGCATGTGACTTGGCTTTTTCTCCAGTGAGGATCACTGTCATGAATTTTCACTTGTTTTCAACAATTCCATCTCAGTTTTCTCTTGGGAATTGTACAGTGATAAGTTACTCCAAAAGATGGTACAATTTTAATAACTTTGACTGAGGTGTTTGTACAAGAGAATAATTATTTTGAATGGACTATACTTAACTCTTTCTGATTCTAGAGTTTTCAGTGTTGTATCCAACCAAAAACAGTGTAATGGAATATCTGCCTTCAGATCCCCCCACACTGACACATAAGAATAAATTAATTTTAGCAATTTATTTCATAATTGGTCTGAATAGAGTGATATTATATACTACCTTTTTATTTTGAATCTTATGCCAAGCAGATACGACCCACTACTCAATAGTTATACAAGTTTATTTGTTTAAGCAAAATTTACTTAAAATAGTTCAGGTTTATACAGTGCAGAAATGATAAGGTTATAAGTTGCTACATACTTTGAAAGCCAGTTCCAAGAATCCATTTCAGACATTTCAGATATTTAATTTACAAAATTTCAACACCCACCTTTAAGGGACACATCTATAGTGTAATATAAGACACCATTATATAACTATGTTTCCTTTTCCAGAAGGTGAATAAACAGTAAGGAAGCAAACTAACATGCCAGGCAAATTCTATGTGCCAGGTGCACATGCGAAAAAGACTCTTTTCATCCAGTTTTGTAAATGCATTTTTAGTTTCCACCTGCCTTGTCCTGCATTCATTTGACTTCCACTTTCAACCATTTCATGATTCTTTTTGATAAGTCACATTTACATTGTGACATTTGATTAAACATGCAAATATTTTATATTCTACAAATACATTATAACTTGCTTTCACTACTCATTTTATATCAATCAATAAACATATCAACTTCACATGAATAGCTACTGAACTCAGCATAGACTTTTAAGTATATTCTATAGGAAAATCTTATTTATAAGCATTAAAAAGCTAACCAAAAGGAATTAGTAAAAATCAAGAAGTTGGGAAGTGCTTAAGGTTTCAGAAAAAAAAATCCCTTGCAAAATTAGTCTCTTACAATCTTTTAGAAGATAGGGTTTATTGTTTTACCTCTATGTCATAATCTCTTTGCATAATATCTTTTGTTCACAAATTCAAATATAACTACTTTGAAACACCTGATGTAAACATTTCTGGTTAATGAATTGCTCACCATATCTGGTTTACATTGATCCCTTAAAAATCTTTAGTGTTTAATTAAAAAATATACACAGACATAATTCTACATATATTCAAGACACAAGCTGATAGGCAGCTTCAATATAACATTTTCATTTTGATGTGATTTGTATCAGTTAATCCTATAAACTCTAATACTGTCATAAGTAGATTAATTGTTTCCAAGCCCGTGACTCCTGGGACATTGCCAGTATCTGTTTCTTTTTTCATTGTTTGGCTCCTTTTCAGAGTTCATTATATAAGCTATGCTTAGACACTCACCCAATTAGTATCCTGATCACAGTACAATTTGCTTACTTCACTGAAAAATTTCCATATTATAGTTTCAAAGTTCTGGGTTTTATTTTTGGCTTGTGGACTCTAGGAACTATTGCAAAGTACAGCTTTTGAAACAAAAGTACATTTCTGTGCACACCTTCCACACCATTCAGCCAGGATTAAAGGATAATGTCTCAGCAATTGTGTAAGTTCACATTCTTGGGTTCCATGCAACACTTTTAGAAAAGGTTTCCTTTCTTCTCTGTTATTTCCCAAATAAAGAAATCCTGTTATAGAATCAGCTCCTATGGTGAATGGGCTGCTTCTATCATGAAATCACCCAATCTTAGACCTGGATCTAGTCCAAAATTGAACTCAATTCAAGAATTCATTATTTAACATAATTTAGCACCTCAGTGGATGATAACCTAACCTTAGCATAAGTACTCTAGTGAGGGGAGATTAATTTTCATGAAAACCTTCTTCCATTTATGACATACTATAAGACCCACTGGTTTACAAACAGGCCAATTACAACCCCAGTTCTAGCAACATGGGCAGGTAGTTATTTACCTTGTCTGAGCCATGGCTGCCTTGACTACTTCTGGTATATAGGTGTTCAAAAAATAGTTCATGACAAATTATGAAGACAAAACTAGTGTGAAATACGGTCAATGATTGATAACCCCCCCACACCACCGTCCCCATAGAAAGAAAATACTCTCTCTGTTAATCCCAAATCTACCTTTCTGTATCTAAATTAATTCATTCAATAAACCCATGTGTTTTGACAAGGAAAAAAATCTTTCTTTTGTTAAGCCGAAATGTGACTCTCTATAGTTACTTCATTTAATAATTTTTTATGGTAACACTTAAGATACTGTATATAACATTGAACAAGGCAGAAGGGACCTTATTCTCAGGGAAATTTGTTCTAGTGCTAAGTAACTCTGAAACAGAGTATCAACAATAGACATAATAAATAAATAAATAATACGTAAACAAATAATAAGAAATAAATAAATAGAAAAATAAGTAAATAGAAAACAACAAGTAAATAGATAAGCATAGACATTATACAGAAAATTAAAATAGGGTATTAGTTATGGGGTGGCTACTCCAGGCAAGATGTCGCTGTGGACATGTCACTTAAGCTGAAATCTGGATGACATTTCTAATTCTAATTTCCTAATTATAAACATAGCCCATGCTTAATATAGATAATTTAGAAAATTCAAGTGGGTATCACCCACAGTAGTGTGACTTTTCATTTTTATGGACAAATTACATTTCTTGAATAACTTAGCTTGGCTCTGAAGTAGTTTTGTATTTGCTGGTTGCCCACTTCATAAGCCTATCAGCATGTTCTCTAGAGTAGCGCAGAAAAAAATATTTTAAATTGTGGCAGGCAATAAAAATATCTTCTTTTAGATTTTTCTTCCTCAAACTAAATATCATCAGTCCCTCCAACTATTTTCATTTTTTAATTTTTATTTTTAATATAATTTATTGATTATGTTATTAAAGTTGTCCAAATTTTCCCCCCTCTGCCTCCCTCCACCGAGTACCCCCCACTCCCTCAGGGAATCCCCACACCATTGTTCATATCCATGGGTCATACGTATAAGTTCTTTGGCTTCTCTATTTCCTATACTGTACTTTACATTCCCATGGTTATTCTTTAACAACCTATTTGTACTTCTTAATCCCCTCACCTGCAACCATCAAAATGCTCTGTATCTATGATTCTGTCTCTGTTCTTCTTGTTTTCTTAGTTTATTTGATGCAATTATTGATAGATATGTATTTATTGTCATTTTATTGTTCATAGTTTTGATCTTCTTTTTCTTAAATGTCACTTTAACATTTCATATAATAATGGTTTGGTGATGATGAACTCCTTTAGATTTTTCTTGTCTGGGAAGCTCTATCTTCCCTTTGATTCTAAATGATAGCTTTGCTGGGTAGAGCAATCTTGGCTGTAGGTTCCAGCTTTTCATGACTTTGAATATTTCTTGCCAATCCCTTCTAGCCTGCAAAGTATCTTTTGAGAAATCTGCTGACAATCTTGTGGGAACTCCTCTGTAGGTAACTAACTTCTTTTCTCTTGCTGTTTTTAAGATTCTCTCTTTCTGTTTAACCTTTGGCATTTTAATTATGATGTGTCTTGGAGTGGGCCTCTTTGCATCCATCTTGTTTGGGACTCTCTGTGCTTCCTAGACTTGTATGTTTATTTACTTCACCAAATTTGGGAACTTTTCTTTCATTATTTTTTTCAAATGATTTCTAAGTTCTTGCTCCTCCTCCTCCTTCCTCTCTTTCTTCCTCCCCTATGCTGTGAATGTTGGATCTCTTGAAGTTGTTCCAGAGGCTGCTTCCACTATCCTCATTGTTTTGGATATTTTTTTCTTCTTGTTGTACTTATTGTTGTTTTTTTCTTCCTTAGGTTCCAAATCATTGATTTGATTTTCACCTTCATCCACTCTACTGTTGCTTACCTGTAAATTGTTCTTTATTTTAATTAGTTTATCCTTCATTTCTGACTGGATCTTTTTTATGCTGTTGAGGTCCTCATTAAATTCCTTGAGCATCCTTACAAATAGTGTTTTCAACTTTGCATCTGTTAGATTGCTTATCTCCATTTTGTTTAGTTCTTTTTCTGGAGTATTGTTCTGTCCTTTCATTTGAGCTATGTTTCTTTGTCTCCTCATTTTGGCAGCCTCCCTGTGTTTGTTTCTGTGTGTTAGGTAGAACTGATATGACTCCATGTCTTGGTAGTGTGGCCTAATGTAGTAGGTGTCCTGTAGGGTCCAGTGGCACAGCCTCTCCTATGACCCAAGCTGAGTACTTGAGGTGTGCCCTTTGTATGGGCTGATTACACCCTCCTCTTGTAGTAGAGCCTTGATTGCTGATGGCAAGGCAATGGAAGGGAATTATATAAGCCAGTTAGCTGCAAGAACTTGTTGTGACCAATGACCACAAACCTCCACCCTCCGTGGAGGATCAGGTGTGCAAGGGCAGTATGGTGGTGCTCCACTGTGGTCTGTAGCTGTCCACTGGGTGCACAGGCCCTGGATTTTCCTAGGTGTTGCAGGCAAAGGTCAGCCCCCACTTGCGTTTTACCCAGGACATCCAGCAAGAGCTATAAAGCAATCTGAGATGGCTGCTACTTGTACTGGGCTTGAAGATTCTTAGGTGAAGCCAAGCTGTGAATTTAGGGTGGCTGGTGCTAGTGCTGGCCCTGGGGCTCACTGAGGCCAGCTGTTGCTCATTTGAGAGGATTTAGGAAGTTGTGAAGCATGAACCAAGACCAACCATTCCATATGGAAAAGTCATGGTTAACAGTTTGGGTGGGCCCGCAAGTTGAGTGGGATGGAGTTTCAGGGGATCTCCAGGGTGCAGCAAACAGTGATGGCCAGGTTGATGGAGTCTCAGTTATGGCATCCACCTGCTCTGTGGCTCTGTCAGGGGAGGGCTCAGAAGAAGGACAATGCCCTCTGCCCACCTTTCTGTCTGAGATAAAGCTGTCCCCCAGCACCCACCTTGATTCCAGACACTTCAGTTCCTCCCTGTATGCCACTGCTACCTTTCAAGCTGCTTCCCCAGTGTTGGAGCTCAGAGGGAATGAGTCTGCACAAGTCCGTGTGTGGTTTCTTTAAAGGGAACTGCTTGGGACACCAGAAGTTTCTTCCACCAACTCAATCCCCCCTGGTTTTTACAGCCAGAAGTTGTGGGGACTTATTTTCCTGGTGCTAGAACTCTGGGCTGGAGGGACTGGTTGGGGGCTGGGGTTCCTTGCTTCTAGTATTTCCCTCCTGAAATTTTATCTACTACATGTGGATTGGGACCAGCCCATTCCACATCTCCTCCCCTCCTACCAGTGTGGATGGATGTGGTTTCTTTAATTCTTGTCAGACTTCCATTCAACTAGATTTCTGATGGTTCTGAGTGATGGTTGTTCTGTATTTTAGTTGTAACTTTGATGTGGTTGCCCCAACTATTTTTTATATAACATGATTTGAACAAATCATTTCAACTGAAAGACACCAGTTTTATCAATATTCTCTTTAAGTGTGCCCTTAAATGAAAACAACACTCCTGATACAGCTCAAATCACGTAGAATAAAGTGAGAGACTCTCTTCTCTTCATCTGACTTCTGTACTTCACTGATGTTACATAAACTTACATTATCATTTTTTTTTGTAATGACTCTAGCTCAATACTAAGTTGTCACCCACTAGTAACACCTACTCTTTTCCACAAGAACTCCCATTTGGACACATTGCTTCCTTCCATGCATGAGCAATTTTTATGTACCAGAGCTTTGCCTTTACTTTTGCTACAGCTCATCTTGTTAATTTCAACCTAATTTTTCCAGCCAATGGAGAGTTTTTAAATATTAAGTCTCTTCTCTACTATATTAACTATTCTCTAATTTCCACCTCATTCATACATTTAGTCAATATGTTGATAGGTCTGAAATGGGCAACCTGCAAATATGAAACTATTTCAGAGCCATGCTAAATTATTCAAGGGATGTAATTTTCCCATAAGAATGAACAGCCACACTACTAGGGCTGATATCAACTTATGTTTTCTAAATTGTTTATATTAAGCATGTGCTATTTTTATAATCAGAAAAACGTTACAAAATACATATTTTATAACTTTTTAAAATAATATGCTTTTACATTTTCATATAAAAAGTTGATGAGTGTTAAAGAATACAGACAATGGTGGAACCCTATCTGTATTAGAGATTTCCCTCCGGCGTGATACAAAGCTGTTCATTTATCATTAGGGTTGTTAATTTAAACCCAACCCTTCCTTGGCAACAGTGACGTATTAATGGTTGTATTAATATAGTATGGGGGCAACATGATGATCCAGAAAAATGCAGGCTTTTGATTCTGTATCCTCATATTTGTTATATTCTTTTTTAAAAAGGAGATTATTTAGTGGAATTCCTCCTTTTACTTCTTAGTTTAAGAAGCAGTTTGTCAAGAATTCACAGAAATAATAATTAAGTATTTGAGTCAGTCAAGCATAAAAAATATTCTTTTCTACTATAATGAATGTTTAAAAAACTAAAGAGTTTAGAATTAAAACTTTGAAATTTGACATAAAGTGAATACTCAGAGGACCAGGAATGCATTTCTGAGTGTGGGAAAGCATTTGCCTTTGAGAAAAATTTAGACTTAAAAAAACACAGTTTGCAGGATGTGAGCAGAGAATTAAGCCTTATTCAGAGAAATGGTTACATTATATAATTGCTTTTGATACAATATACACATAGAACACATTGTCTTTGAGAAATTCAGTTCAATTTTATTTTTTATCTACCCCTTCATTTCCTTAGAGAACTGATCTTTGAATGATTTTTTCAGTAAAATAAAACTAAAAACTTAATAGTTTCTTTTTTTAAAATTTGCCAGTAAAGCAAGCAAAAGCAGGGACCATCACCTGAATGGCATCCTCCCCTTTCCTCATTTCTCTGAGGTCACTTCTCATCTCAGGGCACATGATGTGTGGAGCCGTTACAGTTACAAAGGCCCAGGGCTGGAAAGAGGGAAGGGCCTGAGAAGAGGAATGATTTTTTTGCTTGACAAAACATGGCAATGTGTTTCTAACCAGTTTTCCTTGGAAAGAATGCAGATGGTCTTGATAAAAACATTTTCTTTTTTTTTTTTTTTTTCACATCATGTCAAACCTAAGAGAGAAAAAGGTCATTCTGAATCTTACTGCTTAAGATGGGAGGAAGTTGGAGGAAGTCCTGAGCAGGCATTATCCCTCCATAGTTAGTAGCCTAACTGTTAAAGTGCAGATGAATAACTTCTAATCCCCAAGCACTAGAGAATCAAAGATTAGTAAAGCGTAGGTCTTACTCTTAAAGAGCTTACAATCAAGTAGGAAAGAGATACATTTTGATGCCACTTGAAGGTAAGCACAATATACATATGCTCAGGTTACTCTATGGTCACAGAGGGGAAACCTTTGACCCAGCCCAGAGAGATTCCTAGAGGTATCCTCTGAAACCAGACAATACACTTCTCAGAGCAGCAAGTTCATCTCTGCTGTCCCAGCATCTAGCCCATAGTAAGTGCTTGATAAATATTTGCTGGACTGAAATGAGTATATTTAGTTGACATTTAGAGCTTTTATGCAAGACCAGAAGGACTGAATTAAAGTGTGTATATTCCCATTAACCCTTTGAAGAATTCAGGTATATACTGCTTCTTTTCTTTACAACACTTAGCACAGCCAATATTGTATACATACTGTGTTTATTGTCTGTTACCCCATAACCCCCATGAATGTGAGCTCCTTGAGGATGGGACTTGTATTTCCATTGCTTATAAGTATAGCTGGCATTTAGTATACTGAATAAATATTTGCTGAAAGAGTGTGTACTCCAACACTAGTTAAACTGATGAAATAGACATTTTAAAAGAAAACTCAGGAGCTTTGTTGTGGCATGGCATGTATGAAGGGCCACTGCCCAGACCACCCAGCTGGCTGTGGGCAGATTAAGAGACTCTGGCCAAAATGGAGGTGTAGATGAACACATTTTGCCTCCACATACAACTACAGCAAAAATTACAGCTAAACTACAAAACAAACATCACCCAGATTCATCAGAAAATTGACCTGTATGAAAGTCTGACAACCGCAGATTTAAAGAAGCCACATTCATCCAGACAGGTGCCTTTTCTACATTAGGCCACACTACTAAGAAGAGTCAAAGCGGCTCTACCTAATAACACAGAAACAAACACAGGGAGGCTGCCAAATGGAGGAAACAAAGAAATATGGCCCAAATGAAAGAACAGAAAAAAAACATAGGAAAAGAACTAAATGAAATGGAGATAAGCAACCTATCAGATGCAGAGTTCAAAACACTAGTTACTGGGATGCTCAAACAACTCACTGGGTACTGCCACAGCATAAAAAGACCCAGGCAGAAATGAAGGTTGCATTTAGTGAAATAAAGAAACATCTACAGGGAACCAACAGTGGAGGAGATGAAGTCAAGATTAGAATCAATGATTTGGAACATAAGGAAGAAAAATTGCATTCAATCAGAACAGCGAGAAGAAAAAAGAATTACAAAAAATGAGAATAGAATAAAGAGCCTCTGGGACATCTCCATATGTACCAACATCTGAATCATTGTGATGCCATAAGGAGAAGAGGAAGAGCAAGAAACTGAAGACTTAATTGAAAAAAATAATAAAAGAAATCTTCCCTAATTTGGTGGAGAAAATGGGCATACAAGTTCAGAAAGGACAGACAATCCCAAACAAGTTGGATCCAAAAATGACCACAATGAGACACATCATAATTAAAATGCCAAAGGTTAATGATAAAGAGATAATCTTAAAAGTAGCAAGAGAAAAGCAGAGTTACCTACAAAGGGAAGTTTCCCATAATGCTGTCAGCTGATTTCTCAAAAGATACTTTGCAGGCTAGAAAGGACTGGCAACAACTATTCAAAGTGATGAAAAGCAAGGACCTACAACCTAGATTACTTTATCCAGCAAAGCTATCATTTAGAATGAAAGGGCAGATAAAGTGCTTCCCAGACAAGGTGAAGCTAAAGGAGTTCATCATCACCAAGCCCTTATTATATGAAATGTTAAAGGGACTTATTTAAGAAAAAAAAGATTAAACATCATGAACATTAAACTATGAACATTAAAATGGCAACAAATGCACAACTATCAACCACTGAATCTAAATAACAAACTAAGCAAACAAGCAGAACAGGAATAGAATCATAGATATAGATATCATTTGGAGGGTTATCAGCTAGGAGGGAGAAGGGGGAGAATGGGGGAAAAGGTGCAGGAATTAAGATGTACAAATTGGCAGGTATAAAATAGACAGGGGGATTTTAAGAACAGTATAAGAAATTAAATAGCCAAAGAACTTCTATGCATGATCCATGGACATGAACTAAGGGAAGGGACTGCTAGAGTGAATGAGGGTACTGGGTGGAAGGGTTAGAGGGGGAAAAGCTGGGACAACTGTAATAGCAAAATCAATGAAATATATTTTAAAAATAAAAATAGAAAATTCAGTAAATTTTGCTTTGCTTTTATCTTTTGGTTTTTATTTTATGAAGTAAATTTATGAGACTGTATGAGAATTCATTGCCTAAGTTTTTGTTGTCTAGAGCAATGGTTCTTGGTCTTTTGAGAATAATGGATGCTACGAACTCCCTCTACAGAGAAGTTTTGGCACCAACAAGTATACAAAAGTATCTAGTTGCACCCCTGACCAAGTGAAGGGAAAAAAATTCAAAGAATTGACTAGACATTTTTGTGGGTGGGTTTGCTTATTTTTCTGGAAAGAATTGTAATGTCCACCTATAACTGCCCTTTGTTTTATTTCTAAAATGACAGCTATTAAATGATAGATCTGTCAAGGAAGCTATATTGTACAGATTATGTAGCCAATATTGAAATATATTTCGAAAAAATATTTTATTTGATTTTTCCTCTGATTCTTAACTTTGTTTACACAAAAACATGTTTTAGATATATCAATATATATTAATAAATTAAAAATAGGAAATTTTAAAATTACTTCTTGAAAATTTTTTCTCAATATTCAGAGTACAAAATAGAACATTTTATTAGAATTAAACCCAATAACTTTTTATTATTAAATTTATTGGGATATCATTAGTTAACAACATATAAATTTCAGATATACAACTTTATAATACAACATGTGTATGCTCTATTGTATGCTCCCTGCCCGAAATCTAGTCACGTTCTGTCACCTTGTATTTCATCCCCTTTGCCTGCTTCTAAAGTCCCTAACTTTTGAACATGGTCATTCAGAAATGTTGCTATCTGAAAAAGGTCTGGAGTTAAAGAGAATTTCCCATGTCAGGTGTGGTAGGCAGTCTCTATAATCACTCTCAAAGATCCCTGCCTCCTGGTGTTCACACAATTTGTGCAATCTCTTTTGAGTGTGGACTACATCTAATAACTTGCTTCAAAAGAATAGAATATAGCAAAAATGATGAGTGTCACTTTTGAGATTAGGTTACAAAAGACCAACTTCCATTTGTCTCACCCTTACCCTCTCTCTTTCTCTGGCTCTCTTTTGTTTTCTTGCTGTGATGATGCAAGTGGTCCAGGGTGCTCTACCCTCTGGAGGTCCCAATGTGGCAGGAAAGGCCAATCAGGAAGTGAGCCCTGGGACATCTATGTCAATGAACTTGGAATCTAATCCTCCCCTTGTGGAGCCTTGAAATGAAACAGCTTTGGAAATGAGCTTGACTCTAATGTAGTGGCAGAGCTCCAGACCCTCTGGCTTAAAGGAGAGGAAGAACATGTGTATGGAGTGTTGTACTCAGGAGAGTTATACAAGATATTTGTTGATGACAGAGGAAGAGACCTGACAGGAAGCACGAAGGCACAGTGAAAATTTGAAGTACTTGCCTTCTGAGCACCTCTGAGTCAAGGTGCCCAGCTAAGCCACCTCTGGATTCCTGAACCACAAAAACTGTGAGATAATTGTAGGCCACTAAGTTTTGTGACAATTTCTTACATATTAGTAGATAACTAATACATCAAGCACTAACTTATCTACAGCCAGGGACACTGATGTTATAATTTAATATTATTAAAATGGCCTTTAGGGTAGATGTCAGTAAATCTGTAGCATTTTGTACTAAGAGTGGCATATATCCAGCAAAACCTTCCTTACTGAGACTTCAGGTACTCATTTAAAAAAAGTATCTAATTTCTTGGTTCTCTAACCACTTTCTCCCTTCTCCACTAAGTTTTTCTTTGTAGCATTCCACTTCTGTTTCATTATAATGAGTTGAGTGGAGAGAAATATTATTAATGTCTTGTTAAAACCATTAGATTTAATAATTTGTTATGACTATGTAGAAATAAGGAGATAACTGAAAAGAAAAACTATTATGTTTATAAAATAAATTTATAGTTATATCTGCTGCAATGATTGGTTTTGAAAAAACTGGCATGTGGTAGAATATTTACATATAAATTTCTAAAATAAATCTCTCTAGGAAGATTTCAATTTTATTTTTTAACGATTTTATTTATTTATTTTTAGACAGAGGAGAAGGGAGAGAAGAAGAGAGGGAGAGAAATATCAGTGTGCGGTTGCCTCTTGGGCACCCTAGGCATGTGCCGTGACTGGGAATCGAACCTGTGACCCTTTGGTTCACAGACTGGTGCTCAATCCATTGAGCCCCACCAGCCAGGAGAAGATTTTAATTTTAGGCTGGGTTTATTAAATGGTCTTCCTCCTGTGAGAATATTATAGATATGAAGATTGTCTTAAGTAGAAATTGGAAACAAAAGGAACTTAAACACAAGCAGACTATATCACTAAGAAAAGAAATAACTCTTTCCTGTGTTTAATAAAGGTTTTAAAGTGGCTAAGTCTGGAAAAATTGTAATATATTATCTTCCTTGAGGTATAGGAACTGGGAGAGGGTATATGAAAAGTAAGATCTTTCAGTACAAGAATTAAACTATTTGCTTTCTCATTACTGCTCTTTAATTGTTCAGAAACTACAGTAAGTTTTCAAATTTATATTACTTTGTTCTTATACCCTTTTACTCTTTCTATGCAGAGATCTACTTACGACGAAAGTATACAGGTTGGAGGAAGATTTATGATAAAAAATTATTTTAACCTCATGAGCTAGACTTAGTGTCTCTCCGACAGATGGTTTCAGGAGAACTGCAAACAAAACAAAGTACAGGCGATTTAATATTTGTATTAAGTAATACAATTTCTAAAATTATGTCAGTTCCCCTTGAGGCAGGGCAAGTAAGTCAAAGTGTGAATCAGGATATCTGGGACTTGACCTGTAAAACTTTCAAGCTTTGATTCTCTGAAAACCAAGAGCTATTTCTGAACTTAATTCCAAGAGCTTGGGTGCATTTTGATAACTCTCGACAGAGTGATTTTATAGTTTTGCTCTAACTTGGCCTGTGCCCTGGAAGTTTCTTCCCTTTTCTGCTTACTAGGGCTTTTTCACTTCTTGTTCCTTGTTTTTTTCCCATTGCATCAAGAGTGGCTTAGTAAAGTATGAAGAAAGGAGAGCTAAGGGCTGAGAGTGTGGAGGATTATCACTGCCTCTGTGCAGTTCTGGCTCACCTGATAAAACCTGATTTCTGCCTGGCCCTATTCTCCAACACACTGAGGCCATAGTGTGGGCATGATGATCTCAGGTCTCTTTAAAGCCCAATTTAATGGCAGGGCAGAGCAGGTTGCACAGTGTAAGGGGGGGCAAGTGCTCTGAGAATCCACTTTTTAAGGTCTGATAGTCCCAGAGGAAACAACAGTCTGTGGGGGCAGGGAGATGAGGGTGGGAGAGGTGGAGCATAAATGACTATTTCCTCCAGCTTTTTCTTTTTTGCCTGTGGTTCTAGAAAAGAACAACTATTTTCAAATCTGAATATAAACAATTACATATAAGTTTCCTGTACCAATATAAATTCTACTCTGATTTGGAAACCTTCAATGATTAAATGGATTTGCATGAAAAACAAGTACCCAAAAAGCCTGATATTTTTCAAAACTTCAAAGTGACTTGATAACTTTCCTACCAAATCTATACAATTATTTTCTCCTGCCCAAAGGTTCCTCAATTTTCCTTGAAAAATTGGACCATGACTTCAGGACCATGACTTCAGGAAAATGGTTCAGTCTTGCTGTTTCTACCATGTCAAAATTTATTTTAGTATTTCAGATTTCCACTGTGCCTTTGTGCTTTCTGTCAAGTCTCTTCATCTGTCATGAAAGAATCTCTTGTATAACTCTCCTGAGTACAACCTTTCATACACATATTCTCTTTCTCCCATAAACCAGGGTATCTGGAGCTCTGCCACTACATTAGAAGCTTCCCCTTAGAACTACATTTGAAATGCCAACTTTCTGGTGACTTTACAAATTGACAGTTGGTGCCTAATGCTGGCTTAGTTATTTTCTTGGCATGTCACTGGATGCTAACCAGATAGCCCATGGGCTCCAAGTTAACAAGCTCGATGTATTTTGAGTTGATCTCCAAAAATAAAGAATATTCTGTCTCTGAAATTTCAAATTAAATAGAGCAACTTAATAAGGCTCTTTTGTGTCTGTAATGTTTTGAGTCACCATTTTTTATAATTTATCCCCTGTCAAAACACATATGAGAGTTAACCAGTGAATACATAAATAGGTAGAACAATAGGTCAATGTTTCTCTCTCCCTCCCTTCCTCTTTCTCTCTAAATGAATTCAAAAACTTTAAAAAACAAAAGAAAATAAATCATATTTATTATTTTATTTTCTCTAACTGTAACATCAATATTTTTTTCAAAATACATATCAGAGACTGAGAAGTAAAAAGCCACACAATATTACCATTTATAGAATTATTATTAACATCATGTCATATTTAAAAATCAATTCTTTATTAACTAAATCATGAAAATATGTTCTTTAGGTGAGTCATGGTTAAATGGTAAATTCAACATAAATTATTATGAAAAAGATCAAATTTCTACAAAGGTTTTTAAGTTTAATTTTTATCTTTAGTGGGTTTTTTTTGGTTTGCTTTTAGTCCAGCTTTTTCAAAGTAAGAAGAGTAGGGTGGATCTGCACAGGTGTTTGGCAGACTAAGGTATTATGAAACTTATCCTCCCTGTCTCAGAGTTGTATTATGTGGCTGGCTTCAGTAACTACTGGCAAGCAGTCAGAGATTTTAAGGTATCGAAACTGGAGGAAGGTAACGAGGTATAATGCCAAATTGTCATCTCAAATTACCTTTGGAACAAAATGAAAAAAAAAAAGATTCTTAAAATTTTACAGTGTATTACCTTAATTATATACAGCCTCCCCTGGGGATATTCTAAATTTTAGCTTTTTTCCCCTGAATATAAAAGTAATACAGACTCTTCATACAAACTTTAAATATTTAGAACTATAAAATGAAACAACTTAGCAAGAGTTTTGGAGCGTATTTTTTCAAATTAGAAAATTCTCTATCCTTTCAGTATCCACTGCTACTTTTAATATGGCATTCTACTCAAATCACTAAATGGTTCCAACAGTTCCAATTGCTTTTGGTTTCTCATATGTCATTCTTTCACTGCTCCTTGTTAACAGCCTATGAAACTAGCCTAATTTAGCAATCTCCTAACACAAGTTGGAGGTGGTTAGGTAGAACAGGAGCCCAGAAAACCTGCTTCCAGAGTCTATATTCTGACCTACCACTTTTAATGCCTCTTTGACAAGTACATTAGCTATTGCTTGTCTAAATGAATGCTTTTCGCTTCAAAGTTGATGGAATATTTCTGGGAATATTCCCACTGGGGTTGGATCTGCTGGAAACATGTAAGTGAAGCCTTACTGAAGCTATCTGCTTTTACATTTGAACAAAAAGACACTTCTATCATTGAGAGATATTTTCAAACAGCTAAATATAGAGCATCCCAAGTGTTATGAAAAATTAAAAACATTTTTAATTGCTGAAGTGCATGATAATTTCTCTTATACTTCATATTTTGTAATTACCAACTGTACTTGTATGTTGGCTGTTTCTCCTCATAAGCCTGTGTCTGTATACTAGTACCTAAGCCTGAGGCTTAGCATATATGTAGGTGTTCAATAAATATTTTGAATAAATTAAGGGATAAACAAGTAGGTGAAGGCATAAGGGATAGTTTTCACAAGATAATGTTGAACTAGATCTTGAAGGAAAAATAATATTTTAGAGTGCTTACTAGGTAACAAGCACTCTTCTAAATACTTTACACTTACTGTGTGGGTGAGAAAAAATTATTTTTCTCTTATCTTTCTAAGTTCTTCTGGCTAGACTAATAATCAAATTAACACGAGAAAGATTAAACAGGAGAAAATGACCAACTTTATTACAAATGCACACGCAAGGTTTCCATAAGAATATGGGGCCCAGGGATGCATTGGGTAGTTGAGGCTTATGTGCCATCTTGAGCTAAGGAGAAGGGGGTTGTGATTCAAGACTTCACAGGGCAGGAAGGCAATAGAAAAGCAAAAGTTTGGTAAATAAATGCTTGCTGAGCCATCTTTAACAACGAGGCAGAGAGGACTTTAATTAGACAGGCCTTCTCAAGTTCTGCCCTATCACACAATAACTGTTACTAAATTATAGTTGCCTATGTTGATATTTCTCTTTCTGGAGCAGCTTCTCCATTTAAATTCCTTTCAGGCAGTTAGGGCGAAGGTCAGAGGTTTTTCTGAGCCTTTTGTTTCTTAAAATAAACAGCTTAAAATAATATCCAAAAGAATATTTTGGGGTAGCAAACTCTGCTCACCCTCACTGTATAGCATGATATGATATCATGTAGTATAGCTTGTTTATTATTTCAGAAGAATGTAATTTCCAGAGGCCTGAGACTTCGTATTTTTCACTACTGTTCTCCTATCACCTAGTTTGGGGCCTGGCATGTAGTAGATGATCAATAAATTTTTATTAAATAAATACATATAAAATACTACCTTGTTTAATGCCCATAACTGCTCTGAAAGGCAGGTACTATATATCCTCATTTTTCAGATGGGGAAACTGAAGCCTAGAGCAATTAAATTTTCCAAAGTCACAGAGCTAGAATGTAGTAGCAAAAGATTCAAATATTCTCAGTCTGATCCCACACTTCATGTTTGTTTATATTGAATTGTGCCTCCCCAACAGGTGATAAAGTCCTAATCCCTGGTACTTGTGGATGTGAAATTAAGGTATATTCTTAGGCAATTTTTGCTATAATGCTTCTTCAAAATGAATAAGTAATAATTCCAAAAGAAGAACTGGAAATAAACATTTCAAACAGTGGCAGCAATGTTGGGAGTACATGCAAATTTCTCAAACAGCCTAACTCTTTTCAAGAGCAATAATTATTTGGATATTTGAATTTCAGAGGTTTGTTTTAAATGCAGTCTTACTATTTTACAGTTTTTTTCTAGATGCCATGTATCAACTGGAACTTTGTGAGCTTTTAATAAAATAGTTTGAGAAGCAACTAGGTTGACTGTGAAGGAAAATAATTAGTGCTTTGTAAAGGAAATCAACATGCTGCATAGCATTTCGAGTTATAGCTAGCTATGTCAGTGAAAGGTTAATAAGGTAGAATAACTTGAAGCTGTGTAACAGCTCCTATGTGAATATCACAAAAATATAAGTATGTATACTTGATCTTCAATCACCTAAAATGTTAAGGACCCAAATGCCTTGGATTAGAATTATGCTCTATAATTTGATAGCCACTGGCTGGACACGTAGCTGCTGCACACTTGAAATGTGGCCAGCACAAATGAGGTACTCAATTTTAAATTTTATTTGATTTTAATTTAAATGTAAAATGAATGTTCAACTTTAGTTATTGGAAAAGTTTTAAGTATTTCTGTAACAACTTGGGTATATGCATCCTAATTGTACCCAACTGGGTACCATTTCAACTATAAGTTTTATAAAATCTAATTTAAGTACAGAACAAGTATTTCTATTAAAAATTTGGCATTCAAATTGAGATGTGCTATAAGTGTAAATACATACTAGATTTCAAAGACAAATTTAGAAAAAATACAGTAAAACATCTCACTAGTAATTTTTACATTGATAACATATTGGTATGATATTTTGGATTTATTAGGTTAAATAAAAATATTTAAAAAATAATTTCACCTGCTTCTTTTTATTTTTTTAAAAGTGTGGCTACCTGGAAAACTTTAAATTACATATGTGGCTCACGTTATATTTCTGTTGGATGACTTGCTTTAGACCAGCTGTTTTCAACTGTTTTCATCTCATGGCATACATAAACTGATTAATGAAATTCTGGGGCATGCCAAAAATATATTTTTTTGCTGATCTGAAAAAAAATAGGTATGATTTTGAGTCCTTTATACTGGATGGCTACTGTATTGACTGTTGTCATTTTTTTAATTTGACAGTCTCAGGGAAAAGAGGTCAGTGTCCCTGACTAAACAGTCAGGTATTGCATGTTTTAAAAATTCTTGAGGCACTCCAGTTGAAAATCGCTGCTCTAGACCAGTTATTCTCAAAATGTGGTCACTTGACCAGCAATATCATCTGAGATCTTGTTAGAAATGCAAATTGGTGAGCTCCACCCAGACTTACTGAATCAGAGACTTGGGGGTGGGGACCTGGTTTAAAAAGCCCTCTGACAGATTCTGAAGCAAGCACAAGTTTGAAAACCATTAATCTAGGCCAGTGGTTCTCGTCCTGGGCTGCACGTTAGAATCATTTGAGGACCTTGGGCAACAAATCCTTGTGCTAAAGCTACAACCCACACCAATTAAGTCAACTACTCTTGGCATAGACAAGAGTGATTTTTATAGCTCTCCAGGTGATTTTATTACAGGATAAAGATTAAAAACCACTGGTCTAGGTCCTTGACTCTTACACTATGCTCTCCAGGCTCTGCTCCCCATTCCGCTTCCAGAGCAACTTCCACCACGGCTCCCTGTCACAAAGGGCACCACTGCTGTGACTTTTCTTCCTGGATTGGGTGTTACGGGACATGGATGTGCTACTGAGCTCAAGGGGCTTGCTATTTGAGGTGCTTTATTCAAGCATGTCACATGTTGTCACAAGGTAGTTTATTTACTTGCAACAAGAAAAGGAGTCAAGGATTTGTACTCTATAGAGCCCTAGAGTCTCTTGGAGGATGGAACTTTTGCATACATTTTTGCTTAAAGAATAGAATAAGGGTACATCTCTTTAAAATATTCTAGTGAAATGACTCATACATTGATTTCATCAAGCACTAGTGCTCAAATGCCAGTATCTTATAGCTCAGTTTATCAGATATTCCTTAGAGCCAGGTATAGAGCCTGGTGAAGGAAACCAGGATATATAACCCCAAAATATGTAGCTTTGAGGACCACAGGAACCTGCAACACAAACTTCAGTTTGTTTCTTCCCATATATTTACCTTCCCACAGTTTGCCACCCTTTGAAACCTAAAATTGCTTTCCTTTGTCCTATCATCTCTAGGTATTTTCTGTATACGCATATCTTTTATCGCAGTTAGCTTTATTGTACTTCATAGGGTTGCCTTTTTCTTTTAACTAATTGAGGGCAAGACCCTCCACCAGCAAAAAGATTATGGCTTGTTTTATTGCAATACTTGCTTTATTCCAGTGATTTGGAACTGAACCCACAATATCTTTGAGGTATAAGCCTGTACTTGAAATCTCATGATATTACATTATAGTACTGCAATTATATTTTGATTAGAGGTCATTGTGCACTAAACTTACTGGGGCAAGAAATATTTGAATTTGATTTAATTGCATTTGATCGAATATTTGATTTGATTGTAAGTTTAGTATTCTCACCTATGTAACAGAAACTTACAGGTTTCTAGTCCTATTATTAACATTACCAAATGTGTGCAGTGATTGCACAACTATAGTTTCTTCCAAGGAAAATTAAAGCAAGATTTTTTTCTATGTGTTTGTTTCCTTCATTTTTTCCCCCAGTAAAACCTACCCTTACAAACTATTTAAAAGGACTGGAAAATTGCATATTCTGGCCAACAGTTACACAGAACTTGGAACTGCACATGAATATACAATATAGCTCCCCTAGTTAGGCCTTGTATTGTTACCACTCAAAATACCTGGAGCTCTTTCCATGAGAAGTAAACATATAGGAGAGAGATGTGAACCTTCTTACCTGCGTTGGCAGGATCTTTAACCCCTTTGTAGTGATGGCTTGGCCAGAAAGCCCACCTACTCATTTTGGGCTACTCCCTAGATTTACACTGGCTTTCCTGTATGTGGATGTTATATCACAGAAACAAGCAAAGACTGGTAATATATCTAAATTTATGTAATAAGAGCTGCTTTATAACAAGGTTCTGTTGTATGAACATTTTTGTTTCATCTTCACTATCTTCTGTTCCCAGGCCTGCTGTTAAAGTGTTTTTGTCACAGTTAAAGCACTGTAATTGTAATGTACTTCAGTTAATTTAAGAGAGTGAGTTTTGCAAAGTATATCTTCTTCTCAGATGTAGAGTTAATTATTTATGGCTTATAAATTGACAGTTGAAAAGTGTTACTTGAATGAAACAAATGTTTAAAAGAACCCTGTGATGCCAGTAAAACGTTCTCTAAATAAAACAACTGTTTCTAGATAATTCAAAGACTAAGCCTAAGAAGCTTCGGGATAGAAGTATGGGCCACAAAACAACTGCTGTGAAAAATCATTCTGATAAGGAAAATAACAATTAGAAGTAAAGAAGATACTGATTGGATGTGTCTAGTTTTTGGATATATGAAACCAAAGAATAATCAATCCTACACACTATCTTTTATATCATTAGGTAGAGATGAGCAGAGCAGAAACCAGGATTCCTATGGAACTGAAAAGGAAACTGGGGTACAGAAACCTTCAGTGTTTGTTGTGTGTCAGACACTCCTCTTGGTTCTGATCTCCTCTTCCATTCCTTGAAACTTGAGGTATAAATATCAATACAAGACCCTCTCTTTTTAGCAAAGAAGAACCTAAAGATGGAGTTCCTCATCGTTATTCAGAGCGAGGTTCTTAAACACCTTGGCATCTAGAACTTAAGACTATACACAGGGCGGACGAGACTGTGAATTGGGCCCTAACACGTCTGCACTCATTTATTAAAATAAATGAGTGCGTGATCTACAAAGACCTGTATGGCGTCCCGGGCTCTCCTCTCCAGCCTGACTCCCCGCTCTACTTGGGCCTGGGCTTTCTGGGTCAAGGGTGGTTTCTTCCTGCCTCCTGCTCCCAGGCATGGCTGGCATCCAGGGCCGTGGGTAGGTGCCTTGAAAGAGCCTAACTTGAAGAGAGAGGTGAAGTTTGATCCTCACCAGTCAGTCATGGTTGTGTGCAAACACCCCTGGGTGCC
This sequence comes from Phyllostomus hastatus, assembly GCF_019186645.2. Lineage (NCBI taxonomy): Eukaryota > Metazoa > Chordata > Mammalia > Chiroptera > Phyllostomidae > Phyllostomus > Phyllostomus hastatus. Next base: position 37,384,752 of record NW_025333872.1, on the reverse strand, counting down.
CCTCGGTGCCCCGAGCAGAACCCTCCCACCTCTCTGCAGCTCTGGCTGCGGGCCTCCTCCGCCAGGGGTTAGGGCGCCCGGGTGGCCGGGGGTCTGGCCTGGGAAACCGGCCGTACTCCCCAGGTGGGTCTCTGGGATGAGAGAGCATTCAGTGCACACCAACCACTTCCACACGTCCCACGTAGAGATGGACTAGCACAGCTGTAATTACAACCGCGATGGTGGTGAGGGGCTGCCCGGGCAGGGAGCGACTCCCGCGGCCGCCTCCCCCAGGCTCCCGCAACGCCGCCAGGGCCTCCGTCTTCCCCCTCTCCGCTCGCCCGCTCGGGCGATCTTCCGACATGACTCAGCGTTTCTCTCAGGCTGTCCTGCCGGGGACACCGGCTTCTTACCGGCTCCTCCCGCCGCGTCCACCCCCTCTCGCCACCCACCTCGCCACCCACGCCTACCCCTGGGCCCTGGGCCCTTCCCCTGCGCCGCCGCCACCGCGCCAGTCCGCTCGGGCGTCCCAGCTGCAGCCGCCTCCGCCCCGCGCGCTCCTCGCTGCCGCTCGATCCGCCGACCACAGCACTGCCGCCATGGAGGCCGCCGCCCCCCGCCGCCGCCACACCCACCAGCGCGGCCGCGCCCTGATGCGGATCCCCCACCTCAACAAGGTAAGTGCCAGGCCCACCGGCAGCCCCACGGCCTGGCTGCTGCGGGTCCGGGGCGGACACCGCCCGCCAGTCCCCCCCGAACAGGGAGTCCCCTCAGCTCGCCTCAGCGTCCGCTCCTTCCCGACGATGCCCGCCGAGCGACCGAGGCCGGGGCCCTCAGGGCGACCTCGGGGCCTGGGTTCGGGCGCTGGGACGGGTCTGCACCCGGAGTGTGATGGGCGGGTGGTGCTGGTCCTCCCGCACCGTGGCGTCCCGTTTTTGGACAAGAGACGATGTAACTTGTGTATACTACATGGCTTCTCTTCTCCAAGGAAGAGCCAAGCCTGAGAAAGTGGTATCGGGAAAGTGTGTTGGTGGTGGAGTGCTTTGGTGAAGGTAGCAGGCGGACGGGCAGTCGGTCAGCCTCCTTGTGCCTGCCACCCACCACTTACTGGTTTGACTCAGTGTGGCGGTTCTCCGAGGCTGCCCGGAGAGAAGTGGCCGTACTGGTCCAGCCGAGGATCACATTAACGACCTGGAAGCCAAGGCTTCTTGGTTTCTGGAGTGACACAGTTAAGAGTCTGGGAATGCGTGGTGGGTGGCTTCTGCCTCGAACACTGCATGGCCAGATACAAAGCCCAGTCCTAACCTAGTCCTGGGACTGTAGCTAAAGCCATTTCTACTTTTTGAATCAGGCCTTCTGGAAATTAAGATTTACTTAGAAGGGGAATTCAGTGTACACTCTGTTCAGAATCCCTTTTTCAGTGTCCGTAGTATTTAATTTTTCTTCACAGGTAATGTTAGTATAAACCCTACTTCTCTCAAATGAAAAACAACTCAGAATTTATAATTTTGCTTCTCTAAATACTAAGCAGGCACACTTATTTTGTAGTTGGGTTTGTCTCTGGATTGTCCCTTTTGTGCGTGTGTGTGCTTTGGACATTACCTTTTAATGTAGTACAAAGTAAGTGCCTCCGTCAGCACAGAGATTTGTTTAGTGATTTTGATTGTCTTTTACTGGACACCCTTTTTCATTAAGAACTGGTCTGCATTTTTCCCCCGATGTCAATGTTACTAGTGATGTTTTTGTATGTGAATGTATTTTTTATGGCCGACTAATACACCATTAAATATGTACCACATCTTCTTTATCCAGTCATCTTTCAATGGACACTTAGGTTGCTTCCATATCTTGGCTATTATATAAGAAATGTCCTTTTTTATCTTTTGTTAAGTCTTTGTTTTAAAGTCTATTTTGTCTAAGTATTGCTACAGCGGTTTTTATTTTTTATTTCTATTTCCACGAAATATCTTTTTCCATCCCTTTCAGTCTGTCTGTGTGTGTCACTCTGAGGTGGGTCTCTTATAGGCAGCGTATGTATGGGTCTTCTGTTTTCTGTTCAGCCACCACATGTCTTTGATTGGAGCATTTAATCTATTTACATTTGATGTAATTATTGATAGGTAAGTAGTTACTGCCATTCTGTTATTCATATTTATGATCTTTTCCCCCTTCTTTTTCTTTTTTAAAAAGTTCCTTTAATATTTCTTATACTACTGGTTTGTTAATGATGAACTCCTTTAGCTTTTTCTTGTCTGGGAAACTCTTAACTGTCCTTCGATTGTAAATGAGAACTTTGCTGGGCAGAATAATCTTGGTTGTAGGTCCTTGCTTTTCTTTACTTTGAATACTTCTTGCCAGTCCCTCCTCTCCTACAAAGTTTCTTTTGTGAAATCAGCTGACAGTCTTATGGAAACTCCCTTGCAGGTAACTAACTGCTTTTCTCTTGCTACTTTTAAGATTCTCTCTTTGTCTTTAACCTTTGCCATTTTAATTATGTACCTTGGTGGGCCTGTTTGGATTCATCTTGCTTGAAACTCTGGGCTTCCTGGACATATGTCTGTTTCCTTCACCAGGTCGGGGAAGTTTTCCATCATTATTTCTTCAAATAGGTTTTCAGTCCTTTGCTCTCTCTCCTCTCCTTCTGGTAGCCCCATGACATGAGCATTGTTACCCTCAATGTTGTCCCAGAGGTTCCTTAAACTATCCTTATTTTTTATATTCTTTTTTTCTTTTTGATGTTCTAGTTGGGTATTTTCTGCTACCTTGCTGATTTGGTCATCTGCTTCATCCCATCTGCTGTTGATTTCATTTATTTGTGTTCTTCATTTCAGTTATTGTATTCTTTGTTTATGATTGACTCTTTTTTATGATTTCTGTCTGTATAATTTCTCACTAGTTCATCTGTTTTTCCCCTAAGTTCATTGAACATCCTTATAGCCAGTGTTTTGAACTCTGTATCTGGTAGATTGCTTGCCTACATTTTGTTTAGTTCTTTTTCGGAGTTTTGTTATGTTCTTTCATTTGGGCCATGGTTCTTTGTTTTTTTATTTTTTGTTTTGTTTCTTTTTCACTTTGGCTGCCTCCCTGTATTTGTTTCTACATAATTATGTAGATATGCTATGTCTCCCAGTCTTGGCAGGGTAGCCTTATGTAGTAGGATATCCTGTGGAGCCTAGTGCTGCAAACTCCCTGCTCACTTCAGTTAGGTACTCCAGGGGTATCCCTTTTGTGGATTGTATGTGCCCTCCTGTTGTTGCTGTGGCACATCAGTGGGTGGGTTTGATCCTGAGGTTGCCCGGCTGTGAGGACTGGCCGTTACTATAGTGGATGAGCTGTTGTTTGGGGGCTGACCCCATGGATTGGGATTCAGTTGAGCAGTCTCTGGTGCCTTCCCAGTTCACCCTTTGGATGTGTCATTTGTGGTGCTAATTGGGTGGTGCTCTTGTGAGGGCTGAAGCTGGCCACTAGGTGTGTTGGTTCTAGGGCCTCTTGGGAGAGGCTTCCGAGTAGGCCCTGGTCTGCCACTGTCTCTGTCCAGCCTGGTGCTATCTGGTAGGAGATACAAAGTTGTCTGTGGTTGGTAGCTGCCTGTGCTGGGCTTGGAAGTGCCTGGGAGAAGCTATGCTGTGAACCAAAGCCTCTGTCACTAGTACTGGGCTCCTGACTACTTAGCTAGAGATACAGGGTATGTGGAAGCCAGTTGTTGCTTGTTTGGGGTTCATGAATCTGAGAGTTTTTTTTTTAAATCCCCAGAGTAGGTCAAGGCTAGCAGTTTATGAGAAACTGCTGCTGGAAAATTTTCCTTCTGTGTGCCATGTGGGTGAGGGGGTGTCTCAGAGAATCCCCTGGGTGGGGAGAGCTATGTGTGAGGAGAGCTCAGCAAAGGAACAGTGGAGCCTCTTAGTACTTCAGTCCCAAGGGAGTTGCCCCTCCAGCTCTTGCCCTGAAGCCAGAAAATTTGGTTCCCCATATTTCCTTAGCAATTTTCAAGCTGTTGTCCTTTAGCTGGAGCTTGGGGTGAATGTGTGTCTGAACTCGAGACTTTTTTGAGAGGACATCTGGGTCTACAGCAGCCCCCCCCCCCCCTCACTGAGTCCCTGCTGATTTTGACAGCTAGTTGTGTGGGAACACCTCTTTTCAGCACTGGTGCCCAGGGCCGGGGAACCTAGAGCCCCTCGCTTTTTAGTGGGGACCTCTGTAGCCAAGATATCCCTCCCTATTCTTCATTGCCACAGGTGAGTGTGGGGCCAGCCTGTTTCATGTCTCTGCCCCTCCTACCAGTCTCCCTGTGGCTTCCTTATATCCTTAGTTATAGGAATCTGTTCATCCTGTCTTAGGTGGTTCTCAAGGGTGGTGGTTTTATAATTTAGTTGTAATTTTGATGTCTTGGGAGGAGGTGAGCACAGTATTTACCTATGCTGCCAACATGATAGAAATTCTTTGATGGTGCTTCTTTTTATCATTTTTAGTGACTTAAAGACTTGTGATTTCTTCCTTCTTATTTTTTTGTAATTTATTTTATTTAATGAGTTATGGTTAATTTGAGTTCTTTTTGATTTTCGTGGTGACAGGCAACTCTTAAAAATCTATGATTAGTTAGTATTTGTGGACATAAAATGTTATGAAATTTTAAATATTCTTCAAAATGAATTTAATTGCTAGTTTGATTTTTTTCCCTTCCTTTTTTATTGTTCTGCAGGTCTGGGCCTATTTTCAGTAGAACAAAGATAAAATTTGATGTGACAAAACCATTTGTGACTTTCATGTATAGCTGCCTTCTCTTTATGACTAAATAATGGGTTGCCACTTAAAAAGGACCATGTGAATGGAATAACCTGTTTGAAGTCCCTAAGTCAGGGGTAAGACTGTCTGGTTCAAGTGGGTAGCTGGAATATACAATCCTGAGCAAGAATAATTAGGCCTTTACAGTTTATATCAATAATTTACATTAAACTCTTTTAACTTCTGTTTATCAATAAGGGTTACTGTCCACTTGAGAATAATTGTATTACAGAGATTTTCCACCAAAGGTAGAAAGGTGCAGCATTCATGTGTTAACACATTTTTGAATTTGTAATTTAACTTTATTGTCTGCATAGTATCAAATTGGGTTTAAAATCTAGTTCATCAAGGTTGGGGAGGTTAATGGAGTAAACTTTATTCTCCTCATTCAGTTCTTAGACAGTGGTGTGGTGCCTCATGGAAGTGACAAATCTTCATATAGACTACTGAAGCCATAGCTGAGGGACCTTCTTCATCTGCCTTGCACTGAAGACTTCTGGGCATTAAGTCTACTGGCCCAGGAATATTTATAGATTTTTATGATAACCTTGGCTCCAAAGAAAGATTAGTATTTCTTACTGTCCTGTAACACCCCAGCCTGGCGCCTATACAGCCAGCTGTACTCACACAAACCATCACTTTACCTTTTGGGTAACTGCAAATTTCCTTAGTTTTATTTTCATTATTGGAGACTGCTCTACATCTAGGTGTGAGAGAAATGTCTTTGTCAATTAGCATTTTCTTTATGTACTCTTTTGCTATTCAAGTGTTTACAGTATGTTACTATTTTTTATTATGTTAAATGTAAAATCAGTTTGTCAGTTAGGTTCACCATCTTCTCCAAATTTATCTCATTAGTTTCGCAACTTTGCCTTTCACTTACAGTACATTTGTTGAATCTCTTACTTAATTCTTTACTTTTTGTCTGTGTTGTAATTCCTATGGTTAAAATATCTTTAGTTTATTTAATAATGATCTCTCTAGGGACGACTTTCCTTAATATCTTAGTCTTATCATTGACACCTCTGTTTTTTATGTACTCAGTTGTACTGTGTCATTTTGTATTTACTACATTGTATTTTTTCTTATTTTGATTGCCATAGGACAGAAATCATAATACTACAGAATTTTGCTGAGTGAACATGAAATAAATGTTTATTTAATAAATGAATGAGCCATGTTTTTATTTCTTTTTGTCTTCCAGACAGTCAGTACTCAGCTTTTAAAGAGGGTAGCTTTTAAAGTGGTAATTTGGACATTATCCTAAAACGTTTATCCTTTTTAATGTAATTTTTTGAAAGAAAATTTACATTAAAGTCTAAGATCAGTTGATTCTCTATACCATTATATTGTGTAATGGAATATAGTCAGAAAAGTTGGAATTTGATTTAAGCCTGACCATCTCATGAAGTATTAATTACTTGCTGGATAACTTTAGGGAGGTACTTTGTATTGGTAAAAATCAAGGTTAACAGGAAATGTGATCTGAATTAAAAAATAAAAAATAAAAAAACCTAAGACAATAGGATCTTTCTTCTCTTGGTAATAATTCATGTATGATTCTTACTATTTGCTTATAATCAAATATACATCGTTCTGGACAGGATATCATCATAGCATTTGGGGTGCTTATCTTTGCTTCTGTACATTATGTATGCTTATCTAACTTCATGTTTAATGTTTATGATTTTTTAGGATATCTTCTAATTTAGGTGAGTGTGCTTCAGCATTTTTCTCAGGAATTGTCATGTGACTAAAAGTAATGTTTCATAAGTCACTCTTTAAAATTCTACACACAATAAAAATAATCACACTTATTTTTATTTCTCAATTTATTAGTTTGCTTTATTTCTCTATGTAATGGTAGAAAACATTAATTGGTAGTTCTATCATAATTAAATTTTGCTTACATGGTTTACATATCTTTAAGATTAAATAATAACCCGACTTGCAAGTAAGCCTCTAAAAATCATCACTCTTCAATATTTTAGGCAGTTTAATACAGTTTAAGTTAGTGATAGTGTTTTATCAAAGTCAGTTTTGGTCAGCACTATTAAATTGAAATATTAGCTTCTGGGCAAGTGCTTTTGTAGGTATTTGCGTTCTGGCACCTCAAGATCTAATTGGATGTATTGTAGGAAAGGAGAGAAACAAGTTGCGTGACTGTGAAAGAAAGGTACCTTAAATACACCAGAATGAATCATTCAGAAGTTTTAACCTACCACAGTTTTTGGAGTTGCCTCAGCAATATGAGAAACTGATATATTATTTAACTTGGAATCCCACTGATGTGAAGGCCATTGTAATGCACATGTGTAGCCATGTGCTTCCAGACCAGTTACTTTGCTGCAGTTGGACGGTGGTAGTACAGGATAGTGCAAAAACAAAATAATGTTGTGCTCCGATGAACAGAAAGATGAGTTTGATTTGAAAAGCCCTGAGACTGGTGTTACGGAGAACAGAAAATATCAAAGAGAGTAATAAGTTTGAGATTTTTCATTTTTGTGTTCTGGTTTCCATCTAACGTTTGGGCAAGTCTGGGAAATGGGATGAAATGGAATAAACATACTAAGACTTTGTATCTAGAAGAAATGAGCCCAAGCCACAGTTCTTCCAATGAGCAGTTATGAGATTTTTTGAGTGAAAAATTTTTCGACAAGCTACAGATCCCCTCCTTGTAAAAGAAGAGTGATAATTTCATTGATTTATCTTTTTTTAAAGTTAGTAAGTATTTATTCAGAACCCACTATATGCTAGGTGGTAATCTGGGTGCAGGGGATATAGCAAGAAAACTCCTGCTGAGTATACTTAGATTTGCATTGTAGTGTGATTTCTATCTTGCCTTTTCACTCAGATATTTACAAGATTTATAATGTACTTAACCCTTCTCTTGAATTTTTGATGACATGATTTGTGCTACCTCTAATTTATAAACTTTACAGTAAAAGCTATGTATCTTCTCTCTGGGACAGACAAATTTACATTTTATGCTTAGATTCACGTAAGTGAGCTTGACTGACATCACATGACCTTTGTAATCTTTCATACATTTAACAGAATGTCAGATATAGCTTAAAAATGTATTTGTGAAGACAGTGAAAGAAAAGCTCTTCTCTATTCTGTTCTAAGTTTATAAAGGTTTGGAAGTGTGAAAAAACTTGGCTTGTTAGAGGAAGGTAGTGGTGTGCCCTGGGTAGCTGGAATTATTGGGATAAGAGTGAGTGAGTTGCAAAGACATGAAATTTAAAGTTCCTGTGTTATGAAATCAGTCCTTATTTACTTTATTTTGCTTGATTTTGGAAATAATCAGTTGCTCTAACAAAACAAATATCTGGACTGTTTTCCAATCGTTTTCAAAATCTACAGGATGAAATACAATTTATGTAGTCTTCCTTATCTATGGGGGATACATTCCAAGACTTACAGTACCTAACCCTATTTTTACTATGTGTTTTCCTGTACATACCTTTTCACTTAAAGAAAGCACTTAGAGCTCCTCTTTGGCATATCTGAATTGCCAGTATCACTACTCTTGCTCTTTGGGGCCATTAGTATGTAAAATAAAGTTTACATGAACACAAGCCCTTGTGATACTGAAACAGTTGATCTGATAACCAGGACAGTTCTAAGTGACAGGTGGGAGCTTATACAGCATGGAGACGCTAGACAAAGAGATGGCTCAGGTTCTGGATGGGACGAGACAGGCTCTGCGAGACTTCATCACGCAGCTCGGAACAGCTTGCAACTTAAAACTTACGAACTGTTAATTGTTGGAAATTTCCATTTAATATTTTCAGACCACTGTTGACTGTGGGTAACTAAAACCACAGCAAAACAGGTGCCCAAGGGGGGCTACTGTAGAATGAAGATCGCCTGATTTGGCCTATTTATTACTTTACAATTTATGTTACTGAACCAGCTCAACAAACTTTGTTGACAGTATATGGATCTAGAGTTGATCATCAAATATGCTACAATTCAGTAGAACTAATTTGGAAGTCTTCTAACTTAAATGATGAAGAAGTTTTTACTTATGAGCTTAGAGCCACAAAGAAATTTATACTTGATCCGTGAGCATTTTTGTAGACTTTAAATGTTTTATTTTTTTCAAAATATTGCTTATATTTTATTTTTATACATGGCAACTATAACATAATAATATGACAGAAATGAGATCAGATATATTGGTCATACCAATAAATGTAAATGATAATAAATCACCTATAAATAAAATTGTTTTCAGATTGTTTCACAAAGCATAAACCATGCTGTATATAAGAAATATACCAAGAGCAAAATGTTACAGACAGGCTAAATGTAAAGAAATGGGAAAATGCAAACAGCAAGAAATCAGTTATCCAGAAATCAGACAATGTAGAGTTTATGTCAGAAAGCAGTAATGAAACAAAATATTCTTTACAATGCTGAATGGTGCAGTTATGAACGAAGTGGTGATATCTATGCATCAAATAACACAGCAGCCACTTTTATTAAAAAAGACACTGCAGGACATGCAAAGAGAAATAAAAACCACGTTAATAACAGAAAACTTTTTAACATATCTCATCCAATGCAAGACATATCAAAGGTACAAGAAACTGTTTCCATATAGGGATTCCTTCCTCAATTTCTCACACAATTTAGGTTTTTCTAAATTACGAGAAAATTTAGTTGAGAAATTGGGAAAATGGAAAATAGTACTATAATCCTCCGATATTAAAAGCTTAATAAATAACAGAGACATCACTGATTTGAAAGATCCAGTGGTATAAGTCATAGGGAAGAGCTGGAAATGGTGGCATGTTGAGTCAGAGTCTGAGGTCAGCATACCCCGGACCTCCACAGGAGCATGCAGGTAAGAAGCAGAAATGGTCTAATCAGTCAGTTTTGGTGGTGGTTGCCAATTTATAACATCTGTCTTTTAATTTCTGTCTTCAGATTTAATGTAATTGATTATATGTTTGGATTTCTGTGCACCATTTTATTATTAGATGTCTGTTTCCTCTATTTTTCACTCTTTTATTTTTCTGTTCCTGACTTTTTTGTACTGTTTGAATATTTTTATTATTCTTTTAATTTACTCATTGAGTTTTGACAGTGTCTCTTTGTACATATTTTATCAGTATGTTTAGTGATTTTCTTCTTTCATATGGCCGAATAATATTTCATTTATATATATATGTATATATATATACACACGTACACACACAGTGTTTTCCTTATCCATTCATCTATCAGTAGACACTTAGATTGTTTCCATATCTTAGCTATTATAAGTAAAGTTGCAATGAACAGAGGGATGCACATATCCTTTTGAGTTGGTTTCTTCACGTAAATACCCAGAAGTGGAATTGCTGGATCTTATGGTAGTTCTATTTTTAAATGTTTGAAGAACTTGCATACTGTCTTCCATAGTGGCTGCACCAATTTCCATTTCTGTCAAAAGTGCACAAGGGCTCCCTTTTCTCCACATCCTCTTTAATACCTGTTTCTTGTCCTTTGGGTAATAGTCACACTGGCCGGTGTGAGGTAGTTTCTCATTGTGGTTTAGATTTACATTTTCCAGGTGTTTAGTGATGTTGAGCACCTTTTCATGTGTCTGTTTGCCATCCACGTGTCTTCAGAAAAATCTCTATTTGGATCCTCTGCCCATTTTTTAATCAGTTATTTTTTGTTGTTTTGCTATTGAGTTTTATAGAAAACAATTTAGATGTAATAATGTAGTGTTTATAATTTTTTCATTTAATTGTCATACATATTTTAAAGATTTTAAGAGGTAAGAGATAATTTATTATAGTTACCCAGATATTTGCTCTTTCTGTTGCTTTTCTTTCACTTCTGATATACCACACTTTCCCCAGTTATCGTTTCCCTTCCATCTACAGAAATTCCTTTAGCATTTCCTTTAGAGCAGGTTTGCCAGAGACCAGTTATATTAGTTTTCTTTCATCTGAGAGTGTCTTTATTCCATGTTCACATCTGAAGGATATTTTCACTGGTTATGGAATTCAAGGTTGATAGTTGTTTTCCTTCAACACTATGAAAGTGCCATTCCTCTTCCTCCTGGTTTTCCGTGTTTTTGACGAGAAATCTGCCGTCATTAAATTGTTGTTTTTCTCTGGCCCCTTTCAAGATTTTTTTTCCTTTTGTATTTAGTTTTCAGCATTTTGAATATAATATTTTTGGGTTGAGATTTTTTTTTATCTTCTTGGGTTTTGCTGAGTTTCTTGAATTTGTAATTTTATGTCTGGTGCCAGAATTGATAAAGTTTTAGTCATAATTTTTCCAAATATTTTTTATTTCTCTTCTCCTTTTTGGGATTCTGTTGATACAAATGTTAGGCTTTTTGGTGCCCACAGGTCCTTGAGGCTCTGACTTTCTCTTCTTTTTTTTCCCTTTGTTCACAGATTGGCTAATTTCTAATCTGTCTACAGCTTCACTGACTCTTTTCTCTCACATCTGCATCACGTTCTTAAATGAATATTTTGTGTTACCTCATTTTGCAGTTCTAAAGTTTCAATTTTAATTTTTATAGTTTTAATTTCTTAGTCAAGACTTTCTCTCTTTCCAGTCATTTTTAAAGATTTTGCCCTTATGGCTTGGGGCATGTTTACAATAACTGATTATAAGTTCTTGATAACTCCATTACCTGTATTTTCTTGGGATTGGTGTTTATTTATTTTCTTTTTCTCTGAGAGTTAATGTTTTCCAGTTATGCTGAGTAATTTTTGCACGTATCCTGAACATTTGCATGTTATAAGTTTATAGGTTTTAATTAAATCATAAGGGGAATACTGTTCTTTTTATTTTTAGAACTCCCTCAACCTGCTTAGGTCAGTTAGTAGGTTGGACCCAGTGTCTGTGGGTTGTGGTTTCAGTATTAATTCCATTTTCAAAGCCTGTTTTGTACCGCTGTTGGGATCTGTTTATCATGTGCACCATCCAGTGTCCAGTGTGGGATCTGTGCACTGGTTTACTCTGCAGTTTAGTTCTCAAAGCCTTTGCTGTGCTGTTTAAAGTCAGATCTGTACATGCATAGCTCCAAAGTGAGCCCAGGAGTTCATAAGCAACATTGGGTGGTTTGTTCTTTTGAGTTCCCTTCTCTCTGATTTCTCTGATACTATCTGTCTCCTATAGGCCCCCCTTTGCAGCCCACAAGCCAGAAAATGGGGCCTTTAGTTTCCCTGCTCTGCCATTTACTTCTGGCAGTTCTTTGGAATCTGGGGCCGAGTGACTGGAAAACAGAGAGAAGAAAGCAGCAGGCATTTTACCCATGATCTCAGGACCCTTGATCTTCTGGTTAAAAAAAGAATGATTTTCCTCCCTTTGAATTTTAGCGTCTGTGGTAGCCATGATCCTGCCACCCACTATGAAATTGCCTCGAGGCTGGGGCTGGAGACCATGGAAAATGATAGTGGGTTGCCCTCCTTTGTGACTCTTGAGTCCATTAGGGCATTTTGGTGTGTCCACAGAGTGATCAGGAACATTGCTGCTTTACTGTCCTCAAGATCACTTCATGGTCCTGACTCTAGGTTTATAGATAGATACTATGTACACATTCCTAGATGACTGCTGGGAGAAACGAGAGGAGCACTAGAAAACCCACTTTGCAGTGGAGCCAACTGTCTTCGAGGAGCTTTCCCCACACCTCACTCAGCACTACTGTTTGCATTCATGTGGCCATGTCTAACTACTAGGAAGTCCGGAATTGTAGTCTTTTATCTGATGAATTGCTGCCCCAAATAACATTACGGCTTTCTTACTGGGGAGAAAGGGGAGAGCAGATGTGGTGAACAATTAGCAGTCTTGGGCATAGCTAGAGCTGCCAGAAACATAAGGATAGAGATTTAACAAATGTAAATGATAAATATGATTATAATATTCTCAGAGATTGAGACAAATGGTTTTAATAGTTATCAACATTTTAATAGCCTTACAGATTCACTGTATAAAAATAAAAAGATACAAAAAAGTGAAAAGTTTGTCCCCCTCCCACTTTTGTGCACCAGCTGGCTGCTTCCCCTGCAGTCCCCTGCCTGCAGACAACTACTATGTCAGTGACAGGTGTTTCCATTCATACTAGGAATACTGTACCCAGCATATTTTTAGTTATTTTTCATAAATGTTACTAACATGGGACATGAATTAGGTATGCCCCCAGAGTGGTGGTGGGTAGGGGGTGGTGTTATAAAGCGAAATGTTGCAGTTAGGAGTATATACGTGAAGCACATGGACACATGGAAAATGGATTGAGAGCCATGATCCCAGATTGAACTTTCATCAACCTGGTGCTCTGAAGCATTGTTTTTTCTTTCACTGAGGTAGCCTTTAGCATGAGGATTCCTCCGTATGGTGAGTAACAAATACTGTGGTGTGAGTGCTGTGAACTCACTTGCAGCATGTTCATAAAATGGTGTTAACTTTCAGGGAAGTAGCATTTTCACAAAATGGTATGATTAGGGAAAGAACTGGGTCTTCCCATTAGTCTTAGGATACAGTTGAAAATTTTACCAGGTTAACAAGGACTTGCCTGTTCTGCTTCCTTCCTATCTTCTCACTTCATCTTCTAGCCTTCTTCCCACAGTTGATGCAGTTTTCTTCCCTATACTCTCTCCAAGATGCCAGGCTTTTGTGCCCTGTTCTCTCCTGCACTGCCACCCCCAGCTGTTCACCTGGTTAGGTGCTCCTACTCTACTGTGTCCTCCATATCTCATCTGAACACCGTTCTCAGTGAGCTCCTCCCGTTGGCCTTCTAACTTAAGTTAGATGTTAGACTTTTCCTTTGCTTTTCCCTGTACTTACCACATAATTATTTCATAGTTATTTGTATAGCTCTTTATATTATATCCTGTTAAGCTGTCTAGATTATAAATTTCATGAAGCTGTGGGCCATATTGGACATATCACTGTGTCATTGGTTTAGTGCCTGTAAGCATTGTGAGCAGTCACTCAAAATATATTTGTTGAAAAATGTTTGGTGACTGTGATGATGAATTTTCTGTGTCAGCTGGGGCCCTGGGTGCCCAGACATTTGGTCAAATATTATTCTGGATATGTCTGTGAGAGTGTTTATGGATTAAATAAATACTGTTGTTTTTTTTTAAAAAGTATATAATTTAATTTCATTTTATTTTTTTGCTTTTTATTAAATTTATTGGGGTGACACTGATTAACAAAATTATACAGGTATCAGGTGCCCAATCCTATGACACATCATCTGTACACTGTATTGTGTGTTCAGCACCCCAAGTCAAGTCTCCTTCCATCACCATTTATTCTCCCCATACCCTCCTCCACCTCCTATCATCACCCTCTCCCTAGTAGTCCCCACACTGTTGTCCATGTCCATGAGTTTTTTTCTTAGAAATATCAGTTTGTTGTTCCCCTTATTTTTATATATTCACTGGAGAATGAACATGCAACCTTGGCATATTGGGATAACGCTGTAACCCGCTGTGGTACCTGGTCAAGGCTATTTGAGATTAACATTTGAATTGGTAGATTGAGTAAAGCCAACTTCTCTCACTAGTTTGGGTGGGCCTCATCCAATCACTTGAGGGCCTAAATAGAACCAAAAGGCTGACCCTTCTGTGAGTTAGAGGGAAAATAAAAGTCGGTATTTACTTAGGACTTTGTGATTTATATATGACTTTGCAATTTACATAGAATGCAAAAATATCTAGTCTCATTTTATCCTCCAAAAAACCATCTGAGACACACATAACATATACTATACGAAGGTCTGTCTGGAAAAAGTCCAGCCATTGTTAACATAAAGAGACTGTTTGGGTGACGATGATGTAACTGGTAGCCAAGGAGAGTGGACTGGAATGCTCATGTGTGAACAATGACGACTTCACTGTACTAGTCAGTGGGGGTGGTATCTGCCATTGAATGAGCATGTGTACTGTGTGGTCATTGCATTCAAAATGACTGAGCAAGTAGAACAATGCATCTGCATCAAGTTTTGCATTAAGTTTGAACATTCCTGTGTGGAAACTCGTCAGATGATTCAGAAGGCCACAGCTATGGGCAACAAGTGATGGCAGCTTTATCACAACAATGAGCCCACTTATGCATAATGGTCTCATGCAGAGCTTTTTGGTGAAATATCAAATCACCCAGGTGACTTATTCCCCCTACAGCCCAGATTTGGCACCACGTGACTTCTGGCTTTTTTAAAACTAAAGTCAATGAAAGGGAAGAGATTTTAGTTGGTTGATGAGATTCAGGAAAATATGACAGGGCAACTGGTGGCAATTGAGAGAACTGTGTGAGGTCCCAAGGTACCTATTTCAAAGGGGACTGAGGTGTCATTGTCCTATGCACAATGTTTCTTGCATATTGTGTCTTCTTCAATAAATGTCTCTATTTTTCATATTACATTGCTGGATGCCTTCTGGACAGACCTTATATGTTCCATAAATATTTGATTACTCTTGTTTTAGTAGAGGTGGACACAAAACTGGAGGAGACTGTACATTTAGCCCTTAATAATTTTAAGTACTTGCTCAAAATCACAGTGTTAAAAAATGCCTACTTGTGAATCTTATTTGGATCTAAATCCAAATACTATACCCTTTAGAGTTATGTTATGAATATATGTTTGCTGGTGAAGTATGCATGTAAATTTAAAACATAGATTATTGCAAAATAATGTATCAAATGTATGCCAAAATAGTACCAAACAACCACCTACAACAAAAAATTACTTGGTCCAAAATGTCACTAGTGCTGAGGCTGAGACACTTTGATTTAGATGAAGGCATTTTTAAAAATCCCCACAAACTCTGGTACTTATGTTAAGTAGATATGTCTTATTGTCAAACCAAGTTCATCTTGAATACTTGCTTTAAAGTCAGTTTAAAAAGCTGTTAGTAGTAAATTAATTTGTTTAAATAATATTCTAATGTACATGTGAAAAGCTCAATTATTAGACTGATTTCACATTATGTGCATCTTGTACATCTGCATATATAAAATATCTTGATTTAGAATTTGAATTGGATGGGTTGATAACTCAAAAGTCGAACTACGTAAAACTGAACAACATGGAACTGAAAAGTTGTTTCAGATTCATGTATTTGTTCATCCATGTTCTTATTTAAATTTATTGAGGCCCTGCTCTGTCCTGACATTGTATTAGGGGCTGGTTGACAAATATGAGTTGCATGGTGCTTGTCGTCCAGAGGCATCTGAACCTCTGGGTAAAGCAGTAGTTAAGCAGAAATGAAGAATGGGAAGTTCCATGGTAGAGGTATGTGATATTGAGGTAACACATTGGAGGACACCTCACTAATCCAGAGAAAAGGAGGAAAAGCCTTCTTGAAGGAGATCATCATTCAGGAAAAGACAAGGGACATTTACAAATTCATGTTTAATTTAATTGGTAATTAAATGTATTGAATTGCAGAAAATTATTTCATACTCTGTAGAACATTCTTTTTTAGTTCAAAAGTTAAGAAATCAAATGAATGTACTGTAGACAATTATCTTGTAGTCCTGATGTTTGTTTCACTGTATCAGTAATCACTATACATACTGTGTTTGGTATGGGGGATTTTGTCTAGATCACATATACATGATTTTCTAGAGTCATGTAAATATGCAAATGATTACTAGAGTCTCTACTGGCAACCTGTATTACCCGTTTGGTTTGGATAATTCTTACACAGTTAAGAGATTTGGCTTTTTTATCATTTGTGTGCATTTGCAGTTTCAGTAATTTACAGTCTGCTTATTTAAGAGGTACTTTTCTCTCCTGGTTTGGTGATTTTGTGATACTAAAACTTTTTGGGGGATATTACCATTCCATCTTGCTGAAGGGATTATGAAACCTTATTAATGATTTTAGGAGTTATATTTGGAAAAGGTAGAGTTGATATTGGTTATCAACATTTTCTCAGGCTTATAAGGAATCTATAGATTTTAGTAATCTGACGTTTAAATGTGAAATAGTTTAATTAAATCTCTCATCTGATATTTTAAAAGTCCATTTGCTCTCCTAGGTAGAGATGCTCTTTCTTTCTTTAAAATAAGCAACATGTTACTTAACTAAAAATAATTATGCTTGTTTATATCCTATAATACATATCTACATGAATTATGGGATATTGTAAAGATTTCCTATTTTGCTGTAAATTTTAGGATATCTAGGCTTAAGTATATATTTTAGTTGTACTTTTATAATCATTACATATCACAGTTTAAATTACTTTATGTCAGTTGTGTAAAATTTACTGCTATGTAATAAAACCAAAAAGTTTTTATTAAAGAAGCTGTTGTTCATATACTGTATTATTGGTCTTACTTATTTTTTACTTTAATCTTCATTGTATTTTTTTTACATTACCTTTTAGTCCACTCATACTCGCCTCCCCTCAGCAGTCACCACACTGTTGTCCATGTCCATGAGTCCTTTTTCCTTTTTGGTCAATCCTTCCATCCCCTAACATATGCCTCTACTAGTTGTCATCCTGCTCTCCATCTGTGAGTCTCTCCTCATTTTCCTTGTTAGTTCAGTTTGTTCATTAAATTCCACATGAATGAAATCATAAGGTATTTGTCTTTCTCTGACTAGCTTATTTCACTTAGCATAATGTTCTCCAGGTCCATCAATACTGTTGCAAATAGTAAAACTGTTTTCTTTATTTCGGCTGAGTAGTATTCCATTGTCTAAATGTCCCATAGTTGTTTTATCTACTCATCTACTGATGGACACTTGGGCTGCTTCCATATCTTGGTGATTGCAAATAATGCTTCAATGAACATAGGGGTGCTTATGTTCTTTCGAACTAGTGTTTTAGATTCCTTTGGGTATATTCCCAGAAGTGGTATCACTGAGTCAAAGGGCAGATTCAGGTTTAATTTTTTTAGGTATTTCCATACTGCTTTCCACAGTGGATGCACCAGTCTGCATTCCCACCAACAATGCAAAAGTGTTCCTCTTTCTCCACATCCTCACTAACACTTACTGTTTGTTGACTTATTGATGAAAGCCATTTTGACAGGTGTGAGATAGTATCTCATTGTGGTTTTATTTTGTA
The DNA here is from genome assembly GCF_019186645.2 of Phyllostomus hastatus. Taxonomy (NCBI): domain Eukaryota; kingdom Metazoa; phylum Chordata; class Mammalia; order Chiroptera; family Phyllostomidae; genus Phyllostomus; species Phyllostomus hastatus. Next base: position 37,366,945 of record NW_025333872.1, on the reverse strand, counting down.
TTTCTCTGGTGATTAGTGGCATTGGGCATCTTTTCATATGTCTGTTCACCATTTGTCCTCTTTGAAGAAGTGTCTATTAAGGTCCTTTGCCCATTTTTTAATTGGGTTGTTTGTTTTTCCATGTTGAGTTTTACAAGTACTTCATAAATTTTGGATATTAACCCCTTATCAGATGTACTGGCGAATATGTTCCCCCATGTTGTGGGTTGTCTTTTTATTTTGTTGATTTCCTTTGCTGTGCAAAAACTTTTTAGTTTGACATAGTCCCATTTGTTTAAACAGGAAGAAACGCTGTCCTGTTTCTTCCCTCAGCGGTGAAACAACATACCATTCTGCTGTCTAGGGATCCAGTCCAAATTTTTTTTTAAGGAGTAGAGAAAGTAAAAGGAAGACATAAAGGAAAAAAAAACCAACTATGGTTGAAACTAGAGTGTATGGGAATGCTTTTGGGGAATGAGAATTATAGGTGGTCTGGAAACCCAATGTGTATATAGATGTCTAAGCTTTTCAACTACATGAAAGACAGAAGAAATCAAATGAAAGTTAGAACCTGCATGCATGCTTTTGATCTGCTGTCCTTAGTGGGATAGGCCCTACAGGATAACCCCAGCGTAAAAATTCTTTGAACACTTGTATGTTATACCAGCTTTTAGTAAAAAGAATGTGTAAATGTGTAAAGCTAGCATTTTACTGTCAAGTTTTAGACATAACTAATTTGTTTATAAATTTCTACGTTATATCTATGAATATGTTTCTGTTAGTATGAGAAAATGAAATATAGAGCCAGGATTGTTAAATGGTTTAAAATTCCACTTATTGTTTCTCGGAATACATTTTGGGAAGCTACTGGGTGGTAGGGGTCCAGTGATGTATCATTCTTAAGACTGGTTTCAATGAAATCATCCCATATTTTTACATTTTCAGGGATTGTACAATTTAATTTTACTTATTCATTGATTTTGAAAAATTCTTAATGGAATTAACCCATTCTTAATAGAATGCAAACCCAATCATAGGAATTTAACTTGGCCTAGTTCCGCAGATTTCTAAGCCCTAGTTTTTGTTGTTATTGTTGTTTTTTGTTTTAAGAGTTGAATTGGCACTTTCCTATGTCTTGGAAAATTTGGCTAATAGCGTATGGCTGTTTAGAGTTACTAAACATCAAAAGATATCCAGATGGCGTTATTATTTACTTGGCATAAGATATGGGAGATCTGCTAGATTTAGGAATTAGTTTCATACCAGACTTTGGAAAATTGATGTAAAAAGACTGGCCAACTACACCAATAAATGATAGTTCCATTATTAACTGAATAAAGGAGCATATATTAGTACTTCTCATAACAACCCTTATTCTCAGAATATTGATATTTTGATTATTATTTTTGCAGGCAGATTTTTAAGGCATACCACTCAGAAGTGTACTGCTTCTTCACATATATTCATGTAGTTTTGAAACTTTAGCCTAGTTTTATTCCGCATTTTTAATTTATAAAGTTTTCATTTCAAGTTTGAGAAAAATTTATTGCATTTTCTTTTTTCAAATATATTATGGTATATAATTGTGTTTCACTTCAAGGAGTTATTTCATGACATTTTACTTTGATCAGTCTTCTCAGGTATATCTTTAACAAGTGAAGTATGCCTGCTACTTTATAGTTTTTTCATACAAATATCCCTTTCTGGTTGCTTTACATTTTAAATATAATTTTACCAGAATTAATATACTAATCAGTTTTTTGAGCAGCAATTTGTTTTTAAAATTTTAATTTCTTTAAAATTAAATGTTTAAAACTTTATTGTTTATGTAGTGAATTACTGAAATCCAGTTGTGTCAGGTAGTGTTTTAAGTACTAAGGATAAAGCAGTGAAAAAAACAGACAGTCTCTGATCTCATGGCATTTTGCATTCTGACATGGGGACAGAAACCACAAATAAAAAAGAAAATGGCATGTGGAAGGTTCCAGCAACACCACTGTAAGTCCTGGTGTGTGCCGAAACTCCAAACTGAGGGTTGTGCTGATTTGCTCTTCTCCAGGCCCCCAAGGGAGGGTGAATGGGCAATACAGCTGGACGCACTGGATTATCCTCTAGGAAAGGGAATGCTGCATTCCACCCATACTGGAGCTGCAGAGGACCTTCAATTGAGCATGTTACAGCGAGGGCTTTGCAGTCCTAAGTGTGGCTGCTAGAGGAGAAAAACACCTTGTAACTGGACACCAGCTGTGCTGATTGCAATTGGAGACCTTTTGAGAAGTCAGAAGGAGCTGTTGGTCCTAGCTAGCTAGCCCTTTCAGGCAACTTAGAGAGTTCCACCAGGGATCAGGGGTCATTCAGTGGACAAATCTATTTGATTTTCTTCTGTATGCCCCCAGGAGTCTCAACATAAGGCTTTCCATCAGTGACATGAATTAATGGGTCTACTCATATTATAAAAAAAAATAGAAGAAAGAGTTGTTCATTCTTTGACTTCTGTCTCCTTCCTGAGGTTGGATACGTTCATTCTCACCAATCAGGTCTGTCAACCTCAGGATGAATCAAATTGTCCTTTTCCCAGAGTAATATACTTCCAAAAGGCTCAGAAGTCGCCACCTTGCTATCACGAGAAACTTCTAGGGCAAAGGAGGATGGCTGTGGAATTATGCAGTGCAGAGTTAGTGAACACATTCCTATTCACCCAGGTTGTCTAAGAAAGAGCAGCAGCAGTCACTGTGAGCGAACCTGACCATCATCGTGCTGGTGCGCTTTGCCAGACACAGAAGCATAGCAGTCACAGTCTAATCAGAGAGGCCTCTTGGGTTTCGGGATCTCTGAGGGGAGACCTGTCTCCAGGGCCAGGCCTCTCTTTAAGGGGAATTGCTCATCCCCGTCTTCCATATTAATGACTACCCCTGTATTAAGGTCCACTCTGGCACTCTGGGTCTTTGATCAACACATCAGTTCCATTTTGTTTGCTTGTTTTCAAGCCTCATAGTTTCTTTACTATTGTTTTGTATAATCAGTGTTCAAGTAAATAGGTAATGTAGCGTAGGCATAATAATAGGGCTCTCGTGGACATGCTAGATGAGTCTGGGAAGGCTTTAGAGAAGAGAGGGCATTTGAGGGATGGTTTGAAGGGCAGAGAGGCAGGGAAGAAAAACATTCTTGACCATGGTGTCATGGAAGGACTAAAGGGTTTCAGGTGTGTTCAGGCAATGATGAGTTTTGTGTGGTTAGGAGTGTATAAGAACAGTAGGAGATAACTTGGGAGGGAAGTGTTGGAATAGGTGCTTCAAGCTTACATAAGGCATGAACTGACCTATTTTGTAGGGGGAAGCAAAGCAGGGCATAAGTGGCCTACTCCTGATTATAATTTTAAAGTCTCTTATAGTAACTCCTATTTGCTTTTCTATTTAATGACATTAATAATATTTATATCTTTCATTTGCATGTCTTTAAATCATTTTCTCCAATGTATTACCTAATTTTATATTAATATGCAAATGACACAGATCTGAAAATATTATAGTATTCTAATATTTAAAGTTGAAGGGACTCAGGTATTTAGAGATAATATGATCTACTCAGAGTCAAATGACTATGTTTAGAGTACCTCCAGATTTTCTGATTCTTAATTCCATATACTCGTTTGATGTTATTTGTATAAATATATGCTTTTGGTCTCCCCCCCTTCAAATTATTATTTTTCTTTTCTCCATAGGACTTAGCTTTTACCCTGGAAGAGAGACAACAGTTGAATATTCATGGAATGTTGCCACCTTGCTTCATCAGTCAGGATATCCAGGTCCTGAGAGTAATTAAAAATTTCGAACGTCTGAACTCTGACTTCGACAGGTAACACATTCCTGAGGATGATTTTTATATTTTGCTTAGGCAGTTATTTAGTTTACTTTTTATTAGATGAGAAACTTAAAATAGTTATTAATTTGGAAATAGTAGTCAACTTTGAGGAGAATTTGCCTGTAAATACAATGATGTTTTTAAAAAATTTACCCTCTGTAGGAACATTTGAATAAAATAAAATTTTCTTTTCTAAACTGTCATCTTCAGAGAGACTGCTTTTCTCTTGTGATAAAATTGTTGCTGTAAAGGTAAATTATCAGGAAATGCCACCCTATACAGAACAAAACAGGTTAAAGTAGTTTTCAGTCAGACTATAAATACATTTTAGTTGAAAGCACACTTTTTCAACTTCCAGACATGGTTCTAACCCTATTACAAATGTAGGCCACTTACTGTGTCTAGAATTCAGTTTCCATGTTTGCACAAAGAGAAAGATAAAGGTAACATTGTTCCCTCCCTGTGTAAGGAGATAGCCCTAGGTTGAAATTCTGTCTGCATCTTACTAGCATTGGGGCCTGCTCGAACCACCACAATCCCTTGCCCTCTGCTTTTGACTCTGCCCTTTTTTATTGAGGTACTGAGCTCTCTCAACCTCGGGTTTTTTGTTTGTGAGTTGAAGAGAGTAATAGTTATTTCAAAATATTTTGTGAAGTTTAGAAGAGGTAACTGAGTATTTGTATTAGTCAGGGATCTCCAGTGGTCTTCAGAGAAAAAGAGACAACAGGATGTGTGTATCTATCTACACACACACACACACACACACACCATACTCTGTTGGATGGAGATACACATTGATTTCAAGAAATTGGTTCACATGATTGTGGAGGCTGGGTAAGTCCTAAATCAGTAGGTAGACTGGCAGGGTGAAGAACAAGAAAAGACTTGGAGCTTGAGTCTAAAGTAGAGTGCTGGAAGAATTCCTGTTTGCTAACGGGAATAATAATAACAATGGAGTAGCAGTCCAAATTCCCAGTGGTAGGCCGGACTAATCACCCTAACCATCACTGTAACTTCCTTCTTTGCCTGTTGATTCAGAGGCATGTGGTGTTCAGTGTGGCTAGTGGCAGCCATAACTTCCAGTTCAATGGAATAATTGTCTCCTGGTGGAAACATCCCTCCCTTTGGAACTAAGATTTATTGGCCAGCAGAGCATAAGTTTATGGGGACAGGAAGCAGAAATTTTGCTAGTGGGTCACTGGGGATAATAGTGAGTAGTGCTACTTCTGTTCCCACCCTCGGGTTCCTGGACCTGTGAATCCTTGCTGTGAGAGAAACAGTATTAGATTGGACACTGATTTGGATCATACATGGCCTCCTAGTGAACCTTGCCCCAGCTTTGCAAGATATTACCACCTAGCTGGTGCTGTAACTGAGGCTTCAGAAGGTCATTCCACCTTTCTATCATGCCAGCTGCTTTTGGATGGTGGGGAAACACAGTAAGATCAGTGCGTTTCATGAATATGGGCCCATTGCCTCACTTTATTTACTTTGAAGTGAGTCCCTTGATCAGCAGCAATGCCTTGTAGAATACCATAATGGTGAATAAGGATGGCAGTTTTGGCTGAAGCATTGTGTGCAGGGAAGGCAAATCCGTATCCAGAGTCAGTGTCAATTCCAATGGGAATAATGCTGTCCCTTCTGTGATGGAAATAGTCCAGTGTTGTAATCATCCTGCCACGAGGTAGCTTGCTGATCACCCTGGGGAAAGGAGGCACATCAGGCATGCAATGCTGGTCTCTGGCAGATTGGGCACTCAGCAGGGTCAATAACCAGGTCAGCCTTGGTGAGTGGAAGTCCATGTTACTGAGCCTGTGATAACCTCCATTCCTGCCATGGCCACTTTTTTCTTGAGCCCATGAGTGGTGATGACAGTGGCAGCTGGGGCTAGAGGCACACTCAGTGTGTCCAGTTGTGTGTGTGTGTTTTTTTAAAGATTTTATTTATTTATTTGTAGAGAGGGAAGGGAGGGAGAAAGAGAGAGAGAGAGAGAAACATCGATGTGCAGTTGCTGGGGGCAGTGGCCTGCAACCCAGGCATGTGCCCTGACTGGGAATCGAACCTGCAATGTTTTGCTTCGCAGCCCGTGCTCAATCTACTGAGCTATGCTAGCCAGGTCTTCCACTTGTGTGTTTTTGATGCTGCTCAACCTTCTTCACAGTCCCTTTCACTTGTTCCTTAAGTTCTTCCTTCAGCTTCGTATGTTTTTACTTTATATTTTTTTCCTGGGCCATTCTGTCAGCTACCTCGTAAGAGCAGGTGGCTTTCACATTTTTTGCCATGGGTCATTCTTCAAATAGACAAGCAGACATTGAGCTCATGCTGTTTAGATACTGGGATTATAGACAATGATTTCTGCCCTCACTGAACTTTGATAAATTATTTTTAAAGATTATTTCAAAATAAAATTACTTAATATGTTAGAAAGTGACAAGTACTAATAAAAGAAAAGAAAAGAAAAGAAAAGAAAAGAAAAGAAAAGAAAAGATAGAACTGGTTAAGGGGTATTGGTTTGGTCAGTTTGCATTGTTAAATTGGGTGATCAGGATGGAGTTCATTGAGAAGGTGACAGGAGCAAGTAACTGGAGGTAGTGAGGCAGTTAGCCATGAAGAAATCTGAGGAAAGTGGTGTTCTTTAGCTGGCATATCAAGGGTTAGCAGGGAGACTTGTATCTGAAATTGGATGAGTGAGGGGAAGAATGGTAGGTTGGGAGAAGAAGTTGGGTAGCAGAGGGCAGATTATGTATTTGAAGGCCACTGAAGGACTTTTGCCGTCATTCTGAATGAAAAGGTTTTAAACAGAAAATCAGCATGATCTGAGCTGTATTTCAAGATGACTGGCTGCATTGTTGAGGATAGAATGTAGGCTGGAAGAATGTTTAGGAAATAATTATAGTAATCCAAGCAAGAAATAATGGTGATTTGGATTTGGGCTGGTAGCAATGAAGGTGTTTAGATTTTGGATATACTGTATTTTTTGGACTATAAGATGCACCCCTCCCAATTTGGGAGGAATAATGGTTGTTAATGCTGCTGTTGAGTTCTGTTTACATTTACATTGGTAAAATATTATGTTATTTATGTTATTAAATATTTTACTACATTTTTTGCTTCAAAATTTTTTTCCTGTTTTCCTCTAAAACCTAGGTGTGTCTTATGGTCCGAAAAATATGGTATGTTGAAGGTAAAATAACTTCCTAGTATGTTAGAGATGAGTGTTAGCTTTCAGTGAAGAAGGGAAAACAGTAAAAAGAAACAGAAAAGAAATTGCAGACAAACAGAAAACCAGTGCGATAGAAGGAAAACCAAGAGAATATGATGGCTGAGAAGTCAAGTAAAGAGAGTTATTGACCTCTAGAGAATGCCACTTGCATCAAATGTTCTGACAAGTAAAATAAGATGTGGTCTGAGAATTGATCATTGATTTAGCAATGATGATTGACTTACATATTGCTAGATCAGTTTTAGCATGTCTAAAAGTCATAATCTTCCCAAATACTAATTTTTCCCATTAGCGTAATCTACCCATTTGCTCAGAATTAGAATCCTGTCTCTCTGACACCAAATGCTGTACATTTGCAGCTATTTCAGGGAATGGGAACCAATCCAAAAAGGCTAGTAAGATTATTAAGTACAATTTTGAAATATTCTTTTAAGTTGTACCAAGCATTTTGAATTTTATTCTCTAAACCATTGAAGGTTACAGGTAACATGATAAGGTTGTTGTTTAGAAAGATACTGGTAAGTCTGGGTCAAAAATTCCTTTAGAAAGAAAAAGGCCATTTGATACAAATAATAAGGAAAGTCCCTTGGACTTGCCTACCTTAGTGATTTTTAGGGTTAGTGCTACATTCCTTACTCATTTTTCACTTCGTTATTTCCCTTGGTTATTCAGCACTGAAAGTTAAAAGATGAAGTCTTTATATTTATTTAGTTAAGTTAATGCTATATGTATAGTTCTTCTTTCTTTGAGGTATTTAAGAATACTTCTAAAGTCTTTTTTGATCAGATGTTTTCTATATGACCTAAAAAATACTTCATACCTTGTTGAAAAATGTTTAATTAAATTTCCAATCAGCTATTTCATGACATTGTTGGAATGTAGATCTCATTTTGTCCAATTTCCACAGGTATCTTCTCTTAATGGATCTTCAAGATAGAAATGAAAAGCTCTTTTATAAAGTGCTCATGTCTGACATTGAGAAATTCATGCCTATTGTTTATACTCCCACTGTGGGTCTGGCCTGCCAGCAATATAGTTTAGTTTTTCGGAAGCCAAGGTATGTAAACTTTTATTTAAATACATCTTGTGTCTATTTTTTAAAAAGTTTTTGCAATACAATATTGAATGGAATTGAAGTTTAGAAAATTTTAATCTAATCAAATTTCATTTAAAAGAACATTAAATATAAACATATAAGATTAAAAGATAGTATTTTCTTTCTAGATTTAAGATAAATGGAAAGCATTTCTAAACCAATTTAGGTTAGCTTTTCCAGACAATAAATGAACTTGTTTTTTATTTGCTAAGAAAATAATTGCTCATAATTACCTTGTCTTTGAGATGTTAATTACTACTATTATATACACATTTTACAAGCTAAAGCAAGGATTCCAAATTTTTCTGAAAATAGGAGAATATTATTTTTTAAATTCAGAGTTGGCATTAAAATAGTTTTTTTGATTTTCCTTAGGTGAAATAGCAGTCACCTTTAAAGATGAATACAATTTGTCTAAATCTATAGCTTTCCTTTATTCAGTATAAATACTTTTGAAGCAAGGACCAGTGGAAGTAAATAAATATTAATACTTTTAATATCAGCAACAACAAAAGCTCAAGCTGAACATATTTGTACTATGTGTATTCTGAATTTAAAGATAAAAACTAATGTTTATAAGTTTATACTATAAATATAAAAGCCTTTTGAAAGTATTGTCATTAAAAGGATTATTTCAGAGGTAATATTTGAAAGTTAGATTGACTATGTGGATATACATAGACACATGGATGTAGTGGTATATAGCATACTTATGCCATATTGCCTTTGTATAAATAAAAGAATTAGCCACATCACCCCTTGTATAAAGAGAAGAACTAGATCAATATTGTAGGTATTCTATTAAATTACATTAGTGGTATGTATCTATTGCATTATATAATGGTGAATAAATTTTTTTCATAGAAGGACAAAAGTTAGAATTTAGCTGGTAAATGTATTATGAGGAATAATTTTGGGGGGGTATGTATGTTATTTTTTAATGATATAAATAATATATATTCACTAGTGAAATAGATGAGAAAATACAAACATGCAGACTGAAAAAGTAGGTTTTAAAAATACCTAATGTCTTTGTACCTGAAACTGTGATCCACACAAATGCATACTGTGTTCCTTAAAGAAGGGATCTAACTATATAAACTGTTACTTACCTTATTGTCCCCTCCGGATGACATCGTAACATCTGCCCATGTCTGTACAATATAATTCTACATAAAGAATCTTAGTAAACACATAATTGTATAAAACTCGGCCTCTTAAAAATCAAATTTAAGTATATTGAAATTCTAACTTTTCTATGAGATGCTGAGAAATGCTAATTATAAGAAATGTATAAGACCTTAGTTCAAGGTGTTTGGGTTGAAGTTGACATAGAAATCTCAATAGCAAAAATTATTTTTGAGCACTTACATACTACATGATTTTCTAATGACTTGGGATACATTGGTGTATGTAGAAATCCAAGTAGAAAAGACAGACGGGGAAATAAGAAATGAGTAAATTGTTTAGAAGGTTTGCAGGCAATAAGTGTGAAGGAGAAAGAAAGAGGGGAGCAGGGAACAGGGGATCTGGAGTGTCTGTTGTTTTGAGGGGGTGCAGTTGCAATTTTAAAAAATATCTTTATTTATTTACTTTTTTCCATGACCATTTATCCTCCCTCCTCCAATTTTAAATAGAGTGATAGTGTAGGCCTCATTGGAACGTGACATTGGAGAGGTGGCAGTGGGCATCGTGTAGATCCCGGGGAAACATGTGCTAGGCAGGAAGAATGGTCAGTGCCAGGGCCAGAAGTGGGAACATGCCTGGGGACTAGGTGCAGCATAGACACCAATGAGGCTGGAGTGAGTGAGAGAGGGGGAGAGTAGTGGTTGTGATAATAGATGTAGGGTAAATGAGAGGGTACGGAACCTGTAGTTCCTTAAGTGCTATTATAAAGAACATTGGCTTTTACTCTGAAGTGGGTAGAAGAATGAGGTGGTTAGCAGTCTATTTATTGCAGTAAACCCAGTGAGAGATCATAGTGGCTCAGACTAGGAGGGTAGTCATGGATTAGGGGTAAGAGTTCAGATTCTGGATAAAGAAAAAGAAAATCACAAGGATTTTCCTCTTGGAATGGAGGTTTCCTAGAGCAGTACTTTTCACTACTCTGGAGTAGTTTGCCTATTTTCACTTACTGGTTTTGCTACTTGTTTTAGTTTTGAATAAATTATTTAATTTCCCTATGCTTCAGTTTCCTTCTCTGTAACATAGGGGTAATACTACCACCCAACATCCTTTATCCACATTTTTAAAATCCAAAACATTAAAAGAAATCTCCTTTGGGATACCAACTGATCTGTCTGAATCCATTTGGTAGCAAAACTTGAACTGAATTTATAGTCTTTAGCTTAATGTAATTTGTTTTTCTTTAGAAGTATTAATTCATTTGATTGTTGAGGGCTTTGTCAGAAAAAAAGTGGATGGATGGATGGGTAGATAGAGTGATAGGACAGGGAGAGGAGGAGGTAGGGCAGGAGGTAGAAGAGCATTTGTAGCAAAATGCTCACAAATGTTGACTCTAGGTAGGTAGAGTATTCATTGTATTATTCTTTCAATTGTCTACCATATTTGAAATGCCAGTAAAGGAATGCTTTATGCACAAAGAAGTAAAGTTTCTAAAATAATTTCTGTATGATCTCTTTATGGCAGTTTTCTGTCATGTTGATTTTTAATGTGTATAGTTTGTTAAACTTCTGATGATTTTAAAGTTGTTTCGTTGAATAGTTCTCATGGCTTCTCCCATAATTATGAAAAGGGAACTTGTTTGAAAATTTATGGGGCATAAATTTAGACATTGTATTTAATTGGGAAACAAATTGTGATTATGTTTGAATAATGATGGATCTTTTGGGCACCAGTTAGCATATATAGAATTTTTTTAAAGCCCAAATTGACAAACGTCTGTTAAACCTTTTCTGCTGCAACAGCAGATATTCTGAGATATTTGGAAAGTGAACAAGAGGATTATAACTCTTATTTATTTTGTAGATTTGAAAGTAGCAATTAAGAATGTAGGTAAAAGTTAAAGGTTATTATAATTACAGAGTGTAACACAGTTGCACACAGGTATATCTTTGGACAATGATATACTTTTCTCTGGCTAGATATTTATTTTGCATTTTGAATATGGCATTAAAATCTAGTTAGATATCCAAAAATAAATTCTTATATGAATACTTCTACTTTCAATATTTTTCCGTAAGATATGATGCTGGAATATCCATTTATTGGTTTTGGGTAGAATTTCTTTTCTTTTTGGCGTAGATAATATATGTGTTTTTTTTCAAGCTGTCATGGATAATCATTTTTAAGACTGTGTTGAGCTTGCTTGGATTATCTCCTTCCCATGTGCCCATAATGTTTTGGTTTTTGCAGATACAGCATTTGGTAGTAGACTATGCTTACGTCTGATTGTGGTTAATTTGTTGATAGAGGTGTAATTTTTGAAAGCCAGAGACAGTTGTTTTTGTATCTTTGCAGAACACCAAGCTTACTGTGTTAATTAAACTACTTGTATTCTGTCAATCTTTTTTTAAAAGAAATGTTTTGTACAAATTAATGATGCAAGTATACGTAAAGGACAGCAAAAGCAGATTTGCATAATTTTTTGGAAATATTTCTACCTGCTGTATTTTACACTGCATTTTCCAGGAATCATCTTCCTCTCATCTTACTAGCTACATATCATTTTATCATGCCTTTGGCAATTCATGTTTCTGTTGTACATTTGATATTTCTAATGTTCTGTCAAAATACTCTTGGTCTTTTTTGTTGGCACTTTACTATTCATTAAATCCCAAATAGTTTATAAGCATGTAGAGAGAAGAGATCATATTTTATAAATTATTTCTTTATTTTTCATCCTATTTAGGATCAGTGCCTGGTTGATGCTGAATGAATATATTTTGTTTGTTACCTAATAGAAATAGTAACAATATTACTATATTCATTCACTCACATAGAAAACCATGAAGTATGGATAATGTTCTTTATTTCTCCTATTGTTTAAACACATATCTCTTAACAAGTAAATTCTCATAATTAATAGACCTGAAAGAAAGTGGATTCACTTCAAGGAATCAGGCCATGAGGAAATAGTATTTTGATTAAATATAGACAGTACAACTTTAAATACATATTATACTCCTTTCAACTACTCATTTTTATATAATAATTTGCTCATATGATTTTGGCAGAAAGGATGAGCTAATATGGCAGATTGTTGATTACAATTTTTAAAAAATTTTACAAAGTCTGATTCAACTAGTTCTATTGGTTGGTTTGCCAAAAGCTATGGTGAAAGAGTGTTCAGTGCTCAGATTAATTGGAGAAAACTTGAATTAACTAAAATTAAACAGGATTGTTGACTGTAAGATTTCACAGGGTAATGCTTATTTTGTAAGTTTTTGGAGGATGGAGATTGGGTTTATTGTAGATAATATTCCTAGCATAGTTTTTGGCATATAGTAGTTGTCCCCAAGTAGCTATTATTACAACTGGTATTAAAACTCCCAGGTTCCTTGATGACTAAATGGATGAAGGTACCCTTCATCAAGTTTCAGAATAATGGAATATGTTTGTAAAGAAGATATAAAGTTCTTTTTGGGACATGTTGAGTTTTAAATGTCTTTGGGGCTTCCAAGTAGGGGGTGTCTAGTAGGCATTTAAATGTATGGACTGGAACTTAGTAGGTAATGTATTTAAAGCTCTTAGTATTTTAAGTCATATTATATATGCCACATAAATGGTACCTGTTTTGATTTTGATAGTGATGAAGGTTAACACAAAAACTAATTGTCAAAGAGAATCATTCATTAAGATGTTTTAATTTTTAGTTTTATTCTTTTCTAGAAAATTCTTAGGAAAATGCATAAAAGTAAACATTAAGATGAAACAAGACAAAATACTAAAACAGTTTTTCTACATTTATTGTTTGTATATGTGTTCCTTTTGGAATTCCACAAAGGACTTGCAGTAGAGTATTGGTTATTTAAATTGTGAGGACTAAGCCTTCTTTATTACCCCATGTGCAGTTTTTATATGAGAACGTATACCTAGTAATACAGAAATGGTTATAACCATGACCATGATTAGACCATGATTAGAAGTGGGAGATCGTTTACTCATAGAGAAACATCCAGTTTGAGAGCCAAGAGCTCAGCAAATTTTGTAGTCTTATAGGGTGAGGGTGTCAGTTTTACTTAATGTTTGGTTTGTGAAATAGCAGTAAGAAAGGAAGCTTAAAAAGGAATGAATGTAAAAGAAACCTACCCAAAGTTAATACTCCTTTAACCCAAGAATGTTCTCATTATATTGTGCAGAATATAGTTATAATAACTATCAAATGAACATTTAGTAGAATGGAAACTTTCTTATTGTTCTTATTTTATGAATTTTCTCTCTTTAAATCTACCTGGTTTTCTTTTCTTTTTTTAATGATGCTCTCTATAGGTATGTGAGGGCAATTTTACTTTTATTAAGCGTAAGTATTTCAGTCACTCAGTAATTGTTTATAAATATAGTTTAAGTTGTTTATGGCAAAGAAACATGCTTTCACTACCAGTTTTAATAACTGGCAGTAGCAAATTAAATAATTCAACCCTTGAAGTAAGGCTGTGGCACTTTCAGTAGTTTAATGCACTGGAGTTGTTACTGGGCCATTGTGATGTAAACTGCCAAGTAATGCAGTGCCCATATGTTAACAGACATCTCTTGTTGTCCTAGGTCTTCTCAGTTCTCAGACCTTGGAATTTCTGGCTAGGGTTGAGGACATTCTAAACCTCTAGATAGTCCTGGATACTAGAGCTGCCCAGGTGAACCAGGGCTGTTTTTTTTTTTTAAATTAAATTTATTAAACATTGTTTAATAAAATTATATAGGTTTCAAGTGTACAGTTCTATGATACATCATCTGTATATTGTATTGTGTGCCTACCACCCAAAGTCAAATCTTCTGTCACCATGTATTGTATTTGACCCCTTTTACCTTTTACTAGTCCCCCCTAGCTCCCTTTCCTTGAACCAGGACTATTCTTGACTGAATATAGCTTTCTTCAATTCAGCCACTTTAAAATCTTTAGAAATAATTGGAGACTTTTGAGAACCAGGAGATATTTTTGGCTTATATCTCTGGCTTAGGTTGTAGTTTTTATTTTTTTACTATATTGTAATTTTCTACATATTTAGAAATTCAAGTAGTTGATATTTAAGAGAACAACTAATATTTAAATGCTTTCAGGAGAGTGATCATTTTAATGTTCAATATAATAAACCTTTCACCATTTACCTGCAGCAATAAGCTTTTGATTTTGATTGTACTTATTCAAAAATGTCCTTTTATTCACTTATTTCATTTCCCGTGAAATTGGCCTAATGTTTTTACCTTCTCTATTTTAAAGTATGAGACGAGCATATGGTGAATTTTTTCTCAAAGATATGAAACAAGTTAGATGGAATGACTGGACTAGTTCAGATCTCTTAACTGGTACCTTGATTGATTTTTTTTAGAGATACTTATTTGAAAAAGTTGATTTTCATTTTTTTGTGGCGATTTAAGTGATTTCTTGAAATACTTGTTAATTCAAATTAATTTTATTTCTGATCAGACTAAATGTGATATTTATGAAAATGTATATGTGACTTTTTAAAAATAGGAGTGAGGTAGAGTGTCCCCAATCTTAAGTACTGGAAATTCACTGTGTTCCCAGAAGTTGTTTAAAATAGCAAACTATCTTCTTTCCTACATATTGCTTTAATGAGGAAAAATTTGGAGAATGGAAAAAAATGTAGGACTGATTCAGACATTAATTCTTCACATCAAAATATAAGGATTGCCTAAATATATGCATAGACATAAAAATTTCTCTAGCAAGGCAGCGAAACTTATCTTTTACTGTGAAAGACCCTAAAGTGTAAAATAACAGTTCATCAAGTCTCCATATACATCTAGAGACTTTAAGTGTGGAAAACTTAAATGGAAATTCAAGTTTAGGATCCAAAAATAACTTTGCTGCAATCTGTGTGGTATACCCAAGTGTTTTGATTTAAGTTTAGTTTACAGATAGCATATGGAGAATTAAGAAAAATTGCCAAGCTTTAGGTATTGTTTATAACATTGTATTAATTTGGGTGTGTTATGTATTTTTAAGGAAGATTATAAATCTCAGCCTTCTTTACTAAAAATAAAGAATTTTTTTAAAAGGAAGGCAGTGGTTATTTGCATCACATACCCAGATCACATCTGTGTTTAGTTTGGATGCCATATTTTTTGGAGGGTCATTGGCAAACTGAGATACATTCGGAGAAGAGTAACCAAAGCAGTGACAGTTATTGAAAACCTGCTATCTGAGAAACAGTTGGAGGAAATATAAATGCTTACCCTAAAAGAAAAAAACTTGAAAGGCATGTAGTTAAGTCTTCAATTATTTGAAAAATTTTTAGGGAACCTTTGCATCAGAATGTAAAAATCAGTGGAGGGAGGTCATTTCAGAGCTGAATTTAACTTCAGTATAAAGAAAAATTTCTGAAACTTAACTAAATGACGTTGGAATAGACTTCCTTATTCTCCCTCATTGGAAATATGCATGTGGTTTGGATAATCATTGGTCACATTCTAAATGTGTTTCTTGCATTGGGTGTGATTTTAAAATAGTTGAATTCTAAGGTCATTCGCTTTTAACTAGAAAATGCTGTGATTTTTGAAAAAGCAGCCTACAGAGGAATGATTCCAGGTATTTGGAACATGTCCTAGAGTACAACTAACTCACACATCATTTCAAATAACCCTGCTTTCTATTTCAGCAAGTTTTTTAGTAACAGTTTTTAAATACAAAGTCAAAAATTATTAAAATAATGTTTTTAAGTAAGAAATTATTTTAAACAGATTAAAGTGATTTGGTGACACATTTTATCAAAATTCCTACTCTATCCCCCATACAAATATATAAACACATGTCAGTTTGCACAGCTGAATCCTGGCTATAATATTTTGGTTTCAACATTTCTTCAGTTCAAATGGAAAAACGTTTAATGTTGGCATTTCATCATTTAAAGTAATAATTTTATTATGATCTTATTTTGATTTTTTGTAGTTTTTTCAGACTGGTTTCCTGTATATGCTTTTAAACCCTTGTTTATTTTTATATGTTTTTCTTAACTTAGTTACAGTTTAGCTAATAAAGAAATTATTAGTTAGAATTTTTCTGAGCCAATGCTTCCACCTTTCCCCACAGGCCCCTGCTACCCGAATCAGTAGTCAAGGAGAAGTAGCCAGGTTAGAGTGTGCTTTATCTTTTCTAAAATTTTTGCATGCTTTTTAGGTATGCTTCTGAAAATTTGAAGATTTGTTTTCATCCGTTATTTTTACAAAATAATACATATTAATATTGTCTACGAATTCTTTTATATACCTTTAATACATTGGATATTTTACACAAGATAAAGTTTAACTCTTTAAAATAATTGAAATTTGTCAATTTTAACTCAATACTATATATTTTATGTTTTGTATTCACTGTAGTAAAATTTATATATACTTAGTAGAATTATACATTATGTACAGGAAGTCCTCCTTTAATGTCATTGATAAGTTACATGACTATAAGCAAAGTGAAATATAATGAATCCAGTTTTTACCAGAAGCTGATTGTTATAAATAATAATTAAGTTCCTATGGCATCTCACCAGTCTTATAATAAAATGATATTGAATGAAACATCATTTGCGGACCTGCTGTAATTACCTACCTAAAATAAGTCATGAAAGTTATTTATTTTGTTTCTTTCTAAGTGAAGCAGTTTCTTATTTAACAGTATAAATCCTGATACTAGTCTGGTGGCTGAATGAATGATATTTATAAAAATTTGGAGGGTATCATATTTTACACATTTTATAAAAATAGTGCTGCCTTGTGAATAAAACATCATTTCACTATGAAATGAGGTAATTTATTTTAAAAGGTGAAAATGTATAAGTATATTATTTCCCTAATGGAAGAAGTTAATTTTTATTGACAAACTGCCAAATAAATGCCATTTTTCTGATTAATTCAGTATTACCTTAGGATTCTTTCCCATGTTTTCTACCCTGGATAGAAGTACTATGGCCCTGGCTGGGTAGCTCATTTCTTTGGAGTGTCATCCTGTGCACCAGAAAGGGTTGCGGGTTCCATCACTGGTCAGGGCACACACCTAAGTTGTGGGTTTGATCCCTGGTCAGGGCATATGTGGAAGCTAGCCAGTCAATGTTTCTCACTCACCTCGATGTTTCTCTCTTTTCCTCCTCTCGCCCTCCCTTTTTCAGTAAAATCAGTGAAAAAATATCCTTGGGTGAGGATTAAAAAAAAAGGACTCTGGATTTTAACTATCATAACAACATTTATTAATTTGTACTTAATTAGTGTGCTAATATTTAATTTTATAAAATGAATAAATGGAGAGGAGCTTCTCTGAAATTATTTTATGTACATTTTCAGTTCATATTTATTTGGAAACAGTAGTTGAGTTGCAGTATGTGGAAATGGAGCCATAAACATTTGGTAGTTGCTGATTTTGTTAAATCTACTCATTTTATAATAGCAATCAATCATTCCAAGGGAACTCAGTATTCCCTAGGTAGTAAGTATCAGAGTTGGGTCTTGAACTTACGTTTTCTATCTTCTACTCCTCTGTATTAGTTAGAGTTCTCCAGAGAAGCAGAATCAATAGTGTGTGTGTGTGTGTGTGTGTGTGTGTGTGTGTGTGTGCATGTATATATGGAGAGGGAAATTTATTTTAAGGAATCGATTCACACAATTCTGGAGGCTAGCAAATGCAAGAATCTGCAGGTGGGGGTGGTAAGGGTGGGTGACAGACTGGAGACCTAGGAAAGATCTGATGCTGCAACTTGACTCCAAATGTAGCCTGCTGGCAGAATTTTCTCTCTGAGGAAGGTTTGTTTCCCAGTAAGACCTTCAGATGATTGGATGAGGCCCATCCACATTATGGAGGGTAATATGCTTTACTCGGAGTCTCCTGGTTTAAATATTAATCTAATATAAAATATTTTCATAAAAACATCTAGAAAAATGTTTTCCCAAATATCTGGACACAATGCTTTGCCAAGTTGACATACTTCAGGTCCTTCCAGACCAAGGTTTTGCCTTCTTATCTTAGATTGAATATGTTCTACATTGAGTCTGAATTGTTCAGGTAGGCTGCATGCTTATCATATATTCTCTGTGTTCATTATTTCTTCTTTCTTTCTTTAACAGAAACTTATTGAGTGTCCACTGCATACCAGGCACTTTACTAATCTGAATATAGGCAAATAAAAGACATATTTCCTATCATTGTTGAATTTATAGGGAATATTCAAGTGAGCAAAGAAATATATGAGTACAGCTGGTATTGTGAAGAAAATGAACAGAGGATAGTGATAAATAATAACAAGGGGATTTCCTTCTTATAATGTAGTCAGGGATGTGTCTCTAAGGAGATGGTATTAAGCTGACACCTGAAGGGATGACAAGTCAGCTTGTGAAAACCGGAAATGAAAGCATTTGAAGCTGAGGAAATGCCATGTTTAAATGGTCTGAAAGTAGAGAGAGTGGCATGAGATGAGGTTTGAAACAGTCAGGAGTCTTGTATGGCATGTTCATTGTTATTCTTAATCTATTTGGGAAGCTCCTGTATTTGAAGCAAAGGAATGATAACATCCAGTTAAAGTTCTAAAAGGTTACAGTAGTCCCTTCACCCCTTATCCTGGATTTTGCTTTCCTCTGTTTCAGTTATAAACCTGGAGCCAACCATGGTCCAAAAATATTAAATGGAAAATTCTAGAAAGAAACAATTTATAAGTTTTAAGTTCAGTGTCATTTTGGTTAGTGTGATAAAATCTCACATCAGTCTGCGTGGGATATGAATCATCCCTTTGTCCAGAATCTCTGTGCTGTATCTGCTCCCCACCCATAAGCACTTCAGCCTGTGTGGTTATCAGATTGACTATCTTGACTATCATGACCTGTCAGTGCTTGTGTTCAAGTAACCCTTATTTTACTTAATAATGGCCCCAAAGGGCAAGTGTCTGACAATTTGGGTATGCCACAGGGAAGCCATAAAGTGCTTCCTTTGAGTGAAAAGGTGAAAGTTCTTGACTTAATTAGGAAAGAAAAAGTTTGTATGCTGAGGTTGCTAAAATTTACAGTAAGAACAAATCTATCTGTGACATTGAGAAGAAGGAAAAACTCATGCTAGTTTTGTAGTCATACCTCCAACTGCAGAAATGACACCCACTGTACATGATAAGTGCTTAGTTAAGATGGAAAAGGCATTTCATTTGTGGATGGAAGACATGAACAGAAAATGTGTTCCAATTGAGAGCAACATATTGAACCAGAACACATTGAGCTTATGTGAAGACGTCAGCAAGGGATGCCCTGAAATGAGTGATACCGTCATTTACTGCCAGTAAGGAATTGTTATACTGATTTAGGTGTAGATTTGGACAGAAAAATATAAAAATTGCTGGAGAGAGAGAGACCACATTTATATAACTTATTACAGTATTGTTATAATTGTTCTATTTTATTATTAATGTTGTTAATCTCATACTGTGCCTAAATTATATATTAAACCTTGTCAAAGCTATATACATATAGGAAAAACATATTATATATAGGATTCATACTATTTGAGGTTTCAGGCATCCACTGGGGGTCTTGGAATGTGTCCAAGGGGGTGGATAAAGGGGGGATTGATGTATTCTGGCTTCTATGGGGATAAAAGATTGGAAGTGAAGGGCTAGAACAGAAATGGGAAGAACAGAAAGAAGACTGTTGTAATGTTGGCTCCCCTTCCATAATTCCTCATCACTTTCAGTGGATATGATCCTTTTGGGATATGGAGCAAAGAAATCAAGCAAGGCTGTAAGTTAATAGTTACCAATATCAGTAACCAATTCACATGGGAATAATTCCACAGTCTTTTAGTCCTGTAGTAATGTCTGTAAGTAGGCATGGTGACGAGCATACAAACACCTAGTGTATTTACACTAAATAATTTAACTAGTGATGTTTTACACTAAAAACATCAGAAGACAGGAAGATCTGTGGTACATAAGAATTTCTCAAGCTTGCAGGCTTTCTGCAATTCACTTTATTTATAACTCAACTCAATACTCTAATGATCCTTTACTTTGTTCACATCACAAATCCATCCTGGACAGCCCTTCCCCCTTAAAGAAGAGCCAGCTAGACCATGTTTTACACTGCTAATAAATACTCTTCATTTCATTTCTGTGTGCTTACTTTTTAAAGTTAAATATTAATGTGAGGGTGGAGTTCTATAACTGCCTGAACAGTTCACTCTTAGCTGGACCTTCTAATCCATAGAGGTTAACTCCAGCTGTGTCCTTGGCTCATCTCATTCTTGTGGTTGCCAGTATGTAAATAATTCTGCAGTCTTATCCTCTTATCTCATATATCCTCTTCCTGTCCCATATGAATTCATTGGCCTAACATTTTATTTTCATGAACTAAACCTACTACATTTTCCCTCTTCAATATATATTCCCTTCTTAATCTATACAAGTGCAGAGATCCATTCCACCCACTAAAATGTCAGTGTTCTCCAACGTGTTTTTCTGGGTTCTGTTTTCTTACTTCCAGTCCACCATTTCAGTCTCCCAGGTTTCTTAACATTGTAAGGTGTTCCAGTTAAAGGTGAGATCATATGGTGTTTGTCCGTCACCACCAGGCTTATTAAAAGAAACAAGCAAGCAAAATATAACCAGAGACATTGAAATTAAGAACAATCTGACAGTAACCGGAGGGGAAGTGGGAGGGGATAATGTGGGGATGGGTTTTCAGGAACAACTATCAAGGACACATCAATAAAACCAAGGTGGGGGTGGAAGCAAGGGAGGGAGGTGGGGATGGCTGGGGTGGGAGGGAGTGGTGGGGGATAAATGCAGACAACTGTACTTGAACAATAATAAAATAATTAAAACAAAACAAAACATTGTAAGGTATAACAGCATTGACAGAGTCACCTAAACCAGACTCCTCAGAGATATCCAGGATCTTTTACTCTTCCTTTTTCTTTATTACCTTATCAATTTTACCTCTTATCTGTTGAATCTCTTGTTCATTTAATCTCATTGCCACTCTTAAGTTAAACCCTTCTTATTTTAAGAGAGTAGATTTTCAAAAAGGGATGCCTTATTATGTCACTTTCCTGACTACAGTCATTGAATGACTCCCCATTTCCCTATGATAAAATCCAACTCCTTAGCATGGCATTCAGGAATCTGAATTTTGGAATCTGTCCCCTTAGCCTACTCTCTGTCTTCACTGGTACCTCTTTCCTACACTTCACACCTGGCACCTCATCCCAAGATGAGTGTCCCCCGAACCCCTGAGTGACTTCACAGCCTATATCGCACTGACATGTAGTAACTAACTTTTCTGACTGTCTTGACTTTTCTTCTTGACAGTGACAACTCTGTACCTTTTACTGCTACCCCAGAACCTAACAGAACTACCAGTCTTTGCTGAGTGGATAAATGGACAATAGAATATGAATAAACATTGCTGGCATGCTATGTGTTTTGGCCCTGAGGTGGCTTGGTTTAAATCTCATCATTGCTTCCTATTAACTGTGTGATCTTGGGTCAGTAATAGAAATACCATGATCTTTCATTTCCTCATCTATAAAATGAGTATTGTTATTTTATCTATCTATCTATCATCTATCTATCTATACGTCTGTGTGTCTGTCTATCTATCTATCTATCTAATCCTCACCACACAACATTTTTCATTGCATTTTTAGAGAGAGGGAAAGAGAGAGGGGAGAGAGAGCAAAGACAGACATCGATGTGAGGAGATCTGTTGATTGGTTGTCTCCTGTACTCACCTTGACCGGGATTTGAACTTGCAACCTAAGCATGTGCCATGACTAGAATCAAACTTACAACCTTTGAGTGTATGGGACAATGCTCTAACTAATTGAGCCATACTGGCCAGGGCATTGCTGTATTTAAATAAGATTGCCTTTCTTAAACCTATATTTTTTGACAGGAGATGTATAGCAGAAATTAAAAACTGATTTATCTGAAATTCAGATGTGCCTATAGTACTGAAATATCAAATTCTTATGAAACAGGAATTTCTTCTCCTAAATACTTAAACTTAGTTTAACACTGTGACTACAGTAGTTACAATTGGAATATACTTAGGAGGTTATAAAGTGTACTTAATTATATACTGTATAAAATGTAAGAGTAGAAAAGGATGGCTATCAAAAGAATTATCATTGCACATTATATTTGCTAGGGTTATAAGAATTTAAGAAAACTATATACAAATACAGATTATATATTTCAAGTATTATTAATGAATATCTTTCTAAGATACTGTTAAATCAAGACCCATTCAAAAATTACTGAAAATGTGTTTTTATAAGTATTTATAGAACACAAAGGAAGTTTATATGTTATTCTGCCTCATGACCAGTATATTATATCTGGTATTTTGAAGGAAATACAAATATTTTTGTATTTAAACTACATAAAGTTTAATTTAACTATATAAATAATTTAAACTAAAGTTTCTCAAGGAAGCCTTCATCCAGAAACAAAATCTACTTGATGTTGGGGAGTTCTCTTTTTTTCACATGAGAAGATGATCACTAATTTTTCCAGTAAGAAATGAATCCTGATGTTATGTATTTATATTTGCAAAGATTATATTTATACTGAATTTAGCTCCTAATTTATTATCTTCCCAACATTAAAGTCTTGGATATAGCAATGTGGTTTCTTTTTTCTTTGTTATTCATCTTTTCTCATTTAACACAATAGAGAACAAAGCTCACTAACTAATGTAAAAAGTACTAATGAAATGCATTTTGTTGGTAACATAAGGAAGTAATTTGAACACTACATATTAAAGTATGTAACTCACTAACTTGAGCAATACCAAAGTGTGTGTGTGTGTGTGTGTGTGTGTGTGTGTAAAATTTCTTCTTTTACTTTTTTAAATTTAAAATGAGATACATGCTCAAAAACAACCCCAAACAATCCTAGAGGACAGTCTCCTTCTTTACACTCCTTACCCAGAGAAAACCACCAATGACTACGGTGGGAAGAATTCCTTGTGGTTGGAAAACAGATGAATAACTTGCTGGGAGTCTTTATGTGTTAAGCTAGTTGAATCAGTTTAAGAAACTTTTACAGAAATATTTCTATTGTTCAAGTATCTGCTAACTGCCACGTTGCATTTATATAAAACCTTCCCTCCACTCATACCTCTTCAATCAACAAATATTGATATCTAAGTATAGAATATACCTCCCTGTTTGATACATTAGCAGTATTGCAAACTATTTTCAGTGTTTATTTTTGATTTATTCAATCTGATTTGCAGACTTTTGTAACTTACTATTATATTGTTTTTACAGAGGTTCATATGAGAAAGAAACACTACATAGAGAAGGCTCTTCCATATCTTTTATTAAAACTTACTTTGGAAACAAGCTCTAATATATTAGTCAATGTCCTTTATAAAGACCCATTCCATGAATTCCTGTCAGAATTGAAGAAATACGATGCCTTTTTCCTTTCCCAGATACAATGGTATACTTCCTTTATTAGACTTGAGAACTAACTTCGTTTTCACTCTTGGGCTTTTCCATATTTTGTATTCAATTTCAGTAGTTTTCTTTAGACCATCTTCATTTTCCAGCCCCTCTTGCTCATTATATTTGCGGTCTTTAAATGAGAGAGTCTTCCAAATGCAGGTTTTAGACAGTTATTAGCCCTGGAGTTCATCCCAAGCTAGGTGGAAAGCCCATGTTCTCTAAGAAAAATATCATCTTAATTCTGCAAGGTGCGTGGCTCCCTGCACCTAGTGAAAACAGAATAAAGCTCTTTTTCTGGATCTCTGTGCTTCCAGTCATGTATCTGTGATTTGAATGATTACATGGGTTTGGTAAATCTATAGCTTGTATTGGTGACTGCCTCAAACCTATTAATTTAGTGAAAACATTTATCAATTTTCTGACTCAGTTTTGTTCTGGTATAAAAGAAAACATAAGAACAGAAACTAAAACCATTATTTTTTAATGAAAATGTGACATAGTTATTTAGCAAGATCTAGAGGGAATCTGATGGCTGATATACCAAAGACTTTGTACATTTTCTCTCAAATAATTCTTTGCCAAACTATTGCCTCACTCTGTTAAACTGATTTGTTAGTTAATATATTGGGGAGCTTAAAATATTAAATTCCTTTGAGTGCTAATATACTGCCAAATATTAAGATAAGTTTAACTATTTCTAATAACTATATTCTTGCCTGCAATTTCATGCTTAAAAGTAACTGTGGCAATTTCATTAATGTGCAATCATTTTCTTTCCTCATTCTAAGGAGACATTCTTGATAGAAACTTAATTTTTTTCTGTTACTGCATGTCATATTATAAATGGGCCAATGTATAACTACACCAGTGGGAGAATTCTGTAGCTGTTCACAGTGTATGGAAATTATGAGTCCTTAATAAGAATGGTTTAGAAATAGTAGAAGATAACTTTCAAAATTTGTGTTTCATGTTAAATGCAGTGAAAACTATTTCTTGTATTCTAAAATCATTGCTAATCTTTTATTGAAGTGTACATATTCTTAGTATGTCACTCAACTGCTTTGTTTAAGAATTTTGCCCAATTTTGTGGTCAGTCACATTCAGAAACACATGTAATTTAATGTTGAACTTTTGCATCAGTTAGTGAACTAAGATGTCACTTCTGGCAGCTTAGTGAAACCTCAAGTGTGTTTATTACTGTGGATCAGTGATCATCATACTATTTTCTTTGCAAACCCCTCAAGAGAACTTTGAAACACTGTGTACCCATTGCTTTCCTTCACTTGCCATCTAAAAACAGTTATCATAAATTTGAATAGTTGTAAGGAATGTAGTTTCCAGCATATTTAAAATATGAACATATCAAATTGAAACTCTTGTTATCTTTCACTTAACTGTATTAGAAGGAATACAATCTTACACATTCTATCATCCATTTAAAATATAAAAAAAACAAATGCTTCTCTAAATGTTCCTTTATCTCCTTGAATTTATATTTTAATTCCACTACTATTTATGATTTTATCCTAATGTAATATATTTTAATGGTCGAAACTCTCTTATTGACCAAGCATGATATGAGTGTACAGCAAAGATATGTATATAAGGTGAGTTAATGTTTTATTCTGCAATGAAGCCTCCAGCTGTTAATAATTTCTGCTACTGGGATTATTACTAGTATACAGGTGATCTAACAACAGTTATGTGTGTTAAAATTTTATTAACCATTTAATGTAAAAACAGTTTTATTGGAAATGGATCATTTAATGAAGTGGAAAAATCGTACAGAGATATATCATGAAAACTTATTTTAAATTAATCCACCAAATGACAACTTAATTACATCCTCTTTAAAAAATGTAGAAAGCAAAGAATTAGAAACAACCTGAATTGCAAAAGGGTTTGTTACCCAGTATTTAAATTAATAACTTTTTAAATTTCTGAGATATATCCAAAAAATCTTTACCAAATCTTCCCCAGTGGCCACTAACCTGTTACAGTTTTACTTGCAAGCATTTTGTTTAACCTGACATACTCAGGAATGGTTGAGAAAGTTGAAACTTAATGAATATTAATTTCAGTACATCTTTTACAGTACATATTTTTCAATATAAAATGTTTTTATAATTTGTCACAACCTGGAAGTTGCAGACTTAGCTCATTCACTTAATGGAAAATACTTGTCATATGCACTAATTGGCCTAAACAGTCATTTTTATCAAGACTTTCAGTCAAAAGACTTTCAACCAGTTCAAATAAATGTGTTAATGTTTTTTGATTATTATAAATACCACTGAGAAATAATTTATAGAACATATATTATATGGTTGATTAATAAGAGTCAGAACATTAAGATTAAAATGATACAGATAATTGTATTGATTTATCCATTTAAAAAATAAATGATTAAACAAGGTAATTATATCTCATTCATTAAGTTATTATAAAGCAATGTAATATGTAGCTAATATTGCAAGTTTTTTTTAACTATGGAGTGTGAAACAAGGTGTGAAATTACTTTGGTAAGAATGTATGTATGCATGTTTTAAATTCTGGTGTTGGGCTTTTAGAAATAGTTACATAAGAAATATCTGTAAGTAACAGAAAATAAATCTATTAATTTTATTAGACATGATCAAAATTTAATGAAAGATAAAAATATTTATTTAAAACTTATTGATTTTGTAGTTAATAATTTTACCTTGTAGACAAAGATGTAGAAAATATAAAACTATAAAGTAAAATGAGAGGATTAACTGTAATAGCAATAAATATTTCATAAATTTGATTAAATTATATAATATCTAATTAAATGATCCATCATTTATTTGAGTGAAATTTATTAAATTTTCATTTGCATGTTTTATCTAGGTCACCTAGAAATATTTTATAGTTTTGGAAAATACTTGGTTATATTGAAAATAATCTATATCACTAACCACTTAATATTTGCTACTGTTTGAAGATTTCTTTATTTACTGTAGACATATTCCTAACTTGAGAATAGCTGAAAGCGCATGCTTTTCATTAAATTTTTGAGGGAAAAAAGAAGCTATTTTCAATGTGTGGTCCTTCAGCCTTACTTTTGTTGGTATATATATATCCTTCAAAACTGAAGCCACCTCCCAGTGATCCCCCGTATACTGTACTATATCTGGATTCAGAACCAAGATAACCCTTGTTCTAGTACCACTGTTGACTTGTAAGTGGAATATGTGAGAGATGGGGCTATGCAAACCTCACCAAATTCAATGAAATCCCATAGGATTTGTATAGTAAAATTCAGGATACATAGTTTGATGTCTTTCTTTTATAAACTAAAAGGTCTAGTGTAAATGGAGATGGAAAATGGAAAATCTCTCTGAGTGGATTCGTCTTTGGATAACCACACCAGATCTTAGATCAGTTCTAGGACAGAGAGACATGGAAGGTAAATAGCTGGAAATTGATGTCCTAAGAACTGTTCATGCATTTGTACCCCTTGGAAAGTCTTCTCAACCATATTCATCAGCTTTGGGTCTCTAAGAGCAAGTTTTCTAAGAGACACTGGAACTGCTAGCTTCCTAAGAATTGGTTGGAAATTAGCACATTGCTGCTTCTGTTTTATTTTGTTAGTCAAAGCAGTTAGAGAGGTCATCCACAATCAAGGAGGGGACATAGACCCCACTTTCAATGGAAGAAGAGTCAAAAGAATTTGTGGCCATCTTTAATCTGCCATGGCTACTAAGTGCCAAGCATTGTGTTAGGTCAGCGATTTTGAATCAGTATGTGGCAAGAATTTTAAAAACATGCGAGACCTAACTAGTCAGGTGCGCTTACCTCTTTTCCCTTAGATTGTTCCATAAAAAAAAAATGGCACAGCCAACACAATAATAGCTGTCTAGTGTGAATGAATAAAAACTATACCTATTTTTTGTCAAATTGGCAAAAAATATATTTTTTGGTGTGCTGCAGAATTTTAGTAATTAGTTTATGTGTGCCATGAGATGAAAACGGTTGAAAATCATTGTGTTAGGTCATTGTGATAAAATAATGAACAAAACAGACATAATAGTTTGCCTCATGAAGCATGTGGGCTAATGGAGGAGACAGTAAGCAAGCAATTACAGTCCTGTGTGATAAACATTGTGATAGAGCAGTACAGGATGTGATGGAAATATAGGAGGAACCTCTAAAGCTCACAGAACTACAATTCAGGCACAACTTCCCAAAGGAAGTACCCTGAGAACTCTATTATGAATCAAGTTAATACTGTTTAACTTTATCCTTCAGTTTTTCCAAAGTTTTACTGATATGATAAAACACAATTTATGTTTTTTGAAAGCATATTCTCAGTTATGCTAGACTCAATGGAAATTAGTGACAGAATTCCAGTAATAGTATAAATTTGAATTTGAGCAGGGATGATCTAAATCTGAGGGAAGACGGGTATTATTTGACTTATGGAACAGGATTGAGAGGGATCAGTTTCCTAGGAAAGAAGTCTCACATCAAAGGAATTTGCTTCAGCTGTATTTGGCAGTATAGCAGATCTGCCCATGTGGCTTATATTTTTCTATTGATGTATTTTCTTTCTCTGAAAAGGAGAAAAGGAAACCTGTCTAGAGACAGTTCCTGTAAACAGCAGTTTTTTTTTCTTTTGAGTGTTAATAAAGACCTATTTCTATAATTCTGAATATATGCATATGGATCTGTGTCAGTTATCTTCAGTATTAACACAGACATGAGACTAATTGGTTGAATAGTTTGATCACTAGTTTTGGATTTAGAGAAGCTAGTCTACAAGAATACAGATGTCTTTTTTCCTTTTTATTGAATTTATTGGGGTGACGCTTGTTAAAAAAATTATATGGGTTTCAGGTGCTCAGTTCCACAACACATCATCTGTACTGTGTGTTCACCACTGCAAGTTAAGTCTCCATCCATCATCATTTATTCCCTCTACACCCTCCTCCACATCTCACTCCTCTCCCCCTGGAGATCACCACACCCTTGT
This sequence comes from Phyllostomus hastatus, assembly GCF_019186645.2. Lineage (NCBI taxonomy): Eukaryota > Metazoa > Chordata > Mammalia > Chiroptera > Phyllostomidae > Phyllostomus > Phyllostomus hastatus. Next base: position 37,338,174 of record NW_025333872.1, on the reverse strand, counting down.
CCCTGTCCATGACTTATTTTCTCTTTTTTGCTCAATCCCTTCACTTCCACCTCCCCACCCCCAATCCTACTCCCCTGACAGCTGTCAGCCTGCTCTCTATGAATCTGTCTCTATTTTCCTTATTCATTTTGTTTATTAGATTCCATATATGAGTGAAATCATATGGTATTTGTCTTTCTCTGACTGGCTTATTTCAATTAGCACAATGATCTCTAGGTTCATCCATGCCCCATTCTTTTATGACCAAGTAGTACTCCATTGCGTAAATGTACCACAGCTTTTTTTATCCACTTATCTACTGATGGACACTTGAGCTGTTTCCAGATCTTGGCTGCTGCAAATAATACTGCAGTGAACATAAGGGTGCATATATTCTTTTGAACTAATGTTTTGAAATTCTTTGGATATGTTCCCAGAAGTGGAATCACTGGGTCATACAGCAGTTCCATTTTTTAAAAAATACTCTCCTGAGGATTTTTATCCTGAGGATATACTTTATATATCCTAAAGTATATCCTGAGGATATACTTTATATATCCTCAAATACTCAAAATATATATCCTCAAATACTTTGATCCATTTTGAGTATAAAGTATATCTTCAGGATAAGTATCCTGAAGATATACTTTATTGATTTTCAAGAGAAATGAATGGGGGTGGGGGAGAAGAGAGAGAGACAGATGAGAGAGAAACAGTTGCCTGCCTTAATTGCCCAGCTGGGGATTGAACTCACAACTTAGGTATGTGCCCTGATTAGGGATCAAGGATCCAACCCACAACTTTTGGTGTATGTGTTGACACTCCAACTAACTGAGCCACCTGTCCATGGTGGCGGTTCCATTTTTAATTTTTTCAGGTAGCTCCACACCACTTAACACAGTGGCTACAACATCCTGCACTCCTACCGACAGTGCTCAAGGGTTCCCCTTTCTCCATATCCTTGCCAACACTTGTCATTTGTATATTTGTTGATGATGGCCATTCTGACAGCTGTGTGGTGATACTTCATTGTGGTTGAGCATTTTTCATATGTTTATTGGTCATCTGTATGTCCTCTCTGGAGAGGCATCTATTCAAATCCTTTGCCCATTTTTAAATTATATATTTTTTTGGAGTTGAGCTTTACAAGTTCTTTAGAAATTTTGGATATAAACTCTTTATCAGATTTATCACTGGAGTATATGTTTTCTTACTCAGTGGGCTATCTTTTCATGTATTGATTTTTTTTTTTTTTGCTGTGCACAAACTTTTAAGCTTAATGTAGTCCTGTTTGTTTATTTTTTCTTTTGTTTCCTTGCCCAAGAAGATATATCAGAAAAAGTATTGCTACAAGAAATGTTTGAGATTTTATTGCCTATGTTTTCTTCTAGGTTTTTTATGGTTTTGAGTCTAATATTTAAGTCTTTGATCCATTTTGAGTTTATTCTTGTGTGTGGTATAAGAAGGTAGTCCAGTTTCATTTTCTTTTGCATGTATCTCCAATTTTCTCAATACCATTTATTGAACAGACTATCTTTAGCCCATTGTATGTGCTTGCTTCCTCTGTTGAATATTAATTGACTATAAAGGTGTGGGCTTATTTCTGGACTCTCTGTTCTGTTGATATATATGTCTGTTTTTATGCCAGTGCCATGTTGTTTTGATTACTGTAGCCTTGTATTATACTTTGATATCGGATAACATGATTCCTCCAACTTTGTTCTTCTTTCTCTAAGATTGTTGTTGCTATTTTGGGTCTTATATCGTTCCATATAAATTTTTGGAATACTATTCTTTTTTGTGAAATATGCCATTGGCACCTTGATAGAAATTGTGTTGAATCTATAGATTGCTTTTGGGTAGTATGGACATTTTAATGATGTTAATTCTTCCTCTCCATGAACACAGTAGGTGCTTCTACTTATTTGTATCTTCAGTTTCTTCTTTCAGTCTTATAATTTTTCAAGTATCGGTCTTTTAATCTTTGGTTAAAATTATTCCTAGGTATTTTATTTTTCTGAAGCACTTGTAAATGAGATTGTGTTCTTAGTTTCCCTTTCTGGTAGTTCATTGCTTGATATAGACATGCAACTGATTTCTGTATATTTATTTTGTATCCTGCTACTTTACTGAATTCATTTATCCATTCTATTTCTTTGTGGAATTTTTAGGATTCTCTATATACATTATCATGTCATCTGCAGATAATGATAGTTTTACTTCTTCCTTTCAATTTTGGATCCCTTTTATTTCTTCTTCTTGTCTGGTTGCTGTGGCTAGGACTTGCAGTACTATTTGAATAAGAGTGGTGAAAGAAGTCCTTCTTTTCTGGTTCCTGATATTAAGGGAAATGCTTGTAGTTTTTGCCCATTGAGTATGATGTTGGCTGTGGCTTTGTCATGTATGGCTTTTATTATCTTGAGGTATGTTCTCTCTAGTTCCATTTTGCTGAGAGTTTTTATTATAAGTGGGTGCTGGATTTTATCAAATGCTTTTTCTGCATCAATTGATACTGATATGATCATGTGGTTTTTGTCCTTCATTTTATTGTGGTGTATCCTGTTTTCATTGCTGTTTCTTGTCCTTAGTGCCTTTGACTCCTTGCATAAAATGCAGTGGCATTACATACTCTGGTGCATTCCATCTTTGAGTGTCTTTATTATTCTGCTCTGGGGTCCTATGACATAGTCACTTCCTATTGGCCCCAGTTATGACTCTCATTCCATAACATCAGGTAACTGAAGGATTTTTTTCATTGCATTGCCAATAAATGTTTTCTAGAATGTATGTATTTTCCCTTAAAAGTGAGGAATAAGTACATTTTTTCTTTATTTCATTGGTATTATTTATGATTTTGACAGGAAACTTTAGATGCCAGCCTAGAAGAAAGACTAAGTAATTATTCTGTTCTAACAGAATTTGCTAATTCATACAGGATGAGTAGGATGGATCTTTTACAAGTAATGGGTATTAATGCAGTTGTTTTGTGTGCAGGAGGCTACAACTTTATGGCCATTTCTCCATGTTTCTCTATCCTCATTTTAGCCTCTGCTTCATAGCTCTGGGTGTGTCTCATTTTCCTCACTATTATGTCATATTCAAAGAACTTTAGTTCATCTTATCAAATATTTCTGGAGTCTTTGTTACTGTTCTCTTTATTGGGTGGGAGTATCAAATAAGCAAATATTACCTGAGGGATTGAACACAAGGGGTATAAGGTTAACTTTTTTTCCTTCCAAATTGAAACTGTAGGTTTTTCCCTCTGACCACACAGTATGTTGGAATAATAGTGATACAGATTGAGAAAGACCTGAATATGTCAGTTACTTAATTTTCTTAACTTCCAATATCACAGAAAACTTTGAACACATCTACAATTTTCCTAAACATACCTATTTTAACATTTAATAGCCTTTTCAAATGCAGGCCTGAGTCACTTGCATTTTATCTAAGTTGTTAGTCATGATTGAAATTTAAAAAATGATTCTTATAATCTTTGTAATAATTTTTAAAATCATCACCTGAGGATTTTTAGAGAGAAAGGGGGGAAGGGAAGGAGAAATGGGGGGGAGGGAGAAAGAGAGACAGTCAGACACACACATCTATGTGAGAGAGAAGCATGGATTGATTGCCTCCTGTATGCACCCTGACCAGGGATTGAACCCCCACCTTAGGTATGTGCCTTGGCCTGGAATCAAACTCTCAACCTTTATGGTGTATGGGACAATATTCCAACCAACTGAGCCACCTGACTAGGCTGTAGTAATTCTATACATACTTTAAAATTCTTACCTTCTTTCCTCATGTCTTATGTTTTGCATCCTTTAAAAGCTTTTCCTTTATGGGTTTCCTTTTAAAACATTGAATCATCTTTGCTGTTTTTTAAGACCCCTTAAAAGTTCTCCATAATTAGTTTAAATAAAAGTTAATTTGATTGAAATTATGTAGGACTTTATGATAGATATAATGACTGCCAGGTTTTGACCAAAGGAAAGAATATTCCTTCTTCTGAAACTGTGAAAAATTTCGTTTTGTATGGCTTTCATTTCTAAAAGTAGTAGATATTCTTGCTCTTTCCTGATATAACCTTTTGAAATGAATGAGAACATCCTTTCCCAGGATATTAAGAATTGAACTCCTCATTCTGGCCAAGATAGAAGTGTAGGCAGAAATGCTTCACTTGCTCACACAACCAAAAGAAAGGTAACTGCCAATTTCAGAACAAAGAACAACCAGAAAATCATTTGCATGGGAGTCCAACAACCAAGGAATTAAAGAAACATTCATCCAAACTGGTAGGAAGTAGGGAGATGGGCAGCCAGGGCAGAGAGGACACGTGGAAAGGCAAGGCAGTGGACTACGCAGGTGAACCCACATTTGGGTGCAGATAAGCCTGGAGGAACAACCCAGGAGTAGGGGGAGCAAGACAGACCGGGCAACCCAGGGTTCCAGCACAGGAAACTAAAGACTCAAAACCCCTGGCTATAAAAAATCTGTGGGGGTTGCGGCAGCAGGGGAAACTTCCAGTTGCACATGAGAGTCTATTAGAAAGGCCCACAGGATCCTAAAATGTATACAAACCCATCCACCTGTGAATCTTCCTGAAAGGCACAATCTACTTGTGGGAGGCTAGGGAAGTGATGGAAAGTGGGATGAGGGCCGAGCAAGTGGTGTTGTCCCCTCTCAGACCCTTCCCCCATAGACTGAACCACAACACAGTAAAGAGGATTGTCCCACCCTGGCAAATACTTAAGGCTCCACCCCTTACCATGTAACAGGTATGCTGAGACAAAGAAATATGGCCCAAATGAAAGAACAGATCAGAACTCTGGAAAAGAACTAAATGACGAGGAGATAGACAACTTATCAGATGCAGGGTTCAAAACACTGGTAATCAGGATGGTCACAGAATTGTTTGAGCTCAGTCCCAAAATGAAGGAAGAAATGAAGGCTACACAAAGTGAAATAAAAGAAAATATACAGGAACTAACGGTGAAGGGAAGGAAACTGGAAATCACATCAAAGATTTGGAACAAAAAGAAGAAATAAACATCCAACTGGAACAGAATGGAGAAATAAGACTTCAAAAAATTGAGGAGAGGCTTAGGAACCTCTGGAACAATTTCAGTCACTCCAATATCAGAATCATAGGGTGCCAGGAGGAGAATAGGAAGAGCAAGAAATTGAAAACTTATTTGAAAACATAATGAAGGAAAATTTCCCCACTCTGGGGAAGGAAGTAGACTTCCAGGAAGTCCAGGAAGCCCAGAGAGTCCCAAAGAAATTGGACCCATGGAAGAACACACCAAGACACATTGTAATTAAGTTACCTGAGATTAAAGATAAGGGGAGAATCTTAAAGTAGCAAGAGAAAAGGAGAGAGGCACCTACAAAGGATTTCCCATAAGGCTATCAGCTGATTTCTCAAAAGAAACCTTGCAGGCAAGAAGGGGCTGGAAAGAAGTATTCGAAGTCATGAAAAGCGGGACCTACATCCAAGGGTACTCTATCCAGCAAAGTTATCATTTAGAGTGGAAGGGCAGATAAAATGCTTCACAGATAAGGTGAAGGTAAAGGAGTTCATCATCACCAAGCCCTTATTATATGAAATGTTAAAGGGACTTAGCTAAGAAATTGAATGAAACTATGAAAACTATGAACAGTAAAATGACAACAAACTCAGTTATGAACAACTGAATCTAAAAAACAAAAACTAAGCAAACAACTAGAAGAGGAATAGAATCACAGAAATGGAGATCACGTGGAGGGTTATCAGTGGGGAGGGAGTGGGAGAGAATGGGGAAAAAGGTATAGGGAATAAGAAGCAGAATATGTAGGCACAGAATAGAGAGGGAGGTTAAGAATAGCATAGGAAATGGAGAAGCCAAAGAATTTCTTACTTCCATGGACATGAAGTAAGCTGGGTGGAATGTTGGAGGGTCAGGGTGTGCAGGGAAAAGGGGGATAAAGGGGAGAAAACATGAGACAACTGTGATAGCATAATCAATAAAATATACTTAAGAAGAATTGAACTTTTTTTTTCATTGAGTGAACATTCAACATAGACTTTTCAACATAGAAAAGTTATTGATAGTTAAATATAAGTTTAAAAAATATATATATATTGTCCACACAACAGAGAATAGGGAATTTGTGTGTTATGAAATGTCTGAAACAGTATCATCCATACAGGATACTAGTCATATGTATAAAGGAAGCTGCCAGTCCAGATCAGTGGGCATGGCCTGTGTAGAACAGATCATGTTCTTAAAAATATTTTTGTCCACAGTGAATGTGTAATAACCACCATATTACTAGTTTGTACTAGTAGATTGAACAAAAGAAGAGTAGTACATATGTTATGCTAGTTGAAACATTCTTAAAAATCATCACTAATTGTGCTAAAAATACATATTGTAATGTTAATAATAATTGACATTTTTCTTCTTAGAAAACAGAAGGGTTTTTTCTACCAGCAATTCAAAAATGGAAGATGTTATCTTGAACTTTGGAACGAAAATATTTTTGTTATATGAAGGCACACTGTTTATTCACATAAAAGGGGAAAATAGGATCATTAACTTGTAGGAAAGTTAGGGAATTGCTTTAAAATAATCTGATTTAGCCAAAGCTCTCTAAAAACGATATTTAAAAAACCATAAAACAAACATCTATATTCACTTCAGTTTATATAGAGAGTGCCTGTAGTAGGTTTGGTAACAAGAATAGAAATGAAGGTTCCAATCACATGTTCCCTTTGGGTTACCAAGAGACCATTTCCAATAGGTTTTGATTTGTCACTCATTACCCCTTCTTTTCCTTTCTTTTTTTTAATCCCTCTTTTTCTTCATGTAATGACTCACATGACCTGATACTTAGCTATTTGCCTGAAACTACAAGGAAGAGGGGGGAAAATCACAGGAAAAAATTCTATAAAGGATATATATTTATTTTTAATTTTAAAACTGTCTGCTTTCTTTGGAAGAAGAATTTTTCCATTTAACTTTCTTGTAGTTCTGTTGATAACTAGCATGCATTGCAGAGGAAAATGAAAATAAAGAAAATAAATCCTTTATTGCAATCTCAGGATTGAAAAAGACAGTATTGTAGGCTCAGCTACTGAAACACAGGTTACTGATAAGTCCAGATAGACTAAGTTTTCTTTACTGTTTGTAAATTATTGAAACTAGAGAAGTTAACAGGTCTAAGGTTTCATAGCTGTGACTAAAACTTATTCCTATGCAGTTCCCTTGAAGCCAAAAAAGTGTGATATGGCTCATTCATTAAATTGCTAGGTGTGTTAGTTATGTAAACCCATGTCCTAAACTGTGAGATCAGCATATAGAGCTTTATTATGTTTTAATTCATTACAAGATAATATATAAGTAAGTCCTTTGAAATTGGAGGACTAAATCTAACAAAATTGGAAGTGTATAAAGGCCAGAAAATTAGTAGAATAAATAGTTAAATATCAATTCATAATGCAAAATGTTGGAAATAGTGAAGCAGATAACCAACCTTATTAATGTCTTTGTACAAATCCTTAATATATGGTTTTTATGCCATAGTTCTAAACCTTAAAGATTTATTTTCTGGTAAGGGAAGAGTGTCAAGCTAAGAGGAATTTCACAGGAATGACCATTAGTTCCCAAAAGGTAATCGAATTATATCTCTGCATCCATCCTCCTGTCCAGCCTATTTCTACCTCTCCTAAATCTCAGACTTTTTGGTAGGCAGTTGATTTATTTCCCCAATTCCCAGTGCTCCTACTTTGATCATTAGCATGTGGCTTTTCTCTTTCCCCATGACTTATGTTGAGGTGTTTGTGTTAAGATTGGCCCCAGACCTCTTATCTGTTAATAGCAAACCCCGACAGGTCAAGATCTGGTCACCTGGGCTCTCCCCCATTTTCTGATCTCTCCCTAGTCCGCTGGCTAGTAGTGAGCAAGTTCCCTTTATGCTAGTAGTTAGCAAGAGCTTTTTAAAATTTTTTTTAAAATTTTAATTGTTGTTCAAGTACAGTTCTCAGACTTTTACTCCCATCCCAGCCCACTCTCCAGCCCTCCCTCCCTTTCCACCCTCCACCCCGGCTTGTTTTTGTCCAGGTGTCCTTTATACTTGTTCCTGCAAACCCTTCCCCTTTTCCCTTGAAATTCCCCTGAAATTTCCTCCCTCTCCCCTCTGGTCACTGTCAGCCTATTCTCTGTTTCAGTATCTTTGGTTATACTTTGCTGCTTTGTTTGTTTTGCTGATTAGATTCCTGTTAAAGGTGAGGTCATATGGTATTTGTCTTTCACTGCCTGGCTTATTTCGCTTAGCATAATGCTTTCCAGTTCCTTCCCTGCTGTTGCAAAGGAACTTTCTGCTGCATGAAATTCTATTGTGTAAAAGTACCATAGTTTTTTGATCCATTCCTTTACTGATGGGCACCTAGGTTGCTTCTAGCACTTGGCTATTGTAAAGTGTGCTGCTATGAACATTAGGGTACATAGGTTTTTTGGACTGGTGTTTCAGGGTGCTTAGGATATAATCCTAGTAGTGTTTCATAGTGAAATGGAAGACACTAGGTGTCAGATGATCAGTTTTTGTTTTACCTCTGCCACTGAGTAGCTGTCCAAACTTGAAAAAAAATTACTGATTTCTCTTCTTCTCAAAGCCAAATGTGTTTGCTTTTATTTTACTTCTCTTTTTTTTAAAAATGTGAAGTAAAATTATTTTTTGAAAAAAGTCAAAATGTAGGAAATGTATAAAGACTGGTTACAAATACCTATATGTTTATCATTTAGAATTGACATTTGTTAACATTGTATCACAATTGAGTTTTTAAACACTAGCGATAATATTGAAGTCTCCTTTGGCCTTCTGTCTTATTCCCATCAACTTCACCCCTTCTCAAGGCAATTATTTATCCTTCCCCATTGGCCAGAAATAAAATATATTGTTACTTTAGATTAGATGAGCATTAAGTTATAATAATGTAGTTGTCATTACTAAATTAAACTTTGAAAAAGGAATTGTTTTTTCTTTAAAATATATGGTTCTTTTACCTGTGTAAATGTTCCTGTTTTCTAACATAATATTTTTGGGATATTACCATACCATATCTGTATCCTTATAAAAGAATACTGCTTCTGTCTTCTTTGGAATTTCTAAAAATTGAATTGTACTAGCCAGTGTATTACCACCATATAGAAGAATGTTGCCAGTCTTAGTAGTCACTTTTGGTTTCTGGAAACTATAGCCATCTATGCTAAATAATGCCATGCATTGCTAATTGGGTCACAGAAGTGACATTGAGCAATGCATGGATAGTCTTCTGTGTTTTCCCTGGTGTGTAGCACTGTGTCACATGCATCATAAATTAAATATGAATGTACAATAAATGATGGAATGGGTATCTGGATTTCATTTTTTATTGTACATATATGCTATTTGTGTTAGTTTACTATTACTGTGTAACAAATTAACATAAACTTAGCTTCTTAAATCACTGTCCATTTGTTAGCATATAGTTCTCTCAGTCAGAAATCTGGCGTGCTGTGGCTGGATTTTATGTTTAGGGCACACAAGGCTAAAATCAAGGAGCCAGCCAGCCTGAGGACTGGTCTAGAAGCTTATAGAAAAACCTGCTTTCAAGCACATTCTTGTTGGCAGAACTCATTTCCTTATAACTGTAGGGCTTATGTCCCTATTTCCTTGCTGGCTTTCAGCTGGGGACGGCTCTCAGCTGCTGGAAGTAGCTCTTGTTCCTTGCCATATGGCCACCTTTGTCTAAGTTTGCAATGTATTTGGAGTCCTTGAACCTCTGGTTTCCTCCTCTCTGACCAGCTGGAGAAATTCTCTACTTTTAGAGAGTGCAGGCCCACCCAGAGAATCTTTTGTCTTCAGACCTACTCTATTGTCTAATGTAACCTACTCAGAGTAAATACGTTTTAGGCACAGTCCTGGGGGTCATTCAGGATATGAACACCACGGAGCTGGGGCATCTTGGGGACCATTTCAGAAATCTCACTTGAGGACTTCTGGTCAAGATGGAGGCATAGGGAAATGAGGCTCACCTCCTCACACAACCACAGCAAAATTACAACTAAAGTGTAGAACACCATCACTCAGAACCATCAGAAAATCAAGCTTATGGAAGTCTGACAACTAAGGAATTACAGAAAACATAGTCATCCAGACAGGTAGGAGGGATGGAGGGACAGATGCACAGATGTGGAACTGGCTGGTCCCAAACCACCCATGCATAGTGGATATAAAATAGATATTTTAGGAGCAGGGGATTCCACCGGAGAACCCAGCCCAGGGTTCCAGTACCAGGAAGATAAGTGCCCGTAACTTTGGGCTGTAAAAACAAGCAGGGGTTGATTTGGTGGAAGAAACTGTGGAATTATCTGGTTTCTCCCCTTGAAGGGCCTCATACTGCACACGGACTTACTCTGACTCACTCCCTCTGGGCTCTAGACCTGGGGCAGCAGGTTGAAAGGCACCAGCTGCACGTTGGGGGTAACTGAAATGTCTGGCATCAGGGTGAGAGCTGGGGGACAGCTCCCTCCCAGACAGAACTGCAGACAGAGGCCATTGTACTCTTTCTGAGCCCTCCCCACACAGAACCACAGAGGTTTTGATGGATCCAGCACACCTGGTTAAGTGCCTTCTTCAAGCCTAATTCTGTAGTGGGGCTTGAGGAAAAGAAGGCAGATGGATTTATTTAAATTTGGAGGTTTTAAGAAAGGGTGTGGTGGATAGAAAAAAAGGCAAGGAAGTTAAGAATGTTTGGCAGAATGGACAAAATCTAAATTAATAAAGAAGGAAATTCTATCAGAATAGACTGATAACTTGGAGGAAAAAAATATAAAAACAGGTGTCAAAAGGCAGGACACATTAATGAGGTCAAAGTATAGTTATACTAGAATCGTGATATTTGGGAAAGTATGAAGTGAGGTACTAGATCCTCATGTCACAGACTATACTGAAATTGTATATAGATTTAAGGAACTGAATTAATCCTGGGGGAAGAAAGTAAATTGATGAGGTAGGAGTTTGTATTTAAATGTAAGGAATCAGAAAGGATAAAAATCAATTTGTTTTATTTTATGTAAATGGAAAACAACAACAAACAAAAGGAAAAGATTTAAAAAATTAGCAAATTAATTTCCAGAAGTGAGATAAGCAAAGGGATAAAAGTCCTTAATTTGTAAAGGTGTGATTGAGGTTGGTATTCCTCTAGGAGCAGTGGATAACTAACTTCCTTTCCACATCCAGAACCAGGTATTTATGTTGCTCAGAGATACCAAGAGCACTCAGGCTGTGCCCTCTGTCTGATTAAAGGATTGGGGACCTAGCATGGAGTGTTGAAGCCTGGACAGGGTTAAGAACACTGACGTAGGAGGGCAGCCTGATTCTGGGTAAGAGAGCCAAGAAAGGCAAAGGGAGCATCTGTGTGGGAGGAGGGTGGTGCCAGGTGTCATGTCAGAGCCTGAGTCGGGTGAGGAGAGCATCTGTGTAGGAGGGCTGCCTACTCCAGACATTGGAGCCATAGTGATGTGAGTGGGATGTCCACACAGGGAGGGGACAAGATTGGTGTTATACAAAGAGGACTGATCCAATAAGTAAATATAGTAAACGTAATAGGAACTAGGTTTCTCACTATTGGAGAAAGTTAACAAATGTGAAAACTGAAGGGAGAACATTGAGATGAGTCCTGTGGCATTGAGTTGGAATGGGAGGTATTAGTGTGAACTTATGATTGGAGGTATAGAGAGAAAAGACAGATAGATATAGGAATAAATAAATACATAATGTGTGTACATATATCTGTATGTATATACATGCACATACACACGAACTCTGTATGAACATACTTATATTCTTTAGTTGTGTCCGTTGAGTTGGCCTGGGGACAGCAACACCCCAGTAACAATGTGCACACTTAGCACTCAGATCAAAATGTGATTCTCTGCCAAAAGGAACCAGAACTCCTTAGAGAAATTGCTAAATTCCGGGACTGGGCCAGGATAAGTAAAAGATGAGCTTGAGGCACCTTGTACCAAAAAGTAAGGAAGTGCTCAAGGAATGGTGGGGATACATCAGAAGCATATAGACACCCACTTGAAGGGAATCCCACTGGCAAAATCTGGAATATTTTGAGCATAAAGTACATAATATTTGCTACAGAATAAAACTTATTGGATTAAATAAACATGAGCCCACATTTAAAAATAAAATAATAAAATATCATTGATAAATAACTTTCTTGTCTAAACTTTTCATTTTCTAACTGTAACTATATATGTGTGTGTATATAGAGAATTAATATTTCACATTCAACTCTATACCATTAAGTATGAGTCTTTTCTGTGCTAAAATATTTTTTGATATCTCAGTAGGCTTCTGATCAAAGTGGCATTCCAGAAAGTTTTGCAAATTATTTTCTCAAAATGCTTGACTTTGGGGAGACATTGCAGATCCTTAATTTATTGAGCTCTCTCTAAGAAGAGGCATTTTTACCACAAATGAATCTCTAGCCAGAGCAAGAGATTACAGGGGGCCAGATGGTTCTTTCACTGAAGTTGTACTCATATCTTTATAAAATAAACCTAGGTATTTAATTGATGTAAATTTTAGTATCATTCATTGTCTTGTTTTTTTAAAAAATGATACTGTTTCTAAGTAACACTTAAAAAACCTTGGCTAACAAACAAGATACCAAGAAATATTATTTAATGTTACACTGCCAAGAACATCTTAGATAATTCAACAAAAATGCCTTATTTTAAAAAGCTCAAATTACAGTGTATTCTAATTTTACAATTATTTATTGAGATCTTGTTAATTGCATGGTTGGATATAACAGAGATCCAAAAGAAGTATATAACTTATAATCATTTTTAAGAAACAAAATAAATTCATATGAAACAGTGAAAAAAACCAGGAAATGATATAATTTAGTGCCAACTTGGTAAATTAATGTTTTTGTTGAGTCAGACAGTCATCAGTAATCTGCCTGTAGCACTTACTGTCATCATGTAATTTTTGGTTGCTTAATAAGTCAATAGAAGTCTGGGTTTATTTCACTGTTTCTATACTCACAGGCATGGACTGCAGGAGCCTTATTCGGATCTGTGAGGGAATGCTCAGTGCTGGACACTCGCAGTGTGCCAGTGCACATTAGGGTAAACACGGGGTAGACAGAGACTTTCCGCACTGAGAGAACCTGCTGCTTTATGTGTATGTGTCCTGGGGGGCGGAGGTGGTGGCAGGGAAGAGAGAGTAAATGTATGGAACTATCAATAAGATAATTTCAGATACTTATGAGTATTATTCAGATGACAAAAGTTTTAGGGTAGAGGTGCTTCCACTGCTGTCATCAGAGAAAGCCTGTCTGAGGAACAAAGGTTTGAGTTGAAGCCTATGATGAAAAAATTAAGTAGGTGGTCACATTTATGGTTTGGAGCTCAAGGAGTGCTCTAGGCTGGAGGGTTTTATTTTTTTTTCTGTGTTAAAGTGCCTTATTAATAAATTGAAGAGAGAAAGGGGGTAAAGAAATAAAAACAATGGGAATACACAAATCTTTGCAGGGTTTTGCTATGAAAGAGGAAGGTAGGGGACAAAATCTAGTCTCAAAAGATGGATAATATTAGTGCAGGTTGTTATACCTAAATTAGACTGATTTACTGGTGAAACTGATAGTGTAGCATTGAGATGGAATAATTGAAGAAATGAAGCCTTTCAGAAGCTAATGTGGGACAGGATTCAGAGCACAAGTGAGAAGATGGCCTTGATTAGGAATTTTTTCCATTATAATAGGAAGAAAGGCAGAGAATGTAAAAAAAAATGCTGAGGCAGTACAATGGAGAAAAGATCATCTTTTCAACATACAGTGCTAGAACAACTGGATATCCACATGCAGAAAGATGAATCTAGACAGACTTTATATCCTTCCCCAAAATGAACTGAAAATGGATCACAATTCTAAATGTAAAACACGAAACTGTAAAGCTCCTAGAAGATAATGTAGAAGAAAAGCTAGATGACCTTGGGCATGGTAATGACTTTTTACATACAACACCAAGGGCCCAATCCATGAAAGAAGTAATGGCTAAATTGGACTTTATTAAAATTAAATTTTTTTTTCTCTACAAAAGAGACTATCAAGGAAATGAAAAGACAAGCCATATACTGGGAGAAAATATTTGCAAAATACATGTATTATAAGGGATTATTATCCAAAATATACAAAGAAATCTTAAAATTTAACAAAAGAAAAGCAACCCAATTTTAAAAAATGAGCCAAAGACTAACAGGCACCTCACCAAAGAATATACATATACAGATGGCAAATAAGCATATGAACAGATGCCTCACACTGTGTGTGATCAGGGAAATTCAAACTAAAACAACAGTAAGATACCACAACACACTTATTAGAATGACCAAAGTCTAGAACATTGGCAACACCAAATGATGACAAGGTTATGGAGCAAATGGAATGCTCATTCAGTGCTTGTGGGAATGTGAAATGGTATGGCCCCTTTGGAAGACAATCAGTGGGTTCACACAAAACTAAACACACTCTTAGCATATGATCTAGTAGTTGCACTCCTGGTGCAGTAAGTCGTGGATAGGTTCTCAGAAATTGCGACTGTAAGTGACACATTGTATAATGAAACCGGTAGGCATATTTCTGGTCACGAAAACATCATCAGACTTCTAAATAAAGATCCCGAACATTTCTAATATTAAACATGGAAATAAATGTGAATATATACATTTAAGAAAGACTGAAGGCGAATTAAGATAATTATTTCCAACCTGCTTATTCTAGTTCAAGGTCAAGGGGTGCCTGAGCTGCTCCCAACATTGCAGGGCACAAGGTGGGACCTACCCTGGACAGGACACCTTTCCATCACAGGACACCCACACCTACATTCACTCAGACCAGGACAATTCAGACACACCAGTTCACCTAGCTGTGCACATCTTTGGGATGTGGGAGGAAACCTGAGTGCCTTGAAAAAACTCATGCAAACATGGGGAGAACACGTAAACGCCACACAGACAGCGGCCCTGTCTGGGAATTGATTTTTTTCTCATCCGTGTTGAACTAAACAATGTTATTTGAGGTTCTGCTGTATTTACCCAAATGAATTGAAAAATTATGTCCACACAAAAACATGCACACTAATGTTTATAGAGCATGTCATTATAAATTTGTCCAAACCCATAGAATGTACAACACAAAGAGTGAACCCTAATGTTAAACAGTGTGCTCTGGGTGATAATGAGGTGTCAGTGAAGGTTCATCAGCTATAACAAATATACCTCTCTGGTGGGGGACGTTGGTAATGGAGGGGATTGTACATGTGTGGGGGCAGGGAGTACATAGGAAGTGTTTGTACTGTCCTTTCAGTTTTGCTGTGAACCTGAAACTACTCTAAAAAAATAAGGTTTATTTAGAAGAAAAGATGCAGGTGGGTTAATGAAGTTTATATTAGAAAGATGAGGTAATTTTCACTCATGCATCTTTCTCTGTATGCGATTTAAGATTTGGTTATCAACTGAGAGTGAGAGAGAGATAGGTGAAGGAGAGGTGAGGGGTGCAGAGGTGTGAAAGGGTCCTCTCTGGGAGTGCTAAGTTGAATTTGCTAGGAAATCATAGTGATAAGCTGTATAGAGTGCCAGATTGAGATTTGCAGCCACAAATAGAAAGTGAATTTTAACTTTGTTCCATAATTTTTTAAATAACAATACCTAGATCAGCTACTACTAGTAGTGGGGATCCTTAATATCTAGATTTTAGTCTTGAAGCACCACTTTCTACTAAAAGAAGCCAGGGCTTCTTAGAGAAATGGCTTGGGGCAAACATTTTCAAGAAGAGGTAGAATACCTTGTCATAACAGAGAACAAGAAAGTTATCAAAGAACTCTATAGTCATGTTAAAAGGGCTCAGGGGTCAATGTAAGGAGTCTTCTACTAGCTAAAAACTGGGACAGTTTGAGTTTTCAATAAAGAAAATAACTAATGGATTAAGACAAAATATGTTTAAATCCATGAGCTCATATTGATCCAACACACACATACACTCACACACACACTTTCTCTCTCTCACACACACTTCTTAGTGGGAACTCTTGAAGGATTCTAGCAAACACGTTCTTTTATAAAAAAGGAAAGAAGCAAGCACTTATCCTTTTTTAATATAAACTGTACCACAGGTTAATCAAACAATAGTTATGGTGAAATTTTTCTTTAAAGAATCATTCCATCCAAAGTCAAGTCTTCTCCAGTCACCATATATGTTTGACCTGCTTGACCCTTCACTATCCCCAGTGGGCACACAGTACAGTGTACAGATCATGTGACTCAGAATTGTACACTTGAAACCTATATAATTTTATTAACCAATGTAACCTGAGTAAATTTAATTTTAAAAAAAGAATGTTCCTGCTAATGAATGATGATAGAATTGGAACATCACCATTTTGAATTAATGAATTTAGATAATATGTACTAGCAGCTGCTAAAATCACAAAAAGGAATACAAGATATTATGCATCTTCTAATAAGACCAAACCATGACGTGTCTTGTAAAAAAAAAAATCTGATTAAGCCTTTAGATTCAATTACCAATTTTCCAAGAAAAACAAAGTAAAGGTTAATATGTTAATCTGTATGGATGCAATCAGCAAAATCCAGATTTGGGGAAACTTTACAGACAAACAGTAGCATATAGGGATGGTTTATTTTTTGGATGATCAAACTATGTAAACTAAGGAGATGATACCATTAAAAGGCCGGAGACTTTTATGTTGCTCTTGAGAGAGAAGAGTTTTGATTGGGAGGAAACATATAGAGGGCTTCTGGGTAGCTGCCAAGATTTTCTCTGCTTCAGTGAATATTATTTACAAGGGTGTGGTTTGCCCTATAACAATTCATTAAGCTGCAATACATTTGTCATATGGAGTGGAGATATGTTTAACAATACTAAAGTAAAACTTTTATGTGAGTTTGAGAAATTTAAAAAAATTTATCTTAATTTTTGAAGTTACTTGTTAGGCTTTAATAGAAACTGGGGGGCTTGGGGGCAAGAAGTGTTAAAAACTTCAGTTGAGAATCTAAGTAACAGCATTGCAAACAGTAACTGAGACCACACGCCAAAGAATCAGGTGCGTCCCACATGAGAAGACTGCTCAGCATTATCAGTCACTGCAGCTGCTGGCAACACACACTCATCTCCACGTGATGACTGTTTAATGAATGGGTTAGACACTGAGAAGCGCTTGTTTGCATGTGCTTTGTGTTGTTCTTCAGAGGGCTTTTATACATGTTGTTTAATGAAAGATTGTAGATGAATCTATAAGTGGGATTAATAATGCTATTTAAATTCTCTGTATATAAAATAATAAATGTTTCTTTACTTAAAAATACTTAAGAATGTGTAATGCCAGAATGAATGTACTTATTGTAGATGTCACTATATTGTTTAAAGTAATTTCTTCCTTATTTATAAGATTTCTGTCCCTTACTTGCCTAAGGGAATTATTTTCACTAGTTTGATAAAAATGGAGATACATCAAACTAATTTGAAAGTTTTTTTGAATGTTCATGATAGTTTGACAAATCTGAAGTAAATTAAAACTACCTTTTTTTTCTGTCAGAGGTCTTTTTATTAGTATCCATGATAGAGGGCATATTGCTTCAATTCTTAATGTGTGGCCAGAAGATGTCGTCAAGGTAAGTTATCAAATTTTTCTACTGTGGCACATTTGTTATTTTTCCTTCCTGGTAATATATTGCCAATTATTATGAATGTAATTAAATAGTGTTCACTAGCTTTTCTAGTGAATTTCACCTAATTTATATTCCTTTGATTTTTACATAGTGGATTAATTTTATTTTGATACCATTTAGATACCGTTTCCTCATTTTTTCGATCTTCCAGTAATTTCTTAGTATTTATTTTATTCATTGTAAGTGATGATAAATGTTGAATAAATGCTGCAATGGTGAATGAATTTCTTTAAGCGTACCTCCATTTTCATATTAATCATTTAATAAGAGGAATCAAAAACTCTGTTAATTTCCTTTATCATTGTGACCTGAGGTAGCTCTTCTGACTCCCCTCTGTGAGTGAACTAATGAAAATAAAGTAATGACATAACATGACTTTTTGTAGCTTTCTTTCTGAGACACGGTACTTGGATTAGCTCTTGTAATTATCATGATATTCAGTGAGGAAGGAAGGTGCATCCTGACAGTGGGCTATGGCAGTGTGAGGCGGTGGTGGGCGGTGAATGCAGGCCTCAGGGCCGGTGGTACACTACCTGCCTTGTCTGAAGAAAGTGAGATGTACTTGTCCCCTCCTTCGCCCCTTTCCTCTTTCTGTTAGGTGCTTAGCAACTTTGTGGTATCTTTTAGGATTGAGATTGAATGAATTGATGCCTTTTAGTGGTACAAAGGTACTGTAGCTGTGACTTCTGAAGTGTCACTCCATTAATGACCTTTCTCCTTTGAGCAGCTGGGACTAGAATCGGCTCACTCTGTTGTTGAAGGCTCATGCCAGGCAAACTTGTAAAACAAAATGTTTTGTACTCTTTTCAGTCTTCCCAGGTTTTTCTCTTTTTTCTCCCACCTAAGTTGCTTACTAAATTTTTCTTCCACTCTATAGTCTGCACTGTCCACAGGTCCAGTTCTTAGGAACAACCCCCAAAAATGTGTTAATTCTATAAAGTATAAATGTCTGATCCCCTAAGGACAGTTAACATTTAATCAGTACTCTAGAGAGGACATTAAGAATTGAGTAATATGGGAAATAGTTCTGGAGTAGAGAGTTCTAATTAATATTCCTCTAATCCTAATGGCTAGGCAGTAATCTGTGCCTTGCTTTATGTTCTTCCTACTAGCTGATTAACTTTATTAATAGCCTGCTTTTATCCTCTCATCTCTTAATATTAGGCCCTCACTGATATTCTTGATCCTAATTATACGTACTATAATTTAGAAGCCTAGCATAGTGGCTAGCACATAGCAAGAACTTAATAAATGGCAGCTGCTTATTGTAATACAGTAGTGAAAAATAAGACACAGTCTCGACTGTGTAGTTGAAAACACATGTGAGACAATGACAGTCAGTTATTAGACAATATATAATTAAACTATCTGGTATAAATTTTATCACTATGTTCATTTACTCAGAGGATACTATCATTCAGAGAGGCTATAACAGTAAATTTAAGAAATAGTCATATACACAATTTATCTATAGTAACAGTAATATAAAAAATAGTCATATACGCAATTTATCACTAAATTAACATTACCTTCTTTTTGTTTTTAACTACTTTCTGTCACACTTAAGGAAAATAAAGCAATTTCACTTATATGTAGAATCTAAAAAATGAAACAAATAAGGCTACTAGGCTATAACAGTAAAGAAATTTTTCTAGCCAAGTTGTAACTTAAATCTAGCCTTTGATAATTAGAAAGAGAATAATATACTCCCCTAAGAAGGGCACATATGAAAGTCGGTATCAAGCTCAGGAAGAGAATTATATGGTCTTGTGCAATAAGTAAATTGGCTGACCCAACTAAAGATAATTATTAATATTGAAATGGAGTGTAATTAAGATTGCTTAAGAGGTGATAAAATTATTATAAAAGGTCTTGAAATTCATAAAGAGGGATTTAGACTTGAAAAAATAGACTGTTATATTTGAGTAAGGCTCATCAGAAAGAGAGGAGAAGTAGGCAAGAATTCTGCACATAGGTGGCTACAACAGAAGCGTAGGCCCTGGGAAAAGAAAGGAACAAATGAAGACAGGTCAGAGAGTGGGGCATGTGTGTGTGTGTGTGTGTGTGTGTGTGTCCAGGAGAACTCCTGCATGTGTTATACAGAAGGTTTTATCAGGTAGTGTCCACGTAATAATTGGTACAGCAGGATGAAGATTTAATTTTTAAGAACAGACATCACTGATGGAATTGTGGTTGTCTGACTGAGGTAATCCTGATGTTGTGACTTAATTATTATACAGAAAACATACAATTGCTTTATTTAATCTTTTTTTAAATTTACAGTTGACATGCAAAATTATATTAGTTTGAGTTCTGCAATGTAGTAGACTATGTAACTTATGAAATGATCACCCTGATAAGTCCAGTACTATATTCCCTGTGCTGTATCCTACATCCCTGTGACCGTGTTTATAACTGGCAATTTTTACATCCTAATCTTCTCCCCTTTATAACCCAGCTTCCTGGCCCCTCTTTCAGCTGACAACCATGAAAATGTTCTATGTATCTATGAATTTGTTTTTGTTTTGTTTATTTGTTTCATTTTTTAGATTCTACATATAAGTGAAATTGCTTTATTTTCCTTAAGTGTGACAGAAAGTAGTTAAAAACAAAAAGAAGGTAATGTTAATTTAGTGATAAATTGCGTATATGACTATTTTTTAAATTACTTTATTGTTGTTCAATTATGGTTGTCTGCATTTTCTCCCTACTCCTCCCCCTCCCCCCAGGCAAACCCACCTTCTTCCCTTGCTTCCACCCTCCCCCTTAGTTCTTTTGTCCATGTGTCCTTTATAGTAGTTCCTGAAAACCCTTCTCTCTACTGTCCCCTTCCTCCTCCCCTCTGGCTATTGTTAGATTGTTCTTAATTTCAATGTCTCTGGTTATATTTTGTTTGCTTTTTTCTTTTGATTATGTTCCAGTTAAAGGTGAGATCATATGATATTTGTCCCTCACCGCCTGGCTTATTTCACTTAGCATAATGCTCTCCAGTTCCATCCATGCTGTGGCAAAGGGTATAAGCTCCTTCTTTCTCTCTGCTGCATAGAATTCCATTGTGTAAATGTACCACAGTTTTTTGATCCACTCATTTGCTGATGGGCACTTAGGTTGTTTTCAGCACTTGGCTATTGTAAATTGTGCTGTTATGAACATTGGGGTGCGTAGATTCTTTTGGATTGGTGTTTCAAGGACTCTTAGGGTATAATCCCAGCAGTAGAATTTCTGGGTCAAAAGGCAGTTCCATTTTTAGTTTTCTGAGGAAATTCCATTTTGTTTTCCACAGTGGCTATATCAGTCTGCAATCCCACCAGCAGTGCACTAGGATTCTCTTTTCTGTACAACTTCTCCAGCACTTGCTGTTTGTTGATTTGTTCATGATGGCCATTTTGACTGGTGTGAGGTGGTATCTCATTGTGGTTTTAATTTGCATTTCTGTGATGGCTAGTGATGCTGAGCATCTTTTCATATGCCTCTGGACCCTCTGTATGTCCTCCTTGGAGAAGTGTCTATTCAAGTCTTTTGCCCATTTTTTTAAAAAGTATTTTATTGTTGTTCAGTTACAGTTGTCTGCATTTACCCTTCTCCACTCCCCCTTTTTAATTGGATTGTTTGTCTTCCTGGTTTTGAGTTGTATAAGTTCATTATATATTATGGTATTTAAACCATTATCAGATTATCATTGGCAACTATGTTCTCTCAGACAATGAAATTCCTTTAAATTTTGATGATGGGTTCTTCAGCTGTGCAGAAGCTTTTTAATTCAATATAGTCCCATTTGTTTATTTTTTTGTTTTCCTTGCCCTAGGGGATGTATTGGCAAAAATATTGCTATGTGGGATAATCTGAAATTTTATCGCCTATGTTTTCTTCCAGGATTTTTGTGGTTTTGCAATTTACATTTAAGTCTTTTTTTTTTATCCCTTTTGGGTTTATCTTTGTGTGTGGTTTAAGTTGGTGGTCTAGTTTCATTTTTTTGCATGTATCAATCCAGTTCTCCCAACACTATTTATTGAAGAGACTTTCTTTACTACATTGTGTACTCATGCCTCCTTTGTCCAGAAATGTTCAACATCACTAATCATCTGAGAGGTGCAAATTAAAACCGCAATGAGATATCACCTTTACTTGCCAGAATGGCTACCATCAATACATCAACAAACAACAAGTGCTGGAGACAATGTGGAGAAAAGGGAACCCTTGTGCACTGTTGGTGGGAATGCAGACTGGTGCAGCCATTGTAGAAAACAGTATGGGGTTTCCTCAGAAAATTAAAAATGGAACTTCTTTTTGATCCAATGATTTCACTTATGGAAATATATCTTAAGAATCCCAAAATACAAGTTCAAAAGAATGTATGCACCCCAATGTTCATAGCAGCACTATTTATAATAGCCCAGATCTGGAAACACCATAAGTACCCATCAGTTGATGAGTGGATAAAAAAGCTGTATTGCATTTATGTAATAGAATACTATGTGGCAGTAAAAAAGAGGGACCGCTTATCTTTTGTGACAGCCTGGATGCACCTGGAGACTATTATGCTGAATGAAGTGAGTCAGTCAGTGAAAGACAAATACCATATGATTTCACTTATATGCAGAATCAAATGAACAAAATAAACTAATGAGCAAAATAGGGCCATAGATATGTGGAACACACTGACAGCTGTAAGAGGGGAGAGGGGAACTGTATGAAAGAAGGTGGAGGGATTAGCCAAAGAACATATATGCATAAGCCATGGACACAGAGAGCGATATAGGGATGGCCTGAGGGAGTGAGTGGGACTAGGTTCAGGTGGGCAAAGGGGGAAAAAGTGAGGACAGCTGTAACAGCATAAACAATAAAATATAATTTAAAACTAAGTGGTTGTAAATGGAGAAAAAATCTTTATGTGCATACCCTCTCTTCTTTTTTGTCAACCAAATTAATCATACATTTATTTTAAAAAAATATAAATTGTATATATCAAATTTATTTATTCTCCCCACTCTCCCACATACACAATCACATAAAATGTTTTCTGTATATATTCAATTTCTTTGAAGGTTAGTATTAGTGTTTTGAGGGTTAGTATTTCATTAAGAAAGTATTAACTTTAGAAATAGAGACAAGGAACTGTGCCCAGGATTTGCAAACATCTATTAATAGATGTTTTTTCTTTTTCTTCTAGGCTATTGTGGTGACTGATGGAGAACGTATTCTTGGCTTGGGAGACCTTGGCTGTAATGGAATGGGAATCCCCGTGGGCAAATTGGCTCTGTATACAGCGTGTGGAGGGATGAATCCTCAAGAATGTCTGCCTGTCACTCTGGACGTGGGAACAGAAAATGAGGTAACAAATTAAGTATCCAAGAAAGTTATTCACCTTTTATAAAAAGTAGGATTCTTTTATTTTGAGCTTATTCCAGGAACCTCATAAAAGACATTATTTTTTGGGTGGTTCTCCCTCTTCCCCAACTCTTATAAGGAAATTATTTTCTGTTTTCATTTTTCTTCTTTATAATGTCATAATCTTCTACCAGCTTATTTATTGTTTATTATTCTTTGGTGAGTATCTATACCATTATTCTATAGAGTGTATATTTTAGATATAATTTTATTTTATTTATTGATTTGAGGGATAGAGAGATAGAAACATCGATTTCTGCTTATTTATGCATTCGTTGATTACTTCTTGTATGTGCTCTGACCAGAGATTGAACCCACAACCCTAGTGTCCTGGGATGATGCTCTAAACCAACTGAGCTACCTGGCCAGGGCCAAAATATAGTTTTTGCCCCTTTATATGTTATAATAGTAATTTGGAACAGTTTTTATGTTCTTTTTATGTTTAACTTTCTTTGTATACATGAATGCTTATTTAACCTTTATATAAAATTCATTTATAAAGGATTCATTCATTAATGTGGATATACAGAAAATTGTGCACTAATGACCCATAACACTGGACTGTTGGTTTGATAGGTTGTATTAATTATATGAAATATTTTATCTCCTGAAAAATGGGTCCTAAAATTGCCAAATTTTCAATTCTCTTACATTTTGTCACATTATGTCCATTGAGTATTCCTCCCTCTTTGGTGCTTACTGCTTTTATGTTATTCCACTCCATATCAGCCTGCCTCCACCTGCACACCCGTCTATCCACCATCGAATTTCTTCCTTTGCTTTTCTGTAAATCTAGCTTTTAAAATTCTTTTTCTATTAAACATGTCTGGCACATACTTATTTCCAAGTTTATGAGGTGCAAAATTAGAAAATATTATGATAATTTAAATGGATCTGTTGCTAAAGTGTTATGTGTTATTTCTAGATATATATATATTTTTTACTACCAGCGAGCAGACTGTTGAGATATTAGGGGGAAAAGTTGAGTGGTGGAATTTTAACTCTTTGACAGGTCACTGGAGAATATCTTTTTAGCCTGAGAGGCTTCCTGAAACTCTTCAAAGTGCTTTGTAGATTTTAATTGAATTAGATTATATAGATTTACTTGAGTTAGATAAATAATGAGCACCCACTATCTCTCAAGGCCTCAGTGAAGGCTGGATAATATCGGAGTAAACAAGATCTTGCCAGCAGGACACTCAGAACGTAGAAGAGGAGATACATGTATAACTAGTTTCAGCACTCATTAAATGCTTTGACAGGGATATTTGAGAAACCATTAAGGACAGTTAGCAAACCATTTCTCTGGCAGTTCCAATATGCTCTTAGTCTCTAATTATATTTCTGCTATCTACTTATAACTTACTTTATTCTAAAATCATTTTTAAGAAATGTAATGGTAAAAATGTATTATAAATGCTTAGCCAGAGTTTTCATTCTGAAAAGAGAGTTATTTATTCCTTTAGATAGTTTAGCAATACCTGAAGTTAGCCAAACCACAAAGTTTGAGCACACAGTCCCGAGACTGCCCTCACTTCTGGCACCAATTGCAAGTTTGGGGTTTCCCCAAGTACTCTCCAGACTTTATAAGGCTGGAAGGACTCACAGGTCTCAGTGAAAGTTACTGTAATTACAGTTAAGTTGTATTATAAGGACAGGAGGCATATGAAAATCAGCCAAGGGAAGTGATGTATAGGGCAGAGTCTTGGAAGGCTCTAAATGGGAAGCTTCTATTTTCCTCTCTTTGTGAAGTCAAGACACATTATCTTCCAACGCTGAAGTGCGAGGCTGATATGTGCTCCAATGTTCTGAGTATGTATTGGGAATTCATTACCTAGGCATGATTGATTGATTGCCACATGAACTCAAGTCTCCAGTTTGACTGATACCACATGACCCAGGGTCTCTCATCCCAAAGCACATGGTTAATTTTTCTGGAATAGCCAGCCTCCACCCTGTGACTATTATTTGTGGCCCCTTGGCATCTAGGTAAATGGTTAGGCCCTATCCAAAATAGTTGAATGCATGTGAACTATGTTACCAGAGTCCATGCAAACAATAAACAAAAATATGAGACGAACACACAAGAAGAAAAATAGGTCTAAAATTTAACGTTAAGTAGAATTCAGTTCGAAACCCATAAGATTATGGGTTTGATTATTAAAAGTTTTAAAAAAATGTAGTTCCTGTGTTCTAGAAACTGTTTCCAGAACAACTATAAAGGACACATGGACAATAACAAGGGGGGTGGAAACAGGGGTGGGAGGTGGGGAAGGCTGGGGTAGTGGGGAGAGGTGGAAGTAAAAGACAGAACACTGTGCTTGAACAACAATAAGAATAAAAAAACTGATTGTGAGTATTGATTGTAAAGCCATTGAATTGTACACTTAAAATCATATATAGTATATAAATTATAGCTCAATAAACAAGAAAAAAATCGACAGCTTCACATTTCATTTTATGCAAAGAACATACACTTGCTGTCCAAACCCATAAAAAATAACATGTAAGAAGATACTGATTATTAGTCCTCTGTTTACATGTGTTCTCAGATTCATTACTTACTAACCGAGTAATCTTGGAAAAGCTACTTAACTCTTCTGTGCTTCATCTTCCTCATGTAAAATGAGTACTTGTGTTAGAGAGTTGTCATGGTTTAATACATTTAGACTGTTTAGAATTTTGACTGGCATTTTGTAAGCACTTAGTAAATCTTAGCTTACATTAATGTAGATGTAGAAACTAAAATCCTTCATAAAATATTGGCAAATTGAATATTGTAAAATATTTTTTAATGGCAAAAACTATATTCAAACCATTAATAACCATAGTTGTACTATGTTAGAGGTGTTCTTTTAAAGAGTTATCTGGACACCTGTTGTTGATACGATTCTCATTTTCATTCTTTTAAAAGTGCTAGCTTGAGCTATAAGACAAGGAAAACAAATGGAATATAACTGACAGACTGAAAAGAAAATACAAAATTATCATTATTTATAGGTAAAATAATGGTTCCTATAAGACAAGGAAAACAAATGGAATATAACTGACAGACTGAAAAAAAACCAAAATTATAATTATTTATAGGTAAAATGTTTATCCATTGTTAAAACCCAAGAAAATCAACTAGAAAATTAGAGTGTCCAGTAAAGTGGCTATTTATAAAATACATATTAAAAGCTAAACAGCTTTCCTATGTACTTGTAATATCCAGTTAATAAAAATTGTTTCATCTGTAATAGTAACAGGGGTTCATTCTGCCATGCTTTATGGTGTTCCACATTTCTAAGTAAAGAAATAATGACATTTATTTGGTTCATGAACAGAATTTCTTTAAAAATAAATATCTGCCTTCTCCTTTCCAAGATTAATAGAGGTATATTGTTTATTAAGCAAAATATATTTAAATTTCTGACTCAGTTGTCTGATAGTTTTATTGGTTTTTGGATCACACATATCAGCTGTATTCCATTAGCAATAAAGCATTTACATTTCAGAGTAAGAATAGAAACCATTTCAGATTTCTGTTGCTTAAAATAGATAGAAATGCACTAATACAAGACTTTTTCTCTTCGTTGTGAGTTCTTGGAGTTCAAAATATTTAATAATACTCTTTGTAAACAGTCTAACCTAAATTTTTATGTCCTTAACTCTTAATTAATACATTAATAGAAATATATAATATGTAAGCATAAAAATATATGGAGTTAAATAAGTTACCAACTCTTGATGTTCTCATTTTAATGTTCTGATATTTTATCCTTTTTATTTATTATTTTCTTCTTTTTTCTCTGTTTATTGAATTTATTGCAGTGACACTGGTTAACAAAATTATACAAGTTCCAGGTGCTGAGAAGACAAAAAAGAAAACCAAATTAACTAAAATATGACTGAGTCAATGGGTTTCTGTAAAGTGTAATGGAATTTTTATGTTGCCAGTCTTTCACCTATGGAAAACTGTTTTTAGTCACATATTCCTGTAGTAATAACTTTCAATGTCATCCATTTTGTGAACCTGTCCAGTTTTATACTTCATAATAGAAATATAAAAACTAATTGATAATATCACTTAGTTTCTAATCTAGAACAACCTAGCAAAGTTTATTTAAAATTAGATCCCCTTTTTATACAAATTACAAATGTTTCCTTTTTATCATAATTACCTACATGGAGTAGTAATGAAAATAGAAAAGGAATTAGCAGGTGATTGATAAGACAGTTCTCAGTTGCTGTAAAGTCAAACTTGCTTGACTTTCAGGAAAAGGAGGTTTAAGGAACGAGGACCCTGAAAGTGAGTCACAGAAATGTCAGGATGAAAAACACTGTTAGTCTTTGAGTCAATAAAGCAAAGTGTTAACTTTGGGAGGACATTTGTGTTTTCATCTTATCTTTCACCTATTATTCCACAGTCCACATTTTCTTCCATTTGTTTGTGAAGCAGTTGCTAAAAAATTTTATTTTCATTACCTGACGTTAATTTTGTTCATTTATTTTTGTTACCTGAAGTGAATTTTCTTCCATTGTCTGTTAAGACAATGTACCATGTTTGATTTCTTATTTTTTCTGTTTCTGAAAAGTCTTTTCATAGGAGTTATGCTTATAGTCTTATTTTTCTTATATAATGACCAATATCAAAGCTTACTATGCATTTAACTGTAAATGTTACGAGTAGATATTTTTGTGTGTTCTCTCCATGCTTGTGTAGGTGTCATTGGGTCCTAAAGACTGCTTGAAGTATTGTGTGGTATGTAGTTTGCTAGGGCTGATGTAACAACACCACAGTTAGGGGGGCTCAGCCCACAGAAATCTGTTTACTCACAGTGCACAGAGTTAGTTTCTTCTAAGGTCTGTCTTCCTGGCTTGTCTTCCTCCAGTGTCTTCCCTTGGTCTTTGCTCTGTGTACATCTGTGTCCTAATTTTTTTTTATCATGAACACCAGTTAAAATGACCTCATTTGACTTAATTACTTCTTTAAAGACCCTCTCTCCATATACAGTCATATTCTGAGGTGCTGAGAATTAAGACTTCAACCTATGGATTTGGGAGTGGGCACAGTTCAACCATGAAGCCATGCAGTCTTCAAGAGAGCATGGACGGTGCAAGTAGGGTGATATTGTCTTTGCATAGTTGTTCTTTGTTCATTAAACTGTTGCTCCAGGACTCAGCTTTTCTGATTGGATGTTATGTTTAGTCTGACCTTTAGTTCATGTGAATGGTGTATCTAGATCTAGAATCTTTACTGAATTTGAACTCACACAGTTGAAGCCTCTTCATCCTTGTGTTCTGGAAAGTGCTATTTATCTGTGGCATGAACCAACTGTTTTGGAGAGAAAGATGTGTGTTCCTGCCATGTATCTCTCAGCTCTTGTACAGGAGCTAGAATGGCACTAGCATGCGAACTTTACTAGTTTTCTGTTGCTACCATAACAAATTATTATACACTTAGTGGTTTAAAACAACACAAATACAGGGTCTGGCACAAATAATACCTCTTTTTTTATTAAAAGATCTTTTATTACAAAATCATAAGCATGTAATTCTGTAACATAACAATATCATACTCAAGCACACCATATGACATTTTAGGTGAAATATTCAAATTAAAACTATAAATTATTACACCCATATTATTACCCTACCAACCACACTCAAGCAGGCATTACTTCTGCCAGACCCTGTATATTACCTTAAATAGGTCACAAGTCTGACACAAGTCTTAAAAGGCTAAAATCATAAAAGGTGCCAGCAGGGCTGCGTTCCGTATCCTTGTCTTTTCCAGCTTCTACAGACTGCTTTCACTCCTCGTTTGTGGTCCCCCTTGTCATTTTCAAAGCCACCATTGTAGTATCTGTCTGACTCTCCTTCCACTGGCACATTTCTTTCTCAGACTACAACCAGTAAAGGTTTTTCACTTTTAAGGACTTACCTGTAATCATATCTGCAGCCTCTTCTGCCACATACGGTAACATATTTACAGGTTCTGAGAGGAGAGGGAGGTCATTCTATCTACCACATGGTCCCAGTTAGAAATCTCATCATTTCTCCCTCTAGATGCCTTAACTTCTAGCCTTTATCCTTTCATGTTATGGGGATTACTTGCCACTTCACACAAGTGACCCTGCATTGGAATGAGTACTAATCATTATAGCAAAGCCAGAGGAGAGAAGATAATCCCTCAGTCCCTGGCTTTCCATTTATACTGTCATGTGCTTACTTTTGGTGATCTTCTTTTACCTCATCTTCTCTAAATTAGGGGATTGATAATGGGCTGTGTAAAGAATTTCTTTATTGTCTGATACACGATGCCTTAGAAAAGAGAATGGAGACTTTCTTCAGTTTAATTGTATATGCATAAGTATAAGGGGCTTTTTGAAGTTTGTGATATAGTTTAGAAATGCCATTATATAAACCCAAATAGAAAACATATACATGAGGTGGAAACCTTTTGGAAGGTAGAATAATTTTACCTTAATAAGTTTGAAATGAATGGTTCTCAATATGTGTTTCAGGGACCAAGCACTTCAGAATTGCCCAGGGTGTGTGTTAAGAATGTCAAATCCTGGCCCTCACTCCAGACTTCCTGAATCACAGTCAAACTTAATCATTTTTATTTCCACCACTTTTAATATTTGTGCCTACTTATATGTATGCTGACTTTAAAAAAATAAATTTATTGGGGTAACAATGGTTAGTAGGATTACATAGGTTTCTTTTTCTTTTTTTTTAAGTATTCAGTTTGTTGAGTTTTAGCAATGTATACATCAATGAAACACCAGACAATTGATATATAGCATATTTTCATAAAATAATTTTTTCAGTATCTCATCTATTCAAAAACTATTTGATTTTTCCTTTTATTGACTTGTAGAGGTTCTTTATATATTCTGGCTATTAGTCTCTTGTTAGAAATATTTATTTTGAATATCTCCTCTAGTCTTTGGCTTATTTAAAAAAATTAATACTATCTTTGGAATAGAAATTTATAATTTTGTTGAGATCTTATTTATCACATTTTTTATTGTTGTTCAAGTGTAGTTTTCTTCCTTTCCCCCCTACCTTTCCCCACCACCCCAGCTCTCCCTGCCTCCCTCTCCTGTTCCCCCCTCCTTGTTATTGTCCTTGTGTCCTTTATAATTGGATCACATAGGTTTCAAGTTTACATTTCTATGATACAGAAGTGCTCACCACTCAAAGTCAAATCATCTTCTGTCACCATATATTTCCATTTTAACTACTGTTTTAGACTCTTGACTAAATGCTGGCAGTTTACATAATATTATTGATAATGTGAGCAAAACGTATTATTATTGCTTTATGGAATGTTGTTTTTTCCATTTGAAAGTAATGAGGCAATAACAGCAAAGAAAATGATTATCTGTATATTATAAATACAATTTTCAAATAAATGCTAAAATGGGGAATAGTCATAACATGACAGGTAAAGGTTTATAATGTTCTCAATATCAGAGAATACTTTCAATTCAACAAGAAAATGTCGAATGTGCCATATACAAATTTCCCAATGGCACATGGACACATAATTTACAACTGAAGAAGTGAAAATGGTCAATAAACTGATGAAAACATGTTTAACAACATTAGAAAAGAAATACAAATGAGAGCTATTCAACAATATCATATGTAAATAGTATATTTGTGTGTATATTATTTATTGTACATTTATTGTATATATTTATGTGTATATTTCATATATGCACATGTATATACGGCAAAATAACACTTTTACTTGAGGTTGCAATAAAATAGACATACTTATTATATGTCATCGGGGGAACATTAGTTTGTTCACCCTCTTTGAGGGCAGAATTCTAACGTAGATCACCACTTTAGAGAATGTTCATGTATTGATTGACATGACAGACTTTCACAGTACAGTCCTCTGTGAAAGGGGTTATGAAACAGTGCATGATATTGTCTCAGATTTGCACGGGTAATGTTATACATGCATAGATATAAAGAAAAGGACCTAGAAGAATATGTATCAAGCTGATAGTGGTGGGTAGTTCTGAATGGGTAGACATTATTAGTATTCTTTGTTTTTTGTTTTACTTTTCTGTGCTCTTAAATTTTCTGATAAGAAATACTGTTTTTCTAATTATAAAAACTATTAAGAAAATAGTTTTTAATTCTCAAAAACTTCAGGTTAGGAAGATAGCAATGTGAGAGATGACAACACCAAGGTGTGAGTTTATAATGATTACTATTACTAATGATTGCTATTATTATGATGATGATGATTACTAATATTACTATCACTAAATAAATGAATGCTTCAAATAAAAATTCCCAAGGTTCCAGAATTGAGATAGTGCTAATAAATAAGATAATTAACTTTGCCAATATATACCTTCCTTCCTTATCTTCTTTTTGGAACTCTCTTGTATTTCCATATGCTTTGTTTTTTACTATTCTGATCTTTTTCTTTATCTCATGCTCTAAGTCTCTATAAGTCTTCAGCAATGCCACCTGCATTGCATGTGACATCTCTTGCTAAAGAAGGGCTAACCTTTTTTAAGTGCTTGCTTAATGTCAAATCTTTCACATATTTCAAAAAAAGATCTATTCAATGTTTAATTTTGACCACAAGAAACTTTTAATGTGATAAATTAACATCACTTCTGGGCCAGGTGACTTGGTCTATCGAGCCATTATCAATAATATGTCATTTTGCTTTTTGTAGATATTTTTGGTTAGGTCTCCAAGAATGCATTCATCACGCAAGCCCTAGTTGTCATGAAATTTAAAAAAATAGTAAATGATGACAGAGACATTATGATTGGAAAGTTTTATAACTTCATGATTTAATTCAAAAGCTTTGTCTTGTTCCTAAGTCTTTGGAATGACTCTTCAATGTAGTTAGTCTTTTTATGATACATACTTTAACTATTAGCATGGGAAAGAATGAGAAAAAAGAGAAAGGGAAACATGTCACATCTTTTCTCAATTGTGTTATTTTTCTAATTCACATTGTAGAAATCCAAATACATCCCAGGCATGGAGAAAGTATTTTAATTCTGGCAGCCACTAGTAGTTTACTGGCAATCCAGCCTCAGCTGTTACAGAAGCCTGCCTGTAGATTGTTCAATGTTTTTAAGCCTTGAGGCACAGCTGGACTTTACAATAGCACTCAGTTTCAGATTTTACATTTTATCTGAAATGCATTTATATAATTAAATATTGTTAACTTCCAGCTAGCCAGAAAGCCTTAATTCATTGTTGTGCAGTACATTAAAATAATGCAGGATGAACAAATAATGCAGTGGCCAAACCAAGACACTTTCACAATGAAAGAGGATGCTATTAGTAATTACACTGGACAACAGATGTGAACCATGCTATAATTTCTGTTGGCTTTAAGAAAATCCTATGGAGTTTGTGTTTGGGAATTCTGTTATAAATCAACTTGTATATTTTATTTCATTTTTTAATTGTTCATTGGTAGCATATAGAGATACACTCCGTTTGTGTATATTGACCTTATATTCTGTGATCACGTTAAAGTCACAATTTTTCCTAGTGGATTTTTGTTGTAGTTTCTTGTATATTTTCTGTATACTTGATCATGTGTATACAAATAAAAACAGTTTACTTCTTTCTTTTCAGTCTGTATTCCTCTTTTTTTTTCTTGCCTAATTGTAAAGGCTGGAAGTGGTGAGAGTAAATATCTTTGTCTTATTTCCAGTTTTAGGGAAATTGCATTCAATCTTTTCCTGTTAAATATGGTGGGGTGGGCGAGAGTAATGGGTGGTGGGGGGGAGTGGCAACAACTGTAGTTGAGCAACAATAAAAAGGTAAATGGCCTTGGGAAAAAATGTGTTGTTAACTGTGAGTTTTTTACAGATACCTTTTTTTAGGTTGAGGAAGTTGCTTTCTGTTCCTGGTTTACTGAGAACTTTTGTTGTAAATGGGTACGTTTTACTGTATATAAATTATACCTCAATTAAAACTGATTTAATAAAAAACAGTAATATTACATATACTAAAACTTGAACAGAACAATGGTGTCTCACATATACCATTTTTTTGGTAAAAACTAACAAAGTTTAAGAAAAACTTTAGTCAAGACTGAAAAACTTATTTTTAACATTGGTCAACTATAATATTAAAGGTGTACTCAGATGTTGGAGGAATATTTTGCTTTCAGAAACAGGAAAAAAACAAAAATTGATAACTTTTTATTTTCTAAGCTAGTGTCGTACTTCAGGACTCTATTATTTTTCTATGTGATAAACTTTGTCTGTGAAACTTGAATTGAACTTTTCAAATTGCACCACTGAGAGACTTTAGTTCCTTTTATTCCCTCTAGAAGAAGGCACAATGTTTTTAAAGTTTATTAATTATTTTTCTTATTTGGCATATAAATTCTGTAGATATATTGTGTATGGCACTAAATATTAACTCTGAAGGTTGCTTCTTAACCAGTTTTGTAAGATTTTATTTCCATTTCTCTCCTTATTATACAGATGAGGAAACTGAGGCGTAGAACTTGCCTTCAGTTATTTTTATATCTCTGGTAACTTTTTTATTTTTTAAATAGGAGTTACTTAAAGATCCGCTGTACATCGGACTACGGCAGAGAAGGGTGAGAGGTCCCGAATATGATGACTTTTTGGATGAATTCATGGAGGCAGTTTCTTCCAAGTATGTATAACATTTACTTATTTTATATTTGAATTAAATTTCAAAAATTTAAAGATAACCTGCCCTGACCAGGGGGGCCCAGTTGGTTGGGCATTGTTCCACAATGTGAAAGATTGCTAGTTTGGTTTCCAGTCAGGACATATGCATGGGTTGTGGGTTCGGTCCCCGGTCCAGACTTGTGCAAGAGGCAACAATTGTTTTTCTCTCACATTGGTTTTTTCTCCCCCTCTTTCTCCCTCGCTTCTCCTCTCTTTAAAAATAAATAATAAAATCTTTAAAAAAATTAATATAATAAAGTATAAAAATTTCTAAGATTTGTGCTGTATATTTAATAATTAGAAGTGATTTGAATAAAATACACATCCTCATAGCTATTAGTTGCCACATGATGACTTCATGTATTTATCCACTAAAAATTTGTCTCTGTTGTTATTCCTGAAGATACTTTTCTCTCACAGTTCTTGGTAGTCTATACTTTGTTTCTGGCTGCTGATCATCTTTTTTGGTATATCTGACCCTTTTGTGGTAGGAAAAGCCGAGGAAAAGCCGAGGAAGAAGGAGCTCAAATTAGCACAGTGCACGAGTTCCAGAATGGAGCCAGAACCAGCACATTCATTCACAATCCATGAACCTCTGAACAAAAACACAGTATTAGATTAAAATGCAGTACTATATTTCACCTAGTCTAGGTAGTATTGAACTGTGGGCCAAGTGCTACTGTAAAATTTTCCAGTTTCCTTCTTTTAAAGAAGATACTTCTACCATAATTTGGGAATACATTCTGGGAGAGTTCTATCCCACTGACAGTCACCCATTTGTTACTGTGCAGCCACAGGAACCATGTACTATATAAAAACAGATATGTTGCCCTGGTTTTTCTTAGAAATAAATGCATCACTAGAGTCAATTGTAACTAGAGACAGACTTCTGGTTTCTTTTTATAATGAGGTTTAACTTTAAGAAGTTGTATCCAATAGCAGAAGGTACTTTAATCAGTTTGCACAATATTTGGAATAAATTGAATCTTTCACTACCCAAGGTTTTAATGCAGAGTATTTTGGCCACTTAGTATGGACCACTTTTGAGAAATCCATGCCTGATTTATTATCATTATTATTTATTAACTTATTTAATTAAACTGTAACTTATAGAAATAGTTGAGAAGGTCTGCAGTTTAATATTGTTTAGTACAGTTCAATACTAGTTTTTCATATTAAATTTTAAATTCCTTACTCTAAAACTTATATAAGTTCTTGAAATTATAACTTTTTAGGTAGCAACATTAATCAAGAGATTTGTAGAGAATCCATGAGGCTATATAAAAGGAGAATGAAATTCTCTATGTATTTGTTTTTATTATGTGAATAAAGTCTAACTTTATATAGACAACTTCAATATATTTATAAAGAATCTGTTAAATAAGTTATGAACATAATTTATAAGGCCTATATACTTAAATGCTGTTGAAATAAGAAAAAATAGTGTCATTTGGAATCAATGAAAAGGATTCTGGAGAAAATGAGATGTTTTAATCTAAAATCAGAAAACTACTTTTTAAAAATGGTGAATTGAGGGTTATCTAATATTTTTGATAAGAAAATGGGCATTGACAAGAGTCAACAATAATTTTACATGTAGAGAGTGCCTATGAATCAGAACTTCCAGCCTCTTTCCAGAGGAAAATCCCAGAGGTTTTTCACAAATACTTCTTCATATGGCACTGCTTTGGGAAAAGTTTTTCGAAAGTGAAACCAGCACTTCCCAGTTATATTGGAAAGTAGTCCTGAAGATAAGCCCAAAATAATTTGGGCTTATCTTCAGGGCTACTTCAGCCCAGATGTAACTCAGATTCAAGGTGGAAAATTATTGTTGCAAGTTGGTTCACCTAGGAATCAGATTCTTAGGAGTTATTAAAGAGTGTTCTTGGAATCAACCCCTGCGGAAGGGAGGGGACAGAGACCCGAGTGGACAAGAGTCAAGCTGCAGCATGGAGTCACCATCAGCCTTGGATAACTTCATTGGGAACACCCTGCATGCCCTTTAGTTCCTTAGAGGAACACTAATTTCTGCCAGTGTCCCACCCTTCCACCCCAAACAATACTATGTGGGTTTTTTTTATTTACTATCTTGTCAGGGTTGAGGTGGGGCAGTTTCAAATTCTTCCTTTTGGCTTTCTCTATATTATAGCTCTTATTCATAGGCCAAAGATGTGATATATCAAGTATGTCTATTCTGATTATATATTTGGGGACTTAGGAAATCACCACCAAGTGGGTCTGTGGTCCCAGTGGACCCATTCATGTGATAGAGCTTCACTTATTACTGGCCTCCATGTGCTTCTAACAAGAAGGGACAGCATCTCGATGCTTCAGGTCTCCTGGTGTCACTGTCAACTCTGCGCCCTCTCAGTGTCCGGGTGTTCCCATGTCCAAGATTGGACCCCTGACCTGCCCCCGCTGCCAGCCCTGCTCTGCTGCAGTGTTTCTCGTCTCAGCAAACAACAGCCGCCTTCTTCCTGTTCCCGAGACTAACAACACTGGAGTTATCACTCCAGACCCATTCTGCCTGCAAAGCTCCTTAGCCTTAACTTCAAGAATCTAACCATTTCTCATTGCCCATACTGTTATTTCCCTTATTTGAACCTCTTTTCCCTAACTGTAATAATCTCACTAGTCTGACTGCCTCCCGCCTTGGTATGCTTTGGCCCATTTTCAACACAAAAGGTAGAATGATTCTGTTAAGTAATTTCTCAGCTCACAACCCTACAATGGCTTATCGTTTTATTCAGAATAAAAATAAGTCCTTGCAATAGCATGAAAGGCCCTGGACCATCTGACTCCCTGTTACCTTTCTCACCTTACCTCCTACAAGTTCATCCCCTTGCTTACTTTGTTCTAGCCACACTGGCCTGTTCGCTCTTTTTCGAGTTCAAGCCAGACATGCTAATGCCTCAAGGTTTATCATTCCTTCTACTTAGAATGTCCCCCATCCTCTGCCCAGTCTTCCACATGGCTAAGAGAGAAGCTGTCTCTTCTCCTTTAAAATTTCCTCAAGTATCACTTTCTCAGTGAGACCTTCCTGGATAAACCTATACAGTAAAATTTTACCCCCAACTCATTTTTCTCTTCATTTATGAATATCTGACATATTTATATTAATTAATTTATTTATGTTCTGTCTACATTCATGTACTGTAAATTCCCTGAAAGCAGGGAATTTTTTCTTTTCTTCACTGCCATATCCTTGGTTTTAAAAATATTATCTAGTATGTGATAAATACCCAGTAAATATTTGTTAGATGAATGAGTGAACTTGATTTGTTTTACTTACATATTTTAAAATGATAGGTATGAATGAAAGAACTCTGGTATTTTAAAGAATTTCTCCTTTTTGTGTGATTTAACGTCAGGAAATATCAAAGCTCTTACAGTCCTTACAAACTGCCAAGTGTATGTTAAAGTCCCCATATGTATGTACTTCTTAAATACTTGTGTTCATTTTTATGGTTGTTCTTCCTATAGTAGCTTTCCTTTTTCTAGAACCAGTTGCCCCTGAAAGTTAATAAGTGACAGCTCAGCTTTGCTGCTTAAAATTCTTTATATCAGAATTTTATTAATTAATTTATTAACTAAATGAGGGGAAAAAAACTGTACCTTAAGTGAGCTTTAAAAAGCTACTATAAAATTTTTTAATGAAAAGTAAAAGCATTCAGCAAGGACTATATATTTTTTCCTTTTCCACTTTAAATTTACAAGCACTGGGAATGGCCACAAAGATGATTATTGTAATATTTAGACAACCTCCTTTAACCTTGACCACCATCTCAAATTTTATTATGACCTCTCACATAACATTTGAGAGAAATAATCTTAGTCTGAAGCCATACTATTTGCCATATGCTGCAAGGTGGGATGATGTTGGCATAATATGGTACTCCCATCACTGGTTCATTATTGAACTAAAGCTTCAGCTGTCTGATCAAGATGGAGCAGACTGTTCAAAGATGCTATTAATTTTGTCAAAGTTCTTAAAGGTTACATCAGATTTTAAAGGAACAAGAGAGAGCCTGTTTATGATGACCAGATTTGCTAAATTTATTAATTATTATTACTATTAATATAGTAATAATTTCTAAGGAAGTCATCAGGTATATAGGTTTATGTGCTGTCTACCCTTACACAGGGTTGCAGTTAAAGTTTCTCCACTGCGGCGTCCCCATGGGAATGGTCTCATTACTGCCCCATTATCCTTCTTCCTGCCACTACCGCTGCGGTTAATTCCATGGCTGACTCTCTGCGCTGCCCCCTCCACCTCTTCCAGTCATTGCCTTGTATGCCCAGTTCTTTCGTTAGATGAATGCATATATTTATAACTTAGATGGTTTTATATGTAAATCTGTGAAGCATTTTGCATTTTACCTGTCACTTTAATCATCATGCTTTGGTTTTTAGAAGAAATTTAATGAAAACATATGACTCTATGGGACAGCCCCTCTATTCTTCCCTATGTCTAAAGGTGATGTAAATTATTTAAAAACAAAATCAAATGGAAAGAATGTCTGTCAATGTGAGAAAAATCAGCAATCATGTTGCTAAGGAACATGACTCAAATCACATTTATGACTCACAGTTTTTTCCATTTTTCCATCCAAAGAAAGATCTGATTCACAATTTAACTATAGCCACATTTTTTTCAGAATGCCAACTATTTCTATTTATGTCTTTTCTTTTTTGCTTTTTATTCAAGTGAATGAAAAAACAGGTCATATAATAATTAGAAATCCACATGAGTGCATTATATGTATATTTTTGTAAATATATATACATTTATATTTTCTAAAGTATTGAAGGTGGATACATACTTAAGCATTTTGATGCTATTTTTGCATCTTTGCCTACAACTTAGCCCAGCTGTGGGTGTGCCAATTGACTTGGAGGAACAAGTCAAATATACGGTTTCTTTCTGAACATGGTTTACAGTTCTTTCTTTTTAGATGCTTTTCTCTCCTAATCCTATTTTATTCTACTCATTAATTTTGATTGCATTAATTCAAAATTTGTTTAACATAGTCGTAATTATTTTACACTGGTTTTATTCTATTTGTATGGGTCTTATGAAATGTGTTGTTTTGTTGCCCTGTGTTCCTTTAACTAGAGTGTGAATTGTGTCAGAAAAAGAACTTTAGTTCAAGGGATTACTTTTTTTTCTGGCCATCCTACATTGTACTAGAGCACATAGTATGTACAAAGTAACTACTGTTAAAAGCATTACATAACACAGTCTAATCTTCATGAAACTATGTGACATAGATCTGAAGCAATGGTGGTTCTCTAGTGTAAACTAGAGAAACCTACAATTTTCCAAATAAAGTGGCTCTGCTTGTAGTAAAGTAAATATTCGAGCTTTAATTACATAGATGCATTTGTGTTAGGGTTTATATTTCCTCTAAAGAAGAAAAGTATTTTAATAAATTCCTATTGCATTTATTAGTACCTGTCATTTCCCTTTGAATAAACATTGATATAAGAGTACTTCCTTAATATTTTATATGAGTTTATTAAAGCTAAATTATACTTACTAAAGAAAATAATTACTGTTTAAAAACAATCTATATACTGTGCTTCTCCTGTCTCTGTTCTTGGTCTTTTCTCTTGACTTTCATTTAGCAAGATGACGCTGAGTCTCTTAATAGTTGGTTTCTTATTGTTTTCCATCTATATATACCATATGTAATAAGTTAGAAATTAAGAATAAATATAACTGCTTATTGGTAATAATAAAAAAGAAACCCAATGTAAATGACTTTGTTATGTTCAGAGATTAATCTAAAAAAAAACCCCACAATACACTATCACTAGCAATGTCTTATGGGTCAAAATAAAGTCTTCTTAATTTTTTTCTTGCCCTCTTTAATTAATATGTATTTATAAATAAAGATGAAACAAGTTGTGCATATATGAAAGTAGTTTAGTTCTTAGTTTTAAAGACTGTATGGCTGGTTTGATGAGGAACTAGTATAACAATATTTGAACAAGATACATGTAATTTCATTATGGGAGATTAAAGATGCTAAAAGGAAAAATAATTAAGAAAAAGATATTAGAAAGTTGGTTGGGGGTAAGTTCAGGCATTTAAGGGGACTCTTTTCAATCCAGCAATTCCTTGTAAAAACATTCTATAGGAAATGTGAAATCTAATTTGCAATTTATATCATACCTTGATCTACCTTATTGTTGATGACCAGTACATTTCAGTTAGCAAAGGCCAGAGCTCCTTTAATGGGCCCTCGTGGCCTCAGACTCACTCCGTTGTAGCCACTCTCTCTACCCTGCCTCTGTTGTTGTTGAATCTCAAAGCAGGTTTCCAACACAGAATACCCTCTGTCTGAAGTATTCTTCCCCAAGAAATCTGCTTGGTTAGCAAGCTAATTGTTCTCAGTATTTGTCGAGATCTTAACTTTCTTTTGAGGCTTATCCTGATTTCCCCATATAAATACTGAAGTCTGCCCCATCTTCTCCCCACCCTGGCTCTCCCGATACTCTTGCTTTGCTGTACTTTTTCTTATTATATAACTTATATAATTTATGTATTCATTACCCTTTTTTACTTACTGTGTATCTCAGTTACTAAAATATATATTCCCTCAAGAACATGGATCTCATTTGTTCATTTTATGAACAAGTTTCTATGTCAATTTCTGGCACAAAATAGATACACAATAAATATTTGTTAAACTAGATTGAGCTATTCAACTGGAGATTGCACAAGAGAATGTGACTGGACTGGCCAACATCTTTCACCATACTAGAAAATTAAAGTTCAGACAGGCCCTACTTTTGATGAGTTACTGCCATGCTTTTCATGTTGAAAGAAGAGCCATAAGGATGTGGTGAGTGATGAATACCCGATTTTCTCAAGTCTGACAGATTACCCCTTGAGGGGCTAGACATAGTAAAGTCAGAATGTTACATAAAGTGAACTAACTACACTTAATTTAAGTTGGTAGTAAATATTTTCTGAGCTGATAGATGTCAAAGTCTCATTACTGAAAGCTATTACAAAATTTGTGTAAAATTTGCCGCAATCAAGACATAAAAACAAAATAATCATATTGCCAAGATGATCACATTCTGGCTAACTTATTAGCTTTTCATCATTGTTATTTTTATTTCACAAATTGTAAAGCCAGCCAGAATTAACACAGCATGCAATGATTTAACCATAATGTAGTGATTAATTCTTAAGACTTTATTTGTGGCATCCACAGATGATGACCCATTTTTTTTTACATCTTTAGTCAAAATAAAACCATATCCTACAATATAGATGGTACAGACTGCCACATTTGTGGATAGAAACAAAATAAACAACAGTCAAATTTATTGTTAACCAGATCCATCCATGCTGTCTCGAAGGGTAGGAGGTCCTTCTTTCTGCTGCATAGTATTCCATTGTGTAAATGTTCCATAGTTTTTTGACTCATTTACTGATGGGCACTTAGGTTGCTTCCACCACTTGGCTATTGTAAATTGTGCTGCTATGAACATTGGGGTGCATAGGTTCTTTTGAATTGGTGTTTCAGGATTCTCAGGGTACAGTGAGACAGTGAAATCAAGAACAAACTGAGAGTAACCAGAGGGGAAGTGGGAGGGGATAATGGGGGGAAAAGGAGGAAGGGTTGTCAGGAAATTGTACAAAGGACACATAGACAAAGCCAGAAGGGGGTAGGATCAAGGGTGGGACATGGGGATGGCTGAGGTGTGGGGAAAATGGAGACAACTGTATTTGAATAACAATGAAAAATTATTGTTAACCAATATGATTAGATTTTGATGTATAGAAATTCGAATGGAAGAAAGGCTGTCTTGCTGAGTGACATGGTGGAGTGGTGTTACCTGGGGTAGGTCTGTAGTCCCTGTCTTCTGAGGCCTCATAGCATGATTTTTCTCACTTCAGGGAGTTCGCCATGGTTTGGGATCCGACTCTCAGTTCAGGAAGTGCAGAAGCTTGATTTTGTTAGTGTATAAAGCCCATGTCTCATAGACATGAGGTAAGCAAATCCTGGGCTTTGAAGTCAGTTTTTGGCTCCATCAAACTACATTTGTAACCTTGGGAAGCTTACTTACCTTCCCTAAGGCTTAGTTTCTCTCCCCCCAAAAATGTGAAAAATAATAACAGTATCTACATCGTAGGGTTGTTATGATGACTAAGATTAAATATTAAAAGTAAGTGCTATGAATAGTAACTGTAATTTTCCCCAGGAAGGATGATGGGGACCAATAATTTAATTAAAAATTACATGCTGGCAAATTTGGTTTAATATTAGAGAGAACATTTAATAGTTGGAATTGTCCAGAAATATAAAAGTACTTACAACAATGCATCCACATAAAATCACTCAGTAGTTATCATTCCTGGTTGTTTTTGTTGTTAATATTATTTGTGGCCTCTCTGGCACTCCAAGTGAATGGGCAGGTGTGCTTAAATATAAAGATTTCTGCCTTGAGTGGGAGGATGGGTTATAAGTAAGCATTCTCTGAAATGTTCTAACTTTAGGATTCTATTAAGGTAGTGAAGAAGCTGTATTTTGTTTAAACATTTAGGACTGATGTGTATCATAACATTCAGTGATTCATTGATAATTGTGGTCATTATGAGTTAGTTAAAAATGTTTGATCATCACATCATATAATTAATTATACTTGACCCAGAAGAATTACTTTCTCAGTCAACATTTTAAACTATTTCATTTTGCAATAACTTTAGCTTTTTCTTGTTTTGCCTGAAGTTTATTTCATCAGGAGCTCAAGAGACAAGGTGATTAATTCAAGAGGAAAAAACTATCACAAAAGTTTCTATTTGCCTTGTATTATATTCCCTGTGCTGCATATTCATTGTATAGTCACCTTCAAAACAAGTTCATGATACTAATTACTTCCTCAATAAAGGACAATACAAAGAGTCTAAGAACTTGCATTGGAAGAACTTGGATTAATTTGCAGAGATTAAATGAGACTTCGGTTTATATAAGCCATTTACGTCAATCAACTAGTCCAGTTCTTCACTATTTCTCTTTTTTTTTCTTTTTAAAAGATCTGTATTAGTACCAGCGGATTATATGCCAATGCAGAAATTGAAATAATTTTTCTTCTTGAGTATTTTCTATGATCCCCCATGTTTTCCTGTGCATATATCTTAAGAACAGATCCATTACTAAATCTGTTCAGATGGCTCCTCTGTTATGTCCTTGATCTACATGCTGAGTCCATTTCCACAACCATAACCCAACTTCCCTAGATGTTGACCACTTTGTCTATTTATCACCATACAGAACCCTTCAGTAACATCTAGTTTCTTTTGTATCATAGTAATAAGTCTCCAAGAACTTATCTCTACCCCTTTGTTAACTGTTTTCACCTTCCACATATAAATCCCTTTCTGATCTGGCCCATGCACTGTGCCTTTCTCTTGCCACCCTCCACCCCTCCAGGTATCTTCTGTATACCAGTCCCCCCGTATCTGCAGTTTGTTACCTGCAGTTAATTGCAGTCCAAAAATATTAAATGGAAAATTTCAGAAATAAACAACTCCTAGAGTTTTAAATTTTGCACTGTTCTGAGTAGTGTGATGAAATCTCATGCCATCCTTCCCCATCCTGCCTGGGACGAGAATCCTCCTTTGTCCAGTGTCTCCACACTGTACCTGCTCCCTGCTCTTTAACTCTCTGCGCTGCCAGTCATACAAAAGTGTAGCGCCCACAATTAAGTACAGCACATAATACTTGATGGTAAATGATTGTTACTGGTTTATGGCTTTACTTTTAATTGTTATTTGAGAGTATACCTTTCTACTCATTAAAAAAAAGTTTCCTGTAAAACACTATGCTATTATATTGGCAATAGCCTCATGCAACCTGTGCTTACCGAGTCTCTAGATTTCATCCTTTTTTTGATGTGCTTGGTTTAATCTCCTGTTGCTTTGCACAGTAGCATGCTGTACAGGCTTGTCACCTAAGAGAAATGTCTATTTAAATACTAGAATGAATACTTGATATGCATTCAAATCTTATCATAAATTTGAATCTTCAGAAATCAAAGAATGCATTTTACCGTTGCCATCAAGGGGAAACATGTTAAAAACTAAGAATCATAATTACTTTTATTGTGGTTATGATACAACAAAAACCTCACAAGATGTGTTCTCTCAATATTAATAGCAATAACAACTCTCATGACAGCTAGTATATGTTTTCTTTTTTAAATTTTTTAAAGTTACAGTTTACATTTGGTGTTATTTTGTATTAGTTTCAGGCGTACAGAATAGCTGTTGGCCATCATGTACTTTGCAGAGTTCCTCTTGACATTTCTAGCGCTCATTGGACACCACACAGTTGTTATAACATTATTGGCTGTATTCCCTGTGCTGTACTTTATTTCCCCGTGACTATTTTGTGACTGTCAGTCTATACTTTTCAATCCCTTCACCATTGTCACCCAGTCCCACAGCTAACATTTTTAAGGTATATACCAGGCTCTGTTTGAAGTGCTTTTACATACTTTTAATGCTCAAAACAGTTCTGTGACATCCTTACAATTATTATCCCCATTTTTTGGCTAAGAAACAGAGGCACAGAGAGATTAAGTAAATTTCTGTAGCTCCCCAACTAGCAAGTGGCAGGGCAGAGAGTCAAATTCAGACAGCCTGTCTCCAGAGCCTGTGCTCTTAATCACCACACCACATTCCTCTCTGATCTAAAGGAATGTTATCCAAGTGTGTAGGGCAGTGGCGGGGCCTCTTGTAGCACATTCTGTGTGCAGACATCTTACAGATGCAGCTTTGGTGTCATGGTGAAAACAAAAATAACAATAATTGTAAGCTTTGGGCTGAATATTAAACATGTAGCCATGAAGATAATAAGTACTCTAGGAAGTGTGAAAAGGCAGTTATGGTAAATTAGGTGATTTGTTGGAAAACTATGCATTTTCCTCTTTTCCAAAACATTGTAACTTCCCTAAACAAAGAAAACAGCTTGATGATATTTTCTGGTACTTGAGTTATAAACAAATAGGAAATGTAGGTGAATTCAATGAAAGGTTTTGTTCAATGGGCATTCCAAATCTTGCTATATTTGTCCACTTAAAATACATTCTCATCTCAGGTTCTTTGC
Organism: Phyllostomus hastatus; assembly: GCF_019186645.2. Taxonomy (NCBI): domain Eukaryota; kingdom Metazoa; phylum Chordata; class Mammalia; order Chiroptera; family Phyllostomidae; genus Phyllostomus; species Phyllostomus hastatus. The sequence continues at coordinate 37,293,185 of NW_025333872.1, read as the reverse complement.
CCTTGTCTTGAACACACAGGCTTTTCCCTTTCCCTTTCCCCTCCCGCCTCCAAGTCTTCACTCACTTGTCACGATCTCAGTGAAGGCTTCCCCGCATCATTCTGTTTAAAATTGCACCCTTCCCGCTGCCTGGCTTTCTCTACACTACCTATCACCTTATAACATGTTGTATAATTTACTTGTTCTTATTTCTTATCTGTCTCAAATACATACAGTATAAATTCTATGAGGGAAAGGATTTTTGTCTATTTGATTCACTTCTCTATTCCCAACCCTAACTCCTAGGAAACACTCAGTAAATAGTTGTTGAATGTATTCATTTTATCTCTGGTTTCAAAGTGGTTTACATTAAGATTTTTAACCTTTTAAATTTAAAGTTGGTAGTTAACTAGAGTTAAGCTTTTGTGCTTTTTACTTTAGGTGAAAGGACACAAAAAAATCTACTTGGTTTTGATCTCTAACATATAAATTTTCATTGACTATTAAATATATATTATCCCCTTATAGTCTGGTAGTAAAGGTTTGTTGTGTTAATCAGTTTTATAATATATAATGTATTTCAATGCACATTTTTTTCATTCTTAGCATTGTAATGTTAAGGAAAGACAGAACAAGCAAATAAATTCCACAATCATTTTGAAATTATATTTGCTTTGCAAGATTTTATCCACCTAAAGCACTAGAAGTCATTGCATTTCTCTCGCCTTTTGTTCCTAAACTTAATGTAAGTTGATATTTACATGTCACTTTGATAACAATTCATGTTATTTTTACAAAGACTTTAGAATGGAAGTCATATTTTTTTCTTTAGAATCACTTCATACCTCTAATATGAAATGGTTGTCATTAAATGTTGATTTAAAACTGTGTGCTATTATTCAATGAGGAAGAAAATTCATTGATTATGTGAAATTTCTAATGCTGGAATGCCAGCCTCAAGAGGTAAAAAATTTTCCCTGACATCTTTATGCCTAGAAAGATAGGCATTTTAATTTACTAATTTGGTTGGTGTTAGCATTGTATAATACTATATGTAGGAAAAGGGTATGCTGTAGCCAAACAGGTCTTGAATGTGAATTTTCACCTCAGTGTGGGTTCACAGTCATGCCAATATTTTTATAGTTAAGTTAAACTTGTTTTTTTCTGGATAAGCTATATTGATACATAGCTCATAACAAATAAATGACAATGAGGGTATAGGAAAAGTAAATAAATCCAAATGTTGTTGATTGGTATACAGCGAGCAGAATTAGCCCTGTCTTCTACAGCTGTCCCTCCTCATGCAAATGATTTCTGTAAACTTAGTCAAAGAAAATATTTGGGATACCTTGAATTGTTTATTCATTCAGCAAGCACATTGAGTACCTATTTGTACCAGCCATTTATTTTTGCTAAATGCTTTTAAGAAACTCAGTGTAGTTGGGGAGAGAGATAAATAACGAGACTTTCAATTAGTCTTGTGGTGGAGATGAGTTAGGGTACTCTAAGAGAATGTAGGAAGCAGCATACCTAATGAGTAATGTGAAGGAGATGAGTTGTCAGAGAAGACTTATCTCTACTTGTCTCTTCTGGCTTTTATAGAAAGAATAGTTTAGTATAACAGGGTTTTTTTTTGAGTGCCAAACCGTATGAAATTAAGATTAGGAGCAGATTTTGCTCACTTCATTTGAGTTCACTATCATTCCTTGATATTTTGAAAAATTGTATTAAACTTACATGGAACTGGCCTTAATCATGGGGTAAGGCTGCCTAAGTCTGTGTACATATTTGGAAAACTTTCGAAGTATTTTTTTTCATAAGTGAGACAAATGGGTGTTTTATGTTTAAAGACTTAGACACCTGGTCTTGACACCTTGTGAGGTGCCAGATGTAAGATGTTTCCCAGGCATACTTGTAACACTTCTGTGAAGTTGTATTTCAGAAATGCAAACCAGTGTAGGAGACTTAATTTTATTTGTGAGATGGATTTTAAAGCAAGTTGACCAATAAAATTTATTTAAAAAGTTTTGTTATTTTTTTTATTGTTTGACTATAGTTATCCCCATTTTTCCCTCCTTACCCTCCCCTGCCCTACCCAACCCCCACCTCCCACAATCAATCCTCCCCCCGCATTATCTTTGTCCATGAGTCCTTTATATGTGTTTTGTTACTTATCTGATATTGAATATTCTTTTTTAAATTATCAACCCATTTATTTATTCAGTAAGTAATGAATACTTGCAATATGCTAGATATTGTTCCAGGTACTGGAGATGCATGTATGTTTTTATTGCTAGTATTATCATACTCACTGGAACAGAGTTGTTATAATCAACTAATGCCCAATATGTGTGTTCATAGTGAGACCAGGGTTATAGAAATTTTGTCACATTTCCACATGTTTAGATGATGGGTTGTTGGATCAATTCTTTCATCATTACTGACAGTGTTTTTTTGTTTGTTTAACTTATTCACCATCTTACCAAAACATGAGCAGCAAAAAATAGAGCAATTGGAGGAGCCAAAACTGGAAATACATAGTTCTAAAAGACACAGTGTCTAACAGATACTGTAAGTAAAGGAAAACCAAGGAGTTAACTAGTACTCTCAAAGAAAGGAGGTGGGGGGAGGTGGTAAAGGGCAAAGGAGGTCAAATGTATGGTGATGGAAGGAGATTTGACTTTGGGTGGTGAATATACAATGCAATATACAGATGATATATTATAGAATTATACACTTGAAACTTATATAGTCTTATTAACCAATGTCGCTGCAATATATTTAAATAAATAAATAAATGTATATCAAAGTTATTAATAAAAGAAGAAACAAGTAGTAACCCTAGGTTTATTTTCTCTGTTGTGTTATTCTATGTTATTTTAAAAAACATTCAGTTGTTGGCCCCCCAGTCTTTTTTAATTTTTATTTTTAAAATTATTTTTAATTGTTATTCTATTACATATGTCCCAATTTTTCCTGCTTTTACCCCCTTGACCTATCCTAACATCCCCCTCCCGTAGTCAGTTCCCACACTTTTGTCCATGTCTGTGGGTCATTCAGATTTTTCATATGCATTTACCAATAATACAAGTCCACTTTAAAGTAACACTCTATAGCTCAATGGGTAGCATAGACATCCTATAACAGAATATTCCCCGTTCCTCCCTGCCATCCCCTTATGATATTGCTGTCATTTATTTCACTTATCTATAAGCTATAATCACCAAATACATCACTACTATTATTATTGAGAAACTTATCTATTAGATCTATTAAAATACAGAATAAAGATTTTATTTCACCTGTATTTCTTTCTTTCTGGCCTACATCATTTTCCTTCTCTCTGAAGAACTTCTTTTAACATTCCTTTTTTTTTCTTTAATATATTTTATTGATTATGCTATTACAGATGTCCCATTTCCCCCTTCACTCCCCTCCACTCTGTACACCCACTCCCACCCACATTCCCCCTTTAGTCATGTCCATGTGTCATACATATAAGTTCTTTAGCTTCTACATTTCTCATACTGTTCTTACCCTCCCCCTATCTATTTTCAACCTACATTCTATGCTACTTATTCTCTGTACCTTTTCCTCCTCTCTCCTCCTCCCACTCCCCTGTTGCTAACCCTCCGTGTGATCTCCATTTCTGTGGTTCTGTTCCTGTTCTAGTTGTTTGCTTAGTTTCTTTTGGTTTTGCTTTAGGTGTGGTTGTTAATAATTGTGAGTTTGCTGTCCTTTTACTATCCATGGTTTTTTTTTTATCTTCTTTTCTTAGATAAGTCCCTTTAACATTTCATAAAAGAAGGGCTTGGTGATGATGAACTCCTTTAACTTGATCTTATCTGAGAAGCACTTTATCTGCCCTTCCATTCTAAATGAAAGCTTTGCTGGATAGAGTAATCTGGGATATAGGTCCTTGTCTTTCATGACTGAAAATACTTCTTTCCATCCCATTCCTGCCTGTAAGGTCTCTTTTGAGAAATCAGCTGGCAGTCTGATGGGAACTCCTTTGTAGGTTACTGTCCCCTTATCTCTTGCTGCTTCTAGGATTCTCTCCTTTATTTTTACCTTAGCTAATGTAATTCTGATGTGCCTTGGTGTGTTTCTTCTTGGGTCCAACTTCTTCGGGACTCTCTGAGCTTCCTGGATTTCCTGGAAGTCTATTTCCTTTGCCAGAATGGGGAAGTTCTCCTTTATTATTTGTTCAAATATGTGTTCAATCTGTGGCTTTTCCTCTTCCCCTTCTGGTACCCCAATAATTCAGATGTTGGAATGTTTAAAGATGTCCTGGAGGTTCCTAAGCTTCTCCTCGATTTTTTGAATTCTTATTTCTCCATTCTTTCCTGTTTGGTTGTTTTTTTCTTCCTTCTGGTCCACTCCATTTTTTTTTAGTCCTAGTTTCCTTCCCATCACTATTGGTTCTCTGTGCATTTTCCTTCATTTCTTTTATGGTAACCTGCATTTTTTCATCTAATTTGCGCCCAGAATCAACCAATTCCGTGAGCTTCCTGATCACCAGTGTTTTGAACTGTGCATCTGATAGATTGGCTATCTCTTGGTCGCTTAAGATGATGAGTCCTGGGGCATTGATCTGTTCTTCTGTTTGAGACATGTCTCTCTCTCTCTCTCTTGTTTTTTTTTCCGGTCTAGTCGCTTCTGTTATGGTGAGGGGCGGAGCCTTAGGTGTTCACCAGGGCTGGGCATCCCAGTCGCTAGATTGTGACGTTATATGTGGGGGCAGGGGTGGGAGGGAACAATGGCGGCAGCTCCCTTCTCTGTGGGACCTCAGTCCCTTCTCTGGGATTCTGGGTTGCACGCTCTGCCCTGCTCCACAATCGCCGCCTCACTGGGTCTGCCAGCTGCCGCTTGCGTACTCAGGGTCCACCTGCTGTGATCTTGAGCACCCCAGATGTCTTATGCACCCCCAGTTGCCTTATGCGCCCAACTCTCTTTGCTTTCCTCATCGTGACCTGCGCTCGGCTACTCCTCTCTGCCCCTCCTACCAGTCTGGATGAACGGGTCTACTTCAACTTCTTGGCTGTCCTACTTCCATTCAGATAAATTCTCTGTCAGTTCTGGGTGTTATTCTGCCTCTAAATTGTTCTTGTTCTAATCTTGGTTGTGCGTGGAGGTATGGTGCGTCCACCTATGCCTCCATCTTGGCCAGATCTTAACATTCCTTTCAAGGCAAGTCTACTGGTGACAAATTCCTTCAATTTGTATTTGAGAAAATGTCTCTCACTTTTGAAGGACAATTTCACTGGATACAGAATTCTTGGTTGTTTTTTTCTTTTAATGCTTTAAATGCTTTACTGTATTTTCTTCTTGGCCGCATGTAATCTGAATAAAAATCGGATGTAATCCTTAATTTTTTCCCTGTCTAGATGAGGTGTTCTTTTTTCCTCTGGCTTCTTTCAAAGTTTTCTTGTTGTCTTTGATTTTCTGTATTTTGATTGTGATATGCTTCACTATAGATTTTTGGGGGGTATTTGTCCAGCTTGGTGTTTTTTTAGTTACCTGGATATGTGTTTTGGTGTCTGTCATTAATTTTGTAAAAATTCTTATATATTATTACCTCAAGTATTTCCTCTCCTGTTATATCCATAAAATAGCATATTATACCTTTTATAATTGCTCCTCAGCTCTTGACTATTCTGTTCTTTTTTTCCTTGTTTTTCAGTTTTGGAAGTTCCTACTGACATTTCTTCAAGTTCACTATTTTTCCTTCTCCGTGTCTTGTGTACTAATGAGCCTATCAAATGCAATCTTCATTTATATTACTATGATTTTGATTTCTAACATTTCTTTTCAGTTCTTTCTTAGAGTTTCCAACCTTTCTGTTTAGATTATTCCTGTGTTCTTAGGCCCCTCAGCGTATTAATCATAGTTACTTTAAATTCCTGGTCTGATTATTCCAAAATTGCTGTCATATCTGAACCTAGTTCTGATGCTTGCTTTGACTTTCCAGATTATATTTTCTACCTTTTGACTTCTTTGTAACTCTTTGTTAAAAGCTGGACATGATGTGTAGAGTAAAAGGAACTGAGGCCTTGAGAGTGAGGGTTTGGTTTATCAGTCTAACAGTTACACTGTGTTCACTGTTTGCTGTGGCTGAAGTGTTAGAAGATAAACTTTCTTTACTGTTGTTTCTGTCTCCTCTGTTGTCTTTGTGTTTTCTCATGGATACATTAAATAGAGCCTGAGGCTTGCAATTCTTTCAACTGCACTCTCCTGTTACTTTACTGGAGCCCTGTTGAGATGGTCGTAAGATGTGGGGGCAATGGAAGCATGTTCTATGTTTAGGTCTCATTCTTTGCGTGAACGTAAGGTAAGTATTTCCTTTCCTCCATTTTGAAGGTTAGAGGGAGCTGGAGTTGGTTATTATATTTGCTGCAGGTTGAAGGCTCTAGGGGCCTTTTTATTTTTATATGTTTTGTATTTTTATTGTTGTTGAGTTATAGTTGTCCCGCCTTTTCCCCTATTGCTCCCCCCTACCCTATCTCCTCACCCCCACAGCCAATCCCTCCCTTGTTAAAGGACAATCGAAGACTCTGGGTGTATTTCAAAGTATCATTCATCTTTTAAGTGTCTCCTGAGGTCGCATTCATTTTATTTCAAAACAGATAATCTGTGTCTTAATGTTTAATGTGCTGTATTTCATTCTAAAAATCTTTACTTTCTTAAGTTTATCATAGAGCCAGAGAACTATGGCATTTGAGTTATTAGTCTCTTTCCTGGTACAGTTTGTTATTAGTCATAGCACTTTTTGCAGTTAATACACACGCACTTTCCATCTCTTCTTTTTGAATTAAGCATAGACTAGAACACATTAATATCATAAGAGAAATTTTAAAACTCAGGTAGTAAAGATGAAGTAATTTTATCTTTTGCTCTGTATCTCAGTGTTGGCAGAGCACTGGGAAGCACCCGTGTTTGGGAGCCAGTGCAGCAGGGGCAGGGAGCCTGGCAGGTGAGGGTTTCAGGAAAGAGGAAACTAATGGGACCAAACTGAGTAGTGAGTTAATGAGCAAGGCAAGGACTAAAATTTGCACTGAAAACTCACTTTTCTTTATAAAAATAGGATACTTGACATGAAAGGGTTAACAGGTACTTAACCAAATAAGGTCCCTAGGGCACACATCTCAGCACAGATAAAAAGCCTTGGTAGAGTAGGCCTTAATTAAGCAGCAGAGATGGTAACATAAAACGTTTATAACACATAACATAAAGTAGATTCTTATCAGCAGACATACAACCATCTTTCAGAAATGGTAGTGAGTTTACCTGATCTGGCACTGTAAAATCAGTCATCTGAATCTATTCGTATAATCGAGGATAAGGGAAATCAACCTTTAACTTTTTTTTATACATTCCAAAAAATGCTTCATCATAGAAGAAAAAAACTTCTTTTCAATCATGCAATGTTGTTTTTGATCATAGAATCCAATCAAAATCCTTAACTTTGAGTATTTTTGTTGAAAATACAAGTTTTGAGTTGAGATACTTGATTGATTTATAACCTTTAAAAAATTTTGTTAAAAATTGGTAACAGTGGAAAACTTGGGGAAGAGTCTTTACACCAAGGTTCCTATGAATCGAAGCTAGAAAAATATAGTATTCCCATAACATATTTAGTCATTGTTTATATTTAACAGTGGTTTTGTGGTTTTATAAAAGATGTACTCATAGGAATATTAAACCCCATATCTTCTTAAAAGAGATAGTTTGAAATTCTTATTTTGGAAACTAATATATTACTTTTATAACTTATCTTTTGCTTTTATTCTGAGAGGCTAGTTGTTTTCACAGAATTAGCCTACATATAAATGTTAATTCTATAAACAGATATATAAATATCAGTATAAATTCTATAGATGTATACAATTATTTGCCTATAGATATGCTAAATATATACATGCTAAATCTGTCCATAGAAACCAATTATGTAAGTGCATGGTAAATATATCCTTAGTTTCAGTGGCAAGCTCATCTTGGCTTCAGCTGAGTGAACCTAATCCCTGGATTTAGGGAGCTGGTTAGAGTGAGGAGGTGACAGCATCGCCTTCCCAATTCCCCGTGAAAGGAGCAAAGCACAGCTTCCCTGATACAGAACCATAGACATATTTGAAAGCATACCATGTAAGTTTCTCCTACTTTCATTCTGATACCCCTTATTTCGCTTTCTCCTGCTTCACATGGTCTTGTCATATACTTCCATTTTAAGGCCTAGAGTACTGTGCTTTGATACAATCGAAATGTCTTATACACAAATTATCTTCTTTAGCATTTGAAATTTTAATATTTAACACATAGCAATGTAAAGTTTAAGGTAGCATATTATGTTTCAGGAAAATGTCCTTTACTTTGTCTGTTAGGATTTATGACATTGTTAAGATAAGATATTTCTGTGCCATTGTTTGAAAGGAGATTTTGTGGATTTGTTTATTTACTTGGTGTTGTGTTGTCAAGGACACTTTATGTTTGTAGTTCTAGGGTCCTTACATGTATCTGGTCAGTTGGTTTCATGGTATCCACGTTTTAAAATGTTGTCTTTACTGTCTTATATTCTGATTATGAAATGGAAAAGTTTTACTTGAAGTTATAACCTCTTATATATCCCCTACTGTCTCTACATGGCTTGTTATGTGGAGAATTTGGAATGCCCCATAGTTGAAGTTTTGCTTAGAATCAGCATCTCTGTGAATCTGTATTCTCTTTTATTGAAAAATTTCTTCTTAACTGGAGGTTTGAAAATATAAACCTTACTCTTTTTTTCTGGAAACCACAGAATCCACAAAATGGTATTGTTATCAGCTTATGGGAAAACAAAGTGACTAATACAGCTCATATGAGAAAGAAGAGTGGGAACTTCTTTATTCCACATGTGCTTGTGATTTAAGCATTGTCAACTTTCAAAAAACAGTTACAGCCTCCATGGGAGCCAGTGGTGGCTGCATTCTCTCCACCCCTGCCCCCCCCGCCCTAAATTGCCACACACCTTTCCTCCTGTGACCTGATAGAGCCACCCCTTGGACAGGAAAACTTGGTGCACTAATGAAACTGTACAATGTCATTTGACGTACTTCCTTTTAAAAATTTATCCCTTTTGAATTTAATGGGACTTTGTGATTTTTTAATTTAATGTCTAGCTTTGAAAAGAGTTAGAGCTATGCCAGTAAATAATCTTGGGGTAGGAATATCCTTGAATCATGAACCCATTCCTTTTTGAGGTCTTTTTAATTTGTATTACCAGAAAGTAAAAGGTCCTTCCCTGAAATTTTGTGTGAGGCTCTTTTTAAAAAGAGTATTTTTTACTTCTTAACTTAGCCCCAAAGTTCTCTTCATTTGAAATTAACTTAGTTTTTTGGCTTTAATGATACATATATCTTGTTTTGACATTTAAAAATTTCCCTTCAAAAAATGAAATTCTTATTCTATTTACTAGTATAGAAAAATAATGAACTGTTACAGGTTTTGATTTTTATTATAAACCATTTAACAACTTAAAACCTTTTTTAAGCCTATGTTAAGGTTATTTGTGCAACCCTTTTGGTATTCTTTTCAACTCTTTCTGGGCTTTGAAAAGGCATTTTCTAGTTAAATTACAATGATAAATTCACATATTATGCATTCTTTTCTCAGAGATCAGTTTCCAATAAATAGTATGTTAGAGTTCTGAGGACTCAAACGCTGCATGAAGAGACATGTCTTATTTTGTTTTGCCTATTGGTTCTTAAAACCATTTGGGGGCAAAGATTTCTATTTTTGCAAAAATCTTAGTTAATGTGTTTCTGAGAAACCCACTTTCTCAGATGTTTCTCATCACTAATAGGCTGTAGGATCACTTTGGCCAGAGGAAAGTGTAGTGGTTAAATAAGATTTTTCTTGCATAAAGATCAAGCTTTTATTTTTTTATTTGGAGGAGGGTTTTAGGAAGAAGAGGGATTTTGATCATTTACCCAGAAATCTGAAACCTAATGTTTTCTGTAGTTTAGCTAGGAAGTCCAAAAAAAATGAAGAGTACTAATTTATATTATAGTATAAAAAAACATATATAGTCCGGTAAGAAATATAATTTGTAGTGTGTATGTCTTAGAAAACCAAATAAGAATTTCCTGTGCAAATTAATTGAAGTATGATAGTTCATTTTACTGACCAGATAGTGCAAATCTTTTTCTCTTTTTGCCACTTTAGCACTGTTTTTAATTAAATTTATTGAGGTGACATTGGTCAAAAGGATCATATAGGTTTTAAGTGTGCATTTCTATGATGCATCATCTGTATGTTGCATTGTGTGCCCACCACCCAAGTCTCTCACCGTATATTTGGCCCCCTTTGCCCTTTACTACCCCCCACCCCCTTCCCTCTGGTAACCAACATACTGTTTCAGTTTTGTATCCCGTATATGAGTGAGGTCATATGGCTCTTAGCTTTCTGTGACTGACTTATTTCTTTTAGAAAAATATTGTCAAAATGTTGTCAATATTCATCCATGTTGTCTCAAATGACAGTATTTCATCTTTTCTTATGACTGAGTAGTATTCCACAGTATGTACGTACCATATCCGCTTTATCCAGTCCTCTGTTGAATCTAGTCTCAACAAATTCAAGAATATTGAAATTAGATCAAGTATATTTTCTGACCACAGTGCTTTGAAATTAGAAATCAGCTGCAAAAGAATGTAAAAAAAATCCACAAATATGTGAAGATTAAACAACATACTACTAAAGAATGACTGGGTCAAATAAGAAATAAAAGGTGAGATCAGAAGACACATGGAGACAAATGAGAATGACAGTATGGCATGTCAAAACTTCTGGGTTGCGACAAAAGCAGTAATAGGAGGGAATTTTATATCATTGCAAGCCCATATTAAGAAACAAGAGAAATCCCAAATAAACAACTTAACATTACATCTTAAATAAACTAGAAAATGAAGAACAAAGGCAGCCCAAAGTCAACAGAAGAAAGGAAATAATAGCCCTGGCTGGCGTAGCTCAGTGGATTGAGCTTGGGCTGTGAACAAAAGTGTCGCAGGTTCGATTCTCAGCCAGGGTACATGCCTGGTTTGCAGGCCATAACCCCCAGCAACTGCATATTGATGTTTCTCTGTCTCTCTCTATCTCCCTCCCTTCCCTCTCTAAAAATAAATAAATGAAATCTTAAAAAAAAAAGAAAGGAAATAATAAAAAATAGAGGAAAATTGAATGAAACAGAATAAAAAGACTAAAAAATTAGTCTTTTTAAAGTCTAAAGTCTTTATAAAATAATAAGAAATTAATACAACAAAGAGCTGGTTCTTTGAAAAACTTAATAAAATTGACAAGCCCTTGACTAGATTCACTAAGGAAAAAAGAGAAAAGACTCATATAAACAAAATCAGAAATGGAGACAACTGTACTTGAAAAACAATGAAAAATAAAATAAAATTCTTTAATTAAAATAAAGAAATGAAAGAGGAGAAGTTACCACAGACATCACAGGTATACAAAGAATCACACTAGAATACTATGAAAGACTAAATGCCACCAAATTCAGTAGCCTAGAAGAAATGGATATGTTCGTAGAAATATATAACCTTCCTAGGCTGAATTGTGATCGTGAAGAATTGGAGAATCTACATAGACCAATAAACAGTGAGGAAACTGAAACAACCATTAAAAGTCTCCCCCCAAAATAAAGACTAGGACCAGATGGTTTTACTAGTGAATTCTACCAAACATTCAAAGAAGATTTCCAACCTAATGTTCTCAAACACTGACAAAAGAATTGAAGAAGAAGCAATACTTCCTAATACTTTTTATGAGGCCAACATAACCCTGAAACAAAAATCTGACATGGATAAAACATAAAAAGAAAACTATAGACCAATATATCTGATGAATATACGTGCAAAAATCCTAAAGAAAATCCCGGCACTATTTTTGATGTACTATCTTGGTTTTTCTTTTTATTGGGAGGATTAAAGGATGAGATATATGATCTATTTGCAAAAATGCATTGCAGAGGTCCTCTGGGTGTGTATTTCATATGGGGTTTTGGAACAATACAAAAGTTATTTTTCTTCCTATGGAGAAATATGGAATTTTGGAATGAGACAGAAAATATATGTCAAAAAGTTAATGGAGACTTTTAGTTTTACAGGCATATACTTATTCCAGAAGTTTATATTTGGCAAAACTCCTGGTTTTAAAACTGGAGATAGTGAATAGTATCATATTACTCCAAAGATTGACTGGGTCATTCTTAAACACTAAAAACACCAATTGCTCTTCCATATTCTCATGAACCTGATCTCTGAAAACAAGAATGCAAGAAGTATGCATTAGTTTCTAAGCTTCTTCCTTGAGCTTTCTTCATAGATTGATTCATTTCTGAATTTAATTATTCCAAATTTTAGAAAACTATTAATGAAAAAAGGGGGAACTGGTGAGTATTTCTGGGAAAATAATTTCAGGAAGAAAATGTCAATTTAAAAAAGAATACAAGCTATGTCTTGACTTATGTAGTATCTTGGGAAAATTTTATGATATTGTTTGACTGATTCTTTATATTTTCCCAAAGTAAACTAATAGAACAATCTCAAGATTTGTAGACTATGAAGTCCAAATATATTCTACACTTTATGATAGAAAAGGCATTTAATCAAAGCCTCCCAATAATGTTTTTCCAGTGTTACAGTTTATATTCCTTATTGTTACCTGTGTATGTAATTTATTATAAGCAAAAAAAGCCAAAACCTAAATGGGTAGAGGAACAAGTTTTAGAATGAAGATTAATCATTGACAAAGATAATCAGACTGAAACTATTCATTATCAGTGAGGATTTTATTTGAGATCACTCTACATTTACCCACATGCTATAATACCTACTAAATATACACATATGTTTAAGGACAGGAGCAATAAACAGGTAATTGCTTATGCAGTCATGGTTTCATATGTCCTTGAGCTTAATCACAACTCTGGTGATAAATAAGGAAATCACGCTGGGCAAACAAGACTAGGATTTATTGAGTGCTTGTTATGTGCCAGAGGTTTTTCCAAGAGCTTATGTTATTTTAATTCCTCACACCTGTGAAGTAAGTACTATTCTTATGCCCATTTCAAAGATGAAGAAACTGAGGTTTAGGGGAATTAAATCACCTGCCCAACATCCAGAAGTAGTAAGAAGAGCTGGGATACAAATTCAAGCAGTTGGATTCAGCAGGGGCTTGAGCTGTAACCCACTTAGTCACATCAGTTTGAAGTGGAGTTGAAGGGTGAAAAGTGTATTGAGAGTGATGCCTGTGAAACATAAACAGGGAGGGGAAAGTGTTGGGAAGGGAAAACCTGCAGACTGTAATGCACATCTGGGAAGCAGAATTGGGCAGAGAGGGCCTCAGGCTATAATATACATCTGACCCTCCCATCAACCCTCCACCAACCCTCCTGGGGAGCTCCGGTGCAAAGAGGGCTTGTTAGATGAGTTCTGCATTGAGTCAAAACGACCAGGCCCCAGTACTACTGCTATGCCGAGAAATTGACTGGGGAGTCCTGGGAGAGCATGGCTTTGGATGGAATGCTGGAGCAATCTTAAGACACTGAAGCTGGAGGCAGTTATCTAACTGCACTCCTAGGCAAGTTATTTTTTTGTGAAAAAGGGCAATTCCAGCAGCACCTTTTCACAGCTGCCCAGCATTGTACTGCCAGTTTGCAGATACCAGATTGACAAAAATGTTTAAATTTAACGGAGCCAAATGCTTGTGAAACTGTGGATGAATATGTACACAACTTGCAGGAGTGCAGCTTCATAAAACACTTTGGTAATATAGTTTAGATTATCATAACCTACTGCACGGCACTTGCACCATGGAGAAACTTGTTCATAAGGAGACATGTACAGAAATTTTCACAGCAACATTGTAGTAATGAAGAATTGGAAGCAATCTAAATATCTATCAACTGAAAATTGATAGATTGTGGTCTAGACATACCATGCAATATTGTATAGTACATAAATATTGAAGGAATTGGTGCTTCATATGTCCACAGGAATATTTCTAATAATCATAGAATTGAGGAAAAAATGGTAAAAGGAGACATTTAGACTGAGCTCTTAATAATGGCAGCATACTGTCATGTCACAAGAATCAGATAGCATTGAACACTCATCAGATTCATATGCAGTTATCCATGTATGTAAAGTTTAAAAACAATATCATATTTGCTTTTGGATGTTAGACATTTGTAGTAAATGTATAGCGTGCATGGGAATGATAAAGAGCAAACTTAGGAGAGTGGTTACCTGGGGGAGGTGGGACTCAGAAGGGACAGAGGGAGTTTCAATTATGTATGACCTTTTTTATGGCCTGAAATAAATATGGTCTAATGTTAACATATAAAATTGTGTAGGGGGCACATGGATGTTAATATTTCTAAAAATTTTCTCTATGGTTAAAATATTTTGTCAAAATATGTATGTATGTATTTAGTGGTGAAATCATAGGTACATGTCTAAAACTTATATTTACATGCAGACGTCCTATTTATATACAGTTCCAAATAATGTAATACATTCAAGGAAGTTCAATATCATTACATTGAAATCCTTTATTAAAAATTTTAAAATATTTTATTTATTTATTTTTAGAGAGAGTAGAAGGGAAAAAGAAAGAGAGGTAGAGATACATCAATATGTGAGAGAAATATTGATGGGTTGCCTTTCAGCCCACAACCCAGGCATGTGCCCTGACTGGTAATCAAACTGGTGACCCTTTGGTTCACAGGCTGGTGCTCAGTCCACAGAGCCACACTAGCTGGAGCTATTAAAATTTTTTATAACACAAAAATGTAAATAATTAAAAAAATTTTAACCTGGCAGTCTTTTGTAGAAATTAATAAGATGCTCAAAATGTATAAGGAAATGTAGAGGACTTAGAGAATGGAATAGCTAAAACAATTTTGAAAAAGAAGAATAAAGTTGGAGGACTTACACTCCTTAAATCTAAAACTTAAGAAACTACAGTAAATTAATATAGTGTGATAATGGTATAAGGCAGTAAAACAATAAACACAGTAGATCAATAGAAAATAATAGAAAGTCCAGAAGCAGACCAATGTGCATATGATTGAGCCTAGATGAAGTATCAGGGTGATTCAGGAGGAAGAGGATAGTTCTTTTAAGAAACAGTCTTTGAAAAATTAGATATCCGTAAGGAAAACATGAACCTCAAACCATTATCTAAACCCCACACAAATCACTCAAAATGGATCATAAAGCTAAAATTTTATCACTTTAAAAGCAAATATAAAAGAAAAACCTTTGTGCCTTTGGGTTTGGCAAATATTTCTTACGGAAAGCACAAGTCATAAAAGAAAAAAATGTTAAATTAGACTTTAGTAAAATTAAAAATAATGCTCTTCAAAAGATAATGCTAAGAAAATGACAAGGTAAGCCACAGATTGAGGAAAATAGTCAGAATCATATACCTGATAAATTACTTTTACCCAGAATATATCTAAAAAATTCTTAAAACTCAATAATAAGACAAAGAACCCAATTTTTAAAATTAGCAAAGATTTGAAACAACACAAGGATCATTAAGTACATGTACGCTCATTAGTCATGAGGGAAATGCAAATTAAATTCACAATGAGATGCCATTACATACCATTAGATGGTTGAAATTTAAGACTGATACCAAGTGTTATAAGTTTTTGGAGCAACTGAAACTCATACATTGTCGGTGGGCATGTAAAATGGCAGAACCCACAATGGAAACTGGCAGTTGTATTCTTTACATATCTACCATACTACCAAGCAATTTCATTCATTGGTATTTTCAAAAGAGAAATGCAAACTTTTAAAAACCTTTTTTAGTTTTTAATTGCAGTTGACATACAATATCATATTAGTTTCAAGTGTACACCCCAGTGATTAAATATTATATACCTTACTAAGTGATATCCTGATAAATCTTGAACCTCTCTGATACCATATATAATATTATTGATTATATTTTTATGCTCTATTTTACATTCTCATGACTATTCTGTTGCTACCCATTTGTACTTCTTAATCCCTTTATCTTTTTCACTGAATTCCCCAACCCTTCTCCCTTCTGGCAACCATGAAAATATTCTCTGTATCTGTGATTCTGTTTCTGTTCTACTTGTTTGTTTATTATGTCTTTTAGATTCAACTGTTGATAGCTATGTATTTTTTGCCATTTTATTGTTCATTTCATATAATTCTTGTTTGATGGTGATGAACTCCTTTAGCTTTTTCTTTGTCTGGGAAGCTCTTTATATGTCTTTTGATTCTAAATTATAGCTTTGATGGATAATCTTGGTTATAGATCCTTGCTTAACCACTTTGAATATTTTTGCCAATCCCTTCTAGCCTGCAAAGTTTCTGTTGAGAAATCATCTGACAATCTTATGGGAGCTACCTTTTAGGTAACTAACTGCTTTTTCTTTTGTTGATTTTAAGATTCTCTCTTTGTCTGCAATATTTTGCATTTTAATTACTCTGTGATTTGGTGTGGCCCCCTTTGGGTTCCTTTTGTTTGGGATTCTCTGCACTTCCTGGACTTGTAGGTCTATTTCTTCCACCAGGTTAGGGAAGGTTTTTTTTGTCATTTTTTCAGATAGGTTTTCAATTTCTTGCTCTCTCTTTTCTCCTACCAGTACCCCTGTGATGCAAATGTTGATATACTTGAAGTTATCCCAGAGGCTTCTTTCACCATTCTCATTTTTTTTGGATTTTCTTTTTCTATTTGCTATTTTGATTGGGTGTTTTTTGAATCCTTATATTCCAAATCACTGTTTCCACTTTTTACTTCATCCTCTCTACTGTTGATTCCCTGTAAATTATTCATTTCAGTTAGTGTATCCTTCATTTCTAACTTGTTCTTTTTTATGGTTTCTATGTCCTTTTTATGCTGTTGAAGTTCTAAGTTTACCTGCTCTTCCCCTAAGTTCAGTGAGCATCCTTATGACCAGTGTTTTGAACTTTGCATCTAGTAGATTGCTTGTCTCCATTTTATTTAGTTCTTCTTCTGGACTTTTGTTCTTTTCTTTCTTTTGGGATGTTTCTTTGTCTCATCATTTTGGCAGCCTCCCTGTGTTTGCTTCTATGTACTAGGTAGAGCTGCTACATCTCCTGGGCTTGGTAGATTGGCCTAATGTAGTAGGTATCCTGGAGTGTCCAGTGATACATCCTCCCCATTTACCTGAGCTGGGAACTCCAGGTATGCTCCCTCATATGGGCTATGTATATCCTCCTGTTGTAGTTGAGCCTTGATTACTTGTTGACACCTCAATGGGAGGGATTTACCCCCAGACTGACTGACTACAAGGACTGGCTGAGACTACCGTGGAGGATCAGCTATACAGGGTTCCACCCCACAGAGAAGAACTTACTTCAGTGGGGCTCTGGTGCCTGCTGAGTCCATCCTTTGAGTGTATCACTTGTGGAGGCACTGAGGCGCTACTCATTCTGAAGCTGTTCACTGAATGTTTTGGCTCTGGGGCCTCCCAGGAGTTGTATGCCAAGGTCAGCCACCACTAGTATTCTGCCTGGGGCCATCAAATGAGCTACAAAGTGATCCTCAGATAGTTGCTACCTTTTCTGGGCTTGGAGGTACCTAGGAGAAGACAAGCTATGAAGTAAGGCTGGTTGCTGCTAGTACCGGTTTTGGAGCCACTTAGCGAGAGATATGGGGTATGCCAAGGACAGATGTTGTTTGTTTGAGAGATTTTTAAGAAAGTCTGAGCCATGAGGCAAGACAGGCCATTTGTATTAAAAGCCACTGGAAACAGCTTGGGTGGGCCCACACATTGGTGGTCCAGGGTCTCAGGGAAGTGCTTTTGAATCTCTGCCAAAAATCAGTTTGCCGTATTTGTATAGGTCTAATAGGCACAATTCTAAAAGTTAAAAAAAAAGACATGTAAAATTCATTTTCATAATTCTGTATATCTAAAATATTAACTTTTTACTGTGCAGTAGATATAAAAAAAGTTATTGATGAGAACAGTGTTCACCAGGTTGATGAGACACAGATATGGCACCTGCCTCCTGGCTGTTGAGGGAAAGGGCCCAGAAAAGGAACTGTGGCCTCTGCTAGCACTTCTGTCTGGCAGCAGTCTGCCCCTCCAGCTCATGCTCTGATGCCAGACACTTCAGTGCCTCCCTGTATTTCCCTGGTGTCTTTTGAGCAGCTGCCCCAGTGCTGAAGCCAGAGGGAATGACTCCCAGTAAGTTCCTGGGACTCCTGAAGCCCTCTGTCTCACTGAGCCATAATCCCTGCTAGTTTTTACAGCCAGAAGCCATGGGGACTTGTCCTCCCAGCACTAGAACCCTGGGCCAGGGGGTTTGGTGTGGCACTAGGACTCCTAACTACTCAGGGGGACCTCTGTAGCTGAAATATCCCTCTCAATTTTCATCTGCCCTGTAGGACCAGCCTGCTCCTTGTCTCCATTCCTCCTACCAATCTCATTTTGGCTTATTCTTTATATCCTTAGTTGTAGAACTTCTGTTCAGCTAGATTTCAGTCAATGTTTAGTTGTACTTTTGATGTGATTGTGCAAGGATGTGAGTACCACATTTACCTATGCCATGATCTTGACCAGAAGCTGAGAAATGCGAACTTAAAAACATTCATAGCAGCTTTATTTGTAATATCCTCAGACTGGAATCAGCCCAAATGTTTGTTTGTCATAATGTACCCAAATTGTGGTATAGCAATGTAAAGGGCTACTGTTCAGCAATAAAAAAGAATTAATGATTTATGCAACATGAATGAATTTCAAAAACTCATCCCAGACAATAGAGGCCCAATACAAAAAGATTTAATTTATATTATTCCATTTATTTGAAAGTCAAGAAAAGATTAATATATTCTGTAGTGATAGAAAGTAGATTAGTGGTTGCCTGTGGGCCAGTGTTAGGCTGGGGATTGGGCTACAAAAGAGTTTTTTGGATGTTGATAACAATATTCTGTGTTTTGCTTATAGAGGTGGTTGCACAAGTACGCATTTACCGAAATTCATTAAATCGTGCACCTAAAATGATGCTCTTCATTGTACATAAATCATGTGTCATTAAAAGTGATTTTAAAGAAAGCAAGGCACAGAAAAAATCTTAGCTTGACATGAAACTCTTATAGTAACTAATTGTTTATCTACAGAACTTGATAGATTTTGTCATTTATTATTCAGTATTTAGATTTCCCAGTCACTTTCTTTATTTTTCTCCTTTCTAAAGAATGCTCCACCTTTGGCAGTTTCATAACTCAGTATAAAACCTAATGGAGTGTGAAAAATAAAACAAGAATGCGACGTTTCTATTGGTTGGTTAGGCTGTTTGAGTGAGGATGTTGATACTATTGCTTTTTGTAAAACGTTATCAAGTGTCATGTATCTGTGCTCCTGTTCCCCAAATATTCTCCAGTGGATTATCAATGGTGACGTGTATCACATACATGCAGTATCTGTGTGTAAATATAAAGAGAAAAATACGTGTGAAATTGACTCAGTGTATCTCCTGACCTTTTTTTAAATCAGCCTCCTGTTGTTCAGAAGTGAGCATGGAATTCTAATACTCTTAAAAATATGAACTGTAATTATCTGTTTCAGAGGTTATTTATGTTCTCACACATCTGTAAAAAACAGGTGACCAAAGCGTGCTTGTCAGGGCCACACAGCATTCACGCAGCTTGCCGTGTACGCTTGCCTCACGGACAGTCGTGGTTCCATCCCGAGGCCTTATTGGAGGGGCTGCACCTGCTCTCCATGTGGGTCTCACTGAGAGCAGATTGACCAGATTTTTACATCCTCACTTTCATTGATCAGATTCGTGACAGAATAGCTTTTTCAGCACCTCAATGTTTTGCATAGTAGTAGATGGCCTGCGCTGTTCATCTGGCCTCTGGTGAGTATACTTCCTTAATTTTTTTTTATTGATTCAGAATTACAGAAGGAGTTCTCAGAAGGATAGTAGAAAGACTGAGAGTTTGATCCAAAAGACTCAATTTGTAAGTGAAGAGGCAGTACTCACATCCAGGTATTTAGATCTTAAGGGAATTAGAATGTTAACTTCATTTTAAGTGTTCTTTTCAGTAACTATTGTTTTAGGCACAGAAAGTACTTGTCATAGCTTATGTTTCTCAGTGGTACCAGAATAAAATTGTATTTTACAAATGATAAGTTATCATACTCCTACACACCCCTGCAGTAGTCAACTCAGTAAACTACTGAAAATCCTCCTTCCGCCACAGACATAGATTTGTTAGTCAGATTTTAAAATCGTCAATTTGGCAGAGACAGAGTTGCATTCTTGAAAGTTTAGACTGAAATTTGAGTGACTTTGTTAATTCAAGAAAATGTCAGAGACAACTCTACTTAAACAATAAAAAATATTTTAAAAAGTCAGAGTCATTTAAAAGTGGTTTAATAGAAAAGAAAGTTAAAACAATTCTTAGAACCACATCATGTTTTGTTCCTAAGAATTGTTTAGAATGTAGCAGGAATTCTGCAATAGAATTCTAATTTTAGTATGTTGGATTAAATCACTTCAACTAATTATTGAACTAATTTAAGGGGGGGGCATGCACATGCAAGTTAATGTATGTACAGGTGCCAATAGAGACAGTTTGGGCTTAAAACACCTTCCATACCCCTGGAACATGTGATGGTTTAGTTCATGTGGGAAGAAAGAGCTTATTAACAAAGCAGGGAAAATGATACTTTGGTATTTGTATTAGTATTAGACAAACGTACTCCCCTAAGAAATATTATTATTATGGAATTATAAATATATAAAACTTCAAGACACATTATTAGTAGGTGAGTTCTAGTTATAGAAGATGGTTAGTGTTCAGATTTTGATAGTGGCCCAGATGATTGGGCCAGAGAGACCAGATTTGTAATTTACCGTCAGCTATTTGTACCGTCAGCTATTTCTAAACATGTAGTTCTCAGATTTTTCTTTAATATTATATATAGATTTCTGTTATTGAGTGGCATAAGAATGGATAGCATTTTTCAAAGTTTTTATATAGCTATACGTTCAAAGTCCTTTTTCAGTTTGATTTTGAGGTCTCACTAAAAAAAGTGGTGTGATTTTTTTTTTAAACTAAGTTAGAATCGAAATGAGTGTTATCTCTTTCCAAGTAATAATACCCTGGGACTCTACAGTGACCAGTGCTAATATTCACAGTACTTTTGGAATTCCTTTTTGAAGACTACCTTTACAACCTATAACAATTCTTTGAAAGTTCACAAAGGCGACACTTTAAGACAAATCCTTTGAGGCTAACATTGATTCTGGAGAATAGATAGAATAAGGACATTGATCCAAGTCAGTATTTGAATCTTGTTCATAAAATATTTCTTCAAATCCAGTATTGCTAACTAATAAAGAGGGGAGAAAATCACCTACAAGATAGAACTATGAAGTGATGAAATGATTTTTTAATGCAAATATAAATTTCATGTGTTTATTTTTATATCTAAACGTACTGAGATGACATTGGTTAATAAGATTATATAGGTTTCAAGTACACATTTCTGTGATACATGTTCTGTATGTTGCACTGTGTGCCCATCACCCAAGGTCAGGTCATCTTCCATCACCACATCTTTGCTCCCTTTACATTTTACTGCCTCTCACCCCTTCCCTCTAGTAACCACCGTACTGTTGTCTGTGTCTGTGGGTTTCAGTTTTATATCCCACATATGAGTGAAATTTTATGTTTCTTAGCTTTTTGTGAGTGACTTATTTTGCTCAGCATGAATAATTTTAAACTCACTTTGAAAGTAGTTCAGGAGTTACAGCATCATTGAATAAATATATAGTCAGAAAGTGGACTCTCTGAAGGGCAATGTACATATTCAGTTGAATATATAAATTCTGACAAATTTCTCTGAAAATATTCTGTATTTTTATAGTCTGAAATAAGATGAAGTTATTTTCCTACATAAAAAAAGGTCTGCTGGCACAAGTGGCCATTGTACTAGGTCTTTCTGGCTTTTTTCTTAGGCGACGCTACTCACTAAGGTGCCTATTCCTGCAATCCCGGGTGTCATTTAACCTTCCTGGGCATTGCTTGTTGCTAAATGGTCTCCAAGGAATTTTTGAGCTTTATGGCTCTGATAATATGTAGCAAAATAACATACAGTTCTCTTTGCTACTCTAAACTTGATCCTTTGTGTTTTGTGGAAGTTGTTGGCTTTTAGAAATAAACAGTTTGACTAGACTAAACTGAGAAGGAGACATAGACTGATGTAGTGATTCAATCTGCTTAAGTAAATGGCACGATTGGGGTTGGGGATAAGGAATTTACTGGAACATGCATTTGAGGAGTCTTTTAATTCTCTATGGTAAGTTTGCAGATTAGGTTTATAAAAGTATTTCCTAAATTTCTGGATCCTTTGTGTGAGGGCATTTTGGGCATGAGAAGTTGTGCAGACCAAAATACAATGGCTTGTTGGAGGACAGATCAGTCAGTTGTTAGAGCCAAAGTTGCCAGAGGGATTTACCTGTGCTTCTCTCAACCACAGAGACCAGGGTGCACCCTGGCCCCTCCCATGCACCCATGTCCTCACTGTCTACCTTTGCTTCATTCTTAGAAAATATTGCTTCACATTGTTGTTATTCTTAGTCTTCTGTTAAAGTGTAAAAATGACATGTCATTTGTCCATTTTCACATTTCTTTGACATACTTCATGCTTTTCATACTTGATGTTTTATATTTCATCTCCCCTAAACCAAACTTCAAACACTCCCCTTTCTCTCAAACCTTTCCACCATGCCTTTGGAGACCTATTTCTTAATGAAAGGAATTACGTCCTCACTTTTTCACTAGATATTTCCTTTACCTCCTTGCTTTACGGAAACATGGCTCACATTTAAGACCTTCACTTTTCCCTCAGTGCTTTCAAATAGCAATTCCCATTGGCCCACACGATATTTTAGGGCTGGGAGATGAGATCATGTTTCCTCCCCTTCATCCCTTTGAGACTGCTAGTACTCCCTCCTTATGTTCGTCTCCCCACCCCACATACACTTCTTTCATGTCTTTGTCTGTTGGGTTTATCACATCTTATCTTCGCCCAATGTCTTAACTACTCTCCTGTTTTAACCATTCTTTCCCATTTTCAAAGTTGTGCTCTTAACCCACTTTAATTTCCACATCAGTGACCTTTTCTGTATGCTGTCCTTTCTTGTTCTTAAGATCTTCATTTCTGATGTCCTTTAGTGTCCCACCACTGTAGATACCCACTCATGGCTGTATCATGGATCTTAGCTTCACCTGCAGCTGCTCAGACTTTGAAGTTCTAAAGTCATATATCTTAATTTCTCACAACTTCCTTTGCTTACAGATCTCTAA
Organism: Phyllostomus hastatus; assembly: GCF_019186645.2. Taxonomy (NCBI): domain Eukaryota; kingdom Metazoa; phylum Chordata; class Mammalia; order Chiroptera; family Phyllostomidae; genus Phyllostomus; species Phyllostomus hastatus. The sequence continues at coordinate 37,269,827 of NW_025333872.1, read as the reverse complement.
GGTTGCTAACAAGCAGCATATGTAAAGCAGAACCTGTGATCTTCCTGCTTCTTCCTCTGAGGTTTCACATTTTTTAATATGCTGTATCCTCTACCAAGTTGCCAAGCTAGAAATTTGGAATACATCCTTGATTTCTTCTCCCTCATCATCCACTTCTCTTCATCACCATTTTCTTTCAAGTTGCAGATCTGGAGTTTTGTAGCAGCCTCCTAAGGAAACTTCCTGCATCTAGTCCTGCCCCCTCTTATCCATTCTTCACCGTAACCACACAGAATTAATCTAAAGTGGAAATTGATCACATCACAGTTTAATGTTCCACTCTTACTATCAACTAAGAATCCCTGAACACAGATTGGAGGCCCTGCATGTCTGGCTCTGTTTACCTCTCTAGCCTAATTCTTGTCTCTCTCCCTTCAAACCCTGTGATTTAGTCACATTTAACTTATTTCAGTTCCTGGAATATACCATGGATTTATTGAACTTTGGACCTTTGAGGATGTTCCCTGTGCTTCACAATTCTCCCCCTTCCTGTTAGCTTGGCAAAGTCCTTGCTCATCCTTCAGGCTTTAGCTTTCTTTAGGAAGCTTATTCTAATCCCCTTATTCTGGATAGGTGCTCCTCTGTTTTGGCATCCTGAATTTCCTCTGTTATAGTACTTATTAAACTGTGTTGTAATCTCTATTTACTGTATTCTGCATAAGACTGTAACTTTTTGAGGGCAGAAATGTGTCCACAGCACCTAGAACAATTCCTGATACCTAGTAGATGTTCAGTGTATCACTTGATAAATGAATAAATAAGGGAAGAAAGAAAGGATTTTCTTTTTGGGACTAGCAGGAGATAAGGTTAGATGGGATCTCATTGCATAGGACCTGCTTTAAAATTAGCATGACAAGTTTCTTTTTTTTAGTGTGAAAACTTATTTCATTGTGGATGAGAAAAAGTGAGGAAACTAATCAGGAGATTGTACTACTTTTGCAATCATGTGGTCCAAAGATCCTTGAACTGTAAATCATAGTTATTAATATGAAAGGTGTATCAGAAGAAGGCATAACAGAATTTGACCACTAAAATGTAAGGTGGAAGGTTAAATAGAAAACGATTATAGTATTTTGGCACTTTTTGTGCCAATTATGGAAATAGGGAAATTTGGATAATAAATTTTGTAAGGAAGAAATTTCAGAATTTCTAGCATTTTTGTATTTACATATTAAATTAAATTCATAAGGGAAAACATTTCACTGTTTATAGAGTAATTTTTAAATGATTTTTAGTAGAAGATACTAAATGGCAATTTTATTTATAAATGCAGCGTCAGAATTTCTTGAATTTAACTCATAATCTCACAAACTTTTTTTTTTTGAGTCTCAGTCAATGCTTGAACAAAATAGTTACATTTTTTCCTAATTCATTGCTTGTCTTGGATATAAAAGAATTATGATTTTTTGATACTATAGATGCTTTTATAGAAATTCATTTCTGAGAAAGGATGGTTGACAACATATAGGAATATTATCATAAACATTTATTCATCATTAAAGAAAAAAATTATAATATAACATTTCTCCAAGTTTTTCTTCTTATTATTTTGACAACATAGAGTTGGAGTTTCTTTGAGAAATCAGCAATAGAGGTAGAGACTTAGAATAACTTGCCTTCTAGTTACTTCTAGATGATTGCTGGATCCCTTAAGGAAAGATTATAGGGGGAAAAGAATGGATGATTATTGCTAAGTCCTTGTAAACTTCCCTGTCACAGAAATATTTAAGAAGTGCCATCAAAATATAATAGAAGGAATTATAAGAGAGATGAAAAGACTATCTAAATGTTACAAAATAATACAAAAATAAAGTAGTAGGCATTGGAGCCACATTACAGGGAATTAACAGAGTGAACACATGTTCATCTGCTTGTCTTACCTATAAAAAAGGATTAAATTTGAATGGCTAAAGAGAACATCAGTTAACTTTAAATTACTTGTCCTGGCATTCAAGACTATTCATAGTCTGAAACTCAGTGACTGGTATTGATCTTCTGAAGGTCCTCAAAGTAATGTCCTCAGTGTCCTCCAGCACAGACTGTGAGACCTCTGTGATTTTATTGCCTGTTTCATTCTTTTTCTCATTTGAATCTGTGCAAGGACTCATCATAAGCCTCACTTAATTCATGTGGTCTTCCTAAAACTCTATAGTTATAGCTAATCTGCACCACTGATTTTGCTTTTAATTTGGACCTTTGACATTATTTTTTTTCTTACATCTTTTGTCTTTCCAATGAGACTGTAAGCATTTTAAGGGCAGCATCCATGTTTTCTATTTACTGCTCAATTCTTTGAGCTCCCTCAGACCTTAGTTACATTGTTAAAAAAAAGTTTTTGCACAGCAAAGGAATCGTCAACAAAATAAAAAGACAACCCATAGAATGGGAGAACATATTCATCGATACATCTGATAAGGGCTTAATATTCAAAACTTATAAAGTACTTACAAAATTCAACACCAAAATAATAAACAACCCAATTAAAAAATGGGCAAAGGACCTGAGTAGGCACTTCTCCAAAGAGGACATACAGATGGCCAGTAGACATATGAAAGATACTCAATATCACTTAATCATCAGAGAAATGCAAATAAAAACCGCAATGAGTGCCTCATGCCTTTCAGAATGGCTATCATCAGTATATTAACAAACAACAAGTTCTGGCAATGATGTGGAAAAAGGGAAACCCTTGTGCACTGTTGGTGGGAATGCAGACTGGTATAGCCACTGTGGAAAGCAGTATGGAGATACCTAAAAAAATTAAAAATGGATCTGCTTTTTGACACAGTGATCCCACTTCTGGGAATATATCTGAAGGAACCCAAAACACTAATTTGAAAAAACTTAAGCACCCCAGTGTTCATAGCAGCATTATTTATAATTACTGTAATATGGAAGCAGCCCAAGTGTCTATCAGTAGATGAGTGGATAAAACAACTATGGGACATTTATACAGTGGAATACTACTTGGCTATAAAAAAGAAAATTTTACCATTTACAACAGTATGGATAGACCTGGAGAACATTATGCTAAGTGAAATAAGCCAATCAGAGAAAGACAAATACCGTATGATTTCACTCATATGTGGAATCTAAGGAACAAACTGAACTAAAAGGAAAAACAGAGACAGACTCATAGATGGAGAACAGATGACAGCTAGTGGTAGGGAGGTGAGGGGGTGGAGGGATTGAGCCAAAAAAAACAAAAAGGACCCTTGGACGTGGACAACGAGGTGTGGATGGCTGAGGGGAGGCGGGGTATAAGGGGAATAAATGGTAATGGAAAAAATATAATAAAGATTGTATATTTTTAAAAAATGAGTAAATTGGAATCAATTTTCTCACCCATCAGAACTAAAGTGCTCTGTATCTTGAATGTTGCATAGTGCCAGGTATGTAATAACTCCCAAAACAAATAAAAAATCCCAAAACATTTCATTATATCTCTTGGGGAAAAATCAAAATGTCTTTCCACCACTCTCCTCACCCCAGCCACCACTACCTCCCACCCCTGATCCCACCCCCACCCCCCTTGGTTTTGTCCATGTGCCCTTTATAGATGTTCCTGAAACCCCTTCCCCCTTTTCTTTCATTATCCCCATCCACCTCCCCACTGGGTACTGTCAGTTTGTTCTTAAAATAAAATGTTTTTGGTTGACCAGGTTAGAGTGAATTCTTGGTAGTTTATAACCAAAGAAAGACTAATGTTTTCACCAATATCTGCCTATATACTTTCTGTAGTAAAAATATCTAATACATTGAATATACACAAATGCTAGTTTTATGACAAAATCATAAATCCCTTATTTTATCAGTACACTCTTTTTATTTTTAAATATACCGTTCACTTTATTGACTTGACCATGATGTTGGTGTTTGATGGGAGCCAGATACATAGTATTTTTTTTTAATTTTATTTTAATTGTTGTTGCAGTACACTTTTCTATCTTTTACTCCCATCCCAGCCCACCTATCCACATAGTAGTTTAAATACATGGGCCATGCAGGCCAGTTCAGACTTAACCACTTATTAGCAGTAAGAACTCAACCACAGCCCTTAATCTCTCTGAGCTCCTTTCTTTATCTGTAAAAGGGTTAATAACAATACATGCCTAACTGGCTTACTGAGAGAATTAATTGAGATAATCCCTATACACTGTGTCCAGCACTTAGTAAGTGCTAGGTATAGTTATTACTCACTGTAATAAGGTTTTTGTCTGATCAACAGTGACATGAGAGAAAATTCTCTACAATTCTTACATGTTAATTTTGTGGGTGGTATTTCTGTTAACTTTAAAACCATTTACACCCGCTATTTTACATGATATTTTGATCATAAAATAGTAGGCTCTTTTCATAGTTATGTAGAATTGAATTGGCTAACTTCCTTGTGTTCCACTGCTTATAATTTCATAGTGACCAGACTGATTCAGTCTGGCACAAAATATCCCTTCCATGGCTGCCTTTTATTATATGATGCAAGATGCTTGTATCACAAAATAAATTCAGAATGCCTGTCTAAATCTTTAGGAGTCAAATCAGAGTTAATTATCAGGTAAGAGAAAAGTCATGAATATAAAAGTGATATGTGGTATTCTTGCAGGGAATAATTTTAGAATAAGCTTTTGTAAATGATAAGGTATCTTGTACACCATTTTACTACCTATTCCTATGCCCTGATTTCACTTAGAAAACAGTATAAATTTATAGCCTAACCACACTGAGTCCTAAGCACTAAAAGCAAACCATATTGAGGGGATTTTGTCTTAACTACAGAGAAACTGTAACAAGCACAAAACCACAGGATCAAGTAAGTGGTAGATCCAGGAATAGAACTGAGAAGGCTCTGATTCCTCCTCACATGCTGAGACCACAAGGTTCTGCTGCTTTGGGATATAATGACAGATCATCTACTGCTGTAAGACCACTTGTATATGACACAATGGGAGCGAACCATACGAGGGCACTGTCTAAAAGCATGCACCCTTTACTATCAAGGCCTGCATGGAAACCAGAGATGTTGGGAAGGAGCCTTTATAAGTACCAGATGATTATTGACTGATATTTGTGTTTGAGGTAATCAGTTGCTACCACAAACTTTGTTTCTCTGCTGAGATTGTAAAAAAATATAATACTTTATAACCATGGAAATGCCAATACCCATTCTTAATAACCCTTTAGTAATTTTTAATAATGATAACTAAAGAGTTACCTAGAATGACATCACATGTATATAAGGAGCATAAAATGTCTGTTCCTTTCAAAGTTGACCTCACTCTCCTATTGTACTTTAAAATTTTTTTCTTTTGCCTGTAGTTGGTTCCCAGATTACTGAAATGGTTGGTTTGAAGGGTTTGTTCTGCTATTTTTTTGCTCTTTGGGGAACGGATTTGCCAATCTCCTCACTCAATCATGCCAGAAGTTTTTTTGCTGTTTTATATGGATGAAAATTACTTGTTTTTACTTATATTCTACTTTTCATTATATCACAGGCCTTTGTAAGTTTATTTTCTTTCTTCCTGAAATATACCCTTTAGAAGTTCCTTTAGTAAAAGTCCTTTGGTATCTATTTATCTAAAGATGTTGTCATTTCAGCCCTGGCTGATGTGGCTCAGTGGGTTGGGCATTGTTCTGCAAACTGGAAAGGTCACAGGTTCAATTCCCGGTAGGGGCACATGCCCGGGCTTCAGTCCAGGTTCCTGGTTGGGGGCAGGCAAGAGGCAGCCAATTGATGTTTGTCTCACACATCAATGTTTCTGTTCTTCTCTTTGTCCCTCCTTTCCCCCTTCTCAAATAAATAAATAAATAAACCTTAAAGATGTCATCATTTCAGCCTTACTCTTGGAGAATAGCTTTGCTACATACACTATTCTAGGATGACAATTATTTTCTCTTAGGCCTTTCAAAATATTTCACTGTCTGTAGCTTCTGTTGTTGCTATTAAATAATAAAAAAAATCTTGAGATAATGTGTGCTCATGTGCCAGTTTTTGTACACTGAGCACTTATATGTATCATTTCACTTAATCTAAATTTATTGTAATATGCCCCTATTTTCATGTCTCCTAATGGAGGAAAAGACACACAGAACAGTTAAAGATCCAGAATGACTGAGGAAGGAGGACAGGATTTCACCCCAGTAGCTCTGACTCTAGAACCTATGTTTTTGAACAACTGCCGTAGCCAAGCAAATACTTAAAGCAAATGACAGATAATAATATTGTAGTAACAATGTGTGATGCCAGGTGGGTACTTGAAATATTGGGGGGACCACTTTGTAAAGAATATGATTATCTAATCACTTTGCTGTATACCTCAACTAATACAAAATAGTATTAAAAAATAGAACGAGCGATAAATAACATTGCTAAATTTTAAAGTTATTTTAAAACTGTATTAATTACAAAAGGGAGGCTTTTTTTTCTGGATAGAGAGATGAGTAGACTAATCATCACTGTTAGACTATCATTACCTAGCAGTATCAACATGCGGAGCCTGTTTTCTCATATATAGGATGAAAATAATCCTATAGTGCCTTGTAGTGTGGTTGTAAAGAATAAATGACTGTACACACACACACACACACACACACACACACAAAGTGAAAAAATATTTGTTGTGATTAGCAGTAGTAGAATAAAAGAGAAAAGTTCAGAAACTGACCTGATGGTACATCAGAATATGGTATCTTACTGCAGGGGATGAGAGACAGGGTGGACTGTGGAGTAACCGGTGCTGGTGGAGTTGAGGGAATTACATCAAAAACAAATTCTGATCTTTCCTTTTGAAAAAAATCTATATCCAAATAGTAAAAAATAATACCAGATATAGCACTTAATTATTGTCTAAATCCATGATATCATTAAAATAAAAATGATTAATAGTTAAAATGTATGTGGAAAAGACACTGGTAAGCATACCATCAAGAGTAGAAATTATAAGTAAAAAGGTGGAAATATCTGACTCCCTAAAAATTTAAAATTTCTTTTGTAAAAACAGGAACTTTGTAAATGATTAATGGCACAATATAATAGAGTAAGAAATCTGTAATATATATAAAAGAAAGTTAATACCTTTAATTTGTAAAGAATTCTTAAGAAATAATAAAGGACCGTAAGAATAGGAAAATGAACCAAGTAACATATAATCTTCCAGAAAGAATGTAGATGACCAATAGACATGGAAAAATATGCTAAGCTTCACTAATAATCAATAAAATACAAATAAAAGTTCAGATACCAGTTTTTACTATGAATTTTATGTTATTAAAAAAGTTCATGAAGGACAAATATAATACACATTAGTAACCACAATGAAAGAAAAATAACTTAAATGTAAGGTGTTTCATTGGATCAGAAGAAGGAGACCTCATTTGTATCATGATAACAAGATGTGATGTTTTGAGATGATCCTTGAATTATAGGCATGATATTGACAAGAGATGAGAAATGAGGAAAAGTTATTGCTCTCTCTTCTCAGAGGTTTGGCAACAGGGTGGTGGGAGAAAGAATAATAACCATAGTTTTGATTTTGTCATGGTTGAGGAATGTGGTTTTAAAATCAGGGAGTTCTAAGAATTCTTGGAGACAAGAAGGGATGAGTGGAGAAGGTGAAATTGAAGTAGTCAATACAGAGAAGTAAAGTTGAAGTAATAAGGTCCTTAGAAAGATTAGAAACAAGGAAGTAAGAATACTTCTCAGAAGTAGAGAGGGAAAATATAAGTAAAAGTACAAAGATTTTTAAAAGTGGATGAGAGGTGGGAAAGCTAACATTGTTCAGAGTCTCTGGATAGCATTAATTTTAGTGAGGTAGTGACTGGTAAGGGATTGAGTGCTCCTGGGACAAGGAGAATAAAAAAAAGGTTGTAAAAGCTTCTTTGGGGTCATGTTGTGGACCAAAAAGCAATGAAAACAAGTATTGTAGGACTTGATTAAAGTCCTTGGCTGGGACTCGATAGTATGGACTTATGTGCCGTCTAAGTGGACTGAGGGGGTTATTCAGAGTGAGGGAAAACAAGGGGACAAGGGAGTCTAGGGAGACAGTCAGTGCACTGTTGAAATCACCGTCTTTGGCATTCAGAGCTGAAGCAAGATGGAATGAATGAGGAAAGGAAGGACCAAGATGAAGATATCACATGCTAGAGAAAGAATGCAACAGATGGAGGACAAGGGTAGAGACAGAGAGAGGAGTATTTCAGAATTTAAAGTCTTGGCAATAGAACTTTTAGACCATTAACTTCTTCCTCATAATTCATATTTTATTAGCTATCCTTTGCTCATATGGGAATTATTTTACTATTTGTATTTGGGCCAAAATATTTTTTTTACCATGAGAGTACTATTATTTTTTAATTACATAAGTTTTAGGTGTACATTATCATTAGACATTTGTGTACATTACAAAGTGATCACCTCCAAAAATCTAGTGGCCATCGTTGTGCACCTTACACCCTTTATCCCTGTTACCTGCACCCCAATCCCCTTTCCCTCTGGTAACCACCTGTCTGTTCTCTGTATCTATGAGTTTGTTTTGCTTTATTTTTTAAGATTACACATATGGGTGAAATCATACGGTATTTGTCTTTTTCCTTCTGACTGATTTTATTTAGCATTATATCCTCAAGGTATATCCATGTTGTCACAAATAGCAAGATTTTATTCTTTTTATGGCTGAGTAGTATTCCACTATATATACATGAGCAAAGAATAGCTAATAACATATGAATTAAGAGGAAGAAGCTAATGGCCTAAAAGTTCTATTGCCAAGATCTTAAATTCTGAAATACTCTTCTGTCTGTCTCTAGCCCCATCTTTCATCTGTTCCACTGACTCTTTCTCCAGCACACAGTATCATATTTGTGTATCTCACATCTTCTTTATCCATTCATCCACTGATGGACACTATGTTTTGTTTGGCTCTTGTAAACAATGCTGCAATAAATATGGAGGTATATATATTTTTTTGAATTAGTGTTTTTACATTCTTCAGATATATATCCAGAAGTGGAATAACTGAATATAGTTGTTCTCTTCTTAATTTTTTGAGGAATCATCATACCATTTTGCTTAGTGGCTACACTGATTTACAATCCCACCAACAGTGTACAAGGCATCCCTTTTCTCCACAGCTTTTTATTTATTGTCTTTTTGATGATAGCCATTCGAACAGGTATGAGGGGATATCTCACTGAGGTTTTGATTTACATCCCCCTAATGATTAGTGATGTTGAACATCTTTTCATGTGCCTATTCATCATCTGTAAAATATTATTTCTTTTGAAGACCTAATGGACTATTGTAGAAACTTTTCTGAGCAAATGAGCAACATTACCAAAAAGACTTTGATATAAAGAAAAGGAAATGGAAGAGGAATGTAAGAAGGAAAATATTTTAATGCTGATGAAAAAGCTAGCAGTTTCATAGGAATTTGTTTTCTTAGGTAACTGTAGAAAATAAATATTTTTAAAGAAGGGGAGATTAAATATGAAGAAAAATTATAAGAGTAATTGTGATTTACATTGGGAAATTTTTGCTTATATTTGAGAATTCAATCAAAAGAGAAAAATGTGTTAGAGTCTTAATGTAGTAACTAAGTTTTTTAAAAAAATCTTTTTGACTAGGCTAACATTTTTAATTTCATTAATAAAAACAATTGATATAGAAAACTTCTGTAACCTACTTAGTGCCTATGCTTTAAAAATTAAATGAAAGGAACTTGTTTTTGTTTCTTGCTAGATGGTAGAGAAATTATGCAAATCTCCCCTCCCCAGTTTACCAGTTGCTGAAGGCTTTCTTTGTGTATAAAATTGTACCTTGAGATTAAATGAGAAAATATTTATAAATCATAATAATTCAACAAGTATTTGTTGAGTACTTACAGGTATTGTGGGAATGTAGTGAATTCAATTTTGGACTTTTTAGTATGAGGTACATTCAAATAAAATAATCCAGCTGGCCATGGAATAGACAGGTCTGGGGTTCACAGGGCTAGACTGTAAATGCGTATTTGGGAGTCAGTATTTATAGTTGGTTAAAACCATGAGTGTGATTGCGAGTCTGTCAGGACACACACACGCACGCAGTGGAACAAGGGTGGAGTCATGGGAAACGCCAGCGTTTAAGGGCTGAGGATTCCATGAGGTAAAAGAAGAAATGATCAGAAGTCTGGGAAAAGGCCCAGAAAAATATGATATCACAGAAGTACAGGAAATAGAGCTTCAAGAAAAAAAGACAATCACCATGCAACAAAGAGTGTTAATAAGTTAAGGACTGAAACAGTGTTCATTGGAGTTTTAGTCAGGAAATATTTTAACTTCAGAACAGAAATTCCAGTAGAGTCCTGAGGGCATGGGTAAACTGAGGGGACTGAGAAGTGTGTAAGAGATTGACCGTGAACCACGGTCATGAAATGGAAAGGTAGAAAAACATAGGGTCAAGGGAACGTTTTCTCTTTAATGAGAGCTGCAAGCTGAGTGATCGTGTAAGAGGAACTTGTCCAGAAGAAGGAGCTGTAAAGTGAGAGAGGGAGCTAATTGAGAAGGCTCCCTCTCCGTTGGAGTGAGAATGTGGGCACCAGCGGGAAGTCACCTAGAACCAGGAAGAGAACACCTTGTCCACTGAGGCCTGAGGAATGGAGCTAAGGGTAGAGATGCAGGGAACAGTTGAGGGAAGTCATCCTTATGCCCTTACTATTCCAGGAAGTAGGAGACAAGTGAAGAGGTCTGGATTTAAAAGGATTGAGGAAGGTTAGGGATGGCCACTGGATGTAACAGAGGTGGCAGCTGACCATGGACATGTAAAAGGACTCAAATAGGGCAGCAGTGGGGACCCTGTATTAGCAAGGATGCCTGCAGCTTTATGGCTTTCTCTGGCAATTCTTGGATACTTGGCTTATCAAGAATTTTAATTTCTCTTGCCTTGGATGGATAAGGGGGTGGATGATCATATGAATAAAGGAACAGACAAACAAGTTAATTTCAGAAATAAAAACCTATCCTGTATAGTTCAAGGCTCAAAGCCTTCTGGTGCTTAGCCATGAATAGGAAATAAAAGCCAGAATCTTGGGCTAGAATTTTAAGGTTCCCAGCATAAAATTCTGACCTTATCTTTCACTTTGTATCTCCACATTATAGCTAATATTGACTTATTTTTGAAGAATTTTTTTCTTCTCTGACTTTCACCTCAGTTATTTTGCTTCTGCTATTTATTAAGCATGTAAAACCCCACATTTGAACTTTTGAAATGATAACTGTTTATTACAACTCAGTGCATTTGTTACCACAGCCAGAAGTAATATCTGCCCTCTTATCATCTATAACTCCTGTGTATACCCCTTTTGCATTACTTTTCATTTATTTCAAAGTATTTAGTTTCCATTACATTTTAAATTCTCTGATGATAGGGGCCACATTTTTATTATTACCTGTGTATTATTTCACGATACTAACATGCTTTTTCTGTAGTAAGCCTGCACCAAATCTTTGCTGAGCAGGCATTGTATCACATACTTACACCAAGTAGCAAGGTAGAACCTGTAAAAAATGTTTTGACTTTTCTCCAGGCTACTTTTAAAGATTTATTTTTAAATGTTATTTCATTAATCTCTTTTAATGTAATGTTTTATCCCATAGGTATGGCATGAATTGCCTTATCCAGTTTGAAGATTTTGCCAATAGAAATGCATTTCGTCTCCTGAGCAAGTATCAAAATCAATATTGCACATTCAATGATGATATTCAAGGTAATAAAATTTCACTGCATATGGGTCAAGAACAGTGTGTCCTGATGGTTGCCAGGGGGAGGGGGCTGATGGGTGAAAGCAAATAAGAGGCACACATTCCTAGGTATAAAATAAGGGAATGGGGGTACAATGCAGAGCAGAGGGAAGATAGTTGGTAATAGCATAATAGCTTTCTATGGTGACAGATGGCTACTAGGCTTACTGTGGTGACCACATTGCAAAGTATATAATGTGGAATCACTGTGTTGTACACCTGAAACTAATATTGTATACTGCTTATACTTTAATAAAAAAATTAAAAAGAATAATGTCTGCTAAAATTAGCTCATAATTTTACAATGATTCAAATTCAAGAAATATATACTAAATATCAGTTAAATGCCAAAAATTACATTTGAAGATTTCATATGTTATTTTTTGTTTCCTTTCTTATATTTGAGAAAAGTACTCTGTTACTCTAGAATGTACCATATAATCTGTGAGCTAGAGAATGAGCTCCCTGAAATCTGATGAAACCCCCAGTGATTATAGGTAACCAAAAACTGAAATTTATGGAAATGTATTGTTCATTGCTTACAAATAAGAGTACATATACTTTTCTCTTTAGCCTTTATCTCGGGCATACTTTCTAAGCTTCTCCCAAGCAGAAGCTGCCTGTATACATAGTCTGCTGCTTTTTACTACTTACCTTTGATAGACTGTAAATTCTTGGCTACCTCCTTTTGTCTATGGTACCTGTTTTTTTCCTTTAAACCCTTTTTTCGACCCTCTCTCAATCCACACCTAGCCAACTACCCTGCCCCCAAATCCAAAAGGTCCAAATGCAAAAAGAACCTCACTGCTCCTGTTCCTTTAAGGGCAGGTGGAGGGAGAAGCATAGGCAGAGGGCTTAAGGGGGACCATAATGAATATCGGCACCTCGGAAGCTCACAAATGCTTTCCACTGCACTCAACCCAGTGGACATTGTTTAGTGTTTACCTTACTGGAACTCTCAGCAGCACTGACATTGTTAAGCTCACTTGCTGCCCTAGAACACTCTCTTCTACTGACTCCCTTGTCACAACACTCTGTTGCCTTTCTTTGAACCTCTCTGACTGTCCCCTTTTTTTTCCCAGGTTCATCCTTTTCTGACTGACTATTAAATGACAGAATACTTTAATACTAAGTCCCAGGCCCTTCTCTCTTTGTCCTATTCTATCTTCTTAGGTATATGTTGCATTAGCAGGTTTATATTTCTAGCCCTGATATCTTTGAATTCCAGGTCCCTATACCCATTTGGTTATTTCAGGTCTCCTCTGGGATATCTCAAAGTTATCTCATACTCAGCCTTCCCAAAGTCAAACTCTTATTTCCCCACTAAACCCGATCTTCTCCTTCTCAGTGAGTTCCCGGTATCTCTCTCTCTTCTTCACCTCTCACTGCCAAATTCAGTTTATCACTAAACCCCCCTGATTTTTCTGGTGAAAGTCTGTCCCTTTCAGAGATTTCTTTCATTACCCTAATGTAAATTACTATCATCTCTCCTAAGCAATGGATATTTTCCTAAGAAATCTTTCTACATTTTCTTTTGCTTCCCTTCCTCGGTGTTATCTGCATACATTCTCTACAGTTTACCAGGGGCTGAGGATTTAGTGATAAACAAACCAACATTTTCTTTTTGTTATGAACAGCTGGTCATCTCATTTCTCCCTAGAATACTTTAATTTCAGTTAGGATAAAGATGAAAACCATCAATATGGCCCAGAATGCATAGTCTGATCCCTACCTCCCTCTCCAACCTCTTTGTTTTTGCCATTCCAGCCATAACATCCCTTTTCAGATCCAGAAATGAGTCAGGCTTCTTCTTATTGCAGTGTCTGCACAAATGCTGATCTCTCTTCCCAGAATATTCTCCCCTCTGCCCCCTGCTCTTTAAATTTCATCTGAGGCATAGCCTTCCTCTGACAATTCTTCCAGATAACTGTGTTTAGCTCAAATCCATCTACTACGGGCTCTCATTACACTGTTTATTTTTCCCTTGTGGTAGTAGGAGTGTTATGTATTTATGGAATTTAAAAATGAATATCTTCCTCTTTACTAAATTTTAAGTTCCATGAAGGGCAAGGGACATGTTTTACTCATCGTTATATCTTTAGCCATTAACACAGTGCCCAGTCCATGGAAGTGCTTAATGCTAATGGAATGAATGGATGCAGTATGGCTAAAGCAGGGGTTGGCAAACTACAGCCTATGGGCCAAGTTCAGCCCACTGTCTGTTTTTTGTAAAGTTTTATTGCAACGTAGTTATGCCCATTTGTTCATGCATCATTTATGATTGCTTTTGTGCTGAACAGCAGAGTTAGGTCTGGGACAGATTCCATGTGACCACAAATCCTAAAATATTTATTATCTCACCATGTACAGAAAGAGTTTGCCTATCTCTAGTCTAAGGGACTGAGTTTAAAAGAGTTGGTGAGAGTTGAAATAGGAATTAGGTTGGCTAAGGTAGGTTTGCATTTGGAGAAAATGCTCACATTGTTTTCAGTGTGGAGAAGAGATTGAGTAGGAGCAAATGTAAAACATGTTTTTATAATCCAGATACATGATGATGGTGCCTTGTTGTGGGAAAATGCCAGTGAAGATAGAAATAGATGATTGGTTGTTGATGACGTTGAGGAAAGAGTCAAGGATGGAGCATAGGTTTCTGTCTTGACGAACTGGTAGAATGGCAGGTCAGTAACTGAGAATGAGAAAAATGAGAGGCATTGTAACGTGTAGATGGTAAGACCTTGGACAGACTGATTTGCTTTGCCTCTTACTAGCTGTAGACTTTGATAAATTTACTTATCTCTCTGACTTTTAGTTTTCTTATCTATGGCAGAAAGTTACATAATATCTTTTTTTGTTTTCTTTGAAACAAGAGGTAGGATCAGGAGTTTGATGAGAATAAAGGAGGTCTGAAAGACCTGCTAGAAAGAACTAGAGAGCTGCTGACTATGAATCACAAAAGGGTTCAGTGATCCTGGGTGTTGAAGATCCAGCTGAACTTGAATATCACAAATATATCATGGCACCAGGCTGAGCAGCTTGAGCTCAAGAGTGTAGGAATAAGCAGGGCTGAGATGGTCAGTTGGATGTATCGAGGCTGGATGTTTTACTGTACTTGTCCAAAGAAAGAGCAGTGGGATAAGAGCCAAGGTTAAAGTGGTTGCCATAGCACTAACCTGGATAGGGAAGGAATTAGACATAAAAGGACAGAGAGAAAGGGTAAAATGGCCTAGACTGTCCCATTAGTTAAATAATAGTTATAATGGGGGTAACTGAATAAAGAACTGGAAAGATAGGAGATTATAGACCATGAGTGAAGCATGCTAATGTAGTACCTCCAAGAAGGATTGGATATAAGTGATGGTGAGCATCAAGATGAAACTGAGTGGGAAGGTCGCCACAGTAGAACAGATAGATGCCATTGGAAATGAAGCAGTCAAAGAAAAGTTTGAATGTAAAATAGGGATGATAATGTTTCTCTTAGAGAGTTTATATTGAGGACAAAATAGTTATTTCTGAAAATATCCTATCAATTAAACTGTATTTTATAAATATAATTTGAATGGAAACTATAATACAAAATGGGTAAGAGTACAAATTTTAAAAAAAATCACTATGCTAAAGTTCTTTAGTATGGCATAGTTATGAATATATAATGTGTTTAAAAACAATGAGTCTGGCCCTGACCAATGTGGCTCAGTTGGTGGCTCTGTTGCCCTGTAGTCACAGGTTCAATTCCCCATTAGGGCACATACCCAGTGTGTGGGTTCTAGTCCCAGGTGGGGCACATACAATAAGGCAGTAGATTGGAGTTTCTCTCTCTCACACTGATGTTTCTTTCTTTCTCTGGTTTTGTAAAAAAAAAAAATTCAATGGCAAAATGTCCTTGGGTGAGGAAATAAACAAATAATCAAATAAACACAATGAGTCTCTTTATACCTTTGAAGCACACTGAAGCACACCGAAGTAATTGGTCAATCTTTCTTCTCCTCGAATCCTTTGTGATGTTGGTTGTATTGTTACATTAGTGCCATTTTCATGACAAAGATCCCACATAATTTGAACTTTGTTTTCTTCTTTTTTGTATTAAACCTCTTCTTGAATATTTATTCATAAGAGGTGAATATTTGTAGGACATCAGAAAGGAAATACAAACCATCTAATTTTAATTAGATGGTTACCCTAACTTGAAGATACAATGTATGTGTATACATGATAGAGTATCTTTGGTGCTACAAACATAAGCTGTGTAACTCAGTGTCTCAAAGTCACGTAGTAATTCACTTTGCAGTGGTCCCTAAAATAGCCACCAATTAACTGTTGAACAAACCTGTACTGTCCTTTTCTAAATAGTCTATATCTTTTGAATTTGTAGGTCCCACAGAAATGTTCATATAGAAGTTAAAAACCAGTGTTACATAATTTTGAATCATTATGCAGAATTAATAGACATCAAACAAAATTAACAGTTATGAATTAGGGTAAGAATTCCTATCAACTAAGGAGAGAATTTAGACGTCAAGGCCTGGGCTGCATCGAATTAGTCAGGAGCACAAGAAATCAGAGACAGATGCCAAGGCAAGGCCGAGAGCCTGCGGGGCTTCCCTGAGGACCCATAGCAGAATGTTCTCTTCAGCAGGTCACCAGTGGAGGCATTCAGCAACTGGTTTTTCACTCCCACTAATCCGCCATAAAATATAATCTGCACATACATAGTCTATTTATTTTCATATAGGAGTCTTAGAGTATTATTACCTTAGCCAACAAAAAGAACGATTTGAGAAAAATGAATCTAATCTCTGATGAAAGAAATCTTTGGCAAGTTACTAGATTTCTGACTAGAAATGACCAAACCATTTTGTGCATTTCTCCATACCCAAAATAGTGTCATTAGTGACACATTTTTCCCATATGTTTCCATTTTACCTTTTTAACCTTATGTTTTTACCATTTTGCCCACAAGTGTAATAGTTTCCCCACTGTGGGCATAGAAATTTCCTTCCAGTGCCAACAAAAATAATTATGTAACTATTACAGTCTTACCATGTAAATAAATGTTTTTACTCTGTAGCCTTGGGGAAATTTTCTTATTTTCTTTTTTTTCTTTTTAACAGTGTGTTATTTAAAGATAATATTTTATGAAAATATTTGATTTTAAAAAATACTTAAAATTCTACTCTATTAACAATCTAAAATCATCTTAAATGATAGAAATTTTGGTTAAAAATTTATTTAAACCTTAATGCATTCTAATTATAAATTATTTTTCACTGAAAAAAAGTGTGAGTTAAATCTATTAAGAAATTGGGCATTTAATTAAATAACCTGGAGACCATCAAACTTTAGCAAATTCACCAAAAGAGTAGGTCTTACCTCTGGTCATTTAAAATCAACTGCAAAAAGAGTTTTTTTTCCCCCCTCTTAATAGCCTCTTTGGCTCCTAGTTTGATTGTTAAAATTTTTTAAAATAAGGTAAATGTATACTAATTTTATACAAAATACTTTGATAATTGAAAAGATAAAAATCAGACATGATCAAACAGATCAAACAGATATTTTACAAAAGAATGAATACCATTGCCTGGAAAACATATTTTAAAGTTTAACCATACCACTAACTTTTAAAAAAGCATATGAAACAGCAGAAGCTGGTATTCTTTATCAAGCTGGCAAAGATTTTTATTATCATCCCAACCGTTAATGATGTTTTTAAGGAAATGAGCACTCTCATACATTCAAGATAGAAATATAAATTACTAGAACTCCTAGAGAAGCAACTTGTGTCAAAAACCTTGAAAACATTCAGATCTTTTATCCAATAATTCTGTTTTTAGCAATTTATACTGAGCAAGTAAAGATGTGTAAAACAAATGTACAAGGATATTTATTTATCTATTTTAAATATTTTTTCCATTTTTAAAACAGATATAATTGACATGGGACACTGTATTGGTTTTAGTTGTATAACATAATGATTTGGTATATGTATATACTACAAAATGATTACCACAATAAATTTAGTTAACATCTATCACCACACAGAGTTACAATTTTTTTCTTTAAGATTTACTCTCAACAACTTTCAAATACAGTATTGTTAGCTATAGTCACCATGTTATATACTATGTCCCAGGACTTAATTGTCTTAAAACTGGAAGTTTGTATATTTTGACCCTCTTCACTCATTTAGCCCACCCTCCACCCCCAGCCTGTGGCAACCCCAGTCTGTTCTCTGTATCTATGAGTTTGGATTTTTGTTTTAGATTTAACATATAAGTGACATCATACAGTATTTGTGTTTCTCTCTCTGGTATATTTCACTTAGCATAGTGCTCTCAAGGTTCGTCCCTGTTGTCACAAATAGTAGGATTTTTTTCTTTCCTGTTGCTGAGTAATATTTCATTGTCACACATAGTGTTTTCTTATCTGCTCATCCACTCGTGGGCAGTTATGTTGTGTCCATATCTTGGCAATTGTAAATAATGCTTCAGTGAGCATGGAGGTGGCAGATATTTTATTTTTGAGACAGTGATTTCATTTTCTTCAGATAAATGTCTAGAAGTAGAATTGCTGGATCACAGGGTTGTTCTTTTTTAATTTTTTCAAGGAACCTCCATATTGTTTTCCATAGTCAGCCTCCCAGTTTACGTTCATGCCAACAGCACACAAGGGTTCCCTTTCTTCTACATCCATGCCAGTGCTTGCTATCTCCTACCTTTTCGATCATAGCCATACGAATAGTGTGAGGTGATACTTTATCATGGTTTTTTTCTTGCATTTCCCTGATGATTAGTGATGTTGAGTACCTGTTCACATACCTGTTGGCCATTAGTATATCTTCTTTGGAAAAATGTCTGTTCAGATAAGCATGTTTATTGTAATCTTATTTTTGATACAAAAAATTAGAATAATCTAAATATCCAGAAATAAAGGTTTGGATAAATAAATGATCATATATCTATACTATGGAATATTATATGAAATATTTTAAAATATATATAATTGATATAATGAGATAATCATAAGATAGTTTTAAGTGATGAAAATATATTAAAGTGGTAAGCATGGCTTGAGATATTTTTTTTTTTAAATTTTTTTTAGATTTTATTTATTTATTTTTAGAGAGGGAAGGGAGGGAGATAGAAAGAGAGAGAGAGAGAAACATCAATGTGCGGTTGCTGGGGGTTATGGCCTGCAACCCAGGCATGTACCCTGGCTGGGAATCGAACCTGGGACACTTTGGTTCCCAGCCCGCGCTCAATCCACTGAGCTATGCCAGCCAGGGTTGCTTGAGATATTTTTTATAAAATTCTCTTGAATTTGCATACATTAGGTATAGAAAAAATTATAAGAATATACATCAAAGATTTTGGTGTCCTAATTTGTCTAGTTACCACCAGCCCTATAACTCAAATCAGTTCCTCCCACTGCCCTCTGGATTTAGAATCTTTCAGCAACAACTTGGTGCCTATAATAAGTTATAATGATATGTAGTTATATAACTATGTGTAGTTACTATGAATATGTAGCAGAAGGCACTATGTGATCTCATCCTGACACTTCCCAGCTGCACATCACTTTACATTCTAATAAGCTGTTTTTGCTTCAGCAACACTGTAATACTTACAGTTTCACTGTTTTCTATGTTCCCTGTCATTTTACATTTTGGGAGTACACAAATGAAGCTTGTATTCTAGAACTTTACCATAAGGTGAGTTGGTTGAGCTATTTCCTCAAGGAATCCTCCTAAACAGATGTACTCCTCCCTCTGGTTCTTTTCTCTTAACACTGCTCAGATTCCATAGAACAGATTTTTCCAAGTTCTTTTCTGATATTAACTTTCTGTTAGGATTGGCTTCCTGCCATTGTTCTTTGAGCCAAGTGGGAGAAGAATGGGGGGGTCTCCATATTGTTTGTAAACTTTCAGTTAATCTTGTTTACAAGTGTGGCATCATTGCACACAATTATTCCTGGTGTCTTATAGCCCAGAGACCCTCTCTTGAAAATAAATTTTGAGTTTTTCTCTAGATCTCAGCGTAGGAGCATCAGTGGTGTGCTAGAGGGACAGGGAAGGATATCTGGGGTATGAATACTTAATAGATTTTTGACTAGCCTCCTGTTATTAGCCTCTTCTTCACCAACACCTCCACCCCTTTCTGAAGTACTTGGTGCCTCCTGTACCTAGGCCTTTTGAGGCTTTTGCTCGCTTCTTGGAATTCCCCATGACTGGCCAAGAATCCAGCTTTTCAAGTCTACTAGGTCAGTTGCCATTTGCCCATCTGCCCTCCAGCTCCTAAAATTTTAATGCTATTTTCTTCTGGTCTCCTTGATTTGGAAAAAAAAAATCTCCTTTCTGTTGTTTTAGTAGAGTTTGTTGGGAAGAAAAAAAGCAATATTATGTGTTCGGTCTCTCATTTTTAACACTTATTCCTGCCTCCATGTCTTTGCACACGTTTCCTGTGCAGGACAATGTGCCCTGCCATCTGAGGTCCAGGGCCTCTCACACTAGCCCTTCAGTCTGTGCTCAGGGAATGCACTCTGAATGCCTGGGCCCTGCCTAAACCGATGTACTCCTCTCTCTGCTGCTTCTAGTCCCTGTATTTTACCTGGTCTATTTATTCATTAGCACATGAGGAGTACAATTATTGGATTACACGTCAGTGTCTTTACTGGCTATTTATAGTAATTATAATCATACTAATAAATTATTGTCTTAGTAGGGATCATTTTTTGATAAAAGATAAGACTGACATTTAATAACCATAGCAAAGACACAACATAACTAACTGGTGATTCATTTTAATGTTAATGTTGTATTATACACAAATACAAATAGAAGTTTCTAAAGTTTTAAGAAGATTGAATCTCTTCAGTAGCTTACTTACAATGTTAAGCACTAAGTATTCTTTAAAACACAGTGATAGTACAAAGACAAACATTAGCCCTTCTTTCTCTGGTTGACTAAAAGTTTAGTTGTCAATCTCAAAACCAAAGTTATTTTGGAATAATTTAGTGTGAAAACTCACATTATTATGAAATATCACACTTACTCCTTGACTGCATTGTCACATTTACTCCTTGACTGCACTGACATTTAAATCAGGGTTATGCCAGAAGGTCAGACCAGGCCATGTATAAGAATCATGTTTAAGTATCTTTCGGGTAGTGAGAAAAATATCTGACTTTATTCTTTAATACTTTGTGTTTTAAAAATTTATGGTTGTTCAGATTACAGTTGTTCCGCCTTTTTCCCCTTGCTTCACCCCTATGAAGGTACTTACGTTTAGGTGTTTGATTATATCCTCAGAAAATATTATAGACTATACATTTAAATATAAGGCTCTGATATCCAGTGTAGACAGAGGCTTATTTTGTCTTAACTGGGATATGTGTGAACTTAAAACATTTTGAGCTATAATACAGAATGATCTAGCATAGTCATTGGCTATGGTCTATTATATGGTCTATTATAAATGGTCTAGCATTTATAATAGACATATAAAAATCAGTTTCCATATGTAGATAGGAGCTTTCAGAATATTTTATTGTCTATTCTTGTATGCACAGTTCTATTTAAAGTCAGAACAGTAATACAAGCAGAGATTGCTGATGATACTCCAACTTTGACTCTTCAGTGGGTCAATCTTGTGGTGCTGGTAGAGTCTCAGAGTTGGAAGGGAACTTAGAGTCCCTCAAATCCAAACTTCTGGCCAAGTTACTTCAAAAAAGTCCAAAATAGAGATGGCTTGAGATACTATTTGTAAATAAATACTAGTGACTAGATACCTGTATGTCTCTAGTTAAAATTCTTTTTTTCATGTATTTAACAATTGTAGTGAATATTTATAGATTTATGAGACAAATACCATTCTAATATTGCCCTGGTATCTTCCCTACAAAGATCAGCCATATATTTAAACAGACTTTGATTTTAAATAATCTATAGAAGAGCAGCTTTTGCACAAAGTATGACTTACTGTAGTTCATAATTTATTGCAATGGTGACTCAAAATTGCAAGCAAATGCTTGCATTTGCAACATGAGTTTGACTAAAAAACATGCAAACATACAGGTTTTCAGTAATTATAACTTATTGTGACCTTACTTATGACTACAAAATTCTATAAGAAAGAAACTAATAACCAAAAGATTGAAAAGAGCAAATATACTGTTTTTGGTGTTTGACATGCGTAACACTTCGTCGTCGTGCCATTCGTCAGGCCTATTCCAATCTATGGGGTGGTTGTAATTTAACTGAATGTGTATTTAAAGTTTAACTAGGTTTTATTACCCGGCTGAGTGATCTAGGAGTCATTGTAGGTAGACTGTCACTTTAGAAGAGTCAAATGTAGACACAGCTGGAAAGTACTGCAAGAAACTGCAAGATTTTATTTCAGACATGAACCATAAAGAAGTTGAACTATGTAATTATGTTCAAAGCAAAAGAACTGCTCTGTGATTTGTGGAAGCTTATATGGCAAAGTAATAAAATTAGAACTGGTGAAGTTTCTATGACCGAGAGGAAAACTCAACTTTTATCCTAAATAAATTTTACATTAATTTTGTCCAGCACCTTTGGGATGCCCCAATGATTATCATAGGTAAGAGGCCAATTAAAGAATGCTGCAACATCAGATTTTTAAATTACTTTTAACTGTTAATTTTTCAAATTGAAAGTTAAAACATTAAATGCCAAATTACCCAAAATATCATTACCACCAATGTTACTATCAACAAGCACTTACTGTGTGCCTACTTTGTGTAAGGGGATTGGTAATAGATCTCAGAGCCCCAAGAATAATTAGGTAGAAGAATCTAATAGCATTTAGTACTCTTATCTCATTTAGTACAACTATTTTGCAGATAGGGAAACTGATGTACAAAATAAAATTTTAAAGTAATTCAAGTAGTAAACAGGTTGAGCTGGAATTGACAGCAAAATCCAAACCCATGCTCTTACTCATTGCATCACCCAATTAAGTCACAGAATCTTCTTTTTGCAAAGTTTCAAGAGTATATGAAAATATCGAAGTCAATAGCCTGAGAATTTCACCTCATTTGCAAGGATGGGATCAGACAGCCATAGGTTCCTTTTTTTGTACCAGTTAACCTGTTATTTAATGATTTCAAGGTGTAAGTAAAGACTTGAGGCTCAGAAATGGGCAGCATCTGTGTGAGGATTACTCAAGGACAAATGTTACTTCTTTTAGGAACAGCATCTGTTGCAGTCGCAGGTGTCCTTGCAGCTCTTCGCATAACCAAGAACAAACTGTCTGATCAAACGGTACTATTCCAAGGAGCTGGAGAGGTACCTGCCTTACATAACCCTTATGTCCTCCTAAACTAATGAGCATGGAATACATTTTAATTATTCATTAACTTGAAGTTTGAGATATTTGCTCAGATTTTTAGTATGTTGCAAATATAGGTTTTATTGAAAGAGTCACAAATTAAGTAATTGAGCCATGTTAATTTTTCTTAGGAGACTTTCGAGGTGTAGAGATATTTTTCACAGTTTTAAATTGGTAAGATTATAGACGTTGCCATATGTTTTTATTATGTATATTTAAGGTGCCATGCAATAACAAAAAGTTTCCAATGTATGCTTATATATAACAGACTTTAAGAAATATTTAAGCCATGATATTTGATGCTAACTTTTACAATGTCCAGTGTCACACACAAAAGTTTTCTTAATTTGACTCACAGTTCAGTGTTCACACACATGATAATATTCAAGTTTATAGGAAAAATATTTTGAATTAGAGACTCATTGTTCATTACAACTGTTCACACACAAAAGAACCAAAACATTTTATATATTTGGGAGGAGATGGCAGGAAAACAAGAATTATGCTGTTTTCTTTTTCTATAAATTTTTCATTTGAAAGAAGAAAACTAGATTCTAATACTAATAATTCACCCCCAAAATAGAAATTAAAATGTCAGTTGAGTTTAGCTTCTTGTGGGAAAACTGTCAAAATCTGTTTAGGATGATAGGATGTAATAAATGGAGAAAAACTCTGTGGCTATATATATTTTAAGAAGCTTTATATTTACAAATACAATTATGAATAAATATATAACACTGGTAGAAATTGTATATATTGTATTGGTTTTGATTTTACTTGTTCTTAAAACAAAATACAGAAACCTAGAACTTAAATGTCAAGATACAGATGTAAAAGTAATCAGAATGTAAATCACAAATTCATTGTCACATTGAAATAAAAATCAAGGCTAAATAATATTTCATTAAAATTTGAGGGTTTTTAAAATTTCTGTGGATTGTTACATGCTTTACTTAATTTTAGTAAACGTCTCTGAATTTCCAAAGGATTTTGTGCAGTGGTGCAGGCCATGCCTGATAAGTAGGGCAGAAGGACAGAAGTATTTATGGTTGGATGATTCAAAACTGTCATTCCTTTGTCCCTGGTAAGGTTCTGGAAATTTCACAGACTATGACTAAGTTTATCAAATACTAGAGAAATTCATTACTTCAATCTTGCAAGAAATTTGACAGCAGTTTCTTTTTCCAAAGTAAGAGAGTAAATAAATGCTTGGGAAGACAGATTTTATGTGTTTCATTTTATTGCCTAATTGGTCAAGTTCCCATCCAAATACCAGGCTTCCTTCTAATTTAATTAGAGGATCTTTAACTCAACAGTAAACATTACACAGTCCAGTAACAAGACTGACCAGATCAGTGTTTTAAATTCAGTATTTTCTTGTTGGAGCAAATCTTAGTTGTATTAGCAGGATTAAGGATACTGACAATCAAGGATATAATTGGTTTATTTGTGGCTAAATCGGAAGCCACCTAATAGTGGTTCTGTTGTGAGAGGAAGAATAAATAATTGTTATTTAGCTTAAACCGATTGTGACAAAAATACTTTGCTTCTAGTACAAATGAATAGCTCTTTAGGTCATTAAAATGGGCCATTTTGGAGTACCTTATTAACAAAGACAGAATGGAGTGAAATGTAACTTATTAAGATATTATGTGGAACAATTTAAAAAATTTTTGTTTTCATGACCTTTTCTCAGGCTGCCTTAGGGATTGCAAACCTGCTTGTTATGGCCATGGAAAAAGAAGGTTTACCAAAGGAGAAAGCCATAAAGAAGATATGGATGGTTGACTCAAAAGGATTGATAGTTAAGGCAAGAATTTTTTATTTTAACCAGAATAAACTCAGTATGCCGTTCTGGATGAGCATCTCAAAGACTACTACTGTATTCACCTCCCCCACACCTGACACTGTGTTCAAAGGGTAACCATTGTCTGTGAATGACCATGTCATCCAAGAATGCTGCTACCCTTCTGAACAAAGAAGAAAAATGTGACTCAGCTATAGACTTTGTGAGGTGATGTGACTAGGCTGTACCAGTTGTTAGCCCACTTGAATTAGGTTAGTGTCCAAGTGAGGTAATTTAATAATCAGAACAGGAACTGAATCATAGATATGAAAACCACTGGGATAGTAGCCAGTGGGGAGGAGCATCTGGGGGGATAGGGGAAAAGGTGAAGGGATTAAGAAGTATAAATTGGTAGTTACAGAATAGGCAGGGGGATGTTAAGAGCAACTACAGGAAATGAAGTTGCCAAAGAACTTCATGACCCATGGACATGAACAAAAGAGAGGGCGTTGCCTAAAGGAGTGGGGAGAGGGTTGCTGAGTGGAGGGGAGCAAAGAGGGAAGAATTGGGACAACTGTATAAACAACAATAAAATATAATTAAAAAATTTTTTTTCTACCCTGGCCAAGGTGGCTCAGTTGGTTAGAGCATTGTCCCCTGACTGAAAGGTAGTGAGGTTGATCATCGGTCCAGGTGCATATGATCCGTGGTCTGTGGACATGAAGGGGGCCACCAGTTGGTGTTTCTCCCTCATACTGAGGTTTCTCTCTCTCTCTCTCTCTCCCCCACCCTTCATCTCTCTCTAAAAGCAATGAAAAAATGTTCTCTCGTAAGGATAAAAAGAAAAGTTTATGCCTCCGATCCAATAATTTCCATTCTCAGAATCTGTCTTGTAGAGGTAGAATGTGTACAATGTTTTATGTATGAGGATGTTATCACAGCTTTGCTTACCATAGTGATACATTTTATCATACTTTATAATAGTGATATTTCATACTTTAAATTAAATTTTGGAGTAACCATGTAAGTATAACATAGAGGCTTAAAATAATTTTTAAAGAACTATAAATAACATTAAAGGTTTTAAAATATAATGTTAAATAAAAAAGGGAAACATGATCTTATGTATAACTTTTGTTTAAAAATTGTTACATATAAAAGAAGGAAGTAAATATCAAATACATATTTATTTAAACTAGTATTATTTTTATTGTCTTTCTGTATATTCTAAATTCTACCTAGTAATTGTATTCTTTCAAAGTTAGAAAAAAGTTTGTTTCTTGAAATTAATATAGACAAATTTTACCTTGAATGAAGAAAAAGTATATCATAACTTTTGTAGCAAGTGAGCATCTATAATGCAGTGAAACAAGATAGAAATCACTTTTATATCTTCTGAGAATAAATGATTGTATTAATTTTATAAAGTGGCAATTTAATTGTTTATATCTAAAAAACCAAAGTTTTAAATTTCTTGGCTAAAAAATTTCTATTGCTTTGAAGAATCAGTATAACTCTAAAAAGTTGTATACTCTGGTTATGTAACAAATGTTATAGTCATGAAATAATAGAAAATGAAATTGCCTGCAGATCGGGCATTATATTAGACTTTGAGGATACAATAGTGCCTTCATCTCAGGAGGCTCACAGCCTACTAGGGAAAAATTCAAGTCAGGAGTTACAGTTCTACATGAAAATGTTATAGAAACATGTCCTTGATGGCAGGGGTGCACAGAGGTATTGCTCCCAGCTTCACTGAAGAGGTTAATAGGAATGCTGAGGAAGATTCTGAGACAAGATGTCTTCTCAGCCAAGTTTGAAAGGAAGAATCAGGAGTTTCTCTGCAGTCCATAGGTATCAGCATCAAGAGGAGTGGAGTGGCAAGTTCAGTTTTCAGATCTTGATTGAAGCTAGGGATCATGTGTGTCTTCATCTCTTCAGAGCCCTACATAGTGTCTAGTGCTTAATTGATAATACTGAAAATATTTTGTTAATAGTTGAGTTAATCAATGAATGGACTTCATGACAGAAGAACCACATTTGACAAAGAAAATATTTTGGTATAAGAAACATTTAGGGATTAGGTTTGAAAGGAAGCAGGTGACAGATGGCAAAGGTGCTTCTAAATCCTGAAAATGAGCAACTGAGGAAACATGCAGAGGAGGTTTGCCTCTGATCACTCTGATGGCATTTGTGGAGAATGGATTAAAATGAGGTGAAAATGAGGAAAGGAAATGCGTAACAAAGCTGTTGCAATAATACTGGTAAAAATTAATTGGGGCGTGAGATAAAGCAGTGATGGTGGGAGTGAGTGAAAAAGTTTGATTCAGTAGATATTTAAGAAATAGGGTTATTAGTATACTTAGTAACCGATTAAGTATGGAGGGAGGAGTAGGATAGAGGAGAGAAAGGAGTCTAGCAGGATCCTGTGATGTCTAGATAAGTGGGCAGCCATTAATGTACAAAAGGAACAAAGAATGAACCAGGTTAAGGGGAAGGTAATGAGATCAGTTTCGGACATAAGCAAGTTTAGGGTGGCTGTGAAGATCTCAGACAGTGTAACCTTGGCATTTGGGGATAAAACACTGAGGCACAGCTTAAGGGTCTGGGCTCCTGGAGATAGAGATTTGGGGATCATCAGCCTGTAAACAGTTGGAGCCATGGAAAAGGGTATGCAAATTGTGCTGTGCTTAGGCATGTAGTCTACTCCAGAATCCAAGAAAAGTGAAAGTCTATGATTGTGGTTTTATGATTTTTAGTGACTTTTTAAATGTGAAATCTTCATGAAAATATATAAATTTTAACATAAGACTACTGAACTGAGAATTCAAATTCCATAGATTATGATACTTGGAATAACTGTGAAGTTGTTGCTAGACATAATCAGTCACTCTTACTTCATGTCCTGTACTTGCCAAAATAAAGAACTGCATATATTCTGCTTGCCAAGGTAAATAAAGTTACATTTTAAAGCTTGTTATATATTTAATAGCTAGTGCAGTATTTAATGTAAAAGAAACAAATGAAGCTTCAGTTAACCACTTTTTCTTTAGTGTTTTTTAAAAATCAAAATTATGTTGATTTTTATTGAAGAACTAATAAATCTTAGAATAACTAGTAAATTAGTATGCTCTCGCTTTCAAATTTACATGATTTTTTGTTTGTCATCCTTTATCCTTAGTACTTTACAACCTTTCCTCAAAACCAGTAATAATCATTTTAGTAATTTTATTAACTTGCAATTTTTATTGTTTATAACATGTAAAAATATTTTTAAAATTGTAAATAAAATTCTGATTAGTCAAACTACTTCACTTTTTAAAGAGATAAAACCAAAACTAAATAAATAAATAAACTGTAAGCTTAATACATTTATGGAGTTATATCATCAGACTAGATAAGTATTATTCTAACAGGCTTTCTGCTTTATTTTTAACATCATATATATATGATTTTCCATCATTTACCGAATGTCCACATGTGCAGTGGAATGAGTTTATGCAATAAATATCAGTGTTTTAAATAATTCATCACTATCAATAAAGTTGATTGAAATTGATTATAAGGTCACTGATAATATTATCAGTTAGTATTTTATAACAATATCTATTTAGCCAGCTAATATTAAATATTAACAAGCTGGTATTTAGTTTAATAGAAAACCTTCCAAAATAAAAAGTAGAGGATAAATACAGTAAAGAAGGGATGAAAAAAGGAAGATGGTTAGCATGACTAATATTTGCATTTCACAATGATAACTTGGAACGTTTTCAGAGAGGACAAGAAGCCACAAAACAAACCAACCCAGACTCAATGTATTCTGTAAGGAAAAACATCCTTGCTTTCGCTAATGAACCCATCAATGCTAAGACAGAAAAGTCAAAATAAAAAAAGAGGGTATTAGTAGGTATCATGAAGGATTGACTTCATCCTACCCAGAATAAGACTGTAGAATTTTGTTTTGATTTTAGTTTTATTCTCTTCTAAATAATTCTGTTTTGAATTGATTTAATTAATTAATTAATTTTTTGCTTTATGGTTAAATATTTGGTTCCTGTAGAAAGAGAGAATGAATTAAGATATTTTATATATTGTAGGAGTAGTTTTGACAGTGCAGTTATTTCTTTCCCAGGAGGTTTTTTTTAGGTCTAGGACTTGAAATTCCATGTATAGGAAAAGTTTTCCTTTCCTGTAGGATATCATCAGCATTTCAGCCAGTGATGCTATCACCACCTTGAATGATGGTTAATACATTTCATACACTGTGGTTTAAAAAAATCTAACTCCTAAGAAACTTGGAAGCTTGGTGAAAAGTATCTGGCTTGATTTTTTTCTCTTTCTTTTCTATTTCATATAAACTATGATCAATATATACATATGTATTAAAAAGAGCAGAGACAGAAGATTATGTACATGAGCCTTTTAGACAGCCAGAAAATTATGGATATTGATTTTTAACAGTACAGAATTAAACATTGATGGCATTAACAACCTATTATCTTAAATCATGACAATTCTGTACCCTAGTTATGCTCTAGCATGGAAAATACTTTTGTCACATTATTTATCTTTTTAAAATCTGTCCTGAGATGATGAAACACAGATCTGAGGTCTTTAACAAGCTCACATACCTTCATTGCCAGTGTTGTAGTGAAGTGTTTCAGACACTGTGCACAGATCCCGAGAAGGGCTGCGTAGGTTCGACTCCAGTGAACTACGGCATGACAACAAGCATGGGTCAGTGACCTGGGGGCAGTTGTCTGAGCAGACGTGGGTTCAAGGAAGGCACTTATGGGCGATTTCTGTGTTTGTGTGTGTAGGAGGGATACATATTTATCAGTGGCAATCTAGAATTAATGTTTTATACCTATCCCGGGTCATGGAATGCTTACCAAAATCTTGACAGTCTGCCGCTTATCCTCCCCACCCTTATGAGAATGTTACATGCTTTTGATAAAAGTAATGATTCATTATGTTGTATCTTCTTTTCTGCTGTACCAAGAATCAGCATAAAATAAGGGAGGAGATAAAAGAAATGATAACATTCAAAGGAAATTTCCAGCTATCTATATGTATTTGGTGTCATTACAGACTCTTAGAAAAAAAGAAAGCCTGTAGAATTTGGGATTTCTGAAATAAGTGCCCACAGCGCTTTGCCAAGAGATGGCAAAGAGCTGAAACGTAAGAGTCCTGGAAAGGAGGAATGAAGGCAGAATAAATCTGTATCTGTATTCAACTGAAGTGAGCAGCATAAAAAATGTGGATTCCAAATTAGATTTTGAAAAAAGGAGAAAAATAACCACCGGTACATAAAGCAGAAGTCCAAAGGTAGATAGAGGCTGTTGCCTTAATATTACCAGTTCCATAAACAGTCACATTCTAATACTTTTTAAAATCTAAACCAGACCAGCACATCATCTTTGAAAATGGTATAGAAAATACTTTGGAGACCTTTATTTTGTCTTTTGATTCTTCTGCTTTTGGCAAGTAAAGCCCTTCAGTAATGCTAGTATTACTATTTCGTGATTCCTGGCCGCCTTTCAGTGTTCTCTCAGCATTCATCAGTCACCGCCAGTAATCAAGCCTGTGGGGGTGAGGCTGTGTAATGTTTCTCACCAGAGGCATGTCTTCAGTCCAAGCTCTGGCTAAGCTGGGTGGGAGCTGCCAGCACTGTTACTATGATTAAGAAAGGAAGATACTCATGGTAACAGCATACAGCTTTTCTTTTCAGACAGTGTATCTATCTTCTCTATGATTTGCTTCTCATTCCAAGAAAACCCAGGGGTTTAACTGACATTAAATATTTTTCATTATACCTCAGGTGGTCAACAAAAAAAGTAGTACTAGAAGTCTGTAATTGTCACTTGACATTATTCCGTAGCTTTCCTTCTTTAGAACTCATCATTTTATACTTTAAAACATATTGCCACTTTTTAAAAATCTATCTGGTAGAAATCTGATAAATCCTTTAGTGCAGTGATTCTCAGAACTGACTAATTGTTTTAATCACTTGGGAAGTTTAAAAATAGTAAACACAGCCCTGGCTTGGTAGCTCAGTTGGTTAGAACATCATCCCAATACACCAAGGTTGAGGATTCAATCCCTTGTCAGGGCACATACAAGAATCAGTTAATGAATGCATAAATAAGTGGAACAGCAAAGTTCAGTGTTTCTCTCTTTTGTCTCCTTCCTTCCTCTCTCTCTTAAAAGATCAATAAATAAAATAATTAAACACATTTCGAGGCTTCATCCTGTAATTGAATTAGGATGTCTGGAAACAGGACTTAGGAATCTATTTTTCCTTAGGTGAGTGAGTCTGGTGGTCAGTTAGCTTTGGAAGGACAGATCGGGCTCATTTTTATCAGCAGTGGCATCATCACCAATCCAAACCATTTTCTATGAAAGCATCAAAGGAATTGCTTAACATCGTGAGTGCATAGAAGATATCCTGTGTCTTAGTCCCAAATTCTATTTCCAACATTTGTGTATACCACGTGTCTAAGTGGAGAGATTTTCTTTACTTCTCTGAATATCACTAAAAGTTTTTAGAAATAACACATTTAATTTCTGTTAAATTTATTACAATGCATTCTGCTTTTAGTTTTTTTTTTAGATTATTTATTTATTTATTTATTTATTTATTTATTTATTTATTTATTTTTAGACAGAGGGGAAAGGAAGGAGAAAGAGAGGAAGAGAATGCATTCTCAATGTGTGGTTGCCTCTCATGTTCCCTGCATTGGGGAACCTGGCCTACAACCCAGGCATGTGCCCCGATTGGGAATCCAACCAGCGACCCTCTGCTTCACAGTCCGGTGCTCAATCCACTGAGCCACACCAGCCAGAGCTGCTTTTAGTTTGTTATTCATCTCTTTAGCTAACACAACTTACTACAAACTAATGATATATTGGCAATAATGAATAGTTAGGAAGACAACATTGTAAAATACACTTGACTCTTGAACAACTCAGGGGTTAGGGGTGCTGATCCTCATGCAGTTGGAAATCCACATATAACTTTTTGACTTGCTCCAAAATTTGCTATTTCCTGATACCCCCGGGGATTAGTTTCAGGACCCCCATAGATACCAAAATACACAGATGCTCAACTCTGTTATCTAAAATGACTAGAACAATGCATCCATGGACTCCCAACTATAGATTAAAAATTACAGATATTTATTGAAAAAAATTGCATGTAAGTGGACTCTCACAGCTCAAAGAGTTATTTAAGTGTTAACTGGTTCATTTAGGATTTTTAAATTTTGCTTTTTAAATAACCCAAGACACTGCATTCAGTAAAATTTCAATCATTGAATCAAAAAATGGGGATTATGTTTTTCTCACTTTCCAATTATTCTACATATTTTATTTTATTTTATTATTTTATTTATTTTATTTTTAAAGATTTTATTTCCTTATTTTTAGAGAGGGAAGAGAGGGAGAAAGAGAGAGAGAGAGAGAGAAACATCAATGTGTGGTTGCTGGGGGCTGTGGCCTGCAACCCAGGCATGTGCCCTGACTGGGAATCGAACCTGCGACACTTTGGTTAGTGCCCACACTCAATGCACTGAGTTACGCCAGCCAGGGCCCAACATATTTTAAATTAATTTCACATTATGAATTTGTAGGTCTACATTCAATCTAAACAGACTAGACTCTCATCTCGTACTTACATGCTACTTACAAGTACGACAGTACTTGCAACACTACAATTCATATTTTACCCGGTGTAATTTGGTTATTTCAGTTGCTTACAAAATCAATTCTAAGACTTTTACTTTTGGCAGCAGGGTAAGGGGGAAACAGAGGGAGAGAAACATCGATTTGAGAAATACTGATTAGTTACCTCTCACACATGCCTTGACCAGGGACAGAACCTTTAACCCAGGCATGTGCCCTGACAAGAGATTGAACTGGCAACCTTTTACATTGTTAGAACGATGCCCACCCAACTGAGCCACCCTTGTCAGGGCTAAGACTTTTATGCTAGTTTTAATATCTCATGGGGAGGCTACTTCTTGTCTTGGTAATCTACTGAAAATGAATAATTTCCATCTCATGGAGTCATGTACATGTTTATTTTGAAGTATTGGGTTGGCCAAAAAGTTTGTTTGGCTCTTTCCGATGGCTCTAGTAGCACTTGTTGTCTTTAACTTCATACAAAACAATTTTGTTAGATTGTATTGTTAGCTGTCATATCAGTGTGCATTAAAAAAAACATCAAAATTGGTGAGTTTTTGTGTAGCCATTTTAATATTGGAGAGGGAAAGAAATACACAACATTTTCAGCATATTATGCTTTATTATTTCAAGAAAGGTAAAAAACTCAACTGAAACACACACAAAAAGATTTGTGCAGTGTATGGAGATGGTGCTGTGACTGATAGAATGTGTAAAAAGTGGTTTGTAAAGTTTCATGCTGGAGATTTCTTGCTGGAAGATAATCTACAGTAGGTTGGATAAACCTGTTGAAAGTGATAGTGATCAAATCAAAACTTTAATTGAGAACAATCAACATTATACCATGCGGGTGATAGCTAACATACTCAGAATATCCAAATCAATAGTTACTGGTGAAAATGTGTCTTATTTTCAAGGAAAACCCTTTGGCCAACCCAATGTATACCAGAAGTAGTTTGGATGTACTGTTTTCTTGGTCATGTGTTTTCAGCAGTCAGTCATCAAGAACTGGCTGTTTTCTCAGGCAGGGACCATTCAGATGCTCTGCCTTCAGCAGGACTTTGCTGCAAGCTCTTCATTCTTCCACTTCAGCCATGCTCTTTACCATGGACTGTGTGGAACCTTATTGTTTGGTGAGCCCAAGCAGCTCTTAAAGTAAACAATCAGTGGCATATTTTCCTCTTACAACATGTTTGTATTTCCTATTCCTATTTTGTTAATATTCTTGAAAAATCTTATAAATGTTCTTTTCTCTTACAATCCTTTCAGTGGGCTTTCTGCTTCCTATTTCAAAGTAAAGATTAATTATAATATTTTATGATTATTAAAAAAGAAAACATTATACTAAAATACATTAATATAATACTGAAAGCAAGATCTAGAAAGTATGGTAATTCCTTGACCATTTTAAACATTGGTTGTTCCTTTGATGAAATACAGTGACAAGAACACCTGAGAGTTCAGGGTCAAGTCACCTCACTGATTATTGGAAGAAAGGCGGGTCTAGTTAGAACAGATTAAAAGCATTGAGTTCCTCACTGGGGAAAGGGGTCAGTGTTATTAAGTATCTGTTTTCAGTTATACAAAAGATTGTTTAAGGGTAGTGCTACAAAGTTGAACAAAAATAAATTGTATTAAATTTGTTAAAAATTTAAAAAATATTTTAAAGGTATAAAAATGCTAGAATGTACAGTACTACACATCTTTAAAAATTGTGTAGACACTTTCACTTGGTGTTAATGGTTTGGTTGCTGACCTTCCTGGAAGGTAAGGGATTGTTTTGGCGAAGTCTCCTCCTGATTGTGTTTGTGGTATTTTGTGATATTTAAGGTGAAGAGGCTACTAGCCTAAATGTACATATTAGTTAAATTTTAGTTAGACTGTTATACAAGAAGGCCCAAAACCATGGTGACTTAAACAAGGTAAATTTATTTGTCATCTAACAGTGGAAGTAGGCAGACCAGAGACCATGACCCATCTCTGGATACAAAGAAGCTTTCTAGTTCTCACTGTCCCCGGGCTAGCTGGGGAGAGAGTGTGGGGCATGAATTTGGGGATTGTGCCTCCTTCCTTTTTAAAGGTACATCATCAGAGAAGTTGCACTGTAGGCTGCAAGGAGGCTAAGAAAGTTTCTACTTGGGTAGCCATGTGGTTGGCTAAAACTGGGAAATCTTATTAAAAAGGAAAGAATGAGGGAAAATAAAGGGGAAAAGAGTTGTACACTTAAAAATTTAAGAGAATAAATTTCATGTTAAGTGTTTTTATCACAATAAACATTTTTTGAAAAAGTAGAGAGTGAATACTGATGGACAATTAGAATCCTCTGCCATAACATGAAAAAAGATTTCACTATTTGGACATAAAAGTAACATGACATATTCAGACCATAATCCACAAAGACCAATAGGCAAACCTTGTGATTCATTCAGTCTTCTCTGACATATGCATTTTCTCGGCAGCCCTCAAGATCATATAACATTGCATTGGACTAAAGGCAGTTTAGATAGATGAATAGTTATCTTGAGTTCCCTTTTCTCCATTAGAGCACACCTTGCACAAGTTCTCTTGTCTGTAAAAACATCTCTGAACCTTTGAAGAAGTAAGCACAGGGCTTAACTTTGAGGAATAGTTCTTACAGTGCAGATCTGCATTAGCAAGGGAGCTGGTGTTGCTTCTCTTGAGATTCAGCATCTCAACCATAAACAGGGAAGCTGCCCAATATGTAACTTCCATGACCATTACTGAGCACCTACCTGTTTGTGATGGACTGCTAAACACTTCCACATCCATCTTAAGACAAAGAAATGAACATAACTACCACAAGCTTCAGAAGAACCACTACTTCATGATGCACATTTCTCCCTCAGGGTCCTGTGAAGGTTTACATGAGCTTGGTGACTGCTGTGTTTAAAGCAGAAACCCTAGCTGTAAGAGAGTCTGGGGACTATAGTGTAGCCCTTTACACCCAGGTGTATAGGAAGTCATGCTAGAAGCAATTTATAGTTCTATAGCATTTGCCATGTAGAGTCTCAGATAGATGTTAGTCTAGTTTTCTGCATTTACACATGCAATTGACTCTATTTCTGGGGAAAACTATTATGTTTAGTTTAAAATGCTGGAAGCTGAAAGTTATTTCCAAGAAATATTTTATGTCTAAGCCACAACTTTATTTAGTACCTGTCTTGGAAATGTCATTGTTGTGAGAATGAAAATAGTCATACATTTTCACTTATACTACTTCCAGAAATAATTCAGAAATAATTTAATTAAATACTGTAACTGTCTAATGGTTCCAAATTTACATTTCTACCTACCCATGATTAGACTTTCTCTCTTCTTTCTTAAAATGTAGGATTATTTCTTACCAAGCAGCTAAGCAGTAATAAGGGCATTGAAGTAGCAGATGGATTGTAAAAACATCCTTTTCTTCAAATTATTTTAGGGAAAGGGACCTCTTAACTTTCAAAACAACAGATAGGAACAACATTAAGTAAATGGCGGATATATAATCAAAATTAAAATTATCCCCTGTATCTGTTAGATATTGTCATGTTATCAAAACCACAAAATCTCAGTGACATACAACAATAATTATTTATTTCCCACACTTCTGTGGGGTCAGGTGGGGTAGCTCTGAGGATGTTGGCTGCTGGGCTCTAAGCTCAGGTTAGGTCTGGGTCTGCTTGACAAGGCTGCTGTCCTCCGTGGACCAGCAAGCAAGTCAGGTCACACAGTTCTAAAGGAATGGCGAAGGCACAAGAGAGCAAGCAGAACCACCAGTCCTCTTAAGGCCTAAGGTTGGAAGTGGCTTAGTTTAAATTCAGCTCACATTTTATTGACCGAAGCAAGCCGCATGTTTACATCCAAAGACAGAGTGGTAGGGAGTATGCTGTGCCTTTTGTGAAAGGAACTGTGAAGTTACGTGGCAAAGAACATTGACACAGGAAAGGGATGAGGAATTGGAGCCTAAATCAAAGTCTGAATTTTCAAAAGGTTTGGGCGAAATTCTGTGGTAACCCTAACACTTCTGTTTTCTCATTTGTGACTAATACATTATCATTAAGCCTAGACACACGCTAGGCTGATGCTGACTTAATCTCTGTGATTGAGATATGTAAATGAAATAAATTTCTCAGCTGTGAAGCTAAGAGAGGAAAGGATGGGCACCGCCCATATTGCAAGTTAGAATTGCATGATTCATTACTGTCTTATTTTTAAAATATTATTTCAAGGAAATTTTTTAAAAATCTTATAAATACAAAAGAACTATTTGCTAATATTTAGTGTTTACTCACAAAATCAGTCCAGTTTTACATAACTATTTATTATTAGATGCGTCACTAATTCTAAAAAGGCTATGATAAAAGATAGGTTTTATGGAACAAGTTATGCTTCCTGATGAAAGTGGAAACTAAATATAGATTATTCTTTTGACTAAATTTCTTGTAATAGGAATGATGAATAAGAATATGGACAAACAGCCCTGATCAGTGTGGCTCAGTTGATTGGGTGTCATCTGGCAAAGCTGAAGGTTGCTGGTTCGATTTGTGATCGGGGCTAGTGCCCGAGTTGTAGGTTCAGTCCCCAGTTGGCGCATATTGTGAGAGGCAGCCAATTGATGTTTCTCTGTCACATTAAAGTTTCTCTCCCTCTTTTTCTCCCTCCTTTCCCTTCTCTCTAAAAATGGATAAAATCTTTAAAAAAAAGAGTATGGACTAACAATATTCGACTTAGTATTACTAGAAACTAGAATGTTCTCTGCTGAAGTAAATATGAAACAGTAAGTTTTAGATTTAATCCTGAATGAATTAAATAAGACTTTTAAAAACAGATATAATCGACATGTGACATATTAGTTTCAGGTATACAACAAAATGGTTCAATATTTGTATATATTGTAAAATGATCACCACAATAACTGTGGTAATGGTGTAGTTACAAAATTTTTTATGATGAGAACTTTTGTTAATATCTATTTTTTTAGCAACTTTCAAATGTGCAATACAATATTATTAACTGTAGTCACCATTCTACACATTATATCCCCGGGACTTATTTATTTTATAATTGGAAGCTTGTATTTTTGATCCCCTTTGCCCATTTTACCCATTCTCCACTGCCCACCTTTGGCAAATGCCAATCTGTCATCTGTATCTATGAATTAAGGGGTATTTTTTTAGATCCCACATATAAGTGAAATCATACAGTATTTATGTTTTTCTTTACAATTTATTTCATTTAGCATAATATCCTCAAAGTTTATACATGTCGCAAATGGCGAGTATTCCTCTTTTTTATGGCTGAGTACACCATATCTTTTTTGTCCATTAGTCCATCAGTGGATTCTTAGGTTGCTTCCATGTCTTATGAATCTTTTTGAATTAGTGTTAAATAAGATTATTTTTCATAATGTCTCAGATGTAGTATATTTTGTTGTACAAGAAGGAAATGGTGAGATAACGTTTTGGATCCTAGAAATGACTAATGGTGAATTCTTTTCTTAGGAGGTTGTTTGCATAAACGTCACGCTCACAATAGAAAATGGTGGTAGAGAAATGGCACTTTTCCTTTGAATACAAGAAAATGCACCCAAATTACTAAAGCTGGAATTATGATTTGCTTGGTATTCACACTAATTTTAATTACAACTAACATTGAACTCTTGTTAAAAATCAGGCACACTCTCAAGTGCTTTAGAATTATTATGTAAATTTAATCCACAAACTACCTGATGAGGTCAAAATTTTTATTATCCTTTTTTTACAAATTAAATAAGTGCAAGAAGTTCATGTTCAAATTTTTTATAATTCATATGTATTACTTTTAAAAACAAATAAAATTGTAATCTTTTTAAATTGTACTGTCTATAGGATTAGCAATTCGAGAACAGTCTGTTCAATACTATTGGTAAGGCTTTTCCTCCAGAGCTGTATTATTGGAAAATCTGAATTCCATCACCTGCCTTGGGCAGGTAGCTTAACATCTCAAAGCCTCTGTTTCCCTTGCAAAATGACTCTAATTATACTTTTTTTATTTTTCAAAATTATAAGGGAAGCAAATAAAATATGTGAAAACAACTTATAAGTCATAAAGTATTATATAAAGCTAGGCAGGGATTTATTATATAATCAAAATCTTAAAAATTCACAACTAGGATATTGTAATTAGATGTTTTCTAGACAACACATGGCACATTCATTATCAAAACATTACAAATAAACATATACAGATATAATACTTATTCAGAAAACCAAACTATTTTATCTTCGTGGCATCAAGTTCCATTCTTAATCAACGGTACATAAATTGGCAGTGCTGCAACTAAAGCCAATTCTATATTCTAAGACACTCTATTAAAACAAAATATGTTTAGTAAGCAGTACCTTTATTTATATGCAATTTTGTATTACCATTTGTTGATGGTGGTTTCTCACAAATGTCTGTGGAATTAAGATTTTTAATGTTAAATAATATTTAAATAAGGGAAAGACTTTATTTTGTTCACTGTTATATCCCCATTGCTAGAACATTGTCTGGAGACATAAATATTTGTCAAAAGAATGAATGAAATGACTCTGATAATTGGAGAGGAGACTTTAAGAACAGCTGTAACACATAAAAATGTTAAACATAAATACTGGTAATGAGGGTAATATTTTGAAATTTCTTTGACTCGCTTATGTTTAGCAGATTTATCATGTCTTCCTGTTTGCTTTACTTAGGGACGTGCTGCCTTAACAAAAGAGAAAGAGGAATTTGCTCATGAACATGAAGAAATGAATAACCTAGAAGACATTGTTCGAGAAATAAAACCAACTGCTCTCATAGGTAAACTCTTCCCTCCTTCCTGCAACCCACATCCAACCCCATTGTCACCTGATTAGTTTTCTTACTAAAATTTGTAGGCATCATTTAGCCTTTTGAAATTCTCCCCTTTGGAGCTGACAAACAAAATTACATATTCAGCGAAGCAACAACACCCCACAGACACCCAGCTTTGCTATTTCATGCTGTCTTCTTAATCTCACTGATCCCCACTGAAGTGTGTGGCCCCCTCTGCCAGCTTTGTCAGCCTGTCAGTACCTGGCCTGTTCAGAACTTTTCTAGGCCTAATTGCTCCAGATAGATAGTGGTTTTGAAAAGGGAGTGATTTTGCCCCCAAGGAAACATTTGACAATCTCTAGAGACATACTTGGTTGTTATAACTGGGAGTAGAGGGGAAGTCAGGGCTACTGGCGTCTAACAAGTAGAGACTAAAAGTGCACAGGAAAGCCCCTTGCAAAAAGGAACTGTCCCACCCAAAACTGATAGTGCCAGGGTTGTGAAACACTGCAGCAGACCCTCCTTGAAGACAGGGACCATATTTTACATGTCTTTATATTGCTCATATACTTCATGCATGTGCACAGTAAAATGTTTATTATGGTCAAGTTCAATGTGGTTGAAAAACTCAAAGGAAGTCATTAAACTTTATCTCTTTATTTTGTGTGTATATGTCAGTGCTTACTTTGTATCAACTTCCATTCCTAGAAGCTCTTGTGAAGCAAAGGACAACATTGAGAATAATGATGAACCATAATAGAAACAAATACTCCAAAACTGGAATTGTAGGCCACCTTTATTATTGTGTTTTACAAAATATGTTCTATCAGACATCTTGCATTTTGTCATTTATATTGTGCAAATTATTTTGTTCTTCTGTTAAAATTCTTTCAATCATCTTCGATTTTAAATTGAATTGGATAATTATCTTAAATGTTAGCAGTAGTTTATAAAACACAATTACTTTATAGCATTAGAGACTGAAAAAACTCATATATTTCTTACAGAGTGATAATATATATTAGACACATTTTAATTTCCTGTTATAAATGCCTTAATCAAAATTCCTAGTGGTTACTCACCAGCTAAATGTATTATGAGTCAAGTGAACTTTTTGGCTTGGCCAAAAAGTTTGTGTGGTTTTTTCCGTAAAATAAAAGACACATTTTTCCTTTTCACCAATAACTTTATTGATTTGGATATTCGGAGTATATCAACTATCTCCAGCATGGTATAATGTTGATTGTTCTCAATTAATGTCTTGATTTGATCGCTATCAACTTCAACTGGTCCACCTGACTGTGGAGTATCTTCCAGCAAGAAGTCTCCAGCATGAAACTTCACAAGTCACTTTTGTCACGTTCAATCAGTCACAGTGCCTTCTCCATACACTGCACAAATCTTTTTTTGTGTTTCAGTTGCATTTTTACCTTTATTGACACAGTAAAGCATCATATTCCAAAAATACCACTTTTCTTCTATTTTCAATATTAAAATTGCCACACAATAATTCATTTTGATTTTTTTAAATGCACACTGATATAACAGCCGTCACAATACAATCTAACAAAATTGTTTCAAATGAAGTTAAAGAAAACTGAGTGCTAGTAGAGCCATTATACAGAATAAACCAAATAAACTTTTTGGCCAACCCAATATAACCCTAAAGATCATTGACATTAATAAACTTATCTTTTTGTCAATTTAATAAAAATATTTTATATTTTGTTTAGGGTCTGTTAGAAGATGACCTGATTTCTCATTGTTTTGGGGCATGAGCTTCTTGGATTAATTAACCAATGACGGTCCTGTTTACTGGTTTCTCATTTCTACTTTAGGAGTCGCTGCAATTGCTGGCGCATTCTCAGAACAAATTCTCAAAGACATGGCTGCCTTCAATGAACGGCCTATTATTTTTGCTTTGAGTAATCCAACCAGCAAAGCAGAGTGTACTGCAGAGCAGTGCTATAAAGTGACTAAGGTAAAGCAAAAGTATAATTGATATTTAATCAACTTTTGATTCATTAGAGGGAAGCCCAGGATATCAATGGAGCTTACCACTTAACTTTCAAAAATTATACAACCAAAATTGAAAGAAAAGTGAACAAGTCAGGAGGGATGAGAACTATTTTCTGGAATTCCCTTCTTCAATAAAACAAACTACACTTTGTAACATTTTGTTGATAATTTTCCTCAAATGATTTAGAATTATCTAAGGTTTAAACATGAAAGTTAAAAAGGAGAAAACTTGACTCTAGCTGCTTATTAAAAATAACTTTTAACTAGCTATTCTGAAACACTGAAGCATACAGTATAAAAACCACAGTCTTATTTTTGCTTTGCTAAATCCTGGGTTTGGATGCCCACGCCGCGGGCGGAGCACGTGGGCGGCCATTTTGACACCCGGCCAGGCTGGGGGCAGCGCCCTCAGAGGTTCGGTGCTCTACCGTTTCCAAAGAAGTGACATATTTATACTATATTTGTATTAATATAAATTTGACTGATATGTTGACAAGAGCCTTTTTCCCTTCAAAGGCTTGAAAAGGTCATTGAAACAAGATAGATGCGTGATACGTTTATTTTGGAAATAAATCCAAAATGACCCAGAAAAGGTAAACATGACACAAAGTTGCAGATCTGATGGTGATGGCCCCACCTCTTTAATACTGTTTTCCAAAATGCTTATTGTGAGACTTAATGAGATTTTGGCAAGAGCTACTCCATTGTTTATCTCTCTCATTTGGGATGGCATCAGTGTCCTCACTAATTTAAATTTTTACCTCATCTCTAGATTCAGGAATTTGCCTCATCAGTAGTCCTTTAATACTTACAGAGGAAAAACAAAATTTTAAGCAATAAAAAGATTTTAGCATTGCATATAGTAGGCACATTGTGTAAATAATCATTTAATTTTGAATCTCAATGTACCTCAAGAGTTTATAAACTCTTCTATAATAGTCATAAGCAAAATTAGTTAAATTTATGTAGTTGGGTTTTTAAGTTTGAATGCATCTAATATAAATGAACTACACTCGTTCTTGTGAATGTGTTTAATGTTCTGTATTGTTATATATAAAAATGAAAGTTATTTGAGACTGAAAATTTAAACACTGGTTCAGCCAAGGGATTTCAGAACAAAACAAGGTCTGCCTGTGGCTGGGTGTGAGTCTCTGCTGCTGCAGGCACAGGCGAAATTCAGAAAGGCTAGAGATACAAAATACAAAAGAAATGATTGAACCTTAAAAAACTGTACCAAAAATGGTATGGAGACAGTTCCTTCTCCATATTAACAATTCATATAGGTGAGAATATTTATCTAGCTATCATTTGTTTAGTGCCACGCTTCCATAAAATATGATGATCATAGAATGACGGGGAGGAGGAGTGGGCATCGGAGTGAAGGTGGGGAGGAAGTTAAACAAGCATAAATCATAAGTTCGCAGGTCTCTTTCCTCTGAATGTTCAAAAGTATATGTACATATCAAATAACATATAAATGTTTATCAAAGATATGTATCAGATAGTAGTTTAGTTACATGAGAAAGTTACTTGTAATAAAACGTTTTATCTGCTAAACAGAGCTGAAGGTATCAGACCTGTCTAAAAATGAAATCTAATCTTGTATAACCTACTTGAGAATTTTTATTTTCTTTCTCATCTATTTTTATCTTTTATAGGTTGAATCTTTATACAACTTTACCTTTTTATAAAAGATATTCTATGATATTGATTTAAAACAAATAAGTTAATATCATTAATATCATGATGGAGTTAGGCTCTAGATCACCAATTTTCAACTGGTGTGCTGCAAGAATTTTTAAAGAGTGCTGTACCTAGAAAACAGACTGACAGCTGTCAGAAGGGAGGGGGTTTCAGGGCTGGGTGAAAAAGAGAAAGGTATGAAGGAAAAGAAAAACAAAACAAAAAATCCCTCATAGACACAGACATCTGTATCAGAGGTAAAGCGGGTGGGGGACGTAGAAGAGGGTAAAGGAGGGATGAATGGAGATGGAGGGAGGCTTGATTTGGGGTGATGAACACCTGATGCAATATGCAGGTGACATATCATAGAATTGTACAACTGAAACCCATATAATTTTATTAACCAGTGTTACTCCAATGAATTTAATAAAAAAAAGAATTTTAAAACATGCAATATTTGACTTTATAGTTAGGGGCACTAACCTCTTTTCCCTTAGATTGTCAAATAAAAAAATTACTACAGCCTACACAACAATAGCCATTTGGTGTGAATGCCTTGTTTTAAACTATAAATGTGTAAGTCATATAATAGAGTTGCATTTTATTGGTTATGTTGCATAATAAGTTTATGTCTGTTGGGTTAATTCTTGGTACCAGAAATCCTTATATACAAGTATAGGCACCTGATTTTTTGAAAAGTCATTTTTGAGCAAAAAAGGGTAGGCATTATTATTTTGTAAACCAATCAAGATTATAATTATTTCTTGTCAGGTTGGCAAAAAATACATTTTTTGGTGTGCCACAGAATTTTAGAATTAGCTTATGTGTGCCATGAGATGAAAAGGTTGAAAATCGCTGCTCTAGAGGAAAGAAGGAAGAAAGCTATAACCCGGTCTCTCATCATGTAAACTGTGCTTTGGAGATTTGGTGCTCTGCACTTCCCAAATGCATTTCTCAGATTGTGGTGCTTCATTTGTTGAGGGTTTCCTATTTCCATTTTAGAAACTCGAATGTTCTGGACTCTATCTCCACCCTCACCCCCAGAGATCAGACAGATGCTCCCCTTCTGCTCAGCAGTATGGAGCCTGGCATCTAACAGGCCCTGAGTGAGGGACATCTTAAAGCATGTAATACATGTGGTTCCTTAAAAACATTAGGACAAAATATTAAGACAAGGAAAAAATAAAGACAGGTTTTGATAATTATTGATCATTTAATCTTCTTATTTGCTAATTCCACTTGTTCTAATGGGTTTGTTTCCTATATGATTTTCCATGTAATTCTTCATAATATGGAAGTATATAAATTTTGTCCCAGTGAGTATATTGAAATGTGTTGATTCCTAAACTCTAACCCAAAATGTTATTCTTTCTAATACTCTAC
The DNA here is from genome assembly GCF_019186645.2 of Phyllostomus hastatus. Classification (NCBI taxonomy): domain Eukaryota; kingdom Metazoa; phylum Chordata; class Mammalia; order Chiroptera; family Phyllostomidae; genus Phyllostomus; species Phyllostomus hastatus. Next base: position 37,225,295 of record NW_025333872.1, on the reverse strand, counting down.
TATTATCATTTTCATCTTCAGAAGTCTGTAATTGGAAGCCTATACAGAAATGGTTGATAGCCCTATAGGTTGGACCACTGCAGAGAACAGAGTGGTACCAGGTGTTTGGGTGTCCTGTGCTTTGCACATTTCTCCCAGGAGTAGAGAGTAAAATAGAGGACAGTAATAATCACTCACTCAAGAACTTCTTGCCAACATCATAAAAACTTGCCTAAACTTATTAGGGAGTTACTGGAAAATTAAACATCTTTCTAAATACTCATATGGGGTAGTTCTGCAATGATTCATTTGTTTGAAGATATCCTGCTGCTTTTTACAGTCGTGTGTCTGTGTTGTAGGGACGTGCAGTGTTCGCCAGTGGCAGTCCTTTTGATCCAGTCACGCTGCCAGATGGACGGACCCTGTATCCCGGCCAAGGCAACAATTCCTACGTGTTTCCTGGAGTTGCTCTTGGTGTTGTGGCATGTGGACTGAGACACATCACGGATAAGATTTTTCTCACCACTGCAGAGGTATTGTAAAATACTCTAAGTTTGCCAAGGCTATAAAATACCAAATGAGCTCAGTGTAGCCTGTCTAATGTTTTCTTTAGTTCAGTGTCAGCTCACTCCCTAGAAGGTGTAGCTGAAGAAGAGAAAATTTATCCCAGTGGAGAGTAAGGAGCGGGTAGCAGGTTCATACTGAGTCCCTTGTTAAAGATTGTTCTTCAGTAGCCAGCAAAAAAAAAAAAAACAAGTGTTCTGATTTCTTAAATGGAACCCTTTTTTATTTTCATATTTCTAATCAGATTCTGTGACAACAGTGAGACAATTAAAAATTTTGTTTCCGCATTATGCTAAGCGAAACAAGCCAGGCAGTGAAAGACAAATACCACATGATATCACCTTTAACAGGAACCTAAACAACAAAACAAAGAAATAAGCAAAATATAACCAAAGACACTGAAATAGGGGGCAGACTGACAGTGACCAGAGGGGAGAGAAGAGGGAATTTCAGGGGGGAATGGGTAGGGTTTACAGGAACAAATTTGGAGGACACGTGGGCAAAAAACTAGGGGTGGGGGGGTAATGGGGGGAAGAGGGGAGGGTTGGGTGGGCGGGCTGGAATGGGAGTAAGTGGGAGAAAACTGTACTTGAACAATGATTAAAATAAAATTAAAAAAAAATTTTTGTTTCCAGTTCATAGACTAAGCAGTAAATAGTTCTCTGTTAAGAACCTTCCTAAATAATGGCATTTTTAAGATTTAAAATGAAAGCCTTATTCGGTATAATGAAGAAGTGCTTATCATACAGGGATCAGAGTGTAGAAAACAGAAACCATTCTAGTGTTTTAAGCAGAAATGAAATTAAAACAGGGAATTAGGTGTTTATAAAAGGACAGAAGCGGGTTCTAGTTTGGGCCTTCAGAATATTACAGAGAAGACCCGCTAGGGGAGCTCTGCTAAGCTGCTTTTAAGAGCTGTGAGCCCTGGCTGGGCTGCTCAGTGGGTGAGAGCATCGTCCTGATAGACCAAGGTTGCCAGTTCAGCCCCTGGGCAGGGCACATTGAAGCATCAACCAATGAAGCATAAATAAGTGAAACAACAAACTTCTCTCTATGTCTCTCTTCCTGTCTCTCTCTCTTCCTCTCTCTCTCTCTCCCCTAAATCAATAAGTAAAAATTTTTTAAAAACTCTGAAAGCTCTGAAATTTTACCCTATTTGCAAGCTAACAAGTTAGCCTGCCACAGTTTCATAAATGCTGGCAAAAGACAAAGGACCTTAGTATTTACCGCACAAGAGGTACCATGAGCTTCAGGTTCCCATTGGATCCCCTTGCCCCCAAGCCTCAGGAGGATATGATGACTGGATATACATATAGTTGTAAAATTATGAGCTTTTGGTAATCAGAATGTTCATCTACTTGATATCATGTTTGAAGATGATGCAATTAATGAATGAAAATTTGAGCAAATTTCTTCTCTGAAAATTAAACCACTGCACAGCATTGTAACTGAACTGAACCAAATTAACAATTGAGTGATGGGCAGTAAGAATATCAACGAAGACTCTTGTGTCATGGATGCGATCTAAAGGAGTGCAGTTGCAGCGCTCCGAGTTGCACTGTGAGAACAGATGCCTGGAAGCTGCACCATGCTGCTTCTCTCTTTGTCGTCGCTGCATGAGAGGCATGACAGCTTATCTCTCAGAGTTTCTTTAACTTGAAAAATTTTCTTAAACATAAGTAGATGTCTAATTACTAAAAGACCTTTTCAAAGTTGTTGCATTAAGGAAAATATAATCATTGTATTTTCACAGCACATACATTGTAAGGGGAAAAAGTGACCTTTTGCTTGCAGAGCCAGTATTTTCTTTCCTGCATTACTCTAGCACCCTCTAGTGACCATTTTATGGAAAAAAAATCATTCCATTTACTATCCAGGAAAAGTAATGCCAAAAAACTTTGAAGAAAAAGAAATAAAATATGTTGTGTGCATGGTGTTATTCTTATCAAAACTAGCAGTCTCTCTGGCTAAGTAAGTCTTGCGGCCCTCCCGTCCCTCTCTCAGGCTGCAGCCCGCGGTGCCTGTCTTCCACGCCACCTCACTGTTTTCTCTGTGTCCTTTTCATGGCCTTTTCAGCGAGGAGCATTTTTGTCCTTTTTCTCCCTGCCTTTCTTTTGCTTTCAGAGATCTTATCCATGCTTTTGTTTCCATTAGCTTCATTCAAAAAGTGGCCAAGTCTGTGTATCTCTGTTATCATCTCTGCTATATCTCTAGTTAACCTAATATGCGTTTGCACAGAAATGCCCTGCTATTTGCTTAAACACGGGATGTGTAAAACCATACCTCTCGTCTTTCCTAGCCTTCAGTGTTCGCATTTGCAGTAGTGATACCTGCTTTCTAACCGGCACCTGTTCATTCTCCCTCATCCCAAAGTCTTCAGATTCTCCATGCATATGTGCTTCCATGTAACTGCACCGTCTATAATCTTCTCTCTGTTTATTATCCTGCTGGAGAACTCTGGAAATTATTCTCTATCTAGCTAAGCCTGTCCTTCAGGTCACTGCCTCCATCCCTCCTCATCCTCTTGTGGCTACTCTGGCTCATCTTAGTCTTTCTCCTTAGCCATGGCTGTCTTCATCAAACGTACCAGCACCGAAATTTCATTCCTAGTTGTATTATGCCCTTAAGAACTTACTGTTTTAAACACATAAGTGTTGCCTTATAATTAAATTGTAAAAAGAAATTCTCTCAAATATTTCTTTCAGAATACCAGTAGCACCTAGCATGATGCTAAAAGCACATAGCAGAAACTGAGTAAATAGTTGTTGAAGTGAATTAAACAGGATAGTTTTCTATCTTAGCAAGAAGAATTAATACAGTACCACATATACTCACTGCTAGAGGGTCCTAAAAAGAAGAAACCCCTTTTCATCTAGATTATATTTGTAGTTGACAAAAGTAACATGTAGGAGGTGTAGATGAATTTTTTGTTTGGCAACTTCACATAACTGAGGGTTATTGGAAAAATACTAGTTAGATATCTCATGGAATTAGAAGTCAGGCATTGGTGGTAGCACTGCAGGCTTTTCCTGGACAGTTTTATGGCACACAGACGTTTGTCTTTGCTGGTGTGCTGGACAGCCCTCTGGGCCCCTGGTGAGAGCACCCAGGGCCCCCCGTCAGCCCTCCTGGCTCTGTGTTGTCTGTACAGCAGCCTATCCACACCTGGGAGGCACACCTTGGCCTCCTGCCCTCACACCACTCCTCTCGAGTCACCTGCTTGTGTCCTTTCATCCCCCCGCCCCTAATCTTCTGGAGGACACTAGAAATGACTACCACGGACAACAGCCTCTGGAGGAAACTTCCATTCTTTTAAGTCACTGGATAACTGAAAATGCATTTGCCATGACATTGTTAAAATGAAATGAAGAAAGATTATTTGAAAGCAGCCACAATGTAGTTAGACAGAGAGACATAAGTGACTTATCAAAACAACAAATAATTTTAAGCCAATATTCAGCCATTTTCTAATGGTCCCCAATCTCTTTAAAATGATATTGTGTAACATTCTGGGTGGGGGGGGGGCAATGAGGTTGGATACCAGCAATGTGCCACTGGCAAGAGGAGCAACGTACATACATCTCATGTAAACAGTTGAAAAAAAAACTTAGTTGATCGGTTTTATAACCTGCCTCCAAACCAAGCAGCTAATCAGCTAAAATGTTGTAGAACTAGATGTGACCCCCAGAGCTATTTCACTTCCACTCTGCCATGCTGGCTGCCTATTTATTCTTTAAATGAAATAGCTAAGATTGATTGTACACTTACTTTCCCAAGCTGTGTGGTAAGTTCTTTATTGCATTTATTTCATTTAATCCTATGAATCTTATGCTATTAGTCTTGTATCACCAAAGAGAAAAGGGGGCTTAGAAATGTGCCTCCCTCTGCCCCCAACCCCTGCCTGAATATCCTTGTTTATATCCTTGTTCAGGAGTCCTCAGTCACCCATAGGACTTAACTCAAATTCCTTAATTTGTCACTGCTCCAACCCTGAGTTCTGTGCACAGATCCTTGGCTCCCCCAGATCAGGACACTCAGACATGTCTCAGCGTTTGGTCTAGAGCGCCCACCCAGTGCTGTTCTCTGACTCCTAGCTTTCCCTCAGTTCCATGCTCACACTCCCTCTGCGGCTCCCCCGGATGTTCTAACACACACATTTTCCCTTTAGCCTAGCTAGGCCCTAGGCTGTTTCCTCTTCCATTATTCCCTTTTTCTTCCTGCAGCTTGTTGCTTCACTAACTCAGACATCTCTCAAAGGCAGGAACTGCTTTTAAGCACCTCTGTGGGACGGTGGCTTTCATATTTGCTGATGGCTATAAAACAATATTTCAGAAGTAATTTCACAACTTAAAAACATCTAAAAGATTTAAAGATACTGAAAAAATAATTTGACTATTCAAAATACCTTGAATGGGGAAGGCTTTCTATGTCCTCTCTGCATCCATAGTTCTATTAAATAAAGACCCAGCTATATCCACTGATTTAGAGGGCCCCACTGATTCAAGTCTTAGAGCTAGAGGAAACTGCTGCATTGCTGAGTCCACCTCTGTGCCCTAGTAGAGTCAATAATAACTTAGTGCTATTTTGTAAGTATGTATATACACATGGTATTTTACTGTGAAACCTTTTGTGAGCAACTTACAGATAGCATGTCCCTTACTCCTAAATATTTTGGGACATTTTCTTTTGTAATCAGTGGGCCCTTATCAATTCAGGAACGTTAGCATTGGTATAATACGATTATCTAATCTACAGTCCAAATTCAAGCTTTGCTAGTCATGCATTAAGAACTCTAGCCTCTAGGCTGATCCTTTAATCTTCAAGAATATTTCAGCCTTTTGTTTCTTTTCTGTCAATTGGAGGGTACTGGCCAGTTGCTTTTACAGATTTCCTCGATTTAGGCTTATCTGATTGTTTCCTCAAGATTTAATTCAGGTTATGTGGTTTTGTTAGGAGCACCTCGTGCCTAGTAATTGTGTCCTCAGTGCATCACATCAGGAGGCACATAATGTCAGTTTGTCTTGGATTTTTAGAACTACTTTGTTCAGTTATGATTGACATATGAGAAGTTATTATGGTAAGAACACTTAATATAAGATCTGCCCTCTTAGCACATGTTTAAATCTGTTCTGTTTGATTCAGAAATATGGGATGATTTGGGGGCAGCAAACACTGAGGGTAGATAGGTGATTCAGATGATCCAGATTCTGTGTAAAATTAAAATCCTACTGGCAGTGTGGCTCCAAAATAGCTTTCTCAGCCTCCTGCTCCACCTCTCGCACAAGGCAGTGTGAGCTGGGAGCGATGGCGCAGTGCCTTGGGTACCTCCCCTCCGCCACTTCCGGCTCCTCTCCTGCCACTTCTGTCCTCCTCCACTGCTTCCTTCTATCCCGTTCCTCCGGCCCATGGCATTTCACGGTGCAGTAGAAAAGGAAATGCTTTAAGTGGAAACCCAAATTCTGTTTCCATCTTTTTCACTAATTGTGTGATCCTACCAATCACCAAGCCTCTCTGGACTCAGCTTTTCCATTCATAAAGGGAGAGATGAAATTAGATAAGCACCTTAATATGATCTGTGATCTATACGTGACCATATATGTGACCATTCCCCTAGTTATTCTTGTAACTCCCACATTGTATGGTGTGAAGCATAAACATATTTGTCTTTCTTTTTTTAAGGTTATAGCTCAGCAGGTGTCCGATAAACACTTGGAAGAGGGCCGGCTTTATCCTCCTTTGAACACCATTAGAGATATTTCTCTGAAAATTGCAGAAAAGGTAAAGCTATTCTTGTCCAACCTCATTATTTTCCCTTTCTTCTGTGGTTGAGTATGCATTTTTAGGTATTAAAAATCCACTGTCTTGAAATTTGTCAGAAAGCACAGTACCTCAGCAGGGCACAGAAACTGAGTTTGATCCGTAGGAATGGAAGAACTGGGCTGGATCATTAATTTCCCCTTCATTCTTTTTCTGTCCTCTAATTTAAGTAACTCATTAGGGTTTCCTTTTAGTAGATCTCCTCCACTTTACCTTTTTTTAGTTAGTATCTTCCATATCACAATTATGAAAGTCGCCAAACTACTGCAGACGTGGTGGAGTGCCCCTGAGCCCCTGCACCACCTGCCGGGTCCTCGCCTCCGTGCTGCTGCGTGGCATCCGAAAGATTGCAATTGATAAGGCTGGGTGGAAGGCAAGGCGATGACGGCAGAGGACTCAGAGCTGTTGGGGTGGCAGAAGAGCTATGGAAGGAATCAGCCAAGAAGAACCTAACAGCAGAGAAACTTTCTATAACTGAGAGAGAAATGGACATTTTTGCCATAGAGTTTTATTACTTTACTAGGGCGGCCGTAACAAAATACTGTGGCCTGGGTGATTTAAAAACGAGTGTATTCTCTCGCAGTTCTGGAGGTCAGACGTCTGAGGTTCCGGCACAGGCAGGTCTAGGCTCGGTGGAGGCCTCCCTCCTCGGCTCGTAGAGGACGGCCCTCTCCGCGTCCACGTGTGCTGTCTCCTCTGTGATGCACACCCGGGTGTCTCGTTGTTCAGGTTTACCCTTCTTACAGAAACACCAGTCAGTGGGGCGAGGGCCCCCTGTACAACCTCATTTTATTTTAATTACCTCTTAAAGGCCCTATCTCCAAATACAGTCACCTTCTGAGGTGCTGGGGGTTAAGACTTCCACATTTTAGGGTGGCATAGTTCAGCCCATAGTAGTAGTTATACGTTTAAACTACGGTTTCTCAATCTCATGCACATTTTGGCTGGATAACTGTCATGGGGGCCTCCCTTGGGCATTGCAGGGTATTTAGAAGCATCTCTGGCCTTTTCCCACTGGACAACCGTAGCCTCTGCACAGTTGTGAAAACCAGAAATGTTTCTGGTTGTTGCCAAGTGTTTTCTCAGAGACAAAATTGTTCCTGGTTGAAAATCAAAGCTGTTATCGAGTTTATTAAGACAACACCATTTACGATTCATATGTCATTATATGTGTTGTTGATTGAGGGTAAATACTTCAAAAACCAAGTAATTCTTCAAATATCTTTAGAGAATCTGGTTGGTTATTTGTTTATGAAACAGTATGCTTGTATTTTCTCCTAATGTGTGTCTACTAGTTTTTAACTAGTTTTAATTGTTACTACACTGAACGGTAGTTGGAATTACAAGAGAGTAAGTATGTAAAGGAAAGGAAAGCAAAGAGAGAACAAAGTTTTCTGTCTAGAAGAAGAAAGGCAGTTCTGAAGAGAAGTAGTCGTGACTTTAAGAGCAGACTCAGAACTGAGCAGCATGTCTGAGAGTCAGAGAAGACACACTTTCAGGATGGGGGTCGAAATTGTGATTAAAAGACAAAAGTCCTGGTGAGAAAAACTACTTTGAATGATGACAACTTTCACTTGTACTTGAGCAGTCATTAGAAACTTTTACAAAAGCAGTTTCAATAGTACAAGAAGTTAAGAAGCCCCGGGAGAATTTGAAAGCAGTGTGAGCCACTCTTCCAGAGATTGGTGCGGACAAGCAGGGGAGAGTGGGGACTTTCTGAGAGAGGGGCTGGTTCAGATATTGTGTCCTGGGAGCAGATGGAGGATTGAGATTCCTCGTAGTCTGTGTCCGAAATGCAACAGCGCATTTTATCATGAAAGTGATGTGACCATTGCAGATAGGCACAAGAGATCTTTCTGAGGTGCTAGAAATGTGCGGAAACTGGATGTGGTAACAGTTGTATAACTCAGTCAACTTATGGAAATAACTGAACTGTATACTTAAAATGGTTGAATTTTTGTGTTGAGTGAATTATATCTCAACAAAAAATACTGTTCAAAAAGGAATACTACCACATTATAGGCACTTTGGAAAGTAGAGAAGAAAATACCTACTATTCTATATTTCTAATATGAGCATTATCTTTTTGTTATGTGTGCTTCCAGCCTTTTTTTATTATTTGCTTTTTCCCCTGAAATCCTTATAATAATAGAGGGAATATACATATTTTTCTGATTTTTTCATAAACATTTCTCCATAGTACAGCACAGTCTTCATAACTATAACTTTTCATAAATATATAATTTTACATTGAGAAGAGATACTTTATCGAAAAATTATTCTAATATTCTTCACAATCAGACTTACTAAATAAGTCTATCATACAAGTAGCTCCTCAGTGAAACTGGGGTGAGTATAAGAGCATGTATGGAGTGATTCATTTTGACAAGAGGGTCAGTCCATTTTTATGAAAGAAATTATGGGAAGAGTGTTTGAAGATAAAGAGGAGATAGTTTGAGTTGATGAAAAGGGAAGGTTAGATGTTTTCTCTGATTAGTTGGAAATTTCTCATAGAGTGATGAGACTTAAATGGAGACTCAAAAAGGCATGGTTTGAAGTTGCCTTGTGGGAAATAGGAGAGGAAATTCTTTTTATTATTATTATTTTTAAAGAGGATAAAAGCATAATGTGTAACCACATGGGCTCAAGTAAGGTCAGGAAAAGTAAGGTTAGGAAAAGTAGGATATCACAGGAGACGGCCATGAGAGGGGAAAGCCAGCGCTGAGCTGAGGGTTCCCTAGAGGGGGACTGGAATGGGGAGAGTGACACCAAGACACGGAAGTGAGAGATTCTGTGATCCTGGGGGGAACCACTGAAATGGCCCATAGGGTCCTGCTGACTAGGTGAGCAGAGGCAGGAGATGCTGGGGTGAATAAATAAATAGATTTTGTAAAAGGCTGTGGTCAGAATGGGGCTTGTTAAAACTGCAGGGTGTCTAAGTTCAAACTTAGTAGGAATGTTATGATATTTAGTCCAAATTAATTATCAGTCAGGTCATTTAAAGACATTTACCATTGTCCTATCTGAGAATTTCTGGTAGGTCATTTTTCATTAAATCTCTATTATATACACTTTTCTTTGATGCTGGTATTATATTCACCTCTTGCTATAACTGCATTTTCATTTTGTATCTTCTTTGTGTATATGTGCTTTTATAATACAACTTAACATTTTTGAAAACAGAAGATATAAATTATAAATTAATTTTTTTAAACAGATAAAAACTTTTGACATGTGTTACTGTCACCTCTGTTTATTAAATTAACATTCTTTTTCCTCTTTCTAGATTGTGAAAGTTGCATACCAAGAAAAGACAGCCACCATTTATCCTGAGCCCCCAGACAAGGAGGCCTTCGTCCGCTCTCAGATGTACAGCGCTGATTATGACCAGATTCTACCTGATTGTTATTCTTGGCCCGAAGAGGCCCAGCAAATACAGACCAAACTTGAACAGTAGCCTAGCAGTTGACATTTCTAACTCCATTAATGAGATCTTGAAGTCTTTCATAATTTTTAAAGATTGGAATCTTTTATAATGATTTATATATGATAGGTTAAGATAATTTTACTTTAGCAATCTAAAAATTCATGGAAAAATATTAACATACTTTATGATAAATGTTACTTAGTTTATTTACTCTCTGGTTATTTATGATTTCTATCTTATTTTACCTAAGTTCTCTTTAAAAGCTGTTGTACCTACCACTGAGAAACTCAGTTGTTTTTAGATAGGAAACTAATGGGAAGACCAAAATTAGTAATTAATTGATGTGATTAAAATGAAAACCATATTTTTTTGTTGACCATTTTGTTAAAAATCTTTGTACACACACACACATAAATACAGAAATATATTTAGACATAGATGAACTTTTGCTAAAAGCAGAAACAACACTTTGTTGCCTAGAGAAATACAACCTCTCAGGTATTTTATTCCAACTCTAGACTATATTCCTTCTTTTGGTGAACTGAATTCTAACATTTCTAAGAGAGATCATTGCTGTTTACAATGTCTTGGGCAGCCTTAGATTTTACTATTCTTTCCCCATTGCTGCATCTTGCTCTCACCGTGACCTCCATCGGATATCCCTTCTAACAGCACCTTTCTCCCCCTGACTGGGTGCTCTGCCCTTCTGCTCCCCTCTGCCGCTGCCTGGCTTGTGAGGACTGTGGCTCCTGTCCTGAGGTAGGTCCCTTCAGTTCAGCACAGCCTGCTAGGTGGGAAGAGCCGAGAAAAGAGTAGGTAAGTTCCTTGAGAAAGGGCTGTCTGTGCAGTTGACCTTTTAAGACAAAAGTGTCCAGAGTTAGGAGCAAGGGCATGGTTCCCGGACAAGCTGGGTTCCAAATTGAGTGATCTGATCTAATGTCCTCTTGATTTGCTCAGTAATTAAGAGCTCATTGTGTTGTTACAATAAACACAGTTTCCTCTGAACTTGGAGAAAATTTGGTAACCACTTCCCTAATACCAGAAATTATCTTTACATTAGATATTAAAATGTTCTAATTACCTTTAATAGTTATTGCCAAAAAATTCATGTTAGTTTTGAGGTTTACTTTAGAAATTAATCACTGAACCAATGGATATAATTTTAAATTTGTAAGCTCAGGTACAATAACATTTGCTACTTATTTCCAGGAGAATTTCCTGGAGAATTTGCTGGTTTTGAAGTAATGCTTTTAAAGATTACAAAGAGATGTTCAAGGTAAACTGTACTATAAAAATGATTTTATTGGAAGTTGCAGGTTACACAAATTGTTTTAAATGTGAGTAGAAGGGGTGGGGGTATTTCTGAAGGTAACATTTAGTCAAGAATTTCCTCAAAATAGTTATTTTGAAAAGATCCAGAACACCTATTTTTTGTCTGTTTCCATGTTGTCTTGTAGCTCTAACTCAATGTACTTAACCTATGCAAAAGATTTATTAAAGCATAGAAAAAGTGAATGAATAAAATCATAAAATAATTGTTTTTCTCTTAAAGTATTGTTACATTTTAAAATAATGCCTGGTCTTAATGAGTGGTCATGTGACAGTATGTTATACATTTAAAAATATTTTGATAGCTAATTTCAGAATGAACTTCATTTATTACATGCCATATATTATAGTTTTGGTAAAACATAGGCACAAAAATATAGTTATTTTTTTACTAAAAATCCTTTTTGCTAAAAAGGATCTCTTTCTTTCCACCTTTAAGACTGAAATAACTGAAAACCAAGGTTTTATTAATGTGCGGTTTGCCAGATTCCACCAGGAGCTGCACTCACAGACTCACCAGGCCTCGTGTAAGTTAAGAGTACTGACCAGGACACAGCAGGTCCTGGATTTGGGATGGGGACGTATGGCAAGGGGCATTTGGCAGACTCGTGACACACTGCACTAGGTGAACAATAGCTCTTGTTTGACTGCTGTTAAGTTGTATGTCCCAGGAAGCTCGCCAACCCCCCACCCCCAGGCAAACCAGAACATGTGACATGTCCCCTCTTGCTAATCAGAGTGGGAGCTCTTCCTGTCTGAAGATGTCTGTACTGCCTTGCTGGAAGGTCCTGTAATGACCTCACCCCGTGTAACATAATTAACATCTTGTCAGATTCTATCATGAAGAGGAGCTGTAGTGGGTATAAATAAAAAGGGCAAACCCAGGAGAAGATTCCCACCGAAAGAATTCTAGACTTCGCTCATTTGTGTTGGCAACACTTGAGGAAAATGTTTGGGATTCTGAAAATGTACTGAGGAAGGAGAGGTGTAATTTCGGACTGGGTAGAATTGTTTGATAGTGTGTGCTTGTCACAGATTCTGGGTTCAGTGCGCTGCTTTAAGCAGTTGAAAGTGATTCTATTTGTTGGTTCAGTTAGTTGACTGAAATGTAGACTTAATAATGGCCCACATTACATAAAATTGAGAACACAAACAAACCTTGAAATAATATAAAGCAATTTAAAGATTTACAAAGATGAGAATGCTAGAATGGATTTGTTCTGTCCAAATCAGACCATTCTATCCTACCAATTCCCTAAATTTCCCCAGAGGACCTACCAGTGACTCTCACTAAGGCCTTGACAGACACATTGGTGAAGGGAACAGCAGCATCCATGGAAAACATTTCTTAAAATTGAGGTATAATAAACATATAATATTATATTAGTTTTAGGTGTACAACATGATTTGATATTTGTATATATGGTGAAATGCTTACCACAGTAAGTCTCATTACCATCTGTCACCATACATAGTTCTAAAAAAATTTATTTTTCTCATGATGAGAACTTGGTAGATTTACTCTTTTAGCAACTTTCAAATATGCAATAGAGTATTATTAACTGTGGTCAGCATGCTATACATTGCATCCCCATGACTTATTTATTTTATAACTGGAAATTTGTATATTTTGACCCATCTCACCAATTTTCCCCAACCCCTCATCCCCCATCTCTGGAAACCACCAATCTCTTTTCCATATCTATGAGCTCAGTGCTTTGTTTGTTTGTTTGTTTTAGATTCCATGTGTAAGTTTTGTTTCATGTAGCATAATGCCTCCAAGGTTTATCCATGTTGTAGCAAATGGCAGGATTTTACTTTTTTTTTAAAAAAAAAGATTATTTCAGAGAAAGGGCAGGGGAGGGAGAAAGAGAGGGAGAGAAACATGGATAGGTTGCCTCTCACATGTCCCCACTGGGGACCTGGCCACAAACTGGGCATGGCCCTGACCGGAAATTGAACTGGTGACCTTTCAGTTCACAGGAGGCCACTCAATTCACTGAGCCACACCAGCCAGGGCTTAACTCTTTTTATAGCTGAAAAGTATTCATTTATACCATATTTTCTTTATCCATTCACCCATTTTTGGACACTTGGTTTGTTTCCATGTCTTGACTATCATAAATAATGCTGCAATGAACACAGTGCCCTTATATCTGTATGAATTAGTGTTTTCATTCTCTGTAGATAAGTACACAGAATTAGAATTCCTGGATCATATATGATAGTTCCATTTTTAATTTTTTTGGAAATTCCATTCTGCTATCCATAATGGTTACACCAATTTACATTCCTACCAACAGTACACAAGGGTTCTCTTCTCCCCACATCCTCACCAACACTTATTTCTTGCCATTTTGATAATAGCTTTCTGACACATGTGAGGTGATACCTCATTGTGGTTTTTATTTGCATTCTCTTGATGATTAATGATGTTGAGCATCTTTTCATGCACTTGTTGGACTTTTTGGAATGTTTACATCTATATCTTTTTTTTTAAAAATGTCTATGCAGATCCTCTGCCTATTTTTAACTAGATTGGATTTTTTTGCTTGTATTGAGTTGTATGAGTTTTTATATATTTTGGATATTAGTTCCTTATCAGATATATCATTCAAATATTTCCATCCTTTCAGTAGGTTGCCTCTTTATTATGTTGAGGGTTGCCTTGCTGTGTAGAACTTTATAGTTTGCTGTATACCACTTGTTTATTTGTGCTTTTGTTGCTTATTTGTTTATTTATTTTGTTGCCTTTGTTTTTGGTGTCAAATTCAAAAAATATCACTGACAAAACCAATGTCAAGAAGTTTGCTTCCTGTGTTTTCTTCAAGGAGTTTTATAGTTTCAGGCCTTTCATTCAACTCTTTAATCCATGTTCAGTAAATTTTTGTGTAGTGGTCCTGTTTTTCCAGTACCATTTATTGACGAGACTGTCCTGAATGTATATTCTTGGCTCATTTGTCATGATTAATTGACTATATTTGTGTGGGCTTATATCTGGGCTCTATTCCGTTTCATTGATCTATGTGTCTCTTTTTATGCCAACACCATCCTGTTTTGATGACTATAGCCTTGTAGTGTAATTTGAAATCAGGGTGTGCGATGTCTCCGGCTTTGTTGATTGCTTTGGCTATTTGGAGTCTTTTGTGGTTCCATACAAATTTTGGAATTTATTTCTGTGAAAATGTTATTAGAATTGGGATAGGGATTGCATTGAATCTGTAGAGTATTATGGACATTTTAACAATATTAACTCTTCCAATCATTGAACATGGAATATCTTTCTGTTTATTTGCATCTTCAATTTCTTTCATCAATGTCCTATTGTTTTCAGTGTACAGGTATTTCATCTCCTCAGGTCAGTTTATTCCTAGGTATTTAATTCCTTTTGATGCAATTATACATGAGATACTTTTCTTAATTTCTCTTTCTTATAGTTTGTTACTCTTGTACAGAAATCAACAGATTTTTGAATATTGATTCTTGCAACTTCACTGAATGTTTACTAGTTCTAATAGTATTGTATCTTGGTAGTCATCTCAAGTAGAGGCAGTTTTACTTCTTCCTTTCCAATTCGGATGCCTTTTCTTTCTTTTTCTTGCCTAATTGTTCTGGATATGACTTTAAATACTATGTTGAATAAAAGTGGCAAGAGTGGGCATCCTTGCCTTGTTTCCGATCTTAGAGGAAAAGCTTTCAGCTTTTTATCATTGAGCATGGTATTAGCTCTCTGCTCATCATATATACCCTTTATTATGTTGAGGTATATTCCCTGTATACATAATTTTTGAGAGTTTTTATCATAAATGGTTGTTGAATTTTGTTATATGCTTTTTCTGCATCTTTGAGGCAATCTTATTGTTTTTATCATTTATTTTGTTAATGTGGCATATCACATTGGTTGATTTGCTGGTTTTGTAGCATCTTTTCATCCTAGGAATCTCTCAATCATAGTGTATGGTCATTTTAATGTATTGTTGAATTCAGTTTCCTAATATTTTGTTGAGGACATGAAAAGCATTTTAATGGCTCTTCTCTGTAAGCTGTGGAGGGTTATGGGGAATGCTGTGGTTAAAATGGGTCCCTTATTTCAGTGGAGATGTCAGAACCCCAGGCTTGATAGAACCTTAACAGCAGCACTTTGCATCAATTAATAACTGGAGACAAGGTGGAAACATGATAATAGAAGCAGACCAACTGTACTCAGAATAGCTTAGTTTACAGAAATCTTTGCTGGTGGCCAGTAAATCACAGGGCCCCATGTCCTGAAATTTTGGTTAAAATTTTAACAACTAGGACAGCACAAGTGCTGACCAAGAAAAATGAATGCCAGTGTGTACAACTGATACAACCACAGCAGAGTCTATCAGCTGAATATCAGCTTCACTGAGGTCTAATTGGTGGGCAACCCACACAGGTCTACTTGACATGTAAAACAGCAGCAGAAAAGCCTGACTATTGCCACCAAGATTGAGTGTCAAGGCCCTCACCATGTTGCCAATCACAAATACAAATGAATGACCTCGAAAGTGAAGAACTCTGTAATATAGATGTTTCCAAAATCTTCCTTTGTGGCTGCATTTACTAGAACAACAGTGCACTGCATGAAGAAAACCACTAGGCCTTTTGGAAATCATCTGGCCATAGTCTGAATGAATACAAATTTCTGGGGACTCTATGTGACAAAGTGTATGCTATAGGAATAAACCCATCTTCTAGTAGTTTCCCAGTAGACAGTTAGAATTGAGTTCTTCATCATCTATGGCAATATCCCCATGTTGGATCCCTAATGTATCAAAAAGAAAAAAGGATTATTCTGGCAGGAAATTCCAGATAATTTGCAGGGATAAGTCCTGCTATTAGAAACTTTAGAATAAGCAGAGGTGTGATTCTTACTATATATGGAATTAACATGACTTTGGCATATGTAAGAGACAGATGGATCTTTAGGAAAAACAGCCCTCTGTCAGACAAGTTCTCTTTGTTGGAGTGAATTAGTAGGTGGCTACTGATTTGGCCAATGATTTTTAACTTGTTTCTCCTTTATTCCAGCGAGTAGAGGGCTCCAAAGCAGTTTGTGCTATCAACAAGCAACATTATAGATTGTCTTTTTGTCAATGTTTCATTAACTCTCTGACACTGTCCCGGAATATAATTCTGGTTATTGGACCTTAATGATCTCACTGTTGTCCGGAGCATCATGCTGGTCTAATGCATTGACGGTGCTGTGCTCGTAGGACCAGGAGCACGGGTGCCATCAGGCTCCATGGACACCTGCTAACAGCCATTGTGCTGTAGGGTAGATGGTCAGTCCAAAGAAAGCCCAAGAGTCTGGTGCATGCTGGAGCATCCCCTCCATAACAAATGGTATACTTTGTCCCACCTACGACTAAGGAGGAACCGAGTGTTTTGTGGGCTTCTTTGAATTTTGGGTCCACTAGTCAAATCTATTTATGGGTGATCCACATGCTTCCAGCTTTAACTGGTCTAAGAAGAAAAAAGGCCTCTCCAGCTGGTCCTGGCTGCAGTGAAAGTACTTCTACCATGTGGATCTTATGAGTGAGAGAAATCAAGTGGACTCAGAGTTTTGGGGCAAATCAGGATTCTGTATAAAACCAGGATTTTTGAGCAAACCATGCTCTCTTCAGAAAATACCTATTCTTTCAACTTAACACTGGGCTACTTGAGGTAAAAGCAAATGAAAAAAAACTGTCCTGTTCAAAGAGTTCTGTGGAGACCTGAGATAGGCTCCCTCCAGGCCTTCTCAGGTTCTCAGAAGGGATGGATGGTGTGTAAGCCATCATATATGGAAACAGTCCACAGGCAACATACTTCTGCTTTTATGTGGGATGTTTCGCAGGTCCTCAGGTTGTGGTCCATCAAGCCACCTGGCCAGCTCCTCAATCCATTATACACATATCCTCAGCCCTTAGCCTAGCGCATACTAGACCAATAAGGAACAAAAAGCAAGAGAACATACTTGAAGAAATGTTGACTTAATTCACTATATTTTAAAGACACTACCACATTTAAAATGAGCATTCTTTCTGAATAACTATTTTAAAAATATAATGTATGTATACGGTATCAGGTTTCTTCAGTTACAAGCAGTAGAGACTGAGTATTTCAAGAAAAAAAGGGCAGGCATTGGGTAGCTCAAAGGAGGTGTTGAATAACCAAGCATTCAGAAGGCCAGAAGTGAAGGTGGCATTGCGGGTGTAAGAAGTAAGAGATCAAAACTGCCTTTATGGGAGGCTGCCAGTGGGTGATTTCATGTCATTCACTTCCCCCAGGCCACATAGAGAAGGGACGGTTCCCCAAAGTCTGTGTGTGTGTGGAGTGCTGTGTGCTTCTTATCAAACTGAACCGACAAAACCAGTAGTCTACTTACTGAACATATGCAGCTGAATTTTGAATGATCATATTTGAATTTTTTCTATAAAAACCTACACTTCTCTGATAATTAATGTCTATTATTAGTGCTTCTGATAGCAATAAAGTATTGCTGCATGCTCATACAGGTCACATAAAAGTAGGTTCTGAAAAACTATCACCAGAAACAGCCAGAGGCAAAAAAGACTTCATAAGCTAGAATTTATTCCCTTCATTTGATATGTAAATAATGTGCTTTTTGTTCCTTATTTCAGTTCTTTAAGCTTATCTGTCACTACTTTTGCAAATTTAATCATAGAAAAATCTCTGAATGGTTTAGGCACATATTAGGTGCTTTGGCACATTATTATTGTCTCATTTCAAAGGAAAGAAATTAGTGAAGTTACATCTGTCTAGAACTTGTGAATACTAATTACACTTAACTGGTTTGGGGGAGATTATGTGGAAAATTCTATACAAAGTTGTTTTCACTCCATGTAAGTCTTATTTCTCCCCTCTTTTTTTGTACTGAAAAATAAGTGAGGCTCCAGCTCGAGTCCCAGCCACATCTATAGCAAGGATGCGCAAGCTGGAAGATCTAGCAAGGCAGGACCACGGCAGAGCCTCTAAGTTGTGCCTGAAAGGAAACTCATTCTGAGCTAAGAGCACAGGCAGAGCAGGGTGGACCTAGTTCCAAGGCTTCAAGGTCACGAGTCGGTCTGCTACTCCGTTTGTCCTGGCCTTGACCCAAGGACAGGTGTCTACATCTTAGACACCGCAAAGCCAGCATGCACTAGTCATCAAAAATTCTGTAAGCACGTGCAGCAGTGATGGGCATCTAACAGTTTACCACGATATGGGGACTGAGGAATTCCCCTCCAAGTTACTAAATTTCAGCATCCAGCTTTGGAGTCCTGAGGGGACCAGGACATCAGTGGGGTGCCTGGGACCCAGCAGAATAAAATGTTCCCTGAGAAAGGACAGTAGTAGGCAGAAAGCATGGGAATCAGAGAAAGCTGCAGAGAGGCAGCTCAGGATACTCCTTGACACAGAGGAGACGCTCAGAAATTTTGGTGTGGGGCAGATACTTTGTCATGAAAAGGTTTTTGGCAAGTGCCACTTCAATAGGAGTTATTACCATTAGAATAAACTCTCATTTTGAAAAAGGCTGGTGAAGCCTGTGGTGCTTGGAATTTTCAGAAGAGATGACAGTGACTTATCACCAAAATGTAGAGCTTGATATTTTCCCCCCACTAAGGGGACGATCCAGGGGCATCCACACTGGGCCTCTTGCAGCTCTCGCCCTGGCGCCTGGGCAAACATTGCCAGGATGCATCATCTGCGGAACACTTTGTAGACAAATCATTTTTTGTGGAAAAGAACTGAACTAGGAATATTGGTATCATTAGCATTGGTATCATTAATCAGCTGATGTAAACAGCCAAAGAACCTGTGTTGTCTTCACTACTATTGAGACAGCTGATTCCTCTGCCTTAACAGACAGGATCTGCTTTTACTGAAAGAAAAAAACCTCAAAATAAGGGCTTTAACATAAAGTAAGCAATGCAGTAAACATGCTCTGTGTTCTCATTTTAAACTTGATTTAGAATTCATCTCCAGTAATGAAAGAAACATGTGTGCCAACTGCACGCTAGCATCACGAAGGGGGAGGGGGATGTCACTCCTATTTATGAACCCAGCTGTGGCTGGACTGCTGACAGCAACTGTGGGCTTTGGACTCCTCTCGAATTAAATCAGCTTCCCCAGTTAAATTGACTGCTTTTATTAAATTACAATTAAACAGTTTTCAGTTAACACAAGAACACAGATAACATCATGACTGCACTGGTACAAAGTTAAAAGGCCTATGCAGAAGTTTTGGAGCTAGGTTTCTCACAGGAGCGGTAAACAGCCACTGGCCTTTTTATTTTGGTTTTATTGACAGAAATACCGACTTGGTGAAATTACAAGCATAGGCCTTTCAATAGCTTTCTAGGAATCTGAACTTTTGCTTTCAATACCAAATAATATCTGGAAAACATGTTCACTTTTGTGTTTTCTTAGGAATTCTAAGAACTGGCCCAGATTCATGTGATAGTCGTTCCTTAATCCATAGTCACCATGGGCCTCTAGGAGTAATTCTTCAAAAGAATGGAAAAGGCGCAGGTCCTCCCCATTTCCTTCTGTTTCAATACTTTCCGTGTGCTTACAGGAAATGTGTTTCCAATTGGGGTACCTAATTGTGTGCCAGAATTCCTCACAGTGCTCTTTGAAGCCCTCCACACAAATTATACCAGGCTTTCCTGTCATACAAAATCCAGTCACATCTAACCTTTTCCCAACATCCAAAATCTTTTTCCTTAGGTCCTGCTGATATATATGGTGGCTGTAGATCCACATTCGGAGAAATGTGTTCTTAACTGGCTTTGCTTGTGTACAAGGTTCAAAAACGAGCTTTCTGTTCAGGAAATAGGAGGCGCTGTTGTCCTGTAACCACTGGATTGCTGCGCACACACAGAGCTCACCTGGATCAAACGTCCCTATGTAGGAAGTGAGACCTTTGTTGAGAAGTAGCTGCTGCTGTCTGTCAAGCTCAGACGACCGTCCAAACAGCTGCAATGCTACATAGGGGTAGCTGTGAGGCATGGTTACTTGCAAATCGATTTTCACCTTAAAATGAAAATCAAATAGATTTAAGTACCATAAAATCACCTAAGCTGGTTTATCATGACTTTATTAAATGTAATAGTTACTGCTACTATTACCAGCTAAGTGCCAGACACCATACTAAATACTTTATATACACTATTCCTTCCCATTTATGCATTCATTCATTCCAGTTGAATACTTAACTCACCTAACCACATGCAGGTAACCTATGCTAGAATGAAGAAGTGGAGACACTATTTCTGCCTTTGTGAAGTCTAGATCCTAGTGAAGGAGACAGACATTAAACAAATAATTACATATAGCAAGTATTTAATTTCAACAGTAAGAAGCATTACTGTGGAAGACTATAGGGATCCACTGAAATGTGTATCCAGGGGGACTGAATCAGTCTGGGGACCCAAGACATCTCTCAGGAAATGACAAAGGATGAGTACGAGAATTTGTAAGAGTTGTCCTCAAATGCCTAGTCCACTTGTTACCTATGCTGTGCTAATGCTGGAGATAAATGGATCTGAAGATTAAGATAATTTCATTTTTAGAATTTAGATTTTTCTATCTGTATTTCCTTTCTGTGTTTAGGGTGCCACCAGAGAAATATTCATTTACTCCTTAAAAGCCACTTTTGCAAAAAGCCACATTTAGATTTGTAAAAGTGACAAGTACAAGAGTGTCCATCCTATAATAGTTGACAGGTAAAAAATGTGATGACTGAACAGAATAATGGTAGTAAGATGTTAATAAAACAAATTGGGCATATTTGTTTAAAAGGGGTGTGCATGTTTATGTACAATTCAGGATGTTTGTCAAAGATGATATATAGGGCATCCCATATTTCACATATCTTGCTTTCAAACAACTAAAGGGTATTTCCATTTGTTTCCTGGATCAAAAGCTTATGTTCCAGGTGTTTCCAGTAAAAGCTAGGCAATGGCAACTATTAAAACAACTCAGGGCACTTACCTTGGGCTCCTCAATCTGGAGTGTAATCACAAATTCAATTTTTGGTGGTAGTGCCTCCCTTGTACCTTCCAAATATCTCTTTATATTCGTCAGGGCATTTACATCTTCAAGTTTTACTTCTCCTTGGTTAGGAAACATAGAAAACAGCATTTCCATCTCCAACAGCTGAAGCTGCAGGCACTCTTTCATAGAAGCAGAGGACATGTTGCCTTGGTATCAACCTGCCAGGAAAACTGGAAAGGCCCAGGGACACTGGGTTTGTCAGTCGGCAGTGCCTACCGAAATTTCCCGAAGGTCCCTTTGCTCGGAAGCAGTTTTACAGGATCGCTAAGCATTGAGAGCTAGGGGCACAAACTGGCACGCTTACGCTCTTTCTTCTTTATCTCCTGGACCCCAGCATTTAGTATGCGCAACATCCCCCAAGATACTTCGTTAAAATTCAGATTCCCAGTCCCTTTACTCCCGCTTCCGATCTAGATCCGGGAATGTGAACTTTCAACAAGTGTTCCGAATTACTTCGTTGCAGGTGGTTGGCAAACATCTGCGGACGGTTAGAAAGCCTGAATTCTGGGATAGGCAAGGGGCCCAGCTTCTGAATCCTCCCAGGTCTCTGGCATGGGCAGAGCTAGAGGCTGCGGTGAGGGAGCTCCGCAGTGCCGTTGGGGCGGAGCTCTGGGTCCCAAGGCTTTGGGGTCTCGAGGCACCGCCGCCCACGCCAGTTTCGCCCTCGGCCCCCCTAGCCTCTCGGGTGGGTCTTTACGCCTCTCCAGAGAACAACACCGGCCCGGGTGGCGTCGTGAGAGCTCTGGACGCTTTGAATCCATTTGCTTCCGCTCCGAGGTGCCCAGGTTTGTGGAGCGGGGAGGGGTCCTACCGTTACATATATGAATTTTAGTCTTAAAAGGGCGGAGATGGGGTGGGAGTGGTGACCCAAGAAGGCCTCCCGGAGTCAACGGTTTGGGAGATGAACCTGGAGAATCAAGAAGCGGATGCAAGAAATTGGGTGGCGTTCACTGTGGCCGAGACCGCCTTGTCAGAGGCCCCAGATGGGGACTGGCACTCCCCCAACCCCATCCCAGAGCACTAGGATCCTCGGCTTCCCACGACACTGGACGGGACTGGCCACCCCCAGACCCAAATTTGGAGGCGGGGCTGGGCATGTTCCGGTGGCAGTGCTAGGACGGCCCGCGACCCTAGGCCCCAAACCCCAGGCCACCGAGGAGGCCTCACCCTTCCTGGTCATTCAATCGAAATAGCCTCAAGCCCGCTCGGACCCGGGTTCCGCAGTTCCTGCAGGCGCTAGCTGCGCGCGATCCTTGAGGAGGCAGGGCGGGGCGAGTGAACCCTCCCCCACAGTGATTGGTTGAGGGGCGTGGCGACGAGCCGGAAGCCACGCACGGCCACGTCTGCGGGTCGAGAGTTCCAGGGTGGTTCCAGTCGCCGCCGCGAGGCAGTTTCTCCGCTCTGTGGAGGTGAGAGCGAGTCTCCTGGCAGAGGTCAGTGGGACCCTGCGGCTTGGCGGTGAAACCGGACGTCACGGTCTACGGGGGTTCGGCCGCCTTACAGGCTAGTGAGTAGGCTAAAGGACTGACACAGGGACCGTGTGCGGGACACACCCACTCGCCGCTGCGTCGAGGAAACCGGCTGGTGGGCCAGCCCGAGGGTCTTGTGCTGCGCAGTGTCACCCACCCGCCTGGGCAGAGTCTCGGGGCCTCGGGCCGGAAGGGTATAGGAGGAACAGAGGAGGTGTAGATGTTCGAATGGAAGACGGGGGACACTTCTAACGTTTTCAGAGTGGGCACTGTGTGGACTTGGAAATACTTTTAATAAAAGCGTTCACATACGCATCGATAGTAGTTTCGGCACCTAAAACGCTTTTAGAGTTCAGAGGTGGATTCATCATAACTTCAAAAAAAAAAAATCTGGATTTAGCAGGGTTGGTTTACGCCCTGTGAATAATCATGCACATTACCGACTGGTCAGTTTTTAACAAAATGTATTCTTGCTTGTGAAAGAGATTTGATCACTTTGAACCGAATTAAGGTAGCTTGCTGAATGCTAGCTTTTGCCAACTGAACAAAAGCAAACATTTTTCACCATTGCCTTTAGCTTTTGTTCATTGAATTACGGACAATACAGAAAACAAGATACAGGCATACCTTATTTTATAGTGCTTAGTTTTATTGTACTTCACAGATGTTATGCATTTTACAAGTTGAAGGCAAGACACGCCACCAGCAAAAAAGGTTATGACTAGCTTTATTGCAATACTTGCTTTGTTGCTGTTGTCTGTATCCCGAGCCATAATGCCTACCAGATAGGCCTGTGGTGAGGACCGCAGCTGGGGGACTGCTCCTCATCTCTTGCCTGATTGGAAATGGGACTGACCCAGGAAGTTGAGTAGTACCTACAACTGAGGTTGGAAGCTCAAGCGCCACTTAAACTTGGAGTATCCTAGAGAACTGACTAAGTGGACTAAGTGGAGTATCCCAGAGAAGTGACTAAGTGGACTAAGTAGGGCCAGATGGCTAAGGGCCGTTGTTTGCTTTTCTTTTTTAATTAAAGGTAAAAGGAAGATGTTGCCAGTTTCAGAACTTAATTTAGAGGGATGTCCTGATCCTTATGAAAATAGAAAAATCCACTGTCACGTTTTGGAGAAGAGACTGTTACCCTTTGCTTTTCATCTGGGAATGTGTCTCTGTAGGTTGGGAAGAAGTGCAAAAGAACTTCACAGATTTCCCAGATATTTTGGAAATGTAGGTCCAGTCCATTTGAGAATATGACCTTAGGCTTCAGTGTCACCAGCTACCCATGTGAACTTAGCTTATCTAACTGAGGCCCAGGCTTAAACTGCCCTCTTTATACAATGAGGTGATCTTTGCTCTTGTAGGAATCTCTGAATCTATGTGTGGAATCTTCACTTTAGTTGAGAGTGGACCATTTTAAATTTGTGCTGGGCCCATCTGGAGCCAAAATGGGAGATGAGTTGGAGATAATGTGATCTCTGCCTTGGAGTGACAGTATAAGTGGGGCAAGATCTTCTGGTAATACTAACCTCCAGGCCTTACTTTATCATTCTTTTCTCTCTCAGACATGGTTCTTGGGGGAGGTTTAAAGTGAGGCATGCCTATTAGTTTGGGGTGGCATTTTTGAATGAAATGGTCATGAAAAGATTTATTCATGTGCCTGAAAAGTATTCCTTAATTTTGTAGGCATGGATTTAGAAGCTATCATGAAACACTCAGCTTTGCATGCCAAGCCCAATGGACTCATTCTTCAATATGGGACTGCTGGATTTAGGACGAAAGCAGAGCATCTTGATCATGTCATGTTTCGCATGGGATTATTAGCCGTTCTGAGGTCAAAACAGACACAATCTACAATAGGAGTCATGGTAACAGCATCACATAATCCTGAGGTATGTATTTAGTGCTCTGAGAAAGAAACCTTTCTTTACAAGATCAAACCTTAGTGTGTCTGAGCAGTTTGACCAAAAGTACAAATTCTAGTCCTAGGAATGTGCCTTGTCATTGGTTTTTGCACTTGGATTTGATACAACTTTTTCTTGTGAGTGGTCATTTAGCTCATGACTCTTTGAGGGTGTGGCGGGAATGAAGTGAGACTGTTAACGTTTTTAGGGGAGTGTCCATTTTAAAGAAATAACAGAATGTCCTTGCGAATTAGTTGTATTGTCAAAATATCAGTAATAAAAAGTCTTACCTCTGTTAATTTAGCAGAAATTAATAGAACCAAGGTAGGGGAAGAGCACACACTTGCAAAAACTTAGCACATTTTGAAAATTTTCAGACAGGTTTTTTTTTATACCTAGGGAATAGTTTCCTGTTCTGAAGAAGTAGCCAAACAGGATGTTCAGGGGATCCAAAAATGACTTTAGGGCAAAATACTGATTTGGCTGATGTGTTAGTTGTTCATGACAATTTTTTATCAAAATATTCCTTTTGACACAACTAAACTATTTTATTCTGTGGCTCACTAATACAGGGTGGGGCAAAAGTAGGGTTACAGTTCTGAGTATGCAAAAACAGTTTATTCTTGTATTATTATTTATTTATTTTTGTATTTTTCTTCTGAACAACTGTAAACCTACTTTTGCCCACCCTGTACATGGTTTGAATAATATGCTTCTGTTTTGTTGATAGGGCAGGAGATTTTTGCCTTTGTAGCTAAATCAACAGTAAATTAAAGCTATTTAGGTTAGTGAAGGATTGCAACCTTTTTCCCCCAAACAAGAGGACTTTGCTGACCCAACTTATAAATGTGCATCACTATAAATACGTGAAGTGTTTAAATATCTGAATTCCCATAATTGATTAATGACCTGTAGGCAGACCTCACATTTATTGTTAGTTCCAGAAGAATTTCTTAAAATAATTTTGAGCTATTTTCTTCAGTTGACACTTACTCTAAACTGCACTTTATTTTTTTCAGAAATTTGAGCAGAACAGGGTTAGGAGTTAGTTTTCAGCTTCTGTGCCACCTGTTGGTGGACACATGGCCAGGACGTGCTTCGAGTCTAGAGTCGTAGAGAGAAGGATCTCTAGGTGCCCTCACTCTGCTCCAGCTGTGCCCTAGTCCGCTCATTGATGAGTATGCACGGATGTCAGCCTTTTAAAACTAGTGTGGTCTGTTGGGTGTGAGAGGGAGATAGACTTCATCTTTTAATGTCAGCACTGATGCTTCTTAGCTGTATGAATATAAGCAAATTACTTCATCTGAATCTTTTTCTCAGATTGGAATAATGCTAGGAATAATAGATTGATATGTGGGGTCTTTAGGATTTACTGAGCTAATGTATGTAAAATGCCTAGTCTAGTGCCTGTGTCATTCAGTAGGGGCCACTGGTGAACTGGTGCCATCACTGTCCTTTGTGGAGGAAAAACAGCTTGCATTTACTTCCTCAGCTCATCCTTTTGAATATGCGTGGATGACTTATCATTTTCTTTTAAGGAAGACAATGGTGTCAAATTGGTTGATCCTTTGGGTGAAATGCTGGCACCTTCCTGGGAGGAACACGCTACCTGTTTGGCAAATGCTGAGGAGCAAGATGTGCAGAGTGTGTTGCTGGACATCAGCAAGAAAGCTGCTGTGGATCTGCAACGAGATGCCTTCGTAGTGATTGGGAGAGATACCAGGTGAACATCCGAGTTACCGCTGAACGCAGCTTTGGGGACTCAGTATAAATGAGGTTGAGTGCCCAGGACAAATTGAAAGAAATTCAGTAGGACCACCCTGAGAGGCTTTTTCCCACCTGGCCTTTGTAGTGGGATGTGGGAACTAAGTCACTGCTGCATCTTGCTTTTTTTGGCATCCGAACACCAACTCTAACACTTACTGTACACTTTAACCTGTTGGAGCTTCCCTTTGCTCATCTCTGAGATGTTGATGATAAGTCCTAATGCAAGTTTTGGTGAGGGTTACATGAAATTGTGCATGCAAAATATATATTTCTTGGCATGAGAGAAACACTTAATAGATTTCTCCCACCCCTTTACTTGGGTAGGTTTACTTTTTTCCCCTAAAGAATGCATGCTTTTAACTCATTATTTTTAGAGATTGGTTTTATAATCGTGTTGTTGTGCGGTGTATTTGTATTATTTTCTCGTGCTGGAGTTCACTGTAAAATATTAACGTTTTATTTTTACAAATTTGTTATATTTGACAGGCTTTGACTTCCTTTACAAAAAGATATTTTTGTGCAGTTATTGCCAAGCTTGAAAAGGCACTTGGATATGGTGTAATTAGTATGTTCTTTATATCTATATTCTTAATTCATTTAAAAGTTATTATCTTTCCAAGAAATAACATTATAAAAGACTATTTATACTTTACAGAAATTATTTTTTCAGAGTTTTCAGACTTGATAGGTTTCAGCTCAAATACAGTGAACTTATTATTCTGATATTTGTAGCACATAGTTTCAGCATTTGTTTTCAGAATTAGCCACCATGTTGGTTTCAGGACGAGATGTATTGTTTTCTTCCCTTTTCTCTCCTAGGCCTAGCAGTGAGAAACTTGCACATTCTGTAATAGATGGCATCACTGTTTTAGGAGGTCAATTTCATGGTATGTAGTTATCCTGAGTTGTAAATTAATCTTTAAAAAACTTTTTAAAAACTTAGAAAAGTAAGATATTTATTTTAGGAAGGTTTGAAAATGCTATAAAGTTTTTTTAAAAATGAACTAGATATAAAATACTAGCTTTTAAAATGAAAAAAATAAAAGTTTTCTGGACATGTGTATTTTGTTTTACATACAGAATACATAGGAAACACATCTTAAACAACTTCCTTTAGTAAGGCTGAATTTCTTGATATAACCCTCCTTGAAGTTACTTGAAGTCAGTCCAGCAGAGTTTCTGTCAGTATCAGGTACTCCCTAATAGCTGGTCACTGTCATAGAGTGATGGGGAATGTCTTTGGTCTACTTAAAATCATGACTTTAAATTTTGACAGGCTTTTCATACCTATTTTAACAAATCGAAGTATTAAATGCCAAAAAACAGACACTAGAATCCTCTTCTTGCAACCATTTTGCCCCTTGTGAATGTAGCAACTCCTCTCTGCTTGGAGGTGAATTTTCCGAGTGTCAGATCTTTTCTTGTCTCTTAACCTTTCAGCCTCCTTTCTAGCGCCTGTGTCTTCCCTTCCTTCACAGTTAATCTGGCCTCTTCCAGCTGTGCGCTTGGCTTGCTTCTCTCTTTGCTCCTCTAGTTATTACTTAGCCTACTATAGGCCGGTCTCCATCCTTGTCTTCCACTGAAGTGAGTCCTGACACTCTGAATTCTAACTGCTAAATCCAGTAGCTGTTATAAAAGTGGGGATTCTTAACTCGGGCCTGGGGACTGGTCGGGGAGGGCGTAGTTACACTGCAGGACCCTGCATTCCACACAGTACAGTGTGCACATGTTACCTGCACATGCACTTAGTTTCTTGGGAGAGAATTCAGAGCTTTTGTGAGATGTTCAAAAGGGTCTGCAACTTAAAAAAAGCTTTCAGAATTTATATTTTGAAATTTTTATTTCAGTTGATATCTTGGTAGCTTTCCATACTGTGACCTCCCTCTTTGTTTAAGCTTCTATTTCCTTGGCCACTATTCCTTATTGGTCATTTCTGTGGGCTCCTTCTGTCTCTCTTGATATGACCATTCCTCACTTCTTTCTTTCACTCTGCCTGATGTCTGAATGGTCATCTTTACTGCCATAGCAGCTGTGTATATTCTTTTATTTACGTATGAATTCATTCATCAGACATTTCTGAATGCCCATTATTTACAACCCTCCAGTAGTCTATTTCACTGCGCATCACAACCCATAATACGAAACCCATTTTGTATCAGGATGTGTGTATGTGTGCTTGTGTGTATAACTGAAATAAAAGTTTCAGTAAGTATTACTTACCCATAATACACAATATGCATTCATCTATTTCATTAGAAAATGCAGAATTGCTGGTATGTTTTAGTGGATTCCATGACCCGCTAAAGAGCTCCGCCTGCAGTTTGTAATGCGTTGGTTTGAATGGCACCTCCACTCTGTGGCCCGCCCTTGCTCTGTATTCACTCTGCCCAAAACTCTTCCTTCTGCCATCCCTAGAATGGTTGATATTTTCAGCACTTTGATTCTGTCTCTAGAACCATTACATTTTTACTGTTCTAGTTTAAAAATTTTGGAGTTTACTTTTTTAAACTACTTCATTTCTCTCTTCACCTTAAGGGTATTCATTTCAGGAAATGAAAGAACATTAATGGAGCTGTAGCACAGGGAGAATGGGGGAAGCTAGTGGAAGATACGATGAGGGAGGTAAGCAGAGGCCAAGCCATCCCAACCCTTACAGGTCCTGGTAAAGATCTGGGTCTTATTCCAAATGCAGCGGGATTCCTTTGAAGAATTTTGTGCATGAGAGTATGGTTATGTTTTCATTTTAAGACAGTCATTCTGGCACTTGTCTAGAGAGGGATAGGAAGGTTGTGAGAAAGAAAAAGAGACCAGCTAGACTGTGCAAAGATGATGATAGCAAGAGAAATGGGAAAATCTGAAATCAATTCAAAGGTTTTTGTGATGTGATGAGGATAGAGCTGTGAAGAATGGCTTCTGTGTTTCTGGGTTTATCAATGGAATAGATGGTTGTGCTTTTTATTGAGTAACTGGGTATAATCATTTAGTAAATGTTTATTTAGTAATTCTGATATCGGTCACAAAATTTGTTTTGTCCTTTAATATGTGTTTTGGAATGGTGTTTTCCCTCCTTACACAGTTCCATTGAGTTGGTCTAAGCTCTTACGTACTTTTTTGAGTTTCTCTCATCTGATTTTTCTACCAAAGCCAAAGTTGGCTTCATAAAATACCACTTATTTTGTAACTGCAGGGCTCAAGATCTTATTGAATAAAATGACTTATTGCCTCCAGTGTAGACTCTGGTGCATGACTTTGAAGACTGTTGACAGATTTAGTCATTGAATGTTTATTGGATGCTGGTCCATTTCTCCTGTTCTTTGCTCATGGTACCTTTTTGTGTGTGTGTATGTGTATATAGATTTTTGATTGAAAGCTGTTTGGCTTTTTTTTTTTTGGTAATTTTTTTGAAAAATTATTTGTGGGACATTTTTGAGGTTTATGATGAAGGTAACTTTCTCTGGCAGAGTTTAGTGTTTGCTTGTGCAGGGAGTACTACCTGGCTGGTTGATGACATGGTTCTCTGATGACGAAGTTCTTTCAGACCTGTGCAGTTATGGGGATTTGGGCTGGAAATGCACGGGAGGTCTGTGCTTGTGGTTACGCTCATTGCTCCTCAGTCATGGGTTTTCTCCTCCGCTGTACTGCATTCCCAGACGGCTCTCCTGGGAGGGGACTTTTGACTCACTTTTTTGACTCACTCTTACGCTGAAGAATAGTCCTTCGGGGCCTCAGCTTCATGAGGGCCTGGTCTTCTATTGGGTTCCTCATGTTAGAACAACATGGACTTTTTTGCACTGAAAACCATAGCTCAATTTCAAGTTTTGAGGAGTGCTCAGAGAATAAAACTCGTTTCCTTGGCTCCAATCTTGGAGTTCCTCTGCTTACATTGATTTTGGCCTACTTCCCCTGCAACATGTTGGCATTGTAGTTCTTTTCTGGAAAAAGAGTTTTTATCTAGCCTTTTGGTTGTTTGTAGGAGTGTCTATCATAATTATGTAGTTTGCAATGTTACTGGAAATAGAACTCAACTACTACTTTTCTATATTGCTGTTTTTATTATTCTCTGTACTGAATGATTTTTTTTTTTGCTACCAATAATAGTTCATATATTTTTAGAATTTAGCTTATGTCTAATGTGTATTTTTTCTAATGCCACCGAACAGTTAGTTCTGACACTGGCTACCTGGGGGTGGTGCCTGATCCTGTCTCAGTCCCGTAGGAATGCCATCCCCTCACCTGCTTCACTTCCCAGTCTCTTGGGCTTCTGACCAGTATGGAGGTTCTCACAGTCCCTTCCTTGGGTTTGGTTAATTTGCTAAAGCAGCTTGGTGTTAATGCTCATTAACACCAAGAAGCATTTTACTTCCTAGGTTACCAGTTTATGATAAAGGATTTAACTCAGGAATGGCTAGATGAAAAGATGCGTGAGGCCAGAGGTGTGGAAAGAGGCTCAGAGTTCCAGGCCACTTCCCAGTCTCCATGTGTTTATCAACCCAGAACCCTGAGCTTTTGGGCTTTTGGATTTTTTTCTGAAAGCTCCATTACCTAGGCATGAATGATTAAGTCACTGGCTGTTGGTGATTGAACTTAATCGCTAGCCCCTCCAGCCTCCCTCCCTGAAATTGGCCGGGGGAGGGGCAGGGCTGAAAATACCAACCCTCTAATCTTGTGATTGGTTCCCCAGGCAAGCAGCCCTTAGGTTACCTGGGGGCTTTCCAAAGGTCACCTTTTTAAAGTAACAAAAGACAATTTATTGCTCTCTTTGCTTAAGAAATTCCAAGGGTTTAGAAGCTCTGTCTGCAGTGGGGACAAAGGCTAAATATGTATTTCTTACTGTAAATTACAAGACCACTGTGTGATGTGCATTCATAATGACTTCAGTGGATGTTTGTGCTTTTTGAAAGTTAGCATTTTGTGTTTTCTGAGATGTCTTTTGACACCCTGAAATTCCTATGTTACGAATCCATTTAAACCTTTTTTCTCTTTGTTAAGAAACATGGTAAATTGTTTTTTTGTATTTCTATGGTAGATTACGGCCTTCTAACGACGCCCCAGCTGCACTACATGGTGTACTGTCGGAATACCAGTGGCCAGTATGGGAAGGCAACCGTAGACGGTTACTACCAGAAACTCTCTGCGGCCTTTGTGGAACTTACCAAACAGGTGAAAATTTGAACGTGCTTGGAGTTGATTCAAGTAAATGAAATAACAGCAATGGAACAATTTATTATTGTAATTGCATAGGTTTTCACTCCTCTTCCTTTTTCCAAAAATTCGGCATATCTTTTTCTTTCCAGGGCGACCCAGGTCTGGCCCTTGTATCCAAACTGTGTGGGCATTTATTTGGCAAGGCATGTGACACAGCCTGAGAGCTCTGGGGGAACAAACTTGGTGGTGTTCTTGTGGTAATAAGTATTCATTCAGATGAATTTACTCTCAAGCAAGTCTGTGTTATTGGCATCACACTTGAGGTATCTACTGTTGTGAAGATTTTCCTTGTTGAGGATATTGGCTTGCTAAACCTGGATGAGATTTGAGGAATATAATTCACTTGATCAACAGATATTGAGTGTATGTTTTTGTCAGGCACGGTAATCCAAAGCAAAGCCCTTGCTCTCATGGTATTTATATTCTGAAGTGAGGATGGTAAGGAAGGGAGACAGACAATTAGAAAAAACATACAAAATGCCCAGTGGTATTATATGCTGTGAAGAGAATGACAGATGTGGTTACTGCTCATTCTATCTATAACATTATTTTTGAGGGACCTCACTTAATTGAGGCTAATGCTTATCAAGCTTGACCAAAAAAAAAAGAAATTCTGAGATGTTCTAAATTACAGTGTCCAGAAAGCAAAAGACACAACAGTTAGCTTGTTAATAGCTGTGGACCAGCTAACAAAAGACTGCTCACATTCAAGTGTGTCTGTTGGAACTTCAGTTTAAGTTCCAGGTGTTATGTTTGTGATTATTCTAAAGAGAGAATAGCCAGGTGTCTTCCAGCCCCAGGAGGCCTCTGCTTCTTTATGAACTTCCAGATCTGCTCTCAACCTGCCCAAGGGCGCGAACACTTCTTGTTTGGACTCTGCGTCTATCCCAGAGCTGCCCTGCTTCACCTTCTCCTGGTCCCTTTGTCCATAGCTAATGTAAACCCTTTCAGAACAGTTTACATCTTTCTCCCCTGTATGTGATGTATAAAAACACTTGCAAGAGTGCAGGATGAAGGTCGTCATTTGCCTTCTGTGTCTAGCTCTGCTGCTGGGGTTTCAGACTCAGGGCCCCAAGGCACATTGTCCTTTTTTATCTAGTGATGGCTTTCAGCATGAAAGTTAATTTTTTGTTTAACAAGCTCCATTTCCATTAATCGTTCAGTCATGAAACTATTCCAGTGTCAGAGTGTTCAAAAATGTATTTAAAAATTTCACCGTGATGGTTATGATTTTCACCTGAATGTGTGTACTCCATTGTGTCTTGGTTGGAACTAGATGAGCTAACTGAAATAACAGAGAGTTTTTACATAAACATGTACAAGCATACATGTATGCTTCAGTGTTGCCTTTAGAACTTGACATTTTTCTTCCTTGTGTCTTTCTTTCTAAGGCTTCCCGCAGTGGAGATGGGTTTCGGTCCCTCAAGGTTGACTGTGCAAACGGCATAGGGGCCCTGAAGCTGGGGGAAATGGAGCGCTACCTCTCCCAGGGGCTCTCGCTTCAGCTGTTCAATGTCGGGACCGAAGGAAGACTCAATCATTTATGTGGGGCTGACTTTGTGAAAAGTCATCAGAAGCCTCCACAAGGTATGTAAAAAAATTTGTTTCTGGAGCTTTGAAACCAACCTTATTAACAAGCAGGAGTGGCCGAATGAGTGAAGAGTGGTGTTGCTGGTCTTTGATGTGCCACATTTAGACATCTGGGCACGTTTGCACCTGTCACTGCTATTCCCACGGAACTCTCCCTGCCTGTACGCCACAGGGCTCCTTACCACATGTGCGAAGTCTGGTGGGGAAAGCACAGTCGGAGTTTGGTATTCTGGAGAACTTGCTGACATAGTTTCCTGGGCTCTGCCTCAGGGTTTCTGATTTTGGGGGTCTGGGTGGGGTTTGTATAGCATCGGAATTTGCGTCTCTCACACGCCGGGCTCTTTCAGTAGTGCTGGTCTGCGGACCACACTTTGAGAGTCACTGACCTAGAGGATAGCAGTAGTTAAGTAGCACTATTTTTCATTTTAGAATTAAATACACTATAGAAAGAGACTCCAACTGCTGAATTGTAATTGTTCCCCAAATCAGCATTTTCCACAGTTAGCATGTTCGAAGAGCAGTCTGTCTGCCTACTGAGTGTGGTTGTGGTAAGAGGTGTTCTATATTTAGTTACATTATAGATCCAAAGTTGTTAGCCTGTCTTGCAGATGTGTTTTCTTTGGTCTGTTCTATGTGTCTGTTGAACTGCCTTAGTTACCACCATTTAAAATGCTTTGATTTTACTTAAATATTGGAATCTGGCTTCTCTTTGCCAAAATTAGACGATGTCCATTCTCACATTAACCGGCTGCAGTGGAGCAGCCGTAGCCCCTCAGGCAGGACCTGTGCCCTTCAGCCTTCCACAGATCTCGCGGTGCCTCTCTCACTGATGGTATTTTCTGCTTCGCTGTAGTAAGCATTTAAACTTTAAGTTTGATTAACCAGTGTAAGCTCCTTTTCCTTGAATTGCTAGGTTTGACTGTTACTTCATTGACCGTTCAGTTCTCTGGCCCTGCTCTCTCCATTCTCTAAATCATGAGCTTTTTTTCTCTTGCCATAGGCACTGGGGCTACTGTGAGCCCTGACTTTCAGGAGGCTTATGTTGTACCCTGTAGCCAGCCTTAGTAATATTCCTGGCAAAGTCTCTCATTGGTTATAATTCTGTGTTTTTACTTTCCAGTGTTTCTCATTATTTATGGTGTGAACAAATAAAAATCACTCCTATCTGAATTAAATCAAAGCACATACCTCATCTATTGCTGATTATTTTGTATATATAAAGAATGTCATAGGACTAGATAAATTGCATTCAGAAATACCTGTAGCTTTCAAAAAACTATATGGGAACATGCCTTGCCAAACTAGCTGGTATCAAATAGAATTTTATTTTAGCATTATGTCAAATTTCAGCATAGATTTTGAATGCTTTTTTTTTTTTTTCAGTTAGCTGTGAAAGAATTTACCTTGTAAAAACTACCAATAAGCCCACATACTATTTGAATATTAAGACTCTGGTTTGTATATGGAAGGATAATTTTAAATACTTGTTGAATAATCATAGTGGACATGCTTACACGTAACACGTAAGGGCAGTGATCATACTTCAGTGAAAACAAAATTGTCCCTTGTAACTAGTATAAGGCAAAAAACTCAAACTTTATATTGAGTTGTATTCCCATTTTTTAGACTGAAATGCACTTTTAATCTGTGTGCTAGGAATGGAAATGAAGTCCAATGAAAGATGCTGTTCCTTTGATGGAGATGCAGACAGAATTGTTTACTACTACTACGATGCAGACGGTCACTTTCACCTCATAGACGGAGACAAGATAGCAGCACTCATTAGCAGTTTCCTCAAAGAGCTCCTGTTGGAGGTATGGTGGGGGGCGGCTGACTGCTCTTTAAAACAGGACTTACGGTGAGGTAGTTCTGTAGCAGTCAGTTGAATGTCTTAAAGGCACAATTTTTGGGAAATTCCTATATTTGTGGCTGGAAGATACAGAAAGAAATGGTGTCATTACAGTTATTTCAACTTTGGGGAACTGGTTTAGGAATCTGAAGTTACTCTTTTCTTTGAGTCACTTATTGCATAAATTTTCATTGAGTCATTTATTGCATAAACCAAAGCACTGCTGAAGTCGTGGATAACTTTGTCATTTTTTAGAACTTTGCTTTTGTAATGTCTTTTTTTTTGTCAGTATTTCTGTTGTTTGCTTTTATTTTTTTTAATTTTTAAATTTTTTTGTAGTGCCTTTACATTTGATATAAGATCATTATTGTTTTTGTCTAGATTGGAGAAAATTTGAATATTGGTGTTGTACAAACTGCATATGCAAACGGAAGTTCAACACGGTTTCTTGAAGAAGTTATGAAGGTACTAAACCATTTCCATTTTCTAAATTCTACTGTAAGATATTTCTGTGAGGAAACTAATACCCTCATAAAAGTAAATAAGCTGTGCATAAAGCTGAGCTTTTGTCCATGTAAGGTAAATAGAAGTCAAAAGATTGAATTGTCCCTGATGCAAAAACAGACCTTCTGTTTAGCAGTCTCTTAGCAGATTGCCTGTGACATGTATCACAAGTCTGACTTAATGCTTATTCAGTAATAAAACTGGTTTCTCACTCTCCTTTTGTGGAGAAGCTTTCTGGGTTGGCAGATTTGGGTTCTGATTATTTCCCCGGTGTCCGCCAGATGACCGCCCTCTGTGCCACACTGCTCTAACAAAGTGTTAGAGCGGTCAGGACCCAAACTGGGTCCATTCACCTTTACTCTGTTTCTCACTAGCTACTGTAATATTTTCCAACTATTGTGTATGCCTGGTTAAGTTCCTGCATTTTGTTAGTTATTTTTGCCTTTCCATTCATTTTAAAGCAGGAATGAATGTCAAAGCCAGCTTCCTATATGATCTGGGTAGGTGAGGTGAAGGAGGACAACAGGTAGACAGGGACTGCGAGGAGTGTGCCCAAGCCAGCTGCTCTCACCTTAAGTCAGATTCTTCGAGGGGAACTAAACACATGACTTTCCATGTGAATTTCCTATTTGTTAAGTCTTGGCAGCTGATTTAAAATTGAAAAGAAATAGTGGCTAGGCACACTAAAATGTATCTGGAGGCTGGAGTTTGTGACCTGATTTAAGGGTTGGGCAAAAGCAGGCTTATAGTTGTGAGTACGTGAAATGAGTTTATTGTATTATTTATTTATATTATTTTCCATATGAAAGACTGTAAACCTCCTTTTGCCCCACCCTGTATGTGGTTACAGTAATGTTACTCAAGGGACTCCCATATGGGGCCCAGTTGCCTGCCTTTCATGGGTATTTTTCAGAACTTAGGGTTGTTTTCATATTTTAGTTATACCTTTGTGTCTTAAAATTTTCTTACAGGTAAGATACCTTGTTTAAGAAACTGAGTATGTCAGAATGGTTACTTTATAATCATTTTCTAATGGATTAAGTACTTTTAGTCCTAGCAGTTTCTTAGGTTTCCTAAATCCAGTCAAATGTCGATCTTATTTCATCTGGATCTTTTTTTGCGGTTTTGTACTATCAGATTTTCTTAACCATTTTTATCAGATCTGTTAAAGACTTTCTCTATCCACTGTTGCTAATCCAGCCACCATAACTTCTTACTGGGATTAGTCCTAGAAAACTCCTAGTAGACCATCTAAGCAGGCGAGTTAACGAGCAGCGGCCTGTGGGCCAAATCCAACCTGCTGCCTGTTTGAGTTTCATGGGAATGCAGCCATGCTCATCTGATTTTGTGTTGTCTGTGGCTGCTTTCTCACTACAGTGACAGAATTGAGCAATTGTAATAGAGACCATGTGGTCTGCAAGGCCTAACACGTGTCCAGCCCTTGACAGTAAAAGCTTGCAGGCCCCTACCCTAAGCCCCTCTCCACACTGGAGCTAAGCTGAGCTTCCTGGAGCAGATCGTGCCACTCCTCCACTTGCAGTCTTGCGCGAACTTATAAGGAGATGGTCGTCTCTCTCACCTTCCTTTTCCCTCGTCTTTGTGCATCTAAGTGCCTTCTTTTTTCCCTGGTATCCACTCGGGTTTTCATTGCTTTGCCTTCCTCACTAGATTAAGCTCCAGGTTTTGTTCCCTATGAATATTCCTAGATGGTTGGTACACAATGAATTTGCTGATTGAATAATTGTCATGTTTTTAAAAATGTCTCATAGGTACCAGTCTATTGTACTAAAACTGGTGTAAAACATTTGCACCACAAGGCTCAAGAATTTGATGTTGGGGTTTATTTTGAAGCAAATGGGCATGGCACAGTAAGTTCTCTTAAATAGTTACAGCTTTAGCTGGCACTTTTTTGTGTGGGAATTCTGTATCTGGGTAATGATAGGTAATACTCTACTTTGTTGAGTATTGGGATAGTGGTAGAATTTGATTTTTTGGTTAACTTAATATGTTTTCATGTGCGGTGAAACTGGGTCTCTTTTAGATTGCAGTGATATTTTTTGAGTGTGAAGAAATAATGCTAATTTGTTCTTATAGTTTCTTGTAAAAATGTACTTCTTAATTTTTTATGAGCAGATTGTATATAGATCATTTAAAATATTTGTCAATTGGCTATAGGTGGTAAAAGGGAAAGTACAGTGACTGAGGTAAATTGAAAAGTGTTGGATAGTTGGAGAATTAAGTTATAAACAACTGGAAATGAGTTTAAAGTAATTAGGAGTAATTAAAGTAAATTAAGAAATTAAGTAATTTAATTGAAGTAATTAAGTGGTTGCTAGTATATTCAAAAGATTCATACTTTAAATGTTTTATACATCACCTTATTTCATACATGGATTTGAGGTGACCAACACGAATAGTTATCTAGGTCAAATAAGTTCCCTCGTTAATTTTAAAATTGGCTTCTAGAGGCAATGAATATAAGTAGAAGAAAAATACCTTCCTCGAAAATACAAGTAAAATAAACTTCGGTGATCTAATGCAGGGGTCGGTAAACAAACATGAAGGGCAGATGGTAAATATTTTAGGCTTCGAGACTATGTCTCTGTTGCAACTGGTCAGCTCTGCTGGCGTAGGGTAAATGAATGGGTATGTCTGTGTTTCCGTCAAGTGACCAGCCTGCCCCTTAGTTTACCAACAAGCAAGTATTTCAGCAAGTGGCTGAACATGGTGTGCTGCTCCTCCTCAGCACTGGGCGTCTGAGGGCACTACATACATCATGGGCAAGGTATTTCAAGATGATGGAAATCCTGAGGAGCATGACGTATAATAAATATTCATGGCATCGTTTGCTATAATATGATAAATATGAGCACTCTTTCTACTTTTGCTTAGCTGTTGTCCTCAACTTTAGGACACAAAAATATACCAGCTGCAATGAATTATGTTCTTCAAGGTAAAATGGATAGAGGTAGGCTTATGGCACCTGGCTGCACAGAGCTGGTTTACCTGGCTGAGGGACAGCCATAATGAGCCCATGTATGTGAGCATCTTTGCCGAGGTGATATTTTCTTTGTAAACAGCTCCTCAAAAAAAATTTTTTTTTCTCACCCAAGGATATTTTTTCATTGCTTTTAGAGAGAGAAAGAAAGAGAGGAAGAGAGAGAAACAACAGTGCAAAAGAGAAGCATTGATTGGTTGTCTTCTGTATATGCCCTGACTGGGAATTGAACCCACAACCCTTTGGTTATGGGATGATGCTCCAACCAACTGAGCCACACCAGCAAGGGGAGCTCTTTGAATTTTGATAACAAGTTTTATAATCCATAAAGGAACTTTTTTGCCAGTAATATCTTTTGGGCTCTGCTTTGATCTTATATTAATTTTGTACCTTATAAGGCTGCCATTATTTTCCCCCTTAATTTCTTCTGCTTCTTTGAGAGTTTCAAAAGTGGTTTAGCTAGTATGATAGTACTTAAGACTGAGTCTGTGGTAGAGCTTTGTGGTTTTTGTACCCTTTCATTGCAGGTACTGTTTAGTAAAGCTGCTGAAACGAAGATAAAACAACTAGCAAAAGAATCAAAAGATGAGAAAAAGAATGCTGCTAAGATGCTTGAAAACATCATTGATTTATTTAACCAGGTAGAACTGATGGGGTGGTGGGCTCTTGGTTACCTGTTCAGAAGGTGGACAAATTAGTGGTGGTGCTTCCTCACAACAGCGGTATGTTTGGGATTTCCACTGACATGTCAAAATGGCAGAACGTCTGTATGCTCCATTCACCCTACATTTTTTGATGAAAATTTTCTGGTATAATGAGTTAGCTTCCACCTAGAGACACTAGATTCAGCTACTGAGTGTATATATTTGACTAAACATGTTTTTTTAAAACCTATTTTCTCAAGGAAATTCAGGAAAAATAATTGGTTGTCTCACATGGGACAGATGGTTGGGACTCGAATGTAGCTGAGGGCAATGGAAGAGCAAGCTAAAGCACGGGACGTGGCAAAGTGGTGGAAGTAACACTGAGCATGTTGTACATTTTGGGCACTTTATGTACCTTGTCATGTAATCCTTGCATTAACACAGGGAGAAGGGTTATTACACTTGTCACTTCATAAATGAAGGAAAAAAGGCTGCTAGCTACTAAGTGGCAGAATATGGCTTCAACTTAAGGTGTCTTACGTGAAAGCTCATATTCCTTCACTCTGTTGCATGATGTCATCTATCATGGTGTACTAATTGTATAAAGAATGTTAATGCTGGAACCTTAAGAGTTATCCAGTCTTATTTCATTTTGTAGCTAAGGAGAAGATTAAAGGCAAGTTTCTCCAGAGCTAGTTTCAGTACAGGTCTCACTAATGTTCACATTTATATTTATCCACACCAGCTAGTAATGCTGCATGGAGGGGGGAGGATGCACAGGAGACTAAGACTGGTTTTCTAAGACACACTCACATCTTGGCTTTCCTTGTATCAGAGCAGTCTCTCCCACTGTCTCTCCCCGTCCTGCAGGCAGCTGGAGATGCTATTTCTGACATGCTGGTGATCGAGGCCATCTTGGCTCTAAAGGGCTTGACCGTGCAGCAGTGGGACGCTCTCTACACGGATCTTCCCAACAGGCAGCTCAAAGTGAAGGTGGGACCATGATCTTAAAATTACTTTTCTAAAGGTTAAAAGCTGTTATTTCAAATCTCACTTCATAAAAATATTTCCCAAGTGTGTCATTTCATCCCATATGTACATATTACATAGAAATTAATGCCTTATATTAATATTATCTAATTATATTTTCTCATATCTTTAAAAATTACAGAGGAGCTCTTAACCATTCTATTGTTTGAGAAGTTTTGGTTTCCAAACTTATAATGTCACATGTCACTTTAAAATTTTTTTTATGAAAAATTTAAAACATACAAATAGAACAAAATAATGAGCCCCTATATACCCAGATTCAACAGATTTTTATTGTCCTAAACATTCTCCACATCCCTATATTATTTTGAAGCAAATCCTGGCTAGCCTATATTTTTGAGTGAAAATATTTCCTTTTTTATTCTTGGTTCACAGAGTACTTCCTGAGGCTAGATGCTGAGTAGAAACCTATGGGTTCAAAGTGAGAAAGTTTTTTAAAGGCATTTTAGATAAATGGCTAATTGATTTCTGTATAGGTTTATACCAGCTTACACATTCATCAACAGATTTGTAAGAGATACAAAATCCAGAGTTCACAGAAATGGCTGCTGATTGTTCAGATTAGTTTTTGGCATATTTAGGAAATTCTCATCATAATAGGTAATTTTTTTAAGAAGGGTAAGTGGCAACCCAAGGTTATTTGATTAATGACTTAAGTCATACAGCATTTATTGGCCATTACTTTAGGGGTAAGTGTAAGTCTGTGGAAATGTTATTTCTTTTTGCTAAAGGTAATTCTTTATAGACTGAGGAAACACTGAAGAAACAAACTATATAAATATGTTGAACTTAATAACATTAAGAAGTGATAATAAATAATAGAATTTTAAAACTTTAATGCAGTTTCACGGTACACTTGATCTGGAACTTTGTGTTGTATTTGTGATAACAATAAACTGAAATGTAGCTCCACTGTTAAAATGAAATGGCCATAATCCTTTGGCGGGAATTACGGTGAACAGCTTAAGCTTCTAAAAGGGAGTGAAATATAATAAAAAATATGAAATGCTTTGGCATAGGTTGCAGACAGGCAAGTTATTAGCACCACTGATGCTGAAAGGCAAGCAGTCACGCCCCCAGGACTACAGGAGGCAATCAACAACCTGGTGAAGAAGTACAAGCTTTCCCGCGCTTTCGTCCGGCCCTCTGGTACTGAAGACGTAGTCCGAGTGTACGCAGAAGCAGACTCACAAGTAAGCTGGTACAGTTCTGGAAATATGTGCAGTGAGAGTCTAATGATAACATAGGTATTGGGGGGTGGTGGTAGAGATGAAAACTATTTTAATACTGCTGAAATCTCACATGATAAATAAGGATTTAATGTCTTTCATACTTGTTTATAGAACCTTTTGGGTTCATTTTAAGACTGCAAAATTATTTTTGTCAGTTGTTACACAGTTGAACAAAATTATACCACTCAGTTTATTTCCCTAAATATTTTTCTTTTGATTTACTCTACACTTCCTGAAAGTGTCATAATTCTAATTGTGGAATGAGTAATTAGTAGGTACTTAGTCTGACTCATTCAACTTATGTAGACTGGAATAGTTATCCAGTTTTTCTACTATAAAAACATAACCCATTTGCTTTATAAAAACAACCAAGTTAGGGGTTCATTTCTAAATAAAATGGTATCATAATCCATGCTGCCTGAAATTCATCTTTGTCTCTGGACTTTCAGTTTGCTTTTCAAAATATTTCCATTAAATGCCAGTCTTGCCCTGTGCTACTGCTATTTTTGTGATAGGGCAAGACTTTGTGGTCTGGAGATTTACAATTTGCCCTCTCAATACAGTCTTTTCCATCACCATAAATCCTTGATAAAAATGTTTGCACAGCAGAGGGAAAATAAAGTACATTGGATAGGGACGCAGAAGGAGACATTTTCAATTAATTTATACAGTAGCTGGCAGTTTTTCTGCAGAAGCCTTAGGCCATCCCAGAATATAGTAAATATACAGGGTCTGGCACAAATAACACCCCTTTTTTATTACAGAATCGTAAGCATGTGATTCTGTAACATAATACCATACTCAGGCTCACCATATGACATTTTAGGTGAAATGTTCAAATTGCTGTCTCTTTCGTGAGAGATATTCACATACCCTACCAACCACACTCAAGCAAGCCTTACTTCTGCTGGACCCTGTATTTATTCACTATATGGTGGGCGAGGAAAGGACATCCAGGGCCTCTTATGTAATTGTGGCCTTGTTGCCTTCAAGGACTAGGTTTCATTACATTTATTCAGTTTTGAAATAATTAATTTTATTATTTGATTAAGAACTTACCTTATTTGGAAGACTTTAGCTTGTTTTCCATTTATTTAAGGGTCTTGGAATTTGCTACTGAAAGATGGAAAAAGAAATGTTTTCATCTTAATATGATAGTGAAACAATCAGGAGGCTCCCTCCCCTTCCCTCAAAGGTGCAAGTAACATGGTAGATGCTGTCCCTCCCATCTAATCAATTTTCATGTAATTTTCAGGAAAGTGCGGATAGCCTTGCCCATGAAGTGAGCTTGGCAGTATTTCAGCTGGCTGGAGGAGTTGGAGAACGTCCCCCACCACGTTTCTGAAGACAATTTTTATATCTTGAGAAACTAGATTTTTAAGAAGTTTTTACATAACAGTAGTACTGCCATTGTGACAGGTTCAAACACATTTATAATCATAATGTTTACTGCACCTTACTGGATTATTTCTAGATCTGATTATTTTTCTTAAACACTACCAGAATAATTCTTTAGAAATGGGTAGCCTTACGCTTGTTAAATTCATCTTTTTAAAAAATGAGACTTACCTCTAGTTTCAGTCTCACTAATATAAAATATTGGCACTTACATGTATGATTATAATATATGCTGGGAAAAATTTGTGAGAGCTGCCAGAAAATTAAATCTTATTTATTACCAACACCTTGGGATGTCTTTTCTATTGCCATTACCTAACCAGGATGTCACTTTGCAGTCTTCACCATTGTTGATACAGGTGGAGAGAGTGGAAAAGACTTTATATAACCCATTTTTCCACAGCAGTGTCTTCAGAATGATTCTTAAGTGATCTACCTCTGAAATTACCATCCCCAGGAACTCAGGTGTGACTCTGGAGGCTGCGCATCTCTGTCCTGAGGTGGAGATGCTCCTGCTACAC
Source organism: Phyllostomus hastatus (assembly GCF_019186645.2). NCBI lineage: Eukaryota > Metazoa > Chordata > Mammalia > Chiroptera > Phyllostomidae > Phyllostomus > Phyllostomus hastatus. Next base: position 37,181,989 of record NW_025333872.1, on the reverse strand, counting down.
TTACAAGGATGCAGGTCCCAGGCTTCAGTTATTCTTTACTCCTCTTAGTTGAAGGTATGTGTGCAGAAACTGATTGTGATACATTACCAATCCTCTGACAGAGAAGTGACACCATTCTGACACTAAAATGTGGTTAATAACAAGAAACTCCCCAACCAAACTAAATTAAGCAAAGCTTGAAACCAATAGAAAAAAATGTGCAGTGTGTATTTTGCAGGTTTAGGACAACTGAGGACAATAAAACAATGGACTATATATGTATATATAGATCTCTCTTAGGCACCATAATCAATATGAGCCAACAATATTTAAGTGATTCAGGCCACACTCAGACATTTGCTCTTATTTACAAATATTTAAATTAAATACAATCTGAAATATGTTTTGTTGCATACAAAAAAAAAACTATACAACTCAGAGTAATGCTTGTTGTAAACGATTACATTTACATTTAAACTAAATGGAACCACTTGTGGTACTCAAGTTTTTATCACCCCTTCCAGAAAATCTTTTTCCACCATCTCTTCTATTTTTTGCCTGGCTTTGCTGGAAAATGGTTTGTGATTTTCCAGTTTCATGTCCTTGTTAGGGAAGGTGTTTGAGTAGAGGATGGGGCTCCCTGAGTGTCCTGCACATCGGCTGGTAACCTTGCTGTTGAAGACTTGGCTGAGCACGTTGAAGAACGGCAGGAGCTGCTCAATACTGCGCACAGTGCAGATGGTGAGCAGCAAGTGCCCTGGCTCCCAACCCAACGTTCTCCCTGAGTTGTCTTCCTCTGGATTTTTCTGCAGAAAACAAAATGGGAATTGTTATTAACAGATGATGTAGTAAGGGGTGTCGAACTCATTTTCACCAGGGGCCACATCAGCCTCATGATGCCTTCCAAGGGCCGAATGTAATTTTAGGACTGAATAACGTAACTGCTCCGTAACAGTTAAGCGAGAGTTAGGCACTGCTGCCACGTAGAAAAAAGCAATGTGATGGGCTGGACTTGGCCTGCAGGCCTTTTGTTTGCCACCTCTGATATAGTACATGAGAACACTTCAAAGGGTATATATACATCAGCAATCAGTTAAATACAAATGATGACACTGCATCTTCATTCTAGACAATTCGTGCTTCTGAGGCCTTCTGGTACCAGTTATTGAGTATGGAGGGGTCTAACGCCTAGCATAATTGGTTTGGGGTAAGGAGAGTCAAATATTATAAGCTTATTTTGTGCTTTGTATATACTCAAAAAGCTCCCAGATTTCTGGTCTCCCACTAATGTAACCAAGGAATGGGTCACAAAAATGACTACAGAAGAAGCCTTGAAGAGACAAAGGGTTACACATTTCATCATTAGTAAATCAATTCATTCTGTTTAACCAAATGGCTTAAACTTGCCACAAGTTGGTAGGAGGGCCCAGAGTGAATACTGTCAGCAAAGAGACAGGAAAGGAGATGCTATCTGTTTCTGTGTTGTGCTACACAACGTGGGGAGGACAGCTGAAATGGAGTAACTGGGTTAGTGTCCTGGCTCTGCCTTTTATTTACTATGGAGTATCCTTGGGCAAGATACAGAAAGGTTCCTCACTTATAAAATAGGGAAATCTACCTTGCAGCAGTAAAGTCAAATGAGAATGTATGTGAAAATCCTGTCAACTAAATGAACATAAGATGGTTAATACTAAGAAGCTAGTTTGAGAAGCCAACTAAATAAACACAGTTGTTAGACATCAGTCTATCTAGAAAAATTGATAGGAACCAAAGATGACTTCTGGTCAAGATGGAGGCATAGGTAATCAATACACTTCATCTCCTCACAGAACTACAGTAAAAATTACAACTAGACTACAAAACAAGTATCACCCAGATTTGTCAGAAAATCAAGCTGTATGGAAGTCTGACAACCAACGATTGGAAGAAGCCACATTCATCCAGATGGGTGCCTTTTCTACAATAGACCAAGCTACCGAGATGGAGTCAAATAGCTCTACCTCATGCACAGAAACAAACACAGGCTACCAAATGGAGGAGACAAAGAAATATGGACCAAATGAAAGAACAGAACAAAATCCCCCCAAAAGTACTAAATGAAATGGAGATAAGCAACCTATCAGATGCAGGGTTCAAAACACTAGTTATTGGGATGCTCAAAGAAATCATTGGGTACTGCAACAGCATAAAAAAGACCCCAGCAGAAATGAAGGTTGCATTAAATGAAATAAAGAAACATCTATAGGGAACCAACAGTGGAGAGGATAAAGTTGAGAATCAACGATTTGGAACATAAGATAAAAAGCATTCAATCAGAACAGAAAGAGGAAAAAAAGAATAAAAAACATGAGTATAGAATAAGTTGCTGCTGGGACATCTCTAAACATACCAACATCTGAATCACAGGGGTGCCAGAAGGAGAAGAGGAATAGAAAGAAATTGGAAAATTAGTTGAAAAAATAATGAAAGCAGTCTTCCCTAATTTGGTGGAGAAAACAGACATATAAATCCAGGAAGCACAGAGTCCCAAACAGGCTGGATCCAAAGAGGATCACACTAAGACACATCATAATTAAAATGCCAAACTTAAAGAGAATCCTAAAAGTAACGAGAGAAAAGCAGAGAGTTACCTACAAAGGAGTTCCCATAAGACTGTCAGGTAATTTCTCAAAAGAAACTTTGCAGGCTAGAAGGGCTGGCAAGAACTATTCAAAGTGATGAAAAGCAAGAACCTACAATCTAGATCATTCTATCCAGCAAATCTATCATTTAGAATTAAAGGGCAGATAAAGGGCTTCCCAGAAAAGGGAAAACTAAAGGAGTTTATTGCCAGGCCCTTATTATATGAAATATAATAAGGAACTATATAGGGTCCGGCAGAAGTAATGCCTGTTTGAATGTGGTTAGTAAGGTAATAATATGAGGGTAGTAATTTATAGTTTTGATGTGAACATTTCACCTAAAATGTCATATGGTGTGCTTGCGTGTAATATTATGTTACAGGATTACATTCTTATGATTTTGTAATAAAAAGGAGGTATTATTTGTGCCGGACCCTGTACAAGAAAAAGAAGATCAAAACTGAACATTAAAATGGCACAAATTCACAACTATCAGGCACTGAATCTAAAAAACAAACAGCAAACAAGCAGAACAGGAACAGAATCACAGAAATAGAGATCATTTGGAGGGTTATCATCTGGGAGGGGGAAGGGAGAGAATTGGGGAAAAGGTGCAGGGCTTAAAAAGTACAAATTGGTAGGTACAAAATAGACGGGGGGTGTTAAGAACAGTGTAAGAAATGGAAAAGCCAAAGAACTTATATGCATGACACATGGACATGAACTAAGGGGAGGTTTACTGGAGGGAATGGGGGTACCGGACAAAGGGGCACAAAGGGGCAAAATTGGGACAACTAATAGCATAATCAATAAAATATATTTAAAAAAAACTAAAGATGTTTGAACTTGAGCAGACTCAGATATGAAAACAGAGTAGAGATAAAACAAAAAACTGGATAAAAAAAGGAAAAGAAACCAAGTGGAACTTAGGAAGCATAATTACAGTCTGTCATATTGGTTATAAGTGGAGTTTGCCTTCCAAGATCAGATGTTGCCAAGACACTTTTGTCATTTACCTAATATCTTAATATCACTAGTTTCCTACTGGAGAAAGGAGATGCAGAATCCAGCTTATTTTCTTTTTTGTGCTCACAGATTTGTTTGCTTATTCAAAAATAAAATCCTGAGAAGGGAAAATAAATTGACGTTAAAACAGAAGACTAGGGAGTAAACAAGAAAAGATCATGTAATTCTGTATGGCCAAAGCCCCCATCTGTCTCTTAGTTATTATGTTAGCAGTTACTTAACCTTCACTCTTCATTATACGGTACAGAAAATCATCTTCCTTTCTCTCAACTGTGACACTTGCTTTAATGACAGTCTTGGGATTGACTTTCACATCATGGAGTACCATTAATTGGCTCACTGTACCATCTTTAGTTCCCTAAACTGAACTGCAATTCAGTGGTAATTAAAAGGCATACAACATTATCCTGAAGTAAAATGAGTAATATATTGAACCCTCTACATAACTATTTTCCAATATAAAAGAACTAATAAGGTTTATGTTCTTGTCCAGATGTCCCTTTAAGAGAGGGATTTTTACCGAGCTCTTGACAAAAAAGAATGACTTAATATTCTGTTTTTCTTAATCAGAACTATTTCCCTCAATAAGAAGTAAAAAGTGAAGCATGTTTCCACACAAACACTTTCTCCTTTCACTTCAACAATCTATACTTAAAGACAGACTTCCTTCCTCTTTACCTCTTTTGTACTTGAAATTCAGACCTGGGTCTGTGTGTCAATATTTGGTCCCGATGTGGCAACTTTTGCTGCCATATCACAAGCACCAAAAAGCCACCCTCACCTGATGCTTGGTCATCTCCAATCCCTCCAAAATCACTGTCTTAAAGTCCTCCTCCTTGTCCTGTGGAAGGAAAGAGGAGAACTCATAGCCTTTGTTCCATGAAAAGTATGCTTGGCCATGAAGACCTTGTTTATAGTGTTTTGGGGAAATGCCTTCCAATCAAAACTGTTTTCTTATTCTGCGGAACACATTTTAGACAAAAGACTGTTGTCATGTTTATTCCTTAGATAAGGGAGGAGTCTTATAAAAAATGCTCATTACTAATGAGATGCAGGAATGACAGTGTACATGTGCTTGGGGTCATATAGAATTCTCTTGCTTCTGGATTGCTATCGTGAATATTTTTTCAAACCCTGTGATATCAAAATGAAAGTACTTAAGTCATAGCCTAAACTCTACCCAACTTTCATCTTTGTTTTTGTCCTTCCATTTGGTCCCTAAAGAATTAACTTGATTATAAATCAAGTTACTTATTTCCATAAAGTACTTTTTAATCACTTTCCTTCATTCCATTTTCTACAGTTTGTGGAATGCAGTTAGGAGCTGCTGCCTGAATAGGGGACCCCAGAAAACTGGAAAATTTCTGAGCACTCAAAGCACATTCTGAAAACTAGGACTCAAAAGACAACCCAGATTATCCCCAAATTGTACAATTTATTTTTGAAATTTTGGAATGTGAAAGGCAAGATCTCTAAAAAAGGCCCATTGATGAGCATACTAACTTCATTACAATTGACCCTTGAACAACACAGGTTTGAACTGTGTAGGTCCACTTACACAGATTTTTTTTTTCAATAAATCCTGTATTTTTTTACTTAAAATTTTAACATTTCCTTTTTGCTAGCTTACTTTATTGTAAGAATACAGTATATAGTACATGTATCATACAAAATGTGTGTTAATTAACTGTTATTGGTAGGGTCATTAGTAGACTATTAGTTAAGGTTTGGGGAGTCAAAAGGTATACATGGATTTTCAACTGCGTGGCTGGTAGGTGCCCCTAACCCCCACATTGTTCAAGGGTCAACTTGACTATTTTCTTGGGCGAAGATCTCTAATTATGGTACATTCTGAAAAATACAAAGTATGTAGCACAATATACATATATTTTACCAATGTTATCTTCTTAAAGACAAAATGGAAAGAATGTGATTAATACCTTTGCCCTTTTTCGGAGAAGTTTTGCTAGTCGTACTACATAAGGTTTAAATTCCCGCTGATGTATGCCTTGTCTTCTGACTTCCAAACCGGAGTCATCTGAGGCTTCTGGAATAAAGGCCCATCGGTACCTAGGTATAGAAGAATGATCACCATCAATATTAAGAACAGACTTCGTGCCGTGTACAACAAGGCCACATAAATACAGTGGGAAGGTTCAATAGCTGTGTCACTTGTAGTGTGTTCCTTAACGTGATCCTTTATCAGTAAATACAAATGCTGTTAACGGTCTCACAGACTTGTAACAAGTACATGAATACATACACTTGTAAAGTGCTCACCACTATTTTTTTCATGAGCACAAACCAAGTCCTCAACAAATGTTTCCATCATTAATAGGCAATATTTCCACCATATACTTGCCCAAATGTTCCCTAACTGCATAGTAAGGGGGCAAAGAACAAATACTTTAAGAAAAGTTTAAGTAGGACTTACTTCATACCCCATGTTGCATTTTTTATTTTTGTCTTTTATAAATAATATACTGATAAGGAAAAAGCTGAATAGTCGGAAAGGGCATACCAAAGTAAGGGAGCCTCCCTCCCACCAGAGGAATCAGCAGCACTGGTCTCAGGTCCATCCTGAGTTTATGCAGAAGAGAGCACGTGTTCACACAGCCCTCCTCTTTAAACAAAACGTGACTGCTTCTTACTTTAATTACATATCTTGGAGATATCATCATATAAAATTCCATCCCTTTTAATAGCTACATAGGGCCCCACTGTTTGAAGGTGCTGATTTAACCAGTCTCCTGACTGTCCAATTTCTTGCTTTTACAGAAAGTTTCATAATGGACACCCTCACAACAACATTGATTTTGTGCACATCTGAGAATGTGGTGGTTGGATAAACCTTTGGGTGTAGCAGAATTACTGGCTTAATGAGAATGTGTATTTTTAATTTTCAGAAGTACAACCTCTTTGGAGAGCAACTGGACAATATTAGTGTATACTTCCACAAGACTAAGAATGCTTCTGTTGTTAGGGTAAAAGGAAATACACTTTTACATATTTACAACTTTGTAATTTTATATAGGAATACAATTTATAATTTTAATAGGAATTTCTCTTTTGAGTATGTCTGAGCATCTGCCTATGGTGAGAAGCCATCACTTTTCTATGAACTACGAACTCTCTTTCTCAGTGGCCCATTTTTCTATTGGATTATTGTATTAAACAAATCAGACTTTTGTCATAGCTCTTCCCAACTCATTGCTGCCTTTTAAACATGGTATCTTAGTCACACCAGACCTTTAATTTTGTATATAGTTGAACTGTCAACTATTTTGGACTTCTGAAATAGTCATGCTTAGAAAGATACTACTTGCAAGATTAAATTCCCCATGCTATACTGCTTCATAGACTTTTGGAAAAAAAAAAGACACAGAACTTTATAAAGAAAAATGTAGTTATTATTACAGCATATTTCATCCCTTTCCAGTAACTCTATCTTAACAAGAGGACAAACTCATTTTGGTTCTCCTTGTGGAAGCTAAAAAGTCAAGACCATAACCATACTACTTAATGTTGTTCTTCCTCAAGCCCCAAAGATAAACATCCTAATTAATTCTGGCTGCTTTCCTACAGTCCTGCTTATTATCATTTTCTGAATTTCTAACATTAGTTTAACAGATACCCAACTGCTGACATTTGTCAAGAAATAGATGTATATGGTTTTCAAATGCAGAAAAACAAAGAAAAAAAAAGAAACTGGAATTAATCTAAAAGTAACTTACAGTTCTTACCAGTACATTTAATGAAAAGTAAGCTTGTGAAATAGTTTTTGGAGAGTGAAGCATGTTCAAATACAGAAAGATCCTGATAACCTTTATCTTACTTTATTCCAGAAAAATAACATTACACAATGTAACATATAAGTACATATTTGATCATGTGGACAAATTTTCTAATTATCTTAGCTTTATTTTGATGAAACTCTAATATAGTTTGCCTATTTAAAATTTTAAATCTGAAAAACCATAATTAAATATTTTTGAGCACTTATGAACAAGGCATTGTGAAAATTTACTTACATTAATTTTCTCCCTATTCCCCTCTGCCATCTCTAGTTCAGTTCACTATAAAATAGCCTTCTTGACCCACTCTTGCCCATCTCCAGTCCTTTCTTCAAACTACAGCTACAGCAAAATTTCTAAAATGCAAGCCTCACCTGATCACAGCACTTCATTCCTTAATATGCTTCAGAGGCTTCCCACCGTACTTAGGTTAAAGCCCAAATTCTCTAATAGAGCTTACAAGACTATATAATTCATAACTCAGTCCCATTCACCCTCCTTCAACATTCTGCTCCAGCAATACTAATCTTTCAGTATTTCCAACACAGCAAGTCTACTCTACCTCATGACTTCACACATGGACCGCCCCCAACCCTCACCTTTCACCACCTCAGTATAAAACTCCCTCATGGCCCACTCTGACCCCTCAGAACTAGGCGGGAGCCACTGCTGTATGGCTTCACAGCATCTAAGACCATATCTGCTATCAAATCATGTGTTTAACTATGTCTTACACTAGACTTGAAGCTGGTGAATCATGTACCCCTGTGCCTTAATCCAGTGGGTACTCAGTTTGTTGACTGAATGGTCTGTTAATTTTAATACATCCATAGAAACGATTTACTTCCAGTAACTGTCCTACCATCACCCAACAGAATTATACTGTAATAAAAATAGTATTTCAATTTACACAAAAAGTTTAAAATTAGTTATCAGGGACCAAAGCAAATGCGTTTTCAAAAATATCCATTTAACAACCTTTACTTACATCTGAAACTGAGGAAGATTTTCAGAGGGCAATGCCAGAGCCAAATCCAAAAATTTGCAAGCAGAGAGATAGAGGTTTAACCATCGCTGGCTGTTATATGAAGTAGAAAAGCCATTGCCTCCCGTGTAGGTTGTCTCCAGCCCAGCCACAGAGGGGCCTGAAGTCCTGTAAACAGGAGACGGTGTGGTCAGGAGCTGCACCTGGTTACTAACAGGCAATTCCTGGAAATTCTCAAAGTGCCAACTGTTTTTCATAATCATTCTGAAAAGTGTAATGGCTAAGCAAGGTTATGACCATAAATATAGCTGTTCTCAAACAGAAAATTATCTCTTGTTCTTTAAATTGTATTAAAGATAGTACAGAATAACTTGTGTTATACCCCAAGAAATAGAAAAATACAAGGTGTGAACCAAGAGGACTTTCTACTCCTCAGTGTCGTTCTCCAAGGGGGCAAGGGGCCAGGGTTCTAGAATAGCAGTTACTAGTACCAGGAACTGTCTCATAAACCTAGCACTGTAAAAGGATATACTATTCAAGACATAATGGTCGTAAAGGAACTTTGCAATTTGTAAACTTATTTATACAAAAATTCTTTTTTTTTTTCTGGCAGAGCCAGCTGAGGCTTTATTTGGGGAGAGAAAAACACTTGACTTGGCTTTTAGTTGGGGGCATGGGTAAGAGACGGTGCCCCAGGCAGTGAATGCCCCTACCCCAAGGGTGAGCTGAGGCCTGGGGCTGTGCCTCAGGTGGGTGTCTGTGCCCTCCACTCCCCTACAGAGCTCCTTTCCTGCTGGCTTGGGGGACAGGAGGGATCGCAGTAGTCATTCACTTGGACAGGACATCAGATGACTCAGACACCAGCTTCCCATCGTGGGTCTCAATCTTCTTCACAACCACCATCTTGGAGGGGCTGGTGCTGGTGCGGATGAAAGGGGCCAGAGCTCCTGCCAGAGCCCAAGCTGGCCTGGAAGCCCAGGCCATAGTTGAGGTTCCCGTAAACTGGACTCAGCCCACCTGAGTAGCCACTGGTGGTCTTGGTGTGGGTACTCATGTTCTCCCTCCCAGACTCCAGCTGGCTCTCCTCGCCCTCCAGTAGCTTGCAGTAGGTGGTGATCTCCACATCCAGGGCCAGCTTAGCGTTCATGAACTCCTGGTACTCACACAGCTGTTCAGCCATGTCCTATTTGGTGGCTCTCGGAGCAGCTTCCAGCTCTGAGCTTGGCCTGAGCATCCCTGATGGCCAGCTCGCCATGCTGCTCGGCATCCCTGATGGCGGGCGGCCTCCAGGGAAGCCCTCTGGCTTTTGAGGCCATCAATCTCAGCCTGGATTCTGCTGATGTTCCAGTTAATCTCAGAAACCTCTGTCTTCGTGCAATGCAGATCATCCCCTTGCTCCCCAGCCAATGTCTGCAGCTCCTCATACTTGATCTTGTAGATGACCTCAGCCCAGCTACAGGTGGCGATCTCCTCATACTGGGCCTTGACCTTGGCAATGATGCTGTCCAGGTCCAGGGAGTGACCACTGTCCATGGACAGCGCCACAGACGTGTCAGAGATCTGGGCTTGCGGTTCACGAATGTCCTTGTCATACAGCTAGCTGCCTGTAGAAGTTCATCTCATTGGTCAGCCCTTCCAGGTGGGAATCCAGCTCTACCTTGTTCATGTAAGCTTCATCCACATCCTTCTTGATGAGGAGAAATTCATTCTCCATTTCTGTGTGCTTGCTGATCTCGTCCTCGTACTTATTCTTCAAGCCCTCCTCCAGCCCCTGCATGTTGCCAAACTCCACCTCCAGTCCCAGTTTCTCCTGGGCCAGTGTTTCCAGCTGCCACTTCAAGTTGCTGAGGTAGGGCTCGAACATATTGTCCATGTTACTGCGAGTCGTCTTCTGCTGCTACAGGGGACTCCACTTGGTCTCCAGAATCTTATTCTGCTGTTCCAGGCTCTGCACCTTATTGATGAAGGAAGCAAACTTGTTGTTGAGGCTCTTGATCAGCTCCTTCTCCTGGCTGAGTACGGTCTGGATGTTGGGGCCCACCTCTCACTTCACGGGGTTCAGCAGGCTCTGGTTTACATGGATGGCTTTGATGGTTCCCATGCTCCCAGCTCCACCGAAACCCCTGGCCACATTCATGCTGGTGCCCAGGGCCAGCCAGGAGCTGCTGCTCACCCGGGAAAAGGCCGAGGAGCTGAGCCCACTCAAGAACGAGTGGCTGCTGAAGGCCCTGGGGCCAGAGGTTGACACCTTGAAGGACCTCTGGGTCATCCTTATGGACATGGTGGAGGCTGGGGTAGAGATGAGGAGGCCAAACCAGACAGAGATTCAAGAAGGAGCCAGAAAGGTGCTTCTCCAAAAATTCTTATGTAAATAAAAATAAATTCTATTTAGCCATGCAATAAACTACCTCTATTAAGAAAAATAAAGTTATAATACATTAAATTGAGATCATTCTAGAAAATCTGGACATATGGGTAACTTAGTGAAAGGTTACCTGCCATAATAGGCTGTGCTGCTTGTTTTACAGCCAAGGTCCGACCTACCAAAACCAAAATGGTTCATGTAGCTGAAACAGTATTATATTGCTTTTAAAAAATTGTGAGGTCAAAGGTCACAAATACTGATATTTTAATCCAGTCTAAAATGCATACACAATACATAAAAACATATCCCAATATGATTAAGTAGATAGCAACAAACTAAATACAGTGTGGAGCAAAATACAATAGGTTTACAGTTGTACGTATGAAAAACAATAAAAAAATAACATAAGAATAAACATTTGGATACTCACAACTGTAAACCTACTTTTTAAAAATTGACTTTAGATATGAGAGGGAGAGGGGGGTGGGCAGAGAGAGAAACATTGAGCTGGCAGCCCCACCCGTCTGTGCACCCACTGGCTGACTCCTGCGGGCGCCCCGCCCCAGACTGAAACCACAACCTGCCGCACCAGCACCACACTCCAACCGACTGAGCCACAGGGCCAGGGCTAGCAACCTGCTTTTGTATGTAAAGTATTTAGAAAAAACAATATATGTACTCTCTTGGTTGTAACATTTTGGATGATTTTAGGATACTATAAACATTGACAAGAATACATTGAAATGAATTGCATATTACCGTGAAATATCTTCATCAGCAGTGAGTTCCTGCTCCATCAGCAAAAATACCTGTACCTGAAAACCGAGGAATAAACGTTAAATGTTTTTTTCAAACTGGGTATTTAATTCTTCTTTCAAGTTATCTTTAGGCTATATTTTCATTAATCTAAAAAGAAATGTTAGGATACAACTTCAGGATCTTTATACTTAATTTCTGATAATAAAACTACAAATGTACCACAGAACTTTGCCAATAATAATTAGGCAGAGCTGAGATAAAAGCATGCTTTTGTTTTGGGTGAATATGGAATAGAATGACAGTTATTAAAAAAAGAAAAATACTGAAGCCAATTTCTTTGTGGGGAAATTATAAATGCTGAATTTCAGAGCTGTGCATTCCCTTCCCTTTATTTACCTCCCTTTCCCCAACTCAGATGAGGGTGACAGAGCATGGTGTGGGGAGAGGAAGGGAACTGTGTATGGGGGCTTGGGAAGGTTTATTGTTGGGGAGGTTACAGAATCTTCATGAAAAAAGGCTCTCTGAAGCAAGCTTAACTAGGGCAAGTGCTGCACTTAGTATGTGCCTGAGGTCAGTCCATTAAAACAGTTAACCCATCTGTAGTCACTCAAGAGGTACAGCTACCGGTGGGAGCCAGGCCTGGCAGCCACAACAAAGTCAAACAATTGGTGTAGAAGAGACTGAATTAAACTAGATCAGACAAAGATCCACAAAGAGCTAATGTTAATATTGTATATTGGGAAGTTTAAGCTGTACAGAGATGAAATTTGACTTGTTTTACAATTTTCAATTATTAAAATTGTCAGGAAAAGGCTTACTTAGAGTTTAATTCTCTTCCAAGATTAGTTTTTACACAGTAAGCATGTTGACACTAATCACACTGTGTTATCAGTTATTTATAACTTGACTGCATTAAAATTAACTCACAAGTTCTGTAATCATGGTAGGCCAGAGCGAGGTAAGGTGTTGTGGAGACATTCTTAAAAGTAACACTCTGAAAAACAGGAACACTTGAGAGTGAAGAGTTGGCACCTGGGGCAAACGAAGACTCTCAACCAATCTCTCTGAAAGAAATGCAGTATATTTTCAGTAACTAATTAGAATCATTTTAATGTAGAACTTTTCTACATAATCTAGTCTAGTACTTGTCAAACTTTCTGTGAAGGACCAACTCTTTATAAAAGCATCCAATCTGCTGCACATTGATACTTTTGTAAACTATAGTTAAAATGAATTATTAGGAAAATCAAATTTAAAAGACACATAAAATACAAATGCCATTTTCTTCTCACTAAATTCAACAGATTCTGTCAAACTGCTAATGTTTAGCATGCTTACTCTAAGTTTCTGTACTTACTGTGAATCAGATAAACAGACTGGTTGGGTCCATGGGACCGCAATGAGTACCACTGATCAAGTCAGCTTTAGAAATCACAGGACAATAGTGCACATGCTGCATATGTGACATTAGATACAAGGGGCCAGGAAAGAAGGAGTCACTGATCTTCTGAGAGAGAGATAATCTCACTAAAGGATGACAACTATCATTGCAGCCTCATCCCCGTCAGCTGCTGTGGCTGGCAGCTGAACCAGCACCCTGACTGGAGCGGCAAACAGTCCTGCCCAGGGCAAGCTCCTCCCCGTGTATGTGAAGTGCTCTATGCCCTTCATGAAGTCCATCAACACCTTATTCACTCCCTACCCTGGCCCTACACCACAGACCTCAAAATGTTACTTCTGGCTGGTATTTCCGGGCTCTGCCTATACTTTAGTCCTCTCCTTAAAGGTATGTGAACCTTTACCCACAACAAAAACGAGTCTAACATGCCTGCCTACTGCATGTTGTATAGTCTTATACCTCAGCTTCAAACATGAATTCCTAGGAAATTTCAACCAAATAATAAAAAAGACCACATTTATGCAAGTTCTAGAAACTCAGTGTTTGAATGTTTTTACACACTAGTGATATTTTTTATTGTTTTAGTAGAACACATTTCTAATTTTACACTTGTAATCTACCTCACTTGGTATATTTCATCCCAATTTACAATTTAGAGTTAAGTATTTTCTAAGGAACAAAACCTCTGCAGATTGGCAGGTAAAGAAAATAGTTTTTCACTATTTACCTTGAATATCTGGAAGATATTTCTGGTACTGGTCAATTTCACTGCTAAAAATAGCAAATGCCAATCTTTTGAGAAGCATGGCTCTCTGCTCTAGCTCCACATCTCGATTTGCAAAGAGATTAAGTGAACTGCTTTGAGCCACAGCTACCCGAGCTGAAAAAAGAAAGTGAGACAGGTTGTGACAGTCATCCAGATTATTCTATTATGCATTTGTTTTTAAAAATGGCTAATCCCCTATGACATCCGCAAGTGGAAGGGACCTAGGGTGGAGGACTCGGGCTCCTCTCTGGAGCAGTGCTGCAGTCAGCATACACAAGTCGTAAGACCAAGGGGTAGGAACTGTGAGGTGGAAAGACAACATTTAGAACTGTCAGTTTCTGAAGGTAAAATCACTAACAATGACATTTTATAAACCCTTTAATATTTTAAGCTATCTGCTTAAATCCTTAGAAATAATTTCTGGCCTGGCCTACCTTGTCTTACCATTCATCCCCGGCTCACCTTTCTGCAGCCACACTGTCTTGCTTGCTTTGTCTTGCTTGCTTTTCCTTGAACTCACCAAGCTTGTTCCCACCCCACGACCTTTGTAACTTTTGTCTCCTGTGGCCTGGAATGCTCTGTCCCTAGGACATCTCACAGCTGGCTTCTTTCGTTTTACCTCAAACATGAGCCCTTTAGCTGTTATTTACAATATATTTCACTGCCCTATTTCCTTCACAACTTCTTATTCTCTCTCTGAAATCTTGTTTGACTAAGGTTAGCATAATGCCTGGCCCATTTTTATCATTTAATAAATATTTGTTGAATGGATGAATCTGAACCTGAATCTGAACCTTAAAACAATGCTGTGAAGAGTAAAGAGAGAATATGCTGCTCCTTTCTTTTCCAGAAAAGAAAACTGCAGCTTGTGTTAATGAACTTAGATTCACACAGATTCAATCAAGTTCACTGCTATTTAAGGTCATTACTTTAGTAACTTCTAAACTTTAAAAATAAAAATTTTTAAAAAACCCTTTTTCTTCAGATGAAATATTAGAAGGAGTCCTAACATATAAAACCAATCGAGGTGGAGTAGAAAGGGGGTGAAGAGTGATTCTGACTTTTTAGCTCCTCTTTCTTCCTTTAGAGGAAATGAACAGAGCCCCAGGATTTAGCGTGACTTGGCTTCAACTGCCTGCCTCTCCCTGCCTTCCCATGTGTCGGTCTTTCATGTCTTCTACAATTACTTAGTGAGTGCTTATTGTGTGCTAGGTTCTGTGCTGTGAGCTGAGGGAACAATTTAGAGACACATGGCCAAATAGTTTTACTTATTATTTATCACTTTGTTGTCCTCGTTAAGTTGTAACATTATATCCCTTTAGGGTACTAAGTATAACTTGACACAGAGGTAATTCAGTAGTTTCTAAAAAAGAGCAAAGTAAATAATAAGGATGGATCATATACAGGAAAAACACTGCTTAGGCTGTCATCCCATAATACTCACTCATCAAATCTCTAAATGTTGTCTTATCATGTGTCATCAGGTTGTCCAGAATTGCTCTCCAACTGAAAAAGACAAGGATTATCATATGTAATTAAGATTTTGTTGTTATTGTTAAAAAGTGTTCTTCCTTGCAGGAAATTTCAACAGACTTTATGAGATGTATTATCATGTTGAATAACAGCAAGACAGTGACTTACTGATTAACACAAGAGGCATCCATCTGAAAGAAACTGGGATCCATAAAGAGGTCAAAGGCTTCTTTTTTCCAGGCTCTCCGGGTGTACTGATACCCACTGAGACTGCTAAGCAGCTGGACACAGGCTCGATAACTAGGGGCATTATGGGCACTAAGAGGAAGGAAAACCACGTTAACCTATATGTTATAATTTTAATCATCATGTTAAGTTATTCATTAGTGCTCACAGTTAACTAAAACAATGACAGGGAACAGAAAACACCATAAGAATTTTTTTCAATCATCATAGTTTGAGGTAAAAAAAGTTATTTTGTGGTAATTCAAATAATTGCAATTAAGATATAATTTGCTTCTAACAAGCTATGAATTAACTAAGAAACTACTTAAATAATAACAGTACCTGTGATTTCGGAGGTAGGGCACAACATAATGCATAATATTTACAAGTAAAGGAATAACTCGTTCTTTTTCATCACTATAGAAAACCATGTCCAAAAGATGAGCCAAAACCTAAAAACAATAAGAAACGAAATGGCATATAATCTAAGAGCTGAAACTAACAGCGTGCAGAGGTAGCTTTCATCTTTAGGAAAACCTAGATTTCCTTAAAATCAGAAAAATCTAAAATCAGATCTACCCAATCCATTTTTATATGAATGGTGTCTGCCACTATTTGCTTTTTTTGTTCCTTGTAATTACAGGATATAAATATGGGCAAATCTTACTATTTCTAACCAAGACATAAGTAGAGAAAAAGAGAGGTCAAGATCCTTTATTGTGACAGTGAGTAAGAGTGAATTTAAGACTAGAAATTTGATACTCTCTTTTCCTGACCTGGTTAAAAGGGGCCTAGAAAAAAACCAACCAAATGAACTGGGCTGTTCAAGACCCAATTTTGTCAATTAATAACTAACTGATTTTAATCATATTGTTCTAATCTTTATGAGGCTCAGTATCTACATCTGTAAAGGGGAAACAAACATGACATGCAAGACTATAACAGGGCATAAAAAAGGAGCATGTCAGAAGTTGCATATAGAAATGCTTGATACACTATAAAATACTTTATATTGGTAAGCATCATTATACCACCTCCACCCTTGCCAACCATACTATGATACAAAAGCACCTATCATTTTTAAACTTTTAAAAAATAGTACTTGGGGAAGTGAGCAATACCTAAGGTTATTATCACTAATATTTAACAAACTAACCTGAATATAAAGTCAAAACTTTATTCTATACAGTGCTTTCTAGAAGTACAAAATGAGTTTCCTTTTTCTTTTTTTTTTTTTTAACTCTTCACTGGATCATATTTTATCTTCGATTTTAGAGAGCTAGGAAAGGAAAGGGAAAGCCAGAGAGTGGGAGAGGGAGAGAAGGGGAAAGGCGGGGGCGGGGGGTGGGGGTGGCGCGGGGTAAAAAAAGAGAGAGAAACATCCATTTGTTGCCTCCCTGACCAGGGATCAAACCCTCAACCTTTTGGTCCGTGGGACGACACTCTAACCAACTAAGCTACCTGGCCAGAGCCAAAATGAGTTTTCAAATTAAAAACTTGAAGAATTACTTGCTAATACTGAATTGTGAAACTACTTGCTTGAAAGTTCTTTTAAAAATTTTTGATAATATTTACCTCAGAAAGTAATGTCAATGCATGGACACTATATACTGAAGGAGTGATGTTTGAGGTTTCCATTGCAGGTGATAACATATCTAAATAACAGAAAGGACAGGTAAAGACACAGTTAGGTCTTTTCCACTAAAAAGACTACCTGCTGAATGAGAATAAAGGGATGATTTTATGGTATTTACAGTAGTAGTTGCAATGATATTCTAGTGAATATATACCTATGAATATAGACCTACACAAATGTTTGCCATCAATACCTTCAACATCAGACTCCAGATTGGTCCCATCCACCATTATTTTGGGAGAAGGCTTAACTTCAAGATTCCTTCGCAGCCATGTTGTCTGTTCCAAAGAAGAACCAGCAATTGCACCAATTGCATCCACTATTTTATGAGTTACATCCTAAAGAAACAAGGAGAAGCAGCTACATATATGTACACACACACACACACACACACACACGGAACTTCACAGAAAATCTTATTTGACCTAATTTTAGTGTGAAGGGCTCTGAGAAATTCAGGGTTTTGGCAACTGTCCTCAATTCAGAATGCCTTACCTGAAGGTCTCTTTGGTCTTTTTTATTTTCCAAACTAGGGTTTTTCATAATAAACTCATTCAGAACCCTAAAAGAGCCAAAGAGAACAAACCAGAAATATTACTCTAAAGAAAATGATGCAATCTAATTTCTCACTGTGAACAGATGAGTTTGTGGCCTTGATTTCTATTTTATATGTTTAATGAACACACACACGAATATCCTATGACTCAGCTGAAATGCATTAGAATATGCCATGAAAAGACATGTACAAGGATGTTCATAACAGCGTTATTTGCAAAAGTCAAAAACTGGAAAGAATCCAGATGTCTAGCAACAGGAAAGATAAAGTGCAGCATATTCATACAATGAAATACTGAGCAGCAATGAACACAAATAAATTATAGCTACATGAAATTACATGGATGAATCTTACAACTGTGGAAAAAACAGACATAAAATAAAATAGTTATAGTTCAAAAATAAGGCAAACTTTGTGGTGCTAGAAGTCAGAACAGTGGTTATCTTTGGGAAGAATGGGAAGGACAGTAATTGGGAGGGGACCAGAGGGGACCAGAGGGGACATGGAATATTTTATTTCTTAATTTAGATTCATTATTAAACACTTTGTATGTTCACTTTATAATAACTTGTGGAGTTGTGTCCTTATTATTTATGGTTTTCTGTATGTGTTTTATATACCACCCCCCCAAAATAACTCCAGACCCCACCAATTTTAAATTGTAACACAGAAATTGTTTCTTACCCTGTGTGTGTATATACAATAAATTAAAAGTACTTCATAAATAATTTTCATTGTTTGCTAAATAATTCCATTCAATACTTACTCTGACTTGATTTTATTAAGATATATTGTATGTATATTTCCAAACTCATATGTAAAGAAATATTGAAGAGCAATTTTCATATTGATTTCTATTTTGTAACTAGGAATTTTTAGGGGATCAGTGGAATGGTTGGATAAAAAGGAATGACTAGAAATTTAAAAGGGGAATCAAGTTTCCAATGTAACTAACTGAACATGGCCAACTTTGTGTTTAAACCCTCTTGTATACACACGCTGAGAAGGAGGTAGGACACCTCATTGTCTGAGAAGAGATGAAGAAAAAAAAAGTTAGCTGAGGAAACAATAAATTATGTAAGGCAGAAGCTACAAGCCCTACAGATGGCCTCAATTTTTAATGAAGTTTTAGCCCACAGGGTTATTTGGTAACAACTCAAAAAATTGTATAGATATTTTCTCCTTGAGCCTTAAAACATTTCAGAGGCAGGTAGGTCAGGTATTATTGCTTGATAGGAAAAGAGCCTTCTAGAGCTTTATTAGCGTACCCAAGGTTACAGAGATGTGGACTGGAACTGGAGATTAGAAGATAAGAATCAGGAATCTTCATTAGAATGTTGTTTGGTTTCTAGTATTTACATTTACCTGTCATTACTAAAAATCATACACACTGGTTACCTTAACCTCTGATCTGGGATTTACAGACACTGAGTCCACTGCTCTTTTTACCACACCTTCAATCTCCAAAATTCCTTCAGCTATTGATTTGGAAAATCTGTAGCATGAGGGTCCAGGGATCATCATGAACCCTGGAATTCTTGAGCGGGATCTCTAGCCCCCTGTGCTGGGGACTCAAGTTACTCAGCTACTACAGGCTGATCCACTCTCTTCAAGCTCAACTCTGTCCGTCCACCTTCTCTCTGCTTCCTCTCGGAAGACTATATTCCCACACTTACTAGGAAACATGAGGCCACCTTCCTGAAGAGCCCCCCACTTCCTTCTTTTCCACTTCAACATTTTCTAGCCATCAGCTGCCAAACCAGAACTGCTAGTTCCCTTATGGACACTAAGTGTGGAAGGTAAGTCTATGCACATAGAATCACACAATTACGTATATTAAAACACTATCACAGCTTCAGAGGCTGACTGAAAGACTGAAGTTCTTTGCTCTTGGTTGAATTTATCCTTTCAGTGTGATAACATATTACTGTCATTGGCTATTAATGACACCACTGGACTATCTGAGGTAATGTACAAAGGTTGGGGTAAAGTTTACTCTATTCCTTTTCTTCCCCCCTTATGCCCTAAGCAGTCTTTTAAACATGAGTGTGTCCTCAAGTCACAGGAATTTTGTTAAAATGCAGATTCTGACTGGGGGTATCTGAGGTGGAGCCTGATCTTCTACATTTCTAACATGCTCCCAGGTGATTCCAATGCTGCTGGTTAAAGGATTAAACTTTTGAGTGGCAAAGTCTTAAGAGAAAATGTTTTCTTCTTTCTCACTTTTAACACCTGCTGCCATTCACTGCTTCCCACCCCCTCCCTGCTGCCTCTGGAATCTGGTACTGCGAGCCCCCTTCTCTCTAGAATCTTCTAGCACTCTCCACTTACATAACATGTATTATTGGTCAGGCACTATTCTAAGAATTTAACAAATATTTAACTGATTTAATTCTCATAACTACTCTGTGACAGGTACTGTTATCACCCCCATTTTACAGATGGGGGGGTTAAACCACCTGCCCAAGGGCACATGGCTAAGATGTCAAGGAGCTGGGATTTGTACCCAGGCAGGGTACAACTTCAGAATCTTTCCAGTAACAACTTAATATTTTTAGGTCTTCCTGACTATTAACAGTGACTTTCAAATCACATTTCCTCTTGTTACCTTATCATTTCCTTCTTTTCATGGCCAAACCTCTTCAAAGAATAACCCACATTTACTTTCTCACTCTAACCCTTTGCTGTTCATTTCACATCTGTGCTTATTACCTTGCCAAAATCCTTCCCTCTAAATCACCAATCCTCTCCAAATCTTCAATAATCATAGCCTCTTATTCTTCATCTTCTTTAATCTCGCTGTGTTACTCATGCCCTCTTCCTTATGCTCTCACTACACTGAATATATCTGCTTCTCTTCTCACTTTGTGATATTCGCTTTTCTTTTTCCTTTGCTGACGGCTTTCCCTTCTTGGTCCTGTTCTTTCACTCCCATCAACAGTTCACCCTCCACTTCCCATTCGAAACAGAATTCCTAGTTCATCCTCTTTCCCCTTTGACTCATACTCCTACTAATTGTCAGTAATGTCTCTCCTCAAAACCTGCAATCATTCCCACCCTCTGCCCAAGACCAAATTTCTTAGGCTAAAATTAAAAGCAAAATCCTTCTCCATCTACCTCCCATCTCCCTTTTCATCCACCGCCCATTCCTCTGCCTGTGCCCTACTCTATAATCAAACCAGACAGGCGCCTTGCTCCAGTACACCTTCCGTTCCTATCTCCTATGACCTCCTAGGGAAAGGCATTCTGCTCTACCATCTCCATTCACAGAGCAAGTGTTTATTGTGAACCAAGAATAGTGTTGAGCAAAAAACAGACACTATGTATGAAACCATGGTGCATGCAGTTAAGTAAGAGTGATGGGAACTTGTAAAAAAATCATATAACTATTAACATAGATCAGGGAAATGACTTTTCCAAGCCTGTTCATACTCAGGGCCTTAATTGAACTCAAATGACTCTCCTCTAAGAAGTTCCACTTCAGCTATACTATTCACCTTTTAATCCCACATCCTCTCCTTACTAAGTAACTACTGTTGTAAGTTTTACATTAGCACATTTACATTTTGTATATGTAGAAATATGTATTGCTCTCTCCCCAGCTCCCCTGTATTTACAGGCCTCATGTCAAACATCTTGTTTTATACCTTAAGAATCCTGTGAGAAGGCAAAGATCACATGGTCACTCAAAACATCTGATATATAGCAATTAGGACAATGAACATTTTTCTTTTATTCAAAGTAATATTTTAAAGTGAAATTGCTTACCCAAGTATAAGAAACTGCCCTGGGGCTGGAAGACTCAGTTGCATAGAGTCTTTCAGTAGGATCAGCAGTGATGCCCAACTATCCACTAAATTGGGCACTGGAATTCTGCAAGATAAATATATATATATATAAAAATCCACAGTACACATTTAACTTTTTTTATATTTTCCAAGAGCCTTTAACAAATTATTCTACTAGTTTCTCTGAAACATTCTAAGTTTGTATAGATTATGAGAAAATAAAATCCCTAAAAGTTTTATCTTTTCTACTGTTATATAAAAAGAAAATCAAATGCATTTAAAATACCCACTGTGATTTGTTATTCTAGAAATTTTGCTATAGAAACCCCAGTTTTTAACACATGGACTCTCCAAAGTAAAATACAACTGAAATCTCAGTTTAATTCCTAACATCACAGTCACCTACTCCCTATCCTGTTCTCTCCACTTCTCTCCTATATCGGCCCTTTTTCCTTCAGCTTTCAGTCTGTCCCATGTAAGGGAGACCTGTTAATTTACCATGAACACCAGTTTCTCACCCCTAGAAAAATTAAGATTATCTCTGTTTCAGTCTGATCTTAATTCTGACACCTCTATGTGCCTAAGTTCAGATTTTAGGCAGTCACAACCAGTTTTAATACACTGTATCACCTAACTTGATAAATGTCAGTCACAGATTACAAAATGACTCTATGTTTGGTGATTAAAACTGAATTACCCCTATGATAGGGGATTAAGATTCAGGTTCTTCAGTAAGAAGTTTATCAAAACTGAAGCCAACTAACTTTCTGTTCAGGGGTTAGTTAAATACAAAACTGGAATATGCCATAACAAAAAGATATTTTCATATCATCATTCCTAACTTTAAAAAATCACATCAGTCTACTACATATTCACCTATATCAAGATAATAATAAATTCAGTGGCAATAGGCATGGTTTCAATCATAGGATTCAGCTGTTCATTTATAATATTTAAATGATTTTCTTATAACTCAGTGTTTGATTATCCAGCATATCTTAAATACACTTAGTTCTTTAGGTATGTAGGATTTGTATGGCTCGGTCATTAAGATATCCAATGACTCGTATTTATATCCATAAATAATGTTTCTCCATTTCCAGCATAGGGGAAGAACAGCAAATTCTTGAAAGAATTCGGGTGCTTTTCTCCCATATTTTGTAATGGTATATGTTGCTAATGCAGTGAGGAGAGATGCACATCAGTTATCTTACCTTTGAATATAAGCATAGAAAAACTGAAGCATGCAGACTTCCAAAGAAAGATGTTTCTATAAACAAAAGAAATCAATTTTACAGTGAAGAAAAACGCTGCCTTTGCTTTTTCACTGTTGTAACTACTCTGTATTTTACTAACAATTTTTAATTTAAATAAGTCAAACACAAGTTTGTCTTAAAAAATGCAGCTCTCTTTCGGTTACTAGGGGAAAAAAAACTCAAGACCTATTTAAAAAGTTGAAAATGGATGGAGAAAATAAAATTCTTAATTCCTCCCCCACTGGCCAGCTATTACTTTGAAATGATCCTTTGACTCTATAAACATGAAAATTAGTTTTTATTTTAATCAGCTTATGCTTCGTGCTATCAGAATTAGGTTGAGATTTTTTATAAAATGTACTTTTAATTTATCCACAAATTTTTGTTAAATGAGTGTAGTTAGTCAAATTTGGAAGCATTGTCTAATAGCCTAAAATGTACTCTATTACTGAAGATAGTGCCGAGTGAAAGATACAATAAAAAGAAACACTTGTTGTTAGAAATTAATAATAGGCAAGAAAATGAAACTGATGACATTGACATTTACCAATTTGTTTGTTTTAGTAGCAACTATTTTCTCGCAGTTTCCCTCTTTTATCACAAAGAAAAATCAAGTATCTAATATATTCAGAACTTAGTAGATTGAGACCAGAGAGGCAGCAGGTGGGGTGTGTATGTTTGAAATTTGCTCTTACACGTTTTCATATCATACACACTTAGCTCAATGTCTGGTACAAGTAGATGCTCAAAATGTGATGCTGAATTGAGCTTTCACAGGCAAATTTAAATCAGAAATGTCCCAGAGGTTTTAGAATAGTAGGATAATTATTAAAAGGTTAAGGAGACTGACTATTTACATGCAAGCATACTTTTCCCATTGGCAATTCAAGAAAAAGATAAAAGAAAAAAATTCAACATTTTTAGATACCTGTAATAATGCTTTTATGGATGTGATTAGGTCTTTTTAAAAAATGGCTTAAAATCTAATGTTTGCAGTTGATAAACATTTTCTAAGAAAATATGATTTCTTAGCATTGCTAGAACAAGAGCAGAAAATGCAGAGAAGTCCATACTGTTAATATTCCTAGACTTTTATGTCTGCCTGATGAGACACAAGGCCCTGTGAGTACGGAGCCTGTATTACCCATTTTTTGTAGCTGTTGGAAAGCACAGTCTTGTACATAATTAGAAAATGAAACTGACTAAAACTAAGGTTATGGAAAAATGTGAAAAGTGTACAGAGTTAAGAAATTCATTTAGAGGAACAAGACAGGGATTCCCATGTTCACCACTCTTACTCAACACAGTACTGAAAGTCCTAGCTGCAGCAATCACATGAGATTAAGTAACAGGCATCCAAATTGGAAGGGAAGAAGAAAAACTGTCATTATTTGCAGTTTTATACGCGGACATAATACTGTATATAGAAAACCCTAAAGATTCCACCAAAAGACTATTGGAACTAGTAAATAAATTCACTAAAGTAGCATGATAAAAAAATAAATATACAGAAATCAGCTGCATTTTTATATACCAATAATGAACTATCAGCAAGGGAAACTAAGAAAACAATCTCATTTTTCAATTATATAAAAAAAATCACTAGGAATAAATTTAACCAAGGATGTAAAAGACCTGTACTCAGAATATTATAAGACACTGAAGAAAGAAACTGAAGAAGATACAAATAAATGGAAACATTCACTGTGTTCACAGAGGAAGAGTTAACATTGTTGAAATATCTACACTACCTAAAACAATCTATAGATTTCAACACCAGTCCTAACACGAAACCATTGGTATATTTTACAGAACTAGAACAAATAATCCAAAAATTCATATGGAACCACAAGGGACCCTGAATAGTTAGTGATCTTGAGAAAGAACAAAGTTGGAGGAATCAAGCTACCTGGTATCAAACTATACTACAAGCCCAACCTAACAAAACAGCATGGTACTGGTATAAAAACAGATATATAGATCAATGAAACAGAATAGAAAGGCCAGAAATATACCCACACCTATATGGTCAATTAATATTTGACAAAGGAGGCAAGAATGTACAATGGGGTAAAGACAGTCTATTCAATACATGTGCCAGAAAATTGGACAGATACTTGCAAAAATAAAATAAAACTAGACTACCTCCTTACACTACATACAAGAATAAACTCAAAACGGACTTTAATGTAGGACTCGAAACCATAAAAATCCTAGAAAACATAGGCAGTAAAATCTTGGACACTTCTCTTAGCAAATCTCCTTGGGCAAGGGAAACAAAAAATAAACAAATGCAACTACATCAAACTAAAAAGTTCTTGCACAGCAAAGGAAACCATCAAAGGAATAAAAAAGACAACCCAGAGAATGGGAGAACATATTCACCAATGATATATATGATAAAAGGGTTAATATCCAAAATTTATGAAGAACTCATACACTAAAAAAATATGAACAATCCAATTAAAAACAGGGGCAAAGGATCTGAATAGATACTTCTCCAAGGAGGGCATACAGATGGCCCACAGATATATGAAAAGATGCTCAATGTCACTAACCATCAGAGAAATGCAAATTAAAAGCACAATGAGATATCACCTCTCACACCTGCCAGAATGGCTATCATCAATAAACCAAAGAAAGCCAAAACACTAATTCAAAAGAATATATGAACCCCTGTGTTCATTGCTGCATTATTTACAATAGCCAAGATATGGGGGCAACCCAGGTGTCCATCAATAGACTAGTGGATAAAACAGCAGTGGTACATGTATAACAATGGAATGTTACTCAGCCATAAAAAGAATGAAATCTTACCACTTGCAACAGCAGGATGTAACTAGAGAGTTTTATGCTAACTGAAATAGGTCAGAGAAAGACAAATACCATATGATTTCCCTCATATGTGGAATCTAAAGAACAATATAAATGAACATACAAAATGTAAACACTTATAGATACAGACAACAGACCTATGGTTGCCAGATGGGAGGCAGGGTGGGGGACTGGGTGATAAAGGTGAAGGGACTGAGAAGCACAGATTGGTAGTTACAAAATAGCCACAGGGATGTAAAGTACAACATAGGGAATATAGTCAATAATATAGTAACAACTGTGTGTGGTGCCAGGTGAGTTCTGGGGATATTAGGGGGAACACTTTGTAAAATATATGAGTGTCTAACCTCTATGCTATACACCTGCAACTAATATAAAATAATACTGAATGTAAACTGTAATTGAAAATGTGTTTTTAAAAAGTTGAGAGAGAGAGAGAGAGAAAGAGATTGATTCATTCTAAAAAGAAAGCAATAAAAAAACTGTGAGGTAATCAACAACTGAGATGAGTAGACCTTGGGCTCTGGCTTCTGTATTCTGCCCTTAAAGGACCAGAGAAACCTCCCCTAAGAATTAGGTAACACAGGTCTTGACTGCCTTAGAGGTACATATAGAGCGATATGAGCAGTTAAGTGTTTTTCACAATCACAACAGTAAGTCACTGAAGATATAAATAATTGTTTTTATTATGGCAGTGAGAGTGCCACATGCATTCATCTCCGCTAAAAGGACACTACTGTACAAAAAAACAAGAAAACAAAACTTACCTACCAGCATCACTTTTGAAATAAACTGTAAAGAAAAGATCTTACCTTGTCCTTTGCTATGGCTGGGGGCTGCTTTAAAACTTCCTTCACAGTCTGTATAACAGTTTCTGCTCTCATGACACTGATGGAGCGAACCAGCTCCACCAGTAAAAGCTGCTCTTCACTGGCTGCAGAAATAACCTGGGTAATACATCGTTGTATTCACATGTGTAAGTGTGTGTATAAGTCTTTTAACAGCAGTCACAGAACTAAGTGAATATTTATAGTCTTTTTTTACTTTAGGTAAAAAATTTACTTATTTTTATCACTAATAAGTACATGTATATTATTTTTAAAAAATCACAGAGTAAGCCTGATAAGAAACAAATTTCCGTGCTTTATCTCTTCTCATGCCCCAAAGCAAACAAGCTCAACTTTTAGTTTTTTTATTATTTCTGAGCAATAGACATGATTTTTTATATTTTATATTTTTTTTCAATTTTAGATATTACCTACTAACTTTCTACTTTAGAAGACAATGATTGAGCTCTCTTAGATGTTTTTTTTTCTATCCTGCCAACAGTTCTATCAAAATTTTACTTAAATTAATACCCAGTGTCTACTTGCCTGTTTATGGTAGTGCTGTATATTATACTATCATTGCATTTCTCTTCTCATACGACTTTTTGTTTTTCCTCGAATAAACTGATTTTATGTGCTTGCTTGGTTTTCTCTATTTCTATCACAAATTCATCCTAAATGCTCTAGCAAGTATATATCTCCTTTAATTATTTATTGAAATATATCAGGTAATTAATAATATTCTATCCTTTCCTCCTCCTTTCCTTCACTCTTTTTCTTAAACCATCTGTTCAATGTCTTTCTGTTCTACCCTTGGTTGGTCTCCACTAGCCTTGCTACACAGCATCATCTTGGTATCTCTCCTGTGACCGTCACCCCAGATATCCTCTTTACTTTTCTTCTATGTCAGAACCCCTGTTACTTGGATCTCCTATTTTCTTCTTTCTTGGTTTATTCCTCCTCTGGTGAAAATGCATCTTCCTGCAGCTGAGAAAAAGTGAATTTATGGCGATTTTTTTTGAGATATTGCATGGTTCAAAACAGCCTGAGTAATATCCAGTTTGGCTGGGTATAGAATTACAGGTTGAAGCTAATTTTCCCATCACAGTTTCCAATGTTGCTATTGGCCAGTCTTATCATTATTCCACTGAAAGAGGACCAGTATGGTCCTGTAGGAAACTTTCAGATCTCATTCTTTAAATCGAGTGTGCTGAATTCCATGCTGATATTTGTGTAGAATCTTTTTCACAGTGACTGGCAAGGGGAATTTTCTTGTATTATTTCTTTGATATCCCCCCCTCATTGTCTTCTGTTACTTCTTTCTGCAAAAAGATATTGAATCTCCAATGTTACTTCCCTAATTTTCTTATCTTCCTTTCCTGATTTTCTATATCTTTAAATTTACATTCTATTTCTGGGGTACCTACCCCAGAAATGTAAATTCTATTAATGTAAATTCTATTAAAGGGGTAGCTACCCCTTTTGCTTGCAATCCTTATACTTTGTTTTGCTTCTGCAATAAAATTTAATATATAAGAAAAAATTTTAAATTTTGCAATGGTCTTTCTTCTAGTCTCTTCTAATTTCATGGATGCAATATGGTTTCACTTATTGAATGACATTATTATTATTATTGTTTACATGTTCCTTTGTTACTAGCTTCGTTTCTTTTAACTTATCTAGGTTTTTGGTCTTTGCCTATCATATTAAAATTTTTTCATGTGACTGTTAATCTTTGTTTCTCTATTCACAGTTTCAGGTGCACAACCTAGTGATTGGACATTATGTAATTGACTACATGATCATCCCAGCAAATCTATTTCCCATCTGACACTATTCATAGTTATTACATTATAGACTATAGTCCCTATGCTGTACTTTACATCCCTGTAAATTCTGTAACTAATAATTTGTACTTCTTAATTCCTTTACCTTTTTTTACCCTTTCCCCTCAGCCCCCTACCATCTTTCGCCCGTCTGCCAAACTTCCTCTCCTCTGGCAACCATCAGTCTGTTATCTGTATCTACAAGTGTTTACATTTTGTTTGTTCATTTATATTGTCCTTTAGATTCCACATATGAGAGAAATCATATGGTATTTGTCCTTCTCTGACTTATTTCAGTTAGCATAAAACTCTCTAGTTCCATCCTGCTGTTGCAAGTGGTAATATTTCATTCTTTTTATGGCTGAGTAATATTCCATTGTACATATGTACCACTGCTGTTTTATCCACTAGTCTATTGATAGATACCTGGGTTGCTTCCATATTTTGCCTATTGTAAATAATGCAGAAATGAACACAGGGGTTCATATATTCTTTTGAATTAGTGTTTCGAATTTCTTTGGATATATTCCTGGAAGTGAAATTGCTGGGTCATAAGGCAGTTCCGTGTTTAATATTCTGAGGTAACTCCATACTGACTTCCACAGTGGCTGCATCAATCTGCATTTCCACCAACAGTACAAAAGGGTTCTCCTTTCTCCAAATCTGTGCCAGCACTTGTTGTTTTTTGATTTATTGATGATAGCCATTCTGGCAGGTGTGAGAAGTGATATCTCATTGTGCTTTTAATTAGCATTTCTCTGATGGTTAGTGACATTGAGCATCTTTTCATATATCTGTGGGCCATCTGTATGCCCTCCTTGGAGAAGTGTCTATTCAGATCCTTTGCCCCGTTTTTAATTGGATTGTTCATATTTTTTAGTGTATGAGTTCTTCATAAATTTTGGATATTAACCTTTTATCATATATATCATTGGTGAATATGTTCTCCCATTCTCTGGGTTGTCTTTTTATTCCTTTGATGGTTTCCTTTGCTGTGCAAGAACTTTTTAGTTTGATGTAGTTGCATTTGTTTATTTTTTGTTTCCCTTGCCCAAGGAGATTTGCTAAGAGAAGTGTCCAAGATTTTACTGCCTATGTTTTCTAGGATTTTTATGGTTTCGAGTCCTACATTAAAGTCTGTTTTGAGTCCATTTTATTCTTGTATGTAGTGTAAGGAGGTGGTCTAGTTTTATTTTATTTTTGCAAGTATCTGTCCAATTTTCTGGCACACGTATTGAATAGACTATCTTTACCCCATTGTACATTCTTGCCTCCTTTGTCAAATATTAATTGACTGCTTTTAAATAGCCCAGGATTTCAATTTTGTCCAATATAGTATCTACCTCTGAATCCTTACAGGCAAAATAATGTCATATAAGTGAAATGTTTACTTTTATTACTTTAGAAAGGTCAGTATATATGTATTGTAAAATCAGCACAACAATAACATATCAGAAAACTTTAGTTGGATAAACCATGTAACTTATATCAGTGTAAATATAATAGCCTTAATATTCTATAGTTGCTATTTATTTCTACGATAGAACATTGTTACTGAACTTTCAAAATCACAAAGCAACACAATTTTCACATATATAACCCCATCAAAACCAATATATATATTACATTTAGAAACAAAACTATTTCACCTATCATATTGTAATAAAAAACTAGTGAAGATAAAACATATTCTCCATATCCTTGCTTTGTACCCTGTATAACTACCATTTAAAAGATATACCCTACTAGATTACCATGGCTATTTAAATATAGTTACAGTTTAATATCATACTAACTTGTCTTTTCCCTTAAAATAGTACATTTTATGCTTATTTAAGAAATTGAGACAATAAGTCATATCTAAACCAGTAGACAAACTGTTTCTTTTCAGCTTATACCCCTCATCCCAGCCTTCTGCAACTAGTGGAGAGTTGAAAAGTAGTCTGTACAGTAGGTCCTAGATGATGTCATTTTGTTTAATGTTATTTCTTTATAACATTGATGAGATGCTGTAGGAACTTAATTCTTGTTTATATCAATTAGCCTATGGTAAAACTGATTTCATTACATGTTGTTTTGCCACAGTTCCAAGAACCCATTGTCAATGTTAAATGAGGACTTACTATACTCACCAAATTAAAAAAACAAAACAAATAAAATGGTTAAATACATACCTTGGTCCTGTTGGTGTTTTTGTTCTGTCTTCTTTCATTCCATACAAATGCAATGGCAGCCATAAAGTGAACACCATGATTCATTGAAATGGGGCCCAATAACTCAAGGATCTGCTGTCTCAAGTTCTAAAACAAGCAAATGAGAAGTGAATTAAAAATTATGTAAGCGTTAATAACTGAATTGCACTTTTAGTTTTTCTTGGAATAATCTACAGTACTTATATGTTTTATTACCTAAATAATAGCAGAGGAAACTGTAGTCGCATTAAGAGAAGCAACCATGGTCATTTTAATTCTAAAAGGAAAAAAAACCTATAAAATGACGACAACCAATCAGCTAAATGCAAGAGTCTCAGTAATGTGATGAGATAATAGAAAAACACAATGCAGTTGGCTCTTGAATGAGGGTTTGAACTGTGAGGTCCACTAATACGCTGATTTTTTCCAATAAATACCTGTACTGTTTTCCATCTGTGGCTGCGAGTGCATGGATGTGAAGGACTAGCTATATGCACTGACCTATGCCATTGTGTCCAGGGCATTTGAGCATCCACAGATTTTGACATCCATGGGTGGTCCTGGAACCAAATACCCCATGGATACTGAGAGAAACCTTAAGTTCTGGGGTGGTCAAAAGTTACACATGGATTTTCAGATGCACTGGGGATCAGCACCCTCCACCCCATGTGGTTCCAGGGGCAACTCTAAGTGAAATTCAATTACATTTGATACAGATTCTTTTTTAATAAGGAGGGGCGGGGGGGAGAGGGGTTTTACATTTAAGTGAAACTGAACAAAGAAACATACAGTTTAATCCCAACAGCAGTACTCAGACATTTTCTCATGATTCTCACCCTTCCCCTCTGCCCAATTCCAGATGTGTTCTCATGATCACAAATCTGGGAAGTGAGGTCTAGGCAACAGAGGAATGTCAATTTGACAACTGACAAAGCATAACACTTTTAAGAATTCATAAAATTTTCTTCAAAATATAAAGCAGATAATTTGGGAAATACATAAAAGTGTTTTTTAAACAACCAGTAATTCCATTATTCTGAGATAATCATTATTAAATGAATTTTATTCTTTTTTTCTGCAGAGAAATTTATTTTACATAATTAGAAATACACTATTTGTTCAATTAAGTAATATCCCTGTTTCATTAAACTTTTAAGCATTTCTCCACCCACTAAGAATTCTTCAAAACTATAATTATTAGTAGCTACATAATGTAACACTAAGGATAAGTTTTTCACCATTAACTTATTTATTGTTTAGGATCTCCCTTTGTTTACCATCAAATAAAGCTATAATAAATGTCTTATGAATATACATTTGCATAACTTTGATTACTTTAGAATTTATTACTAGGTAAAAAAATTATAAAACCTTTGAAGCTCTTTGCACATACAGTTAAATTGTTTTCCAGGAGGGTTTGCATATAAAAATGTCAACTTAAAATGCCCTTTAAGAAAGGAACAAAATTTAACATGTAACAATAAACGTCAAAAACATTATGTCACATGAAAGGAGCTAGATATGAAAGACCAAAATTCAGAAAAAGCAAATCTACTTATCGAGAAAACAGATTAATGGTTGACTGGGATTAGGGATAGGAATGGGAAGTGACTGCAAATGGGTATTTGGAATCTTTGTGGTGACAGACATGTTTGAAAATTAGACTGTGTGGATAGTTTCACTACTATGTAAATTAATTTTTAAAAATCATTATGTTGGGTATACTTTAAATAAGTGAATTTTATGTCACAACTCAAGAAACAGTTATAAATTTGATAATTAACTACCCGATGCATTGGAGTGTCATAAATACGACCAAATTATTCAGAAATCCTGAACATAATCTTTGGGAAAGTGCTCAAATAGACTCTTGAGTTCCAGGTGAAGTGTGAATTTCTAACCTTTGTGGCTCCAAGATTAATAGTGGTTACAGATGCAGACGCAGCAAGAGTCATCTTTTCTGAAGAATCCGCCTGGTGCAGTATGCTCCAAAGCAAAGTCACGGAGGACATGATCATATGAAGGATTGAGAGGATTCCTCTGCGGGCTTCCAACAAGTGTCTTTGGTCTACATTGACCCAAAGCTATTAAAGTTGGGGGTAAAAACAAAACATTATTTACTGAGGCTTACATAAATGGGGACTTGCTGTATCTTATAGTCTTTAAAAAAAGTCAAATATTTTTGCAGTCTTACTTGGTGATACTGTGTAGTAGGATCCAACAAACAGTAATGGATAATGGCTGTGATCCCTTCTAAAAGAGTAAGAATCATATCTGGTGGAATAATTGATGCCATCCACAGAGGCCTGAAATAAAATGCATTCATTTGAATACAAGTTCTGAGAAGAAAAGAAGTCCATGTTTTATCAATAGTAAATGTCCAGCATGTAGGAGACACATAGTAAGTACTCAATAGTGTATTAATAAATGACTAAAAGAATAAGTTAGAAGCTTTTATATCCTAATCTATAAAATAAGTGAGTCACATTAAATGTACTGATGTTCTTTTTTGTTAAAAAATTCTATATAAAATAAACAAATTTAGTCACTACATTTCTAGCAACTGTGTAAGGCAGGCACATCAATGTTAAACAACACAGGCACTATTCTTATATTTCAAATGTAGTCCCTGAGATTATACAGGAGGTAAACCAGAAACTAGTCTACTGAACATGTGGCTAATCTGACAAGAGTAATTTTAAACATGGCCTGGGGATACAGAAAGAATTTCACCTCTAAAACAAGAAATATCATTAGATGGGAAAATAATTATTTGTAGTTTTAAATTAATATAGTGTGAAATTGATTTGCACTTATATAACATATCAGATAAAATAAAGGAAACCCTTTGCTGAACTTTCTATTACTTTGCCCGCTCAGTCAAGAAGAACAAAATTAATTTCAGCCCTTAGGAGTAAAAAAGGCCTGTTTAAATATTCCTCCTCTTTTCTAATCTTGATTCTGTTATTTCTCTTACTCAATCTGAATTTTCTTCTTTGTGAAAATAACATATTATTTCTAACCTGCTGAGATTCACTAATTTATTGATTCAAATTGTGACTGACATTCCGGACAGCTAAGCAGTCATATACGTGATAAATGTCAATAACAACAAAGTTAAAAATCAATTCTTACCTACTATCAGATAATCCTGTTTCATATTTGTACTGCTGAATTAAATTATCTAAATTTCTGCAAAGCTGTAGCGTCACAGAAACCACCACTCTCTGTAGAACTTTTCCCATGTAAGGCAGAGTAGATGTGATTAAACCAATCCATTGTGGGTGCATCTTACAAGCACAGTGTTGGTGCAGAGCCCGTATCACGGCACAGAGAAACATGCCTTGGCATGTGATTGGCTGAGCATGCAAATACTGAAGAGAAGTCATGGGCTGGTGGGGATTGATGTGTTCCAGATCAGATACAACAAAATCAAAACCTGTTTCATTTTCTTCAGGGGTAATCATTACCCAGTGTTCTAGAACAATGAGCCTCTGAAGAACTTTGAGAAGTTGTGACTGGAGTGTGCTGCCATTGTCAAATTCATCCTCTGAGAAATTGATGAGGCTGTCCTCTGAGAAACCTTCTTCCACAGCAATCGTATTCTTACCTGCCATTTTTTCACTGTGCCATTTCTGGGCACTAAAGATGGATGACAGTAAACAGTGAAGAATTACTTTCTGAACTTTGCACTTAGATAACATATCCGAGATAAAACTAGGGAAACCCTTTGCTGAGCTTTCTATTACCTTTGCCAGCTCAGTGAAGAGAAGTGTCAAAATTTCTATGCTCATCATCTGCATGTTTCGATTGCCTATTAAATCTTGTGCAGTGACTTTGACATGAGTTGGGTAATGGCTACGCATGTAATATAAACAGAGTGAAATAAGAATTTCTATGTACATAGAACTCCTAAAGTTATGATTTGAGTCCACCGGGATGTGACTATAAAAGTCTTTGCCCATAACAGAAATTCGGTGTCTGGCCAATAGATTCTGAAGCAAAGACAACTGAGGGGTATACACGTTATTTATACTAGTGGTTGAAATGGCATTTACAAAAGCAACAGGGTTAGTTTTCAGTATGGCTTTGATGGCAGAAAAAGCATAAAGAGTCCTTGATGAATCATACAACTGGAGATACAGAAGCACGTGCTGATAGAGAGGATGGATGTTGAAATTAGGAGATTTCTGTGATCCTGGAGAACCCATGTCACTTTCAATTTCAGAGATTTCTCCCTCTCCACAGCTATACCAGTTCTCTAAATCCAGACCATCACTAAAGAATACACTGGTTTGTTTGAGTTTTTCATTTGAAGTTTTTTTCTTGTCATCATCCTTTTTTCTGGCAAGTTTTACTTTAGGTTTTGCTCCTGGTTGTTTACCTGACTCCTTAACAATTGTTTCTTTCTCTGAGACTTTTTCTGATAATTTTTCTTTGAAGCTGAACTGAATACTACTGTGACTCCTCTGTCTAGCTTTGGTTTCTGTGGAAGCAACAGAAGAGTCATGGAGAGTCTGTGCGGTTCCTGAAATACAAGGTGAGGAGCTATTTCTGGAGATTCCATTTGCCACACACTCATGGCCACCTTCCACAGACACAGACAGAAGCTGAGAACTTTCGTTTCTCTGACTCTGCTGAGTGGACTGGTCTTCACTTTGAATTGCCTCCTCGTCTGGCTCTTCATCACTGTGCCTTGGGGGCATAGTTTCAATTTCTAACTGAGAAGTAACTGAGGCAGATTCTGCTTCCAGACCACTTACGACTTTACATATCAGGTCAAACACTACCTGCTGAACATCATCATCTGGGGAGCTTGCATTTGGCATTTGAGAATCCTCTTGTGTATTCACATTTTCAGGATCAGCTTCATAACTCAGGTTGTCTCCAGCAGAGGACTGTGAACATCCAGAGTCAGAACTCTGGAGTATTTCTATCTGTTGGTCTGGAAGGTCAAAATCAGAGACAATCATTGGAATTGTCTCGCTGCTGGTACTTAGAAGGGAAAGTCTGTCACTTAATGGGTTAACGGTGAGACTAAAGTTCTCTATTTCATCCATGGTAAGCGGCTTTTCACAATTTCCTTTAGATGCAATGAGTTGTACTTGGCTTACTGGCATATGAGAAAAATAGTAAAGGAGGAAAAATATAAAATATATTAAAATAATGAAAATGTACAAATGTAAACTGAATTCAAGATTTTAATCATTAGTTTCAAAACCTACTTATATGCTACTATCAAAATCATATTATATTACTATTTTAGACCCTTTAAGTTAGAAAATTATATTGATGACTATAAACTAGAATTTAATAAACACAATTCCACAGAAGGCCTATTATTCAACTGTACTGAAATTGAACACAGTTAACACTGATGAAATATAAAAATTTGCCCTTATCCCCAAATAAGACATCCTTTTCTACTTCAATACAAATTTTGTGTTTTCCTTTTTGTGTGATACTTCCCTTTAGTTATGCTAAAGGGGAGTATAAAAACACAATCTCCTTGATTTTAATAAAATTCAAAAAACATTTATGAATTATCTGGTATGAGTAAGACCCTAAACTAATAGACAATGAGGGTGAGAGCAGGAAAAGACATCACTGTTCTCTCTAAAGAGCTTAAAAATAGTAGGGAATCACCATGTATTCATCTATTTCTGTCCTTTCTGGAGAGCATACTAGGTTGACGGCATTCTTTTAGAAAGGCTGGGAGGGTTAATTGCATATGAGTGGTACACACCAAATGCTACCACTTTCAGGGAAAGAATCATGATACCACAGGTGAGGTCTGAGACTGATTTCAGAGGAGAGGTGAGAATTCAGTAGTCAGGTGGCAAATGTGGTAGGTAAAGTTATAACACAGAAGTTCTGGCAATTAGCAGGGTAGAGCATTTTCTTAGAAGATTCAGGAAAAGCAGTGAAAAGGAAGAAGAGAAACAAGCCTTGGCAGAGGCACATGAAAGGTGACAGTTTAGTTCCAGCTTGTGTCACTTACCAGCAGTGAGCCTTTGAGAAAGCACATCCTTCTAAAAATAAGCTCCCTGCTTGGTAAAATCACTTTTTTATTCCTGACCTCACAGGGTTATTTGTCAAGAGATACAAATGATAAGTGACAGTCCCTGGCATATAGTAATGTAATATAAGGTGCCATTATTGCTGTATTATAGAGGACATCACTCAGTAGTTTGTAAAGTGTGGGTTTCATAGTAATAATAACAATTATCAAACACTTATGATATGCCAGTCACTACACTAAACATATCATAAACATGACTTGAGAGGTAGGTTATGATTCTGACTTTATAGATAAGGAAAATGACTCATGAAATATAAATATGCATTATAAGCTTACTATACATTCCTAGTGAAGTATCTACAGAACCCCATAGGACCAGGATTGTGAAAAAAAAAAAATCTAAATATATTTCCATGAAAACTGAAGACTGTCTCTGAAAAATGCTGTGCTGATTGACTCTGAAAGAAGAGTCAACTGATAAGAGAGATTCAAGTCCCCCAACATGGTCATCAATGAAGCACATTCTGATATGGCCCGTAAGAGCACTACTAGTGCATGCAGAGGAGAGAAAATAAGCCCATAGAGAAAATCTCACATTAGATTCTCTTGCCAATCACAGTTGTGTTCACTTCTCACTTTATTTTAATTATTTAATTCTAAATAAAGCTTTTCTAGTTCCACGTGATATTCACCATTGCTGCATGCAAAATTTTCCATGAAATGCTTGTCACTCTCTTCTCCAGGATAACAAGGTGCCTTATTCCAATAACGTTCTGCTTGTACACGCTGCACTGAAACCCTCTGAGTTTTGGGGTGAAGCAGAAGCAATAGCAATGGTTCCAAAACTCTTGCAATATCATGTCTTTGCAGGACTTGGTTCAACCAGGCTTGTCCCACAGAGCTAGTAGAACCATCGAGACTGTTAAGGCTGTCTAACATGATGAACAGTGACCTACAATAAACACAAATAATTAAAGAACAAAACACTTGCTTTAATTGTGACATTCTAATTTTTCTAAGATTAATAATACTATAAGTTGTGTTTCTTATTTTGAATTAACTATTACAAGTTAATCATACTTCAGGATAATTTTTGACCACAGCATGTTAATAATCTTAATCCCAAAAGCCTCAGTAGATATAATAGGAAGGAGAAAACAGTCTTCTCCCTTTTTGTATTTGTGTTTCTTGAAATTTCACCAGCATATTCTTATAAGATAAATAATAAAGAATAGAAAAAGTAACCTTAGAAAACTAGTCTTGTTTTAGCAACATACTCCTTTCACCAAATACTGAACCCCCTGCAATGCAGGTCAGTGTTTCCTCTGTGCTGGTCCATGCTCCTCTGCTCCCATTCTCTTTATCAATCTAAACTGTGTGCTAAATTCAAGGAAAGACTTTCCATGAAAGGTGTGGAGGGATAGTTTGTAGTCAGAACACCCAAGACTCAAATCTGGGTCATCCACTTTATCTCATGTGTGGTCTTGGGCAAGTCACAACTTCTCTGGGTCTTCACTGTCTCACTTGTACGATGAGGAAACACGGTCGCCAAATTAGAGATGCTATTTGTGAAGTACATGGGCCTGGGGCCTAGTTTATGGTAGAGGTTCAACAGCAGATCATTTAAGGAGAGTAATGCCGCGTGAAAAGCACCAGCTGAAATAACATGCAGTTGGGCTTTAAGCATAGTTGCATTTGTGGCCACCTCTCTAAAAACTGGTGAGATTGCTATCTGGTGCCAGTATATGAAACTACCTATACATGGCATCTCCTTGGAAGTCAGTGCAAATCTTGTATTTGGGGAATGAGTCATCTAAGTAAGCTAGACAAATAGCAACCCCATTCTCAGGCAGTTATAGGTTCTCTGAATCCATGGAAGGGGGTTGTCAGTAACTTAGCTTTAGATTTTAGTAAGTCCAGTTCAGGCAGAAGATTGAAAATAATTGCTAGAGAAACACTTATACAATCTACTGTTTATATGTGATCTCACTCAATGTGAATATAGCTTCAAGAAGGCTGTCTCCATTGCTGTATTCTTGACACATGGAAAGGAAACTACCATGTTGTAGGGGCTTGATTAATAGTCATCAAATGAAAGGACAAGGCCAAACAAGAAAGAGAAAATCTAGCAGATAAATGAAAATGCCATGAATTTCAATATAGCTTAGATTTTTAACAATAATTTTTAGATTTTACTTATAAAATGTTTAAATTGATGCCCTGACTGGGTGGCTCAGTTGGTTGGAGTGTCAACCCATACACCAAAAGGCTGAGGGTTCAATTCCCGGTCAGGGCACATACCTAGGTTGCGGGTTCAATCCCTAGTCAGGGCATGTATGGGAGGCAATCGATTGATGTTTCTTTCTCACATCAATGTTTCTTTCCCTCTCCCTTTCTCTCTCTCTAAAATCAATAAACATATCCTCCGGTGAAGATTAAAAAAAATTTTTAAACATGAAAATTGCTATTGCCTACTCCTGCCAGACTAATTGAGGAGTCAACAAAAGAGACATTAAGATATCTGACTGTAAAATCTGAATATAAAATGTAACCAACCTGTCAAAAGAACGTGCAAAAGATGAAGACTTATTTATATGGAGGTCCCTTGTTAGATGCCAAAGAACTGCAAACTTTGCATGTGCTTCCATTTTTATTTTCTGAGAGGGAACATGAGAGATTAAATTATTTTATTCTCCTTTGAAGATAAGCATTTTGGCAAAATTAAAGTAGAGAGTGTTATGTTCAATGTTCATGATACTCCAAAATACAATGCAATAAACTATTTTTTCAGGTAAGCAGAAATACAGAAAATACTTAATTATATAAAAAATATTAAACCTAAAGGATCACCTCATGCTTCCTCACAAGTAATTATTCAGTTTAGATTAGGTAATCAGTTTACTAGATTACTGAATGAAAAAAGCTGATAGTGTGCATGTCATCACGATATTTTCAGTATACAAAGCACTTCTTCCTCATTTTAATATAAATGCTTAGTAGTCAAAATTGATTTTATTTTACTATATGATTTACTTTTCCTCCTAAAAATTATATACAAAGGGAGCTGGAAAAAAAAGGAATTAACTTCTGGAGGGCAGGCCCCATTTAGTACAGGTTTCCTCCACTACGTGATTGTTTTAGGGACCCATCTGTATCAGTGTACCAGTTGGTGGTGTTGTGAGAGGCTGCATTTGGCTTCCGTGAATTTGTTTCGAAGACTCTTTCAATGCATTTGCCCATTTCATGATGGGTGATTTATGAGTGCACCTGCCCACACGTGCTGAGTGTTTAGCAGTTTTTGACAAAAAATGGCATGATCCCATGCCCCACTCACCCTCATCTCCCAATCTCACCCCAAGCAACCTATTTTTATTTCCTTGGATGAAAAAAGTCCTCAAAGGGAAATGTTTTGCCTATGTGGAAGAGGTGAAACAAAAAATGACAGAAACACTGAAGGCATCAAAATAGACAAGTTCAAAAAAGTATTTTGAGCAGTGGAAAAAAATGTCTTGATAGGTGTATCTCATCAAACGGACAGTACTTTGAAAGTGACTGAAGTTTAAACTTGTAAGAATACATAATTTTTTATAAATAAATTCCAGTGTTTTTTTGTTTCCCTCCTCATATTAATCCAAAATTAATTTACTATCATTTACAAGGCTAGTTTATTAGATTAAAAAATTTAAACCCCTAAAAATTATTTCTATAAGAAAAATACTATACTACTTTTGGGATTATTTGGAAAAGATTAAATGTTACAGTAACAATGCATAGAACAATGTAAAAAGAAATTATTTAGAAAGATAAGCATTTGATATTTAGATAATGAACATATTAATGTAAATCAAGTAGAAACTGTGATATTATAAAAAAATTTATCATTTCTCTTGAGCACTTGTAGAAACCTTTAAGTGAAATCCCCTCGGAACCAGGAATTTCAACTGTTTAAATTGCTTGTGATTGGTCAAAAGGGCTCTCTTTTTCTGTGAGCTTAATAAATGCTCTTCCTGTAAAGCAGTGTTTGTACCTCAGCCAACAGAAACATATGTAAAAACAAAAGTAAGTAATAACAGGCATTTTAACTTTTTTTCATGGATATACAGTATTTTTATTCAGAACTTAGTATTTTTTTGCAAATGACATGTTATACAAGTAAACAGGTATAAAATCTGTCCTAAATTTATACTTAATGTAAAACAAATTATTACAAGGCTTTATTTAAAATTTTGTTTCTGAACAGTTTTGAAAGAATGTACTGAAGCTTAAATATAATTTTAACATTTTCCTGGGTACAAGCTTTTCATTCTTCCTCATTTACTCCTTCATTTGCCACTTGCTCACCCTGCCAAATGTTCCATTTATTCAACAAAATGCCTTTTTGAATAGGACTCATTAAAACTCACTAGCACTGAGGGTTTATTCAATTAGGGCAATCCACTTCTAAAAGATATTCAATAAAACCTTTAATTTATATTACAGAGCAGGTGCAGGAAGACCATAAACTTCATTAAGTTATCCAGAAGAGATCTATCACAGTAATTGTTCCAGCTTCTTCTCAGGCTCACTCATACCTCAGACATCTTTACTCATCATATCACTTCCTATACATTAGAATACAAATCCTTATTCTGGATATGTACTATAATGAAAATAATATCTCACATATTAGCATTCTATAGCTTATAAGTGCAACATGTTATTTCATTTCCCATACATTAATGTATCCACCAGTATCACAACTGGGTCCACTGATTCCTCCTTTATGACTCAAGAACTTGGTCCAGCAACAACTTTAATCAGCACTCCCCATAACTGGTGTCCTGAACCAAGAAATAAACCCAGTATTTGATTTTGGGTAACTTGATTTTCATGTTACTGATGCTTTTGTAAATAACTTTCCTTTAAAAAGAACAGAACATGTATTTTAAAGATATTAAAATCACTCTGAACAAAGCTATATTCCCTATTATTCAGATACTAGCTGAAATCATTTTCCTAGAGCTTCCTTACTTGACACTTGGTATAATGGGAGTGGGGAGCTGACACAGGATAAGAAGAGAAGAATTTACCTTATCCTTATGGGTTAACTGCTGACTTATAACATCCTCACAGATGCTAGAAGAAGGAACCAAGTTATGTAACTGATAAAA
The DNA here is from genome assembly GCF_019186645.2 of Phyllostomus hastatus. Taxonomy (NCBI): domain Eukaryota; kingdom Metazoa; phylum Chordata; class Mammalia; order Chiroptera; family Phyllostomidae; genus Phyllostomus; species Phyllostomus hastatus. Next base: position 37,140,509 of record NW_025333872.1, on the reverse strand, counting down.
CAGTTCCACACTCTTTTGGTGGTGCTGAGGTGTCCTGTCTCCCAGCTGGTCCCACAATGTTAAAGCTACAAGCTGTAGAAAAAAATGTAAGAGTGACAGTATTACAAAACCATAAATGAAAACTTATTAACAAACATTTCCTACTGCTAATACAAATCTGACTGTCAGGCCTTGAAGGTCTTTAATATTCAGTATGCCACTGGGATGACATTTAAGTGTACCTCTCGTCCATTCACCTTCTGGTCACTCAGGCCATCAGAACCCCTTATTTATAGTCCTTTAATAATACTTATTTAAACACTGGCATGTAAGCACTCTCTGCAGAGCCAAAATAAGTACCCATTTTACTAGTTTAGTGACCTCTAGTGAAGTGATGCTGGAATACATTATCTTTAGGAGGGTGTAGATCCCACATTGAATACATTAATATTCACAGTGACATGTTGCAAAGTGAAATATAATTCACAGTCCAAATACTTGAACTACTTAAGGCAAATAAAACAGGTCATATTATTTCAGAGCTACAAGTGTTAACACAGCACCTGATGATCTATTACAGCATTAATAAAAACTCAACAATCTTCAGGGATTACCACCACAATATTATGGAAATCAACCTTAATCTAGCAGTAGGAAGTTATCTGAAGGGACTCAATGACTTGAAATCAGATAAAAATTTAAAAATACTTTTTATGTATAAAAAAAATCTACCATCTTCAGATGTAATACAATTCAAATATACTTGAAGTTCATTCTGTGTAGATAATATCATTTGTACTGTTGTAAAAATCAAAGACTGCATTTTTTTAAATGTCATCACACACCAAAGATGACAATCAAACAATATATGGTAAGAAAACCTCTTCCTAGGAGTTTTGGAGACCTAAGTTGTATGAAGCAACAGTGCCACAACCACTTCATCTAGAAATAATTTTTTTACTATATAAGTCAGCTTTCCTTTTTTTTTTTAGCTGAAATTATTCCCTCCATGGATTTAGTGCCTTAATGTTTGCCCTTTATTTACTTTAACATTCCCTTCATCCTTATCTTTCTCCCCACAAAAGAGGGGACAAGTTGGGCAAAGCAGTACAGATCAAGTGTGGTATCTTTGTCTATGCAGCATGATATTGAAGGGTTCAATTAAGCCTGATTATCATCTTCAAATTTTTTGTTATGCAAACTATGGCAAGTATCAGCTTAGTCATGAATTTATTTAGAATTTACCTTGAAAAATTCAGTCTTCTCAGCTATGTACTTCAGATTGCCTGGTGTGAGAGGAGGTCTAATAACCACAGCCACTCTTCCCTGGTTTGGACTTAAGGGCTGTACAGGTTCCACACTGTTGATGTTTTCCCCAGTGACCATGACCACAGACTGAGTCAGTCCCACCAGGTCCATGACTAGTGAAATAGCAACACTTTGCACACTAAAATCACTTGCTTGGTTGCAAGCATTCATCAGCGTCTGGAGCCACAGTGGAGGCTGCACATGCTCCCAGTCTGAAACAAAAGGTGGAAGCCAACAGAGTTCATCACACAAACCCTTTCACACATACTTTTAACTTCCCATCTAATTTTTTAAAAAAGCTCTACTACTTACTACCTTTAGGTCTTGACCTGTTAAGAAAACCATGGTTTCTCACCTAAACTAGAAAATAAGCAATAACAAGAATTTCATAAACTTTTAAAAATAAGTACTTTTCTTTTGCCATTTATACAATCTATTTGCCTATACTGAAAGACGGTATATTAATCACACATTATGTAGTAATCACTGCAGTGTGTGTATATATTAAAAAATCCCAGTTTTAATATCTGAGTGCTACAGAAAAAAAAGCATACCACAGAAAATATTTAAATATGAACAAAACAGAAACTACCTTACCAGTTTCTGATTCAGAATGTAACTCTGAGGTATGGTTCCCCTCAGCAATGTAAACTGGAAAACTTGAGCACTCCAAGAAGAGCTGGCAGGCAGCAAGAAAGGCAGAAAGGTATTCTTTTGAGGTTGTTTGTTTACTTATGCTTCTCTCTTTTACATCTCCATGTGAATCCATGTCCCATTTCTCCTTGTCTCCTTGCTCTCTGCTGAGATCCCCATGATGCTCTGTAGTCAAGGCTTGAGAAAAAGAGTTACTCTGAACAATGTAGAGGTTGATAAGTCTGGTGAGAAACTGTTGGACATACTCCAAGCAGCACTGCATTGCAGTCTTTTGGACTGTCTTCCCACTTCGAGGTGCTGTCCCCTGAGTGACAACAGAAGGGGGCTGGATGATGGTTTCTTCAGATCCCACAGTGGAAGCTGTTTCTGTCTCAGAGGACGTGCTACCAATTGGGATAGCAGCTGCTCCCTGCCCCTCACTCAGTTCTCTGTCAATGTCATCAGTTCGGTCTGCTTGATACTGTATAAACTCAGTGAATCCACTCTCTGATGACTGACTACTTGGTGGATTTTCTCCATCTTCTAACGCTTCAGTACGATTTTCAAGAGAAACTGATGATATCTGGTAGTGATTAAAAAGAACAAAACGCTGAGTAGCTAAATGTATATATTAGGAATTGGAAGTTAGAAATGACCACGTTTGGAGAGAAGTCAACTTTAGATTACTATTCACAACTTAATCTATACATTCAGCTGAATCTTAAAATGGTTTCTGCAATTGATTTATATAGCTAAGATAATCAATATGAAATATGGATATGGTTCTAATGAATACACTAAAGTCATTAATTAAATATTTATTTTTCACTACATGCATAGCATAAAGTGAGGTTCATGAGGGTAAAATGTGTATGTACAAACCTCTAAGGCCCATATCCTTATTTTCAAAAGACTAAATTTATTCAATCTTCTTTCCTAATGTCCAAACAATCCAACTTTCCAATATCTGAACAATGCAAGAAATGGGTTATGTAAGGTTAAAAAAAAAAGACATTCTAAGAACTAGAAATAAAATTTAATAGATTCAGAACTATGTGAGTGTGAAATTTTTCTGACAAGTATAAAGTACTATTTAAATGTTTGACTATTAACATTCTTGTATTCTTTCAATAAATGATTACTGAACCCACATCACATTACATGCCAGACACTGTACTGGGTACTAGGAATTAAACAAATAGTTTATAATCTAGAGGACAAGATAAGAAGCAATTAAAATATAAACAAAAAATAAGCCAGCTATTGCAGTAGAGCTGGAATGGATTAACTGTTCCCTCCCTATGATAGGACTGGTACAATCATTAAGCATATTTTCTGGCCTAGTTGAAGTAACCAAAAGTTGTACATGATGTGTATTCCATGGGAGATTGTGCCAGAGCATAATTTGAATTTGAATAAGGTTACTAAAGATTTATACTAAATGCTCTGCTGCCACAAAGCTGGGGCTCACCCAATGTTCCTTCCTTCAATGAATCATACTGCCATTCACCAAACCAGGAAGACAGGAACCTAGAGGTAATTCTTGGTACCTTCTCTACCTCTCTTCAACACTTCCTTTACATCCACTTCAGTATAGCATTTAAGGGTGCTGGCCACTAGTCAGCTAAGGCTCTGCTACTTTCTAGCCTGGGAAATTATTTAACCTCTACAAACTTTGTTTTCCTAATCTGTATATCTGACAGGACACCAATGCCTACAATTTATAGTTGCTATGAGGATTAAGTAACACAGGCCACACAAGTATAAAGTATCTGGCATAATACCTGACACTTAGCAGACATTCAATAAATGTTAGTAATCACTCACTACCCTTACTGAACTATTACTATATCTTATTTTTTCCTCCTAAATACACAGCTAATCCATTCACTTCTCTGTCTTCATTCCCCCATCTTTTTAGCACGTTACCACCACTACTCTCACCTGCGCTCTGCAGGTCTCCCACATCCATCTTTGTTTCTCAGGTCCATACTCCACACTATAGCCAGGGTAATGTTTTTAATACACAAATATGATTACATCACTTGCCTTTTTCCCCTTGAGAGTGTTCCTAAGATAGGAAGTAAAAGCCTTAGTACAGTGAGAAGGCTCTGTAAGAGCTGGGTTTCTGCATACCTCAAAGGTGGATCTCCCCGTCAGTGTCTACGCTGTACTTCTATCTGCCTAAGAGCCTTCACACATGTTCTTTCCTCACTCAAATATTCCCTTCTTTGTACTTCACTCCTACACCAAATTCCTTTGGGGTTTCCCTCAAATAGTCCTTTTTCAAGAAAGCCTTCCTTGGCTCCCAATCTAGATTAGATTGCCCCAATTTTCTACATTCCTACCACTCTGTATGTTCCTCCATACATCATCACAACTATAATTAAATGAGCAATTATTTGTTTAACGTGTGTCTCCTAAAAAGAATGGGTTGGGGAAGGGCAGAGACTGTGCCTAGTTAACCTCTGCATACCCAGTGTGAGTGCTGCATGAAGAGAGGCTATTTTCTCTATTTCAAAGGTAAGAACACTGAGGCTAAAAGAAGTTAAAAACAAAACAAAATAAAATGAAACTGGCCAAAGGTTATAGCAAATAAGCTTATTAGTTAGTAGAAAAGCTCAAATCAGGTAATTCTGATCTTCATGCTCTTTTCACCATAGCATATCACTTTATCTGTAACAGTATGAGAAATTTTCATATTACAATGCCAAAGTTAGAGATGACTATCAGAATTGAACTTGATCTTTTCCTTTGAAAGGTTAACAATCATCTAAAATCTTGTACTAATAAATTTTGAAAAAGAAGTATTTACATGGCGAAGTAGTTAGCTTGTTATTGTAAACTTATTTCTGTATTGATCTTTTTTAAAGATCATAAAACAGTGGATATTATGTTACTAGATTTCAAGCTATAAAATTAGTTAAACTTGCATAAATTTATAATATTTAGTTGTATGGTCTATATTATATAAGTAGGTTTCATATTACTTTTTAATAAAATGTCTTTCTGAAAATAGGAAGGAAATATGTTTTAGACATTCCGATACCCTGATTTTATAAAAATGTACTAAGAACATAAAGACAAAATCAGATTTGTAATTTTTTAAAGAACTATTCCTTCACTTACACTTTAAAGCAATACAGAAAATACCCTCAGCTTTTAAATCTGATCAATTTTCAGACATCTCAGTGAAGATAATACTAGTGTGTTTCAGTAAAAAGTAGGAAAGAAGATATATGCCCTGGGAATATAAAAGAAAACCAAAGGAGAGAGAGCATACTCTAAGGTTAATGAACCATTATATAGTTTTTAAAAATGTATTTTTTAATTGTATTTCATTTACATAAATCAATGTTCCCATTATCTTACCTCCAGATGTTTTCTATTTAGGAATATTTATGTGTTTCAATATGCTGCTGAGAGAATACTAAGGTCCTTTCCTTATACTCACCAATCTCATTCAAATAAAAAACAAAGCTTCAAAAGAAGTCAGTATCTATTTTAGTTTTATTTTTACGATCTTAGAGGCATAAATTAAGGGAAGACAACAAACAAAATGAATTTCCCAACAACAGAGTCATATCAAAACAGGTTATCACATATCAATAATAAGCAGGTAGGAAGGAAAGTGTGAGAGACTAGCTTTTATTTATATAGGCTAATCCTGGATGTATTTAAATTGATCGAGGGTCAGTAATGTTCATTTCATATGTAAAGAGCAATATATTAAGAAGGACCAAGAAACAGAAACAATTTTAGAATTATTAGTTGGTGGGAAAGGTGGTATGAGATCATCTGATAATGTATCTTTCCTGGTTGAAAAACAACAAAAAAGCAACTGAAAAAATAATTAGGGCAACTATACAAATACTGGATTTAGGTACCTTATATATGATAGAAATTTTTTTTAAATTTTATTTAAATTGATGTTGCAGTACAATTTTCTATCTTTTACTCCCGTCCCAACCCACTGATAGAAATTTTAAATTTTTGTTTAAACATGGTGCCACTGTACCTATAAAATTTCATTAAGTGCTTTTTGTGAATATTTGCTAAAATATTTTAATATTATAAACTTGAAAGCTTTTGTTATTTTCTTTTTTTAAATATATTTTATTGAATTTTCTATTACAGTTGTCCCATTTTCCCCCCTTCACTCCCCTCCACCCTGTACACCCTCTCCCACCCACTTCCCCCCCTTTAGTCATGTCCATGTGTCATACTTAAGTTCTTTAGCTTCTACATTTCCCATACTATTCTTACCCTCCCCCTACCTATATTCTACCTACAATCTATGCTACTTATTCTCTGTACCTTTTCCCCCTCTCTCCTCCTCCCACTCCCCTGTTGCTAACCTTCCATGTGATCTCCATTTCTGTGGTTCTGTTCCTGTTCTAGTTGTTTGCTTAGTTTCTTTTGGTTTTGCTTTAGGTGTGGTTGTTAATAATTGTGAGTTTGTTGTCCTTTTACTATACATGTTTTTTCTTTATCTTCTTTTCTTAGATAAGTCCCTTTAACATTTCATAAAATAAGGGCTGGGTGATGATGAACTCCTTTAACTTCACCTTATCTGAGAAGCACTTTATCTGCCCTTCCATTCTAAATGAAAGCTTTGCTGGATAGAGTAATCTGGGATATAGGTCCTTGTCTTTCATGACTTGGAATACTTCTTTCCAGCCCCTTCTTGCCTGCAAGGTCTCTTTTGAGAAATCAGCTGACAGTCTGATGGGAACTCCTTTGTAGGTGACTGTCCCCTTATCTCTTGCTGTTTCTAGGATTCTCTTCTTCATTTTTACCTTGGCTAATGTAATTATGATGTGCCTTGGTGTGTTTCTTCTTGGGTCCAACTTCTTTGGGGCTCTCTGAGCTTCCTGGATTTCCTGGAAGTCTATTTCCTTTGCCAGAATGGGGAAGTTCTCCTTTATTATTTGTTCAAATATGTGTTCAATCTGTTGCTTTTCCTCTTCCCCTTCTGGTACCCCAATAATTCGTATGTTGGAACGTTTAAAGATGTCCTGGAGGTTCCTAAGCTTCTCCTTGATTTTTTGAATTCTTATTTCTCCATTCTTTCCTGTTTGGTTGTTTTTTTCTTCCTTCTGGTCCACTCCATTTTTTTTTAGTCCCAGTTTCCTTCCCATCACTATTGGTTCTCCGTGCATCTTCCTTCATCTCTTTTATGATAACCTTCATTTTTTTCATCTAATTTGTGCCCAAAATCAACCAATTATGTGAGCTTCCTGATCACCAGTGTTTTGAACTGTGCATCTGATAGACTGGCTATCTCTTGGTCACTCAAAACGATGAGTCCTGCGGCATTGATCTGTTCTTCTGTTTGAGACATGTCTCTCTCTCTTTTTGGGGGGTCTGGTCGCTCCTGTTACGGTGAGGGGCGGAGCTTTAGGTGTTCCCCGGGGCTGGGCACCCCAGTCGCTAGATTGTGACGTTGTATGTGGGGGTGGAGGCAGGGGGGAACAATGGCGGTAGCTCCATTCTCCTGGGACCTCAGTCCCTTCTCTGGGATCCTGGGTTGCGTGCTGTGCCCTGCTCCACAATCACCACCTCACAGGGTCCGCCAGCTGCTGCTTGCATACTCAGGGTCCACTTGCTGTGATCTTGCGCTCCCCAGATGCCTTACGCGCTCCTGGTTGCCTTATGCACCCAGTTCTCCCTGTTCTCCACACGCCCGGCTGCTCCTCTCCGCCCCTCCTACTGCTCTGGATGAACAGATCTACTTCAACTTCTTGGCTGTCCGACTTCCATTCAGATAAATTCTCTGACAGTTCTGGGTGTTATTCTGCCTCTAAATTGTTGTTATTCTAATCTTGGTTGTACGTGGAGGTACGGTGTATCCACCTATGCCTCCATCTTGCCGGAAGTCCAAAATATTTCCAGAATAGTGCGTCCAGATACTAAATCTAGGCCAGGAGACTTCATAGATCAGCCTGCAGCTGCTCCCTCCCCTTGGAAACGGAGTGGAGAATGTATCAACCCAGCATTGTTTGGAGGAGGCTAGTTACTGATTTTTCAATAGATGTTTTGCAAGTGTTTAAGTATGGTACTAGTGCCAGACTAAAATAATTACAATTCTGTTCAGTGTAGAATTATATTGAATAGAATATATTCAATTCAATGAACTGAATTCATTGATTATAAAGATCTTCTAGAAGACTGAATATAAAGATTCTGGATTAAAAAAGAGCATAGGTATTCATATAAAAAGGATCTATAAAGTTTAGATTATAAATATGTGGCTACTGAGCACTTAAATGTGGCTGATCTGACAGTGGAACTAAATTTTTTTATTTCAAGGGTTTCTGATAAAAAAAATTATACATTTGAATGAAGATGTGCTATAAGTATAAAACACATCAGTGGAATTTTGAAAATAGTATAAAAAAGAATGTAAAGTCTCCAGCTATTTTTTTATACTACATCAATTTTATATTGATTACATGTTGAAATCATAATAAATTAGCTCGAAAGGGCTAAAAAATTTAAAAAAAACTTTTCATCTGTTTCTTCTTACATTTTTAGAAGTGGCTACCAGAGATTTAAAAATTACTTATGTTGCTGACATTATATTTCTATTGGAAAGTGTTGATATAAACGCCTAAACGGTACTAGAACCAAAAGCCTACAATAAGGTCTACTGCCACACATTTGGATCTATGCGAGATGCACTAAAGGGTTATATATAAGTGATTTTAGTTAGAAACTGTTCTTTCAAAAATTAACAGTTAACCCTTGAACAACACAGGGGTAGGGAAGATACTGACTCCCCACCTCATGCCCCACACAACTGAAATCCACATATAATTTTTGATTGCACCCAAACTTAACAACCAACAGCCACCCTACTGTTGACAGGAAACCTTACCAATAATATAAACATTCAATTAACACATATTTTATATGCTGTATGTATTATATACTGTGTTCACACAGTAAAGTAAGCCAGAGAAATTAAAGTGTCAAGAAAACCATAAGGAAAATATATATCTGTAGCTCTGTACTGTACTGACAGTATAACTTTACACCATCTGTTTGTCAATACCTACATCAATACTGTCTTATATAAGACATTGTATATGCTATAAGTATTATTAACATTAGACATCAAAAATAAAAAGATAATGTAAAAAAATTCATAATTATTTACTGGTATAATGATTCATTGACTGATAACAGAGCAGCAGCAATATCATTGTTTTATGGTAGCCTAGTGTAATTGATATGACTGCTTCATAGTAGCCTAGCCTACACAATGATGACTGAATCACTACAAACATTTTTGTCACACATTATTAGTCATATTCAACACTGTTAAATTTTAGAAAATCATTTACCTGTGATGACTGGCTGATAAGCAGTTTCTTCAATTATAAGAAAAAGACATAATGTACAGTGTTGTAATTCTCTGAAAGCAAACTTAAAAAACAGTAAGAGAACTAACATATTTATAATTTTATTAAATATTATTCACTTTATGCCTATGTGAGGATAGGCTACCCGCTTTCATACAAATCATCCACATGATGATCTACATGATGAATATTCACACGATGATAATGACATGAAATCATATCCAAGTTCTTGCCATATACTTATTAGATTTTTCACATGAAGACACACACATACACAACAGATAGGTTTATAACTGTATGATGATTAGTGACTGTTCATTAAGTGGTCATGGATCATCATAAATGTCTTCATCCTCGTTACCTTCACACTGAGTAGGCTGAGGAGGAGGGGAAAAGAAGGGGCTGATCTTACTGTCTCAGGAGGACAGAGGCAGAACAGGTGCAGGAGGTAGGATAGGTGGAAGCGGAGGCATGGGAGGCAGGAGAGGCACGCACCCTTGGTAAAATTATATGGAAATACATTATAATTCTGACTTTTTCCTTTTCATTTCTCTAAAAATGTTTCTATAGGATATCAATCCTTTTTCCATTGTATATTTTAGTTTTAAGTGTCACAGAAGGGTCCATGTCATAAAAGAAGTCAAAAGCAGTCATGAATGAGTGGAACCCTTCTGCCAGACCATCTGATATCCATTGGTTTTCTGGCACTGCTGCTGCTGTGTATTTCTCCTCATTGTCTGGCACCACCAGTTCAGAAGCACTCGTCTCCTTCAAGTAGTCTTCTGTTAATTCCTCTAGAGTGGTATCTATTATTTCTTGAACTTCTCCAAGATTTGCATGTTGAAACCCTGCAACACCCTCCCCCACTTTTTTTTTTTTGGCCACATCCACCTTCGTAATTTCCTTGACTGGCTCTGTTGTAAAACCTGTGAAGTCATGCACAATCTCTGGACAAAGTTTTCTCCAGCAGGAATTTATTGTTTTGGGTTTGGTGGCTTTCATGTTTTTTCTATGACAACGATGGCATCTTCAATGGTGTAATACTTCTAGACTTTCATGATATTCTCTATCCGGATTCTCTTCCATAGTGTTAACAATCCTTTCCATAGAGTACTGTGTGTAATGAGCCTTAAAGGTCCTTATGCATTCCTGACCTAGAGGCTGAATTAGAGACACTGTATTTGGGGGCAAGTAGACCACTTTGAAGACTTTGACATTGAATGCATGGGGCTCTGGGTGGCCAGGGATATTATCCAATATCAGAAGAACTCTGAAAGGCTGTCCTTTACTGACAAGGTACTTCCTGACTCCAGGGACAAAGCATTGATGGAACCAATCCAGAGAAAGGGCTCTAGTAGTTTAGGCCTTCTTGTACAACCAGAAGACTGGCAGGTGGTGGTTATTTTTTTCCTTCAAGGTTCAGGGTTTAGCAGCTTTAAAGATAAAGGCAGTCCCTGATCATAAATCTGACTGCATTTGTATAAGAATACCGTTAGCCGATTCCTATAGTCTGGTGCTCCTATATCTTCCATTGGAAGAAATGTCCTTTGTGGTGTTATTTCCCCAGAATAGGGCACTTTCATCTGCTTTAAAAACCTGTTCAGGCAGATATCCTTTCTCCTTGATGATTTTCTTAATGGCATCTGAAAAGCCTGCTGCCTCTAGTGTGGCAGAAGCTGCTTCCCCTGTTATCTTGACATTTTAAAAAATATTAAATACTTTATTTTAAATAATGATATTAAGTGAAAAATCAATAATAGTACAGGTGACAGAAAATGTGGGAAAATCATTGAAGGTGGTGTTGAAACAGTGGTTTAACTGGGGAGTTGGTGAAGCTAGGTTTTTCTTTGAGAACCCATTCAATGCCTGAACCCATTCAAAGCAGTTTTCCACATGATATTTCATATATCATCACTACTCAGATTCCATCACATGAAAGATGAGAGTCCAGGACTCAGACAGTTAAACAACCTGCCCAAGATTTCCCAAGAAGTTAGTGGTAGAGCCAGTATGAGTGAACCCAGGCCGTTCCCACAATATCACACAGCCCCTGTAGGAGCATAAGGGTGCTCACGGGCATTTCTTCAATGCACTGGTCATACCAGTCCCTTAGTTTGAATGTGTTTCCCCTTTTCAACAGTCTAAATCCTTCCAGTCCTTGAAGACCCAGTCCTTGAAGACCCTTTCCAACCACTGTTCTAGATTTTTGGGGGAGGGGGGATTTAAAAAAATTATTTATTTTTTACATTACCATTTAGTTCCCTTATACCAGCCTCTCCCCAAGCAATCACCACACTGCTGCCCATGTCCATGAGTCCTTTTTGCTCAGTCCCTCTATCCCCAAACTCCCCACCTTTAGCTGGCACCCTGTTCTCTATCCATGAGTCTGTCTCTAATTTGCTTGTTAGTTCAATTTGTTCATTAGATTCACCTATGAGTGAAATCATATAGTATTTGTCTTTCTCTGACTGGCTTATCTCACTCAGCACAATGTTCTCCAGGTCCATCCATATACCGAAAGTCTTTCTAAAATTATTCTCCAGCTTTAGATCCTTCACCTTCCTTTTACTTTAAGTTGTTACATAATGACTTCACTTTTTCTCAATTCATATTAGTCTATAAGTATGCCTCTCTTACAGCAATCTGGCACCCACATAAAAGCTACATTTTCAATATGATATAAAAAGGTATTTCAAAGTTTCTGCTCCTGACAGCAGAAGTATAGTGATTGCTTCAAAAATTTCCTTTTTTAAAAAAACAATGGTCTTATGCTGTATTCATTTATCTTGAAATGGCAGGCAACTGCAGCTCCAGACCTCAATTGATGGGACATATCAAGCCTTTCAACTTTTTCTGGTAATGTCATGGCTTTTCTCTGCTTCTTGGAAGCACTTCCAGTATCACTAGTATTTTGTGTGGGTCTCATATGTTATTCAAGGTTAACGGTATTGCACTTAATATGATAAAAAACCCACAAGAACTGTGAGATATCACTTTTTTACTGCAAAATGCAATTTACTGGATAGACAAGCTGCTCACACAGAGATGATCAGATGATTAGCATCACTCAATATGAGTATCCACTAAAACCCTTGAGCTCACCGCAGCAGCAACCGGAGGTGGCTATAAAATTATTACAGTAGCACAGTATGTACTACAGTTAATTTTACCCAGTTATAATACTGCATGTTCATGTTTGTTTACATTTCTCCCAATAGCAAATGACGCCATGCATGCTCTATGTTTGTGTGTGTACATTTTGATAAATTTTAACTTTTTAATAATAGGCATATATATTTTATGGTTGTAAATGATAACAGAAACTATTATCCACATCTTTTTTTGCATTCATGACATACTAACTTTTGCTTAATTTTTTCATCTATAAGTTAGAGGGTCATCTGTGAGTTTTTTCAAATTGTTGCAAATCTCCAAAAATTTTATATTTACTGAAAACGAAATCTGTGTGTAAGTGAACCTACACAGTTCACACCCATGTTATTTAAGGGGCAACTGTAAATAGTCTAATACCAAAATTAACAATTAACATTACCTTTTTGTCCTCCCATTCTTTGGCTGAACTGTTCTGCCCACTTGGAAACTGCAAAACACCTCCGGTACTGGCAGATAACAGTGGAGGTTGAACTTTGCTAAGGATCTTCGAGCAGAGCCTGACTGAATCCGTGAGTTCAGACAAGTGCAATGTGTGGAGATGGCTTGTCAGGGCAGAAACCATCCTGAGCAACAGCTGGGGCAGGTGTTCTGTCTGAATTTCAATATAAGTCTCCTGAAAATAAAAGTAAAATGACAAAAGTTCAAGCAATGTGTGACCCAAAATTTATGTTGTTTTATTGGTTTTTAATCTATATAAAAAAGGAACTAATTTTTATGAACCTAACATTTTATATATATCATTTTCTTAACATTGTATAATCATTTCATTATTAATGATATAAAACTTATATTCCCAAATTCTCAATTTAAGTATTTCAAAGTATGTATTATAAACTAATCCCAATTTTATGTATTACATTACTGAAATTATAATATAACAAAAATGAATATAATCGGTTAAAAACAAAATAGGCTGAATGTCATACCTGACACAGCACCCTCATACTTCTAGTAGGCTTCAAAATGAGAAAGCAAAGAATTTAGGAGAGAAAAGGGGAAAAGATTTCCAAAAGTCTTCATTTAATAGAATCATTAATTAATATAAATACAGCATTAAACCATTATACACTAAACATTTAGGATTTCAATAACATGCAATTATGAAGTATATTCCATGTATTGTTTAAGACTTGTATATGTATTATATATACACATATGTCACAGGACAAAACGGCTGGAAAGTTTTAAGGAAAAAAAAATGTGCCGAAAGGAAAAAAATATATTTAATATTAAAGATAAAATTTATTTGAAGATAAGGTCTCCAACATTTAACATATGAACTATGTTAGATTTCCTCAATATATTTTTACCAAGGTGATCTTACCAAAGAAACTATATCCAACAAAAAATCCACCAATAAGCAGAAATTGCTCAGCTGTAACTCAGATGACTCACTATCTCCAGGCCCAGTCTGAAGTCTGACATGCATTGTCCTCCTAAAAGAACATAATTCACTTTATCAAACATACTATCAAGTGAAATGAACATGTGACAACAATGTTTTTTAAATGAGGTCAACTCAACATTGGGACACACACAATATTGTTCTTATGATGATGTACATTCCCTTCTCCCCAGGACACTACTGTACCTCTATGTGGAAAATTCCCAGACCAAGATTCCTGGGTTTAACCTCTCACTGTAACTCTCATCCTGTATTTCCAAGGGTTCTGAATGGATCTCACTTTTGGGGGACTTATTTTCTACTGTTCCCACTACAGATATCATCTCCTAGTTAAAAAAGATTATTTGCTGCTTTATTTCTAACATTAAGGCCTTTGTTTATACAAACCTGTCCTTTTGGAATGTCACCCTCCCTCAACCTCATTTTCTCATATCTAGAATGCATCTGTCCTTCAGGTTTAAGGTCAAATGTTACCTCTTCCAGGAAGCCTCTTCTAATCCAAGTACTAGAGATCATTACTACAACATTCACATCAAATCTTATGAATACTGTATGAATATCTACTGCCCTATAATCTGAAGTTAGAAAGAATATAATAAAGTCCCTAACCAATGAGAAATATAAACATATAGATAAATAAATGTAATAATGTGACAGTATAGGAAAAGTTGATTCTGATGAGAAACTTGAGGAAGTAATGGAAAGCTATTAAAAGGTGGGTGACCTCTATATAGGACCTTACCAAATGGGCAAAGGGGAAAAATATTTTAGAAGAAATAGCATATGTGAAGGCTCACCAGCATGAAAGTTAATGTGTGTTTAGAGAATAGTCTAGGTTACCCAAAAAAGGATGGATGCGTATGCCTCTGAATGTAGAAATGAAGGCCAGGTGGCAAAAGACATTCATAATTCCTCAACATTCCTACCACATTTTAATCTCTTTACTAAGGTATTTGTAACTTTTAACTTAATACTTGGAGTATACATGTATGTGTCTTACTTGTTTTCATTGTGAAGTCTTTGAAGACAGGGAGCAGATATACCTAACATAGTGCTTTTCATCTGCGTGCTCATTATCTGCTTAATGAATAATCAAGCTATTTTCTAAAATAGTTAAGTGTATGATTAATGTATCACATCAGCATTTATATTTTTAGGATTTACAATCCTGAGTTCATACATGTTTACTTTTTGACTATATGTTCCTGAGGCTTGAGAGGTTAATATGGTTCTGAGAGAATGTGGGCTAGAATCCAGAAAGAGATTCTATTTGGTTCACTTGTATTCTTGGGTTTTCAGAGCACTTTGTAACTTTACGTCTTGGGGGGTGAAGGGCTTTTATCACTCAACAGTGATAATATGGCTGGTAATATGGCTTAAAAACACAGGTGTATCACCAAGGAAATTTTTGTTATTCAAAGTAGGAATCACTTTGGGAATGTGTTCTAAGGCAGCAGCCACAAATTTGCTATTTTCTCTGCAACAACAAAAAACTGAATTAGTATAGATTGGAAAGAGAAAATCTTTCATCTATGCTGGTGACTCAATAACTCACCTATAAACTCCTTTTCTATTCTAAGATTATATGATTAGTAATTCTATATTAAATAGTGACAGGGTAGAGCCAGATTACAGCTACTAAATATGTAATAAATTGTCAATAGTAGCAGTAGAATGTATAAAAGAATATTCTTTTCATTAGATTGAAGAACTTAAAAAACAAAGGTTGGCTTTGGATGCTATTGAATTGAAATGAATATAACAGTTTAACATACCTACAACATTCTTCAAACCAACGTGCAACATAATCCCACATATAATAAGGCTCAAAGGAGTTAAAGAGAAGGTTGGCAGTTTTAATCAGCTCTGCTGTTTTCTTATTTTCCCTTAATTTACTAAAAAAGGAAAAGAAAAACAAAAACTAATAAATATTAACATTTATTTTTTCAAATTTAAACTTGAGTACAGTGTTGTTAGGATAGTACATATTCCTAGACAATTGCTAGAACACTTGCTAGTGAGAAAATAGGAATGGATAATTTTTGTCTATTGCCACTCTGTTATTATGTTATGTGTAGTTATTTTTCCAAATTTGAGTTTTTATAACTAAGCTGAATGATCAAGACAGAAAATTAGACTCGCATAAGAAAAGCTTATACTTCCAGAAAAAGAACAGGAAGTTCTTTTTGAACTATTTGAGTACATGACTTGAAATTTGGCATTATTTTGTTTCCCATGGCATATATACACTAAGTAGTGATTTGATTTTGATGGCCTTGATTCTGAAATAACTTGGTCTGCTTTCCTGTGCTACTCAGATTTTCTTTAAAAAAGTTAAATTTATTTGGTGAATTTCAACCTAATTTCTTAGCTTGAAAAACAACAGCAAAAAAGGACTAACACTGTATATAGCCATTATTACTGAAACCCTATAAAAAATAACTTTGTTATTTCACGTGGGAATCCTTTATTAATTACCCACCTACATACCATCTCTTGCCGCCCTCCTTACAATGAAAACAATTATTTTTGTATATAGCAATGAACCTGGCAAGGTGTAACATATACCCACAAATTAAACACTAATTAAATACTCCAAGGAGCAATATAAATTATCAGACAGGGTACAAAATAAAACAGTATACTACTTTAGTCAATATAAACTTTTCAAACTAAAATTACAGGGTATCATATTTATTAGAAATCAAAAACTGCCTTAAAATGTTTTCATGTATAAAAGTATGTTTTAGGGAAAGCCCAGGTTATCTGTAGTTTTACCAAGGAGACACTAATGAAATGAAACTCATGTAAATGTAAAAGAAGTTGTCCTAGAATCTTTGTCATATTATAATAACTGAGGCTGCAAGAGTAGCAGGCTGCCTAATAGAGGAGAAATGAAAAACTAAGACTTTGTCAGCATGTACTTATCACTGACTTAGAGAACAGGATATGGTAATTTTATGAGTTATCCTAGGCATTAAAAGATGTGTGTTTGCTTATTCATTTATTTATTTATTTATCTGAAAAAAGAAATAACCAGAACTTGAAAAAAATTTTTTAAAGAGCACCTGGTGCCCTTTGGTTCATTTAAATCTGTGTTCAAGTCTTAATTTTTTGGTAATCCACCTGCTTAACTGAGCATGATCCTTGCTGAAGGGTGGTTCCATCTGAAGATCCAATTCTGCTTTGCATTGAGAATACAATGTTCTAAATACTTCAATTAGGACATCTTCTAGAATTACAGGTCCTAAAATTGATATACAAATTAAAGATAGAATTAATTAGAATTGGCAAATCATGATTATCTAAAAATTGGCCCAATTAAAGAATGCTTTAAAACAAGTATTTTTTACAGTAGTTTTTTTCCCCCAGAAGCTGAACTAAACTTCACATTTTAAGAAGCTACCAGTAAAATAGTAAATAACTGAACAAATATATGTTTAACTATAAGTTGACAGAATCAGGGAAATTGGCTTTGCTAATTAATAGTTGTTACTTTGGACACATTATTTAACTTTTCTGAGCTTTAGTTTCCTCTTCTAGAATGAGGATAATAACACCAAACTTACATGCCTGTTGTAATGGTTACAAAAAATATTTGTCAGGTGGGGTAGCATAGTTCCCAGGATATAGTGACTATTCAGTAAATGATAGTAATGTTACTTACTACTATCTTGAATTAATTTTAGTAATATAAAAATGCACAGGGACAACACTTATTGCTATAAAAGACAGCAATCTCCTCGAAAATATTCCTGAGCTTCACCTTTTAGTACATAATAGCTAAAATAAACCCTCAAAGCCATTCATACAACTCAATATTTTTATATTTAAAATTTTTATTTTTAAAAGATTCATACTTTATTATTTCATTTGTGCTAATATTTATGTTTTTTTTTCTTAATTTTTGTCCCAGGTACCAAAATTAACTTTCCAATAGACTAATTATATAAGAAATATACAATTAAAAAAGGGCAATACACAAGAGAAAGGGGGTGTGAAGAAGAAAGCTGGGTATATAACCCAAATATTTTTGCTCAAGTTCTTGAATTCTGTAACCTATAAGATAGTTATGACATATTGTTTCAATTTCACTAACTTTATCGGGATCATGAAGAGTTTACATAGAATTTTTATATTTATAAATATATATATATATATATATACATGCATGTGTGTGTATCTCCACACCCGAGGATACTGATTTTAGAGAGAGGAAGGAAGAGTGGGTGAGTGGGAGGGAGAAAGGGAGATAGGGAGGGTGTGTGGGGGAGGGGGGGAGAGAAAGACATATCAATGTGAGAGAAACATCAATTGGTTGCCTCCCATAGGCGTCCTGCTGACCAGAGATTGAACTTGCAACCTAGATATGTGCCCTGATCAGAAATCTAACCTGAACCCTTTTAGTGTATAGGATGATGCTCCAAGCAACTGAGCCACCCAGTCAGGGCTAGATAGCATCTTTAAAATGACTCCTCTGCTATGCACATAGTACAGAGTAAGTACATGATAACATACCAGTTGGATGTACATCTGTATCTCCTTAACATTCTAGAGTGAATGTTAGGTAAGAAATTGTTAAGAATGTGCATTTAAAGGCCACCTCAAAATACAGCAGTTTTTCTAAGTAATAACCTTGTCTTATTTTTATTATGAAGGAATACAAAATACACACATGTGACCTCATGCCCTAGGACAGTATAAATTACCTAGCTCAGGTTTGTCCAGTAAACTGATTAAAATACGAAAAGGTTTTAGATCCTGCATTAAAGTGCTCTCTTCTCCAAATCCATTCACTTGCAAGATCCCCACCATTGCCTTTAAAAAAGAAAAAGTACACCAGTCATTTAAGTAAACAGATTAGAAGATTTTTTCTAAAATTTTTTTTTTAAATACAACCATATGTAATGGAGACTGATGTTCCCTATTGCTTTTCTGAAGCTCTTCACTAAAGTTGGCTTTTGCCTTCTACTACTGGGAAAAAATGTTACAACATTTTTCTTGAGAGAAGAAAATAGTGCTTACATTTTTTTTCTAGAAAAAAAGTGGAAAGTTAAAGAAAATCTAGAAAAATAAATTCATGAATTTTTGATTGCCGAAAAAGTAAAAATATTTCTACTTAAGATCATCAACATGCACCAAACTACACCACATCATACGGTAATATCTGCTAGTATGCAATTATTTTCCCATTGGTGACTCAAAACCAACTCTATTCATATAACCTCCCTCACTTTAAACTACTTCAGATACTATGCATTTTCAGTTTATTTTGAGATATCCTGAATACATATACTTGAGGTAAAAATAATATGAAATAAGCATATGGTTCATTTTACCATTTCTATTACAATGGTAATTTTACCAAACATTTAGATTCCTGTGGCAAACCAAATTTCCCTGGGGCTTCAGAGGAAATAGCATGGGTCCCGGACCATTTTTGGCAAAGCTCCAATTTTCATTGGGAACAGGTGAGAAGCTTCAAGTCTGTTTTAATAAAGTCATAAAAATAAACTAAAAAAATAAAATTTCTGGACTTATATAGAAGTGAGTCTAGCTTGATTACTTATTCATTTTGTTGGAGTCATTTGCTTATCATAGTCACTTAGGTAGTTTGTGCCTCTTTTCTCCTCCTCTTCAATTATGAATTAGTTCATTTAAGGCAGAACCTTGTCTTACAATTGGTTAGTAAATCTATTGGTCAGACAATAACCAAAAAATAAAATGAAAACATTCATTACCTGGACCAACAATTCTTTTGAAAAGGTAGAAAAATAGTAAGTGGCATGTTCTTCAGGATTACTATGTCTTGTGCTTCTGGGTCCTATGATAGCGCCGTTGTTATCAAAACCTCCATGGAAATAAATTGCAAAATAAATTAAAATGAAATTCTCAAAACTGCTGTTCACTAACACCAAAACAGCAAATATCTCAAAAACACCACTAAACACTTACCGATTAGTAGCCCAATCAATGTCAGCAAGAGAGATCATTTTAGATAGTTTAATAAAGGGAAACCAATTCAATACGGAAATGAGTATCATAGTATTCTTTCAGAATTATCCTGGTCTGTTTTGTTTTGTGTTGTTTAACCTAAATCTTACAAACACTGGAATAACTGAAGAGTCGGAAAATCCAATTAAGTAATATTGTGTCCTCTCACTCCAGGTGGTAAGGAGTTGTGAAGATAGGACAAACACTGACGAAAAGCATGGAAGAGCCAAGTGTACAAATAAATGCTTTACCATGTGTGTGAGACTGGCACCCTGTTTGGGGCAGTCGTACTACTTGACTTCATTCCTTTGATGACTTCAAAATTTTAGGAATTAAGTCTTTATTTTGATTATTAATTTATTCTTCTTTGTCTATATACTTACAGTATAACAGCCTCATTTATAAGGGCAAAAAATCTTGTTAAAGGGAATACGACCTATGGATTAAAAGAGCCTCCAACTAAGAAGCTTTTGAAATTTCTTCATATAATACACAATAGTGTTTTTATTGTCCATTTAAGCTAAGTTTTGGTTTCTTCACTTACAACATACATACAACTGGATAATACTTATGTAGAGCAATGTTTCCTCTATCTCTTCCCAGCTAAGACCACCCACATCAAACACCTACCTAAAAGCCATGCATAAAGTCTTCGGTTCAGGGACATATCCCTCCTTAGTACTACGTGAAGGGCTGCTGACAAGATCCTGATCATATCTGGCCGAGTGGCCTGAAAAAGTTAGAAATGTCCTTGTTTTTAGTCACATACAAAAACATTAATTTCCCCCTCTTAGAAAAATGTATATCTTACAAAACATTTAGAACTTTAGTGCTTAGGTACTTTCACACAGAGGAATTATTCCTCCTGTTATACAGATTAGGAAAAAATAGAAAAGTTAGATAACACAGTTATTTAGTTGCACAGTTGAAACTAAAACTGAATCCAGTTTAAAGATTTTTATTCTAACCAATATTAACAAAATCTGACATAAAACAGAGAAAATAGAGAATTATTGGAACAAATACAAAAAATCCTTTGGTCTTTCACATTCATAGAGTCAACAAACCATAATATGAGCTTGATATTGTATTAATATGATGAAATGTGTTAACATGTGGAAGATCTACATAATTCAGTAAACCAACATTTTCCAAATAGTCAATCATAAAGTTATCAAAAAAATGTATGTGTAAAAGATATGTTCAAAGTGCAAGACAGAGTAGTGGATTTTAATCAAACAGAATATTTAAAAGTTCACTGATGTGATTTTAGATTCCAGACTGCAACTAAGCTTTTAAAACTATAGCTTGTCAAGTTGTGGTGTGGTATCAAAGAAGAATGTGCTATTTCAACAAAAAAAGGCTATGGAAATTCTCCTTTTTTCAACTTACACATCAGTGTGAGATCAGATTTTCTCCATCTACTTCAATCAAAACAAAAAATATCACAACAGATTGAATGCAAGAAAGAATATGAGCATTCTGCTTTCTGCTATTAGGCCAGACATGAGAGATCTGCAAAATATAAAGCAGTGCTACTCTACCCACTAGGGTTTCTTTTTTTCTGTGTTGGAAAATAGTTATTTTCATAAAATGTTCTTTATACTAATGTGATAACTTTGTTATTATTACTTTTAAATGAATTAGTAAATACTTAGGAATTTCTCAGTTTTATGCCCTGGCCATATAGCTCAGTTAGTTAGCATCATCCTAATATGCCAAGGTTGCAGGTTCCATCCCAGTGAATGCATAAGTAAGAGAAACAACAAATCTATGTTTCTCTCTCTCTGTCTAAATTCAATAAAAAAAAAAACTTGTCAGTTTTTCTAATATGATATACATAGATCTAACCTACATAAGCAAATGATTTTTAGAATCCTCAATATTTTTAAAGAGAGTAATAGGGTCTTGCAATCAAAGCACTTGAGAACTGATCTTTTTATTCAACATCAGATAGACTATAAACATTGCCACAGAATTTTTAAAAGTACAGAGAGTCTTCTAATCTAGCCACTCATAAGAAAGTAAAAAATCATTTCTTGATTACAATTAACATAGAAATTATAATCAAGTACAAGGAAATCACAGTGACTATTGATTTGCCTTTCAAATTCAGCCAGCTCTGCTAAAGGTCTGACAATCTCAACATCACCAAGCTAAGAAAAGATAACATCAGGACAAATACCATCTGGGTAGAAGACTTGGGTTCAAAACAATGAATACTTCCTCTTATTATAGGTTGGAACTTTTTTATACACTTGAATTATTTAAAAAAAATTAAAAGATTTTATTTATTTATTTTGAGACAGAGGGGTAGGGAGGGAAAAACAGAGGGAGAGAAACATCAACATGTGATTGCCTCTCCCATATCACCTGCTGTGGACCTGGTCTGCAACCCAGGCACGAGCCCTGACTGGCAATCGAACCAGAGACCCTGTGGTTCACAGGCCAGCACTCAATCCACTGAGCCATGGCATATGCTTGAATTATTTTTATTTCTTTTAGGTAAATTATACATCCAAATGCATTTTCCCACTATATAAAAATCTTTTTTTCTTTATAATTTTCATAAGTTCCCAGATGTTTTCCATATACTTACTAGTTTGTGGAAAATAATGTAACTTAAATAATTACACATCATAAATCTGATTTTCCAAAGAATGCTTTATATTAACATCAGCATTAATGTTTTACCTGACTCATGTGGAATGGAAAACAGAAGAGTATGAGGTCCAATGTGCTTCTCTGTACCAGTACACTTGAATCCTGCACCGAAGTACTTACAGCTTCTACCTAAAATGAGAAAGCCTTTAACATCTATTGTCTATTACACTGAGAAATATTTATTATGAAAATGTAACAACTATTCATTTTCTCCCATAAATAAAAATATGCTTCTGAACATCTTATTAATATTAAATGTACTGCACTACTTTTAGGTAAATAATGCTGTTTTAAAAATTAAGGAACACAGGAAAGTATACAACAAAAAGGTTCTCTCTTATCTCTTTCTCCCAACCATCCAATTTTCTCTTTGCAAGCAGCCAGTATTACTGGTGAATATTTTCTCCAAGTAAAAGTAAACAAAAGCACACAGGTAAATATGCCAAACTCTGCCTTTTTCACTTAAAAATATTTTTTGGATATCTTTTCTTATGAGTACATAAAGTGCCTTATTATTTTTTATCACCACAGAAGTACTTTATTTTATAGATAAACCCTAATTTATTTAACTAGATTCCTAACAATAGGCATTTACACTGTTTGTAAACATTTATTACTATAAATAATGGTGCAATATATTTATGTAATACACAAATACATCTGTAGGTTGACTCCCTCAAAGTAGAAGTGCCAGGTTTTAGGGTATATGCACACAATTGCATTTCAAATAGAGTGGTGCTTTCTGTTAAGGTTATATATATTTATATTCCCACTAGCTACTGTGATAGTTTCTGTTTCTCCATGTTTACCAATGCATTTTTAACTTTTGCCAATCTGATACATGAAAAGTGGTATCTTGGTGTATTTAAATTTTTATTTCTCTTATAATGTTGAGCACCTTTTCATATGTTTGAATTATTTTTATTTCAAGTAAATTGTATGTTCAAATGCATTTTCCCACTATATTTATGTATAATAGATCTTTGAATATTAGGGAAATAAGTTCTTTCACTATGATGTGTTGCAAATGCTTTCCAATTATAGCATCTGCCTTTAAAAAATTTTTTTAAAAATGACTTGTTTAAAACTACCATTAAATCAATAAAAGAAAATGTAAAAGTCAATACATTTAAAGAAAATATAAAAATAACACATTTAAAGATCTGTATGAAAATGTATAGCCATTTTGGAAAATAATATGAAAATTTCTTATAAACTTACATATTACAAGAAATATATATTTGGATATATATATATTTGGATTAGACACAATTTCTTAGATATTATCTAGCATCAACAGCACAATGGCAAAAGAAAAAGCATATACTGGGCTTGATCAAAATTAAAACTTTTGTGCTTCAAAGGACACAATCAAGAAACTGACAAGACAATCCACAGAATGGGGGAAAATATTTTCAAATCATATGAGGTCTGGCACAAATAATGCCCTGTTTTATTAGAAAATCTTTTATTACAAAGTCATAAGCACGTAATTCTGTAACATAACAATATCACATTCAAGTACACCATATGACATTTCAGGTGAAATGTTCAAATTAAAACTATAAATTATTACACCCATATTATTACCCTAACAACCACACTCAAGCATTACTTCTGTTGGACTCTGTACATATAAGGGTTTAATACCCAAAACATATAAAGAACTCCTACAACTCAACAACAAAAAGAGAAATAACCTAATTTAAGTGACAGGCAAAGACTTTGAATAGACACTTCTCCAAAGAAGATATATAAATGGCCCCAAACCACAAGAAAATACACTTAACATTATTAGTCATTTGATAAATGCAAATCAAAACCACAATGAAATAGCACTTTATATTCACTAGGACGGCTATAATAAAAAGACAGACAATAACAAGTGTTGACAAGGATGTGGAGAAATGAGACCCCCTCATATATTGCTGGTGGAAATGCAAACTGGTACTGTCACTTGGGAAAACAGTTTGCCAGTACCTCAAAAAATTAAACATAAAGTTACCATATGACCCAGCAAGTCCACTATTAAGTATATGCTCAAAAGAAATGGAAACATAGGTCTACAAAAACTTATATAAGAATGTTCATACAGCATTATTCTTACTCAAAAAGTATATGTAACAGAAGTCCATCAAGTAATGGATAAACAAAATATGATGTATCCATATACCAAAATATTATTCAGCCATAAAATGGAGTAAAGTATTGATGCTTGCTTAAAACATGGATGAATTTTGAAAACATTATGGTAAGTGAAAGAAGTCATTCATAAAAGATTAGTTATTGTATAAGTCCATTTATATAAAATGTCCAGAAGAAGCAAACTTATAGAAACAGAGAATAGATAAATGGTTCCTAAGGGCAGAAGTGAAGGGGTTTGGTATGGTTAATAGACATGGAGTGATAAAAATGTTCTGAAATTAAATAATGCTGATAGTTGTACAACTTTATGAATATATTAAAAACCAATGAATTGTACAATTAAAAGGGTAAAATTTGTATATGTGAATTATATATATCAATAAAGTTATCACCTCAAAAAGTTAAAAATTCACTTACCATATGAGCCAGAAAACCTATTCCTAGTATTTTCCCAAGTAATAAAAACATATGTGCACATGAACAACTCTATGCAAATGTTTCTGTCACCTTTTCCATAATTACCCCAAACTGGAAACAACTCAGTCATCCATTAATCAGTGAATAAACAAAACTCTGGTACATTCATACTGTACTACTCAGAAAGATAAAGGAACAAACTGCTGGAAGGAAAGTAGTGGGGGAAAAATAGGGACAACTGTAACTGAACAACAATAAAAACAAACAAACTGCAGATACATGCAAAAACATGGATGAATCTCAAATCTGTAATATAAAGTTAAGGAAACAAGAATTAATGGTTACTAGAGTATGATTCTATTTATATAACATTCTGGAAAATGCACAATTGTGAAAAGGGAAACAGACCTGTGTGTGAAAAAGCCTGGGAGTGTAGGGGGAGGGGAGTAACTAAAAAGGAGCACAAAAGAATATTGTGGGGTACAAATACAGATATATTTATACCCTAAGTATAAATGTACCCATATTTTTCAGACTATAAGACACACTTACCCAGCCCCCCAAATTTGGAAGGGATAATGGTTGTTAATGCTGCTGTTGAGTTCTGTTTACATTTACATTGGTGAAATATGTTATTTATGTTATTAAATATTTTACCACATTTTTTGCTTCAAATTTTTTTTCTTATTTCGTCCTCTAAAACCTAGGTGCGTCTTATGGTTTGAAAAATACAGTATATAAATTTATATATACCCCATTTATATAAATATATAAATGTTCTATATCTTGACTGTAGTAATAGTTATATGACTGTCAAAATTCATAAAACTGGACATGTGAAACAACTTAGCATACAATTTCAGTGTATGTTAATTATATTTTAATAAATATAACCAAAACTCTGTACAAAATCTCAGTCATTTCATAATCATATGAGGGAAAAGCACAGGATGATTAAGTATTTTTTTAAACTTTCCAAAAGACCCTGGTGTGTTTCTCTGTTCTTTACACCTTGAATATTTTGAGTACAGCACTCCATAGAGATAAATGATATCCTTCTATTCGTAATCTTTAAAATAAAAAGTATAAGAAAAAAAGGTGTGATTTTTTCCAGTATCTTTTCCTGCCTGCTTCAGTACTACATCCTCTTACATAAACCCCACACAGAATATGGTTATCATTTTGTCTAAAATCTGTCTTTCTAATAAAAAAAAGTATGATCAAAGAAAATGCTCACTTCAGAATAACAGAATAAACGTGACTATGTTAACAGTGTTTTGTTACAAAGACCATTTATTTGTTTAAATAATAGATGATAAAGATAATACAATGAAGTCTGTCCAGAAAGTATCCAGCCATGTAATATGAAAAATAGATGCATTTACTGCAGAAGACACAAGATACAAGAGACATTATATATAGGCCAATGATGTCTCAGTTGCCTTCAAAGTAGGCACCTTAGGACCTCGCGCAGTTCTCCCAATTGCCATCAGCTGCCCCATTGTATTTTCCTGAATCTCATCGACTGTCTGAAATCTCTTCCCTTTCAAAGGTGATTTTACTTTTTGGAAAAACCAAAAGTCGCAGGGTGCAAAATCTGGATTGCAGGGGCTGCTGAGTCACCTGGGTCATTTGATGTTTCACCAAAACATTCTGTAGGAGATGTGATGCATGAGCGGGCACACTGTGGTGATAAAGCTGCCAATCACCAGTTGTGGCCTTGTGAATCATCCCAATAGTTTCCACAGAGGAGCTTAATTCAAAAGTGGATGTAGATCCATTGCTCTACTCCATCATTTTGAATGCAACAGCCACACAGTACACATGCTCACTCAACAACATCTCCTGTCCCCACTGACTATTACAATGAAATAGTCATTGTTCACACATGCACATTCCAATCCACTCTCCTTGGCTGCTAGGGGACATGGTTACATCGATGTTATGCAAACTGTTCTCATTATATTAACAATGGTTGGACTTTTCCTGGACAGACCTCATATATAAATAAAAATTTCCTTTCCATGAAAAAAAAATTTGACAATTTTAAAAACAATAATTACTGATTATTTGGCCTTTAAGTTTCCTTGATGAAAAATGTAAGCTTGATGAAAATACTTTGTGGCATGATTCTCAGTATCTGTCTGGAATAGTGTGCCTGGCTCTAAAGAAATATTTGTTAAAAAGCAAACATATACAGACCTACCATTAGTTCAATATCACTGCCAATTATATAGAGTTGATCTTCCATGGAAAGCTTCCTGTTCAAATGGGCGAGAACATACGTAATTCCAGGTAAACGCACAGCAGGACTGGTTAGAAGACTACCCCAGAGGGCACTGTAGAATGCTGACTGGTCTACTGCAGCAGCAACCTTTTCCAACAAAGTGTTTGTTCTGAGGTACAAAATAAAGTGGGTTAAGAAGGAAAATGTTTAGTTTCACATTGTTAAAATTAAATCACTGTTGTCTTCTAGAACATATGAAAGCATCCATGTTATACTTATATGCTCCACTCGAGAGACTAGTGTGATAGACTGGAAGAAGCATACACTTTAGAAATCAGAGGACTGGATTTAAGTCCTGGCTCTACCGCTTACTAGCTGTGTAATTTCCAGAAATCAGTATCTCTTTCCAGAAATCAGTATCTCTTCAGTTCAGTTTCCCCATTTGTAAAATGAGGATAACAACAAAAACAATACCACAAATCTTATCAATTTCAGTGGGTTGTTAAACACATACATTTTAATTAGTAGAATCTTATAGAAAAACATATTTTCTATATTTATTTTGAGACAGAGGGGAAGGGAGTGAGAATGAGAGGGAGAGAAACATCAATGTGTGGTTGCTTCTCATGTGCGCCCGCCCCCCGCCCCACTGGGGACCTGGCCCATAACCCAGGCATGTGCCCTGACTGGGAATCGAACCAGTGACCGTCTGGTCCACAAGCCGGTGCTCAATCTACTAAGCCACACCAGCCAGGGCTCATATTTTCCATAAAATCTTAAAGGGCATTTCCAAATGTTTCCTTCTCTTTGAAATCACACTATGTAATTAAGAACAACTTTGATGAATTAGACTTATGTCAGGACAATTACTGTTCTATTAAGGATTACACTTAATAATTAATTACTCTTGATTTCCTTTAAACATAAAATGAAAAATTTAATACACAAAATATTCATAATATTATAGCATAGTAGGGTCAGAATCAAGATAATCTGATAATGAGTTTTATTGTTCACTTACTATGTAATTTAATACTAACACTCTAATCCCTTCTCTTTTTTCCTTTATTTTTATTGTTGACACTGTAATCCCTTCTGACCTCAATATTATCTATGCATTAAAAGAACATGTTTACAAATCCTTTCATAGAACTTGTGTGGAATTAAATGGATAAACATAATGTTATGGTCTGACTGTTTGTGTCCCTTCAAAATTCATATGTTAAACTAATTCCCAAAGGTGATGGTATTTGGAAGTAGAGTTTTATGGGAGTGCTTAAACCACGATGGTCTGCTCTCTTGGATGAGATTACTTTTCTTATGAAAGAAACCTCACTGAGCTGAATAGCCCCTTCTAGTACTTGAAGACACAGAGAGAAGGCTCCAGCTACAAACCAGAAAGAATGCTCTCACCAGAACAAGATCATGCGGGCCCCTTTATCTTAGACTTCCAAACTCCAGTACTGTGAGAAATAAATTTCTTTGTTTATAAGTTACCCAGTGTGTGCTACACTGTTATGGCAGCCCAAATGGACTACGACACACAATGAGATAAATCATAGAGATACCTCATTAATAAAGACCATTGTTCATGTCTATGGTAACATTTCTAATTGTTAACTAGTGGAGTTATAGAGTAGTATTGATTCTAGGCTTGCTTCAGGAGAATTAATGTAAAAATTTAAAACAAAACTGATTTATAAACTAAATGAAGTAATCTCACATTATGTTTCTAAAATTGTAAGCAAGTAAGTAAAAAACTTAGTAAATGATAAGCTTCGGGGACAAAATTATTTTTTTCTCCAAGTACCTTATAAGGGTTATTCACCATTTTTTGGATTAGATTCTGACTGCATTATGGGAGCAGATGAAATATAATAAAATGTAGTAGTAGGTAAATGCACTAGAATAAATTATTTAAATTTAAATAATTAAGTCTACTTATAAAATAAGTTTGATATTTTCAATTTTTGCTATCTCAACTCGTAAATTTCTTTTTGGTAAGAATAATGTGATATTAAAGATACTTAATGCCATCTTTCATTGTCTACAACTATTAACTTCCAAAGAAATAAAAAGAGGCTCCAAAACAGATCAAATAATTTTCTTTGAAAAGTTAAAATATCAATAGTGTTATGTCAATGGCTAGTGAAACAACACTACACTTAGAGCTAGGTTATTTTCCAGCATTAACAATTTAAAAACTGTTGGTAATGGCCCAATTCCCCATTTTAAAAATTAAGTGTCCTACCTATTGTATTTTTATTTTAAATTATGGGTCACAATTTTTGAGTGACTTAAATATGCTAGGCTCTGGACTAAATGATATATTATGCTTGTTTATGGATGAGAGAATTGAAAAAAGTTCAGAAATATATCAAAAATAAAAAAGCTTTCTTGAGCTCGCATAATACCTGTTGGGCCAGGATTTAAACCCATACATTTATCTATCTCCCAAGTCTGTACTCTTACCACCTAGCTATACTTTCAGTGTACTACAGAGACTAGATACATTACAATAATTTCTTTTATGCTATAGAAACCTTCAGGTGGTATACTAAAAGATCTAGAAAACTTAATTTTTGTGATGTTAAAGCATTAAGATGCTTGCTGACAAATCCATGACTTCAATTACTTAGCTGTCCCAAAAACAGCACCATCTTACCTCTCATAGTACTCTGATCCTTCTTCTAAGCCAGGAAGAATACCAGTTAGCAATCCTTGTAGACCAGGCTTCAGTGTTTTACCCAAAGGCAGGTAATAAATCTCATACAAACTTAGCAATGTTGGTTTCACAGACATGGCAGCATTTGCAAGAAGAGGAAATAATCCAGAACTGTTTAAAAATATAAAAACATGAGCAGCTATATACTAACGAAGTAGACAATCTAGAAAAAAATGGAAAAAATTCTTAGAAACTTAGAAAGTACCAAGACTGATTCAGAAAGTAATACAAAGTCTGAATAGACTGATTACTAATAAGGAGATTGAATCAGTAGTCAAAAAACTCCCAAAGAAAAGCCCAGGACCAGATGGCTTCACTGGTGAATTTAACCAAATATTTAACGGATAACTAATGCCAATCCTTCTCAAAAAAATCAAAGAAGAGGGAACACTTCCTAACTCATTTTCTGAGGCCATACCAAAGCCAGAAAAGGACACTATCAGAAAACTACAGACCAATATCCTGATGAATATGGTATAAAAATGCTGAATAAAATACAGCAAACGGATTTGTCAGCACATTAAAAGAACTATTCACCATGATCAAGAGAGATCTATCTATACCTGGGATGCAAGTGTAGTTCCATATATGCACAAAACCAATGCAATACATTACATTAATAAAATGAAAGAAAAACATCATATAATCTTTTCACAGATGCAGAAAAAGCATGACAAAACTCAATATCCATTCATAATATTTATAGTACCAACGAACTGAATTATATAACAATAATATTTCTCAGATTATTCATTCAACAAATATTTATTAAAGGTCTATTATCCATCATGTAGTGTGTAAGGTACTGAGACTATAACAGTTACTAAATTATATGAAACAATTCCTGCCACATGCCCTCATAAAGCCTATTTTCAAGGGTCAAAGGTAGCAGATACACAGTAACTGGACAATATATATCTCCGATGGTGATAAGTGTCACCAAGTTAAACAAAAGGCACAGGAGGAACAAAGCAGGGGTAGTTATTGCAATTTAAATACAGTACTCAGAGTTGGCTTATCTGAGCAAACAATGAAAGAGAAAACATTTTCATAGTAAAGTGAAGCAGCAAAGCTAAAAGTTTGTTTTTTTAAAAAATAACTAAAATTGGTAAACTCATTACAAGACTGATCAAAATGAAGAAAAAAAAAGGATTTCTAATTCACCCATGCCAAGACTGAAAGAAGAGACATCACTATATATGTTGTGAAAGAATATACACTGAACGACTCTATGTAGGTAGATCTTAACATTTAGATAAAATGGGCAAATTTCTAGAAAAAAGTAATAAAACTGACATAAGCAGAAATTTTAAATAGTCCTGTATCTACTAAAGAAATTAAATCTATAACTGTAAACTTTCCCACAAAGATAAACTCCAAATGGCTTCAATGGGGAATCACGCAAATATTTAAGGAAGAAACTATATTGATGTTACAAAATTTCCAGAGAATAGAAAAAAGGCCCCAACTTGATTCCAAACCAGATAAAAATGTTAAGCCAGTCATTCTGTAGTGAACATAGATGCAAAACAACTAAAAAAAAGAAAAAAACAAACAACAAGATCAAGCCAGTGACATAAAAAAAGATGACAAATCATGAGCAAATAGCACATAATCCAGAAATGAGAGGTGCATTAAAATTCAAAAGTCTTGGACACTTTCTACCTAAGGTGGAGAACACAAGGAAGATATCCACCATCACCACTTCTCTTTAACACTGTCCTAGAGTTCCCTGTCAGTTCAATAAGGCAAGCAAAAATATCATTATCTTAAAATCAGAGCGTAAGAAATAGAACTGTTATTATTTGCATATGACATGACTGTATATGTTCAAATTCCAAGAGTCTAAAAGCTATTAGAAAGAACAGGTGGATTTGGCAAAGTTTCTGGATACAAAGTAAATATGAGAAAATCATTGTATTTCTAAATTTTAGCAACAATATCGCAAAGATTCCTTAAACAAGAAACAAAATGACCACACATAGAAGAAAAGGTTAAGAAACTGGACTTCATTAAAATTAAGAACTTTCTTCAAAAGACAATATAAAGAAATTCTGGTTCTTCAAAGATGCCATTGAGAGAACGGAAAGGCAAGTCACAGGCTGGGGGATAAATACATAGGAGTATACATAAATACAGATATATGGATACAAACAGAAACAGAAAAAGAGATGGAAGTAGAGAGGGACAGGGAAGTAGGGAGGGGGAGAGAGAAATACAGATAGTTGGAGAGAGTTTTTGACTAGAAAAAAACAGGAGGAAATTTTCTGGTGACAGAAATATCATATCTTGTTTTGAATGGTGGCTACACAACTGACTACATTTGTTAAAAATTATCAAACTGAATGCATGACCTGTACATTTTATAGTATATAAATTATAGAAACAATAAAAAAGAGAGACAGAAAGAATTGATAATCTAGATGGCAACATAAGTTTCTTCCTACTTCGGTCCCTGTTACAATAGGAACTACTACTAACTATCCATCGACAAGGTACCACCGTGAAATTCCTGGAACATGGGGGTGAGGATGATATATTACTTCTGAACCAGAAAGACTAAGAAGGACGACAAAGAACCACTAGAAGGGTAAGAGGAATGGCTACGTTCCAACTTCACTGCTGTCCACCAGGTTGACACAGTCCACACCAAAAGGGTGCCACTGGTCTACAGTGTCACCTGTGAGGAAAAGCCCAAAGTAGACATCCAGCACCTCCAGAACTGTGGAATACTTCATAGGAGGTCCACTTGGGTCTTATACTTAAGACCCAAGTAGGGGACCCAAGGGATAAAGGGGGAACATACAGGGATTGACTATTGAATATCAGATTGAAAAAGGAAACTGTTCTTTCCTTTTTTATCCTCACCCAAGGCCATGTTTATTGGTTTTTACAGAGGGGAAGGGAGAAAGATAGAGAGGGAGAGAAACGTTGATGTGAGAGAGAAACAATGATTGGTTGCCTTTTTATATGTGTCCCAACCAGGACCAAACCTGCAACCTCAGCATGTGCCCTGACCAGGAATCAAACCCTTGACCTTTCGGTTTGTAGGATGATGCCCAACCAACTAAGCCACACCTGCCAGAGGAAGAAACTTGCATTTAACAACATTATAGATACAACAGACCTAATATACATTTATAGAACATTCTATCAACAGCAGCAGAATACACATTCTTCTCAAGCAGAATGGAATATTTTGTAGAACAGACCGTATGTTAGGCCACAAAAGAAGTCTCAAAAAATTCAGGAAGAGAGAAATTATATCAAGTATCTTTTCTAAACACAATGATATCAAACTAGAAAATTCACAAATACAAAGAAATTAAAATCACACACCTGAACACAAAGGGATTAGAGGACAAATCAAGAGAGAAATAAAAAATACCTAGAAATGAATGCAAATGGAAACACAACATACCAAACTTATGGGGTGTGTACACATAGTTCTAAGAATGAAGTCTATAATGATAACATATATCAATAAAAAGAAAAGACATCAAATAAACAACCAAACTTTATACCCCTAGGAACTAGAGGAAAAAAAGCCAAAGCCAAAAATTAGCAGAAGAAAAGAAATAATAAAGATTAGAGCAGAAATAAATGAAAACAGAGAACAGGAAAACAACAGAAAAGATGAACAAAACTGAGAGTTCCTTCTTGGGAGAAAACAAAAAAAATTGACAAAACCTGAGCTACATTAATCAAGAAAAAATAAGAAAGAAACCAAATGAATATAATTATAAAGGAGACATTGTACCTGATATCACAGAAACAAAAAGAATTATAAAGCACTGCTATGAATAATTATACATAAAAAATTGGATAAACTAGAATGGATCAATTCTTAGAAATATAAAACCCACCAAGATTAAATCTTGAAGAAATAGAAAATCTAAACAGAGAAATAAAAAGTAAGGAGATTGCATCAGTAATCAAAACCTTGCAACAAGGAAAAGCTCAGGACCAGATGGTTTCATCGGTGAATTTTTTTTCAATTTTTTATTTCTTTTATTGATTCTAGAAAGAGGGGAAGAGAGGGAGAGAGGGAAAGAAACATGTTTCCCCTTCCTTCCCGTCTCTCTAAAAATAAAATCTTTTTTTTTTTAAGATTTTATTTATTTATTTTTAGAGAGGGAAGGGAGGGAGATAGAGAAATAGAGAGAAACATCAATGTGCGGTTGCTGGGGGTCATGGCCTGCAACCCAGGCATGTACCCTGACTGGGAATCGAACCTGCGACACTTTGGTTCGCAGCCAGCACTCAATCCAGTGAGCTATGCCAGCCGGGGTAAAAATAAAATCTTTAAAATATATACATATACTAAAAAGTTGACTCTGGTACTGTGTGGAGAAAAGGGTGACAGAGGATAAAAACAGATGTGTGAATGTTATGAGGCCAGTGATAAAGACCAGGCTAGAGGTTACATAGAGCAGATGCAGCTAGCAAAGGTAGAGAGGAGTAAATGTATTGGGACATAGAACAATAGCTAACATTTATGGAACTAATATTGTACATTGTTCTAAGCACTTCACATATGTTAACCCTTAATTCTATTAACAATCTATAAAATTTTACATTTTGCAGATGAGAACACACACATGGGTGACGAAAATGGCCCAAGGTCACAGAATGAGTTAGGGGTAAAAACAGTCTGATTCTATGGTCTCTGCTCTAAACCACTGTGAGACAAAACTCTTAGTGACAGAATGTACATGGGAGGAGAAAGAACATCGGCAAGCAAAACAAGATATCAACTGTAACTTTCAGATTTTAGGCTTGTGTAAATGGATTGACAATGGTGCCATTTACTGAACTTTACTGTACCGCAGAAGGCCAGAATTACAACAGAAGAGGATGAATTTACTTTGGGACAGGTTAAGTTTCAATTAAAAATTAAATTAAAAATTAAATTTATTGGAGGTGACAATGGTTAATAAAATTATAATATATAGGTGTCAGGTATACAGTTCTATATCATCTATATATTGCAATGCATGTTTACCACCCAAAGTCAAATCTCCTTCTGTCACAATATACTTGACCTCCCTTTACTGTTTACTACCCCATTCCCCTTTCCCTCTGGTAACCACCATACTGTTGTCTATGTCTATGAATTCTTGTCTGTTTGTACATTTGTCACTTTCAGTTTTATAAACCCACATATGAGTGAAATCATATGGTTCTTGACTTTCTTTGACTTGTATGACAAAGAAAAGTTTGAAATCATTTATTTGCAAAGATATATGCACTTTTATGCTCACTGCAGCATTATTCACAGTGGCCAAGACATGGAAACAACCAAAGTGTCCCTTAATAGATGATTGGATAAAAAATATGTGGTACATATATACAATAGAATATTAGTCATAGGAAAAGATGAAATACTACAATTTGCAACAAAATAGATAAATCTTGACAACATCATGATAAGCAAAATAAGTCAACTGTCTTTTAAAAATCCACACAGAGATGATATGTAGGCCAGAAATTTAAAGCAGAAGCCAAATGCATAATAGATAAATCATGGGTGTGGATAAACATGCCCAAGAAGTGAATATAAAGTGAAACCATAAGCACAGGACTAAGCAAACCTTAAGAAACTCCATTAAGTAGATTTCAGGGAAAGGAGGGAACTGGTAAACTGATCAAGTAACTAAACTGGAGAACACAGTATCAGAGAAGCCAAGAGAAAACAATACTTCAAGTAGATAATGGTCAACAATGTTGAAAGTTACTGAAGACATTAAGGTAGCTTATTTTTCTCAGGATAGATCTCAAGCTCAAAAAAAGTAGACAATGGTCAACAATGTCGAAAGTTACTGAAGACATTAAGGTATCTTATTTTTCTCAGGATAGATCTCAAGCTTAAAAAAATAGAAAGTCCTGTAGGCTCAATAATTTTGAATAAAAACTTCACAAATAACCTCTAAGGAACAAATTTTACATTAAACAATAATTAAAATTTTTCTGAACCACTTAACTATCAAAATATTTATGACTCATATGTGAAAACCTCCATTAAGGAATTAATTTTTTAACTTCTACTGCAAAAAGTATAACAGTTAAAATATATGCAAACTTTATGCAAAATTAAAAACTAAAATATATGCAATTTTACTTCTATGCAAACAGAGAGTAAAATTATTCTTACCTATATAAAAAAAGATCTTTGGCAAGTCGCTTAGGTCCAATGATTTTGAAGATAATTTCATATGTTTCGAGTGCCTTCCGATGAACTCCACCTGGTAATGCTGGATGTAGACACTGAGCTAGGCGCTTGCCTATCGTGAGCTTTTTAGGTACTACTTGGTACTTTGCATTATTTTGTAAAACCTTGAAGAAAACATTTTAATTCGGTTAAGAAAAAAATATTACATTCCATTTTATTTCCACTTTCTAACACACTATTATCAAAAAATCCTTATAGAACTTTCTTATACTTTAAACAAATTAGAGGAGACCAAAAAATCCTTATTTTTGTCAGTTACATGTATTAAGGTATATCATATTTGAAATTAAAGCTGAGGATTTATAAATATTTCTTGTGTTTTTAAAAATCCATTGCATGTTAATAGAAATAGTGTATTTTATGAAAAATAACAATATTCCAAACAAATTTTTTCAGAAGAGAGGCATTGTTTTAGATTTTTATAAAACTTTAATGTTAATCAGCCTTTGATCTATTTGGATATGTTGTTCGAAATATATAAAGAACATTGGACTTCAAGAGGGAGAACCACTGCTTTAGTGTATCATGTTATAATAGCAAGTAATTGTAGTATTTACAAAAATCTACATGAGATTAAAATTGCCTATTTGTTTTTACTACAATTCCCAAATGGACCAAACACATTTTGCTTTATTTATTTGATCATAGTATTTCTTAAGAGATCATTGGTCAGGGTAGGATTTATAGAAGAAGATCCTATTTTACAAACCACCCAAAGCAGATTAGTTATTTAAGTAATAAAAAGAACTTATGAATGTAGTTCTTCAAAGTCTTATGGTAAAAGGATGGCAGAATATTATAAAATCAACACTAAGAATGAATACAAAATAATATATTAGAACTGAATTTAGAAGTACACAAAAGTCCTTTATTTTACAAAATAAAGAACAGAGGTTAAAATATATAAAATGAGACTTGCCAAAGGCAGTACTAGCAGAAGAGTCAGCACCAGATCTTCTAGTTCATTAAAAAACAAACAAACAAACAAACAAACAAAAAAAACCAAGCAGAGGCTGTAACTGAGGTCCATTTTATAATTAAAAATATAAAAATCTTTGCCTTGTTTCACTGAGACTTTAGGTAACTTTAATTAATGACTTAAATACCCAACTTTGAATTATCTGGATACAGTAAAATCTATTTACATGAATATTGATAACTATAAGAAGCTAATTATATATGTAATTAAGCAAATTAACTTCAACAATTTGAACTGCTTTTAAATATAGTTCCAAGCAAGTCTTCGGAAAGAGACTTTTCAGAACAAAAAAGAACCTAACTACCTTTAAGCAAACTAGTAGTGTTGGCTGTAGTTCCATGGGGATGTTGTAAAAAGTCTGAAAAATTTATCAAACCTCAAATTATAAATGTTAGAATTTCACATGTGAAACATAAGTCTGGGGCATCTAATTTTAAGATAAATCCTTGGCATACAGAAAATGAAAGCTTTTCTTTTTAAGATAGCAAGATAATCATCTGCAGTATCAAAAGGAAAACTAGTGTTCTTGGTGTATATTTTAAGACAAATTTCTTTCCTAATAATTGCATGCTAAGCTGTTTGATGTTAAAATTGTTATTGAAAGAGCTTTCCTTTTCTATCTGCTCCCCTGGTTCATTTAATATTTAGAAGCATTCCTACTCACTGACAACTATTTAAAAAAATCCAAAAAACTTTGAAAACATAAAAACTATCAATATAATATCAATATAAGAAGATAAAAATTTGATTTTAGTTAAGGAAAAAAATAGTGTCAAAATTTAAAACTATGATCAATGATACCACCATATGTACAATGGATAAAAATCAGACAAGTCAAGAAAGATCATTCAAGACAAAGCTCTAAGTTACTGCTTGTCATTTTTCTAAAAAGTACTGTACTGACTATCATTTCAGTTTGGTGGGATATAAAATGTTTCCTTACTCTTACATACCATTTGCAAAGGACATGTTACTGCTTTCCACATGCAGGTTTTCATTTTGTTACCACTAACTCCAGAACCCTATGTGGTGTTCAACTACAGAAACTTATTAGCTCTATGGTTAGCATATGTGCTTGTTACATGTTTTTATAGGTAACAGTAACAACAACTATAATTTTTCTGTTTTGGTCTTAAAAATACGCGAGACTACACAGGCAAGCAACTCATGAAGTAAAATAGCAGTAACAAAAGTAATTCTGAGATTTAGTTATGTTTTCAAATTTTTTACTTCAAGATTTAGAGAAATTTAATAAGCATAGATACAGATTACTGATTTGTACTACTTTTTCTGATATGGATGAGACTGACATACCTTATTAAGTTTTCCAAGTGCTGAAATCAAATCTGCCCATTCACTGGAGTATTCAAAATTCTTTAGTGCTTTGTCAATTGCAGCTACATAGTTTCTATATTTGGAGTCACTCAGTAACTCCAGCTCTTCTGTGTTCATCCTCCCACAGTGTCACACTAGAGGCCAGTTCCAAAATCATGTAAAATCATTACCTGCAAAAGAATTTTGCAGGAGGAACCAAATTACAAGTATTAAAATGGGTTCAGATGCTCTTTTACAGAGTTAACCATTAACTTTAAAATGTTACTTCATTTAGAGGACTTCCGGCCAAGATGGAGGCATAGGTAAAAACACTGTGCCTCCTCGCACAATCAAAATAAGGACAACAACAATTTAGAAACAAAATAACAACCAGAACTGACAGAAAATTGAACTGTATGGAAGTCAGACAACCAAGGAGTTAAAATAAACATATTCATCCAATAGACATATTGGTAGGTAGGGCGTAGTCGGTGGCCGGGCAGAGAGGGGTCATGGCACAGAAAGCAATGACACTGAGCACACAAGGCATCCCGGGCATGCAAGACAACAGTGGGTGGACCCTGAGCACGCAGGTGGTGGCTGGCAGACCCCAGGCGCAGGGTGGCAACAGGTAGACCCAGTGAGGTGGCGATAGTGAAGCAAGACATTGCGCACAAGGTGGCTGGCTGACCGGGTGGTCCCACATTCGTGTGCAGATAAACCAGGCAAAACTGGGGAGTGAGAGACCGTGCAACCCAGGGTCCCAGCGCTGGGAAATAAAGCCACAAACACTTATTGAAAACACTTGTGGGGGTTGAGGCACAGGGAAACACTCCCAGTCTCACAGGAGAGTTCACTGAGAGACCCATGAGGTCCTAGAACGTACACAAGCCCACCCACATGGGAATCAGCACCAGAAAGGCCCAGTCTGGTTGGGGGAAGCAGTGGGAGGGACTGAAATCTGACAGAGAGAAAAGCAAGCATCATTGTTCCCCCTCAGACCCTGCCCCCACATACAGAGTCACAACCCAGTTCCTGGGTTGACCCGCCCTGGTGAACACCTAAGGCTCCGCCCCTTATATGTAACAGGTGCGACAAAACCAAAAAAAAAAAAAAAAGGCCCAAATGGAAGAACAGATCAAACCAGAGAGCAAATACAACTAAGTGACTAAGAGATAGCCAACCTATCAGATGAACAGTTCAAAGTACTGGTGATCAGGATGGTCACAGAATTGGTTGAATTTGGTCGCAAATTAGATAAAAAAATGAAGGCTATGCTAAGTGAAATGAAGGAAAACACACAGGGAACCAATAGTGATGGGAAGAAAACTGGGACTCAAATCAATGGAGTGGACCAGAAGGAAGAAAGAAACAACCAAATAGAAGAGAATGAAGAAACAGGAATTCAAAAAAATGAGGAGAGGCTTAGGAAACTCCAGGACATCCTTAAACATTCCAACATCTGAATTATAGGGGTACCAGAAGGAGAAGAGGAAAAGCAACAGGTGGAAAAGTTATATGAACAAATAGTAAAGGAGAACTTCCCCAATCTGGCAAAGGAAATAGACTTCCAGGAAGTCCAGGAAGCTCAGAGAGTCCCAAAGAAGTTGGACCCAAGGAGGAACACACCAAGGCATATCGGAATTACATTACCCAAGATTAAAATGAAGGAGAGAATCCTAGAAGCAGCAAGAGATAAGGGGACAGTCACCTACAAAGGAGTTTCCATCAGACTGTCAGCTGATTTCTCAAAAGAGACCTTGTAGGCAACAAGGGGCTGGAAAGAAGTATTCCAAGTCATGAAAGGCAGGGATCTACATCCCAGATTGCTCTATCCAGCAAAGCTTTCATTTAGAATGGAAGGGCAGATAAAGGGCTTCTCAGATAAGGTCAAGTTAAAGGAGTTCATTATCACCAAGCCTTTATTTTATGAAATGTCAATGGGACTTAACTAAGAAAAAGAAGATAAAAAACATGAATAGTAAAATGACAGCAAACTCACAATTATTAACAACCATACCTAAAACAAAAACAAAAAGAAACTAAGCAAACAACTAGAACAAGAACAGAACCACAGAAATGGAGATCACATGAAGGGTTAGCAACAGGGGAGTGGGAGGAGGAGAGAGGGGGGAAAGGTACAGAGAATAAGTAGCATAGATGGTAGGTAGAAAATAGACAGGGGGAGGGCAAGAATAGTATGGGAATGTAGAAGCCAAAGAACTTATTACACATGGACATGAACTAAAAGGGGGTAATATGGGTAAGAGAGGGTGTGCAGAGTGGAGGGGAGTGAAGGGGGGAAATGGGACAACTGTAATAGCATAATCAATAAGATATATTTTAAAAATGTTACTTAAATTAGAAAAGGTTAATACTTTGGTAAGCTAGTATGCAGGGTCATGGAAGTATTAACAGACTGCTTTAAAGAAAACTCATTGTGTTTCTTCATAGGAACTGGAAAAATGGCTGTGAGATTTATGGGATTTAGAAGAGTAGGAAATATTCTATATTTTGACTTTAAAATCATCTTATTTCCCTGTCATATTTGCTGATAAAACATTTCTGATATACATAGCTCTTTCCTTTGTTTTGATCTTACACACTAAGATGGGTTAGACTGTAAACATCAAGGACATGCAAAATAGAAAAAGGAAAGGAAAAAATTAATGACTTGGAGATTATTTTATTTTATTAAACAATAAGTGAGCATATAGTACAAAGGAACACCAGCTCTTTGAAATTAAACCTTAATTTCTTAATTTTAATAAAAATGACAAGTACATGAAGTAGTTTAAAATATATTCACAAATTCTTTGATACTACTTTCAAAAAGTGGTACCTAATCCTCCAGCCCCGTGGGCTGGACTTTGTGACTTAATTCTAAGGAAAATAATAAAGCAGAAATGACAATGTATAATGGCTAAGACTATGTCATAGATGCACCCTAGATTCTGCCCCGCACCCACCACTAGTGCTGGGGAAAGCCAGCAAGCCAGTCACCATGTTATGAGGATACTTCCAAGAACACTATGGATTAGTTCCTGCAGTAAGGGCTTGAGGTTTTCTGAAAACAGCCTTGAGAATGAACCATTTGAGAAGCAGATCCTCCAGCCCCAGGCAAGCTTTGATTTGACTGCAAGACTAATCGACACCTTGATTGTAACTTAATGAGAGAACCTGAGCCAGAACTACATAGCTACATCCCCCAAATTTATACCTTGAGAAAGCTGCTGTTTTAGGCCACTGAATCCAGGAGTAATTTATTATACAGCAATAGATAACTGACACAGAGTAGTAACAGGATTTAATTGAGGCTTAACTTGGAAACCAATGTAGCCTTTCCTGCAACTATTTTGGTATCCTTTCTGACTTAGTTAACTAACTCTGAAACTTTCCCTGGAACTGGGTTCATGGAACCAAAGGAGGTTCTAAGAATGGGTCTCAAAGGGAGTTTAACACAATTCAATGGGCAGAGGGAAGGTGTAAAAATAGTCTTTTCAACAAATGGTTTTGGGATAACTGGATATCCACTTCTGTAAAAGAATTAAGTTTATTCCATCCTCACACCTACACAAAATTTAATTCAATATGGATCACAGATTTCAATGTAACAGCACTGTAAAACCCTTAGAAGAAAATACAGGATTAAATCTTCGTGACCCAGAGCCAGCCAATCTTAGAAATAACATGGACAGCACTGCAAGCAACAAAAGAAAATAATAGTTAAATTGGATTCCATCAACATTAAAAACCTTTGTAGTTCATAGGACATCATCAACTCACCAAATGGAAGAACATCTATCGCCCATATTTCTGATAAGGAACTTGAAATATATAAACAACTCTCATAAGTTCATAATAAAAACACAAATAATTTAAAAATGGGCAAAAGATGTGAGTAGACATTTTTCCAAATATACACAAATGGTCAATAAGTACATAAAATGATACTCAACATCCTTAATCATCAGGGAATGCAATTCAAAACCACACTGAGATACTCACACAACTAGGATGGCTGGAATAAAAAAGACAATAAAAATATTGGCAAAGATATGGAGAAATGGAAAACTTCTACACTGCTGATGGGAATGTAAATTAGTGAAGCTGCTTTGGAAAATAGTCTGACAGTTCTCAAAAGGTTAAACATGGAATTATTGTATGACTCAGCAATTCCACTGCTAGGTGTGTTATATGCACCCAAGAGAAATGAAAACAAGCCCACACAAAACTTTTGGATGAATGTTCAAAGAATTATTTATAATAGCTAAAGACAGGAAATAACACAAATGTCCATCAACTAATGAATGGATAAATACAATGGAATATTCTTCAACTATAAAAAGGAATGAAGTACCACTACATGCTATAATATGGATGAACACTGAAAATATGCTAAGTGAAAAAAACCTTTTATAAAAAAACATATTGTATGATTCTACTTATATAAAATGGTCAGAACAGACAAATGTATACAGAAGTACATTAGTTTTTGCTTAGGGTGGTGGGAGGCAGGAATAAGGGGGGAAATGGAGAGTGATTCCTAATGAGAACAGGGTTTCTTTTCCAGATTATAAAAATGTTCAAAATTGAGTGTAGGAATGGTTACACAACTCTATGAACGTACTGAAAACCACTAAATTACACACTTTAAATGGGCAAAAGATGTGAGTAGACATTTTCCCAAATATACACACACTTTACATACACTTTGAAATCTATACACTTATATACATATGTAAATATTACATATTTACATACACTTTTCCAAATATACACACACACATACATACACTTTGAATTGTATGGTATGTACATTATCTCAATAAAGATACACATATACAAAATGAGCCTTATGGATCCGTGAAATTCCTCAAATTACATGCAAATTTTACACATTACATTTTTGGGGGGAGATAAGTCTACTACTTTAATAATATTTGCAAAAATATTTTTCTACATAATCTTCAAAAAGTTTAAGAATTACTACTCTACAAAACACAGCCTGTATTAGTAAAGCCTGTTTGCAACAGAAAAAGCTATTTTTTAAATTACTTTAATGCTTTTTTAGATGAAAAACTAAAGTCACAATTATTTTTCCTCAGAATTTTATTATATTCTTCTATTATATTTCAGCATAATTTAAAGATAAATCAGATACCAATCTGATCCTCTTTTCTTGTTGTCTGATAGTTATTTTCTTTTCCTTTTCTTTCTTTCTTTTTATCCCCATCACAGGACATGTTTTGATTGATTTTAGAGGGAGAGAGGGAGAGAGAAACATTGATGTTGGAGAGAAACCCTGTTTCAGTGGGAGAGAAACACTGACTGATTGTCTCCCATACACACCCTCACTGGGGATCAAGCCTACAACCTAGATATGTGCCCTGACTGATAATAAGTATTACCTTTTTTTGGTGTATGGG
Organism: Phyllostomus hastatus; assembly: GCF_019186645.2. Classification (NCBI taxonomy): domain Eukaryota; kingdom Metazoa; phylum Chordata; class Mammalia; order Chiroptera; family Phyllostomidae; genus Phyllostomus; species Phyllostomus hastatus. The sequence goes on along the minus strand of NW_025333872.1, from coordinate 37,096,517 downwards.
ATGACACTCCAACCAACTGACCCATCTAGCAAGGGTTAATAATTGATTTCTTGTTGTCTGATACTTGTAGGATACTCTTTTTTATTTTTTATTGCTCAAGTACAGTTGTCTTCATATTCTACCCACTAGTCTCCCCACCCCATCCATCCCCATCCCCCACCCTCAATCATACCCTCCTTTGGCTTTGTCCATGTATCCCCTACACATGTTCCTTGAAAACCCTTCCTCTTTTTACCCTCATTATCTCCCACCTCCCCTCTGGCCACCTTCAGTTTGTTCTTTATTTCAATGTCTTTGGTTATACGTTGCTTGCTTGTTTGTTTTGTTGATTGTGTTCCACGAACAGGTGACATTGTACGGTATTTGTCTTTCACCACCTGGCTTATTTCACTTAGCATAATGCTCTCCAGATTTCTCCATGCTGCCTTAAGGGACAGGACTTCATTCTTTCTTTCTGCTGTGTAGTATTCCATTATGTAAATGTACCACAGTTGTTTGATCCACTCATTTACTGACGGGCACTCAGGTTGCTTCCAACACTTGGCTATTGTAAATTGTGCTGCGATGAACACTGGGGTGCATAGGTTCTTTTGGATTGGTGTTTCAGGATTCTTAGAATATAATCCCAGCAGTGGAATCACCAGGTCAAAGGCAGTTTCATTTTTAGTTTTCTGAAAAAATTCCATACTGTTTTCCACAGTGGCTACCAGTTTGCATTCCCACCAACAGTGCACCAGGATTCTCTTTTCTCTACAACCTCTCCAGCACTTGCTGTTTGTTGATTTGTTAATGATGGCCTTCCTAACTGGTGTGAAGTGGTATTTCACTGTGGTTTTAATTTACATCTCTGATGGCTAGTGATGCTGGGCATCCTTTCATATATCTCTGGGCCCTCTGTATGTCCTCCTTGAAGAAGTGTCTGTTCAGGTCCTTAGCCAATTTTTTAATTGAGTTGTTTGTCTTCCTGGAATGGAGTCCTGTGTGTTCTTTATGCATTTTGGAGATCAAATCTTTCTCCAAGGTATCATTGGCAAATATTTTCTCCCATAAAGTTGATTCCCATTTCATTTTCATGAGTTTCTTTAGCCATGCAGATTTTTTATTTTTTAAGTATATTTTATTGATTATGCTATTACAGTTGTCCCATATTTTTCTTCACTTTATCCCCCTCCATCCCGCAACCCCCCTCCCTCCAAATTCCTCCTGCCTTACTTCATGTCCATGGATTGTATGTGTAAGTTCTTCGGCTTCTTCATTTCCTATACTATTCTTAACCTGCCCCTGTCTATTTTGTACCTATCATTTATGATTCTTATTCCCTGTACCTTTCCCCCACATTCTCTCCCTCCACCCCTGCACTGATAACCCTCCATGCGATTTCCATTTCTGCGATTCTGTTTCTGTTCTAGTTGTTGGCTTACTTTTGTTTTTTAGGTTCAGTTGTTGAGAGTTGTGTTGGTTGTCATTTTACTGTTCATAATTTTTCATCTTCTTTTTCTTAGATAAGTCCCTTTAACATTTCATATAATAATGGCTTGGTGATGATGGAACTCCTTATCTGGAAAGCACTTGATCTACCCTTCCATTCTAAATGACAGCTTTGCTGGACAGAGTAATCTTTCAGGTAGGTCCTTGCCTTTCATAGGGGTACCAGAAGAAGAGAAAAAGCAAAACATTGAAAGCTTATTTAAACAAATGAGGAAATAAGGAAAACTTCCCCAATCTAGCAAAGGAACTAGACCTGCAAGTCCAGGATGCTCAGAGAGTCCCAAAGAAGCTGGATCCAAGAAGAAGCTTTTTAGTTTGATGCAGTTCCATTTGTTTATTCTTTCCTTTAACTCCCTTGCTGTAGGGGACATATCAGTGAAAATATTGCTGAGTGGGCTATCTGAAATTTTCCTGTCTCTGTTCTCCTCTAGGACTTTTATGGAGTCACAGCTTATATTTAAGTATTTTATCAATCTTCAATTTATCTTTGTGTTGGTGGTCAAGTTTCGTTTTTTCTTTTTCTTTTTTTTTGTTTTTTGTTTTTGCATGTACCTGTTTAGATTTCCCAAAACTATTTGTTGGAGAGGCTACTTTTACTCCATTTTATGCTCCTGCCTCCTTTGTTGAGTATTAATTGACCATACACACATGGGTTTATTTCTGGGCTCTCTATTCTGTTCCATTGACCTATGGGTTGGTTCTTATGTCAGTACCAGATTGTTTTGATTACAGTGGCCTTGTGCTATAGTTTGATATCAGGTATTGTGATCCTTCCTACTCTGTTCTTCTTTCTCAAAATTGCTGAAGCTATTCTGGGTCATTTATGGTTCCATATAAATTTTTAAAATATTTTTTCTAGATCTGTGAAGCATGCCATTGGTATTTTAATAAGGATTGCACTGAATCTATAAATCGCTTTGCGTAGTACAGACATTTTAAGGATGTTAACTTTTCTAATCCATGAACACAGTATATGCTTCCATTTATTTGTGTTTTCCTTAATTTCTTTCTTCAGTGTTGTGTAATTTTCTGAGTACAGGTCTTTTACCTCCTTGGTTAGGTTTGTTCCTAGGTACTTTATTTTTCTTGTTGCTATAACAAATGGATTTTCCCCCAATTTTTTCCCCTTTCTCCCTCCCTTCCCCTCTATAAAAATAATTAAAACAAAAACTTAAAAAAAAATCTGTTTGGTTTCCCTGTGAATACATTGACTGGGTAGTGGGGAAGTGGAACTGAAACTTTTTAGGTAGCAAGGGTAAGTCCTGAGAATCCAAATTACCTTGACTGACCATATTCTGTTTTTGTTTTCAATTTAGGGAGAAGAAAAACATTGCTTTTTTAAAATACATATAAACAGTAGAAGGTAAAACAAGAACAGTGATAAAAATGCATGCATGGCTACTTAGAATGATTAAGAAAAGAACAACCAGCCCTGGCTGGCATAGGTCAGTGGATTGAGCGCTGGCTGCGAAGCGAAGTGTCGCATGTTCGATTCCCAGTCAGGGTAAGTGCCTGGGTTGCAGGCCATGATCCCTAGCAACCGCACAGTGATGTTTCTCTCTCTCTCTCATTCTCCTTCCCTTCCCTCTCTAAAAATAAATAAATAAAATCTTTAAAAATATATGTATTTAAAAAAATCTCTTTAAAAAATGAAAAAAGAAAAGAACTCTTTTAGCTATCCTACCAAATCCTTTTTTCAGTTTAAAACATCACTTTTCACAAAGCATCTTTCTCAAAATAAATATGCTCATTTATAGGTAACTATTACTCTTCACTTAACAATGACAATTGGGCAGGGGGTGGGTACAAGGTGGAGGGGAATGAAGGGGAGAAAAAATGGGACAACTGTAATAGCATAATCATTAAAATAAACTTTAAAAAAATGACAATGATTCTGCTTAAAATTCAAAAGAAATATTCCCTTAACTAAAAAAACAGACATAAAATAAAAGCAAAAATAATCTTATGTTCAATTAAACCTACTATATTAAGTTAATCAAATCATGTCCAATAAAATTTAGCCAATATGTTTTAGAACATTAGTAATTTTACAGTGATGTTTCACCATTTTAAATTAGTAAACAATAGACTATTTAGTGTTCAATTTAGAAACAAAGACTGGTTGTTACATGAATTACCTTAGAAATGCTATGATATATATACTAATCAGTACTAATTTTTCTACACTTCCTAGTGTATTTAAGTTTAACTGAATATCTGTAAACAAACTTGAATCTGTGAGAGAAAATAAGTATTTTTACCCACCTAAAAAAAAATCCCGGGTAGTATTAAGGTTTATTTTCCTTTGTAAATTTTATTTAAACTTCCAAAAGTAAAACAGTAGGAGTACACACACATACACACACAAATTCATTAAAATGCAAATTTAATCATGCCTGTGCATCTAAAAGGCAGGATCAAAATATTACACAGGCAGGAAGGTACCAACATTTTAGCTGAGTGATTTCACATACAGGGACTTATAAAATATTTCACACTGGACACAAACCATGCATATGTCTGTGTATATCAGTTTACTCAAACTATGAAAGAATGGTGTTAGACAGTCAGTAGGTTTGCAAGGGTGAAATCCCTTGAATGGCAAAGGGAAGAGATTAGAATTCATTTCAACAATATTAAGATATTTCACTGACAAAAACAGGGTAACAGTGGTATACTGGTCCAAAGTCCATGTGCCCAACGCTTTGAAAAGCCAAATCTCAAAATATCAGAGTTTGGAGTTAGGAAAGGTTTACTAATTGAGAAGAAGCCAAATGAGAGGACAGGGGCCCTAGTTCTCAAATCCATCTTCCAAAAGTGCAGAGTTCAGGCTTCTTTTATGCCAAGGGAAGGGGAAATGAGAGGGGCAAGAGGGAACTGACCACCACAGACATTGGGAGCCAGCCAGCAGGTATCTAAGGATGCGTGTGCTAGTTAATATGAATGCAGTCATAAGGTTCCTGCCAATCTTTGATAACCAATAAATACTTCTCTCATCTCGTCAGGGAAAGCACTTTCTGGTAAGGACCTGTTTTTATAATACTCAAGCTGCAAGCGGAATTTCTCTAATGATTAGCATGTCTATACACAAGACTAAGCAGAAGTTATTAGACTGAAGGCCATGAGAACAGAGCAGACTTCAACAAGATGGAGTCAGAGATTGAGCATTTCACTTTGTTAAACATTAACTTGTACATGTCTTGCCTCTCATGTTTTAAGGTTAAGGTGAAAACAGAACAACAGTGTTAATTACACACATCATAAAAACTTCATTGAAGTGTTACTATGCAAGAGAAAGAAGTGTAGATATTCTGGTAGATACAACAAAGAATCAGAAACAAAATAAGGTGTTCTTGATTACTGGAAAATATTCAGAGTCCCTTTACAAAAACCAGCTACCCTCCAAAACACTAATAAACCATGAACTGTTATTATTGTACTTCTCTACTTTCTGTTTCATAATCACTCTGCTCTCTTAAATTTCTTTAGGCTATTACTCCAATACAAAAAACATAACCTGTCAAGAACTGTTATTGTTATTCTCTGAATTTTTTTTTTTACTTCATTACTGTCAAGAGAACCATCATCTTGCCAATAACACAAGCTTGCATGTGGGCTTTATCTCCTCATATCCAATCTACCAGCAAATTCAGCTTTTTTTGTTGTTGTTCCAGCTGAAGTTGACTGTAGTAGACATTTTTCAAAATAGTCTTTTAATCACAGCTCCTGAATGACTACACCTGAACTATTACAATAGCCTCTCAGTTTTACTAACTTCAGCTTCTCTAACAGCCAATTAATTTTACACAGCAAAAAAATAGTTTGAGCATATTACTTCCTGCTGGAAGCTCAGAAAAGTAAATGTATAATCCATAAAAAGCCCTTTAGCCCAGTGCTTGCTTAGCCTGGAAGAAGTACCCATCATTGCTATCAATGTGACACTTAATTACTTAGAAATGAAATGAAAGCTCTTAATCATGTGATGATAAAGTCTTTTTATAAACTGTACCCATTCATATCTCTCCTGGCTTACCAAACATTAGTAGGCTTCTGAAACCTCTTCTAGGTCTACCTGTACACTTCCTTGTAAAACGGAGTTTTGGCAAAACCCTACTAAGTCAGTTTAAAAAGACGCATGCACCACCACACCTTGCCAACACCTGATCAGGTTCCCCATCCTCCAAAATCTGATCACTATGGCCTGTCTTCAGCGAGGTCTTGCTAGGTCAGTTTAGGGAGAATTCCCCCTTTACCCTAATGTTTCCTCTTAGTAATGTTCCATCCATTGATGCCCTGCATCTTGGCTATAAATTCCCATGCTGTATTTGGATGAGGCCAATCTTTCTCCACTTATAAAATCCCATTGTAGTGGTCACTACATCTATCTTGATGACCCTGAATAAAGTTAGCTTACCATCTTATACAGATGTCATTGTATATTTTTTTCTTTAACGTTAGTGAACTGTTCAAGACTTGCTCCCCCCTATCCCAGTGCATAATCTACTCCTTTTCTAAATATGCCCTACACTCCTTTTCAAGAGCTTTTTTCCTTATAAAAAAAATTATACTAAAATGCTGTGACTGCACAATACTTTCTGATTCAGTGCCTTTGACTTGTCTCATTATTTAATAGGTATCTTTTTCATTATTTAGAAACATGGCTTACATTATAGAACAGTACTTAAAAAATGCATATATGCTTCATGTTTCTAAAAGTTTACCACCTTTTTTTGTAATTGTGGTAAAACATACATAGAACTGACAATTTTAATCATCTTTAAGTGTAGAGTTTGGTAGCACTCAGTGTATTCAAACTCTTGTGCAATCTATCCCATGAACCTCAAGGTCATCCTTGCTGTACCATATGACAGGATTTTCTTCCTTTTCAGGTTAAATAATGTTCTGCTGTATGTATTTACCACATTTTGTTCATCCCTTCATCCATTCATAAGCATTTAGGTTGTTTCTGCCTCTTGGCTATTGTAAGTAGCTATGAATTTGGGTGTGTAAATACCTCTTTGAGATCCTGCTTTCAATTATTTTGGATAAATACCTAGAAATGAAATTGCTAGATCATATGGTAGCTCTACTTTTAATTTTTTGAGGGAACACCATGCTGTTTTCTATAGTAGCTGTACCATTTTACATTTTCTCCAGCAGTATACAAAGCTTCTAATTTTTCCACATTGTTGATAAGAGTTATTTTGTGTTTTTTTTTAAGATTTTATTTATTTATTTAGAGAGAGGAAAAGGTAGGGAGAGAGGGACAGAAATATTGATTGGCTGCCTCTAGCATGTGCCCCAACCAGGAACCAGGCCTGTAACCCAGGAAAGTACCCATAATTGAATCGATGACCTTTTGTTTTTGGGGACAATGTCCAACCAACTGAGCCACACTGGCCAGGCCTGTTTCTTTTTTTAATAGTAGCTATCCAAATAGGTGTGAAGTGGCATCACACCTGTACAAAGATTTGCATTTCTTTAACAATTATTAATGTTCAGTATCCTTTCATAGGCTTGGCCATTTGTATATCATCTTTAGATAAACATCTATTCATTTTTTACCTTTTTTTTTTTAATCCTTACCTAAGGAAATATTTATTGATGAGAGAGAGAGAGAGAGAGAGAGAGAGGGGGATCAATTTGTCGCCTCCCATTTGTGCCCAGACCAGGGATCAAACCTATGACCTTTTTGGTATATAAGACAATGCTGCAACAAACTGATCCACCCACCTAGGGCCTTTCCCATTTTTTAGTTGTCTTTTTGTTGTCGAGTTAAGAGTTCTTTATATATTCAGGATATTAGCTCCTTTTCAGATATATGACTTGAGAGTATCTTCTCCCATTCTTTTAGTTGTCTTTTCATTCTTTTGATTGTGTCCTTTGAAAGTTCTTAAGTTTGATGTAGTCCCATTGGTCTATTTTTGCTTTTGTTACCTGTTTTTGCTGTTACATCCAAGAAATCATTACCAAATCCAATATCATGAAGCTATATTTTTTCTTCCATGGCTTTTATAATTTTAGGTTATTAGGTTTCGACATATAATCCATTTTGAGTTAATTTTGTATATGCTGTAAAGTAAGGTTTCAATTTCATTTTTCTGTATGTGGATATTCAGTTTTCAAATGCCATTTGTTGAAGAGGCTGTCTTTCCCATGTAAAGTGGTCTTGGCACCCTTTGTTGAAGATCATTTGACCATCTATACACTTGGGTTTACTTCAAGATTTTCTAGTATATTACATAGGTCTGTATGTTTGTCTTTATGTCAGTATCATGCTACGATGATTACCGTAGCTTTGCAGTAATCTTTAAAGTATTTAAAAATTCCATCTGCCTAAAACACTAAATCTCAACTTGAATTGGTTAGTAGTACCTAGTCATCCTTCAGCCTATAATTATACCCCCTTTGGAAAGTCTTCCCTGACCATTCCACCATCTCCTCAACACTCTTATATACACCTCCTTTCTGTGAACTCCCACTATACATTGTACTTCCCCTATCACAGAACTTCTTTTTGCTTTATTATAATTGCACTATGACTCCCAGGGGTGATGATTTCTGTGATAAAGCCCTCATCTATCATGTTAGCTCTCACCTCCCCATCTCCTAATAAAGTGCTTGACCTATAGTAAATGACTAAAACACATGATAAAAACTGAATGACAATAGAACATACTAAGCTGGTAAAAAGAATGGATATAGACTATGTACTGATTTAGAAAAAAACTCCCAAGATATATAAATTAAAATAATCAAGGTGAGTAACCATGTTTATTGTATGCTATCATTAATATTTTAAAGGGGGGAAAATATCTTCATATAATTTGCATATGTGTGTGTTTCTCAAAAAACACAAAAGAAAATATTAAAACTGATTATTCTCTGGGGACCAGGTGGGAATTGGATAAATATGGGTCAGGGAGACCCATAGGTTCCTTCGAACCTTTTCACTGCATATATTTTTTTATACTTTTAAAACCATGTGACTTAATCCCTATTTATTATATTAAGTCTAACTTTTTAAAAGTGAATGAATAATACCTTTAAAAAGAAAACACAGCATTTCTTCCCTCCATCTTATAATAAATGAAAACCAAAATGAACGTAATCTGTACCTTAAATTTTACTTTCAAACCCAGAGTCACCCTACCCCCCTGGCAAAGAACCACAGAGATTAGTTACTTTGTTAATAAACTGTTTTTTTAGTATAGTAAAATCAAGTGGCATTTTAAGTTATTCTTTGAATACTCTTTCTAAAACCATGAGCTGTTTATATACCACATACTGAATAAATATGAACTGTTTATTCCTTAGAGACATGTGCACATACTAGCTTTATAAGATGTGGTAGCTAGCTTTCAAGGTGGCCTCCAATGACCCTCGTACCCCCATATATAAGGGTATTCAACCCTTGTATCCCCTCCCACACAAAATTATGGCTAGCCTATGTGAACAATAAATACAATAAGGCAGAGGGGAAAGGTCACAGAAGACACTGCAGCTTCCACCTTGATGTCTCTTGGATCATGAACGCAGTCTGGGACAGACTACTCTTTGTCATAAAGACATTCAGGGAGCCCGTAGGGAGGTCCATGTAGGGAGCCACTGAAGCCTCACTCTAACAGCCAGAAACAACTTGCCAGCATGTGAGCCACTTCAGAAGGGGGTTCTTCAACCCTAATCAAACCTTTAGATGACATCTGACTGCAACCTCACAAAATACTCAAATACAACCTCACAACTTCACTCCTCCCCAATCCCTTCTGATAGAAACTATAAAAGATATTCATTGTTGTTTTAAGTCAGTACATTTTAAAGTAGTTACGTGGTAATAGATAACTGAAGAGTTTGTTCTCAAATAACATTTTCCTTTATACTCTATAGTTTCCTTAAACTCTTTAACTTAAAAGACACATAAAAATAATCCTAACTACCAGGTCAAATAAACCTAATAAACAGCCTCAAATTACAGAATCAGGTAGGCTTGGGACACAGAGTTTTGAATAAAACACTGACTGCCACACACACACACACACACACAGTTTTGGGAACCCCTAAGGTGAACTCCTAATGGGTGGTAACACTTATGGAACTGATGTTGTGGAAGTCATTTAAATATTTTTTTCCCAAAACACACACACTAATTTTAAAACAAGTACTATGTTCTATGTTTCTTCTAAGGAGAAAAATGTCTGTCCAGGAAACTTTAAAATTGAGACACACTATAAGCTGTGTGTAAGTGTGAATAGAAAGGCCACATTGATGAGTGCATCATGCTGCAGACAAGCAAAAAAGTATAATCAGAAGATTGTGATGGCATTTGTGCTATATAAAAGTTCCAGCTACCAGAAAAATTGGATTGTAACACCTGTCCTAAAGGTTTCAGGTAGCTGATATTTTATAGTACTTTTTCATAATGTAATAGCACAATGAAAAGCAACTGGAAATATAGAGATTTTTATGTGTTTAATTCAAAGGACTAAGACTACTGCACTTTTATTTATAGGTTTTCTGATTATACTCAGATGTCACTTTTAAATGATGACAGTTTATCTGCACTGTTTCTATACTGCTGCTTTATTTTATAGTAGAGCTGTAGGAAAGAAACTACTTGTTTAGATAAATAGTCTTTATCTAAAGGGCTCTTGTCGTACTTCCCAATTGAGGTTTCCTCCCTGAAACTCAGATTAACAGCAATCTGACTCCTGGTTGAGTAGCAAAGTATTGTGCATACTGATAAACCTAGTATCACTCAGGTAAAATTTTTTTTGGAAAAGAGTAACACCAAATAAGTGGTCTATTTACTTGAACTCTTTATTCATGATCACAAAATAATGGCAATTTAAGCATTAAGCTCATAATATAAATACATGCCTATAAACAACCATAGCAAGTTAAAATACAAGACATATTTTGTAGAGTAAGGAATTTATTTTCCTGCCTATTCATACAAAATTTTTACCATAAGAGAATTTTTCATTAACTCATAAAAAATCAGACTGAAAATAAGCTTTATAATCACAGACGTATGGAAGAAACCACATTGAGACTAGTAGGGAGTGTGGAGGTATATGAAGGCTGGCTGGGCTACTACGGGCAGCAACTCAAGTCCTAGGGGACATCTCAACGGCCCCTGGGGTCTCCTCCAAGAAGTGTAGGATCTAAACCCCAAGCTAGGCTTCCCAGCCTAGAGTACCAGAACTGGGAAGGGAACCCAAATAACATCCAGCTGTGATAAGCAGCATGGTTTCAGTCTGCCAAGGAGAAATAACTAGAGATACAGACAGTCTCTTAAAGGGCCAACACACAAAATTTCACTTCAGCCACTTATCTTGGGAGGGTTGCAGAGGGAGGTACAGAGTGGACTAGAGATGTGTGAATAGAGTCTGGAGTTGGTGGCTCTGGGGAGACAACTGAAGGAGCAGCTACTAGGATCCCTGTGTTGAGTCATTCCCACACTGCAGAAGCCACCTTTCTCAGGCAGAGCACTACCGTCCACGTGGCATCAGCCTGAGGGGAAGCAATAGCCAGGCCCACAGGAATTACTCTGCCCCACCCTGTGGAGCTTAAACCCTGCTGAGGAGTACAGCTAGAGGCTCTTCTAGTGATTAAGCCTAAAAGACAGCCTGTATGTGCAGGCAGACCTCTGGATATTTAAGACCCTCTACCAAACTGGGTGCTGGTAAAAGCCAACCTTGGTGCATAGCTTGGTTCTTTCTGTATGCACCAAGGTCCAACAGAGAGAGCTGATCAACTGTGCATCACTGATAGCTCCAAATGGGTTGCACAAGCAACTTCTGAAATAGGCATGCACCAGAGTCTTTGCAGATCTACATAAGGGGGAGGGGAGAAAATATGGAATTTATTAATTAAAAAATGTGTATTTAGCCCTGCCTGGTGTAGCTCAGTGGATTGAGCGTGGGCCTGTGAACCAAAAGGTTGCTGGTTCGATTCCCAGTCAGGGCACACGCCCGGGGTTGTGGGCCAGATCCCTAGTAGGGTATATGTGAGACACAACCACAATTGATGTTTCTCTCCTTCTCTCCTTCCCTTCCCCTCTCTATAAAAGAACTAAAAATAAATAAAATAAAAAATATGTATTTATTCTCACATGTTTAAATTTCAGTCACCTTTAAAATACTTTCCATTTGATACAATATACCTATTGAGACATTTTTTCCACAGCTCAAAACACTTTGAACTCATCAATTTTCATGTCTTTTAGTGCTTCTGCCATTTTTTGTTTTACCTCTTCCACATGAGAAAAACATTTCCCTTTAAGGACTTTTTTCATCAAGGGAAACAAAAAAAGTCACTTGGGGTGAGACTGAGTGAAACAAGAGGGTGAGGCACCAGGGTCATATTGTTTTGAACAAAAACTGCTTAATAGCACAGTGTGGGCAGGTACACTTATAAATCACCCATCAGGAAATGGGCAAACACACTAAAATAGTCCTCAAATAAAAATTCACTGAAGCCAAACACAGCCTCTCACAACAATGCCAGCTGGAACACTGTTAGAGATGGGTTCCTAGAAAACTCACCTCATGGGCAGAGCCTGTACTACAAGAAGATAATTCTGGTTTATTTTTCTGCCCCACACCTTGTAGAAACAAATACAAAGAGTCAGCCAAAGTAGGAAGACAAAGAAAGAGGCCCTAAATGAGAGAACAAGAGAATTCACCAGAAGAGAGCTAAGTGAAATGGAAGCAAGGAATTTTCAAATATAGAGTTCAAAGTAATTATTATCAGGATGCTCAAGAGCATGGAAAAAAGACACGAAAACCATAAAAGGGGCCAGTCAGAAATAAAGAATACAACAGCTGAAATAAATAATAAATAAATAATAGACTCAAAGGAATAAACAGTAGGTTAGATGAAACAGAGAATTAAATCAGTGATTTGGAAGACAAGGCAGAGAAAAATATTGAATCAGAGCAGCAAAAAGAAAAAAGAATCTTAAAAAATGCAGACAGTTTAAGGCACCTTTAAGACAACATTAGCATAACAACATCCACATTATGGATGTAACTGAAGAAGTGATAAAGCAAGGGACTGATAACCTATATGAAGAAATAATGGCCAAAAAATTATCTAACCTTATGAAGAAAAAAGACATACAAGTCCAGTAAGTGCAGAGAGCCCCAAACAAGATGGGCCCAAAGAGGCCCAGAGCAAGACACATATAATTAAAATGACAAAGCTTAAAGACAAGGAGAGAATACTTTACAAACTTCAAGAGAAAAGCATTTAGTTACCTACAAAGAAGCTCCCATAAGACTATCACCTGATTTCTCAACAGAAACATTTACGGCCAGAAGGCCAGACTGGCATAAAATATGCAAGGTGATGAAAGGCAAGGACCAATGTTACTTTACCCAGCAAGGCTATCATTTAAAATTGAAGAGAAAGTCTTCCCACACAAGAAAAAGCTAAAGGAGTTTGTTAACACCAAACCAGTATTGCTACAAATAATAAAGGACTTGCTTTAAGAAGAACAAAAAAGAAAAAAATACAAAGAAAATTTGTTTAAAAATGTCAATAAATACATATGTATCAATAATCACTTTAAATGTAAATGGCTTAAGTGCTCCAATCAAAAGATATAGAGTAGCTGAATGGATAAGAAAGCAAGATCCATATACATGCTGTCTTCAAGAGACCCACCTCAGAATGAAAGATACACATAAACTAAAACTAAAGGGATGGAAAAAGATATCTCATGAAAGTGAAAAAGAAAAAAAAAAGCTGGGATAGCAATATGTAAATCCAACAAAATTGACTTTAAAACCAAGGCTATATAGTAAAAGACAAAGAAGGATGCTACATAATGATAAAAAGACCAATCCAACAAGAGGATATAACCCTAGTAAACATTTATGCAAATCAAATCTTGACAAACATAAAGGGAGAGACTGACAGAAATACAGTTATATTAGGGATTTTAACACCCCATTGACTGCAATGGATAGGTCTTCTAGACAGAAAATCATAAGGAGACAGACAACAGCCTTAAACTAGATCAAATGGATTTAAATGATAAAATATGTTCAGTACATTTTCACCCCAAAGCAGCAGAATATACAATACATTCTTTTCAAGTGCACATGTAATGTTTCTATAGTAGACCACATGTTAGGGCACAAAACAAGTTTCAACAAATTTAAGAAGACTGAAATCACATCAAGTATCTTCTCTGATTATAATGCTATGCAACTAGAAATGAATCACAAGATGAAAACTGAAAAATACGAGATACACAAAGACTGGAAAGCTAAATAACATGTTATTAAACAATGAATGTGTTAACAAGGAAGAAACCGAAAAACACCTTGAAACAAAAGAAAATGAGAACACAACAACCCAAAATCTGTGGGACACAGGGAAAGAAGTCCCAAGAGCATTACTCACTCACAGCATTATAGGCTTATCTCAAGAAATAAGAGAAAAGCTCAAATAAGTAATCTAATTTTACACTTAAACAGTCCAACTTTACATTTAAAAGAACTTGAAAAGAACAACACACCAAGCCCAAAGTGAGTAGAAGGAAGGAAATAATAAAGATCAGGGCAGAAATAAGTGAAATAGAGTCTAGAAAAACAATACAAAAGAACAATACAAAAGAGCAACAAATCCAAGAGCTAGTTCTTTGAAAAACCAAACAATATTGACAAACTTTTAATCAGACTCATCAAGAAAAAAAGAAGAGAACCCAAATAAATACAATTATAAATGAAAGAGAAGAAGTAACAACTGACACCAAAGAAATGCAAAGGATTGTAAAAAAAATATTCCGAACAACTATGTGCCAATAAACTGGACAATCTGGACAAAATGGATAAATTTGTAGAAACATACAATCTTCCAAACCAAATCAAGGAGAATCTGAATAGAGAAATTACACCTCATAAAATAGGAGCAGTAATAAAAAAACTCCCAAAAAACAACAGCCCTGGACTGAATGACTTCACAGGTGAATTTTATCAAACATTCCCAAAAGAACTAACACCTCTCCTTCACAAACTATTCCAAAAATACTCAAAAGGAGGGAAGACTCCCAAGCTCATTTTATGAGGTCAGCATTATCCAAATTCCAAAACCAGAAAAGACACTACAAAAAAAAAATTATAGGCCAATATTCCTAATGAACATAGATGGTAAAATCATCAACAAAATGTTAGCGAACCAAATACAGCTGTACATCAGAAAGATCATACGCCATGATCAAATGGGATTTATTCTGGGTTAGAACAACATTCACAAATCAATAAATGTGACATACCACATAAGCATTATGAAAGATAAAAACAATATAAACATATCAATAGATGCAGAGAAAGCATCTGATAAAATCCAGCACCCATGTACGATAAAAACTCTTAGCCAAGTGGGATTAGAGGAAACATACCTAAATGTAATAAAGGCCATATATGATGAACCCACTGTGAGTGTTGCCCTTTAGATCAGAAACATACAGGGATGTCCATTTTCACCTCTCTTGTTCAACATAGCACTGGAAGTCCTAGTCACAGCAACAGACATGAAGGACATATAAAAGGCATCCAAACTGGAAAGGAAGAAGTAAAACTGTCATTACTTGCAGATGACATGATACAAAGAGAACACTAAAGATCCCACCAAGAAACTACTGGAACGAATAAAAGACTTCAGTAAAGTAGCAGGATACAAATTAATATCCAGAAATCAATTGTATTTTTATATGCCAATAATAAACTATCAGAAAGAGAGAGTAAGAAAACTTCCCATTCACAATTGCTTCAAAAAATAAAATACCTAGGAGTAAATTTAACCAAGAATCTAAAAGACCTGTACTCAAAAAAAATATGACACTGACAAAAGAAACTGAAGAAGACATAAATAAGTGTAAGCATATACTGTGTTCATGAACATGAAGAATTAACATCATTAAAATGTCCCTACTGCCCAAAGCAATTTATACATTCAACAAAATTCTTATCAAGATACCAATGATGTATTTCACAGAACTAGAACAAATATTTTGAACATTTATATAGAACCACAAAAAATCTTGATAGCTACAGTGATTTTGAGAGAGAAGAACCAACATGGAGAAATCACACTACCTAATACCAAACTATACTATGAGGCCATTGTAACCAAAACAACATGGTACTGGCACAAAAACAGACACAGGGATGAATGGAACAGAATACAGAGCCCAGAAATAAATCAATACATTTAGAGTCCATTAATATTTGACAGAGCAGCAAGCACATACAATAGGCTAATGATAGTTTATTCAATAAAAGGTGGTGGGAAAATTGGAAAGATATGCAGAGAAAAATAAAACATGATCACCTTCTTAGGTCACACATTTGAATAAATTCAAAATTGATTAAAGAATTAAATGTTAGATTCAAAACCATAAAATCCTGGAAGAAAACATAGGCAGTAAAATCCTAAACATTACTCATAGCAATAATTTTTCTGCTATAGCTCCTCAGGCAAGGGAAATCAAAGAAAAAGTGAATAAACACGACTACATCAAACTAAAATATTTTTGCAAGGCAAAGGAAACCATCAAGAAAATAAAAAAGACAACCTACTAAATGGGAGAACATACTGGCCAATAATTCCGATAAGTGGTTAATATCAAAAATTTTTAAGGTACTTGTAAAATTCAACACCAAAGACAAAACAAAAAAAAACCAACAATAACCCAATTAAAAAATGGGCAAAGGACCTGAATAGACACTTCTCCAAAGAGAACATACAGATGGCCAATAGACATACGAAAAGATGTTCAACATCACTAATGATCAGAGAAATGCAAATTAAAACCACAATGAGATACCATTGCATATCTGTCAGAATGGCTATCATCTACAAATCAACAAACAAGTGCTGGCAAGGATATGGAGAAAGGGAACCCTTTTGCACTGTTGGTGGGAATGCAGACTGGTGTAGCCACTGTGGAAAACAGTATAGTCATCTCAAAAAATTAAAAATGGAATTGTCTTATGACCCAGCAATTTCTCTTCTGGGAATTTATCCAATAAAACCCAAAACACTAATTTGAAAGAACATAAGCACCCCACGTTCATTTGCAGCAGTATTTACAATAGCCAAGATTTGGAAGTAGCCCAAGTGTCCATGAGTAGATAAGTGGATAAAACAGCTATGGACATTTACATAATGGAATATTACTTGGCCTTAAAAAAGAAAGAGATGTTTATCCTGTATAACAATATGGGTGGACCTAGACAGCATCATGTTAAGTGAAATGTGACAGTCAGAGAAAGAAAAACACCATATGATTTCACTCATACATGGAATCTAATGAACAAGCTGAACTAACAAACAAAATAGAGACACACTTATAGAGAGCAGGCTGACAGCCCCCGGGGGCAGGGTGGTGGTGGAGGGATTCAGCAAAAAGTAAAAAGGCCTCATGGACAAGGACAACAGTGTGTTGACTACAATGGGGAGGGGGTGGGTGGAGGTAGAAGGGGTATAAGGTAGATAAATGGTAATGGAAAAAGATATGATAAAGAATAAACTATTAAAGAAAAAGAATAAAGGAAGAAATAAAAGAGATATCAGATCCTTTTAAGTTTATTACATCATCTACTCTTACAGGAGCTTTGCCAGATAAACATTGTATTATTAACATCTCATACAGTCATCACTTTATCATAAAAGACTGCCTGTGGTTTTAGATTTAGATTTATTTTTAGATTTAAAGGTTTATCTTAAAGCTAATATACCCAAAGAACAAAGAGGTAATGGTGCCTTATTTGTAAAAGTAACATTAAAAACATTTTTGATAAAAATAGACACTTAGGATTCAATAATAATAATGTTAACTTTTTATCTTCATGTTGTATTTTTAAAGTTAGACTCTAATATATTTTTTAAATGAGAATTCAGGCTTTGCTTCCCAATTCTTTCACAGATAAAATTCTAAGGAATTTGCAAGCCCTGTATAATACAGTATCTCCCAAAATTCTGGCCACCAACCAAATATAAGATAATTGTATGGGCCTCAAGGACGAGGGCCAGGGGACATGGAATCAAGTAAGCAAGTTATTTCACCTTCCTTCTATTTTAATTCCTCAGACTACATCAGGAAGTCTTAGACTGGTGTTACCATCACCTCTATAATTTTTCCTAATTTCCCTTTTAAAGAAAAAAAAACAGTAAATATCAAGCTACAGTCTTCAGCAATAAATTAATTCTACGTAGAATTGAACCACAATGTTTTGTTTCAGTCATTTTCATCTCTATGTCTACCTTCTATTTATGGCACATAATAATTGCTTTTTATTTATGGTGGTTATTTCAAGTTTTCTTTAAAATATTTTAATAATCACATTGATATAAAAAATATTAAGGAAATAAGTATTCAAGGAAGATGCAGTTGTGGCCAGAATTTTGAGGATGATATAAAAATGACTGAAGTTTGACACTGCCCTTAAATGACACACTAGAACAGACGAAGTTAATTGATACCTTCAGAGCATTTCATCCCCCAAAAGCATAATATATGTTCTTTTAAAGTGTACACAGATCATATTTTAGGACAGACCACATGTTAGGACATGAAACAAGTCTTAATAAATGTAAGAAGACTGAAATCATATCAAGTATCTTCTCTAACCACACAGTATGAAACTATTTAGAAATTATAAGAAAAAAACTGAAAAACACCACAAACACATGGAGGTTAAATAACATGTTATTAAACAGTGAATGGATTAACAATGAGATCAAGGACAAAATCAAAAGATACCTTGAGACAAATGAAAATAAAAACATGGTAACCCAAAAGCTGTAAGACAGAGTGAATGGAGTCCTAATTGGAAAATTCATAGCATTATAGGCCTACCTCAACAAACAAGAAAAATCTCAAACAATTTAAACTTACAATTGAAGAAACTAGAAAAAGATACAAGCAAAGCCCAAAATGACTAGAATAAAGGAAAAAATAAAGATCAAAACAGAAATAAATGAAATAGAGTCTAAAAAAACAATACAAAAGATCAGTGAAACCATGAGCTAGGTCTTTGAAAAGATAAACAAAACTGATAAATCTTTAACCAGTCTTATGAAAAAAAATAAGAGAGAGAGAGGACTCAAACTCAGAAAGAGAAGTAGCTGACACCACAGAAATAAAAGGTATAAGAAAATATTATGAACACTGATATGCCAACAAATTGGACAATGTGGAAGAAATGGAAAAATTCCTAGCAACACATAAAGTTGGAGGAATCACACTGCCTGACATCAAACTATGCTTCAAGGTCATAGTAATCAAAACAGCATGGTACTGGCATAAAAACAGACCTACAGATCACGGGAACAGAATAGAGAGCCCAGAAATAAGCCTATGCTTTTATAGTAAATTAGTATTTGACAACAGAGGCAAAACATACAATGGATTAAGATAGTCTCTTCAATAAACTGTGTTGGGAAATTGGACAGTTATTTGCAAAAAAAAATGAAACTAGACCACCTTTTTACACCATGTACAAGAATAAATTTAAAATGGATTAAAGGCTTAAATGTTAGACTTGAAAACATGAAAATCCTAGAAGAACACATAGGCGGTAAAATCTTGGACATGTCTGCTAGCAATATTTTTTCTGATATATCTGCTTGGGCTAGGGAAACAAAAGTAAAAATAAATGTGACTACATCAAGCTTAAATGTTTTTTCATTGGAAAGGAAACCACCAGAAAAATGAAAAGACAACCCACTGAATGGGAAAATATATTCTCCAATGATACATCTGATAAGGGGTTAAAACCCACAGTTTATTAAGGACTTATAAAATGCAATAATCTTAAACAATCCATAAACAACATGCTTAAATCCGAATAGATGTTTCTCCAAAGAGGATATACAGATGTCCAACAGACATATGAAAAAATACTCAAAGTCACTAATCATCAGAGAAATACCAACTAAAACCACAGAGAAGTATCATCTCATACCTATCAGAATGGCTATCATCAATAAATCAATACACAACAAGCGCTGGCAAGGATATGGCGAAAAGGGAATCCTTGTGCACTGTTGGTAGGAACACAGATTGATGCAGCCACTGTGGAAAATAGTACAGAGGTTCCTCAAAAAATTAAAAATGGAACTGCCTTTTGACCCAGCAATTCCACTTCTGGGTATATATCTAAAGAAACCCAAAATGTTACAGGGTGCAGCCAAGGGTGGGGGGTGGGCAAAAAGGGAGTTGGAATGGGATCCAGAACTCAAGGTGTCCAGGAAATATTAGGATGTTCTCCCCGCTCCCAACAGGTGTGGGTTGGGGAAAGGGGCACATGGAGCAGGAACATGCAGAGCAGTTTTGTACAGTGACAGCTTTGTAGCTACCCTCTGGAATGGTCATTTAACATATCTATAACCTTTAACTGGTTACATAGATATGTTATAGCTGTGGCCATGCTCTGAGCCAGGGGGATGGAATTAACTTCCCCACCAAGACGTAACTGGGGGGCAGATCCCCAGAGTGACAGCACCTGCATGGGAGCTTGGAGAAGACTGGCTCCATGACATGGGGCCACACCTGTCAAGACCCAAGATGATAGCTCAGTAAAGCTGTAAGGATATGGGAGTGCTGGCAAGTGTAGCTGATTGTGGGAGGAGTCGAAAATGGGGCTGCAGAGGAGGACTGGTGCGGAGATTTAAACCAGACGTGGCAGCCATTGGCGAGAGGACCACAGCCAGTGCAGGAGGAGAGAATCACTCCGTCTTTAGTAGAGTGGGGGCTTCCGCGCAGCCCCGTGAGGGAGAATCACTACACGGCTTTAGCAGAGATTCGGGTGACACAGCTGATGGTGCCAGGAACCGAGGGAGGCCTACCAGCCAAGATGGATTACTGAGAAGAACTGGGGGCTGCCTGAGCCACAAACTTCTATTTCTTTTTCTGAGATATGGTACCCCAGGCTGGGCAAAGGGGGGAAGGAAGAACTCTGTGTGTTTGTGGGTGTTTTAAGGGACTTTGGGATTTTGATGAAGACATTAGGTCACTACTTTAAGTCTGTACAGCATTAAATAAACATTTCCTTTCCTTTTCACAAATCTCTGGCATTGAGAGATGTCTTTCCTATAAGGCAGCGGACATAATGAGCCTGGGGGGTTCCTTTTGGTAATTGTATACTGTGCCCACCTTGGCCCCTGTGTGTGTGGGTGTGTTCTGTAACAAAAAAACTAACTTGAAAGGATATATGCTCCCCTATGTTCACTGCAGCATTATTTACAATAGCAAAGCTATGGCAGCAACCCAAGTGTCTATCAATAGATGAGTGCATAAAAAAGCAGTGGTACATATATACAATAGAATATTACTCGACCATTAAAAAAATGAAATTTGTGGCAGCATAGAAATAAGTCAGAGAAGACAGATACTATATGATTTCACTTATGTTTGGAATCTAAAGAACAATATAAATGAACCAACAAAACACATTGGACTCATAGATACAGAAAACAGACTGATGGCTACCAAAGAGGAGGGAGTTCAGGGTACTAGGTGAAAAATGTGAAGGGATTGAGAAGCACAGATTGGTAATTACTAGTCATTGGGATAAAAAAATACAGCATATGAAATATACCGTATTTTGGCGTATATAATGTGCACCCACAGTTTTAGCCCAAACTTTCAGGGAAAAAATCTTTCGTTTCAATTTTGTATTTATTTTTCAATTTTTTAATTCAACTTACAAAGTTCAACAAAACTAATTATCATTTTTCCAGGATATTATTTTGCATACGGATATTGTTATTGCTTTCTAGTTATACTTTTAATGCATAAACATAAATAAAGGAATTAATATTTATATAGATACATAATTAGTACTACCCACATATAATGTACATCCTTATTTTTCCTCAAAAATTTGGGCCAAAAAGTGCACATTATACATGGCAAAATACAATAGTTAATAATATAATAACTGTGCATGGTGCCAGGTGAGTTCTGGAAATATCAGGGGGAACACTTTGTAAAATACATGATTGTTTAACCATTATGCTGTATACCCGAGACTAATACAAAATAATGTTGAATGTAAACTCTAATTTAAAAAAATTAAAAATAGATAAAAATATGACTGGTTTGAGAAATACTACACTTTTCCATTGGGTCAACAAATAAATATAAGTGTCAACTATGAGCATAGCTTTCGTTTCGCCACCATGGCCAAAAAAGGATGTTCAGACAAATGTATTTGGAAAATCAGGAGAAAAGGAAATTACTTCAAAATGAGTTAACCAAAAACAGGATTCATAGACATGGTGGCATTTGAGCTAGGACTTGATAGATATGATTTAGTCATGTAGAGACAGCATTTGAAGAGAACAAAAGCCTAACGATACAAGCCTAAGTGGTGGCAACTTTTAAATCTTGATTTTGGTGGTGGTGACATGGGTGTGTACATAATATACAAAAAAATGAGTGCAATTATATGTAAATATTTCCTTAATAAATTTGATACCATTTCTTTGACCTATGCAATGAAAAGTCATTGAGGTTTCCAGCCTGACTAGCTTCAGTGGGGGATGGGGGAGGTGAGCACAATAAATAGAAAAGGGAAATCACATTTAAAGGTAAGATCAAAAGTACTTATTTCATATAATAAATTTTCATAAAAACTGTTTACAATTACATAAAAATAGCAGCTCTTTATTTCTACATAACAGTTTATTTTCAGGGAGAGAACCTATCTAAATTAAGGTTCACTTATTAAAATTAAATGTTACTACGCCCAACCCCCAACCCCCTCAAACAAAGGAATACAATAATAACACTCATTCCTAACAAAGTAACAAAGAATAAAAGTAGTAGTCACCAGGGTTGTGTGCTAGTGATACCTGACAGAATTTAGCAAAATTATTTAAGATTGTATCTAACACTTAGGTCCTGATGATAGAGAAATTGAGAAACTGTCTTAGAATGTGCCTTTTAACCTCTAATTCTTTTCAATGACCTGACCTCTTAACATTTAGTTATTAATTATTAATTACATTTCAAGTGGCTTTTATTACAATTCATAGTTTAAGAATTCATGACTAGGCAGGGAAATCATTCATAGTAAAAAGTAATGCCATTATTAACAAGTCTTTATTTGTTGGATCTTTATAATGCCATTCTTAATAATGTGACCATAAAATCAAATTCAAAACATGGATTATGGTTGTAAAAAAGCATGAAGAGACTAGAAAAAAAGAAGATACACTTCTGCCATAAATCAAAGCATTAGGTCCACAGAAACCCAGGTGGATCCTTAATATTTTAGTAAGGAAAATGTAAGGCTTTGTCATACCAGTTAGTTGCCACTAGATTTTCATGCCCCAGAAAGCTTAACCTGAAAGCTATGTGGGCACTTTTAGAATTGAAGGGGGACTCAGCTCATGTACTACAATTTTTAAATTGTCATTCTACATACATTAAATTAAGTCAGTTCCTGGAACTGAGGTGAAATGGCATGCAACAAAACCAGTTTTACCATAGGATGATTGCCATGAACAGGTTCCTACAGCAATGATATAAGGGAATGAAACTGAAGGAAACAATGTTATTCAAGACCTTGTTGTAATTATAGTTTAGGAGATGTTAACAGGCTGGCAATGAGAAAACAGGCTCTCTGCCCAAAGTTTAGGAAGCGCTTCAGTAACATTCCCAAGGATTTACATGCATATAAGCACAGGAGTAAAAGTTTTGAGAAGTTCTGCAGTTAAAAGCAAATGAAAAGTTAAATTCTTGATTAAACCCAATGTGCTCCCAAATTTGGGGGGGACAGTGAGCCTATTATTGATACTGTTCAGAGGGAAACCATCGGTTTGGAAAACTCTGATCTTATGAAATTACCTTAAACAGATGACAAAACTGAGGCCTACAGACATCGTAACAGGTTACCAGAACAAAGGACTTGAATGAAATCTCTCATTCCTAGGCTAGAGCTCCTTCCACTAGTATAGGGTTCCTTTGATTTTATATAGTGAAACATTTAATTAACATTTAGTTTACATTTAACATTTTTGTTATGGTGTCGCATTTTCTAGTTTCTGTACTAACTTAGGTGTTTTTACTTCTTCCTTCACAACTCTAGTTCCCAATGATCAGGTCCACCTGGAGATTTGCTATTGTTTAGCAATTCTAGGGAATGATGTAGTTCAGAGTGGTAGCTGAAAGTAATCAATAAAAATAATTTGTACAACTGGTGTTAATTCATTCTTGTTATAAGTCCTGTCAGCACAAAGAATCACAGTGCGTTGTTTATCAGGTGGTGAGTTACTTAGCATCAAATGCTGACATGTTATTTATATTAAAATTAAGATCTTCTGTCTGCATAGAAGAGAGCCAACAACATCGAAATTGAGAGACTTTTGTTTTTCTCTAGTTTAGGGTTTATGTGTCAGGCAGTTTCCTAACGTGTGTGTGATAATAAAAATAAGTTTTGATTACTTTAACTACAATCTCCAAATCAGATTTTTCCAATCTTTATGTTTCTCAAGCTCCATAGGACTCTAAGATAATGTAAGAATAATCAACACAAAGTTTACCTAGCTTTAAAAATGTATAGTTGTGTCAGTCCCCTCCCCATAAGGGTAGGGGAGACTGGAGGAGACTGAGCAAGTAACTATGGTTGTGTTGCAACTTCAAAAGCCTTGAGAATCAAAGGTGATAACTGTTAACAACTTCCTTATGACTAATCTGACTTCCTCTAATAAACTTCTTGCACTCCTTTCCAACCCCCACAAGGACCTTTAACTATGGCTGGCACTCCTGTCACAATATTAAAAGGACCCAACAAATCGATGGCACTGCACGAAGCCTTGATTCTGCCAACAAAGAAGTAACCTCGAGTGCCTCTATCACACAGGTGCGACCTCCCCTCTGGCACTGCACACTTCTCGGCCCCAGCGCCGGAGGCTCTGGACCACTCACCCGACGCCCCGGCCACGCCTGCGGCCACCGCGCCCAGAGCGGCCCCCCAGCCTCCTCTTGACTCCCGCCCGGGGAGCCCCGCGCAACTCCCGCTTCCCGGAAACCGGGGTAAGGCCACCAGGCTCCGCGGCACCAGGCGGGGCCAGGGCGGCAACACCCCCAAACGCCACAGCAACCTGACCCGCGGGGATGGCCCCGCGGCTCCAGAAAGAACCAGGCCGAGGAAGCCACTCTCGGCCAGCGGCTGGCCTCGCGACCGCTTTGGGGGCGGGGATACTGTTACCTGCTGCCAGCTCGGCCGCTCCCCGTCAGCGCCGCTCTCCTGGCAACCGCCGCAGCTACGCGGAGGCCGAAAGCCGGAGGGCCTAGTGACAGCTCCCAGAGTGCACCGCGCCGGCGCCCTCGCCCACGCTGGCGTTGACGTCGACCACCTCGGTCTCCGCCTCCGGTCCTTTCCTCGTCTCCAGCGCTAATTGTTGCCACAGCGCCCTCACGCGGACCTTCAGGCAAGCAGCCCAGGGCCACCAGCTGCGGGAGTGGGCCTGGAAAGGGGTTCGTTTAGGGCAGCAGGTGTTTTCAACTCGCTAGCGCCAGCTCTATCCTGCTAGAGAGTTTGGAGGGATGCTAGGAATTGAAAACAGCTCTTAAATATTACTTAAATAATTATTTAAATATAATTTAAATAATATCTTTGTATTCCTTATAAAGATCTTGAGGCTCAGAGAGTTTAGAAGGCTTGGAAGGTTAGGAAACAAACTGATCAGCTTTGGTCTGTTTGATTCTAAAACTCTCTAAATCACAGTTACTAAAAGTAGGATTGCACTGTTTGCAATGAAATGATTTTTTACGAATATGTAAGTATATAAAATATAATTTTAAAAAATAATCAAACGTCAATTATGTCAGTATTTAAGCACATAAACAGCCTTGAGAATTAAAGGTGGAAGATATGAGTAGAAATCATCACTCTTTAACACCATTATTTGAGATGGAATAGCAGTAAACTTAATTCTTTCAACTGTGTTGCTGAATATTGTGAGGGATAAAGAAATTTGAGAAAGCAACGTGATAAATGTTAAAATTCCAAATATCAATTTTAGAAAAATTGTCTTAAGCTAGTGTCTCTAAGGAAGTGTCTTTATTATTTGGAAAATCTTCCAATGAATGTTTGGTGTGTGGTGATAAGGACATTGAAATTATAAAGTAGACCATGAGTAAACATACAATCTTCTGTATATAAGCATTCACTCTTCTTGTTTTTAAAAACTAATAGACTCTTGTTTTTAAAGAATTCTTATAATGCTAGCATGGCCTTATATTTTAATATGTCCCATTATAAGTACATGTAAATACTTATAAGGTATAAAGTTTGTATCAAACATTCCAAAATTATCTTCTGGTAGTAATGAAATTAAGATTTCTCAGAGTTTTTTACTTCTGCAAAAGCAAATAGTGAATACACATGGAATCATTCTCCTCTTCCTTTTCTCAAAGGTTATAGGGATGGCTAATCCTGTGGTTCATGTTACTGGTTTTACCACACTCTATTCTTCATAGGGAACAGAAAACATACATTTTTGCAATTGTTTACATCTTGGAGTGATCGTGTTTAACTTGAGAAGCAATGCCAAGTCAATCCTGGACATCTGTAGCCTCAAACGGAGGAGAGCTACCAAAGGACCGATTGACCATAGCTCACAAAAATGAGATTATCATTCATAAAAACAAAATAAAACACAAAAAAAGATAAAGTGGATTTGGGGTGGAAAATTCACTTGGGCCTCCAGGGGGAAAGCCGCCCTGTATTGCCTTTGTCCATCATCTCCCTCTCTTCCACCCTCAACCCTATCCACGCTAGCCAAAGGAATGTACACCGAGCCTGATTTTCAAAACCATTTCCAGAGAAACTAACGCATCAGGTCTTGCCCATAAGAAGCAGAGTGGGAGGACAACTGGGCTCTCTCTGCCCACTTTCATTAGCGTTCAGACCCAAAATCTTATTTGAAAATACTCACGCCTCTCCGATCGAGTCATCGAGGCGGCGCGCTCTCCGCCAGGCAGGTGGCGCTGTGGGCTGGATGGCTGTTTCAGCCAAGCTATCTGGTCCCGGAGTCCGGGGCCTCCGCCGCCGCCACAGCCGCTGGTGCAGCTTCTGCTCGGGCTGCACGTGTACTGGCGCTCCCGGACCTGGTGGCTCTGGGTGGCTAGGATCTCTGGCTGGGCGCCAGCCACGGCGGTGGCGGCAGAGATGCACGTGTTCCTGGAGGTACGCAGACAGCTGGAGAGCGCGCTGCTGATCCTGGGGTAAGGCTGGGGGTGAAAGTGTGGGCTCCTAGGCTCAGTGCCTGGCTCGCTTTTCCGCTACTCGGAAAGTCTCCGCCTCCCTAGGAACGACGGTTTTTTTTCAATTTCTTTCCTGTTGCTTAGAGATCTCTCAATTACTCCGAGAGGAGTGCCGCCTCTCCTGTAGTCCCCCCCACCCCGATAATCTCATCATTACCTGGGAGCTTTTTAGAAATGCACCCTCAAGCCCATCAATAGACCTTCTGAATCAGAACTTATATTAATTTTAACATGCTTACCAGAATTCAGATGCATATTAAAGTCTGAGGAGCACTGATGTAAAACACTGATGGCTATGCCCGGCGTTTCCAACAAAATAGTGCGGGGGTGGGAAGCCCCTTCCTTGCGGATTTTTGTTATAAGATACGGGATCACCGAAGTGAGAGCTTCCTGTTTTGTAAATAGAGTGGGTGGGTTTTTTTCCCCTCCCCAAATTGTTCTATGTAGAGAAACTGACACAGTCGTTAAAAACGTGTTTAGTACAATGAGTGACTAACAAAATTGCAGACTTACTGGAGTTCATTCTTTGATTCATGTTCCGAGTTCCAGTGAGAAGTCTGAAAACGATTAACTTGTTATTCACTACATAAACAAGAAAATGTTAGGAAAAAGTGTTCTTTTGTACTATGTGATCCCTTCCCCTGTACCACTGTTTCAAATAAATTAAATGTTAAAATCCTTAAAATATTGTTACACAGCGCCACTCTGAGGTAGACTGGTGCTCAGCTTTCTCTTTTCCTTAAATTGGCCAAAGGTGTGGCAGTTTTGGAATTTGCGTGAGAACTGAATTCAAATCTCAGCGTCTTCACAAAGGTAGAATCATTTAATCTGATTTGTTTTCCACTGTAAAACGGGGATATTTAGTTCTCTTCTATCTCTCAAATCATGAGTTCAGATAAGTATCTTTAATTCCATTTTACTTTGTAGGGTTTGTAGGAACCCAAACCTTACACAAAACAAAACAACTTCCCTACTTCCTTTCATCAAAGGGGCCCTTCAGGGTTCTCTTGGATTAGGAGAAGCTACCAAACAGTTCCCCGAAGTGTTTGTACCATTTTACACTCTCACCAGAAAAGAATGAGAGTTCCAATTGCTTCACATTCTCGTCTACATTGTGTTGTCAGACTTTTTTTTATTGTAGTCATTCTCATGGTATAAAGTGATATCTGGTTGTCATTTTAATTTGCATTCCTTGATTGGGTACCTTTTCATTTGCATGTTGGTTATTCATATATGTTCCTTTGTAAGGTATCTTATAATTTTTTGGCATAAAAAATCAGATTGTTTGTCTTACTGTTGAATTTAAAGGGCTCTTTATATCGTCTGGAGAAAACACCTTTTTCATTTCTGCCATGTGAGTATGTGAATATTTTCTCTCAATCTGTAACTTAAGTTTTTATATTTTCTTCATAGTGCGTTTGATGAACAGAAAATTTTAATTATGAAGTCCAGTTTATTGCATTTTTCTGTAATGGTTATTGTTTTTCATGTCTTAAGAAATCTTTGCCAACCTCAAGGTTATAAAGATTTTTTTCCTGTGTTTATTTTTAGGAGTTAATATAGTTTTAGCATTTACATTTAGGTCTGTGAATATGTCAAATTTATTTTTGTGTTTGGAGTGCGGCAGGGGTCAAATTCTTTTTCTTTTCTCCTCTAAGGATATCCCGTGGTTTCATTGCCATTTGTTAAAAAGACTGTCATTTCTCCGATTGAAATAACCCAGTGTCTTTTCAGAAATCAGTTGACTATACTGTTTGCATGGCATGTCTTTTTCTACCCCTTTACGCTCAATCTGTGTCTTTATATATAAAATTTTTATAGCATATACTTGGTGAAAGTTTTTTAAAACCATTCTGACAATTTTTGCATTTTAATTAGACTTTTTAGTTTATATATTGTTATTTACAGTTAACAAATTACATGATTGATTTTTTTTTGTTCCCATTCTTAAAAGAAATGCTTGTAGCCTTTCATCTTTAGGTATGATGAAGTTGATTTTTGGCTAATCTGTTTGGTAGATTGC
Source organism: Phyllostomus hastatus (assembly GCF_019186645.2). NCBI lineage: Eukaryota > Metazoa > Chordata > Mammalia > Chiroptera > Phyllostomidae > Phyllostomus > Phyllostomus hastatus. Next base: position 37,067,712 of record NW_025333872.1, on the reverse strand, counting down.
ATAGTTCCTTTCTTTTCTAGTTTAAGAGTTTTAATCATGAATAGAAAAAACATTTTGTATAATCATTTCTTCATGGATTGTGATAGTGATATTTTCCCTTTCATCATTATATCTGTTAATTGCACTAGAAAAATCTATTTATGTTAAACCATCTTAGCATTCCAGGGGTAAGTCTAAGCCATTCATTTATTCAATCACAGATATTTACTGAATTCCTATTCTGGTGCCAAAAACTCAGATTCTAAGTCCTGAGTATACAGGTGTGAACAGAAACAACAGCAAAGACAAAAATACTTCCTTTCATTGAAGTTATAGTTTAATAGTGGCAGTGGGTAGGTAGAAAATATACAAAATAAACAAAATGCTCATTGTATTGAATACAGATAAGCACCTGGAAAAAAATAAAATAGAAAAAGGGATAGAGAGAACAATGACAAATGTCGCTTTTGCATTATTCCAAATGCAAAAGCGACATTTGAGTAATAAACTGAAAGAAGTACGGTATGGAACTCTAGGGTACTGGTAAAGACTGTTGTCCTCTGAGTGGGAAAGGGTGCTTAGTTCCCAGGGATGTGGGTGGGCTGGTGGAGCATGTAGTAAACGGTCATACAGTGAATGGTATGCTGGTAAATGTTTAACAGCTTGCTCTCCATGAAAACAAAGCAACCACACAAACACAAACCTCCCTGATTTGCAACACTCACTGATTCCTACGGTGTAAATACTTTCACTGTGTGTGGTGTCAAAACTATCAAAGTGAGTTCACCTGGATTGCAAGATGCCTACAACTTGAACAGCTGGCTCTGGTGAGACCTTTCAGTGGTCTTACACACCACTGAAAGGATGTCAGCTGGTACTCACAGTGAGATACGATATTATTGGACAGTTTCAAGCAAAATATGAAACCTGAAAGAAACCAAGTGAATAGTGGAGAAAGCCTCAAGTTATAAAAGGTGCCAACAACTGGAATTTCAAAAACTTTGTTTTGGATCAGTAGCAAACTTGAGAGGAAGTTGTTGTCATGCCTGAATATGTTACTATGGATTTCCTACAAATAAGGACATTTTCCTACATAACCACTATGCAACCCTCTAAATTGGGAAGTTTGTTACTGTCACCTTATACTCAAACCTTGTTCAAGTTTTGCCAGTCATCGACATAATATCTGTAATAGCAAAAGAATCCAGTTCAGGATCACGCATTGCATTTCATTGCCATGTTTCCTTAATCTTTTAGAATGTGGAAAAGTTCCTCAGTTTTCCTTGACTTTTACGATCTTGACCCTTTTGAAGATTTATGGCCCAGATATTTTGTAGAATACCCATTCATTTGAGTTTGTCTCATATTTCCTTAAAATTAGGTTCAGGTTATACATCTTTGGCAGGAATATGACAGAAATGATTCTTTGTTCTCATTACATCCTATCAGATGGCATGTAATTTTGTTCAATTAAAGTTTGTATTTACTTTGAGATCTTTTGATAGTATATAAATACCCCGTTCCTCATCAGACTTTCATTTTATTCATTTACTTATTTACATCAGTATGGACCCATAGTCCTTTTTTTCCCCCAGGGGGTTTTTAATCAAATTACACCAGATGTGGCCAGTGGTGGTACCTTTAAGATGATTTCTGTGTTTGTCTGACATGTCCCAATCATTTGTTGATTGCTTCTTTACTTTGTTGAACAGCAAGGAGTTCCAGGCTCATCTCATGCTTTCCCTGTTCCAGCCTGCATTAAGTCATTTTCCCAAGGCCCCCTGTTTTGTTTGTTTTTGTTCATTTGTTTTTAAGTAGAAACTGATCTTTAGAGATCGAGATCAAGATCTGGGTGTGAAGTGTGCTCATTACTATTGGGGTGTCACTTTTCCCAAGCCCATTAGTGAACAGAACTAGAGTTGGTGTGTATGTGTATGTGACATATATGTGATATTTATGTGTGAATGTATGTGTGTATTTATTTGTATCTGTATCATACATACACATAATACATATACATCTATATTTATTACCGTATCTGTTTATATCCATTGAAAACCATGATTTTACACTGATATCCCCAATTCCAGTCTGCCACCGTAGGATCCATTCTGGTTTTCTCCCTTTTCCTCTTTGTGACTCTGTTCCCCCATAGTGACCATCCTGGCTTTCGTTATCCTCATGACACATGTAGTCACCTTCCTGCTGTGTAACTCATATTCCACTGATATCCTTTGCATCTTCCTTCTCCCAGCTCAGTGTTGACACTATCCTCACCTGCACGGGCTGATTGGACTGAATGTTGGTGTCTCCTCAAAATTTGTATGTTGACACCCTAAGCCCCAATATGGTGGTATTAAGAGATGGGGCCTTTGGGAGATACTCATTTTAGTTGAGGTTATGAGGGTGAAGCCACCATGGTAGGAGCCGTGCCTGTACAAGAAGAGACACCAAACATTCCTCCCTCTGCAGTCTATGGATACAGTGAGAAGGTGGCCATCTGCAAGCCAGGAAGAGAGCCCTCCATAAGGACCAGACTTGCTGGCAACTTGGTCTTGGACTTCCCACCCTCCAGAACTATGAGAAATAAATATCTTGTTGTTGAAGCCACCCGGTCTATGGTATTTTGTTATAGCAGCCTGAGCTAAGATAGGATCTGAGATCCGCTGCTGAGCTCTGGGGCCGGGGGGGGGGGGGGGGCTGCTCACAGGCAGAGGGCCTCAGATTTCCTTCTCATTTTTCTTGGAATCTGACATCCCTGGTGGGTGGTCTCTTAGCTCATAGACTCTATGGTGGATGCCCTCCTCACCCAGCTGGGTTTCTCAACTTTATCCCAGGCCACTGGGCTTCTCCCACCTTTGCACAGATGCCTGCCTTGCTCAACACTACGTAATTGGCTTAATTTTTCAGGAAGGGTAAGGGGGAGAGCCGTAAGCCAGAGTGGGGGCTTAGGAACCCAGTACTGACCCTCCTGGCACTTCCAAGTGCCAAATGGAAATTTGAAAACCACTGAAGTAGCAAAGTGGGAAAACTATCTTTAGAGCAGTTGTTGGCAAACTATGGCCCGTGGACCAAATCTAACCATGGCCTGTTTTGGTACAGCCTGTGAGCAAAGAATGGGTTTCACATTTTTTTAAAGTGTTGTTAAAAAAGGAAAACATGAAGTAGTATATGCAACAGAGGCTGTATATGACCTGCAGAATCCGAAATATTGACAATCTGGCTTTTATATAAAAAGTTTTCTGACCTCTGCATTAGAGGATTATTATTTCTTAAACTAGACTTTTGATTGCCAGAAAGGGAGTTGAGGGGAGGTAGAAGTAAGAAAAGGTGGGGGATAAATGGCGATGGAAGGAGACTTGACTTGGGGCAGTAAACACACAATACAATATACAGATGATGTGTTGTAGAGCTATATCCCTGGACACATGCGCGGGCGGTGTTAAAGACTCAGTCCCCACAAAAGGGCAGGAGCCAGCTGCCCCCACCCTGCCCCGCCCAGCCCCATCGACTCCGACTCCCATCCCTCCTCCAGTCCTCTTAGCCCCAAATTGGGCCCCCATGCATTTCTGGGCCCCCATTCTGGCTTTCTCCCCCAAGATCCCCCAGCTCCAGGATACACAGAGGGGAGACCACAGAATGCCTCAGAGGTATCTCAGGGGTTGGGAGAACTGGGAAGTTAATACATTACACCTGAAACCTGTATGATTTTATTAATCAATGTCACCCCAATAAATTCAATAAAAAAAACTAGACTTTTGATTCAGGAAAAGCTTTGGGTTTTTGATATTCTGTATTGCCAATTAAGTGCAGATTCATATACTTTCAAAAGGAACTAGCCAGAAGATAGACTTAAGATTGTCTAAGGCAAATGAAGAGGCCTAACCAAGATTCAGACCTTAACACATGGTGTGACCTCTGCACTTAGATGACATTCCTAACAATGTTCGCATTCTGAAGTTAGGCGACAGAAGTGGATGGCCTGTACCTGCTGTCTGCTTTTCAGAGGGAGTCAGGGTGCTCTGCCCCTCTGGTACAGTGTTAAGCAAATTTTGGCTTCATATGAGGACCATTTCTATATGTGTTTATCTCACTTTGTGCTTTGGTTCCTGGTGGACAGGGACTGTGTTTTACTTTTTATTGCCTAGTATTCGTATTCACTAGATTTTCTTAATTAATTTTTTATTCTTAATATTGACAAGACAGTTTCTTTTCTCCTGTACCTTTTATTTTACATAATTTCAGTTTCCTTATCAATATCCTGCATAGTATATCAAATAACAATACTTGAATTTACTATAAGTAAGACATTGTAAAGCTGGCCTCAGAAGCAAGACTGTTTTCACTCATCCATTCATTATTCAACTAACATTTAGTTAGTGCTTGATCTCTGATAGGCACTGCACCCCTCCCTGTGTTTCCATGGTACCCTGCACTTGTCAGGAATAAGTACAATGTAGTTTTCGTTGATCCCTTGATCATTTCTGTTTACTTTCCTGGAGCAGGGTAGAAAAAATACATTGGTAATTCTTACCTTCCCAGTACCTGACACATTAGAGAACTCCAAAAAGATGGTTTGAATGATGAATGAGTGAGTGAGTGAATGAATATACAAACCATGCTAGGATCAAGGGATGCAAAGATGAATAAGCCACTGTTTTGTGCTGTCTTGTTGAATTCTCTTTCCAAAAATATTTCAAAAAACAAGTGCATGACATTTGACAGGCCAGTGTTTGAAGAAGCTGAAGTCGGAGACTCGTGTGAGGAAGTAGGGGGCATGAGGAAGTGGACTGGCAGGTTGTGCCAATGGAATGGCTCTGGCAGCAGCCACAGGCAGGTCCAGGCTGCAGTAGATGGAGGAAAAGCTTTAGGAGAGAAAAGACAGTTGGGACTCAGGATCATTATCACTGAAAAAAAAAAAAAAGGCACATTTGAAAGTGCATCATTACCATAAAAAAGAAGCAAGAATAAGATATATGTCCCAGACCTTTCATGTAAAGTGCTCTATGACCTGATCTAAGTCTAGTATAGACCCTTTTTTTTTTTTTTTGGTTTGGGTTTTTTTTTTGTTTTTTACAATTGGTCCACTGTTATTTTTCTGGGATAGTTAACTTTAGGGCTCTTGTTGAAGAAGCACAGAGAAATCCTTGCTTGTTTTTGTTTCTTTTTTCATGTGGTGTTTAGCAATGAAAAATAATTTTTTGTGTGTTTTATTTTTTATTACTAGAGAGCCAAAGGAAGGAGGCATGCCCATGGATATCTCTGTAACTCCATCCTCCCTTCAGATGAAAACCCCTGAAGGCTGCACAGAGGTCCGGCTTCCAGCAGAGGTCAGGCTTGTACCTTCTTCTAGCCGTGGGCTGCGGTATGTTGCCGGCGATGGACTGCATCTGCGGCTGCAGGCGCAGGCAGAATTCAGCACAAGTATGTAATGCTAGCATTCCTGTTTCTGCACTAACTTTTTCATTATAAATGAAAGGTGATTTTTCCTTTAAAAAGTTGAACTTTTCCCAGGTGAAAATAGCTGCTCATCAGTGACATGGAAAGAGCTGAGGGTCAAGAGGATCTAGGTTCTTTGCCAGCTCGGAGTTGAAGGTGTCACTTAACCTTTCTAAGGCGTTGTTTCATTGGGATTTTTTAGTGTTTTTTTCCCCTCAATAGACTTATTTTTTTAGACCAGTTTTAGGTTCATAGCAGAACTGAGCAGAAGATGCAAAGATTTCCTTGTACTCCTGCTTTGTCTCTTTAATTGTAAAATTGCATGGTTCCCATGTCCAACATGAAGAGTAAATCAGATGGTTTGTGCAAGACCTAGTTTATTTTAAAGCATTTCATAGAAATTCATTAACTCAATGAACATTACTTTATACTATGCTAGGCATGATCTAGGTTCCAGGGATAGAAAAGTGAACAGTCTGCCCTCAAGGAGCTTACATTCAAATGTGTGGGAATAGATAATGACCAAGTTAATTACTTGGATATAGAGAAAAGCCCTGTGGGCTAAGTAAACCAGAATAATGGGATGGGGAGTACCTGGGGATGGGTGGAGAGCAGTCAGGGAAGGCCATTCAGGGGAGGTGATTAAAAAAAATTTTTTTTTAATCCTCTCCTGAGGACATTTTTTTATTTCTTTTAGAGAAGAAGGGAGAGAGAGATGCATCTGTGTGAGAGAGGAAAATCTATTGGTTGTTTTCTATACATGCCTGGACCTGGGATCATAATACCTCCAGACCAGGGATTGAACCAGCAACCTAGGTATGTGCCCTGACCAGGGAATCATACCTGCAATCTTTTCGTTATGGGATGACACTCCAACCAACTGAGCCACACCAGCCAGGGTGGGGAGGCGATGTTTGATCAGAATGATGGAAATGATCCTAGCCATGTAGAGACATTTTCAAATAGAGGGAACAGTACAAATAAAGATTCTGCAACTGAGTTTCATGCATAATTTGATTTTGATTGTTGCTATGCCTGTCACATTTCCAATATTTTGTACTGTCACATTGATTCATGAAGATAGAAGTATTTCTCAGAATGATTTATTGAATAAAATTACTGGTTTATTGCATCTCTTACCATGTAAGTAATATATTTTGGAGGATTAAAATGATGTAAAAATGGGAAACAAAGGCTGTAACAGACTGATATTAAGCTCATTATCAGAGAAGGGTATTAAGTTTTCCAGCTGTGCCCTCAGCCTTCACTGAGGCCCCTTTTTCACTGAGACTTTCATCTGCGCTGCGTGCAGCCTGGAGGTGGGGTTGTTTTGAAGGGCCATTTCAGAGGTGGGAGCATATTTCAGTGCCCCTGAGTCTCTTTGCTGGCTTTTTAAAGGAAAAAGAAGATAGAGGGAGTTTTGTACCTTTTTTGCTGGAGAGTAATTTTGCTCAAGTCCTGGATTGATGAATCACTAATGTGAGTTGGGTAGAGTTAGTTTTAGGGATAAGAGGTAGGGAAAAGAAATGTCATGGAGATTAAATAGTGTTTGGCATAAGATAAACACTAAGAATGACTGGTGGAATATTCAGGGAAAGAAGAATGGGTCACGGAGATGGGAAACACACTAACAGACCCTCTGAGTGTACCTCCTAGTAGGCAGAGGAAGTGGCGTTTCCGGAAAGAAGCCCTGGGGGTCTGGCCCGTATCAAGCCATCACCTTCTCTTTAGCAATGATGAATAATAATAGTAACCACAGCAGGAATTTTTTTGTCTGCGTATAACTTGGGGAAAAACAGTCATGAAAGCCACAGTGGGCTGTTTTCAGAGCTGCTAGTTCTCTGAGACCACAATTTTAGGTCCCACACTGAGAAGGTATGAGACCTTTCATATGCAGAATTGCTTTGCTGCCTACCCATATTCTGTAACAGTTACTATACAAATGGCAAAACCAGAATTATTTAAAAATATTTAAAATCAAACATTGTTTAATTTTGACTGGAGGACAAAATAAATTGACTGCTCTGTGTTGGTTTGCATATTGTTTGCATTCATTAGTCTCCCGTTTCTTTATATTTCTAAAATGTGCTTTACTGAAATATCTGAAAAGAAAAGCTTTCAAAGCCCTGTTCTGTGGTGCATGAAAGGGGTATGCAAAATAGTCCTCAGTGCTTAATTGCTTCAGTGCTTTCCACATAATAAGTGCTGAATGAACAAATATCAGATAGATGTATACCGATGTACACTTGAATCAGAATGTATTGCAGGAAGTGAGTTTTGAAATTTTTAGCGTTCAGTTGTGATTCACAGTTTTTAAAAACTTGACTTTTCAGCTGTATGAACTTTCTTCTAAGAACTATAGTAAACATACTGTTCTACTGATTTGAAGGTACCCTAGGTCTGATTATGACCCTTACATGGAACATAAAGTCTGATACAGCACAAGCATTAGGATGCCCCTTTATCAGAAAGCTATGACTTGAACCTGAGCCAGAGGATCATGCTGGGTGACCAGCAGAGGGAAGTGTTCACTGAAAATTTGTTTACTGGTTCTGAAAAGAATATTTTGGATGCCTTACCCAGGTCTACTTAATTTTACAATACATACCAAGTAACATAAACCAAATCTAAATTGCTTGATTCTGCCCTGGTTGGTGTGGCTCAGTGGCTGAGTGCTGACCTGCAAATCAAAGGGTGTCTGGTTCGATTTCTAGTTAGGGCACTTGCCTGGGTTGTGGGCCAGGTCCCTTGTAGGGAGCATGCAAGAGGCAGTCACACATTGTTGTTTCTCTCCTCTTTCTCCCGCCCTTCCCTTCTGTCTAAAAATAAATAAATAAAATCTTTAAAAATAAATAAATAAATAAGTAAATAAATTGCTTGATTCTAATGGACATGACCTCATTTCTTTAGATTTTTCTAAATAGACATATATTTCTGTGTGTGTGTGATTTTTCTCATGGGGAAGGGGGGAATGAAATTTTTTTCCATGAATAAAATAAAGGAAACTAAGAGAACATACTGCCTTATGCTGCACTTCACATAATGTGGGCAATGTATGTTTTTCAACAGCTTTGATCAGAAATTGAGTTTTGCTGTTGGAAGATTGAATTCTTCTTAGGAGCCATTCCATTCTCAGGAACCTGTCCAATAAAAACCAGTTTCAGGATTTATTTTGTTTGTACATACTAGTAATATGCTAGAGTGGACATAAATCTTGTTTAAATCAAATTAAATTTAAGAGTTTTATTTACCAGTAGTCACACTGATGGAAAACTATACCTCAGGCATAGCAGAAGAATGCTGAGCATGGTGAAGCTTTGAGTAGTTAGCCTGGTGTAAAAGAAACTGCCCCTTTTCCCTCATTGTTAACGCTGGTATTTATGGAATAAAAAAAGTAACAGTAGGTTACTTAGCTCTGAAACACTTAGCAAAATCTGTTGTTTTTGAAAATACTTCACAATATTTACGTCTGGTCGAGTCATCAGATAATACTAATTAAGTCATCAGATAATACTAATTAAATGTGTAGATCATGAACAGTATTGATCAATGGTAATTTATTGTGGCTATTAAACTCTTATACATATGTTAACATATTTGTCCCAAACCTCTAAGATGTCTGTTTTTGTTGATTTCCTTTAGAACTGATTTCAATGTTTAATCAAAGCTCACACACCCGAGGCTGTTGCACATTTTATTGCCAATCCTGTGGTGAAGTCATAATCAGGGACAGGTAAGGAATGTATTTTACACTGGTTAGTTCTGTGCCTGGCAATGGTTTTCTCTTTCCTATCAGAACTTTTGAGGTACCTGCCAAGGGAACAGTATACAGCCTTGAAGTGAGAGCCAGCTTCATGTTACTTTGAACATCAGCCATAAGACTCTCCAGCAATCACGGAGCAGTTAGTTGTTCTCAGGGTGCAGAGTGGAACAGTAGGGTGCCTACTCTGATGAAGAGAGGGTTCTCTTGGTGGAAGAGTCTGTTGATCCCTGAAACATCTCTCTTTTGAAAAAAATATGGGGCCTACTGCATGTTTACTGTGTTGGTGAATGAGATTCTTCTCCACATTACATGAATTTTCTAAATGACAAGCTTTTGTAGTACAACTTTTTATTTGAACTATTTTTATTAGTGCCTTTCTAAAATCCATTTCCTATTTTCTCTGCTTATTAAAGCAGAGCATCTAGAGAACACAAATTAACCTTTTCTTGATGATTAGGTTAACGGTATAACCTGCTCTTTCAATGTGCTGTGATTACCCCACTGAGAGGGAAAGGGCTCTTTGCTGCACTCTTTGCATTCCCTGGTTGTCTCTTTAATTATTTTCCCATCGGCTCCCTTCCTCCTGTGAGCCTCCTTGTTTCTGGGCACAAACCCTTCCCCCTGAATTTTCAGCTTCTGATCACTCATAAGCTGGAAAGACAGTTAAAAGCCATAATCCTATTAACAGTATTTATAAAAAATGATCTAAAGTTCTTCAATAGGTGCATTTCCTCTGAGACAAATGCCTGAGACTTACATGTGAATGGATCCTTCTCCACATCTAAAACCCGCTCCTCTTCCAGGGCTCCTTGTCTCAGGGCAGGCCACACCTCTGCCTGCATCCTCAAGGTAGAATCCTGGTGGTGTCTGCTTGGGTTCCTCCCTGTCCCCCCTGTACAGTCAATCATTAGGCACTTTTGCTGCTTCCTTCCCTGCATTTCCTACAAGTCCACTTTCTTCCACCCCAGTGCTCCTACCTCAGGAGAGCCTACTATCTTCTCACCTGATAGCATTTGTTGCCAGCTCCTTATCTGCATAGCCTTCCTCTAGGTTCACTTTGTCATCACTTTTACACTTCTGAGGGATTATTCCCAAATGCAGTCGGCTCCCCTGTTCAACCCTGCCATATCTTCCAAGGTAAATTTTGTAAGACCTTAGCATGCCATGCTAGGTCCTTTCCACTCTCTTGTTTTAGCCCCTTTTTCTCAACCTCCTTTCTTGTTTCCCAAAACAACACACCCTTATTTACACACATTCTGTGCACAGCTCAGCCTTCCTGCATCCCCCAGTCTCTCCATGCTGTCCTCCACCCTAACTGGAGTAATGAATACTCTCTCCCTTGGAATGCAGCCCATAACCTCCTCTCCCTCTGGCTAGCTCCTAAGTTCAGCCCACAGGGCATCTACTGCCAGGAGCCTTCCCTGAACACTAGGTGGATTTATGCGTTCCTCTGATGTTTATTTGCCTGTCTTCCTGATTCAACTGTAGGCTCTGGGGGTGGGGATAGTCACTGATCCCTGTATCCCTGATCTGTGCTCATATTTATAGTGCAGGTTGTCATAGTGGTTAGTAGTGCAGACTCAGAAGCCAGACAGTTTGGGTTTGCATCCACCATTTACTAGACATGATCCTGGGCAAGTTACTCAAGCACTCCATGGCCTCAATTTCTGTATTACAAATAATATAGATAGCAATAGGAGCTACATCATAGGGTTGTTTAGAGGATCAAATGGGTTTAAGTGTTTATAACCATGCCTAGCGCATGGTAAGTATTCAGTATGTGGTAGCTGCTGCTGTAATTATTTTTACTATCATTTCCAGCATCAGGCGCCATTCTTGGTGAATAGTGCGCTCTCAATAAACTCTTGCTGGGTTGAACTGAATAAACATTAGGGTGTTTATTTTGGCCTTCTGCCATTCTCTCTTGCTTGCTTTATGATTCCTGGCAATGTCTCAAGTAGATGAAATAACAGAAAGTTACCTTAATGGAAGCGGGGGGTTGTGAGCAGAGCATCCTCAGAATGATTATCTTGGGTAAGACATGAGGTGGCTCTCAATCTGTAAAGGAGAGGGGAACGTCCTTGCTCAGATTACCGAAGGGCTGAAGTTGCTGCAGTGTGTGCACTCCGTGACAGGCTCACTTTGGTTAGCCTGAGCGGTTTAGAGGATCCCAGTTTACATGGTAGTTTAACCAGGAAAGCTTTCCTTCCCAGTCTATTTCAGACTTTGGTTTCATTCTCACGTGAAGTTTCTCAAACATGTGTGCCTGCACAACAATGAGGTGACCTAGTAGTTACAGTAGGAACAGGTGAAATGCAATGTAACAGTGTTTCCTGGTACTGCTTACACTAAAGGATATGCTTGCTCATTATTGGCCGACATGTGTTTCGTTGGATAAGAGTGATGAATATGAAAGACTTTTATGTGTAACCCCAATTTTTCTATTCAGGAAATGTATCTTCTGTTTCGTGTCAATCCTTATTACGATCTTGGGATTGAGAACCTAGGAGAGCTTAGAAGCTAACACTGAAAAACCACAGTATTGATTCTCCTTAACCCTGACCACTAGGAGGAAATGTAACATAGAGGTGAGAGGGAGAGAGTGGGACCTGGGTTTGAAATCGGCTTCACCACTTAGTAGCTAGGGAACCTATTCATACCACCTCAGCTGCTGCTTCTTTCTTTTTAAAATTAAATTGATTAGGGTAACATTGGTTAATAACATGCGTTTCAAGTATATAATTCTATATTACATCATCTCCACATTACATTGATGCTCACCACCCATAATCTAATCTCCTTCCTTCACCATGCATTTGACCCCCTTCGCCCTTTTCATCCTCCCCCCACTCCTCTTTCCCTCGAGTAGCCGTCATACTGTTGCTGTGTCTGAGTTTGTTTGTTGCTTTCTGCTTATATCCCACATATGAGTGAAACCATGTGGTTCTTGTCCTTTCCCATCTGACTTATTTCCCTTAACATGAATATTCTCAAGATCTATCCATGTTGTCACAAATGGTACTATTTTGTCCTTTCTTATGTCTGAGTAGTATTCCATTGTATATTTCTGCCACATTTTCTTTCTTTTTTTTTTTTTAAGATTTTATTTATTTATTTTTAGAGAGGGAAGGGAGGGAGGGAGGGAGAGAGAGAGAGAGACATCAATGTGCGGTTGCTGGGGGTTATGGCCTGCAACCCAGGAATGTACCCTGGCTGGGAATCGAACCTGGGACACTTTGGTTCCCAGCCCGCGCTCAATCCACTGAGCTACGCCAGCCAGGGCTTATATTTCTGCCACATTTTCTTTATCCCGTCATCTATTAAGGGACACTTAGGTTGTTCCATGTCTCCGCTGCTGTGAATAATACTGCAGTTGACACAGGGGTACATACATCTTTAAGAATATATGTTTTTAAATTTGGGGGTAGATACCCAGAAGTCAACTTTCCCTTAACTAGACATAAAAAGGCCTATTTGCCAAACTTGTGAAGAGAGTTAAAGGCTGTAGCACATAGAATATTAATACTCAACAAGCCCTTTTTAATTGGTTCTATAAACTCCTTCCATACTCCCTTTTCCATAACTGGTCTTACTAGCGAACTAGTAAATTACCTTGTTTAGTATTTCAAATCTTTTTTATTCAGGACTGTGTTTTTTAGATGTACCAGGGGATTGACCCAGCTTTCTCCTGTTTCTTTCTGAGAAGGTAAATAGTGGACTTAGCTCTTGCTTCACTTAAGCAAGGTCACCTGAAAGCTGTTTTCCTATCATGTGCATGTGGCGTGTGTATGCCTCTTAAACAACAGAGAAATCCTTAGCAGGCAGTTTAAGACCTAGCTTACATCCCACTGTCAGGCAGTATGCCCTGTGACTTTGTTTCATGGGAAAACGTTATTCCTCCAGTATCTGAGCTGGGATTTCATGTTGACTGTGTATATTGAGCCCAATGGTCTTATCATTTCTATCATTTCTCCCTCAGTTATCTATTTTATGCAGTGAATAGGGCACCTTCTGTTCTTGTTAAGTAGAAAATAAAGCAAATGTATTTCAGTATTTCAAAAAAAAGGCTTGTATATGCTCTAACAAAATCAACTAATTATAGACATCTTTACCAAGAAGGCACCTTGGAATGCGTTGATTTATCTGCTCTGGGAGTTCCTCTAATAGGAGCATTAGAGCAGACTTAAGATCCACTTACCAGCTAGCCTTATTACTGGGAACAAGTCACTTTAAAAAAAAGATTTTATTTATTTGTCTATAGAGAGAGAAGAAGGGAAGGGAAGAGCGAAGGAGAAAAACATTGATTGGTTGCCGCTTGCTTGCCCCCATCTAGGGACCTGGCCTGCAACACAGGCAATTCCCTAACTGGGAATTGAACCAGTGACCTTTTGGTTCACAGGCGGGTTGTCAGTCCACTAAGCTACACCAGCCACGGCAAAGGAACAACTCACTTTAATTCCCTGAGCCTCAATTTCCTCATCTAGAAATTTAGGAGATTGGATTAGATAAACCCGTGAGCCCTGCCAGCATGAAAATTCTGTGATTAGTGAACCTCATAAAGTTGTACCTGGGTTCTGTGATTTGTGTAATTTGGATACTGCAAGACTAATGCTCTTCCTTTTTTTTTACTTGTCAAGCAAATTATGAAGTAAGGTGCACAGGACTATTTAACCTATTAAGACTCATTAATGGCTTTTAGTACTTATTAGTACCAGGGCACATGAAATCAGCTAAATACTGTAGTCTTTTTCTTAATTTAGGATTACATATTCTTAGCTATTTGTTTTGGTTATTTGAAAACAAGTACTGCTTTGTTTCTTTACAACAAAATTTTTCAATTTACATTTTTCAGCAGAGTTCTACAAAAATTGTCTCAACATGTACTATTTTGTATTATGTTCTTATTGAGACTAACAGACCTTAGTATCAATCATTAATAATAGCAGAATTTACCTCTTTGTGAATAGTCTCAAAAACAACTAAATGGTCACTGTGTTTGGAATTTTTGTTTGTAGAAATAAATTAATGTCAGACTTGAATTACATCATTGGCCAGATTTTCAAACATATGCCTTTTGATTTTCAATCCATTTGAAAGTTCTCCTGAGGTCTCTGGGCAGGCTCTCTCTACTCCACCTGCACCAGCAGAGCTCAGTGTCAGCCCAGCAGCTCATAAGGGCATTGAATAAGTCTAGAAGGAAACACTCAGACAGGACTTTTTGGAAACATTAGGCAATGTCAGAATACCCAAGCAGTTGATTGGTCTACGTGACAGACCAGCTATAATCGTAGTCTGCAAATAACTACTCCTGTGAGCTCAGTCACTTTTCCATGAGTGAGAGCAAAGAAGTGAAAAAAGAGTGCAGGCACAAACTAGATTATTGGTAATACTGGGCAAACTTTTGGAATAAAATGATTATACTTGTGTGGGTCTAACCATACTATGTGCATAATGGTTTTAGGATTTGAATCCTACCAGTTGGATAATGCCAGCTGAATTTATCTAAATTCCAGCAGCTGTATTTTGAGCTTTAGATATTTAATGTTATTCTTAAAATTCTTTTTTTTAAGATTTTATTTAGCCATTTTTAGAGAAAGGGAAGAGAGGGAGAGAAACATCAATGAATTGTTGCCTCTCAAGTGCCTCCTACTGGAGACCTGGCCTGAAACCCAAGTATGTGCTCTGACTGGGAATTGAACCAGCGATCCTTTGGTTCGCAGGTCACTACTCAGTCCACTGAACCACACCAGCCAGGGCTTATTCTTAAAATTTTTAATGTCTATTTGATTATAATTCAATCTGTAAAAGCACTATGTTTTTACCATTGTTATTTTCATTGATTAATAGTTGATTTTAAAGATAAAAGGCATTTCATCTTCTTGTCTATATGTTTAAATTTTAAATAAACATCATCAATTAATTTTAATTGAAATTGTCTATTTTAAGTTATTTTACCAAAAAGCTTATGCTTAAAGTGCATTAAAATAACTAGCAACTTTTAATTTGTTATTAAATGTGTTGTTGCTCATCTTAGGGTTTTAAGCTGAGAGAAAGTTCAAGAGATCATTTCACTCTTTTCCTGAGCTGCTGCAAGTTTTTACCTTAAAACTACTGTGGGGAAAAAAAAAGATATCTATTTATTTTGAAAGTTCTCCAGGGAAGTAGATCAGATCCAAGTTTTGGTTTTCAATGTATATACTTTCAGTTGAGCTGTAATTAAAATATACCTTTTGTTCTTAAAGGATTCATGTTTTTTCAAAATGTCAGAAAAATTCTGCTGTACACTTTTATCTTTGCAATGACATGTGAATTAGTTACGTTCTTGCTCCTGAAGTCTTATGTAAATACAGTAGGATATATTACAACTTCTATTCACTGTGATATGGGGTCAAGTTAAATTTGAAACATCACATTTTATACTAATGTACATCAGGTTTCCCAAATATCTGTATGTCTTGGTGCAGTTTCATTTCTGTGATCATGGATGAGATTTTGACATTGCTGTCTTTTGTACTTTATTGAGGATTTGTTTATTGGAACAACATGCAAAATGTTAAGAGACAGAGAATCTTAGTGATGGAAAATATCTAAAAGCCTGTTTAGGTATAATTCCCACTATATACAGGCACTTTTGTTTGCCTTCTTCTTCTTCTTTGTAAAAATTCAAATCTGACCTATCACTTCCCTGCTTGAAATTCTGTAATGCTTCCCACCTGTCTATAGAACCAAGTGCCTGTCCCTTAGGTTAGCATGAAACACCCCACACAGGGTGCCTTTCTCCCACCTTCCTGGTTTCCTTTACCGGTGTTCTGCATCCCCAGAGGACGGAATCTACCCTAAGGGAAAGAGTGTAGATTCGGAGCCATGAACACTTAGATTAAGATCCTGCCTTCAATCATCACCTCTGGCTCTGTGAACTTGTACAGATTATTTAACATTTCTGAGCCTACCTTTCCTCCTTTGTAAGACAAGAATACAAATTCTTGTCTTACAAAGTTGTAGTAAGCATTATGTGGAAAAGATATGCATGATGCCCACTAGAGGTCTTAAGTTTAACTAAACATGCAGACTCACAAGAGCATCAAAGGCCACATCTCTTGCCAGCAGGGCAACCTTAGGAGTTCCTCTCTGCAGGGGTCCTGTTGCAGTTCAAACAAGTGACAGCTCATATACCTGTATAGGAGGTATATACCTGTCTAGACTCCTCTTAAGACATCTCTCGAGGTACAAAGCTCAAGATCCACATTAGACAGATGCAGAGGCTACTCTGGGAAGATGCCTCATGCCCTAGGCTGCCATTATCTTCTGTAGCAATTCTTTGGCGTAGTTCCTAAAGGAGGACTGCATTCAGGAAAGTCCAAAGCATGGCATCCTTGTCAGATTGTACAGCTCATTCATATTTCCTCCCAGTCCAGATGCATTTTACCAGTCAAGGATCATTTTTACCATAAGCAATGTTGCCTAGCAATATAATTGATGCCTATCATCTACTTGGTTTCCAGGGGAACAGAGCTAGATGGTTAAACCAAAGGTCAGATTCCCAAAAAGCAAAAGAAAAGACTTGTTAACCCTTTTGTTTCAGTATGCAACAGACCCAGCCAGAGGCCTCACATATTAAAGTTATCAAAATATGCTTGTTCATTCTTTTAACAAATATTTAAGAGCTTACACTAAGAGTCAGGGCCTGAGCCAGACACGAGGAATACAGTGGTGAGTTAAACAGATATGGCATCTTCACCTTGTTTCCTCCACTCAGTGATGCCCTCAGTTTCTTCCAGTGCCCTACAGAACTCCTGTTCATCCTTCAGAGGTCAGAGCTCAGATGTTGCTTCTTCTCTGAAGTCTGTGTATACTCTCCTCCCCTTGCACTTTGTATGCATTGCCCTGAGTTCATGTTGGTTTTGTAAATCCATGAATGAATCCCCTAAAGTAATACATCAATTTTATGTGCATGTGGAAATGTATGTTTGAAGGGGCTATAAAGCTTTCACCAAATTTTCAAAGGAGTCAGAGCTATCCCCTCCTCTTCCGCTGCCCCACAAGAATTTAGAACCACTACTCTGTTATGAACATTTATTATATTATTATTTTATTGTTTGTTTATAGGTCTGTATCTCCTGCTAGAACATGAGTACCTTGAGAAGGGACTTTATGTATTAATATTTTTTATCAGCAGAATGCCTGATTCATAATAAACTTTTAGAAAACGTATGTTAAAAGAATCGCTTTTAATATTTTTAACAGGCTCAGCAGCTTGAATAATGCTAGTGGTACAGCATTTCCTAATTTGAAAGGGGATGTCCTTCATTATATTAAACTTTAACAAAATCACCCTTTCTTGTTCTTAGCTGTGTCCTCTGGAGTTCTAAATTAAATGTCTTCCACATTGTAATTGCTCTTTTATGAGACTCATAGTTGATTGGGGAATCAAAGAAAAGGGAAAATCATTAAAAAATGAAACATTTGCATTTTAAGTATTTTAATTTAAAACATACAAATGTACATTAATCTACTGGTATTTTATTATTGAACCAATGTCTTTTTGTTGAATGTAACACCACTGTTGTGCAGCTTTTCCCATGTAATCCATCCAAGAGTCATTGTCTGCAATTTTCAGTTTGGGTTTCTTTAAAGTGAAATGAAAAGTGACACATTGTTGAAGCAATCTGATATCAGAATTCTTCTGGATTTTTCCTTTTTCTCCTTCTCCCCAGTGTTCTATAGTTATATCTCCCACATTCCACCAGGGATTTTTCTTTTTTCTTTTTTTACAACTCGCTTTTATTTAGTTTGAAATTTTTAGTTTTCAGAGGAATAGCAACAATATATATTTCTTTGGATCACATAATATTTAATTAAACTATGTGACGAACAGCATGTGCACAAGGCACAAACAGGTCTGCAATCAAAGACCACTGGCTCCTAGTAAGCACATGTCCCAATGGACGGAGCAGAAGTGTGAGAGTGTTCAGGGTGCTTTGAGTGTTCACATGCTTATAGATAGTAGGAAGAACTTGAGTGTTTCTCTTTTCAGTTTTTCTCAGGATAAATTATTTCGTATAGCTAATATAAGGGACTACTTAATTATAAGGTTGCTCTAAGTATAAAAAAATAATGGCAGAATAGAGCTTAATTTCTCTCTTCTGGAGTATGACCTGGACTTTGAGACTCACATCCAAGGAATAGAGTATGCAAAGGGATAAATAGCGTTATTTGTAGAGAATGCTAGCAAATACCATCTTAACCAAGTGATCAAGATGAACAGCACCAGTGGTAAGTCATGCTGATAGGGTGGAACCTCTGATAGGGTGTGACAATAAGGGCACTTTTCCTCAGTGGCATACTTCCCCCAATCCCTTAACCTCAGTCTAATTTTGAGAACATATCAGACAAATTAAAATTGAGAGGTATTCTACAAAATACCTGGCAAATGCTCTTCAAAAATCTCAAGGTCCTGAAAAATAAGGGAAGACTGAGGAATTGTTATAGATCAGAGGAGGCTAGGGACACATAATGACTAAGTGCAATGTGTTATCATGAAGTGGATCCTGGAACAGAAAAAGAGGACATTAGTGGGAAACCTAGGGAAATCCAGATAAAGTCTGCATTTTTGACAAATCTTCCATGGTTATGTAAGATGTTAACATTAG
The DNA here is from genome assembly GCF_019186645.2 of Phyllostomus hastatus. NCBI lineage: Eukaryota > Metazoa > Chordata > Mammalia > Chiroptera > Phyllostomidae > Phyllostomus > Phyllostomus hastatus. The sequence continues at coordinate 37,048,881 of NW_025333872.1, read as the reverse complement.
GGAGAGCTGGCTGAAATGTATATGAGAACTATATGTACTACTTTTGTAACTTCTGAAATCTAAAATTATTTAAAGCAAAAAATTTATTTAAAAAATAGTGGGAGAGCGCTGGCCTGCAGGTTCAGTTCCTGGTCAGGGCACATATGGTAACAACTGATTGATGTTTCTTTCTCTCTCTCTCTCTCTCTCTCTCTCTCTCTCTCTCTCTCTCTCCCCCCCCCCCACCCCCCGTCTCACAAATCAATAAACATATCCTGGGATGAGGATTTAAAAAAATAGTAGTAGAAGAAATCATGAAAGAAAGGGTTAGGTGATTTGAAATTTAAGATATCTATACCAATTTAAAAGGTAATAATACTGAACAAAATATTTGTGACAGATGATAAACAAAGGATAATATTCTTAATATAGAATATACTTTTATAAATTAATAGGAATATACTAATACTTCATTGGAAAATAATCACTGATCACAATTCACAGAAGAAAAATTGTGATCAATAAATTTAAAAGCCAGTTCAGTCACACCAATAATTAAAGAGTTGCCAGTTAAAGCAATATTGGAAACAATTTCACCCATTACATGAAAAAATGATAGCATTCAATTTTGAAGAAGGTAAGTGGAACAATTATAAATTGGTATATAGCCAATACAGGTATTGGGTTTAAAAATATGCATAGCATTTTTACTTGTACTCTCACACAAGATTATTTTCCCAAGTAAATAATCAGCTATCTACTCAAATTTTCTAATAAGAATGTTCATACAAGGCTTTTGATAGTGAAAAATTCAGAACTTAAATATCTAACAATGAGGGAATGATCTAAAAAGTTTTGTCATTCCTATGAAATAGAATGGAGTCATTAAGATTCATGATATAACTAAATCAAACAATGAAAGCAGCATACAGTTTGTGTATATCCTCTGATCTCAGACTTTATGTGTGTGTCCACAACTGTCTTTTGAAAGGATGGCAAGGAAATATACCACTGTGTACAAAGTAGTTACTTGTTCTTGGGTGGTAAGGAAAAGGTGATTTTTGTTTTAAATCTGTATTTTCAAAATTGTCTATAGTGTGTATATACTTTTGTAATCTAGAGGGAAAAATAAACACTGCAAGCAATGTGGTTAGTGGGTTTTTTTTTAATCTTTCATGCTGATTTAATTAAGAAAATGTCACATTTCTATTTTGTTCTGTAAAAGTTTTTTTCTTTCCACTAGGAAGCTCCTTAGGGTGCTCCCCTTGCCGACAGAGAACTGGGGAGTTCTGGTTGGAGAATGGTGCTGTCATCCGGACCCCTTTGCTAATAAGCCACTTGATCCACAAGAGAATGACTGTTTTATTGGAGACTCTTTCTTCCTGGTGAATTTAAGAAATGATCTGTGGCAGCCAAGACCTCAGCTAGCTCCAGCAGAGACGCACTGTCTTTCTTCTGAGAACCACTTTAAATTGGTAAAATATCTTTTCAGAACAGATGCTAATTTAGAGGTTGGCTTAGAAAATGGTTTCTTCAATCTTTTTCCTTTTTTTTTTCCTGGAAGGATTGAAAGTTAGTAGGAGAAATTATACAAAAAAATTATACAATAAGGCATAATATAAGAAGTGTCATAAGAATGTTCTGCCAGAATGCAGTCTTCTCTCAATTCAAGGCATGTTACACAGACTTTTATAAAGACCAAAATCCGTTCTTTTCGATTGCTTCTATTCTCTAGCTCTACTCTATTTTTTTATTTGCCTTTAGAGAGAAAGAGGAAGAGAGAGAGAAATGTCAACCTGTTGTTCCATTCATTTCTGCATTCATTGGTGGTTTCTTCTGTGTCCTGCCTGGGGATCAAACCTGCCACCTTGGTGTATCAGGATGAGGCTCTGACCAACTGAGCTATCTGGCCAGGGCTCTAGCTCTGCTCTATTATTATAGGAAGAACATATGTCCTTCAAGCAAAACAGCCCACAGGGGCTGAAGAAAGAAAAGGAATGTTACCATTTTACAAACCAAATTGCCCTACTTTCTTGTTTTTAGTACAATATTCGATAATACATATACATCTTATCCTCATAGTCTAATTTAAATTGAGATCGTTTTCTTGCTCCAGAACAGCTGCTATGTAGTTAGGCCTATAGTCTAGACTTCTGCTCATGTCATAAAAGCAGATGCCATCAAGGAAGAGGAGGAAATGGAGTAGCCCAAGCGTGGAAATGCAGCTTGTGCTGCAGGCTCCAGGTTGGTGGTTGACGACGAGAGGTCAGGTGGCTCCTACTATCAGAGTTGCTTTCGGGAGAAGACAGTCTCCTCTTACTGCTGAGAGCAAGCAGTTTACTGTATTTTAAGAGAAAATCAATGTCATTGATTTGGCCCTTGTGAGAAGTCATTCTCCTGATGGCAAGTCAATGCAGATGTGATTTAAAAAGTAAAGAAAATCATTGCCAGAGAATTTTCTATTTTAACATCTGATTATTGTTGGTAGGGACAAGAGCAATGTATGTTAAATTTTATTTGAAGCCCACTTAATTTTTGTAATGAGAACTGAACCACTTCAGGAAATATCCAGGAGTTGAGCAGCTCTTAGCTTGTAAGTTAGTTTATAAAACTATTTTCTATTTTGAGGGAGATTAAAGTTTATCAGATAATGAGGTTGTTATCTAATTATTTATGTGCCTTATCTCTCACCATAAACACAAATTACTTTACCTAAATATGGTTCATTTTAAATTATCGTATGTAAGCCTTCTATAATTTTAAAAGAAAATGGTAGGAAGTCAATAAAAATCTGTTAAAGTTATATTAGACATGATATTAAAATTATATTTAATGCTAAATTTATATTGTAAATTTATATACTAATACTATATTATTTTATATCTTTTAATTTTCATTTTTATGATTAAGCTATAAATTTTAAAAAATATTTGGAGGGAATGAGTGGAAGAGGAGTAGGAAAGATTAATAGAAACCATAAATTTTGGATAAATTCTTGGACTTTATATTGAAATATATTCTTCACATTTATGCCTTTATCAGTTATAGGATGCCACTTATAAGAATTTCTCTTAATTGCAAACAACTATCCTTTTTGTTAAAGGAAGACCCTTTATATTCAGACACTATGGTTTTTGGTATCAAGGATGCTGGGAAATTACTGTCATGACCAGCTGCTATCGACAAGATTGTTTTCAAGTTAGCCTAGATGGAAGTTTCACTTTAATTGCATATTGCAGCAGTTGAAAGAGTGTGCCTGTGACCAAAATAGTAACATAAATTTGGAGGGACTGCTTAAACAATGCTCTCAAGGCTCCTGTGGGAACAGGGCTGCTCCGTGCTATTGAAAGCCTATTTCTCATATCACCCAGTCCAGCCATCTAGCAAGGTTTTGAAATGTCACACGGTGACACAGCATCTTAATGGTATCTCTTGGGAAACATTTTTTTTTTGGCGAAACAATATCAGGGTTCCTTAGAAATTGAAACAACACAAAGGAAAATAAAAACGAGAATGGGAGGCTAATCCGCCTCTGAGCAGTGGTGCCATCTCTCAGATGTATTGATTTAATTAGTCACAACAATGGCTTCAATGTTTGCTCTGTGGAATTCCCACACTGTTAGGCCATTTCATTGCAAAACTTGCTTTATCTTTCCTTTAAGCATAGGTCAAGAAAAATGTACTACAAAGCAGAGTTTCTCTTTAAACAAAATTAAAAGTGTTACAATATTTTAATTTAAAATATCTCATAAAAACAGCACAACCACACATAAGGTCCATCACATTGCTTTCCTTCAGTATCCCCATAGAGTGTACAGTATATTATTTGTGCTTCTGTTAATGTGGCAGTGATATATATCTTTTGTTTTCAAAAGATACGTGCTGAAGATTTCCCTGTTTTTGCATTTGTCTGTTATCTCCTGTGCTATTTTTTGTGTCTACCAACATAAAAACTTTGTATCTTCTAACAGGGTGGTAAGGACGGTGCCTCAAACTTTTATAAGAGTCATAAAATTATTTTAGAAAATATAGCCACATTTATGACTTCATCCTATTTTTTAAAGAATGAATGAAATTGAACTTCAGTTATATTATAGCTGGCAAGTTTGACAACCAGCTTTAACTTTTTTTTCTTGCCTGAGGTACTTAGCAATAATATATTGATTTTGGTAATTTCTTTTATAAATCCATAACAGTGTCTTTTTTATTTTCTTAGAATAATGTGTCAGACTTTGTAAACACTCACAAATGTAAATAGGATAGAATTATAAACTTCAGTATACCAATTATCTTTGTTCATAAAGTATGCTTTATCTGTTCATTTTATTATTATTTTTTTGGCACTTTAAAGCAAATCCCAAACATTATTACTTGATGATGCAATATAGGCTGCATATAATTTTTCTGACTGTATTGAAAGTATACTTGACTGTCAGTTTATTTGAATCAAAATCCACATATTTGGTTGTTTGAGGTAATTTGCTTTCTATTGACCAGATTTTAAAATCCTGATTACCAATGTCTTAAAAATGTAGAATCTTATTTTAAAAGCATACCAATAACATTCACTTTTCTTGCTTCATTGAAAGACAAAGCAAACTATACTGTAAGTAAATGAAATACATAACAGAGTACCAGGTGAAAATTTCTGCTTCAAATAGAAAATGCCCTTCCAAGCATTGCTTCTCCAGTACACAATGTTAGTTTTCAGTAAAGCCCTTAGTTTTTGGCAAGCTTAAAGAGGATGGTCTGACTTAACTTGTACAAAATAGGAAAAAAAGTGTCTTTAATACCAATTTGAAGCCTTACAGATAGATTATACTGTACAAAAGTGTGAAACTACCAAAATGTCAAACCTTGCAGTTGAGCATACCAGGTTTTTGAGCTACCTTCTTCCAGTAACCTTGCCTGAACCTGAACAAATTGGCACCTACCTACCTGGTTTTCTAGGTTTGTGCCTTCTGACTGTCTTTTGACCTCTAACTAAACTAAGAAAAAAATTTTTTTACATCAAGACTTTATAATACACAGACACATAAACACACCTTAAATAAAAGGTTCTTGAAGTAGTACTACTTACTGTACGTTTGAAGCACTGTGATATTTTCTGTTCTATTGTATTTTTTCAAACTCGGGCGGTCACCCATTGAATTAATTCCATGAATTGGTTTGGAAAATACTTGGCATAGTGCATAGAAACATAAGCTTTAGCATCTAAGGAGCCAGGATTCAAATGTCATCAGTATCCGTTACTAACAGCACATCTGTAGAACACAGCTGAAATGGGCTTTGTATACAGTTTTTGGGAAATATAAGTGTACTTCCTTATACTAATCTGTTAAGACTTATTTCTTAGATGAGTTACACATGTTATCCCACATCAGAAAGTCACTATTTCCTCACCTAGACCAACACTCTGTTCTGTGGTTGCCTAAGAGAGATGGCCTCATGACCAGAGTTGCAGAGCTGTCTTCTCCCTGCCCACTGTTAGATGACTTCTGCCATGCTGCAGTGTATCTCGGTGAGAGAAACATTGCATGGCTTTAACAAAGGTATTACTATGGATGTAAAAAGAGCATTCTTTTGTGTTTTCTTTTAGATTCTTAATAAATGGTGACTGTCCAGTAAAAGGCAAAACATTGGTCCCTTTGTGGGAAGACATGGAGTTTTTGTCCATTTCTGGAATGATGTGTGATAAAAGTATATTATATTTATGTAACATCCATCTTAGTAGTTACCATGCACACAGGACAGCTCTTTACAACATTCCTTTCTAACTCCTAATAAACAACTCTGTGAGTTGAACACTACTATTAACTCTATTTCACGGATGAGGAATCCAGCGTAAGGTAGTTAACTTGCCCAAAGTCGTAAATTTAGTAAAGAACAGAATTGGGATTTGAACTTAGGAAGTCTGGCCCCAGATTTGGGCTCATAACCACTTTCCTATTGCTTATAACATAATCTCTACAACAAGCCACAAATTAGGAAGATTTTTTTATTGAAGTATAAATGACATATAACATTATATTACTTTCAGGTGTACTATATGATTTGATATTTGTACATATTGCAAAAGGATCACCACAATAAGTCTAGTTAATATCACTATATAGTTACAATTTTTTTCTTGTAATGAGTACTTTGAAAAGTCACTCTCATAGCAACTTTCAGACATGCATTACAGTGTTATTAACTGTAGTTGCCATGCTATTCATATCCCCAGGACTTACCTATGTTATAACTGGAAGTTAGTACCTTTTGACCCCCTTCACCCATTTTTGCCTACCCCCTGAATTCTACCTCTGGTAACCACCATCTGTTCTCTGTCTCAAAGAGCATTTTTTTATTGGCTTAATAATTAGGTGACTGCTAGCTATTTTAATCTGTATGCCAAATGATGAATATAGATTTTGGAAGTTTAAGAATGTTTCAGGAACTTGTCTCAGAGCACTGTCCATCTTTTCTGTTACAATGCATATCTTAAATGAAAAAATAAAATTATATGAATGGGTTAGATATTTTTAACTTCTGATGGGTGGTTATAAATTATAGATTACTTTTACATAAATTACACTGGGCTGGGAATCAAAATAATGAGTCCAAGTTCTGATTCTTCTGTTTTTAGACACATGGGTTGGGATAAGTGACCTACCTCTCTGCCTTAGTTGCCCACCATCTGCCAATTCTAAATGGCTAAGATGTTTGGAGGTGTTTTTTTGACAATGTAAGGTGCTTCTTGTTCAAATTATTTGACAACATGAAGGTTGTCCAGAAGTGGCTAGGTTTGGGAAAAAATCAGTCTGTTCATTATTCTGTCTTTAGACTTGAAAAAAATTGTTTCCGTACATGTGAATTATGCATACAAGGTAAATGGAGTCCTAGTATTTAGGAGAGGGCAAAATAAAATGTAAAGTTCAATGTATGCCCTAAAGACTATGTTAAAATTATATATTCCTTTAAAGAAAAGCTGAATGACATTTAAATGACATTTTTTCTGTTCTACAGAAACCAAAGGCAAATACCAAAGTAATTTGTAAGCGTTGCAAGGTAATGATGGGGGAGACTATGTCATCAGGTAAGAAAAAGCCAAAATGATTGCCTTTTTGTTAAAATAAAACCAATAGAAGGAGATTTTATAGGAATACATGTGAAAGCTAGATGACTAATATATGTTGTAGAATTGATACCTTTTAAAATAGAAATCTACTAACATCATCCAATATGCTAACAATTTTGTGTATTTTGGCCTTTATGAATACATGGGTGTTGAGTTTTAAACATTAAGACATTGGGTCATTTTTAATATTTCATATTCTCTGTAGATATAAAGGAATTAAATAAACTTTATACTTGTGTCTGTCTTGAAGATTGGAGCTTTCCTTAATACAACTGCTCAGTCCAAAGAGTTGGTTGCCAGAGGTGATGGAAAAGTTGCTTTTCTTGGCTGCCCTCCACCTCGGGGCTGCATTTTGGGTCCAGGGGTGGGAGAGAACCTGTTGAAATAGAAGAAAACACTTTCTGAGTTTTGTATTCTGTTCCGTGTTCTTCTTCCTAATAATGTTAATTACATAAAGTCTGTTTTAAAGTATAACAAAGAAAATCCCCATAATTAAAGTGCATCACTATTTGAAGATACAGTTTAAAAATATCTAGAGAGCTACAGCATGCTGTGTTATCTTTGTGGGTGATGAATAATTATTTTTAATATAATTAATTAGAAGATGTGATTTAAGTGAAGCTATTGTACTTAAGGATATTTTTGTTGGTCTTTTTTTTTTTTAATTATCAGAACCTTGTAAGTAGTTACTTCCTCGCTGTGAACAGAAAAGGGAGAGTGAGCAGCAGTAAAGGATGCTATTCTCAATATTATTTCTGGAGAATGAAAGCAAGCCCTTTAAGCTACAACTTAGAAAATTTAAGTGAATTAATTTTTTAAAAATGATTCTCACTCCACCCTGAAATTAGCCAAAAAATCTGTTAAGAAATGGAAAAGGTATACATCTGCAGAGACAAAGAGAAGCAGAGAGGAGACAACAATGATATAAATAAGAGGTGTAAGCAGTGTTTTTTTCCCCAAAGCTGTAAAGCTGAGAGACACACATGGGAACGAACTTGCCAGTATGAGGGGGCCAGTAGCCTAGGTACCTGCAGAAGATCATTTGGGTGAGGAGTGAGCCGGTACTCACTGTAGAGCCCCAGAACTGGTCACAATTTGGGGGTAGCAAGAACAGGGAAGGAAGTCTGAGACAAAGGACTGGAAGCAGGGGTTGAAAGTGTATATACGGAGCTCTTCTAAGACTCCCGAGTCTCCTCCACTTGCAACTTGCTTATACTTTCAACCTAGGAGATTAGAGAGCCCCCCCCCCCACCCCCACTTTTTTTTGGAACAATGGAAGAGTACCAACCAGAAAAGAGATTTGCAGGCACTGATTCTTAGGGGTCATTCAACAAAAATGAGCTTAACATTCAACCCTCCTACAGTCAGTCACCAAGCCTTCTACCTACACCCAAAAGCTTACTCTTAACATTTTATTACCTAACACTTAAATATGAATGGATTGCTAAGAATCAACAAATACTTGAGAGAAACTCCAACAAGAAAGAGACGAAATCAAATAAGTAATCAGGTAAGCATAGTAAAGGCACCTAGAATAAACTAATTTTGTGTGAAACAGAAGAAAATCTTAAAATAAAAAAAGCATAATAAATGTTTTTGGAGGATGAAATAATACTGCCTTCATAATTCAGAGAATATAGAATTAAAGATGTAATGGCTTAAAAAACTAATCAAAGCACCAGAAGATAAAATTAAGGAACTAACTTAAAAATCAGAACCAATCAACAGAGACTGAAAATTGGGAGAGGAAGCATTTAAAAAAACATCATCATGTACGCCTCCTGAGGACAGGGATACTGTCTTACCTTGTTTATCACTGTGACCTCAGCACTTGGAACAGTATCTGGCACTTGATGGGTATCTGGTACTATTTGTTGAATGAATGAGTGAATTGAGCCTTTTAGAACACCCAACAGGTAGATAATAGTAATTCTAGCGAGAATAGAGACAGTCTGATGTGAGAAATTATCAAAGAACAAAAATTCCAAAAACACGTTATAAGGTTACTTTCCAGAGCTATGGCTTATGTTTGTCAATAGAAAAACCCACTAAATGTCAAGTGTAATTAATGGAGGGATGGCAGGGAGGCTACTCAAAGTCACACCATTGAGTAATTTCTGAACAGCAAGGATGAAGCTTCCAGAGAGAAAAAAAGCTGGTAGTGGACAAAGGATTAGGAATTAGAATGACATTGAACATAACAGCAGTACAGAAAGCTAAAAGACAATGAAGCAACACCTTTATAATTTAAAAGGAAAAAGATTTTCAACTCGGGATTCTATACACAGACAAACCATCATTCAAGTTGAGGGATACAAATACATTCTGGAAAAAAAAAGATTTTAAAATATAGTTTGCAAAGGTATATTTTCCTTAGGAATCTGGCATAGGACATTTAGCACCAAAACAAGGGATTTAACTTGAAGAGAAAAGACATGGAATTTGGGAAACGCATCATTCCACACAGGAGAGCAGGATGAGGATGTCTCGGGGGATGGATGTGCAGCAGGCCTGGAGAGGAGCAGCCTGCATCGGACCCAGGGCAGAGGGATTGTGGTAAAGACGTTTTCACATGTCAGGTGAAACTGATACAGGTTTTTATTTGTTTGACCACGTGGAACAAATCTTGAGACAAATCACTTCACCATATAGGAAGAATTAACTAACGGTAACAGTGTTTGGAAAACTAAATACATGAAAAAGAACTCAGTTATGTACTGCTGGAAAACAGAACATTGAACCAGAAAGGAAATGTTGCCATAGTGTCATGCTCACAGTAATGCAAGCCTTGAACATTTATGAAGCCAAAAACCTTTTATGATGTAATACATAAGTGTATTAGGAGGTCAGCCTGTGTTGAGTTTGTGTGAGGTGATGTAAGAGTGCTGTATTTGCACCTACCCTAAAAGTAAGTTAGTGGGACCCCACTTCCAAAAACGGTGGCACAAAGAAAAGGGACAGTTTCATTCTGTAGAAAACAAATACAAGACTGTACAAGTTCAAAAAATTGTGAACAACCACTGGAAGACCAAAATGAAGCAGTGATTTGAGAAGTGTTTGGTTTTGAAAAACTGCTACTGCTTTTGCTTATAAAGACAAATTTGTGCCCTGATGCTTTGGGGCATTGCCACCCTCTCCGCCCCAACTTGCGCAGGAAAAACTCACAGCTTTAGCATTTACAGGCAGTAATTTTGGTTCAAGGTAGATAAAGGAGAAATTAGAAATTAAAGAGGAAAAATTGGGAGCAATAGGACCATAGACAGGCTGAGAAGTTTACTTCTTTGCACAACTCTAACTGCTAAAGTATACATGCACACAATAGATGCCAGAGAATCCCATAAGAATTGAAAGCTTGGGGAGACCTGCAAATTTGCTGTGCCTTGGATTGCATCCTTCAATCCACACGTAACTTGAGCAGCACAAAGTGGAAGCCTTACTGGCTTGAGGGAGTTGAGCAGAACTTCTTCCCAAATTTTCCGACAGTTTAACTATGCAGGTATATAAAATATTCTCTGGGGAACCAAACCAAACAAAATAAAAGTGAGCAGAGTTCATTAGGGGTACACACAATGGAAAAACATATTTTGCAGTTTGAGTTCCGGCCAGTTAATTGACTGCTATATCTAGAAAGCAACAACCCTTAAAAGAACAAAAGACAGCTCAGAGTACAGTGTATTACATATGATGTCTTACTTCCACCTGGAAATTTTAGGCATGCAAAGAGGTAGAACAGAGTGATTCATATGCAACAAAAAAAAAACAGAACTCAGTAAACAGTGCTGAGTAAGCACAAATATTAGATTTAGCAGACAAAGGCATTGAACAGCTATTATAAATATGGAAAAGAATTTAAAAAGCTTCTTGAGTGAACTAATGGCAAATCTCAACAAATTGGAAACTTGGAACCAATTGATAATTGCAGAGCTGAAAAGGACAGTAACTATAAAGAATTCACTAGAATAGCTAAGTCACATATTTAAGATGACAGAAGAAAAAAATCATTGAGGTAGGTTAATAGAAATCAACCAACCCAAAGAACAGAAAAAAAAATCTGAATCAGAATGAATAGAACCTCAGAAATTTGTGAGACAATATTGTTTTTCAATCAATGTGTAATTGGAGTCTTAGAAGGTGAGGAGAAAAACAAAGATCAGGAAAAATTTTGTAGAAAAAAATGGCTGAAATCTTGGCAAATTTGGTGGAAATACTCTCGGATCCAATTATTACAATAATATTGATAAAACAGTAATTATTGTTTTATCCTATTTATCTCAAATAGAATAAACAAGACAGAATGCTTCATCCAGTCACATTATAGTCAAACTGATAAAAGCTAAAGATGAAAAGAGAATATTCAAAGTAGCAAGAGCAAAACAAAATATCATGTACAGGGATATCATGATACAACTGAGGCTGACATAGATATAATGGCAGCCAGAGACACTAAAATGAGATATTCACAATGCTGGGGGTGGAGGAACACCTGTCAGCTAACAATTCTATATACAGCAAAACTATCCTTCAAAAGGGAAGGCAAAATTAGGACATTTTCATGTAAATAGATGGCAGTAATGCATTACTAGAAAACCTTCTCTACAAAAAAAGTGCTAGGGAAAATTCTTCAGGCTAAAGTGAAAGATACCAGATGGTAATTGGAATCCACAGGAACGAATGAAGGAAACTGAAAAGATTTAGCACAAAATTGAAATCACCTTTTCCCTGCAATTTGCCAATTCTCTGAAATTAGAACTTTCATTTAGATTGCTTTGGGAAGTAAGAACAGAAATCAAAGAATACGCAGGATGAGAACCTAGTAAGTGACTACACAAAAATATGAGACCCTAAAGGGCCGTACCTTTACAGTGAAGGTGAATCAAAAGCGGACCTGCCCTGTGGAATTACAGACAAGTAGCAATCCTTTGGGGCTTTAGGGAATTTCAGGTCTTGGCTATTCTGCCTTGTACTAGACTTAACACCATGTACCTGGCAAAAACAAATGCACATCACTTCTGGAGGAAGGTATCTTCATGTAAAGCTCCTATTATTCCCCCAAATAATTTTCAAGTGCAGTATTCACCATATAACCAAACACAAATAAGCAAACAAGTAAACTAGACTTCTATCAGTACAAACTAACAAAAGCAGCAGACAATAGAAACAGAATTCTGTTACTGGAATTATCAGATGTAAACTGTAAAACAACCATTCTTACTGTATTTAACAGTATAAGTGGCAGCATTGAATATATTGAAAGGAAAAGGAAACTATAACATTTGGAAAAGATTGACAGTAGAATCTTTAAAATATATAATTGAAATGTAAAATTCAATGTTGGTTTAACAGCAGACTAGGTAAAATTTGGAGAAAGCATTAATGAACAGAAGATGCATGAGCAAAAATACCTGTAATCCAGCAACAGAGAAAAGAAGGCAAAAAATATAGAAGAGAAGATAAGAAGCACAAAACATACACCGAGAAGATCTAACATGTTTAACCAGCCTTTTATAGGAGGAGAATGGAGCATAGGCAGTATATGAAGAAATGCGCAGAATTTTAGAAAAATGTTGGAAGACAACAATCTGCAGATTCAAGAGGTCCAATGATTTCTAATTGAATGAAACCCACGGAAGGAAAATCATATCCCATCTTCTGCAGCTAGACACAAAGTGTTACTGCAGAAAAATAAAAAGCAAAAAAATCTTAAAAGCAGCCAAAGAAAAATGACTGATCGAAGGAACAACAGTGAAGGAAGCTGGAGGACAGTAGAATGATGGTGTCAGTGTGCACAAAGGTCAAACACTGTTAACCTAGGTGAAAATGCCCTTATGTGAAAGAATCAAAACACAGATAAATATGTTTTTTCACCAACAAAAACAGATACTTCATCCCTATGGTTTCTTAGTGAAAAAATTCTGCCTGTATGTCAATATAAGAAGAAAATGGTCCCAGATAGAAGGTCTAAGTTCAAGAAGGATCAGTAAAGAAAATGGTAAACACATGGGTGACACTAAATGAAGAGTAACTGTAGAAAACAGCAATAATAATACCTTGTGGGATTAAAATTATAGAATGAAGTTATTCTAACAATAGCTAGGATAAAAGGGGTCACTTTATAATGTGAAAAATTTCAATTCTGCATCTAATAATATGATTTCAAAATAGTAAAGTGAAAACTTGAACTTCAAAGAGAAATTCATCATCATGACTCTAGATATACAATAATCTGTTCAACTATTTTCTTTTTGTCTTTTACTCTGCTATGTTGGGCAATTGAAAACATTTTTGGAAAGTCTATTAGGAACAACTTCCATCCTACTAAAACAAAAAGTATTTGGTACACTATTTTTAATGACTGCATAGAATTCTCATCCATAAATGTATAGTTGCTCATTTAATCCAACCATCCTCAATTTTTAGCTATTTAATTTGTTTTCAATATTTTTCTACTAATATTATTTATAATATTAAATAATGTTATTTAACATCTTTATAGATAAGTTTTTACAGATATCTATGAGCCTTTCTTTGAGATAAATTCTTATGGTATCAAAAATATATACCCATTTTTTAAGCCTTTGCCAAATGGCTGTCCAGAAATCTGACATTTTCAGTCCTGACAACAGTATGTGAGTGTGTGTCCATTTTTCTGTGTGTTCATCAGTGCTGCACCTTGTTGTTAAAATTGTTTTATTTGATGCTAAAAATAATCTGATTTTAATGTGTTTTTCCTTCATTACTAGTGAGAGTAAACATTTTTCATGGATTTTTACAAAATCCAAAATGGTTGTTTTATATTTAATACTATTAGATATTTAATTTACTGTTTAAGTTTTTCTGTAAGTAATCAGATAACCAAATTTAGTGGGAATCGTACATTTATTGACTCAGTGAAATTCTGGGTAAATACTAATGTGAGGTTCACAGCATCTGTGCACAGGCTTTGAGGTACCATGATTAAAAGTCTTTTTGAGTGACTTCTAGATTTGTGGCTATTCTATAGAAATGAGGAAGACAAATGAATAATTTCTGGATAATAGCCTATAGCTGTGATGTGACTAATTTTTCTAACCTTTCCTGTGTGTGAGAAGTATCTTGCTGCATCAGATTCTCTTAGGGCATGCTCTTCTGAAGTGATACCAAGCTATCTGGAGTCTCAGGGCTATTTCTTTGTAGTCATCAAAGCTTTGTCTTTTTAAACTAAGTCATTTTCTTAAAAAGTTTTACTGAATATTAATTTTACCATATCAACTATTTAGTTTGAATGTCATAACTTGGGACCAATATGCCCTCAACAAAAATGTTAGTGCATTGCAGAGATTTTAATTTTCTATTTTTTGTTTCTAGAAACAATTAAGTTTTATATGACAGAGATGATTATTCAGCCATCTGAGAGAAATTTTCCCATCATACCAAGGTACGATTTAATAGCAAATTAAATTCTGTAATTTCAATGTATGAAAAGATAGGTACAATTGATTATTTGGGAGTTCGTTTTTATTTATACCTTCCTTTATTTTGAAAGGTTAGTTAGACCAAACCACACATGTAAAACATTTGAGGATTTATCTATGGTTTGCTTACATAATGTCCTAGACAAATATGCTCATATAAATCTAATTTACAAAGGTTTTTGTGCTTCTTTCTGTGTGCCAGATATCTGAGATCTTATAACCTAATCATCCAAAGGTTTTTGAATAATTATTTCTGGTTGTAATTTAATTTAAAATTTGAAACATGGGTTGGTTTTAAGATGACTCCTGTGTTTTTAAAAGAAATGATATTTAGGCACTAAATTCATTAGTGTGACCTTTCTTTGAATCTGTTTAGTTTGCAAACATAAGTTGACTGTAGTATGTATTTATTTTAGTTCATTATTGATGTGTCAAATTATGGCATTCTGAATATAACTTTGACCTTTATTCTCCTATAAGTATTTTGATTATGTAGCTAAGATCTGATACTTTGAGGGGATGCAAATGGAAATATTAAATATAACACTGTCTAATGTTTGGGAAGAAATGTGTCACCTTTTAAAACTTAGTTCACTGTTTAATGTGTCACAGCACAAAAGAAATATTGACTTTTCTAACATACTATTTTTTATTCAGTTAGGTTAGGGCAGAAAATGTATTAAGGGTTGGAAAATAGGATATAAGAAGACTAGAGCAAACACAAATACATTAAAATATATTAAAATCCACATTAGCACAGATTGTGAGGGAATGGGCAGCATACAGAAGAGTCTGGCATGCACTAGCCTCTGCCTTTTAGGTGCCCTGTGGGTATTTTTGGCTCATCTTGCCAGTTAGAGTTATTATGAGAGGCACATTGTGAAAATTGATTTCTGTTCAAACAGGTCTCAGTTTGTACAGAGCATTATCGCCCAATGTCTGATGGAACTCTCCTCTGCTAGAAGCACTTTTAGATTCATTATTCAAGGTCATGATGGCAAAACGTACATCTTGGTAAGAAATTATTTCACCCAGCTTTTTGTCGCTCTAGTGATCCAGGGTCTCATAAATTTTTTAGTTTTTGTCATTCTTTTTTTTTTAAGATTTTACTTATTTATTTTTAGGGAGAGGGGAAAGGAGGGTGAAAGAGAGGGAGAGAAATGTCAACATGTGGTTGCCTCTTGCAGGTTCCCAACTGAGGACCTGGCCTGAAACCCAGGCATGTGCCCTGCCTGGGAATCAAACCAGCGACCCTTTGGTTTGATGGCCAGTGCTCAGTCCACTGAGCCACACCAGCCTGGGCTGTCATTCTTTTTTCTTAATTCTCAGATCTAAAAAACAATTGATCAAAAGATGAATTTTAATGTCAGTTTAATTCACGAATCAAATTCCCTTAATTTAATAACAAATGATCAAGTGCCTCAATGAGCTAGGTGCTAGGGATATGGACAGAAATAAAACCTGCTCTGTAGAAGCTTATACCACAAAATGAAGTCTTTTATTCAGTCTGTCTCTCACTTTTTTTCTATTTGATACGTTATGTGTTTTCTGTTTGTTCTGTGGTAAGAACACTTAACAAGGAACCTACTGGCTTCACAGATTTTGAAGTGCACAGTACAGTATTGGTAATTATAGGCACAATATTGGGCAGCAGATCTCTAGAACTTATTCACTTTGCCCGACCAAAACTTTATACTCTCTGATTAGCATCTCCTCATTTCTCTCTCTCCCATCCCCTGACTATGACCATTCTACTCTCTACTTCTGTCTGTTAGACTACTTGAGATTCCTTATATAAATGGGGTCATGCAGTATTTGTCCTTCTGCATCTGGCTTGTTTTACTTAGCATAATGGCCTCCAGGTCCGTCCATTGGGTCGCATATTAAAAGATCCCCTTGTTTTTTAAGACTGGATAATATTCCCTTATTTATCTGTGCCCCATTCTCTTCATCTGTTCCTTGATGGACATTCAGATTGTTTCTACATCATGGCTTTTGTAAGTAGTACTGCAGTGAGCACAGGAGTACAGCTGTCTCTTCGAGATCCTCGTTTCTACACTAATGTTTGAGAAGTAGTGCCAAATTTTGGAGAACAGGCTCTGGCAGTTGCCAGAATCACCCATCCCCTACATACATCACAAGCATCTAATATTAAACTGCTTCTGTTAAAAATAATGTTCTGCAGAAAAGAATTTGGGACATTTATATGAAAATCCAAGAATTGGGGCCCAAGTCTCTTCTCTGCCCCTTACCTGTTTTATTCCACCAGTAAGCATATATTGGGCACTTGGTCATTGAAAGGCACTGTTCCAGGTGCTCAAGGTAAAACAAAAATGCCTTCAAGGAACTCAAAAGGTAACATGGAAACAAGGCAGGCAAAAGGAGTGAGGGGGTTGAGATTATTATGTGTGGCTTTGTAGCCGGTCATTATGGCAGCCCCATGCTTCTGTAATTCCAGATAATTTCTGTCAAAAGCTAAACTATTTCCTGATTGAAGTGGATACTAAGTATAACTTATAGTCATAGTCTGAAATCAGTTAATTTTTATCTATTGCAAGGTTTTCAACTTAAAAATCATGAGTG
This sequence comes from Phyllostomus hastatus, assembly GCF_019186645.2. Taxonomy (NCBI): domain Eukaryota; kingdom Metazoa; phylum Chordata; class Mammalia; order Chiroptera; family Phyllostomidae; genus Phyllostomus; species Phyllostomus hastatus. Next base: position 37,031,748 of record NW_025333872.1, on the reverse strand, counting down.
GGGACTTTTTAGACCCATAGTAATATATATTTAATTTTTTTAATTTATTTTTTATAAAAGTAATACATTCTTGAAACACATTCAGACAACCTGAAGAACAAAAAAGAAGTGCTAGTTCCACTATCTTGTCCCCTCTTGTCCTGCTACATCATACTATTTGAAGGTAAACATTTTTAACAGTCTGATGTATGTACTTTGGCACCTTTTCCCCATCTATATACAGCTGGCTGTATGTACGTACCCACAGGTATTTGCCAGTTTGTAAAAAAAAGAAAACCAGAATCATGTGATTAACATTTCTCTTTAATATGCTTATGTAACTAGTTTATCATGAGGGTTGACAGTATTACAATTTGAGTTTTTCAAATGCTGATAAGTTTCATCCTCCAAAAAAGTTGTACCAGTCCCTTGTAGTGGACATGCATGTACCCCACTCAGATCCCCTCTCCTTGGCCAATGCTCCCCTTTCCCAGCTGCTGAGAGTGTTGGCTGCTCACAGGCACAGCTGCTCTCTTCTCCAGAGACTTACCCTAACCTAACAGATGCTTGACCAGGGAGTTTCCTGTCTTCCACTGACCCCCACCCTGGCCTGGTAATCCTACTGCAGATGATTTGATCCTGAGGTACAAAAAGCTGGGGTTGCCTGTCTCTCAAAGTGGAGCAAAATGTAGGTACAGGTTCCCTGTGGGATTGGCCTCATCCAGACTGCAACTGAGCTCGCATCCTTGTCTAGCTTCTTGGTCTACCTTATCCTGCTTACCTTAGTCCCTTTCTCCTGAGAGTGGTCCCTGACGGAATCACATGCATCCAAGTCTCCAAACACTCCTCAGCCGGCAGTGAATGAGAATACCCATCCAAGGCCCTCTTCTGAACTGGGGGTTATCAATCTTTTTGTATTTGCCAATCCAGTAAGTGAAAAAGAGTGGCACACAAATTTTGTATTTTCTTATTACTAGCTATGTCAGTATTTTTATATGTTTCCCACTTCTTCTTTTAATTCTGTTTGTCTGTATTTCTATTGGGCTCTATTTCTAGGAGTGCTATACATTATAGGTATTAACTTTGTTACAGATGTATTAAATACTTTCTAGTTGATTGCCTTTTTTCTTTTTTTAACACTTTATCATGTTGACTGCTCTACCAAGGTTATACTTGGAATGAATTGCCTTCCTTAAAAATTATATACATGATTCTCATATATTATTCTGATATTTTCATAGTTTTGTATTTGTTTTGGGGGAGTTTTTTGAGTGATGATATGAGACATGGATTGTCTCAATCCATGTCTCATATCATATGAGATATCTCATGTGGGATATCATTATCCAAGGTGGTGATATCCTTATACTTGGACTTTTCTCTCCATATCTTTAGCTCTGGCTTTTAAACTCAGACAGTTTGGTGATTGAATCTTTGGGAAATTCTAAAAGTGTCAAAAAGTTTCCCTTGCTGGAAGATGTATCGAAGGCTGACTTCAGCTCTGCTTGGAATGCTGTCAAGGTTCTGTACCAGCCATGCATCAAAAACAGGAATGGAACGTAAGTTGTGCTTTTGTTTCCTCGTTACATGTTATGTTGTAGTTTTCTTTTACCATGTTGGTGTTCAGAAATTAATGAATGAAATGATACTATACCACTTCCCTACTTGAAGCCTCCTGCAGTCATGCTCCTAAATGTTATGCTTTCAAAGTAGATTGAATTATTACAGATGATTCATGCTAACGTGCAGAAAGCTTGTTTTGACCGAAAACAATTGGTCTTTTTCTTGTCATCTCAGCTGTCTGTACATATGGCTACAGTACTAAATCAGACTCGACAACTATGAATATTTACTGATAAGCACTTCTAGGCTTTCAGGATACAGTAGTAAACAAAACACAGTCCCTGCCTCCTGAGGTTGTCATTCTAACAGGAGGAAGACAGATTATAAACAAGAGACGAAAAAATCAAAGACTAATGTGACTCTTACTGTGAGCCCAGCACCAACGAAGGGCTAGCTCATTTAAACCTGACAGACAGCACTGGTGTGGGGTAGGTACTGTTAGCACCCCCACTTAGATGCAAGGACACTGAGGCTCAGAAGTTAATGTAACACCTAGTGAAATATAAGGCTGGGTGAGGAAGTTGGGGAGTGGTAGTATAGGGGTAGGAGTGTTGTCATTTTATCTTGAAAAGTCAGAGATGGTTCCTCAGATTAAGATGATACTTAGAATACTTGAAGGAAGTTACGGAATGAGCCACATCTGAGAGAAGAACATTCCAGCAGGGGAAATAGAAAGTGCTCTTATTTAAACAGATTGGAAGTTTGTACTTGTCCAGTTCTCTTGAAATGGGTTTGATCAAATTTGTTCTAAGAACAGAAAGTCCCACCCTTTTTCTGGAAAGTAAATAAGAAAATTTTTTGAAATTATTGCTTGTCTTGTCTTTTCTGAATTATGCAAGCAGTGTAATCATAAAATATTCAAACAATAGAGACAAACATGAAGTAAAATATATAAGTCCTCTGTTATTTCTCTTTCCAGAAGTAAAAACTGTGTTGTATATTCTTCTACTCCTTTTGTATTATCTTGTATTTTACCATAATTTGAATGATACATGTATTTTTTAACACTTAAGAAAAATCTGTCATGGAGATTCTTTTCATGCCAGTGCTTGGCATTCTATGAAATGGATGTACTGTAACTAATTTAATCATTTTCCTGTCGATAGATACTTGGGTTGTTACTTTTTTAAACTGCACTATGTATGTGGTTGTGTGATTATGTGTACTGTTTTTGTAACAAGTATTTTTAGAAATAGAACTGCTGAGTCAAAGGGTTTGACATTTCAAATTTTGATAGATATCAAATTGATTTACAAAAAGACATTACAAATTTATATTCCCACCTGAAGCTTCTGTAAGTGCCCATTTCCCTGAACCCTCACCCAAAGTGCCATTTACATTTTTGCCCATCTAATGGGCAAAATGAATGCCAGTCTAAATGAAATAGGTTCACTTGAATATCCTTGTTTTCTTTGAGGCACGATCAGAGAATATGGCTTATGTGTATTTGATGCTTTGCAGACTTTGCTGAGCTGGTGTGTGTGTGTATGTGTGTGTTCTAATACATAGTAAACTTGTAAGCTGACTAGTGTGGATATATATGTATGTCTGTATGTCAAGTTTATTAAAACATTTTATACTCATCTTTTTTATTTATTTAAAATGTGCATTTTTCAGAAGGGTGTGTTAAATCTCACTGTGCATGTGGAAAAGTCATTTTCTTCTGGTTTTGATATCAGTTTTTGCATTATATATGGAGTGAGAAAAGTAGGCCTACAGTTATCCATATGGAAAGTAATATAATAATAAATAATAATATAAGAATAAACTCTGTTTTGTGTACTCACAACTGTGAACCTACTTTTGTCCACCCTTGTATTTTGATTCTCTGTTATTAGGTATATTAAGATTTGTTGCATGACAACTTGACTAATTGCATATTTTAAAAATGACAATAAGAAATATTTGACATTTTCCTTTAATTCTAATTTGCTTGTTAATATTGCTATATTTACTTTCTTATTTTAATTGTTGATTGATATATCTTTTTCCATTTCTGTATTTTCCGCTGTCGTGTGCTGTTTTATTTTAGGTGTATGTCTCGTTACCACATACCTTGTAAAGTGCATGTGGCTGGATGTTTGAAGCTCCAGTGTGAGAATATGACTTCTAACAGTGAATTTAATTAATTCACATTTACTGTGATTTTTGATATAGTTGACCTTAGTCTGCTGTCTTTTACTTTGGTTGCCTTCTCTGTGTCATTTCTTTCCTCTGATGATTTGAAAATAAATATTATCTATTTCAAAGTGATTTTTAGTGGTTAACCTTAGATTTTTAACATATATACTTAAAGTAATTTTTTTCTTAGTATTCATACTCTTCATCAGAACAAGACTCTTGGGTAGGTTTCATATCTCTTGTCTTGCTCCCTGCCTTGTGTACTAGCTCCCTTGTGGTGAGATCATTTGTAGTCTGATGATGGTGGTTGTTTCTTCTTAAAGAAGTACCAAGGCAAAGCCCTACCACCCCTTTGCTTACATATTACTTACACTATGCATTATGACCATCAATGGGTTTATGTTTTTACTGTATGTCTATTTCCATAAACATATTTATGGGTTATTTGATGTTTTAAAATATTTACAAGTAATATTTTATTGTATGTAGCTTTTTGCAGTTTTTTTCATTCAATATCTTTCATTTCATTGTTTGATTTGAAAAAGTATGCTCTTTAATAGTTTATTTAAACTTGAAATGTAATCAGTCCTTAAATATCAGAAAATCTCTTTTACCTATTTTTTTGTCCCTCAAAACCTTTAGAATTTTCTCTTTATCTTTGGTTTTCTAAGATTTTATACAGATGCATCTAATGTGTTAAAAAAATTTTTTATGTCATAATATGTTCTTGTTTTACAGATGCAATATTCTCTTAGTATCTATGAGAGTAATAATTTTACTTAAAGTCTTTTGTTTCCTTTATTAACTCTTTTTCCTGGGTGTTGATGCCTCTTTTTGAAAAGAGACATTGCGTTTGGCACTTTACAGTGCTGCTTTTCCCGGTGTTTGATGACTTCACTAGAATTCCTACACTAATGTGTAAAGTTCGTGTGAGCCAGGACCTTGTCTGTCTTGCTCATTACTACTTCTAGGTGAGTTCTTGTAGAATTACTCAGAACATACAATTTATGTTTACATTTAACAAAGCATTTGTTTAATGAACTAGACGTGTTTTTCTGCTTTTCTTTGTATTTGATAATTACTGATCATCTGTTCGAGACTGTGTGTTCTTGTTACCACAGCCTGCCTTTATGGATTTGTGGAAGAGAACTCAAAGGATATACTCATTTGAATGTGCCATTATGTCTTTTGACAGCTTTTGGGTTTTAAGAAAAAACAAGTGGTAGTTGATTCAGTTATGGGGGTGAACCTCATGTTCATTGTTATGAAGAATCTTTACTCTGCCTTTCTTGAGGAGTGTTGCAGGAATGAACCTGTCCTACTGTTTCATTCATTCCTAACAGATCGCTGTGACATAGGAAATATGGCTATTATAGGTTGTGTTCCTCTGTATTTGATTATTCAAATTTTTTAAACTCCATATGTCTTGGGGACAAGTTGACATTCAGTAAAGGAGTTTGATTACTTTAGTTTGCCTATTTTATATAACTACTTTTGTTGTGCTTTTCCTCCTCCTACTGCATGATTCTGTGTCCCCCAAAGGTAGGAAGGGAATTTCACCAAGTTGTATAAGAATCCTGTGAGTATTTGCTTTTGTTTTCTAAGGAAGTTAGTTTCTTTCTTTTGGGGCGTGACTGAGCAAGCCGTAGACTCCCTGGCATATTTTTGGCACATGGGACAGTGCATTAACTATTTTAGTCAGATCAGCAAGAATTTTTTCTAGTGGAAGTATGGATTGCCAGATGGCAGTCTAAAAGAGGAAAATAGCAAATGTAACTATGGCTTTATTTCCTTGAGCACACACAAAAAAGTAATGAGTAGTATTTTAAGAATGTTTTTTCTTTCAAGCAATAGACACACATTTCTTAACATTTTGAGGTCTATTTTTTAATCTCTCTTCCCCTTGTCCACAGTTATCCTACAACTCACATTCTTTAGTTTGCATGTCAGGGTTCAGATACTAAATATTAACTTTTTAGCTTTCAAATTTAAGTTAGCTTCTGCAGTTTAATTCTGCTAACTCAACAACTCACCTGTGGCCTCATTTCCTAGATGGGGGTTGGGGGATGAATTTTTCACTGAGGGGACATTGGCAATGTCTGCAGACTTTTTCTGGTTGTCATAACTTGGGGAGGGGGCTACTGGCATCTAGTAGGTAAAGCCAGGGAAGCTCCTCATAATTATACAATGCATTGGAGAGCCCCTACGACAAAGAATTATCCAGCCCATAATGCTAATAAGGCCAAAGTGGAGAAAACCTGATTCAGATTATCTCCAAAAATCAAGCTGTGTCTATCTTATCCTTCTGGGTGTCATAGCCCACACTTTCCTTGAAATTATATTTAGGCCAACAAATAAGAGAAACCTTATTTAGAAAAATAAGAGCCAAAATCTCTATAATCTTTACATGTTAACTTTGTTAAAAAATATAATGTAAACATTTGTTGTTGTACTTTTCTCTTTTTTTAGGGAAACGTGAATAGATTTATTTTTAATAAATGATGAATTTGATAGGTGTCAATTTTTTTGTTCTCATATTATTAAGAGAAAAGAACTTAGGGCAATGTAGTCATTAAGTATAAATAAGTGGGTTTTTTTTTAAAGCTAAATTGAATTCTCTTCATTGTGTAAGTTACACGTGTCCTAGTATTTTGCAGGTTGTTTTTCCCACCTTTTCAAAAGTTAGCCTATTGAAGAACTGAGAGAATTTGAACTAGAAAAACTAATCTGTGTTCTACTATTAGCATTTTTTTTGCAAAATATATTGAGGGAGGAAATGTTGATATGTTATATTTACCCTTAATTTTCATGGCATGTAGAGATTCTTTTTTATAAAACTCACTGGGTTTCTCTCTGTTTACTGTATACAGGTAATTATTGCTTCTAAAATAGAAGTGTTATTTTTGCCTTGAGACAGTCATCATTATTGCTTTTTCTAATAAAACAAAAATATACGAGGTATGTCCAGAAGGTATCCAGCCATGTAATATGAAAAATAGAGACATTTATTGAAGAACATACAAGATATAAGAAACATTGTACATAGGAAAATGATACTGCAGTCCCCATCAAAGTAGGCACCATAAGACCTCACACAGTTCTCTCAATCACCATTAGCTGCCCCATTGTATTTTCCTGAATCTCATCAACTGTCTGAAATCTCCTCTCTTGCATAGGTGATTTTAGTTTTGGGAAAAGCCAGAAGTTGCAGGGGGGCAAATCTGGGCTGTAGGGAGGCTGGGTGATTTGATGTTTCATCAAAAACCTCTGGATGAGACATGATCTATGAATGGGTACATTGTCATAATGAAGCTGTCAATCATCACTTGCCCATAGCTGTGCCTTCTGAATCATCCACATAATTTTCATGGAGGAATGTTCAAGCTTAATGCAAAATTTGATGCAAATTCATTGCTCTACTTGCTTAGTAATTTTTAATGCGATGGCCACACAGTACACATGCTTACTCAATGGCATCTATTGCCCTTACTGACTAATATAGTGAAGTCATCATTGTTCACGTATGCACATTCCAGTCCACTCTCCTTGGCTGCCAGGTTGCATCGTTGTGGCGCAAACCATTCTCATTATATTAACGATGTCTGGACTTTATCCAGACAGACCTCATAAACCACATCCATATATATTTCATATGTATAAAGTAGTATTAGTTGTTTTTATTTATGAAGTTGTATTTTCTTTTTATTCTTTAGTGGGAAAATTGAAATTCTGTTTATTTATTGTGGTAAAAACTGCATTAACATAAAATTTACCATCTTAACCATTTTTTAAGTCTGTAGTTCAGCAATGTTAAGTATATCCACATTGTAGTAAAAGAGATCTCCATAACTTTTTCATCTTGCAAATCTGAAACTCTGTACTCATTAAACACAACTCTTCTTTCCCACTCTCCCCAGTCTGTCTTAGCCACCATTCTATTTTTTGTTTTTTATAAGTTTGACTGCATTAGTCCAGTAGGGCTGCCAAAATATCATAGGCAGGATAGCCTAAACATTAACAGAAATTTGTTTTCTCAGAGTTCTCGAGGCTAGAAGTCCAAGATCAAGGTTCTGTCAGGATTGATTTCTTCCTGACTTACAGATGGCTGCCTTCTTGCTGTGACCTCACAAGGCCTGTCTTTGCTCATATGGGGGAGAGAGAGAGAGGTCTTATGTCTCTTTCTTTCAGCAGTCTTATCAGATTAGGGTTCCATTCTTTTTTTTTTTAAGATTTTATTTATTTATTTATTTATTTTTAGAGATGGAAGGGACAGAGAGAGAGAGAGAGAAACATCAATGTGTGGTTGCTGGGGGCTGTGGCCTGCAGCACAGGCATGTGCCCTGACTGGGAATCAAACCTGCAATGCCTGGTTCACAGCCCGCACTCAATCCACTGAGCTACACCAGCCAGGGCAGGGTTCCATTCTTATGACTTCATTTAACTTAAGTACTTTGTTAAGGGACCTATCTTCAAATAGTCTCATTGGGGATTACAGTCCTACCTCTACTTATATTTAACATATGAATTTTGTAGGGACATAATTCAGTTTATAACATTGACTTTTTAGATATTTCACTTAAGTAGAATTATATAATATTTGTCTTTTCGTGACTGGCTTATTTTTCTTAGCACAATGTCCTTAAGTTCATCCATGTTGTAGCATGAGACAAGATTGCTTTCCTTTTTAATTTTATATACATATATATAAAAGAGGTCTGTCCAGAAAAAGTCCAGCCATTGTAAATGTGACGAGAATGGTTTGCACTACATCTTTTTAACCTGGCAGCCAAGGAGAGAGGACTGGAATGCAATCCATGAACAATGATGACTTCACTGTACTAGTCAGTGGGGGCGGTAGATGCCATTGAGTGAACATGTGTACTGTGTGGCCCTCACATTCAGAATGATTGAATGAGTAGAGCAGCGGATCTGTATCAGATTTTGCATTAAGCCTGAACATTCCTCCATGGAAACTAATCAGATGATTCAGAAGGCTTTCAGGGATGATGCAATGAGTGAAGCACAGATAAGAGTGTGGCACAATCTCTTCAAACATGGTTGAGAATCTGTTGAAAGTGATCCATGTTCTGGAACCTGCAACAAGCAGAACACCTGATAATGCTGAATGTGTATGGGCTACAATGAACAAAGATTCATGACTGGCATTGCAAGAACTAGAAGCTGATCTGAGGATTCCAGAAATTACTGTGTCTGAGATTTTGACTGAGGATCTTGGCAGGAAACGTATCGTGGCAAAATTCATTCCACTGCATCTGCTACCAGAGCAGAAGAAAGTGCTGAAGTTGCTAATGACTTGATGCAAACCACTACCAAAGAACAAGATTTCCTCGAGAAGGTCATAACCGGAGATGAATTGTAGGCTATGATCCAGAAACAAAGGCCCGATTGTCCCCATGGAAGTCACTTGGTTCTCCACACCCAAAGAAGACATGGCAGAGTCACAGCAAGATCAAGACCATGTTAACTGTTTTTTTGACTGAGAAGGTGTTGTCCATCATGAGTACCCTCCAGGCCAAATAATTAGTAAACAGAGCTATGTCAATGCTCTTCATCAGTTGAGAGATGCAATACGACGAACACAGCTATAGCTGTAGGCAACTGGTGATTGGCAGCTTCAGTACAGCAAAGTGCCTGTTTATGCATCACGTCTTGTGTAGAGTTTTTTGGTGAAACATCAAATCACCCAGTTGACTCAGCCCCCCTATAGTGTAGATTTCATGCCCTGCAATTTCTGGCTTTTCCCAAAACTAAAATTATCTTTGAGAAAGAAGAGATTTCAGGCCATTGATGAGATTTAGGAAAATATAACAGGGCAACAGATGGCAATTCCAACAAAGGATTTTGCAGTGTTTTGAACAGTGGAAGAGATGCTGAGAGAAATGCGTGAGGTCCAAGGTGCCTACTTAGAAGGAGTCTGAGGCATCAGTGTTCTATGTACAATGTTTCTTGTATCTTGTATGTTCTTCAGTAAATGTCTCTATTTTTCATATTACAAGGCAGGGTACTTTCTAGACAGGCGTCATATTCTGATATTAATCGTTTATTAGATATATGATCTACAAATATATATATATGTGTATATATGTATATATATACATATTTTAAAAATTGCATGCCAAAATGCAATCAACAGTGAAAAGGAAGCCTACAGAATGAAAATATATATACATGTATATGTACATATACACACATACATATATATGTCTATACATATATGTCTATACATATATATGTATGTCTATCTATAGATACATATATATATTTTTTCATTCTGTAGGCTTCCTTTTCACTGTTGATTGTATTTTGGCATGTGATATTTTTTAATTTAGAGTATATTTTATTGTTTATGGTATTAGAGTTCCAGTTTTTCTCCCTTTGCCTCCCTCCATCCAAAACCACATACACACATTCCCTCCAGCAATCCCCACACCATTGTCCATGTCCATCAGTCATGCATATGTATTCTTCTGGATACTGTTTTCCTATTCTGTACTTTAAATTCCTATAACTATTCTGAAACTACCAATTTGTTCTTTTTAATCGCTTCACCTTTCATGCTTATACCCCTGACCCCCTCCCATGTGACAACCATCAAAACATTCTCCATATCTGTGAGTCTGTTTCTGTTTTACTTGATGATTTATTTTGTTTTTTAGATTCAATTAGTGATAGATATGTATTTATTGCCATTTTATTTTCATATTTTTTATTTTCTCCTTAAAGAGGACCCTTTAACATTTCATATAATACTAGTTTGGTGGTGATGAACTCCTTTAGCTTTTTCTTGTCTTGGAAGCACTTTATCTATCTTTTGATTCTAAATGTTGGTTTTGCTGGGTAGAGTAATCTTGGTTGTAGGTCCTTGCTTTTCATCACTTTGAATATATTTTGTCAGTCCCTTCTAGCCTGCAAAGTTTCTTTTGAGAAGTCAACTGACAGTCTCATGGGAACTCTTGTAAGTAACTGTTTTTTTCTTGCTGCTTTTAAGATTCTCTCTTTGTATTTACCTTTGACATTTTAATTATGATGTGTCATGGTATGGGCCTTTTTGGGTCCATCTTATTTAGAACTTTTTGCACTTCCTGAACTTATATGTCTATCTCCTTTAATAGGTTAGGGAAGTTTTCTGTCATTATTTTTTCAAATACGTTTTCAATTTCTTTCTCTCTCGCTTCTTGCACCCCCATGATGTGAATGTTGGTATGCTTGAAGTTGTCCTAGAGGCTCCTCACACTGTCCTCATTATTCTGGATTCTTTTTTCTTCTTGCTGTTCTGATTGGGTGTTTTTTGCTTCCTTATATTCCAAGTTGCTGATTTGATTCTTGGCTTTATCCACTCTACTGTTGATTTCCTGTAAACTGTTCTTCATTTCAGTTAGTGTATCCTTCATTTCTAACTGGTTCTTTTTTATGGTTTCCATGTACTTTTTTCAATTGTTGAAATTCTCTCTGAATTCGTCTGCTCTTTCCCTAACTTCATTGAGCATCCTTGTAACCAGTGTTTTCAACCCTGCATCAAGTAGACTGCTTGTCTCCATTTTGTTTAGTTCTTTTTTGGAGTTTTGTTCTGTTCTTTCACTTGGGCTGTGTTCCTTTGTCTCCTCATTTTGGCAGCCTTCCCATGTTTGTTTATATTAGGTAGAACTGCTATGACTCCCTGTCTTGTTAGTATGGCCTAATGTAGAAGGTGTCCTGTAGGGTCCAGTGGCACAGCCTCCCTTATCACCCAAGCTGGGTACTCCAGGTGTACCCACTATGTGGGCTGTGTACAGCCTTCTTTAGTAGCTGAGCCTTGATTGCTGTTGGCAGGTGAATAGGAGGGATTTACCCAGGCCAATAAGCTGCAAGGACTGGCTGTAACTGCTGACCACCAACCTCTAGCCACTGTGGAGGATCAGCTGTGCAGGGACCCACTCCACAGAGCAGGATTTATTTCAGTAGGGCTCTTGTGCCTGCTGAGTTTGCCCCTTGAATGTGTCGCTTGTGGAAGTGCTTGGGTGATGGTGCTCTGACATGGTCTGTAGCTGTCCACTGGGCACACTGTCTCTGGGACTTCTGAGAAGGTGCAGGCCAAGGTCTCCCACTACCTGTGTTCTGCTTGGGGCCACCCAGCATAAGCTACAAAGTGATCTTCAGATGGCTGCTACTTGTGCTATACTTGGAGGTGCCCCAGCAAGGTCAAGTGATGAACCAAGGTTAGCTGCTTCTAGTGCCAGGCCTGGGGCCACTTAACAAGAGGAACAAGGCTCACTGAGGCTAGATGCTGCTTGTTTGAGAGAATTTAGGAATATCTGAAGCATGAGCCAAGGCAAGCCATTTGTATGGAAAAGCCAGTGGAAACAGCCTGGGTGAGCCCCAAATTGGGTGGAGTGGAACCTCAGGGATTCACCAGGGTAAGACAAATAGTGTGAGCCAGGTTGATGGAGACTCAGATATGGTCCCCACCAGGGGGCTCTGTGGCTCTGCCAGGGGAGGGCTCAGAAAAGAAACAATGGCCTCTGCCAGCATTTCTGTGTGGGAGAAATATGCACCCCAGCTCTCACCCTGATACCAGACACTTCAGTTCCACCCTGTATGTGTTATGCAAGCCCCCTTACATTTCAGATGTGACCCTTGCTTCAGAGGCAAAGCTCAGTCTGGCAGTTCCCACTGGAGCCCTGGGCATTTACTGCTCCAGGAACCAGGGCCACATCCACAGGTACCGTCTCACGGTACGTGGCCTAGCAGGTTGCACGTGGACTCTGAGCGCTGTCACTCAAGGTCTTGTGCAAGAGCATCACAGCTGGCCTGGGTGGGAAGGGAGGGTGGCGGCACTTGCCTAACCATGCTGCAGAGATCCTTGGCCCTCTGCCAGCCCCAGCCATCTGCTGCCCCACACAACAGCTCAGAAAAAATGAGTCCAAGTAAGTCCCTGTGTGGGCCCTTTAAAAGGAACTGCCTGAGACTCCAGCAGTTTTTGTCTTCTACAGTCTCAATCCCCACTAGTTTTTATAGCCACAAGTTATGGGGACTTACCTTCTTGGCACTGGAACCCTGGACTAGGGGACCTGGAGTGGGGCTGGGACCCCTGGATCCTGAGATATTCCTCCTGATTTTTATCTACCACACATGGGTGTGGGAGCAGCACATTCTGCATCTCTGCCCCTGCTACTAGTCTTGGTGTGATTTCTTCTTCAATTCCGTAGTTGTGGGACTTCCATTCAGCTCAGTTTCTGGAGGTTCTGAAAAAAGGTTGTTTTGTAGTTTAGTTGTAATTGTAATGTGGTTGTGTGAGAAGACTCTGGTTACCTACACCGCCATCTTGACTAGACACCTTGGCACACAAAAGATGTTAAGTTTGATGTACCATTTGTCTATTTGCCTATTTTTACTTTTGTTGCCTGTGTTTTTGGTGTCATGTCCAAGAAATCATTGCCAAACTCTGCTTAATTTCAGAGTTCTGTTTCTGATGAAGTAGACTCATTGCCTGAAATACTTTGAAAGTAAAATTAGGTGGTTTTGAGGAGATCTGGAGGAATTTGTTCTTTTGATTGATTAAAAACATAAAACAAAATGTTAATTTATGCTAATTTTATATCCGGCAGAATATCCAAGACTTGTTATTTGATAATTGCATAATCTTCTAAAACACTTCATGTTAACTTATTTAGATAGTGTATGAATATGTTGCTAGGATGAATGAATGAATTGGTGTCACCAACCCCTAAAGAATATTTTATGAAATCATCTCAAGTAAGTGTCTTCTACTTCCTCACATAGGAATCACAGGGTGACATTGTCAGTGCACTCTAATTAGGGACTTTGACTTTATAGAGTACAATAAACTTAAGTTTCAGGTATAAATGTCCAAATCTTATATTTTATAAGTGAGCAACTGAGCCTCAGTAAGAAAAATAAGTAAAGTCAGTTAGTTAGTGATAGAGATAGAATTAGAGTAGGTTGTCGTGATTCCAAATTTAGTGCTTTTTTGTTATATAGCCCCTCACCATAAAATTTTAGGATATTTGACAATGTCACTACAAGTGGATATTCTTCCTCAAGAGCAATTTCCCTAGAGTTTGATATGTCAGCATTTTGATTACTCCCCAAAATATACTGCTTACATATGCCATATTCAGTGAATATTATTCATCTTAATGTGTAACGTTAGTAGCAGAAACTTTTAATTTATAGTGTGCTCATACCTGATCTGATATATGAGAATTTAAGGATACTAGTGTAATTTTTTTTTCATAAGTCCATTGCCTTAGCTTCTTAGAAAAGGAATCCATTGAAAGGAAATTAATTGAAAATACAGGAAAGTAATCAGATGCCTCTGGGAAAATAAAATGCTTCCTTGGAAAGCACTTTTCACGTATTTGTCTGTTAGTATCACATTATTACCCAGACACATTCATCTAGAGACCGTTCATCATTATGAAGCAAGTTGAGCATATACTTCTTTGGTTAGTGATGGTAAAAATCCCTCCTCTGAATAAACTGTCTTAGTACACTGGTGTAAATTCAAATATTTTATTTGGAATTTCTGTACTATTCATAAATTCATTTATAATGATTAAAGAGAATATAGGATATAAAGCCATGACATACAATAAAAGTGAGCTTTTTCCTGTAGATTCCAGTCAAAGCAGATTATCTGTGAGAAGCAATTAATCCCTTGGGATTACTTACTTGAGGGGTGGGGCATTTTCTTGGTGGGGAGGATCTGGTTTCTTTGTGATGAAAGAATATGAGACAAGTATAATTATGACCTGTGAGAGTAAAAAGAGGGACGGGCATGTACGAGGGGGACAATCTTCTACCCACAGACATGCTTCCGTTTATCTGTTTCATGTATTAGGTTCTCCTTGAAACCTTTTGTTTGGAGAAAGGATTCCACAGCTGATTTTTTAAAAAGTTTGAGAACCACTGTTCTCTGTGCTAAGCATTTCACAAGACTGTGCTTGAATTCACAGGGTGACAGCAACGTTACTACTTACAAAATCGATCATATTAAGACAGTGCTAATTGTTAGAAGGGTCTTCCTTTCATCAAGCTGAAATCTGCCTCCTAGAACTCTCATGCAGAGCTACCAAAAATCAATCTGCTGACTCTTGAACATGAGAGCTATTCAAATAATCTGGCACTCACTCCTAGATTTTCTGTTTTCCAAGTTAAACATCCTCAAATGCAATTGCTTCAAGTATCCCTTTCCTTGTGCAGCCAGTCTCATTGTTTACTTGGTATCCTTGTCTATTATCATCGTGATTGCACCGAAGATGGTGTTGCCCCAGCAACCTGTTGCCTCAGCTTTACACAGGGTGAACAGGAGAAAAGCTAGAGCTAGAGATTCCTCCTACAAAGCTGTTTTAGGTAATTTACATGCAATGGGAAAAGGTGTTTTCAATGGTACTAGACAACCCAGAGAGACTAGATTTCCAGAATCCGTTGAATTTGTACATGAAATAGAAAAGTTTTCAACCTCAGGTACTGAAGGTTTTCCTTTATTCATTCAACAAATACTTGTTAAATGCATAAATACTCTGATAGGTGCTGGGAATATGGTATTGAACAAAAGAGATCTGATGTTGTGCATCATAAACCTATTATTAGAGTCTAGTGGGAAAGACAAAAAATGTAAAATTGCATCCTGATGAGTGCTACTTCAAAGAGGTACATGGTACTATGAGAGCAAATCATAGGGAGAGACCATCCAGGTTAGGATAAGATTCCAGGAAGAATTGGTGTTTGATGTCTGAAGGAAGAGAATGAGCTAACTGTGTGGAAGAGTCTCTAGGCAAGAGAAAAAGCAATACAAAAGGACCTGAGGCAGGAGGAGAGCCCAGCAAGTAAAAGAGATGTAAAGAAGGCCAAGGGAGCTCTGGAGAGAGTGAGTAACAGGGACAGAGTTAGGGAGCAGCCGGACCAACTCAGGATCCTAAAGGACATTTTTAAAGTGTTTTGTCTTTGCATTTATCCTAAGAACATTACGGATCTATTAAGTGTTTTATCTAGAGAGAAAGTTGAGATGGTTTAATTTATACTGCAGAAAGGTTATTCAGGCAGCCATCTAGACAACAGTTGGATAAGGTAGTTCAGATAGGAAGCTATTTCAGAAGCCCAAGGGAAATGATTATTGTGGGTGATAGTTGCTGAGACACATTAGAGAGATACTTAGTAATATTGCGGTGTTTGGTTACTGACTGTATTTTGGAAATGGACCACTATTTACTGGAGTAAATAATGTTTAAGAAGATCAAGTTTTGAGGGAAGATCATGAGGTTCCATTTTATACATATTGAGTTTGAGGTATCTCTGAGTCATTCAAGAGAAAGTAACAAACAGAAAGTTAATATATAGATTTGGAGTTCAGATGAAAGATTTGGGCTGGATTGTTAAGTTTGTGTGTGATCTGCATATTGGCCATAATTAAAGCCAACGATGTGGGTGAGATATAGTTGAGTTTTCTGAATCAGAGTGTCTCTGGGTTGAAGTAAGGCTTTTATGGACACTGTAGACTGGACACTGGATACTTTTATACTTTCCCTTTGGGTAATGTTTTTGTTTACTGTGCAGCTATGTATCTTCTTTTTTGTAGGCTTGATATAAACATCCTCCTCTTTAAAATCCTTAAGGATAATGTGGCTTTAACAGTCTAATAAAATAACTATTATTAATTGAGCTTTTATTATGCATCAGACATGCTAAGTTTTTAATAGATTATAT
This sequence comes from Phyllostomus hastatus, assembly GCF_019186645.2. Classification (NCBI taxonomy): domain Eukaryota; kingdom Metazoa; phylum Chordata; class Mammalia; order Chiroptera; family Phyllostomidae; genus Phyllostomus; species Phyllostomus hastatus. Next base: position 37,015,299 of record NW_025333872.1, on the reverse strand, counting down.
CATTGAGTGCTCATAACATCTCTGTGAGGAGGTGCCCTGGTAACCATCGTTTACAGAAACCGAGGTTACTGACCCAATGGGGCACAGCTAAGATGTAGTGGGCTGAGGGTTAAAAAAATGTCTATCTGAAACCCTTGGTTATGTCTGGCACATGTTTCTTGTTTCAGTATTTGTAGACTAGCATCTAAAACAACTGCCTGTGAAGCAAAAATAGTAGTGGAAATGATTTATTTACTAAGCACTACTTTTGGACTCTTCAGAATTATACCGTCAACCCCCTTGAAAGCCTGCGAGTAGGAATAACTAATCCACTCTTTATCTACCTAATGAAGCCTAAATTCGGCTACTGCTTCTAAACCTCATTTCAGTATCTGCTCTTTTCTCTGCTGGTTGCAAATCCCAGTCTTAATTGTCTGCCCTCAAGCCCATTTTAGTTTATTTCCATATCACCACACACCCACGAATGGCTTCAGACCATCTTAACCTCTTTGGGCTTACCCCCGCCCCCCCCCCCCCCCCCGCCTTCACATTTAACTCACTCACTGGGATCCTTTGCAAATACTTTGTTTTTTTTCACTATTCTTCACATTTGAATTCAAATTGAATTCTCATTTGGGGCTCCTATTTGATATACTTTCCTGGGCTTCTTTGGCCCTACTTCTAATAGCTACTTACACCCTCACTCCACCCTTTCCCCAGTGGGGTTACTGACTTAGCCATTGTGAAACCTCCAGGTCCACCTTGGCTCACCAGCCACTTTTTACCTCTGATGAAATCATTTGGTTTGTGTTTAAAGACAACTGCAACAAAAACAGAACTTTAAGATAGGAGATTGTTTTAAAATGCCTTGTTCTTAGCAAAATTCTTACATAAATAGTTCTTGGGATGCTTATAGATATATTAAAAGTAAGGTTTATGTATAACTCAGCAAATGTGTTCTAGAAGAAAAGAGAGAACCTAGAACAAGATTAAAATGACCATGCTATCTTTTAATTGGAAAAGTTGGTTGTGGAACTTTCTACAGTTGTAGAAGTGTATTTCTTAAATTTAATAATCTTATGTAGCAAGGGGCTTTAGCACACTGAAATACAACAGTCACAGAAATTATTCCCCCATCTGTGGTTGGGGGTGATAGTTAGGGTATTTGGTATTGACAGGACCTGAAACATTTGGGGCACCCAGAAGTTGTGGGAGGACATTTGGCATTTATACTGGGAAACATATGGGACTGGAGTCAGGTGTTCTGGTCCCAAGTTTTCCATTGACATCGACTAGCCACATTGCCAAGCCAAGTAACAGTCTCTCCTCTCTGGCCCTTAACTTCCTCATCTTTGGGATAGGTATGCTTAACATTGTGTAATTCCACAACTTTGGAACACATAAGCATTTTAAGGAGTGTGTTCTCAAGCTCTTTATTGTGTTTAGTTTCTCTTATAAACTGAAGGCTTAGTTTTCTTTTCCAACAAGTATTTAATAAATACATTGCTTAGCCTCGGATTCCGTTCAGCAGGAATTCACTTAGGCTTTTGGTATATAAAATCTGTTTTAGATATAAAAGATAAAAATATAAATAAGGCAAACTTTTTGCTTTTAGAGTCCCACTATTTATCCTTGGAAGCTGACAAATTACATAAAAACTCTAGAAGGTATATGCTGTGTCCTATAGTAGATAAACAAGGGGCTTTCTGATTAAGTCTAATTAAGGAAAATTTCATAGGAAAGGCAGAAGGTTGAAGAGGAGATAGCCTGAGCAAAAGTGAGAAATTGCAAAATATATTCCCTAAAATATATTTTAAAAGATATTAATAGGATTTTCTTTTTTGTGGGAGACAAAAAGATGCCATAGTCAAATAATACTAAATGATGTTGTTACTGTGCAATAATTGTTGCTTACTATTGTTTCAATGTTAAAATAAATTTGTGAAGCATTGGGCTCACTGAAATTGTATGTAGATATTTACTGCTATGCTGCTCAGCACTTTAATATCCTAAAGTTCCTTGTGAATTGTTAAGAGGAACATGAAGTACTTGGCACTTATGAATTTTACATTGCATGATTACACAGCCCCTTTTCACAGGAACACTAGGTCCCAAGATATACTTTTGAAAAATTGCATAAGAAGATGATATATATCAGTGGAGCGGAATGAATATAGCAAGAGAGATATTCTGATATTCATTGAACCAAAGTTAGAAAGTAATAGTTTAATAAAGAGACTGGAGTATGTTTATACACACACAGAAGCCATTTTCTGTGTCAGCCGGTAGGTGTCAGTGTATGCTAGGTATAGCTTGGTTATATCTAGCAAGGGGAATTCATAAGAGAATTTATACTTATTTACAATTTTAAGGTTAATATGTTTTAAGTCACTTAAATAATGAATTGTATTTTGCTAATACACATGCACACAAACTCATAAGAACCCTGTTCTCTTTTACACACAAAGTGAAAGGTTTGTTTGTTTGTTTGTTTGTTCATATATTCAACCATAGATGGTGTGTTAGGTGATAGGTACACATTAGTGAATAAAAACTCCAAACCTCTTGCTCTTGTAGAACATACAATTTAGGAATGGGACTAATCTATATCTAGTATTATGTATTTTGAAGGATATCATCATTTAACCTGGTGACTACATGAAAATACCCAAAATGCAAAGCTAGTTCTTAGTAAAGGCCTCAGAGACAGAGTAACTGTATATCTCATTTCTTTTCCTTGGAGACGTGACCTATAAATGTTGGAGGAGTTATTTGATATCTTGGAATATTTATGTAAACTCTGTTTGCTCTGAAATCTATTGAAACAAAATAAAATATAATTTTAAAAGTTTAACTCACAATTGTTTTTACACATGAAGATCTTTATTTTTTATTGATGTACTTGGGACTTTTGCCGGTGACACTAATGAATGCTAATGTGACATGTACATCTAAGTCTACCACCTATTGATTGTGCTTAGAGGCTCTGCTTCCTGGGGCTGTGTGCTCAGTAGGTTCCTAGACAATCTGAGCCTTGGTGAAAACCTTGAGGGAAAATTCCAAAAGTTGGGAATTCAGGAAATCCTCAGGGGAAGAAAGCGCTTTTTCAACCAGTTTGGAAGGTAAATATTAATGGGTTAGGGATTGCTATATTTTCTTTCTTTTTTATTTTTTAATTTTTTAAATTATAATTTTCCTTAGCCACAAAATTTATTCTTTTTACCTTCTTATGTAACATCTTCCTTAGCCAAAATTTTTGGGGGAGAAAGATTTACTTGTAAGCTGTGGGAGCATAGCTCAGCAATCATCATCCATTCTTCATTTCATAGTTTAATTCACTTGTGAAAGTTAAATAACTAATGGTTCTATCTAGATACTTCTAAAAGTGGCTGGCTACCATATACACAGGACTAGTATGAAAAACTACCTGATCCCTGCCTAATGCAGTGTGTTAATGAGTCAGTGCCGGGTATTTATTTGTTAAGCATGGTGCTAGCAACAATGAGGTAATCCAGGAAGATTAAACATGACCCCACCTTCTTAGCATCGTTGGGTGTTTGAAGGTATGTGATCATTTTAAAGTATGTCAACACAATTTTTATTCCTCCCTTTAAAAGGTATAATTTAATTCCTCTGTCCTTTGTTTGTGGTCTGGACTTAGTAAATAGAGCAAAGTGGATGTGACAGAGTATAAATTCTGAGAGTAGGTCATAAAAGGCACAGTGGATTCCTCTTTACCCTGTGTCAGATCGCTCACTCTGGGAGGACCCAGCTGCCAGTACCACAGTGGGACCCCAGCCCAGCCCTCAGGTGACCTTGGCCCCTCCTCTTGTCGTGACTGCCGTCTCATGAGAAATTGTGAACCAGAGCCAACGCAGATCAGTTGTTTCCAGATTCCTGCTCTAAAGGAATGGAGATGTTTGTTAATTTAAGCTACCAAGTTTTGGGGCAGCAGTAGATAACTAACTCAAGAGATAAGACAGAAACAAACCTAGAGTCCTTGGACATACTGCTCTCACCTCCAGTAAGTTTCAGGGTGTCTGTGAACCCCATGAAATTGGATAAAAAGTATGTGTATATATATGTGTGTGTTTTTCTTGGCAAGTATTTAAAGCTTTCATCAGTTTCTGAAAGGACTCCCTAATCTCTGAAATAAAGCATGTGTTTTATTCAGAAGAAATAAAGTGCTGGGGCCCAAAGAAGTAGACAGAAAGGTTTCATTGTGGGGAACATCTCTTAAGTATAAGCAGTTGATGCATATTTGCTGATTGAAGACTGGGATTGGGTCAGGCCTTAAAAACTGAAATGAACTCAAACAGACAGTCATATGGAACAGTTCTCTTCAAAGTGAGCTTGATTGCTTTAGATCATTGTAAATAAAATTTCACTGAAACACAGTCATGCTCACCTGTATACCTACTGCCTATGGGTACTTTTGCCATATAACAACAGAGCTGAGTAGTTGTGACAAATGTACCATATGCCTAAAATTTTTGCTATCTGTCCCTTTATTTAAAAGTTTGCTAACCTTTACTTTTTTATACTGAGATGAGTTTGGCATTCTTGTGGCACAAAAGCAGTAGCTGAAATGAACCTTTCTAACTGATAAGTGAATGTACTACAAGTCATGTAGTAGATTGTCCTACAGGAAAGAAATACATTAACATTTACTCTCCAAGCCCCTTAGGAGTAATTGCTGTCCTGGCCTAAAAAAGACGTGATTATCCGGGCAGCCTCCTGGGGAAATGAGATTTATAGAGCAGAGGGGAGGGGTTAATGGTGCCGGATCAGAGGTGAACACCCCAGGGTGCTTAGACTGAAAGTGGCTCTTTGGTCACAGGGGCATAAGTAGGAGAGGACTGCTGTAGTTTATTTCTGTAAAAGAGCATTTGCTTTCTCTGTATTTGCCTTGAAGACTTGACATTTTTCCTTTTTACCCAAAGAATTTTATAAACTTGATCTATAAATGATATATACATTATTTTGAAATAAGATTCTTGAGGGCTTGACTCTGGTCCATTTTCTTGCTAATTCCATTTTGTAGAGTGTTGTGAACTCTCATGCCACTAACGGCTAATGATTGATTCTTCCAGGTAAAGTGACAGTCACTTTAGTATTGGGCTTAGTTCTGGGACTTCAGGTCTGATTTTTTCCCTGCAGTTAATCTGATAACAGCTGGTTTTGCTTTATAGTTTTTTTGTTTTTAAATCCTCACCTCAGGATATATCTACTCATTCCAGAGAGGGTAGGGGGAGAGAGAGAGGAGAGAAACTTCAATGTGAGAGAGCAAAATTGATCAGTTGCCTTTCATGTGCACTGAACTGTGGATCGAACCTGCAACCTAGATATGTGCCCTGACTGGGAATTGAACTCGGAAACTTTTGGTTTGTGGGAACTGAGCCACACCTGCCAGGGGCCACTTTGTAGCTTTCAGTTCAATGTGCTAAATGTTTATCTTTAATATCCAAGACATTTCTCCAGCTTTAATAATTCCTACTTTATAAAAAGTCTGGAAAGGAAATAGCATGTAGTCGATCATGTCAGTGTTTTATAGAGTCTTTCCTTTAATTTCTGCTGAGTGTGACTGCCTACGTGCTCTGCCTCAAAGCCTGGTATCCCATACACTTTCATGCAGACCTCATGTGAACACGGGTGAGTGTCCTCAGCAGGGAAGTGCAATCACCTTATTCATGCATCTCTGTTCAAAGCTAATTGTTTAAATAAGAGTTCTGGTTATGTCAGTGAAAAATATATGTTTTGTCGCATCTTATATTTTAGTAGGTGGCCAGTCTCACAATACTTTATTAGCTAATTTTCTAAGAGTTCTAAGTTTATAATCTAATTTATTATCTTTTATTATTAACTGTTTTGAATGAATAGAAAAGTTAGAGAATAATGTAATAAGCATTCATTTTTTACTTTTCAGATTTTTATAAACTTTACCATATTGCCATATTCATTATAGATGGATAGATAATTTTTTAAAATAAGACATTAATGGAGTTGATGCCTCCTTTGAATTTATCTTCTTTATCCTTTCCCAGGAGAGAGGTGATATGTGAAATTTGATGTTTATGATTGCCATGCATACTTTTATAAATAAAAAGGTTACATATTATTCACTACCATGTATACTTTTACTAAATATGAATAATATACTTTTATTAAATATGAATATTAAGATTATATACTATTTTTGTGTTTTTAAATGCCACACAAATGGTATTGTATTATATACATTATGTTCCAAATTGCTTTGCTCCATTTAAGATTATGTTTTAAGACTTTTCCATGTTTATACTTGTAGTTTATTTATTCATTTTAATTGCTGTAAAATATTCCTTTGTCAGAATATACTATGACTTATCTATTATCCTTTCAGTGGGCATTTAAGTTGTTTTGATGTTTTTCATTATAGATAATTCAGCAGTGAGCGTTTCTGTTTATTTCTCTTTGTTAATATGTATGAGCTTTTTTTTTTTTTCACTTAGAAATGAAATGATTGGGTCTTAGAGTACATCTTCAATATTATTAGGTAATTCCAAATAGCTGTCCAAAGTAGCTATACAAATTTATACTTATACCAGCATCATAAACAACTTCATTGCTTCACATCATGGTCAACATTTTTTTTATTTTGCCAATTTATTATTTTGTTATTATAAACAATAATTTTCTAATTACTAGTGTCATTGGACATTGGCTTTAATTTTTAACTTAATTTGTTACCTTTTAACATTGTGTTGAGATATTAGCCAATGCAATCAGAGAAGAAAAAAGCTATTGCAGGCATAAGAACTAGAAAGAAAGGAATAAAACTATTTGTGGATGACATGATTATATATTAGGAAAACGCAGAAGCACCCATGAAAACACTATTACAAATAATAACATAACTGATTAAATTAGCCAAGTTATTTACAATTATGTGTTTTTTTAATATGCAGTCAGAATCACTTAGAATTTGTTATGGAAGGGAATAGCCTATTTCCAATAGCAAAAAGAAGAAGGAGGAGGAGGAGGAAGGGGAAGGGGAGGAGAAGGGAGAGGAGGAGGAGGAGGAGAAAATATATAAATTTAAGTGTTCAAATTATATGAGGAAAATTATAAAGCAACTCTTCAAAAAGACTGCAAAGTTGCCTTAAACAAATGGAAATATGTATCATATTCTTAGATAACAAGGCTAAATATTATAAAAGTATCACATAGTCCTAAATTAATATATAAATCCAATTTAAAAATTCAATAAAAATACTATCAGATTTTGCTTTTTTGTTTTCAACTAGAAAAGTTGCTTATGTAATCCATTTAGAAACAAACAAAAATAGAAAATTTTGAAAAATAAAAGAAGTCATGGGAGAGTCTAACCCTTCCAGATATTAAACTATATTAAGCTGCTATAATTAAAATAGTATGGTACTGACCCATGACTAGAAAAACCATTGGAATTCAATATATCTTTATTTTAGTCTCCTTTGAAAACAGAATATATAATAAAACTGGCTTATTAAATCAATGAGGAAATATAGATATATAATAGTGTTGGGATAATGGGATATATGCAAGGAAAAAGATAAAATTTTTAATTTTTACATCATACTCGAGGATACATTCCACATGGTTTACAGGTTATATGAAAAGAAACCATATAAGTATAAAAACAAAATATGGCTGATTTCTTCCACCACTTTTGAATAAGGAAAAGTATTTTATGACTCTAAATCTGGAAGCAATAAGGAGATTGATGAATTTGATTACATAAAAATGAAAATCAAAAATTAATAAAAACAAAGTAAAAAAGAATAACTATGAAAACTCTTTGTAAGTTAAACCACAGAAAAAGCTTATAGCCCTTAAATATAAAAATCTACAAACAGAGAAGAATGCTAACAATGCTATAGAAAAATGGATTAAAGATATTCACAGATATTTCATAGGAAAGGAAATGCAAAGAACTCTTAAACATTTGAAAAGATATTTAATCTCACTCCTAATACAAGAAATGCAAAATAAAGCTCTTCCTGAGTTTTATTAAATTGGCAGTTTTACAATATAGTCTACTGGCAAAACTGTGGAAAAAATGGGAAATCTCATACACTGATGAAAATGCAAAATAGTACAATCTTTATGGAGACGAATGTGGTGAACTTACAAGTGCATTTACTTTTAGATGGAGGGAGTGCATTTTACTTATTCCAGTGACACCTTGTCAAACATTAAAGGACACATGCACAGAACTTCAAATTAGTACTATTTGTACTGTTAACAAGCTAAATGAATTCATGAAACAAAGAAACCCAAGTGTCAATAAGGGGGTAGGTGAATAAATTATGATACATCCTTGCAGTTAAGAATTACACAACTCTAAGCCCCAGCTGGCGTAGCTCAGTGGATTGAGTGTGGGCTGTGAACCAAAGTGTTGCAGGTTTGATTCCCAGCCAGGGTACATGTCTGGGTTGCGGGCCATGACCCCCAGCAACTGAACACTGATGTTTCTCTCTCTCTCTCTATCTCCCTCCCTTCCCTCTCTAAAAAATAAATAAATAAATAAAATCTATAAAAAAAAAGAATTACACAACTCTAAGACATAACAAATATGACTATGATGAAGTGAAGAAAAGCCTTTACTTTTTGAAGAAAAAGTGAGGAAAGTTTTTGCTGAAGAAAGTGTAGTACTCTATGGTGCAGAAAGGTGTGTATGGTATACTATCATTCATTGATGAATGATTAGAATATGAGTATATATTTGCCCATATGTGTTTTTTAAAAGTGATAAGCCATAAAATTTAAATTGCATATAAAAGGAGAACTAGAAGAGTGTGAATAGAACAAGAATTAGAAGTGAGAACCTCAGTGCAATACAGTTGGTAGCATAAATGTGCAAAGAGGAAGTGAGTGCTCCAAAAGACTATATATAAAACACAGTGATTAGACTTTACCTCTTTCTTGCGATATATCCTAATGACAAAAGAAACTACAAAACATTTTAAAACCTTTTCAATAATCATAGTATTGGCGATAGTGTGGTACTGATATACTGAGACTATTGCATGTACATTTTAGGATAGGTCAAATGTGTAATTATGTTGGTGTCATGAGAACTGGGATTTTTGGCATGGGAAAAAGAAGGTATGGATGCAAGATTGATGAGGTAAAATAACTCTGTAATCTTGATTTGAAATAGAATATTAAAATGAGCATATGAATTATTTTAATCTTTAAAAAATAATACTTTTTAGCTTTGCTCACTGAAGAGGCTTAGAAACAATGACTAACTCAGTGGCAATGCACCACTAGAAGCCAGATTGTTTGGTCTCTAAATACCATTTCCCAATAAAAACAACCAGGACTCCCCCATAACTGTGTAAGACTTCTTGTAAGAACTTGTAATATCTTGTTCTGATGGAAAACACATTGCCAGGTATTATCAGGGTCATGTCAGGAGACAACTTGAACAGGCTCTGCTCACTAAAGATGGGTCAGTTTGTGTTTTAATAAGGATAATAACCTAATAGTAAGGATAAAACAACAAATATTGGATCCACAGTTCACAATGATACTAAAAAAAATTATTGGTCATTGCCTTTGGTAAATGCTAGTGAACCATGTCATTCATTGCTTTGAAAACTGGAAGATGAAGGGAGAAATCTAATGTTTATTCTGATTTTCCTTTCTGAATTGTACCTCAGAGTAACCAAATAAATGATGAGGACAAGTTTCTTCCATAGGATTGTAGTTGATAAATGAAACAGAAATCATAGAATCAGGGTATCACCACTTCCTGACCTGTCATGAAATAATGGAACTTGGTAACGATCATCTGTGGATGCTAATAACATCAGACACAGAAAGAGAGTGATTGATTCATTGATTGATTGATTGTATTCCTCCCAGTAGAGGTATGTAACCCTACCTATGAAGTAATCCACACTGTAAAACTGCAAGACAAACAACCTGAATTCTTCAACAAAAAATTAGCAAGAGAAGAAAATAAAAGATAAAGGAAAACTAGTAGATTAAAAGAAACATGACTTACCAACCAATTTTGATGTATGGACCTTATGGGGATCACAGTTTAAACAAACTAAAACAAAAAAATCTTAAAATAGGTCAGGACATATGCTCATTTGATGAGATTGATGAGATTAGGTATGATAGTATTATGGACCTAGTTTCTTAAAATGAGTCCCTATGTTTTAGAGTACATACTGAAGTATTTACAGATGAGATGATAGTATTTGTGGAATCTGCTTTAAAAAATCCAGGGATTGAGAGGGTTTGGTTGGGAATATAGCTGAAGCAAGACTAGTCGTGAATTGATAATATTGAAGCTGAGTAATGGGGTTATGTGGGTGTTGATTACACTATTCTCTCTACTTTTGTATATCTCTCACATTTTTTGACAAAACTTTTTTTTATTTAGACCAAATGATTTTTATTTAGAAACAGAGGCCATTTATTATAGGTTTCTGCTTATTTGTTCATCAGTTCATCTTCCTAAGAAATAATCATCAAATGAAGTCTTAATCTGGTGTTCTTGCAGTAGCATTCAGTAAGATATACTTGAATTGAAAATCAACTCTCCATTTTTCAACTAGGTCAGAATACACACTACTACTTTATTTCCCTTGAAAAATGAGAATAAAGTAACTATTTAAAAATATTCTATTATGCCTTCGAAAACCATTTATGGGCCTTATCGAGAGAGGGGAGGGGAAATGACTTGGCTTATAAATGGACACTTTTCCAAAAGTCTCTTTCTAGTACAGTTTCTTAGAACTAGAAGGCTGTTTTTCATAGAATTGTGTTATAAATGTCAGTGGGTTTCCAGGCCAGTCCACAAAAGTCTGTTAATCCATAACGTAATATTTTTGGTCTACAAATCTGACAGAATGCTAAGGGTTCTGTGTAGGCAAAAATGAAATAGTCTTTCTAGAAAAATGCTTTTTTTTCTGTTTCATAAATTACTTTATTGTTGTTCAGTTACAGTTGTCTGCATTTTCTCCCCACCGTTGCCCCCCTACCCCATCCAAACCCACCTCCCTCCTTTGCTTCCACCCTCCCCCTTGGTTTTGTCTACATGTCCTTGATAGTAAATGCTTTCATAATTGACTTCAGTACTCCAGAAAGTGAGTGACTGTCCTGTCTCTTTATAGGAGTGAGTTTCATTGTACTGTAGATTGTTCAGTTGCCACATGCTTGCACTCCAAAAGCAAAAAAAAAACAGTAACATTCTTATCACCTGTGACTTGGACTTCTTTCATTTATAAATTAAATACTTGAAAGAGCAGAGATTATCTGCATATGAATGATCTCAGTAATAAAAACCTGCCTTTTATGCTGTTTTTATATATTATTTGATATTCACAAGAAACTGTTAAATAGTAAGTATTATTACCCCCATTTTAGAGCTAAAAGACTGAGGTTCAAAGGGTAATGAAAAACCCTTGGGAGTCAAAGGAACTGCATATGAGTCCTGGCTCTTCTATGAGACTATGTCATTTAACCTTTTGAACTTCAGTTTGTTTGTCTGTAAAGTGAATATAATGAAACCCCATTTTACATCATCATAAAGACTAAATGAACTGATGTATGTGAATGATAACATATAAGATACTATGCAAATGTTCATTCTGCACTAATGATGAAGATCATGGTAGGACTATTTTACTATTTACATGGCCACTAGTTTGAAAAACTAGAATGAGAAGAAGACTCATCCGTATAATATGAGGAAATGGAATGTTAAGGCAATGGGGGATGTTTAGCTTAGAGAAGAGTCAGGAGGAGTTAGATGTTGTCATACATTTTCTGAAGGAGTCAGGTTCTGAAGAGTAGATTTCACTCCATTTAAAGACCTTTTTGTAGTCAATTTCCCTATTACTGGGACTTTTCAAGCAAAGACCACACAGGCACATGTTAGGAACATTGCAGAGGGGCTTCCTTATTCTCTGATCAGTTTGTACCTGAGGTTCTGTTATTGAAATCTAACAACTCTTTAGAGTTGGGTAAAAATCCCTGGTCAATGATTTTAAAGTCTAAGAAACACTCATGATGTCCTATAATGGGATAAAAATGGCAGAAAATGATCTGTAAACTGATTTTTAACAATTCATCTAGTAAATATTTATTAAGCACTTACCACATTGCAAGAAGATGTCCTAGGTACCAAAGCATTTTTATTTATTTATTTTTCATTTTTATTTATTGATTTGAGAGAGAGAGAGGGTACCATTGATTTGTTGTTCCATTTATTTATGTATTCATTGTTGCTGCTTGTATGTGCTATGATTGGGGATCGAACCCATAACCTTGCCACATTAGAATGACACTCTAACCAGGTGAGCTGTCTGGCCAGGGCTTGGTACCAAAATATTTTTTAAAATCCATCTCTAGTGTTTCATTATTAGAACATAGAAGATTCTGTTCTGTTTTCACCTTCTCTCACCTTTTAAATGTACTATGCCAGTCTTGATCTTCCCAGGCCTGGTAAGGGAGGTGATAAAATGTTAACATTGCCCACTACTTATGTTCTTATTATTCCAACTGATTTAGGTTCCAATTTTGTTGGAACTCTCCTGCATAGACTTTAATTCTCCAGGGTAGAGTCAAAATGTGTTGAAATGACCTCCTAAAAAAAGCAAGGGAAAATATATCACCTTATACAAAGTATGCTTTTGCATCCTAGCCTCTGAGGATAAAATGTGGTTAGATGAGTAATGTATCAGAACCTTAATGCTATTTAAACATGTGGATGAGTGCATTGCGTGTATTTTGTGTATTTAAAATTGAGACTTTTGTTGGAACAATGTCTTTCATTTGGTGTATTTCATGGTGATTTATCATAATAGGCTGCTTTAAATCATCTGAAATAGCAAGACATATGAATTTCAACAATAACTCCCCCAAGGCTGGAGAAGTCAGCAGGAGCTCAAACTGCTAGGTAGACAGTTTTTTGGGGTTTTTTTTTTCAAACTCATATGCAAGCTCATATGCAAACTCATAAAACTTTTATGAGGCTGCTTTAACAAGGCCCTTTGGGATTTAGTGTTATTTATCTAAACTCTTATTAGAAATGAAAACTTTTCTATGTTTAGCCTGGTAAAGCATAACTGATTTTACCAATATTGTAAGCTGGAAGAATGAATATTGTTTTGCAGACTGACTCAAAAATAAAGTTCAGAGACTTTGAGGCTAGTGTCTTCAGCATGGACGTTATGGTAACAGGATAGTGACAGCAGAGCCAGTATTTCAAAGTCTCCTTTTTTAAAAAATCTCGGCACTACTATACTGGTAATTTAGGGTTTGACATAACTTATTAAAATAACTTCCAGCCCTGGAGTCCTGTCTCATACAGCACTGCACTGTCTCCATTGGAGTCAAGTTGCCCCAGAACTCTTGTTCCCTGGTACAAGTGAGCACCTTTTTATTTATGGTATCTGCACTTGTTGAAGTATATCTGTGATTTCTGCCCTCCTTCACTGAGAAGTGGGGCATGAGAGAGAGGTTGTTTCTAAGATTAATGTGCCAGAATCACTCTGTACATAACCCAGGGGAAGAGCTAGAGCTGCTGCAGGAAAATTTTTGTAATCTTGAAACGTGTTCAACTTCTTTGTAGGTATGTTCTGGTTTGATGAGTCTGGGTTCTGCAGTAAATCTATTCTGAGACAGACCCTGGGAGCTAGGATATTAAATTATCTTTAATGCAGTACAGTTTAAGGCAGTGAGGACATTATGTGGGGAGAAAGCAAATGTTTCAAAATCAGGGTCAAGATCTTTTGCAGACTTTTAAGAGTTTATCAGAGTCAATTTAGCTTGGGTGTGTCCATTCCACTTGCAAAAAATTTTCTGATGAGAAGGTGGGTGGACAAATTGGTGACTGCTTGGGGAGAAAGGTTGGGCAGAGACATGGATAGACAGATAAAACTACTTAATCATTTTTGGTAAGACGATTATTGGTGAATATGTTTCTGTGCTACAGAGTGAGTTTTTTGTTTTGTTTTGTTTTTTTTAAATAGGACAGGTTTATCTGAATGGGATCATGGTTAATTCAGAATTTTGAAGACATTTATAAAGTGACCAAAAATGAGAACTATTAGCAGAGAGCACTTTTGGGTTTTGTTTTAAGGGTCTTATTTCAACTGTCAATCTCCATAGTACTAACATAAGTCATTGGAAATAATGCATCACTAAGTGGAGTCTGGGGACTTACCACCTCTGTTCCATGGGAAGTGAAAATGCTTCCAAGACAATAGAGAGAGAAATAAGAGGGCAAAGCACACAGATGATATTTCTAAGAAGGGAAGTACAGAACCACCAGCTGGCAATTATGGTTTAGAGTATGAAGGAGACAAAGGGCAAACACCAAGAGAGATGGTGATGGCAGAAATATTGGCTAAAGGTCAGCAATAGAGGCAGTATAAGTATAAAAATTTAAACAGGTCAGGAAATGTCGAAGTGAACTAAGCTTTAAGACCTTCTATTCTGAAAGCATATCAGAGCAGTCACAAATGGGAGGAAGACTGCATGTACATTGGGTTTTAACTCTTCGACTTGAGCAACAGTTTTAACAATTGAGTTGCTAGGCACTGTCAGGAATAGACTATTTTAATTTTGGAGAAACCCAACTGTTAAAACAGCTGTTTGGTCTGATTAGACTTAAGCTGGCTCTGCTTAGGTTGCAAAACCTAATGGGATCACAGCACAAGGCCCATTGGATGTTATGATTTTATTGGACACTATGAACAGATCCTAGGTTGAAGGTTATGTTGGACACTGACTGTCTAAAGAAGCCAGATTCCTTAGTTTTGTTTTTACAAAGTGCTAAGGCAAATAACATGGGCTTTTACCTTGTTCCAAGTTCATGGAAATTATCTGAGGTAATTTTGCCTTATTTCCTTGGATGCAAGTGTTTTTCCTAGCACCTAATAAATGAAAAAGAAGAAGAGGCTCCCTAGTTTTATTATCATATCTTAATAATAGGTATTATTATTAAGCCTACAAAGTTACCTTAAGTAGTCATTTTTATTATTTATTTTGTATCTTCTGTTATCTAAGTAAAGAATTCTGTTTATAGCAGCCACCAAATTTGTCACTTTTTAGCCAACACATTTTTAATATCTAGAACAATTTGAATGATGCTGACAATAATAAATATATTGAATGCCAAATATATCATCTCAAGTTCCTGTTTCCATGGAAAAGACTACTGATTAGATTTGTTTCAGGTAAATTAAAGACCTGAAAAACTTGTGATGATTTGATTTCTTGCATAAAAAACTAATTTTACTTGATGCAATGTTAATACATATCTTAAACATTCAAAGATAGATTTCATTTCATATATTTTCAAAATGAAAATAGGTTCACTTTTCATATGATAGCTAACATATGAAAATCATTGCTAACATATGATTGCTAACATACATTAACATTGCTAACATAATGGTCATGTTAATGTAAACGTTTGAAACATTGGAGGAAAACAAAGTAGAATTCTTTAAACCTTGGTTTCCACAGAAAACTCAAGAAACATTTTGACACTCTTCCTTGCATATGTATCTTTATGTTCATGTACAGGATAGGACAAAAATAGGTTTACAGTTTTTTGTATGGAAAATAATATAAAATAAAATAATAATATAAGAATTATTATAGTAATTCTTAATTAGTATAATATGTTATCTTATAGCATATATTACATTAATTCTCTGTGTTTCACATACTCACAGCTGTGAGCCTACTTGGCCCCACCCTGTGTTCAGAAAGATATGATTAGCATATTTAACAATACATAAATTAATTTTAGCTGTATATGTTACTTTTTATTTTGCTTTTTCTTCTTGTCAAAATATTGTGATTCTTTTCATGTAAACAGATCTACAATCATCATTTAGGTCTTGATTTTTAGGGGTTTTATACTTTGAAGCATTGACTTATTCTTGCTACTTTCTAAAACTCAATGTTGTACGTAATTAAAAAGCAGAATTGAAGGTGTTAATAAAAGATGAATTCAAGTTTCAAAAGTACAATTTTGCTACTTTCACTGAAAAATATACATGTTTATTTTACTAATTAAAGCAAGTTTATATGTTTTGAATGTATCAATCATTTAACAAAAAATACTTTGGTTATAAGTGAAATACTTTTGTTATTTTAAAATAAAAAATAAATAATAAGCTTTTTTTTGTTAGATCATCAAGAAACATTGTTTAGTTTTCTCCCTATTTCCTAGGCTAAAACGTGCAAACTTTATTCATATTAACATTCACAAAAAATTTCTTGTTATACTATGAATTGGTTTAGAGAATGACAGTATTTTTGTATTGACAGTGTGATATATTACTGTTAAAAAAAACAGAAAAGTTAGCTTTTCTAGCTCTCCTAATACTAGTAAATTCAGATGCTTAACTACCACCTTTCTCTAGTTCCTGAGAGTAACTTTAAAACCTTTTTAGAATATGGATTTCTTGAATACCCCATATGTAGCACATGCCTACCTCCCCACACCTCCCCCCACGCTCAGTTGTACAGACATATACCACACAGGGGTGACTAGCCACATTTTAAATGTCTTTTTCACAGCTTGGAACCAGATATTTACAATATCCTCTCCAGAATGAGAGGACTGTAGAACAGTGAAAGCCAGCTAGCAGAGGTAGCTTGTTTCAAGGACATGGTTGTGAAGAAAGAGAAGCCACATATTAAACAGTCTTTGTAAAAATTGTGGCCATTGGAGGTTTTAGTGTAATTTCTCTTAGTTTCCAAAAGCTTTCATTTAATAATATTTTGCTTTGGAAAAGTTGAGCCAAATAATTCCCTCTTTGACTCAAGATGCTTTTTTAGGGGATGCTTCTTAATCCATAAAATCTTTGAATAAAACTTTAGAACATATCTTCCAGTGTCTGTACTCAGATCTTTTTAGGGTCAGTTCATGGGTAAATGATATATATAAAATTTAGGAGACTGTCAGGTCTGACCTGGTGGATCTTATTGTTCACATTTATTTTATTAAGGTACATGTAAATCAAATTATTACAGGGGAATTGAATTTAGGTTAATACAAATGAATTTTCTATATACAAGGCAATTTTAAAAGGATTCTCTTACCTTACCTGAAATGGGTGTGGCTAGCTGGGTTTTCACAATACCAGTTACATTGACATGTGACTTCTCAAAAAGCCTGAAGTGGTTTTTTTTAAAGTATATTTTATTGTTATGTTATTGTCCCATTCTTTTTTCTCCCCTCTCTCCCCCTTCACTCAGTACCTCCATTCCCTCCAGCATCCCCTACTTAGTTCATATCCATGGGTCATACATATAAGTTCTTTGGCTTCTCCATTTCCTATACTATCCTTCATTGAGGACATTTTCTAAAATCCAGAACTCTTGCTCTGGCCAGGTAGCTCATTGGTTAAATCATCATCCTGATAGGCCAAGGTTGTGGGTTTGATCCCCAGTCAGGGCATGTACAAGAATCAACAAGTGAATTCATAAATAGGCAATACAACAAATCGATTTCTCCCTTTCTCCCTTCCTCTCTCTCTCTAAATTAAAAAATTAAAATCAAGGACTCTTGCACAAAAAACATGAGTAGGTTAGTGATCTTGATATTTGGGTTCTTATCTCTCCTCATGGAGGGACAGAATTTTTAGTGATTGGGATTTGTCTTCTAATGGATCAGAGAAAGCCATTTGTGACTTAGGGTTATGCAGTTCAGTTACTAGTATCTCAGACACCAAGATGGGTCAAGCCAAATTCATCTGAACTGAGTTATGCCATTGCCAGCTGCTGTCTTGTGAAGAAAGGGTGTATGGATTTCTAAGAGAAAGCCATCCAAAGGTGTAATAAAAGCCAGGGATACTGGAGACGATAGTATTCTACAGACGCAAGGGAGGGGAGGGTTGGATATGGTGCAGACCACCAGGATACACCCCCTTCTGAAGCCACAGACTGGTAGTGCTCCAGCAGGTCATATCTCTCTTCTCTGCTAAGACCAAGCCTGGTTTCTCTGTACATCTCACCAGTTGCTAACAATCAGTTTGAACTGGAAAATGAAGAAAACCTATTTGTTATACCAGGCCTAGGAAATAATAAAAGAAGAAAAACTCTCAAACTCTCAAACTCTCTTGCTTTGTCCTTAATTCACCAGAAACACGTTTACATCCACATTGGCAAAGGACTTAAACTCTGGGGCAGAGTGGGTAGTGTTGGTTAACGAACGTGCCGGCTGAGTTGGCCCCTCTCATGGGGCAGGGGATCCAGTGATGCCCAGTGTAGTAAGGCTTACTGTTAAGAAGTCATTACAGTGGGCCTAATTGATTACGTCTGAACCTTCTTATGCTGATATCCAGTTAGGAAAATGATTAAAAGATTGGAATTACATTTCTCAGCCTCCTTTTCAACTGATTTCCTGTGGTAATGGAGTGTGGTAAAAAATGGGAGCCTGGAGGCTTTCTCTTTAAAAACACTTTGAAAATGTTTCCTAAATAGTTATGTTACATTTACTAATATGCTAACATAAATACTGTGACATGTAATTAGTATAAAATAGAACTGTTTTTATTATTTTATCAAAAATAATAAGTTGGAGGTCAGATTTTAACGAAAAGCAATGGTTCTGACTTGGGGTCCATGAATCTAGAAAATGTAAGGAAGCCAGGCAGGAATGAGGGCATGAGTGCTCTCGGGCCATGGGCGGTCTAAGGAACACTCCAAATTATGTGCAGAACTTTCTCTGTGTAAGTGAATGCTTTAGTGGAGAGTGCATGGTTTTAATCACCTTGTCATTGACCTATGACCTTAAAATGGTTTAAAAAGCACTATTTGGAAACCTTTTTTAACAAAACTTTTTGTTCTTTGTCCTCCTTTTATAAATATCTAGGTGTTTTATCACAGAGGTTTCTGCCTTTGGCCTGTGATTTTTTAAAGATTTTTGTTTGTTTGTTTTTTAATAATATGGTTTTAAAAACCATAAAAACCCTTATGGGCTTATGGGATTGTTGCAGTTTCTTAAATTTTCTGGAAAGATTTTTTTTGTTGATTTATTTTTATGTTTATGCCTTTATACATCTTGGATCTAATTTTGAATATGGTACAAGATAAGTATTAAAATTTATTTTCTTTCAAATATACTTACACATATTTGAAATTTTCTATAACAAAAAGTTAAAAAATCTGAAGGTATAGCTGGCTTCTTCAGATGGACTTCTAACCACGACGTTTCTCATGACGCCACTTCTTACTGTGAAGTTTCCAGCAGGTGTGTTCACAGGCTCAGTTCTTTCCTTTAATGAAAGTGTGGTCAGTTTACGGCAATGCCTTTGTTCTCAGCAACTGCTACCTTGCTATAATAAACTCATTTATAAAAAACAAAATCTTTTATTGTTTTTTAGCATGAGTTAATACATTTAATTTTGAGATTACCTTGTAGATACTGTACTTAAAGGAGACTCACTTTCCCCATTACCTCTGGGAGAGAGATATCTTGTCTTTACAAGTTTACAGATCTATGGGCAGAGTTTGAAAGCCAGCTTTCAGGAATTGTGTACCTAAATTTCTCCTCTCAAGAGCCCATTAACTCAGCAAATTGAAAGACAATTTTGACATTGTGATTAAAAAGCTCAAATGTTTTCTACAATTTTCAAAGGATATACTGTAATTTCAAAGAAATGCTGTTCATTATTTAATGAAACTTGAAATTCATAAGCATTAATTGGTATTTATGTTTTTCAGGTTCTATTTTCATGAATTAGTACTTTAAAAATATTTTAATATATGGAATTAATATGGTTTATCATAATAGATATAGCAGTATATTTAGTTGTTTCAGAATTTTGTGTTGAAATTTCATAAGAACTTTTAAAATGTTGAATTCTCATCCAAATAATGTTTTAAATGGTTGTATTTTTTAATGATTGTAGCACTAAGTTGTGGTCATTTGCTTGCTTTGATATTTTGAGAGCTTATTTATTTTATTAACTTTTATTAATACCCATTTTATGCTGTATTTACTCCTGGGCCAGAAGTTTTTAGGTCTTCAGTTTCTTTTGGGATATCTTTTTCTTCTGTGCAACATCCTCTTCTGGTTTAGAAACAGTCTGCTCTTTCTCATTAAGGCTTATCCCATTGTGGCAGGGAGAGCTCATATATGGGGTAACCTGCCCATGAACTCCACAAGTTCTAACACCACATCTTGGAAGTTTTGTTCACCTGGATGTACTCAATGACCAGAGAACCTGCATCTAAACCCTTAAGTTCAACATTACTCTCTGCATTTTTAAGAACGTGCAGCAAAAACTCAGTATTCTCTTTGGACCACTGACCCTGTGTCCAACTCTACTGTTTGGCCTGGGCATGTCTACCAACTTCACCATTGCAAGGACAGAATGGCACACATTGCTTCTTTGAAGTGACATCCTTCAGATACTTGGTGGCTTTTCGGATATGCATACCCTTGATGGCTTGGGCAATTCAACGAGTGTTGTTAAAGGGAACACAGAGATTCGAACCTCTTAATTTGCATGATTTTGTAAGAAGAGAAGAGCATAAATTGATGGTCTGTTGTGATAGCTTTGAAATTGAATTTAAAAAATCCACAGGCATAAACAGGCATATGTTGTATTTTAATATCATTAATAGGTTCTTTGCTTTCTTAGGACTTTCTAGGATTGAAGAGTCCAAATCCACTACTAAACTATGAGAAACATGAAATTTAAATATTTTTATCCTCATATCTCCTATACCATATTATTTTTTTCTTCTCTATACAATTATGTTGAACTCATTTGAAATATTTTAACTTTTGGTAGAGTTGTTATGTCATCTCTACTGGTTGTTTTCACTTACTACATTAAACAATGTCTGTGTTTCCTAGAAGACTATATTGCTTTTGTATTTTCTCAAGTTCTTTCTTGCTATTGATTGGTGGTTGATTCATTCTCAGTTTCACCATTTTTGTTAGAAATGATGAAAGTGACTTTTTCCCCATACTCTTTGCCTCTTTAAAAATAGATAAGCCATAGTTGCTTCTCAGGGGTGTTTTGTGTTAAGGCAAAAGTTTAGAAGTAAGGATGGTGTGTCCTCTGCTTGCATTTTGGTCTCTTAGACTAAGGTCACCTGGCTGACAGCCCTGGTCTCCTAGGAGAGCTTTCACTCTCCCAGTACTTTAAAAGTCACAGAAATAGGTTTCAATTGATGTTTAATTCATTGTTCCTTTTTTAAGTGCCTCTCATGTTGATTTCATAGTGGCAGATTACTGATAATCTGCGATGTCTTTGCAGGACATACCAGAAAAATCCAAATTCTGGGTTATTATAATCCTGTTTTTAACATGATTTTATCATTAACAGAAGTTTGTACTGATTTGAGACACGGGTGTATAGTCTCAAATATCACCTCTGGCTTAATCAGCACATGTCCTAAGTTCCACATAATGAGGTTGGTGATTGTTTTAAGATAAACTGAATTTTTAGTATGATAGATTATTTCTCCCTCTTTCCTTCCTGCTCTCTGTTCTTTATTTCTTAGTAACTGAATTTTTTAAAATAGGAAAACATTAGCTGAAATGTTCGGGACAAGTTACCATAACTTTTTGTCTTGGTCCACATACATGGATGTTTCATGTGATGAGAATAATATTTTATTTGATTAAAATTATAGAGAAAAATTTATAAATTTTAACATTAAAAATGAGTCCTGGGGCTAATGAAAAATATCCCATGAGAAAAGTAGAACATGCATATTGGGAACTTGAGCCATATCAGATCCAGCTGGCTTGTCTAATTTCAAAAATAAGCTTGTTAAAATTATTAAAAAATGAGATGTTCTAAAATATCTAAAATTTACCTTATTATTTGCCTTTATACTCTTCAATTTTATTGAAAAGTATAAGTAGAATTGGTTCAAAAATGAGATGTTCTAAAATATCTAAAATTTACCTCATTATTTGCCTGAATTGGTTCAAAAACATGTAGTATACTTTTGCCTTGTTTATGGTGTAGTAAAAAGCGCATGCGATTTAGAAGGGGGTCATGCTTGAGTTGCTTTTCCATCCCTTACTAACTGGGTAATCAGGACATTCTTCACTTTTCTGAGCTTCAGTAGCGATGAAAGTTGTTAAGTTAAGGAGTAGATTTAAAATGCCAGTGTCAGATTTACATACCATACTAATGTTTGTAATTACATAAAGACATGAATAACTAACATGTTTAAGTACTTTGTCTTTTCTTTGTGACTGTGGTTATTATTAGTGCGATGAATGTCCTTTGTGTAAGTTTGAGTGGTTTGATACATTGGATATGTTATGTGTGAGCTTCAGGATCTTATGAGGAAACTAGGCCTGTCCAAGAACGCTTGTTAGAGAGCACTTGATGGTGAGTGATGAGACAGTGCTAATGTAGTTTAATTTCTATTTTTGTGCCCTTTTTTAAAGTATATTTTATTGATTATGCTAGCACAGTTGTTCCGATTTTTTTTCTCCCCTTTATCCTCCCTCTGTCCTGCACCACCCCCCACCCTCCAGCATCCTGTCCCCACCGCCTTACTTCATGTCCATGGGTTTGTACATATAAGCTCTTCTGCTTCTCTGTTTCCTATACTATTCGTAACCTCCCCCTGTCTATATTATGCCTACCAGTTATGCTTCTTATTCCCTGTACCTGCCCCGCCGCCCCCCACTGCATTCTCCCCTTTCCCTCCCCACAACAACCTTCCATGTGATCTCCATTTCTGTGATTCTGTTCCTGTTCTAGTTGATTACTTAGTTTTTGTTTTTGTTTTTTATGTTCAGTTGTTGATAGTTAGAGCTTGTTGTCATTTTACTGTTCATAGTTTTTGATCTTCTTCAATCCCTTAGATAAATCATTTTAACATTTTGTATAATAAGGGCTTGGTGCTGATAAATTCCTTTAACTTGACCTTATCTGGGAATCTGCCCTTCTGCTCTAAATGATAGCTCTGTGTGTCCTTTTTGATAGATCATATCATAGCCAGTTAGCAGCCTATTGACACCTTTAACACTTAACACTTAACACTTAACAATTAACACTTAAACATTTCTTTGTCTATGCTAGGAATTGCATCTACATCATGACATTAATTTATTTCTGATTATAAAAATTATACTTGGAAAATAAAGCATATAAAAGAAAATATATAAAACAGGTTATTATTTCCTCTAATAGATATAACCATTTATAGTTATTGTATTGCCTTCTAACATTTTTTTCTCATTATATAACTTTTGTTTAGCTTAACATATGGGTATTTTCCCATGTTTATCTTTACTACTTTTCCTGCTCAAGTTTTAGAATATATATAATAAAGTAGCTACTTAAGAATAAAACTACCTCTTGCAGAGAAATGTAAATACTCTTAAGTATTAAAATACATTTCAAACTAAAGAGCTAACATACAGAAGAAACAAGCATTAGTGGATTCAGTTACTTGCAGTTTGCTTGGAGAGGAGGATGACATGTGGTCCTCAGCGATCAGCATGGTAAGTGGGCAGAGGAGCTCAGGCTTTGCACTGATGCTGAGTTGAGTGAATCCTGGTTCCATCACCTTTTAATTGTGTGATGTTGGACAATCACTTCACCCCTCTGAACTTCAGTTTCCTCATCTTTAAAGTGTGATGAATAATACCTGCCATTTCGGGCTACTATCTTTTTAGAGATAATGGTTATAAATAAAGTACCTGGTCCATGGCCTGAACATGTTAGACAGAGGGTAAACAATAGAAGAAACCTAAGACTTATAAAATTTAAACATACATTATGAAGAGCATGTTACAGCCTTAATAAATTAAAATACCTCTCTTTTTTCTTTAAGATTTTATTTATTTTTTTTAAAGAAGGGAAGGGAGGGAGAAAGAAAGGGAGAGAAACATCAATGTGTGGTTGCCTCTCGAGTGCCGCCTACTGGGGAATTGGCCCACAATCCAGGTATGTGCCCTGATGCAAATCGAACCGGCAACTCTTCAGTTTGCAGGCTGGTACTTAATCCACTGAGTCACACCAGCCAGAGAAAAATATCTCTGTTCTAAAAATATTTGTCTCTATAATTCACTGTTTCCCTTTTCACTTATAAATATATGACTGCCACAAGAGGAGTAGAAAATGATGAAAAAGTGGTGCTGCCTCGAAGGTGATCTCTGTGCTGGCAGAATCCTTAATTATAAGCTGTAGCAAGCCCCTGTCCAGGTTACTGTGATCACCTCATTCTTGGGACATGCTTACTGAAGGGATGTTGAGGATTCACAGATGAGTTCACAATCCAGGGCAGTGTCACGTGACCTTTACTGCAAGTGATCCAGTTCAGAGAAAGCAAAAACCTTTTCAGTGCACTTACAAAAGAAAACATCTGAATGAAAATAGCTTTAATGATCCTTGTTGTGGGTGGCAGGGTAGAGGATATAAATTCTGAAAACTTAAATTGCTTGTTGAACATACAAGTATAAGTGAAAAATTGGTATTTATTTTTGCCAGTAACTGGTTAAATCCTGGGTGTGTTTGAGGAAGAACAACACTAATCTAATTTTTATTTCCACATTAGACTGCCAAGTTAGAGGAATCCATAGGTTATGGTTGCTCATGTCTGATCTCGGATGAGTCAGAGATGTAGACACAGCTCAAATAGGAACACAAGCAGGGTGGTGGTAAGTGTTGTAAGGGACCCAAGTATGGTATTTAGCAAGTGGTTAATTCTTATGAGGGAAACAGGAAGATGTCTCCAAGGAAATGATAAGTAAGTGGGTCTTGTAGGACGAACAGAAGTTAACTGGGAAGGCCAACAGCCTTCCAAGTGCAGAAAACAATGTGACAAATCACAGGGCGTGTGGTGTGCAGTGCAGGTCAGGGAACGGAAAGTAGCTGTGGTTTGCGGGGGGCGTAGGAAGGTGCTGGGCGGATGAGCCTGGAGCCCCTGCACTGGTACTATGTTTGACTTTTACCAGAGGTGACAAGATTTTTATTTCCATTCCACAGAAACATTAAGAATGTTATATTGATATAATTAGTAAAAGCAGAAAGTAACAGCTAATCAATTTAAAATAATTTGTAAAACACTGAAAAGACACAACAAGTATGCTCCCTAAAACAGACCATTTTTTAGGAAGGTGGACAATGTCCTATTCCAGTCCAACAGAAGGCAAATGCTTAGAAGAAGAGTTAACTCTGCACCCCATGTCAGAAATGTATCAGCTTAGTAAGTAACCTGATGAACACAGCTAAATGATATGTTGTGACATGCCATATAAAGGGTTAAAATCCATTATGCTCTCGACCACTGACACTCCCTAAACTTTCAGAATTCACCACTGACTTCAGTAAAAGTCACTTTTAAGAGAGAAGTTTATAGAAAGGCATGCACATATAGAAAGTACACACATGCACTTCTCTTTAAAAATCAGGACAGTGGTAAGAGACACTTTGGTGAGCACACAGGCAGGAAATACTCAAGTACCGTAAATAGAAGAGTTGATAGCATAAAATTCATGCTATTACTATGTTTCCTCATAATGATTCCCTCATTTTTCCCTTTTCTTTAAGCACTAGAGGGGGAGTCAAGAAATCAGGATCAGGCCCAGCCGTATCATTTTCTAAACATCTGCCTCATCTCAGATGGGTCCCTTTCCTCTCGTAGCCCACAGTTTCCTTGTCCCTCAGATGAAAGGATTTTCTAGTACAGCTGCTTCATGACCGACTCTGAAAGATGAAGGGAGCCTCCTGCCAACCCTTCCCCTTCTAACAGCAGCTTTGCTTTTATTTGTGTTACTAATAACACAAGCTTTTACAAGATTTTTGGTAAAAGGATTTGATCACTTTTTAAAAGTCTGAAAATCACTGAACTGGATGTTCCAAAGGGCATCTCCAGCTCAGAAACAAGCTCCACATGTGTGGAATGGGGATAACATTATAGATCCATTTTATACATATGAGGTTGATCAAGATACACATGCAGAACAGAGCACAGAACATAGGAAGCATCGCTGCATCAGCTGTTATTCTCCCCAACTCCACATTGCCCCCTCACAAGTAAGACTGTGTGTCATGACTCAAACTTTGAGTAAAAATGTTGACCTGAAAAAAAAAATGCCTAATCTATCTGTTTTATGCCAAAAACACTATAAAATGTCTTGGACATTTACTCTGTGAACTTATAGCATAACCATTTTATTTCTCCTTTTTGTGTTCATTGCTTTTCCTCTCACAAATGGAAGTTTTCTTCTATATCAGACCTTTGAAATAATGACGACCAGATGCAATGATGACATTGCACATATCTATGTGTTTCAGGCTTACCAGCTCCTGGGAAAGTGACATCAGCGTCCACTCTTTAACCCTGCCCTCTGCAACCTGCTTGGAGCTGCTGTTGATATTATCAAGGAATACTGCCATGCTGCCTCCCTCCCTCCACTCCATGAATTCCTTTCAGGTAAGGAATTGCTCCTTTAGCAGCGTGTGATATCTCAATTTTACTTGTGATTGTTTTCTAAGGAGCCTGGCTTTCACAGGAGGTAGTAGTCCACGGAAACCCACATTTTCACATAAAATAATAATAAGCATAATGCATGTACTATCTTGTCTATCTCTTTTTGAATAAAGGAACAAATAGAGGCTCAAAATCGACTAGATAATTGTCTAGTAGTGACAGAATCCATACCTAACTCCAGGGTTTGTTCTCTTAATCTTCATCTTTTCTGCCTCTGAGAGAAAAGGCAAGAACATTTGGCAGAGACACTGTGAATGCCACTTCCTTTTCCCCAGATTTGCCCTAGAACAAGGATTTTCAGCTGGTGGTGATAGTGTCCTACCCACTCTCAGCACCTGTTCCCTCTCTCCCTGGCCCCTCCCTCATCACTTTCCCATTGTCCTGAATATTTATCGGTGCTCCTGGTAAATGACAAGGTCAGAACAGAGCAGGACAAACAGAACAGCAAATATGGACTGACCAGCAAGACTACTCACTTCCTGGCAGGTAGCTGATTGTCACTAAGGAGGCAAATGGGAATTACAATGTTAATTAATCACTTAAGTTGTGACCCAGTAGCTACTGAGTGTGATTGAATACATCTATGACTCTTTACAACAGAGTAATATTCACAAGCCTTCTGAGGCTGGTGAGAAGGCCATGTGCCTTCTTGAGAAGTCATTGTGGGTTAGCTCTGCTTCTGAAGGGTTGCTGATGTATCCTAAGGTAACTTCGGGATCAGCATACATTGTTTGGTGAACCTCTGTGTTAAAACAAGGTGTGGATTTTCCTATGTATTATAGCTCAGTAAATTGATTTAAAAAAAACCTGCTCCAATGTAATTTGCATCCATATTCTCATGGTAATTTGTTACATTGATTATCTCTGTGATTTTCCTCCTGATAAAAGTCCAGACTTCATTGGTCATGGTATACAGTACCTGTTTGTATTTATGATTCATCACTCAATTACCAACTTTAATCCTGAACTCAAGGGACCTTAGAGAATACCTTATCATTTTGTAGAAGAGGAAACTGAGACCCAGAGAAATGGAGTGAGCTGGCCAGGCATCACCCAGTGTGTTAGAGACAGAGCTGGACTCACCAGGCTTATGCCCGGGCAACTGCGTCTGCCACCTAAATGCAGGACTCACTGAAGGGGGGGTGTGGCAGGGCACTGTCAGTGGTACCCCTTATTCTATATAATTTATAATTACTTTGTTTATTTGTATCTTGCCCTGAACCCAAAATGATGTAAAAATTCTATCAATCCTTATTTCTTTTAAGTTTTGCTCTTTGAATTGAACATTGGATAACATATAAGTTTGTATATGTCCACAAACTTTTATGGAGGGAGATAAGAAACTTAACAGTGGTTACCTTTGGGGAGTGAGGCTGGTACACAATTATTTTTTATTTCACTCCCCCGTGTCCTGTGTGAAATTTTCATGCGATGGGTGAGTGGGGAGCAAGAGAGATGAATCTGACTTCAAGGATTTTATACAACATATTGGGGAAGATGGGACAATTATCCATGTGTAATATAAATTGAGAATAATTATATTACAAAGTAGCCTCAATGCCAGTCTTAAAGCAATTGAAGGTAAAGAGAAATCTGAACCAGGTGTGGGGGATTTGAGAAGAGGCCGAGTCTTGGTTTCTTCTCCATGAGACCAGCAGGTGGTCCTGCACCCTTCAAGGGTCTCTGCTTGGGCTCTGTAAACACGGGTGTGAAGGCCTGGCCTGTGCTTGGTGGCACTGGTGTTCTCTTCTAGCGCCTTTACTCACAGGAGCTTTGAGAGGTGTCAGGATGTTAATTACTGAATGCCCCTCTCTGTTAGTGATTGTGCTTCCTCTGGTCCCAGTCCATTTGCTGAATGTTATGATCAGGAGCACATACACTTTTCCAGCTTCAAAGGTACAAAGAACTTGTCACAATTTCATGAACAATGTCTGCCTAAAAGATTTTTCTCTGTTGCTGGCCCTGGAAAGATGCATTCTTATTATGAATATACGCATTGACTTCCCAATGCAGGCCTTCACTCCGAAATAAAGGATCAGTGAAAAAGGGAGGATGTCTGTCAGGTTAGAAAGAGATGCTCTGGTTCTTCATCTTTAACTCCTCCTTAATCATTTATTACAATAGCACGGAATGGGGCTGCTCATCTGCCTGTACTTGGGATTTACTTTTTCAATTGGGGACTCACTTGAATGCAGTTTTTTCAAGTGCTGCATTGGCAAGAGCTGTAAAATAATGGAATGACATTTGTCAGCGAACCACCCTTACATTTCTAGTTCTGTTGTAACCCAGGCCGAGTAAGTTACTGTGAGCAATCTTTTTTTTTGTAAAAATGTGATTTTCAGTTTCTGAGGATTCAAACTGCACTCCTGCTTGAGCTGTTATCACTGCCCAATCCCAAAAGGAGAGGTTTATCTCATTAATTGGAGCTATGAACATGTATGAAATTCTAACTTCTTAAATTACAGTATAACATTTCCCTCAGGCCAATAGGGACATCTTTGGGTGGATTTGTTACAATTTTAACTTGTACTCTGTTACAGTACCTTAACATCCCTGGTGTGACTGTGAGCAAGCAGAATGTAGGATTTGCTTGAGAATCACTGATGTAATTGCTAGACACCTACTGTCGTTGTTGCCGCAGCCCCAGGAAGAAGGATGGACTTACCATGCCACTCTCTGCTTAAACTTCTTCCGTGACTTTTTATTGCAGTGAGAATAAAATCCAAGCATCTAAACCTGGCCAGCCAAGGTTGGCAACATCTGGCCCTGCCTCACCATTTGGCCTGCTCTCCTGCTTTCTCCCTCACACTCTGTTCCAGCCACACTGGCCTTGTTTCCTGCTGCCTGTCACAACAAGCTGGGTCTGGCCACAGAGGCTGTGCACTGGCTGTTTTCTTTGCTACCAAGAAATATCCTGGACCAGATCCTTGCATGCCTGGGCTCATCTTTTCTTTCAGGTGTCAGCTCAGGAGTCCCCTCCCCTAAGAGGCCTACCCTGACCCTCCTCATCAAGTTCCCCACTCCCCACCAGCATATTCTATAATTTCATTTTTCTTCATAGCACTTTTCACTGTTTCAAACCACCTTGTTCACTTATTTGTCCTTTTTTCTCTACTGCAATGTGTGTTAAATGAAAAGAGGGAGAATGTACACTTTTGTTCAATATTGTATCAACAGAACCTGGAAGTAGGAAGCACTTAATAAATATGAGATGACTGGCTATAGATGGGTGGGTGGATGGATGCAGAAATAGAATGCAAATTGACATGGCCATTTGACATTCTAGAGAATGGGAATTATTCCAAAAACTGAGCTACGGAGAAACAGGCATGAACACTCGAGGGCAGAAGCAGAGCTTTTCTCTGCTGAGAAAGGGTGAACTCAACAGGTAAGGTTCAGATTTGAGAGATGTGGACAAGATTTGAGCACAGATCGGTATTTGCATTGTAATTAGAGCCTGGGGCTTTGTACAAATGAGAAAGACTGGAAGAAGGGCTCAGACTTTATAAAGAGCTGGCAAGAGTCAAGATAATCAGGGTGACTAGTACACAGGACTGGGCTCCCTCTGTGCACTGGATACCATAGAAGGGGAAACAGGAATGATGTCCAAGCTTTGGTGCCAGAAACCAAGGGGGGGAAATGGAGGTCCTCTGGAATGAGGGTGCATGCAGCCTGCTGCTGTCCTGACTGCTGCCGGTCTGATTCCACTCTGAGTGCTTCAGAACCCTGGAGTGAGGTGGCAGAAGGCCATTTCTATATTCATCTTGCTGGGTGACAACCAGCTTCTTAACTGAAAGCTGGCAATAGCAACTTTAAATGTGGACAGTGTCTAGAATGTAGAGCCTTAAGAGCAACTTGGTTAGAACCAGGACTGGGCAGGACTGCTGGTTTTAATTGCTGTTCTTTTTCCTTAGAATCCTAGACACTGTAGCTGGAAAGACCAGTTAGTCTAACGACCTCAGTGTTCTAGATAAGGAAGGGACCCTTGGAAGGGTAAGCTGATATTGAAGACTGTAACTTTGATTCCTATGCTACGCTTTTTGTGCTACACAGGATGCTGACTTCTCTTCCGTATAAAGGAAATTTTTTTCTATACTAGCACTTCTGTATTCCATGGGACACGAGTTCCTTAGGTTATAAATAGGTGTTATAGAAAACAAGTAGTATTTAATCATTATGTATTAATAATGCAAATTATAAAGACTAATATTTATTCAGTGCTTTCTGTTACCCAAGCACTGTTGTCAATGATTTGCTCTTATTAGTTCATCTCATTTTCATGAAAAAAAAAATACCGTGAGGAAGGTATGTTATCGTTCCCATTTCACTGGTGCAGACATGAGCCAGAGAGAGTAACTTGCGTGTGCTCACACAGCTAGTGAATGGAGGGGCATAAGATACAAAGCCTGGCTCTAGAATCCCCTATTCTTGATCTCCAGGTAAAATTGCCTTTTAAAATAAATTTAGTTAAGCTAAGTTAGATTTTCTTAACCTGCAGGACTTTCGGGGCCTTTCATATGTGCGTAAGGAGCAATGTGAGCTTTCTAGTTGAAGAATATAATAAATATTCTTTCCCAATTGTCTTTGATAATAGGAAGGCTTTTTCTAGGGACATTTAATGGAGTTAATGCTCTGAGAACAGAGATGGGGAGACACTATTCTGTCCAGTGGTGAAAGATGTGGATGACAAGGCAGAGTACTCCTGCTCAGTGTTTTCGGCAGTCTTGTTTACCTGCAGCAGAAGTAGTGCTGCAGATTTCACTGGTGATTGTAAAGCAGGGGACTTATTTATTTATCTATCTATTCATTTATTTTAAGTGACTAAACAATTCTCTTTGTGGTCAGGGCCACCTTGGTCAAAATGGCACAATAGGAACAAGATCTGCCTTGGCCATTTCTTGGTACACATTTTCTTAGTACACAGTGAGTCATGCGAGAGGCCCAGCAGGCCCCTGGCCGAGCGCTGCTTTTCCAGTCTGCACCTGCTTCCAGTTCTATTTCATTTAGGCCTCATCCACTCTAAACACAGTAGAGTAATATGGCAAAGCATTCCTTTAATAGATTGAGTCACCTGGCTAAACTCTGTCTCCTAATTTAGGGCTTGACTCCCACTGAGAATTCCCAAGAGGAGCCTTCCTTGGAAACTTATATTCAACTAAGAGATAAAGAGTTTCCACAGCCTTGAGCCCTGAGCTGAGGAAACCTTTTGTGTTCATTCCCACACCTTAGCTCATTAACTCTCGCCCCATCCCGCTGCTCCAGGCCATCCAGACTGTGGATGGGGTTTTCAGTGGCACAGAGCCACAGAATCAAAGCGTCTTCTTTGCCACAGGTAGATTGCTGCATTCTATCATAACTGAAAATGTTTTCATAGACATTGTATTTTCTTTTAAATCCTCACAACACCCCCTGTTTTAAAATGGTGGCAGGTAAGTACTGTAGGCAAGTTCATACAACTACCAAAATGCAGGGTCCAACCTGGTCTTCTGATTCTGAGCCTGTTGTTTGTTCTATCTCAGGACAGTTACAGCAAAGGAAATACCGAATGACCCTATTTAACAGTCCTGGGTCTCATGCATATTACTTTTACCATAAGGCAGCAACAGTACCTATTTTATTAATATCATCCTTTAGAGAACCACTACCTTCAACCATGGGGACAGTGTGAGTAACATTCTCCAGCTTTATAGATTCTGGCAAATAAGCTGACCTTCATCCGATTACAGTTTTATATATATGCTGTGTGGTTGAATAATATGGTTGAAAGTATTGGTAGAAAAGGAAAAACAAAGTTTTATAGAGCTTTTCCATTACCATAATAGAATTGGTCAGGGATAGTTCCTCAGCTCTAGATGGATTTGAAATCATACACTATTCAGTGGAGAAGCATGAAGCAGTAAAAGCCATAAATTCAACTTCTCAATTGTTCAAAAATGATTAATTTTAAAAATAATCCTCTCATTCAGCTACTTTTTCATGACTTATTAATATATGTATCAAAAGAGAGGAAGATAATAACACATGAAAATTTGGTTTAATCATTTGGCCATTTGTTGGCATCTCAGGGGGAAAGCTTTGATTGTATAGAAGTACTAAGTTGTGATTTAAGCTTATAAAATGTAATCCACAGGGGCTCCAAGAAATCGGTAGGCAGAGGCCTGGGAGCTTCACAGGTCTGTAGCAACACAGGGACTACTAAGAAGAGAAAGTCAAGTTTCTATCTCTGCACCATTTTTTTATCCTACTTTTAGACATTGTACTGCATAAATGGAGATTATATGCATGTTCATTTGTAGTTAAATTATAGCCGTAACCATTTGTAAAGTAACATTTTATAAAATGATTGTAAGAACATAGTCACATGATAAAATATTGGAAAATACAGAAAATTATAAAGTACATTATAATCAGTAGGAATAAAATAAATATTGAAATTTTAGAGTAATTCTTGTTATTGTTTTTTATGTACACATGCACACACTCAGGAATATATTTTGATATAAAATTGGTCTTGTTGAAGATGCTATGACTCAGTTACTGGCAGTATTTTGTTCTTTCCTCTGTTTCTAAAGATCGACTGATTGATTTATGGAGAGAGGGGAAGAAGGGGAGAGAAACATCAATATGTGAGAGAGACGTTAATCAGTCACCTCTGGCATGCTCCCAGCCAGGGTCCTAGCCCACACCCCAGGCTTGCACCCTGACCCAGAATCAAACCGGTAACCTTTTGGTTGGTAGGATGACACTCAACCCACTGAGCCACACTAGTCAGGGCATAACATCTTGCATGAAGACAGTCTTGCTGAGACTGTCAAAGGCACTTTGAGACTTTATAAAAGTCCTGCTGTTTAGGCGAGAGTGGATGGGGAGGGAGGCTGTAAGCCATTCCCAATGTCCAAGGTTGCTGCAGATGTAATCAGGAGGCGGGTAGACCTGCAGGAGATGGCAGGCACTGCTAGAACTTCCACAGCTCTCCTGGTGATCTGTGTGCGCATTCCAGGAAATGAAGAAGGGAATAGTGTTGACACCCCGGTGTGTCAATCTCAGTTCTTCCCTCATGGGCAGAGATAATCAGGAGTCGAATATTGCTCATAATAGAGAATCCAGTCTCAAAGGTAGTGATTACTGCTCTGTTTTCATTCTCCTCAAAACAGATTTCTGAGAATTGCCTCAGCAATGTGGGTATGAAAAGATGTTGCATTCTTCCTTTCTTTTTGCCCAGCAAGGCATTTGGTGGTTTGGTGAAATAAGCAGGTATCCATAGTGTAATACAGCTCTCTAGTCTGGATTCCCCTTCCTTTGCCTCCTTTCATACTAAACTTTGCTGTGTTGCCATATTCTGGAGAAACTCTGGAGGATGGGGCCAGGGAGAGAGCCAGCCCACGCTGCTGCCACATCACATCTTTCAAGAGGCAGCTCAACCCACCCAGATTCCCCACTTCACGGCCTGTGCCTCAGAAATTTCTGTTTACGGAAGGGCTGGGCCTGGAAGCAACACTGGACAGTTCCCAGCTCTTCCTGACACTGGCCTTTGCTCTGAGGAACTGCCTCTTGGTAAAGGACACTGATTGTGCTAGGGCAGCGCTGGCTTTGGCCTTATTGAGAAAAAGCAGGAATAAGACAGAGCCCAGAAAGTCAATGATTCTGTGTTTTGTTTGCTTGTTCCTAGTAAGTTAACTTCTCTCTCCCAACTAAAGGAAATGTATACTCATGACAGAAGATGTGGTCTGTTTTTCATTAGCAAAACAATACTTATTTGTACTTTTAGGCTGAAAATATAGAGTCTTAAAATTAAACCAACTATTACACAGCCCAATTCAGTCCTTGAGGCATGGTGGAGAGGGCCTTTGCGATCCAAGGGCCCTCTCCATTGCTATGTTCAGTATCTGTTACTGCAGTTGGCTTGGGGAGGACGGATGGGTTTGTCTAATTTTGCAATAACAGGAACAGGGGTGGTGCTGGTTATTAAATGTCAGTGTTCTTGGGAAGCTTGTTTAAAATTCAGGTTTCTGAGTGAGAGCTTGAGAGACTCTGATTCAGTAACTCTGCAGGAGAACTGGGAATCTGCATTATAGCAAACTTCCAAAATGTTTCTGATAAAGGTTTTCAAGAACCAAGGTAAGAAACACTTAGATGTTAATAGAATATACTCCCACTGAATTGAAAAATGTAAAGAAAAACATTTTTTAATTATTACAAACACTTATCACTAGTTCAGATAGTTTATTTTTCTCTTTTTTTCACTTTTCCTTTTTAACCTGCAATTAACATAGTCTTCAACTGTGAAGTAAACTGAATCATCATGAAGTTTATATTTTTTCTTTTACTTTTTTTTCCTATCATGACCTCTCCCTTTTGCACTCAGATGCTTAGTAGAATGCAAGTGTTAGGTACCTCTGTAAGTCATCTTCCTGCCCTTCGGCCTGAACACCTAGCATCCCAGTGTCCCCAGTGTCCCTGGGTTTCCTCCCCTCCTCAGGGCTGTGCAGCCTGCGGAGCCTCTCTTGTTCTTACAGCAAGTCCCTCACTTCAACATAGGACGCTCAAGGTCTAGTATTAAATCTGCTCCCAACTGGACTTGTGACCCTGGCCTAGTCAGGTAACCTCTATGGGTCCCAATTTCTTTAACAGTACATTGAGGGGGTTGAGTTAAATTATGAAGTTCCTTTTAAAGTAGAACACACAGAATAGAACACACAGGCTGAATAATGTAACTTTATTCCTTAAAGGGACTGAGTCCTTATTTCTTTTGAGCATCTTGAAAGTGTTTAACTGATGAGAAGCACAGGTAAAGCTCCCACATTACTTAGGTTTCTTTTTTCTCCCCAAGAGAATGGAGTCTTAGCATGACCCTCTTGTTAGGGTCAAGAATGATAGGATAGTTCTGTCTGGCCCTAGGTTCTTCCTGCCTGAGAAACCCATGCCACTCCTTCAGTGTCAGGGGAGCTCTGTGTCAGAGAAGAGGAAGAGGAAGAAACTTGGAGTGTTCTCTGAACAGCTCCTGACTTCTCTGCTTCCCTCCTCCTTTTCTCCTCCCCCTCAGCTTCTTCACTTCTGGTTTCACCCTTTGTTTCTTAATCTGGATACTGGTCCACATTGAAACATTTGTAGCTTAGAAATTTTCCAGTCATTTTGCATTTTGCATTTATTTTATTTGTAGAGATGGTTATTCTAAGAAAATTTTCTAAAAGGTGAGTGTCTCCTTTTAACTGCAACTATTGACAAAAAGACTTGGTTCTTTCCCTTACACTGAGCATAGCTGTGTTCAGTCACGTGGCTTCCTGGTGGAGAGTCTTTTGCTTTCTTGAAAAGGAGGCTAAATATATATGTCTGCTTTTAGAAACAAAGTGCTATCAAGATTGAAATGACTGAACTCACTTCTCCCATGAAGGAAGCTACTGTGTTGTTGGCAGGAGCTTTTCTGGCCAGAGAGGGAAACAGCAGCATGGGAAGGATGCCAGTCTTGAAGGGAATGATGGATTGGAAGGTGGAAGTATTCTAAACCTTCACTGAGAATTTCTCATGAGCCCTCCTAGTAACCACTTCAGCAAAGTGAGAAGATTTAGAACAGAAAAGGTGTTGGGGAACTAAGCAAAAGGAATTATGAGGAACAAAAATGAAGTCAATTTACAAGTATTGTCCTTTTTGGTCCTCACTCTTGTAGACCTGACATGTGACAATATAGGGAAGGCCCTGGCATAGAGCTCAGAGGTGGGTCTGGTTTTGGTCTTGGCCGCTGTGCAACCATTGTGACTAGGTACAAGTCACTTACCTGCCTAGATCCCAAGTTTCTCATTCCTTCAGCTCAAAAATCCATGGATTCTGTGTTTTAGTATTTGAAGGATTCACAGTAGTGTGAAGCTTGTGAATTAAGTTAGCCTGGAGAAAAAGGTCAGCATCCAGTCTGAGGTTAGCATCCCCTTAAAGATCAGCGCATTGCTTCTTTCTAGGCTAGAAGTTGGAAATGATGGCAGCAGCGAGTGTTTCTGTAGCTTCAGATGGGGCTTCATGCAGTTAGCATCCGCAGTTAGCTTTCAATAAAGTAAGGCAGTTGGATCAGTCTGTAGCATACAAGAGGGCATCTGGTGCATTATTCAAAGCTGTAGTAATGGAACACAGAATACATTGGAGTAAAGAATTGACCAAGTAATATTTAGGTGACAGGGCCTTTGTTGTCTTTTTAGAGCCAAATGTAGTTCTTTGTAAACACAAAGCCCCAATGTTTCTGACTCTTTCTGCTGATCATAAATTATTTTTTCTCATTTAATTTCAGCCTGAAAATCATTGTAAAGGCAGTAAACATTTGAGACATTGTCCATTTGAACTGTCAGCTGCTTTTCAGTATCAAATCCCCCAAATATTCTAATGTTTTTAGCATAAATTAGTGCACTGCACATAGAAGACAGTATTTTAAATAGGTGAGCTAAATCTGCTTACTATTGTGATTTCTAACATAGATGGACTCATGTCTACTATCTTTGTGTATGTGTGTGGAGAGGAGTGTATGTGTTTCAGTTGTGCTGTCTCTTCTTCTTTTCATATTTCTTGTCCTCTGATATCTTGATAGTTTTTCATCTCTAAAAAAATTATCTGCTGGCTTGGAAGCAATTGTATGCAGTTTTCTTTTTTAGTGATTACTCTTACATTTTTTAAATATAGAAAATATAAGTATAAATTTTCCTAGTAAAAACAAAATTGTTCAGTACCTTTATCTTTTTCAAATACACATGAACCTTGCCATATTTTAACTGTATTAAGCACATTTGTTTCCCTTACCCCACATCTTTCCCATCATTCACTCCTGTTTTTGTTTGATTTAAAAACAAATGTTAGCTATTCAGTTTAAATATTTCAATGTTCATTATATATATGCACATCAGTTTTTATGCTTTTTGTTTTTTTCTTGAATCCCATATCCTTTGGTATGTTTTAATTGACCATCTTTGAACAGTAAACTCTTAATCTTTCTATGTCTAAAATGTCTTCATTTTGTTCATAGTCTTGCAAGCTAGCTGTAGAATTCTGTACTCCTTCAGTTTGAAGATCTATCGCTCATTGCCTTTTGTCATCTATTTCTATTGATAAGACAGTAAGATTATTTGCTAGGCCTCTGAAGATAATCCATCCCTTTTTCCTGAGTGGTCTATAAGATTTTATCTTTGTACTTGATGCACTATATAGTTTTACAGTGATGTGTAAGTGTGGATTAAAAAAAAATTCTGTTTTCTGAGACCATTCCATCTGAGGACTCTTATCTTTAATTAGTTTTGGAAAATTGTTAACTGTTATATTTTAAATCTCTGTTATCCCCACATTTTCTTCTTTTGACTTCCTGTTAGACATATTTTGGAATCAAGTCTCTTTGTCTCTTAAATGTTTCATATATATATATATCTGCATTCAGAATAAATTTCTTAGTACTGGACTTTGCAATAATTCTAGTGCTTATCCCCATTATTGAGTTTTATTTCATTGGAGATGTAATACGGAAATATTATATTATATTTCCAAGATATACCAAGTTTTAAAAATCTTTCTGAGGATATGAAACATAACTGCTTTTAAGTCTTTTTCATTTGTTCTATTATTTTAATTTTGTCTAGAGTTGCTTAATCTTATAGTTGGTGATTTTGTGGCTATTTTAGTTAGGGTTTGATTTCTTCACATGTTAGAAGTTTGGTGTGCAAACTCAGCTTATATGAGTTCTCTTTTCTCCTCCAGAGGGCCCCTACGACCCCTGCCCTCGGGCCCCACCCAGCACTGGGTCCATAATGGTGACCTCTCTGGGATATTGGGGCTTCTTACAGATTACTTGCTGCACCAGCAAGCAGCTTGGCTTTCCATATTTCCCTAAATGTGGAGTCACATGTACACCAGCGGTTGTCAGCAGCAAGTGTCTTGGGTCTCCTTTCCTGAACATTTTTCTGCCCTGGGGCTGACTTTGACTTCAGCTCTGCCTCCCCACTTCATGCTTCTGGTCCAAGGAAATACTTAGCTTATTTTGGGAGATATATGTGATTTGGAATTTTCTTACATTATATTTTATCTGTCATTGCCATAATTTAAGGAATTCAAGACAAGGACTTTTAGTGTCATCTTTGGCTTTTTATGACTTAACTTTGGTTCTCACATCTGTAGAAGGAGAATGAGGACTACCCTTCCTGTATGAAAGCACTTTGTAAATAGTAAAGGTAAGGTGTGGCCCTTTTCACAATCAGTGCAATTGGCATATCACATTTTATCACTACTGTCTATCTTTGGAGTCAAATATGTTCGGGATGGGTGGGTAGCATGGTGAGGAAATGAAATACTTTGGGTCATAATAGACTTAAACCTCCCCAGGTTTTGAGTTGTATGCTCAGTGCCAGTGGTTCAGGTCACAATTACAGAGTGGTTTCCAGAGGTAAATGAGTTGTGGCTTTGTTTTTCACTTTTATAGGTATGTAAAATGGAAAGAAAATTGTGCTTAATTATAGTAGAACTAGTTGAACCATTCACTGGATTTTTTAAAATTCTGTTGTTTCTTTTTTAACTCAGTGTTGGTGTCCAGAATATAACTTGTTATGTAGTATTTAGGTACTTTTAAAATCCACTTAAATTTAACTTGCTCTGGATATATGAGTTTATTTAATTTTGTTTTATAGTTGATTAGTACTGTCATGTTATAATGTTCAATGCTTGGAGAGTTTTATTGTGAAGATGATGTTTTTTACCAGTTTTGTAAACCATTTGCTTGTGTTCTCACCCATCCCCCACCCCTCAAAAAACCCGCAAAATACCCAAACTATGACTGGTCAGGTTTTGAGAATCAAAGAGAAAAATCACAGCCTGAGTTTGACCCTGGATATGCAAACTGAAGGTTTTCTCCCTCTGTGTTGCCACATTCTTGGCAATAGTTAGCTAGAGCCCAGCTTTTTCTTTTTGTCTGGCTATTTTTTTCAGTTGAAAAATTTTCATCCTTCTCTTTCTCCATCCTCTGGAACATAACCTGGTGTCAAAAAATACACATTTCCAGGTAGCAAAAAAATCAATGGCAACTATGTCATAATCAGTCTCCGAGACTGCAAACAATATAAAACAACTTCTCAACTATGAAATTCTGTACACATACCTGGAGACAGAGAATACTAAGACTGCAAAACAACTGTGAATAAAAAGGAGAAAAAAATCAAAAGGTTCAGTGCTCAATTCCTTATACTTCCACCCCACCTCCATTCTGCCACAAGGCTTTTGGCGAGCAAAGGCATATCAAGAAGCCTTGGCTGGGTAGCTCAGTTGGTTAGAGCATTGTCCCAAGACTCCAAGGTTGCTGGTTTGATCCCCATTCAGGACATATACAAGAATTAACCAGTGAATGCATAAATAAGTGGAAAAACAAGTCAAATTTCTCTCTCTCTCTCTCTCCCTCTCTCTCCCCCTCCCTCCCTCCCCCCTCCCTCCCTCCCTCCTTCCTCTCTCTCTGTAAAATCAATTTTTAAAAAAGCAGACCAAGAAAAATGAGAGAGAAGACTAAAGAGAGTGAGGTGCCTATGGGTGATTTTGAATGGCCATTAGAAAGGTTAAATCCAGCCTAAATTTTAAAATGCTAGAAAAATGTCCAAGCAGATCAGAGCATAGAGTATAAGGAAGGGATTTTAAAGTATATGTGATTTAAAAAGGAAGACACCGTACAGGACCAGGTATAACAATTTAAAGAGAAAGACATGATTTAAAGGGGCCAACATGATTTAAAAGGTTAGGCTTCACTCACTAGGGCATTCTTCTCAAAGTATAGCTTCCAGAGGAGACAAAGAGCAAAGTAGTTTTTAGCAATGAAGAAGAATAGTGAGGTCGGTGGAACTTAGGGTTCTATAAGACAAGGAGAATCACACAGAGGCTTCTTTCTGCCAGCAAAACAAACACACTGACAGAAAAACCTACAAAGTAACTGGAGTTTGCTAGACTAACAGAAAGGGGCACCTTTTGAGATAGGAATTTTATAAAACACTCCAATATCATAAAAGTGGAGAAAAAATAAAGTTAGGGGAGAAATTTTGTAGAAAATTAGTAAAAGAAAAATCATAACCATCAATTAAGAATAATCTTCCCCTTCAAAACAACAATGAACTGAGTGTTAAGTTTACACTCCAAACAGAATTGACATTCATGTACTTGAGGATGTGAAAAATCACTCTGATTCAGAAATGCAAAATGAACAAAAACCAAGATAAATTTTAAAAAGGAGTTGACTGAACTTAGGAAAGAAATGGAAGATAAAAACAAAATTATCTCAGAAATGAAGAATGAACTTAAAAGTGCCCAAGTGAAAATAGACTCTAATGAAAATTTAATAGAGGTTTAAAGAAAGATAGGAAAATAACCAAGAAAGTGAGAATGACATAAAGAAAGAAGTAAAACAGAGCCTATTCAGAGAGGCACATTTTTACCTCTACCTTCTTAGGGTTTTTTGACCAGGCTCTGGGAATTAAACTGACATAGGCTGATTGACAGTAGTTTTCCGTTAAAACTCACATGTTAGTTTTATGTGAGGCCCTCATAGCAGGAGAAGACCTACAGAAATGGCAGAGCCTCCACACTTTTATAGTGGGTTGAGAACAAAGAGAGGCAGTTGTAGATAAGTAACTAAATTATGCGGACAGGCTAAAAGAAGATAAGAATTATTTTTACCAGGTCTGTTTACATAAAAATTTTTGGTCTCAACTTCTTGTCCTTAATAATAAGTATACTACTTTCCTTTTGGTTCAGGGAGGACATCTTTTACCTCAGAATTTCATCTCCTGCTTTTAAGGAAAAGAAGGAAGGTCAAAATGTTTTTTTTTTCATTTTCTATTTTTTTGAAGTGCCCTTAACCCCCCAAAAATCTTCATGTGGCATATTTTGGGGTGGCATATTCTACCACCCTTCTGGTCCAAGAGAAGGTATTGGGAATGAAAGACAGGCAAAGAAAGAAAAGGTTATTCTTAAAGAATTGTTAAGAGTCCTGAATTAAAAAAAATAATAAAAACAATGATATAGATCTAATATTTGAAACTGTAATTTAAAACATAATTCTAGGAAAAAGAAAAAAACCTATATCTACACACTTGTGAAAACTTTCCAGAAATAGAAAAAGACCTGAATCTGTAACACATTGAGAAGGGTTCACTGGGTACTAGAGAAAATTAACCCAGAATAATTAAGCCTATGATAGATCATAATAAAACTCTTGAATTTCAAAGATAAAGATAAAATTTTCAAGTACTTTAGGCCAAAAGATCAAATAACTTATAAAGGCAAAATAATTAGGCTAGCATCAGATTTTAAAAAATCTACAAATCAAGGCAATAATGGGGCAGGATTTTTTTTAAATCCTCAAGAAAGAAAGTATGCATCAAGGATATACAGTCAATCTGTACTTCAGACATGAAGGCAATACTGCAACAGTTTTGACTACACAAATATTTAAGGAATCATACTGCTAAGCCCTTCTGAAAGAATGTACTAGAACAGTGGCCAGCAAACCATGGCTTCCACCCGTTTTTGTAAATAAGGTTTTACTGGAACACTGCCTCATATTATCTATGGCTGCTTCCTGGCTGCACTGTGACTGGCTTGAGTAATTACAACAGAGGTCCTATGGCTCACAAAGCCTAAGTCTATACTGTCTGGTCTTTTACAGAAAAAGCCCTTAGATTGACCTTTAAAATATATATGGATGTAAATATAAAACTAGAACAATGACTGGTATGATAATAGAAAACGAATGCACAGATGTTGTGTACTATGACAGAGTTGAAATAATGTAACCAAAAAGTAAAAGGAGAAGGGTTAGGGAATGATGAAAATAGAAAAAACTTGTATAAACAATGGGTGGATGATAAAGAAAATATTACCCCTTCCTTCCCAAAAATAAAGAAAAAACTTGATAACCAGATGGTAAATAATTACTGCTGTGGCTCAGTTGGTTAGAGTATTACCCCATAACTGAAAAATTGCAGCTTCGATTTCTAGTCAGGGTACACACCTAGGTTGTAGGTTTGATCCCTCGTCTAAGCACATATAGGAAGGCAACCAATCGATGCTTCTCTCTCTCATCCATGTTTCTCTCTCTCAAAGCAAAAAAAAATTTTTTTTAAATTTTAAGGGTAAGTACAAAGGCAACCACTAGAACAAAGATAAGAAACTTCCCTAAGTATCAGTATACAACTTTTACAGGAGAAGAACCGTAGAAAGTACTTTTAAAAATTCATGATTATAGCCCTGGCTGGTTGGCTTAGTGAATTAAGTGCTGGGCTGTGAACCAAAAGGTCACCAGTTCACAGAAAAGTCACCAGTTAGATTTTTCAGTCAGGGCACCTGCTATGGTTGTGGTCCAGGTCCCCAGCTGGGGGCATGTGAGAGGCAACCAATGGATGTTTCTCTCCCACATTGATGTTTCCCTCCCTCTTTCTCCCTACTTCCCCTCTTTCTAAAAATAAATAAATAAAATCTTTTAAAAAAATTCATGGTTATAAAATATGTTTATGACTAAATGTATCACTTATAACAGTAAATGTGAAATAGCTTAATTTACTTATTTAAAGAAAAAGATTTACAATTTGGCTCACAATATAAACAAACCATAAGTATATGTTCTATTGCAGAGACTTCACTAAAACAGTGATTCAGATATACTACAAATTAAGGATGGACAAACATGAATTATGTTTGCACTGTGCAAATGGAAACAAAGAGAAGTGGTAGTGATCATGATATTAGACATAATACAATTTTTTTAAGCTGC
This sequence comes from Phyllostomus hastatus, assembly GCF_019186645.2. Taxonomy (NCBI): domain Eukaryota; kingdom Metazoa; phylum Chordata; class Mammalia; order Chiroptera; family Phyllostomidae; genus Phyllostomus; species Phyllostomus hastatus. Next base: position 36,972,068 of record NW_025333872.1, on the reverse strand, counting down.
AGAGCATTAAACATGACAAAAGATACTTTTTAATGCCAAAGGCCACAGTTTACTAACAAAAACAAAAAAAGAGGAAGGCTCTTATATCTATATATTTGTAAATTATCTTATTAAATCCTGGGTAGAAGAGACATATGAATGGGAATTAGAATTTTTTAAAAAATGATGAAATGTTGTCTTTTGTGACCAGCTTTCTTTACTTAGCATAATGTTTTCAAGGTTCATTCATGTTGTAGCATGTATCAATGGTTTACTCCTTTTATTGCTGTATAATACTCCACTGTATGGATATACCACATTTTATTTATTTCTTCCTCTTAACAGATATTTGTGGGCGGGTTTTCTCTTTTTTTGGCTATACTGAATGCTATTATGAACAATTGAGTCACTACTTCAAAAAATATAAAATTTGATTTGTATCTCATAGCATTAGCATACATAACAATAAACTTCAAATGGATTACAGATCTAAATGCAAGAAATGAAAATGATAGTGGGAAAACTGGTAAAATTTGAATAAGGTCTATAGTTTACTTAGTAAACATTGTACACATATTAATTTCCTGGCATTGAAATTGTCTTGTGATTATATAAGATACTAATATTAGGGGACTGGGTGAGGGTCATATAGAAAGACTATTTTTTTTGCAACTTTTCTCTCAGTCTGTAGTATTTTAAATTAATATATATATTAACATACCAAAAACTTTGAAATAAAAATGTTCCATAAAAGGTGAGAGGCCCGACCAAGGCTTATTCTTTGAACCCTAAGAAAGGGAATATACTGGTACCAGCCAGGGGAGAGAGGTGTTCAGATGGTACCTAGACATCATCTGAGAGTTGGGGCCAGGAGATAGCAGGTACAGGTCAAGAAGTCATCACACTGATTGTAGTTTACTTTATTACTGTAGTATGCAAAGTAACACGTATAAGACTTAAAGTTAAGGTGATGGTTTTACTATATGCACAATAATTTATTCTTTTTGAGCTTGGCCACCATTTGTTTCAAAGCTCTGAAGCTTCTTGATGGCATGAATCTACATTTTGAGGGATGGAAAGATGTATAGAAAATGCTGAAGAAGTAAATGTTGGTTATCTTCATCTTAAAGATATCCATGCCTAAACATTAATATTCAGTGTATAGCTAGTAGTTCTGAGGAGCTAGTATCTTAAGAAAATCAGAAATCTTCTGGTTTTTAGTTCTAGAAACCCCTTATCTAATTCTTTTTTTTTAATCCTCACCCAAGGACATGCTTATTGATTCTAGAGAAAGGGAGAAAGGGAGAGAGAGGGGGAACCATATGTTGGCCCCCTCTCACATGCATCCCAGCTGAGACCAGACCTACATATGCCTGGGTGTATGCCCTGACTGGCAATAAATTTACAACTTTCCTATTCATGGGAGGACATTCCCAACAAATGAGCCACACCAGCCAGGGCTCTGATTCTTTAATTTAAAAAAAGCTTAGCAAAAGCTCTGATTCTTTAATTTAAAAAAAAGCTTAGCAAAAAAAGCTGACATTTTCACAAAAAAACATTTAAGTGATCCTTTTCCGCAGAAAAAAGCTTAGTCCCTTGATGAGACAGACAATTCCGTTAGATCAGGGTTTATGTCTATCAGATGTGATTAGGGCCCTGGGTTGTGCGAGACAGACTTGGCTATTGAAAAGCCACATGTATGAAGTAAGACAGTCCTTAAGACCCCTGACGTGTGTGGCTCGGTTGGTTGGGTGTTGGCTGTTAAAGTGAATGGTCACCAGTTGTATTCCCAGTTGGGGCACATACCTGGGTTGCAGGTTTGGTCCCTGGTCAGGGCACGTATGAGAGGCAGCTTATCCATATTTCTCTTCCTCTCTTTCTCCCTCCTTCCCTTCTGTCTAAAAAATAAATAAAATCTTTTAGATGAAAAGTCCTTAAGAAAGGGATCATTGGCTTGTGGGTTGGACAGACATCTTAACATTTATCCAAAGAAAGAGTTGTTAATTCTTCAACCTTTGATTTTTATCATGAAAATCAAACAGAAATCATAGTAGATATAGTTTTATTATTTTGGTTGCCTTATTGTTTTTGGAATTATGTTTCAAATAATGCAGAAGTATTGATTAAAGAAGATGTTTGTAGTCACTTACAAAGTTGGGATAGGTTTAGAAATGAAAGCCTTTGTTTTAATAGTGTTTCCATAAGAAAATTAAATTAATATTACATTACCTAACTTACGTCTTTTCTCCCCTCAAGAACATAATTTACCATATGTGCAAAGACTGCTGCTATTTGGATTCCCATGGATGTCTTTATCCATCCTTTTGTCAAAGGGGAAATTGCCTTATGCATAATCTGAAATAATTGCAATAATTGGAAGTATAATGAGAGCCAACATTTAAAAGCTCCCTTGTGCTTCTTTCTCTGAAAAATAAAGTTATCACTGAATCCATTCATGCTTTAAAATTTAAGCAGACTTTGGAAATGAATCTTGTTTTCTAGATGTGCAGAGGGGCTAATATAAGGTGATTGGTGTCCCTAAAACAGGTGTTGAAAGATCTTTTTAAGCTTCCCAATACATTTGCAAATTTACCATGATGAAGTGGTAATTTGCAATATGGTGTTGATTACAGAAATCAGGATGTAGTTGAACTGTATTTTTAAAAATTCACGTTGTTTTCTGTTCCTCTGCTTTTTCTGATACATGTAACATCATTAATAATGTTCCCTGATGTCCCTGAGAGGTTTGTAGACTTGTTTTGTTTTTAGTATTTGATAGCAACTGGCTTTAAAAAGAAAGCCATTTGTCTGTGTGGCTCCCAGGATCCATTTTAGTATCTGGCCAAATTTTGCCATTCTTACTGTCTTTTTACATGAACTCCCCTCTATTTCTACATTTGAGTTTAGAAGTTACAGTGAAAGGACTGAAAAGTCTGAAAAAGGTCTTGAGTAAAGTAAGCTGGGAGTTCTTCAGGAAGTATTTTTGAAACATCATTACTAGACCTTTGTTTTATGTATCTTCTATTGATGTGATGGGGAAGAAGGAAGTTGATGTCAATTAAAAGATTTCAGACTCTGGAGTCAGAAATATGTGGATTTGAATAGCAGTCTACCATGTACTTTCCTGTGATGCTGGGAACTTTTCCCCGCCAGTAAATGAGAATTTAGTGTCTATTTAGTAGGAACAAAGTAAAGGGCCAGCTAATGAAGTACTAGTTATTTAACATGTTATCATTTTGTAGGGCATTTATTGTTATTCCTCATATTCAGAGGCTTCATTTATTATCATTCCTCATATTGTCAGGGTTCTTCGAAACAACAGCTTTCACTGTGGTTAATTTGAGCAGAAGCAGAATGTATTGAAGGATATTGGGTAGTTAAACCTGTTGCCAGGAATGGAATCTGTTATGCAATCCGGTTGTTGTAGGGAAAATGTCACTATGGTTTCTTGCCCTACTGCCCTCTGAAAGACTGATACTTCCCTCCATGGTCACCATGAGATTGATTGATTCTCCTTCTTTCTTCCCCAAATTACTTACTTTTAAAGCTAAGTCCTGAGCAGGGTGTCTTGTTGGCGGAACTTGTTCTCACAATGCTGCTCTGGCTTCATAGAGGCCAGGGAAAAAGTTTTCTGGCTTCTGACTTAAGAGAGTAGGACCAAAAAAGAAATTCCTCAAACATTTCAAGGGTGTTCAAAAGGTGCTGGGCAGGCAGAAAATGTGATAGCGTTCCAGGGACATTTTGTTACGGTAGACTGACTAACAAAATAAAGACATAAAATATGTCCAAATTAAAAGAAAGGTGACTTTGGTTTATTATTCCTTCTTTAAAGCATATATTTTATTTTTAAAGTAGATGTTTTTTCATATATATCTGTGTCACTTGCCCTTATCATTCACATTTGTGTGTGTGTGTGTGTGTGTGTGTGTGTTTGTGTATGTGACATCTTGGCTTCTGGTAGGCCGTAAAACACAAAACCTTAGCAAATTAACCCTATGGGGATTAAAAACTCATTTTCCTTACCGCCAGCCCTGTGCTGGCTTGTATCATGAGTGTCATCACTAGCTGACCTGTTTCTCTACATGGAAATATTGAGATTATTTTTCTCCTCCATGATGTGGGAACCTGCCAATTTTTCCTTTCTGATATTTTTCTCTTTAGACACCATTCTGATATTTCTGATATTTTTTTCCTTCAGTCATCATTCTCTTACCTTCCCTACTAACCTGAAAGTTATGTTGCTAACTTGAATCTCTGTGAAAAAAATGAGTATGCTGGGTCTCAGGAGTACTGTGATTCAACCAGAAGAAACTGGAGTCCTTTTAGAAAATGAGTATTTCTCTCTAATTTTGAAAGAAATATATAATGATTGTTGGAAATTTAAAAACTAAAAAGTCAAAAGAAAATAAATTTTTCTGAGTCACATTCTTCAGTAGTAACATTTTTGGGGGTTCCTTCCAGGGTTTTCTCTATGTGTATGCATGGGGGGAAGGAGTTAAGACAGAAAAAAGACAGTTGCTTTTACAAAACTGGAATCATATTGTATATAATGTTAAATACTGCTACCTTTATGTCATAAATAATTTTCTATAATAATGGCTAATATTTAGAGTATTTGCTATGTACTAGTCTTTCTTATAAGCACTTTATATATATTAACTCATTTAACCTCTTCATGAGCCCCTAATATAAGTATTATCATTATCTACATTTGTCACATGAGGAAACTGAGTCACAAAAAATATTTTAAAAGTTGTCCATGTTCACAAATCTAGTACGTGGTAGAAATGGGATTCAACCCTAGATCTTGTTCCAGAGTCTGTGCTTTTAACAATTATGCTATTGACTTCCATTGTTTTGACGCATAATTTGTAGTATCTATATGATACTTAATCATAAGCAGTACTGATTTTGCTTTTTCTGTTAATGTTTTATTTTTATGAACAGTTTCCCTAGCCATTAATGTGATTTGGAAATATAATATTTAATGGCCACATAATATTCATTTGTATGAATATTTGCATCAACCCTGAAGGCTGTTTCCTGTCTTTAAGATGGTAAAGAGTGCTGTAGTAGGGTCCCTATCTGAGCCTGTAGTGTAAAGCATCTTTGGAGCTAGGGTCTCACCACCATCACCATGACAAAGGGCTCTGTTTTAGAAGTCTTTGCCGAAGAGATGGAAGGCACACCACAGTTCACATGGACAGGAGAGAATTTGGATAAATTGATTTTCAGAAAGTCAAGAGAAATTTGATTATTCTGAACCACCTCTGAGGGCAGGCAAGACATGAACCTTTTGTGGCCTGCATTCTGACTTCCCTAGCATCCTCTTATCCTAGGAGGGGAAAGGCAGATGAAATAAATGACCAGGAAAACCAGAATGAAGGCAAAGAAAATATCAGAGTTTCTCTTGCAGAAGAATGTAGGCCACTTCATGACAAGGAGATCCCATCTATGGAGGAGAATCCATGGGGAGATTCCCAGGTTGCAGTGGAAAGAGCACTTCTTGGTCTATATGAATATGATGAGCTGAAAGGAAAAAAGAAAACTCTTAAATCTGCTCAGCTACATGAAGTGAGGGACCGCAGACTTGCTATAAAGGAGTCCTATCTGCTTCTGGGCAGAACTTAGCCTGTTATTTAATGGAGACTCCAGCCAATGAGGTGAGGCCTACCATATTTTCACAGATTATTGAGAAGAATTTCTGAAGTGCTCATAGTAAAGGTCAGGTCCTGATCACATGTAAGTCTTGGACTGAAGAACAGGAAATTGGATCTTTTTAAAGGATGGCCAAAGGATATAATGAACCCCAGTCTTGGAAATCTTCTGCAGGGGCAGCCTCAGTGCAAGCAAAGTGCCACTGATATATGTAGAAATGGAATTTCCTTTGACCCTGGTGGTTGGTAATCCTGTCAGGGCTGACATGGGAGGCACTACTATATATGCAGCCATTGTTACTGCTACAAAGTTCAATTTGCCAATTAATATAGTAGGTTTGGCCCTCTTTGTGAAAATAAGCCTAGACATAAGCCCAACAAGCCAGGAAATGTCATTAGAGCCAAGAATAGGAGCTCACACAAGTTGATGACATCGATGCTGAGAGAGGGATCACGTTAGGTGATATTCTCCGTTATGTGTACATCTTTAATCCAGAATTCATGGAAATGCTACAACCTTAACAGGAGCCATGGCCATTGCTTTGAGGGCAGGTATCGCTGGAATTTTTACCCATTCATACTGATGGCATACCAAGCTACTTGAGACCACTATTGAGACCAGTGGGAACCCATGTCTGGAGGATGTCTCTATTTAAACATTATACAAGAAGGTTTACAGGTTGTCAGCTCACTGATGTTAATAACATTGGACAGTACAGAGCTGCAGGGCCACGTACAGCCACACCACAGCTGAGCAGATGCGTGACTCATTCTAAATGGGCCATTTGGACATAGCAGGTATGATGACCAGTAAAGACGAGATTACACATCTTAGGGAAAGTATAACCAGAGGGCCAACAGAGGCTGGAATAGAGCTCCAGTTAGATTTAGTCAAGAAAAGAATAATATTTAATTTAAACACTATGAAATGCTTACATTCTGCCTTAAATTGGACACTTGAACTTGAAAATATTTGTGAATAAATGGATAAAAATATTGTCAAAGAAACAAATGGTTAGTATTTTTAAAATGTAGAACAAAATGAAATATGTATACCTTTATTCTTTTTTTTTCAATTTCAGCAAAGATTCAGTGATTTTAAAGATAAAGCTAATGCCCTGCTTGGCAAGGATTTTTAAAGATATGCTATAAATGGTACTCAATTGTTTACAAATTACTTAATCACTTTTCAGTGTGTGTGATTAAACTGAGGTGAAAATACAGTACTTTGAATTTGTGATACTAAAATCCATGAACAAACTAAAATTTACTATGCAGTTCTCATAAGCAGAAAAATTCAACATTTTGTACAATAAGTAAATTGTGCCGTCATAAAGATTCTTGTCCATGAGTTTGGCCAAATCTCAGGTTTCCTGGGTTGAAGGCATTGTCTAGGAGATTATGGGTGAGGCTTTTGATGCCTTTTGCCATATTACTCTCTAGAATGTTAATATCAATTTACTTTTCTACGAAAGTATTTTGTTTTAAAGGTCCATGTTTGTACTTTTAGCAGTTTTTTTAGTTGTGTTTTTTGTTGTTATTGTTTGTTTTTTCTCTACTGTGTACTTCATCAAGTAGTGTCTCACCGTATAATAGAGACTCAGTAAATATTTTTGAATAAATGAGAGAAATGTACTTAATGACTGCTGTTTCTGGACTTGAAAGTATTTTTCTTTTTTCCTTGATTTCTTCATATGTTGCTTTGGCATCTTTGTATATTTCTACTTAAGAAAAATTAGCCTCTTTTTCTTTTTACTGCATTTACCTATTCTGAAGTACCAGGGATGTGGTGAAGTCATGCCTGTCCTACAAAGAGTATTACAAAGGTTTTTTTTTTTTTTTGACTCTGGGCTCTTGCAACACAAACTTTTTTTTTCTGCTTTTAATCCACTAATATGGTGAATTACCTGAAATAATTTTCAAATGTTAAACTAATTTACATTCTTAAGTTAAAGTCAACTCAGTCATGATATAGCATTCTCTCATCTGTTGTTTATGATCTGCATTTATGTTCAGAAGAAAAGGAAGTTTTAATTTTCCTTCCTTATACTGTCTTTGTGGGTTTTTTGTGTGAAAGTTTTGATTGTCTCATGAGATCACCTGAAGAGAGTTCCTTGGGTTTTTTTGTTTGTTTCTGAAAGTCTTTACATAAAGATTGAAATTACTCATTTGGTAAAACTTATTTGTAAAAGCATCTGAGCCTGGTATTTTCTAAGTTGCAAGAATTTTGAACTCCTCATTCAACAGAGGTAAATATTTCAGATGATTCAGGTTTTCTGTTTCTTCTTAAATCAGTTTCAGTAATTTATATTTTTCTATGGATTTGTTTATTAACATTTTCAGAGTTTTAATAAAAGTTGTTCAGAATATACCTTTTATGTTTGCCACAATTGTTATTTAGTCTTAATCACTGATCTTTCTTTAGTGATGTTTAGTCTCATACTTAGCCTTATCTGCTGAGTTTCTGAGATCAATATTTTTATTTTTTTCATTCCTAGAAATACTATTTGGTTCTTTTTTAAAAAAAAAAAATCTGCCTGTACATTTTGAAAGTCTCACATAGGCATACTTTTGATAATTCTTTTATTTATACATAATTATATATTCTTCCATAATTAAAATACCCACAGTTCTGTGGATCTGGTTTTCTGAGTTGTCTCTGTTGACCTGCTCACATATTGTATCACCCTATGATAGTGAGCAGTGTTCTCCTTGGAAATTTATCTGTGGGAGTTCTTTGAAGCCAGGTTGAAAGTGTGTTCCAGCAGAGAGGATTATTTGTGAAGACCCATAAATGGGGTGAATTCTAATCCCAAACATGTCCAAGAGTAGGCATATGATTGGGAATTCTCACAGGTGTCTTTCCCTTCACCTTCCATGCCAGACTCTAAGCAAGGCCGAGGGAGAAAATTACAGACTCACCCACTGTCAGCCTCTAGAAGGCAGATTATGTTTCCAGTTCATTCACTTTTGGGGAGCTGCAGGGATCTCAGGAGTTCCTGACCCAGCCTCCTGTTTTGCAGGGCCCCTGGCTTGTCCTCTGGCCCCCAGCATTCCTCAGTTTAAACCTCATGCTTTAGTGTAGACCTTCTGAGGATGGGCAGAAGCCTCAGGGAAAACCCTGTCCTCCGGCCTGGCTTACCAAGGGGCTTCCATATTCTTTCTACTCTGAGGATTCTGTTATTCTCCTGGTAATTCAGCTATGTGTTTAAAAGATTTTAATAAATACTTATTTAGCATTTTAGTCTTTTGTGCTGAGAGGGCTTCTAACATCAAGTCTACTAGATTGGATGAAATGGGAGTTAGATCTTTTTTTTTTTCTAAAAGAGAAATAAATCTCTTCAAGTTTTAAACTTTATGTGTTAACTTCCTCAGAAGTTACACTCATGGATTTTAGATAAAGGGTTATATGCTAAGTGCTTTACAGGAATGTCTTTATTTAATTCACCATCACCATTCTGTGAAATAAATACAATTGTTCATATAGTAAAGACGAGGACACTGAAGCTTAGAGAGGCTTAGGGGACTTGCCCAAGATCACACAGCTAATAGATAATTCATAATGTTGACTTTGGATCATCAGGAAAAAGTTAAATTATGCTTGATGAAATATTTTTAGGCTTGGTGCATTGCTATTTTAAAAGGCAGCAAAATATGTAATATATCTTAAATTTCCATTTAGATTATGTTTTTGCAGAGCAACGTGGTGTTACCATATTAAAAAGATAAGCACATCAAAAGAATACTGAAGGCAATTTACCGTGCCTTCTTTACTGCTTTGCCTCCTCCAAGAAAAATTACTCTTAGCGTACTTCCCAAGGATTTTTCTGGATATCAAATCTCTAAACACATTTGTCACCCTGGATGAGAGGGAAACTGTGGCCAAGGACTTCAGAGATTAATTGCTAGACGCGGGTCCCATTTGTTTCATAATTCATTTCAAACACCCTTCTTCCAAACCTCAGCCGACTCTGTGGTGTTGGTTTTATTAATATATACTTTTCTTTATGAAGTTTTTTTAAATTTTTTTAAATATATTTTTTCCAGTTGAACTTTAATGTTATGGATGGGACTTGAAAACTGTGACTTTACTAACTTCACGTGGTGGTGTTTGAAATGCTGTTCTCTCAGGTAGTAGGGTTTACGGTAACCCTTTTTATGTGTGGCATTGTCTCTTGTTTGTCTGTTTAGGGCTAGTTACTGAAGCTGCAGTGTCTGTGTGTTTGTCTGAAGCAAGTTTTCTTTCTCCTAAAGTAATCAGTCAGTTCATTCTTTTAAAGTAACCAGTCTCCATCAGCCCAGGAAAACCAGGAAAAGACTTGGGGGAAGACACTCTGCCCACATCCAAAAGTAGGCAGTTTCCCTGATGTTCTGACTTTCTCTGTGCTGGGCTCATAATTGAGACCTGTGCTGCTGCCTCCAGGATTTCTGCTGGCATCCCTGTAATCACCTGCCTGCCCAGCTCCTGATACTCTAAGTCCAGGCACTGAAAAAAGAGCAATGAATCAACATGACTTTGGAACTTACTAACCCATCCCTCCCCTGGCTTGCATCTCAGGAAGTCTACTTTCTCCTTGTGGGTGACCCACTTCCCTAGCCTGAAAGCTCTAGTCTCAAGGAGAGGGAAGGGAAGCCAGGATTCAAGCTCATAGGGGTCTTTTGTCCTTTCTACGCTTGAGGGAAGGGGAGGAGAGGGAAAACTATCCTATAATGCCTTTGTGAATGAATTCATAGCAGCAACAGGGAGAGGACACTGGTTTATATCTCATTAAGTCACCCGGTTACACCGAACCTTACGTTCCCATGGTACTTCAATGATCTAAGCTAAACTAAGAACCTGTTCTGGAAAATGCTTTTGTCTTTTTTACATTGAGTAAACTCAGGTGTGTTTCTGATACCATCATTTTCTCATTTGTAAAATGACTTTTAAAAACCTGTACTTTTATAGTGTCATGCATATAAATAACATAAAATGCTTAGATTTGTGAAGGGTTTGTGTGACAGTAAGATTCGGGAAATAAAGGGTTTTCGCTAATCCTTTACTTTTATTTTCCTAGTGGAAGAGTAAATGAGCATGTTCTTTCAGAAATTAAAAAATGACGTGAAGAGAAATATAAAACTATTGCCAAAGCTGAGAAGTTAACTTCTTTTTCTTTTTGCATTTATTGCAATTCTGTTTGCACTAATCTTGTCTTCCTTGCTTTCTCGTTCCTTTCCTGTCTTTCTAGCTGAGGTTTTGTAATCTCTCAGAAGAAAGTGGAAATCGATTTTTTTATAAGAATTTATTCATTTCAGTGCTGGAAATAAGAATTAGAAAAAAGTTCTCATTTGGAACTGTCACTTTGTTTCACATTGTTCAGAACAGAAGGATAAAGCAGAATTTTTAAGGCAGAAACTTATCCTTTCCCTAGTTCTCCAAGTGCCCCAGTTGCCCCTTCTCTACAAGCAACAGTGCTAGTTTTCAGATTCAGTAGGTAGAAAATGACTTTTAATAACTTCAGTGTCTGATTTCTTATGGGATGCTGCAAGTGCAAGAAGCTGGGCAAGTAAAATGAAAGGTTCCTTCTATAGTATAATAATCTAAACCCAAATTAAGTTTACGTGGTGGGGGAGGAAGTACAGCTGAAGATGCACAGGTGTTAAAAGAACTCCCACTAGTTGGTTGCCACATCCAGAAGTGAATGTACCTTTTTCTGACTTCCTTCCAGTAGCAGATGCTGTGTAGATAACTGTACTTTCCTTATCCTGGATATAGATTCCACTGTATCTTTTTTTTTCTATTTAAAGGTATATTTGAAATGTGTGTGGCCATTACAATAGTTTTCTTATAATACCACACTTCATCTTTATCAGATTTGTATCTTCTTTTACTCACCAACACTGATTTTTATCCATCCCAAAATTTCAGTTCAACTCAATGTTCTATTCATCAGAGCTAAGTAAAACACCTAAATAATAAATATGGCAGCCTTCAATATGAACCTATGGAAATTAAACATGTGCATGCTGTGGTCTTCTATGTTGTTATCTTATAGATGCTATAAAAATGGTACTTAAGATATGTTAATGTGAGAAATAGAAAATTATTACATTCTTTGCTATCAATAACATTGCTTCAGAAATGTCTGAATATTTTATGAGCTTTGCTATATTTCATAATTGAAAAGACCATAATAGGGAAGCTAACACAGATTTACAGAATCTCAGAAATGACAGGATTTAGGAGTCAAGATTGGACCATGCTCTTAAAAAACCAGACAGGTGTGATGTGGTGTGGAAGTTCAGTCCCTCCACATACTGGCTGAGGAACCTCGGCAAAATATGTCACTGAGCCTCTATGTATTCTCTGCATGTCAATAGTATTACTTACCCATGGGTTTTGTTATGGTAAAGTCAGTGACTATGTGAGAAGTACTTGGGATATAATAAATGCTAAGTAATTGGTGTTCCTTTTATCCCTGTGATTATGCTTTCTATTTCTAATTCTAAACATCACCTCCTATTAATAGTAGAGACCTGGCCTCTGATGTCCCACTCCAGTGCTCTGTTATCTGTACCACTCTGGTTCAATAAACTGTTATATACTTCTTGTTAGGTACTCTGAGGAACAGCAAAGAAGACAATAAGATGAACATCTCATTTGCATTGCTCCTTGCTCTCTGGCTGCCGTCACTTAGCATGGCTCAAAACTGCTTAAATTTTATGTCCAGGGTTTCCCATAAGATAAATTCCTTGAAAACAGGAACATCATCTTACACTTTTATAGTATAATTCATAACATCCAGAACATTCCTGGGTGTAGACCCAGCTATTCAATCTTTAGCATTTCTAATTGTGGAGGACCATATTGGTGGTTGTACTTACGGAGATAGGAGAGGTAGAGTTGAACCAACTGACCTCTCACCACCCGGCCAGCCCCAGGGCTCTGTCCTCCTTCAGAAGCACTGAAGGTGATTCAGTGGGGTAAAAGCAAAGGAGGAGAAACATCAAACTCCAAATATAAAAATGTCTTGTGGGTGCCCATTTTTCAGTATGGTACTTATTTTTGCAGTCATATAAGTATACAACTCACACAGGCCAAAATTGTGATCCTGATTTTATAACTGAATCTGTAAGAATGATTGCATGCCAAAATTTTCCTGCTAGCTGCTGCTAATGTTATAACTGTTCTTTGTGATCTCCTGTAATTTACTTTTGCCATATTATAGCTTAAGGTTAATGCAACACAAACAATATTATTTAGGCTTGTGTCTTAGGGGCATGAAGTTCTAATTTTGGGTGAAAATGACCAAATATATTGCTTTCTAAGCTTTATTGCTTTTTTTTCTAGTTCTCATCTTTTCCCACCTCAAGTTATTGAACATTCTATAAAAGGTAAAACTTTTTTATTCTAAATCTATGCCCTCAACTCTTTGTTGTCTAAAAAAAATGGAGGGCAAAATATTTCTCAGATTATAAAATTAAAAAGAAAAAACAGAAGAAGAAAAAATATAGATAATCCACTTGGGGCTTCCAATCCACCTAGAGCAGCACCTAGGCCTTGGAGATGAAGGTCATCCTGTAAGAAACCAGGGAAACAAAAAGTAATTTCCATTATTCTCACAATGAGAAAGGATGGGTTCAGGTCCTTTGTTCTAGCTATTTTCAATTCCTGGTCCTCATTTTCTTACCACCAGAAGGCATTCATGGTGTTGACAAGGCAGGAGGTATCATCTTGATTATTAAACGTGAAAGTAATAGAACAGCAACAGAAACAGGAGAAAGAACTCTTGGCAGAGTCCTACAATTTTTTTTAATGGGCAGGCAGTTATATCTTTATTGAAATATTATAGGATATGTTCTAACAGTGGTTTTCAGTAGCAGAAGCCTTTCCCTCCTTCCACAAACTGAGCAGAATACAAATTTAGAAAGCAGCAGAGAGAAAGTCATCATGCTTGAAGCTGAAGTAGGACCACAGAGTTCTTGGCCAGCCAGCTTCTTCCTGCCCTGCATCTCCACGCCTGCACTGCAGCAGCTTGGAAACTGCCCGTCTTACCTCTCTTGTCTCTGCCCAATTCACTTACCTTTGTTTTGCTCCTTGACAGCTTTGAGGGTCTGCTAAAGCTTTGGACCCTATTTCTAGAAAAATGTACCTCTACTTAAAATTTTGCATGTGATTTCAGGTCATTCGTGGACGGCTCCTCCACCACCACCACCACCGCCAAGCGTATAAAGTAAATCCCTCAGATCCAAACCCCTCTTAAAAGTCAGACTGCATCTTTTACATGCTAAACAAAAACAACAGCAAACAAAAACAAGATACAATAACATCATGACCTAAATGTACTATGTCCTAGTCATTTAAAATTCTTTTTGGAATAAAACTGGAAGAAATGCGGGTTCTGGTTCTAGGTCAATAGCAATTAGCTGGGTTGCCTTCAGCGAGTCAAGACTTCTCTAGGTCTTAGTTCCTGTATCTCTGAAAAGATGGGATTTGAATGAATTAATTTTGAGATCCTTTGAACAGTAGCATCCTGTGAACTAAATTAAGGTGAACACATGAAATTACCAGTCCACCTGAGCATCATTTTTGTTGTTAAGTTTGGATCATTAACTTGTTGGGTTTGTTTTTTCTTTTTGGTCCAGATATCCCTACCTCCTTACTATCTCCTTCCTCATATTTTCATCATCTCTGTCCCCAAGCAGAAAGACAATTGATTTATCTTCTTCCCTTTCTTAGATTAATTTAAAGTGGTTAACCACGTCCCTGAGTTAAGCTATGTCTAAATAAGTCTGAGCTTGATAGAGGATGAGATAATGGTGACAGATCAGTAAATGGGGTGCTAATGTAGAGGGCCATTTATGGATATAATGTGTAAGTGGAGTACTTAGATGAAGGATGTAGGAGCACAGCTCCAGAGGAGCAGGCCTAGTAAAAGGCATAGACTAATTTTCAGCCTAGCTCTCTTCAGCCTCCTTGAAATTAACCCTTTTTGGAAGAAAAGAAGTCCTTGACTTGGGTCTACCATTTCTCCTGGGCTGTAAACCCCAGTCATGATAACAATGCTGCTAACATTGTTGAGCATTTATTGGCATCAACTTGACTACAGACACAATTATACAAACATGGTAGATTTTATCTCATTTAATCATTATAATCACCCTTTGGGACTGGTGCAGCTATTTCTATTGTTCACAAGAGGAAACTGAGACTCAGAGATGCTAAGTCAGAGCCACAGACAGCAAACCACGGGACGAGAATCCCAGTTCAGGTTATTAAATTTCAGAGCTTTTTTACTCCACTGCAATGTGTGCCCAGTAACCTGCCAGGTAATAACTAGTGAAATAGTCAAGGATTTTAGAGTGCTGTAAAACTGCATCAGTCCTAGTGAATCTGCCCATAGATAGGTTTACTGTTATTGCTCCTTCTCACAATTTATGAGATAGGGTTGCAAGTGAGTGCCATGTCTAGAATAGGATAAGCAGTGACATATTTCTTAGGAGGAAAAGATTCATTTTTGTATGCCTTTTTATTTAGATTTTCTTTTAATTTATCACTCTGTCTGGCACATTGGAGGAACCCTGTGTCAGATGGATAACTACATGGATGCACGCATGAACGAAAGACAGGTCATTCTCCAATGTTTAAATGAATTGATTTTACAACAGTATATCCAGAAAGCAGAAGATAGCCTTCTACATCAGTATGACTTTTGTCTACGTTGCAGGAACAAAATGTGGTATAACTTTGTACACATCTCTTTAAAGCTCTTGCTAGGATTTTTATATTCCATTTCCTAAAGCCCTTTGTGCTGCTACAAGTAATGTATTATACCACTTTCTTTGGAAAAAGGACTAATTTTACATTGCAATGATTGCTCCTGCTCTGTCACAAAGCCTTGATGTGTGTGTGCTGTTTTTTTTTTAAACATTTTCCAATTTAATAGCTCAAGGAAGGAGACTGTCCTTAGGGAAACTGTGACATAACTTTACAATTTAGTCATTGTTCAGTTGTCCTTCAGTGCTAAAATAGGAAGAAAAAAAGGATGAATGTGGAAGGAAAAAGCATAGAATAACTAAGCTCGAAGGTCATTAATGGCACTAAGAGGAGTAAAAATATTAAAACACACACACACACTCTGTGAAAAGTGAATAAAATTGCTCTTAACAAGAAAAAAGTAAGAAGAAGAAAAAAGGATGGAGGAAAACTTTTAGTACATTTGGGGAGAAGGGAGCACCAAATCAGTAACTGAGTGGGAGCCAAAGAATGGAATCTAGCTCTTACCAGAACTTCCGAGCAAATTCCTTTAAAAATGTAGGTCAATAAGAGCACACAGTTAGGCGAAAAGCCTGGTTTCCTGGAGACATTTTATCTGTTCCACAGGAAGAAAGCCCAGTGTTAGTCAGTGAACCCAGGTATCTGATTGTAAGGAGACAGCAGCAGTAATTGGAGAGAGTTGCTGGTACAGGAAGTGTGTTGAGGCTTTTCGACCGATGACAGGACAAAGCTTTAGGGCAAGTGGATTTCAGCCTCTCTGATGACATTTCCTGAGATTACAGAATTATCAGTGTGAATGCCATGGTCCCCCTTCCTGCTACTGTACACCTCCCTTTTCTACCCTCTCCATCTTCACACATTCATTATTTAGAAGGCAGCAGCACTTGTGAAAAGTACATCACTCTGATTGTTTTTGCAAAGTCTGGCTGTCGAGTTTAAGTAGAAGTCTCTATGGAGATAAAATGCCTTCCCACATGCGGGCCATATGCTGAATTTAAAAGGCTGCTGTGGGAAATACTATAACCTTTAGCTTCTGTGCCTGTACTGTGCCTCACTCAGACTCCTGGTAAGTGCGCTAATTTATGATGTCAGGTTTCATTTTCATGTCACTGGCAATGAAACAACAAAAACCAGTGGCTGCTTCAAATGCTTTGAGCTGTTGTTATTCAGTTGGAAGCTGTGTTCTGGTAAATGGGGCTTTTTGCGGTGTCCCCGAATACTGCATTCCAGTGCTTCATTCTGGTCCTGTTACCATGTAGGAAGATGATTAGCATACAGGGTGAACTGACGATCAAGTCTAGCATTCAGGTGGAAAATGAAAAGATTGTGTCACAAAACCCATTCATGGCCACTCTTTCTTTTTCCCCCAAAAAATGTTATTGCTGTGACCTACCTCTGCAGATAAGAAAAATGATTTTGCCATCTTTCTATGACATTATGGCTATAGTGAACTGTCTCCAAGTGTCTTGGTATATAGGCGGCCCTGGGAGGATAAGCATCCATTATTTTCAGACTGCTGATGCTTCACCTCTGGGGTGTCTATATTTGTCTTCTAAGAGCGCATCATCACTCCCTAATTATAGGTGATCTTGTGGGATTAAATCTTTTGAGCTAAACAGACTAGGTTGACACAAATGCATGGAAAACAAACACTTGAAAAATCAGAGAGCCGTAATCATTGTTAGGATCCAAACAATGTCTCAGTGTTCAGAATAATATTTGAAACAGTCTTCACATTGCCAATGTCACCACCTGCCTGACTCCCATGTTTTAAATCACTTAGTGATTGAGTTCACCTTTAAGTTCATGTTTTCAACGTGAAAAATGTTAGCACCAGATTATAATTCTTGAAATCTTTCAATATTCTCCCAACAAATAACTTGGTAAGAAAATCACCTGGGGCCCTCAGGCCCCGACTCTGTGACAGTCTCCTCTTTACAGAGCGAGGGACAGCAGAGAGGGCCCCTGTCCCTTGGCCGCACCTTGGAGGCCTGTGAAACAAGGCTGGGCAACGCTTGGAGCGAAGTCCTTTTCTGGCCAGGGCACTTTGACAAGCAACATAGAAGGATTAAAGTACTAGGGTTGAAAATATAAAAGTTTCCACTCTCTTTTTAGTCCCATCCTATAAAACATTATTTTTTTAATTTTTCAATTGTGGTTTCCATTTAATATTGCTGTGTTAGTTTCAGACATATAGATAGCATAGTGGTTAGAAAATCATGTATTTTACAGGGTCTCCCTGATGTTTCAAGCACCCTGTACCCTGTACACACTTATCATATTATTGAGTATATTCCCTATGCTGTAATTTATACCCCATGTGACTGTTTTGTAACTACCAATTTATATTTCCTAATCCCTTTACCTTTTCCACCTGGCCCTACCCTGTTCCACTCCCCTCTGAAAACTGTCAGTCTTTTCTTTGTATCTGTGAGTCTGTTTCTGTTTTGTTTATTTTGTTCTTTAGATTCCACACATAAATGAAATCGAATGGTATTTGTCCCTCTCTGTCTGATTTATTTCATTTTACTAGTACCCATGTTGTCTAGGTCCATCCGTACTGTTGCAAAAGGTAAGATTTCATTCTTTCCTATGACCATAATATTCCATTGTGTAAATGGACCACTGTTTTTTTGTCCACTCATCTATTGATGCTACTTGGGTTGCTTCCATAGCTTGGCTATTGTGAATGATGCTGCAGTGAACATAGGGGAGCATATATCCTTTTGCGTTAATGTTTCAGGTTTCTTCAGATACATACCCAGAATCACTGGGATCACTGGGTCATCGGGCAATTCCATTTTTATTTTTTGAGGAAGTTCCATGCTGATTTCCATAGTGCTCGCACCAATATGTGTTCCAATCAACAGTGCACTAGGGTTCCCTTTTTCTACATCCTTGCTAGCACTCATTTGCTGGTTTACTGGTGATGGCCGTCCTGACAGGAGCGAGGCGATATTGATGAGTTTCTCACACGCCCATTGACCATCTGTGTATGCTCTTCAGAGCAGTAACTGTTCAGATCTTCCGCCCATGTTTTTAATTGATTTTTTTGTTTCTGTGGTCTTAAGTAGTTTAAGATCTTTATAAATTTTGGATATTAACCCTTTATCAGATGTATTATTGATGAATATCTTCTCTCTTTTAGTAGGTTGTCTTTTCATTTTGTTGATGGTTTCCTTTGCTGTGCAAAATCTTTTTATAAAACATTATTTTTGACACTCCAAAGGAAAGTACCAAACCTGGATTCTAGTTACTATATTTTGCTGTGTAATGTGCACTTTTGCACAAATTTTTGAAGGGAAAGTAATGGTGCACATTCTACATGGGTATAGCAATCCCATGTGTAGTGCTCACCAAAACATGGGTGTGCATTATACACAGCAAAATATGGTGCCTAGTTCATTAATTGAGTCATTTATTTCTTCCAACCAACAAATATTTATTGAAAATGTCTTTGTACAAAACCTCATGGATGGATAGAGATTTAGATAAGGCATTACCATACACATGTAAGTTTGGTTTGTGGGGAGGTGGGGATGGGGTGGATAAGAGTGGTTTTTACTGGGAACACTGAAATGCCAGATATCAGTGAGAAGTGGCATGTGGCCCCCATCTTGGTGTCTGTGTACAGGAGCAAGGGCTGCTGGACATACCAGGGAGCTATGTCACATGCATGGGTTCGGGAATTAAAATTCACTGATGTTTTGTGTTTGTTCTTGAATCCCACTCTTAGAAGTAACTCTTTGGAACCAGCAGTTCAAGTGTGTAATAGCCGATGAATATAAAGCTTGAGTATTTGTGTATGTCGAAGATGGTGACCAAAGTGGTGGCCAAAGTGGTGGAAGGGTGCCTTTCTTGTCTGCTGCCTACCTCTCCTAAAACCTTGTGTCATTTTAAACAGTAAAGTTGTAAAGTGGGAGAAGGACTGCAAACAATTTTTTCCCCTACTGTGCAGCAGATGTGCTCCCAGGAACAACTGCACAGTGTGAGGCTGTCAGGTTTCCAAAAGAATTTAGCTAATGGGCTTCATTGCTCATAGACCTCAAATCCTGGAGAATTAATGTGAAGGTTAGAGACAAGTATAGAACTTTTAGGTTTGTGAGAGTGAGTGAGTAAATGATGAAGTTTTTTGGCCAATTTTTCTAACTTGTGAGTTCTAGTTTGCCCTATCCAAAGTTGAAGCAGCTACTCCTGCACAAAGGGAAAGAAAACAGACATGAGTGCTCATGTTAAAAATCAGTGCATTTAAGTTGAAGGGGAAAGTTCTTGGCTAGGGAGAGGGCTAGAATATTGAAGGAGCTCTGCAGAACCTCCTCCAGAGGCATTTCTGAATAAATCTCTCTTGAAGGTGGTGTACAGGTAATGGGAAAAGCTGACTCAGGGCTGCCTTCGGGCTTAGCAGAGAATGCATTCTGGGTACCACTGTAAGCATTAGGGAAGGCCTGAAAATAACTGGCATAATCTGAACGGTATAATCTAAATTATACCGTTCAGATTCCCCCCAGGATAAAAATGTTTATGAAATTCAGCATTAGTAACCAGAGTCATGAGCTATTTGTTTTCTGCAAACATCAGAGTTGATAGTACCTGCACCATAAACTAGTTCATGGCGTTACACTTTTAATCCATTTTTCTTTCCACTTAACAGCATTTTACTTTGTACCAGAAATTTCCTCTGAGATTCAGGGAGAACCACAGAAATCAGTTGCCAGCTTGTCACTGTGATCTGTGGGACAGAGAGAAGCCCCTTTGAAGTCCCTGCCCAGCTCCACGCCTGCCGCTCCCTCTGGCTGGCTGCCTTGGACTGTGTGCATGAGTTGAGCACAGGGTGTTGGACCTCGAAAGAGTGTGGCATTCCCAGGGTGGGTGTGCAAATGCTGAGGCGCACTGGGGAACCGAGGCTGACTCGCCTGGAGCCTGTGCAGGTCGTGCTTCACTCCCATTCCGCTTTATCACCCCAGGACTGTCTGTGCATTGAACTGTTTATACCTTCCCTGATGTCAAATTTTAATTCCTTCAGGAAGTTTAAGTAGAGCAGCCAGGTGTGAGTTATACAAATAAAAGAAGGGAAGACAGGAAGACTGAGCTTGAAAGGAGAGCTGTTGAGATGACGTCCCTTACCCCACCCAATGTTCCCCCAATTTTTTGTTATTTTAAAAGTCAAGTTTTTGTTTTATTTTTCTTCCATCTTAGGTGGAACAAGATGGCTAGAGTGATTGGAGCTAGATATTTCTCTTCTCCCACATGGAAGGCTACAGCTAAGTGGAGCTGGGTATTATTTACCTTTCCCAAGGTCAGTTAGGCTCTGATAATACCGCAACAGGTTAGGCTTTGGTTAACTAGTTCCCCCTGAGGGTAGGTCTTGTTAGGAAATACTAGGTGCTCTGGCATGTTTCAAAAAGGTTCCTTTCCCCCTCCCGCTGCTGGAAGTACCAGGGGATTTTTCACCCAGGTTTTCCTGTGAAAACCTGGTGGAGTCCTTGGAGGTAAACTGTGGGGCCCAGTACCACTGGATCCCCTGCAGTTTTTAACTCAGTCTTGTCTGCATGAAGCTCCAGCAATTCCTCAATTATAGTTTAGGGTTTCTGCCCCAGTGCTAGTTCTCGTGGGGATTTCTGCTCGTGAATCTGGGCCCCTGTAAGCAGTGAGTGACTCCCTGTGTTCTCCTGCCTTGTCAGTCTTGGTTTGTCCTGTGTCTTCCTCTCCAATGAATCCAAAAAGAGCTGATTTTTCATTCTGTTCAGCTTCTCTTATTTATTAGGATGGAGTGGCAACTTTCAAGCTCCCTGCATGCGGAACCAAAGACCAGAAGTTTCCCTAATATTTTTTATTTCAATAAACATTATTCAAGGATGTTTGTACATGAAATACATTTACTGAGCAGTCGAACTCATAGAATTGAAATATGAAATGGTTTTCTTTTTTCCAATATTCTTTTTTAACTCTACTTGGGGAGAAGAGAAGGGGCTGTTGAATTCTTTTTCATTCTTTCTTTTGGTAATAATTAACATTCAATAAAACCTGCAGATGTTAATTATTCATCTGATGAGTTTTAACAATTATATATACACTAGGTTTTTCAGCCTTAGCACTGTTGACATTTGGGACTGGATAATTCTTTATCCTTGGCCTCTGCCCATTGGATGCCAATGGCATTCCCTGGTCATCATCGTCAAAGGTGTTTCTAGACATTGCCAAATGCCCACTGGGAAGCAAAATCACCCCTGTTTGAGAACCACTGATATGCACCCATGCAACTATTGTCTGAAAAGGAGATACAGATCATATCCATTCCTCCAGAAAGTTCCCTTCAGGCCTTTTCGTTAATCCCTGAAACCACTGTCTCTAATTTCTATCATCATAGATTCACTTTGCCTGAGTTTGGACTTTGTATACATTAAATCATACAGTGTGGGTATACTCTTTTGTCTGGTCTTTTTCACTTAAAGTGATGTGTTTGTCCATGTTATTGCACTTATCAATGGTTCATTGTTTTTTTGTTTGTTTTTTAAATATATTTTATTGATTATGCTACTACAGTTGTCCCATTTTCCCCCTTCACTCCCCTCCACCCTGCACACCCTCTCCCACCCACATCCCCCCACTTTAGTTCATGTCCATGTGTCATAAGTTCTGTAGCTTCTACATTTCCCATAGTATTCTTGCCCTCCCCCTGTCTATTTTCTACCTACCATCTATGCTATTTATTGTCTGTACCTTTTCCCCCTCTCTCCTCCTCCCATTCCCCTGTTGCTAACCCTTCATGTGATCTCCATTTCTGTGGTTTTGTTCCTGTTCTAGTTGTTTGCTTAATTTGCTTTTGTTTCTGTTTTAGGTGTGGTTGTTAATAATTGTGACTTTGCTGTCATTTTACTATCCATGTTTTTGATCTTCTTTTTCTTAGATAAGTTCCTTTAACATTTCATAAAATAAGGGCTTGGTGATGGTAAACTCCTTTAACTTGACCTTATCTGAGAAGCACTTTATCTGCCCTTCCATTCTAAATGAAAGCTTTGCTGGATAGAGCAATCTTAGATGTAGGTCCTTGCCTTTCATGACTTGGAATACTTCTTTCCAGCTCCTTTTTGCCTACAAGGTCTCTTTTGAGAAATCAGCTGACAGTCTGATGGAAACTCCTTTGTAGGTGACTGTCCCCTTATCTCTTGTTGCTTCTAGGATTATCTCCTTCATTTTAATCTTGGCTAATGTAATTCTGATGTGCCTTGGTGTGTTCCACCTTGGGTCCAACTTCTTGGGGACTCTCTGAGCTTCCTGGACTTCCTAGAAGTCTATTTCCTTCGCCAGATTGGGGAAGTTCTCCTTTATTATTGGTTCAAATAACTTTTCCACTTGTTGTTCTTCCTCTTCCCCTTCTGGTACCCCTGTATTTCAGATGTTGGAATGTTTAAGGATGTCCTGGAGGTTCCTAAGCCTCTCCTCATTTTTTTGAATTCTTGTTTCTTCATTCTCTTCTGTTTAGTTGTTTCTTTCTTCCTTCAGGTCCACTCCGTTGATTTAAGTCCCAGTTTCTTTCCCATCACTATTGGTTCCCTGTACATTTTTCTTTATTTCACTTAGCGTAGCCTTCGTTTTTTTTTTTTTTCATCTAATTTGTGACCAAATTCACCCAATTCTGTGAGCATCCTGATCACCAGTGCTTTGAACTGTGCATCTGATAGGTTCGCTATGTCTTCATCACTTAGTTGTAATTTTTCTGTAGCTTGATCTGTTCCTTCGTTTGGGCCATTTTTTTTTTGTCTTGACCCACCTGTTACATGGTGAGGGGTGGAGCCTTTAGGTGTTCACCCAGCGGGGCAACCCAGTCGCTAGGTTGTGACAATGTATGTGGAGCAGGGGCCTGAGAGGGAACAATGGCCTTGCTCCACTCTTCCAGGTTTCAGTCACTTCCACAGCCTCCCCCATGCCAGCTGGGCCTTTCTGGTGCTGACTCCCATGTGGGTGGGCTTGTGTACATTCTAAGACCTTGTGGGTCTCTCCAGTGAACTCTCCTGTGAAGCTGGGAGTATCTCTTGGTACCTCAACCCCCACCCGTGTTTTCAATTGGTGTCTTGAGGCTCTATTTCCCCATGCTGGGGCCCTGGGTTGCACAGTCTGTCTCACTCCCCAGTTTCGCCTGGCTTATCTGTGCGTGCGCACAAAAATGAGACAGTTTGATCCACCAGCTGCCTTGTGCGCCACGCCCCTTCATGATCTGCCGCCTCGCTGGATCTGCCCACTGCCGCCTTGCGCGCCTGCAGTCTGCCAGCCACTGCTTATTTTGTAGCAACCCCTTTCTGCCCAGTTGCCTGACTTCACCCCTCCTACCAGTCTGGATGAATGTGTCTACTTTAACTCCTTGGTTGTCGGAATTCCATACAGTTCAGTTTTCTGTCATTTCTGGTTGTTTTTTGTTTTTAAGTTGTTGTGTACTTCTTTTGGTTGTACGAGGAAGTACAGTGTGTCTACCTATGCTCCCATCTTGCCCAGAAGTCCCAGAATCAATTCATTGTTTTTTATTGCAGAGTTGGGTTCCATTGTATGAATATACCGAAAGTTGCTAATACATTCACCTGTTGTGCATACTTAGGTTGTTTCTGATTTAAGACTATTTGGAATAAGGTTGCTCAATATTTTGAGTAAAGTCCCTTTGTGAACATGTTTTCATTTCTCTCAGTAATTATCTAGGAATTGAATTGCTGAGCTGTAGGGTGGATATATGTTTAACATTTAATAAACGGCCACACACTTCTGCAAAGCGGTTGTCTCATTTTACACTCCTGCACACACAGCTGTGTGTGAGCATCACAGTTGATCCTTGCCACTGTCAACAACGTCACCATTTGGTGTTATCAGTGTTTTTATTTTAGCTATTCTGATGGGTATCTTATGATTTTTGTTTCATTTCGCTGCTGACGAAGGATACTGAGCATCGTTTTTAGGTGGTTTTGGTCATTTATCTTCTTTTGTAATATGTCTAAGTCCTTTTATGGTTGATATGTAGAAGTTGCCATTACATCGGTACCTCTCAGGCCCCAAAAACAAGTTCAAGGTTTATAGGAACCTGCTGCTATTCCTCAGAGACTGAGAAACCTATTACAATCTGAATAAATGTGATGTAAATTATCAAAACTGCTATGAAACATGCCCTTTTTGTTTTATTTTGTTTTGTTTTCTTCCCTGTTTCCAAACATACTGTAAGGTTATTGTGTATTTTCCTTAAATGGGGTCATAAATACTCCTCCTAATTAGCCAGACAATCATACAAAACTACTTTTATCTTGGAGAGCCCTCCAGTGCACACATGCTCCACCCAGTGACAGACACTACCTCTTCCTTGCACAGCTTTGACAAACAAATGAAGAGCAGAGACCTGTCCCATGTGGGCAGCCAGTCAGTCACCGTTATAGTTCCATGCTGGGGAAGTTTCTTAATGAGGCTTGTTCTGGTAGCATGTTTCCTTTAATGCATTCAGAAATATCTGTACCTGGTTAAAAAAAATCAAGTTCTGTATTAAGAAAGGTTATTTTCTCCATCTCATTTCAGGTAACAGAAACTGAGTATCTATCGTGTTTGTAAAAATAAGAATGTATGAAGCTTACTGTAAAATATCACCTGCTACCTGAAAAGAGCTCCATGCCCAGAGGCCACTAATGGGAGAGGGAAGGGGGTCTCCCCAGGTGTGTAACGGGTGGCACTCCTGCAGGTTCAAACCAGCTCATCCTCGGTTACTGACATAATCCACCCCTTAGAAGTTCAGCTCTAAGTCAGGGGTTACCATCTAAACCATGGGTCTTTAAGGCATCAGACTCTTTGGCTGAATTTACAACAATTAGGTCCTTCATAAAGACACCCAACTTGTATCGTAAGAGTAACTAGAAAGAGGAATCTGGCTGACTCTTCATCAAGACACTCTGTAAAACGGTGGGAATGAACAGACAGATATGATATAAGTCCCACTGGAACCTCTCCATCATTAGTGTATTGCCATGGGGACAGGACTTGGGTTGCTACTGGAGCATCAAATACTTGGATGTGACCAAAGCTCAACTATGTTCTGGTGGGAAATACCAGCCTCCTTTAAAAGCAGCTAACTGCCATAAAATGCTGGCCTCTAGTTCACTTTGCAGCCAGGATGTTGCCATCTATCTGCAGAGAGGCAAGTTCTGTGAGCTGGCATCACTGATGGACAGAAGAACCTGCATCCTGCAATGCAAGTCAGAGCTGGCACCTCCTAGAGCTGCAAGAGGCAGCCTGGCTTAGGGGAAAGAACACGTGCATTTTCCAGAGACAACATGGCCAGATAAGCCAGCCCGCATGCCTTGTTTTCTTCATCTGTAACATGGGGCTCCCCCCTTGCTCCAGTGGGTCAAGGATTGTATCAGATACACCAGTGTCTGTGGCTGGTCCCAGACAGGCTCTCTCATCCCCACACTCCTGTCTGGGAAAGCTCACTTAGCCAAAGGCCTTCCTCTACCTGCCTAAATGGGGTGTGAAATTTGTGACTGGTGAGCTGCAAAGTCAACATCGAATTCTAGGGGTCCTTTACAGCGAAATGTGAAATAATTTCTTCAGGACTAGAGAAGTTCTGAGAGGAGACACGGGAACACAAGCTGAGATCTGATAACAGTAAGGACTACATCTTTTCCAAGTTACAGAGCCATGTGAAAAAGTACACTGTGTTTTGATGGGGACGGGAGAACATTTTGAAACTCATATATTGTTTCAGGTGTCTTTAACACGCCAAAGTCGCTAAAAAGGCTGTGAGCACAAACAAGTGTTTCACTGAGGCTGCTGTGCTCTCAGAACTGTTCCATTTGGTATATTTAAAGAAAGGCCTATGGCCACGCTCTGAGAAGTGTTCTCTCTTTTCCATTGACTTAGAGGTAAACGTTGCTTATATTTTTTTTTAATTTCCTCAAGTTTATTTGAGGTCTTCATCTGTCTTTCTAAGGATTGAGAAATGAATGGAAAGTGAATGAGAAATGAATGAAAAAATCTTCCCAATGGAGGTCCCTTGCGATGGAATTTTGGATGACCAAGACCCAGTATGCAATAAGCACATACAATCTCGTTGCCTTTCTCAGGAACCCTAGGTTCATAACATTGGCTGATGCTAATAAACCGACATGGAGTGAAAAATGTGGGGGGCAGGTTGGCGCAGTGCAATACTCATCTTTCCATTATGACAAACCCACGAAGAAATGCAGCAAGACAGCACTCCTCCCTCAAATCCGGGGATGCCCAGCAGCTGCCTCTCCCTGTTCTGCTTCTGCCAGTTAACCCATGACCTCCACCTGCAGGGCATTTCACTGCTTTCTGTTTGGTTTTAGCTTATGAAAAGTTTCAAATTTTAACTACTGAAGAGAATAGCATGATCAATTCACAAATATTACCTAGGAACAATAATTACCAACTCTTTGCTCTTTTCATTTTCTCCAAACCCCTGACACAGAACTCTTTTGAAACAAATCCCAGGCCTATTATTAAATCAGTATATATCTCTAAACGAGGACTGCTAGAAAAATAAAACCACAATGCTGTGATCACATCTAAAATATTAATAATAATTCTTTAACATAATCAAATATCCATCCAGGGATCAAATTTTTCCCAACAAGCTCATAAAATTTTTTAATAGTTGGTGTTTGTTCAAATCAGAATTCAATATGGACCAAGTATTTGGATTAATACATATGTTTTTTAAGTTTCTTTTAAATGGTAAGTTCCTCTTTTTTTCTTTGATCTCCCTTTGATTGTTATGCTTTGAAGAAATGAGATCTTTTGTCCATCAGTGTTTCCCATAGAGGAATAACACGCAGACTGTTTCTATGTGTTCAGTGTCCTCATGGACTCAGGGACTGAAAGGACACATGATGTGCTCTAACCCACTGTGGCCAACGTTCCTATCAATGCTAAAATCAACCCCTCTTTTCAGCGAGAACCTCTGCAACTTGTAGCCTAAGTCCTGTTGGCACGATCCTAGTAGTTTACAAGGGGGTACCCCACCAAAAGAAACAGAATTTATTTATAAAAAATATATATATTTATTCTTATATGTTTAAACTTTAGTCACCTTCAACATATCTATCAAGACTTTTTTCCCCACTGCTCAAAACAGTTTTTAAACTCCTCAATCTTGATGCCTTTTAGTGCTTCTGCTGTTTTTTGTTTCACTTCATTCACACAGACAAAATGTTTCCCTTTGAGGACTTTTTTCATCTGGGGAAACAACAACAAAAATCCCTCTGGGTGAGATCAGGTGAATAGGGAGGGTGGGGCATGGGGGTCACGCCATATTTGATCAGAAACTGCTGAACACTGTGTGGTGTGGGCAAGCGCACTCACAAAGCACCCATCCTAAAATGGGCAAACACATTGAAAGGATCTTCAAAAAAAATTCACTGAAGCTGAATGCAACCTCTCACAACTCTGGCTTGTGCACTGATACAGATGGGTTCCTAGAACACTTACCTAGCAAGGGGATGTCTGTACTATAAGAGGCCTGCCCTCCAGAAGTTAATTCTGGTTTTTTGAGGTGGGAGTCCCCCCTCATATAACGGTTGTTTTCATTCTGGTATGACAGGATGCAACTTCATCCTACACATTTCTTAATCTGAACGTGGAGTCCCGTAGAGCCTGGCCCCTTCAGTGGGAAGTGGAACTCAGAGATGACAACTGGAGACTGCCTTACTGCTTACACAGCTCTTTGGGCATGTTACCTCATGTGGGCACATTCGAGCCCCTGCCTTCTGGGGCCCCACGTTCCCTTTTCAAAGTTCAGTGCTAAAACACCCTGTTTCGAGCACCCTCAGATCTTGTTCAGAATCCAGATCCTAAATTACTTAGATATAAATCCATTTGTCTAATTAATTGAAGAGGGCATGTTAGAAAAATACCACCTAGTAACAAATTATTTTGTTGGACAGAAACAAAGAGCGAAGAGCTAGTTTGTCCCTTCCTTTTCCACTAGAATTGAAAGGAAACAACTAAGTTCTGTTTTATTATACTGTTCTCTTTACTGTATACTGTTCTCTTTAATATATTAGGGAATACATTAATATTTGAAACTTTTCATAAGCTAAAACCAAACAGAAAGCAGTGAAATGCCCTGCAGGTGGAGGTCATGGGTTAACTGGCAGAAGCAGAACAGGGAGAGGCAGCTGCTGGGCATCCCCGGATTTGAGGGAGGAGTGCTGTCTTGCTGCATTTCTTCGTGGGTTTGTCATAATGGAAAGATGAGTATTGCACTGCGCCAACCTGCCCCCCACATTTTTCACTCCATGTCGGTTTATTAGCATCAGCCAATGTTATGAACCTAGGGTTCCTGAGAAAGGCAACGAGATTGTATGTGCTTATTGCATACTGGGTCTTGGTCATCCAAAATTCCATCGCAAGGGACCTCCATTGGGAAGATTTTTCATTCATTTCTCATTCACTTTCCATTCATTTCTCAATCCTTAGAAAGACAGATGAAGACCTCAAATAAACTTGAGGAAATTAAAAAAAAATATAAGCAACGTTTACCTCTAAGTCAATGGAAAAGAGAGAACACTTCTCAGACGTGGCCATAGGCCTTTCTTTAAATATACCAAATGGAACAGTTCTGAGAGCACAGCAGCCTCAGTGAAACACTTGTTTGTGCTCACAGCCTTTTAGCGACTTTGGCGTGTTAAAGACACCTGAAACAATATATGAGTTTCAAAATGTTCTCCCGTCCCCATCAAAACACAGTGTACTTTTTCACATGGCTCTGTAATTTGGAAAAGATGTAGTCCTTACTGTTATCAGATCTCAGCTTGTGTTCCCGTGTCTCCTCTCAGAACTTCTCTAGTCCTGAAGAAATTATTTCACATTTCGCTGTAAAGGACCCCTAGAATTCGATGTTGACTTTGCAGCTCACCAGTCACAAATTTCACACCCCATTTAGGCAGGTAGAGGAAGGCCTTTGGCTAAGTGAGCTTTCCCAGACAGGAGTGTGGGGGATGAGAGAGCCTGTCTGGGACCAGCCACAGACACTGGTGTATCTGATACAATCCTTGACCCACTGGAGCAAGGGGGGAGCCCCCATGTTACAGATGAAGAAAACAAGGCATGCGGGCTGGCTTATCTGGCCATGTTGTCTCTGGAAAATGCACGTGTTCTTTCCCTAAGCCAGGCTGCCTCTTGCAGCTCTAGGAGGTGCCAGCTCTGACTTGCATTGCAGGATGCAGGTTCTTCTGTCCATCAGTGATGCCAGCTCACAGAACTTGCCTCTCTGCAGATAGATGGCAACATCCTGGCTGCAAAGTGAACTAGAGGCCAGCATTTTATGGCAGTTAGCTGCTTTTAAAGGAGGCTGGTATTTCCCACCAGAACATAGTTGAGCTTTGGTCACATCCAAGTATTTGATGCTCCAGTAGTAACCCAAGTCCTGTCCCCATGGCAATACACTAATGATGGAGAGGTTCCAGTGGGACTTATATCTGTCTGTTCATTCCTACCGTTTTACAGAGTGTCTTGATGAAGAGTCAGCCAGATTCCTCTTTCTAGTTACTCTTACGATACAAGTTGGGTGTCTTTATGAAGGACCTAATTGTTGTAAATTCAGCCAAAGAGTCTGATGCCTTAAAGACCCATGGTTTAGATGGTAACCCCTGACTTAGAGCTGAACTTCTAAGGGGTGGATTATGTCAGTAACCGAGGATGAGCTGGTTTGAACCTGCAGGAGTGCCACCCGTTACACACCTGGGGAGACCCCCTTCCCTCTCCCATTAGTGGCCTCTGGGCATGGAGCTCTTTTCAGGTAGCAGGTGATATTTTACAGTAAGCCTCATACATTCTTTTTTTTTTGCTAATATTTTAAATTTGAGGTTTTATCTTCATTTGCAATATCTACAATTTTAGTACCTGATACTCATAGATGTTGTTGTTACTTAAAGTAATATAAGCAAAAGAAAACCTAATTTAAGCCTTGGATATTTTATACATACAATCCATTGTGTTTTTTCTGTTAGGAATAATTAAACAAGAATTCATTCTTGAACAGCTGACTGAAGATGTGTGTAGCACCATTTACGTAAGACAATTAGTTATACTTAAAGTAAGCTCTTCCCTTTTGGGGAGCCTCAGC
The DNA here is from genome assembly GCF_019186645.2 of Phyllostomus hastatus. Taxonomy (NCBI): domain Eukaryota; kingdom Metazoa; phylum Chordata; class Mammalia; order Chiroptera; family Phyllostomidae; genus Phyllostomus; species Phyllostomus hastatus. Next base: position 36,941,563 of record NW_025333872.1, on the reverse strand, counting down.
TGTACCCAGGCCTGCTGGCCATTTCTGTCCTTCATTACTAATCCCCACAGCCACCAGTGGGCAGATCTGGAAGGGGCAAAGGCTCTGAGCATCATCCAGCTTGTAGGCATTAGGGAGGGGATTGCATCTCAGTTTACCTTAGTCCAGAGCCTGGATCTTTGCTCTCCCATGGCCTGTAGCTGTGTATAGTGTTGCCTTCTCACACTACTCTGTTTTTCCTTCTCTCTGTTGCAGATACTGCCTCCAGGGTTCCTGTCTATCCATATGAGTTCTCCTTTCTGCACCTCCCTATATCTACCTGGTTTTTTCTGGCTTCTCGTGGAACTTAGATGTGGGTGTAAATTTACCACTTTCATTCCTGTGTGCCCTTTCTGAGTCCCAAACCCTAAGCTATCTTGATTCGACTTAGAGAAGCTCCATGAGCAGCTTTGTATAAAAGAGCCCCTCTTTGCTTTCCATGGGGCTTAAAGTGCAAAGCTGAGGCTCGTGGTGACACGTCACATAACCCTGCCCTTTGCAATGTGTTCATCTGTCACTGCAAGCATTTGTTTTCATTTCATTTTGTAGTTTTAAATCCTCATAAGCCAGTTTCTATCCCTTTTTTAAAATAAATAGATTAATTGCAGTTGTATGATCACTGTTTATTTCCCACAACTCCAAATAACAGGCTTAAGAAATAAATGGTGTTTATTTAAAAATGGATATATTAGCATGTTTTCCTTTGAAGATTTGCATGTTTTTAAATATTATATTTTCAAAGTAATGCTAATATAGTAATGGCTAAGGAAAATAAGCGTCTGGTTACAATCTGATGCCTTTCTCACCAGTTCTTAACTGTTATTTAATTATTCCAAGTCACAAATTTTTTACTGAACTAACTAAGCTAGGCCAATATAATTCATCCTGCTTTCTAAACTTACATCCTGCTTTCTAAACCTAGCTCAGAAATTCCTTTCTGAGATTTCAGGCCACTTCTTCATTTATGCCCTTGGCTCTCCTTATTTGCCAGAAGTTTTCTCTTCTAATCAAAGAATGATTTTCTTGTTACAGAAAGGGCTTTAATTTGCCTTTCTCTCTTCTCTCTCCTTCTGCCATGTTATCCAAAGAAATAATCTACCTTCTTCTTTCAAAATAGAGTACCTGCATCCTTCCAACACTACTAAATATGGCTTAAAATGGGAATAGCATAGATATTTCTTCAATAAATTTACTGTAGCAATTAGCTCTCACCATAATTAGATGGAAGAGAGCTTTTATGATGGAATGAACACGAGGCTCAGAAACAAAGACCTGGTTGCAAACCCAGCCTTGCTCCACCAGCTTGTGGCAGTGAGCAAAAGTTACTGGGCCTCTCTGAACCTCGGTTCCTCGTTTATAATTTGTGGACACAGTTAAATTAGATTTTTACTTCAAGTGGATTTTGTAAGAATTTAGTGAGATGAGCCCATGCCTGGCACTTAATGTCTTCACCGCATAAAAAACATTAACATTTACTGAAGAGCTTATACAGACTATTAAAAATAAAATTAAACCTCCTCTTGGTAGGTAAAGAAAAAGGGCATGAACTCACAATTAACCAATTCACAAGAAAAACAATTACTAAACAAACATTTGGAGAATGTTTAAACTCATAGTAATTAAATAAATTTAAAAAGCATTGAGATGTTATTTTTCTTTTATTAGTACTTATTTTTAAAGAAAGACCTAATGCTGGCACCATTGCCAGTTGGTGCAGCTCATTGGAAAAAATAAGCTTTAAATTATAGTAATATTCCTATCGTTAAATCTAATCATTCCATTTCTGAGAGTCTGTCCTAAGGGAATATACTAAAATATGGAAAAAATCTATAAACATGACAATAATTATTATTGCTTAGGATTTTAACAAACCTGGAAACAACTTATTTTTGTAATGGATTAAGCTATGATGGACTACCTTCTAGATTTTAAAGTAAAAATAAAGACTTACTAAGAGGCATGTAAAAATGTTTATAATATAAAGAATATGTAGATATGATAGTCAGTATAAAAATATATCTTAAAACTATATGAAAATGGACTCAAGTAATAATTATGTTAGGGAGTTACAGCATATGTTCCTTTTTTCTTTTTTTCCTGTTTCCCTAAGTCTTTTGTAAGGTAATATTACTTTTAAGATTAAAGTCATAGTCTAAGTCTGAAAAATATACTTATTGAATGCCTGTTATGTGTCTGGAAAATTTTCTGTGGCATTTTGGGTTTTAAAAAAAGCAAGAATGTTTCTTCATTATTTTACTTCAGGGCAATAAAAAAAGCAAAAAAGTATGCTTATCAAACTAATTAGAATAAGTACTTAACATAGAACTTAAGATTTAAGGTGCTATTGTTTGTAGCCTAAGTGTTTAATGCCAGGCTGTCCTTCAGCCTGTGTTAAATATAATGGTGCTCTGTCTCACCACAGCCATCTGCTCCAGGACTCATTCCAAAATTAATTTCCTGGTTTACTCAGGTCATTCCACTGAGGGAAATGGGATCTCAGTGATGTCCTGAGCAAAACACCAATGGGAACAAGACTTTAGTTAATGCATCTCAAAGCTACATCTAAAGGTAACTGGGTTGAAGTAAGCTAGACAAGATGATTTACCAAGTAGTATGGCATGATTTTCAGTTGAAATTTTTATTGAAATAGTTGCAGATTTGCTTGTAGCTGTGTGAAATAATATGGAAGATCCTTTGCATACTTTGCCCAGTTTCTCCCAGAAACTGGAAGAGAAGGGTGGTAATCCTTTGCAGAACTGTAGTACAGCATCATAGCTAGGGTACTGACGTGGTATAGCCCCTCCCACCTGGCTCAGAATTCCTGATTTTACTTACACACATTTGTGTCTGTGTTTGTGAGTGTATGAAATTCTCTATGATCATATCACCAGTGTATGTTTGTGTTTTTCCCGTCACAGTTGAGACACTGAACAGTTCCATCAGTACTGGTCTAGAAATGAAATCACTGCATAAAGAGTTAGAGACCTATGTTTGAGCCTCTCTTCTAATTAGCTTGTCACTGCCAATAAGTCAATTACTTTCTGTAAACTTGCTCAGCTCTACAAAATGGTTGGATTAGACCAATGGCTCTCAAACTCTAGCATGAAGTAGAATCACCTTCAGGATCTATTAGGACACCAGTTTCTGGGCTCCTCCCCTAGAGTTCCTGCTTGAGCCATAAGAATTTGCTTAATAAATCCCCAGGCGATGGCAGTGAAGTGGCATGGCATGTCCATGAACACTGCTGGCTTGATGACACTAAAGCAGGCTTTGGGCCCCACAGTCAGTACCACCTCCTTCCCCACAAAACCTCAAATTCACTTTTCCATTGAATAAGCTATGCATTTGTGAGTTTTTTTTCCTTAAGCAATACAGATATATAATGGACTATAACACAGACATTACAGATATTGTAGAAGAATATTCATTGTCACAGAAAGATTACCACACATATAGCTATTCGGTTAACAAGCTATATGTTATAAAACAGCACATATGGGGGTGAGGGGAGGAGGAAGAGGGTAAAGAGAGGGATAAATGGTGACAGAAGGAGACTCAACTTTGTGTGGTGAACACATAATACAATATACAGATGGTGTATTATAGAGTTATATACCCAAAACCTATATAATTTTATTAAACAATGTCATCCCAATAAATTCAGTAAACATTTTTACAAAATAGGACATACATGGATGGCCCTAGCTTGTGTGGCTCGGTTGGAGTGTCATTCTGTAGACTGAAGGGTTGCGGGTTCGATTCCCAGTCAGGGCACATGCCTGGGTTGTGTGTTCCATCCCTGGTGGGGGTACATACAGGAGACAACCAACTGATGTTTCTCTCATCAATGTTTCTCTCTCTCTTTCTCTCCTTCCCTTCCCCTCTCTCTAGAATCAATAATCATGTTCTCGGATGAGGATTAGTTTTTCAAAAACAGCATATATAGAAATTTTCAGTTATGTATAGAAAATAAAAGTCCAGAGAGACATATCCAAAATGTTAAAAGTTGTTATTGCTGAGTAGTAAAATTGCAATTTTGGGGGGGTTTTCTGTTTTCTAATTTTATCTATAATATATTCATAAATCAGTTGTTAAAATACAGTAAGCAATGCAAGTCTTGATTTTTCTAAGAATTGCATTGCTTACTGTATTTCTCTAAGTTGTAATAATTGCAGTAAAGAACTTCTTGCATATCAATGAACAGAAGTAAGGCTATTTGGGTGTGAGATGAAATTGTCTGGGATAGTTTACAGAGGCAGTTGTGATGCTCCTTAGTCCTTTCCCTAAAACATGTGGTGATCCCCTTTGCAGTTCTCCCTGTTTGGCAGGGCTCGGCACTCACTGACTAGCCCTGGCCCCAGGACCACTCGTTCCAGCCCCTGGTGCTGCCTGTGGAATGTGTGCGTGGCACCTGCGCAGTGGAAAGTAGGGGGAGCCACAACTACAACCTCACATGCTAAACCCTCCTCCATCCTTGACAGTGAGGCAGAAAGAAAGTCTTTTATCTGGATGAAACAAGTTTCTTCCTGGTTATGCCACTGTTAAAAGAATTAGTATTTGCAATTAAAATGGGAAGGAATTTAAAAATATCACTGAAATAAATCTATTTAGATGACAAAAACCATTCATCTGCTATAGAAAGCTGTTTGTTCCCCATGTGGATTCATGTCTCCTCCCAGAATTTCTGATTGCACTAATATCCCAAATATGTTGTCTTCAATATCTGTGCTTCCGGACCTTAAGATCAGTGTGTGAACATAGCTTCCTAGAAATATTATTTACTCAAATGACTTTGGTGCTAGATATTTCAATCAGTTGATGCTGTGGAAAAGGACTGCTCCGTTTCTGAACTCTACTGCTCTGTTTCTGAAAAGACTGTGGTCGGAGACGTCGCCAGCAGGGCAGTGGTGATTCTCACAGCAGCATCCTTGTCCAGGGCAGCGGTGGTGCCACTGGTTCCCTTCTGCCAAGTTCCCTCATGAAGCTAGTCCGTGGGAGTGAGAAATTGAAAGGCCATTTTGATTTGTGAATGATTGTGTATTTATTGCAGTAGGTAGCACTGTTTTATAGTATGCATTTTAACACCCACTCACATTGGGATCATAGAATGTCCTTTAACAAATACGTTTTGGTGCTTGAGGCAGTATATTTTTATGTAACACCAAAAGACTATTGTCAAGAAACACTGGCCCCATGGGCTTGCTGTCATTAGTGAAGTTACTGGATTTGCTTTATGAGCCTGGGAGTCTCGGTGATCACACCAGAACTGCTTGTTCACAACACAGCACCATCCGGTGCCACCGTTACTTTCATAATCCATTCATTCCGAAAGAAGTGATGAGAAGATTATGTCTAGGGCTCAGTTGGTTTGTGGAAGAATAGGATCAAGACCCAGCAAAGGTTGCATTTTTCTGTGTTTTCAGCCTCACCCGAAGAGGAAGAGGCATCAGTCCTCATTTCCCTACACACGTCTCTCTTCTGGAACTTACCGACCGCTGGCATTTCACCTAGATATCCAGTACAAAACATAGTTGTGCTTATTTAACTGGTTTCCAGAAAGATGAAAATAGCAGGCTTTTATTTATACATAAATTCTTATAGTGCATGCATGGCTTACATAAAGTAATAGGGTAAAGATTGAAATTAATTTACAGACAGCCTCCTTACTGCATTTTCTCCTGCTCTCTAAAGGCTCTTCCAGAGTGTGTGCAGAAACTCTGGAGTTGGAAGACTGCACTGATGTTCCCTTTGTGTGATGTTCCCATCCCCAGTCAAGAACACACATAATTGTCATTGTAGAGGGACAGGGCATTCTTCCTCACTATGTGGCTTCTCACATCTTTTGTTCCATCCTTTCTTTGGTGCTGCTTATTTGTTCAGCAGGGCAGCACCTCTTAGCAGGAAAACAGACATGCCACTCTCTGCCATGCCAGGCTTTCTTGCCTCTCCTTGCCAACACAGTGTCCAGAATATGAGTAATAATTACCTTTTTCAGGGTGCTGTGTCAGAAATCTCCCTTCCTTTCATAACTCACAAGTAGCCTTTTTTCTGCCAGAAGGCACAAGCATCTGCCTTAAACTTGTGGCATTGTATCACCTCGTTACTTGACTCTTCTCCCCATTTTTGTGTGAGCACCTTAAAGGAATGCCTTCCCGGTGTGCTCTGTGGTGGGACAGACACTGGGAGATAACACTTAATGTTGAATGAATTGAGGGAATGAAGCCAGCCTGCCAGCTGGAGGAAGGAGTATCTTACACTGTTCACCCAACTCAGAAAGTTGAGTGTGTGCGTCATCAGCGTGGGCCTGATGGATGCTGAATTAGTGAGTTAGCAAAAGTTACTGGATCCCCGTGTTATTTCAGATGCCAAATATATATTGTAAATGCTTGGCAGAATTATTTTATATTTACATCTACATTGTCTATTTTATTTTGTAAATGAAGTGTGATCCTAGAAACTGTAGTTTATAATAGAAAGTATAAATTCTCTTTTCCATGTCATAAAAGCATGCTATTTCAGAACATAACTGAATGTGAGCCATACTTAGACAAAAATACATATTTAATGCATAGTTTTATATATTTACTTTTTTAAGTCTACAACACCCTTTTAAAGGAATAGTTGTGTATGGCTTTGCTACTTATTCTAAAGTGTCTTTTCTAAGAAAGTCTGCAATTATTATGAAACTCACATTTTCCAGTATTATACAGTTTTATCTGTCTTGTTTAGCATACCCTAAAGCAGTTATGTAGCTTTTTACAAAATGCTGATTTTATCTTGTGTGGCCTGCCTTGCCAGCATACCTTTTTAGTGATTGAAATTCCAACTCTGTGTTGAGGAATAGAACTTAATAATATAAATTTGTTAACTAAGATAAAAGAACATTGAAAAGTGTTTAACAAATGTGTTGAAGCATTACAAACTTAACAGTTGGTCAGCTATTACATCAGCCTGGCCCTGTTCATTGTGGTTTAAGAAGACTGTTTTTAGATGGTGACTCAAAGCAGAGACGTTATATTTAGATGTCTTCACTTTCTCTTGCCCTTTTCATTCCCACGTGCCCAGATTCAGGGAACTCGGAGGGTCAGACCTCATAGCCAACATGAAATAGCCTTGTTTTCCCTAGTTTTTAATAATTACTTATAATTCTGTAACTATATATTTCAGTAATGTAACAATGGAGTGTGAAGCTGTAACTGTACTCATATCCTCTGAAAAGCTTTAAAATGTTTACTTTGGGGAATAAAACTAAAAATGATGAAATAGAGATTTTTCTCAGTGTAGTAGAACAAAATAAAATTATACTCCCTTAAAATAGATGGCAGTTAGGGAAAGTAATTTTTCCTGTCATGGGTAAAAGCCAGAGAACACAAAATCAGCACTTGAAATGTTAACTTGTGGTGTTTTAAATAAAAAGAAGCTAAAATGCATTGTACATTATCTATTCCCAAGGATGACTGCAGATTCTTGTTATTAAGTCCTGCAAAAAATGCATAATGTACCTGGCAGGTGGAACTATAAAAACTAGAGATGAAGAAAAACATAATAGTTGAAATTTTAAAGTTTTCTTTTTGAGAGGACTACATGTTTTGTTACTTAATTTAATGAGTTCAGTCTCATATATTTGTTCTTCATCTTGAGTTCAAATTCACAGGCATGCAAAAGAAAAGAAATCTTTGGGAATTGAAAGAATAATGAAGATTAAAAGTCCCTGAACCTTTGCAGTTTTATCTCATTCATCTGTAAAAGCATGCAATAGGAATCAGTTTCTTCCTAAGCCCATCATTGAACTTTATAGCTTTAAATCCTGAGCAAGCCACTTGATTTTTCTGAGCTTCTGTTTCTTCATTTGTAAAACAAACTTTCAAAAGCCTGCTTTATTTAAGTCAGGGGGCTGTGCTGAGGATGAAAGGAATCAAAATAAGCTCCATATACAAAGTGTTTTACAGGTTTCAAGTAGATACTGCGATAATTACCATTCTGCAGATGGGGAAAGGCTGAGAGAGGCTAACAAACTTGTCGAAGGTTACACAGCTATTAAATTAGGTATAATCCTAAAATCCTGTAAATTGCAGCATTTTTCAACATTGGCACTATTGATCTGGTGGGGGCGGGGGTGGCTGATGATACTTCATTCTTAGGGGTGGGGAGATGTCCTACGCATTATTGGGTATTTAGCAGCATCCTTAGCTTCTATCTCCTAGATCCCAATAGTATCTCACAAGTTGTGACCATCAAAAATACGTTCAGATCTTGCCAAATGTCAGCTGGCAGGCAAAATGACTCCAAGTTAAGTACCACTGGTCTGTAAAGTTATTAACCACTTTTATGATAACATTTATCAGTATCATTGTTACTCAGAGTGGTTAGTTCCTGGTTGGACTATTTCATAACATAGCAATTTCAGAATTAAAAAAGAGATAACTGGTTTCATCCCTCATCTTTCCATTTCTGAATATTAGTCGTGGCAATGTCTTCTTTGGAAGGTCCTTTGTAAGCTGCTTATAGAAGCTATCACCTGATAGGGACAGCATGGACAGTGAGCCAGAAGTCAGATTCAACAACCCCCAGAGTCCCTTCCCCTGTAATTCCATGGTCATTTCCTACGGGACCCAGGTGGTTTCTCTTGAATAGCCGCCTCTCATCTGAAATGTTTATGGACTCCTAATATCCATTGTCATCTGAGAGGCCAGAGAGAGAAACACATGTATTTCATAACTATTGTCTCTTTAATTTTCACAATAAGCCCTTGAGGTTTGTGTCACTTGTTCACTTTTACATTTTGTTTAGGAAGCTTAACTTTTCTTCTTTGCCTGCTCCTTCAACTCTGGTGCCCTCATTGCATAACTTGATACAGAAACTCAGCAGGAAGTTGATATGGAAACACAGCAGGTGCCTTTCTTACCAGCACTGTATGAAGAGTAACATCCTTCTGAATTACTCCACATAAAGCAGATGCTTTCTGCCCTGCATGACTCTTCCTTTTCCCTCTCCCCTTAACAGGGTTCATTAAATACATGCCTCATTCAGCTGCATTTGGGGACTGAAGAACCAGCTGTCCAAGAGTAGAATGCTTTTACTTCCCCCAAAAGGCCTACCCTAGGATGACTTTTCCAACCTCCCCACCCTTGCCCATCTTTATCTGTAGTCTGCACCCCGCTTTCTGCCTAATATTGGCACAGTCTCCAATTTATTATCACCTCTGAACTAAAACTTTCTAACTACTTATGACTGGCTTTGTTATATTTGTTTCTCTTTTATTTAGAATAATGGTGAAATTAGATGCATTTGATCTGGGCCTTATTAAGTAGTCTGAAAATGTTTTGTAGCTAGGCCTATATGAATTAAAAAATTTTTAAACACCAAGTTTTAAGATTGATTGCTGCTGACAAGCACAATAAGTGTAATTGAGAGTGACTAAAAGAATTGGCATGACCTGAGGAGAGGCTGTTGTAATTACTGATAGTGATGAGGGGCTGGAATTTCCCAGGAATCTTTAGGACACAGTGTTCTGCTCACGGAAGGTCCAGGCAGCTGTTTGAACCAATGGGAAAGAGAACTGGGTTACTTCACAGCAATATAACTTTAGTGTCAATTAAAACTTTTATTTTTTTAAGTGCATGTAAATCGTTTGAATAACTCTAAGATTCATTTTTGAAGAACTAATTGGCTCCTTCTGTAAAATAGCAATGTCTGGCCAAAGAGCCATTTTTCCTTTCAGATCAGCATGTCTCCTTATTGACCAGACTTACCTGATTCTGATCTGATGTGCATTCAGCCATTTCATCATGTTATATAAGTAAAGCACTGGGGGTTTCCTTCCTTTTCCAGGTGGCCTTTTTGAAGATGTAACTGTAGGAGCTGAAGCATTCCTCTCCGCAGCAGCACGGAGCACATGGGAGGCCTCCCAGCAGTCAGCCCAGCGAACAGTGATTACAGAGACAAAAACCAGAGCTACAGAATGAGAGCACTTCATTGAAGTCTTAAGTTTTACTTGCTTGCATTCTTCTGTAAGAGAAGAGTTAATATCAAATCTTTGAAAAATCAAGGTGGTGAAGAAAGTCACAGTAGCAGGTTGAGATAAGTATACACATTACGTCTCTATTTCCCACAGAGAAGAATATTCAAATATGTGCTATGTCAGCACCACTTGGAAAGATGTTAGCTAGTAGAGACCCATCTGTCCTGGGTGGATTGCAGAGAGGGACTTCGTTGGTGAAATTGGATGTTAACTGCCATAAATCTTTGGAAATAGATTTTCAAAGAACTTCTGAGGTTCATTTAAAACAAAGTTTAAAAAAGAAAATAAAGAACTTTGTATACTTTATTCAGAAGAGATGCTCAGGAAATAAGTATTGAATAAATAGTTATCAAATTAAAGGTTTTCCCATTTATACAGACCTGCATGTATCCCTTTGGTTCTTTATTTCTTCTACCAGCACTATTGCAAATCCACGTAAGTACTTTACTGGCCTGCTGTTGCAGAGTTGTCATAGTCCTTATGTGCCAAGGAAGGTGGTGAAGAAGCCATTGAATGAGAATGACAGAATTAGAGGGAGTCCTACAGAGTGCAGGCCAGCTCCTGATTTTACAGAGAAGGTCTAAGACTTGCCTGTTATGCACAGGAGGAGCAAAGCTGGGACTGGAGCCAGGCAGCTCCTCCTTTCCCACTGCGCATTCAGGAGGATGGTCTCTGGATTTGCAGCTGTACTTGCTGCATATTGAGCTGATTGACATTAATCTTAGCCTACATACCACCACTCTATCTCTTTATTTTAAAAAATAAAAAGCAAAGAATGCCCCCCCAAGTTTTCTGTCCCCTTGTTTCCTAACTTAACACAGGTGTTACTGGCATTGTGATTTGCCGAAACTTTCATGATTTCTTCTTCCTTGGAGTTGAACCAAAACCCATGTCCTGCCAGCGAGAGACAGCGGTGTAACGCTCAGTTCTGTACCTGGTGGACTGACAGGAAGAAACCCCATCTGTTTCATCCCACAGACATTTTATTAAGCACAGTTTGAAACACTGAAGTTCTTAGTAATATGTCCAAGACTCACAGCCAAAAAGGAGAATTTGTTTGGCTTCGCTTAAGATACTAAACCCCCAAACACCGTGCTGACTTTTCATGCTTTCTATTTCTGTCCTCTGTTGGTACAGAGCAAGGTTTCTCAACCTGGGCTCTGTTTACATTTTGGGTCAGATAATTCTTTGTTGTGGGAGACTGTCCTGTGCTATTGAGAAGAAAAACATTTTACTATACCCTCCTAGATTCAGTTGCTGGAGCTTGCGACTCAAATGGATAAAAGACAGATTAACAACAGAAAAAGAAAACTGTACATACCTCTGCCTAAGGAGTTTCAAAAGAAATGAGACCCTAGGAAGTGTGGGGAGGATTCAGGTTCATGAATACCATCATAGGCTAACCAAAGAAAAAGGAGGTCTGAGCTTCTAGGCCAGGAGAGGCAGGTTATATAGGAGGGTGAGAGAAGGAAGTGTGTTAATGAGGGTTGTCTGGTAGTGCAGGTAAGTTTCTCAGCTGATACAAGTTGTCTCCAGGAGTAGCTCTTACGCTAGTATAAAGGCATCTTTACAAATGGAAATTTTCTTTATAACTATAAATATACTTTACAAAAGGGGAAAATTTATTCTTTATTTTTAGGCAGTTATGGGGAGATAAAAAGCTTTTTCTGCTTCTGCTGGACCTCAGTTGCCTTCAATTCAAAATAATTCTTATGCCAAAGTTGCGTATTTTGGGATGACATTCTGGTCCCCTTCAGTGCATTGGAGGATGCTTAGCAGCAACTCAGCAGATGCCAGTAGCCTCCTCCCCAGTTGTGACAGCAAAAAAATGCCTGCAGACAGTGCCCTGATGGCCGAAATCAACCCCGGCTGAGAACCACTGCTATAGCCAATGTGTCTGAGAAACAAGATTTGGTGACTGATAGTCCTCAGTGGAGGCTGCCCCAAAGTATTGTAACCACGTGGAAACCTCATTTCTTTACTGTCTTTTCTCCTTTCTTTCCTTTTGATTCAAACTGGCCTCACCCAGCACCCTGACTCACCTGCTGCATTCTCCCTTGCAGGACCACTCTCTTAACTGTTAAGCCCTCAGGACAATGAGGTTCCAGTCAGCATCAAATAATCTTAGGAACAAAGTCTCCAGTCTGTTGATGCCAGAGACAGCTGGGCGTCAGTTTTGTTTCAGCTCCAGGCCCAGAAAAGCAACCAAAGCATGGCAATGTCCTGGCTGACATCAGGACCAGATGCCCTGGTCAGCTGCCCCCTCAGAGACCACAACCCTAACTCCCTCGGTCACCATGATTAATGACCTTTCCCTTACAACCCATCCTCTGGAAGCCAGGTCTTTGAGCCATTGCTAACCTGTCTCTGGACTGGGCCACTTCCTAAAAACAAACCTTTGCCTTCTTTGCTGCAAAGTCCTGTTCGTGTCTTACTGAGCTTTGATGCACACAGCTAAATGGACCCCCTTTAGTCAGTAACAATATTCCATTTTGGCATATTGATTATTTTGAATTAAAGTTACTTAAGAAATGGCAAGCGCAAGAAGGACATTCTGACCCTCCTTTGTCCTCCTGAAATAAATCTCCCATGTGAAATCTGCCTGTAGCAGGAGGTAGAAAAGACATCCTTATCTCCAGAAATAGGGAATTCTGGACCAAAAAGCCTACACAAACGTTGCTACTTCTTTTCTAATTAATTATCTCAAACCCAAGCCCTTTTGCCTTGTCAATTCTTCACAAATGTATTGTTTCTTTGTCTGAATGGTATAAAAGCTGCCTGCTTGGTGACTTTGAGTCTCATATTTCTATGAGCTCCCGTACATACAAAATTAATTTTTTTAATGTCTCATGTCATTTTAATCTTGAGATGAACTAAAGAGCCTACCTAGGAATGAAGAAAGAAAAAGTTTTCCTCCCTTACTGTCACCGGTATTTGTGTATTGCCAATGATACAGCCATTACAAAATCGGAGACATTTTCTGGCATATGGCCAGGTCTTACTGAACTATTGTTTTCACAAATGAATGCTGATGAATATCCTTGTGTGTGAGTATTTCTTAAGAGTTCAGTTAGTATTAATCCAATGTTGGAGACGAATAAATTAGATGAAGCAGGGTTCTGCCAATGCATAAAACATTTTTTTTCTGAGATAGTTTTCCTCTCTGTAGGAAAGAAAGAAGTGATTACCATACTGATATTTGCTTATAGTTTAGATGGTGAAGGTGCTCATGATTCACAAGATAACTACCACTCAACCCAGCTAGAAGAGTATTCTAATGTACTCACCTTGCCTCTAAGCCAAGTCGACTCAAGCACAGTTAGACCCTGCTAGCTCCAGCTGGGGTGTGAGGAGGAGCCAGGCCAATGAGAGAGTTAAGTCCGATCCCTTTCGGATGGCACAGGTAGAGTGGCTGTGAGAAGCTCTGAGGGAGGTCACACACAAGACTGATTTCTGACTACAGAATGCAGCTACTGTGTGTGAAGCTTTATGTATCATGAAACTTAGAATCTTGTCATGGTGAAGCTGTCAAGCTCAACAGGCCTTCACTGGCTCTGAGCCAGTGCCCCGAGGGAGCTGTTGACACCCCGTCACTGGGGAGGAAGGTTACAGGGGTGACGTATCTGAACCTGAGAGTCGACTTTATGGCCACAGAGGATGGAGAAAGAAGGGAAAGTGACCCTTTCTCTCTTTTTGTTTAAATAAAGAGAAATTTTCTCCCTCCCCTCCTCCTCCTATCCCCCTCCTCTTCTCCTCTTCCCCTATAGAGAGAGAGAGAGACAGAGATATCCAGCATTAAAAAGATTTAAATTTAATTAAACCACATTGGGAAAGCTAGAACAGTACAATCAACCAAATCCATTTTTTTAAATCTGAAAAACATAAATTACTGAAATATATTAAATAAGTGGTTATTTACTTATTAAGTCACTTATATCACTTAAATAAGTGGTTCTGTGAACTTATTCTCACTTAGTAAAATTACAGTATGTAGATGTATTAAAAACTTCTATTGACTATTCGTTTTAGCAAGTGAATTTCTTGAAGTTTATTTAATGTGTCTATGGAAGACCTACTACAAGCCAGGCAGAGATGAGTATGGCAGATAGAATCTATAAACTGAAGCACCTGCCCTCGTGGAGCTTACATTCTTATGGGAGGGGACAAAAAAGAAATATGTATTTTATTATAGAATATTATGTTATATTATAAAGTAATATAATTTCTGAAAATAATAGGTGCAATAAGAAAAAGCTGGGCAAAGGGAAAGTAAAGGGGGTTGGGGGTGATGTGCTGTTTCAGACAGGAAGCATATGCTGAGTCTAAAGTGTGTGTATACTGTTGGTGCCAACCATGGCCACCGTATCCCAACTCCATCAAGAGTGACTGGAGACACATTATGAAATGTCAACACATTGAGTAGAAATCGCAACCTTACATCATTTTGCCTAAAGTAGCTTGACTAAACAAAGACACAGCAATATTAACAAAGCCTGTTTGATCCCACTGATTACAGGAAATCTGCCTAGAACCAGTCACTCATGTCATTGGCCTCGTGGCACTAACCGCTTCGGTGATTAAGCCCCATCAGTAGCCCCTATAGTAAAAAGTGCTGACAAGGGTAAGCGGTTTTGCATGATAAAGAAAGCCTGCCTGGTTGTTGTCCCAGAACATTTGTTCTCAGTCTATAACAAAGATTAATTAGGACCCACTTCTCATTGTAATTTAGGGTTGTAGGCATGACTGGTGCATCTTAGTCTGTAGTTAGAAAATCATTAACATTTATCTTATACATCAGAAGGGTGGTTTCCGCTAATTGCTTATCCAAGAGTTCTACACATTCTTTTACTTATTTATCTTTATTCATTTTAATTTATTTTTACTATATTGTTGACACTATTACAGATGTCTTAAATTATCTTAAATACTCAAGAGCACACTCATGGTAACTTAATATAACAATTTCTGTTTGCCTTTTGAGAAATGCTTCGAGCTTTCAACTACTGAACCAGAGCTCATCATCACCCCTTAACCTGGGTGGAAAAAGTGGGAAGAAGTTAGTTGGAAATAAATTGTTTTAATAGGCATTCTCTAGTTTTAAGAAAAGTGACAGAAACACTTGGCTCAGAACAACATCTTTAAAAGCATCCAACCTGCATTACTATTCTTTTAAAAATATGGCTCCATTTTCATTCAGGAGTAGACTAAGCCATTTTGTTTTCAGTCCTGTTTGAGATAAATTCAGAAGCCCGTTTCCATGGCCCCGCACTCCTAGGCCCTGTGGCTGCAGGTGTGTGAAGCAGAAAGTGTGCCCTGGATCTATCTCTTCGTAGACCCACCCGTGGCCTGCCACAGCCTTTCCAGTCAGGCTGGGAGCTAATTACAAGACACCTGCACTTTCATCATTCATCTTTCTCCCATACTGCCCACAGTGTAATTGGTTCTTTCTATAAATCTTTCAATAGTTTTATTTGCTCTCTTTTAATACTTCGAGTTAAAACTTTTCCTCTTACTTTTATTACTTGTTTTGGAAGCAAAAAAGGATTTTTATTGCCATAATTTGTTTATACACTCTATTATTATAATGGTTGCGAATTTCAAAACATCCATCAAAAAGACCCAAACCAGGAACACCATAGTGGGTGACTTCACTTAAAACAGTGACAGTGGTGGATGAGCCTTTCCTAAACTCAGGAAAAACAGGACTTATTGCCCTTGGTTCAGATCCTGTCCAGACTTGTGGAGGCCATAGCAGGCTTTTTGCAGGTTTAAGCTGGGAAAGGAATTATGGAAACAAAGCACTTTATAAGTGCATGCATAATAATGGAATCTCTACTTCTTCACTGATTGTTAGGAAATTAGTGCTTGGGAACAGGAAACACATCTCTCTGACCTACACCTCTCCCATTCCCTCCCCACGCCTCCCTAACCAATACCATTTCTAGGAAAATGAACCAGAAGTGCCAGCCTTGGCTGCTCCTGTACTCCCTTCCAGAATCAGAATCAAGACCTACAGGTTGGTGACTTTTATGCCTCTTCAATTGAAATTTTCTCCTGATAGGAGGATGACTATCAAGATTCATCATCATTAGTTTTATGTTCCATAGTATTCATAATATTAGACTCATGAAGTATATCATCCACTTATACTCTCTGAAAAAAAATTACTTAGTTACAACTCCTCTCTCCTCCCCTAAGTATTCTGAACAATAAACTCAACAAAGGGCACCATAAATTTCCTCAAAGGTTCATGTGATTATAAAGTTTAAATGTATAACATTATAAATGTTAAAGCATTCTTGACATAAGGTAACAGGAATTGAAATAAGATTCTACCTTTTAATTCAATAAAATCTGAGAAGTGATGATGTCAAGAAGAGAAAAATTGGCCAAGGTTCTTCCTCATCTAACACAAAGAGAAATAAATATATTTTTTAAATTTAAAGAAATCATCAGTAAATTGAAAATGTATGTTAGAAAACTAGGAGAAACAAAGAAAACTTGATCAATAAAACACATTTCCTATGTGTCTTTACAACCCTGTGGTAATTGTTCAAGGCAATTTTAGAATAGTGTGTTTTAATAAAACTGTTTATTTGTTTCTCTGCTTTATTCTGTCAAGCCACGTATGCTCTCTAAATAAAGATTGCTGCCTATGGAACATTTGGTGGTTGTATTCCGTACACAGTCAATAAAGTCTTTCCTAAATGTAAACAGTCATCAGACTTTGTTTCTGATGGAATTAAAATTTAGAATGGAGGTGAGAAAAAAACACATGAGAAGAGAACCCTACAAAGCAGCGAGTGATGATGCCAAACAACTGATAGGGCCTCCACGGGTGTAGGAATCCAAAGATGTCCCTGCAATGCAGTGGTCAAAGAACATGTCCGTGTTCAGATGAGGTAAGCTTTAATGAGGGCTTTAAGTGATAGCCATGCTTTGCAAAGACAGGCGACAGGAAGAACAGCATTTCAAAAGGGAAGAACACTTTGCTAGATTGGAGGAGTTGAGAGAGCAAGTGACTAAGAGGAAAGAGTTCTCATCAGATTGTGACAGGCACATGAAACCAGGAACCTTGTCCTTTCTTTCGACTTCTCAGGGATCTAGCACAACATGGGCAGAAAGCACATTTTTCTTTTGTGCCCTGACACCCACTTGAGCGCTAGAACTTAGATGCAGTGGATAAGAGTAAGAGGGCTCTAGGGTCAGACTGCCTGGGTTGAAATGTCACCTGTGTGATCTAAGCCAGTTCCTTAACTTTGTCTTTAAATGAAGTTTTAGAAAATGGCCTCTCTCTTGTAGGAGTGTTGCATGTTACACTGTGTGTGACAGATTTTAACTGTAGTTATTCTGTGAAGTGGCTGTTCCTTGCCACTCCTCTTCCCTTGTCCATGAAATTTGTTTTCTGGGATTTTAAGCAGGAGAATGACACAAGGAAAGTGATGCATTACAAAAATCAATCTCATGGCAGAGCACAAGGTAGACTGAGAAGAAGAAAGGAAGACTTACTATAAAACAAGAAGAGGCTTTCCAGTTCCAAAAAAATTGTCAAAGAATGTTTTGACCAAATAACTTTGTCAGTGTTTTCTCCTATTCTGCTTTTAATCATTTTTGAAGGCCAGTAAAAGTACACCAGGATATATACTTTTCCATTGCAGTCAGCTTTGATCTAACACGGAGCATGATAACTCATTCTAAGCATTTTCCCATATACCTTTTACATGAGTTCTTTGTTTCAGAGTCCTCTCCTGAAAGCAGAAAAACTTTTCCAAAATCCTTAAAAGAGGAAAGGAATCCAGCACAGAAGTTTCTGACCAGTGATCCTACAGGAATTCCCTCAGGACAGAAGTTCAGTTTACTTTTTATGTAATTTCCAAAGTACCAGGATTCCGTTTTCATCACTCAGTGTTGCTGGTTCCCAGGAGAACAAGATGGAATCTTCACGGTGAACAGACCCACTTCCCTTATACTTTTAATTCTCTTGTGTATTTTTCCCCTCACTTATTTCAGAATTATACTGTGGGGTCACAGCAATGTAAAATGAATAGTCAAGCAGAATAGTACCGATGGGAAAGTTGTTGAATATGTTACTAAATTTCAGATATACGATCACTTCTGAGAAAATAACAGTGTATACTTGAAATGAATTAACACCTAATGTTTGAGTAAACCTAAGTTAATGTAGTCTAGGTAGTCTACTCCAGCATTGGAGAATAGACAGATAGGGTCAACTGAGCAGGAATAAACCATATTTCTCTGGTTCTTATTCTTACCTACTATTGAAAATCCTGTAACTCCATGTAAAATACTCTAATTATATCGTGGGTGCCTTAGAAGGTGCTCATATGTATCACCCACCATTCATCATCCACCCCGTGGCATCTGCCATTTCCCTTCCTTTTATTTTAATGCAGCATCACCTGGTGGCTAGGATCTGCCCTGCTAAGATGTCCACAGTGGGACTGTTCTGTGGGAAATGTGGTGATCTCCTTCTGAAATGCTACCAGTGGAGCAAAAGGGCACGATAGTCTCAGAAACTTAGATGAGCCAAAGTTTCGCTGTGTAAGGTGCAAAAGTAGGGAGAATGGTTGGTCCTTCCATTCTGTGCTATACTTGTGACATGGATCCCCAAATGGCATTTCCCTGCACCCCAGTGTCCATTATCATGGAGCTTTTAGTAAAAAAATCCCTTAACAATTTATAAAACTTGAAATCCCCATCCCTGCCCCAGGGGACTAGACAAATTTTGAGGACCATACTCTAGAATGCCATTTTTAAACCCAACCCATGTGCAGAACTCTCTCTTTTTTTGAAATGAGTTTCTCCCAGTCTCATGGGCCCTCATATAAATGGACTTAAGCACCAAATTCCAGATGTTAGCACTCCTTGGGTTCAAGCGGGGACTCCAAATACGTTTATGTTTTTGACTGTTCTACCTTTGCAGAAATAGTATAACATAAGCACTCACCATTTTTCTCTCTTTTTCAGTTTTCAAGCAGTGCTGTCAAACCACTAAGTTTGTGGCTGTGGTTATGGTGAAAGTTTATTGCATTCAGTGGGTTTTTGCAACCACATCCTGTCCTAGAAAAGCTATCTTCTTTATATCTCAGGTCATTCGATTTTATTTTACTGAGAAAATTGCTATGTAGCAAAACTTTTGTGTAGAGTTCCCCACTAAACTTCAGGATCAATTTATAATGATTTTTGCATTTTATTTTGTGTAATAAAATGAAGCAACAGTTGAACTTTTTGAAGGGCGAGAGCCCCTTGAGGGCAGGTCCAATGTTTTATTCATCTTCTTAACCCTGTGCCTAGTGCCGTGCCTAGTGCCATGCCTAATGCAGAGAGTGCATTCAATAAGTATTGGCTTCATTAATTACTCTGTTGGGGACACAAACATTGGAAAACTCAAAAAGTTGGATCAATAGGGCATGATCGATTTGAATGAATCCATTCTTACAAAATGTTTATGCATCTATTAAAAGGTTCTACATTCTTTGGGGTTTATTGCCAATATCACTTTCTCTCAGAAACATATTTATCAGTCCCAGCTCAGAAATATTTATTTTTAAAAAATATATTTTTCAAAAGTAAAATGATTAAGTGTTTAGCCCTATTGGAAATGCATTGAAGGCATTTACCTATGGCTGTAAAATGCAGGTGAAAATTCAGTCTTGATGTTCTTAGATGAATATAACGACTGGATAAACAAATCCATTCAGTGTCCTACTTTTTTCTATTCTGCTTTGGAAAATTTTATGCAGGTAGCACTTTATCTCTTATTCATTCCAAAGATGACAGACTCAGGATTTCATTGTCTAGTTAGTGGAAGCTGTGTTCTCTGATTAGCTGCCTTGCCCTTTCTGAAGCTTTGATTTATTGAGGCAGAGCAAGCACTGGCTTTTGCATGTGCTGAAAGCAACCTAGAATAAGGGATAATTTATAGTTCTCCCTTTGCAGCTGAAAAAAATAAAATAAAGGTTACTTTCATTATATTGCTATAGGAACTGTTCTACAACAAAAGTAAGATACGGTAATAAGAGGAAACCCATTGAATGACATTGAGCTATTGTTTCAGTTAACTTAAAAAAATTGCTAAAATGATATTTTGAAGCAGAATGGGCCTTCTGAACTTTTATCTTAATTTCGCAGAGAACACTGTCTCTTCCATTTGGCATCAGGGCTGTGTGCAGAGCAGCCTTTCTGCGGCTCCCATGCACATTACGTTTGCCAAAACAAAGCCTGAGTGGAAAGGAGCAGGAAGTAACTGGCAGGTCACACCTTTCACCTGGGAAAAGGCTGCCAAAGAGGAATCCAAATTGGAAGTGCCGAGGAAAAAGTTCTCAACTACACACACACACACACACACACACACACACACACACACACACACACACACACACACAGCAGCAGCAGCAAACGTTAGACATTACCGAATTTGTTTGGGCTTCCCAAGCTTTTGTTTTTCTCTATTTACATTCCATAAAGCCTGTATTTTTTTTTGGCAAGGTGTTTAGCAACATGACCCTTTTAATAAAACATATTAGGAAAGCCTCACAGAATGAGAGTATTTTCTGTAAAAGAAATAGAATAAGGTCTGGATTTCCCCTTTTGAGCTGGCCAAGACTATTTTAAGCATTACAGTGAGTGTGTGAATTGTTTCAGTATGGTGGAAAATCCCAAATTCCAATGCTGGCTCCTAGAGTCCAGAGTCATTAGGATTTCAAGGTCTGGAGTAGAGAGTAAGGTGAACAGTAGGAATAAATTCCATTGGTGGATGGGTTGGGGTGATGGTGGGAGAGCATTTTGAGAAGAGAACAGCATCAGGGGCAAATGATGGGATGTAGGAAAGTCCAGGGTTGATTTGAGAATGATAAATCCCATCTGGTTTACTAATACATAACATTTGGGGACACTTACAATAATGACAGCTACTAACCCATTTGCTTGTCAAAACAACATTATATAGTAGATACTTTTGTCATCACCA
Organism: Phyllostomus hastatus; assembly: GCF_019186645.2. NCBI lineage: Eukaryota > Metazoa > Chordata > Mammalia > Chiroptera > Phyllostomidae > Phyllostomus > Phyllostomus hastatus. The sequence continues at coordinate 36,920,534 of NW_025333872.1, read as the reverse complement.
TTTTATAGATGAGGAAACTAGGGCCTACAGAAATTCAATGAATTTCCCAAGGTCATAAAGCCAGAGAGTGACAGATTGAGTATTTTTGATTCTAGCTTGGTCAGATCCAGAGCATGAGCTCCTGACCACACTGCCTTCTGTAAACTTTCAGTTGTGACAGAAAAGAGAGCCTTACTCAAGGAGGAGAGGAGTGGTAGAAAAGAGACTGATGATCTGGAAACTGCAGAGCACTCAGCCTCTTTTTCTATTAGCTTACTGGTCATCTCCACATGAATATAGTATCTGCCCTTCAAATACAACGGATCCAAACCAAGCTCATTATCACCTCCATCTTCCTGGGCAGTTCTCCCCTGGCAGTCATACCAGGGTCACAGCATCATCTTCGTGCTTTCAGGCATCCAGCCCCTCCAGTCAAGGTGCATCCCCCTCCCTCTCCATCCTCCTCCTCTGTGAGTCTCTCCCTTCAGCCTCTTGTTCTATGTTCCACTCCAGCTGCTGCTGCTCTGCTCACCCTCACTGGTCTATTAATAGAAGTGCCTTTCTCCCTACTTCCTCCTGCCCCAGTGCATCCTGCAGAGGCCAGCTAGAAAATGTTAGAAACCAGGGATCAAATACGTCACTTTTCCTCAAAACTTCATGGCTCCCTGCAGAATCACCTGCAGAATTCTACAAGACTCCTCAGCCTAGCTTTCCAGGCCCAGCATGATGGGGTCCCAATCTACTTTTCCAGCCTTACCTTGTCCACGACTCTTTGCTGAGACCACTGACCAGACTTTTCCTTCTAGTCTTATACTTTCTAGCTTCCACTTCATCCCGTGTTAATGGGGTGCCCTGCCTGAATCACCCCATCCACCTTGTTAAAGCCTTTCCTCATTCTCCCAGATCAAAGTAATTATCCCCATACAAGCTGTCCCACAGCGTTTTGCTTATACCTCATACCAGATTCTTTCATTTCCTGTGTTACATCATAGGCTTTTGAGTTTAGACTTTGCAGTTAGACTGGAAGCCCTTTATGGTGAAGAACACTGTTTTACTCATCAGTGTGATTCTACTACTTACCAGTAAATTTATTGAAATGAATTAAACTGAAATCAAGACACATTTACCTGGTCCTGAGTAAAGGCTACTTTTCAGAAATGGCTCCCTTTCTTCTCTAAGCCAGAGGATCATCTTTGGTAATGGATGTACCTTGAGGGAGTTGATAGTTATAAAGCCACATAGCACAAGGGTGTCTTAGAAACAGACTCAGTTTTTACCACCCAAAGCCCAAACCAGGTAGGTAAATTCATTGAAATGAATGAAGAATGGGTTTTTCTATGTTGTCATATTCTTAATGTGAAATATATTTTCATAAAAAAAGGAGTCCATGTCATTCTCTATTTTGACGTGTGTGTGTGTGTGTGTGTGTGTGTGTGTGTATACAATTGTCACAGAGCAGATTTGACAGGCAGAGTAGGAAACCACACCAAAATTAAATCAATAGATTTTATAACTTATTAAATACATACACATGTAATTTTTAAAAATCGTAATCTAACTTTAATATAGAGAAGAAAGAAAGTGATTTATAATAATAAGCTGAATTTCAATGTGCAAGTGATGAGTTTAGGACCATACTGGGAGACCGAGTGAAGTCATCTGTGCTTGCACTGTGAGTGTGACAGCCACACATGCACACATGCAGGTGGATAATCTCCATGACTCAAACATGTGAGTGGCATTAGTGGGAAAGCAGCAAACAAGACAACATGCCATCTTCCCTCAGTGACATAAGAGTTATGAATCTGGACAATTCCATGTCTGTTAAATCATACCAAAACACACATTGTTTCATGTATAAAGTAGAGTTAGATTCAAGGCTCAGACAATCATAAACAAAGGTGTCACCTCAACAAACGTCTGATAAACCATCCAAAAATTGTACAGGATATAGAACAGTTCTTTTTTTGGCAGCTCTGTTGTGGAACAATTGAAATGCCTGGCTTCCCCCTAAATGCCAATAGTAAATCCAATGTTATGGCAACCAAAATTGGCCCCATCAATTTCCAAAATGGTGATCAAAATCACCCCCAGAGAGATCCCTTGATCTAAGTCACTGGGTTTATGAGAAAGTGGACTCAAAATGATATGTGAATCAACAAAGTTGACTTCTCTAGAAAGTACTAAAAATCAGAACTGCAATTATAACCCACATGTCTTGACTCCTAATTCAGTTCTGTTTTGTCAGTCAGATATATTCATACACATAGCTATATATACATTACATTTATATATATACATATATATGAATATATGCATGTATCTATTCATGAATATAATGATATTTCTTTTGCCAAAAAATATCTAGTCAATATTTGACTAAGTCTGATTCTTAAAAGCCTGTTCTAACATTTTGATTAAAAATAGTTCAGTCACACTACTTAAGTCAAACAAGTAAACAGCTGTGTATATAAACCTGGAGTAAAGGCAAGAAAATGCACTTTCTAATTATTACAGACTTTTCTACAATTATATGGCTGTTTAGGCAATAAGACTACCTTTCTACTAAAAGCAATGATTTACAACTAAAAACAAGTGCAGAGTTAGGGAAGTGTCTAAGACTTCCCTTACTTCTAACACCAACTTTAGTGCTCCCTGAGATGCCTACAGGTTTGGTAAGTTGCTAGATGTACTCACAGGATTCCCTGAATGTTTTTATACTTGTGGTTATGGTTTATTTCAGCGAAAGGATACAAATTAACCTCTACCAAGGGCAGACACCTGGGTTAGAGTCCAGGGAAATTCTATGTGTGAAGCTTCCATTGTCCTTTTCTGGATGTGTTACAGCTGGTGCTAACTTCTCCTAGTGACAATGTGTGACAAGATGCTGAGTATTGCCAATGAGGAAGCTTGCCTGAGCCTTGGCATCCAGAGTTTCTATTGGAGCTCAGTCATTTACACATGGTTGACTGCCTGTGTCGCTCACCTCTCCAAAGCTGGTACCCAGGGAGTGACTCAGCACTCTCACCCTAAATCCCACTGTTAGACTATTGGTATGACCCAAAAACCCTTAGATAAACCAAGATTCTCTTATCAGGCAGTACTTTCCAAGGACCTAAAGATCAACTCCCAGAAGGCTAGATCAAAGGTTAATTCTTTATTATACAACATTCTAAAATGCTACAAAGTATTTAAAAGCTCCCTTTTTAAGAGCATCAAAGATTTGACAAAATAGGTGGCACCCAGAGAGGTCAGCAAATCCCTAAACTACTCCTGCCTTAAGGATAATTGTAAGTCTTAATGCAAGTCTCGTCTAGCTGGCCTCACAGTTGTGGGGAACAAGAAAAAGTCTACGATGTAGTTTAATAGGGGGCTTTTCTGAACTTAATGCTAGGACCTCAAAATGGAGAGGTGAATAAGAAATATTCATCCACTCCCACAAGAATAGGCAAGGATACTTACTTGGAACCAAACAGCGATTGAAAGATGGAAACATCCCTGAGGTGTAATGGCAAGTTGATCCTAACACAGATTTGCAGCCCAAACTCCTACATTTGCAGTGCAGTAAAAACAGACTGAATTTTGTTTAAGGTGGCCTTGAACTGGTAGTGCCTCTAATCACTTGGCATGAGTAAATTCCAGTCCTTTAGGAAGGAATGCACCTTCATTCTAGGCCCCCAAAATTCTCAGCAATAAAATTCTGAAGGAAATGAGTACTATAGAAAAAATACCTAAGCCCATAAGGAAGTCAGACACAAGAGTAAGAACCAACAGAATAAGTGACAGGAGAAAAAGACTGACAAATAGTTCAAATATTGGAAGTATCAGGAAGATGATAAAACAACTACACTTCCTATATTTAAAGAAATTTAAAATCTTAGTTACTAAAAAATATATTAGGAAAGCTTAGAAAAATAACTCTACATTTTAGAATATTCTAAGATGTGAGCCTTTTCCCATAGTACTTACACACAGACACAGAAATTATTGACCTTATGGAAATGTTTACAGAGATGTGAGCGAGCTAAATATATTCTCTCTAACTTTAGACACTTTGAATGAAAAAAAGTGGAAATATTATTTATATTACTCAGGGCAACAAAAAAGAAAAAGAAATGTAAACACACGGTTCCTCACTTAATCTGTCTCACTTTAAAAATAAAATAGACAGTGGATCCAAGATGGCAGGGGAGTAAGTGGGAGCTACACTAACCTTCTTTCAGAACCATCTGGAAATACAACTAAATTCTGAGGAAATCATCCAGAATATCCAACTGAACACTAACTGGAAAGAAGTCTTATAACCACAGATAGACAGAAGAAATCACTTCACCAAAATGAAACTGGTAGGGAGTGTGGAGGAGATGCAAGAGTGCTGGCTGGGCTCCAATGGACTACAGCTAAAGTTCCAGAGGGATATTTTAGCATATGGGGGCTTCCCCTGAAAAGTATGGGGTCTAAACCCCAAGCTGGGCATCCCAGCCTACAGCACCAGAGCCTGAAAGGAACCCAGAACACCCAGCTATGAAAAGCAGCAATGTTCCTGTCTTCCAGGGAGAGACAGCTGGAGATGCAGAGAGCCTACTGAAGGGCCAAAGCACAAAATTTTGTTTACACCCACTTACCCTGGGTGCAGGCAAAGGGAGGGCACAGTGGACTAGAGAAGCGTGATAAGAGTCAGGGGTTGGTAGCTCTGGGGAGAAAATTGAAGAACAGTTTTCCATGTGCTAAGTCATTCCCCAAACTGCTGGAGCCATCTCTCTCAGGTAGAGCACTCTTTGCTGAATGGCATCAGCTTGAGAGAAACAACACCCACACCTATAGGAATTACTCTGCCCCACCCTGTGGTGCTTAAGCCAGGCTGCTGATTAAAGCTTGATTATATTAAAACTGATCAGTTTAGCTGCTGATTAGTTTAACAACTAAGGTGGAAAATACAAAGCAGCCAAAATGGGAAAACAAAGAAACAGATCCCAAATAAAAGAACAAGAGAATTCTCCAGAAGAACTGGATGAAATAGATGCAAGCAATTTATCAGATAGCGAGTTTAAAGTAATAATTATAAGGATACTCAACAGCATGAAAAAAGACATGGAGACCATTGAAAAGGGCCAGTCAGAAATAAAGAATGCAAAATATGAGATAAATAATACACTGGGAGGAATAAACAGTAGGTTAGAGGAAGCAGTGCATAGAATCAGTGTTTTGGAAGACAAGGTAGAAAAAACAAACAGCAGAGCAGCAAAAGGAAAGAATTTTTTTTAAATGAGAAGATGTCAAAAAACATTTTGGATATCAGTGAAGTGTAACAAAATCTGCATCATGGGAATACCGGAAAGAGAAGAGAATGAGCAAGGGATTGAGAACCTATTTGAAGAAGTAATGACCAAAAACTTCTCTAATCCAGTGAAGCAAAAAATCGCACAGATCCAGGAAGCTCACAGAATGTCAAACAAGTTGGACCAAAAAAAAAAGAGGCCTACAGCAAGACACATCATAATTAAAGTGACAAGACTTAAAGACAAGGAGAGGATCCTAACAGCCACAAGAAAAGAAGTGCAGGTAGTTACCTACAAGGGAATACCAATTAGACTGACATCTGATTGCACAACAGAAACATTTCAGGCCAGAAGGGAGTGGTGTGAAATAGTCAAGGTAAAAAAAAGCAAGGACATACAACCAAGGCTACTTTACCCAGCAAGGCTATCATTTAAAATTGAAGGAGAAATAAGGATATTCCCAGACAAGAAAGAGCTAAAGGAGTTTCTTAACACCAAACCAGTACTGCAACAAATGATAAAGGGTTTGCTTTAAGAAGAAGAAGAAAAAAGAAAGAAAAAAATAACATTGGAAAACAGTTTAACATAAAATGTTATTATATAGGTATCTATCAACAATCACCTTAACTGTAAATGGCTTAAATGTTCCAATGAAAAGACAGAGGGTAGCTGAATGGATGAGAAAGCAAGATCTATATATATGCTGCCTCCAAGAGACCCATCTCAGATAGAAAAATACACACAGACTAAAAGTAAAGGGTTGGAAAAAGATATTTCATGCAAATAAATATGCACAAAAGCTGGAGTAGCAGTACTTATATCCAACGAAATAGACTTTAAAACCAAGGCATAGTAACAAAGAAGGACACTACATAATTATAAAAGGAATAATCCAAAAAGAGGATATAACCCTAGTAAATGTATATGCACCCAACATAGAAGCACTTAAATATGTAAAGCAAATCTTGATGGACAAAAAGGGAGACATCAACAGAAATATAGTCATAGTTGGGGATTTTAACACACCATTGACTTTAATGGAAAGACCTTCCAGGCAGAAAATCAAAAAGAAGATAGCAGCCTTAAAGAAGACACCATATTAAATGGAATTAATTGATGTCTTCAGAACATTTCACCCCAAAACAACAGAATATACATACTTTTCAAATACACATGGAACAATTTCTAGAGTATACCACATGTTAGCACACAAAACAAGTCTCAATAAATTTAAGAAGATTGAAATCATATCAAGCATCTTCTCTGACCACAATGCTATGAAACTACAAACCAATTACAAGAACACTGAAAAATGTGCAAAGACATGGAAGCTAAATAACATGTTATTAAACAATGAATGGATTAATGAGATCAAGGAAGAAATCAAAGATATCTTAAAACAAATGAAAATGAGGACACAACAATCCAATATTTATGGGACACTGGGAAAGCAATTCTAAGAGGGAAATTCATAGCATTACAAGCCTCAAAAAAAAAAACAAGAAAAATCTCAAATAATCAGTCTAACTTTACATTTAGGGGGGCCTGAAAAAGAACAACAAACACAGCCCAAAGTGAGTAGAAGGAAGGAAATAATAAAGATTAGAACAGAAATAAATGAAATAAATCTAAAAAAAATTACAAAAGACCAATGATTTCAAGCGCTGGTTCCTTGAAAAGATAAACAAAATTGACAAACCTTTAACCAGACTTATCAAAGAAAAATAGAAGCCAAATAAATAAAATCAGAAATGAAAGAGGAGAAATAACAACTGACACCAAAGAAATACAAAGGATTATAAGAAATATTATGAACAACTATATGCCAACAAACTGGACAACCTGGATGAAATTAATAAATAAAGATTGTATGTAGAAACATACAATCTTCTGAAACTAAATCAGAAAGAATCATAGAATCTTAATAGACAGATCCTACCTAATGAAACTGAAGCAGTAATCAAAAAACCCCAAACAAACAAACGCCCTGGACAAGGTGAATTTTGCCAAACATTTGGAGAAGTGTTAATATCTCTCCTTCTCAAACTATTTCATAAAATTCAAGACAGAGGCTCCCAAACTCATGTTATGAGGCCAGCATTATTCTAAATCCAAAACCAGATAAAGATATTACAAAGAAAGAAAATTACAGGCTAATATCCCTGATTAACATATATGCTAAAATCCTCAATGAAATATTAGCAAAGCAAATATAGCAATGCATCAGAAAGACTGTAGACCATGATTAAGTGGGATTTATTCCAGGAATGTAAGGTTGGAACAACATTCAAAAATAAATAAATGTGATTCACCACATAAACAAAATGAAGGATAAAAACCACATGATTGTAACAATAGTTGCAGAAAAAGCTTTTGATAAAATCTAGTACTGATTTATGATCAAAACTCTCAGCAAAGTCAGATTAGAGGGAACATATCTAAAGATAATAAAAGCCATATATCACCAGTTAGAATGATGATCATAAACAAAGCAACAGACAACAAGTGTTGGAGAGGTTGTGGAGAAAAGGGAACCCTAGTGCACTGTTGGTGGGACTGCAGACTGGTACAACCACTATGGAAAACAGTATTGAATTTCCTCAGGAAACTAAAAATGGATCTGCCTTTTGTGTAATTTTGACCCAGTAGTTCCACTGCTAGGATTATATCCTAAGAACCCTGAAACACCAATCCAAAAACCTATGCACCCCAATGTTCATAGCAGCAAAATTTACAATAGCTAGGTGCTGGAAGCAACCTAGATGCCCATCAGCAAATGAATGGATCAAAAAACTATGGTACATTTACACAATGGAATTCTATACAGCAGAAAGAAAGAAGGAGCTCCTACCCTTTGCAACAGCATGGATGGAACTAGAAAGCATTATGCTAAGCGAAATAAGCCAGGTGGTGAAAGACAAATACCATATGATCTCACCTTTAACAGGAATCTAATCAACAAAACAAACGAACATGCAAAATATAACCAAAGACATTGACTGAGAACAAGCTGACAGTGACCAGAAGGGAGAGAGGAGAGAATTTCGGGGGAAAGGAGGAAGAGTTTTCAGGAACAAGTATAAAGGACACATGGACAATAACAAGGAGGGGGTAGAAATGGGAGGGAGGTGGGGAGGGCTGGGGAGTGGGCTGGGATGGGGGTAAAAGGCAAAAAACTGTACTTGAACAACAATTAAAATTTAAAAAAGAAAAAAATAAAGGCCATAAATGACAAACCCACTGCCAGCACCATATTCAACAGACAAAAACTACAAGCATTCCCCTTAAAATTGGGAACAAGTCAGGGATCTCCACTTTCACCTCTCTTATTCAACCAAGTACTGGAAATTCTAGCCACAGCAATTACGCAAGAGAAAGAAATAAAAAGCATCCAAATTGGAGACAAAGAAATAAAACTGTCTTTATTTGCAGATGACATGATACTCTATATAGATAACCCCAAAGATTCCATCAAGAAACTACTACAACTGATACATGAATTCAGCAAAGTAGCAGAATACAAAATTAATATCCAGAATCAGTTGCATTTTTATATGCCCATAAAGGACTAACAGAAAGGGAAATTACTAAAACAATCCCACTCACAATTGCTACAAAAAGAATAACATACCTAGGAATAAACCTAATCAAGGTTGTAAAAGATCTGTACTCAAAAAATTATAAGACACTGAAGAAAAAAATTTAAGACAACCCAAATAAGTGGAAGCACATACAGTGTTCATGGGTAGAAAGAATTAACATATTAAAATGTCTGTACTGCCCAAAGCAATCTATAGATTTAATGAAATTCCTGTCAGGATTCCATTGACATAGTTCATAGAAATAGAACAAATATTTCAAATATTTACATGGAACTACAAAAGAACCTGCATAGCAACAGCAATACTGAGAAAGAAGAACAAATTTGGAGGAATCATGCTACCTAATATCAAACTTTACCATAAGGCCATAGTAATCAAAACAGCATGGTACTGGCATTAAAAAAAAAGACCCATAGATCAATTGAACAGAATAGAAAGCCCAGAAATAAACCCTCACCTTTATAGTCAATTAATACTCAATAGAGGAAGCAAGAACATTCAATGGGCCAAAGATTGTTTGGCCCATTCAATATAAACATTCAATAAATGGTGTTTGGAAAATTGGACAGCTAAGTGCAGAAAAATGAAACTAGGCTATCTTGTCACACCACAGACAAGAATAAATTCAAAATGGATCAAAGCCTTAAGCAGTAGACCTGAAACCATAAAAATCTTAGAAGAAAACACAGGCAGTAAAATCTCGGACATTGCTCATAGAATTTTTTTATTGGATTTAACTACCCAGTCAAGGGAAACAAAAGGAAAAATAAACAAGTAGGACTACATCAAACCAAAAGTTTTTGCATAGCAAAGGAAATCAGCAACAAAATAAAAGACAACCCACAGAATGGGAGAATATATTTGCCAATACATCTGATAAGGGGTTAGTGTCCAAAATTTATAAAGAACTTACAAATCTCAACACCAAAAAAAAACCCAAACAAACAAAAAAAAATTCAATTAAAAAATGGGCAAAGGACCTGAATAGACACTTCTCTAAAGAGGATATGCAAATGGCCAATAGAAACATGAAAAGATGCTCAATGTCATTAATTATCAGAGAAATGCAAACTAACACCTCAGTGAGATACCATCTCACACCTGTCTAAATAACCATCATCAATAAATCAACAAACCATTGTTGTCAAGGATGTGGAGAAAGGGGAACCCTTTTGCACTGTTGGTGGGAATGCAGACTGGTCCAGCCACTGTGGAAAGCAGTATGAAGATACCTCAAAAAATTAAAATTGGATCTGCTTTTTGACCCAGCAATTCTTCTTCTGGGAATATATTCAAAGGAAGCCAAAACACTAATTCGGAAGAACATAAGCACCCCTATGTTTATTGCAGCATTATTTACAATTGCCAACATATGGAAGTAGTCCAAGTGTCCATCAGTAGATTGGTGGATAAAACAGCTATGGGACATTTACACATTGGAATTCTACTTGGCCATGAAAAAGAATATTTAATCTTTTCAACAGTATGGATGGACCTGGAGAACATGTTAAGTGAAAGAAACCAGTCAGAGAAAGACAAATACTATATGATTTCACTCATATGTGGAATCTAATGAATAAACTGAACTAACAATCAAAACAGACAGACTCATAGAGGGAGAGCAGATGATGGCTAGTGGGGGGAGGGGGAGGTTAGGGACTGGAGGGACTGAGCAAAAAGGAAAATGGTCTCTTGGACATGGACAACAGTGTGGTGATTGCTGGGGGGAAGGGGGTATAAGGGGGCTATGTGGTAATGGAAAAAATACAATAAAGATTAAATTGAAAAATAAAATAGAGCTGACTATTTATTAGCTATTTGTCTTGGGAAAATTATTTAATAGCTTTAAATCTAAGTTTTCTGTGAAATGGGGCAATAATAGGAAGGACCTAATTTTTAGTAAAATGAAGATGAGAATCATATTACTTCATAGGAGTACTGTGAGAAGCAAAATGAGAAAATACATGTAAGATCCTGAGCAGAACTAGCACATTTGTTAAAGGTAAATGTAGTGTTGAAAAGAGGATAAACTCTAGAGCACGGGTGGCGAACACAAGGCCCAGGGGCCAAATCTGTCCCTCCACCTTGTTTTATGCGGCCCAGCACTTCGTTTCTACCCAGCAGCAGCACGAAGCTCTTGTTTAAGTGCTAAGCAGTGGTTACATTTATACAGTCCCAAAATCCCTTTGAAGGCAACTGCGAGGCTGATGTGGCCCCCGGTGAAAATGAGTTGACACCCCTGCTCTAGAGCAACAATTTGCCTGACAAAAGTATACACTATGGTGTTCCTTTAAACTGGGCGATATCTAAGACACATTAATTAAAACATTCCTTTCCTGCTAAGCAGACTTGTCTTCACTGAAACCGGGTGGGAAATCAACGGCAACCGGGGTTCACTAGTTTTTACCTTGGACGGCCATTACCATCTCCCAGTCCCTTTCCTCCTCACTTCTCCCTCTTCCCTTCCCATTGACTCCTCGTCCTTCCACTCAGGGAACAATTGAAAGTATTTGGGCACATCCTCAGAACAATAACACCTGAAGCACATGAAAACTATTTTTATTAACTTTTCTCTGTTGTTCAAGTTGAATAAACCAACTCTTGAAACTTTTCCACTGGTCAAAGTTTTCTAAAACTAAAATCATCACTATTTTACAATCTATGCGTGTTTTATCATAACCCTCTTAGGTGTGGAGTTTAAGGGGGACATTTTATTGAGCGATGGTCTGACTAATGCTGATTCATTTAAGAGATGAATTTCCTGCTCTTACTTATGTTTCCTAGTACAGTCTCCAAGCTGTTTTTATTCTTTCATGGCTTAGCGAATGAAAGAATTTGACTTGCAGGCCAAGTCCATCCACACTGCTGGGTTTTATAAAGTTTTATTGGAATATGGCCACATGCATTCAGTTAAGTATTGTCTATGGCTGCTTTCTTGCTACAATAACAGTTGAGTACTATGACAAAGACCTTATGACCCACAAAAGCCTAAAATATTTATCATCTGGCCCTTTATATGAAAAGTTAGCTGACCCCTGCTCTAAAATATTATTATGCTGCCAATGCATGTTTACCTGGATACCTTCTCTCCCACCCCATCTCTCTGCACAACTTCCTCTTGTTTGCTCTGCTCAGGCCACACTGGTTTGTCAGTTCCTAAAATGCACTGAGACCTTTCCTGCCCAGGAAATTACCACGGGACATCGTCCTGGCCTAGAGCAGTCCCCTGTGCCTGGAAGAGGCTGCTGCACCAGGCTGACTGCTTCTCATCCTTCATGTCCTAGCTCATGTCACCTCCTTAGGGAAGCTCCCTCACACTCTACCTAAGCAGGCCCTTCTCCTCCTTCAAAGCATTGATCACGATTAAAAATGAAGTCATTTGTTTATTGACTTGTTTGAAGCTTCTCCCCTCTCTGGTCTGTGAGCTCCCCGAGTGAGGACAGTGTCTGCTGTGCATGCCACTCCTGCCCAGAGCCAACCACATAATAGGTGCTCAATAAGTAATTGCTGAATAAATGAATGAATAAATGGAAAATTTGCATGTAGATTGACATTTTATTTTGTAGTTAGGATTTTATCTTTCAGTGAGTGCTTGCTCACATAACGTTTATTAAGTTTTTTCTCTCCTTTGCTACAAATTATCAAGGTCATGCTACATTTAAATTTTTCTCTCTCCTTTTGGGCAATTTCTTTCCTAGCTTGATGTCATCTGCAAACTTAATGAATGTAATTTGGTTATTTATATGGTGAGGTGCAGAAGGCAGAAGTAGCTTGTACTGACTATTCTGCTGCCTCTAGGTCATTTCAGTAATGGGAATACTGAGTATTCACAAAGGAAGTATTAGCTTATTGCTAAAGGAGAAGCTAGAAATAGTATATTAGAATATTAATGAATACCTTGTAAATTGCATAGTGTTTGTTTCTGGAATATTTGTATGTTGATGCCAGTATGCATTTTGATTTCTAGAAAAGCCTTCCCATAAGCCAAAATTGATTACACTTATAAAGTATTCTTTAATTATAAAAATTTCCCTTTAAAACTGTCTGCAGGAAATGCCTCTTCCAAGTAAAATGAGATGCAGCAGAGTAAATGAAAATCCTTATGTAATGTACCAATTATGGCTCTGATTAAACTGTTTCTGTTTTGCAGTGATGCCTCTACTGAAAGGAAAGGTTTGCTCTCTCCACTTTCACTGTACACATCTCCTCACCTAACACTGCCGGAGGTCAGTTGGGAGGAAAATCCAACAACCTCTTTGCAATTCAAGAATCCTGTGCAGAGGGGGAGAGAACTTAGAGCAGTCGGTCGGCAGAGCCAATAGTTCTGAGTGTAGTTCCCAGACCAGCAGCAGCATTTCTGGGAACTTGTTACAAGTACAAATTTATGGCCCCACCCCAGACCTACAGCTTCAGGAACTGGATAAGGTGGGGAGTGGGGGAGGGAGAGAAGTCAGCAATCTATGTTTTAACAAGCCCTCTAGGAGAATCTGATGCAGGTGAACTACTGAGGCAGGCAGAAAAATAGTGCCCCCAAGTAAATGCAGGGTAAATCTAGGTGGTGTTTAGGAAGAAAACTTGTGTTTTTTCTCACTTCTGTAAAGTTCAGAGCTTTCCCCATTTCATGCTGAAGAGTGAGGCTTTCCACGTGGAAATTTTCCACTTGGAAAGTGGTACCACTTTCTCCTGGTACCTCTGAAGACTGCTCCTGGGATAAGTTTCTTAAAGTCAGTTTCTTTTCTGTTTGGAAGACATCTTCTGCCAGTTGGTTTTCCCCTCCCTTCTGACTCAGGTGTCAGTGGTAACTGGGGAAGTGGTAAGTCAGTGAGACATTTCTTCTCTGCAACCTGCATTACCCAGTCACTTGCCAGACTTATGATCACTCCTACTTTTTCCCCCATTAAAACTGAACTTGGGTTCCCCTTGTTAATCTTTCTCTACTTTGACTTCTTTACCTTGTGAGTAGAATGGAAGAAAGACTTTGAAATTCAGGACAGTGGTTCTCAGACTTGAACATCAGAGTCACTTGGAGGCTCATTGAAACAGGAATCTCCCATCTCTGCCCCCCCATCACTACCAAATTTCTGATATACCAGATCTGGTGGCAGTGAGGTGGGGAGGCAGAATCTTAATTTGTAACAATTCCCAGGCTGGTTTGGAGGCCATATTTTGAGAACCACTGTTTGTGAAGAACAAAAAAATATCAGTTTAACTCATCCACTGTGCATGAGTGTTTAAAATAGGTGTGTGTGTGTCCTAGATACTCATCCAAAGCTAATCCTAACAGGGAGGATTTTTTTTATCCTGTTTTCCAGCTTTACCCTAGTGGATAGGTGGAGGAGCTGGTGGTATGCCTGAATACATGGGTTCCAGATGCATGAAGTCAGTGGTATATATCTCTTTTCAATTCTGGGTTTGGGGACATCATCTTGAACATCATCTGGGTTCATGGGACTCATCCATGGTAGCAGAATGTATTGTATGAAATCAGACAAACACTACAAATCAGGCATCCTCTCACAACCCACAACCTGAGTCGATCGTTAAGTGTTTACCAGCACACCACGGAGAAGAACCATAATAATGAGCATACGTGGTAAGTTCTGATATATCCTTTCAGAATCAGGGATGTGAATCGGAGGGGTTTTGGGGAATAAGACTAGTAAATATATGCCATCTAAGAAAATGTGGAAAGGGATGGTGAAGTTAAAAGGTTACATGACAGCTTTGTAGAAAGGGTAGCGAGAGGAAACTACTGTGGACTATTTGAGTGATGGGCCTTGGGATCATGTCTGCTGGGACAGAATCTGGCTCTATCGCTCATTGGATGTGTGATCTGGGGATGGGCATGCAACTGCTCTAAACTGTAATTTCTTAATTTGTAAAGTAGAAATAATGTGCTGTTACAAGGCTTACATGAGAAAAGTAATTTGAAACCCAGCACAATGCCAAACACATAAATTGTTACTTTCACTCAAGAGATGTCTATTATTAGTTATTGTTATTGGCATTAATTCTGAAGGTAGCCAAATTCTGTAAACAAATATTTACTGAGAACCTTTAATTGTACCCAGCACTCTGCCAGATGCCATTAACAAGAGGTACACTCAAGGAGTTTACGATGTAATTGTGCCATTACATTTTCTAATCAGTCTGAAAGAAGGCAGAATTGAATGGTATTATTTAGTTATGTATGCTAATACTTTGGAGTATAAATGTTTACAAAAAAGAAAGTAGACCAAAAGAATTAATAGGATTATGAATGAAAAAGAATTGTAGTTATGAATTACAACATGAAATGATTGCTCTGATTATGATCTTTCAATAATTGAAATAATTTCTCAAACACTAGACTACTTTGCAAAGAACACAAAGGATAAAAAAAATCTCATGTTTGAACAAGAACAAATGTTAGCATATGATTTAAAACAATTAAAGGCAAGAATCTCATCTCTTTTCAAAATAGTATAGAATGGTATTATATAAGTCAATATAAAACAAAGAGTATTAATTGACACACCAAATTATAACACCATTTAAGATGCAAGTCTATAACAAGAGGACTATCCACCTGTTTTCATCTGTTTTTCCATTCTTGCTACTGGAGTATTGACTGAAATATTTATATATCTATTGTTGATGATAGAGGGGTTCTTTAACATAATTTTAAGAAGATATAAATATAATGCAGTCAGAATTTGAGTCCACTCTCTGTAAAGAGAGTGACATATTTTACTGTTCATTTTTAAAGCTTAAATATGGCCATTAGCCATACACACACACACACATATACACATACATGTGTGTATATATATATATATATATACATGGATTCTGATGTCAACATCATGTTCTTTTTTTTTATCAAATATTGGATGATCATTCTTAGACAGATGTCCAAGAGCAGGGTTTTGGACGGCTCCTTTCCTTGTATTGTCCAACTTCTCTTTATGTCCAATGACTCCTAGTTTCACGTGATTCTGGGCCAAGCATGCAGGCTTTGCATTTAAACCACCTGGATTCTGTCGCATATATACTGTGTGATTATGGCCAATTTACTTAACCTCTCAACCTCAGTTTCGTCTTCTGTGAGGTTGCTAAAATAATTCAATTTTATAGGGTTGATATGAAAATTAAGATAATGCTGTAAAATACTTTGCATTCTCCCCAAAACATGGTAAAACACTCAATAAATATTGGTGCAATTTGTCTTTTTTTCTTTTCTCTCAGGGTCCTTATTAGTTGCAAATTGCCTCCAGTCAATGAATATGCAAAGGATAGCTGTTCACATTAAGTGAAATTTTTCCAGAGGTTTTTCCTTCGCTATGCTCTGCAAAATGCTAGCTGCTTGCCTTAACCTGAAAAATTGCCTGTTGCTGTTGTTAGGTTCTTCTGTCTCTGTCTGTCTGTCTTTCTGTCTGTCTGTCTGTCTCATCAGAGTATTCTTTAGCTGGGGTCTACAGCTACTCCTGGTTTTTCCATTTTGATGGTAGTAGTTTCTTCTGGCTAAGGGACTTTTCTTTCATTGGGCTTTAGATAAAAATGTATGTCCATGATATAGATTCCAAGACTTCCTGGGTCACAGCATTAAATATCCTACTGTCTTCCAGCAGCACTTGGGTGGAGAAATAATCAGAAGACTTTAAAAGTTAAAATATGTATGTGAAACTGCAGACGCATTTATGGAGATGGAGGTGATGAAAATGAAGTCAAAATAGTAAAAATTAAAGTATAAGTGAAAAGTTTGGTTAGAGTCAAGGAGATGAGAAGAAAAGTTCAGGCACCAATAAAGTCCGCATCCCTACAGTGTGGAAGGGGCAGAGAGAAGAGGGCAGCTATTTAGAGAGAGAAAGAATGGAAAGTGAAGAGGATGCCAGGAATGGTTTCAGAAGAAAGAAGCGCTGCGGGGTAGGGGGTGGGGGGGGCGGCGGGCAAGGCAGTGAGCTGTACATGTCAGGCAGCTCAAATGAGTTGCAGATAGGCTGGGTGTTGTGAGGGGATAACTTTTTAAACTGTAGCTATGCTCTCTCTTTTGCATTTTCTATGCACTATTCTGGAGAGCATTCTTTGCCTTGGGGAAGCTGAAGATTGTTAGAGCAGGAATACAAAGTGCAAAGAGGGTGTATTGAGGTGGGAGAGGGTGGAGGAGTAGGGGGCTGGGACTGGAGTGGGGAAGAACAGGACAGAAAGAAAAGCAAGAAAATTTTAAATTAGCTCCTGAAATCTGAAATAGTATCTTGCACGAAGACACACCTCTTAAAAGTAAGACTTTTAAAGACACAACATTTTCCAATTCTTTTAATTATTATCATATCAAGGCGTAGTGGACTTGACCACAGAGGTGCGTACAATCAAAGTCCTTACAGACAGGAAGAAGGGTCTGAGTTGAATTTGTGTGAGAAATCCTGGATCCCTGTGTGACCTGGAGGAGACACAGAATCCCTGCCTGCCCCTGATGAGTGGTACAGGGGATGTAGGATATGGCCAGGAAGGGACTGATCCTGTTGTGGAAGGCTTTGGGGCCGAGTCTGGGCTAGGGACTGGATGGACATCACAACTACATCTTTGAGGTTGTGTGGGCTGGTGGGAGCCAGGGTGGAGCAGGGCCCCAGCTCGACAGGCTGAGAGAGAAGAGCCCCCAAAGTGCACCAGACCCTGTCACTGCCACAACTTTTATGAGACTTCTTTGTAAGCAGCATGCAGAAGAATGGTGACATGGCCTAGGCAGTAGGACAAAGCTCTTTGTAATGATGTTTTTTAAAGACCAGGGGTGATATTTAAACTGATGGGTACTAGTTTTACTGAAATTAATTTTCTAGATTTTTACAGAAATTGTGCTTTGCAAGTAAGTATCTGAAAGTACAGAAGGCATGATATGTAGGACTAGCCAGTGCAGTGGAAAACCACAGTTAACTTAGGGAAATTCCAGGATACATCAGAAGAGTGAGACAAGCATTTTATTCACAACATCAAAGCCCAAGACTATCCAAAAGGAGACATATATTTTTCTGTTTATAACCAGGCAAAGATGCAGTATGTAGATTCCCTGAGTATATGGGTGTTGAGGACCGTTGATTCCTCTTCCTACCCCAATCAGCCTGAAGAGAAAGTTGCTGGGGAAGAACATTTAGCTGATGGGGGAAGAGCTGTTAATCAAGGCCACTCATGAAACATTTACTGTGGACTCTTCTGTGGAAATGTTAACATCCAGTCTGAAGGTGGCGAGAGAGGAAGAAGATAAGAGGAAAATAATTTGAAGATGAAATAAGTCATAGCTTATGCAGGCATCCTCACTGGTAAAAATGAGAGGAGT
Organism: Phyllostomus hastatus; assembly: GCF_019186645.2. Taxonomy (NCBI): domain Eukaryota; kingdom Metazoa; phylum Chordata; class Mammalia; order Chiroptera; family Phyllostomidae; genus Phyllostomus; species Phyllostomus hastatus. The sequence goes on along the minus strand of NW_025333872.1, from coordinate 36,902,364 downwards.
TGACTTAACAATTATCCTGTTCGACACAGTTTTATTTGCTGAGGAAAAATGAGAATCAGTGAAGGAGAGATTCATTCACACATTGGGTCTAACAGCGCTCTCCTTTTGGGTGCACAAGAGCTCTGGAGCTTTGACTGATTCATCAGCCGGAATTGAAAAAAAGAAAAAAAAAGGGAGCAAAAGCACAACTGCAGAACTATGGCAGCCTCGTTTATGGATCACTTGCCCCTTCTTCCCATGGCAGAGATGAGCACCTTGCTGCTTCTGGTCACTGCAGGGCTGTTGGAATTCAATAATCATGAGCCATCTCCTGGACCAGATACAAAACAGGTTCAGGAAAGGGTTAGCCACCCATCCAGTCGAAGGCTGTTGGAAGTTAACATTCATCTGGGCAGGAACTTTCCATGAGGGCAGCTGGAGGTCTACTTTTTTCCTTTTTCTTTTTTTTTTTTTTTTGGCTACATAAATTACATGGCCCATGTTTGTAGGGGGTGATGGGATTTAGTAAATACTCAAGTGTGACAGGTGTTTATTTTGTGTTAAGCTGGGATAATTTGTTATATGAAGTGGTCCTGGAATATAAAAATGGCCTCAGTTCAACTTTCAAACCAAATATTTGCCATTGGAACTAATTAGCAGTTAGGACAATAACACCTAGTACAGGCATATTTTGTGGGAATATTTCAAAAAAATTTATAGTCGTAGGCTCCATGACATTTATTTAACCCTGTTAGCCTGCTTGCAGATAGTAGCCTGTTCTCACTCTGCTAATGGAAAAGGCAAAGGCAGAAAGAGGGCAAATGACCTGCTCTGGACTAGTGGCTTCATGGCACAGACAGGATCTGGTCCCAGGGATCTGACCTTTGAGCCATAGCAGAAGGTGTATTGCAAACACCACCTCCTGTTTGCTGTGATTGATATCTGCAGAAATCTGTGACTTTAAAGACATGATGTTGCATTTATAAATAATACTTGGTTATTTACTCATGGGTTATAGATTATTCACAGGTCATGATTGTGAGTGAAGCCATTGGAGCTGATCCTGCTGCAGTGATTAATATTACATTGATGCATGGGATGGTAGAATAAATAGAGGATGTCAAAAATGAACAGACAGTGCAGACAACTTCTAGAAATGAGGATTTGCCAATCTTTTACACCTTACGGTATGTTAGGGAAGCCTGAGACACAGACAGGGATGGGCAGAAAAATAAAGCTGCCTGTAATGACAGCTGGCTTCTCCTTTGTATAAGGAATAACTGACTATAGTATGAGCTTTAGGACCTGAGAAAGAAGCTTGCATGTACATAATCTCTTTACTCAAATGCTTCACCATGCAGGCATTACATTGAAGGTCTTTAGTTTTTTTTTTTTTCCTGTCATCCAGCTATGGAGAAAACCCACATGCAATATTAACTCAATTTCATCTCACTGTAACACATAAAGATATTTATTGGCAAAACACCTCACGGGGCTGTTTTGTTAGAAAAATGGAGGCCATCTGTGCAGGAGTCTCTAGGTAGCACCTTTCCTCTTTTGTTCTGCAGAATTGCACTGCTTTGTACTCTCTCACTTTCAGCAAAAAAGCAATTTTGTAAATGGTGCACTCAAATGCTCTGATGAAGTTATAACTGATAAAGGCACCGAGACAAAGATGCTGCAGTGAAAAATGGGGCACGTCAAAGAAAACTGATTTGTAATCATAAAATGCGGGCGAGGTGGTATAGAGCAGTGCATGTGCTGCAGGCTGGCAGTTGCCCCCTTCCAGGTCTGTCCACAGCCTGAGGGTACTGCATCTTGTCAGAAATGCTGATGGATGCTAATCCATCAATGCTTGTTCAATGTCAAATTGTATCAGAGGCTTCAGTCTCCTTTTGGACTTGAACAGTTGCCTTCTGGCTGTATCATATCTTCTTTGGTCAAATGAACTTTTATTTTAAAAGTGTCAGGATTTTTTCTCATGTCTCTTTCCCCATGGAACTGGGAGTGTGAACCAATTCTTAAAGCTACAAGTAGTGTTCATTTCTTTTAACAGTTACCTGATAGATCTCTGATGGAAAACTCCAACCACCTCCCAGAAAACACACACTCCAGCGTACTCCATTCAGACTGTGCCTCTTTATCTAGCAGCAATTCTCCCTTCAGTCATGACAGCCAACTGCTTTCCCTTTCCTCTCTGTGGGCGCTTTCCAAGTGCCTTCATCCTGCCTGTGGTGCCCTTTTTCTCCTTCTTTCAGGGATGGAGGGGGTCTTTCCCTCTCAGCAAATTAAACCCTCCTTTAAGCATCAGCTCACAGACCTTTCAATTTCTTACTGTCTGAGACTTTTTAAAGATAATATTTAATATGAAATAACCTGCAAATCCTCCCATGACAAACACCTATAGACTCTGAATAAAATCCCCCTTTAAATGCATAGATGAATTCACAAAACATAATCTCTAGGGAGCGAGTAAATTAAAAAGCTCTTCTGACATTCTAACAGCCACTGCTATTACTGTGTGTGCCTTGGGCAGGGGTGCCAGTAGTCATGATAAACTAGGGGTTTAGATTATAACACCTTGGAGGGATAAATGACAAGGCCAGGGGCCTGAGGGAGGCAGGGATTGGAACTGAGACCCATGTATAAAAGTGGGACTCTCGAAGGCACTACTTTCCTTAAATGAGTGACTAGAAAATAAATCTGCTCACTCACACAAGGAGACTTTAAAAACTAAGATTTAAAAGCTAAGCCTCCTTGCTGGGGGACAGAGTCTCCCCTGGAGAATTGCATAACCACAGGCTATCATCCTGTAGCTCCGTGGTTCAGCTGTATGCTATTCTGAATGATTCATGAACCAACAAGCTGAGGATCAATGGAAGTGGTCACAGGTCAGTGAAACCCATGAGCACCTGGAAACAGCAAATACCCAGCCCAGGCCAAAGACATTTCCCACAGAAATAGACTCTCTGAAGATGAGCTCACAATCTAAAATTACAAAATATTCAAAGACATAATTCACCCTGAACTAGAATCAACAAAGGCACTGAACAGTAGGATCATACCTGAAGAAATTCAGACATAGCATTTATCTGTTAGACTTTACAAAGTATTGTAAGTGTTAAATGTATTAAAATGATTAAAAGATGTACAAAATAAAAAGACATGGATACTAGCAGAGAGATGAGTAGAATCTCTAGAAATTTAAAATGTAATCATTTAAATAAAAACTCAGTGATTATATTAGACAGAATATTAGACACAGCTAAAAAGTGAGTTAATGAACTGGAATATAGATCTGAAGAAAACATTTATAATGTAACTCATAAAATTATGGATGATATAAACTAGGGCTAGATATATAGAATAAACTGAAATTAGACTTATAAACATAAGTCTAATACAAGTTCCAAAAAGGAAGAAACAGAGATTAGAATTCCACTTAAAATGCATTTCTTCTCTGCTATTATTATGCATATATTCATTCACCTTTTCACTAATCCTTCCCTTCCATTTATTCACTCAGTAAACATTTATTTTGTTAGTATATACTTTGTGGGGGGTGGGGGTTGGTATTGTATTATGTGTTGCATACACAGAAATAAAAATCTAATCCCATACTTCCAAAAAATCACTTAATGTTTTGCAATCATCCTTTGAATGTTCAGAAATTCTCAAAGGGAAGAAACTAAAGTTTAGTTAGTATTTCAAGCTGGTTGCCATCTCAGATTCTGCAGTACAAGTAAAAACTGTAAAGCTAACTATTGTGAGGGAAAAGGAGAGATGTGAGAGGGGCATTTGTGTAGGTGAACGAATATATACAAAACACAGCAAGAAGAAAATACATAACTGGCGTGGGCCAGGTTTGAAGTTGCCTTCAGCAAGCATCTCAGATTGTTGGGTTTCTTGATGAAACCTTATTCCTAAGGAATCTGAGCTCTTTTTTTAAATATATATATATTTTATTGATTATGCTACTACAGTTGTCCCATTTCCCCACTTCACTCCCCTCCACCCTGTACACCCTCTCCTACCCACACCCCTCCTTTAGTTCATGTCCATGTGTCATAAGTTCTACATTAATGTAGCTTCTACATTTCCCATACTATTCTTACCCTCCCCCTGTCTATTTTCTACCTACCATCTGTGCTATTTATTGTCTGTACCTTTTTGCCCTCTCTCCTTCTCCCACTCTCCTGTTGATAACCCTCTACGTGATCTCCATTTCTGTGGTTCTGTTCCTGTTCTAGTTGTTTGCTTAGTTTGCTTTTGTTTCTGTTTTAGGTGTGGTTGTTAATAATTATGTCTTTGCTGTCATTTTACTATCCATGTTTTTGATCTTCTTTTTCTTAGATAAGTTCCTTTAACATTTCATAAAATAAGGGCTTGGTGATGGTAAACTCCTTTAACTTGACCTTATCTGAGAAGCACTTTATCTGCCCTTCCATTCTAAATGAAAGCTTTGCTGGATAGAGCAATCTTAGATGTAGGTCCTTGCTTTTCATGACTTGGAATACTTCTTTCCAGCCCCTTGTTGCCTACAAAGTCTCTTTTGAGAAATCAGCTGACAGTCTGTTGGGAACTCCTTTGTAGGCTACTGTCTCCTTATCTCTTGCTGCTTCTAGGATTCTGTCCTTCATTTTTACCTTGGCTAATGTAACTCTGATGTGCCTTGGTGTGTTCCTCCTTGGGTCCAACTTCTTGGGGACTCTCTGAGCTTCCTGAACTTCCTGGAAGTCTGTTTCCTTTGCCAGATTGGGGAAGTTCTCCTTTATGATTTATTCAAATTATTTTCCATTTGTTGCTCTTCCTCTTCCTCTTCTGGTACCCCTATATTTCAGATGTTGGGTCATTTTAAGATGTCCTGGAGGTTCCTAAACCTCTCCTCATTTTTTTGAATTCTTATTTCTTCATTCTTTTGTTTGATTGTTTCTTTCTTCCTTCTGATCCACTCCATTAATTTGAGTCCCAGTTTTCTTCCCATCACTATTGGTTCCCTGTGCATTTTCCTCCATTTCACTTAGCCTAGCCTTCATTTTTTCATCTAATTTGTGACCAAATTCAACCAATTCTGTGAGCATCCTGATCACCAGTGCTTTGAACTGTGTATCTGATAGGTTGGCTATCTCTTGGTTGCTTAGTTGTATTTGCTGTAGAGCTTTGATCTGTTTTTCCATTTGGGCCTTTTTCTTTTTTTTTCTTTTCTTTTTTTTTTTGTCTTGTCGGGCCTGTTACATATAGGCATGGAGCCTTAGGTGTTCACCAGGGTGGGTCAACCCAGTTGCTGGGTTGTGACGCTGTATGTGAGGGCGGGGTCTGAGAGGGAACAATGGTGCCCACTCTGCTCTCTGTTGGATCCCAGTCCCCTTCCCCCAAGCAAACTGGGCCCTTCTGGCACTGAGTCCCATGTGGGTGGGCCTGTGTACATTCCAGAACACTGTGGGTCTCTCCAACAAACTCTCCCATGAGGCTGGGAGTCTCTCCCTGAGTCTCAACCCCCACAAATGTTTTCAATCAGTGTTCGGAGGCCTTATTTCCTGGCACTGGGACCCTGGGCTGCGTGGTCTGTCTTGTTCCCCAGTTTTGCCTGGTTTATCTGTGTGCGAATGTGGGACCACCCCGTCAGCCAGCCGCCTTGTGCACAGTGCCTTACTTCACAAGTGCCACCTCACTGGGTCTGCCTGCTGCCGCCTTGTGTGCTCAGGGCCTGCCAGCCACCACCTGAGTGCCCAGGGTCCACCTGCTGTGATCTTGCATGCCTGGGATGTCTTATGTGCCCAGTGCCATCGTTTTTTGTGCCACAACCCCTCCTCACCTGGCTTCCTGACTCCACCCCTCCTACTGGTCTGGATGAATGTGTCTATTTTAATTCCTTGGTTGTCTGACTTCCATACAGTTCAGTTTTCTGTCAGATCTGGTTGTTATCTTGTTTTTAAATTGTTATCCTTATTTTGGTTGTGTAAGGAGGCACAGTGTATCTACTTGCCAGAAGTCTCAGAATCTGTGCTCTTGATGTCCAATTTACATCTTGATGTTCAATTGTAGGACTCTTCCATTAATTTTTACCTTTTGACTTAATTGAGGCACCTTGGAATCAACTGGGTGCCAGCCACACACGTTCATGCCCCCAATTTGTAGAGTCACTATATTTGCCCTAGGGGACCAGGACCAAACATTTTTGTTGTTGTTTTATTTAGTGTCCCCAGGAGAACTAAATGGACAGATGGCAGTTGCCACCTCCAATTTAGTGGGATTACTGTTAGATCCTTTGCCAGAAGCATTTCTCCTGTGGACATTGAAAACTGTAAGTCAGCAAAGTAAAAAGTCATGGAGAGTGGGAGCAAATATTTTGTGAATGAGTCCTTGGGTATAACTGTAAGAGGGGCTAACCCCAGTCACCCCTTGGTTCCGGGCTCCAGGTCTTCTAGCCATAAATTGAGTCCTCTTCAGAGCACTTACTAGATTCTGAAGGGTAGCATTTCAAGCTCCTTCTCTGAAATGATAGCATTATAATCAACATCAGTGTGAGACACAGATACCCTGCTTATCATCAGTCCTCTGATTCTGTCTCTTCTAAGAGCTTGGTTAACACCTCTTTCAGTCTAAGTAATCAGGATTTTTTTCTTGGGCAATATGGATCAAAAAATGTGCTTAGAGATCTGCCTACTGGGAAGACTTCCCTCCTTCACTTCTCTTCAGCGCCACCCCAGAGTGGGCTTTACTAACATGGTGGTCCACCTCTGCTGCTGTCATCTACAGATTTCTCTCCCATATCACCTAGTCATGGGGAATTTCCCATGAAGTAGCAGAAGTCCTGGAAGTAAGCTGAGGGAAGAAATAGCAGCATATAGCCCCACCAGAAAAGTGGACATAGCCCCACCAGAAAAGTGGACAATGTTATTTTTCAAATGTTTCTTTGAGGATCTTCCTAAGACTGGTCTATGACATACGAACTTCTCCTTGGTAGTAGAGTACATTACTTATAGCCAGTTTTAGGGCTAGCTACCTAAAACTCCAAATTTCTGAGGGTCAACAGTGGTTTCAGATCACAGATGTACTGGGGTTAGCTGGACTGTGGCAAGCAAACTGTTGTTTTACAAAAAGAATAATGGTTACATGTTGGGCTAGCCAAAAAGTTCATTTAGTTTTTTCCATAAATATAAAAGTCACATTTTTCATTTTCACCGATAAATTTATTGATTTGGATATTTTGAGTATGTTGGCTATCTCCCATTATTGGCTTCTAATGGGTAGAGGCCAGGTATGCTGCTAAACATCCTCTAATGCATAAGACATCCCCACAACAAACAATTATTTGGCCAAAATATCAATAGTACCAAGAAACTTTCCAAACCATTTTTGACCCCATTGATAAGTCACAACACCTTCTCCATATACTGCACAAATCTTTTTCTTGGGTTTCAACTGCATTTTTACCTTTCTTGAAATAATAGAGCAGAATATACCAACAATGTTGTATATCTTCTTTCATCTTCAATATTAAAGTGGCTGCACAAAAATTCACCAATTTTGATGAGTTTTTTAAATGCATGCTGATATGACAGCTGTCACAATACAACCTAACAAAATTGTTTTGAATGAAATTAAAGAGAACTAACCACAACCAGAGCCATCGTATGGAAAAAACTAAACAAACTTTTTGGACAAATGCAAAAGAAGACATGGCTTTCTTCTATATTTTGGGGAGTCTTCACTATGACTCTTTCACTGAAATTTGCCACAGGCTTAATACATCATCTTACTCTGTCCAAGGCACTTAATCTGCCATACCATTGAATTTGGTGGGTCATGAGTATCAAAGGGCTGAGCAATTAGCAGTGTAGTTGAAGATTTGAGATTAAGATTCTTCTGTCCTGGGCATTATTAAATCAGACAGAATTTCAGATCATGAAATAAACAAGGTACTCTGGAAATATAGTATATGTAATTTTCAAAATATAAAGATCCTACCAGGAATTGTATTACATGATATTGCAATTTATTTTTAACTTTGGAGGAAATATCTTGTCTTATGCCTGGGTACTGATCTGCCAGAAACTTTGCTAAGCTATCATATCTCTCTAATTTTGTGGAGTATACCTCCCATTTTTTTATGAGCCTATGTCTAACTTGAGCATTGAGGCAACTTTCTCCTTTCTGCCCTTTCAGATTTATTATTATTATCATCATCAATGTGGTGAACTAATAAGTTGTGGACTGGGAAATAGTCAAGATCCCCGAGATCTAACTTGTGGCACAGAATTAAACTACAAACATCACAAAATCCCCCTTTTCTGAAGGAATCTAATGGTTTGTGTTGTTATCTGCTTCTTGAGATTGAAAGAAAAAAAATCACTGGATCAATAGCTGCTTACCAGGGGCCACTGGCTATACTAAATTAGTCCATTAAAAAGATTATACCTGGAAGAGCAGCTTTTGTTGGCTTCATAAACTAAGTCAAGTTATGAAAGTTCACTATTACTTTCTGAGAATTAATGATCTTTTGTATTAACTAAACTAGAGAATTAAATTGGAGATGTTAGAATTACTATCCTGCATTTTTCAGCTTTCAATGGTAGCAGTAATCTCTGTGCTTCTCCTAAGGGTGTAGTATTGCTCTTGACTTACTGTTTTGCATGAAAAGAGAGATGCATAGGCTCCATGTGGACCTATTTTTCTATAGCTCTTATTCTGTGAGCTAGAAACCTAATGGGAGTATTATTTCCAGCTGAATTTATTCAAACATTATGTTCAGGACCTGGGGAAATAACCATGTAATGGGTTGAGGATCACAAGTAACCAATTGAGAGGGAGATTTAGATTAAAATTTTTACCATACTTTATGGCTCTGGGAATGTAATGGATTGAATACGTGTGTGTGTGTGTGTGTGTGTGTGTTGTAGGGTGACAGGTCTTCTCATTGGGAAAGAAAACTAGATTCTGTACAAGATGTAATTTTTGGTATTTTGGGGCTTGAAGGAATGAAGGGAAATTTCAAAAGGTTTAGGGGGAAAAAATAAAAGGAAAAGCTGTGAATTAGTAAACAAGAAACATATATGAAAAGAGGGAAATTCCTTCAAAGTCAGGAACTAAACTGTCACTGCTACCAAGACTCTGTGACTTGGGTGGGTGACAAGGGGGAGTGGGAAGTTGCTAAACCCAAGGGTCCAAGATTAAGCCTAGAAAACCTAAAGGTGGTTTAAATGGTGACAACTTGATAGCTTATCCTGGCTCATGGTATAGGGAAACCAAATCCTCTTTGGTAAAAGTATCCTCATTTTAGGTTCTACTGATTAAGATCAACCAAATATAAGCCTACAATCAAAGATACCAAACATGCAAAGGGACTAGCTGGCATGTGAGCATTAGTACAGAAAACCTACAACAAATTTAGGCCCTCTAAGACTTTGGACTTGGGAATCATAAAAAAATTCTATAAGATAAGGAACATAAATGACATTTATGAAATAGTTAAAGAGATAGAAGATAGTCCTGACTGATGTGGCTCAGTGGACCAAGTACCAGCCTGCCAACTAAAAGGTCACCCACCGTTTGATTCCCAGTCAGGGCACATACCTAGGTTGTGGGCCAGGTCCCCAGTAGGGGGCGTGTGAAAGACAACCTTTCTCTTCTCTTTCTCCCTCCCTTCCCTTCTCTCTAAAAATAAATAAATAAAATCTAAAAAAAAAAGAATGATCAAAATGTGCAAGATACAAGGCAGTATTTTAAATGTCTGGGCATATATTAACAAGTACAAAATACAATTATTACAAATAAAAAATGTAGTCGTTGAAAAACAGGTGGTTTAGAGGACTTCTGGTTAAGATGGAGGCATAGGTAGACACACTTCACTTCCTGCACAATGATAACAAGGATCACAACTAACCTCAAAATTAAAAATACCCAGAACTGCCAGAAAATCAAACTATATGTAAATCCAACAACTAAGGACTTAAAGAAGCCATATTCATCCAGATGGGTAGGAGGGGCAGAGTTAGGGAGCTGTGGCAGAGAGGATGCAGTGTGGTGGCAGTGAGGCAGTGGTGGTGAGGGGCAGCAGTGGTCAGCAGAATGGGAAGTCCTGCATTCATGTGTGATAGATAAAAAATGGGAGATATACCTTGGGAGTGAACAATCCCAGCCCCAGGCCCGACCACACAGCCCAGGGTTCCAGTGCTGGGAAATAAAGTCTTGTAAGTTCTGACTATAAAAACCAGTGGGGGTTGGGGCATCAGAATAAACTAATGGTCTCTCAGGAGAATCCATCTAAAGGGTCCACATGGTCCCAGAACATATGCAAACCCACCCACTCTGGGAACCACTACTGGGGCAGCAGCTGAGGGGTGCTAGTTGCATACGGGAAGGGGTGAAGTGAGTGGAAATGGGGCAAGTATCTAGTAAGAGTCCATTAGCCAGATAGTGGCATTGTCCTCTCTCCATCCCCTCTACCACATACAGAGCCACAAAGCAATGAAGTGGGTTGCACTGCCCTGGTGAATATCTGAGTTTCTACTGTATACAATTTAACAGGTGCACTAAGACAGGGAGTCAAAGCAGCTCTACCTGATACACAGAAATAAACACAGGGAGGTTGCAAATCAAGGAGACAAAGAATTATGGCCCAAATGAAAGAAAAGAACAAAACCCCAGAAAAAGAGCTAAGTGAAATGGAGATAAACAACCTATCAGATACAGAGTTCCAAATACCAGTGATAATAATCCTCAGAGAACTCATTGAGTATGGCAAAAGCATATGGGAAGAAATGAAGGCTACAGTAAGTAAAATAAAGAAAAATCCACAGGGAAGGAAGCCAGGGTTATATCAGTGATTTGGAGCATAAGGAAAAAATAAACAATCAACCAGAACAGAATGAAGAAAAAAGAATTTTTAAAAAGTGAGGAGAGAATAAGAAGACTCTGGGACATCTCCATAGCCACTTGAGTTTCTTCTACCTTTGTTGTGAATAACTGAATCCTCTTCAATAAGATAAATAATGGACAGTTATACTATCCATTTGCAACCTTCTGCTTCCTATTTGGTAACTATTCAAATAAGTTTCCTTTAGTCTCTACTGGGAAAATTGCAAGGTAACAAACAAACCAAGAAGCAAGTAGTAAAAACGTTCATATTTCCATTTCTTTCCCTTGTTGAACATTTGTAAATTGAGTGTGGAGAATCAAGTTAAATGATCATGCCTTTGAGGTGCTAGACTGTAGGAACACTGATAACAGTTGAGCAAGTCCAAGATTTTTCAAATGAAAGATTTCACATAGCTGAAAAGTTTCCTGGTCAGCAATGTTTGCTTTTCCAAGTGTCAGACATAAGAAATGTCTAAACCTGTAGAGAATTTTTAAAAGAGTTTGAGCTAAACTGATGCCTTATGCCAGGGAGCAAGATTTTAAAAGCTCCAGAGAATAACAGTTGTGCAGCTTTTTTCATACATTTGAAATTAGGAGGGAACATAAGGAAGATTACATGGAGGTGGGACAAAGCAAGACAGGAATTGGGGTACAAGATAGTTAACAAGATTCTGTGCTCTCTTGAGGGTCATTACATCTTATTTTAAAAGTGTATTAACCTAGATGCGCAGAAACAATGGACAGGGCTTACTTAAGGCAAAGATGAGCCTGTTAGTAAATAAGTTATATGCCTGGCATGTGACTACCCACCATGACCTGCCTAGTTAGGAATTTATGATCAGATCACCCTGTGAGGTTATTTTCCATAGAACTCCTTTATTTGTGCACACAAGCATCTCCTAGCATAATACATTACTAACTACACCCCACTCCTGAAGAACGTGCCGACCTCCTCTACTACATGAATGTATTAGTCCTTGTATTAGTTTTCTATTGCTGCATAACAAATTGCTACACATTTAGAAGCTGAAAACAACACACATTTATGAGTGTGAAATTCTGTAGATTGGACGTCTGGATGAGTTCAACTGAGTCCCTATGCTTAAGGTCTCACTAAGTTAAAGTCAAGGTGTTGGCTGGGCTGGGTATTTTTGTGGAGAACCTGGGAAATATTCTGCTTCCAAACTCACTCATATTGTTGGAAGAATCTAGTTCCTTGGCTATCAGAAAGGGGGTGCATCTAAAGTCTGCTTGCATTCCTTCTTATCAGGCTATCTCCAGCTTTAAACCAGAAACTGTACATTGAATCCTTTCCATGCTTTAAGTTTCTCTCACTTCCTCTTATGCTATTGCTTGGAAAAATCTCTGATTTTAAGGGCTCACATGATTAGTTCAGGCCCACCTGGGTATCTTCCTATCTTAAAGTCAACTATGCCATACAACATAATCACAGCAATGATACCTGATCATATTTATAGTTTCTGGAGATTAGGGCCTTATACTGTTCACTGTCTCAGTGCCCCCTCCAATTCATATTTCTCCCAAATTCAAAACATACCCATTTTGTTTCAAGATGTCTGAGGATCTCATTCTGTTATAGCATCTCAAAGTTGAACAATCTGTTTAATTGGTGGGCAGTGTGGAACCAGTGAAAGGTTTTGAGCATTGAAGTTATACAATCAGAATTGTTCTTCAAAAGCTTAACCTGTGCAGAAAGAGCATTTCACAAAATCTGACAGTGTTTCATGATTTTAAAAAAACCACTCAACAACTTAAGAATAGAAGGGAATTTTCTCAACCTAATAAAGCCCATCTGTGAAAAACCTGCAGCAAAAACCATACATGCTGATAGTCTGGCAGCTTTTTCCCTAAAATAAAATATAAAATAAGGATGTCTGTGCTCACCACTTCTATTCAACATGGTTATGGAGGTTCAGAGAAGGCAATTAGGCAAGAAAAAGAAGTAAAAGTCATCCACATTGGAAAGGAAGAAGTAAAGAGAGCTATCTCCATTTGAAGAGAACATGATTTTGTATGTATAAAATTGAAGGAATCCAGTAAAATTGTTAGATAAATGAGTTCAGCAAGGTGGTAGGATACAAAACCAATATACAAAATTTAATTGTATTTCTATACTCTAGTATTGAAAAATTCTAAAATGAAATATGTAAATAAGTCATTTACATTAACATCAAAAAGAATAAAATATCTAGAAATAAAATCTACAAAAGAAATGTAAAATTTATACTCTAAAAACTAGAAAACACTATTGGAAGAAGTTAAAGAAGATCCAAATAAGTGGAAAGACATTCCATGTTCATGGATTTAAGACTTAATATTACAATACTCCTAAAATTGATCTACATATTCAATGGAATCTCTCTCAAAATCCCAGCCAGGTTCCCCCCGCCCCAAAATTGAAAAACTGGTTCTAAAATTCATATGAAAATGCAAAGGACCCAGAATAACCAAAATAATCTTGAAAAAGAGCAAAACTGGAGGGCACATTTCCTGATTTGAAACTTACCACATAGCTAGCTGCAGTAATCAAGACTGTGTGGTTCTGGCTTAAAGATGTATACACACAGATCAATGGAATGCAATTGTGAGTCCAGAAGTAAACCTTCATGGTCAACTGATTTTCAACCAGGATACCAAGACAATTCAATGAAGAAAGACTAGTATTTTCAACAAAATAATAGTATTTTCTTATTCCTTAAAAAATCAAAGGCATTTTTGTATACCACCAATGAAACAGCAAAAGCAGAAATCAAGAAAAAAAATCTCATTTGATGTAGCAAAAAGAAAAATACAATACCTAGGAATAAACCTAACCAGGGAGGTAAAAGACCTTCACTCAGAAAACTATACAACACTGAAGAAAGAAATTAAGGAAGACACAAACAAATGGAAACATATACCGTGTTCATGGATTGGAAGAATTAACATCATCAAAATGCCCATACTACCCAAAGCAATTTACAGAGTCAATGCAATACCTATTAAAGTACCAATGGCATATTTCACAGACATAGAACAAACACTGCAAAAATTTATATTGAACCATAAATGACGCCTGAGAGATGCTGCAATTTTGAGAAAGAAGAGCAAAGTAGGAGGGATCACAATACCTGAAACCAAACTGTATCACAAGGTCACAGTAATCAAAACAGCCTGGTACTGGCATCAAAACAGGCACATGGACCAATGGAACAGAACAGAGACCCCAGAAATAAATCCAAATCTCTACAGTCAATTAATATTCAACAAAGCAGGCAGCAACATAAAATGGAGTAAAAATAGCCTTTTCAACAAATGGTGTTGGGAGAACTGGACAGCTACATGCAAAAAAATGAAACTTGAGCACCAACTTACACCATACACAAAAATAAATTCAAGGTGGATAAAAGATTTAAATATAAGCTGTGACACCATTAAAGTCCTAGAGGAGAACATAGGCAGGAAAATCTCAGATATTTCACACAACAATATTTTCACTGTTATGTTCCCTAGAGCAGGGACATAAAGGAAAGAATAAACAAATGGTATCTCATCAAAATAAAAAGCTTCTGTACTGCTAAAGAAAACAGTATTAAAATAAAAAGAGAACCAACCATATGGGAAGACATATTTGCCAATGATACCTCAAACAAGGGTTTAAGCTCCAAAATATATAAAGAACTTACATGACTCCACTCTAAAAAGGCAAGCAACCCAATTAAAAAATGGACAAAGGACTTGAACAGACATTTCTCCAAGGAGGACATACAGAGGATCCAGAGACACATGAAAAGATGCTCAGTATCGCTAGCTATCAGAGAGATGCAAATTAAAACCACAATGATGTATCACTTCACACGGGTCAGAATGGCCATCATAAACAAAGCAACAAACAATAAGTGTTGGAGAGGTTGTGGAGAAAAGGGAACCCTAGTGTCCTGCTGGTGGGACTGCAGACTGGTACAACCACTATGGGAAACAGTATGGAATTTCCTCAGGAAACTAAAAATGGAACCACCTTTTCACCCAGCAATTCCACTGCTAGGATTATATCCTAAGAACCCTGAAACACCAATCCAGAAGAACCTTTGCACCCCAATGTTCATAGCAGCACAATTTACAATAGCCAAGTGTTGGAAGCAACCTAGGTGCCCATCAGTAAGTGAATGGATCAAAAAACTATGGTACATTTACACAATGGAATTCTATGCAGCAGAAAGAAAGAAGGAGCCCCTACTCTTTGCAATAGCATGAATGGAACTGGAAAGCATTATGCTAAGTGAAATAAGCCAGGCGGTGAAAGACAAATACCACATGACCTCACCTTTAACAGGAACCTAAACAACAAACAAACAGACAAGCAAAATATAGCCAAAGACACTGAAATAGAGAATGGGTTGACAGTGACCAGAGGGGAGAGGGGAGGGAATTTCAGGGGAAAAGGGGAAGGGTTTTCAGGAACAAGTATAAAGGGCACATGGACAAAATTTAGTGGGGTGGAAATGGGAGGGAGGTGGGGAGGTTTGGAGGGGTAGGCTGGAATGGGAGTAAAAGACAGAAAACTGTACTTGAACAACAATTAACTAAAAAAAAAGAAAAAAAGATAATAGTGAAAGTTGCGCAAGTCTGTGAATATACTAAAAACCACTGAATGGTACACTTTAAAAGTGTGATGTTTATGGAATGTGACTTGTATCTCAACCAAGTTGTTACTAAGATAAAAAAAACAAAAAGTTTAACCTGGCATCAGTCTATGAGTGGATTGGGGTGGATGAAGGAAATAGAACAACAAGTTAATAGACTGTTCATTGACTCTTACTTAAATTCAGTGACAGTGATTGTAAAGGGGGAAAAAAATGAAAGACTCATATCCAAAATTAGACTTCAAGGATGTATCAGCTAAGTGGCAAGAGGAATGAGAAAGAATGAATGGACTTTGTTTCTGGGTAACTTGGAGAATGGTTTTGCTTTGGAGAAATAAGTGAGAGGCTGGCAGGCATGGGGGTGGGGAGAGGCAATGTGATGTTGGGTTTGGAGACCCAAGTGGAATGTGAATAAGTCAAAGCTATTAAGTACCCTTACTTAAAACAACAGCTAGCTTTTATGTAGACCTTGCTATGTACCAAATACTATGGTAAGCACTTAGCATGATCCATTCAATTTAACCCTTACAACAACTATAAGGTATGGACTATAAATATCTCCATTTTACAAATGAAAAAACTTAGGCACTGAGAAGTTAAATAATTGCACAAGGTATAATATGAACTTAAACTCTTAATTTCTGTACCCATACAGCCTTTCTAGACAACAGACAGAAACGAGTCATGATAAATAATATTAATTTCTTCAGTTCACAATTATTATTCATTAATTGCCTATTAACAAACCACAAACAAATCATCATAAAGTATTTTAATCTTAATTTACATAACTTGATTTTGGAATCTATTAAAAAATGAAACCTGCCACCTTGATGAAAAATAAACTGTTACTGTGGGTGTTTGGCACTTCAGGCAGATGTGAAGGACAAGTTTTAGAGGAATTGCCGAATCAGCCAAGAGCAAGACTGGTGTCTTCTCATATCCCTTCTGAGACATTTGCATCCTTTGTGAAAGAAATTCTGCTCTGTTGGACTCCCTGTGATTTCTGTAATGTATGCAGAGGATTATCTTTCTGGAGAACTTGAGATTTTACTTCTACTAGGCATTATTAGTTTTGCAGCTATCTTTCTGGAATAATTCCTAAAATTTAATTTGCTAAAGTAATTGTTTTTCTAATAATAGTGGCTCACTGTATCCCTCTGATATTTAAAATTACTTACCTTTATCCCTCACTATGAGATAATTATATTTCCTTTACCTCCTTTGTCAAAAGGAGGTTACACTGTCTGGCTCATTTTCCTATGAATGAAGGGTTGGGGGAAGGCAAGTAATGCATAGCCTGCTGACCTTTGCAGGGCTGTGTAAGGGCATGCTTTGGGCCTGGACCATTTCCTTATGTGGTGATAATAAGCCCTTCACAGCCTGTGCTGGGCATATTGCCTTCTCTGGGAATCTCTTCCCTGTTCTGGGTTTGATGTGCGTTTCTTTGTTCTGCTTAAAGTGTGTGCATATGGCACCCCACTGCTATATAGGTTCCTAGCAGGGAGAAAAACACCTATCACACAAGAGTGGTTAGTGCAGACCTGTGTCAGCTGTGGGGCAAGACACACTGACCCTGTGGGATGGAATCTCACTGTTGAAGTTGATCTTACTCTGTCTCTTCTCCAGGTGACTGAAGTGTTGCTCCCTCCAGTTACTGGGGGAGTTGTGTCTTTCTTCACAACTCTGACACATGCACACCATGCAGTAGGTTGCTATCCTGGCATTGCTGCTCCTTGTGGTGGGATCCTCCATGCAGTGGGACTCTGTCCCTGAAAGTAAATGACCCCCAGGAGTCACTTACTTAATGAGGGCCAAAACAATTCCCTGCCTGAAGATGCAAAACACCAAATGCTAAGATTATTAGGCTGATGTCAAGCCTTCAAGAGTTAAAAATCAAACTCCAATAGCAATGTTTTTTAAATATTGATAAACAAAAAGAAAAGCTGCTTGTAATCCCATCACTAAAACACAATCACTGATGAGGTTTTGGGGCTTATCTTTCTAGTTTTTTTCTTCTTATTTTAAAATATACTTTAAAAAAGTTTTATATTTACAGAAAAGTTGCTAAGGAAGTATAGAGATTTTCATATACCCTTACCTAGTTCTCCTATTATTGATATTTTGCATTAGTATGGTATATTTGTTATAATTAATGAAGAAATATTGATACATTATTATTAACTAAATAATATACTTTATTCAGAATTCCTTAGTTTTTACCTAATGTCCTTTCTCTGTTTCAGGATCTGATCCAAGATGCCACATCATATTTAGTTGTCATGTTTCCTTAGGTCCTTCTGGGCTGTGACAGTTTCTCACCTTTTCTTGCTTTTGAAGCAGTACTGGTCAGGTATTTTGTAGAATGTTCCTTAATTGAGACTTGTGTGCTTTTTTCCTCTCATGATTAGACTGGGTTTCGGGTTTTCAGAAAAAATACCACGGAAGTAAAATTCCATTCTGATCTCCATATAAAAAGGGTACATATGTATATAGCTTATCAATGTGGATGTTGACCTCAATTGCCTGGATGAAGTCATGTTTTCCAATTTTTCTGCACCACAAAGTGACTCTTTTCTCTTCCCCTCCCCATACTGTGGTCTTTGGAAGAAAGCTTCTAGGCATAACCCAAACTATGGAGTCGGGAGTTATACTTCACCTCCTTGAGGGTGGAGTATCCATATGAATTATTCAGGATCTTCTGCATGGGAAATTTGTAGGTATGTCTGTATATATATCAGTATGAAGTCTGGATATGTATTTTATGCTTTGAGTTATTATCCAATCCTGCTCTATTTTTTAAAAAAATATTTTTTATAGTGAAAAGTCACGATTTTGCTATTGAGTGCCACCTATTGTGCTTTGACTCATATTTCCTATGAGCAAATTGAAGGGTTTGAGGACGCCCACCAGAGTACTGTACAGAATATGGAACCCTTCAAGAATTGGTGTGTCATCCTTGCTCAGGGGCCATGCTAATTGTCTCTGTGTCATTCCAATTTTAGTACATATACTGCCAAAGTGTGAGCACTGCTTTATTTTCTTGCTCAAATTTTTCAAGCTTTGACCATTAGGATCTCTTTCAGTTGGATTTCATGTTCTTGTGCTTTGACATGCCTCCACAATGGTAAGTCGTTCTTGTTTGTTTGAGTACGTTCTTACTGTCTGGTGTTACACAGTAAGAACCAGATGGTCTGGGTTCATCTTCACGGCCTGGGTTCTAATCACCCATTTCTCCAAGGAGCTCTGGTCCTTTTCTTAGAAACCAAGCTCTGGGTGTTAGATGTGCTCATTGATTTTGGGGTATCAGTGCTTTACTCCCTTTCAGATAACAGCAAGGACATAATGGCTCAGTTCTAGTATACATGTATAGCAGAATGGAAATGTTAAGAGGTACACCTCTGGGGAACAACTTCATTAACTAGAATATAGTATTTATATGCAATTTCTTTTGCTTTTAATCTTCTTGTTTTCACTCATTTCTGAAATTACTTAGTCAACACCATTCCCCCCAATACTTTCAGTGAAGTTGTTTCTTACACTGATGATACAGTTAGGTTCTTTTGTCATGTTCTACATTCCCTGTTGGGATGCCTAAGACCTCCTAAGTGATATTTCAAAATCATTGCATGTGCTGAGGTTTACCCTTTGTGCTGTAAAATTTCATGGGTCATGACAAGTGTATTACAAATTCACCATTGCAGTTTCATATAGAATATTCTCGCCCTGGCTGGCGTAGCTCAGTGGATGGAGCGCGGGCTGGGAACCAAAGTGTCCCAGGTTCGATTCCCAGCCAGGGTACATTCCTGGGTTGCAGGCCATAACCCCCAGAAACCGCACATTGATGTTTCTCTATCTCTCTATCTCCCTCCCTTCCCTCTCTAAAAAATAAATTAAAAAAAAAAAAGAATATTCTCACTGCCCTAAAAATCCCCTGTGCATCACCAATCAACACTCCTACCCTCCCTCCAAACTCTGCTAACAACAACTGGTCTCTTTAGAATTACTTTTTTTTTTCAGAATGTCATAATTGGAATCACATGGTATGTTAGCCTGTTCAGACTGGCTTTTTTTTCACTTAGCAAAATGCAGTTAAAATAATTCTCTTTTTTAATGGTTTGAAAGCTTATTTCTTTTTATTACTGAATAATATAGTCCACATTTTGTCCCTGAATAATTATACCAAAATTTGTTTATCTACTCAACTTTTAAAGGACAAGTAGGTTGCTTTTAATTTTTACTTGAAAGTAAAGAGTTGCTGTAAGATTTCACATGCAGGCTTTTGTGTTGATAAGTTTTGAAATCATTTGAATATGTACCTAGGAGTGCAAGAGACTGCCAGACTCTTCCAAATGGCTGTACCATTTTGCATTCCCACCAGCAATGAATAATAGTTCTTGCTGTTCCACATCCTCAAGAATAATTGGGATGGTTAGTTTTGGGGGGTTTTAGCCATTATAACAGCTGTGTAGTTGTGTTTCATTATTGTTTTAATTTGCAATTTCGTCAAGATAACTAATATTGAGAATCTTTATATATGCTTTTTTTCCATTTATCTTGTTTGGTGAGGTGTCTGTTCAGATTTTTGTTGCAATTTTTGGGGGTAGTCTCCTTTCCTATTTTTGTGTTTTAAGAGGTTTTTTCATATTTTGGATACAAGTCTTTTATTGGATGTGTTTTGCAAATCTTTCCTCCCTTCTCTGTGGTTTGTCTTTTGATTTTCTTAACAGTGCCTTTGAAAGAGCAGACTTTTTGAATTTTAATAAAGTCATGCTTTTTTCTTTCATGGATCATAATTTTGGTGTTGTGTCTCAAAAGTCATTTAAGGCCACAGATTTTCACTTCCATTTTTTTATGCCTATCTATTCTATCAATATGAAATTATACTACATATGCTATATTGTAATTAATAAAATATGTGAACTTTTTCATGTTGTTAAATATTCTTCTACATTATTTTTGTATTGATTAAGTATTCTTTTATATAGATATACCGGTAAGCATTAAATGAACACTCTAATGTTGAATAATGTATTTTTAGGTTTATTGAATCATTGTAATATACATATATTTTTAGATTTACTGAATCATTATAATATACATATTTCTGAGAAGATGTTCTAGATTTAAACTTGTTGTACTAAATAAGGGGTGCTTAGTCTCTGGATTGAAGTAAAGACTTTATCCTTTCTTTTCTCCTTTTACCTTCCTGCCACAAATATTTAATGAGTCTATGCTATGTGTGGGGTCATCAGAGATTCACTCCATTAACCTCTGGGGAAACCTCTGTGAACTCGAGTCTCTGTTCTTACATAAGCTACATTCTGGTGGAATAGTTTTAAAATAAACAAATCAATAATATTATTTCTGATAGTAATCATTATAATTAAGGATATAAAGGAGCTAAAGTGGTAGTGATAGACTAAGTGTCCTGAGACTCAAGACAGGGCAGAGAATAATACATTAAACACTGATAGGTTGGAAGAGGATGGTGTCAGGGGAATAAAAATTTTGCTGACATTTTTGAACTGCTTTAGTGGGAATAAAGGAAGGGGGGCAGAAGGTTAGAGAGAGTAGAGAGAATGAATCAAAAGAGGTGCACTTCTAAGTGATGAGATGTCTCCAGTGTGAGTGTGAGAAGGAGTAAGTGATATGACAAAGGCCACAATCAGTAGAACTTGGAGGAACCGTGGGGCTAGGGTTCTGGATGGCCTTCTACATGAAGTCACACAGGAAGGACAGGATGTACTTGGAGTGTTGAGGAAGAATTTGAGCCAGGTCAATTCATATTCAGGGTGAGGTAGCGTGACTGGAGATGAAAACTGACAGAGATGAGGAAGAGTAAAAATGGTATAGACAAAAGGCAGGGTCCTAAACCAAGCAAGGCTACACAAAAGGAAAAAATACTAGTCTGGAAGTGGCATGAGTGACTAAAGAAAATTCCAACCCCACTACTAAACCCTTATGCATAGATTAAGAAAATGAGGTAGAACAATCTCCTAGCCTGATGATCTTCAGAAGCAACACTCTTAGGGGAGACAGATTTTAGCCGGGACACAAAAGATAACAGGAGAGTCATGTGAATAAAGGATGGAGGAAAGCTTGTTTCTGTGGAAAAATGCAGAGCACATGTCAGGTCAAGTGGGGGCCATTGCTGGGAGAGGGTGCAAGGAAAGCTTTACTGTGGTAATAACGGGTATAAACAAAATTGTAGGCAGTTGCTGATATTTGGAGGAGAACAGAATAGTGTAAATACCCTCAGGCACTTCAGAAATAGTCAAATAATTGATTAATTAGTTACAACTCATTCAGATTTTATTTAAAGCAATTGTCTCAAAAAAAATGTGTCTAATTGTAGTGCCTTCCTCTACTCCCTGGTAGTGTATACCTGAAAATAGTGAAACTATATTTCTTTAAGTATTCTTATTGTGGACTGAATGCTTGTGTTCCCAGTTCTCCATCCCAATTCATGTTAAAATGGATGTGATGGTATTAGGAGGTGGGGCCTGTGGGAGGTTGTAAAGCTGAAGCCCTCCTGAATGGAATTAGTGTTCTTATCAGACTCCACAGAGCTCCCTCCCCTTGTCTACCACGTGGGCACACAGTGAGAAGATGGGTGTCTTTGAGCCAGGAAGTAGTGTCTCACCAGATACCAAATCTGTTGACAACTGGAACTTGGGCTTTCCAGCCTTCAAAACTCTAAGAAATAAACGTTATTTAAGCCACCCAGTCTGTAATAATTTTGATATTTGTGCCTGAAGGAACTAAGACAATGCTTAATAATTAAAAAAAAAAATCACCCTGTTACCTTCTCCTAACAGCATGTACCTGCTTCTCCCTTCTCCAATAGCCACTTGGCTTGGCCTTGGCTCTAAATAGAAATAATTCTTTCCTATCTTCTGTGTTTTCTACTCATATCCCAGTATTTCTTGTGCTTCCTCTCCTCTTCTGTGATGTCTCTGGCAATGTGGGAGGAGGACTCTGGGACCTGAAGAGATGGCTAACCTCACTTCCATGGGGAGGGACTCTACATGACCTAGCCCAAGGAAAGGACAGGTCATTCTTTCCCCATAACTGGAAATAGCAGGCATTTTTTCTCTCTTTTTAACCTATAGAGGTTTGTTTGTTTGTTTGTTTTACTATAAAGGTCCCCCTCATCACATAGAAATGATAGATATTAAGCCATTTCTGAATGCCTGTAATCATCCTTTGGGATCACTAAATGTTACTCTAGTGTAAGGGAAGTGATAACTGCCATAAAAATTTGCCTCATTATGTGGAAATCATTTTGGACTTGAAAGAATCTGAATCTAAATGCATAGTTGTTGTTATAAGGTTATTATGTAAGGAAAAGTTACACATCATAAATTTATGTGTTATGAAGCTCTTTGTCTTAAAAAAGAATATAACACTAAATATAGTTAAAATGTATAAATAAAATAAAACAGATAAAATAATAATTATGAATAGTTTTTTTAAAAATAAGCTAAATATTTAAAAATAAATAATTATTAGAAAATACATCAAATATATAAATAAAATATAATCAAAATCATTAAGGAATCTATTATATGTACTTAGAATAATATTTTGAAAAAAATTTAGGAACAACATATTACAGCCAAAGATTAAGATGTCAGCTAGTGATTATTTAGAAAGGGTTTTTTTCCAATTATATTTAAATTAGTTATCAAGAGTTTGGTATAAGTGCTATAAATGTATTGTCACTATATATATATATATATATATATATATATATATATATATATACGGCCTTTTTTCACTAAAAAATCTTGCTTTCAACTGAAAAGCTACTAGTCTTCTTAGTAACATAAACCTTGAGAGAGGTTAACCCTTGTCTCAGAGAAGGGGAATAAAGCCCCTTAACAAATACAGACACTTCACATGTGAATGAGAACTTAGGATCTGGGAATAAAGGTTCAGGCTCAGCTGGTCAGGAGAAAAACTCCAAGTTGAGAGAAGGTAGAAAAAATTAGAATTATCTGAACAAAAAGTGATTTGTTAAAATGGACTCCCTATTTTAAAAGGAGAAAGGGAGTAGCAAATTGAACTGTAAATATTTCAAAGTTTATGTAGGAGAATTCTACGTATTTGATATTTTCTTTTGACTTGAAAGTTAAAAATACCTTTTTTGTGGGTGACAGTGTCCCAGAAAATGATACAGTTAACAAGCATACTTATGATGATGTGTTGTGATATCCATCATGACTCAGAAAGTTGACTCAGAGTCTTGACTCTATTGGCCAAGGGGGTAATCAGCCAATTCAGGTGTCTCCATATAACAGTTTTGTTAAGACTAATTGAACTCATACTCAGGAATGAAAATTACATAAATTATATATATAGAGTCATAAATAGTTTGAAACTGAGACTTGACTGAATGCATTGTGTGAAATGTGTAATTCCTTCAAGTAATTGTCTGCCTCCAGTGATATACATAGGCTGAGGAATCTGGAAACAACTATAACAACCTAGTTTTGTGACTTCTTGACTTGTTCAGATACGTATGGACATGTCTTTTGAATAATAAGGGTAGAAGACAATGGAATTCAGGTTTCATGCAGCAACATTAGAAATAATGAGGCCCGAAAAAGTTGTAATTTCAGATATGATAATGTTACACACAATTCTTCTCAAGCCAGTAAGAATGCTACTTGGAGGGAACATTTGCATTCTTACTTTAGAAAGTCTACTGAACTCTCAAGACACCAGGAAATGAGAGCACTTCAGGGATCTGTCCTTAACATAGCAGAAGCTAATGGGATATTGTTAGGATTGCATGGGAAACAGTTCTGAACAACAAAGGCCAGCGGACCTCTAGACTGTGATCGGCCCAGGCAATTGGCTCTGGATTGCTGATCACAGATTATATGATTAGTTTTTGCCTAGTAACCCCAGGAGTGACTTTGCGATGCTGCAGATATCAGTATCTCTAATTCTAGTGTTTTGCGAACATACTACTTCTTTTGGATCAGCATTCTACACACTATGGTGGTGATAGCTGGAGGTTAGGGGCAGTGGCAGAAGGCGTAAATCTTTTTTGGCTGGAATTGCCTCTCCAGGTGATACTTGCTATGTGACACCACTAACCACCATTAACCACCCCCTACCTGCAATGCCTCAGGAATAGTTCAAGAGCATTCTGTTTAACTATTTCATGTCTTTGGTCACACAGACTGATCACTTTGGGGACCTGAAACAGTTTTAAGAATTTGGCTCTAACCTACTTAGCATCCTGTGGTGTTTTTACAGATTTGATCTTTTAGTGCATCCAGAGAATTATTAGTTCCCAGGGATGTTATAAGGTTCTCCCTCTAATTTTGTGAATCACTTGACTTAACAATGTTGAACAGATTCCTTTACTGAAAGACTTTTCAGGGTCATTAATATGCTAATGTCAATTGGAAAAAAAGAGAAAATGATATAGTATTCACTGCGTCACAGATTTATTTGAATACTTCTCACAGAATACTTATTAACACCATTTTCTCACATAATTCTTATTAATAACCTGGAGGACAGTACTGTTCCAGAAAGTATAGTTTGAGAAATATAGTTTTACAGAAATTTAAAAACCTTAGCCTGACCTTTTGAATTAAAAAAATTCTATCAATCTTTGGCAGAACTGAGCTATTATATCTAGGTGAAATTCCAACTTCATTAACGAGATTTTATTAACCAAATAACCTTTCTGAGCCAATGGGGACAATCTGTCACCTCCTGTTTTTAAATTTCCAGACAACCCCCTTGGGAATTAACATTTAGTTCACCGTAAGAAAAACAAATTCTTTTCAGTGGAAGGAGTCCAGCTGCTTTATTATATAGTCATAGTTACATGTTTTTCTTATCTTTATTAATTTTGTTTTTAAAAAGAGCTAAAATAATAATAACAATGACTAGATCTTACTGTTGTGTTTTAAAAATGAATTTTATAGCCCTGGCTGGCGTAGCTCAGTGGATTGAGCGTGGGCTGCGAACGAAAGTATTGCAGGTTTGATTCCCAGCTAGGTCACATGCCAGGGTTGCAGGCCACGGTCCCCAGCAACTGCACATTGATGTTTCTCTCTCTCTCTCTTTCTCCCTCCCTTTCCTCTCTAAAAATAAATAAATACATCTTTTTAAAAAATGAGTTTTATTATAATTAGATATAGTAGAATAGTCATTTTCCAGGAGGATAATTGTCTGAATCAGCTCTTTCTCCTAATCAAATACAGGAGCAAACAGCCAAGGCCAGCATCCCTCCTGCTTGTGATGGTGGGATTTGCCAGTGAGGGCTCTTGGATGCATGTTCTCAGATGCAGACAAAGAATGCAGTTTGAACTCTCTGTGCTTTAAAGTTCACATGGACTGAGGTAGCTGGGATCATGGGTCTCCAGCTGACAGAATCTTATGTCCTCCTGGTAATTGTGGTTGGGACACAATTATTTCCAAGGTATATGCTTAATGTAATATATGCTATAAAGAAGGGCAAACATGAGCATATGTTTTCTGACTGGTAGATAGGCTCTGCTTGCAGGTACACTTTTAAGGTAGTGTTTGTGAACCCCGACAGTGGGTCTTCGAACCTCGTTACCTGTGGTATCCAGCAAGTAATTAGTTCTTAGACATTGACACAAAGCAATACAGTACCAGTTTTTGCATAATCTCCTTAAAACAACAGATTAAACATAATAATACTTAATCTAAATATTTTTAAAGCACTCCTTAGAACAGTATACTTTTTGCTTTTATGAAATAATACTAGGTAATTGGATATTGTATTAGCTAGCATGGGCTAGGTTTGTTGTGTTAACACACAACTCTGAAATCTCAATGGCCTACAATGCAAAGATGTATTTTTTATCCACATTAACAGTATATACAGGTCCATTCTGGGTAAGCTATGATTCTGCTCCCTATGATCTTTCCTCTGGTCAGGGTGGTGCAGTAGCCTCTTTCTGGGTTATTACCAGTTTTGTGACAGAAGGAAAAGAGACACCAAACCATGTGCTGGCTCTTAAACTTTCTGTCTAGAAATGACATTTGTCATTTTGATACTGGTTAGTAGCTAAGAACAAATCACAAGTCCGAACCTGATACCAGAGGTGTGGGAAAGTATAGTCCTTCTCTAGAGAGGAGCAGTGAAACTTTTTGAACAAGAATGCAGACTATCATGGGGCTCCTGAGGTTGTTTTAGAGCGCTGTGGGTTATAAAGGGTACAAGAGAAGACTTAAGGGAATTCATTAGTATTCTAGAAGCTTTCTTGGTGCCAACTCTCAGTATAGAGGCTGTTGACAGTTCAGTACCTCACTTCTCCAACACACAACACTCCTGTCGATGCTCCAGAGTGTTCTAGCTCCCTGAGATAAGTTCAGAGGTATTTGGTTTGGTCCAGAGAGCACTAGAACATGAACTTTGCTTTAGAGGTTTTCTGGACCTCCACGACAACTATGCAACCTGGAAGGGGATGGAAGGCCAGCCTTGAAGGGACAGCAACATCCAGATGTCAGCATGGTCTGCCTTTTGCCGTGGTTCCTCCCCTGACCCACATCTACATTAGTGAAGGGATATGTGGTGATGAAGACCCAAAGGTGCTCTCATAGAAATATAAACTTTGTGGACAACCCAGAATTCCTGAGCTCATGAGGAAAGGAAAAAGTAGGCTGAGCGAACATGACACTATTTCATCCAGAACCATTATTTTATCCAGAGTATTCCATTTCTACTTGTTTACACAATTGGGGACCCCCATAAGATTGAGTTTGTAAATAGGGATCCCCTGGAAAGAGCTTGAAACCACAGCTTTACAGAGGATGAAAGCAGGTACTTGAATTAGTTAAGTATGTGAATAAAATTTAAGGAATTTCCTATTTATAACTTTAGAGCCTAGTTCATTAAAAGAAGATTATGTACATTTCCACCCATATCTTTAATCTTTAGGGTTAAACCCATCTCCTTTAGCCTATCACTGGTAGTGGTCTGGAACAGCTCAGCAGCCCTTGGTGTGTGTCAAAAGCAGCATGGAGTTTATCCTTCCTGCTTCTCTCTCAAATCTGCAAACACTTCTTTTGGGATGTTTAGGTACACACACACACACACATTTCTATTTACATATGTATATATATTTCTATTTATATATACATATATATGCTTTTATATATTATATAAGTACACTTATATTTATTTTGAAGCAGCCACAAGCTTACAGAAAATTTTCAGGTCCATTTCAAATTGTTTTTCCCCTCAAATAATTTGAGAGGAAGCTAGTAACCTAATACCTCATCACCCGTTACTTAATTATTCATTTTTTTTACAAACAAGGGCATTTTCCTACATAACTACAATATAACCATTGTATTAGTTTGCTAGTGCAGCCATAGCAAAACACCACCAACTGGGTTGCTTAAACAACAGAAATTTATTTTCTCACAGCTCTGAAGGCCAAAAGTCTAAGATCAAGGAATTGGCAGGTTTGGTTTCTTCCGAGGCTGCTCTCCTGGGCTGGCAGACAGTCACCTTCTCCCTGGTCCTCACATGGCCTTTCTCTCCATGCATGCATCCCTAGGGTTTCTCTGCACGTCAGAATCTCCTCTTCTTGTAAAGACATCGGTCATACTGGGTTAGGGCCCACCCATCCCCAAAACCCCATTTTAACTGAATAGCCTCTTTAAAGGCCATATTTCCAAATACAGTCAGTCTTTGAGGAACTAGAAACTTCAGCATATAAATTAGAGGAATGACAAAATTTAGCTCATAATAACCATCAAAGTCAGGAAATGAACATGAATAACGTACTGCTATCTAATCTTCAGATCTTCAGATCTCATTTGCCAAATGACCCAATAATGTCCTTTCTAGCAAAACAATCCAGTTCAGAATCCTGCTGCATTTACTTATCATGTCTCTTTAGTCTCATTTTGTCTGAAACACTTTCTCAGTTTTTCATCGACTCTCATGGCCTTGATACTTTGAAGTTACAGGTCAGTATTTTTGTACAATGTCCCTTAGTTTGGGCTGTCAAGTGTTTCTTCATGATTTGGTTCCGATTATCCACCTTCAGTAGGAATATCACAGAGGTGTTGCTGGCTTCTCTTTGGTGATTCATCTCATTGCTGGAGAAGTTCACTTTTGCCACTTGATTAAAGTAGTGTGTACCAGGCTCCTCCACAATCTTATTCTTTTGCAATATCAGATATTTTGTGGGGATATATTAAGTTGATCATGTCATAAGTTATTTAATTGCCTAATTGCTATGTCGTACAATCAAAACTAATATAATATTATATGTCAACTGTAATTTTAAAAATTTTAATATCTTATTCATTCTGTCTTACTCATTTTTCTGGTCCAAGATGTTCTAGGCTTGCCTTGCATTTTCCCTATTCCAACTCTGGAATTAACCATTTTACCTATGAGTCCTTGTTCCTTTCAGTGAGGAATGGTATTCATATCTGTTTTGACAACAGTATGTCCAAATCCATCTGTTTTGATGATATCCTATAGTACCAATATAAATATCATCATCTATTCATCCTTCTATTTGTGATCTGGACAGATTAACACTAATCTTTTCTGTGTGATTGTTCATTTTAGTAGTTTTATGGAACAATATATATAGTAATATGTATAAAGGAAAGAACACAATAAGATATCCACATAGAAATTAACACAGATGAGGCCTAGTTCTAGAATTTATTTCTGGGAAAGAAATGAATCTCATTTATTTCCAACAGGGCCAATTAGATAAGAAATCCAATTAGTCTCCCAAATTTTGCTTTCATCTCTCAAATTAACCCATCAGAGATGTCGCCTTGGACTGTCAGAGTCCACAGCTTGCATTTGATAGGAAAGCCAAATGCGTAGCAGGCTTGTATGGCTACACCTAAAACGAAAATGTAAAATGTAACCTATTTTTAGAATTCAATTTGAAACACTGGCCTAGAGTGCCTCTTTCCATACGTGAATAATTGCATCTAAGTTAAAAACACTTCATTCTGAAGAGCTGCCTCTTTTGTTTATTTACCACCTATTGAGAAAATATTTCTGATTTTTAAAAAATTCTATCTGTATTTGAGACAGTGGAAAAATAACTTAATTGTTTCTATTCTTGGTTTAGAAACTGTTCTTTTTCTATTTTTTCTTTCCTTTCTTATGCTTTTCACTTCCCTTTGCCCTGCTCTTTCCTTGCCTGTCTTAGTTTTGTTAGTTCATATGCTCTCCTATGGTCAGAGTCACCACTGGTGGAAGAAAGTGGCTGAATAGCTTGACAGCCTTTTAATTTATACACTTGTCAGAGATGGCATGGAACATTTAAGCTCTGTCGCTGATTTCTGGCATTTAACTCTGTTGAACAGTATGAAAGATAAAATTCAGGAAATTCATGTTGGTAAAAAGACATATTAATTTTGTTACATGTCTTTTAAAGTTGTTCTTTTGGGAGCTGTGACCATGACCTCCTAGCAATGTTTTTTTTTTTTTTTTTGAGAAGTGTAAAAGGTGTGTCTGCTCTATGTGAGAAATGACCTACTTGTGGGCATTGGACAGTTAAGAGAAAGCCTAGCAGGTATATTATCTATAAATGTGACCTTCAAATTCTAGTATTTATGAACAGGTGTCTCATAGTTTATAATAAATGATGTTGTATGAACTAATTAAAAATGAGCAAATTGTAAAATAATTCTCCATTTTGGCAATTCTTTGGACTCTGACTCAAGAATTATCTTTTTCTCACATGGTGCGTGATATACTTCACTGTGTATACTGTACTTCATATCCAACATTAGACTGTTTTTTTTAATTTCCAAAGGATGTGTCTAGAAAAATATTCAAAATAAATTCTGTGACACATAAACACTTTAATTTAAAGGTCAACAGAAATTTAAAAATCCAAATACACAATAGAAAGTATATTCAGATAGCAAGTCAGAATTCATTTTCTCTTATTTTCCATCCTCAGTTATTTTAAAATATGAAACCAGCTCCTTAGGTAAACAGGAATTTATTTACAAGCTAATGTATATCTGATGTTAGCAGTTATAGAAACACATTACCAGGCATTACGATCCTTTGTTTAAACTTTACAAGGAAAGCTTTTGGTCTTAATTTGTTCAGGCTGCTATAACAGAATCCCACTGATGAGCTCATAAACAACAGAAATTTATTTCTCACAGTTCTGGAGTCTAGGAGATTCAAGATCAAGGCATCGGCAGATTCATTGTCTATGAGGGCCCACATCCTCTTTCATAATGGCCATCTTCTCATTGTGTCCTCATATGATGGAAGGTTCACGGGAATTCTCAGCAGTCTCACTTATTAGGGCATTAATCTTATCCACACCATCACACTCTAATCATCTGTCAAAGGCTCGACCTTAAACACCATCACACTGGTGATTAGGTGTTAACATATGAATTCTGGGAGGCCACAAACATTCAATTCATAGTGCTTTTTATTTAAAAATTATTTTCTGAGATCCAGGATGGCAGAGGAGAAAGTAAAAGCTACACTGACCTCCTCCCAGGACCAGTCTGGACTCACAACTAAATTGTTGAGAAATCATCCTGAATAACCAACTGAACACCAGCTTGGGAGGAGCCTTATAACCACAGACAGACAAAAGAAACCACTTCACCACCATGAGACCAGTAGAGAGTGGGGAGGAGGCATTAGAGGGCTGGCTGGGCTGCCATGGGTAGCAGCCTAAGTTCTCAAGGGATATTTCAGCTGTAGAAGGGGGGGAGGTGCAGTTCCCCTGAGAGGTGTGGGGTCTAAACACCAAGCTGGGCTCCACTGCCTATAGCACTAGAACCAGAAAGGAACATAGATAACATCCAGCTGTGAAAGGCAGCAGGGTTTCTGTCTGCCAGGGAGAGATGGCTGGAAACACAGAGAGCCTCTTAAAGGGCCAACACACAAAATTTTGTTTGCAGCCATTACTCTGGGCTCTGGCAGAGGGAGGGCAGAGTGGACTAGAGATACTTGAGGAAAGTCTGGGGTTGGTGGCTCTGGGGTGAAAACTGAAGGAATAGCCACCAGGATCAATGTGCTGAGTCATTCCTCATACTCAGAAGCCCTCTTTCTGTGGCAGAGCACCCCTTTTCATGTGGCATCAGCTTGAGGGGAAGCAATAGCTCTGCCCACAGGAATTACTCTGTCCCACCATGTGGAGTTTAAGCCAGACTGCTGATTATAGCTTGAGGCTATATCTTTGATTAGCTTAACAAGTAATGTAGATCTCAGGGAGCTCTATGAGACTTCAGCTGATTCTCTCCAGGGCCTGAGGCTGATAAAAGTTGTCTTTGGTGCACAGTGTGGTTCTTGTTGCACATAAAGAGGCCCAGAAGAAGGAGCCACAAGTTGAGATCACTGACAGTTCCAACCAGGATGACCAGGGCAAGTCATAAGGAGTGCCTGACAAAGGCCTACACAGAGTGTTTGCAGATCTACCTAATACATAGAAACAAACACAAAGAAACAGCCAAAATGGGAAGACAAAGAGACACCAAATGAAAATGCAAGAGAACTCTCCTGAAGAAGTGCTAGATGAAATGGAGGCAAGCAATTTATTAGGTAGAGAATATAGAGGAATACTCTCAGTAATCCTGTAGAAAGATACACAGCCACATGAAAAAAAAAGGCATAGAAACCATAAAAAAGGACCAGTCAGAAACAAAGAATACAATATCAGAAATAAATAACATACTGGAAGGAATAAATAACAGTTAGATGAAGCAGAGGATAGAATCAGTGATTTGGAAGACAAGGTAGAAAAACAATCAGGCAGAGCAGCAGAAATAAAACAGAATTTTAAAAGAATGATGAGAGCTAAGAAACATTTTGGACAATATGAAGCATAATAACATCCAAATTATGGGAATACAAGAAGAAGAGTGTGAGCAAGGCATTGAGAATCTATTTGAAGAAATAATAACCAAAAATTCCCCCAATGTGGTGAAGGAAAAAAAAAAACACAGAAGTCTAGGAAGTTCAGAGTGTTCCAAACAAACTGGACCCAAATAAGCCTACACCAAGATATATCATAATTAAAATGACAAGGCTTAAAGACAAGGAGAGAATCCTAAAACCTGCAAGAGAAAAGCAGGTAGTTATATACAAGGGAACACCAATTAGACTGTAAACTGATTACTCAACAGAAACATTTCAGGCCAGAAGGGATTGGCATGAAATAGTCAAGGTAAAAAAAGCAAGGACATACAACCAAGGCTATTTTACCCAGCAAGGCTATCATTTAAAATCGAGTGAGTAATAAGGAGCTTCTCAGAAAAGAAAAAGCTAAAGGAGTTTGTAAACATCAAACCAGTACTGCAACAAATGTTATAGGGCTTGCTTTAAGAAGAAGAAAAAGAAAAAGAAAAAAGATATGAAAATAGTCTTACAGTAAAATGGCACTAAATGTGTATCTATTAATAATCACCTTAAGCATGATTCTAAATCCTCCGACTTAAATTCTCTGACCCAAAGACAGAGGGTAGCTGAATGGATAAGAAAACAAGACCCATGTATATGCTGCCTCCAAGAGACCCACCTCAGGAAGAAAGATATACACAGATTAAAAGTAAATGGATGGAAAAAGATATTTGTAGCAAATGGAAAGGGAAAAAAAAGCTGGGATAGCAGTACTTATATCCGACAAAATAGATTTTAAAACCAAGGCTATAGTAAGAGACAAAGAAGAACACTATAAATGATAAAGGGAACAATCCAACCAGAGGATGTTACCCTCATTAACTTTTATGCACCCAACATGGGAGCACCTAAATATGTGAAGCATATCTTGATGGACATAGTGGGAATGGTCCACAGAAATACAGTCATAGTCGAGGATATTAACACCTCGCTGACTTCAATGGATAGATCTTCCGATGGTATCTCATTGTGATATATCATTTATTGGATAAAGAGAATGAGGGAAAAGTCAGCTTCAATGACAACTCATGGGTTTCTGGATATACAAATGGACTGATGAGACCCTCATGAGATAAGAAATCCTAAAAGAAGACCAGGTTTGGGGACAGTTGCAAGATTCTAAGTTTAGGGCTAGTCATGTTGAGTTGATGGTATGTTTGAGAGAAGTCATTGGGCAGTTGAATGTCTTGGACTATACTTAGAGGAGAGGTCTCAAATAAAAATATAAATTATTAATTATCTGGGCATTCATAGTAATTGAACCATAGTTCTAACTGTGTATTCTTAAGGAAAGAAAGCAGTGTAAGAAAACATGTGGGGTGGATGCAAGCCCAAGGCTGTGCTTTGAAGGGGATGTGTATGTATAAAGAACATAGAAGAACTGGCCAGAAAATATAAGAGAGAAAACAGCAGTATGTGAGATGACATTAGGATAGCTGAGAGAATAAATCGTAGTAAAAGGAGGGTGTGGTCATCAGTCCTGTCAGGTAACTGAGTTCCAAGATTATCCATTGAATTCAGCCACACGGAAGACACTAGTGACCTTCATGAAAGGTATTTTGGTGGGTTCTTGAGGGTTTACATTAGGCCTTAATGGTTTTAAAAGGAGCCAAGATTGGAACAATTATTATAGAAAACTCTTTAAGACATTGGATGTGAATGAAGAGAGGAGAAATAGGGTAGAAACTTATGGGGTTATATGAGGTTCAAAAATTTATTTTACCTAGGAGAGACTTCAGCAAATATAAATGTACATAGAAAATATCCATGTTTTGGTGAAGGTGAAGATTTTGATCCAGGTACCAAAATCATCAATAAATGAAAGAGACACTGGGGCTGTCTGAAGACCTGAGTCAGGAAGGAGAAAGAGGGGATGACAGAACTGAATGGCATGGACTTCTCCTTTTACAGGAGAGTAAGGGAGTATATTAAGTTGGAAGAAGCAAAGTGAGCACCAATTCCATCTTTAACCACAGGTGTGGAATGTGAGTGGTAAAAGAGTAAATAGCACCACCTTGATATTGCTACAAGGAATTCCCTGTTCTTGGGAGAAAGCCTGGTTTCAGTTAAGGCAAGAGGGTCTTGGGAAAAACTAAGAATAGGTTAGGGTACAGAAGCACATATCTATTAGACTGTGAGATCCTTGAGATGAAGGATTATGTCTATATTGACAAGATATTTAGATTCATGCTTCTCAAATTTTAGTGTACATGAGAAACACCTGGAAGGTTTTTTAAACACAGATAGCTATAGCTATAGCCCATCCTTAGAGTTTCTGGTTTAAAAGATCTCAAGTGAGCTGAAGGTTGTGCATTTCTAACAAATTCCTAGATGCTGATGCTGCTGGTGTGTAAACCACACTTTAAAAACCACTGGGATGGTCTATATTGGGATAACACCAAACTCTGAAATCCCAATAAGTTAACAAAATAAAAGTTTATTTTTCACTTATTCAAAGTCTAAATGGGTCAGGTAGCTCTCTAGGGCATTCTCTTCTAAGCAGAAACCTAGGAATCTCTATTGCTTGTACCTTGTAGTGATACCGTCTGGAACATGTGGCTTCCAAGGTCATATAGCAAGGGAAGAGAGACCTGGAGAGTTACGTGAAGTGTTTTCAGCTGTCAGGTCTGGAAGTGGTTTACTTATCTCTGTTCAGGTCTGAGTAATCAGAATTTAGTCACATGGTATAAACATAATAGCAAGGGAGCCTGGGAAATGTAAAGGAGAACACTGATGTTTGGTGAGCATTATCAGCTCTCTGTCAGAGCATCTTCTATATCCTCTGCAGAGAGAAAAATGTCAGTCCAAATCAGCAGCACAATACCTGTTACTATGTTGATATGTTCAATGAATTGAATAGAATTTAATAGTTACTGGCTGAAACCCGGATTTTAGCTTTTCTTTAAACAGACAAAGTGCCCCTTATAACTAACACCACATACATCCTCCAACACACACACAAATCATGGCCTTCTCTGAGTGACCTTGTCCGACCTTGCCAAGTTCGAATGTACATTGCTACGCTTGGTACATTCATATATTGAAGTGATATAAACATGCTGAGATGGAAAAGACAATTATACTAATTAAAAAAAAACAAGGCTGTATCATGTTCTCTTTCCTTTGCTGTGAATTCAAACATTTGAAGTAGAGTATTTAGTTTAACAAGGAGCCTCATTCTTGAGAAGGTTATGTCCTTGGGATGTTCCACTTGCTCTGTTGCCTTTAAGACCTTTATTATATTTGAGAGCTGGTGATGGCCAAGTGACAGGAGAGCTGACAGTTCTATTAGTGGTAGAATCAGGACAGGTCAGTCAAGACTTCTACATCTCTAGGTAATAAGCTGAGTGTCCAAAGGCAACCCCGATTCAGCAGAACAAGCTGCAGGATCTTGTTACAAGATGAAATGGGCTTCAAGGGCTGCTTTTACCTCTGGGATCCTTGGTCACCACTGGAAATGGACAGCGTTAGTCCTGTGTCAAACTTGCTTCCTGCCAGCCTGCAGTGGTACCTAGTACAGTAGACAGATACAGAGAGAGAGAGAGAGAGAGAGAGACAGAGAGACAGAGAGAGAGAGACAGACAGAGAGAGACAGAGAGAGAATTTCCTCAGCTCCAAAGTGTCAGGAGAGCAACCTTTATCCTCAATCACTTGTGGTCTTTCAGGAAGGAAAGGATCCTGTGAGGAATATTTGAGATAAACAGACCTTGAAATCAGACAGACTTGTATTTGTTTTTTCTACTTTTGGCTGTATGACTCATTGCAAGTTATTTAACTTCACCGATACTCAATTTTTTAAATTGGTTAAATGGTGACATTAACAACAATTTCATTTGGTTTGTGAGGATTTTCTCAGTGTCTGGAACACATCATACCATAAATAGTGGTGGGGTTTCCAGTAATTATTAGAGAATTTCAGCAATTCTAATTATACCTAAGTTAAAATCCCTGTTCAAATAGATTGTAGCAAGATACCATGCCACACGTCATTGGACATCAGTGTTTTTTAGAGGCCCATTTGTGCTAAGAAATGTAATTCCTGAGGCATCCTGAGTGGATCTTTGAGATATGCAAATCCTTCTCGTCCTCCAATTGCTACACAGGATAAGTCAGATAGATCCTTAGGGGTCCTTGTTGTAAATTCTCCTTGGCCAGTTGGCTGACAGATTTGTGGGTTTTTTAATTCAGCAGTTTATCTCTGGGGTTTCAGTTTGGTCCCAGTGTGAATGATACATAATGAAAACATTAAAAGTTAGGCTTCCACCACAAAAAGACAATGTCAATGCTTCTTATGGGGCATGTAATTAGATTACCTGAGCACTCAAGCCAATTACAAAGGGGGTATTAATTTTGTGTTGCTCAAATTGTTTCAAGCTTGAGAAAATGTTATTCTTGCATTTTGAGAACTAATATTTATCTAATGTTTAATGCAAGTTAATCTCTTGGCTGATGCTTGTTTGGAAAAGCTACCTTAAATATATTGCACTGAAGGACATATGGGATACCTATGCCTTTGTTCTTTAAAGAGAGTTTTCTTCCCTTTTATCTTCTAAGTTACAAATTTAGGGAAGAATGAATAGAATTAATAGACATCATCGTACCAAGTTAAAAATAATTAATAAATTGGCACAGATGAAGCATGATGCTCCTAGTCACTCTGGTGATGTGCACTTTGCAGATTTCCCAGGACAAATTTAATTCACTTGAACACCTCTGTGTGTGAGCAAGGTGCCACACTATGTTAATGACATGAACGAGCTCCTTCACTGACCTTGTAAAATAATTGGTCTTCCAGCATTCTATATATTAATATTCATTTTGTTCTAAAAGAGGTAATTCAAAATCATGTTCAGATTCATGAAAACATAATTTGCCAAAAATGTCATGACAATAATGGCATGTGTTCATTTATTTATAACCTGGGACCATAAACTGGGAAGAGCTCAATAAGTAAGGAAGAAAATAACACATTTGTATGAGTACCTGAAGTACCCATAGCAAAAACATGGGAAATAAAAGTATTATTTACTCACCATGCTCTGCTCAGCTGTATACACTGTACAAAATGAAATACAGGGCATTCATAGGACAAGAAAACTTAGTGGAGCAACTTAATAAAAATACAAAGTAAAAACTATGAAGGCCCAGAGAGAGTGTTTCGTGGGATCCATTCTTTCATGGATAGTCAATGATAAGCTCTTCTAAGGATCATTTTGGTAACTGGCAACTGTCCTGTTATTAACAGAAATGCCTCTCCATCACTGCTAGATGGTGTGTGTTCTTTTTCACAGATCAGTGAAATTTTATTAAGTCCTTGTGAGTATTTATTTGACACCTATCATATAGAGACGAAGAAGCTGAAATTTAGTATTGTGAGGCACACATCAACTCGTTAAGAAGATCTGACATATGATGGCCATATAGTTAAGAGTAAAAGGCCATGAATAATTTTCTAAATCAATGATCTGTATCTTATACATGCTCTAAGAATTGACAGGTGTGAGAAAAACCACCAGATGCAGGATGCTGGAGAAGTTTTCATGTATAACATGAAATCTGATCTGAATCTTGGAGAACAGCTAGAATTTTGAGTGGGAATAGAAAAATGCAAAAGATCATTTTTAAATTTTTGGTGGAGAGCAACTTGAG
The DNA here is from genome assembly GCF_019186645.2 of Phyllostomus hastatus. Lineage (NCBI taxonomy): Eukaryota > Metazoa > Chordata > Mammalia > Chiroptera > Phyllostomidae > Phyllostomus > Phyllostomus hastatus. The sequence continues at coordinate 36,864,306 of NW_025333872.1, read as the reverse complement.
TAAAGTCACTATGATTGCATAGAGTACATCTGAATTGCCAAGCATGAGAATCACCACCTGGCTGTAGTGAAGTACTCACATTTAGAAAGAGTGGGAGAAAAAAAGGTTGGAGAGTTTCAGTCAAAATTGCACCACCAATTAGCAGGTAATCTTCACCTCCACCCCCACCACAATTATTTCATCTATCCCCCAAATTCAGTTCAAATCCATTTATATTTTCTGTAAGTCTCTTTTTCACATTGTGCTGGGTAGACTCAAACCTAAATTAGCTCATCTACTTAATATAAGCTCCTATCTAAGCCGTATATATGTGGTCAAGGATGATCCCTAATGAAAGCAAAAGCTGATGGCTTTTAGCTACTTTCTAAGTATTATTACTTATTTCTTTAGGGAAAAAATTATTTGTATGAGTTATATTATCTGAGTACCTGACTCCAAGGAAATATGAAGGTCTGTGTAGGTGCTTATATGTCATACACAATGGTTTTGCATGTAGAGGATACTCAGTAAATATTTTCTAAGTAAATTGAATACATTAATAAATACATTTAGGCTTCTTTACAAACTTTAATCCTTTTAGAATGATTGGCACATTGTTGTTATTCTACAGTTTTTATGGTGAATAATCTGAGGGAATTTTAAGTTGTTCAATAAATGAGACATAAATCTCTAGGACTTCTTGAACAACTTGGCTCCTTACCCCTATAATCAGAAGCAGATTTGATTTTTTTACAAGTAGATTTTATTTAAATTATGAGTGAAATACAGTTAAAAATAATCAAAATGAAAAATGAACCTACTATATGGGAGAACATATTTGTTAATGATACATTGGATAATGGCTTAATTTCCAAAATATATAAAGAACTTACACGAGTCAACACCAGGAAGACAAACAACCCAGTTTTAAAAAATGGGCAAAGGATATGAATAGACACTTCTTTAAGAAGGATATACAGATGGCCAATAGACATATGAAAAAATGCTCAACATCACTAGCCATTAGAAAGATGCAAATTAGAACCACAGTGAGATATCACCTCACACCTGTCAAAATAGCTATCATTAATAAATCAGCAAGCAACTGTGATGGTGAGGATGTGGAGAAAAGAGAGCCCTAATTCACTGTTGGTGGGAATGCAGACTGGTACAGCCACTGTGGAAAACAGTATGGAATTTCCTCAAAATATTAAAAATAGAACTGCTTTTTGACCCAGTGATTCGAATTTTGGGAGTATACCCTAAGAATCCTGAAACACCAATTCAAAAGACTATATGCACACCTATGCTCACAGCAGTGTTATTTATAATCACCAATATCTGGAAATAACGCTAGTGCCCATCAGTAGATGAGTGGATGAAAAAGCCATTGTACATTTACTCATGGAATACTATGTAGCATTAAAAAAGAAGGAACTCTTACTTTTTGTAGCAGCATAGATGCAACTGGAGACTATCATGCTAAATAAGCTAGTCAATGAAAGATAAATACCATATGATCTCACATGTGGAATTTAATGAACAAAAACTAATAAGCAAAATAGAACCAGAAGCATAGAAACATGGAACATACTGACAGCTGTAAGAGGGGAAGGGGGAGGTGAGGATTAGCTGAAAGAAGGTGAAGGGGGTAGCCAAAGAACATGTATGCATGACCCATGGACATGGACAACAGTGTCGGGATTGCCTGAGGGATTTGAAGGCTTGGGAGAGGGGGGCAAAGGGGGAAAAATTGGGATATCTGTAATAGCATAAATAATGAAGTATTTTAAAATAAAATAAAAGGGCATCTGAGTATTTGGGCCTGAGGAATGCTGATAAGACAAAGTATTTTCCTCTTGGGCAGGCTGACTGGATTTATGGACACGAATTAAGTAAGGTTAACTGCAAAGGTTGTGAGTCTGGGAAAGCAACCACAAGACAGTCAATGGCAGGTTCCTGGCGGCTCAGAGCCAGGGCCTCCAAGTATGTGGTAACTGCATGGTGGAGGGGGACTGACTGAATCCAGAGAGAGAACTGGGCAAAGGGACAACCTGTCTACTCACTGGCTAACACACTAATGACAGTCTCCACACTTCTTGTCATGTGAGCTGACTCGTCTTTATTGCATACACCATTCTTATTTAGATATTCTGTTACTTGTGGTTAAAAACATTCTTACCTAATAGTTTAGATAGCCAATAAGTGTTTGCTGACTGTGTATGTTGCATTGTGCATCATGAGGGTAAAATTCAATATTATTTACATCTTGGCTCCTTACAGCCTTTAGAACTGTTCCTGTTACACCCTTGCCTTGGGTTGAGTTACATTCCCTCTGTTCCCCCAGATGAGAAATTTGAATAAATCTAACTAATCTCAAGTAAACAAATAAATAAAATTGTGAGTGAAATGATAAAATTATAGAGCAATATTTTACTAGCTATATATTAGAACACAAATCAATATCTAATATTTATTAAACTGTCTCACCCACCTGTGGATGCGTGGGTAGGGATCAGTTTCTAAGACCCTTAAGTCTCTTTTGTCCAATTCTTACTCAAACTTAAGGTCCTTGGACATGAACAACAGTGTGGTGATTGCAGCGGGCTACAGGGTATAAGGGGACTAAATGGTAATAGAAAAAAGTACAATAATAAAAAATTTCATATTGGTATAAAAAATAAATAAAACTTAAGTTCATAATGTGGCTTTTCTGAGATTTCATGTGTCTTTGACCATCAGGAAGCCCTGAGTCAATTTTCAACTAATTCTGAAAATTATTCATGCTGTACTTTTTGTTTCATCAGATGTTTAAAAATGCATTTATCATATTGCATGTTTTTAAAAAATGTCTGAAATCATCTTTTAAAGAGGATAAAGTATAAAGGAGCAAACATTTAAAAAGTACTTACTTTGTTCCAGGTCCTGTGTTAGTTGCTACAGATGTAGATCAAAATTTGCTTAGTAAATTATAGAAAAACAACATTGAAACCTAATGAAAATTGGTAAAATTTCTCTACCACCTCAATATATGGCAATTTAAAGACATAATATGGCAAATGGATGCAGCCATAAACTCCTTTATAGATCTAGAAGTAGGAAAAGACTAAGAAGGATATTTAACACAGCTTTCTCTGAGCATGTTTTGTGGAACACTATTGCCGGAGATAGTACTAGTTTCAAGAGATAAACATTTCCTGTGTCCCGATGATGACGGCGCAAAATCAACGGGGGCAGTATTGCTGTGCCTCAGCCCGAATCCAGGGAGTAGCTCCCAACTGTTCCGGTGGTCACTGTGTTCCAGTCGCCACACACTTTCAGAACTGCAACAACAATGACAACAACAACAAAGCAAAAAGCCAATTTTATCTTATACTGTGTTTGATGCAGTATAAAAATATTAATGTTATTAAATCTTGTCTATTGAGTATACATATTTTAATATATTTATGTGGAAACTGGGACTTATAAACGCTTTTTTTTAACTGCATGTGAAGTAGGATGGTTATCCTGAGGAAAAGCACTTACTAGTTGTTAGAATTTCATCTGGTTTAGCCTTGTTTTTCCTGGAACACCAAGAAAAGATTCCTTTTCACTCGAAAGAATGACTAACAAACTAACTATTGGTATTGAGACATGAATATTTAGCTGATATATTTTTAAAAGTATAAATTGGTCCTGTTACTTCAAGGAAAACAACTGACAGTGTTTGTTACCAGTGATAAAATTTGAGGTTTCAAGTGAAAATTTGAATTTTGGAAAACATGTATCTACCACCATGAATTTGATACAAATTTTCCATATGTAAAAAATTTTCTGGTGTGATTGGTGGTGATGTTAATGGATGTGTTTTTCTGATGTTATATAAAGAAGTGTGTCAACCTTTGGAAGATCTCCATAACTCAGTGAATTGGTATGCTCCAAATGGCACAAAATCATGCATGGGTAAGAGAGCCATTCAAAGTACAATTTAAACCAGTAGATTTTAGTTAACAGAAAATAAAATTTCATTGATAATGTAATGAAATCTCTGATTTCCATATTGCAGTTAACCTTTGAGAAATGAACACTTTTTTGAGTTTTGTCGTCGTATCAAAGGATATTCACAATTATCTGAATTTTAAAATACTCTTCACTGTCCTGAGCATGGACTGAGATGCTAGATTTCTATATGAGCCTTATCAAAAACAACACAACACAATGGACTGAGTGCTGAAGCAGAACTGAGAATGTAGCCCTCCTCTACAAAGTGAGACTCAAAAGGGATTTTTTAAATGTTATAAAAGAGGGGGGATACTCTTTTGCTTAGTATGTTTTATTTTGGAAAACATACTTTTTCTAAAGTATATTTTATGGTCATATGCAGTGGTTATACTATTGTTATTTTCAAGTGAACTAATAAATATATAAATCATCTTCCAATTTTAATTTTTAAAAGAGTAAATATCAACAGAAATAACCAATGTAAATGAAAGCAGTTGTATCTTCAATAATTTTTTCAAGGATGAAAAGGGGCCGTGGGACAAGAAGTCTGGGAACCACTTCACCAGATGAAACTTCCTGAGGTCACATTGAAGTCCTCTCACTTGTGTATCTTTTATTTGTTAATATGAAAATTAAAACCAGCCCTCATATTTCTATGATGTGAAAAAATACACACAAAAACTTCAATAGTGTGGTAACTGTGAAAATCATGTCTTTTCTGATTATTTCTAGGTACAATCATTTATGAAGAATGGAAATCCTGAAATGTTTTACTTGTTTTATTTTACCAAGAATACCATGTGTTTGGGTATCAAATAAGAATTCTCCAGAAAGTTTAATGATGTCTATACTAAATTAATGTTGCATACAGATAAAAGCTGAGACTTGTAAGAGATATTGGTATAAATAGAAATTTGAGAGTAAGGAATACATTCATTATACTTGCCCGTGGGCTTCTTTCCATGCAGTTATGACACCAGACAAATGGCTGCAGGAAAATTGTGCCAAATGAGTTCCCCTGTTTACAGCTTGTCACAGGCTGGCATAACACAAAAAGAAAGTGAATGAATCTTTCCCTCTCCAGATTGTCTGTACTCATTGTTCTCTCCCAGCCCAATGACTGTCTTAGACCACAAACAACAGATGAGTGATGTGGTTGCTTGATGAGCTTATGGAAACAGAACAAGGAAGATGGAGTTGCATGCATGGATTTCCCTACAAGGTGACCCCTCACTAGCCAAAGTGACCCCACGCTAGCTGAAGCAGCACAGTTTATGTTTTCTATAGGTGCCAATATTTTTCATTCAAATCTCCCTTTTGGTTCTTCTGCTTCAATTATTACTATGCTTACATATTGCTACCTACTAGAGTCTTGCTGCTCCAAGAGTGAGACACCAGCCAGCAGATGTCAGGGTGTTGGAGAAGCACTGCTGTACATCAGATGGTTTCACTCACGGCTGAACTTTGAAAGCACCTGTGGAGTTAAAAAAAAATCCTGATACTTGGGCTACCTTACAGAGCAATTAAATCAGAGTTTCTGAGGGTAGGGCACTCTGCTCAAGAAGAATAAGCATTCTTCAAGCTCTGCTATGTCTATATTCATGGATGCACCTTCGAATTTATTATGGAAGTCTGTGGGGAAAAATACTCCCTTTATAGGCAACTTTTAAAAAATACCTTCAATGAGGTATAATTGATATTAAAAACTGGACATATTTAATGAATACACTTTGATGAGTTTGGGCATATGCCTACACCCATGAAACCATTACACAATCAAGTTGACTTAATATCAACTCCAAAAGTTTCATTGTATGCTTTTGTTTGGTTTATATTTTTGTGTAAGGAACATGAGATCAACCCTTTCAACAAATGTTTAGGTGCACAATGCAGTCTTGTTAACAGTTGGCACTGTTTTACAGAAGATCTCTAGAACTTTTTCAAATTGCATAGCTGAAACTTTGTGCCCATTGAACAGCAGCTCTCATTTCTCCTCTTGCCCCAGGCTCTGGCAACCAACCTGTTCTCTGGTTCTATTATTTTGAATATTTTAGATTTCTCATATAAGTGAAATCATGCAGTATTTCACTGCAATTGGCTTATTTCACTTAGCATCATGTCAAGTATCCAGAAATAGCAAAATTAAAACCACAGAATCAATAAATAATACTTAATAAGAGTTTATTGTGCATTTAAGAGCAGTTTATGAATGGGAAGCTTTCAATTTCAAAGACTGATATGAAGCTCAGAGGCATTTACATTACAGGATAACTTTTAACATGAAAATGATGAAGCTGTTTAACCTTTACAATTATTAGTTATTATAATGGAGTTTTTCTAAAGTCAAGGGTTGGGTTAAAAGTGATTATCTTATATCATTTTTAGGAAGGTGACCTAAGTTTCTTTTATGATTATTAGAGGCATTTACAAGAAGTGGACCAAGTTAAGTTTCTCTTGTTTTGCAGAATAATCTAAATTAATTTTTACTTATGTGGCTTAAATGATTTTGTTTGCTCAGAGAATGTTCAAGTCTGATCTTCATTTTCTATTTAATTTTAACAATGTCCTCTGGGTTCATCCATGTTCTTGTATATGGAAGAATTACTTTTTTTAAAAGGCTGGTATCTCATTATATTTACATATTTTCTTTACCTATTCATCTGTTAATGAACATTTGGGTTATTTCCATATCTTGGCTATTATGAATAGAGCTACAATGAACATGGGAGTGCAGATATCCTGTCAAGATCCTGATTTCAAATCTTTTGGCTAAATACCCAGAAGTGGGATTAATGGATCATATGATAGTTCTATTATTAATTTTTTGGAGGAATCTCCATGTGGTTTTCTATAGCAGCTGCATAATTTTCCATTCTCATCAATAATGCACAACTGTTCCAATTTCTCCATTCTTTTCCAACACTTGGCCCTTGTCTTTTTAATAATAGACATCCTAACAAGTGTGAGATGATACTTATTGTAGTTTTGATTTGCATATCCTGATTATAGTGATGTTGAGCACTTTTCATTTACTTGTTGGCCATTCATATGTATTTGGAGAAATAATTATTCAGATACACTGCTCATTTTTTAATCAGTTATTTCTTGTTTTTGCTATTGAGTTGCAAGAGTTTCTTATAAATTTTAGATATTAATCCCTTATCAGATATATAGTTTGCACATATTTACTTCCATTCCATTGGCTGACTTTACACTCTGTTGTTTCACTGTCTGTGCAGAAATGTTTTTAGTTTGACATAATTCCGGTTGTCTTTTTTTATTTTTGTTGCCTGTAATTTTGCGTCAGATCCAAGAAATCATTGTCAAGACCAATGTTAAGAACTGTTTTCCAATATTTTCCTCTAAGTGTTTTACAGTTTCAGTTCTTATATTTAACAGTTTAATCCATTTTGAGTTGATTTTTGTGTATGGTGTAGTATAATCATCCAATTTATTTATTTATTTTTTATTGAGAATATTCAGTTTTTCCAGCACCATTTGTCAAAGAGACTATCATTTCTCCATTGTGTATTCATGGTACTCCTGTCAAAAATCAGTTGACTGTTCATGCATGGGTTTATTTCTGGGCTCTCTATTTCATTGGCCTATATGTCTGTCATCATATTATACTGTCTTAAGTACTATAGCTTTGTAATATATTTTAAAATCAGGAAGTGTAACGCCTTCAGCTTTGTTCTTTCTAAAGATCATTTTGGTTATTCTGGGATTTTGGTATTCCAAATGAATTTTAGAATTTTTTTCTTTAAAACATGCTTTTGGGATTTTGATGGAGGTAGCATTGAATCTGTAGATTGCTTTGGGTAATATGCACATTTTCACAATATTAAGTCTTCATTCATGAACACAGATGCCTCTCCATTTATTTGTATTTTAAATTTCTTTCATCAATATTTTGTAGATTTCAGTGTACAAATCTTTCACATTCTTGGTTAAGTTTATTTCCAAGTATTTTATTCTTTTTGGTACAATTGTAAATGGGATTGTTTTATTAATTTCCCTTCAGTTTTATGTCTCCTTATTCATTCCTGTTTTTATTTATTTGAGTCTTCTTTTTTTTTAGTCTAGCTAAGTGTTTGTCAATTTTTTTATATTTCAAAAAAAAGCTCTTAGTTTCATTTATTTTATTCTAGCCTGTATTTTGTTTATTTTTGCTCTTGTCTTTATTATTCCCTTCCTTTTGCTAACTTTGGGTTTAGTTTTTTCTTTTCCTGGTTCCTTGAGGTGTAAGGTTAGGTTATTTATTTAAAACCTTTTAAAATGTAGACTTTTATTACTATAAACTTCTCTCCTAATACTGCTTTTGATGCACTCCATAAGTCTTGATATGTTGTGTTTTCATTTTCATTTGTTTCAAGACACTTTCTGATTTTCTTTTTGATTTATTTTTGACTTGTTTTTTTTAGAAGTGCATTGTTTAACTTCCAAATATTTGAGAATTTTCCAATTATCCTTCTATTATTGATTCCTAGAAAGATACTTAGCATGATCTTAATCTTCTAAATTTGTTTAGATTTGTTCTGCAACCTATATGATTTATGCTAAAGAATGTTTTGTGTGTGCTTGTGAAGAATATGTACTCTGTTGCTCTTTGGTGGAATGTTCTATGTATATCTCTTAGGTTCATTTGCTTTATAGCATTATTCAAGACTGCTGTTCCTGTATTAATTTTTCTGTCTGAATGTTCTATCCATTGTTAAAAGTGAGGTAATATATTTTATTACATTATTAAAGTCTCCTACTATTATTGAATTGCTGTCTATTTCTACCTTCAGTTCTGTCAATGTTTGCTTCATATATTTAAGTGCTGTAATGTTGGGCATATATATATATAGTTATTTATATCTTTTGTTTTTTTAATTTTTTAAATCTATTGGGGTGACATTAGTTAATAAAATTATATAGTTATGTATTCTTATGAATTATCCTTTTATCATTATAGAATGTTCTCCTTTGTCTCTTGAGACAATTTTTTACTTAAAGTGTATTTTATCTGATGTAAGTGTACCTACTCTTGTTCCTTTTATCATTTGTCTAGAACATATTTTCCATCCATTTATTTTCAGACTGTGAGTATCCTTAAATCTAAAATGAGTCTCTTGTAGACAGCATACAGTTGGATCTTGTATTCTACCCATTCAGCCATTTTATACCTTTCGATTGAGGAGTTTAATCAATTCATGTTTAAAGTAAATGTGAGTAAGGAAGGACTTCCAGTTGCCATATCTTGACTGTCTTTTAGCTATTTTGTCCTTCTCCTCTCTCTTGTTGTCTTCCTTGGCATTTTGTTGATTTTTATAGTAATTTTTTAAACTATTTTTCTTTTTCTTTTATTTATCTTCTATATGTTTTCTTTGTGGTTACCATGAAGCTTCTGTGAAACATCTTACATGTTTCTTCCATGAAACAGACAGTTTTAACAGTCTGTTTTAAGATGATAAAAACCTAACCTCAATCACATACAAAACACTACACTTCTACTCTTCCCACACACATTTTCTGTTGCTAATGTCACGATTTACATCTTTTTTTTTATATTGTGTCTCCATTAACACAAAAGAAAAATGCAGAATTTCAAAGTAAAGAGCTTGACCTTTAGTGAGAAAGATGTAGTTGTGTTGATCAGAACTCTTTGCTTCCAAGTAGCAGATGCTAACTCAAGATAGCAGCTATCTGTATCCAGATATTAAAACAACGTTACCACTCTGCCTCTCAACTTTTTCTCCCACTATGGTGGCATCATTTGCAAGAATACTCTCTCCATTTCACAGCTCTAGGTACATGGTTTGCATACAGTGAGCCCAGAGAAGAGAGAATACTTTTTATTTACAGGAGTCTGACTGACCAAGTTTGGCTTATATACCTGTGATAGGCAGAATTTTAAGGATTTTCTGAAAATCCCTCCTATGCAAAACACCCTTTCCAAGTTATTCCATTAAGTATTTATATAGGTGTTCTGGTAAAGGAATTTTGCAGATATAACTAAGGTTTCTAAATCAGTTGATCTTAAGATAGGGAAATTTTCTGGGTAGGTATAATCTAATCACACGAACTCCTCAAATTACTGTCAGAGATAGTGATGTCAGACATTTAAAATACTCCAAGTATTCAACACACCATTGCTGACTTGAAGATGAATGGGGTCCTGTGGCCAGGAATGTGGGCAGCCTCCAGGAGAGGTGCCCAGGGCTAACAGTCAGCAAGGAACAAAGAGCTCAGTCCTACAACAGGCAGGAGTTAAATTCTGCCAACAACAAAAGTTATTTAAGAAGTGGACTTTCCCCACAGATCCTCAATATGAGAACTCAGCCTGGCCAACCTCTTGATTTTAGCCTTGTAATATTCTGAGCAGAGAATGTAGCTGTGAGCTATCTGGACTTGTGATATACAGAACTGTGAGCTAATGAATGGGTGTTGTTTTAAGCTTCTAAGTTTGTGCTAGTTTATTAAGCAGCAATAGAAAACCAATACAATGCCCATCTCTGAATCAATTATCATGGCCAGGAGGATGGGATTCTTTAACTGGCCAGCCTGAGTCGCATGTTTAACTCTACTTTGTCTAATGTTACTTTGTTAGGGTTAGACATGTAACTCAGGACTAGGGACTGAGTAGGCTGTCCCTAGGGTAGGCTGAGTGTCCCAAGGTGGGGAAGAAGGTGGCCAAGCAAAAAGAAATTCTGAGCAAATTACCTAACCTTATCATGCTTTAGTTTCTTTGTCTGCATAATAGAACATTAAAGAATATAGGTACTTCTAGAGATTTCGGACTACTTAAATGAGATAATGCATGTCAAGTCCTTAGTGTAGTTCCTGGCATGTAGTCCGAGATCAATAAACACTAGCTATTATTATTGTTAATGAAAGCAGTTCAGAAAAACCTGGCAACATTAGGTACAATAGCAAGAATTGGAGAGAAGGGTGAGTTGCCAGCTCCTTTCCAGGTCTACCTTTCAGCCTGAAAGGGTTTCCTGCCATTACATTATGGCTCACCTCTTTTTATCTAATGTTTTGGTTAGGGTTTGGGAGTGGAGAATGAAGAATGAGCTGCAGGGGTTCACAAGAACCAAAGATAAAGAGCTACATGATTAAAAATCTACCAAATAATAGGATTAAGAGTTATAGTTTCCTATAAAGAAATATTTTCCTTTGGAATTTAGTGTTTCTGTGAGTCTCATAATCACTCTTGAGGTGCAAAATTTAATAGGAATTACATGGGCCAAAAAAGGAGAATGCTGTGTGGACATTCTTTACAGGAGGGTACATTTTTTAATTTAAAACAGCATATGCTGGTTCTCTATGAAAGCCCCATTGCAGAGTCCTGGTTACCACTAATTGATTTAAACCTCAGATCTCAGTAGGAACCCACAGATGTTAACTGCTCACTGATGCACTAAAGCTTCTTAAGTTTCTCACAAAGGTTCAGGGTAATTATAAAATACTTTTTCAAAGTCCAGTGTTCAGTGAAGTTGTGACTCGGGGAGGTGCTGTGAGATCTGAGCTAATGTTGTAATATAAAGTCTCTTTGGGAGGAGGAGACTTCAGGGTAGGTTTGTGAGTTGTACAGTAAGTGTTCAGCTGACAAGTGGAGGTAATGGTCATGTGGACACAGCAGAAGAAAGGATTCAAGTTTTGTAGAATCCAAAGCTTATATAATTTGGGGAGGATCTCTTTAGGAGAAAGATCTTAACAAATTACACTTAAAATAATTGCATATTTGCAAATTTTACAAAACCAATCTGATCTTATGAGCTCACATGAGAGGGCCACCCAGGGCTCCAGAGATGGTGAGGCATACATAGGGGCCCTGAAGTTAAAACTTCATTGCATCTGGGGCAAATCCACCTCTGCCTGGCAGTGGGATTAAATAACCCAATTTCATCTAGACAACATGATCTGGGGTTGGGGTCCTGCAGCATTTACACTCAAACCTTTGGCTCTCTGAGTGGTCTCAGGCAATTCACTTGCTCGCTTGCAATCTTTGCGTCTCCGGAAAACATATATTTTTTTCCTGTCAGTGTGGCTGTAGCAATGATCTGTAATACCTTTCTTTGGGAAAAAAGTTATACCAATACACCACACTACTGCATTTTTCCTCCCAAATTAATCTTTTGAAAGACCTTGGACTCAGTGAAGTGGAGGCTCAAATTTAAAGTCCTCTTTTCATGTCTACATATCCATCACTCTAACAATGGAAGAAAGAGAAGCCTTTGTTTTGAAACCCAGTAACTTGTCAACAAAACTATTTAAGAAATATTGTATATTGTTATAGAGACTATAATATTATCAAATATAGGCTTAGTAAGAACAAAAGATTAAAAACAAGGTTTTAAGGCAGGTATTTCTAGTGTTACTCCAATAAAAATGTGATGAAATGTAGGTATAAATGTGTCTTCGTTAAAGCAAAACTGAACATAGTAAACCAAACAGAGACACTAGGCTTATGCAGGCTGAATAGGAATTGTGATGACACCTACACAATGGTGATGCTTTGCTCTCCTAAGGCAAGTGTTGCAGATGCTACTTTTGGTTTTTGAGCAAATGTGGTTGCTTTTTCAGTTTTACTGCAAAATTGTTCATTAGATCAGTGTGAGTCCAATTGATATGTGTTCTTATTCATTTATTCTTTTATTTTTTATTGCTGTTCAAGTACAGTTGTCTCCATTTTCACCCCAGCACTCCCCCCACCCCAGCCATCCCAGCCTCCCACCCTCAAAGCCACCCCCTTTGGCTTTGTCCATGTGTCCTTTATACATGCTCCTTTATGGCACCCTCCATGTTATCCCCTATTTTCCTTCTCCCTCCTCCTCTCTGGTTACTGTCAGATTGCTCTTTATTTCAATGTCTCTGGTTGTATTTTTCTTGCTTGTTTGTTCTGTTGATTAGGTTCCACTTATAGGTGAGATCATGTGGTATTTCTCTTTCACCGCTTGGCTTCGTTCACTTAGCAAAATGTTCTCCAGATCCACCCATGCTGTCTCGAAGGGTACGAACTCCTTTATTCATTTCTTAATAACTCCCTAGTGTGAACTGAGATGAAGATTCTGAAAACTTGGCACTGTTGAGAACCTCTTACACTGGTTGGTACAGAACTCTTTACTTCTTCCTCTAGGTTCCCATGACATAATCCAATCTATTTGTCTTTAAAAAATACAAACCAAGCAGGCTTGGTTTTTGCTTTTCATCATTGTTGTGGGACTTGGATGTTAGGGTGGGTTCCCTCAGAAGCACATTGCAGGGACAAGGATTTGAGTGCCAGTGGGGGCAATATTTCAGGGAATGCTGGCCAGGGAGCCAACACAGTCATCCAGCAGGTTAGCTGCCTCTGGGAGGTGCTGTACTGCATACCTCAGGGCTGTCCCAGCTAAGGAGCAGAAGCTGATTAATAATCGAACTTCCTGTGTCCCTGGCTAAGAGCTGGTCTGGAGGGGTTAACTGCCCTCACACCCTTCTCCCATCTATGCATAAGCTCAACATGCTCCTGTGGTGGGAGAAAACCCTCAGGCAGGTGGAAGAATAGGTGCTTACTGGAGGAAGCTGTAGTCAGATGTGGGGATCCTGATGGGTGAAGGGGCAAGGCAGGGCGCCAAAGCCTCTGCCTTTTAAGCAAACCACAATGTCAGTACTGGGAGGACACTCAGTGTTTACCCTGCAGAATCCAGTTTCTTGAATTGCAAAATGTAGGTTGTAGGTTAAATTTCAGTCATGTTCATCTCTAACTCTTTTATTCTTTTATTGGCTATAGGTCTTTCATGTATGTATAGTCCTGTACAAAGTAAGACCTGTGGAGAAAGTCAAGTTCTGAATGCACTTGGTGAAAGTATATTAGCTAAAAGCATGAAACAAGTACAAAGAAGGTTACAAATATTTTGGAAATGCAGAAATTCAAGTATTTTCATTCTCTACAAGCATTAGCATGGAGGTTTTGTGTGTGTGTATTAATGTGTGATGTGAATCAAAATAACTGCTCTTTCAAGATGTTGGTAATGGAAATCTATATTGAATAAAATCAAGTAGGGAACAGAACTTAGTGTTTAACTTGAACCTGGTTTTAAAAGTAGTCTCAACTCAGGCAATTATTGAAGTTAAACAAAGTTAAAGGTTAGATATTTGAAAATAGCAAGAGAATGATTTTCTGTATTTATCTCTGAGCTCTTTTTTCTTAAAAGAAACCAAGGGATCAGTGTGCAGTGTGCTTCCCCTCGGTGGCCCTGTTGATCCTTAAACTTTTGTGGTTCGAGTTTTGTTTTGTCTGCAATTGATCGATGAAAACAGGAGGATTTATGGGTGCTTGGCTTTAAGCAGCACCAGCAAGAGATGCAGGCAAAAATCCCTCCTGACTCACTTTGGGAGCTGCCCTTCCGGAGCCAGGAATATCTGTCAATAAATAGCAAGGCAGGCAGCCAGAGAGCTGGGACCATGCTTTAGCAGCTTCTTCCTGTCCCATGAAGGGAGGGGACCTGGCTGCCAATAGCCCTCTGAGGGTTGAAGATCTATGCCCACTCTGTAAATAGTTCTAGAATCATCACACCACAGACGTCTGCGGCCTCCCTGTGCCTTGTGCATCAGGGAACAGTGTTATTTTGGGCCTAGCAGGCTGTCAGTGGGGCCTTCCTGCCAAGCTTTGGAAAATTTCATGATCTGAACCTTAAATTACCCTAATGCTGTTGCACAGATGTAACTAGTTTTGCTAATATATTTCAGATGCCTCTAAGGACTGGATGGGAAAAGCCCTTTCCCACAGAGCAGTTACCCTAGAATGGTAGGGAATCCTTACACTTTAATCCCTTTATGAATTGTCTGGTGAATTTGTTAAAATGCAGATTCATCATTCCTAAATTGTCCCTGGGTGGAGCCCAGGAATCAGCAGTTTAGTGTTTCCTGGGTAGAGTTTGAGTGAGGTGGTCTATGAATCCCACTGTGAAACGTACCATGTCTTGTGGATCGGTTTCATTATAGCAAAGGGGTGAGGGTGGGGGGTTTTGAGGGAGAAACTTGTGTCACCTTAGAGTAGACAGCAGCAACTGAAAACAGACGAATTCTTGGATTTACTTTTGCTGGTCTGGGGAAGACAACAGTATTTCACAAAGTCATACTGGGATGCATAGGTAGTTAAAGTTTGTATATTTAATATATTGCATATATCTAGTTAAAAACTTAAAAGCTAAGAGACTTTTCTGAAGCCTAGATATTATACAAATTTAACCCAAGCAAGTAAACAAAACCCCACATTTGCAGATATAACAGATACCAAAGGCTGACCCATCACAAACAAGGTTTAGAGATCTAGAATTCAGCAGCAGCCTCAGGCTTGGGAGGCTTCTGGACTTGAAACCATCGTGATGATTGGCTAGAGAGAGCAGGATACCCTCATGTCAGGTTGTGATTCTGCTCAGAGGGATATGCTGGACATGTTCTACTCTGATCTATTGTCTTTGTCCTGCTGCTTACCCTCAGTTCTCAGGTTGAATGGTTCCTTTTGCAGGGAAACAGCTCTTAGCCCAGAGAACTGGTTGTTACTACTACAAGGGATGTGTGAGTGTCACAGTTTCTACATTTGTCCTACCTCACCTTGAACTGATCGTTACAGAAAGTTAGTCCATGCTCATGTGGCCTATACTCATCTCTGTACAGAAGAACTGTTGCTTTACTCTCTTATTTTCTCTAGGTTTTATCCTGATTTCAGCCACTGTCACCAGATATCATGTACCATGGAAGTGTAATCTGAGGATTCTCGAACTCTTTGGAGTGGCAATACTCACTTTAGTTGAATTTATATTATGGACCCTAAGCCCCTTTTCAAGTGAAAGTGGAAATTTTAGGGAGACCTTTTGAAATATTTGTGACTGATTTAGGCTTTTGGAAATCCAAAGTTAAGATTTCTTGGTTTAAATAAAAGAATGGTTCTATGCAAGCCATTTTCTTAAACTGCAAGAACATTGACAACATTGCCTGCTGGTTGGTTTCACAGAAGGACAGTTGGATTGCTGTGGTTGTTTGAAGCAAGACTCTTTTTGTGGCCTAAGATTAAAGACTATGCTTGGTTATCTTTATATGTCCAGGGTCTGGCATAGTACCACTTTATAATTCTAATTAACTCATACTTCAGTTCAGTTAATTGTTGAACTAATGAATCAAACAAACTTTGCAAGCCCTGACAATTACCTGCAAGATGTTGGAATAATTCACCAGATGGGAGAGTAAGGCAGTTGGGGTAAATACCTAGCATGTGTGTTGCTGCTGTCTCTTCCTGATTGCTAAGGCAGACATCACTAATGCATTAGAGTACTTTTTTGGTGGGGGTGGGGCAGGGGTCCAGGATGCTAACTTTTGATTATTTTAAACACAGTGCTTTAGAAGAGCCACTGCCTGTGAATCAAAATGGTGGGGGGGGGGGGGAGCCTGGGGGGGTGGTGGTTAAGAAAAAAGGGGAATTGCCAGTTCAGTACTAAGTCTTAAATAAATGAGTGCTGTCTACTGCCAAGAGGAAAAAAATGTCCTGAGATTGCAAACAGAGCTTGTCTCCCGTCCCCACTCATAGGTAGTGGTGGTGGCTGTCTCTAGCCCTGCTTTAGGATTGTGAGGTTGCAAGTAAGAGTCTTAAAAATAAATTAATGACTTTTGTCCTAGGCAAGTAAAAGAAGAGGAGTGGCCCTTTCCTGGGCAGTTGCCATCCCTACCCAGGCATAGTGGTAGCCCATGGGCTATCCTGAGCACAAACAGGGAAATGGGAATAGTGGAGTAGAGAAAGAAAAGAGAGCAGCAGAGCAGATCCAGAAAAGGGGAGAGGGGAGGGCCATGCGAGAGAGAAAGAAAAGAGGCTGTGTAGTGGGCAGTGTGAGTGTATCACCAACAGACTTCAGGTGCCACTTGGTCATTTCAGCACCACAGGCTGCCTGTGCTTACATTGAACTGTCATGAGTCTAAAATGATATTCCGTGCAGCAACTATCACATTCAGGAAAGAGTGATATTGTGATCTGGGAGTCATAATAGCAATAGGATTGAAGAGAAAAGGAGAACTAGGGCCATGGGATTGAGAGGAACTCAGGGGATATAGTCTCAAGTGCCTCACCACTCTGGCCCTCTCTGCCCTGCCAGCCCCATTCCAGTATTGCTATGGGGATTAGGCAGAAAAGAGAGGACTACAAAGCTCTGGCTGTAAGTTTTCATTATTTATTCATCTATAATGTGGGAAGCTCTGTAAAAGTCATTGGGATTTACTGAGAAGTGAGTAAGACCTGTTCTCCACCTTCAGGGGGTCCCAATCTGATAGTAATAAAAGATCTATCAACAACAGCACCCGTTAAAAATGTGAGAAGCATCATGATATATATACTAACAAAGAGCTATTAATTCTGCCTAAGGGGGTTGGGGAATTTCAGCTGTGAGAAATATTTAATAATACCATACCTTAGGAGATATTTATTTTGATAGATTGTTAGTAAGATAAATAACTTGCTGTTGAAAGAGAGATTCTAACCTAGTATAGAAATGCAAAGTAGATACAGCAGACCCCACTGTATTGATGAATTTATTAGGAAGAGCCTGTAACACTTGAGCATGTCTTCCCTTTTACAAATAATGTATGACACATGTGTGATGCTTTGGTTCGCAGCCTGCGGTCAATCTACTGAGCTACGCCAGCCAGGGCGACACATGTGCATTAAATTTAATGAAGCAAACCAAAAGGCACAGATAAATGTGCTGGTCAGTAAAAGACAAAGTGCTTTTTCAACAAAAAGCCAATCTAAATGATTGCCTAACTGAGTTGAATTTCTTAAAGAAAAATCCTTATTACTCAAGATGACGATAGAATGCTTGTGTTTAATACCAGTCCTCTAGTAAATCCTAAAAGCAAGAACTCCATAATAATCTAATCCTATTTATGTGAAGCCAGCTAATCAGTTTGAGGCTGGTGGGCGTTAGTTTTTGCAGGTCTAATCACTCAATGGACCATTCACTGGAGTGAGGAGCACAGATAAAGGGAATCTGTTCTGCAAGAATGTGCTTATATTGCAGACCTATTGCCCATTGTGGAGTTTCATTATCTGGACTTTCCAGTGGGCGGTTCTGCACTATCTGCCCAGTGGTTGCTCCATTGATCTTCTCAGAGGGTTGGCAGGCATTTCGCAGCTTAGGATTGCCTGAAATATTTGGATGGAATGTTTCATTTTAGCGCTGTTTCCTAGATCCATTCTATTACCTGCTGTAAAGTCAGAGCCTCAGTCCCCGAGGAGCTTACACTAATTAAAGGGTGAGGTTCAAGGAAAATGCTTCTTGTTTCACCAAAAACCTTTTATATGAAATAATAGCCCAGAATATATAGATAAACAGCCCAACAAAGACTGTGGGTCATTTCAGTTTATATGGTGAGAAGCTGAAGTAGCCTTTTGGGAAGAAAATCTTTAAAATGAGATCGTTGTGTAGATACCATTTATACTAGGTTCTTTATAGATGTGGCACTAAATATTACTTAAAATAGAAGGTTTCAGTTTGGTCAAAACCCATCACAGATTTAATTGAGAGTGAGCTATATATAAGAAATAGGAGGGATTGGCAATATAAACATTATGAGAAGGTTACACAGCCTTCAAAACTGAGGAATTCAGATCATTCAGGGACTGACAAAAGAGATTTGAATCTATAGAGCAATTTGGGAATCAGCACAGGGGTGATTGTTTCTTAACCCTTCTGCTAAAAAAAAAAAAAGAAAAATTTTCCTCTGAGACTATGCTGTCAGATGTGATTAGTTTTCTTTTTCTTTTTTATATGATTAACTTACTACTTATCAACTTTATGCTTTTAAACTCTTCCTCAAATATGAGCAAATGTACCATATGCTTCTCTTGAGAAATGAATACAGCAGAATAAACCCCTATTCCCTTCTCTGTTTCTCTTTCTTGAATTTCTAATAGAACAGGTTAATTTTTTTTCAGTCTGAATGAGTCAATTTAAGCTGTGGGGTTATCATGTAAGTGGTAGAAGGGTTGTCAAGCATGATTTAGTTTGCAGTGAAATAGTCCCATCTCTGACATAGTCAAATACTTTATTTTTATAATAGTCTTAGAATTCGGGGCATTAGGAGTTACAGCACTTACATCATAACAGATGTCATATAGGGATAAAGCTCATTGCATAATGTAAATATCATATGAGCTTAGACATATAAGTATAGAAGAAAGTGATTTTATGATAAAAATGATCACCTTTGTTTTAATGATCATTGAAGAGATTTCAAACTAGCAAACCACAGGCCAAATTCAACCTAGAGACTCAAAAATAGATTTAAAAAATATTCATAGGACATCTTTTGTTTATATAGTGAAAAGCAAGCTTCTTTTCCACCATTGTCCCCTGCTGAGAAACTGTAACCAATTTCTTATATATTCTTCCACAGATAATTTGTGCACACGTCTATAAAGAAATATGTGCGTCTATTCCCCAACCCCAACTTCACACACACTGCTCTGTGCTATTTTCCCTTCCCCCTTTTCCCTTGTTGCTTTGTCTGTTCATACACCAGAGCACTATTATAATTGTCATGATTTTATAATTTAAAAAAACCTGTGATAGTAGTTTCCCTATTGCTCTCTCCATTTTCAGGGTTTTTTTTTCATATTCTTATTTTATTTCATTTGGACTTTATAGTTCATTTGTTTAGTTAAGAAATAAACTGGTATTCTTTTTGGGATATTACTAAATATTTAATTAGGAGTATTGACCTTGTAATATTGGTCATCCCATCTAAGAAAATGGTAGGTCTTTTCCTTTGTTCATGCATCTTTTGTTTTATTTAGTATTTGAAACTTTTCTTCATAATGTTCTTGCACATTTCTTGTTGATTTTATTCCTTGTTATCATGACATATGGGGTCATTTGTCCTATTATGTTTTGTGTTATTTTTGAACATATACTATTGATTACTAGTACATTAAATTTTTTTACCTTGTTCTTTTAGTGAATTCTCTTATCGTTTTCAGTTAATTAGCTTGAATGCTCCAGATATACAATCATATCATATGCCAAATAAATAAATAAGTAATAAATAAATTAAATAAGTAAAAGTTACCTTCTCCTTTTTGAAGTTATACTTCTAGTTCTTTATTCTGGTAAATTCTATTGACTAATAACATTAGAATATTAGCAAAGTGTTAAATAATACTTAACAGTAAATAATAAAATGTTCAATAGCAGCCATTGTTTTTTCTTTCTGACTTTTGTAAAAATGCCTCTTTCTAACATGGCTTGGGGGTCCTGTTAGAATGGTATCCATTCTTTTCTGTTTTACTGACTGTAATTCTTTGAAGAATGGTTGTTGAAATTTTTTCATCTACATTTCCATAATAAATTTCATGTGGTTATGTTGTATTATTCTTGTAATACACTGTCAGATTTTGTTTGCAAATATTGTATTTAGGATTTTGCATGAATATTTATAAATGAGATTTATCTCTAGTATTGTTCATGCTATTTTTGTCAGGTGTTATCTCAATGCTTTGCTTGCCTCACAAAAATGATTTAAAATTTTAGTTTAAGTAGCATTGGAATTTACTGCTTTAATATGTTGTTGGGATATTCATACTCCCTACAAATAAGCAGGGAGTAGTGCTTTTGTTGTTGTTTGAAGTTCCTTGACATTTTTCTATATTTTTTAATGGAATTTGTTCACTTTATATTTTTTATTTCTTTTGTGGTCAGTTTTGGTAAATGGCCTTTTCTAGAAAGCGATCTATGTCATACAGGTTTTAAAACATATTTTTCTAGAATTTACCAGATTCTATGCAAATTATTCTTTTGTAATTCTTTATTTTCTTGTTTCCATTTCCATTTTATCATCTTTTGTTGTGTGAATGCAGTTTTTGCTTCTTTGCTTTTTTCTTGCTAAGGTTAGCTGATTATTCACCCTTCCCCTTTCCTTTACAGAAAGAGTTTTTGAATTTATTTATAAAGTCCCCTATATTAGTTTCTAACTTATTAATTGCTCTTATACAGGGTGGGACAAACATAGGTTTACAGTTGCTAATATGGAAAATAATACAATAATTAATAAATAATCATACAAGAATAAACTCGGTTTCATGTACTCAGAACTGTAAACTTACGTCTGCCCCACCCTGTATTGTCTTTATTAATTCCCTTCGTATATTTTCCTTCTGTTAATTTTGCTGATCTGTATATAAATTTTAAAGTTGGATGTTTATGTCATTTGTCTTTATTATTCAAATAACATTTAAGGCTGTGAATTTTTCTCTTAGCACTGTAATAGCTATGTCTCATTCATCCTGATATGTTAAATTGTCATAACACATTGTTTTCTACAAATGTGGAAATTTTGCTTTTTAGTTTTATTTTACTCAAGAGTTAATAAAGGGAGAGTTTTACTATTTCTAGATGGAATTTCTATTTTAATGGCATCATGATGTCTACTTTCTTGAATTTATAAGCTTATCTTTGGGGTCTAATATGTTGTTGAGTTTTGTGCATGTTTACCTTTATATGAAGTGAAGGTATGGTTTTCATTTTCAGGGTGCAGAATTTTATATTTATCACTCAGACCTTTGTTGTTAATTTTTACTACTTTATTTTATTCTTCTGTAATTTGACTTATTTTTCCTTTGCACAATTTGTTAACAGACTGAGAGAAGTGACCTCAAATCTCCTACTACTACTGTATTTCTAGGTGTTTATTTCTTTTTGAATTTCTTTTAATTTCTGTTCTATTTCTGATTCTGCTATGTTAATTTGTACAGAAATACCTGTAGCAGTCTTTTCTTCATTGTAAACTTTATATTGTCATTATAAGAAAGTTTATTTGCCTTCTTAATGCTTTTTGCTCTAGATTCCACTCTACCCAGGTGTTAAAATTGTAAGCCTTGCTTCCTTTTTATTTGCTTTTGTTTGTTATAATGCTACCTATTTCTTTATTTTCACTTTCTAAACCACATTATTGAACCAGTTTTCATATATATAGATTTGGGTTTTGATTTTTGATTCAGTTTTATTTTTCAGTTAATGCAGGCCATTTAGATTTATTGATATGACAGGTATGTTTTGTCTGCATTCTGTTATTAGTTCATGTTATATTTTCTATTTTAGAGTCTTTCATTTTGTGGTCTGTTTTCATTCACTTTGTCTCTGTATGGTTTTTCTGATAGTATGTGGTTTGCATTTTTGTTCTGGTTACCTTTAATTGTACATTCATATAATGTCTTTGTTTCTCCATGCTCTTTGATTGTACTTATTAATTTCCTACGTGTGCAAAACTGAAATTAGCACATTCCCTCTTCCTTCTCCTCCTTTAGTTTATCAATTTATTTAAATTAATACTATTAGCTTTTTTAGTGCTTCTCTTCGTACTGCTAATCACTATTTGTTTGCATTTGTATTATTTGAGTTTGCTACCTTTGAGATCTTCTGATTTCCAGGTATTAAGTATGAGGTAATCAGAAAACTTATTTTACTTAGAACTTCTTTCAGAATTCTCTCCCAATTTTTGTTAGTTGTATCATGTTGTTATATTTTTTCCTTGGTTTACAATGAAGAATATTCAGTGTTCACTGTCATTTCTCTTTTCATATTTACCCCACGTATACTTTGTTTGGATGAAACTTGTCACCCAGTAGTTTTCTTAGGGAGAGATCATGGAAATGTTCCCTGAAGTTTTGCATGTTTTAAGTGATTTGACTGAAGCTTTTATAAGATTCTAAGAATAGCTTGACTGGATGTAAATTCCCCAGGTCACAATTCTCTCTTTGAAATGTTATAGGTATTGATTTACTGGGGTTCTTTTTTTTTTTTTTTTTTGGCATTGGAATCTGTGGAGAAATCTGAGATCAGCCTTATTTTTTTTCTCTTCATATAATACTCAATATTTTTGCCTGGTTTTCTGCCAAATTTTGGGGTTTTCTTTGAACTTCAATAACTTTTCTGGGATACAACTCAATTTTGATCACTCTGGAGTAATTATTCCTGGGTCAGTGTGTCCTTTCATTCTAAAAGAAAAGGTCATGAGATTAAACATACCATATTTGTTATATGATATTATTTAAAATCTAAATAGCATTCTACTGATGCAGAAAAACTTACATTTTCCATTAGCACTAAAATACTCATTCAGATTTTTTTTGCACTTGTTAATGTCTATATGAATAATGGATAAATGTCCATAGGTCTAGTCTATCCAATTCAACAAAAATTTGAATGCCACCAATGATAACAGTGGTCAATATGAATCATTTCCAGGTCCTCCTGTGCTTTATTTTGTCTCATATTCAAAACAACCCTATGTGTAAATTATGTATTTTCCATAATTTCTAGAAAAGAAGACTGAAGCTTAGAGGGGAACAGATAAGTCAGTCTATCTGTCTAAAACGCAGGGCTAGGATTTATACCTAAGCCACTGACTCTAGTACAGTCAGAGCTCATAGCTGCTAGATCACCCAATTATCTAGCTACTTACATATCTCTCTTGGTGCTGAGCTGTGCTTTGATCTATCATTGTATCCCTCTTAAAAACAAAACAAAACAAACAAACAAAAAAAACAGTGTGCTTGAAGATTTTTGACCTTTAAACCCTTCAAGTAGCCCTGGCTGGAGTAGCTCAATGGATTGAGTGCGGACCTGCAAACCAAAAGGTCACTGGTTTGATTCCCAGTCAGGACACATGCCTGGTCCCTGGTGGGGGGCACACAAGATGCAACCACCCATTGATGTTTCTCTCCCTCTGCTTCTCCCACCCTTTCCCTCTCTCTAAAAATGAATAAATAAAATCTTTTTAAATCCCTCAAGTAGTTGGTTCTCAACCAGAGGAGATTTTGCTTTCCAGAGGACATTTGGTAATATTTGAAGTGTTTGTGGTTGTTATAACTGGGGCGAGAGTGGTGCTGCTGGATAGTAGAGGCGGGGATGCTCTTAAACATCCTACATTGCACAGAACCACCCTCACAACAGTGAATTATCGAGCCCAAATGCCAATGGAGCCATTGTAAGGAAATCTGAATTAGATGAAATTTTCTTGAGAGGAATACTTTTCTTTGACTTGTATCATTCCATATTGTTTAATATAGTGCTATCACAGAAAAGTTTCATAGAATCTTGACTGTTATTTTTAACAAAAGTTATATGTACATATTTTAAGAATTCCAGTACTCTTTAGAATTGTATGACTTCAGTGCCAAAAAGGACAAGCAATCAGCTGCACATTATTCAAGATTTGACCTGGTTTAAAAAAATTGCTTCTTTTTTCTTTCCCTGATGTAATTTTATATCAATAAATATTTCAGTAATAGTTGTCTCATCATTGAATTAAAGGGAGGCTGTTCATTAAGGAACTTTGTTTCCAGTACTGATGAAGAGCTCTAAATTAATTACTTCCTGATTGCATAGTACAGTATTTATGAAAATTAGTAAAGAATTGTTCATTTTTCTTTGGGGGTGGAAACAGAAATTGTTAGAATAATGAAACTAGACAGAATTGTCAGAGTTTCTATTTAAAAAGTTGTTTTATTAATTAGCCCTTTTCTCTCTTTAGGGGATGAGATCAACACTGACTGAAATTTACTCAGGATCACTCTCCTTACAAGACGCTCACCTTTTAATTCTCCTGCGTTTTAGAGCAAATGAGAACAGTACCATAGTTACACTACAGTCT
The DNA here is from genome assembly GCF_019186645.2 of Phyllostomus hastatus. Classification (NCBI taxonomy): domain Eukaryota; kingdom Metazoa; phylum Chordata; class Mammalia; order Chiroptera; family Phyllostomidae; genus Phyllostomus; species Phyllostomus hastatus. The sequence continues at coordinate 36,839,676 of NW_025333872.1, read as the reverse complement.
GGCTACCCCCCAAACAAGGCCCATTGCCAAATGATAATTTAGGAATTACTGACCAAATTCTTCTTTTCCCCCATGAGTCACATGTATGCCAAGCAAGAACTTGTATTAACTGCTTCTGGAGAGGGGTGTGGGGGTATGTCACAGGGCTCTAAGTGCGGTATCTTTTTGAAAGTAGTTTAGTGATATGTATAACAGGGAAGTTCCTGATATTTCATTCCAGTGTGCAAAACTGTTTGCAATTCCCCTATGATACAATATCAGGAGCTACCAGTCAAATATTTGAAAAAAATTAAAAATATTTTTAGGGAAATGATTTCTATTGTAGACTTTCAGCTTCCATGAGCTTACAAAATGATCTTTTAAAAAAACTGGCGGTAAATCATCTTAATGAGCTCTTAGTAATTGAAGGAAATTTATTTAGGACGAATGACTCGTTCATGTTAAAACAAAAATGAGCATAAGTGAGGTGTTTATCAGTATGAATTCCTCTGAGAGCCGGTAAATGCACTTCACAAGTTCTCCAGCTAAAGGTCCCCATTAGCAGCTGCTTGGTTGTTAATTGTCTTTCTTCAACAAGTAGCCACAGAAAGGTTTCATGGGGCCAGAGTTCCTTCTGTATATCTCCTCTATCCAAATTCAAAGGCATCGTTAGAACATCTGGAGGACAGTATGACAGATAGCACAATTCTTCTGGTACTTGCACTTCCACGTGTCTCTCTATTTCTTCTTAATTAGGATGCAAAGCAAAAGTGACAGAGCTGTTGCCAGTGAGCAGGCAGCAGCTGGCACCTCCGTGAGAGGGGCAGATTTAGCGATCGGGGGTGTAGTATAACAATTCATACGCCCTGTCAGACAGGAACACTTTAAAAATGGAGTGTTGCAAGGTTCTTTGCTAATCAGATGTAACTTCCTTGCTACATTTTGCAGTTTTGTGAAATGAGAATAAGTAGGGCTACTCAGGTTCCACCAGATCTCTAACTTCTGAAGCACTCAGAATTGAGTTCAGTGGAGTGTTCTTAGAAGAAGGGAAGAATTGAGACATTTCTTTGAAAAAGATAACCGGAGTATAGTGGAGTAAGAATGTCTTCAATTCAGTCTAAAAGTTCTTGATGGTGGAGCTGATTGCATATATTAACTAATTAGGATTTTTAACATGTGATGGGTAGAAAAGTAGATAAGACACTTGAATTATGGTGCCAGAAGGCTGTAAATTTTAGAAGACGATTATTCAAGTCTGCAGATTGGAAGTTTACATCTCCCCTCTTATTTGTAAGGCTATAGTAGACACACACACACAAAGTGATATTTTTGGGGGTGCTATATATATGGAACTCTAATGTATCCAATCAAAATGTAAAAAATTAGTCTTATCAGCTGGTGAAAATTCAACAAATTGTATACTTTCCTATATGTATATTTTTAATAAAAACTTAGAAAAGTCACTTAACTGTTACATTCTCACAATACAACTAAACAGGGTGACTCTTGCTCCCTTTTAATTGACCTTTTTTAAAATTAAAATGACATATTTACTATGGAAGTGAGCTATTTTGAAACCAAATAGACATGATTTTGCTATCCTACTGTTTTGCTACTCACTAGCTACATGAGAGTTTGTACAAGATCTGAAATCCTTCTGAAGTTGACTTTCTTCATTTGTAAAAAGGGGCTAGTAACATTTGTCCTGTGGGAGTGCTCTGAGGATGAGATATCCTCAGCTCCAAGCATTGCATCTGGCACATGGTAAACCCATCATAATTGGTAGCTAGTAAGATGATGAATAATGATGATAATGTAGCATGTAGTTCGGCAGGAAGTGGAAGCAAACAAGTTTAATGTAGCATAAAAACATATCCAGGTATATGTTCAGAAAATATATATTGAACACATCTGCTGTAAATCATTGTAGTAGTAATTTGGGGAAATATTACTATAATGAGCACTAGCCCATGTTGGCTGAGTAAGGTCTCAGATTAACCTTATTGTAAAGACTTTGTATCTGATATTCCTGGGCTGTATTCTAGGCATTGACAGTCTGCTCATCAGACAATGGCCAAGATTGTTCTCCATGGGCTATAGCTTCTTTAAGCATTCTAACACTGAGAGGGGCTGCACTCTGTCTTAGGCCATGGCTGGGCCTTTGTCAAAGTCTCTCTCAGGCTCTGGCTCTCAGGGCAAGAGAAAGAGCCCTGGAACCATGGCTCTGCTGATCCTTAGACATCAGATACTTCCTGCTACCTCAGCTCCTACTGCTGACCCTCCCAGTTGATTGCGCTGTATTGGGTACACATCTTTCAGGCTCCTTTATACACTGTCTATTAGGTTGTGGTCTACTTCCCTTTGGGGCCAAGTCTAGGCTGGTCAATTGTTCTAGTCTCCATTAAAATATTCTGTCTTTTCTATGTGTCCTTGAGCCCCTCAGACAATTTTACTCACCTTTCAAGGCCCAGAACAAACATTATCTCCTTATCTCCTGATGAGTTTCTGTCTGGTCATTCCAGGCGAAGATTTTTTATTCCTTTTTTTATGCCCAGAATACTTAGTTCATACTTCTATCACCTATGGTATGATTTATGGTGAGTTTCGGGAAGGAAGGAAACGTGTACTCTATCTCTATATCCTGGTTTCCACCAGAGGTTAGCACGTTTTAACTGATTAGTAAATGCTTGTTAAATGGCACTAATTTTAGGATCTCATCATTTGACTTCAAAACATATTTGTGTTGGCCAAAAAGTTCATTTGTTTTTTTCCGTATGATGGTTCTAGTAGTGCTCAGTTGTCTTTTACTTCACTTGAAACAATTTTGTTAGAGTGTTTTGTGACAGCTGTCATATCAGTGTGCATTTTAAAAACTTATCAAAATTGGTGAATTTTAATATTGAAGATGGAAGAAAATACATAACATTTTTGGCATATCATGCTTTATTATTTTAAAAAAGGTAAAAATACAGTTGAAATGCAAAAAAAGATTTGTGCAGTGTATGGAGAAGGTGCTGTGACTGATTGAACATGTCAAAGGTGGTTTGTGAAGTTTTGTGCTGGAAATTTCTCTCTGAATGATGCTCTGTAGTTGGGTAGACCAGTTGGAGTTAATAGTGATCATATCAAGACATTAATTGAGAACAATCAATGTTCTCAATTACCATATGATTTCAATACCAATGTTTTCAGTACCACATGAGAGATAACTGACATACTCAAAATATCCAAATCAACAGTTATTGTTGAAAATGAGAAATGTGTCTTTTATTTTACAGAAAAAAACTACACAGACTTTTTGGCCAACCCAATACTTATTATGGTCAATACTAGGAAAATGGAATAAAAGTTGCTTATATCTGGGTTTGTAATGTGTGGGGCCAAAGGGAAGAGAGAAGGGCGTGAAGGGCTTACAATGGAACATGGGTTCGTGTAGTGTTCTGGGAATTTATTAATGGGGCTATAAAGCATCTCTGTTCTCTCTGCTCAGACCCCTACTGGAACTTCTGCTTCTTGCCAAAGCTGTCGTCTAGATCTCTTCTTTCCCTTTGCAGCAGTGTGGAAGATAAGTATTTGAAAACCAAATTTTGTTTCAAAGTTCCATCCTTGTGCTGTGTCAGGTTTATGGTGAGGGGAAAAACACTTCCTTTACTAACTTTGCATCATTGGAACAGGACAGTACAAATTTCTTGGCCTCTTTCTGTACTGGCCCAGCCAATGTTTACACCCTAATTTCTCTTGTGCTCTTCTATTTAAAGTTACCCCAAAGCTACTTCCATTATATATGTATTTCCATATTTCCATCTTAAGCTTCTTGTGATAAGGAGCCTGAACCGCATGCAGGAAAGGAAATAGGCTGTGGAAACAGACTGGATTGGGAGAGAACAGACAGAAATCCAGTCCTGGCCCTTAGGCAAGTCCCTTAACCTCTGGGAACCTCAATTTCCCATCTCTACGAGCAACGATGAAATCTATTTCACCGTGTCTGGAGATAAAACATGGTGTTACAAGGGCTGGAACGCAGCCACCATTCAATAAGTAGATGTTATCACTACCAATGCTGCTGTTGTTGTTGTGCCTTGGGCTCTTCTCTCTACCACAGCGATTTCCACCCTTTTCACCTCATGGCACACATAAACTAATTGCTGATATTCTGCAGCACACCAAGAGAATATGTTTTGCTGATCTGACAAAAATAATAGGTATAATTTTGATTCACTCACACCAAATGGCTATTGTATTGGCTGTTATCTTCTTTTTATTTGGCATTCTAAGGGAAAGAGGTCAGTGCCCCTACTAACTAGTCAGGTATATGCACATTTTATCCTGTGGCACCTAGTGTGCCAGCTGCAGCACAGCAGTTGACAATCACTACTGCTCCACCACTCTGCACATATTTTCAACCTGCATATTTTCTTTTTTTAATATACTTTATTGATTATGCTATTACATTTGTCCCATTTCCCCCCTTCATTCCCCTCCACCCTGCACACCCTCTCCCACCCACATTTGCCCCCTTTAGTTCATGTCCATGTGTCATAACTTCTTTAGCTTCTACATTTCCTATACTATTCTTGCCCTCCCCCTGTCTATTTTCTACCTACCATCTATGCTACTTATTTTCTGTACCTTTCCCCCCTCTCTCCGCCTCCCATTCCCCTGTTGCTAACCCTCCATGTGATCTCCATTTCTGTGGTTCTGTTCCTATTCTAGTTGTTTGCTTAGTTTGTTTGTTTTTGTTTTTGTTTTTGTTTTAGGCCTGGTTGTGAATAATTGTGACTTTGCTGTCATTTTACTGTACATGTTTTTTATCTTCTTTTTCTTAGATAAGTCCCTTTAGCATTTCCTTTCCATCACTATTGGTTCCCTGTGCATTTTTCTTCATTTCACTTAGCATAGCCTTCATTTTTTCATCTAATTTCTGACCAAATTCAACCAATTCTGTGAGCATCCTTATCACCAGTGCTTTGAACTGTGCATCTGATAGGTTGGCTATCTCTTGGTCATTTAGTTGTGTTTGCTCTGGGGCTTTGATCTCTTCTTCCATTTGGGCCATTTTTTTTGTCTTGTTGCACCTGTTATGTATGAGAGGCTGAGCCTTAGGTGTTTACTGGGGCGGGGCAACCCAGTTGCTGAGTTGTGGGGGTGGGGTCTGAGAGGGAACAGTGGTGCTTGCTCTGCTCTGCGTGGGACTTCAGTCCCTTCCACCACTTCTCCCAAGCAAATTTGGCCTTTCTGGTGCTGATTCCCGGGTGGGTGGGCTTGTGCATGTTCTAGGACCCCAAGGGTCTCTCCAACGAACTCTCCTGTGAGGCTGAGAGTCTCTCCTGGCACTTCAACCCCCCACAGGTGTCTTCAATCAGTGCCCCAAGGCTCTATTTCCTGGAGCTGGGACTCTTGGTTGCACGGCCTGTCTTGCTCCCCAGTTTCGCCTGGTTTATCTGCCCATGAGTATGGGACCGCCCGGTCAGCCAGCCACCTTGCGTGCAGTGCCTTGCCTCACAGTTGCTGACTTGCTGGGTCAACCTTTTGTCGTCCTGTGCCTGGGGTCTGCCAGCTGCCGCCTGTGCACCCAGGGTCCACCCTCTGCCATCTTGCATGCCCAGGATGCCTTATACACCTAGTGCCACCGCTTTTTGTGCCACGACCCCTCTCTGCCTGGCTCCACCCTTCCTACGGGTCTGGATGAATGTGTCTATTTTAACTCCTTGGTTGTCCAACTTCCATACAGTTAAATTTTCTGTCCATTCTGGTTGTTATTTTATTTCTAAATTATTGTTGTCCTTATTTTGTATGTGTGAAGAGGCACAGTGCGTCTACCTATACCTCCATCTTGGCCAGAAGTCTCAACCTGCGTACTTTCTAAATTTTACTTGACTTCTCACTCGTTTTTTTGTTGCCATGCCCGCCAAATATAGATCTTCTACTTATCCTAAAATCTAACATTGAAGTGATTCACTACCTGCCCTTCTCAGGCAGTCACTTCAGCCTACTTGCCTCACTGCTGTCCAGAGCTCCAGTATTCTTCTCATCCCCACCCCTGCTCAGAAGACATGGGGTCCTCTCTCTTCTGTCTTTCTACCTGTGGCCAGCTCTACACAATTCTTTCTTATGTTTGTCCATTTCTATTATTACCATCCAGTCCTATCAATTGTTATCTTAGGGTTTTTTTTTGTTCTCTCCTGAGGACATGCTCATTAATTTTAGAGAGACGGGAAGGGAGGGAGAGAGAAGGGAAGAGAACCATCAATATGAAAGAGAAACAACATCAGTTGCTTTCTGTCCATGCCCCAACTGAGACTGAACTATAGCCTAGGCAGGTGTCTTGATCAGGAATCAAACCCACTTACTTTTTGGTTTATAAGACAATGCTCCAACCAACTGAGCCACACCAGCCAGGGCTGTTATCTTAGGTTTTATATAACTTCAACAGTTCTCTGTCTTCAATCTTCTCTTCTAATTCATCCTATACATTGCTGCCCAGATCTTTCTCTTTGAAGACTGATTTCATCCTGTCACTGGATAATTCAAAGATCTTAATGCAAAGATCTTAACTTTTGTCCTTGTCTTTACTTTAAAATAGTGACTAATATCATTCACTTTAAATTCATCAGAGACAGGTTAGTATTCTCAGAGGAGACTTACTTAATTCTAAAAAAGAAACAAAAAATATTGATTAATAGGGTTGTTTAAAAAAATTAGAGAAGCCATTATCTAACCTATTGATACAACTTGTAGGGTCTGAGCCTTGAATTTCTTTCCTTCACTTTAGCATTGAAGTTGGCACACCTCTAAGCTGGTAAACTTTTCATTAAGAATTTTTTAAAATTTTCATAGAATTATTAAAAAATAATTGCTATGGAAGTACCCCATATCCACCACATCAGAGGACAAGTTTGAGTTGTGGCAAAGGCACCAACAGTTTCCTTCACTTTGAAATTTTTAAGTAACCATTTAATTCAGTTTTAATGTCATTTGTATCTTTTAAGTGTTTGCTGCTTATAACTTGAATCAGGACCTCCAGTTTCTCAGCTGCCAGAATCCAGGCCAGGTTCAGGCTGAATGATCCTCTAAGTCAGGGGTGTCAAGCTCATTTTCACCAGGGGCCACATCAGCCTCACAGTTGCCTTCAAAGGACTGAATGTAATTTCAACTCCTTAACAGTTAAGGAGTAGTTACATTTATACAGTCCTAAAATTATCCTGGCCCTTTGAAGATAACTGCAAAGCTGATGTGTCCCCTAGTGGAAATGAGTTTGACACCCCTGCTAAGTCATAAGCTAAGCCCCTCCTCAGTCCCCCTTTCCCACACTGTCCTTTCCCTCTGGCACCTGCCTTACCTGTTTGCTTCAGTTTTCTTTATTCCTGTAAGAACTAAGAAAATCAATTTTTCATTTCCCACACTCCCCTTTTTTCTCATTTCTTTTTCTAGGTATAGATTTTTGTTTTTTCTCTAATCTCCTCTATCAAATCTATAGACTTCACTTCCTTTCCAACATGGCTTGAAGCTGATGTTGAAACCAGGAAAGTCGGCATTCGTGCTGCCTGCTGCCTGCCAGAACCAATAAGCGGAGACAGGGACTGAATCTTCACGGACGTTTTATTCAGATGGCTGGTGATCTGAGAAGAGGGTGGGTTATGTACCCTAACAGACCATCTTACATTTCCTTTCAATGCAGCCTTTTTTTTTAATAAGGAGAAAAAAGTGTAGGTAAGGTATTTGGAATTCAGGAAAGAGGTTAATCAGGTAAAGTATGCAGTCTGGCAATTTCCCTAACATCCCTTCATCGGTTGACTGGTGATTTTTTATCTGGGTCCTGGGTCCTGTGTCCTGGGTGATTTTCTTTATCAGTGCCCTGGGTGGAAAGATGTCTTTCCCTGGAACACATGGCTCGGATATCATCTCGATTGTTTATGGTCTCTTCTGGAGCACAAAGGTCACCTTGCTTGTGGTCCCCTGGAGTCAGCGCGGGCCGTACCTTCAGTTCTGAAACAATAGCTTTTTCCATGCATTAACTACTAAGCTTATTAACTATTACCTAAAACTAAAATTCTCCAACTCTTGCATTCCCCTGTCAACATCTCCCAGGAAGATAATAGTAACGACAGTGAACATTCCTATAGTAGTATGTAGTTCACAAAGCACTTTTATAAACTTAGCAAATGTACCCCATCCAGCTTAGGTCAGCCTTCTCCTTGGAGAGTCCTCAGCATTGTAACACTTGGCACCATTGTCACTTGCATGTAGAGATATTATTCTGTGGGTTCTCTACTTTCTATTTCTGTGCAAACTCAGTCATCCCACAGAAATATTAATTTTCTTGAGAGAAATATTTTTACTGAATAATTTTAAAATTTCTTTTAAAAGTGCTAACATTTCCCACTCATTAGTATCAGTTGTTAAAAATGGGGGTAGTGAAGGGAGGTCTAAATAGGAGATGTGGAGTCAGGGACTATGATGAAGACAGTGTGGCACAGGGTGTATGTGGCAGTCGGGAGAGAGGGATGGGCTGGCCTCAGTGATCCTAGCCCTTCATCCTTACCTCCCCACAATGCATCAGTCTCACAGGAAGCCCCATCCCCTGATTCAGCAGGTTTGGTCCTACCTGAGAATTTGCATTTCTAACAAGTTCCAGGTAGTAAAGCCTATGCTGCTGCAGTGAGGGTGGCCCTTGAGGGATCATACCAACTCCGTGATTCCTGTACATCTGAGGTTGCTCAGTGCAGCTGCGGTGGGCACTGCAGGTCAGTCCCTTTATCCAGCTTCTGAATAATTTTTTCTTTCTCTTCGTGTGTCTGTGTGTGTGTGTGTGTGTGAGAGAGAGAGAGAAGCAGTAAGAATATAGTAATGAATCCAATTATAGCTAATCTTATTTAATTAAGACAATTTCCAACTTTTAGCTTTTTTACAATGGCTTTTTTAGGAAAAATAATATTTTTATTAATTAACTGTCTGAAAGAACTTTAAATATAGTTTTAAAGTATAAATCTGATAAATTTAAAAAGGATGCTATTTTGTAGAGCAAATTTAGGTGTATAGACAAATTTAGCAGAAAGTACAGAGTTCACATATGTGACTCTCCTTTCTCCCCAAACACACAATTTCCCTTATGAACATCTCTTGTTAATGTGGTACATTTGTTACAATTGATGAATATTAATATTGGTACACTGTTTTTAATTACAGTTCATAGTTTATATTAGAGCTCACTCTATGTACATTTTGTGGGTTTTAACAAATGTATCAACCATTACAGTATCATACAGAATAGTTTCACTGTCTTAAGAATTCCTTTTGCCCTACCTGTTCACCCCTCCCTCCCCTGTCCTGAATTTTAGCAACCATTGATCTTCTTACTGTCTCCACAGTTCTGCCTTTTCTAGAACCCACATCATTGGAACCATGCAGCAGGTAGTACCCTTCTTCACATTGGCTTTTTTCACTTAGCCATGTGCAGTGCCTGCTCCTCCAGGCATGTTCATGGACCTCCCATTCACAACCTTCTATCGCCTGTTTCTGACAGGGAAATGGTGGCGAGGGCATACCATCCTTAGACTGAGCACTGTTGTTACAGTGACTACTGCTTCCTTCTTTTTATGAAACACATGAGTTTATTCATCGAAGCCCTCAGAGAAGTGCTTGGCAAATAGTTACATTCAATAAAAGTTGTTAATATCATCATCATTGTCACCATCATCACCATTACTAGGTTCCAGACCCTGGGCTAGGGGCTTCAAGCACTTTATCTCTTCTCAAAGAACTTGGCAGGTTAAGACATCTTTTTCCTGCTTTCTATATGTGCATATCTTATATTTAGGGAGGTTAAGCAACATGTCCAATGTTACACAACTAGAGAGTGGTAGAACCAAGATGTAAACTTAGGCCTTGCTGATGCCAAAACTTTAAAATGAGGAGGGGGAAGAAGTTTTACTAAAATGTTAGACAAAAAGAAAAAAAAATACTAATAATCAGTTAAACATTGGGATTTCTTAAAAAGGCATTGTGGAAAAAAACAAATAAAAATTAGTTTTATCACCCCCTGGTAAAAAACACATTATGCTATATTCACACGGCATAATCATGGGTCTAACTGCTGTATATAGTTCATTATACATATTTGTACAAATTACAAAATCAGTTGTAGTTATGTTCATGATGTAAATAAATGGTAAGTGGCTAAATGCTGCCTGAGAAACATAGCAGTGACTTTTCAAGTGCATTATTCTTATTACAGGAAAGGAATTCTGTGTTACTGGAGTCCTACCTAACTCAAAGAGATTAACATTCCAGTCACAACCATGCCTTTCTAAACTGCCCTGCCAGTCCTGCCACTTCATGAGATTAATACATTCTTTACTGTTTTCTCTCACAGTCCTGGGAACTCTGTCTTCAGTACAGTACAGTGGTTTAATGTCTAGGGTCCAAAGACAAAGAAAGTGTGGATTCAAATACTGTCTCTACCCTTTATTAACTGTGTTTGGACATGGGGCATATTACTTCCAGGCTTTGATTCTTTATGTATGCAGTGGTGATAAAATGGTACCTGACTAGCCCTGGCTGGTGTGGCTCAGTGGATTGAGCACAGGCCTGTGAACCAAAGCACTGCTGGTTTGATTCCCAGTCAGAGTACAAGCCTGGGTTGCAGGCCAGGTCCCCAGCAGGGGGTGCGCTAGAGGCAACCACACACTGATGTTTCGCTCTCCCTCTTTCTCCCTCCCCCCCTCTAAAAATAAATAAATAAAATCTTTTAAAAAACACAATGTGTAAATAAATTCACACATAAAAAGGAATCGGTACATGTTGCTACTGTTATCAAGGCCCAATTCTCATAGATGCTCTTCAGATACTGACTTAAAAACCCAGTACCTTGGCGAAATGAGAAAGAATATGTGAAAACAAGAAATATTTCATATCATGCATGCACAGTAGACTATCCAGTAAGTAATCTTATTTTTTTGCCTGTTAAACACTTAATCAAAAATTTATTTCCAGGCTTTTTGCACTGTATGCACATTCTAGAGGAGGAAGATAGACATGTAAGCATGGAAATTAATATGTTATTCCTTAAGTGCCATAAGAAAGGTGCAAACACAGGGTAGTTTTGGTCTCCATTGACAGTAAACCATGTAAGAGCAAGTACACTTGCTTACCTGATAGAGGTCTGCAGTTGAATTCACACTCATGCAAAATGAAGATGTAAGGAGGAGAGCAATACTCCATCCACACAGTTGGTGCTTTTCTCGGCAAATCCAGCTGGGAACGTGAATGCAAAGGTGTGACACTGGTATACACAAATGGTGTCACATCAGGTTCTGGGTTCAGCATTGCCCTAATTTCAGTTGTCAGTATAACTCAGCAGAGAAGGACATGGTATTGAATATCAAAATTATGTTTTATGCCTCTAGGGCCACATTTCAAACCTCCATTAACCAAAAGAGCCATATACCCTAAAGAATAACCTAATAACTTGATACAGAAATGAGAAGATGACAACCAAAGGCTAACTGTGAAAGATTCCCATGACTCTGAAGAGACAGAGAGATCCTAACCTAGACCCTGAGACTCCCTGGGAGCTGTTTCCTGTCTCATTGATCTTTGTGTCCCTCGGGCCCCAGCAAAGGGCCTGTCACACAGACTTGTCAAATGTTTGTTGAATCTAAGTGAATTGAATTAATAGAGTTTAAAGGTTTGCAAAATGCTGAGTTGTCTCACCACAAAAATTATCTTAATTAAAGCACAAGAGGATTTCCACATATGAAATTTGGGGGAATTCAAATATAATAGCATATTCAAACTATAGTAGCTACAGAAGTAAGAATTAGTGCCCAGGTAATTTAATATTTTTAATGGAGTGTAAATTAACACTCTACAAACACCCTTTGGCTATGTGCTTGTTACTATGTTCATTAATAATTAATACAATTAATAAAGCATAATGAATAATAACACTCTTCCTTTTTAATGAATATAATGTAAACAACTCTCTCTTCCCACAGGGAAAATGTTTTAATCTTTTTCTTCCAGAAAGGATGAATAGCATTTGCTCAATTGTCTACTTTCTTGACCAGCTCTATTTATCTTTACTATGAATTTGTGTTATTTTTAATTTTTTAATTATAAACATTATAAAAGTACTGAAATAAAAGTACAAAGTAAAAAATGCAACTATTAATTTCTCTACCTACTGCTCTCGATGCTGACCTTTTTGGGTACATTTCTAGTCCTCTTTCTCTGTATGCATAAACCTACATCTATAATGCATAATTCATATTTACATAGCATTTTAACACAACACTGATCTTATTACATATTTTTTTCTGCAACCAAGTGGCCTTTCTTAGGACTCAGTCTCTATACAGAAATTCTAATGTAACTATACACTTATTTTTATGTTTATTTTATTGTTTATCTTCCCCACCAGACTGTAAGCTCCCTAAGAATTAGTATTCTCCAATTCACAACCAGTACTTAACACAGTTCTAGGCTCATAATGGTCCCTTGATTAATACTGGCTGAATAAATGAATGAAAAACATTTTCACCAACCTTACATTGAGGACATCCTTCCACAGAGGCCTTGATCAAACTCGTCTTCGGTCTTTCCAGCATCTGCCAGAATTCCACGGCGTGGACACGTCCTCACCTGCTGGAGGATTTCAGTTGTCAATATAACTCAGCAGAGAAGGACATGGTATTGAATAAATAGGTAAGTACCTCCAGTACTTACCAGCTCCTTCTTGATGAGGGCCCATGCTCATTTCATTTTGTCATGTTAGGCTAGTTTTTTATAAAAATTAAATTTCTAGATGGGTATAGTGTTAGTTTGTTCAGTCTACTATAACCAAACACTGCAGACTGAATAACTTATAAACAACAGAAATGTCTTTCTCACAGTTTTGGGGGCTAGAAGTCTGAGATCAGGGCACCAGTGTGGTCAGGTGAGGGCTTGCTTCAGGTCACAGACTTTGCATTGTGTCTCCACATGGTGGAAAGGGCTGGGGAGCTCTGTGGGCGATCTTTTATAAAATCATTAATCCCATACATGAGGATTTTACCCCCATGACCTATTCACCTTCTAGACGCCCACTTCCTAATACCGTTACCTTTAGTGATTAGGATTTCCACATATTAATTTTGGGGCAATTCAAACTATAACAATTCAAATCATAAGAAATAAATATATAGTTAAAAGTAATAGCTGTCATTTCTCCCTACCCCTAATTCCACAACTGCTACTGTTTTATATCTTTTGATTTCCTTTATAATTTAAATAAAACATTTATGATGCATAATTCACAATTTGAATATTTATTTATTTATTTTAGAGAGAGGGGAAGGGAGGGAGAAAGAGATGGAGAGAAACATCCCTATGAGAGAGAAACATCAATTGGTTGCCTCTCCTATTCGACTCATCTAGGGACCAAACCTGGGCATATGCCTGACTGGGAATCAAACCTGCAAACTTCTGCTTTACAGGATGACACCCAACCAACTGAGCCACACTGGTCAGGGCCATGATTCACAATTTGGATGGCACCTTTTAATCCTTAACTATGAAAGATGAGGAATTTAGTACGTATAGTATCTCAACCTCAATCCCTTTAATTTTCTGCTTTTAAAGAAAGTTTTATTGTCATTTTTATGATCATAGTTTATAATGTTTACAATCTTTCCCTCTTATGTTAGTAATGAACTTATACATAATTTTGGTTGGATCAATACTATATTTTTATGATTATGACCATATAAACTTTATTCAAAGCACATCTTTTAGCTCTCATTAGAGTTATTTCTTTTTTAATTTTAGTTTTTAACATACATTTATCTTTTATACTCACACTTTCTGCTAATTGTTTAAATATCTTTTGTTATGTATATTTGAGCACATGTGGTATGCCATCAATTTTGTCTTTTTGAATAATTCTCTACTAGAAATTTCTGAACTTTCATTTGAACCTGTTTCTTCCTAGGCTCATTGCATGGTTCTCCTCCCAGGGTGTCTTTTCATCATTATTTTGGGAATTTTCTCACCTCACCTGGGTTGGATTCCATGGTCCAGAATCTCATACATTATTTCACTTACTCATTTTGGTGGAATACGTCCTCCAGTACTTTCCTGAGAAACAGTGCATGGGGTACATGTTTTGATATCTAATATTTCTGAAAACATCTTTATCTTACCCTCATACTTAATTGATAATTAATTAGATTTGAAATTAATGCTGTATTGGAATCTATTTCCCTCAAAAATTGTTAAGGCATTGCTCCATTTTATTCAAGTTACCAATTTTGTCATTAAGAAGTCTGAAACAATTTTGATTCTTCCTTTTTTTTTGGTATGCTACCTGTTTTTACTCTCTGAAAGTTTTTTCCCAGTGTTCTAATATTTGTCCATAATATGTCTAATTTTAAGAGATTTTTTTGCTCTGAATGCTCCTTATTGAAAGCATTTTAATTTTATTTTATTTCTCCGAGAATATTAATGATAGTATTTTTCAAAGTTTTCTTTAAACAGACTGTTTCCTCCAATTTTCTTCATTCTGGTTGTGGCTTTGATCTTTCCTGTTAGGTTTTCCTCAGATATATATTGATTCATGGTTGCATGCTCATTTAAGGATGGGGCATTAAAAAGCTGATAGAAAGCTTTGTGACCATGGGTCAGGCTCACTGACTGTTGGCCTCCCAGCAGGGAGACTGACCTGCAGTTTAATTGGGGAACCCCTGATGTCAGTATTCTTAGGTCTGTTCTTTGGGGCTGTTCTTATTTCCCAGAGAGGAATCTCTTAGTGTTCCGTCTGGATAGTAAAAGCGTCACCAAAAACATTCTGGGATCCAGCTGGGAGCAGGGCGATGGGTCTCAACATTCTATAAGTATTTACCTAGACTTTGCTTCTCTGGTTTTCATATGGTAGCCCGCCCCTCAACCACACCCTGTTTCCTGCTTCCAGGCTCTATTTTAGTCTCAGGTATGCTGAGTCAGTAACCACCTATCTTTCTGCTTCCAGTGTCCAAAATTTTGTTGTTATAATCCCTCTTCCTGTTCTTTTTTATCATTATTAGATTAATGTCTTTTATTTTAAAGTTGTTTAAGCCCATTAATATTTACTATAATTAGTGATATGTTTGCATTTATTCCAACCATTGGCTATCCTGTTTTGTTTTCTAGTTACCATGCTTTTAAAAACATCTTTTTTTCATTCTGTTGGCTCTTTCTTGACTAGATCATTTTCTTGTTTAATTTCCAAACCCTTCTGAAGTTTAGAAATCTTACATGTTTTGCATTATATTTCTAATCTTCTGGTGGTTGGTCTTAAAATTTTAATAGTAATAAACATTTTTCTATCAATGACATTAAATCAATCAATGTGTGTATAATTTCTCCAGAAAAAAAGTTAAGAACCTTAAAATTCTTACATTTTCTTTTTCATTTCTCCCCAGCTATTTCCCATGTTGAGATTTTAGTTCCAGATTAGGGATACTTATCATATACTTGACCTATTATTTATATTGTTATTATATGTATTACATGGTACATGCTATATATTACATACTATCTATGTAAAAATTGATGTAAAGAACATCCAAACCTACAGAGAATTTTTATGGATTTATTTGAGCCAAACTGATGACAATGGCCAGGAAGCAAAATCTCTACTGATTGAGAAAATGCTTTGGAAAAATGGCAGTTTTATCACTTACTTTATACATCAGAATAAAAAGAGAAGATGTCAGGGGGTTACATGAAACTTATTGGTGGTAAAGGGGGCAGGAGAAAGCAAAGTGGGGAGATCTCTGAGACTGGATAAAAGGTAAAACGGATACATATTTTTTTTACATTAGTGGATATAGGACAATTAACTATTAACATTTGCAGCATGTGGAGGTGGCATGTGGGAGAAGAGGGGTTCTGTGGTCTTGTGTTCTGGTGGGAGAATTTGCCTGAAGTGGTCTGGAAAAGGAATTACTCTGACATTCCAAAGGTATGTTGTCGTAGATATAAAAAACAAACAAACAAACAATCTTTACTTAACTGAGCCATAGACCTTTGCCAAGGAGGATACCAGCCTAGGACATGACTACCCACCCGAACTCACCTTTAGTTAGAAAGTCCTATGTGGTTACTTTAGGTCTCTGAGTTTGTAAGGCCACCATGCAGGCCTCCCTTGAGCTTGTCAGATTTTCTATGTGGCCCTTTTGTTTGCCTACACATCTAATAGTTATTATAAAATACAGTCATACCTCAGTACTTGTCATCTTCAGAACTTACTGAACACTGTATTTGTTGTATTTTGACAAGAAATGAATGTTTCAGCACTCGGTGCTTGCTGAGGACTTGTTGTACTTGCTAGAACTTGTATAAGTCACAACACTGCCCCACAAGAGAAAATGCTTCACCATTCATCGCTTGCTTGGTACTCATTGATTTCCACACTCATCACAAGTTCTGGAACAAATTAATGATGAATACAAAGGTTCCATGGTATTTATGTATTATAATTATATTTTTATGTATACTATGATACATATTATACAGTATCTATTATATCTATTATACTTTTTGCTTATCATTGCTTTTTTGGATCAAACTCTTGGAACAGATTCGAGCTTCGCTGTTAGCTTGTCTGTGAAGGCTGCTTTTGGGAGAGAGTCAGTGTTGCTGTCTAAATGAGATACCCTCTCCAGTGACTGGAGGAGGGGCAGAAGTGCTTATGTCTAGAGGATGGAAGCAGTTTTCTAGTATAACAGATACCTCTTTCTCATCCTTTTACTCAGGGCTTTGCTTGGTGTCCATAGTCACAGTTCTCATTGGGGCCACAATTTATGGTGCTCACCAGCATAGCCCAAGGGCAGGGTGGGGCACTTGTCTCTTAGTTGCCCCAGGGCTCACTCTTCTCCCCAGTAACTGCCACATCTGGGCTCCTAACACCTTTGGTCTCTCTCTCTCTCTCTCTCTCTTTTTAAAGTAGCTATTTTCTTCATGAGCATTGATTTGTGGTTTCCTTTTTTCTTCCCATTTGACTTCGGACTTTCAGGAGG
The DNA here is from genome assembly GCF_019186645.2 of Phyllostomus hastatus. Lineage (NCBI taxonomy): Eukaryota > Metazoa > Chordata > Mammalia > Chiroptera > Phyllostomidae > Phyllostomus > Phyllostomus hastatus. The sequence continues at coordinate 36,822,661 of NW_025333872.1, read as the reverse complement.
CCTCAAAGCTTCTGATCCTATGAAGGCCGTTCCTTGCTTTTCACTATATAAATGTGTACTGAAATTTTTTTGTTGCTGTTATTTTTGGGGATGGTGCTGGAAGGTAGGGCTGCAGCTTGTGGTCAGCCTGCCATTCTGAATCTGATGCCCTCCCCGCCAATTTCATAAAGGAACAGTTTTTAGCTGGCTTTCTATCTTAGTATTGTATAGCTTGGCTATTAGGGACATGTTTTCTGGAGCCAGACTGTTTCTGGGTTTGAATTCCTGTTGTATCACTAGCTAGCCATGGGACCATAAATATGTTGCTTAAGCTCTCTGTGCCTCAGTTTCTTTATTTAACAAATAACAATAATTATATCTATTTCAGAGAGCTGTTACAAAGATTCAGCGAGCGCCTGGTTTTTTCTAAGTCCTCAATAAATGTTAGCCATTAGAACTCCAGGAATGCCAAGGGGCCAATTGGCTCAGCTGTTCCGCATTCAGTCCTTTGGTCATTAAGTTGATAAGTGCTCCAGGTCCCATTCCTGCTTTTTGTGTTAGTTAAACTAGATCTTCAAATTTTAGTAAGGACTATAGTTTTGAAGTGCCGTTTACCCCAGTATTTTTTCTTCCTTCATTTGATCACATTTGCTTTGTCTTGTGTCACCATGCCAGTAGCAGACTATTCCTGGTCCTTTGGATGTTCTGTTCTGCTTGATTCCTTTCTTGCCAGCATTGTTATGGGTTCATTTAAAAATCTAGTACCTTTTTTTATCATTTCAACAGAGCACAAGATGTGGAGGACGGGTTGATGTATGTGCTTGGTTTTTCATCTTGAATCTGAGTCTTACAATGAATTCCTAAACTTTCGGGTTAGTTTGGTATGTAATCTGTGACTATTGGCGATGAAATCTCATTTTATCCCTGCATAAGGCACTGAATCACAGTTTTGTTTTTTCTGTGTTTTCATTCATTTGTTTTAATTTGCTTACATTTCAGTGACTCACAGTTTCTCTTTCTGTGGCTAATCACACAACAGCGTGGATATTTATGAAATTCAGCCACCCATTCAAACCAGAATATTGGCACTTCCAGATCTTTCAGCCATAAGGCTGAGCAGCAAGTTCTGGTTCCAAGTTACCCTTCTCAGTGACTCACAACCCCACACATTCTGTCTCGACAGTTCAAAATGAGGAAAACATGATTCTTTCAGGAAATTTTTCTTGTAGCTCTCCAAGAACAAACACAAAGTCTAGGGCTAAATAAACCTCTTTAAGCTTTAAGATGGAAAAGGGCAAAAAAGAGCGGAGTGTAATAAATCAAAGCTGATCTGAATTTGTTAAATTAGAAACCACTCACTGATTTGAAAACACCCATTTTTCAAGAGAATGAAGCAAGCTATATTAATGGATAACACTCCATGTAGGAAATAGTGTGACTTGTGCATTATTAACATTTGCCTTTTATAAATGGGGTTTGCATGGATACGAATTTATGAGTGAAAATAGTAATATGTATTATTTAAAAGAAGAACTTAACTTTCAAAGTGCTGTGTAGTCACTTTTACTCAATAGTTAGAATGGTTTAACCTAGTTTGCTGCTAGGGAAGATGTTTGGGGCTACAGAGGATTAGTACAGATATTCCGTCTGCTTCCAACAAGTAAAGAGGGTCTTTTCTCCTTCCTGAAATGTAACCACCTTGGATTTAACTCATGGATCATATTCCTGTAAATAAAGATATGGCTGATAGCCTGAAGAGAAATACAAATAGCTACTGGAAAGTTATCATCCAGATCCTTAAAACTATAGTTTTAGGCAGAACTTTCTTACAGACAACATTGCTTTCACATCTGTAATTAGTGTGGTGTATAAATAGCCCCCAAATGAAAGCAGAGTACTTTCCTTATTCCTCCTGCTTGGGAGATGGAAGCACATTTGCCACCAGGGCACGGCCTCATCTATAATGCCTTCGTGTCACTGTATCTAGTTTGCTCAGTTTAGACCCAAATGAATTGTCTCTCTTTATAGTTTTTTTGGAGGATGTCTGTAACTTGGTGCTAACCATTCGATAAAATTAAACCTGCAGAATATTGAATCTTGCAGTTTTTCTCTCTTATACCCAAATCAGAAATAACTTATGTAACTTTCATATTTTTCTGCTCTTCACCAAATTCTAAGGATGTGCTAACAAGTGAGATTGAGATAAATCCCACCCTGAGCCTTTCTTAATTAACTGACCCCAAATAGGTTTAAAGATCATAAGAATTTAAAATGAAATAAAGGGTCTTCTCAATAGATGGTGACCCAACCGGTATTTAACATTCAGATTTTCCCAGGATTAGATCTATTTTCATTTGACAGATGAAAGAATAGCACTGCAGCCATGAGTGCAATGGCAGACTATTCCTGGCAGCTTTCCTGTTCTGGCATGGGAAGGTTGATTTAGAACAGAAGTTTTCAAATGATCCTAGGATTTCTGGGAGTTATTATGTGGGTCTCAGGCATGTTGAGGAGGTCAGTCATTGGAGAGAAGACAAGCTGGCTGGAGGCCAGACCCTGCCCGGATCCAGACCCACCCACCCTTACCATCACACACACACACACACACACACACACTTTACTGATTGTGTAGAGATTGTGCTTCCACAAACAATTTCAGCTTAATAAATATTTCCCTCCTTAAAATAAAATAAACAAAATCCTTTTATGTTTTGAAACTGGTGCTTTCAAAGACAGTATGCGATCCTTTACTATGTGAGAATGATATTATGTCTTAGAAGAATTTTGAGATCTTCATAAAGAAAGATTATTCAGATGAATAGAAGCCCCACTATTCTCTGAATATTATTACTCCAGGGGTTTGCTGGGGCAGGGTGAGGGTAGTAAGGAACCTGGAAGCCACATATGTTTGCCTTCAAGGACTGGACATGTCTAGCTTCAGGTTCAATTCAGATTCAGGTTCAACCAACATTAACAGAACTCTTATTGTATGTGTAGCCCCATGCTGTGAGTTTTTGTGCATGCCTTTGTTCCCATTACTCACGGCACCTTTGAAGTATGTATATTATTCCCATGATATAGTTGAGGAAACAAAGGCCCATTAAGGACAAACTTTTGTGCAAAAACATACAGCTCATAAGTGGTAGAGACAACATTTAAACCCATCTCCTCATAGCTTACTACTATGATATAATTTAGGTCTTAGACCCCAAACTCCAAGAATTTATACTTTACATCCTACTCCATATTACTTGTTCTGTTTGTGATTAAAAGTATATTATTATTTCTTAGAAAGTGAATAAACAAATGATATGGTACATCTAGATAGTGGAATATTATTCAGTGCTAAAAAGAAGTGAGCTAGCAATCCACAAAACTTAAATGCATATCACTAAGTGAAAGAAACCAATCCAAAGGCTTCATACTGTACAATTCCAACTATATGTCCTTCTAGAAAGGGCAAAACTATGAAGACAGTAAAAAGGTTATTGGTTGCCAGGGGTTACAGTGGGGGAGGTTGTAAGGGGGAGGGATCAATAAGCAGAGCACAGAGAATTTTGGGGCAGTGAAAATAGCCTGTATGATACCATAATGATGGCTACCTGTCATTTTACATTTGTCTAAACCCATACAATGTACAACACCAAGAGTGAACCATAATGTACATGATGTGCTAATGTAGGTTCATTAATTATAGCAATTGGACCACTCTGGGGGGAGGCTATGAATGTGTGACAGCAGAGGGAAAATGTCTATACTTCCCCTTCAGTTTCACGGTGAACCTAAACTGCTCTAAAAATAAAGTCTTTTTTTTTTTAATGTACATTCTAGGAAATAAAATTCTACCTTGGGTGAAATGACTCATTTGTACAGTGATTCCCTGGAGGTGCCTTTGCGTTTCCCAGATCTTCCTAGCCTTACAATGGAAAACAAGCCCCCAAGACCTGGGCAACTTTGAGAAGTTAGAGTTAAGGGACACTTGGGTTTGAGAATTCACGGTTCCTTAAAGGTACTAACTGCAACCCGCTCCCTAAACTTCTACATTTTGAGGTTTTCCAAAAGGGTCTAATATTAATAAAATGCATTTTAAAGGACCATTGATTTTAACCTGAAATAAATGTCCCATCTAGTTTGCCATGCAGGCTATAATAAATGGTAGATTTTATTTATGTGTGTTTATTTAGGTTCTAGTGAAGTTTTCTGATTTCTCAGCATGATTATATTTGATAATGTCTTAGTAGTTTATGAGTATTTTTTCAAGTTCTGAGATAACTATGCAGGCTATACCCAGAAAAGTTTTTTTCTTATACATAAAATATATTGTACCAAGTTACGATGCTGTCTCAGCATTATTCAGTATCATTGTGTGTTCTTGCTTTTTAAAAAATTTGTATTCTCATTTTGTATTTATAAAACACTAAGCACAGGCTGGCTTGTTAAATATAAGAAGAGCTATGGCAAATATGTCTTTGAAGAAATGAAAACACTGAATCAGCAGCACTGCAGCGAAGTTGGAATCACACAGAGGTGGAACTTGTTTCCTCTCTCCTCTCACGTCACTAAAGGGCCTCTGCTTTGTTCTTAAATGTTCCCTGAATGTCACTGCAGATTTTCCTTTTTTAACCTATCTACAATTTTCTTAGACAAAAAAATGCAAGTTTAACATTCAAATGTACAGATACATACATGCATGTATACATATGTACATATATTCTTATGTAGTAAGCTATTGTGTAAATTGACCGAGTCAGACCATCATTTCCTGGCCTCCTTAGAATGGTGGGAATCAGGTCAGTTCTGTGCCACCAGAGCCAGAAAACAAAGCAGATCTCATAGCAGAATCACTCCGTGTTACTAAAAAACACATTTCTTGGGTCGCATGGAGGATAAGTCAAAAGATCAGGCAAAAGGGCCACAGAGCAGGGTGCAGACAAGTGGTCAGGGAGCTGAGTGTCCTGCATTCAAACTCTAGTTCCGGTTCTCAGTAATGAAGGGCCTTGGGCAATCCCACCCTTTATTTTTAGTTTTCTCTTATGTAAAAGACTGCTAACTCAGAAGGGCCAATATTAACAGCTGCTACTTAATGAGTACTTTCTCCACGCAGGTGGCAGTGGAAAATGTTCTCATACATTAGATCATTAAATCTTCCCAACATTTCTTTGAGGGGTGTGGTATTCTTACCTACACTTCACAGTTCTCAAAGAAGTGAGCCAGCCTTGCCCAAGGGCACATAGTGAGTGTCTGAGCTGCCAAGTTTATGTGTCAGGGGCAACTGTAAAACTGCCTTGTAAAGGTGGAAAGAGTTATCATGGGTAAGGCCTTTTTTTTCTTTGGGGGGAAAGGAGGAAGAGAGTCAGGAAGCAGGAGGAGAGCAGAGAGGACAGGAGAAGAGATGTAGGAGCAGGAGTGGAGTAGGGACTCCCGTTTTGTGTTCATGCCTGGCACACAGGACTAGGAGAGTATCTGGCTGCTGGGTGATACTCGCATATCATGTGCCCACAGTTCACATGTGAATGTTAGGACAGTTTCTTCCAGCACATTCTGGGCATTTCAATAAGCAGTAAGCTTTTTTGGGAAGGATCCTAAAGTCTCCCCGGCATCTGGATCCCAGCCTGTTGGGCCCCAACCTGCATGTGAGGGTGCCACCTACATCCTCAGTCCACATGAATAAATAAGATGCATGGATAAGGAAGTGTTCACAGAGCTCCTGCTTGCATAGGAAACCTGTTCACCAGAGACTGAGGCAGAAGGAAACAAGGGCTCAGCTGCTGCACCCAGAAGCTGCCTGGCTGCACGCTGCAGAATGGTCACACCCGGACTAGCTTTCAGATCTGTTTTTCCCACGATTTTGAAATTCCAGTACATGATCAGATAGCTAGAAATTGACTACGAAAAAAAGATTCTAAAGATTCTTCTGGATTACTATATTAAAACTTTCTATAATCTGCCTAAATGTTCTCTGTTCTCTTATATTTTATGGATTGCAAAGACCCCAATCCAAGTGATTTTCTGCCTTGCTTTTCACTCCAGAGGAAAGTGGTCCCTTGAAAAGTAATTTCCATTCATTGAGGGGGTGGAAAGGAGGATTTCTTGTTTCTTTCCATTGCAGGTCAGGGCTCCGTGAGTAAGGAAGCCATAAGGAGCTGAGTAATCAGTCTTCAACTGGGTATTTTCTGTGGATACAGAGAACTTAACTGAATTGCAGCATTTTACAGAGAATAGGAAGTATCTGATAATAATACAACTAATAATTGATATTTATATATACAGTATTTTTCAGGCCATAAGACACACCTGGGTTTTAAAGGAGGAAAATAAGAAAAAAAAATTGAAGCAAAAAATATGGTAAAATATTTAATAATATAAACGACATAATATTTCACCAATGTAAATGTAAACAGAACTCAACAGCAGCATTAACAACCATTATTCCTCCCAAATTGGGGTGGGGGTGCATCTTATAGTCTGAAAAATATGGTATGATTGAATTTATAAAGTATTTTCACAAGTCTTACGTCATTTTACCTCCAGCACTTAATATGATTTGAAAAAGTAGTGGCTGACATTCCTCGAGTCTTACTGTGTGTTGGACAGTTATATTAAACCCACACGATGCATCATTCCATTAGTCCCCAAGGCTGCCCTGTTTCCTCCATCTCATAGGTGAGGAAACTGAAGCTCAGAGGAGCTAATGACTCACCCAGTCAGTCTGTTATGCGGCCTCTTTTTATTGCTTTGCATCTATGATGACTGCCTATGGCTCAGATTGAATCATTATCTGAGAGGCTAATCCATATCTTGATATTAGGGTTGTCTTGGGGGAGGTGAGGGGTGGGAGGGGGGTGGGAGGGGCCCTTAGCCCGAGTCACCATGTTTTCTGTGAGCTGTCAGTTCTGCAGGGTGCTAGGTGTTATATGGAAAAAAGACTGTGGTCAAGTGAGTTTTTGAACTGTTGAATTACACAAAACTGAAGGAGGTTTTTACTTAAAAAAAAATTACTTCTCAGGAGTCTCATGTTTTCTCAAACACTCTTTGGGGGATGGTGACCTGGGTTATTCCCCCAAAGAAGGAGGCTCTCTGAGGCAGAGCTGGAAAGTGAGTCACTTTGGCCTCCTGGGGTGTGTGACCCATTCTTTTTTGTGGCCGAAAAGGTAGTTGGAAAAATACTGACATGAAAGCAGCTTCACTTAGAAAAAGTGAATGAAAACATGGTGCTGCCCAGAGCCACACCCTGCATCTGTGGTTTCTGCCAGCTCCGGCTTCTGGCAGCCCCAGTGTTCCGGGTCGCCCATCTGCCCCAAGCGGCAGGCAGCTTCGGGGCAAATAGTGGGATTTGGGAGGTAGAAGACTTTGGAAGCTAATCCCATCTCTGTCACCCTGCAGCACTGTGACTTTAGATAAGTTAGTTATCCTCTGTACTTCCTGCCATTTCAATATCTTATAATAGGAATAATACTTACTTTGTATGGTGTTTGTGTGGGTTAAGATTATGTAACAAGGCAGCCAATATAAAGTCTGACACCAAGCAGGTGATGAATAATGGTAGCTATTCTGGCAAGCTAGAAATAGAGCCTTCAAAATAAAAGCTGATCTTTGCAATGGCTTTGGCCCTGACACATAAAAGGTGTTTAGTAAATATTTGCTTTGCTGGCTCCTTTTTGCCCACAAAGTACATTGGTAACACTCAGCAGTAATATTTACTGGCTACAAATCATCATGTTGTCCCTTAACCAAAAGTAAAAAAAAAAAATAAAATAATGAATTTCTCATACACAGTAGTTGGATTATAATGGGCATTTTTGGTATGTCCTGAGCATGATATGAGATTCTAAATGGTCTTAAGGGGAACATGTGATAGTTATTCACACTTCCAGTTCTAGATCATGGTACCATTTGTAAGCACTTCTTATCTTCAGTGACAAACCTTACCTATCCCCTCTCTCAAGGTGAAATCTAACTCTCCCACAGAGCCTTGTCCTACCTTCAGAGACTTCAGAGAAGGGGCCTGATCCCTCTCTCTCACGACATGCCTTCCAGTCTCTGACAGTAGCTGTCACGTTCTCCCCATGATCTCTGTTCCACATGTTGATCAGCAGAACAGGGCAAAGGCATATGGATTATTAGAGTGCTCTCCTGACTAATTATTCTGCTTTCAGTACTTAAGTCTTTCATACCCTTCTCCATGCTGACTTTTCTAACACACAGGGGAGAGCCACTTGCTCTTTTGGATCACCCTCACCCACTGAATGAAATCAAATTCCTTCAAAAGGTCTTTACAATTTAATCACAAGCTGTCTTTCAAGTTACTCTCTCTGTCCCGCTCCTCTTCCTCCCCTCAGCCTTACCCACACATCTTTCTTCTCTAAGTACTGCAAACATGTATTTTTATATATTAGTGTCTTGTTCAAGGTGCTTTCGTTGACAAGACTGTTTTATATAATTCTCTCCTCTTGCAGGCATGCTCCTATCCATTCTTAAGGGTCAGATTAACTTCCATATCCTCCAACTTCTCCAGGCAGTTATTTACTTCTTGCTGTGTATGACTCACAGCATATGAACACATCACTGCAGGTATAAGGCTTACAACACTCTCAATTAGTAATTTAGATCATAATCAGTCTGTCCCACTAGACTGTGAGAACCTGGAAGATACAGGTAGTGACTTAACTCTTCTTTGTGCCTGGGGCATGCCTGGCTGATGCTTGATAAATGTTTGTTGGACAAATGCATGAAGTGGAAGCATCCTTCTATTTTATGAATTGACTAACAGCCAAGGGCTGGTTCAAGTCAGGAGGGGCTGGTGATTTGAGACTCTAATCTTCTGGGTGGAGTCATTAGTGTGGGGATAATTGCCATCCAGATCTACTAATACTAGGAGAATTTGTAGGTAAAAGTATAACATGCAGGGAGGGTGACTTTGTTCTTTGCTCCTATCCTTGCTGACCCGGAGGAGATGGTGAGTCTAGCTATTGCCTGAAGGACCTGTTCAAGAGTGTGCACAATGAGAGTACTGATGCTTCTTAAAAATTCAGACTTTGGGGCAGTCTTAGCCAAGGCTAGTAGCCCAGCCCTCTGCAAGTTTCTGAGGACTAGAGGAGTAGTGACCACTCCCCACCTCAAAAGATAGGTTAGACAATCAGAGCAGAAAGCTCAACTGACATGGAGAGAAAGGTGTAGGATTTACTGAGACAGGGCAAGCCTCCCTGGCTTAGGCGGGTTGGATCTGCACAGTGGCCTAAGGGTTTGTTCAGTGATAAGAAGAGGAACCTCTGGAGAGACAAACTTCCCTAAGTCTCCACTGCTCAGTCTGCTAATCGGCAAGTTTCCTTGGTGGTAGAGAATGGAAAACAAGTCTAGTCCCAATGAAGTGATACCAGATTCAAACTGGCGCCAGCTGCCACAAAACAAAGCAGGTTTTCTGGGACCCGAGGGCCTCTGAGGATATCAGGAGTTTCAAAGCCATTTCTTTGGAAGTATGTAAATAAACTTTTTCACATGATGAATCTCAGGATATCAGGAATTTCAAAGCAGTTTCACTGGAAGTATATAAATAAACTTTTTCATGTGATGAATAGGCGTGGCTTTAAGTGGTCAGGGAAGGGGATTTGTTACCTTGGGAGTGGCTGTGGAATTTTCTTTCTTAGGGATTTTAACAGCAGGTTACATTTTTATCTGTCTAGAGTTGTTCAGCTGTGAGCCATCCTAAATGCAGGGAGGGGGCGGAGGCTAGGAGAGATTAGTCTACCCTTAATTAAGGAAGCTGCTTTAAAGGAGGCATGAGGGGAATTGCGTATGATCTATAGATATTTTTTACCACAGGCAAGTTTCCCTTCAGTTAGCCATAGAGGAATGACTTGTTTCCTACGATGATTCAGAGTTCCTGGGATTCAGCACGCTAAATGAGCCCCTTAATCAGTATCTAGAATAGTGGAAGTTCCGGGAGATGAACAGATAGATATAAACCAAAAAAGCTGTGTTAGCTCACCCTATAGGCTAAAAACAACTTTGAAAAAGCTTGAACTAGTTAGGTTATAAACCAGTTATTAGAATAAGTAGCTGCATATATAATGTGAGGCAGCATGGTATAGCAAACAGAACTAGAATCTAGCTTCATATCTTAGCTCTACCACTTACTCATTATGTGATCTTGGGCAAATAAGGAGAAAAATAATATTTCCTACTTCATATGGACATTATAAGTATTAAATGTGTTCATTCATGTAAAGTACAGTGCCTGGCATGTGGATTGTACTAAATAAAGTAAAATATGTTAGCTGTTTGTGTAAATATTCATATATGCTCTACCTCCAGATTTTAGATGGCCAAGTTCAATTTGATGACACAAGTAGTATGGAAATAAAATTCATCAGCCATGAACCATGACAAGGTCATTTGTTAAATTGTATAATTAGAATAATTGGTAAACATTTGTTTAAACACATTCAGCTTCTTCAAATGGATTTTGGAGCTGTATCTTATTCCATTCCTTCTCTTCTTGCCTGTGTACTTCGGTCTAATTGAGCTGTCATGTTTCAGGAGGCATCATACTCTTCTCTTTCTTTATTCCTTTTTTCAGTTGTCTATTTTGTCTTGAAGTCCTTCACTCCCTCAACATGTTTTTCTGCTTGCTAGAACCTTACCTTTCCTTCAAGATTCCCTCCCACCTACCTTCTTCCTACATCTCTAGTCATCTTTCATGTCTTTTAGGATACTTAATTCTTTTAATATTGTCTTATAGTTCATTTGTGCATTTGTCTAATTTTTCCTATCATAACTACTTTGAAACATTTATTAAACTAAACTGAAGTCAGTCTTACAATGTAATGTTTGCTGTAAAGAACTTCTATTCTTGGGATGTCACGGTTGAGTAGAACCACCTGTGTTCCTGATTGCAGGCAATACTAGGGATGGTGAACAAAAATTTTATTCCCATATTCTGGTCAGTGTATTTTAACATGGACATTGACCACATAGGAGACAGTGAAAGACAGTGTCCTAGGGGAATGCACGGTCTATCTCTAAATGAAGAGGTGTAAAAACTGGGATTGTGTAGCCTGGGTGCAGACAGCTCTCATTGCCTTCAAATATTTGAAGAGTTGTCATGGTGATGAGGAGGAGTTGGATCTGAAATCCTTCTGAGGACAAAACTAGGACCAGTGGGTGGAAATTATCAGAAGGCATATCTCAGCCTAATATTACAACATTCTAATAATTGTTGCTCTTGATCAGTGGAAGCAGCTGCCTTAAAGAGTGGTAAGCTCCCCCAGTGGAGGTTTTTGAACACAGGCTGGGTAATCTCCTGGCTGTGGGAGGATTGGGTGGGAGGTTGGGCTTCATGACCTCCAAGGCCCCTTCCACCCATAAGATTAATTGAGTTTTTGAAAATCTGTGAGCAAAGGGTGGTAGGAGAAATATCCTGCATTGTATTGCATTTTGGATGCTGGCTAAGTTAGGGATAAAGAAAGTCAATGGCTTATTTCTTTGCCTTTCCCAAAGAAAGGGATAGAATCTTTCATTTGGGGATTTTATAAAATCTATTTAGTTTGATTTTCTAGTCTCGTAGCTTACATGCAAGGAGGCAGTAGCTGAGTTTCCTACTTTGTGACAGGCTAAACTGTTGCCATGAACTCTTTCCCATGAATCTTATTTTGAGTTTATATGTATAGGTTGTACTTGATATCAGGGCTGTATTTCTCTGCCTTGATAATTAGTGCAAAGATGCTTATGCTCTGGCTGTTGGGGAGGCCAGAGCGATTTGTAATCTTGTGCTAACCTGCATTTCCTCAGTGACTTGAAGAGTTTTCACATACTTTCCACACTCCTGTGGATAATGACATTGTTAGCTTGCTCCCATGCTGTTAACATATTCATGTGTATTCTGTTTAGGAGCCAAAAAAAGTGCAGTGTGTTGGCTAAAGTGGTCCCTCATTTCCTCCTCCCCCTTCTCTCCCAGACAGAACAAAGTCTTTTCTGCCACTGATAATGACCATGTTTGCATTTTCAAAGTAATTAAAATGGATTTTTTTGCGATTTTTCTGTACGGCTTGTGGTTTATCGTCACACCATCAGATGCAAGCTTACATTTATACCTCGTGTTGTCTAAATCATTTCTATCAAAGACTTCTTGTGTCCCTGCTATAACCTTACCACTAGGAAATCTGTACTAGACATCACCTCATTCACTAGATTATTGGAAAAGCAGAAAGAAATTCCTGATTCTGACTTAAAAGAAAACAATGTCCCAGCTTTACCCCCAACTCTGCACTGTCTCTAGGTTTCCTCTTCAGTTCAAAACAGTATGGTTATTCTGGAAATTCTGGGTGTTTCAGGCAGATAGAAACAGGAATTGGGTTTAATTAAATTCAAACACAAAATAAACTTTTGGTGGAGGAGCCTTTCACCTGCAGCAGTGGCAGCAGGGCAGAGCAACTGCCCTCACCATAATTTGAGAAAAGCTTTGTTGCAAGCAATGTTCTGATTTAATTAAACTGAAGGATCCAAATAGAATGCAGTTAATTTAAGTGACAATGGGGTATATTACATATTAATGATGTCTCTATTAATTTATATTAGATTTAGAAGTTATTCTCCTTAAAATAATTATTAAATTTTACAAAAAAAGAGCTCTGAACAAACAAAATCACTTCAAGCTCTAACCTACAAGGGGAGGCTAAGAGAAGGAAAAAGAGCTTTTCATAATTATTCACCTATTACAATAGCTTTCTCTTCTCTGCTCTTATTGAGAGTATTTGTCCTTGTCTCAAATTCACTAACAGCAGAAAAAGGAAGAGAGGACATTTTTTTCTCATCTTCTGTTCAAACCAGTGGACAGAAGTTGCTGTGAAAAGATATGCTCAATTTTCTAGTTCTTCCTTAGGTTCAGGAGGTAGCCATATTGGTGTGTGTGTAACACATTTCTTCTCTCTGCTCTTACATTTTGTGCTGTTCTCAGTGTTTTATTTTGGAGGTGATTCGTTTCACATACCACCAGACAGAGCCGAGAGAGAGAAATAATTTCCCCAGGAGGTCTCCCAGCTATTAGGATATTACTATAGAAACAGCCCGTCAGCACTGATATTCTCACACATCAGAATTTGTTTATATAAAAAAATGAACTATATAAAATCACCCTGAATGTACTTGTTCCCCTCCTCCAGCTGAGCCATTGATTGTCTGGTTTGGATTTTGGTTCCTTTCTCACAATTATTTATTCCACTACATTAAAATCAGTAGGTGTCTCCTTGCTTATATGTTACATTTGCATCCAGTACCATTGCAACCCGCACAGAGTATCTTGAGCATCTTGCTCAGCCTCTGCAATGTGATAGAAGTGCCATCTCATTTTATCAGTGCTGCATCATGTTACCTGAACTTCACTTAGATTTTTATGAGCAAAGTTGGAAGCTCAGCATCACCATCTTTAATCCACACAGGTCAGGCTCTCCTTCACTTGGTGGCAGGGAGGTGTTTGGGAGGACATGCTGTCATCCTAGAATAAAATCCATAATGCTTTAGACACTCTTGGTTTATATTAAGCTTAGATTTATGTGCTTACTAAATCACCACAGCTTTCCAAGCATCAGGGTAGTTTTAATATCTCTAACTAAGGGAAAAATTCAGCCTAAAACTTAAAAAGAATAGATAAACATAAAGGATAGAGCAGAAAGAAGTAGGGGAATTATGATTTGTATAGTCTGGTTTACAAAATCAAAGATGTTTATTACTTTAAAAGGATAATGGTATTATTCTATATTTGCTGATATATATATATATATATATATATATATATATATATATATATATCCTCACCTGAGGACATGCTCATTGATTTTAGAGAGAGAGGAAGGGAAGGAGATAGAGAGGGAGAGAAACATCAATTGGTTGCCTCATATGGTGCCCCAACCAGGGACCAAACCCACATCCTAGGCATGTGCCTTGACTGGGAATCAAACCCCCAATCTTTCAGTTTATAGGATGAAGCTCTAACCAACTGAGCCACTCAGGCCTGGGCTGGAGAGAGCGTGTGTGTGTGTGTGTGTGTGTGTGTGTGTGTGTGTGTGTACCTGTAACTTCTCTTAGTCTTTTTAGCTTGGTACTGCATTTTTGGTAATAGAATATTCTGCCTGTGAGAGCCAGGCTGTTGGGAAAGTGTACAGAAATAGAAAGAAGAGATTTCAGGAGAGAATGCTTCCCTCTGGAATTACTGGCATACTTCATAATGCCACAACTTTCTCTGTGTCATTGACACAGCAGAACAAACATAAATATGTTATACATGATATTTATACTTTAATTATTCCAATTATTGTTTAGTTAAGGTCAACTCAACACACATGAAAGAGAATTTTTCTGACCCTCATTTTTAAAGCCATAGCATCTGCTAGGAAGTTGACACCCTCCAACCCTCATTTACTCCATTTATCCTACGATTATTTGCCAAGGGAAACTGTCACCAATTGCCAAGTGTCACTTCTGTAGTCAAAGTCTGAATTACTGTTTGCGGTTGGGGTGCAGGGTTTCAAGGGAACAGGATGTCAAGGTTAAGACTTTTCATTCTTTATAGGGTTTGGACACCATGTCAGTAAAAGTAATAATATTAGACAGAGGCATAAAGAATGGCTCAGAGAGTATAAGGGAGAGCAGATGAGACTAAGAAGGGAAATTTCAGGAGTGATGCCGAAAGGGTTCTAAATGCCATAGTGGGGCATTTAGCAAAGGAATAAGCAAAGGCATGGGGCGGGGAGGGCAGGGAGCAAAGCCAATACAGAGCCACAGAGGTTTAATTAGCCTGAGAACTTGGCTCTATTATTCTCTAAGTGAGAACCAGGTTATAAATGGAGATGTCTGTGGCATTTGTCTCCAGGGTCTCTATCTGTCGTTTCTATGCTCTCTCCCTTCTGTTTGGCAGCCTATGAGCTCTGTCAGCTCTGTTTTCACACTGTTTTAGTTGTACTATTTGTGAGTGTTCTATATTTCAGTCATGCTGTTCCTTCATAGCTTCTCTCATTTTCTTAGTTTATTTTATCTCATTTTGAAATATTAGATTAAAATTGTCAGTTGCTTTATGACTGTATATATAAATAAATAAATAAATAAATAAATAAATGTATATATATATATATAAACACACACATACTTTTTTTGGTGTGTGGTAAATGTGTTAGTGTGTGACTGGGACCACTTTCCCTTTTTTTCATATATTTGCATGGAGCTCTATACGATCTTCTTTTGTTACTTGTGGCAAAATGTGATGAGCTTTCCTGTGCTTTGAAAAGTTCCTTTGTAGAGGGCAGGAGTGGGCCAGGAAAGTTTTCCCAGCCTCCTGGCTGTTGCCAGGCATTAAAAAAGATAGCCTCTTTGTGAAGTCACCTCAGTTTCTCCTTCATGACTAGTCAAAATTTCTGTCTCCTTCATCCCAGCACGCCTGTTCTCTTGGATTCCATTCCTAGGGGTTTATCTCAGGGTGCAGTTTTATTCATCTGGAAGGGGTTTAGTGGAAGATTCTGAGAGCTTTGAGTGAGATGGTTGAAATCACCCCCTTCCTGCCTCACCTGCTGTCTTCCCACAGCCCCTCCTGGGTTCCCAGAACCCCCTGCTCACACTCCCTAATGAGAGCCCTCAGAGCCCTGCAGGTTAGGGTGGTGTTTCTGATCCCATTCAGAGTGTGATCGCTCCCTCTGGGTTCGATCCTTGGTGGACTGCTTTGGGGCACCCCTGCTCACTACTGTCAGATCTCTGCTGCCTCTGCTGCTTTCCTAACACCAACCACTGACCATGCAGGGCCAGACTGTTGGGGAAGGGAAAAGAAGGGGGAGGAAAGAACCCTAACCCCACTTGTTTGGGGAAGATTCCTTTGCATAGCTATTCTCTCTCTTCTCCCTCTCACCCTCTTTCCCACCTCCTCACCCACCCCTTTTGTTATATTATTCTGTTTTGTGAGGAGATTTGTAATTATGTGAAGTGATGCATGTTAACTAAATTTATTGTGACAATCACTTCACAACAAATACATATATCAAATTATTATGCTGTATACCTTAAACTAATACATTGTTATAGATCAACAATATCTCAATAAAAGTGAGAAATTAAAAAAATAGAAAGATTGAAATATAAAATATAAATTCTACTGACTACATAGATGATCTAGTTAATATTGCCTTAGTACCATTAAAGTAGAACATAAGGAATGTAGTCAATAATATTGTAATAACTATCTATGAGTGTCAGGTGGGTACAAGACTTATTGGGAGGATCACTTCATAAGTTGTATAAATGTCTAACCACTATACTGTGCACCTGAAACTGATATGATATGGAATGTCAATTGTAACTGACATATAAAGTTGAAAAAAGATAAACTGTGTCTTAACATGTTTGAAATAAATGTATGTATAAGAAAAGTTTAGTAACTTAATTACATTTTTATAAAAATTGAGCTTATATCAGTGTATACCAACATAATTTTATAAATATCATTATTTTTTTATATTAACAGTTGTTTTTACAACATATATAATTGAGCAGGGCTTCAAAAGTATTTGAAACAACTAAAGGCAAAGGAATATAGCAGGTAAATAAAGTGGTAAATTTATTAGTGTGAGATGAAGTCTGTCATCCAGAAAATGTTGCTGCATACCGGATGAGTCTAACCCATATAATATTGTTGGGAAATTATTG
Source organism: Phyllostomus hastatus (assembly GCF_019186645.2). Taxonomy (NCBI): domain Eukaryota; kingdom Metazoa; phylum Chordata; class Mammalia; order Chiroptera; family Phyllostomidae; genus Phyllostomus; species Phyllostomus hastatus. The sequence goes on along the minus strand of NW_025333872.1, from coordinate 36,806,002 downwards.
TCACTTTGAAATGTTTTTCTTTGCCTTCAATTTTTCTGGCAAGCAAAACACTCTTCGGAAGTTCACTATCATTAAGGGAAAATATATTTCTGACCATTTTTCCCCTGAGTCAAGAGGAGCTTATATGTTCCTCTTTGTCATTCTGTGCTCTTGAAGCCTGCTTGTAGCCCCAGTGTCCTCATGTCTGAGTTTTTCTAAGGTAGACTTTCCCCCATTTCTATACACATGCAATCCTTTTTTCAGTATATCAAGAACCTCTTTCATTTCATCACCATTTTACTACATATAAGCAAACTCTTATCAGTAGCATTGTTATGACACTTTGTTTATTTTTCCTCCAAATTCTACCATCAAGTTAAAAACCCAGAGTGATGAGTCTTTACCTTTACTCTGAAATAATTTAGTCTGATATATTGACTGTGATAGCTCTAACTTTTACTGTTTAATAGGAAAGTTTGGTTGGCATCATCTTAGTACATGAAAAGTGATGCTTCTAGCTAGCTGACCTATTATTATCTATCTATAAAATGATTTTAATATTAATTTCATCTTTAAATTTTGTTTTAAAGATTACCTTTAAAGTCTTTCTTGTATTTTCAGCTGTGAATTATTTTTTGTTTTGATAGGAAAATATGAAAATGATCATTTTTTTCTCCTGATTTAAACAGCGTAACTTCTTTAAAAAGACATGTTAATGACAAAGCAGTTGTAATCCAGTGCCATCTTGGAGTTAAGGAAAGGAAAGCTATTTTAACATGTTTTGCCAAGTGAAGAGCATTTTCAAATAGACATGCCAAATTCTAGAGTGGAAATTAGCCATTAGAAAAACTTAAACATTCAATATTGCCTTTTAGAAATGTGATAAAACCTTATAGTAAAATGAGCAGAGGGGTCAGAAATTCAACTCTTAAAAAAATGGGGATATTCAAAACTCTTCTCTAATTAATGGAGATATTTAAAATTTTTAAATATAATTAAAGAAAATCTCATGAGCCTTGCTTATAGTTGGCAAATAAAGAAATGCATCTGATTGTTTACAAAATCTGTTACCTAGTCATATTTTTTTGCAAGAACACTAATAGAATAGAATGGTTACTTCCAACTCAGTTGGCCCGACCCTTCAAAGCTTCAGGGCCCACCCCTCAGGAATTTGGCTGAACGAAATTTTAATTTCCAACTTGCATCCAGGGGTGTATTTTGAAAAACTAAAATTTTCCTTGTGAATATGCTTGTAATGTCTTTTCCAAGAGTTGTAGCCATAGTTGTTTGTGTCTTTCCTCAGATCTTTAGAATACCTGTATAGGTACAGTACTTTATAATGTCACTGCATGGAGGCATTTTTAGCTTCGGATTTTAAAAGAGATGAGATATAATTTATAGTTTAGACAGGATGGGAGTTAGGATATGGCCAAATGAAAGTGAAATAAAAAAGAAGACAAAGATGTAGAAAAGTATTGATACTGGCCCCAGACTAATAATAATAATTATTACATAATTATAATAATTATTATAATAATTAATTTTACATAAACTCTCGATTTGTCCCCCAGAACCAACTCCTCTTTTTCCATCCGGACCCTCGCTAACACCATGTGTTTGGTTCCTCAGGCCCCAGACTTTGGAGTCATCATCGAGTCTTCTTTCTTTCACATCCCACCCCCAATCCACAAGCAACTTCTGTTGCCAGTACATCACAAATTTGGCCTTTTTCTCACCACTTCCAGCCCCACCACCCTAGTCACCATAATCTTTTTCATCAGGACTGTTACAAAGGCCTCCCATGGTACTTCCTGTCTGTCCTCTTGCACCTTTACTTACTTTCTTGTGCCACTCAGCAGCCAGAGTGACCCTCTTAAAATGGAAATCAGATGATTTCATTTCCCTGCTCAACCTACCACCCCTTCCCCCCTCATTTGATCCAAGGCTCCACTTCAGTGGTTTTCAAACATGTCTGCACATTAGAATCACCTGGGGAGTATTGAAAAACTGCTGCTTGGGTACCATTTTGATGCAGATGTATGTGATTTTTCAAAGTTTCCGAGGCACAATGAGGGCTGGGAGTCCTCTGGATACCCCTCCAACTCCTCCCTCTCACCTTCACTCCCTGTGATCCACAATACTGACTTCCTTACTACTCCTCAAGCTTGCCAAGGATATTCAAAACTTAAGGCCTTTGCACCTACTATTCTTCACTTCAGCTAGCTACATGGCTCATTTCCTCACTCCATTCAGATCTCTACTCAAATGTCACTTCCTCAAAGAGTCCTATCTGACCATTCCATCTAAAATAGCTGAGCTGTCCTCATCTTGTTCTATTCTATTGCCTTCTTAATTTTTCATCAGGGAAGTTTCAATATTATGTCACAACTACTTGTTTATTGATGTTTTCCTTTTGTCCCACCATGAGAATTATAAAATCCAGGAGACCAGGGAATTTGTCTACTTTGTTCACTGCTCTATTTCAAGTGTGTGAAACAGTCACTGGCACATAGATGTTGTAGGGGCTTCATAAATATTTATTATTTTTAAATTTATGTTCTACTGTTTTTGGGCAGTGGTAGAAAGGATGCCACTGTCAGAGATCTGTGGCTTCAAAATTTGGTTTTGCCTCCTACTGTTTTTTGTTTGCTTGCTTGTTAGTTTGTTTCGGTTTGCAATTTTCCTGCTAGTGCTCAGCTGTGAAGCCTTGTGGGCAGGTGCCTGTAACATACTCTGGGGCCTGGACAGTGCAGGTGTGTGCCTGAGGAATCATGAGAAAATCCCAACAATCTCGGGTTCCCGGGAGGCGTGGCGAGTGGGGTGGGAAGTGGGTCTCGTTCGGGCTTAGCCGGCAATCAGCCCAGGCTGGAAGGGCTCCAGGGCCAGAGGGAAAGCTGCGGTTTCCTTAGTTCCCTGCCACCCCGCACCCATGCAGGAGCCTGCACCTAGATGTGTTTAATTAGAAGCCTGTCCCTCAGGCCACAGCAAAGAAGGTAAGCTAATAGGCCTCTTTCACAGAAAGACTGGGCGTCTTAGTTGACTACCTCTCTACTGGGGGGGGTGGGGGAGCTGGTGAAGAACTCTGTTTATTCCAGTCCTGTGGGACCTGTTAACCTAAGTCCCCACAATGGGGCCAGACAGTCATGTGGTGTGTCCAAAGGCAGCTGCAAAAATTAGGGCTTTAGCTATGCGCACAAACTCCTTTCTTGAAGTTACCTGAGATCTGGAGTGAGGTAGAAATGGCGTATGAAGACAGGGCCTGCTGGCCTCTACAGTCTTCAGAGAGTATTTCAGTAGTCCTCCCCCTAGGTGCTAAATTAGCAGCCCGCCCCTCAGTTTGAAGCTTTAAGATAACCCAACAGACCTCTTTCACAGAAAGATTAAGGGTGCAATTTAGTCTGCTCTTTCTGTGCTGTGCACTTGGAGTAGCTGGTGAAGAACTGTTTCTCCATTTGTTACAGCCCTCGGGGATCTGTGAAGATCAGTCCTGCTGGCCCTCAGAACCAGGCAGTCAAGGGACATTCCCTGCATGGCAGCCACAGAAATCCGGGCACCAGCTGTGTGCATAAGCTCCTTGCTTGGAGATCTGGTGACCTGCAGCAAGGCAGAGGGAGAGTGCAAAGGTGGTGCCCGGTGGCCTGTGAGGTCTTGGCAGAGTATTTCAGCAGGGTCTTAGATGTGTGTTAATTTAGATGCCTGCCCCTCAGACTGATGCTTAAGATAAACAGGTTTCTGTCACAGACAGACTGGGGCATTTTAACCAGCTGCCTCTGTACCCGGCCCTAGGGTATAGCCATGAGGAGTCCTCCCAAACCTTAAGAACTGTTTCTCAGTCCACTATAGCCTTGTGGGTCACGTGCACACAAGCCCATTGCATTTCAAAGCCAGATGCTCTAGGGGTTTGTGTCTCAGTTGCTAAGACAATTGATTTGTCAGATGTAGGGGTCAAAACCTTCATTCCACAGGGAGAAGCTAAGAGTTGTGGTTCCCTCCTGATTATGGGTTGCCATACCAGGGGTGGGTTTATGGTGAGATTGTGTCTCATCTTCTCTCACTCATTTTGATGTGGATGTTTTCTCATTTGTTGAATATGTAGGATTACTCATCTAGTGTCTGAGTTTCTCACAGAGGAAATTGTCCCATTTGTAGCTGTAGATTTGGTGTGTCCATGGGAAGAGGTGAGTTCGGGATCCTCCAAAGTTGCCACCTTGAACCCACTCAATAATTACAGTTTAATTTCATGAATATTAGACACTTGTTTATGTGGTAGACATTGTAGGATATTCTTCAAAGCAGGGGATTAGAATCCAGATTACAGTACATGCTACAAAGAATGTGGGAACATAAGGATAGTCACACTGATATATCTTCAGGAAGTTCCTAATACACAATTTAATTGATATGGAACATGCAGTAGGTTGGTTAGTTCAACACCTGTTTGCATCTTTCTGTCTTTCTTGGCTGCAAACACTAGAAGGCTAATTATGTTTTCTAAAATCTTATAGTTAGGCTTTTGGATGCTATTTAAATTCTGTCAATCGAATGCATATCTAGGGGATAATAATTCAGATATGAGTTAAGTGGGGAGACAGGCAGTGCTACGTGAACTATCCACATTGCTGGAGCAGATTGAATAGGTATTAGTTACATGACTCTGAACTCAGCAGTTCCTGTAGCCACTTTTCAATTCCAAATAGCTGTGTTTGTCGTTTTTGGAAGGCTATGAACTACTTCACTACTCCACTTCGGTGCTATTGCCGTAGGTTTTTAAAGTACTTTTTGCTGGGTATATCATTCTAGGTAGCCTTGCCCACTCTTAGCTACCTCCCGTGTTTTAAAGATGTGGCTCCACTGTCTTTTCATTGGTGTGTTTCCAGTGAGAACTTTGCTTTCATCTTCATCTCTGTAAATAATGTATTTTTGTTTCCCTCTGTCTGCTTTTAAGGTTTTCTTTTTATCATTACTTTAGAACAATTTGCTGATCATGTCCTTTGGTGTAGTTTTCTTCAAGTTTCTTGTGCTCGAGATGCATTGATTTTCTTGCTACTGTGGGTTTATAGGTTTTAGAAATTTTGGAAAAATTTGAGCCACTATTCCTTCAAATATTCCCTTCCTCCCTTGAAATTATCCCTAGAACTCACCAATGATTTTTTTATTGTTATATAAATTTCTCCCTGTATTTTATCTTTGATATTTTGTAAATATCTGATATTCCTGTCCTGGCTGGTGTGGCTCAGTTGGTTGGAGTGTCGTCCTGTAACCGAAGGGTTGCAGGTTCAATTCCCAGTCAGGGCATATGCCTAGGTTGAGGCTTTGTTCCCAGTGTGTATGGGAGGCAACTGATGGATGCTTCTCTTTCATATTGATGTTTCTCTCTCTCCCCTTCTCTCTAAAAAGCAATGAAAAAAAATGTCCTCAGGTGAGGATTAAGAAATAAATAAATAAATAAAATATCTAATGTTCCTTTAGTCCAGGGGTGTCAAACTCATTTTTACTGGGGTCCACATCAGCCTTGTGGTTGCCTTCAAAGGGCCGAATGTAACTTTAGGACTGTATAAATGTAACTATTCCTTAATAGTTAAGTGAGAGCTTGGCACTGCTGCTGGGTAGGAACAAGGTGCAGGGCCAGATAAAACAAGGTGGAGGGCCTGATTTGGCCTGCAGGCCTTGTGTTTGCCACCTGTGCTTTAGTCCTATCTAGTGTATTTTTCATCTCACATATGATAGGTCCAGATTATAAAATGGGCCCCCAAGAGATTTTGCCCTAATCCTCAGAACAGTGAATGTGATGAAATATCACATTCCCAATTATGCAATGTGATATGGCAAAAGGAATTTTTCACATGTAGTCCAGGTTATTAGTCAGTTGACTTTGAGTTAATCAAAAGAGAGACTAGCTGAGTGAGCCTATGTAATTTTCAAGCCTTTAAAACAAGTGGTTTTCCTCAGGATGCTATCAGAAGAGGAAGCCAGAGAGGTTTGAAGCATATGAAAGATTCACTGCACTGTTGCTGACTCGAAGATGAAAGAGGGCATATAAAAAAATCTTGAGAGTTGCCTCTAGGTTCCCCGAGTGACCCCCCTAAATCCACAGGTAACTGAGTTTTGTCAGTTACCTGAGTGATCTTGGGAATGAGTTCTTTCTCAGAGCCTCCAGATGAGAATCCAGACCAGCCAATGCCATGATTTCATCCATTTGAGACTGCCATCATAGACCCCAGCCAAGGCCTCCTGGACTTTTGACTGATAGAACTGTGCACTAACAAATGAGTGTTCTTTTTTAAAGATATCAGATTTTTTATAGTTTGTTCACTAGCAACAGAAAACTAACATATTACACCTCATAATTTTTATCTCTAGAAGTTTAATTGGGGTCATCTTTTATATCCTCTGTATCTCTACTTTTTAAACATAAAGGATGCTATTATAAAACCATTTAATATTCTTGTCTATTATTTCTAATATCTGTGTCAGTTCTAGGTCAGTTTCATTTGCTTGATTTATCTAGTACTGTGGATGATATTTTTCTGTTTCTTTTTCATGCCTTCAAAATTTTGATTAGATGCCAGACATAATGAGTTGTACCTTACTGATGCTGGATATTTTTGTTTTCCTGTGACTGTTCTTGAGCTTTGCTCTGGGAGTACAGTTAAATTACTTGGTAGCAGTTTGATCCTTTCATATTTTTAGGCAGCACTAGAATTTTGTTTATTGCTAATATTTTCCACTCAGAGGCAGTACCCTTCTATGAACTCTACTGTTTCCTTATGAGTTATGAGATTTAACAGTCTAGTTGGTGGAAATAGGCACCATTCCCAGTCCTGCATGAGTGCTGGATACCATTCCAGCTGATTCTTCCATGTGGTTCTTTTTCTGGTAGCTTTCACACATGTGGGAGCTGTACTATGCTCAGACTTTGAGCTTTTAGACTTCTTTGTGAAGCTCCCTCCTCTCTAGCATTCTTATTCTCCAAACTCTAGCCTCCTTTATCTCCCTGGACTCCCAACTCTCTCTCTTAAACTCAAGAAGCCTACTAGGTTCCACTCAGATTCCTTTCCCCTGCGTCTTAGCCTAGAAGTTCTCTCAAGACAGCAAACTGAGCAATCATAGCACTTACCTCACTCATTTGTTATCTGTCACAGTTCGCTGGCCTTTAATGTCTGAGGTTCAGTGTCTTGAAAACTCATTTCATGTATTTTCTGCAGTTTTTTTAGTGTTGTTTCAGGATCCATCATAAATCCATTTCTTCCATATCCAGAAGTTTATTACAGATCTTTTACTGTGTAACAGTATGTTGAGATACAACGCTCATACCTAGGAAACGTTTTATATACTATATATATATACATATAGCATGTATAAGAGGGGACCAAAAAAAAAAAAAAAGGAATTATCTTCTGGAGGGCAGGCTCCTTGTAGTACGGACTTCCCCCACTAGGTGAGTATTGTAGGAATCCATCTGTATCAGTGTACCAGCTGGCATTGTTGTGAGAGGCTGCATTTGGCTTCAGTTCATCTTTTTTGAAGAGTTTCAACGTGTTTGCCCATTACATGATGTGTGATTTATGAGCACACCTGCCCACACCATGCCAAGTGTTCAGCATGACCCCCATACCCCTCCCTCTGTATTCAGCCAATCTTGCCCCAAGTGGCTTTTTTGTTTGTTTGTTTCCTTGGATGAAATAAGTCCTCCAAGGAAAACACTTTTGCTGATGTGGAAGAGGTGAAACAAATAAGAAGGCAAAAGCACTAAAAAGCATCAAAATCGACAAGTTCAGAAACTGTTTTGAACAGTGGGAAAAAAGTCTCAATAGGTATATTCCATCAAATGGAGGAGAGTACTTTGAAGGTGGCTGAAGCTTAAACATGTAAGAATAAATACACATTTTTTTTATAAATAAATTCTGTTTTTTGGTGGTCTCCCCTCATGTGATAAGTATAAATCAATGTGTGACATGTTTTGTACACATATTTATTTATGAAATTATTTCTTGACGTTTTAATATCCAAATAGAAATGAACAATTATTTGAATCAGAAGAAAGTGGTCATTAGAAGACAGAAGAGAGAAAGGCAGTTTGTGAGAATGAGTGGGAGTTGGTATTAGAGGGTATGGCAAGAACAGAATCAGGAGGAAGGAGGGGGGAATATTGTGAGAACAAGTGAGGTGATAGTGTGGGAGGAGGAATGGAAGTAAAGATGAAGAAGGAAATTATCATCTTTGGGGGCTGTCCCTTATGTGATGAATATGTTTTCTTCATGCAGAGGGGAGGCAAGGTTTTTGTTCTCTCTAGTTTTTTTCTGTGTTCTGCACCGCTCACATCCATGCACCTCTTTCCTACATGCATCTACAGGCATGTAGCTCTAAATAAAGGCTATGATAAATGAGGACAGGCATGTATCCCTTCAATAACTAATTTTGATTTATTATCTATGTTCAAATTGAGGCACTGAGCTACAAGAAATGATGCAACTTTTAATAAGGCAGATGCAGTTCTTTGTCCGAAGGATGGTAGAGTCTAGTAAGAGAGACAGATAATAAGCCATAACAATAGCTTGTTGCTAAGGTAAGAGTAAACCGGGCTCTGGGAGAGCCATAGAATGCCGCCTATCCCAGGGGTGGGGTAGGGTGCTCAAGGAAAGCATCTCAGGGGGGAGATTTGAAGGATGGAGAACTGGACAAAGAAAGGAGGAGACAGAGCTGACAGAGGCAGCGTAAGTCTAGCATCAACAAGAACGGTTTTATAGAATGGCACAGCTCAGAATAGCTGCAGCATGATTTATAGGAAGGAAGCAAGGAAATTTATTGGGAGGTTTAAGAAATTTGGGGGTAGATTTGGCACTTTACAGATGTTAGTGTCAATGGTGCCTAGAGACTGAAAAGCACGTCTCCCTAGGGATTCTTCATCACTTGCTTCAAGGCAGCTGAGTGTACTGAGAGCTTGTCTCTTGATCCACAGACTAACGAAGTGAGATGGAATAGCAGCCAATGTATAGGAAGTGGGGATATTATCATAGTGACTCACATTTTGGCATTTTAGAATGTAAACTAAGCAATTTTTTAATTGTCCAAGTATGTAGAGTTCAAAGAACAGGCTAAATTACCTTCTCTGATCACTTAAGCAGTTATAAATCACTGATACAACATTTGAAGTGCTTTTTGTTATTTACAGGAGGCTGATAACTTTTAATTTGCATAATATCTCATAATAGTTTATTTAAAATGATGCACGGTGTAGAAAGCAATGTGTCATTTAAATTGTGTATGAAGGAAAGCCATTCGCCTTCCCCAGCCTTGTGTTTTACTAGAATAATTTTGATTGTAAACTAGCATTTTCTTTAAGAGAATTTGGGTATAGGTTTTTGTATTACATAGTTTTCCAAAGATAAGATGAGGGAAAGGAAATACTATTCTATGTTTTCCATCCTAAGTAGACAACACAGAGGCAGCATTGGAGTAATGGTCTTGAGCATCTGTCTAGGCTTAAATCCCAGTTCTGGAACTTGACCTGTACACCCTGAGCAGGCTATCTAAACTCTCTGAGCATCTGAGCATTGCTTTTCCCACCTGTGATATAGGTAGCTCAATAATACTTTTAATATTGAATTGAGAATTAATTTATCTTTTGCTACTATTAGGCCTATATTAAAGGCTCAATAAATAAGGGCTGTTACAAGGGCTCTTAGAAGAGTGGGGCTAAATGCTTTGGTTCCTGATGAAATTATGTTTAAAAATACTAATGTAGCCCTGGCTGGCATAGCTCAGTGGATTGAGCGTGGGCTGTGAACCAAAGTGTCGCAGGTTTGATACCCAGTCAGGGTACATACCTGGGTTGCAGGCCATAACCCCCAGCAACCACACATTGATGTTTTTCTCTCTCTCCCTCCCTTCCTTCTCTAAAAATAAATAAATAAAAATCTTTAAAAAAAAGAAATATACCTTTAAAAAAGAATACTAATGTACAGGGCATTTTGCATATATTTTCAGGAGTCTCACCCTGAAGCTCTTTCATAATTAAGAGCCGATGAGAGGGGTTGAGATCCTATGTACAAGGGGAGGGATTGGCTAGATAAGTGCTCAAGCATTGATAACATATGAAAAATCATTAACTTTGATAATAGGTCATGGAATTCTTTGCTGTTTGCATCTGCTTTCTCATTGAAATAAGAGGCAAAGCCATTGGTTGGGAATGAGGAGGAAGGGAGTGTTGGAGATCTAAGGAGAAAAAAGGGAATAATTATCTGGCAGAGTGAGAAAATGAATTGCCTAGGGAAATATAGCAGGATCGCCACGTAGCATGGCCCACTGAGGTTTGAGATCACAGATTTGTGGTGAGACTGGACAACTGCTTGAGCACAAAAGCAGAGTAAAATGATAGATGACTGTAATGAGGGTTGAGAATTTCTGGATGAATACCATGGGCGGAAGCAAAGGAATTGTGGTATATGATATTTCTCATGACTTCACCTACCCATTACAGCCTTTGTATGGAGAATCATGGGTCATGAGGTAACATGTAGACCCTCTGTTAGTAGAAGTGGTGGGAGATCCATTGTGGGAGAGGTAAGAGTGCCTTCACTTCCCTCTACCTACCCCCTCCTCTCTTCCTTATCAGGAGCTAGAAGACTCAGAATCTTCCTCCTCCAGTGGCTTTGGGAGAAGAGGTACCCTTCTCAGATAGGGAAGGGAGGGAATCATCATCCAGAATAGACAGATGCTCATTCCTCCTTCCACTTATTACTATCTTAGGCAACTATTACTTATGCTAATTCCATCTTAGGTTACTAAATTTCTGACAATGGAATGTTCTTTTGGATTATGAAAGTATTCATTGATAATCAAAGTATTTATGCATTTAATAAAACATTTTCCAAGAAAAAACTACTTAATGTATAAAAAGTCATGTTCACAGTGAATTTCCATGACTTCAAGGGGGAAATGTATGCCTATTTCACTTGTTTTAGATAGTGGAAAAATAACAAATGAAGTTAAGGGGTGTAACTTTCCTCATTCTTTTTGGAAAAGTACACTACATTTCTCTACATATTTGACTTCAATGGTAGCATTTTATTTTCTCCATCTTATTTTTGCTAAGCCTTTGAGAGTGGGAGTTACTGGTACTTTCCTTTCCATTACTGTCATAATTTGCACTCTGATGAAACGTGGCCCAGGAAAGCCACAGAACAGCAGGAGGCCAGCAGTTCCTGCCTGCCCCACCCACCTGCATAAAGTCTGGGTTTCTCCCTTCAAGACTGGGTTCTGGGATTAGTCCTCTTTCCCTTCTTATACACAGCCCTCTGTCAAGAGAAAGCTATTTTACAAGCTGGTGTGGAGATCCAGGGCATACCCTATTCAGGCAGGAAATTAAAAGGTGCTTCTCTCTATTTACTGCAGAGAGGCAACAAGAGATGGCAGTGGGAATGCACAGGCTTTCAAAATCAGCTAGGCCTGAGCTGGAGTAATGATTTACTGCAGGTTGCAATAATTTTTCTGTCTTACATATAATTGAAGCTTTTAGTTTTTCCTTCATGTCCTCCTCCTCTTCCAGGATGTATATGACAAAAGCACCTAAATCAAACCATTTTCAACCATAAGGATTTTATTGGTCTGTGAACTTGGAAGTCCTAGATAGGACAGCTTCTCAGTGACCAAATCTCATGGCCCTTGATCCCTATATTTGTATTTCTTTTGTTCCTCTGTCCTTAGTGAAGTGACTTAATTCCCAGATTAGATGCACTTAGATGCAAGTTAGAGAACAATTTTTGAAGAATGTCCAGAATGTCTTCCAGAAGGTGAGGGAAAGCTTTTGCAGAAGCCCCAGGAACCCTATCCCTGGTCTCAATGGGTCAGTTTGCCAGTTTTTGAAAAGAAGGATGGGATTTCATTTAGACAACTAAGACTGTCCTTGGGAACTGAGGATTAGGTCAGCTTTCTCTGAGGTTTCCGAGGTGAAGAGAAAACTCATGGAAAGAGATCAAGAGTTTTTTAAGTATATCTTATTGATTATGATATAGTCCCATTTTTTTCTCCCCTTTAGTTCCCTCTGTCCTGTACCCCCCTCCCACCAGCATCCCCCCCTTAGTTTGTGTCCATGGGTTATACATATACGTTCTTTGGCTTCTCCATTTTCTATACTATTCTTAACCTACCCCCTAAGTATTTTGTGCCAACCATTGCTGCTGCTTATTCCCTGTACCTTTCTCCCCATTCTCTTCCCTCCCCCTCCTCGCTGATAACCCTCCTTGTGATTTTCATCTCTGTGATTCTGTTCCTGTTCTAGTTGTTTGCTTATTATTTATTTTTGTTTGTTTTTAGGTTCAGTTATTGATAGTTGTGAGTTGTTATTTTACTGTTCACAGTTTTTATCATCTTGTTTTTCTTAGATAAGTCCCTTTAACATTTCATATAATATGGGCTTGGCGATGATGAACTCCCTTAACTTGACCTAATCTGGTAAGCACTTTATCTGCCCTTCCATTCTAAATGATAGCTTTGCTGGATAGAGTAATCTTGGATGGAGGTCCTTGCCTTTCATGACTTTGAATACTTCTTTCCAGACTCTTCTTGCCTGCAAGGTCTCTTTTGAGAAATCAGCTGATAGACTATGGCAGGGGTGTCAAACTCATTTTCACCAGGGGCCACATCAGCCTTAAGGTTGCCTTCAAAGGGCTGAATGTAATTTTAGGAGTTTATAAATGTAACTAGTCCTTAACTAGGGGCAAGGGGCTCAGCACTGCTGCCGGGTAGAAACAAGGTGCCCAGGCCAGATAAAACAAGGTGGAGGGCCTTGTGTTTGCCACCTGTGGTCTAAAGGAACTCCTTTATAGGTAACTGTCTCCTTTTCTATTGCTGCTTTTAAGATTCTCTCCTTATCTTTAATCTTGTATAATGCAGTTATGATGTGCCTTGGTGTGTGCTTCCTTGGGTCCAGCTTTTTTGGGACTCTGAACTTCCTGGAGTTCCTGGAAGCCTATTTCCTTTGCCAGATTGGGGAAGTCCTCCTTCATTATTTCTTCAAATAAGTTTTCAATTTCTTGCTCTTCCCCTTCTCCTTCTGGCACCCCTATCATTTGGATGTTGGAACGTTTCAAGTTGTCCTGGAGGTACCTAGGCCTCTCCTCATTTTTTTGAATTCTTGTTTCTTCATTCTATTCTGGTCGAATATTTCTTCCTTCTGCTCCAAATCATTGATTTAAATCCTGGTTTCCTTCCCTTCACTGTTGGTTCCCTATACATTCTCCTTTATTTTACTTTGCATAGCCTTCACTTTTTCCTCCATTTTGCAGCCATACTCAACTGTTTCTATGAGCATCCTGATTACCAGTGTTTTGAACTGTGCATCTGATAGTTAGCTGTCTCTTCATTGCTTAGTTCTATTTTTGGAGCTTTGATCTGTTATTTCATTTGGGCCATATTTCTTTGTCATGGTGCATCTGTTAAACTTTGTATGGCGCAGAACCTTAGGTATTTGCCAGCAAGATCAAGACTTTTGTTAGGAAAGAAGGAGGGAATAGATGCAAGATAAATAAGCAACAATCCAACACACCTGCAGCTCATGCATTGCTCTCTCTTACTTCTGCTTACCTCCAAGTAAACTGCCCTCTCTATTTGGCTTCAGGTTAAAACAGTTCAGCCATGTGGCCTCAGAGGTCTTTCATGTTTACTGATAGCATTTCCCTGGGCACACAGCCTGTACTAGTCTTAAAGACTCTGTCCTCTTTCTTTGTCCCGTAGTCTTTCTTTGTGCATTTGATAGCTTGGCTTTTCTGAATAGGATTCTGTATATTCTCTCATTAATCAATCCTCTCCTTGGCACTGTCACTGTCTGAAGTTTCCAGGCTCCTGGTTGAGATTTCTGTGGTCTTCCCAGTGAGTTGCCTCTCCCAGGAACTCATCATCTGGTCTTTTCTTGTTACTGACTTTGGCAGCAATATTGGAAAATAAAAAATCCCAACTATGTTTGATTACTCTCCATCCATGACATCAAATTCTTTTTGATTCCCACTTTATTTTCATTGCCATCATGCAGGGACATGGATTGAGTGGAGGAGAAAATAGGAGGGTGGAAGAAACAGCCTGGGCTTATTCAGCACAGGCTTCTGCTGGAGGAGCCACAGTCATGATTTAGTGTGACAAAATGATGCCCCTGAAGGGAAGCCTTCACAGTTGGACAAGGCTGCCCTGTCCCTCATCTACGACACAGAGAACAGCTCTGTTTGCTTTGTTTGGGAGAGTTGCTGCCACAGAGGCAAGGGAAGGCATTACGCCCCTGCAGTCACATCCTCACTAGTGAATAATTTCAGGGAATTTTAAGGCAGAGTCCCAATTTTTCAAAAACACAAATTAAAAACTGATTTATTACAAGTTGTTTTTTTACTCCTGACAGCAACTATGTGTCCTAATCTGTCAAACTCTTTCTCTCCAAGAAGGAACATGCATTACTCTGAATGAAGAAGGTGAAGCCGGCTACTTTTCTATATTCTCTTTCAGATACAATACTGTTTTTGGTCTCTTGGTAATAATGACACGAACTTGGCACTTACAGATGCAAACTTTAAGATCTTTTACACATGTTCAAGGCACCAATAAAAGGGCCAAAGAGCCAAGTGACATTATTATCATGATATTAGCCAGCTTTAACAAGGTACATACTCCGTGCCAGGTACTAACTTCCTTAGTCTTCACAAACTGCTATGAGGGTAGGTGGTATTATTCATCTGCTAAAGCTAGACCCAGAGAGATTAAGTAATTCGCCCTAGTTCACGCAGTTGGTAAACAGCAGAACTGGATTCAAATTGGCAATCTGTTGCCAAAGCTCTTGCTCTTGACCACTTGCACCTTAGTTGCAAGTCTGCCCGCCCCCCCATTCTGTAACACATTTTTTGCATGATAGTACATTGTGTTACTTCTCTTACCCCTAGGACTATTTCTTTCTTTCTTTTTTCTTGGCTCCCTTTCTCTCTCCTATTTTTCATGATTCCAATGACCTTTCCATGTGGATGGAGGTTCATGCTGCCCAAGAGAGGTCTGACAAAGATGTCTCTGCATTTATTTTCATCAGGAGGTTTAGTTTTAGTCAATGGTCACTAGATTCAAAACTTTAGGGACTGGGTTTGTGTCTTCAGCACTGTATCTCAGCACCCACCACAGGGCCAGAGACGTGGCAGCAACAAGCGTTTATGGAAAAAGATCATTGTCCGTAAACAACTTTGCCATGTTAGTGTGCCCCTTATAAGGACTTCCTTCGGCCCTTCTCCCACGTTGACTGTTGGCTCTTTCAGCCTTTCTAAAGCCTTTGTGAGAAGGACTCAGGAAACAAAGAGATTCTCAGGAAACTAAAACAAAACAAAACCAAAAACAAGCAAACAAAAAAACCAAAACCTTTTTAGAGGAGAGGGAAACTGACCAACATCGCTACATAGGAGGCTCCTGAACTTCTCTCCACAGACACTGAATTGACAGCTACACACACAGGCAATTACCTCTGAAAGAAACCTGGAAATGAACTGAGCAACTCCTACACAGTGGAAGAATGAGAAAACACCCACATCGAAATGGGTAGGAAAGGCTGAGACCCACTCTTGTCCCAAACCCCACCCCCAGCACAGTGCCATACAATCTGAAGAAACTCCTGGCCCCTAGCTTCATCCTGAAAAGTAAAGGACATGATCTTATATATGGAAAACCTTAAAGGCAACACCAAAAAACTGTTAAAACTAATAAATTCAGTAAAGTTGCAAGATACAAAAATCAATACGCAAAAGTAAGTCGCATTTCTGTATACTAACGATGAACTATAAAAAGAGAAGTTAAGAAAACAATCCCATTTACAATTGCATCAAAAAGAATAAAACACTTAGGAATAAATTTTACCAAGGAGGTGAAAGAACTGTACACTGAAAACATCAATAAGACATTGATGAAAGAAAGCAAAGGCATGAATAAATGGAAAAGTATTTCATGCTCATAGACTGAAAGAATTAATATTGTTAAAATGTCTGTATTACCCAAAGCAATCTACAAATGTAATGCAATCCCTATCAAAATTCCAATGGCATTTTTTACAGAGAAGTTTTTCATAGGAAAGATAAATACTGCAGGGAATCACATTTATGTGCAATCTAAAAATGTTTTAAAAAGTCAAGCTCACTGAAACAGAGTAGAAAGTAGTTGACAGGGGCTGGAGAGTCAGAGAAGGGGAGAGGTTGCTAAAGGGATATATATAAACTTTCAGTCACAAGATGAATATGGTTTGAGAGTCTAATGCATAACAGGGTGACTGTAGTTGATAACATTGCACAGTATCATATGCTTGAAATTTGCTAAGTAAATAGTATTTAAATGTTTTCACCAAAAAAACAAAACAAAACAGAGAAAAGGTAAATACATGAGGTAATGGATAAGTTTATTAACCTGATGGGAGGAATGCTTTCACAATGTCTGTGTACATCAAATTGTCGTGTACCCTTTAAATACCTTACAGTTTTATTTGTCAATTATAGCTCAAGTGAGGCTGGGGAAAACCCAAAAACGTTCTAGAGATTTTTCCTGTGATTGTAGCAGTAGGAGAGAGATGACATAGGAACAAATTCTGTGTGAAATTTTTGCTCAGAGGCCCCTGTAATTAAAATTTAATTGAACTTTCATCACTGCATGTGATGGGATATTATGTTTGTCTAATGAGCCCTTATATTTTCTCATTTTCCCATTGTCATCAGCTGTAGGAAATCTGAGGCGGGAGAATGTGTGAGAACAGATTTCAGAGACTGAAGGTGCATGGCATAAATGGATCCTGACTGAAAACACCGCCTGGCGTCTTAACAGGGCCACATGTAGGTGGCAAGAGAGGTGAGGAAGAGGTAAGAGTTGGGTAAAGGCCATGGGGGGAGGTTAGCTATTTGCTACTGCATGTTTTAATATTCTGGTGAAAATGTTCAATTGCACAGTGTGCTTATTTAAATTCATTTTAGTAACAGAGATAAAATTCTCAGGAGAAAGATTATCAACCTGCCTATTTATTAAAACTAAAGCAAGCTGTGGCTGAAAATGTTTAACTAAAACTTAGGCTGTGAGGGAAACCACGCTGAACTGTCACTGCTCACGTGGCCATGGGCAGGTATTATTGTCAGTGCATTTGCTCCATCAGCATTGAGTGACACTGTCTCCTCCTCTGGCCTTCAACTCCACTGGCTTGTGGTCATTATCCATTCTCAAGGTTAAGTTGTGAACAAGTGTCATCATTTGGAAGTCTGAGCCTGTGAGGATCTTTCACTTTTGGCCTAATTCTGACTAAAGTTCACTAGCAATCCAAGCCTGTCTTTTTGCCACAAAACTGATGTAATTCTCATACTTTATTCTTTTCACCTTACTGAACCTCATTTTTCTCATCTATTAAATGGAGAAACTAGATTTTGAAGTTTCCTCCAGCTCTAATCTCCTGTGGCATCTGTGATCTGCCTGTCTTCGAAAGCATAGTAAGGGAGATCTCCAATGGGGCACCTCATTTTAGGTAGCAGATGAGTTTCTGAAAAAGCACATGTGCAGAAAACTGTATTTTAAGCCTGCCAGAAAAGGTTTCTGAAGGACATTTTCGGTGACTGGCTTTGAAAAGTTCTGTTCTCTAGTGTTACTTAATTTGATGTGTTTTGACAGCCCGACTTAACCACATATCTGTGATTTTCTGTCTATAAAATACAGGGTAAGGCAAAAGTAGGTTTACAGTTGTTCATGTAGAAAACAATGCATTGAAATAATAATACAAGAATAAACTCTGTGTTTCATGTACTCACAACTGTAAACCTACTTTTGCCCCAGCCTGTATATACTTGTTTTGCCCTGTGCTTGTTAAATGATAAAAGCATCAGTAAAACTCTTTATCTTCATGGGGCTGTATGGAAATCATCTGAAGAGTTAAAGATACTGTACTTGCCTCTGGGAGAGTGTCTGATGTATGTAGATAGATAATCAAAGAACAGAAACCAAGGTCTTAAGTTATAAATTTTATTTTTAAATCATACTTCATAAAGTTGGTTATTTTTATTTTACAATTACAGTTTACACTCAGTATTATTTTGTATTTGTTTCAAGTGTATAGAATAGTGGTTAGACAATTGTATACTTTACCAAGTGTATAACATTGGTTTTTTAAAGTTGTGGAAAAAACCATAAGTTCCCATCTTTTTATTATATAACATTGAATGAATGAAACATAAACCTTCTGTGTCAGAAATCAAGAGGGAAAACAGATTCCAAGTGGTAAGAGGTGGCAGATGCGGGAGTCTGGGCTGCGTTCCAGACTGAGGACCTGAAGGCTGCAGCCGAGGCGGGGTCCGTGGCCCAGCAGCTGGAAGTGCAGAGGAAGTGTGCCCCCTCTGCTGAGCTTCTCCAGAAGGGGAACAGTAAAAGGTCTGGGCCATAGGCCACGGTGAGGTGGATGGGATTTAAATCTACCTACCTGCGTGGTCCAAGAACTAAAACCAAAGAAATAACACAAAAATAGGTCCAGGACCATTGAAACCCTCAGGAGCACCGGCAGAAGGAAATCTTAGGCTCTTCTGTACCATAGCACATTTTTTCCCATCCAGGGCTCCCAGAACTCCCAGAAAAATGAATTTACACACAAAGAATTACAAACTTCTAGGAAAAAAGAATACTGTGGGAGAGAGCAAACATCCAGAAATGAAATATTTACATCATAATTGAGGACATTATAATACTTGTAATTCTCTGGAAATGGAAGTCTCTCGTATCTGGATATTGCTCAATTTTTGTATAATTAACTTTGGTACTTTTGTATAAAAGTAGGATTTTAACATTGATAATTTGCTTTTTCTGTCCCTATTCTCCTGGCTTAAAATGCTATTATTTTAATTTCTAAATAATTATTATTTCTCCTTAATCTCAGAACCTCCCTGTGTGTTTCTTCTCCCATCACTATTTTATTTAATTTACCATTTCTCCCCTTTTTATTGATTTTGTCAGGGTGACACTGGTTAACAAAATTATACAGGTTTCAGGTGCACAATTCCAAAGCACATCATCTGTACACTGTATAGTGTGTTCATCGCCCAAAGTCAAGTCCCCTTCCATCACCCTTTATCCCCCCCATACCATCCTCCACCTCCTCTATCTACCCCCTATCAGCAATCCCTAGAATATTGTCTATGTCAATGAATTTTTTCTCTTATTTCTTTTTTCTCAATCCCTCCATCCACCCCAGACTGTAACCCCCCATGCCAAGAGCTGTCAGCCTGCTCTCTATCTATGAGTCTGCTTCTATTTTTCTTGTTAGTTCATTTTATTCATTAGATTCTACATATGGATAAAATTATGTGATATTTGTTGTTCTCTGACTGGTTTATTTCACTTGGCATAATGCTCTTGAGGTCCATCCATTCCTGCTGTCACAAATGGTAAGATTTCCTTCTGTTTTATGGCCAAGTAGTATTCCTTTGTGTAAATATATTAATATCACAGATATTTTTATTCATTCATCTACTGATGGGCAGTTCGGCTGCTTCCAAATCTTGGCTATTGTAACTAATGCTTCAGGGAATGTAGGGGAGCATATATTCTTTTGAATTAGTTTTGGGTTTCTTCAGACATATTCCAAGAAGTAGAATCACTGGGTCATAAAGCAGTTCCATTTTTAATTTTTTGAGATATCTGCATACTGGTTTCCACATTAGCTGTACCAGTCTGCATTCCCACCAACAGTGCAGAGGGTTCCTCTTTCTCCACATCCTTGCCAGCACTTGTTGTTTGTTGATTTATTGAAAAGAGCCATTCTGACAAGTGTGAGATGACATTTCACTGTGGTTTTAATTTGCATCTCTCTGATGGCTAGTGACATTGAGCATCTTTTCATATGTCTATTGGCCATCTGTATGTCCTCTTTGGAAAAGCATCTATTCAGGTCCTCTGCCCATTTTTTAATTGTATTTTTTTTTTGTTTTGTTTGTTTGGGTTTTTTTTTTGGTGTGAGTTGTGTAAGTTTTTAAATACATTTGAAGTATTAACCCTTTATCAGATGTATCATTGGTGAATATGTTCTCCCATTCCGTCGTGAGTTGTCTTTTCATTTTGTTGATGATACCTTTTGTAATGCAGAAGCTTTTTAATTTGATGTGGTCCAATTTGTTTATTTTTTTATTGACTATACATTATAGTTGTCCCAATTTTTCCCCCTTTGCTCAGCTCCACTCTGCACTCTCCACTCTCTCTGATGATTATCCCTCCTTTGTTCATGACCATGGGTCATGCACATAAGTTCTTTGGCAACTCTATTTCTTATACTTGCTCTTAACATCCCCTGCCTATTCTATACCTACCAATTTGTACTTTGAAATCCGTTCACCTTTTACCCATTCCCCCAGATGCCCCTCCCCACTGGCCACCATTCCAATGTTCTCCATACCTATGATTCTGTTTCTGATTTCTTGTTTGCTTAGTTGATTTTTTAAAACTCAATTGATGATAGTTATGTATTTATTACCATTTTAGTGTTCACAGTTTTGATATTCTTTTTCTTAAATATGTCCCTTTAACATTCCATTTGTTTCTTTTTTCTTTTTTTTTCCTTTTTTCTTTTTTTTAAAAATTTTATTTATTTATTTTTAGAGGGAGGTGAAGGAAGGGAGAAAGAGAGGGAGAGAAACATCGATGTGTGGTTGCCTCTCACACATCCCCAACTGAGGACCTGGCCTGCAACCCAGGCATGTGCCCTGACTGGGAATTGAACTGGCAACTCTTTGGTTCTCAGGCTGATGCTCAGTCCACTAAGTCATGCCAGCCAGGGCTTATTATTTTTTTTTTGTTTGTTTCTCTTACCTAGAACAATATATTGGCAACTGCTACTGAGATGTCCAAGATTTTACTGCCTGTGTTTTCTTCTAGGATTTTTATGGTTTTGAGTCTAACATTTAAGTCTTTAATCCATTCTGAGTTTATTTTTGTGTAGGATGTAAGTTGGTGGTCTGGTTTCATTTTTTTTTAAGCACATATCTCTTCAATTTTTTCAGAACCATTTATTGAATAGCCAATCTTTATATCACTGTACATTTTTGCCTCTTTTGTCAAATATTAATTTACTGCAAAGGTGTGGGTTTATTTCTGTGCTTTCTATTCTTTTCCATTGATCTATATGTCTGTTTATATGCCAGTACCATGCTGTTTTGATTATCATGGCCTTGTAGTATAGTTTGATATGAGGTAACATGATTCTTCCAACTTTATTCATCTTTCTCAAGATTGCTGTGGCTATTCAGAGTTTTTCCTGTTTCCATATAAATTTTTGGAATGTTTGTTTCAGTTCTGTAAAATATGCCATTGGTACCTCGATAGAAATTTCATTGAATCTATACATTGCCTTAAGTAGTATAGACATTTTAATGATGTTGATTCTCCCTATCCATGAACATGGTATATGCTTCTGCTTATTTGTGTGCTTTTCAGTTTCTTTCTTCAGTGTCTTATAATTTTCCAAGAACAGGTCCTTTACATCCTTGCTCAAATTTGTTCCTAGGTATTTTATTCTTTTTGGTGAAATTGTGAAAGGGATCGTTTTCTTAGTTTCCCTTTCTGATAGTTTATTATTGCTGTAAAAATGCAACTGAATTCTTGGTATTTATTTTGTATCCTGCTACTTTACTGAGGTCATTTGTCACTTCTAGTAGTTTTGTGGCAGAATATTTAGGGATCTCTCTATATAGTGTTATGTCATCTTCAAATAATGATAGTTTTATTTTTTCCTTTCTAATTTGGATGCCTTTTACTTCTACTTCTTGTCTGATTGTTGTGGCCAGAACTTCCAGTATTATGTTGAATAAGGGCAGTGAAAGTGGACATTCATATCTTGTTCCCAACCTTAAGGGAAATGCTGACAGTTATTTGCCTGTTGAGTATGATGTTCCTTGTGGGTTTGTCTTATATGGCCTTTATTACATTGAGGTATGTTTCCTCTCTTCCCAATTTGCTGAGAGTTTTGATCACAAAGGGGTGCTGGATTTTACCAAATGTTCTTTTTTTTTTTTAGCATGTATTGGTATGATCATGTGGTTTTTAATCTTTCATTTTGTTTATGTGGGATATCATGTTTATTGATTTGCAGATAATATACCAACCTTGCATCTCCAGAATAAATCCCACTTGATCATGGTGTATGATTTTTTAAGTAAATTGCTGGATCTGGTTTGCTAGTATTTTATTGAGAATTTTGGCAGCTATGTTTTGTTGCATGTGGGTCACCGGCCAGCAGTGACCACGGAACGCTGTGGATGGCTCGACAATACGCGAGAAAAAACACACATGCACAGAGACAAACTAGTTTCTGTGGGGAAGTAGGGACGAAATGGCCACCCCCCCTAGTGGGGGATCGCGCTGATTTACCGTCCATACCTGCTTTTATTAGGCTCATTTTGCATAATAATTCAGGTAAAGTACAGTACTCATTAGGGGAAGTAAGGAACTATAGAAAACAAAGAACTCTGCTGGTCTATTGAGTTGGGGGGTCAAAGAGCTGTAAGACTGAGGAACAAAATAACTTCCTCCTAAGACCCTTCTCATTCAACTGAGAGCATTCTAAACAAAGAAGGTTTCACAGTAATTTACATGTTCTTTCTTAGGCCTGATCACCCTGGGGAATCCGCACTTCTCAGTACCGAGCTGCACCACCCTGTCATTGTTTCAGGCTTAGGTGGAGCAAGGGAACTAGGTAACCAAGAGATAAGGAGATTTTCTCCCAGATGCTGAGAACTCAGGCTATGTCAAAGCCAAGGAGCGAGGGTCCATCACCCCCTTTTGCTGCAGCCCCCCAAGTCCTTCTTTTGGGGGGCCTCCCAAAGTGATCGTGCCTGGCTTGGGTCGTTCCCCGTGGGGAATCTTACCCGTCTTTGGCTAACCGACCAAGCTTTTTGGGGTTCAGCAGCAGAAGCAGCATTCCTGCCAGGGAGATAAGCTTTTGTCTCCTTGCTGGCTTACGGTTCCAAGGGCGTCCCCTTAGCCTTAGCTAGGCGGGGGTTTCAGCCTCTGATACCAGTCAGGGCGGTTCCCAACAATGTTTATCAGGGATTATTGGCCTACAAATATCTTTCTTTGTAGTGTCTAGAGGCTTTGGAATTAGGGTAATGCTGGCCTTCTAAAATGAGGTTGGCAGTATTCTCTCCTCTTGAATTTTTTGGAATAGTTTGAGAAGGATAGGTGTTAGTTGTTCTTTGAATATTCAGTTTCTATGTATTTTTTCATGCTGTTGTAGTTCTAAGTTTTTTTAGCATAATTGTAACCATTTTTAAGACTCTGTATCTCATAATTTTCTTGCCTCCATTTCATTTAGCTCTTTTTCTGGAGATTTCTCCTATTCTTTTATTTGGTGCATGTTTCTTTGTCTCCCCATCTTGGCTGTTCCTTTTTGTTTGTTTCTATGTATTAGGAAGATTTGCTATGACTCCCAGTCTTCGTAGGGTAACCTTATGTAGTATATGATCTGCCTCTACTTTTGTGTCTTAAAATGATCATTCTGGCTGCTATGTGATGAATGTAAGCCATAAAGGAGTGGGAGACTAACTGTTTCAGAGGTTTTTGCAGTGGTGCAGGGGAGAGATGGTTATAGCTTGAATGAGGATGTAGAAGTGGAGGGTATAAAACATGGTCGAATTTGACACGTATTGTGAAGCTCAAGTCAGTAGTATTTGCTGTAGGTTGGATATGGAGGTTGCGAGAAAGAATGGAGTTAAGAATAATGCTAAGTGTTTTGGTGTATTTGAGTAAATGTTTCTGCTATTTACCAAGCCAATGAATATGAGATAAAGAACAAGTTTGGGGGATAGGAAAGAGGCATCTCAACTGAGCTCTTGGTAGCATTTGATATATATTGTCCTCCTTTCCTGAAACATTTTCTTCATTTGGTTTTTTCTTCCTGCCTTACTGGCCACTCTTGTTTCTTTTCTAGGTTCTCCTCCTTTTCCCAGTTCACAAGGGTTGTAGTAATGTGAGGCTATCCTCATTATTTCAGCCTAGGTTATCCTTCATTCATTTCTAAATGTATGGGTCAAACATCTTGTAACTCCAGAATCATATAAATAACTTCCTCAGCTTGTCAACTTGGATATCCAATAGGCATCTCAAACTCTTGACTCCACTTTTTTTTTTTTTTAGCAAGATTGGTATTTCTCAATGAACTTCAAATATTCTATAGTGGGCTTTCCTGTTTCCTGCAAATTGTGTCCTTAGATTATACTGGGAGCTTCTCTGAATTTCTTAGACTATTAGTGATATAATATCACTGGCTAAGGCTTTTTCTTGGCCTTTATATTTCAGATTTGGTTCATTCAAAAATGTTGTTGGAGAACTTTATTAGGGGTTTCTTATCCAAGTGTGTCTTATAACTTAGTCCTTCAAAAGTGTGCTTATCTAGAAGTAATATGGCTGATGATGTTATTGTGGTAATATCTTACCAGGCTGATTTCTTTCATGAAATTCAAAGCTCTTCATTGTGACTTTTGGTGTTTATGATGGGTATTATATAATTTCACTAAATATTCAGGTTTATAGCCTCATTGCATCTTCTCTTGTTATCTACTTTAATACTGAATGAAATATTTTTAGCATATGAATCCCAGGAAGCAGAATGATTGGTTAGAAATGCTTCTTAAATATTTGAAAAATTTTCTTCATTGTAGATAATCAATATTGTTCATATTTGAATTCTATCGGGTTTTAAGTTCAAAATTCATTTTCAAAATATGATTCCCAGGAGACATGCTGTTTGCTGGTATGACAGAGCAGGGCATGGAGTTTGGGAGTCCAATATACCTAGATTCAAATTCCACTTCTTCCGCTTACCAGTTGTTGAAACTTGGGCAAACATCAGTTTAAGTATCATGCTTGTTTAAGCATCAGTTTCCTCATTTGTATTAAGGAGGAAATAGTTGCTTGTGCTGGAAGAATTCACTCAGTTGGTGTATATAACAGGTCAGCATACTGTCTGGCAGTTGGTTGTATCCCTTTTCTACTTCCTTTGTTTTCTGCAATCAAATTTCAGTGTGGTGTTTTTTATTGAGTTACTTGACATTAGATTTCTACTGCCTGTTGTTTAACACTTTTCTTTTTAAATAGTATTGTAACCTTGTTGCCAAATAATAATATTTTAAAAAATATCTTGGGCAATAGGATTCCCAGGTTAAATCTAAAGTATTTCTTCTCTAAGATTCTAGAGGGATTTGATGGAGGTTTACTTCATCAAACCAAAGAACCTAACATGAAAGAACTGAATTTACAAGAGGGAGAGATGGCAGTAAAAGTCTGGTTTTAGGTCAATGGGCTAGTGCTTGAAGGGGCCAAGAGCAAGCTGAATGCAGAGCTCTGCCCACACAGCTTGGTTTCAGTCAGGGAAGCCTTTACCTCATTGTGTCTTTTTGGAGGATTTTTCATTATAAGGAGAGTCTTACACCTTAGAAAAGTTTAGATACTTTGTCTCTTTGGTATATGATCTTGGGACCTGGAGACAATTTAATTACAAAGTCAAAATGAATAATATTCATGCTAACAGTATGCTACAATTCTCTTCATATAGCCTATGGTGTTTCACGGGAGTTAAGACTAATTTGTATCTAACATTTGATAGGATTCTTATTTCTGTTTAAATATACAGGCCATGACTATTCATCAACTAATTAATAAGCACACATGACCTCAAAGTTAGTTGAGTTTCTTGCCATACTTATAAACTTATATATTTTATTATTAATCAATGATTTCTAAATTAGACACTGTTGCTATATCAAAATGACTTTCTTGAGTGTGCAAAAGTTTGTGTTTATCTCCATGTCCTCATATTACCTTTTAGAAAGCATTCTTTTGATGTAATATCTATTTCTCTTGGGTGTGAATCCATTTCCTTGCTTCTTAACAATTGCCTTGGTTAAGCCATCCCACTGCTTTAGATCCCTGCTAGAAACATAGACATGTTCCCCTCTTCTGTCACTTCAAAGCATTTGGAATATGCTCAGAAACTGAAAGGATAAATTGGGCTGTACAACTCAAAATGAACAGAGGAGAAACAGCAGCCATCAATACTAGCCCACAAAGGAATTTAAACTCATCAGATACATGTGTAAAATATAATTAAGCAACAAGTTCTTATTTCTTTTTCTTGAAAGAAAAAGAGGCATAGAGATTGAAGGAGAAGAGCTGTATTATTCATACCGGCCATGGTCACCATGTGCCTGCTTCTGATGAAGAAGTAGAAACTTGGGTCGCATGAGGTCCTGAGAAGTCCTAGCTGCACCCTTACATGCTGATTTCAACTGGTGCTACAGGAATTGTTAAAACATGCAATACCTTAGTATTGTTTTAAAGGCACGGACCTTTTTTTCCCTTGGATTGTCAAATAAAAAATGACAACAGCCAACACGACAGCCATTCAGTATAAATGAATAAAAATTATAGCTATTTTTTGTCAGATCAGCAAAATATATATTTTTTGGTGTGCTACAGAATTTTAGTAATTAGTTTATGTGTGCCATGAGATAAAAAAGGTCAAAAATTGCTGTCCTAGAACATCCTTTGATGTTGTGTTCCACAGAGTTGTGTTTTCCTCACTGAGGTCTCTTCCACAAAGGAGAGGAGTTCCCAACCTCTTGCAGTCACCTGGGGAGCTTCTAAGAAATACTCATGCTAAGTGGGGAGGTGCTGCTTTATTATTATTTTTTGCATGCCATTCAGGTGTTTAGTGAATTCAGATTCATACCTTGACCATTCATTCATGCAGTGGAAAACAACTGGCTATAGAAAACTCAAGCTGTGTATGTTGCTAACAGCTGATCTGCATCCTGGCAGTTTCTTCAAGCTGCTCTGGAGCTTGCTGTGTGTTGTCATGGGAGGTTTCGGCCAAAGCCTTTATTAAATTCCTCAGGGCAGTAGAAATGGGTTGTTTTGCTTCCATCTTCACATTTGTGCATCTGCATTTGTTGTACAGTCAGAACCTTGACTGCCAATCCCTGACTCTGACTTTTCTTTACTTTCCTTCCACCTAGATCTGCCCATTTCTCCCTTGCATAAGTCTGCCATGCCCCTTGATGTGCTCATCCATTACTGACTTCCCTGGTCCTGCCACTTATCCTACACTCTTGCTTCCCAAACTGACAACCTTACTTTGCCATTCTTGCTCCTGTTGCTCACGTGCCAACATCTTCCATGCTGGTTTGACATTCATCTGGTCTGATGCTCTCCCTTCTCAAGCCTGAGCTCCACAGCTACTCCTCTTAACATCTACCCACCTCTGCTAGCCACCCTCTGTTCACTCAGGAGACCACATTATACATTTCTTACCAAATTATGTGAAAAAGGGTTAGTTTTTCTTTCCTAAAAGTGATTCAAATCAAGCTCTGTTTTTGCTCTTCCTACGAGAAAGCCTTTGATATCTATGCCTGCCTGCATTTTGGTAAAATAACCCATTGACAAGTAAACAGAAAATTCTCTCATGTGTAATTAGAGTATAATGTAAAATTACATACAGGGTGGGGCAAAAGTGGATTTACGGATTTGAGTACATGAAACCGAGTTTATTCTCATATTATTACTGGTTAATTATTGTATTATCTTCCACACGAACAATTGTGAACCTGCACTTGCCCACCCTGTGTACTCATAGAGCAGTGGGGCAGCAGGAGGCAGTTGGCATGCACAATATAACTTGCAATTGCAAATAATAATAGTTACATATAGAGTAATTAATTTTTCATGTCTTGTAAAATACAGCAAGGAAAATAAATCAGAAGCTGAAGTCTCAGGTCTGGAAGAAGTTGTCAACTTTAATAAACATCAGTGTTTGGATAAGTGAGATTTTAAGAAAAAGGCCAAATAAATGAACATGTCTGCAGACTGATATTTTCTCCCCTTACAAGCATCATTTCTGTCCAAGGTAGGACAACATCAAAATCAGGCTTGTGGATAAATTTGAGGACCTGTGTAGTTCGGAGCTGTGTCAGTTTATTGGGAATTCTGTGTGCAGTCTGGCTCTGAGAGGGGAAAAGACATGTGTTTGTAGCTCAGATATTGTTTATCTGAGTTTCACAATATATGTTCAGTTAGGCATAGTTGGAATTAATGGCTCTCAGAGAGCTTGCAGAAACAAGGGCATTCGACTATTTGCATTTCTAAGTAGTGAGAGTCCAACATGGTAAACAGAATATGCACCATTATAAAGTAACCCCTCCCCTTTTTTTAAAGAAACAGAAATGCAACAAAATCCGGGTGTCTTTGCCTGTACAGGGACCAGATAGAATTGGAAATTCAGATTAGGAACATTCAGTAATAATCTTTCCAAGGGAAGATATGGCCCAACATGAATATTAAACACTAATGTTTAAAAGTAATAAATCTCATATTTTTACAGTAGATTTCTTTAATTGAGCAATTCTGGTCTTTTTAAGTTCCTGGGAAACAAAGCAAAAAGCCTTGTCCCATGTGTATCATTGACACAATGAGAAAACAGTATTACGTTATTTTGTTTTGTTTTTCCTAGAAAGGTAAAAAGGTAACAGGGCAGTTTCAGATTCTCAAAATGGATTTTCATCTAGATAATAGACTCCTCGTTACCCAATTTTCAATCGCTTCAGAAGGGGTGGCCCGATTTTTGCTTTGTTGAGATGTTAAAGGAGGCCATTTTCAGGTGGCATAATGGAAGCCCTCTGGCTTTTTGGTCTTATTGTATCGTTAAAATGTCAACCCTTGAATGAAAAATAGTTCACACTTTATTCAGAAGTCTCTGATTCCTGGAATTTTGAATAAAGATTTCATATCTTCCAGGAATAATTTTCAACTTTTGTAATTTATGCTATTAAGTCACCTTTATAACTTAATGTAAAAAACAACAACACAACAACAGGATAACCTCTTTTTCTGAAAGCTTCTGGGAAAATGGGAGATAAAACATTCAAAGATATCAGTCAGTTTTGAGTTAGAGTCGAAGTATTTAGGGGATTTCCATATTGATCTAGACCAGTAGTTCTCAAAGTATATCCTCCTTCCCCAGCAAAAACTTTGGTTTACCGGGGGATTGTTAGAAATGTAAATTTTTAGCTTCTACCCCAAACCTACTGAATCAGAAACTCTTCAGGTGGAACCAAGCAATCTCTATTCTAACAAGCATTCCAGATGATTCCATTATATGCTAAAGATTGGAAAATGATGGGTCTGTTTGTCAGTTCATTCATTCAATCAACAAATTTTTATTGACACCAAATATATGCCAGATAGTGTTCTAAATTGCTATTAAGGAATGAAGGCAAGGAAAATTAGATAAAAATGGAGGTCAAGATTGTATATCAGGATCACCTCAGGAGAGTTGTTAAAATAAAGATGCCTGGACCCTACCTGAACCCACTGAAGCACTGCCTTTCTGGTATTAGCTGTGCCTCCAGCCAAGGAATAGAAGTAAGCAGAAGGGTGAAAGCTTTCCTAGCACCTGATAAAAGGGTAACTTACTGGTGGAAGTTTCATTCTCTGTGGGCTAAGGCTGAACACCAAGCAAGAGTGTTCCTGGCTGGAAGCATAATTTGGCGGCAAGTCTGTGTACTGCATTTGCACGAAGGGACAGGAAGCAGACAGAGACATCAAGGCTCCTAAGAAATGGGTGTAGGTTTCCAGCCATCACTCATTTGAGACTGTATTTTATACATCAGTCTTTACAGAACTCTTCCTGATGCTGAGGTCCAAAGCACAGGGCTCTGGCAGAGCATGTGTGGTGTTAAAGAGGACCTTAGGTTCCACCCAGATCGGACCATCAATTTTTCCAGAACATTTTCCACCTCCTCCCATTTCCTAGACTTTGATCGACCTCCTTTTGCCATTTGGAATACCTCCACCTCATTTCTACATGTTAAAAAAAATCCCATAAATTCACTAGGGCACAGTTTAAAACCCCTGTTAAAACACTCTGCCCTCCCCATTTAATACAGTGTCTCCTTCCTTCATTTTCTTCATGACATTTGTGTGGGTCCTGTGTACACATTACCTCATGTATAGAAATATACATGGTTTCCGATAAGAGGATCTAATTTACTCATCAGCCACCCATCAGCTGTAGAAGACACTTGATATTGCCACTTCAAGTTTACTCAGTTACTAGCCAATCAGGATTAAATTCAGTCAGTTAAGATTTACGCCCCCAACCAGGGTTGGTGTCCTCTCCTGAGTGTTCTCTCTTTTCCATTCCAGTGTCCAGAATGCACACTCATGGCATAGGGCTGGTGATTGTGCCTGGTGGCCTTCCATGGGGTCTTACTGTGTCTGTTCTGAAGCTGTCTCTGGCTGGTGTTGCTCCTCATCTGTTCTCTCAGTATGGACACAGCCTCTTGCCACTGTCTTCTCTCTCGTTCTACTCCCACCAGTGCTGCTGATCCTCTGAGGCTCACTGGTGACCCATAGCCCCCTGGCTTTGGGAAAGGTCCCTTTACCTCATGACACATCATTGTCAAGTCAGCTGGAAGACTATTCATATACTGAGGTTCTTCATTCTCAGATGCCTTTCTTGCCCCTCTGAAAGGACTCCATGGATTTTCTGGGTTGGTTTCACTTTGTGTAGAGGGTGGGTGTCCATCTCAGACTCTCTCAGTCTGAACACTTGCTACCAGTTCTACCCTAACACCCCAGGTTGTCTCGGTTCACCAGGTAAGGAATCTCCTCCAAGAGTTCTGGAACAAAGTGATGCTCAGTCCTCCGGCACTCTGGGATTCTCAGCCTACTTGCTTCTGTATGTTTCCATCCCACCCAACCCCAGAGGGGCCCAAGACAGTAGCATCTGAACTCTCTAGCCCTTTGTTCATTTCTCAAGCTTCCTCCCTCAACCCAAGGACAGGCTTTTCCCAAACCCCTGCCCTATTCCTACCCTGCATCTCCCTCTCTATGTTTCAGTTAAAACACCACAATCTAGCCCTTTAGGACTGACCAATTGGTATTTCAATGCCCTTTTTTGAGATTTCTGAGAAAAAAAATCTTTCTCTTTTAAGAGTCTAGCTCTTGCAGTTGAAAGCTGGAGATTTTCATGTAAATTGTGAACCCTCTAAATTAATAAAAATCATAGTGTGGCTGTGACTTCTTTATTTTAGCCAGATCCACCCTCACCCTGAAAACAACAAGCACTTCAGCCTCACTGTGTGGAGAGCTCTAGGTGGGCACGTATGGTTGAGAATGAAAAATAGAGACACTGGGAAACAAGTGAAAAATATTTTTCTGATATATCTCTTTTGGCTTATAACATTCTGCTTTTTATCATACTTGTATGTCTTCCTGTTTTCACATATATCTTCCACTTCTCTCACTCAGGTTGTTAACTTGGGGTAAGGGTGGGGACAGAACCCTATTTATCTCTAACTCTTCAGCTGCTAATGTCATATCATCCATATGTCTTGGCCTTTGAAAGTATTTGTTGCATTGTACTAAGTTAATACTCAATATCTTATTTAGACTTATTTCTATAACATACCTATTTGTTTATTATTGGAAAAATTCTCCTTTGCCTATTTCTTATTTTTAAGTGACTATTTAAATCCTGAAGAGAAAATGAAACTCTCAGGAATTTACTTCTGATTTCCTGAAGCCTGCACTACCTTTATTTATAGTAGTGATACCTAAGCCACCACCTGGATACTGATTTTCTTTTTTTTTTTTTTTTTAATAAGGGCACTGACACTCATTAACTTTGCTTAATTAAAAGCACTCAAATATGATTCCCACAGATATTAACTACCTCTTGGATTCTCTCTCCCCCTTTCTCTCTCCTCACTCTCATCTAAATGTGCATTTGGATGTGGATGTAGAGACCCGCAGGAGGGTCTTAGACACACTGGTGTTTGAGGAATGGATCTAGGCAGTTATGAAGTGGTGGCAGGCTAGCTGACTTGCTCATTTTCTGTCTCAAGTGTCCCAACTTCTAGTGGAGCCAACAAGAACCCTGAGGTAGGTCCCTGAAATCTGCAGGATGAGAGGAATATTAGCAGTTCTCTTTTTTTTGGGGGGGGGGGGCAGGTAGGACTCTAAAAGCACAGGCTTATATTGTTCAAACTAATAAAAAGCCTGTGGATACCAAAGGAAATACTGACCCATGTATAGTGTTAATATAGATAGGTGTACCTCCCTGTCTGCAGTATTAGTTGTCATTTCATAGATCAAGACTTGAACTTTTATTTCTCATAGTTATTTCAACCATCAAAATATGAAGCCTGAATGTATCAGTCAGAGCCTTAGTTCCAGCTGACTTGAGCAGAAAGGGAATTTATTAAAAGGATAATGGTTCACAAAGAGAATCATCAAAAGTCAGGAGGATCTGGCTTGGGCTCTGTGTCCTTGAGGACCTTGGTGCCACAGGTGGAGTGTGAGGTGCTGCTCTTGGGTTGCCTAAGTGGACCCTGCTGGCCCAGAGCTCTGCATGCTGATGGTACTGCTATCTCCTGGGAACCCAGTCTCACTATCACAGCTGCCACTGCTGAAGCAGACTTCCCCTCTCTCCCATGATCCTTGCTTCTGAACATTGCTAGCAGGAGCAGGTGCATCTAATTTGTTCAGGTGCTGGCTGGCACCCTACCTGCAAGGTTGGCTTGGGAATGTGAGAATTTATAATCTTAGTCTGGACAGTGGGAGGCAGTTCTGCCTCTCAACTGGACTCACAGCTTGGGAACTTTCTCAGGCAAAGGAAGACTGGAAGGGGATTCAGATGAATGGCAGCCAAATGAAAAGAGATGTGGACTTGATACAAATAGACAGAAGGTGGTGGTGGGCATGGATAAGAGCCATTTGTGTCAAACAGGCCTCTGCTTACCCAGAGGAAGATATGCATTTTTCTGTTCCTACAATAGCCCATAGAAAATATTGTGAAGAAATAAATAACTTGGTAAAGTTTAATATCAGTCTCACTAAATCCTAATATTTTTATTTCCTCATTCTTTTCCTCTGGTGCTCCAGAAAGCAAACTTTGGTTGAAAGCCCCTGCTTGCGGCTTCTTTTGACATTATCTCCTTCAACACTTTGGCTTTATGTGCTGTCTCAGTGTCTCTCTTATCAAACAGGGATAATAGATGAAGCCCAAATTGTTGAAGAGAGAAAGAAAAATACCTCTTGACTTACCATAGCTTTCTGACTTCCTATGTGTTAGGCATCTACAGAAGGAAATAAATCATTTAGATGAGGATATGAATAAATATAAATAAGGGAGAAGAGCTAAGACAATAAGAGGCTTAATCTAGGAGGTCCAGTATTCTAACAAATAGGAATTTCATAAAAAGAAAATGCTGAAGAGGACATTTTAAAAATAATAATAAAAATTTTTTCTTGGACATGGGTCTCTAGAATGAAAGAGTCCATCATGTACCAAGCACAATGAATAAAAAAAATTAAAAAATGTAAACTCATATTGAGGACATTTTTGTGAAGTTTCAGAGTAATAGGGATAAAACTATAATTCTAAAAAAACTTTCAGAAAGAAAAAAGAACAGACACATATAAAGGATTATGAATCAGGGTGGTATCAGCTCTCTCAACAACACTGCAATCAGGAAGAAAATCTTCAAAATTCTGGGAGAAAAGTATTCTGTCCATACTTGCAGATTCATATCTGTCCCCCACCCCCAAACTTTTGACACTTGTTGACCCAGTTAAATTATCATTTAAATGTGAGGAGAGAGTAGTTATTTCAAACCTACAAATGCACACAAAAAATTTTACTACCCATGCAATGTTTTTCCCCACCAATTCCTGAAGGGCTTGATCCACTAAACGGAAGAGTAGACAAAATTTTATGAAATGTAATCCAGAAGAGAAGCAGGGGTAATTTCGAGGGCTCTAGCAAAGCATCCGTCCTGGAGAACAGACAGACTAGACTGAAACAGGAAGATGGAGAGCTCCAGGAAGGTGGTTCCTGGTTCCTTTGCCAGGTTTGACCATTAAGAAAATTGCATGAGAACCATTGACAGGGTTGTTGGAGGGTGTATGAAAATTTAGCCTAGTTTAAAATACAAGCAAGCAAATGAGGAGGAGGGGGAGAAGGAGGGGGTAGGGAGAGGAGAGGGAGAAGGAGGAAGAGGTTGAGAATGGGGAAGAGGGGGAGGAAGGAGAGGAAGCTCTTAATTCCAGGGGAAAGCACAAACAAAGGTGCTAGAAACAAAGAAATGGAATCATAGTACATGTCCTGGCTCAGCAGTGAATGATATTTATATACTTAGATTTTATGACATGATAATAATGAAAATCTTAAGTAGGGATTTAACTAAAAACCAATATAACTATTAGGAAGATGAAGTAGCAGATGGTCATTATGAAAGAGCTAGAAACCCCACCTACCTTAGTAGGAAGTCAATAAGTATGTATTATATTATGAAGTAAGAGATAGTTATATACATTATTACTTACAAACAAGGAGGTACATGATAGAAAAAAAACTGCTAGAAGTGAAAGTGATTGCCTGAGAAAGGAATTAGAAGACTAATTCAGTGCAAGGTATTTTTTGTTTAGGTCTGTTTGGCTTCTTAAACTGAGTACATGCCTTAGGTATAGAATGACTGCACTAGATAATTGTCGACTATATAATAGATGAAAACTTGTAAGATGCAGTTGCTCTGAAGAAGTTAAAAATGGCCAATAAACACTTTTGACCCTGAGTGAGCTTCCAAAGGAAATAAACAAATTTAAAAACAGTGAATCTATCATTATAACCTGTACTATCATCTTTATTTATATAAGAAATCCATGACTGAATGACCTTAGATATGAGCTGCCCAATAAAGTAGTCACTAGCCCATATGAACATGTAAATTTAAATTGATTAGAATTAAATAAAATTAAAAATTCAGTCTATACTAGCTGCGTTCCAAGAACTCAGTGTAGCTAGTGACGACCATATTGCACCATGCAGACAGAGAACATTGTCATAGAAAGTTACTCGTGTATTGGACAGTACTGCCTCAGACCGTTTGTATTTTCCTATGGATCCTGAATCCTGTAAGGGCAAGGTTTTGACTGCATGTTTGTTTTCCTATTTATTTGGGAACCCAAGGGTACAGCTGCAGAGCAGTTCTCCTACATTTACAAGATCAGTCTGCTGAGTTCCCACATCAAGTACTCTGGACCTAGGAGAATGAAAATTACTCTCCAGCACTTCTGCTTGAATAATTAGGCTGTTTCTTCTAATTATAAAACTGTCAGTGAGCCAGGCCAGAACCATCTAGAGAAAAGGAAATGTTTTTAGTATGAGCTTGTCTTTCTTGTGTTGGGGAAGGTTGGAGGCATGCATAGAGTGAGGTGGACAGTGGTAAGATTAAAAAGGCAACCCTCTTGATTATTGTGTTCCGAAAGACTGGTCCTCTTCCCTCTGTGTCAGAATCTCCCAGTGTGAGTAGGTGGCAGTGCTAGTGCAGATGTAGATGGTGTTTGTGCATTTGTGTGTGTGTATGTGTCTGTGTTTTGGGGCATGCTTAAAAAACTCACTACTAAGTCACATTATGAACCTAATGAATTGCAATCTCTGATGGTCAGGACCAGACATCTGTATTTTTAAACAAATTCCCCAGGCAAATCTTTACATGTTAAAGTTTGAGATCCTTTGTGTAGTTAAGGATCTATGCAAGGTTCTTATTGAGAAGAAACTGAAAATTGCTATCAGACTCAATTGAATTGTGTTTCTACACAGATTTATGTTAAGTAAAATGTATCTTTGATTTTTCTAATGTCTTATGCTTTTTCCATTAAAACTCTTTTAAAATAGTCTTCTAATAATTAACTGCTTGTTAAGTATCAGTGAAAACTTAACTATAAAGTATGGCATCCAGGGAAAATAGACTTTAAGATTTTTTAATGAAGACCTGCCCTTTTAGAGACTGTAAAAAGTTTTGCCTTGCCCTGGCTGATGTGGCTCAGTGGATTGAGTGCCGACCTGAGAACTAAAGGGTCACTGGTTTGATTCCCAGTCAGGGCACATGCCTGGGTTGTGTGCCAGGTCCCCATTAGGGGTCACATGAGAGGCAACCACACATTGATGATTCTCTCCCTCTCTTTCTCTCTCCCTTCCCATCTCTCTAAAAGTAAATAAATAAAAATAAAATCTTTTTAAAAAAGTTTTGCCTTTAGAACAAAAATTAATATATTACTTTGGGGCATACCATCCTTTCATTCTTCTCCTTGAACAAATCATCTTGGCTGGGCAAAGCCCTACCTGTTCTTGGGGAATGCTGTGGCTTGCAGGTACCTGAAGATTTATATTCTGTTGATGGGTAGGATTAAGTGGTACTTCACAATTATCTCTAA
The DNA here is from genome assembly GCF_019186645.2 of Phyllostomus hastatus. Classification (NCBI taxonomy): domain Eukaryota; kingdom Metazoa; phylum Chordata; class Mammalia; order Chiroptera; family Phyllostomidae; genus Phyllostomus; species Phyllostomus hastatus. The sequence goes on along the minus strand of NW_025333872.1, from coordinate 36,769,735 downwards.
ATTTACATACATAAAGCAATCTAGTTTCTTGCCTTTGAGGTTTAAAATTATTAAAACATATCTGGTAGACTCAGGAAAGGTTCTGCTGAAGCCAGATCACAGAAAGGAGTCCAAAACCCCAGAGAAAACTCACCTTTAGAAAGAAAGGTGGAGATCCAAGGTGGTGGAGCAGTAAGTGGAAGCTACAATGACCTCCTCCCAGGACCAATCTGGAATTACAACTACAGCGTAGAGAAAGCATCCTGAATAACCAACTGAAAACTAGTTGGAGAGAAGCCTTATAACCAAGGACAATAGAAGAAACCATTTCACCATGATAAGACTGGTAGGGAGTGCAGAGACACGAGAGGGCTAGCTGGGTTTCTAGGGAGAGCAGCTGAAAGTCCATAGAGATATTTCAGCATCAGGGGGTTTCCCTGAGAAGTGTGGGATCTAGATAATAGATGGGCTCCTAAGCCTGTATAGCATCACATCAAGAAAGGAACCAGATAACATCCAGCTGTGAAAAGCATCAGGGTTTCTGTCTGCCACAGAGAGAAGGCTAGAGACTGAGAAAGCCTCTTAAAGGGCCAATGCACAAAATTTCGTTTGCAGCCACTTACCCTGGGATACAGCAGAAGGAGGGCAGAGTGGACTAGAGACACTTCAGGAGAGTCTGGGGAGAGAACTGAAGGGATAGCCATCAGGATCCCTGTGCTGAGTCATTGCCCAGCAAAGAAAGAAAATTATAGGCCAATATTCCTGATGAGCATAGATACTAAAACCCTCGACAAAGTATTAGCAAACTGAATACAGCAATGCATCAAAAAGTTCACATACTTTGATCAAGTGGAATTTATTGTGGAAGTGCAAGATGGGTATGGCATTCACAAATTAATAAATGTGGTTCACCACATGGACTAAATAAGGGATAAAATCCACATGATCCTATCAATAGGTTCAGAAACATCATTGGATAAAATCCATCACCCATTTATGATGAAAACTCTCAGCAAAGTAGGAACAGAGGGAACATATCTAAACATTATAAAGACCATATATGACAGACTCACTACCACCATCATACTCAGTAGGTAAAAACTACAAGCATTCCCCTTAAGATTGGGAATGAGACAGGGATGTCTACTTCTACCTCTCTTATTCAACATAGTACTGGAAATGCTAGCCACAGCAATTAGACAAGAAGAAGAAATAAAAGGTGTTTGTGTTGGAAAGAAAGTAGTAAAGCTGTTTTTATTCACAGGTGACATTAATTCTGTACATAAAGCCACCCCAAAGATTCCACCAAAAAACTAGTAGAACTGATAAGTGAATCCAGCAAAGGAGGAGGATATAAAATTAATATACAGAAATCAGTTGCATTTTGATGTGCCAAAAACAAACTAACAGAAAGGGAAATTATGAAAACAATCCCATTCATAACTACTTCAAAAAGAATAAAATATCTAGGAATAAACCTAACCAAGAATGTAAAAGATCTGTACTCATAAAATTATAAGATACTGAAGAAAGAAATTGAAGAAGACATAAATAAGTGGAAACACATACCATGTTCATGAATAGGAAGAATTAACATCACTAAAATGTCCACACTACCCAAAGAAATATATAGATTCAATGCAATTCCTTTTAAGATTCCACTGACATATTTCACAGAACTAGAACAAATATTTTAAAAATTTATATATCACACCTGCATAGCAACAGTGAGCCTGAGAAAGAAGAACAAAGTTGGAGGAATCATACTATTTAACATCAAGCTGAACTATAAGGACATAGTAATCAAAGCTGCATGGTACTGGCATAAACACAGAAACATAGATCAATGAAATATAATAGAGAGCCTAAAAAGAAACCCACACCTTTCTAGACAATTAATACTTGACAGAGGAAGCAGGTACATTACAATGAGCTAAAGACAGTTTATTTAATAAGTGGTATTGGGAAAATTGGACAGATTCATGCAGAAAAAATTAAACTAGACCACCTTCTTACACTATACACAAGAATAAATTCAAAATGGATCAGAGATTTATATGTTATACCAGAAACCATAAAAATCCTAGAAGAAAACATAGGCAGCAAAATCTCAGACATTGCTCATAGAAATTTTTTATTGGATATATCTCCCCAGGCACAGGAAACAAAAGAAAAAATAAACAAATGGGACTACATTAAACTAAATTTTTTTTTCCACAGCAAAGGAAATCATCAACAAAATAAAAAGACAACCCATGTAATGGGAGAACATATTTTCTGATACATTTGATAAAGGGTTAATATCCAAAATTTACATAGTACTTATAAAACTCAACACCAAAACCAGAAACAACTCAATTAAAAAGTGGACAAAGACATGAATAGACATGTCTCAATGTCACTAATCATCAGAGAAATGCAAATTAAGACCACAATGTGATATCACCTCACACCTGTCAGGATGGCTATCATCAATAAATCACAAACAACATGTGCTGGTGAGGATGTGGAGAAAGGGGAACCCTTTGCACTGTTGGTGGGAATGCAGATTGGTGCAACCACTATGGAAAGCAGTATTTTTTGAGATACCTCAAAAAATTAAAATTGGATCTGCCTTTCACCCAGTGATCTCACTTCTGGAAATATATTTGAAGTAACCTAAAACACTAATTTAAAAGAATATAAGCATCCCTATGTTCATAGCAGTGTTATTTATAATCACCAGGATATGGAAGCAGCCCAAGTGTCTATTAATAGATGAGTGGATAAAACAACTATGGCATATTTACACAGTGGAATTCTATTCAGCTGTAAAAAAGAAGAAAATTTTACCCTTTGCACTTGTGTGGATGGACCTAGAGAACATTATGCTAAGTGAAATAAGCCAATCAGACAAATACCATATGATTTTCACTCACATGGAATCTAATGAACAAACTAAATTAACAGGGAAATGGGGACAGACTCATTGATGGAGAACAGGATGACAGCTAGTGAGAGAAGGGAGTTTTAAGGGGTGGAGGGATTGAGCAAAAAGGAAAAAAAACATAGGGCCATGGATAACAGTGTGGTTGGTGGTTGCTTGGAGAGGGTCGTATAAGGAGACTAACAGATAATGTAAAAAAAATACAAAGATTTTTAAAAAGTAAAAAAAAAGAAAGATATAGAGAAGGACTGTTTAATCCAGGAAGCATATTTAACCCAATCATCATTGTCAAATGGATAGACATGCCTTTGTAGAAATGGATTTTAATTAAGGACTGTAACACTAGAAGTTATGATGCTAGGGTCTAGGCAGTTTCAATTTGAGTATAACAAGAAGTGGGTGTAACATATGAAAAGAAACAGTTTCTTTCAGTTTTCAGGAAGAATTGGTAAATCTGCAGCCAGCTATCAGCCCTGAAAGTCATAAATAGGATTGGTATGAAGTTTAGCTGTGGGTGGTCCATTCAGGCCCTGTCTATCTGGGGAAGAGCAGTGGGGAGCCAGTTCTGAAGTTGTGATCTCCTGATAGGTGGTAACAGAAGAGTTCTGAAGCAGTGGATTCCAGGGCAGAATATGGAAAGCTGGGGTCCTTAAATACACAATGAGCACATATTAAGTGTTCAATTAATATATGTTGAATCAATAAAAGTATACTGATATGATAATGGATGATGTTATAATGGGTAAAAATGAGGAATGTGGACATATGACATTTAGTTGAACTAAATAAAGCTCTTAAAACTTTCACTTGGGTTCTGCAGAATTTTGCAATATCAGGCTTTTTAAAAAGAAGTTGTTATATAGATGAGACTGATCCTCAGACTGGGATGGCAAAGAGAAATGATTGTGTATAGATCACAAAGTAATAAAAAGGGACAGGAAGAGTAATTCTGTAAAGCAGGGCTTGGGTTCGTGAAGTGTTTGCCATTTTAGGCAGGTCATATGGCCTCTGTTGCAACTCCTCAGTTCTCCTGTTTTAGAGCAAAAGCAGCCAGGGACAATGCATAAATGAATAAACACAGCTGTGTTTCAACAAATATTTCTATTTTCACAAGTATTTAAAAATGTAAAAAGCATTCATAGTTTATAGGCAGCAGAAAACAGGTGGCAGTGTTTACCAACCTGTGCTCTCAGCTAGCAAAGACCAAGAGACTGTTTTCTAGCAGTACAAAACTAATCACAGGTCTCCACAATTTGCCTAATCCCTTCTTGCAGAAGCTATCAAGTAATCTAGGGCAGAAATGCAAATTCCTCTTTAAACTATTAGGTGGAGAGTGCTAGGGCTAAGTAGTGAGATCATGATACTACATTTTTAATCAGAAAAAGCAGAAGAAAGGGTGCAGGGGCTTCCTGTTACAGCTGCTAAAGCATAAAGTATTTGGCAGTCACATTTTTGTAAGGTGTTCGTGGTTCTAAGAAAAAGATAAGAGAGTGAATGGCCCTCTTATGTTTACTAAAGTTCTATAATTTGAGCTGAACCACATAAAAAACAAGAGAAGAAAATGAATCATGTGGTTGAATCTAGGTGTTCATTTCTTTAAGAAATTTTTGTCATGATAATTTATTGATTTATGTAGAAATCACTATGATCGTCTGTAACTACTCATTGAGCATGAAGTACATGAGGAAGAGTTGAGAGACAGGAATTTGCGTCCCAGCTCCAGCAGTGAGCTGTGTGCCTTTGGCAAGTAATTTAACTTAAGTCTTCAGTTTCCTCCTTAGGATTAGAGGTTTGACTATGTAATCTGTAAAGCGAGTTCCTGACTTAAAATCCTAAGTGCAAGAGTATTTAAAATGTTCAGTATAAAGTACAAGCAAAATAGTATGCTCCCTTTTGTTTAAGAATGTTTTTAGGATATGAACATATTAAAAATGGGAAGACAAAAAAACTAAAAAAATAAGGCAAGCTTCAAACAGAGCGGAGGTAAAGAGGGAAAAACTGGATCTCTTTGATTAAACTTTAGTTTGTAGATTTGGATTTGGAACCATGTAACTATTTTACATAATTCTAAAAGAAAATATTAGGAAAGCATTCTCAAAAATCAAAATCAAATGAACCTGTTTATGGAGTTTTGGGCATAATGGAGAGAAACTAATTCAAGTAACTATAAAACTCAGTAATTCGATTATATACCATTAAAGACTACATTCTAAGGACAAAAAGAACTTAAAATTTAAAAAACTGTTTTCAATAATGTATTGTTGGCAGTGACTTTGTATTTTTATTCTGAGCCTGATGTGCCTACATTGTGTATATAGTATGGTGTTATTGAGAAATGAGATTTTTGGTGCAGGAGAAAGAAATACAGTTACCAGACTACTGAGATTAAATACAAACATATAGATCAGACTTGAATTGGAGCAACCAGTACATAATCATAATATAGTTTTACTTTAAAAATATATGTTTTCTTCATTTCTGTTAACTAAAAAAGTAAAAAAACAACTACCTGCTCAGTATCACACTACACACCTGCATCAAAGCAAATCTTGCCATCCCAGTAGAGGGAGGCCTTGGTGTTTAGGTTTATTGAGTCTCCTGGTTCCCTTGTGTGTGGGTGGGATCTCAGAGTAGACAAGAGTCTGGCTGAAGAGTCATCTAAGAGAACTCCTATATCAAGGTGAATTGAATTATTAATTGTGTGAAGTGACCCTTGAACGGGGGACTAGTGGAAAACATGGCCAGACTTGAGAAAATGACATGTTAGTGAGAGCCAAGGTAAGGCTGATTCTGCGAAGAAAAATTCACAGAGCTTTGGCTTAGCTGAGAGTGAAGAAAAGAAACAGAATGCTAAAGGAGGTAAGACCAGACCAGCTTCACCATAGTAGCTTCTGCAACCAATTCATACTTGAAATACATGGGCAGGGGGCCAGGCCTTCCTTTATGACTAAGGCCACAAGGTTATCTGAGGCATACTCCCTTGCCCACAGAACCAGATATCATTTTGTAATGGAGGAAGAAAGAGCTCTGAAAGACTCTTCATTTTCCTGAGTTATATGTCAAGTATAAATTCCTTAGGGACACATTTTAAATTATTAGAGATTATTGAATGGCACCAAACAATTTGTTCCTTCCCAGCAACTCAGTAGATGGCCTTCACGAACAAGGCCAGATCAGTTATAAATAAAATAATAGGGATATGTGTGTGTGTGTGTGTGGACACACACAAATCTGATTTGTAAATTTCCCATCTTACTGAATACTTTGTTAATATAATCTTAATAATTTTCCTTTTTTTAAAAAAAATCTATTTACCAATTAGATGTTGTTCCCGTAAGCAAAAAACAAACAAAAAACCCCACCCAATCAGAACAGCAAAAAGAAAAAAATATAAAAAATATGAAGATAGTGTAAGGAGCCTCTGGGACAATTCCAAATGTATTGATATTTGCATCATGGGAGTACTGGAAGGAAAAGAGAGAAAGAAATGGAAAACCTATTTGAAAAAATAATGATAGAAAGCTTCCCTTACCTGGTAAAGGAAGTAGACGTACAAGTCCAGGAAGTGCAGAGAGTCCCCAACAAGATAAACCCAGAGAGACCCACACCCAGACACATCCTAATTAATATGCAAAAGGTTAAAGACAGGGAGAGAATCTTAAAAGTAGCAAGAGAAAAGAAGTGAGTTACTTACAAGGGAACTCCCATAAGATAGCTGATTTCTCAAAAGAAATTTTGTAGGCCAGAAAAGACTGGCCAAAAATATTCAAAGTGATGAAAAGCAGGGACCTATAACCAAGATTACTCCACCCAGCAAAGCTGTCATTTAGAATCAAAGGACAGATAAAGATCTTCCCAGACAAGAAAAACCTAAAGGAGTTCATCACTACGAAACCAGTATTACATGATATGTTAAAGGATGTTCTTTGAGAAGAAGAAAAAAAAGATTAAAAATATGGGCAATAAAATGGCAATAAGTACAATTGAATCTAATAAACAAAATAAATGAAAAAGCAGAACACAAACAGACTCATACAGACAGAGAACATTTTGATGGTTGCCAGATGTAAGGGGGCTTGGGGAAATGAGTGAAAAAGGTGAAGGGATTAAGAAGTATTAATTAATTGGTACAGAATAGTCATGGGGACGTAAAGTACAACATAGGGAATATAGTCAATACTATTCTAGTAACTACATATAGTGTTAGATGGGTGCAAGATTTATCAGGATGATTACTTAATAAGTTATGTATCATATTTTCCCTTGTATAATGAGCATTCTTCACCCCAGATTTTTGAGGGAAAAATAATGATGCACATTATACATGGGTAGTACTTATTCCGTATCTGTACATTTTTAATTATTTTATTGATTCTTATGCATTAAAAGTATAACTCTAGAAACCAATAATGATATCCACATGCAAAATTATACCCTGGAGTACAGTAATAGGTTTTGTTTCTAAATATAAATAAATAAAAAATTGAATTAAAGAGTTAAAATGAAGGATTTTTTTCCTGAAAGTTTGGACCAAAAATGTGGGTGCACACTATACACTGGATCATATTATCCATGGTAAAATACATTAATGTCTAATCTCTGGGGTATACACCTGAAACTAATTTAATAATGTGTTATCAGCTGTAACTGAAAAATAAAAAATGATTTAAAATAAAAATTAAAAAACAAGAAATGATAGTTAAACAAGGTGGATGGAGACGTACAAAACTTAACTGCATTTCTTTACACCAGCAACAGATACCTGGAAAATATCTGGAAAGTATCAGAAACATCAAGTATTCAGGAATACATCAAATAAAAGACATGTGAGATCTCTAGGGAAAACTATAAAATGACATATACAGTGAACGCTATACATAGGATATTAAATGAAGACCCGGATAAGTGATAACTTGCTCATGGGTAAGAAGATTCAATATTGTAGAGACAGCAATTCTCCAATTGATCTATAGTTTCCATGCAGATGTTTTTGTTATTTATTTAGTTTTTTAAAATTATTTTATTGTTGTTCAATTACAGTTGTCTGCATTTTCCCCCCACCACTCCCCTGACCCCTGCCATCCTCACCTCCCTCCCTTGCTTCCACCCCCTCCTGATTTTGTCCATGTGTAAGGACACACATAGTTGTTCCTGAAAACCCTTTCCCTCAATGCAGTTCTAATCAAAATCTTAAGTTCCTTTCATGGAGCATGGTAAGCTGATTTTCTTACATATTTTCAGACAAATTCACCAACATTTTTGGTGGTTTTGGTGAAGTACAGTTGCCTTAATAAACAAAACTATTTTTTCCTCTTTGCATGTTTTGATGTACATGTTCACATATGTTCATCTCACATGTAGATTTGAGCATGTGATTAGATAATAGACTATGGCTCTGCAACTCTTATGTTTGGACAAAGGGTCCTTTAATTTTGTTCAGTTTTGTCCTCCATAAATTACCAACCCAAGGACAATGCCAATTAATTTAGAATGTGGGCACTTGTATTGCTCCTTCTATGTTTTCTGGCAATCTTCTTCGTCCATGTGTGGCATCACTGGTCTCAGCATCCCAGCACAGTTTTGCATAGGGTCTGCTGCCTCTGTGAGGTGGATACAACAATACATTAATCAAATTGTATTGATGCAGTTTTGATGCTGTTGTTTTGTTTTCTTCACACTGTGTGTACACATGTGAACAGGGATTGTGTGGTCAGGCATATTCAAAGGCATGTGACTCTCAGATATGTTTTTTTCCTCTACCATGGGCTGGAGTGGTGGCTGCAGAGAATGGCCCCAACCGCAATGACAACGATCCTGCCATCTGGAGGCAGGGGCCAAGGTCAGTGGGCTTGGGACCTGGGGTTGGAGGCCTCTGGGTCAGAGATCATGTGTAGCTTCCACTGTTCACACAGATTCCCAACTTTGTATTTGGAAAATTGTTTTCAGTGATCTACTCCCACCAGTAATGTATTTAGACTAGCAGTTTTCCCCACATTCTAGGTAATGCTGACACCGAACATACAATTGAAAAAAAAAAAAACCTTTTTCTAGTTAGATAAGCAAAAACATTTATGTTTTATTCTCATATCTTTGATTATTAATGAGGTTCAACCTATTTTCCCATATTTATTCATTATTTAGTTTTCTCATTTTAAATACCACTTGTTCGTGTTCACATTATTCCTTTTTAAGTTAGTCTCTTTTTCTTAATCTTTTAAATTTTTATTTACTTATTTTTAGAGAGAGGGGAAGGAAGGGAGAAAGAGAGAGAGAGAAACATTAAATGAGAAACATTGATTGGTTGCCTCACTTATGTGCCACGCGACCTGGACCTGAGACTGAACCTGCAATCCAGGCACATGCTCCGACCAGAAATTGAACCAGTGACCTTTTGCTTTGTGGGGTGACACCCAACTAACTCAGCCACATTGGTCAGGGCTTAAATTAGTCTCTTGAAGAAGTATTTCAACCCATTTCATGTTAAAGTCTATGTTAACACTGAAATTTTATTTTTCATTCAAAGTTTAATTTGTGAGTAATGCTGTTAAGGTGATCACACTTGGGAGATTCTTGCCTTAATGAATAAATGACCCTGTGAAAAAATTGTTGGGTTATTGAATGGATGATACCACACATAGACCAAGAGGATTTCCAGAAAGCATACAAGAAGGAATACAACTGCCCCTATTCTAAACTAATTTGCATTGCCCAGAGCCTTAGTGTATTATCTAACCAGATGCTGAAATCTAATTGTGAGATGGAGAGACATGATCAACATGTGCATTGTAACACGTGAAAAGGAAGAAAAAAGGAAAAGTGTTAGTTTTGTTCATTAAGGCAAGAATACTTCACCAGTGGTAGCAGAAAGGTTTATGTTTCTCTGTTTATGAAAAGAGAAATCTCTATGAGATTACTGTGCAGGAAGGAAGGACTTTAGAATTTATTTGTACAGAACTTTCCATTTGACACAGGTGGCCTTGGAAGATTTGCCTGGGGAAACCACAAGGGCCCAGGGTGCACTAATTTAGTAGTTGGCTGTGAAGCACTGTGAGGCCCTGAGTGTGCACTTCAGGGGAGCACAGGAGAACTCAATGGAGAAGATGGACCACCAAAGGTGAGGGAGGGAAGACTGTCTCTGGGCAAAGAAGTGGTAATGGAATGCTTTGAGAAGCAAAGGAGAAAGAGCTGGTACTTAGCTTCACTTTCTCTGATTAATACGGTAATCTTCACCCCTTCTGCTGCTCTGATTGGCTGTGAGGCCCCCTGTTCAGTTTGCACACTGGCAGCGTGAGGTGTTGGCCCTCAGTCAGCATTAGCTCTCAGAGGACAAGTGCAGGAGCCTCTTTTCGCTGGCATAGTTAGTAGTACATTTGGTCAAAATTCACTAATTGGATTAAAAATTTTTCCCTCTGGGTGAGAATCTGTCCTGCTGATAAGTTAGGTTCGATAAACAGGAAATCCTGTTGTTCATAAACATCCCTTTGAGCAGAAGTTAGAGCTTGTAAATATAGATTTCTCTGTATTGATATATTGGTAATTTAAGCTTTAATAGAAAAGGCAGCATTTTAGTAGCAGAGATATTTTAAAGCCAGAACTGAGAGTTCCGGGTCCCCAAACCCTTGTGTGGACAGTGTGACTAGCAGCATTCATTCTTGCTGGGGACTTAGAGTGCATAGGGAGACCTGTTCCATTTCTTCCGATCCAGTACTGTGGCCCTTTGCTTAAATATTGAATTTGATCTCAGTAAGATTTGTCTTTTCCTGTTAATTCTACCAAACAGGCTTTACTAGAAGAGGTTTCATATAGAGAAACTCATGTAATATGATGTCATTACCCCCCTCATCACTGATCTAGGAGGGATGGTACTCCAGGTGAAGGTTACAGCCGGTCACCCCAGCATGCTGGACATTATTTGAGCAGAGGGCCGAAATGTAACAGGTGCTTGAGGCACGCATGGAAAAAGTTCTTGAAAACTGAAAAATCGTACCATTGTATCTTTTATTGGTTTCAAATTCTTGGCATGTTAATTAGTCTATAAAAAGGGCCTTGCTAATGTCAGAAGGCAAGTTTTAAAAGCTTCAGGCTTTTCAACTTGAAGTAGTGCAGTGAAGGATGGACCTCACATAGAATGTTCATAATGTGGCACAGAAAGTGACAAAAGTTGATTAATTACTTATATTAAAACCATTTTGCAGTGATGGTATTAATATTCTGAAGCAATTCTTTCCTTCCATTTGCTCCTTGTGGTTAGGAACCTCTCTTTTTTCTTTGTTCATTTCTTAAAGGTACCATCTTTCATTTTCCCTCTGTTTTTGGTAACTTGTTTCTCCCAAGGACTGTAAATACATGAGTTTACTAATCAAGATTCCCTTCTCGATAGAGATCCATAGAGAATTCAGTGGCAGAAATGAATATTCTTGGATTTGAAACCTGAAATTACTAAAAAATTAAAGATAGCAAGTCCCTTTCTTGGGCAGGGTGTTTGCCACAATTCTATTAAGCAGATCATATTAAGGACATTACCTCATTACTTCGTATGAGTCCCTTATTCCCACCCTCCAATTTTTAATCAACTAATTCAACTTAAAGAGACTTCTTGAAGCTATATTATTTACCAACTGTTCTATTTCCAAAAAATTATCTTTCATACATCTATAAATGATACAGATGCTCAAACCCTAAAAAATTTAAGGTATGTTAAGTGCTTGTCATGGTGTCTTATCTATAATAAATGCTAAATTAAAAGTAGTGATTATTTGCACATCTTGAAGGAGGCATTTCTGTTCTGCCTGTGGTGTGAGTGATGGACAGTCAGGAGCTGCCTTCTCTCCTGTGCTCCACTGCCTGGAGCGGCAGGCCCCTTGGATGGGCATCACAGGGAGCTAAGACCTCTTTATTGTGCTAGTTTCTATTTTTTTTTTTTTTGGTCCCTTCGCCAAACTTGCTGTATTCCATTAGCAGATTTTCCAAATATGTTCCATGAAACACTAGGCACAAAAAAGGCTACATCAAAAAAAAGTTTATTTCCTTAACTAAATTTGGGAAACACTGGAAAATGAACATTAAGTAAATTTAGTATTCTCTACTTAAACTTCAAAGTGAATGACTGCATGTCTAACTGGTGCTGATAAAGAGTAATGCTGATTCTGCTTTACCATCAGGCTTTAAGTGGTTGCAGTGCAGTGAATCCTTCTGTACAAGGTTTATATGTTTGCTTATGGTCCTAACCAGATTCTTTCCCACTGGGGCAGTCTTACTCTCAAGACCTTTCTCTCAGGTTATAATCTCCAAGACTCTAAGGTCAATGTAGCCGGCTGGATGTTAATGGTCTGTGTCTTAACTTTGGTATGCAACTGCTGGCATGATAAAACACTGAATTTTAAATTTGATCTGTGGTGCAGCATTAGTGATGAGATCTTACTTTCTTCTCTAAGAATCTTTTCAAGTGCATATTTCTCAATGAGAACAGCCTAGTCAGAGAGGAGGCAGTCTTCCATAATAACCTGGAGTCAGACTGCAGAGTCTGACTAGTTGAATTTGCTTGTGGATTTGCCATTAATTGTGTATTTGATGGTGGGCAATTAACTGAACTTTCTGTGCTTTGATTTCCTCACTGGTAAAATGGGACTTCATAGGGTTGTTGTGAGATTAAAAGACATGGTCTTATCAAGAAGTTAGGCACAGAACTGCTCAGTTATTAATTATAGTGTGGTGATATAATTGCTACAGTGGAGGTGGGTATACAGGAGGGGTGCCTAAAACACATGTGCTCTGCATTAACTCTTAAACAGGAGTGAAGGTTTTTTTCTAAGTGGACCTAGACAGTTATGAAAGTTGACAGAACATGTGCAAAGACTCATGGCTAGTTCAGCAGCTGTAAGTAATAGCAACTTGTAAATTATGGAGAGACAATTGGTAGCAGGAGATGAGTCTGGAGGAAGTAGGCAATAGACCTTAAAGGCCCGTATTTTCCATGTGAAGGAACTTAGAACTAAACTGGTAGGTCAGTGAGTCAGCACCTGCATGAATCACCTATGGGCTGTACAGTTTCCCAGGCCCCAGCCTAGATCTACTGCATTGGAATCCGTATGTGGAACTTGGGCATCTGAGTGTTTGAAAAGATTAGCAGGTGATACTGGTGAAGAACTACTGATATAAGTGATAATGAGATAGTGATACATTTTGATCAGGGAAGTTATAAGATCAGATCTACTTTTTAGAACAATTCAATTCCATGCCTAGCATATTTGCATCATTTAAAAAAACACATTCCTCTTTTATTTGACAGAACTATTCTCAGTAATAATGTAATAAATGTTTTTGATTGTTTTTAAAATTATAAATCTAAAAAATAAATTTTAATTTTAGAGATATTCAAATTTAATAAAATATTTCATGTGTGAAATAAAATTTACACTTATTAAACAACACTTTTTTGCACTGTTTTTACTGTTTAAATATTAAACACAAATAAAAGCATTGCCTGACCACAAAGGATGACAAATTTGAAGTCATACCAGTTCTGTTTATTCATCTTTATAATCACTATCCTATTATTGTTGCGAGTCACCTACAGGCAGTTCTTGCTTTGCACGCTTCAGAGGGACACAAATGCCAGTCACCACAGCCTAGTTAAACAAGAAGTTTCAAATTTCAGTTGCTAGTTTAGTTTATTAACTGTGAGTAATTTCACAAAGTAAAACTCACACTGCCAGCTCCTCTGCCGACAAATCACTGCATAAATAACAGATGTGGGTTATGGTAATTGACCAATCACAACATCTCTCTAACAGTCTTCGGGGCTTGGTCATTGTGAACCATTAAGCACAGAGAGTAAGGTGTATAGTTCTGTTACATCCTTGTTGCCCAGTGGTAATCCATGTGACATTTTACAAAAATACATAATTGAAAGAGTAAATTGGCCAACAAATGAGAAAGTGCAACAAAAAACCCCAAAAGTGATAATGCTGGAAATAAAATTCAAATTTAATATGAGTGAAGTTATGGGAGAAATAGCTGACCATGCAATTGTTGGCACTGTATTATCTGAGACTAGATATAGTCAGAGTAACTCAATGGAGATAAATTTACTGACATTAATGAGCCTAGTTGGTTTGGATGAAAAATAAAGCGATGTCCCTGAGGAAATGACGCTGGCAAAAACTTCACATTAAAGGAACTCTTGAAGATATTTGATGACATTGAAAAAGGATAAGATATTGGAAGCTTATCCAGACTTAGGAAAGAGTATGACAATTTATCAAGGCACAGAAAACAGTGCTCAGTCCGTATGATAAGTTCTAGAATAAGGCGGCAAATGCCTTTCAACTGCTCTTCAGAAGTTTTTTTTAAATAAAGGAATAAAATCCTTTTAATTCACAATGTTTCTAATATTTTAAATTACAGTATACTAAATAAACATCAATTTTATTATTGTATTTTCTAATTCATTTATAATTGACAGTAAGACAGGTTTTAATGTTTCAATGAAAAAGTTTAAAAGTCAGAAGAATCAGACTTTTCCCCATTGATTATAAAGATTGTTTTGCATGGTTTCTGCTTGCATGGTCATTTTTAGTCCCACAATGTCATGCAAAGTAAGGATTAACTACCTGTATTTAAATGGGAGAATGTGTAATACCACAGGCGTCAGGAGATATTAACTGCACCTGAAGTAAACTTGAACTATATTGAAATATTACAAACTTACTCATGAGATAAACACATTTGGGGGGTTCACTGTATAACTGGCAATTCTCTGAATTAATTTCCATGTAAAAAAGGTTTATTAAAGGAAATGCAATTTAAAATGTACTAATTTGATTCTTGTAGATAATACTAAAACTCAATGATCACAGTAATTGTTTAGAAATTTTTTTTGGTGGGAGTAGTTTGTCACTGACATTATTTAGACTTGCTGACTGATAGGGATATTATTTATAATAAGAAGACTGACTTTTAGTCAGTTTTATTACTTTTTAAAATTCTCAGGAGTCTTGCCACCTTATTTCCTGCACTCAGGTGGACCATTCCCACCACCCTGCCATTGGTATGTCACTAACATACCACTGGAGAACAATGTGAAGGGAGGCTGATTAGAAGGCAGTGAGATAGAACAGAACAGCATTCTGCAGAAGAACTCCTGGAGAAGACCTGAGCTAGGGCTGTCACAGTGGAAATTTATTGTAGGCTATAGGTCTTTGTAATGACAATCTAGTTTAATCCCTGTTTGAGATGACCATTCATTGTCTCTTAAAATTTCTGCCACAGCTCATCACTATCAGGTCCATTCTTCTGTGGTTGGCATTGCTGATTACTTTTGAACTTTTCTGGACTTAACTGTGAACTTGCTAATTGCCCTTCAACTTGTCACTGAACTTCCAGCTCTCCCTGTACCTGCATCTGACCTCCAAACTGAATTGGCCATGGTTCTAGTTGGGTTTGACAGGATAAACAATCTAACCTGTTATTAAAATTGTTAAATGAAATAAAATTGGTAGTGAAATAGATTCTAGAATTTCTTTTGTATTTAACATCTTCTGGAATCTACTAATTTTTACAGCCAGGAATTTACCAGCCCTGCCCCCAGCACCCTGTTTTCCCGAACTGACTGTGCTTACTTCCTTCTACATCATCATTCTATAGCAATCTTTTAAAAATTGATTCTTTCATTATGCTGAAGATACATATTGTTAATTGTATATCTGAATGTCCCAGAAAAAGTTCAATAACAACAAAACCTCAGAGTTATAATAATGTACCTAGGCCAGAAGTTACAAAATGATGGCCTTCAGTCTAAATTCCACAGATATTTTTAATTTGGCTCCATTAAAATTTTTAATTGGTTGCTAATACTTTAAAATTAAGAACCTTCAAACAAAATGAAGCTTTTCTGCTTTTTATTAAAAATTCTCATTAACACTAGGTCTCTATTTCCACAAGGCAGAAGTCAATTGGTGCTAAGTGGTGGCTACTCCTTTTAGACAGAATCCCTCTAAACTCCTTGATTTCTGCTTTTATGCTACTTACTTGAACCCAGTAGACAGTTCAATTTGTAACTCATGATTTAGAATTGCAAGACTACATTATTATCAAGGGTCATGTTAGCTGAAACATGTTTCTTTTAGAGTAAATAATTAAACTGTCTATTCCCCAAAAGACCACCTAATAAATTAAGCCATGTTTTTCTGATTTCTCTTCAGATTTCTGTACCCATGTTTAAGGACAGGGTCAGTTTTGCTTGGCTTTGGAGTAAAATATGAATGAAAAAGCAGGAGCTGTGCCTCTTCCCAATTATGCAGATAGGAATGAGTTAAGTGAAAGTATGTTCAGATTGCCTACAGGGTGGCACACCCTGCACTAACTACTTCAGTCTGTCATGTCTTGGTCTCTTGCAGGTGACCTGTGAATATTTGCTTGCATGTCCTTCTCGAGGTCTTCTCCAGTTCAACTTCTTATGAACACTCTGAGCAGCCAGTAATTTAAACCTCTCATTCATGTTTTTTTCCTAATGTGGAAAACAGTCTGCATAGTCATCAGTCTACCAAACTTAATGTAGGCACTTCATCTAACTAAACAGATTGCTCAGCTTCTCCTGAAGTATCTGTCATTTGGGTTGTCCTTAAGAACAAAAGATGTGCACTTGCTTTTATATTTTCATATCTAAAAAGTCTATTGGTTGTCCAAGAACAAAAACAATTTTAATTCAGAGCTCCTTATTTTAGGAAACATACTAAAACTTGCTTTCATATTTAAAAAAAAATTAAGAAAACTTTTCTTTTAGGACAGTTTTAGATTTACAGAAAACTTGCCAAGGTATTAGGGAGTTTCCATGTACATGTCACCAAGTTCCCCCCATGGACAACATCGTACATGTTGTCCATCGTACATGGACAACTCTGGTACATTTGTCACAGCTAAGGAATCAACACTGGTATGGTACAAAGGGCTAAACTCCTCACTTTATTTG
Organism: Phyllostomus hastatus; assembly: GCF_019186645.2. Lineage (NCBI taxonomy): Eukaryota > Metazoa > Chordata > Mammalia > Chiroptera > Phyllostomidae > Phyllostomus > Phyllostomus hastatus. The sequence goes on along the minus strand of NW_025333872.1, from coordinate 36,752,861 downwards.
GATTTAACTAGTTTTTTCCTAATGTTAATTCTTCTGTTCCAGGACCACATTGACACAGAAAAACGTATTACATTTAGTTATCATGGCTCTTTTGGCTTTTCCTAGCTGTGACAGTTTCTCAGATTTTCCTGGTTTGAATGACTTTGACAGTTTTGAGGAATGCTGGTTGGATATTTTGTAGATGTTCTTCAGTATGGATTTATCTTTTGTTCTCTTCGCCTGATCAGTGTGAACTTAGGAGATTTTGGAAATAATGCCTCAGAGGTAAAGTGCCCTTCTCACATTACATGAAGGACACATGCCGTCAACTTCACTTGTCAATGATGTCAAATTTGATCACCTGGTCAACCTAGTATTTCCCAAGTTTCTCCACCCTAAATTTACCCCTATGTTTTGCATACTTAAGAGCAAGTTGGTAAGTGCAGCCCACATGCAAGCTGTGAGGAGTTAAAATTCACTTCTTTGAGGAGGCAGTATCTACATAAATTATTTGGAATTCTTCACACTGGAGATTTGTCTCTTCTCTCCATGTATTTATTGAACTAATGACTAATTCATTTATATAACTATGGGCTCACAGATAGGAATTTTATGCTTTAGGTTATAATATACTGCTACCTTATTCACTTTGCTGCTCAGATTATTTTATTTTTGGCCTTTGGGAATACTTTCAGGTTGGCTCATGCATCCCTTTCACGTACCCCCATTATTTTGTTTATTGAGCATTTCATTACTTCCTGGCACTGCAAGGCCCTCTAGGTTCATCTTGTAATATTCCCTGCCCAAGTCCTAGAATCAGCCATTTCTCCAAGGAGCCTGGTCCCTTTCATTGGAGAATAGTATTAGAAACAAGATCTGGGATCGGATGTGCTTATTGCTCTTGAGATGTCATTGTTTCTAGGTCCTCTCAGTGAGCAGAGCTAGGAAATATATATCTATATACTAACCCATATGTTTACAAAAAAACAAAAATTATTTCTGCATCTATTTTAAAGTAAATGTGAATTCATAATGATGTTTCTGACTCTAACTCAGTACCACATGGTTCTTTCTGGCTTCTGTCTTGCTTATCTATAACTTCTCAACAGTGAAAAATCTAGATCCTACCAGCCACTATCCATTTACTCATTTTTCAATCCCATTATAAGATTTTTTTATCTCCAAAGTCTGTCTTTATCATGGATTCAAAAGAGATCTTGGGGTACAACTTCAGGTAGAAAAACCCTTTGTAAACTTTTAGTTCTTTCTAAATAAAGATGTAGGCAGCAAAGCACATTTGGCCAAATGAAAAATAAATTTCTCAGCATTTTTCTTAATTCATTGAAATAGATAAGTGTACATTAGCAGATAACACATCTGCCAATACCTGAGATGCTATCAATGCTAATTAGGCATATCAGGTCTAGAGAATTTATGAGTGCAAGTGGTTGAACTGGTTATAGAGTTTAGTTATTCAATATATTAGGAGTACAGATTTTGTTTTGTATACAATAGAAGCCCACTGGGAAGCTTTAGCTATACTCATTACTTGCTTGCAAAAAATATTTTTTATACAAGTATATTTTATACAGTTGCACAAATGAAATTTTACCCTTTAGGAGTAACAATAAGGTAATATCAAGGTGAATGATATTTAGGGAATTAAATTATAAAATGAGATAATATGAGTTTGAGGTATACTGAACTATTGCATTAATAGTTATTTGAATACAAAACTAGCTTAATGTCTTTCTGTAGTAAAATAAATTTCAGGGTTTTTTGAAAAATGCTAGTGCAAACATTATAAAAAATTCCCATATCATTAGATGGAGGCAACTGAAATAATGACCATACCTGTGGGAGAGCCAGTGCTGTTAGAAGAATTGATCATGTTTTTCAATGTGAGCTTTGCTTTGGGTGCTGCAACTATGCTAGAGGGAGAATGTGAAGCTACTTTTATTGAAGAGAGATGGAAGACTAATACCAACAAACATCAGAAAACCATTGGAAAAGACCAAAGAAGACCTGTAAAGTTCACAATCAATGTAAAGTGTTGATACACTATGGTGTGTGAGGCCAGACTGTGATGATATAATTCCACAGAACTTTCAGAAAGATGCAGCCCATTGCCTATTGCTGCAATTAGTCAATAGCTAGCTGTTCCCAGGTTGATAAAATATGTTGGAGAATTATAAACAACAACATTAACTTTCAAAAGGGGTCTTAGCTATACCTCCAGTTCTCTCCATGTCCCCATTTCTCCTGGGGACACATCTAGTGCCTATTTTTTGTCATATCACAATATTTAAGGGGGTGGGTACTTACAAACCCAAACATCACCTCAGAGAGGCTTTGAGAAGGAAACTCTCTGAGCTGGATTAAGTTAAATCAAATAGGAAATTACATGAAGTGAATTAAAGGGAGAAGGTAGGAGATCATATAGGGAAATTTAGAAAGGTTATTTTGTTTGTGGTATATCCTTGAAACATTTGATACACTATTGAAACCTATTTGATTCCTTCATGTGGAGGATTTATGGAATAAGCAGTTTTCACTGGCTACAAAAGCATGGATAGCCAAGAACTGCCTGACCCAGTGACACTAGTGTGATGGTTTTAGTCAGTGCGGGGTTCTCAGGCCGAGTGAGCATCTGTTCTTACTGGTCCAGTAATTGTCTGGGGCATCACAAAAGCATCACAAAAATAAAAATACTGCAATGCCCTTTCCAGATATTAAAAACGGAATCTTCTACAAGGTATGGTTCATCTTTGTTTAAAAAAAAGTTAACTACATGTTCCTTATTGATGTGCCATAAATCTGTCAAATTGGGTAAGTACAAAAATAGGTTTTATCTCTTTACCCTCAGTGAAATCTCTGTGTTTTATGGTTATGAGTCAAGAAAATGATGTTCTGTATTATTTCAGTACTGAATCCTTCCAAAATATGATACTTACATAATTTACCTTTTATAAAGCATGTACACAATCATTATTTTAACTGGAATTACCTGAACAGAAGAAATGTAATATTAAAAAAAAACATTTTCTTGGAAATTCTAGAAGAAAACAATTCTTTTAGGTGTTTTATTAATATTTTATCTATTCAGAAAGTACATCTCTAAATCCCAATGCCTGTTGTACTGTTATAGTTTTCACTTTAGGGTAAAATGCCATTTTAATGACAAAGAAGCTTATTAACAATACAATGAATACTCATTGTAGGAATAATTTTCATTAAAGAAAACTTTTAATTTAATGCTGTGAAATCCAACCATTAGTGATTGCGTGCACACAGGGTGGAGGGTGCTGTGCTGGGTGCTGAAGGAGGTATTATGAGTTAACCCACTTCTTGCTTTCAGGGAGCAATAACTACACAAAAAATAGAAGCAGTTCAATGAGTAGTTTTGGGAGTAAGGAAGAGTTAAGACAAAAGAAACTATGGCACTAAATCAAACTTGATGCTAAGAGAAATTTTTTTAAAGATTTTATTTATTTAATTTTAGAAGGGAAGGGTGGGAGACAGGAAAGAAACATCAATGTGTGGTTGCCTCTCACACACCCTATACTGGAGACCTGGCCTGAAACCCAGGTGTGTGTCCTGACTGGGAATCAAACCAATGACCCTTTGGTTTGCAGGCCTGCACTCAATCCACTGAGCTATACCAGCCAGGGCCAATGCTACAGAAATGAAGCAATGTGCCATGGGAGTACAGAGGAAGAAAACAGAGTGCTGAGTTGGTAGGATTGGGAAAAGACTTCATGGAGATAGTAAGTATGACATAAATTTTGAAGAATAGATAGAATTTAAAGATATGAAGTTTAATCAGTCATAGGAAGAAACAAAGGCATTTGAGATGAGGATGTTGTAATGAATTGAGCTCTCTTTTCTGCCAAAAACATCTATAAATCACTCTTTTATCAGTGAATGAGATAAAGTAGATGCTCTTGTAATCTGGGTTATCTCATCCAATTTTCTCAGGAAACGCTGGTCCAGAGAGGTTAAATCTAGCCCATAAACCTTGGGGTTTGTTGCAGGAGTCACATTAGAGCCCGTCTTATTTCCAGGCCAATGCTTATGAAACAGAACACAATACAGAACAATGACACAAATGTTGATGACTCTTATGACTCTTGGGGGTTTCTTTTCATTACTTGGAATGCTAATAGAAAGAAAATATGAAGGTGACCTTTTTGTGTGTGTGATAGAAGGTGAGATCTGAGACTTTTTTCTATACTATGTGTACTGGTTTGCTAGACCTGCCATAAAAAATACCACAGACCGAGTGGCTTGAATCACAGAAATTGATATTCTCACAGTTTTGGAGGCTAGAGGTCCAAGATTAAAGTGTTGGCAGGATTGGTTTCTCCTGGGTCCTCTCTCCTTGGCTTGTAGAGGGCTGTCTTCTTGCTGTGTCCTCAGCTGGGCTTTTTCTGTGCATGCACATCCCTGGCGCCTCTCCCTCTTACTATAAGGGCACTATTACTGGGTTAGAGTCCACTTGTATGCATTACCACATTTAATCATAATTCCCTCTTTAAAGCTCTGTCTCCAAATATGGTTACATTCTGAGGTATTTGGGGTTGGAAATTCAACATGTGAATCAGGGACAGACACAGTTGAGCCTATAATAGATGCCATTAGTAGGAGGCATGCATTTAGCATATATTATCTCATTTAATTCCCATAAAACAGATAAGCCCAACTGGCATAATTATCATTATGAGGAACATGATTCTAAGAGCAAATGATGTGGCCAGTGACACATATTTAGAGAATAGTGACATCAAGACCCAGGTACAGTGTGCTGAGCTGTGGATCTGCACTGCCACTCTGGAACAGAGTATAACAGCTGTGATTGAGGGTGAAGGTGTGAGATCCCTCTAGTCCTTTTACACTACTCTTCCTTTTTTCTAAGGAAAACAATGTTTTTGGGACACATTCACATGGTATTTTCTTTAATATTTGGTCTATAGTCTATTTGGAAAGATTAGGAGGCTTAATCTCTCCCCTAACAAGCAAAGAGAACACAAAGTATATGTAGTTACTAACATGTGGAAGAGTATTATGTTAACCACTCCTATTAGTTTGTTCTCTCTTAAGAGGTCATTTTTAGGCCATCACCTGCAACCTTGCTCATAGCTGTCTGAAGGGTTCCAAGATGTAGAATCCCTGCCCCCCTCCCCAACAACTGCTGTCAGGCAAAGGACCCCCTTCTGGCTGAGCCCCATTACTGTTCCTTCACTGGTGACACACAGGGTCATTGGTCCTTGTGGAGAGGCAGATAGAATGTATCTTTTGGTCTTTTAAGAGGTGAGTTTCCTGAAGACTGAATGTAGAAATATTTGCTAAAGGGAGGTCTGTAGAAAGTGGAATTTTCAGTTGCACACAAAAATAGAGAGAAGCAAGATGGAGACTTCCAGAATAAAATTTCAAATGTACAGACAGGTGTTCTGATAAAGACAGGCAATTCTCTCAGCATATTGCTCTTGTTTCATTTTTAATTACAGTGAATTACAAGGTTAGTCCTGCTCTTTGGGTGCACTTTAGTTATTCTCCCAATGTTGTGTTTCTGTGTTATGATATCTTTAACAGGCAGGAGGAAATAGGCATTTAATTAACCAGATGTCACTCAGTAAATCTTAAGTGTTATTCTCTGTATCAGAAAAGCAAATGCAAACCAGTGAAAAAGGATCTGAATGTTAAAATTATTAATTTGGCATAGTTTAGGGTTTTTATGATAATGATGCTCTTGAAGGTAAAATTGAAAAATTCTTTTAAAATGTGCGGTAGAAAAGGGTTTTTTATGAATCAGGTGAGTAGTGCCCTTAATGAATCATCATATTTTTCATCTTTCTATATGTTTATCTGTTGATTTATTGGCTAAAGTTTGTTCCTAAAGTAACTTTTTCTTCATACAAAGGAGGCTGATTACAAAGACTCAGCAAGGACAGAAAGTTGAAAGGTGGCTGGCGCTATAACTTGGATCAACAGCCATGCTCCTTCTTTAAAAATAGAAACTTGATTTTTGTTTCACTCTCCTATGAGTGTTTCCTTCAAGAACGTCTGGGTTCTTTCCCAACCGAGGAGATGACTCTTGATTGCTCTAAGCCAATTATAGTGGTCTTATTCACTTCCCCAAGTAATTGGTTTAAAAGTGTGCCTGCAACAAAGCTCTCTGACCAGTAAGATGTGAAGGGATATCTACCCAGGGCTCCTGAGGTTTTTTTCCCCCTTCACTGTTAAAAAATAGACAAAAGACAGAGTACGTGTTTACTGCCTCATGGAATACTTGAAAGTAAAGCAGACACCTTGAGCTAAACTTTTTTTTTTGCTATTTAATTTTTTCTTTTTATTAATAGACTTTATTTTTTAGAATAGCTTTAGATTTACAGCAAAATTGAGCAGAGGGTATAGTAATTTCCCATATCCCCACGTTCCCACAGATGCATAACCTCCCCCATTATCAACTTCCCCCAGTACAGTGGTCCATTTGTTACAACTGATAAACCTACACTGATACATCATAATCACCCAAAGTCCATAATTTACATTAGGATTCACTCTTGGTGTTGTACATTCTATGAGTTTGGAAAAATATATAATGACATGTATCTACCATTATAGTTTCATATAGTTTCATTGCCCTAAAAATTCTCTGTGCTCTGACTATTATACCCTTCCTATCCCACCTCAGTTCCTGGGAACCCCTGATGTTTTCACTTGCTCTGTAGCTTTTCCTTTTCCAGAATGTCATATAGTTGGAATGATATAGTATGTGGCCTTTTCAGATTGGCTTCTTTAACTTAGTAATATACATTTAACTTTCCTCCATGACTTTTCATGGCTTAATAGATCATTTCTTTTATTGCTGAATAATATTCCATTGGATGTACCACAGTTAATTTATCCAGGTTTGTTGCTTTCAAGTTTTGACTATTATGAATAAAGCTGCTGTGAACATCTGTGTGCAGGGTTTCAGGTGGACATAGGTTTGCAACTCCTTTGGGTAAATGCTAAGCAACACAATTGCTGGATTATATGGTAAGAGTGTGTTTAGTGTACAAGATACTGTCTTCCCAAGTGACTTTAACATTTTGCATTCCCACTAGCAATGACTCAAAGTTCATGTTGCTTCACATCTTCACCAGTACTTGGTGTTGGCAGTGCTCTGGATTTTGGCTATTCTAATAGGTGCTTAGTGGTATTTCACTGTTGTTTAATTTGTATTTTACTGATGACATATGATGTGGATAACTTTTTCTATATGCTTATTTGCCTTCTATATATCTTCTTTGGTGAAGTGTCTAAGGTCTTTGGCCCACTTTTGAAAACCAGATTTTTTATTGTTAAGTTTTAAGAGTTCTTTGTACATTTTGGATAATAGTCTATTATCATATATACCTTTTGCAAACATTTTTGCCCAGTTTGTGGCTTGTCCTACCATTCTCCTGAAGTCCCACTTAAAAGTCACTACCATACCCAAGGTCATTTAGATTTTCTCTTATGTTATCATCCAGGAATTTCATAGTTTTGCATTTTACATTTAGATATTTGATCCATTTTGAATTAATTTTTTTGTGAAAAGCTAAAATCTCTCTCTAGATTTATGTTTTTGCATGTGGATGTTCAGTTGTTCCAGCATCATTTGTTGAAAAAACTGTGCGTGTTTCACTGTATTGCCTTCATTCCTTTATCAAAAACTAGTCGACTACATTCCTGTGGGTTTATTTCTCAGCTCTCAATTCTGTTCCATTGATCTGTTCCTTCACCAATACCACACTGTCTTGATTACTGTAGCTTTACAGTAAGTCTTGAAGTCAGGCAGCACCAGTTCTTCCACTTTGCTCTTCTTCAATATTATGTTAGCTATTCTAGGTCTTTTGCCTCCCCACATAAACTTTAGAATCAGTTCATCAATATCTACAAAATAGCTTCCTGGAAATTTTGATTGGGATGGCATTGAATCAAAGATCAAATTGGGAAGAACTGATATTTTGACAATATTAAGTCTTTCTATTCATGATCATGGAATGTTTTTCCATTTATTTATTTTTTTTAATTCATTCATCAGAGTTTTGTAGTTTTCCTCAAATAGATTTTCGTATGTATTTTATTAAATTTATAGCTAAGTATTTCATTTTGGGTATTACTATATATGGCATTCTGCTTTTAATTTCAAATTCCACTTGTTCATTGTTGGTATATAGGAAAGCATCCAATTTTAACATATTAACCTTATATACTACAATTTGCTATAATTGTTTATTAGTTCCAGGAGGTGTTTTTTTCATTCTTTTGGATTTTCTACAGAGACAATCATATCATCTAAAAACAATGGTAGTATTTTTTCTTTCTTCCCACATCTATACAGTGATCCCTCACCTATCACAGGAGTTACGTTCCAGAGACTCCCGTGATAGGTGAAAATCCGCGAAGTAGTGGTGTTATATTTATTTTACTATTTATATGTATTTTAAGGCTTTATAAACCCTCCCCACACTCCTATAAACCTTTCCTACACTCTTATAAATACTTCATATGCTCTTAAACACTTTCTACACTCTTAAACCTATGTAATTTTAACAACATATAAAATTCTATATGAGTACTTGCCAGTGAAGTACACAGTCATCCCTCGCTATATCGCAGTTCACTTATTGTGGTGAAGCCACAGTGTTATAGCGAGAGACGATTGTATACCTTTTATTCCCTTGTCTCATTGCACCAGCTAGGACATCAAATATGATGCTGAAAGGAACAGTACGAGGGGACCTCAAAGCCTTGTCCCTCGTCCTAGTGGGAAAACTTTGAGTGTCTTACTATTCTGTATGATAGCTATGGTTTGTGTAGATATTCTTTTTTTTACAGCTTTATTCAGATATAATTCACATACCATATACTTTACCCAATGAAAGTATCAATTTGATTTTTTTGTATATTACATTATTCATTTAAAAATTTGTGTTAAAATATATATCACATAAAATGCACCATTTTGACCATTACTAAGTGTATAAATCAGTGGTGTTAGTAACATTAGCACCCTCTTTTCTCTACCACAAAATAATCTGTTAGTCATGTGAACCCTGAGAAAAAAAATACCTACTAAGAAGGGCTCCTGGTGGCTAACTGGGCTCAAAATTTATTTTTATTATTGCTCTGTTACAGTTGTCCCAGTTTTTCCCTGTTACTCTCCTGTGCTCTGCCCAGCCACCCCACTCCCACAGTCAATCCCCACCATGCTGTCCATGTCTATGGGTCATTTATACCTGTTCCTTGACTAGACCCTTCTCCTTCTATTTTCCTTTGTCCCCCTTCCCCCTCTCCTCTGGTCACTGTCAGTCTGTTCTTTATTTCCATGCCCTGGTTCTATTTTGCTAGTTTGTTTGCTTTGTTCTTTAGGTTCCTCTTGTAGTTGAAATCATATTGTATTTGTCTTTTACTACCTGGCTTATTTCACTTAGCATAACAATCTCCAGTTCCATGCTGTCATGAAGGGTAGGAGCTCCTTCTTTCTCTGCTGCATAGCATTCCATCATGTAAATGTATCACAGTTTTTTGATCCACTCATTTACTGATGGGCACTTAGGCTGTTTCCAGCACTTGGCTATTGTGAATTATGCTGCTGTGACCATTGGTGTGCATAGATTCTTTTGAATTGTTGATTCAGGATTCTTAGGATATAATCCCAGGAGTGGAATTGCTGGGTCAAAAGGCAGTTCTATTTTTAGTTTTCTGAGGAAATTTCATACTGTTTTCCACAGTGGCTGCAACAGTCTGCATTGCTACCAACAGTGCACTAGGGTTCCCTTTTCTCCACAACCTTGCCAGCACTAGTTTGTTGATTTGTTAATCATTGCCATTCTGATGGTGTGAGATGATATCTCATTGTGGTTAATTTGCTTCTCACTGATAGCTAGTGATGTTAAGCATCCTTTCATATGCCTATGTGCCCTGTAGCTATACTTCTTAGAGATGAAGTTGCCCTCTGTTCCTAGTTTACTGAGATTGTCTGTGATGAAGGGTGTTGGGTTTTGTCAAATGCTTTTTCTTCATCTATTGATATAATAATGTGACTTTTTTCCTTCTTTAGCTGGCAGATGTGATGGATTACATGAATTGATTTTTTAAATGTTAAACCAGCCTTACATAATTGGTATAAATCCTACTTGGTCACAGTGTGTAATTCTTTTTTATACATTGTTGAATTCAGTTTGCTGATGTTTTGTTGAGGATTTTTGCTTCTGTGCTCATGAGAGACATTGATGTCTAGTTTTCTTTTTCTTTTTTTGCGATGTCTTTGTCTGGTTTTGGTATTAGAGTAATGCTGGCCTTACAGAATGCGTGAAGAAGTATTCTGTCTGTTTTTATATGCTGAAATAGATTGCAAAGAGTTGGTAAATTTCTTCCTTAAATGTTTAGTAGAGTGTATTAGTGTACCTATCTGGACATGGTGCTTTCTGTTTTGGAAGGTAATTAATTTTTGACTCAGTTTCTTTAATAGATATAGTATTTAGATGGTCTATTTTGGAACATATTTTAATGACATTGTTACAGGGTGCAGCAAAGAGGGGGGACCCCAAGTGGGCATTTGAAATGGGGTCCAGAACTCAAGGTGTCCAGGAAATTTTAGGATGTCCTCACCCCCACCCCTGCCACGCCCAGGTGTGGGTTGGGGGAAGGGACAAATGGAGCAGGGCCATTGAGAGCTGTTTCGCATAGCAATGGCCTTGCAGCTAACCTCTGGCATGGTCATTTAACATATCTATAACCTTTGACTGGTTGTATAGATATGTTAAATAGCTGTGGCCATGCTCTAAGCCAGGGGAATGGAAGTAACTTCCCCACCAAGACATAACTGGGGGGCAGGTCCCCTGAGTTACAGCACCTGTGTGGGAGCTTGGAGATGATTGGCTCCATAACATGGGGCCATGCCTGCCCAGACTCATGATGGCAGTCCAATAAAGCTGGAAGGATATGAGTTCTGGCTTGTGAGGCTGAGTGTGGGAGGAGTCAGAAATGGGGCTGCAGAGGAAGATTGGTGCGGGGATTTAAACCCAGACTCAGCAGCCATTGGTGAGAGAACCACGCAGCTTTGGCAGAGTGGCAACCACCCCCCACACCTTGCAGCCATTGCAGGGGAGAACCATGCGTCTTTGGCAGAGTGGAGACTCCTGCAGCCCTATGAGAGAGAATCACCATGTGGCTTTAGCAGAGAATTGCCACTCGGCTTTGGCAGAGTGGCAACTGCCCCCCCCCCCCCCCTGCAGCCATTGCAGGGGAGAATCACACGGTTTTGGCTGAGTGGGGACCCCCGTGGCCCTGGGAGAGAGGACCACGTGGCTGGAACAGTAGAGAAAGGACCACGTGCCTTTGCCAGAGTGGGGACCCCCGCAGCTTTAGTAGGGGGAACCACCACCCAGCTTTAGCAGAGATCCCGGTGACACAGCTGAGGGTGCCGGGAACCAAGGGAAGCCTACCAGCCGAGCACAGATCACTGGGAAGAACTGGGGGCTGCCTGAGCCATGGACTTCTATTTCCTTTCCTGAGATATGGTACCCCAGACTGGGTAAAGGGGGAAGGAAGGACTATGTCTGTTTGTGGGTGTTTTAAGGGACTTTAGGATTTTGATGAAGACATTAGGTCATTACTTTAAGTCTGTATAGCATTAAATAAACATTCCTTTCCTTTTCATGAATCTTTGGCATTGAGAGACATCTTTCCTATTGGCAGCGGACATAACGGACCTGGGGGTTTCTTTCAGTAATAGTATATTGTCCAAGGCCCCGCCTTGTTTGTTCTGTAACAACATCATTGAACTAGATTACTCAGCCCTAGAATAGACCTACCTTCAGAGTTTTAGTTTTATGAAATGATAGATGCCTGTATTGTATAAGCTTTTTGCTGGGTTTTCTCTAATTTGCAAATGAAAGCATTCTAGTTGGTACAAGTCTCAATGCTTTTTTTTTTTTGTCCCTAAGGTCATCTTTAACTACTCAATTTTAATTTATTCTCATCTTCTTCCTATATTCTCCACCAAAATTCTGTTTTCTGGATTGACCATTTAGAATCTGAAATTTCATATTCTATATGAAATCTCTTCAAAAATTCCTGCAGGGAGTCACTCTTCTGAACTTCTAGAATAGTTTAATATTCATTGGAGTCATGTGGGAATAATAAAAATGCAGATTCTGTCTGATTCAGACAGTATTCAGTTTGAGTTCAGTCAACTTAAGTAAAAACAAAATCAATATTCTTCAAAGGAACATTACAGATTTCAGAGTCTGTGTCATATATCATATCATTCACAGTGCTCACAATATAATCCAAAAGTACTGACATAGAAAAGAAACAAGAAATTTTGACCTTTCTCCTGAAAAAAGTTAGTCACCAGAGAATGACTCTTGAGTTCACTGAGATATTAAAATGAACAGATAAAGATTTTAAGGAAGCCAATTAAACCCACATTCAAGTATATAAAGAAAAACATGCTCACATAATGAATTAAAAGTTAGTAAATCTTATCAGAAAAAAATAGATATTATAAAAAGACCCAAATGAAATTCTGAAACTGAAAAAATACATTATCTAATGTTTTTTTTTTAATATTTTATTCGCCCTGGCTGGTGTAGCTCAGTGGATTGAGCGTGGGCTGGGAACCAAAGTGTCCCAGGTTCGATTCCCAGTCAGGGCACATGTCTGGGTTGCAGGCCATGACCCCCAGCAACCGCACATTGATGTTTCTCTCTCTCTCTCTCTCTCTCTCTCTCTCTCTCTCTCTCTCTCTCCTCTCCCTACCCTCCCTAAAAATAAATAAATAAAATCTTTAAAAAAATATTTTATTCATTTATGTTTAGAGAGAGGGGAAGGGAAGGAGAAAGAGGGGGAGAGAAAGATTAATGTGTGGTTGTCTCTTGTGCACCCCCTACTGGGGATCTAGTAGGCAACCCAGGCATGTGCCCTGACTGGGAACCAGCGACTCTTTGGTTCGCAGGTCATTGCTCAATCCACTGAGCTACACTAGCCAGGGCTCATTATCTAATGTTTTTAAAGTCCATTGTATTGGCTTAAAAGCAAAAAGAAGAATCAGACTATATTGAAGACAGATCATTTAAATTCAATGAAATTACTTGACAATATAGTTCATAGTTTGAGCCCCAGAAATGACAGGGGACCAATGACTATTTCAAGAAACCCAAGAATGCACTATTTTTCTGGGAAAAGGACTTTGAAGCTCAGAAAAATTCAGGGAGTTTACATGCTTTTTATCTCTGGGAAACAACAGTGGAAAATCTTTAGTGAGCACAGAAGAGACATGCCAACCAGTAATTTTCCAGATATCTGCTTGATGGCAGCCCTGTTAGGGAAGCCCCAGAAGGCACAGAATGATGCCAACCTAATTGCATTGATTAGCATTTGATCAGCTCTGAGAGTATAATTAAGCAATGCTACTGCTTAGTTAGTGTTACGTGGTTTTCAGAATAATAGAAATATTTGGTGTCTGCTAATGAACAAAAAAGAACTTCAAGGGCATTAAAAAGTAGATACATCATCATTTGACAACTGCCACAATAATAATATTTTCAGGCAAAAATCAAGAAGGAAACTTAAACCTAGTGGATGAAAATTTGATGAGGAACAGATATTTACATTGCCTCAAAGTAGCTCCCTGAAAGATATTTATTGATGACAAAGAGAGAAAATAGATTTACACTGGAGAAACATGGCAGGAACTACCTTAAGTAGGTGATCAAGGTAAACATCACTAATGATGAGATGCACAGATGTTGCGTGTCTCATGTTATTATGCACTGAGAAGGACACATTACTTTTGTGGTATACTCCCCAAAATGTGTAACATAAATCTACTCATGAGGAAACATCATACAAACAAATTTAGGACCTATACACTTCTTGAATGTCAAGGCCATGTAAGACAAAGAAAAACTGAAGAAATGTAAGGAGATAAAGAGACATGACAACCAAGTGTAATGTGTGATCCTGGACCAGAAATGTTTTTTCTTTTGCTATCAAGGGTATTAGTGGAACAATTAGTGAAATTTGACTGAATTCTGTAGGTTAGGTAATAATATTATATGAATAAGTTCTTGATTTTGATAACTGAACTTTGTTAGGTAAAAGAGGGCCCTTCCCCTTTTCAAAAATTAATTTTTCTCTGGCTGGTGTGGCTCAGTTAGTTGGAGTGTCACCCTATAGACCAAAAGGTTGTAGGTTCAATTCCTGGTCAGGGCACATACCCAGGTTGCAGGTTCATTGTCTGGTCTGGGCGTGTAAGAGAAGGCAGCCAATTGATGTCTTTCTTCCTCCCTCCCTCCTTTCCTTCTCTCTCACTCTTCCTCTCTCTCTCTAAAAGCAATGAAAAAATATCCTTGGGTGAGGATAAAAAAATTAATCAATTTTATTTTTTAGAGTACTTTTAGGTTTGTAGAAAAATTGAGCAGGAAGGACAGAGTTTCTATATATCCTCAGTCCCCACAGATGTACAACTGTACCAACTATCTACAGCCCACAGCACACTACTACATTTGTTCTAATCACTGAATCTACACTGACATATTATTACCACCCAAAGTCCATAGTTTCCATTAGGGTTCATTCTTTTTTTTAAAAAAAAATAACAGCTTTATTGATGTATAATTCACATATAATAAAAATCACATATAATAATAAAATTCACTCTGTTTTGATATTTTCACTTGCTCCATAGTTTTGTCTTTTCTAGAATGTCGTATAGTTGGAATCATGTAATATGCAGCCTTTTCCAGGTCTTCTTTCACCTAGTAATATGCATTTAATGTTACTCAGAGTCATTTCATGGCTTCATAGAGCATTTCTTTTTAGAGCTGGAAAATATTCCATTGTCTGAATGTAAACGGGTACTTCATCCATCCACCTGCTGAAGGATATCTTTGTTGCTACAAGTTTATCAATTATTAATAAAGCATGTAGCTGCCTTATTTATATTTTTTGTGTAGACATACATTTTCAACTCTGGTAAATACTGAGCAGCATGATTGCTGGATTATATGGTAAGAGTGTGTTTAGTTTTGCAGACGCTGTCTTCCAAAGTGACTGTACCATTTGCACTCCCACCAGCAATGAGAGAAGTTTCTCCTGCCCCACATCCCCAACAGCATTTGGTATTGTCAGTGTTTTGGATTTTGGGCATTCTAATAGGTGTGTAGCTCTTGTTTTTAAGAAATGTACATGAACGTACGTGTGGGAAAGAGGTTTTGCAACATAACCTCACATCGTTCAGAAAAAAGTGCATGTGTGCACATGCTAGACACTCACAAAGTGGTAGATAATCGTAGTGATTCATCTACTTCTTCTTAGCTTCTCCTTCCTCCCTCTTTTTTTCCCTAATCTTCAAGTTCTCTCTTTTTGTTTTGTATCTAAAATAACAGGAAGGAGTAGGGTTTCTTAATCTAGGTTCAGGACCCCTTAGAGACCCAACTTGACAGGATATAGGGAACACTTAGAGAACAGTTAAAATGCAGTTCCTGGTTTGACCACCAGAGGCCCAGATTTTGAAGCTCTGTGAGGGGCCCAGGAATCATTATTTTTTAATAATATTTTAGATTGATTTTGAAAGTAGATGTTTCAAGGATCAACTTTTGAAAAACACTTCCTTGGGGGAACCTTGGACCCACTTGAGAAGGGCCTTCATGTTTGCAGCTCTAGGCCAATGCTGTACATGTGTTATGTCCATGCTCATTTTTCAGGGGAGGGAGGCCTTACTATACATCAGATTCTCCATGTGGCCAATGATTCTCAGTACCTAGGACAGAAAGTTTGAGTGAAGTGCAGAAAGGAGTTTACAATCTAATAGGGAAATAAGACAGAAGATAGCATTTTTGTAAGCCATGATCCAAATGTCGTCACACAGTAAGTTCTGACAAGAGAATGTTACTGATTCAGTACTGAATGTGTGACACACACCATATGGGTTCCTTACACATGTCATGGTTACTTTCTCACAATAACCAGGACTTAGCATCTTCATTTTACAGATAAGGTCAAATAATAAGGTCTGTTTTACTCCATCACAGTGGTTCTCAAAATGTGGTCACAGTCCCTTGGGGCTCCCCCAAGATCCTTTCAGGGGTCCATGTGGTTAAAAACACTTCAAAATACTGCTAACATGTTATTGTCACTTTCACTGTATTGACATTTGCAATGCTAGAAAAAAAGAAATTAAGGATAAAACTCCCATAGCTTAGCAAAAATCAAGACTGGTTCTCAGCCATGATTGAAGTCACTGTATTCCTTAACAGCCACACACTTATAAGAAAGCAAAATGCCAGTTTCACATAAAAACATCCTTGGTTGAGCAGTGAAAATGATTAATTTTATGAAATATTGGCCTGTGGATTCATGTGTTTTTAATATCCCAGGTAATGAAATGGGAGTTCCTGTGGAACACTGCAGTACACTGATCATCTTGAGGAAAGGCATTTGTGCAGTTGTTCTTGCTGTGAGCTGGGCTAGCTGCTTACTGTGGCACAATTGTTTTACTAAAAGGAGTGATTGACAGACAAGCTGATTATTGAGACATGGATATTTGGCAAAAATTTCCTCAAAGTGAATTAAGTGAGCTTATTGCTTCAAAGGAAACAACTGACAATATTTATTGCCAATGATAAAATTCAAGCTTTCAAGTGAAAATGGAAATTTTGGAAAACTTTTAATATCTACCAGGAGTTTAACAGCTTATCAATCATTGAAGTCTTTTATGATGACATTGGCAATGATATTAATGTGGTTTAAAAATTATTGTAGACCTGGCTGGTGTGGCTCTGTTAGTTGGAGGGTTGTCCCATGGCTGAGAGGTGGAGGGTTTAATTCCCAGTCGGGGCACTTACCTAGGTCCCAGTTCCATCCCTGCTCCGAGCACATACGATTCCTGGTCCGGCACATATGGTCCCCAATCCAGGAACATATAGGAAGCTGCCAATCGATGGTTCTCTTTTGCATTGATGTTTCTCTTTCCATTCCTCCCTCCTTCCCCCTCTCTAAAAAGCAATGAAAGAATGTCCTCAGGTGAGGATAAAAAAACATACAAATATTGTATACTCAAATATGACATTTGGAAGAGCTGCATAACCCCATGAATCAATATTCTAAATGATCAATGCACAATGTTAAAAAATCATGCATGGGAAAACTGACTTACACATGTACAAAGTAGATCAATAATTTACTGTAACAGTATACAAAGTTCATTAATATTATTTCAGATTTCACATTGAAACATTTAAGAAACTCCCATTTATAGAGTCTTGGCATAGTATCAAAAAAGGATATCCACAATTATCTGAAAAGGCGACCAAAATACTTCTCTCTTTTCTAACTACCTATCATGTGAAGCTGGTTTTTCAGTTCTCAGGCTAGCACTCCATCCACTGAGCCACAGCAGCCAGGGCCTGAAGCTGGTTTTTCAGATGTTTCAATCAAAGCAATGTATTGTAACATATTATCTGCAGGAACAGATACAAGAATTCAGCTGCCCATCTTCTATTAAATCAGCCATTAAAATGATCTGCAAAATGTCAAACAATGCTAAACTAGTCATGATTTAGGGAGAAATATATTTATTTTTTTATTAAAATCTATTATTTATGCCAATACATAATGAATTTACTATTGTTAGTTTTAATAAATTAATAATTATTTAGTTTTTCAGTTTTAATTTTCATTATGATAAATGTTGATAAGTATAATTCATTCAAACAAAACCTCTTCAGGATCTTCAGTATGTTTTAGGAGAATAATGGGCACATAGTACATTATTTGGATCTGGTATCATGGAAATGTGCATTTGAAACTTACATGACCTATTGACCAATGTCACCCCAATAAATTTAATTAAAATAAATTGAAAAATAAAAATAACTAAATAAAATGTAAAAAAAAAGAATAATGGGATTCTGAGACTATGCTGATCTCCCAGCATTTCCCTGGAAGGATCAAGAAAAATCCCCTAACACTTGACAGTATCTTTAGAATTGTCTGAGGATTTAGCAAGTGAAGGTTGGGGCTGGCGGTGTGAGAGGGTATTCCAGCCAGTGTGAGCCGAGGACCAGAGGTCTGAAACTTTGAAGAGAACCTAGGAAACAAGGGATAGTCCGTTCAAATTTAACAAGAGTCTGCAGAGTGCCTTTTGTGTGGTTGGTCTGTGCTGTGTGCGCAGTGCTGGGGAGTAAGAAATAGTCTCTACCTTCGGCTTAATGATAGAAGCACTGGTATTTGAGTGGAAGGTAGTCCAGGGTATACAGGGCTTGATCTCAATATTATTTGCCTATTTGCTTTCTTCTTAAAGAAAACTACCCAGTTTGCTTAATATCATAATCATTTTTCATTATTCTATGCAACAACTTATGTTTAATTAATTATCATGCCCTTGGACTCTATTATTCAGACAACCCTGAGCAACAGTCTCAGTTTTTCTTTGTGGACACCTTTTCCTTCATGCAGCCAGTTTTACGCAAAAGCAGGGGAAGTCCTTGAGCTGATGATATATGAGCAAGTTATGTCCATTAAAATTAATGGGAACCAAATACGTGCACTGAGGGAAGAATATACTTCAAAAAGTCAATTTACACAACCTTCCTTGTTGCATTCTCATTGTAGGATTTCTATTTCAATTATGCTTAATGAATTGTATTAGATGTCCCTGTTTCTAAGGTTAGTGACCTCGAGTATGTTTTTAGTTCTGCTTCGTGTCTTGGGCTGTCCAAAGCAATCTTTTAGAAGGGAAATTAACCTCACCACCTGTGATGTTTAGACAAACTTAACGGTTTCCAATACAGCTCAATATGAGAGTCTCCACAGCAAGAGAATATAATTGAGACTAATAAAGGAGAGATAACAGGTTGCTTGTAAAACACATGACTTTAAGAGATAATAAGTCACATGTGGTTCATTAAAAGAGCATTTCTAGTTACAAAAATAGACAAACAAAACCATGGCACAAATGCATGGATACTCAGAGGAGGAAGTGGACCTTTCCTCCTCATGGATTGTGTCAGTAAACCTTGGTTTCCCTAAATTTTATTCAACCTTGTCCTAATAAACCAGATTTGCCAAGAAATCCCAGAACAACATGATGGCAAGCATATATCACATAAACATATCATTTTCCACCAACTGGTTTCTGAATACAAACTGACCGTCTGTTGACCCGACTGTCTCAGCTTTTCTAGCAGGCTCGGGAATTGCCTGGGGCTCTCAGTCACAGGACTCAAGAAACTGTTGTTGTTATTCTTAATAATCATTCCTAATGTCTTCCAAAGGAATGCCTAGTAAGTGTCTTAACTCTCCATCAGCTTCGTTGACATTATTATTGCAGGACCCTGTCACTGTTCCTTGCTGTTCTGCTTCTGGTGCCTTTAATAGGTTGGTTCTTGGAGAGCACTAATGTGATTGATATTTCAGCAGTCAAGAAGCATTGCTTTAATTGAACTTTTGTAATCTGAGCATTTGCTTTTGAGGGAGTGTGTATGGGAAGAATACATGGGTGATTGAAACAAGTCTTCTTGCTTTTACTCAATGATTTTGTAACATCTCCTGTTACCAAAACTCTCCTCCTTCCTTTTGAGTGCCCATCTGCTAGGGCTGTGTAAGGAACTTTACTTACAAGATTCTCTCATTTATAACTCTTTGAGGAAAGTGCTATGATTGTCATCCCTTCCTTGTTAAAGATGAGGAGAGTGATACTGGAAGGAGCCAAGAAATTGACATGAATCTGCGCAGTTTGAACCCAAACAGATTGGCTCCCAGCTCGGACTTTTAGTGGCTTACCCTTCACTGCATTGTGGAATGAAAGGAGGATTAAATCAAAAGTAAGAAGGTTTGTGGCCGTTGCCATGACTTGCTCTCTATGACCAGCCTCTATTGAGGTCTCTGTTCTCACTGGCATTGCTTCCCTCCCGTTCATCATCAAAGCCAGTAGGTCTGACTGCATGTGTATCTACATGTGTGTGTGCATATCTCCTGCATTAAAGAATTTGCCTCATACCCCTTTCCATTAAATATAAATAAATAAGTGATGAGGCATGACATGCAAACATCCAGAGTTTTCTAAGCATCTTTACATGATAACTTTCCTGAGGAGAAGTTTCATTTGTATTATACATTATTAAGCTTTTTCAAGGCACGTAGATCCTGCTCTGACATCAGACAGACCTCAACTGTAATCACAGCTCTGCCCTTACTGGTTATATGATATTGGCAGTAAGTTAACCTTTTTGAGACTCAAGGATCTCATCTGAAAAACAGGGCTCACCCCAGTGCTACCTCACAGGGCTGTTGTGGGAATTATGAAAGTTCCTGTGTCGAACCCTTAGCAGAGCAATTATTATGGGCTATAAACCCTGTGAATTGTGCTATTTTATTATTAGTTTTTACTATTATGTATCAATCATTCTAGTTTTTGGAAAATGACATTCATGCCTTTATTCATTCTTCTGGCATACATGGTAGCAATCATGAACACTTAGTTGTTCTTTTTTTTTATTATTCTCACTTAGGACACATTTTCATTGCTTTTAGAGAGAGAGAAGGGAGAGAGGAAGTGTGGAAGAGATACATTGATGCAAGAGAGAAACATTGATTGGTTGCCTCCCTTACACACCTGGACAGGGGATTGTACATGCCCAGATGGGGGTTTGTATGCATCTGGGCCGGGGATTGAACCTGTAACCTAGATATGTCCCTCAGGTGGGAATTGAACCCACAACCTTTTGGTTATAGGATGATACTCCACCCAACTTTTTCTTAAAGAGGTTTTGGCTTAGTAATCAACTGAATACACACACTTTACTATCAATGAAAATTAGATTTAAAAGGTGGATCGTGGGTTCAGTGAGTGACATTTTGGTTTTGCACACATAATGAGCATCCTGAGCCAAAAGATGAAAATCAAGATTACGTCTCATAAATAATGCTGTTTTTTGTTTGTTTGTTTGTTTGTTTGTTTGTTTTGGCTTCTTATACATTTTAACAATTTTCTTTGCGAAGAAGGCATTTCATATCAGAGGGTCTGAAGTGAAGCTGTGCTGCTCTGGACTCAGAACGTGGACAACTCTGGCCCCTGAGGAGAGCAGTGACAGACTGTGTGGGTACATTCCAAGCACAGAGCGGTGTCTGCACATATTCCTGTTCCCTTTCTTTCCCTTTCACTTGTTTGCGCTAGTCTCTATCCAAGACTCCTAACAGACTATAGGTTTATTAGAAAATATTTTAGTACTTAATTTTATTTTTGTGCTGTGAATTTTCTTTCTGACCTCTTAAAAGGTACTCTTGATCTCCTCTATTTGTTTGTGCCAGTATGTCTGAGAATGTGTTCTTTCTGCCACTATGGGAATTATTTCACAGGGAATGGATCTCAGGCACTTAGCGGATGCCTCAAACATTATGAGGAACAGAACCTGAGCCCCAGCTGGGTGCTGAGGCATTGAGTGGGCTGAAGGGCCAGGGGCTTAGTTTTAACTTGAAGATTTATGATTTGAAGTAGTTTTTAGGAGGAAAAGCACATGAATTGCTAGGTTTAGGAGCAGTGGCTGTCTAAATAATAGCAGATGTAGAGGGGGAAAGGAAAGCTACATTTAAACATGTTATAAGGTCTCAAAGTACTAGAATGAAGAGACATCAAAGGAAATGGAATCTCACACAGAGTGTAAATGTCAACTGTAAGATATATTAAAATGTGAAAAGAATCTTTGATGGGAAGAGATTGGGACTTCCTAGTATAAACAATCTGCCTATTTATTTTTTCTTATCAAATCAGTTTAAAATACTGTCGAGTAAATAAATCTTAGGTTGAATGCACATGGAATAGTCAGATATCAAAAAAAATCCCACGATAAAAGCAATTTATTGTGTGATTTCTTTCTCATTCCACCAGTAATGTTTCTTTATGTACTACACTCTCCCAAAGTTCCTCGCAGAGAAGTGCAGTGGATATTACATGGTTTGCAAGTCAGTAAAAATGTTGCATTAGTATCTGGAATGATTTTCTCTTATTCTAGGAAAGTATAAGCACTTAAAATGGTATTGATTATATAAAACCATTTTAAACATTTATTTTTTTAAAATTTGAGGTCCACTCTATTCCAGCTGCTAAGAAGCTGGATCTGAGATTCATATAAGATAACAGCCTGTTTTCAGATTCTAGTATTTTAGAGATTTAAGTAAAAACCAGAGACTTTTAAGCTCAGTTTGGTCTATTCTCATATTCTTTCAGTCTTTGACATTAAATTCTGAAGATGAAAGCATTCTAGCTATTTTTAATTCATAGGTTTTAACTTATTTGAATTGCATATTTAAGATCTTATCAAATGTTTGTTACATTTTTAAAATTTTGAGATTTTGAAAACCTTCCAGAACTATGAAGTAGAATCCCCCTGTCACTTCTGCGTGCGTGCACACACACACATTATGAAACTTGCTTTTCCCCCTCTCTCAGATGGATACCTTTGAAAAGTTTTAATGGAAAACTAGGTTGTAAAGTATGATGATTTACTTCACAGGCAATCTTTGTAAAACTGTATCCATTTTGTAAAGTGGGGAAATTAGCTTCACAGTCAGGGCCACCACCCCTATTCAGGGGGCTGAGAGAGGGGTGAAGGCCAGCCTATATGACCCAGTCCCCCACCCTGCTGGGGAAAGGGCCTCTTTGTCCTACTTGGTCCATCCAGAGATAATTGTTGTCTAATTCCTACAAATGACAGGGCCTGTGCTCCCAGCAGCCCTGAATACTATGTTTTCAAAAATAATTTAAAATGTTTTCAAAAGATAAAAATTACCCCTTATTTATCTTCTTAAACAAATCTAATAATGGAGTCATTGCCAAGTAAGCTAACCAAGGTGCAAATTCTCATATTTCTGGGAGCATCAAAATGTGTTTCCATTTCCACAGATATATGTGTGCACACACATGGAGAGCACTGATTTTCAGAATGTCCATGTCTCCACATTTAATATTTATTCTATTGATATCCCAGAAGTTGAAGATAGTAACACTTTTGCTACACATTCTATTGGAAAAATTTAATTTTAGAAATAATTATGTAGCTATACATATTCCTTGATTTTTATTTCTCTAGAAAAATTGGTAATATTAGAAAATGATAACCTTGTTTACCTGTAATTGAGCATCATAGTATGTGCAACCTTATTTTGCCTAGTCTCTTTTTTTGCTCAGGTCAGAAAGAAACAGTAGACAGTAAAAAAGCTGACAGGGAGTTGTAGACAGAAACTTTTAAACTGTTATAACCAGTGATTGCCATAAACTTGCCCTTCCAAGCCGGGGTGTTTTGAGAGTAAAAGGGAGACTTCACTGGGGTAGTGGTTATTCGCTGGAACTCCCTCTGGCAAGTCAGAATACATGAAGACCTTGGTTAGGGAGCACAGAATAATCTAAATTAATAATTCAGTGTGGACTCTAGGATATTTTAGTACTTCGCACAGTTCTTAATTTTTTAAACATGCACTAAGCACATTATATTGTGCAAGTTCTTGAAATTGTAGTGTGTGCAAACGACTCAAGGACACATTCTGGCCTCAAAGGGAGATAAAAGACAGGGGTATAATGTGGTTCAGCTCCTTTAAGATGCTGTTCCTGGCCTGGTCAGAGGTGTCAGGGCTCAGTCAGAGGGATGCAGATTCCCCAAAGTACTGAATGCTCTGACTCACGAGCCTGTACCTCTCTCTTTGTTCTTACCTCCCATCTAGTCTCAGGCAGGCCTTCTGGTTTTCCCCATAGCTCACCTTGATGCTACTTCTTGGCTCTGCATCCAACTTCCTCGTCCTTGACTGCTGATCTCATCTTCCTCTGCTGGTCCCCTGTTCCCCAAGCTCAACAAGACTGAACCTCCTCTGACTCCTGCAACCGTTTTTAGAAAAATAGCAGCTTATTTTATATTTTATGAATTTATTTTTAGTCTTTTATGGCATGGATTAATTTTATTTGCTTATGTACACTGATTTGTTAGTGTGTGGGAGATTGTTTATTAGTCAATTTTCTCTGTGATGATATATTTAAGATTTTTAAAGCACAGCTGCAACTCATTTTGAGTTTTATTATGTATTATAATTTTACTTTAAAAATGTACTGTGGATGTAAATTTGTCTCCTATTTTAAGTTATTTTTAAATTGTCTTCCTTTGGCAAAATTGTGATTTTTTAAATTGTATTCTGTCCAGTACAGCAGGAGAAGAATAATAAAACAAGTCAATTAAAAAGGAAATAAGGTATAAACTTCTTACTGAGATAATATTCTACCTACTGAATAATATTCCTCGAATGTATTTCCATGAGACTCTTATGCATTAGATAATCATATTTTATTTCTTAGCAGAGCATTTGTAAGACAATGATTATAATTAAGAGAAAGGGCTAATTGAAGAAAGTCTAATATTAAATTCAGTGGCAACGATTCTATATTGCCCCAAGAGAGGCAGATATTTAGTCACTATCTTGTCAATCTGATCAATACAGATGTTCAAACTGGATAACTTAGGCCCTGAATAAAGACACCTCAGCATCTCCAGAGGGCCCGTTTATGATCTTATTTAAGTCTAAGAATTTCAAAAGCGAGACCATAATTCATATTTAGGAAACTATGAATCCTTCCACATTTAACAATGATAAGCTCTTGCCAGTTTATTGTATGCCCAGCAATGTAGAACATTAATATTTTAGCAGCAAATAAAATAGACCCCTTCCCTGTCCTTTAGGTTTTCAATTTGGTGGCAATGAAGATATTGAACATGAAATTTTGAATCTGGCAAATGTTTCTGAGGGCAGGTACCTGGATGCTTGGGACCTATGTAGGTGAATCATAGGCTGGTAGACACTCAGATTTTGTAGAGGCATTTTGACAATTCAGTACAAGTGCCAAGTGAAATCATTTCTAAGGGGTGAGAGTGTTTTAGTCGAGAAGCAAATACAGACAGGAAGGAAGAGAGCCTGGGCAAAGGAAAGAGGGAAGGGCACACTACAGCATGCCCTGATAGGAGGAGCATGGATTGAAGTCATTTTGACTGCCCTTGGAAATCTGGTCTAAGTGTTAGTGCTTCAGTTGACAGGTAATAGGGCCACTGAAGGTGTTTTGTTTTTGCTTTTGTTTTTTTTAGCAGAGAAATGACATCAGACTTAAAGGGAAACTAATTTGGCAACAGTGTGTCCAGCAGATTGGAGCAGGAGGAGTTTGGAGGGTTTTAGAGTTGTGCAGGGGCAAGGTGATGAGGAGGATTAGGATGGTCATAGTGGGGCTGCAGGGGAGCTGGATGAGGCAGCAGATGTGACAGACTGTGGAAAACAGTATGGTGGGTCCTTAAAGAATTTAAGATAGAATTACTGTATGACTCAGCAATTCAACTCTTTGGCATATACCCAAATTGAAAACAGGGTCTTGAAGAGATATTTGTGTGCCCTATTCATTGCAGCACTATTCATGATACCAAAAACATGGAAGCAACTCAAGTATCCAATGATGGATGAAAGGACGAACAATGTAGTGCATACATACAATGGAATATTTTTAGCTTTAAAAAGGAAGAAAATTCTAATACATGTTTCAACATGGATAAACCCTGAGAACTATCATGATAAATGATGTAAGCCAGTCACAAAAACAAAAACACATAATGAATGATTCAACTTATGTAGAGTGTCTAGAGGGTGGTCAAAACAGTAGAGCCAGAAAGTAGGATGGTGGTTGCCAGGGGCAAAGGGGTGGGGCATAGGAAATTGTTTAAGGGGTTTAGAGTCTCAATTTTGCAAGATGAAAAGAGTTTTGGACATTGGTTGCAAAAAAATGTTCATATACTATTAAGACTATTGAACTTATATACTTAAAAATAGTTAAGGTGGTAAATGTTATATCTTTTACCACACTTTTAAAAAGAGAGATGACAGAGAGAGCATGAACAGGGTTGGCACAGTGAGGACTGAAAGGAAGGAATCAAAGTTGGCTTTAAGATTTTGAGCTTATGTGACTAAGAGAAAAATGGCACATTAATAGTGAGAGAGAAATCAGGTGGAGAAGATTGACTTGGGGTGGTTGGGGTATGAAAGCAGACATGGAGGAAATAACTTTGATTTTAAAATATTGACCTGAAGGTTCTGGTAGTACATCCTAATGCAAAGAAAGAGTTCAAAGGAGGAGAGCTAAACAAGAAATTTATTTATCCTTTATTTTTAGGCTGATAAAACTTACCTACCTAGCATATTTGATAACATTATCTACCATGTGGCAATAAGGGCTCCTAATGACTCAGTGCATTATCCCTTTTGGGTATAATTATCAAGACTTTATGGTTGTGACCCTAATGGGAGCAATTTCAGGAAAAATAAAAGACTCATGTTTTTAGGCAAAGCCTTTTTATATTCCTTAAATGATAGTTGATGAAAAGGGAGTGACATCAAAGTCCAACCTTATAACCTAAGCCAAAATTACTTGGACCAACTAGGATGATTTTTGTCTTTCCTATAGTCTTGGATGATCTGTTGATACCATACACCAGCTGTGAATGGAAAAGCAGCAGTCTTGGTTTAAGGTCTCTGAGTACTTCTCAATGAAATGGGGTGATAACAATCATGTATATAAGAATAATATTATTATCATGATTAATTCACTTTTGTTTTTTTCTATTGTATGAACTGTGTAGGGAAGGGACCATATCTTCCTCATCTTTGTAATCCTAATAACTAGTCAAGTGTCTGTAGTACTGTAGTAATAAGTTCTTGGCCCTTGATAATAGAATCATAGAAAGTTACAGTGGAGAGGCCATGTAGTCCTTCTTCTTTACTGCCATGAAGAGAAGGAGTTCAGAGAGGGAGGTGGGCTTTCCCAAGGAAGTACTAGCAGGCTGGTTGGGACTAGAGCCTGGATTTCTGATTCCTAGTACAATTTTACTTCCACCTTACTCCATCATTTCATTAAAGTTTCTTAAGCTCACACAGCAAGTTATATCTCATTGCACACTTGGTAGTTCCCAGCATAGGGCCTTGCACTTAGTAATTGTCTAATTAATATTTGTTGGATCTTTTCCTTCCAAAGTGAGAGTGGAATGAGAGGAAGAATCAGCAGCAAATGTAGCATACTCCTGAATGATACCTAAGACAAGTTCTTGAATTTATATTATGATACAAAGAATTTCTAGATGTTAGGTTGTTAAATCAAATTCAGGGCCTTCCTGATAAAAATAGAGTCTTTTATAACAATCTTAATTATGACAATCTTACTAGCTGTGCATTGTAAGCTAATCACTTCTTTCTGGTAGATAAAGGCAGCCACTGGAGAAGTTTGAAGTTAATGAGGGTAAATAATCCACTACAACCTTAGTACAGTTTATAAAGAAAGCAGGTCTCAGATCAAATTTTTTCCTACATACATGCAGATATTAATTAGAAAGCTGGCGTAAAGTAGCAACACAACCAGCTATGCAAACCCAATGAAGTCCCAGCCCTGTCCTTCAGCATATTCTGACTGCCACCTTGCATGCAGAGTTTACTTGAGACAAACACAATCATATTCCAGCAGCAGAATCCTGTCCTTGTATAGGCAGCATTGGCCACTAAAAGTCCTCCTAAACTAATGGCTGAACACAGGACTATTTAGTTGGGTGCCATCCTTAACACAAAGGCTTAGGTCTCACTAAATTCATGCAAAGGAGTTGGAGGGTTGTCTTACAAAATGACTTAAACCAACACATACTTATAACATCTTTAATTAATAAGAGATCTTCCTGAAATTTATCATTCTATTCACCAGACTATTTTAATCAATGAAAACCCATTGATGATATCTGTTAAGTCAGTTATTAGCAAAGTGTTGGTTGTTGATTGAGATATGGATGACTCAAGTTACTATGATAGCTGCTTTTAGGGGCAGACTTTCTGAGTAGAGCACCCAGCAGACAGCCTTGCTCTTTGAATTCTTGATTGGTACTTGGTCTGAGGTTACCTTGGGCAATATGGACATGATATTCACACCATATATGTGGAGTGCTTTAAAGTATGTTATAAGGCAGCACAATACCATGTAGATTTTCATATTAATTAGGTCATTTTAGACAAACTGGCTGATTAATAACCCAGAGTGGAATTTGTAAGCTAATTTTAGTATGTTATTTCTGGGTTGGATGCCTTTTTCTCAAGAATGTCAGTGAATTGATATACACATTTAACAGATATGGAAACTGAGCCACATCCTAGTTTAAGTGAGTTTTTTAAGTGTAGAGAAAGAACCAGGGAGGGAATTCAGAGCTCCTGATTTCTTTCCAGTGTGTATTTCATGTGGAGTCCCATGGTATGAGCAAAGAATATTTCTCAGAGTGAATTAAGGGTGCATTAAAGTTACATCACCCATAACAAACTTTTCTCCTCACTGTTAGGACTGGGGACGCTTTTAGATTCTATACTTTGGTCAGGATGTTCTTACCTTAGGGACCATTATCACATGTAACTTTCTTCCCTGCCTGTGACCCTATCATGTGAAGATGAGAGATCTGAAGGGCATGGCCCCAGGTATACACATCAGATTCCTGGGGTGATGCTTTCAGCTCACATGGTGGTGGCAGCCATGATGGTGGCTGTGATGACAGTGACCTGCCTGAATATAAGCCAGGTTGTCTGTCTGGGGTTATTTCCTTCTGTCTTCCCTAGAGAATCCTATGCCAACACTGAATCCATGGTGCTTTAGGTTCTGTTCAGAAACACTGAATTAGTACAACTCTTGGGATCTACTTTTGAAAAGTTTCATTCCAAAATCTCCACCTCTAAGATGTCTATGACCTCAGAGTGACCAACCCTCTTATGATCCTCCTCTTCTCTTCTCTCATCACCCCAACCCCAAATATTCAGGCTGTTGGAGACAAGGAGGCTCCTGAGAAGATATAGACAGAGTAGAGAATTTTTCAAAAATTATGTTTTCATGTAAATAGAAATGTAGTCCTAATATACCCAGTCCTTCCCCCACCTCCATTTTTGTTTTTTGAGACTTAATAAGGAATTGAGAGAAGAGTTATTGTTTCTTCCCAGCCTTTAAGCTGTACTAGTATTTTGAAACCTGAGAAATTCCATAGCCATAGAGATTACTATTTTAACTAAGGAATGCTTCTGAGATCTTGACTGACTGAAGACACTATTTCAAAAATCCATGTCAGTGATAGGATTTTTTCTATTATTTCTGCATTTTGTCCTGGGAAATGATTTATGAAGTAGATGCTACCTGGCCAAAATTGAATTAAGTCTCATCCTGTATTTGAAGACTGAGCTGTTTTATATAAGCTCAACTTTGTTATGGAAAGTACTGACATGTTTACCCCTTTTGTAAAAAATGTAATGCCATTCAGAAAACACAATAAAATCAAGTCCTGAGTAATATTTAAAATACCAGGATATGAAATATGACTTCACCCAATAAGTATTATAAACACCTTGTTTAATAGAATTTATGAAAGTTTAGAATGTGTAATTAAAGTTTTGAAAAATGAGGTTAGTCCTAACATCACATAAGACATAAATTTCTTTGGCTCTAGAAAATTTAATGAAAAATGTGTTTTGAACCACTTGGACTATAGCCCTTGGCTTCCCAGTGTAGGCTCTCTTGTTCTTTCATTTTACTTCTGCTCAGTCCCTCCCTCTTAGTGATGATAGTGAAGATAACCAACATTCTATCACTCACCTAGTATCTATCAATCACACTTTGTTATTTAATTCCTTATCTTAAAAAGGAGGAAACTGAAGCTTAGACAGGTTAAGTGACTGATCTCAGTTCTGCCATCTGGGACACAGTCAAGCACAGATGCATATATTAGTCCTGCTAACTTTTGGTTTTCTCAATTCTGCAGCATTTGCAGGATTTCAGTTTCTTGTTTACCACTGGCATGGGGTCCCCAAAGATTCCTCAGATGTTTGGTATAGCCCCTTTTTGGCCAAACCTTAGGCACTCTCAGCCTGGGTAACTGTCCTAGCCTGATTCTACTTGGTAGGCTGGTTCTTTGGTTGGATCGTGCAGATTTGTGAAAAACATACACAGCTGTGTACAAGAAAGAACCTAGTTATATGTTAAAGATGCTCAATGTATGTCTTAGTTTTCCTTTCTCCTTCTTTCCAATGTTCCGTTTTACAAAAGACACAGGTTTTGGTTTTTGTACCCTACCCCCACAAGAAACATTGTAATTTAGTTCAGAGCTGTCCCTGTATTGATCCTCTAACAGGCACAGGGAAGAGGGAAATGAAAATGTGGGACATGGACTGGGTTATCTCAGAATCAGGTAATAGGCGATGGCTTCCATGTGATTTATCATCATGTTAATTAGACTTTGACTCTATCAATCTGCCAAAAAAAGTTAGACTCCCTTGAGCAGAGGACACACACTTGATCTCAGAATGAGAAGGGTAGATGAGTAATTTCTGTTATAAATTGATCTTAACAGGCGATGTCAGAAGCTCAGGGCCCATAAGTCAGTGTCACTTCCTGAGCCCTAACCTGGCTACCATATAATTACTCCTGGTCTTTTCCCCTTGAGTGCACCACTGTCCTCCTATTTGACAAGATATTAATTACGGGACCTGGGAAGTTCGATGTGTCTGATTTCATTCAATCACTCAAACTCATGTCAGTCTCTGTGCATGTTACAATTAGGAGTGAGCAGTAAGGTTAGTGGAAAATAAGGTAACTTGATCTCCACAAGTCCTCCAGGCCAATCTAAAAGTATACATACTTGGATATCAGAAAAATTTTAGGGGTTCCTGCTGTTGTGTTTTAATTATAATCATTTTTGTTATTGCCCTTACTAGAAAATCTACCACACAGTGAAAAAAATGTGATTTTTACTACATTCCTTGACCACCTTGAGTACAATTTGTGAATCAGAAACAGAATTTGTGCAGGTTTTCCCTCATTTGAAAAATACTCGGTTGGCCAAAAAGTTCTTCCCCCACCCCCCCAGTAAGATGGCTCTGGTAGTGCTTAGTTGTCTTGAACTTCATTTGAACAATTTTGCTAGATTGTATTGTGACAGCTGTCATAACAGCATGCATTGTTAAAAATCTTATCAAAATTGGTGAATTTTTGTGGAGACATTTTAATATTGAAGATGGAAGAAAATGCACAATAATTTTGCATTATGCTTTATTATTTCAAGAAAGGTAAAAATGCAACTGAAGTGCAAAAAAGATTGATGCAGTGTATGGAGAAGGTGCTATAACTGATTGAACATGTCAACAGTGGTTTGTGAAGTTTCCTGCTGGAGATTTCTCACTGGATGATGCTCCATGGTCTGGTAGACCAGTTGAAGAGGATAGAAATCAAATCAAGACATTAATTGAGAACAATCAAAGTTATACCATGCAGGCGATAGGTGACATATTCAAAATAGCCAAATCAATAAAGCTATTGGTGAAAATAAAAAAATGTGTCTTTTTATTTTACTGAAAAAAACTAAAGGAACTTTTTGGCTAACCATGTATATTCTTGAAGATGAACTATAGAGTACATTTTAAATACCTGAAGACTCATTGTAAAATTATTTCTGTTAATCCATCTCTGGACCTTTGCCAGAGTTAGATACCTGCCCTTTGTGTTCACGTTACACCCATGGTCTGCCTCTCAGGGCAACATAACTCTTCTTTTTACATGTTTCCTCTTCCCCATTTCAAGCAAGCAGTCAAAGCTTTGTGGCCCTCTTATTTTAGGGATGGTTTATGTTTCTGAGTCAAACAACAAATTTTCCTGGAACATACAGCTTCTTGATTTTTTAAAAGTTTAAACCCATTGAAGGGATATGCATGGTGTATGGAAAGTCTATGTCCTATAGAGGGGACTGGACCTTTGAGAGGCTCCAACAAATGGGATGTGGAGTGAGTGGAATTTGGGCTGGATGTGGAGTGAGTGGAATTTGGAACTTGCTCTTTCTGGAATAGGTTCCAGAAAGAGCAAGTGCTTGCATTCAGCTCTGTGGCAGCACCTGAGAAGGCAGCATGGAGCAGAAGGCTGAACCCTGATGGGGCATTCTCAGCCTAACCCAACATGCCTGTTACCCACAAAGCTGCATAAGCAGGGGTGTGCTGGATCTGAAGGGACCATATAGGCTCTACAATGGGTATATTAAGCACTAGCCAGGGCAGACTGGACCAGTGACTATAGGGGCCTCCTGTTGCCTTGGCCCCATGTAAGATCCTGTGTCTTTGCCTTGTCCTGTTGGGTCATTTCCAGCAGTGGCTGCAGATACCTGCCCTCTGTTTGCCAGTTTAAAGTAACCCAGGCCATCACAGTAGAGCTGACCACTAATAACAGCAAATGTAACCCTGTTTTTCTGCAAAGCAGTAACAAGAACTTTTCCTTCCACTTTTAAACTGTTTTTCAGGCCCCCAGTCTAAAGCATTTTCCCCCCTAACCTACTTTCAAACTTAATTAAATCTACTCTGTCCAAATACAATTCTCAGTGCCCTGGGGACCTTAGGGCCCTGGTATTAAGTGGTAACCGTGGTGACTCAAGCCCTTTCATTGACTTTAGTTATTGTGCTCAGCTACTACCCATCTGAAATAAGTGCATTGTTGGGAATGAAGTAGAGAAATCTGGCCTTTGTCCTCTGTGGGTAGGCAGATGATTCTAGGAAGAAAGTCTAGAGAAGACAGAGTGGATTTTAACTTGGAATCATCAAAACAAACTAAAGCCAAGTAAACAAAGACATACAGAACTTGGGCTTATGCATGTTAAGGAAGGTGTAGGACCTGACTTTAAAGCTATCAGAGCTCTCTTGGGGAGCTCTGTCAGCAGAATGGAAGGGCAGGAATATATTGTCATTTATCCACTTTTGTTGGGCTCAGCTAGCTCCTATCAATGAGTGTACAGGATTGAAAAGATAAGTAATAGTCACAATGAACTTAAGTAAACTTAGTTTAGAAACTATTGGAGTCCCCAGGCAGGCTGGGTAGTCTTATTGCTGCCAGTAAAGACCCAATAATATATTTACTTTTGTAGTTCATCTACCCAGTTGTATGGTACTCCTTCAGTTTCCTTTATGTCCTGAATTGGTTCCTGTCTCCACTGACATCATCTTTCTTAAGTCATAAATGCCTAGAGATTAGGCAGAATGTCTGTTTAATTAGCTTTGTAAAATGCCTAGCTCTGAGCCCAGCTCTGTACACAGGAAATTATTAAATGTGTTTGGGTAATAAGTCAAAGTTTAGAAAGTACAAAGGGATCTGAGTCATCTAAAACAAAGATTGTAGTTCACATGATGCTTCTTAGCCTCTTTTGGGTCTCTTTTAAGTTTATAGAAAGTGTAAGGGTGTCACTGGGGGCACACAGGGAACTGGTGTTCATTTCTGGATGAGAGCATATCCCAAGTTCATACTTGTGGGCCCACATTTAACCAAGGGCCCCATGTGGATGCCTTGCTGGGTGATGGGAGCGCTTGATTCCGTTCCTCTGAGCACCCCCATCCATGCCTCTCTTCTCAGGAGGTACAGGGCAGCTGGCATCAAGACATGCTTTTGGCAGATGTGAGCCAGAGCACAGGGGAATGAAACGTGGGTGAAATTTGCTTTGTTCATTCACTCAAGGCAGAGGCCAAATAAACCAAACTAAATCAAATCCCAGAAGCCATGTTAGCTCACCATATGAGTATAAATTAGCAAAGCTCTAAAGAACAAGAATCACTAATGAAAGAAAATCCAAATTTCTCTCTGAGTGGTCAAATTGTGGACATTCGTTTTCCTTGAAACATAAAGAATTGTGGATGTATCCATGGCAGAAAACCTAAGACACAATTGGACCAGAGAGGACAGGACTATTGTTAACTCTGACAATGGAGGGGGAAGACTCAGAGCTAATGAGGTCAGTGTTCCAAGAATTAAAAAGAAAAAAAAACCTTGAAAAAAAGCTTTGAAATGTGTGGCTATAATACTCCAGAGCAGTTATCACAAGCTGTCATGTCCATGGGTTTCAATAACTGCTTTTAAGAGTCTGTCTTGTTAGGTATCACATACTTGAAGACTTTCCTCGGCAGATATTTACTGAAGGTGACAGCTAGTTGAAAACCCCAAACAGGCTTATTAAACCATTCAGTGAAGACTTTGGAGAACAGCCTGGAGAGGAGAGACGATTAGTATAGGAAAAGAACAAATCTCTGAAAGTTTTTGTCTCCTTTGATTAATTACCTTAGATTGAAATTGGAGGAGGAAGATTTAAAGGCCCGCACTTGCTGTTTTACAGCCCCCCCCACCCCCCCCGCAGCCATCTAGGTGACTGAGCCATTCAGGCAATGTCCACCACAAAGGTTTTCCCAGCCTGCTGCTTTTCTCTCTCTGCTCTCTGCCTCCCGAGCTCATTGGTGCTTGTGTTTTCATCTATTAGCTTGAAGCACATGGCTTCCACCTCTGTTATCTCTGGTCTTAATCTCTTTTCTCAGTCTCTGTCACCCATTTAAAATTACTCAGTGGATGTGTCCACTTGTATAACTAACTTATCACCGTCCATGAAAAACTACTTGTCCCTTTTAACTTGTTCTGTTTCTGAGGTACATTCACCCCCTTTTTTTCCTGTGCCATAAATAGAAAATCCAGAGGTCACTATTGACTTATTCCTATTCCCAGCTTCTCCCTAAGTAATCACTCATCCAAACTAGTTGACTCTTTCTTCCCATATCCATTCCTACCACCTGCGCATTTCAGGCCCTTTTTCTTGACACACTTGGATTGTTTTACCCATCTCTGCATTAGCCCCATTTATGGTCTCAGTCTTCCATAACAATGGTAATTTGTATTACTGAGAACTTTCTCACTGCTTACCAACTTGATCCTCATGATAACCCTCATAAGGACAAAGAAATGGAAGCTCAGTGACTCATCGAGATCACAGATATGCAGTGGTGTCTTAGGTCATGTGACTCTAAATCTCTACCTCTTTTTGATAAATGGAGTCACTTTCCATGTCATATAATGTAGGTATGTGGTTAGTGCCCTTTACCACTCCTCCTGGCCCTATCCCTTTTCAGGCAATGGTAACAAATGCATTATACACTGACGTGACTGTCTTGATCTCAGGGAATCCTCCAGACCAGGATCTAACAGTTTTCTCTCTCTTCTTCCCTCCTTCCCTCCTTCCCTCCCTCCTTCCTTTTCTCCCTCCCTTCCTCTCTCCCTCCCTCCTGCTCAATAGACTTTATTTTTCAGAACAGTCTTAGTTTTATAGGAAAATTGAGTATAGAGTATGCTGAGTTTCCATATACCTCTTCTCCCCTCACATATACAGCCTCCCTAACTGTCAACATCGAGCACCAGAGTGGTACATTTGTTACAACCCATGAGCCAACACTAACACATTATAATCACCAAAAGTTCATAGTTTATGTTAGGGTTCACTTTTGATATTTAATGTTCTATGGGTCTTGACAAATGTATAATGAATGGCGTGTGTCCAGTAATATAATACAGAATAGTGCTCTGCCTTAAAGATCCTCTGTGCTCTGTTTGTCCCTCTAACCTGTGGCAACAGTTGATTTGTTTTTTACTGTCTTCATAGTTCTGCCTTTTCCATAATGCAATGTAGTAATAATTATACAGTATGCAGCCTTCTTATATTGGTCTCTTTCATTTAGTAATATGCATTCGAGTTCCTCCATGTCTTATCATGGCTTGATGCCTTATTTGTTTTTAATGCTAAATTTAATTCCATTACATGGATGTACAGGGTTTATCCATTCACCTACTGAAGGATGTCTTGGTTGCTTCCAAGTTTTGATAATTATGAACTGCTGTAAACATCCATGTGCATGTTTGTGTAAACATAGGTTTTTAACTCATTTGGGTCATCTGATAAAAATTATGTTTAGTTTTCTAAGAAACTGCCGAATTGTTCTCCAAAGTGGCTCTATCATTTTGCATTCCCATCAGCAATGAATGAGGGTTTCTGTTGCTCTTGTCAATATTTGGTGTTGTCAGTGTTTTAAATTTTAGCTATTCAGATAGGTGTATGTGGTATCTTTAAATTGTAATCCCTAATGATGTAATATGTTGAGTATCTTTTTATGTGCCTAACTGCCATCTGTATATCTTCTTTGGAGAGGTGTCTGTTTACATCTTTTGCCCATTTAAAAAAATCATGTTGTTCATTTTCTTATTGTTGAGTTCTAAGAGTTTTTGGTATACTTTGCATAACAGTCCTTCATCAGATATGCCTTTTGCAGATGTTTTCTCCCAATTGATGGCTTGTTTTCTTATTTATTGACAGTGCCTTTCACAGAACAGAAGTTTTTTGGTTTTTTTTTTTTTTTTTAGAGAAGACATTTTACAGAAGTCCAGCTTATTAATTCTTTCTTTCATGGATCGCATCTTTGGTATTATTTATATCTAAAAAGTTATTGCCAAACTGAAGGTCATCAACATTTTCTCCAGTTATCTTGTAAGAGTTTTATAGTTTGGCATTTCACATTTAGGCCTGTGACCCATTTGAGTTAATTTTTTTGAAGGATGTAAGGTCTACGTTTGGATTAATGTTTTTTTTGCATGTGAAAGTCCAGCTGTTTCAGCACCATTTGTTGAAAAGACTATCTTTTCTCCAATGAATTGCGTTTGCTTCTTTGTCAAAGATCAGTTGACTATATTTTGGATTTATTTCTGGGTTCTTTACTCTGTTCCATTGATCTGTTTGTTTATTCTTTCACTGTCCTGATTACTGTAGCCTTATAGTAAGTCTTAAAGTTGAGTAATATCAGTTCTGACTTTGTTCTTCAATATCATGTTGCTATTCTGGGTCTTTTGCAGAATTGGTTTGTTGATGTTCACAAAATAACTTGCTAGGATTTTTATCGGGATTGTATATAATCTGTATATCAAGCTGGAAAGAACTGACATGTTAACAATAGTGAGTCTTCCTGTACACAAATATGGAATATCTCTCCATTTATTTAGTTCTTCTTTTATTCTTTTCTTCTGAGTTTTATAGTTACTTTCATGTTGATCTTATATACATTTTATTAGGTTTATAACTAACTATTTTGGAGTGGAAGATGTTGATGTAAATGGTATTTTGTTTTTAATTTTAAATTACAATTTTTCATTGCTACTGTATAGGAGAACAGCTGACTATAGTATGTTAATCTTGTGTTTTGCAACTTTGTTGTAATTGTTGATTGGTTCCAGGAGATTTTTTTATTCTTTCAATGTTTCTACATAGACAACTGGTATCTGTAAAGACAGTTTTATTTCTTCCTTTCTAATTCATATACCTTATATTTCATTTCCTTGTTTTATTGCACTGGCTAGGACTTCCAGTATGATGTGGAAAAGCAGTGGTGAGAGGGGATATTGCTGCTTTTTCCTGATCTCAGCAGGAAATCTTCTAATGTTATCTGATGTTTACTATAGGTTTTTTTTTTAAATCATGCCAGAGAATTAACCTCTTTTTTTTTTAAGATTTTATTTATTTATTTTTAGAGAGGGAAGGGAGGGAGAAAGAGAGAGAGAGAGAAACATCAATGTGAGGTTGCTGGGGGCCGTGGCCTGCAACCCAGGCATGTGTCCTGACTGGGAATCAAACCTGTGACACTTTGGTTCGCAGCCCACTCTCAATCCACTGAGCTACACCAGCCAGGGCCTACTATAGGTTTATATATATATATATATATATATATATATATATATATATATATATATATATATATATATAGCTGTTCTTTATCAAGCTGAGGAAGTTCCCTTCTGTCTTATTTTGCTGAGAGAGTTGATCATGAGTGAACATTGAATTTTGCCAAATATCTTTCCTGCATCTGTTGATAGTCATGTGATTTATTTTAGTTGGTTGTTGTGATGGATTACATTAATTGATTTTCAAATGTTAAACCAGCCTTACACACCTGAAATAAATCTCTTCTGGTTATAGTGCATATTTTAAAATATATTGTTGCATTTTATTTGTTGAGGATTTTACATCTATGTTCATGAGGGATATTGGTCTGTAGTTTTCTTTTCTCATAATGTCCTTGTTTGATTTTGATAGTAGAGAAAGCTGACCTCACAGAATGAGTGAAGAATTTTCTCTACTTCTATATTCTGGAAAAGACTAGAGATTTTAGAGAATAATATTTTTCTTAAGTGTTTGGTAGAATCCACTAGTGAACCTATCTGGTCCTGGTACCTTCTTCTTTGAATGGCTATTAATTATTGATTTGATTTCTTTTGTAGATATAGGTATTCAAATTGTCTGTTTTCTTTTTGTGTGAGTTTTTGTACATTGTGTCTTTCAAAGGATTGGTTCATTTCATCTAAATTATCAAGTTTGTGGATATAGTGTTTTTAAAAATATTCCCTTACTATCTTTTAACATTCATGGGATCTGTAGTGATGTCCCCTGTTTCAGATTTGATATTAGTGATCTGTGTCTTCTCTCTCTCTTTTTCCATTTAGTTAGTCTGGCTAGAGGTTTATTAGTTTTATGAATCTTTTTTTAAAAATATATTTTATTGATTATGCTATTACAGTTGTCCCATTTTCCCCCCTTCACTCCCCTCCGCCCTATATACCCTCCCCCACCCATATCCCCCTCTTTAGTCATGTCCATGTGTCATACTTATAAGTTCTTTAGCTTCTACATTTCCCATACTATTCTTACCCTCCCCCTATCTATTTTCAACCTACAATCTATGCTACTTATTCTTTGTACCTTTTCCCCCCTCTCCTCCTCCCAGTCCCCTGTTGCTAACCCTCCATGTGATCTCCATTTCTGTGGTTCTGTTCCTGTTCTAGTTGTTTGCTTAGTTTCTTTTGGTTTTGCTTTAGGTGTGGTTGTTAATAATTGTGAGTTTGCTGTCCTTTTACTATACATGTTTTTTTTTATCTTCTTTTCTTAGATAAGTCCCTTTAACATTTCATAAAATAAGGGCTTGGTGATGATGAACTCCTTTAACTTCACCTTATCTGAGAAGCACTTTATCTGCCCTTCCATTCTAAATGAAAGCTTTGCTGGACAGAGTAATCTGGGATATAGGTCCTTGTCTTTCATGACTTGGAATACTTCTTTCCAGCCCCTTCTTGCCTGTAAGATCTCTTTTGAGGAATCAGCTGAAAGTCTGATGGGAACTCCTTTGTAGTTTACTGTCCCCTTATCTCTTGCTGCTTCTAGGATTCTCTCCTTCATTTTTAACTTGGCTAATGTATTTCTGATGTTCCTTGGTGTGTTTCTTCTTGGGTCCAACTTCTTTGGGGCTCTCTGAGTTTCCTGGATTTCCTGGATGTCTACTTCCTTTGCCAGAATGGGGAAGTTCTCCTTTATTATTTGTTCAAATATGTGTTCAACCTGTTGCTTTTCCTCTTCCCCTTCTGGTACCCCAATAATTCGGATGTTGGAATGTTTAAAGATGCCCTGGAGGTTCCTAAGCTTCTCCTCATTTTTTTGAATTCTTATTTCTTCATTCTTTCCTGTTTGGTTGTTTTTTTCTTCCTTCTGGTCCACTCTATTGTTTTGAGTCCCAGTTTCCTTCCCATCACTATTGGTTCTCCGTACATCTTCCTTCATCTCTTTTATGGTACCCTGCATTTTTTCATGTAATTTGCACCCAAGATCAACCAATTCTGTGAGCTTCCTGATCACCATTGTTTTGAACTGTGCATCTGATAGATTGGCTATCTCTTAGTTGCTCAAAAGGATGAGCCCTGGGGCATTGATCTGTTTTTCTGTTTGAGACATGTCTCTCTCTCTCTTTGGTCTGGTTGCTCTTGTTACGGTGAGGGGCAGAGCCTTAGGTGTTCACTGGGGCTGGGCACCCCATTTGTTAGATTGTGATGTTGTATGTGGGGGCAGGGGCCGGAGGGAACAATGGTGGTAGCTCTGCTCTCCTGGGACCACAGTCCCTTCCCTGGGATCCTGGGCTACACACTCTGTCCCATTCCACAATCGCCACCTTACTGGGTCTGCCAGCTGCTGCTCGAGTACTCAGGGTCGACCCACTGCGATCCTGCGCACCCTGGATGCCTTACGCGCTCCCAGTTGCCTTCTGCACCTACTGCTCTCTGCTCTCCTCGCTGCGACCGGTGCTGCAACCCATGCCTGGCTGCTTGTCTCTGCCCCTCCTACCGGTCTGGATGAACGGGTCTACTTCAACTTCTTGGCTGTCCGACTTCCATTCAGATAAATTCTCTATCAGTTCTGGGTGTTATTCTGCCTCTAAATTGTTGTTGTTCTAATCTTGGTTGTGCGTGGAGGTACGGTGCATCCACCTATGCCTCCATCTTGCTGGAAGACTTATGAATCTTTTTGAAGCTTCAGTTTTTGTTGTTTTTCTCTATTGATTTCCTGTTTTCAATTTCATTGATTTCTGCTCAAATTTGTATTATTTCTTTTCTTCTGCTTACTTTGGACTTAATTTGCTCTTTTTTTTCTAGTTTACTAAGGGAGAAGCTTAGATTATTGATTTTAGATCTTTCTTCTTTTATAAAATGTTCATTCAGTGTTATAAATCTTCCACTGAATACTGCTTTCACTATATTTCACAAATTTTGATAAGTTGTATTTTCATTTTTATTTACTTCCAAAATTTTCTTAAAAATATCCTCAAGATTTCTTTTTTATTTTAATCATTGTTCAAGTACAGTTTTCTCCCTTTTACTCCTATTCCAGCCCACCCACCCAACCCTCCCCACTTCCCTCCCATTACCACCCTCCCCTTAGTTTTTGCCCATGTGTCCTTAAGATTTCTTTTTTAACCTATTTGTTACTTGGAAATGTGCTGTATAATCTCCAAGTATTTTAGGGATTTTCCAGCTATCTTTCTGTTATTTATTTCTAGTTTAATTTCATTGTGGTCTGAGAGCATATACTGTATGATTTTTATTTTTTAAAATTTGTTAGGGTGTGTTTTATGGCTTAGAATGTGGTTTATCTTGGTAGTGTTTCATGTGAGCTTAAGAAGAATATGTATTATACTGTTGTGGATGGTGTATTCTGTAGACATCAATTAAATCAACGTGATTGATAATGCTATTGAGTTAAACTCTGTCCTTACTGATTTTCTGCCTGCTGGATCTGTCCACTCTTGATAGAGGGGTGTTGAAGTCTTCAACTGTAATAGTGGATTCATCTATATTTCTTTGCAGTTTCATCAGTTTTTGCTTTATATCTCCTCATCTTTTTTTTTCTCAAATATGTCTAGTTTGCCTCTCCACACACTTTTACTTTGACAGCACAACCCAATCAAATGTTCTGTTCATCTTTATTTCACAGTTACACCTAAGATACTTCTAGTCCTATTTTCACATGCTGAGGCCAAGTTCAAACCCGATGCTCTGACACAATCCAGTTTCCCAAATTCTACCTGTTAGGAAAGGACAACTAGTTATGCTACTTAAATTAATTCCTCCTCATTATTGCATGCCAGCTTTTTGTAGGCATATCATGTGGCAGTGTACATGGACCTTAACATTTTCTCCTAACATTAAGAAAAGGAATGTAGGGGCAGGTATCCTCTTTATTGGTCCATGCATGGTGCCAGGAGCATGCTTGGCACTTAATACATGTTTATTTGACATTTGAATAAGCACATTAGAGTACAGCTGGAGAAAAAGATTTTGTGATCTATTGTCTGAGTTTGAAAACATAAAGACTAAAGATAAAGATTTTCTTAAAAGAAAAGGTAAAGAAAACAGTGTTAGGGGAATCAAAACTCCTAATTCACTTAAGAAAAAATATATCAATATCTAGTCAGAAAAAAATGTTGTATTTAGAGTTATGAGATCTAGACATGAGTTCTAGCTCCATCATCTTGAACAGTTTACTTTTCTAAGCTTTAAATAATACGTACCTCTTGGAGTCATTGTGAGAATGCAGTGAGACATGATGCTTTACAAATGCTATTAAGTATTTCCATTACATCTTCATTAAGGGTAAGAGTATGATGGCATCAGATATTGCTTCACAGATAACTGTTTGAAAAATACTGCTTGAGCACATGTATTCAAAAAAGAACAGTCTTTGACATACAGTTCACTTTTCATTTTTGTTTAGAGAAAAGGTGAATCCTGATTTCACTGTTTTACTTGGCTTACATAAAAAAGTTCCACATTGTGTTACTAGTTTACAGAATTCGAGATTAATGCCTAATGGATGTTTACAAAGACACGCTTTTATTTCTGTAGCATGAGTTCATGCTATTGGGCTTACACCATCTGTCTAGTATAAGCTTACTTCAATTCTCAGCTACTAATTCTAATTAATGAATGTGTAATGGAAGCATTGAAAAGTCTCTTTCATCATGAAGAAGTGAGGCTTGAAATTATTCGTTGCTTTTGTGTGTGCCGTTTTTGTTTGATTATATAAGCTTTATTGCCAAGTGGAGATTTTATTCCCTGTTGCCTCAGATGACCTAATCTTTTTCCATAATAGAATTTCTGAAATATCACTTACGTAGTGTATATGAGCTTTCTTACAGTGTGACTAATTTCAAAGAGCTCCTCTTCCAGAACCTGAAAGTCTATTTAATTTTTATTAAAAATGTTTTTAAAACAAGTTCAACTAAGGCCTCAGTGGGAGGACACTTTTAAGTTAGCAAATCACTTGTTAATTTCTATTTCATTCCCACAGGAGAAATCACTAATGTCTTCCAGTCCAGGCTCTGTCTTCTCTAGTCAGCTCTAGCCATGAACCAATCCTAATTACATAGTCATGCCCACATGTCGTGGGTTTGGGAGTTAGTCGTGTTGCTAGAGATCAATACCCTCAGAGAGCCTTCAAGGGCTATTCGGGCCAATTTGTGCAACATTCTCTACTCTCCCCAAGGACAGCACAGAGCCTGTGCAATCAACACAGAATGCACTCTCACTTGGCACCCAGTGCTACTCTGACAGCAGTGTCAGCTGCCCAAATATTGTGAGGAAGGCTAACATAGAACTATCTTTACTTATTTAAGGGGAGAGAAGATTCAGCAGTAGGTAGTTATAGAATAATCTTTTCTTTCAGCTAAATCTCTCTTATAGAGGGTTGAGATACTTGAGCCTCATGCCCAAAAAACTTCCTTTTTAAAAGAATCTTGGTTACCATTTTTAATTGTCAAAACATCTTTGGCTGAAAATGCTATAAATGTAAATTGATAACTTGGTATAGTGTGTTTGTAGCATATTGTTATTATTTGAGCCCCCATATATCCAAGAGGATACATGGGAAAGAAAAGA
This sequence comes from Phyllostomus hastatus, assembly GCF_019186645.2. Lineage (NCBI taxonomy): Eukaryota > Metazoa > Chordata > Mammalia > Chiroptera > Phyllostomidae > Phyllostomus > Phyllostomus hastatus. Next base: position 36,709,681 of record NW_025333872.1, on the reverse strand, counting down.
AATGCTATTACAAAAAGAATTTTGATGGCAATATCAAATCTTATGTGCTATTTTCAACAAAATTTTAAAAAATCAAATTCAGCTTATTCCTAGAGCTTAATGCCTCACACACAGTAAGTATAAACTACTTAATGTGAAAGTGCTATTTTGGACAATGAAAATACTTAAATATGGGAATTTTATTGCAAAGTCTAGGTAGAATCTTGAAGAAATCACATGCTATCTTTTAAATTTTGTTGCTGATAAATAAAAGTTTGACAAAATTTCAGGGAACATAGATTGCTTGTGTCTTGTGTTTCAGCATTTCCTATTATACTAGTGTGTCTATAGAATTTTATTGTTCTGACTGTCTTAAAGTTCAAAAAGGCACCTCAAAATAGCATTGCATCTACCGGAGGGAAAAAGAGTGCTGAGCATTGCAGTTAACTTTTCTTTTTAATGAAAAGAAAACTCTTCTTTGAAATTCAAGTAATATTGACTTTCTGGTTAAGGATGTTAGAATAAAGATCTTTCTGTCCCTCTCTCCATGTAAACATCAACTTTAAAAAAAATAGGAGAATGAGAAATAGCAAACTTGTCTTTGATGAAATTAGGAAATACTCCAAACTCTGAGTTGAAAAATAAAATAAAAGCTGCTAAATATAACAAACACTGACCAGAGTAAGGGTATGTGTGTGGTAGGTGCAGGGGATTGCCAAGAGATGGACTTTGTCTCTCCAGATTTCAAGTAGAGAGCAGAGTGCACGAATCCCCAGGGTTGGCAGCCTACATAGTCCGGGCACAAGGGTTGGGATGTTTTGTGAATGCAAAGGTTCTCTGAACTCCTAACTTCAAAGAGTAGAGATGTAGGTAGGGCTAATCCCTAACCTAAGACAGGGTCCCTATCCAGGGTACCACATTACATTTTATTGTCATATCTCCTTATACACCTATTGGCTGTACCAGTTTCTCAGTTTTTTAAAATGATTTTGGTGACTTTGATAGGTTTGAAGAGTTCTGTTCAGATATTTTGTAGGATGTCCCTCAGTGGATATCTAGCTGATATTTTTCTCATGATTAGACTGGAGTTATGAGTTTTGGGGAAGGAATGCCATTCTGATCCTAATGTATAATATCAAGGGTATATAGACTATTAAAATGCTTATTACTGTTGGTATTAACCTCAATCACCTGTCTGAGGTGGTGTTTGTCAGACATCACCACTGTGAAATTACTCTTTCCCTGTCTTTCCATATTGTGCTCTTCAGGAGGACATTACTATGCACAGCCCACACTTACAGCATGGGGAGTTTTGCTGCCCTTCACTGAAGGAACAGTATCTACATAGATTATTTAGAGTTATTCTAGATGGGAGACATATTCTCTCTCTCTCTCTCTCTCTCTCTCTCTCTCTCTTTCCATCATGTATTTTATCAGTATGGACTCATGACTATTTTATTTATTTATTTACTTATTTATTATTTAATATTTATTGTATTTTTCCATTACCATTTTATACTTTGAGTTATAATTCAGTGCTACTTATTTTCTTATTGTTTCATCTTTGGAAACAATTTCAGTTGGCTCCTGTGTGTTTTTGACACACCCCTCTCATTGTGGGATTTTTTTTAGCAGACTTTACTTTCTGGCACAACAGGGTGCCTCAAGTTCATTTTGTATGTTCCTTGCTCCAGTCCTTAAAACCAGCCATCTCTTGAGAATGGTAATAGAAAACAAGATCTGAGCACTGAAATGTTACTGAGATGTTAAAGATTCTAGGCCCTCTCTGCTGACAGAACAAAGAAATACATGTGTGCATACTAACATGCATATTTCTATATGTTTATAACTATATATATTTGTCTCTCTATATATACACATATGTATCTATATTAAGTTAGACATTGGTTCATACTGATTACTTCAACACTCATCCATTATCTCAGGAATCATCCTAGACTTCTACCATAGCTTTTCTATAATCTCTTACTCCAACAGTGAGATACCTGGCTTCCATCATGTGCTTTCATTTAATTTACGTAATCCATCTACTTATTTGTTAAATTTCAGTATATATTATGGTGGTTTCAGAATTTTTCACCAGAACTCTCCCAGTAAACAATTTTGTCAATGAGAGTACAGTGCTTATATGCAGTTACTTTGCCTTTAGTCTTACAGAATCCACTCATTTTCAAAATTTCTTAGCCAGCGTATCTTTCCCTACTTCTTTTAGTGAGGTTGTTTATATATTTATAAAATAGTTAGGTTATTGTGTTATAGTTTGCATTTTATCCCAGGATCCCACAACCTTCTAAATAATTTTTTTTTAATTGTATATATTAGCCCTGGCTGGCTTAGCTCAGTTGATTGAGCGTGGGCTCTGAACCAAAGCATTGCAGGTTCGATTCCCAGTCCAGGCACATGCCTGAGTTGCAGGCCACGGCCCTCAGCAACTGCACATTGATGTTTCTCTCTCTCTCTCTTTCTCCCTCCCTTCCCTCTCTAAAAATAAATAAATAAAATCTTTAAAAAGTTGTATATATTAAGGTTCACTCTTTGTACTGTAAAGTTCTATGGGTTTTGACAAATACATGATGCTATGTACCCACTATTACAGTATTATACAGAATAGTTCTAACCCCCACCCAAAAACAACCCCTGTGCTTTACCTATTTGATTCTTTCCCAAGCCCCTGAATTTTGGCAACCACTGATCTATGTACTGTTTCTGTAGTGTAATATCATATTAATGGAATCATACAGTATGTAGCATTTTCAGAATGGCTTTTTAAAAAATTTTAATATATTTTATTGATTATATAATTATAGTTGTCTCATTTTTTTTCTCCCTTTTATTCCTTTCCACCCTGTGCCACTTCCCCCACTAGCAATCCCCCGCCTTAGTTCATGTCCATGGGTCAAACATATAAGTTCTTTGACTTCTCCATTTCCTATACTATTCTTAACCTTCCACTGTCTGTTTAGTACCCACCAATTATGCTTCTTATTCCCTGCGCCTTTTCCCTCATTCTTCCCCTGCCCCCTGCCTGCTGATAACCTTCCATGTGATCTCCATTTCTGTGATTATGTTCCTGTTCTAGTTGTTTGTTTACTTTTTTTAGGTTTAGTTGTTGATAGTCATGAGTTTGTTGTCATTTTACTGTTTATATTTTTTATCTTTTTTTCTCTTAGATAAGTCCCTTTAACATTTCATATTATATGGGCTTGGTGATGATGAACTCCTTTAACTTGATCTAATCTGATAAGCACTTTATCTGCCCTTCCACTCTAAATGACACTTTTCTGGATAGAGTTATCTTGGATGGAGGATCTTGCTTTTCATGACTTTGAATACTTCTTTCCAGTCCCTTCTCACCTGCAAGATTTCTTTTGAGAAATCAAAAGATAGTCTTATGGGAACTCCTTCGTAGGTAACTGTCTCCTCTTTTCTTGCTGCTTTTAAGATTCTCTCCTTATCTATAATCTTGGATAATGTAATCATGATGTGATTTAGTGTGTACCTCCTTGGGCCCAACTTCTTTGGGACTCTCTGAGCTTCCTGGACTTCTTGGAAGTATATTTCCTTTGCCAGATTAGGGAAGTTCTCCTTCATTTTTTGTTCAGATAGGTTTTCAACTTCTTGCTCTTCCTCTTCTCCTTCTTGCACATCTGTGATTTGGATGTTGGAATGTTTAAAGATGTCCCAGAGGTTCCTAAGCCTCTGCTCATTTTTTTGAATTCTTGTTTCTTCATTCTATTCTGGTTGAATATTTATTTCTTCCTTCTGCTCCAAACTACTAATGTGAGTCCCAGTTTCCTTCTCTTTCCTGTTGGTTCCCTGTACATTTTCCTTTATTTCACTTTTCATAGCCTTCACTTTTTCTTCTACTTTGCCACCATACTCAACCATTTTTGTGAACATCCTGATTACCAGTGTTTCGAACTCTGCATCTTATAGGTTGGCTATCTCTTCATTACTTAGTTGTATTTTTTCTGGAGCTTTGATCTGTCATTTGGGCCATATTTTTTTTTATCTTGGCATGCTTATTATATTGTAAAGGGAGCAGACTTAGGTATTCACTAGGGCCGGGCAACCCACATTGCTGAAGTCAGCTAAATAAAAGAATGGTTTCTTTTATTTAGCAATATGCACTTAAGACATGCCCCCATGTCTTTGCCTGGCTTGATAAGGCATTTCTTTAATCATTGAATAATAATCCATGTTTTATAACTGAATAATTATACCACAATTTGTTTATTCATTCACCTATGAAGTGGATCTTGGTTGCTTCCAGTTTTTGGCAATTTGAATAAAATTTCTACAATCATTCACATAAGTTTTTTCTGTGGACATAAATTTTCAAATCAGTTAGGACTCTAGGAGTTTGATTGCTGCATTGTATGGTAAGGTTATGTTTAGCTTGGTGGGAAACTGCCAAACTGTCTTCCACAGTGACTATGACATTTTGAATTCCCACCATCAATGCAAGAGTATTCCTGTTGCTCCAGTCTTCACCAGCAATTCATGTTGTCAATTTTTTAGATTTTAGCCATTCTCAGATCTATATAGTGATATTTTATTGTTGTTTTAGTTTTCATTTCCCTAATGATATGTGATATTGAACATCCTTTTAAAAAAATATTTTACTTATTTATTTATCTTTATAGAGAGGAGAAGGGAGGAAGAAAGAAAGGGAAAGAAGCAGCAATATGTGGTTGCCTCTCATACGCCCCCAACTGAGGACTTGGCCCACAACCAAGACATGTACCTTGACTTGGAATTGAACTGGTGACCCTTTGGTTTGTAGGCTGGCGCTCAATTTGCTGAGCCACACCAGCCAGAGCAAGCAGCCTTTAGTGTGCTTATTTGCCATCTGTATATCTTGTTTGGTGAGAAGTCTCTTCAGATCTTTTGGTCATTTTTTAATTGAGCAGTGGGTATTGTTTGTGGGCCTCAGCTTGTACTTTTTTTCCTTTCTTTTTTTAGTCTTTGAGTGAGGAGATGGCCACCAGGCCTGGCATTTGTATTCCGATACCAGTGTAGGATCCTCTTGCCCTCACCTCACCATGTACCTAGGGACCAGAGGAATCTCCTTGGCTGTTAGAGGACATGTGATCTTCTGCCTGGTTCTATAATATGTGAACATAAATTACTGCTGATAGTTTGAATCCATCTGTAGTTTTCTCTTGTCTACTTTTATTTATGAAAATAGGTGGGAGGGGATAATGCGGGGGAAGGGTCATCAAGGAACATGTTTGAAGGACACATGGACAAAGCCAAAGTGGGGTAGGATCGAGGGTGGGAAGTGAGGATGGCTGGGATTGAGGGGAGTGTTGTGGGGGGAAATGGAGACAACTGTACTTGAACAACACTAAAAAAAAAAAAAGAGAGAAAAAGAATAAACTAACAACTAGGAAAAGAAAAAGAAAAACCTTCAGAATTTACCATTCTATTGGCACTTTCTGTCTTCTCTGCTCCTTTCTCTTACAGCCAGCACATTGGAGGAGCAGTCAATGCACCTGGCCTAATTTTTACTTTTGGCTGTACTGAATTACTTGGAATTATAGTGTAACAGGTGACAAAGAAAGTTAGTGATGCTTGAGATGGAGGATGTTGCAGTGATTGCTTTAGAAAATAGGGATCTCAGTAAGAGAGTGACTGCCAGCTTCCACAAATACCCTGAATCTCTAAGGTCAGCAACATAATGGAAAAGAGAGAAAAATCTCACTAACTGTAACACCTCCTGTTATTAATCTCTTAAAATAAGCCCAGCCCTTTGCTAAGCATTTTCCATATATTATGATATTTAATTCTGAAAGCAACCCTCTTAGATAGGAATAATTAGCATTGATTCACAGATAAGGAAACATAAAACTTAGGGAAATAGTTGAGAACACACTTTTATTAAGAAACAGAGCTAAGATCCAAACTCAGGGCAGTCTGACTCCAAAACCCAAGCTGCCAGCCATCATTTTCTTCCTTCTTGTCATATCCACATTTGTGCTTCACTCCATGAGGATTCCTCTCTGGAGTCTGGAAGATGGTGATTCATAGTCATATTTCTAGTTCTGTGATAATTTTACATCTCAGTGATTAAGAAATTCAATTAATGATTAAGTCAAGTGAACCATGACTTGCTTACTAGCTGCCATCTTTATCTCTACAATTGATATTAGAAAAATGAAATTATAAAACCAGACTTCAGCATCTAAATTACAATCCACATTTTTTAGTTACAAAGCACCTCACTGCTATGCTTTATTTCAATAAACAAAGATACTGTAAATATTTTCAATTGCTATAGCACCTTTTATCTGAAAACTTTACTATCTCTATGCCACTCATAAATCATCAAACCATTTTTAGAAGCAGGAGAATTACTTCATAAATGACTCTTATAAAATTTGAAGTTAAAGAGATTGAATTCTCTGATATTTTAAAATCTGTCTATATGTATAAGTAGAAAAAAAAAACAAGCAGTAATTTTCTTCCAAAATAGGAATGAAGCTTAAATGTCTTAGGTCCTTTTAAGTGCCTCTTCTTTTCTTCTGTCTTATGTCCTAAGTCCATTAAAGAAAATTTTTAAGTTTAAAAATCTATGTCTGTAAGTATGTCACTTGGGGCAAATATAGTATTAACTTCCGCCAACGGGACTGTTTATGTTTCACCGGTGTGGTCACCCTGGTGCAGGACTTGTCTTCTCAGACTTGGATCATTACAGTACTCTGCCAACAGTATACTTTTCTCTGGTGTCTTTTCCTTTTCTTCCAAACATAGATGTGTGTAGCATTATGCTATTAATTGTGTTAATAAGACGAAAGTATTCAAAGAAATGTTTGTTCTCGTTTCCTTATCTATAACTAGAGCCCCTTTCCCCCAAACTACTAGGAGAATGGTAGATGTAGAATCTACCATTTTTGAAACAAGTTTTGTCTTTCCCTGGTTTTGTCTATCTTATCATGTGTTTTCTGTGCCTGGAATGTACTTCATGTTTTTTCTTTTCCTTGAGGAACTGCTGTAATAGTACTTACAGAGCCCAACTGCACACATTACTTAGCATAGGATCTGGCACAAAGATTTCCATAATGAAATTATTTGAGTACCACCCTCTCTTCATGGAGCTTAGAGCACGTCTGGACAGAGTACTTATTTGTTAGTCTTCAAAGTTGATTAATCAGGCTCTATCCCTTCTGGCATGGCAACATATGTGAGTGAGCATACAGTCACCTACCCAACTGGGTGGCAACCTTCTGACTCAGTGACCCACTTTCCTAGAAACCTCTAATCCCCTGCAAACCATCTACACAAAGGATGGTGGTTCAGATATAGGAGAAGCTGCTGTTGCTGCTGTTTGTGATACCTCTCAATCTCTAGAGGGCTCAGCTTAGAACTTTGGAATGTACTTCATTTTATACATTCACCTGAAAGCATCAGTTCTTTCCTTGTTCAGCCTTGCTGCTGAAGATGTGAAGACCTTTGTGTGGTCTGATGGTTCAGCCCCATTATTTCCTAAGCTAAGATCCTGGGTAGGGTGGGCCATAAAATAATATATCCCTCATCCTAATGGTATATGTGTGGTAACTCACAGGTATGCATGCCCACTAAGCCATAGACTTTTCGTAACTCTTACTAAATTTCTCCAATATGCAAAAATTGGGATTCTGTGTAGGTTTCTTTACAGCACTACAGTTGTTCCATATTTAGGAATGTATCCTAGCTTTGGGCTCCAGTCCTCTTAACTGGGATCCTGAGGCTTTCTAAGGCTTGATATTTCCTGTCCTAGAGTGCTATCACCACCTGTCTAGGGTCTTAATCTGCAAAAATTAAGTGATAAACTTTATGACCAGGTCAATTTCTTGCCCAGGTCTCCCTGGTTATTCTCTCAGTCAGGGCACTGAAAATGGAGATCCAATCTTGCTTCATAGCTATATTCAAGGGCAACGGACAATTGATCGCTGAAGGTTAGCTCAAGTGTTTCCTCTTCTAGAACTCCTCCTTCAAGTTCAAGTTCATGTATGTCCTGTGAACTCTTTCATTCAAAATGTCTAGAATGTACCAGGCACTTGGGATTCAGCAGAGCAAAACACAACAAAACAAGAATATATAAAACCTTTGTCCTCATGGAGTTTTTATTTACATGGATGATTGTATTTTCAGATTGCCTTTTATTAGTCACTTGCAAATACTGTAATAAAAGAGCAGGATACTCTTAAATTATCTTGTTCAGGTTCACCTGTAGTGGGTTGAGTGGTGGATGCCCAGAACCTATGAATGTGACTTTATTTGGAAAAAGGGTCTTTACAGATGTAATTAGGGATCTCAAGATGAGATCATCCTGCATTATCTGGTTAGTTTCTAAATCCAAAGAAAAGTATCCTTGTAAGAGATGGAAGAGAAGACACAGACACAGAGAAGAAAGCCGTGTGAAGATGGAAGCAGAAATGGAAGTGATGCAGCCACACACCAAGGAACAATGAAGCTATGAGAGCATCTTGGAAGGGGCACAGAAGGATGGTCTCCCAGAGCCTTTGGAAGGAGCGCAGCTCTGCTAATCCTTGATTTTGGAATTCTGGCCTCCAGAATTGTGAGAGAGTAAATTTTTGTTGTTTTTGGCCCCCAAGTTTGTGGTAACTTGTTAAGACAGCCACAAAAACTAATATATCACTGTACTTTGCAGCTGATTGGGGCTGGTTAAAATCTTAGAACTTATAACTATTGTAGGAAAAAGATTGCAGTGTCCCTTTTTATCCCTCTTCTTCAACATGTAATTGAATATAAAAGCTAGTCTAAATTGAAAACCCCAAATATGCATGCTGTAATTAAAATGGTTTCTTTTCAGCCTTTCTGTTCTTTAAAACAATTTTTTTGTACTTACTGATTTTAGAGAAAGAGAAAGCCATTAATTTGTTTTCCCACTTATTTATGTATTGATTGGTTGATTCTTGATTCCTGTATGTGCCCTGACCAGGGACTGGGCCCGCAACCATGGCATATTGGGATGGTGCTCTAATCAGCTGAGCTAGTTGTCCAGAGATCCCTTTCAGCTTTCCTGCTTGTAAAATTCTGAAGAGTTCATAAAGTAGGATTTGTTCTTTTTTTGTTTTATCTGTATAACAAAAATAATAAGCCACTGCATAAGGTTATTGTGGGGATAAAAGGATACAATATGTGAAAATACCTAACACGGTGCTCATCACAGCACTCGTTACTGTGCTTTACTTTATTTTAGGACTGGTGATGGGGCGGTAGCAAGGGTATAATGAAGATTTGAAATGTACTTTGATTTGTTTCTCAGCTCTCTCTACTCACTCAGTGGTTCCAGGGAAGTGAAGTAGAGACATAGTCAGTTCAGATAATTTGAATTAACATAGCTGTACAGATTATTGTGCAGGTATTGTTCTACCATACAACTGGCACTTGGTGAGTCTCACAAATCTCACAACACTGCATTTTTGTACTTTTTTTTTCACTCTCCAGATGAGGTCATTTGTGCCTTTCTAATTGGGATGTTGTAGAGTCATGAGGCAAGATGTAGTTGCGTTTGACTCCCAATAAACAAATCACAAAATAATTTTCTTTGAGCAGATGAGAGAAAAATAAGCAGACCTTTCTCTTTGAAGATGTTTCTGGGTTGATAACTGGCTGATTGAGTGGCTGTGAGCCATCCATGTGCTTTAAGCATTTCTTCCAAATGAGAATGAAATGACATAATTTCCTTGGAAAATTTTTCACACTGTCAATTATATCTTACCTACTGGAGTGACTAACCAGATAGACTCCATTGACAATATGTAAAAGAAGCATCTTAAGGGCCACCGTATTATCCCCAGGGCTTTCATCACTTATAATACTTCCTCAAGAATATAAAATCATCCCCCCAAATTTTACTTTTTTCAAAACTACAACATTTTTTAACCTTTCTCACACAGCTTCTCCCTAGAAAATTCCTTTTAGCTGAAGCCACACTTTCATACTTTACTCTGGCTTGTGTGTGTGTGTGTGTGTGTGTGTGTGCGTGAGCACGCGCAAACAGTTTTCCTTATATTCATTTGAGAATGGGGAAAATAATAATAAGGTTGGTTATAAAGTTATTTCCTGGATTGACTTCTAATTCAATTTGATCAAAGAGACTAGGATTGTGATCATTAACATGCATGTACGTCTGCCTTATTCCTAGGCAAATGCTGTACATTTTTTAAATACTCCAGCAAATTCTTCATGTTCAGTATCCTATATTCTAAGTTAAGCATGAGCTCAACCTCAGAATTTAGCAACTGATAGGGTCATTTATACTTATTGTTTATAGCCATCCTCTGTTTTGATTGACTGGTGCACATGTTAGATATTTGGACAATAACCTTGTTTAACAGCCATACTTTAACACTGATATGTGGAGTAAGTGGTTACAGAAGTACATGAAGTGTTTAGAAAGCCCCACAGTGTTTGGAAAACATTTTACTTTCTATAATGTGATGAGTCAAATCTCAGTCTTTGGAAGTAGTGGGAAAACTGATGGACAGTGTTATGCCATACAACCATTTAGGTTTGTTTCTCCATTTAATGTAAATGATAGGTTTTACGAGGGGCAATGAGCCATGGGCCCTGAGTATCTCCACATATTCTTGCTGGGCATGTCAAGAATGCAAGGCTCTTACTACTCTTAACTATTCCATGCATCAAAGTTGTGTTTGCTGCAAGCAACATCAAGAGATCTGGTACTGTCTTCAAAATAAAGGCCAGGCTTTCTGCCACTTACTACACAGGTGATAAATCCCTAATCTCAGTATTTCTTTCATCTAAATGCAGCCCGCTTTGTTTGCAGGCATCTATTAGGAGCCCTTTCTGTTACCCTTATGAAACTTGGGGCACATGGGGATCCAAAGCAAGTGACTGTGAAGCCAGAGGCTGCTGCTTCCACCATGAGCAACGAAGTCCTTTGTTTCTGACCCTGGGGTCTCATGCCTTTTCTCAATATCCATGAAATAGTAACAGAATTATTTATTAGTTTGTGAGTAGGGTAAATTCTCAAGACCTTATACAGTTCCTGACACTTTAAAAATATTTCTATTTATGCCCATAAAATAAGTCCTTTAATGGTTATATTATTTCAATTAATGATCATGACCAGCATAGAACCTTGTTTTTTAGTTCTGACTTTACCACTAAGTGAATGGTCTTGAGTAAATTTGTTATTCCTCTAGGACTCTGTTTATCTGTAAAATGAAGAGGTTCAACTATATCAGTGGTTTTTCAACTGCTCTAGGGAATGCTTGACCCATCATTTCAAGGGCCCTCTCATTAGGCCCTGGTTGGGGCTGTTGAATATAATTTGAGGCAATGATACATGACAATATCATATGATACGTGTCATGTTAACCGGCCTTGTTTCCTACCCTCAGCAAGGCCACTTGCTATGCTGTATTTTCTGTCTAATCAGTGCCTTTTTACATTTTTTTTTGCTGCCTTTTCCTTATAGACTAAAATGGTTTCATTATGATCCCTTTCTAATGAATTCCTAAGTATTGGGGATGGAAATGTGGAATAAAGGCTTGATATAGAAAAGAATGAAAAGAGAAAGAAAAGGGTGTGGGGAGAATGTATATCTACATAGTAAAAAGCACATGTCAGGAAATAAAATTAAATATAAATAATAGTGGTTACTTCTGGTTGCTTATTTTTATTTTAGTATTATACTTCTTTGTATTTCAACTTCTCTGTAATAATCACACATTACTCTTATAGTTGGAAAAACTTCATTAAGTAAAGCTTTAAAATGAGAAAGAATAAAAGATATGTCAAGGTCAAAGTGTGGAAGACCATGTTAAGAAGTGTTAGGATTTCATGCTAGAGACGATGGGAATCCATTGGTGATTTTTAAGCATTATATATTTGATCAGAGAGAGTTTTAGTTCAGATTTTTGAAGGATCCAGCTGGTATGTAGGGAGGTATTGCCCTGGCTGGGATGGTGGACTTAAACAGAAGTCCATTCTTTCAAATCTGAAAGCCACAGAAGTGCAGGCCCTCTGATAGGTGCTTGCCACATATTTTCACTTAGGTGAGCACTTCTTTGTCCTATTCAAGTGAGCTGCCCTTTTCTTCAGCATCATTTAAAGGTCAGCTAGAGAGCTTGTTGAATTTGTCAACCTCCACTGCCTCTGAATTTCTGGTAATCTGAGGGTTTCTGAATTGAGTAGCTTTCTTTTTAAAGACTGAGTTTGATTTTATGTGATTGATTATACTAATTTGCAGTGGCATACTACTATAGTGCAATGAGATACTATTCAAATAAGCATGGAATATTTCAATATTTTTTTCTAGACATAAATGTTGGGGGTTGGGATGTCACATGATCCTGTAACCATTTACTAAAAATAATTTGAGTAAAAAGAATATAGAGCCCTGGCTGGTGTGGGTCAGTGGATTGAGCATGGGCCTGTGAACCACGGGTTGCAGGATTGATTCCCGTCAGGGCACATGCCTGGGTTTCAGGCCAGGTCCCTAGTCGGGGGTGTGTGAGAGGCAACCACACATTGATGTTTCTCTCCCTTTCTTTCTCCCTCCCTTCCCCTGTCTCTAAAAATAAATAAAAACTAAAAATAATAATAATAATAAAGAGGGGCTTCATCAAGAAGTGCTCTTAGGCACATTAAATAACATGACTGTTAATACCAGAACATGAAGGGAATTGTGAATCAAACTAAGTACTTCTTAGTTCTCTTCAGTTTCATTCAATCACAAATTTAGGGGATTCAAGGTATATGCTAAGGTGGTATGCTCTTGGCAACACTATGAAACTGAATCACCAAGTTTCTACTTGGGTGTCATTGGCTTCAGTCTTTGGGGTTTAAAAGCACACAACTGTACTCTGCGATTCATAACTGTTCTGCATTTTCAGCAAGCATTGTCCAAAAGAAATTTCCTGTCTGCTGATTGCATATCCTGTTGTTGTCATCTTACTAAAACATGAGATGATTTAAGCTTCGAAGTTGTTATTGTTTTAAGTGGAGCTGCTGCCCAGCACTTCCAGGGACATTGCCAGGTGTATAAGGAGGTTGTCTATGCAATTCACAGTGAACGGTGGAGCTGTAACCTGGTAGGCTTGATCACTACAGGCAACCTGCCTCAATAATTCAGATGCAGATAGTGTAAAGTTGCTTTTATTGTCCAGACCAATGCAGCAAATTATTTCAGCTCCTTCACTTGATTTACATAATTTCAGACTTAACTTAAGTAATTGACTTGAACAAATCCACAAGAGACTAATGTATGAACACAAATGCTGATTAAGAATTTACAATGGAACTACAGTTCATGCTAGTATATTCTCTCTTGGTAAGATGATCTATATGTGAAACTAAATACTAAAATCAGAAGATTTGCTAATGGTAACATCTGAGCAAGAGCAGTCAGTTGCTTTAATCAGTAGTGGTCTCAGCTGTAGGAATAAAACTGCCTAGTGATAGATCCAGGATTTGAATTCAGAAAACATGACCACAGAGCTGCCTAACCATTGTAGCATATTGTTTGGGACATGTTTTTTCTTTATTGGTGTTAGTCTTGCTTTCAGAATTCTGTTTATTTTATGAACCTTAATTGACTCAAGCATTTACTAAATCTGCCTTCGAGATTTGCAGTTTTAGAAAATCCTGAATCATGTCTTCAAATGGCGATCCTGTTCATTGGGATAGTTCCATATTTCAGTTCTCAGACATGAAGGCTGTTTGTGAGATCTGAGGGCCCTTGACTTCAGTCCTGGGCACTAAAAAGAGATGGCCTGAGGGTTTCAGAGCTCAGTCAGTAAAGACTATAGAAGTTCATGAGAGAGGGACATCGGTGTGGGCCAGGATATGGAAGTGTGGGGATAGGATTTGGGCCTTCACAGCTGGCATTCTGAAATACAGGAAGAGAACCCTGGAGACTGTGACAGAATCCATTTGCCTGGATGAAAAGTTATTGCTGCAGAGAAATACAGATAAAGCTGGAAATTAACTTTGGGGTCAGATTCTTAAATACCATAATAATGAGTATGGTTGTTTTTAGCAGGTACTGGAGACCCTTGAGAGCTTCAATTTAGAGGAACAACATGGTTAGTCCATGGCTTGAAAAGAATAAATCTCATATCATTTTGTAGAAGGAAGGGATGGAGAATTAAAACAGAGACCAGATGGGACTATAATGGTAATCCACATGGAGGTGAGATTGAAATGGGCCCAAAGAAAGATGATAGAAACTGTATTAGTTTCTTATTGCTGCTGTAACAACTTGGCACAAACAGTGGCTAAACAAACACAAATTTATTTTCTTACAATTCAGAAGTCAGAAGTCTAAGATAAAGATGCTATTCCTTCTGGAGACTTTAGTAGGACAATCTGTTTCTTTGTGTCTTCCACCTTCAAGAAGCCATGTGTATTCCTTGGCCAATGGCCTCTTGACTACATCTTCAAAGTATGTCACCCCAATCTCTGATTCCTCTGTCCCATCTCTTCCTCCAGCCTCAAATCTTCTTGCCTCCCTATTTAAAGACCCTTCTGATGACATTGGCCCACCTGAATAATCCAGGATCATTATTCCATCTCAAGATCCTTTACTTAATCACCTCTGTACTCTTTTATCCTGCATAAATAACATGTTTGCGGGTTCTGGGGGCTGGGATTGCAGCATCTGATTGCAGCCAGGCACTGAGCTCCCAAGGAGCATGTTAACTTATATCCAAAACATATCTTGCTTTTTTGCCACTTGCAATTCTGCTTTTTTTTTTTTGCCTAAAATTTTGTTCCTCGCTATTGAAAGTTTTAAATCGCAGCTCAAATGCTTTCATTTTCCAGGATTCTTCTGCTATCCACCTTCCCTCCTTTTGAGACAGAATTAAGGAAGAATTCTCTATCTTACTTATATATTTTATATCATTCCTGCTTTTTCAGCAAAAAACCTTTTTATTTTAAAATAATTTTAGATGCAACAAAATTGCAAAAATCATACAAAGAATTGTGTTCACTGTTCACCTAGCTTCCCTGTAACTTAAATTACTTAAATAGCTGTAGCATAATGATGAGTACCCGGAAATTAACATTGTAAGACTGCCATTAACTAATCTACAGACTTTATTGAAATTCCAATAATTGTCCCACTAATGTTCTTTATCTGGTCCTTTATCTGGCATGCTTCTTTAATTTTCTCTGATCAGAGACAGCTCCCAGACTTTGATTTTCATGACCTTGACACTTTTCAGAGGCTGGACAGTTTTGTAGAATTCTCTTTTTTTTTTTTAAATGGCTTTGTCTGATGTTTTCTTATGATTTGATTCAGATTATATATTTAGGGCAAGAATATCACAAAGGTTATGTGCCCTTTAAGAGGTAAATGATGTTGGTATGTCTCATTACTGATGATGGTTAACCAGTATTTTAAAATAGTATCTGCTAGGTCTCCTCTTGCTCTTAACATATTGAGCCTTGTATTCTACATAGTTTTGTCATGGCACTTTAGGACTGAAGAGGATCAAAGAAATAGTTTGTCAGTAATATTGAAAGTAACAATATCAAGTAATAGACAAGTAGTACTTATTATGTGCTGAGAAGTACATGTTACTTCACTTGCTCCTCAAAATGCCTTTATAGACACTTTATCAGCTCCATTTTACATTTTGAGAGAGAACATTCCTTGTTGCCAAGTAACTGCCTTGGAGTGGGAATACAACTTTGCTCATTTTTTTATGGCACATAGAGCCTAGCACAGTGCTTTACATGAAGGGGCCGTAAATGCTTGTTAAATTGATGTAAATTGAAGTTAAATAGGGAAGGCAGAGTGTTAAGACTGTCTAACTAATTACATCTGTCAACACAGGAAAAGAGTCCTGAAGTGTTGAATTGGGGGAGGAGAATACATAAAGGTAATGACTTATTTTCAAAAACCAAAGGTAAGAAAAAAAGATGAAGTTTTTGTTAACCACAGTGAGTTAGGAGCAAAGACTTAGGAAGCACTCACATTCAGGGTATTCGGTAGAAGAAAAATTAGTGAAGAGGGAGTGACTTGTAAACAAGGCAGGCAGAACAAGCAAGGTGGTATATGTAGGGTTGTAGTTAGCCAACTTTCAAACCTGGGATAAAGAAAATTAACTGGAGATATGCATGGGGCCATGATGAAATGCCACTGGATATTTTTGGGGAACTAAAAACATGTTGTAAAAAATTATTATGTATTTTTTTAATTTAGCCAACACATTGTTCCAGAGTAATGGGAGAGAAAAATGTCAAGATAAGTCAGAAGAATGGATAACTCAGAACACATAGAATTGACTATAAAACACATTGTATATGATTCCTGAGGCAGCACATTTCCTTTCAGTATTTGCTAAATTTATATGAAGAATAGCTTTTATTTCTTAACACAAAACCTGAGTGGTAGAAGAAAAAGAAAACCGGAATTTGAAAAGTGGTCACATGTTTATACTTGTGGGCTTATTATAAATAAAAGGCTGCTTCACATTGTTCTAAATGTAAACCCCTTCTGGCTTTATGTAGCTTCCCATTTTATACCAAGCGAGATCAGACCATTGGACCAGAACTCAGATATGGATTCAGTGCAGCAAGAAAATTCATTCAGGCCCTTTGTGCCTCAGCTTTCTCACCTGAAAGTGACGAGGTTGAACAGATTTGCCCTGTGGAGCTAAACATGTAGATGGTTCTGTTTGGGGGAGGGATGCTAACTAAACTGGTTTGAATTTCATGCAGATTATATGGACTAGTTATTTGACATGTGTAACTGCTTCCTTAAAAGCAGATTTACTAGAGTAAAATATAAGTGGAGAAATTCACTGCCAGTGGTATGTACCATGGTAATTGTGGAATTAACAATTACAAGAATAGCTTTTTATTTAAAACCAGCTTGGCATTTTTCATTCGTTTGGTGTTTTCTCTGCGGTATAGAGGATGGCCCTTGCCAATTAGTTCTCACTTCCTAAGTCCCTGGAGGAGCTGCTTCTGTGTGAGAGCCCAAGGCAGGGGGAAGAAGGATATTGAAGCTGGAGTGCCCAGTGCTCCCTCAAGATGGAATGGAGATGGGAACTGAAGGGGGATACCCTGACAAAGGAGTGAAATTAGTTTGGATTGGGACCCCTGGAGATTCGACAGAGTTAAATAGTCTAACAGTAGGAGGCTTATTTTGCAGTTAGAAGTAGTTTTTTTATTTTATTTTATTTTTCTGAAAGCAGAGTCACTGAAACATTCTTTCTTCCATGGCAATCGGTTTGGAGTCCTTATTCTTGCCTTTCCCCTCTTTAACTTCATTTTTCTCCCCCCCCCCGCCCCCCCCCCGCCTTCTCGCTCTCCCTTTCTCTCTTCTTAGCAGTCCTTTCATGAGTGGATTAATTTGTTTACCAGGCAAGGGGAGAATGAGAGTTTGCATACTAGTAAGAACAGGCTTCCTTTCCCAGTGCACTGTAACACTGAACACACTGAACTCATCTCTCTGCTTGATGGAGGCTATAAGCAACAAAAATGACATTTAATCCTAAAACAAAAGGAAAGGTTCTGAGATCTTTAGAAATCTAAAGCAATCAAAATCCTGCTGTAGTGAGGAGAGGAGAGTATGTGTTTGTGTGTGTGTATGTTGACCCTAGCCCCATGTGGCTGTCCTGGGCAGTCTCTGAAGTGGAGACAGACAATGAGGCTCTGATGCCCAGGTGATCGAGGGTGGGAGGAAGCACACAGGAGCCCTGATGTAGCCACAAGTTACCTAAATGTATTTCCCAAGGGGGAGATAGCCTGAATGGAATGTATTTTTCAAACAGTGCAATTTTGGTACTGCCAAGTTCATATTCCCATGTAAGAGTCTGGAGTCGAAGTTTCATCACCTCAATTCTTACCTAAGATGTTTCCTATTGGTGTAGTCCTGAGCAAGCTACTTAACCCCTCTGCATCTTGCTTCCTAAAATATGATGGGCACACTCATATTTCTCACATTTTTTTGAGGGGCACAAAAAGAACATCTTTGTGATAGCTCTTAGCTGTGCGATATTGGGTACAACTTTGAGTATTAAATTGCCCATCTGTAAAATGAAATAGTGATACTTGTAGAGTTATTGTGAAGGTTTGATTGGTAACAGAAACTGGCATAGGACAATGTTCAATAGGGTGCTGATTATCTTGAATATCTGGGAAATAATAACAACTTGTTTGTATTATTGACTTTTGATACTAGCCTAAAAGCACAGTTAAGGATTTAAATTTGCTGAAAACCACAATGTCTTCCAGAGTAAAATGGAAGAGCATTTTATATGATTTGCTGTGTTTTAAATGATCAATTGACCATTGATATAGCTAACTTGGAGTTGACTTTGTATATGCAAGTGAGCAGCAGAAAAAAAAGTATGCAATTATAGGATCACATCCAGGAACGTAATCAACTGGTGCCATGTGGACACCATCCAGTTAGAGTGGACGCCAATCACAGAGCTGGAGCAGAAGCTCAGAGATCCCCTACTATGTGACACATCAGACTTAACCTTTGAACTACTGAACTACAGGGAGTTTGGAGGGTCTGGGACAGGATCTAGTCCTTGAAGGGGCTGGGGGCAGTAACTGTGTACTAACTCGAGTGAAAGTATTTTGATGCTTCAGAAAGTGGAGGGCTGAACCAGTGCAGAGTATTGATGCTTATCTTAAAACTCCACAACAATCTCATGCAAACAAACAAAAATATAATTATACTACCTGTTTTCCTGAAAACACTAACTCTCAACCCATTGTAATATTGTTTGGCAAGTTTCTGAATGGTTTTTCAAGTAACAGAACCTTATTTTTTAGGTAAGACAACAGAATGGGGGCCAAGCAAGGAAACCCTCTTAGCTGGGACTCCAGCTCAGAATAGGCATGGAACAGGTGGCTTGTGCTAAAAATGTACCCTACTCTTGACATGTTTTCATTAATGAGACATCAGTTTTTATAAGTTGTGCTGTGGAGTCTGGGTCTATCAATCATTCTACTTCAGAGGGGTTTATTTTGTCACTTATGGTGAAGACCTGGAAATTGGATCAGGATGTGAGGGGACAAAAAAGACTACTTTGAGGGCCAGTTTACTTTGGAAAGGTCAGACTTGGTGGAGCACTGCATTAGGGCATTTGGACATCCATTATATACTCCTGGAGTTAGTTCCTATCTAGGAGTTAGGGGAGAGGATTCCCAAGAAGCAGGGGACACCATGCCCTTTTCCCTGGTGGCTGAACCTTTCTACACATACCATGCTTGGGCATGTGTAGCATCAGATGCTAAATGGGCTCCAGCATGAAACAGAAACTGGTCAAGTGGGACTGCACTGTCTGCAAACACAGAAGAAAAAATGGAATTGAAAGGTAGCCAAGTATGATTTTCTGCTAATTGTGAAGACAATTATGAGCACACCTATGGCATTTTATGGCCAGAAACTTGGATTTGGGGAAAGCTCCTGCTGGGTGAGGCAGAAGACAGAGTCACATAGCGTTCTAGGCTTGTTTCAATAGGGAGTCTTTTGGAAGATAGTTGATAGCTGACACATCAATATTAATTTCTGAACCAATGAGATTCTACTTGGAGAGCAGGCTTGCATGAGGAAACCTTGCTCAGCAAGAGACAACTGCGAGGATTATAGCTCAAGGCACAAAGCTTCCAGCTGAAGTCATTAGTAAATATAGCTACTAGTTCAATTTTACAACTGAAGTAATTGTCGTTAATACTGTTTTTACTTTTACTCTTTTTCTTTATCCAGAATTCCTAAAGTACAGGATATTCTAGTTAACAGGATTTTTAAGGAATTGTCTTTAGTACCATACAGAAAGCAAAAATAACTAAAAATTAAAATGTAATAAAATAGAATAGTCCCCCACCCCTTACCCATGGAGGGATCAGTTTTGAGACTCCCAGTGGATTCCTGAAACTGAGGATAGTACCAAACCCTATATGTACTATGTTTTTTCCCACACACACATACCTATGATAAAGTTTGATTTATAAATTAAGCACAGTAAGAGATTAACAATAATAACTAATAAGAAAATAAGACAATTATAATAATACTGTATGAAAAGTTATGTGAGTGTGGTCTCTTTCTGATAACTAAGATAACTGTTAAGTGACTAATGGGTGAGTAGCATACACAGCATGGGTACACTGGACAAAGGGATGATTCCCATCTTGGATGGGATGGAGAGGGATAGCAAGACGCATTACCATTCTACTCAGCATGGTGTGCAGTTGGAAACTTTTTAATTGTTTATTTCTGAAATTTTCCATTTAATATTTTTGGACCATTGTTGACTACATGTAGATATCTGAAACCATAGAAAGCAAAACCATGGATAGGTAGGGGGGACTACTGTATACTGAATAGTCCAATAGTCGTTTTGTGATTTAAGAAGCACTTGAGGAACTCAAATTGCCTAAATCTCATCAAAGGTACCAATCCAGGATAATATCAAATATTTGTCTTAATCTGATGTCAATATAGGACTATACTTGAGGAATTGAATTAGTTTTTAAATAGTTTTTAGCTAGAATTTTGTTTCAATTTTCTCAAACCTACAATGCAAACTGTGTAAAAATAATCAAATTGTATATGCATGTGTACATTGTACATTTATATATACATATCTAGTGTTTTAACATTTATACTGAATGAAAAGTTAATTTTATTTTTTCCAGATATTTTAGTTGTGAGCTTGTTTAACCTGAAAATGGCTTTGAACATGATTTAGGAGACAATATTTTCTGATTTCTTTTACCAGAGTAATTTAAAAAAAAGCAAACAGTAAAGGAGTGTGTCTCATCAGAGCTCAGAGTATAATAAGCTGAGTCCTAAATTTCCATTTAGTGTGAATATGTTTGCTTAGAAGAAATCTGTATCCAAATAATTTAAATGAAGTTTTTTTAATGGAGGTATAATTTACATCCAGAGAAATGTATAGATCATTACTATTATAGTTTGGTGAATTTGGACATTTTTATGTATCTTTGTAATTACCACTTTAATCAACATATAGACTTTACCACTGAAGACATTTCCCTTATGAGCTTTGCCAATCAACCCCTGCCAATTTCTTCACCCCAAGGCAAATACTACTTTGATTCCTATTAATTTAAATTAGCTTTCTGTATCCTAGTATGGCGATTCTGGTAGATTAAAGATGACCGCATTCTTTAACACTCTTTCCATCAGTAGGATGCATGTCCCCTAACTTTAAAGACAGGAGGATTCTGTAAGAGCTTAACTAGTAGAATATGGTAGAAATTATGCTGTGTCATACTTTAAGAGACTCTGAGCTTCAACTTCCTGAAGCTGAGGATAGCTCATTCTGACAAGACAGCTACCATACTGTGAGGAAACCCAAGTAGTCCATAGAAAGATCCATGTGAAAAGAAATGGAGGCCAACATCCAACAGCCCTGGCTGAGTTTACAATCAGCATCCAACACCAGTTTACCAGCTACGTGAGGGAGCTGTCTTAGAAGTGGGCTCACACTCCCTTGGGGCTGCCCCACTGACACTGTTGGGGACCAAGATGTGCCATCCCTGCTGAGCTTTGCCCAAATTGCAGATTTGTGTGGAAAATATCTATTTTTTTCTTTAAACCATTACATTTGGGGATGATCTGTTATACAATACTAGATAACTAGAACAGCTATATAAATTGAATCCTACCATATGTACTTTTAAAATCTGACTTAACTACTTTTTAGATGCATTCATGTCATTTCATGTATTCATAGCATATTCCTTTTTATTGGTCAGTAGAATTCCTTTAAATGAATATGCCACAATTTGTTTATCCTTTGTGATGGCGAAGGATATTTCAATTGTTTCTAGTTTTTACCTATTATAAATAATGTCCGATAGGCTATGAACACTCATGTGCAAGTTTTGTGTGTACATATGTTTTCATATCTCTTGGGTGAATGCCCAGAAGTGGGAATTTGGGGACATATGGCAATCATGTGTTTAACTTCATAAGAAACTGCCAAGTCTTTTCCTGAAGACATTGCACAATTGTATAGTTAATTCTACCAGCAATGTGTTCTTGTTTCTCTACATCCTTTGCTAGTGTCAGTCTTTTAAATTTTAACCATTCTGGTGGGTATATAATAATATATTATTGTTCTTTTAATTTGTATTTTTATGATGAATGTTTTTTTAAAATGTTTATGGTCATTCACTTATAGTTCTCCCCATTTTCCCCTGATAACTCTCCCCCTGCCCTACTCAACCCCACCTTCCACTTTCAATCTTCCCCCCACTCCCCATTGCCCACATCCCTGAGTCCTTTATACATGTTCCTTGACTTGACCCTTCCCCTTATTTCCCCCTCCTCCCTCCCCTCTGGTCACTGTCAATTTGTTCTTTACTTCCATGTCTCTGATTGTTTTTTGTTCCTTTGTTTGTTTTGTTCATTATTTTCCTATTATGGGTGAGATCATATGGTGTTTGTCTTTTACCACCTGGCTTATTTCACTTAGTATGATACTCTTCAGTTCCATCCATGCTGTCATAAAGGGGAGGAGCTCCTTCTTTCTTTCTGCTATATAGTATTCCATTGTGTAAAATGTGCCATAGTTCTTGGATCCACTCATTTACTGATGGGCATTTAGGTTTCTTCCAGCACTTGGCTATTGTAAATAACGCTTCTATGAACATAGAGGTACATAGGTTCTTTTGAATTGTTGATTCAGGATTCTTAGGTTATAATCCCAGCAGTGGAATCACAGGATCTATAGGATCCAAGCTGTTAAAAGTGAGAGTATAAAAGGAATAAGAGAATTTTTTAAATTGTGACAATGGACTCAACATTTTTGGAATTGGGACACCAAAACACATGTTCTGGAAAGATAGAAATTGGTAGAGATTAGGCCATTTGAATGAACATTTTGGATGTAATGCAGTGAGCAATTGTTAATGAAAACTTCAAAGGTATAACTTTGGGATTGGATTGCTAACATAGAAAGGAAAAAATAAATAGAAATAAGAAAGTCAGTGAATTCGAGGCCACAGTGTAGAATGGATATCAACATGAGTATTGATCCTATTAAGAATAATAACAGACATAATGGTGGCCTGGATAATAAATGAGAGACAGAAATCCAAAGTTTGATGGTGACTGTCGCTTCACCATGTATACCATCTATACAAATAGTACCCCCGGGGTAAAGTCCGATGGGCTGTGCTTCAAAGATCTGGGTTTTTTTATGGAAGGGGGGAAGAAAACAAACTTTTCTAGAAGCAGCAAAGAGAATTACAGACACCAATTTTATCCCCAGGTCTGTAATGCTAAATGGGATGAAAAAAAAAAAAAAGCAGTCACTTAGGGCCACAGAGGAGGCAGCATATTCAGGGATTAGCTAAATTTCTGTTAGATGAAAAAGTTGAAATTAGTATTTAGAGAAGAGTTAGAAGAATGAATTTCAGAGAGTGCACTGTAAAGTTTGAAGGGCAAAGAAGATTTGGGGTTAGGGAATAGACAAAGCCGTATTACGGGGTAAGTGTGGGTGACAAAGGATGACATGAGAATTCTGGACTTCCAGTGGTGCCCAAAGTAAACAGAGTTGTGAGGCATGTTGAGTTCCTTTAATGCTCTTTAAAGAGAAAGTGTGTCTAACTATAGTTTCCTTCTCAGGATTAGTTTTAGGCCATTTGTGCTAGAGAGACATGTAGTGTTGGAATCAGGAGAGGCATAGATCAACAGGGAACATGTGGAGATCTGCAGGCCTTTCTTATATTTATGAGATGCATGATGAATGACGCAAAATTGTATGGACCTCACACACTTGTTGGTGAAAATAAAAAAGAAATAAAATCATAAGCATGCATGAACTTGAAGCAAATTGTGATACATTATTTGTCAATTTGTTTGGATGTATTTCTCTTCCTTTTTATATTCCACATACTTAAAACACTAATGAAAATGGCATAAATATTTAGGGTAGTAATCCTATAAATATGAAGACTGACACTAATCTCATATATATGTGTGTGTATATATATAAAATTAATACATTACATGTATCATTAAATCATGCTGTGTTTTCACATAGACCAATCCTATTTTTTGCACTATGATTTTCACACCAATGAAAAAATAAATTTCCCACAAAGATTTTAAAAATATATTATATGTGCTTATGTTTGTTTAAAGGTTTATAATCTGTTTCTTAAAATGTTTGAAGAGTAGTGTTAATCCAAGAAACGCTTTTTAAATCCATATTTCCTCTCTTATTTTCCTTTGTCCACTTCAAAGATTCAACAGTAAAAAGAGGGAAAATGTCTATGTTGAAGACAGAAAAAAAAACACTAAATTTATTATTGATGTTCTGTCCTGGGCCAGAAAATAGATGTGTAAGACACGTGAAAGAAACCTTCACATATAATCATATCCTGGAAGGCAGTCATCCCCCTGTGTTGTTCTCTCCCACTTCCTCAATGAGAGAGCCCTTCTGTCCTTACAGGTTATACCATTACCTTTCCAGAGCTGCCCTGCACATTTAATTCTTTGCTTAAAACTCCTTTCTCTCTGCTCAGCAGCTCCTCTCTACCTGACACCCAGATGTATCAACTTAAATGTTTTTTTCTCTTTGCAAGTTAAACATGGAAAAGACAAAAATAGAAGAACTCATTTGTCGATGTAAGAAAAACATGTCAGGGTAACAGAATGAAGTTATGTTATAAGGGCAAGCACTGTGTTGATATTTAAACAAGTTGACCCAAGATCATCCTTCATTAAATAGCTGTAATGTAGGTCACAGTTTAGATCATGCAAATATTATAAAATACTTACTTGACTTATAAATTTATTAATAATGAATAATAATATTAGTAATAAACTTGAAGTAGACTCAGCTGCTGCATTTGGTAATATAATGCTAATAAAATCCATGTTCAGATAAACAAAAAAAACCAATAAAAACAATTTGCCAAAGGGCCCATTTTCCACTTGATATGACAATGTTCTTAATTTGTTTTCTATGCCTTTAATCATTTTCTCATTTATTGCAAGTTTCTGGTTCTGGAAGTAAACAAGTTTACATGTAAAATTGTAATTAAATTTTTCCTCAAGTTCAATCACCAAAGTGCTGGTTTTGGAGGCAAAAGCAAATGTTTAGTGGTATAGCAAGTGGGAATTTTTTAAATTTATTCAGAAGAATGTAATAAACCTGACCTGGAAAATGTGAAACGGGAGAAAGAAGTGTATCCTTACTAAATGTGAGTAGAGTAGAGAATACAGTTTCTTGTTAGTGGTGTCTGAGGTAATTTTCTGAGATACTAATTTGTTATTTTTTTCCTCTGCATTTTTTTTTCTTCTCTTGCTCAATTCCTAAAAGGTAGTAGAGCCTTTGTGCTCCCTCGCCTCTAGCAAGGATTGTGTCAGAGGGTGGAAGAAGAATTGCTTGTAGGTTACAAAGCGTAATAGAGATATTAAAAAATGATACGGAACTAGCCTGGACTAGGGGAATCTCAGTGACAACCATCATGGCTGTGGGAGTGGAGGGGTCTTCCTACTGTTTTTATTCTTGATAAGACTCCAGGACCTTTGCAGGGAACAGCGTAGGGTAATCCTCCAAATATTTGGGCTTAAATTTCCTACCAGTTTGGCAGGATGGAACTTGTACATGGAATCAATTTTATTTGTTTTCTGTTGTTATTGTCACAATTATTATCATTTATTTTTTACTTTAGTACATCATAATTTTTGGTTCTTGATATATTGTCATCTTGCTTATTCATGACTACCATTTATTTTATTTATTTACTTTTATGTTTTTATTAACAATATGGGGAACTTATAATGTGAATTCATTGCCCAATCAAGAACTGGAATCTAATATATGTCTAATATGCTCTTCCCTATATTGCTGTTTTGTCTACCTTAGAGTATCCATTATTTGGATTTTATGTTTATTCTTATCTTACCTTAAAGAGAAACTATTATATATATAGTAGTCTTAAAAATATTTTTAGTTTTGCTTCTTTTTGAATTTTATAAAAAGTATATCATATGTATCTTAGGGGTCTGCTTCTTCTACTCATCATTATCATAATAAAATTCATCCATGTGTTACATGTAGCTTGAGTCATTAATTTTCATTGATATTTAATATTTCTTTGATTATGCTATAATTTATTCAAACTCTTATCAGTGGGCATCTGGATTGTTTCTAGATTTGTACTATCACTAAATACGCTGCTAAGTGTTTTCTGATACATATTTGCTTAATTTCTCTTGGGTAAATACCTAGAGCGGAATTGCTTGTTTACTGATTGTACAAACATCCAAGATAATTCCAAATTGTTTTCCATAGTGATTATCCCTAGTTACATCCTATCAGCAGTATGTGAGAGACCCTTGATTTACAATATCTGTAATATTTGGCATTACCAACTTTTTTTAGTTTTGTCTATTAAATGAATGTAAAATAACTTTCCTATTATTTTTTTCATGCTTTCCTGGTGACTAGTTAAATTGAACCTTACTTTATATGCTTTCTAGTAATACACATTTTCTCTCCTATAAAATGCCTATTTAGGTCTTTTGCCCAATTTTATTTCTTTTAGTATATTTTGTATTGACTTGTAGTTCTTAAAAATAATTTCAAAATTTTAATCTTTTCTCTTAAGTGTTTTTGTGATAGTTTAAGAAATCATTTTCTACCATAAAGTCAGAAAGATATTCATCAGTATTTTCCTTTTAAAATTTGAAACTTTTTATTTCAGTAACACATCAATACTCCTATCCAATATTGTAAAGGAGTGTGTAACCAGTTTTATAGACAGAGAAATGAATTAAAAGTCATAAGAATAGGAAAGAAAACCCCCATCATTTTCAGATAATATGAGTGTCTACTTGAAATCCTCCAATGCCATATAAACATATTATAATTACAGGGGAGTTGAGCTAGGAAGCTGAACTGAAGGTAAGATCAATACAAAAAGTTGGTTACACTTCTATAAACCAGAAACAAACAATTGGAAGAATAACAGCTATGAAAGGCAACATTTAAATAAAAGTTAAAAATATAAAACACAATATTTAGGAATAAATCTAATAAAAGATTGCAAAGCTTGTTTTAAAGGATATTTTAAAAGACTGTAAGTAGAGAAGCATCCCATATTCCTCCATGTGTCATAAAGACCTTAAAACTCTGTGTAAATTCACACATTTAATGCAACTCCACTCAAAATCCCCAAAGGATTCTTTGTGTAACTTAATAAAGGTTCAAAAATAGCAAGAATGCTTCTTTAAAAAAATGAAAACATGAAGGAGTTGCTCTTCCAGATATTCAGGCTTATGGAGATATATTAATTAAGATGTATCATTCACACAGGAGAGATAAATTGATGCATGAAATAGAATATGAATTCTACAAAGGCCCGTGCATACATAGGACTTTGATATTTGATAGCGGTGGCATGGAAAATCGCTTGGCAAGGAGTGAAAAAGTTGGTTATCTAAGTGAAAAAAGCATGAAAATTAATCTCTACCACACATCACCTGAAACAACTCTCCTTGAGTTAAGAATTTAAATGCCATAGACAAAACTTTAAAACCTCAGTAGAGTTCATTTGTTTTAAAGCAAGTAAAATAATGTGACATTTCTGCATACCTAAATTTTCAGTCACATATTCATATCTGGTTTATTTTAAATATTGTGTCTATAGAACACAGGTTGTAGAGAATCCCTTGAATAAAAAATTCTCAAGTTTCTGTTTCTTTAATAAAATGATCCTCACTTTTTATTGCTGTACCTTTTCAATCCTTTTGATAACCCTAAATTAGGTACTAATGCCCTTAACCCTTGCAAATTTTTGTGAATAAATGGAAATATATCTATAAGCAGAATGAAAAAATGTTACAGCAACACTTAGGAAAGCAAGAGGCAGCAAATATTAAAAACTTTGAATTCTGAATGGAGAAATATACATATGTGTGTATATATAAAGAGAGAATATACAGTTATTATGTGTGTTATATAATATTAGTTTACTCCCTCACAGAAAATAGACACATAGATCAATGGAACAAAATAGAGAGCCCAAAAATAAACCCGTGCTTATATGGTCAATTAATCTATGACAAAAGAGGCAAAAATATACAATAAGGAAAAGACAGTCTCTTCAGTAAATGGTGTTGGGAAAATTGGACAGATACTTGCAAAAATAAAAAGAAACTAGACCACTTTCTTATACTGTATACAAACAAATAAAAAGACGTAAATGTAAGGCCTGAAACCATAAAACTTGTAAAAGGAAACATTAAGCAATAAACTCTTTGACATTGTTCTTAACAATATTTTTTGGTATGTCTCCTCAGGCAAGGGAAACAAATAAATAAATGGGACTGCATCAAACTAAAAAGTTTTGCGCAGTGAAGAAAACGATCAACAACATGGAAAGATAACCTATGAGTGCAGATGTGCACCAGTGATACCTCTAGTAAGGAGCTATTATCCATTTCAATTTCTTTTCATTTACTTATCTTTCTCCATTTTGGACACTACAAAATTAGAGGCTTAATTTTTCAGACTCCCATTTAATTAGAGGAGGCTGTGATTCAGTTCTGGCCAATGAAATCTATTGGTGCTGTCTCTTCTGTTTCTGCCTTTCTGCTGCTTGGAAAGTAGAAGCTATTCCAGAACTGTAGCAGCTATTACTAAAAAGGACAGAGCAGAAAAGCAAAGATCATGCTTTCTTGATGGCAACTTTGAGCTCCTACTCACTTCCTAGACCTACCTACCTATATATAGCTTTTTACTGCATAAGCCAAGTAAACTTTTTTCTATTAGGTCACCATTTTCGGGGCAGGGAGGGGGCAGCTTTCTCATACTCACTACTGAATACAATCTTATTCAGCACTCTACAAATAATCCTTACTGATTCACATGTGTGTACCTGAATACAGTGATCATCATTTGTTTATATGAATGTATGCAACTCCAGCACACAGTTAAGTCCTCACTTAATGCCATTCATATGTTCTTGAAAACTGTGGCTTTAGGGGAAACAACATATAATGAAACCAGTTTTGCCATAGATTAATTGACCTAAACAAGAGTTAAGTTCCTATGACAGATTCCTAGTCAAATAAAAATCACCAAAATTTTAAATAAAGACCCCAAACACTTCTAATATTAACCATTGAAATAAGTAATAAAAGCATTAAAATAATTATTTTCCACTCCACTTATCCCAGTAAAGGGTCATGGGTGGCTGGAGCCTATTATGGCAGCTCAGGGTGCCAGGAGGGGGCCAAACCTGGACAGGATGCCCTTCCATCGCAGGGCCACTCACATATACCCACACTCAACCTGGGGTAATGTGGACACATCACTTCACCTCATGTGTACATCTCTGGGTGTGGGAGGAAACCAGAGTTGAGAAAAACCACACAGGTATGGAGAGATTGGCCAAACTCTGCAGAGACAGTGGCCCCTGCCGGGAACTGATTTTTTTTCTCATCAAAGTTATAATAAAATTATATTATTTAAGGACCTGTTTTATCCCTCTTGGAATTTATCAATTCTGGTAGACAGAGATTAAATAGTAGAGATGGGAATTGAATCACATAATTGATACACTTAATTTTACAGGTATGAAAAGCCTCTATATTCCTTAAGAAAATAATAAAATTTATACATTCTGGATATTTCACAGAAACTGATCATGAATTTGACCACAGAAAATGTTAATTTTTTAATGGTTTTCTCAGATTTTCATGGATCACATATTCTGGTTATATATCTATCATATTTGAAACAAATAGTAAATAGATAAATAGACATCTTGATCTCTTAGAAACATACTCCTAGAAATATTATATTGGATCAATGAAGAAATGAAAAAGGAAATTGCATACAATTCAGGAAGCAAAGTAAATAAGAATATTTCATCTTCATATCTACAAAACACAGTAAAAGCTATACCAAGTAAAAAATCAATAGTCTTAAATGCTCTTGATGTTGACAAAAAATAGAACATAAAGGAATTAAGAATCATGTAAAGAAATTAGGGAAGGGATACCAAAAGAAAATAGAAGAAAATTTAAAAGATGAACTGAATTTAATTAATTAAAAAACAAAACTTTATAGTCAAAGGAAAAAAATAAGTCTAAAAGGTGGTTTTTAGAAAAGACCAATAAAACAGATAAGCCTGATTTAAAAAAGAGAGAGGACAAGCATGTGTAAGATTAGGAGTGAGAAAGTAGATATAACTACAGATATAGAAGAGATTATAAAGAATTATAGAAAACTGCACATATATTTTGATAACAAATTTGGAGACCTGGGGATAATGGGTAATTTTCTAGTAAAAAACAAAATACCAAATTTGACTTAAGAAGATGCAAGATTCTTGAATAGACCAATTGCAAAAGACAAGATTGAAAAGGTGAAAAAAGATGTATCATTCAAACAGACACCAGGGCCAGATGGGCTCTCAGCCAAGTTTTATCTAACCTTTAAAAAAAAGTATATTTCAGACTATTAAACTATCTCTAACCATGGAAGGAGCTAGAAACCTTCTTAATTTATTTTATAAATCTTTCAAACTGTATAACAAAAGCTTTACCAGTTAATGTTCAAAACAAAAGTCACTTATTAATATATACAAACATTCTAAATAAAATACTGGCAAATAGAATATATCAAAATAATAATACACTGTTTCTAAGCAGTAACTCAGAAATTCAAAGGTGATTCAATGTCAGTATAATCCATTATGACATCAGTAAATTTAAGAAGAAAAAGACCATATGATTATATAAAAAGATGCTGAAAACATTTAATAAAAAACTTTTTCCTAATAAAAACTCAGTAAAACTGGAAAATAAACTATGTAAAAGGACTGTCATATTTTACTGTATACCTACAGGAAATACCATTATAAACAGCAAAATAATAATAGGTAAACACTTTTATGGTGCTTACTATGTGCAAAACCTGTTCTAGGCATTTAACATACAACGATTCTCAGAAAAATCGTAAGTGATAGATATTATTATTATAGCCCCCATGTTAAAGATGAGGAAACTGGCAGAGAAAGGTTAAATAACTTTCCAACACACAAGCAGCAAGTTATGCAGTTGGGCTCTTAGCAATGTGCTCTGTAGTCTTGTAACCAACCTGTTATCATTGCTACTATTCATTGTTACTCCCATACTATTTTCTGGAGTAGCTAGCAACTGTAAACAATAAGAAAAATGAAAGAAACATTAATGTTGGAAAAGAAGAGATAAATGAACATTTCACAGACTGTATTGTTGAAAACTAAAGAGCATCTAGTAAAACACCAATAAAATCAATAAGGAAATTTGATAAGGTATCTGGGCAAAAAGTAAACAACTTGCTTTTTTCTACTCTTACAATAAAGACCTAGAAATGGAAGTAGGGGTAAATGTTTTATTCACAACAGTCACACACATACACACATGAAAAATAGATTTTAAAATGTCCATACTACTGAAAGTAATCTATAGATTCATTGTAGTTCCTATCAAGATACTCATGGCGTATTTCATAGAACTAGAACAAATATTTCAAAAACTTATATGAAACCACAAAATACCCCAAATAGCCATAGGAGTCTTGAGAAAAAAATAACACAGTTGGAGGAATCATGCTACCTGATATCAGTCTATACTATAAGGCCAGAGTAATCAAAACAGCATAGTACTGGCATAAAAACAGACTTATACTTCAATGGAGCAGAATAGAGAGCCCAGAAATAAACCCATGTTTTTATAGTCATTTAATATTTGTCAAAGGAGACAAAAACATACAATGAACTAAGATAGTCTATTCAATAAATGGTATTGGGAAAATGAACAGATATGTGCAAAAAAAATGAAACTAGACCACCTTCTTACACCACACACAAGAATAAACTCCAAGTGGATTAAAGACTTAAATTTTAGACTCAAAACCATAAAAATCCTAGAAGAAAACATAGGCAGTAAAATCTTGGATGTTTCTCCTAGCATTATTTTTTCTGATAGGTGTCCTCAGTCAAGGGAAATAAAAGAAAAAATAAACAAATGGGACTACATCAAACTAGAAAGTTTTTGCACAGCAAAGGAAACCATCAACCAAATGAAAAGACAGCCCACTGAATGAGAGATCATATTTGCCAGTGATACAATGATAAGGAGTTAATATTAAAAATTTATAAAGAACTTATAAAATTCAACACCAAAACAACAATTAAAAAAATGGGAAAAAGACCTGAATAGACATTTCTCTAAAGAGGACATACAGATGGCCAGTAGACATATGAAAAGATGCTCAACATCACTAACCATCAGAGAGATGCAAATTAAAAGCACAATGAGATGTCACCGCACACCTGTCAGAATGGCTATCATTAATAAATCAACAAACAAGTGCTGGCAAGGATGTGGAGAAAAGGGGGCTCTTGTGCACTGTTGGTGGGAATGAAGATTGGTGCAGCCACTGTGGAAACCAGTATGGAATTACTTCAAAAATTAAAAATGCAACTTCCTTATGACCCAGTGATTCCACTTATGGGAATTTATCTGAAGAAACCTGAAACATTAATTCAAAAGAATATATGTACCCCTACATTCATTGCAGCATTATTGACAAAAGCCAAAATTTGGAAGCAGCCCAGGTGTCCATCAGTAGATAAGTGGATAAAAAAAGCTGTGGTACATGTACACAATGCAATACCATTTTGCTGTAAAAAGAAAGACCTCTTACCCTTTGCAACAGCATGGATGGACCTGGAGAACATTGTGCTAAGTGAAATAAGCCAGTCAGAGAAAGACAAATACCATATGATTTCACTCATACCATATGATATCAATAAACAAACTGAACTAACAAGCAAAGTAGAGACAGACTCATAGATAGAGAGCAGGCCTGACAGCAGTCAAATGAGAGGGGGGCTTGGGGGCCTGGGTGAGGGGGTGGAGGGATTGAGCAAAAAGGAAAAAAAAAGAGAAAAAACTCATGGCCACAGACAACAGTGTGGTGATTGCCAGGAGAGCGATTGCAGGAGGTGGAGAAGGGTATGGGGGGAGGATAAATGGTGATGGGAGTCTTGACTTGGGGTGGTGAACACACAATACAGTGTATAGATGATGTGTTGTGGAGTTGTGCACCTGAAACCTGTATAATTGTGTTAACCAGTGTCACCGAATAAATTCAATAACAAGGAAAAATTTTTAAAAATAAAAAATATTAAAAACTGGCAAAATTTGATAAAAGCATAAGATATAAACTATAGCCTTATTAAAAGACACCCAAAGAAGACTTGAACAAATGGAAAAACACCTCAAATGGAAAGACTAATTATTATTTATCATCTCAATTTTTTAAAATTAATGTGATTTTAAATAAAATTCTAATAAAATTTTGAAGACATTAGATAAAATTAACTTGAAGTGCAGATAAACAAATAAATGCCTCAAAATAGGCAGGAAAAAATGAAATGGATGAGAAATGATGGGGAAATTTCTTAACCAGCTATTCAACATAATAAATATGGGCTTAGAGACAGACAAAGAGTTTGTAATCTCAGGGTATATGAGAACTTTATATTCTGTGGGTGCAGATTCAATTTATTGGAGAAAGGATGGGTTATTTCATAAGTGGTAATGACACAATTTCCTATTTAACAGAATGGAAAATAGGATTTTCTTTAATTGGTCAGGCTCTTCAAGTGGCAGATCGAACAGCCAGGCTTTTGGCAATAGACCAAGAGTTAGTAAAAATATAACAAAGTCCATCAAAAGAGATACTGGCACAAATGGTGAGAATAGCCTTGAGTTTTATCTGCTGAGTGGAGTAACCATGTGCATTTATAGTTTGTATAGCTGGCGGGGACAAGGAAAGGCCATGCAGGCTAGCGGACACCATTAGGTTTCAGCAATGCTAAATCGTTAGCAAGCTAGGCCCAGGCACGTAGGTGAAGCTTAGATAATTGAGGGACCCAATGAGCTAACAGTTTCCTTCAGGTGCTAGAGTGGGGGATAAGGCTTTCCTTAAAGAATGAATTGTCAGTTTTTTTATGTAAAGCTGAGATGTTACTCAGGTCGTGCCAGCTGTGTTCTTGAATATATTATTTCTATGTGGCAGTCAAGGCTTATTAGGCCCTTCCTATGTCTGTAGCTAGATATTTGTTCATCCACCCCAGAATGAGAATGCCAGGCTCTGGAGAGTCACAAGGCCTCCTCAAGTTCAGTTTCAGTAAGTGAGCTAGAGTGTTCCTGGTAGCCATGTCAGGGAGGTGACAAGTTTAAAACTACGTGGGTGCCTTTGGGTAGTGACTGCATCTCTTTACTGAGGGTGGGGGAGGTTCAATTGGGAAAATCATCAGTCATAGACTTCCAGGGGTTATCAGGTCTGTGGGGACCCAGAAGTTGAGAGTCTACCACAGCTTGATGGGCAGTTTCCAATGTAACATGTTGATTTGGACCTCCAATCAAAGGATACTAGTTTATAAAGAACTAAAGCAAACAGCCAAGTATAATGCCCAAGTGAGGCACTTACTGTTCCAATGTCAATGAATCCAGTAGGATGTTCTCCTTTTTGGTGGTTGGAGGCCAGAAACATCAGTTTTTCCTTGACTGCCAAAGGGATTGAATACTGCGATTCTATGCACATAGTTCCAAGAACCTATACTCAGAGAATGGGCCCTGAATTTTATCTGGGTTTTCTGCTCTTCTGGCTGGAAGAAGTGTGGCAACACTGCAGTTACAGCAGCTGAAACTGAGCCTTCTCATATATCAACCAAAGGATATTAAATGCTTAGTGAAAGCATTGGACATCAGAGGGTAGAGGCATTTGTACTAACCCCGACTCACCCACTGGTGGTAAATGGTAGGGGAGTTTTGATAACCTTTGGGCAATATTGAAAATGTATATTGGAGGACTTGCTACATGAATATGAATTGATTTTGGTCCTGGGGTGCCAGAGAGCTACATAAGAAGGTGTTGGCAATGTCCCAGACATCATACCAAGTGCATCAGTTTGTGCAGTGGGTTCAGTTACAGTCACAATGTCTGTAACAACCAGGACTTGGGAATAACAGTGGAAATCTGTAAGTCTCAAGCTCCTATTAGCCTTTTTCACTGGACATATAGGTCTGTCACAGTGAGGTACTGTATCTCTTACTATTTCTGCTACCTTTAAGTCAAGGCTTTGAGGCTGTGAGTTCCCTTCCTCCTAGGATACTAGGTTGTTTCTGTTGAACCATCTGAGAGGATACAGGGAGATAGTTTGAGGAGCAATTTACAGGCTTCCTTCAGTATTTGTCTCTGGGTAGTTCTTCTCCAGTGGAAGACTTCTTCTGGCCTTTATGTGATAGGGAATTGCAGTCACATAATACCTGGATTGTTACTATACGTTCAGATGTGGAGGAAATAGTGACAGTGCAATGAATTGGCCCAGAGTTTCCCAAGGTGCTACAAAATCTTTTCTTCCCCACTGTGAACCCAGCCCAAACCCCATTAGCTAAATCTAAGTGTGCTACTTAAACAATGATTTGGTTGTCTATAGCCAACATAGCCCTGAAAATTTGAATCTCTCTCACCCTGAAATTCACTAGGATACTCAAATGGGTGTGTTTGGCCTTTAATTTGCCCTTGAGGACAGGGAAACCTCAACCTCACCCCTAATCATTTCTTCTTAAAACAACTGAGGTGGAGGAAGGGATCAGGGAGTACATAGGAAGAGAACTTCTGCATGGTATGAAGGCTTTATATTTATGTTTAGTTTCAAGCTGCCAGCAACTCAACCAAACTTCCAATATTTTGCCTCCCTCCCTACTTCAGAGCTTCCTGTTGAGTGGCAAGGCCATTATTTGTGACACTATTTCTCCTTGAGAACTAATTAATTTAGCAACCACAGCTATGTTGTTTCCTGGCTGTAAGATTTGCACCCTTTGGTGACTTGTGCTAGATTCACACAACAGTGACTTTTTAAGAAGATGTCCACTTTAATCTGGGTCAATTGCTACACCATTATCATGCTACTATCTCATAAGTTTTGGCCTAGATTTTTTAATTGAATTTATTGGGCTAACTTTGGTTAATAAAATTGTGCAAGTTTCAACTGTACAACTCTATAATATATCATCTGTTTATTGCTAGACCAGTTTTAACATAAGGTCTGGGGGAGCTTTCTCAGGCGGTGGGGTTGACCATAAGAATATATCTAGGATACTTTGCATTAGCTTTTTATTCTTCATTGATTCACCTTCATCAACTTTATAAACCCTACCTGGACAGTAAGTACCTGACTACTAGTCAGTGACTCAGCTGTGGTGTCCCCTAGGAGTTAGTCTCTCTCAGGGAAATCTCTCCCAAAGTGTCAAAGGTCTCCCACAGCAGCCAAGCCCACTGAAAAACACTGAGACCTTTCCCTGTAGTCTCTGAATGGACCTGAGTTTTGATTGATAGGCTGCAGAAGGGGCTGAGAAAAAGATGTCCCAGTTGTTGCCATTCTTTCTTAATAATTATTAGGCACCCTACACCTTTATTTCCCAGATGATCCACCCAGAGCACTAACAATTAGTCTGGTTTCTGCCCCAGTGGTTGCAAATTTGCCACCTTTCATATTTCATGTAGAAGCTCATCTCTGTAACTGTTAGGATGGAACTTTCCACACATCCAGGATCCATCTTAATACCAGCAGTCACAGTGTGGAGAACTTGAGGTTGACAACCCAGTTGGTAAGAAAGCCCACCCACTGGGACAAGAGTTAATGACAACCTAGGCACATTTTGGACAACTATCTTTGAACTTGTTTCCGTGTATTCAATAACAACCACATCCTCAATTCTTCCTCATTCACAGGTGGTAAATTAGAGGACCACTTATTACCTAATTGACCAAATAGTTTGGTTAGCATACTCCTCAATATTATGGATATCCTTCAAATTCCTTTAATTGGCCCAAAAGATCCTCCTCCTTTCTCTTCCACGAGGTCTTGCCTCTATCAGCAAGCCATTTTCATCACACAAACTGGCAAGAATGGTGACATGTCCAAGGTTGACCTTATTTTCAAGCTTACACATTAGTCTATCAGAGTTTCATGGTTAGTGGTAGGCGACATAGAACTCCTGGGTCAGAGATGAAGGACGGTTTAGTACTTATAGCAATAGCCAGGATATTGGCACTTTTTGAATTGATTCCCTGAGGTCCAATTTCCGTATCTGATGCAAAGAGCACCAGATGACACCTGCACAGGCAATGAGTTATTACAGGACAGAAACCTTGACGTTAAGGGACCTGAATTTTTTTATAATGGAAGTAAGGATGCCTAAAATTTGCTCCAGAGGTAGCTATTATCCCTATCTTCTAAGACTGTTAACCTACTTGTCTTCTGCAGATGAACAGAGAAGAAGTTTTGAAAAATTTGCTTTAAATATACACAAGTATATGTCATTTTTATTTTTATGAAGAATTTTAATTTTGAAAATAGGTCCTAAGTAGAACTATTTATAAACCCACCTACATTTTAATTATATTATTAAAAATATAATTTGTAGTCAAGAAATGCATGTTTTCCTGAGAAATATAAAATTTTAATAATTTAGGGCCCTCTTTCAGTATCAGAAATAATCCTGGTATGGATGACAAATTATCTGTTCATCTAAGTATGAAAGAAAGTTAGCTGATGATAGAAGGATTCCTGAGTGATTGTGGGAGACACATGGGGAGTGAAAATTTTAAAAATCTTCCATGAGAAATGTGAAAGTAATCTTATACAGTCTATGCACAGAATAGTGCTGTCCATTTCTCTTTTACCAGTCATTTGGAGAATCTTTGAACTTTTGAAACAGAAGAAACAGAATTCATTTACTTTTCTGTTCAACTTAATGCAAGATCTTTTTAAACACCTGTAACAGATTTAATTTTATTTTAAGAGCATTAATTGCATTTTAAATGATTTAGTGAGCATGTGAAAAAGTAATGTGTCAGATACATTCAATATAAAAGTACATCTCTTCATATTGCTATTGCTTGATTGGAAGAGTCAGCTATATGCTCTTCTAAGATTGACTTTCTTCCTTTCAGCTTATTTGACTGTTTTCATTAATTAAAAAAAAAGCTGCTTAATTTGGAGCATTTTCTACACCTGCAATAATATCATCCTCTTGATGTCTTTTTCCTTTCCATAATTGCATTAAATGTTAACAGCAGTTTTGGTTGCTGAGTAATTTAGTCATGAAGATTAGCATGGTAAGAACACAGCAAAGCCAGTAAATAGCTGAGCCTCTGGGGTCAAAACCAATTTTGAGCTCTATTTCTACCTCATACAAGTCATGTAACTTCATCATTTTATCCCTGTAAGCCTCAACTACCTTACCACTAAATTGGGGATAGTAATGACAATATTTTACTCATTGAATTGTTTGAGGATTAAATGAGGTAATACCTGTTAAAAAGCTTAGCATAGTGCCAGGCACCTAGTTGGTGCTCAATAAACATTATTGATGATGATGAATATGACAACAATATCAATGTCACACAGAAACCAGAGGTCTAAAAAACTCAGTGCAGTCTTAATAAAAACAGCTATTAGTATCAGAATCTGATCCTAACTTTATTTTATTTATTAAGTTATGTATGGTATTGAGTTGCATTTCATGGGACTTTTTCAGAATGGGTGGCTGATGACTTCTACCATTAGGCCATTTTCTCATCTGAGAGACTTTAGCATATAGGCACAGGGAATACATGATTTGAGATGGAAAGGATGGTGTTTAGAAGGGTGGGCAGAGTACGTACATCTTTGCTTGAGTGTGATTTTTGCCGCCTGATGATTTTTGAATGCATTTTGCAAAGCTGGGATAACTAATCTGAACCATAGCCCTATTATTTAAGTCAATATTTTTATCCCTGTTTTACAGATAGAGGAACTGAGCCAAAACATGTAAATGTATTTGTCAAGGTTATGTAGAAAGTCAGGGGCAGAACTACACATTTATTTCAGAATCCTGATTCCAAAGCCATAGGTTGTATAATTCTGGCAATGTGCAAAATAAAACTGAAAACATACTCTGTGCAGTGGTTGTTTCTAAAGTAGAATAATGTGGATATTTTCCAGATCTCCAAATCAAGGTCACACCTGCAGAGTCACTTATTTATAACATCATTATTTATACTGGTGGAGATTAAAGCATGAAAGGAAATTGTAAAAGAAACTACTAATTATATTGGTAAAGCAGCCTTTGGAACTCAGAGCCAGAGCTGGATGGAGGAGTGTGATAGAAGGAGTTGACTTAATACATTTAACACATTTATATCTGATGCGTTTTAATATGGAACTGACTGTCATGAAAAAAGAAATTAGTGGTGGGATTTCCCACTGACATTGTGACAGTGCTGAATTTTCTTCCCCTCCAGCTCGTCTGGGTCTGTGTAGCTAAGCAAAGGAGTCAGCCAGCCAGAGTGAATTCATCACAAAATGTAGTAATCCTTGTCCAGCCGAAAAGAGCTGTTTATTTCTTCTGTAAAGGAGGATGTGGATGGACACTTTAATTAGGAGCACATTTCAATGTTGGGAACCGCCCTGACTGGTATCAGAGGCTGAAACCCCCGCCTAGCTAAAGCTAAGGGAACGCCCTTGGAACCGTAAGCCAGCAAGGAGACAAAAGCTTATCTTCCTGGCAGGAATGCTGCTTCTGCTGCTTTATTCATGACTGAACCCCCAAAAGCTTGGTCGGTTAGCCAAAGACGGGTAAGATTCCCCACGGGGGAACGACCTAAGCCAGGCACGATCATTTTGGGAGGCCCCCCCCAAAAGAAGGACTTGGGGGGGCTGCAGCAAAAGGGGGGTGATGGGACCCTCGCTCCTCGGCTTTGACATAGCCTGAGTTCTCAGCGTCTGGGAGAAAATCTCCTTATCTCTTGGTTACCTAGTTCCCTTGCTCCACCTAAGCCTAAAACAATGACAGGGTGGTATAGCTCGGTACTGAGAAGTGCGGATTTCCCGGGGTGATCAGGTCTAAGAAAGAACATGTAAATTACTGTGAAACCTTCTTTGTTTAGAATGCTCTCAGTTGAATGAGAAGGGTCTTAGGAGGAAGTTATTTTGTTCCTCAGTCTTACAGCTCTTTGACCCCCAACTCAATAGGCCGGCAGAGTTCTTTGTTTTCTATAGTTCCTTACTTCCCCTAATGAGTACTGTACTTTACCTGAATTATTATGCAGCATGAGCCTAATAAAAGCAGGTATGGACGGTAAATCAGCGCGCTCCCCACTAGGGGGGGTGGCCATTCCGTCCCTACTTCCCCACAGAAACTAGTTTGTCTCTGTGCATGTGGTGTTTTTTCTCGCGTGTTTATCGTCGAGCCATCCACAGCGTTCCGTGGTCACTGCTGGCCGGTGACCCACGCGCAACATTTCAATGCAGGGAATGAGTATATTTCCTTTCCCTGTTTGAGCCCTTAGTCCTTTGCTGACACGTGTGATCAAGCAGCTCCTGGAAATGGTTTTAAATTGGCATAGATGGGTCTTTTTTGACTAACTTTAGCAGGATAGTGAAAATTTTAGTAGTTTGTTTTCACTCACTCTAATTTAATTTCCTACTTAGCATTTGTGCCTGCTGTTTGTTGTTTTTGTGGAGATGTCTAGTTTTGCTTTCCAAGAGAGGAAGAGCTGGGGAAGGAGTGTCATCCACCCTGGAAGAGTTACTATTCCAGGATTAGACATTATTTTCATCTTCTAGGGGGAGATAAACAGGCATGTTCAGACAAGTCTTCCACAAAAGCCTGGCTCAGAAAAGCCCTCTATAGAACATATCCATTTTTGTTATTGCTATTTCAGAGAGATTGCATCCGTAAATACTTTATATGAAATTTTGCAGTTGCTAAATTTGGTTGAAACAAATAATATTCTATTCAGATTGTAGATAAAAGGATATGTGATCCTTGTGACATCTGATACAATTAAAAAGTCTCCTGTGGCTAGCTAAAGGAAGGAAAACCTAACATCTTTGGGGCTAATTACTAAATCCTGTTTTGTGCTAAACAGTAGTCATATCAACAAGCTAGATTCTGCTACCACCCACATTAAGAATTTGAAATTTACTTGGTCAGTAGGTCTGCCATAGCTAATTATCATAGTGGAGTCCCAACTGTGGAGTATGCTGATCTTTTTCCCCATTAATCAGATGATTTCAGGAAGAGGGAGTTGCCCTTGTCACAGCTCTATTACAAGGCCCTGGGTTGTCTAGTTCCCACTTCCCTCTCTCTGAGGGCTCATCTTCTGAAGCTGTGTCTGCTGTACTTTCTGCTGCAGCCCACCAGCTGAAACTTCTG
Source organism: Phyllostomus hastatus (assembly GCF_019186645.2). Lineage (NCBI taxonomy): Eukaryota > Metazoa > Chordata > Mammalia > Chiroptera > Phyllostomidae > Phyllostomus > Phyllostomus hastatus. The sequence continues at coordinate 36,668,406 of NW_025333872.1, read as the reverse complement.
GAACCTGCCACATCCACCTTTTTGTGAACCTGGAAGGGGACTTCTCTTCCTTCCTGGAAACTTCCTTGGGTTGGGTTTCTGGTTTGCACTCTGATAGCCCCTGTTTCCACACTGGCTCCTTTTTAATCTATATGTAATATATCCTCTTTGGTAGGAGTATTTGATAACTTTCCTACTCCCCAGTTCTGACTCAGATTATAATCTCTTTAAGAGCAGAAAACATTGTATCCCCACTACTTAGTTCAGGGTCTAAAAACTACAAAGAAGAAATCCAAAAAGTATACAAGTATATTGAGTGAGTGACTGAATAACTGAACGTCAGCAGAACTTCCTCTAAATCAAAAGTCAGTGGAATGCAGAAGAGCCTCCTGGGTAAGGAGCAAGGATTAGTGGCTTCACAGAGAAAACGGGAAACAAGACAGACTTCTTTAACCTCGAAGTTTTGCTTGAGGGCTCACTCTGTCACTGAGTACCCAGGTGCCTTGGTACAAATTTACATCGTTAGTGTCCCATTTTGATGACCCTCACCCATAAATGAACTGTTGCAACAGGAACTTCCAAGGTAATGGAAGTGATTTCCTTCCTACCCCTCACCCCCAGCATGCTTGATGGACTTAACTGCAGCCCAGAATTAAGGAACCGAAAAGAGCCCCCAGAGGCAGGCATAACCAAATGGAAATAACTTTGGAGCAGCATTATGTACGTGAGATTTAATTTCCAGGGTCACAGTTTGAGAGTATTCAGGAAGCCCATTCTAATAGGCAGGAGCCCAGGGAGGCTTCACTCTGTTCCATCTGTGTGATGTCTGGGGGCAGGTCTGAGCAGACACCTTTGGTCCCAAGCCTCTGTAAACCTGCCACCTGGCAGCGGCAATTGTTGCGGTCACAGGTGGAGGACAGATGAAGGTATGCCACAGAAAAGAGATCTCTCTGGCAAAACACACACAGTTCTCTTCAGTAGTTGCATTTTTTAAGGTGTAGTCCTAGGAAATTTAGATATGTACCTCCACAGCCCCAAATGAATCAGAATTTTCTGTTGCTTGGGAGAATCAGGGTGACTAGGGAACTGGATTAAATTGCTTGGGCTGCAAAATACTACAGACTGGGCTGGCTTCCACCCAAAGGGCCTCATTTTAACTTAATCACCTTTGTAAAGGTTCTGTCTCTAAATATAGTCATAATCTGAGACTGGGAATTAGAGCTTCACATATGAATTTGGAGGGACTGTAATTCAGTCCACTGCAGAAACATTAATTTAAAAACACTTCAGATGATTTCCTAATGTACAGACTTGAAAAGCAGAGGCTGTCCTTTGCCCATTCCCTTGTGGAAAGTGTAAGGCTTTTGCTAGTGCTGGGCAGAACCAAGAACCTCCTGCCGCATGCTGCTCTAAACTCATTAGGCACATCTGTGAGTGTCCTCGCCATCAAGGCAAAGGACTGCCGTGTACTTTTTAACTTAATGTGATAGCTTTTCTTCTAAACTGTCCTCATTAGGAACTCTCAGAACATTAAAACAATTTAAGCCTTAGGCAAAGGAGTATTTACAAGCATAACTTTTCTTCTGCCAGGCTCCACAGACATTGTTTTTGTGAATTAACAATTCCTAATGGAAACTCAACCTCCTTCCATTCACTAACCAGTGTCTATTGAGCCTCTGTGTAGAAAGAGCTCAAATAACCTGTCATCAGCACAGTCCAGCCACCAATTCACCCCGCAGCCACGGCACACAGGCTCAGTGTGCCTGTCAAACTTTGCCATCGTGGGAGATTTGTCTAGGCCTCTCTATGGCACGTATTATAGGTAATTGTTTATATATTTTTCTTTTTTACCAGCTGGTAAGTTTCTTGGGTGCAGGGCAAGCACTAGACTTTATCTAGCTTTCTTTCTCTAAAATAGTGTCTGGCATGAATATTTTGTGAATAAATAAATGAATTTATTTGAGAAATGTCCTTAGGTTTGAGATTAGTTTGAAGAGGTACTTCTTTATCCCACATCTCTACTAATCTCACTAAATTACACATGTTTATTATTTTAGATCTTTGCCTACAGAGGTAAAAGGAGAGAAATTCAATGTTTCTCTGTACAATGCCAAGAACAACTAAATGCAAACAAATATATGAATAAAATTCAAATATAGTTCTTTAATAGAAAAGTTGAATAGTAAAACAGTAAGATTATGACTAAAGGTATAATCCCGTAATGGGAAACACGTTCTGTTTTATATCATTTACCTTGTTACTATGGGCAGAACAGAAGTAAAGAGGCCCTGGAGTGAGAGGAATCAGATGTTCAAGGGAGAAGGTGCGGAACTTACCCCCTATTCCTCACCCTTCACCCCTCCTCCCTCAACTCCCCCCCCAGTCACGTGAACACACACAGCAGAATGATTGGTCTCTAAAGAAAGGACTGCTTCTGGAGAAGGATCTCTTTTCTTTGAAGAAAGACTCTGTAACAAGTGTTATGGGTAAACCTGGTTACTGAGGATTTCCAAGGCATAAGCATGTTTTCTCACTGTCCTGCCACCAATAAACAGGTCTTCATTTATGACTAGGAATTTTTATTTCCTTGGGAGTTTGTCATTTTATTCATTATAACAACATTGAAGCTATATTTGGCACTTTACTTGCATGAAGTAGAATCTTTTAAAAGTTACATTTGGAAACCATTTTGAATCCTCAAACAACTGTTATTAAAATATTTCTAGTTTAAGACTTAATTGTGAGATATTTACTGGAAAGAGGAAAATATTATAGAGAGCAAGCAGACAAGGTGATGGCAATGACTCAAAATAACAGAGTTATAAAAATAGTATAATATCTCATAAATTAGAACACACTTAATAAATTTTGATAATTCTGATAGAGTTGAAACTGAAAATAGCTTGTGTGCTTCTTTAAGAAAACAAGGCTTTTCTTTTTAAGTAATGAGATAGTATAAATATGATAGTTCAGAAAAAAACATAAAAACCTATTTCATGAACATGCCATTTTCAAGTACCTTACTTAGCAAGATAAACCTGCATATACCCAGCATAATTTTGGCATAATGTTTTCTTTACCTCTTTTATTCTTTCCTTCCCTCATTATCACTGGTGAAAAAGATTTTTAGAAATATAACCCATCAGATCATGCCCTGAGAAGTGATGACTTTTGGCAAGAACAAGGTCTATTTTGTCTTATAAATATCCTACTCCAAAGAATGAAGAATCTACCTTCACCCTCCCAAAATGACTTCAGGGATGGCCTCCGATGGCTTTGATGACAATAACTGGAAGAAGCTGAGAGTCTGTATGGGAAGACTAAAAGAAAATAACTTTTTTGGTTCCCACCCCTGGATAACTCTCAACAAGCTAACAGGGACCCAAAGAGGACAGTGAAGAAATATAGTGACTGTCTTTTGGCTTTCAAGATTTGTTATTGGCTACTTATAAGGTGCAGGTGGTTTTTTTTGTTTCTTTGTCTTGTTTTGTTTTGTTTTTGATCACTGACTTATTGGCATGCCCTTTCAGACAAGTGGGTCATTTTGGCAGGGTTGCATTCACCTCATTTTAAAGATATCTCTTACTGCACAATTTGCTTTAAGCACTCATAAACAATAAAATTGCATTCCTTTTGAGATATTTTAGAAATCAGACCTTCCATTTTTTTTTACTGACCTTCCTTCCAGTTAGCCCATCTATTGTCCTCCTATTGATTGACCTGACATTTCCAAACAGGTGATTCTCTAGTTTTACAGGTTTGCTTCCCTGCTCTGGTCCTGCCATTAGATTGGGGTCAAGTTACTCTACAGTGGTAGGACCTTGTTTTGCTTTCCTCTTGTAATCTCCAAAGAGCAGAATATAATACAGGAACATGTAAGTGTTCAATAAGCCCTGGCTGGTGTGTTTCAATGGACTGAGCACCGGTCTGTGAACCATAGGGTCATCTGTTCAGTTCCCAGTCAGGGCACATGCCTGGGTTGTAGGCCAGGTCCCCAGTTGCAGGTGTGCAAGAGGCAACTAATCAATGTTTCTCTTAACATACTGATATTTCTCTCCCTCTCTTTCTCTCTTCCTCCCCCTCTCTCTGAAAGTGTAGAAATAAACAAAACCTTTTAAAAAGTCCTCAGTAAAAATGTATTGCTTGTTTGGAGTTTTAAAACTTTCATTGCACAAATCATACAAGGTACTTCTGATTTCAACTCAGTCTTTTCTCAGTTTTTCTTAAACCTCCTCTTGAAAAATTAAAAAAAAAATCTTGGTATTAAAATGACCGATTTATTTGTGAAAAGAAATCTTCCTTTCTCTGCCAGAAGCAGAAGCATTACAACTACTAACTCATTAAATCCTGTTGCACACCCACCTCCGATCACTCAGCAGATCCTTGTTTATAAGTTAGTCATAGAGGAGCTCTAGTGCTGCTCAGTTGATTAAAGAGATGGCCCATTTTTTTGTCAGACACAACTACTCAACAGTCTTTCATCCATTGTGTCTTCTTGCTGCAGACCAGCCATCCCCCTACAACCACCATCTGCAAGCCTTTGTTGTAATTACCACCCCCTGCCTCTTCTTCATTCATTATATACAGTACAACATTAGGGAATTGTGGTGTTCATTTTAGAGAAGAAATGGGTGTTATTTTTTGCTTTCATCCTCTATACTTGGTGTTCCCAAAAGGTTAGCTCACCACTGATCATCAAACTTACTAATGTGAAACCACAGTGGTATGTTTCAGGTGTATTTTTTCACCATCAGCCCATGTCCTAATGAATTTACTTGGATATGTATATCATTGCTCTCGAGAGGAATATAATGGGCCTGTTTAAAAATAACAACCCTTTTCCCATGCTGTGCTAGTTCATTCTCGGTAAACACTCTGCAGTAGAAAGGATGTTTTTGTTTTTGTGGTGATTCTTTGAGGAAAGATTTGGCAAACACTGTACATTGATTATTATTGAGAAAAAATATGAAAGTTAATATTTAAAAAATCTAGTTATTAAATAGACATTGAATTTTAAAAATTAACAGAAGATTTTTGGGCTCTGTATCAAGAAATTGGACCGCTGTTAATGCCAGTATTCTTAGGATTTCTTGCTTAAGATAAATTTCTTGACAGATTTATGTCATAGAATCACAAAATCTTAGAAATAGAAGTAATCTTATAAACCCTCTAACCCTCAATTTTAGCTTGAAAAAGAGTTAACAAAAAATAAATTATATGAATAGCTTATTATACTTACTTTATTTTTAAAATAAAAATAATTAAATAAACTTGTAATTTTAGAATAAATATAGATTTACAAAAGGTACAAAGATAGTACAGAGTTTTTATATGCCCAAATACAATTTGTTCTATTATTAACATCTTAAGTTAGTATGGTACATTTGGCACAATTGATGAACCAATATTGATATATTATTATTTATTAAAGTTAATATTTTATTCAGATTTTCTTAGTTTTCACCTAGTGCACTTTTTCTGTTCCAGGATCCCATCCAGAATACCTACCATGTTACGTTTAGTCATCCTGTCTCCTTAGGCTCCTCATGTCTCTGCCAGTTTCTCAGCCTGTCCTTGTTTTTGACAATCTTGACAATTTTGAGTTCTGGTGAGGTATTTTGTAGCATAACCCCTCAATTGCTATTTGTCTGATATTTGTCTTATGGTTTGGCTACGGTTATCTGTTTGGAGAAAGACACTCATGTAGCTAAATTATCACATCGTAACGAGAACATGACTTAATCAACATGACTTAACACTATTGATGTTGACCTTGATTACCTGCTTCAAGTAGTAGTATAGTTATTATAGTTATTATTTTTCCCCTTTCCATACTGTTTTCTTTGTAGGGAAGTCACTGTGTGCATCCCACCCTTAACAAGTGGGGAGTTTTGCTGCTCTTCTTTGAGGGTGGGATATCTACACAGATTATTTGGAATTCTTCTGCATGGGAAATTTGTCTCTTCTCTCTCATCTGTTTATTCAATCACTTATTTAGATCAATATAGACCCATGGATATTTACTTTATACTTTGAGATATAATTTAATACTTTATATATTTTGGTTAAATTGTTCCAGCTTTGACCATTGGGAGGTCTTTCAGTTAACTACTGTATTCTTTTGAGATAATTCCATTATTGTTTTTTGTTTTGTTTTATTTGTTTTAGCATTTCTTAACTTTCTCATACTACAAGATGCTCCAGGCTCACCTTGTATTTCTCCTGCCCCAGTCCTAGAATCAGCGTTTCTATAAGCAATCTTGGTTCCTTTTATTGGATAATGGTATTAGAAAACAAGGTCTAGGTGCAAGTTTTGCTTGTTGTTGCCAAAGTGTTGTTGCTTTTAGGCACTTTCAGGAGACAGAACAAGGAAATAAATGTACATATAACAATCCATGTATATACACATATTTATTTATATATATTTCTGTATGTTGCCAACTAAGTCAATAGTAAGTTAAACATGATTTCATACTCACAATTCTAACTCTTGTGTGTTACTTCATGGATCATTCTAGACTTCTTCCTTGGCTTATCTATAACTTTTCATTCCAGCAGTTAGATACCTGGATTCCACCATCTGCCATCCATTTACTTAATTATTCAATTCCAGGCATCCTGGGTTTAGAATGATTAAATTGAATCCCTGTGGGAAACAACATTATCAACTATAAAGCAGTTTTGGGGTGCAGTTCCTTCTGTCTTTAGTGTTGTAGACTCCCCTTGTTTCTAAAATTACATAAGCAAGCACCTTTCTTGCTTCAGTGCTGTTATTTAATATCTTTGTAATAAGTTAGATTCTTTCATCAAAGTCTGCCATCCATCCTGTGATCCACTGATTTCTTAAATAATTTATTTTTAATTTGCCTATAATAAGGTCCACTCTTGGGCAGTAAAATTCTAATGGTATTTATAAATACATGTGCCATGTACCCACCATTACAGTATCATACAGAATAGCTTCTTGGCCTTAAAAACAAACAAGACAAACCCTGTTCTTCACCTGTTCAATCCTCCTTCAACCTACCCCTTCCTGAACCCCAGAAAACCAGTGATTTATTTAACATCTTTATAGTTTTGCCTTTTTGAGAATGTCATACATGTGGAATGACATAGAATGGCCTTTACACTGCCTTTCACCTGGCAATATACATTTAACATTCATCCATATCTTTGCATATAGCTCATCCCTTTTTATTGCTGAATGGTATACCATTGTATCAGCTTGTTTATCCACTCACTTATTGAAGAACATCTTGGCTTCAAGTTTTTGAGGATTATAAATAAAACTGCTATGAACATTCTTGTGCAGTCCAGTGTGTGTTGGAAGGGAAGGGGTGCCCTTCTCCACTCAAGGACCCAGATTGATAAAAAATATGTCCTCTTCAGTGTGTAGCTCCAACCCTTTCCCTGGTTATTAACATTCAAATGGCAACAGAGGAGGAGAGAGAAAGTAGAAGATTGTGACATAGTTTTATGGGCAAGGCCTGGATGTGGTATACGCATCAATATATTTCTTTGGTCAGAACTCAGTTGAATGCCCCTATTAACTGTGAGGGATGCTGACCTGTGTGCCCAGGAAAAAAAATAAATGGGTCTGTCTGGTGAACATATAGTATTGTCTTTGATTCAGTAACCCCCATTTGGTCATCAAATATCTGTTTTATTCTTCCCCCTCTACCTAGAACACACATATACCCCCCCTAAACTACACAATCCAAAGTCCCATCCAGCCACTGCATCCACTCAGAATGTAGGACTTTAGGCTGGGGTGGCCATCTGGATGTGGTACTTCATGCTGTGGTGACTTTTGATTCATAAGATACCATACAATTGTGGAGGAGGATAGTCACAGTACACAGTCCCATTCTAACTAGGGAGTAATGGAATATACAGGTCACTGGTGCAGAGCAGTGCAGGAATCCCATGACTGGTACTGTGAAGTTTGTCAGGTTCCTCATTAGCCCTAGGTTAAATTTGATTCTGCTCTCTGGTGGGAACTTAGGAACTTTGTGGCCCCTGGATCCATTCTCTAGGGTATTCTTCCTTTTTCTCTCTCTTCCTTGGCTGCATCTGAAAGGAGCACTTGGTATGCCCTCATTGGAAGCTACAGAGCTCTCTGCATGTGGAATATTGAAGACTTAAGGATTTTTTTAAGTCATGGATGTCAAAGACTTTCTAAGTCCATTCTCATGGTTTCTTGGTAATAAAATTCCCTTAAAACCTTAGTAGGCTTCTGAGCTATTTTCTTGCAGTCATTCTATATACCAGTAACTTCAAAACAAATTCCTTACTAGATATGATTCTCAAACTTATTTACTAGCTCCCCTTTTATCCTTCCCCAGTTCTATCTCTACCAATGTGGTGGATATTCAGGCTATTAATCTTGTGAGAGAAGACCCCAGGCTTAATGCAATTTTTGCTGTGGGACTGGGCGTTAATAGTTTCTTTGTCTCAAAGACTGTTTTGATATTAAATCCTGAAATCTTAAATTAAGATATGAAAGCAAGTGTCCAATTCCCCTAAGCCATTCTCTCCTAAAGCCATCTTTTTTACTTACTGTTATAAAAACTCTGCCAAGATCACCAATACACGCTAATCTAGTCATTCTTCCCAACCAGTACTTCCAAAAGGACTACTTCAGTAGGCACGTGGTCTGTCTTCCATGTTACTGCAGTTCTCCCAAATGTTTAACATTCTCCCACAATGTAATATTGATTGCCATCCTCCTTGCATCATATATTAGTTTCCTTGAGAATGCTACATACTTAGGTTTGTGTTACAGCAGCACACTGCATCGAAAGTATCAATTTCTATTTTAAGCAGGATAATTAACACTGCTGTTTGTTCTCACCAAGAATCCTAACATAAAAATCTAGCGATTTGACACCTTAAAGTACATTAATTGCTTCTGTAACATTCCAATAAGGGTCTGCAGGGCCTTTTCTGTTTCACATAGCCATTTAGAGAACTCAGTTGACCAGTGCATCTCCACCTTCAACATGTAACTCATAAGGTCATCTTGAGCATTAACATTCAGCACACAGATGGGAGGAGATACCCTTTTGCATCTGCCTGCAGTTCACTGGCCAGACCTCTATCATATGTTCTTAATTGCAAGGCTGAGTAAGAAATGTCATTTAACTCTGGGTGTATATGTCCAAGAGGAAATAGAAATGGGTTTGATTAACACAGAGCATTGACTCTGTCATAAGTTTTCTGTCACCTCATCAATAAATTTGGGCCATTGATAACCTATCTTGTAGGATGTTCTGTGTAAATGCAGTAATTTATATAATCAACATTTGAGTTTCTTGTCTATTTTATTAGATTTTAAAAATAGGGATAATCCTACCTCTGTCTCTCTCACTCTCTCCCTCCTTCTGCATTCCCTATCTTTTCTTATAAAAAGTAACTTCAGCCATGCCCTTCAAATTACTGAATTTAGAACTTGATGATCTTTTACTGTGTATCATATGATCAGTGGCATTAGATGGTAGCTGAATATAACTGAATGTTTAAATTAGTTTTTGCACTTTCATTGTGCCTGTCTCTCTTCCTTTGGCTGTACTTAACCCCAAAATCCTGTTCATTTTTATCAAACTAACTAGACTGTGTTGCTCATTGCAGCTTTCTGATGCATGGACACTAGAGATGAAAAAGGCCTTCCTAATTTTATCTTAGATCCTTGGATTTTGTCGTTATTAAAAATCATTATAGGGGAAAATGGGGACAACTGTTGTATTGAACAACAATAAAAATATTTTAAAAATCATTATTGTCCCGGAACACAAATTATCCATAATTGAATTCATGAAGACTTCTATTTATTTATGAGCCAAAGACTGAAGATATGATTATACACAGATCATCACTCTAGATATGTCAGATAGCTCCTGGTGGTAGGTTGCAAGAAATTACTATCTTCTCCCAGGATAGGTACCAACATGTCAAGCTCCTTAAACAAACACATCATGATAATCAGTGCTTTTGAAAACACTGAATGATGCATAATGAAGACACAGAAACACTGAAAAGTCTCAGCAATGCTTCACTCTAATTGCCACACAATTGAAAGTCTGGGATCCTCCAATAGCTGGAAGATGCTGCCATGGAAACCTTAATGTTCCATCATCTGAGAGATTAAAAATTGAGATTATTAATGTACTTGATAGTAGTTTGCATGTTTCATTAGTTAAAAATGCCATTACTCTAAGGCTCAGAGGAATTGTATTTTTTGTGTGATTTTATTTTTTAAATTACATTTTACTTATTATGCTATTACAGTTGTCCCAATTTTTCTCCCAAAGTCCCCCTCCACACAGCACCCACCACTCCTTGAGGCCATCCCCACCCTAGTGTTCATGTCCATGGGTCATGTGTATAAGTTCTTTGGCTACTCCATTTCCTACACTGTACTTTACATCCCCATGGCTATTCTGTAACTACATATTTGTACTTCTTAGTCTTCTCATGTATTCACCCATTGCCCCACACCCCCTCCCATCTGGCAACCATCAGAATGATCTCTCTATCCACAATTCTGTCTCTGTTCTTCTCGTATGCTTAGTTTGTTTTTTGGATTCAATTGTTGATAGATATGTTTCAATTGCCAATTTATTGTTCATAGTTTTGATCTTTTTCTTAAATAAGTTCCTTTAACATTTCATATAATAATGTATTGGTGATGATGAACTCCTTTAATTTTTCTCTTGTCTGGAGAGCTCTTTATCTACCCTTCAACTCTAAATGACAGCTTTGCTGGATAGAGCAATCTTGGCTGTAGGTCCCTGCTTTTCATGACTTTGAATATTTCTTGCCAGTCCCTTTTAGCCTACAAAGTTCTTTTGAGAAATCAGCTGGCAGTCATATGGGCACTCCCATGAAAGTAACTAACTTCTCTCTTGGAGCTTTTAAGATTCTCTCTTTATCTTTAACCTTTGACATTTTAAGTATGTGCCATGGAGTGGGCCTCTGCATCTATCTTGTTTTAGACTCTCAGTGCTTCCTGGACTTGCATGTCCATTTCACTTACCAAATTAGGGAAATTTTCTTTCATTATTTTTTCAGATAGATTTCCAATATCTTGATCTTTCTCTTCTCCTACTGGCACCCCTATGATGCAAATGTTGGAATGCTTAAAGTTGTCCCTGAGGCTCCTTATACTATCCTCGTTTTTTGGATCCTTTTTCTCTTGTCCTGATTGGTTGTTTTTTGTTTCCTTATGTTCCAAATCATTGATTTGATTCTTGCCTTCAACCACTGTATTGTTATTTCCTTGTAAATTATTCTTTATTTCAATTAGTGTATCCTTTACTTCTGAATGGATGTGTTTTATGTTTTTGTGGTATTCACTAAGTTCCTTGAGCATCCTTATGACCAGTGCTTTTATTCTGCATCTGATAGATTGCTTATTTGCATTTCATTTAGATTTTTTTCTGGAGTTTTGATTTGTTCTTTCATTTCAGTCATGTTTCTTTGTCTCCTCATTTTGGTACTCTCCCTGTGTTTGTTTCTATGTATTAGGTAGAGCTGTTTGACTCTATGTCTTGGTAGTGTGGCCTAATGTAGTAGGTGTCCTATAGGATGCAGTGGAACAGCCTCACCTATCACTTAAGCTGGGTACTTGAGGAGTGCCCTTCATGTGGGCTGAGTACAACCTCCTCTTGTAGTTGAGCCTCGATTGTTCTTGGTGGGTCAATGGGAAAGATTCACCCAGGCCAGTCAGCTGCAACGACTGGCTCTGCAGAGACAGGGTGGTGGTATTCTGACATGGTCCGTAGCTGCCCACTGGGTGTGCAAGCTCTGAGGTTTCCCAGGTGGTACAGGCCAAGGTCAGCCTTTACCTGTGTTCTACTTGAGGCCACCCTGCATGAGCTATAAAGCAATCTGCAGATGGCTGCTAATGGTACTGGGCTTGGAGGTTCCCAGGTGAAGTCAAGTGATGTACCTAGGCTGGCTGCTGCTAATGTCAGGTTGGGGCCACTTAGCAAGAGGTATGGGGGATGGAGGCTCACTGAAGTCAGCTGCTGCTTGTTTGATAGGGTTTAGGAAGATGTGAAGCAAGAGCCCAGACCAGCCATTCATATGGAAAAGTCACAGTTAACAGTTTAGGTGGGCCTATAAGTTAGGTGGAATGGAGTCTCAGGACATCTCCAGGATGAGGCAAACAGTGTTAGCCAGGTTGATGGATTCTCAGATATGGCACCCGCCTACCAGCTCTGTGGCTTTGTGGGAGGAAGGCTCAGCAAAGGGACAATAGCCTGTGCCCACCTTTCTGTCTGAGGGAATGCTGTCCTCCCGCACCCACCTTGAGGCCAGATACTTCAGCTCCTCCCTGTCTGCCATCGGTGCTTTTTAAGCTGCTACCCCAGTGCTGGAGCTCAGAGGGACTGAGTCTGAGTAAGTCCGTGTGTGGGTTATTTAAGGGGAACTGCTTGGGACTCTTCTGCTGACTCAGTCGCTGCTGGTTTTTGCAGCCGGAATTTGTGAGGATTTATCTGCCTGGCACTGGAACCCTGAACTGGGTGGCCTGATGTGGGGCTTGGACTTCTTGCTCCCAAGACATCCCTCATGAATTTTTATCCACCACACATAAGTGAGGGACTAGCCCAATCTGCAGCTGTGCCCCTCTTACCAGTCTGGATGAATGTGGTTTCTTTAATTCTGTAGTTGTCAGACTTCCATTCAACTTGATTTCTGAAAGTTCTGAGTGATGGTTGTTCTATATCTTAGTGATTTTGATGTGGTTGTGCAAGAAAGTATGCTGTGTTTACCTAGGCCACCATCTTGACTGTAAGTTGGGAATTGAGTTTTTGAGTCATGTTTTTTATTCTCTGCTAAAATAATCCAGGCATAATCTGGATAGTATAAATAAAGAAAGGAAACAGTTGAGGATGAATTAGGACATTTTGCGCAATCATTTTTTGTCTCTGCTCCTTGACCTTCCTCAGCAAGCTGAGTGTTTAACTGGGCACTGGTGGAATTGGAGGATGGGCAGGGAAGAAAGGAGAAGACATTTTTGTGTCTTCTCCCATTCAGTTGTGGTACAGGTTCTTCATGACTTCCTGACTCTTCTGTTTAGGAGGCAGCATAATGAGTGCAGTGTTTGGAAAACTGAGTAGCACAACCATTACTGACTCATAAAATATATTTAGCAAGTCTCAACAGGCATTTATCAATAACAGGATGGAATAGAATGAAAAGGAAAATACCAAAAGTGTTCTCCATCGTTAGAACAGTTATCATTGTAAAAATTATTTCTACTGGCTTACAATGTAAAGTTGCTTCTTATTGTGAATTATGACCAAAAATAGTTTGAAAAATGTTTGTAACTCATGATTAAGATCCTGGCTATAAAACTAGACTGCTAGATTTGAATTCTGATTTTACTACCTATAACTATATAAGCAGGTCACTTAATCTCTGTATGTATCCATTTGCTTTTCCTTAATACAGAAATGATAATAGTAGAACTGTAAAGTTGTTGTAAGGAGGAAATAATTAAACCAATATAAAATAGTCAAATGAGAGTTAGCTACTGAAAATGTGTCATCAATTACTTGGAATAATCACATCTTTGGATCACTGAACATGTCTTTCAAATTTATATTTGTATAATAGAGTCAATTCTTGTGAGTTTAGAAAAGCATTGTTATAAAAGATTCTATAGTCCACACAGTATATCACATTACTTACGTAGCTCTTAACACCATCATGCAGGTTTTATTCCTGTTCCTTGATACTAGAATCATAATGGGGTTCTCTTGAATCATAAGGTCCTTAGAGAAATGTTATAAAGACAAATGCAAATATTAAGGCTCTTTTTTCCCTAAGAAATGACAAAATTTTTAACCCAACTTCTCTTTAAAGTCTGCATCCTCTCTGAATGGACCACTAGGGTACCATTTAGTGGATCAAAACATTAAGCCACTGACTGGTGCCTGACAGATTAATGCAGCCTGTGAAAACAGCCGACCTATTTAAAAAAATAATCTTTTAAAATATTCAGATCATGTCCTCCATATACTTTAAGCCCTCCAATATTTTGCCATTGAACATTGACTAAAACCCAAGGCCCAACATGATTAAGCCCCTGAGTGCTTTTTGACCTCATCTCAATCTTGCTCCCTGTTGCTTATGACACCCTAGATCCATTGGCCTCCTCCTTGTTTTCCAGACACTTTGAGATTGCTCTTGCCTCAGGGCCATTGCAATTGTCATTTCCTTTACCTGGCAGGCTGTCTTTGCACATCATCCCCTACTTGGCTCCTTTTTGTCACTCAAGTCTCAGCTCAGATCTCACCTCTGAGAAGCCTTCCCAGAATATCCAGTTTAAGGACTTTTCACGTGGTAAAGAGAGCAAACAACTCTCCAAGGTGGCACAGAAAGCTATTGGCTGAATTGAGGCCAGACAAGGTTGTCTAACTCCTGTTCCCTGTTCTTTCTATTACATGGCTCTATCTCCAAACTTTTTCATTTCTTTTCTATGGGGGAATGGGCAACATAGATAGCCTGGTCCAAATGTTGCAAATTATCACTTTGATCTTGCATTCTAAAATTCCAGTAGTATAATGCTAGAATTGCCTCTGGGACTACTCGGTGTTGTGTCTGGTGCTGTTGAAGTTAGGCCCATTCTCAGCTATCTCCCCACTCAGCTGACAGGCAGGCAGCTTTGGGAACCAGCTGGACAAACATGTACAAATACTGTCCCAGTGCTGTGAAGGAGAAACTTCATGCCCCACTAACTTATCTGCATTTTTTTAATTCACAAAGTCAACTATTATGTCAGAATGACCAGTTGTGCACTTTATGTTTATGTGTATATAACCAAGAATGAATACAGCCTTCTATTGAAGGTCTGCTCTGTGCTGGGTGATTTTACATATATTATTCCTAAGGTTCAGAGAAATGAAAAACACAATTTAAGTTTTTGTGTGAGTCCATGTTCTTTCTAGAATGTCATGTTGCCTTTAAAAAGTATATGTATTTGACGAGCTACCATTTAGGCATAATTTGCAATGAATGCTTTCCATCTCTTTGGTTCACCTCTCTTTCAGTCTTAGCCTCCCTGACATAATTACCCTCAAGGGTTTCTTAGCTAGTCAATATGTAAACCTCAAAAATGTATTATTTGAAATGGCCCACTTGAAAATCTGAAGTGCTTGAGGAAAAAGGTAGCAGGTTTTTATTTCATTACTGAAATGAAACTTACTCATGTTGAGGAAGGACTTGGACAAGAGGGAGGAAAAGATTTAATGTGGGTGTCACCACAAAGCCCCTCAAATAAATTTGTGTCCCCACTACATCAATGTTCATCTACTTCTCTTAATACTTAGATGCTGACTAAATCCTTTTCAGCTGATGTATACACGTCCTTATCTGAATCCTATTACATCCAGCTGCATTGGATCCTGGAACAGTCTCATGAGACAGTAACCAGCCCGATTACAGATAAACTCTATCTTATTTTCATTAACATAGATTTTAACTAGCTGCTTCTGACTCACTATCAGAAAACAATTCTGGTAATATGTGTCTAGAAGCTCTTAAACATTCGAACGAATGTTCTTCACACATTAGTTCTCAGTGTTTCGAGTACAACAATTAAGAACCAGGTAGGAAAAGTTTGTGGCATTATTTTTTTCTTTCCTGACTGCATAATGAGGCTGTGCTGCCCTATCACCTGGTTATGCTTTCCTAGGTCTGCTCTGTACATCTTCTGGGCAATAACCATCACCCGTTACCGTTTTCTTGGCATGGCTTCTATTTGCTGGGGAAGCTATTCAAAAGCTTCCACGCCCTACTCAGTGACCCAGATAGGTGGAATATTGACATCTCTGCAGAGCTCATTACAGAGACAGCAATCTAGAGGCATTGATTAGTAGGACAGATAGAGTGGCATTTTAAAATTCTATTCCAAATGTTAGAATTCTTTATTTTAAAACACTTTTAAACTCTTTTTAAAAAAAACCATCTGTAGAAACTTTTAATAGACTCTGTGGTGGAGTTTGTGTGAGGATAAACATGAAACAGAACCAACTCTCCAAGCAACAAAACATGTTCTCTTTCCTAAGAGAACATGCATATTTTTGTCTTCCAACTTGAAGTTAAATAAATGATCTTGATGGCCCTTTAACTGTGATTTGATAATAGATCTGAGTGTTTTATTTCATGTGCTATTTACTTATCCTCTCCCGGCTGTGTACCTACCCTTGTCTACTGAGCTCTGGACTTCTGGGGCTGGGTTGCTATGTTCCCCAGGCTTCCTTGACAGCTGCCTTCCCTTCAGGTTCTGCCAATGGGAGGTATTGGTGGGAGACAGGATGGCAGGAAGAAGAGAGATTTCTGCCTCTGACACCAACTGCATGCAGGGATAGGCAGTTGCTGGTAGTTTCTGAGGGTGGGAGAGGGATGATTGTAAATTCCCCAGAAGCATGTCCTTGCAGGTTGTACAGTTCTGGCTTCAGCGATGCCTCTTTGGCAGTTCCAGCCCCAGTCATGGTGGTTTTAGCACTGGCAGCAGCGGCAGCTAGTGCAACCCGGTAGGCACCACCCCAGGGCACCTTAGCAGCTTCCTGGTTTCCAGATAGGCCTACTTCTTTCTTTTCCAAATCTGCCAACTCCTGTACAGTCCAAGTAAAATGCATAGTGTGGTTTCTGTTTTTCTGACTGGATTCTAATGGATACATTTATGAACAAAGTACTTCAACACTGAAGTATCAGTACATTGATTTTGAACTTTAAAAATTCAGTGGTCTTACATTTTGTCTCTAATTGTCATGTAACAGGGCTTTTATTTCAACATTTGTGTTAGAAAACAGAATAACAGTTGTAAATAATAATAAAAATGGCTAACCTTCTCATTTATTATGTGCTAAGTGCTGTTCTTAGTCCATCACATCTTCCTTAATCTCCACAATAACTCTGCAGGTACATACTGTTTTCATCCCCTTTGATCTTGAGAAAAATGAGGCACAGAGAGGTCAAGCAGTTTGTCAGTGCCCATCCCCATTTCACGGCGAGAGCCAGAGTTTGACCCAGGACTACCTGACTCTGTAGCCTGAGCTCTTAATCACTCTGAGTCCTAACTGAATGTTCTTGCACATTGTAGACCATGAAGTCTTTGACTGAACTATCGTGTTTTATGGAAGGTTTTGCAAATGTACTCCCTGAGGTCACCTTCCAAGTTGTGTAATTCTAGAAGTAAAGAATGTAAACTCTAGTTAGTTCTATAATGTGAGCTCTCTGAGGCCAGAAATAATTTTCTGCCACATTCATCACTGTATACCCAGTAACTAGCATAGTTGCTGTCACATTTGAGCTCTAATAATATGCTTACCTAATAAATATACTGTGTTTATACAATAAATGTTTATATGATGAATAATAAATCATAATATAAATAAAGTGTACATGCAGTATAAAATAAATCAATGAATAAGACTGTACAGGCTAATGGGGTTAACATCACATTGCCAGATAACTCTTTTTATTTCTGATACTTCTGCTTGGAAAGACATCCAGCTAACAGCCAGAGAAGGTTTTGAGTTCTTTTTCTCACTCAGAAAACAATGCAATGTAAATTCAGGAGAGTACATTTTCACAAACGCAAAAATACAGCCTAAGAATACCATGGATGAAAAGTAGGAAATTGCATTATGATTAAGGACTATGTCTAATGATTTTGTGTAAGTCCATAGAGATGTATAAACTAATTAAGGAGATGAAATAATGCTAAGATATGAGAGAAATATGGCAAGTTCTTAGGGTGGAAGATACAGAAAAGGAGTAAACTTGACCCTCATCTATTTCCTATGAAAGGAAAGTGTACAACGTGAGAACAAGCGGATAAATGAGTGTTTCACTAGCTTCAAGGATATCATGAAAGAAGAAGTAAAACCCTTTGATGGGGTCAGGCACTGATGCTACTTTGGGAATGGGGTAGAGCCAGGACTCTTAAACGTGATGTCTTGTTGATCTGGGGAATGCCAGGTCAAGGATTCAGGCTGTGTTCTGAGAACTTTCCCCAAAAAGAGGCATGTGTAGGTCTTAAGACAGGAAAGTTTGTGCAATAGACTTCTGTGAAGAAAAGTGAATGATATTATTTGATCTGTGGCTGAGAGTGGAGGGAATGCAAAGATTACTTAAGAAGAACTTGAATCCATTGTGACTGCAATCCAAGTTCATAAAATTGAAAAAAGTAGCATGTCAAAGTTGGGTCAGTGGGATGAATCTACTCCAGATACTGGCAAAAAAGGGTGCATTGTGTATAGGGAAGGTAGAAGCAACAATAAAACCGTAAAAAGCTGGTCTACTATTTATTGTAATTATGAGCCTACAAGTCTACACACTCTCAGTGGAAAAATACTCTTTGAAAAAAAGTCTTGTTGGTTTAAGATTTAAACAAGTATAGCAGTTACTGTTGTGTTTTACCTGTGTGTATGTATAAATTAGCTGCTTTTAAAAAACATGATCTTCAATGAACATTGCATTCCATGTGTAAGTTACCTTAGAGAACTGCCAAAACTCAAGTTGCCCTCTGCCACATGTGACTCAGGCACAATGATTTGTTTTAAGAGTAAGTTTGTAATGATACAGCATCATTGGCACTCCCTTCTGCCAGTTTGCATCTTCACATACTCCTGTATTTAACGGTGGATTTTTTAAAATTTATTTTTTAAATATATTTTATTAATTATGCTATTACAGTTGTCCCATTACCCCCTTCACTCCTCTCCACCGTGCACACCCTCTCCCACCCACATTCCTCCCTTTAGTTCATGTCCATGTGTCATAAGTTCTTTAGCTTCTACATTTCCCATACTATTCTTGCCCTCCCCCTGTCTATTTTCTACCTACCATCTATGCTGCTTATTCTCTGTACCTTTTCCTCCCTCTCTCCTCCTCCCACTTCCCTGTTGCTAACCCTCCATGTGATCTCCATTTCTGTGGTTCTGTTCCTGTTCTAGTTGTTTGCTTAGTTTCTTTTGGTTTTGTTGTAGGTGTGGTTGTTAATAATTGAATTTGTTGTCATTTTACTATTCATGTTTTTTATCTTCTTTTTCTTAGATAAGTTCCTTTAACATTTCATAAAATAAGGGCTTGGTGATGATGAACTCCTTTAACTTGACCTTATCTGAGAAGCAGTTTATCTGGACTTCCATTCTAAATGAAAACTTTGCTAGATAGAGCCATCTTGGATGTAGGTCCTTGCCCTTCATGACTTGGAATACTTCTTTCCAGCCCCTTCTTGCCTGCAAGGTTTCTTGAGGAATCAGCTGAAAGTCTGATGGGAACTCCTTTGTAGGTTACTGTCCTCTTATCTCTTACTGCTTCTAGGATTCTCTCCTTCATTTTTACCTTGGCTAATGTAATTCTGATGTGCCTTGTGTTCCTCCTTGGGTCCAGCTTCTTTAGGACTCTCTGAGCTTCCTGGTCTTCCTGGAAGTCTATTTCCTTTGCCAGATTGGGGAAGTTCTCCTTTATTATTTGATCAAATAACTTTTTCACTTGTTGTTCTTCCTCTCCCCCTTCTGGTACCCCTATAATTCAGATGTTGGAACATTTAAAGATGTCCTGGAGGTTCGTTCCTAAGGCTCTCATTGTTTTGAATTCTTATTTTTTCATTCTTTTGTTTGATTGATTGTTTCTTTTTTCCTTCTGGTCCACTCCATTGATTTGAGTCCCAGTTTCCTTCCCATCACTGTTGGTTCCCTGTGCATTTTTCTTCATTTCACTTAGTGTTGCCTTCATTTTTTCATCTAATTTGCAACCAAATTCAACCAATTCTGTGAGCATCCTGATCACCAGTGGTTTGAACTGTGCATCTGATAGGTTGACTATCTCTTGGTCACTTAATTTTATTTGCTGTGGAGCTTTGATATGTTTTTCCATTTGGACCATTCTTTTTCTTTTTTGTCTTGTTGTACCTGTTTCATATGAGGGGCAAAACCTTAGGTGTTGTTCAGCAGGGCAGGTCTACCCAGTTGCTGGGTTGTAATGCTGCATGTGGGGGTGGGGTCCAAGAGGGAACAATGGTGCCTGCTCTGCTCTCTGTCAGATTTCAGTCACTTCCGCCACTTCCCCCAAGAAAACTGGGCCCTTCTGGTGGTAATTCCCATGTGGGTGGGCTTGTGCACATTCTGGGTCCTTGGGGTTCTCTCCAATGAACTCTCCTGTGAGGCTGGGAGTCTCTCCCTGTACCTCAACCCCCACAGGTGTTTTCAATTAGTGCCCCGAGGCTGTATTTCCAGGCACTGGGACCGTGGGTTGCATGCAATGCCTTGCTTCACAATTGCTGCCTTGCTGGGTCTGCCAGTTGCCACCCCATGCCCAGGGTCTGCCAGCTACCGCCTGCATGCCCAGGGTCCACCTGCTGCGGTCTTGTGGGCCCAGGATGCCTTATGTGCCTGGTCCCACCACTCTTTTTGCCATGACCCTTCTCTGCCCAGCTGCCCGACTCTGCCCCTCCTACCAGTCTAGATGAACATGTCTCTTTTAACTCCTTGGCTGTCTGACTTCCATACAGTTCAATTTTCTGTCAGTTCTGGTTGTTATTCTATTTCTAAATTGTTGTTGTCCCTATCTTGGTTGTGCAAGGAGGCACAGTGTGTCTACCTATGCCTCCATCTTGGCTGGAAGTCCTAAACAGTAGATTTTAAATAATAGTTGTATATACAATGAAATAGAACTTGAGTTACTTAAATCCTATCATTTTATGTAAGCACTTGGGGTTTTCATTTGTGTTTAAAAGTTTTAAATTTGCAGAAGCTGAAGCTCAAAAACAAGAACTATTAGTAATAGGAATGTTAACTATTCATGACTGTGACAAACCAACATAGTTATGTTTTCCCTATCCCCCACAATGGTATCTTGAGTAAACTGAGAAAGTAATCAATTATTTTCTTCCTTCTTACTACTGTAGTAGTCATCTATTTCTGGTGTGAATACATCTATTAAGGTCAATGAAGAAGTTTTACAGTCTGCATTTCTTTTCAGGCCTTTATTTTTATTTGTTTCGCATCATAGTATGTTAGATATGCCAAGAATGCCACTGGTAGAGGTATATGGATTGCTGTGAATGCAGGGCAAGTGTCTCCAAATCATATTGCAAATAAAATCCATAAGACCCCAAGTAAAATAAATGTTATCAGTTATGTCCATCCTCTGCTTGTTAACTGAGCCCTTGATAGAGATAAAAGAATTGTAGTGCTTGTCTATTTCATGAACTTCTTAATGATTTACCCACTTAAAACATTTTGGTGAATCCTTTTAGCTCTCCTATATGATTTATAGGATTTCATTCAGAATGACTTTGTTTGAATGGATGTAATATACAATGTGTTAGCAGTATACTCCTTTTCAGCCTTCACAGCTAATGAAGGATGGAAATTTTACTTTCATAGTCAAGTAAAATTTGCTAGGGGTAGGCCATCAGTGAAGATTTTTAGGTTGGGCGCTTGTTAGAAGCTAATAATATACTTGTTAATTTATCTATACTTTCCAATGCTAGGAAGAAAGTGCTGAAATGCAATAAAGAAAGTTTTCCTTTACTCAAGTAATCATTGCTATAGTAACTGATAAATTTCATATTTATCTTCCTTTCAAGACTTAAACTTCTGGGTAAAAGTCTTTGTATTTTATTGTGAAATAGGGCAAGGTTAATAAAATGAATTTGTCACATACAACTTTTTTAGGAAACTGGAAAAATGTGGGCACATCATTGTCTCAGTGTGGCAGGTGTGGTGGGAACAGAGATTTCATGTAGGAACCAGAGCTCCAAGAATATGAGGAGAGCTGGGCAGGTTCTTCTGGTCACTTGGCCATGCTGGTCTCCTCTTTGTGGACAAATGACATGGGAACCAAATCAACAGTAGCTTCTGCGGTAAGTGATTCAAATGTGTAATGATAGCTGGACTAGAAGCTACTGCAGTCATCTTCTCAACAGGAAGAGAGTGATGTGACCAGATTATCAGAACAATCTGGCAAACACCCTCTTCCGTAGCTATTGTTTTGGTGGGCACTGCAAAGTTCTGACTGCAATTTTGCTTTTTCGAGCATTCATGGCTGACCAGTCTTCAATCAGATGGCCATTCTGTTGATTCTAGATTTTCACCGCGATTAAATTCATCTGAGTCTGGGTCATTTTGTATTGATTTTATAATTTCACTTTCAGAGGGCAATCTTACGGTTATTATTTTCTGGCAATTTATTATTACATGCCAACTATAGATACCATATAAGAGGAGTTCATCAATTAACTAAGGGGCTTATCAATCTTGTTTTAGTGAACTCACATCTGAATTTATAAACAAGCATGAAGAATGGAAAAGGTTCAGAGGAAAGCCTTGAAGATGATTAATGGACTTGAGAATGACTCAGGTGGAAACACCAAAAGTCCTGGGGGAAAGAAATTGAAGTTGAATTCAATAATAGCATCCAAAAATATTGGATTGTTAAACATAAGAGACTGAATTATTTTGTAACATGGGGAAATTAGGCAAGACAGAAAGAACTTCTTTGTAGTAAGAAATGTAAACAATGAATAGGCTACCAAAAAAAGGATTGGAAATCTGCTCTGCAGAGTTTGAAAAATTATTCTATTTTCACTTATTATAGCCTGTATTCCTTACTAAAGGCAGAGTAATGGACCACATAGCATTTCAGTTTTTTTTTTTCAGATCTGAGATTCATGGATTAACTTTCTCAGGAATAGGGTAATGGATCCTTCCACACTTAAGTGAACCCAGAACTTCAGGTGGTGATTCAAGCTAAATTACAAGGAAATTCCTTCTTGTGCACTGGTTTAACTTCTTTTATACAGAAGAACTTTTTGAAGAACTTATATAACCATAGACCACCACACCCACACATGCGTGCAACACATTTTGTGTACAGTTTCTAGGGACTCATGGATAACCTCCCCAACCTATATAAGGAGCCCTCTAAGGGTATAAGGGCCCAAGTATCTAGGACCCAAGTCATAAACCTCTTTCAGGGGATATTTAGTCTTATGCCAGAAATGGTCAGTCCCATTTTTATCTTCATATAATGTTTGCTCTAGAATCTTGGTGTCATGTATTACCTTCACATCATAGGAAATGTATGACTTGCTACCTTTTTTTTTTTCTCCCCTCATTTTCTTCCCTTCTATTCCTCTCCTATTTTTTTCTTCCTCTGTCTTATACCCTTTCCTGATTTTTTCTGTTCTTTCTTGTCAAAGTCTATTAGTGGCCCCCAGGACTTAAGTTAAAAACTTAAAGAGTGCCCATTAAAGCCCAGAATCTGATTAAATTAAGTGGCCCTGATAAACAAGATCACCTAATCAATTTGCATTACTTGGTCAAAGCCCTTAATGTCCCTCACACTTTATAGTTACTTATGAAGGAAGAGTTAATGGTAAGCACAGACTATAGAATTTGAAAACAATTGTTGTGTTCCTGGGATTCTTCATTTAGAAAAATCTGGGGAGTCCCTGTTTGGGTGGGGTGAGTGACACTTAGGGAAAGCACGTTTCTCAAGCCACTCCACATGATTGAAATCAATTTTCCTAATTTTTAGAAAAAAGGTTTCCATGAGAAACCAAGAAAATATTAGGGTACAACCCCCACTTTATCCTGAACACTATTTAATTTTGCTGTCCTTCCCAAGAATGAAATTGTGTGCAGTAGCTTCCCCATGCTACATTGCAGAATTTCCACTTCTATGCAGCACTTTCTATTTTGCTGGTTTCCCTTTGAAGAGCTTTTATGGAAGCCATTTTCCAGGAAATCGAGGACAACACATTCATTCAATACTTAACTAGATGTCTGTTCAAGGAACTCATCTTTCTTAATTTTGTAGCATTCTAGTGTTTCCATGCCAAAGACACCCTCACTGGGATTCATATGAAAGAAAATCTTGCCATAAAATAAACTTTCTGAAAGTCTATTTACATATGAGATATGTGAGGAAATAAGGCCAATAGACAAATTTGGGAGATATTTTCCTACTTTTTACTTAAAAACATCACCAAATGAAGTCAAAGATTTAAATTTTAACTTGAAGTCTTGACTGACTTTCTGCTTTAAACCATGAGAAATAAAGGAAAAAAATCTATGCTTTTCTTTTAAGCAAAGAGTGATTTACAGAGGACTCTTTCTCTAAACATGTCCTCACATGTATTTAATCTAAGAGTGGCAAAGTCAAGGGGATAGCATTTCTTATCCCCTTGGTAAAACTCTACATATTGTGATGCCATACTACCTTTTTAGGGTGAACATCAAGTCAGTGGGGTTTCAGCTATTCCAGTTGTTAGGTATTTTACATATTATCTCTGGTTTCAGACAAGAATTCCATAGTTGACTGTATTCTCCTTCTTGCCTCGACTATCAGGAAGTCTGGGATTTACTGTGTGGTTTCCCTTTTTCCTATGCAGAAACTTGAGGCATGTATTTCTCTGAATTAACTTTCCCAGGCTTTTCTTTTCCTTCCTTTCACTTTGCTCTAATTTCTTCATCTTTAGGGAAAAAGTTGGATTGTGCTATGTGTATTTCTAAAAGCTACCTCATTAAATGGAAAACCACACACAATTTTCTAGTGGTATAATCTTGAAACTTGGAATTTATGAAGAAATCAACAGCTTTGAAAAATGAGTGAGTTGTCAATAAATCCTATTTCAGAAATTCATCTTCTCTATCTAATTCAAAGTAATTTAGACCGACCTTAAATTTTTGTATAGATCCCCACAATTAAATCCACAGCAATGACAGGCACTTAAATAAAAAATATTTTCCCAAGTCCAGATTTATGTCACAATTACAAATATGTTTGGCAGAATATCATCTAGAAGTAATTATACAGAATTTGCAACAAAATCCCATGTTTTTTTATTTCTTAGGATTTTCAGCCTGAATGGTCTGTAAAATGTGGAAGCCATATAGCACATGCTAAATCTTCAATATTTCCCCATGGATCTTAGTCACTGAAGATTTCTTTTTGGTAGCCCTTAAGTCACCTCATTGCTATTTCTGGTAGAGCTCCCCTGTTTCTAGAGCCACTGATAATATTTTTCTGAAAAAATCTGGACTATCCTCTGGAGAACAGATGGTAGTGTGGTTGAATATACATGGCAGCTACACAGCTGTGGAGCAGGGCACACCACAGTTAAGGAATGAGTGGGTTTATTTGTTTTAAAGGAATAATTTGGGAGGAGAGGAGACTTTTACTGAATGAGGTACCCAGAAGTTCTTCCAAGCATAGCACCTTTTCTCTGATGTCCAGACTTGGCTGCTTGTTTATGTATTTTTTAAGGCTGAATGATTTTTAACTTTGAATTTATCCTCTATAATCTGAATGAAGGAAATGACTCTGGATATAGTCATTTGCCTTTTCTTTGGCAGAATTCACGGTATCCCAGAAAGAGGCAAGGGAAACAGAGAGTGGAGAAGTAGAGGGAATTACCTACAAAGTTGAAACAAGCAAAGACAATTGAGTTCCTTGCAATCATCTCTGGCCCCTGGGTTATAGAATAGCTTTTACTTCTTGAGAATCCAGCATTTTAGGGATTCCTTAAATTTGAGTTAAAACAGTTATAAGTTTGGAGACTGGATAAACTTTAAAAATAAGTCTTTTCTAAAAGATGTAATCTTTTTCAGTTTCTGAATTTTTTTGGTAGAATCTTAGAAATACTTTTTTCCTGTTATGTTCTGTCTTTTCCTTTAAAGACTATATTAAATGAACCAAGTTCTGGAAAATATAAGGTGGCAAAGAGGATCACAAAGATAAGTAACCCAAGGCTCCCTCCAGATAAGAAAAATGAATAACTATATCCTGTTCCTCCCCTGATGGGATGCTGAAAGGCTGCAGTTACACTTGGTACATAGTGATCATAAGGCAGCAGGGTGTGTGGCACCCTGCTCAGCAACAGCACAGGAATCAGGGAACCCTGTTGGTGGGCTGGAAGAGTGTGACATGATGCCTGTATCTGAGACTTCTGATGTCAGATAGATTGAGGTTGGGCCATTACTTCAATTCTATCTTCACTTCCTATTCTGTAAACATATCCTAACCTTTAAACAGCATGAAAGTGCTGGTTAAAGAAGATTAAATTAAATACTTTATGAAAAGCATGTGGCCCTTACAAATGCTCAGCATGTGGTAACTATTATTGTTTATAATTATTCTACTTTCTTGAAAATGCAAAAGGTGTTTTTTCTGTGTCTGAATTTCAAGACTATATTGTAAATAATTATGCCAGCAGTGATTATACTTCTTTAAAGGGAAGGTGTCTTCATTCATAAGTAGTTTTACTAATTTAGAATGATTTGCGAGAGATTAACCTTAATGATTAACATTCAGAACTACACATGTATTAAAATCAATATAGGTAGAGTACTAGCTTAACCCATAGTAGCTATTATGGGAAATCTGGATCTTTATTATCCAAAATGTATTTATTATTTGCTCAATCTTGGAATGCATAAATATAGTTTCAGAATTGCTAACCCATACTCCTATGAAAAAACAAATTTAATAAAGAGAATATAATATTTGTGTCTTTTTTCATTAGCCTTACATTCATAATAAACTATTGTCTTTCAAAGTTACTTGGGTTAGTTCTTTCCTTGACCAACTTTTCATTGTGGTTGTTATTCATCAGTAATACACTTAGGTTAGCTCTGTTTGAATTCCATTTTGGGCTTCCCCAATGTCCAAGTTGATTTTAACTGTTTATTTATTTTTGGCTATGTGAAATATTACCATGGTTCTAAATATCAGAAATATTTTAAAAGTTATACTTTCCCCCATTCCTTCCACCTTATTCACACCTAACCACTGTGGATAATTATTTCCATTAATGTTTCTGATTTGTTCTTCCTATATTTCTTCATGTATATATCCTTGTTTTCTATTATTTCTTCTTTTAATTTTTTTATTGTTGTTCTATTATAGTTGTCTCAGTTTTTCTCCCTTTGCTCTCCTCCACCCAGCCCACCCCCTGCTTCCACAGTTAATTCCCACCCCGTTGTCCATGTCCATGGGTCATTCATACATGTTCCTTGACTAGTCCCTTTCCCTTCTTTCTATCCTTATCGCCCTCCTTCCTCCCCTCTGGTCATTGTCAGTCTGTTCCTTGTTTCCATACCTCTGATTCTATTTTGCTTTCTTTTTTTTTGTTGTTCACTAGGTTCCTGTTATAGATGAGATCATGTGGTATTTGTCTTTCACCACCTGGCTTATCTCAGTTAGCATAATGTTCTCCAGTTCCATCCATGCTATAGCAAAAGGTAGGAGTTCCTTCTTTCTTTCTAATATGTAGTATTCCATTGTGCAAATATACCACAGTTTTTTAATCCACTCACTTACTAAGTGATGGGCACTTAGGCAATTTCCAGCACTTGGCTATTATAAATAATGCTGCTATGAACATATGCACAGGTTCTTTTGAATTGGTGTTTCAGGATTCTTAGGGTGTATTCCCTGCAGTGGAATTGTGGGTCAAAAGGCAGTTCCATTTTTAGTTTTTTAAGGAAATTCCATACTGTTTTCCACAGTAGCTATACCAGTCTGCATTCCCACCAACAATGGAAATAGTCTTTTTGCACTTTGTTTCTTGTACTTAACAATGTATCCTGGAAATCAATCCTTATCAGTTCATAGTGATTGTACTTACTGTTTACACAGCTGCATAGTACTCCCTTGTGTGGATATGCTATAGTTTATTCAAACCCTCCCTTATGTATGGGGAAGTGCATATACAATTTTGTTACGTATCATCAAATTTCCCCATCCAGATTTGTTCCAGGTTGCATTCCTAGCAATGTAAGAGAATGCTTATTTCTTCACAGTCTGGCCAATAGAACATGTTGTCATACTTGTAGATTTTCTCCAATCTTATAAGTGAGAAATGGTAACTCAATGTTGTTTTAACTTGTATTTATTTAATTATGAGTGAGTTTAAGCATCTTCACATGTGTTTTAATGGCCATATGTTTAAGGGCCATGTCTACATACATTTTTTGTGAATTGTCTGTTCATATCTTTTTACTATTTTTTCCATTGGATTTTTGTCCTTTGCCTCTTAGTTCATAGGAGTTCTTGTACATGAGAGATTTTGGCTTTGTGTTTGGGATATATATATTATAAATATTTTATTCCAGTTTTCTAGTTGCCTTTTAACTTTATGGTGTTTGCCATACGATGAAAAAAATAACGTCAAATTTGTCAATATTTTCTTTTATTGCCTCTGACTTTTGAATCATAGCAAGAAAGGCTTTTCCTATAGTGAGATTAAAAAGGAATTTATCAGTGTTTTTTTTTCTAATACATTAAGTTTTCATGTATTAAGATTCCTGATCTATTTGGAGTTTATTCTTAGGTATGACACAAGGTATGGATCTAATTTTATCTTTTGCCATTTATTAAAATGGATACCATTTATTGAAAAGTTGACCTTTGAACAAGTACTTATCAACAATAACCTTACATATAAGTTGATTAAATATTCCAATCAAAAGGCATAGGGTAGCTGAGTGGATAAGGAAACATCATCTGCATATATGCTGTCTACAAGAGACCCACATCAAAATAAAATATCTACACAGTCTGAAAGCGAAGAGACAGAAAAAAATATTCCAAACAAATGGACATTAAAAAAATAGCTGGGGTAGCAATATTTACATCAGACACAACAGACTTCAAAACAAAAGCCATAACAAGAGACAAAGAAGGTCACTACATAATTCTTAATGGAGTTGTCCAACAAGAGGATATAAACCTTGTAAACATATATGCACCTACCATAGAAGCATGTAAATACATATGGAAAATCTTGGAGGACTTTAAGAAGGAGATGGACAGCATTGCATTCATAATAAGAGATTTTAATATCCCACTGTCAACAATGGATAGATCTTCCAAAACAAGGATATTATGGGATTAAAAACACTGTAGATCAAATGGACTTAATCAATATTTACAGCATGTGTCACCCCAAAGAAGCAAAGTATACATTGTTTTCAAATGCAAATGGATAATTTTCAAAGATAGACCATGTGGTAGGATGCAAAACAAGCCTTAATAAGTTGAAGAAAATAGAAATCATATCAAATATCTCGTTGGATCACAATGGCTTGAAACTAAAAACTAACTTTAAGGAAAAAACTAAAAAAATACTCAAATACATATAGACTGAATAACATGTTATTAAATAATGAATGGGTTAATAGTCAGATCAAGAAAGAAATAAAAAAGTATCTGGAAACAAGTGAAGATGAACACACAACACCCCAAAACCTATTGTACACAGTGAAGGCAGTCCTGAGAGGGAAGTTCATAGCAATACAGGCCTATGTAAAGAAGATAGAAAAATCTCAAATAAACAACCTTACTCTACATCTAAAAGAACTAGAGAAACAACAAACAAAGCCAAAAGCTAGTAGAAGGAAAGAAATAACCAAGATCAGAACAGAATTAAAGTACATAGAGTCTTAAGAAACAATTCAAAGAATCAATGAATCCAGGAGCTGGTTATTTGAAAAGGTATACAAAATTAATATTTAACCAGAATCATCAAGAAAAAAAAGAGAGAGGCCCCACATAAATAAAATCAGAAACAAAAGAGGAAAAGTAACAACCAATACCACAGAAATACAAAGGATTATAAGAAATTACTATGAACAACTATATGCCAAGAAACTGGGAAACATAGGTGAAATGGACAAATTTCTGGAAATATGCAATCTTCCAAAACAAAATCAAGAAGAAGCAGAAAGCCTGAACACACTGATAACAATTAGCAAAACTGAAGCAGTAATCAAAAAACTCCTGACATACAAAGCCCTTGACTGGATGGCTTTACAGGTGAATTTTACCAAACATTTATGAAAGAGTTAACTCATATCCTTCTCAAACTATTCCAAAAAATTCAATAAGAGGGAATAGTTCCAAATTCTTTTTATGAGTCTAGTATTATCCTAATTCCAAAACCAGGTAAAGACACAACAAAGAAAACTACAGGCCAATATCTCTGATGAGCAAATCCTCAACAAAAGATGCTAAAACCCTCAACAAAATATTAGAAATCTGTATCCAGCAATACATTAAAAGGATTACATATCACAATCAAGTGGGACTTATCCCAGGTATGCAAGGATGGTATAACATTCACAAACCAATAAATATAATACATCACATAAAGAAAATGAGAGACAAAAATTACATGACCATATCACTAGAAGCTGAAAAAGCATTTCATAAAATCCAGCACCCACTTATGAGAAAAACACTCAGCAAAGTGGAAATAGAGTGAGCATACCTCAACATAATATAGACCATATACAAGAAACCTAATGCCAACATCATACTCAATGGGCAGAAACTAAAAGTATTTCCCTTAAGATCAGGAAAAAGACAAGGGTACCTGCTTTCACCACTTTTATTCAACATAGTACTAGAAGTTCCAGCCACAGTGATTAGACAAGAAAAACACACAAAAGGCATCCAAACTCGAAAGGAGGAAGTAAAACTGTCATTATTCGCAGGCAACATAATAGTGTACACAGAAAACCCTATAGACTCCACCAAAAAACTATTTAATAACCTAATAAGTGAATTTGGCAAAGTAACAAGATACAATGTCAATATTCAGAAATAGATGGCATTTTTGTACACCAACAATGAAATATCAGAAAGAAAAACTAGAGAAAAAAAATTCCATTTACCATATTTTTTGGACTATAAGACTCACACCCCCCCCCCCCAGTTTGGGAGGAAAATGCAGCAGTGACCCTGCTCCTGCCTCCTGTGACCCTGCTTCATTGCTGCCCCTCCCCCACCATAGCAAGCCAGGTAAGCTACATTCAGGCTATAAGACGCACCCCTGTTTTCCTCCCAAATTTAGGGGGTGCATCTTATAGTCCAAAAAATCCAGTACTATAGCAACAAGAAAAATAAAGTACCTAGGAATAAATTTAACCAAGGACATAAAAGACTTGTACTCAGAAAACTACAAAACACTGAAGAAAGAAATTGAGGAAGATACAAATAAATGGAAGCATATACTATGTTCACAGATTGGAAGACTTAACATCATTAAAATGTCCATACTACCCAAAGAAATCTATAGATTCAACACAATTCCTATTAAGATACCAATGGCATATTTCACAGACCTAGAACAAATATTTCAAAAATTTATATGGAACCAAAAAAGACCCTGAATAGCCTCAGCAATCCTGAGAAAGAAGAACAAAGTTGGAGGGATCACAATACCCGATATTTAATTATACTACAAAGCCACTGTAATTAAGACAGTCTGGTACTGGCATAAGAACAGACAGATGGATCAGTGGAATGGAATAGAGAACCTAGAAATAAACACATGTCTCTGTAGTCAATTAACACTTGACAAAGGGGGTCACAAGCATACAATGGAATAAAAGCAGTCTCTTCAATAAATGGTGTTAGGTGAACTGGACTGGTACATGCAAAGAAAGGAAACTAGACCACCAACTTACACCATACACCAGAATAAAGTCAAAATGGATAAAGGAATTAAACATAAGTCATGACCCCATAAAAGTCCTAGTGGAAAACATAGGCAGTAACATTTCAGACATCCCATGTAGCAATATTTTTGCTAATATATCTCCTAGGGCATGGGAAATAAAGGAAAAAATAAATGGGTCTACATCAAATTACAAACTTTCTACACAGCTAAAGAAACTATCACCAAAATGAGAAGGGAATGGACCATATGGGAGAACATATTTGCCAATGATACATTGGATAAGGGTTTAATTTCCAAAATACCTAAACAACTTACATGAATCAACACCAGGAAGACAAACAACCTAATTTAAAAAAAAGGGGGCAAAGGTCATGAATAGACACTTCCTCAAGGAGGAAATACAGAAGGCCCATAGACATATGAAAAGAGTGCTCAACATCATTAATCAATAGAGCCACGCAAATTAAAATCACAAGGAGATATCATCTCACACCTGCCAAAATGCCTGTAATCAATAAATCAATAAACAACAAGTGCTGGCAAGGATGTTGAGAAAAGGGAACCCTATACATTGTTGATGGGAATTCAGACTGATGCAGCCACTGTGGAAAACAGTATGGAATTTCCTCAAAAAACTAAAAATGGAACTGCCTTTTGATCTGCCAATTCCACTGCAGGAATATACCCTAAGAATCCTGAAACACTAATTCAAAAGAACTTATGCACACCTCTGTTCGTAGCAGCATAATTTATAATAGCCAAGTATTGGACACAGCCCAAGTGCCCATAGGTAGAAGAATGGATTAAAAAATCATGGTACATTTACATAATGGAATACTATGCAACAGAAAGAAAGAAGGAACTACTACTTTTGCAACAGCATGGATGAAACTGGAGACTGTTATGCTAAGTGAAATAAGTCAGTTTGTGAAAGACAAATACCATATGACCTCACTTATAACTGGAGTCGAATAAACAAAGTAAACTAACAAGGGAAACAGAACCAGAGTTTGGAAACATGGAACAGACTGATAGCTGTAGGAGGAGAGGAGGGAGAGAGGGAGTGGTCGAAGGAAGGGGAGGGGATTAGTCAAAGAACATGTATGAATGACTCATGGACATGGACAATTAAGTGGGGATTGACTATGGGAGAAAGGGGTGGGCTGGGTGGAGGAGGGAAAAAGGAAAAATGGGACAACTATAATAGAATGAACAATGTAAAAAGTGAAAAAAGAAGTAAAAGTTGATCTTTGCTCCCATAATTTGAGATGCACCTTTATCATGCACTAATTTCCATATATCTTTGGATCTATTTGTATTTTTTCTTTTAGTCTATTTATTTATTCGTATGCCAGTGCCACAATGTTTAAGTCATAGAGGCTTTACAATATTATGTGCTTTAGGTGGAGCTATAATGCCATCATAGTTTTCATTATATTCCTGATTATTCCTACATGTTTGTTTTCCATATCAACTTTATTATCAACCTGTATAACTCCATAAAAAAGCTTGTTGGTATTTTTTTGGAATTGGATATTTATCTCTTAAGTTGAGAAGAGCTGACATCTTTATAATGTTGAGTCACTCTACTCAAGCACAGGGAGGTCTCTGAATTTGTTCAAGCCTACTTTTGTGTCTATCATGAGACTTCCATTAATGTTTTAACCTAAAGAAGAGCCTATAATGAAAGGTTCAGCACCCAAGGAGCCACTGGGCATCACTTTCAAACATGTGCTGGTGATTGCTTCCTCCTTGTTATCCGTTCAGCTAATATTTACTGAACATTTACCTGCCAGATGGCAGGCTCTCTGCTAGGTCATGTGAATACAAAAGTGAAACACCTGGTCCCTGTTTAGGAGGCACTCACAATGCAGTAGTAGGGGAAACAGGTTATTAGACTGACAAGAGCAATTACTCTTCCTTTTTAAGGACAGCCCAGCCCTTTCACTAAGGACAGAAAAAATGTGTCTGTGAGACATCAAGGAGGATGTTGAAATTGGTAATATGAAACCTAGATGGAAATTTCTCTCTCTATGTCACTTACACATTCAATAAGTTTTGTGTACAACTGTGTCTTAGAAGATAATTTAAAAGTCTAATTGTAAAGTGTTGAAGCCCTTCTTGATTATGTGTGTCTAGTGACATATCAGATGGAATGTTGTAATTAGTTGACTCCAGCAGCAGCTGCTACACAGCAAGCCTCTCTCCTCAGATCACTTTACTTTCTGATGGTCATTAATAATTTGCCTAAGAAGGAAACAAATCCTTAAAGACTTTTATTACTCTTCCCAGATTTTTCAACAAGTTCTTACAACTTAACATGTGGCTAGCACTTCTGTTTCTTTTGTGAGGCAGAGGTGGGTATGTGATGGCAATGTTAGGTATCATGTTTATATACATTTAACAAAACATAGTTGCTTCCTAAGATGATTTAATCACTTAAGATTTTACTGTGACCCCTTCAATATTAATTCATGTCTTATTTTGACCTCATGAAGGATCCTGGGTCAACTGTAATTCTGTGGGAAATTAAAGAACTCTTTCAGGATTGTGAAAGTTCATATATATAAGACAATTTACCTTCTGAGCTGTTCTTTGGCCAAATATCTAGTATAAAATTCTATCTTGCATTCTCTCATTAAGAATGAGTTCTAGGTTTCAAAATGGAACTAAGGTAATGGTGAGATGCCAAAGTAGACACAAGCTTCTGAACTCAGAAACAGTAGCTGTGATGCTGATGCTATAGAAAGGGGAAGGGACAGAAAAAGAGTGGAAACTATCATAGTCCATTTGATTCTTTCTCATCTCAGCTTGAAAGTAAGAGGAGACTTGGCTATAGCTTTTCGAAAAGCAAAGACTGTTTCTTCAGGGAGCCTAAGAGTCCAACAGGGAAAGTGACAGAATATAAAGTGACAGTCTTAGAAGCTTTTCAGAGTGAGAATCAGGCAACTACTATTCAAACATAAAGTAACCTGACATGCCACTTGCTGAAGAATAACTTCTAGAATTCTTTTCCCCCTTTCTTATTAATTTTGTACCTCTAGAGAGAGGTGCTTCTGCATAGCACTATAGTCATTCTGTTAAATTCATTCATTCCCAATCCTCTGCACTCACCACCCCCTCACCCAAAGCTCCGACCCCTTTCTCCACACTCAGTTGCACTTTTCCTCTTTCACTTTCATTCAATTACATAGTAGTCTCTAAAGTTTTGTGGCTTATCGCCATCTTCAATGATCTTCAAAGCTGTTCTTTTGTGTTCTTAGCATCATACATGCAAAGATGACATAAAATCACTGGTCAAATCAGTTAATCTTGCCAGTTTGCCTCCAGTCATTCTTCTGTCAATCAAAAGTATTTATTCCAAAATAATAGTTCAGTCTTACATAGTGACATAATTTAAAATCAGAAAATTTCAAACTCATACAAAAGTGGTGCTACTGTGCCAAAGGATCCATAAGTACTGACTGACATGGTGGGAAATGTAAAATGTGACTGAAATATGAATTTTCACATTATATATATATATGTTTAGTGAATATGGCCAATACCTTCTTTGGAATTTATAAAAATACCATACACTAAACACACACGTGCACACACACACACACACACATATTGGGTTCACTTTTGGCCCGGGAATCCAGTCAATGTGAAAATGCCCAGGACCACGTGGTGGCCCTCTGCACACCAGCACCTCCCCACTGCTGCTTTTTCAGTGCAGGGATGGTTGGGCATTAGACTTGCTGGACCAAGTTCTTCCAGGCTCTCAGTTTAGCCCACCAGCCCAGTCATCCAAGGAAGGCCTGGCTATTGCTCTTCATCCGCGCAAAGTCTCCCCATCTCTGGCAGCTCACCTGGGCCCTGAATCCAGGAATAAAGATGCTTCCATTCTCTACTCACCTGTGATGGGCTCATTTCTCTCTGGATAGTTTATCAAGATTTCCTTGCTGCCACTGTTCTTCACTAGCCCTAAAAAAAAGCATGGTGTTTATTTGGGGGGTGGCATCTGTTTTTGTAGTCACTATGAGAGGAAAGATCTTTTGTGTCCTTCTACACATCCTAACTGGAAGCAGAAATCTAATATTTACTGAGGTAAATATTTCTTTACTTCAACATTTATATGCCCTGACAAAAGACACAGGATGCTGAGAAATATTCACCAAGTCCCAGAGAATTTCCATGGTATCAATGGATTCTCTTACAAAGTAGAAAAAAAAATGGACAATTAAATTTCCTGAAAAGATATAATTTATAATTATATTTTCTAAATGAAATGACAGATGGAAATATAGAGAAAGGGTATGAGTATGCATTGGTTCATTAAGGACTCCACAGCATAAGATCAGAGAGTACAAAGAAACCACACTATACAATCACAAGATTTCAGAGCTAGAACAAAATCTTAGGCTGTACAAAGTCCTTCTTTTATAGATATCAATACAGATTTGAGTTTTACTTGATTAACAATGTTTCTTTGGTCTTTTCCAATATCCTAGGATGTTTATGACTAACAGACAGCAGCTTTGCATTGAGCCTATAATGAAGGTCAGCCCTTCCATTTTTATTCCTCATAGTCAAAAAATCCCAGGAAATATCTTTTACCAAGCTCTATATTTCAAGTATTTTTAAATCAAACTTAGACTTCAGAACCCAGGGGAAAATCACACCATCTCTGCATAACGGAAAACAAGTTGTGGTAAGTGGTATTCTCATCTTTTGACAAAAAGATAGTAACATAACATAGTTTATCTGAGGCAAGGCAGGTCTGAATGATCAAGGATATTTTGGAATGTATACGAATTCTTCCAGATATCTGGAATGTCACAGAAAAAATGTGTTAATTAAGCATAGGCTTCAGACCCTTTCATACTGACTCACAGGCTGTAGAAATGAAAG
Organism: Phyllostomus hastatus; assembly: GCF_019186645.2. NCBI lineage: Eukaryota > Metazoa > Chordata > Mammalia > Chiroptera > Phyllostomidae > Phyllostomus > Phyllostomus hastatus. Next base: position 36,632,039 of record NW_025333872.1, on the reverse strand, counting down.
TTAGAACTTACAGTAGTTGAACTGTTCTTTCACAGTCTACAGAATGATGTCTGCAGTGATCCTTGTGAAAGTGCTTGTTTAGTTTGCAGTTTGAGTTGGGATTTGTAACCTTCCTTTCTCATGTCATATTTCTCAAAAGTTCTAGGAAAAGTTGCTTGAGACTCACCATCATTCTCTAAATGAGATCAATAGTTATTTCCTAAGGAAGTTCCATGGTTCCAAACAGCCTAAATAATTCAAGAAAGGAAATAAAAATAGCCAAGAAAGGAAAGAAAAATCATGTTCCAGTAATCATGTACCCTACTGAGTAAGCTTAGTATGAAAGAGGAAACAGAAAATTTGGGAGGTGTGCACATCTTCAGGAAGGAAAAGGATGAAGTTTGTGGTTGATACAAGAGCATGATCTATGATTGGTTATATCAACTGTAATACAGAGAATTGTGCTAGTCTTTCAGAAGATAATCTGTGTATTGAATATGGCCAATGCCTTCTTTGGAACTTATGGAAATTCCATAAACTAAACACATGCTAACATCTTAGTTTCTCACAGGGAAAGGTGATTTCATCATCGGAAGAACTTTTAAAAATGTAGATTAAATTCTACTAGCTTTAGAGTAACTTCCAATAGAGATGCTTTGGTAAGAAGATTAGAAATAACTGTGGTTGTTACCTCCAACCATCTCCAAGGTTCTCAGGCATCCTTTGTGGTTTGCTAAGAAAATGCATTAAATGTAAAAATTTTTGTTTGTAGACTAGGTTCTCTTATCTGACTTGTGTTTTGGTTCCTTTTATTTTGTTTTGTTTTATTCATTTATTATTATTTATTTTAACTTTAAGAAGAAATTGTCTCACCTTCTGTTCTCGTAGCAAATATACCAGAAAACATTGGCCACGAGGCAGTAGTGAACAGTGGGAAGATTTATGATGCTGAGGTTTGTGTGTCGGTGACTTGAGACACAGAGGAAGGAAGGGAAATAGCTTCCCTCTTCTTCCTACCTATTCCCACTAGGGCCCTGGCTGACCAAATCCAGCCAGAAACCAGATGGTACAGAGGCCTTTGAATGGTAACCTACAGAGATCAGTACCCCATCCTCACCTCCCTGGAATAGAGCAGAGTGAGGGAAGGGAAAGGCACGACTGAGAGAAGTAAGGCCCAGGGTCAGCTCTGAGTCCAAATCCTTAGGGGTCCCATCATCGAGTAGCAATAGGACACCTGCAGTAATGACATGAGACATCACTCAGCTGGCATCAACCAAGAGCTCTTGCTATCCAATTACTTCATTCCAGTATTGTGGGGATTTATTTAAAAATGGGAAGATTTATTTGTAAACAAAGGTTTTCTTTGTAGCTGGGCCAGCAGGATTTAATAAAGGTAGAGATTAGTAGTCATCATTTTTACAAAATTTAGACTCCTTACAAGTTGTATGCCATCTACAGTAATAACTTGAGAATATTGTTAGGTAAAGGAATAATTTATGGCCTCAGACAAAAATTTGATTTAATGTTCCAAGGCAATTTACAAAAAATAAACTGTTCCTAATCATCTATTCATCCTAAATTATAAGGATGTCAGAGAAGGGGAAGAAAAGGAATATATCAAGATATTTTTTAATTTACAAAATTGATTTCATTTAACCCAGGAACTTAGATAACCTTTCTCTACTGGCTTAGTTTTTGTTCTACTTCTACCATATTTTTGATAGCTACATAAAAAGTGTGTGTGTTGTGTGTACTCTTTCAAGTCATGTTAAACTGAAAGACTATTTTATATGTCTACCTCCATGTAAAGGTCACCTCTAATTCTACAGGTTTCATTTAAAGTTTCTGGGCAAGCTCCACTTTCTTCAGAGCGCTGAAGCCCAAAGAGAGCTATTCTCGACCTTTTTATTGACCACCTTTTAAAAATTATTCACCTGAGAACCATATGCTGCTAAGTATATTGCCTTATATATCTGCCTTGCATACTTTTTAAACTCTTGAACTCTACTTTAACATTTGGGCATCCACACATTTTTTATCTGAGGTTTTATGCTTACTGAGCACCATATCCTCTCTATTTTCCTCATCCCCTATACAGTGTCTGCCACAGAGCTGGCTCTCATTAATCAAGGAGAATACCTGACTGAGCTAATTCTCTAAGTTTCTAGCAAGAACCCTCTTCTTCATCAGAATTTCAGGGATATCAGAATTGCTATGATCCCAAATCTGGAAAAGGGTTGTTTTCTCTCTAGTGGAATATATAATGATTTTTTAAAAAAATAATAAAGCAATTCATGGTAGGTAAACAGCATGTTTTTAAGGTTAGGTGCTAGAGGTGCAAATGCCCTAACATCCTAAAATAACTCATCATCCTCTTGGCAGATAGGCCACGCACTGTTACTTTCTCTGCACCCTCAGCAGAAAGTAGCTTTTTGGAAGTCTCCCTCTTAGCCCCTAAAGGTGGTAACTTCAGGACAATCCAGCTCCTGCTAGATTTGATCAAATATGTATAAAGTCTCCTGCATAACATCAAAAGTGTAACTTCATACCTGCTTTAGTTTAGTGCAGTTAGTTTAGTTTATGAGTATTGTATTCATCAGGGTTCTCCAGGGAAACAGAATCAATAGGGTGTGTGTGTGTGTGTGTGTGTGTGTGTGTGTGTGTGTGTGATTTTAGGGAATTGACTCACAATTATGGAGGCTGACAAGTCCAAAATCTACAGGGTGAGCTGCAGGCTGGGGACCCAAAGAAGAACTTGATCTGCAGCTCAAATCTGCCATCTGCCACAAAGTTCCTTCTTGCTCAAGAGAGGTCATTCTTTTGTTCTCAGCAGAAGGCCTTTGACTGATTGGATGAGGCTCATCTATTGTGGAAGATAATCTACTTTATTCAAAGTCCAACAAATTAAATGTAAATCTTATCCAAATCACCCTCTCAGAAACATCCAGAATAATGTTTCACCAAATATCTGGGCACCATGACCCAGCCAAGTTGACACATTAAATTTGCCATTATATTTTTTAAAATTTTATTTTAGCTGTGAGTTCCCCAATACTCCCTTGCTCCATGTACATTTCATCTGCTAAAGAGCAGGGACCCTCTGCAATTGTCCCCATAGGACCCACCCAGCTCCACAGATGAATGAATGACTACATATGAGTAAGTACATCATATTACTAGCAGCTGCTCTCTTTTTTCCCACCCCTCCCACTCCCAGTGGCATTTTAGGCAGCATCTGACTTGACAAGTCTCTGATGATTTTTGTTTACCCACCACCACACACCTGATGACTCACTTGTAGGCCATCAGGTGTAGACTCACTTGTAGACTCATTTGTAGGGGCAAGTATCGAAAATGGATTCTAAATATACAATATATAAATAAACTTATTTCTCATCATGACATTGCCCAGATACTATTATGCTGCCTATACTGCCGCAGGAGGCAGGGACTGTGTTTGTTATTTGAAAGGGGACTCTAAGCACAATTAAGCTTTTGACACCTTTCTTCTTCTTGGTCCTCTCCCTTGTCACTTGTCCTTTCCACACACATACTCACGCACGCCCTTCTTCCTCTCTGTTCTCCCTTTTGTCAAGCTTTTCTCTACCTTAGTATTTTCCCCCAAGTGTGAAATGGAAGTGATGTTAATTCTAGGATTCAAACAGCTTTTTGTAAACCTCTCTCATCTTCAGTGAGGACTATCAGTTAGTTGTTCCCTTTGCCTCTTACCTCCCCTTTTTTTTTCTTCCCTGGAGGTAACTTATTGCCCTGTCACACTCACAGGTTTCAGTATCACATTCAGGCTTGTGGTAGTCATGACACTTGTGTAGCTGTGGAAATAAAAAATGGGGTTGATGCCCAGCACTCAAATGAAACAAGGCAGTAGAACTAGAAATCACTTAATGTGCCTTGTCTCCACTGCTTTATTAGTATGGGGCTAGTTTTTCTCAGATCAGCATTTACAGACGGAGTCTGAATATGCAGAAAAGTTGATTTTGGTCTTGAACAGGAAATGGATGGAAATGTTTCCAAAGAAAAGATTCATAATTGATGGACCCTTTTAGACTTATGATTTTTAAAGAAAAATGTTTATACTGCACTCTGGTATGTGTTTTCTTTCCTATGAAAATAGCATAACATGTAGAAAGCTCAGAAAGAAACAAGCCTGTAACTACATGTTTTTACATGTGGGCTCTTTATCTGGTTTTCTTGCTCTGAACACTACAATCTTGACTAGCAAATCAGGTAGGACCTTCCCAGTTTTAATTTTTATCCAAAATACTGGGTTTTTGCCTTCTTAGAGTTTCAGATCTCTCTGAGGGTCTCAAGAAACTATGGAGGGCTTACCTAGGAAAATTTCCATATGAACATGAAAATTTGCATAGACCTTTAACCTTGACCCAAAGATCTCACCTGTGTCTCCCCACAGGACTCCAGTTAAGAGACCTCAGTCTATGACAACGGATTTTGCTTACCCCAGACTTTATAAAGATTTAATCAAGAATGGCTGCGCCCACTCATATTATGAAAAATACTGTCTGTCACACTAAATTATTAACCTAAAAATGAACCTCAAATGAATGGCAGTGGTGTTGCCACAAACTTCCTGTTCCCTTCTCACAAAGATCTGGTGAGTCTAGGGAATAGTCTCTGCCCTGGGGTAGCCTAGATTCCATGGTCCCTCCAACTATAAGAGGACCTGCTGCTTTTCAGTAGGTCCTGCTATATTCCTCTCGAGCCCTATACATTTTCATATTGAGAAACTAATTTTCACTCTTAGGCACTTGTACAAATTTCTTTTTAACTATAAACTCTCTCAATTGTATTGAGCTTTTTCTCTTTCTTAAGAAAAATGCCAGTTACTAGTATGTTCCCTAAGGACTTTTCTCTCTGTTTGTAGGAAGCTGCAGTTTATGACCCATCTCTGCACTGAGTATATTTTCTCCTTCTTTGTTCTGTACTCTTTGCCATGCTTGGTGGTTGGAAGAAGTTTCCAAACACCTTTTGGTTGAAAAAGCATGTTTGTACTTGGGGTTTGAACTAAAAACAGACCCTTTGCCTTAAATAGGGTAAAAATGTGGAAGCCATGATACCTCCTGTCCCTCTCCATCACCAGCTTGATGCATCTAAGGGTCTGGCCCTATAACCTCACCATGCTCAGTAGGCTATGGCAGATGGAGCAGAGTGTAAGCAGAAAATAAACTTAGCTCCTTTTGTATTTATCCCATCTTATCTCACACCTTCTAATTCAGATACTTTTAAAAGTTTGCTTCTCTCTGAGATTTCTAAAGCAAAAGCATTATGTTGTGAAACATTTTGAATTCCGTATCCAAGCAAATAAAAGTCAAGAAGGCAAAAATTATTTCTAAGTGCTATAAGTTAAAGATGTTAATATATTCATTCATTCTTTAATCCATTTATTGTGTTACATGATATAAAGTAAATATGAGGTAAGCCTTCTTCTCAAAAGTTATTGGATGACAAAAATAAAGATTTTAGGCAAGAGGCAGCCATTAAAACTTTGGGTTAAATGTACATAACAGGTTTCATGGAACAAGATATCAATTTCAAGCTTCCAGTGATTGAACTATCAACTCTCAGGAGCTGGGAGAAGCTGGCTCCAGCACATCACATATCAAGTGTTTATCTGTTCAGCTCTCTTTTCTGTTTCATTGGTCTATTTCTCAATTCTTATCTTAATTAGTACAGATGAATCATAAGTATTTGACAAACTAAGTCTTTCCCTTTTATTCTTTTTTGGGAGATATTGGATATTCATGGACTTTTGTTTTACTCATAAAAAAGAGCTGTTTAGAATCTACTATTCAGCTTACACTAAAACTCTTAGTTTTTTAAATTATATTTTATTGTTTATGCTGTTACAGTTGATCCAATTTCCCCTTCTGTCCCCCTTGACTGAGCCCCCCTGATTCCCTCAGGCAATTTCCACATCATTGTCCATGTCCATGGGTCATGCACATACATTCTTTGGCTACTCTATTCCCTATGCTGTACTTGAATCCCCATGACTGTTCTGTAACTACTGATTTGTACTTCTTAATCCCTTCACCTTTTTTGCTCATCTGCCAACTCCCTTTCCATCAGGCAACCGTCAAAACATTCTCTATCACTATGACTATGTTTCTGTTCTGCTCAATTGTTTATTTTGGTTTTTAGATCCAATTGTTGATAAATATGTATTTATTCCCATTTTATTTTTTATATTTTTGATCTTCTTCTTCTTAAAGACCCTTTAATATTTCATATAATACTGGTTTGGTGGTGATGAGCTCCTTTAGTTTTTTTCTTGTCTGGGAAGCTCCTTAACTGTCTTTGATTCTAAATGAAAGTTTTGATGGATAGAGTAATCTTAGTTGTACATCCTTGCTTTTAATCTCTTTGAATATTTTTTGCCAATCCCTTGTAGCCTGCAAAGTTTCTTTTGAAAAAAACAGTTGACCTCACTTGTGGGAGCTCACTTGTAGGTAACTAACTGCTTTTCTCTTGCTGCTTTTCTTTTGCTGCTTTTAAGATTTTTCTTTGCCCTTAACCTTTGGCATTTTAATTATTATGTGTCTTGGTGTTGGCCTCTTTGGGTCCATCTTGTTTGGAATTTTCTGTGCTTCCTGGGCTCATATGTCTATTTCTTTCACCAAGTTAGACAAGTTTTCTGTCATTATTTTTCAAGTAGGTTTCCAATTTCTTGTTCTTTCTCTTCTCTTTCTGGCACCCCCATGATGCAAATGTTGGTATGCTTGAAGTTGTCCAGAGGCACCTTGAACTATCCTAATTTTTTTGGAATCTTTTTTCTTTTTACTGTTTTGAATGGTTGTTTTTGCTTTCTTATTATCCAAATTGCTGATTTGATTCTTAGCTTCATCTACTCCACTGTTGATTCCCTGTAAATTGTTCTTTATTTCAATTAGTGTATCATTCATTTCTGACTGGATCTTTTTTTATGCTCTTGAGGTTCTCACTAAATTCATCCTTATAACCAGTGTTTTGAACTCTGCATCTAGCAGATTGCTTGTCTCCATTTCATTTAGTCCTTTTTCTGGAGTTTTGTTCTGCCCTTTCATTTGGGCCATGTTTCTTTGTCTCTTCATTTTAGCAACCTCTCTGTGTTTGTTTCTGTATATTAGAGCTGCTATGTCTCCCAGGCTTGGTAGAGTGGCCTAAGGTAGTAGGTGTCCTGTAGGGTCTAATGGCACAATATTCCCTATTAAACAAGCTGGATACTCAAAGTATGCCTACCATGTGGGCTGTGTAAATCCTCCTGTTATAGTTAAGCCTCAATTGCCTTTGGCATATCCAAGGTCAGCCACCACCTGTGTTTTGCCAGGTTCACACAGCATAATCTACAAAGTGATCTGGAGATTACTGTTATTTGTGCTGGGCTTGGAGATGCTTGAGTGAGGTCAAGCTGTGAACCAAGTCTGGCTGCTGCTAGTGCTGGGCCTAGGGCAACTAAGAAGAGGTATGGGGCTCAGTGAAGCCAGATGCTGCTTGTTTGAGAGAATTTAGGAAAATCTAATGCATGGGCAAAGACAAGCCATTCATATAGAAACATCTTGGGTGAACTTGAAAGTTGAGCAGGGACTTGGGGACTCACCAGGGTGGCAAAACAGTGTGAGACAGATTGATGGAGTCTTAGATATGGTGCCTGCCTCCTGGCTCTATAGGGGAGGGCTCAGAAAGGAACAATGTCCTCTACCACCATTTCTGTCTAGAAGAAAGCTTTTCCCTAGCTCTCACCCTGATGACAAACAATTCAGTTCCTTCCTGTATATCTGTGATGCCTTTCAATATGCTGCCTCCATGCTGGAGTTCAGAGGGAGTAAATCCAAGTAAGTTTGTGCATGGGCCCTTTAAGAGCATCTGTCTGGGACTTCAGAAGTTTCTTTCTTCTATAGCATTAATCCCCACTGGATTTTATAGCCAGAAGTTATGGAGACTTACCTTCTTGGCACTTGAACCTGGATTGGGGGGTGTGGTGTGGGGCTGGGACCCCTCACTCCTAAGATATTCCTCCTGATTACATCTGCCACATGTGGATGTAGGATCAGCATATTCTGTGTTTCAGCCACCCCTACCAGTCTCCATGTGCTTTTAAAATTTAATTCCATAGTTGTAGGACTTTCATTCAGCTTAATATATGACAGTTCTGTATGATGGCTGCTCTATAATTTAGTTGTGATTTTGATGTGGTTGTGTGAGGGAATGAGCCATGTTTGTCTACATTGCCATCTTGACTAGAAGTCTCCTCTATTTTTTGTTGAAAATGAATTAAAAACCTTGTTGAATAAAATTAATTCAGATTTAAATAGGAGGAAAGACACCCCATGTTCATGGATTATTAAAATTCAATATTATACAAATTGATCTACATATTCAACATAATTTCTATCAGAATACCAGATGGCTTCTTTGTGAAAATAGACAAACTGATCCTAAAATTGATATGGGAACTCAAGCAACCCAAAATTTAAAAAAAAAAAAACAACAATCGTCAAAAAGGTTGAACAAAGTTGTGGGACTTGGACTTCCTGATTTCAAAACTTACCATACAATTGCAGCATTCAGGATTATATGGTACTACCATAAGGATAGCCATTTAGATCAAGGGAATATAATTGGAAACTCAAAAATAAACCAATGACTCTATGATCAATTAATTTTTAGCAAGGTTTCCCAGGCCATAAATAGAGAAATGTTAGTTTTTTTGAACAAATGATGCTGGGACAAGTGGACAGCCTCATGAAAAAGAATGAAGTTTGCCTCTACATCGCACTGTATACAAAAACTAACTTGCCCTGGCTGGCATAGCTCAGTGGATTGAGCTCGGGCTGTCAACCAAAGTGTTGCAGGTTCAGTTCCAAGTCAGGGCACATGCCTGGGTTGCAGGCCATGGCCCCCAGCAACCGCACATTGATGTTTCTCTCTCGCTCTCTCTCTCCCCCTCCCTTCCCTCTCTAAAAATAAATAAATAAAATCTTTAAAAAAATTAACTCAAAAAATGGATCAAATACCTAAATGTAAGAGCCATAACTATAAATCTCCTAAAAGAAAACATAGGAGAAAATATTTGTGACCTTAGATTTTGCAATGGATTTTTATTAATGACATCAAAAGCACAAACAACAAAAGAAAAAAATACATGAGTTGGACTTTATCAAAATTAAAAATGTTTGTGCTTCAAATGACACTATCAAGAAAGTGAAAAGACAACTTGCACAATGGGAATGAATGTTTACTAATCATATGTCTGATGGGGATTTGTTTTTAGAGTATATAAAGGACTCTTACAACTCAACAATCAAGGACAAATAACCCAATTTAAAAATGGTTAGACGTCTTGAATAGGCATTTCTGCAGTACAGATATACAGATGCCAATAAGTACATAGAAAGATGCTCACCATCATTAGTTATCAGGGAAATGCAAATTAAAACCCAAATGAGATATGACTTCACACCCACTTGGATGGCTATAATCTACAAATTAGATAAATGTTAGCAAGGATGTAGATAAATTGAAAACTTCATACAGTGTAAAATGGCACAGCCACTCTGGAAAACACTGTGGCAGTTCTTCAAAACATTGTACATAGAGTTACCAGTTGACCCAGCAGCTGCCTTCTTAGGTATATAACCCACACAATTAAAAATATATGTACACACAAAATATTTTACACAAGTTGCATAGCCCCAATATGTAATAACCAAAAGCTAAACCAACCCAATATCCATAAACTGATAATTGGCTGTACACAGTGTGGTTATATCTACATAGTAAAATATTATGTAACCATACAATGCGATAAAGTACTAACAAAAGCTATAACACAAATGGACTTTGAAAACATAATAAAAAAAAGCTAGTCACAAAAGATTACAAGGAAATTAAATGTATATGAAATATCCAGAATAGTCAAATTTATAGAGACTGACAGCATATCAAAGGTTGCTTGGGGCTGGGGGCAATGGAGAAATTAAAGAATGATCTCAAAAGGATACGGAGTCCCTTTCTAAGGGGATGGAAATTTTCTAAAATTGATTATAGTGATCATTGCATAATTCTGTGAATATTCTAAAAACCATTGAATTGTGTGCTTTAAATTGTATTGTATTGAATTGTATCTCAGTAAAGCTGTTACAAAGTAAAAAAAAATGAAACAAAGTCATAAAACTCAGAGTGATGATTAATTTTATGTTTCAACTTGGTAGGCCAAGTCTAGATATTGTTGTTGTGAAAGTATTTTTTAGGTTATATTGATATTTAGATAAGTAAACTTTGAATAAAGCAGATTACCTTCCATAATATGAGTAGGTCTCATCCAAACAGTTGAAGGACAGAAAAGACTGATGTCCCCTAAGGAAGAGGTCCTGCAGACTGCCTTCAGACAAGCTGCAACGTCAGACTCTTTCTGAGTCTCCTGCCAGCCTACCCTGAAGGTTGTGGATTTGCCAGTTCCTTAAAATAAATCTCTCTGGGTACATGGATGGATGGAAGGGCAGATAGATGGATAGATATTCTCTTGGTTCTGTTTCTCTGAAGAATTCTAACTAAGGTAACCAGACACCATCAAAGTAATCTAATGTTTTACAAGGACACATATATACAACTATGACAACACACTTTATTACTTTCATTTCGCAAAGTATCTGTCATTGTGCTATTGGTGTATAGTCTTGACTTGGTACATGCTGACAAGTATCAGAAGTTACTGCTGCAGACACTTACAACTAAGAAAAAAAAGTGCTAATTTTATGCTTGTTGAAAAACGAAAATTTGATTTAAATTCTGTCTTCAATGCTAACAATACTTGGTAAAATTGGCACACACCTAGAGAGATTGACAGTATACGTGGGCATAAAATATTTGGAAAGTTATTTAGCAATTAATATCAAGATGTATAAAATGTTTATATCTCTCAACTAAATACTCCTACTCCTAGGTATTTGTCTTCAAATTTTATGTACAAAATTAGAAAAATGCTATATATAGACACATATATAATACATGCATAGCAATCTATAGATAGTTCTATAATTAGCTATGATATATTAGTTATAGACTGAACTGTAGCCCCTCAAATTTTCGTTGCAGTCCTAACCCTCTGTATCTCAGAATGTAACCATATTTGTAGATAAGGTCTTTAAAAATATTATTAAGTTAAAATGAAGTTTTTTGGGTGGGCCCTAATCTAATTGGTCCTTATCAGAAGAGGAAATTTGGACACAGATAGTGCACACAGGGGAAAGGCCACATGAAGGCAGAGGAAGAGGATGTTCATCCACAAGCCAAAGAAAGAGGCCTCAGAAGAAATAAACCCTGCTTACACCATGATCTTGGACTTCTAGCCTGCATAACTGTGAAGAAATAAATATCAGTTGGTTAAGCCACACAGTCTGTGGTCCTTTGTGATAGCAGCCCTAGCAGACTAATACATGTATAGATACATGTGTATATACAGACTAATTATAACACTTAAAAATCTAAATAAGTAATAGTATGGAAATACTTAAATTTAAATTGATATATCAATGTCTTGGACTATAATATAGTTATTAAAATGAAAAGGATGACATGGCTGGCATAGTTCAGTGGATTGAGCTCAGGCTGTGAACCAAAGTGTCACAGGTTTGATTCCCAGTCAGGGCACATGCCTGGGTTGCAGGACACGGCCCCCAGCAACCACACATTGATGTCTCCCTCTCTCTCTCTCTCTCTCTCTCTCTCTCTCCCCCTCCCTTCCCTCTCTAAAAATAAATAAATAAAATCTTTAAAAATGAAAAGGATGAATTTATTGAGAAAATATTACTATGATAGGATAAGTAAACAATGAACTACTATGAATTACTATGAATAGGATAAGTAAACAATAAGTAAACAATTTCTTTTGACTCAGCAGTCAAAAGAAATAAAACAAAAACTACATGCATTTACATGCAGAATTCTCCAAAACACAAGTGATTTTTTAAAAACTGAATATTATTTTTACTTAATTCCATTAATATAAATTTAAAAGCACATTTACAATAAGCAATGTATATGGTTTATATATAAATGTGCACATAAATAAAGGTAGATAATATATATTGGGAGAAAAATACTTTAAATATATGAGCATGGGTGTCTAGGTGGAATAAGGGAATGGGATCTGAAAGGAAGGGAGCTAACCAAGAAAGTAAACATCACAAGAAGGGGATGATGAAGATAATGTGCCCCAAGGCAGCTGAAGAGCATGACTGATTATATCAGTTCAACTCTGTGCATCTGAAGTGTAACTAGAAACAGAGATGGTAGATGAAAGACCAGAACACATCTATTCTGTAGTCATGCTCCTGTGAAAGTATTTTTACATATGAACAATGAACTGAGTAACAAAATCATAGATAATGATGGTGAAATTGAGGGTGTGTTTTTGTTCTTTACCTTTGTTATCTATTTTTGTTTTGATGAAAGCTCTTTTTTTTCTTGTCCTATAAATCAAATTTCTGAGTGGAAATTTAAAAAAAACAACAACAACTGAAAGACTACATTTAGTTCAAGATGTTCATTGTGGTGCTCTGTTCTTTCCAGAGGGGAAAAAAAATATCCTGCTGCTGTCATCAACAAACAGAAAATAGACATAATTTTATGAAATTCAAGCAAAAACTCTACTGTTACCTGAATTATGTGAGCAATTAAAACCAAAAGTGAGTTTGCCACTGGAGATCTGGCTTCAGCTGAGTTTTGTCTTTTTCATTCTTGTTTTCCTTGTGTTTTCTTGTTCACAGTTGCTTCTTACTCTTTCTTGCTTTCCCTCCAACAAATACCTAAAAGAAGTTTCGTGATGGCCTGGCTTTTCCTCAGACCCTGGTGTCAACTGTAGTCTAAAGAACAGAGGAACACCAATTTGTTTCTGACTGCCCCAAGACCTTCAACAGTCATCCCAGTCACTTGGGGGAGAACAGTCCTGCCACTGATGCGAGGTCACCCTCCCTCTTTCACTGGGCAGTGCCTGGAGCTGCCACACAAGCAAAATTATGACATGAGCTCTCTGTGGTAGAGGAGAGTTCTATGGTAGGAGATTATTTCAAGTGAGGGTAGGTATTTCATAGTTTGTCTTTGAGATTACATCAAATTCAAGCCTTTTACTCATAGTCAGCTATGATTTTCTCACCTGAGGGTAAAAAGCTTAAATGCTCCCACTGCAAATTAAAATCACCTTGGGGTGTTTTAAAACCTACCCACATCTCCTAGCCAACCCTGACCAGATGAATCATAATCTCTGGGGGTGGGCCACAGGCACTGATAAATCAAATGCATAGCCAGGGCCCTGAACCACTGGGCTAGAACACATTAATTCAGTCTAGCTCTTCTACAATAAATAGAATCAACGTGTTTAGCGTTGCATCGGCCATCTACTGTAACAGAAGTAGAAGGAGACTTTCATCTGTTTCTGATGAGAATGGCTTATCTGCCAGCTCTGATATTAAAAAAGAGGAACATAGTGATGGGATTACTTCATTTTAGAATACAACCTCATTCTTGTTGATATGTGTTCATTCGGAATGAACAAATTTTGCTGACACAAGAAACTCTTACATTCCTAATTAAAAGTACATGAAAATACTATCCCTTCTCCCCCAAATGTTACTTATTAAGAAACAAAGAAGATCAGGATATTTTTTAAAACTAATTTTCTAGATAACTGTGAGAAATATAAAAATGTAAATAATAATTCTTTCAGAGTTTAACTGAGAAAGGATGCCAAATTTTGATCTCAATTGCATGCATCTCCACAATTGTGTTAATTCAGGGAAACTAGAGAGAAGGGACCTAAGAAAGGAAATACCCTTTCTTAATGACTACAAACATGCTACATCTCCTATCTTAAAAAAAAAAAAACAAAAAACAGAACCTCTCATTTATCCTGTATCCTTTTTTAACTGACATTGCATATTTGTATCCCTTTAGAAAGAGTTGTTTATAATTGCTGTTTTTCACTTTCATTTCTCCTTCTATTCATACTTTAACTGTTCCAAACCAGATTCTTGTCCTTACATTCCACTAAATCATCTTTTGTAAAGGTCACTAATGACCTCCTTCCTTCCACAAACAATGGTCACATCTCAGTCTATATCTTACTCATCAGTAGAATTTGACAAAGTTATTACTCCCTTGATCCTTCACTTGTTATCTGGGATGCCACTTTGTCTTTTTTTTTTTTTAAATCCTCACCCAAAGATATGTTTATTGGGAAAGAGAGAAACATTGACGTTACAGAGAAACATTAGTCAGTTGCCTCCCATACATTGCATCACTGGAGATCAAACCCACAACCTAAGTATATGCCCTGACTGGGGATCAAACCTGCAACCTTTTGGTGTATGGGATGATGCTCCAATCAACTGAGCCACCTGGCCAGGGTAATGCCACTTTGTCTTGATTCCCATCCCACTTTCCTGACTGCTCCTCTCAGTTTCCTTTGCTGCTGCTTCCTCATCTCCCTGGCCATTCACACTGGATTGCCCCAAGGCTTTGTCTTTCTGCCCCCTCTCTGTACCCCTACTCTAGAATCCAGAATATTCCCTATATGTTAAAATTCCACATGTCTGTTAATATTTCTCCACTTATATTTCCATCATTTACCTCTTTCCTGAAGTATAGACTCATTTCTAGATATCTCTCCTTGAATATTACTAGACATCCCTAATTTAATACAGTCAAAATGAACTCTTGGTTTTTCTCTTCCAAACTATTCTTCCTACATGCCATCCCATCTTAGTAAATGGCAACTCCATTCTACCAGCTATTTAGGTAAAAATTCTTGCCATGATAGTTGATTTTGTTCTTCTATATTGCACATCCAATTTATTGGCTAATCCTGACAGCTGTACCTTTGAAATTTATCCAGAAAATTGCTAACATTCTGTTCTCAGCTACCACCACCTCTCACCTGAATCACTGTAGTGGCCTACTTACTGTTCTTTACATTTCCGTCATTGCCAAACCCTTTCCTATGCTTCCTTTATGCCCACCCACACACAACAGTTCACAACCCCACACACATAAGGCAGGCCATGTCACTCCTTGTTGGAAACTCCTGATAGGATCCCACATGTTCAGGATAAAAGTCAGATCCCTCCAGTGACCTCTAAGGCCCTACAACCCCTTTAGCCTCATCCCCTAGAACTCTCACACATGTGCACTGGCTGTAGCACACTATTCTCCTTTCTCTTCTCAAACACTCCCAGCATGTGTCCTCATTTTCTGAAATGGTCTACTTCCTTACTATCTCCTTTTCCAGGATGTTCTACTCCCAGGAGGCATATAGTTTACATCCTTGTTTCCCTCTCTGTGTAAGGGCCACTTCCTCAAAGAAGGCTACCCTGATCTAAAAATAGAAATCTCCCTCCACTTCCCTCCCCTATTTTATTCTGGGCCACTTTTGTTTTTTCTTCATAACACTTATTATCAACTAAAACTATATGTTTTTTTTTAAATTTTTAAAGATTTTATTTATTTATTTTTAGAGAGGAGGGAAGGGAGGAAAAAAAGAGAGGGAAAGAATCATTAATGTGAGAGAGTAACATTGGTCAGTTGCCTCTCATTCATGCCCCAACCAGGGACCGAACTTCCAACCAGGCACATGCCCTGACCGGGAACCAAACCAGGGATCTTCACTTTGTGGGATGACACCCACACCATTCAGGGCTATTTTTTCAATTTATTGATTGTTTCCCCCACCATGATAAAATCCACAGGGCTCTTTTGTTCATTGCTGTATCCACAACCCCAAGAACAGTGCCTGGCAAATAAATTCTCAATAAATAAATACCATTTGAATTGTAACTGATTAATTTTTTATTTTAAAGTGTATTTTATTGATTATGCTATCTCAGTTATCCCGTTTGTTCTCCCCTTTATTCTGCTCTGTCCTGCACCACCCCCTCCCACTAGCATTCCCCCCCTCAACCTTAGTTCACATCCATTGGTGGTGCATGTAAGTTCTTTGGCTTTTCCATTTCCTATACTATTCTTAACCTCCCCTTGTCTATTTTGTACCTACCATTTATGCTTCTTATTTCCTGTATCTTTACCCCCCATTCTCCCCCTCCCTCTCCCCCTCCCCACTGAGAACCCTCCATGTGATCTCCATTTCTGTATTCTGTTCCTGTTCCAGTTGCTTACTTTGTTTTTGTTTCTGTTTTTTTAGGTTCAGTTGTTGATAATTGTGAGTTTGTTATCATTTTACTGTTCATATTTTTGAACTTCTTTTTCTTAGATAAGTCCCTTTAACATTTCATATAATAAGGGCTTGGTGATGAAGAATTCCTTTAAGTTTACCTTATCTGGGAAGCACTTTATCTGTCCTTACATTTTAAATGATAGCTTTGCTGGATAGAATGCCTTTCAGGATTTTGAATACTTCTTTCCAGCCCTTTCTTGCCTGCAAGGTTTCTTTTGAGAAATCAGCTGATAGTATTATGGGAACTCCTTTGGAAGTAACTGTCTCCTTTTCTCTTGCTGCTTTGAATATTCTCTCCTTCTCTTTAATCTTGGGTGATGTAATTATGATGTGCCTTGGTGTGTGCTTCCTTGAGTCCAATTTTTGAGGGACTCTCTGAGCTTCCTGGACTTTATGCAAGTCTATTTCTTTTGCCAGCTTAGGCAAGTTCTCCTTAACTATTTTTTCAAATAAGTTTTCAGTTTCTTGTTCTTCCTCTTCTCCTTCTGGCACCTCTATAATTCAGATGTTGGAATGTTTAAAGTTGTTACATAGGTTCCTAAGCCTCTCCTCATTTTTTTTTAATTCTTGTTTTTTCATTCTGTTCTGGTCAAATGTTTATTTCTTCCTTCTGCTCCAAGTCATTGATTTGAGTCAGTTTCCTTCCCTTTCCTGTTAGTTCTTGTATATTTTCCTTTATTTTAGTTTGTATAGCTTTTTCCTTCTGTTTTGGTACCATACTCAACCATTTCTGTGAGCATCCTGTTTACCAATGTTTTGATAGTTTGACTATCTCCTCATCACTTAGCTCTTTTTCTGGAGCCTTGATCTGTTCTTTCATTTGGGCCGTATGTCTTTGTCTTGGCACAGCTGTTACATTGTAAGGGGCAGAGCCTTAGGTATTCCCCAGGGTGGGGCAACCCACATGGCTGCGTTCTGGCACTGTATGTGGGGCAGGGTCGAAGAGGGAGCAATGCCACTTGTTCAGCTCTGGTCAGCCTTTTAGTCACTTCCCCCACTACCCACAAGCAAATTGGGCCCTTCTGGTGCTGGTTTCCAGGTGTGTGGGATTGTGTATGTCCTAGGATGCAATGGGTCACTCCAAGGATTCTCCTGTGAAGCTGGGGGTTTCTCCCACTGCTGCAACCTGCACAGATTTTTACAGCCAGGGGTTTTGAGGCTTTATTTCCCCATGCTGGAACCCTGGGTTGTGTGGTCTGTCTTGCTCCCCAGTTGTTCTGGATCACCCCATGCAAATGTGGGACTGCCAGCTGCTGTCTCACCTGCCCAGTCCTCCAGCCACTGCCTTGCCACACATCTTCTCTGCCAAGCTGCCCATCTCTGCCCCTACTACCAATGAATATTTCTTCTTTAACTCCTTGGTTGTTAGACTTTCATACAGTTCGATTTTGTGGCAGTTATTGTTGTTTTTTGTTTTTAAATTTGTGTTGTCCTTCTTTTGGTTGTGGGAGGAGACAAAGTGTATCTACCTATGCCTCCATCTTGGCTGGAAGTCCTGATTTCTTTAATTTTTATTAAACTTCTTTCTCACTCTATGTTCTGAATTTGGTCACTTACTTTTCGTACTTTTAACTGAAATACATGAATAGATTCCCCCAAACCCTGTGTGCATAGCTCTCACTAGGTACAGCACTATTTTTCATTGAATATAAGACACTATCAAGTTTAAGATAACATGATTATTTTACATGTCACTAAGAAAAAAGGCTGCCATTTAAAGGCTGACATACAATTTCTTGGAAAAAATCTTTATTTATAAATTATTAAAATACAAACAGTAAATATATCTTAGAATTAATAAAATATAATATTAAGCATCTTGCATGTGGCAGACATTGGCCTTCTAGTCCCTGTGTCAAAGGGTACAGAGTCTGGTGTGGGGAGAGACAGATGTGTGTGTGTGTGTGTGTGTGTGTGTGTGTGTGTGTGTATGTGTATCTCCTAATAAAGTGAGCCATGGTGAGTGGTATCAAAGAAAGGAGAGGGGTAGCCACAGAGATCACTTGAATGTGAGTGCTTGGTATATTGGAGGGTAGCATGATAGATGATTTTGTCTAAATGAGGCTCTCCTACTTTGTGATTTAATTTATTTTTTAAACCTCATTTTGTGACTGTAGAAAAAGTATCTATTTCTTAAGGGATAAATAAAAGTGATAAAAATAGCAGAGAACACAAAGACCAAAACAAGTAATTTTCAAATTAATCCAGCCAATTTCTTTTTAAACAAGTAAACAAAGTCTGGTGTTATCTTTTGAAAAAGAACCAATTTAGTTTGTTTTCATTTCAAGAGCACTTAAGCTTTCCCAAAAGAATATTTCTGGTGAATAAAATGGAAATCCAAGAAGAAAAACTGCAAGGTTGGTTATTGGAGCATTTGATTTATTACTGAGAGGCAATTGACTTAATACTCTTCATGTCTGCAAGTCATCACATCATTGTTAGAGTTTCTCTTGAAATTACTTGTACATAGATACTGAATCACCTTACATGGCAGCTGTTTGTAAAAGATCCAGGGCTTAAGAAATCATGCAATATTAGATTAGCAATAGTGTTTTACAAGGACATTATTACTGGGAACAAACAAAGACATTGAAGGACAAGGAACAATTCCATCCCAAGCTATACACTGGATTCCTATCCAGTGTTTTCAGAGTCTACAGAAAGAATAAAATGTCTTTTCTCACAAGGCAGGTCATTTGCTTTAGTGATTTGTTAAGCTGTCACCTCACACTTCATATTATTTAGGTTCATCTTCTATTCCTGAAAGCTCTATACTATGTCCATTGCAAACCTGAGGGAAAGAAAAAAGAATCTTTAAAGCTAAGAAGGATCTGTGAACTTTCCTCCAGTCCTACTTCATGAATTCTTTGTTGAGCTCATTGACTACTAAGCCTTCATTGAACTGATCCAGTATACTATACAATGAGAGGAAAAAGATTTCCAACATGTAAACAAGTGGAATACAAGATTCTATGTAAGAACTAGCTTAAGCTACCTGGGATGGGCCATCTGAGATCAGGGAGGAAGGTAAAGCTACATAGAGAAAGAAGAGGGATAAAGAGTTGAAATTTGACAGATTGTGACAGAAGTTTGAGCAGTTTCCATGAGAAATGGATCATGGGAGAGGTGAAAACTGTAAAGGAAAAGAAGTCTAGTTGTGTTGTATATGCTGTACTCTCACTTGTATGCTGCTTCTGTCTCTAGAAACATCAGTTAAACCCCTAATCCTTTCAACACTTTTTAGAATTAGGTTTGTAACTTTTTCTTTTTGATGAGATGGTATATCAAAATTGACCATAGGGAGGATGTGAGGCAGTGCATAACCCTAGATTTAGTTGAGTCACATGTAAGACTCAATAGAAGAGTAGGCTCATCCTGGCATAAATGCAAAGTATGGGAAATATGCTTGGTTTTTCCAGTGCCTCTTCCTCATTCTATCTTAGCATGTTCACCTAGGTGCCACTGGCCCCTGAGCTGCCCACTTGGATTGGCCCAGTCATGGCAATAAGATATATTTTATTTGTGACAGAATTAAATGCCAAAGTACTATTAGTCTGTGAATTAGATGAAAAAAACATAGAATTATTAGTAAAATTAATTGATTTCCTATTGAAGCATCTAATGACACTGTTGTCATTTAACTATTTGCACTTCTGTTAATAGCACTGGAGCCAACATATTAACAGTTAATACTTCATTTCTCACATGTGCACAAAAATTTGTATATATAAGTAAAGCAGTTATTTGGTCTAAGCAAAAAATCAGGCTTTACGAAGTTTTGTATAAACTTATCATTTGTAACCTCATGTGTTAAATCATTATCTTTGGGTACAGTATTCTAAAATAATACTAATTTTTAGGTAGATACTGATGTTTCTTCATCGTATTTGCATCTTCTAGTTTTTAAATAGTGATATTATCATGGAGTTAAAAGTTAACAAGTATTTTTGTAAGTTAGACATTTATCATAGTCATGGACTTTATAAAAGCTTATTGCTTCTTAAATCATTTATTACAAAAGAGAAAAGCATTATAAAAAATTAAATAAGTATTATAGAACTGATCAGGCTCTGTTTTCTATATACATTTAATACTTGCCTAATCCATGCATATTTCTGCCCATGGTAGAGATCCTGGAGCTTTCTGCATCTCAGAGACCTCAGTGTAGAATAAGATACAATCAGCTGCCACATCAAGTGGCCTGTAGGGTTAACAGCATGAAATATTTCTCCCTTCACCACTACAGAACAGAATGAGTTGGGTGTCTCCAAGTACTTGTATCTAAGCATACTCCAGTTTACCTGTAAGAGCTGTGCCTGCTATTCTTCAAGGCACAGCTCTTACAGGTAAGATTTTCAACCAGTGTGCCATAGCACACTGGTGTACTGCAAGAATTTTTAAAATATGCTATACCTGACTACTTAGTCAGAGGCACTGACCTCTTTTCCCTTAGATTGTCAGATAAAAAAGTGACAACAGCCAACACAATAGTAGCCATCTGGTTTGAATGCTCTGTCTTGAACTATAAATGTATAGGTCATATAATAGAGTTGCATCTTATTGGTTACATTGCATAAGGTTGCATGTGATTGGTTAATTCTTGGTACCAGAAATCCTTATATATAAATCTAAGCAATCTGAGTTTTTAAAAAGTCACTTCAGAGCAAAAAGGGTAGGTAATTACTATTATTATTATTTTTTAAATGAATCAAAATTATACCTATTTTTGTCAGATTGTCAAAAATATAATATATTTTTGGTGTGCTATGGAATTTTAGTAATTTTTTATTTGTGCCATGAGATATAAAAGGTTGAAAATTTTTACTTTAAAGTAAGATGTGGGAGATTGTTATGATAATGATCTCCAGTAGAGTATGCCTTTTTGTGTAAATATTCTTCTGCAATGGAATATTAGCACTCTTCCATCAAAAGGTAGAATCTATTTTCCAGCCTCTTTAATATGGGTTGACCTGATGTCTTACTTTGACCAATAAAATGTAGCAGAAGTAATGTTGAATAAGTTCTAGAGCCTACATCTTTACAGGCAGCCTTGCAAATTCCATTTGGAACCCTGATACCATCATGCTGTGAAGAAGCCCAGCTCACAGGCCACATGGAGCAATACCAAAGCCTGCCAGCAGACAGCCAGCACCAAGGCCCCAGACTTAGGGCTGAAGCCACCTTGGACTTCTTAAGCTAGCCCAGTCCCCAACTAAATGCAGCAAGTGAGTGAGCCCAGGTGAGAATAGCTGAAGAACTACCCAGTCAATCCAGAGGATTGTGGGAAACAGTAAACCACTAACATTATTTTAAGCCACTAAATCTGGAGTGGTTTAATATGTAGCAATAGATAGTTGGTACACAAGGGGTTAATTATATTTATATCTGGAAAATGTCAGCCAAGGAGAGATGAATTATCACTGCTCATTTTTCAGATTTAACCACATGTTAAGTGCGAACTATATTTATTACATGTGTGCTTTTCATGCTGCCAGGTGAGAACTCAGAAGCTGGAAACACAAAATGGAGGTCTATCAAATACCTTGGCTTATTTTCATGCAACTATTAACAATAATGCAGCATTAAACAGTTTTTTAAATGTATTCTTGACTAATATTAAATCAAATGAGACGATAAGATACCAGGCCCAACCCATGACTGTCCCAAGAAAATGAGACATCTGGTCACATCAGCCATAGTCCAGAAAGAATTTCTGGTCATCAAAGAATTCATGTTTTATGAATTCTATGTAAGTTTCAAATGGGAAGGCCTTGACAGTGATAAAAATTCATTGATACCATTCTGGACACACAGGAAATGGTATTTTTCTTGATACACTAACAGTTCAAATATAGCTCTGTGAACTTTTACCTACATGGTGAAAAAGTAAGATATCAATTCTAGTAATAGTAAAAATGTTTAGATTTGGTCCTTTATGATATTAATGGTTCTGAAAACCTAAGGTGACATCCTGTCCCCGTGACCCCCTCAGAGCACTGGCACCCCAGGAGTGCCCCGTCCCTACTCCAAGGACTGCCCAAGGCAGTGTGATGCACTCCTTACCACGTTTCTGAAATCTTACTTTCCTTATGCACTCTATCCTTGTCCTAGAGTGTCGTACCAAAATGGAAAGTTAAATGCCTAAATTGATTTTGAAGGGTAGAAGGGAAAGAGTAATATCCTAAGGCTGTTTATAATTCCATTTTCTCTAAGTACATGATTTTTGTATCTGTGCAGTAGCTGACAATCAAAAAGACTGAGGGGTTTTGAAATTGCTTCTGCCTAGAAACAAGTGTTAAGAAGTCAGTTTTCTACAGCAGGCTGGCTAAGTGCACAAATTCATGGTGCCCCCCCGCCCCCCCCACACAAACACCTTCTTCAAATGGGTGTTTGCAGGGTAGTTTCACTTGGTGCTGCCACCAGCCTTCGGAAACCTGCTGTAACTGCTCATGTAATATGGGTCCTCAGTGTGGTGTGTCTGCCAAATGTAAGTCATCACGAAGGCCAACTGCAGCACTCCACACGTACCAGGGCTGTGCAGGCACCAGCCCACCCTGTCAGGGCAAAGAAAGCAGGCACCCCACCTTAACCAATGACCCTCACCCACTCGTGGGCTTCTGTTTTTTTCCTCCATGGCATTGCTTTTTTATCTTCTACTTTCCTGATTCTTTTTAGGAATTGAGTAATGTGAAAGTTTCTTTTTAATCATTTGTTGAGTATCATTTATCACGTAGGACTGTGAGGAAATTTCTGTTTGGCATAACTCCTGGCATTTGTAGTTTGAGCTTCTTATACTATTGTAAATCTAAGAATTCTTTAAATGCACACATTCACACACTCTCACATGCACACAGGAGAAAAATTCCTAAATGTTAAAAGCTAATGATACTATTGTTGGAATTCAAAATCTTTATGTTTTGAAATCTTTAATGTGACCAACTGAAATTCTCATACAGATTATAAAATTTAATGTAAATGGGCAAGGGAGAGTGGGGTAAAGACAATAAAAGTAGGGCCTGAGGTTAAAAACCCATGACTAGATCTAGTAGTTAAATTGTAAGGAGACCTGTTAAACAAAAATCTGTGGGGCGGCAGGGGTGGGAGAGACAAGAGAATGAGATCTTTAAGCCTAGAAGAGGAACTGGTGTGATCATGGAGGTAATAACCCAAAATGGGACAGTCACTACTGGTTGCAGAATCAAGAGCAGCTTAAACCTTGCTCAGGGGAAAGTTAGAAAATTCTTTTTTTTTCTAAGAGAAACAAGTTCTTTCATCAATAGATTAGAAATATTACAAGCTACAGTCTATTAAATAGATTGTCCCTTGGCTCGCATTCAGGTCCAGCACAATTGTCTTCATATATCTGAATGAAGATGCAATCTCTGGTGTGGTTCTGTTCTCAGAATCTGGAGTCTGTGTTGCTCAGTTCACAGTAATAGTCCTCCTGACCATACACCATGAAACAATGTCCCAGTGGCCTACATGCTATAGCCATGAGTTTGTGAGTATTGGGCTGTTTGAAACAGTAGGTCAGGTTTCATGGTGTATCAGCTCCCTTAGTTACAATGGCAATAACAATGATTTATTAGGGCTTTACATCTCATTTGTTTAGGCCACTATCTCATCTATTGCCCCAAACCATCCTCTGAAATATTATTGCCTGCACTTTGTATACACAGACATCAGGCTTAAATTGGAAATGCTTGCTCTTATATTTGATACTAATAGTGTCGATGATTGCCTGCCTACCCACATCCCTCCAAAGGAAAACTGACCCTTCCACTGTCCCTGTTCCATTGGTGGCCACGTACTGTGATGGAAAACCCGTTCTCTACCCCCATCATAACCCCTTCAGCCTGGCTACACACAATTGCGTGGTTATAATATAATTAACTGACCAAGGGACCTCTGTGAGTAGGCTTGCCAGCAACCAGTGACACAACCTGGAATGAAATGCTTATCTCAGCCAATCAGACTGTTACTATTAGCAATCAGAGATAGGAAAGAGAGAGAAAGAGTTAGTCACAGGCATAGCAGAAGCTGAAAAGTCATGATCAGGGCCAACTTCATGATGTGTGGTCTGTGGAGTCACCCAGGACCCCAAGCATAGAAAGGCCCTACACTTGGTTTTGTGCTCTGCTGTTGCTGTCTTGAAATTCTTAATAATTTTTGAACAAGGGACCCTGTATATTCCTTTTGCATTGGGCCCCACAAGTTACATCGCCAGCCTTCATCATAATGTATAAATTGCAGCAGTAATTCTGAACTGCAGAAATGGGCTCTAGAGAAATACCAGAATCTCTCAGAGGTGGAGATGTGGGGTGGAGGAGGCAAGTGAAAAATTTGAGAAGACATAATCAATCTTGTAATTTTCTCAGCTCCAGTAAACAAAACACAACCATACCCTTTTGGTGGCTCAGTTACAAAGAAAATACAGAATTTTCTAATTGGAGTTTCTCTTCCCCTAATCCTGAGAGACATGCTAGAATTTCTGGGGAAGTGTGAATGAGATGTTTATGAAAAGTTGGCATTAGTATAAAGGGTCAGAACATACTGGGGTAAGGAGAACCGGGCAGCCAGGATGAGTCCGGTGAGAGTGGATGTTACAGGAAGTTGGCCTGAGGGACGGAGAAAGCTGGGATGAGAGTATTAAACTGGATGCAGGCCTGTCCTGGTATTCTGTCCAATCAGGGCATCCTGCCCGTCCTCAGCTGAGATCTTCCCTTGCCCATCTGCTGCTCATTTATACAGAAGAGCAAAACAAGAGTGCTTGGTGTTTAAAAGGAATGTGGGCCTCCTTTCTTTCTCATATATAGACAATTAGCAGGAGTTTATTAGTTTTAAAAATCAAATAATTTTTGTAAGCACCCAATCGATGCAATCATCAGGTTAGTATCTCAGCCCTCCCTTTTTTGCCTGCAGGTTCAGAAATCCTTTAAAATCCAAAACACAATCTCCTCTCCACAGCTCTAGGAACAGTTTTTAGAGAAAAGAGACTTTGCATGATTTGAGAAGAAAACTTTCTTTTGCCAAAGGGCTGCGAATCCTTCTAGACCCTGTTAGTGGCACCTTTAATGTTAAGTGGGATTCTTAGGACATCGGAGAAACAGATCTTCACCTCCGAGTACAAAAATAGTCTCAAAAATGAAAAAGAAACAATCATTAGGACTTTCAGACATTGCAAGCAATCTGTTAATGAGATCACTCAGAATTGTCTGAAAATGTGCTTTTTTTTTAATTTCAAAATATGTGGGGCATTGTATGTTTGATTTGGATTCCAAGTCTTTGTGGGCACAGAATATAACCATGTTCCAATTCATTTGGGAACCAGTATAGAATGAAAGTTTAAATACTGCATCAGCAACTTCCAGGGGTTTTGTTGTTGTTTATTTCAATTCTAAACATCCCTCTTTGTCTCCTTTACCACTGGAAAATTTCTGTACAGAAAATATGTATTTTTTTCAATTGAAGTGACTTAAAATGTTATTTTGAGGAACTTCTCAGAATTTCATTACACCTCTTGAAATAGCTAGACCCCTGGGGTGCTGCAAATCCAAATAATGAAAGCATTAAAAATAGCAGGGAAAAGTCACTTGAAGCAACTAGGATGAAATTTTACTTTTCTTTGGAATATATGTGTACACACACAAATCATCTTCAAATACTCCCTTGCTTACTCCCATCCAAAATGTTTGTCTTTCCAGAATTTTTAAACACTTTGATGATATTCTCATATTACAATACTGCTAATAATTTCTTTTCTAGCCTTAGGTGTGTTTTTTTCAAATTTGACTCTATTAATCCTCAAATCCTGGGAAATAACTATAACAAGAGTGTCTGAAATTGTACAATATGAAGAACCAAGGCAAAGAATGAGAAGTTTGCTTTTTCCTCTGCCCATTTAGAAACTACAGCATTTTAACTCTCAAAAAAAAAAAATCCAACCCAGCTTTTTAAGAAAGAAGTGAGGGAAAGCTGGGGCACAATGGCTAAAGTGGTTAAACTAACTGATATCTGCCAGAGATCTGATTTTCTAAGAATTATTTTGCTGTTTTAAGGTCTTGCTGTAGGGGAATTGGGAGCTATTTCTCATGAAGGAAAGTTAAGATAATTATAGAAACTTAGAGTCTTAGCACTGAAGTGAAAGTCAGAAATAATCTGCACCTGTGGTTCTCAAAACATGGTTCCTGAACCAGTAGCATCAGTACTACATGAGAACTTGTTAGGAGTGCAGATTCCGAGGATCTTTTATGAACCTTCAGAATCAGAAACTCTGGGAGTAAGACCCAACAATCTGTGATTTACCAATCCTCCATACTAAAGTTTGAGAACCACTGAGCTAGACCATCTTTCCAACCACTGAAAATTCTCTACCGTGGCTGTTCTGACAGAAGGCCATCCATACAAGTGATAACTTGTATCACGTGTCCCCATCAGAGCCTGACATCTGGGGTGGAGAAAAATAGTTTACAGTTGTGAGTAAGTGAAACACAGAGTTCATTCTTGTGTTATTATTTATTAATTATTGTATTATTTTCCATACAAACAACTGTGAACCTATTTTTGCCCCACCCTGTATAGCAGACATTTAATATTTTGTAATGATAATAATTAGTTAAGTATAAATATAATAACTCCATTATCATTATCATCTACCCATTGCCTGCATAGTATCTCCATTGTCAGTCTGCTTACTATCAACACACCATTCTTTTAGGATGCATCTAATTACTAGAAAGTTCTTTCGTGCTTAATGAAAATTTTACTTTTTTTAAAACAGTTTTTCCTTGACTCTGATTGTTTTTATCAGAAAGAGGTATCAGATCTTTTAGTCCTTTACTATGACTTTTCAAATGTTCAGACAGAAGCATGTACTTTGAGAGGATGGAACTACAAAGACCTCTGTTTTAAGCCCTTTCATTTTATACAAGAAACATCTGAGGCCCCAAATAGCTAAATGACTTGACAGCCACTCATGTTATCACTGTCCTTTCTTCTCCAGACTAAAAGTCCAAGCTTCTGCAACCTTTTTCTAATTGACTGACATCAAGGATATTCACTCTTTCCTCACTGCTTTCTGAACATTCCACTGTTCGTCAGCAGCTCTCTTCATATGTGGTATCCAGAATCTCACACAGAATCTAAAATATGGTTTGACCATTGAAAGGTACATTGGAGATGTTTCTTTCCATAATTAGGTACTTTTTCTTTTAATGCCACTGAAAGACTGTATTTTTTTTTCAGTTTTATCGAGGTCTGATTGATTGACCAACAAAAATGGTGCAATGTGCTGATAAGAAGACCGATACCCCATTCACTACACAAACATCACTCACATTCACTATGATTGGTCTTCCAGGTGCCGAGCCATTTAGCAGGGCAAACATGCATCTCCTTTTATTGTCAGATCAAGTCCATCATGAAAGTCTCTGTCCATTATTTCATTGAAATAAAGATATGCTATATTTTTTAGCACTTTGAATAAATACATCAGTAAACTTACCAAAAATGGTAATGGGATGATTTTGGAACAACTCACTGTGTTTAGTGGACCCATCTTGACTATAGCTTCCCACAGGTTGATGTCAAGCCTACTGGTTGTAATTTCTGGGATTTGAACCCTTTTAGCTTTTTGAAAAGTGAGGACATTTGCCCATGTCTAGACTTGTGCAGACATGTCCCCGTACCCCCTGACTTCTCAACTGTGGCTGACAGAGGCTCTGCAGTGGTAACCTAAGCTGTATAATCTGTTGTAATATCCTTTTTCTGCAATTGAAGAATTGACTTTGTTCAAATAACTTATGGGGTCTTTTACTATCCTCTCTCTTGTCTTGATTTGCAATTTTCTCTTAATCATATTTTACCATTTCTAATTTAGAAAAATTGTCAAACATTTTCTGGTAAGTAGTCGGAAAATAACCCAGCAATTCTCTCTGTTATCTGTAAGCCTTACTCTAGTTTATGCAAAACATAAGCAAAATGGTATTGCTTAGTGGTTAGGAGCTCAGGCTTAAGATCATACAAAACAAGCCTTATTCTGAACCAAATGAGAAATAGGACCAGAAAAAAATGAGGCCTCTGGGAAATAAAAATATCATCTCCATGATTGATGGAGCTGATATTAAAAAATTTGCCATAATTGAAAGCTAGTGAGCTGAAGCTGTGCTCCAGGGTTTGGCAGAACTTCCCAGTCAGTCGCAGGCAGCTCTGAATTACTGCAGACCTTCTCCAAGGGGGCAAGGCCTTCGCCTCTCAGGTACCTCAAAGTTGAAAGCATCTGAGAGCATCACTTACAGAGGCAGCAAGCTCCTGAGACAGAAGGAGGAAGAGACTGGTTAGCACAGTTCCTCTCTCCAAAGTGGCTGATCAGGTATTTGTTTCTCCACCATCAGTGGAGGGGGGAGAGAGAGAGAGAGAGAGAGAGAGAGAGAGAGAGAGGGAGAGATTGAGAGAGAGAGAAAGGCCATTGTTAAAAAATGTTCTTCCACGTGGAATAGTACAGAAGTAAAATATAAGTGACATTAGGGCTAATAAGAAATTTCTGTTCACCTATTCAAAGGGCTATGTGATATTGCAGACACTACTTTACCTGTTTGCACCTTACTTTTCTCCTCTGTAAATGGAAAACATGACAGCGTATACTACATGGTTTGTACTGTCTGCCATACATTAAGTGATTTAGGCAACATTGTACTGTCCTCAATGCTTTTCGTTATCCTTAAGCCTCTGCTCACTGAGGTCTTTGACTTCCCTGACATTATTCCTTAACAGTTCATGCTATTATTTGAACTTGCCTTGTTTTTTCTTGCTTTCCTCTTTCTTTAATGCACATCTTTTAAAAACCCAAGTTGGTCAGAGAACTCCCTATGCAGCTATGCCAGTTCCTCCTTATGTCCACCCCTGCCCCTGTCTCTTATTTGAATTTTTTGAATGTATAGTCAGAATTTTGTTACTCAGGATCTCCCATCTTTAGGAGTCATTTTTTTCTTTGTCTCTGGCTGCTGGCACATACTTATTCTTCCTGGAAATTTTTGAAGTCAGTTTTCAAGTCAGTCTGAAATGTATGACCAGAAATGTCCAGTACTGCATTCCTGTCTTTTGTGAACTCTGAGGTGACATGATCACTTTCCCTGCTTCTGTGACTCCTGTGTTGTCATCAAGTCCCCCTTTGTTGGTCAGGATTAAGTCCTGAGAGGCACTTCGTGGCCTCTCTTACTTGATGAAATTTTGCTTGAGGGCCCAGAATTTCAGTGAATAATTCTGGATGGAAGTAATTTATATGGCCTTGAGCTGTTTAAATGTCAAACATTTACTCATTCTTTAGATTTTTGTCTTGTTTCTTCTCTTTATCCTGGTAGCCACCACAGTTCCTTTAAAAATGTTACAGGTGTTTCACAATTCATTTCCATGATCATTCATTACTTTAATGCCTATTTTTCAAATAAATAAATACCTAATATATAAGAATTTCTGAATTTTTGGCATATAAGCTTATTACTCCCCAAAGAGTATAACTTTTTGAAACCTGAAAAATCTCTTCATGTTCATTTGGGGGGAGGGTCCTAAACAATTTATTAAGCAAGACCCAAAATCCAAAAACCATTGAGGAAATGATTGACAGCTCTGACCAACAGAAAACAGAATAAAATAAAAATTCAAACCACTGGTTAGTGAAAGACACCGTAAACAAGCCAAAGATCAGGAGAAAATATTGGCCACACATGTAACAGAGTGTTATAGTCATAATATTTAAAGAGTTCACACAAATCAATGAGAAAAAGCAACTATTAGAAGGGGCAGCAAAATCAAGTCCCACAAAAAAATAAAAAACAACCTAAGATCAATAAACACCAAAAAAATGATCCATCTCCCTAAAAATTAGGGGAATTTAAATGAAAATGTTTTCCATATTTCACTGGTTTGATTGGCAAAAGTTGAGATAGAGGTCATATCTGGGGTTGTTGACACAGGGAAGTATGTACTCATATCCTGTGGAGCACTTTAGTGCAGCTGTTTGAATGGCATTTTGACAATGGCCATAAAATTTGACAGAATCAAGAGAAATTAAAAATGTGCATATTTGACTTGGCAACTCCATTTGTGGATCACAACTTACATGAATACGTACTTGCATGTGGGCACAAGATTGGCAAAAAGAGAACTTACTTTGCATTAGTACACAATGATAATTGGATCCTCAACAATTTTCATTACATATAGCTTATATGTAGCTTATTAAACATTATAGGGCATTGCAGAACATAAGTTAGATGTATAAATACATAGAAAATTCTCCAATATATTTCAATAAAATTCTTATTTATCTCAAAAGCAATGAGAAAAACATATATACACAAAGAATCTGGTGGTTAGTAGACACTTAGTAAGTATTGTTGAATGAGATATATGTAAATTCATAGAAAAAGTTCCATGAGGACATGCAGCACAGTGCTCACTGCAGCCACGTGTAGGAAAGGGAATGGTATTTGGGAGAGAAGTGAAGGGTGATGTTGAAGGGTGACATACACATCATGCCACATGCTCTGCTCTGTCATTTGCATTTTGACTTCGTGATAGTTTTAAAGGTGTGCCTTTCCAAAAGGAGGTGATTCCACTGACATCTATACTGTAAAGATCACTGCTTAAATGTGGCAAAAGAAAATTGTCTTTTTGATGGCTTCTTAGTGTGATGGTACCAACAATTTCTGAGCAAATTATTTCCCATACTGTTGGTTAGGAATTATAGTAAAGATAAAAAGATTGGGTTAAGAATGCTGGTTCCTGCTGAATTTCAGAAAGGAAATTGTCTCCACATTTTCATCTGTTCAATGCCCTGCAATCTGGCTTTGACTGCCAGCATTCTATGAAATTGTTTTGCTCAGGTTATCAACAGCTTCCTGGCTACTGAATTAAATAAACACTTGTTAGTTTTTTATATCATTAGGCCTTTGAAGCACTATTGTCTGACACTTTGTCCTTTTTAAAAAGATTTTAATTATTCATTCATTCATTCATTCATTCATTCATAGAGAGAAGGGAAGGTAGATAGAGAAAGAGAGGGAGAGAAACATGGATGTGAGAAAGAAACATCAATAGGTTGCCTATCTTAAGCAGCCTATGGGGACCAAGCCTGCAACCCAGGCATGTGCCCTGACTGGGAATTGAACTGGTGACCTTTTGCTTTGCGGGACAGCAGCCAACCACCTGAGCCACACCAGTCAGAGCAACACTTTTTCCTTTCCAAAATGTTCTGCTAACTGCCATGAAACCATACACTTCTGCCTTTATTAATTTTTACTTTTTCTGTCTCTTTGCTGTTAGTCTCTTTCTTCCTGCTCCTTAAATGTTAATTTTCTTTAGAATTTGTCTTTGGACTTCTTCTGTTAATGTGGTGTCTGGTAAAATCCAGTGTCCTCACTGATGATGTCTTTTCACTGTAATTTCACTTGGCAGAAGGGACGAGGGAGTTTTCTCAAGACTCTTATAAGAGCGCCAACCCCATTCATGAAGGTTCTACCCTCATGATCTAATCACCTCCCACAAAGTACTATACAACCCTGTGTCTATATAAAAAAGAAAAGGGAGAGCTCTATGAACTAATATGGAGTGATTCTAGAATATATTGCTAAGTAAAAGTATGAAAGTATAAAATGCTATAGAATGCCACTGAATATGACTACATTTTCTGTAAGAAAGATAGAGAGGTGTATAAAGGATTGAGAATAGGATAGAAGGAATGGGGAAAAGGATGATTTATTGAAAAGACTTTTTATGCAGATCTAACATTTAGAACCATATTAGTATTTTACATACTAAAATAAAAACAGGGATGAGAGTGACTCAAAATAGAATAGAAAACAAAACAAATGTTCTTACTCTGTTTCAGATGAGTATCATAACTAATTGAAGTGCAGGGGAGAGAGGCAGACAGAAACTAATCTAAGTAGATTTTGAGTACTTACCATAAAACAACTTACCAAAAAAGACACAGGAATAAATAGAAAGCCTGAAGATTACTATATCAAATAATGAAACTGAGTCTGTAATTTAAAGATTTGTGCAAAGAAATATCTGAACTCCCATCAGGGAGTTTCTCCAAATATTTAAGGTAGAAATGGCACCAATCTAAATGAAACTCTTCCAGTAAATTGAAAAAGTATGAACACTTCCTAACCTTCCCTATAAGGTCAGTATCACCTTGATAATAAAACCTGATAAGGATGTTATGAGAAATGAAATACACAGGTCAATGTTAGGTTTGTTCCAAGAATGCAAAAATCATTTAACATACAAAATTCAATTGATGTAATTCACTATATTTACAGAATTAAAAAATAAAATTAAATTATTTTTAATAAATTTGTAAAAAGCATTCAGAGAAATTCAATACCCAGTCATCATTTTTTAAATAGAGGAGAATTAGAACCTCTTCCAGCAGCAAAAGAACAGAGGAACCCCCCTAATCTTATAAAGAATACTTAAAAGAAAGCCCAAGCAAATATGGTACACAGTAGAAAAGTAATTAAAGCTTTACCCCTAAGTTTTGGACCATCATTTCTCTTTAATCTTGTTCTGAATGTCTTAGCCAATGAAATAAAGCAAGGTAAATAAAAGTTGCAAGTATTGAAAAAGAAAAAATAAAAATAATTATTTGCAGACAACATGATTTTGCACATAAAATATCCAAAGGTTCTATAGAAAATCTAGTAGAATTAGTTTATGAACTTAGCAAGGTTGCTAACTAAAAGGTCAATGTACAAAAATTATATATATATATATATATATATATATATATATACACACACACACACACACACACACACACACACATACACACATATAATAAAACTATACCATGTACTGGATAATAGCATCAATAAATATCAAATGCCTAGAAATAGATATAAATGAATATATGTGAGACTCTGCAAAAAGCACTGCTAATGCTTTCCTAAGGGAAATAGGAAGGCCTCAGTAATGGAGAGCTGTGCAGTGAGTTCATGGATGGGGAGCATCACTATTTTGAAAATGCCGATTATCTGTAATCTGACTTGTAGATGCAGTAAAATACCAATCAGAATCTCAGCAGAGTCTTTTTTTAGGGTGGAATTGACATCTGATTCTGAAATTTATGAGGAAATGTAAAGGGCCAAGAAAAGCCAAGGTATTCTTAAAGAGGAACAAAGCTGAAGGATTTACACTTCCAGATATCAAAACTTACTATAAAACTACATTAACTATGTGATACGATATTAGCACACAAACAAATGACCATTTGAAAGAGAACTACACATGCTACTGTAATATTTATGAAAAAAGTGACATTGAGGTACACTGATGAAAGCACAGGCATTCTGTTATAACTAATTAATTAATGGAAACCCCTATCTCACACCATATGTAAAAACTGGGATGAATCATACATATAAATATGAAAAATAAAACAAAAGCTCTAAATAAAAACAAAGAATAATTTCATGACCTCAGAGTAGTTGAAGATTTCCTAAACAGGGCACAAAAACAACTATACATAAAAACATTAATGAATTGGGCTATATTAAGACTGAGAACATCTGTTCATCAAAAGATACTATTGAAAATAGCAAGTAACAAAGTGGAGAAGATAATGTGTAATATATATATATGTATATCTAACATGACATTTGCAATACATATACTGGACAGAGGACTCATCTTTACAATATATAAAGAATTGTAATAACAAGAAAAAGACAGTAGAATATAGGCAAACAACTGGAACATGGAGCAATTAAGTAACTAGCCCAAAGGCACACAACTAGTCATGAACAAATTCCATTCCAGGTTAGTCTGTCATTCCAAAGTTCATACTCTTCTCCTTATGTAATATCCATTGTCATAGATAATTCTTGTCACATTTAATAAGAAAATTTGTTCTAGTCGATTATTGGATTTTAAATTTGTTAAATTTTAAATTCACATGCAGAATTTTTAAATTATTATAAAGCTAAGTCTGAGGTGATTTTTAAAAATAATTTCTAGTGTTTCAAATTTAGATAGTATCTTCTCACAGTTTGTTTAAATATTCATTCCTTCCTTCTAATTTATAAAATAACTACAAAAACTATCTGAACTCTATCTTAGTGTGTAGAATTAAGTAAGAATCTGTTATTACCCTAATTAAGGGCATCATTAATGAACACTTTATTTCTCATTAATTATTGATAAAAATATAGCATATTTAGATTAAAATCCTTGAAAAAATTACTCAAGAAAGTCTAATCAAACCACCTTTGGTAAAAAAAAAACCTGGGCTGGCATCTTATGTCATAAGAGTTCATGCCATATTGCTTAAGTTATAAAAGTTTTGCCTCTGGATGTGACACACACACAGGCGATCTTAAATTCCTGAAGTAGATATATTCATTTTATATCTGAATTCATATTTCATTACTTAGTTTTATTCATAATCATATCTTCTTTACCCTGTTTAAATGATCAGTCAATAAATATTTATTTAGCACTACCTGTAAGATGTATTATGTAGGTATGCATTTTGAAATAAAACAAAAAAAAATTTTAATGGCCCTTATCTTTAAGGAACTTACTGTCTGAGAAAAATAAGATGTACATTGAAAAATCACCTTATAATGAAAGCAGTGTTGGAAAATACCAGGTTTGCTGACAGTCAGCAACACAGTTCAGAGGAAAGGGTTATGCCTGTGGGCTGGAGTAGACCAGAGAGCTTCACAAAGGCAATGAGTTACCTGGGCCTGGATGCAGTGGTAGGAGTTTGATAGCTGGAGAGGAAGGGGTGGATGTTTTAGACTAGGAGTACAGAATGAGCCCAGATACCAAGGCAGGCATGTGTAAGTCATGTAGGTATGGAGTCAAAGGGAGAAGTACAAAGAAACTAGCAAGACTGCCCTGGAACCTCATGCCAACAAGGAATTCCTTTATTCCACAGTCCAGCAGACATACAAGAATGACCTGTAGGACTTAGGAAATAAGCTCTAAAGCCTAACAATAGCTTTGACTGAATGAGCAGTCAATGTGTTGAGAAAGGCATTTGCAATTGCACTTTACTTTAGACCCATAATTTCTATCTGGGAAGATGAATAAGAAGGGTTAGTATAACCCTCCCTTTGGTAGGAAGAGTTAAGTCTGCAGAGCTGCAGGTATAAGGCACTGGCATCCCTTTGTGGTCCACTCCCAAGCACCAGGGAAGAGTCCCTGGTTTTCAGGTAGAGGGCTTGCAAGCAAGGCCAAAAATAACTGGTTATTCGAAGGGCAGTGAATTTGATGGAGAAAAAAGAAAGTGCAAGTAGAATCCTTTGAGGTCATTTCTTTCTGTGTCCTCAAGTACCTAAATCTGTCTCTTCACTATCAAGATAGGAACCATATTGTCACAACTGGCACAAAAAGTGATGATTCTCTTCCTAAACCTGGCAGATTGTTAAAGTGTTCTGAAACTGTCCTTCAGCTCTAGTGTTCCACATTTATACATTTTCATATTTTATAATGTTTATGGTAACTTCTAGTTATTGTTGTACTTTCTATGTTTTTGAAGCCATCTCAGAATAGTGATACTGTCTTCACATTTGTTCTCAATGGTCTTCAACTTATAGTAATGAGTTAAAGAGTTTCAACAGCCATTAGAGAATACATTATCCCTCCTTTCTCCCTTTCGCTTGTGTACCCTAGTTTCACTGCTCTATAAACACTCATAAGCAAATTATGTGAATTTAAATGGATCCAGTGAGGAATCTATTTTAGTACTTAAAAATTTTTATTACTTTTATCCCTATATACCTGCTAGGTTTTGCTTTTTCTATTTAAGACATTATTTAACTGTGATTATCAAATGTATCAGATTTTATTATTATTCATCTTAGTTTGAAGGATTAAATCCACAGGGTAGACTCTGTATCTGTCTGTCTACCTGTCTATTATCGATTTCTCTCATGTAATGCACAGAGATTAGAATATTGAATAAATACGACAAAGTCCTTGCCTATGAAATATTTCTAGTCTAATGAGGAGACATAAAAGCACATAATTATAATACAGCTTGATAAACATCATAATAACAATAACCATAAGAATACTTTAGGAATGTATAAGAGAATAAAAATAATAGCAAGCACTTAATTATAAAGGTTAAGGTCTTTGAATAGTCTTAGTAAATTTTTTGTATTGGTTATACATAGGCATAATACAAATAATTATCCTGTGAAATTTTCATAGTGTAGTAAAATATATTATTATCATAGCATAATTGTGGATGTGTCTTTTTCAAAGAAGGGCTGCACTTCATAAAATAAGTATATGAAATAAGTTTCAGCATACTACTTATTTATCAGGCAGAAAAGCATAAATGATCATGATAATTTAAAAATGTTTTTCAATATAATGCAATGATATTCATGATTATATATAAAATAAAAGAGCAGGAACAGTTGCAGAGAGAAAAATGCTGGTTTGGTACACTGAAAGGCAGATCACCTGAGATCAGGTTTATCAGAACGCTTTACCCTTGAGTGTCTTCCACAAATGCTGAGAGATTTTTGTCCTTAAACATTTCAGTCATTGTTTTTTGTGTGACTGCTTGAGAATATCGATGTGCATTTCTCCTTTCCCTTGTAGGTACTGGCACCCCAGTTTACTGTAGACAATGAGATTTCTCAGTCACAAAAAGAATTTTTAAAAGCTCTTTGCAATCCATGTGGCACACACAGCTATGTGGGTGAAGACGTGGGTCTCTGTCTCTCTGGACCTATGTGGTAGGTCAGACGGGTGAGTGTCAGTCAGTTACAGGGCCTCTTGTTTGTACGAGATACTTCAGCCCTGCAGCTAAATTGACAGACACTAGAAGCATTAGCTACAGCTATAAAGGAAAGAAAATGTCATGAACCATTGATCTGAGGGATATTAGATCAGAATATTTAGTGACATGATTAATAGTCAACTTATGAAACACTCTAATGGTTGCACAATTTGTGAAGGTGCAAATAAGTATGATGTAAAATGTGACTTATTTAATATTGAATTTTAAATATTTGTTAAATTCTCTTAAGTAGCATTGATAAAATAAAATAGGTGAACAATCACTCTGCCTCTGGAGACGCTGAGAGACGCGCAGTCGTTCAGAGGTAAGGGGAGCTGAACATTACGCAGTACATGTGACTCTCAGTTGTAGTATCTTCACTTTTCTTCAGGAGATAATAGCGTCCAGCAAGACCATAGCTCCTTGAAGCAAAGGCTTAACCATCTGTCACTGCTGACAATTAAAAGGAAACTTCAAAATTTACTGCTCCCATGACTTACTGGAGTCCTGAGTTAGACTAAGGAATCATGGGGTTGTCAATTTTTAGGATGTGTCTGAGAAATTCCTAGCCCTGCAGACATGCAGTACTCAACTGTGTCTCTGTAACTAGTTAAATGCAGGAATGAGAAACTAGAGCTTTGGGTTGTGGCTTCAATTATATCATAAAATAAGATATAATTTCTCCTTTCTAGGAACTAGAGTTTTTTTGCTTTTGTTTTTGTTTTTCCTCTTAAAGGATCTGAAATTGAGCTAAACTGAGAACCCAATATAAGGGTCTACTTTAAGAAAAAATTTGTCTCTTAAGGTTGCATATGAAAACAAAATTATTTAAACCCTGAAGGGTGCTTCAAATTTTCTGTCACCTCATAGTTAAATATTACCATCCTGCAAACTCTTAAATAGCCTTAGTTTCCCAAAGTTTAAACTGTGATGGTGTGAGTTGTTAAAAAGAAAATTAATCATGGGGTTCAGGACTTGAAAAAGTGGGAGAGAAAACAAATTTAAAAAAAGATGTGGGCTTTAGCTTTTTTCACTTTTTCTGTCAACACACTTCAAAAGTCAAGAACTCTTTTTTAAAAAGAAATAAACAAGGGAGAGAAGAGAAGGGAAAGGAGAGGGGACAAGAGATAGGAGAGGGGAGAGGAGAGAAGTAGAGGGAAGGAGAGGAGGACAGAGGAAGGGAGGAGGTGAAGGAGGGAGAGAAATATACCCAAATTAAGTAGTCCATGATTTTGAGAGAACCTTAAAAATCTTTTATCAAAAAACATGCTTTAGGAATAGCACCTCTTACCCACGCCAGCAAACTTCTCATACTTTGTGGGCCAGAACTGTATTATACACCCATTCCTCAACCAATCCTGTCCTGGACTAGCACACTCATCAAAAATGCAACAACATTTGGGATAGGAACCTCAATGTTTACCACACAAGGAACTGGATGTGAGGAATAAGCCTGGTTAAATGAACATAACAAATACAATGGAAGAGTAATTCTCAGAGACTGTGCTTGGAAACTTGTTCTAGAAATTAAAGCTCTTTTGAACGTAAAAAATACACATAAAAATAGACTCTGTCCACCCAACTACCATAGTGACATGCGTTATAGACGGTGCAATCATGCCACTTAACATGTAGACGAGACTGTCTGCCCAGCACCCCATGAGCTACCTGCCACCCAGCATCTGAAGAACAATTTAACATTAAGTAGTGATTATTCACACTAGCAAGAACTAATATCTCTACATGACATGGAGACTCTTTAGCTATTTCTTTATTTAGAAAAATAAAAATTGCCCTGGCTGGTGTGGCTCAGTGGATTGAAAAATAAAAATATGTCCAGAATTTATAGCAGACATATCAAAATGGCATTGTAGCTGCTACTACGTACTTGGCAGAGAATGGAACCCCCACCCTCATCCTCTCTAGAGAAGCAGACCTAATGTGAGCAAATTGGATAGGAAACATACTGCCCCATTTATCCTGTCTGATGACAGCTTCCAATTTCCCCCATGAATCTGCCTGCCTGGAATGGCTCATGTGCTATTTGTCTTCATCTGCATTTGACCACATATCTGAATTCATGAATTCCAATGACTTTATTTTAATGGGAAGGTTTCTATGGAGAGTGAAGTTCATAAAACCAACCTGAGGCCTCTTTTTTCCCTCAAAGGAGTATACTTTTTAAATTAAAAAACTTTCCCTTATCTTACCAGGGCTGTAGGCAACCACATAGAAGTTCGCACACTGAGTTATTCAATTATCGGGCTCCATAATTTCTTCCAGTAGCACATTTTAACGTATGAGGTGAAATTCAACAAAGTTGAATTTGTTCCATACTTACTTGTCTTAAATTCTTGAGATGTAAATCCACAAGAGTGTTGTAGATTTACTACAGATAGAAATAGTCTTCATCTCATTTGAATAAACAGTTATGGAATTTTCTTATAAGGGCAGTTTCTGGTACCTGAAAATCTGTACAATCCAGAGACAGCGATGTACACAATTATAGAACAGTATCATCTCTACTGTGGTAGCGAGGTGGTAGGTATGGCAATGAGAAGCACAGTGTGGTAGTACAGAGAAAGGGTATCACCACAGCCTTTGAATATTGTCTTAGTCTGTTCAAGCTGCTATCACAAAATACCATAGGCTGGGTGGCTTAGAAACAACAGAAATTTATTTCTTACAGATCTTGAGGCTGGGAAGTCTAAAATCGGAGTGCTGGCAAATTCGATGTCTGGGGAGAGCTTGCTTCCTGCTTCAAAGACAGCAGTTCTCACTGTGTCCTCACATGGTGGAAGGGCGGAGGCAGCTCTCCGGAATTTTTTTATACCACCACAAATCCCATTCACAAGGGCTCCACCTTCATGACCTAATCACCTCCCAAAGGCCCTACTTTCTAATATTGTCACACTGGGGGTTAAGATTTCAACATACGAATTTCAGGGGAACACAACACTCAATCAACAGATGCCATCTGGGAAATAAACTCAGCAGTCGCAAGCCCTGAACATAGCACTTATATTCATTTCATACAACTCCATAAAAAGTACCACAAGCTGAGTGTCTTAAATAACAAATTTATTCTCTCACAGTTATGGAAGTTATCTCTGCCTCCATTGTCACACAGCTTTCATCCCCGTGTCTGAAAATCTCCCTCTCCTTGTAAAGACACCATTCATTGGGTGTAGGGCCACCCTAATATGACTTCACCTTAACTTGATTATGTCTGAGATACTCTATTTCCAAATACCACATTCACAGGATGTAAATCACCTAGCATGTCTTCTGAGGAGACATAATTCAACCCACAACAGTACAGTAGAGAGAGTAGGAGTTAGCAAGGCAAAGAAAAGGATGCATGTGTCTCTGTGCAAAGGCATAGGAGTAGGAAGGAGTGTGGGTTCATAATGAGTTGAAACAGGTCAGGCTTGTGGGCACCCAGTAAATGCCATCTGTCACATCCTCTAGGTACGATAATAATCAACTCTAACCGTTTTGTGTTTCTCCTTCATTGAGATAAAATTTTATTTGACCTTGATACTTTCCCTTCAGGGACTTTGTAGGCTGCCGGTTATTGGCTGGATAGGTTATTAACTGGTTAATCTGATTCCTTTGTGATAGGGTCTTAAAATAGATGCTGGTGGATAAGTGTAGTTACCCCTGTAAGGTGATACATTTACTTTTTAACAGTACTTTCTGGCCTGTTTCAAAGAATTCAATAAGTGAGTATAATTAAGTAACAAATAGAAGAGAAGAAATCTTCCTAAGGAATTGTTATTGTGTTTCTAAAATCATTTCCTCTGCCAATCATTCCACCCACCCCAATACTTTTCAGAGAATCTGCCCCTATGACCTCTGCTAAGTAGGTAGCCAGTCTAAAACCTGACCCAAACTAAGCCAATTAGTTTCCCTTGTAAGAATTTAGATTTGGGATTCAGAGGCTTTAGCGAATCTGTGGCAGCCTTAGAAAAGAAACGATGCAAAGCTGAGGCCTGTAGTTATTTTTGGCTTGTGCATCTGAAAACATGAAAAACTAGTCTGTTGAGAGTAAAGTGAAGAAAAAAACATATGAGGAACAAAGATGAGAGACCAGGTGGTCCTGGAGAGACAAAGATCTTCTCCAGAGGTGGTTTCATCCTTTTGTGAGACCATACTCTGCTTCTTGCCCTTGAGTCTTTAAACACACACACATGCATACACACACTTTTTTCTTAAGTTTACTGGAGTTTCTTTCTCTTGTAACCAAACAATCCATGACTTAACAGTCCTTAACTTCCTTAACTTCCCATGTGTAGACCTGGCTCTGAACCGGTGCCTAAATCCTGAAATATTCAGCCATCCTCCATTATCTCCCACCTCCTTTGGGGTGTAGAACCTCCTAGCTATTGCCCATTCAGCTTTCTTCTTCATGCCACATCCCCTGCCCACCACTGTGTGGAAATGTAACTCACCTGGGAGGGCATTCTACCTGCTCCAGAAGAGAAAACTTTGCAGATGGTTAAGATCTCCATAGAGAAGTTGAACATATTGCATTAGTATTGTAAATATCATATGTATACGTTTATTTCTCCTGGGAAAACAATCCTCTTTGTCACTCACATGAGAAATGACTTTGAGGGTCTAAACCAATGACTTTAGAGTGAATTATTGTTCTGCTTTATACCTTCTTTAAATGAAGCATGTGAGATTAATTGCAGCCTTGAATGTTACTATATTGAAGCATGTTCACTTAGCTTCAGAAGCCTTCTAGAAATATGACATGAGTCATGCCCTACAAACTTAAACACAAAAGGAAACATGAAGTGGTATATGCAGCATCTGAAACAGAAGTAATTTACAAAGAAATTTGTGCAGGTTATTGGGGCTTCTCACCTGAGATAAGAGCATTTTGACAATATAAAGGACAAATGGAGTTTTCTCCGACAGAGCTGGCTGTCTTTTGTCTCAGAACTGCAATAGGATGGTTAAAGTAAATTATGATTCAAATCTATCTGACAAAACTGCATTTTATGCTGAGGAATCAGCGCGATTAAACTGTCATCCTGTGGAGAAGAGTTTGGGTCCAAAATAACTCTTAATTTGCAACATATTGTCCACTTTCAGATTCCTTTTTCTCTTCTTGAACATACTGCTCTCAATTTACAAGTGTGAAAATTGAACTTGATTCATTACAGACTGGTTCCTAAGGGGAGTCCAGCACAGGTTAGGCTGTCTCCAACTGGGCAGCTCTTTTACGTGCCCCCTCTACCACAATTCCTCAATTTGGTCCTCAAATAGTTGGGTCTATTCCCAATCTCTGTAGGGTTGGAATGAGAGGAGCAAGGGAAGACATGTATGTTGACCTCATAGAGGTTCTCCTTTACTCCTCATCTATGACCACTAGAGGAATTATGCTGTGTAACCTCGGAAATCTCTAACTGCTTTAGGAAGCATCTGTGTTGGCTCCAGGATCTGTAATTGG
The DNA here is from genome assembly GCF_019186645.2 of Phyllostomus hastatus. Lineage (NCBI taxonomy): Eukaryota > Metazoa > Chordata > Mammalia > Chiroptera > Phyllostomidae > Phyllostomus > Phyllostomus hastatus. The sequence goes on along the minus strand of NW_025333872.1, from coordinate 36,589,550 downwards.
ACTGGAACTTCAGGTCCATGTCTATTCTAGTGATACTCTTTACTCTTACTCAGTCTACCCTCATCCCATGCCCAAGATATGAACACATGTAGATAAGCCTCATGAAAATAATGATATCACTCACATTCATTCCCAAGCATTAGCATAGCAGCATTCAGTGGTGTTTATTCAATTTACGAATGACTTTTCTATAGACTCTCAGAACTGGCTCACCCCTATTTCTCTGACCAATCCTGACCCTTCTCACAGTGTTCTCAACTAGATCAGCTCTGCACGTCTTCTTTCCCTCCCAGCCCCTAGTCCTCAACTACTCCTGTTTCCTTAGCTAAGGAGTCCCTGCTGTAGCTGTTGCCTCACTCAATTCCATTCAAGCTAAAAGAGATTCCCATAGCTGATTTCTCAAGAGCCTTTGAATTAAAAGCAGTTTACTTCAGGGAGTTGGTCACAGATTAGAGACTCTGGTTTAAGATAAAATCAGATCATCCTTCAGGCTCAGGAATAGAGAACAGGAGTGCATGGTTATTCTTTTCTATTCTTTTTCATGTGGTTCTTCCATTCTGAGTAGACTGATGTAGTAATTGAGAACAGAAACTAACCATATGATGTAAAAACATGCAAAACAACTTAATCTTTCCAAGTACTTCTTTTGAAAAGTATACATTTTTGGAAAAGTTATAATAGAAGTTAACATGCATCAATGTCTTACTACATTCAGGCATCATGCTAAATATTACTTTATTGCAATATTCTCCCCTCTAATTTTTGCCACAAACTAACAAATTAGATAATACTGTAACTCCCCAGTTATACAAGTTTGGAAGCTAAGACTCAGAATTAAATAACTAACCCAAAGCCTGGGGAGCTAGCTACCTTTCACAACTCCATTGAGTACATTTCTACTGAGGTCTAAGTGGCTTTATGCTGCCCTGCTCCAGGAGGCACCATTCATATAGATTCTAATGTAGACATGTTGCTGGAGTTGAACACAGCAGCTGCCCTCTGTTCATAGTTGTATGGAGTCAAATCATAGCTTAAACAAAGGTCAGCTGACTTCAAAACGAGGATCGTTACCACTGAGCTATACTGAGATAAACACTCAGGTTTTGGAAATTGATCTGTCCTTGTTATCAAGCAAATAGAGGGACACATGGGGATATACATTATATTACAGTTGCAGGTGTTACCATTTTTTGTGTATAACACTTAACACGAGGACCTCAGGTCTTTTAGAGCAGAGCCATTTCGGGCTTAATGACACTCAGTGGTGGGAACATGTGACACTCAGTGGTGGGAACATGTATTTAACCAAATTGGAGGCCAGAGGTTAGTGTATGCATCCAAAACACAGTTCATAAGTGAATGTGGGTTTATATTTGTTTATGATACATAAGGATGATATCTCCTCCCTTCAGAAAATAATAACAATTATATTCTATATCCATTAAGCATTTTAAAAAGGCAATGTTTAATTAAAAATCAGAAGGAATCCAAATGCAAAATAAGAAAATGATTTAATAAGCTATGAAATATGAAATAGAATCATACAGGTTGGGACAAAAATGGGTTTACAATTGTTTATATTGAAAATAATATAATAAGTAAATAATAACACAAGAATAAACTGTGTTTTTCATATTCACAACTGTAAACCTACTTTTGCTCCACCCTGTATATTATCACCACATAAAATAATATGCATATGAAAAAATACAGGAAGAGAATATATACCAAAAAAGATAATTATCATATTTGTGTAATGGCATTGTTGTATGTGTTTCATTTTGATTTTGTTTTTCCTATTTTCCATTGGTTCTGTAAAGTTGAAAAACAATTTAAAAAATTTTAAAGTATATTTTGCGTATGAGAAAATATAATTTAACTTTAAACATTTGTTTAGCAGATCAATTTTCCTCCAAAAGCAAGGAAAAAATCCAGTCAGAATCGTTCTTCACACAGACTCACCCCCTGCTGCTACAATTCTCAGTGATGCAGGCGGGCATGGTGGCCAGTTCATCTGAAGAGCACTGCCTTCCTGAGCACGTTTTGAGCCTCCCATTATGGTAATTCATGAAACCCAGAAGAATGGCAAGGGTATGTTTGCCTTCCTAGGCATCCATCAGGGGAAATATTGGTGATTATTTTGCACACAATTTGTAATTTGATTTTTGAAACTGGTACTTCATTCAGCATTTATTTTTTGTTCCATTTTGTTAACCTCCCAGTTTGCAAATACTGCATTCTAGAGTTATAGCCTATCATGTTCTAAAATGATAAGTGTTACTGGGAAATTGCAAGAGCCTACTGAAAAAAAAAAGGCTTGTCTTCTCTTGGCCTCAGGATCTCAGGTAGAGGTGAAAGAAGAGCAGAGGTACAACTGCGGTTGAAATATCAGTGTCATTTTAGAGGTTGCAGTTGTTGCTGCCTTTGTGTGGACTGGCCTGAACTCAGAAGGAGTGCTGGCACAGAATGTGACAGGATCTGCAGTTGGTGGCCTGGGTGTGAGACCAGAATCCCTCACTTTCCAGGTCCATGACGTGGGGTATGTTACTCAGTTCCTCATCTCTGGGACAAAGTTCTTGTCAAAAGAAATGCGTGTGAAAGTGTTTTGTAAAACACTGATTCTCCTTTCCCCAACTGCATACTGTTCTAGTACACAAGGGCCTGTCTTACTCCTCTTCAAGCAGTTTTCTTGGATTTTTCTATCTTGCTCTCATTGTCTCTGGCACTCAGACTCCTGGCTTTGTGTCTTTTTGGTTTTAGCATCTAATTAGACTTCCTCTGGCACACAGAGTCCACTTGGCTGTTAGCTGTTCACAAATCCCTCATTTAGATATCTCCCTTGACCTTGATAAACTTCTCTCCCAGCTCATTCCTGGCCCTGTGAACCCCTTCTCCCCTCTTGTGGCCTTTCTCATTCCACCAAGAGACAGTCACCAAGGCTGGGAATCCAAGAAGAGCAGATTTATAAGGAAAGAAGGCTGAAAAATATCCAAACATGATTAGGCCAGGTTGAACTGGAAATACCTGTGGGAACCCCCTCTTACACCACCAAGAGACATTTAGGAGGCCTTTGGAATGGGAAATACAGATTGAGAAATTGTAAACTTGTTAGGGAGAGTGTGTCAAATGAAAAAGAATTGTCAGAAGAAAAAGGATATAAGGGAGATGCCAAGTACAGTGGGGATGGGTATTCACTGGATTGACTTTGCAAGGTCATGAGTAATCTTAGCAAGAGCAATTTCCAAGGAGAAGCAAGCATAGAGATGACCAAATTGCAGTGGGATCAATACATTGGGGGAAGAATGTCTTTGTAGTCAACTGCCTGAAGCTCTTTGCAGGTTTTTATCTACCAGCCTGTCATAGGCAGGGGTGGGAAAACTGCATCATGCTCTTGATAGAAAATGGAAGGGTGGTGGTAGCAGGACTCATTATTTGGGCAAGTTCACCTCTAAGAGATTTGAAGGAAGCTTATAATACCTGATTGTTTGCGTTAAACTAAAGCATAGCAAGCCTATTGCAGACACAGTAATATGTTTTGTTTTGTTTTTGCATATTTGCAAGACAAATAAATTGGACGAAGAGAAGTTTTGTGAGACTAGTTACTCTGAAAGGGAAGATCCTAATTTTTTCATGATTTTTGTGAAAAAGTGATAGTTATATATGTTTATATTTGTATATAGGGGATGGTATAGGTGGGCAATAAATACATGGAAAGCGTAAATATAAATATAAGATAGCTCTTCTGAGAATGATAATTATATGGCATTTCCAAAGAAGCAGGAAATACACTGCATTCTCAAGGGAGATGGGAACATGTGGCAGAATCTGCCCTATTATCTGAAAATATCTCCACCTGAGTTAGCGGGTTGGGTGGGTGTGACTCTGTCCTGAGTAATCCATCAGGGAAGAGTAGGGCCCAATGCTGCCTTTCCATTTAAAAGTGGTCAAAGAAAAAACTGTCGGGGCTGTGATGGAATGTATCTGAAATGGACTCAGACGCCAATGGTTGTCTTCTGTATCTTGGTGCAGTTTCTCTTGGAAACCATCAAAACAGTGACACTGATTTATAATCAGTTCTGAACATCCACTCCCTGTGGTTGGGTTTCTTGCTAATTGCACAGAGAGAACCTAGGCGGTTGAAGAAAGATGCTGTTTTTCCTCTGAAAAAATTTCTAAAGGCAAAATAAGTGATTCGTTCTTTTCAAGACTCTGGGTACTAAATATTGCAACATTACATTCAGAGGTTCACCGAGAATGATTATTAAAATTTTTCCTGTGAGAGAAACATAGTAAAGAAAGTTCCAGCTGCAGAGTGCTGCCCCAATAGGGTTTATTAAACAATTTATGCTGACTTACATAGGACCACAGAAAATTCCTGAATAAGCTTTACAAAGGAGGCATCATTAGTCTCTGTCCTAGCTCATAGGGTCTGGAGTTGCTCCATCTAAATTCTCTTGTTGTGTAAATGCCCTAAGGTGTTGAGAGAGAAGCTGCCCCCGCAGAGTAAGGTCTCACAGCATCTAGGGTGGCAGCTCGTCCTGGTGGGTGGCTTCTGTAGAGGTGATGACACACAATGAGAAGAACAAACAAAGTCCCTGGCAGACTGTCCCCGCTTGCAAGAAAGAAGCGATGCTAAGGATGATGACTCCCTCCCTCCACATTTGTGAGCCTTTGAACGTTGCCCCTCATGGTGTCCTTTGTGGCTTCATGCCCTACTTGGAGTGCAGGAGTCCCATTCTACCTAGACGTTTCTCACAGCCCTCTCTGCTCTATGGTGCTGCAACTCACCACTTCTCTGGTTGCACCCCCTCTCCCCCCACCCCACCACCCCAGGTAGTATTTTCTTGCCGGACAGAAACCCTCCTCTTTCCTGTCTGCTTTTTTTTAAAAAAAAATGTTGTCTATAGTTACAAATCCTTTTTCTTTTAAGTCCTCTGGGGGGAAAAATTCTTCTTACCATCAAACCCAGAGCTTTAATCAATCAAAGACAGTTCTTCTTTTCATAGAGGCAAAGACAGCTTAAACTTTAAACACTTCAAGGGCAGCTAAGAAAGGTAGGACAAACAAAACAGTTAATTGCCATGTTAAAGCTGCTTATGTAAGAGAAATCTAATTTTTGCATTTTGTCAGAGTTGAAGTCAATGGAAGACCCAAACTAACAGATTAAGAAAATATAGACACATTACTGAAAAACCAATTTAACCTGATTGGTTTTGTGCAGACAAAGGTGTGGGTTATGGATTCAGTGGTCTCCTTTACAACTTAACAGGCAGTGTTGTGCTGGCTTTCTTGATTTTGTGGAATTGAGTTAAAGCTCTCTATTTGACCAGCACTGCTGTCTTTTTATGTCAAGGTATTAAAATGCCAGATTTGGAGTTACTAAGCCTTGGTATACCTCTTCTATTCACCAAGGACCTAAGGATCCCAAAGGTTTGTGAAGGAAGGATTGAGTACTATTTAAACTAAACCATAAAATGCAAGTGCTTGATGGAAGAGAACTCAACAGCAAAATTAATCTTTAATATTTAAAAAGTCTGCATTTGACTTTGATAGTAGAAGCAGCTGAGAGCCCAGCATGCCCTCTCTCCTGGCAGGGCTCTGCTTGCAACTGACACTTTCCTTCCATAGGTCAATTGGCATGTTCTGTTTTGGGCAGGCATTGAGGATAAAAGGAATTACACATTTCACTTTCACCATGTCAAAATTTTTTTAACCAAAAGTGTGTTCACATTGTTGGGCAGAATAAAAGGGAGGCTGTTTTTCAAAAGTTAAAGAATTGGATTTCCACCCTGAACACTCTTGCTGTTTAGATCTTCTTTTGTCCTTTCTGCCCCTTTCATCTCCCCCCAAAATACTTTTTTGTCTTTTTACCAGATATATCTGTGCTTCACCCAAGTATCAAGCCTTTCCCTGACCACTTCCAGAGTTAAGTGAGGAGATAATTTACAAGGCTGTTTATCTAGTCCGGACAAGATGTATCGGAGTTGCCTGACTGAAGTGGTCATAGTAGGGGTGGAGAAGTGGAAAGAACTGAGGTGTATAAAAATTGGTTTGAATAAATGGATAGCAGTTTCTATTTCTTGAGTATTTACTGAGTGTCAGGCATAGTACCAGGTTTATATATATATATATATATATAATCTCATATACCTCATCTACCCAAAATGACCATAAGGAAAAGGTCATTGTATAAATGAGGAGATTGACCATTATGGGGGTTAAGTAACATGCCACAGTCACACATAATTTGGGAGGCTACAATCTAGATTCAGGTTTAACTGATGAAAGCAAAAGAGAAAGAGGGAGAACAAAAAATATATCTGTCTATCTATATATAGAGGCATAGATGGGTAAAGAAATAGATATAGGACTATCTAAATCTTTGATGGTTGCCCTGACTGGTATGGTTGGTTGGACATCATACCACAAAGTGAAAGGTCATCAGTTCGATTCCCTGCCAGGGCACATGCCTGGGTTGCAGTTTCAGTGCCCAGACGGGGTGTTCCAGAGGCAACCAACTGATGTTTCTCTTTCACATCGATGTTTCTCTCCCTCTCTCCCTTCCTTCCCGTCTCTCTAAAAATAATAAGTAAATCAAATCTTTTAAAAAGATAAATCTGTGATGGTTAATTTTATGTGTCAATTTAAGAGGATTTTGAAATGTTAATCTCTTTTGAAAGAGATTAACATTTAAATTGGTGAATTTTGAATAAGCATTGCCCTTTATAAGTAGGTGAGCCTTGTCCAATCAGTCGAAGGTCTGAATAGAAAAAAAAAGATCTGCCTCCTAGAGCTAGAGGGACTTCTCCAGCAGACTTCCTTCACACTTTATCTGCCCCATCGGCTTTCCTGGGTCTCAAGCCTGCTGACCCATATGGCAGATTTGGACTTTCCAACCTCTGTAATCACATAAGCCGATTCCTTAAAATAAATCTCTTTGTTAGGCTTGGTCAGGAGTTGGTATTAAGGAATCTGGGTGATGGGGACCTGGAGGGTGACTATATTAACCTTTTTATTTTTGTGTGTGTTTAAAATTTCCCAAAGTATAAAAGTTATGTGTTGTTTTGAATTAGTTACTATTAGGAGTGATTGTTATTTTCCCTTTATACTTTTCTGTATGTTCCAAACTTTTCACAATGATAGTGACTTACTTTTACTTAAATAATGGGAAACTATTTTTATGGCAAAGAATAAAACAAAAAAATTTAGTCACTGCCTAAAACAAAATGCACAAACACATATATACATATTCATATACATCCTATTGGTTCTGTTTCTCTGAAGATCCCCCAATTGATGCACTACCTACCTATCTATTTATCTATCTATCAAAAGGGAGGAAAATAAGAGAGACGTATGACAAAGAGATGCTTGTGACATTGAGATACAGGTCAGTAGCCATAGACTAGTTACTATAATGGCATGGAAAAAAATGGCCAATTAAATGTTTAATATATTGTTTGATGGTGTTTTTTGGACACAGATGAGTTTTAGCTTTGAACATAATACTCTGTATAATAAGCTAGATTACACTATATATTGTATGTGTGTTTTTTATACAAACTTGCCAGATACACACACACACACACACACACACACACACACAATCTTAGCCAGGAATACCCATCTAAGTCTGTGAGCTTCAGGGCCATTGCTGCCTTTGTTAGTTCTAGGGTGACATTGAATGAGCATGGCAGCTCAACCCAGGAAGACACCCAATAGTAAACATTCCTTTCCTGAAAACAGAGGCAGGGCAGAAGGAACATTTTCTTATTTCGCAAGTGGCATCTTTGTTCTCATAGTGGAGAGAGTAAGATGCCTCCCACTAAGAACTTGGGACGTTATATGGTGGTGGCCCAGCTGGCTAGGCAACTCACAGCATGACAAACAACAAAATGCATTTCAGCTCTTCTAGCTCAAGTGGTTCCAGCTCTAGGATGATACGAAAGGGACTCAATAAAAGTATATTAAAAGACTGAAAATGTCAGGGTGACATTATCTTTTGGAAATATCAGGCCATCAGTTAAAGTGCTGCTTCCCAAAAGTACAATTTGCAGGATTCATAGCTGCAGTTTGTGGGTTATCTATTGCAGTACACAGAAGGTTGTTTTACTGAGAGTTTTGTGGGGAAAACTCCCCACCTGCCTCTAACTCAGCAGGAATTGTATCTAATTGTGCATTCTGCATACATCCTAGTACATTTTTAAAATGTATTTTTATTGTATTTTTCCCTTTACCATTTATCATCCCTCTTATACCTCTACCTGTAATCACCACACTGTTGTCCATGTCCATGAGTCCTATTTTCTTTTTGCTCAATCCCTCCACTCCCTAACCACTCCCCAACCCAGAATGGACAGCCTGTTCTCTATCTATGAATCTGTCTCTATTTTCTGTGTTAGTTCAGTTTGTTCATTAGATTCCACATGAGTGAAATCATATGGTATTTGTCTTTCTCTGACTGGCTTATTTCACTTAGCATAATGTTCTCCAGGTCCATCCATGCTTTCACAAAGGGTAAAATTAACTTCTTTTTTACCACTTAGTAGTATTCCACGTGTAAATGTCCCATAGTTGTTTTATCTACTCATCTACTGATAGACACTTGGGCTGCTTCCATTTCTTGGCAATTGCAAATAACACCACAAAGGCTATACTTTCAGGGATCATTTCTATAGTTTGTAAATAACACCACAATGAACACAGGGGTGCTTATGTCCTTTGAAGTTAGTGTTTTGGGTTTCTTTGGGTATACTCCCAGAAGTGGGATTGCTGGGTCAAAAGGCAGATCCATTTTTAATTTTTTGAGGTATCACCATACTGCTTTCCATAGGGGCTACCCCAGTCCTCACCCCCTCCAACAGTGTGAAAGAATTCCCCTTTCTCTACATCCTCACAAGCACTTGTTTGTTGATTTATTGATGATAGCCATTCTAACCAGTATGAGGTGATATCTCACTGTGGTTTTAATTTCATTTCTCTGATGATTAGTGATGTTGAGCATCTTTTTATGTCTGCTGCCGATCTGTATGTCATCTTTGGAGAAGTTATCTATTCAGGTCCTTTACCCATTATTTAATTAGATTGTTTGGGGGCTTTTTTTGGTATTGAGTTTCACAAGTTCTTTATAAATTTTTGATATTAATCCCTTATCTGATGTATCATTGGTGAATATGCTCTCCCATTCAGTGGGTTGTCTTTTTTTTGTTTGTTTTGGTTTCCTTTGCTGTGCAAATAGTTTTTAGTTTGATGTAGTACCAGTTTATTTTTTCTTTTGTTTCCCTTGCCTGAGGAGCTATTTGATAAATATTAATGTGAGCAATATCCAAGATTTTACTTCCTGTGTTTTCTTCTTTTTATGTTTTCGGGTCTAACATTTAAGTCTGTAGTCTATTTTGAATTTATTCTTGTGTGTGGTGTAAGAAGGTGGTCTAGTTTCATTTTTCTGCATGTATCTGTTCAATTTCCCCAACACCATTTATTGAATAAACTATCTTTAGCCCACTGTATGTGCTTGCTTCCTTTGTCGAATATTAATTGACTAAAAAGGTATAGATTTATTTCTGGCCTCTCTATTCTCTTCCACTGATCTATGTGTCTGTTTTTATGCTAGTACCATGCTGTTTTGATTACTATGACCTTATAGTATAGTTTGATATTAGGTAGTGTGATCCTTCCAACTTTGTTCTTCTTTCTCAGGATCACTGTTGCTATATGGGGCCTTCTATGGTTCCATATAAATTTTAGAAATATTTGTTCTAGTTCTATGAAATATGTCATTGGAATCTTGATAGGAATTGCATTAAACCTATAGAAGCTTCGGGTAACTTGGACATTTTAATGATGTTAATTCTTCCTATCCATAAACACACGGTAAGTGCTTCCACTTATTTGTATCTTCTTCAGTTTCTTTCTTCAGTGTCTTATAATTTTCCAAGTACAGGTCTTTTACATCTTTGGTTAGATTTATTCTCTTTATTCTTTTTGAAGCAATCATGAATGGGATTACTTTCTAAATTTCTCTTTCTGATAGTTCATTATTGGCATATAAAAATGCAAATGATTTCTGGATATTAATTTTATATCTTGCTACTTCGCTGAATTCATTTATTAGTTCTAGTAGTTTCTTGGAGGAACTCTATGTACAGTATCATGTCATCTCAAAGACAGTTTTACTTCTGCCTTTCCAATTTGGATACCTTTTATTTCTTCTTCTTATGTGATCATCCCAGCAAATTTTAAAGTGTTGATAAATGACAATAAGTTGGGCACATGTGGCAACTAATTGTGTTTATTTATAGAAAGAGGTTTTAGAGTGGAAACACATGTGCTTAAAGTTCCACACTTCCTGTGAAGAGTATCATTGATTTTTATAGGACTACAGAGCATACTTGAAGCAGCAAAGATTTTTATTTTTCTTTTGGAGATTTATAAGAACTTCATCAATTGTGTAGATCCCCTAGCCACATACAGAATGTAGAGATACAGGTATATTTTTGTAAATGATATAGATGTCTTCCAGAAAATTCAGCTTTAAAGCCAATCCCATTTCCCTTGGAGGTTCTTTAAAAGTTAGAGGTGATTTCCCAAAGGGGGAAAAATCTTCTAATAATCGTAGCTGCAAACTCTTAGGGAAACAGTGAATAGCCAACTTGCATGTGGGTTACACTAACTATTTTGATGACATATTATAAGTCCAATTCAGAAACTCAAAATTTCCTTGTATTCTCCCAATTCTGACCCAAAATCATTTCTTTCTTCAACTTTAAAACCAATTACATTTTCCCCAATTATCATAAACAACCCTATCATCCTTAATTTCATGTCATTCTTTTTTTATTCAATAGAGAGTTACTGGTAGACAGCCACAGTGGAGGAATATTGATAAACAGTGTCCTCCCCTTATGAGCTTACAGTCTATTAGAGGAACTCTCCAATAAATATATTGGAATATTTAACTTCTAATTAATACTGAAATCTGTATGGTATTTCCTAGTATAAAAACATATTCCTAAAAATTCTCTTTTAAGCTTTCAACAACTCCTTACACATTAGGTAGGTTGGGTATTTTATGCCTCTAAAGTGAAGTGACCTGCCCAGTCATGGCCATGTCCTTGATGGAGCATGCCAGTTCAAACCCTGTGTTCCTCTCAATACACTATGCTGTGCCTAGCTGTTGTGGTTAACTTTGTGTCAGCTTGACTGGGTCAAGAGATGCCCAGATATCTGTTTAAACATTATCTGGATGTTTGTGTGAGGGTGTCTCTGGAAGAGACTAGCATTTGAATTGGTGCGCTGAGTAAAGCAGATGGCTCTTCCCAACACTGATGCACATCATCCAGTCAGTTGAGGGCCTGAATAGAGCAAATACACAGAGGAAGGTTGAAATCACTTTGTGTGACTGACCGAGCTGAGAAACTGATCTTCTCCTGCCCTCAACACTCCTGGATCTCAGGCCTTCAGACTCAGACTCACGTCTACAACATTGACTTTCCTGATTCCTTAGCCTGTAGATAGCAGCAGCTCATGGCACTTCTTAGCCTCTGTATTCATGTGTGCCAACATTTTATAATAAATATTTTTCTGGATATACATGTTCTATTAATTCTGTTTCTCTAGAGAACTCTGACTAATACACTAGCAAAGCTTTTTATTTTTTTTAACAGAACTTTTTGTTTCTCTTTTGGTATAGCCCATGTCTAATAGAGCAATTTCATACCACATATAGCTGGTAGGTGATACTCTAGCTAAAATCTAGAGATCCTCAACTACATGTCATGGCTCACTGTTATACTCTAGTCAGTTGAATTGGACCCAATAAAAATATAATGATAATTAATGAAACAGAGTCTAGTTTTTCTCTTTGTAGTGGAAAAAAAGAGACAGAGTCTGTGCAAAAATAAAGATAATTTCATATAAAACTACCTAGACATGTGGGATGATGAATGCTAACATCTTCTCTCAATGTAGTATGGCAGAATACACATTGAGAACCATCATATTATATGATAATTCTATCCTTACATCTCTCAAATTTTAGAATGCAAATTATACACCGTTAATTTGTTACCACTAGTTCAATGTAGAAAAAAATGAGTTTGTCTCAACACATCCATTTTTACCTTTCCCCCATTTGTGGTTAAGATGAGATTAGATGTGTTCTATGTCTCCACTCAGCGCTGCAAAGATGGGCACCATAGCCTTATTCCATCAGAATAAGGTTCTTGGCCAGTATGATTGATAAAAGATGGCCCAATTAAACCAGAGGTCAGATTCTTATTTGTTTGTAGAGAGAAGATGCTGTTTTCTCCAGTTTCCCCACCCCCTCACCCCATAACCCACAGTTAATATGAACGAGGAAGCATGAAAGGGAAGCCTTCTCTTTCATGCTTCTTCCTCATTGGTGTTGGAAGCCCTGTGAAGAGCAGGGAAGAAGCCAGTCTATGGCTTCTCTCACGGATGAGACTCACATGCAGCAGGGCAAACCTGAGCAAACAGAAACCATGGGCATGGAGTCCTTCCTGGGCTAAGCCTGAAGCCCACCCTACCTCTGGACTTCTCTGTTTCTGCATCAATAAATTGCTAATTATTTCATCTTCTTTTATTGAGATTTTTTTTTGCAACCAATATAATCATCACTGAAACAATCCATTCAGAATATGTACTTAGAAATCAAGAAGACCAAAGCTGAATATCATTTATAAATTTTAACTCATCTAAGATAAAATGTCCCTGTACATTCATTTAAAAAAACACAAATAAAAAGGATATAGAAATTATTTATGGACCTTCACAAGTGAAAATTTCAAGAGAATTTTAACTAGGTCCAGCTTTTTGAAAACCAAAAAGAAGATCAACTCTAAGATAAGATTCTACGCAGTAGGAGACTTTATTGCTCAGCATTAGCACATCAATCGCACTGAAAAATGAACACTTATGTCCATCTGAGTAGCCTAATCACTGTACAAATTGGTGTTCTTATCAAGTGATTGATTTTCTGCCACCTTTGGGATAATATTCTGCAATAGCTATTCATAAACTAATGCCCTTGCATACAGTGCTTAGCTTTCTTATGGGGAGAATCACTCATTAGGTCAAGTAAGAATTACTGATTTCTTAAACACTATCATTACATAAAAATTTTGGTCATGGATAGGCCCTTGATTAAAAATTGAAGAAAGAAACAAATCACATAAGCAGGCGATATTCAAGCTCACTCTACTAGTAACATAGAAATAATTTTAATGAACTGAGGGAATCCAACTTTAATCCAAAACCATCGTTTAGCTACAGAACTGCAAACAGTAGCTCTATTGATGAATATATTACAGATTGTGCTTTGATGACCTGACAAGTTATACATTGTGTGACTCATTGGTGGGAGTCTTTAGGTGATTGTCTACCCAAAATTCATCTACAGGCTGTAAATTATGCAACTATAAGAAAACTGCAATTCACAATGTCACAACCTCTTCCCCACTTATCAATCCAAAACTGGACTTGCTCTGTGTACTAGTGCAGCCTCTGTACATTAAACAATAGAGACATAAGAGTAGAGACATCCTCTACTTTTTAGTAGTTTTATAGCTGTTTAGCAATAACTCTTTATTCTTTTTATCTAAAGAATGGATCTTAAACTGCAAACTGAGGCAAGAACTTGTGTTTTCAGTTAATTCCCATGATAATATGTAGAATGTTTGATAACAAACATTTTAACCATGGTCTAAACTAATGCATTTAGTTTGGGGTACTGGAATCATCATAAATATTCAAAGATAATATTCCCAAATACAATTGTTTTATCCGTTTGTAAGAAGTCAGCATTTCTGTCCAGTGAGATTTTTGTTGGTTCCCAGTATTGTTCCCAGGTTTGAAATTGACTTAGGATAAGTCTTCAATTCTTTGGGCCTTAGTTTCTTTACCTGTAAAATGAAGTGTTTAGAATGATGATCACTAAGATTACTTTTGGTTTAAAATCACAAAAGTAGTAACAGTAGTAACAACAACAAAGTCCCCATCTTGTTAATGATTCAACTTCACACAGTGCTAGAATGTATAATGAATGGTTTCCAGTCTTACCATAACAATATTCGTCAGCTCTGTGATTGATAGGTTGAAGCAGATTGATCATCCAAAATTTTACATTTTGGGGATAGTTTAGAAGCATTAGCTCAGGACCAGCAGACTGTTCCATCCTTTTTCATAGATAGGAACAGCAAAAGGATACCATTTCTCCTATTAACTCCTGGAGCAGAAGGGAGTATCCAGGAAAATCCAACAAGTAAATTAAACAGGTGGGTTGCATTCTTAATAGATCACTTTTGGTAAGGCTGTAACTCTTCAGGTGATGATAGCAGCTCTATCCAAGTGGTGAGCTTATGGAAGAATGCATTCCAAACAGATTAATGGAAACACACTTGTTGGGTCTATTTATAGTCTCTGTCATTGCTACCAAATTGAGACCATCTTTTTTTGACTGAGGAATTAGACTTCAGAGCCATGAAGCAGAAGCTTGACTTTAAAGCAGTAACAAAATCAAAACCAATACCAATTTCTGAATGAATTGTCGCATTTCTTTAACTACAAAGCATCAATGCTCCATTATGAGGGAAAGAGATAAGGGAAAAAAGGAGTTAATTGCTTTCAAATTGCATTTGATTTTCATATAGGCTCCTGATTTGTTATCCAATAATTGTAATCCTCTAAATTTGTACATATTTGTTATTAACAATTATTACATTATCTTCCTTAAAAAGTCATCTTTCATTCTTAACAGAAGAAACTTCAAGCATAGAATGTATTTTACATTTAAATAAAATCTGTTAATATTATCCAGCTTTCTAACAGTAGAATAGAATTATTCATTCACTCAGCAAGTATTTACTGGAGCCTTAACACTGTGCCAACCATAGTGCCTGGTGTTGGAGACACAGGTGAACCATACAGGCCAGGCTCCTGTGCTCATGGAGTTTATAGTCTAACAGGGAAGACAGACAATTAAATGAGCAATTCCACTACAGTATGACAGGTGTCCTTATAGGTAATGTGTGAGAATACAAAGAAGGCACCTCTATCCCAATCTTAAACCTGAGAGGTTTCCCTAAATAAATGAAGTTTAAACTGAGGACTCTGACTATTTGGAATTTAAGTTCAAGTAATTGTTCATAGTAGCAGACAGCTAACACAGACACATAACAAAGACAGTGAATTCCTACTATGTGCCAGGCACTGTTCTATGTATTTTATATGCCTTATTTCATTTAATTCTTACAAGATGTCTTCAAGTTAAATCTATTATTATTGTAAAGCTGAAGGTTAAAGTGATTAAGTGACTTTTCTTATGTTATATGACTAATAAGTAGCAAAACCAGGATTCTAATACTAGTTTGTTCGACTTTGAAAGCCATGGTATTTCCAATATCTAGCTATATAACAGAAAACTTTTAGCTAAAATATGAGAACACAATTTTAAAGACTAACTCTTTAAAATAGTATAATGGTTATCAATGGAAAAGATTACATTAATTTACCATTAAAGATGGTGGACTGACCACACACAATCGCGTTCTCTCTCTTCATTGTACTAACTAACATGTCAGTAAAAGAAAAACCTCTCTAGAAACTTACAGTGATCAAAAGAATAGCATAGTCACCATCATTCATAAACCAAGAATTCCAATGAGTGTTTGGAGAACAAAAGAAAAAAAGAGTAATGGTCGCTAGCAAAATAGGGCAGAGGAAGCTGAAAGCTTATAAAATGTAGAAGAACATCACGAGAAAGGAGCAGATTTGCCTCCTAGAGTGTGGGAGAGGCTCAGGAGTGGATTGGGCGATTGGAATGATTGGAAATAAGACCTAGAGCTATAAATAATGGGGTCAATTGAAAATATGTGTTTGAAACAGTTGAACAAATATTGTTTGCAATGTAGTTCACTGCAATTAGAAATCGAACTCCCAAGCAGAAGCCTGATTGTTATTTGGAGGAGCTGAATGGCTCCAGAGACAAAACAGTCTATCTTCCTCTAATGAAGGGGATGGCTGTTTATCTGCTCTGCTTAAAGCACTGTTGGGCTGTCAGCTAGCCTGTTCAGGCTTGAGTTGACTCACTTTTAATTATAAGGAATCAACAAAAACTCAGACGTTTTTGAGAAAATCCTCCAGCATAAAGAATGAGAAAAATAAGCAAACAAGGGGGACAAAACAGAAATAAAAAGACCTAGGAAAAAATAGAGACAGTTCAGAGTAGAAAAGAAATTAAAAGAAAGAAAAAGAAAACACTCCAACTAGCATCCTTTGAGATACAAAAGAACATATTCCACACATCAAACAAAATTAAGACACATCAAAGAAGAAACAATTGAAAACAAGAAAGATTTCTTGGGAATTAAAAATGATATTGGAAAAATATTAAATTCAGTAGACAACTTGAAAAACAATATCAAGGAAATGTCCCAGAATGCAGAACAAAATGACAAAGACAAAATAAGAAAGCTAAAAGATTAAAGACTAATCTATGAGGTCCAGAGAAGAAGAAATAATCAAACAGTAAACATACAAAAATCTTCCATAATCAAGGACAACATGAATGTCCAGATTTGAGGGACCAACTGATTTTTCAGCTCTTTGAATGGGAAAACACCTACACCAAAGAACACAATTGCCAGTTCCAGAAATTCTTGAATGAAGAGATGATTCAAATATCTCTAGAGAGAAGGTAGAGATTATTTTCAAAGTGAAAACTCAAATGGCAATGAACTTCCCAACAACATTACTAGCTGCTCAAAGTTTTGAGTGAAAATTAGTTTTTATCTTAAAATCCCATACTCAACCACTCATGTAGAATTTTTTTTTTAATGCAGTCATGCAAGTCCCCAAAGCTCTATTTCTGTCATGCCCTTTCTTAGGAGCTTATTGGAAGGTGTGTCCAACACAACAAGGACATAAGCTAAGAAAATGAATAGAGAAAAAAGCAAACCCAAAACATGAAGCCCCAAGAAGACAGCTGTGCAGAGGCCAAGGGCATGAGCAGTCCAATTCACAGCAGGAGGAAATGGGACCCCAGTAACAAAAAATTAGGGGATTGATATAATGTTTCACTTGAAAATCTCAACACATGAAAATGGGCAAATATGCAGGAGAGGGAAACAATAGAGACTCAAGAAATTAAGCTGTATAAGAAAATAAATGTAATCAAAGCATACATTGTAGCTTTCCAGTAAATAACACATGCATTAGCAATTTAAATACAAGCTATGATATGACTGTTTTGGAAGGATGGTAGTAAGGGAGGTGTGCATGTGTGTGAGAGAACCACACCCTCATCTGATACATGTAAGTTAATAGATGTCTAAGATTGGTAGGTTAAGAAGCAGCCAAACAGCATATTACTTAGAGATCTGGGAATAACTACCAGAAGAGGCAAATAAATAGAAGAGTTATAAGTAATTGCCCCTAGGAAGTAGAGCTGGGAAGTAAGGGGTATGTGGGACCTAAGAATATTATTTTGTTTTTATGAGGATTTTAAGGCTATTTGTTTTTTTTTAGCTATGTGTAGGTTACACAAATTGAAAAGTTTATAAAAGGAAAAGATATTATACGTCAAATCATCTGTTGAGAAGTCAACATATGTTTCTGTTTAAATTTACTAAGTGCCCTTGGCCCTAACACTCAGAATAAGAATCAAAGACAAATATATATTATCAATAAACAATTTCATTTCCTTGCCAACTATTGCATTCTCCTGTTGACTAATTCAATTTACAATATGTCACATAATAAAAAATAAAATATACCTAATTGTATGTGAATGTGTTAAGGACTGTTTACCAAACTGGTAATTTTGTGCAACTTGTTCAAACTTAAATTACATAAATAAATGTTCTGAGAAGTTACTCTCATGGAAATTGGAAATCCTTTGCCCTTTTATTCTTGTTGACTTTTGGAGGCGTTTTAGTATGTTTTATATGACATTTTTTCCATTTGTTTAAGCAATAAATTTGTTCTCTCCCTTCAAAAACAGAGTAATTTTTCCTAGATAGGAAACCAGTTAGAGGTATAGTCCTGTCACATACCTTGAGTGCATTCTTCTTTTGATGAAAATGGAGTAAAGCACACAATTATTATTTGATCTGAATTAAAATAATACTCATTGCCATCTGTGCTTGTTCTACCACCATTCAACTAACCTTGAAAAATAACAAACGCCTGTGGCAAGCAGTCTCTGTCTGTTAGTTCTGTTCTTTCTGTGAGGAGCATTTTCATTAATGATAAAAATGGTATTGTACTCTTCTTACTATACCTGTGGCCATTTCTCTCCTTCTTGTTAGAGCGGCTTGCCCTGACAGGGCACTGTCAGTAGCTGAGAGCTCAGACTCTGGCATCTAACTTGGGTTTGAATGTTAGCCCAGGTACTTACCAGGTACGTGACTTTGGACAAAATCTCATTCCCTCTAAGTTCCTTTTTTCTCCCTTCAAAATAAGGTTAATTATAGCACTAACCCAGGAGTTGTGGGCAAGATTAAAAACACATTTCAAGTAAAGTCATTAGTAAAATGCTTTGAGCATAGTAAGTGCTCAATAAATGATCATTATTATTGTTGTTACAAGTTTTCAATAGCACAGCATGGTTGAAAAACAGGGTTAGAAATCAGAAATACTAGATTATTTCCAAGGTTCCTTCCAGCTGTGGCATTCTACAGGGTGTGATTAGGTCCTTAATATCCATGATTTGCAAGACTCTTTGGTACATTTTAGTAATACAGAATATAAAATAGTTACTAAGGAGTTATCATGAATATTTATGTGTGAAGAAACACACTAGATTAAGGAGAAAAATATCTGACTAGGAAGATGACTTTAGGAAGCATGATTATTGCTTATTGAAGGAGGAAGCAATATGATAGAGGACTTAAAGCAAAGACAATAGAACAAGTAAGTCATTGCATTATTATTACTGCCATCACATTTGCCTAAGAAAATGCAAGCATTTGACAAAGATGCCTGCCTCCTTTGTACTTTATAAACAGATTAAAATGTTGCAAATGTATTTTAGTTTAATATTGATTATGTTTGACCATTTAGTTTCAAAGTACAGATGCAGCTGTCCCTAATTTTCTGTTGTAGTTTGGCCTGGCTCCAAAGGCACCCTCCATTAGCTCCTTTATTAGTATATTTAAATACCCTCTTGGCTTCATTAAGCTTCAAATGGCTTTATTCTCCATTCAGCTGTATTTGTGTTCAACAGATTTGCTAAGTTTCCTTATAAATCTTCCTCCAGCAGATGCTGAGATGAATTTGGCATGGGGTAACTCAGGTTTTGGGTAATGGCCCATGCTTCTTGAGTTTGGAAAAGCTATGACTTTTGTAGCAACCATACCTCTGTGGCCCTCTGCACTCATACACTGCTTCCTCTCAGCCAGTAAAGGACTGGAGAATAGTCCCAGGTGGACCTGGTCAAATGTTCTCCAGTGATGCCCGCCACTGCACATTAACTATCACATTTTGGAGGTAATGGTGGTAGCAGAATATCATGAGCTACCCACATTAGGATTTTCTTAACCCCTTCCTTCTGTTGGCACCGTAAATCCCTAAGACACCGCCCCAGAAGTGGCTTGGAGCTAACCTTGTCTAATAGCATCATTTTGCTAAATGACCTTAATATATGCAATTTAAGTAGAAAATTTTCAATTTCTTTCTCTAAAAACAGGTGAATCCAAGGGAGATCTAACTCCCTAGAGTCAAATAGATCTTTCTGCAATAATGGAAATATTTTATATTTGTGGTAGTCACCAGCTACATGTGAATACTGAACATTGAAAATGTAGGTAGTGTAACTCAGAAAGTAAGATTTTAAATTTTATTCCACTTAAGTTAATTTAAAAGTCCTAAAAAGTCATTGTTCACATACATACTTATATAATAAATATTATTCTAAAAGATATTTGGCCCTAAGGGAGAGGAATTTAGACTTAACAATGGAAAAATAATTTTTTAAAAGAATTCTGCCTGGTCTTAGGGACACTGAGCTGATCTTGCAGGTGGCATGAGGGAAGGAGCCTCTGGTTTTCTGTTTTGGGGGCTGATTTACCTAATGAGTTTGGGAAAGTTCAACAGGTGCTTCTGGGGAAACTCCAGGTGATAACATACCACAGCTCTGCACTGTACTTATCTATTCTCATGTGTTTAGAAATCACCTCATTTTTTCTGAGTGCAATAATTACAATAATAATAAAATATAGTCTAACACACCTGAGATGTCTTTAATTTTACTTAAAATCTGGGGGAAAAGCTTTTTTTTAAATCCTCATTGCTGTATCCCTGGTGCTTCGAACAATATCTGGCAAATGGTAGGTATCCCATAAATATTTGTTGAGTAAATGAGCAAATTAAAGAGAGTGTCTTTTTTTTTAAAGCAGTGCTAGTTTCTGGTATCCGTTGATACTTTGATGTTTCCATTTTGGCAGGGAATAAGCAAACAGCTAGACAATCATGAACTTGGCCAGACAACCGAAAACATTACTTCGCCTTGTCTCGGTTCTGCCCAGGCTATCTCCCAGGCATCTGAAGTCTGGTTGCAGTTTGCTCAAAAATGTGTGTGCTTGTTATGTGCAGAGAGATTTTAATCTCAACTGGCATCTTTTCTCTTTGCTTTATGACTAGATACCAAACCATGTTAAAGACTGGAAAGAATTAGCGACTGTTTTAACATCTGGAGGCCAAAGAGTTCTTAACTGGGGAAAATAAAAGAGTTAGTTCTGGGGTCACTCTTTCTCCTTTCCCTTCCCTGTTCATTGCTGGGGGTGCTGTGGTTAGTTAACAAGGGGAATTTGTTGAGGTAAACCTGACACATTACATGATTTCCCCTGTGTATAACTCAGCAACAGGGAGACATGACTGATCATTTTCCATTTAGCTTAGGAGAATGTTCCACTTGTCACTTGCAATATTTTCAGTGGCTTTCTTCCAGAAGTTTATTCTGCAGATGAGCAATAAGAAGTGTGACAGACTTGAGGAGACTATTGTCAGTGAGAATTACCTAAACTATATCCTCTGGGGACTGAACATAAGCTCATGTCTGCAAGGAATAGAAACCTGGGGTGATCGAGCCTATTGAGAGTTCTGTGAACCACATGAGAGGATTGAGTTACAGTAACAATTGGTGGGAAAAATACTTCCATTCTGCTGAGGTTAAGTCTGAACCCATAGATTCTTTCAGTCAGAACGTGAATAAAGAGCTGTTTCTGTTTTGCAACAGGGCTTAAGAAGGTAAGTGGACAAGAGAGAGAAAGTGATCTTAAAAAGCTAGTTCTCAAGTACAGTAACTATGCAGTTCTAAGAATTATAACTCAATTACTGTTACATTAGCTATATAAAGATAAAACTTTCAAGATTTAACCAATTTGGATGTCTTTAGTAGATTATTGTTGCTGAATTACTGTAGACAGCACCAGCTGAGACTTTGTTTGCTATAAAGATAGGTGTTGGGGAGGGACACTCAGAATAATGAGAAGCAAAGTTAAGATCTATCTCCCTTTTTCTCTTACTCCTGTCTGATGTTTATCAACAAGTTCACTGCAGCCAACAACAGGCCCAGTCCTGTTACAATGGGTGCAGTCCTTAGGCACTTTTTTTAGAGCATGACCCAAGAATCTTCATTTTTAAACTTTATTATATTTGTTTTTACAAATAATAACTGTAGAATAATACCATTTAGTAAATTACAGAACCCCTCAGGGTAGTAGTCAGTACATTTTACACATGGATTGCATTTTACTTATCCCAGAAAATTCCCTCATGCCTCTCCCAGTCATTACCCCTGCGAAGAATACCATTATTTTTAATGCCGTCAGGAAAGACTAATTGTGCTTATTCCTGAATCTGCATTTTAATTTAAAAGCAATACAAGAAATTTCTACATGAATTGAAATTTGAGAAACTGACTTGAGGTTTTGAACATAAAACAAAATTGAAATCTCTGATCCAGGTCCTTCAAATAAAACAAAGCACAAATTCATGTGTTTAGATTGATCTATAATGTGGTGATCACAAATCAATATTTTCAATTTTATCATGAAAGCTCTGAAAGGAGATAAAATACAGCTTTTTGCCTGGACTAATATTAGTGCCAAATATTAGAGAGGTTCACCTGAAGCCAGACATCTACAAATTCCTGTTATTGTAAATACACTGTGATGCTTCGTGGGCTCAGATTCCACCTTCATTAGCATATGTAGGAAATTTGGACTCAGGAAATATTTTGTCCTTGTCAGCTGTGGTATATTTTCCTTACCCATTCTAAATCTGTCATTTTCAGTCTTATGAATAAACTTCATGGTTTAGCCTACTGTAATTTTAATACTGAATGTAATTTTACTAGGTTGAAGGGTCTGGTACACTTTTCAATGAATTCAAATAAAGTTGTGGCTATTAAGATAGGAACTCATTGCATTCATTTTTTATGGTTTACAAATTTTACTTTAGGTTACATTTTTTTAAAAAATAGCTCTTTGGCCACCTGTCCCTATGTTTTTAGCAATATCTTACAACACCATGTGATTATTCCCAAGCACTCCCTTTTGACTTTCCAGACCAACTTTTGATGACCTTCTTTGCCCAATAATATGTTCATCTCTTCTTAGTAGTGACTACTCAATGCATTTAAATCTTCCCTGGACCTTCTGAAAGCATCACTCTAAGTCAATATTTTCTAATGAAATGGACATTTCAACAAGGCTACATGAAGTTTCTTTCATCTCTCAATGGGTTGCAATGGACCCCATCACTCCTGCAACTGCCTGAGGGGTCAGGATGTTTATAATGTTCGTCAATGTCTATTAGTAATTATCCAAATATTTTCATTATGTATAATCCCCATTACCATTTTCTACAAAGAAAGCACAGCTTCCATGGCTATCAGTGGTGAGATGGAGTTAAGAAGATTCATCAAATCACAGAAAAGTTCACTCTCACACTTAACTCTAGCCCAGTCCTGTGATACATGCAAATGCTGCAAGTCAGGCCATGGAATCTGTGCTGTCATACTGACAGAGATAAAAAATTTGCACCAACAATTTACATTTTATTATTACAGTTAAATCCTGTGAAGTAAAAGTATCACTTATGACAGAGATTAGTAATATTAAACCCATATAACTTATCATATGGAGTACCTAGATATCTGAATAGATATTACTATTTACTTCTCAATATCACTATTTACATTATGATACACAAAATGAACTTGTTTTGCTGTTAATTACACCAGATTTTTGTACAATAGCACTGAGCTAAAATGGGGAAAGTTAGTATTAACAGCTTTCCTAGAAACTAAAATTGACTTTATATTTTTAAGTTAAAAAACACAGGTGCATTATAAGAATGTAAATAATACAGAAAAGTAGAAAGAAAAAAGCACTAGTACTCACCCACTCCTTGAAAACAGCATCATGCATTTCGTTATGCATGATGCCTTGCCATCGTCATGCATTTCCTTCTAGGCTTGCCCTGCTGCAGCTCTGGCATGGTTGTAATCACTTTGTAGTCTACTTACCTCATTTGCTGAAACTACTTCATTTTACTGAAACACTCCATAAACACAATTTTTAACAAGTGCATATTCTAGTGTGAATATAACATACTTTAATTTTTTATTTGTCTAATATTGAACAATTAGCCTGTTTCAAATTTTTACTGCCATAATTAAAACTATTATGAACATCTTTGTTCATAAGACAATTATATTTCTGCTTATTTTCTTACAACACATACTTGGAAGAATTAATACAGGTCAAAGGGAATTATCATTTTAAGGGTGCGTTTTCCCCCCAGAATTACACCAAATAGTATCTGTGAGCAGTGCATCCTTTCTGTTTGTTTTATTGATCCCATCCTTAAAACCTAACCTTAGCAAGCTCCTGTTTAGAATCTTTATACATGAAATGAGTTATACCCTCCTCAACATCCAGACTCATCTAACAAAGAAACCACATGGGAATAGAAGAGAACAAAGAGGAAAAGAGGAAGAAAAAGTAGATGGGAAAGAAGGAAGAAAGGATGGGGCCGGGGGAGGAAAAGCAGACAGAAAGGGAGGAAGACAAGCATGCAGGACACAGGACTGTTGTGAAGGAAACTGAACCCACGTTTCCTGTCTAAAGGATAGCCCTTCACACCAACTAGTTCTTCTCAGTCTCCTTTTTCTGACTCATGACTAGGGACTGCCATGCATAAAACAGGTTTCAAATCCTCCTTCCTAAATCACACTCTTCAAAACCCAAAGCTTATAAAAATAGAAATAGATTTTAAATTAGCCCTCTTTCTCCTTTTGTCAGGGTACATGCATTTTCATGCATATCATCTCATTTGAGTCTTCAGTCAATTACTGTGAAATATATATTATTACCCCAAATTTACAAATAAAAAACACCAAACTCAGGTTAAGCATCTTTCCTGTGTCACATAGGAAATGGTAGGGCTAGGTCTCAGGTTAGTGACTCTAATTTTACTCTGCTCCAAGTTTTCTGTGGCTTCTTGATTTCTATTAACTTTTCTGATTTCTTATGCCAGCGTTGCCCTGGCATTCTTGGATCTTTGCCTGGACTTTGCTTCTTTAATCTGGGCTTCTTGCCTAGTTACTTCAAACTGCTACTGCCCACACCTCAACCTGTCAATTTGCCAACTTTGTATTAAATAGTGTGTTTATTTAAGAAAACTTCCTTTTGATGTATTTTAGACAACAAAGAGACCTTATTAGAATATCTATTGGAGATATTTCTCTTTAAAGGTAACCTCTGACTTCCTGTTCACTTAAAGGTCTGACCCGTTCCTCTGCCAGTGGTCTCATATGCACCTCCATCATCATTCTGGGGGCAGGAGAGCAGGTGTTCCCACACTGATCCCGTTGTTATAACATTGTGGGGAAACCTGCTCACTGTTCATCTACCTCCTGTCTCATCTTCTTGGACACAGAGAGTATATGTCCCATATGACTGAGTTGTGGCCACTGGAATGTGAGTGAAAGTCCTATGTGCCACTTCCATACCTGAAAAAGTCTTATGTGTGCAACTAATGCTTCACACTCATTTTCCCTTCACTGGCTTGAAGTAGACCTTTGAAGCTACATGCCAAAGATGGTAGAGCCTCAGATTGAAAGAACCAGGGAGATTGAAAGAGAGTCAGCTATTGACAAGGAAAACCCATTTAGGATTTTACATGAGCAAGAAATAAACTTTCTCATTTGTTCCATTATACATTTTCAGAGCTTATATGTTTCACCAGTTCACCTACTCCAGTTTTTCTAGTCTGTCATCTGCAGTGGAAATGCCACCAAGATGCAGATTGTTGTGCAAACCCTTATGGGGAAGACCATTACTCTGGAGGTTGAACCCTTGGATAAAATAGAAAATTTAAAGGCCAAGATCCAGGATAAAGAAGGAATTCTCCTGATCAGCAAAGACTGACCTTTGCTGGCAAGCAACTGGAAGATGGACATATTTTGTCTGACTACAGTGTTCAAAAGGAGTCCACTCTGTCTTGTGTTGAGACTTTGTGGTGCTGCTAAGAAAAAGAGGAAGTCTTAAACTACTCCCAAGAAGAATAAGCATAAGAGAAAGAAGGTTAAGCTGTTTGTTCTGAACTATCACAAAGTGGATGAGAATGCAAAATCAGTTGCCCTCATTGGGAATGCCCTTCAGATGAATGCGGTGCTGGAGTTTTGTGGCCTGCCACTCTGACAGACAAATGTCTGTCATGGCAAATGTCTGACCTAGGGCTTCAACAAATCAGAGGATCGTCATTGTATATGGGTTAATAAAAGACATGAACTAACAAAAAGATGTTTAAGAGATGTTTAATTGCTAATTAAGGCATACCTCTGCCTCAGAGATGTTTAATTGCTAATTAAGGTGTACCTCTTTGGTGTTGTGGTTTGACTACACAGCAGAATTAAAGACATTCATTTTTAAGTGGGAATTTTCAAAAAGAGTTGCTGTGTGAGATTGCACATGTTTATATATGTGTATCAAGTACTTTTTAGGACCTAGGAGCCTTACTGTTCCTGTAAGCTTTGAATCTATAAAATAAAGCCTGTTTGTTGCTTTGCTTTTTAAAATGGCATAGTTGCATTGTATTTAACAGAATAACACCACAAGGTAGGAAGGCAGCAAATCCTTGTGAGAGTAGAGTCTCCTAATCCAGTTCACATCAGCATTCCCATAGCAATGCAGCAATCTCCAAGGAAACCCATGTACCATCAATAGGTAGGAGTGCTAAGGCAGAAAGCTCCCTCCTCATATTTTATTGTCAGCAATGGAATGTCATGAACCTGATGGCTGTTGGAGATGTGATGAAGGATTAATTAAGAGGCCTCAATGATTTATGTGATGCATGCAGGACTTATGGGGGTGTGAGAAGGATAAAAGGAAAATTTCTCCCAGTATTTAAATCCAGTAGATTATAGGATTCAGGGGTATAATACAAAAAAGGGTCATAAGGAGGAAGTTTTTTTCTGAGAGGAAGAAAATGTGTTCCCCTTTGGTGGTGTTGATCTCGAGGCCAGCAGCCTTGTTGTTCAGTGATTAAGTGAGTACCTTCTTCTCTCCTCTCCTTAGGCCCATCCATCCTGGTATCTGTCCTTAGCCAAAATTTCCTTATTTCTGCCTTTGACATGTGTGTTAACATACCACTGAGTGATCCTGCATGCATGTCCAAGTATGACTATTTTTTGGAAATGCCTTGCTAGAAACTGAAATTTAAAAAAAAAAAAAAAAAAAGCAGCCCTGGCTGGTGTGGCTCAGTAGATTGAGTGTCGGCCTATGAACCAAAGGGTTGCTGGTTTGATTCCCAGTCAGGGCACATGCCTGAGTTGCAGGCCAGGTTCCCAGTGGGGGGACGCACAAGAGGCAACCACACATTGATGTTTCTCTCCCTCTCTTTCTCCTTCTCTCTCTCTCCCTTCCCCTCTCTCTGAAAATAAATAAATAAAATCTTTTTTTAAAAAAGCAAAGGGAGACTCACTAAGATGGCAGCTTTACTCTAGGCAGCGCTCGTGGATCGGTGGAGAGGCAGAGCAAGTGGGCTGGGTTGCCGAATCACTTTTGAAAGCAGGACATCAGAAATTATTGCACTCACTGGAAAACCAGACGGTAAGGAGTCTGATACAGGACAAAAGGGGCCCAGGGATCAGCGCGGGGTCTGGGGGTGTGCAGACCCCAGGCCCGCCCATGCTCCGGGCTCTGCCCCAGGGCTCCCGGGAGAGGGAAGCTGCTGCTCCCTCCCTCCCCCAAATATGGGGGTGAGCAACTCCAGGGGAGAATGGGTTGCTAGAAGGAACAGATTGGCCAGTTGGACTGAGAAAAAATCGCCCAGGGAATATGAACAGCCACCCAGAGACTGAGGAGAAGTGAGAGCCTCTAGCAGACAGGACCAGGGGCATCTCTAGCCCGGCGGAAGTGTAGATCGGTGGAGAGGACCAGCCGGCCGCTCTAGGCTCGCGCCCCATAGGGAGGCTGGAATCGCGCTGCAATCCCAGAATCTCGCCTTGCGATCCCAGGAGGGACGTGGTGCTGGGTGCATTCCTGCAGTGGTGGCTCAGAGATTTCCAGCCAGCCCAACCAGGGAGCCCGGGAAAGGCGCCAACACATGGTCGGAGTGCGGTTTGCGGGGGAACACGGAGCTGGAAATGGCTGGGCTCACGCACCTTCCTTGGGAGGACTGACTCTCGTGCGCCAGTGTGTTCGGGAGCGCCCAGGGTACCTGACAGACTTGCTGAGATCTGGTTGTGAGAGAGAGAAGCATTTCAAAGGCCCCTCAGCCAGCTGAAGCTAGCAAGATCAGAAAAACTGGTCTGGCCAGTTAGAAACCAACAAGAGGTGTTTTTTCTGTTTGGTTGTTTGGTTTATTTTTTTTTTTCGTTTTTTTTTGGTTTTGTTTGGTTTCTCTGGCTGTTGTTGGTTGATTGATTTTATCTTGTGTTTTATGTGACTTTTTTTTTCAATTCTTATTATTTTTTATCTCGCAATCCCTTATGTTTCTCTTCCATTCAACCTAATATTATTCTTTCCACTCCAAATTTATCTCGCCTGCACTACATCTTCTGCTTTTCTTTCTTTTTTTTTAATCTTGCAAGTTACTGTAAATTTGTATTATCTTTTTCTCACTTTTCCGACATTTTTTATTTTAATAATATTTTGGTATTTTTCTTTCTGTATAATCTTCTTTGCTTGGCTGGTTATACTGTCATTTGATAGGTTCCCCCTGGTATCTCAGTCACAAGGTGTTGATAAGTTACTATCCTTCATCTGTGTTCCATTAATACACCTCTCAAGGTTCTATACTCTTTATTCTTGTTATCTAGACCTCATAGATTCTGCCACAAGACTGTCACCTTACTATTACTACTAGTAAGACCTAGTCTATACAATTGTAAATGCTTCTCAATACCCCTACCTGATCTCAGCCCACTTTGCAATTTTCTGAACTATACTATTGTGGGGGTTGTCTCTATTCTGTTACTCACTACTCCTATATACTAATCTTTAGTCCAACCCTACCTTAGAAGCTGACCTCCCACAGCCTCACAGCTTTCTAGATCCAACTAACAATCGTCTCGGCCCCAATAAGAGTCTTACCTTCTTTCCATCCTTTCTAAAATGTGGGTAGTGGGGTGGAGGATCACGGTTAACACTATAAGGAGCCAAAGGATAACCCATCTCTTCTCTACTGGCTGCTAAAGTAAATATCATAGAATACTGTCTTGCTGTTTTAAACCATTTTGCCTTACTCCTCGAACTGATCCCAAAAAAGAGTAGGGGGAAGCTGTGAACACCAGGATACACGAAGGAGATTGCACCACTGAAACACACAAATATTCTACCACAGAAGTTCACACCGTAATTACAGGGAATCAGAACAGTTCAAATTACAAACAAGAAGAAAAAAGAAGAAACCCACGAACAATGAGAAAACAAAGAAACAACCCCCAACTGAAGGGAAACGAGGAAGCCTCAGGAAAAATGCTAAATGAAATAGAGGCAACTCAACTATCAGATAGTGAGTTCAAAACAATGATTACCAGGAAGTTCAATGAACTCACATTGAGCTTTCAGAAATTAGAGAGAAACTACATCAATCTCACTGCAAACTACATAAACATGAAAAAGGAAATAGAAACTCTCAACAAAGGTCAAGAGGAAATGAAGAATACAATTTCTGAACTGAAGAACACAGTAGAAGGAATGAAAAGCAGGATTGATGAAGCAGAAGATCGGATTAGCGAGCTGGAGGACAAAGTAGAAAACAGCATGCAGAAAGAGCAAGAAAAGGAAAAGAGGCTCAGAAAGAATGAAGAGGGATTAAGAGAAATGCAAGACAATATGAAACGTAATAATATCCTTATAATAGGGATACCAGAAGGAGAAGAAGAAGAGCAAGGGATCGAAAACCTAGCTGAACAAGTAATGAAGGAGAACTTCCCTAATTTGATGAGAGAAAAAGTCACACAAATCCAGGAAACACAGAGAGTCCCAATCAAGAGGAACCCAAAGAGACCCACCCCAAGGCACATCATAATTAAAATGTCAAAGTTTCAAGACAAAGAGAGAATCTTAAAGGCAGCAAGGGAGAAAAAGGAAGTAACATACAAGGGAGCCCCAATAAGGCTAACAGCTGACTTTTCAATGGAAACACTTCAAGCCAGAAGAGAATGGCAAGAAATACTCCAGGTAATGAGAATCAGAGGTCTGCAACCAAGGCTACTATATCCAGCAAGGCTCTCGATCAAGATAGAAGGCCAAATAAGAAGCTTCCCAGACAAAAGAAGTCTAAAAGAATACACCTCAACCAAACCAGCTCTGCAAGAGATTCTAAAAGGACTGCTTTAAGGAGAGAAGAAAGAGAGAGAGAGAGAGAGGAACACATGTACATAAAAGACAATGAATAAGTACCTATCAATAATAACCTTAAACATAAATGGATTAAATGCTCCAATCAAAAGACATAGAATAGCTGATGGGATAAGAAAAAATGACCCGCATATCTGCTGTCTACAAGAGACCCACCTCAGGATAAAAGATCTACACAGGCTGAAAGTGAAGGGCTGGAAACAAATCTTCCAAGCAAATGGACAGGAAAAAAAAAGCTGGGGTAGCAATACTCATATCAGACAAAATAGACTTCCAAAAAAGGTCCATAAAGAGAGACCCAGAAGGTCACTTCATAATACTCAAGGGAAGAATCCATCAAGAAGACATAAATATTGTAAATATATATGCACCCAACATAGGAGCACCGAAAATACATAAAGAAAATCTTAGAGGACTTCAAGAAAGATATGGACAGCAACACAATTATAGTGGGAGATTTTAACACCCCACTATCAAAAATGGACAGATCTTCTAAACAAAATATCAACAAAGATACTGCGGCATTGAACAATACCCTTGATGAAATCGACTTTACTGATATATACAGGGCCCTCCATCCAAAAGAAGCTAAATATACATTCTTTTCAAATGTATACGGAACATTCTCAAAGATAGACTACATGATAGGACACAAAACAAGCCTCAACAATTTCAAGAAAATTGAAATCATACCAAGCATTTTCTCAGACCACAAGGGACTGAAGCTAGAAACCAACCCGAAGGAAAAAAACCAAAAACACTCAAAATCATGGAGATTAAATAGCATGCTATTAAATAATGAATAGGTCAAGAATGATATCAGGGAAGAAGTCAAAAGGTTTCTGGAAACAAATGAAAACGAACTCACAACAACCCAAAACTTATGGGACACAGCCAAGGCAGTCCTGAGAGGGAAGTTCATAGCGATACAGGCCCACCTAAAAAGGTTAGAAACATTCCAAACAAACAACCTAACCCTACGTCTACAAGAACTCGAGGAACAACAACAAAGGCAGCCCAGAGCAAGCAGAAGGAAGGAAATAACCAAGATCAGAGCAGAATTAAATGACATAGAGACTAAAAGCACAATTCTAAGGATCAATGAACCCAAGAGCTGGTTCTTTGAAAAGGTAAACAAAATCGACAAGCCTTTAAGCAGACTCATCAAGAAAAAAAGAGAGAAGACCCAAATAAACACAATCAGAAATGAAAGAGGAGAGATTACAACAGATACCACAGAAATACAAAGGAGTGTAAGAAATTACTACAAAGAGCTGTATGCCAAGAAATTTGAAAACCTAGATGAAATGGACAACTTTCTAGAAAAATATAATCTTCCAAAACTCAATGAAAAAAGAAGCAGAAAGTCTGAACAGACCAATAACAACAAAAAGAAATTGAAGCAGTAATCAAAAAACTCCCAACAAACAAAAGCCCGGGACCAGATGGTTTCACAGGAGAATTCTACAAAGCATTTAAGGAAGAGCTAACCCCTATCCTTCACAGACTATTCCAAAAAATCCAAAAAGATGGGAGTCTCCCAAACTCTTTTTATGAGGCCAACATCATCCTAATTCCAAAACCAAATAAAGACACAACAAAGAAAGAAAACTTCAGGCCAATATCACTGATGAACATTGACGCTAAAATCCTCAACAAAATACTGGCAAACCGCATCCAACAATACATTAAAAAGATTATACACCATGACCAAGTGGGATTCATTCCAGGGATGCAAGGATGGTTCAATATTCGCAAGTCAGTAAATGTAATACATCACATAAACAAAAGCAAAGACAAAAACCACATGATCATATCAATTAATGCAGAAAAAGCATTTGATAAGGTATAGCACCCACTCATGATAAAAACACTTGGCAAAGTGGGAATAGAGGGAGCATTCCTCAACATAATAAAGGCCATATATGAGAGACCTTCAGCCAACATCATTCCCAATGGACAAAAATTAAAACCTTTTCCATTAAGATCAGGAACAAGACAAGGCTGTCCACTTTCACCACTTCTATTCAATACAGTACTGGAAGTTTTAGCCACAGCAATCAGACAAGAAAAAGAAATAAAAGGCCTCCAAATCGGAAAGGAGGCCTTTCACTGAGGCCTGTCACTGTTTACAGATGACATGATAGTATACATAGAAAATCCTATAGACTCTACCAAAAAGCTGCTTGACCTAATAAATGAATTTGGCAAAACAGCAGGATACAAAGTCAATATCCAGAAATCAAAGGCATTTCTGTACACCAACAATGAAACAGCAGAAGCAGAGATCAAGGAAAAAAATCCCATTTGAAATAGCAAAAAGAAAAATAAAATATCTAGGAATAAACCTAACCAAAGAGGTAAAAGACCTGTATTCAGAAAACTACACAACACTCAAGAAAGAAATCAACGAAGACACAAACAAATGGAAACATATACCGTGTTCATGGATTGGAAGAATTAATATCATCAAAATGTCCATACTACCCAAAGCAATTTACACATTCAATGCAATTCCTATTAAAGTACCAATGGCATATTTCACAGACATAGAACAAACACTTCAAAAATTTATATGGAATTATAAACGACCCCAAATAGCTGCTGCAATTTTGAGAAAGAAGAGCAAAGTAGGAGGGATCACAATACCCAACACTAAACCATATTACAAGGCTACTGTAATCAAAACAGCCTGGTACTGGCATAAAAACAGGCACATAGACCAATGGAACAGAACAGAGAGCCCAGAAATAAGCCCAAGTCTCTATGGTCAATTAATATTTGACAAAGGAGGCAGCAACATAAAATGGAGTAAAAATAGCCTCTTCAACCAATGGTGTTGGGAGAACTGGACAGCCACGTGCAAAAAAAATGAAACTTGAGCACCAACTTACACCACATACAAAAATAAATTCAAGGTGGATAAAAGACTTAAATATAAAACATGACACCATTAAAGTCCTAGAGGAGAACGTAGGTAGGAAAATTTCAGATATTTCACGAAGAAATTTTTTACTGACGTGTCCCCTAGAGCAAGGGGCATAAAGGAAAGAATAAACAAATGGGACCTCATAAAAATTAAAAGCTTCTGCACAGCTAAAGAAAACAGTATCAAAATTAAAAGAGAACCAACTGTATGGGAAAACATATTTGCCAATGACACCTCAGACAAGGGTTTAATCTCCAAAATATATAAAGAACTTACAAGACTGCACTCTAAGAAGACAAGGAATCCAATTAAAAAGTGGGCAAAGGACTTGAACAGACACTTCTCCAAGGAGGACCTACAGAAAATCCAAAGACACATGAAACGATGTTCAATTATCACTAGCTATCAGAGAGATGCAAATTAAAAACACAATGAGATACCAGTTCATACCAGTCAGAATGGCCATCATAAACAAAGCAACAAACAACAAGTGTTGGAGAGGTTGTGGAGAAAAGGGGTCCCTAGGGCACTGTTGGTGGGACTGCACACTGGTTCAACCACTATGGAAAGCACTATGGAACTTCCTCAGAAAACTAAAAATGGATCTGCCCTTTGACCCTGCAATTCCACTGCTGGGACTCTATCCTAAGAATACTAAAACACCAATTCAAAAGAACCTATGCATCCCAATGTTCATAGCAGCACAATTTACAATAGCTAGATGCTGGAAGCAACCAAGATGCCCATGAGTAAATGAATGGATCAAAAAAGTATGGTACATTTACACAATGGAATTCTATGCAGCAGAAAGAAAGAAGGAGCTCCTACCCTTTGCAACAGCATGGATGGAGCTGGAAAGCATTATGCTAAGCGAAACAAGCCAGGCAGTGAAAGACAGATACCATATGATCTCATCTTTAACAGGAACCTAAACAACAAAACAAAGAAACAAGCAAAATATAACCAAAGACACTGAAATAGAGGACAGGCTGATGGTGACCGGAGGGGAGAGAAGAGGGAATTTCAGGGGACATTTGGAAAGGTTCACGGGAACATACTTAAAGGACACATGGTCATAGACTAGGGGGAGGGTGGTAATGGGAGGGAAGTGGGGAGGGTGGGAGGGGGGACTGGATCGGGAGTAAAAAGGGGAAAACTGTATTTGAACAATGATTAAAAAATAATAATAAAAAAAAGCAAAGGGAAAATCAAGTATCATTTATTCACATTTCATTTAATTCCATGCTTTCTTAAAAAAATAAAAAAGCTCTAATCAAATATCTGCCTGGTTCTTGGACTGAGGCATAGTCTCTATCATGTCTTCTATCTTGTTTGGGACATAATTTATTTTTGTATTTATTAGTTTTGCCAGTTAGAGTGTCCCACTAAGAACAACCATAAACACTGCTGACTAAAGAACACCTAACAGAGACTTACCAAAGTAATCTCCCCATCACTTTAGTTGAGAAAAGAAACAAACCCTTGCAGCTCAGGATAAATGAAAATTTTATTTTAAAAGTAATTTTAGTTTCTTAAGTTATAGCTCTAAATATTTCTGAGACATCCCCACTCTAAGCTTATTATCTTTAGCAACATTTACCTTTGATCCTCTTCAGTAGACCCATTCATTCCCCAGGTCACATCCTGAACAAACCACTGTTACCTGAAACAACTTAAATAGCCCCTCTGATCATAGCCTTCCTCCTTCCAAAAATCTCACTCTATTGCTCCTGGTACATCTTATTTCTAAGCTCACTGAAATTTGCAAGGCTCTGACTACCTTAATTTTCTTTTTTTAAATATATTTTATTGATTATACTATTACAGTTGTCCCATTTTCCCCCCTTCACTCCCATCCACCCTGCACACCCCTTCCCACCCACATTCCCCCCTTTAGTTCATGTCCATGTGTCATACTTATAAGTTCTTTGGCTTCTACATTTCCCATACTATTCTCACCCTCCCCTTGCCTATTTTCTACCTACAATCTATGCTACTTATTCTCTGTACCTTTTCCCCCTCTCTCCCCCTGCCACTCCCCTATTGATAACCCTCCATGTGATCTCCATTTCTGTGGTTCTGTTCCTGTTCTAGTTATTCTCTTAGTTTGTTTTTGTTTTCGTTTTAGGTGTGGTTGTTAATAATTGTGAGTTTGCTGTCATTTTACTGTACATGCTTTTTATCTTCTTTTTCTTAGATAAGTCCCTTTAACATTTCATATAATAAGGGCTTGGTGATGATGAACTCCTTTAACTTGACCTTATCTGGGAAGCACTTTATCTGACCTTCCATTCTAAATGAAAGCTTTGCTGGATACAGCAATCTTGGATGTAGGTCCTTGCCTTTCATGACTTGGAATACTTCTTTCCAGCCCCTTCTTGCCTGCAAGGTCTCTTTTGAGAGATCAGCTGACAGTCTTATGAGCACTCCTTTGCAGGTAACTCTCTCCTTTTGTCTTGCTGCTTTAAAGATTCTCTCCTTATCTTTAATATTGGGAAATGTAATGATGATGTGCCTTGGTGTATTCCTCCTTGGGTCCAACTTCTTTGGTACTCTCTGATCTTCTTGGACTTCCTGGAAGTCTATTTCCTTTGCCAGATTAGGGAAGTTCTCCTTTATTATTTGTTCAAATAAGTTTTCCACTTGTTGCTCTTCCTCTTTTCCTTCTGGTACCCCTATAATTTAGATGTTGGAATGTTTAAAGATGTCCTGGAGGTTCGTAAGCCTCTCCTCATTTTTCTGAATTCTTGTTTCTCCATTCTTTTCTGTTCAATTATTTCTTTCTTTTTTCTGGTCCGCACCGTTGATCTGAGTCCCAGTTTCCTTCCCATCACTATTGGTTCCCTGTACATTTTCCTTTATTTCACTTAGTGTAGCCTTCATTTTGTCATCTAATTTGTGACCATGTTCAACCAATTCTGTTAGCATCCTGATTACCAGTGTTTTGAACTGTGCATCTGATAGGTTGGCTACCCCTTCATTGCTTAGTTGTATTTTTTTTTTTGAGCTTTGATCTGTTCTTTTGCTTGGGCCATTTTTTTTTTGGTCTTGTCGTGCCTGTTATGTAATGAGGGGCGGAGCCTTAGGTGTTCACCAGGGTGGGGCAACCCAGTCACTGGGTTGCAAGTGGGGCAGGGGTCTGAGAGGGAACAATGGCACTTGCACAGCTCTCTGTTGGATTTCAGTCTCTTTTTCCACTTCCCCCAAGCAAACTGGGCCCTTATGGTGCTGATTTCCATGTGGGTGATTTGTGAACATTCTAGGACCCTGTGGGTCTCTCCAACAAACTCTCCTGTGAGGCTGGGAGTCTCTCCTGGCACCTCAACCCCCACAGGTGTTTTCAATCAGTGGTTTGAGGCTCTATTTCCCCAAACTAGAGCCTGGGTTGTGCGGTCTGTCTCACTCGCCAGTTTTGCCTGGTTTATCTGTGTGCAAATGTGGGACTGCACGATCCACCAGCCGCCTTGTGCATCATGCCCCTCCATAATACACCATCTCGCTGGGTCCACCCACTGCTGCCCACTGCACCCAGGGTCCACCAGCCACAGCTTTGCAGTGAGCCCTCTCTGCTCTGGCTGCCCGACTCCACCCCTCCTACCAGTTTGGATGAATGTGTCTTTAACAACTTGGTTGTCGGACTTCCATACAGTTCAATTTTCTGTCAGTACTGATTGTTGTTTTGTTTTTAAATTGTTGTTGTCCTTATTTTGGTTGTGCGAGGAGGCACAGTGTGTCTACCTATGCCTCCATCTTGGCCAGAAGTCCTGACTACCTTAATTTTCTTGCAGGTTTTCATTGATGTTCCAATCCTATCCAAATTCCTTCCAATCCAGCCTAGATTTTATGGCACATCATTTCAACAAATTTCTTATCAGAATCAATTCCCCTATGGTCCAATCCTTCTAATTAAAGACCTTTCTTAAACCTATCATTTGCCCTCCATGCTCCTATGCCCAGACTCCTGACAACTAATACAGACATTATACTAAAAATATACTGCTTCTCATCTCAGCTAAGCTCCTGGGGCCACTAAGCCACCCTTTGGTTGGGTGTTTTTTTCCATTTCCTTCACAGCAGCAGTCCCTCACAGCCATCATTCTCTCTAGATATAATATCCCTCTTCTTCCACAAAAGATATTTCCTTACAGTTCACAACATTGGTGGGGGAGGGTGGTAGGGGAGGAAGACATCTATCAGGAAAGATCTTTCTCACATTCCTTTCCCTACAGAGATATACTTATCTGAGAGTAGGCCATCCTTTTCTTATGTTCTTGAGAAGAAATTTCTACCCAAGTCTGGTCCCTGCAACCATTCTTTAGATCCTATCTGCTCTCAATTACTCAAGGTCTTTATATCACTGACTATTTCTTCTCTTTCCTGTATCATCAACTTCTCAACTGGATCCTCAGCACCATGTAATTATGTGGTCCATCTTAATGAAAAGCTTACCCTTGACCCATCCTTACTCCTTTCCTTCTCAGTCACCCTTCTTGTAAGAGTGGTTTGTACTTACTTTCTCTACATCTTCCTTTGCATCCCTTAATCTTTAGCAATTTTCTGCTACTTCCACTACAATAATGAAATTACTCTTACTAAGATCATTTCAATGACCACTACAGAGTTTATACATTTAAAGGCCAGTTTTTCAGTTTTTCATTCTCTTTCTTGACATCCCTGCAGTATTCAATGCTCCTGGCCAATCTCACCCTCTTCAAGTGATCTCTCCTGGATTCTAAAATAATATTTTCTCTTGTTTCTCCTCTCACCTTTCTAACCAGTCCTTCTCATTCTGCTTCCTGGACTCTTCTTCCTATATATACCAAAAGGAGTTTTGAAACAATAATAAAGAGAGTTCTGTGTTTGATCCTCTTCTATTCTCCCTCTTTATACACTTAGTGAGTTACTCAGATCTGAATTCCACTGCCCATGACTCCTGCCCAGGTGATTCTTATGCAATGCTGGGTCTGGGAGCCACTGACCTACAGGATGAAGTCCTTACTCTTCAACATGATTTCAAGCTCCTTCATGACCTGGTTTCTGGGCACCTCTCCAGTTTCCTCTGATCTCTCACCTCTGTGTGCCCCATGCTGAAGAAGAAGGAGGAGAAGGATGAGGAGAAGGCAAAGGAGGAGAAGAAAAAGAAGAACATAAATAGCTATTATTATTGAGCATTTACCATGTACAGTATAGTCAAGTGGTTAAGAGCTCAAACTTGGAACCAGAAATCCTAAGGTCAAATCCTGGATCTGGCACTTAGTAGCTATGGAACCATGATCTGATTGAAAATACCTCTTTGTGCCTCAGCATCCTTATTTGTAAAAAGGGAAGTTGTAATAATAATAGCTCCCTCAAAGTATTGTGACTATCTGGGAAGTGAATAAAACTGGCTGGCATGTAGTAAGTATTCAACAAATGTTAATCAGTCATGGTTATTGTATCAGGTAGTTTGCAAACAGTGGCTTATCCCAAGACTGAATGACATAATGCGTACCAGCTCCCAAGATAGAAGTCAAACACTTGTTTTTCCCAGGCTCCCTCTAAGATAGGCTTGTGATAAAGGCACTATGCAGGATTTTGATTCCAAAGAGAGCAATGTGAGGGCTTACACACCATGAGGAATCCATTTTTTGATGAGAATGGACAGTGGAAGGTACTTGGTTTTAAACAGTAGAGGAAATTTTGATGTTTAATGTACAATGTCAGTGGTGCCCCAGCATGTTGTCTGTGCCCAAAGGTGGCAAGAGGCCTTTGCTAGTGCAGCCCCTCAGTACAGCATGGGTTTTACCTAGCCAAGTATGCTGAAAGCCCAACTTCAGAGCCCTCTCAGAGACTCTGTGGACTGTACAGAATACCCTTTAATGACTTACTTCTGCTTAAACTCAATACAGTGGAATCTGTTGTTGGCGACTAATAACCCTGGCTGTTATGCTAGTACTGGGGAATAGATACACACACACACACACACACACACACACACACACACACAAATATCCATTTTTAGATGGCTTCTGTTGCTTCTAAAACTAAATGCTACAATAAGGAATTGCCTGTGAAAAATTGACCGTCTTTGCTTTGTATCACTGGGGGCTACACTCTTGACATCTCTATTTCCCAGACTCCCTTGCCATGTGGCTGCAGCCTAGTCCTGTCAATGGGAGGCATGGGCAGGACACATAAGGTGGCAGGAAAGGATAAGCCCCTTTTCCCTTTCTGTTCTGGCAGCGTCCTGGAAAACAACAGGAGCAGCAGTAAGTGCACGTGGGCTCTGGGCTGCCTGCTGCAGAAGATGGTTTTGGGGGTGGCAGGAGCAGTGTGAGCTCTGGCAGCCTTTGTTCTGGTCCTATAGGAAGCCGTGATGGGGCAGGAGGCAATCGTTTCCTGGGCTCCTGGTTTTCTGCAGGGTAGTGACTGTTGTGGTTCTCATGGTCCTGCAGCACCCATGGGAGCTCTGGCAATCCTAGCTACAGTTAGTTCGGGCTCTGGGTAACAGCATTTCCTCCTTTGTTCCCATACCCAATATGGAAGTGACATCATGTAGTCACTAATATCTGAGTATCTGCATCACTTGCTTTTTTTTTATCTCCAGCCTTTCCAACACCTTGTAACCAAATCCCTGTGTATTAAGTTCCCTCAGTTTAAATACCTATAAGACTTTCTGTTTCCATGACTGACACAAAAACAAAAGGCTATAAATTTCTTTTCCAAATTCTTGGCAACTTTATTGTTTGTGATTATATTTCCTCAAGGGGAAGCTGTTTTTAAATTGTTACAAAAATCTCTGCAGCGGAAAGCTTTTCAGAAAGGGTTTGTTGGACTACTTGCTAGCCAGAAAAGGAGCAGGTCCTGGGCATGCAGCCTAAACCACTCACAGTGGGACCAGATGGAGAAGACAGTATGTCTGCCATCCAGGAGCTGGTGGCGCCCTTTTACACGTTGTTTGGGGAAGAAAGACATAAGTTGTTTGGAAACAATTTACACTGCCTATAGATGAAGGGGGTCAGGGAAGGTGAAGCGGGTAGTTCTCGGACAGGTGCATACTCCAGAAAGAAGTATCGGCTCTTTGGGATTGGTTGTGGGCAACAGTACAGAAAGTTCATGAGTTAGCAAGTGAGGAAGCACCTGGTGGCTATTTGGATAATTATGGAAATAGACACATGGAAGTTAATGCAAAATTTCATCTCACATTCAGGAATGTAAGGTGTCTTTCATTGGTTTTAGCCTGCAGTTAACTGATTAACTTCTCTCATCTCTCCCTTCCACCTTCCAGCCTGCTGTAATATAATTTAGGACATCTAAGAATTTTCTCCTTGTCAAAGTGTCCTCAAACAATTGTCAATTGAACTGGCGTGTTAATCCTATATTATGTATATAACTTGTATATAATTCTTATGATATGAGTTATAAAGTTTATAAAGTTTTTGATTTTGTCAGTTGAGGGTTGAAAACACATATCCTGGACTTACACCTTGCCTTTGATGCTTGCTTGCTGTGCAAACTTTAGCAAGTCAGTTTCTCTCTGTCTGTTTCCTCAATTGTAACATGGAAGTAACTTGTGTCCAGTTGCACATTTGCTCTGACAGCTGCCCTGGCAGTACACGTAAAGTGCTCAGGACAGTGCCTAGCCCATGGCAGTCTCTTAATAAATGGTAGGTAGGTGTGTTGTTATTGTTATAGCTATTGTTATTATGAAGCAAAAAAAATCAAAATCTTAAAATAATCCAAGTGATGAATGAATTATCTTAAATGTAAATTTAAAAAATCTTTGGGAAAAATGTTAAACCAAGCATTTTTATTAGCTGTGTATATGTATTAATGCTACTCCCTAACATTCACCCCTTGGCGTGGAGTAAATGCTTTGAAACTAATATTCAATAATCAAGAGATAACAAGAATCAAAAATATAACTAAATTATGCATTCAGTGCCCTCTCAA
Organism: Phyllostomus hastatus; assembly: GCF_019186645.2. Lineage (NCBI taxonomy): Eukaryota > Metazoa > Chordata > Mammalia > Chiroptera > Phyllostomidae > Phyllostomus > Phyllostomus hastatus. Next base: position 36,548,795 of record NW_025333872.1, on the reverse strand, counting down.
AAATCAATATTCACACAAGAAGGAATGAGAAAAAGAGCATAAGCATATATCAAAATTATTATTCTCATTAGTCCTTTCTGATTTCTTTTCTTTTTAAAAAATTTTTGATGTGGCCCTGGCTGGCATAGCTCAGTGGATTGAGCGTGGGCTGGGAACCAAAGTGTCCCAGGTTCGATTCCCAGCCAGGGTGCATGCCTGTGTTGCAGGCCATAACCCCCAGCAACCGCACATTGATGTTTCTCTCTCTCTCTCTCTCTCTCTCTCTCTCTCTCTCTCTCCCTCCTTTCCCTCTCTAAAAATAAATAAATAAAATCTTAAAAAAAAAATTTTTTTTGATGTAAACACAAATGCCTATTTCCCCTAGCCCAATAAGAGAGTATCAACTACAAGTGTACTTACTGTGCACCCACTGTATACCCATATTATTCAGGGCACTTGGGAGAGCACTGCAAACCAGAGAGGTCATCTCTGTCCTCATGAAGCTTAACGTCTAATGTTTTTAAAAGGGGATCCAATGCTAATTTATAAATTGTTGATATTTGTCTATGTTCATCTCATAACATTATATATTAAATTAAAATATTAGCATATTAAAGCTTAAATTATAGTAACAAGTATTAAATTCTAGAATCAGGGATATAACTAGATCTCTTTATGTCTGTATGTTTTCATTTATTTTTAAAAACATACCAAATGCCTACTCCATGATAGAAAATGTGAGATTTAAGTCCATATAGTAATTATCTTTTTAGACAAGTTTCTTTTATGTAACATTAGAGAACAAAATGCTATTTTCATTTTAGATCTTATTGAGTACTTTTAATAAGTGGGTTTTTTGGTTTTTTACAGAATTTTAATGTTTCCATTGGGAACGTAAAAAAAGTCCTAAACATTTTATACTAAAAATTTTTCAAGGTAAAATATTAACACCATATAGTTTTTTTCAAGAAGGTATATTTCACATGTTTTAATAACATTTTTTTACAAAACTGGAATAACCAAAATATTGATAAGTTCATCCCTAAGAACCAACTACAAATGCAATGAAAATAGTTTCCTAATTCCAACATATCTACCATAGGATTACATGTAACATCTAATAAACCAATGTCATTAATAATCACAACTATGTAATGTCACAGTTATTCAGGTGGGTATCAACTTCATTAAATTAACAAATATTTATCTAATCTTCATAATAATCTGATAGGAAAAACTATATATCCTTTTGTTATATACAGTTGGCTAAACGGAGGTATTTAAACATGATGTATTATATAATTAGTTAATATTTATTTATCATTCACTTAATAAAGCACTTTACTTATTTCAATTCATTTGATCTTAGTAAGAATCAGTGAATTGAGTACTCTTATCTCCATTTTAAAGTTGAGGAAACCGAGGCACAGAGAGTTAGGTAACTCACTTGAGGCTCACAGACACAACAAGAAGTAGAGTAGGGGCTTGTACCCGGCCCGGTCTGATTCACAGCCCTCTTCTGGCCCCCATACCATGTGTTCATGCACCAGACTTCTTCCCCAAGCAAAGTGACAATGGTTCTGCTCTTCTGAACATTGATTTAGATGCCTCACTTCATCTGTAGTTTCTTTGGAAGTGCCCATTACAATAATGCCTAGACACTTAGACAAATATATAAGACATGTTTAAAAAGAGAGAGATACATTTCCCTCTGGTCTCTATTACATTTTAATAGTGTGAAGAAGGCAGAGGACAGAAAATGGAATAAGGCAAGGAATTGTGGGAAGAAGCTTCTTTGATGTTTTCTTGGATTAATCATCAGACAGTAACTCAGAAGTTGGCTGCCCCGGCTTAGATTTCTGAATCTTGGCCCAAAAGGCAGAGAAGTAATTGTTAACACTGCGGTAATAGTATAAACCCTACAATATACGTCTAATCCATGCATTGTCACAGATGCACAGTGGAGGACTATACTAAATGTTAAAGCATTTTAATTAGGTTGTCTTGTCTTTCCAATAATAACTGTCCATGGATAAGATTCATAGTGAGTCTACCCTATAGTGAATTCCACAGTGTAGAGCAATTAGGACACTGTTGGAGCAAGAATCTAATGTGTGTACGTATTAGACACAAGTGTACAATGTATTAGTGAAACACAAAGGCCATGTATAAAGATACTAGAAATACGTCAAGATAAAAATCTATGTAAGAAGATAGTTCTTGGGTTTTCACATTCTTTTCCTTGTGGTTCCTCCTTTTCCTAGTTTATGCACTTCGTACATAATTCACTTAGCAGTTTTACTTTTACCAGGTTCTGTTCTCTCTAAGTTGGGAGTGTGATGGAGGATGCTCAGCTCCATATTCAGGCTTTGCCCTTATAGGTGATCCCCGAGACAGTAGGTGATAGCTACTTGTCACTCTCACTTTTCAGTGTTTGTCAGGCGTCAAGTCAGTGGGCGGAGAGGTGACACAGTGACAAGGCCCAGTCTTTCAAACCCCTTCTGAACGGTTCATGCCGGTGGCCATGTGTGAAAGAGCTGCTGGCGCCCTGAGGAAAGGCGGGGAGCTTCACGCTTAGAAACACGGCTGTGCCTCACCCCAAAGGCTATGCTTCCCCCTGCGGCTGCCGTGACAGGGACACAAAAAGACAAAGAAAGTTCTGTTCAAATTTGATGTTTGTTCCAAATGTCACTTCTGGTGATATGATTTAGAAGAAGAAAATGAATTATGATGGAAGTTCAGTAATGAGACTTCCTAAAAGGTAGATCTTTGACTTCTAAATCCATTTTCTGGGGGGTGGGGAGGACATATACGGGGACTAAATGGTGATGGGAAAAAATAATAAAAAAATAAATAAATCCATTTTTATTATTACAAGGTAACTTAATCATAATTACACTCTTTTACTGTTATTTATCATCTTTATTTTCTTAGATCATTTTCACTAGGCCTTTTTAAGTAATATGTGATAATAGCATATATTAATCTTCAAAGCAACTGCAAAAATTTATCAGTATTGACGGAATTAGCTTGTTGTGTGTTGTTTTCTCTTTGTTGTTGTTGATATCCAACTAAAAGCAACATATAATAAAAATGTTAGTAAGTTTCTGATCCTGCATAAATAATTCACCTTAGACACTGTTTTATTGAACATCTGCATCTTCCATCTCATCTCGCTACTGAGCCATGGGTTCTCATACTACTGAGTTGTTAAAAAGTCATTAATTATAATTTCTGTAGAGTTATACTTTCTACCCCATCATTATATTACACTCTTCAATATTATAACTAGTATACTCTGATATATTTCTTTCTCTTCTTCCTTAAGTCTTATTTTTACCTAACCTTTTTAGTTACTAAACATTTAAAACTAGTATCTTTATTTCTGAAGTCAGATCAATGTAGTCATAATTATCCACTGTTCATACATAGTTTTTGAAATCTGTGGCCATATTCCCCACTAAAAACAGTGTTTTAAAAGGCACATGTTCATTGCTTTCTCTCACAGTGTCTGATCTAATGGCCTTTCTCGGTCTTCCATAGTTTATGTGGCCTAGAGTGCAAGAGATATTAATATAAACAGCAGTGATAATCTGGACAGTTAGAGAACCTGAGCTCTAATTTGGGTTTTGTCACCTAATAGCACTGTGACTTTTGAAAAATTCTGTTTTTGCATCTGTAAAACGGGAATAATACTTCTGGACTCATTGAGTTGTTTTAAGGGTTATTTGAGTTATAATTTATTGTTTTCAACACCACTTATGATCTCAAATAGTTAGCCAGTACATGTTCATTTTATTTACCTTTTTTGAGTTTCCATTTCCTCATCTGCAACCAGTAATAATGTTTTATTGCCTAGTGGTGTACTGGAGCTGGCTCATACAAGCTGATGAGAGCCACTTGTTAAATTTTTAGGAACTTTGCAAGCCTGTTATTAAACACAGCCAATAATAAAAATTAAATTATATAAATTTGAAATCAAACTCTATTAAAAAAACAAAGGCAATAAGTGTACAGAATTCATCACTTGTAAGTATCTTACTATTATCTATGCTCTTGAAGTCATTTAGGTGTATTGTGTCTGTGTGGTGGAAGTGACACTACATTCAGTGAAGCCATAATGTTGTAAGATTAAAACTGGCCCTGGGGGAAGTATTTACCCCATAGAAATTGTCAAATGCTTTAAATCAGGGTTTGTTATTTTTCCCCAAGAAAGCTGACTGCTAAGCATTTATTAGCATGGTACATACCTAACTGGTTTTGAAATGGAATGGCACTCCACACAGATAATTTTAGGATTTTCTTCTAAGTTTAAAGTTCTAATATTCCTATAATTTCATGTAGAAAACATTGTATCAGAAGAGGAAATGATGCTATTGGTGACCAGGGAAATATCAATAGTTAATAGTATGCTGATTATGTAGCTTGTGGGGATGTGGCCTGGAAGAGTGGGTATGAAAATGACTGGATCCTTGAAACCAAGTAAGATATTAAACATATGACCACAGTCATTTGGCAGGCATGTACTTCAGGAAGCACGCCCTGCAAATGGCCCTAAATATAATTTAGTCTCTCATGCTAATTATAATCTGTAATTCAGGGGCTCTACTTTTAGAATAGACATGACAATACTTGCATGTCTATTTTTTACTGTGTCATGATGTAGATTTATAGGGTACCTTCTTGATAAAGAGGTCAGTGAACTTTATAAATGATTCTGAGCAGCAACAGCCTTAAAACCTACTTCCAGGTGACAGAGATGATCAAATGAAGTCACAGGTTTTTACTTGTGAGAATATGCAGACTTTAATTATCAGAGACCATGATGGCAACATGTAAGTGCGCGTTCGCGTGCACACACACACACACACACACACACACACACACCGTGTTACCCGAAAGTTCCAAGAGAAGAGAAACCTGAGTATGGACTTTTAAATACATACTAGTGATGGCATATTTCTATATATTTTTCAGTTTATTTTTTCTTGTTAGTGCTGTTTAAAAAAAGCTCTTAAATCCCATAAACCTCTTATTTTGAAGCAGCTGTATATACCTAAGCCCTTTTTCATTTTAAAGTAAAATAAGTTGAATCTGTTACATAGGCAATCTCAGCATGCAACTTTGAAAAAATAAAAAAAGTGCTAAGTTGTAATGTTTGGGGAAATATTATAAATTAGCCATTTTGAAAAAAAATCTGGAAAATATAAAGAATGAAAAATAATTTAACATTTGAATAATATTTCCAGCAATAATTTTGTTTTATTACTCTAAAATTAATTTTACTTACCCAACAGACTATTTTCCATTACAGATTACTTTATTACAAAGAAAGTTATTCTAATCTGATTATGTAACTTGAAAGGAAATTATGAGAAAATAATATTTTCCTATATGGAAATAAATTTTCTCATAGGAATAAATTTTATTCCTCAATTTTATATTTTGCCTTTAAATTACTAAATCCTTTTCCAATCATTTTCCTAACCATATTTTTTGTATTAGTGTATAGTATTCCATTTAACATTTTAATTATGAGGTTCAGTATGGTCTCTATTGCTTACTGATCATGAATAAATTAATATAATTCTTCTAATTATTTCTAGTACTCATAGAAAACTAGGAATTACAGAACCTAAGAAGCAGTCATAAAGATCTTTTTATCAAGCAAAAGCTGATTTCCACAAGTGTTTCCATTGAAGATGATACAGCACTTCTCTGTACACTGAAGTATGGTATGGCAAACTAGTGTACTAATATCATACATGAGTTCAAAATTCTAACAAGAGAGCAGTCCTCACTGAAGTCACTACCTTTTCACTAAAACATAGAACTTAGAAATAAATGAACATCCACAACACTAAAACGTGAGACTGAACGTATTACCTACACAAGACTGTGGGGAAAATCTATCCAAATTTAGGATAGATTTAGGCAGGCCTCAACTTATATGAAATGAAGAACATTTGGAAAATGGTACAAGACATATAGAACCCCTTAACTCCACCCCATTTGTCACTGGCTACAAAGAACAAGGGTGTTAACCCATTAGAAAATAAGGCAGTCAATTATCCACGTTCCTTCCACCACCACATGTGCAAGCACACACACACACATGTTCCATACCACGTGTGCATGCATGCATACACATACATGTTCCATACCATGTGTGCATGCATACATGCACACCATATTCCAAAGAGGACAGGAGTTGGAGAGGTGCCCTGCCACTTGTCCTTGGGAGAGACAATTCTGCAGTACATTCTACATGTTCTTCCAAAGGACTTCAATGGAATGAAGCCCCAGTTGCCCACAGTTGAAATGAGCTGAAAAACACAACCTTTACTGACTTTCTCTTCTGCCTCTGCTTCACATGGTTTCACTCCAGCTTCCTGGGATCATGCTACAATTAACTTCATGCACCAGAGTCCCCATCACAGGCTGTTTTCACAGAAACCCAAGCTAAGACAAATTCCCTATTTCCCTCTTTTTGGCTTTTTTATACTTTTATTCACCCTTTGTAACTTGGCTCAAAAATCATCTCCTCCGCACAGCCTTACCTGGGTGTTCCACTCTGATTTAGATACCTCTTTGATTGTAACATTTTAATTTCTGATTAACTAGAGTCTTTTCCCCACCATTAGATTGCAGCCCCCTATCAACCACTTCCCTATTGCATTTGCACCCCAGTGCCTGACACATGGTAAGCTCTTGATGACTATATGTTAAATAGGTTGACTGAATGAAGAAAAAATAAAAGGAGATAAAAGAAGAAAAATAAGAAAAAGATGGATTTCTCTTGCTGTCATAAAATAGATTAAGAGTTTGCTTATGATAACCTCAAAATCTAGCTCCCCATAGCCAATCTATATTTCCTATTTTGGGCTTACATACTCATTCCATAAAAATAGCCCTGAAAAGATCTTCCATGTCTTAATTCCTACAAAAAATGTAAACGACTTGGTAAAATGAAGATATCTGATCATTTTTTCAGCAGCATCAAGAAAATAAACCTATCTTCTTGGCTAAATCCTAAAAGAAACCATTTGGAAGTTCCCCTTGATAAATAGTCCTCAGGGTGGGGGTGGGGGGAAAGTAACATGCTTACTTGGAAGGTTATGCATACCTACAATAGGAGTAGCAGCAAAACCTGGGATGGTGGCATATACCCCAGGCCAACACTGAATGAATGCTGTGCTGTGCCAGGTAGGTCACACAGACAAACCAGGGCCCTGCAGCAAGAGCTAAAGGAGAAGAGGTCACCAGTGAGATAGAAAGCTGTGGCTGCTGTGGTTAGGAACTGGTGGTGTGGTGGGACAGACAGAAATTAATAGTTGAATGTCCCTTCCAAAAACACTAGAAAAGTTTTATCCCTTTACTTTGGGGCAAAGGAGGGAATGTTTAGAATAATCAAGCTAGCTAGGCATGCAAGAATGACAGCTGACTTTTTGTCTGACAAATATAGAAACCCTTAAATTAGGAAAAAAGGCATTGGGTACAATTGTAAATCTTCTAAATTAATACTTTATAAACTACAATTTGTGACCAGTTAGTGAAACATAAAATGAGTTTATGTATCTTACCCAGTATTTTAAAAAAATAAAGTAGAATGGATAAATTCGAGTAAAAAATATCAGGAGTTATGCCAGCAGGATGGTGGAATTGAGTTTTCTTCCATCTTCCTCTGAGAGAACAATGATTTTGGTTAATTACCCACAGTTAAGATTACCATTGTGGAAATCTGGGAGTCCAGCAGAGGAGTTCCAGTACATCATTGAGACCAAAAAGTTCAAGATTGAATATGCTGAAGAGGACAAGAGGAACAGTTTCACTCTACCCCTAACATTCTGAATGACTCACCCCCACCCTCCCACCCCACCTCATGGCCGGCTAGCTCCCAGTGCACTTCAAAGGTGGCAAGTGTGAGCCTCTGCAGATGGCATACCTTGCAGGTGAGCACATGCAGAAAGCCGGTGTGACACAGTGGGACTGGGAGAGAGTCCAAGGGAAAGCATTTGGGAGATTGTCAACAATTGGCCTGACTTTGCAGGATCAAGAGAAGGCATACAATCTTAAGAATTTAAGAGGCAATAAGAAGTGTGGAGGAGGTGCATCCCCAGAAAAGGTTACTTAGAAAGCCTCCAAAGCTCTAGCAAGACTGACAGAGGGTATTTCTCTCCTGAAGCAAATCAGTAAACACTGGAGGGCATGACTACTTCTTCAAATATGAAGACAGCAATTCGACAATTAAAGGAACATGAAAAAAAATTTTTTTATTTTATTTTAATCATTGTTCAAATACAGTTTTCTCCCTTTTACTCCCAATCCACCACCCCTCCCAACCCTCCCCACTTCCCTCCCATTACCACCCTCCCCCTAGTTTTTGTCCATGTGTCCTTTAAGTTTGTTCCCGTGAACCTTTCCAAATGTCCCCTGAAATTCCCTCTTCTCTCCCCTCCGGTCACCGTCAGCCTGTCCTCTATTTCAGTGTCTTTGGTTATATTTTGCTTGTTTCTTTGTTTTGTTGTTTAGGTTCCTGTTAAAGATGAGATCATATGGTATCTGTCTTTCACTGCCTGGCTTGTTTCGCTTAGCATAATGTTTTCCAGCTCCATCTAAGCTGTTACAAAGGGTAGGAGCTCCTTCTTTCTTTCTGCTGCATAGAATTCCATTGTGTAATGTACCATACTTTTTTGATCCATTCATTTACTCATGGGCATCTTGGTTGCTTCCAGCATCTAGCTATTGTAAATTGTGCTGCTATGAACATTGGGATGCATAGGTTCTTTTGAATTGGTGTTTTAGTATTCTTAGGATAGAGTCCCAGCAGTGGAATTGCAGGGTCAAAGGGCAGATCCATTTTTAGTTTTCTGAGGAAGTTCCATATTGCTTTCCATAGTGGTTGAACCAGTGTGCAGTCCCACCAGCAGTGCCCTAGGGACCCCTTTTCTCCACAACCTCTCCAACACTTGTTGTTTGTTGCTTTGTTTATGATGGCCATTCTGACTGGTGTGAACTGGTATCTCATTGTGTTTTTAATTTGCATCTCTCTGATAGCTAGTGATAATTGAACATCGTTTCATGTGTCTTTGGATTTTCTGTAGGTCCTCCTTGGAGAAGTGTCTGTTCAAGTCCTTTGCCCACTTTTTAATTGGATTCCTTGTCTTCTTAGAGTGCAGTCTTGTAAGTTCTTTATATATTTTGGAGATTAAACCCTTGTCTGAGGTGTCATTGGCAAATATGTTTTCCCATACAGTTGGTTCTCTTTTAATTTTGATACTGTTTTCTTTAGCTGTGCAGAAGCTTTTAATTTTTATGAGGTCCCATTTGTTTATTCTTTCCTTTATGCCCCTTGCTCTAGGGGACACGTCAGTAAAAAATTTCTTCGTGAAATATCTGAAATTTTCCTACCCTACGTTCTCCTCTAGGACTTTAATGGTGTCATGTTTTATATTTAAGTCTTTTATCCACCTTGAATTTATTTTTTGTATGTGGTGTAAGTTGGTGCTCAAGTTTCATTTTTTTTGCACGTGGCTGTCCAGTTCTCCCAACACCATTGGTTGAAGAGGCTATTTTTACTCCATTTTATGTTGCTGCCTCCTTTGTCAAATATTAATTGACCATAGAGACTTGGGCTTATTTCTGGGCTCTCTGTTCTGTTCCATTGGTCTATGTGCCTGTTTTTATGCCAGTACCAGGCTGTTTTGATTACAGTGGCGTTGTAGTATAGTTTAGTGTTGGGTATTGTGATCCCTCCTACTTTACTCTTCTTTCTCAAAATTGCAGCAGCTATTCGGGGTCGTTTATAATTCCATATAAATTTTTTGAAGTGTTTGTTCTATGTCTGTGAAATATGCCATTGGTACTTTAATAGGAATTGCATTGAATGTGTAAATTGCTTTGGGTAGTATGGACATTTTGATGATATTAATTCTTCCAATCCATGAACACGGTATATGTTTCCATTTGTTTGTATCTTCGTTGATTTCTTTCCTGAGTGTTATGTAGTTTTCTGAATACAGGTCTTTTACCTCTTTGGTTAGGTTTATTCCTAGATATTTTATTTTTCCTTTTGCTATTTCAAATGGGATTTTTTCCTTGATCTCTGCTTCTGCTGTTTCATTGTTGGTGTACAGAAATGCCTTTGATTTCTGGATATTGACTTTGTATCCTGCTGTTTTGCCAAATTCATTTATTAGGTCAAGCAGTTTTTTGGTGGAGTCTATAGGATTTTCTATGTATACTATCATGTCATCTGTAGACAGTGACAGTTTTGTTTCCTCCTTTCTGATTTGGAGGCCTTTTATTTCTTTTTCTTGTCTGATTGCTGTGGCTAAAACTTCCAGTACTATATTGAATAGAAGTGGTGAAAGTGGACAGCCTTGTCTTGTTCCTGATCTTAGTGGAAAAGATTTTAGTTTTTGCCCATTGAATATGATGTTGGCTGTAGGTCTCTCATATATGGCCTTTATTATGTTGAGGAATGCTCCCTCTATTCCCACTTTGCCGAATGTTTTTATCATGAATGGGTGCTGTGGGAACATGAAAAATTAAGGAAGCAGGATACCACTAAAGGAACACAATAATAATTTTCCAGTTACCAAACCCAAAGAAATGGAGATCTGCAATTTTTCCAGTAAAGAATTCTAATAGTTATTTTTAGGAAGCTGAGTGAGCTAAAGAAGACACAGACAGACAAATCAACAAAATCAGAAAAACAACACATGATCAAAATGAGAAGTCTAACAAAGATACAAATCATAAAAAAGAACCAAGCAGAAATTCTGGAGCTGAGGAACTGAACCCAGGCCACTGTCCCTCCATCAGAGTGAACTTCAGTTCCTGGTTGAGAGCTCAGTCCTAACACTGGTTTTCTGGGTAGGAAAATGTATGTGTATATATTTATATGTAATTTGTTCTACACATTACTTATATAAAGGATATGTAATATACAGTTTACAAGTAATAATAAAATATACAATGTTCTCTATTATAATTTCCCTATGACCAATGGATTCTCAGGGAATGCTTTTAGTTAATTTTTGCTCAATTTTTGTAGCCATTACCAACCTATGGTTGCAATTCAGCCATGCTTTGACTAATGGCAATATATCTACTTCTTTTTTTAATTGTAGTAAAACATATAACATAAAATTTATCATCTTACCCATTTTAAGTATATCATTTAACAGTGTTAAGCATATTCATATCTCCAAAATGTTTTCATCCTGCAAAACTATAACTCCAGACCAACCAAAAATAACTCCCCATTGCTCCCTCTCCCCACTGCTGGGAACCACCATTCTGTTGACTTTCTGTTTCCATGAATTTGACTGCTCTAGATTCCGCTACTACTTCATTTAAGTGGAATCATACAGTATTTGTAACTTTGTGACTGGCATATTTCACTTGGCATCATGTCCTAAAGATTCATGCTGTAGTATGTAATAATATGTGCTTCCTTTTTAAGGCTAAATAATATCCCATTGTATGTACAAGTATATACCATATTTTATTTAGCCATTCATCTGTTGAAGGACACTTGGGTTGCTTCCTCCTCTTAGCTGTTGTAAATAGTACTGCTGTCAACAGGGGTATGAAAATATCTCTTTATGGCTACTTTTAATTCTTTCATATACATATCCAAAAGTGGAATTGCTGGATCATAGGTAGTTTTATTTTAAATTCTTTGAGGAACTCCCATAGTGGCTGCATCATTTTACATTCCCACCAAGAGCACAAAAGAGTTTCAACTTCTCCAATATTTCTTTTCTGCCTTTTTTGATAGTAGCCATTCTAATGGGTATGAGGTGATCCACTAACTCTTTACCCAATAAAATTATTGTCATTAAGTCTCATGTATGATCTACTGTTAAGCTACTTCTCACTCCTATACAGATTATATTTATTAAGCTAAAATCTCTTTTAGGTTCAACATGCTTTTGTTGAAATTTCACTCACTTATCAACAACCTGAGTGATTACTTTGCTGAATCAGATAAATTTTTCCAATATTGGGAAAATATTTTCTCAGTTTTTTTGTGCTATCACAAAGTAAGAGCTATAAACAACATGCTTTAAGTTTAATTTGCATTATTAATATTTTCCTCATCACTTTTTAAGTTTAGATGAGGATTAGTCAACTTTTTCTATAATGGGCCAGATAGTAAATATTTTAGGCTTTGTGGGCCATACACTCCTTCAAAACTATTCAACTCTGCCACTATAGTGTGAAAGTAGCCATAAACAGTACATAAAATTTATTTGTAAAAACAGATGATGGGTGCTGGGCAGTGTTGTTCAGTTGGTTGGAGCGTCATTCTGTAAACTGAAATGCCATGGGTCCGATTCCCAGTCAGGGCACATGCCTGGGTTGCGAGTTCACTCAGTCCTGGGTCTCAGCCAAAAGAGATGCAACCAACTGATCAATGTTTCTCTCTCACATCAATGTTTCCCTCTCTCCTTCTCTGCCTCCCTTCCCCTCTCTCTAAAATCAATATGCATGTTTTTGGGTGAGCATAAAAAAAAGATGATAGGCAAGGCCTGGTTTGAGCTCTGGTCTAGACATTCAACAAAACAATAAATCATTAGCATTGCTGCCTGCCAGTTTCCCTTGTGGCACTATCCCCACCACCATCTACTTCAGGTTACTAATACAAAGTTAATGAAAGTGGAATCAGACAGAGATGCATAGAAGCATGCCATTCATAACATTCCCACCACACAGATACAATAGACATAAATAACCTCAACAGCACAAGTAATAGTAAAATGTACTAAAGTAATTAACAAATGATAAATATTAAGTATCTATTACTGGTTTTTATTGTGTTATTTAATTTTAAGCATATAATTTAATTTTATTAATGACTATAATTAAAAACAAAATTCCTGAAAATTTGACATGGTTCTCACAAGCCAACATGAGTGGCTCTGGCATTCAGTGGTCCAGATTTCAGTCTCTGACAGTCCCCTCAGAGAACTGAAAACCAGTCCAACCCCTTTTACTTATCCTTTTTCAAACTTTAAGAAAGTGTTCTCTTCTGAAAGAGGTCAGAAACTTTGTTTCTGGGTGTGTATCCTACTCCTCCATAAGTTAATTTCCACAAATTAAAAAACCCTCCCCTTCCAGTAACTGTTTAAGCAGTCTGGCCTTAGGTAATTAAATTTCTGGCCACTTGCACTGTCTTGAAACTTAGGGAACCAAACAATTGCTCATGTGTTTGTTTTGTGAGTCATCTTTGGTCTAAAAGAATTCACGTACTCTTCAGAAGTTTCTAAAATTATAGCATTGCCCACCCTGGTAACCAATTACTTTGGTTAGAAAGTAAGATGGATATAAAATAGGGTATGTAAGCAGAATCAGATTACCAGTTAACTCAGCCCCAGCATACACAATGTAATATTGGATAACTAATTTGTTATTTAAGTCTCAATTTTCTCCTTTCCACAAACTAATGGTGTTAATAATGCTTGGTACTGTTAATGCTTTTGAGGGCTTATATTGCTGAAGTGACTTGAGAACACTGGCTAATGGGGTGTTAGGAGTGTAAGTTGTCATTTATCATCTGGTCACAAATGTGAGGCATTCAAGACTGTAATTCCATGAACCTGACATAACACTTAAAGCTCTGACAAATGTGCCTAGATTGTTATGACAAACCAAAACTACTAGCTGAAATTAGCTTTTTAATTTTTATCTTTATTCCCTACAGCATGTTCCCCATTCTCCCTATGCCATATGTATTTGAGAAATGATGGCTTAATCTAGTCAGATGCTTTACTTTGTGTATCCTTTGGATCTAGAAAAGACTCTATGGCACCAATACCACCATTTCCATGTCTTTCCTTTCTCTGCCTTCTGTTGCTCTGTACTTCCCAGTCTCTATTTTTTTTCACATTTCCTGTTTTCTTGTTTGCCAGAGTACCTTTATACCCAAACATTTCAGCCTGGTGTGACCTTTGAATCAGTTTGAGGCATCAAGTTATGTAACAGTGTATATGATTCTTCTTTAAGTAGGAGGCAACCTACATTCTGATCGTCATTGAATCTATATTTATCAGGCCATTACATTATATCATCCTATTTCTGTTTCCAGGTTATTTCCAGGTTCTACCTCCCATTTTCTTACAGGTACATATACCAAAAGAAGGCTATCCTAACATATATATGTCTCTCTAATAAAAAGACATAAGAAAGGACATGGTGTGCACACTGGAGTTTACTCTGGTAAAGGCTATGCATGATAACTCTGCTCTGTAAGGCCAGTTCTGTTCATGCTTTAGTCCCATGAGAATGCCAGCCTACTCGAGGGTCCTCCCAGAGCCTGACCTGGGTCCCTATTATGAAGACCCAGTGTGAATCCGTCTCCTTAATACCTTAGATCTAATTATTCCTTACTAGCATTATATGCAATGATAAATGTTCAAAACTGCTTCGAGTTTAGAAATATATTTTTCACTTTTAGTGAAATACCACATTTATGGTAAAAAACTATTGTTGGTGAGCATTTTGCTGAGAAGGGTAGTTGTGAAAGGGCTGTCCAACCCAAGGTTTCATTTGCCCTTCATATGTGTATGAACTTGAAAGAAAAAATGCTTGCTTTTATATCTGCTAAGATTAGCTACAAGTACTTGTGGTTAGCTTTGCTGAAATTCCTAATGATGCAAACAAAAATCACAAAGCACAGAGTTTTAGGTTTCAGAGGTGACTCACAAAGTTTAGCAATCCATCTTGGAAGTCTTAGCGGGCCTATTTTGGGCTGTTCTCCACACGTGGCAAGGCTGAAGAATCCCAGGTGTTCCTGCTGAGAGCAAAGCGAGAGCACTGAGGATTGCCCTGAGAAGCAAGAACATACTCATTAAAATAGGTTTCTGGTGGGAGGTGACTGTGACTGGCAGTTCTGTGCTTCTCCTTGTGGTGACCCCTTTCCTTGTTAGAGAGAGGGTCTGGTGTCCAATGTGTCTGGGTTTAATGAGTTTCAGTTTACTGGGGACCTAAAGGAGGAAAACAAGTGTCTACCTCGTGAACCAAGAACAGTATATTGTTTATTTTGTGGATACTGCACAGTTTGAATAATGTAAAATTTTTTCTCTTATGAAATCTTTCTAGGCCTCAAAAGTCTGAAATGGCAAGTGTGAATATAGGAAACCTGGAGCTGTGACAAAAATGGACATCATGTTGGCTGGATTATTCTCTTAACATAAAATCACTAAACTCTTAGAAATGATTTTTTGAGATCATTTTACAAGATCAGCAGACATTCATCTATCTCAGATGGAGATGGAATAAAATTAGAGAAAGTCTTTTCATAGGTCCACAGACATAGGATGGTTAATCAGGTGAATAATAAACTAGGGAATTAGGCCACTACATGGACTGTTTTAATATGTCAGATATTTATCAACAGCAAGAATACTTTGTCTTGCAGGACATAGTTTAGAGAAATGGCAAACAAATGTGTATCTTGGTGAAATAAAAAATGAGAAATTGTATATAACACAATTGTGAATAGAAAAATGGCAATTTACATGTGTCCAGAGAATATAATTTTATATGAAATATAAAGGCTATGATGTAGTATAAGAAAATGCACGACAACTACAGCAGTGTCAAACTCCTCAAGAAACACAAAGTATGTATCAGAAGCCAAGCTAAGCATTAACTTGGCATGAAGTGTCATGAGAAAAGATTCTTTCTTTGCCATGATACTCTGAAAGACTTTTCCATCACTCGAAAGTGCTTTTTTTTTTGTCCTGCCAGTATTCTAGAAATAAATTTGAATGTATTTAAGGGCATGAACAACTTTTCTACTATTATTAGCATAACAATCAACTGCAAAAGAAAAGTGTACTTTCCAAAGTACATCTCTATGTAATCAATTATAGAATCTCTATAGAATCAATTATATACAACTACTTCATGATATAAACACATTCTCCTGTTCATATGAAAGGTCTAAATCTTTGGAATTTTAATATAAATACTTAACAACCTATTACACTATGGATTTTGTAACTGTGGTCCAGTCACTTAATTTTCCTTTGCTTTGATTTACCAACTGAAAACTTAGAATTGTGATATAGTTCTACCCTCTTATCATAAGTTAAACTGAGCCCAAGTATACTATTTTTATGTGGTTGTAATAAATGTGTTATATAAAGGTATGAATACCATTTTAAGATGTTTAATTATTATAATTGAAAAAACTGCACAATTGTCCACATAGATGAAATGAAAGCATCTAATCTAAATCATCACTGAGCATATCAGGTTGGCAGAGGAAGAAACTGATACAAGATATTTTACTGACCACTTCCTTTGTGCCGACCAAGCACTTACATGCACAATCTCACTTGACTGTCATGGCACTTTGCAGTAAATATGACTAACTACTTTAGAAGCAGGAAAACTGGAACTCGTGGAAGCCATGTACATTGCCCAAATTCATCCAAGAGGGAAGTGAGAGAGACCTGGATTTTAACCACAGCTGTAGTCCTTTATTGCACCACTCTGTGACTGCCAAACTCAGGCTCTCTCTTCATGCAACCAACACATTACAACACTCCATAAAGTCCTGTCTCAAACCATAAATGGAATCCTATAGTAGTTAAAGTCAACACCCACTGTCTGAGATCTTATTCCATTCCAAAATTGACAACGAAATGAATGCCCCTTTGTCATCCAAATAAAAATAAACATAGGAGAATCTGTCCATATAAGCTAGTAGATGGGAGAAATGGAAACATTGTCTGAAGCTATTCTTAATTGTATGGGTTTAATAAAAAGATGCATTTTCCTTGCATATGATCAAATGTTTCCCATGCAATCCATGACAACTTTAAATAGAACATTTAGGCAAATATTCATTTACTACCTCAAGGAAAAAAATGTAATCATGCATTATTTGGAAGAGTCTTTCACCTTTGGAGTTATAACAGATATTTTTTCACCTCTTCCAAACTGGAAAAAGTTACGATGGTTTAGGAAAATGGCATATTACATGCAGAAGTATTATCAATTATCAGGGTGAAATTAGTAAAATGAATAAGCCACTCACTGACCTCATAGGTATTTAGTACATTTTTAACCTGTCTAAATATTTTAATTATGGCAATTTTCCATTACAGTTATTTTTAAAGGAAATATATAAGATTAATTTTTAGAAAAAGCTAAACAAATATATTCTACATATAGGGGAGAATGATATAGACTGGTTATTTTTCACTATTGATTTCTAAAGGAAGAATGTATGTTTTTATTTATGGGACAGCAAAAAAGAAATTTTAAAACTTCTAAGTACTATAAATTAGTATGGTTTCAGTGAGGAAAAAATAATTTTTTAAAAAATATATCACATTTAAATGTTTGAGCTTCTTAAAACAGGCTAACTCAATTTTGATTTTCTAAAATACATACATTTTTATAATGACACATATTATGAACAGTGAGTTCAACTGACCTTTGAAAGTCTTAGGAGAACTTCCAGTTAAGATAACAATGTAGACAGACATAACTCACCTCTTTATACAACCACATCAAAATTACAACTAAAATATAGAACAACCATCACTCAGAACCATCAGAAATCAAGTTGAATGGAAGTCTGATGACTACAGAATAAAAGAAACTGCATCCATCCAGACTAGTAGGAGGGGCACAGATGAGAAACGGGATGATCCCTACCTTATGTGGTAGACAAAACTTTGGAAGGGATATCTCAGGAGTGAGGAGTCCCAGCCCCACACCAGGCCTTCCAGCCCAGGGTTCCAGTGCCAAGAATATAAGTCTTTGCAACTTCTGGCTGTAAAACCCAGAGGGGATTGAGTCAGTGGAGGAGGCTTCTGGAGTCCCAGGCAGTTCCTCTTAAAGAACCCACACATGGACTCACTTACCCAGACTCACTCCCTCTGAGCTCCAGTATAGGGTAGCAGCTTGAAAGTCACCAGTGGCATACTGGGAGAAACTGAAGTATCTGGCATCAAGGTGAGCAGAGGCTATTGTCCATTATTTAAATGCTCCCTTAACGGAGCCGGCAAGCTGGTACCAGATCTGAGACTCCCTCGACCTAGCTAACACTGTTTGACCCACCTAGAAGTCCCCCAGAGACTCTGCCCCAACCAACTTACAGACCACATGAATGGCTGGTCTTGGCTCATACTGAACAGCTTCCTAAGTCCTCTCAAACAAGCAACAGCTGGCCTCAGTGAGCCCCAGGCCCAGCACTAGCAGCCAGCCTGGATTCAAAGCTTGGCTTTACCTGGGAATCTCCAAGCCCAGCACAAGTAGCAGCCATCTTGGATTGCTTTACAGCTCAGGCTGAGTGGCCCTGGGCAAAACATAGGTGGGGACTGACCCTGGCCTGCACCACCCAGGAAACCCCAGAGCCAGTGCACCCAATGAACAGTTACAGAATACATCAGAGCACTGTCACCCTGCCCCTGCACTGCTGACCCTCCAAGGAGGGCAGAAGTTGGTGGTCAGTGGTCACAGCCAATTCTTACAGCTGACTGGCCTGGGGAAATCCCTCCCATTATAGCAAACAAGGCTTAGCTATAAGAGGAGGGTGTACTCAGCCCACAGGAAGGACACATCTCAAGCACCCAGCTTGGGTGGTAGGGGAAGCTATGTCACTGGATCCTATAGGACACCTACTACATTAGACCATGCTACCAAGACACAGAGTCAAAGCAGCTCTACCTAACTCATAGAATCAAACACAGAGAGGCTGCCAAATGAGGAGGCAAAGAAACATGGCCCAAATGCAAGGACAGATCAAAACTCCAGAAAAAGAGCTAAACAAAATGGGGATAAGCAATCTATCAGCTGTAGAGTTCAAAACACTGGTTATAATGATAGTCAAGGAACTTAAAAAAGATCCAATCATAAATGAAAGGATACACTAATTGAAATAAAGAACAATTAACAAGGAAACAACAGTAAAATGGATGAAGCCGATAATCAAATAAATGATTTGGAACATAAGGAAGAAAAAAACCTCCCAACAAATTATAGCGAGAAGAAAAAAGAATCGAAAACATTGAGGATAGTATAAACAGCCTCTGGGACAACTTCAAGAGGTTCAACATTCACATCATAGAGGTGCCAGAAGAAGAGAAAGATCAGGTAATTGGAAATCTATTTGAAAAAAGACTGAAAGAAACTTCCCTAATTTGGTGAAGGAAATAGACATGCAAGTCTAGGGATAACAAGAGTTTCAAACAAGATGGATGCAAAGAGGCTCACTCCAAGGTACATCATAATTAAAGTGTGAAAGGTTAAAGATAAAGAGAGAATCTTAAAAGCAGCAATAGGAAAGAAGTTAGTTACCTACAGGGGCATTCCCATAAGACTGTCAAAAGAAACTTTGCAGGCAAGAAGGGATCAGCAAGAAATATTCAAAGTCATGAAAAGCAGGGACCTACACCCAAGACTGCTGTACCCAGCAAAGCTATCATTTAGAATCTAAGGGCAGATAAAGAACTTCCCAGACAAGAAAAAAACTAAAGGAGTTCATCACCACCAAAACATTATTATATGAAATGTTAAGATTTAACACTTATTTAAGAAAAAGAACAAGGTCATTTTTATGAATAATAAAATGGCAAAATACAGGAAGGAAGGAAGGAAGGAAGGAAGGAAGGAAGGAAGGAAGGAAGGAAGGGAGGGAGGGAGGAAGGGAGAGAGGAGAAGGGAGGGAGGAGAAGGGAGGGAGGGAGGAGAAGGGAGGGAGGGAAGGAAGGGAAGGAAGGGAAGGAAGGGAAGGAAGGGAAAGGGGGAGAAAGAAAGTCTTAGAAGAGTACAAAAATGGAGAGCAACTTAAACACCAGGGATGAAAGATAATTAGTCAGAAAGAACTACTTTATTTAAAAGCTTCATTCAAATGAGGATCTTTGTGTAATGTAAATGAACTTCTTTTATTAGAAGTAGACATTTATCATTTTTTTGAACACTTTATCCCCAGGAGGTACAATTTTCCCAGTGCTAAGCTGTAAATGCACAAAAGTGCATAACTGTTTTTTCTTGGGCAGGGGGGTGGGGGGAGGGCGGGGAACCAATGTATTCAATTCATATATTTTATTATTTTGTGAAAACACTGAAACAGGAAGAAAAAGTACATCAACTAATGTTTCACTCTACATAAAACTTCACAAGGAACTATTTTCCAGCCTGCCAGATGTTTTCCTCCTTTATTGTAAGTTACCAGCAGTGATACATCAAGGATATCAAGGATTCACAAATGTATTGTTTCTTGCTACCTTGTCTATAAGCATCTTATTCATTTGCAATATATATATATATGTGTGTGTGTATTCAAGTTTGTATTGTACTTAGTATAATTGAAAAGTTGCTCTAAAAGATACATGGCTTTTCCATTAAGCTAATTTGTTTCTCCGTTCCACATCAGCTTATAACTGACAGCCAAACAAATTGAAAAGATTTGCTTGTTTGCTTTCATAAGAAAATATCACTTAAAATTAACTTGTTAATGTTAAACCAGTCCTATAATTTTCCAGTTCTTTTTTAGTAACTCCCGAATAACTTCCAGGAAAAAGGGAAGCGTTGAGAGCATATGGGAGAACAAAAGGGAACTATCCCAGCAGAAATCTCATGATCACCGTGCTGCTCCGTGGCTCAGGGCAGGGGAGTTAGAGGTGGAAACACATATATACATACATGTGCACACACAGGCACTCACGTAAAAACACGGATGCACAGAATATACCATACAGCAGATTCCTCTAGTGTTATTTGGAATTTCTTTAGCAAACACCACACCACATCAAAATGTGGCCAAACCAGATATCTTCAGAAGAGAAGCAAAAATTCAGACCAACATCTTTCCTGAAGGAAGCCCAGGATCTGAGGTGAGCCGCAGTTCTGGTGTCAGATCAATGAAGATTCTCTTGCCCATTCCTACCAAGAGTATATGTCCACTGCTCCTTCTCAAAGTGAGGCTAGTAACAGTCCCAAGCCTTCACTTTGGTTTAACACAATACCTATTGTATTGACACTAAATGCTTGAGACTTGCTGGGGCAGGACACAGTATTATGGACTATTATTGGTGGCATTAAAAGCTCAGGAAATCAGTAGACAGAGAACAGGTCAGTCAATATTTTCCTCAATACAATCTTGCTGTCTTGATCAAAACAATAAATATTGAAAGATATGACCAATGTTAAGTTAAAACTAGGGTAAAATCCATATCTTCTTAAATGAACGAAGAGAAAACTTGTGACAAAACTTACTCAATACTCCTAATTGCTTTTCTTTTACTCTGGCTCACTCTAGGAGGTTTTGATGCTATCTTAATTATCACTACTCTGTTATGCATTTTAATTAATGTTTTAAGTTTTGTACTTTTATCCTGGGGCAATTTTATACAGCAAACTATTTTTAACAAATAATAACAGTTAGCCCAGCAGTTCTTCAGCTCAGGCAGCTGCACAGGTGTAATCAAGCATCTGGCATGCTGCCATTCACCCTACGGCATGCTGAGAACACTTGTTATGATGTGTAGTCAGGACCAGCATCTTGGTGGATGTGGGTGACACAATTGTCTGCCTGAGACTATTCCCTTCATGTCTATATGGCACCGGTCACCAAAAGTTTCCAGAGGACTTCCCATGATATGAAGCTATTGAGTAATGAAGGGGAGGTTGAGATCACAGCTCCATTCTAGACCAGAGGCCAGAATGAAAGTGAGCTTCAGTGAGGTGCTTTTTGAGTAACTCCTGGCACGAAGTAGATGTGAAGTGTTCGATTTAGCTTCAATCAACTTGATACGGGGAGAAGGGAAGGTGGAGAGGTGGTAGAGAGCTGGGGTTTAAAATGCTATGTACTTAAGTACTCATATTATTAAACACTCTGTTATTTAATGAATAGTCAATTGTGTACCTGATCATAATCTCTGTAAATTGTACAGCCTAACTGCATTTCTGATCCTTCTTCTTGCAAATTTATTTCTAATTACATGTATTTTGTAATTTCCTACCATGGGAACTTTTCCTACCATAGAAGCTGAGTTCCACATGCTAATGAGGAAACAAAGAAAATTTGAGAATTTCAAGTGAAATGAAAATCTTTTCAGGCCAGTAACTGACTTATCAGAGTCTGGCATGCATGTAGCTTATAATAAAAGTATCACTTCCAGTAAGATGTGTGGTACTCATCACTGACCTCAGACTTGATCTTTAAAGAATATCAAATATGACAAATGAACTTGGACAGAAATATATATAATGACTAGTTTGCTGACATCTACAGGTAAGGCAGAGAAAATTGTCAGTTCTCAAAAAAAATTAATTTGCATCTGGCCGTTTCCCTCAGGAGCTGCCTGGGGGGCTGTTCCCTGTACGGTAGGAAGCCTGCAGGATGAGCCCTGCAGCCATGCCTGGGACCCTGGGCCATCTGTCTGGAGCCAAGACAGTAGGCCAGACGAGTCTGCTCTTAAGTTGTTAAAATGCTCTGTTTGTAACCAGTGAGATAAATATTTACTTCCTTTAACCTTTACTTATGTGAGATGATTTTATTCCAAGGGTGGAAAAAAATCTGCTTTGCAGAAAAAGAAATTTTCTGTTGGATGCCCAGAATTCAACATTTAAAAAAACCCCTACAATCTCTATATAATGAACATCTCATCTGTTATTAAATTAGAGGATTAGTACTGCTTAACCTTCTTTTCCCGCTTTTCAGGAGTGTTTACGGAAGGCCAGTCACTAGCCTTAATGTCTGTAAAATAGTATCACAAACAAATCCAGTAAGTGAGGGACATGAGCTGGTACAAAACTCCAAATGGAGAATTAATAACTTGTTAAGGGTAATTAATGACATCCACTTCATTTAAATATGTTCAAAGTCTTGGAAAAGACTCATTCCAAGTTTCCTCACAAACACAAATCCAAAATATGAAGTTGTATTTGATGTTCGATGTCTGCAGCCCAGACTCTAGTTTAAACATGTATAAGAATGATAGGGCTATGGAGTTATTAACTGCACAAAAGGAAATGTTTTAGAAAATGTAACTGAGCTAAAATGTCATACATTTTTTTCAGTTTGAATAGTTTGGCATTGAATGAAGGCCCTTCCTGATCACCATTTCATGACCAATTTACATGTGATTAAATTGATCGATCAGACAGTTTTCAGCATTCATTTTCTGGCTTGGGAACAGGAGTAATTCTTTCTTCTCTTCCACTGAAACCAGGATATTCAAAGTAGTCAGTGAAACAGAAGCACTGGCATTGAGATGGTTAGAAATACAGCATCACAGGCTCCACCCCAGAGGTGCCTAATGAGAAAGTACATTTTAACAAGCACTGTAGGTGATTCGTGTGCACACTGCAGTGTGAGCGGCACTGGTCTAAAACACAGGTACACGTGTTTCTTAGAAAAGAGTAATGGGTTTTAAATTTTTCAGTTAATTATTAATATTAAGCTCAAATGATTTTTTTAAATTCTAAATGTTAAACCTTTAATATTTAAGTCAATTAAGTATAAGGAGTAAAACAGGTTTTTAAAGTGATCCTAATTTTTTTGTAGACATCCCTTCCGTACATTTAGAGGTTCATTATAACAGTCTCAAACAATGTATAACAAGCAAATCACAAGTTGCAGAATAAAATAACTCTTGATGCCAAACAACAGCAATAGCTAGTGTCATCTGATATAATATTTTAAATGGGCAGAATTTATTATTTTACCGTCATTTGTCAAACAGTACTTTGTGCCTTGTAGAAAGTATTTTCAGAATTTATGACAACAGAATTATGCTGTAAGTCCCCCAGCAAAATTGTAAAAAGCTTTGTTCAAAACAAGAGTAACCTGTGCTGCATTGTGACTGTCTTTCTGGAAGTCCAAAACAAAACTGAGGGTTTACTAAGTTTTTACAAAAGAAGTATCTGCTTTATTTACTCTAGTCTGCCTTCACTTGCCGAAACAAACTACCGGTAAACCGGTAAAACTCCTAATGGATAATATGCTTCTATTTTGCTATTTTCAAACCTATTATTGTATTTTCAGATCTCTTTGGCTCATGTTCATATTCCAATTACATATTTCAACTTAAATTTAAATATTTTAATCCGTCATCTTCAAGTTTTTAAAAATAAGTTAGTTTGGGGAAAAAAAACCTTAAAGACAGTAGTGTTCGGAGGAGAAAGGAACAATGCTGATTTATTCCTTGTTCCCAATTTTTTGAATTCCTCGAATGTTTAACAATAAAGAATTTATGATTCTTAATGAAAAAACTTTTATTTTAAAAAGAACAAAAAAATTACAGCTCAGGGTAAGACTACAAAATAATTACATATTAAAATAGAATGAGCATCTCTGATAAGGATTCTTCTCATCTGCAAATTTTCCATATCAAATATTTTGATTCTAGAAATGCTAAATGAGTCAGTTAATCAGAGGGAAACTGCCTCATGTAGTTAAAATGTTTAAGCACTCATGTAAAGTTTAACCAGCAGTGGTATAAAATGCCTAATTGTCTGTTCCTCTTCTTGACTTTATACATTTATGTCCTTATGACAGGATAGAGAAAATTCAAAAGGGGAGCAGTATAACCACTTGCAGTGATAATCACATGTGAGTATATGAGGATCTTTTTTAAAAAAGCAAGCATAGTTTTGATTATAGTTCTCCCTACTCAAAAACCTCCAACTGCTCACCATTTCCTATTGAATAAATTCTCAACTCTGAAGGAGCTACAAAGTCTTCCATGCTTTGTCCCAGACTATTCCACCAGTTATCTCCCACTTCTCGCTGCTCTTCTCTTTAATATATTATAATATATTCCATGTTCTACAATCTGAGTTTTCCCATTCCATACTTTGTTCACACTGTTTCTGTTGACTAAGTTATCCTCTCTCCAACACCACTTCATCCCACCATAATCTCAAACTGCCTGGAAAAAATCCTACTCTGTCAGTCAGGATACTTTTAGTTTCCTGTAATAGAATACTTAACTGTGCCTTAAACAACACAGACATTTATTACCTTACATAGCAAAATGTTCTGAGATAAAGTCATGTGCTTTCTATCATTCTGCTTTGCAATCTTCAGCATGTTGGCCATTTTCTTCAGGCTGGGTTCCTTATAGACACAAAATAGTTGCCACTGCTCTGGGCATCACATCCTCCTACATCTATATGAAAAGGGAAAGGGAGGGGAGTTCCCCTCATATGCCTTTTTTTTAAGGGAAGAAAAATCTTTTCCAGCATCCTCTCTTCTAAGGTGCTAATTGAGAAGAACCATTCACTCCCATTCTCTAGCTTCAAAGAAGGCTGGAAATGTAAGGCTCTAACATGGAAGATGGGCTGTACTATCTGGGAGGAGAATGGAGGAATGACGATGACTATAATGTAAGCATCCAACAGGACCTCTAGACTTCCAGCCCTCCAAAGCCCAGATCCAATGACTTGTACTCCATGAAGCCTTTACTGAGCCATCCAGAAAAAGTTCATCTTTCCTTTGGTTATGTGCATACTGTGTACCTTTTGTATCCACACTTTTGTATTATAGTTACCTGTATGCTTGCTTAATTTTAACTATAGGAATTCATAGACTCTATCTTATTCATCTTTTATTCTTCATATCCTCTGATACAGTCCTTGGCCCTTAGAAAGTTTTGAATAAATATTTCCTGAACTGAAAACCTCACTAATTTGAACCAGTTAGATGATTTATTTTAGCTACAGGAAGAAAAAGACACAACCCAAGAGGAAACTCAGGGTTTTCACCATATTCACAAAAAAATACAAACTCTGCTTTTCAATAAGCATACTGCATGGATAAGAATCAGAAACAAAATTAAAATTATAGAGAAGCTGAGTTTACCCCTCTATTGGCCTCTGTCCCTCCCCAATTAGCATCCTGACAAATGTGCTATTTTCTCAAGACTGGTCCACTTGCTACTGAATGAAGTAAGACTCCCAAGGACTCATCCTAAAGGGATCACAGAATGAAGCCAACTTACACCAAAAGGATTAGTGATGCCTACTAGGGATGACGAAACAATGAGTTGGAAGCATCCTGTGTTGCTGAGGATTTTGTAGAACAAGGCTACCATACCACTTTTTTCTGGACTTCAAATCTGCAAACTTAAGAGACAGAAATAAATTTACCTTTACTGAATTTTCTGCTGAACCTAATCCAAATTAATGCACTTGGTCTTCCCCAGAGATGATAGTCCTTGCAAAGCCTTTGGAGCTGGTGAGGGAGTCCAGGAGCCATTGCCAGGAGGAAAGTCCTTTGGAGTCAAGCCTCAGTCCAGGTTGGCACCCAACTCGAAGAGTGGCCAAAACTAGTTTCATCTAGACAAGTAATAGTGACTCTGCACTTGATTCAGTTGGCAAAATTCTGGCTGCATATTGAGTTTCTCAAGCAAAACAAAGGATGGTAACAAATTGTCGAATATTCTAAACATCAACACTGCGAATTGTTTTTAGTTAAATGCCATTTTTTTCTATCTCAGAAATGACAGGATTGAGTCAAGTCTTCCCAACGCCAAAGTAACTCTCCTCCATGCAAGGTACATGGATAACTCTGAGTTAATGGTTATTTGCTTTTGGTTTATATTGCTACAGCTTTTAACAAAGAAACAAAGACCATCAAACTAACACTATGGCAACCTGCACAAGCAGAACAGTTAAGTGCAGGGGAAGAAAAGTCAAGTCAATCTAAAAATGCATTTTGTATTTTATTCAAAAGGTTAAGTTAAATGGAAAAATTGTTTCTTGGGACTGAGCACAGATTTTGTTGTATGACCAGTAAAGTCAGTTAAAATAATAATAAGCTGGTTCATACATAAAAATGCAGGTTATTTGAAAAGCATCCTAATTACAGTGCACATCAGAGACAGTTTAAGTAGGTGGCAGAGGAATCCCTACAGCTGGGCCTCAGGAAGGACACTGGGATTAATACCCCGGCAGATGTACAGGAGCATGAGTGCTCCTTCTCCACCAAGAGGGCAACTGTCCAGCCAAGATTAAGCTGAAATGACATGACAAACTATTCTAAACTCTAATGAAAAGAACTTCACACCCATCTGATGTATGTTATACATGCAGACCTCAGATTGGATCAGTGAGGTCAAAACGTTCATGGCTTGAAATGTCTGATTTATCTACATTGGTCTCATATTGGTCTTGATGTTTAA
Organism: Phyllostomus hastatus; assembly: GCF_019186645.2. Taxonomy (NCBI): domain Eukaryota; kingdom Metazoa; phylum Chordata; class Mammalia; order Chiroptera; family Phyllostomidae; genus Phyllostomus; species Phyllostomus hastatus. The sequence goes on along the minus strand of NW_025333872.1, from coordinate 36,521,655 downwards.
AACTAAGTTTCACTTTTTGGAAAGCATTTCCCAAAAATGGATATAGTCAATAGCATAAAACTGATCACTTAAAGTCACAAAAGCAATCTAAAAACCCACCTAGATATTGAAAGTAAAATAGCATTACTACTCTTTTAGAGAAAATGCTTCCTTTTTAAGCTATTGTGATTTTTCTGTTTGTTTTGGATTTGCAAATTGAATTCTCATGGTGCTGTTTTCCAAACATAATGTCTTTTTTCTGGACTTTATATTATTTTATTACCATTTCTTCATATGTATTAAATATTACTGAAATGTGGTAATTTTCTGTTTACAATTTAACATCAAGAAATGAAAAACTAGCCCTGGTCGGTGTAGCCCAGTTGGTTGGAGCATCATCCTGTAATCTCAAGGTTGTGGGCTTGATTCCCTAGGGAGCATGCCTAGGTTGTGGGTTCAATCCCCATTCTGGGTGCCTAGGGGAAGCCACCAGTCAATGCTTCTCTCTCACATTGATGTTTTTCTCTCTCCCTTCCTCCCCCCTTCCTCTCCCTCTAAGAGCAATGAAAAAATGTCTTTGGGTAAGGATAAAAAGAGAAAAGCTAAAGACTTTGAAATTCAACAATTTGGGTCACTTATCCCATGATCCCATACACCACACTTGTTAAAGAGAAACCAGTTACACATGTTTCTAACTTCTCTGAGAAAATATACCATTGTGGTTATTATGGTACATGTGAGAAGCAATAAGGCACAGTGGTTAACACGTGGATTCTGGAGCCAGATTCAAGTTCTAAGATTCTGGGTTCTGATCCTAACTCTACTACTTACTAGTTGTGTGGACTTGGGCAGGTTATTTTACCTCCAAAGTGCTTCAGTTTCCTTATCTATGTATAGCCTCTACCACATTGCCCCATTAAGAGGAAAAATTATTTAATATCAATAAAGCACTAAAAATGATACCTAGGGCATATAAATATAAGGAATTATGAAATATGTCACTTAATAAGCAAAAAGCACTTCCTTAAGTAATATAAATGTCTCTGTAGTATATATTATAAAAGTCATTAAAAACTATCCTACCTATATAGGATCAATTTACTGTAAGAACTATTAGAACATAATACCACCCAACATTTAACTTCATTAGCCAGTATTAAATTAGTAAGATTGTAGATTTGTTCAAGCATTTTCTCTGGCAAATTCATTTCTCATTAGAACATGTATCAAAGGAAGTAAGAGAGAAGAAGGGATAGAGTAGGGAATGATCAGGCGGTTAGACACAACTCCTCTCCTCCACTCATTCATTCAGAGGTCATTGCCAACTGCCCTAAGACCTGACTTGCTAAATAATGGCAACATCTTGCCCTGGCCAGTGTGGCTCAGTTGGTTGAGTGTCATCTCGCAAATCAATTTAATTCTTGATCAGGGCACATGCCCAGGTTGTGGGTTTGGTCCCCAGTTGGGGCATGTGCAGGAGGCAGCCAATTGATGTTTCTCTCCTTCTCTTTTTTCCTCCCTTCTCCTCTGTCTGGAATCAATAAAAGAAAAAAAAATAAATAATGACAGCATCTTTAGACTCTACCAAGAAAATGTTTTTTTTAATTTGTGAGTTAAAAACCACTATAAAGGACCATCTTAAACTGCTGAAATAGTCACTTGTCTCCTGTCTCTCCCTTCATCACTGCCAGGTTAGCCTTGCAAGGTCAATTTCTTTGGGCTAAAAAACTATGGATATTTCTTGCCTCACAGATACTCAAAATATAAATCAAGGTCACACATGTCTGCCCATACAAATACCAACATAAAAAACCTCGGGACACTTCTTATCCCCTTCAGAGTTCCAGACATTATTGATGGTAACCATGCTATGCATTTCACTTCTCAAAATACACATGACAGACTCAAGAACAAGGCATTCAATGGAACTTTCACCTCCCTTTATGGATGTATTCTGTAAGCCTCATGGAGAGCTGACTTAAACAAGTTCAAAATCAATGCAGTAAACATAGCATATTTCAGTCACCAATCAAATGTCAATGGTGAATTATAATTGAATTTGACTCCATTTGTGATGTCTGAGTACTGAGAGCTTTCAAGCACCATCCCCCCACCTCCCACTTTTTGTCCCACATCAGAGCAAGGCCATAAGAAGGCCCATAAGCTTCATCGCTTGGCACATGCTTCATAGTTAAAACCACAAAAACCCTAACCCTCATTCTGGCCCCACCCCTTATTCACACACACACACAAAACATAGCCAGACCCTACTCTCCCAGATAATCCCGTAACAGGAGTAATAAACCTTTTTGTCTTCTCTTTAATACATGTGTGGTATCATGAGTCTGGGGTGTTGGTCTCATACTCAAAGGGACACTTGCATCTAGGCATGTCATGTCCCTGCTCCTAAATCTCCAACAGCTCCCCACCATCCACTGAATTAAATAGAAACTATTTACCACAGCTACAGATTCATCTTTCTAGTCCACTCTCCACTATTCTCCTTTACAGACATAATGCTTCAAATGTTACTGTTCCCAGAACATCCTCTTTGCTTAGGCAGTTCCCTCTGTTCTGAGTTCTTTCTTGTACCCACCATCTCTATTTACCTCTTCTTCAAGATCATCTTAAAAGCTACCTCCTCCATGAACTTGTTTTCTGCATCTCCCAACCAAACTCTTTCCCTGCTTTGAACCCCATATCATACTATTTGAATTTCTGGTAGTGTTTTATCATGTTCTACTCTAGAAGAAAGTCATTAACATCTCACTGCTCTTACAGCTCAGAGTTTGAGAGCATGGATCCTGGAAATAGACAAAAAAATTTAAAAATCCCACACTGGATTCTGGCTACCTAGTTGTCCTTGAGCAGATCACCTGTCCTAAGTCTCAACCTCCTCTTCAAATGAGAGAAAATAAGATCTTAACACATGAAGGGATTTTTGCCTGGTGCCTGACTCATACTAAGCACTCTATAAAATGTTAGCTGTTAACATTACTTGTTCTATTGGATCAGAAACAATTTTTATGTCAGAAACTCATTTTTTTCATCTATCTTCCCAACCCCCTTCCCATCTGGCAACCATCAAAATACTCTCTGTATCTATGAGTTCAGAAACTTATTTTTTTAATCTAGTGCAACAACAGTGTCTTGTACATAAAAAACATGTAATAAATATCAATTGAATGAACCAAATAAATGGTTTATAGGACTTCACTAAAATTTGGAAGCAAATTAACAGTAAGATTAGCACAATTAAATCACAGATATGAACTCAGAATTAGTTCTAAGTACACACAGAAAAATCATCTAAAAAGAGTAGAATCCAGGTCAAGGCATAGTGTCTTGAAAACTACTTGCTAACTTATAACTAGGTAATCTCCCTGCCTCTCTCCCTGTCCTCTCTCCCCACTTTCTCTCTCTCCTAACTGGGATATGAGTTTAGCTATTCTCTAATTTTGTTATTTTAACAAAGAGTAGACATTTGTGAATTAAAAAGTGACAGATTAATTAGCAACTTAATGTTTCTTTCTGTTAAAAATCCTGTCCTTGACATGAGTCTTCCTAAACTATATAGTGAATTATGATTTACATTTAATATTCCTACTGTAACTATACACCAAAAATATTTTTTAGAGGTTATGAAAAAGAGATTATACCCTCTGATGCAGTAATTCTCCTTCAAGGACCTACTTTAAGGGAAAAATGGGAGCTATAAAAACACACGTAGGTATAATGCTCTTTAGAACATTAGTTAAGTTTGAAACATCCTCATGTGTAAAAAATATACGATTGTCTCCAACACTTGAAAACCAGATATTAAAATATTTTTCAATGATAGTGGGGAATGTTCACAACTTTGTAAGTGAAAAGGCAAGATATAATGTTATATAAACAGAAGGCAGTTTATCTCAATATTAATGCACCTTTTCCTTAGTGATAGGATTATTCATGGTGCCCCCTGCCCCTTGTATTTTTAAATACTCCACAAGAAACATAAGTTAATGTAAAAATGTGTCTTTCAAGAGTTTATAGGCATGAGTTTGCCATGATCTGTAAGAATAACCACAAAATGTGTCTAATCGAAAGATGAAGTTTTCTTTGAAAACAATTTACTGTGTTGTAAAACTGAAACTGTTTCACACAGAACAATGTATATTTGTACACTGTTAATATTTCAATCAGTCTAATTCTCTTGTGTGCAAGAAGTCACCTTGAAATGCTATGTATCACAGTTCTCTTGGGGGGAAGAATACAAAAAGGAGTAGAAATAGGACTGTGCAGGGAAAGTGGAGTCAGGAAATCTATAAACTTCCATTTTAGAAATAAGCCTATCTTGATAGCATCCTTGGGTTCTTTAAAACATGTTATTAAATATTTACTTTTCACAAAAAGTAAAACTGGTCTTAAGCCTTTGCTTCCTTAAAATAAATTGTGTCCTTACATTAACCAAATTAAACTGTGAACCACAAACAGCTCCCATGGTCACAAAATGTCAGCTAAACATAAACCGCATTTGTTTTTTGTGTATAAGTTTGCAATATAGTAATCATGACCTGTGTCTTAAACCTCATTTCCAGTAGTAAAGCAAACCTAATTAATTTCCCATGTAATACATTCAGAGGCACCCATGATGTTTTTTTCCCCTCAAACTTCACATAAATGAAAAGCCTTGTGATCTGTGGCTCACATACTACAGCATGAGAACAGAGGGACTCTCATCTCCAAGCCTGCATATGTGGGTGGCAAACTGGCATCTCAGCAGCAGTGCTGCCAAGGTTTGGCCAGTCCCTCCACTGGTTTTCCAGGGTGATAAAGGATTTACATTGATTTAAATTCCCTGTTTGGTCTAGGCCCTCCGAGGATGGGTGGCTCACAAGCACCTGGAGTGGGCGTGGGTGTGGAGAGCAGACCAGAGTATGCAAAGCTGCCTGTCTCACCTGGTAACTGAATGACTGTGGCAATGAACTTGGTCTCATTTGTTTAGTGTTCCCACCAGCTGAGCTAACTCATCTTAAAAGATAAAATTTACACAAGTTAGCACAGCCTCCCAGAATTTTATTTTTCTTTTTAAAAGAGTTACCAACATTAAATGTCAAAAATGTTCCCTATTATGGACTCAGAGAAGCTTTATAATAAAAAGACTGCCATGACAAAATTATCCCAAACATATATAAGCATATCAGGAATCTGAAACATAGTAATTTTTACAAATTAGAAGTGAAATTTAGAGCAAACTGAAATAGTGAATGTTTTAAGTGCAAAACAAAAAAAACATAAAACGAATTCAGAGCAATTGCCATTTTTTATTAGCCTGGGGTATTTCACAGGGCTAAGAGCAGGTAGTAACACTGTCACCATCACGTGGCAAAAGGAGCACTAGAAGGGGAGCCTGGAACTGCGGTCTAACCCTGGTGTCAGGTAACACGACGCTACTGGTCAGCACTTCCAGTTTCTTTATCTGTAGAATGAGAAACTGGGTTAAAGAAACTGCCAGTTTCTTTATCTGTAGAATGAGAAACTGGGCTTGGCACAGCTGAGAGTCCTTCCAATTCTGCAATGCTAAGAATTCTTATTCTTGTCAAAATGATATAAATCATGTTAAATATTTTTTAAAATCTAGTTATTTTTAACCCATGACAAAGTAGAGCTGCTAAAATATCTTAAGATAAAACACAAAATAAAACCAGCCTGTAATTTTAAATCAAATATTTCTGAAAACAAGACAGAAAAATAACTGTATGAAACGTTCTCAAAGAGCTGTTTTGGGATTTTGTTTTGTTTTTTTCCCATCTACAAGGAGGCAGTATCTCTGGACAATAAGGAATATATTTTCTTAAACGATTTCAAATTATATAGAAATATAATTTCCTCCCTTCCCTCCTTTATTGTGAAAAATCCTTGCAAAAGTGTAAAAGTGAAACCAGAATCCCCTCTACTAAATGTCCATCTTTACTTTAGGATGCTGCTCTCTGAAGGCTGGATGATTGAATACATGCGGGAGCAGGAAGAAAGCACGTACCAAACTGTTCTTAACCTTGTAAATCCTCATGGTGTCTCTTTTAGTGTAGGCTTCAGAGAAAAATCTAAATGGAAAGCAGAAATGATACCAAAGATTCCCAAACTAGAGCCGAAAAGCCTCTAATGTCCTCAAGAATGCTAAGCCCTGTGTTGGAATGTTAGGCCAAAAGGGACATAGTGAAACAGAAACACTTACAGTTCATTTGCACCTTTTCTTTTTACATCTGCTTTAATTAAAAAGACAGAAAATGAAGATGTAAGTTATTTCTACTTAAATATTGACGTGAGCATAATCCACTTTTGCTGCCAATCAAGACATTTTAAAAGAATTTACCATTTGTTACCCTGGCTGGTGTAGCTCAGTGGATTGAGCACGGGGCTGTGAACCAAAGGGCCGCAGGTTCAATTCCCAGTCAGGGCACATGCCTGGGTTGCGGACCAGGTCCCCAATGGAGGCCATGTGAGAAGCAGCCACACATTTATGTTTCTCTCTCTCTCTTTCTCCCTCCCTTCCCCTCTCTAAAAATTAAATAAATAAATAAATAAATAAATCTTTTAAAAAAAGAATTTACCATTTGTGATTTGCTCACTTATTTCAAAAAAGCTTTTCCCCACCTGAAAAAAATCTTGTCTATTATTGATAGTATGAATTTATGTAGCTCTTTTTCTCTCAAAAATTTTTTATCAAATGTGCTTCAAAGTCTACTTACTTTGTAAGAAAAAAAATATCAGCTATAAGGCACAAATGTCCCATACAGGTCGCCATAATCACACACGGTAGCAAAACTGATGATACATGCATGGGGTGGGCAAAAGTTGGTTTGCAGTTGTTCCTATGGAAAGACAAGCAGGTTATGGTTCTTACACTACCTTTATTCACTCAAAAGAATGTCACAATGCAACTGTAAACCTACTTTTGCCAACCCCTGTATTAATGCTACAAACCAAGGGTTACATTGTAAGGGGGGGTTACAATTCAAGGTTAAATACATATGTCATCGTAAAATCTTGCCACTTTAAATAGAGATTTATTGGACACTTTAATAGTATTTTAAATTGAGGAATTTATCAAGTGCTTAAATTTTTAAATATAGGCGTCCACCCCCGATTTTCAAAAGTTTGAGTTAGGCCAGCTCGCTTTTAGGAGAAACCTACCTGTTCCTGCTAACCAGAAGAAATCCAAAGAGTTTTTGCTTTTAAAATAATGGTAATTTCTTCTTCACTTTATACCATTTCAGCGTACGAAAGGATTCACAGGAACACTCTACTTTCAGCTAGCAGGCAACACCTGTATTTTTTTTCTTTCCTTAAATGAAGCATATAAAGGATAAATGAGGGGGTGTTCTCTCTGAAACCTTCATTAAGGTGAGTAATAAAGTGCATTATCAACCAAAATAAACATTTAAAAATAGATTGCTTGTAGGTTTCAAGGACAATAATGCATAATGGTACTAAAGAACAGTGTTTAAAACTAGTATACTTAAAGTGGACACTTTTAATTTCATTTTTCCCATATCCCTCGTACTTATTGGATTTATATAGTACCTATCTTCCAAGGAACTAAACGTGCCTTATTAGATTATAATGAGTATTATGATTGCACAACAGCAATTGTTTTCAAACAGTAATACTTTTTACCTTAAGAATGTTCTATTGCCACATATTGGAATAGTACGGAGTGACATGACAGTGGCAAACAGGTAAGTTCATACACAGAATGAAGCAAGAGAATGAAGAAGCAAGAAATCATAACTTCAAAAGAGCCACCCACCTAAAAGGTGACAACTGGGCTTCATCTAATCGCAAATTCAGCTTCAGTGAACTGATGAAGAGAAACACTAGATGAATAAATCTATTGCTTTCCTGGGTCTAAGGTGAAAAAAGACCAGTTTTTAACTGTTAGGTTATCACATGATGAAGAAATAATTCTTTTGAATAGAAACTCTCTAAACATTATACTTTTGTTGTTTTCTACAAATCAGCAGACTTACCAGTGCAAGTCCATCAGCAGTTTATTTCTAAGAGGTGTGTGCTCTTATTACATGTTTTCAGTTTTTGGCAAGCTAACATCTCCATCTTTTTTTGGAAAATAGTGAGCCAGGTAGTTTATGAATTCCTGCTGAAAACTTAAAATGTTTAATGGAACATTAAGTACCATATATTTAACCTTTTCTCGGGCAATTATAAGATCTGAAATATAACTCTAAATAATGAGTACTATAATACTTAATACTTCATAAAATGAGCTGTATAAAAGTTAATGTGGTTAAAACTTCATATTCTAACTATTTAGTCTAATCTACACAAAGAACAGATTCATGTTTTTTGCCCCATTTTGAAAACTTCTGAATTTAATTCAAAAAAGGAATAGGCAAAGATTTCTAGAATTCAAAGTACTATCTAATCTTATTTCATTTATAAAAATATGGAAATATAAATTTTGTTTCAAATATAAAACACTGCAGAACATAACTTGGAAAGAAAGAAGGCCCTAAGACTTACTGATACAAGTTTATCACACTTCATGTTAAATAATAATGGCTAAATTAAAGTCATTTGGAGATTAATGGAATTTACTAGTAAGCTTAATTGGCAAATAATAAACTTTGAGAAAGGGAAAAGCTTGTCTATTACTGAGAATGTCAATTGATAAACCGATTGCTTTATTTACACCTAAATGTGATTTATTCTTCACAAAGGTGTATGTACCAACATAGAGCTTAGCTAAAATCAAATTATCCCCCAATTCTTAAATATGAAACTGAACATAAGAACCCATGATCAGCTGAGACCCTTGTCTGTGCATACAGACACTCATCTCTGGGTACTTCCTTAAACTCATATCCTAGCATAACAAATTCTTAAACATATTTAGCAGGGTCTCTGATAAACTGTCCAAATATTTTTTTTAAATATTCTCAAGAAAGTCTAAGTTCCAATTTACATTATGATCTTAGGAAAATTTTTTAATTTACATTTTAAAATCTTTAATAATATTTTATGTCATAAAGATTTATGAAAATCTTTAAAACATTCTATTTTTACACACTTCATTTTCATACATTAATTTGCACTGTATTTGTTTCATACTCCAGACACCCATTGAGCAATTTCATATGGAGAGTTTTATTAACTATATAAAATTTTGTTCTATCCTAAAAACTTAATTAATCTAAAAAGCCCCAAACCATGAACTGTTTATTATATAGGACTCTTCCCTCTTACCAACTTTATAATGCTCACAAAATTGCTTCTTTAATAGAATTAATTTGGGGCCCATAAATCTATTCACATGAATATTCAAATTCTCTCCTTAAATCCTGAGAGGCTCCACCATCTCAAAATTATCTCCAAAGTCTCCTTATGTAAGATGCTGCTCTGATTTCATTCTCAGCTGATACCTGAATTATCATGGGAAGGGCCTTCAGTATCACTGCCCCAATCCTTTTTTTTTTTCAAATAGCAAACTTTAACACAACTGTAATTCTTTTAAGAATCTTTATTGAATTTTTTAACAATTTAGCCTGTTGGATCTCAATGCAGTTTGTAAAACAATTGTATAGTTTCATATAAACTGCAACCAAAAAAGTAATTTACTTTGTCAAAGAAGTTATCTGAAGTTTCAAGTTATTTTTTGTAATATGCAGAACAGTAAAATGTAAGCATGCTCTTGGATGCAGGTGCTCCTGGGTACTATGGAGTTATTTTGAAGAGCTTGCTAAGGTCTGCAGGCAGTTTATGGAATGCAATCATTTTCTTCACAATTTAGGTACATGAGAAGAAAACTGATACTTATGAACAGAGTATTTTTGTCAAAAAAGTTGAGGCAGCTTCTGTTGAATGCTATCTGTGTTGGTACACTTGTTACACCTTGAACTGTACTAAGAGAAACAGACAGCCAGGAGTTCATGCTGAAATTTGAAAAATCCCTCCTCACGTGTTGAGTTCCAGGAAAGGGAAGAGGGTAAAAGACTATGTAATCGTTCATCATCTTATATCAGCATACCACACCAAGTCACTTTACATGACAAGGGTGCAAATTTCCTTCACTGCTTTCAGTCAAAGTCAGCGGTGTCTACAGTGGAGGGTAGAGGTGGAGCAAGCCTAAGACAGGATAAAGCTTAATTAAGTCTACATCTCATGCAGTTGTCCTTGTTCTGTCTTTAAATGTTTCTCAGACATCCGAATTAGAACTGAGGTTTGTTAACCTGGGATCCGCATTGATCTCGTATCTGTAATGATACCCTTCCATGTGATCCCTGCAGGCATCTCTGATGTTATGCATCCACTTTTTTATCCCCTTACGGTTCAAATACAAAACCAGTAGGAAAATGGCGCCTATCAGGGCTAAAACAATACCTAGAAAGACATAAGAAGTCTGCAGGGATGGAGGAAGGATAGGGTCACACTCCAGGTCAGAGCTGTTGAGTTCCAGGAGGACCCGGTTCCTCATTTTGTCCGGAAATGCACAGGTGAGCCCGGCTTTGCTCTGCACTACCTCTGTCTCCTTGAGCCAGGTCACCATGTCCGCCATGTGACAGTCGCAGACCCAGGGGTTGTTGTCCAGGAAGACCCTGACTTGGGGCAGGCCTTGCAGCTCTGCTAGGGTGCCATTATGAAGGACCTTGAGGGCATTGTCCTCCAAGTGGAGGTTTTCCAGGTGTGTCAGGTTTCGGAAGGACAGATAAGTCAGGCTCACCAGCGAGTTGTTGCGCAGGTCCAGGTGCCTGAGGCCCGGCAGCTGGGCCAGTACATCATGGGGCAGGTAGAGAAAGTGGTTGCTGGCGAGCTCCAGGCGGTGGAGCCCACGCAGCACCTGGCCAGCTCTCAGGGCAGCAGCCACCATACCCTCAATGCTCCACTTCTCCTCCTTATCCACAGGGGGCAAGACGTGGTTCAGGATCAGTTCCTCCAGGGGGCTCGGGGCCGAGACGCTGGCGTTGCTGCCGGAGAAAGCGAAGGGGCTGAATTTGCGTAGAGGGTTGTGACTGAGGTCGAGCTGGCGCAGGCTGGGCAGATTCTCGAAGGCTCCAGCGCGCACCTCCTGCAGGTGGCTGCCGCTGAGGTTGAGCGTGGCTAGCTCGGCCAGCGGCGGTCCACGGGCGAAGGCGCCGGCTGGGAGCACTGCCAGCTGATTGCCAGTGAGGAAGAGGTTGCGCACGTAAGGGGGCAGGTCCGCGGGCACCTCGGTCAGATCACTATTAACGCACTTAACCGTCCGCGCCGCTTCGGAGCACTCGCAAGGCGGCGGGCATTGGCTCTGCAGCGGAGGCTGGGCAGACACCGCGGAAGCCAGGAACGTTGCAGAGGAGGTGGAGGACGTCGCCAAGGAAGTGAGCGAGGACGAGGAGACCCAGCCCAGTAAGACCAGCGCCAGCCGCGCGAGCCGCAGCCGCGCATCCCCCGCGCGGGGGCCCCGGGAGCACCCCCCAGACATCGCGGCACGGGTCTCCCAGGAGTCGGCCTGGGATGGCGCCCGCTCCGAATGCTCGGAAGCTGGGCCCGGAGGGGATGGGGTCAGCAGGAAGCTTAAGGAGAAAACTTTCCTCCCGTGGGAGCGGAGGAGGGACGCCGCAACCGGAACTTGGCTAACCCCTCCTTGCCAGCGGGCGTTCCCCAGCCAGGGCGATTCCCCCGCCCCTTTTCCCTCCAGAAAGTACGCACGGCGAGTCAGGACACTCAAACTCGCGCTCCTCTTCCCGCCGCTGCCCCCAGTGGCACCTCTGGTCTCTTTTGTTGGTGCCTCACGCTGGATCAGCTTCAGGACCTGGGGACAAGCGGTAGATAAGCGCGAGGAGCTACGGAGACCGCAGCTCTCCGAGCGCAGGAACCTGCCTATCCAAGCCAAGTTGTCCCCACTCGGTCCCCAAACCTCCCTCCGAAAGCCAGTGTGGGCCTCACCTCCCCCAGCCCGACGCACATCCTTACCCGGGAGAGGGGCGCGCATCCCGAGACAGGAGCGCAGTCTTGCTTCTGTTCTGGATATATCTATCGATAGATATATCCAGCCTCCCTCCCTCCTTTTTTCGAGATCAAACTCGCCCCCCCCCCCTTGTGCGTAACTTCTGGCTAAATCCTCTAGTGCCCTCCCGACCAAACTTCTCACTCTCCCACAGCCTCCGTGGAGAACAAGCCTTCCGGGTCTCCGTCCCCACCCCGGACCGCTCCTCAGATCCAGGTTAGGATAAAAGGAAAGTTTCAGGTTGCAAGAGTCTTTTCATCTCTTTTAGTCCCTTCTGGGATAAGCAGGAAGTGGAGGGCTTTGCGATTCCCCCTGCCGCCGCCCTCCACCCCAGCTCGCATCTCTTCCAGCCCCTGGATTCTTGAGGGGGTTCAAGTCATTTCCAAAGGGGAAGGGAGAGACCACAAACAAAGCGTTAGTGAAACCCTGGACCCCCGCCTGAAAATGGGGAAGAGCCCTGGCGCTGCCTCCCGGTTCTCGCCTGTGCAGCTGGTTCCCAACCGCTCACCTCCGGGTCCACCAGCCCCAAGACGACTCCTAGTCCCACCAGAGTCGCGCCGACTTTCCGGCTCTGAGCTGCCAGTGCTGACTTTCCTGGAACCCGCCAGCCCCTGGCCCAACCTCCACAACTGGGAAAAACCAACCCCGGGGGCGGGGGAGAGCCAGGCCGGCCCGAGGGACTTACACCGTGCGCCCAACCTTGGAAGTCCTCGGCAGGAAGATTTAAGAAAGCAGACTGGGGGTATCTGGGCTGCGCGCCTCCTCCTGGTGGAAATTAACGAGGAATGTGCGGGAAAAGGTGAGGGAATCCCTTTCTCCCCCCTCCTTGGCATCCTTTGTTGGTTCTTCATTTTGCATACTGTATTTACCTTGGACTGGAACAAAACCGCTAGTGAATCTCGTGGAATTCACCCTGATTCGAGCACCTAGGGCAGTAACCAGATAGCTTCGGGCATGACAGATCAGTGGGAAACAGCAGCATAAAGAAATGAGCTGAAAAAGCACTGCGGCCGCAGGAAAACGCCCAGCAAGCTGCAAGGGAGCTTCAGAAAATCTTCCCATCCAAGTGATATCTTAGATGCCAACTTCAGATTTAGGTGTAATGAATGCGTCCCCTACCTGCCCCGCCCCCCAGCCCCCCAGCCCCCGTCTTGAACAATTTTGAACTTGCAAAGAGAGCCAACTTTAAGATGGGGCAAGGAGGCGGTAAGTTAGTGGAGAGGAGATTCATTCTTGATTCATTAGCTTTTTCTCCTCCCAAAATTAAAAGCAGAAGGAATAAAAAGGCAGCCAAAGCATACTAGAAACAAAAGGCAAATAGCAACGACGTGAGTCACCCGGAAAGCGGCCCCGCCCCCTCTCACAGGATGTAGCTGTTCCGTGTCACAGTGCCAGTCACTTAAGCTAGGAGAGTTCACAGGGTAGTGGGTGGGAGGGAGGCCGCCCAGGGAGATCCCAGGGAGATCAGACGCTTGGACCTACAGTCTATCACCCATGGGGGTTCTCGGCAGGTGGGGAGGTGGAGAGGATGGAGTTGAGAAAAGGGACTGATCGAATGATTACTTACTGGGAAGATCTGTTATATTGGAGAGGTTTGGGGTCCTGAAAGCTCGAGAATGATCCTTTCTCAATAACTGTATCCCCTTTGTCCCAATCAAATAATTAACCCGAAAGAGTGAGAAGGTGCTGGTTATTGCAGGCTTCTTTCTTTCGGAGAGAAAAATGGCAATTAGAGAAAACAGTTGATAATAAAATGCTCAAATCAGGAATGCTGATTGTGCCTATGAGTGGTGCATTTAGTGTGAAGAAAGGCCCAACTCTCAAGTCCTTCCCTGATTACTTTTACTGGCAAGAGATAGTCTGCAAAGCCAGGAGCAAAAATGGCCCAGAGAAGACCTGGAGGGGTTGGAGACTGCAGATATTTGAACCAAAAGCCAGTTTTGTTAATTTGCATCTTCATCACGTTTATCTATATCCCCTTTTCTTATTGTAAAAGTGTTTTGTAACCCGAATATGAACACTTTGGAAAAAAGCCTTAAAAGCTGTAGTGAGGTTCTGTATTCCGGTTGTGGTGGTGGTTACATAAATCGACACATGGGTTAAAATTCATAGATCTGTGTACACCAAAAAAAAAAAGTCAAGTTTACTCTATGATAAATTTTAACACAAAATTAATGACTTCTGGGGATAAAATTAGTATCATACCAGAGTAATGCTCTGGCATGATCCTAATTCTGGTTCTGATCTAAAGAGCAATTGCTCTGTCAGGAATGAAAAGCACTTTATAGTTTAGAAAGATTATATATATTCTCATCCGATCTTCAAATTAGCTCTGCAAAATAGATATAATTAGTATTGTTATAATTAGTCTTGTTATTACTGATGGTACTAACCAGTTCTACAAATGAAAAATGTGGGGCTCTGAGCATTAACTGTCTTTTACTTGCCAAACCCTGTGCTGATCACTTGACAGAAATTATTTCATTTACTCTGCACATCGGTACTCAGGTGGGCACTATCACTCAAGTTCTACAGACAAGGAAATTGAGGCAAAAATAAATAATATACTGTAGTTCCCACCCCCTTATCTTCTGGGGATCTGTTCCAAGACCCCCAGCAAATGCTTGAAATCATGGATAGTACCTAACTATATATACTGTTTTTTCCTATATGTAAATACCTATGGTAAAATTGTACAAATTAGGCACAATAGGAGATTAACAATGTAATAAAATAGAACAATTGTAAACAATATACTATAATAAAAGATATGTGAATGTGGTCTCTCTCAAAATATCTTCCTGTCCCGTACTCACCTTTTCACATAAAGGAAGCATTTTATGGCATCTCTTGGGCACATCTGAATGGCTAGCATTATGACTCTGTCACTTTAGGGCCATTATAAAATAAAGTGAGTTACCTGAGCACAAGTACTTCAATATCTTGAAGCTGATCTGATAACCAGTATGGCTACTAAGTGACTAAGGGGCGGGAGCCTACAGAGCATAGATACACTGCACAAAGGGATGGGTTCTTGGCTGGGACAGGAGATTTTATCATTCAGAACAGTCACACAATTTAAAACGTATGAATTATTTGTTTCTGGAATTTTCTATTTAGTATTTTCCAACCTCAGTTGACATGTGTAACCGAAACCTTGGAAAGCAAAACTGCAGATAAGGGTGAACTACTGTAACTTTTTCCAGTGAAGGGTGGAGGTGGGTGGGGACCAGGCCCAGATTTGTCTGCCTTTCATAAATATCCCACATTCCACATTGAGGCAAGGCTAAGAAGTTTGTGCAAAGCCCAGCTCTGCTATGCCAGAGCCTCATCCCTGGCTCTTCTTCCCCTTTTCTTCCTTGACCTCTCTGCAGCTGGCAGTTGGTTATGGCTGCTGAATCAGGACCCAGAAACTTGGGTCATTTCTAACTTCATCACTTACTGTATGACTTCTGTACTCCTCTGCTTCTCAGTCTGTAAAATAGGAGCACTTATAAAACTTTAGGACATTTATTTCCATGAGAATTAAGATAATGTACATAACATACTTAGCAAAATTATTATAACGTTCTCCTTCATTACCCTCCTTGCCATTTATTGGGGACTCACTATATCTCTGTAACTAACCACATTAGTAATAGTAGTACATACAACGATGAATAGTTGATGGTCTCCACAAGTACAACTGTGAAATACAGCAAATAAAAACTCAGGATACCCAGTTAAACTTGATTTCATTTGAACAATGAATAAATTTTTAGTATAAATATGTCCTGTGCAATATTTGGGATATACTTATGCTAAAATAATTCGTTGTTTACTTGAAATTCTAATTTCACTGGGCATCTTTTGCTTGATATGGCAGGTCTGGCAGCACAGTATTTCATCATCTGGTGGAAGAAGCACAGAGACAAAATCCTTCAGCACAGAACATCAAGTGCAGTTTGATGGTTGTGTGTCTTTCCAATCTCCTCTTCCTTTGTGTATATTCTACTTCTATTTCTGCTATTTTTATATAAATGAGATTATAGTATTAGCAATAATTTTTTACTTTAAAACAACCATATACTGTTTTATGTCCATACATATAGGTATGCTTTCTTCTCTTTTAAAGACCACAAAATAGTCCATTCTGTAGATTGTTATACCACATATTTTTAACTGCCTTACTGAAAGATATTTTGATCAGTAAGTACTTCTTATGGAAGTCTCCTTCAAGTGAGAAAGCTTTCTAGGATTCACTCTATTTTGATTGTTGTAAGCACTTAATTATTCTAAATTATCATACTTGCCTTACTCTCGACAGCTTGAAATTCTTTGTATTCATGATGCTATTTACACACTGTAAGCCAGGACAGGATTTCAGAGCACGGTTTTCCTCATTTATATTTCATTCCAAAGTGAAATGAAAGAAATGAATGTCTGGATGGAGAAGAACCAATTTAGTATATTTCAATTGGTCACTTTGTAGCCTCCAGGAGAATGTATCTGCACCATCATTTATTTAGCAGATTTTTCCCTAGATAAATTACTTTTTCTTCTAAAGAGCCAAAGGAAAGTCATTAGTAAATTATTGAAATTTTCCTGCTAAATCCTGGGAAGGCAAGCAATAGTGTAGTATATTTTTAAAAGATGAGTGATTATGGGCTGGCTGGTGTAGCTCAGTGGATTGAACATGGGCCTGTAAACCAAAGGGTCTGGTTCGATTCCCAGTCAGGGTACATGCTTGGATTGCAGGCCAGATCCCCAGCAAGGGGTGTGTGAGAGGCAACCACACTTTGATGTTTCTCTCCCTGTCTTTCTCCTTCCCTTCCCTTCTGCATAAAAATAAATAAATAAAATCTATATATAAAAAAAGATGAGTGATTACGGCCACCCTCATGATATAAACCCAGCAGATATAAACTATGTGGTCCAACATGGGCAAATGCCATTATTTAAGACTAGTTAATTTTTATCTCTGCCTTAATTTAGCAAATGAATTGATGAAGGTGAACACTCTGGAATCTGAAAAATACCTTAAACAAAATCAGGTATTGGTGAACAGAAAGCACATATATCATAAAAACCATGAACCAACACTTAAAACCAGAACAATCAACATTTGTTTCAGGAGTCAGTACAAGGGGGAGAAACTGTTATATATATATTATTATTATACACACAGTTTCATGGAAAAATAATTTTTAAAAATTTTGAATAACTGAAAATGGTGTTGGGAGATCTGGACAGCTACATGCAAAAAAAAATGAAACTTGATCACTAACTTACACCATACACAAAAATAAATTTCAAGATGGATAAAAGACATAAATATAAGTTGCAACACCATAAAAATCCTACAGGAGAACATAGACAGGAAAATCTTAGATATTCCATGCAGCAATGTTTTCACCGATATGTCCCCTAGAGCGAGGGACATTAAAGGAAAGAATAAACAAATGGCACTTCATCAAAATAAAAAGCTCTTCACAGCTAAAGAAAACAGCAGTAAAACAAAAAGGGAACCAACTATATGGGAAATATATTTGCCAATGATACTTCAGACAAGGGTTTGATCTCCAAATTGTATAAAGAATTCACATGACTCCAGTACAGGAAGACAAACAATCCGATTAAAAAATAGGCAAAGGACCTGAATAGACATTTCTTCAAAGAGAACATACAGATGGCCCATAAACATATGAAAAAAATGTTCAACATCACTAGCCATCAGAGAGATGCAAATTAAAATCACAATGAGATATCATCTCACACATGTCAGAATGGCCATCATTAATAAATCAACAAAAAACAAGTGCCAGCGAGCATGTGGATAAAGAAGAACCCTAATGTACTGTTGGTGGGAATGCACACTGGTGCAGCCACTGTGGAAAACAGTATGGAATTTCCTAAAAAAACTAAAAATGGAACTGCCTTATGATCCAACTATTTCACTGCTGTGAATATACCCTAAGAATCAGAAATATCAATTCAAAAGAATGTGTGCTGTATTCATAGCAGCACTATTTACAATCGTCAATTGTTGGAAACAGCCCAAGTGTCCATCAGTGGATGAGTGGATTCAAAAACTGTGGTACATTTACACAATGGAATACTATGCAGCAGAAAGAAGGAAGTCCTACCTTTTGCAACAGCATAGACAGAACTAGAGACTATTTTGCTTAGTGAAATTAGCCAGTAAGTGAAAGACAAATACCATATGTCTTCGCTAATTACTAGAATCTAATGAATAAAATAAACTAATGACCAAAACAGAATCAGAGATAAGGAAACATGGAACAGACTGATAGTTGTACAAGGGGAGAAGTGAAGGGGCAATGGTGGAAGGAAGGGGAAGAGACTGGTCAAAGGACATGTATGAATGACTCATGGACATGGACAATGGAAAGGGGATTGACTATGGGCAAGATGGGTAAGCTGAGTGGAAGGGGCAAAAGGGAAAAAAATTTAAGACAACTGTAATAGAATAAACAAAAACACCTTTTAAACAAGCAGCATCTGGCTTTGGCATGCTTTGTGCCCCTTGCTCAGTGGCCTCAGGCCTGGCACTAGCAAAAGCCAGTCTTTGTTCCCAGTTTGGCTTCTCCTGGGGACCTTCAAGCCCAGCTCAAGTAGCAGCCATCTGCAGTTCACTTTGCAGCTTATGCTGAGAGGTCCTGATCTGAACATAGGCAGCACCAGCCAACTTTGGTCTGCACTTCCTGGGAGGCCCCAGAACCAGCACACCTGGTAGATGGCTTCAGGCCACTTTGAAGCACCATCTAACCACCTCCACAAGCAACACACTCAGGAGGTTGACTCAGCATACACTAGAGCCTTCCTGAAGGAAGTCCAGCTCTGTCAGGTGGGCCCCTGCACAGCTGATCCTCCACAGTGGTAGGTAATTGTAGCCAGTCCTTGCATCCAGTTGACCTAGGAATAAATCTCTTTCATTAACGTGCCAACAGCAATCAAAGCTCAATTACAATGGGAAGGTGTACACAGCCCATCCAGGGGGTCACACCTGGATTGCCCAGTTTGAGTGAATGGAGAGGCTGTGCTACTGGACATTACAGGACACCTACTACATTAGACCACTCCACCAAGCATGGGAGATGTAGCATTTCTACCTAATACATAGAAACAAACACAGAGAGGCTGCCAAAATGAGGAGATAAAGAAATAAGTCCCAAATGAAATGACAGAACAAAACACTACAAAAGAACCAAACGAAATGGAGACAAGCAATCCATTAGATACAGAGTTCAAAATATTGGTTATAAGGATGCTCAAAGAACTTAGAACTCCAGCAGCATAAAAAAAGGCGTGGAAACCATAAAAAGGAATTCATCGGAAACAAAGGATATACTCACTGAAATGAAGAATAACTTACAGGAAATCAACAGTAGAGTAGATGAAGCCAAGAATCAAAACAACAATATGGAATATAAGGAAGCAAAAATACCCAATCAGAAAGAAAAATAATTCAAGAAAAATGAAGATAGTGTAAGAAGCCTCTGGGACAACTTCAAGTGTACCAATATTCGGATCATGGCAGTGCCAGAAGAAGAGAGAAAGCAAGAAATTAAAAACCTATTTGAAAAAAAAAATAGTGACAGAAAACTTTCCGAAACTGGTGAAGGAAATAGACATTTAAGTCCAGAAAGCACAGAGAGACCTAAGCAAGATGAACTCAGAGGCCCAAACCAAGACATATTATAATTAAAATGTAAAAGGTTTAAAGACTATTCATGGATATGGAAAACAGTGTGGTGATTGCTGGGTGGAGAGAAGTATAAGGGTACTAAATGGTAATGGAAAAAATACACTAAAGATTAAATAAGAATTTTTTTTAATGCAAAAGATTAAAGACAAAGAGAAATCTTAAAAGGAACAAGAGAAAAACAGTTGGCTACTGACAAGGGTGCTCCCATAAGACTCTAAGCTGATTTCTCAACAGAAACTGTGCAGGGAAAAAAGGATTGGCAAGATATACTCAAAGTAATGAAAAGCAAGGGCCTACAACCAAGATGGCTCAACCCAGCAAAGCTATCATTTAGAATCAAAGGACAGATAAAGATCTTTTCAGACCAGAAAAAGCTGAAGGAGTTCATCATCATCAACTAGTATTACATGAAATGTTGAAAGGCCTTCTTTAAGAAGAAAAAGAAAAAGAGCAAATAAATGAACAATAACATGGCAACAAATACATATCTATCAACAATTGAATCTAAAAACAGCAAAAATAAATGAACAAGCAGAACAAAAGCACACTCATAGATACAGAGCATATTTTGATGGTTGCCGGATGAGAGAGGGGTTGGGTAAAAATGGTGAAGAAATTAAGGATTACAAATTTACAAATCGGTAGTTACAGAATAGTGATGGGGATGATAAATACAACATAAGGAATGTAGTCAACAATATTCTAGTAACTACATGTGGTATTAAATTCCTATATGATTTACTGGGATGATTACATAGTAAGTTATATATTGTCAAATCACTGAGGTATACACCTGAAATTACTATAATATTGCATGTTAACTGTAATTGAAAAATAAAAAATGATTTAAAGATATGTAAAAACATTAAACCTGGTGTTTGAAGCTGAAAATAGAGTGAAGCTCTAGAAAAAAATTTCTAATTCTGGCACATTGTCAATTAATCTATTGCATGTCCATGGCAAGGGTTCAGCAGATAGACTTGGCCCAAAGTTTGGATACATAACCCAGCTTTCTCTAATCTATTTTATGTCTTAAACAGTGAGCTGAAGTACATAGGTCAATAAGTTTCCTGTTAGCACTGCTTGAAATATTCAAGGCAATATTTATCAGGTTTTGTTCAGATCCCCATATAAAAAACCAAGAAGAGAGGGTGAAAATAATGTGTATTTTGGAATATAAATTTATCACGTTACCTTGGGGGTGAAAAAAAAAGAAAGTGAAAGAATTTACCCAGGGAGATAATATCAAGCCAGTGTCAAATCATGTGGCCTGAACAATGTGAGTGATGTTAGAATAAAAGAGTTGGGTGCAGAGTACATGTCAAAGGATGCCAAAACTGTACTTAAGCAAAAGCCTGCTGAAGGAATGCGTGACATCAGCAGGTACTCGAACCCAAGAAATCTTGACAGGAGGACATTTGCAAAGGAATGATATTCAAAATAGTTTACAACTAGTGTGGCACAGACACTGACCAATAATTGTTCAATAATTAGACAAGGCATCGCCTATAAACAAACACTAGGGCTTTGTACAGGAAAGCTGCCTGAAATCATAGTAGCCCCTTATCCATGGTTTTACTTTCTGCAGTTTCAGTTACCTGTGGTCAACTCTGGTCCAATTTTAAATAAAAATTGCAGAGATAAATAATTCATAGGTTTTAAAATATATGCTGTTCTGAGTAACGTGATGATATCTCATATTATCCTGTTCCAACCTTCTGGGGATATGAATCATCCCTTTTTCCAGCATCTTCACACTGTGTATGGTCCCTACCAGTTAGTCACTTAGTAGTCATCTCCATTATCAGATCAGCTGTTGAGGTACTGAAGTATATGTGTTCAAGTAATTCTTATAGCCACAAAGAATCTGCAAAGTGCTTCCTTTAAGTAAGAAAGTGAAAGTTCTCGACTTTATAAAAGAATAAGAATTATATGCTGAGCCCTGGCTAGTGTAGCTCAGTGGATTGAGTACAGGCTGTGAACCACAGGGTTGTCAGTTTCATTCCCAGTCAGGGCACAGGCCTTGGTTGCGGGCCCGGTCCCCATTAGGGGATGCACAAGAGGCAACCACACATTGACATTTCTTTCCTTCTCTTTCTCCCTTCCTTCCCATCTTTCTAAAAATAAATATATAAAATCTTTTTTAAAAAAGAATTACATGCTGAGGTTGCTAAGATCTATGGTAAAAACAAATCCATGAAATTGCCTAATTTATCAGTTAAACTTTATCATAGGTATATATAGAAATAAACATAGTGTAAATAGAATTTGGTGCTATCTGCAGTTTCAGGCATTTACTGGGGGTTTTGGAGGTATCCCTGGAGAATAAAGTGGGAACTAGTTTATATTATAGAGGTTTCTGATCATCTCAGCAACCACCCTCCACAGTATGAGCAATCACTCTAAAATTGTTCCATAACTTTTGAGTTTTAACATAAAGAATTGGAAGCTTCTTTAAAATAAGAAAATAACCAGTAGTTATTAATAAACTGAATGTACTTATTAGATAAATAATTTTGGAGTGTATAATGAGTGTTTCTAGGTACTGAACTGAGAACTGAAGACAATGGCCCTGTTTTCAGGGAAATATATTATTTCCACTAGTTTATTTAACTCAACTGTTGGAATCTAATTTTCTTTTTTGTTTAATTAAAATGTGTTGTTATTAAATACAGAAAACACATACTCAACAACAAAAAATAGTGTAACAAAAGCCTGTGCTCTTACTACTCACATTTACAAGTTCTAACACTTGATTTCTGTTTCATTTTGTTAAAAGACTATTTTCAGAGAGAGGGGAAGGGAGGAAGAAAGGGAGAGAAAGCTTGCCTCTCACACATCCCCAACTGGGGACCTGGCCCGCAACACAAGCACAATACAAGCACCTGTCTGGGAATGGAACTGGTGACCTTTTGGTTCATAGGTCTGCACTCAATCCACAGATCCATACCAGCCAGGGCTCATTTTCAGTTTTCTTTTGCATGTAATTAAAGTGTACGACTTGGCAAGTTATAGCTTACGTATACATCCTTGAAATCATAATTACAATCAAGAAAATGAACATATTCATCAGCCTTAAAAGTTTCCTGAAGACTTTTTATAATCCCTCCATCCATGTAACCCTCTACTCCAACCTATCCCCAGGCTACATTAATTTTATTTCTGTCACTATAGATTAGTTTGAATTTTCTAGAATTTTATATAAATGGAATTAGGCATTATATACTTTTGTTTTCATCTGGCTCCCTTTACTCAGCACAATTTATTCATGTTATAATGAATATCAGCAATTTATTCCCATTTACTTGCTGAGTAGTATTCCATGGTATTAATATAGGACATTTTGTTTACTCCTTTTCCTGTTGATGGACATTGCACTATTTCCAGTTTGGGGACATTACATATAGAGATGTGATAAGCATTCATATTCAAGTCTTTGTGTGGACGTATGCTTTTAGTTCTCTTAGGTAAATAGCAAGAGGAGGAATGTTTCAGTCACATGGTAGGTTCATTTTTAACTTCTTCAGGAATTGCCAAACTGGTTTCCAAAGTGGTTATACCACTTTACATTGGCTCCAGCAGTGAGGAAGAGTTTTACTTGCTCCACATCCTTCCAACACTTGATTTGGTTAAACATACATTTTAGATGTCTAAAAGGTATGTAGTAATATCTTCTTGTGCTTTTAATTGATAAGTGATGTTGAGCACCTTTTCATGTTACTTGCCATCTGTCTATCTATCTTCATGAAATATCTGATCAGTTCATTTGCCCATTTTTATTGGGATGTTATCTTTTGATTGAGTTTTAAGAGTTCTTTACACATATAATCAGCTACCAAGAAATAATAAATTATAGTTTTACACTTAGATAAATATTGTTGAAACTACTGATTTAAAGGGACTGTAAAAAATCTTATAATCATCCAAACAAAAAAATTAGCACTTGTAAAGGAAGAAAAATCTAACTGATTTTAGAATTTATCTTCTCTATTAGTTGGTAGAGGAATCTCGAACACTGTGAATAGCTTGAGTTGGAAAAAATAATTTAATGTATTTTTTAAATATACAAGGCATTTAAACAGTTGAAAATTCAAAGGTGACAGAAAGGTATACAAGGGAAAACTCTCCACTCCTGCCCTTCAACTATCCAGTTAATCTCTCCATAGGCAACCAACTTTTATCAGGTTTTTATATGTATCCTTCCAGTTATATCTTATGCATATGTATGCAAATTTATTTTCATACAAAATTGAACATATTGTTCTTCACATTATTTAACTGAAGTATAAACCCCAGAGATTATTCCTTATTAGTATAATAAAGAAGTCTTTATGAGTAGACAGTATACATTGAATTAGTGTATTAGCTATCTATTGCTGTGCAATAAACCACCTCAAAACTCAGTGACTCAAAAAAATAATTCTTTATAAGTATAGTTTATGTACCTGTAGGTTGGTTAGGAATTGGATGATCTGGGTTGGACTCAGTTGGCAAAATCTCCTAATTATGACTTGCTCATGCGTCTGCAAATTGACTGGTTGGTTCTACTCTAGACTGGACTTAACTGAAAACAATTCTGTTCCAAATGGCTATTCCTCCAAAAACCAGTGGAATAGCCTTGGCATGTTATTCTCATGACAACAATAGAAGCACAAGAGCAAGCAAGCTGAATCCATGTAAGTACCCTTTGAAATACTGCTTATAGCACATCTGTCAACATGCTGCTAGCCAAAGTAAATCACATGATAAAACTGAGGAGCAAGGAATTACACCCCACTCACAATGGAAGAGCACTGCAATATGACATAACAAAAGGCTTGTACAGGAGAAATCCTAGGACTTCTGTCCAAGATGGTGGCATAGGCAGACGTGGCTCACCTCTTTGCACAACAACATTAGAATTACAACTAAAATATAGAACAACCATCACTCAGAACATTCAGAAATCAAGTTGAATGGAAGTCTGACAACTATAGAATGAAAGAAACCACATCCATCCAGACTGGTAGGAGGGGAGCAGACACGGAATAGGCTGGTCCTACAATCCATGTGTGGTGCATTAAAATTCAGAAGGGATATCTCAGGTGAGGAGTCTCAGTCCCACAGCAGGCCTACCAGACAAGTGTTCCAATGCCAGGAAGATACGACCCCACAGCTTCCGGCCACAAACACCAGCAGGAATTGAGTCAGTGGAAGAAACTGCTAGATCTCCAAGTAATTCCTCTTAAAGAACCCACACATAGACTCCCCTACTTAGACTTACTACCTCTGAGATCCAGGGTAGCAGCTTGAAAGGCACCAGTAGCATACTGGGAGAAACTGAAGTGCCTGGAATCAAGGCAAGCAGAGGCCATTGTCTCTTTTCTAAACACTCCCCCAACAAGCCACAAAGCTGGGAAGCTGGTGCTATACCTGAAACTCTCTCAACCTGGCTAACACTGTTTGATCTGACTTAGAGATGCCCAGAGACTCTGCCTTACCCAAATTATGGGCTAACCCAAGCTGTTTTTCCACATGAATGGCTGGTCTTGGCTCATACTACACCACTTCCTAAATCCTCT
Organism: Phyllostomus hastatus; assembly: GCF_019186645.2. Classification (NCBI taxonomy): domain Eukaryota; kingdom Metazoa; phylum Chordata; class Mammalia; order Chiroptera; family Phyllostomidae; genus Phyllostomus; species Phyllostomus hastatus. The sequence goes on along the minus strand of NW_025333872.1, from coordinate 36,496,424 downwards.
CAAATAAGCAACTGCTGCCCTCAGTGAGCCCCAGGCCCAGCATTAGTAGCAGCCAGCCTATACTCAAAGCTTGGATTTGCCTGGGAAGCTCCAAGCCCAGGACAAGTAGCAGCCATCTCTGATAGCCTTATAGCTCAGGCAGGGTGGCCCTGAGTAAAACACAGGTGGGGGCTGACCTTGGCCTACACCACCCAGGAAACCCCAGAGCCAGTGCACCCAGTGGACAGCTACAGACCACATCAGAGCACTGCCACCCTGCCCCTGCACAGTTGACCCTCCAAAGAGGGAAGAGGTTGGTGGTCAGTGGTCACAGTCAATCCTCACAGCTAACTGGCCTGGAGAAATACCTCCCATTGGTCTGCCAACAGTAACCAAAGCTCAACTACAAGAGGAGGATGTACTCAACTCACATGAAGAATGCATCTCTAGTGTCCAGCTTGGGTGATAGGGGAGGCTGTGCCACTTGACCTTACAGGACACCTACTACATTAGGCCACACTACCAAGAAACGGACTCAAAGCTGTTCTACCTAATACATAGAAACAAACACAGGAAGGCTGCCAAAATGCGGGGACTAAGAAACATGGCTCAAATGAAAGAACAGATGAAAACTCCAGAAAAAGAACTAAACAAAATGAAGATAAGCAATCTGTAGATGCAGAGTTCAAAACACTGGTTATAGGATGCTCAAGGAACTTAGTGAGGACCTCAGTAGCATAAAAAAAAAATCCAGTCAGAAATGAAGGATACATTAGTTGAAATAAAAAACAATTTATGAGGAAACAACAGTAGAATGGATGAAGCTGAGAATCATATCAATGATTTGGAACTTAAGGAACAAAAGAACAATCAATCAGAACAAAAAGAAAAAAGAATAAAAAAGTAAGTGTAGTATAAGATGCCTTTGGAACAACTTCAAGAGGTCCAACATTCACATCATGCCAGAAGGAGAAGAGAAAGAACAAGAAATTGAAAGTATATTTGAAAAAATAATGAAAGAAAACTTCCTTAATTTGATGAAGGAAATAGACGTGCAAGTCCGGGAAGCACAGAGAGTCCCAAAAAAGAGTGATACAAATAGGACCCCTCCAAGACACATCTTAATTAAAATGCCAAAGGTTAAAGATAAAGAGAGAATCTCAAAAGCACCAAGAGAAAAGACATTAGTTATCTACAGGGAAGTTCCATAAGACCATCCGCTGATTTCTCTAAAAAAACTTTGCAGGCTAGAAGGGACTGGCAGAAATATTCAAAGCAGGGACCTACAGCCAAGATTGCTCTACTCAGCAAAGCTATGATTTAGAATAGAAGGGCAGATAAAGAGCTTTCTAGACAAGAAAATACTAAAACAGTTCATCATCACCAAACCATTATTATATGAAATATTAAAGAGACTTATTTAAGAAAAAGAAGATCAAAACTAAGAACAATAAAATGGCAAAAATACGTATCTATCAACAATTGAATCTAAAAAAACAAACTAAGCAAACAAGAACAGAGACAGAATCATGGATGTGGAGAGTGTTTTGATGTTTGCCAAACTGGGAGAGTGAAGAAGTCAGGGGATTAAGAAGTACAAATAAGCAGTTACAGAATAGCCATTAAAGTATAGTATAGGTGATGGAGTATCCTAGAATTTAGGATATGGCCAATGGACATAATAAGGTGTGGGGATTGCCCAAAGGAGTGTGGGTTGCTGGATGGAGGGGGGAAAGAGGGAAAAATTGGGACAACTGTAATAGTATAATCAATAAAATATTAATTTTTAAAAATGAAGAAATCCTGAAGAAATGGGGCTATTGAGGTAATCTGCCACAAACTGGTATACCAAATTTATTTCAACAACCCCCTATTTGAAGATTTTCATCCTTTTGCTATTACAAAAGTGCTGTAATTACTAATGAGTACATACATCATCATCCACACATGCAAATATGTCTTTCAGATGAATCCTTTGAAGTGGTTTTGGATATGGGCTTTTGCAATTTTTTTTTAAGATTTTTTAAAATTCTATTTTAATCATTGTTCAAGTACAGTTTTCTCCCACTTACTCCCATTCCAGCCCACCCACCCATCCCTACCCACTTCCCTCCTATTACCACCCTCCCCCTAGTTTTTGTCCATGTGTCCTCCAAATTTGTTCCTGTAAACCCTACCCATTCCCCCCTGAAATTCCCTCTTCTCTCCCCTCTGGTCACTGTCAGTCTGTCCCCTATTTCAGTGTCTTTGGTTATATTTTGCTTGTTTCTTTGTTTTGTTGTTTAGGTTCCTGTTAAAGGTGAGATCATGTGGTATTTGTCTTTCACTGCCTGGCTTGTTTCGCTTAGCATAATGCTTTCCAGCTCCATCCATGCTGTTGCAAAGGGTAGGAGCTCCTTCTTTCTTTCTGCTGCATAGAATTCCATCGTGTAAATGTACCATAGTTTTTTGATCCATTCATTTACTGATGGGCATCTAGGTTGCTTCCAGCACCTAGCTATTGTAAATTGTGCTGCTATGAACATCGGGATGCATAGGTTCTTTTGTATTGGTGTTTCAGTGTTCTTAGGATATAGTCTCAGCAGTGGAATCGCAGGATCAAAAGGCAGATCCATTTTTGGTTTTCTGAGGAAGTTCCAAACTGCTTTCCATAGTGGTTGTACCAGTCTGCAGTCCCACCAACAGTGCACTAGGGTCCCCTTTTCTCCACAACCTCTCCAACACTTGTTGTTTGTTGCTTTGTTTATGATGGCCATTCTGACTGGTGTGAAGTGGTATCTCATTGTGGTTTTAATCTGCATCTCTCTGATAGCTAGCAATATTGAGCATCGTTTCATGTGTCTTTGGATTTTCTGTAGGTCCTCCTTGGAGAAGTGTCTGTTCAAGTCCTTGCCCACTTTTTAATTGGGTTACTGGTCTTCTTAGAGTGGAGTCGTATAAGTTCTTTATATATTTTGGAGATTAAACCCTTGTCTGAGGTATCATTGGCAAATACATTTTCCCATACAGTTGGTTCTCTTTTTATTTTGATACTGTTTTCTTTAGTTGTGCAAAAGCTTTTTATTTTGATGAGGTCCCATTTGTTTATTCTTTCCTTTATGTCCCTTGCTCTAGGAGACAAGTCAGTAAAAAAGTTTCTGTGTGAAATATCTGAGATTTTCCTACCTACGTTCTCTTCTGGGACTTTAATGGTGTCACGGTTTATATTTAAGTCTTTTATCCACCTTGAATTTATTTTTGTATAAGGTGTAAGTTGGTGCTCGAGTTTCATTTTTTTGCACGTAGCTGTCCAGTTGGCTTTTGCAATTTTGATAGGTATTGACAAAGCACTGCTCAGAGATTATTGCAACAGTTTATATTCCTACCAGCCATCTTGGGACTATATTAATAATTTTTTTATCTTTGCTAATCATGCACATGAAAATGCAATATTTGTATGGCTCTAATTTGTATTTTTTAAATTCTAAGTTAAGTTGACAATCTTTGCTATATTTAAGAACTATTTATATTTTCTTTTTAAATCTATTTTTTCACTTTATTGCCCATTTTGTTCCAATGGGGTTTTTAATTTTCTTAATTGATTGTGTATATTAAAGAAATTAACACTTTGTTAAGTTAAGGACACTTTAAAAAACAATAGCTCCTCTTAATGACAAACAAGCAGAACCACAGGCCAGTTAGTTCACTAGAGAGAATCACTGAAAGAGAGAGCTTAAAAGGACCCTCTTGAGGCCAGGACCAATCTCAGAAACTGGCCTCAAAAGCTACCCCTGCTTGAATTTAAATGTAAGTTAATGTCTTAGTCAGCTCAGGCTGTCATAACAAAATACCATAGACTGGGTAACTTAAACAGTATAAATTTATTTTTCACAGTTCTAGAGCCTGGTAAGTCTACAGTCAAGGTGTCGTCAAGGTAGGTTATATTCTGTGGCCTGTTGTCTTGGCCTGTTTCTAGCTGCTATCTCTGTATATTCAAATGACCTCTTTTTTGTGTGCAAGCAGAAAGGGAAAGCTGTTCCTCTTTTAAGGTCACTAATCTCATCATGAAGGCTCCACCCTGTGACCCCATTGAAAGCTAATTGCCTCCCAAAGGAACTATAATCTTTCCAAAAAATCATTAACAGGAGGGCAATACTAAGTCCTTAGCTGTCAATAATTGCTTTAAATGTGCTCTGGCTGGGTAGCTAAGTTAGAGTGTTGTCCTGATGTGCCAAGGTTGTAGGTTCTATCCTCCATCAGGGCACATAAAAGGATCAACCAATGAATGCATAAATAAGTGAAATAACAAATTGATGTTTCTCTTTCTCTTTCCTTTCCCTCCTCTCTCTACAAATCAATAAATAAAAATTTAAAAATAATAATTATTATAAGTGTAGATGGATTACATTTTCCAACCAAAAGGAATGGAATTGCTGAATGGATAAAATAAAAACAAGATTTAACTATGTGATGCCTACAAGAGAATTCAGTTGTAAGGACATACATTGGCTGAAAGCAAACAAATGAACAAAGACATTCCATACAAATAAAAACCAAAGGAGAGCAGGGAGAGCCATACCTAAACAAACAAAACAAAACAAAACAAAACAAAAAACAGACTTTAATTTAAAAGCTCTAATAAGAGATAAAGAATGTCATTATATGATAAAGGAGTCAATTCGTTAATAAAATGTTACCATATGACTCAGCAATTGAAGGCCTAGGTATATATCCAAAAGAAATGAGTACATATGCCACATCAAAACTTGTAAATAAATATTCATAACAGCAACATTCAAACAGCTAAAAAGTGTTTCCACACTTTGGACATTGTTTGGACATTGTTCTAAATGTCCATCAATTGATAAATGAATAAACATACAATCTTCAAATAATATAATTTTGTTCTTCATTGGTTCATTATAATGTTGATGAGATAACAAATTAACTCTAGTGGGGGCCACTGTGTGAAGTGTGAAGATTCTATTTTTTTATTGTTGTTCAAATATAGTTGTCTCCATTTTCTCGCCACAACTTTTTCCTACCCTCAACCCTTCCCTGCTTTGGCTTTGTCCATGGGTCCTTTATATGTGTTCTTTGACAACTCTTCCTTTTCTCTCCCCTGTTATCCCCCTTCCCGCCCCCCTCTGGTTACTCTCAGTTTGTTCTTTGTTTCAGTGTCTCTGGTTATATAGATATTTTTTTAATTTTTATTTATTTTATTTTATTTTAATTGTTCAAATACAGTTTTCTGCCTTTTATTCCCATTCCAGCCCACCACCCCAGCCCTTCCCACCTCCCTCTCATTTTCACTGCCCCCCCTTGTTTTTGTCAAGTGCCCTTTATATGTGTTCCTGCAAACCCTCCCCCTTTTCCCCTGAAATTTCCTCCTCTCTCCCCTCAGGTCACTGTCAGCCTATTCATAGCAGCACAATTTACAATAGCCAAATGCTGGAAGCAACTTAGGTGCCCATCAGTACAGGAATGGATCAAAAATCTATGATATATTTACACAATGGAATTCTATGCAGCAGAAAGAAGGAGCTCCTACCCTTTGTGACAGTATGGATGGAACTGGAAAGCATTATGCTAAGCAAAATAAGCCAGGTGGTGAAAGACAAATACTACATGATCTCACTTTTAACAGGAACCTAATCAACAAAACAAACAAACAAACAAGCAAAATATAACCAGAGTCTCTGGCTTATTTCACTTAGCATAATGCTTTCCAGTTCCATCCATGCTGTTGCAAAAGGTAGGCGCTCCTTCTTTCTTTCTGTTGCATAGAATTCCATTGTGTAAATGTACTACAGTTTTTGATCAACTCATTTACTGATGGCCACTTAGGCTGTTTCTAGCGCTTAGCTATTGTAAATTGTGCTGCTATGAACATTGGGGTGCATAGGTTCTTTTGAATTAGTGTTTCAGGATTCTTAGGGTATAATCCCAGCAGTGGAACTGCCGGGTCAAAATGCAATTCCATTTTTAGTTTTCTGAGGAAACTCCATTCTGTTTTCCACAGTGGCTGCATCAGTCTGCATTCCCACCAATAGTGCACTAGGGTTCCCTTTGCTTCACAATCTCTCCAGCACTTGTTGTTTCTTGTCTTTTTGAAAATAGCCATTCTAATAGGTGTGAGGTAATATCTTATTATGGTTTTGATTTGCATCTCCTTAATGGACAGTGCTGTTGAACATCTTGTCGTGTATCTGTTGGACACCTGAATGTTTTCTTTGAAAAATGTCTATTCAGATCCTGTGCCCATTTTTTCATCGGGTTGTGTTTTTTTTTGTTATTGTTGAGTTCTATAAGTGCTTTAGATATTTTTAAGATTAACCCCTTATGAGATTAGTAAATATGTTCTCCCATTTAGTAATTTGCCTTTTTGTTTTGATAACAGTTTTCTACAGTGTGCAGAACATTTTAGCTTGGTGTAGTCACATATGTTTATTTTTGATTGTTTCCCTTGCGCTTGGAGTCAAAACTACAAAAACATCACTAAGACTAATGTTAAGGAACCTATTGCCTATGTTTTCTTCTATAAATTTTATGGTTTGAGGTCTTACATTCAAGTTTTTACTCCATTCTGAGTTCATTTTTGTGTGCAGGATACTGGTCTAGTTTCATTCCTTTGCATGTGGCTGTCCCATTTTCCCAAAGCTATTTATTGAAGAGACTAACCTTTCTCCATTTTATGTTCTTGGCTCCTTTGTCCATATGTGTGTGGGTTTATTTCTGGGCTCTCAATTCTATTCCATTAACCTGTGAGTCTTGTTTTTATGCCAATGCAATACTGTTTTAATGATCATAAATTTGTAGTATGGTTGAAACCAGGGAGCCTGATATTCCCAGACTTGTTCTTCTTTCTTGTTTTGGCTATTTAGGATCTCTTGTACAAACTTTCATACAAATTTTAGAATTATTTGTTCTAGTTCTATGCAAATGCCATTGGGATTTTTTAATTAAAAAAAAAAAAAAACCAACAACCCTCCACTGAGCAAGTAAGTTTTAAACATAATAATGGCACCCTACCTGGTGTGGCTCAGTGGATTGAGTGCCAGCCTATGAACCAAAAAAAGTTACTGTTTCAATTCCCAGTCAGGGTACATGCCTAGGTTGCAGGCCAGGTCCCCAGTTGGGGATGTGCAAGAAGTAACTGACCAATGTCTCTCTTGTACATCGATGTTTCTTTCCTTCACTTTCTCCCTCCCTTCCTATCTTTCTATAAATAAATAAATAAAATCTTTAAACATAATAATGACCATAATTAAGAGAGTTCTGGGAGAGCTGTTAAAGGAAGTGTTAAATTTTACCTCACAGATTAAAGAACTTGATATGAAAATGGGCTGATACAGAAGGACAGAGACATCCCATGTGGAAAATAGAAATATTAATATATATATACAAAACTCAATACCCTCAATCCCTCTTTTTTTACTCAAGCCAAGGATATGTTTATTGATTTTAAAGAGAGAAGGGGGAGGAGAGAGAGAGAGAAAAGACAGTGAAAGAGAGAGAGAGATGAGAGAAACATCTATTGGTTGCCTATTATATGCACCCCAACCAGGGATCAAACCAACAACCTTTTGGTGAACAGGCCAACTGAGCCACTGACCATGACAGTCCCTGCTTTTCCTAATTCATCCTCCATACTGTCATTAGACAGATTTTTGTAAAGAATTTATCAAAATTCCGAGCAGTTCACTTTCTGTTCAGAGCCCTAATTGGGAACCTATTAGGTCCCCAGTAAGGTCCAAGCCCTTTACTGCAACATTCACAGCCCCTCAGGCTACCCCCTGTATCCCATTCTCCCACGATATCAATCAGCCTATGGTTCCTTAACCATGTCATATCTTTTCCTTCTTTCTGTCTTCTGAACATTCAACACTCTTCGTAGAGGAATTTTCACACATATTTTCTTCACCTGCCTGGAAAACCCAAATTCATTTTCTAATACTCAGCTTTAACATCATCTTCCTGAAACATTCTGGCCTCAGACAGCATGCACTGCTCCATCCTCTGTACTACCCATGTGAGTTATGATTCCTCATGTACGATAATTGTTTACATGGTTGTCTTCTACGAGTCAGACTGTAGTTCTTTCTTTTTTGCATCAACACTACCAAGGGAAGGACCTACCTGTTGGGAGGGAGGAAGAAAAGAAGGGTGAATGAATTACAAACTAATTACAAAGTCTCAATCATCTACTTTAATCTTAGTGCAATTTGAAACACCTAAATAATCAATCTGATAACTTCCTAGCTAATAGAATTTTAGAATAATTTTTAACTTTTCAGAAAAAAGTTTAGAAATCATATTATGGCATTTTTAATGGAAACTGACCTTTCTCTTACTATTTTTCCAAACTAAGTAAATAAAGAAAAGAATTATTTGATGTGAAACAAGGAGTTAAAAATAATATATTTTTCATAATATAGATTTAATAGTGGGATATTCACTGCATCAAACAATAAAATTTAGCTTGGTACTTCACCTGCTTGGTGTTATGAGAAGTTTTGAAATTGAAACAAAGCTTATCAGAGCTCACATAAAGAAAATATATATAAATTCTAATTTGGAGGTTGTGACTGAAATATGTTTTTACAGAGTTTTCTAATATATGTTCCATAAGGCCATTGTGACAAATTTTATCATGAGGGATCTATTATAACTTTTTTTAGTCTTTGGAAAGAATTAAAAAAGTGAGTTTATTACATCACAAGTTGTATCTAATATGGAAAATACAGAGTTCCCAGTTATTTGAACATGAAATATTATTTACTATAATTCTCAATAGCTTTGTTGAACTTGATTTTCTATTAAAGTATCTGTTATAAATTCTTTCATGTGTATAATTTTATTATAAATTGATTTTTGGCAAAGAAAAAAAAGGGACCTAACACATAAGTTTCCAATTTATAATAAAATCTTTATTGAGAAATATTTTCATGCTCAAGAAAACAGCAACAATATGTTGTCAATACAGATATTTTATAATCCTTATTTCCAATGTTTGCTTTTGTATTCCTAAAAGTTTATGGCTTAGAAAGAGACCAGAAGACATTTGATTTCTTAATAATTTAGATTAGAGAAGCATTCAGCATCATCTCTTGAGGGCATTTTTGGAGCCCAGACTCACTCACACCTCTCTGTCTTTTCTAAGCCCAAGGCTGCTTATTTCTAAAGTTGAAGTGGCAGGCTCTCAGGTGGATGTTTAAAGAAATTTCCAGGGATGGAATTTGGCCAAGGCTTAGTTATTATCACTAGACATAATAAATTACTTAAACAGAAATAATTTTTTATCTTAGACTTTTCACAACTGTTGGTATTTTTCTTATGAATCTTCTCACTTTCCACTTTGCTTTGTGGTTGCTTACATGCAATGATGATTTTCCCTACTGTGCTGTAATTAAGAGACTGAGTTTTACTGAGCTTTTTTATAACCCATACTAGTTCCTACAGAGATTTAGAATACAGAAGTTACCTAATTAATGTCATCTGCATGTCATATTGTTCAATTAATTTGTCTAACTTCAAGTATAGAAATATGCCAAAACTGCATTTAGAGACAATTTTGGCTTTGCCATGATTATAAACATCAATGATACAATAATTAAACTTGATCTGCAGATCAACTTATATGCAAAAGCTGTTGTCCTTCTCCCTCTTGTTCATTTTCTTGAGTAGGCAGTAGCTTACTGAAGTATTTCCTATAGGAGGGCTCCCTCATACTTCAGGACCCCCCAGATGCCTCTAGCATATTCTGACACTTGTCCTTGGATACCTTGCAGGTTCCCTGCTGACAGGAATTCAACTTTGCATTGGAGGCATAAAGGTTGCCAGGATCTGCAACACCTGGCATAACTTCCTGGGACTAAATGGGAATATTTTCTCAGAATTTCCTTTTACTAATAAGAGTCCATGATCAAAAAACTTTAAGACTATTGTGTAAATGATACTAGATTTTGTAAATATATAACTATCAGAGGTCATCATGTTGAAGTTTAATTTTACAGATGAGAAAGTTTCAGATAGTCCACCACAGAATGTAATGCATCTACAGTGACTTTCCCTTGGTTTGGAAGGCATACTTGTCTCTGGAACACATTCTGTTCTGTCTGCTCTCTTCCTCTCTCTCACCCATGATCTACCTTGTTTCTCCATTTCTTTGTATTCTTGACCTCTGTATTTATTGGCATTAATCCATTCCTCCATGTGGATTTCTCTTTTACATTCATTCACTGAGTCTCCTAAATGGTGGTTCATAATTTGTTTTTCTCTGTCCTATAAACTTATCTTATTAACCAAATGCAATTCATGGTCCAACCTGAAAGGGCTAATACCAACAGATCCAGATCCTGCTCCCAAGGTCTGATTTTGCCTTGAGTTATAGGAACCATGCTAGCTTTCCATCTCTCACATGTTGTTGGACCAGTGGAACCTCATGCAGTCTCCAGTGTCCCTTTAAACTCTGAGCTGATTTTGTTTCTGAATTGCTCTAGGTTTAGATAAGGGGTTGGAGGAAGCTGAAAATATGAATTATGTTCCAGATCTATATGTAAGTTTTCAAATTTAGTAACTGTTGTATTTTCATAGCTATTGTGAAAAAATAATTAGGACCTCAGTGTAATACAAAGAAGCACAGCAAAAGGGAACATAAGGAAGTGTGATGGTTAAGAGCATGGATTTAAAGTCAAACTGTGAAGAACTCATACAACTCAATATCAGGAAGACAAACAATCCAATTAAAAAATGGGCAAAGGACCTGAACAGATACTGCTCTAAGGATGACATGCAGAGGGCCCATTGACACATGAAAGGATGCTCAACATCATTGGCCATCAGAGAGATGCAAATTAAAACCACAATGAGATAGACTACTTCATGCCAGTTAGAATGGCCATCATGAACAAATTAACAACAACAAGTGCTGGTGAGGATACAGAGAAGTGGAACTCTAGTGTAGTGTTGGTGGGAATGCAGACTGGTGCAGCTACTGTGGAAAACAGTATGGAATTTCCTCAAAAAACTAAAAATGGAACTGCCTTTTGATCCAGTGATTCCACTCCTGGAATTATACCCTAAGAATCCTGAAACAGCAATTCAGAAGAACCCATGCACCTATTTGTTCATAGCAACACAATTTACAATAGCCAAGTGCTGGAAACAGCCCAAGTGCCTATCAGTAAATGAGTGGATCAAAAAACCTTGGTACATTTACACAGTGGAATACTACACAGCAGAAAGAAAGAAAGAACTCCTACCCTTCATAACAGCATGGGTGGAACAGGAGAGTCTTATGACAAGTGAAGTTAAGACAGGCTGTGAAAGACAAATAGCATATGACCTCACCTATAAGTGGAACCTAATGAACAAAACAAACAAATAAGCATAATAGAGCCAGAAGCAAGGAAACAAGGAACAGACTGACAGCAACCAGAGGGGAGGGAGCTAAGGGGGAATAGAAGGAGAAGAACCTAGTTAAAGAACAAGTATAAATGACCCATGGACATGGACAACAGGGTGGGGATTGACTGTGGGGGTTGGGGCAGGCAGGGGAGGCCAATGGGAGAAAATTGGGACAACTGTAATAAGACAACAATAAAAATGAATAAATAAATAAACAAAATAAGGTCAAACTGTGATATAATTCTAGCTTTGCTATGTACCAGTTGCGTAAACTTGGGCAAGTTAGTTCACTTGCCTATGTATGTCTTCCCATCTCTAAAATAGTATAATAATTATACCTACTTTAGAAGAAATTTATGAAGATTAAATAAGGTAATATAGCTATAGCTTTTACAATAATGTCTGGTAAATATCAAGTGCTATATAAGCATTAGACAATAGCGTAATCATGAAGTACACGATGGTGATCTATTTCTCTATATGAAATTAGGCTAGGTATTATAGGGAATATAATATAGTATAATATGTCATACTGGACCTTGAAAGGGATGAGATAATATGAGGTTCTGAGTTAAAGCAACAAAAATGATAATGGAGTTAAATGGACAATTTTTTCAGATAAAAAATTAGAATACACAGGAGATCATTATTCATTCAGATAAAAAAATGTGAGAGTGAAATAAAAAGAGATACCTAAAAAAGGCTGCCCCCACCCCATCCTTCAGCTTGTCTATTACATAAATTACATTTTAGAATAAGGGAGGAACAGGCTTTAAATGAAAGATAATGAAGCTGATTTGCATATTTCTAGTTTGTGGCACCTACAAGTAGAGATGAACCTGGAGCTCAGGAGATAAAAGGACTGGAATCCCAGTTGAGATAATTGTTGAGAATCTAGAAGTTATTGGATTACCCAGGGAAGATATTCAAAGGAGAAAGAAAATTCATCTTAGTCCAACATTTAAGGGAGAACAAGAAAGGGATAAATCAGCAAAGTCAGAAAGAACAGTCAGAAATGTGGAAGCACCAACAGAGTATAATATCATGGAAGCAGAGGATGGAGAAATGTCCAAAGGTCCAACTGTGGCAACTGCTGTAGGAAAACTGAGTAGGATAAAAATTGAAAACAAACCCTTAGATATGGTGATTAGGCAATAACTGGTTACACTGAGTTGGTGGAGACAGTGTGCATTGTGGATAATAGCAATGATTTAATCAGAACCTACAGGATTATACTGGACTTTCTATCCTGCCACTCAATGTCTGATTTGCTGAGCGATGTACACTCTCTAAGCCTCAGTGTTCTCAACTCTATAAATAGGGCTACTAAATGCCTACTTCATAGGATTCTTGGAATTTGAATGAGATAATATACCTAAATTTCACAGGTTTATATTATATGTGCCATGCTTACACATATTAATGTACTCAGTGAGTAGTAATTATTATTATGTATAATGATATCACAACTGGTTAAGGAGCAAATGGGAGTTTAGGACATGGAGTCTTCTAAACAAGTTTGTAAGAAAGAGGAGAGACATGGAACATTCACTTGAGTAGGAAACAGTACCCAAGAAGGAATTTTTAAAATTCTAGGCTAGAAAGAAGATTGGGCATGCTTTTAAGTAGAGGCAAAAGATCCAGTAGTTGAATAAAAAATACTATTGTAAGAGGCAGAAGCTTCTTTATTTGGAGAAAATTTTCTCATAATCGATATGTTTCACAGAGAGATAATATGACAAGTAACAGAGAGCAATATTTGAGTTGAAACATCTGTGGGTGAATCTAATTTATGAAACCACCTATAATTTGTTGGCTGTTCTCAAGCACACTAATTGTTTCCTCCATGGAGTACTTTTAATTTACAATGCCTTAGTGCTACTGAAATGAATGTGAATTCTGGAAAGATAGGGGTGAGTCTGGGCAGGTTTATTTTGATAGGACATCACCTCTTTCCCCTTTTTCCAACCATTTTTCTAACCCTGTAATAATTGGAAAGATGAGAGAGGAAGGGAGGGAGAGAGGGAGAGAGAAAGGGGGTGGGGGAGAGAGAGAGAGAGAGAAACCTCAACAAAGCAGGCAGTCTATCCCCCCAAGCAGTAGGCAGGACACATCATTAGCCATAAATATTCAGCAAAAGGCAAGAGAGAGAGAGAGAGAGAAAGAGAGAGAGAGAGATGGAGATCAATAGCCTCTTGCAAAATAGATAGAAATCAGTGGCCCCACCATCCCACCAGAGAAATGGGAAGAAGAGGAAACAGAGAGTACAAGAATACTTTCATCTCAGTAAGTAAGCTCAGTTCAAAAAACAGGCACTTCCAACATTTGGTGTTAAAGAAGTGTGATGATGGACCATTTTGACTACCAGATACCCTTACACTAGTTATCATGAAAGTTTAGAAAAACTTAACAGCTACCTCTTCATGCTTTTGCCTAGAGTTGATGCTGCAGACAAGTGAAGATCATTTTAGCTCAATTATCTAAAAGGCTCTAATCCCAGGACTTCTTCCCTTCAAAGGAGTTCTGGGTTCCTGGTCAGTGAAAAGAGAGTAAGAACCTCAGGACCTCAGGACCTCATCAGACTTTTTCCTCTCACAGAGGCAGTGGCAGCAGCACACAAGTCACTTCAGAGAAAGCTTTTTTGTTGAAGTCTCACTTGTTGGTCATCTGAGAAAACAACTCATACACCTATTCATCTTGAGTTACTGGTGACTGACAATGGTTTATTATGATATCCCTTCAGGCTATTTACATTTGAGCAAGAGAGAGTATTGATTCTGAAAGTAGGAATTTTAAGTAGTTTGGAAAGCTCTTGGGGAGATGTGTAAAGACAGGACTCTAGCACTTTACCAATTATATCATATAAACAGCATGCGTACTCTTACCTCTGACAGTTCTTGGCAGGTTTCAAGGCTGAGGATACTAAGAAGAATAATCACATGACCAGGAACTTAATTCTAAACACTGCCTAGAAAGAAAAGTCTTCATGACCTAGAAAAACCAGGTGAAATCACCTCATCATGGACTAGCTATGACAATTAAGTGTACCTTGTACTGATTTTTCCCCCAAGCTTTTGGTTAAAAAATATATCACTAACAGTTATTCTAATCTGAGAAAAGAAGAAAGAGGAAGAACAAGACCATAGTTAATAAAAACTGAATTCTCTAGAAGTCAGTCCTCAGGCCATCTTCAGGAAATAAAAGATTTTTAGTTATGGCTTCTTTTCAGCCAGAACCGCCATCTTCTAGTAATTCACAAAAATGATCAACACAAAGGAAAAGATGAGAGGCATCTGCTATATGTTCTCTAGGCCTTTCAGAAAATGGAATTACTCCTTTGGCCACATTTGTGTTAATCTACAAGAAAGGTAATATTGTAGACATCAAGGAAATGGGCTGTGTTCAAAAAGAAATGCCTCACAAATGTTATCGTGGCAAAACTGAAAGAGTCTACAGTGTCATCCAGCATGTAATGGGCATGGTTGTAAACAAATAGAGGGCAAGATTCTTGCCAAGAGAATTAATGTACATATTGAGCTTATTAAACATTCTAAGAGCCAAGGTAACTTCCTGAAGCTTGTAAAGAAAAATGATCAAAAAAGAAAGAAGCCAAAGAGAAAGCTACCTGCATTCAACTAAAGCTCCAGCTGGCTCCACCCAGAGAAGCACATTGTGTGAGAACCAGAGGAAAGGAGTCTGAGCTGCCACAACCCATTCCCTGTAAATTCATGGCATGGTAAGTGCAAAAAAAGTGGAAGACCTCTGTACTGATAAAAATGTTTCTCCTAAGAATCTGTACTTGAACAATGATTAAAATAAAATAAAATAAAATAAAATAAAATAAAATAAAATAAAATATAAAAAAGAAAAGAAAAGAAAAAAATGTTTCTCCTAATTGAGTAGAAGTGTGGCATCTTTTCCACCTAAAAATATTTGAAGAAAATTTTATGTCCAAAGAAAGGGAGGTTTTATTGATGAAAAAATTTAGTATACAAAAGCACTTAATATGTATTTATTAGTCAGGTATAGTAATGTTGTGAGCAAATAGAAAAGACAGCATAGCAAATATAGTAAGAAACTGCTCAATACATGGAAACAAACATGAGAAATAGGTATATATGCAACTACAACTTGTGTTTATGTGTGTGTGTGTGTTAGTAAGGATAGAATGTGGAGAAAGGGCATAATAAATGATCAAATATTGTTTTAAGGGAGAGACAATAGCAAGCCCTATTTATGTAGAGCAATTGCTTTCACATAAATGTTTTTATTTGATCCTTACAATGACCCTAACAACTTAAGTATAACACTGAAAACTCAAATGCAGCAGATACTCAGAGAGAAGGGACGTTTCTTAGCAGGTGGATAGTGTGGCTAGTTAAGTGGAAGAATGGGAGAGGAGTCAGGACAAAGTCTTCCCATTTAGCATTATCATTGGCTTAAGCTTAATGCTATTATAACCTCTATTTGTGGGGAAAAAAGAACACATTACTCAAATCACAATAAGATGTACAAAACATCTTATTTCAATTTAAGGATTCACCACTCCTATGTATGTAGACCAGAATAATTTCACACATGTGTGAAATGACACATATATGAAGTTATTCATTTTGCATTATTTTTAATGGCAAATGTTTGAAAACAACTAAATTTCCATCAATAGAAGACTGAATAAATAAAAATTCTGGTCCAGCCATGCAATTGAATACTATGCAGCTGACAAATAGAATGAAGCAGCTGTCTGCTGATATGGAAAGATCTCTCTATTAGTTTCCTAGGACTGCTGGGGAAAGTCCCATACCTTATGTGATATAAATTAATAGAAATTTATTGTATCACAGTTCTGGAGATTAGAAGTCAAAAATCAATTTGTTGGCATGGCCATGTTCCCCCTGAAACTTGTGGAGAAAGTCCTTCCTTACCTCTTCCTAGCTGCTGGTGATTTTCTAGCAAGCCTTGGCATTCCTTGGCTAATGGCTACATCAGTCCAATATCTGCCTCTGTTATCTGTCATCACATGGAATTCTCACTGTGCGCCTCTGCGTTCTCTTCATATAAGGACACAAGTCACTTTGGATTAAGGGCCCAAATTACTCCAGTATGGCTTCATCTTAACTAATTACATCTACAATGACCTTAATTCTGAACAAGGCCATCTTTTGAGATACTGGGTGTTTGGACTTCAACATATTTTTTTGGTGGGAGGGTGCACAATTCAATCTATAACAATCTCCTAGGTAAATTAGGTGAAAAAAATCAAGGTCCAGTGCAGAATATATAGCATGATATGTTTATGTGAAATAAATATGCACACAGATGCCACATAAACATTTATTAGAGTATTTCAGAAGGATTCATAGATTCATGAAATACTAGCAGCCACAAGTGGGAGAACCTCATAGCTGGTAGAAATAGTATGAAAAATCATATTTATTAGGCTATTGCTTTTTTGTACTTTTTGAACTCTGTGTTAACTAATTTTTAACTTCCTTTTCACAACTATTCTTTAGTTACCTTGAATCTATTTAACATTTAATTCCCTCAAATTAAATATTAATATTTAATATTAAGGAGAAGGTGTTAGGGTGGCCAATGATGTAGGCTGTGAAAGAATTCACAATGAGAGGGAAATACAGAGAGCAAAGGTTTATTCACTTTCCAAGAGAGGAAAGGGGCTAGGTGCAGAGAAATGCACCAGCCCTGAGGACTTAGGGCTTTGAGCTTTTATTGGATTGTAAAGGGTAAGGGGGTTGCAGTTGGGTGATTAGGACTGCTGCAGAACATGATGTTTCAGTTGGTCTTGCATAAGCTGCAGCCTGTTTCAGTGTTATCTTTGGCTACAGGGTATGGGCCTTGCAGTCTGGCATGTCCTGTTTTGTAAGTTCTAGGAACTTCTTCACTTGCAGGGTGCTTTCAGCAATTTTCTAATCCTGAGGACAGAGACTCATAAAACAAGAGCCAATCATGCTTTATGGGGTAAAGCTAACTTTGGCAAAGATGGCCTGAAAAGGGGGCTTTTATCCTTTTAGGATGTATTCAATTTTTTTCTTCTGAGATGCTCTGGCAAGATTAATTCTAGAGCAAAATCACTCAGTTCAAATATTCAGTTTAAATTCACTCAGTTTAAATTCACTCAGTCCAAAATATTAAATAGAGAAAAGTCAGAAATCAGGATGAAACACTGGGCTCAGAAATTACACAATGAGAATCTAAAGCAAAGCAGATACGTACAGCAGAAAATGAGTTCATATTCTCCAACAGGATTATTATGGATATGATAGTGAAGTGGAGGTCATGGCCAGGAGTGGCAAACCAAGCTCTATAGTTGGGGCTCAAAATACAGTATTTCTTAAACATATGTATTATCTTTTCTGCATTCAGATTCATAGGGCCCTTCCCTGGAGTGTCTGGTTCAGTCATTTTGAGGCTCTGGCCATACTATGTGAATGTTTAATACAAGCAGAAAGTCTGTAAAACATTAAAGATCAGAGAGAATGAAGAGAACCTTTACTGACTACCTTTGGTGTTATCTCTTTCTCTTCCTGATCTGGTTAAAATTAAGCTCAGTTATAACCCATAAATAAGACCTTCAGTTCAGGACTACTTGATGGTCTGTCTGGTGCCACCCCATCCCTCTGTTATCCTTTATTCATTTCTGCTTTTCCCAGTAACTCCAATATAAAAATTTTTCTGACACAGATTTTATTTCATCCTGAATCACCTCGATTCTGGGGAAGACAGTTGGCCTAATATTCCAGAAAGTTCCAAGACATAGTAATCCTGAGAGATCAAGATCTAAAATGGAATTGTTAATGGGAGAAATAAAACTACTTCTAAGATAAAACCAGGTGCAGGATTAGGATATATACTGTTGATAAAAATGTTCCAAATTGTATTTTGATGCATTTTGCTTTGTAACAAATGAGTAGTATACTGTCTAAACAGGATTGGTATTAAAATAAATTTGAGAAATATTAGTAGTTATTCCCTTCTTAAACATTCACAATGCATATCATCATAGTAAGGCTCTAAGAAGTTTTTGATTTAAATAAACTTATTTAACTTTGTTGCACTCAGAGTTTCTAAGATGTACTTGACTATAGATCATTTCCTTAGATTTTACTTATTAAAGTATTTTTTGTAAATTTAAGATTCCAAGGAGCAGAACTTGGGAAATAGTACTTAAATCCTTTTGAATTTAATTTGTCAAGATTTGGGTGAGTAGTTTGGGAAAGGAAATATTTTCATAGAAATGAAGTCAGCTGAGTGGGTGAATTAAGATTATTTATGGGAGCATTTGTTTATTTTACAAACATTTATCAAACATCTAGAAGAACAGACCAAAGTATTTTTTTAAAATAACATAGCTATTGCATCATTTTTATCCAATCCTCTATCGAAAGACACTTTAGTTGTTTCCATGTCTTGGCCACTGTGAAGGATGCTGTAATAAAGTAGGGGTTCATATATCTTTGTGAATAAATATTTTCAAATTTTGTTGGTAGATACCCAGAAGAGGGGTTGCTGGGTCATATGGTAACTTTATTCTCAATTTTTTTAGGAATCACCATACTGTTTTCCATAGTGGCTGTACCAGCTTACATTCCCACCAGTAGTGAATGAGAGTTCCTTTATCTCCACGACTTTCCCAACACTTGTTATTACCTGTTTTGTTGATAATAGCCATTCTAACTAGTGTGAGGTGGTATCTCATTATAGTTTTTTTATTGTTGTTAATTTACAGTTGTCCCAATTCCACCCCCCACTTTGCTCTCCTCCACCTCACCTACCCTCCACTCCCACAGTCACTCCCTACCCTATTGTCCATGTCTATGGGTCCTTTATACATGTTCCTTGACTAGACCCTTCCCCTTCTTTCCCCATTATCCCCTTCCCTCATCCCTTCTGGTCCCAGTCAGTTTGTTACTTATTTCCATGTCTCTGGTTCTATTTTGTTTATTTGTTTGTTTTGTTCATTAGGTTCTACTTGTAGGTGAGGTCATATGGTATTTGTCTTTTGCTGCCTGGTTTATTTCACTTAGCATGATACTCTCTCATTCCATCCATGCTATCACGAAGGGTAGGAGTTCCTTCTTTCTTTCTGCTGTCTACTATTCCATTGTGTAAATGTACCACAGTTTTTTGATCCATTCATTTACTGATGGGCACTTAGGCTGTTTCCAGCACTTGACTATTGTAAGTAACACTGCTATAAACACTGCAGTGCTTAGGTTCTTTTGAATTGGTGTTTCAGGATTCCTAGCATATAACCCCAGCAGTAGGATCACTGGATCAAAGAGCAGTTCCATCTTTAGTTTTTTGAGGAAATTCCTTACTGTTTTCCATAGTGGCTATGCCAGTCTGCATTCTCACCAACTATACATGTCCTAGAGGAAGACATAGGCAGAAAAATTTCAGATATCCCACACAGCAATATTTTCACCAATATATATCCTAAGACAAGGGATATAAAGGAAAGATTAAAGAAATGGGACTACATCAAATTAAAAAGCTTCTGTACAGCTAAAGAAAACATTAGCAAAATGAGAAAGGGAACCAATCATATGGGAAAACATATTTGCCAATGATACAAGTGACACACTTGTGACACAAGTGACACAATGATACAAATGAAACACTTGCCTTGGACAAATGTTTGATCTCTAAAATATAAAAAGAACTTATATGACTCAACACAAGGAAGACAAACAATGCAATTAAAAAATGGGCAAAGGACCTGAGCAGACACTTCTCCAAGGAGGACATACAGAAGGCTCAGTGACATATGAAAGGATGCTCAGTATCACTAGCCATCAGAGAGATGCAAATTAAAATCACAATGAGATACCATTCACACAAGTTAGAATGGCCATCACAAACAAATCAACAAGCAACAAGTGCTGGAGAAGTTGTGGATAAAAGGGAATCCCAGTGCACTGCTGGTGGGAATGCAGACTGGTGCAGCCACTGTGGAAAACAGTATGCCTCAGCAATTTTGAGAAAGAAGAACAAAGTAGGAGGGATCACAATACCTGACATCAAACTATTACAAGGCCACTGTAATCAAAACAGTCTGGTACTAGCGTAAGAACAAATACATAAATCAATGGGACAGAATAGAGAACCTGAAAATAAACCCATGTCTCTATGGTCAATTAATATTTGGCAAAGGGGCAGGAGCATAAAATGCAGTAAAAATAGTTTCTTCAATAAATGATGTTGGAAGATCTGGACAGGCACATGCAAAAAAATGATACTAGACCACCAACTCATACCATACACCAAAATAAACTCAAGATGGATAAAAGATTTAAATGTCAGTCTCATTGTAGTTTTGATTTGCATTTGCCTACTAGCTAGTTAAGTTTGAGCATTTTTTCATGTATCTGTTGGCCATTGCATATCTTCTTGGAAGAAGTGCCTGTTCAGGTCCTCTGCCCATTTTTTAATTGGACTGTTCATTGGTTTGGTGTTAAGTTGTATGAATTCTTTATATATTTTGGATATTAACCCTTTTTTGAAGCTGTTGTATGCAAATATCTTCTCTCAGTTGGTTACTTGACTTTTTGTTTTTTGGGTGGTTTCTTTTGCTGTGCAGAAGCTTTTTAGTTTGATATAGTCCTACTCATTTATTTTTCCCTTTACTTCCCTTGCCTTTAGGGTTAAATTCATAAAGTCTTCTCTAAGACCAAGTTGTGGTACATATATACAATGTAATGCTACTCAGCCATAAGAAAAGATGAACTACTGCCATTTGTCATGACATGGATGGACATTGAGAGTATCATGCTAAGTAAGATAAATTAGGCAGAAAAAGTGAAGACTATAGTATTTCACTCATAACTGAAAGCAACAAATGAATAAATAAGAAAAACAAATAAAAACTCGTAGACACAGACAACAGTATGGTTACCAGAAGGAAGAGGAATGGGGTAGTAAAAGGTAAACGGTGTCAAATATATGGTGATGGAAGATAATTTGACTTTGGGTGGTGAGGACACAGTGCAATATACAGATCATGTACACTTGCAACCTATATGATCTTATTAACCAGTGCCACCCCAATATCTTTAATAATTTTTGAAAAATAGTAACAGGGATATTTTTATAAACTTCTTTATTAACATGCATCATTTTATAATTTTATAAAATTAAAATTTTTTAATTTTATAAATTTTAAATTATATTTTATAAATTTATAAATTAAAAATTATAGACATTTTCTGATATATTTTACCTTCACAGAATATTCCTACTTGATTTAATATGGGAGAACACCAGCTTTTTGTATCAAATTATTGGCTGAAAAAAAAACAGACTATGGGAACACTGAAGTATTTATTTTTTAAAAAGTGTTTAGTTTTATAAGGAGTTCTTTTGAATGACAATAAAATAGCAGAGTTAATGGCAGACATAAAACTATCTAAGGATTCCCTGTGTCACTAACCCCAGAAATGATCTCTGTTTTGACTTTTACCAATCAAACCAGTGAAAAATGGAATGTTTTCATTTACATTTCCCTAATTATTAAGGAGACTTATCACCCTTTCAGTATTTATTGGTCATAAGTTTTTTTTTCTGGGGCTTGATTTTGCCCTTCCTTCTGTTAGTTGCCTTTTTCTCATTGATTTATGTTAACTCTTTAAATATTATGACCACATATTCTTCTGTTACAGGTGTGGCAAATATTTTCTCCTGGTCTTTGGCTTGTGGTTTAGCTTTGTTTGTGATGTCTTTCATCAATTACATGTTTTGAGTCTTTATTTTGTTTTTGTTGGTCCAATCGGTCAATCATTTCCTTGATGGTTTTTGGATTTTGTGTCTTGCTTAATAAACTCTTCATGACCTCTTGCAAAGAAAACAACAACAACAAAAAAACTAAGGATAGAATGAGGCTTCTAATTACATATGGCAAATTCAACCTGGTTGTTTATTTTTATAATTTCCTAAAATCTTACATAAAAGGCTGCAGACTAATAAAAAAGGAACAAAACCACTATGACAAAGAGAACTGAGTGTGCTATAACAGCAGCTAATTGATATGCAGAGGACTTTAGAAAATATAAAGTAAATGAATGAGTGGTAAAAGAAGCTTAGCGAGAAAGCTGAAACCTAACTGGCTGCAGTGAGAGATGCCCCAACAAGAAATGCACCAGTTGAACTGTAAATGCTACAAAAGTGCAGGATCTGTAGATGCTGGTTATCTCTTAGGAACCAGGGTATGGGATGGGGCTAAAAAGAAGAGAATTAATTGAAAAACTATAGGCAGCAGTTAGACCTCCCCAGGGCCCCGTTCAGCCAGTGAAGTCAGGCACACCCCTCCAGCA
Organism: Phyllostomus hastatus; assembly: GCF_019186645.2. NCBI lineage: Eukaryota > Metazoa > Chordata > Mammalia > Chiroptera > Phyllostomidae > Phyllostomus > Phyllostomus hastatus. The sequence goes on along the minus strand of NW_025333872.1, from coordinate 36,473,727 downwards.
CCTGGTGGAAGGTATATAGGATGGAGGGCCAGGTTCACCATGAAGCTTATGAAGCCTAGGCCATAGGCTCCCCACCTGCACAGGTCCCTTCCAAGGACCTGTTTAATTTTGCTTCATAATTTTATTTATTTGTCCCAAAGAGGGCCCCTCAAATTGTATCAGCTATAGGCCCTACCCTAGACAGGGTAGAGAGATTGGCTCAGGAGACACCATACTAAAAAGGGGGGGACTATGCGAGAGGCTGCATGAAAAATGCCTGCCATGGCTCAGTTCTCCAAACACTGGTGGCCAGGCCAGACAAGAGACAGAAATAACTCACCATCTCTAAATCAAAGATCTACAGAAACTAACATTTACAGGGGCCTGTCACTGTTGGGCATTCCTACCCCAGCCCAGTCTCCCCACAGCAGAGCTGACCAGTTTTCAGGTCCTGGAGCTTAAAAGCTTCACTTTGAGGTATGAGTAGACAACAAAGAATCACCAGAGACAAACCTCTACTATAATAGGGGGAAAAAAGCACAGGAAAACTTCGTAATAAAAACAAACCTGGTAACAAATATTCTCAAAAAGGAGAAAATATTGCACCTATTAAAAAAGTTTATGTGTGCATGTATTTGTGTATGTATATGTATACACATGTATATGCATGTATATGTGTATATATATACACACATATATATACCTTAAAAAATAAGACAAAAATATTGGATATTTAAAATATGATAGCAGTTGGATTAAAACATACCAGTGAGGAAATTTTATTCATCACAAAGATTCCAGAAATAAAGTATGGAAAAATGAAGAAGAGAAAAATAACAAAGAAATGACACAAGCAGATGTTGCAGCTCTGAAAATCTAAGTTTGCAAATTGAGTCTACTAAATGTCCAGAACAATAAATAAGTAATAGTAAGAGTCAGTGTTTACAGTTATGTTCTAAACATTTTAAGTACTACTGCTATCCTCCCAAGGCCCCTTGATGTGGATATTACCCTAGTGCTATGCTATCCTCTTTTTACAGGCACCAGAGTTGCAGAGAATTGAGGAAATACTAGTTAAATAGAAGATCCAGCAGCCTGATTCTAGAATCCATGTTCCTAATCACCACACATCCCTGCCTCTTCAGAAATAAAAGATCCTGTGAAGGCTGAATTATTTTGAAATTTTAGAACCCTGTCTTCCAGGGAGAAAAATTAGGTCACATATCAAGTACTGAGAACAAGAATTGCATGAGAATTCTCAATAGCACTACTGAAAACCAGAAGGCAATGGAGCAATGCCTTCAAATTTCTGAGGGAAAATAATTTTCAACCTAGAATCCTACAGGCAGGCTCTCCATCAAGAGTAAGAGTAGAATTACATCATTTTTAATCATGCATGCAAGGTTGCAAAACTTTACTCCGTATACACCCTTTCTCAAGAAGCTACTGGAGGACTAAAGAAAGAGGAAGAAGTAGTTCTCCAAAGAAAGGCATCCCCCAAGTAGAGTCAGCGGGAAAGCCTGGGAGTCTGAGAAAGGCAGGCCCCAGGTAACAGCTGTGCTGCAGACCTGGAAAGCCATCAGACCAGACTGGAGCAAGAAGCAGAGGTCTCAAAGGGATGACAAGAGAGGAAGAACAGGAGGAGGAGGAAGAAAACCTGAAAGATTAAGTGTAGTATTTGACTAGATTAAGAGAAGTTTTGTAGTTCTGGCAGCATGTTTAGGAATGAATTAGTTCTCAGTTCATGAAAACTAAACAAAGGCAAAAATGAGGCAATTTCAGAATCAGAGAAAGTAAAGTACAATAAATGAAAGACAATTACCGTACAAGTTATACATCAGTGTCAAGTAATAATTATCCAGTTACACCAATGAAACCATCAAAAATGTTTTAAAAATTGAGTGAATGGAGAAGGACATGTATCCTTTTCTTTCATTCTTCTTTATTTATTTTTTGCTACCATGGTCACTTTCTAAATTGATTTAAGTTAGTTACTTGTCTATTTGCCACCTTTTCACATCAGAATATAAATTTTCAAGTATGGGGACTTTGTCTTACCTACTTGTACATCCCCAGTTGTTTGCAGGAAGGAAGAGGACAGACGGTGAGTAACTGAACAAAATTTCTGCCCTTTACAGTAGATAATCAACAGGCAATGTCCAATAGTGAAAAATCTAGAAATAACAATACAAGCACATCATTTCAAATTATGTCTGTAGAAAACACTAAAGTAGTTGAAAGTGATTTCCTCTGGGAGCAGATACTGGGAATGTGAAGGGATAAAGCAGGAGAGAGCTTTGTTCCATTATAAGCCTTGTAATTATTGACTTTTAAATTATTTGCCTATATTACTTTGACAAATAAATAACAATTAAACTTTGAAAGGAGGAAAATATAAGTGGGTACTATTAAATTCTGTATAGCAACATGAAGCTTCATTTTGCATTTAGAACATTTTCCAGTAGTGTTTTAGAATTACTAACTTCACAAATACATGTAGAAAGAATTGAATGGGATAAGAAATTAGAGGAAAGAAAATCAGAAAGATTTGGGGATGAATGAGTTGATAGGTGATGAGACCCTAAACTAAGTTTATATTCCTGAAACCGGAGTAGTTAAAATATGTTTTGAAAGTTAACAAAAATTTAAAAAGATAACCAGGAACAACCACAAATCCCACAGACATCATTTGTAGTCATTCTCAACTAATTTTTCAGGATGTTAGCATAGTCAGTGCAATTCATAACTTAAAATAAACACTTAAAAGAAATGAAAGGTTACCTTTATTTAAAGCAATATTCTTTGCAAGACATTTTTGTAGTTCTAGTGTCCATGATGAGCCAGGTGACTTTCAAAGCATAAGGTGGAATTGCAGTATTCCTATCATATTATTATCTACAGTTCCACAGGTTCAGAACTCACTAGCTTTCAGAAGTCCACATCCTCTGATTTTAAGAAATCACCTGCCATGTTGCTGATAAAGACCTCAAGTTATTTTTCAGCTGTTTGAATTAGCAAAACACCTCATTTTTTTCCTGCCCAGTAGCCTTTACCTTATTTTTCTTGTGTGATTTTGAATTGTTTTCATCCTGTTATGAGTTGATAGGGCTATTTGCACCAGGATTTATGCCAGATACATGGAAGTACTCAATAAAGTCATTGAGTTAAATTGAGCATTCACACTTTCATATGCTTTTGGAAACTTGATTATTTACTCTCTTCTGAGGTGAGAGGAGGTCAGTTTCTTCTCTGAATAAGCAATTAAAACTAGATCAGTTGTTCTTAACCCCAGTTGCACATTAGAAATATCTAGGGGAGGTTACAAAAATTCTGATGGCCAAGTCAATACCATATTTAGATAATTATTTCTTAAATCTTTTGTTGATTGTATGGCCAAGTCAATACCATATTCAGATAATTATTTCTTAAATCTTTTGATGATTGTAACAGAGATTGAAAACTGCTGAATTACATGATCTTTATCTTTGATTCTCAAACTTGGGTAGATATCAGAATCACCTAAGAAGCTTCTTAAAAATGTATGCCTTCCAGCCTCCAACTCTGTGATTACAGCTAAGTGGCACTCAGACCACTGCCATTGCTTTTGCACATGCAGTGATTCTGATTTGACAAGTTACAGAAGCAAGCAAGTGGTCTTACTTATGGACAGTCTTAAGTTTGGACCTGGGTACAAGGAATTGATGAACTAGCAGGAAGAGTGTAACTATCATTTTTCTCGACTCATGTTCCCATTCTCTGCACCTTCTCTTTCTCCTCTTCCTACTTGGCTCAATTCCTGCCTGAAATGGAGATTTGAGGTTTGGAGCCAATCAGCACCTACAAGCTGGTTCAAAGATCCTGGGGAAGCAAATTGAAAAACATTACTAAAATCGTTTATGTAATGCGACTGTGAAAGAGTACTGCTCTTTCACCAGAAATAGGTATTATTTAATGGTAAATATTCTCACCATTTCCTTCTTAAACCATATATGCTAAAACACTCTTAATACTACCGGGCTTGGCACAAAAAATACCCCCTTTTTATTACAAAATCTTTTATTACAAAATCATAAGCATGTAATTCTGTAACATAGCAATATCACACTCAAGCATACCATATGACATTTTAGGTGAAATGTCATATTTAGTTCAAATTAAAACTATAAATTATTACACCCATGTTATTACCCTACCAACCACACTCATGCAGGTGTTACTTCTGCTGGACTCTGTATTTTCACTACAAATAAACTTATCGGTCACTAAATAGTAGTATTTATTTAATCATTTCACAATTATAAGCTCATAGAAGCCTCATGACAATTATCAGGTTGAGATATACTCATTTTGCACATGAGTCAATTGAAGTTAAAGTTTGTCATAGCAGCCAAAATACATCTTCTGTCACCTGGTTCCAACACCAATGCTCTTTCTACTATCTCTTTTGTGGCAAAAAGTGGAAACTTTTTTTTAATAATGTCAGATTTTAAGTTCTGAATATGCAACATACTTTCTAATTCTCCTTGAAGAAGAAAATGTCTGGGGTGTGGATACTCCATTCCATCAGTCCAATACAATTTGTATATTAATTTTAGGTTACTTATATTTATCTTTTTTGACATGAAAATCACTGGACATGTTTAAAAGCTATACATTTCCTATAAAACTGCTAGCAGCACAACTTTGATATTGAATTTTATACTATAAAAATGGGGAACAGTTTGTTATGTGAGGGTCATATTTTACTATATGGGCCTAGTAAGTACTTGATACCTGGTACTTGAACATAATAACAACCACTTGTGCTAACATTCATCTTGCTCATCATTGCATCAACAACACCCGATTTGACCTTTCTGTGCAGCAATAAAGAAAGATTTCATGTGAAAAAGCCAAAAGGAGACTGGAGTGTGTATGTACTGGGGTCTAATTACAGGTATTTAAAACATAAACTCATTGTTTAGAATCTCTTCACGGAGAAAAGCTTGTCCTCTACCAGCTGCATTTTTCTGTGCTCTTTTCTGCTTTTATGGAAATGAACTCCTTTGTTACCCTTCCAAAATGTTTAAATAGACCAGAGCTATATTTTGAGAGACAATTAGAAACTCTAGAGCTTTGCTAAAGGTTAAAAAAAATTTAAAAAGAACTTTGGTAATTAATCCTCTTAATTTTACTTCATTTTAGAATGTAAAGTGGGGGGAAGAAAACCTGAACAGGGCATTGAGACCTTATTTTGAGCTCTAATTCTGCCACAAACTTGCTATAAACCCTTGGGCATGTCACCCCACATTGCAGAGCCTGTATTTCCTCATCTGTGAAATGAAGGATTAGACCAGAAAGCTCTTCCGTCCTACTCTGAACATTCCATAATACTATGTTTCTGTAATTCTTAAGTTTAATCTTTAGTCAACACTGAACATATCTACAATCTAAAATTTTATATGGTCTCTTGAGAAATTATTTTGCTGCCACTAATACCATTTTTTCAAACTGCAGTCCTTAAACTTCCTTATAACAATCATTTGGAATATTTATTTAAAATGCAGATTCTTGGGCTCTGACCTAAGCCTACTGAATTGAAATCTTTAGGACGGAATCTAATGAACAGCAGGATGACTACAGCAAACAATACTATATAGCATACTTGAAAGTTGCTATGAGAGTAGATCTTATAAGTTCTCATCACACGCACAATTGTAATTCTGTGAGGTAATGGATATGTTAACTACCTCATTGCAATAATCAGTTCACAATATGCACATATATCAAATCATCACATTGTATAACTTAGTCTTTTTTCTTTTTTAAAATTTTATTTAAATTGTTGTTGCAGTACAATTTTCTATCTTTTACTCCCATCCCAACCTGTATAACTTAATCTTATACAATGTTACATGTAAATTATCTCAATAAAATTAGGGAAAAAGAATAAAAATATTCCTAAAAAATAAACAACTATGGGACAGTTACACATTGGAATTCTACTTGACTGTAAAAAAGAAGGAAATTTTACCCTTTGCAACAGTATGGATGGGCCTGGAGAACACTATGCTAAGTGAAATAAGCCAGTCAGAGCAAGACAAATACCATATATTTCACTTGTACATGAAATGTAATGAACAAACTGAACTAACAAGCAAAACAGAGACAGACTCATAGAGGGAGAGCAGATGACAGCTAGTGGAGGGTGCAGTTATGGAGTAGAAGGATTGAGCAAGAAGGAAAAAGGACTCATGGACAAGGACAACAGTGTGGTGATTGTTGGGTGGGGAGGGAGTATAAGGGGACTAAATGGTAATGGAGAAAATACAATAAAGATTAAATTAAAAATAAATGAAAATCTTTAGAATGGGATGAGAGATTCAAAAATATTTGTTTCTCATCATAATTAAAATGCCAAAGGTTAAAGATAAGGAGAGAATCTTAAAAGCAGCAAGATATAAGGAAAATGTTACCTGCAAAGCAGTTCCCATAAGACTATCAGCTGATTCTCAAAAGAAACCTTGCAGGCAAAAAAGGGTTGGCAAGAGTTGTTCAAGGTCATAAAAAGCAAGGACCTACATTCAAGTTTATTCTATCCCACAAAGCTATCATTTAGAATGGAAGGGCAGACAAGTTCAAGTTAAAGGAGTTCATCACCACCAAGCTCTTATATGAAATGTTAAAAGGGAGTTATCTAAGAAAAAGAAGACCAAAAACATGAATAGTAAAATGACAAACTCACAACTATCAACGCCTAAACCTAAAAAAAAAAAACAAAACCCAAAAAACTAAGCAACAACTAGAACAGGAACAGAATCACAAAAATGGAGATCACGTGGAGGGTTATCAGCAGGGAGGGGGAAGAGGGAGAATGGGGGAAAAAGGTACAGGGAATAAGAAGCATAATTGGTAGGCACAAAATAGACAGGGGAGGTTAAAAATAGTATAGGAAGTGGAGAAGCCAAAGAACTTATATGTATGACCCATGGACATGAACTAAGAGGGGGGTTGCTGGAGGGAATGGAGGTACCAGGTGTAGGGGGACAAAGGACAGAAAAAAATGGGACAACTGTAATAGCATAATCAATAAAATATACTAAAAAAATTTTGTACCTAATGAGCTCTGTGGTGATCTCTATTTCCTCTAAAATTTGAGAACATCAGAGAATCTAGAAATAAGCCATAGAAGAGAAGAGGAAAATTTGACAGTGAGATAGAGATAATTGCTACCTCACTTTGATGAGGAAGAAATAGGTGCAGAGGAAAGAAGGAGCAGTCTGGATGGAGAGGGCACTCCTGGAGAATGCATTTCTTTGCTAATATTGCTCACGTTGGTTTTGTGCTTGGATGGACTGAAACCAGACATTGACTATGAGAACTGGTTGTGTAAAACTGCCCCACAGTCAGAGCATCAACAATACACTGGGTCTCTAGCTTAGGTTTTCTGTGGTATTCAAAACTAGATAAGTAGGTCATGGTTATGTTTTATGGGTGAGGAAATGGCCTACCTCAAGAAGCAAGGAGAAAACTGAGATAAGTTACGATAGCTTAGGATTTCTGAAGTTTTTTTAATGAGTGGAAATAAAGTCTTTGGTGAATTAAAATATACTGGTATTCTCTACATGTTGGGGATTTTGCTTAACTTTTATTTATTCTGTTTTAGATACTGTCTGTTATTCTAATTTTGCTAAATCATTTATGAGAATCCATATAAAAACATGATTTCATGCTATGATTTTATTCCTCTATAACTGTCTCTGTAGGTTCTATGACAATGTTGCCTTTTTAGCACAAACACACATATATACAAAATAGAAAGAGAAGGGGAAAAATCTCACTATTCAGTGGCTTAACTTCAGACAATTTTGTGATCAAACCTCAAGAAACCCACCTTATCTCTTGAAAAGTCAACTATACTATGTGCAAGGATACCGAAGGGCCCAAAACATTTAGTGATGTTCACATCTTCATTGCATTAATGGAAAGCTAATCAGGTGGAGGAGCTGCTCTGACCTAGAAGAATCTTTCAGGAGCTACAGACATAAGAGTGCACCCCAGCACAGGGTAGCCATGAATAGGAGAGCCTTGCAACCTAAAATGGATTTTGATGAGAAGCAGCAACAACAAATAGCAACAATTTTGGCTATGCATTAGTTGAAGAATGAATTTCTTTTTTTTCTTATAGTTTCTTTAAAGATTTTATTTATTTGTTTTTAGAGAAAGGGGAAGGGTGGGAGAAAGAAAGGGAGAGAAACACCCACGTGAGAGAGCAACATCAGTCAACTGCCTCTTGTACACATCCTGACTGAGGACCAGCTAGGCACGTGCCCTGACCAGAAGGAACCAGCGACCTTTTGCTTCGTGGAACGACACTCAGCCAACTGAGCTACACCAGTCAGGGTAAAGAGGAATTTCTAAAATTATGGTGAGGAGATTCTTGTGGTGATCTAGCTCCCACTCAAACATATTCTTAGTAGAGAAGAGAATAGAAGTAAAGAGGGAAAGGTGAACACAAGATTTCATTTTCTGTCTTCATGGATTTCTAAACAAATGAATAATTTCTTGTTGAAGACTTGCCTGTCTATTCATCCTTCTTTTCCACTTTATTTTGTATAATAGTTATAGTTACTTTGTTTATTGCTTATATTCATTTTATCAGAATCTATGCTCCCTGAAGGCATAAATTTCACCCACATTGTTCATAGCTATTGCCCCAGTGCCTAGAAGAGTGTCTGGCATTTAGTAGGTGCTCACTAAATACTTAATGAAAGAATGAATAAATCCCTTTTAGATTGTTGCCTTTCCACATTCATTGATAAATAAAGAATTATGTAATTTTAGAATTGTGTGCCCAAATATGACAACAAAATATTTAGGGAGATGGACCAAGATTGAATATCTACCTGCTAGTTATTTCTGGCTTTAAGATTAGGCAACTTAGTTACTGAGAGCTTCTGCAGTCATTGAGAGCTTCTGCTCTGGAATTGAACTATCTTGGTTTGAATTCTGTCCCTGCTACTTACTAACTGCAAAAACTTCAGCAAGTTAATTAATTTCTCTGTGCCTCAATTTTCTCCTCTGTGAAATGGGATAGTAGTAGGAAGGTAGCTCTGAATATGAAATATACCTAAAGTATTTGAAATGTGGTCTTGCATATAATATATAGAAACAACACTTATTGTAGTGGCTTTCCTGTGAATATCATGAGTTATTTCTCTTTTTTTCAGATTTTATTTCTTTCTTTCTTAGAGAGGGAAGGGAGGGAGAAAGAGAGAGAGAAACATCAATGTGCCATTGCTGGGGGTCATGGCCTGCAACCCAGGCATGTACCCTGACTGGGAATCGAACCTGCGACACTTTGGTTTGCAGCCCGTGCTTAATCCACTGAGCTATGCCAGCCAGGATGAGTTATTTCTTCCATCAATGGTGCTTTCAGTAGATCATAAACACACAGTTACATTTGTTTTCTTGACCTAAATCGGCATTTCTTGGATTACGCAGCTACATGAGCTTTTTGAGAATCAGGATATACAATTTGAGTACAGGAAAACAAAGGAGAGCCACTTCTGGACAATGATGCCCAGATCACAACAACAACAACAATGATGAAATTATAACTATGATTTGTTTAATATTTTTTAAACATTTTATTTATTTATTTTTAGGGAGGGAAGGGAGGGGGGGAGAGAGAAAGACAGAGAGACAGAGGGAGAGAGAGAGAGAGACACATCAATGTGGGGTTGCTGGGGGTTATAGCCTGCAACCCAGGAATGTACCCTGGCTGGGAATCGAACCTGGGACACTTTGGTTCCCAGCCCGCGCTCAATCCACTGAGCTACGCCAGCCAGGGCATTTGTTTAATATTTTATTCAAAACTATCTATCCATCCTTCTAACTAACCATCCATCTACCTACCAGATCTGCTTATTGATTGATCTATCTACCCATCTACCCATCCTACTGTAATTGTATGGCATTATCTATTAAGAAATTATTTATTTATGGATGTTTTCAATTTGAAACACATAGAGCAATAATGTGATGTCAGGTACCATTCTAAGCATTAGAGAAAATTTGCTATTTGTCAGTGTAAACACTCATATGTTCGCTTACTACTTTAGAAATTCTTTTTTAAAATTTCAAACTCAGAAACACACTTTTGTGGAGAGTTAATCTTAATGTTTTTGTTCTTGGTTTTTCTGATTCATATAAGTTTCACATAATCCTATTTCTGCCTTCTAGAGTTAACAGTGAAAGATCATCAGAATGGGTTTCAGTATTAATTAAATAATAGTATTCAAATGCAACCCAACTGTTCCAGCCGACATCCTTAAACTCTCCAAACTACTGGGGATATGCCATTTTATATCCCTCAAAATGAAAAAGTCTCGTCTCTGCTCCAAACACCTTTGAGGATTTTTCAATGACTCACAGTTCTCAGAGTTCTAGCTGGTTGCTTCTTTCACTTCTGCCTAACATTCCTCTTAGGGTGAGCAGAGCTTGCCATTCTCTTTCAAGGGCTTCGCCTGGGACCTCTAACTCTCTTCTTTCATGCCCCCTAGAGCACTGTTTTCATAAAGCTGTTACTTGTAGCTCATTTTAATGTTTTTTTCTGGGTGGGATAGTATGGTGAGAGAAGATGTGATGAAAGGAACGCAATACCAGTAATTTCAACAGAAAACACAAAATATTTTGAAATATTTTCAGACATCACTGTCCTGGGTATTTATGGCAATTTCCCACTATTGAGAATTTCTCACTGTTTGTCTTCTGCCTTATTTTAAGGTTCCTTTCTTCCATGATCCTCCATGATTTCCTTCCTCCCTGTTTCTCAGTCCCTTCACTCAGTTACTCCTCTTTTTAAAGTTTTTCTCAGAAACACAAACAGGAGGTCTGTTCAGAAAAAGTGCAGCCATGATTAATATAATGAGAACAGTTTGTGTGACATCAATATAACCTGGCAACCAAGGAGAGTGGACTGGAATGTACATGTGTGAACAATGACAACTTCACTGCACTAGTCAGTGGGGTCAGTAGACATCATTGAGTGAGCATGTTTACTGTGTGGCTGTCACATTCAAAATGACTGAATGAGTGGAGCAAAAAATCTGCATCAAATTTTGCTTTAAGTTTGAACATTCCTCCACAGAAACTATTCAGATGATTCAGAAGGCTCCATCTAGGGGCAACTGGTGACTGGCAACTTCATAAAAAAAAAATGTGCCTGCTCATGCTTCACATCTCCTGCAGAATTATTTGGCGAAACATCAAATCACCCAGATAATTCAGTCTCCCTCAGTCCAGATTTGGCACCCTGTGACTTCTGACATTCCCCAAAACTAAAATCACCTTTGTAAGGGAAGAGATTTCAGACCATTGATGAGATACAGGAAAATATGACGGGGCAACTGATGGCAACCAGGAGAATTGTGTGAGGTTCCTAGGCACCTACTTTGAAGGGGACTTTAGCCTTATCTTGCCTGGAAGCACTTTATCTACTGTTCCATTTCTAAATGATACCTTTGCAAAATAAAGTAATCTGGTTGTAGGTTCTTGCTTTTCATTACTTTGAATACTTCCTGCCAGTCCCTTCTTGCCTGCAAAGTTTCTTTTGAGAAATCAACTGACAGTCTTATGGGAACTCCATCGTAGGTAACTCTCTGCTTTTCTCTTGCTTCTTTTAAGATTCTTTATCTTTAACCTTTGACATTTTAATTATGATGTGTCTTGATGCGGCCCTCTTTGCATCCATCCTGTTTGGAACTTTCTGTGCTTCTTGGACTTGCATGTCTATTTCCTTCACCAAATTAGGGAAGTTTTCTTTCATTATTTTTTCAAATAAGTTTTCAATTTCTTGCTGTTTCTCTTCTGCTTCTGGCACCCCTATGATTTGGATGTTGGTACATTTAAAGTTGTCCGAAAGGCTCCTTACTCTATCCTTGTTTTATTTTATTTTTTTCACATTTTAATTGTTGTTCAAGTACAGTTATCTCCATTTTCTCTCCACCACTTCCCCCCACCCCAGCCATCCCCACTTCCCACCCTTGATCCTACCCCTCTTTGGCTTTGTCTATGTGTCCTTTATTCATGTTCCTGACACTTGCTGTTCTGATTGAATTTTTTCTTCCTTGTGTTCCAAATCTTTGATTTGATTCTCAGCTTCATCCACTCCACTGTTGATTCCCTATAAACTTTTCTGTATCTCACATAGTGTAAGCTTTATTTCTGCCTGTGTGTTTTTATGCTGTTGAAGTACCAAATGAGTCCCTTGAGCATCCTAATAACCAGTGTTTTGAACTCTACATATGATAGATTTCTTATATCATATAGATTTTGTTTAGGTGTTTTTCTTGACTTTTGTTCTGTTCTTTCATTTGGGCCATGTTTCTTTGTCTCCTCATTTTGTCAGCCTCCCTGTGTTTGTTTCTATGTATTAGGTAGAGCTGCTATGATTCCTTGTCTTACTAGCATGACCTAATGTAGAAAAGCACACCTGTAAGTTGAATGGGGGGGAGCCTTAGGTAATTTCAAGGGTGGGGCAACCCTTGTGAACTAGGTTGATGGAGTCTCAAATATGGTGCATCCGCTCTGTGGCTCTGTGTGGGGATGGCTCATAAAATGGACAATGGCCACTGCCTGGCATCTTTAGTTTTGCATGGGAAGAAGCTGTCCCCCATCACTCACCCTGGTGCCTGACACTTCAGTTCTCCCTGTATGATATCGGTGCCCTTCAAGCTGCTGCCCAAGTGCTGGTGCCCAGAGGGAGTGAGTCTGTGTAATTCTTAAGTCCATCTGCGGGCCCTTTAATAGGATACAGCTGAGAATTGTAGGTTCTCCCACTGACCCAACCCCCACTGATTTTTAAAGCCAGAAGTCATGGTGATTTATCTTCCTGGCACTGGAACTCTGGGCTGCATGGTCTGCTGTAGGGCTGGGATCTCTTGCTCCTGAGATATCCCTCCTGATTTTTATCTATCACATGTAGGTGTGGGACCACCCATTCCATTCCATATCTCTGTGCCTCTGCCCCTCCTACATGTCTGAATGAATGTGACTTCATTAATTCCTTGGTTGTTGGACTTCCATATAGCTTGATTTTCTGATGATTTGGTGTGATAGTTATTTTGTAGTTTAAATGTCAATTTTGCTGTGGTTGTGCAAGGAGGCAAGCCATGTTTACCTATGCCTCTCTCTTGACCAGAAGCCTATCTTCTATCTTCTTCAATAAATGTTTCTATTTTTCATAGTACATGGCTGGATACCTTCTGGACAGACCTCATATGTTCTTACTTTTTTCTCCCTCTTCCCCACTTCTTTCTCAGACAATGACAGGGTGGGCTTTCTTAACCAAGATAACCATCTCATTTGGATGCTTTCCTAAAAACAGTCATCTACCCCAGGATTGAATCATGACATTCCTCATAACAGTTCCAGAAATTATGTGTAGAAGGGGCTTTGTAAGTTTAATTTAATTGAAAGGGAATTGAGACAACTTGTCTTGAAATTGTGTTTGCATAGCAAATAAACAATGTTTAACTTAACTGTACATTAGCCAAAGACCTGACAGAAATCAGTATTCCATTCAAAGGGATTTAACTGAACAGAATTTAATAAAGGGATGGTTTTAGGAAGTATAGACAGGTTAGAGAAACCCACAAGGAATATGGAGGCACGCAGAGACAGTGGGAAGCCATTACACCCCTCCTAGGCCTAGAGGAGTAGGGGAAGAAAATAGTGGCTCTGAGCCTGGTGACAGCTGGATGTGAAAGAGCCAGTAAGAGCAGTTATCTTTGGGGTTACAGGCACCAAAGCAGGAAGAAATACCCTGACCTCTCATTCCTCTTGCCCTCCAAGCTTCTGCAGGTGCTCCCTATGGGTCAAATCTAACCAGAAGCCAGAGGGAAGCCTGGTGAAGTAAAATGTAGGGGTTTCCTACCAATGGCCAGAACAGATGGAGGTGGGGCCTGGGTAATAGAGAATAACTGGGAGGGACTGTACTTTATTTGGGATGATTTTGAAAGCAGAAACTGAGAAAGATCAAGGAGAGCTCAACCACTGTTGGCCACTTCCTAGCAGGCAGAAGCAACTACTGTCAAACTTTACTTCACACAGAAAATTTCCCCTTTTAATACACTACAAGGCTATTGGGGGGATTGGGGGGACAGAGGTTAGGCCTCACCTCCTTCCCTATTTCTGGGAAAAGGCCTGAGTTATGGGCAGAGCAAGGTACAAAGAAAGTTTTCAAGCAGTGTTCACCTTGATCTTATCACCAAGACCCCTACCTCCTTTGCACCACAGGTTAGCTCAAAACATTTGGTATTATAAAAAATAGAAAAGCAACTTTTGAAGCATTAAAACTAACCTGCAACAACTAATCCAGAAGTCAAGTTAAGCTTCAGAAGTCAAACACAATTGAGGCTGTACACTTTTGAACTTAAAATTCTTTTTTTTATTACATCTAAGCTCAAGCTCTCAACCAACCATGAGAAGAGTTTACATTACTCTTTGAAATCAGTGAGGCAAACACAGATTACCAAAAGCTGGAGAGAGGATACAGGGTTGATTCTTTCCTCGGGGCTGAATACTAATTTGAGGGAATGTCTTTGTTCTTTTCATAGGATGGATGCTGCAATATAAGCCCCTGGATACTTCCAGCCAACTTGGACTGCTGCCTGGCCCTTCATCTGATTGTGTCTGAAATTGCAAAGGGAGTAAAGGAAGAATGTCTGGATGAGAATTCCTGTTCAACTCAACTCCCTAGATGTGTCAGTGACTAGTTCAACTGCAGGGAGTAATCCTAGCATGAAGATATGGCTTCTGACCTGCATGTATCTGGCATATAGTATAGTGTCAGAGAGTATCATGAAATTTCTAAGTGGAGAATACTATCTTCTATGAAGTTAGCTCTGATATGACTTAAGGAATAAAAGAGAGAAGTAGCCTTGGACACACATGTTGCTCAAGCACCTCCTTCATATTTTTGGTGTCTAGGATATCCTGTAGAAGTAATTAATTAACTGACCAAATAATTACTTAATTAGATCCTAAAATCCAGTAAGGGTTGAGCTGAGTGCTTTGCATTAATCTCCTAAAAAAAAACAGAAACAAAAACCTGGAGGAGAGAGAATATGAATACGAATAAAAGAATGAGAATGTCTTATCCAAAGTTAATGCCTAGTAGACTGAATACAGGCAATCTTTAATTTTGAAACTCTCCTGACAGAATAGCATCTGATGCTTACTTCTGGATTCTCTCAATTTCAATATCCCTCCAGAGCTGCTTTTCCAGGAGACCATCTCAGCTTTTGACCTTTGAATTCTTCTCTCCAGCCTCCTTCTGACTGGTCAGTGTTCAGGGTTCTCAGCTAAGAACTTGAGAGTAGTGTTGTAGATTAACTAGCCCAGAGAGTCCTTTCCTTTCTCCATTCTTCTACCCTCCTTCCTCCAACCACCTGAAAAACTAAACTTTTAGATCCTGCTCAACCAGCATTTCTTTTGTGCTTTCCTGTGATACAGAACTCTTATTTTGTTGTCCTATTTGTTTGTATGTGAATCTTTCCCCATTTTCTCTCAGTCTTCCATCATTGGCATGACAATAAAACTCATGTTAATCAGTTTTGTATTTACAGCAGTTTTTATAATGCCTAACATACAGTAGGTACTCAATAAATTTTCATTGCGTGAATGAGAACTTGGCCATTATTTCTAAAATTGTGAGTCTGTTTTGTTAGAAAATAGAAGAGAATTCAGAGACATTTTTGCAGCACTCAAAGAACTATGGATATTCTTGACTTAATTAAATAGCTAAATATATAATTATATACTAAGTTGAGTCCCATACTAGATTTTATTATGGAAAAACAGTAACAGTATTAAAGGGTTAAGAAAAGCAGTAAGATGTATAGCTTTAAATGCACATTAGAGTCCAGCAGACCTGGGGTCTATTACTGGCTGTTCTGGTTGTTATTACTGCATAATGAATTGCCCCAACACTAACAGAGCAACAAGGCATTTCTCCCTCAGAGTCTGTCATGCACTTGCAGACGGCCATGAGGCTGCAGACACCTAAAGGCTTGGCTGCTCTGGAAACATGGCTGACAATTGATAGTGGGCTGATAACCAGACTACCTATATACGGCCTGTCTGGCATGGAGGTCTCAGGATAGTCAAATTTCCTACATGCCAGTTAGCTTCTGCCAAAATGAGCATCACCAAAGAGCCAGGTGGAAGTGACATCACCTTTTCTAACCTAGTATCAGGAGTCATACAGTATCATTTCCACTGGATTCTATGTTTTCTGGTGAATTACTAAGGCCAACCAAAGGAAGGGGACATAGACTCTCAATGGGAGAAATGTAAGAGAATTTGTACACTAGCTCTACCACCTAGTGTTTGAATATTCTAGGGAAAATTAGTCATTTGAGCTTTTCTATCTGTAAAATAGGATCCTAGTGAGGATTAAATAAGATAATGTATGCAAAACACTTAGCTCACAGTAAGCTCTGAAATGTTCTTTTATAATTGAGAGACAGCATATAGGCAAAATCCTTAAAGCCTAGAAAATGATATCCATAATTATATTATCTTGAAAACTGGGAAAAGACCTCTACTCTCTTGTATTTTTCTGTAAAAACTTCTTGTGGGATACCAGTGTCCCGTGGAACCATAATTTTAAAAGAATTACATTTTAACAATATTTTTATACATACAATCATTCCAAGTTACGATCAACTAACCCAAATGTGAACTTTTGGAATGCAACCCGTTTGTAACTACAAAGTGGTTTCCATATGTGTGCATGTATATGTGTTATGCAAATACATACAACCTTGCTATTCTGTCAAAAAATAAAAGAAAGAGAGAGAGAGAGAGAAAACGTTTACCAGAAAAAGTCTTTTTGTCACTGATGATATGACTTTGCATTATACTAAACAATACCAGGAGAGAGATTAATGGTTGATCTTCATTTAACACAAAAGCAAGAACTTTAAACACTATCAGAGCCTTTGCCAAAATGTCACATTGATTCAATAGCTAAAAATACAAATAGTAAAGAATAGAAAAATCATGGGTGAAGACAATCATCCTTCTAATCAATCTTTTATAAATTCCCTGTGAGTAATTAACTTTATGCAATACTGTCCAGTGTTCTAACTCCCTCCCTGTCCTTCCTCTTCCCTCAACCCAGAAATATTTGAAATTCAATAGAGAACTCTTGTCACAGAATTATATTAAAATATTTAATTAACAGAAAATTCTGCTTAGCAAGCTATCAAATACAAAGTGATTATTTGGCAACAGTTCCCAGGGATTTCTGAGCAACCTCTGTCCACTGAGCCATTCACTTGAATCACAATCTCTGTCTGACACAATGTTTGTCTTCCTGGGACGCTGTGACAGACTTTAGTTTGCAACCACTTTTATATGCAACTTCCCTGGGCTTTCTAGAACTCTTCACTTAGTGAATCTTCAAAGTAGCCAAGAATTTCTTCTTGTCATCTCTCCTCTCTATAAGCCCTTGCTCCATTTCTCTGGCTGTCATCTATTCACTCATCACCTTCTGGAAAACCATGGAATAAGGAAAACAGAGGGCTGTTCAACCTGGAGAGATATGAGAACTCTCTCTGCTGTTGCTAAGGGGAGGAGAACTTAAGACTCTTTGCTAGTGATCCCCTTCTTGCTTTTCTCTATGATAACTTTCTTGGGCAGAGTAATGTCCCTATCCTAGTTGTCCTTCCAACAGTCTTACTACCTTTCTCCATCTTCCAATGCTCCCTTACCCCACATCCCTGAACAGTCTCATTTTGTGAGATGTCCTGCATACACACAAATGGGATGGGAAAACCCACCTCCAACAATAACAATCTGAAATCAGCGAAGAAAGGAATACAATCCAGTCAATGTTGAATATTAATGAGTTATAAATGAATGGACCAACAGCCAAAGCTTCTCAGATCTCCTGGAAAGATTTCTGTCTTTGCTTTCTTGCCTAAATGATACCCATCTTCAAACACTGTCGTTGTTGTTCTTTTCCCTTTCAGGAACTGCTTTGCTTCACTGGCCTAATACTCCTTTGTTGACCAAGAATCCATTCAAGAATTGGGGAGGCAAAACTCTCTTCCCATTTCCCTTCTTAACAAAATATTTCTTTCAATAGGATATTTGCTTCGTTAGATTTAGTTTTATTATTTGAGCATATCCTTGTGGGTATATATATATATATATACATACACATATATATATACATATATATATACATACACACATATATATATATATATACATACACACACACACACATATATATATATATATATACACATATATATATATACATATATATATATACATATATATATACCTGGATTAAAGAATTGGTACTATTTCAGTAGGACAGTATGTTAATAATTGGTTTCTCTGATAAAATCAAGACTACCTACTATTTGGAAAGTTGTTAGTGGAATCAGAAGAACTGAGACACTGAACACTGTGGGATAAGACTGGTAGACCCTACACTGTTCTGCAGATCATGGCTACCAGTGACTTTAGAGGAAGGTTCTGCAAAGCCATTAGGAACTGTTGTACCCAAGTTAAGATATTGTAAAAGAATATCAAAGCAGGAATAGATCTTAGAAAATTATAGAAGAAAAGTGTTGATATGTGCTTTTCAGCTAATTAATATCTCCATTTTATATACTCAGTTGTTTATTATTTTTAATTGTGGTAAAAAGCATAAAACATAACATTCATCATCGTAACTTTTTTTAACTGTAAAGTTCAGTAGTGTTTACTCTGTCAACATTGTTGTGCCACAGAGCTCCAGCACTTTTTCATCCTGTAAAATTGAAACTGTGTTGTCTATTGAACAACTCCTATTCCCCACAACCCCCTAAGTCCCTGGCATCAGGATTCTACCTTCTGTTTCTATGAATTTGACTACTGCTTGTACTTCATATAAGTGGAATCATAGAGCATTGTCCTTTAGTAACTGGCTTATTTTACTTAGCATAATGTCCTCAAGATTCATCCATGCTGTAACATGTGAAAATTTTTTTTACTTTTTTTTTATTAATCATTGTTCATATACAGTTTTCTCCTTTTTACTCCCAATCCAGTTCCCCCTCCCACCCGCCCCCCTTCCCTCCCATTACCACCCTCCCCTTAGTCTATGACCATGTGTCCTTTAAGTTTGTTCCTGTGAACCCTTCCCACTGTCCCCTTAAATTCCCTCTTCTCTCCCCCTCCGGTCACCATCAGCCTGTCCTCTATTTCAGTGTCTTTGGTTACATTTTTGCTTGTTTCTTTGTTTTGTTATTTAGGTTCCTGTTAAAGGTGAGATCATATGGTATTTGTCTTTCACTGCCTGGCTTGTTTCACTTAGCATAATGTTTTCCAGCTCCATCCACGCTGTTGCATAGGGTAGGAGCTCCTTCTTTCTTTCTGCTGCATAGAATTCCATCGTGTAAATGTACCATAGTTTTTTTGATCCATTCATTTACTGATGGGCATCTTGGTTGCTTCCAGCATCTAGCTATTGTAAATTGTGCTGCTATGAACATTGGGATGCATAGGTTCTTTTGAATTGGTGTTTTAGTATTCTTAGGATAGAGTCCCAGTAGTGGAATTGCAGGGTCAAAAGGCAGATCCATTTTTAGTTTTCTGAGGAAGTTCCATATTGCTTTCCATAGTGGTTGTACCAGTCTGCAGTCCCACCAACAGTGCACTAGGGTCCCCTTTTCTCCACAACCTCTCCAACACTTGTTGTTTGTTGCTTTGTTTATGATGGCCATTCTGTCTGGTGTGAAGTGGTATCTCATTGTGGTTTTAATTTGCATCTCTCTGATAGCTAGCGATATTGAACATCGTTTCATGTGTCTTTGGATCCTCTGTATGTCCTCCTTGGAGAAGTGTCTATTCAAGTCCTTTGCCCACTTTTTTAATTGGATTCCTTGTCTTCTTAGAGTACAGTCGTGTAAGTTCTCTATATATTTTGGAGATTAGACCCTTGTCTGAGGTGTCATTGGCAAATATGTTTTCCCATACAGTTGGTTCTCTTTTAATTTTCATACTGTTTTCTTTAGCTGTGCAGAAGCTTTTAATTTTGATGAGGTCCCATTTGTTTATTCTTTCCTTTATGTCCCTTGCTCTAGGGGACATGTCATTAAAAAAGTCTCTTCGTGAAATATCTGAGATTTTCTTACCTACGTTCTCCTCTAGGACTTTAATAGTGTCATGTTTTATATTTAAGTCTTTTATCCACCTTGAATTAATTTTTGTATATGGTGTAAGTTGGTGCTCAAGTTTCATTTTTTTGCACGTGGCTGTCCAGTTCTCCCAACACCATTTGTTGAAGAGGCTATTTTTATTCCATTTTATATTGCTGCCTCCTTTGTCAAATATTAATTGACCATAGAGACTTGGGCTTATTTCTGGGCTCTCTGTTCTGTTCCATTGGTCTATGTGCCTGTTTTTATGCCAGTACCAGGCTGTTTTGATTACAGTAGCCTTGTAATATAGTTTAGTGTCGGGTATTGTGATCCCTCCTACTTTACTCTTCTTTCTCAATATTGCAGCAGCTATTTCGGGGTCGTTTATAATTCCATATAAATTTTTTGAAGTGTTTGTTCTATGTCTGTGAAATATGCCATTGGTACTTTAATAGGAATTGCATTGAATGTGTAAATTGCTTTGGGTAGTATGGACATTTTGATGATATTAATTCTTCCAATCCATGAACACGGTATATGTTTCCATTTGTTTGTGTCTTCCTTGATTTCTTTCTTCAGTGTTGTGTAGTTTTCTGAATACAGGTCTTTTACCTCTTTGGTTAGGTTTATTCCTAGATATTTTATTTTTTCTTTTTTGCTATTTCAAATGGGATTTTTTTCCTTGATCTCTGCTTCTGCTGTTTCATTGTTGGTGTACAGAAATGCCTTTGATTTCTGGATATTGACTTTGTATCCCGCTGTTTTGCCAAATTCATTTATTAGGTCAAGCAGTTTTTTGGTAGAGTCAATAGGATTTTCTATGTATACTATCATGTCATCTGCAAACAGTGATAGTTTTGTTTCCTCCTTTCCGATTTGGATGCCTTTTATTTCTTTTTTCTTGTCTGATTGCTGTGGCTAAAACTTCCAGTACTATATTGAATAGAAGTGGTGAAAGTGGACAGCCTTGTCTTGTTCCTGATCTTAATGGAAAAGGTTTTAATTTTTTGCCCATTGAGAATGATGTTGGCTGAAGGTCTCTCATATATGGCCTTTATTATGTTGAGGAATGCTCCCTCTATTCCCACTTTGCCGAGTGTTTTTATCATGAATGGGTGCTGTACCTTATCAAATGCTTTTTCTGCATCAATTGATATGATCATGTGGTTTTTGTCTTTGCTTTTGTTTATGTGATGTATTGCATTTACTGACTTGCGAATATTGAACCATCCTTGCATCCCTGGAATGAATCCCACTTGGTCATGGTGTATAATCTTTTTAATGTATTGTTGGATGCGGTTTGCCAGTATTTTGTTGAGGATTTTAGCGTCAATGTTCATCAGTGATATTGGCCTGAAGTTTTCTTTCTTTGTTGTGTCTTTATTTGGTTTTGGAATTAGGATGATGTTGGCCTCATAAAAAGAGTTTGGGAGACTCCCATTTTTTGGATTTTTTGGAATAGTCTGTGAAGGATAGGGGTTAGCTCTTCCTTAAATGCTTTGTAGAATTCTCCTGTGAAACCATCTGGTCCCAGGGCTTTTGTTTGTTGGGAGTTTTTTGATTACTGCTTCAATTTCTTTTGTTGTTATTGGTCTGTTCAGACTTTCTGCTTCTTTTTCATTGAGTTTTGGAAGATTGTATTTTTCTAGAAAGTTGTCCATTTCATCTAGGTTTTCAAATTTCTTGGCATACAGCTCTTTGTAGTAATTTCTTACACTCCTTTGTATTTCTGTGGTATCTGTTGTAATCTCTCCTCTTTCGTTTCTGATTGTGTTTATTTGGGTCTTCTCCCTTTTTTTCTTGATGAGTCTGCTTAAAGGCTTGTCGATTTTGTTTATCTTTTCAAAGAACCAGCTCTTGGGTTCATTGATCCTTAGAATTGTGCTTTTAGTCTCTATGTCATTTAATTCTGCTCTGATCTTGGTTATTTCCTTCCTTCTGCTTGCTCTGGGCTGTCTTCGTTGTTGTTCCTCGAGTTCTTGTAGACGTAGGGTTAGGTTGTTTGTTTGGAAAGTTTCTAACCTTTTTAGGTGGGCCTGTATCGCTATGAACTTCCCTCTCAGGACTGCCTTGGCTGTGTCCCATAAGTTTTGGGTTGTAGTGAGTTCGTTTTCATTTGTTTCCAGAAACCTTTTGATTTCTTCCCTAATATCATTCTTGACCCATTCATTGTTTAATAGCATGCTATTTCATCTCCATGATTTTGAGTGTTTTTGGTTTTTTTTCCCTTCGGGTTGGTTTCTAGCTTCAGTCCCTTGTGGTCTGAGAAAATGCTTAGTATGATTTCAATTTTCTTGAAATTCTTGAGGCTTGTTTTGTGTCCTATCATGTGGTCTATCTTTGAGAATGTTCCATGCACATTTGAAAAGAATGTATATTTAGCTTCTTTTGGATGGAGGGCTCGGTATATATCAGTAAAATCCATTTCATCAAGGGTATTGTTCAATGCCGCAGTATCTTTGTTGATATTTTGTTTAGAAGATCTGTCCATTTTTGATAGTGGGGTGTTAAAATCTCCCACTATAATTGTGTTGCTGTCCATATCTTTCTTGAAGTTCTCTAAGATTTTCTTTATGTATTTCGGTGCTCCTATGTTGGGTGCATATATATTTACAATATTTATGTCTTCTTGATGGATTCTTCCCTTGAGTATTATGAAGTGACCTTCTGGGTCTCTCTTTATGGACCTTTTTTGGAAGTCTATTTTGTCTGATATGAGTATTGCTACCCCAGCTTTTTTTTTCTTGACCATTTGCTTGGAAGATTTGTTTCCAGCCCTTCACTTTCAGCCTGTGTAGGTCTTTTATCCTGAGGTGGGTCTCTTGTAGACAGCAGATATGTGGGTCATTTTTTCTTATCCAATCAGCTATTCTATGTCTTTTGATTGGAGCATTTAATCCATTTACGTTTAAGGTTATTATTGATAGGTACTTATTCATTGTCCTTTATGTATGTGTGTTCCTCTCTCTCTCTCTCTCTCTCTCTCTCTCTCTCTCTCTCTCTCTCTCTCTCTCTTCTCTCCTCCTTAAAGCAGTCCTTTTAGAATCTCTTGCAGAGCTGGTTTGGTCGAGGTGTATTCTTTTAGACTTTTTTTTGTCTGGGAAGCTTCTTATTTGGCCTTCAATCTTGATCGAGAGCCTTGCTGGATATAGTAGCCTTGGTTGCAGACCTCTGGTTCTCATTACGTGAAGTATTTCTTGCCATTCTCTTCTGGCTTGAAGTGTTTCCATTGAGAAGTCAGCTGTTAGCCTTATTGGGGCTCCCTTGTATGTTATTTCCTTCTTCTCCCTTGCTGCCTTTAAGATTCTCTCTTTGTCTTGAAATTTTGTCATTTTAATTATGATGTGCCTTGGGGTGGGTCTCTTTGGGTTCCTCTTGATTGGGACTCTCTGTGTTTCCTGGATTTGTGTGACTTTTTCTCTCGTCAAATTAGGGAAGTTCTCCTTCATTACTTGTTCAACTAGGTTTTCGATCCCTTGCTCTTCTTCTTCACCTTCTGGTATCCCTATTATACGGATATTATTACGTTTCATATTGTCTTGCATTTCTCTTAATCCCTCCTCATTCTTTCTGAGCCTCTTTTCCTTTTCTTGCTCTTTCTGGATGCTGTTTTCTACTTTGTCCTCCAGCTCGCTAATCCGATCTTCTGCTTCATCAATCCTGCTTTTCATTCCTTCTACTGTGTTCTTCAGTTCAGAAATTGTATTCTTCATTTCCTCTTGACCTTTGTTGAGAGTTTCTATTTCCTTTTTCATGTTTATATAGTTTGCAGTGAGATTGATGTAGTTTCCCTCTAATTTGTGAAAGCTCATTGTGAGTTCATTGAACTTCCTGGTAATCATTGTTTTGAACTCACTATCTGATAGTTGGGTTGCCTCTATTTCATTTAGCATTTTTCCTGAGGCTTCCTTGTTTCCCTTGAGTTGGGGGTTGTTTCTTTGTTTTCTCATTGTTCGTGGGTTTCTTCTTTGTTCTTTTTGTTTGTTAATTTGAACAGTTCTGGTTCCCTGTATTTATGGTGTGAACTTCTGTGGTAGAATTTTTGTGTGTTTCAGTGGTGCAAACTCCTTCGTGTATCCTGGTGGTCACAGCTTCCCCCTACTCTTTTTTTGGATCAGTTGGAGGAGTAAGGCAAAATGGTTTAAAACAGCAAGATAGTATACTATGATATTTACTTTAGCAGCCAGTAGAGAAGAGATGGGTTATCCTTTGGCTCCTTATAGTGTAGCCGTGATCCTCCACCCCCCTATCCACGTTTTAGAAAGGATGGAAAGAAGGTAAGACTCTTATTGGGGACGAGAGGATTGTTAGTTGGATCTAGAAAGCTGTGAGGCTGTGGGAGGTCAGCTTCTAAGGTAGGGTTGGACTAAAGATTAGTATATAGGAGTAGTGAGTAACAGAATAGAGACAACCCCCCACAATAGTATAGTTCAGAAAATTGCAAAGTGGGCTGAGATCAGGTAGGGGTATTGAGAAGCATTTACAATTGTATAGACTAGGTCTTACTAGCAGTAATAGTAAAGTGACAGTCTTGTGGCAGAATCTATGAGGTCTAGATAACAAGAATAAAGAGTATAGAACCTTGAGAAGTGTATTAATGGAACGCAGATGAAGGATAGTAACTTATCAATATCTTGTGACTGAGATACCAGGGGGAACCTATCAAATGACAGTATAACCAGCCAAGCAAAGAAGATTATACAGAAAGAGAAAGAGTACCAAAATATTATTAAAATAAAAAATGTCGTAAAAGTGAGAAAAATATAATACAAATTTACAGTAACTTGCAAGATTAAAACAAAAGGAAAGAAAAGCAGAAGATGTGGTGCAGGAGAGCTAAATTTGGAGTGGAAAGAATAATATTAGGTTGAATGGAAGAGAAACATAAGGGATTGCGATATAAAAAATAATGAGAATTGAAAAAAAAGTCACATAAAACACAAGATAAAATCAGTCAACCAACAACAGCCAGAGAAACCAATAAAAACCAAACAAAACCAAGAAACAAACAAACAAACAAACAACAAACAAACAAAAAACCTCTTGTTGGTTTCTAACTGGCCAGACCAGTTTTTCTGATCTTGCTAGCTTCAGCTGGCTGAGGGGCCTTTGAAATGCTTCTCTCTCTCACAACCAGAACTCAGCAAGTCTGTCAGGTACCCGGGGCGCTCCAAGACACACTGGTGCGAGAAAGTGTCTTCCCGATGAAGGTGCGGGAGCCCAGCCGTTTCCAGCTCAGTGTTCCCCGCCAAACGGCTCTCTGACGGAATGTTGGCGCCTTTCCCGGCTCACCGGTCGGCTGGAAATCTCTGAGCCACCACTGAAGGAACGCACCCAGCCCCTCATCCCTCCTGGGATCGCAGCTTGCGATTCCTGCCTCCCTTTGGGGCGCGAGCCCAGCGCGGCCCGCTTGTGCTCACTACGGCTCTGCACTTCCACCGGGCTAAAGATGCCCCTGGTCCTGTTGGCTAGAGGCTCTCACTTCTCGGCCTCTGGGCGGGATTTCATATTCCCTGGGCGATTTTTTTCTCAGTCCAACTGGCCAATCTGTTCCTTCTAGCAACCCGTTCTCCCCTGGAGTTGCTCACCCCCGTATTCGGGGGAGGGAGGGAGCAGCAACTTCCCTCTCCCGGGATCCCTGGGGCAGAGCCCGGAGCACCGGGCGGGCCTGGGGATCTGCGCACCCCCAGAGCCCGTGCTGATTCTTGGGCCCCTTTTGTCCTGTATCTGTCTTCTTACCGTCTGGTTTTCCAATAATTTCTGATGTCCTGCTTTCAAAAGTGATTCGGCAACCCAGCCCACTTGCTCTGCCTCTCCACCGATCCGTGAGTTTCCCCCCTCTTCACAGAAGCCGAGAAAAACGCTGCCTACAGTAAGGCCGCCATCTTCCTCTCCAATTTTTTTTTACTTTTTAAGGCTGAATAATAATCCATTGTAAGAATAGATCACATTTTGTTTATCCATTCATCTGTTGATGGACATTTCAGTTGCTTTCACTTCTTGGCTATTGCGAATGGTGCTACTATAAACATGGGCATGCAAATATTTCTTTGAGACCCTGCTTTCAATTCTATCAGATATATACCCACAAGTGGAATTGCTGGGTCATATAGTAGTTGTATTTTTATTGTTTTGAGGAATTGCCATTTTGTTTTCCATAGCAACTGCACCATTTTACAATCCTACAAATAGTGCACAAATGTTTCTTTTCCCTCACATTCTCATTCTCTTGTTATTTCTTGTCTTTTTAATAATAGCCATTCTAATATGTGTGAGGTGATGTTTCATTGTGGCTTTGATTTGCATTTCTCTAATGATTAGTGATGTTGAGCATCTATTCATATGCTATTGACCATCTGTATATCATGTTTATAGAAATGTCTGTACAAGTCCTTTGCATATATTCCAGTTAGGGTTATTTGTTGTTTCTTTGTTGTTATTGAGTTGCAGGAGTTCTTTACATATTCTGAATATTAACCCCTATCAGATACATGATTTGCAAATATTCTCTCCCATTATGCATGTGGCTTTTCACTCTGTTGATTGTGCCTTTTGATGCACAGAAGTTTTAAAGTTGAATGTAGTCTCATTTGCCTGTATTTGTGTTTGATGCCTGTGCTTTTGTTATCACATCCAAGAAATTATTGCCAAATTCATTGTCATGAGGTTTTCTCTACATATTATCTTCTAAGAGTTGTATAGTTTGAGGTGTTACATTTAGGTCTTCTATTCATTTTGACTTAATTTTTGTATATGGTATAAGATAAGGGTCCAGCTTCATTCTTTTGCATGAGGATATTCAGTTTTCTCAGTATTGTTTGTTGTAGAGACTGTCTTTTATGCCTGTGTTCCAATGTAATTTTTTTTCAATCCTTGCCTGAGGACATGTGTTTATTGATTTGAGAGAGAGAGAGAGAGATGTGAGAGGGAAACATTGATCAGCTGCCTCCTCAGTGTGCACTGACTGGGGCTCAAACCTGCAACCTGGTTATGTGCCCTAGGAATCAAATCCACAAACTTTTGGCATATGGAATGATGCTTTAATCAACTGAGCCACCTTAACAGGGTTTTATTTTATTTTATTTTATTTATTTTATTTTATTTTGAGAGAGGAAGGGAGGGAGACAGATAGAGAGAGAAACACTGATATGCTTCTTGCATGACCCTAACTGGGGACCAGGTCTACAACCCAGGCATGTGCCCTGAATGGGAATCAAACTGGTGACCTTTCAATTTGCAGACCAGCACTTAATCCACTGAGCCATACCATCCAGGGCGAGGGCTGTATTTTTTAAATGAATGCAAGTCTACTGTGATTAAATGACACTGTATAAAGATTAAATCTGTGACCTCTTGTATCAGTCTACATGAATGTAAGTACTCTACCATTTTCTAATTGTATGATCTTCGACAACTTACCTTTCTGTGTCTCATTTTCTTTACCTGTAAAACAAAAATAATGATAGTATATCCCTCACAATGGAATTGTGAAGATTAAATAAAATAAACCTTGTTAGAAAATGCTTGATACATGTAGCTGTCCAGATCTCCCAATGCCATTTGTTGAAGAGGCTATTTTTACTCCATTTTATGCTTCTGTCCCCTTTGTTGAATATTAACTGACCATAAAGACTTGGGTTTATTTTTGGGCTCTCTATTCTGTTCCATTCATCTATGTGTCTGTTCTTATGCCAGTATTAGACTGTTTTGGTTACAGTGGCCTTGTAAAATGAAACTTGAACACCAACTTACGCCATATACAAAAATAAACTCAAGATGAAAAAAAGACTTAAATATAAGTCATGATTCCATAAAAGTCCTCGAGGAGACCATAGGCAGGAAAATGTCAGATATTCCATGCAGCAATATTTTCACTGATGTGTCCCCTAGAGCAAAGGACATAAAGGAAACAATAAACAAATGGGACTTCCTAAAAAAAAAAAAAAGCTCTGTACAGCTAAAGAAAACATCAAAATGAAAAGGGAACCAACTGTATAGGAAAATATGTTTGCCATATGAATGATACATCAGACAAAGGTTTGATCTCCAAAACAGATAAAGAACTCACATGACTCCACTTCAGGAAGACAAACAACCCAATTAAAAAATGGACAAAGTACCTGAACAGATACTTCTACCAGGAGGACATGAAGAGGGCCCAGAGACATATGAAAGGATGCTCAGCATCATGAGCCATCAGAGAGATGCAAATTAAAACTACAATGAGATACCACTTCACACTGGTGAGAATGGCCATCACAAACAAATCAACAAACAACAAGTGCTGAAGAGGATTCGGAGAAAAGGGAACCCTAGTTCACTGTTGGTAAGAATGCAGACTGGTGCAGCCACTGTGGAAAACAGTATGGAATTTCCTCAAAAAACTAAAAATGGATTTGCCTTTTGACCCAGCAATTCCACTGCTGGGATTATATCCTAAGAATCCTGAAACACCAGTTCAAAAGAACCTATGCACCCCAATGTACATAGCAGCACAATTAATAATAGCCAAGTGCTGGAAGCAACTTAAGTGCCCATTAGTAAATGAGTGGATAAAAAAAACTATGGAACATTTACACAATGGAATACTACACAGCAAAAAGAAAGGAGCTCCTACTGTTTGGGACAGCATGGATGGAACTGGAGAGCATTATGCTAGTGAAATAAGCCAGTCAGTGAAAGTACTATATGATCTCACCTATAAGTGGAACCTAATCAACAAAACAAACAAGCAAGCGTAATATAACCAGAGACATGGAAACAAAGAACAAATTGACAGTAACCAGAGGGGAGCGGGGAGGGAGATAACAGGGATAAGAAAGGAAAGGGCCGTCAAGGAACATGTATAAAGAAAGGACTTATGGACAAAGCCAAAGGGGCGAAAGATTGAGAGTGGGAGGTGGTGGTGGGTGGGGCGGGGGAAAGTGGTGGCGGGAAAATGGAGACAACTGTACTTGAACAACAATAGAAAAAAGAAAATGCCTGGTACATAAGAAGTACTCAGTAAATCTTAGCTTTTATTATTGCCTAAATTGATCCCTTTCACCATTTTACTAGGACATATCCAACACAATTATAGCTCTCTAAGGATCTTCAGATCACAGCAACATCCTCAATTCTAGATGCCACCAACACTAATCACACCTATGGTGTCCTTTTTATTGATGTTCCAACACCGGGAGGTTATGTTTCATTTTATCTTAGCCCCATAAAGCCACTTAGCTTGCTGCCTTCTACCCATCACACACTTTCCCTGAATGTAGGAAATAAAGAATGATCAATATTTGGAAAATATAAAAGAACGTAAAGGTCTCTGTAGTTTCTCAGAGTTGGTGTTCAGCATGTATTGATCCATTCGCCTAGAATAGATTCGAAAAGGATCAGAGAGTTTCCCCCCTTTTCTGTGTGGTCTGTTGTGAAGGACTGAGGTCAGATGGAGCATATGAGGGAAAACTGAAGCTTCCAGTACAGCTCAGCTTGACAGGCAGCTATCACAAAAATCTACCTGATTCTGAGATAGTGGCACTACCTATTTCTTTATCTGACCCGTAATGCTGCTTGCATATAGAAGAAACTCAACTTAAATGAAAATAAGTGTATTAACCATATTAACAGCAGAGTACATCAGAACAACCAGGAAGATTTCATAAATCTAAGCAAAGGTGAGCGTTAACATTTGTTCCATCTGGTGTCGCCTGGTGCAGCTGGGGTTAACTGTGTCTCTGTACTTTCAGTTCTTTTCAGATGAATTCTTTCTGTAAGAACTACTGGTTTTTTCCATTGTCTTTTGATCTTCTTCCCTTTCCATCTTAAAAGACCTCTGAAAAACCTGAAGTGTAAATGTTGTTTATTAAGATTGTTCTTGTCCTAATGTTAATGTAAATTATCCAGCTATGCTTGAGATATCAATGTCCAACTGATCTTAATATTAAAAAATGCAGCCATATTGCTGTTTTAATTAAATTGATAGCTATCTTTAGTTCACATTATTTCAACCCAGAAAAGAAAAATGTCAAAAGTGGATATTAAACATTAAGACAGCTTTTATTCTTAATAAAGTATACATCAGTATGTAATTATCAAATAAAAGGTTAATACTTCTTTTAAAACATTGGAACAGAATGATTGCATTGTCAGAGAATACTTCCATGGAAATTTTTAAAGACAAAGACTCTAAATAAATTGAATATTATTCTGATGGGTAATACTTCCAAAATATTCTAATTACTAACAAGATAAGACGTTTCCTTTACCTTTGAAAAGCTTTTCTTAATAAAATAAAGAACATGTATTCTATGGTTTTGAATCAAGACCTATAGACTTAATTATAGGCTTCTCTTATCTCTCTGATTAAAATTAAGTCAAAAGTAGGAGAATCACATTATTCAAATCAAATTTTGTGTGCATGTGCATGCACATGTATGTGTGTGAAATCATAACTCACTTTGAAAGTTTCTCCCCAATTGCTAAATCTAATCCTTGGGTATCATAGCTAGCAAGGTACATGGCAAGCACATACAAGAGGCTCATAAATATTTGAATAAGTGACCTGCTTTCTTTAAGTTTGTTTCTGAAAAAAATTTGTTTTCACCTTTTTTTTTAAAGATTGGACTTAGATGGATCCAATAAAGATGTTATACAGTCATTGTCCAGTCATTGATCCAAAGGTTGTCGATTATAAAGTTGCATGTACATATGTAATAAGGATAGTATTTTGGTGCTATTTGGTCCTGAGTAATTCTTTTTTATTTTTTAAGTTTTTCATTTTATTTTTTCCATTACCATTTAGTCCCCTTATACTTTTCCTCCTTCACAATCACACTGTTGTCCATGTCCGTGAGTATTTTTCCTTTTTTCTCAATCCCTCCACACTGAAACCTTCCCCTTAGCTGTCATCCTTCTCTATCTGTGAGTTTGTCTCTGTTTTGTTTGTTAGTTCAGTTTGTTCATTAGATTCCACATATGAGTGAAATCATATGGTATTTGTCTTTCTCTCACTAATCACCAGAGAAATGCAAATTAAAACCACATTGAGATATCCTCTCACACCTGTCTGAATGGCTATCATCAATAGATCAATAAACAACAAGGACTGGTGAGGATGTGGAGAAAAGGCAACCCTTTCACACTGTTAGTGGGAATGCAGACTGGTGCAGCCACTGTGGAAAGCAGTATGGAGATACCTCAAAAAATTAAAAATGGATCTGCATTTTGACCCAGCAACCCCACTTCTGGGAATATAGCCACAGGAACCCAAAATACTAATTCACAAGAACCTAAGCACCCCTATGTTCATTGCAGTGTTATTTACAATCACCGTGATATGGAAGCAGCACAAGTGGCCTTCAGTAGATGAGTAGATAAAACAACTATGGGACATTTACACAATGCAATACTACTTGGCTGTAAAAAAGAAGAAAATTTTACCCTTTGTAACAATATGGATGCACCTGGAGAGCATTATGTTAAGTGAAATAAACCAGTGAGAAAAAGGTCCTCAGTAGTTCTTGTTCCCAAGGTATAACAAGGCTCCCATATTTTAATCCAAGGGCTGGATTAAATCTGCTGGACTTGGCAGACTCAAATCAAAGTTTCTTTCAAGGTGTGGAGAGGACAACTCATCCAAAATTAAGGTCGAGCCACTGTGTTGAGTGCTATGAGGGAAAAGAAGGATATGATGTAGAGCAGGGGTGTCAAACTTGTTTTCACCAGGGGCCACATCAGCCTCGTGGCTGCCTTCAAAGGACCCAATGTAATTTCAACTCCTTAACAGTTCAGGAGTAGTTACATTTATGCAGTCCTAAAATTATTTCGGCCCTTTGAAGGCAACCTCGAGGCTGATGTGGCCTTCAGGGAAAATGAGTTTGGCACCCCTGACAAAGAGGAAGTCCCTTCCAGGGAGGGAAAAAAAAGTTTCTCCCCTCCCAGAGGAAGATGGTCACAAGTTGGATGCACAACTCTTAGGGTGGAGCTTTGAGGGAAGATGCAGGTGGCAATAGCTAAAGAGACAAAGTAGACTTTCCACTTATAACTTAGTGGACACTAGTTCAAAGACTACTTCAGACTACCTACCAGATGGCAAAGACCAATGGAAAATAATTAGCAAATGCCAAGTAACTGCATTTGCAAGAGTATTTTCCCAAATGATCCTGTCTTTGGAGTAACAGAGGGAAAAACATCCCCAAGAGGGAACAGAACTTTGAATTAGCAAAATATTTAGCATGAACACAACTGTATAATCCAGAAGATACTCTAATTGGGAAGTGAAAGTATCTCTACTTCTGCCAATAAACTGTCCGCTTAAAATGGTTAAAAATTTTGTATACTTTACAATTAAAAAAACTTTACCAACTTTATTCAATTTTTTTATCCTTATCTGAGGACATTTTTTTCCTCGTTGGTTTGAGAGAGAGAGAAAGAGGATGAGAAGAGCAAAGCAGTGAGAGAGAGAAAGAAATATCAATTGGTTGCTTTTTTGTATGTGCCCTGACCAGTGATCCAACCCTCAACCTGGGTATGTGCCCTGACCAGGAATTGAACCCAAAACCCTTTGGTCTACGGGACGATGCTCCAACAAACTGAGTCACACCAGCCAGGTCATATTTTATAATTTTAAAACATTAAAAATTAAATTTACTTCCCACCCCAGTTGTAGGAAGTAAAGAAGCTGTATTTCATTTGCTTATCTGATTATAATACAATTATTAACAAAATGTAACCCTGAACACCTCCCACACATGCACTCCTACACACATACTTCCTATTAAATTCATAAGGCTTTCAGTTCTAGGACCCTTTTCAAACTTTTATTTACTTATATTTATTTTTAGAGAGAGGAAAGAGAGGAACAGAAACATCACTGTGCAAGAGAAACACAAATTGGTTGCCTCTCACATGCCCCCAACCCAAGACCTGGACTTCAATCCAGGTTGTACCCTGACTGGGAATTGAGCCTTCAGCCTCTCAGTCTGAAGGCTGGTGCTCAGTCCACTGAGCCACACTAGGCAACACCAGCCAGGGCCAAACTTTTCTTTATTTTAAGGGATCTCCTTTTTGTAGGTGGAATTCCTCAGGTTTTGGGATTTTGGATATGATCTGGGACTGGATTTTTTTTCTTCTGAGTCCCAAAAGATCACATAATCACATTTACTCATATCTCACTGACGAATATAAAAATAAAATTAGCCTTGGGCCTGTATATTATAGCTTATCCTCCCTACTAATCTCAAAATCTAGAGTATTTGAGGAAGTGAGAGCTTTGAGGAAGTCATGTCTACAGATCACATTCCAAAGGGAACTTTGGAGGTGGTTGGTTGCACACACTTTTTTAACAATAATGTAAAGCCCCTCCGTATGTTTTGTTCACTCCCCCTCTCCATCTCTAATGCATACACTTGGAGCCAGTTTTCCACACTCGTGCTTTCTTCATATGTGGTAGGTGCTGTAACTGTCCACGTCAAAAACCTCTACCCCTAGAAACCAAGAAACCCAGGACACCTTGGCCCTGGCACAGCAATAGAGGTTGTGGGACAGAGACTCATTCCATAGTCTCCCCCAAACTTGACTTTCTCTTCCTCAAAATTTCTCTACCGTAAAAGATTTCCCAGGGACTCTGAAAATGTGCTCACTTGAAGTCAGCTGGATGATGGTTATACCTTTTTTGTAATTAGAGTCAATATACCAATATATTATACCCGGAAGCCTTCTTCACACAGCTAAGAGGAGTTGAACTGAGCAAGCTGTGGACTTTTTAGAAACTATTCCCTGTGTTTATTAACCACATAGTCTACTTTTGAAGCTGATCAGAATGATAATTCATAGCAACATCCAAGTTGCATGACATCTTTTGCCCAGTTGCTGGTGCCTCCCACTTTCTCACTTGCAACTCCCACAACTTCTCACTCACAGTTCATCCTTGTTCCTCTTTGCTGCCGTCCTCCGACTTTTCCACCATAAAATGCAGTGTTTACATCTCATTTCTCAGCAAAATTATGAGATGCATTGAGTGAATTCACATTAATAATATTTTAACACACAACACTTTAAAGTGTCTACAGACCATTTACCAAGGAACGCTAAATTATTTCAAATACTTGTGCCAAAAATAAATGAACCAAGGCTTTTCTGATGTAGTAGCCCAACATATTATTGTGGGTATAAACACAGCTCTGTGATCCTCCAAATTCAGCAATCCTCATTAGATTCTTTCTTCATTAGTGAAAGTAAAAAATGTTCCTCTATGATTTTTTCCATAACTTTCAGTGATGAAATAGGGCATTTGTTTCCTAAGGTAATTCAAACTAATATGAAACTCTTTTCTAATATACAAGTGCCTTTAGAACACCTTAGAATTATTGTAAATGATAAGTAGAATTTATTAAGGTTATAAATTAAAGAGAAATGCTACGTTTTGTTGTCATTAAAAAACAATTCATAGGTTAGTCTTTTCCCCCATATTTTGGCTTAGCAGTGACTCTGATTTTTTTTCTCCTTATTGTTTTCTTTGGTTCCAAGGTATTCCCAGCTGCTGAGAGTCACAAGTTCTGTGTGAATAGCTCCGTGACCTTTTGAGAGGAACCAATGTTTGTAAGCTAAAATATAAAGAAAAAAAGTGTTTACTGAATGTGTGCTGGAAGGAGAAGCCTCATTCGAATCAGCCCTCTTCCACCCCACCCCCGACCCCAACCCAAACTTCCCAACGACTCCTGTGTGTCTCTGTCTCTACCACCACCCCCACCCCCCACCCCTCACCCCCGGCCTTCCTGGACTAGTAGAACTGCTAGCTACAGGGATGTGGTCATCCACTCAGGATCTTTAATGTCTTTAAAATTCTCCCTCTGTGTCCTTTTGTCTCTTGCAGGGAGGAAGCAGCATCTGGCACCCCAGCTCCTGGGATGAGGAATCAAGAAGCAGCCAACCTGCCTTACGAAGTCAGGTGACCTGGGTTACTCCTACCTACCGCCAGCCACAGAAATTACATTTTGTCTGGATATGATCAGATGTCCTCAATTCCCCAGGCCTGAATGCACTTAACCTTGCTTCTCCAAACTGTTGTATATTCCTTACCCACACCCTCAGCCCCTCCATTCTTAGCTCTTAAAAAATATCACAGACACTGCAGTTATCACACATCTTCTGACTTTTCATCATAGCTTTGCATGCCCCTTTCAAATATTCTCTTCCTTTTTCTCTCTTTAACCTCGCAATTTTGCTTTTTTGGCAATCAACCAAAGATTTTTGTGTGCAACTTAAAAGAAATATTACAAGACAAACCCTCCCTGGTGTGAGAGCTACAGAATTATTTGCATATATAATTTCTCTCTGTGCCTTCTGCTAGCATGGACTTTTTTGTCTTCAACCCTTTGATGTAGCAAAAGAATAAATTATGGTATTACTGATAGAACATTAAACCAACAGCCTTCCGAGGCACCGGCAGTTTTAATGAAAACCAACGAAAATTCAAGATTGTACATTTTCTTGTAAATATATTTCTTTTTTCTGTCTGCTCTCTCACATATTATTAATTTGCTCACCTTGTTATTATTCAGTTTCCTATGTGCCAAATAATAAACCTGAAGCTGCCTTTGAGCCAGTCTCTCCCCAGTGGAACTGTACTTACTGATAGAAAATTAAGGTACTGGCAAATCCTTACATAGTATTCAGGGTTATAATTTAAAGATATAGTTAAATTAGTAAACTGCAGCAATTTCAAAAAGGCTAAATGAATTACCTTATCTAACATTTTAGACTAGTCTTTGGGAAGATGGGAAAAGTGGAAGTAAAGGTGTTTATATAGTGCCATCTAGTGGCAGATATATTTAAAAAGTTCTGTTTCATCTAGGGGTCTTTTCAATGAGCGGGAAAACAATTGCTGCTCTTAGGGAGAGGCTTGCAAATTCCAGGTTTTCCCTCCCTCCCTAGCTTCCTTTCTTCCTTCCTCCCTTCCTTCCTTCCTTCCTTCCTTCCTTCCTTCCTTCCTTCCTCCCTCCCTCCCTCCCTCCCTCCCTCCCTCCCTCCCTCCCTCCCTCCCTCCCTCCCTTCCTTCCTTCCTTCCTTCCTTCCTTCCTTCCTTCCTTCCTTCCTTCCTTCCTTTAGCTTCCTATGGGGATAATCCAATCCTGGGGCTCACTTTGTGTCAGTAAGAGTTTTAAGCATTAATCTGCTTTGCAGAGAGCCAAGAAATGAAAAAAGAAAATCAGAGAAATTACTACCTTTTGGTATTTTATTATTTTATTTTTTATTTTATTTATTTTATTGTTTTAATTTTTTATATGTTTATTGATTTTAGAGAGAGAGGAAGGGGAAGATAGAGAGAAACATCTATCAGCTGTCTCCCATCTGTGCCTCAACCAGGGATTAAACCCTCAACCCAGGGAGCTGATGTTACCAGTAATCAAACTCCTAACCTTTTGGTGCCCTAGATGATGCACCAACCAAATTTGTCACACCTGCCAGAGCACTATTTTGGTATTTTAATTTTTAGAGTTTTCCTTGCCACTCCACTTCTGTCTATCTCACTAAAACAAAACACTGATTCTGCTGGAAAATGTTAATAATCTAAGAAAATCTCAATGATCATACCAATTAAAATGTAACAATGCTTTCCTCTTCTAACTCTAGGAGTGGACTGGAATGCAGATGTGTGAACAATGACATCTTCATTGTACTAGTCAGTGGGGACTGTAGATGTCATTGAGTGAACATGTGTACTGTGTGGCCATCACATTCAAGATAACTGAACGAGTAGAGCAATGAATCTGCATTAAGCTTGAATATTACTCAAGGAAACTATTCAGATGATTCTGAAGGCCGCAGCTATGGGCAGTTGATTATTGGCAGCTTCATCAGGACAATGCGCCTGCTCATTCATCATATCTCATGCAGTTATTTGGCGAAACATCAAATCATCCAGGTGACTAAAACAAACTAAAATCACCCTTGAAAGGGAAGAGATTTCAGACCATTGATGAGATCCACGAAAATACAATAGGGCAGTTGATGGTAATTGGGAGAACTATGTGAGGACCCAAGGTTCCTACTTTGAAGGGGACTGAGGCATCATTGTCCTATGTACAATGTTTCTTGTATCTTGTATCTTCAATAAATGTCTCTATTTTTCATAGCACGTGGCTGGATACTTTCTGGACAGACCTCATCTTATGTGGAAATTTTTCCTTAAATAAACATAATCTTCCTCCATGGTTCCCTGACACTTGCCAAAGGGCTCCTTTGGTCTTAATATTTTCTTCATTAAGATACTCATAAATAGCCTGGCCAGTAGCTAAGTTGATTAGAGCATTGCCTGATACACGAAGGTTGAAGGTTGAAGTTTTGTTTCTTGGTCAGGGCACTTACAAGAATCAACCAAATTAATGCATAAATAAGTAGAATAATAAATCAATGTTTCTCTCTCTTTCCCTTCCTCCCTCTCCTTAAAATCAATCAATCAATAAATAAAAATTAAAGGCCTGACCTAGAGAATGTCAGGGCCACATTATGACTTTCATGGACCCTGGGCACTTCTGCCTTCATGGGCTGCTTCCTTCATAAAAATTTTAAAAAATTGTTTTTGAACTTTCAAAAGAATAAATAAATAAATATACTCATAATTATGAAGGTGAACATAACTTTTCAGGATGGTGGGTTTTAGAATGCTATACCTTTACCACGTTAATTAGAATGAGAGGGACTGAATGAGACATACCTGCGTAAGGAATTTCACTTAAAAAGAACCCTAAATGTCTATTTTTAATTTTAGCTAGTCTACTTCAGGCATACCTCACTCTGTGTGCTTTGCTTTGTTGTGTGTCATGGATATTGCATTTTTTACAAACTGAAGGCTAGACACACCACTAGCAAAAAAGATTACGACCCACTTTATTGCAATACTCGCTTTATTGTGGCAGTCTGGAACTGAACCCACGGTGTCTCCAAGGTATGCCTTTATAACATTTTCCTTTCAGCCACAGAAAAGTGATCTCTTGATCACTACCTGTATCCTCTGCCCCCTCAATTCAAGCATCCCATTTTATTGTTGGCATTAGCAGCTATTTCATAATTGCTAGTTAGAATGGATATGTAGTAAAATTTAAGCAGTCATTGAGATCTTTGTTGATTAAAGATTTGTAAGTTAAATACCAGTTTAGGGCATGGTGTTATTTGAAAGGGCCAATCTTCCGCAGCAGGAATTTTAGGGGAAGCATGCCAAGCAATGCTCACTTGGTGTCTGTTTCCAACCCTCTCTAGTGGTGCCAAGTTTGTTACAGGTTAGAAACTGAACATGATCAAGTAGCCCATTTCTAAAATGTAATCATTTAATTTTCACATAATTTTATGAAGTCAGTTTAATTATTTTATAATTATATAACCTGAAATTGTATGCTGCAAGATCATAAGAAATGCACTATCTTGCAACCTTAAATATGGAAAAATTGTAATCAAATCATATACAGAGATTCAATTAAAGTAATTCATAACCT
The DNA here is from genome assembly GCF_019186645.2 of Phyllostomus hastatus. NCBI lineage: Eukaryota > Metazoa > Chordata > Mammalia > Chiroptera > Phyllostomidae > Phyllostomus > Phyllostomus hastatus. Next base: position 36,435,080 of record NW_025333872.1, on the reverse strand, counting down.
GCCCTGGCTGGTGTGGCTCAGTGGTTTGAGTGCCAGCCTGTGAACTGAAAGGCTGCCGGTTCGATTGCTAGTCAGGGCACATGCCTGGGCTGTGGGCCAGGTCCCCACTGGGGCGCAGGCAAGAGGCAACTGATCTCTGTATGTCTTGTACATCAATGTTTCTTTACCTCTCTTTCTCCCTCCTTCCTCTTCTCTCTAAAAAGTAAATAAGCAAAATCTTTAAAGTAGAATATAATCTGTGTTGTTATCACTTTCTCTCCTTTCCAGGTGGGCATTAATTCAGAGCTTTCCTGTAGATATTGTTAGAAAAGATTTCCTTATATGTTTTTCTAGTTTCTCTTAGTTCTCGAACTTTCTAAAAAACTGTAAGACACTATTGTGTGCTGCTCTTAAAGTGTAATGATACCCAATAGTAAGACAGAATAGCAATTGTTCATGAGAAGACCCTCATCTCAGAACCTGTCTGCTCATCTCTGCTCCACTTTGCCAACAACGTGCAAATAGAATAGGTATCGATGCTGGGTGGTGGCCTGTGTAACCTCATACTACTTCTTAATAATCAGCTAAGCATGTCTATGATGTCCAAAAATATTTCTAGAATATATTGATTTTTTAATTAAAACTTAATGGGTTTTATGGACATTAGTAAGAGGGAAAAGGACATTTCACCTTTGAGATAAACTCAAACTCAGAACTCTAAGGATCCTCAGAAGGATTTTTATGCTTCAGGTGCCAAGGAGAAGTTGACTAAATGGGATGAACAGAAACAGATATTTGCATCTTCGTGGTCTGGAGTCCACAGTCTATAGTTATGTTGTTTGAAGAGGCAATGTAACTGTGTAGTTAGAAAATGGGACGGTGATTCTTGTGTGTTATGGGTAGGAGTGAGAGGAGGAATCACGGGCAGGAACTGGGAGGGACTGATATTACAGGCTCTATTCGGAAAGAAATCAGGGACTGCTTGGACATTGTGCTCTACAGGGAGAGGCCTCAAGGAGTGGGAAAGTCAGTGGAAGTGAAGCTGATAACTTGGGTGCTAGGGCTGTGGCACTGGGAGTCTACCTGAGGTGTGTGTACTGAGCACAGGTGGGGTGGGACTAGAGTGCTAGATGACAGACTTGCATGTCTATGAACAGGAACTGCATACTCTGCATTGCTATCAGTTAATCTACAAATTATAGAATTGTGAAATAGTTCAAAGACAGTGAAAGGCCCAGTGACCCTGTAGGATCAGCTAATTCACCTAGTTTTCTACTGAAGTCATCCAGTAATTGTTTTGGTCCATTCACAGTCTTTCACAATTTTTCCCTACATTGGCAATCATGGAAATAAAAGATCACTTTCAGATGCTGCACAAAATCCTTTTCATCCCTAAATTTCTTCACGAATAACTCTATTTAGAAGTTTTTTCTGATCCCTTTAGCTAATTGTGATATTTCCCTTTTGTGGCTCCACAGTTCCATTGTGTCTCTTTCATGGCAGTATTTCATTTGACCATCAGTAATAGTTATGTATCATTCCCCTTACTGGATTTTGTGTCTCATTTTTGAAGTCCCCTGCAGTAGCTATCAGAGTGCCTGGGTATGTAATGTGTTTAATAGATATGCTTCAAGGAATTTAGTGTAGTTCTTACATCCCATTCAGCTAGACCTAATTAGGTTTGTTTATAAATCGAGATGGCAGCTTCCTGCAAAGTAAGATCTGAAGAACTGATGTCTGCATAGAATTGTTTTCTACTGCATTAACATAAATTGAATAACCCCAGGCCTTGCTTGTTTAGATCCAGTCTATTCCCAAATTTCTCTCTCAAACAACTGTGAGTGCCTAAAATCATTTCCACCATTGAATTTACTAGTGAATTTAGTGAATTAAGACATCATCTCTAAAAGGCTGTTTTAGTACTCTGCTAGCCATTAGCTCCCATTAATAGATCAGCACAGAGTAGTTTACTAATTTAACAGGTCTCAGAAGGATAATAAAGAAAAGGAAGGGGCTCTGACTGGTGTGGCTCAATTGGTTAGATGACATCCTGCACAGCAAAAGGTCGTCAGTTCAATTCCCAGTCAGGGCACATACCTGGGTTGCAGCTTCCATACCTATTGGGAAGCACATGGGACATGTAGGACAGGGAACAGGTTGTTGTTTCTTTCTTACGTTGATGTTTCTCTCCCTCTCTTTCTCCCTCTCTTCCCCCTCTCTAAAAATAAATAAATAAAATCTTTAAAAAAAGAAAACGAAGGGCTTCTCACCTTCCTTTAAACAGTACATGAAGAAATAGAACACTTAGGAGGTGAGGATATGCTGGGTCTATAATTATTAAAGATGAAAAGAAGTCCTTCATGGCCATCATGAGAAGACTTTTTTGCCTTTTCCTCCAGTAAAATTAGAAGCTTAGAAAAATATTTCCATCAAAAAGTGAATAAAAACTTTTTTTAATTAAAAAAGTATTTTTAAGAGTGACTCTTGATTTTTGAAGCACAGGTTAGATCATAATCACCAGCTAATATTTATGGGTTGGTATTACACTGAAATTTTCTTTATGTCACTGGGTATGTGAACAGATCAAGTTTAAAACACTGCCTTTGAAACTAGAAATGACTGTACTGGGACCCAGAAACAGTTGGCATCCTGGCATAAAAGTCACTTGTACCAATTATTTATGCACTAAATGGGTATAGAATTCCAGGTTAAATTACCATGGTTTTGATTCAATTAGCTTTTGATTCAGTGCCTATGTCTTTAATGACAAAGTTATTCCAGGAAAAGTAGGGCTTCAGAAAAGTTTTACCTAGCTAATGTTTCCCTGAAGGGAGGAAGTGAATCACACGAAATTTACATTGACAAATAAAACCACAGTGCATGTCTACTCCCTGTGGATTTTAATTTGCAGCAACAATAAACTGCAAGTAATAGGCCTTAGGTCGAATGATTGATTATAAAGTTCAAATCAGACTTAAGAGGACTTGAGTTGAAAGAGACGAGGTGTCATAGGCCATGTGGTCTGAGAAGCCTTTCAAATGCCGCTCTTTTCACATGTTGATAGGGTGGTTTTATCTCCCACCCTAGATATCTTCATTTGAACCTTTTCATTTTAATTAATTTTTTCAACTCAAGTTGCACCCTGCACTCACAGCACCCAGGGGAAAGGGACAGTGAACATGACCAGGAGAAAGTTTTAACCTGTCAGAGTATGAATTTCCCAACTGAGACTTCCCCTTGGAGAACACTTTCTTCTCCAGATACACTGTTCATGCTGCTTTTTTTCCTCATCATTTATTCATTAACTTATTCTTTCATTTTTACATTGTTTTATTTATTCTTTCATGTTCACTTATTCATTTCTTCAATAAACAACACCTACTGAGAACCTGTTACAGGGTGCAGCCAAGAGGGGGGACCCCAAATGGGCATTTGAAATGGGGTCCAGAACTCAAGGTGTCCAGGAGATTTTAAGATGTCTCCATCCCTTCCCCCACAGGTGTGAGTTGGGGGAATGGGCACACAGAGCAAGAACATGCAGGGCAGCTTTGCAGCTAATTCATGGCATGGTCATTTAACATACCTATAGCCTTTGGCTGGTCACTTAGATATGCTAAATAGTTATGCTCTAGGCCAGGGAGATGGAAAGGGACCCCCTCAAGATGTGACTGGGGGGCAGGTCCCCCAAGTTACAGCGCCTGTGTGGGAGCTTGGAGAAGATTGGCTCCATGACATGGGGTCACACCTGCCCAGACCCACAATGGCAACCAGAAAAGCTAGAAAGGACAGCAGAGTTCTGGCATGTGAGGCCGAGTGTAGGAGTCAGAAATGGGGCTGCAGAGGAAGACTGGCGCGGGGATTTAAATCCAGACATGGCAGCCATTGAAGGGAGAAGCACATGGTTTTGGCTGAATGGGGACTCCTGTGGCCCTGGGAGAAAGGACCATGTGCCTTTGCCAGAGTGGGGACCCCCGCAGCTTTAGAAGGGGGAACCACCACCTGGTTTTAGCAGAGATCTCAGCGACACAGCTGAGGGTGCCAGGAACCCAGGGAGGTCTCCCAGTCAAGACGGAGTACTAAGTGGGAATAACCAGAGGACTGCCTAAGCCATGGACTTCTATTTCCTTTCCTGAGATATGGTACTCTGTACTGGGCAAAGGGGGAAGGAAGGACTGTGTGTGTTTGTGGGTGTTTTAAGGTACTTTGGGATTTTGGTGAAGACATTAGGTCACTACTTTAAGTTTGTATAGCATTAAATAAACATTTCCTTTCCTTTTCACGCATCTCTGGCATTGAGAGATGTCTTTCCTCTGGTGGCGGACATAAAGGACCTGGGGGCTTCTTTCAGTAATAGTATATCATCCCAGCCCCCTCTTGTTTGTTCTATAACAAACCTATGGTGTTTCTTAATGGAGATACTATTGGTATTTGGGGGAAATCATTCTTTGTGCAGGGCTGTCCAGTGTATTGTAAAAGATCTATTATCTTTAATAAATCCACAAAGCAGTTCTCAATTCCAGAGCAACCTAACCCTATGACAGACACACTTCCATTTCCAAACACCACAGGGGAAGAACCCTGGGTATGATCCACTGCTAGAAAGATTATCAGCTGAATAACACAAGGTTGTGGACCTCAAGAAGTTAGTAGGCTTGTAGAGAAAACAGATAAGTAAATACAACACAGTGAAACATGCTATGAAGAGATAAACACAAACTAATGACTCCTGGAGATATTCAACAAGCCTTCTCAGAGGAAGAAATGTTTAAGCTAAGTCTTTAAGCATAAGTAAAAATTAGCCAGATGAAGATTTCTAGGCATTAGAAGAGGTCCAAAGGCCATGTTAGAGTTCAGAAAAATTGTTCAGAAGAGCTGCAAGGAATGTCATGAAGGCTGGGTGCATGGAATTGGTGTTGGGGTAGTGGAGATTAAGAAGACAGAATATGTGATTGTAAGGAGGGTATTACAGGCCAGGCTGAAATACTTAAACTTTATTCTTAGGATAATGGGGCATGGAAGTAGTAGGATCAGATCTGAGTTACAATAATTCAGGAGAACAAATTCACTTTAATGAATTTCAGTGAATACTTAAATGGATACAGTAAGGACTGCTAACACCCTTCAGCCAACGCCCACTAAGACACACTTTTAGGTGAATGAGTTGGTTTTATTACTTGTGGCAAGGGAGAAAACACCAGGAGGAACTGAGGGGTGTTTCAGTAAGAGAGTGTTATAAAGAACCTATTAATCAGGTTTGAGCTTTAGTTGGGTAATTAGAGGAGAGTCTAAGAAAATGGGTGTTTACCCACTACAAAAAAGCAAAGATAAGTCTATGATTGGGTATCTCAATAAATCTTATCTATAGGGAGGGCAGATTAGAGGGAGGATGGGTAAAGAAGTAGTTGTCACCCCTGTCTGGTGTGGCTCGGGGGCTGAGTGCCAGCCTGCAAATTGAAATGTCACCAATTTGATTCCTAGTCTAGGGCCTGGGTTACAAGCCAGGTCTCCAGTAGGGGCCATGCAAGAGGCAACCACACGTTGATGTTTCTCTCCCTCTCTTTCTCCCTCCCTTCTCCTCTTTAGAAAAATAAATAAAGAAAATCTCCAAAAAATTAAAATAAAAGAAGTAGTTGTAGTTCATATTAGCTGTGAGAGTTTAGTGTAGGTTGACTTGGGGTTACGATTGAGTTGAGCATGTGCAACAAGAAGGTCAAGGGAATCATTCACTTAAATGAATGATTAAAATGATGGTATTGGACTCAATTGGCATGAGGGTACCTGGTAAAATTCTCCTTTTTTATATCTTATCTTCTTTGGGCAACATGTGCATTTTCCATGCTATTATCTAATCTAATTAAATTCAAATAAAGGATTATTTATAAGCATTGTACTGTGCTAAATTTTGTGAAAATATAAAAATCTAGGTTTCTGTTTCTAATACTTACATTATATCATTAAGGAGTTCACACACACACACCATTCACTCATTCATTTATTACATTTCCCCTTCCTTCCTTCCTTCCTTCCTTCCTTCCTTCCTCTCTTTCATGGAATTTATTGGGATGACATTGGTTAATAAAATTACATTGGTTTCAGGTATATAATCTATAATACATCATCTGTATATTGTATTGTGTGTTTATCACCCTCATATATTAAACTCTTATAAGCAAGACAAGACAAAATATGAGGAAGAACTCAAGTGAATTTTACAGATGGCAAGTGCAATGGGTTTGAAAGGAACTAGAAGGCAATCTGTGCTACTCGGCTAATGTGGGGTGATTAGAGGAAATTCCCCAGGGCTCTCTTTTCTCATTTAATATGTTAGCATTAGAGAGGGCAGCAGATTTACTTCTGATGTGCTTCTGATGTGAGAGAGAGATGAGGGATCTTTTTTACTTGCTCTGTGACCTTGAGCAAATCAACTGACCCCTTTGGGCATTATCTTTTTCATTTCAAACTTTTCCAAAAAAGATTTTATGTATTTATTTTTTTAGAGAGGAGGAAGGGAGGGAGTAAGAGAGGGAGAGAAACATGGACGTGCATGAGAAACATGCATGTGTGTGAGAAACATGGATCATTTGCCTCTTGCACAATTCCCAACTAGGGACCTGGCCCATAATCCAGGCATGTGCCCTTGTAACTGGGTGCAGCCAATGCGGGAGCCCAAATAGGGATTTGTAATGGGGTCCACAAGTCAGTGTCCAGGAAATATTAGAAAAAAAATATATATAGGATGTCCTCACCCCCACAAGTCAGCAGGGGAATGGGACGCGCGGGGAACAGGGCCTTTGAGAGTTATTTTGAATAGCAACAGTTTTGCAGATAACCCCTAGAATGGTCATTTAACATATGTATAACCTTTAACTGGTTTCATAGATATGTTAAACAACTGTGGTCAAGCTTGGAGCCAGGGGGATGGAGGGCGGTGACTTCAACCCATGAAGTAACTGGGAGGCAACTCCCCTTGGTTACAGAGCTTGTGTAAGAGATTGGAGATGATTGGCTCCACACCACAGGGCTACACCTGCCTAGACTTACTGTGGTAGCCCAGTAAAGCTGGAAAAATACAGGAATGCTAGCAGCTGTGGCCAATTGTGGGAGGAGTCAGAAATGGTGTGGCAGAGGAAGATTGGCGCTGGGATTTGAACCCAGGCATGGGAGCCATGTGGCGTCTTTTTGGGACCATGCAGCTTGGGCAGAGAAGAACCAAGGGTCTTTTGGGGACCGCTCAGCTTGGGCAGAGAAGAACCACGGACTTCTATTTCTTTTTCTGAGATACGGTACCCCAGACTGGGTAGAGGGGGAAGGAAGGACTGTGCATTTGTGGTTATACTAAAGGACTTTGGGATCTCATTGAAGACATTAAGTTATTACTCTTAAGTTTGTAGAACTCTTTAAATAAATAATCCCTTTGCTTTTCACCAATCCCTGGCATTGAGAGACATCTTTCCCTGAGCACAAGGGTGGGTCCTTTCGGCAAAAATATATCGTTCACCTTCCCTGCCCCAGTCTGTTCTACAACACCCTGATGAGGAATTACAACAGCAATCTTTTAATTCACAGACTGGCTGGCATTCAACCTACTGAGCCACACCAGCCAGGGCTCATTTCAAATTTTTTATAATAATTTGTATTCCCATTTCTTTCTCGGGGGTTATTATAACAAATCAAAATATTAATGGGAAACAAAGGATATTAAAGTAACTTCTAAACTGGAAAGCACCAAAGAAAATTAGGCAATGATGATTGTTAAATCTAGGCAGGCCTAGGAGGAATGAAAATTACCAGGCAAGAAAATGGCACTGTGGGAAGCTGCCTGCAGCCCCTACCCAGGAAGATTAGGGTCTGGGGTGGGCTTATCTGGCATAACAGGATGCAGCTTTCACCCAGCAACCAGCTCTAGCCAATCAGACTCTAATACCCCAAACACAGGTTTTTGCATTTAAAAACCCTGCTCTAAGAACAACCGAGCAAGTCCCAACCTTCCTTGGTTAGCTCCACTTTCCACCATGAGTACTAACCTCCCTTGGTTGGCTCCCCATCCTCCCTTGGTTGGCCCCACTTTCCCTCTTATTCCCCACTAATAACCCCTGCTCTCCTTAGTACTCCTAAGCTCTCTGTGTCATCCGGTTTCTTGAGCAGCTCTGACCTAACAATGATGATAATTCATGCTGGCCCTTGGCACACCCAGAGATACCCCAACTTCCCAGCTTTTTTATTTTGTTTTACTTTGTGGTTTTTGTTGTTGTTGTCAGAAATTTTAAATATGTAATGGTGAAAATTTTAGAAGGTATACAAGGAACAGTGACAAGACAGAATAATTGTTATACAAGTCATAACATGGGTGCCTCTGTGATCCTCTCTATCATGATCATTTTGGAAAGCCTCATTGTACAATTATGTAAAATTTTAGAAAGTGCTTATTCAGTTACATTTTATTTACAAATGTAAAACTAGTATCAAGAGATGGATGTATCATAAAACTGGCCATTTCTGTTTGGAGAGAAGAAAAATTCTATTTAAATCAAGTTGCTTGTGTAGGTCTCCTTTTGTAAACCTTGTGAATTAATTTCTTCATATTGTAATCTGACTGAACTGGGTACACATCCCAATACCAACAAGGATTCCAACTCCCATATACATTAATGCAAGGCAGTAATAAGTGTAATAGGGGAAATATTGACTATGGGGTCCTTAAAGATCCTGCCCTGGCTCTCTTCCTCATTATTCTTTTACTTAGGTTAAGATAATTTCTATAAGTCTTCTTTTTTTCTTCTGAACTAGACATTTCATGTTTTTCTCTTGCTTTCTTCTCTCGTCCTTTGCTTTGTCCTCTCGTCCATTCCTCATCTTCTTATACTATAAGGTAATTGCAAAGCTCTTTTCAACATCCCCCTTTCAGAGCCCTTATTGAAGCATATTTAGCAGCAGCAGGGGTTCCCAAGCAGCCTTCCTACCATGTAAGAACCAGTATGGTCCACTCGTAGAGGGTGGGAAGGAGAGCAGTACTGTACGTCATTAGTGAAGTAGTGAAGAAAAATCCATATCCTGACACAAATGTATGCACGGGAGTTCTGGTTTCTTAGGGATTCAGGGAAACAAAAAAGTCAGAAGGTGAGGGTTATCAATAATTGTAAGGTAGCCCAGACTTCTGTTCTTCCTGCTTCCAGAGGTAACAGAGCAGCTATGATCAGGCTCATAACAAAGAAATTCTTGAGGGGTGTTGCATATCCATTTATTACTCTTTAGCCTGATATCAATTTCTTAGTGGCTCTAGTGTGTAGGGATATGTTTTAGCTTTATTTATCACTTCTCAAAGTCCCTCAGAAATTAAAGATGCAATTGAAACTATCAGAATAAAAATCAGCCAGCATTCAAAACTGTGAACAACAGAGTCCACATTGTCTAGTTTATGGAGAAAAGGAATGCTATTAAAATACTGGGCTCCTTAACAACTCTCCAGGAGGGGTTTATAATCAGGTTTACAGGCTACATGCCTGGGAATATTAGGCTACTAGGCTTTCCAGTGAAGACTCTGTCTACCCTTTCTTCTTCTGGACTGAGGAATGGAGGCTTGCACTTTTGCATTGTCAGCAGTGGATATGAGATTCAACTGCTAGGGCATCTATCCTGCCTGCCATTGAAATCTGGATGCTTTTTCAAAAAAATGTATTTCTACGTCTTTACTTTTTAGAAAAGCATTTTATTTTGCAATAATTATAGATTTCCAGGAAAAATAACTTGGAGAGGTCCCTTGTGCCCACCACCCAGTTTCTCCTCATAGTTACATTTTACAACACAGTAACTCAAATTCAAAACAAATTGGCATTGGTACAATCCATAGGTCCTACTACAGATTCAGATTTTACCATTTCTATGTGCAACCATTTGTGTATGTGTATTTGTGTACAGGTTTATGCAAATGTGTAGGTTCATGTAACCACCACTCCAATTCATATACAAAAATCGTCTATCACCACAAAGATCTTTGTTTGGCTACCCTTTTAAAGTTGCACCTACTTCCTCCTGTCTCTAAACCCTTACAAGTATTACTCTATCTCCACTTCTTTACTTTGGTCATTTCAAGAATGTTATGTAAGTAGAATAATGTATGATCTTTTGAGTTTATTTTTTCAATCAGCATATTGCCCTTCAGATCAATATAGGTAATTGTGTATATCAACAGTTAGTTCTTTTTTTATTGTGTAATAGTATTCCACAGTAAGAATATACCATGGCTTAACTGTTCACCCATTGAAGGACATTCTGGTTGTTTTTAGTTTTGGGCTATTAGAAATAAGGTTACTATGAATATTCATGTGCAGGTTCTCTGGTCAACTTTTGAACCAATGTCTTCCTCAGGCAAGTCTGCTTGCCTGAGGAACAGAGCCCAGGCCAGGGTTTATGCTTAAGCCTACAGATCTGTTATCTTCATTGGCTCCTACAAGTCATTTTCAGTATAATTTTGAACATCTACAAAGTAGATACAAGTGTATAATGAACACCTGTGTCCATCACTCAACTTTAACAATTATCATTCTGTCATTTTTTTCATTTATACCTGCACCTACTCTCCCAGTAACACTTGATTATTTTGAAGCAGATCCCAGATAATATAGTTTTATCTGTGGATATTTCAATGTATATCTCTGAAAACTAAGAACTCTTTAAAAATAACTAAAATGCCAGTATACCAACATCACACTTAGGGTTCCTCTAGAATCGGACCCTGAAAACAAAGACTTGAATGCAAATAGTCTATTTGAAAGGAGGAGTGGGGGAATTGAGACAGAAAAGGAAAGGTTGTAAGTTAGACACTGGCAGAAGACTGCTGTAGCAAGCATTAACTCCTCAGAACCTGCAGGCAGCCACATGAGTAGGCAGAGGATTTTGGCAGGCAGAGAGAGCCCTCAGGCAAAGAAATGCAGGTGCTGCCAACTGAGTTCTGGATAACATGCACTGAAGTGGGAAGGGCAGGGACTATAGGCCCTGGGGACTGACAGCATCTCCCACACAAGCCTAAAAACAATTAACAATTAACTAGCCAGTGATCCAATTTCCCCTAGTATATCATAATCTTTTTTTTCACAGATTACATGTCCTAATCATGACCCAAATGAAATTCATGCATTATCATTGATTTACATGCTTTTTAAATCTCTTTTCCTTCAACTCTTCATTTTGAAATTTTTAAACATACAACAAACATGAAAGAATTTCCATGTAACTATACTATAATACTATCACTATGTATCTGCTATGAATATACCATTACCATTTTTAATATACATGCTTTATCACATATCTATCATCTATCGATCTCTTTGTTCAAATTATATTTCTTGATGCATTTTATAGTATACCAGCACCTGTGAAACAAGAGCAGGCTAATTTGTTAGCTTTGCAAGTATGGTATAATCTCAAACCCTGGAAATTATTCACAATTCTCAAATTTTTTCCTGATAACTAATTATAGCAAGGGGTTTATCAATGTTGATAGTTTCAAAGAACAAACTTTGGCTTTGCTATAGTTCTCTATTGGTTTTCTATATTCAATTTCATTGACTTCTGTTCTTCTGAATATTATTTTCTTCTACCTACTTTGGATTTACTTATCTTTTTCTAGCTTCTAAATGTAGAAAGATTAGATCAGCAATTTGACTCTAATGTTTCTAGGCATAGTTATCTTTGTATTTATCATTCCTAAGTTTTGCTGAGCTTCTTGGATCTGTAATTTTACATCTCTCAGTATGCTGGTTTTTCTAAAGTATTTGGTGATTCTAGGTTTTGTGATCATCTATCTATGTTTTAGAGGTTCATTTTTTAAAATGTGCTTATAGAGGAAGCTATGTTTGTTGTATATTCTCCCTGGGGGAGGAATAAGATCTGTGGCCACCACTCGAATAGCTATCAGTAATAGAGGTATGGGGAAGGGTGAGCTGTGCTGCTGAACAGGAAGAGCTAGTGGCTCAGATTCTAAGTATCCTATGTTTCCTGATTATTCCAGAAGTCACCTGCCACATGAGTACTGTCCTATATGCTACCTAGAGATAGATTACAGGTATCTCTGTTGCTGTCATGGAGCGGGGGATAAGGAAGCTTCAGCTGGCCCACTGCTTCTACTATGATACTTCACTAAATTTCTTTGTGGTTTAGTGTAGACTCCTTGCTTCTTATAGCCACTTGTAGATGTGAAACTCTTTTGTTGCTGCTACTACATTTCATAGTAGTCTTGTTTTCTTTTTGTTCAGAGGTGTCAATCTTTTCTTCTGTTCAATCAAGTCTTCTAGCCATCTGTCAGGGAATCCTCATAAGTACTGGACCATCAGTGGCTAACTTTCTTGTTTTCCAATGCACTTGTGAATTTATTTTTAATATGTCTTTTCTGGCAGGTTCAGGGGTTTGTGGCATAAAGAAAAAGCTACAGTAGGTGTTCAGTCTGCCATTTTTAAATTAAACTTGTTTTTCTTTTTTTTAAGCAAGCAGTGGTAATATTTATGTTAAAGCCTGTTTAACTGTGCAGTTAGGTATAGGGATTCAGAGCTAGTCATCCTAAGATGTGCATCTGTGGTATGTGGATTGTTTTGAGCTAAAGTCAACTTTAGTTGCAGGCTCCAGAGAAACATCTGCCCTTCCCCTAACTACCTAGAAGAACTTGAATTAGGGGGCTTGCCCATAGGGCAAGGACCATCTTCTATTTACTAAACATCTGCTCTCCATATGGTCCTGCAATAACCCTTTGACGCCCCCAAGGTACCTGACCTCATCCCTAGCTCAGAATGTCTTATATACCCATTTTCCTTTTCTGTCTTTTAACCTTTTAATCTCCCGTGCATGTGGGGCCTCTGACTGTCATGTATGGGTTCCCATATATATGTGTACATTAAACATAGTTATTTTCTTTTGCTACTTTGTCTCATGTCTATTTGATTATTAGACCAGCCAAAAGAACCTTGAGGAGAGAGGAAAGTTTTTTTCTCCCCACACAGATAAAGAAGGAACACAAGCAATTCTGGGCAAGATGGGATGAGAAAGCAATATCATAAATTCCTAGTCATAGCAAAGGGGAGAATTTGCTGTGTTCATATTGTTCTGATTATAAAAGAATACTAAAGCTTACTGAATCACTGGTTCGATACCTCACAAGCTTTGCTTGTTTTATGTAGGCTTTGAATTTCCCTTGAATTTCTCCAGTACTAGCCTTGAGTTTTTAGATTTGTTGAAACTTTTAAGTTGATATAGTCCTAAAGCTACGTTCAAATGCTGCCATCTTGTGGGCCACTTTTTGTGGAAGCATCCCATTCCTCAATTGCTCTCAGGCAAATACATTCGTCCAAAAGAGTTGAGGTGTGTCAACTTTCATTAAGTGCAAAGTGTTCTATTAAGAGAGCTTTACAAGTAAGCATCTCACTTAAACCTCATAAGAACTTTATAAAGGAAGTACAATTAAACCCATGTTAGAGATGAAGAAACCAAGGCGTAGAGGGGTTATGTAACTTGCCTGGTTACATGAGGTTTCGCAGCTGGTAAGAATAGAAGTAAATTTTATATCTAGGCAGTCTGCCTCCACAGCCCTTGCTTTTCCAGCATCCACATGTAAAAACTAATAAATCTAAAAACAATATAGTGTGTTATAATATGGGTAAGTTATAGGAGTAGTAGAGAGGAGGGGACAACTATTAGGAAAGGGCATCAGGGGAAGCTTCACAGTTGGTGAGGAGGCGGTTTCCTATAAATGGGGATTTGAAGGATAATCATTACATAGAAGAATGTGGCTGGGACCACATCTCTTAGATGTAATAATAAACCCAATAAGTTGTCTGTTGTTTCATCTGCCCAAACCCTGCCTTTTGTAGAGGAACTACTCTTCACTCTGCTTCAACATATGACTCTAATAGAGGTTGTCAATCAGGATATTCTTGACTCCTCACCTAATCTGAACCAATATGAGCTCATCAGGAGACCCTGGAATTGTGCTTGAGGTAGAGGATTCAGTGCTCTCTTCCGTAATGGAAAAGCTGAGGTGTGTGTCCAAAAGCTCCAACCAGCCAAGAATTTTCATATCGAAAACAGTCCAGAGTAGAAGAGAATGAAGCCAAACAATAAGGTTTTAGTCATCTCTAGGCAGCTCTTTTGCTGACATTCCTGTAGTAATAACCATTCTTGCAGAACCTAATCAGGTTTGGGTTTTGATCTATTGAAACCATACAGATTCTAATATTCTCTCTTTTGTCATCAGCTGAAGTAGGTGATATCCTGGCATTTCTTACCTCTATACAACTTAAATGACAGCAAAATACGTTTTGATTATAGATAGCCTTATTCATTTATTTTGAAAAAAAAAGCATTTAGGAGTTTATTACACATGCTATGTGGCTTAAAAACATTTCTGCAGTGCTTTACTCTGCCCTCATCTCCAATTCTATTCCTGCTACCTGGACTATTCTTTTTCTGCTTCTACCTATCTAAATCACTGCAATCTTTTAAAGCCATCTCTAGACTTATTTCTTCCTTTAAGTCTACTTTAGTGTGCTGAAGGCCAGGAGAAGAGGGAGGGTAGTAGCTGTGTGGAGGTGGGTAAAGGGTGAGAAAATGGGGGACATCTGTAATAGTGTCAATAATAAACACTTTTTTAAAGAGAAGTTTCTTCCCTGGCTGGTATGGTTCAGTGGATTGAGTACCGGTCTGTGAACCAGATGATTGCTGGTTCGATTCCTAGTCAGGGCACATGCCTAGGTTGCAGGCCAGGTCCGCAGTGGGCAGTGTGTGAGAGGCAAGTGATGGATGTTTCTCTCATACATAGATGTTTTTCTCCCTTTCTTGCTCCCTTCCCCTCTCTCTAAAAATAAATATTAAAATCTAAAAAAAGTTTAAAAAAGAAATTCTAGTCGACTATTTTCCAAATTCTGATTCTTTAAAATCAATCAAGTAACATTTAATTATTGCAAATACAAAAATAAATTATGAAATTCAAAATGATAGAAAATAAGAATCACTGATAATTTCACAGGGATAATCATTGTGATTGGTATATTTCCTTTTCTTCTATGTGTAAACACAAAAAAAGTTTTAAAAGTCAAGCGAGCCCTGGCTGGCGTAGCTCAGTGGATTGAGCGTGGGCTGTGAACCAAAGTGTCACAGGTTCGATTCTCAGTCAGGGTACATGCCTGGGTTGCAGGCCACAGCCCCCAGCAACTGCACATTGATGTTTCTCTCTCTCTCTCTTTCTCCCTCCCTTCCCTCTCTAAAAATAAATAAATACAATCTTAAAAAAAAAGTCAAGCGAAAATGACTAATTTTGATCTCTTCCTTTCCTAACCACATCTACAATGCATTTTTCATTTAATTGTATTTTGTTTGTACTATTTCCTAACCATTTCAATATTCTGTCCTGAAAATAACCAGTATCTTTGAAGGCACCTAACTTTCCAGGGAAATAGAGAGTAATTACACATCCATTGGTCCATAAAGATCTTTTCTTTTTTGCTTCATCTAGATATCTTCTACTCATTCTTCAGATCTTAGTTCAAGTGTCACTTCTTTGGGAAGTCAGATTAAATTTATCATAATATTCTTTGCAGTACTTGTAAAAATTACAATCAGTTTTTACATTTGAGATTATCTGGGTCTGTATATATTTTTGTTCACTATTGGATCCCCGGTGCTTAACACAGGTGCCTGGCACTTGGCAATTGTTAAAACGAATGAATGACTGTTTTGAGTAATTCCACTGCTTGGGAAATACTTTTTTACTTATAAAAAGTAACATTTGCTATTTATGATGTGTCATTGTGTGGTAGGTATTCTACTACATGCTATACATCTCTATCCATATAATTGCATTTTCATGACCCTAAAATTCACTATTGCCCCTATTTTACAAACGAGGAAACTGAGGCTTCACAAAAGCAAATTACCTTGCCTGAATCCAAATAGGCATCAGATAAAAGATGTAAACTTAGGTCAATGCATTTATCTACATTATTAGCTTTACTTGACATTACTGGCTTCTTTGTTAATGAATATACTAGCCATCATAGGCATAACTTATTTTCAAAATCACTTGTTAAAGTAGGAAGTAAGGCACCTAGAATAAGGGGCAAGGAGACAGAGTATTGTATTGAAAAGGGTAACAGGAGAGTTAGTTATTTTCCCTAACCAGCCCTATGGCTCTGGAATTCCACAAGGAAGGCTACAAATAGAGAGTAAAGTGCAACTCCTTCATTTTACAGATGAGAAACTACAGGTTTGCGTCATTGACAGCGTGGCAGAGCTGTATGCCCAACCCCTAACTTGTAGTGTTCTTTGCTCTTGGTCACATTGCCTTCTTTAAACAAACACTGAGTGCCTACTGTATGAGGCATCCCGCAGCAGTTTCGTTTTCCATTCGGCAATATAGATTATTGGCTATTTTCCTCCCCACCCACCCCTTTTTTTTATTTGACCACTTTTAAAACGCTCCATTGGATGCAGACTTAAAGAGTAATGCAAGCCTTAGGTCAGCACAGAGTAGTGTGACCTGGTGAGTGGCTTGACTCAGGTCTGCCGCCGTTCACACAGCAGACCTATGGAGGCAGTGACACATTCTGACCAAGGGAGTACCTCCCAGATAATCTAGGTGTATGTGCAAGTCATAAAGGGGCGAGGCTGTGTCCCTTCTGGACAGAGCCTTTGGCATTCCGTTGACCCCACTAATAGGGCAACAGGAGGAAACAATTCTGTGCCAGATCTCTTTTTGTCTTCTGCTGTGTGTGGTGACCGGCAGCCGAACGCATTTGGCCAAGTCTCCAGAGCTCTGTCTCTCCACCCAAGTTTATCCTGAATTCTGAGTCTCCAGCTGTCCAGAGAGCAACATTCCTGCTTTCGTGACAGTAGATTCCAAAAGGGCATTTCCACCACAGCTGCTGGCCCTGAGTCCCTAGCCGCTCCCTTTCCCCGCCCCCTGGCACCACCCATTGCCCCAGGCCTGTGGGGTTGAGCTCCCTCTAAGCTCTAAGGGAAAAGCCAAAGCTTCGGAGCTGCCACGCGACGCCTTCTGGGCAGACAGCAACCAATCTTCATGAGGCATATACAAGCCCCAGCCAATCAACGCCTCTCTTATTACTGAGTACAGCCCTCCCCGGCCCTTTCTCCCCGGGCCCCTTCCCGGTGCCTGTAGTTTCGGTTGTAGCTGCAGCTGCCAACAGAGCGCCTCCGGGTCTGGGTCCCGTTCTCTGCTGGCGCCCTTCAGTTCCTCCCATTCGCTTCACTGAGGATGAATTCCTGTGTGGCCTTGTGCCCAACCCACGGAGACCGCCGGCGCACTTTCATCTAGCGACTGGTAGGGAGGGCTCGGCACTGCCTGACAGGGTGGGAAGGACTGAGGGGAAGGCGCCCCTTCACCCGGGGGCCAGCGGGACAGTATTCCCTTTCCACAGAGTGCGGGTGGACCGTGGTGAGGGGACCAAGCATCGCTGATACCCAGTCTCGGCGCCAGACGATGCGGGGCGGGCGCAGTGTCTGGGATCTGCAGCCTTAGTCCCACCACCTCCCTCAGCTAATGAATGGTCTTCTGGCGGGCTAAGTTGTGGACCTGCCTGACACGCCCTCCAACGCTATGGTTTTGCTAGTTTCAGATAGTTTTCCTGAACCACTTCCTTTAGAGCCCTGAACCTTAAATGTGAAGCCATTCCTCGAGATGTTTTCCCCTGCGTGGGGTCACACAGTTTTAGTCCACTCCTGTGGATCCTACTCTTAAATTCAGTGTGAGTTGACTGAGTGGAAAAGGACTGGTTCTTTTTGGGAAGGATAGGGGACAGAGGATAGAGGATTGTTGTATCATGTTTTTGGGCTCTAAAGAAATTTTAAATAGTAGGAACCCAATTCTGTGACTATAAATAAGGTTGATTTTTTTTTCAACAACAATATTCTATTTCTTATTAAAGGTTTTCTACCTGCATTTTAAGGGAGTATTTTGGGTAGAGTAGAATAGGTAATCTAGAGTCTTCCTTTCTACCTGTGATTTTTGGATGGATTACTTAAACTTCTACACCAATTTCCTCATTGTAAAATGGAGCCAATCCTGTTATAACTCCTAGTTATACAGGAGTAATAACTAGGCTGAAAAGAGCACTGAATTAGTTAATATGTGTAAAACAATATGATTGTACACATACAGTTTGAAAGGTGGTAGATACTTGTTAAGTCATGGTCAGATTCGCAGCCCTGTAAAAGTTTGGGTGAAAAACATCCCAAGCAGAATGCTTATAGTTTTCCATATAGTTTGTCATATAGTTTTGCCATTTTCTAACCTGCATACCAATATGTAGGTCCGTTTCCCCCTTTTTCTCAATATTGTTAGGTGCTTATGTATGAATGAATTGCCTTGTTTTTTTCAGAACAACTCAGGAGATAAATAGTTGTTAACAGCTTTTCACAAGTGAGAGATTTGAAGCTTAGAATTGTGACCTGCCCAGGGTCATTTAGCTAGTTAGTGGTGTACCTGGATTACTAGCTTAGGTGTTCAATATCCAGAGTCTGAACTTTGTATGCTAATTGGCATCCTCTTCCTGAAGTCACAAGACTATTTTTAGTATATGAAATACAGGCATACTTTGTTTTATTGCACTTCACAGATGTGATTTTTACTAACAAAAAGATTATGACTCATTTTATTGTGGCCTCGGAGAATAGCATGATCAGATTTGTGCTTTAAGAAGAACTGAACTCTTAACCAAGCACGAGTAGGATTGTGAGCCATTGTTGAGGGCTCAACCTCCACTGACTAACACCTGTGTGGTGGACCAGTCTTCATGGTTCGAATAATTGCCTGTAGTTAGATATACTCCTCCAACTCAGTTTCTTAGAAACACTTTGTCTTCATCACATATAAAGCCCATTTTTAAAAAGATTTTATATTTATTTATTTTTAGAGAGAGAGGGGAATGAGGAAGAGAGGGAGAGAAACAATGATGTGTGAGAGATACTTCAAACTGGTTGCCTCTTGCACACCCCAGCCAGGGACCTGGCCTGAAATCCAGGCATATGTCCTGACTGAAAATTGAACTGGTGACCTTTCAGTTCACAGGCTAACATTCAATCCACTAAGCCAAACCAGCCAGGACTAAAGTACATTTTTAACTTTAATTTTTATTTGTTTTTTTGTTTAGGTTTGTTTTTCTAATTTCCATGGTATATAATCCTTACTTTCCTTCCTGGTTGCTTAATCTGTAATCAGCCAGAAACCTGGGAGTTATCACATCTTTCAAGATCCTAAATTTGTCTCAGAATTGCTTATTTTCTTTATCTCTAAAAAGGGCAGATAAGGCTGTCCATAATCTCGTCCATCTTTGTGTATATATTAGGCCTCACTCATTTCTGTCTTCTGAATTACTTATAATTTTCAGAATGGACCAGGGTGATCCTAGAGCTTTTTATATTGACTGTTTTCTCTGCGTGAAATGTCCATCCACCCTGAATTTACCAGGCAAACGTACTCATTTTAAGTCTTAGTTTAAACATCTCCTGTGTCAGGTCCTTCCTAGACCCCTTTTGTCCACTCCCTTATTCCTATGAGTCACTTGTTTTGTCTTAACCATAATATGTTTATAATCATGATATATTTTAATTACTTGCTTAAATAAAATCAGTCTCCTCCACCAAACTGCTACTGTTTGATGGTAGAGAATGGGTAATAGATAATAAATTGTATTGAATCAATGCAGTTGGTAAATGAGCTAAACCTGTGCCCTGACCGGTGTGGCTCAGTTGGTTGGGCATCATCCCGCAAAACGAAAGGTTTGATTCCTGGTCAGGGCACATACCTGGGATGAAGGCTTTGTACTTGGTTGGGGAGTTTAGAAGAGGCAACTGATCAATCTTCTTCCTCTCTCCCTCCCTACCCCTCTCTAAAAATAAGTAAAATTAAAAAAAGACTAGTTGTCATATTTAAAAATAAAAAGAGCTATACTTTCACCTAAGTATTATTCATGAACCTATATTTATCATCTCATCTACTTACTTTTGTATTCCTAGTACTTTGTGCCCTACTGTGTGGATGCACTGTGAAACAGTGTAGTGTTGTAGAAGTAGCTTTGACTCGACTGTTAAACAGACCTGTGTTTGAATTCTAACTCTTTTACTGGTGGTATGATTTGGGTGGTTTACATAACTTCTCTGTGACATAAAATATTGTGGGGGGGGCTCTGCCCACAGGCTTTCCCTCCCCTCCCCACCCCATCCCCTTCCCCCCACCCCATCTGCCACAGAGTAGAATAAGTCTACCAAGACATGATCTGCTTGGGGAGAAAAGGTAGCCAATCTCTCAAAGGAGAAGGGCCAGGACCCTTTTCTTCAGTGGGCTTTTATTGGGTTCAGTTTGTACAGGAATACAGGTAAAGCTCATCAATCATTGTCAGGCAGTAAGGATCAAACAATAGATAACATGATAAGAACTCTGAGGGCTTATTCTGAGTCAGGGTCTGTTAACTAAAAGGCTATAAAACTTTGGGAAGCAAACTCATTTCCTGCTTGGACCCTTATCAGAAAATTAAGGGCATTCTTAGCAAAGCAGGTTTCACAGGATCTTATGCATTCTTTCTTAGGCCTGATCACCCCTGGGGAACCTGCCCTTTCCAGCACGGGGCTGCACCACCCTCTGTCATTGTTTCAGGCTTAAGTCAGGCAGGGGAAGTAAGGCAGCCAAGAGATTAGGAGACTTCTCACAGACAGAATGAGGACTCAGTCTATGTAGAAACCGAGGGACAAAGGTCCATAACCCCCTTTTGCTATAGCTCCCCAGGTCCTTCCCTGGGGTTCACCATGATCATGCCTGTCTTAGGTCATGCCTCCCTTGAGGAATCTTACCTGTCATTGGCTAACTGGTCATGCACTGGGGGCCAAACAGGGTGAAGTAAAAGGGGCAGAGGCAGCCCCAGAGAGAGAAGCTTTGTCTCCTTAGTGGCTTATGTCCCGAAGGTTGCTCACTTAGCCTTAGCCATGCAGGAGTTACAACTTCTAAAACCAGGCAGGGTGGTTCCCAACAAAATATTCAGTATGTATTAGATGCTTAATATGTATTTCCTTTTGTTTCTTTGTCTTCAGTAACCATTTGTTGAATGCACGAATGAGATTTATACTAGGTATTGCAAATATAGGAGCCTGGAATTTAGGAGAGACATGAGGGCAGGAAACAGATTTGGGGATTATGAGCGTGTAACATGAGAGATTGAAATTATCCAGGGGGAATATCAAGTAGAGTGGAAAAGAAGACTGAAGATGGAACATTGAAAGAAGCCCAGCATTTAAAGATCAGGGGAAGAGGTAATAGTGCCTTTGGAAGAAGTGATAGGAGAGAAAGATCTCTTGCTTAAATGCTTCATTGGTTCCTTGTGCTTTCAGCATCCCTTTAGATTTCTGTAGGAGAGTGTGCTGTTGATGAATCAATGGGACAGTCAAGTAAGATAAGAACTGAAAATACCCAAAAGTATTTGGCAGTTTCAAGGTCATTGTTTCATGGTTTCATTGGAGAAGTGTACAAGGAAACTAGGTAGTGGAGGTGGTAGAACTCAACTGTGAACTTTGGGATTAAAAATGTGTTACCTTTTCATTGCTGAAGAAATAATAGTAATAAAAACTGTTTTCCTGAATGCATATTTGGTGCCAGGCACCATGCTTAGCAGTTTTATTTATTTATCATTACAGTGACTCTGAGGTTGGTGGTATTGCCTCTGTTTTCAGATGAAGAAATGAGGGCTTGGAGAGATTATGTAATTTTTAGAGTTACATAATTGGTAACAGCTGGCATTGCTATATTTGAATAGAAATGTGTAGGGCTCTAATAAATGCTACTCAGTCACTTCTGTATTAATGTATTAATGTTCATAGTATTTGTTCTCTGTGTGCTTCTCTCTATATGTAGATATATACTTTAGGTGACACTACTTTTATATTTAACATTTTATTTTCTCTTTAAATGTTCAAATTACATATAGTAATAAATTAGGGAATTCTTTTCTGCTGTATCTTAAATTCTTTTATGCAGGGTTTGAGTGGTTCACCAATAAGTAGTTTGTTTCAGGTATTTCAAAGACAACTGAAAACACAATGATGACAAAATTTTAGAGCCTCAACAGAATGAAATTAACTAAATTGAATTTTGCCATATACCATATGTTCCATTTTTAACATTTTTAAACTACTCAAGACTGTGGTACCATTTTCTTTATGTCACTTTGTGGTTCAAATTAATATTCTAAGGGGGAATGTTTTTTATAAGTACTATATTAAATTATAAAACTTACAGACTTGAAATAGAACTGGAGCTATAAAGATGAGGAATCTTCTAGTTCTATGCTATCATTTCCCAATGGGGAATCAGAATAGTTAAAAACTAGTTAGATTTAGGGGTTCTGACTCTTAGTACAGTTTGGAGTAGGAGTGGACATTGCAGATTTGGAATGTTTCATATTTGTGTGGCAAACAAAAATTTCCCCTATACATATAGAAAACTCATGTATGTCCCTCTATATAGTCTTTTAATAACTTTTTCCTTGTCAAAGTATACATATATGTGTGTGTATATATATTTTTTAAGATTTTATTTACTTATAGAGAGGGGTGAAGGGAGGGAGAAAAAGAGGGAGAGAAACATCAATGTGTGAAAGATACATCGATGGTTGGTGGCCTTTCATGCTCCTCAACTAGGGACCTGACCTGCAACCCAGGCATGTACCCTGAATGGGAATCAAACCAGTGACCTTTTAGGTTCACAGGCTGGTGCTCAATTCACTGAGCCACACGAGCCAGGGCCAAAGTATATATTTTAAAAGCAAAATGAATAAAACATTTTGAAGAATATAAGTATTTATAATAGTTTGATATCTTGTAGAAGAGAATTAACATACAATTTCTACTATAAAAACTTAAAATATCTAGGCAGTATGAATGAATTGACTACTCATTTAAAATCTAGAGGACAAAAATACTGAAAGAGAAGACAAATAATTAGAAGATATTAAATAAAAAGATGATGAGAGATGCTTAGGATAAAGTAGTATACTCTAGACATAAAATAATATATTGGTGGTTAGATTTCTAACAGGCAGTGAAGAAACAGAAGAACAGTAGGTTATCAAATAGTTGACAAGTGATATTGTATTTCTCCATATCTGAATAAAGCAAAGCGGATAGGGTAGCATTTTGGAAAAAAGGAAGCTAGAGGCTCATATATGATGATTGAGTTTTCTATACTTTCCTGTGACCTCTCCAATCAATATATTAGCATATATTTCTATTTTTTAGACATTTGTTTTTGAATAGGTATATATGCACATGGTAAAGCATTAAAAAGGGGTTCATAGTAATGAGTCTGCCTTTCATTTCTGGCACCAACCATTGGTGTCCTTCCTCAGAACAACCACTATTAACCATTTTCTTATGTATTCTTCTGGACATCTTTGATAGGTATGTACAAATGATATTACAAATGCATCTCATTTTAAAAGATATTTTACAATATATCCTTTATATTATTTGATAGAAATTATATAATTGGTTCATTCTTTTCGATACATATATAATATTCTATTGCATGGACATACCATAATTTCTTTTAACTATTTAGGTTTTTTCCATGTTTTACTCTTCTAAACACTGATACAATGAATGTCCTTGTACTTATGCCATTTTGCACACAGGTATATTTTTATGGGATAAATTTCTAGGATTAAAATTGTCTGGGTCAGAAGGAATGTATATTTTACATCTTGATAAATAACGGGTTGGCCAAAAAGTTCATTTTTGTCTGTACAGTGGCTGTAGTAGTGGTTAGTTGTCTTTAACTTCATTTGAAACAATTTTGTTAGATTGTATTATGACAGCTGTCATATCAGTGTGCATTTAAAAAAACTTACCAAAATTGGTGAGAATTTGTTTAGCCGTTTTAATATTGAAGATGGAAGACAATACATAACATTAGCGGCATATTATGCTTTATTATTTCAAGAAAGGTAAAGATGCAACTGAAATGCAAAAAAAGATTTGTGCAGTGTATAGAGAAGGTGCTGTGACAGATTGAACATGTCAAAGTGGTTTGCGAAGTTTCTTGGTACTTTTGACATTTGGTCACGTAATTCTTTGCTGTGGGGCTGTTTTATGCATTGGAAGATGTTCTAGCAGCACCCCAGCCTCTAGCCAGTAGAAGCCAATAGTGGGAGATAGCTGACATACTCCAAATATCCAAATTGATAAAGTCATTGGTGAAAATGAAAAATGTGTCTTTTATTTTACGGAAAAAAACTATGGGCTTTTGTCCAAGCTAATACTCTTAAATTGCTCTCCATAGAGGTGTTTCTAATTTATACTCTCACCAACCAGGGTGTAGAGTTCACATTTCTCCAGGACTTTATCAATACATAGTAATATCAACCTTTTTAATTTTTGCCATTCTGATAGGTGAAAAATGCACCTATCATAGTTTTAATTTGCATTTCTTATGTATGAAGTAAGGCTCTCTTTAAAAATCCATTTAAATTTCCTTTTTTTTTTTTTTTTGAGAAATGTGATCATGTTTTTTGATTTTTATTCTGTTGGCCTAATGATTTGTAGAGAATATAAAGGAAGATTTTTCTTATTTTTTTGTTTTTAAATTTTTTTCATGAATGTTTTAAAGTGATTGAATTTGTTAATTTTTTGCTTATAACTTTTTGGATTTCAGGTCATACTAAGGAAGTCCTTTTTTTGCTTTGAGATTGTAAAAAAAGTCTGTATTTTCATCTAGTGCTCTAGTGCTTTTATGTCATTTTTTTATGTTTGTCTTTGAGCCATCTAGAATTTATATGGGTTGAAGGAATAAAGTAAGTATTTAAAGTTTTTTTTTTCCATGTAGCTCTCTAGTTGTTTTGACACTTGTTCTTTAATTATCATCTCCTATGATGAAGGACTTTCTAGGTAGAAAGAACATCAATTAGTACAATATCTGGGACTCAATAAAAACTAAGTGTTGAGAGTGTTGGTTATTGTGGTGGTGGTGTTTTTAGTTTTAAGGGGTAAAGTTTTGAGATGAGAGTCCTGTAAAGATGGTAGAGTCAAGTGTGTTTATAAATTGTGGGGACATAGCCAGAAGAGTGTAAAAATACAGGAAAGAAGAGCGAAAGTTTTGAAAGAAAAGAGTTGGACTCCAAAGTATAGACTAGAGGTTAGCCTTAAACATGAGACTGAAGAAAAGCTGGTGAGGATGACTGATATTGACATGTATCAGTAGAATACACTAGATGTGAAGGTGAAAGTTGTTAGACCTTTTTTTGAAATAGGAATTAAAGGCAGTTAAATATAGAAGTAGTTGTATTGTGAAGTACTTGAGGAGAGTGAGAGATTTTGTATTTTTACTTTCTCTTTCCCCTTCTCTTACAGGTCATCCTTGCAATTATGGATATTTAAGAGGATCAGACAGTGTGGAGGGGGAGTTCCCCTCCTCACTCCCCCTTGGTGCTTGACTCCAGGAATAATTTATAAACTGTGGGAAGATTTTTTAAAAAAGAACTTGTATTTGATATAAACTTTATAGTGCTATTTATAACTTTTTGATTTAAGTGCCAAAATCAATTATACAAAGATTTATAGTTTTGTACTCTTGCTATGAGGGTTTAAATTATAATCCTAAACAGGCCATTTATTCTCTCTACATTTTTCTGAATAGCACCTTTATGTCCTGGTTTTTTCATTTTTAAAAATTAGTTTCATTGACTATTCTGAAGAAGTAAGCAGTATAAAAACAATTAGGATGAATTCTTCCATCCCTGACTGCACATCAAAGTGTCGATCCCTGAAGCATGCTTTGGATGTCCTTTCTGTGATAACCAAGGGGAGTGAAAGCCAGATTAAGGCCTTTCTCTCCAGTCACTGTTATAATGCTGCAACTATCACGGATGCCTTTGGCAGAAATGCCCTCCACCTTGTTTCCTCCTGTGGGAAGAAAGGAGTGTTAGAATGGCTTCTTGAGAAAGGAGTGGATCCATTGGTGAAAGATAAGGAGTCAGGATGGACAGCTTTGCATAGAAGCATATTTTATGGACATATTGATTGTGTTTGGTCTCTACTGAAGGTAAGTGTAATTTGTTTATTTAAAACTATTATGGTTTTGTTTTTGAAAGAAGGAAAATAGACTATATCCCTATTTTATCCCACCAGAAATTATGTTGCCTCAAGATAGTCTTTTGATCCTGACGATTTTGGTAATATATGGGTGGCAGTAGCCAGAGAGCCATATTAAACTAATTCAACTTAACTTCATAACCAGTTTGGAAAGATTAGTGCGTCAGATGCTTCTGCTGAACCATTTCATGTCATCTTGGCCTTTCTTATCTCTTACTCCAGCCCCAGCTGTGGTGACCAGCCTACACAGGCTTCTAGCCGTTTCTGTAGGTTTAATCTGCATTTTGTTCCTAGTGTATGCTGCAATGCCTCTTATTTTATTCCTTCCAGCTTGGCAAATGAATGACGAGTCAAAAGTACAGGAGCGTTAAAGCCCCTGTAGAGCAACTCGCATTAATGAAGAATGAGACCTTGTGGTAAATACTTCCTCCTTTTGTCCCTTGATTGGACAGTTATTCTCTGATGTATTTTATAAGGTCCCCAGAATGTCCTGGTCAGATCATGCACTAACATCCTTAATAGTGGCCTCCTCGATAACACATTCTTATATTGGTTTTTCCTCCTCCCTTGATTTACTCTTTTGGTTTCTTACCACTGCATTCTAGGCTGTCTTCCCATGGAAATCACCTGCATACCAGTCTGTCTTATGCTTTGCTTTTGCAGAAGACAGTCAAAACAACCAAAACCAATTTTCTGTATTTGCAATCAGACATCTCCAGTAGTATTAACAGTGGAATAGATTTGTCTGAAGTCCATTTGCTTCTTGTTGTAGGGCACTAACATGAAATTCTCAGGCTTATAAAACTGGTGTATGGGTAGATGCTTTTTAATAAGCTAATGAACTTATCTGCTGTTTTAGGGCTATGTAAAGAGCTGATTTTTAAAGAAATGAGATAGACTACAGCTAGTTCTCCTACCTTTAGAGTTTAAGATGTGCACATTAAAGTGTCAGAGCCTACCATTTCTAGGGAGCTCTAAAATAAAGAAAAAATCCCTAGTTCTTTATTCAGGTTGTAGCTACTTAGGATAATGCAAATGTACATAGTTTAATAAGTTTAGTGTCCAGTTGGTATAAATAAAGTTTAGGACATATTGATAGAACTTACAAAATAAACTCTCCAGAGATCTAAGTATCTGGGATCCATTTGTTATTCATAGCTTGCAACACCATGCACTGGACCCTGAACTTCATATCCTGAAAAAGGCCAAGCTCATGTCTTCCCACATGAATTTGTTTGTTTATTTGTTTATTTTGATTTAATTTTATTGTAATTTTTTTCCTTCAACACTTAGTCCCCTTATACCCTGTTCTCCCCAGCACTCACCATACTGTTGTCCATGTCCGTGAATCCTTTTTCCTTTTTACTCAATGCCTTCGCAACCTCAACTCTCCCTCCCCCGCAAAAAAGCTATCATCCTGCTCTCCCTCTATGAGTTTGTCCCCATGTTCTTTGTTCAATTTGTTCATTAGATTCCACATATGAGTGAAATCATATGGTACTTGTCTTTCTCTGACTGGTTTATTTCATTTAGTATAATGTTCTTCAGGTCCATCCATACTGTTGCAAAGGGTAAAATTTTCTTCTTTTTTTAGGGCCGAATAGTATTCCATTGTGTAAATGTCCCATAGTAGCTTTATCCACTCATCTACTGATGGACACATGGGCTGATTCCATTTCTTGGCAATTGTAAATAACACTGCAACGAACATAGTGGTGCTTAGGTTCTTTTGAATTAGTGTTTTGGGATTCTTTGGCTATATTCCCTGAAGTGGGATCGCTGGGTCAAAAAGCAGATCCATTTTCAGTTTTTTGAGGTATCTCCATTCCATACTGCTTACCATAGTGGCTGCACCAGTCTGCATTCCCACCAACATTGCAAAAGGGTATACCCTTTTCTCCACATCCTTACCAGCCCTTGTTGTTTGTTGATTTACTGATGATAGCTATTCTGACTGGTGTGGGAGGATATCTCATTGTGGTTTTAATTTGCATTTTTCTGATGATTAGTGGCATTGAGCATCTGTTCATATGTCTGAGGCCATCTGTATGTCCTCTTTGGCGAAGCGTGTATTTAAGTTTTTTGCCCATTTTTTAATTGGGTTGGTTGGTTGCTGTTGAGTTTTGTAAGTTCTTTATACAGTTTGGATATTAACCCATAAGATATATCAGTGAATGTGTTCTTTCAGTCTGTGTGTTGTCTTTTTATTTTGTTGATGATTTCCTTTGCTGTACAAAAACTTTTTAGTTTGATGTAGTCCCATTTATTTACTTTTTTCTTTTGTTTCCCTTCCTAGGGAGATATATCTGATAAAATAGTTCTATGAGCAATGTCCAAGATTTTGCTGCCTATGTTTTGTTTTTTTTTTTTTTTTTTTAAATTTCCTGAGGTATGTTTGTGGCTGCTTCTGTAAATAGTATCTGTGTCCATGCACTTCCAAAATGTACTTGTACATACAAGTACTTGTACTTGTAACATTGTACATATGTATTTTTGGAACTGGAAAGGTTGGTGTTTGTACTGCCTGTCACTACCAGAACCTATAAGTAGAGTCAAGGATTGAATATTTATGGGCACTTTGTTCAGATGTCTGGGGAAGTAAGAAGACAGTGGGTTATGTACCCTTGAAAACCATCTTAACCACTGCTTATGTTTTATTCTACAATTTTTATGGTTTTGGGCCTAACATTTAAGTCTTCAATCCATTTTGAATTTATTGTGTGTGGTGTAAGAAAGTGGTCTAGTTTCATTTTTCTACACATATCTGTCCAATTTTCCCATCCACATTTATTTAATACACTATCTTTAGACAGTTGTATGTGCTTGCTTCCTCTGTCAAATATTGACAATAAAGGTATGGATTTATTTCTGGGCTCTATTTTGTTCCATTGATCTGTGTGTCTGTGTTTATGCCCGTACCAGACTGTTTTGATTACTGTGGTCTTGTAGTATATTTTGATATTAGGTAATGTGATTCCTCCAACTTTGTTGTTCTTTCTCAGGATTACAGTTGCTATGTGGGCCCTTTTGTTGTTCCATATAAATTTTTGAAATATTTGTTCTAGATCTGTGAAATATATCATTGGAATCTTGATAGGAATTGCGTTGAATCTATAGATTGCTTTGGGTAGTACGGACATTTTAATATTCTTTCTATCCATGAACACAGTATGTGCTTCTACTTATTTATGTCTTCTTCAGTTTCTTTCTTCAGTGTCTTAATTTTTTAAGTCTTTTTATATTCTTGGTTAGGTTAATTCATCGGTATTTTATTCTTTTTGTAGCAATCCCAGATGGATTTATTATGCCTAACTTTTTAAAATTGGTAGTCGACATACAATTTTAAATTTATTAAAATCTTAGATCACTTCTGATTTTTGTTTTACTTATTTGCTCACTAACTTGAGTGTTTAATGTTCATTGACAGTCCTTGTGAAATCAGATATTGTAACCATCTGGAGCAAAGAAAATTTAAAATTGGTTTTAGTTCATTAAAATCCTTTGTTACGAGGTAAGAGGAGATTTCTCTTTCCTGAGTAATCCAAAACAGGGTATGCCAACATGTTCCAGTTAAGAGTTTAAAAACTATAGTTCATCTCACCCTGTAACTATCCAGGCTGTTGTTGTGTGTGGACAGACAGTGATGACTCTCACCAGCTAAAAGAGAGGAGTCTTAGTAATTGTTCAATGTCTTATTAAACTACCAGGAAATATTAGAAGTTGTACTTGAAAAGGAGCACATTTTATACTTAAAAAGCTCTAATGAAGTAACAATGATATGAATTGAACATAGCTCTCCTTTGCCACATTATAATTTAAAAGACAGAAAATGTGGTAGAGAAAGGATGTGATAACTGCCTTTAATAGGTGGGATGGAATGTTCTATTTCATGTTTGAATTTTATTGTAGAGATATAAAACTAAGTTCATCCTTTAAATTCATCCTTAAAGCACACACACGAGACCAAAATTAAACAATTCTATAAAAATTTTAAGGAAACACATGAAAACATGTATCACACAAATAAGAATTATAAGAATAGAATTGTCTTAATGTCAGTAATTGATGCAGTAGTGACGCAGATCCTGGCTCCTGGGGTCTGCAGCATTATGGATGAGATGTGAGACAAATTCACAGGGACTGCTGAGTCCTGTGGAGGAAAAGGGATGGTGTAGCCACTCTCTCAAGAGGAGAGTGCCCCAACCCTTGCCTTGCCAGGCTTTTTTTTGGGGGTTCAATTTGCACAGGAATAAAGTTCATCAATCATTGTCAGGCAGAAATGATTAAGCAATAGATAACATTCAAAGAAATCTGAGGTCTTATTCTGAGTCAGGGACAGATAGTTAAAAGTCCATAAAACTTTGGGGAACAAACTTACTTCCTGCTTGGTCCCTTATTATTTACATTGAGGGTTTTAGCAAAATAGGTTTCATAGGATTTTATGCACTCCTTCCTAGGCCCAATCACCCTAGGGAACCCACCCTTTCAAGCACAGGGCAGCACCCACCTCCCACATTATTTCAGGCTTAAGTCATTGTCTCTGGCTTAAGTTAGGCAGGGGAAGTAAGGCAGTCAAGAGATTAGAAGACTACTTGCAGACAGAATGAGGACTTGGGCTATGTCAAAGCTGAACGGTGAGGGTCCATCACCCCCTTTTTCTATAGCCCCCAAAGTCCTTCCCTGGGGGCCCTGTGATCGTCCTTGTCTTAGGTCATCCCTCCCTTGAGGAATAACCGATCAAGTGATGGGGGCCAGGCAGGGTAAAGTAAAAGGAGCAGAGGCAGTACCCCTGCCAGAGAGATAACCTTTGTCTTTTTAGTGGCTTATGTCCCGAAGGTTGCTCACTTAGCCTTAGCCATGCAGGGGTTACAACTTCTGAAACCACGCAAGGCAGTTCCCAGCACAGTAGAATCCAAGGCAAAAAGATGTGGAGCATAATTGATCACACTGTGTTTGGGAAGAGTAAATCCTAATTGTAGGTAGTTTTCTGCCGTTGCCTTGAAATCTTTACAGCCATTACCTGGACACAGGATGTTGCTCTTTATATACCAAACAGTGTGCATGTGTGTGTGTGCACACTGACACAGAGCCTCAGCTAGTCTTCTAGGCAACCCTGTGGGGGGGCTCCGCCTGCAAGGCCCCCCTGTCCACCACAGATGAGAATGAGTCTACCAAGACATGATCTATTTGAGGAGAGGTGGCCAGTCTCTTAAAGGAGAAGGACCAGGGTCCTTCTGAGCCTTCTGGAGCTTTTCTTAGTGGGCTTTTATTGGGTTCAGTTTGCACAGGAATACAGGTAAAGCTCATCAGTCATTGTCAGGCAGTAAGGATCAAACAATACATAACATGCAAAGAACTCTGAGGGCTTACTCTGAGTCAGGATCAGTTAGCTAAAAGGCTCTAAAACTTTGAGAAGCAAACTCATTTCCTGCTTGGACCTTTATCAGAAAATTGAGGGCATTCTTAGCAAAACAGGTTTCACAGGATCTTATGTATTCTTTCTAGGCCTGATCACCCCCCAGGAAACAGCCCTTTCCAGCACAGGGCTGTACCACCCTCTGTCATTGTTTCAGGCTTAAGTCAGGCAGGGGGAGTAAGGCAGCCAAGAGATTAGGAAACTTCTCACAGACAGAATGAGTACTCAGGCTATGTCAAAGCCAAGGGGTAAGGGTCCATTACCCCTTTTTTCTATAGCCCCCTAAGTCCTTCCCCGGGGACCCCTTCATGACCATGACTGTCTTAGGTTGTTCCTCCCTTGAAGAATCTTACCCATCATTGGCTAACCGGCCAGGCTCAGGGCCTAACACAGTGAAGTAAAGGGGGCAGAGGCAGCACCCGTGCCAGGGAGATAAGCTTTGTCACCTTAGTGGCTTAGTGGCAGCACCCGTGCCAGGGAGATAAGCTTTGTCTCCTTAGTGGCTTAGGGTCCCAAGGTCTCTCACTCAGCCTTAGCCACAGGGGATTATAGTTTCTGAAGCTAGGCAGGGCAGTTCCCAACACAACCCAAACTGTCCTACCATGGAAAACTTGCACATCTAGTTCATTTTGATTTTAAAAGTTATTTATTCATGTTTTCGAGTCTTTAGTCCACCAAAAATTGGATATTTGATAATTCTTAGTTCTCTTCTGTGTGTGAAAAAAAATGTGCATGGTCATAGGAGATAATGGTCATTAAATGTTTTTTTTAAATGTATTCATGATCTTAATCATCTGGATTTTTAATTAAGAAGAATTAGAAAGTACTGATTATAGGTAAATGGTTATACATACAAATATATATACACATTTTTTTTTCATTTTTAGCACGGTGTTAGTTTGTATATTCAAGATAAAGAAGGCTTGTCAGCTTTGGATCTTGTAATGAAGGATAGACCAACTCATGTAGTATTCAAAAATACTGGTAAGAAAATTTTATGTATATATGTGTGTGTAAAATATATGCATATATGTATGGAATGGGATATACACACATATACATATTTGTATGTATATATTTATATATTTGTGTATGTATAGTCCATTAAGATACAGCTTAGACACTTTTAATGAAATTTTATTTTTGTTAAAATATCTGAGGAAATTTGTGTATATATCTATCTGCAAAGAACTTTTACTTTGGTATATGTTGGTTGATAATTTTGATTCTGTTCAGAACATTCCTATTTATTTTGCATTTTTCAGTTTTAATGTACATTATGTCTATAAGAATAAAGACACAGCCTAAAGAGGGGAGGCATTTAGAATTGTAACTACTATAAAGTCATTAATGTGCATCCAGAAAGTAACGTCAACAATTAAGGTACAGGGAAAAAAGAAGTGATTTTTCTACCTACATATTCTTCTAATTCTTCTTATCCCTCCAATTTGTTTGCCCCTTGAGATCTGGAAATGGAAATTGGCTTTAGAAGAGAAAAGATTTAAATGGGATATTCTATAACTTAAATTTAACTAATGATCAAGCTAAATAAAGACTCATTCTTTTTTTTTTTATTTCTACCTTGGATACAATATTGCAGGTTACAATTATAAAGGAATTACACAGCCTTCCAAAATCAAAATGAAGATGTATATCATAAACTTAGCTGTGATTAAGTTTTAGCCCAGTTTAATAATGGGTGCCCTAATCGGTAGTGTTATTTTGTATCTGTCAAAAGCAAACTTTTGAAAGTTAGTGCTTCTGTAGGAATAGTAATATCACATTTGCTTCATTTATAACCTTATATATATTTTTTAATAACATGTTTAAATAACTATATTCCTCATGGGCACTAAGTGGATATGGCAGGTGTGTTTTACTCATCTGGCAGTTAAACTTTAGCTGCTTAAGAAACAAAGAACAAACATTAGATTGCTTACATTGAGACTGGTCTGTGCTGATTTGGATTTTCTGATTTCCATTCCTAGATTATATAATGTATTAGTAGATTAATTATTTAAAAGAGAGTGTTGGCAATAGCTTTCTAAATATGGTAAATTAGTTCCTGTAAAGAGTCATATATAAGGTAAAGTGATTAGTGGGATATATCTATAATTGAACTGTACTAATGTTTGTTTTAAAATATGAAAAACTAATTTTCATTTTAGATCCTACAGATGTCTACACTTGGGGAGATAATACAAATTTCACCCTGGGTCATGGAAGCCAGAATAGCAAACATCATCCAGAGTTGGTGGATCTGTTCTCCAGGAGTGGGATTTATATTAAGCAGGTATTTTGAAGTGCAATCTAAATACTTTTAGAAATTAAAAAGAATTTTTGCATTTGGTAGCTCATCTTTTCATTTAGATTATGTTAACTTTGTTGAAGGTCTGATAACATTTTTGAAAGAAGAAATCTATAAAAGAACTTTACTAATTTATTTTAGATTTTGTTAGTTAGCCTTAATCATATTTACACTGTGTACAATGCCACAAAACTATGAGATTTGTCAAGCACTGTTAGAAATTAGAAGGCATTATACATATTTTGATTTAACTTTAAAAAGTAGAGCATCTGTTGATTTTCTAGTTTTTGTTTCTGTTTAACAAAAATTAGAGTTTTTCTAGTTTTTCTCAAGTGAATTCATTGTTGAAACTCAGTGTTACCAGTTTTAGGTAAGTGAAACTGAGTTCTCAAATATAAGTGATTGTAAAATTAATTGACATGATTGTAAAGTTTTGGTCTTTGGTCTTCTATCATTATGCTGTATGTTATCTTCCACTTCTGTGGATGAGTATATTGACATAAGTCATCTTCCTTTGACATAAGTCATCTTCCTCTATACCCCTTTGTGTGTGTGTGTGCGTGTGCGTATTAAACTGAGCTTGAACAGGTTTTCAGAATCCTTAAAATGGTATTCCACCCATCAGTAGCCACTAATGATTGAGCAGAGTTGGGGCACTTTAGAAAGATAACCTGTTTTCTTTTTTTTTTTTTTTTAAGATTTTATTTATTCATTTCTAGAGAGGGAAGGGAGGGAGAAAGAGAGAGAGAGAGAGAAACATCAATGTGCGGTTGCTGGGGGTCATGGCCTGCAACCCAGGTATGTACCCTGACTGGGAACCGAACCTGCAACACTGGTTCGCAGCCCGCACTCAATCCACTGAGCTACGCCAGCCAGGAGATAACCTGTTTCCTTTTCAGGTTTCATGAACTGAGATTTTTTTTTCAGGGGCAGGGATTTTTACATAAGAGTGAAGAAATAATGGTAACATTAAGAAAGCAGAGGCTGATTGTACCTTCAGATCCCAAGATATATGTGCTATATAAAAATTGAGCCTATTCCACTTAGAAGAGTTGTAGATGAAACAGTACATCCAGAGAGAATGCTACATTTCAGTTAAGGCAAGGGAATGAGTAATTTGTGAAGAGATTAAGGATGTAAGGTGTTTTATTTATCAGTGAATGAGGGTTGAAGCAGACACTAAGGCCAGGTTTTAAAGGAAGAAAAACAGTCTAAATTTCCATCAGAAAAGAGGAAGCAAGTTTATGGGAATATTTACTGAGCATCAGTTATAGGCATGGGCAAAAGTAGGTTTACAGTTGTGAGTAGGTGAAACAGTTTATTCTTGTATTATTATTTATTTGTATTACAACTGTAAACCTACTTTTTTCCACTGCTGTATATAGAGAGCCCTATTAGTTACTGAAAAGGGCTGATTCTGGAGTATAGTACCAAATGAATTAACTACCATGGGGCAGAGATTGTTAATATTAGCATAATATATTCCTGTGGATAAGGATGCAAAGCTGTGATCAGTTATTTCCTTAAAAAAGTTGAAGGTCTTAAATTCTGGTTGTGGTTGATATAGTAGAACTCAGAAGTTGTAGAATGGCATTCTAATATTGAATATAAAATTGAACAATGTATTTCTGATTTTAGAAATTGATCATTTTCTTTCAGATTTTAACTGTATTATAAAATTAAATACAATTTTGAGTTTTATTTTAGATTTTTCAGATATTGTACAGCTCAATGAGATAATGGCTTTTTCATTATTTATAATAGGCACATATCTTTCTAGAGCTTGCCAACTGGTTTAAGGGTATGTATAAATAGAGCTTTCAATTCAGTTGATAAACTGAACTGAATTTTCTTATTTTCTAAAGGAACTTGACTTTCTGAAAAATAATTCTAGGATTTCATTATTTCTTAACATCTTTTTATTTCATAAGTTAGAAATATTTATAGATGACATAAGAAATATAAATGCAAATAATTTTTCAAAATAAGAAAAAAAATTGTTAAGTGGTATTAATGTAAAGGAATACACTGCACATTAGATGCACTGAAAAACAGCACAGTGTGGCCTGATGGTTAAGTACGTGAATATTTGAAACTTCTCTTGGTTTCCAGTTATTGCCTTCTGCTAATGCAGTTCAACCATTTTAGTGCCTACGTCTTCTGGTGAGAATATGTGAATATGTAAGTGTAATATTAAAGATACATTAGAAAAAATTAGAAGTACAAAAAGGACAAGAAGTATAAAAAAAACTTTACAGTGTTTAACCCACATTCCTCATGTATAGGTAGTGTTTTTAAAAAATACTTTTAACCTTAATATATTTCCATTATTTTCTTTAATAACATTATCACTATTTGGTAATCTTTACATCTCATTTTGCAGTCGGCTCAGCTCTTGCTATTGGGGATTTTATGAAATTGGAAAACAACTGGCTATTACTTTTTGTAGCTGAAGACTTAAGATTTGCATTTTCCTTTGTTAAGTTTCTTCTGTGGGTAACACATGCTTAATTCCTTCTTTGTTCTTTTTTCTATATATCTGTTTTTAGACATAGTTTAAAAGTATGTATATTTTTAATTTTTATTACAGAAAGCTTTAAATGTGTACAAAGTAGAAAGAGTAGTATGAGTCCCCTTGTACCTATCATCCAGCTTAAATAGTAAGCAATAATTTATTATTTCTTTTATAAAATAAAGAATATTTAATTCAGAGAATTTGAATAATATTCTCTTTTTTCCCTATAGGTGGTGCTTTGTAAATTTCACTCAGTGTTTCTGTCTCAGAAAGGGCAGGTCTATACCTGTGGTCATGGTCCCGGAGGACGTTTAGGCCATGCAGATGAACAGACATGCTTGGTAATTGAAATGTTTAGGTAACTTTAGTAAAATTTTGATAAACGGGAAGCTTTAGTTCACTAAAAAAAAGGTTTTGACCAACTAGAAGGAAGAAAATAATATACCAATTGATCATGGTTTTTTAAAAATCAGTGATTTTTCTGGTATATTATGTTCAAATTAAAAATTTAGATATGATGCTATATTCTAGAGCATCAAGGGAAAATTTTCTTATAGCAAATATTGAGAAGGGAGTACTGGTATATTTACTGTTGATTAAGGGTTCTTTAAAAAGGAGAGAAAACTATTGTCATAGCTTCCATTTTTTGAGGGTTTATTATATTCTAGGCATTGTTCATAAACCTGTAACAGCCCTGTGACATTATAGGCATTATTATCCTCTTTTTATACACAGTGACAATAACAACAATCATTTATGGATTGCTTACTTAGTGCCAGAGACTGTTGTATTTTATACTTACCAACTTATTACTCCTAACATCAATCCAGTTATCATCTAAAATAAAATTATTTTGTATTCAGGTGAAGGAATTGAACTACTGAGAGGTTAAAAGACCTGATTGAGATCAAATAGCTAGTAAATGTCTCTTTGAAGGGATTCCTGTGTTTTTGATTCCTGTAACTTTGTTTCCTGTATTTTTATTTATTTCTTTAATACAACAATGAATTCTTTGGCTGAAAAGCTCCCTGTATTTATACCAAACAGATTTGCACTTGGTATATAATAAGGACTAAAAAATCATTTGTTGAATCAAATTGTTTTATCAAAATGTCTTACTGGGGTTTTGTGTTTTACAAATAAACTAGTGTCTTATTAAACTCATCTGTTCTTTGCTGAATTGTAGAACTTACCATGATAGACCATATACCAGTCATGTCATTTGAGATACAGTATCATATTCTATTTATATATGTATGTAAGTGGTTTTAATATGCTAAGGTTAATTTTGTTTTGTAGGTCCCTAGGCTTGTGGAAGGACTGAGTGGTCATAATTGTTCCCAAGTGGCAGCTGCTGAGGATCATACTGTTGTGTTAACTGAAGATGGATGTGTATATACATTTGGTGTCAATACTTATCATCAATTAGGAATTATTCCTCCACCTTCCAGTTGTAATGTACCTAGACAGGTAAACTTCTCTTTTTTAAACAATAAGGTGATTATTTGCTGTAAAACCTATATGGACCAAAAGATGGAAGGTATTGACAGAGCAACTTATTTTATGTTCATTGCTTATATATATTTCACAGGAGAAATCAAGTACAGTACAAGTTAGCATTTGTTTGGAGTAAGAAAGAAAGCATTTGGGATATTAGACACCAAACTGCCTTAGATTAACTCCTAAGTATTCATAAGCTGAGGGGTACCCAGATTTTTGGGGTTTAAGTCCTCCTTAACAAAAAAAACACCAACTTTGTAAATACAAAATGGGCTATGCAAGTGAGGCACCTAGAAGCCTAAGCTTATTGGCTTCATAGTAAAGCAGCCTCTGTGTAGAAATCTCACCTGGTAAGTTGGTGTGAAGGAATATAGGCCCAAAAGCCACTGCTCTTTGTTCTAACTTTCCCCCTCACATTTGTACAACCACCACCAGAAGGTACCCTCTCTTCAGCTTCAGGAACCTAGTATACTGAGCTGGGACTGGTGCTGTAAATTAATGTTTCTAGAATCATCACCCATAACAAATGTGTTTTCAGCTCATAACATTTGCATTTTAGATGTTAAATTTCTTCACTGGATTTAATCCTCTGGATTTAAAATTATTATTAGATTCATATTTTCATATTAATAAGCTTTTAAATCCAATGATTTTCCAGTTGGGAGGACTAATGAATTAATAGAAATTATCCCAAAATAATTGGAGGTAGTCTCTAATTGTACTTTTTTTTTTCCAACTTTGGAATTTGTGGATATTTAATCATTTTGTAGATTTCTTTAGGAATGGTAGAATATTATTCCCATTCTTATTCTCATTGTGTGGCTACCTCAGAGCTCTGGGTTGATAGGGATATATCTAGTATTCTCAACTGGGAGCAGTTTTGCTCACCAGGAGCTGTTTGGCCATGTCTAGATATAATTTTAGTTGTCACTACTTGGGGCAGGAGTGAGAGTGGTGCTACTGGCATCCAGCGGGTGGAGTCTGGGGATGTTGTAAACCTCCTACAATAATACTCAAGGCAGTTCCCCACAACAAAGAATCATCTGGCCCAAAATGCTATTAGTACCATTCTTGAGAGACCCTGGTTATGCTACATATAAAAGCACCATATTTTCTAATAAGACTGAGAATGCTAAACTGCAGTCTTATTTGTCTTTTGGAATAGATGCAGGCAAAATACCTGAAAGGAAGAACAATCATTGGAGTAGCAGCAGGCAGGTTTCATACAGTGCTGTGGACTAGAGAAGCTGTTTACACAATGGGACTAAATGGTGGACAACTGGGTAAGAAATCCTTGATGACACTATCTGAAAAATAAATTGGATTCTTTTTTTTTTTAAATTTTATTTATTCTTTAGAGAGGGAAGGGAGGGAGAAAGAGAGAGAGAGAAACATCAATGTGTGGTTGCTGGGGGTCATGGCCTGCAACCCAGGCATGTACCCTGACTGGGAATCAAACCTGTGACACTTTGGTTCGCAGCCTGCGCTCAATTCACTGAGCTACACCAGCCAGGAAATTGGATTCTTAAAATGGGTACTTTATGATTTATTTGTGTAACTTTTTAGGTTATTTACTAGATCCCAATGGAGAAAAGTGTGTAACTGCTCCTCGTCAAGTCTCTGCCCTTCATCATAAGGACATCATTACTCTATCTTTGGTTGCTGCAAGTGATGGGGCCACAGTCTGTGTTACCACCAGTGGAGATATTTACTTACTTACAGACTATCAGTGCAAGAAGATGGCTTCTAAGTATGTGTATTTCTGTGAAAGAACCTTAACTTTAGTAATAGTTTAACTCTTCCAGCAAATATCAGTATCAGCTTTATGCTATGTTCTGAAATGCCAAATGGAGAAAACCAAGGATTTCTCTATTTTGTTTTGAGGTTAAAAATTTTTATTTGCTGTTAAGATGCAAATAGGTTTAGGATCTTTTAGCCTTGTCAGTTATTTAAACTGGAGTGAATGCATGCATTAGAAAGTGGGGGGGGGGGGGGGTGCAAGGATACCAAAGGCTGCATCATCTTACTTCACTTTTCACAGTAATTGCCTTAGGTTATTGTTTGAAGAGTAATTTCTTTCAAATTGAGCATGTATATTTTAGAGAACATATTAATCTAGAATTTTTTTTTCCTAGACAGCTAAACTTGAAAAAGGTTCTTATATCTGGGGGGCGTATGGAATACAAGGTTGATCCTGAACATTTCAAAGAAAATGAGGGTGAAAAAATCTGTATTCTTGCATTGGATGAAGCTGGAAGGGTGAGTATTTCTGTGATAGTGATGACTCCTATTGACTTTGATCCTGTACTTATTCTGACCTCCAGTACTAATTTGTGTGGAGCTGGTATTTCAAAGAAATTATGATGACCTTCAACTAATGTGGCATAGTACTACTTTGTTAAACTGTAGTTTAAAGTATCATTTACTGTGTTTAAAATGGAAATAAGTGATGGATTGTTTTATCTGTATACAGTATTGATAAATGATACTGAATTGCATAAACCTGAACTATGTTATATAACAACTCTTAAAAAAAACTAATCAGGCAATATTAAAAATTTGATGTATAATTGGAAAATTTTCCCCAGATTTAGTTTTAAACAAATGTACATAAAGTATATATAAGCAGAGATTATAATTATTGTTCTAGATCACTATATAAAGAATTTTACCTTTTTTATTTAAGTAAATACTGTAGTTTTCATTTTAGTTCCATGTACAAACATACCAGTATATTTCTTAATAAAATTGGTAATTTAAAAATATATATTATACATTAATATACATTGAAAAAATTTTACACTTTGACTAGAATAAAACAGATTGTTTTCTGTTTTTTGCTTATAAAATATACAGTAAGAATGATTTTTCTGAGGTTTATAAAGTACTGCAAATTTTGACATTTTAGAAATCGAAGAATTCGAATCATAAAGCTTTACCTACTGGTACACTACAGGCATAAATCTACCCTAGTTAATCATTTTAATAGAAGGAAATACATTTAAGCATTAAAGCTCTAATTTGTACTAATGGAAGCAGAGGCATGGGATTACATAAAAACTTGAGTATTAAAAACTTACGTTAGACTTTGGGGTGTGTTTCATTTATATTAATACAGATCTAGCTTATATCTCTGGATATCTACTTTCTGTAAAGTTAGTCTTCCTATAAAAACCAAGCTGTGAAGGAATCGTTCAGTCAATATAGGGTTTTTGGGGTTTTTTTGTGCGTAACTTTTGATTGACTGTTGTAGATACCATTTTGTGCTTTACTTTTCTTAATTATGAGGGGGTTGAACTTTTAAAATCAGCAGCGTTAGTTTTTCAAATGAAATATTATTTGGAATGCAGATCTCTGGAGCAGATGCAAGATGCAAGGGTTGCTGCTCTGAGTCAAACTGGGTTGGGAAGCCCAGCACTCCATGGCATCATTTTTCAGTGGCCTTGAGCAGCAACCCCTAAGCCATTTCTCAGGAACACTGGTCTGCAGAACTACTAGGAAATCTTTGAGCTCTATGAGGTTGTTTTCAGTTTCTAAAATTTTGTTTTAGTTATATAATTTAGTTATATATACTTTTTTTTTCTTGAGAGTCAGATTTGGATTTTCATAGGATGATTTTCATTCCTCTTATAAATAGATGAGATAGTACTATAGCAAACTTGATATCTAAGTTTTACCTTTAGGATTTTTTTCTTTACCATTGTAGCAGATCTATATATGTAAAACAAGCAATACTGAAAATTACTTCTTAAGACTGTCTTTGAAGCATATTTAGTGCTTCCTGTTTGCTTAATGTACTTTTCTTGAAAGACAGTTTAAAACCATCTTAACTTTTATAGTATCTATGTTCTTCTGCAGAAGAATGAACATTGAAACATAAATTAGAGCTTTTATTTTAGAACTGTCACTTCTTGATTTCAATTTTTGGTTGATCAGATGCTATTTTGCTTTATATTCCAATGTAATTTGGTTTATTTTAGGTGTTCTGCTGGAGATCAGTCAGCAGTTCTCTGAAGCAGTGTCGATGGGCTTATCCACGCCAAGTCTTCGTTTCTGATATTGCTTTAAATAGGAATGAAATTCTACTTGTCACACAGGATGGAGAAGGATTTAGAGGGAAATGGTTTGAAGAAAAAAAAAAGAGTTCTGAAAAGAAAGGTGAGTTTGTGTATATGAATGGCACATGAAAGTTCCTTTTGGTTAACCTTTAACTTCACAAGTATTTATTGTTAGGTTTAATTAACAAGTGTTAATAGATGTCTCTTTTGATTTTGATTTGCTTGCGTACAGTTAAATAGGGAATTTGATCTATTGATCTATTTAAACCTGGAGTTTTTTATTTTTATCTGTCTCAGCATACCCTGAGGTCATGGTACATTCTTTTTTTTTTATTTTTTTTAAGATTTTATTTATTTATTTTTAGACAGAGGGGAAGGGAGGGAGAAAGAGAAGGAGAGAACATCAATGTGTGGTTGCATCTCTTGCACTCCCTACTAGGGATAGGGGACCTGGCCTGTAATCCATGCATGTGCCCTGACTAGGAATTGAACCAATGATCCTTTGGTTCTCAGGCTGGCACTCAGTCCACTGAGCCACACCAGCCAGGGCTCATGGTACATTCTTATCAGTAATAGTGGCTTACTCTTGCTAATTGCTAGCTTTTACTTTAGGTTTAGGCGTAGGGAAATATAAATTTAAAAATCAAACAAACAAAAACAATTCCAGACATTTGCGAACCATCTTGTAAGCCCCCTTTTTTATCTTTTGCCCCAAATTGAGAATTTAGTAACTATATTTTTGTTTTGTTTTTTATATATCTGCATATATAAAATAAAAAATTTTTAAAGGTATATCTTGTGACTTAGATGAAAATCACAGGAAAAATAAAGCTTCTAGGTTCATTAAGAATTTTAAGAAGTGCAGGGTTTTTAAACAATTGCTGAATCATTGAAGGCAAATTTAATTCATTCCTTGATGAATATAAAGGATACCTTTAAGATACCACCAGTGAAAATAGAAATTATTCATTATGTAGTTCATTCTTAATTATCTGATTATAAATTTATAAACTTGTGGATTACTTAGGTTACTTTTTTGTTTAACTCAGGTTAGTGACTTTTCTCTTTCACCCATCATTAATAATTAGTTGATTTTTTTCTCCCAGAAAAATTAGAATTTATTTACCTCTATATATCTCATTGCTCTTACCCTAGCCTAAGTCAGATAAACTACTGAAAACGTAATTGTTTTTATTTCCATTCTTGTTTCTTTTTATCTATTCTCAAGTGATGACCAGAGTGGACTTTTAAGATCTGATCCTGATATTACTATGTTTAAAAATTCTTTAATGGTTTTCTCATTACTAACACATGCCTATAAGGCCCCTGCTCTGACTCTTGTTTATGTCTCTGAACTCATCTGGAGTTTTCTTTCTTTCCCTCACTACTCTCAAGTCACATTGACCTTCAGGGTCAGTCTTGTCCAGTGGCGATTACTTCTAGGGCCTTTTCTAATTTTTTATACCTTAA
Source organism: Phyllostomus hastatus (assembly GCF_019186645.2). Classification (NCBI taxonomy): domain Eukaryota; kingdom Metazoa; phylum Chordata; class Mammalia; order Chiroptera; family Phyllostomidae; genus Phyllostomus; species Phyllostomus hastatus. Next base: position 36,391,701 of record NW_025333872.1, on the reverse strand, counting down.
TTTATACTTGATCAGTGATGTTTTTCACTGATTCCTCAATCTAAACTGAGTAAACCTGTTTCACTTTTAATATTCCCTTTGTATTTTCATCATGAGACTTGTTTTTACTTGTTTTTATGTATTTATCTTTGTGATTAATTTTTTATCTTATCTGTGTATTTATTCTCACTTGAGGGTGTGCTTCTTGATTTTGGAGAGAGGGGATGGGAGGAAGAAAGAGAGGGAGAGAAATATCCATGTGAGAGAGAAACATCAGTTTGCTACACTTTGTATGTGCCCCATCTGGGGACTGAACCAACAACCTTTTGGTTTGCCAGATGATGCCCAAGCAACTAGGCCACACTAGCCAGGGCTGTGATTAATTTTTTAAATGTTTATCTCCTGTCAAACTATAAAAGGGCAAGGACCATGTCTGTTCTGCTATATCCTTAGCATTCCTGGCACATAGTAGTCATCTGTTGAATGAAGAAATCAGTTATGGTATGCATAAAGAATATTTATAATTATTCAGATAATTATAAACATTCATCAAAATCATAAAGCTACAAAGGAATGTTTTTGTGTAATCAGTTTAATTTCTTTTATTTATTTATAAATTAGTCAAGTTTGTAAACATTTAAGGTATATTTACTATATGCCAGTTATAGGGCTAGGTTTTAATAATACAAAAATATATAAGATGGGCCCCTGTTCTGAGACACTCATAAATTTGTAGGTGCATAGATATGTATATAACTATTTGCAGTTCATGGACATGTCTAAGTATTTTTGAGAGTATCAAAACTGGAATAACTGAGTGTTGGGGGAAGATTATTAAACTCCCTGAGATGGAAATAGAGTGAGAGTAAACAGAATGCATGTTCAAGTTATAAATGTTGGAAGTCCGTAGAATTGTGTCTTAGTTATATTTAGTAGTCTAACACTGAACTCATACATCCACATCTGCTTTTCAGTGTTTCAATTGAAGTAAATGGTAATCTTTGACACCCCATGTTCCTTTACCCTCTATATTCAGTTAATCACCAAATTTTGTCACTTTTGTCTCAAATGTTTCTGAAATCTTTCCATTTTCTATAGCTTTATTACTATAACCTCAGTCTATATCATTTCTTTTTTTCTGCATTCTGAGGTTTTTAAATAACCTCTTTGGTTTTATTTACTTTAAACATTTTCATACTGCAAGGAGAATAGTTTTTTCCATGCAAATGTCATACTTTTCTTTCTTAGCTTTGATATGACTTGTTTTGATATTATCATTGTTTAATGTCTGTCTTTTTTTGCTAGAACTGTAGGGTCATGCCTATCTTGTTCACTCCTATATCACTAGAGATCAACTGATGACCACTATATTACAGTAGCATAGTGTAGTCGCTCAGATATTTGCTGAATAAATGGGAAAAGGGAGAAGAGGAAAGGAGGGAACAAATAAAGAATCAATTATGAAGATGCTAATTTATATATTTTTAATGCACGCTGAGGAATTTTAAAAACCAGTTTAACACTAGATTTGCTTTTTGGAAAGATAACTTTGGTTGCAATATAGGGGATTTTTGTTGAAAGAGATAAATTCATGGACAATTGAGAATTGACTCGCCAAAATTTCCTGTATAATACAATCAACATATAGGGTGCAAATTGTGTTAAGGAGGAAGAGGATATAGTTTTTCAAAAGGACTTAATGCATGCAAAAGATGTTCCCATATTTTCTTAACTGTTTTTCTATTCTGTTTACTCCTAAATCATTTTAACAGTTTTAATAAAGTCTTGACTAGTGGGAATTTATTTTCTTCTTTTTTGCAGAAATTTTATCAAACCTTCAAAATTCCTCATCGGATGTGTCTTGTGTCTCTGATGTAAATAGTATGTATGAAAGAATTCGACTTGAGAAACTAACTTTTGCCCATAGAGCTGTTAGCGTCAGCACAGATCCAAATGGATGCAACTTTGCAATCCTGCAGTCAGACCCTAAAACAAGGTATACTTATATATATTACATTTCCCTTTTTAGAAGGAACAGTCACCGGGTTTTCTTTTGTTTTCCATAGCTCCTGGACCAAATTTAATTGAAGAGCTGTTGCCATGTCTTATAGAGACTTGAGACATGATCATGTTACCAGGATAACTCAAAGGTGGAATTTATTATACCGGGAATGATGAGTGTTCCTTGTAGTTTGTAAAACTGATATTTATTGAAAATATTGAAGATATATATACATATATATGTTTATTATATATAGACACACGATTTCTGTCTTTAGTACTTTATGATGTACTCTGAGCTCTCAGATTCTGAGAAATATAATATTTGTTACGTAGTTTGCAGTAATTTTTGACCCTTGAATATGATGAGACTTGATAAAAGAAGAAGTAGAGTGATCTGTAGGGCAGTGTGAATCTCTATATAAATCTTCTAAGTCATTAGTAGAGAGATGGCATGTTAAGATAAATATCAAGGTACTACTGAAAAGTAAAGAAGTTCTGAAAATAGGGTGACCATTTGTCCTGTTTTGCCCAGGTCTTTCCTGTTTATAGCACTGAAAGTCTCATTTCCCAGGAAACCCCTCTGTCCCAGGCACACTAGGAAGGTTGGTCCCCCATATCTGGAATGGTAAAAAGTAGATTGGGCAGGTGTGATCGCATTCTTATGGTACTGAAAAAGTCAGGGTTACAGACCAATTGTGTGTCTGTGTGTACATTTATCTTTACTTCCTTGAGTTTCTGACCTATGCTGGGACTGGGACCTGAAGTATTTACTCAGTTCTTTGTATGTTTATTTTTCTTCACTTGTAAAATAAACAGACATAAAAGAGGAAAAGTTTGAGAACTATGCTCTTTGTTGAGTTTTTTTTATAATTTTTATCATTTAAAAATTTCTTCACTTAAAACTTATATCTAGTGTTTTTTTTTTTTAGAAAAAGAAAACACTACTTTTAGAGGAGAACTTAATTCTAATCATTTTAGTGTAGAAGAAAATAACAAAGAGAAAAAGGAATAGAAAAAATTTAAAGGGTGATACAGCATCTAAGACTGCAGTATTATATTTTAGGAAATGCCAAATTTAAAATTTTCCAAATACTGTATAAAAAAGAAATTGCACTTTAAAATAAGAATTGGCTAGGGATGCTTTAAAAATTTCTTTTTCTTGAAAGTAAAAGTGATTTTTGTTTCATTTCTAGCCTTTATGAAATTCCAGCTGTGTCTTCATCATCCTTTTTTGAAGAGTTTGGCAAACTGTTGAAGGAAACAGATGAAATGGACAGCATTCATGATGTGACATTTCAAGTTGACAACAGAATCTTCCCTGCTCATAAATATATTTTGGCATTGCGTTCTGACTTTTTTCAGAAATTATTCCTTTCAGATGGTTCTTCTTTAGACTTTACAGGTGTTTACCGGAAAGAAGAAGATGCTGTAGGATGCCCTCTCTTTGTGGTAGAGAAGGTTCATCCTGACTTGTTTGAATACCTTTTACAATTTATTTACACAGATACCTGTGACTTTTTAACTCATGGCTTCAAGCCAAGAATAAATTTAAACAAAAAACCAGAAGAATATCAGGGTACTCCAAATTCTCACTTGAATAAAGTGAATTCTCATGAAGATAATCAGAAGTCAGCATTTGAAGTATATAAAAGTAATCAAGCTCATACAATTAGTGAAAAGCAGAAAAGCAAACCCAAATCTTCCAAAAAAGTGAAAAGTGTTGGGGAAGATGATCCCGTAGGAATGTTGCAAAATGTTGCAAGGAAATTTGGTTTCAGTACTTTGAGTAGTAGGTATGGATGGCTCCTGCTTAATATCTTTTCTTGTATCTTATGTCCTCTCTTAAAAATTATCTTTTCCTTTGCTTTGCTGTTCTTCTCTTTCTCTCTCCCTACCCCCTTTTTGTGGGAAGGTACATTTTTTCTCCCTCCATTTTCTGCTAAAGCTGTCTCTGTGGGACTCTGAATTAAAACATGAAAGTGTGGGAAGGCTGTTACTTGGTTTGAACCCTCTGTGGTGTTTGTGTAACAGATCTGGACTGGCAGGCAGTGTGGTTACTGTAGAGCACTGTCTTTGGAGTTAGAAAGACTGTATATGTCTCTTAGCTTTACTATAACTAGTTGGGGCAAATTTCTTAGATTCTTTGAACTTCAGTTCCTCAGTATACAAAATGGGAGGGATAACAATAACCTTATATTGTTGGTATAGTTTTGTGTAAAGTGGATAAGATAGTATTTGTCATATTATAAACAAGACTTTGGAATTCTCTATTTTAAAGTATTTCTGTTGCCTATGGCAGTGTAACCTTAGTTGCAGGGTGGAAGCAGGTGAGCAGTGTACATTCTCTATTTAAAAACAGTAAAAGGCTTCATCTATAGCTTTGATTTTTATCAGTAATTATATTGAATGTACTTTGAATTCTAAGTAAAATTGAAGGAGAATGTATGATTCTTTATCACAGAGTGGGAGTTCTTTGAGATATTTTACAGGTGATATATAATCATGTTCAGATGTAAGCTAATTGTTGGGTTTTTGTTTGTTTTGCTAGGGGAATATATACACCAGTTGCTAATTTTTATCTATTCTTGTTGATAGGTTAGATGGAGTCAGATTTGAAAATGAGAAAATTAATATTATTGACAAGAAAACTGGTAACAAACCAAAGCTAAATCAGGGAAAATGGTAAGTTAAAAAATGAAGGTAATTTTTTATCTTTAGATTTTGGGACCTAAGTATGGAAATAGAGCTCATCTTACATATGAAATAAAATGTTTATGTAGATACATTTTTGCCTTGACTAGTATTCTTCACTTTTGGAAATGTTGGAGAGTTGTTGAGGTAAATGGGTAAAGTATTTACTGTTTAATAGACGTTGGTACAATTCATGTTTTGATTACTTTCTAATTAAGAAAGGAATTTTTAATTTTTATTTTTTCTTGCCTGAATTTTATATTTTTTTGATCAGTAGGAAATGAAAAACCAAACTGATTATGCCTCTCATCATTATGATGATTCCTTTGTAAATCTCTTCAGTAATAAATATACTATACTAAATATATTTGTTATTAAATATTTTGATTTTAGTGAAAATTTTAGAGAAGGAGAAACTGGAGATATCAGGATTAAGCTTAGCACAGAATGGGTTGTATAAATAAGCGAACTAAAGCTCTTTGACTGTGATGTCACTTACCATTATATCATTAACCTTTGGCTTGTAATAAAAAAATAAAATTAGAAGAATGAATTGTTTGAATATTTATCTGAATTCCGTTTCCTTTTCAAATATTATCATTATTGTAAGGCCCTTATCTTCCTTAAAGTGGAAGGAGATGAACTGCTTTATTTGTGTATATACCCTCAAGTTATTCTCATCTACCTTTCATGAAGAACTAGTCAAAAACTAAGCCAAATCCTATAATGAATTTTCTTATTTGCTCAACATGTAAAGAAATTGCTCTTGCTTTAATTAAACATTTTTCTGGCAGCTCATTTCTGTGTGATGTGACCATGAAGTCAGTGGATGGAAAGGAATTCCCTTGTCATAAATGTGTTCTTTGTGCTAGACTTGGTAGGTATACTTTTTCTCAGTTGTTGATTTATTTGTTTAGTATTTCACTATTCTTACTGAACTGAATTTTTTTTCTTTCAGAATATTTTCATAGTATGTTGAGTAGCTCATGGATTGAGGTAAGATTTAAGTAGAAACCACCTAGGCCTATAACAATGCTTATGTAGATTTGGGGCAGATTATATACTAAAGAAAGTCAAAATGGGAACCTGTATTTTAACTCAGTTTTTCTTTTATATTGAATTTATTTATGCTTAATCCTATCAGAAAATAACAACACTTAGAAACGAAAATACTGCAAAAAAGCCACTTAAATCAATATTTCTCCATTATTTAAAAATTTGGAATACAATATATTTCTTTTTTCTCAATTCTTATTGATCCTTTTTATGTTATAAGGCAATTTAAAATTAAATGTGTTTTAATTTTAGCATTTTAACTTTGTGCTTTATAAATGTTATATTCTTTTGCATTTGATGTGATTTCTCTTCAAAGTTTTTTGTACCAGTTTCAGTCAGAATATAGTGGTATTTTGTGGTTTAAAATGAAATGTTTTAGCCCTGACCAGTATGCCTCAGTTGGTTGGGCGATGTCCTGCAAAGTGAAAAGTCACCAGTTTAATTTCAGTCAGGGTACCTGCCTGCATTGGGTTGCAGGCTAGGTCACGATCAGGGCATGTACAAGAGGCAACCAATCTGTTTCTCTCTCACATTGATGTTTCTCTCCCTCTCTTTCTCCCTCCTTTCCCTCTCTCTAAAAATAAATAAATAAAATCTTTAAAAATATATAATTATATGATTACTTTATCTTTTTAAATTTTACTTTATTTTTAGGCTTCCAGTTGTGCAGCTTTGGAAATGCCAATACATTCTGACATACTGAAAGTTATTTTGGACTACCTCTATACTGATGAAGCTGTGGTAATAAAAGGTATTAATAAGAGTTAGGATATTTTAGGTCTTTAAGCTATAATTTGATCATGGTAAAATCAGCATGAATCTTCTACTCTTAATTGAAATGAGTCATCAACAGAAGCTTAATCTAGAGTTAGCAATAGGGATGATTACTAATGGTAAAGAAGTGGAAAAAGAAAGTTTTCATTATCTATGTGAAAATGAACTGTATAAGAATTATATTTAATGGTTGAGATAAGATTTAAAGTTTTATACACAACTGTTTCTATGATTAAGATGAGGAATTGACAATAGGGAGTATAGTTTTGACCAATAGTCTGTAAAAGTGTTTTTTTTGGGGGGGTGGTTTGTGTATGTGTGTGTGTTTTTTGTTTTTTTGTTTGTTTGTTTGTTTTTACCTATTGTAGTGATGTGAGTGTAGTGAAGATTTTTACCTTGTGATGTGTCTGAAGTTCAGGTTTGCCTTCAAGATCCTGATTTCAATTCCTTGGGCTAAATACCTGAAAGGAGAATTGCAGTATCATATGATATTTCTATTTTTAATTTTTGGAGGAACCTTCATATGTTTTTCATAGTGGCTGCACCAATTTAATTCCCAACGGTGCACCAATGATCCCTCCACATTTTCCTCAATATTTTTGTTTTTTTGATACTAGCTATTCTAACAGGTGTCAGGTGACATCTCATTGTGGTTTTGATTTGCATTTCCCTGATGATTATATACTGTATACACTGAGCACTTTTTCATATACCTTGTTGGCCATTTGTATGTCTTCTTTGAAGAAATGTCTATTGAGGTCTTCTGCCCATTTTTAAATTGAGTTATTGTTTTTTTGTTATTGAGTTGTAGGAGTTCTTATATATTTTGGATATTAACCCCTTATCAGATATTTTCTCCCATTCCAAAGGGGTTGTCTCTTCATGTGGGTTTTTTTTCTTTTCCTGTGTAGAGCTTTTTAGTTTCATGTAAACTTACCTGTTTATTTTTGTGGTTTTGGTATCATATCTGAAAAATTATTACCAGGATTAATGTTGAGGAGCTTTTCCTTCTAACAGTTTTATGGTTTCAGTCTTACATTTAAATCTTTAATCCATTTTGAGTTGATTTTTGTGTATGGTTTAAGATGTGGGTGCACTTTCATTCTTTTTCATATAGATATTCAATTTTCCTCATATTCTATTGAAGAGACCTTTCCCCATTTTGTAATCTTGACATTTTAGTAAAATAGTTGACTGTATATATGAAGGTTTATTTCTGGGCTCTATTTTGTTTCACTGGTCAGTGTGTCTGTGTTTATACTAATATATTACTGTAGCTAGAGTTACTGTAATAGAGTTTAAAATTGGGGAGTGCCCCACCTCCAGTTTTGTGCTTTTTTCCTCAAGCTTGCTATGCAGGTTGTTTTTTTTTTGTGGTTCCATATGAATTTTAGAATAGCTTTTTTCATTTTTGTGAAAAATACCATTGGAATTTTGATAGGATTTAATTGAATCTGTAGATTGCTTTGATTAGAATGGGCCTTTTAACAGTATATTGCAGTAAGTTCTCCCAGTCATGAACATAGTTTATCTTTCCACTTATTTGTGTCTTTTCTTTATACCTTTCCTTGATACTTTATAGTCTCAAGCATACAGATAGTTTATCTCCTTGGTTAAATATATTTATGTGTTTTATATTGATATAATTGTAAATGGGAGTTTTTTCTTAGTTACTTTTAGGGATAGTTCATTGGGCTTAGAAAAGCAACTGATTTTTTTTTGTTGGTTTTGATTTGTGTCCTTCGACTTGACTGAATTTATTCTAATGGCTTTTTATTGGAATTTTTAGAGTTTCTGTATATAAGATCTTGTCACCTGCACACAGGACAGTTCAACTTTATGTTTTCCAAATTGGATGCCATTTATTTATTTTTCTTGTACAATTGCTCTGGCCAGGACTTCCAGTACTGTAGTGTATGGATCTCCTTGATTTTAGGGTGATCAGCTTTCATATTTTTAGTATAGAGTATTATGTTAACTGTGGGATTGTCATATATGACCTTTATTGTGTTGAGGTATGTTCCTTCTATCATACCTAATTTTTAAAATATATTTTATTGATTATGCTATTACAGTTGTCCCGTCCCCCACACACTTTATTCCCCTCTGCCCTGCACACCCCTCCCACCCGCATTCCCCGCCTTTAGTTCATGTCCAAGGGTCATACATATACATTCTTTGGCTTTTACATTTCCTATACTATTCTTAACCTTCCCCTGTCTATTTTGTACTTACCATTCATGATACTTATTCTCTGTACCTTTTCCCCCTCTCTCCCCGTCCCACTCTCCCACTGAGAACCCTCCATGTGCTCTCCATTTCTGTGATTCTGTTCCTGTTCTAGTTTGTTTGCTTAGTTTGTTTTTGTTTTTGCTTTTTTTTTAGGTGCAGTTGTTAATAACTGTTTTCATTTTACTGTTCATAGTTTTGATCTCCTTTTTCTTAGATAAGGCCCTTTAACGTTTATATAATAAGGGCTGGATGATGATGAACTCCTTTAACTTTACCTTATCTGAGAAGCACTTTATCTGCCCTTCCATTCTAAATGATAGCTTTGCTGGATAGAGTAATCTTGGATGTAGGTCCTTGCCTTTCATGACTTTGAATACTTCTTTCCAGCCCCTTCTTGTCTGCAAGGTTTATTTTAAGAAATAAGCTGACAGTCATGTGGGAATTCCTTTGTAGGTAACTGTCTCCTTTTCTCTTGCTGCTTTTAAGATTCTCTCCTTATCTTTAATTTTGGGTAATATAATTATGATGTGCCTTGGTGTGTTCCTCCTTGGGACTCTGAGCTTCCTGGACTTCCTGAAAGTCTATTTCTTTTGGCAGATTGGAGAAATTCTCCTTTATTATTTTTTTCAAATTTTCAGTTTCTTGTTCTTCCTTTTCTCCTTCTGGCATCCCTTTGATTCAGATATTGTAATGTTTAAAGATGTCCTAGAGGTTCCTAAGCCTCTCATTTTTTAGAATTCTTGTTTCTTCATTTTGTTCTGGTCGAATGTTTCTTCCTTCTGCTCCAAACTGTTGATTTGAGTCCTGTTTTCCTTCCTGTCACTGTTGATTCCTTATATATTTTGCTTTATTTCACTTTGGGTAGCCTTCATTTGTTCCTTCATTTTGCAACCATGCTCAATCAGTTCTGTGAGCATCCTGGTTACCAATGTTTTGAACTGTGCATCTGATAAGTTGGCTATCTCTTCATTGTTAGTTGTATTTTTTCTGGAGATTTGATCTGATCTTTTATTTCGGCCATTTCCTCTCAGCACACCTGTTATGTAGTAAGGAGTGGAGCCTTAGGTGTTCACCAGGACAGGGCAACTCATGTCGCTTCATTGTGGCACTGTATGTGGGGGAGGGGTCTGAGAGGGAACAGTGCTGCTTGTTCCACTCTCTGCCAGTTTTCAGTCACTTCCCCTGCTACCCACAATCAAGTTGGGCCCTTCTGGTACTGATTCCCAGGTAGATGGGCTCGTGTATGTTCTGGAATCCTGTAGGTCTCTCCAATGAACTCTCCTGTGAGGCTGGGAGCTTCTCCCACTGCTTCAGCCCCCACACGTGTTTTCAGTCAGAGGCATTGAGGCTTTATTTCCACTCGCTGAAACCCTGGGTTGTGTGGTCTGTCTTGCTCCCCAGTTCCTCCCGGTTTATCTGCGCATGAATGTGGAACTGCCCTGTCCACCAGCCACCGCCTTACCTTGACATATATGACCTTTATTGTGTTGAGGTATATTCCTTCTATCATACCTAATTTTTGACCGCCCAGCTGCCCGTCTCCACCCCTCCTACCTGTCTGGATGAATGTTTCTTGTTTAACTCCTTGGTTGTCAGACTTCCATAAAGTTCAATATTCTGTCAGTTCTGGTTGTTTTTTGTTTTTGAATTTGTCGTTATCCTTCTTTTGGTTGTGTGAGGAGGCACAGTGTGTCTGCTTATACCTCTATCTTGGCCGGAAGTTTATCTTTCCTAATTTTGCTGAGAGTTTTGATCATGAATGGATATTGAATTTTGTTGTATACACTTTCTGCATCGATCAAGATCATATAATTTTTATCCTTCATTTGGTTAATCTGGTGTATCATATTTATTGATTTGGACATGTTGAATCATCTTTGCATCCCAGACATAAATTCTACTTGGTTATGGTGTATGATTCTTCTCTATGCTGTTGAATTTGGATTACTAGTATTTTATTGAGGACTTTTTCCTTGTATATAAATTAGGGATGCTGTTCTGTAATTTTCTTGTAGAGTCTGCATCTGCCTTTGATACCAGGATAATGCTGGTCTCATAAAATGAGTTTGAAAGTGTTCCTTCCTCTTCATTTTTTTTTTAGATGAGAAGGGTTGATGTTTATTTTTCTTTAAATGTTTGGTGGAATTTACTTGAAGCCATCTAGTCTTTTTGGGGAGATTTTTGATTACTGATTCAATCTTTTTCTTCTGTTACTGGTCTCTTTAGATTTTCTATTTCCTTATGATTCAATCATGGTATGTTGTACATTTGTAGGAATTTACTCATTTGTTTTAGATTGTCCAGTTCATGAGCATATATTTGTTCATAGTAGTGTCTTATGACCTTTTGTATTTCTGTGATATTACTTGTAATTTATCCCCTTTCGTTTATAATTTTATGTGAGCCCTCTTTTCTTGGTCTACCTAAGAGTTTGTTAATTTTGTTTCTTATCAAACAACTAACTTTTTTAAAACTACATTTTATTCATTACGATAAAATAGTCCCAATTTTTCCTCCTTTGCCCCCCTCTATCCAGCAACCTCCATTCCCTCAGGCAATCCTGACATCATTGTTTATGTCCATGGGCCATGCATATAAGTTCTTCTACTCCATTTCCTGTACTGTACTTTACATCCCCATGGGTATTCTGTAACTACCTATTTATACTTCTTAATCCCCTCACCTCTTCATCCATTTGCCCGCAACCCCCTCCCATCTGGCAACCAGCAAAGCGCTCTCTGTATCCGTGATTCTGTCTCTGTTCTTGTTTATTTAGTTTGTGTTTCAGATTCATTGTTGATAGATGTGTATCTATTGCCATTTAATTGTTCAGAGTTGATCTTCTTTTGCTTAAATAAGTCCCTTTAACATTTAATATACTAATGGTTTGGTGATGAACTCCTTTAGTTTTTTCTTGTCTGGGAAACTCTTTATCTGCCCTTTGATTTTATATGATAATTTTCTGGGTAGAGCAGTCTTGGCTGTAGGTCCCTGTTCTTCATGACTTTGAACATTTCTGCCAATCCCTTCTAGCCTGCAAAGTTTCTTTTGAGAATTCAGCTGCTGGTCTTATGGGAACTCCCTTGTGAGTAACTTACGGTAACTTTTCTCTTGCTGCAATTAGGGAAGGTTTTTTTTTTTCTTCATTATTTTTTTAAATAAATTTCCAGTTTCTTGTTTTTTCTCTTCTTCTTCCAGTACCGCCATGATGTAAATATTGATATGCTTGAAGTTGTCCAGGGCTTCTTATACTAGCTCGTTTTTCTGGATTCTTTTCTCTCCTTGTTCTCATTGGTTGTTTTTTGCTTATGTTCCAAATCCTTGATTGGACTCTCAACTTCATCCACTCTACCGTTGTTTCCCTGTAAATTGTTCTTCATTTCAATTAGTGTATCCTTCATTTCTAACTCTTTTTTATGCTTTTGAGGTCTTACTGAGTTACTTGAGCATCCTTATAACCAGTGTTTTGAACTCTGCATCTGGTGTATTACTTATCTCCATTTTGCCTAGCTCTTTTTCTGGAGTTTTGATCTGTTCTTTTATTTGAGCTGTGTGGTTTTTTTTGTTTGTTTGTTTGTTTTTTTGTCTCATTGTTTTGGCAATCTCCCTGGATTTGTTTCTATGTATTAGGTAGAGCTGCTTTGACTCCATGTCTTGGTAGTGTGGCCTAATGTAGTAGGTGTCCTGTAGGGTCCAGTGGCACAGCCTCTCCTATCACTTAAGCTGGGTACTCGAGGTGTGCCCTCCATATGGGCTGAGTATACTCTCCTCTTGTAGTTGAGTCCTTGTTGCTATTGGCATATCAATGGGAGGGATTTACCCAGGCCATTCAGGTTCAAGGACTGGCTTACCAGTCCTTGTGACCACTTACCACAAACCTGCACCATCCTTAGAGGATCTGCTGTGCAGGGGCAGGGTGGTAGTGCTGTAATGTGGTATGTAGCTGTCCACTGGATGCACTGGCTCTGGAGTTTCCTGTGTGTTGCAGGCCAAGGTCAGCCTCCACCTGAGTTTTGCCTGGGGCCACCCTGCCTGAGCTATAAAACAATCTGAGATGTCTGCTACTTGTGCTGGGCTTGGATATTCCCAGGCAAAACCAAGCTGTGAACCTAGGCTGGTTGCTGCTAGTGCTGGGCCTGGGACCACTTAGCAACAGGTATAGGGTTAGGGGGCTCACTGAGGCTGGCTGTTGTTAATTTGAGAGGATTTAGGAAGTTTTGAAGCATAAGCCAAGACCAGCCATTCACATGGAGAAGCCACTGTTAACAGTCTGGTTGGGCCTGTAAGTTGTGGGGTACAGAGCCTCAGGGAAGCTCTAGGGCAGGGCAAACAGTGTTACCCAGGTTGATGGAGTTTCAGATATGGTACCCACCTGCTGGCTTTGTGGCTTTGTACGAGCATAGTTCAAAAGGAACAATGGCCTTTGCCTGCCTTTTTGTCTTGGAGAAAGCTGTCCCCAAGTTCTCGCCTTAATGCCAAACACTTCAGTTCCTCCCAGTATGCCACTGATGCCTTTTAAGCTGCTACCTTGGTTCTGGAGTTCAGAGAGACTGAGTCTGAGTAGGTGAGTTGGTGTGTGGGTTCTTTAAGAGGAACCTCTTGGGGCTCCAGAAGTTTCTTCCACCGACTGAGTCCCTCCTGCTGTTTGTAGCCAGAAGTTATGAGGACTTACTTCCTGGCACTGGTACCCTGGGCTGGTGGGCCTGGTGTGGGGCTGGGACTCCTCACTCCTTAGATATCCCTCCTGAGTTTTTATAGACCACAGATGGATGTGGGGCCATTCTGTTCTGTGTCTCTACTCCTTCTACCAGTATGGATGGATGTGGTTTCTGTAATTCAGTAGTTATTGTACTTTCATTCAACTTGTTTTCTGATGGTTCTAAGTGATGATAGTTGTCCTATAGTTTGTTTGTTGTGATTTTTGTGTGGTTTTTGTGTGGTCCTTGTGTGCAAGGATGCTGTGTTTACCTACATGTCCATCTTTACCAGAAGTCCAAACAACCCTTATTTTGTTGATTTTTTTCTATTGTTTTTTTTCTCTCTCTCTTTTTTTTTTTTTTGTATGTAGTTTACTGATTTCTGCTGTAATTTTTCTCTTCTTCTAACTTTGGACTTCATTTGTTCTTTTCTAGTTCTTTGTTATATAAAAAGCCTTAAAGATTTTCTTTCGAATTCTTCTTAGTTAAGACATTTATCAGTATAAACTTTCTTGTTAGAACTTTTTAAACTTTATACCATCAGTTTTGGCATGTTGTGTTTTCATTTTCATATGTCTCCAAAGGTATTTTTTTGCTTTCTCTTTGATTCTTTTTTTGACTTACTAGTTGTTAGGATTGTGTTGATTAATTTCCACATAGGTACATTTTCCAATTTTTCTCTTGTTATTTAGATTTTTGCCTTTTTAGTAGCAGAAGATACTAAGTATTATTTCAGATCTTTTAAAATTGTTGTTTGTTTGGTAGCCTAATATATGATCATTTCTGGAGAATGTTTTGTGTACACTTGAGAAAAATACATTTTTGCTTCTGTTAGGTGGAATGCTCTGAATATGTCTAAATAGGAAAAGTTGCAGTGTTCCAAAACTCTAACCAAGATTTATCTAAATTTCTTGAGTCGGCATTGCCCATATTATTGTCTGGGTAATTTTTTGAATTCTGAAAAAGTTGATTTTGATAATTTTTTTTTGCAGTCTTCTCATTGCTTTTCCAGAGGAGGAGAATTTTGAAGTAGTCCTTATTCTGCCATTCCCAATGACTTCATCTCTGCTTTATTCTTTAAAATGTTTCTTTTACTTCATTTTTTCTTCTTAACCATTTCTCCCCCTTTCTTCCTTTGGTGTTTTTGTTTTTTTCTATGTACATTATTCTGGTGTGGCTCAGGGGCATTTCTTAAGGCCATTAGTATGCTGGACCAATAGGTTATTTTAAATTAAGGAATTTTTTTAAAAAAGTATTCTTAGGTCACCAGTTTTGTTTTAAATAAGGAATGCCCCTCCTCCCTTTTCTCATACACACACACACACACACACACTCATACATGCTAATATATACCTATATTAAATTTGATGTTGAGATATGACTTTTCCCTCTGTTTATTAATTTGAGAAATATTTGTTTAACAACATGGGAGATTTTAAATAAGTCAGGCATTGTAGTAGGCCTCTCAACTAAAAATATCAATTCGGGTTGCTCATTTTATGATCCCACTGTGAACCAGGGCATGTTTTGATACTACTATTTATAATGTTTGCCATTCTAACACTTAGAAAATAATTACTATAATTCTTCTAATGTCTTAATTACTTGAATATGTTTTCCTAGGTGTAATGTTTATAAAGTAATAAAGAGTGATGCTTATTCTTTCCTTTTTTTTTTTTTTTAGAATCTCAAAATGTAGATTTTATTTGTAGTGTTCTTGTGGTGGCTGATCAGCTTCTTATAACTCGACTAAAAGAGATTTGTGAAGTAGCATTAACTGAAAACCGTGAGTATTTTTGAATTAGAAATATGGCATGTTTTTAGGTTGGTCCAGGATTATCGTATTGACTTTTGATGCCATTTATGGTAAAATGCACCAGTATTTTTTTGTATCATAAAAAATAACAAAACACTTAAATTCATGTCATCAGTTGAAAGCACATCCTTATTTCAGAGATGTTACTGTATGAAAATATGTACATCTTAGAATTGAAATACGTTACTTTTTTAAAAATGTCACAAAACTTGAAATAATAAAGGTGGTGTGACATTTATTCTGGAATTTCAAAGATGAGTTTGGAAGCAGAAATTTTTTACCCTTGTCCTGGTCTTGACTGTAAGTCAGTGAGGTCTGTCCAGAAAAAGCCCAGCTATTGTTAATATAACGAGAACGGTTTGTGCAACATTAATGTAACCTGGCAGCCAAGGAGAGTGGATTGGAATGCACATGCACGAACAGGGACGACTTCATTGTACTAGTCAGTGGGGACAGTAGATGCCATAGAGTGAGCATGTATATTGTGAGGCCATTGCATTCAAAGCAACTGAGCAAGAAGAGCCAAAAATCTACAGCAGATTTTGTGTTAAGCTTGAACATTCCTCTGTAGAAAGGATTCAGATGATTCAGATTAAGGCCATAGCTATGGGCAAGTAGTGATTGGCAGCTTCATCGGGATACTGCCTGTTCATTTATGATGTCTCGTGCAGAGTTTTTTAGCAAAGCATCAAATCATCCAGGTGACTCAGCCCCCCTGCAGCCCAGATTTGGCACCCTGTGACTTCCGATTTTTCCCAAAACTAAAGTCATCTTTGAAGGGGGATTTCAGACCATTGATGAGATTCAGGAAAATGCTATGAGACAACTCACGGCAATTGGGAGAACTGTGTGAGGACTGAAGGTGCCTACTTTGAAGGGGACTGAGGCATCATTATCCTCTATACAATGTTTCTTGTCTCTTGTATCTTCTGCGATAAATGTCTCTATTTTTCATACTATGTGGCTGGATACCTTCTGGACAGACCTCATTTGTTTAGCTACTCATTTCTTACTTTTTGCTGGAATGTTTATGTAACTGTTTCATTAATATAATTGATCAAAATACATCTCTTTTCTCTTAAACTTTTCTTTCTTTCTCTGTTCATCATTTAATTGCATGGCTTTTCTCCTGAAAACTCAACCTTGCCAGGGTTTTTTTTGTTTTGTTTTGTTTTGTGGGGTTTTTTTTGTTATTTTGTTTTTTTATACTGAGGTTATTTTGGTTATGAAAATTAATGCACTTTAACTACATTGATCACATTTCTCCCACCTTTTTATTGTGACCAAACTAGTTGAATTCAGTGTTATCTGTGTCCTCTGTGTAATGTCACAGTAGTCTTTTTAGTTCTCTCTCTTCTAACTTCTATCTTCCTGTGGAAGTAATTATTGCCTTCCCCTGTTCAAATATTTTTAATTGCTTATTCTATGATAACAAAAGTTCCCTAGCCTGATAACAAAAGTTCTGTGAGTTTCTGATTTTATCCTTGTTCTCATTCCTTGCCACATTTCCAGTTGAGGAAGTGTGAAGAGATTTCCTGTCAAATTTTTCTAATTTGTACTTGCTAAATTGGGTTGGCCAAAAAGTCTTTTTTTTTTTTTTTTTTTTTTTTTTCGTACAATGTCTCTAGTAGTGCTTTAAGTACTGGAATGAAGTCTTTAACTTTATTCGGAGCAATTTTGGTACATTGTATTGTGATAGCTGTCACAACTGATGAGGGTTTAAAAAAGTCTCATCAAAATCAGTGAATTTTTGTGCAGCCATTTCAACATTAAAGATGGGAGAAAACACAACATTTTTGGTGTATTATGCTTTATTATTTCAAGAAAGGTAAAAATGCAATTGAAGTGCAAAAAAAAAAAAGATCTGTGCAGTGTATGTAGAAGGTGCTGTGATGACGGAACATGTCAAAAGTGATTTGCAAAGTTTCTTGGTACTACTGACATTTTGACCGTAATTCTTTGTTGTGGGGCTGTCTTATGTATTGGAAGATGTCTAGCAGCACCCCCCAGCCTCTATCCACTAGAAGCCAAGAGTGGGAGAGAGCTGACATACTCCACATATCCAAATCAATAAAGTTATTGGTGAAAATGAAAAATGTGCCTATTATTTTACAGAAAAAAAAAACATAATGGACTTTTTAGCCAACTCAATAGTTTTTGTCTTAGCTCTAGTGTCCTATTTATGTAATTTTTTAAAGCCCTGTGGAGTATCTTTTGAGTTTTCAAAAAGAGTAATACCTTTGACCTTTTAAGCAAGAAAAGGGAAATACATATGTATATAAAACAAAGGACACAACGTGCAATAGTTATAAAGTGTCCATATAGGTGACATTTTTAATTGTTCAGTTCACTTTCCTGGCATCCCTTGAATATTACTTTCTTGGACCCTGCTACAGAGTTGTCTCTTTTAATGAAATCCTTGATCTTCCTATAATGTAGCAAGAGAATTGTTTGGTCTTTAGTTACTGGGCAACCTTGTTCCCAACTGAACAATTCCAAATATTTATATGATCCATTTTAATTTCTTTGGGTTCATCATTCATTAATTGGAATTTGAGGTTTCTCAGCAGTGAGACAGACTATTACTGGTTGCAGTTACCACTTTTTTTTTGTGGAAAATACTGTTCTTTTTAAGATTTTATTTATTTTTAAAGAGGGGAAGGGATGGAGAAAGAGAGGGAGAGAAACATCAATGTGTGGTTGCCTCTCAAGTGCCCCCAACTGGGGACCTGGCCCACAATCCAGACATGTGCCCTGACTGGGAATCGAAGCATTGACCCTTTGGTTCGAAGTCCAGTGCTCAGTCCACTGAGCCACACCAGCCAGGGCTGCAGTTACAACTTTTGACAGAGTCACTAAGGGAAAGAAGAAAGAAATAGAGGGAGGAAACCTGGCATAGAAGACAGTTGTATTCCTCTGTTGACTGGGACTCAGAGTAAATAAGAAAAAGAATGGAAGAGATTTGGGAAGCCAAAGTTACATGCTAGGTAGGTAGGATATTTTGTAACAATTTTCTAGCAAAATGTACTTTATATTAAAGTTACTAGCATTGCAATAAAATCCAGAATCCTTTATACAGTATGTGAAATTCTGCATGGGCATGAATAATATGGTAAGGTAAAGATGTACTTATTTTCCAAATATTTAGTGTGTGGATATGTTTATATATGTAAATCTACCCACATAAATTGATAGATTACTTGACATAAATATATTTTATAGAATGATTTTACAAGTTTCTATTAGTCTTAAGAATAGCTTTGATTTTATAGAGGGAATGACTATTCTGTTCTATACAAATGAAAAGGACAGCTGTTTGCTGATAAAAGTTAAAAATACTCAAAATATTAAATGGAAGATCACTGTTTCTTATGTGTTTGCTTTTAGATGACACTCTATGCACCTGTATTTTCTCTGCTTAAAATTTATATGTGCTTATTTTTTTCTCATAACCAATCATTTAAAATTAGTTTGGTATATTAGAATGAAAAATGGGTTCTATATTTGTCCTTGTATTAGTTAATTTTGGCAAGAAACTACTTTCAATTTTCCTTGTTCTAAATTTAGACAACTTTAGAAATAAGTATATTTCATTTTCTGTAGTATCATGCCTTTTATCTAATTTTGCATGTTATTTTCTTCCTTTGTAGTTACCCTTAAGAATGCTGCTATGCTACTAGAATTTGCAGCAATGTATAATGCTGAGCAATTGAAACTGTCTTGTTTACAGTTTATAGGACTGAATATGGCAGCTTTACTTGAAGCAAGGTAAGTTGGATGTATATATTATATGAACATTGCAAAAGTGATTATTTATAAATGATAGCAGCTATATTAGTAATTTTAAAGTGAACAATGATAAATTCTAGCTTTGTAGAAAAATATGAAATGTATGAGGATTTAATCATTCTATGAACATTTGAGTGCCTATTATATGCTAGCTGTTAGTAAGATACAAAAATGAACAAAATGGACAAAATCCTTGCTCTCAGTGGAGCTTACATTCTGGTTAGAAAGTTGTGGGACAGTATCACAAGTGTATTTGTTATATGTATGCATATCTCTTGGCTTGTTTAAGTTGATTTGTAACTATATAATTGTGATCTTGGCATTTGGAAATTATCTATAATACTGGTACTTAATTACTTTACATGTAAGCATGCATAAAATTTGTTAATGGTTGATTTCTGTTTTATCTGTGTATTTAATCTCTTTAAGACATTTCCTGTCAAATTTAGGCTACAGGGAATGGTGTGAAAAATTCGTTACCTGTAGTTTGTAGGAAACTGATAGTGCTGAAGGCTTTATGTAGAAATCAGTGACTGATGAAATGTTCCTTATGAAAAATGACACATTTTACATAAAAAATCAGATAAATATATATACCCTGTTTTGTAAGTTAATGTTTCATATTATGAGGATTTGAGGATTACCCAGATGAAACTGATATATGTTAATGATTTAGGAGTCATAGACATTTCAGAATTAGAGGGATCTTGGAAATTTCATTCTTTTGTTTTCAGTAGTTTTAGCAGTGGAATTTTTAATGAAATATATTTACAGATTTTTAAGTAAAGTCAATATTTTATTGCATTTACTCAATATCCAGTCAGTGGTGAACAAAATGAATGTTTTGGTGAACACAGATTTGAAATTAGAGATCTTGGTGTCAGTTTGCACTTTTAAAACTTTAATATCCAAAATATTTCTGTGTTTTGTGTTAGTCATAGTAATAATAATTAAAACTGCTATTATTATTAATAATAATAAAAGTATGAATGATAACTAATACTGATGTGCCAGACAACATTCTAAAAGTTTTCATGAACACTTATGAAGTAGATTCTGTTTATGTCTTCATATTAAAGATGGAAAAACCCAAGGAAATTTTTATATGTAAAGAATCAAGAACATCTTGACTTATATAATTTATTACAAAAACAGTTTTTAATAATTTACCTTTCAAAGTTATGATAATCTTTAATGGAACTATTCCAAAACTGATAGAAATAAAAGTGTTCCACTAACAGATTCTTAGTAATTGCATCTTTAGGGTTCTGTTTAGAGGATATGGTATTTTGGCAGTTGAATCATTTGTTATTTTGTAAAGAATGCTTTTCAAGTTCAAATTAATATTATGGGATGTTAGAAAATGTCATTTGAAAATGCCCCTGGTATTTTAGTGTGAGAGCTTGGGTAGAGTTTCAGAATAAAGTTAATTTCTTTATTGACAGAACATTAGTAATTTTAGTCATAGTAGCTTTTTTAACCAAATTAAGCTCATTCAGTTTGTCAGATAGGAATCAACCAAAATGTAAAATAAGCACCAAACCTACTGAAAGTATGATATTTAAAAATGATGTATCATACTGCTATTGTTTAATTACTGTATTGTGGGAAGTATGTCAACTGAACTATTCATATTAAGGATGACACATGCGTGATTATGTCAGTATTGAGGTAATTTTGCAGGAGTAGACAAGTATACTGGCTTTAAAATAAAGATTTGTACAAATTTAACTATTCCTAATCAAATATGTGTTTGCTAGAAAAAGTGTAAGTAAATATGCACAGAAAAAGGAGGGCACACCAATATCAACATAGCATCACAAATTAATTAATTTCAAAATGTTAAAACTGGTGTGGTCCAGAGTTGAATATGCAAGTTGTTTTAGATTAGTTGTAAAAATAGTTAAAATATATTTCAGAATGTAAACTTTTAAATTTTCACTGATGCTTCTTTGGAACCAGAGAGTTCCTTAAAATCTACTTTGAATTCTATTGATCTAGCCCAAATTTATTTTACACATGAATAATTCAAACCAAGAGAGGTACAGTGAGTTGCTCAAAGTCATGCAGGTACTTGGTAGCCGTGATAATTCTAGATAAATTTTAGGTGTTCTGATAGTTAGGTTATTGTTCTATCAATATAAGTGCTCCTTTCATAGTTAAAGAATTTAATTTGTGGAAAATGAAAGTTGAAAAAGAATGTGTACTTGTTATTTCATTACAGTAATAAAGATTTTTCTATCACTTTTAAGAATTGCTTGAGTTTTTACCTTAAGCATTTAAGTATTTGTGCTGTTTATTTGAAATATACAACTATACATACTTTCTAAAAGATTTTGTAACAGCTAGATATTAATTCTTTAAATATAACTGTTGCTTATTCAGCAATATAAAATACCTCTGCATGTTTGAAAATCTTGACATTAGTCTTGAAAATCTTGTATTAAGTTACTTTAGTATTAAGATAAAATTTTGTGTTTAACTTGTTAGGTCTCTTGATGTTTTAAGTGTTGGTGTTTTGAAGGATCTTTCTGTATTTTACCGAAAAATGGTAAGATTTATGTTTTTTCAGTGATATTACCAAATAAAACAGTATATTAGGCCAGACTTCTTAATGGAATAATTTCCTAATCAATTCTAATACATTAGGATCTCTTAGAAAATAGGACTTGGTATTTCTTTTCAGATCCCATAGATGAGAATGACCGTCAGAATTCAAGATATTAAATAAGATTAGTATCTTATAATTCCTTATAAATGAAAGCTTCTGAGTCTTTTATTATTTACTGTTTACCAAAGGTCAGGACAGTGCAAAAGCCTGGATTCACATGATCCCTAACAAATAGGTTAATTTGCATTTTTAATGAAAGGGAGCTTTTTAGTCAAGGTTTTTTGTTTTGTATAAGTTAATGGAATTCATTTTAATCAGCCCTTCCCCCTTGATTTAAATTTAGGATATCATTAGGCATTCTAGACTTTTTCTAGTTAATGTCACCGCATGTTTAAACAAATGGGATATTATACCAATTTTAAAAAATCTTTGTAAATTTTGCATTTAAAAGGTGACAACTTGTTTTCTGCAGATTCCCGCAATGGCTAGAAGAGTCATTACACCATATCAAGATGGACCAGATATTAGCTATTTGGAACTACTGGAAGAGGGAGATATTTTTTTGAAAGAGGAAATAAATAATGAACAAAATTACTCGTAAGCTGTTTCCTATTTTCTTCTCCTTTCCTTCCTCTCTGCCTCGCCGGCCATCCCAGAGCCTGGAAACTTTTATAATGATATTGAAAGAAAAGAATTGAGAAACATGACATAAAATGTATGTATTTATGCTCATTCTTAGACTTGATATAGAACAAAGTAAATGAATAATTTATATTTGCAGAATGGGGGAAAAGGTACAGGGAGTAAGAAGCATAATAGGTAGGTACAGAATAGACAGGGGGATGTTAAGCATAGTATAGGAAATGGAGAAGCCAAAGAACTTGTATGTACAACCCATGGACATGAACTAGGGGGAGGGAATGCTGAAGGGAGGCAGGGTGCAGGGTAGAGGGGGATAAAGGAGAGGGAAAAAATGGGACAACTGTAATAGTATAATCAATAAAATGTACTAAATAAAACAAAACAAAATTACATATAAATATGAAAGGAATATAGCCCTCAGGCTATGCTTGTTGGGTAGAATTAGTACATTTATCTTTATTTTTTGTCATTTATTTTTTAAATTATATTTTATTGATTATGCTATTATAATTGTCCTGAATTGTCCCCCTTTGTGCCATTCCACCCAGCAGCCCCCACTCCCTCAGGCAATCCCCCACCAAAGTTCATGTCCATGGGTCCTGTGTTTAAGTTCTTTGGCTACTCCATTTCCTATACTGTACTTTACATCCCTGTGGCTATCTGTAACTACCTGTTTGTACTTCTTAATCCACTTACATCCTCACCCATTCCCCCACACCCCTCTCCCATGTCACAGCCAGCAAACTGCTCTTTGTATCCATCATTCTGTCTCTGTTCTTGTTTGCTTAGTTTGTATTTCAGATTCAGTTGTTGATAGATTTGTACTCATTGTCATTTTATTGTTCAGAGTTGATCTTCTTTTGCTTAAATAAGTCCCTTTTCATATACTGATGGTTTGGTGATGATGAACTCCTTTAGATTTTTCTTGTCTGGGAAACTATTTATCTGCCCTTTGATTCTAAATGACAGCTTTGCTGGATAGAGCAATCTTGGCTATAGATACTTGTTCTTCATGACTTTGAATATTTCTGCCAATCGCTTCTAGCCTGCAAAGTTTCTTTTGAGAAATCAGCTGATAATCTTATGGGAACGCCCCTGTAAGTAACTAACTTCTTTTCTCATGCTGCTATTAAGATTCTTTATCTTTAACCTTTGCATTTTAATTATGATGTGTCTTGGAGTGGGCCTCTTTGCATGCATCTTGTTTTGGACTCTGTGCTTCCTGGACTTGCATGTCTATTTCCTCCACCAAATTAGGGAAGTTTTCTTTCATTTTCTTTTCAAATAGATTTCCAATATCTTGATCTTTCTCTTCTCCTTCTGGCACCCCTATGATATATGGTTGGATGTCTTGAAGTTGTCCCAGAGGCTGTTTATACTACCCTCATTTTGTTTTTTTTTTTCTTCCTGTTGTTCTGATTGGTTCTTTTTTGCTTATGTTCCAAATCAGTGATTTGATTCTCAGCTTTATCCATTCTACCATTGTTGCCCTGTAAATTGCTCTTTATTTCAATTAGTGTATTTTTCATTTCTGACTGGATCTTTTTTATGCTGCTGAGGTCCTCACTAAGTTCCTTGAGCATCGTTATAACTGGTGTTTTGAACTCTGCATCTGATAGATTGCTTATCTCCATTTCATTTAGTTCTTTTTCTGGAGTTTTGATCTGTTCTTTCATTTGGGCCTGTTTCTTTGTCTCCTCATTTTGGCAGCCTCCCTGTGTTTGTTTCTATGTATTAGATAGAACTGCTTTGACTCCTTGTCTTGATAGTGTGGCCTAATGTAGTAGGTGTCCTGTAGAATCCAGCAACATGGCCTCTCCTATCACCCAAGCTGGGTATTTGAGGTGTACCCTTTGTGTGGGCTGAGTACACCCTTTTCTTGTAGTTGAGCTTTGGTTGCTGTTGGCAGATCAATGGGAGGGATTTACACAGGCCAGTCAGCTCCAAGGACTGGCTCTGACCAGTGACTACCAACCTCCATCCTCTGTGGAGGGTCAGTTGTGCAGGGGCAGGGTCATGGTGCTGTGAAATGGTCTGTAACTATCCACTGGGTGCACTGGCTTTGGGGTTTCCTGGGTGGTGCCGGCCATAGTCAGCCCCTTCCTGTGTTTTCCCAGGGCCACTGTGCCTGAGCTATATAGTAATCTGAGATGACTGCTGCTAGTGCTGGGCTTAGAGATTCCCAGGCAAAGCCAAGCTGTGAATCTAGGCTGGTGGCTGCTAGTGCTGGGCCTCACTAAGGATAGATGTTGCTTGTTTGAAAGGATTTAGGAAGTGGTGCATCATTAGCCAAGACCAACCATATGGAAAAGCAGCTAGGGTAGGCCCGTAAGTTGGGTAGAGCAGAGTCTCTGGGGATCTCCAAGGCTGGCCAAACAGTGTTAGCCAGGTTGATGGAGTCTCAGACATGACATCTGCTTGTAGGCTCAGTGGCTCTGTGGAGGAGGGATTATAGAAGGGACAATGGCCTCTGCTCACCTTGATGCCAGACACTTCAGTTTCTCCCTGTATGCCACTGATGCCTTTCAAGCTGCTACTCTGGTGCTGGAGTTCAGAGGGACTGAGTCTGAATTGGGTGAGTCAGTGTGTGGGTTCTTTAAGAGGAACCTCTTGGGACTCCAGAAGTTTCTTCCACCAACTGAGTCCCTCCTGCTGTTTGCAGCCAGAAGTTATGAGGACTTATCTTCCTGGCACTGGTACCTTAGGCTGGGAGGCCTGGTGTGGGGCTTGGTCTCCTCACTCCTGAGTTATCCCTCCTGAATTTTTATCCACTACATGCGGGAATGGGACCAGCCCATTCCATGTCTGTGTCCCTCCTACCAGTCCCGATGGATGTGATTTCTTTAATTCTATAGTTGTCATACTTGCTTTCAACTTGATCTCAGATGGTTCTGAATAATTGTCCTATTTTTATTTGTAATTTTGTTTGGGTGTACAAAGAAGGGAGCCATGTCTGTCTGTACCACCATCTTGATCAGGAGCCCATATTTATCTTAACTACTTTCCTAAACGCTGCTGAGGTTAAAGAAATAAAAAAAGCATAATGAGCTAAGGCCCAAAGAAGAGGAAAGGGGAAGATAGCAGTCAGGAAATACTGTTCATTTTGGAAACTAGAAAGAGGTTTCCTAGCATTTAATGACTTAAAATAGGAAAACACTAAAAGAGAATTCTGGAAAGTCTTAAGAAATTAGAGGAATCAGGTTTATGAAGACCAAAGTGGGTGGTTGGATTTAGAAAAGAGCATTTCCTTTTTCTGAACCCTATGCAACCAAGTGATTGACCGTCCTCCACCTTGGTATGAAGATTAGAGATTTGCCCTCTGGAGAGGATAAACTAGAGGAGAGCATTGAGCCACTTCTAGATTTTTTTTCCATAGAGAACTTGACTGAGTTCTAGACATGCGGCCTACCATGACTAATGTTTGGGAGTTCTCCAACGAGTATCCCAGGTTCTAGGCATATCCTTGTAGTGGGGCCAACCATTTGACAAGCTCTCTTAGATTCCAGTTCATGTTTTAGTTGTTCCAGTTCATGACTCACTTATCAACTGTTAGTAGAATTACTTCTACTTGGTAAATGACCTGTTAAAATCTTTGCTTTGGTTGTTTAAGTCATTTACTATATATATGTGGTGTGTGTATTTGTGTAGTAGTGTACTCTGTAGCTCACTAAAAAATGTCTTGAGTTCCAGATAAATTCTTTTTTTAATCCTTTTTCTAGCATTTGGTAGCATTTGGGATACTTGGAAGGTTATAGGTATCTGACTTAGATGTATGCTGTTATTATATTAAAAATTTATAATAAAATTGTTAGCATTGACAAATGTTACCCTTTGCAAAATAATAGTATTCACAGCTGACCTGTATAACTGTTGATGAATTATATAGTAAGTAATTTTTAGTAAAAAAAGGGGATAGTTGTAGTTCTCATAGGTAATTTTATTTTCCTTTCCTGATTAATAATACTTAATTTAGGGAGTTAAGCATTCCCTGAAATGCTTTAAAAGTTATCAGCAAATATTTCTCATTCAAGATTATAGTTTATAATAGCTTTTGTGTGAACATGTGTAGTATATTACTTTTCAAAGGATTTCTTGTAACCATCTTGTTTCTGACTTTTACAAAAATTCCACTATCAGGACAGGTAGTAGTATCACACTGTGAAGTTGAGTAATTTGCTCCAGACCACATAGATAAATGTGACTACAGCATGCGTATCCACATGTTTTCTCAACATACATAGTTCTTTTATTTTTTAAAAATGACTTTTATGTGTGCTCTTTCCTAGGGAAAGTATGTTCAAGAAGGCAAGAACAAAAGCAAAAAAGAAGCCACGTAAGCGTTCAGATAGTTCTGGCGGTTATAACCTTTCAGATATTATTCAGAGCCTACCATCTACAGGTTAGTGCAAAGTGTTTTAAAATAGATTTCTGGATCTGATCTTTCATGTCTTAATCATTATCTAATTCATTTAATTGGTACTAAATACTATTATATGCTGTCTGCTGGGGCTGGTGAAAGAAAATTGTCTTGGGGGCTACAGAAAATGATAGTACTTGTAATACTCTGAAGTTTGCTGTGGAACAAGCAAACTAATCTGAGAAACTCGATAGGAAGTGTCTCTTAGAGGAAAGTGATACCGGAGCTAGATCTTGAAGAATGAAGAGAAGTTAGCCAAAAAAAAAGGAGGCAGATAGACCTACTTAGAGAAGGGGATAATTTGTTTCCAAGCCTTTAGGCAATAGAAAGAACTGCACTTTTCTTTTGCATGTAGTTGAGCATTGCCTGGCCATGTAAGGTGTGTGCAGATAGGAAGGAGATAGGTTAGAAAGGGTTGTATTTTGGAGGGTATTGCATGTCAAACTGAGGTATTTGGATTTTATTCTGAAGGCTGTTGTTAGCTTTGGATGGGTTTTTAAGCAGTATGTGACTGGATAAGATTTATGCTTTTAGAGAGGCCACTCTGTCCAGTGGCATGCAAGGTTAGTGGAGGTAGGCAGAATATGACAGAATGTTATCATGTGGATTCAGTTCATATATATCAGTGCTCTGAGGGAAATGTCAAGTGAGATGCTATTCATGTGCATGAGGAGGTATATAATCCATAGTAGAAAACAACATATTTTCTATCTAGGTATTATGTTAGCCTGTTTGAAAGTACAGGTTATGTAGTTTTTCTGCAATTTTTTCCTTGTTTTTTATTTTGAAAATATTTAACTTACTGAAAAAACGGAAGAAAAATACCATAACACCTTATACCCTTATACTTCATCCACATTGTTGTTTACCTCTTACCACATTTGCTTTTTCTTGCCGTCTTTCTGTTCCATGCTCTCTTCCCTCATCCTCCAACACTCTGCACGCACACTTTAAAAAACCGGTTCATTCACTTGGAAGTAAACTGTAGATGTGACATTTCCCCCTAAATGTTTATGTGAATGTCCTGAGAATAAGAATATTCTACACAACCACAAGACCATGATCACATCTAAGGCAATTACATTAATTCATTATTATTATTATTATCTACAGATACGGTTTATATCCAGATTTTCCTAATTGTCTAAAAATATTTTTATAACTTTTTTTTGTTTTAGCTTTTTAAAAAATCTGGTGTCCTATCAAGGTTGATTTTACATTTTCTTATTAAAATCTTTATCTTTTTAAATTGTATTGTTTATACTATTACAGTTGTCCCAATTTATCCTCCTTGTCCCCTCCACCCAGCCCCACCCCCCTCAGGCTATCCCCACACCATTGTTTATGGGTTGTGCATGTATATTCTTTGGCTACTCTATTCCCTATGCTGTACTTTACATCCCCATGAGTATTCTGTGACTGCCGATTTGTACTTCTTAATCCCTTCACCTTTTTAATGTTAATATCTTTTAACTAAGATTAGCACTCCTCAAGTCATTTTGTTTTGGAAAGATCAGGCCAGGGGAATTACAGTGTCCCACATTCCAGGCTTATCTGATTTGATTCAGATTAAATTATCTAAATCTTTGATTTCTTTAGATAGAAATATGAACTGACCATAAAATAGTGACATTACAGTATGGCTTTCAGAAACGATAGGTGTATCTATAGCAGTAAGATACAACCTGATAAAATTTCTGTCAGCATATTTTCAGTCAACCTTGTACAGGTAACTTTGAAAAATACAACTGCACATTGTTTTGTGTTCCTGTGGGAAATAAATAGCTGCAATTCAGGGCAAAGAAATAATATCTTTTATGTTTAATAAAATACTACAAATGAGTGACTTGACATGCTTGATAAATCTCAAAGCAATAAATAAGAACAGTTATTTTAGATAACAAAAGATGTAAAAAGATAAGCAGTGAAGAAGAATGGTTTCCCAGTTACCAAATTCCTCTCCTGATTTCTGTTTTAGGACTTAAAATTTTTTAAGTTTGTGATTTTATCCTCTCTGTGTTGTATGAATTACCTCTAGTCCTTAGAAGAAGGCATGGGTGGGTTGATGATAGGATGAAAGAATGTATAGACAGACAGTTTTGAGACTTGATTTTCCAGTCACCTTAAAAAACTTATGGAAAAGTAGATACTGGGTTTGTTTTAAATAATGTTATTGTTAGCACATGTGTTAGTCATAGCATTTCGAAGCTGGAAGAGACATTAGTAATGAACTAATTTATATCCCTTTTTTTAAGTTAAGGGTATGGGCTTAGAAAACTTATGTGATTTGAGGTAGTGACCAACAGAAATAGATTTATATTCTGATCACAGTTTTATATTATTCCTGCTGTACCACTCTTTATGTGGCCAAATCAGATAATGATTGAAAGGTCACATTTAATTGGGGACCTAAAAAATGTATTTTGGAAGAAACTTTGAGTATGAGGCAAATTTCATCAAGATAATTTGTAAAGGTTTAACATTTATTTGAGTTTATCTTTAAAATTAGAAGACATTCTGTGAAAAATACTTTTTTTTACCCAAAATAATTGTTAGCTCCTTTAATCATCCTCTTTATTAGATTTATTTCTGATTGACTTTTGGTAGCATTTCAGTATTAAATATGGTCTTTTAGATAAAAGTTTGCCTCTCAAAAATATTTAAAATATTATGGTGGAAAAAGTCTGAATGTTATTTCCAAACTCCATTTTAGTAATGATTGCCACAAAAGAGGTATATATCTTGTCAAGGTGATTCACTCTAAAAAGAATAACACTTATTTGAATATATAAGAGATAATATCTCTTGTTTTTATATCAGTTGTACAGTTTTTAGTTATAGCCATATAACATGTTTATTTTGCTACTTCATTTAGATTGAACTAAATTTTCAGTATGTGAAAATAAACACATGTTTACTTTTTATTTTGTTTGTATTTGAAATGATTCTAATCTGCTAATGAATCTGGATACTAGGTGTGGCAGGGAGACAAGTATTTAGCCTTCTTAGGAGGAGAAATGGTGTTTTCATAACTACTCTGATGCTTTAGGTGATGATGAACTAATAAAAATAGGTCTTAATCCACAATTTTTTTCTTTGGCAGAAGGAAACCTAATATAGAACACAGTTGACTTCAGCAGAGTCTCTGCTACTGGGCCAGTCTGCTAGCTAGATGAGAAGTGCTCGTCCCACACAGTCTGCCTCTGTGTGGGTGCAGAGACCTCTGTACAGAGAGACAGATGTGAACGGGAAAGGGCAGGGGTCTAGAGTTTATTTCGTCTTCCTTCTTTATTTTTATGTGGAAAATAAATTTCTGAATTGCTTTTTAAAGCAGATCCCAAAGAACTGTCATCTTCTTGGGATCATTTCATAATTGGTATATAATTGAAACTTGTTTTAAGTCTAGATTTTAAATCTTCATGTCAGTTTTCATTTCAACTGATTTCTTCATTTAGCTTGAATTATTAAGAGTTTGGTATAGTGACTATAATTTAAATATCAAGTCTGGATAAATGGAAGTCTTTGGCTTTATTTGGTTTATTGAATGTGATACATGTATGTTTAATGTACATATATATAACTACATATTTTTTAAATTTACGTTTTAGGATTATTAAAGTCTGGTAAGACCAATTCCGTGGAATCTCTTCTGGAACTGATGACATCAGACTCTGAAGGAAGCTATGTGGGAGTGGGTAGTCCTAGAGATTTACCATCCCCTGATTTCACAACAGGATTTCATTCAGATAAGATTGAGGTTTGTTTTTACTCGTCTATTAATGTACTTTTTTCTTAACTTAAAATTTAAGTTTATAGACAGTTTATCTTTCATTTTATGTTATTTTTACTTTAAAACACTGTCCTGGCTGGTTTATAATAAAATATAATTGATATAATACATGTAGTAAGTTTTTTAAAATTTGTATGTTTCTAGTTTTAAAGATTTTCATATTTTAGTTTATTTTATTCATTATCCTATTACAGTTGTCCCAGTTTTCCCCTCTTTGTCCCCCTCTGCCCAGTATGCCTTTCCTTCCTTCCAGCAATCCTCCCCGTCCCTTAGTTCATGTCCATGGGTTGTGCATATAAGTTCTTTGGTTTCTCCATTTCCTATACTATTCTTAATATCCCCCTATTTTGTACTTACCAATTATGCTTCTTAATCCGTGCACCTTTTCCCCCATTTTCCCCCTTACCCCTTCCAGCTGATAACCCTCCGTGTAATCTCCATTTCTGTGATTCTATTCCTGTTCTGGTTGTTTGCTTAGATTGTTTTTGTTTTTAACGTTCAGTTGTTGATAGTTGTGATCTTGTAGTTTTAATGTTCATAGTTTTGATCTTCTTTTTCTTAAATAAGTCCCATTAACATTTCATGTAATAATGGCTTGGTGATGATGAATTCCTTTAGCTTTACCTTGTCTGGGAAGCACTTTAGCTACCCTTCCATTCTAAATGAGGGGCTTTGCTGGATAGAATAATCTTGGCTATAGGTCCTTGCTTTTCATCACTTTGAATTCTTCCTGTCAGTCCCTTCTTGCCTATAAAGTTCCTTTTGAGAAATCAGCTGATAGTCTTACGGGAACTCCTTTGTAGGTAACTCTCTGCTTTTCTCTTGCTGCTTTTAAGTTTCTCTCTTTATCTTTAACCTTTGGCATTTTAATTATGATGTGTCTTGTTATGGACCTCTTTGGAACCAACTTGTTTGGAACTCTCTGTGTTTCCCGGACTTGTATGTCTATTTCCTTCACCAAATTAAGGAAGTTTTCTTTTATTATTTTTTCAAAAAGGTTTTCAATTTCTTGTTCTTCCTCTTCTGCTTCTGGTACACCTGGGATTTGGATGTTTGTACATTTAAAGTTGTCCCAGAGGTTCCTAAGCCTATCCTCATTTTTTTTTTTTGAATTCTTGTTTCTTCATTCTGTTCTGGTTAAATATTTCTTTCTTTTGTTCCAAATCATTGATTTGAGTCCTGGTTTCCCTCCATTCACTATTGGTTCCCTGTGTATTTTTATTTCACTTAGTGTATCCTTCATTTCTTCCTTTATTTTGTAGCCATACTCAGTGAGTTCTCTGAGCATCCTAATCACCAGCGCTGCTTTTGATAGGTTGGCTATCTCCATTTTACGTAATTCTTTTTCTGGAGTTTTGTTCCGTTCTTTCATTTGGGCCATATTTCTTTGCCTTCTCACTTTGGCAGCCTCTCTGTGTTTGATTCTGTGTTAGGTAGAGCTGCTTTGACTCCCTAGCTTAGTAGCGTGGTCTATGTAGAAAAGGTACCTCTAAATTGTTTGGAGCTGATTTTTGGGTAATTGCCAGGGTGGGGCAATCTGCTTCACCATTTGTGTCTCTCTGTTGGGGTTGGAGGGTGGGGCTCGGAGATGGGACTGTGCTGCTGCCTTTCCTCTGGAGGTCTTCCTCACACTCGTCTGCTTCAGTCACCTCACCCACCTACCATATGCGATTAGTTCCACTCCAGCTGCTGCAGTAGGGTTTGCATATATTCTAAGCTTGTGTGGGCCCTTTAAGAGGCAGAAAGCCCCCAGTTTCTTCCATTGCCCCAACTCCTACTAGTTTTTATAGCAAGAGGTAATGGGAGTTTATTTTCCCCGTGCTGGAAGCCTGGGCTATGCAGTCTGCTTTGGGGCTAGATCACTCGCTAGCAAGGTATCCCTCCTGACTTTTATCTACCGCATGTGAATGTGGGTCCATCCTTTCTCCCGCCACTACCATCACCGCTTCTCCATGCCACACCACCTCTCCACCCCCCTCTGTGACTCTGCCCCTCTTACCCTTCTGAATAAATGTGCTGCTTTAAATCATTGGTTGTTGGACTTCCATAGAGCTCAGTTTTTGATGGTTCTGGGTATTACTTGTTTTTGAGATCGAGTTGTAATTCTATCCTTGTGCAAGGAGATGAAGCATGTCTACCTGCACCTTCATCTTGACCCAAAGTTAGTTTTAAAGATATTAATGGCAGTTTTGAGCACTCTATGATGTTTTATGTCTAATCTTTCTACAACTAAAATTCATATTTATGTAAAATATAGGAATACTGTATAGATATATTGGAGAATATATTTATAGCTAAATTACTTGAAAATTATTTTGTGTAATATCACTTAACACCAGCTATATATCGTCAAAGGAAAACTATTTTGAAAGTAAGTCTAATTTCAATTCTGCAGTCTCTTTTTCTCCATGGTGTTAACTGAAGCAATATAATCTGGAATGGAGTTCTAATTTAGCACAGTTCACATTAAGATTCAGAACTCCTAGTCTGTTCAACTCTGGGAGGCCATTTTTTAAGACATTTCTTGTTTGATTCCACGATTGTGAATCTATAGGAAAGGAAAATGTTGAACTTACTAGATACAAAGTCATTTTTTTCTAACCTCTGTACATACTCAGAACATTAGAACTAGAAATTTCTAAGACAGTGGGAGGTTTACCCTTTCTTAGAATCTTTTAGGCCTCAAGGATTTCTTTTATTTATTTATTTATTTATTTATTTGTTTGTTTATTTATTTATGATTTTTTTTTCCCCCCCTGGCCCATGTGGCTCAGTTGGTGGAAGCATCCTCCTGTAACTGTAAGATTGTGGGCTGACTTTTCAGTCAGGGCACATACCTGGTTTGCAGGTTCAATCCCTCCCATAGATCTGGGCGCATGGGAGGCAACCAATCAATGTCTCTCTCTCATGTTGATATTTCTCTCCTTTCCTCTCTCCCTGTGGAATAAAAAATGTCCTCAGGTGAGGATCAAAATAATAATAATAAAAATAAATAAATGGGTTTTTTAAAATGTAAGATAGAAATTGTGGGGGTAATTCGTATGAACACTAGGATTGGTCTGGAGTACAGTTGAGGTATAAAGGAAGGTTGAAGGTATGCTGTGAATATCTGGCAAGAATAGAAGAATCTTATATGGCAGTAGAAATACCATTTTAACAACTTCAATTTGGATATTAGCAATAGTTTTAGGGTCTTTTTTGAAGTGTCAATATTATGTGAGTTTAATTTTATAAGTATTTCAATACATTCAGAGTGAATTATACATTTTTACTAAACTTCCATTTTGTCTGATATTAAAATCTTGGACTTTCATTTTGAAGTTACTGCTTTATATGTTACTGGAACAACTTATATTTATTTACATTTTTGTTTAGTACTATGTAAATAGGGATTTAATATGCAAACTTATTTCCCTAGAAGTTATTTCTAAAGCTCAAAATAATTGAGTTATAGTCGCTGAACCAGTTTGAGAACTGGCTAAGGCACTAAACTCTGTAGAACTGAATTGGAAGTGCTAGATGATAGTTGTCATATGTATGGCTTTACTCTTTAACATTTCAGTACCAACTTGTGTTAGCTGCTCTAGGTGCTTCCTCTTTTGTTCACATTTTAAATGTTATTTTTTTTACCCTCAGGGGAAAATGAAACCATATGTTAATGGCACACCTCCTGCATATTTCAGAGAAGATTTAAAACCATGGGAAAAATCACCAATACTTAAAATTTCTGCTGCACAACCCATTCCAAGTAACAGAATTGATAATTCAAACTCTTGTAGTTGGGTTGCTGGCTCTCTCAGGTAGGATTTTCATTTTGGGCCATACCTGTTAGTCTGAAAAAATATCATTCATTTTTAGTCAAATGAATATTTTTAATGAAGCACATTTAAAAATTTTAATACAGATTTATAATATAAACAGAAAATTACCTAAAAGCATACAAATTACTAACTGGCTAAAATAAGCTCTTTTTTTATTGTCAGATAAAATTTAATTGCCTTTATATTGTCATCAGTGAATACTAGTAAATACTGTTACACAAATATAATGACTTTGTATCAGCTCTTTTTGGGGAGGGATAGTATATATTAGTTAAAAATATCACCCAGAAGACCATTTTGTCATTTTTAGGCTTACTTTATCTTTTTTTTTTTTTTAGCACATTAAAGGGGTATTTAAGATCACATAAACTGTATTGTTATTCACAGTTAATTTTCAGAGGATATTTATCTATTGTTATACTGTGCTTTTAACTTAAACTATTTTATTTATATTTTTCTTTTATTTAGAAGTCAGTTTTTAAAACTGAAGGAGTAGATAGATATAATTAAAATGCAGTATTTTTTTCAGTGTTTATTGAGCTTTTGTTTCATCTTTATATACCTACTGTGGTTTATAATATTCTTAAACTTTTAATTGACTTACAATTACATTATTTGGATTTGTGTCATTGTTTTGAAACATACTGCATTTTGCATAGTTGGAATGAAGATTTATTTTGTCCCAGTGTTTGTTGCTTCATGGTCTAAAGGTAGTTTGAAATTTAGTCTCAAATTTTTTTGTCTAAATAAATATTTGTGAGAACACCTACTAGCATTTTCTAATCACTACTGTTAGACTATTTTAAAAACATGTTTTAATAATACATTGGGGAAAAGTCAGAAAAATAGATTGGCTATTTCTAAAGATTATAGGATTTTTTTCTCATTATGGTGTAACTCCCTCTCATTCTGGTGGGTCTCTAATATTGTTGAGCATCCCCAAGCTTTTCATTAAATGTTTTTTCTTAGCATTAGACAGCAGTAAGAATTTTGTTTGTTAAAAATAAAAGGAAGAATGTAATTTTTAAGTTTCATTGGTCTTGAAGGATAAGAATTTAGATAGAACTTTGAGTCCATCTATCTGAGTTAGGTAAGTCGTGAGTTTTTCTGTTTCTTGGCTTGTTTTTTTCTTTAAGAGTTTCAGTTATATTACTTAACCATTATGAATTTGGATGCATTTTAGTTAGTAGTTATTTATGTATGTATATATGTAAAATTAGTTCTTATTCAAAATATCTTTTTTAAAGTTGGCCACAGCTGATGAAACAGACCTAAATTGTCCTCTTATTATAAATCTTGTATGTGATTTTCTTTTTCAGTGAAGTTTCAAGTAGGGCTTTATGGATAAATGAATGCTTTGTAAAGTAACTTTTATATCTTTTAGTCCTGTCAGCCCTCCTGTCATGAATCTCAGAACAATCATGCAAATTGAAGAAAATAGACAAAAATGTGGAGCAACACCAAAGACAAATTTGGGGTTAGTTTAAAAAATGATAAAAAAGGAGAGAGCATGTTGTGTTGTAGTTCTGCCCTAAAGAATTGGAAATACCAGCTTCACCTTTCCTATTATTTTTCTGCATTTTATGTTCAAGTTAATTATAAGCTATTTTCTAGGTAGTTCAGCCTCCATAACATATTTTCTAATAATGAGCTAAAGACTTAGTTAGGTTGATAGTCCAGCTCTTGTGGAATACAATATTTAATGCCAGAAATTTGCCTTTAAAGTGATCATTGTAGACTAGTTCTGATGCATGTGTATTAATAAGTAGGAGACTCACTTGATCACTGGTAGTATAAACTGATATTATCACTGTCAAAACTTTGTGGCCATTTTGATTCAACAATAGTAAAACCATATCAAATAAATAGAAAATTACCTGTAATCTTCATTAAGCAGAAATTAATGTTAATTGGTTTCATTCAATTTCTAATAAAATGATTTCTTATGGAATTAAACTTTCTCAGAAGTAGTGAAACTAACTGGTTTAATTTAACTTAATTTCTAGCAAAGTGATTTCTCTTGGAGTTAAGCTTTCTCAGAAGCAACGGAAAATGATTGCAATGACTACCAAAGAAAATAATTCAGGAATGAACAACATGGAAACAGGTTTAACTGTTCTTCCAAAAACCTCAAAACCAGCACATGCATGGTATGGTCTGATTTTTAATAAAATAAGCGTAGATCTGTGCCTTATTAGCTTTTAAGGTAGTTCTTGGCTTTTAGATCTTATTTTCCCATCTTTTCAAATATTTCATTTTCATCTTTGTTTTTAGTTAAAAAAAGTTCCTCGGGAAATAAACACAATTTTCTTTTTGTTTGTTTTGACAAGTATATTGTGGTTTTCAAGTTTTTCATGTGTAGGTATATTATTTTTGGTATTTTAATTAGTGTTTATAGAGAAAGCATTTTAAAAGAGCCTTTTTTTTCCATTTTCTATAATAAATATACAGGGGTGGGCAAAAGTAGGTTAAAAGTTATAAGTACATAAAACACAGTTTATTCATATATTATTATTTATTTATTAATTATT
The DNA here is from genome assembly GCF_019186645.2 of Phyllostomus hastatus. Lineage (NCBI taxonomy): Eukaryota > Metazoa > Chordata > Mammalia > Chiroptera > Phyllostomidae > Phyllostomus > Phyllostomus hastatus. Next base: position 36,354,851 of record NW_025333872.1, on the reverse strand, counting down.
GTATTATTTGAGCCCTTATGGGATTGCACCTAAGAGCATTGTGCCACTGTGACATTCTTTTGAGTTAATAAAAAACTGTTGTAATAATCATAATATGCATGTCTTTTTTCATATGAGTAGCTATAAGCCTACTTTTGCCAACAAATGCCTGTATATTATGGAAAAATATGATAAAAGCAAACTTTTTACCATCTTAATTTGTCTTTCTGTGTGCATCGTGGATATCTTTACATTTTTCTAATCAAAGATTGTCATTGTTTCTTTTTAAAGCATAACCATTTATATAATAGTATATATAGTATAATAGTATATAATAGTATATTATATAAATTTTCTCCATTAGAATTTACCCATAATGGCAGCATTAATAGGAGTAATCTTCCAAAAAATCAGACAGCAATTTTGAGATGTGCAAAATATGTTGTATTTTCTGTTCCTCTCTAATTCTTCCTTTTCTTTGTGACTTATATAATAATTGGCAATCAATACTAGAGCAAAACTACCAGGGTGGTACAGAGGGCAAGAAGGACATCATTAGAACCTTGTTTCTTACAAGCATTGAATAGAATCTTGGAAGCTACTTTAGGATTGGGGGAATCCCTTCACTGCTTCCAATGCCACATTTTTCTCTTTGCAAGAGGAAATATTTTTCCCAATTAAAGTGTTAATTTTTTTGAGAGAATGATAATTCATTTTATTTTGAGTGCCACCAATGAGATTAAATCAGTGTCTTTTAGCCACTAGTAGATCTAAAGTATGATAACAGAAAAAGATACAAGAGGTGGGAAAACCCAAGTAAAAAAGAAAAGAATATGTAAGACTTTAGAGAATGGGTTTAGTAGAATGTTTTATTTGTATTAGTTTTGTACCTTCTACATGGGAGGCACTGTTCTTGTTTTTGGTGATAAGGCAATGTATAAGACTGATTTGGTCTCTGCTTCATAGGCTTTACGGAATAGTTGTGTTTTCCCTAATCAAAAGAATGGAAAAGATTTTAAAAAAAACCAGTTCTCAAGATACTAAATTTATGGTCATATGAGAGAATTAACTAAGCACATGAGAAAGCTTTGGGCTTAGTGATACAGATTTAGTCATGCCATCAATCAGTTTTCTCATTTAAAAACAAAAAGTGACCAAAAAAGGAACAAACAATGATCACTCAAAGTAGGGAATCCAACTAATGGACATGCTGAATTTCTTGAGGTTGGATTTCAGCCCTAATTAAAAATTTTAAATCAAATTAAAATGCAGTCATAGTTTAAATTCGATAGTATGGTAGTGCTGCAAGGCTTATAATGAAAGAAAACAGCCCCCAGCCCCAAACCTTCCCTCTTATGTCTGGTTAATTAAGATTCATGATATCAATCATGAATGTTATTATATTTCCTTGTTTTGAATTTTTCCATTTTCTTTCCCCAGAATAACTAATTTCTTCAATTTTTCCCTTGCTTTTTATGTACTCATCACTAATTTTCCCGAAAACTCTAAAGCATAAAGCATAACTCTTACCAATGTGGTAAAACGTAACAGGTAATCTATCAATTTTGCTTGTTTTCATGGGGTTATCTTTCTTAGAGCCCTGTGGTCCCTGGTCTGAATGGGGTCTTTTCTAGGCCTGCTGAATATCTGTCATCTTAAGACTCCCCTTACCTGTCATCCAGGGAATTTCCCTTGCTTCCCTACAATGTTTGATCCCCAGTTTCCTAGATCCTGTGGGTTTTTCTTTTTTTGTTTCTTTGTTTCCTCTTGATACAGCACAGCTCCAGTAGTTTTCTGACACAGGGTATATAGGACATATATTTATGGAGCTGTCATATTTATGAAAATGTTTTTATTTTCTTCATTCTTGACTGGTAGATTGAAACAATTCTAAGTTGGAAATCATTTGAAGGGTTTGTTTTTTACAGCTTGAGGTTCTGAGACTTCATTTTCCCGACACTGGAACCCTGTATTGCATAGTCTGTCTCACTCCCTACTTGTTACTCCCAGTTTATCTGCAGGTGAATGTGTGACTGCCCAGTCTGCCAGCTGCCACCTGGCTCCTATCCTCCAGCCATTGCCTTGTTATGCATCCTCTCTGCCCTCACTGCTTGTCTCCACCCTCCTGCCAGTCTGGATGAATGTTTCTTCTTTAACACCTTGGTTGTTGGACTTTATACAGTTCAATTTTCAGGCAGTTCTAGTTGTTTTTTGTTTTTAAATTGATTGTTATCCTTCTTTTGGTTTGCAAGGAGGCAAAGTATATCTACTTACACCTCCACCTTGGCCAGAACTACTGAGTGGCTTCTTTGGCTTAATTGTACATTGATAAGATTCATCGATGTAGTTGAATTTAGTCATAATTCACTTTTTCACTATTGTGTATATATCCTATAAAAAACCTATATTTTATTCATTTACTGCTATAAACATTTAGGTGGTTTTCAGTTCTTGGATTTTACTAACAATAATACGAACATTCTGATACATGTTGCCTGGTGCATACTAAAGAGTGAAAAATTTATAGTGCACAGTTATCTTTAACAGTGTATGTTGAATAGGATACTAGAGAATGACATTACCAGCAGACAGAAAGAGCTCTTGGCAAATAAAGATTTTACTAGTTGAAATAAAAAACTCAGTAGAAGTGTTGTAAGAAAAAATATGAGAAATATCCTAGAAAGTAGAATCAGAAGATAATTATGAGGGCAGGAGATGAGCGAAAGAAAGAAAATTAGAGATATCTAGGAAGAGCAACAGCCAGCTAATGTGAATTCTCAAGAAAATAGTGAAAACTATCAAACAGTATGTAATATGCTCCTAGAACATAAAGAAATGCTGTTCCCAATTTAAAAAGCCAATCAAGTAGGCAGCACATATATCAAAAAAGAACCAAGGAACATTACTGTAAAATTTCAGAACACAAGGGATTAAAACAAACAAACAAACAAACAAACAAACAAAAAACCCTTTATGCTTTTAGAAAAAAAGGCAGGCAGGGAAGAAACTGGTAGCATATAAAAAGTTAGGAACTGAAATGACATTAGACTTCCCAGCAGTTTTGCAGCAGTGGAAGAAACAGCCAGTCTCTCAGGAGAGTCTGTTGGAGGGACCGATAGGATCCTAGAACATACACAAGCCCACTCACGCAGGAATCAGCACCAGGGTAGCACCTGGAGGGGTGCAATTCGCTTGTGGGAAGCAGGAGAAGTGACTGAAAGTGGAGCAAGAGCTGGGCAAGTGGAATTGTTCCCTCTCTGACCCCTCCTCATAACCTCTGGCTATAAAAACCTGTTGGGATTGTGGCAGCTGAAGAAACTGCCAGTCTCTCAGAAGAGTCCGTTTGATGGGCCCACGGGGTCCTAGAAAGTACACAAGCCCACCAACTTGGGGAATCAGCACCAGGGCAACAACTGGAAGGGCCACCAGTTGTTTGTGGGAAGTAGGGAAGTGACTGAAAAGTGGCTGCTTGCAAGAGCTGAGCAAACAGCATTCTTCCCTCTCTGACCCTCCCACATACAGCTCCACAAAATGGTGAAGTGGGTTGCCCTGCCCTGGTAAATACCTAAGGCTCCGCCCCTTACAAAATAACAGGTGCACCAAAACAAAGAAATGTGGCACAAATGAAAGAACAGATCAAAACTCCAGAAAAAGAATTAAGCGACAAGCAGATAGCCAACCTATCTGAGGCAGATTTCAAAACACTGGTAATCAGGATGCTCAGAGAATTAATTGAGTACAGCCGCAAAATAAACAAGTGAAGGCTATACAAAGTGAAATAAAAATATACAGGGAACTAACAGTGAAGGGAAGGAAACCGGGACTCAAATCAACAATTTGGAATGGAAGAACATTCAACTGGAACAGAATGAAGAAACAAGAATTTTTAAAAAATGAGAGGCTTAGGAACCTCTGGGACAACTTTAAATGTACCAACATCTGAATCATGGGGGTACCAGAAGGAGAAGAGGAAGAGCAAGAAATTGAAAACTCATTTGAAAAAATAATAACAGAAAGCTTCCTTAATTTGGTGAAGGAAATAGACATGCAAGTCTAGGAAGCATAGAGAGTCCCAAACAAGATGGATACAAAAGAGGCCCACTGCAGGACACATCATAGTTAAAATGCCAAAGATTAAAGATAGAGAATCCTAAAAGCAGTAAGAAAAAAGGAGTTACTTACAAAGAAGTTACCATAAGACTATCAGTTGATTTCTGAAAAGAAATCATGCAGGCAAGAAGGGGCTGGAAACAAGTGTTCAAAGTGATGAAAAACAAGGACTCACATCCAAGATTACTCCATCCAGCAAATCTATCATTTAGAAGGGAAGGGCAGTTAAAGTGCTTTCCAGATAAGGTAAAGTTCAAAATGATGAACAGTAAAATGACAACAAATTCACAACTATCAACAACTGAACCTAAAAAACATGAAAACAAGCAAACTAGAACAGTAACAGAATCACAGAAATGGAGATCACATGGAGGGTTATCAGTGGGGAGTGGGATGGGAGAGAATGGGGGAAAAGGTATAGAGAATAAGAAACATATTTGGTAGGTACAAAATGGAGAGGGGGAGGTTAAGAATAGTATAGGAAATGAAAAAGCCAAAGAACTTGTATTATGTATGACCCATGAACATGAACTAAGTAGAGGATGATGCTGGAGGGAATGGGAGTAGCAGGCTAGGGTAGCATAATTGATAATATATACTTGTAAAAAGGCCACTCAGCAAAAATAAAAAAGTATATGGTAAGAGAGGCAGGTCCAAGATGATAGTAGCATTCATGGATGCTGAGCTCACTCCCTCCTCAAGAACACATCTAATGTACACCTGTATTTAGAGCAGTTCCTCCTGAGAGACAGTTATGGGCCAATTGAATAGCTTCTGCACAAACAAACAAGAGAGACAGTCTGCCTAGAAAAGAACAGGTACCACAAAAGGTCTCCAGGAGCTGAGGAATCAGTGAATGCTGTTTACATTTTCCCTGAATGTGGATAGCAGTTGGGAGCTCCATCTAGTATCTCTGGCCAACTGGCTTATAGGGCACTGGGGTGCATTTATAGCCATCCTTCCTGGAGGTAGATCGAGCAGAAACAAGGGGGGTCTGTAGCTTTCATACAAGAGTCCCCTTTAACCAGAGAGTGATCCAGCAGGTACAGCACTTGCTTTTCCAAGTATCTAGTGGGCTGTGCACACAAGAGACCAGCCTCAAGAGAGGGCACAGCTAACAATGCTACAATACCCACCTGTAGGACTACCCTGAGGAGAGGAAGGGCAGAGGTAGTGGGGCAGTGCTCTGTGCCTATGTGGGGCTGTCGCTCCTGGGGAGAGAGTATGGAGCTAGCAAAATGCTGCAGCACCTACACACAGGACTGCTCTACAGAGGAAGTGTGGAGGTAGTAGGGGCACTGCTGCACACGTATGTACCTCTCCTGACTACAACGGGCTTGGTAAATATACAATAATCATAGTGAGTCAACCACTAAAAAAGGTAATAGCAATGTTAAAGACAATAGTAGCAAAATTAACTATAATTACAATAAATTATTAGGGGACACACACACATACACACACAAAACCCTTGACATCAAAAACAGAAAAGTGGAGAGGAGAGTAAAATACATGAATCCACTTTTAGAATGTAATTAAAGTTAAATGCCTATTAGCTTAAAGTAGATGTCTATAGATATGGGTGGATATGTATACAAACCTCACAATAACCATAAATCAAATATGTACAAAAAATATACACACAAAACAAAGAATGGAATCCAATCAGAACATGAAAGAAAACCAACAAATTGAAGGCGATCAAGAGAAAAAGAAAGGAACAGTGAAGAACAACTAAAATAGCAATAAGCACATACGTATCAATAATTACTCTAAATGTGAATGGACTCATTACTTCAATTAAAGGACATAGAGTGGCAGAATGGATAAAAACACATGACCCAGTGGTAAGCTGCTTACATGAAATCTACTTGAGATTGAAAGACACACACACACACTGAAAGTGAAGGGACAGAAGGTGATATTCCATGCAAGCAGAAATGGAAGGAAAACTGGAGTAACAACACTTAACAAAGACAAAACAGACGTCATTTTTAAGGGGTCAATCCAAGATGAGGATATAACAGTTGTAAATATTTACACATCCAACATATGAGCACCTAAGTATATAGCGCAAATATTAATGGACATAAAGGCTGAAATTAACTGTAATTGTATAATAGTTGGGGACTTTAATACTCCAGTTAGCCCAGTGGATAGATCATTCAGACAGAAAATTAATAAAAAATAATGGACTTAAATGCTACATTAGATCAGTTTGACTTGATAGACATTAATAGAGTATTTCACTAAAAAAATAAAACCCCAAAAACCTGTAGATTACATATTTTTCTCAAGTACACATGGAACATTTTTCACAATAACATACTAGGCCAAAAAACAAGCATTAGTGATTTCAAGAAGATTGAAATTATATCAAGCATATTTTCTGACCACAGTAGCCTGAAACTAGAAATCAACTACGAGGAAAAAATTGAGAAGAAGAACACAAGTATGTGGATGTTAAATAGCAGCCTTCTAAGCCACCAGTGGATCAAAGTGGAAATCAGAAACTACCTTGAGACAAATTAAAATGAAAAACACTTTATAAAATGTGTTAGATGCAACAGAAGCAGTTATAAGACTAAAGTTTGTAGCTATGCAGGAACATTCTCAAATAACCTAAATTTACACCTAAAGAATCTAGAAAGAGAACAATAAAACCCAAAATAAGGGGAAGGAAGGAAATTATAAAGGAAGATCAGAACAGAAATAAATTAAATAGAAAATAGAATATTTATATGGAACTGGGAAAGACCATGAAAAGCCAAAGCATTCTTGAGAAAGAAGAACATGGGTGAAGGTATATAATGCTCTCTGAATTCAAACCACACTGCAAAGCTATAATAATCAAAGCAGTATGGTATGGGCACAAAAAACACAGATCAATGGAACTGAATTGAGACCCCAGGAAAAAACTTTGCTTATATGGTCTACTACATATATGACAAAGGAGGTAAGAATAAAAATGGAGTAATGACAGTATCTGCAGCAAGTGGTGTTGGGAAAAATGAACAGTTACATGCAAAAGCTGAAACTGGACCATTCTCATCATATACAAAAATAAATTCAAAATGGCTTAAAGACCAGAAAACACAGATAATAAACTATGGACATCAATGTAAGTAAAATCATTTTTGATAATGTCTTTGCAAGCAAGGAAAACAAAAGCAAAAATAAATGAAACTTCATTAAAAAAAATCTACACAGAAGGAAACCGTCAAGAAAACAAAAGGACAACCTACTTAGTCGGGGAATATATTCAGATGATATATGCAATAAGGGGTTGATTTCCAAAATGTATAACAAATGCATACAACTCAATAATGAAACAACTAACTGATGCCAAAGAAATATAAAGCATTGTAAGAAAATATGAACATGTCAACAAATAGTCAACAAATAGGACAATTTGGATGAAACATACAAACTCCTAGAAACATAATTTTACAAAACTGAATCAGGAAGAATGAGAGAATCTGGACATCTGTATATTGTATTCTGTTCACCACTCCAAATATTATATTGGGTTAGCCAAAATATGTTACATTTTTTCTGTAAAATGCACATTTTTTCATTTTCACCAGTAACTATTGATTTGGTATTAGGAGTATGTTGGCTATCTGCTGATATTGGTTTCTAGTGGGTAGAGGTCAGGAGTGCTGCTAAACATCTTCCAATGCGTAAGACAGCCTCACAGCAAAGAATCACTTGGCCAAAACATCAATAGGACCAAGAAACTTCACAGACCACTTTTGACACAGTTGATCAGAGCACCTTCTCCATATACTGCACAAATCTTTTTTTTTGTGTGTTTTAATTGCATTTTTATTTTTTCTGAAATAATAAAGAATAATAGAAAAACAGTATGCAGATTCCTCACAAACCTAAAAATAGATCTACCATATGACTCAGCAATCCTACTCCTGGAAATTAATCTGAAGAAAATGAAAATACTAATTAGAAAAAGTGTATGCATTGCTACATTCATTGCAGCATTATTTACATTAGGCAAGGTATGGAAGCAACCTAGGTGTCCACTGATACAGATGACTGCATAAAAAAGATGTGATGTGTGTGAGATCACACAATAGAATATTACACAGAAATAAATAATGAAATCTTGCTATTTGTGATGCAGATAGACCTAGAGGATATGCTAAGTGAAATAAGCCAGGCAGTGAAAGATAGGTGGTTTCATTTATGGAGAATAAAAAAATAAAACAAAAACAGATTCAAACAAATCAAAGGGATGGTTTCTAGAAGGGAAGTGGTGAAGAGTTGGGTGAAAAACATGAAGGAATGTAGTCACTAGTATTGTGATAAGTTCACATGGTGACAGATGAATTTCTGGAATTAGTGGAGTGATAATGTAAGGTAGAAAAATGTCAAGTCACTATATTGTGTGCTTGAAACTAAAATAACTATTATACACCAATTATACTTAGATGAAAAAATTTAAAAAATAAAATTAACTGACTATAATCATGTTAAAACCTGTGATTACATTAATACAAGTTAAAAATACTCATTGATTTAAGTTCTGATTGGAAGCTCTGTGTTCCTGTGTGAAACAGGTTGACTTGTAGTTGTGAAATGTGGGATGACTTCGTAGTCTTCTTAGAGGATCCCTAAATGTCAGTATCTTTGTGTCTTTTCTCTTGAGACGGTCAGTTTCGCTAAAGGAGAGTCTTTTATTTATTCTTTTATAAGATTTTATTTATTTTTTAGAGAGGGAAGGGGGGGGGGAGAGAGAGAGAGAGAGGGAGAGGAAGAGAGAGAGAGGGAGGGAGAGAAACATCAATGTGCGGTTGCTGGGGGTCATGGCCTGCAACCCAGGCATGTACCCTGACTGGGAATCGAACCTGCAACACTTTGGTTCGCAGCCCATGCTCAATCCATTGAGCTATACCAGTCAGGGCTGTCTTTTACTTTTTTATATTTGTTTGCCAGCATTCTGTTAGCTGATCAGGGTAATAAGAAGGTTGGGTTCTCACCATTCAATATGCATTTTCTCATCTCATTCAGTGTTTAGACTCAGTCCTTCCTGCCTTTATTAGTAGTGATTTTCAATCAAATTTTCCTCTACCGAGATAAAAGAGGTGCAATTTTCTGACCACATGGAGATAGTAAGAATATATGATATTCTCTGTCACTCCATAAGTAAACTTTAAACTTTTTCATATTTACATCCTCATGCCCATTTTAGGATGTTATACATAAGATGGGTCTAGTGTGGAGCCTTTTCATGGTTCTGGGCTTTATTACACTGTACCACCATCTCACTTCACTCTAGTTCTTTTCCATCCTCTCAAAGTATAGTACTAGTTTTAGTCTGCCATTGGCTTAATGCTTTATTCTTTTTGCTTTTTGGGTTTATGTATTTCTGATGACCCCTTGTCCACCTAATAAGGGATTTCAGGGGAAAGAATTAATGCAGCCATTTATCTGAAACTTCAGATTTCGATTTTCAAATTTAGGAAAAATTTTTCTCCAGTGATTTGGTAACGTGAGGTCAGACTTCCACACTGAAGAGACTATCTAAATTTTAAAAGAATTCTGTTGTGATATATTAAAGAGAATTCTAAAAACATGGGAAATAGATGCCAAAAAATTTATTCAAAGTATAGTCAGAGTATTTTTTATTGAAAAATAATTTGGCGACTATGAGATGTAAGAGATGTTTATTATACATTTGTTTTATGGAAATATGATTGGAAAAGTTAAATACAAACAAATGTATAATGGATTTTATAACAAAGGAAATGTGTTTTGGGATACCAAGAATATTGATCTTAATGGACCAGTTATAGATAATTTTGTTCTGAATTATCAAAGATATATCTTCATTGCCTTAAAATTAATCACTTATGCCCTTTCTATGATTTCTTGCAACTGTAGTTTTGATATCTGAAGGATCTTTTAAAGTTCATTTCTCATAAATTCCTTTTTTAAAAGATGTTATTTATTTATTTTTAGAAAAGGGAAGGAAGGGAGAAAGAGAGGGAGATGAACATCAATGTGTGGTTGCTCCTTGCTCAACCCCACTGGGGACCTGGCCCACAACCCAGGCATGAGCCCTGATTGGGAATTGAACCAACAACCTTTGGTTTGCAGTCTGGCACTCAATCCACTGAGCTACACCAGCCAAGGCTTTGTAAATTCTTGGAATTTATGTACTGCTTTTATTTGTACTCATTAAAAAGTGGGCTAAGGTAACAAAATATGTATGTAAGATATATGTCAATATGTTTATATAAATAATATACATAATAAAATTAGCACATATAAAATAATAGATATATAATTTATTATTTGGTTATAGAAATTTTATCCTAAGTTAATGGCACAGATTAGAAAACATTGGTTAGAAATTTTAAGAACATTTACATAAAATGGTTGATTGGTATTCCTGGACTTTTATTTATATTTAGTATAAATGGAAATAATCATTATTAGGTTAATTTTCTTGAATTCTTAGAGTGCTACAAGTTTAGTATATCACTTGATTTTTAATCAGATATACATAGGGTGTAAATACATGTAAGCATATGCTTGAAGAAGTTAAAAAATGGAACAAATTTGTTTTTCTGACCACGTTCCTTGTAAATGTTGATCTGAACAAAGTTGGTAGAATTTAAACTACTCTGCTTCGAAAAATTAATCTGATTTATAGATTGTATTTACAGAATGTATTCATTCCTGTAGTGATTTACTGTTAAGCTTTAAAAATACTTCTGAAAGGAACATCATCCTGATGAATTATTTAATGCAATTTTATTTCCTTAGATGTTTTTATACTATGTTTATTTTAACATTAAGGTTAATGTGCAATTAATTAGCAAATTATCAATACAAATTAGCCCTCTAAGTCTGCTGCTGGTTGTAATAAGGATTTTCACTAGTTTGTTCACACATTATTCACCTAATCCATATGACTCCCAGTATGTAGTCGTACTCCTGCTGCTTGCAGTTGGGTATGACAATAAGTATTAAAGACAACTGATTCTTGCATTAGAATGAAGTTCTAGCCAATCCAGTTTTAAATCTAATGTGAAAACACCCAAGTGTACATAGGAGTTGGCCACTTTTCATTGTCCAGTGTTTTACTTGGAGAAATAAATCTTCAGTGGAAGAATGCAGAGTCTTTGTGGCCTGGCTTGATTTATAAATGTGAATTCTGCCAAATTCCATTTAGAGCTAGCCTATAAGTTGTAGACTAATTTCAGTTATTTAACTTTTTAGAGCTAGGAATTTTATTCATTAAAGTAAAATTTTCAGGGTGCTTTAGCTGAGAAACAAATCTTGATTAATTTGTTATGTGCTGCAAATATCTACAAGTGCTTCTCCATGAAGTTTCTCTGGCTACTAAGATAGAAAACAGCTTTAGCCTATGAGTTACAAGAGCAAAATCACAGGAAATCAGACATACTTTCAAATTATGGCATGATCACTGGAAAGAATAACAACTCATTTAAAGAAATCTGCATAAGACATTTTATAGGTAACTATTGGGCATGATTAATGAACATGTGAGTTTGATCTTTTCTAAGTACTGTTAGCTGTATATACTAAAGGCGGTGTTATAAGTACCTTTTTAAAAAATAACTTTTAGGATATAAATCACCACATCTAGAAGTTCCCAAATTCCTAGTAGGGTGAATCTGATAACTTGTGCTCTTTTACATGTCATTGTGAAGTTTCCTTAATAGGAGACAGTTTGTAGATTTTCTGGCAAGAGTATTTGTCAGCTTGTTCCCAAATGACTAATGACACATTGTACTTTACACCACAGTTACCTTGTTTGCTAGTAGAAACCTTCTGGTATTTGTGCTTTTGGGAGGAGAAAGGAACTGGTAAGGAAATGGGGAGTGGTTATTTTGTGTATATATATAATTTTTCTACATTCTGTTGTATATATGTGTTTGAGGGGAAATTTTGTGATAAATTCAAAGTCAGGTGAGTTTCTTTTGAAGAAATATTTTTAACCTGAATACTAGTAGGTCAACTTTCTTATACAAATCTATAAAGAAAATTTCTCTCATAATGAGCTAAGGTTTTACTTAAGGTAAATGACTTAAATGTGGACACAGCAGTAGAGTACAGTGATTAAGCTGGGGTTCTGAATTTAAATCATGGAAATCTTATTTGGTAGCATTGTGAACTTAGATCAGTTATTTAACCTTTTTCTGTCTGTATTTTCTTGTCTGTAAATAGAGCTAAAAACAGTACTTATTTCACAAAGACGTGAGTGTTTCACAGTACATATATCATAGGAGTTGATAACTGGAATACATTTAGCACCACCAATATTGTATTAACAAATATATAAAGGACCCTGAAACACCAGTATAAAAGAACCTTTGCACCCTGATGTTCATAGCAGCATAATTTACAATAGCTAAGTGCTGGAAGCAACCTAGATGCCCATCAGTAAGTGAATGGATCAAAAAACTATGGTACATTTACACAATGGAATTCTATGCAGCAGAAAGAAGGAAGGCGCTCCTGCCCTTGCAACAGCATGGATGGAGCTGGAAAGCATTATGCTAAGCAAAATAAGCCAGGCAGTGAAAGACAAATACCATATGATCTCACTTTTAACAGGAACCTAAACAACAAAACAAACAAGCAAAATATAGTCAAAGACACTGAAATAGAGGACAGGCTGACAGTGACCAAAGGGGAGAGAAGAGGGAATTTCAGGGGAGAATGGGAAGGGTTTACAGGAACAAATTTAAAGGACACAGGGACAAAAACTTGGGGGGGGGGTTGTAATGGGAGGGAAGTGGGGAGGGATGGGTAGGTGAGCTGGAATGGGAGTAAAAGGCAGAAAACTGTACTTGAACAATGATTGAAATAAAATAAAATAAAATAAAATAAATATATAAATGTTAGCTATTATTATTTACTTAAATAATTTTATAATATAGCCACATGGTTTTTAAAAATAAATCACTAATTTCCTTAATATGTATTAAGTTTTTGGTGTGATTGTTTTTAAGAAAAATCTGTATGTGAAGCAATTTGTGTTCATTTAATCTTTACTGAGTAAGTAGAAATTTGGTAAAAATTTTTAGCTAATCTTGTTACGAATGAATGGATGGGTACTTAGCTCATATGTTAACAAAACAAAGTGTGAATCATCATTTTCCTCCCATCTTTGTTACCTTTGACATTTTATAAGGAATGTTGTTTTGATTTCTTATGGAAAGCAGTGGTAGACCAGAAGGCAAATTACAAGTTTTGAGATCTTAAGAATTGGGTTTGGATCCCAGTTCTGCCTTATCTTTAGTGATTTTATGGTTGTTGAGATCCACGAACTTTGGTTGTACATTTTTTGTGGTGATGAAAATACTCTGTCAAGATTGTTATTGTAAGGATTAAATGACATGATACGTGTAAAAATGCTTTTGCAAATATGGTTTGTCCAGAAGCAGGTCCAAATGTGTTATTAAACAAGATATGGAAATTTAGAAGGCCTTGCTTCTTCATGGGGTACCCTAAATATAGGTGGGGCAAAAGTAGGTCTACAGTTGTGAGTATGCAAAACACAGAGTTTATTCTTACCTTGTTATTTATTAATTATTGTATTATTTTCCATATGATCAACTGTAAGCCTACTTTTGCCCTACCCTAGAGTTTATGAACTTAATCTAGGTGTGGATTTTATGGTATCTTCAAACTATGAATTTAACTTTTGGGGGAAGTATCTGGTTAGCATTTGTATTCACTTATTAACATGGCCATTTTGTTTCCAAGTAAATAAAATGGAAAAAATTAAAATTAGACTAGGAAATAGTTTACATTATTATTGTTCATAATTTTGACTAATGTTACAGATTCTGAAAATGATGCTAAGGGTACATTGTAGTTTGTACAATGTATGAAATAACGAAAGTTTCTTTTTCAATTATTTTTTTCCAAGTTAGTCACACCTTAGGAAGGAAAGACATGCTAAGCCTATTAACTGATTTTATTGCTTCATGTCAGAACTTGTGTGTTCTCATTTTCTTCTTTTTCTCATAAATCAAGGTAGTTTTGTTAAATGTGAAAATTGTGGATAGTGACAGACTTACATAGCATTTCTCTGAATCAGGTACTGTTTTAAATGCTTAAGTTAACATTTGATCCTCATAACTGTTAAGATGAAGGGGATGGTATTAGTATCTCTGTGTTATTGATGAGGAAACTGAAGCACAGAGGTTAGGTAACTTCCCAAAGTCAAAGCTAATGTATTATAGAGCCAAGATTTGAACTCAGTCTAGCAACAGAGTATTTGTACCTAATCCTGACTATTACCCTACAAATCTGTTTCACATTCTTATTCTTTTAAGATTTTCTTTATTTTTTAGAAAGAGGGGAAGGGAGATTGAAAGAGAGGGAAGAATCATTGATGTGCAGTCGGTGACCCCTCACACATTTACAACCAGGGACCCATTTTCCAACCCAGGCATGTGCCCTGACCAGGAATAGAACCAGCAACCTTTCACTTTGTGAGATGATGTCCACCTCTCTCAGCCACTCCAATAAGGGCCCTTTTTACATTCTTGATTTTAAAGTAAAAGATTGATTGCCAAATATAAAAATATTCTGATACCATATAAATTTAAGCATGAAATCTTTGGAAGCTAAAATAATCTCCATAGGTAATTTTTAATGTTTTGCCTATTTTTTCATGGAATTGTTCTGAAATTAATTCCAATCTTAACTAATACTTGAAGTATTACATCTATGTTGTGTGTCATTGCTTTTATGTTTTCTGTTATTTAGATCAACTTAAGTTATTTATTTGTTTATTTATTTATTTATTTATTTTTAGAGACGGAAGGGAGGGAGATAGAGAGAGAGAGAAAAACATCAATGTGTGGTTGCTGGGGGTTATGGCCTGCAACCCAAGCATGTACCCTGTCTGGGAATCGAACCTGCGATACTTTGGTTCGCAGCCTGTGCTCAATCCACTGAGCTACACCAGCCAGGGCTTTCAACTTAAGTTCTATTTCCTAAATTCTCTCCATGTAAAATCAGGTTTAAATTTTAAATGACTTTTTGTTGAAACATATATGCATTTAGAAGTATAGTTAAAAGTGTGTAGGTTGATGAAGTTTTACAAACTGAAAATCTTGTGCAGCCAGAACTCAAATCAAGAAGTAAAATTGCCAGCATTATTTAGAAGTAACGTTTCATCTGCTGAGCTTAATTATTTAATTTATTAAGCATTGTTTTTCTTGTTACCTGTGACATAATTGTAATAGCTGTTACTAATGTCATTGCTATCATTCAATATCTATGTTAACTTGCATTTATTTTATCACATAATTTTGATTAGTTCATCACAGTTAACAATGTTTTCGAACATTGTACTGAAAACAGTAATTACATAATGTAAAATTTTTTATCTACATTCTCTCCTGTATGCCCTATGACTTCCAGCACTGACCTTTTTAAAAAGGAACTTTTTAATATGATCTCTGTTGTCTTTTACAGGACATCTTCTCTGCATTCATTTTCATCCAAGTCATTCTGGGATTTCTTAGTAGAAGGAAAAAAATCTATTACTGGGCATAGTTCAGGAGATCACGTCAAAAAAGTTTGTTTTAAAGGAATTGAAAATTCCCAGGCTCCAAAAGTTATAAGGTAATAAAATAAACTTACGCATTTTCTACCTTAAAATGTTCTGTGGTGGTTTTATGTTCTGAAATAATCTTTAAATACTTATTAAGCAGATTTTTTTAATCCTTTCTTGAAGATGTTTATTGATTTTTGGGAGGGACAGGGGGAGAGAAACAGCGATGAGACATTGATCAGTTGCCTCCCATATGTGCCCCAAATGGGGTTGGAACCTGTAACCTAGGCATGTGCCCTGACTGGAAATCAGACCCACACCTTTTGGTGTATGAGATGACGCTCCAGCCAACTGAGCCATGCAACCAGGGCAGTGAGGCAGATTTTTACATTTTTTTACATTCAGAATTAATGCGTATTTTTGAAGCTTTATTTTTATATAATTGGCTTATAATAAACTGTATATATTTAAAACATATAGTTTGAAGTTTTGGCATGTGCATATTTAATGGGTATTAAACCATTATCATCAACCACATTCAAGACAGTGAATATAACTATCATTTTCAGAAGTTTCCCCATGCCCTTTGGTAATCCCTTCCTCCCTTTCCCATCCTGCTGCCTGTACAATTACTAATCTGCTTCTGTCAGCATAGACTGTCTTGTGTATTCTAGAGTTTTGTATCGATGGATTCCTTCATTATATACTTTTTTTAAAATCTGTTTTTTTATTCAGCATATATTTTGAGATTTATCCAAATTATTATGTGTATCATTAGTTCATTCCATTTTATTGCTGAATAGTATTTTATTTATGGATATAAAACAGTCTGTTTATCTGCATCTGATGAGGGATGTTTGGGGGTTTCCAGTTTTTGTATAGCTATTTTTGATACTGGTTTTTAAACTCCAGTATATTTTCAAAAGAGGTTTTATATTTTAAGTTTACACATGTAATCTCTTAAATGTTGTTAAGCTTTGGCAGTGAAAATGTTTATATCTAGCTACATTTGAGTGCCACTTGTACATATACACAGGCATATACGTGTGTTTTGTGTCTATTACATATGTAATTATAAACAAATGTTTTAAAATAAACCTGTACTCAGAAAAGTGTAAGACATTGAAGAAAGGAATCAAAGAAGATACTGATAAATGGAAGCGTAGATTGTGCTCATGAATAGGAAGAATTTATGTCATTAAAATGTCCATGCTACCCCAAAGCAATCTATAGAGTCAACACAATTCCTCTTGAAATACCAATGGCTTATCTTGCAAAACAAGAACAAATAATCCAAAAATTTGTATGGAAACACAGAAGACCCTGGAAAAAATTAGAAAAGAAGAACAAAGTGGGAGGTATCACACTACCTGATATTAAACTGTACATTGCTGTAGTAATCAAAAAAGCGAGGTACTGGCATAAAAACAGACACATAGATCAGTGGAACTGACCAGAGAGCCCAGAAATAAACCCCTGCATATATTAATTTGTCAGTTAATTTATGATAAAGGGAGCAAGAACATGCAATGGGGTAAAAGACAGTCTATTCAATAAATAGTGTTGGGAAAGTTGGACAGATACATGCACAAAAATGAAACTAAACCACTTTCTTACACCACATACAAAAATAAACTGAAAATGGATTAAAGACTTAAACCTGAAACCATAAAGCACCTAGAAGAAAATATAGGCATTAAAAATTTCTGACATTTCTTTTAGCAGTATTTTTTCTGACATATCTTCTTAGGCAAGGGAAACAAAAGAAAAAATAAATGGGACTCTATCAGAATAAAAATTTTTGCCCAATAAGGGAAACCATTAATAAAATGAAAAGACAGCATAATGAATGGGAGAAGATATTCACCAGTGAAACATCTGATAAGAGGTTTATATCCAAAATGTATAAAGAACTCAGATAACTTAACACCAGAAAAATAACCCAATTAAAAAGTGGGCAAAGACTGAATAGACACTTCTGCAAAGAACACATACAGATGGCCAATAGACACATGAAAAGATGCTCAACATCATTAATCAGAGAAATGAAAATCAAAGCCACAATGAGATACAACCTCACACCTCTCAGAATGGCTATCATCAATAATTCAGCCAAGAGCAAATGTTGGCAAGTATGTGGAATAAAGGGAACCCTAGTCCACTGTTGATGGGAAAGCAGATTGATGCAGCCACTATGGAAAATAGTATGGAAGTTCTTCAAAAAATAAATGGAATTTTCTAATGATACATCAGTTCTTCTTCTGGGTATATATCTGAAGACACCCCAAACATTAACTGAAAAGAACATATACATGTCTGTGTTCATTGAAGCATTATTTATAATAGCCAAGCTATGAAAGCAACCAAAGTGCAGATCAATAGACGAGTGGATAAAAAAACAGTGGTACATATACACAGTGGAATACTGAGTTATCAAAAGAGTAATACCTTACCTAGAGGGTATTGGGCTAAATCAAATAAGTCAGAGAAAGACAAATAATATTATTTTACTTATATGTGGAACGTATAGAACAAAATAAACGAAGTAGAAACAGACTCATAGATTACAGAGAACAGACTGACAATTGACAGGAGGGGTTTGGGGGGCTGGATGAAAAAGGTGAAGGGTTTAATAAGTACATATTGGTAATTACAGAGTAGTCATGGAGATGTCAATTACAGCATAGGGAATATAGTTTATATCATAATAACTATGTATTGGGTCAGGTGTGTACTTGAAATACCAGGAGGACTACTGGTAAAGACATGATTTTTTAACCAGTTTGCTGTATACCTGGTACTAATACAGAATAATATTGCATGTAAACTATAATTGAAAAAGAAAAGTAGTCATGTACACATCTCTCATTAAGTTTGTCTATTCTAGACAAACTTTTTAATTAGAAAAAAATTTTAAATTGTTTTTTATTATTCTCTGTAATTACCCTATATCTATTATATTTTTATTTTATTTTTAAAGATTTTTATTTATTTTCAGATGGAGGGCAATGGAGGGAGAATGATAGGGAGGGAAACATCAATTAGTTGTGTCTCACATGTCCCCCAGCTGAGGACCTGGTCTGCAACCCAAGCATGTGCCCTGACAGGGAATCAAACCAGTGACCTTTCAGTTCCCAGGCTGGCACTCAACCCACTAAGCCACATCAGCCAGGGCTACATCTATTATATTTTTAAAAACAATATGGTGCATAATCTTTTTTTGAAATAAGAAAAACATAATATCATTGGTTTTGTAAGTTATATGATGATGTCCTGTAGACCAAGAAAAGTAAATTCTTTATTTTCCTACCATGAGACACTATTTGCCTCTATCTGTATTCCTCTTACCCTTTTTGTTTTGCAGAAGAGTTACCCTTCCAATCCAAGGCTAGTATTTTTACCTTTGCTTGTGTCTTAACTCTGTTATACTTCAGAAGCCTTAAACTATAAACTATCCCTCTCTTTTCTTACAACCTTTTCCTTTTAAGTAGATTCTTCCCATCTGGTTTTCAACATGCTCAGGTCTGTCATGTGGTCTGGGTAAGATAATCAGTCCCTTACTCAGCCCCGTACTCTGTTCTGGCAGTTGTCCTGTCATTACCAATCTTATACTCCCTTCACAGCCAGATTCCTCAAAGAGCTGTCAGCTCTCACTCAGTTCATAATATATTCTGCCTTCCAGTCCCATTGCTCACTGAAACAGGCTAAGTTTATCAGTGCTCTCCATATTGCCAACACTTTTTATACGGACTCATTGTACTTGAAGTTCAGTTACAGGTCATCTCATTTAACTTTTTTTTCCCTACTCTATTTCATAAGCTTCTATGTTCAGTTATCAGCTACACACTATAGACTCAGAATTTATATTGCCTACCCACAACTATCATCTGAGCTTTGGACTTCGTTATCCAACTACCTTCTTGATATCCTATTCTGTTTGGATGTTCAGAAATACCTTGAATTTTATGTCAAAATCCAAACTTAATGTTTTCCTCATACCTCCCTCTTAAAACCAAAATCAAACAAACATGATGAAACATTGAACAGCCCATTCTTCCTTGATAAATGGCATTTGCAAGTCTTTAAATATCCATCTTTCTCACCGATGTCCAGTCTGTCTTCAAGACATGGTGGTCTTATCTCTTCAGTATTTCTCAAATCCACATACTGAACTTTACCTCCACTGCTGTCATCCTCATTCAGACTATTGTCATCATTCACCTGGTCACCTGAGTAAGCGTCCCAACTGGTCTTGCCATTGCATTCCTTTCCTTCAATATACTGAGCCAATGTGTTCTCTTTAAAATGTAGATTTTACTGCTCTTAGGATAAAAGCTGTAATTCTTATATGGTCTTCAAGGCCTCTGCCATCCTCTTTAGCTTTATCTTTTAACAATCTCTGTACTCTAGCCATCTTGGCCTTCTCTTGGTTTCTCAAGTGCCATTTACTTCTTTCCACCTACCTACCCTTTGACTAGAGTTGACTGTGAGTTTTTCAGCCTCTATTCAGTCATATTCTTTGGAGTTGTCTGGCTTCCTTTTTTGAGTTAGTTTCTTGTTACATATGTTCTCAGTGCACTTTTCACTCTTCACGCTTTTCGTAGTTATACTTTTTGTTAGTGGGATTCTTTGATGTTTTCTGCTACAGGTATTTTAATGTCTGTATATTCAACTACATAGTTCAATGGGAGCAGGGAAGATTGCTCTCTTTGCGCACCACCAATGCTTAGAATGTTTTCGTGCATGTAGCAGGTGTTCAGTGAGCATTTGGTGAATGATGGGATGAATAAATGAAATAAAATTGCAGCTCTGTTTCAAGTAACATTTGTTTCTAATGTAGCAAGTTATATTGTATTTCTTAGATGTGTAAATTTTAAAGTATGAAGTATTAAGTTTCTGTAATTTTTTAATATTTTAAATATTAAAACTAATTTCTTTGGATAAATATTTTTGTCATAGACCTCTTAAAATATTAAGGACCTGTGGTTTCATAGTTGATCACTAGAGTGTGCTATAACATCAGGGCTCTTAATTGTGGAAAGTGGTGGATGCTGTTACACTACTTTGGAAATTTTAAAGGAGTATATAATAGTATCAGGCCATGCATAAATGAGTGTTTGATAAGTGGAAGTTGATGTTTCACATAGCTCTGTATTATTATCTGATCACTGAGAAAGAAAATAGCTTGAGGGTTTTTTTTTATTTTATCATAGAAAATATGTAATCATAACTGAGTTTTAAAAGGAAATAATAAACCATAACATACATAGTAAATTATTAAGTAATTCATTAACTTATGGGACACCTGATATATGTACAACATTCTGGCCTCTTGAGTGTATATAAAAGTATGATACAGAGGCCCATTCTTAAATGTGTTTGAAATATAGTTGGTAAGTCTCCTTATGCACACACGGAAGTTATATGACAGAGTGAGAATGAAATTGCAGTTCAATTTCACCTAATTCATGTCCTGGTTCCAGCCCATTCTCTCAATATTTATCATCTTAGTTATAACAGTCACTTCTATTCCAATGTCAATGTGAATGTGGTAGGTGTATGCAAAAAACTAAAATTAGCTGTAGACGTCTACAATAATACCTTCTAAAAATTTCTTGAACAGTCAAAAGAAAAACAGAAATTACTGTACAATTTAACAGTATTAAAGAAGTCACAGAGCAACATCTGATTAAGTGCCAGATGAGTGGTTCAGATGAGGAAAAAGTGGCTGGGCTAGAATTGTAAGGGAAAACTTCATTGAAGAAGGACTTGAGTATAGTTCATAAACATTTTTTGTACTCAGTCCCAAATATCTGATCATTATCTTTATGGCCATATAAATAATACTAGAAAAAACTAATGATATATTTTATTGCCACAAGTTTTTGAAAATAGGATGGGATTTTTAAAAGAGAAGAAAGGGCAGTATAAACAGAGGAAATAGTGGGAATTAAAGCAAGAAGAGAGAGGAATGCTTATGGTCCTTTAGGGAATGGAGAGGCGGGCAGTACAGAGATTAGGGAGCTCATCTCAGGAAATTCCACAATTTCCTATGTAATTTTCCACAATTAAAGACTAGGAAAATCTAAGAATTGAAGTATTATTTGGGGGTGTTAAAATGTAGAAAAGAGGGATTTATGCATTTTCTCTTTATTTGTTACTTATGTGTTTTTTTCATTTTAAAATGTTTTCTTTCATTTTCCTTTCACTAAATACCTCCTTATGTAATTTTGAGCACAAAATGTGATCTTATGTTTCTAATTAGTAAGAAAAACTACTTGTGAGACAAAAATTGTTATATCAACTCTAATCTTACACAGAAATCTTTGTAGTTAAGCCAGTATAAAATTCTTTTTGAAAAAGTAAGCTATATGAACAAAAAGTAATTTGGTTGTTTTCTTAAAGTCTAAATTCAGCAAAATTAATGCTCTTCAGTTTGAACAGCAATATTTGAAAGAAGATTTTTCTGTAATATTTATGTTTTTATTTTTTAGAAGGCTAAATTTTATACAAATCATCTATTGGGATACCTATTTCTGTGTTGCACATACTGTAAGCTTAATAGTGCTATATTTATTATCTAAAAGCTTAGAATATTTTTTATATTTGCTTAATCATAACTCTATTTTAGTTAATAATTTTTACTTCGTTCTAAGATGAAATTCTGACAGACTTTAAGTTGTTTTGATAAATTTATAATCAATGAGGTTATCCATGGAAATATCATTATTAGATTATAATTTTCTACTGCAATTATAATTTTATGAAACAGATTTAAGTTGCAGTCTAATGGTTATAAAAGGCCTCTGTGAACCTTTGTGAACCTCAATTTCCTCATGTATGAAATACAGTAATGCCTATCTTATAGGTTTATTATAAGGCCTAATGTATATGAAAGTACTTTATAAATTATAAAATATTTCATAAGTAAGTTATACTTAAGCTCTGATTGCTTAACTTTGATTTAGCAAGGCCTATATAAGAAAGATACTTTAGTCTTAATATCAAATTCTGTTAGCCAGTGACATACCATTTTCTAACACAGAGCTTGTAGCTGCTACTTCTTAACAATTAAATAATAATTGGTTCTGCATTTTTAATTTCTTAGACACACTTTAGCTAATCTCTGGACATCAGGATGATTTTTGAGCACCACTTAAGTCATTATATGTTTGTTCTAAATTAAGCCTATAATCTTCACCTTAGACTTACTTTAGGTCCTTTCAAGGAACTTAAGGGAGTTTGCATTCGGTCTTTCTCTAATGTAGTTAGTTATCCATTCCATCAGAATGTAGATTTTTTCCATTTATTTTATAGCTGTTTTAATCTAGATTTTCATCATCTGATACATTTATCCCAACAGTTCACTAGTTCATCTTTTTGGCTTCATTTTTCTCCTAGTTATCTTTTATTTCATCCTAGAGACTAATTTTTGAATGTCATAGGTCAGGTATCCAGTAAGTTTCCAGTCATAGAACTTCATTAAAACTAAGAACCCTGTAACTTTACCTATTTTCATTTCAGTTTGTACTTCATTACCTACATTACTGGTAAGAAAAAGTTACCAGTAATTAAAAGAATAGGGACATTTTCTAAAAAAGAAAATGACAACAACAAAAACTCTGCTTTTATTTTTATCATGTTCTTAAAATCTTTTGGCTTCCTGCTTGGGTTGCTTTGTTTCACGTGTTCTGCTAGACACTGAGATACATAGATGAATGAAACACAGTCCTATACATTGAGAAACCAGTTTAGTAGTTAAAACAGACATGTAAACAAGCATAACACAGCGTGTGAAAGCTCTATAATACTAATTGTGTTGTAGTACCAGAGAGAAGGTGATATTTGAACCAATCCTTAAAGCCTGACAAGACATTTGTAGTGCAGTGTGTTCTAGACTAAGGGGAATACTAGAAATAAAGATAACTTTGTGATAATGGAGAAAACATTGAACTCTGAGTGAAAAAGGTCTGGATTTGAGTTCTCTCTCTGCCACGTACCCAGTTTGTGAATCAGGCATATTGTATAATATTCTGAGTCTTAGTTTCCCAGTCAGTATAAGGGAAAAAATACATGTTCTCTTTCACAAAGTATTGCAAAGATTAAGTGAGATAAGTCTAAACATTTTAGCTTTCACTGCATTTGTATTCTGGCCCTTCTGTTTCATTTTGACTTTATTTATTTCCCTTTTAATCTCTTCCACATTCTTCTGTTTATTGATGAGAACAGCCTACTTTTACTTAAGCCACCAAAATCTTTTACCAGTGCTTGTATTTGTACAACTAAAACCCTATCTCAATGTCACTTTCCTCAGTATTAATGTCATTTCTTCAGTGATGTCCACAGCATATACCCACTTCCTGTTATGTTTATTTTTTCTGTGAATCTATAGCACTTTGTACATATTGGTATAGATATCAATTACAGTACTCTCATGCTGTTTTATCATTGCTTAAACAGATTTTAAAATCTTCCTCCCAATGTTTTTGAGAGGGAGGATCTGAGTTTTAATTAGCCTGATTTTCAGCACCATACTGCTGCCAGTAACTGCATAAATGAATACGGAAGTCAGTATTTTATACTGTTTGTACACTCTCAGACTTTGTTGTTATAGACCTGTCTAGGCCTATATTTGCTCATTGCTCAAAGAGGGCATTTGATTAATTTTGATAATCTCTAAGTATCTTTCTCACTTTAAAATTCCATAATTTGGCCCATCTCTTTAGTACGTTTGTTAATTTTTTCCTTTATAGGAATGCTTTCTACTGCCCTCATCCTACACCCCCTTTTTAAAATTGTCTTCTGCTTTTGAGGCCCTCCCAAAGGACCAAATCCTTTTGATTTTTATAATCCTTATGGTCAATAGATCTCAGTTTGCTAGATACTGTCTTAAATTCTTTTCTGTTGTATTATTTATGCCATTTTATATCTTGTTTCCTCATCCAGTTTGTGAGTTCTTAGATCATGTCATATAATTCTGCCTTATCCATAATCTCTACCTTATCAAAGAATTGACTATATTTTAGTCACTCACGAAATTTAGACTATGTATCAGTTACTCACAAAATCTGGTTGCAAATTATGTCTCACACACACACACACACACACACACACACACACACACAGAGTCCTCATTTAATGCCATTGATGGGCTCTGTACCTTTAAGAGAAATGAGGTATAATGAAACCAATTTCACCATAGGCTGATTTTAAAAATAAGAGTTAAGTTCCTACAGCATCTCATCAGCGTTATAATTAAACAACATTGAATAAAATGATATTATTCTAGGCCTTGCTATATTTTGAAACAGTGCTAATTTGTCACTTTTTAGTTATAAAATA
Source organism: Phyllostomus hastatus (assembly GCF_019186645.2). NCBI lineage: Eukaryota > Metazoa > Chordata > Mammalia > Chiroptera > Phyllostomidae > Phyllostomus > Phyllostomus hastatus. The sequence continues at coordinate 36,329,854 of NW_025333872.1, read as the reverse complement.
CCAATGTTAAACATCTTCACAAAGTTGTCTTTATTTCTTAATGTATGTCTGATTACAAGAAATGGCTATATGAATATTATTTTTAAAAATAGGCCATTTCTTGCAACATCTTCCCTTATGGTATTTTATATACAAAATTGTTTAAGTACCTATAGATTTTTTCTTTGCTTGTAATTTTAAAGATAAGTCTGACTGCATACATTAATTTGTCCCTGAGTCAGGGAATTACAATTCTTTCTTTGTATTTCTACAAAAAGCAATTTTACTAATGTTTCTAGAAGCTTTAATTTTCAGTTTGGCATTTGTTTTGCAGATGCTCTACTCATGGTACCCCAGGACCTGAAGGCAGCCACGTTTCAGATGCCCCACTTCTAGACAGCCACAAGTAAGGTTAATTGATTAGCTTTGGGGCCTCCAAAGGTAGGCTATTGCTTAGCACTGAAAGAGAATATGAAGAAATTGGGAGTAGTATGATACTAAATAGAATGTTTTATCTGAAAACTCTCTGCTCCAAAGTTTGAGTTACTTTTGTATAGACTCAGTGTAACAACAATATTGCATCTGCCCCATCTCACTTTCTAGGTGTTTTCTAAAATTTTCTCTATAGCACTGATCCAAGTAAAATGTTCTTTTTTTCTGTTTCTCACTTTATTATTCTGTAAATGGAATGCAAAAGCTTTCAAGTTCCTTATGTTGTAGGTCACTGGGAAAAAATGTAACACATTAAAGAGTATTTTGGAGGAGATAATTGGATGAGAAATTTGGGAAGATGAGTGAAAACTCATTGTGTTATTATTCTCTCAGTCCCTGGTTATCTTCTTCATTGGCTGCTCCTCCTGGGGTAGCCCCAGTCACTTTCGCATCGATTGTAGAAGAGGAACTACAGCAGGAAGCAGCGCTTATCAGGAGTCGAGAAAAACCCTTGGCTTTGATTCAGGTAAAGACTGTGCCTATGCGGGTTTCATTTTGGGAAGACCTACACTATTTTATCCTTACATCTTAAGAAAATTATGTTTGTTTGCTTTGTGTAAGTGCATATATTTATCAGAGTAAAATATATAAGTAAACTGAAATTCAACAATTAAGTATTAATTGATGTATTGAGGATAACTAATTTAGAACTAATAAATTGTGATAAAGCTAATATTTTTAGCACTAGTGATTCTTTAAACTATTTTAAAAGTGACCTGCAGAGAACTTGATATTATCTAGTGTATTACACATTCCCCAGAAGTCCAGTGAGCATTATTAAGAGTTCTTAAAGCAACACATACCAATTCTGGCTTACTTAAAGAAAAAGGGGTTTATTTGAGGATAGTTTGTAGAAAATATTCAGCTTGTAGAATCTATTTATTAGGACTGCCCTGCTGGATTGAGTGCTGGCCTGTGAATCAAAGGGTTGCTGGTTCAATTCCTAGTTGGGGCACATGCCTGGGTTGCGGCTGATCAATGTATCTCTTGCACATCTCCCTCACTTCTTCCCTTCCCCATCTCCAAATAAATAAATAAATAAATAAATGAAATGAAATGAAATGAAATCTTCAAATCTTTAAAAAAAGGAGTTGTTGGTTAAAAAAAAAGATTCCACAGACAAGCAGAAAGACCAGACAGCCAGGCTTGGAAACAAAGACCCATTGTTGCCCTAGAAACCTTACAAGCAAGAGTTTGAAGACCTATACAGTAATAGAAATTAACCTCACAGAATGAAGGTATTGGAATGAATGAATTTCAACTACTATTTGCAGTTTCTTTTTTTCTTCTACTGAAGATTAAAATTCAAGGAGAGGTGGGTATCTGATTATCCTAGTTCAGGCCTCAAGCCTTCTTGCCAAGGGAATAGTAGGATACCTAATTTGATTCCACTATGTTGTATCCATAGAAAGTGGGAGTTCCACAGAAGGAAATTGGAACAGTATTATAATCTTGCTTAGTTAATAATTAAAAGAGTAAAGCAAGTTTTCCTTTTTTTTTTCCCCTTCCCTCTTTTCAGATTGAGGAGCATGCAATACAAGAGTTACTGGTTTTCTATGAGGCATTTGGCAACCCTGATGAGTTTGTCGTTGTTGAGAGGACACCTCAGGGACCACTGGCAGTACCTATGTGGAATAAGCATGGATGCTAGTTTTCTGTGGAATTGAGATGCATTTTTCATAAGTCGTGATTGTAACAAAGAAAAGCTGTGGAAAGGAATTCTTAAAATTTAGTAACATCATTCTAAATAGAATAAGAAAGATCTAATTTCTGTACTTCAGTTTCAGCATATAATATTTGTATGATTAAAAAGAAATTACTTAGAATGGTGATTTTAGTAATTTTATGTAAAAGTGTGTGAGAAGAAAAACTAGATTAAGTTTAAATTAAATCATTTCTTCTGAATAGGTCTGAAAAGAAAATGGGAGCGATTGAAGTGTAAAACGTAAGAGTGGTACATGAAAAACTTGCCATTTGAAAATTTGGGATAAATAATTTAGAAGATTTTTGCCAAATACCTGTTGTCACTTCTTTTTGATATAACATTGATGAGCTTAAAGTAGTAGTATTAGCCATTACTTTGATCCATTAATGGCCAAAGTTTTGTGTTTACTATAGTAGTTATGTTTCATTCTTGTGTCTTTTTTTGATCAAGCTATGAATGTTGTAGTCTATTTAAAGCTTGAACTGCTCAAATACTATATTATTTCAGCTGGGATAGTATATTCTCTATTTTGCATTTAACTGTGGAGTACAGTGCAAAGGAAATATGAACACTTCTGAACATCTCAGTCCAAGATAATAGTTCCTTTATAAGATTTGGAGTCATTATGGGTTGTTTCTTGGTGGGGAAAGACCTTATAAAAGCTTAATTGTGACAGAATCCGTTTTCTAAAGTGTTGAAATTTTCTGAAACAAATGCTTAATTATATAAGAACAAAATCATTTAGAAGGTTGGTTTACAGTTAACAATATTATGTAATCAGAAATTCTCTGAGACTAGATTATATGAGTAGACATAAACATTATGTGTTTTCTTTACAGTATGCTGTTTGGTTTATTTTTGAGTAAATTTTTTTAAATCTGTGCTCCAGTACCTAGACAAATTGAGATAGTCAGTGTTCTAGTTTCTAGGACATCAGCCTAGGGGAATATACAGGAAATTCAGATGATGGGAATATGGTTGAAACTAACTCAATAATCGAGGTTTACCTGAAAGAAGTAAACTTGTAAGCAAATGTGCAATAAAAAATTTTGATCACTGCTGTGTGTTTGATATCTTGTACTTATGGACATCTATTATAGGAGGAATTACTAATTTTATTACTAATTAGTAAAGAAGGATACCTCTTAATTATTAGTAATTAGTAATTAACTAATTATTAAGTGAATGCTGTATCTATTCCTTGACCACTTAAAAGAGGGCAGTTGTCCTAAAAATGCACCTGTGAAAGGTTTTATATTATGTGTCTGAGTAAATTGAGAAGAAATGAATTTTGTTTTATTGGTGTTGCAGTAAAGGGGCCTTCTGAGTAATTTATTTGAAGCCTTGACTCTTACATGTATATTGGCATATCGAATACTTAAAGATGCAATGAAGTGATGATGATTTTTATGGGGTACTTCATGCTGCTTGGGAGCCACACTAAAGGGCCTTTGTTGGATGAGACTGGAAGGAGGGACAAGGGCTGGCCGAATCTGTGGGGCCTTGAGCCTTAACAAACCTTAATCCGAAGTTGTATTTTATGGACTGTTTTATATGGTGAGGTATTCTATTAAATTTCCTTTCAAAAGAGTTAATTTGCTAGTAAAATTAAAGATAAGTACTGCTAGAAACTATTAATTCATAAGCAATTCCATGAAGATAGCAACCTGATGCACTGCCACTACAGAGCCCAGGAAAGTGGTGGTGTTTTCCTCTGTGACATGATTCTGCCTGCAGTTATTACGGTAGTTCACCTTTAATCACATGGCTCTACGAGAGACTTAGTAGAATTGAAGAAAACTAGTAATGGGCAACTTAGAGGGTCAGTGGGATAGAGGAGACAGGTCTTTAAGATTAAGCAAAAACAATCATAGAATTATTTAGCCTGCAATGATAGGTGAGGAATTGAGGGTAGGGCATAGGTGTCAGATTGGAATATGCTTAAAATTTGCAAAACCAAGTCTATCAGTGAGGTAAATTCAAATTTGTTGACAAAATTAAAGATTCAGGACTTTTCTTAAAGTTCTAAAGAGGTGGCTTTTAAAATAAATATTAAGATAATTCTACTTTTGCCCTGGCTGGCATAGCTCAGTGGATTGAGCTCGGGCTGTGAACCAAAGCATCGCAGGTTCGATTCCCAGTCAGGGCACATGCCTGGGTTGCAGACCACGGCACCCAGCAACCGCACATTGATGTTTCTCTCTCTCCTTCTCCCTCCCTTCCCTCTCTAAAAATAAATAAATAAAATCTTTAAAAAAAAGATAATTCTACTTTTTACATAGAACAATAACAGATACAGTTAGTTGAGCAAGGTGTAGCTGGATAATACTTGGGTTGGTTCTGTAACTCTCGGAGGCTGGGGCAAGTGTGTTTGTTCATGATAAAGGGGTTGATAGCAGTTTCGTAAAATTTTAGATCTGAAGAATTCCTACAGATTATCTTTGTGTATTCCCTTTCATTTTATAAATTGGAGAAAGTGACTAATGAGAATGAGGTCTTCTATCTTTTGTCTGGTTCCCCTATGACTACACCAGAATGCCTCTTAGAAATGCATTACCTGCAGAAATTGAGCCAAGACTGAGAAAATATAATTTTTAAAAAGCTCTTAGTAAAAATAAATGTAAGCTCCAGAAGCTTCCAAAATTGGCAGTATAGAGATGTTTTCAGAAGAAACTACAACAATCTTCCATCAAGGAATTGGGGACAGGTAATTCAAGATACCCAAACAACCTGGTCTTTTTCCTGCACACATGATCGTCAAACTCTGTCTCAGTCCTTACGTATTTCATTTTCATGTACATGTCTACTTGGCTAGCATTTCATTTGTGTCAAAACTGAATTCTTGCCATCCCTAAACTCCGATCTTTTTTATTTATTATTTCTTATTCTGTTATTTTCCCAAATCATTCTGGCTGAACTTTTGGATTCTTTGTCTCTTCCCATTTTGTGTATGGGTGTATGTATATTCTTTGTCTGCAATATCTTAATCTTTTCCATTTCATTCTTATTACTATTATTGTGTTTCATGTCCTTCATTATTTTCAGAAGTTCTCAAATATTTTGGTCTCAGTACCCCTTTATACTGATAAAAATTATTTGGGACCCTAAAGAACTTTTCTTTATATGGATTACATCTATTCATATTTAATGTACTCAAAATTAGAACAAACTTTAAATATTTAATTCATATAAAATCATAAACCATTGTATGCAAACATAAATTATAACAATTTAATGAAAATATAACTATTTTATAAAATATAGCAGGAAGAATGGGATTATTTTATATTTTTATACATAAAAATTACCTCAGGTTTGGGTCTTTACCTCCTGGTTTAATACAGGACTCCTAGATTCTTGTATCTGCCTCTGCATTCATTCTCTTTTGATATCACATGTCTTACAGCATATGAAAACTGGAAAAACTGAGGTTGGAAAAGGCAAATAATGTGTTATGAAAACAGCTTTGATCTCACCAACTTATGAAAGGTTGACTTGGTTGAGAATCATTGCATTAGTCCCTTAACTTCTGATACCCTTTTCTCCAATTCCCTGGTCCAGTCCATTAAGCTCATTACCTCCCAAAACTAATAGCCCCAAAGTATATGGCTTGTCTTTTCCCTGCTCTGAAAACAAATTACTTCTCTACACTTTAAGTTCGTGTATCTTCAGCTTGGCCTTCAAGTGTTTTTTTATTTATTTTTTCATCTGTACATTGTAGTGGTCGAGTTAAACCTGATGACCTCTTTCTCCCAAATAGGCTTCAAGCTTTTCTCATGCAAATATCTACTGTTGTTTTTTTTTCAACATACTGAAATTTTACCTATTCCTGACTAAGGCAACCCAAATTCTATTTCCTTTTTAAAGTTTTTCTTTTGTTTTTCTCATATCCCCTCAAAAATAAAATAAAAGCCGTAGCATACACAGATCGATTGTTATTTCCTTTTAACACTTTATACCTTTTAGAGTCCTTTGTCAAGTTCTGCCATTATTTTTATTTTTCTATTAGTCACTGAATTACTTATATTTTGAAGGTATGGATTAAGCCTTCTTTTCATTCTTGTATGTGTGTATTTAAATTCTTAAAATCTTGAACCATAAAAGAGAAGTACACAAGAAAAAAAAATTCAGCTCAGTGATTTATCAGTAGGTCAATAAGTGGACCATTAACAGCATTGCAAAAAGAGGTGCTTGATTTGATTTACTAATATTTCATTGAGGATTTCTGCTATAATTCGTGAGGGATATTGTTCTGTGGTTTGCTTTCTTTTTCTGGCTTTGAAATCAGTATAATAATGGCCTTTTAGAATTAGTTGAGAAATAATCCCATTTCTACTTTCTAGAAGTGTTTGTAAGTGATATTATTTATTATTTAAGTATTTGATAGTGAAGCCATCTGGGTATTTTTTTTTATTTTGTTATTTTTTTTGTTTTGTTATTTTTTTTATTTTGCAATTACAGCTGACATACAATAGTAGTTTCAGATGTACAACATAGTGATAAGACAATTATATAATTTACAAAGTGACCACTCTGATAAATCTGGTACCCACCTGACACCTGTATGAATTTTTCTTTATGGAAAGATTTTTAATTATTCAGTTTCTGTTTCTTTACATGTTACAGGTCTAGTGAGTTTTCTATGTTCTAAAATATTTTTTTTATATTCTTGAATCAGTTTTAATAATTTGTCTCTAGGAATTTTTCGATTTAATTTAAGTTGTCTAATTTATTGGCATAAAGTTGTTCATAGTATTTTCTAATCCTTTTAATTTCTGTAAGGTTGGTAGTGAGGTTCCCTTTTCACTCTTTATTTTGGTGATTTTTGTTTTCTCTTCTTTTCCCGTGATCTTATCAGTTTTGTTGAGCTATGCACAGAAGCAACTTTGGTGTTACCTTTGATTTTTCCCTGTTTTCCTATTCTTTTTTCATTGGTTTCAACCTTGATCTTCATCTTTATTTTTTTTCTGCTTCCTTTAGCTTTAATTTACTGTTCTTTTTCTAGATATTTTAGCTTAGATTTTTGATTTAAGATCATTTCTTAATGATCTTAAAGTTCATTTCTTAAAGATCATTTCTTAATGATCTCAAAGTTCATTTATCCAATTATAGGTATTTAAAGCTTTAAGTTTACCATTAAGCACTGCTTTGGCTGTATTCCGTAAGCTTCTACATGTTCTATTTTCATTTTCATTCAGTTGAAAATATTTTCTAATTTCTTTCAGATTTCTTCTTTGAATCATGGATTATTTAAAAGTATATCATTTAATTTCAAAATATTTAGCCCCAAATTCTTGTGGTGTTGATTTCTAATTTTGTTAAATTTGTACAATTTATTTTATATTGCTTTAATCCTTTAAAATTCATTGAGATGTGTTTTATCACCTAACCATGGTCTATCCTGCAGAATGTTCCATGTGTTAGTGAGAAAAACATGAATGTATTGATATCAGCCTCTTAAGAAAATAGTAGCTTATAGGACTTTATATACAGATTCCTATATTGAGGATACCAACTTGTTACCTAAGTAAAGGACAAAAATAGATGCTGAAGAACAAAAGAGGTAGGTCTGTGCTGTATATCTTCTACGTGCTCCTCAGATCCATTCTCTGTGCTCCCCACTACTGTCTCATAGTTTGAACTTCAGGATGTAATCAACCAGCTAATTTTTTCTCTGGCTTCTCATTACTTTAGCTGGTTTGGATTACTAGCCTCACACTGGCATATTGACAGAAGGAAAGAGGAAAGAGAAAGCAGCTTTTTTTTTTTCTTTCACCTCTATGGTGTTGTTATGGACTGCCCTCCACTCATAGGAAGGCTATAGCTCCTCTCCACACAGCACTCTCTCCAGATTCTGGTAAATGTTTTCCCTCACCCACATCACATCCAGGAATGGCAAAGGTGCTCCCATTGTTTCTAGCCTAGGTTACTGTAATATACATTACAGTTTTCACAAATCCTACCCACACTTTAAAAAAGAGTCCATTAATGATTTACCCAAGTTGAGAGTACTGTCTTCTGCTGGGACCTGATAACAGAGATGATCTGACTAATGGAGAAAAAGTAGCGGAATGTAGAGATATTTTACCTACAAATTTGGCAGTAAACACAGAGATGCGTGAGACAGAAAAAGGATAGTTAGTTGGGGCACTTCTTTTGTGTTTGAAAAGTGAAGGCTTACGCATTAAGAAAGCAGATAATGAGAAAATGCAAATAGAGCCTAGAGATGCTGGGAATAGAGGGATAATTGCAGAAGTGGGTGAAGATGGAATCAAGAGTACGAAGAAGAACTTGGTAAGGAGGGAAGTGCCATTTCTTCCAAACTTCGGGAAAGACATTGGAGATGTTACAGGTGAGTGGTTCTCAGTTTGGCTCCTAGATAATTGGCAACACCAATGTCACTGAGAACTTGAGAAATGAAAATTATCGGCTCTGCTGCAATTCTATTGAATCTGAAAATTGGAGAGTGGACCCCACAATCTGTTTTTTTAAAACAAGCCCTCCAGATGATTCTGCTGCATGCCTAAGTTAAAAAACACCACAGTACTGAGGACAGATATTTTGAGGTAAAAGAAAAGGGAAGCTATTTTGGTCTTGATAATCTAGGTAGAGTTATTTTTTTTAATATTGTATTTACCTTCTTTTTAATGAATCAAATGTGAATCAGAAAGAATTCTCTTTAATAATAAGTAGTAAATACATTTTTTTCAAGTTCTGTTTTTCATTGTTGTTCCAAGTTGTTTCCATTTTCCCCCCTCTACACCCTTGCTCCACCCATCCTAAACTAGTGCATTGTTGGTGAGAATACAGACTGGTGCAGCCACTGTGGAAAACAATGTGGAATTTCCCCAGAAAACTAAAAATGGAACTTCCCTTTGATCCAGCAATTCCACTGCTGGAATTATATGCTAAGAATCCTGAAACACCAATTCAAAATAACCTATGCACCCCAAAGTTCATAGCAACACAATTTACAATAGCCAAGTGCTGGAAGCAACTTAAGTGCCCATTAGTAAATGAATGGATCAAAAAATGATGGTACATTTACACAGTAGAATACTATACAGCAGAAAGAAAGAAGGAGCTCCTACCCTTTGCAACAGCATGGATGGCTCTGGCAAGCATTATGCTAAGTGAAACAAGCCAAGAGGTGAAAAACAAATACCATATGATCTCACCTATAAGTGGAACCTAATCATAAAACAAGCAAAATATAACCAGAGACATTGAAACAGAGAACAAACTAACAGTAACTAGAGGGGAGGGGGGAAAGGGATAATTGAAAATTGGGGAAGGGTCATCAAGGAACATGTATAAAGGAAACGGTTATTTTCCATACCATAGAAATGGTTGGTAACTGGAAAATAATGTAAAACATACTTGGTATATTAAGTTTAAAAGCCTTACATTAGTGTTTGTTACCAAAACCAGGGGCTTTTCATTAATTGATAGCAAAAGGGGGATATTTATAAATTGCTTAATTTTTAAATCTCAAATATTTAGTAAGGTTTAAAATTTTTTTGAAGCTACATTATGTACCCTAAAATTTGCTGCTTCCAATTAGAACTTGCTGTTAAGAAAATAAAGCTTTTTCATAGATCAATCAGACAGAAAATCAACATGGAAACATTGGCCTTAAAACCCGTTATATCAAAGAAAAAAACCCAAAATACATGTTAGGTCAGATGGAATGAAAAGATTAATATGGGACATTGCATCCAAGAGCAGCAGAACACACATTTAAGTGCACATGGAACAATAGTCTCCAGGACAGATCACATATTAAACCACAAAAGAAGTCCTAATAAATTTATGAATATTGAGACCATTTCATGCATTTTTCCAATCACCATGGTATGAATTAGAAATCAAATACAAGAAAAAAAAACTGGAAAATTCATATATATGGAAAGATGAAATAACATACTATCAAACAACCAATGGGTCAAAGAACTCAGAAGACATTAAAATCTACCTTGAAACGAGAATGGAAATACTAAAATTGATGGAGTGCAGCAAAAGCATTTCTGTGAGGGACAAATGTCTACATCAAAAAATAAGAAATATCTCAATCTAACTTTATAACTCAAAGAAGTAGAAAAAGAACAACAAAGCCTAAAATTAGTAGAAAGAATGAAGTAAACATTAGAAGTAAATAAAAGAGAGATTAAAAATGCAGTATAAAAGGTCAATGAAATTAAGCTGTTTTTTTTTTAAAAAAAAATAGACAAATATTTAGCTAGACTTCCCAAGAAAAAAATACCTCAAAATCAGAAATGAAAGATGTTAAACTGGTAACAGAAGGGCAAAGGATCCTAAGAGACTACTGGGCAATCACATGCCAACAAATTCGATGACCTAGAAATGGATAAATTTCTAGAAATATGCAACTTAATGAAGACTGAATCATAAAGTAGAAAATTTAAAGAGATTGATTATGGGTAAGGAGATTGAATCAGGCTCAGAAATCTTCCAACAAAGAAAAGTCCAAGACCAGAGATGACTTCACTAGTGAACTCTACCAAATATTCAAAGAAGAAATACCTATTCTTCTCAAACTCTTCCAAAAAATAGAAGGGGAAGGAGCACTTCTAACTTATATTATGAGGCCAGCATGACCCTGTTACCATAACCAAACAAGGATACCACAAGAAAAGAAATTTACAGACCAACATCCCTGATAAATATAGGTACAAAAGTCAACAAAATAGCAAACTGAATTCAACAATACATTAAAAAGACCATATTATACCACAATCCAGTGAGATTTATTCTAGGGATGCAAGGATAGTTCAACAGATGCAAATCAGTCAATGTGATATACCACATTAACAAAATGAAGGATAAACACCATGTGATAATTTTAAGAAAAATTATTTGACAAATAAGCATTTGACAAATGCAGAAAAAGCATTTGACAAATTCAACATTTATTTATGATAAAACTTAACAAAGTGGATATAGAGGGAACATACCTGAACGTAATAAAGGCCGCATAGGACAAGCCTGCAGCTAACATCATACTCAGTGATGTGCCTTCCTGTTGCAGGTCACAAAGCATGACCTCACTTTCCCTGTAGTCACTGTGTGTGCACTCCTCCCCCAGTTGGCTGGAATGGGCCAGAACTTACTTACCTTGCAGAAATAAGTTCTGGAGATCTTTGTTACAGCCCAGCGGTAGCTGACAGTATAAATTCTGTGCTTAAAATTTGCCAGGAGGGTAGCAGGAGAAAACTTTGGTTCATCAAGTTGTATACATTAAATATGTACAGCTTTTTTACATGTCAATCATAACTCTGAAGTGGTTTAAAAAATAAACTGAAATGAAAAAGAACAGTTAAAAGCTGAAAGTGACGTCTTGGTAACTTTTTTGGCACAAATCTTAACAGAGTTCGACTTATAAGCTCTCGAAGTATTAGTTTTATAGTAATATAAAAACATTTAAAATTAGCTAATTGTAAGTTCAAAAATATAGTAAGTAGATAGATAGCTTTATAGAAAAGAAGACCAAACATAATTCTTGCTCTGTATATTGATTTAGCTGGTGTTCAATGTTAAAATTTGAGACTGTATAAAACAAGCACCCTTAACTTTGTAAATACATGAAAACTTGAATGATTAAGCCCAGTTTTCTTTCCAAAATAAGCCTCAGTTTTAAAGAATGTGCAAGTATAAAGCTTCTGTCTTCACTCTATGCTGTAACTGTCAGATGTTTTAAGGCAAAATCTGTGGTGGAATGTAACAAACATTTAGATTATTTACATATATTAAATCTTGTTTCATAGCCTTGAAAACAAGTATTTTTTAGACTTGTTAAAAGTAAACTTTTGAACTCTATAATTATGTAATACTGATATGAAGAGACAAGTAAATTGTGTATTCTGATAAATTACCAATGTATACCATATAGTTAGAGCAGTAGATAAACATATTGGAATAAACCCTTTTTAAATAAACATTAATTGCTGGCTCATCCTATATGGAGTGTCAGTCAGTAAAGAATATAAATTCAAAGCAGGAAGTTATCCTATATGGAGTGTCAGTCAGTAAAGAATATAAATTCAAAGCAGGAAGTTAATAAAGTATGTTAATATTTATGAAGGTCTGGGATTGATTTCTATTAAAGTTAAACATTTTTAAAATTGATTTTAATTTCATGTTTCATTTCAGCCTCAGGTTCTTTGGAATCACTATTTTGAGGCTTACATTTTAAGAACTTGTGAATTCTAAAGGTACTCCAGAATTAGAAATCAGCAGTGATTTAGTGGGTTCCTGAGAGCTCACAAATCCAAATTGCCATGATTTAATGTGATGAAAGTCTCCAAGTGAGGCACTACCTTTCAGATTCATAAAAACAGATAGCATATTAGCTTAGAATTTTAAGTTGTGAATCGTATCACAATTGTTTAAGAATTGAAAAGGTGCCCTGACTGGTAGCAAGTCATTTTATCTATCTGAACTCTTGGTTCATACCTATACATTAAGAATAATAATTCTTTTCTAATGAGAATTTTAGAGATTGTTAGTTGAAGTAAGGAGCATAGCTTATTATAAGCATTAGAAAATGCTTATCAAAACAGCATTCGGTGTAGAAGCAGAGAGCACAAATGCAGCCACTGTGCTTCCCCAGGAGAACGGAATGAGCCTAGAAAACTGAGCAGCCTGTCACCAAACACGACTGTGAAGCAACAGGAAAAATGTGAACGGCTTTGGTTCATGATTCTAATTTAATCCTGTGATTAATTGATTCACTATTAAACTGAGTATTTTCACATGTATCTCATTTAATCTTCATAAAAATTACTGAGCTATTTTGTCTGTTTTTACATTTAATTTTACAGATTAGAAAACTGAAGTAATAAAAACATCCCCAATCTCTAAGAACTTATCTGTGGGGCCTGAATTGAAACTGATCTGCCTCAAAGTCCATGCTCTGTTTTTTAAATTGATTTATTCACATAGTTAAAAACTTCAACAATATAAAAAGATGAAAAGTCATACCTCCTACCCCTACCCCTAGTGGATTCTCCTGATTCCACTATAGGTAACCCACACTTTGATTAGATTAGTAGCCTTTTAGTTCTTTTTAAAAATACTTTCTCGCTTCCTAGTATTTATTTTTTTAAAGATTTTATTTATTTATTTTTAAAGAGGGGAGGGAGGGAGAAAGAAACATCAATGTGCAGTTGCTGGGGGCTGTGGCCTGCATGCAACCCAGGCATGTGCCCTGACTGGGAATCGAACCTGCGATGCTTTGGTTCGCAGCCCGCGCTCAATCCACTGAGCTATGCCAGCCAGGGGCCTTTTAGTTTTTTATGCAGATTCCAGCAAATATAAATATGTTCTTTGACATGATATCAAAATTCATAAAAGAAAAAAATCAATAGATTTAAAAACTTAAGAGGATGATAAGCTACAGACTATATCTAGAATATATAAAAATTATAAAAAGAACAATTATAAAATGAACAAAAGATGTAAATTGGTATTTCACCATAGAAGAAGTATGGATAGCAAGTAAGCACATTAAATCATGTTCAACATCATCAACCATTAGAATAATGCTGATTAAAACCACAGTGAAATAATTTACAGCAAATAGAAAAGCTAAAATGAAAAATAGTGATAATACCAAGCATTTGTGAAGAAGGCTATGGTGTAACTGGTTCTCTCATTTGCTAGTGGGAATAATGGTTCAGCCACTCTGGAAAACAGTTTGGCAGTTTCTCATTAAACTAAACATGCATTTGCCATATCACCCAGCAGTTGCACTCTTGGGCATTTATCCTAGAGAAATGAAAATTTAGTTTTACATAAGTTCATAGAAGCTAAGTATAACAGTAAAATACTAGAAGCAACTGAAATCTCCTTTGCCCCAGATGTCCTACATTATGGGTAAATAATTCTGTCTTTGTGCCACAATTTACTCATTTAGCTGGAGGATTGTGTAACTTGTCTCCAAGATGGGACAACAATCCCTCCCATCCTGCTTTCAGCTGGACAAATTGGTACATCCATTCAGAGAGAGGAGTTGAAACAAGGAACAAGCTGGATTGAGTTCAAGGGTCTTATTTAATGAAAAGAAAATCAATCTTGAAAGATTACATACTTACGATTTAATTTACATAAGATTCTGCAAATGGCAAAGTACAGAAATGGAGGACCACACAGAGTCAGGGCGTGGAGGGTGTGTTTGAGAGAAGGTGACACAGACACAAAGAGGCAACATGAAGGCACTAACTTTAGTGGTGGTGGTGAAACAGTTCTGTGCCTCGATTGTAGTGCTTGTTACACACATTTATACAGGGTATAAAACAGCAAAGAACTACACACACACACGTGAATAGAGGTTTAAAAATGGTGAAAACTGAATAAGGTCTGTAGTCTAGTTAACAGTAATATACTAATGTCAATTTCCTGGTTTTGATAGTGTACTATGCCACTATATATTGTCCTATAATTGTGATATACCATTGCTATACTTTTGACATCACCGATTGTGGAAGTTGATTGAAGGCTACCAGGGACTCTGTACCATTTTCACAACTTCTGTGAGTCTCTAATTTAAAAAAAAAAAATGTTTAAAAAGGAAGTGCATGTGGGATGGGTGGGATGATTGGCACAATCCATCGGCTAAGTGAGTAGATAGTGGCACAGACAGAGAACCCAAGCTCTTGGAGCCAGCAAGCAAAAGCCATGATCCAGATGGTCTGCTCGTGTTTGGACGAGACGATGGAGCAGAACCATCAGGGCTCCATTCTGTTAACTCACGCTCAGGATGTAGCAGCCTGCCTTTGAGGGTGAAGAGTACCAGGCAAAGCAACTAACTGGCAAAAATTAAAGAGAAACCTAAGCAAAGACCCAATCCTGAAAAGGAGGCCAAAGTGGAGAAAGGAATGGGTAACCTGGGGATCGGTCAGCAGGGGGAATCTGAGCTTTGGTCCCCTGCTGCCACTGTGGCTCACCACCAGATCCTAGAGTGTGGGGTGCAGAGGCAGGTAAAAGACAGATACTATTGAAAGAGCTCTGAAAGTGGGATGGACCAAGCTCACAGAGGATATATGGGGGTGTTGGGTTAGAGAAAGCAGAGACTGGAACTCAAACAAGGGTTAAAAGACAAAGAGAAAACAGGAGCTTTCCTTTTCTAAGGATCCTAAATTTTACCTCCTTTCCTTTACCATTGCACTCTTTACATGTTTTCAATTATGAAATGACTGCAAAATACTTCTTTTTATAGAATTAAATACTGATTTATAAGAATTATTAAGGTTATACTTAGATGGAATCAAACCACATATGGTAAACAAAGTCTCTATTTCTTTGTGTGTGGGATGGGGGAGGTGATTCTGAATAGCAATGTGCTTTATGGACACGGTCCTTGCTTTCTTCTTTGAACAAGAAAGACAAATTTTTAAAATAATCTCAATGTAATCCCCCACAAAGCTATGTCAATACATTGAAGAATTTGGGTTTAAAAATTTCCCTGACCAGGTAGTTCTCCCATTCGCTTTCCAAGATAGTAAAAAAGCAAGTTACTTTCTTTCACTCCATCCTTGCACCCCAGGGTGCTGAGATTAGGCTATTGAGGGAGTTCTGAGTTCCCATTAATTGTGAATAGCCATGTGAGTCCATGCTGGTCATTATATTCCAAGCTCCTACCTTTCCATCTCATCCTTGAGAAGAATGTTTTGTGTAGAACTCACTCCATGGCCCTGCATTGGTCCTAACTCCAGGCTCTTGATGTCCACGATGGCTGTGACTCATTCTCCCATTTGAATGTTGGAACTGTCAGGTCCTGGCCACATATTTCAACTGCTTTCTTAGGACTTAATTTGATTTCTAGAGATATTCAGAATGCCTGGCTTTACACAGAGCACATTTTAAGAATCAATTTGATAGTCAATTATTATTCCACACAGAGGAGAGGCCTGTTTTCATTGGCTACTGAATAAACAGTGCTTCAAAATCTTGGATTAGTGTGGGATACTATTTAAATGTAGTTAGAATACTTGGAATAACAAAAACAGAACACATTGTGAATAATAGTTTTAGTGATAAATGCACTTGCTCAATTGCCCTTATAACTTTTAAATCTGGCATTTATTTTACACAGACTTTTCCATTAAACATAATTCCAAGTGCTACCACACATCACAATGGCTATATTTTAACAATGACAGTGGTAGCTATAAAGGCCAGGATTTCAAGTAGCAGAAGTTTTATGCACTAATTTAACGGGCACTAAATTCAGATGATTCTGAATTTAGTTTCACATTTTGAATGAGTGTGTTGCATGAAAGCAGGAAGTGATGCTTCAGTAGGAAGCCAGGCTGGTAGCCCACAGACTGGGAATGAGTTCAGAGACGCTGAGCCCCAGCTGTTGGGTGACACCGCAGTCACCTTGCTGGCACACCGTGCCCTTCCTGACTACTATTGCAGCCTCCCGATAAGAATCTGATTCACACCTTTCCTATCTCAGTGGGCTGCCATCAAAGTTAGTTTAATACACATACACACAAACACACAAAGCTGTTTGAGCCTCTCTGACATATTCATTTTCTATTCTAAAATAGGTTCTTCTTGTGAAAGTAGGACCTGGACTTCGGGTCCCAAGCCTTCAGGAACAGCTCACAGCCCTCCTCATACAATGTCAATGGGCATGAAGTTTCCCTGATTCCTCTAGAAAGCACAGCCCAGTCTTGACTAGGAGTCCTGGAAACCCTGAGGGGATGGCCAGTATTATAAACTGCTCTCATTGCAACCAAAACTATTTCCTATCACAACACGAGAGATCTGCAGATATTTTTTATTAGAAAAGGAATATGGCTAAGTGTCATGTCTAGTTTTATATTTCATTCTGAGTCTTGGTTTCATGACTCTTATCTACAAAGCATCTGTTACACTTCCAAAAAAGATTTGAGTGACTGAGTATGTATTGCCAAGCTCTGCTAATTGCTGCATGTTTTAATCAAAGAGAAAACATGGATTCTGTGTGCATTCTGATCATCAACAGGGAATTGATCATACTTTGTTCTGAGCGTTGCATAACCAAACAGAGAGTGGACTGGCCTTCCTTAACACACCTTCGAGCAGGTAACTTTTACTTTAGGGTGACTACCACCACCCACCACCTACAGTATGTTTGCCATCAGTAGTCTCATTTGAAGGCTGGAGTCAATGTTGAACATTTGGCTTGATAACTGCAATGTCATCTCTGTCACTGCAGAGGTTGTTAAATTCTGTAGATGACTCTGCAATTGATCTTGTGGTGATTCACGAAGTAGCATGGTAAGTGATCCTAACAGCAATGAGCATTCACCAGTATCTACTGATACACCCTAGGTTGTCAGTAATGGCTTGACTTTGCAGCACACATCCTCCCGGTGGCAAATCCCACATGAAAAAATGCGTGTGAGAATCAGGTGTTTCAGCAGTAGCTGCGATGGATGAAACATGTGTGGAACTCCAAGACAGTTAAGCTCTTAGCTGTGGAAGTGAGGATGGCAGGAGGTTTTCTTGGCCTTAATCAAGACCAGGAGCACTGATGATGTGGCTTAAGAAGATGCTCTGACACCTGAAGTGATGTATGACATGGGACTTTAGAATTTCCCATGAAAAACCACTTTCTTCCCTAGTGGCTTAATGCCAATCCCTAACAATGCCGAGTGGTAACTTTCAGCTACATTAACTGTTGGAGCCCTATAATCTCACAATGTGTGGTGGCCACAGCAGCTTTGGCAAAAGTCCTGGATAGAAAACTCTGGAAACAAGGGACCAAGCTACACGCCTGGTTGGCACTCTCTGATGTGGTATTCAGAAGATGCAATGGCTTGCGTGGAGAACAGCCAAAGACTTTTCCCAGTTCTCACTGAACCATCCTGCCAAGGGCTCCTGGTACTCTGCCTGTCTGCTCACCTTAAGGCAAGGCCATAGAAACCGGTACTTAGATGCTCTTTCTGACCACGTTGCAGAGAATAGGTGACTCAGACAAAACAAGGCTTGTTAACCCTTTCTAGCACTTGTAGACAATTATGAGCCCTGCCATAAATTGGGTAGAATCCTAGACATCTTTCCTGGCCCTCTTGGAATAGCATCTGGTTCTTTGGCCGAATCATCCCAGGCAAGGTGAAGCACTATGGTCAGCAGTAGCATCGTCATGGCATAAAACTGAGACAAATGAGAAGAGCTGAAGACATGTCTTTGTGATGGGGTCATAATCATCAGAGGTGTGAGCAAAACCCCGTTTACCATAAGGATATGAACATCCACATATTGATAGTGCTTTTAAATTGCATTAGGAGTGGATTGAGCACAGGCTGCGAACCAAAGCATCACAGGTTCGATTCCCAGTCAGGGTACATGCCTGGGTCAGGTCCCCAGTGGGGGCCACGTGAGGGGCAACCACACATTGATTCTCTCTCTTTCTTCCTCCCTTACCCTCTCTAAAAATAAATAAATATCCCAGTCAGGGCACATGCCTGGGTTGCAGGCCACGGCCCCCAGCAACTGCACATTGGTGTTTCTCTCTCTCTTTCTCCCTCCCTTCCCTCTCTTAAAATAAACAAATAAAATCTTTTAAAAAAGAAAGTTCCCTTTAAAAAAATAATAAATAAATAAATAAAATCTAAAAACCACTACAAAGTACTTTTTTTAAAAAAAAATTGCATTAGGAAACATCAGAAGGTTTTAAAACTTGATTTAATATTCAAGTATAGAATAGGATAGACTCAATCAGACTATGTAAACTTTCCCATGGGATCTTGAATCTATGCGTTGAATATTTTCTGTTAGGTTTTTAGCTATGCAGGGCATGTCGGCTTATTTACACTCCAGCACAGTGAGTAGCAGGGTAAGCCGGCGGTTCTCTTGGATCTTATAAAGCTGGGATTCTGTGGGAAAATTTATAATATCACATTTTTTGTCTGTTTTCCTAAAGGGTGACTGAGGGAGTTGATGGTTCCTCTGGGCCTTTTGCATGAGTCAGTGAGCTCCGCTGCTTGTGAGCTGTTGGCAGGCACCCTCCCTCCCCTGCCCTGCCAGGGGAAGGTCACCTTTATCATGAATTCCTTCTTCTGTTCTGAAATTTCTTCCCTAAAAGAGTTAGGGAGTGTGTGTATGCAAAAGAAGGTGGAAGAACAGGGGATGTATATGCTTCAAATTCTCTTCCATTTTACAGGGCTGTCACATGCTCTTTCCCGGACTGAAACATTCTGTGAGAAACAGGTTTCCTTGGTGTCTGAAATGACATGACTTGTTTAAACTTAGCACTGGGGAGAGAATGCTGCTTCTAGGTAACACACATGTGAAATGATTCCAAATGTTTTACTGGGTGCCAGCTGTGCAGCCTTCTGGATAAATCATCCCACATCACACACTTGAGAGCATTTAGGACAGATGTATCCGCTGACCACAAAGATCCTTAACTGAATACAAGCAGCCACCACAGGACTACCAGCCCAGAGGGAGCTGCTCGCTCAGCACACCCATTACAGCACTGCCGCCCGCAGCTCCTCATTCCTGCAGCGCAGTGGCGGCTCCATGGGATGCAGACCCACCAACTCTGCCAGGGTGCACTAGTTATTCACTTGCATATATTTTCCTGGGACCTGGTGAATCACCTTTTGTACCATCTTATATTGTGCGACTCATTTCAGGCTGCTTTCTATCCACTCTCAGCTGTGTCATTTACATGAATCACAACACTCACTTCCTAGAAACAACATGCTGCTTCACTAGAGCCTAATGTATAAACAGCCAGAGCCAAACAAAGAGACTGCCTTCCTGTGGGTGAATCTGGGTGAATCTGCCCAGGCTTATTTTAAGACCATCATTTGCATATGGCTTTATGGTGATGACAACATTGGAGTTTGTGATTTTGTTCCCTTGCTTTTATCAGGAGGCAGATGTGTATCAAATGCAGAATGTGAAATCAACATCTGCTTAAAGTTTCAGAACGAATGTGGCAGGTGGTCTCTTCCACTTCCTAGCAGCCCCCTTCCTGTCCCCTCCCTTTCCCTTTCCCTTTTCTCCATGTGCATTTTAGAGAAAAAAAAAATATATATATATATATATTTCTCCTTGCACGTCCTTTCTAATTTATGAAAAAACAATGTTTCCAGAAGAAGCATTATTAGTTTAATCAGAAAAATAAGAGTCTGTCCATTTTACCTATACTTGATAAACCAATTTTCTCCTTGATAAACAAGGAGAGTTGGTGTCTTTCTGAATAATAAAGAAGCTAATAGCAATCACTGTTTCCACCAAAGCACCAGGAAGACAATGCAGAAAGGTCGGGCATCTGGGTTAGGTGCTCAGGGCAGGCTTGGCTGCCTCTGTGGTCCCATTCAACTCCTGAAGGCCCTCACTGGGGCAAATGTTGAATTTTCTTGGCAGAACAAAGGAAATCTTTTTCCAGTTGTTTTACTTAATTGCTTCTTCTTTTTTTCTTTTTTCTTTTTTTTCAGGACACATTTTAAGTTTATCCAATGGTAAGAGTCAGCTTTTCCTGGACTAGGAAATGATTTTGTAAAATAATTTACTGGGTTAGGACATGAAATACCTCACTCTGAGGTGAGCTCAGGATCTTGCTCAAGGTTCAAATGCCTCGAAAGTTTAGGTTCTGAAGAAAATGTGACCGGAAACAGTTGTACCCACACTAGGCAGTAACCCATGTAAACTATGCAAGAGTCCTCACGAACGGCGAAGGTTGCTTCTCACGGACAGCTCCTGACCCAGCCGGCACTGGCTCCCAGCCGCACAGCCACCCCACAGCTGCAGCCCAGAAAACATTAGGCATGGCATGCTTTTGCTATGTGTTTTAAATTAGCTTAGTCAAGCTATAAATATTTTTGGTAATTCTGAAAAATGAAGTATTTCTAAGGCAGAAGACTGGGTTATGCAATACAAATTAACTTCTCATGGAGGTGGGGTCTGGAAAACAAAATGGAAGTGTCTAACAGGGAGATAAATATATATTTACTTATTTATATATGTATTTATGTATATTATTTATAATATATAATATATACTATATAATATATATTTATATATTTATTTTATATTTATTTATTTGAATATACACTATATATTTATATATATAAATTTGCTTGAGGACTTCTCACTTACCTCAGGCATGAGATTCACACTCCTGCCTGTGAATTCCAGTCACCTCCGTTGAAGCAAACACCAGCCCTGCATAAGTGTCCACCCCTCTTGGTGCACACCTCCTCATGTACCACTTCTGAACTGATTGGTTTTACCTTGCTTTCCCTGACTAGAATAATTCCTGTCTTCTGTGCTATGCCTTGTGTCTCCATTTCCCTTGTTAATACTAATGGAGATGCTCTTATCCTAAGAACCTTCTCTGAAGAAATTTAAACGATTTCTAATCACTTATAATCACATCTCCTCTTTTGATTCTATAAGCAACATTGTTTATATGACTATATACAGTGGACTCTGTCATTCACTGGTGATACATTCTGATGGTCCTTGAAACAGGAAAATGCTCCAAATACCATCTGGTATTAGAATGAGGATGTTTGAGAGGGTAGAAATGAAAGGCCATGTACACAGCTTTTTCATCTTTTGATTATCCTTTGTCTCTCTCTCTCCCTTTCTCCTTCTACTGCTTCATAGTATGAAAGAGACAAGGGATACTCAAGGAAATATTAGATGAAGCTGGAGTTCTTCAGCTAGACGGAACCTGGGTTGGAACAACTGGGTTGAGCCAGGTGATGCTGTGATTTTTCAGACTTTGGAACTAGTCTTGAAGTCCTAGCTGGACCTTGGTTAACCAGATTGCCGCTAGGACCCTACTGTCACCCCCTCCCCCATTTCCCAGGTTAGGAAACTAAATGTCAGTGAGGCAGATGACTCTAATAACTATTATAATATACAGAAAATAATGCTGGCACTAGGGCTTGTAAGGAGGATGCAAAAAGGAAAGACTTAAATTTATAAAATTCCACCATATTCCATGTTATCAAAGCTTTATCATCTGATGGTTTATGTCTTGTGCTGTATGGGTACCACCCAGCAGCAGTTACACACCCACGCTCTTCCAGTCCTGATGATTGGAGGAGGCACAGGTGAGGGAATCGAACTGATGAAGTGGGTTTGATATGAAATTCAGATCTAATAACAGGGTGGTGAAATGTAGGGAGCTAGGGCTGATTGGAGGAGGGCTGGGTGGCATGGAAAAGGAAGCCTGGTTTGGGATTCAGGCTTTTCCTTGGAGAGACAAGGTGGGT
The DNA here is from genome assembly GCF_019186645.2 of Phyllostomus hastatus. Lineage (NCBI taxonomy): Eukaryota > Metazoa > Chordata > Mammalia > Chiroptera > Phyllostomidae > Phyllostomus > Phyllostomus hastatus. Next base: position 36,307,426 of record NW_025333872.1, on the reverse strand, counting down.
GAGGCAGTCATTCCACCAAGATGAGGAGTACCTCTGTCTAAGTGCAGTGCCGAAATGTGCAGGGTCTGCATTTACCTGGACTACTAAAACCACTGCAAATTCTTCATGGCCACGCAGAACTCTGAATTTCCAAACCTCAGTCTCAAACCTGTTTCTTAACCTTTTTGCTCAGTCAGTGGCATCTACCATCCACTCAGTTACTCAAAGGAAAGACCTTAGGGAAATTCTCAGGGGTTTTTTTTTTCCCCTTTATTTGCTATTGCCCCAACTGCCCACTTCCAAAATTTTTCCCAAAGACACTTTTTCTCTCTCTATTGCTACCACTTGACTACCCAAACTAGGTTAACTCCATGAGTATTTTAATGGTATAATCATAACTCTTTCTTCTTTGAAAACAAAAATGGGAAACCAACATTGTCAAAGTGTGAGGTTGCAAGCTTTGAGGCTCCAGGCACATCACATTGTCTAGTACTGCCCTCTCCTCCCATACTACACCTTTGCACACTCACCAGTGAACAGCATGCATGTGAGATCTCTCCTTGATAGGAGAGAAAGAAGGCACAAAAGGATGATGTGTAACTTTGGGCAGGGGGCATTTTTTCCACCTGATGCACTAGGATTTATGAATTTATGCCTGTATTTTAGGAGCTTCTAGAGGAGGCTTCTCCTTTCTTTCCCTCTGTTCATTCCAGTCTCCTCTCACTGCAAGTTCTTTGTATAATTCCCTCTTCAACCCTCAGTTAGGATTTCCTCAGTGCACAAATCCTATGGCATCTCTCTTTGCCACAGGGAGATATCCATCTGGGGGTAGCTCTGTCAAGAGAAAAGATTGAATGACTCTACATTTCAGGGAGATTCAGAGTGGAGACAATGTGAGTGTCTGAGACATATTTTTCTTTTTTCTTTCTGGACTATTATAAAATTTTGCTAAGATTTTGTTTATTTCAGCCTATCTGTAACTGTAACTTTTAAAAAAACCTCTAGATAAGAACTTAAAACATATTGAATCTATTTAATTTTAATTCCAACTAATGGACATGAAGCCAGTTTTCAGAAGTGACTCCACCTCAGGTAAAGGAAGTCAAAATGGTAACTGGTCATGCTATTAACTTTCACCAAGAAGATGAGCAATCAAGAATTTTAAAATAATATGACTGTAAATTACCTCATTCTTGAGCATTTAAGGCCTTCAAGATATTTTAAAACAAGTTAAATATAGGAAGTGTTAAACAAAAAAGTAAATTGATGCAAAATTATAAAATTAACCTGGCTTCCACAAAACTGCCCAGAATTCACTTCTTGTTCTTCCATCAATACATTCGTGTTTCAGTACTTTCTGAGCCAAAATAATTTGAAGATAATAGTTTTCTATTTACTTAAGGCTGAATTTAATAATTATATGATTTTGATGTGTACTTTTTTAGAAAAATTATATAAAAGTCTATCACTTTATAGGCAATTATGGTTTTGAGTCACTGTTAATATTTATACACCAAAAGATTCTTATTTTACTTATAAAACTTACTCAGCCTTAAATTCTGTATAGGACACAAAGAAAGAGAGAAAAGTCTACATGATAAAAGCACAAACTCACCCAAACCCAGTCATCTGCAAACCTGTTCAAGGACATCATTTACTATGGAAAGCAACAAAAATTGGTAAATTCAAGCTCCAGACCTAAATCCAATGGCCATCTGAACCAATGTTAGCCTTGCATCTCAAGCAGAATATAACCTAATAAAATTAGTCATGTTTCTTTCCAAACCTGTTCTCTGATCTTTTGATTACAAACATCAAGGCACAATAATAGAGACTCAGCAGTCCCTTCAGGACAGAGGTTCAAAATGTAGATATGAAATTTTGTTCAGGAAAGTTGCAGAGGTACATAATGGATTAAGAATAAGAGACATAAATCCTAATATAATTGGCCTAAGTTTGACAGGAGCGGAAATGGATTAACTGGCTTCCAGAAGTCTTTTGCATATCGGATTTTATCTCAAAACATATGTTTTTATGTGGTGCCATTGCATATGATGCTGTCCTATTGTCAATAGACTATGCAGTTTATTTTTTGAATAGTAGACACATTCATATTGATCTTATCATATAGTTGGCAAAATGTTGCTATCTGTCTATCTGAGTAGCTGGTGAGCTAGGAGATGAGTAGAGTAATTTGAACTTTATAGGATTAACATTCTTGGACTTCTGGTCAAGACGGCAGCATAGGCAGACACACAGCCCCTCTTTGTACAACCACATCAAAATCACAACTAAAATATAGAACAGCCATCACTCAGAACTGTCAGAAATTGAGTTGAATGGAAGTCTGGCAACTACAGAATTAAAGAAACCACATCCATCCAGACTGGTAGGAAGGACACAGATACAGAATGGGCTGGTCCCACATCCACGTATTGTAGATAACAATTTGAGAGGGATACCTCAGGAGTAAGGAGTCCCAGCCTCACACTTGGCCCTTGCTTGAGCCCAGGATTCTAGTGCCAAGAAGATAAGTCCCCACAACTTCTGGTTGCAAAAACCAGGGGGCATTGAGTCAGTGGAAGAAACCACTGAAGCCCCAAGAATTCACTCTAAAGAACTTCCACACAGACTCACCTACTCAGACTCAGTCCCTCTGAGCTTCAGCACTGGTGTAGCAGCTTGAAAGGCACAAGTGGCCATACAGGGAGAAACTGAAATGTCTGGCATCAAGGCAAGCAGAGGCCATTGCCCCTTCTCTAAGCATTTCCCCCACAGAGCTAGTAAGCTGATAATAGCCATCAACCTGGCTAACACTATTTGGCCAGCTTTGGAGATCCCCAGAGACTCTTCCCTACCCAATTTACCAGTTGACCCAAGCAGCTTTTCCATATGAATGGCTGGTCTTAGCTGATGCTTCACAACTTCCTAAATCCTCTTAAATAAGCAACAGCTAGCTTCAGTGAGCCCCAGGTGCAGCATTAGCTTCAGCCAGCCTAGATTCGCAGCTTGGCTTCACCTGAGAATCTCCAAGCCCAGCACAAGTAGCAGCCATCTCAGATGTTTCATAGCTCAGGCAGGGTGGCCCTGGCAAAAACACAGGTGGAGGTTAACCTTGGCTTGCACCACCTAGGAAATCTCTGGGCCAGCGCACCCAGTGGACAGCTATAGACCACCTCGGAGCACCACCACCCTGCCACTGCACAGCTGATCCTCCATGGAGGGTGGAAGTTGGTGGTCACTGGTCAGTGCCAGTCCTTGCAGCTGACTGGCCTGGCCAATCCCCTCCATTGATGTGCCAACAGCAACCAAGTCTCAACTACAAGAGGGGGTGTACTCAGCCCACATGGAATTCAGCCCACCTTGAATACCCAGCTTGGGTGATAGGGGAGGCTGTGCCACTGAACCCTACCGGACACCTACTACATTAGGCCACATTACTAAGGCATAGAGTCAAAGCAGCTCTACCTAATACATAGAAACAAACACAGGGAGACTGCCAAAATGAGGAGACAAAGAAACATGGCCCAAATGAAAGAACAGATCAAAACTCCAGAAAAGAGGTAAATAAAATATAGATAAGTGATCTTTCAGATACAGAGTTCAAACACTGGTTATAAGGATGCTCAAGGAACTTAGTGAGGACCTCAGTAGCACAAAAAAATCCATTCAGACATGAAGGATACACTAATTGAAATAAAGAACAATTTACAGGGAAACAACAGTAGAGTGGATGAAGCCAAGTATCAAGTCAATGTTTGCGTACATAAGGAAGCAAAAAACAATCAATTAGAACAAGAAGAATTAAAAAGAATCCAAAAAAATGAGGATTATATAAGCAGCCTCTGGGACAACTTCAAGACATCCAACATTCACATCATAGGGGTACCAGAAGGAGAAGAGAAAGAGCAAGATATGGGAAATCTGCTTGAAAAAATAGTGAAAGTAAATATCCCCCTGATTTAGTGAAGGAAATGGACATACAAGTCCAGGGAGCACAGAGACTCCCAAACAAGATAAACACAAAGAGGACCACACCAAGACACCTCATAATTAAAATTCCAAAGGTTAAAGATAAAGGGAAACTCTTAAAAGCAAGATAAAAGCAGTTAGTTACCTACAGGGGAATTCCCATAAGACCATCAGCTGATTCCTCAAAAGAAACTTTGCAGGCTACAAAGGACTGGCAGAAATATTCAAAGCCATGAAGAGCAGGGACCTACAGCCAAGATTGCTCGACCCAGAAAATCATCATTTAAAATCAAAGGGCAGATGGAGAGTTTCCCAGAGAAGAAAAAACTAAAAGAGTTCATCTTCACCAAACCATTATAATATGAAGTATTAAAGGTACTTACTTAAGAAAAAGATCGAAATTATGAACAATAAAATGGCAAAAGAATACATATCTATCAACTGAATCTTAAAAACAAACTAAGCAAACAAGAAGAATAGAGACAGAATCATGGATACAGAGAACATTTTGATGGTTGCCAGTGGGAGGGTGGTGGGGGAAAATGGGTGCAGAGATGAGGGGATTAAGAAGTACAAATAGGTAGTTCAGAATAGCCAGGGGGATGTAAAGTACAGCATAGGTAATGGAGTAGCCAAAGAACTTATACACATGACCCATGGTCATGAACAATGGTAGGGGGGATTGCTTGAGGGAGTGGGGGCTGCTGGGTGGGGGGAGTGAAAGGGGGAAAACTGGGGAAACTGTAATAGTGTAATCAATAAAATATAATTAAAAATGATTAGCATTCTTGATCTGGTACTCATTACAGCAATGATTTGTAAGTCAGTCTCTGTATTCTTTAGAACAGCATCAATTATTATTCTAGAGAGTCAGTATTAACATTTGGTCATTTTGTTATTCAGGAAGCATTTATTTAACACTTCCTCTGTGCTAGGTATGTACTGTTCTGGGCATAGAGGATACATAGATGAAACTGTTCTTGCCGTTAAGGAGGTTACAAACGAGACTGATAATACAATGAGAAGTTTCTGTTATGGAGATATATGCAAAATGTGGTCAGAATACAGGAGAAGCCCCTAGTTTCCTGAGTTATTCAGAGAAGATTTCAGACTGGCAAAGATACTTACTGAGAGTGTTCCAGGCATGTAAGTAAAGCAAGAACATTCGAGAGAGAGAGAGAGAGAGAACAGCACATGGATAGGACTGAAAGCATGAGAGACCATGGTGTGCTCTGTACAAATAATTCAATATGGTGAGAGAGTAAAATTAGCCAATGCAAGAGGGAAGGAAAGACAGAAAATGAAAATAAGCAGGTTGTTAGAGTCTAGATCATGAAGGTTCATGCATAAATCAGAGGAGGTTCCATCACCCTTTGGGCAATTGAGAAGCACTAAAGAATTTGGGACCAACATGTATAACAGAAAACCCTCTTTATGAAAAACTGGACAAAATAGATTAAATGTGTGCAGGATGATCTTGAGACACAAAGAACATTCAGGGCTACTGCAGTGTCCAGAAAGTAGTGATAAGTTCCTCTATATGGACCTAGTACCTGAGAAAGGATTTGGGAGGTATTTAGGAGGAAGACTCACAATGGGCTTTCACTGGAATGAGGGCAGAGGAAATGAAGAATGTAATGCGACTCTCAACAATCTGGTCTGGATAACTGATGTCAGTCCTGGACATTAGCAATATAGCAGTAATAGCTTTAGAGGAAATATAAAAAATAGTATGGAGAGGCTTTGAAAATATTACTATGTACATATATAGAAGACATAGATCTGGAATTAAAACAAAAAAAGGTCTGACTGCAGAAAAATTATTAGGGGTTATTTGCATTTTCATGGGGAGCTGATGGTTAAACATGTCCCAGCACATAATAGGTGTGATCCAACCCTGGTCATGGACCCTGGGTATAGTCTACATGCTTGCTCCTAGAGAAGATTTTCTGTCTGGTAAAAGAGATACATGAAAAGATATCACTACTAACCTTCTGCCTTTGGATTATGTTGAGTGAGGAAGTGATGCATAATGGTGAAAGCCAATGAGAAGATCACAGAGTGGAGAGGGGAAAGGAGTTGGGTGCTTTTGACATTAACTACTGCACTAACCCCAAAACTTCAGACTTCCTGTTTTGTGAAGATTTTTATGTCCCTGCTGTTTAAATCACACTTATTTTAGTATTTTGGTACTTAGAGCAGAAATCATCCAAACTAAAAGGCCTCTTTCTGTGAGATAAGATAGAAATAATTAAAAATGGATAGAGAGGCATCTTATTTTGTGGGTAAAAGGGCAGCAGACTGAAGAAGCCTTTATTTTTTCTGTGGTTTAAGAAGCTAGATGATGAAAGTGGAAATTGAATTGAGGATTGATGACAATTATAAAGGGAATAAGAGAGGATCTGTCTAGAGACATGTGAGACTGTCAAACAATATGGTGGGCATAGTTAAGGTAAAAGATCATATCAGACAATGGCACTAGTAATTTGCACAGTTGTATAATTTTTTCTGTGTTGTCTTGGCTGGATAGGAAGGAACTTCAGGTGGGGTAGGAGTGATTAATATACTTGTGGATCAGGAAAGTCAAGGGCCTGAAGAACATAATGAGTGACTGAAGTAGTAGAGTGAGGGGACTCAAAGGACAAGAAGTTATGGTAAAAAAAAAAAACAGGCAATTGGGATCTAAGAGTTCAACAGTGAGAGGAGATCTAGCTGACCACGTGTAGGATGTGAAGAAAGGCCTGTGTCTGGAATGTAGGGAATAAGGGGAAGTAGTATGAGGTGATGATGACGAGGAGGGCACAAGCCAGGTGTAGTAGGGCTTCCACGCGAGGAGCCTAGGTTCTTATCTAAATAGATTAAAAAGCCATTGAAGGGATTTTTAAAAAAGCATTGACATTAAAGAGACTTTAAAAAGTAATGATCTGATATTTGAAAAGACCACTCTGGAGGTAGCATAGGATGGATTATGCAATGGCAAGAAAGGAATCAGATCAACGGTTGGTGGTTGCAATTCAGATGGCCCCTGACTTATGATGGTTCCACTTAAAATTTCTTGACTTTACTATTGTGCAAGGGAAATATGCATTCAGTAGAAATCATGCTTTGAATTTTAAAGTTTGAGCATTTCTCAGTTTAGTGGTATGTGCTATGATACCATCTCATGATGATGGGCAGCATCAGCAAGATGATTTTGCGCAACTATAGTCTAATGTAAGTGTTCTGATCACATTTCAGGTGGGCTAGGGTAAGCTATGATGTTTTGTAGGTTATATTAAATGCATTTTCAACTTACAATATTTTCAATTTATGATGGGTTTTTCATGAAATATCCCCATTGTAAGTTGGGAGCATCTGTAGTTTAGGCAGGAGGTAATGACAGCTTGAGTGCTAGAGGTGACAGTGGAGGGAAACAGAGGAATGAATAACTCCAATACACAATGATGGGGTAGAACCAGCTGGACTTGTTGGCAGATTAGATTGTAGGGTAAGGAAAAGTAAGAAGGCATACGTAATATTTCAATTTTGGTCTTTAGCAAAGTGATAGTGTTTCCATTTACCCTTAAGGGCATACTGGAGAAGAAATCAAATTTAGTGGTGGGCAGATGGGAATAAGAGAGAGTCAGGAATGTTAATTTGATCATGTCACAAGGAGATGTCAAGTGGGCAGCTGAATATTTAAGTCTGGGATTCAGAGAAGAGTCAGAAATAAAGCATAATTTTGGAAATGATGTCTGGGTATTTCCCAACATTCTTTCTTTCCCACAACCACTTTGTGTCACCAACAATATTTGGAGGGAATTGCTTCTTCCTGGTAATCCTTCCTCTTCCAAATCATTGTTATTCATTCAGGTAACTTAGATTTAAGTCACCCTGTACATGGTGTTACCCAATCCAAAGGAGCTGAATCAGAAGTAGTTATGTGAAAAATTTGGACAAATGGGACATGTAGAGTCTTATTTTCTGGGATCTTCTAAGAAAAAAATGTTTCCTGAAAGCACTGAGAAGGCTACTGTAAATCAATTTCTCTCATTTTGGACATCATGACTGGTAGCTCTCAAGTCTGAGATGTGGCTGCCATTTTGTCAACATGAGGGACACTGGCTGAAGGAAGAAGCTAGTAATGTGGAAGGCAGGACAGAGATTTGGAAAGAAACTGGTCCCCTGATGACATCTTTGAGCCCTGAAGACTACCTTGCTTCTGGACTTGTCAGTTATGTAAGCAAGAGAACCCCCTTTATTACTTAAGACAGAGTTTGATTTTTGTTTATTTGAAGTGTGAATCCTAACTGGTAACTCCTGAGTCTCTAGCACCTTACTAGTATTTAATCCTGGGGGAAAATGAAGAGAAGAAAGATTGAATTCTGAGGCATCTAACATTAGAAACTGGACCAAGAAGAGTTGCATATGACAGAGAAAAGAAACTGGCAGTAACACTGAAGGAGAATGAAGAAAGTGTGGAGTCATTGGCTCTCAAAGAGAAAATGCTTGAAGAATGGGGGTGTGGTCACCTCTCTTAAAAGTTCCTGGGAGTTAGGGTAACATGAAGGCAGATACATGATCCTTGGGTAGCATGCAGCTTGTCAGTGACCCCAGCAAGAGCAATCAGTGGAATGTAGGATCGAAGACTGATGAGAGTAGAATGAAGGAGAGAAGGAAGGGTTTAGGGGGTGGAGACAACAAATGGATACACACTTTAAGAAATTTTGCTGTGAAGCAGAGAGCAGTGAGTCAGGAAGAGAGGGTTCTATGGGATTAGAAGAGTTTGTTTTATTTGCTATTGTCACTCGTTTTTTGAACATAAAAACAGGAGCATGTCCATATGATGATAGAACCACCTAGGGAAAAAGAACAAATAGAGGATGCAGGGGAAAAGACACAATGGCAGAAGCGTTGTCTTTGTGAAAGTTCAGAAGAATAAGAGGGAGTACAAGGGCAGGAACATTTCTTTCCTTGTCAAAGGAGACAACAAAGAAGATGAGCACAGATAAAAGTAGATTTGTGGATTTGTGGTAAATGTTGGAGAAGCCCCTGTTCTGTTTGCTGGTCAAGTATGAGTGAGCCCCATCTGCCAAGGTGTGAGGAAAAGGTGAGATAGATTACAAGGTCATTATTTCCCAGCAGGACAGATGTTTTCTGTGTTAGTCTCTTAGCAAATGACTTTTATATTCCTAAAGCTGCAGAACTCTTTTTTTTAAAGGTTTTATTTATTTATTTTTAGAGAGGGAAGGGAGGGAGAAAGAGAGAGAGAAACATCAATGTGCAGTTGCTGGGGGTCATGGCCTGCAACCCAGGCATGTACCCTGACTGGGAATTGAACCTGTGACACTTTGGTTCGCAGCCCGTGCTCAATCCACTGAGCTATACCAGCCAGGGCTAAAGCTGCAGAACTCTTAATAACAAATATTTGTTTATAAATTCTAAAAGGAATGCTTTATAAATTTTTCAGTTTTACTTTGCATAAATGGGTTTAGAGGATGGTGGTAGGAGGTGGCATTTCCTTTACAATTAGTTTAAGATTTATGCAGTTAGGCAACTACATTCTCTTAAAGACCAGTTTTGTAAAAGGGAAATGTAAAACTTTCCATCTAAAATATTTATTAACCAATAATATTAATAATTTTCTTTTCAGCAAGGAGTACCTGTTTGCCAGTCAAGTTTGCTCACATCTGTGTTTTTTCTTGACACAGCCCTAGCCTTTTTTCCTTCTTTAAATTTCCCCCTTTCTTTGGTATTATGAAAAGTTGGAAAAATAATTTATAACTGAGCCAAAGCTATAACTAAAATATATATTCTTAATGGTCTAGATGAAAAATAAAATAATCATATTATATTTCTCTGGACAGTTTAATAATAAGCGTCAAGTTGAGAAAGGGCTTGATGTTTCAAGATGATTAGCTGTGACTTTAAGTTATAAGTTAGTGGGATGTTATTATTACATTTAATTATAGATTTAGCTAACAAAACCATTTAAGTTAATTAGACTATTATAAAGACCATGTGGAGGAGAAAAGAGGGTGAGTTATTGTTTTGTGATCCCTCTGCTGGGTTTTAAGAAGTGTAAAATAACTTATTTTGCATAAATCCCCTTAAGGGACTTGAAACACAACTTCTCTTGTATGCAACCTCTCTAGCTGCACATTTCTGAAGACCTAGCACATCCATCATATCCATCTGCTGTGTGGGTTACAAGTCCTGGTGAGACATGGCTGAGAACAAGGGCAGTTTCATTCAGGCACAGTCAAACCCAGGCCCATCTTGTTGTCCATGAACAAAAGAACTCGGGGTGAAGATGGCAATACAAGCCTTCTTAGTTATATTGTTCAAAGTACATGGCCCATGGCCCAAGAGAGAGTATACCCACATGTTCAAAAACCAGTCCCTGGGCCAGTTACAGGCTCTTTGAAAGGGCACTAGTCGAAACCACCTTTAAATATTTTGTTACAATAGAGTATTTTAAACATGGTTTCTGTAGAAATCAATTTATAACTATTTGAATTTAAAACTATTGATATAAATACAGGTATATCTACATGCTTTAACTTAGATATATTAGTGTGTATGTTGTGTGTGTGTTTTAAGAAAATCCCTTGAATGAAGGGACTTTTGTGAATGGTAGAAGAAATGACAACTGAGAGTCCAATAGCTATGATCACATTTTTAAAGTTGCTTTCAAAAGTGGTTCTCTTATCTCATTGAGTGGGTCAGAGCTTCAGGTCATGAGTATGATGGTATTTCTTAAAGAGTGGAGCTCCCTGAATGATCCTTACTCTGTAAATGTCAGATGTGGGTTTGTTGGGATGGAAGTGTTATTGGAATTGTCAGTAAAAAATCTGATGTGCATTTAGGCCACAGCCAGGAGAGTGAAATTTAGGATCAGTTATCAGCCTGTCAATTTAGCTGATTGATAATTAGCATACTTATTGTTTTTATTTTTTTCAATTTAATTTTATTTTTTAAAATATATTTTATTGATTGTGCTATTACAGTTGTCCAATTTTCCCCCCTTTATTCCTCTCCACCCTGCATACCCTTCCCACCCACATCCCCCCACTTTAGCTCATATCCATTGGTCACTCTTTGGCTTCTCCATTTCCTATACTATTTTTAACCTCCTCCTGTCTATTTTTTACCTATGATTTAAGCTACTTATTCTCTGTACCTTTTCCCCCTCTCTCCCCCTCCCACTCCCTTGTTGCTAACCCTCCATGTGATCTCCATTTCTGTGATTCTGTTACTGTTCTGGTTATTTGCTTAGTTTGTTTTTGTTTTTGTTTTGTTTTGTTTTAGATCCAGTTGTTAATAGCTGTGAGTTTGTTGTCATTTTACTGTTCATATTTTTTGTCTTCCTTTTCTTAGATAGGTCCCTTTAACATTTCATATAATAAGAGCTGGGTGATGATGAACTCCTTTAACTTGACCTTATCTGGGAAGCACTTTACCTGCCCTTCCATTCTAAATGGTAGTTTTGCTGGATAGACTAATCTTGGACGTAGGTCCTTGCCTTTCATGCCTTTGAATACTTCTTTCCAGCCCCTTCTTACCTGCAAGGTTTCTTTTGAGAAGTCAGCTGATAGTCCTCTGGGAAATCCTTTGTAGGCAATGGTCTCCTTTCCTCTTGCTACTTTTAAGAATCTCTTTTTTAGCCTTACCTTTAATCTTGGCTAATGTAATTATGATGTGCCTTGGTCTGTTCCTCCTTGGGTCCAACTTCTTTGGGACTCTGAGCTTCCTGAACTTCCTGAAAGTCTATTTCCTTTGGCAGACTGGAAAAGTTCTCCTTCATTATTTTTTCAAATAAGTTTTCAACTTCTTGCTCTTCCTCTTCTCCTTCTGGCACCCCTATGATTCAGATATTGGAATGTTTCAAGTTGTCCTGGAGGTTCCTAAGTCTCTTCTCATTTTTTTGAATTCTTGCTTCTTCATTCTGTTCTGGTTGAATGTTTCTTTCTTCGATCTTCTCCAAACCCTTGATCTGAGTTCCAGTTTCCCTTCACTGTTGGTTCCCTATACATTTTCCTTTATTTCACTTTTCATAGCCTTCACTTTTTCCTTTATTTTGCAACCATATTCAACCAATTCTGTGAGCAATTCTGATTACCAGTGTTTTGAACTGTGCATCTGATAGGCTGGCTATCTCTTCATCACTTAGTTGTATTTTTTCTGGAGCTTTGATCTGTTCTTACATTTGGGCCTTTTTTATTTTTTTTGTCTCAGCACGCTTGTTATGTTGTAAGAGGCCGGGCCTTAGGTGTTCACCAGGGTGGGGCAACCCACATCGCTGCATTGTGGCACTGTATGTGGGGGAGGGGTCTGAGAGGGAACAGTGTTGCTTGTTCCACTCTCTGCCATTTTTCAGTCACTTCCCCTGCTACCCACAAGCAAAGTGGGCTCTTCTGGTGCTAATTCCCAGGTTGGTGGGCTTGTGTACATTCTAGAATCCTGTGGGTCTCTCCAACAAACTCTCCTGTGAGGCTGGGAATTTGTCTCACTGCCTCAACCCCTACAGGTGTTTTCAGTCAGATGTTTTGAGGCTTTATTCCCTGCTGCTGGAATGCTGGGTTACACAGTCTCTCTTGCTCCCTGGTTGTTCCTCCTGGTTTATCTGCATGAGAATGTGGGACCATGCGGTCCTCTAGCCAATGCCTTGCCCGTTCTTGTGCTACAGCCACCACTTTGCTGTGAGTCCTCTCCACCCAGCTACCCATCTCCACCCCTCCTACCGGTCTGGGTGAGTGTTTTTCTTTAACTCCTTGGTTGTCAGACTTCCATACAGTTTAATTTTCTGTCAGTTCTGGTTGATTTTGTTTTTAAATTTGTTGTCCTTCTTTTGGTTGTACGTGGAGGCACAATGTGTCTATCTACACCTCCATCTTGGCCAGAAGTCCCACCTGTTTTTATTTTTTCTTAATTGGGGCAAGTTATCTCTATTCCGTGTCCAGTTCAGAAGTACAGGAGGTGAGGGCATGAAGTAGAAAAAGGAAAGAAATTCCCAATCATTAACTTAGACTGTGCTTTTTTCTCTTGAATCCTCTTGTTTTTAGCAAGAGAATGCCATGCTCTGTCACTGGATTTTGAACACTTTCACCAGCTTTGTTGCTGGTTCAGCTATAGCCCAGAGTCAGGTAGTTATTTAGACAAAACTGTTTGCTTTTCATCAAGTCATCCAGACCTATCTGCTGTGACACAGAGGCAGGGCCAAGTGAGCACAGCCCTGTCAGAAATTATGAGCTTCATGTGTGAAGAGACAGGGCATCTGGTGGCCAACATTACCTTGTAGCTTATGGAGCTCCATCCCATTCCCAGCTTAAAAAAAAAACAACCCTGTTCCCTTCCAAGGAAAGCAGGCAAGTCTAGATTTGCTCTTGGATATGTCCACACCAGAATTTTTAGGCAGCAGTTAATGGAAGATTTAATGTTTTTCTTCTTTAAAAATATTTAGGCATATTAAGCTAAAGGAGTGACATTTTGGATAATTATATTATTTTCTTTTGTTTACTGTTTTTGTCAAGTTGAAAGAAAAGTATTAACTACAAATGTAACAAATTTGATATGAAATGCAAGACTTGTATGTGGTCTAATTTTCTACTGTCCTGTGGTTCTGATTCTTTTCTGTCAGAAGAAATATAGGGTATCCCAAGCCCAGAGTGATTTTCAAGGTATGTGTTCTTAGGGTGAGGTTTTTCAAAAGGTGTTCCACACAGAACCAGAATTGCTAAATGCTCCCTGTGGGGGGATGACACACCTTCTCCGTATTTACAGCATACTTGGCCAAATGACTGGCTTCAGCCAATGAAATGGCAGGTAGAGCACTGTGGGCCACTTTTGGCAAAAGCCTTAAGACCATCACGAGGTTCTCCCATTTCCCTTTTGTCTCCTCCATAAGCACAGCAATGGCTCAAATGGGAGCTGCCCTTTTAGCCCTCACCCAACAGTGAAAAAGATGTTGATGAGAGCCATAGATACCTAGTAGCTATCAAGTGAACAAGAAATAAAGCAGTTTTTGTAAACCACTGGGATTTTATTATTGCTGCATTACTTACCTCATTTTACCAAGACACTTACAAAAAAAGGGTTTTTTTTGCATCAGATAAATTTTGGAAATGCTTCACATGCTATCCCACTCAAAAAATAATAATGTACATTGGCATTTAAAAAATCCTGCAGGAAAGAAACCAATTTACCACTAGTATCTAGCATTTTTCCAATTATATTAAGAATTATTTTAAAATAATACATAATAGCTTTTTATTAAGCATACTTTTTAAAGAGCTGCCCTAATATGTTTTTGTTTTGTTTTCATTTTTCCTGTTACCTGAAAGAAAGTTTGATTCAAGAAGCTGGTAGACCTTTTGAATATTTACAAACAATTACTAGCTTCATTCCTTTGTTCATTCATTCATTCAATAATGAAAAAATATATCAGGTACTATAGTTAGTGTTGGAGAAACTAAGGTCTCCCGCTGCTATCTTGTGGATGTGTAAGAAATATCACTGTCATTAGTTTCTATAACACAATTTAATTTGTGACTGCAGTCTAAGCTTTGACACAGAACCACATTTTGAGAGTATGATTACAGCTGGTCACTTCTCAGATATCTATTGTCCAGTTCTGCATGGTGGCTTCAGGGCTAGGAATCTGACATTGTCACACTAATTTCACACCAAGCCTAGGGCATGTGAGAATCTCTGCTGGGCTCCCTAGAATCCTATGTGTCGGCATATCACCCAGCCACTCCTTCCAAGTCCTTAGTGGTGCTGCTCAGAAGAAGGGTTCAGTTCCTTGGTCTGGGACAGCAGTAGGAAGAATTCTGGAATGGCCTCAGAGAACCTAGTCCTAGGACTACACATACCCTTAGTTATTCAACAAAGAATAATCTAGATACTGCTGTGTAGGGATTTTGCAAATGTAATCAAAGTACCAAATCAGTTGATCTTAAATCCAGGAGAATATTCAGGTGGGCCTGACCTAATGACAGAAGTCCTTTAAGATCAGTGTGTTTTTCCCTGCTGTTGGCAGAAGAGAAAGTCAAAGATTCAACATACTCTTGCTGGCTTGAAAACAGACGGAGAGCAGCCCTGACAGACAGCCAGCAGGACAACATGGGCTCCAGCCCCATAACCACAAGAAACTGAGCTGAATGAGCTTGGAAGAAGATTTCTTTGTCTCCAGGCAGAACTCAGCCTGGCTGACACCTTAATTTCAGCCTTGTGATGCTCTGAGCAGAGACCAGCACATGTGGAATGGTGAGCTGTAGAACTAGAACATGCTGGACCTATAGAGCTGGGAGCTAAGGAATGTTTTCAGCTGCTGGACTGTAGTAATTGCTTATACAGCAACAGGAAACTAAAACAGGTGCCAAAGGCCTTTGGTCTCTCTCCTCCCCCTGCCTGGGCCTCTACTGGCCAGTTTGGAGGGAAAGTCAGGAAGGAAGAGGGAAGCCTGTGTAACCCTTATTTCTTCAAGGCATTCTCTTTGTAACTTCTTCCTCTCACTGTTTTCAAATCCTGTATATGTTTTCTTAAATGTTTAGCCTTAGAAAACAAAACCTGGAGAGACTTGCAGGCTTCCTCTCCCTCCTCTATCTTTGAAACACACTCCAAGCCACTGTCTGCTACACCAAGACTGTGGGATCAAAGCGTATTTCCTGGTTGAAAGTAGGGAAAGGAAAGAACAATACAGGGAGGGCGAAACAGGCCACAAACTGGCCTCTTCACATGTTCCATCCCAACAACTGCACCCTGCAGCTGTGTGGATTTAGATGCGGCAGTGGAAAGTTGTCCAGCAAGGACATCAGGAGCAGCATTTGACTGAGAGACAGCCTGGTCTTATGCACCCCTGTCCAGGCCTCCCCTTGCTATAGTCCTTCTGGTGCAGAATCAAACACCGGAGCAGCCATGAGAAACAGAAAGGAAGGCTGAGTGGCAGGTCTGGCTAGCGGGCATGGCACCTGCAGGGAGTAGTACCCCAAGGGTGGCAGCAGGTAACAATGAAGGTGGGTTAGACATGGAAATCCTAGAGACTCTCAGGCAAAGGGAAAAACCATCTGGTGACATCTCCTGGTATCAGGCTCTGGACATTGTGGAACAAGCCTTGATTGGTAATTTTATAAACACATGTCTCTCTGGGGCCCATAGAGGGGGGTGACTGCAGGCCTGGAACATGGGCTGTGAGAGATGGAGTTCCTGAGAATCACAGAGTAAGCCACTTTGAAATTTCTTCCCCCAGGAGAGCTTCTAGGGAGAAGGGGCAAATAGAACGAGCAGTTTCCAGTTACTCAGAGCCCATTTCTGCCAGGCAGTGTGCCTTGCATTACAGAGTACAGCCCTCCTAACAAATCCACAAGGTCAGTAAATCCCTGTTTTAATTATGAGGCAGCTAAGCCACAAAGGGGTTAAAATAAGCTGACTGATTCTCACACCTCCTAAGTTCTCAAGTCAACACACCTCAGAGTCAACCAGAAAAGAAAGCCCAGGGCCGAGCTGTCAGGTGGAACCCAATAGATGTGGCTGTCACTGCCCTTGTCCTCTACTCTCCAAAACAGGTTTCCTGTCACATGGCATCCCCTAGATGAGAGCATGGGCATGCTGGATGTGAAAAGGAAAACCACGTGCCTCAGAGGCAGTGTGAATGGGCATCTGGGGGAATCTGTTTAAATTAGTTAGCAATGTGTCCAAACTGGATAGGGAAATGTGATGCCTTTGATCTTGGTGGCTGCAGGATAACTTAGACGAGTTCTCATGGTATCTCCACAACGTGGTTCAATTTGTTTGCACTCAACATGGCTTTAAATCATTTTTGCTCTGTTTTAGGTCTCTAACATGGGAGTGGGAAGAATTACTTATTCCCTCCTCTTGGTCCAATAACATTGAATTCCAACTGCTTCTGTAACAATACTTACCACAGTGTATTGAAGTGTGCCTTCACTGAGAAGTCCACCTGCCACCATTAGCAATTATTCTTGTTTCCCCAAGACCCTGATAAGTCCAGTATATAGTGGGTCTTTGGTATTACAGAGGAAAAACAGAGAAATCTTTGTATTGTCCTGGCCACAGAGACATAGGGGTTTGGTTGTAGAATATGTTCTTACAAGTTGACCAGGGGCTAGTTAGCTCTGAAAGCAGAAGCATCTCTGACCTGTTCATTGCTTGAGACAAACAATAAAAGCTGACATTGTGCTGAACTGGGACACCCTACTCAAGGTACAGAAGGGGAAGGATATGGTTATCAGAGCAGAATCTGAGATAGTACCTGGGGCCCAGGTGAACTGTGGGCCTGAACTGCAGATCAGCAAAGTTCAGTTAAAGGGGTGTCCACCAGTCAAGACAGCCATGGAAAATCTTGAAGGCTGCTCCTGTGCATCACTGAGCTATGCACAAGCATTTGGGCCTGTGATATAGCTAGCTAGAGCAAGATTCTCCTTGGGCTTCTGAGGGAGGCTGTGCTGAAACTACTACCCCAAAATGTAACTGTTCTTAAAACCTCTGTTCCACTACATGCCTCTCTCTCCCTTCCCCATCTTGTTCGTTCTATCTCCTTCCCCACCAAAGTCCCCCTCTTGCCTCTACCAAAACCAGTGCAGCTGTTCCTATAGAACCCCAGTTGAAGCTTTCACTGGGGCTTGGCTCTATGATTCTAGCATCTGGAGGCTTTCATGTGCTCCTTCTCTGAAGGAGGCCTCTGCTCAGCAAGCCCCATCCTGCAAATACTGATTGCCTCACAGGAGCCGAGTGCCACCCGCACCCCACACCCTCATACCAACCTTTGCCAGGACTGGTTTCCCATGCACTGGGTCAGTCCTCCTGTGGCTCAGCAGGATTAGAGTTGGAAGCTGGGGAGATCTTGCCACTGAACTGGGAAAGTGAGAGGGTTGTGGTTCTTGCAACTGCATTTGAGACTTGTGGGTGTCTTCTCAGAAGCAATGATGTTAAGTTCTAGAATGTTGTTAGGATAGCACTAGCAAGGCTATGTGATGTGTGCCATTGGTTCTGTGGGCCGATCTAACATATTTCTGTGGGAAAAGATATTCTGAGTTCCCAAGGATGTCTTAGAAAAGAAGTTTGATTCCAGAACTGCTGGGGAACTGCCTGTTTCTCACATTTATCCCAAGGAGCTTATGATTTTTCTGTGTCATGATACTGAGCTAGTTCTGGTTTCATGACGGGTATAAACCAGTCAAGTCTCAGACTCTCAGAAGGGAGTGATGCTGAGAAGAGAAAAAGTTTTCCTGAAAACATCTCCAAAGGCAGCAACACAGGAGTGGACTCCTCATTCTGAACAACACTCCCGACATTCTGACCTTGGACTTTATTTCTGTTTTGAATACTCAGGTGGAGGGAAGTCAGGCGGGGCGTCGAGGGGCAGCCTGCCTGCAGTGGCTGTGCCCCTGAATCCCAGGTTTCGGCAAAGTTACTTCATCCTTTGTATCTACCCTTTCATTTTTTTTAAGATATTATTATTAGAATACATACCTAATATGATCTTAGGAACAAAGATCTTGAAAATATCTCTTTATTAAAACTGCTGACCTTCACTTTTCCTGGTTGGATCTAAGCTATATGTTCTTTTCTGAGTGAAAGAGATGTGATAACCCATTTCCTTAAATTGCCTCAACTCTGGCAAACGTGGTTTAAGATTTTGTTAAGTTCTGAGGAATGATGAAACTTGGTTCATATTTTCTTATGATTTGTTCCCCACTCTTGCCCACATCACCCCCTTAAGTGTCATTAAATGAACAATGAAAATAATTCCTGTCTTTCTTTTTTGGCACTTTGCTTTCCCTCGGCTTGCTGACATTGAAAGGGGCCTGGGCAGTTCCACTGTGGGTTTGCAGCATCCTGAAGCAGACTGGCTGCATGTGCCTAGTCTGAACTTAAGAGGGACAAGATTTTGAAATGTAAAGGAGCAGGAGACCACTGTACTATTATTTTCTTTCTTTCTTTCTTTTTTTTAAATAAACGCCTTTATTTTTTAAAAAGATTTTATCTATTTAGTTTTAGAGAGAGGGGAAGAGAAGGAGAAAGAGGAGGAGAGAGCTATCAATGTGTGGTTGCCTCTTATGCTCCCCATACTAGGGACCTGGCCCGCAGCCCAGGTATGTGCCCTGACTGGGAATCGAACTGGCGACTCTCTGGTTTGCAGCCCACGCTCAATCTACTGAGCTACACCAGCCAGGGTGTGTACTATTATTTTCTTAACAAGGCAGTGTTGTTTCTTTTGTGTCCTGGCAATGGAAGGTGAACTTTTCATTGTCTAAGAAAATTCAGAGGCAGGAGAATTGCCTTCCCTCTCATTTTCACCGCATGGTGACTACTTGGAATAGTAAACCTAGAACACAGGAGAACTAAAATGCAAACCAAAATAAAAAGGCCAGAAAACATCCCTAGAGGCTGCCTGGTGACAATGTGCTAAGCTCTGTCCCACGCACCTTCCTGCTGGGGTAATCTGGGTTGGAAAACTGTTAAATGAAAATCAGAAGTTGAAGCGCAAGGGTTCTATTAAGATGCAGGCCTGGCTTTGATATTTTTGTTTTCCTCCAGAGACCTTTCACAGGATCTGTCACTGAAAAAATGACTATGAATAAAAGCCAGTAATCACCATAGACATTTAATATTTATCATGTTAAGGTCTTAATAACCTTTAATGATCATTAATCATGAAAACTTATCAAGAAGCCCAGCAAATTCGTGAGGAACCATTTCCTAGGGTGATTAATAAGACCAAAGAGACTAACAAATTTCAACATATCACTCCTTGAAGTGAAGATAATTTAAAAATGAATGTAAACCAAACCAAATTTGGTATCTGATTGTGAAATAAATAGCATATTAATGCAAGTTCTTAGATACTATTTGTTAAGTCATGGAAAAAAATAACTATCATTTTATTACTAACAATTAAGCAATTTTACTCAAATACTCATGATTTGGAAAGGCAGTGGACCTATGGTCTATGGTACTGATGGCAGAAGAACATTGCCTGTGGGAGTGAATTTTGTTTTGTTCACAGGCCACTTACATAGTAGAACAGTGACTGAATTTTAAGAATAAGTAGGATAAATGCAAATTCAAACACAAGACTTGCTGGATCATATATTAGGGAATTTGAATTCATATTTTTTTCTACTTTGCATGCTTTGATGACTAAGAACCCCTTGTTGGATGAAGGACATGTGTGTTGGTGGGCATCTGCATTCTCCTGTTTGCCTGAAAAATAGTTGACAGGAGAAAAAGTAAAATATACTGCAGTTCACAAAATTGCCTCCCTTTTTATTTTTTGGTTGGTCTAAGCAGGCTACCTATCTGCTCTGCTAGGGTAAACTGGGAGAATGGGCCCTGACTTTCCAAATGATTTTTATGTGGCTTCCCATACCAGGAAAGTGGTGGAGTGTGAGTGTGTGCGTGCGTGTGTGAGAGTAGAGAAACCCCACATCCGGGGCACTGACAGCTCCCGCAAGATCAAATGTCAAGGAAGCACAGCTCCTAGCATTTCTCTATAGTGCCTAGGCATGGCAAGTTTTAACAGTATTTAAGTCACTATTTTAATGAAGTGTGGAATCATTTTTGAGGAAAGAATTATGGTCAAGTTGGCTTCTATAATTTAAAGCAAAAAGTAGATTTCTAGGAAAGTACTCAATGCTTCTATTCTTCTTCTCAAAGCCTTCCCCAGGGACAGGTCAAGTGTAGGGGAATTGTATTGGCTCACAATGTTTGTAGGAAGTTCTTCCACTGTGATTAAAAGAGGGGTTCGGAGTCTAACCCACCAGGGAGGGATCTCTGTTTGACCTTTCTGACTCCCTTAGACTTGCCACTCCTGTTTGAGGTGCTAGCTCTGCTCTGGGCCTTCGGAAAAAACCTCTCCCATTGACTTCTCTTCTGGCCTTTGGCCTAATGAAAGGAACCATTGCCAGCTTGCTGTGGCTGATCTTCAGGCTCAGATCTAAAGAATAACCAGATGGTTGTGAACCTTCCTTTAAAATGTCATTGGTATAAGAGAGGGCCTAAAATTAAATGACTGAACTTTTTTCCCCATCTGCTGGACAACCTCAAGGTCATGTCTAATTAGAGAGACCTTTCTTCTATTTAGGCAGGAATTCAAAAGAAGATTCCTTTTGGGTGGATCTCTTCAACTCTTCACATCTGGCTAGGATCAGGAGTACGCCAGACACAGAACAAGTTGTCGGAAAGAAAACAATGCAAGTCCCAGTACTTGCCTTTACAGGGCTCATCTGGTAATGAAAACAGAGAAGAAAATATTACAGTATGAGAAGTGTTATGGTAGATTATGGCCATGGAGATGGAAAGCCTAGGATGGGGTGTATGTTAGGAATAGTGTGAGGTAGAAATCATTCAAAACCTACTGGAAGAGGTGGTATTTAAATTGAGCTATGGAGACCTGTAAGAATAGGAAATTCATGTCAGGAACAGCACTGACAATACACAGAGATGGGGAGATGGCTGCACACTCAGGGACCTGCAGGTCAACCTCTCTGGGTTCTGGAGTAGACAGGACTCTAGGGCAGGTGGGTTCAACCATGAAGGGCTTAGATGTTTACTGACAACCATGGCAAGACACTGAAGAGCTGTAGGAGAGTGTTGTGATTGAACTTAACATTTAGAAAGAAACCGTTTTCAACAGCATGGGTAAGTCGTGGAAGTAGTCATAAACAGGGGCAGGAGGGTCAGTTAGAGGGAGCGAGGAGTGGACTAAAGCAGTAATGACAGGGGTGGATACAAGTACTTCTGTCAGTAGAATGTAGGAACAAACTACAAAGTGGGACAATGGGGTGAGCAAAGCAAGACAACTCTTCTCCCTAGTTTCTAGGTTTTGACATTGGATGAATAGTGATATTTTTTAAGAAATAGAATACAGGAGGAGTGAAGTTTTCAATACTCTGAGTTTGGATATCCACATAAGTAAGGCCTTGAACATAAAGCAAGGTTGGCTAGATTTTAGGTTTGGGAATCATCAACATTTACATATTATATTGACCCTAGGACCTGTTGTTGTGGTGTTTATGAGTCTCTGTAGTGGGCAGGAACAGGTACCTTATTTGAATATTTTCTTATGTAATGCACTATAAAGAATTATATTTATTTTTATAGATTGTTAACAATTTTTATTTTCATTATTTCATGGTCATCACAATAATTCTGAAAGATGAGAATGGTGCCATTAATTGTATTTTACAGAAGAGGAAACTGAGATACAGATTAAATGACTTTCCTAAGGTTATATAGCCAGTAAAGTTGCCCTGGTCTGTCTTCAACTCCAGAACTCACATGGGGCCTCTTACATTATAGTGAACCATGTGTAACTGACCACATCCTCCTTCCTGCAGCAGGCAAATGTGGATCTCTTAAAGAGTTTTACAGACCAAAGGTACAATACCCACACAAAGATTATACCACAGCAATCTTGGCATGCACGGCACCATCCCTAACTTCTTATTTTGTTGCTAAATGTATTCTTTGTACATGCTTATTGGCTGGAATACAGTATGAAAAAGTACAGTTACATAAAGGATTCTAGCTCATCTAGTCCTAGTCAATCTTGTTTTCAGTGCCATGGAAGACAGAGTCTCTTGGCACAGGGATGAAATACAAGTTATCCTGTCTTCAGTAGAATGCCTCTCCTGAAGTTCTGCTGTTCTCTTTGTGCCTTCTGGAACTGGATTGTATAGAAACACAAGAAAAGCATGTGAGTGTTTAGTGAAGTCCCTACCTTATTTCCTAGGTTGAGAAACTGTAATTGTTCTTACCATTTGGGGCCTTAGCTTGCCCTCCTCACCCATGAGTGAGACCACAGACCTACAGAACTCTTTAGTGGCTCTCTTCAGGGTCCACTTCCTACTCTATTCCCAAGATCCGTTGACCTCACATCCTCTGGCCCTGCCTTTCTCACCATGCCCGGCCTCCCTGGAGTGATGCACTGGGTTGGATGCTCTTCTGGGCCAGCCTTTCAGATCACTCTTGGCCTGAACTCTCTAGCCATTGGCAAATCACACCTCACCCTCACATCTGTCCCAGATTCCTGGAAACCCTGCCAGGTCTAGCAACCTTGGCTTACACAGTAACAGAGAGGTGAAGGCAATCATGTGAACTCAATTATGTGAATTCAGGAAGGGCATGGCCCTCAGGAAGGGCATGGAGTTTTTTGTTCCTAGGACTAGGTATATAGTCAGGTCACTAAACAGTACTCTTCATTCTCACCATAGTTTACTTACCCATTTCCCTATCATTGAACATTTTGGATATTTACAAATTTCAGCTTATAGATAATAGTACAAATTTATTTGTCTATAAAGCCCTTTATAGGGTCAAATTATTATGACTTATTTACCTCAAATGGTATGTCAGGAGTCCTGTGTATTTTTTCTGATTCCTCTTCACTCAGATGCTTTCTAATGCACAAACTAAGATCTCTATTTTATATCTTTCCCACATTTGTTTTTACTCCATGACCATAATTAGATTCCTTATTATTTTTCTTTGAACTATTGCAATAGCCCCCCATATAGTCTCTCTGTCTTAGGTTTCACAGTCTTCCAAAGCAGGTCATTTCTCCTCACAGAATACTTAACATCTCAAAGGACATGAGAGTCCTCATATCAAAGTGACTAGCTTTGGTAATTCAGATCTCAGAACTAATGTCCCATAGTCTTTAACAAACACAATCCTTGTGCAATTGGCTGTTCTTTATTAACAACAGATGGCTGTTCTGTGTGTTTATTTGTTTTGTTTGTTTTTTCAGTGCTTTCCCTCCTGAACAGTGTCACAGGCTGGAATCTAAGAACACTAAAGTACTTGTGATTCCTTATTTTGGTTTGTGCAGATGCATTCTGGGACATACCTGATTAACAGTATTCTCCTCCTATCAGGATAGGGTAACGAAGAATGCTCCTTTGGGGCAAGTCTTTTAAACTCTCAACTTCTGCTTAGGGCTGTGTGACTCCCAAAAGGACTTTAAAATAAGGGATTTGACTTCTCTCTTCTATAAGGATAAATTAATTCCATAGAATCATCTATGAATCAGAAACTGAGTGTAATCTCATTTAACCTGGGACTGCACTAATCCAGCTAAATACAAAACATACTACTGGAGTTGATGAAGACTCCAACCCATGGGGTCTGTGTGTTGTGTATGCGACAAGCAAATTCTCATGGACTGCAGAAGTCCTGTGGGGAAAAAGGGATGGCGTGGCCACTCTCTGAGTGAGAGAGGGCCCCAACCCCTGCCTGGACAGGCTTTTATTGCATTTCTGGGCACATTACATCAGGGATGGTCCTCATTTACTATGCACAGGTTTGCTTTAGGTAAGCTACCTTTTACAAATAACAAAGGAGAGGAAGTTGCTAATTACTACAAAGAAAAAGGACATTTGCAAATGCAAAGGAAAAAGCAGTTGAATTGGTTATACTAGTCCTAGGGAGGTTTAGTGTAGATTTTAGGAAGTTACTTTAAAGATATGTAGTAAACATTTGCTCTGTCAATTCAGGGTGAGGGCATTTTAGCAAAAGCATGCCTCATAGCAGTCCAGGTACAATGCCATCCTGATTCCCCACAGGGAAGCAAATCTGTGGGTTTGGCTTCCTGTGTGCCATCTCCTGTCTGTTGGTTTTCAGATAGGGCTGGGCTTCATTCACCATGCCACACAGAATGGTTCCCTAGAGGAGGTCTTGGTGGGGGAGCATAATTATTACTATAGGCCTCAAAGTGGCCAGGTCCACTTTGTTCTTTTAATGCACTGTGACTCAGAACCTTGGGTTATGCAAAACCAACTGAGTTATGCATAAGCATTTGGATCTATGATATAGCTAAAAGACAAGTCAGATTCTCTGATTCGTACCATAAAATGTCAACCTTGCTTTTTATAAGCCTCGACTCTTTAGCATATGGAATTACTTGAAATCAACTACAGAAGTCCTTCTTCTGCGTCCTTCTAGTGATTCTAATTTTGAATTTTTACTTTTCATATTCTGAAAAAATCAATTACCCAAAAGAGAAAATTAACATGGATTCTAGAACATACCACCCATGCACTTATCTTGACTCCATATTGCATCAGATTATCTGAGAATTATGACTTTAAGTCTCCAAATGAATGCTTTCAGGTTATAATTCAGCATTATACCCTGGGCTTTTCAGAGAAAGAATGGCCATATGAATAGAAAGGAATCTGCACTGTTAATTAAATTGGTTTTGAAGAATATCACATCCCATTATAATCCTTCCTTCTGTGATGGTCTGCTTGGTATCACCTTGGTTCTCAGAGCCAGGGTAGCCTGGGCTTTAAGAGTGGTATCACTGAGCACCATGGCTCTAAGCTGTGCCCCACACATCCCTGGGGCCTTCAAGCTGGAGTCTCCGGGAACCTGCTACTCATGGAGAGGACCCTTCAGAAAAGAAACCAGGCAACATGAGTGTAGACCCCATCCTACTTCAGTCAGAGCAGCTCTGCTCACACATGTTTTGTAGATGGTACCTCTTTCAATGATTTTCTTTAAGAAAAAAGTTTGATCATTACCATTACATTTGGAAATCACTGGTGTAGTAATTAAAAGAGAGTGTGTCATGGCATCAGAGGTTCTGAGATTAGTTTTCATCTCCATTTCTTAGTAGCTCTGTGTCATTGCATGCAATCTACCCTCTCAACACCTTAGTTTCCCTATTTGTAAAATGGAAATATTAATAATACTTTCTCTTGAGAGGGTTTACAGAGGATTTAGTAAGATTCTGTAAGATTAAAAAAAAATGCTCATTACATAGTTTGGTTTTCAACTTTTGGTGCCCATTTTGTGTCACTGGTAGAACCCAGGGCCCATCTGCACTGAACAAATTCTCAGGCTTGTGATTCTGCATGTAGCTTAGACACAATCTGCTGTGTAACTGATATTCCATAACTGCTTTCAAACTGAACTCTTGGCAAACTGTTTGCTTCCATTTATGAATAGTCAGCATAATATAACATATCAATGTTTTCTAGTGTTTTATGTTCTTGCTCACAGCAAGTTCAAAATTTAGTTTTGGCCCTGGCTGGTGTGGCTCTGTGGGTTGACCACTGGCCTGCAAACTGAAAGTTCTCTGGTTTGATTCCCTGTCAGGGCACATGCCTAGGTTGCTGGCCAGCTCCCCCATTGGGGGTGAGCAAGAGGAAATTGATATTTCACTCACACATTTATGTTTCTTTCTTTCTCCTTTTCTTCTCCTCTCTCTGAAAATAAAGAAATAAAATCTTTTAAAACAATTTAGTTTTGCACTCAATTGCAGTAGGTTTCCTTAGTTTAGATTCTCTGGTATTAGTGTTTACTACCAGGTTTGTTATGTAGCACGTTTAGAAACCTCAACTTTTTTTATTTTTTGGTTTTGTGGTTTTACTGTATCTTCATTTTTCACTTGGGCCACCTCAAAAATAATTTTGGAAATATTTAGTACATAAATAATTTTTTACAAGTAAATATAGCTACATTTATAACAAATTTTTATCTGTGATATTGCAAAATAGGCACACTAAATATTTGACATAATAAAAGAAGGGGAAGGTGAAGAGAAAGGCACAGGCCTCTGAGTTTCTTCCCTTTAAACGAGGCTTTCCAGGGACCCCCTATCAACCTCCTCTTACATCTCCTTGCACAGAACTGTGTCACATGGATCTTTAGTGACAAGAGAAGTTGCACACTATTGTGTGTGTGTGCATGTTTAGTCCGGACACATTGTTTCCTCCAAACAATTAGTGAGCAAAATAGATAGGTACTGGGTATCAGTGTCTCACCACAGTGAGAGTGCTTTGCCCCCTAGAGTGTGGAAGCAAGATAGCATGGACACCAGGAGCCTCTGACTTCTGTTCTTCAACCTCTGGAGTTCCTCTGTAACTTAATTTTCTCCTGTGTTTTAGCACTTCTTTTATTACCTTGACTTTATAAATGGAATGACCAGGCAATGTTTCTATTTCAAGCCATATTCCCTTTCCTGTAAGAGGTGGTTACTCAATTCACATTGAAATTCTCAAAGTGAGATGATGTGGGAGAGCAATATCAGTTTACATTTTGTGTTTTATTATTTCACAAAATTCATTTTTCCCTTTAATAAAATAAATTTATTTTAAGTAACAATGGAACAGGTGATTCATAAAGCTGTACTAAACACTGTTTAGTTGTGAGGCTTAAGTGCCAGACAGCACAGGCTGGAGTGAATTTTGCTCAGTGACTGTGGCATTTTCACATGGACAGCTTAGTCTGAAAGCAGATGAATTGCTCCATCTCCGAAGTCCAAGCTAAGCTGCCCAATGCCATGAGCCTGAAGAAGTTTAGGCACCATTAGTAAGAGAAAATCCTATCTGAAGCTTAAGTCTTACACCTCCTTCCTGCTTCCTCCTTCTGCCCTGACGCTCACTTCATCTTTTAGCCTCGACTGAAGAAGTTGCCAAGTTAAGTACCCCAGATAAAGGAATCTGAGGGAATTTGCGGGGTGGATGAGAAATGAAATAAGGAAAGAGGATCATGTTCAGCATCTGTGCTCTGCAAAGTGGGAGAAGGCCGGTCAGAAACCACAGTGGCTGACTTCATAGTGACCTCTGCCTCAAAACCTGCAATAAGGGAAAAACTCTTGTCTGAACCACAGTCATCCACCCCCTTCAAATTGTGACGTGTTATTTTTAGTTTAACCACAGTCTTTGTGGCCTTGGTTTCCCAAAGTTATTTCTAGCTCTAACTGATAGTGTTTATGGTTAGAAAAATCAGACTTACTCTATCTTCACTGATTTTCCTTCAGATATCATTATAGGATTAACAGTGAATTCCTCTAAAAAAATTACACCTACAAGAGAAAAGGGGGAAAAAAGAAAGAATCGCATAATAGTTCTGCAGATGACAAGGGGCCACACACTAAACCTGATAAGCTCAGGGGAAGCCTGCAGGACAGGCCTTACAAACCCAGAGACCTCAAGTAACCACATAGGATGTTCTGAAATTAAAACCTTCTAACTAAAAGCAGTTCATGGCGGATAGTCATGTCCTAGGGCAGTATCTTTCCCTTACAAAGGTCACCCTTCACCTTAACTGAGCCTGTCTGGTCTTTTTGCACCTAAGATAACCTACCTGATAACATGCCTTTAAAATAACAAAGTAATTTCCCTTTTTCTGGATCCCTCAAAGCACAACCAAAGGGGAGACCACAAATCCCCTCATTATTATCATTCTTATTATGTTAATTGCTGTTCACTATCCTGTACCCATCTACTAAAATAGTATGTCTACTCATTTTACTTTTTATCCAGTCCCAGAGGTACTACCCCTCAGCTTTGCTTTCCCCCTGTCCCCGATCTGTCACCAATGACTATCATACAACCCCCTTATGTCTGTCTTGCCTTTTGATTCTAATGTTTTGATTCTCAGCTTTTACCACTAAAATAAGTGGTAAAATTGCCATTTTCTGGACCATCTCCCAATCCATTGAGGTTTTGCTTCCTGGCAATTGTCATCAGTTTGGCTCAAATAAACTCATAAAAATTCTCTATGGGTGTGAATGTTTCTTACATTTACAGCTCTATTCTAGATACCTTACTCTGGGAAATTTTAATTCTAATTTAGAATGCAATAGTCTGACTCCTGTACTCTATGAAAAAAAAATCAGTTGTTTGATATGAAGTTAATTAGAATTTGAAAACTAGAAAGAGTATATATTTTCATATGAGGTCAACTTCAACTGGGTATTAATGTCAAATAAGTCATTAAAAATGATTTTCTGTCCATAGTTTATGTTGAAACCTGAGCAGGAGGTAAATGAAATCAAAATGGAGGACAGTTCCACTTGGTATCTTTTCTGAGCTCCCTGTTCACTCACTCACATGTTTCATTCCACCCCCATTCTTGAGTATCAGCCTTTAAGGTGACAGTCCCTTTGCCGGTTCTTCTACAATTCTGAGAGGGAAGGCAGAGGGCCTCAGGGGCATAGTGTCCATTTTCATCGCTACAGAGTAGCTGAGGGCAGCGGCAGGGTGGCCTGAGGTCTTCTTCACGAGTTCAGCACATCATGTCCATGTCACTTCTTCTCAGTGTCAATTCACATGGATGTTATATTTTGTCTTCTTTCTGAAGACTGCTGCCAGGTTCCATGAAACTCAAAGTGAGCAAAGTGCAGAAAACCACACTTTACCACTGCTCCAAACTTTAATGTCTTATCATTAAATAATGTTTTCCTTCGCCATGTGAATTTTACATGTCACTCCAAGAATGTCTGGCCCTCAAACCAGCAAAACAAAGTCTTCCTGTTATTTCATTAAAAAAATACAGTATGGAGAGTGGGAGTGTTCAGCTCTTGTGAATGGTTTTGCTTAATATTTCTGAGTTGGTGGCATTATTGGTTTGCCCATCAATGACTTAAGTGCTAGCATTTTGCTGTAAACATTTTAACTTTGGAAATGGGCAGCACAGGACATAAACTCATATGAACAATTTACATAAGTGGTTATAGAGCGAATGTTGGCAAAATGCAGCCCATGGGACCAAATCTAGCTTGTCACCTGTTTTTGTAAACTAAGCTAAGTTCTCAAGCTAAGAATGGTTCCTACTTTAAAAAAAATGTGCAGGACATTCATTAGGGAGTGCTATTGGGCTGTCAGAGGGATAAGCAGGAAACAGGATTGGGCGGAGGGAGCTGAGCTCAGCAACCTCAGCTGACCCCAGGGGGAGCTCTGGAGCTGGGACCTTCCTTCAGAGTTGTCAGGGATGAGTGGCTGTGAACATGAGTTGTTCCTGGATGGAGGTGTAATTTTGAGCAAGACAGCTTTCTTAGCTAAGGCAATTCTCATAGAGAGTGAGTGAAGAGGATTAACGTTCTCAGCAACTGGCAGAACAAGTCCTTCTCTCCTGAAGAAGCTCTAGATTGGTTTGTGCTTCCTCAGGATTAGGCCCACCCCACTTTTGGTTCCTTTTTTCTAAGCTTTGCCTGGGTTCCTGGGTTTCATGACATGGAGCAGCACAGAAAGAAGAAACCAGGGAAGAAAGCTCCTTAGAAGAAAAGGAAAGGACATCTCTCTGTGAGAACTAGAGTTAAATCTAAGTTACTCACCCCAAATCCACTCAGCATAGGGACCTTCCAAGACAGAAAAAAAAGAAGTAATAAAAAGTGAAATTATCAATCGCAAGAGTGGAAGAATCAAAAAGAAAACAGACCCTCAGAGGACAAGGGTAGGTCCCACATGCTTCCCTGGTCATGTTAAGTTCCACTCTCTGCATAAGGGCTCTGTTGTTGCCTGACCTTGTAACCCAGTGGATAGAGGAACACAGACACAAAAAAGGGGAAGTCTTGAGCTCTTTTTTGAAGATGGCTACTATTTTCTCCCCTGTAACACCAAATCTCTTTGACTGACTCCTGCCCCAAATCTCTTTTCCATAAGGATTTTTTCTCATTTGTTGGCCACTTTTTCTCTCCTGTATAACTCACTTCAGATTTCATCTCATCTAGTAAGTTATCAAGATCAAGGTTACTCTTACACAAATATTGACCCACTGGCACCCCCATCTGCCCTCTTGGAGATTGTGATGTTAGTTTACAATGGTGGAAAGAGAATGGACTCTGTGGGGGCTGTGTTATCTCACCTTCAGTGATTGTGCTTTGTGTTTGATAAACAGTCAGTAAACATTAGATCAGTACAAGTCTGACTGATAGAAAGGTGAGCAACTCATTGATGTCACATGAAGAGAGTGATCCATAAAAGGGGACCAGGGATCTTGATTCCAAATATTCTTCAATACCACTTTTTTATTATTATTATTATTATCGGTTTCTTCATTCTTTTATCTTTTTAAAGTCTAAAGCATCCCCTTACTGGGACAAAATTGTCAACATCAGTTTTAATTAGAAAACTTGTATTATAGTGCTTATGTTTCCATGTATTTTTTAGTATGTAAAGCCTAACATGTTTACAGTAGTTCTGATCAACCTGTTTTTTCCTGAAGACATGACTGCATCTGAATGGATAAGGAGATAAAAATAAAAGAGGGTTGATTTGAAGGCTTTATGTTGGGAACCACCCTGCCCAGTTTCAGAAGCTATAATCCTCTCCACTAAGGAGACAAAACTTATCTCTCTGGCAGGAGCACACCTCTGCCCCTTTTACTTCACCCTGTTTGGCCCCCAGTGCGTAAGATTCCTCAAGGGAGGGATGATCTAAGACAGGCACGATCATGGGGACCCCAGGGAAGGACTTGAGGAGCTATAGCAAAAGGGGGTGATGGATCCTCGCCCCTCGGCTTTGACATAGACTGAGTCCTCATTCTGTCTGCAAGAAGTCTCCTAATCTCTTGGCTGCCTTACTTCCCTTGCCTGACTTAAGCCTGAAACAATGACAGGGGGTGGTGCAGCCCTGTGCCAGAAAGGGCTGGTTCCCTGGGGCAATCTGGCCTAAGAAAGAATGCATAAGATCCTGTGAAATCTGCTTTGCTAAGAATGCTCTCAGTTTTCTGATAAGGGTCTGAGCAGGATATGAGTTTGTTTCCCAAAGATTTATAGCCCTTTAGCTAGCAGACCCTGACTCAGAATAAGCCCTCAGAGTTCTTTGTATGTTATCTATTGTTTGATCCTTGCTGCCTGACAATGATCAATGATGAACTTTACCTGTATTTCTGTGCAAATTGAACCCAATAAAAGTCCATTGAGGAAAAGGGTCTTGGCCCTTCTCCTTTGAGAGATGGGTTACCTTTCCTTCCCAAGCAGATCATATCTTGGTAGACTTATTCTCATCTGTGGCGGCAGAGGGTGGGAGGGGGCCTACAGGTAGAGCCCCCACACAGCTTTATACTTATGGCTGCTCTGTAAAGGCAATTACTCCTCTTCTTTTAAAAGTATATTTTATTGATTTTGTTGTTACAGTTTCAATTTTCCCCCTTTGCTCCCCTCTGCCCAGTACCCCCTTCCCTCCAACAATCCCCTCTTAGTTCCTGTCCATGGGTCCTGCATGTAAGTTCTTTGGATTATCCCTTTCTTATACTATTCTTAACATCTGCCTATCTATTTTGTTCCTGCCAATTATGCTTAATCCCTGCACCATTTTCCCTCCTTCTTCCCCTTCCACCTCCCAGTTGATAACCCTTCAAATGCTCTCCTATGATATCTGTGATTCTGTTCCTGTTCTGGTTGTTTAGTTTGTTTTTGTTTTTTAGATTTAGTTGTTGACAGTTGTGATTTTATTGTCATTTTAATGTTCATAGTTCTGATCTTCTTTTTCTTAAATAAGTCCCTTTACCATTACATGTCATAATGGCTTGGTGATGATAAATTCCTTTAGCTTTACCTTGCCTAGGAAGAACTTTATCTGTACTTCCATTATAAATGATAGCTTTGCTGGATAGAGTAATCTTGGTTGTAGGTCCTTGCTTTTCATCACTTTGAATACTTCTTGCCAGTCCCTTTTTGCCTGCATAGTTTCTTTTGAGAAGTCAGCTGACAGTCTTATGGGAACTCTTTTGTAAGTAACTCTCTCCTTTTCTCTTGCTGCTCTTTTTTTTTAAAAGATTTTATTTATTTATTTTTTTAGAGAAGGAAGGGAGGAAGAGAGAGAGAGAGAGAGAGAGAGAGAGAGAGAGAGAGGGAGAGAAACATCAATGTGTGGTTGCTGGGGGTCATGGCCTGCAACCTAGGCATGTGCCCTGACTGGGAATCGAGCTTGCAATGCTTGGTTCACAGCCCACGCTCAATCCACTGAGCTACGCCAGCCAGGGCTCTCTTGCTGCTCTTAAGATTCTCTCTTTATCTTTAACCTTTGGCATTTTAATTATGATATATCTTGGTGTGGTCCTCTTTGGATACAACTTGTTTGGGATTCTCTGTGCTTCCTGGACTTATATGTCTATTTCCTTCACCAAATTAGGGAAGTTTTCTTTCATTATTTTTTCAAATAATTTTTTAATTTCTTGTTCGTCCTCTTCTTCTGTCACCCCTATGATTCAGATGTTGATATGTTTAAAGTTGCCCCGGGTGTTGCTAAGCCTCTCCTCATTTTTTTGAATTCTTGTTTCTTCTTCCTGTTCTGGTTGAATGTTTATTTCTTCCTTATATTCCAAATCATTGATTTGAATCCTGGCTTCCTTTCCTTCACTGTTGGTTCCATATGGGTTTTTCTTTCTTTTTTTTTTTCTCCCCTAGAATGAATATCTTTATTACAGGAGTCTAGTTTTTTGTTGTTGTTGTTGTTGTTTTGTTTTTTTAACATGAAAGAAAGAAAGGAGGAGGATTTATTTGCCTTTCCAGGCCTTAATTTTCCTCAGATAGAACTCCAGCTCCTTGCCTTCTATCAAGTTGCCATCTGCTTGACCACATTGGCCTGGTCTTGAAGCGATGCATGCAAGAAGCTTGCCCTGCTGGAACTGCTCCTCCAGAAGACTGTTGATTTGGGCATTCTCTTTCCTTTCATTGTATTTCTTCTGAATTTTATTTGATTATTTTTTATTTAAAATCTCTTCCTCTTCAGGAGTCAGCTTGGTCCCCTTCTTGCAGCTCAGGGTCAGTGCATAGTGGGATTGATATTACTATTGGTGTGGTGTGCTGTCAATGAGCACAATGCAGTTCTTTACTAGGGTCTTGGTTTGGACCAGTTTGTTGTTGGATGCATTGTACACAACATCAACAATCCTTGTTTTATGAGTACAACACTCTGAGCCCCAGGAGAAGCTGCCAATATTCAACTCAAGGCTCGGGACTTCTTGTTGCCTCCTCACACATGAACTGTGTGATGCGTTGGGGGCCAGTCTTAATGTTGGCAGCAGGGCACCCCAGCGCATATTTTAACTTCTTGTGGAAGGGCTTCCTCTTGTCCCTGGTCTTGTGGTGCTTGTGCCAGTTGTCCTGAGACATGCCCATGGCTTAGCGCTGGCTGGAAAGAAAAAAAAGCCTCGTGGATTTTTCTTTATTTCACTTAGTATAACCTTTATTTCTTCCTTGAGTATGGTTGTCACCATACTCATTGAGTTCTGTGAGCATCCTGATCACCAGTGTTTTGAACTCTGCATCTGATTGATTGGCTGTCTCCATTTCATTTCTGGAGTTTTGTTCTGTTCTTTCATTTGGGCCATATTTCTTTGCCTCCACAATTTGGCAGCCTCTCTGTGTTTGTTTCCATGTATTAGGTAGAGTTGGTTTTACTCCCTGTCTTAGTAGCATGGCTTATTTAGCAAAGGCACCTGTATTGTGAGGGGCTGAGCCTTAGGTAATTGCCAGGGTGGAGCAATCTGCTTCATCACTCTGCAGCTCTGCTTGTGGTGGGAGCCTGGAGAGGTGACAACACAACTGCTTGGCCTCTGAAGGTCTGCCCTGCATTTGTCCCATTTCCAGTCACTTCATCCACTTCCCATGTGCAATTGGTGCCCCTCTAGCTGCTGCCCTAGGATTAATGAACATGCTAAGTCCATATGGACTCTTTAAGTAAATCCAGTAGTTTCTTCTGCTGTTCCAACCCCCACTGATTTTTAGAGCCAGAGATAATGGGGGTTTATCTTCCTGGTGCTGGAACCCTGGGCTGTATGGTCTGGTCTGGGGTTTGGGTCACTTGTTCCCAGGGTACCCCTCCCAATTTTTATTCACCACATCTGTTCTGCTGCTGCTGCCGCCACCACTTGTCCATGCCATACCACCTCTCTACCCAATCTCTGCTACTCTGTCCTTCCTACCCATTTGGATGAATTCAGCGTCTTTAAATCCTTGGTTGTCTGACGTCCATTCAGCTCAATTTTCTGATGGCTCTGAGTGTTATTTATTTATTTATTTTGAGATCTGCTTGTAATTATTTCTATGGTTGCATGAGGAGGTGAAGCATGTCTACCTACACCTCCATCTTGACTGGAAGTCAGAAATTACTCCTCTTGTAGTGACATAAAAATGTTGGTGGTAATAAAGGGGAAATGATGCAGACCTTTGGGAAAAAGACTGAAAAATTTAGTGCTTGAATTGAGATAAAGACTAATTTTAAAAGCAGCTGTTCCAGACACTTAATAAAATGGGATAAAAGTACATAGTAAAAGTAGTGAGTTATTGTTTTCCCTGTACAATTTAAAGACACAAAATAAATCAAAGTTTAAAGTTAATACCTTAAAACACACAAAATAACCTTTATCCAGTGTTTTTTTTTGCTAATAGTAATTATTTGTTGCCTCCTCCATCAGTGGAAAACTCCTTAAGGTTAGAAGCTGTATGGTCTTTGCTGGCATTTCCCCTACAACTAGAACAGTTCCTGCACCCAGTGCTTAGTGAATAAGTGAAGGAATTTTGTGACACCACATTTGCATCAGAGAGTACATGAGTCCCAACCAGGGTTTTATTGAAACAATTTGGATAGATTCACTACACATAAAAGCACAGGCATAAATATAGTAAAAGTTGTTTTTCTCTGTCAATATAATGAGTCCATTATTTCAAATTTTACAGATGTGTTTTACTTTGGTCCCCAATGCCTCATGAAATCTGTCATCAAAAATTTTTATATCAATAATTTATACCTTGCTATTAATCAGTTGTTTTACCTTCTGAGACTAGGTGAAAGGGGATGATATTTTCATTTTAAATCTTGTTGCTAATTGTAAAATTAAAAAATTTTTTCATAGTGAAAGCAAACAAGAGTAGTAAGAAAATTTGGGTTGGTTTTCTAATCATGCAAGTAACCACTTACTCTGTTTTTGCAAAAGGCTGTCTTTAGACCTTGAAATGTTAAATAAGTTGTCTGAAGACAGACTAGAAAATGTGACTGATAGAAAAAGTGAAAGAAATATTTGGATATAGAGATATAAATTGGAACAAAAACTATCATTTAATATTTACTGTAAACTATGTTGTTATTATCTATTTTAACATACACAATTATCTTAATCCAACCAACGACCCACCATTATTTTGTTTTAAGAAAGAAAATGGAATTTAGAGAGTAAGGTGGCTTTTGACTGGCCACACATACAATATGTACAAGAATCAATGTTTCAACTCAAGTCTCACTTCAAAGCTCATGGTTTTAATTATTATGTAATCCCCCATTAAGAAACTTTGATGTTAATTAAAAACTTGGCCAAAAATCTAATTCTTACGACAGGCTGTACTTTACAGCAAAGTTTTTCAGAATGACTGTTTCATGCAGAAATGTATGCCTACAGCCATGCCTCAGCTCAAGAAGCTATCCTAAAATTAAACACAATTATTCAACTTGGCTTCTTTGAGACCATCACCCTCTGGATCCTGCTGGAATTGTTGTTTTTGTCAGAGTCCTGTCTGCTTTGTATGACCTGCCTTCTTCAAGTAGGAACACTCTATCTTAACCAACTTGGCTATGGAGAAAAAGCAACACTCTTTTACAGAAGCAACAGAAAACCTAGGCTTTGACAGTAACACTAGGGTTAAGTGACAAGGGAAATACTGCCCACATTATGATAACACTTCTATCACATCTAGGACCCAATGCTCTTCCCATATTCTATAATTTACTTTCAAACTAGATCTGTCTGGAGAAAGGAAGATTTAGCATTTAGGCAGGAAGATGATAGTAGTTCATTAAATTAAAAAAAATCAGCCTACTTAATGTGAAGCGTGAAGACCTGGTTTAGGTATTTGCTGCTATAGACCTAGAGCAAAATGCTTAATTTCTTCAGGCCTTGACTTGCTTTTCTGCAACACAGACACAATAATGTCTACCTCTCAAATTGACTCAAGGCTAGAATGCAATAACATACGTGAAGGTGTTTCTTAAACTGTAAAGATCTAAGTAGGTATGTTACCTCTACAGATAAAAATGTTATATCAGTGTTTTATTCCCAACAATGCTTTAAAAATGTGCTCCAATGTACTTGTCAGCTCTAGGGAACAGATACTGTGAATTTCAACTAATTGTTTTTTAATCTTTTCAAAATTGAACAGTATGTGGGTGTGTACCAGGGAACACTTTATTTTTCCATAATTTCCACAATTAGAAAAATTGCAAAAATTTACGGAAGAGGGAGTTAGATGCTGAGTTTTAACCTAAAATGGATGACAAATTTGAGATTAATGTAAAAACAGTTGTTAGGCTGCACTATTCAGATGGACTTTAGATGTTCATTCTTAAAAGCAAGAGTGAACATATGCTCAAATGAAGAAAACACCTCTAAATATTCACCTCAATTTTGATTCATAGTAGAAAATATTAATTTTCTTAATTCATAATCATCATTAATATTTGTACAGTTTTATTTAGTTGATTTATTTGTTTCAATAACTGAGATGAATATGTATTCAAAGATTTTTATATTATTTCAAATGCCCCCCTAAATTATATCAAATATTCCTTTCCTACCCATAAAATTCTGTCAAGAATCCATCATTTCCTGTTACTTTCAGTTATTTAAAATCTCAATCTGGTTTAATCTCAAATGTAAACTTCTAATTTCAAATGTGACTTAAACCTGATCTCCTTCTACCCTCCCAAGCTTCCCCCTCCCAGGGAGGCTTTGCTGTCCCATGCAGTGCTGAATCTGACCTGGGCCCCTCGCCCAGGGGAGAGGATGCCATGCTAGTTCTGAGCCTAAGTCAGAAAGAGGCCTGGAAACTCCTTTTCATTTTTGGAAGCCCTGAGCCATCATGTAAATAATCTGGCATGTCAACATATCATGTAGAGAGCTCCATGGAGAGAGGGAGGGGCTAGACATGTAAAGGGACCACCATGGGCATGAAAGCCTGGTAAAGGCACAAGATGACTGCAGCTCCAGGTAACTGCTCATGGGACAGAAAAACCACACAGATGAGAGCCCAGCTGACCCTCAGAACCATGAGAGAAAATCTGCTACATTCTGGGTGGTTTATTATGCTGTAGTATTGATGGGAACATTTTTCATTTCCATCTCTCACTGGCCAGTGGGGGAGGGGACATGAGTTTTTCTTTTCTTCTCCTTCCTCCTCTTCTGCTTTTTTTTTTAGAGTGGTGAAAAATGAATTTTATCTTTTTAAAATAACATTTTATTGATTATGCTATTACAGTTGTCCCATTTCCCCCCTTCACTCCTCTCCACTCTGCACACCCTCTCCCACCCACATTCCTCCCCCTTTAGTTCATGTCCATGTGTCATAAGTTCTTTAGCTTCTACATTTCCCATACTATTCTTGCCCTCCCCCTGTCTATTTTCTACCTACCATCTATGCTACTTATTCTCTGTACCTTTCACCTCTCTCTCCCCATCCCACTCTCCTGTTGCTAACCCTCCATGTGTTCTCCTTTTCTGTGATTCTGTTCCTATTCTAGTTGTTTGCTTAGTTTCTTTTGGTTTTGTTTTAGGTGTGGTTGTTAATAATTGTGAGTTTGCTGTCATTTTACTATACATTTTTTTAATCTTCTTTTTCTTAGATAAGTCCCTTTAACATTTCATAAAATAAGAGCTTGGTGATGATGAACTCCTTTAAATTGACCTTATCTAAGAAACACTTTATCTGCCCTTCCATTCTAAATGATAGTTTTGCTGGATAGAGCAATCTGGGATGTGGGTCCTTGCCTTTCATGACTTGGAATACTTCTTTCCAGCCCCTTCTTGCCTGCAAGGTCTCTTTTGAGAAGTCAGCTATTGGGAGTCTGATGGGAACTCCTTTGTAGGTTACTGTCTCCTTATCTCTTGCTGCTTCTAGGATTTTCTCCTCATTTTTACCTTGGCTAATGTAATTATGATGTGCCTTGGTGTGTTCCTCCTTGGGTCCAACTTCTTTGGGACTCTCTGAGCTTCCTGGACTTCCTGGAAATCTATTTCCTTTGCCAGAATGGGGAAGTTCTCCTTTATTATTTGTTCAAATAACTTTTCCACTTATTGCTCTTCCTCTTCTCCTTCTGGTACCCCTATAATTCGGGTGTTGGAACATTTAAAGATGTCCTGGAGGTTCCTAAGCCTCTCCTTATTTTTTGAATTTTTATTTGTTCTTTCTTTTCTGTGTGGTTATTTCTTTCTTCCTTCTGGTCCACTCTATTGATGTGAGACCCAGCTTTCTTTCCATCAGTATTGGTTCCCTGTGTGTTTTTCTTCATTTCACTTATTGTAGCCTTCATTTTTTCATCTAATTTGTGACCAAAATTAACCAATTCTGTGAGCTTCCTGATCACCAGTGTTTTCAACTGTTCATCTGATAGGTTGGCTATCTCTGGGTCACTTAAAAGGATGGATTCTGGGGCTTTCATTTGGTTTTCTGTTTGAGCCATCTCTCTCTCTCTCTCTCTCTCTCTCTTTTTTTTTTTGATCTGGTTGCACCTGTTATAGTGAGGGGTGGAGGCTTAGGTGTTCACCAGGGCTGTGTACGCCAGTCGCTGGGTTGTGATGTTGCATGTGGGGGCAGGGTTGAGAGGGAACAATGGCGGTTACTTCATTCTCCGTGGGACCTCAGTCCCTTCTGCCGCTTCCCCTAGCAAACTGGTTCCCTCTGGTGCCAATTCCCTTGTGGGTGGGCTTATGCATGCTGTGGGACCCTCCAAGGACCTCTCCTATGAGGCTGGGTGTCTCTCTGTGTGGCTCGACTCCCACAGGTGTCCTCAATCAGTGTGTCCTGAGGATCTATTTCCCAGTGCTGGGATCCTGGGTTGCGCGCAGTGCCTTGCTTCACAACTGCCACCTCACTGGGTCTGCTGGGTCTGCCAGCTGCCGCTTGTGCACTCAGGGTCCACCTGCTGCGGTCTTGCATGCCTCTAATGCCTTACATGCCCCCGGATGCCTTACATGTCTGGTACCAATGCTCTCTGCTCTCCGCACTGTGACCTACGCCTGGCAGCCCAACTCCACCTCTCCTACCGGTCTGGATGAATGGGTCAATGTCTGACTTCCATTCAGATCAATTTCCTGTCAGTTCTGGTTGGTATTCTGTTTCTAAATTGTTGTTGACCCTATCTTGGTTGTGCGAGGAGGCACAGTGCATCCACCTATGCCTCCATCTTGGCTGGAAGTCCCCTCTTCTGTTTCTAGCTCTGTGTAATGGGGACTATGAGAGGGGTAAAAGAATACAGACAGTCTTTTTTCCTAGTTGTACCTGTATCAAGTGATGGGTGGTAATTGGCCTATACCAGGTTGTTAGAGCTGATTAAGTTTTCAGGAATTTAATGGGCCAAATGTTAAATATGCCATTATTAAAAAATTAATCTATATAGAAATATAATTAAATTGTATTAAAGCTATATTATTTGAAATAATGAGTACTCCAAAATTGTCATATCCCACTTTATTATATTTTACTATTACCTAATCTCCCAGCATATTGTACTTGTATGGTAGAAGTACAATATAATGGTGTGCTGTTGCACATTTCTTTCCAACTTCACAGTTGGTGGTGTCACATTGATAGCTTGAAATCAGCCAAGGTGGGAATCTCTAAGCCATAGAAATAAGCAAATATTATGAATCAGTGCTTTTCTAACCCCTCTGGATTGATTGCTGACTGTTAAACTTTTGCCAACACACCACTGACTATAATCCACACCTTAGTTTTATGTATGTGTATTGCCTTTGGCCCATTCTGACTCGTGGGTGATCTCTTCACTGTCGTTGGCATGAAAGCTCTTAAGGAGTAAATTTGTGAGGTTTTTGAGGGTATCCTGTGAGACTTCCTATTATCATAGTTCCTAATGTGGGGAGTTCCTGCTCCACCTCCTCATCTTGGCCCGTAGAAGAAAACCTCTTAACTTATTGCCAGTAGGTCCTTTATGCTGGTGGATACTCTTACTTGTGTAGCAATTCAAAGCAGATCATGCCCACCATCTTCCTTGATGTCCACCTGACCCATCAGATAAGTAGGGCCTGAAGATGAAGGAATGTGAATAAACTAGAGTTTACTGTTAATTTAAGTAATAGTGAGCACACTAAGTTGGGTTATCCAGGAAGCAAATTCCAACATGAGCTTAGTGTACAGAAAGTGTATTAAGGAGGAGGGTAAAGAGGAAGAGAACTTGGGCAGAAGGAGAAATTGGGCTGAGGTGCCGTTACTACAAGGCCTTGCCCTACACTGTAGAAGTCTGAAGTTGGAATAGCCCTTCAGAGTAGTTCCGACTCGCACTGGCATGT
The DNA here is from genome assembly GCF_019186645.2 of Phyllostomus hastatus. Taxonomy (NCBI): domain Eukaryota; kingdom Metazoa; phylum Chordata; class Mammalia; order Chiroptera; family Phyllostomidae; genus Phyllostomus; species Phyllostomus hastatus. The sequence goes on along the minus strand of NW_025333872.1, from coordinate 36,266,443 downwards.
GGTCTGCCCAGGGTGTGACCTTGGCACAGGGGGCCCTCTTCAGCTGAAGCAATTATGGAAGAGGACTGACAGTCAACAATCTCCCACTAGCTCAGCGTAGAGGGGCATGGGGTGATCTTTTAGTCTTGAAGAGAGGATCTGATGATGGCATTGCTCTCATGACAGACAGATCTTTCCTTGTGCTATTTAAGTCTACTTATTTCACATGAAGGGGCCAGCTCCTACAGCATTCTGGGGGGCTGCGGGGGAAACTTACGGAAGGACCATTAGTGAAACAAACTACTGCCCCCACTGCTGCAATTGGCTCCAAGGCCACAAATGATACTCATTCTCTTACCACCACCTCCACCACCCTTACTAACTACTCAAAATTTCCTTCACACTTGGATAGCACTTCTGCTGGTCTATGGGGTTTACTTGGTGGGAGATCCCTCATCCCTGAAGGGTTCAAGCCCCTTCTCAGGCAGTGGCTGCTGCATTTATAATGGTAACTTATTTTACTATGTATGTTAATATAGCTGGGTGAGGGAATACTAAGAGAAGCCTAAGGGGATTACCTGTGTGCTAAACATAATCCTCTTGGGCCTCTCTGGGTAACAATGGTTCTTCCTTCTCATGATTGATGATCAGGTAGTTTACCTCTTCTGAGACAGCGATTCCCCCTTTCACCTGTTCATCCTTTGGCTTGGGTCGCCAGCAGCAGCTGGGCAGCAGGTGTGGCTTAGTGTGCAGTGGGATTCCCGCCAGGTCTCCTGGTGTGTACATTCTCTCTTTGGGATCCAAAGTTCTGAACTCACAGAGGTCACACTTATGGACACCAAGAATGACTTCTCTAAGAGAATATTAGAAAGTATGTAGCCTAAAGAGTAAATTAATTCATACTTTTATTATATAACTTCTGTTGTATATCACTGTGCTAGGAATTACAAAAGACAGGATTTTTACATAAAATGACAACCAAAATACGTAAATAAGAAGGCCAAATTCCTAAGCCATTTATAGCTAGTAAAATATAAAATAAACCAGTTCAGTGATAGGTATTAGTGTGGAATTTTCAGAAATGAATTTGAGCAGATAAATCGGCAACATTTGGATTCCAGTGCATTGAGATTTAGTTCTTCCCTTAGATTCCTTCCTGTTTGACTAAGAAGTTGGCCCTGTATGGGATGAGGAGCCTCTGAAAGAATTTTCAGAGAATTAGGAGAGCACAGACTGGAAAATAAAGCACATTAGGTGTGCTTCTTGATATTCACAAGTTTCATTATCACTGGGCCCTAAATTTTTAATTCTGTCTGACCCACCATAACACCCTGCTCTGCTTTTTCACACTTTGTCTGACAAAGGAAAGAGAATGGCGTCTGCACTCACACACGCTGTGCTTTTTCCCATGCCCAGCCTGACGCTGACACGAATATGAACATCACACTATATTAATAATGGCAAATTTTAGTGTGGGAAGCACTAAGTAATCGACATATGTAGCTAATTTTAGTTCTTACGGCAATACTATGATGAAGACTTCATTATTATTTTTATTTTACAAAGAGGACATGGGGACATGGAAAAACTAGGAGGAATGATTAATGCCAGAAGGAAAAGGGGAAAAAGGCACTGTAGATTTCTCTTGCATCCGTTAGCTGCTTTTCATTAGCTGCATTGCCTGAGTTCTTTTGCTCTAGTGATTACAATTTCCAAATAAAAAACCAAGACTTAGGGCTTTAACACATGCTCTTTGTGCCTCTTGAGGAATATGAGGCAGCCAGTGCTATGAGACTGAGGAAGTGCGGGTGCTAGGAGTGGAGGCACGGGGGCAAGCGTCGTAGTCACATGTTGTCACTGTGGACCACCTGGGTGACTCTGAACAAGGTGCCCTCTCTGAGCCCTGCCTTCCCTCTTGTAAAATGAGGTTTAATGAAGCATGGTCTTGACAATTAAGCATGATAGCCAGTGCAAAGCACTTAACCTAATGCCCCAGTTATGTAGTTTCACTGTCAAAATGGTACTGAGTTCCACCTGAGATTTATAATCCACTGAGGATGACTTGTGAACTCTTTTGGAAAATGCAAGACCCATGATCATTCTTTTTAAGCTATCTGAATTTTGTGCCATTCTTAGCCCAGAGTTCAATGTGCTGATTATCTGATCAGAATTGTCTCATTAGCTACTGTACCTTCCCTTTAGCTTCTCAACAAAGAAACTCAGAGTTTTTCTACTTAGAAGTTCACCCTAATGATTAGTTAGGAATTCTTGAGGCCGAGGCAAAGATTTTAGATCCTCATCTCAAGTTCAACAGTAAAAGAGCTGCCTCTTGGAGGTGCAGGGACTTCTTAGATAGCCTTTCCGTTTCAGGAGTCTCTTCTTGGGTGGTGTCTTTTTGTTCGTTATTTAGATAGACCACTGTCACATGACCAATTGATTTCTAAACTGAAGAGCTCCTCTTCAGCAAGTATGTGTGCTAAGAGAATTTCAGAGTTTATCCTTTATGCAGAATTGGCCTCATGGGCATCTCTGGTGTGATTGTACCAGGCTGTGTGCTCAGAAGGGCTCCAGGCTTGGGGTTTAATGTTCTGTGGTCACTGTCGCTGAAATTCCTAATAATTCTATATTTGAATTTGTGTTTTGTAAGTGCAGTCCAATGGGTCCACAGAGTATGCTATGAGGGCTTGGAGCCTGCTTCACACATGGTGCCTCTTCTTGACGGTTTGCTGCCTCTCTGAGATAGATTCTTGGCTGCACTCTACCCAGTGACTGCTGTCCCCTTTTGATTCCTGCCCCTTTTCTGTGGGGTTGTGTGCAGGTTCAAGGACAGCTGGAGGCAAGTGCAACCCCATATATGCTGAATTAGGAGGACCTAAGGGGTCCCATGACATTGAAGGTCTGCCCTTGCCCAGTGAGTACCCCTGTGCCAAGGAAATGTTACATTAAATGGCAAATAAATACAATGACAAGTTGAGAGACTTCAGAAAAAAGAAAAAGTCTATTTTCTTGCTTTTTGAACAAGAGCCCTGTATTTTCTTCTTTCACTGGGCCCTGCAATTTTGTGTAGCTGGCCCATTCAGGGACAAGAAGGAGGTACGGGGGTTTATACCATCTAGCATGTGCGTGACCCTGTGAGTGTACCTGTCTTAACACGCAGGGCTGGTCAGGGGTCTTAGGATAAGTGGAGACTGACAGCTCTGTTAAGTGGCAGCTCATCTACTTTATGGCTCTTTGAAGCTTTTAGCCAGTTTCTGTTATTTCTTCTCATAAAGGCATGAAAAATGCAAACATGCCTTTGCATAGTTTACCCAAAAAACTTGAATTCTGAGAGCATCCCAATGGTATAATAGTGAAGTGAAAAGAAATAAGTTAAATTCTTGCTGTCCTGCTTCTAGATATATTTTCTATATATATGAACTACTCCATAGTACTAAATAAGAACATCTAATTGACATCTCACTGAATAGTCACAACTTACGAATTGCAACCGCTTGACTCTTTGGGCATCCACATGTATTAGGAGTCTCAGGCTCCTCTTCAAGTACATTTAGGTAAATATTTGTGTTCAGTTTGATGTAGGTTCTCCTTAAGGAAGTTAAGCTGGGTGTTATCATGAACTTTGGCTTATTCCTCCTTCTTAATAGTCACTTTGGACAGTCCCATTTGAGGTTGCTTATACTCACTGCTTAAGTGAAAAGTCCCATTGTGCTTGATGCAGGGATTTTTCATTGCACAATACCTCTCTAAAAGAAATGAAAAGCAAACTGTTCTCATTCTCAGTTTTACCAAATTGGTTTCTCTTACAAAACATATTACATAATGTCTACTAAACAGCCCTGAGAAAGATTTCCAAGCAAGGTCATAAAGTGAAGGTGGCACCTTGGTACCCTGTGTTTGGTTCGGAAACCCTGGGTTCTAACCCCTGCCCTGTTATTTACAAGTGGTGAAAAGGAAGAGATGACATATAAGGAAGGTGACGTATGAGGCAGGACCTGGGACATAGTAGGTATCTCATAAGTATTTATTGTTAAAATAACTTTTATTTTGTGTGCTCTAAAAATCTCATTTAAGTTGTCATTATGTCCCAGAATGGAAGAAGCATTATCTGTTACTTTACAATTTGATTACTATCATATTTAGGATGATCCTTTATTTGAGTTCATTTAATTAGGTGTGTAATTGTGGGATTTTAGGCCCCATTTCACCATTCTCTGTACAAGTTTCACAGGAAGCAACCGCGGAGACTGGCATTTCCTACCAGTAAGTTGTAGTTGGCTGCGAGTCTGAGGGCCTCTCTCTCCAGAAGCCACACGACTGTGGATTCTCTGGCTCTAGAGATGCTCAGCAAGGATGAGCACAGGCCTCCTCACCAGCAAGATCTGTCCCCTATCACAGGGCAAGTCGCCACTGAGCATTGGGGAAATCACAATGCTGACTCAGAAAGAGAGCTGGGCTTCTGTGAGGGAAGTTGAGGGGCTCCATGTCTTAAGTGTTTTAGGTGCCACAGGGCTGTAGATAATGAAAATACACAAGTAAAGAAAACCTCCCATAACAAAGTAATTTTAATAATAATATAGTAAACATTCCATCTATTAAGTTAGAAATCTACTAATCTGTAGTAGGTTGAATAAGACCCAGCTGCTTCTGACCTAAAAAATAGTAGATTTATGAGTCTATGATTCTAACACTCATACATTTACCATATAACCATCTGTTTTGCTAATTGTGTGTGTCATCTGAGCTCTAAAAGTATGAATGATTTTAGTATAATGTTCATATTAGTTATGTCTTGGGACAGGAAGTATGTCATTAAGTTTTGCACTGCACTACGACACCTAGTGCTTTGTGCTCAGAGGAGGCACTCATGTGGTTCTAGTTATTGATCAACTGAAATCCTCATATGGAACATGTGGTAACTCCTTATTATATCCAGAATTCTGTCTCTAATTTGACCAGCACCCTCACTGCTGGCCTTGGTGAACAAGGGATGTTCAGAGTACTAGAAAGTTCCAAGTTCTTAATGCTTTGAACTGTTCCCAGAGTGATGATTACTTAGTCAAGGGCCATCTAATTTGAGACTACACATAACAAAACTATTTCCACTGAATTTTTTTTCTTTTACTGATTAAAGAGCGAGGAAAAATGAAACCCCTAAGAGAATCATCAAACCATTAGCCAGATAAAACATCTACCATTTTCAGGGTGTCAGTCAGTAAGCGCCTTTCACTGGTGCCAGAGGCTTGGGACCCAAAGCAATCTGTGTTTTCTGTCTCTGATGTTTCCTTGTAGAGATGGCAAAGCTTAGTCTTCTCTTCCATGGGTAAATGCAAGGCACTGGTTATCCCAAATATTGGGCTGATGCTATCAGCAAGGTCTAAAGACAAACAGATAGATGGTTTAGTTTCAATTGCTGCTTTACACTAATCATCGGGTTATGTTAAGATGAACAATTGCAATGTGCCATCTGCAGATATAGCCGTTGTATTGTTATTTGCACTGGGAGGCCCTTGCTGAAAGCTTCATTATTTTACAGAGGCAATGAGAGTTCCTGCCTTTGAGATACAGGGAATAAAGTCCTCTTTGCTTTTTGCTTTCTGTGGCTTGTAACCAAATGTCTGACCTTGATTCTTTGTACAGCTGAGAAAATGAGGAAGTTAAAGGAGGCTGAAAGCTTATAAAAAGTAGGTAAGGGGTAAAGACTTGACTTCCCCCTCCCCTACATTTATCCTGTAATGTAGCTAGCAGCCTGTTTCTCAGTACCTGACATCTTGATGTTTGAAAGAGAGATTACTTAACAAAGGGAAATTCCACCCAGTGTGTCTTTTTCTGTCTACAGAAACGTGGTGTGTGGGCTTTCAAAAAGAGCATGCACACAGAAAGGATAATCTCCATGATACTAGACTCTATTATTTACACAACACTAATAGAATTTAGATGTCTGACCTCAAAAAGTAACTTAACCTCTCTTTGCTTCAATTTCCTTATTTCTAAATTTGGGCAACAATAGTACCTACTTCATAGGTGATTGAGAGGATTAAATGAGCTAAAATACAGGGTCTGGCACAAATAACGCCCCTGTTTTTATTACAAAATCTTTTATCACAAAGTCATAAGCATGTAATTCTGTAACAGAACAATATCACACTCAAGCACCCCATATGACATTATAGGTGAAATGTTCAAATTAACACTATAAAATATTACAACCATATTATTACCCTGCCAACCACACTCATGGGGCCTTACCTTTGCTGGACGCTGTATATGTAAAGAGCTTGAAATGGGGATGGCAAACCATGGTCAGTGGGCCAAATCCAGTCAGCCACCAGTTTTTATATGACCCATGAGTTAAGAATGCCTTATATATTTTTTAAATGGCTGCATTTGAAAATGGTTATATAAAATCCCTATATCATAGTCTCAATTTTGCTCCTTGACCTATAAAGCCTGAAATGTTTACTTTCTGACCTTTTAAGAAAAAATTTGCTGATCCCTGGCATAGAACAGCACCTGGCACATTGTGCATGCTTTAAAAGTATAAGCCATTATTAATAGTATTATTTACCATATCATAGTATGTCATACCAAACTGTACTCTCATGCTTTCTGAATTCACTGCTAAAGCCAAAGAAAAAAGACCGCAGTGTTACTGGAACATTTCATCTAGTCTGCTCTGTAGGCTCTCGAGAGTCCTGCGCTCAGTCCTTTTAAGGGTGCTCTGACACTATGGTTCAAGGAACGTTCATTCCAGACTCTAGAAGTGAGATTCTGCCATTCTTATAGATCACTTATTTGCCCAAAATTTGGGAAATGGTCTCTGTGTCCTTTTGCAACCATTAGGAAACAGAATTCTCCTGAGTTCACAGCTGGACAGAGCAGTATTTAAATTACATCCCCGAGGATAAAGGGCACCGGCTTCCTTAGACTCTTACTTGATTCATTCAAGGGTGTAGAATGCCTCTACAGGAATTGCACCAATTCATGTTTTTCAAGTGTCACCAAGGGAGTCAATTTCTAACCTTCATCATGCTAGTTCACAGAGTACTATTTATTTTTACTTATAGAAATCCATTTCACAATGAAATACCACTCAGTCATTAGAAAAGATGAAATACTCCCATTTGCAACACTTCATGGATGGACCTTGAGAATATTATGCTAAGTGAAATAATTCAGGCAGCAAAAGCTAATAACCATGGGATTTCACTCATATGTAGGATATAAAACCGAAACTCATGGACACAGACAACAATGTGGTGGTTGCCAGAGGGAAGGGGGTGGGGATTTGGGGGTGCACCCAATATACGGTGACCAAAGATGATCTGACTGTAGATGGTGGGCACATGGTGTGATATACTGGTCTAGGATCATGGAAATGCACCCATGAAACCTATATCATTTTATTAACCAATGTCACCCCAATAAATTTAATTTAAAAAACCCCTCCATTTCTGCTGTTGCATATGCAAATATACAAAGTATTGGTTATTGATCAAAATACAGAAATCAGATATCACCTCACATCTGATAGAATGGTTATTATCAAAAAGAAGAGAAATAACAAGTGTTGGTGAGGCTGTGTAGAAAAGGGAACTCTTATGCACTGTTGGTAGGATAGTAATTGGTGCAGCACTAAGGAGAACAGCATGGACGCTTCTAAAAGAAATTAAGGATATAACTACCATATTATCCAGCAATTCCTCTTCTGGGTACTTATAAGAAGAATATGAAAACACTAACTCTAAAAAAGATATGCATCCCTATGTTCATTATGGCATTATTTATAATAGCCTAGATAGGGAAACAACCTGGGTTCTTCAGCAGATAAATGAATAAAGGATATCTGACACACATACATACCATACACACTGGAATATTACTCAGCCATAAAAAAGATAAAATATTGCCATTTGCAAGAACATGGATGGGTCTCTAGAGTATTATGCTAACTGAAATAAGTCAAATGAAAAAGGACAAAAGCCACACATTTTTCACTCCTGTGAAATATAAAACAAAAAAGAAACAAACTCATACATACAGACAACAGATTGGTGGTTACCAGAAGGGAGATTGTGGAGGGTGCAAAATGGGTAAAGGGGGGCCAAATATATGCTGATGGATGGAAATTAGACTTGTGGTGGTGAGCATGCTACAGTGTCTTCAGATACTGAATTACGATGTTGTACACCTGAAACTTATATAATGTTACCTCAATTAAAAATAACATTTAAATAAATAATGATTAGTAGCATGACCTGAAAAAAAAAGGCAACGAATAGATCTCTTATAGCACCACCTTTGGAAAATGGTTTTCCTGATTAGAACATTAGCATATCATCCAGTCTATGGAAAACAGTATGGAGGAATTTCTCAAAAATATTAGGAATAGAACTACCATATGATTCAGCAATTCCTCTTCTGCATATTTATCATAAGACCATGCAATACTAATTTGAAAAGATATATGCATCCCCTGTATTTATTACAGCATTATTTATAGCATATCATCCAGATTAGCATTTGGGTTTGATCTAGCCTAAGTACCATACTCTTTGTCACATTGCATATGCTGAAGTGGTTAAACTAAATTATTGACATTGAAAATTGCCTTTTTAGAAAATATTTGCTCTATGTGGTTCATATCTGAACTTGCAAGCTTCTAGATTTCTGCTAATTTCTATGTACAATTTCTAAATGTATTAATTTAGAATGGCATTTTATCTAAAAAACAAAGCAGGGAAGCATTAGTCTTTTGTAAAGTTGGCTGATGATTATGTATTTAAAAATCAGTAGTTATTTAAGGTGCACTGCACCAAACTTGGGACATAGAGTATATTATAAAGACCATCCTCTTTTCTGAAGAGGATCTAATATTATTTCCATATATATTTTATGTTCTAATGTGTGTGTTGGGGGGAATGAAGGAAAAAGTGGGTCGGAGGGAGAAAGACAATAGATAAAGATCTATTCAAGAAGTGAGAGTGTTAATATTCTGTGAGCCAGAAAGAAATATAGCAGGAAAAAGGAGGAGGAGGAAGAATAGAAAGCTGGGATATTTCACTGGTGTAGAAACTGGCAGATTTTTTAAAATAAATTGAAATGTTTTGGGCAAGATACACATATGCCTAGGATATGAAGATAAAGCATCCTGAAGATAGGATGGTTGTTGTGGTCAGATCTTCATATGTATCTTCATTATTCCCCTCCTGGATTACAAGATCCTGAGACTGAGAAATTTGCCTTATATTCTTTTTACTTCTCAGTCTCTAGCACGGTGCTCACTCACCTGTGATGCTCAGCTGTCAGTGTTGTTTGTGGTAGGCTGTTCTGTGTGGCATGGGCCCAGCTCCCACTGGGAGATGCACAGGACCCACGCCCACCGGTAGGTTTTCCCGTGGGGAATCAGGCCTGCAATGTACCTAGGCCGCTGTGAGTCTAGTTTTTTGCTAAAACTCCCTCACCCTGAATTGAGAACATTCAATGCAAAGCAACTTCCTAAAAATCATGCTAAACCTTCCAAGGATGAGTGTAACTGGTCCAACTACTTTTGCCTTTTCATTTGCAAATATCCCTCTTCCGTGATGTGATTAGCAGCATTGGCTCCTTTGTTTTCTGTAAAAGGTAACCACCTAAAGTGAGCCTGTGCATAGTTAATGAGGACCTTCTTTAATGTGCCCAGTAAGACAATAAAAGCTCATTGGAGAAAGGGCTAGGGCTTTTGCTCGCCTTGAGAGAAAAGCCATGCCGTCCCTTTTCCTCCACTGGATTCAGTAATCCACATTTTCATCCATAATGACTCGGATGCATCAGTTATTGACAGCTCTCACAATGACAGTACAAAAACATAGTTTATGTGAATTTAGTTGCAATTCTCAGAGCTCTTGCTCCACCCCTCCACCCCCTTTTTGGAGCAAGAGGTCATCCAGTTTTATTTAGAAGCTGCTGGTCATACGATGGAAAGGCCTACGTGGTACAAAACTACAGCGGTTCAGTTCATTCACAAAGCATAAGTCTTTAAGATTCACTAGAGTCTGAACTTTTGTGAACTCCCATTTCATGTGTAGCAAATCAATATCATCCCCAAATCAAAATCACTTCTTTATATTATGAACCCGTCATACAATATTTACAGAAGTCCACACTTAGAAATGTTCCACTCTCCTAACACAATTAGTGAGTATAAGCACCCTGGCAGAAGGCATGATGGACTTTTCTGAGTACGTGCACGTAGGTACAATCAAGTCAGTGTCCTGGGCATAAAATACAGACTGCACTTTGGGCCCCCTAAGATAAGACACAACAGACAAGGAGGAACTGCCTGTCTGAGAAGGGCCCTGGGAGCTGACCGCATCTTGAGATGTGACCCACAGGCAAAATTCAGACAAGCAAGGATAAACTTCACCAGGAAAATAAACACCCACTAACTTCTTGTCCATTTCACATGCAGGGAAACTTAAAGCCAAGAGGAGAAAGTGAGGATCTAAATGCAAGACGAACCTTCCAGAAGTGTCCAACCTGTGGCCCATGGGCCACATGCAGCTCAGGATGGCTGTGAATGCAGCCCAACACAAAATCATAAATTCACTTAAAAACACTGAAATTTTTTTGTGTGTGATTACGCATTGCAATGTATTTAATGTGTGACCCAAGATGTCAAAAGGTTAGACAACCCCATGGGAGGATAAAACTCTTCTATGATCTGGTTGCTGGATCAATTTTCTTTCTAAACACACAGGGCCCTTCTGCAAGGCCCTGGCCACAAACAGTGTCCATGTTTTCTCCCTATTCTTCTCCCTCTGGATAGGCCTGGGCACCCAGGACACCCGCTGGCAGTGACCATGAGTGTGCAGAGTGGGAGGCAGAGGCAGAGGCCCCCAGAGGTCCGTGGCCCATCTCTGATGGTCTGCCTTTCCTGTTAGGGCCCTTCTTGTCTCTGAACTGCTGCTGTTGCCTGTCTGGTACCCACAGCTGCAGCCTCAGACCCAAGCACCCCTCCCTGTAGCTGTCAGACTAAATCCCAGAGTCCTGGATCTTCTAGGAACTGCATCCCAAATTCTAAAGCTGATACTTTACTTAAAATTAAGTCTATTAGTAAGTTGAGGACAGCGGATGGCTGAAATGGAATCTCTGGATCTCCCAGCCTCAGACCACTCCCAAGCCCCTACGTTTGGCCACATAAATACTGGGTCGTGGGGCTGCCAGGGCTTGTTACTTCAGTGACCTTGTCTACTGCATGTCACTGCTTTTCTAGTCACAAGTTAACATTTGTCTGCCCCCAAAGTGGGTAGTGAAAATGACAGACTGGAGCAAGCAGGCTTCCTTCAGATGTACACTGCTTCCCACCTAGAAGGAGGACTCCCTAAGCTGCCCAGGGAGACAGTGGGCTGTGACAGACGGGCCTGGGAGTGTCCTGCAGGGCACCCTGCTGGATCCATAGACACACTGGCCCAAAGGGTGTGCAGATTGTAGAACAAGAGGACAGGAGAATCAGAACCGCAAACCCCTGCACCCTGGCAGGGCAAGGGTCCAGCCCAACCCCCACACTGTTATTCCAGAGGCTGCCTGACATCCCCTTAGCAGGTCATGGTCATCAGTGCTAACGGGGCCAAAGCTGGGTCAGAACAGCCAGGTCAGCCACACTGTGTTCCAATAGCAATGCTGCAGACGGGGACTGCCCAAGGTGGGCAGACCAGCACCAGCCTCCCCCAGCACAGGTTGAGCCTCCACGTTGATCTCCTAGGTGTAGTAACAGGGCACCAAGAACACCAATGGGATGAACATCTCTCTAACACACTACCAGGACAGGTCCCTAGACATGCTGCATTTTAAGAAAACCCCAGGCAAGCCCATGGCTATGGTATGTAAGAGCAGAGATACAGCTTCCCTCCCTGGAGAAATGACTACTTTCCCACACAAAGGCGTGAAGGCCCTCCCCTACAGGAGCAGCTGAAAGTTATGAACAATGTTGTCCTCATCCCAGTCAAATTTGGTCAGCTGCTTGCAAGTCTTGTTGAGCTTCCACACAAAGCTGAGGGGATACCACGGGCTCTAAAGAAATGGTGCTTCCCTGGGAGGCAGAGATGCTAGGAAAGGTCTGAAGGGTGAAGCAGGGCTGGTGGGAGAATCTTAGGCAAAGGGAACCGGGAATGTTTCAAAAGCAGACTCAGGACAAAGCAAGGCCATGCTGGGCTGCCCGAGAAGGTGAGGTTGGGAGAAAGAGAAGGTGGCATGCCTATAACTGTTTCAGAAGTACTTGGTTCAGGCCGGAGTGAATCAAGTACTCTGAGGCTCTTTCAGGCTTCCTGTGAGCTCCAGCTAGTAATAACCAGTTCAAGTCACTAATTCCACATTTAAATGAAGCCAAAACAACAAAAAAAGAGTTCACACCCTTCATTCCCCAACCGACAGTTGTATGGAAGTTTGCTGACACGGTGTTATAGAGCAGATGGCCCTCGTCAAGCACTTCACCAAGTACCTAGGGACCACAAACACCTAAACAATCTGCTGTTCCTAAGCATCTGCTTTTCAAGGAACTTGGTGCACAGCTTTCTGCCTAATGGCAAATCTCTAACTGAAAACAAGATATTTAAAAGAAAACTTCTGTGCTTGGAAAGAGGTTAATCACAAAAACAGAGCCCAGAACTGACAGCCTATAATTCAGAGACACATGCCCAAAATGAAGGTATTTACCAAAACGTCAGCTGAAGACCCACAGGAATAAAAATTAGTGTTGGCCTCTCATTGGACAGGGTCCCCAAAGACCTGGGGCTGTCTTGCCAGGTCCACCAGTCCCATGACAGGATTCTCCCTGGAAAGACCTCTAGGATGGCAACTCACCAGCTACCAGGGCACCCTCTTGTCTGGCCATGAGACTGGAAAAACAGAAAGACACCTATTTCTTAGGCCAGGGAAGCTGTGCAGGTAAGGACAGGTCACTGAAGGCAGCTGTCATGGTTGAGGCAGGAGCTGACCTCTTGGTCCCCTACCAGGGGGGCCATGTCTTCTCTCCAGGTGTCAGCCCACCTTTCATGAGGGATGCCATCTGCTAGGTGCTTGGGGGAGCATATCCTCACTTGAGAGCCCTGGGTTAAATTGGAAAAACCTAGTTGATTCTCTGAGCACCATACCATGTGGAGGGAGGCAGAAGAGCTAATCACCAGCAAACAACTGACTCTTAGGAGCTGGACCCCAGGCAGCGGGACAGGTGATCATAACAAATAATTAATGGAACCTAATTAACCTTGGGCTTTTTCCTAGTGTGGCAATCAGAGTGAGCAGCTGCTGTGGACCCCACAGATGCTCCCTAGGGGGCTCTGCTTCCCTGGCTGGGCAGTCACCCCTACCCAGGGGCAGGAAACCTGGCACTGCTTCTTATGAGAGGCTTCAGATTTCTAAATCTCTTCAAAAACCAAAGATTTTTCAACACAGGCTTTCTGGAAGTCATTTTGAAGTCTCTAAATGTGAGAACTGAAAGCAGACAGGCAAGAGTGCTGTGTGTAGATCCTGACCCAGGGCTTCTGTCCTGGAGCTGCAGGGGTGTCCTCGGGCTCTTGCTCCCAGCCCAGGCCCACGAGGCTCTCCAGGTGACTAGCAGGGAAGGTGGCTGAACGTTTAGTGCGACTGCCCGGGGGCTACTTCCTTAGGAAGTAAATACACAGAAGTGTTGTCAGAGCAAAAATGGAATGATTTTATTTTTAATTTTTATTGAATTTATTGGGGTTACATCGGTTAATACAATTATACAGGTTTCAGGTATACTGTATTGTGTGTTCGCCATCCAAAAAGTCAAGTCTTCGTCCATCACCATTTATCTCCCCTTTACTTTCTTCTACCTCCCTCCACTCCCTTTTCCCTCTGGTAATCACCATACTGTTGTCTGGTGTCTATGAGTTTTTTTCTTTTTGCTTAATTTCTTTGCCTTTTTTACCTGGCCTTCCAAACCCTCTTCCAATAGCTGACAGTCTGTTCTCTGTCACTATGAGTCTGTTTCTACTTTGTTGGTTTGTTTATTTTGTTCATTAGATCCCACATATGAGTATAAGTGAAATCATATGATACTTGTCTTTCTCTGATTGGCTGATTTCACTTAGCAGAATATTCTCCAGGTCCATCCATGCTATTGCAACAGGTAAGATTTCCTTCTCCTTCTCCTTTTTCTCCTTCTTCTCCGTCTCCTCCTTCTTCCTCCTCCTCCTCCTTCTTTTTTTCCAGCTGAATAGTATTTCATTATGTAAATCTAGTAAAGCTTTTTTTTGTCCACTCATACTGATAGGGATTTGGACTGCATCTAAACGTTAGCTATTGTAAATAACACTGCAATGAACATAGGGGTGCATATATTCTTTCACCATAAGGCAGTTCCATTTTTAATTTTTTGAGGAAACTCCATACTATTTTCCACAGTAACTGCTCCAGTCCCAGTCTCACTAACAGTGCACAAGGGTTCCCCTTCTTCCACATCCTCACCAACACTAATTGTTTGTTAATTTACAGATGATAGCCATTCTGACAGTTGTGAAATGATATTTCATTATGGTGTCAGTTGCATTTCTCTAAGATTAGTGATTAGCATCTTTTGATATGTCTATTGGACATCTGCATGTCCTCTTTAAAGAAATGTCTATTCAGGTCATTGGTCTATTTTTTAATTGGATTTTGTGGGTTTTTTGGTATTGAGTTATATAAGTTCTTTATAAATTTTGGATATTAACCCCTTATCAGACATATCATTGCAGAATATCTTCTCCAGTTCAGTGGGTTGTCTTTTCCTTTTGTCAAGGCTTCCTTTGTTGTGCAAAAGATTTTTAATTTGACCTAGTCCCATTTGTTACTTTTTTCTTTTGTTTTCCTTGGTAAAAGAGACATGTTAGGAAAAATATAGCTATGAGAAATGTCCAAGATTTTACTGCCTTTGTTTTCTTCTAGGATTTTTATGGTTTCAGGTCTAACATTTAATTCTCTAATTCATTTTCAGTTTACTCTTGGGTATGGTATAAGGAAGTGTTCTCATTTCATTGTTTTGCATATATATGTCCAATTTTTCCTAAAGCATTTATTGAATAGATTGTCTTTACTCCATTGTATGTTCTTGTCTCCTTTGTCAAACAGTTGATGACAATGGTGTAGGTTTATTTCTGGGCTCTCTACTCTGTTCCATTGACCTATATGTCTGTTTTTATGCAAATACCATGCTGTTTTGATTACTGTGGCCTTTTAGTATAGTTTGATATCATATAGCTTGATTCCTCCAACTTTGTTCTTTCTCAGGATTGCTGTGGCTATTCAGTGTCTTTGTGGTTCCATATAAATTTTTGGAATACTTATTCTAGTTCTGTGAAATATGTTGTTGGTATCTTAATAGCAATTGTGGAAATCTATAGTTTGCTTTGGTTACAATGGACATCTTAATGATGCTAATTACTCCTACTCATAAACATGGTATATTCTCCCACTTATTTGAATCTTCCTCAATTTCTTTCTTCAGTGTCTTATAATTTTCTGAGTACAGGTCTTTTACATCTTTGGTTAAATTTACTCCAGGGTATTTTTTGGTGTAATTATAAGTGGGATGTTTTCTTGGTTTCCCTTTCTAATAATTCCTTATTGGTATATAAAAATGCAACTGATTTCTGGACATTTATTTTGTATACTGTCATGTTACTAAATTCCTTTAACAGTTCCAATAGTTTTTGGTATAATCTTTAGGATTCTGATATACAGTATCATGTTGTCTGCATATAATTACAGTTTTATTTCTTCATCTCCAATTTGGATGGCTTTTATTTCTTCTTGTGTGATTGTTGTGACAAGGACTTCCAGTTCTTATTCACCAGTACTATGGTGGATGAAAGCGGTGAAAGTGGACATCTGTGTCTTATCTTAAGGGAAACATGTTTTGGTTTTGCCCATTGAGTATGACATTGGCTGTGGATCATCATATATGGCTTTTATTATGTTGAGGTACATTCCTTCTATTTCTCACTTTGCTGAGAGCTTTTTTATCATAAATGGGTGCTGGATTTTATCAAATGCTTTTTTTAAACATCTATTAATGTGATCATGTGAATTTTATCCTTCATTTTATGTGGTACATGCATTTATTGATTTGTGGATATTGTACCAAACTTGCATCTCCAAAACAGAGCCTATTTGATCTTGGTGCATAACCTTTTTAATGCATTATTGGATATGGTTTGCTAATATTTTGTTGAGAATTTTGGCATCTATGTTCATCAGGGATATTGGCCTATAATTTTCTTTTGTTGTAGTGCCTTTAGTTTTGGAATTACAATAATGTTGGCCATGTAAAATGAGCTTGGGAGTCTCCCCTCCTCTTGAAATTTTTGGAATAGTTTGAGAAGGAAAGGTGTTAGTTCTCTGAAAGTTTGGTAAAATTCACGTGTGAAGCCATCCAGTCCAGGAATTTTGTTTGCAGGGAGTTTTTTGTTTATTGCTTTAATTTCAGTCAGGTTTTCTGATTCTTCCTGATTCTAGTTTGGAAGATTGTATGTTTCTAGGAACTTATTCATTTTACTAGATTGCCCAATTTGTTGGCGTATAGTTGATCTTAATATTTCTTTATAATCCCTTGTAGTCCTGTGGAGTCAGTTGCTACTTCTCCTCTTTCATTTCTGATTTTATTTATTTGTATCCTCTCTCTATTTTTCTGGATGTATCTGGTTAAGGTTTTATCAATCTTGTTTATCTTTTTAAAAAAACAGCTCTTGGTTTCATTGATATTTTTATATTTTTTAAAGACTCTATTTTTGTTTATTTCTGTTCTGATTTTTATATTTTCTTTCCTTCTACTCACTTTGGGCTTTGTTTGTTCTTCTTCCTCTGAGTATAATGTTACATTGTTTATTTGACAATGTTTTTGCTTATTGAGATACACCTATAGTTATAAATTTCCCTCTTAGGACTGCTTTCACTCTGTCCCATAAATTTTAAGTTGTTTTGCTCTCATTTTCATTTTATTTTAAGATAGTTTTTAATTTTTTCCTTGATCTCATTGTTAACCCATTTATTGTTTAATAGCATGTCATTTAGCCTCCATGTCTTTGTGTATTTTTCAATTTTTTTATGTGTGTGTGTGATTGATTTCTAGTTCCATTCCATTATGATCAGAAAAGATGCTTGATATAATTTTAATTTTCTTAAATTAGTGAGACTTGTTTTGTGTCCCAACATGTGGTCTATCCTAGAAAATTCTCCATGAGCACTCAAAAAGAATGTACCATATTTTTCTGTGTATAATGTGTACTTTTTTGCCCAAATTTTTGAGAGAAAAATGAGGATGCGAATTATACATGGGAACTAGTACTGAAACGTGGATGCCCATTATACACAGCAAAATATGGTATTTTCTGCTGCTTCGGCCAAAATGCTCTGAAGGTATCAACTAAATCCATCCAATCTAGTGTGCCCTTTAAGGCTGCCATTTCCTCATTAATTTTCTATCTGGAAGATTTATCCATTGATGTCATTGGGATATTAAAATCTCCTATTATGACTGTATTACTGTCTCCCTTTATGTCCATCCAGATTTGCTTTACATATTAAAGTGCTCTTATGCTGGGTGCATAAATGTTTACAAGGGCTAATCTAATCCTCATGTGGGATTGTTTCATTTATCATCATGTACTATCATTCTTTGTTTCTTACTATAGTCTTTGATATAAATATGATTTTGTCAGATTGCCACCCCTGCTTTTTTTCCTTTTCAATTGCATGAAATATCTTTTTCTATCCTTTTACTTCTAGTGTGTATGCATCTTCTGTTCTGAAGTGGCTCTCTTATAGACAGCATATATAAGGGTCTTGCTTTCTAATTTATTCAGCTATCCTATGTCTTTTGATTGGAACATTTAAACCATTTACATTTAAAGAAATTGATAGGTACATATTTATTGCCATTATATTCTGTTAACTATTTTGCTTTATTTTTCTCCTCTTCCTCCTCCTCCTCCTCATTCTTTCTCTTCTTAAGCAGGCCCTTTATCATTTCTTGCAGTGCTGGTTTTGTGGTAACAAAATTTTTTAGATTTTGTTTTGTTTGTTTTCTTGGGAAGCTCTTTATTTCTCCTTCACTGTTAAATTATAGCCCTGCTGGGTGAAGGAGTGTTGGTTGTAGGTTCCTGCTTTTTATCACTTTGAATATTTCATGCCAATCTTTTCTGGCCTGAATATGTTTCTATTGAGAAATCAGTTGACAGTTATCCGAACTCTCTTGTTGATTTTCCTTTGCTCCTTTTAATATTCTTTCCTTGTCTTTAACCTTTGCCATTTTAATTATGATGTGTCTTGGTGAGGGTCTCTTTGGGTTTATCTTGTTTGGAACTCTCTGTGCTTCCTGGAGTTGTGTGTCTTTTTATTTCATCAGGTTATTGAAGGTTTCCATCGTCATTTCTTCAAATAAGTTCTTGACCCCTTGCTCTCTCTCTTATCCTTCTGGTTTTCCTATGATTCAAATATTGCTATGCTTCATGTTCCCTAAGCGTTTCTGAAACTATCGTAATTTTTTAAAATTATTTTTTTTCATTTTTCTGCTCTGATTGGATGTGTTCTGCTACCTTGCTTTCCAAATTGCTGATTCAGTCCTCTGCTTTATCTGACCTACTGTTTATTTTTTCCCGTGTATTTTTCATTCCTGACTGGTACCTTTTTTATGGTTTCTATGTTTTTTTATGCTTGCTATCTGTATGTTGAAGTTCTCACTAAGTTCCTTGAACATTATTATAACCATTTTTTTAACTCTGTATCTGATAAATTGCTTGCCTCCATTTCATGTAACTCTTTTTCTGGAGCTTACTCCTGTTTTTTCATTTGGGGCCTGTTTTTTTAATTCCTCATTTTGGCTGCCCTTTTGTGTTTATTTCTATGCATTAGGTAGATCTGCTATGACTCCTGGTTTGATAG
This sequence comes from Phyllostomus hastatus, assembly GCF_019186645.2. NCBI lineage: Eukaryota > Metazoa > Chordata > Mammalia > Chiroptera > Phyllostomidae > Phyllostomus > Phyllostomus hastatus. The sequence goes on along the minus strand of NW_025333872.1, from coordinate 36,247,546 downwards.
GGTGGACTTATGTAGTGGGTGTTCTGTGGGACCCAGTGATTCAGTCTTCTTGATCATCTGAGCTGGGTTCTCCAAGAATGTCCCTTGTATGAGTTATGTGGGCCCTGCTACTGTAATTGAGTTGATTTCTATTTGCCCATTTGTGCATGGGGTGAGCCCTTAGGCTGGCTGACCATGAGGCTCAACCTGACTACAGTGTGCAAGCTGCTCTGCTGGTGCTGACGACATAGAGTGGAATTCACCTCTGCAAGCTCTGATGTTTGCCAAGAGCTCCCTTTGGATGTGCCACTTGTGAAGGAATTTGATCTTGCTCTGATGTTGTGTGAAGCTGGTCACTGGGTATGTTGGTTCTGGAGCCTCTTGTGAGGGACTCGTGCAGTACAATATCACAAGCTGCCTGTGACTGGCTCTGGGCTACCTGTGTGGAGATATAAAGCAGTCCACAGTTTGTGGCTGCCTCTGCTGGGCCTGAGTGAGCATGGGAAAGACCAAGCTGCACACCAAGGCTAGATTTTACTTGCACTATTCCCAGGGGAGGGTCAGCAGACATCCCAAGGCATCCTGAGATCCATCTGAGACCTTCCTCTGCCTGCCTCTGCCTACCAGCTTCCAGGTAGGCTCAGTCACTGAAAGAGCCTCTGGTAGTACTTGAATTGCATGAGGTTGGTTCTCAGTGAGTTCACCAGGTAGGGCAAAAGGTGTTCACCAGGTTGATACAAGTGTAACGTTAGTGCCAGTGCTGTGTCTGAGGCCCCTCAGGAACTTCCACCAGGTATACCGAGTCCAGCTGCCACCTACCAGGTGCTTGTGGACCTTTGTGGTATGACAGAGTCTCAGGGAATGATCAGGGTGAGGTCAACAGTGTTTATAAGGCCCAAACAGACCAATATTTGGCCACTGAAGGGAGATCTCTGAACAAGTCATGTGTGCAAGGGAAAAATGGACCCTGTCCTAGAGCCACACGACACAGTCTGTTCAAGATTCTGCCCAAAGCCCATGCTCAACAGGGCAGGGCTGCTGGTTGTTGGGAGGATGGGTCTAGTGGATCTCTTGTGAGGGAAAAGTGCAGGTCAGAGTTAGGGGAAGGTGGGAGGAGTGGCTCCTATTCCAGAGCCACACAGTTCAGTCTGACCCAGATTCTGCTCAGACCTCCCCAGGGTGGGGCCACTAGGATTTGGAGGGTAGGGTCACCTAGAGCCCAGAGGTTGAGTCTAGAATATCTCTTGTGAGGGGAAAGCACCAGTCAGATTCATGAGAAAGTGAGGGAAATTACCCCCACCCCAAAGTCATACCACTCAGTCACTGGTATCCTTTGATTTTTTCCAAATTTCTACACTTCTACCTAGGCAGCTGACTCCTCAGCACGGTGTGAGTTATATAGTGTGGGACAACAGGGAGCACAGAAGGTGAGACTAATGCACTTCCCTAGGCTGATGCCATAAGGAGAATAGTGTCCCATTCAAGGAAGGTGGCATCTGCAGTGCAGAAGAGTGACTCAGCATAGGGGTCTTGGTAGCTATCCTCTCAGCTCTCTCCCCAGAGCCACAAACTCCAGTCTCTCCTCACATGACTCAAGTCTGCTCTGCCCTCCTTCCACCAGAGCCCAGGGTGAGTGGCTGCAAAAAAGATTTTGTGTGTTGGCCCTGTAGGAAGGCACCCTGTCTCTAGCAGACTCCTGTCACTCCCTGGCAGACAGATTCCCCACTGATTTTCACAGCCAGATGTTATGTGGGCACCTCTCCCTGGCTCAGGTTTCCTCAGGATGAGGAGCCCAGCATGGGTTGAGACACCCTCACTTCTCAGGCATGAACCTTTGCAGCTGAGATATTCCTCCAGAATCTCAGTCTTTGCCTATGGGAACAGGGCCAGCCTTATTCATGTCTCTGCCTTTCCTACCAGTCTTGATGTGGCTTCTTCTGTAAATCCTTGGTTATAAGACTTCTCTTCAGCTAATCTTCAGGTGGTTATTCAGATTGATTTTTCTATATTTTAGTTATAATTCTAGTTTGGTCCTGTGATAAGGTAAAAGTACTAAATAGTATTTTTTTAAAAGAGACTTTATTTTGAAATAAACATAATTATAGTATTACAGGAGTGGCAATTCATGGAGAATGGCTTTAAAAAGATTTTTTTTCCTGAGGGCAATGTTGTAGTTTTGTTAATACTATTAAAATATACCATAAACTAAAGGGAATGAATGGTTATAGCCAATAAAGGTTTTTTTTTTTAATTTTAATCCTAATTTTAGAGATAGAGGAAAGAAAAAAAAGAGAAAGAGAGAGAAACATTGACATGAGAAAGAAACATTGATCTGTTGCCCCCCATACAGTCCCAACCAGGGATTAAATTCACAACCCAGTTATATGAACTGACTGGGAATCGAAACTGCAAGTTTTTAGTGTATAGAATGATACTCCAAACAACTGAGCCACTAAGTCAGGGCTGGTTAATAGTATTATATGTTTATTTTAGAAGCAAGCATATAATGCTTCAGAAAGTAATTACAGTTTCTAGGCTAGAGAATTTTTGTGCAAAATATTTTCAAAACAATTTCTCAATAGAAAAGAGCAAAAAAAATTTATAATAATATGCTTTCTGTTATCATTTTAAACCTTGGTCTTTCTCTTCAATGACCAGATTTGAATTGGAGAGAGAGAGAAAGGAAAAAATATTTATTTTTATTTTGATTAATTAGCAATTGATCTGTTATAGGAGATAGTGTTATTTAAAGTTAACTATTAGGACAGTAATAAAGAAGCTTCAGAATATATCTTAAACCTTAGCTTTAGACTAGTTATTCCTTAATCAAATATTATGTTATTGTTTTAATAATAAGCACCTAAGGCCATGGGCCATGGCTTTGGCCTTATAGATATTTAAGAAACATTCTTTTGATAAGTTTGGCCCATAGAACTAACAAGTTTTCCCTCCCTTCTTTCCTTCCTTCCTCCCTTCCCATTCCCCCCTCTTTCCCTTTCTCTTCTTAGATATTTGGGTCATGAAAGACAAAAACATAGTCTCTCATTAACTTTTGAAACAATTTTGTGTTACCATATTTCTTTGGAAATTTTTGGATAAATGTTTTAAGTTCTACAATAGTTGTTTTGGAGTCTAGAGTGTAAAAGAAAGAAGTATTCATCTGAATTATTAGTACTGTGACTTTTTATTATAAATTATATCATGAAATAATTAAAGAATAAATTATAAATTAAGAAAATACAACATATATTGGGCTTTGCGTGGTATGCTTTACTATCCTACAGAAATATACATTTTTTATATCCTACTTATTAGAGATATTTTTTCCTTTCCAAGATGTATGAGTTTTTTTTATTCCTCTTGTTTTTTTTTGTAGTGGACTTCTTCATTTCTGTTGAAAAATTGGCCAATAATCATATTTCTATTTCTTCAGTGATTATTGTGTTATTTTTTTCCCTTGTTGCTTTCAACATGTTTTCTTTTTCTTTGGCTTTCTGCAGTTCAGCTGTTACATGCCAAAGTATGTTTTCACTCCATTCAGAATTTGTTGAGCTCTCTGGATCTGTAAGTTAATTTTTTCACAAAAATTGGCATGATTTATCAAATAGTTATCTTCCCCCTTCTCTCTTTTTTTCTGGAATTCTAATTACATGCATATTTCATATTTCACCTGTCCCCTAAGTCTCTGAAGCTTTGTTCACTTTTCTTCAATTTTATTTCTATTTGCTGGAGTGAAAAATTTTTACTAATCTTTTCTCAGGTTTACTGATTCTTTTTATCATTTCAAATCTGTCATTGAACACATCTGCTGTATATTGAATTTCAGTTATTGCATTTTATGGTTTGAGGATTTGTTTTTGGTTCTTTAGAGTTTCCATTTCTCTGTTGAGATTCCCTATCTGTTCTCTCATTAATACTACATTTTCCTATAACTCTTTGAATATATTTATAATAGCTTCTTTGAAGTCCTTCTTTGCTAAATTCAACATCTGGGCCCAGCTGCTATAGACTATTTCCATCCCCCCTGCCAAAAAAAAGGACCATACTTTTCATTTCTTTGCATACCCAGTAATTTTTGTTTGAAAAGTAGACAATATAGAGTATATGTCACAGTAAAATTTGTTGTATTTTCTTGAGGATTGTTGGATTCTTGCTGTAGTAGGCAGTTAACTTGACTGGACTCAAACTATAAGTGCCGTCTATCCTCAGTGAGGTATGCAACAGCTGCTGTCTTTGCTCAGTTTTTCTTTGACTTGCTATGGCTGCTATTTTAGATGGGTCTCTATGGATGTCCCTTGTCCATCTGTGAAGTTTAGCAGCCAAGAATAGATCTGTGCAGATGTTATATTCAGATTTTAGATCTCAGCCTTAGTGCAGTTCTCATGCTTTACAATTTTATTCCTTAAATGTATGGCTTGTGTGTTGTTCTTAATTCTGTCATCTGCCACCTCTTTACTGTGTATAGTTTTCTATGTTTGGCATTGGGAAGGGGTCACTGGGGAGCATCCTCTTGGTCAGAACACCATAAATTCAGTTGTAACCCTTCAAGTAACACCCTTCAAGAGTAAAGTCTTTTCAAGTTTTTGCCTGCCTTTGGTTATTGCCAATACCTTGACATAGTTGTTTTAAATAACTTCACAGATGAGATAACTGTTGTCTTCAGGAAGAATTGATCAAATTCTTTATGCCTCCATCACCCCAAATCTAGCTTTTAATGTCCAGTTCCTTCACTTTTAAAAATGGGCATAATATAATGTCTACTTTATAGGGTTCTTATAAGAATTAAATGATATAATGTATGCACGGAACTTAACATCTTAGTATCTGTTACATAATGTTTGATAACTGTTATATTTAATATTCTTCTCATCTATTTCATTTGTGCAAAGTCATGCCCAACTCACTTTTGGACCTGGGCCTTTCTATTTCAGGTCCAAGGCTCTGTATATCAAATAGTTACTTGTGAAAAAAGCAGAATTTCAATGATTTAGTCACTTGAGAGGCACTGACTACAATATAGATTGACACGGCTCTGACAGCAACCCTGAGTAATTATTTCTCTTACTTCTTCCTTAAAAAGAATTTACTCATTGGAAATATGTAGCACTAATTACCACCTCACCTTGAATGACATCCTCTATTAATTTTTATCTCTTTAAGAAATGTTTACTGAGTTCCCACTAACTAGAAGGTAGTGTAGTGTGGGGCTCCTGGTGGCTTAAATGCACTAAATACCTCGTATAACAGAAATCCCAGAGTAGACACCAGATTTGGCTGCAACAGCTTCATCACAGCTCAGGCTGTTTTTGCATCTCTGCTCTCCCATGCCAGGTGAGGGCCTCTTCCTCCAGCTTGTAGGGAGTCTTATTTAGAAAGGCCATACACATATTTGATTAAAGTAAAAATTGAGTTAACATATATATTTTTCCTCAATAACTTTGAATAGTAATTCATATACCTTCTAATGCATTTGATCTTCAAGTTCATGTATCTTTTTTATTTGTTTGCTTTTATCCCTTTTTTTTTTGAAATAGAAGTCTTAAAAACACATGCCTATGCCTGTATCTGCTTCTGGGTGGGATATAGTAGGCTCTGGCCCACTCTAGTGGATATGGTGTCAGTGAAACTAATAAAAATAGAATGAGCTGCAAAAATAATACTTTAAAGTCACCAAAAAGCTATGAAAATAATAAAGACTAGATAAGTAAAATTCCAGGGGGCAAAAAGCTCTTGTGAAATGAACTGATGTCTGCTAACGGTTTTGTTCCTAAGAGCATCAACACTTTGCAGTGTGCACTGAGGACTAAGTTTCCCTTAAGCAGAGGAACTTCACTAGAGAAAACAGAAGTTGGCGGGGGACTGCTGTAACAAACAGAAAAGGAGGGTAGGCCAGAACAAAAGCTTAGTTTTCCCTGTAGACCATTGACTGCATTCTGGTGGTAGCACGGGAGTCTGAGGTGTTGACCATAGGGGCAGAGTGAAATCTTTCAGTGTCTGAGGGTACTGAGGAAGCAAAGTCCTGGCAAAGGGAAATAGTCTGCAACAGAAATATAAAAATTCTCTCCCTTAAGACATTTGCCAAGTTACAAAGCTGTGTGAGATGGGAGGTCACTGAGCTAAGCTGAAACTTCCAACGGGAAGTCTGGAAGGGCAATGCCTGAGGAGTAGAGACAAATGAGAGCTGAACTGAGTCATACTAAAACTTAACCTACCCTCAAGCCAGCTCACTCCCTGATGGAATTGAAGTTATTAGTCTCTTACTGTATTAACTATGCCTTTTATTTTTCATATTCTGATACTTGGACATCTTGAGGCCTTGCTGAATCTGGAGGGACTACCCCTTCCAGAGTTATCCAGAACTCACCCCTGAGCACACCTTTCAAGTGCAAACCAACCAATCCAGAGTCCACACCCACATCCACCTTCTTTAAAAGACTCTTATACTCTGGGCCACAGTCGCTTGCCCTAATCACCCCAGCGACATGTACCAGACTACTAGGGACAAATCCTATACTCCAGAGCTTGAGGAAATTACTCAACCTTGACAATCCTAAACTCGTTTACCCTGCAATGCCAATCCCTGCTCACAGAAACCACCGTAAATGTTCTGGCCCACAGTTTCCTCCTCCACCAGCCTCTTGACCTGCCTGGAGCTTCCTCATGTGTCTACCCTCTCCCCATCCTTGACCCATGGTGTAGCATGCTCCCTTCTCTTGGGATCTGTGAGTATATAAGCTATCTTCTCAATGTCAGTCATGTCTTGATCTGTTTTGCTTGTCATACTTAAATAACAATAAAATCTATACTTTAAAATACCCTGTCTGTCTAATAGAGCAAAGAGTAAATCTTCCCTGGAGGGAATAACATCACTTGTTGCCTCTACAATTCTCCTATATACAATGTACCACATACAAAAAAAAAAAAAAAAAGAGGAGGGGAAATGTGACTTACACAGTATTTATATAAAAGTTACCATGTTTTGCCATGTTTAATGCACACCCATGTTTTTGGCCCAGACTTTCAGGGAAATAAATCTTTTGTTTTAATTCAAGTATTTACTTATTTATATTTAGAAACAAAACCAATTTTTATATTCCAAGGTATTATTTTGCATATGATATTATTATTGCTTTCTAGCAAGTATTATTACAGTTGTAACACATAAGCATAAATAAAAAAACTAAACACATTTACATATATACACGGAATTTGTACCCCTCAAATATATTATGCATCCTTATTTTTCCCTAAAAAATTTGGGCAAAAAATGCTCATTATACATGGCAAAATATGATAATAACTCATTGAATGGGATTAACAGCAGACTGGACACAGAAGAGGAAAGAATGCATGAAGCTAAAGATAAATCCATAGAAAATATCCAGCTGAAGAATAGACCATTGTACTTGAACAACAATAAATAAAAAAATAAAAAAGAGGAAAAAAAGAATAAGAGTAAAAATAATGGAATGCATAGGTAACAATGTAAGAGACATGTGAGACCCAATCAAAAAATTAATAAGCATGTAATTGGAATCCTAGAGCAGGGAATAGAGTTCCAAAATAGGCAAGATTAATCTAAGATGATAGAAGTCAGATAATGGTTAACTCTATGGTAGTATTGACTAAAACGGAATATGAAATAACTTTCTGGGATGTTGGCAATATTCCATATCTTGATCTGGATTGTGGTAACATGTGTATGTACATATTTTTGTGTGTGTGCATATATATATGTCATATTTATTGTTATGTATGCTTAAGATGAGTGTGCTTCATAAATTTTGTACTTCAATAAAAACAAAAAAAAGAAAATGAAAACATATTGTCTATTGCCTGTGATGATCTAAAGTTATGGAAGAAAAACTGCTGAGAATAATGCATATTGAGATATTATATATTGATTTTGAAAGACATAGTAAGTTGAATAAAAAAGTGTGATGCTTCAAATAAAAGGAAGATATTGGGCATAGACTCCTTTCAAAATGACTTCTGGAGATGAATTAAACATTGTTTTGTGGGCCAAAGACTTTCATTTTAAAGCTGGACAAAAGAATTATGAATAATTTTGGCAATATCTAACTTAATCTGTTGTTTTATAGATAAGCAAAATGTAAACCATTATACAACCAGAGGGTAAACAAAAACTCATCTATAATTTTATACATTGTTGCTTAAGATTCTAATTAGAAAGTAAGTTGAGTTAGGAGGCTAAGAATAAAACATTGTATGCTCTGGCAATGGGAATGCCCAATGATTTTACCCATGCTGTTTAAAGAGTTTGTTTTTATAAAAGTTGTCCTGGAGAATATTTAGAAGTTCATGGAGTAATGAACTGGAGGTTGTTTTAAAACCTGTGTTTGAACAAGAATCAGAAAAAAAAAAGGCCAAGAATCACAGTCATTTAACTGGTTTCCTCAATTAGATTTGCTCATGAGTGGCCTTACAAAAATTTCCTTCTTTGGGAATTGTTGGCATTCATGTATATTAATTAATACTTGTTGAATTTAGACAACTACAGATAATCTAAGGAGCATTTGGTTCTGCCTATATTTTTTTTTACAAATAGTTATTGTTAAAACTGCTCAACATAAGTAGGGCCATAGTTTGTGGAGCCCAGTAAAAAAGGAAAATTCAGGGAATTTTAAAAATTAAAAATTTCAAGATGGTGACAACAGAGTATTAAACCGGGCACAGAGGCCCTCTAAGTGTGGGGTGCTATGTAGCTGCACAGGCCACATGTGCATGGAGCTGGCCCTGCTTCTTAACATCACACTCCAACTCTATGACTACAGCCCTGGCAAACGCTGCAGCCTCATCATCAGCCTTCTTTCCACACATGTTAAACATAACACTCGGCTTGCAGTTCTTAAGACATTTCAGGTTGGTTCATGTGCTTGTTTCTTTATGCATATTGTTCATTTTCTTTTTAAAATGTTTCTCACTGATATAGTCTATTCATTTTTATCTACTAATTCCCCTGCAAGAATTACATACTCTTTCCTTGAGCCATCTCTGACCTTGTGACAACTCTATTATTATACAGTAAGTCCTTACTTAATGTCTTCCATAGGTTCTTGAAAGTGTGTAGAAATGACATATAATGAAACCAATTTTACCAGAGACTTAATTGATATAAATAAGAGTTAAGTTCCTATGGCATCTCATCAATGTTATAATGAAACATTTTGAACAAAATGATGTTATTTGAGGACCTACTGTATTTCATATATTTTCTCACCATTTTTGCTCACCTGTTTGCTTTTTAAAATGTACTTGTAATCAGGAATTGTGTTTTATTTATATTATTGTATTGCACAAAGTAGACATTTAAAAATTATTTTTCAATGGGCAAAAAAGTAGAATTCTAAAAATACAAAATAGAGAAAATTCACCTACATTAAAATTAATACATACAACTACTTTTTCCTATTGAAATAATGTATGACTTTTTAAAATAAATGCTAAAACTGTAAGAAGAATGACTGAATTCAATCTTTTCTATTCCTCTTGTTCTCTGATTAATTAATCTTTAAGGATTTTAATATTTAAACTGGTAAAATAATTTCACCTCATTCCTACATGCTGATTAAATTTAATATATTTTACATTCACATTTTGTCTCTAGATGCTAGAATTAGTGAGTCTACTCCACATAAGTAAGATGAAAAATGAGTTATTATAGGAGTAATGTTTTAGAATAAACTTTTCCCAAAGAAATTATGGTATCCTGACTGAGTAAACGAACCAGTGACTGAACCCTACTAGTAGCTGGACAAGTAATAATTGCTTTCCTTAATTTTTTATATACAGAATAGTTTTTATTGCTATTTCCATACTGCATGGCCAAATTCTTTTTTGTTTCTTCACAATAATTTCCACCAACTGTTGGAAAGTTAGCAGGTATGAACTGAAATATAAACTGCAGTTTTTCTAAAGTTTTATGTTGCCTTTTGACTCAATGAGACATTACTTTCCAGCCCCAAGGGTCAAGACCATGAATCATTTTATTTTATTTTATTTTCAGAAAAAGTAATCCATCTGAGAGGGCTGACAGTCTGAGTACTATATAAAGCTCTATTTAATAGCAGGCAAGATGAAGAAAGGAGGAAACACCCTTAGCTGAGTAAAGGGTAGACTTTCTGGCCTTGACTGCAGTCTGGAAGAAAACAGAAACAGAGCAAGTGGAAATATAATGAGGAATAAGCATCATTCAGGCTTCGGTAACCTGGAATAAGAATACTCACATAGAAAGCCTCAGTCCTTCCAGCAAGACTGTTTCAAATCATATTTATTGGGCATTCATGATTTTCAGAAGACATGGTCTCAGACCTGTTGGAGCCTAAATTCTAAGAAAACAAATGGTTAGAGTAACTATTACATGATGTCTTTTCACATTTATTTCATCCACTGTTCTAGGGTGGGGAAGGTATACTGACTGATTTTGGTTATGGTAGGTAGGAAAATACTTTGCTTTCAACTTATTCAAGGTAAACTCCATGAGGGAACTGAGGTGGTTTTTGAAGAAAAAGAGGCATGGGAGAAAATTACAACAAGCATAGTATATGGCATGTGAATATGTGTTTGTTTATTTTTATTTTTTAAAATCAATTTTTATTTTTCAATTACAGATGATATATACTATTATGTTAGTTTCAGGTATACAGTCCAGTGATTAGATATTTATATAACTTACTAAGTGATCATCCCAATAAATTTCATACCCATACATAGTTATTAGAATATTGAGTATATTCCCTATGCTGTACTTTCATTAGAATATTATTGAGTGTATTCCCTATGCTATACTTTATATCCCCATGATTATTCCTTTTTTATTTCAAATTTTTAATTTATTGATTTGAGACAGAGAGGGAGAGAGAGAGAAATATTGATTTGTTTTCTCTATTTATGCATGCATTGATTTGTATCAATTTTGTATATCCCCTAATGGGGGATTGAACCTCGCTCGGATCATTAGGATGACATTCTAACTAACTGAGATACCTGGCAAGGCCCCCATGTCTATTAATTTACTACAAATTTGTGCTTAATCTTTCCACCTTTTTTGCCAACCTTCCTCTCACCTGACAACCATCAGAATGTTCTCTGTATCTATGAATCTGAAATTTTCTGTTAAGTTCATTCTTCTTCTTTTGATTCAATTGTTGGTAGATATATACTTATCCCATTTTATTGCTCATATTTTTATCTTTTTTCTTAAAAAAGATCCTTTATCATTTCATATAATACTGGTTTGGTGGTGATGAACCCCTTTAGCTTTTGCTTGTCTGGGAAATTCTTTATCTGTTTGTTAATTCTAAACAATAGTGTTGTTGGAGTGTAGGTTCTTGCTTTACATGACTTTGAATATTTCTTGCTCATCTCTTCTGCCCTGCAAAGTTTCTGTTGAGAATCAGTTGAAAGTCTTATTGGAGCTCCCATGTAGGTAAAGAACTGCTTTTCTCTTGCTGCTTTTAAGATTCTTTCTTTGTCTTTAACCTTTCACATATTAATTATGATGTGTATTGGTGTGGACCTCTTTGGCCTCATCTTATTTGGGACTCTGCATTTTCTGGACTTATATATCTATTTCCTTCAATATATCAGGGAAGTTTTCCATCATTATTTTTTCAAATAGATTTTCAATTTCTTGCTCTCTCTTTTCTCCTTCCAGCATCCCCATGTCAATGTTGGTGTGCATGAAGTTTTCTCAGAGCCTCTTTACACTATCCTAATTTGGGGGGATTTTTTTTCTTGCTGTTCTGATTGGGTGTTTTTTGCTTCTTTATATTCCAAATTGCTGTTTTAATTATTGGCTTCATCTGCTTTAATGCTGATTCTCTGTAAATTATTCATTTCAGTTAGTGAACCCTTCATTTCTGACTGGTTCTTTTTTATGATTTGCATGTTATTTTTTATGCTGTTGAAGTTCTCACTGAGTTCATCTATTCTTCCCCTAAGTTCATTGAGGATAACTTGTAACCAGTGTTTTGAACTCTATATCTAGTAGGCTATTTGTCTCCATTTTTTTAAGTTATTTTTCTGGAGTTTTGTTCTGTTCATTTATTTAGGACATGTTTCTTTGTCTCATCATTTTGACAGCCTCCCTGTGTTTGTTTTTGTGTATTAGGTATTACTCCTCCATTACCTGGGCTTGATAGACTTATCTTTTATGTAGTAGGTGTCCTGTAGGTTCCAGTGGCACAGCATCCCTATTCACCTGAGCTGGACACTTCAGGTGTGACCTCCATGTGGGCTGTGTACAGCCTCCTTTTGTAGCTGAGCATTGATTGCAGTAACACCTCAGTGGGAGTGATTTACCCCCCAGACTGGCCAGCTATAAGGATTAGCTGCAGCCACCAACCACCAACCACTGTGGAGGATCAGTTGTAGAGGGGCTGATTCCACAGAGGAGGACTTACTTCAGCAGGGCTTGGGTGCCCATTGGGTCTTCCCTCTGCATTTGTTGCTTGAGGATCTGGTTGGGTGATGCTTCAACATGGTCTGAAGCTATTCATTGGCTGCACTGGCTCTGGGGCCTCCCAAGAAGTGTAGGCAAAGGTCAGTCACTACCTGTGTTCTGCCTAGGGCTACCCAGCATGAGTTACAAAGCAATAGGAAAATGGTTGCTACTTATGCTGGAGGTATCCAAGAGAGACCAAACTGTGAACCAATGCCAGCTCCTTCTAGTGCTGGGCCTGGGGCCATTTAGTGAGAGCTATGGGGTATGCTAAGGTCAGATGCAGCTTGTTTGAGAGATTTTAGGAAAGTCTGAAGCAGGAGCCAAGACAGACCATTCATATGGAAATGCTGCTGGAAACACCTGGGTGGGCCTGCAAGTTGATGGGGTGAGGTCTCAGGGAATCTCCAGGGTGGGGCAAACAGTGTGAACCAGGATGATAGACTCTCAGATATGGCACCCACCTGCCAGCTCTGTGAAGGAAGAACTCAGAAAAGGAAAAATAGTCTCTGCCTGCACTTCTGTCTGGGAGCAAGCTGCCCCTCCACTTCTCATCTTGATGCCTTTCAAGCTGTTGTCCCAGTGCTGAAACTCAGAGGGAGTGAGTCCAAGCAAGTCTGTGTGTGGGCCTTTTACAAAGAACACCTGGGACTCCAGAAGAACTCTGTCTCACTCAGCCACCATCCCTGCTGGTTTTTACAGCCAAGTTTTAGGAAATTTTCTTCCTGTCACTGAGATCCTGGGCTGGGGATCCTGGTGAGAGGTTGGAACCCTTTGCTCCTCTGGTAGGACCTCTGCAGCTGACCTATCCCTCATGATTTTTATCCACCATGTGTGGGTGTGGGACCAGCCCTTCTGTGCTTCTGCCCTTCCTACTAGCCTCAATGTGGCTTATTCTTTGTTTCCTTGATTGCAAGACTTCTGTTCAGTTAGATTTCAGGTAGTTCTGAATGATGGTTGTTCTGTAGTTTAGTTGGAATTTTGATGTGGTGGTGGGAGTATGCAAGTACTGCATTTACCTATGCCACCATCGTGACCTGAAGTCCCCATGTTTTTTGAAATCTAACATTTGTCTTATGATCAAATCAAAGGCTTTTCACATGTGAGCCAATATTTGAGAAGGAAATTGAAAAAATACAATGGAGGGAAATGATATTAATAAAAGGATAGCCTAAAATCAAACTGGGACAACTAATATTCATTCATTCACCCATGAGATTGCCTAATGTCTGCCAGGCAAAGCAATAGGTTCCATTGAAGTATCAAGAAACTAGAGCTGTATGTAAACTCAGCTCTATAACAATTAGTTTTTTTGCTAATTTTTTAAGGAGATTTTATTTATTTATTTTTAGAGAGGGGACACAAGAGAGAAAGAGAGGGAGAGAAACATCAGTGTGTGGTTGTTTCTTGAGCACACCCTACTGGGGATGTGGCCCACATTCCAGGCATGTGCCCTGACTGGGAATCAAACTGGTGATCTTTGGTTTCCAGGCTGGTGCTCAATCCACTCAGCTATATCAGCCAGGGCAGTTCATTACTAAACCTGTTTCTTTAAGTCACCTCCACCAGGATCTACACACTGGCAATATCAAATTATAATTATAAGAATAACTAAATATATAAAAGTACACTGCATATTTTATATATTTATAATACATTTTACATAATTAACCAACATGAATTAAATTTATATGTGTGTATTGAGAAATAAAAAGAAAAATAAAATACCTGATTAGTTTCATACAGTTTTTTTATGTCAGAAGGTTCTGGATGATTAATTTCCCCCAATCTTAAGAAAATTGATTTGAAAATAGAAAAAATTCCTATCATATCTAGAAGTAACATAACTATTACTGATATAATAATGATAGTAATAATAATAGCTAACATGCATCATGTACTTACTATGTGTCAGGTACTGTTCAGTTAACTTAATCCATGAAGCTTTATGGGAGAAGTGCTGTTATCGTTCTTGTTTTCTAGATAAGGAAACTGAGACTCAGGGTGTTAGAATCACTGCCAGGGTCACAGAGATAGAGAAGAGCTTGGATTTAAATGTAGTCTGGCTGATTGGAGAACCCAAATCCCCAGCTCCCACACATTATTGATTGTTGGTAATTTAGCAACAATTGTTACACATTGTTAGTACACAGTGTTAGTGATTTAGCAAAATACTTAATAGATGTGTAATTTCACCAGAGGATGATGCTACTTCATCACTAGGACTTCACAGCAGATAGATATATCCTGTGCACTACCACACAGAAAAGTGGGAAAACACAAAATTTTACATTCTTGATCTTTCAACTTTATTTATTTAGGAATTTTATCATTTCCTCTCCTGGCCTGTGAATCATTATTATTTTTCATACTTACAATTCAAATTCCCACAGGAACGATATTAGGAGATTTTTCTTTTCCCTGGTAGATAGCCAGACAGCTGACAGGAAATGCTAGAAGGAAACCTAAGAATTTGAAGAAATAATTTCCAAAGTCACCTAGAATTTCTTTCATTTAATTCACTTTTTCCCTCTAACCATTATTTTTTCTCTCCCTCCATGCTCTCCCTTCCCCTCAATTTAAGACATGCAAGGGGGAACTCTCCCTCTTTCTACTTCCTTGATCTCCCTCACACACATCCCCTTTAGTTTATTCTGAAACATCTTATTTATTTGTATACTATTTGAAGGAAACACAATTCATGCTCTGTGTAGTGTAAATATCTGGCACTATTTCTCCTCTTTCAAACTTTGGATGACTTTGGGAATGGGTGAGTGATTCATAGGCTTGTGTAGCTTCAACTGTGCTAAGGGAAGTGGAATGCATGCTGGTCATTACCAGGGAGCCCAGAGACCCATGCTTTGCTAACAGACACCAATGACCATGATGCAGCCAGGGCCAGTGCATGCCAGACAGCAGCTGGCTGCCTCTGTAGCATGCACACACTGACATCCTGCAGGGCCTCATCATCAATGCAAGTCTCATGCCTTATTCATTGCACTGAAATAGTTCTACTTTATTTCTCCTTTTAGTTGTGAGTTCCCTTTGATTCTTTCATTTGCACAGCAGCTGCCATCCACCTCTGTACCTCAACCTGCCTCGCCATCTGCTAATTCCTCTGCAAGCTGATAGTCTGCCTGGAAGGGAGGAAAGTGCCCATTTGATCTAGTATGTTGATAATACATCTCTTGTAAGTGAAAAGTCAGTGAAGAAAGTTGGTGACTTCCTCAGATAAAACTGCACAAATGGGAACCCCATGCAGAAGGTACAGGGGCAGCTTGAGTGGACCTCTGACTTCAGATTTAAAGACAGGATTTAGATGGTAATCCTTTTGGGGATATGGGACTGTGTGTCAGAGAATTTCTAAATGCTTAAATATTATTCTTGATGTTGTCAAACATCATATGTTGGTATCTCTCTCAGTGAATGCAGCTTATTTCCAAAGCGGTATAAAAGGAGCAGTGTTTCTTTTTGCCACTTCTGTAGGAGGCTACTTTAGTAGTTTATTCATAAATTTTATAGACTTAGCAATAGGTTGTGTGACTTCTGGTGGAGCTGTAAATCTACTGTGTGTGTGTGTGATGCATCCTTCAGAAGCCAGTGCAGGATAGATTTTCAGGGCCTTGGGCCCCAGCCACAGATTCTGTCTGCGCGCATTCATTTTACAGTGGTGTGCAAGGAGTTGTTGCTGTGGAATGACCTCATTTATGATGTGGATGGAAAATGGAAATTCCAGTTCTGTTTTTACTTCAGAATATTTCTGCTTTTTTGGTTTCCACTTAAATGCAAAACACAAGTAGATTTTCCCCCAATATACTTTATTTCATATTTACCATTAAGTTATCTTTACTCAGTAATAACATATTACTGGATCAAAGTGCTGCCTAATAAACTTGGAACAGATATTATTACCTGATGATCTTTTTACCCTGGTCAGGTCAGTAGTGTAAAATTTCACAGGTAGGATAAAATTTTGCTTATTTAACTTATTTCTATTTTTATAACTTTTAAGTGGTGAATATTGGTTCTTGTCAATAAAATTGTATACTAATGTTATTTATTTAGTTTTCCCTGCAGGATTCTGAATGTGCTTAAAGAGCTACATCAAGGAAGGGCTTCATACAACAGCTGGATAGTTGTGTAGCAGCTGGGTAACAGTACATAAGGAACTTGACTCAAAGCTCAGAATGCTAATTGAGAAAGAGCCTGGTGTTTAGCTCCAAAGCCAAAGGGAAAGCAATGTGGGAGGTATTATCCAATTTGGGATATTGCTTGGGTAAAAGAGTTACTGTATTAATAAAAATATAATGAGGCCTAGTTGCCTGGGGTTGCTGTTTATTTTTGCATATCTCCCCCAGGAACTATCTCCAGGTGCAAGATGGCTCAGAGAATCCACGGTTTACTTTTGGCACAGACTCAATGGGAAGGTGGGTGTGTACTTCCTGAAAAACACTGAACCCAATACTGACACGATGCTGGGTAATTAAACAATAGACAAGGATCTCAAGATAGTACTCCCACTATTTTTGGCAGCAGTGAGGGTTACGTGTTATATTCAAGTTTAAGCGTTATATTTTAATTTTAAGAGAGATGAGTGATATGCAAGAATAGAGAATGAAAATAACCAAAGATTATAAACTGGGAGAGGAAGGAGTGTTAGAGAATGTAGCTGCTGGTGTAGGAGGCATCTACATGTACAACAGCCAACTTGAAGTGAAAGTGTATCTGAGTGAGATGAGAATCACCTCTGAAGATGGGACAGTTGCAAATGAGCTTGAGAAAAAAATCTGGATTTCCTGTTTTTCTGTAGACTCAAAGAAATAGTTTTCAAAGTAAAAGGCATTTTTAGTATAGAGAATAATGAATCAGGAAGCTGTTTTTGGTCCATCTCAAAGGTTTTCTTCTTTCCTAGCATGATTTGAACACTAGTGGGAGGGCTTCTGCCCCATGGTCTGTTCTGGTTTTCAGTGTTTATAACATTAAGATTCTTTCTTTGGGGTTTCTTCTCATTTTCAGCTTATTTCCTCTTCTACTTCCATAGTCCTTCAATTCCCACCTAGCCCCTGGCCTTCTACCCATTGGTCCCACCATCCTTCACCATCCTTTATCCCCTCACGGCCTCCCCCCTTTCCTTACCGGCCTAAATTCCAGGACCAATCATCATGTCACTCCCTTGTGCACACCCCAGGCTACCCTTTGCCTTTCTTGTTTCGTAGAACTCATGGCAAATGTGAAACCCTGGTTAAATCCAAGAGTCAGCCTGCTCTGTGCCTGCTTCTGTGCAGCTGAACCTGGCTGGTAAAAACACTCCATGGTGCTGGCTGGTTTCATCTTAAATTTATCACCACAAACATCAAATGTGCCTTCATTGTTGCTAGATAATCATTCTGTACTTCCCTACCTATTTATTTGCCCAATTTCCTGGACATTTATTTCATATCATCTCCTCTCTGCTCCACTCTCCAACACCTTCTGTCCCCTTTTATCTCTCAGTCAGTGACATCATTTCCAACTTCATGGAGGACACTGAGGCAAACAGGGAGAACTTCCCAGATGACTATCTCCCTGCCTGTCTGCTCACCAGCATCCTCATCCTCTGCCTTCTAGTCTGTGCCTGAGAAGAACCCTCTGTGCCAGTCCCTTCGCTCTCCTACTGGGTCCCAAATCACTGGACATTGCTTCAGCAATTCTCCCTTTCCTCTACATTGTCATTTAGTTTTTTGCTTTTCCAATGGCTACTGTCAGCATATAACTACATGCTGCTTTTTCTTTCAATTTTAAAAACCATTTCTTTCAGCCTTGTCTTTCATTCTCTTTTTAATCCTGCTACTATGTTACTGAGGGGGGCTTCTGATCTTAAAAAATAAATGTATAATCAACATTTTAAGATTTAAAAATTTAGTACATATAGTTAAATCCATTCACTAGCAATCCTCAGTGGTTTTTGCATTTAAGCTTCGAAAATTGTTCCATGTGTAATGTAGGGAGGGAAATCCATGATTAAGCCTTAATAATTAGTTGAAGTTCTGTATAATTTACCTAAGTTTCACAATAAAAATTCTTTTTTTTTTTTAAAGATTTTATTTATTTATTTTTAGGGAGGGAAGGGAGGGAGAGAGAGAGAGAGAGAGAGAGAAACATCAATGTGCGGTTGCTGGGGGTTATGGCCTACAACCCAGGAATGTACCCTAGCTGGGAATCGAACCTGGGACACTTTGGTTCCCAGCCCACGCTCAATCCACTGAGCTACGCCAGCCAGGGCTAATAAAAATTATTCTTTAAAATTATTACTGTTAGTTTATAGAGATATGATCTCCTTTACAATCACATAGAAGAGGCAATGATTACTATACATAATATTTAGAAGGTCTTAATCCATTCCAATTATAGTTAGATTTAAGAAACTCCCAATATATTTGGGTAATATTTTCTGGTCTTAACTGATGATATCAGTGATTAAATAAAACTATATCTAATGGAATCTAAGTTTATTGCTTTTTGAAGAGGTTATGCTACCTCAACTATAAAACTACATTTTCTTAGATTGAAAATAGGAGACTGAATCTCTTTTGCCATTATTTACTTCTTACTATTTTAGTCAGTTTAAGCTGTCATAAAAAATACCATAGACTAGGTAGATTAAACAACAGAAATTTCTTACGGTTCTGGAGTCTGGAAGTCCAAGTTCAGGGTGATGGCATGGCCAGGTTCTGATGAAGGCTCTCTCCCTGCATTGCACACAGCCATATTCTCAGTGTGTTCTCACATGCCAGAGAAAAGGAGAGGGGAGGTCTCTTATAAGGGCACTAATCCCATCATAAGCCTATACAACCTCATCTAACTCTGATCACCTCCCAAAGGCTTCCTCTCCAAATACTGTCACTTTTCCGGGTTAGGGCTTCAACATATGAATTTAAGGGGTCAGGAGCAATTAGTCCACACCACTGACTTACTCCTTTTATCACTCCATATAGAAGCTGATGGGAACAGAACACACAAATGAAGCAAATAACACTTTCCAATTTAAGTTCTGTAAAATTAATTTGTCTACTAGCAAATTTTATTTACTTGAAATCTTTTTGTAAGTTTGTTCTCTTAATCAGCTAGGGATCTATAAGACTGACATAGTAAACAGAATAATGGCCCCCTCAAAGATGCCCTTTTTCTAGTCTCTGGAATTTATGGATATGTGTTCTGACATGGCACAGGGCACTTTGTGGATATGATGAAAGCTATAGACTCTGAGATGGGGAAAATTACCCTGGAATAGCCAGGTGGGTGCAATCTAATTACATGAGTCCTTAAAAGTAGAAGAGGATAGAAGAGTAGGTTAGAGAGATGCAACATTAGAAAGATTCAACCCATCATTGCTGTCTTGAAGATGCAGGAAAGGGGCCTCTGGAAGCTAGGAACAACCCTCAGCCGACAGACAGCAAAGAAACAAACACCTCAGCCTATAACTGGTAATTGCAAGGAACTAACTTCTGCCAACAACTCAAATAAGCAGGAAACTGATTCCTCCATAGAGACTCCAGAAAGAAACAGTCTGCCAGCACATTGATTTTAGTCCAGTGAGACCTGTTTTGGACTTCTGATCTACAGAATTTTAGAGTTTGTGTTGTTTTAAGTCCCTATGTTTGTGGAATTTGTTATGCTGTAATTTGTTATTGGCAGCAATAGGAAACTTATGTATTTGGTTATGAATGAAAATCATCAGGCTTCAAACTCTAAGTGTTAACAAAAAGTGAAAAATTCTTCCCTTCTAGTCTGAGAGAATAGGTGACCTTTGTTTTAGCAACTATTGTAGAAGCATCAAGAGACATTTTAAGAAGCACTGTAGCAGTCTGTTCTTTGAAAGCAATTATGCCATTCTGGTGAACTATGTATGGCATTTGTCATGTTTCCAGATGAGTCAGGAAAGATGTTGACAGATAAAATGATTGGACTGGGAGAATAGGTAGCTCATGTTCAGTAACAGGGTATAGGAATTGGTGAAGACACCTGGGAAATTCAGAAGTTGTACAGAGATTCAGTCCCACAGTTCTGCTATGATATTCTTTATGAAGAAAGCAGTGCCCTGGTTTCAAAACCGTAAGAAGAGGCTCGCAACCCCCTGTTTTTCCAGTCTCCGTCATGCCATTTGCTTGTCTTCAGGGGTGAGAGACATCTGAAAGGCTGGGCTTTTCGTTTTGGTCAGTGTATAAAAGAGCCTCGAGTCTCAGCGTCCAATGGGTTTGATCACTGTGAGAGAATGGTATAGAGCCAATGCTGTTGAGGTGTCCTGCCTGTCCATTTAGTGGTCAGCCTTGGCAATGGCTAAATTAGTAGCTTCAGTGGTGATTAGATAATTTAATATAATAAAACTTTTTGCCTTATTTAAAATGA
The DNA here is from genome assembly GCF_019186645.2 of Phyllostomus hastatus. Taxonomy (NCBI): domain Eukaryota; kingdom Metazoa; phylum Chordata; class Mammalia; order Chiroptera; family Phyllostomidae; genus Phyllostomus; species Phyllostomus hastatus. The sequence continues at coordinate 36,226,719 of NW_025333872.1, read as the reverse complement.
AAGCCCTTTACATTTATAATTATTATTATTCAATAGACTAAAGAATGGGTACATGAAGAGAAAAGCTTACAGAGACTTCAAGTAAAATACCAAAGGAAGCATTAATTTATCCTATCAGTCACTTAGGTGTGAAGTATACCTCTCATGACAGATTTATTAGTTTGTTATTGTTTTTCCATTGATAAAATGGAACTGTATCTATCACTAAAAGGTCAAATAAAATATGATGGTTATTAAAATACATTGAAAAGATAATTCAAGAATAATCTCTCCAATAATAATAATAAATCACTTTGCCTCTTCTAAAGTACTATGTTTAGGAAGGGGAGGGTTCTTGTGCTGGAAACCTGGATGACTGCTAAGTCTTAAGCCCCAGAGTGAGGACAAATGTGTTAATTTAGAAATCCTCCTTGGGAAGAGCTGCCTTCAGTGTCTCATAAATCAATCTAGGGCCCGTGAGTAAGCCATACCACCTGATACACTTATATTTACCTCTTCTACCTTCCATACCTTCTTTCCTCTGTGACTAGGAAGATGTATATTCTTGGAAAACTCACCATGTTGCTACTTGGGTTTCTCTGCTTTATGTCACAAAGAACTAATTTAGTGTTTTCTCATGTATTCTACTTTCCATCCATGAGTCTATCTTTTCCATTATGCAGAAAGGGGTATGTTTTCGATTTTTTATTTTTCTTGTTCTATGTATATCCAAGATATTTAGTTGTGAAGTGCATATTTAGGGTATATGCTAAACAGACTTAACAGTTTGAGTTCTTGAATTTTCCACTTTTATACTACACAGAAAATTCATAGAGTATCATTCATTGAGTATTCACCTCTCTCACATGGTCCTTTCTTACCTCTCTGACTTTCGAGACCAAGGAACTGAGCACCAAATCAAAGTGATCAAGGTATTATCGTGGTGCGTGGGTCACCGGCCAGCAGTGACCACGGAACGCTGTGGATGGCTTGAAAACACGCGAGAAAAAAACATGCACAGAGACAAGCTAGTTTCTGTGGAGAAGTAGGGACAAAATGGTAAGCCCCCCTAGTGGGGAGCGCCCCGATTTACCATCCATACTTGCTTTTATTGGGCTCATTTTGCATAATAATTCAGGTAAAGTACAGTACTCATTAGGGGGAAGTAAGGAACCATAGAAAACAAGGAACTCTGCCGGTCTATTTTGAGTCGGGGTCAAAGAGCTGTAAGACTTTGAGGAACAAACTAACTTCCTCCTTGGACCCCTCTCATTCAACTAAGAGCAATCTAAACAAAGAAGGTTTCACAGTAATTTACATATTCTTTCTTAGGCCTGATCACCCGGGGAATCCGCCCTTTTCAGCAGAGCTGCACCACCCTGTCATTGTTTCAGGCTTAGGTGGAGCAAGGGAACTAAGGCAACTGAGAGACAAGGAGGTTTTCCTCCCAGACGATGAGAACTCAGGCTATGTCAAAGCCAAGGAGCGAGGGTCCATCACCCCCTTTTGCTGCAGCCCCTCAAGTCCTTCTTTTGGGGGGCCTCCCAAAGTGATCATGCCTGTCTTAGGTCGTTCCCCCCTTGGGGAATCTTACCTGTCTTTGGCTAACTGACCAAGCTTTTGGGGGTTCAGTCATGAATAAAGCAGCAGAAGCAGCATTCCTGCCAGGGAGATAAGCCTTTGTCTCCTTGCTGGCTTACAGTTCCAAGGGCGTTCCCTTAGCCTTAGCCTAGGCAGGGGTTTCAGCTTCTGATACCAGTCAGGGAGGTTCCCAACATTATCGTGTTGTTTTAATTACCTGAGAACAAAAATAAACAGCCAAAAGTGACTCATTTAAAACACACTCAGGAGTTTCAGGGAGGTTTTTCTAGATTAAAAAGAAACAAAAAAATTGACAGCAATCATAAAAACATTTAAAAAAGAAAACGTGTTCCAATTAACCTTCTATGCTGTGATGCACTGAGAAGCACTTCAGGTTTTGGTAAATGGAGGAGGGATGAAACTAGAGTCATGAGGGGGCTGTTTCATGTCAGGAAAATTATTAGGAGTGCAGGAAAAATTAAAATAAGAGTATCTGCTGAGCAGTAGTATAGTGCATTAGTCCTCCATCAAGATTGAATTCAGGCCCTGTGACCACCTCTTTGTTACTATGGACACATAGAGCATCTCTGAGCTTCACTGTCCTCATCCATGAAATGGGAATAATAACAAATATATGCTCTGTGTAACATGTGATTTAGGGGAGAAAGACTGTGTGAAAGTAGAGAGTGCTTTACTAAACATGAAGCATCAAGTATACCAAAACATAAATATCAGTGCAAGAAAACTTTTTAGTTTAATATTTGTTTAGTTAAGTGACATGAATTATTCACCGTCTTCAAAAAATATGTACTGTTTGTAGTTTTTAAAATTTTATTTAATTTTATTTTTAAGTATATTTTATTGATTATGCTATTACAGTTGTCCCATTTTTTTCTCTCCTTTATTCCCCTCTGCCCTGCATACCCCTCTCACTCCCATTGCTCATCTCCCTTAGTTCATGTCCATGGGTTGTACATATAAATTCTTTGGCTTTTCCATTTCCTATACTATTCTTAACCTACCCATCTATTTTATACCTACCAGTTAAACTTCTTATTCCTTGTACCCTTTCCCTCATTCTCCCCCCTGCCCCCACCCCACTGTTAACCCTCCATGTGATCTCCATTTCTCTGGTTCAGTTCCTGTTCTAGTAGTTTGCTTACTTTATTCATTTTTTTTGTTTGTTTGTTTTAGGTCCAGTTCTTGACAGTCATGACTTTGTTGTCATTTTACTGTTCATATTTTTTATCCTCTTTTCCTTAGATAAGTTCCTATAACATTTCATATAATAAGGGCTGGGTGACAATGAACTCCTTTAACTTTACCTTATCTGGGAAGCATTTTATCTGTCTTTCCATTCTAAATGCTAGCTTTGCTGGATAGAGTATTCTTGGATGTAGGTCCTTGCCTTTCATGAATTTGAATACTTCTTTCCATTTCCTTCTTGCCTGCAAGGTTTCTTTTAAGAAATCAGCTGATTGTCTTATGGGAACTCCTTTGTAGGCAACTGTCTCCTTTCTCTTGCTGCTTTTATGATTCTCTCCTTATCTTTACTCTTGGCTAATGTAATTATGATATGCCTTGATGAGTGCTTCCTTGGGTACAGCTTCTTTGGGACTCTCTGAGCTTCCTAGGCTTCCTGGAAGTCTATTTCCTTTGCCAGATTGGGGAAGTTTTCTTTCATTATTTTTTCAAGTGAGTTTTCAGTTTCTTGCTCTTCCTCTTCTCCTTCTGGCACCCCTATGATTCGGATGTTGGAATGTTTCAAGTTGTCCTGGAGGTTCCTGAGTCTCCTCATTTTTTTAAATTCTTGGTTTTTCATTCTATTCTGGTTGAATGTTAATTTCTTCCTTCTGCTCCAAATCATTGATTTGAGTCCTGGTTTCCTTCCCTTCACTCTTGATTCCCTATATATTTTCCTTTATTTCACTTTTCATAGCCTTCACTTTTTCCTCTATTTTGCAACCATACTCAACCATTTGTGTTGGCAGCCTGATTACCAGTGTTTTGAACTCTGCATCTGATAGATTGGCTATCTCTCCATCACTTAGTTGTATTTTTTCTGGAGCTTTGATCTGTTCTTTCATTTGGGCCATATTTTTTTGTCTTGGCTCACCTGTTATGTTGTAAGGGGTGGAGTCTTAGATATTTGCCAGGGTGGGGGCAACCCACTTCACTGCATTGTGGCACTGTATCTGGGGGAGGGGCCAGATAGGGAACAATGCTGCTTGCTTGGTTCTCAGTCACCTTTCAGTCACTTCCCCACCCCTAGCCTCTACTACCCATAAGCAAAGTGGGCCCTTCTGGTGCTAATTCCTGGGTGGGTGGTTGTGTGTATGTTCTAGGACTCTGTGGGTCTTTGCAACAAACTCTCCTGTGAATCTGGTAGTTTCTCCCAATGCCACAACCCCCCCACAGATTTTTACAGCCAGAGGTTTTGAGGCTTTCTTTGCCTGCACTGGAACCCTGGGTTGCGTGGTCTGTCTCGCTCCCCAGTTGTTCCTCCTGGCTTATCTGCATGTAAATGTGGGGATGCCAGCCTTGCCAGTGTGTCTTCTCAGCCACAGTTGCTTGTCTCTGCCCCTCCTACCAGTCTGGATGAATATTTCATCTTTAACTCCTTGGTTGTCAGACTTCCATGCAGTTCTATTTTCTGTCATTTCTGGTTGTATTTTGTTTTTAAATTTGTTGTCCTCCTTTTGGTTGTTCAAGGAGGCAAATTGTGTCTATCTATGCCTCCATCTTGGCCGGAAGCCTGTTTGTAAATTTTTGATACACCGTCATAGAATGATTATTTTCATGCTGTGTAGTGTCTACTGTGAATATACCACAGTTTGTTTATTCATTCTACTGTTGATGGGCATTTGGGTAGTTTCTAATTTGGAGCTGTAATCAATAGGACACCTAGGGACATTATGATGAATGTATACAAACATTTAACAGATACTGTCAGTTTTCCAACCAGTTAACATTCCCTCTCACTGTATATGTGAGATCCTATGACCTATCTTTTCATTAACATTTGCTATCCCTTTTAGGTTATTGTAGTCATTCTTGTTTATGTCTAGTTTTATTTTGGTTTTCCTTGATAATTAATGAGATTGAGTACTTTTAAAAAATAATTGACCATCTGGATATTCTGTTTTTGCAATGTCTGTTCCAGTTTGTACCCATTTTTTTTTTTTTGCCCTAACTGGTGTAGTTCAGTGGGTTGGGCATTATCTTGCAAAGCAAAAGGTCAAAGTTTTGATTCCTGGTCAGGAAACATGCCTGGGTTCCCTGAGAGTTTGGTCTCTAGTTGGGGGCATGTGAGAGGCAACCGACCAATGTTTGTCTTGCACATCTATGTTTCTCTTCTGTTCTTTTTCCCACTCTTCTCTTCTTTCTCAAAATAAATACATAAAATCTTTGAAAAATGTTGTACCCATTTTTTTCCATTGGATTGTATTTTATGTAATGATTTGTAGAAATTCTTCATGAATTGGTATCTTCTTTCACTTATAGTTTTCATCTTCACTTTCCTATTGTCTTTTGAACATTTTTTTTGATATATATTGTGAAAGGACTTCTCCCTTTAAGTTAATTAACACATTAATCACCTCACATATAAGCTCACAAATATAAGAACATTTAAGTTATGCTGTCATAGCAAATTTCAATCATATAATACAGTGTTATCAACTATAGTCACCTTTTTATGCATTAGATATTTAGAACTTTTTCATTTTATAACAAAAATTTATACCCTTTTATCATCTTTCTTATTTTAATGTATTCTAGCTTATTGTTTTTTCTTTTATAGTTAATGTTTATCTTTTAAGTGATGCTTTGCCTAGTTTGTAGTTGTAATGATATTCCTCTACCCATGGGGTTAATAATTAGATGTCAGTGCCAACAATAAAGCTATACAAAAGAGAAGAAACACATTCAGCTCGGTTAATCAAGTACAATTAAGCAAATGACTGACTAAACCATGAATATGAAGAGGTGAATCTTTTAGCTTTATAATCATTCATTTTAAATTATGTCATTTTTTTGGGGCGAAATAACAGGTTGTTTTATTTCTTATATATTCTGTTTCAGACATATCAGGAGATTACTTGTGATGACAGCATTCATACTTTCTTACATGCCACACACACACACACACACACACACACACACACACAAATGCAGCCCTTTACAGGGCTGTAGCAGCCACAACTTGTAAACAGGACAGTGTGAGGGATTTTAAGGCAGTAATTAAGAGACAAAGGAAATATAGACTGGGTTGTGAACTATTTTTTTTGCAGGTATACCTCTATATTGGTAAAAGTCAATATAACTTATTTCTCCATCTTTATCAGTTGATATTTTTTATAAATGTTGAAGTTAGGGCAGTTGCCTTTTGGTATATAGGGGTTCTTTGAATGTTAACTATTTTTGAATACCAGACTGAAATAACTCTTCCCATCAGTCTCCCCTGGTCCAATGAAGCTAGAGTTTTGCCATATCAGTGGGAATGATTTTAAGGGCTTTAGTACAAACTAGATAGTTTTGGTTCTTCTACTAATTTGTTAGCTTCTTGAAGGCAGGAAGTTTTCTTTTAATCTATATATCCCTCATACTAGTTAGCATGGGGTTTGCATATTGTAGATGATGAATAGTATGGAATCATTTTTGGTTCTGTAAGTTGTGTAGTAGTATTTACAAGTAACATTAAACATTTTGTTTCTGGAGTCAGGTAGCTTGGGTGGATTCCTGGCTGTGCCACGTGATAACCTGTGACCTTAGGCAAGTAACCAAACCTTCCCGTGCCTGGGTTTCCTCATCTGGAAAATGGGAATAATAATACTACCTACCTCATATGCTGTTGTGGGCATTAACTGAATTGATACATGTGAAGTTGAATGATGATTGACATGTGATAAGAATTTGATACACATAAACTGTTTATTATTATTATTTGTTATTATTATTAGCACTTAATGGTTTACAGAGGGCTCTTTCACACAGCAACTCATTTACTTCTCATAAGAATTCTGTGAAATGTAAACATAACATCTTTATTTCATTTTTGCTGTTGGAAAGACTAGATCTTACAACTGATCAGAGGCCACATTGGGGGCCTCGAAATGCAGTGGTCTTGCTACTGTCCTGTCTCATCTCTCATGTACTTTCTATCATCCTAGAGCATTTAAAAAACATGGATATTCACCTATATTATTATAGGGGAGAATCACAGAGAGGTCAGAACATTGATTCCTGACATCACACCAGGAGCCCACCCTGATTTATCTTTTACCATGGCCTTATGTCTGACTAGGGGAGATGTTAGGGATAGTGTGAATCACACAGAGGTAACCCATGCCCCTGCAGATGGATAGATAGGATGACAGTTCACACAGAGATAGAACTATTCTCAGAAATGATAGAAACCAAGCTGCTTCTTAAAGGAATCTCATCCCTGGAGCACTGGGCAGAGAAATGTCCAGTCACTACACAGAAGTTTTTGTCCCTGATGCTGTGTTACCAATGCCTTCTCATACTGCTTCTGTCATGTCCTCCTTCTTGTTCTCAATGCCTGATTTGGGGCTTTGAATATAGTAGGTGTTCACTCAATGAAAGCTGAACAAATAAACAAATGACTGGCACAGATATGAGTACCAAAATAATACAAAAAGCATGAATTTAGAAGTACATTTGCATTTTACATAATCCTTGCAAAAGATTTGTTTGGAAGAATTAGGCATTATTACTAAAATGAGACTTTGGAATTGATAATGGATTTAATGGATGCTTCCCTTCCTGCTCCATCCTTAGATTAATAACAAATAACTGGCTTTTTAAAATAAAAATGTTTACTCAATTTAATTTTGTAAGATGCACCACCCTTAGTATTCCCAGTCCCCTTTACTCTACCTTACCTTTATTTTTGTAGAACTCCCTACCTCCTACCACAAAATACAAGGTACTTATTTATTAAGTTCATTATTGATTATTTAACTGCCACCACCAGAACTCTACCCTTTGGAGGACTGGAACCTTTGCTTGCTTTGCTTACTGATTTACCTCAGGGTCTTAGAAGAGTTCCTGGTATGTATTAGTGCTCAATGAGTATATTTTGAAGAAGCTTTTAATGACTCTTTTCTATGTGCAAAATAATATGAGTGCTATTGTATGTAGGAATAATCAATGAAAAACTATTTCAATGAATATGCATACAAGTGTATATTAATTGACTTAAAGCACTTAAATTTGTACATGTAAATATATATTAAAATTTAAAATATCAAACATTTAAACATTTACATATAAAGTATGTATATATACATTTTATACATTTTAATATATATTAAAATATCAAATATATCTTTTTATTTTAAAAAATATTTATTTTTAGAGAGAGAGGAAGGGAGGGAGAAAGAGAGGGAGAGAAATATCAATATATGGTTGCCTCTTGTGCACCCCCTACTAGGGACCTGGCCTGCAACCTAGGCATGTGCCCTACTGGGAATCAAACTGGTGACACTTTAGGTTTGCAGGCCAGGACTCAATCCACTGAGCCACACTAGCCAAGGCTAAAATACCAAATATATAAATATATATATGTAACAAAGGGCTGTACTCATTTTGACCAGTTTTGACCTCCAAGTGTGTTTTTACTCCCCTGGGTTCCCCTACTTCTGGGTTCCCCTACCTCATGGGTGACACTCTGCAGGGCCCTGCCCATCCAGCCTCATGCCCCTCCCTTGTGCTGCCTTTCCAAGCTCTGGACGGCAGCTCACCAACTACAAGTCTGAAGGCAGCATCTGGCCTGCACATGTTTATCATTGGGCTTGCTGGAAGTTTGAAAATTCTTTAAGTCAATTGCCAACATTTAAAAATCTGGAGAATTCTCATAAATATCCAGATTTCCACCTTCTCTTGCAAAGCCTCAGGGTGCCTATTGACACTGGACTGGCATTCCCACGTGGTCTTGGTGGGCTGGGCTGAGAAGCAGCTGGTGTTCCGATGAGGCATGTGCCCTCTGGTTAGCAGCATCTCAGCCGGGCAAATCCTACCTCTCACCTCCCTGCTGGGCCCTGGGGGGTGCTGGGTCTGCAGCCCCTGCTTCAAGTTTGCCCTCCACCGCATTTCCTGTGACAGGAATGTGATTGTGTCACAAATTGCTGGAAAGGTGAAAATACAGAATTGTGCTCAATTTACACTGATTATTAGCTATATACTCTTTACAGTTAGGGTCCAGCCTGTGTCTAAATGAAAATTTGATAATTCAGAAAATGGGCATATACTCTTTTAACAAGTACTTAGCTTTAACTGACCAGTGACCAAAATTTATTTCTCACTTAACCATATGTCTTCTGAATTATCCTCTTGTACTATGATTATTATGCATAGCAGCAAAACCCCAAGATAATTAAGGCTCAGTTTCTTCTCCTACTTTGGACCCAAGCCTCCATCTTGGCCTATGAGAGGTGTTTTGTCTTTAGCTTATGAGATGGCTGACACCTGGCATTGAAACAAAGCTAGTAATTCACTGCCCATCCATACAAGGTGCTCATTAGCTAAATCTCAAAAATGTCTTTCACGAAAAGCATGACATTAAGGAATAATGGCTCAGCATGTCACAAAGCATCTTCCCGATGATTTTCTTTCTTTCTTTTTTTTTTTTTGAAAGATAAGCCTGCCACTTGAGCTTGTCCAAGTTTGTTGATTAGGCAAGGGTGCCTTTTTGCTTTTAAAATAATTCCCCATTGATGTCACTTTGGACAAAATAGCACCACAGGCTCCCCAACCCTGTTACCACAGCGGGGCTTCTTTTCTGATGTATGAAGGTGGCACGATGGAGCCGAAACACTTGTTTAGATCCAAATGAAAAGTCATCAAAAGAAAGAAGGCATCTTAATGTTAGTGGATGAAAGGATATCACTCATCTGGCCTCTCCACCCGGGAAGGAGAAAACATGATGTGAATAAATCTTCTTTGGTTATTTCCCCATTCTCTGATTTTTTTCCCCTGCTGTTTCTGCTGACAGGGATGAAAAGCTACAATGTGAGGGGTAATTCGTGTCAGGTGCTACTGAGCTCTACATAGGAAAGCCTGGGTGTTACTGTGAATTTCCATTACTTTGAAACAATGTTGCTAAGCAATTAATTAAAATGTTGTTACTACTAGCCTGACTGCATTTTAAATAACCCAGTGTTCAGGAAAAGGTAGTCAGTTTTAAGTAAAAGAGGGAAACAAATGGCTCAAATCATTTGACAGAAAATAAAGTACCTGCCAATATGCAGTGAGCCAGATGCAGGGGTGTCTGAATTGGAGGGGAAGGAGGAACCACTAGGACCAGGGTGCACCAGAATTAAGGGGAACTGTCCTAGCATTGAGTCTTGATCAGAGTAGCCCAAATCCAGTGAAAAGGATGCCTGGCAATTTCAGTTCCCAGGGGGAATCTGTCTGGCGAGTGGGCTGCTGCAGCTGAAATCTCCGAAGTGTTCATGGGCAGGTGGGCACAGTAGCCAAGGGGAAGGACACATGGCCACAGGCCTAGGAAGCGGGGGCCCTGGACAAGGGTTGGGGTGAAACAGGGTTCCAGGTCTTGAATGGGAAGCAAAAATACAAATCAGGAGTCTGAGGCAACCTAGCTTCCCAGTCTTGTGGGTTATAAAAACTCAAGTGGGCTGGGAAGACTGTAGCTCCAGATATTCAATCTAGGGCCCATCTTGGCTACCACAGAACCATAACAGTAAGATGAGGGTCAGGCCCCACCAGCTGGTAGGAGCTGTGTCTGCTGCCATGTTACCAGTGTTGGCCCCAGAGGGGTCAGGAAAAGGCCGGGGCAGGACTGGAAAGCCAAGCCCTCACAAGTGCCAACACTGTCAAGAACATCTGAGAATACACACACACTCACACCCCTGCTGGAAGTATATATTCTAAAATGCTAGGAATGATTATCATTAGGTCATAGAATTATGAATGGGTTCTTTGTTGTTTTTGTAAAACTTACATTTATGTTCCCTCAATTTTTTTTGCCATGAAAATAAAACTACTATGAAAACTTTTGTAATTAAGGAAAAAAGTTTATTGAGTTATGCTTCATCTTTATTGAATTTATACTTGAAACAAGTCTAAAGGTGGGCCACTTGAAAACAAAAACAAAAAAATGGAATAGGAAAGGTTTTTAATTTTTTCACAAAATTCCCTGATTATAATCTAATTAATCTAATCTAATCACAATCACACCTCAAACCCTCTTTCTGGCCTTACAAGGTGGAGTGGGGATAAGATGGGTAAAGAAGAGAGACAGAGGGTAAAAAATCATTTTTAAAATGGCTTTGAAATGTTAAATTGGATAATAAAATAAAAGCTGTTAAAAATTGGAGGGCTAGTACTTGAACTGAGAGCAAAATCTTATCACTTAATATTTTAGTCTCTACTTCCGAGAATATGTATAATCTTATTCCCTTTATCCATGTATTTGTTCTTAGCTATTCATGGAAATGAATATCTTCATAATATCTTAGCAACATACTATCTAGCTTTCAGGAATATCAGGCTATGTTTATTCAATGATTTGTAATCTGAAGGAGGCAGAGAGATGCAAAAACTATTCCCTGGGGTCTCCAGCCCATTTCCTTCTTTCCCTGCTCTCTGCTAGAACTGCAGTGTTCAGTTATAGAAATGGCAACAATTACTCATAATCGTGCTTCTCACATGCAATGAATGATTTCAGATGTCCTTGGCACAGCTCAGTATCTTAATATTGGCTCATTGTCAAGATTGCCTACCACAGTTTATTTGTCATTTAGTTTACATGAAGAGACTAGAGATTGGCTAATGGAAGGATTCTATGGTTAGGTTTTTCAAAGGGAGAGAAATCTGTCTTGGACTTTTGAGAGGTAAAACTCTCAATAAATTGCCCAGTCTCTTGGCATCATTGTTCTATTCTGTAACATGAGTTATATTTAGTAATCTCTATAAAATGCCCTCTACCTTAAAATATACATTGACTTTAACTTGCCAGCTCTGAAATGATCTGGGGGTGGAAATGAGATGCCTTTTTGTTGGGGTCTACCCTGCCTGGTCTCAGGAAACTGTAGCCACCTGTGGCTACAGGCTGAGTAAGAGACCTCTGAACCAGGAGACACTAAGGAGACAAAACTTATTTCCCTGGCATGAACGCTGCCTGTTCTGTGCCAGCCCCCAATGCTTGATCAGTTAGCCAATGGAGGGTAAGATTTCCCAAGGGGGGAATCACCTAAGACAGGCATGATCATGTGGAGGCCTCAGGGAAGGACTTGGGGGGGCTATGGAAATGAAGGGGTGATCAACATCGACCCCTGCCCTCTCGGCTTTGTCAAAGTCTGAGTCCTTGTTCTTAGTTGTGAGAAATTAAAGTCTTCTAGCTGCCTTTGTCTCCTCTGCCCGACTCAGGCCTGTGGAAATAACAGGGGTGGTGCAGTCCAGACCAGAGTCTGTGGAACCCTGGGGTAATCGGGCCTGAGACATAGAATAAGAAAGATCCTGTAAGACCTGCTTGCTGGAGGATGTTCTTTAATTAGAATATGAAGGCACGGGTAGGAAACAAAACTAAGTTTTTGAGTCCTGTAGTCTTTTTAAATGATAAAACCCCAAAATCTCAGCCCAAAATCCCAGAGGGAAATCTGCCAGCCCCTTTCAAAGCTAACTTCTTGTTTTATCTTCCCTGTCAGACTGTAATCCACAAACTGTATCTGTCTTCTTAATAAAAGCCTGCTTGGGCGGGAGAATGGGGCACTCTCCACTAGAGAGAGTGGCCATGCCGTTCCTATTTCTCAACAGGACTTGATAGTCTGTGTGTGTTTTTCTTGTATTTCAATGAGCATCTGCAACAGCAATGGATACTGCTGGCTGGTATCTGTCAAACCTTTTCAGAAATTAGTGGTTCAACTTGTACATGGTGCTGGAAGAAAATATCAGAACCAAGAAAAGATTTAATTGGTAGAGAGACATTAGATTTCAGTTGAAGATTTTTCTTTAACTACTATCTGTTGCAATTGTCACATTGCTCTCCTTGCTTTTTCCAGTAGGGGAAGATCAAGGAGGAAAAGCGAAAGCAGGGAGTGAGTGATACAGAGCAGGATACTATTCAAAAACACGCACATCCCTTTTTAACTCTAGACTTGCTGTTGATTAGTTCCTGGTGTTTTCTTCTCTCTTCTAGACTCTGGCAATTGACTTTTCCTCTTTATAGGTTTGACAAAAGTAAAAACTATTTCAGACACCTACCAGAAAGACAAGAGAAAACACTTTTAAGTGAGAGGATGCTTGTTAGAACACATACTACACCTACTGAGTGAAGCTCAAGTCTTTCCAACACCACCTATTCTGTCACCACAACATGGGCGTTGGCAGCCTGGAAGCTGACTTCCACAGGGCCACCAAGAGGGACGAATTAGATGCTGATGCTTGTGGTAGTGCTGGCATCCACAACACTAGTCTCTGACCCAGGGGACTTCACTCAGTTTCTCTTTGGACCAGTTTCATTACTGTGGAATGAAAGAACTGCCCTAAAAAAAGGCTTATAATCAACTGGTTTATTGGCCATCCCTAGCACATGATATAATTGCTCCACCAATCACAGATGAGGAAGAAGAAAGTAGAGAAATCAGTAACTGGCCAGACTTCAGAGGTCAGGAGAAATCTGGGACTGGCTCCTGCCACTGAAATTCTGATAATACATATTCAATAAATCTTGGGTGGAACTTGGTCATTTGTCTTATTAAAAAGAGAATGTCAGAAAATGGATAAAGAAAAAGGAAAACAAGAAATGGGAGGTAACATCACACAAAAGTTGTCATGACCCTATGAACTATTCTGGGATCCAGTTTTATCTGCTGGTACACTTTATTCAGTTGTTACTCCTTAGGGAGAATCAAATCTTTGTCTAAGAGCCAGGGGATTTCTAACCTTCTTAAAGATTCTACTTTTGAGGGTTTTTTTTGTTTAAAAATTTTTGAGAGTTACAGTGATTTATAAAGATTTTTTTGATTCTATGCCAATGATCTTCATGGAAAGAGGCTGCTGGGTGACCACGACAGCAAAAAGTAACAGATGCAAATTCACATTTTGTAGATGATGATGTCTAGATCAGATCCATCCCTTTCTGAATGGAGTCAGGGGATGACAAGAGTAATATTATTGAAAATATTTACAATCAGTCATTTTTAAGGAAAGTTGTGGGGAAAGTGGGACATAAGAGTTTTTCCTTCCTCTCCCTCTTTCTAAGGCTCACATACCTCATGCCACATGCAGGCCCATTCTTCATCTATGCCAGAGGTTTTTCCTGGGACCTTTCCCTAACACCACAACCCCAACAGTTGATACAGATCTTCCCATCTTACAATGTCATGCTCTCTCATGCCTCTACACTTTTGCCTATGTTATGCTCTCTGTCTAGATATTCTCTCATCCTTACTTTGTCTCCTCAACAAACTCTTATTTACTGTTCAAGGATCAGCTCCAAATTTTATCTGCTCAGTCTTTCCTGACTTTTATTACTATGGTAAAAAATACATAAATTAAGTTTACTATTTTAACTATTTCTTTTGTACAGTTCAGTAGTGTTAACTATATTCACATTGTTGTCAACAGATATCCAGAACTTTTCATCTTACAAAACTGACACTCTATACCACTAAATATTAATTCTCCCTTCCTCTTATCCCCAGCCCTTGGTAAACCACATTTCCATGTTCTGTTCTATGATTTTGATTACCCTAGGTACTTCATGTGAGTGGAACCATGCAGTATTTGTCCTTTTATGACTGGCTTATTTCACTCAGCAAAATGTCCTTGAGGTTCATCCATTTGTAGCATATGACAAGATCTCCTTCTTTTTAAAGGCTGCATAGTATTCCATTTAATGTATTTACCACATTTTCTTTACCAATTCATCTTTTCTACTTCTTTTAACATTTCCTCTGTTCCACATTGCTAGGTTAAAGGTTCTAAAATATTTATGATGTTCTGTCACCTCATAGTTTAACACAGTTGCCTTTTTCCTTAGTCTTCAGTAGAGTGTGGCTTGAAGGCAGATTCAGTAGTCTCTTCTCTTAGGAAGTCTGCAGTCTAATTGTGGAAATGAACACCAACACACATAAAATTACTGCACTGTGCAGTAGATACAATATGATGTGCCAGGCTTATAAGAGCTGTAAAGATTCTTGAGAGGACTGATACAATGTGAGAAACAATATTATAGACAACTTTAGACAAGTAAAATTTGACAACTTAGATGAAATGAAAACATTTCTTGAAAATGCAATTTACTAAACTTACATGAGAAGAAATAAAAAATATTATTAGTTCCATAATTGTTAACATGATTTGAATTTATTATTAAAAACCTTCTCACAAAGAAAATTTCCAGATAGTTTCACTGGTCAGGTCTACTAATAATTTAAGAAGTAAATATTATCAACTTTATACATAATCTTTATACATGAAATAGAATTCAGCAACATATGATATATGTGAATATAATATGATCACCTGTGTTTTCCAAGGCCTTCAAGGGTTCATTTAAAATTCTAAAATCCATCAGTACAGTTTACCATATTAAGAAAATATACATAAAATCATTTTAATAAATAAAGAATAAACATTTGACAATATTCAATATCCATTCACGATTTAAAACTCTAAGAATCCTGAATCAACAGTTCTAAAGAACCGATGTACTCCAATGTTCATAGCAGCATTATTTACAATAGTCAAGTGCTGTAAACAGCCTAAGTGCGCTTTGGTAAATGAGGACATAAAAGACTATGGTACATTTACGTAATGGAGTACTATTCAGCAGAAAGAAAGAAGGAACTCCTTTCCAACAGCATGGATGGAAATAGCATTATGCTAAGTGAAATAAGACAGGCAGTGACAGAAAAATTCCATGTGATCTCACCTATAATGGGAACCTAATCAACAAAACAAAGAAATGAGCAATGTAGAACCAGAGACCTGGAAATAAAGAACAAACTGACAGTGACCAGAGGGGTGGGGTGGGGGGGATAACAGGGGAAAGAAGGGGAAGGGGCAAGGCAAGGAACATGAATAGAGGACTCATGGGCACAGACAATGGAAGGAGGTTGACTGTGGGAGCTGGAGGGATGGGGCAAGGGAGAACAATGTGGGAAAAGCAGGATAACTATAACTGAACAACAACAATAAAAAAGAAATAACAGTATAAAAAACTCTCAGCAAATTAAGACTAGAAAGGAATTTCCTGAACTGATAGAGAATTCTGTCTTCTAAAATTAACAGCTGACATCATATTTAGTGGTGAAACTGAGTGCTTTTCCCCTAAGACTCGGAACATGGAGAAGATATTTACACTTACAATTTCTTTTGTATTTGAAGAACTACCTAGTTCAAAATAAGAAAAAAGAAATAAAAGTCACAAAGCTCAGATAAAAGAATTAAAATTGTCTTCTTCACAGGAGAAATTGTATTTACATATGAAATCCTAAAGAGGCTGCAAAGCAACTACTAGAACTAAGTGAGATTAGGAAAGATTTAGTATTTATGGTCAATACTTGAAAAAAATGTTATTTCTATAATTTTAGTAGTAAAAAATTAAAAACAAAATAAGAATTCATTGATAAAGCATTAAAAACAAACTACTCAGGAATAAACTTAAAATATGCGCAAGACTTCAATGCTGATAACTACAATACACTTGAAAAAAACTAAGAAAACTTAAATAAATGAAGAGATGTACCATTTTAATGGATTGAAAATTCACTATTATTAGGATATGAATTCTCCCCTAATTTAAGCATAAATTGAATATAATATTAACCAAAATACCAATAGGATTTTTAAAATGCAGAAGTTGAGAAAATGATTCTAAACTTATGTGGGAAATCAAAGGATCTAGAATAGACAAAACATTGTAAAATACGAGAAAAATTAGAGGCTTTACTTGATGTAATTTCAACATATTATTAGGCTTCAGTGCTCAAGGCAACTTGGTATAAAGATAGGTAAAGAGATCAATAGCACAGAATAGAGCAGAAATAGTTCTGTTCTAAGAGAATAGAACAGAAGTCAACTGAAAATTTATATGCTCCTAAGGCATCAAGGATATTAAAAGAGGAAAGGAAAGTCTTTTCAACAAATGGTGCTACAAAAAATGTACAATTTTATGAAAAAAGGTATATCAACTCTACCTCATACTATACTCAAAAATAAATTTGAGGTGGATTATAGATTTAGACAAAAAAGTTAAAATCTTCTAAAAACATAGGATTATATCTTCACAAAATTAAAGTAGGTAAAGACTTCTTAAATAGGACAGAAAAAACACTAATCATAAAGAAAAAATAAAAATTTTAACTTTATCAAAATTGAAAACCTCTGATTATCAAGGTACCAGCAATAAAATAAAAAGGCAATCCACAAACTTGGAAAATACATTTGCATATGCATAGTTGAAAAATATTTAAATATAAAGAACTACTATAAAGAAAAGCAAAAAGTCAACCCATTAAAAATGGACAAATTTGAACTCACATTTCACAAAAGAAGATATCAAATGAACAGCATGCAGAAGAACAGGTGCTCAACATTGTTTGTCTTTGGGGAAATGGATTTAAAGTCACAATGCAATACCATAGATAACATCCCACATTAACTAAAATGGCCAAAATTAAAAAGGCTGACAACACTAAATGCTGGCTATGGTATGTGCATGAAAAATCAAGAGCTATCATACAGTTTTGATAGGACTGTAAAATGGTTCAACTACTTCAGAATATTGCTTCTGACCCTGTCCTAGAAATTCTAATCTTAGCTCTTTATGAAAGTGAAATGAAAACATATGCCATCAAAAAGACTATGTAGTCTAATCAGAGTACCTTTGTTTATAATAGCCAAATATTTCAAATGCCTATTAACAAGAAAACCAATAAACAAGCCCTGGCTGGCGTAGCTCAGTGGATTGAGCGCAGGCTGTGAACCAAAGTGTTGCAGGTTCGATTCCCAGTCAGGGTACATGCCTGGGTTGCAGGCTATGACTCCCAGCAACCGCACATTGATGTTTCTCTCTCTTTCTCCCTCCCTTCTCTCTCTGAAAATAAATAAATAAAATCTAAAAAAAAAGACCTATTAAAATTTAGAATGGATGTAGTTAAAAAAAACAAAAAAACCCAAGAAAACCAACAAACAGATTGTGATATATTTATACAACAGAATACTAACAGCAGTAAGAATGAGGACTGTTGGCAAAGATTTGGAGAAAGTAGAACCCTTGCACTTTGCTGGTGTGATGGAGAATGGTGCAGTCTCTGTGGGAAGCAATTTGGTGAGTCATCAAAAAGTTAAACATAGAATTACTATTGCCATTCTATTCCTAGGTGTGTACACAACAAAATTGAAAACAGGTGCAAATACTTGTATGTGAATGCTCATAGAAGCACTATTCACAACAGCTAAAAGGCAGAAACAAATGCCCATCAGCCAATGAACAGATAAACAAAATGTTGCATGGACATACAATGGAATATTAGTCAACCCTAAAGGAATGAAGTACTGATACATGCTGCAATGCAGATGAATCTGGGGAGCATTATGCTAAGGGAAATAAGGCAGACACAAAAGGTCACATATGGTATGATTCCATTTATATGAAATGTTCAGATTCAGTAAATGTAGATCAGTGGTTGCCAGGGAGTGGAAGAAGGGGAAAATGGGGAGTGACTGTTTAATAGATAACAGTGTTCTTTTTGGATAATGAAATTTCTTTTGGAACTGCATACAGGTGGTGGTTGCTCAATAAGGTGAGTTCAATAAATGACACTGAATTACACACTGCAAATAAAAGGAATGAATGACTCCTATCTCTGCCAATGTGGATGCACCTCAAAAATATTGCTTTGAACAAAAGCAATCAGATAAAAGAGTACACACCATATGATTTAAGTCGGTTCTGTAGTTGCTTATGTGGGGATTGACTGGAAAGGAGCATGAGAAAAATTTCTGAGGTGAAAGAACTGTTCTGTATCTTGACTGGAGTTGTGAAAATACAGATATACATGAACATTTGTGAAAACTCATTGACATGTGCACTCAAGTCCTGTACATTTAACAGAATGTAAATTTCATCTTAATTAATGTGCAATTTAAACAAAATTACAGCAAAAATGAGGAAAATAAAGGCCAAAGTCCTGTAAAAATGTAGGCAAAAACATGACAGACAATTCATAAAAAAGATGTTTAACCATTTTTAATGAAATGTGCAAATATAAACTTCACTGAGCTGTTTCTTATCTATCAGATTAGCAAACATTTGAAAGCTTGACCTACTCTGACATAAGTGTGTGGGAAAACAGTCAGTCTTATATGTGCTGTGGTGAGAAATTTGGCAATATCTAACAAAACTACAGATGCATTTACACTTTAATCTAGCACTCTCACTTCTAGGAATGTATCAATCTTAGCCAGGGTGGCTTATAAATAATAGAAATTTATTTCTCACAGTTCTGGAGAATGGAATTCCAAGACCAGGGTGCAGCTTGGTCTGGTGAGGGCAGACTTCCTGTGTCCTGGCCCAGAAGAGACTAGAGGGAGCTGTGATGTCTCATATACAAGAGTGCTAATCACATTCATTAAGATTCCACCCTCAATACCTAATTACCACTCAAATACCCCACCTCCTAACACCATCACATTCGGTGTGAATTTTGTGGGGAGATAAACATTCAGATCATAGTGGTACTTGTGAGACACACATTCAATAATACAAAAATATGTACACAGTAGGTTACTCATTGCAGCAATACTTATAGTTGCAAAATATTGGAAATTCCCTAAATACCCAAACATAGGGAATTGACTAAATGAACTATGGTACATAAACATAATTGAATACAATGAAGATTTAAAAGAGAATGACAAAGATCTCTGTGATATAGAGTGATTTCCAAGACACATTGTTGCACTAAAAAACAGTACAAAATAGACTTCTGGTTTCAGGTCCTGCATGCAAGAAGTTAAGACTCTCTCCTAACAAGAAGTAAAAGGCTGAACAGATTAAAAAAATCAAGAACTCTCTTTGGATCCATAAGAGAGGTGAGAGCACAGGTCCAACTTCTGCCCCCAAGGTTGGAGAGACAGGTGATTACAGACCTTGACAGTTTTCCTGGAGCAGACTCATGAGTAAAAATCATTGAGGAAACCAGCACCGGGGTAGGAAAACCTGAACTGTAATTGACAGATTGCTGGAGGCTCAGTGTGGCCAACTCTGAGAGTTAAAACTCAGGAGCACTCAGTCAAATGTCCCACAATATTGTAACATTTACCTCCAGGTTCTCACAGTAAATATTGGAAAAGAATCCCCTTAGCCTTCTAGCAGGGACAAAGAGGTAATTTTGAAAAATGCACTATATGTGTATATATATGTTATATGTATGAGGTCTGTCCTGAAAAAGTCCAGTCATTGTTAAGGAAATGAGAACGGTCTGTGCCACATTGATGTAACTTGGCAGCCAAGGAGAGCAGACTACAATGCACATGTGTGAACAGTGACAGTTTCACTGTACTTGTCAGTGGGGTGGTAGATGCCCTGGAATGAGCATGTGTACTGTGTGGCCGTCACATTCAAAATGACTGAGCACGTAGAGCAAAAAATCTGCATCAAATTTTGTGTTAGCTTGAACCACAGAAACTATTCAGATGATTCAGAAGGCCACAGCTATGCACAACCAGTAACTGGCAACTTGATCACGACAATATGCCCAATATGCTCATGCATCATATCTTGTGCAGTTTTTTGTTGAAACATCAAATCGCCCAGGTGACTCAGCACCCCTGCAGCCCAGATTTGGTGCCTGTGATTTCTGGCTCTTCCCAAAACTAAAATCACTTTTGAAAGGGAATTACATACTGTTGATGAGATTCAGGAAGATACAACGGGACAGCTGATGGTGACTGGGAGAACTGTGTGAGGTTCCAACTTATCTACTTTGAAGGGAACTGAGGCGTCATTGTCCTGTGTACAATGTTTCTTATATCTCCTTCAATAAATGTCTCTAGTTTTCATATTACACGGTTGGGTACCTCCTGGACAGACCTCACATGTATGTATATATGTATATGGTATATATGTATATGTGTATATATATATCCACTACACACACACACACACACAGATTGTCAGAAACAATGACACCATGGTTGTAATGAACAAAACTAGATTACAGGTCTTGGTTCTAAATATGATTCTCTACTAATGGGACCTTGGCCTTTTGAAGTAATGACTGACTCCAGGGCTTGGGCAGGGAAGGTTCAAGGTGAATATGGAATATCTCATGGTAACTGAAAGTCAGAATAAAATAATCTGATCATGTCACAGAAGACACAGAAGAAGGCATGAGTCAAATCCAGGACAATTTGAAAGTCAGTGTATTATAACCCACTGAATAAATGAAGAATCCACGAGTCTCTACTGATAACAAATATCTAATTAAGTAAATGTGGAAGATGCAAAAGCTCCATGAAAATAGAATGCTGACTATTGAATATTAAAAGAATGATAATATAGTCAGACTCAAACTTCATGGGTGTCTAAAGATTATAATTGAACTGAGTTTCCATATTTCTCCTGGGACCAATTGCAACTTCAGGTATCATTCTACCAACACTCCAGCATGCTCTCTGCTCCAACCACAACACCAAGACATTTCATTTTCACCCTCCCACCCTGACCAAGTGACTCGCAGCTAAGCCAAGAGAGTGCCTGCGACTGCAAAGGTACTGAGAACTGATGACACCTTGGAGTCACCTCCAGAACTGGCACATTGAGCAGTGTGCCTCAGCTCCACCCTCAGAGATCCTGATTTAACTGGCCCGGGGTGGAATAGAGGAGCCAGTATTTTTAAAAAGCTTTCCAGATGATTCTTTTGTGCAGCCAGGTTGAGAAGTATGGAAAACAGAAATAGCACATATTTCAGGACAGAAAAAAAGAAAATGCAAGAATTCATCAGTATTCAAGATCTCACCTTGCTATATAAAACTTTAAATTCTCTATCACTTTTGGGTGCTTACTTCCAGCCAGTGTTCTATGTGGCTACATCTGCTATGGAAAGGGAGATGGAGGTTTGATCTTCACCCTGGTGAGTCACATAACCCTTTTATTGGGGGAGGACTAAATGCCTTTACGATTAGGTGCTCCTTGCAGCATTTTGCAGTGTTTCCACCTACTCACTTTCAGTGAGGTCAATGATTGGGAATACCACAGAAAGACTTCTAGGTCATCCTTGCCTTTACTGGCAATGGCATGGCTGTTTTAAAAAAAATTGTGTGAGTGAGGCAAGAAAAGGGAAAGGAAAGGTGGTAACTAGATACATTGTCACCCTCCTGCTTGTAGGCATATTGGTTTTGTTTGTTTGTTGCTGATTTCCAGGTCAAAATGTTCTCTTTACTTTTTTACCTGGAGCACTGAAGGCAGGGGAGCATCAGATGGTGTTTTTAATGGGACAACTTTGATGATGTGATTTTTAAAAATTACTTGGTCAATAAGGACTCACTTGAGCTCATAGAGAATGGTATTTGATTGGGAAACATAAACAAGTGTAGAATTGATGTCATAGGATGGTAATGGAAAAACAATTTTATGGATTTTCAGACCCAGTGTCTCTTCAACCCACACACAATTAAATTAAAAATGTTTGAAGTTAGTCTTTGTTAATTAACTGTCACCAGAAAACTTGCTGTGAACTCCCATCAGGGTTGATTATATTGCTAGAGGAAGAAAGGAAGACAATAATGTAAATGGTGAAAAGTGATGCTGGTTTTTACATCTGTCTAGTCAGTTGTTGAAGTCCCATTCACTACCAGTAGCTATCAGTTAACTTCTTTCTAAATGTCTATCTTCATCCATCTGTCTTCAGAACTTTTTTTAAAAACTATATTTTAAAAAAGACTTTATTTATTTATTTTTAGAGAAAGGGAAAAGAAGGGAGAAAGTAAGGGGGAGAAACATCAATGTGTGGTTACCCTCATGCATATCCTACTGGGGACCTGGCCTGCAACCCAGGCACATGCGCTGACTGGGAATCAAACCAGTGACCCTTTGGTTTGGTTCACAGGCCAGCACTCAGTCCACTGAGCCATACCACCTAGGGCTATCTTTAGAACTTTTGAAGGGTGATCTATCTGAGTGAGCGGAAGTGAAAGGGACTGTCATCTCAAATTGCATAGATCTATTTAGATCCAAAATATGGCTCAGTTTAAAAAGAGGCACAAGGTTTGAGGATCTACCTTATATTCTGAAAGTTACTCTTTCAGTTTGTAGATTATCTTGTGAGCTTCTATACATTTTCCCAGTTTGTATACTTTCCATTTCTTCTCTCCATCTGGAGTAATCGTCTAGTTCTGCTTTTACACTTCCTTTTTTTTTTTTTTCCGTAAAATCTCCTTAGACCATTTTAGCTGTAATTGCTCCTGCATTTTCTTAACACTTTTACAGAATACACCCCCAAATCCAGAATAAATTCTATTTTTAGTGCTTGTTGCTACTTCATAAGCATATATCTTGTCTTTCTAACAAAACTTTAAGCTGTGTTAAACTTTAAGCTACGTTAAACTTTAAGCTACTTAAAGAAAAGAATATCTTGAAACTTCTGATCTCCCCCAGCTTCTAGCATCATATTGCACATATTCTAGGTAAAGGCTTTAGTTAACAATGAACTAACCTTGAGCTAGGGAGATTTTGCATAGTAAATTATTCTGGTTTGAATATGCTGTTTCCTCTTAGGACTGTGACTAATAGAAAATGATATCGTACTTTAGGTGTAAAAAGGGACACAGGCATTTTTAAAATACTATGATTTTTTCTTTTGTGAAACCAAGAATCTTTCTGTAGAGAGTCATCTTCTAATTTATCATTTATGTAACATCTATAATTTGTGAGTTTTTATACCATGACATTTCTACATAGAGCTAACGGAAAATGAAAACAGCAAGACCATGGAAAAGGATTATGTTTTACAAACAGCAGTTTATTTGATACCATCTGAACAAAGGTCTGGGTTCAATGGTACAGTTAATGGGTTGTTCAATCCTCAGTTTCCCTCCCTCATTTCAATCTTAGCCCAGAGCCTGTCTCTCTTCC
The DNA here is from genome assembly GCF_019186645.2 of Phyllostomus hastatus. Taxonomy (NCBI): domain Eukaryota; kingdom Metazoa; phylum Chordata; class Mammalia; order Chiroptera; family Phyllostomidae; genus Phyllostomus; species Phyllostomus hastatus. The sequence goes on along the minus strand of NW_025333872.1, from coordinate 36,203,030 downwards.
TCCCTTGGCTCTCTCTCCTCCTCCCCAAGGACACAGTTGCAACTTGAGCTCTGAAAGGATATTGTGGATATTAGACATGGGACCCCCTTTTGGTCTGAATGAGTCATTACAGTTTCCACCCTCGGAGAATTAAAGTCAGCGGTGGTCTAGTTGCATTCTGTTCTATGACCTTATTCGGCAGTACTCTGCATTCTTTAAATGATGTAAGTCCTCTGAAATTTCTTTCCTGAGTCCTTTCCAGTTTATTCAAAACCTCAGAAGAGATCCTGGTCTGTAATGCTGAGTTAACATGTCTGCTTAACTAAGTACAGTGCCTAAAATAATAGAAAGATGGGTATTGTATATGATTTAGCAATTTATTAAAGTAAAAGATTACAAATTGTTCCAATGGTTATAAGTATCAGACAATAACCATGTCTCACTTAAAAACAGCTGGAATTAGTATGAGGTTTCTGATCTACAGCTTACTCTGACATTAAGATCAGCTCATGGAGAACCATGTGCTAATTTTAAGATTGTAATACCCTCTTTGTAACTTCCCAAGCTTTCTTTACATATAGGTCTGCTGATGATTTAGCACCCATTGTCCTTTGAAGACATCTTATTACTAAGATGATTACTTATTTCCATCTACTATCATACATGCAATGCATGATGGCCAAAAATATAAGCTGTCACAGTCCTGGTCAGGTGGCTCAGTTGGTTGGAGCATTGTCCTGTACACCAAAAAGTTGTGGGTTTGATCCCCCATTCAGGACACATGCCTAAGTTGCGGGTTCAATCCTTGGTCAGGGCATATAAGGGAAACAACTGATCAATGTTTCTCTCTCTCTCTTCCTCTTTCATTAAAAACAGTAAACATATCCTTGGGTGAAGATTAAAAGAGATAAGTAAATAAATAAACTGCCAGCAAAGAGGCAAAGCCTACAGGTGCAACAGGCAGTCCTCCATGGTGTCTGAGACTGACAGAACCAACAGCCATGAAACTAACGCTTATCTTCATTTTTGGGTTAGGGAAGGAGTGAGGGAGAGATTTAGGCATCAAGTCTCCCATCCTGAGCATTTACAATATAATCCAGTGACATTTCCTCACACTGAGGCTGTCAGAGGCAAGGATACCAGACAGTGTTGCTGGGTGGGAAGTATCTAGAGTCCCGTGGCAAGATCATTTCCTAGGGATAAGGCAGCCCATTTCCTTCTTTGGACTGCCCAAACTACTGGCATATGATTTTGTTTGGTTTTTCTATTTATTGTATTTAAGCTTCTCTTTTGTATATGTACTTGAAACTTTAGCCTAGCTTGAGAAACTTGGAGGACATTTGGGTCTGTATCTTGTATAACTTCATCTAAATGTAGTGAAAAGCACCCAGAGGTGATGGGAAAAGGAGATCTTGAGGCTGGCCAGTGAGGTTCAGTTGTTGGGAGCGTTCTGTAAACTGAAATGTCATGGGTTTGATTCCCTGTCAGGGTACATACTCAGGTTGCAGGTTCAATCCCCAGTGCATACAAGAAGGCAACCAATCAAAGTTTCTGTCTCACATTGATGTTTTTTTCTCTCTCTGTGTCCCTTTTTCTCTAAGAGCAATGAAAATATGTTGTTGGGTGAGGGTTATAAAAGAAGAAGATTCTGAGTAAGATTTGACAGCAGTGAAATGTGGAAGGATTACGTATTTTATTAATGTTCATAAATAGTATATTTTAGTATGTAACAAACTTTATTTACTTTTCCATACCCCACCTCAATTTATAAGTGATTTTATATCACACAGTTTATATCCCCAATAGGTAAAAATTTTGTGAAAAACATAAACAGAAAACCAGGTCCAAGGGAGAGAGAATACAACTATGCCACCCGTACAGGGCAACATTGCTGTTTGAATGGGGCCTCGAGTCTGACTCTTGGTCAAAAAAATGAACGTAACCAATGAAACACTTGTAATTAGAGAGGAGAAAGTAAGACGGTCTTCAGCGGAAGCAGAGCTTTATTTAGCATTGGGATGAAAAGACAGTCACTTGAGGACTCTCTGTTGTGAACTCTGAGTCATGTGATAAAAACAATGTCCTCAACAACAATTTTATAGTAAATGAGGAAATATATATTTTCTATGGTTGTTTCTCAAAGCACCCCTGATGAAAGAAAGCTAGCACCTCGATGTTAGCACTCGACTAAGTTGATTCGCAAAGCAGGTAGACTTTATCAAGTGCTTAATTATATAAAGTTTTGTAAGTCTTACTTGATTTAAAAAATAGTACTATGGCTTCTTAAATTAGTTTTCCTTACTTTTTCCAACAATCCTTTGTGGTCCAGTCATGTGGCATAAGTGGCTGGTGGGCATTTCTTCTGAAATTCAGTTGACTAAGGCTTTAATGACATAATAGTCATTGATTTTATCTGGTTATAAGTAAATACACACCCACTGTATGAAGTGTATAAAACACAGAGAAATAAAAGAAGGAAAAATCACACCTAAGCTCATTACCTAGAAATTTTCATTGCTAACATTTTTGTGTATTTTTTTTCCTCACATTTTCTAATGTACGCATATACAGATACACACACACAAATATGCAGTGCCTGCATCTGGCTATTTAAGTTTCATTAGTACACTTTAGGAAAAATAAGGTCTTTGCCGTCATGAAAATTATAGTCTAGTAGCAGGAAAAATAGAACAAAAATAATCATGTAGATTAGGGCAATATTACAAATTGCTGTAAGTGCCACAAAGAAAAAGACATATTTCTATGCTTTCATGTACAAAAGAACAAAAGAAAACTGAGTTGAACTGGTATGGCAGAATGTTTTCCTTAGGGAATTGAGACTGAAGCTGTAACATAGGCAATCACTTAAGGGTAAAGTATCATTTAAAAAAGATGACATCACCCTGGCAGTGTGGTTCAGTTGACTGGGCATCACCCTGCAAACCAAAAGACTGTGGGTTCAATTCCCAGTCAGGGCACATGCCTGGGTTGTGTGTTCGGTCCTCAGTTAGTGTGTGTGCAAGAGGGAACTGATTGATGTTTCTCTCTCACATTGATGTTTCTCTCCCTCTCTTCCTCCCTCCCTTCTCCTCTCATATCAATAAAAGAAAAAATTTTAAAAGATGGCACCAGTTTATAATATCACTAGCTTAAGGAAGGATGTCTCTTTTTCCATACTTTTGATGAATACTTTGCATTATTAAATTGTTTGAACTTTTCCAAATTAAAAAAGTAAATATATACATATTTCCTGTTACATTGCCCTGAAATTTTTAGTGAGATTGAGCATCTGTTCCAATATTTATTAGCCATTAAATATTTTTTTTTCTGTGACAATCCATGAAGTACAAAAGCATTTTTTTTCTGGAGAGCAAGTCTGATTTCAACATGAATATCTGTTCTCAAACTGACCCTCAAATAGGTCAGCAAGACTAATTTGGACTTGTTCTGAATGGGAAGTTTAATTTTCCACATGTCAGCCTTACAAATATTTAATCACTGCTATCACTGTCGCATTAAGCCATCTTTCCACAGATTCTATATCCTCAGTGCACTAAACCTTATGATATCTCTCTTTACAAGGGTGGTAGGGATCACACTGCTTCAGCTTGGGATCAGCAGTGCAAAAGGCACAGGTCTAACACAGCCCATGTTCCTCTCTTCTCCTGTTTATACATCCAGAGTCTTCCTGCTTCAAACGCTTGCCTCCTCCCAAAACTAGGAAGATCTGGTGTCATTATACTGTAACTAAAATTCATTCCTTTCAATCTGCTAATGTCTACATATTAAGCTTGTGCAATACTTCTTTCTATTCACAGAAAACAAAGTCGGTGTATGTGTCAGGTGGGATGTGGGAGAAATAGAGGTGTACTTTCCTGTAACAACATTTCAGGCTGGCTCTTTCTCTTTGCTATCAGGGAGGTATGGTTTAAGACGTCATTGAAAGCCATTCCTGGAGCTGTCACTAGGGGGAGTGTGAGTCAAATTTTTCTTGAAAAATGCCAGAAAGGGGATTGGAATGCCGGGGCACAAAACACTAAAAATTTAGAAAGGAATTTGTGGGGTTGTGTCCTGCCTCTTACACTGAGCCTGGGCCTGGATCTGCTGGAAGCATAACACTTGGTGCGGGACTCACCTGCAGGTGAGGGATTCCCCTGCTGCCAGGGCTGACAGTGGAGGCCGGGAGTTGAGGGAAGAACAGCATTCCCTACCCTTCCCGGGACAAAGGACAGTGTAAGATTGGTGGGCTTCCTGAATATGCTTTCTGAAGTAGGTGCATGCCTCTGATCTTGCTTTGATATGTGCATACATTATCTGCTTTTGCATATCTTTTCGTCTGTGTCATGTGACAACTAATATTTAATGAAGGGAAACACTGCAAAACATAAGTCCAGGCACTATGACATCAGATGGTAAAAAAAGTTTGTGAGTCCAGCTTGATACAGATCACTATTTTAAGGACAATAAAGGGTTGTTAAAAAAGAAAAGAAAGATATAATTCCTGGATTTGCAGTTTTACATCTTGTTTGCCAATTTGCAATATTTTCATTTCCATCCTTGCCTTACTTCATCACTATCTCCTTAAATATTATTAAATATTATTTTCATCTGTCTTTAAGACCTTAAGTCTGGTCCCCGGTCCAAAAGAAACTTTCTTGATCTGACATCGCTCCCCAACCCCACTCCAAACCGTGCCCCATCACTCTCAGCCTGCACAACCAGATTTCTTAAGAGTGGTCACGTCCAGCACTTCCTAATCAACCCAATTCTCAATGTGCTTTGGGTTCTGCCTACATCACTCCATGGCACTCTTTGGGCAAAGGTCACAAAAGATGGCATCCACTGGAAAGGAGCCCTCCTTCCCCAGCTCCCACCACCCGCTCCCTTCCATAGAGACAGTCATGTGAGAAATCTTTAGAGATATTTCATACATACTCTACAGTAAAATATATTAATTTGTCATTCTCTTTTACATCAAGATACCATGCATGATATATGCACTCTTTTGTACTTACTTTTAAAACATATACAATGTATTTTGATAACTTTTTCATATAAAGAAGTTACTTTTTTCCTTAAAGAGAAAGAGGTTGCATCATATCGAGCTAACCAAATGTATTTAGTCAGCCTGCTTTTAATGAACATTTAATCATTTTTGATATTTTGCTATTACAAATAATGCTACAGTGACTGAAGTGGTACATACGTTACTTCATACTAGTGTGAGAGTAATTGCAGGAGAATTGGAATTGTTGGGTCAAAGATACGTGTGTTTATAAAATGTGGCAAATCCCTGTTTCTCCACCCTACTCAAACTTTTTGTTTTTTGCTAATCTGATAGGTGAAAAGCAGTACCTCTTAATCATCTTTTCTTATGTTTAAGACAATTTGGGAGTATTTTTAAAATATGAATTAGACCATGTAACACTTTCTTGATATTCCTGAATTTTGAGAGCTCCCCATCACCTTTTTTTAAAGGATTTTATTTATTTATTTTTAGAGAGAGGGGAAGGGAGGGAGAAAGAGGGGGAGAGAAACATCAATGTATAGTTGCCTCTCCCATGCCCCCTACTGGGGACCTGGGCCATGACCCAGGCATGTGCCCTGACTGGGAATCGAACTGGTGACTCTTTGCTTCATAGTCTAGTGCTCAATACACTGAGCCACACCAGCCAGGGCTCCCATCACCTTTTGCATACTGCTCAAACTCCTGGGATAGCCTTTTCTCTTCTCTAGCTTCCTTTGTTGCTGCACCCCTTTCCTACACTCAGTACTCCAGGCTCACTGAGCTTTTTTCTGTCTGGAACACTAGGCTTTCTGGTGCTTTTATCTGCAGTGTTCTTCACCCCAGGCCTGATGTATTTAACAACTATTATCCCCTAGGACTCAGCTTCTCAGGGAAGTCCTCCACACTATCCACTTCCACATGGCCTAGCAACATGGCTTAGCATTGTTAGGTCCTTGTGATTTTTCTATCTCCAGCATAATTCTTGACAGGATGTTGGACCTTAGTAAATATTTGTTGAATGACTGAAGGGCTCAATATCACTGCAACTAAATAGCTTTTGTAATTTATATATATGTCAGAAATATATATATATATATATTTCTGACTTCTAAGCAGGATTTCAGCTGTCAAATGAAAATTTCCAGATACACTTATCCCTATTCTATTGTTGCCCATGAATTTTCTCTCTTTTTTCCCTCTGAATTAAAAACAGCCAGAGAAATAAATGCCTCTCAGAGTCCATAAGATTCAAAGTTATTTTGCTTAGACATGTGATGGTTCAAGGGAAGTATGCTCTTTGTGGTGGCTTTCATTAAATAAAAAAAATCAAAATTTTGAGACACTACATACTTCTAACTTTCTTTTAGTGGGAATGGAAAATAGTTGGCATGTTCATTTAGGAGTCGTTAATGTTGATTGGCTTGACCTGCACATCAGGGCTCAGTGCCTGATTCTCTTCAGTATAGACTTCTCTTCTTGTTCCAGTTTGGCTCCAAGCAGAACTGACTTCCACATCATGCTTTAGGGAGTGTCTGTTCTGGCACAGAGAAGGCTACGGTCCTAGGCCTCAACGAGCCTGGTTACTGGTCCCGGCTCAGCCAAGAATTAGCCATAGGACTGGAAAGTTCTCTCATCAGCAAAGCACGGGGTTCAGATTAACTAGTTGCTAAGCTCCTCATTAGTACTGACCTTCTCTAATTTTAAATATTTTTTTCTATTAGGATTTACTAAAATATTTAACATCTTATAGGGGAAAAATAATTTTCTAGGAATTCAGTTTTTCATTCATTCATTTCCCAAATGGTTCCACACATATTCTTAGGCAAAACAATGTCACATTAAATAGTAAAGTCAAATTTTACCAGCTAATGACAGTCGTCTTTTTATGTAGTTACAGCATTACCTTGCAAATCCCATGTACATGTCTCCCCAACACACTGAGAGGCATCTTCCCTGTGTCCATGACACATGGACATGTGTCATGTGTGAAACATCCCAGGCCCCCAATGCTTTTCCAGGCAGAATGTGGGCCTGAGAGTCTTCAGCATTCTGCCCCATCTCTAAACACCAGGGAATGCTTTTCTATAAGTGTCTTTCTCTCCCCTGAACTTAAACCTGAGAAGGCAAGAGGCAGTGGCTGCCTCTTGGAACCAAGGAGGCACAGTGGCCCTCATCTCTCCTGGGCCTCCATAGTTCAGCTTCTCCATGCTCTTTGCAATTGCCAACATCATTACCACTCCTGAGGCTGAGGACTAAAGGCCTAAGATGAGATGATTAAAACAAGCTAAGAAAAATTTAAATTGGGCCTGCACATGTTACAGAATTTTTTTTTGAATACCTGCCATGAGCCAGGTTCTACCTACCTCATGCACTAGAAGGCATGAATTTCAAATGTGGACATGGTTCAAGCATGGTTTTCAAGAGGACTCTCAGAGCCTGCATAGGTCAATGGCTGTGGTATAGACCAAGGAGTTTTAAGTGGGGCAAGTTTTACTTACAATCACCTGCCATTTGTACTGAATTTCAGTTTTGGCTAGCCAGGACACTTACTGTAAATTCATTTAATAAATGTCTTTAAAATGTTTTTATAAAAATATCTATTCATGCCAGGCACTGTGTTAAGGCACAACAGTGTAAACTAAGGTATGAAATGTGGCTATTGCTCTCAAGAACTTATATTCACATATGTAAGTACTCAAATAATCATAGCGAGAAACAAAGTGACAAATGTCAAAACAAAAATTAACATTCAATGAGGGAAATACTACTTTCAGTGGTTGAGTGAAAAGGCGAGGTAGAGGGGGTTGCCTACTGCCGCAGGGTCAGGAAAGGTGGGGAGAACTCAGGTTACAGAAATGGAGACCCGAGTTATCCAGTCCACAAACATGCCCCAGTAAAGACTGCCAGTGCCAAAATCAAGAATGGGAAGAGATTTTGGCTAAAGCTGAGGGCACAAGAAGATAGGGGTTAGACGTCTAAAGGGAATACAGTGGTGCCAGGCCAGGGATGTTCTTCATTAGCAGCAGAATGCCAATTATTAACAAGGGTAAAGTTCTGCCCAGACATTCAGAAAGCACGGAAGAGTGTAATAGCACTTTAGATTTTATTTTATCAACTGAATGAAATCTAAAAGTATTTTGATACTTGAAAAAATGGTCTTGTTTTTCTGGAACATTCACATATATAGAACCACTGAAAAACACTGACTATACATTGGGTTTTACTGTTGTACTATTTCTGAATCATGCTGGCTTATTTTCCTAGCACCTTTCCCCAAAATTTCATATATGTGGTATTGACAATCCCCGTGGGACTCTAAACGAGAGAGTGCTCTAAGTGGGTAGTGGCATCTTGACCCACGCTGCGGGCAGAGGCCCGGAGAGGCGAGGCATAATTGCGGTGGTCTGGGAGACACAGGCTGTCTCTTGTGGAAGGGCCATGGCTATCACTTAGAAATGGCACCTGTCCAGAGGCACGAGAATGTCACAGCTCAAAGTCGTATATTGGTCAGAAGCCATTTGGGAGGACGGAGGGTTACTCTAGTCTATGCTGTGTGTGCTGTACTTCAAATGGAGATTTTGTTCCTTTTGGCTTCCTGGGGTTGGTAGTGTTTGCTGCAACCCTCTGTGATTTGCTTCTCCACAGATTTAGCCTCAGTAGAATGCTATCGTTGAAGGCCTTTTCTCTGAACTTGCCATTCTGTTTTAACAGAGGTACACTGAAAGAGTCTTCTGGTTTCACATTTATGTTCATCAAATATTTTTTATTAGTTGGCATTAAGGAGTTAAAATCTAAGAAAGGTAGTATGAAAGCAAATGTCTATATACATATATATACACACACATATAGTGTACATGTATATATGTATATACATTGATATGTATGCATGTATATACGTGTATAAAATTTTCACATGTATGAGTAAAATCAAACTCAAGTGGACAGAGCCTTTTATTCTATAATTGGAATCTTGGTCTCCAATAAGAAACTTACAAATATGAAATCAGAATCTTTATGTTTTAGTGGGAAATAGACCAGAATTCCAAGAAAATTTTCCTGGAGCCTGAACCTTCTCATAGGTGATAGGTCAGAAGCCTATGAGACCCCACAGAAGAATGGGCGCCTCTCCCAACCCCTTCAGAGCTGGCCCCGTTGCAGAGAGTAACTCGAAGCCTGTGTAGATGGAAACAGTCAGCATCAGTCCCAAGAAACATGTCGATGCTATTTCAGAGCATCTCACTCCAAGAATGTGTTTTCTTTCTGTATGTGGTTTCTTTTAAATGTGCAATACTTTACTGCCCAGGTTTGCAAGAAAAAAAAATAAAGAGGGATACATGTAATTAAAATAAAACCAGGCCCATAGAAGGCTGTTTATAGAACAGTGAAATGTTTTCACACACAAAAAAATCATGAAGTCTCAGCGCCCCCAAAGGAGAAGCCATTTATTTTTCTTCTACATATTTCGTGCTGTGCCAAAGCTATGTGAAGCTTGGCATGGGGCCTCCAGGCGCTGGCTACACTGTCAGTGCTCAGACATAAGGGGAGTGTTCTGCCAGGCTCACCTCTTAGGGGTCGCTTTAATTCTCTCCCTACACTTGGTGAAGGAAATCGTCCTCAGCTAAGGTTGCTGACAGACTGAATTGAGATCCTGAGAAGTTCCTTCTCAGTAGTATGAAGCAGAGTCTTTTGGTTAGAAGTGTGGATTATCCTTACCAAACCAGACAAAAACTAGCCGTCACTGTCTGCACACACATCCCACCCACTAACACTTGGATCAATTTAATCCTGAGGTGCCAATAAGGAACAAGAAAGAAATGGAAAGGTTAAAATAACCAGTTGCAACAGGAAGTCAAAGATAGCACAATTTAAAATTGCAGCATCAGAGGGTCAGTGCATTTTTCCCTAAGTGCTTTTAAAATTCAAGAGGCCAAGTCAGTTGAAATCTGTTCTGGACAATATTTGATTCAGTCATTAGCCAATTTTAGTGGAGGTTATTTTTGCAGGGACTTGGGAAGGCCACCCAGGCTTGTTTGCTATTTTCTAGTCATTTCTGAAGTGTCTGGATAATCCCTTCCTCCTCTCGGATAATTCCAGATAATTCTCTTCCTCCTCTCACTCCTGACTTCACAGCCCACATAACTTCACTCCTACTTCTTCTCTCAAGAGTAAATCATTACTTCCTCTCAAAAATGACAGGGTTGCCAGACCTCAGGGACCACTGCCGGGTCATGTGGAGCCCTTTCTCTGCACGTGAGCTGCACCTAGGGCTCACCTGTGCTCCTCATCTCCAGTGTGCAGCCCAGCGCTGGGCTCATTGCACTGGAGCAAACTCCTGTGAAGCTCTGATCATAGGGGACATTTGGAAACACTCAAAACGTTCCATGTTAACCCCCACATGTTCCCGCCATAAGAATGTTTTCCCTTAAACTTTGAGAGATGAGTCAGAGATAGCAAAAGTAAGAGCTGGAAAAAGTGATTCTCCCAGGAGACCTGGCAGTGAAAGTCTGCCTTCAAAGCAAGTTCTTCATGGAAAATGTCTTTTCTCAAGAGTACCAAATCTACTAATTATGCAAGCAAACTTTGCATTGGCTATTGCTACCCAAATGTGTTAGTGTCTGTCAGCCTGCCAATGTGTGACTTTTGGAAATACCATTTGCTCAGTCTGTTTTTCTCGTAGGGCTTATTGACACACACACTGCAGCAACTCCGTGGCCTTCCCAGCTACAGTGTGTTAAATATCAGTTAAACAGCATTCTGCCTTGACCGCATTCCTGTGAGTCTGTCTGGCTGTGTTGCTGAAGGGGAACGCAAACTTGGCCCAATGTCCCCTGCCTCTATTATAGACGCTGTCACCCTCTCAGATCCTTCTATCCAAACCAAGTTCAGACCTTTACACAGAGCAGGGTAGTTGACTGGGCATGCAGCAAAGGCAAGGACATTTCCACACATATGCACAGTTTTGGATGAGGCACATAACAGCACATCAGAAGTACCTCAACAGCCTTTAAACTGTGGAAGATGAAGTTGTGTTCAGGTTTTCTATTTAGCATATCTTTAGCCTTCCTATTCTTTAAGCTCTGATGAGTCAGGTGACAGATACAATTTTTTCATTTTCTACTCACAAAGCACTTGAATGGGTGGTAACTTTTATAGCATTAGGGCAGGTATTGTTTTAGGAAGTGTAACTCCTTAGAGCATTGTGTGATGCTTGATTTTACTGGGGGGAGGGCATGTAGGTTCCTTTCATTTTCTTAAACAGATGATTAATTAGTAAAAAACTCTAGATATTTTATCTTTTATTCTCTAAAAATAGGCTTTTCAAATATGTGGTGGTTAGAAAAGAAAAAAAATGGTATAGTGGTAGGTTTCCCTGTCTTCTAGGCATCTCAAACTGTAGGGTGGTCCAAACTAGACCTCCCACCCAGGAACCTGTTTTTCCTTCTGTGGTCCTTTGCTGTGACCAGCTCCACAGCAGGTCTGAACAGGTTGAGATGTCTCACTGCTCACCCAAATCTCACCACTTCCACTTCCCAAACCCCTCTGCCCCATCTCCTCTGCCATGGCATTAAGTCAGTTCCATCCCAACCCTTTCTCTGCCCATCCACTCACTCCTCCACCAGCTCGCATTTCCCCTCCACTCTTCGGCTGGAATCACCTCCCTGAAATGCTAGTTACCACAAAACCACTCAAAATTTTTCAATGTGTTTTTTACTACCAATAAAAAAGGCTTCGTTTACTAGGCTGACCCAGAAAGCCCTTTGTGAGCTAATCATTTCCTTCTTTTGTTTCAACTTTACAATTGTCTCTCCTAGCACTTTGTTTCAGAAATGTTCAACCAGTTGTAATTTCCCAAATGTTTCATTTTGTTTCTTACTTCCCCACCTTTGAACAGTGGAATGAAAGATTTCTCCATTTCTGTGTTGACTAAACTCCTACTTATCCTTCAAAACTCTGCTCAGGCATCATTGCCTCTCTAAACCTTTTTTTTTAATCTTCTTGTATTATTGTATGTATTATTCCGCATTACAAATAAATGTTGGCTCATTTATATATGACTTTCTTTAAATTTGAAAATTGTCTGGCAAGGTTTATTAGTTATTAACATGTTTAATTGAATATAGTGAAGAATTCAATATTGCAGAAAAAGTAGTTCAGAATTCAACCCTAAATCAGTTTGCCTACGTGGCATTATTAGACTGGAAGCCAAATCTGTAGTCTCAAGTTTAGAAATATATCACACCTTAATCATACCAAGCAGTATACTGTGTATATATAAGTGAGTTTATAGGAATATTTGTTAATGGCTGCTTACAAAGTATGCATAATTTCATTGGTAATACCAAGCTAATACTTTATATATAATAATATGCTAACTTCTTAATGCCTGCTTTATTTTTCATGAACTTCAAGCAATCTTTATAGACATTTGGCTTATTAACTTATCTCCACTCACAATACTTATTATTATTGTTTCATTTATTTATTTTTAAATGTATATTTGTTATTATGTTTTTACTGTTACCATTTAGTCCTTATATCCACTCCCCCTACCAATCACCACCCTATTGTCCATGTCTATGAGTCCTATTGTTTTAGTTATTGCTTATAGTTTCAATCTTTTAATCTGTTACCTTGGCTTTTCTTACTTTTCATCATTTAAAGTTGAATGTTTCTATGCCTGTATTTTGTTAAAATATTTCCTCACTCTCAACCTGTGGCTATACTTCAGAGTCTCAATTTTAGCTGGGTGGGATTGTTAAGACACCATCTAATTTTTTGTTTGTTTCTTAATAACAGAACAAACTGAGGGGAGGGAAGTATATTGTGGGAGATTATACTACCAGTTGGTGACTGAGCCAGGCCACCTGGTCTTCAGACGTGCTTCCTAACCTGGTGCCCTTGGCGCTGCCCAGATAGTCTCCTTCTATTGGTCTGTCTTCACTGATCTCTTCCTCCCTCCAAACTTTGTTCAGGTAAATCAGGTAGATGGATAGTATAACTTCACTAGATAGTATGACTGGTCTACCTGTTTGCTCTATGCTCCTGGGGATGATGGGGGAAAAGTTGGTCCTTATTGACTTTTCTATTTCTTATTCTAGATTTCATGTTTCACGTTTCTTCTATAAGAGTTGAAATGCTGCTTCTATTTTAAAATTCCTTTGACTTGGATAAGGTTTTTGCTTTCCCTCATTTGATTGTGTGGTTTTTCTATATTCTTAGTGGGTATATTTTATGTTTCTTTAAACCATCTATTTTTTATTTGTGTGGTTAAAATACGTGATGCCTCTCATTTTTCTTTCCTCCACATTTTCTTTAATAGAAAACAATCCTAAATTTGGGTTAGCACATTCCATTTCTTTATAAGATATTGTAAGTTTCTTTGTCTGGTCATTAATATTCTTTACTTAAAAGAACTCCTTCCATAGAATTCTTAAATATCCAAGCTAATTTCCAATGCCTCCAACCCTTTCAAACACCCTCCCTCTGTGTTAAGCCTGTGCATGAAGACATCCAACGGTAGGAAATTCAGTATTTCCATGAAATTACAACTGCCTCTGGGCTTGGTACCTTTCAGGATCTTCTTTTCATCCCCTGGAATCAGTCTCTCTCTGTAATATAATTCTGACTTCAGAGCCATAAAAAACAGCTCTAGTTCTACTTCCAGCCAGCTGATCACGTATTTGAAAGGAGCTTTCATTTCCCCCTGTGCCTGTTGTTCCTCAGGCTAAACATTCCCATTTCCTCTAAACCACAGTCCAATAATTTGGTTTTGCATTCTCTTATCATCCTGATTGCCTATTAGAGGCCCAGAACCCATCACAACTCGCCAGGTATCCTCTGACTGGAGGGGCAGAGCTCCCTGCTTTGCTCCTGATCTGTGCAGCCATGCTTTTCATTTCAGGCACATTACCATCAGTTCGCACTGAGTTGTTTGTTATGGGTTCACTTGTGTCCTCCCCAAAAGATGCTGAAGTCCCCCAGTACCTCAGAATGTGGCCCAGTTTGGGAGCAAGGTTTTAATAGAGGTAACTAGGGAAAATGAGGTCATTAGGGCAGGCCCTTGTCCAGTAGTCTGGTGTCCTTATGAAAAAGGGAAATTAGGACTAAGAGACAGACATGCACAGAGGGAAGATGATATGAAGACACAGGAAGAAGATGGCCATTTGACTAAAGTGGTGCATCTACAAGTCAAGGAACACCAAGTGTTTTTGACAAACACCAGAAGACAGAAAAGGCAAGAGGATCCTCCCTTAGAGCCATCAGAGAGATCACAGCCCTGCTGACACCTTGGCTTCCAGAACTTCCAGGCAACCAATTTTTGTTGTCTTAAGTCACCTAATTTTTGTTACTTTGTTATGTTATCCAGTTCTTGGTATTTTGTTATAGTCCTAGGAAGTTAATACACTGTCCATTCACCAAAATGTACGGCTTTGTATTCCCCATTCTGCAATCTTTCTTTCCCTTCTATTGTAATAATGTTCTGGTCCTTCCAATCCATGTAAAAAGCTCTTTATTTCTTTTAAGTTTCATTTTTGTTTGACTTGGCTCATTATTTAAGCCAGTTGAGATCTTCTATGTCCTGTTTCCCTCAAGTGGGGGTTTGCTATCTGTCCCGGTTTAGGCACTCTCAGAGTTGCCTAAGGATACTTTTATTCAAACTACTGGTGAAAGCACTGAATGAGGTTTGATAGATGCTCCTGAAATTCCTTTTTAGTCAACACTGCCTTTTTTAAAAACCCCTGTTGTTTAACTCATTTTAAAGCTAGCTACTTCCTTGACCCAAATTATAATTCTCTGTTTTGAAAGCAAGACAAAATATTATAAAAGAATTGTCTGACATCTTGCTGCAATCATGATATGCCAAGCTCATATCATTCTTTCTTGCAAATTTAGTAACTCTACCAACAATTAGTTTGATCAGGGATAATTTTATTCCTTACCATCTCTACTTTCTTTTCATGTATACCAAACCACAATTTTAGTAATTCAGTGAAGGATCTTGCCCAAAACACATATTGAGTTTTTTGGTTTATGCTTTGTGGAATCTCTCTCTCTCTCTCTCTTTTTTTTTTTTAAATGTGAGCCACACTGGTTTTTCTTCTGTTTTACCTGGCTCCTCAAGGATTCAATTCAGAGAACTCATTTGCATTCCCTAGCTACCTCCCCTCCAAATAGTCATATGTATTTTGTCTCAACCATGAGACTTAAGTTCTTTCATGATTACAGTTATAATTTCTGTACTTATCTTGGTTTTGGCTCCTTCTTATCTGACCTTTTCAGATTGAAGAGTGTTCTTGACAGAGAAGGTGAAAGCCTGAGTTTAAACTAATGGCCTATGAATATATAAACATCTGACAATAATTACATCTTAAAGTTTTTCCTTTGTAAAATAATAAAAGTAGTTGAATTCACATTTTGTTTTGTAGATGGGTAGCTACCATTATCACATATATTTGCTTGTTTATCTTTTTACTTGACACAGGATCAGTCACTGAATATTTTCTTTAAGCATCCTTTTCTTAAGGTTGATTACAATTTTTCTTGCTAAGTAATAAAGATTTGTGTCTACTTGATAAAGTTCCAGAATGTTCTGGAATGGCCTACTACATTTTGACTAGATAATTTTAGAAGTACACAGGAAGTAGGTCAATAACAAATTGTAAGTTCTATGCATTGTTTAGTTGTATGCATTGTTTATAAGACTGTGTATCTCTAGAGAAAATGAGTTCCATATATAATTGGCAACATACCCAGAGCTTATTAGCTGTTTAAGGAGTATCACATAAAATTTGAGTTGACTTAGGAAATCAAGTTTAAAATAGGTGCTTTGTCAATGGTAAGGCACCTGTAAGAGGTTCCGGGCCAGGAGTACAGATTGTCCTTGTCATATTTTAGATATTGTTGACCAGGCCTGCCTGTTTCCTAAAGTAGGGCATGGCAGCCAGAGATAAAAACCTGACACCAGGCCCTCTACACAGCATGACAACCTGAGTGGCAGCAAAGTGGCAGCCTGCCAAACAAGGAATAGCACAGAAGATGGGTAGGAAGTGTCAGTCCTCAGACTCTTCAGGCAAACTGGTTGGTGTTGGTGTCAGGGAACCTAGAGCAGATCATGCTTCAGTTCAATTCAACTAATACTCATTAGGTAGCTGCTATGTGTCAGCCATTGTGCTAAGGGTTGGCAATCCAGGTAGGGCATATACAACACAGACACTTGGCTGGTGTTTAAGGTCAGATCTTTACTCCTTGAGAAGCAATCTTGAAAAGATAAAAACAGGACCACAGATGTTCAGGGGAGCTCTAGGATCCCAAGAAGGTATCACAATAAATATTGAAGTGGTCATGTGGAGAGACCTCAGGATGGGGATCTTAGGGGCAGAGTAGTGTTATCAGAATGAGGTCTCTGATAGGTGTGTAGAGATGTTACTTAATGGCTGACTCTTAAATGAGTAGGCATTTAGGAGTCAGCCTTTTGTTAATGTATCCCAGTTAAAACTGCAATTAGAATGTTGGGAGGAGCAATCACACTTAAAGAGATATGAACCCTATGATCATTGCAGCATTATTCACGGTGGGTGGCTGGGACACAGAGACAACCAAAGTGTCCTTCAGTAGAGGATTGGAGAAAGAAGATGTGGTACATATACACTATGGAATACTATGCAGCCATAAAAATGAAATAGTGCCATTTGTGACCATGTGGATGGACTTTGAGAATATTACATGAAGTGAAGTAAGTCAGAAAAAGCTAAGAACCATATGATTTCACTCATATGTGGAGTATAAAACTGAAACTCATAGACACAGACAACAGTATGGTGGTTATCAGAGGGAAGGGGGTCGGGAGGTAATAATAGGGTAAGGGGACCAAATATATGGTGTCAGAAGATGATTTGACTTGGATGGTGGGCACACAATGCAATATATTCTATATCATATTACATTTATATTATAGAAACATATACTTGAAATATATATAATCTTATTAACCATTGTCACTCCAATAAATTTAATAAAAAATTAAAGCTTAGAGAGGTTAAATACAGTAAATTTCTCCATGTGAAATATATAAATAAATAAATAAGTCTTGTGAGATTAGAAAATGGTATGGTGTGGTGGGAGGGACAGAATAATGAAGACCAGAATAGTTTGTATAGTCATCACTCTGGAAACTGGTGTGTGACTGAGCCTATTGGTGTTCCTAAGTCACTATCAATTGTTTGGAACATGTTCTTTGCACCTGTTGGCATAAAACTATGCACTACATGGCTTAGAGCTACCCATCAGAATGATATATTCTATACATCCTGCCAGAGAGATTCTAGGTCTAGAGAATGAGTCAAAAGAAATAAGATTTGATCCTCAAAAAATTTGGAAATATGTCAACCTTGGGAAATGCAGGCCTCTGACGAAACCCTGAAGTCCTCCATTGAAGTGCTTGATCCTGTGGTCACAGTTACTCCTATTAATCAGGATCCCCTTTGGCCTGTAAAAGGATTTGAGTATTAATATAACTTCTGATTCTTTTTCTTTTTCTTTTTTATTGTTACAAACTTGGCTAAAAGTTAAGAACTCACTCACTGAACTGTCCCTTTATGCAGATGGTCTACCATTTGAATAACTAACACCATTTTCCTCTGAAGAATTATATAAGAACATATTGGGTAGGCAGAAATACATTTTATCCACTATTTGACATTGGCCTAGTAACTATGAGACATTTCTCAAAGATCTGATGAGATAGATTCATCTTTGAACAAATGATTGGTATTGATAATAAATTGTGTCATTTTTTATCATTTTTCACTAACAGACTTCTTGATTAATCTGATGTTGCTCTCAGAAACAGACTTCACATTCTCTTAAGAGTGAAAACTTTATGGACACTTTGTATGATTTTTCTGTACTTAATATACAATCAACATGCTTTTAACAACTTCACTGAAAGAAAATGAGAGATTGAAAAACAGTCCACAGCACATTATTTTGTTTCTAAATGTGTAGTGAGTGTTTACTATTGATAAAAGGGAACACTCTTTCAATAACGTTAATGACAACATAACCATTGATTCTAAATAAAAGCTCTAAAAGTTCTACTATACTTCCTTATTTTCTCCCTCCCTTCTCCCCTCCCTTCTTTCTTTTCTTTCTTCTACACTTCAGTGACTATTAATTAAGGACCAACTCTGACTGGGTTGATCAGTGTACCTTGCCCTCATGGGGCATAAAAGTAAGTTGGAGAAACAGTTGCTAAACAACTAATTATGAAAATTAATTTATGAGAAATTCTGGCTCTTGCTTATTGGCAACTAGGTTTTTCTCACTGGTAATCTGAGTACCTGACACCTCATTCAGTGACCTTTGCTTGTGCCTGCCTGACAAATCCCTGAGCTGTTGGAGGAAACAGGAAACCACATTGATTAAACCTCCTATAATTCACAAAGCCCTCTGCTATCACCTGGGCCCCTCAGGGTTAATAACTCTGTTTTATGTCTCTTAAATGTATTTCCAAAGGAGCTCTTTCTAACCTTTTCCACTCTTCTTAATTGTTATACCTCAACTCTGTGCAACCTCCCACTTTCTGTTTTCGTGAGAGGTCAAGGCCAACATAAATCTTTCACTTAAAATTTCTCTGTATCCAGCCAAGATTTATGTTCCAAATATCTTATCTATTGGTTCTTACATAACAGAATGTGTTCTCTATTTCCTTAGAATAAGTATAACTTATTCTTATTTCCTTTCTGAGGACTTGCTTTCTGTATTCCAGGTCCTCTGATCTTCTTTGTGCATTTGTTCCATAAATCATGTTCCCTCTCTCCTCAACCCCACTCTGACTTTTATCCTCCTGTAATAGTCCTTTATCTACAACCTACACAGGGTTTCAAATTGCCTTCACACAAAAACAAGAGGCAAAAGCAAACAACAACATCCAAATTGTGCAAAAACTCTGCTTTGAACTTATATTAAGCATATGCTCCAGTGAATAAAAACTTGCTCTAGGAAACATTGAACTGAGAATGCTATGTTCCATCTTTTCAATCAAATATGAATTTCCCAGTAAAAAGAAACAAATGTACTTTTAGAAGGTTGAATAATAGAAAAGCACTTTTGAAAAACCCTTCTGATTGTGTAAGTTGAGATCAATTTAAGGAAATTCTCTGACTCAGCCCATGTCTTTCTCATTTAGTGTCAACTGCAGTGTTTTTATTCACGTAAAGCTTTTTTCTCTCTAGTCTGTGATCTCCAAAAACTAATTTCTGAGGTTAGGGTTCATCCAGATCAAGGCTGTTGAGATGGACAGTGGAGAGAGGGCAGTTAGTGCAGGAGGTGGTATATCCATAGTCTCAGAGGAGTGGTAACTCAGTCACGGGGACATGGATGAGTATCAGAGTGGATGATGAGGGTAGAGAAGCAGATATACAGCAACTGAAAGAAAGAAAGAAAGAAAGAAAGAAAGAAAGAAAGAGAAACAAACAAACTAGATCTATTGATTCAGGAATGTCCAGCTGACCACCAGGACTGAGTTATCATTATTGGACTGTCCAAACACAAGAGTTGGAGATGCAGTGGAAAGCCAACATAAATAGTTTCTGGCTAATCATTCACTAAAAATGAATGTTTATCATGCTCCCATCTTTAACTGGAATTAAGCAGACACAAAGGATCATTTAACTAAAAAGAAGAGAGTTTTGAAGACATTGCTAGTACTTGCATAGTCTCCAGCTTAAAAGTGAAATGTCCTATGTTATCTTGTTCATCTTAACAGCCTTAATCTGGCTGAACTATCTCCTCTAAAATTAGTTTTTACAGAGCATAGGACTCTCAAATGCCATTCCCTTTCCAAAGTTTGGACCCTTATGCCCTCCTTAATGTATACTGACTTCTCTCTTTAGATGAGATCTGTCAATGTGGTCCTCCCCATAACTTTGGGCTTCCTTCCTCCTTTTTGGCTATTACAGTGGAAACTCAAACCAAAGAAGTTCAACTCCTCTTTGGGAAATTTGCAATTTATAATATCATCTGGGTTCTCCTATTACAAACTCACATCATGGTTCTTCCATTTGTTTAAACTCACTGTTTTCCTAATCAAAAATCCAAACCAGCTAGTTCAAAACTTTTGTTTTATAAACTCACAACCCAGGCAACCTACTGTTTCATAAATAAAAAAGATAATCTACACATTCATAAATGTTATTGTTATTTGGTTATTATTTCTTGACTTGCTAAACTGTGTTTCCTTTTCACGCTAACTGAGTCTTTCATTTATAGACATTTAAAGCTATTTCCTAAAAGTTTCAGGCAAGGGAATGTATTTCCTATTCCAGAATATTAATTAATTTTAATTTGCACTCAAGTTCTGTTCTTTTACATACACACACCCTTCTGACACTTCCAGCCCTATTGAACTTTACTTTATTCTCACGTTCCTTATCACTATGACTACAGCTTCTAAGCCAAAAAGCCAGACATGTTGACTGACATGATTTGTCATTTCCTTATAGGAGATAAATTTTAGATTCAAACTGGAGGAATTTATAGTTCTTTTTATGCTTGTATTCATATCCAGTCAGGATGTCTGAAATTTGGCTATGTCTGGAAAACCCAATATATGAAATAATCACATTTACAGCTCCTTCTTCTTGCTATAATATATAATTTGGCATTTGATTATATTCTATTTTATGATCTTTTTTCTAAAAACTTGTTCTTTGGAAGGGCAGGGGTCATGCTTTATATTCTTTTGCATTTCTTTTAAATATTTATCTCAGACAATAAATGCATAATGCCAGTCTCTGGGTATGTCTCCACTATCAAATAAACCATATTTTATGACTTATGTATTTAATATGATGTGAAGTCTTGTTGTTTTCCAGATATTTGTACTATAAAGGCTATAAATGGCTCTTTTCTCACACATTACCCTTTTAACTTTAAGCATTTGTATTAGTTTTCTATTGTTTCTGTAACAATTACTACAAACTTAGTGGCATAAAACAACACAAGTTTATTATTTTACAGTTCTATGGGTCAGAGTTCCCACATGGGTCTCACAGACCTAAAATCAAAATTTTTACAGGGATGCATTCATTTTGGGAGGCTCTAGGGGAGAATCTTCTTACCTTTTTCAGCTTCTAGGGCTAGCCCACTTTCCTTGCCTTGTAGCCCACTTTCTCCATTTCAAAGCTAGCATCGTTGCATCTCTCTGACCCTCATTCTTTAGTCACACCTCTTTCATACTATCATACTTGTAGCTGGGAGTTTCTCCATTTTTAAGAACTCATATGATTAGACTGGGCTCACTTGGATAGTCCAGGATAAACTTCCTGCAAATTATTTCACATGCAAATTATTCATACCTGCAAAGTCCTTTCCACTATATAAAATAACATATTCAAGATTCTGCCATTTTTCTGTCTATCATGGCATCTTTACATTTACCAAACTCTTAGTAATTTCATTAGAATCAATAATAATCCTAATAACTTGCTTTTTTCACCAGTAAATTTGTTAATGGTGTTTTCTTCCTCACAACTCTTTGCACATGTGAACATCAATAATAATCTCTTTAAGAAACATATTATCCATTCAGAGTTAGATCTTCAAGTTGGAAACTATCTTAAAAATTTAAATATAGGAGTCTACATTTGCAGTACAAGCACATAAATTAGCTCTCAACTTTCTCCATCATGTTATAAGAATGTATAAATTCAAATACCTCAGGCAAGTACATGTTCTCCAGTCCTATGGCAGTCCCCACTACATCCTACTTTCCATATTCAACCTATTTTATTTCATTTATTCAAATAATTGCTGCCTTGTTCCTAAGACATTAGAGATTATGTCATCTAATTTAGTCAATGTACTAAGAAATGAAATTGTCACTTAAACAATACCTTACGGTTTGTTGATATAACTTCCAAGTAGTTCTAGTCATAGAGATATTATAAAACAGATTATTCTATTATAAACAACTCTTTGAACATTATTTTTCTTCCTATTTATCCTGACTCTATCTGTAGCTATACAGATTAGTCTAGGTTTTTGTTGTTTTTTTGTGTGTGAGTTTCTTGAAAAATTGCAGGGATCAAACCTCTTAATTCTTGTCTTTTCCATTACAAACATCCCCTATTCAGTTAACTTGTTTCATTTGATACAGTTTTTAAACATTTTAAGTTTTCAATCTTCTTATAATGTGATGCTGAGAAATAGTACTAATACTCTAGATGTGGTCTAATTCTTGCCAGGTACCATAGACCTACTCACTTGCTCTCTCTCTTTTTTTGCATATATCATACTTTTACTGATATAGTTAAAATCAGCTCTACTTTACGACATAAAACACTTACAGCTCATATTACACATCTATTCAAGTAAAACTTCAAGGTCTTTTTTTTTGTTTGAGATCTTTTGTTACATGTATGTCTGATACTCTAGTTCCCCTCAAGTTTTGGTCCAGTCATCAGGCAAATATTTACTGAGCATTGGCTGCATGTGTGACAGTGTGCATAGTGCTACAGGGTATAAAGAAGAACATAATACAATGGAGGAACTCATAATTTCATGAAGGAGAGAGAGACTGACACATATTTTTTGGTCCAGAGTGAGAAATGCAGCAGGAGAAGCATCTGTAGAGTAGGCTTTTACCCAATTAAAAAGGAGCAATTGGTTACCAATGCACTAAGGACTTGAAGTAGAAATGGTCAGTCATTGAATAGATTTGGAGGTGATTAGAAGGCTGGGCTGACATTAAAGACAGGGAGTATAGTAGACTTATTATTTTGCATCCATTTATTCACTGTTTCATTTTTTTTTGCTCTGGGGGCATGAATTTATCCCACTTGGATACAATCAGGTTTTAATTGCCAATCACCGTGTTCTATTCTTGTCTTTCCAACCCATGGGCTTGGCATGTGTCCCAGCCAGGCCAAGATGATGCTCGCTCTCTGGAATTTCAGTCTTGACCAAGTTGCTGAAACAATTGGCAGCCAATTCATGCAAGTAGCTGGGCCCTGATGAGAGTGCTCCTCAGTTCTTACAACCCGGGTGCTGCAATCCATTTAGATCTCTGTCTTCTCATACCTAATTCTCCAGCTTTCCTTTCAGTTAAATGGATTACTTCTTATCCTTACCACAAATTTCTTTTTATTTCAAGTTGTCAAACCCAGTTTCCATTGCCTACAATCATTTAATCAATTATATCACTTATTATACAGGATTATATAGACTTAATTGAGTGGCAGATGCTATAGAACTAGGTAGGAAAGAAAGTCTAAAGAGCACAAACTCTGGAATCAGTTTCCAGAGGTTAAATGGTAGCTCTTTCACTAATCACTCTGGTTAACTTAAGCAAAGTACTTTATTTCTTTTTTTTTAAGATTTTATTTATTTATTTTTAGGGGGAGAGAGAGAGAGAGAGAGAGAGAGTGAGAGAGGGAGAGAGGGAGAGAGACATCAATGTGCGGTTGCTGGGGGTTATGGCCTGCAACCCAGGAATGTACCCTGGCTGGGAATCGAACCTGGGACACTTTGGTTCCCAGCCCACACTCAATCCACTGAGCTATGCCAGCCAGGGCACAAAGTACTTTATTTCTTTGAAACTCAGTTTTCATGTCTATACAATGGCATTTCTAATAATCCCACCTACCTAATGTTTGGTTTTGAACATAAAGGGAGAGAACATACATAAAACACTTAGCATAGTGTCTGGCACATACAAAATGCTCAGTAATTGTTAGCCTGGGTAGGAATTAAATGTAGCAAGAGCTAGTGAGGATATTAGTATGATAAGACAAGAGTAGGGGGAAAATGATAGAAAAGAGGTTAAGTAGTCAGAGGGGGAGTTCATTCCAGTTAGAATAGGGGCAAATGCTGCAAAAAAGAACAAATAAGAAGAAAGCTAAAAAAGGCAATTTTTAGCAAAAACAACAAAATAAACAACAGGATTAAAAATGGATAAAGGGCTTAAATAGACATTTCTCTAAAGGAGATATACAAATGGCCAATAAGCACATGAAAGGATGCACTTGTTATGAAGGAAATGCAAATCAAACCCACAATGAGATAACATTTCACACTCACTAGGATGGCTACTATTCAAAAAAAACAATAGGGAATAAAAAATGTTGGAAAGAATCTGAGGATTTTGGAATTGGTATGCATTGGTTGTCAGAATTAAACAGTGCAGTCGCTGTGGAGAACAACTTGACAGTTCCTAAAAAGTTAAACATAGAATTACCTTATGATTCAGCAATTCCACTTATGGGTACATACCCAAAAGAACGAAAAGCAGAACAAACAAATACTTGTACACCAATGTTCATAGCAGCATTATTCACAATAACCAAAAGTTGTAAACTTTTGTAAAATGCCCATCAGTTGATGAATGGGTAAACAAAATGTGGTCTATACATATAATGATCTATTATCCAGTCTAGAAAAGGAATGACATTCTGACACATGCTACAACATGGATGTACTTTGAAGACATTATACTAAGGGAAATAAGCCAGACACAAAAGGCCAAATATTATATGACTAATATGAGGTATTCAGAATAGGTAAATTTGTAGAAACAGAAAATAGAATAGCAGTTACCAGGTGGTGAGGGCAGAGGGCAATGGGGACTTAGTATATAATGGATGCAGAGTTTGTGATTGTGATGATATAGAATTTTTCAAAATGAATAGTGTGATGCTTGCATAATATTGTGAATGTACTTAATGCCACATAATTGTACACTTGAATATGATTAAATGGTAACTTTTGTGTTACATATAATTATACAATAAAAATACACAAAAATGCCATGGTACATTTAGATGTCACAGGTGACATTTTTCAGTAAGTTTAATGATGTAAGAGCAAGAGTCAATAGTTTATACTGTGCTACAGGGAAAATGGGAAACATGGAGTTAGACTCATCAAGAATAGCCTCCTCCAAAGAAGTTCGCTTGTGAAGAGCAGGGTAGGTAGAGTGATAGCTGCAGGGATGATGCAGTATCGCATTAGAGTTTCTTGATGAAATATTGGGGCATATTTACAAGCTGGAGAAGCCAGCAAAAAGGGAGAGGTTGGTTACAGAGCAGAAAGGGAGTTGATAGAGCCAGGCCCAGAAGAAGTAAATAGGAAAATGAAGGGGAAGAAGTAAAGTTTACTGGAAATAAATGTAGCTTTGTAGATTGGGTGAAAGGTTGAGGACATTTACATGAAATGAATTTATTTCTTCTGTGAAATAGCAGGGGAGGCCACTAAGGAGGGTGAGGTATTTGAAGTTGAAGAGGGAGCTGAATGTTTGTGACAGATGCTGAGAGGGCTGGAGTGGAAGCTGAAGTAGTAAGTAAAAGGAGTGCTGTTCATTGTTGAGTGTATGGGAAGGGAGAATCATAAGTTTTATTTGATTGTATAATTTTTCTTCATTTGTTGTCAGAAGCCTGGAGAAGACTGAAGAAGGCAAATTATTTTGCTCACTCTGTGCTTAGGGTTTTTTTAGGACCAGGGCACTAGGACACAAGATGAGGAAATTGAAATCCAGTTTTGGTAGGTGAACAATTTAAATAATTGAGGTCTAGGCTGGTTAAAGAAAGATATTAAGTGAGAAGGAAAATAGACTAGTCATCAACATTTTTTACTGAATAAACCAGTAGAATTTTGTTACTTCCCATGCAACAATGTGGAAAGATCACTGTCCTTAGAAGACAGAAAGCCTGGGTTCTAGATTCTGCTCTGTTACTAAACAGGTATATTGTGTCAAACAAGTCATTTCATGTTATTGGGTTTCAGTTTCCTTAACTGTAAAATGGAACTGGGTTCAGATGACATCGGAATCTTCTTCCAGTTTAATATTCTGGGATATAAGTCAGATGACTTTCCTGATTAGTAATTTTCACAAGCCTCTGGATTGGGAAACCCTTCTATAGAAACTTTTTCTTCACAACCAGAATAGAGTTTCTTCACCAAAGAATTTGGTCCCTTACATACTATCAGGAGAAGATGTAATCCATATGTCAACCAATGATAAGAGAACATCAGAGTTCAAGCATCCAAGCATTCCTATTATATTAGTCACTTCAGGAAATCTTAGCTGCCTTCACTGGGGCACAGCCCTGTACCCTGCTCTGCTTCTTCCCTTGTTTCTCTGTATCTCAAAGTGTGGCAATGGTCTGCTCTCCAAATGTTATTGAATAAATCAAGGGCCCCATGAGATGCCCTTCTGCATGCTAGGACATTGGGAATTCAGAATAGTTATGCCACAGCTGTTTCATCCTGTGAAATTAATATCCTGGTTGGGGAGATAAAACCCAAACACACATAATCTTAACAAATAACATAAAACAATATACTGTATAATGAAGTGCCATCCTATGGACTAAAGACAAATACCCTGGAGTTTCAGCAGTAACATGTCATTATAGATTTGTGGGTCAAGTGGGATTTGAACTAGATCTTGAACATTAGATAAAATCTGGGGAGAAGGCTGTCTTAACCATAGGCTGGAAGACTCAGACTTGGCAGTGAGAAGGAACTTGCTTTGGTTTCATGTTATTTTCTGCTCCCCTCTTTTCTGTGAACCTTCATTTCCCTTTCTTAGTTCTATGAATACATTTTTTCCTCATCTGTCTATAGCTCCTCATAATTTATATAGCTTTATGGAGAGCTTTTATTGTTTAAAAATAAACTGAAGCTCCTTTTTAGGTTGGGGGGTGAAGTTACAGAGTCAGCTGCTTGGATTGCCAAGCTACCTGAAGTAATGGCTCTGCCAGATACTCTCAGGGATTTGCTATGGTATGTGAAAAACAGCTCCTTGCAGTCTCTATAGAACACCTGCTATGTGTTGATAAGCATGCATTCCAAAATAACATTTTCTTTGCTGTTACCTTTCTCATGAGGTGTATAAAAACATAATGCAACAAGGTGAAATCATGTGACTACAACAGGGATGGGAATGCTTTCCTGTTGATGGCAATATGAACCTGGGTTAGAGGCGGGTCATACTTCATTAAAGAGGTAAAACCCTCACTAGGAAGTGACTAAAGATGAATCTAAGACTGTGGAGGATGTGAGGCAAAAGACTTAGTTTAAGCCTTGAGAATTCTCAGAATAGATTAGTTTAACTCCACATTCTGGTTTTGGGGGCTGAAAAGTTCAGAACCACAGTGAGTTGAGATAATCATCATTGGAATATTTATATCCTCACTGATTTTAATTTCATTAAAATGTAGACTGTTTCAATGGAATTCAATGGAGATGGAATCTGCCTGCAAAATAGTCTTTAGGATATTATGGCAGCATAAAAAAGAATTTGAGACACTTCCCATTTTTATAAAATTGACAGAGTCCAAAGGTATACACATGTAAAAATAACTTAATAAAGATTATGAAGAAGTATAAAAACTAGAACAAACTTAACTATAATAATAATAATAATAATAATAATAATAATAATAATAATAAATGTTGAGAACTTTTTGCCAGGCACTATTTTAAATTTACAAGAGCTAAGGGAGGTATAGGATTTACAGAGAAAAGTGAATTTGTGAATCTGGACCTTCACAATGCTATATTCTAATATTCTTTCCTCTCATCACCTGCCCTTCATTACCATGACTAAATATCAGACTCTCAGAGAAGACTTCCTTAACATCTAGAATTGCAACTATTCAATATAGATACCAATAGCTGGATATTTAAATTTAAATAAAATTAAATGAGATGAAAAACTTAACTCCTTAGTTGTATTAGCCATAATTCAGGTACTCAATGGTCACATGTAGGTAGTGACTATCCTATTGGCCTGCACAGAGAACATTTCATAGATATAGATTGTTCTATTGGACACCATTGGCTAGATTTTAGGTCTCCTTAACACATAGTTTCTATGATAGCAGTCAATGCACCTGAGTTACATGTGTAGCGTCTGTCTTCCCCACTAAATTATAAGTGCAATAGAGATTCTCTATCTCTCTAACCATGGTATACCCATTATTCAGCACAGTGTCCGGTGTCTAATACATAATAATATTTTTACCATTTAGCAATGCATAGGAAAAAATTAATAAGTGCCTGGGTTAATCAGAAAATGTCTCCCAAAAGAGGTAACATTTGGATTAAATTATTATTATTTATTAAATTTATTGGAATGACATTCGTTAATAAAACCATAGGTTTCAGGTGTACAATTTATAGCATATCATCTTTATATAGTTGTGTGTTCACTACCCTCTATCACCATTTATTCACTGTATACCCGCTTCTACCACCCTATACTTCCTTTGTCTCTGATAATCACAATACTGTTTGTGTCCATGTGTTTTTTGTTTTTTGACTTAATACCTTTACCTTTCTTACCCAGACCCCCAATCCCTCTCCTCTCTGACAGTTGTCAGTCTGTTCTCTGTATCTATGGGTCTGTTTCTATTTTGTTTGTTAGTTTATTTTGCTTATTAGATTCCACACATAAGTAAAATCATGTGGTACTTTTCTGTTTCTGACTGGCTTATTTCACTTAGCATAATATTATCCAGATCCATTCAAGCTGTCCCAAAAGGTAAAATTTCCTTCTTTTTATGACCGAGTAATATTCTACTGTGTAGATGTACCGTAGCTTTTTATTCATGCTTCTACTGATGGGCACTTGGGCTACTTCCAAATCTTGGCTATTTTAAATAATACTGCAATGAACATATGAGAGCATATATTATTTTGAATTAGTGCTTTGGGACTCTTCATATATATATTCCCAGAAGTGGAATCCCTAAGTTATAAGGCAGATTCATTTTTAATTTTTTTTTTGTGGAACCTCCACACACTACTCTTCACAGTGGCTACACCAATGTGCATTCCCATCAATAGTGCACAAGGGCTCCCTTTTCTCCACATCCTCACCAGCTCTTGTTTGTTGGTTTATTGATGATAGCCGGTCTAACTACTGGTGTGAGGTGATATCTCATTGTGGTTTTAATTTGTATTTCTCTGATGATTAGTGATGATCATATTTTTATGTCCGTTGACTGTCTGTGTGTCCTCTTTGGAGAAGTATCTATTCAAATTCCTTGGCCATTTTTTAATTGTATTGTTTTTTTTTTGGTGTTAAATTGTATAAGTTCTTTATAAATTTTGGGTATCAACCCCTTATTAGATGTTTCATTGACAAATATGTTCTGTTAAGTGGGTTATCTTTTCATTTTGTTCATGGTTTCCTTTGCTATAAAAAAACTTCTCAGTTTAATGTAGCCCAATTTGTTTATTTTTTCTTTTGTTTTCCTTGCCAAAGGAAAAGTGTCTGAGGTTCTACTGCCTATATTTTCTTCTAGGATTTTTATGGTTTTAAGACTTACACTTAAGTCTTTAACCCATTTTGAGTTTATTTCTGTGTATCGTATAAGAAGATAGTTTAATTTAATTTTATGCAAGTATCTGTCCAGTTTTCCCAACATCATCTATTGAATGTACTATCTTTGCCTCATCTTTGCCTCATTGTATGTTTTTGCCTCCTTTTCGAACATTAATTGGCCATAAAGGTGTGGGTTTATTTCTGGGCTGTCTATTCTGTTCCATTAATCTATGTGTCTGTTTTTTTCTTTTTATTCTCATCTGAGGACATTTTTTTCTTTGTTGTTAGAGAAGAAAGGGGAGAGAGAGAGAAACATTGATATGAAATAGAAACACTGATTAGTTATCTCCCATATGTGCCCAGAGCAGGGATTGTACTGGACCAGGGATATTTAAAACTACCACCTAGGCATGTACCCTGACTGGGAATAAAACCCACAACCTTCTGGATATGGAATAATGCTCTAACCAAATGAGCCACACTGGCCAGGGCTATATGTCTGTTTTTATGCCAGTGCCATGCTGATTTAATTTCTGTGGACTTGGAGTATAGTTTGATATCAGGTAGTGAGATTTTTGCTATTCTTTTTCAAGATTTCTTTGGATCCTCTGGGTCTTTTGTGGTTCCATGTAAATTTTGGGGATATATGTTTTAGTTCTGTGAAATATGTCATTGGTATCTTGACAGGAATTGCATTGACTCTATGGGTTGCTTTGGGTAGCACGGACATTTTAATGAAGCATTTTTCTTTACTCCTATCCATGAACACAGTATGTGCTTCTGCTTATTTGTATCTTCCGTAATTTCTTTCTTCAGCATCTCATAATTTTCTGAGTACAGATTTTTTATATTCTTTGTTAAATTTATTCCTAGGTATTTTATATTTTTGATGCAATTGTAAATGGGATTGTTTTCTTAATTTCCCTTCTTCATAGTTCATTATTGGTGTATAGAAATGTAACTGATATCTGGACCTTTATTTTATATCCTGCTACTTTACTGAATTCTTTCATCAGTTCTAGTAGTTTTTTTGGTGGAATCTTTAGGAGTCTCTATATACAATATCATGTCATCTGCAAATAATGACAGTTTTACTTCTTCCTTTCCACTTTGGATACCTTTATTTTTTCTTGTCTGATTGCTATGGCTAGAATTTTCAATACTATGTTGAATAAAGTGGTGAAAGCAGACACCCTTGTATAATTCCTGATATTAATGGAAATGTTTTTAGGTTTTGCCCACTGAGTATAATGTTGGCTATGGATTTGTAACATATGACCTTTTTATGTTGAGGTATGTTCCCTTTAATCCCACTTTGCTAAGAGTTTTTATAATAAATGTTTGCTGGATTTTATCAAATGCTTTTCCAGCACTGGTGGAGGAGGGGGCAGAAGACAGCAAGGTCTTCCTAGGCAACCTCCGACAATAATTCCCACACAAAGAACATGTTTAAGACATTCTTCCTGGACTGCTTTGTGCACATCCTGCCCCTAACCTGGCACAAATGGATCACCCTGTGTGTAGAGCTGCTGGGCTGTTAGTAGGCCTGCCTGAAGTGGCTGGGGCACTTGCCCCTTCTTCAGTCCTCCTGACCTTCTGTGAGCCTTCTGTCCCTTCTACTCAACCCCCTTCTGATTGTAGTGCTGTGGTTGGGGGCTCTTCCTCCCTCTGTCCTCCTCGTGCCTCACCTCCCAAATCCCCACCTCCCACCTGCCCCTGGTGCCTGGCCCTCACATTGTCCTATATTCTTAGGTGCCGTGGGAGTGGAGTAGGTCTGGGATGAACAAGGAAGAGTGAAGTCATGGGTGTGGGTTGCCTGCCCCACATCCCAGGTCCCACTGGCCCTGTAGGAAGGCCCCGAGGTGGCAGGCTGGAGATAACGGTCCTCTGCTCCCAATCAAGAGGCATGATGTTACTCTCCAGGCTACTACCTGGCTCGCTGACACTCCGCCCTTATCTCCCTGGAGTACCCCTCAGACCCTTTACGGCAGCCTAGAAAGACAGAAGGGAGTGAGGCAGGTCTGATGTAGGGAGACATGGGTGGGCACGGGGGTCCTGAATGCACTGGCAGCTTCCAAAATACATTTATATCACTCACCCCCCACCAAAAAGTCTTTTTTTTTCCGTATCAGAAACTACTCTCCTGTTTCCTCTTGTCAAAAAGAAAGAACTTATATAACTCATTGTCAGGAAGGTGTATGTGACTGATGGCAATTTTACATTTCTCCCAGGGGTATTTCACAAGGATCATGGGTTTCTAAAACTGAACTTACTCTATGGCACCTGTAAAGAGAGAACTGAGAATCAAGGGTTAGATATGAAAGGGGGGCTGAATATGGTTCTAATGTTAGACTGTCAGTTTTTTGAGTGTAGAAAGTTTTATCATCTCTGGGAGATGCCTGACATATATAGGAGACCTTTAATATGTCAGTTGCACTGGTAAAATGAACTATTCAAAGAAGTAATTGGACTGTCCTATGAGTTAATGAGTTGTCTGTCAATAGAAATGTTTGAGTAGAAGTTATTTATCCAGTAAAAGTGTGCAGTAAGTAGGCTCCATGTATAGGGAAAGCTGAAATGGAAGAGCTGGATAGTCCAATATGCTGCGGTCATTTTAGCAAGGCTTGTGATGGATGGAAACTTGAACTTTAAACATGCACTGTCTGAAAGTATGAAAGCATAAGAAGAAGTAAGAAAATGATGGGTTTTCTGGAGATCTGGCATTCATATTACCCCACAGGCCATTCAGGAATCTGACACAGAAAAACCATAACACAACTGAGTTTAAGAAAATAACTCACAGAACATGCCCAGTCTCTTGACTTCCTCCCACACCAGCTGTATCCTTTAGCTGAATTTACCCTATTTGTCCCTGTGTCCTGAGCAATAAAAGTTAGTTGAATGGGAACATATCCCAGCCCTACAATAAAGCTCAGAGAAACACTGGCAGGGTTGATTCAGAAACTAGAAGCTGTGTCCTGAGTGTTCACTTGAAAAATGATCTATAAATACCCCCCAAAAGTCTTATGACTTTGCCATTGAGTTTAAGCAGAGTTGAAATTTGCTGTAAGGAATCTTGAAGTATGGTAATAGTGGAAGGTAAAAATTCTTAAGGTGCATAGGGTTTACCTGTTAGGGTGCCGACAACTTTTGAATTCTAACTTCAGTGCTACACTTTCAAGTTGTTAGTTAAAGAGAAGATAGGCACAAGTTCAAATTGAGTCATATTCTTGACTCTGACTTCCAGAATATTTACTGGCATGCTACAAACAAAAAACAAACAAAAACGTTCTATTAATATACTGGTCATAACAGACAATAGAGAATGGCTGAAAGCATGGGTTATGGTGGTTGCCAACCTGGGTTTGACTGAGGCTTGGCTTTGTGATTTTTGGCAAGTTGCTTACTGCTTACCCCCTCCCCAAACTTCAATTTTTTTATCTATACAGTGGGAATACTAATACTTACATCATAGCTGCTGTGAGAGTAAAATTAATTATTACTAATTCTACATGAAGGGATTAATGTATAACTTGATTCTTGAAACAGGATATTTTCAGAGCACTCAATAGAGTAATTTTCATGAGGATGAAGTAGATTAATCACGTACAGTATGGGTAAAGATATTTTGCCACATTCACAGGGGAGACAAACATCCTTATAAAATCTAAGAACTTAATGCAATGATATTTCCCTGGCTTTGTCCCCTTCTCCTGTTGCCTGTTAAGATGACTGGGAAAGTTGCTAGCAAGCAAATGCATAACTCCTCCAGATTGATGAGTCAAAGACAAGAGCAGAGAGCAACTGGCTGAGCCTCTGTGACTCTGAACTCTCCTTCCTCCAAAGCTGTGACTGACTCTTGCCCAGGTTTCCTTTATTTCACCATGGAGACAAACATTGTTGAGAGTAAAGCAGGATTTGCTGGGTTTGTTTATTGCTGTAGTAACATCTGACAGGTGCCCCCTTGCCTCCTTTTCCTCTGAATGAGCCTAGATACCACAAACCCCATTTCCACTGCAGAGAGGGGACTTGCCTCACTCCTTGGGCCTTGATTGACAGCTGTGAGAATACCATCACTTCTCCAGTGCAAGATAATTGTGAAGTGGTCATAACCTGGGCTTTGGTGTCAGACTCACCCAAAGTTTCCATCTTAGCTCTTAGAATGTACCTAAATTCTCTTATCCCCAGCTTCTGCTCCATAAAACCAGCATAAAATCACCTCATGTTTGTGGAAACTAGAGATGTTGGATTTGGAGTAAGCATTCCACATAGTTTCTAAGATTATTGTTACTAAAAATGTTTTCTGAACTTTGAAACTGATTTTGGAATAACTCATTCTAGATTCCAAATAGCCATGCTAGGAGTATGAACTCTAAAAGCTACTGACTCAGGCTTCTGACTATCTCCAGATTTATGTACATGCCTCTTGTAGCAGTTTGAATGACTCAGTATCACTTCTCATTTGCTGCATTACTATTGCTCATTATTTGTGGTCTGGGTTCTGGGCCCTGCTGAACTGATCTCTGCTTAGCTCTGCTAAATTCAGTAATGCATCTTATGTATGCTGTTGGGTTGTTTAGGAACAGGCTGCTTTAAGAATGTCTTGCTCACACGCCTGGCTGTCAGTTTGGTGGATATATGGAAGACTGGGGCTGTGTGTTTTCTCTCATTCAGCAGGTTAGCCCAGACTTATTATGTTGGTAGGCAAATTCCAAGAAGCTAAGTAAAACATTCAAGGTATCTTGAGGCCTAGGCTTACAATTAGCATGCTGTCACTTCTATGATATTTTACTGGCCAAATCAAGTCACAAAGCCAGCCCAGATTCAAAAGATGGGAGAATAGACTTCACTTAGTCAAGGGGGATGTGCATATGAACACATGAATACAGGAATTGTGAACAACTGAGGCCATCATTTTTCCATATCCTTATCCTTAGCCCTGGGTTCCCACATCCTTGACTCAATAACTGGTATACAAAGCTCAGTTATTAGTTCACTTAATTCCATCCAACAGGCTGAAATTATTGGCTTTTTACAGTGTTTCAGCAACCATTTTCTTGGCACCAGTGGAAAGAAAGATATACATAGTGTTCTAAACAGGTCACACTGTCTGATCTTTCCTTCTTTTCTGCTCCTCCTATTCTTCCACTCTCCCACCGCCTACTGAATGTTCTTTGAACTCGCTGATCTTCTACTCTAAAGAGTTTAAATCAAATGTAGAAATTGGTGGGGCAAAAGTACAGGAGTAAAATCCCAACTCTAAAAGTTCTCTGTTTGCTTTTGGAATCACCCCACAGTTAGTAATGCACAGTTGTCACTTGATATTCAGTTTTGAGAAATGAGTTTCTCTTTTTTCCTCACCTCTAATGCCTGTTGCCAATATTTATTTTTCACTGCGGAGTGGTTGTTGCAAAATTTTCCCCACACTGAGTACTCTTTTCGTCTTTCTATAGCACATAGGCACGCCATGGCCAGCTTCTCAGAGCTTACTTCCCAAAGGGCATTTTTGCACATGGTCTGTGGATGCTTCTTAGGTGTCTGAAAACAAAAAGCAGAGTCAGAGGAGGGCCAATGAAGAGCAAAGCATCAGAAGGAAATGCTGTGGCTTCCAGCCATGGGGAGTGATGGTCAAGGACCAGTGAAACAGAGGCAGAGACGTATACAGAGCTTGCCTGGAATGGCTGACTGCACCAAATGTGAATCTCAGGGAATTAAGGTAACAAAGAGACATGAAAAGCCAGAAACATGATGCCTATACCCATGGATTTTACAATCTGTTTGTAAAGACAGGTCTTAAGGGAAAAAAAACAAACAGAAAATGGCATGAGAAAAGAAACCATTAAGAGCACAGTTTGGAGGAAGGGACTGTAAAACAGAATTATAAGGATGGCCTGGAATGGCTAAGGAAGGCGGACAAACTCCAGTAAGCTAAAAATATAGGTTAATTTCTGATATGACTGAGAATGATTGAATATCAAACAGGAGACAAAGAGATCAAGGAGACTCTATGTGCTTCCTTAATTTTAGTTTTGTGATTCATATACTGATTGAGCTTCAGGTTTAGAACAGACCTTAGATGTCATCAAGAAAAAAATTTTCTTGTCATCTAATGTTTAAAAATGTTGAAAGCCTTCTTCTACAAACCTTTCCTTCAGCTCTTGACTAGGTTGGTAATACTCCAAACCTTATTGTATAGAAAATTGACTGTCTCTTTGTGTCTCCACAGACACACCCTGAAGTAGGGGAAACCTAAGGCTCCTTGCAAGGAGACAGTTCATTTCCCTAATCAGCACAAACCCATCACCTCTGCTTCAAAGCTCTCATTTCACATCCGAATCAAAGGATGCCCTAACCATGGAACACAACCCTTCCCTTCCTTTTTTTCCCTGTCAAAGTGAAAAATGGCTGGGTGGAAACTCTAATTATGTGGAACATGCTGGCACTGTTTCCATGTCCAAGAAAAGTGGTATAACCACTGTCCTTGAAGCAGATAAAGTGATGCTATGGTGACTAGAGAGATGTACTGGCTGGCTTAGCAGTAGCAACAAAAACATTTGCAGAGTGTTTTATAATTTTAAGAAATTCTTATATATATTATTTCTTTGAAAGCTTGTTCAATTTAGTACCTTAGACTTGATAATTATTATCATCTGCTCTCATTTCATGAATGAATAAACTGAGGCTTAGACAAGCTAAGCTGACTTAAATTGAATCTAGATACCCCCCAACACCCAGCTCAGTATTATTTTTACTATAATGTGGTATTTTTTTATATTAGTTAATCCTGAGATTTTATTTTATTTTTTTAAAGATTTTATTTATTTATTTTTAGAGAGGGAAGGGAGGGAGAAAGAGAGAGAGAAACATCAAAGTACGGTTCCTGGGGGCCATGACCTGCAACCCAGGCATGTGCCCTGACTGGGAATTGAATCTGTGATGCTTTGTTTCACAGCCTGCGCTCAATCCACTGAGCTACGCCAGCCAGGGGGATTTTATTTTTATTTTTTAATTTTATTTATTTATTCTTAGAGAGGGGAAGGGAGGGAGAAAGAGAGGGAGAGAAACGTCAATGTGTGGTTGCCTCTTGAGTGACCCTACTGGGGACCTGACCCACAACACAGACAGGCATGTGCCCTGACTGGGAATCAAACCAGAGACCCTTTGGTTTGCAGTCCTGTGCTC
This sequence comes from Phyllostomus hastatus, assembly GCF_019186645.2. Taxonomy (NCBI): domain Eukaryota; kingdom Metazoa; phylum Chordata; class Mammalia; order Chiroptera; family Phyllostomidae; genus Phyllostomus; species Phyllostomus hastatus. The sequence continues at coordinate 36,166,530 of NW_025333872.1, read as the reverse complement.
AATCCACTGAGCTACACCAGCCAGGGCCATCCTATGATCTTGGTAATTTACTTTCTGTGAACATGCCCCCCAAAAATTAATGTCTTTAGTCTTTTTTTTTCAACAAAACTAAAAAGACTCCAAAGATTTGTCTCCCAAAGTCAACTATAACCTTGCTTTTGTGAGTATTGTAAGCCCTTTGTGTCCACCATGACCCATTCAGGAATTTTAAGATGTACAAAATAGATCTATGGGAGGGAAAATATTTTAAAGTTTAAGCAATTTTCTTCTTTTCTACTCTAAAAATATAGGCCTTTGCTTGTTAGTGCTGACAACACCCCAGTGAGGTAAGGAGGTCAGGAACACTATTATCTCTCTGTTTTTAAAAGCGAGTACACAGAGAGGAAATAACTTGGTCAAGGACATGGTGACTCAGTCAGCAGAGGAGCCAGGATGAAAACAGCCCTCATTTTTTACTTTCAATACACACCAAGACCATGATCCACTTGGGTTACGGGATTATGGCCCTTCACAAACAAGTGCATATTAGTCAGACATGGAAATAATTATGCTTCTTTCACATTTTTAACAGAGAGTGAACTCTCAAAGGCATTGGCATAAAGGAATCCAAAGATACCCTACGACTTTTTTTTTTAAGTGACAGATGGGAAAATGGGGGGAAAACCCTTTCCTTGTCTTTTTTTTCTCAGGCCTGGCCTCACGTAACACCCCCTCCACACCCTTGTGGGAAGAAGGATTACTCTTTCCACTATTCCTAGGGTAGATTTTGTTCTTTTAAAGTAAACAAACACTTGAAAACCTTTTTCTTCTAATATTAGCTTTGGTCTTGAACCAAAATTGATTTGGCATTGAGTAACCAGAAAGGACAACTAGTATTTTCAGTGAGCAGTAGAGAATATTCTCTTTTGACAGAGTCTTTTAGAATCATCATTCGGTATGATGAGCAATAAGTGGGACTGATATTGATGGACAAAAATAATGACAGATGAGATAATCACTCATCGCTCCCCCTTAGCCAGGGTCCCCTATGTTGTCAATGGAGACAGCTGCCTACATTCCTATTTTCCCTAGACTATATGTCATGAGTCTGGTTGTACAATAATGAATCCACTTTTTTAAAAAATTTAATGCAGGTTTGTGCTCTTCAATTCACACCAAGATTATGCACAGTGCCTAATGGGGGCCCTGACTCTGTCTTTCCTAGTGCCTCTGCTCCCAAATTAAGTCTGCTTTCTCATATACTGCTAGCAAACCTAGATTAAACAGCAGTGACATATTTGCTGAAATGATTCTTTGGTATTTGATCCCCTTGCTGTATCAGATATTTTTTTCATAGATAATGTGTCACAGAAGATGAAGCCTTCCTAATCTAGTGATTCAGAAAACAAAATTATTGAGAGAAAATATGAATGAGCAAGTAGAGATGTGAATTGCCCTGCATGAGCTCTTCTAGGACTGCCATAATGAAATACTACAGACTGGATGACTTAAATAACAGAAATTGGTTTCTCACAGTTCTGGAGCCTGGAAATCCAAGATCAAGGTGCCAAGAAGGTAGGTTTCATTCTGAGCCCTCTTGCCTTGCCTTATAGGCAGCACCATCTCACTGTATGCTCACATAACCTCTCATTTGTGTGTATACGGGGGTGGCGGTGAGGGGAACAGAGAGTATGAAAAGTCTCTGGTGAATTTTTATAAGGATATAAATCTTATTAGATCAGAGCTCCATATTTATCATCTTATTTAACCTCACCTCCTTAGAGTCCCCATCCCCAAATACAGCCATAACGTGAGTTGTATTCAACATATGAATTTTAGGGTGCACACACATTCAGTCCATAATAAGACCCAAATGCAAAAGTCTCATAAAAAAGTCCCCAAAGCATGAAAAGACTTTATTCCTAAATAATAGACAGAAGCTTCTCCCCATAATGTAATGAAGAGAGCTTCTGCCTCCGAACTCTGCTATGGATGCAACAAGCATTAAAAATCAAAGATACTTATTTAAGAAATATTTATTACCACCCAAAATATAACTGTTTTCTCAAATTATTGTAGAGAGATGTTCAATGGGACATCCCATAGTCTATGATCCTAGGCTCTAAGCAAAAGTAGATGCTGCCAAATATCTAAGCATTCTAGAGAGTGGTGCTAAACTATTCATGCAAGGCTTGCTAAGAGATGGTGAGAGTGGTTCTGTGACTTATCACTCACCTCCAGTTTAATGTAAGAAAAGCTGTGAGATGGAGGCGATGGGTAAGGAAAGGATTTGTTATAAAAAAGGTACATGCTTGGCAAGAGAATCTGTGCTTATTGCCCCCACTCAAACCCAAAGACTAGATGCTTCAGGCATACTGTGCATGGAGATTGTCTACACAAAAAGGCAACACTTCGCTACGTGGATAAAGTAAGGTTTAGGTTAGCTGCTTTCTGGGCTTACAAATAGTATGAATAGAATGCTCTTGGAAACTTTTGGATGTACCTAATCTGTGTTATAGAATTTACAGTGTCTGGTGCTTATCACTGGTCTACAGTTGCCTACCGTAGAGGCTGGCTGCAACTGCCCCTAACGGCAAAGCAAGGACAAATGGCTACCTTGGAGATGGCCTGTTACTCCAGAATGTTTCTATGAGCTAGGTAGATCTCATAAAAGCTGGGCTCATATTGAAAGGATGCTTTCTTAGAGCACTGCCAGGTGCCAGGTAGCTGGAGGCAACCCCAGAAGAAAAGTTTACACTATTCAGAGCAGGAGTGAGTGAAAGTCAAATAAGAAGAATACAGCATGTGAAGGACCTTCTGGAGATCCCATGAGAAGAAGAGTTAGCATATAGACATCTGCTGGAAATAACAACATCAGTTACCTCAGAACTCTCCTGTTTCTCCTCTTTCTCATCCATGAGTTGCCGGAGGCAGCTAGCTAGTGAGAGGACATGAGGCCAGAATAATTTTCTTAATACTGGAAAATGGACTGCAAGTGAATGGAAGACCTATGGGATCTGCCAGAGATATCGCTCATGGGTTCAGAAGGGAGATCCAAGAGATAATTTAGAGGGCTGAGTTAGAGAAAAGTTGTTTTCTGTCAGAGCCCCTCCAAGTCCAGACTATTCCATAAAGTGGTAATACTTGAATTTGTTTGTGTCATATTTTCATAGAAAGATTTTATAAGCAAAATTATATGAGAAGCTTAACCATTTTTCTAATTCTTTTAGAAATATTTATAACTAAGTTGTCTTCATCTGAATACTTATATTTGAAAACAGACATTTTGGAAAATGTTACTCTTCAGAAACTTTTTCATAGGAAAAAAGCCATTTTCTCACTGAGAATTGGTTCTACTTGACAATGTCCAAAGCTGTCTTTTTTTGTATTATTAATTATGTTGTCCAAGAACCTAATTACTAATAAAAGTTGTATTATCTCTCCCTGTTTTCTATATGTATATCACACGTACATGTAGAAATATGTGCATACATACATGTGTGTACATGCTATTATGTATGTGTGTGTTTTAATGTGTCAGCTTTAGACTACAGTGCCCAGCTATTTAGTCAAACACTAATAGGTGTTGCTATGAGGGGAGTTTGCAGATGTAATCAATTGACTTGACTCAGAGTGATTATCCTGAACAATTGGCCTGAAAGGGTTGAGGGTTCCTTGAGAAAAGAATTCTGTCTGTGGATAGCAGCTTCAACTGGTGCTTGTGAGTCCCAGCCTCTGTGGTCTGCCTTTCCTGCTGGCCAGGCCTATAGATTTTGCACTTGCTCAGTCAGTCCTCATAGCAAGATAATTCAATTCTGTGTAATAAATCTCTTAATATGTATGTATGTGTGTGTTACCTTCTGGGGTAACATACATACATACATACATACATACACACATACATGCTGGTTCTACTACTCTGACTGGATCCTGATGTGTGTATTAAAACCAGAGGATTGTATGAGTAATCTTACCCCCCAAACCAGCCTTCCTGTAGTGAGGTCTACCCAGGAAAAACACCATAAAGCCCAAAACAAAACAAAACCAAAAATCAATAAAGATAATCCAATAGAGAGCTTATACTTGTGGTAAGTAAAAAAATTATAATGTTAGTTTCAATAAACAACTCCATCAAAGTGGCAGGAATATCTAACAGGACTTCAAAAGGCTAGTTATAAGAACTTCAGTTTTTGTAGTTTGGAACATTTAAAAAATATAGATTGAAAGTTAATATTATAAATACAGGTTCCAGAACCAGATGTTCTGAATTCACATTTCAGTTCTACTTCTTAGTAGCAATGTGGACTAGTGCAAGTTAGTTCTCTGTGCCTCTTCTGTAAAATGGTGATGAACAAGGGGGCCTCATCCATGGGTTTGCTGTGAGAACTAAGGGAGTTAATATACACAAGGCACTTAAGACAAAGGATGGCACATAGAAAAAATAAAATATTAGTTATTTTATTTTGTTTTATTGTGTTTATTATCACAAATGTACTTAACTTGAGAAACCACTTCAATCATGATACAATGTTCCGGAGCACATCCAAATGAAAAATAAAAGAAATTGCACTTCCTGTATATTTCAAAGGAGAATCCTGTACAATTTTGTTTCAAGCCTGTTCTTGTGAAACATCAAAAGGCCATTTTTCAAAATGTTGTCCTTTGTTATTTTGGTTTGTATCCTTTCAACTTAAAGGGCTTTGCCCCTGCTAAAAAATAACATGTAGCAATTTTGTCAGGTGGAAGCTGCATCACTTTTGTTTAACTTCTAAAATGTCCAGTAACTTTCAGGTGTCTGTCGATGACAACATATGGTTTCTTGTGGTGCTCAGGCTGACTTTTGATGCTTTGCTCCATCTGTGGGCACCTACTACAGTGACTGCATGGGGCTGTTATGAGTTGAATTGTGCCTTCCTAAAACATGTTGAAATCCTAATTTCCAGGATCTGTGAATGTGACCTTATTTGGAAACAGGGTCTTTGCAGAAGACCAAGTTAAGATGTGGTCATTAGTGTTCTTATAAAAGGAGCAAATTTGGAGAGAGAGAAACACACACACAAGGAGAACTCCATGTGAAGACTGGAGATCTGCTGGCACAAGCCACGGAACTACGAGAAGCTAGGAGAGAGGCCTGGAGCAGATCTGCACCCAGTGCCTTCATAAGAGGCATGGCCCTGCCTACATCTTGATCTCGAACTTTTGGTTCCCACAACTCTGAGACAATAAATTTCTGTTGTTTAAGACAGTTTGTGGTATTTTGCTAGAGCTGCCCTAGAAAACTGATACTAAGCTATATAACTTAGGAATCTATACTTTCCATAGTCTTTCCTTTAAGTACTCTGTATTGAAAGTTGCCTATCGGATGGTTTAAAACAGAAGTTATAAGGGAGCACAAATTGTCTATGCCACATACCTGGAGGAGTTTATTCCAGAAGGGAAATTAAAGAGTCACTTGGAGTACTAAATAGATTGAGCCTCTTGGCCTATGACATCAGAATTCAATGTGTCTCATCTGTATTTGATGTGTCTGGCCCATGTAAATTACCTGAAACTTAGCAGATATGCAACCCTGTTGGGCTCAGACACAACAGAGAAGAGTCTATTGTTCATTCATTCCTATTTCATTAAACATTTGTACATTTAATGTACCAACAGTCAGAGTAATAAAGGGCTATGAGTAAAAGTCTGCTGGGAAATTGGTAATGAAAATACTTTTGTGGGTGACAGAGCAATTTCACCCACTCAAACCCAACTGAGAAGTTCAGATAACCCAAAGGCTGAGTCGTTTGACACGTACGCATTTGCCCTTCTGTTATAACTGCCCTCCAGGCCAGTGTGTGGGTTCTTTTCTTTGCTTTGTTTTTCCTCTGAGAGTAAGTTTTCCTAAGCAAGGAGGAAGAATGACAGTAAAATTGTTGTTTGCTGGAGTGTAGAAATGTCATCATGAATCAGGAAATTTAAAAATGCTCCAATGCTGGCAAAATCTGTAGGTGCAGTTCCACCGCAGAGCCTAGTTTCACATCGCTGGAAGCAGCTTGATTAAGTTACATATATTAGAGTGAAGATCCTCTTGGCTATTGAGAATCAACAGGAAAGGAATTTTATAAGTGAATTAAAGCAAATCTGAAAAGTGAGGGGGCCTGACTAAACTCTCTTTACCATGCCATTAAAATCTCTATTTGGTGTTAGTTTCTGCACCAATAAGATGTGAGTCATGATTTAAAAATGAATAAATAATAAAGCCTTAAGAATATGAGCTTGTAAACTACAGTGTATCGATTCCCTTTAATGAGAAACATTTAGTTGATATACATTTAAGACTTATAAACAGGGTATAAGATTAAATATTAGTGCATACCTTGTATGTATAAGGACTTTGCCAGGTCCTGTGAGATCCTACAAGGAAGGATAGGGAAGGCAACTACTCCCAAGAATCTGAAGGTCAGTGTATGAAGTCAGGGCACATGTAGTAAAGAGGTACCTAACAAAAGGACTGGGTAATATGTAATCTGAGCCAAATGGATTATATAGCACACAATAAATGCTATACACATTCAAAAGAAGCACAAGTTACATTAATTCAACCATTTGTTCATTTGTTTTTTCAGTCAGCAAATATTTAAATCAATTGTATACCAAGTTTTGGGCTGAATGATGGGGAAAAAAACTCCACCTTATCTAATATTCACATAGGAGTGTAAGTTTACAAACAGCAGGTACATCCATGATGTCACTTTTTCATTTGAGCTGCACTTTAACTTCACTTTATAGGTGAGGAAATCAAGATTAAGAATACCCAAATAACCAAGCTAACCAATCCAAAGAGAATTAGAGCTAGGCCCGAAGATTTGAACAGCAGGTTTCAGATGACTCAAAGATATCAGGTTTGGGTGCAGGAGAGACCCATGAACTGAGATGAAATCAGGTGGCTGAATACATGTTTAGGGGAGATGGGGGATTTTATTATAAGTCTCTCGAGTTTGAAGCAATGTTCATGTGAACTATATATATCCACTGGGCCTTTGGAGGTGTAGGCCTGCATTTTCAAAAAAAGTCAACAATAGCTAAAGATCTGGGAGTCATCCTGGTAGAAATGATAGTTGGAGGATTAATAAGAATTGATATGTTTTTCAGAAGAGAAAGTATTAATAGTTGAAAGAAGGGACAAAGGGTCCAATCTCATGAAAAGCCTGTGTTTGGGGGGAAAAGATTGACAAGAGCAGTCACCAAAGAGACAAACAGTAGGAAAAGTATCAGATAATGCTGCTTCATCCCCATGGCTGACAGAATTACTTCAAGAGGAAATGATAAAAACCACAGGGAGTACAAGGAGAAAAGGCCCAAAGCAAGTGCTTTGAAGATAGCAATGAGGGGCTGACTTGTGGTTCTTGGGAATGCAGGTTCAGTAAAGCAGCAGGAGCAGAACCAGATTAAGTTAGGGGATGGGTGAATAGTGAGAAATGAAAGCAACAGGAATTTTATTTAAATTTTTTTTAAGCAACAGGAATTTTAAGTGTGAAAGCTTTAAAGTGAAAAAAATTATTCAATGTAGTTTTTGTACTTTATCCAAAGTATCTAAGAGTAAATATTATCTTGCTAATTAAGTGAAAGCAGTATGCTACTTTGTTGACTCCTTTAATTACTGTTATTGGAAGGTTGGTGGATAATTTGGGAAATTACCTGGAATCTGATTCCTATTAGATTCAGAATTTATGCATCATCATGGTACAGGAGAGTAAGACATGGCAAAGCAAAATCTCATCATGGGGACTGAAAGTACAGCATAGGGAATATAATCAATGATATTGTAATTACTATGTATGGTACCAGACTTATCTGGGGGAATGTAACTTCCTAAGTTATATAAGTGTCTAATCACTATGCTGTACACCTGAAACTAATATATTATCAACTATTATTGAAAAACTAAAATTTAAAAAATAAAGTAGGTTTTAAAAAAAGCCAACAACAAACTAACAAAGGTCACTTTTGGTGCCAGAACAGAGAACAGAATTACTAGATGATGCTCTTCATGGCCGCTGTCCCCGCTGCCCAGCAAGTCTCTACACATGGTACGTGCATAACAGTATTTGTTGAATGAAATTGAATGTGTTGATAGTGGAGACAATGATCTCGTTGTACATATATTTTGGGGAACTCATTAAGGAGATATGTGGTGGCATGCAGCACAGAAAACATGAAGGCAATATTTTCAATGAGAAAATCAATGTTAATAGGTTGACTACAAGCTGTTGATAGATATGAAGACTTCATGAATTTAATATTTTCTGCTATCTCTAATATATCAGCTTTTTGAAGGCTTTTTATTTAAATATAGGAATGTAAACATAGGTATAATAAAGGTGTATATGCATAAACCTGTATATACAGTGTATATAAACTTTTAGAATTGAGGGATATCTATATTTACATCTGCCTGGATAGGTATATAATTTTCTATTAATTTTCTGTTTAACAGTAAATCAGGACCTTTTCCTCTTAAAAAGTATTTTAATAACTAATTCTTCATATTAATAAGTAATAATTCATTCAACTGTTTCTTGGTTCTTAGGAGATTATTATAGAGGATTTCATTTTATTAAGGGTATTATAACTGTAATATTTGCTGCAAATTTTTCATAGAATATGATTTTACCTTTTAATCTATTGGTGCGGGAAGCTGCAATTTTTATTTAGTTGATCTGTTTCATTATGATTTTGTTCCTTGTTTTTCTTGCCTGTGATGTCTTTCACCTCCGATTCAGTTACTTATTTAGCTTTGGAAAGCTGAAATTTAATTAGGATAGTGAGTGTACTTACTAAATCCTAGATTTAGGCAAATTATAATTTTCAATAAGAATAATAAAATTGAGTCAGAAGGATGTAACTAGTGAAGAGGAAAAATATGACTAAAAAGATAAAGTACCAAGTCCTACTAGTAATATTTTCCTTTTATGTTTTCTTCTTTGCTAATATACTTCCTTATTCTTTTTCTTTTTCAGTTACAGTTGACATTTGATATTATTTTATATCAGTATCAGGTATACAGTGTAGTGCTTAGACATTTACATAATTTATGCTAACATAAATAAATACCTTACCACACTGCAAACCTATGAATGTGTTTCTAAATTTTCTTGCAGTTGTTTTGCCTCTTACACTTGAAGTGTTAATTTGCTATATGCTGACATCTAATTTATTTTGTTTCAAAATGAACCTGACTCTCAACCCTATTTGTTGACAAATTATCCTTTTCCCATTGATCTGAGATTGTGTTTGCTAGTGTTCTGTTAATATTGATTTGGTTAGGGTTATCTCCTCATTCCCCTCTCCATGCAGCATTTAACCAAAATTGTGTGTAGCTTTCTTTTTGTATCTTTGTGTCTTATAGTTTGTCAAAATTTTTATATTGTGGATGTATTGGTTTCATTAAATTTATAAAATAGCAATCCACACTTCTAAATATGCTTTATAAAGCATGCAAAATATCCGTTCCTTGACACTTGTAGGACCTCACTTATACAACCTTTGGATTCTAGAGCCTTCCTTAAGAAAATTCTTCAAATTTTTTTTGGGGGGGTGGGTTTAAGGTTTTTAATTTATTTTCAGAGAGAGAAGGGAGAGAGAGAGAAACATCAATGTGCGGTTGCTGGGGGCCGTGGCCTGCAAGACAGGTATGTGGCCTGACTGGGAATCGAACCTGCGACACTTTGGTTCGCAGCCCGCGCTCAATCCACTGAGCTAAAATTTTTCAAATTTTAAAAATAATGTTCATGCAGCTATGGACCTATTGAGTCTCTTGATCATTTATATTTTATTATAGACTGTCAATTACATAAAATGTTTAGAATTTTTATATTTTAAAAATATTTGTATAAACATTTATATAGAATATTTGTGTTAGGTATTCTCTCATAATTCTAAATGACCCCATATTTTTGTTATACATGCTTTATCACTACTAATTTTGTTTATTTTTACTCTTCCGCTAAATTTTTCAGAGTACTATTTTTAGAAAGAACCAAGTTTTGAATTTTAAATCAATTTCTATTACTTTCAAACTGATTCAACTTTTAAAACTATTCTAAATTTTATTTCTTCCAACTCTTCTTAGGTTCTGTCTTTTCTTCTGACTTTTTGAGTTTAAATAAAATATTGAAGACTAGCTTTATAAATAAATTTTGTCACATATCCAAAGTTTCTATATTTATTTTCATCTTCATTTTTTATAAATCAGTGATTTTTAAATAATGTGTCTTGACACATTAAAATATGTTAATACATTAGACTGTGTCACAAGAATTGTGTTGACTTCAGAAAATTTATTGAAAGGCTTTTCAATTTTTTTATACAGTAAAGTAATATGTGTAACATGGGATTTGTTGCTCTTTATAACTTACTTGAAAAAGACCTCATTGATAAACTGCACCTAAGTTCTTTTTAAAAGATAATTTTTTAAGCTTTATGTTAGTTTGTAAGGAGCTTATAACTGAATTGAAACAATCTAAAAGTATTTGTCTTAATCTGGGGGCTTCAACTTTCTTATCTTCATTTTTATTTATTATTATTTTTTAAAGATCTTATTTATTTATTTTTAGAGAGCAGGGAAGGGAGGGAGAAAGAGAAGGAGAGAAACATCTATGTGTGGTTGCCTCTCATGCGTGCCCCCTCCCCACTGGGGATCTGGCCTGCAACCCAGGCAAGTGCCCTGATAGGGAATCAAAGTAGTAACCCTCTGCTTCCCAGTCCAGTACTCAGTCCACTGAGCCACACCAGCCAAGCTCTTATTTTTATTTTTTATTTCTGTCTTGTTTTGTTTCCATATTTGCTTTTTTAATGCACTTATTCTCTTTTTTTTGGGGGGGGTTACTACTTTGAACTATTTTTTATATTGTTATAAATTTAAAAATTCAGTGATTTTGAAGATTTACATTGTGTGTTACCTTTGACTTGTGGCTATGCTTGTATTTAAAAATATGCTCCAAGTTTTCATTTCCAGTTATCAAAATTTAGTGCAATTTCATCTTGGGTCATTTTTTCTATGTTAGGTGAAAAATTTACATGATTTTAATTATATTTCCTTTTAATAAAATTTGTGTTTTATTCTTTAATTGTTGCAATTTAATTATTTTTTATACTATGCAACTTTTTTTCAGGATTTTTTCCTATTTTTATGCAGTTTCACCTTATCTTTAATAACCACCTAAACTCAATTTTATTTTTAGTTGGTTTCAGTATCAACTGTTAGTCTTTCTTTTTTTTCTTACCATGTCCTCATTTTTTATTTTTAAATTTGAATTTATCTTTCAATAGAAGCATATCTTCAATTAATTTTTTTCAAGATTGTGAATGATTGATTTTTCTCAACATGCCTGTATTTTATCATAACTTTCTATTTGCTTTATGCCTGAATGACAGATTGGCTCAGCATAATATCTTTAGCTCACCAATTTTTTTCCTTCTAATTTTGTGGTTTATTTTTTATTGTCTCTTGGCCTTCCTATTGTAAAAGAAAAGTCTGAAGCCAACCCAGTCTTGATTTTTCTGTTAGTAATGTGTTGTCTAGAGGATTTTTTGTTAGATGGTTTGTTTATTCTTGTAGATCCAATATTTTTTTCACTCTTTGTTTTTTTTCAATATTTTACTCTAGGCCTGTTTCAACTTAAGAGTTATCTCAGACAATTGTGTCCATATTTATCTCATCACAAAGTCCTGTTGATTTGTTACCTCTTATCTCTGAAGTCTTTTTTATTCTCCTCTGCTACACTCCAAAGTCAAGCCACTGGTATGTCTTACTTCTCACTGTAAGAGCCTCTGGCTTACTTCTTTACAAACCTACACACTTTAATTAGAGAAATTGTTTTTTCCCCAAATTCAAATTTGTTCACCTCATAGAACTGCTCAAATCCGCAAAATATCTAACATGGATTTATCACAGAATATTTCAAATTGCAGGTGGGGATCCACAGATGAATCGTGAAGTTATGAAATCAATTTGTTAGATCATGAGAGTATTTAAACATCATTATATACAAAAATGAATATATGCATATATACACATATATAAAATATACATAATGCCATAAATCTAAACAAAAATTTCACAAACTATTAAATACTCTTACTACAAGAAAAAATTCTAGTATGTTCTTTTGTATTCTGTTCTATTTCATATTTCTTAATGCTTTCATAATATAGCAAATTGATTTCTATATATGTGCATATGGATATGTATACTGGGTTATGATGTAAAAGTATTTCTTATTGAATGTCTTGGTAAAAAAAATTGAAGTATCTGACCTACAGTGCCATACATGGTCCAGCTCATGCCTACGTCCTCACTGTGTTGTCATATATGTTCCTCCTGAGTCAGCTCCAATCTCACTGGCCTTCAGTCATGCTGTGATCACTTTTGCTAAAGAACTTTACATGTGCTATATTCTTTCTGCCAGGGACTCTCCAGTTTAAGTTTCACTGTTTCTCAGACCTCATATGAAATATAACTTCTAAAGAAAATATTTTCTGATCTCCTGAATGGATCAAATCCCATATCACATGATCTTATAACACCATCTACTTTCTTGTCGACACTGAAATTTTATATTTATTCATGTGATTATTTGCCTGTCTCTCCAATTACCCATGAAGGAAAGGATATGATGGTAGATGTCCCTGTTTGCTTTCTTTATCCCCTGTGTATTCTGTAAAATACAACCTTAATAATTATTTGCATATATAATAAGTGAATATATATTCACATGTGGCATTATTTTAGTTTGAGAAGATTGTTTTTCACTGTAGTTTTGGTTACTGTTTTGCTTTGTCTCTAACTTCTTGTTTTTTTCTATTTTGCATCTTCTTTATAAAGATCTAGACTTCTTAGGGTACATACATTTTTTGGTCAATATTTTATTTATTTTTATTTTAATTTTTTTATTGTTGTTCAATCACATTTGTCCCCATCCCCTCCCATTACTCTCCCCTGCCCTACCCATCTCCACCTCCCACTTTCAATCCTCCCTCTACTCCCACCGTTGTCCATAGTTCCTTTATACATGTTCCTTGACTTGACCCTTCCCCTTCTTTCCCCCATTATCCTCCTCTCCCTCTTCTGGTCACTGTCAATTTGTTCTTTTTTTTCCCATGTTTCTGGTTCTGTTATACTTGCTTGTTTGTTTTGTTGATTAGGTTCTATTTATAGGTGAGATTATAAAGTATTTGTCTTTCACTGCCTGGCTTCATTTCACTTAGCATAATGCTCTCCAGTTCCATCCATGCTGTCATAAAAGGTAAGAGTTCCATATTTCTTTCTGCTGCATAGAATTCCATTGTGTAAGTTTATCACAGTTTTTTTATCCACTCATGTACTGATGGGCACTTAGGCTATTTCCAGCACTTGTCTATTGTAAATTGTGCTGCTATGAAGATTGGGATGCATAGGTTCTTTTGAATTGGCATTTTGGGAGTCTTAGGGTATGATCCCAGTAGTGGAATTGCTGGGTCAAAAGGCAGTTGCATTTTGTTTTTTTGAGGAAATTCCATACTGTTTTTCACAGTGGCTGCACCAGTCTGCATTCCCCCCTACAGTGTACTAGGGTTCCTTTTTCTCCACAACCTTGCCAGCACTTGGTTAATATTTCTCTGCATTCTAAAATAGCATTTCAAATCTAATCTTATCAATTGCAAGATTTAAATGTGTAGATTATTTTTTTCCTTGCCTCTACTTTTCACTTATTGCCATTTATTTTCTAATAAATAGAACCTGTTACATTCTTACCTAATCCTCTTATCTTATTATCTTTAAATCTCGGTCTATTGACTCCTATTAATTTCTGCTCCTTTATTATATAAACCATATCTCCTTTCATCTTACTGAGGACTCCGCACCATTTTCTAAAAGTTTCTTTGTTTTTTGTGTTTTTTTAAGATTTTATTTATTTATTTTTAGAGAGGGAAGGGAGGGAGAAAGAGAGAGAGAAAAAAACACCAATGTGCGGTTGCTGGGGGTCATGGCCTGCAACCCAGGCATGTACCCTGACTGGGAATCGAACCTGCGACACTTTGGTTCTCAGCCCACGCTCAGTCCACTGAGCTACACCAGCCAGGGAAGATTTCTTTAGTTTTATCATCACTTATCTTCAGAAGTTTATCCTTTTAGGACTCAAGAAGATGAGCTTGCATTCATTTGATGTTCAAGGGCCTCCCTCTTTTTCTTTTTCTTCTTCTCTCTCTTTTTTTTTTTTTTTTTTTTTGCCAATTCACTATTTGTGGTACTAATGTCTATTTGGGAGTTATAGGTTCTTAGACTTCCAGCTGTAGGAAATGTGACATGCCAAATATCTAGCCCAAGAGCAGCTATTGAATGAGGCTCATTGGCATGAGATGGAATCGTCTGTTTCGCAGTCTTTTTCTCTGATGCAAATGATAGTTTCTCAGTGTTATATAGACTTACTGGATGGGAGTATAAAGAAGGATAAGGACTGATATTTTGGGTGACTCAGACATTTGGCTGAACGTTGACAGAGAAGCCCTGCTCACTTCTCAGGTTGATGGAGAGTGTGCATCTCTGACTTAGGGGACAGATGACAGCGTGCATCAGAGTACCTTTTCTGTCTCCTTTGAAGTTAGCAGGTTAATTCTGTTTAATAAACATGAATAGATAAGTACTTGTTCCTGAAATCCGCTCCACTATTTTTGTGATTAGTTAAAACTTCTCATATATGAACTTCACAGATTATTAACTAACCTTAGTTTTTTCTTTTTTATATTTTCATTTATCTTATATGATGAAATTAAAATTGTGATATTGAATTTTCACAGATTGACTACTCTTTCACAGAAATTTTACAGATCGAATAGTCTAAAATTTGAGAAATAAAGTACTTCCCTTTTTGGTATCAGGAAGGAAATTATACTTATAGTCCCTTTAGAATGAACTGTTTGAACCAACTTGGGAACCTCCAGCTGAGGGGGCTTCTGGAATCTACAAACTATAAAGAACTAATTATGTACTGTGAAGCCAAACCTATGCTAACAACCTCCTAATACTTTTATTTACCCGAATACTCCAAGGTAATTAAGTTTTTGGTGTTTAAAGTTATTAGGTTGGCAGAAGGAAACTTTTGTAGGTGATGAATATTCTAATTACCTCGGTTGTGGGGATGTTTCACCAATATATGCATATTTCAAAACTTAAATTGTATACATTAAACATGTGCAGTTTTTGTGTGTATCAATTATACCTCAATAAAGCTGTTAAATTAAATGTCAAGTTTGGTATATTTTTTAATAGTCTTTGGTATATCTGAACTAATGACAGATTTTTATTTTTATATGTTCATTTAGAAATGTTAGTAATGATAGGGTTTATGGGAAATTTTCTGTTTGGATTTTCTTGTTGCTTGTCATATTTGTCATCCTAATGCTCAGGCTTTGATATCCCAGGGTTGTTTAGTTTTCAATGGATATTTATGCTTCTATCAGTTCTATTTAAAAATTTTTATACCAAGGGCAATAACAATTTTCCAAATTTTCCAATTTTCCAATTTTTATGTACCATTGTCATTAGTTATTGAGCCTTCTCTTCAGATTCATCTTTCAGAAACAGATATGAAATTTATGAGTCATTGAGTGATTTAAGTAAAAATAAATTTAATAGCTTTAGGGAAGAAGCTTAAAGGAAAAGGGGAGATTGTGTTTTCCCTACACGTAAAACTATTGTTAAATCAAGAAATAGTAGAACCAATTTTATTTCCCCAGAATAAGTATACTAAAAAATGGTTTAATCCTATCTTCTATCTGATATGTATATTTAAAAGAAATTATCCCCAAGACAATTTTGAATAAAGTGCTGTTCATTTTTTTGTTATTAATGTTCAGTGGTACAAACTATCCCTCCATGCTAGCCAGTTTGTGTCTGTTATATTGCTTGCCCTAGTAAATATGTGGTGACAAAATTTCAGCAATGTTGATGATGTTAAGATTAATTTTTAGAAGAAAATCATTTCATGCTTTAGCACTTCCAGATGAGAATACTATGAAAAATTATTTTGAATATTTAATAATGCCTACCCCTTAAATATATGTAAAATTACATTTAGATTATCACAGAGGTTGTATTTTATAAGTTATGATAATGAATGAGTTTAACAACCTATGTTCTTTTTTCATCTACACTACAGAGAAGGGCCTGAAGAGAATATGTGCAGAGCGATCAAATCAATTTAGATTTCCTATAAATGAAAATTTAGATGAATCACCAACAAAGCTTATAATGGAGCAATGTAATGATGCAATGGAGCAATATCCCAGTAATATAATATTAACTAATGAATATTTGGCTAATATAATCTTTAGTTATCTATTAAAATGATTCCACACAAAAACAATTGTGTCTTGTAAATTAGTACACTGGAGACTTGTCAAATTAATGTCTTCTGAAAATTAGATCAAGGAGCATATGGTTTTACCACATAAACTCAGTAGTTCTGGAACTCCCTTTGTGAGGTTAATTAAAACTTGGTGTGCCAGATTCTTATTTTTCTGTTATCCTGAATTTTTAAGGATCCTGAGAAATTGGACATGGCAGAAATGTTTTATGGACACTTTGGAGATTAAGACATTTTCATTTACTTTCCATATTGCTATATCGTGAGAAATAATGTTTAGTCACTGAAAAATGTGATGAAGAACATAATTAGGCTCAAATAATATCCATCTATTTACTTCTTGAGGCTTGGATTATAAAGTCCTACACTTATTGGGTTATCGAATAAGTCATTACTATTTCAGAAGATTTTTTAATTGAATTTATTGAGGTGACATTGGTTAGTAAAATTAAATATCATAGTTTTGAGGGGTACAGTTCCATTATATATCATCTATATATTGTGTTGTATGTTCACCATCCCAAGTCAAGTCTTCTTCCCTGCTTTTGAAGATTTTGAAGTGCTGTTGACTTGGGCTGAGATAAAGCATCATAGCATAGTACTTTATTGAGGGGATTAATGGGCTTCATATTTCATTGCATGTACGCAACAGAAAGATTTGAAAATGAGTTAGCTTAGGCATCAGTTGATTATGATTTATACATGGAAGAGAGATGTTTAATGAAGAAAGTCAATGTGAAGTAGAAAATAACCAACCAGAAAGAAACTCCATGAAAAAAAAAAAAGAAACATGAGAAATAGGTTGTCTTTGAAGTGCTGTGACATCAGAGTTTACAAATGCAACGAAATTCCTAATCCAGTGAGTACTCATAATGAAAGCAGACATGTCAATATAGTGTTTAGAAAGTTCAGGAAGCAATAATCACATTACTGACATCACTTTTCTGATTTAGATCTTACATTTTGGCTAGTTTTGAAAGTTTTAAGAGTTTTATATTTTACAGATTTATGTATTTATGGATTATTCTTAGACATAAAAGGGATTGAGAATATACTTCTCTATAATGTCCATTATAGAAAGATGGGGCCTAGAAGTTTGAGAATTTGCACTTTGGAAGACCTCATAAAGAGTATTTGAAATTATAACTAGATGTGTTTGTCACAGCTCAATGGTATGGAGATTGTGATAATATCACAGATTTAGAGCAGCCTAAAGACCGTACTGAATATCTAGCCAATTCTAGTAAAACAATTTTCTTTACAGGAAAATAAATCAGAAAAAAGAGAGGAGTTCAGACAATAGTTGATTTCTTCAGAGGTTGTATTATGTTGAAAGTACAATTTTTTTTAGGTTAATAGCAAAAGCTGACAATTATGAGGATTCTAATAATAAAAACAAAGATCCTATATTATGCCTCATCTCAAATCTCATAGATTGAGGATCAGTGTTTGTTTCCCTCTACTAAGACCAGATTTTTGAAGCCGTAATTTCATGGTCTATCCTTAACCATGGCTTCCCACCCACTTCCTTCTGCTTGAATGAGAACTCTTAGTGATGTAAAAAAGATCTAACTCACTGAGAGGCAAATAGGCTTGATATCTGGGTCAAAAACAGTCAAAATGCCAAGGAAATTATGTAGCTGATGTCCTAATGCAATTTGAGAAATTACTGTGAATCTTCTAAAAGGCACGAAGGGTAGAATTTCTCAACAAGTAGAATATTAGTGTTTAGATTGCAGGCTAGACCACTCATAGATAGGAATACTGGAGTTTTTCTTCCCCTTTGAACAAAATATACCTGAACTTTGAACCAAAGCACAGAAGCTTCCTCATTCTACACCTGAAAGAAGACAGAACTACTCACCCTGAACAGATATAGCTGCTATCACCTAGTCTCTTGCAAATTTCTATTTCCTTGCTCCTCAGAAAATTTTGAGTATTAGCTCCTCTCAGTCCAGTAATGTTCACCTCAGGGCCCTAAATATTACAGACTTATGTTTTTAATTCATCACATTTACTTAGGATGGGTATCAAAAAATCTTTTGGCTCATGGAGCAGTTAAGCTTCCCTCCCCTCTTTGGGGAATAAAAATTTGTCTCTTCTCCATTCAGCTTCTTTCTTCAACTAATCTCTCTTGGCTAATGAGCATAGTAGAGGTATGTAAGCCAGAAAATTTCACCTTGAGGGGTTTTAGCCAACATTTGAGTGAAAAATGCAAAATACAGTAGCAGCACTTCTGGTGCCTGGGTTTATCATTGCAGTGGGAAAGAAGAAATGGGAGCAGTATGGCTTCTAATGTCAGATGTGGGGCCCATTGATTGTTTACAGTTTTCCCCCCATCATTTGATGTAGCATTAATATGTAGTGAAATGCACAAATCTTAACCACATATTCATGAACTCTGACAAATGTGTACACTCTTGTAACTCAAACCTCTTTAACAGCATCCCAGAAACTTCTAACAAATCCCTTCCCAATTAGTAAATGCCCTAGCCCACCCTTCAGAGGTAACTTCTGTTCTGGTTTTTTATTACAAAATAGTTTTTTCAATTCTAGAGTTCCATATGATTGAAATAATATAATATATATTCTTCTGTGTAAGCTTTTGTATTAATTTTCTAGGGCTGCCATGAAAATTACCACAGACTTATGGTATAAACAACAGAAATATATTTTCTTACAGTACTGGAGGCTTAAGTTTCAAGATCAAGATACTGGCAGATTTGTTCTTTTTAAGTATATGTTATTGATTATGCTATTACAACTGTCTCATTTTTCCCCTTTGTCCCTCTCCACGTGGTATCCCCCTTCCTTTCAGCATTCCCTCCACCTTAGTTCATGTCCATGTGTCATATATATAAATTCTTTGGCTTCTCCATTAACTTTACTATTCTTAACCCCTCCCCATCTATTTTGTACCTACCATTTATGCTGTTTATTCCCTGTACCTTTTCCCCCATTCTTCCCCCTCCCCCTCCTCGCTGATAACCCTCCATGTGATCTCCATTTCTCTGGTTCTGTTCTTGTTCTAGTTGTTTGCTTAGTTTTTTTTGTTTTGTTTTGTTTTTTCTTAGGTTC
Organism: Phyllostomus hastatus; assembly: GCF_019186645.2. Classification (NCBI taxonomy): domain Eukaryota; kingdom Metazoa; phylum Chordata; class Mammalia; order Chiroptera; family Phyllostomidae; genus Phyllostomus; species Phyllostomus hastatus. The sequence continues at coordinate 36,147,085 of NW_025333872.1, read as the reverse complement.
AATCATTGATAGTTGTGAGTTTGTTGTCATTTTATTTTTCATACATTTTGGTCTTCTTCTATTTCCTAGGTAAGTCCCTTTAACATTTTATATAATAAGGGCTGCGTGATGATGAACTCCTTTAACTTGACCTTGTCTGGGAAGCACTTTATCTGCCCTTCTATATTTAGAATAGAAGCTATCATTTAGAGATAGCTTTGCTGGATAGAGTAAACTTGGATGGAGGTCCTTGTCTTTCATGACTTGAAATACTTCTTTCCAGCCCCTTCTTGCCTGCAAGGTTTCTTTGGAGAAATCATCTGATTGACTTATGGGAACTCCTTTGTAGGTAATTGTCTCCTTTTCTCTTGCTGCTTTTAAGATTCTCTCCTTATCTTTAATCTTGGTAATACAATTATGATGTGCCTTAGTGTGTGCTTCCTTGGGTCCAACTTCTTTGGAACTCTCTGACCTTCCTGGACTTCCTGGAAGTCTATTTCCTTCACCAGATTGGGGAAGTTCTCTTTCATTATGTTTTCAAATAAGTTTTCAATTTTTTGCTCTTCCTCTTTTTCTAGCACCCCTATGATTCAGATGTTGGAACATTTCAAGTTGTCCTGGAGGTTCCTAAGCCTCTCCTCATTTTTTTTTGAATTCTTGTTCTTCATTCTGTTCTGGTTGAATGTTTATTTCTTCCTTCTGCTCTAAATTGTCAATTAGAGTCCTGGTTTCCTTCCCTTTACTGTTGGTTCCTTGTGTATTTTTATTTCACTTTGCATAGGCTTCACTTTTTCCTCTATTTTGTGACCATACTCAACCATATGTGTAAGCATCCTCATTACCAGTGTTTTGAACTGTGCATCTGATAGATTGGTGACTTCTTCATCACTTAGTTGTATTTTTTCTGGAGCTTTGATCTATTCTTTCATTTGGGCCATATTTCTTTGTCTTGTAGCATCGGTTATGTTGTAAGGAGTGGAGCCTTAGGTATTTGCCAGGGTGGGGCAGTGTATGTGGGGAAGGGGTCAGAGAGGGAACAATGCTTGTTATCATTGGTTGGCTCTTGCTGGCTTTCAGTCACTTCCCCCATCACCCACAAGCAAATTGGGCCCTTCTGGTGCTGATATCCAGGTGGGTTGGTTTGTGTGCGTTCTAGGATCCCGTGGGCCTCTCCAATGAACTCTCTTGTAAGGCTGGGAGTTTCTCCTGCCACTGCAAGTCCTACAGGTTTTTAGAGCCAGAGGTTTTAAAGCTTTCTTTGCCCACTTTGGAATCCTGGGTTGAGCAGTCTGTCTCACTTCCCAGTTGTTCCTCCTCCTGGTTTATCAGCACGCTAATGTGGTACTACCAGCCATCTCCTTGCCTTGCATCACCTCTGCCTCTCCTACCAGTCTGGATGAATGTTTCTCCTTTAATTCTTTGGTTGTCAGACTTCCATGCAGTTTGATTTTCTGGCAGTTTTGGTTGTTTTTGCTTTTAAATTTCTTGTCCTTCTTTCAGTTGTGAGGAGGTGAAATATATATACCTTTGCCTCTATCTTGACTAGAAGTTCAGATTTGTTTTTCCTTAAACCCCTGTCCTTGGAGTGCAAAGTGCATATTCTTGGCTCTCCCATGGTTGTCTCCCTGTCTCTGTGTTGTCTGTGTCCTATTGTCCTGTTCTTTTTTTTTTAAGATTTTATTTATTAATTTTTTTAGAGAGGGAAGGGAGGGAGAAAGAGAGAGAGATAGAGAGAAACATCAATGTGTGGTTGCTGGGGCCCGTGGCCTGCAACCCAGGCATGTACCCTGACTGGGAATTGAACCTGCGATGCTTTGGTTCACAGCTCACGCTCAATCCACTGAGCTACGCCAGCCAGGGCCCCTATTGTCCTGTTCTTATATGTACACCAGTGTGTTGCATTAAGGCCCACCCATATGACCTAATTTTTTAATTACCTTTTAAAGGCAGTCACATACAAGGCAGTCTCCAAATACAGTCACATATTGAGATACTAGGGGTTAGGAATTCACTGTATAAATTTGAGGGATGGAGGGACACAATTCAGCCCATAATAGCTTTTTTTATCATCAAAATGTTTCTGAGAGTCATTCATGTTATTTATATCAGTAGTTCATTCTTTTTTATTCCTGAGTAGCATTTTATTATGTGAATTAATCATTTTTTTTCTATTAATGGATAACTGGACCACTTCTAGTTTTGGGATATTGTAAGTAAAGCAACTTGAATATCATTGTATGTCTCTTTGTGAACATACATTTTCATTTATCTTGCTTCAAGATCTAGGAGTGGAATTGCTGGTCATAGGAGTAAATGCAAGTTTAATTTCATTGGAAACTTTCAGAAACTTTTCTAAAGTCTGTACCCTTTTAGATTCCTACTATAAATTTCTGAGAATTCTCATTGTTCCAAGTTTTATTAATATTTGCTGTAATTGGTCTTTTAAATTTTAGTCATTCATGTTGGTGTGTAGTAGTATCTCATTGTGGCTTTTATTTGCATTTCCCTCAATGATGTGGAATACTTTTGCAGGTGGTATGTACAGGGGGGAACCCAAAACACCCAGAATTATCTCCTGGAAGGTGAGCCCCTTGCAGAACAGGTTTCCATGCTAGGTGAGCCTTATAGGAAACGATCTGTATCAGTGTACCAACTGGTGTTGTGAAAGGCTGTGTTTGGCTTCAGTGAATTTTTTTGGAAACCTCTTTTAACACATTTACCCATTTCATGATGGGTGATTTACAACTGCACCTGCCCACACCATGCCAACTGTTCAGCAGTTTTAGATCAAAAACTTTATAACCCTCCTTATTCACCTGATCTCATCCTAAGCAACATTTTTTTTGTTGTTGTTTCCCCAGATGAAAAAAATCCTCAAGGGGAAACATTTCGCCAATGTGGAAGAGATGAAACAAAAAACAAAAGAATCACTAAAAGGCATCAAAATTGATAAGTTCAAAAACTGTTTTGAGTAGTGGTAAAATCATCTCGATAGGTGTATTGCATCAAATGGAGAGTACTTTGAAGGTGATTGAAGCTTAAATATGTAAAAATAAATACACATTTTTTGTAAATAAATTTTGTTTTCGGTGGGGCCCTGTCGTATATACAATGGAATATTACTAGGCCATAAAAAATGAAATCTTACCATTTGATACAGCATGGATGAGGCTAGAGGATATTATATTAAGTGAAATAAGCCAGTCAGAGAAAGACAAATAATAAAATTTCACTTATATGTGGAATCTAAAGAACAAAATAAACAAACAAAATAGAAACAGACTCGTAGACATAGAGAACAGACTGACGGTTGCCAAAGAGGAGCAGGGATGGGGTATGGGGTGAAAAAGGTAAAGGGATTAAGAAGTACAAATTGGTAGTTACAGAATAGTCACAGGGATGTAAAGTACAGCATAGGGAATACAGTCAATAATATTGTAATAACTATGTATGGTGCCAGTTGGCACTGGAAATACCAGGGATAACACTTTGTAAAGTATATATGATGATCTAACCACTATACTATACAGCTGAAACTAATAGAAAATAATATTAAATGTAAACTATAGTTGAAAAATAAAATTTAAAAAGGCCATTCAGACAGAGTAGAAAGAAAAACAAAAATGAGAATACTAGCAAATATAATTTATGGAATACCTATCATATACAAGGCACAAAATATAGAATAATATAAAGATAATTTCATTATCTTCATATCAAAATTATTTTATCTTTGTTTTATATATGGGGAAGCTGAAGCTCAGAGAGTTCAACTGACTTGGTTAGTGCCTCATAGCTAGAAAAGTTGAGTGAAGCTGAGATTTAAATTAAGATAACAAAGACTGTTGGGAACCCCCCTGCCTGGTTTCAGAAGCTATAATCCCCCATGGCTAAGGCTGAGTGAGAGACCTTGGGACCATAAGCCACTAAGGAGACAAAGCTTATCTCCCTGGCAGGGGCTCTGCCTCTGCCGCCTTTTTCTTCACCCTGCTCGGCCCTGGGCAGATGACTGGTTAGCCAATGACAGGTAAGATTCCTTAAGGGGGAGGGATGACCTAAGACAGGCATGGTCATGAAGGGGCCCTCAGGGAAAGACTTGGAGGGCTATAGAAAAAAAGGGTTATGGACCTTTGTCCCTCGGCTTTGACATAGCCTGAGTCCTCCTTCTGTCTGTGAGAAGTCTCCTAATCTCTTGGCTGCCTTAATTCCCCTGCCTGACTTAAGCCTGAAACAATGACAGAGGGTGGTGCAGCCCTGTGCTGAAAAGGGCTGGTTCCCTGGGTCAATCTGGCCTAAGAAAGAATGCATAAAATCCTGTGAAACCTGCTTTGCTAAGAATGTCCTCAGTTTTCTGATAAGGGTCCAAGCAGGAAACGAGTTTGTTTCCCAAAGTTTTATGGACCTTTAGCTAACAGACCCTGACTCAGAATAAGCCCTCAGAGTTCTTTGTATGTTATCTATTGTTTGATCCTTACTGCCTGACAATGATTGATGAGCTTTACCTGTATTCCTGTGCAAATTGAACCCAATAAAAGCCCATTGAGGAAAAGGCTCCTGGCCCTTCTCCTTTGAGAGATCAGCCACTTTTCCTCCCCATACAGATCCTATCTTGGTAGACTTATTCTCACCTGTGGTGGACAGGGGTGGGGGAGGAAGTCCTGTGGGCAGAGACCCCCCACAAAAGACTGTACTTGTAACACTGTCACTTTTTATATGGTTGTATTGCTATTTAAATAGGATAGTGCTTATTAAAGTACTTTGCATGACAGAGGACATGTGGTAGGTGTTCAGTTGACAATACCAGGTATTATTAACTTTTGCTTTGGATAGCCATTGACATATAATAGGTATTCCATGGATGTTAGCAGTGATTAATTTTAGGCAATAGTTTTTATCCTAGTATTGAGAAAAGCATGATTTGAATTATTTTTCTCAATTTCCCCTTCAATTTATTTTAATTTATTTATCCTACAGTAATTTTTGTCTCTCATAGTGAGCTATATCCCCAAACTACAATGATGTCACAGATTTAATGAGTAATACATATTTATAAGGAATAAATCAATTTAAATGTAATTTTAAATTACAATTAATATTTGAGGCAAATACAGATTCTATGGAGGCACATGAAGGTACTCAATATAATATTGGTAGAATTAGGAAGAGCTTCCAAAACAAATTCTATGCTGAATCTGGAAGGAAAAGAAAACATAATGTAGCTAAAGGGGTAGAGTGTGGGAGAGCAAATGAGAATGGTCCAGGTACAGAATACATTAAGATAGACCTAGAAATATCTAGGAATTAAAAATAATTTGCCCTGACTGGTGTGGCTCAGTGGATCAAGTGCTGGCCTGCGATCCAGAGGGTTGCCAGTTGTATTCCCAGTTGGGGTACATGCCTGGGTTGCAGGCCAGGTCCCTAGTAGGGGGTGCATGAGAGACAACCATACGTTAATGTTTCTCTCCCTCTCTTTCTTTCTCCCTCCCTTTCCATCTGTCGAAAAATAAATAACATCTTAAAAATATAATTTAATACAGCTGGTTTATGTGTGATTGCCTGTTTTACTTCTCTGTTGCTGTGTAACTAACCGCCCAACTTCATGGCTTATTTTAAGCCTTACACAATAACAGCATTTATTTTACTCATGAATCTGCAGTCCAGGCAGGGTTTAGGGAGAATGTTTGTGTCTGCTCCATTCACTATAGATGTAGTTGGAAGCCTTGGAATTGTGACCATATGAAAGTTCATTTACTCACATGTCTTGGGTCCTGTGTATCCCTCTCTAGCTTCACATGGTTTTCCAGCATGATATCTCCAGTATGGTATGTATATTTCTTACTTGGTAATTCAAGTTCCAAATGTGCAGGTCCTAAGAGATGGAGAGAGGCAGAGGGTTGGGAGAGCCAAGGCTGAATCTGTGCTGATTTTATGGACTAGTATTGGAAGTCATGCAGCCTCACTTCTACATCATCTCATTCATTAGAAGTGAGTCACTAAGGCTGGAACATATTTAGGGGGAGGGCAATTATACTTCACCTCTTGAGTGGGAGTGGTATGCTTCTAAAACAGCATGTGGGACTAGAATTAATGCCATGGTCAATTTAGAGACTATAATCTGCCACAGTGTTTCTGTTTCTCTGTATTTCATAGGGGAAGGAGAGAAGTGAGAGCAAGGACTGGTTAGAAAGTGTTCTAAACAGGTAAGCAGTTATCAGATTATGAGTGATCATTTAGACCATACTAACAGAGTTGGACTATTTCTTGAAGGCAAGGTAGCATTTTGATGGGTGTGTGTGACATAATTAAAGTTTTCTCAAAATTATGTGGGCTGTATATGAAAGAAGAAAACGTGAAAGCAGGAACTCCAGTTAGGAAGCTGTTGTAGTAGTCCAGTCTAGAAATTATGCTGCTCCAAACTGAAGAATTTGGAGAATGGTGGAACTCTCCACCAATTCACAAAGTTGTGAGGTCTTTAGGAGGGAGAATCATTAATACTCAAAGACTAACTGGGACCAGGAGTGACAGGAAGCTTTTTGTCTTATGTGATTACAACAGGCCACATTGGAGAGGCAATGTGGTACCATTTATTAAGATAAGGGACATAGGAGGAGGAACAGATATAAGATGAAGTGGAGAGTAAAAGGTAATTTAGTTTTATACATGTTAAGTGGGGGATAACCATGGTGTGATCTGTTAAGATATCTCATTGGTCATTAATTAAATATGTGGAGCCCAGCAATACAGTAAAGTTTGACAATCATCTGTCTATAAACCTAAATTAAAGGACCAGGAGTTGTTGAGGTCATTTAGAATTTATAAAAAGTAAAAAGAAAAATATTCTAGCATAGTACATGGAGAAAGGTAACAAAACATAACAATTTAAGAATAATTGCAGCCACCTGAATCCCAAACACTACAAGTATCATCCAAATACTGTACAGACAAAGAAAGTAAGTAAAACCACACAGACTCATGCACATAACCTAACTAGGAGATAAATACCATAAATGTATTTACATAGAAGAAGAAAACAAACAAATAGTTTCAAAGGCAACTCTGGAGCACACACCAAAGTAAAGAGGTAGAATCTTAATGGAAAGGAGAGGTGAAAAAAAAATGCCAACAGAAAAGAGAAGGCAATGTTAGTCTTGTCATGATATAATACAGATTTAAAAAAATCACTGTGTGGATCAGAACAACAGCACATGAAACTCAAAAGGTACTGGTTCAAAATTACTGAGATGAAAATTTTGATAGAGTCCCACTTGTAGAAAATTGAAAACATTTTGTGGTAAAGAAAACAAGAGAAAATATGGTGGGAAATAATGATCTGAATAAATAAAAGAGATTCACTAAATAAAAAGATAAATCAATTCTTGTCATAATATAATACCATTATTAAAGAATGCATAGTTCATATATCAACAGAAGAGGGTGCTCTTGAACTAAGAAAACTAGTAAGCCACCAAATGCTTAACACCTGTCTACATAGAATTATTTCTTTTTGTGAATCAAATAAAATATAAGACATTTAAAATAAACAGAAAATAGCTGAAAACAACCATAAAGACTTTTATAGGAAGATGGAAAATATGAATCAAAACACTTCCGTTGATGAAAATTATTCTAAAAGAATGAAGTATAGGAATATTGAATTAAATATCCTTAAATCCATGTTTTCATAGATTAAAAACCTCAACCCAATCAGAAACTCAAAAATTCAGACGGGGGAAAAAAATGTTAGAATTAAGAAACTTCAGAAAGGAAAAAAAAAGGAAAAGACAAAATTATCTCAGGAATGAAGACTAAATTACAAGAAGACTGAGGGAACAGAATCGATGGAAAACATAAGGGATATTGAGGAACAAAATGATCAAGAACATGAAAGTAAAATAGAAAAATAATCAGAGAAAGTGATAGAAGATAAGCAAAGATGATCTCACATACATATAATTGGAGTCCTTGAATAAAAAAAATAGTGATGGAATGGAAATATTATTTAAAGTTATTGTAAAATTTAAAAAAAACCCAAATGATCAGCTTAGAGACATAGCCTAGTAAAACTCTTGGGCTTTAATGATAAAGACAAAAACAAACAAACAAACAAAAAACCAAAACCTTCAGGCCAAGAAACCAAATGACTTACAAAAGAATGAAATCAAGTTAAAATCAGAGTTTATAAGAGCAAGACAACTTTAGAGGAAATTTTCTTAGAAAGTGAGAACAAAGTAAGTCAAATATTTTATATCTAGACAAGTTGTCCTTCAAGTACCAAGGTTATATTAAAACAGTTTTGAAAATGTGAGAACTAAAAGAGTACTGTATTCACAAATATAACTAAAGGATGAGTTTTATCTAATGCAATGAAGATGGGAGAAACCTTAGAGAATGAACTGATGGTATATACTGGGTATATTTCAATGTAGATCTAAGATTAAAACAAAGGGTAGAGAAGGAATGTGTACGTATTATATGTTCTTTTTTGTGAAATTTAAAATATTTATTTTTTAATTTTTTAAAGTTATTTTATTGTTGTTCAAGTACAGTTGTCTCCTCCCCCCCCCCCCAGTCATCCCCACCTCCCTCCCCTACTTCTACCCCCTTGGTTTTGTCCATGTGTCCTTTATAGTTGTTCCTGAAAACCTTTCATACCTTCATAAAATAGAAATAACCAACCCCTCACAAAAAAATAGGGGAATCTGGGAGAGAAGGTAGGGTAGAATCAACTCATAGCTGTACAGATAAAATGTGCAGCCAAATATATTATTTAGAGTTGACAAACCTAATAGTTGGAACCTCAGAAAGGGAAAAAAAAGACTTTTTTTTTAAAGAAAAGACAGAAAATAATATAACCATTAAAAGAAAGGCAAAAGCTTTTAGATACCAAAAATATAACTTAAAAAGGCAAAGAAATATTACACAGAGAAAAAAACAGAGGAAGTAAACTAATACTTACGGTGTAATATATATTAGACTTGAGTCAGAATGTATTAAGTGGAAAAAACAAGGCAAAAGAAGGTATATGCTATGATAACATTTGTAAAAGAGAATAGAGTTATGTATTTTTTTTTCAAAAAAGAAATACAAGAACGATGTGTCAAAACTTAATGAAAATAGTTACCCACTGGGGGCAGTGGGTGGTAATGGCATGGATGGATAGAGTGGAAGTGAGACTTCTTTGAGTTTATCTTTTAATTTGCATCAAAGTTAGTACAAATATAGTTTTTCCCAACTTGCAAGATGGGGGGTGAAAAAACCGAGAAGCTGGATACTAAGGAGAAGAAACCCCAAGCCAAGAAGGCTGGTGCTGGTGGCAAGGTTAAGAAGGGTAACCTCAAGGCCAAGACACCTAAGAAGGGGAAGCTGCACTGCAGCCAAAACCCTGTCCTAGTCAGAAGAATTGGCAGGTATTCCTGGTCAGCTATGTATTCCCAAAAGGCCATGTCTAAGAGGAAATACTCCACAGCCAAATCCAGGATTGAAAAGAAAAAGGAGAAAGTTATGGCTACTGTCACTAAACTAGTTAGTTGGTGGTGACAAGAATGGTGGTACCCGAGTGTTTAAACTTTGCAAAATGCCTAGATACTATCCTACTGAAGGATAAACCTAATTAAATAAACTTAATTAAACCTAATTAATTAGGTGTCTAGAAAGCTGTTGAGCCATGGCAAGAAACCCTTCAGTCAGCATGTGAGAAAACTGCAGGCCAACATCACTCCTGGGACCATTCTGATCATTCTCACTGGGCACCACAGAGGCAAGAGGGTGGTTTTCCTGAAGCAGCTGAGCAGTGGTTTGCTACTTGCGACTGGACCTCTGGCCTTTAATTGATTTCCTCTGTGTAGAACAACCAGAAATTTGTCATCACCTCCTCCACCAAAATTGATATCAATGGTGTGAAAATCCCCAAGCATCTCACTGACTCTTACTTCAAGAAGAAGAAGCTGCCCAAGCCTAGACACCAGGAGTGGGGAGATTTTCGACACTGAGAAAGAGAAATACAAGATTACAGAGCAATGCAAGGTTGATCAGAAAGCCCTGGACTTGCAAATCCTGCCAAAAATCAGAGCTGTTCCTCAGCTCCAGGGCTACCTCTGCTGTGTGTTTGCTCTGACAAGTGGCCATTATCTTCACAAAATGAAGTTCTAAATTTCTTTTGAAAAACTTAATTAAATAACTGATCTGTAAAAAAAATTACTACAAATACAAAAAGTAAAACAAAAATTTTAAAAATAAAGAAAATAAATCCTAAAATTGAATACAAGCAGAAACAAATTAGTCTTTTTGTCAGTGATATTGTAATCATACACATAAAAAGAATTTATTCAAGTAACTTTGAACATAGTAATCTAACTATACAGTTTCAATTACATATATTCTACAGATGAAATGAGTTGCAAAGAAATACTGAAGTTTACATGATAAAGCTGTTGGTGATAGATTGTAGCAATCTAAAATTATTTGTATATACTCTAAGGTGAAACAATGATTAAGTATATTACTTTTGTTAGAAACCAGAGTTTTCTGTACTGATATGAAATATAAAAAGGCAAAGAAGTACCATGGAGTGGTGGAATAAATTGGAAGAAAATATGAGGTCAATGAAGAAAAATATACTTTTTTAATTGTGAAAGGCTTGAGTATATTTAATGCTGGTGGCAAAAAAAGCAGTGATGGGGACAGCTTAAAATATAATAAAAAGAGATAGAGTTAGTTCTTGAGGTTGTGAGAAGACTGGGATCCTGCACTCAGGTAGGTGCACTAACCTTAAATGGGAAAATGAATAAATTAAATGGCAGGAAGATCAAGGACTTTTTTGAATAATGGCTTTTATTGTCTCTGTGAAGCAGAAGATGACGTCATATGTTAAAAAGACTGGGGTGATGTGGTGGGATAACAGAGAAGATTTTTAAATCCACCTTGGAGAGACTTAATGGGGTTAGCATGGAAGGATTGCCAGACAGCACTGGGGATCTGGTCGGGGTGAAGACTGCCACCTTGCATTGGCAGCAGTGGATGTGTTTTCAGGATTTCCTTCAGCTGTGTTCTTCAGCCTTAGAATATAGACAGGATAGACACATAAATTGGTCCAGGATTGGGATTTTTTTCCTAGTCCAGAGCTATTAGAAGAATAATGGGTTAATGTTGTTATATTGAGAATATTGGTAAGAAAATGCTGATGTACTGAATTGCAGATTCTTAGATGAATGGGGTGGGGAAGGAGGCAAAGACAGGAAGGTGAAGGTAAGGAGAAAATGGAGTCATCAAGTGGTTGGAGAACTCAGTGAATATACAGAACATTCATGGAGGAATCACTAAATGAAAGAGTTGGAGGGGAAGGGTTAGAAGTTGTGGTCAGAGAACGAAATAGCTGAATTCAGGTTTTCAGAGATGGAGCAGTGATGCCACAGTGCAGGTCTGCCCATCACAGAGGGTGGCTGAAATAAAGTGGAGAAGGTGACTGAAAATGAGAAGGTCAAGAAATTGTGAAATTTACATATTGCATGGATAGGATGTCACCCAGAGTGATGTCAGGAAGTTCATGAAGAGGAAGACCATAGTAATATGCTAAAGTGTTTAATCAATATGAGGACATTTTTCATACAATCAGAGGCATTCTGAGTACAAGGGGAGGGTGGAATATGGTATGGCTTGAAAACTTAGATCTCGAAGGGAAGGAGGCTGTGACATGAGCATTGGTTTGAAACACCACTGGATGTGGAGGACTTGAGCTCTGTTTTTTCATTCTGAGATACCAAGGGTGTAGACAGCCATATTCTCCACTTTAGGAGACTTCTGGAGAAGCAGCGAGTGTCCTAAGGGGTGGCATGAGGCTTTAATTAAGACAAAAAGATGAAGTGAATTTAATAATAAGGCCAAGGACTGAGGGCTCCAGGAAGGCTAATGAAAGTTTTGAAAGTGGGAGATTGGTTAGATGTTGGGGTCAGAAGGCAGACACAGAACACTGGCGTAATGCATACGTCCAATTGGTTGCTCTAGAGAGGAAGCACTATAGGCCACTTGGTGTTCTTCAACCACACATGGCTACTTAACAACTGTTATGGAAGGTAAGGCCCACTGCAACCTGTAAAAATTAACAGTAGCACTGTTCAGACACACTGTATTGCCATGCATCCTTTTACAATGAGTTTACTTTACTGCAAAATAAAATTTTATTTTCCCAGTTTAAAAATAGCAAATACTGTAAAACCCACTTTGAACATTAAAATGGAATTTAATGTAAAATCTAAGCTGGTAATAGTTTCTAAAGTACCATATATGGGCATATGAGTTTATTTCAAAATTATCATGGCCAGTGAAATTAAGTGGACTCTGGCTTGAAAATATGGATTTCCAGAAAGTGAATCATAAAGTTGGAACTCAATTTCATAGTAATGAAAAGCCCCAGACCTCCTAGAAATCTATAAAACTACAACTAGGAAACTCAAAAGCAAATAAGTCTCTTAGGAAATGTGGCTATAGTGTTAAAAAAACAGAAAAGTAGTGAAGGCACTGAGAGAAAATTTTGAGGTAAAATAAACGTTTGAATGATTTATTGTGCTGCATAAGTCAGATTGGGAAAAAGGAAATTGTATTCTGTGATAAATACATAAATACATAAGTAACATATATAGTTTCCCTTGAACAACACAGGTTTGAACTTTGCTGGTCCACATATACATGGATCTTTTTTCTATGAATACTATAAATGTATTTTTTCTTCCTTATATTTTTCTTAATAGCATTTTTTCTCTAGTTTACTTTATTATAATATACAGTATATAACACACATGACATACAAAATATGTGTTAATCAACTGATTATGTTATCAGTAAGGCTTCTTGTCAACAGTAGGCTACTAATAGTTAGGTTTTTGTGGAGTCAAAAGTTATATGTAGATTTTTGGCTGTGTGTAGGGGATTGGCACCACTAACACCTATGGTGTTCAAGGGTCAACTGTGTATCTCAGTATATACATAAACACCTATATACATATATATAATATGCATATCCCATATGTGTAAAAACAATTATATATGTATATATGTATATATAGGTGTTATGCCATGTATGTATATTCATATATTACACGTGTATACACATATTACACACATATGTATATTACACATATATGTGTACTGCATTTATGTGTAATATATACATATACTATACACATAAAGCACACACGCACACCTATATACACACACGTGTTTTATATATGTATATAAAATTGCTATTAGAAAGACCAAACTTGGCACATGGCAGAGGTAGCCAAGAATCCTCTCAGAAATTAGGAAAAAGACAGTTCCTATTCTTACACAGAGGATTTATTTAAAAGCACTTTATGAACATTTCTTTAGTAACACTTCTCCACATTATAGAAATATCAAATAATTTACATTTTTAATGTGAAAGCTTTTTTTTTTCTTTATAATACTTTGGGGCTATATGAAAACTTTGTGCTCTTGAAAATAGTTTTCTTAGGGGATAAAAATTAAATCATATGAATCCTATATTGTATTTATGAATTTAACATGTACATATAAAAATATAAAGGTTATGCCCTGGCTGGTGTGGGTCAATGGATTGAGTGCTGGCCTGTGAACCAAAGGGTCACCAGTTTGATTCCCAGTCAGGGCACATGCCTTGTCCCCAGTTGGGGGCATTCAAGAGGCAACCACACATTGATGTTTCTCTCCCTCTCTTTCTCCCTCCCTTCCCTCCTCTCTAAAAAATAAATAAAATATTAAAAAATAAAAATATAAAAGGTTCTTCAGTCCTTCACACTTTTTGTATTCAGCACAAACAGAATCTTACCAAACACATTAGTACATGCTCTTTTTTTTCTCTCACCTCATTCTTACAACAGTTTTCAAGTGCCTATGCTGTGCCAAACACTGTTCCAGGAATGGCATGGGAACCTCATCTTGAATGCTGATAGTACAAGAAGGTAACCTAGGGTCTTTGTGAAAGACCTCTCTCCTGAGTTCCAGACCCACATACAATTGTCCTCATAGACTTACCCACTTGGAGATTCCCCAGGTTCCTCAAACTCACTCTGCCTAAAAGTGAGCTCAGAGCTCTTTCTGTGTAATAGATGGTCCCTTTCTACCGGTGAAGCCTGATTCTCAACTTGTGTTCCTCATTTACCTGTCAGAAAGCCTTTAAAAATGTAAACTTGACCATAATACTCCTGAAATTACCTACAGCTCCTCTGCCTACAGCAATATTTTACAAAAATTCTCTTTTACTTTCCCTAAACTCCTAAAATCTTTTTTTTTTCTAAAAAAAGAGCCAGCATAGAGGAAAGGGAGCATAAGCTAAAATGACCATGAGCACGACATGTTTTTGAAACCTATGGTTTCCCTTTATAAGTCATAAAACTTCTGCATATTAATGCACAATTTTTTGTCCCAAAAATTGTTTCACAAGTCTTAGCTTGTAATATTTTCTTACCCATTGGGTAGAATTTTCCCTTCTAGATCCTTGAGTACAATTTATTCACTGGGCAAATGGACACATATCTTCGGGCTTCATGTACCCCTGACACACATGGCCTACTTGGAGATGCACAGACCTAGAGGATAAAGCTCAGCCCTCCCTGTAGAAAATTCACGGGGTGGCATTATAGCAAATGCCTGGTAACCTGGGCTTTGGAATTTAATTGCTTATTTGAATCCCAATTCTGTTGTTAGCTGCATGATCTTGGGCAAGTTATTTAATCCTCTTGACTTAATAAAGTAGGTATTATAATAGTGTTTATTTTGGGATTGTTATCAGGTTTAGTAGAGCTCATCCTGGTGTCTGGTCCATAGTAACTGCACCATATATATTCATTTGTCTCTTGTCAGAGCTCCAACAAACAACGTGCCATTTATTGTGTATATGATGATATTTCATGTTGGTCTGCCTTTGGTCTAGAACATTCTACCGCCATAATATTGTATTACTATGAAAGGAATGGGGGCAGAAACATGTTCTGCTAACTTCTCTAAAAGGGAAAAAAAACCCAACAGTCCTTTATTTGTTGAAAACATGACAGATATAAAGTATTTACAATTGTTGTGAGGATAGTAAAAAAATAAATCATTCTTTTTTTGTATTTTTTAAATTTTAATTATTGTTCAAGTACAGTTTTGTGTCTTTTACCCCATCCCAGCCCACCCCCCCAGCCCTCCCCACCTCCCTCCCGTTTCCATCCTCACCCTTGTTATTGTCCATGTGTCCTTTATATTTGTTCCTGCAAACCGTTCACCCTTTTCCCCTGATTCCCTCCCCTCTCCTCTCTGGTCACTGTCAGCCTGTTCTCAATTTCAGTGTCTTTGGTTATATTTTGCTTGTTTGTTTGTTTTGTTGATTAGGTTCCTGTTAAAGGTGAGATCATAAATCATCTTTTTTAATATGATACTATAAATGTTACCTACTCTTTGTCAAAATAGAAATCAAACTGTGAGCATTTCCTCGTGGGAGATGTTGAACAAGTGTTGTGATTGAAGTATTTGAAAACAGAACTCAGGATGGCATATAAGTTTATAGACTGACACACTCTCTTTGTTCTTCTCTGCCTCCTCCAACCTTAGCTATTGAATTTCTGTTTTGCTCTTTCCTTTTCCTCTCTTTTCCATCTTTTTATTGTTGAATGCCTACCTTGATTTTTTTTTAAACAGCTCAACCTGCTTCCTGGAGCCCTCACTGACTTTATAAGATAACACTGCATTGAAATAAATCACCCATTAGGACCTGTCAACCTAAGAAAATTTCTGCTTAGCTAAATAATGTTGGCATTTCCAAACTGCCAACCTCTATGCTAATGCTTCTTTACAACTCCAATTAGGGAGACTGTATTCCAAATGCACACTAAATCTTAGGGTCCCATCTGGCTCAATCTCTATAAAGAATCACAAAGAAAGAAGCCTGGTCTGACAGACCAAAAATGATATATTCTAACTTTACTTTTCTCCCTAAACCAAACAACAAAGGGGATTCGTCTCAACTTCACAACAACTCTACTCAATTATTTTCTCCATTTTCTATTTTGTTATGCTCCATGTTATAAAGTCTTACATTCCAGAGTTGCATATATACTGGCCTCTAAAACGCCCTCTCCAGCTTTAGGTCCATGGGATGTTTCTTTTTATCTCACACATCATTCTTGCTCTTCAAGTAGTCTACTTCAGTCTCTTCGTCCCTTTACCCCTATGCTACCATGTCCTGTCTATACTTTCTTCCTATTGTTTCAATTTTGTATCTCAAAAGGTCAAGCAATCAAGTTAGCAAATACTCTCTCTTAGTTGTAAAGAAGACACATACAACTAGAGCAATTGTGAGTTGGAGGGGTATTAAAATCTGGCCCCTATCAACACATTCATTTATTTGCCCCTTCCCCAGACTGGGAGCATCTCAAATAAAAAATCATGAAAAAAATAAACTTGGTTTAACCTGTAACACAACCAAGACCATAAATAAGTTTTTAAGATGCCTGTTGAGACTGTAAGTTTCCTTATTCATAAATTGCTGTGATATTAATTGGCCAGAGTGATCTAAGACAATCTTCTCCATCTGTCTTGATACCTATGTCTATTGTATGTCTGATCATAGGTTATCATATGAAGACCCAAAAATCATTTTAGTTGATGACTTGCCTAAACTTTGTAAAAAGTTTGAATTATGAGCTCAACTTTAGCTTCTTTTGAATTCTAGGTTTGATCAAATTCAAAAAGTAGAAAAACCTTGTATGAAGAAAAGACATTATTACAGATATAGATGCAAAAGGACAAGGTCAATTCCTGATATATATATACTTCTCCCCAGGCTCTTCCTCTACCTGCAGTACTGCCTAGATAGACCTTGTCCCTTCCCTCCTTCTGTCATCTTTGTGACTACAGTTCCTTTATATTTGCTATTGGAGATCACTGAGAGGAAATAAGGGTGTGATGTTGTATAGTGAGATCATTACAGAAATATTTGATTATTTAATCAGGCCAAAGTTCCTCAACCTTCTTCAAGCTGAGGCATTATCTAGTGATTTAGTTTAATTTCACAAATATATATACACACACACATACACACAAAATATATATATACACACATATATATGTATATATATGTATATATACTTGATTCTCAAAAGATCAAGTTATATATATATGTGTGTGTATGTACACACACACACACACACACACACACATATTCAGTGCATAAATGGAATAGGAAAAAAAAGTGAGCTTCTGGAGGAGAGGAGCTCTATTTGATTTTTCTTTATATTTCCAACTGATAGTCTAGAGCTTGGCCCACAGCTGCTGCTCAATAAATGCTTACTGAGTGAAAGAGTAAATTAAACTTAATCTTACTCTCATGGAGAAAATAATATCATACTGAACAGAGTGGAACTGGTATATACAATAATAGAGGTGGAGTTACAGTGTGATGGGAGTGGAGAGGAGGGGGAGATTATTGGTTGGTATGAAAAATGTTGTTTAACTTCCCATATAATACCCAAGTTCAACAGCAGCACTCATAAAATGAAAAGCCATATAATATATTTATCTGCCAAAATTTTGATTGCAGGTTTCTGTTCACAGAGGAAAACTAAAATTAGAAAGAAACTGCATGGGTTTTGATATGAAGGAAGAATATAGTTTTTACAACATACTTACGGGAAAAACCAAACCCAAAGGACAGACACAACCTCCATTCTCCTAAGACACTGGGTGGAGGAAGTTTAACTAAATGAGGTTCTCATGTCAATTATAATGTAGTGGTGAGGAGTGGAACAGGGTTGAGTGAGATGACATATGAAAGGGAGAGAAATGATGAAACCTGACAACTCTTTTGTCCAGAAGAAATGCCTTTAGTTTTCACTTGAAGGCTTGCAAATTACCTTCACAGAAGGTATTTAATCCATATTTAATGCAGTGAAACAGACAAAAGTAGTTCTACTGTCTCAAAATCTGTCCCTCCCTTCCTCCATTTCTCTCTTTCTCTTTCTCCTTAAGCCCATTCCTTTGATAATTGATTTAGATTCTTTGGTGTATGAGACCTTACTTTGGTGCATCCATATATGGGAGAAACTTTAGACCTTAGAACAGGTCTCTGAGAGATGTGTGAACCATTCTAATCCATTCAGATGAATTAAAGCAGGTTTTCTTAGGTCTAGCTATCTAATTGCTTTATGTGTTGAAACATGTCCATACTTTTATTGTATTCACAGGGCCTATGCTGAATCACAGAGATAATACTATGAATTTTACTTCACTGTGCTGAACTTTTACATTCAGAGTGGCATCAACAGGGAGATTTACTTGGCTACTTTATAATAGACCTTTACAATTAATCATCCAAGATAAATAATTAACTTTAGGCTTAGAAAAACATTTTCTTAGATTACTGAGGAAAATATTTAATGAGACTTTTAATAATTCTTGAATGCATCATAAGCAGAGCATCAAGATTTCTCTCCAGGCTCAGGCTAAATATGTCAGCTCTGGGATGAGCTGGCTTCTTTGTTTTTGCTCTAGCCTTTGGATATTGAAATCTGGATTCAGAATTGATAGAAAGACGTTGCATCTCTTCTACCTACCATCTCTAAAACATGGTTCTCTAATTCTTGGCCAAAACTTTCATTTTCAAGTTCATTGTGAAATTGAATAAACTGTCTGAAATGTGGTGGAATGGGAAAGTGTATATTTTGGCTACATAGTCTGGTTAATAACCAAACACAACATATGTGGGCCAACAAGTTTCACAGAGTAGAATGCAGTTTAACATTTGTTTGACTCAGAACTGTTGCTATCTTTTGATGGTGACAACTCAGGCTTTTCTTTGTGGCCAGCCTTCACCAAACTACCATTCCTTGAACATAAATTGCACTCTTATTCTTCTTTCCTTTGAACCTGTTTGTTCTTTGTCCAGAGATATTTTTTCACTTCTTTCAGTTTAGAATTGACCTCCTCTGCAAAGTCCTTAATTCACTCACTAGGATCTCTCCTAATCCAACCAATTGCTCTTTTATACTCCCATAAGATTTTTGTAACTATATTTTATTGTGATAAAATACACATAAAAATTGCTGTATTAACCACATTTAAATGTACAATTGAGTGGCATTAAGCATACTCAAACTGCTGTGCAAACATCTCTACCATCCACCTCCAACACTTTTTTCATCTTCCTAAACTAGAACTTCATATTCACTAAACAACAACTCTCCATTCTTCTCTTTTCCTAGCCTTTGTCAACTGTCTACCTTTTTTATCTCTATAAACTTGCCTATTTTAGGTATAACATACAATATTTGTCCTTTTGTGATGGGCTAATTTCACTTAGCATAATGTCCTCAAGGTCCATCCATGCTGTAGCATGTGTCAGAATTTTCTTCCACTTTAAGGTATTTATGTATAGATCACATTTTTGTTTATTCATTGATTCCTCATGGTCATATTGATTGCACTTATGTTTTGGCTATTGTGAATGATGCTGCTAAGAATCCTGATATACAAATATCTGTTCAAGCCTCTGCTTTTAATTCTTTAGGATATGTACCCAGAAGTGGGATTTCTGGATCATATATAATTCTATTTTTAATTTTCTGAGGGATTGTCATACTGTTTTCTACAGTGGCTGCACCATTTTACACTCCCACTAGCAATGCGTAGGATTTCAGTTTCTCCATATCCTTACTAATACTTGTCATTTTCTGTTTTTTGATAATAGATGTTCTAATTTGTGTGAAGTAGTATCTTGTTAGTTTGGTTGATTTATATTTCTTCAATGGTTAGTGATATTGAGTGCCTTTTCCTGTGTTTATTGGCTATTTGTATATCTTCTTTGGAGAAATGTCTGTTCAAGTTCTTGGCCTGTATTTTAATTAGTTTGTGTGTTGAGTTGTTAAGACTTTTTATATATTCTGGATATTAGCCTCTTATTAGACACATGATCTGCAAATATCTTCTCCCATTATGTGGGCTGCATTTTCATTTTGTGGATAGTGTACTTTGATATACAAAAGTCTTTAATTTTGTTGCAGTCCAGTTTATCTATTTTTTTCTTTTGTAGCCCATTCTCTTGGTGCCATATTCAAGAAATCATTAACAAATCTAATGGCATGAAGCCTTTCCCCTATGTTTTCTTCTAAGAGTTTTATAACTTTAGCTCTTATATTCAGTTCTTTGTCCATTTACAGTTATTTTTGCATATGGTAGAAGGTAAGGATCCAGCTTCACTTTTTGGTATATGGATAATCAGTTTCCCTAGCACCATTTGTTAAAAATGTCCATAACATTTTGCACATGGATTTATGATTATGTACTTACCTATCTGGAGTGATTTGCTTATAAATTGGCTCTCATGCAAGAGTAGGGGGTGGGGTGGTGGTAAGTTAATGTTTTCTGATTTCTGTTGTGTAAATACTCTCACCATTGACAAATACAGGCTACTAACATAGCACTCAACATAGAGTTAGGAAGATACTACCTAAGGGGTAGAGACCTGGAATTATTTTACTTTGTATTTCTAGCACCAGGACTATATTAAATACTCAAATATCACTGTTAAGTTTCAATTTAACAAATATTTTTGAGTGCCTTCTATGTTCCTGGCAATTGTGCTAGGTACTGAGTACGTAATGGTAGAAAAAGCATACATGGTCCCTACCTTCATGTATCAATCAATCTAGTGAAAAGAGAAATAATACAGAAGGAAACCTAAAAATAACTAATAATTACCCATCGTAATAAGTAAGATGAAGGTAATAAATAGGGTACAGAATTGCTTAAATAGTGCTCTTCCAAAGGTGAAGGAATTGAAAAAAGAAAAAAAGCAGGCATTATGCTTCTGTACGTGGAGAGAAGGAACTTATTATACAAAGTGCCAGGGAAGAGCACTTTGGGCAGGGGAAACAACAGGAACAAAGGCCTTTCGGCAAATTATCTTTGAGAGGAGCTTAAAGGAAGTCTGAGTAGCAAGAATGGAGGGAAGAGGGGAGAGTGGCCCGTGGTGAGGCTGAAGATGTTGGTGAGGGCCAGATCATGCATGACCTTGAAGGCCACTGTTGGGTAGTATGATTTTATTCAAAGTATAATGAAACACTACTTTTGGGTTCTAGAAACCCAAGTAGAAGGTAGGTATAATTTGATTTTTAGAATGGTTTTTTATGGCTGTGCATATAGAGTGTGTTAGTTGAAAGCTATTGCCGAAGTGGGAGCACTGTGCAGAAGTTTTTGTAGTGCTGCCAGTGAGATTTGGGTACAAAAGGGGAGATAGAGAAATGGGCAGATTAAAGACTTTATTTTAATGATAAAACAGAGAGAACTTGATGATTTATTAGACATAAATTAGGTGGTTAAAGTGTCCTTTAGTCAATGACTTTGGAAAAAGAAAGTTGGAAAAAGAGCTCATTCTTTTTAAGAAGCAATGTGTTCAGCACTGAGCTAGGCCCTTTGAGTGATATAAAAGAGGTAGAGGATGCAGTTTTTATACATAAAAATTCACACTGTAGTGTCACCAAGACATGAAATCATAATAACCTGAATATATGTAGTCATAAATTAATGCTCTATTTGAGGTTGAGGGTATAACTGTAAAAAGAATTCTTAAAACAAAGATACTATTGGGTTGATTAGTGATTAATGTTTCATGGGAAAATGAAGTCTGAAGAAAATATAAGACTTAGATGGGCAGACAAGAAAAGCCAGAGACCCTCACAAGCATGGGCAACTAGAAACCATAGAATCTGTCTGGAGAGTTACATGTGAGGTGGGCAGGAAGACAGCTGGTCCAACTGCAAAGATGCTGGATAGAGATTAGTGGAGAGTTGATGGGAAATAGTATCCATATCATCAGAGCTTTTGGTGTTTAACAATTTACAAAGTGCTTTCCTTTTATTTATTTCATTCAAGGTCTCACCAAGAAATAGGTAAGTAAACAGGATTATTCCTTTATTTTATTTTATTTTATTTTATTTTATTTTATTTTATTTTATTTTATTTTATTTTTAAAAAGATTTTATTTATTTATTTTTAGAGAGGGAAGGATGGGAGAAAGAGAGAGAGAGAGAAACATCAATGTGCAGTTGCTGGGGGCTGTGGCCTGCAACCCAGGCATGTACCCTGACTGGGAATCAAACCTGCGACACTTTGGTTTGCAGCCCGTACTCAGTCCACTGAGCTACACCAGCCAGGGAATTATTCCTTTATTTTATAGATTGAAGATGAAGTATTTAAATGTTGACGTCTTATACCCAAGTTTATATGACCAGAGGTTGAATTAGAACCGAGACCCAAATCTTCTCGTTCTCTTAGCTCTTCTCTTTTCCCTACAGGACTTAGTGGCTCATCAGGATTAGTGGTTTGTGTATAATTATTATTTATTTTGGAGGAGAAATATGGACGATTTTTTAGAAAAGAAACTATAATGATTTCATTTAAAAGTGAAAGCCATGTGAAGGTTGGGTATAAGAAGGATTGATCACATTTACTTTTAGGGCCATGTGGAAATATCATCCTTCCCCTGCCCCCACCCCACCTAACACTATTTGAATACCTGAAAACTAGAGGCCAGTGTTTCTAAGTTAAGAAGACTTTAACATCTTATTCTGACCTGGTCCTTTAAGTTATTTATAAAACCACTACTAAGGAAACAAAGTAAACCTTGTCATGGAGATTTCCTTCTGAATTAACTGCATATTATCCTTTTAGTCAAGCAAAACAAGATCCCTGGCTGCTATGTTCAGCCTCACTAGACCTCACCAGACTGACTAAATGGCCAAAATATGATTTTCATATAATTTCCTGATTATCTCAATTCTCTTATTTTAACTACAAGGTAGTTTTCATGAAGATTCTGAAAGCATTTACAAATATGAGTTGTTTGAAGAAGGTGGTTATAACCAAATTTTAGAGGAGTGAAACTAAATATTATAGGTCTCCATTAGATTTGAATCTCTGTACTTTATGGAGTCTTAATGAATGGATATCCCATTTTTAAAAATTCTGAATTTCTTAATTGGGTATAATATTCTATAATAGAATAGCATTTTTATGTGAACTCATGTATGTGTGCTTATATATTGTGTGCCCATATATATGAGAATGATTCTTGCTTATTTTAAATTTAACAACATTAATTAAAGAATCAGTAGGAGCAAACCCTATAAACACAGACACAGAAAACTCTAAACCCAGCATAGAATGTAACAAGTATAGTAATCATGAGAGATAGGGAGCTTCGAAAAATTGAAGAGGTAAGAAAATCCCTGCAGTTGAAAGGGAATACTTTAGACATTCAAGCAACATCTAGAAGAATGGGTTAGATTTTGTCAGGTAAAGACAGAGGTAGGACATACTCCGTAGGGAACAGTGAAGACTAAGGCACACGTGTGAGAAAGGGATAAATGTATTCTGAGAACCAGAAACAATCAAAGGCTATACAGATTCCTCGAGTACAGGTTGGATGGTGGAAAGAAATGTTAGTAAAACATTTAGATCAGTTTTAAAAAAGTAAACAATTGGGTATGTGATATGAAACCATCAAAATATATAGAATATCTGAGTGACAAAAATCACAGTGACTTTGATATACAGATGAGAGTAGAACAGGGAAAGCCAGTTGCTATGGGATTGACTAAGAGAACTAAGAATTCAAGTTAGCAATAACAAGACCTAATCAAGAATAACAGAAGCTAGAAGCAAAGTGGGACAGGGTATTATAGGTATTTTTAGTGATGGTGATGCATAGTTGACTCATGGTCAGCTGTGGTTATTTCTGCCCTAAGTACATTTAGTCAGGCATTTTTACCTTTTATCAGTGCAGTGTGTTTTCTCCTTGAGTGTCCTTTTCTAATCTGGTTGCCATCCTAAATGATATAAAAGTTGTGAGAAGCAGAGGCAGAGCAACTGCAGTTTTTTCCTCTGCTCACTGGGCTAATTTTGCTATATTTGCTTCCTCCTTGACTTGTAGAATGTTCTGAAGATGGAAAAAGGGACAGTCTTAACCAGTAAAGGGCTATCCTTTAGTTAAGACTATATAAACAGAAAGGATTAATTTGTGTAGAAAGTAAAGCAAGAAATTCCAACAAACATAATGAGTTTGGAGAAAGTTTCAGCTATCACTTCCAAGACTCTACCTTCCCCTCTTTCCCAAATCTTGTGTCTCTAAACCTACTTCAAGACCCAGCACACCATTTTCCAGGATCTTCATGAGCTATTTAGACCAATACTCGGTGGCTCAGCTTTAAGCCAACAGTCTGCTCAGCCAGTACTGACCTGAGTTCAGCTTGGTAATCTGTTCCTACCTTGATCTTTGTTTTCAAGGCTCTAGTAACCTTTCTAGTATTCCCCTTTCCCTTGGCTTTAAACTCTACCTTATTCTTGTCTGTTCTCTAGAGTCTCTGACTTTTAAATGTAAATCCAGGATCCTGACACATCACTTGATGAGTAACTTACCTGCATAGCTGCTAGTATCATCCACCCCACTTTCCCTGTAACTCTTTTTTTTTTTTTTTTTGCCACCTGCTTAAGATGTCCTGCTATCATCTTTTTGGCCTGCTTCTCCTGTTGCTTGAATTGAGTGAAAATGCCATATTCTTCAAGCTGCCACATGAGAGCTTTCAGTTGTAACTCCTCAGTCACTGTGCCTACAGAAGAGTGGATTTTTCCCAAATCTGAGCCACTTAAAGGACTGATGTTATTGGCTTTCCCTGATGACTCCTGAGTTGAAACAGAGAAAAGAAAGTTTCAAGAAGTCAGGCCCATATGAGAAGCTATGGAGGTGAGGCAGTGCTGTGTGAGAGAAAGGAAACATGCAAATTTTGCCTACTGTCATTTGCTAATATTTCTTTTTCTTCTGTTCATTTTTCTTAACATAGAAAGTTCAATCTTCAGTCAATTCTTTAGATATGAAATGAATTACAGATAATTTTTGTGGTGTTTCTTTTACCTTATAAAAAGTAAACCATGGGTATATTTTTATAATAATATGATTTGGAGCTCTGATTTATGTATTTTCCTGACTTAGGACTGAAAAAAAGAGATTCTTTTACTAAAATGGTAAAAGGAGGCATGGGGAGGGATGGATGGCATTGTTTATGTGGATGTGATGTGATTATCATGAGTCTATGCATATTCAACTCAATTTTCCATGATCAGATAGGTATGTAAGAGTGTTTACATCATTTATGCTAGTTATGCAAATTGTTTGCACTATATATAGAGGTAATGACTCTGTATGTGGTATGTGTATATGTATCCACTAGTGTTATTTTTAAGAAAAGATATTTATTTGGAGCAGACTAGTCAAATACTAGTTGTTAACCTCCTTCTTTAAGAGGAGGAAAAAATCAGTCATTCCTAAGCATAGTGCTGAACCAGATAATCCCTCAGATACTCTTCCAGTTAGATATTTCGAATTTCTCTAAATGCTGTCTAGGTGAAGATATATGCAAATACCTGCCCTTTTTAGTTTTTCTGTTTGAGTAATAGAGCGACTCAACTGTGTTTCAACTGTGGGAATCAGAAAGCACTTTTATGTAGTTGAAAAATAAGATATTTCAGGGAGACCAGATACAATTGAAACTAAAAGATGCAAATCTAAAAAACACTACTCAGTGGGCTAGAAAATATTTATTTAGAATGATACTTCAGAGGGAAAAATTTCTTGATCTGTAATAGGCAAAGTTGTTAGTATTGACAGTAGTGATGATTGCTTTAACAAGAATGGTATTCCCCCCTTGGTTATTTTAACACATCTGAAATGTTTATCATTATTCTTAGAGATATATATTATATCATATTAACCACTATGTCAAAGACAATGCATAATACTTAGCATTTAAAGAATTCAACAAATGTTTGTTGAGCAGCTACTATAAGTTAGGTATGATGGTATACAGGAGATACAATGGTGGACAGGATAAGTTCTCTTCTCTCATGAATTTCCCTGCAATGACACTAGCTACTCAGGTACCTGTGGTCATTAATTATACTGGAGTAATATTAAAAGAGTTTAATTTACTAATTTAGTAAGCAAATGATTACTGATAGCTTACTATGCAGGCAGTATGCTGAGGACACAGCCTGGACAAAATGAACAGAATCCCTGCCTTTATGAAGTTGCTTATTAGTAGATACAGACAAATAAATAAACTCTTAAAATACATTGTCATGTTATGTGAAGAAGTACCTGTGGTATGAAGAAAATATAAGGGGCACCTAATTATGCCTTTAAGGAGTCAGCAAAGTTTTCCCAGAAGGATTGTGGAGAGCAGGATCAATACAATGACATTGGTCCAATCAAGATAACATAAAGTATATAAAACAAAGTGGAGTCACTCATGTCAACAAAAATGGTTGTCAATCAGCCATGACACTTTGCTTCAAGGGGAAACTATCTAAGTCAGAGCAGATACATTGGGCAAGGAGACACACTTAAGATACCCACACATGTGATCAGAATAGCCATGTCTGCAGGGTGGGACCATCTATAGATAGGCCTCTGAGCAAATTCCCCACTTGGCATTAGGGGTACCAAGACATTTATCAAGAAGGCCCAGAAGCGTGGAGCACACTGCTTTCAAGGTATAACTGAGGTAGGTTCCAGACCACTGCTGAGACAGCTGAGCTCCACACACACATCAGACTGCTGCTCCATGCTACACTGATCTCCCTTGGCATTGGCTGCCAGAGGCTCTGCCCTGCTGAACTGGGGACTTCGTCTGCTCTGCTGCCCACCTGGCTCCAGAGATCCTATTTTGCAGGATGCTGACAACTCCCTTGCCCACCATACTCTCCCCCAGACCTACAGACTGAGACTCTGGGACTTGGGTTCGTTATCCCCCATTGGTTACTATCTGTGTTTGTTATAATTCTCTCAGATTTTCAAAATGTGAATAGGATATTAATGTATGTTAATATTCTACTTTGGGAGAACCTACATTCAGTAAAAACTGAGTAAATAGCATAGTTACTGTGTGTAACTCTTGTCTATTCCTTGATGCCGGGCTGCTCAGCAGGCAGCTCGCTGAGCAGTTTCCTGGCTGACTTATAGGAAAGACTCTATCACGAACCTACTCTCAAGATGAGGATAAAGGTACAGGCTGAGATCCCCCCAGAACATAAAGGAATAAGCCACAGCTTTGGGTATAGAATAGCTTGTTTAAAGGCCTGAAAACCAGATAATTGAAAGAAATACTATATGAATAGCACAGAGAAATATTTGGGGAGGAGCCTAGGAGTGAACTGTGAGGAGAAGTCAGATTATTCAGGCCTTGCATGCTATTCTGAGGCATTGGGCTTGATCCTGCACGTAACAGGAAACAATTGAAGTGTTTGAAACACAGAAGAGACATGATTAGGAATAGGTCTGTGTGAAGAGTATGCTTACATTACCAGTCCATCTCTGAAGGCTTTGCAACCTCAAACTATGGTTTTTATATTATGTTTTAATTTGGCATGGGATCCAGGCTCAGATGTTTCAAGTTATCTGAAGTCAAATGTCAATTTAAAATTACTGTTTACAGAGTCAACTGCCCTTTTAGTTTGGATGTTTTTCTCTGCTGCTGTGCCCTAGTAAGCACCATAATCTTGGGTCTCTATTTAGATGGCCCATTTAGAATATATGTGAGTAGTTTCTTGTTATCCCACAAAAGGCAAATACTTGGAATGTTTGTTACTGTTGCAAAGTATATTTCAGAAATGCACAATTTCTGCCCCAAAATATTCTTTCATTTTTCCTGAATGAGAGCCTCATCTAAGTACTCACATGTCTTTAACACCTGCTAGCTTCCCTTTTACCAGAGAAGGTAGTTCCTTGATTCGGTTTGTGTGCAGGCAGCTGCTGTTATGGACAGGAGAGTGAGGAACTCAGCCCCTTGCAGGGAGCACAGGGAGCATTCCAGGACCAAAATCCTGAACTGGAAAAATTGGGAAGCTGCAAAATGAGGAAGCCTAATCATTAGCATTTAGTTTATTGCAAAGGAGTTAGAATCCCTTGTCTGTTCCCATTTGTATACAGGTCTTTGAATGAATGATGTGGGTCCCTTCAACATTGTTTTGTTATAATGTTGAGATATCTTAGGAATTTAACTCTTCTTTGTATCAATTAGCACGTGGTAAAATTGGTTTCATTAAATGTTGTTTCACTTAAAGTCACAGAACTTATCCATGATGTTAAATTAGGACTTACAGTATTGAGGATTGAGCCTTGCTTTGGATTTCTTGATGAACATGATTTACTGCAATGCCTCTGTGGTAACAGAGAGGTTCTGGTTTTCCTAAAATAGGAGATGAATTTCTATGTTCACATACAATAAAGTCTTGTCTTGAGTGCATTTGACAGATCACTGGGCATTTATTATGTGATTTTGGTGCTGAATGATGATTTTATCTTCAATGGTATTTTATATCTACCTTCACAAAAATCTTTTCATGTCTGAAAAATATATCATGGGCAAACCAAGATGGTACTAATGTGCACTTCCCTTGTTCCTTGTTTCAAGTCATTCTTCACAATGACCTGAAAATGCTTCTTCTGGGTACAGTATAGGGAGGTTCAGGCCTGATTCCAGGGCCTGGTTTTGGAGTTGTTAAACAAAAGCAAACACACAAATAAATAAATAAAAAACAATCAAACTCATGGTTTTAAAGAATAAATATAAGTTGTTCAAGGATTATATTGCTGATGTAGTGTAGACAATACATATAATCATTAAAAATCTGAATCTTGAATTATAGGTGATGAATGACTGCTTTGAGCCTAGTATAGTCATTAATATAACCATTGACAATGGTCTTTAATCCAGTATATTTGTGTGAAGAGCTCACAGTTTGAAAGGATTACAGGTGTTGCATACATAAACTCCCTGGAAAATAACTACTAAGGCCATAGCTGCATTATACAAATAAATGAGTGATCTGCTAAATAACAAGACCATTTGCAAAGGAAATTAATGCTTAAATGGTAACTATAGATTCTCTCCCCTAATAATATGAATGTTTCATTTTTATGTACACAGAATGATCTTTGATGTTGATAGAGAAGCATAGATTATCTGTGTTTCCTCAGTAGTTAAGATGTATTTAAATCTATATATACCCTATGTATGGCTCTACATCTATCTTTGTGGGTTATAAACAGTGGTGTACTGGTAAATATATATAACTTGCTCTCCAAAAAATAAAGAAAGAGAGAGAGAGAGAAGAAAGGAAGAAATGAAGGAAGGAGGAAGGATAGAAGGAAGAAAGGAAAGAAAGAAGGAAAGCAAGGAAAGGAAGAAAGGAGAAAGGAGAATAAAATAGAAGAACGAAAGAGAAAGAAAGAACCCTGATTTGTAGTATTTGCAAATTTCTGTGGCATAAATATCCTAACATGGCCTGTTTTAAGTGACTGATGAGATATTATTACATGTAGAGTTGGAAAAGAGATGCATACTATTGGTGCTTGCAATAGTACAATCTAGCTCTAGCACAACAGGTTTTGTACAATTAAATGTATTAGAGATAATATGAGATTCTCTCTCTCCTACAGACTTAAAAAGTAAATCAACATATATACTATATACAAGGACAAGACATGTTGCTAGTTATTATGGAGAATACAAAAAGATGTAAGATAATGCTTGCCTTTAAATAATTATAATCTGGTTTGGAATACTGAACATAAGTCCTTGACCTCATAAACCACACAAGCTAGAAATAATGGTATGAATAATAGTTTAGGAAAATACAGACAGATAAAAGATAACTAATAAAGAAATAACTGTGAAATTATATGGAAAGATGGAGGCATAGGTAGATATGCTGTGCCTCCTCACACAACCAAAAGAAGGACAATAACAAATTTAAAAACAAAGAACAAGCAGAACTGCCAGAAAATTGAACTGTATGGAAGTCTGACAACCAAGGAGTTAAAGAAACATTCATCCAGACCTGTAGGAGGGGTGGAGATGGGAAGCAGGGGCAGAGAAGACATGCAGCAAAGCAGTGGCTGGCAGACAGGGCAGTCCCACATTGGCATGAGGATAAACCGAAAGGAACAACTGGAGAGTGAGACAGACTGCGCAACCCAGGGTTCCAGCATGGGGAAATGAAACCTCAAAACCTCTGACTGAAAAAAACTGTGGAGGTTGTGGTGGTGGGAGAAACTCCCAGCCTCACAGGACAGTTTGTTGGAGAGACCCACAGGGTCCTAGATTGTACACAAAAACCACCCACCTGGGAATCAGCACCAGAAATGTTCAATTTTCTTGTAGGTAGAGGAGGAAGTGACTAAAAGCTGGCAGAGAGCTAGGTAAGCAGCACTGTTCCCTTTGGACCCTTCCCCACATACAGCACAACAACATAGGGATGTGGGTTGCCCCACCCTGGTGAATACTTAAAGCTCTGCCTCTTACTACATAACAGGCACATTGAGACAAAAAAAAATGGCACAAATGAAAGAACAGATCAAAGATCCAGAAAAAGTACAACTAAGTGATGAAGAGATAGCCAACCTATCAGATGCACAGTTCAAAACACTGGTAATGAGGATGCTTACAGGATTGGTTGAATATCATCACAAAATAGGGGAAAAAGTGAAGGCTATGAAAAGTGAAATGAAGGAAAACATATAGGGAACCAACAGTGAATGGAAGGAAATTGGGACTAAATCAACAGTTTGGACCAGAAGGGAGAAATAAACATCCAACCAGAATATAATGAAGAAACAAGAATTCAAAAAAATGAGAAGAGGCTTAGGAACCTCCAGGACAACTTGAAACATTCCAACATCTGAATCACAGGGGTGCCAGAAGGAGAAGAGGAAGAGCAAGAAATTGAAAACTTATTTGAAAAAATAATGAAAGAGAACTTCCCCAATATGGCAAAGGAAATAGACTTCCAGGAAGTCCAGGAAGCTCAGAGAGTCCCAAAGAAGTTGGACCCAAGGAAGCACACACTAAGGCACATTATCATTACATTACCCAAGATTAAAGATAAGGAGAGAACCTTAAAAGCAGTAAGAGAAAAAGAGAGAGTTACCTACAAAGGAGTTCCCATAAAACAATCAGCTAATTTCTCCAAAAAACCTTGCAGGCAGGAAGGGGCTGGAAAAATGTATTCCAAGTCATGAAAGGCAAGGACCTCCATCCAAGATTACTCTATTCAGCAAAGCTATAATTTAGAATGGAAGGGCAGATAAACTACTTCCCAGATAAGGTCAAGTTAAAGGAATTCATCATCGCCAAGCCCTTATTATATGAAATGTTAAAGGGATTTATCTAAGAAATAAAAGAACAAAAACTATGAACATAAAATGACAACAAACTCATAACTATCAACAATTGAACCTAAAAATAGAAACAAAAACAAACTAAGCAAACAACTAGAACAGAAACAGAACCAGAGAAATGGAGATCACATGGAGGGTTATCAGTGGGGAGTGGGAGGGGGACAGAGAAGAAAAGGTACAGGGAATAAGCAGCATAAATGGTAGGTACAAAATAGAGAGGGGGAGGAGGTTAAGACTAGTATGGGAAATGGAGAAGCCAAAGAACTTATATATATGACCCATAGACATGAACTAAGGTGGGGTGTGGTCAGGAGGGGGTTGATGGGCAGAGGGGAATAAAGGTGGAGGGAATGGGACAACTGTAATAGCATAACCAATAAAATATATTTTTAAAGAGACAAAGAAATCTATCAAATGATATGTGTAGTCAATAATTACCTGATGAGAAAAGTGTTTAGAAAAATAGAAGACTTTTTGAGAAAAAATTTTAGGAGGTGTTATATGGAAGAGACTTGATATCTGAGTGACATTTGGGCATGTGGCATCCTCTGAGGTGGCACACAGATGAGGCAGAACACATCTTAGTTTACAATAGTAAACATAGTCAGAACAGAGCATTTGTATAGGTGTAGTTTACGAATAGTGACTGGTAGTTACTAGACAGTTACTCTGTGCCAGGCAGTGTGCCAGCTTTTTATAGGTTAGCTGATTTGATTTTGACAGCAATACTTGGAGTCATGTTACTTAAAGTATTAAATGAGACAATATACATTTCATAAGAAAACTAAGTCTCAGAGACATTAAACAAGTGACTTTGGTCCTTCAATCAGTAGACAAAGCTGAGGCTGAAATTGAGGCTTCTTGGATCCCAAAGCCCATGACCTTAAGCATAGTGCTAAATTGGGAAGTGAATCTATACATGTTATTCTTACAATAAAGTTGTAAAACAAATATGTACATGTTATTCTTACAATAAAGTTATAAAAATTTTGAATATGAAGAATAAAAAATTAAGATGTTGTCTTGCAGGGTAATTTTAATAGTAAACCTTGCTGATACTTAATCAGAATACACACACACACACAGACACACACACACAGATATAGATAAGGCTTCAATACAGGGAGCTGGACTTTTTTCAAAATACCTCTTCAGTTGTGTTTATAATAAAGTTAATAGAACAGGCTAAAAAGGTATCAATAAATCACATTTTCCTTTCCTCTACATGATGCATATTGACAAAAATTGAGCATTTATTCCTAATTGTGTTGATAAGTTCTTTGCCATTGTAAGGAGAGCTTTTCACAGCTTTGTGACAACTTTCTTTTTGTCCCTTATAGTCAGGAAGCTTTTGAGGCATAGTCTAGAAAAGAAGGAAAATACATTCTTGGAATAAACAAAAATATGCTTGCCTTGGCTCATTTTTCCTGGATGGTAAAGAAGAGAAGCTAGTTAATTTTGGGCAGGGAGGCTATTCTAGAAATGAAAAAGTCACTTATTTGTTTAAGTATAGAAAGTATACAGTTTAAAGATTACTATTTAATATTCAAATTATGAAACATATTACCAAATATGTTTCATAACCTCTTACAAGATACTTATAATGACTATGAATACCTTTAAAATGCAGAGGACAAAAGTTTTTTCTTTTTCTATGAAATATAATGAAAAAGAAACTGCTTTGTAACTTATGAATAATAAAATTGGGTAGTATATATGTGGGGATTTTTAATTTAAAAATAAGTCCTCTAAGATTTTAATTTCACTCTTATTAGTTATTAAGATAGTTTTTATTCCACTAGACACTTCTTTCCTTTTCTCTGTAAAGCATGTATGATGAAAAGAACTTGTAGTGTGTAATGAGTGCATAGGCCAAATACTGCAAAAGTGTGAGATAATACCTTCCTGGCTGGATTAAATATAATAACCATAAATTGGAAGAACTATTAAAAAAAGAAAATCACTTCTGGCTACTATAAAGACTTTAATTGTGAAGATATATCCTTTGGGTCAGTGGTTTTAAAGTATTCTTACCTATACCATAGATCCATTTGAGATTTTGATGGAAGATAGGTACATGATTTTTCATAGAATCTTAAGGGATATGCTAATGTCTGAAGTCCATCTATGTATATTGACAAAGATCCATCTATGGATCTTCTAAAGTCCAAACAGAATATGTTTACATAAAATACATATTATATAATTGATATCTAATATTTTGAAACCTAATATTTACCTACATTTAATGTCTTATTCATAGTAATATACTTCAACCAGACTTCACATTAGTACTTCAGATAAATTTTTCCCTTTCTTCCAACCTAGGTTCTTAAAACATTTTATTAAGAATGTTTAAATATTTTCTTTATAAAGAAACAAAGTGTTTTTAAAAACATGATTTCTTCACTACTATTATCCCATAATTCATATTGACTGATTCTAGGATTATTTGAAGCTTAAGTCTAAACTGTATAAAAGTTTATACCAGTTTCTAGTTTATAGGAAAAGAACTATTTTATTTTAATGTTTCCAGTCATCCAAATTTATGCTGTATCCAGTCAGCTTTGTACTGGACCCTGAGAGAACTGTGGAGCTGACATTTTACAGAGTGGAGGACAGAAGGGGAGAAAGAAAACCTTTACAGTGGTATCCAGGCATTAAGATTTTAAAAGCACAACAATTAAAAGATTTTCTCAAAATTGGTGTCTTAGTCATAAAAGCCAACAGCTACAAACTCTGGGGCTTAAACCAAGCAAACAAAACTTTGTTTTGACCATATCTGAGGGCAGATTAGCTTTGGTAAAACAGCGTTACAACTGCAACTCCATTTGCATTTATGTTTATTTATGTACTTTCTAGTGACTAGAACAAGAGTGCCTGTGATATGTGCAACCCAATTTCTACTGTATACACCATCCCAGGGTCCTGACATGGGCTCATCCTGTGTTCTGCCACCTAGTGTATGAACTTCTCCATTCAATAATCTGTAGAAATAGGTAATAGGGGTGTATGTGTGTGTGCATGTAACTGATTCACAGGCATGTGAACCAGGACAAGGAGACTACCTACAAGGGTGTCATTCCCTCTTGCTCTCCCAATTCAAGCTTTTCTATAAGATCTTTCCCTTTTCCTTCTTCCCATAGACACACAGCATACCAGTGGAGTACCCATAGTCACAGTGAATCATTTAAGGAAGCAGATGGCAGTGCCTAGTCTGCCCTTTCTTGGATGAGCCTCCCCTATGTCTATCTCCCTAGCTTTTTTCTCTCTTGGTGTCACAACACATCACTGCTCCCAGTGGTAACAGATAATAGATTACAGTCCAACTGGTTTACCACTTCCTTCATGCTCAAGACAACGAGGTCTGGAAAAGAAAAGACGGTTACTTGGGCAATAAGGTGGTTAGGCATTGCTAACAATCTTTACTTTTTATGCTAGTGACTGTACTGGTGAGTTTATGAAAGGGAGTGAGTAACTATTGGTCTTCCCAGCATTTTAGCACAGCTGTTCTCTGCTTTGATACCCAAGAGAGAATATTTGAGACTGCTAGTAACTGTCCAATTTTAAAGTTATGCACTTTCAGTTGTACATAATTTATGTATGTTTACTCATACTCAAATGTCGAATTGGCTCTCACTGTACTTATTTCTTTTTCTTTTATATGGCCTTCTGAAATATGTGTGCTCCATATCCATGTTTTAAAAGGAACAGCAATATCACTTTGTCTTGAGACTGACTTTACTGTTTGCTGATTGTATAGAGGATGATTTAGTTGGTAGAGAAATCCACACAAAGAAAAAGCTTTCTGCAAGAAGATACAATATGCCAATCCTACTTTTGCTATTAACCTGTTGGATAGCCTTGGGCAAGCTTCTTAGCCATTCTGCTTTTCTTTTCTTTTCTACAAAAAAATATTATAAAGACCTGCCAACCTGCGTGTGAAAGGAATGTCACAAATGATCCTAAAACACTCTGTAGGATATTAAAAAGAGTAACTTTGAGCATTGATGATGCTTCTTGTTCCAGGAAATCCTTATGGTAAATTACCAGACAACCTTAACAGTTCACTGAATCATTCAAAGAGTTTCTGGGAAAAATGAGATGATGGCTGAGTAATTAGGATAAAGTAGAAATGACACAAGTGTAGGCAGTTAAATTAATCTCACAAAAGGGTTAAGAAAAAAAAATTCCCAAACTTTTTAGAAACCCAGTATAAACAAAAGGCATATTTTTAATATGTATTTACAGACAATTACACCTAATATATTCAAATCTCATTGCTCATAGGAATGTATGCTTGCCAATGGGAAGATAATGGTTTAAATATATGATCTAATACAATAAATATATGGTATGAAGTCATAAAGCATACACTGGAATTTGTTGTTATACTCTTTTAAAATTATACCTCAAGTGTTTTAACACTTAGCAATATCATGTTGTTATTGCCAAAGTTTTCAAAGTGGTATTTCCTCCACATTCATGTATCTACTCAGTAAGGGAAGCTGGGGCGGGGGGGATGTTTGAATTTACAAAGTAGGATTCTGTCAGATTAAGGCAGCCATTAATTAATTCTAATCATCTCAGCTCTTCTGGAAAGGGTGTTGCTTCTGGGTATCTCGAGTTGAAATTTGGGAGCTCCTTAACTATAGCTTTAGAGTTGATTTCTAAGGTAACTAGAATATAAAACACAGTTTTAGAAATCAGAATTAACACCTCAAATTGTGCCTGGAAGTCAAATTGAAGGCCTCCATACTTCTGAGTGTTGAGCCCAGCTGATGTCACCCTGTTTCCAGTTTCCTGGACAGATGCAGCTTCAGCGTTCTCACAAGTTAGAGTTTCCTTCTGGGAGTCTAGTGTGGTTATTGAGAGTAGCCATATGTAGGGCACCCAGTTGTAGTCCAACTGAGAGATTAGACTACCAGATGTCAGTGGTCATTGCGAAGCCAGTTTATTTTCTCTAACCAGGCCAGGCTACTACTCTAACCAGACCAGACTAGGGTTCCATCATTATGTTTCTGGCCTCTGTCTAAAATGGGGGAAAATTCACATACCTGATGGTACACTCAAGTTTTCATTAAATCAACCTTAACCTGAATTAGCTTTACTGGCTTTGATAAGGTCAATGACTGGGTTTTAGGGTCAAAGTCAGAGCAGCAAGGTAAGGATGACAGAGAAAGGAGTTGCTTATTTGGGAATTCCTAGGGTTTTAATAGTAACACCTTTGAAAGGAAGAAAAATGGCCACTAACAAAGTGGCAGGTGGATAAAAGAAGAAGTCATGGATGGATCTTGAGACTACCATACTAAATGAAATAAGTCAAACAGAAAAAGTCAGGAACCATATGGTTTTACTAATATGTGGGATATAAAACTGGATGCAACAAATGAACAAACAAGAAAAACAAAGAAACAAAAACTCATAAACACAGACAACAGTATGGTGGATAGTAGAGGGAAGGAGGGGTGAGGGGGTAGTAAAATGTAAAGGTGGTCATATATGATGACGAAAGAAGGTTTGACCTTGGGCGGTGGGTACCCAATACAATATACAGATGAAGTATTGTAGAATTGTACACTTGAAAACTATATAATTTTATTAACTAATGTCATCCAAATAAATTTAATGAACAAATAGACATGAATAAAATAAGGGAAATAAACAAATAGGATAACATAACTCAGAATGTAAAACATTTTAGTGATTCCTGGTTTAGTTAGAATAAATTTAGGTAGAATTTAGTTGGAATAAATTCTAAAACAAACCAAAAAGAACTGTAGGGTAAAAATAGTGTGAATATTGAGTGGCCTTTTACTTGGATAATTAGACACTGTATGTAAATGCATGAACATAATAATTCAAGTGGCAAAAAGGGTTAACAATATCGCCCATTCATCTTCATCTCTTACAAGAGAAAGTAGTAAGGTAACACAGATGAAAGAGGTGTCAAGAAAACCAGTTTGGTGGGGCCATATTAATATTTAAGAGTTGATTTATACCATATCCTGCTTTAAGTTTAGTCTGCAGTAACTTGGAAAACTTTCAAAATGACCAAGTGATATAAAATAAATACTTAGCTGCATTCTCTTGGTCACATATTTCAAATTAAATAATAGAATAACCTAAAAAGTTTACCCCTTCTTGATGAATTTCTCCTGAATTCCAAATTTAAAGAAATCATCATTGTCTAAGTTTTGTAGGGTTGCTGTCATTTGCCAAACATAATCAGTGACTTCATTAGCCAAACCAGAAATATGTAGTATTAGCCATGTTCTTAAGATTTAAAAGGTGAAAGGAGACAAGGAACTTACTGTAAAGCTGTTTTCATTTTCCTATGAAGTAAGAGCCAAAAAAGCACTTTTCTAGGAGGAAAATAAAAAACTTTGAAATAACTTTTTGGCAGTATTTAGTCTTTTC
Organism: Phyllostomus hastatus; assembly: GCF_019186645.2. NCBI lineage: Eukaryota > Metazoa > Chordata > Mammalia > Chiroptera > Phyllostomidae > Phyllostomus > Phyllostomus hastatus. The sequence continues at coordinate 36,109,428 of NW_025333872.1, read as the reverse complement.
CTGAATTCCTTTATTAGAGAAACTGTAACATGGAACCTCCTGCATACTGTTGGGGTATTCTTCAGGTATGTGCACTCATTCTTCACGCTCACAGTTTTACTCAATGACCAGTTCTTTCGGGACTGCCAGACAGGCAGAGGTCTAATCCTAAAGAAAGTTGTGTTCACAATATTGCTGAGATAATAAATCCTCATAAGATGAAGTCATTTGTATGCTTCCTAGGACATTCATTTTTCATAATCCTTACCAGTGACTCATTGTTTTTAGTAATAAACATTATTTAGATTTCTGTGTCCCCACCTGTTAAATAGGGACAATAATATCTCAGTCACATGGAAAATAATGAGATGAAACTATTATCAGTTTCATCTCATTGAAACTAGTGGACTTCGGCTTTGCTAGTAAGTACAATCCACACATCTGTGGTTTTTGTTTTAATAGTACAGTGTTCTATTAAAGTAATGAACAAGTAACTATCTCTGAAATGTTCTCAGCTTTCCTGTTGTTACATGCATAGTATATAATTTACTTCAGTTGGATGAAAACTGTGAGTAGTATTTTAATATATGAGGACTGTACAGGAAAGGTCCAGCCATTGTTAATATAATGAGAATGGTTTGCACAACATCGATGTAATCTGGCAGCAAAGGAGAGTGAGCTGGAATGTATGTACATGAACAATGACGACTTCACTGTATTAGTCAGTGGGGGTGTATTAGCCATTGAGTTAGCATGTGTACTGTGTGGTCATCACATTCAAAATAACTAAGCGACTAGAGCAATGAACCTGCATGACATTTTGTGTTAAACTTGAACATCCCTTCACAGAAAATATTCAGATGATTCTGAAGGCCACAGCTATGGACAACTGGTGATTGGCAGCTTCATCACGACAATGCACCTGCTCATGTACCACATCTTGTGCAGAGTTTTTTGATGAACTATCAAATCACCCAGTGACTCAGCTCCCCTACAGTCCAGATTTGGTGCCCTGTGACTTCCGGCTTCTTCCAAAACTAAAGTTACCTTTGAAAGGGAAGTGATTTCAGATAATTGATGAGATTCAGGAAAATGCTATGGGGCAGCTGATGATTGGGAGAGCTGTGTGAGGTCCCAAGGTGCCTACTTTGAAGGGGACTGAGGCATCATTGTCCTATATACAATGTTTCTTCTATCTTGTATCTTCTTCAATAATTGTTTCTATTTTTCATATTACATGGCTAGATGCCTTCTGGACAACCCTTGTATGTCATAAAATTCATTTCTTATGTCATGTTAGAAAATGGCTTCTTTTTGTTTTTGTGATTCTGCTATTTCCTGGTGAATAATAGATATTTAAGTAATCCTCATATTAAGACTGCATTATTTAAATAGAAACTTCCACTCTGGCACTCTGACATTTATATCTGACATTACTCTGACATTTATACTTTTTACTCTGATGTCTTCTTCCTCTATAGAAATTCTCTTTCAATACATTTTATAATTTATCTATTGGTTACATTAATTGTTTTTTGTATCTTTCTTCACTGGAGTAAAATCTCTTAGAGTTCATAGATTCCAATTTTGTTCAATGATATATCCCTAGTACCTAGAACATCTCTTGACACAAGAGTTTTCATTAAATGATTCCATTGAAAAATGAAGTTTCTGTTTAGATTCCAGCTTCCACTTAATTTCCACAGCTTAGAGTTAAAATTTGACTCAAGCCTTTGAACTAATCTGTCCCATAATCCATCCACCAACCTGTACTTCCTTTTAACCTGCCTTCTTTCTACCCCTCTGCTCTCAGCTTCTAGTCTACATAGGCTTTGTTGTTCTCATTGCCACCCAAAACTTGGCTTTGACACTCTCTTCTAGCTATTAGTTTAGATCCCCTGACTTAATGCCACCATAACATGGTGAATCATTTTTCTGAAGAAGAATTATGAGGGTACAACAGTAAGGAGAAAATAGCTGCCAATGTTTCATATGAAGAACATATGTGTGAATGTTGGAACTGATAGTTCCCAGGACAGTGTGTTACAAAGGCCCGTCTGGCGTCTAATCATATTTCAACAAGACTAGCACGCACAACAATACATGTCATGTGGCCTTTTAAACTTTCAATTCATTTCAGATGTGGCTTAAAGTAATGTGTCATCCAGAGTTCATTTGCCTGTTGGATGATTCATTTATTGATTGCCCAAGCAAACAGATGGTGGGTAGGGGAGAAGACAGGGAAAAAAGGAAGGAGAGAAAGATGTAAGAGAGAAAATAATTTGGACACTATCATGTCTGTGTTATGATTACCTCAAAAACTGGAAATGAGCATTTTGGTTCCCTATGTAAAAATGCAAACTAGTAATACTACATATAAACTTGAGGTAAGTTGTATGATTTAAACAAAGTTTCTGTGGTTTTGTATTTTATGTGGTTGTTTTCTTTTAAGTAGAGGTGATATTTATAAGTGAGAGAAGTTAGAACACGAGTAAAACAATGTAGCTGATGACTTCTCAGTTGAAAATATTGAAAACTGGGGGTGAAAAAGGATCACATTAGGAATGATTCTTTACTTTGTATTCATAAGAGTCAGGCTATAAAATTTATTGCATGTTGTATAGAATGTAGTATGTGCATGTTGTCATTGCACGTCTTTGTGATTCATTCAACAAACATGACTGAGTGTTCTCCAAGTATAAGGTATTGTGCCTCTTGCTGGAGCAGGAGCAGCAGGAGAGTGGTGACAGAAAAACGAGAGCTACCATTCCCACGAGAGTATGAAGTGCCTGTTTCTTTCAAAGTTACCTTTAAGCCTCACAAAAGGTAGCCTCTTCAACCTAGATATGCAAGCCTCTGTTCAAGCCTCTTCAACATCGGTATTATAATGTTCACTTTTCAAGTAAAGTTAAGTAATAGTCAAAGTCACACCACCTGCATGACAGAGGCAATATTCAAACCAGTGTAGAGCCAATTTCTCATTTGCCCACTTCACATTCTCATTCTCCCCACCTTTCTCTCTCACGAACATACATACTCTCACAACCTGAGGATATGAAGGAGAATATGAAACATAAATATCGAAAGAGAGACAATTAGTCTCATTTATCTGATGACCTTGACTACCTAGATTCTGAGGGCTCCCTTGGATACCTGGACAGTTGTCAACACTGTGCATTATAGTCGACATCCATATATTGACAGCTATCCACATATACCTTGTTCATATGCAAAGTACTTGGAATATGCACACCTAGTCCTATCTTCAAGGAGCTCTTAGTTTTGTGTAAGAAATCGATATGTCAAACAGATGCTGCTGTAGTGGACAATTATCCAGTTCATTTGAAAGTATGCCAGGTAGAAAGCAAACTGCCACTTACAACAGAATAAAGAATATGTACCAATTATTGACTAAATGCTATAAACCTGTAGTGAAAGAAAAGTGGGGCTTAAGTCGTACAATGAGGCTTACTTGAAGACAAATATATTCCATTCTCTTTCCCTGTTGTCCCCTTTCTAAACATTCCTTTTTGGTTTTATCTCTCTCATAATGTTTATATTTCATATCCCTTGGGGAAAATATTTTTTTCAGAGCTTATAGGTGGCAGTTGAATTAATAGGATATAGAAAATAATTATTTAAAACTTCAAAGAGTTCTGCCCTGGCCACGAGCTCAATTGGTTGGAGCATCGACCCATACATCAAAAAGGCTGTGGGTTTCATCCCTGGTCAGGGTATGTATGGGAGGCAACTGATGTTTCAATCTCTCTCTCTCTAAAATCAATAAAAGTGTCTTTGGGTGAGGATTTAAATAAATAGAAAACAAAATTGCACAATTCCTAGATCCTTGGAAAGAAGTCATTGCATGGATTCACAAATCATGGATGGTGGCTGTAACTACAGTCAGTTGGCTCAGTACAGCAAACTATTGGCCTGCATGTTTCAAGATCTAGTTGGGGGAATTTGAATATTTTGTCAAATACTGGGAAGAGTCATATATCATTTAAAATGATATAAATTTAAGCTACCCTCTGATTTGAGATGTTAAAATGTGAAAAAATGTGTGCCTTAGAAGTGATAAAACAGGGTGCATATTAGTTGAGGTTCTCCAGAGAAACAGAACAAATGGGATGTCTCTTTATCTCCCCCAACACTTTCTATTTATTTTAAGAGGCTTACAATAGTAGGCTCCCAAGCTGCTGGAAACTCAGAGAAGAGCTGCTGTTTGAGTCTCAAGATGGTCAGCTGGTAGACTTCCCTCTCCTTCCAGGGAGGTCAGTTCTTTTCTATTAAGGCCTTCAGTTGATTGGATAAAGCCCACCCTCAATATGGAGGGTAATCTGCTTTAATCAAAGTCTACTTATTTAAGTGTAAATCTGATCTAAATAATACCTTCACAGAAACATACAAATATATGTGTATTGTAACCTAACCAAGTGACATATGAAATTAACTATCACAGAGTGACTTTAGGAAATATAGGAAGATTCTGTTAATTATCAGAAATGTTGGTACTAGAAATCACCCCAACACACAGAGGCTAGACACAGACCAGAGTAGCTCTTTCCTCTGCCTCATGAGCTCCTGTGGAGGTTGGGGTTCATCCTCTCTGATCTCTTCTAGCCCCTCCGTCAGAGAAAAACACCCAAGGTACAAACAAACTTACCCCTTAGAGCATGACTCTTGTTTACTATTAAGGGTGAAATTTCTGTCCTTTTCTCAACCTTGTTAAAGTTTACTGTTTTCCCAGCTTGGCAGAGGCCAGAATTCCAGGGGTGGGGTCTCCAGCAGATGTGGAAAAAATGAGATGTGCTTCAAACATACAAAATAGAGTATTTTTGTAAGTTTTAGTTTAGTTCTTTTTAGATGGAACTTGTGTAAGTGGACAGATGAAGGATGAAGGAGGCGGGAGAGAAAGAGAGAAATTATGGTGGAAGAGCAGCTTGGCCTCAAGGCTATCTCCACCTGCCCCACATTCCACCCCTGCCCCATGACCTCCCTCTCCCACCACCAAGCTCCTCTCCAAATTTCCCTGCACGTCTTACTGTTACCCTCTCTATAATGCTCTCAAGGTCTTTCTTTGCAGGCAATAAGTCCCTGTTAAATATTAGCTATGTTCAATACCTTCCCTCCACTTGATTGCACAATCCTTGAACCACTGACTCATCCTTGCTTTGTCATAAGTATTTACATTTTGGTTAAAATCATGGACTTTGGAGTCATGGAATCTTTGCTTCACCACTTGTGTGACTTCAGCCTCAGATGGAGGGGTAATGATCATTTCGTAAGGCACATAAATGTTAAATCATTACGTCGTACACAAAAACTAATAAAATATTGTATGTCAGCTGCACTTTAATAAACACTCATTAATTAAAAAACATAAAAGGCATTATTAGAAATGAATAACATAGTAAAAAAGTTCTAAGAAATGAGGTAAGAAGTAAAGATCTGATCATCTGATTATCCTAAATAAACATTCTCAAATTTACATACATACTCATATGTCTATCTTAAGTAGCCTTTTAAGTCCAATGAAATCCATGACAAAAGTCATGATAGCTGTCTGACAGTGTGAGTCAGAATTTCATCTCACCCTCATTAAGGGTGTTTGAGAATGTAGCGCCCATGCCTAGTCACAGATCCTCAAGATACATCATAGCATATCCCACCTTCTACTCTACTGCCCCAGGCCCCTTAAACAAAGGCCATGGCTAGTAAAGCTGTATGAAATTGCCTCTCCATGACCTCACCACAAGCTGCTTTTTCTGGATATGATGCTTCCATTAGCTGGCATCAACATCTCTGTGGGTGCTAACACATGTGCAGGCACTGAAACTGCTCCTAGGTAGGCCCATGCCTCTCTCCTCTTCCAGGAACATTGCTTCCACCTGCACATTTCCTCCAGCTACTGCAGCCTGTGTGCTGATTCACTGAGGTGCTGAAGTTATGCCGGTACCCAAAATGTATCATAATCCCTGCAAAACTGGAGTGGCCCCCTCCCTCTCCCAGGCCACCACTTTCATGTCCCATGCTGGCATATATGCACCCCTAGAACATTTGCTTAGCTTCTAGTGCCCTACAGAGTTCTTTATGAAGAGAGCCCTTCCAGTTTTTCTTTGAATACCCCTGCTTCCTAGAACTCAGCTGTTTTGTGTGTGAAGTCAGACCTGCGATATGGATGTCGTGCAGCACCCAGAATACCATGACCCTCCAACACCTAAGGTTTAGTTAGTGGGTCAAGCTCATTTGCCTATTCTCTTTCCTCCCAGAGTGAGTATTTTTTTTAGTGGGCTAGTCCTAGGTTTAATTAGAGCTCTTGTGGGCCTGTCTGACTGGATCTGCAAAGGTAAGGGCACAATTATATAACACAGTCTCCAGAAGAAATCAGATTTAAATTCTGTTTTGACTGGAAACTCACTTAAAATATGTTCTCCTTTTCCATCTTTTAAAGAGGAGCTGTCCAGTCTTCTTTGGATAGACTCCCTTGGTTTGGGAAAAATCATTTGAATGCCTCTTTTAGTTACATAGAGGTATAAAGCAAACACTCTTCTGGAAGAGAATATAATGGGACTTGATGATTAAGCCAGAGCCTGGCTCTGGTTCTGTAGGTGGATGGAGTCCTCATGACCCTCCATGGTACCCAGTGCTCTATAATCTTGGAGGCCACGTGGCACACATTCTGAAAAAGTGCCTGCTACATAGAGGCTTATGGGATGGAGACACTTCAGACCTCAGTTCTTTCATTTGTGATTCAAAGTTTTAAAAACACATTCAAGGAAACCTTAGTTTCCTAACTAGGGTGTCCTAACTAGATTAACTAACAGTAACCTTAGTGGAGGTGAGAGCAAAAACAAACAAATAACCCACTAATGAACTCCTCTGAAATTAAAGTCACTAAGAAGTAATTGAGGAAAACTGGGGGAAAGAGTATCCAGACTGGCTCCTTAGATTGCATCCCAGAGCATGGGTTGCTGGTGGTGAGACCTGATTCTGAAATGTTCTGACTGGTACTGAGATCAGCTCTAACCCACCTTGGAGTGCCATGATGGGCTTTGGGGAAGTGGCTACCTCAGAATGATAGGAAGCGGATGACACTCCACAGTGTGTATGTGACAGCAAGGTCAATTTGGGGTGTAAACTTAACATAACAGTAGGGTGTGTCCTCCTTCCCACTAGGAATTCTGCATTTTTGTAAAAATTACTAGCAGGAATAGTGACTAGCACTTACAGTGGAGTATCTTTATTTCAGCAGTGATGCTGCATTTCAGAAACATATATCCCAGAATGTACTGGGATATATGTCTGCCAATGGCTCCATTAGGCATGTAGTGACAACTTCTATGACAGGTACCTAGATTGCTCAGCTTAACATGAAGGCAAGTATAGCTTTCAATAGCTTTACACCTGGTAACATAAAAATAGTAAGCTGTCGTATAGGCATTATTCACATTAGCCAAAATGTGAAAAAGAGTGGGAGAGGGTGGATGGAGGTGGAAGAGGGTATAAGGGGGATAAATGATAATGAAAAAAAATACAATAAAAAGGAACTATTTTAAATAAAGGTAGACATAGCTCAAATGTCCATTAACAGATGAGTGAATACACAAAATGTGTTATATACGGATAATAGAATATGATTTAGCCCTAAAAAGGAATGAACTTCTGACTCACGCTACAACAGGAATGTACCTTGAAGATTTTATACTAAGTGAAGTGATCAATCACAAAAAGACGAATGCTCTATGAGTCTATTTATGTGCAGTACCTGAAGTCATTAAATTGATAGAGCTCAAAAGTAGAAGGATGGTTGCCCAGGATTTGGGGGAGGGGTGGGTGGTTCTGTTTGGAGTGATGTAAAAGATTTGGAAATGGAGAGCAGTGGTGGTTCCACAATAGTGTTAACGTTCTTCATGCCACTGTATTGTACACTTCAAAATGATTATAATGGTAAACTTAATGTTATCTATACTTTACAACAATAAAATTTTTTTAAAAAGAGTAAGGTGTTAAAGGTTAGGTTGTTGAATAACTACATTCATTGCTCCTCTGATCACAGGGGAACTAGAAATCTATATAATTTGAGTATTAAAGCAAATCGGACCTTATTTTTACTTGTAAGCCAGTGATGTCAGGAAAATTCTGAATTACATGAAAACAATTTGCTATATAAAATTATAGGCTGAATGGGGTGTCCTTTAATTTGATAAATTTCTTAAGGTCTTTAAATTATTTATTTTTAAGATTTTATTTATTTATTTTTAGAGAGGGAAGAGAGGGAGAAAGAGAGAGAGAAAGAAACATCAATGTGCGGTTGCTGGGGCCATGGCCTGCAACCCAGGCATGTACCCTGACTGGGAATCGAACCTGCGACACTTTGGTTCGCAGCCCACGCTCAATCCACTGAGCTACACCAGCCAGGGCTTAAATTATTTATTTTAAATGGATCCCCATCCACCTACCCTGCTCAACTATTCTGAGACCCAGGTAAGATTCAAAATCAAAATATAATGCTAGAAAATGACTGTGAAGCAATGCTTACAAAATTGTTCTACCAATGCTACTGTGTAGAACTTCGAGGCTGGTTTTCTTTTTTCTTTTTCTTTTTTTAGCCTATGCAATGCATATTTATCACCAAGCCTATTGTCCAATCTTCATATTGTACTGGAAATGCTAATCAACTGGGAATTTTGTTAAAATGCATCTTCTGATTCAGAAGAACTGGTGAGGGTCCTCTGACTGCATTTGTAAAAAAAACTCCCAGATTAGAGCTCCTGTCTGAGAACTACCCTACAAGCAGCAGGGCCCTAAATGACACTCCCTGTGGGTTTGGTTTATGTGTCTTTTTCTCCCACTAGAAAGCAAGGTACCTGGAGTGGGGAAACCAGGACTCAGAAGTATGTATTTCTTCCAGCATCTAGCGTAATGCCTTAGGTAAAGATAGTAGCCCAATAATATGGGTAGCAATGATTAAATTCAAATTGCAAAAAGTAAACAGCATGTACAGAGGGAACAGAGGAAGAAGACATTTATTAGAAAATAAAATGGGAAACCTGTAAATAGTCTATGATATCCTGAATAGATCAATTTTGCTAAATAAAACAAACGAAATGTACAACATTTGAATGCACAGATGATCTTGAGGAAAGAATACAATTACCTAGGAAAATATTTAGGGAAAAACAGAGATGATGATTTTCTTAGGAAGTAGAAAAGTGACACCTTTAAAGGAAATTTCAGCTTTCAAATTTTGAAAAGAGGTATATCTCACTGCATACCTGAAAACAGCTCATTTCATTTCTAAGGATTTTGTGTGTGTTGGTCTCATGTAATAATTTCACAATGTATCTAGCATAGTGCTTTTCCCTTCAGCAACTCTGAATATTTCCCAAGCATCATCGTTCTTTAGAATATGCCTATAACATAGGCCTCAGGAAATAAATCCTATATTGGGGGTATAAGAAAATAAGATAATGCAGTATAAAATAGTCATGATATGCAGTATAAATTAGAGCTGATCCTTGCTGATGTATGAAATAATTTCCAAATGGTACCAAAGTTGCCAGTGAGAAATATGTTGACGTAGGCTGTGAATATTGTTTGTACAGGTTTGTTTTTTGAGCACAGAAATAGACACTCTATCTTGTGGTCCCCCTATGTTGCTAATTCTTCTGAGGTCATTGCTTTTATTATTCAGAGGGCAAACTTATTTTTCAACATATAGCAGTCTACATTTGAGATGCTTAAATTTTCCCCTGCATTGATTTCTTCCATTTCTATAGCACAGAAAGTGAAGTATAATATTCATTTTTCCATCAGATATGACCTTCCAATATAACTTTCTCCACGGGTACTACTGACAAAGCCAGTCCTCATTCATCTTGTGGTTGCTGTGTGAAGAGTGTTCAGCCTGACGCATGTACTGAAGGCAGATCTAATGAACAGACAGCCTCCCTTCTTGACAGTCTTATACCTTTCTCTCTATAAACTGGAGGCTACGAATCCAACAGCAGCATTACAGCCTCTGAATTGAATGCATAATTTAATTGATAAACTCATGTTTTCCATTTCAAGAATTGTAATAAATCAAATGTGTGCTGATTTTCTAACATGGATTCGTTTTTTGGTTAGAGTTGATGTGGCTTGAGCCTTTAATACATATGAATTTTTAAACACTGGTTTCTTTAATCCACTTGTTTTCACCACCCCCCACACTATTTTTATTGAAAGGCTTTTAAATTTCTTATTCCAAACTAAATGAAACATTGATTAACTCCATAGATTTATTTAAGTGCTTTTGTTATTAGGTATTTTAGAGGACTCAGAGGCAGAGGGCAGAAATTCTGTAATTAATCAGGATTGCCTGGCTCTGTTGCTACAATGGCAGTGAATTGGTTCCCAGTAGGAAAGTTAATAGAAAAACATTCAATTTCAAAATGGTCTGGGTGCATCAAAGGGATTAAGCTGTAATGCGTTTAATCCCTGTAACTCAAACAAAGACAAAATTTTCCTGAGCAATGAGCTGCATAATGTATTTGTGGGGCAGCAAATGATCATTGTTGAACATCAGCTAGAGGGCCAAATCTTTAGCCCAGGGATTTTGCTTGGCACAGCTAAAATGACAGCGTAGGCTCAGGGGATTTAGCAGCTTTTAAACTCTAAGGTTTCAGAGAATCTAAAATGGGTGCTATTTTGGGAAGTTCTAGATCTGGAGCTCCCAAGCTGTCAGAGATCCTACTAGTAAACCTTCAGGTTAAAACTCCAAGCCAGAAATGTTGATTATGTGGCATCTCTGGAGCCCAAGACAACTGCTCTTTCACCATAGCATCCTGTCCCATCAATAATGCATCCACGTTCAATTCTATTTGCCTTTATTCTTTCAGGATGAAATTTTTCATTTCATTTCATTTATTTATTTATAGTTTTTATTCTGTTTTTAAATTACCATTTAGTCCCCTTATACACCCTCCCCCTAGCAATCACCACACTGTTGTCTATGTCCATGAGTTTTTTCCCTTTTTGCTCCAATCCCCCAGCCCCCTCATCCCCCACCCTGCCACCCAGAGCTGTCAGCCTACTTTCTATGAGTTCGTCTCTATTTTGCTTATTAGTTCAGTTTGTTCATTGGACTCCACATATGAATGAAGTCATATAGTATTTGCTTTTCCCTCACTGGCTTATTTCACTTAACATAATGTTCTCCAGGTCTGTCCATACTGTTGCAAGGGTAAACTTTTTTTGTTTTTTTATGGCCAAGTAGAATTCCATTGTGTAAATGTCCTATAGTTGTTTTATCCACTGATCTACTGATGGGCACTTGGGATGTTTCTCTATCTTGGTGGTTGTAATATAATGCTGCAGTGAATATAGGGGTGCTTATGTTCTATTGAATTAGTTAGTGTTTTGGGTTCCTTCAGATATATTCCCAGAAGTAGGATCACTGGGCCAAAAGGCAGATACATTTTTAATTTTTAAAAATATCTCCATAATGCTTTCCACAGTGGCTGTACCAGTCTGCATTCCTATCAATAGTGCAAAAGTGTTCTCCTTTCTCCACGTCCTCATCAGCACTTGTTGTTTGTTGATTTACTGATGATAGTCATTCTGACAGGTGTGAGCTGTTATCTCATTGTGGTTTTTATTTGCATTTCTCTGATGATTAGTGACATTGAGCATCTTTTCATACATCTATGAGCCATCTTATGTTCTCTTTGGAGGAGCGTCTATTCTGATCCTTTGCTTATTTTTAAATTGGGTTGTTTGTTTTTTTGGTGTTAAGTTTGTAAGTTCTTTATAAATTTTGGATATTATCCCCTTACAGATGTATTGGTGAATATGTTCTCCCATTCAGTGGGTTGTCTTTTTATTTTGTTGATGGCCTCATTTGTTGTGCAAAAAATTTTTAGTTTGATGTCGCCCCTTTTGATCATTTCTCTATTGGTTTGTTTCCCTTGCTTGGGGAGATATATCTGATAAAATATTGCTGTGAGCAATGCCTGAGATTTTACTGCCTAGGTTTTCTTCAGAACTTTTATGGTTTTGGGTCTAACATTTAATTCTTTAATTCTTTTGAATTTATTTTTGTGTGTGGTATAAGAAGACGGTCTATTTTCATTTTTCTGCACATATCTGTTTAATTTTCCCAGCACCATTTATTGAATAAACTATCTTTAGCTCGTTGTATGTGGTTGCTTCCTCTGTCAAATATTAATTAACTATAACAATGTGGGTTTATTTATGGGCTCTCTATTCTGTTCCATTGATCTGTGTCTGTTTTTATGCCAGTGCCATGCTGTTTTGATTACTATAGCCTTATAGTATACTTTCATAATGGGTAGTGTGGTTCCTCCAACTTTGTTCTTCTTTCTCAGTATCACTGTTATTGTACTGGACATTTTGTGGTTCCATACAAATTTTTGAAATATTTGTTCTAGTTCTGTGAAATATGTCATTAGAACCTTGATAAAAATTGTGTTGAATCTATAGATTGCTTTGGGTAGCATGGACGTTTTGATGATGTTAATTCTTCTTATCCATGAACATGGGAAGCACTTCCACTTACTTGTATCTTCTTCAATTTTTTTCTTTTTTTTTTTAAAAGATTTTATTTATTTATTTTTAGAGAGGGAAGGGAGGGAGAAAGAGAGAGAGAGAGAAACATCAATGTGCGGTTGCTGGGGGTCATGGCCTGCAACCCAGGCATGTGCCCTGACTGGGAATCGAACCTGCGATACTTTGGTTCGCAGCCCGCGCTCAATCCACTGAGCTATGCCAGCCAGGGCTAATTTTTTTCTTTAGTGTCATAATTTTTGAGTACAGGTGTTTTACATAAATTATTAACATAAATTATTTAATCTCCATGATCAAATTTCTCAGTTTCCAAAGAGCTGGTAGAAGATGTCAAATAGCATATAGATATAATTCATAATGTATATTTTTCTTTTTTAAAAAAATTTTTAAAGATTTTATTTATTTATTTTTAGAGAGGGAAGGGAGGGAGAGAGAGAGAGAGAGAGAGAGAGAGAGAAACATCAATGTGTGGTTGCTGGGGGTTATAGCCTGCAACCCAGGCATGTACCCTGGCTGGGAATCGAACCTGCGACACTTTGGTTCGCAGCCCACGCTCAATCCACTGAGCTACGCCAGCCAGGGCTCATAATGTATATTTTTCAAATAAACTGTGTTTATTTTATTTTGGAGGATTTCTAGGTATTGTTTTTCTAATTAATCTTTTTGTTCATATTATTAACTCCTATTGTCTTATCTTCTTCTTCATTGGCTATTTCTTCTGGTCCTACCTTTGATGTTGAGCTCATCTACTGAGCTTTTTAAAATTTTTGTTATTATAATTTTGATGTCCAGAATTTATATTTGGTTTATTTTTATTTTTTATTTTTTTGCTGAGGTTCCCCAATTTTTTATTTGTTTCAAGTGTATTTGTAATTGTTCATTAAAACATTTTTATCATAGTTGCCTTAAAATCTTTGTCAGAAAATTCTAACCTCTCTCTTCTGGGTATTGGCATCTACTGATCTTTTTAGTTAGAGATCTTCTAGATTATCGCTATGTTGAGTGGTTTTTTTTCATTGAAACCCGGCCATTTTCAGAATTATGTTATGAGACTCTGAATATTATGTAAACATTTTGTTTTAGTTTGCTTTGTTTGTTTATTTGTTTCCATGACATTGCTCCAGCTGGAAAATCTCACTTTGTTACTCTCAGGTGGAGGTAAAAGCCCAGGTTTCCTACTCATTCTTTGTTGAACTGGGGAGGGGAGGGAAGTTCCTCATTGTTTCTGGATGGAGGTGGGAGTTTTAGTGTTTTGTTACCCTAGTAGCTTTGTTACACCTGACAATGGTAAAAATCCTGGGCTTCCATTTTGCCTCCTCTGACACCATCCACCCATCCTGATGGAGCACTTCATCACTGCTGTGTAAGGGTGGTAGTCTGCACATCACAAATTGTCTCCATGGATACATGGGCTTAGTGGCTCCTAACTGGTGGTTGGGGACAAAACTCTCAGTTTGGCATTCAATCTTCTCTGGCACCATCCTGGTGGCGGTATTAAGGTGCTTTTTTACTGCCTAATGATGGTGGAAGTCTGGGCTCCCAGTGGCCTTTGCTGGTATGGGTAGGTGGTGCTACAGTTTTTTTTTCCTTATGTTTGGCTGGAATAAAGGTAAAATGTGAAAGCTTTCTTGCTTTATATGGTATCTTTCTTTTTTTTCTATCTTTTATAATCCTTTGGCTAGAGAAAGCAAACTCTTAGGAGGCTTTTTTATTTGTACCCACTCACATTTCTAGATTGATAACCTTTTCAACTTCTTGTGTGGGATATGTGAAGCAAAAATAAAATCCAAAGAACTCACAGCTGTGTTATTCCTTGGATCCTGACTTCCATTGCTAGTCTATCTTCTTCTCTCCACCTCTCAGAGTCTTATGTTTGTTGTACATCTAATATAATGGTTTTTAGCTGCACTCTGTGGGAGGAATAGAGAAAGACATATCTGCTCCATCTTTCCAGAAGTGGAATTCCAGGTGTATCTTTTTATTTACTAGGAAAGTTTAGAAATTACCCTGGGATGTTTCATTATAAGCAAAGTAATCATTAGGCATAGAATCTGAGAGTATTACAAATGCCCAGAGGACACAAATAGTGTTTGGAAATAACTTAGATATCAACTTCATGTTAAGAAAGTTACTGCTATGTTAAAAACAGAAACATCTAGCTTCCTTTAAAACAGAATATATATCATCATTTTCTTGTGTGTTGGCCAGTCTGCAAACTTGTTTACTGGTTTTGAAATGAACTTAGATGCTTATTGGATTTTTTTTCTTGTTCTCTTTTTGCTAAGGCCCACTGTGCATTCATGCATCCCCAATGTCTTCTCTGGCTCATGGGAACTGAGGGCTATAATAACACTGTGTACACAAAGATGTTCATGACTTACTATGTTACTCTTCCAGTAAAACTTGCATTTTAAAATAGAGATAGTACAAAAAGGGTAATGTTCAGCAAAACAAGAGACCTCATAGTGTTTGCTTTCCAAAATCTGTATGCAAAATTTTCTGAGAAGAGAGAAAAGATGTATGGGAAGTCTAAAAAATAAAAAAATTTCAAGAAATTGTATCACTTTACATTTAGATTAGCCCTGTATAGTGATACATTTTTCCCCCCAAAAATGTGGCTATTAGTAAATATCTTTATTTTCTGTATACATTCATGAGATTTTCTATGTGAGAACTGTGTGTGCAGAGGTATGAGTACATTATATTCTGCTTGAACAAAAAATCTGGCTTATGACATAAGGAGACAGATTGGTTGTGCAGGAAATCATAGTGGCCAGGCTATTCCAGCTCTAAAGTGTTTCTTCTTACAGAAGCCCAGAACAGCAATTACGAATGTGGGTCTCCGTTCAGGGAGGCCTGGTCAAATCCCTGCTCTGCCTTTAACTGGTTTTATTGCTTCAATGGCTTTCTAAACCCCTGTTTTCTCATCTGTAAAGTAGATATCACATTATATATATCATGTGAAATAATTCATGTAAAGCACTTAGCATAGTGCCAGACACATGACACAGATGCGGTGTTAGGAGTTAAGAATTCTAATTAATAAAGCAAATTTCCTGTTAAGACAGGCATGGTGTGTTGCTCTGGAAACAGGGCTCAGTATCGTATTGCCTTCCTGGAAAAATGCTCCACAAGAACGAGAGGCTGCAGAGCTTAGGTGATGTGAGAGAAGCAAGTGAGGATCAGGTCCACCTGCTTGTTGAGCAGCTCTAACCTCTTTGAAGGTTGAATTGGAATACATATCCTTTATATTTTTGAAAAGTTTGCAACTATTATAGATAACTTGTCTTGTATCTCTCCCCTAAGCACATAACTATTTGTTTAAGCCATTTCAAAAGGAAAGATGTATAGTGAAGCATTAATCAAGAAATGTTGGGGGGGGGCAGTGGAAAAGATGCCTGAAAGGCAAAAATTTTCCTTGAGCTGGTAATTTTGTAAACATGAGCCGATTTGTCAAAATGTTAATCATGTTTGGAAATAAAGCAAGTTTATTTCTTTAGCCACACCCTATGCTTATAGGAAAAGATGTGCTTACCTTTTAATGTCTCTGCCAAATCCTTGATATCAGATAAGCTTAGTCACGGTCTCAGCAAACTTGGTAAATCTGAGTTTCCAAAGCAGCAATGTTGCTGTTTCATTCAAATATAGAATTGTTATTTAAGAGAAAAAGCATTCTGAGCAAGTTCAGGACTCTGTAATGCCTATGAGTAAAGGGTGACTTACCGCATCTCCCCTGAAACTCAGGTTTAAAGTAAGGAGTGCAGTTCGATCCACCTATGAGAAACCCTACCACCACCCTCAGCTGGAATTTTAGGCATTCTGGAATTTTTTCAGAATTTTAGTTTTTTGGAATTTTAGGCATTCTGGAATACCATATTGAACATTTTGTAACTTCAGGTAGCTGAGTTCAGTGTAGCATATTGTATTAAAAGACACTAAATATCTGTTGAGTTGAATTTGATGGAGCTGAATTAATGGTAAATAAAAGAGAAAGTTAATTTCTTCTGTAAGGAGAACAGAGGGAATCAGTATTCTTTGAGGATTTATATGCTGAGTAGAAGGAGATGGTACATAGATGGCAAGATAATGTCTTATGGCAAAGGCCAGAGGCACAAGAGGAGTTTGTAGTTGTTATCACCCCAAACCTGGACCACATAGTTGGAGAAGTAGCATAACTCCAGCAGTGTGATTCTTTTACTCTATTTAGGGGAGAAGCAAGGTACACAAAGTATGGCTGTGGAAGGAGGAAACTAGCCTTCCTTTAGCACCTACTATATGGCCAATATGTTTATCAGTTTACATAGGCTCTCATTTCACTTCCTCAATACCTCTCAAGTTAAGCTTTAAAGTACAGTGATACTCCTCCACCAGCATTCCTAGCCCTAGGGAGTATCAATGTCTGATAAAACAATATGTTATTTTTCCAAAGAATATGCATTTTAGTAATGACAAAAGAAGTGATGTAAAAGTGGTATTAAGGTGTGAGGTCACAAATGCTTACTGAGCTATCTATCTATCTATCTATCTATCTATCTATCTATCATTTATTTACAAGTAGAATTAAGAGAACAGGAACTCAGAATGTTGAAATGCCCTCACTCAGTTGGACTTAACCCCGTCTACCCACATTGTTGATCTTGCTATCTTACCCTGTGGGTAAGATCTGACTGGAAAGTGTTACTAACAGAAAACTATTATGATGTATGGTACTGGAAGTAGATACTGATTATATGTACTCAAATTTATCTTCCTTTATCACTCTGTCCACTTTTTTTAGCCTTTTCTTCTCCATATTCCCACAGTTAATTTTATGAGGCTGACACTGACACATTCAGAATACCCTCCCTTTGCTACAACAAGGTCAAACATAAATGCAGGCTTTGTTTTCTTTTCTGCACCTATGCAGATGTTATTATTGGGACGACAGTCAGGCACTCTGGTGAAAGTAAACTGTTGGAGCATTTAGTGGAGATTACATTTACAGCCATATATATATATAATTTTCACTGTTGTATAAGGCCATCAGCATGTAAATGCTTAAATTGGTTATTTGTGTGTTGATACTACTGGGGCTCAGGAAAAGGCCTCAGTTAAGTAAGGTTCTAGGCCTGTAAGTTCACCACTTTCAGAAATACCATCCTGGATGTGTGGAACTCTCCCTCTGGCAGGGCTTTGGGCCCTCAGGAACCGCCTGTGCAGTCATTAAATTGCAGAGAAAAGGTAGGTGGACTGATTCAGGGTTTGAGAACTGGTTCATCTTCTCTATGCTCCTTCTCCTGGAATTACCTTTTAAGTCAAACCCTACCAGTCTGTGTGGGTCCCCTCTTGCTGGCTTCCTTCCTGTCACTCTTTTTATACTGTATCAATATCCTCCAGAAGAAGAGAACTCCTCGTTTGCCAGAGCATGTTTTATTCTTCTTGGTCTGTCCAGCAGCTAGCATAGGCCTAGCCTATAATAGATGTCCTATAAAATGAATTAGTAATGAGGAAATGACATGAATCCCTTTTATGAATTATAAGACAATCTTTTCCAATCTCTGCTTAGATGCAAATCATGATGGGTCCTCATTTACTCCATCAGGCAACTCTTTAATTTTAGAATTTTAAAAAAGATTTTATTTATTTATTTTTAGACAAAGGGGAAGGAAGGGAGGAAGAGAGGGAAAGAAACATCAATGTGTGGTTGCCCCTCATGCTTCCCCTACTGGGGACCTGGCTCACAACCCAGGCATGTGCCCTGACTGGGAATCGAACCAGCAACCCTTTGGTTTGCAGGCCAAGCTCAATCCACTGAACCATACCAGCCAGGGCTAATTTTAGAATTATTTTTATATTCCTAATTTAGAGGTATATTTAGCCACCCTATAATTTGCACCATTTCTCCCTTGTTTTACCCTTTTGAAACCAAACAGAAATGGAAGCCTCTCACATGCTTATAGACATGAAATCCTTTGATCCAATTACCTTTTTGAGTAACATAACATAGTATAACATAACATGACATAGCCATCAGTCTTTCCTCATAGAATATGGTTTCTAGATCCTTTACCATCCCCAGTCCTTCTCTTCTATAAGTTCCCTTATATATCACATTCTCTAATTAAATTGTAGTACTCAGCCCTGAATGCATGTTTTAGACATGGCCTGACCTATGACTTGGGTGTTCTTGTCTGCATTGGTCTGCCATTCTGCTAACTACTGAGCTCAAGGTGTCTAGAAAATTCAGCTCAATATAATTTCAGCCAAATGTACTTCCTTCCTTAATTGATCATACCTCTATCCTGAATTCCTTCCTAACTTTCCTACCATGATAAAGTAGTTAGAAGGAAACTTCAGCACAATCTCTCCATCACTCTTAAAAATAGGTCCAAGAGATTTTCACAAGCTCCTCCTTACATTCTCTCCAATGTCTCTATCCTGATTACCCTCCTTGTCTAAATCAACAATACTTCCTAATAAAAAGCACTCCTCTACTCCAAGTTCATATCTCTAAACAAACCCAAACCCTTAGACAAATAAAAGTAAGAGATGAAGAAAGGACTAATTCCTCTGTGCCTTTGGACAAGATGGCCATCATCTTTGCCATATTTTATGCTGCCTTGACTCTGGCAGTTGGACAGAAAAAGGAAAGTAAGAAATTGTTTTACTCTTCTCAATATTTTTTTTAATCCTCATCTGTGTATATGTTTAATGATTTTAGAGAGAGAGGAAGGAGGAGATGGAGAGAGAGAGAGAAAGAGACAAGAAAAACATCAATCCCACACATGATCCCAATGGGGATCGAATCTGCAACTTAGGTATGTACCCTGAGCAGGGATTGAACCTGCAACCTTTTGTTATATGGGATGATGCTCCAACCAACCTAGCCACCCAACCAGAAAGTCTCTTCTCAATGATCTTAGTATTTCTTCCTTATTTCTCTTTTCACTGAGCCATATAATGTCTTTTACCCCTGAGGTGGGGTACAAAAGAGGAGTGAAGGCTTACACTGTACATGGTAGAATGAGGATCATCTGTGATATTTATCTGGTCATTTACTGCCTATTAACATAGCCCCAAATTACATTGGTTTCTTTGACAGTGTCAGATCAGCTTATGACCATGAAAAAAATCCCTTTCTTATGCTTGTGCAATTGCCATTTGTGGCACAAATTCAGGATTAAAGATTCACCTTTTGTTTAATATAGTTTGTTAATAATTAAAGCATTTAAAGTTTTGGATTTAACTCTGGCAACAATTTGGATCTAATTAGTAAATAAAGTTTAAAATTTTTTGTCATAAGTTGTTGAGAAGTATTTATGTAAAAAACTCCAATCCATTTTATGCTATTTGCTTATACTTTGTTAGTAATGTCTAGTGTTATTGCTTTGTAATCAGACTGTATAAAGTAAAACTACTTTTTTAGAGGTTAATCCTATTTTTATAAGTTTTAAATAAGTGTTTGGAGAGAGATGTACTTTATTTTGGCCACAGAGTTTGATACATACTACTTACTCATTTTTATTAATAACTCCACCAGATCTTCATCACTGGTTTCTTGTTAATGTTTGTTTACTTGAGCAGTCGAAAAATGAATGGTAAGCTCTGTTTTTACAATAAAATTATGTTTCTGTTGATTTGTCCTTGAATTATTAATATGATCATTTTTGATTTATGTATTTTCATGCTTAACTATTCAATTCATAGAGTTTTGTGACTACTACATATTTCTTATAGATTATTCCTATACTGCTATAAAGTTGCCTTCTTACTGTTTTATTTTTTTGCTTTGAATTCTAATTTTTATTACACTAATATTGCAAACATTATCTGCCTGCTATCTGCCCTAAACTGATGCATTTTTAACTATCCTTTCACATTAAATAGATAGTATTTTTTGATAACTGTACCCTGTAAACCTGGATTTAGATTTTTTTTACTAACTTTGAGATTTTTATTTTTTTATAAGGAAGTTTAAACAATTTACATGTTTTTGGTCATAACTGAAGTGCATCTGTTTTTTTCTGCAACTTTTTTAAGTTATCTGTTTTATATGGGTCTTGTTATTTCTTTTCTTTTGAAAAGATTAATACAGTTGACCAATGAAAAATGTCTTAAAGTAGATGTCAAATCAGAACACCTTAAACAAAAATAAAACACAAATGACCAACTGAGAAAAATATTTACAATATGTGGTACTGCAAAAAATTTAAGTCCTTAGCCTTTTAGGAGTTCTTCTGAATCATTTGAAATTATGGGTAAAGACCAACTGAATTATGTGAAATATTTATAAAAATACAATTCTTAAAAAAAGAAAAAAGCAATTATCCAATATATGTGAAAAATACTCAAACTCACAACTCAGAAAGGAAGTATAAATCAAAATAATAATCTTGTAGCAATTTTTACTTATCAAATTGGGAAGTCTTTTTTATTACAATACCTAGAGTTTGTGGGTTTAAGTAAAATGGGTAGATTCATAAGCAAAATTAGTAAGTGAGGGATAATATTAAAATATATTCCAAAAACCATGAAAATGTACACTGTTTTCCCTTGCAAATTTACAAATGTATCAAAGGAAATAA
Organism: Phyllostomus hastatus; assembly: GCF_019186645.2. Taxonomy (NCBI): domain Eukaryota; kingdom Metazoa; phylum Chordata; class Mammalia; order Chiroptera; family Phyllostomidae; genus Phyllostomus; species Phyllostomus hastatus. The sequence goes on along the minus strand of NW_025333872.1, from coordinate 36,088,315 downwards.
AATTATGTTAGAAAATAATAAGAAATATGTGCAAATATCTGTCTAAAATTATATTCATCACTTACATTTAAAATTATAAAATTCTAGTAAGAAAATTAAAATTCCAGTTAAGAATTGGTTAAATAAAATAAATTTGTAAATGCAACATGAGGCAGCCATTAGAAATGTTTTTGAAGAATGTTTAATAGCCATACAGTATTTCATGTGAACATCACATTATAAAAAGTTTGTGTATAATGAAACACCAATTGGTAGTTATATATGTATGTATATACATACATGTGCATAATGGTGTGTATGTGTAATGTGTGTATATGTGTACACACATAAAAATTACACACACACATTAAGACTGACAAAAGGAGAGACTAGAAGGACATAAACCCAATGTTAATACTGGAATTTGGGAGTGATTTTTATGTCTTCCCTATAATGTTTAAGATTTTTGAATTTTTAAGAATAAACATGTATTATTTATATTGACTCCAAAATACATTTCTAAAAATTGAGCAAAACCTTTGCAAAGCACTAGAAATTTACTACTAAACTGATATATAATAATCTTCAGTATTTTAAACAGCCATGAGTTTCCTAGCAATCCCTGTTGTCTTCATGCCCCAGGACAATCATGAGATTTCATGACATTACTCACAAAATTCAAGTATATTTTGATTATTGCAAAATAATGAGGTTATTTTAGTATGACTTTTTCTTAGTGAGCCTTGGGCTTGTTGTCAGTATTTATAACATTCTTTTAAAATAATAACAATCACCTCTTTTTATTATATAGGAGTCTCCAATATAATAAAAGCCATAATTCATTGAACCTCTACTATATGTTTTATATACATTATTCTTTTCTTTCTTTCTTTTTTGCTCATTTTTATTTTAATTGTTGTTCAAGTACAGTTTTCTGCCTTTTACTCCCATCGCAGCCCAACCCCCCAGCCCTCCCCACCTCCCTCCCATTTCCACCCCATCCCTTTTTATTGTCCATGTGTCCTTTATACTTGTTCCTGCAAACCCTTCCCCTTTTCCCCTGAAATTCCCTCCCCTCTCCCTGTCAGCCTGTTTAGCCTGTTCTCTGTTTCAGTGTCTTTGGTTATCTTTTGCTTGCTTGTTTGTTTTGTTGATTAGGTTCCTGTTAAAGGTGAGATCCTGTGGTATTTGTCTTTAACCACCTGGCTTATTTTGCTTAGCATAATGCTCTCCAGTTCCATCCATGCTGTTGCAAAGGGTAGGAGCTCCTTTCTTTCTGCTGCATAGAATTCCATTGTGTAAATGTACCGCAGTTTTTGGATCCATTCATTTAACCTAGATGCCCATCAGTATATACATTATTTTATATAATTCTCACAAGCATCTTAAAAACAAGGTGCCATCATCACAGTCTTATTTCTGAGGTAAATGAGTTTCAACATGATTAAGGAGAGATCCAAGATTTCATAGTTGGTGTTAGAGACAAGGTTTAGGTCCTTCTCCTGTCTTTCCTTTTTTCACTCTTTTTTACTTTCTCCATTAAATCATCCATGATGTTGTTTTGAATTTTTATTTTTATGTTGTGACCTTTAGATGGAATTGAAATATCTTGAGGGGTTATGAAATGAATTTCTTATTAAATGGAACCTTTAGAAACCCTCCAGGTCCTCACTCGGAAGGGCCTCTTGGGTATACATGGCCAGTACAGATTCAGCAACAGTCTGTGGCCACCATGGGTAAGGGTATCTATGCCAAGGGAGGGGGTACACTTGGTGGGAAATTAGGTGGGGTCTTTACCAGAGCCCTGAATGGGTCTTATTTCTTTTCTACCCCAAGATTTCTGCCTCCCATCATATGAATAGAAAGTAACAGTCCTAATGACAAACTTCACTGGAATAGATTAAGTCTTAGGTCCTCCAGTTGCTGCTTGGACAATAACTTTTAGGACCAGGGGACCCAGGCATAGTAAAAAGGAGCTATCACCAGGCCAAATATGAGTCGGCTCTCTACCACTTACTTTATATTTGGTCTTGGCAAAATGTATAACTTCTCTGGGCCTCATTTGTTTTCTCAATAAAATTGGAATAGTACCTGCTTCAAAGAATACTGTGAGGATTAAATGAGATTAACATATGTCAAGTGTAGTAGTAGCATTCACTCCACCTTCTGCTTGTTGTTTTCTGCTAGACCACCCTAGGCATTGGCATTCTGGCTATGCCCCTAAACCATTGTTATTGTTCTGTACTCAATCTTACTGAGATACTGTTCTCTCTAATAACCTGGGTCAAAATGCCCAAGTTTAAAATAGCTAATGGGCATACTACAAAGACTTGATAGATATTTACTTTTTTAAAACACATAAACATATATGCCACAGTAACTAATACGTAATATTTGAGAGGTTCAAGCAATGATTCATTTCTTCATAAGTTAACAGCACATATTATTAGTTGTTTGTCATCTCAAGAAGCAAAGAACCGCAGGAAAGAAATACAAGCTTAGACTATTTTGATTAGCATTGGAAGGGAGCTCCAGTTGAACATTCATAACTTTTTTACTACACATATTAATTGAGCATTCACTCTAGGGTAAATACAATAAAGAATAGGGAAGTGAGATGCTCTCTGTGTCCTTCAAATTCCCAATCTAGCAGAGAGTGTGATGAGCAGGGCACTCAGGTGATTATAACTCAAGACAATCTGCAGTGCTCTCAGAGAAAGCAAGGCTGGAGGGTCACTCCATTTCAGCCTAGGGCCAGCAGAAGGTGTCAGGCATCTGTAAGGCATCAGGGTACCTCAGGGAAAGTAGTGTGGAGGCAGTAAAGATCCTGTCTGCCAATTTCACAGTTTTGCCTCTGACTGGCTTTATTACTCACATATGCAGAGCTGAAACAGAATCTGATGCAAACTCACTGAGCTCTTCTGCAGCATGCCAGCACTGCTAACAGAGCCATCAGTGTCTCCAGGGAGGGCTCAGAAACACCATGGTCTTAAAACACAAATGTAGAACTATAATAGCAAAGCTGTGTAGTGCAGTTGACATGCAAATAACCTAGTACCCCCCTGAAAACTCAGTGACAGATCTTGGGCTAATTATTTACATCATTGAACTTTGGTTTCCTTCTAGTTTACATGGGAATAATAATATGTATTTTAAAGTTTACTGTGTAGATTAAGTGATATACTTTTTTAGAGTGTTCCTGGTTCATATTTAGCCTTGCACAATTGTTTATTTCCTTCTTGCTTTCTTGGTGACCATCAGTGCCTTTCCTTAACTTGGATGAAAGTTCCACAGCGTTCACTGTGGTTAATGGCAATTATAGTCTCTTTCATGTCTTACTGTTTCTTATCTGAAACTACAAGTTTGCCTAGGGTAGACCAGAATGTTTCCATGAACCACATGTGGTTCTTAACATGTGACAGTTAATACATTTTGATTAGTAATTTGGTGTCATGATTTTTTAGAATTTTAAAAATTCAATGGCATTATTTTTAATAAGCAGCTAGATTTTAAGTTATTTTAAATTGTTCTCCATATTATTGAAAATTATACCACTTATATTTTTTCCTAAAAATTTTCAAACCAATTTTGCATGTACTCTATCCCATCTACAAACAGATGCATAGGTCAATAGAACAGAATAGAAAGCCCAGAAATAAACCCACACCTTTATAGTTAATTAATATTTGACAGAGGAAGCAAGCACATATGGTGGGCTAAAGATAGTATTCAATAAGTGGTGTTGGAAAAATTGGACATATATGTGTAGAAAAATGAAACTAGACCACCTTCTTATATACACACAAGAATAAATTCAAAATGGATCAAAGACTTAAATGTTAGACCTGAAACTATAAAAATCCTAGAAGAAAACATAAGCAGTAAAATCTCAGAAATTGCTCATAGAAAAGCTTTATTGGATACATCTCCCCAGTCAAGGGAAACAAAAGAAAAAATAAATAAATGGGACTTCATCAAACTTAAAAGTGTTTGCACGGCAAAGGAAATGATCAACAAAATTAAAAGACAGCCCAATATAAATATCTAAAATTTATAAAGAACTTACAAAACTAAACATCAAAAAACACCCAAAAACAAAAACAAAAAACAAACAGCCAAATTAAAAATGGGCAAAGGGCCTAAATAGACACTTCTCCAAAGAGGACATACAGATGGCCCATAGACACATGAAAAGATGCTTAATGTCACTCATTATCAGAGAAATGCAAATAAAAACCACAATGAGATATCATTTCACACCTGTCAGAATGGCTATCATTAATAAGTGAACAAACAACAAGTGCTGGCAAGGATGTGGAGAAAGGGGAACCCTTTTGCATTATTGGTGGAAATGCAGACTGTTGTAGCTACTGTGGAAAGCAGTGTGGAAATACCTAAAATGCTTAAAAACAATGCTGCTTTTAGATCAAGCTATTCAAATGTCCCTTCCTGAGGGGCAGGTTTTGATGAGCATTCCTGGATTAACATAGGAACTGGGCAAAATGTCATTGGACTGGCTGTTGATATTTAGTAGCCAAAAAGTTTGTCCCAAAATGAAGTTGTGATATTAAGCTAAAATAATTTTCATACCATTGGTAAATGGTGTGAGACTTAGTTTCACCTACTTGAACTACAAGACATTGTAGGTCTTTATATTTCCTAAGTCACTTCCTTCTACTTAAGTTCAAATTGCAGGAATGGTCTGCAAAGACCCTCCTGGGTAAAAGTAGTTTATGTCTCTGTTTCCACAGAACAGCAATGTTGTAGACCTTTCCCTTAAAGATGACTTGGAAAGTATAATGCTGGTTGTCCTGATGATGATTTACTCTAAATTTTCTGTTGGTCTTAGCAAGAAGTCAAATTTAAAATAGTAGTCTTAATTTATAGTAGGTGATTTTAGTCTCTAAATTTAAAACACGTTATGGAATAAACAAACTCAATAATGGTTTAAAGAACTTCATTGGTCATAGTACTGCTTAGTAAGTAGTTGTTGACTGGCCTGTGCTGGTTACCAAGTCATTGGAATTTGGAGGGATACGTCAAGACATTTAGTACTGGAAGAGCAAAACTGGAAAACATCTCTCCTTGTTTATAGATCAGAAGTGCTGAATATTGCTTGCTTCCTTGTATTATAGTTTGGACCTACCCTCTTTCAACAAGTCTATTAAGCTGTAATCTAGCACCTCTGTGATAAAAGGCTCACATTTGGCAGAGTTTCCTACGAACTTCATATTGTAGTTACCTTTTTTTTAATGGCATGAGATTTTTAGAATATTAGAAAGACAACAGTGACAACATTTGTTTCCAAAATTTTGTGAAGTTTGGTTCTAAATGAGTGAGTTTTGGATATCCAAGTTATTTTCTGGTTCTATCTCCATTTCTTTTCTCTTGGTTTTGCTGAAATAGAGCCACTGATTGAGAGGCTGGCTGGAAATACGGAGGGTTTTGATACTCCATAAACAGTGTCTTAGTCCATTTGGGCTGTTGTAACAAAGTACCATAGACTAGGTGGCTTAAAAACACCAGAAATTTATTTTCACAATTCTAGAAGCTGGAAGTCTGAGATGAGAGTGCCAGCATGGTCAAGTTTTGGGGAGAATTCTATTCCAAGATGCAGACTTCTTATACCCTCGTGTGGTAAAAAGAGAGCTAGCTAGCTCTCTGGTTTCTTATAAGGACACTAATCCCATTCTCGTGACCTACTAATCTCCTCTCCAAGGCCCTACTCCAAATACCGTCACACTGATTTAGGTTTCAACATTTAACTTTTAGGGGACACAATCATTGTCTTTCTACTTTTTCTACTTTAGGATGTTGGAGAATGAAGATGGATTACATTTTGACAACATTCATACACATTTTCATTAGAAAACTTAAAAGAAATGTGTTTCCACTACTTAAAACATATTAAACATGACATGTCTACATTGACTGAATGCCTACTATGTGCAAGGCAGACATGATTTTTGATCTTACGGGGCTTCTATTTATCTGTAGTAGCTTCCTAACTATAGATAATGGATAGCAACCTCTTCAACCCTTCTAAGAAGTTTAGCAACAGGTACCACTAGCAGGACAAAAACATATCAGATTGGAGAACAATTGAAAGAATTAGAATATAGGAGTGTGCAGGAGTGGAGGGGAATAAAAAGAAGAAAAAGAAATGTGTGCTTAGTGAGTAGAAGTGCGCGTAGGGAGGGACAACCAGCAATTGTGAGGAGAACCAATCAGTGTCCCAGAGCAGCCAGTCCTGAGTACATACATTGTTACAATTTACACCACTTAAAATGTAAGATCCTGTCCCCACCTAACATGTTTGGGAATTGATATTATCAGTTTTGGCCAGTTATCCAGAGTTAGAGTCAGTCCAGTTGCTGAGAGAAAGCAGCAGGATTTCTGACTGCCAGTCTAGACTATACTTTCCCCATTTTATGGTGCATTATAAAAACATTTATGCTGACCTATAAGCTGATAAGTGCCAGTTGGAGTCAACTCACTTGAGAGGAAAATTATTTATGTTTACAATTTGGCTGCAAGGCTTCTGCAGTGTTTCTACTGCTATCCTGAATCAAGAATTAAAATTAGCAGTATCAAAATTACATTTTCTCACCTCTGTGGAAGAGGTATTTAGTAGCTTCACTGGATCACAGTAGATACTACTTGTCCTCAGGACACATCCAAATAGCTGTTGCTTAGCTTTTCCCTAATCATCCAATGTCTTTGCTGCCTAACTCATCTTCCCATTAAACACACTTCTCAACAGAGATTTTTCCTTTTCTTTAAAAAGCCTTTCTGGTCTGTCTGGGTTATGTATTGACCTATTTATTTTGTGTGTGGGTGGTTTCTGTGACTCCTGGCTTAATAATTTAATGACTGAGTCTACATTTTCAGCTCTGAGCATAATGGAAATCCTTACCAAAATGCATGTGCACCTGTTTCACTTCCAAAGTCCTCATGAGTTTGCGTATCTGTGTGCAGTAGATTGGATCACGCTAGTGAGGTCTAGGTTATGGTTTTGATGCTTAGGAGCCAGTTAGCATACATTGCACAGAAATGACTGTACTCTGTACCTAGAGAGGTACCCTGCACATGTATGGCCATGGTTCTGAAGGACCAGATGAGAGAACGAAGGCAAATCAGAATAAATCTACCATCATATAAAAGCACAGTTGTAAGCCTTCTTGATGAGGTGTCTCATTTTGGTAGCAACTTCTTTGCATATGAATGCAAGTGCTTAAATATGTGGTAGATGCATCTGCAAGTTTTTAAAGTGAGAACTTGACAGGTTTGGGCTAGTCCCAGAAAGCAGATTAAGCAAAATTACCATGGTGCCAGTACATGGGTGGAGTTTCCATAGAGTTAAGGCACTGCTTGTGAGTTTCCTGCCTGTTCAGCCATGGAAAAAAACATGCTGTAGTTTTCTTCATAAACTATTGTATGTATGATTCTATGGGCTCAGAGGTTAGTCAGATCCAAAGAACTTTGCAGAAGGGTCTTCTCTGCCCATGGAGAAACCATTCAATTTTTAGACATCATGGACTGAGTGTATACCTTCTGGCTGGTTACCCCATGGAAAGAAACAAAACAAAAGGAAACATTCTTGCCCTTTAAAGACTTAGGGGAAAGGACTGCAAAACCCAAGAAAAATATACAAATAAGCCAACAGTGGAAACCTAACAAAATATACTTACCTAAGTAAAATCAGACACGAGTAGTCTCTTTAAAGGGAAGCCTCATGCATGAAGTGATTCTTGAGCAGAGTTTTGAAGGTGAAATAAGTTGTACTCAATACAGTATAGTAGGAAGGATGTTCCTGTAGAGAGTTTAGATATGAATGGTGTTTACTGGGTGTGTCGTGCAACCAGAGCACAGAGTGTGAGCTGTAGAAATGCATTTCATCAGTGCCATTCTGTGCTCCATCTTAAAACCAGCCAAACCAAAAGCGGTTCTCAAACTTAACATCCCTTTGTAGCTAGTGGTATTCTAATTCCTTCATGAAGACTATACACAAAGCTCCTGGTTCTCTTTCTGGACATGTGGTAGCATTGCATTTCTCTGCCTTGTGTGGACACATGACTTGCTTTGGCTAGTGAAATAAGAGTGAAGAGGCAGTTATTGCTTCCAGAATAAAACACTGAATAGCCATTGTGAGACACCGCAATTCTCTCTTTTTCTTGTTGCAACAATTGTAAGTGCATGTGTTAAGCGGAGCCTTCTGTGGTGAGCAGAGTCCCCTGATAATCTGCCTAAGACATGTAGCACAATGAAAAATAAACCTTTGTTGTGTTAAGCCTCTGGATTTGAGAGTTGTTTCTTCCTGCAGCATAACCTAGTCTATCCTGGATCATCCAAATGTTATACTCAGTTTTTCTCCATATCTGGCCTTTCATTCACTCAACTTCATATACTCTTACTTCTACCCCTAACATTCAAATGAAGCTATCATGGAAAAATTAAAGAGTTGCCATAACAACAATGTTTTCAGGCTTTATCTCACAGCATACCTTTGCTGTATTTAACACTGTTGACCAATTTTTTCTTAAAACTCTTTTCTTCCTTGGCTTCCATGATGTCACTCTTTTAAATCACTTCAGATTATTGATTTCAGGCATATAACCCAAGTAGATCTCATCCACTCACCAAGTTTTTAACTAATATCTATGTAGTTAATATGCAGATGACTGTTATATATGTACCTCCTGCTACAGCATATGCACTGCAGCATAAACTTGTACATACAAAGGTCATTCACAATTGGATCTGTCTCTCCTTTCAGACCTGATCATTCTTCAGAATCACAAAATCAGTAACTGGGAATCTTATTTGACCTCTGTCTCTTTCAGTGATGACTCCCTGTATTATTTGAGACCAGATGTTGTCAGTTCTGTTTCTAAATTTCATCTTCCCATATCTTTCTTTTCCCACTCCCCTCCCATCATCGATGCTATAACCCAAGTTCTTATTATTTATCTTCTAGGTTTCTTAATATCTTCTGTATTGGTCTTCCCACATAAATCCATTCTTCATCAGACTTCTGGAGAAATCTTTCCAAAATACAAAATTATATTTTGTTCTGTTATTAAAATCTTTGATGTCACCACATCAAATTAGAGTTAAAATACAAACTCTTTCCAAGGCTCTTCTTAGCAGTCCCCTGTGTAACTGACTGGTTTCATCACCTGCCACACATTCTTTACACTCCAGACATGGTGCTCCTCTTTTAGTCCACTGAACCATGTTCTCTCACCTCTACGCTTCTGTACATGCTGTCCCCTGGAGATAGACTTTATTCACCTGGATAATGTTTGCTTTTTATTTTGAAATCAACCTAATCATCACCTGTCCCAAAAAGCCTTCTCTATTCTTCAGCTCTGGGTTTTAGAGGTCTTGTCTCCATGGTCCCATAACACTTAAAACACTGATTGGTGGAAGGCCATGTCCATATCAGTTTTCCCTCCAAAACTGTGTTGTTCCACAGTAGAAACCCAACTTTTATCTCTATATTCCCCACACTTTCCAAATGCCCGACATACATTAGGTATACAATAAATGTTGAATGAATTAACAGCTGATGGATCTGGTAGGCCATAATGATAATAAGCTTTACTTTTAACTGAACAACTTTTAGGAGCCATTGTAGACATTTACAAAGGTGAAAATATCCAAATGATACTTGAAGAGGGTAATTAGGATGGAAGGGAGTAAGCATTTGAAATTTTCTAGAGATGGTGTGAAGTCTGTTTTTGATAGTAAGAATGGGGAGGAAATGAGAAGCTGTAAGACTGTGGTTTTTGGTTCCCAGAATTTCGTTTTTGACAATTCTCACTGTAACTCACACCTACTATATTTAACACTAATATGGTGTCAAAGGCAGAGTTATTAAATATTTTGTAAATTGTACAAAGGGGAAACCAACTTATTTAAAGAGGTAAACTTTTATGTCTTAAAATTTAATACTAACAAAGGCTTCTATAGTTTTTTAAAATTAATGTTGTCTTAATTTTGTCATTTACAAAATTAGCTAATGTACTTAGCATACATCTATCTTTGGTTTTCTTTCTTACTCTTGTTACTGAAAAGTCTAACCACTTCTCTTATTCTATCAATTACTCTTGACTATTATTTTACTTTTGCCTTTATTTATCCTCCTCCTCTTCCTTCTTCCCTCACTGGAATGCCCAGAGGTCCTACAAGTGAAGAGATGGTAACTGGGACTGGTTGGCTCTTCTCAGAACCACACAATTGGGTGAGAAATAAGCCTCCCAACATTTCCTGGGCTCTTGAATCCTGCTTCCTCCCAATTCTTTCAGGGCTGGAAGCTTGCTTATCTTTAGCAAAAGCTAGGCATAGTTTCAAATGACATATTACAGAGAAATCACTCTCCCAGCCACCAGAAAAGAAGAAAGAGACAGAGGCAAGATGCCTCCTCCTATCTGAAACCTGGCACTGTCAGCCTTTGGAACTTGCCTCCCAGACTCCGTCTGGCCTTGGCCTGGAGAAGGCAGGGTTGCTGTGTAGCACAAGGAGGTGCAAAAACAAACATAGGCACAAACCCAAACACTTGATGGCAAGAAATGTTCTGAAAGTTATAAAAATGAAATACTACTTCCAGCTGTCACTTTATGCAAGGATTAAGTTGAGCTCAAGTGGCTGCAGAAACTAAATAAGAGAGTGAATTTTTCATTGCAGTACCTGTGCAAGTTGCAAAAGATGCCTGTGTTTTCTACTGTTGGGCCACAGGTGATCATTTTGTTTATTCACCTCACTCACTCATTTACCTGTCTTCATGGATCTTTTAGAAGAAATGTTGCTGCTGTTAAAGGCATATGGCAAAGTTTCATACTTTTTTTTCATATAGCTAAGAGCAACCTATCCACTGCTCATTCTTCCTTTAATACATATGGTGTGGGAGCAAAAGTATATTTACACTTGTGTACACACAACACACAGAGTTTATACCTGTATTATTATTTATTAATTATTGTGTTATTTTCCATATGAACAACTGTAAACCTACTTCTGCTCCACCCAGTATTGCCCCTTGTGGTGGCTTCTTCTTAGTCTCATGTTCTACACAAAGTGGTGATGCTGAGATGAACACCATTAGCCAGTGATCAGTGCGTAAGTGCATTGAATACAGCCAAGTGCATATTAAGACTTTTTGATAGGCTGTGTTTAGACAGATGTATTCCCCTAATATTTTCTAGCCATTGATACCCATTATTCATAGCTCTTCATATTGTTCTACCAAAGATATTCCTAAGTGGCTCAACATCCATAAACTGATTAGATAACACATCATTATCCATACTCACACATGACCACAATTACTAGACTTCTGGCTATCTTCCCATTGGCTCAGTTTTGCCCAATTTCAAGGCCAAGAACAGCTCAGAAGCATGTGGCAGGGACAAAGAAGAAGCCTTAGCTACATTTTGCACTTCCCCAATTTTATATCTGGCTTTCATTTTTAACCTATCCATTTTTTTTTTGCCTAAAACTCATATAGATAGGGGAGTGGGGTAGAGAGGATATAGTTTCAAATATTATTTAAGTATAGAAACCCAAGTCTTTCTTTTGTGTCATCTAGCTTGCTAAAATAAGATCCCTACTGAAATCTAGTCTCTCTCAAACTCATTGATTTTATTTGACTTTGATTACTCATGACTGCAGGAACTCTTAAAGCACAGGCTTCAGTTATTACTGCTTTCGGAGAAACACTTACCACATGTGGACCTAGGAGCTATGCACTAGGAGAAAAATAGGCTAATCTGATCATAAACCATAGAGCCTTCCTACAACTGTGTAAACACTGACAGAGGTATTTCTCAAAGTCCATGCCAGAAGGAAGGCAACATTTTTGTGAAGTATGTGAACATTCATTCAAATTCAAAGCCTTCATTCAGCCTGGGGAATTGGTACTGAGCAGTAAGTCTAATCAGGTGCCAGCCTGCACCCAGAGTAATATTCTACAAAATAAACTATTTTCTGCTAATGGTGTTGTTTCTTAACTATTTAAAAATATTTTCTAATAAAGGAAAATACCAAGCCATGTCAGGAGTGATATTTTATGCCATTCAGCTGTTAAAATTTTGATCTGTGTAATAAAAGTCACATACTGTTTCACCCTGAGTTTCAGCAATCTTAGTTAACAATCATACTGGACAAGGGTGTAGAGCTATCCTTTGTCTTTTGCCTATAGATAAATACAGTAGGCTTTAATTATATAAGCTGTCTGAATTTGTTTCAAATTTTGCCTTGACAGTATGAAGTTTATTTTTTTAATTGTTCAGGAAAAATCTATCAGTGTTGTGATATAGGAACACTTAAGAAGAATAAATCAGCTATATTTTTAACACAGAAAAGTATTATAATTTCACACACGTGAATCAGAAATGTCCTCAATGAAGAACTTACAATTCTGAAAAAAGTAATGTCTGGAATGCCCATAAATGAAGGTATTCATTTTGAGCAACACAGAGAAAAATTAAGGCTAGTGGGGAATAATAGAAAACATAATAGGCAATAAAATCTCTTTTGTATTTACTGTGTGCCAGGCACTGTGTTAAGTCTTATGCTGGCTTTAAATGATCTCATCTTCCAAACAATCCTATGAGACAGGTGCTATTATTATTTTTATTTTATGGCTTATAAGATCTGAGGCACAGAGAAATTTAAGTAATCAAGAGTTATGAGCGAGATCCAAGATGGCAGAGGATTAAGGAAAAGCTACACTAACCTCTTCCCATGACCAAGCTGGAATTACAACTGAGTTGTAGAGAAATAATCCTGAATAACCAAGTGAACATTAGCTGGAGAGAAGCCTTATAACCAAGGGCAGACAGAAGAAACACTTTAACAAAACAAGACTGGTAGGGAGTGAGGAGGAGGCATGGAGGGCTGGCTAGGCTCCCACAGGTGGCAGCTGAAGTTCCAGAGGGATATTTCTGTGGCTCAGGGTATTCCCTGTTGAGAAGTATGGGCTGTAAGCCCCAAGCTGGGCTCCATAGCTTTCAGCACCAGGCCAAAAGGGAACCCAGATAACACCCAGATATGAAAAGCACTATGGTTTCTGTCCACCAGGGAGAGATGACTGAAGATACATTGGCCTCTTAAAGGGCCAATGCACAAAATTTCATTTGCAGCCATTTACCCTGAGTTGTGGCAGAAAGAGGGAAGAGTGGACTAGAGATGCTTGAGAACAGTCTGGGGTTGGGGCCTCTGGGGAGAGAACTGAAGGAACAGTCACCAGGGTCATTCTGCAGAGTCATTCCCACACTGCAGAAGCCACTATTCTCAGGCAGAGCACTCCTCTCCATGTGCCTCAGCCTGAGGGGAAGCAATTGCTCACCTGCAGGAATTACTCTGCCTCTCCCTGTAGTGCTTAAGCCAGGCTGCTTATTATGTAGTGCTTATAGCCAGGCTTAAGGCTATAACACTGATTGGTTTAACAACTAAGGCAGAACATACAAAGAAGCAGCCAATATGGGAAGACAAAGAAAAAGACTCCAAATGAAAGAATAAGAGATTTCTCCAGAAGAAGAACTAGAGGAAATGGAGGCAAGTAATTTATCAGATAGAAAGTTTAGAGTAATGATTATAAGGATACTCAAGAGCATGGAAAAATACATTGAAACCATAAAAAAATACCAGTCAGAAATAAAGAATGCAATATCTGAGATAAATAATACACCGGAAGTAATAAATAGTCGGTTAGATAAAGCAGAGGATAGAATCACTGTTTTAGAAGACAAGATGGAAAAATCACCCAATCAGGATGGCAAAAAGAAAAAAGAATTTTAAAAAATGAGGAGAGCTTAAGAAATGTTTTGGACAATGTGAAGCATAACAACATCTGTATCATGGGAATACCAGAAGAAGAAAGTGAGCAAAGGATTGAGAACCTATTTGAAGAACTAATGACTGAACACTCCCCTAACCTGGTGAAGGGTAAAGATATACAAGTTCAGGAAGTTCAGAGAATCCCAAAAAACTTGGACCCAAAAAGGCCTACACCAAGACACGTCATAATTAAAACAGCAAGACTTAAATACAAGGAGAGAATCCTAAAAGCCACATGATAAAAGCAGATAGTTACCTACAAGGAAGCACCAATTAGATTATCTGATTTCTCAACAGAAACATTTCAGGCCAGAAGGGAATGGTGTGAAGTTTTCAAGGTGATGGAAAGCTAGGATCTACAACCAAGGTTAGTTTACTCAGCAAAGCTATCATTTAGAGATGAAGTAAAAATAAGGAGCTTCCTAGGCAAGAAAAAGCTACAGGAGTTTGTAAACACCAAACCAGTACTGCAACAAATGTTAAAGGGCCTACTTTAAGAAGAAGAAGGGATTGAGCACGGGCTGTGAACCAAAGTGTCGCAGGTTCGATTCCCAGTCAGGGTACATACCTGGGTTGCAGGCCATGACCCCCAGCAACCGCACATGGATGTCTCTCTCTCTCTCTCTCTTTCTCCCTCTCTTCCCTCTAAAAATAAAAATAAATAAAATCTTTAAACAAAAGAAGAAGAAGGAGAAAAAAAGCAAAAGAAAAAAGGAAAATAGTCTAACAATAAACAGCACTAAATATGTATCTATCAATAATCACTTCAAATGTAAATGGGTTAAATGCTCCAACCAAAGACATAGGTTAGCTGAATGGATAAGAAAACAAGATCCATATATATACTCCCTCTGGGCCAAGAGGCCCATCTCAGGTATAAAGATATACACAGACTAAAAGTAGAGACATGGAAACAGATACTTCATGCAAATGAAAGGGAAAAAAACCTTGGATAGCAGTACTTACATCTGACAAAATAGACTTTAAAACCCAGGCTATAGTAAGAAACAAAGAAAGGCACTATATAATGGTAAAGGGAACAACCCCAAAAAAGGATATAAGCCTCGCAGACATTTACACACCCAATGTAGGAGCACCTAAATATGTGAAAGAAGTCTTGATGGACATAAAGTGAGAGGTGGACAGGAATATAGTCATAGTTGGGGATTTTAACACCCATTGACTTCAATGGATAGACCTTTCACAGGAAAATCAATAAGGAGACAGTGGCCTTAAATGAAAAACTAGATTAAATAGATTTAATTTATATCTTCAGAACATTTCATCCCAAAGCAGTAGAATATATATACTTTTCAGGTGAAGATGGAATGTTTTCTAGGATAGACCTCATGTTATGACACAAAACAAGTCTCAATATATTTAAGAAGTTTGAAATCGTATCAAGCATGTTTCTCTTATCAGAATGCAATGAAACTAAAAATCAAACACAATAAGAATACTGAAGAACACACAAAAACATGAAAGCTAAATAACATGTTAATAAACAATGAATGTTTCAACAATAATATCAAGGAAGAAATAAAAAAAATAACTTAAATGAAAATGAGGACACAACAATCCAATATTAGTGGGACACTGGGAAAGCAATCCTAAGAGGAAAATTGATAGCATTACAAGCCTATTTCAAAAAACAAGACAAAGCTCAAATAAACAATCTAACTTCACATTTAAAGGAACTTGAAAAAGAATAACTAACAAAGCCCAAAGTGAGCAGAAGGAAGGAAATAACAAAGATCAGAGTAGAAATAAATGAAAGAGTCTAAAATAGTGGTAGAAAAGATCAATGAATCCAAGAATTGAAACTTTGAAAAGATAAACAAGATTGATAAAGCTTTAATCAGACACATAAAAAAGGACCCAAATTTATTTATTTAAATAAAATCAGGAATGAAAGAGGAGAAATAACAACTGACCCAAAGAAATACAAAGGGTTGTAAGAAAATACTGTGAACAACTATATGCCAACAAACTGGACAACCTGGATAAAATGGATAAATTCCTAGAAATATACAATCTTCCAAAACTAAATCAGGAAGAATCAGAGAATCTGAATAGGCAGTTTACATGTAGAGAAATTGAAGTAGTAATAAAAAACTCCCCAGAAACAAAAGCAGATGGCTTTGTAGGTAAATTTTACCAAACATTCCAAGAACTATCACCTCTCTTTCTCAAACTATTTCATAAAATTCAAGAGGAGCAAGGCTCCCAAAGTCATTTTACAAGGCCAGCATTATCTTAATTCCAAAAGCAAATAAAGACTCTACAAAGAATGAAAATTATAGGCCAAAAATCCTCATGAATATAGATGCTGAAATCCTCAACAAAATATTAGCAAACCAAATACAACAATGCATCAAAAAGATCATACACTATGATCAAGTGGAATTTATTTTGGGAATGCAAGGTTGGTA
Organism: Phyllostomus hastatus; assembly: GCF_019186645.2. Lineage (NCBI taxonomy): Eukaryota > Metazoa > Chordata > Mammalia > Chiroptera > Phyllostomidae > Phyllostomus > Phyllostomus hastatus. The sequence goes on along the minus strand of NW_025333872.1, from coordinate 36,072,062 downwards.
TAGCATTTGCAAATCAATAAATGTGATTCACCATGTAAACAAAATGAAGGATAAAAAACACATGATCATATCAGTAGGTGCATAGAAAGCATTTGATAATTCTAGCATTCATTTATGAAAAATACTCTCAGCAAAGTGGGATTAGAGGGAACATACCTAAACATAATAAAAGCCACATATGACAAACCCACTGACAGCACCATATTCAATGTGCAAAGCTATAAGTGTTCCCCTTAAGACTGGGAACAAGACAGGGATGTCCACTTTTACCTCTCTTATTCAACATGATACTGGAAGTCCTGTCTAGGAGTCAGGCAAGAAAACAAGCAGTCAGACAAGAAGAAGAAATAAAAGGCATCCAAATTGGAAAGGAAGAAGTAAAGCTGTCATCATTTGCAGATGACATGATACTGTACACAAAGAACCCCAAAGATTTCACCAAGAAACTACTAGATCTGAAAAATGAATTCAGCAAAGTAGTAGAATACAATATTAACAACCAACAATCATTTGCATATATGCCAATAATGAGCTAACAGGGAAATTAAGAAAGCAATGCCGTTCACAATTGTTACAAAAAGAATAAAATACCTAGAAATAAACCTAACCAAGGCTGTAAAAGAGTTGTACTCAGGTAATTATAAGACACTGAAGAAAGAACTAGAGAAGAGACAAATACATGGAAGCCCATACCATGTTCATGTATAGGAAGAATTAACATCATCAAAATGTCCATACTACCCAAAGCAATCTATAGATTCAATGCAATTCCTATTAAGATTGCAGTGATATACTTCACAGAACTAAAACAAATGTTTCAAAAATTTATACAGAACAACAAAAGGCCCCACATACCAACAGCAATCCTGAGAAGAAAGAATAAAGTTGGAGGAATCACGTTACCTAATATGAAACTATAATTTAAGCCCATAATAATAAAAACAGCATGGTACTGGCATAAAAACAGACACACAGATCAATGGAACAGAATAGAGGTCAGAATTAACCCACATCTTCATAGTTAATTAATATTTGACAGAGAAGCAAGCACATACAATGGGCTAAAGATAGTTTATTCAATAAATGGTATTGGGAAAATTGGACAGATATGTGCAGGAAAATGAAACCAGACCATGTTCTAAAACCACACAGAAGAATAAAAATGGATCAGAAGAATAAAAATGGTCTAATGTTAGACCCCAAACCATGAAAATCATAGAAGAAAACAGGCAGCAAAATCTCAACATTGTTCATAGCAATATTTTATAGGATATATCTTCTGAAGCAAGGAAAACAGAAGAAAAAATAAACAAATGGGACTACATAAAGGTGAAAAGTTTTTGCACAGCAAAGGAGACTATCAACAAAATGAAAAACAACTCACTGAGTAGGAGAACGTATTCACCTATACATCTGTATGGGTGAATATTCAAAATTTATAAAGAACTTACAAAACTCAACACCAAAAAAACAAAGGCTACAATTAAAAAATGGGCAAAGGATCTGAAGAGACACTTCTCCAAAGAGGACATACAGATGGCCCATAGACACATGAAAAGATGCTTAATGTCACTCATTATCAGAGAAATGCAAACAAAAACCACAATGAGATATCATTTCACACCTGTTCGAATGGCTATCATCAATAAATCAACAAACAACAAGTGTTGGCAAGGATGTGGAGAAAGGGGAACCCTATTGCATTATTGGTGGAAATGCAGACTGTTGTAACCACTGTGGAAAGCAGTATGGAGGTATCTCAAAAATTTAAAAACAGATCTGCCTTTTTATCAAGCTATCCCACTACTGGGAATATATCTGAAGGAACCTGAAACACTAATTAAAAAAAAACATAAGCACCATATGAGCCCTGGCTGGCATAGCTCAGTGGATTGAGAGCGGGCTGCAAACCAAAGTGTTGCAGGTTCGATTCCCAGCCAGGGTACATGCCTGGGTTGCAGGCTATAACCCCCAGCAACCGCACATTGATGTCTCTCTCTCTCTTTCTCCCTCCCTTCCCTCTCTAAAAATAAGTAAATAAAATCTTTCAAAAAAACATAAGCACCATATGTTCTTTGCAGCATTATTTACAATTGTCAAGATATGAAAGCAGCCCAAGTGTCCATCAGTAGATGAGTGGAAGAAATAACTATGAAACATTTACACAGTGGAATACTATTCAGCCATAAAAATTTTTTACTCTTTGTTACAGTATGGATGGACCTAGAGAACCTTATGCTGAGTGAAATAAAACAGCCAGAGAAAGACAAATACCATATGATTCCACTCGTATGTGGAATCTAATGAACAAACTGAACTAATAAGGAAAATGGGGACAGATTCATGGAGAACAGAAGGACAGCTACTGGGGGGATCATAGGAGGGTGGAAAGATTGAACAAAAAGGAAAAAGGACTCATGAACATGGACAACACTGTGGTGATTGCTTGGGGAGGCGTGTATAAAAGGAATAAATGGTAATGGAAAAAAATACAGGATTGAATTTAAAGAGTTATGAGCAAAAATTGTGGGGCAAGGGTACAGATTTTGTTTTGAGTACATAACATTCCTATATCTTGAGGTTTTCATTGGCTTTATTATAAAGCACTTACAATTTTTTTAATGATTCTACCCATTTGCATAGTCTTCCTTTTATACTTAACTACATGCACTTGCAAAATTTGTTAAGGTTCTCCAGGACAGGAATTCTCAGTTTGTTTTTTAGACTCCTGAGGGTCCTTGAGGCAATTTTAGGGTGTCTGCCAGGTCAAAATTATTTTCATAACAATACTTAAGACATTTTTTGCATTTTTCACAGTGTTACATTTGCACTGGTGGGGCAAAAGCAATGGTGAGTAAAACTTCTGTTGCCTTAGCACAAATCAAGGCAATGGCTCCAAACTGTACTTGTCATTGTATTCTTCACCACCAAATATTCACAGAAAACAAACAAACAAACTTTTTAAAAAAGCAGCTTCCCTTAATGTGTCCTTGCTTAAACAGAACAAATTACTAAATTTGTCTTGACCCTTGAGTACAGATCTTTTTAATATTCTAGGATAAGTACACATAAATCACTTCTCCTGCATTTCAAAGTGTGGTGGTTTTATCCAGAGGAAGTGCCTGTGCAATTGTTTGGGTTGTAAGCTGAACTAGCTCCTTTTTTCAGGGAACATCATTATTATCTGACAGAATATTTGATAGACAGACATATTTATATTTTCTCAAAAAATGAACAAAGTGAGCCTGTGTCTTCAAGAAAAATAATTGACAATATTTGTCAGTGATAAAATGAAAACTTTAAAGCAAAACTTAGAATTTTGGAAAACATATCCACAACCGTGAGCTTGAAAACTCCCTAATACTTTGACTTTTCTATGACACTGTGATCTTACAATAAATGTGATTTTCAGATGTTGTATAACAACTGTAAATGACCAATGAATGATCTCATAAAATCATACATAAAAGACAAACTGATAGATTTCAGTGTAACAGAATATGAAAAGTTCATTGATACAATATTTGGTTGGCCAATGTTTTTTGGTTTGTTTTTCAATAACATGGTTCTAGTAGCACTTAGTTGTCTTTATCTTCATTTGAAACAATTTTGTTAGATTGTATTGTGACAACTGTCATATCAGCATGAATTTAAAAAAGACATCAAAATTGGTTAATTTTTCATAGCCATTTTAATATTGAAGATGGAAGAAAATATGCAATTTTTTGGTATATTATGCTTTATTATTTCAAGAAAGGTAAAAACACAAATGAAATGCAAAAAATATTTTTGCAGTGTATGGAGAATGTGCTATGACTGATCAAATATGTCAAAAGTTTGCAAAGTTTCATGCTGGACATTTCTCTTTAGACAATGCTCCATGGCGAGATAGATAAGTTGAAGTTGATAGCGATAAAATTGAGACATTAATTGAGAACAATCAACATTACACCACATGGGAAATAGCTGACATACTAAAAGTATCTAAATCAATAAAATTATAGTTGAAAATGAAAAATGTGTCTTTTGTTTTATGGAAAAGACCATACAGACTTTTTGGTCAACCCAATATGTCAGATTTCACATTTCAAATAATCTTTAAGAAATTACTACTATTTGAGTTTCAATAGAATGGTAGAAGGATATCCATAATTATCTGAAAAGGCCATTAAAATGCTCTTCTGTTTACATATCTGTATGAGGCTGGATTTTCTTATACACTTAAACAACATGACCGAGCAGATTGAACATAGATGTATATATGAGAACCCAGCTTTCTTCTGTTAACCCAAGATTTGCAAAAATGTAACACAGAGCTACTTTTTTCAATAAATTTTGTTTTGTTTTTAAATATAGTTATTTTTATAAGAATATGCTTAATTTCTAATACAGTAGCTATAGATAGATATAATGCACATAACATATGGTCTTTAGGGCCTTGGTAATTTTTAACAGTGTAAGGTAGTCCAGAACCAAAATATCTACACGCCTCTGTTCATGGAGGAACAAAGCCCCACCAGAGAAAGAGAAGAGTCAATCTGCTCCCAGAGACTGTTAGGGGGAGACATTTGTGTGGGATGTCAAAGAAATGAAGGTAATAACATGGCACAACAGGGCGGATCAGGGCCAGCCAGCAAAATGGATTAGATTGTCTGTGTTTTATTTTAGTTTAGTAAGAAAACTTTTCCTAAAGTGATTTTTAAAGCAATAGTACTAGCTTGTTCTCTCTCTAAAGATATTTTGTTTTTATAAAATTACAGCCTGGAAAACACACTATGTGTTTAGTCTGAGTAGGTAGCCCGAGTTGTTTGTTAAATACCAGATCTCAGATTTGTGGCTGTTCCTCAAAAATAACTACATGACACCGGCAATTAAATTTATGTATCATTTTGATTATTTATACTTCGGAGAATCAAAGGAGATAAATAACAGTCTGCAGCCGAGCACTTCTATCAGCATTTCATTGGCAAGCCCTTTAGAGTCCCTCCATTATGAAGCTGGATACAACACGTAATCTTCCCATTACACAGTCTGGAGAGAACCATCATCCATGCCTGCTTCATTCCAACATCTTCCCCTTTCTGGAGCTGGGTGTTCCTGCATTGCAAACATGCCCTCTGCACCATGTAAGGCAGGCATGTTTAGTTTCAACTATTTTCACATTTCTACTTCCTTTTACTTATGACATTTATGACTCAGAGTTAAGGATTCTCCAGTCCTGCCTCTCAGAGTGTTGAATACAAATATAACAATGTGCCAAACTGGGTAAGAAGCTGATGGCCTCCCTACAGAAGATTATTGAGTAGGTGGGAGCTCTGTCTTTCACAGGTGTCCCTGCTGCAGCTGTTTAGAATTTTCTTCATATGATAAAAATGCTTTTAATTCAGTCTTGCTGAATAAAGGGGCTGGCTACCTTCCAGCTTGCCTCTGAAGCTGGCCCTCAGTGTTAGGGAAGTGTGCCTTAGAAAGCAGAGTGAACTAAATCCCTTCTATGGTCCTTTTCTGCATTTAACATTTGGTGACCCCTAGATTTACTCTGCCCATTAAATAAAAAATAGCTAAATGATGGTGGAGAGGAGCATCTAAAACAACTGAGCATTACTATAATTGGCCTCAGCCTCCTCATTTGAAAAATTGAGGTGGGGAGAAACTCAGCTTCCAGTCATTTAATGCAGGAATGTTAATAAATACCCACCATATAACATGCCATATAATAAACTTAAACCAGACTGCTGCTTGTCCTAATTAAATATGAAAAAGTAAATTGCATTTTAAAGCAGACTCTAGGGAACTATCCAGGTATTGCTAAGAATCTCTGTGTGATTGGTTTGAACTAATGGAGAGACATAGGGGTTAAAAATTACAAATCAAACCAAGAAATAATTTGGGTTTAAGAAAGGAGTTAGAGTGCAAACTTAAAAAAATAATGGTTATTAATCTGTCTAAAGAAATTTGTCATCAGTAGCAGTGAAACCTACTTGATATCTTAAGGAACTATGTTTACTATCACTGGAAATTCTGTTCACGTGGGGAATGGCTGACTATTTGGTGTTCTGTGTTTAGAAGGTTCTGAGAATAGAGGGAAAGGTCATGATGACTGAAAAATAATTGTATTCTCCCTTTAGTTTGTGCTTAGCATTATTATCCATAGTTTATTCATGCACTGAGTACAGATAGGTTAAATAATTTTCCAGAAGTATATTTTGGAGCTGTGATTTAAATATTAAATCCCTCCAAAAGATTGGTCACTGTGATACTGTGGGCAAACTATGACTTCTTAGACTTTCATTTGATCTTTTCTAAAAAGCTTTGGTCTGCATTGCTTTCTAAACTCTCTTTCAGCTCAAATGTACTTTACATCTATGAACAGTCTATTTAAATACCACACACCCTGGCAAATCTTGCCCTCCTTTCAACTCCTGAAATATTTATCATTTGGTTATTTCAGTGCTATGCTGGGAACTGCATTGCTGGTTATTCTTTCACAGTTTAGATCGTGTTTCTCCAAATATACGGGAAATGCTTTGACAAGAGGGATACTTTCATGTCCCTCCCCAGTGACAGGCATAGCACCTTGCACGTAGTAAAAGTGTTTAATAAATATTGATTGTTTGACATGAACAGGCCACTAGATTGTGCTATATTTTAATAGGCTGAACCTCAGATTTGCAGTCAGATGAGGAGCAGTCAGATGATCATTTCTGAGTCAGTAGTACCCTGGCTATGTTTGATTTAGTGATCTAGCCTTGAAGGTGCTCCCTACTCCACAGTCAATGCTCCCTGCCCTTCTGACTGTTATAAATGCCTGTTTATCTTCTTGCCTCCATCAACAGCAGCTATTTATTTAGTAGCCTGACTTAAAACATTCCGTATATATACTCAATGAAGGCTTTCTTTCACTATTATTTTTCTGTGGAGGGTAAAATGCTGTCTTGTTTTTCCAGTTCCCCTTCTAAGTGTGATGATTTAGATGTTCCTGCTGTTAACTGGCAGCTTTTCCATTTCCTCCTAGCATCGAGTGCCCCAGACTTCTCCACAGAAGCCACTAATGAGCTTCTTGCCTTTCAGACCCCTGTTCATTAATAACATAGAATTTCAGCAATGCCTGATGTTCTGGACCTTATCTTTTTCCTTTCCTCCTATTAGAAAGAAAACAAACAAATAAACAAGCAAAGAAAGATCTTTAGTTGCTGCAGTCACTGACTCAATCCTGTCTGCCTTAAGATTCTAAAACAGAATTTATGTAAGGAGCTTGGATTTAGCTTTTCAATTGGACTGAAAGCTTACAGATTTGATGCCAACTTTCAGAATGAGTATGCCTTCCCCATTTTTTTTCTGTCTTTTTTTTTACACATGTTCAGTCTTTTTCAATGGTACTTCATGCTTCTAACTGTGCCTTTTCCTTCTTCTTAATTATTATTGACTGAGTTCTCAAGTTAAGGGGAACAATCCTATGGACTGTGCGGATAGAACATACAAATGAAAATGTTCCTGCCTCATCCCTTCTGCTTGACTTCTGGCTCTAAATGATGCCATTCATTCTACCCGCCTGCTGGCCCCTTACACAACTTTCTCTCATTCAGACAGAGCCAAAAGAGCATCAATGCCCTTTTGTCCTGCTTCCCTTATAGCCTTGCAACAGCACAGAGCACAACAGAACCGTCAGTAGCACAAATGCCGTTCCAGTCAAACCTGCTCTTCCTCCTGTCCTCTGATGAACCAGCAGTGCTTGCAGCTGTGTTTTCTGAGAGTGGATTTCTGAATTTAAGGCCTGACATCTTTCCTCTCAAGTTCTGCCTCAGTGCTTGCTGGAGTAAGCCAAACAGAGAGCCATGCCTGCCCTGCTCAGTGGATAACTCAGCTCTTGTTCTCTTCACCTTCAGGTTCTCTCTCACATATCACAGCTCAGAGAAGACTATGGAATAGTTTTGCTGTCTTCTTGATGTCTTTCTTACTTTTTAATTTTTATTTCTGTGTTTAGACTCACAAATTCCTGTAACTAAAAAATACATAAAGATAATTGCAAAAATATATATATTTCTGCCTCCTCCAAACATGCATAAGTCATCATTACCATGTTCATAAACACATATTGAAGACTCAGTGGTTTTTCCAGGCATGGATGATGTTTTATTTTCCCTTGTTTGAAAAGTTCTAAGTTTCATCTCTAGTAAAATTGTATCGGGCTTCTTTTCAGACTCAAATCGAATGTGCATGGAGTCATACGGTTTAAAGAATTCTGTTCCCATAATATATGAGGTAGCAGTAAGTTTTCCCCAGCCTTCCTAATGTCTGCCCATCTTGTCAGCTATGGGGAGTTAGAAGTGGTAGGTCTTCATGTCATTACAATAATTACGCAGTGTGGAAGCATTTGCAAACTTTCTTTAAAAAGACAGAAAACTAGAGATTACAATTCTTTTATGTTTGTGAGGTACTCATCACTCCAATTGCAGTTATAGGTTTTTTTTTTTCCCTTCTAAATGTTCCATTCCTGAATTTTGGAAACTTGAAGGTCTGAATTAACCCAGAATTCACTGATGTGGAGTAGTCCTTATCTGAGATTTCGGACAGTAAATTTTTCCTTTTCTTATCATTGAAGCATGTTCAAGAATTGTTTCCTTGCCTTTATTTTTATAAAGTTACAGAGAGTTCATCTCATTTTCTGAATACAGCAATCTTTAAAATGTCACAGTACAAACATACTACTTACTTACCTCTTAGCTATTTTCTAATGTAGTATTACAAAGAGATGAGAGCTTTCCCCAAGGCCTCCTCGCGCCATGAACTTGTATGAATTTACTTGCTACGTATCTCCAATCCATCTGTAACTTCACTTCAGTTGTATTCTCAACTCATTCTTCAGTATCTATTGAGTACTCACTAAGTATCAGACCTATGCTAGAGACTAAAAATATAACTAATAAATGGCTTTGCTCCAATTTAACTCAGGTTCTGAGATAACGTAAGAAGGGGTAGAATGTGCACACTTAGTTATAATGTACCTAATCCTCTAAGGGGAAAGAAATCAATTTTGTGAACCACCCCAATGAAAAAGTTTCTAACTCTGCTTAGGGGACTCTTTGAAAAACAGGTTTATAAAGGACATTGGAGCTGATTTTGAGGAATGGGTAACAGCACACCAAAACCTGGGAGAGGAAAAGTGCTTTTTAGACAAGGGAAGGTAATAGTGCACTCAATAGTGCTTAGAGGCTGTGCACAGGCCAGGCTGGTTTGAGGAAAGTAAGAAAGTTGATAGATGGAGAGGAAAATATATGACTACAGAGTCTAAAATATTTGACTCATTTCTGGATGTTGTATAATTATAGATTATTATGCTTCACTGAATACATATGTACAACCTGAAGATTGGTAAGGAAAAATATATCTACTGTCCTTTTCACTCTTTTGCTTAGTACCTATACTCTCAAGAAAGCTAAGAAAGTCAGTTAACTGATGTTCCCTTTCGAAAACACTGACTGTAGTTAATCTTCTCCTCAAGCTCTTTATCCTGATGTAGATAACCCCAGGCCTTCCTCTTACTTGGTTCAGTGGCTGTGTAATCAGACTATCAGGTTCTCGCATATTTGTACTAGCCCTCTGCCTGTTTCACCGTCTGGAATTACTAGCTGCTAGTTTCCAGATAGAGCTGGTTATGTGTCAGTTTTGAATACCAATTTAGAAATTCATAATTTAGTTTACTCCCCAAAATAAAACGTACTTTTAAAGCAAAAAACGACTACTGGCACTGACATGTATAGTCTCCCCTTTCACCTGAAAATTACACTTTTACAAGTCGCCTAATCAGTCACTTGAATGAGTAACCATAAGATGTTAGCACCTGTGAGAGTAGTCTCATGTGGCTTTTAAGGGGTTGAATCTCTCTACCTGGCTGCTCTGCCTTCCAGGGTTTATGTGGGGGTCTTCATATAGAATGGTACACTGAAATTGCTATGCAAAAATCACATCCTCTCCTCTGGCAATGTAGAAACTAAAGGTTCGTTTGTGCATTTTTTCAAATTTATTTATTCCTGCCTGACATTTCAAATAGTGCATGAGAATTGCTACATATTGTATTAGGTGAATTACAAATCAGAGAGGAGAGGTGACAAAATAATCTGAGTGGATCTAGACATAGGTATCATGCAATTTAATATTAAATATCAATAGCCAGGAGAAAACAGAAGACTTGGAAATTAACAGCCAGGGGGGGCTGTAGAAATCCCTTTTGCTGAAAGCAGTATGTAGCACTTGTGCAAATTTCCCTTGGGATTGTAGCCTTCTCTTTCATGAACTTCTTATTCCTGTTATTTCCAGTTCCGGACCATCTGATCAGAGACTACTGGAATTTCCAGCTCTCTAGGCACTAATTTCAGGGGCTGAAACAGCAACCCCTCTGCAGCTCCTACCACAGCCACCGCTGCCTTGCTGGGCTGTGGGGTTGTGCCAGCCCAGGCACTCTTGCCCAGGAAATGGAAGGTGGCATTTAAGTGGCCCTTAAGACTCTCCTAACCAATCGTAAAGACTCTGAATCAGGCCAATTCTAAATTAAGCTTTCTTGGGTAAATGAATAAGGACCCAAGAAACCTCAGAGTGGAAAAAAAGATATGAAAAATCATACCTCCCAATGTATTTCTACTAACTCCCAGTTTCGACAGGTATTAACATGATTTAATGTTTCCATGACTTATTTTATTCTCTGCATATTTTCAGTGTTAAGTTTTAAAAGATATTTCAATCAAATCTCAATATTTGAAATACCAAAATGATGATATCACAGAATTGGAAGAAATTTCTTTTTTTTTTTAACTTGTAAGAAAACTGAAGCTCCGGAAAAGCAAGTGCCTTGATCAAAGTCTCACAGTAGCAAAGGAGAACTAAAAACCAAATCTCTTGGTATAAGATAAAATGTATTTTCCTTAATAAATCATTTTCCAGGATATGTAACAGATGGATAGAAAATGGGTTTATTTATGCATCATAGTATTTTTTAAGTCCTTCATGAAGTAATTTGGGAGTGGCTACTTGCACTTTTTCACATTGTTCATTTAAAGGTGGATTGCTTGTTTTCTTCCAATGAGCTTACCCAGAACCAGTGTTATAAAAGAAAGCTGGTAGAAATCTATGGCTAAGTTGCTCTGTCTTGACCTCAGAGCAATTACTTTCTCTGAACAAAATGCACACTAAGGGATGCCAGTGCCTACTGTTCTGGAAAACAGCAATGTTTGCTTTAAGATTCATACCCAAATTTCCACAGTGCACTGAGACTCGGCACTGGATCACTGGGCTGAAGATCTGTGCTGAAGCCAAGTGGCATTTAAACCACCAGACTGAAAGCTGGTACATCAAGGGCCATAGCCATACTCTTGAATGTGACTCAACTGTGGTTTGAGATTTGTCTATGTGGGGTACTGGAAAGAATGCTAGTTTGAGTAGGACACACTCATTTCTAGTCCCAGCTCAGCCTCTCATCAAATGGTCCAGAGTAAATCCTTTAAGCTCCCTAAGCATTTGTTAGTCATCTATAATGTACCTGTGTCTTGCCTATAGAGAATTGTTCCAATCAGCAAATAAGGTAACAGAAATGGAGAGTATTTGTAGATTTAATGGGTTTAGGACCTGTAGATTACTATCAATGTTCATAATTCCTAATATTTAGATAGCACTAAAACAGTTTTAAGCCTTTGTTTGACTGTACGTGGTTAAATATCTCCTAGCAGGCCTGGTAGGCTAAATACAATGCTAAGGATTAAAGCTAAAGTCTACTGACAGGCATGATGCTGTAGACAAAGATGCTCTGTTTTGTTTTGTGTCTTTCAGATTAAATATAGTCAATACTGTGCATTGACATAACAGACCAGGAAAAATGTGTCAACAGACTGTGAGCTCTTGGGATATATTCACATTCTGTGTATTGTTTCAAAATGTCTTTTTCTTTTGGACCCTATACTAGATGTTCTTTTCTAAGCAAGTTCCATAACACTACATTTTAAAATTAAAGCTAAAGAAACATTTTCTTCTTCTGGACCTTTTTTTACAGTAATTTTATTCCTTTGTCTGGATATGGTGTGTCAAGTGTTACCAAAAAATTCAGTCATTCATTCAAGTAATTTTCATTTTTTTAAAGATTATTTATTTAGTTATTTTGTGAGAGAGGGGAAGGGAGGGAGAAAGAGAGAGAAGAAACATCCATGTGTGAGAGACACATCAGTCGATTGCCTCTCACATGTCCCCAGCTGGGGACCTGGCCTGTAACCCAACCATGTGCCCTGACTAGGAATCAAACCTGCGATCTTTTGGTTTGCAGGATGGTGCTCAATCCACTGAGCCACACCAGTCAGGGGTCAAGTAATAGTGATTAAATCTACTGTGTACCACATCTGCTCTAGGGATAGATCAGTGAACAAGAGACAAAATTCCCTGTCATCATCATCATCATATTTTGCCTTTATATGATATTTTTGGATACTTCAATTTATCTTATAGAATCTTCTATGTATTCAAGTGACCTGTCTTTAATGGTCAGTGTTCTGTCCTACCTGTCTACCTCCATTTCAATCCTGGAAATCCAGAGTTCTAGCTCAACTTTGCCACTCCTCTTCTCTCCCCAAAATCAGCTTTTGATCATTCTTACAGGTAAAATCTACTAGATAATTCATCTTTGGATGATGGAAGCTAAAAGTGGGCTGTTCCAATGTAATTATATGTGAGATTTCATAACCTTCCATTCTGACCATTGGGCTAATCCCTAGCCCCAGAGCATGCTTAAAGTGTTAATCCTCCCAGGTCATTTAGAATTGCTGGATAAAATTTTATAGCAGTTTTCCAATAGTCCATTGTATATTCAGGTTACCTAAAATTAGTTGGGTCCTACTAAGCAGAACAAAACCCATGTTCATCTTTTTTGACAATATAATGGTATGCTCACCATCACTATTTGAAACTTTTAGTCTTCAGGACATGTACTTCTATTCTCAGTCCAACCTGATATGCTCCCTCCTTCCACCACTCCTCATCCCCTACCCAGTCTTACTCTTCCACAGACTTTTTTCTACATTGCGTATGGAATAATATTTCTGAACCTCAAGTCCAAGTGTGGCAATCTTCTCTCTTAATAGCTCCCTATTAGTCTTATGATAAAGCTATTAAAAATCCTTGCCCTGGCTGGCGTAGCTCAGTGGATTGAGTGCAGGCTGGGAACCAAAGTGTCCCAGGTTTGATTCCCAGCCAGGGTATATGCCTGGGTTGCAGGCCATAACCCCCAGCAACTGCACATTGATGTTTCTCTCTCTCTCTCTCTCTATCTCCCTCCCTTCCCTCTCTAAAACATAAATAAATAAAATATTTAAAAAAAAAAAGAAATCCTTAACTCAATTCACAGGGCCCTGTATAATCTGACCTCAGTTAATGTCCTATCTCTCCACTCTATGTTCTCGTTGTTTCCTTTCATGCCTCAGTTTCTTTGAACATAGTTTCCTTTTCCTGGACTACTTTTTTCTTTCTGCCATCAACACAGCACTCAGATCATTCCAGTTTATCTTCCACTGTCTGGCTTGGGCATCACTTTCTCAAAACAACAACACCAATAACACAACCACCCAACCCAACACTAACAACTTCTCCAAGCCTTTCTATGAGCTCTCAAAGGCATGAAACTATCCCTACCTTTACCTCCACCTATCATGTTGTATTCTGATTATCTAGTTATTTGTTCATTTCCCCATCTATGGTGTAAGATTCCTGAAGTTAGAGACACTACCTATTTTGTTCTCTATTATAATTCTAGTATTTAGCTTAGTGCCTGACACTTAGTAGATACCCAATAGTCATTTATAAGACTAATAAATGTGATTTAGTTTCTGTGTACACCATTCTCTTCAAGATTCCATTAGGCTCTTACTCTATGATGTCTCCAATGCTATTCTCCATCTCCACCCAATAATTTTGACAGTTAATTCATTTGAAAGCTATTTTTTACCACAAATATAGATAAAACTGTACTCTACTGCTATGGATCTGTCTTCTACAATAGATTCCTTTTGTTGCTTAAGTCTTCAATATGGATGCAAATTTTGTTGCAAATTTCTCCTTAACTTCTTTATCAAGGTCTGATCTTATGATGGCCATTTTAGTTTTCTGATCCAATTCAGAACCCAAGACTGAGAAATAGGGTAGAGTGATATCAGAAAGAGCCTTGAATTCTAGGGTAACAAGTTTGTATTTTAATCAGAATTTCTTTTCTTCTTTTTAAATTTTATTTTAATCATTGTTCAAGTACAGTTTTCTCCCTTCTACTCCCATTCCAGACCACAAACCCATCCCTCCCCACTTCCCTCCCATTACTACCCTCCCCCTAGTTTTTGTCCACGTGTCCTTTAAATTTGTTCCTGTAAACCCTTCCCATCCTCCCCTGAAATTCCCTCTTCCCTCCCCTCTGGTCACTGTCAGCCTATCCTCTATTTCAGTGTCTTTGACTATATTTTGCCTGTTTCTTTGTTTTGTTGTTTAGGATCCTGTTAAAGGTGAGATCATATGGTATTTGTCTTTCACTGCCTGGCTTGTTTCGCTTAGCATAATGCTTTCCAGCTCCATCCACGCTGTTGCAAAGGGTAGGAGCTCCTTCTTTCTTTCTGCTGCATAGAATTCCATTGTGTAAATGTACCAAAGTTTTTTGATCCATTCATTTACTGATGGGCATCTAGGTTGCTTCCAGCACTTAGCTATTGTAAATTGTGCTGCTATGAACATTGGAGTGCAAAGGTTCTTTTGTATTGGTGTTTTAGGGTTCTTAGGATAGAGTCCCAGCAGTGGAATTTCTGGGTCAAAAGACAGATCCATTTTTAGTTTTCTGAGGAAATTCCATAGTGTTTTCCATAGTGGTTGTACCAGTCTGCAGTCCCACCAACAGTGCACTAGGGTCCCCTTTTCTCCACAACCTCTCCAACACTTGTTGTTTGTTGCTTTGTTTATGATGGCCATTCTGTTTGGTGTGAAGTGGTATCTCATTGTGGTTTTAATTTGCATCTCTCTGATAGCTAGTGATATTGAACATTGTTTCATGTGTCTCTGGATCCTCTGTATGTCCTCCTTGGAGAAGTGTCTGTTCAAATCCTTTGCCCATTTTTAATTGGGTTGTTTGTCTTCTTAGAGTGGAGTCATGTAAGCTCTTTATATATTTTGGAGATTAAACCCTTGTCTGAGTTATCACTGGCAAATATGTTTTCCCAGAATTTCTTAAAAAGAGTCATATAGTGGCAGTGCCTTCAATGGAGATGTGTGTGTATGAGAGGGAATGTGGAAGAGGGGGAGGGAACACTAGAAGGAGAGGGAGAGTGGACAAAGGAGGGCCAGTTAGAAAGTTTAATAGTAGTCACCCTAAAGGTAGTAAGAATCTGAATTAGAGATGGAGTAGTAGATTTGAAAAAGGTACACAAGTGACTGATAATATAGAAGCACAATCAATAGGTATTAATAGCTGAGGTGGTAAGAGTGAGGGAGAGAGGGAATACTTATGGGTCATCCATTCAATAGATGTTCATTGAACACTCAGTTTGAGACTCACTACATGGTGTGAACAGAGCAGTTACAAGAGAGAATGCTCCCAACCTTCAGAATTCACATTTCACTGGAGAACACCAAAACTGTAACCTGAGTGATTGGAAAATGGTAAGGCCATTAATATAGAGAATAAATACAGAAATAGAAAGTTTCAGAGAAAAGCTGATATATTAACTTTGTGCATAATTATTGTGTACTCACTTTGTGCCAGGCACTGTTTTAATCACTTTGCATATATTAATGCATCTAATACCCATTACACTCCTGTGAATTAGGTATTATTATTATTATCCCCATTGTACAGATGAGTAACCAAGGCATATAAAGGCTAAATAATTGAGCTAAGTTCTTGATAATATTAAGTGAAGGAACAGGGATAAAATAAAGGCATCCAGGCTCTTAAGTCCTCAGTGTTATTACTAAGACATACGACTTCTAATACTTTGAGACTAATAGACAACTTTAGAAAGTAACTGGAATGTATAATAGGGACTTAGAATAGAACTGACACAAAAGCAAATGGAAGAATTTTAGAATATGTGACTGACACATTACAAAGTGAATGAAAATATAACTTTGTTTCTTCTTCATGATTTATCTGAGAAATGTCATTTAGATTAAAGGACTTAAGTGTTCTTTGTATGTAGATGATTCCAAGCTGTTTATCTCTATGTGGTCCTTAAAGGTTTCTGATTCCTCTTATATTCCTCTGGCTACTCTTTTTCAGTCTCTTTTCTTCTGCTCTCTCCAAGTTGGCTTCTCAGGACTCCCTCTGAATACACCCATTCTTTTCACTCAATGTATTCTCCATGTGTGATCTTATGTTAACCAAGGACTTCAGTTACCATTTGTGTGGTAACAATTCTGAATGCTTAGTCTATGCATCTTTCCTGAGCTCCAGACCCATGTATGCAATAAGCTTTTGGATATATTCAGTTAGATAGTCAAGTCACTTAAAACCCCAATATGATCAAATGGAATTTACCTTCTTTACTTTCAAACTTGCTCTTCTTCTTCATGAATGGAACCATTATTCACTGTAGCTTCAAGGTCAGCAAACTTGAAGTCATTTTGAACCCTTCTCTTTCATTTATCTTTCCATCCCTTCTATCCAATAGGTCACCAACTATATTTTAAGATTTTTCTTATTTTCATCACAGCTGATCCAACTTTACTTTCATTCAGTTCTCACCACTTTGGGGACATATCTATGCACGTGCCACCTAATTAGCCTTCCACACTATTTCTAGGATAACAATTATTACATTTAAATGGCTGTTCTCAAACCCTTGCTTAAATTTCTTTATTGGTTCCTATAGCTTTCAGAATACATTTTAAAATCTTCAGCATGACTTTCTTGTCTGCCTTTTAACCTCATTTACTGCACTCATTGTCTTAAGCACTTCATTACTGAACAGTTTCCCAAACACATCATGATGTTCCACTATTGTGAGGCCTGCATATTCTAGTACCTCTACTAAAATGTCTCCTTCCCTTTTTCACTTGGCTGAAACCTACTTGTCCTTCAAAGTTTTGATTAAACTTTACCACCATCAATCCACAAGACTCCATGGATTTTCTTCTTAACCCTGAAGCAGATTTGGATGTCCCTTTCTTGCATTCCTATCCATCCTTATGTTCTCTATCATAGAGTGTACCTACCACTTCACACTTAGTGATGTAGTAGTCTGTGTTCCCCCTAAGTTGTAAGTTCATTGAGAGCAACAACCATATCACCTCACCTTTATTGTCCTGGCATATATTTTATAGCCTGATAGAGAGTGTGAGCTCAATACATTTATTAAAAAGATGACTAATTAAAAAGCAAGAAATACCCTTTCAAAAAATACCCATAACCCTACTTTGGAACTTTATAATGTGATAATTATATTTCTAAAACACTGGAAATAATTATAGAACTATGAGTTTAATAAAAAAGACATTGAGATTATTTCTTATTGGGGATATAGAGAGTTGGTCATATAACACTTATGATTATTATTAAATACTTTATCATAAAGTATCAACTCTAAACTGTAAGTTACATGCAAGAGTGGTACACATCTGTTTTGTTTATATTGATCTCCCTAGCATTTAGCATGTGTTAGGAGTTAAATAAATATTTGTTGAACTTTGTTGAATGAACACAGTAGTAGGCATTTAAGTTAGATGGAATATGTTGTGCTAACACTCACAGAAATTAAAATGTGTTTCTAAAACATGCTTTGTTTTGATTTTTTAAACTATGTTTATGGTGTTTTTGCTTTTTTTAAGTATTTTTTTAATTTTTATGTAGTCAAACCTTTCAGTTTTTTTCTCTGTTGTTCCATTTTTCACATTGTATTTTCAGAGGCTTTCTCCACTCCAGGACTGGGAAAATAGTCCTTCAGAGTTTGTGGTTTTGTTTATCTATGTTAAACTCTTTAATCCATCTGGAATTTATGTTGTATAAATATATCTTGATTTAATAATTAGTGTACACTCTTTGTTGTATGTTATTTTGTACCTTTGTACTTTGCAATTTTGCCCTGGTTTGATTCTAAAAGATAGTGAATATGTTTACAAAGCATCTGATTCATAAAATCATTGCAGGGTAGGTGAATCTTTCAGTTGGACTCCTGCATTCACGATCTCTCCACTGGAATCCTTATTAGATTTCTTATTAGTCTTTTCATACTCTTGTCTATTCCACTCCTTTCTCCACTGAGCAATAACCAGAATATATTTAAAACACTAGAATTAAATATGCATGCCACCAGATATTTGTGTCTATTTTGTTCACTGCTGTATTCCCAATGCTAAACAGTGCAAATAGAATCATGCTACTTCCCTGCTTAAAACTCAAGAATTTCTTATTTCCACCACAATAAAATTCAAACTACTCTATTTACAAACACACTGAGGTCTTTCCCTCCTCAAGACCTCATGCTGTTCCCACTTCAAGAATCTTCTTGTTTGCTAAACAGCAGCTTAAATGTGACTGCCTCAGGGAAATCTTTCTGGACTCCACTATTGAGAGTACAGATGCCTTAAGTTTTCTGCTTCATTTTGTTTTGTTTTGTTTTGTTTTAAATAACTTAACTTTGTGACTCATGACTTTTTATAACTGCTTCATTTTTATCTTCTTTCTACTTGACCATAATGTAAGTTGTATGACAGTCTGTATTTTGTCTATGTTTTTCTCTGATGTGACTCTAGCATACAACATGATGCCCGAATTTGGTAGGCACCCAATAAAAATTTGTTAAAATATTTTAAAGACTTTATGGTAACCGTTATCATGAAATTGCCAAGGTTCCATGTAATTAACTTGCCAATTTTAAGAAAGTGACTCATCTGTTAAAAAGAAATTCATCATAACATCATTGATGTCTTCAATTTTGATCATGCTTGAATAAAACCATAAACCATAACAAGAAAACAACTTATGCTCAACTAGATTTGATTACCTGGTCATTTTATTCAAAGTGCTTAAATATAAATAGATACATTTATGCAAATAGACATAATGGTAAAAGCAATAAAGATGTTATGAATATGTTAATGAATATTTAATGTTAATGAACATTTGTTCATTAACGCATAATTAATAGAAGTTACATAGAAAGTGAGTGATAAACATATATTACAAACAGGGTGTTAAAGTCATTACATAATTAAAGATAGGATGTAAGAGAAAATGTATGATCTCTTTGGGAGAATAGGAAAAAAACCATTATCATAAAAACCCAGAAGAAAAACAAAGAAAATAACATAGATTGGGAAAGAGGCTATAAAAGGTTGATGCCAGTACCCTGTATCTACATCTTAAGTATCACTTAAGTATGTGCTGACAATAAGAATAGTGTTAGGGATATTGGGGCACACAAAGAGGTCCAGTTGAAGGTGTAAAGTGAAAACACTTGGAAAACTGAGAAAAAAGAAACAAGAAAAAAAAAGAACAGAATTATATATAAATACTAGATTGAACTTTAAAAAATAAAAATAATATAGCAGGAGAGAGTAGAAGAACATAAAAAACAAAATAAGAGGACAGAAGAAAATTTAGAATAGAAAATAACTAACAGAAAAGCACAGGAAGAAATCTGGCAAAAAATACTCATGCAAAATCATAACTATCCTGGAAACTGAAAATAATGTGTTAAAAAAACACAATAGCCAAATCATATAAAATCATGGTGATTGGTAGCTGTGTTTCCTTTTCTGCTATTTTATGGTATGTATCAGCAATCAATTACTTTTAAATACTGTTTTCTTTACACAAATTGAAAATCATCAAGCAAGCCTAAAACAACAAAAATAAATAAATCTCCTTTTTCTGGAAAGGCCTTTGCCTTTATTTATCCCTCTGCTATCAGGAGATAAAAACAGAAACATCTAGCCAAAATAGGAAGCTGAAATGTTTTTAGTTAATCAGCTAAAATATTTATGAAGCATTTACTATAAACTCTCTGTTTGAAATTATAGAGATAACAGTAATGAGACTCTACCAATTATAATCTAATTGAGGGGATAAAAATAATTACATGATTTAATTTATAAAAAGTCACACTATATCTACATTCAACTCATTTGCCAATCTCCCATTATTCAGAATTTATTATAAAATATACAATGATGAATAAGACACCATTATAACTATTTGCAAAACAAAGATGGCTCCCATATTTAAGCAGCAGGTTGGAATTTAGGGTTTGAATTCTAGATATACTTCTCCTTAGCTTAACGTCTATAGGTAAGCTTCAATTTCTTCATCTATGACGTGGAGATAATATGGATACTACAGAATAGGAAAAAGACATTTACTGGTCACTAAATATTCATATGCTTCACATTCCAAGCCCCTTTGCAGTTTATGCCTAGATATGACTCTTTCTGGCAATGGGCTGTGAATAAAAGTGGTGTGTGTCATTTCTAGTCCAAAGAATTTTCTAGCTGCTGTACAATCTTTAGGTGTCCCCTGATGGAGTGATCTGGAAGCAGAGGGTGACCACCTTGGAAATTTACCTGACCCACATTGGACCAGAATAAACGCTTGTGTTGTAAACTGTGCTAAGGTGCCCTAGTTTATTTGCCACAGCTGCAGAGCCTGTGCTGACCAGTGAACAAATTTATCGTGAGGTTCATACAGGATGATGCACATAAACCTCTTAGTATAGTGCTCAACACGGAGTAAGCAAGTGATAAATGAAAATTGCTATTATTTACAGATCTTTCTAATTAAAACTAGTTATTAAAGAAAGGCTTTTTTTTTAGCAATGGTAATAAATCAATATTGAAAAGAAAATTGTAGAATGTGTTGACAGAATGTTTCCAAAACTACTTCAAGGCCTTTGGTTCCTCTCTTTTTCCCTACTAGAGTACACTTGATCCTTTATGATAGGAGTGGCTACTCATTGAACTTGTACTTTTTGTAAACACAGTTTATGTTTTTGGTCAAAGGGCTCCAAGGTTTTTATTTATGGATAATTCATTGCTCCAAACCAATAGTGAAAACTAGCGATCTTTCAAACATGGTAACACCCTGTAATTTTCTTTTGGCATTGCAACAACTTTGATGTTCATCTTTCTCTTTTCTGGCTGAACCTATATACACTTAAGTACAGGATCACATTAAGAAAATGTTCAGACCACATGTAAACAACCTGTGGCTAGACAATTCCTGAGCTCTATGCTATGTCCAGTTTTCAAAGGATGTAAGCTTCTGTGTTGTTTTCTCTAGCATATATTTTTCCACAAAAGTCCCACTTACTACTTTATCATGAACTGATGTATTTGGGCATAAGTCTAGACATGCTGTGATTTTAAAGCAGTCTATCTCTTCCTGCCTACCCCACCCTTTTGCCGTCTAGAGAGGGGTTTGGATGTATCCTCAGGTGTGGGACAAAGCACTGTGGGCATGCTTAGGCAGCACATCCCAATTTTTAAAAAATGAGGAAAGATTTGGGAGAATGTGCTAAGGAATAAGAATCAATTTGAATCATCTGCAGATAAAAATGAGATTTATATAATAAGGAATGAAGAGAAGGGCAAAGAGGATTGAGTTCATTCAATTGGTCAATTTTATTTTTCAATAGAGTTAGTACTTTATTTATTAACTTCACATAAAAGAAAAAAAACCTTTTTGTGAATGTATTTAGTAAATCAGATGACTCCATAGCATTCAAGTATCAGTTGGGGGAAAAACAAACCTGGAACTTCTATTCATTTAGTCAGTAGATTTTATAAACTAAATCAAGAATCTGTTTTCCTCAGCTTTCCTTCATCTCCTTTTCCTCAGTAGTTAACTGTGACTCACCAGGATTGATTATACAGCTGACAAAAACAGCCATGAGAAGGCAGGATGAGTGGTGAGAGATGGGGGTGAACAACATTTAAATACAGCAGAAACATCCCCATTTATAGCTTCTATGCTGCAGAACTCTCCCACACATATTTAAGAGATCAGAGGTGGGAAACTGAGCCTGCAGAGACCACAAGGGATATTATCAGAATGCACAAGGGCCCCAGGATTGAAAGTAGCTAGGCCCTGGCCATTGCACACTGCAACCAGAAACTGAATGAACAAGACAACTTATAAAACTACAAGGATGGGAGGGGGAGAGGTTTTAATGCAGTGAATGATGACATCAGGAAACAGGCTGGTAGAATGGATGAAATGAAGATGAAGTTTAGCAGTGATAACTAACTGCTGAAACTGATAAAAGTGATAAAAGATGCTGTCTGGGAGGTAGAGGGAAAGAAAGAATAGAACAGGAGAAAATAAATAAAATAAATAAAATAAAATAATTCTGATTGTAATTTAGATTGTTATTTGAAAATATTCATCCTTTCTACATCTACATGAACTTTAAAAAAATGGGTTTAGAGAAATTCAAATAAAATACGAATGCCTTATGAAGTTTTTAAAATGAAGTTAAACTTCACTCGTATTTAAAAAATACCAACTAAATTAAGATATGATACTCTTTCACTTGTCAAATGGGCAAAGATAAACAGAGTTTGATAAAGGTTGTTGGCTCTGGGTGGGCAAACAAGCACTTTTAAATCTTGTTTCTATGGTTGTGAGCTCTTGATTGAGCAATTCAGAAATTATTACCAAAATTTGAAATAAATATGCTCTTTAACCCAGGAGGTTCTAGTTATACTTTCAAATATATTCAAAGGTACTTAAGCAAAAACTCACAATCTTTTCAGCCATTTGTATAGTTGCAGTGTGGATACAACTGCTATCCTTCAAAAATAGATTGGTTAAATAATATTATGTATATCAATGGAAAACTTATAGTGGACTAAAAATACATCTCTGTATGTTGATATAGAATGATGGAGTATGGAATAATCTAAATATATTGTAAATGAGAAAATGAGTTTGTAATACTATGCATATAGCTTCTGTAATACTAAAGGAGAGAGAGGTAAAGGAACCTGAGTCTTCATGGGTAAATAAGAGTGCATTTCTGGAAAAATGAAAGGGTATTCTAAGCAGTTAGGATGGAAGTATGCAATTAAAATACACGTGAAAGAGCATGGATATTCAGGAAATACTGCATAGTCCACCCAGCATACATACCAAAGCATATAGTTGCTAATTTTATATGATCATTTCCTCCCCTTGCATACTGGCATGCATGCCAGTGTAAACGTGTTTGATATCTAAAAAGAAAACAATTCCTGGTTACCTATAGTAACGCTAACTTTGTTTACAAATACCTGGCAGAGCCTGATCACAGAGAGAACACCCTGGCCTTCAGTAATAGAAACCATCCACTTCTCCCAGGATAGAGATATGGAGGCTTTTGGTTAGAGTGTGAAATCAACTTCAACTATCGCCCATAGCAACAAGGGAATAATGCCAGCCTTATAAGTAAACAGGTACCTACACTGTTTAAGTTCCTTCAGCACCAATGGGTCAGGAACACAAATATTTATTCACTGTTCTGGTGAATATGACATTTTCTGTTTCCTTATGTAGAATTTTGTGTTAATTTTGTGGCCATTATTCACCAGTATGTGTATTAACTTGTAGTTTTACACTGCATTACTGTATTTATCTGCATTTATTGACCCAAATTCTATAGCAGATTTGCTTGGATAAAGTCGGTTTTCAAATCATGGTCTCAACTTTGTAAGTCTTGTGGTTAAGCCAGGTGTGATACCAGTTAGTGCTGGATATCTTTCCATGGACTAAAGTGTTAAGTTGGCAAAATTTCTCTTTTGTGTCTTCTCAGTCTTTCCATAAAAGATCCTATCTTAATGCTTCTTTTCTTCTGGTGACCAGAGTCATCTTTCCATAGGTCCTATTCTTAATCTAACTCCCAGGAAGTCATCATGGAAACCAGGTACAGTTTGGTCAAAGTTGTTCCTAATTAGAGCAAAAGATGTCCCAGTAGAAAGAAGTGTTTTTATTTATTTTTTATTTTTTTATTTTTCAGTGACTGTTTCTCAAATTCATTTTTAAGATGATTGTAGACATAAGTAAAAGGATTATAATGGCAAATCTCATTTCCATTTTTTGCAAAAACTCTTAACTCTTGGTTTGTCTTCCTCCTTTTAGCATTTTGAAGCTCTTCCCTACCTGTAAGTGGCTGCTTTCCATAATTCTAGAAAATTATGGCTTGGACCAGGACTGTAAGAGTAGCATTATTTGTGATTATTTTAATATGTATATATATATATATATATGTATATTTGCAAATGGTTTTGTGGCCTTAGATACTTTCTCTCTCTCTCTCTCTCTCACTATAATCAGTTGTGAAATAAAAATGTCTGTCTAGGGTTTTTTTCTAATGTACAACTGGGCTTCAAAACTCTATAATCCTGTGATTCTTGTTTCTGTAAGTCAGCTGATAGTATTTTTGGCAACTTGGAAGTTGGTCTTCACAATCAGACGCCCCTGCCTGTTTGGGATCAGTTGCCCATTCACCCTATACTACATGGACCTCCTTCTCACACAAGAATCTCTTTGATCTCAAAGACAGCTCTGTAAGGTGTAGAGCAAAATAAACACCAGGATATTTTCCTCCATGGGCTCATGACAATGAGTTGTCCAGAAGAAGAAGAAAAACAAAACAAAACAAAACTGATAGTACTATCATTGAATCAATGTTTGCAAGTACCAAATTAATTTTATATCAACATAAACATGTTATTTCAAAACATTTTTTCAGACATAAAAAGAATAGAATAAATGACATTTCAAAATGGCTTTGATTATCCATTTTCATAAATGACATCACCCTGGGGTGGGGGGGTGGGGACAGGTGATGACAATTCTGCTTTTACCACAAACTAAATTTTGTAGAGCTCTGAGAGAATAATTTTAGAGCAGTTTTTCTTTATTAAGCAGTCATATTAAATTATTCCCAGCACACATGTAATTTACCAATAAACTAACCCAGTTTTAAATATTCTTTTTTCTTAAAAAAGGGAGTGAATCATGCATGTATATACATAAGTTAAATTAATTTGATAATGAAGATGCAGAAGCAAGAAACCTTTAATTAAAAAAAAATGACCCAAGTTCCTTACAAGTAAAAAGTAAGGACATCGAATAATGAAGCCTAGCAAATAATTGAATGTGCATTAAATTTAAAGCCTAAGGATGAACAAAGACCATTAGACCTGAGTTAAAGTGTGCTGCATTTTACATGGGTAAAAAAAGTGATAACAAAGTGTTGAAGAATACTAAGCTAGAGCATGTGTATATCATTTCCATTTAGGAGAGGTGCCTCTACAATTGACAGCACTCCATTTATACTTGGATGACACATGAGAATGATGATTCTTATTCATTTTGTGAAGTAACAGAAACAAATCCTAACATAGAAAGGACAACAGGGTTTCTTTTTCTTAAGTACCAGAGAAAGTATTTCAGTGTCCCCACCTCCTACTCTAGGAGGCATTAAAAACACAGCCTTTGGGATTAGAAATATTTCATATAGTTTCTGAATGACTTGGGAAAATTACTTGGGAAAACTCTCCTAAGCATCATTTCTTTATTTCTGAAATACTTATCTCACAGAATTGTTGGGAGAACTAAATAAAATAATGTATATTAAAGCATCTATCTTAGGGTCTGGCATATAGATATGTTGTTACTGTTATTGTATTTTGCCAAGTTTAATGCATACTTTTTTGTCTACATTTTTGAGGGAAAAATAAGGATGCATATTATACATGGGTAGTACTAATTCTGTATCTATATGAATGCTTTTAATTATTTTATTTGTTTATTCATTAAAAGTGTAACTCTAGAAAGCAATAACAATGCCCATATGCAAAATAATACCCTGGAATATAATAATCAATTTTGTTTCTAAATATAAATAAATAATAAATAAATAAATAATTGAATTAAAAAATTAAAATGAAATATTTTTTCCTAAAAGTTTGGACCAAAAATGTGGGTGTGAATTATATACAGGAACACATTATACACAGCAACGTATGGTACTTTTCTGCACTTTATGAGTTCTCTTTGGTTGATTGACATGTATGGGTATTCATCCCTGACTATCTCATAGACATCTTTGAGATTGGAAGGAGGTATGGTATCAGGAAGTGGATGGAGCAATTCAGCACTGTCCTGATGGTATAGGAGGATTGGTTATATGGTTTGAAGTTGCTAAAATTTGAGATTGATTTGGCATTTTGACTGAGAGATGGGCAAATGGTAAGAAAGAGAAAAAAAGTTATTGCAGGGATGATAGAGGTGTTAAATACTCAGCATTTCAAAAAGGCAACCATTTCACTCAGACTTGGCATTGCCTCACAATCTTCTAATAGAGCACACCAATAAATTGGAAGCTGGCCCAAGAGATGAAACCTGTTTGCCATCTGCTAAAATGGTTAGTAACACTCAAAATGTGTCTGTGGACCAGTAGCATTAACATTACCTGGGTATTTGTTCAAAGCACAAATGTTCAGCCCTACCCCAAGGCCTACAGAATCAGAATTCCTGAGGGTGGGGCCCAGCTTTTTGTGTTTAGCAAAACTTCCAGGTGACTCTGATGCATGCCAAAGTCTGGGACACCTACTTAAATGTTCTACACATCAACAAGCTGGGGTGCTCTGATGGCAAAAGGGTGAAGTGAATACATTCTAGCTACTGTTCAAGGTTCTTCTCATATGCTTATTCTTCCCAATAATTTCCTGATGTAGATTGATCTAGATAACTTAGATAGATGATAGATAACAGATAGATTGATAGGGAAGAAGGACAGAAAGAGAGAAGAGACAGATGAGGGGGAAGGAGGAAAGGAGAGAGAAAAGGAAGGAAGAGCAGAAGGAAGGGAAGGGAAGGGAAGGGAAGGGAAGGGAAGGGAAGGGAAGGGAAGGGAAGGGAGGAAAAAAGAAAGAATAGGATGGAAAGGGAAAAGGGGAGAGGGGAGAAAAGGACAGGGGAGGAAAAGAAAGCAAACTAGATTTCAGAGTTATTGTATAGTTTTCAAGTAACTTGTAAGAGGCTGAGTTATAATTCAATCCCCAGTTTAATTGCAAAGCCCAGCTTTTTTCCTTCTTCCATTCTGCCACACTAAGCAACACAGGTAGGAAACTCACATTTCTATAGTGTCAACAAAATTTATTATTGTTTGGGCCAGAAAAAGAAAAGTCACTGGAGAAATTAGCTCTCAGTCCCCTGCTCTCTTCACAGAATAATATAATTTTTCACAAAATCATTATGAATCAAAAAGTTATTAAATTTTTAAAATCTTGGAATAAGTTTATTCACCATGAAATCCAGAGAGACTGTGGGAAGAAAAGTGATTGTCAGTGCAGAATTTGGCCCTTAGAGCTAGAAGAGAAAGTTTGGGTCAGAATATTGAGATTGATAATAAATTCTGAGTTATTTTTTAATTTTTTAGTAGATTATGTATTATGCTTTCTAAAATGACTTTCCAGATAAAGTTTCAGGAAGAGGTCTGAATAAAATGTTCTAGCAACTGTTTCTTTTTCTTCTGTTTTCTTTTCGAATTCTTCTCTTTCTGGCCAGAAAGAACTTTTCTTGTGCCTGACAAAATAAGAAAAATGCACACTAGACAAAGAGTAATATGCTTTTAAAATTACTGTATGAATGTATTTATTTTGGCTAATGAAAACATTTACATAAACCCAAAGTCTTCATACCAGCCTCTCTAACTGCATGCGAGCAGGTAGGCAGGAGACAGAAATGTTTGCACAGGAAGCAGGACACAAAGACCATAAGGGGACTCCTCAGGACTGAATGATGCTGTGTTGCTTATTGCTGATAGCATTGTTATTGGTGCTCATACACCCAGAGTGTGGTTAGAGGGGCAAGTATCTTGTCAAATGGCAAATGTCCACTGTGTAGGATGAAGGCTGGTTTTTGGTTTTCACTTGTTGTGGTTATTTGAGATACCTGCAATGATTATAGCATCCAAAGGGCACACTTTAGCAAGTCAGGAATCGCGTAAAAAAACAAAAACCAAAAAACAAAATAGTCTGTTTCCAAATAGACTGTCATGATATTTATGTGATCTTAGTCCTAGGGATTTAGTCACCAACCATGTGGCTGGGAAAAAGTATAAAAAGTTCTCTTTGTTCAATACTAGTTCATCAGAACCTGTTGATGAATTTTGCTGTGTGGCTTGTTAAACTGCATCCAATATTCTGAGAAGTTTTGTTTTTTCCCCTCTTGGCTGTGGTTATTCTGCAGGTAATCATGTTACCATAGATTGTTTTACAACTCCCATGCTCCTTCTCTGCTGAAAATTGATCAAAACATGAAATATAGACAAAATATATTATATTTTATAGCAAGATTCCCAAATCCTCGAGTTCTGATGCTAATTATTTCCATGAGTGACAGAATTCCTCAATTTATAATCTCTTGTCAATCACTCCATTAGTTGCCTTCCTGTGGAGCTCAACAAATACGTTCAGGCACTTTGTGTGTGTTGCTGAACCAGCACAATGCTGCAGCTGCCATATTGAAAGAGGAGCAGAGATTTTTACCTCCATATACTTTTAATTATCCAGACTTCTGAAGCCTGAAAATAATGTATTTATTTTATGTATAAAAAATAATGTATTTGGTATTTCATTATCTAGAAGACACGCCCTTTGTTCTCCTGGTACAAATGTGTGCTTAGTGTTTGTGAACAATCATAAACATTGTAGTTGGCAACTCTGATAATTCAGGTGGAGGGGCAATTTCCTGGACCAGGGGTGTCCAAACTTTTCGTGTTTCTGCACCACACTGGAAGAAGAAGAGTTGTCTTGAGCCATACATTAAATACATTGCAACACATAATCACAAAACATCTCACATTTTAAATAAATTTATGATTTTATGTTGGGCTGCATTCATAGCCATCCTGAGATGGAATTCACGCCATCTCTATATATAACTCTAACTTTGTCCTCAACACAATGACTCATCATCACTATCCATAGATTTGGGTTATTAAACAAAACATTCTATTAAAACTTCAGCTGAATCCAATAAATATTTACTGACCACTATATTTGGCATTTTGGATAAATAAAAACAATGAGAATACCTGGCCTTTGGTAGCTTCTAGTCTTATAAATTGTAGTAGTGGCAATACAAAGTTACAAACAATTCACAGCCCCAGAGTGCATCTTTCCTCAGGATTCATGATCCTAGGTGATGAACAGAACTGTAACTAGAAATGAAAGCACTTATTGTAAAATTACTCTGTGCTAGATATGATGCTGAACTCTTTATGTGTGTTATTTTACTTCAATCCTGAAAAAAACTTTATATGTTACTAATTCTATATTAGAGTTGAGGAAACGGAAGCTCAGAGACATTAACTGTAAGAACTAACCCTGACTACTCAGTGTAGCTGAAGCCTTACTACGGTACCATTACCCTCTCATTTCTTATTTTGGACATTTCCAGTTCTCAGACTGGCAATTATAATATTGGCATTTTGATAAAGAGAGCTGCTTTGGGAAAGATATTGGCTAGCTTAATCTTTTACAAAGAATGTGAGTTATGAATGAATTAAATGCTAAATACTAAGAGAAAAGAATCAGGTAACTGATGTAGTTATACCATAATAGTGACCACATGAACAGGTACATTTTATTAAGCAATATCTAAATATATGCCATTTCAGGAATTGTGTGTAAGTTAACTCTTTTAATCCTATCATCTCCACTTTATAGTTGGGGAGATACTCTAGAAATTCAAGAAAAACTTTCTGAGAGGAGGTAATAAACAAAATTTGAAGCATATATAGTAATTAAGTAAAAAAGATTAAGATAAGGTGTATGTGTCAGGATAGTTTAGAATATGCTACAATAATAATCATTTCAAAATTCTTAAGGGTTTAAAACAATACAAGGTTATTTCTGTCTTATAATTCATGTCTGTCTCATGATATTGCCCTTACTCAGGGACTAATGCTGACAGATACTCCACTATCTGGAATGTTGCTAGTTGCCATGGCAGGAGGAAGGAGGATGGAAAATCATCAGTTTGCTCTTAAAAGCATCAGCTTGAATGTGACACACATTGCTTTTACTCATCTTTCATTGGCTAAAATGAGTCACATGATCCTGTCTAACTTCAAGAAGATAGAGAGTGCTATCCTACCATGTATCATAAGAGAGTACTTGGAGATAGTGATGAACTGTACTATGACTGCCACAGGGGAGAGACCAGAAGAGTGTTCCAGATAGAGCCAACAGCCAAGGTCTATACTGTTCTCTGTGGATGGGAAGCTATAAACATTTTGGTATTGCTAAATAAATTGTGAAGACAGGAATATCAGGTGTCTGTGGCAATGGTAGACTGACATCAGATTATAAGGGTCTTATACCCACTCTTATAAGCTTTGACTTTAATCTGTAAACCATAGAAAACCTTTGAAGAGAATGATTGTTAGATTTTGTTTTACACAGGTTATCATGACTTTGGTGCAATAAATACATTTGAAGCAGTCAAAACTAAAAACAAGAAACTGAATTAGAGCAGAATTAAAATGATCAGAGACTAAACTATGTTGGAGATCACAGATACAGAGAATACATGAAAAATAAATATTTAGGACGTATAACTGAAGGTTATTGATTAATTGAATATGGAGGATGAGGGGGCAAGGAGAAAACCAGCCAAGCTCTCAGATTTAAGATTTGGTACAAGTTGATTCATTAAATTACATAGAGAATAAAAAGGAACAGGACTGAGGATAAAATTTACTTTGAATATCAGCCTGAAGATCTCACAAAATTGGACACTTCCAACAGTTATTTGTAAATAAGAGTCTGAAATATGGAGGAAAAGTCAGGGAATGAGACAGTTTTGGAAATCACTAGGATACAAAAGGTACTGAATAGTTAAAGTTTTGAGACTGGATCAGAGTCCAAAGCAAAGCTCTACCATAAGAAAAGCAGTGGACCAAAAATAGAACTCAGAAAATCCAAGTTTAGAAGAGAGACAAATCAGTAGAAATTCGTGAAAGAGTTAAAGGATGAAGGGACAGAGGCAAAGAGAGTTGAGAAAGAACTCAGCGGAGCCAGATGCTCCCGTCAGATCCTGAAGATAAAGTCTTAAAGTGCCCCATGGAGATGGGAAGAAATGATAGACTTTTAAAAAACAGCTGTACTGAGGCATACTTGATACACAAAAATTTTACACATTTAATGTATATAATTTGATGGGTCTGGACATATGTGTACACCTGTGAAGCCATCACTATCATCAAAGGAACAGACATATCCATCGCCTCCAAATGTTTTCCTGTGTCCCTTTTAATTTTTTACTTTTTTTATGTGTGTTAAAAACACTTAGCATGAAACCTACTTTCCTAAGAAATTGTTAAATTCACATTACAATACTATAGATGCTGTGTTGTATAGCCATTGCTATAAAGTTTCAGTTATGTGAGATGAATAAGATCTATTGATACAATTTAACAGAACATGTCAGTTGATTGGCTAGGGCAGAGAGTGGCTTGAGGAGTGATTGGGTCGTGCCAGAATGTAGACAGCGAGTATAAACTATTCTGTGAGAAAGTTTGACTGAAAAGAGAAATAATAAAATAATATATTGATGGGGTCACAGAGTTAGAAGATTTCATAAAATTAGAAAGAATCTCCATGTTTAATCATGTTTGTTTATAAGCTATGGAGAAAAAGATGGCAGTATTGGGAATATAGAAATAGAAGATATAGAAAATATAAATGGTATCTTTATATCCTAAATAGTAAACAATTATAGTTTTGACAACTAAACATTTTACTTTGGAAGTAAAAAGGAGACTAATTTTTCAAGAAAAAATCAATATATTACAAAGTAATAAAATCCTTATGAAAGGCTGAATGGTTCACTAAACTAAGCTCTAGCTTCAGAGGCTGAAGGTTTTAATCATGGTTGGATGATTGATATACTGTATAATTTGGGCAAGTTATTTTGATTTCCATTGGCTAGAAAGCATGCAAAGTTTAGTTAACTCAAGTTGAACTTATCTCCCTGCCTTATTCTTCACATACATAATATAAGGGCGAACCAGCCCCTGAATAACTAGGAACAGTAATTAGTCAGGATGTTTGCAATAAAAAATATTTTGCAAACAAAAAATGCTGCACAAACATTCCTCAAAAACATGTCATTTTACATATAATTTCAAAGTTCTTTATGGTATGTTCTATTTTGTGCCTAAAATCATAGTTTTGAAAAAAAATTGATAACAGTAGCATTTCAAAGTGGAAAAGCATGGGTGTTATTTATAAAGGAGTCAGAGAAACCCAAATTAAGAATTCCCTTGAATTTGTTTCAAACACCACAGGTTAGCAGATACCACTAGCCTCACAAAAACACTAAAATAACATCTTTGTAGTCATCTGGTTCAAACTTGCTTTCTGATACCCCAGTCAGCAACTTGCCTTTATGAAGTGGGGCAGCCTTCTAGTTTGCTTAGTTTGCAACTAGACAGACATTTCCACATTACATTTTGAGGACATGATACATACGGTAATGCAGAAGGAAATTATTTTGTTGTTGTTCTTTTATACTTTAGTTCATTTTCTAATTTGAGTTACTGCATATTGTTTATCCCTGCCTGGTTGTTACCTTGGCAAGTTGCCTCTCAAAGCTGTGGGGATATGCCAGTAGAGTTCCCCTGCTGGCAACTCTAGTCTAATCTTAAAAAAAAATAAAAAGAATTGTAAAATTGTAGTCCTTATTTCATCTAAGTGTTTCATATGTGAGTCCTTATTTCTATTGAGTGTTGGTGGTGACTTTGAGCCCTGGGTTGAAAAAGACAGTGGGATAAAGTTCCAACACAATGTGAAAGAATATATTCATAAAAAGTTGATATCTGCCATGAAGGGCACCAGGTATTCTCCATCCCCACTTTGGGATGCAGGGTGGAGCTGCACTACACTGGGAACTGTATTTCCATGCCCTATTTATTTGTCACCAGTGCTTTTCTGTCTTGTTCCACGTTCTGGGGACTTTACTTCCACATTGTACCCAGTTTCTGAGTTAATCGTAGTCACCTTCGGTTAACTGGCTGGGCCTTGAGCGACGACAAGCACCTTACATAAAAAAGGCCTTGTGCTAATTATTATGAGAGAAGAAAATATTAAAAACTAAGGTCCCTATACATATGCATGGATTGTTTCAATTTTATTTTTTCTTTGGTTTATTTGTTGTGGTTACTTCCCTTTTTAAAAATTTTATATTTTAATTGCAGTTTACATTCAATGTTATTTATATTAGTTTCAGTTGTATAGCAGTGATTAGATAATCATATACTCTACAAAGTGATCCCACCAATTTCTTAAGTACCCACCTGCACCATATATAGTTACTATAGTATTATTGACTAGGTTTTTTATACTGTACTTTCAATTCCCATGAATATTTTGTAACTACCAACTTCTTTTTATTAATCCATTCACCTTTCGACCCAGTCCCCCAACCCACTGTGGAAACCATCAGTCTAGACTGTTCTTTGCAACTATGAGTCTTTTCAATTTTGTTTGCTATTTATTTTGTTCTTTAGGTGACTTTTCAACTTGCTTTCTTTGGTGGGTTTGTATGTGGTCGACTAGCTGTAAAACAATATTCAAAGTAGGTTGAGCAGAAAGAGAAAAGAAGAATTAATATAAGCCTCAGCCTTTGTCTTTATCAAATGTGAAACAATCTCTATAGTTAAGACTGTATTTTTTTGATGAAATAAAATATTTTAATCAATTTTAAATGTATCAGATGAAATGCTCTAGAAGACCTGTATGTTTAAATACTAGTAATGTTTGATCATTGAAATTTGACACCCACTACATACAAATCATATCAGTTAAGCTACTGAAGTAAGGGATATATTTTTTTAAAAGTTCTGTAATACAGAGATCAAGATGACTGGCTCAGATTTTCCAATTGGTTCAGTAATTTTTAGCTTTTTAGTAATGTATTTTTAATTGATTTTAAAATTCTGGATCCAATCATGGATTACATACCTTTTACACACTAAATAATTCCCTATTTTTTAGACTTCTTTAGTCCAAAGCATCTCCTTATTTATGTTTTTCCTTTAATGAAATTGCCATTTTTAAAAATTTTTTTAAAGATTTTATTTATTTATTTTTAGAGAAGGAATGGAGGGAGATAGAGAGAGAGAAACATCAATGTGCGGTTGCTGGGGGTCATGGTCTGCAACCCAGGCATGTACCCTGACTGGGAATTGAACCTGCGACACTTTGGTTCACAGCCCGTGCTCAATCCACTGAGCTACGCCAGCCAGGGCTTCCTTTAATGAAATTGCCATTTTTAAGGAGTTCAGACTAATTGTTTCATAGAATGTCTCTGAATCTGTGTGATTATGTTCTCATGATTAGAATCAGGTTAAACATTTTTAGTAAGAATACTACACAGGTACTCTGTACATTCCATCACTTGAGGAGACACAGTATACTAGTTTGTGTCAAGTTTGGTCAAGCTGTAAAAATGATGTTTGCTTGATATTTTTCACTTTGGGTATGTTTTCCCTTTAAAATTAATAAGTAACCTATGAAATGACATCTTGATACTATGTGAATATCATATTCCTCAAGATACCTTCTTCACACAGTTTTAGTAGGCACTGATGATCTTTGTTTGAGTTACATTGAATAATGTGAAATAGTGATTTCCTAATTTTTAAAAAATTAAATTCACTGGGGCCCTGGCTGGGTAGAGCATCAGTTGGTTAGAGCATAATCGTGATATGCCAAGGTTGAGGGTTTGATCCCCGGTCAAGGCACATACAAAATCAGCCAACAAATTCATAAATAAGTGGAGCAATAAATCTCTCTCTCTCTTTCCTGCCTTCTTCTCTATTTCTAAAGTCAATTTAAAAAATTCATTCATTAGGAGTACATTAGTTAATGACATTGTATAAATTTCAGTTGTGTAATTCCATAATGTCATCCGTGTACTTCACTGTGTGCTCACAACCCAAAGTCTCCTCTTCTGTCCCCATATATTTGACCCCCTTTCCCCCTCTGTCCTCTCTGCTCTTCTTTCTCCTCTGGTTACTACCATTCTGTTTTCTGTATCCATGAGTTGGTTTTGTTCTGTTTATTTATTTGTTGCTTTTTGTTTTATATCCCACATGTGAATGATAGCTCATAGTTCTCGTCCTTTTCATTTGCCTTATTTTATTTAGAATGACACTCTCAAGATCTATTCATGTTGCCACAAATGGCAGCATTTCATCTTTATTGTGGCTTAGTGTTCTGTACCACTTCTTCAAGTAATTTCTTAATTTTATTATTACTTCTATATTATTGGCTGACATTCTTTTGTGAAGACTCTCTCTTCCAGTATTTCTAGGGACTCATGGATTTTTAAAAACTCAAAAATTTTTTCAATTTAAAAAATTTTCCAGTTGTCCTAATTGTCCCATATTTGGCCTTTCATGCTTGCTGCTTTGTCCTTTTAGACATATAAAGACATGTACTCATGAATGATAAATAGTGACATGTACTTATCATTCTCTGGTCCCTTCTTTTGTTTTCTGTCATACAATGTTCCAGGCTCACCTTATACATTCTCTGTCTCTGATCTGGAATCAGTCACTTCTCCAGGGAACATTTGCTCTTTTCCCAGATGATTAGTATTTTGAAACCAAGATCTTGGCATGAGTGTGTTCATTTCCTCAGGGTGATATTTCTTCTCGACCCCTTGAGTGAACAGAGCTAGGGATGTATGTATTTTTAGAATCATGAGTTCATGCTGACAACTCTACTTCAAATTCACACCTCAGGGCTCCTCCTTATCTTCCCCATTCCATGTTTGTACATTCCTTCTCCCACAATGAGAACCCTGAATTCTAAAACCACCAATTATTTACTCACTTGGTTTATTCTGAAATCAGTGAAAAATAGTTTTAAGAATCAATAATAAACCACCCAAGTAATGTCCCATGATAATTTTTACTTTTTGTCCTGAGAAAGTATCTCATTAAAGGTATACAGAGAAATGTGTTCAAGAGTTTTTTGGGAAAAAAATGTGTGCTTGTGTTATTGTAATATAAAATTGGGTTCATTTGTTTTTTCTTGAATTGAATTTTAGGTACTTTTCTTACCCATAATAATTTAATTTTATTTTTGAAGATATGAAATATTTACATGGCTTTAAAACTCCCCAAGCTATAAAAAATGTTGTAGTCAAAGCCTCATGTACCTCTCATTCCTGTCACCACTCCATTCCTTCTCTTTCTGACTCAAGATAGGGAAACATTCATATACATTTCTGGTTTATCCTTCTTAATTTTTTGCTAAAATAAACAAGTATTGTACAAGGTCTGGCAGAAGTAATGCCTGCTCGAGTGTGGTTGGTAGGGTAATAACACGGGTGTAATAATTTATAGTTTTATTTTGAACATTTCACCTAAAATGTTATATGCTATGCTTAAGTGTGATATTGTTACATTACAGAATTACATGCTTATAATTTTGTAAACAAAGATTTTGTAATGAAAAATGGGGCATTATTTGTGCCAGACCTATATAGATGAAGTCTGTCCAGAAAAAGTCTAGCCATTATTAATATAATGAGAATGGCTTATATGACATTGATGTAACCTGGCAGCCAAGGAGAGTGAACTGAAATGCACAAGTGTGAACAATGACAACTTCACTGTACTAGTCAGTGGGGGTGATAGACACTATTGAGTGAGTGTGTATACTATGTGGCCATCACATTCAAAATGACTGAGCAAGTAGACCAATGATTTTGCATCAAATTTTCCATTAAACTTAAACATTCCTCTGCAGAATCTATTTGGATGATTCAGAAGGCCACAACTATGGACAACTAAGGATTGGCAGCTTCATTATGACAATGTGCCTGCTCATGCATCACGGTCTCATGCAGAGTTTTTTCTTGAAACATCAAATCACCCAGGTAACTCAGACCCCTGAAACCCAGATTTAGTGACCTGTGACTTCTGGCTTTTCCCAAGACTAAGATCACTTTTGAAATGGAAGAGATTTCAAACCATTAATGAGATTCAGGAAAATGCGACAGGGCAACTAATGGTGATTGAGAAAACTGTGTGAGGTCCCAAGGTGTGCATACTGTGAAGGAGGCTGAGGTGTCATTGTCCCATGTATAATGTTTCTGGGATCTGTATCTTCATCAATAAATGTCTCTAATTTTCATAGTGTGTGGCTGGACATCTTCTGGACAGAGCTTATATATATTTACATATAGGTACATATGGTAGCATTCTCTGTTATACCTTGCCCTTTTTTCACTCTATATCCATTCTGAGAGATGATCCTCATTCTTCTTAATAGCTCTTCTATAATATAGTATTCCATTTTGTAGATGTAGCAGGGTTCGTTCAACCAGCCTAATATGGATAGACCTGGGTGGTTTTCCTTATTTTGCCATGACAAATAATGCCACAGTGAGTATCTTTTAGAATATTTTGTTTTGTATTTGTAATATTTAATCCTTTGGGGTAAATTTTATTTTTTGATTTGTTTTTATTTTTATTTGGGTTTTGAAACAAATTATTTGAAAGTTTATCTGGTGTGTTTATTCTATAGTTTTTTAACTCTTTTTAAACATTTTTATTGTTTACACTATTACAGGTGTCCCATTTTTCCTCCTTTGCCCCCCTCTATCCAGCCCTCACCCTCCACCCTTCCCTTAGGCCATCACCACACTGGTGTCTGTGTCTATGGGTTATGCATATATGTTCTTTGGTTAATCCCTTCACTTTCATTCATCCAGTTCCCAGTTCCTCCTCCCCTCTGACAGCTGTTAGTTTGTTCCATGTATCCATCCTTCTGTTTCTATTTTGTTAGTTATTTCTGGGTCAAAAGGCATTTGCTAGATATTGCCAAACTTTCCTCCATAGAGGCTATATAAATTTTTCATTCCTACCGGCTATGTTTGGGAGTGTCTATAATCTATAATGTGGCCTACAGCATGTTATGAAGCTTTTGAAATTTAGGAATAATTTTTTCAAAAATCTATTCTAAGGTAAATCTGATGCACACTCAGGTTGAGAATCATTGGCCCACATTGCCAGCAATGTGGAGACTGTGATGGTAGTGGTGAGTAACACAAAATAATTTAAAAGGAAGGGATAGGCAACAAGTCATACTAACTTTATTCAAATTTTCTTTTCCCAGATTTGATGCTGTTGAGAGGTAAGGATTAAACATTGTGTGATACTTGAATAAAAACTATATTCCATGTTCATCTTAGAAAGTGTTCTGCCTGTTTGACCTTATATTACATACCTCACTGATATTACAACATCCAGTTTGGGCTGATACCTGTTTAGGCACCAGCAGGAGCACCCTTAACATACATGGCATCCTAGATAACTCATTCCAGTCAATACTTATCCAAACATTAATGTCAAAATGAACTGACTGAATCCAGGTACTATATTTTATAGGTTCTAGGTTCTAAGACCATTTTTTAAAAAACATCTCTACAATCAATTTGCATCATACAATTGACAATATATCATAATTAAATTGGTGTGTTTTTCTCCCTTAACAGTTTCTAGTACTTTTAATAAAGGGTTTTGTAAATAAAAAGGTAATTAATTAAAAAGAACCCAAATGGCATTTTAGGTAAAGTATATGCATGTGATTTTGGACACACTCATAATTAGAGTGGAGAATAATGTGGTCAATCTCCAATGTCTCTGCCCTAAACTCTGTGGCCCATGGTGACTATAGTCTTGGTCACTGCATCCTTGCCTCAGTGGTCTAGCCTTCAGCACTCTTCTCCTGGCTTCTCAAGTTAGTTGGTCTCTGCCAATTGATTATGGGGCCTCTTGGGCTGCCTACCTTTGCTTTAGTGACTGCTTATTAATGATAGTACAGTAACACTGCCTTTACCCTTAAAAAGTTTCTCTGCTACAGCTACCATGCATTTCTTTTCTCAGATACTGTGCTCTTCACTCATGTACAAGGTCGGCTGCACTGTCAGGTCAGCAACAGGTATCCTGGACCCTAAAATAACCCCACACTTTCCTACAATGTTACTAGCCCCCTGGTCATATCTCCCTAGTCAAGCTGATCAACTGCACCTGTCTACCCTACTACATGGTCCCCATGCAGTGACCATCTGCCACAGCTGGCCTCACAGTGGACATTCATTTTGTTTCAATACCCAGTCTGTTCTGCCATCACTAATAGCTTGTGGTGATAGAAAGTCTCCTTGCCTGCTGGGTCAAAATCCTTGGACAAGGAAGTTATACTTACTCCATGATTTCTTAAAGGAAGATAATCTCTTGACAAGTTTTAGCTAGAAAGACTCTATCCTAAGACAAATTAGATTGCCTTTTAATTTGACTTTTAAATTATCTTTGTAATAATTCCAACAGAGATGACAGCCTTAGGCAATTAGAATAAAGCTCCTCAAAATTTGGAATTAAGCTTTTTTCACCAACAATTTTTTGTATGACAGATTTTTCAAAGCGTGCTTTGTAACAGTCATTTTTGTTTTTATCTTTGCTGTTGTTTTTGGAGGTAGCATTACAGCAGTAGCCCAAAGTATTTGAAATGAGCTACTGGAAGAAATGGTTTATAATGGTATCTAGAAAAACAGAATGCTACTTCCAGTTTTAAACATTAATTAAAAATTTTATTTGAATTTAAATTTGTCAAACCCACTTATAGCTTATGAAGAATTTTAATTCAGTATCTAACTTGAATGCAAACTAAGTCCATTGTTTTCTCAATGGACTTAGCCATATTTAATAAGATTAAACCTGATATTTGGGGAGTTTCTCACCTGGATAGGGAGATAAAAATGTTCTTTGGTATGTGGAATCCCTTAAGTGCCTGCTCTCTCTCTGATGGGAATGCGAAGGGGGATAAGATATTGTCCCTGTGGTCATGAAGTTCAGTCTAGTGGATAATGTCTATTGAGGCTTTATTATTTGCCAGTCCCTCCCCAATGAGAGGAGGGACAATCAACTCCCTGGGGTAATATAAAGGAGAGTTTTGAAGAGGTCAAGATTGCATACAGGGAGACTGGTTAAAAGGCTATTGTAAGAGTTAATTTAGACAAACTCTGATCACTACAGAGGTTAGGGCTGTCACATTTTAATCTACTTTTGGACTCTAGCTTCTTGAATTTCAGTTAAAACTAATCGAATTGCTCCATTGTTAAACTTCAGTTTGTATTATTTGATTTCTTATAACAATTGTCTCTTATAAATTATGAAATTATACCTTCATACTTGTGTGCAAGCAAGATACATGCAAAATATGCAAATAACCAAAAGAAAACCCAACTGTGGGCATAAAAAGTATTCCTTGGGTAGGTATGCACTCAAAGGAGGCAATGTATACAAATCCAAATACAATTTTTATAATAGATGGTAAAAGGTATTTCCATAGCAATTATGTATGCTGAAGATGGCATCAGCAAGAAAACATGACTTGGGGTGTGTAAAGAATTTTGTAGGCACTTTTACTTCTAAGCAAACACCAATAAGGGCAGGTATACAGGAATGACTGAACACCAGTGTGGTTTCAGCTCAAGATGTAGACTGGGTTGAAGCGATTTAAAAAAAAATTTCTGGTCCCATATGGTTGGAATAATGAAGAAGCCGAAAAAAACCTAAGTTGTCCATATTTGAGAAGACATGAAGAACTCTAAGAAGTCACTGTTTTCAGGCAACAGAAAACCCAACTCTATCTTAAAAACTAAAGAAAATTTGTTGATTAATGTAATTCAAAAATAGAGAGACAGGGCAGACTTTAGGCATCGTTTGACTCTGATACTCATGATATTATAAGAATTGGGAATGATTTTCTCCGTCTAGGTGTCAGGCTCATTTTTAGTCTTGCTTTCTGTATGGTAAAAGATCTACCAGGATCACATGCTTTATCATTTATTTCTTGGAGAGGAAAAGAACTTCTTTTTAAGCAGTCATAGACCAAAAATCCTGAACTTCATTTCTATCAGCCTATATCAGACATGTGCTTGCCCTTGAACCACTGGATATGACCATGGTGTAGTCAGATGCTGATGGCTTGGGATGGGTTCCGCACCCATCACTGAACCAAGAACTCTAACAAGAAGAAGATGCCATTACTTTAAGTCAGGGTCTACTACTGATACTCTTGCTCAGGTCACTCAGCCAAGGGGGTCAATGGGAACTAGAATCCAGCCCACTATTTGCTCTCCAAGCTGTGCATCCTGGTATTGGGCTATATTTCCTGGAAGAATAGTCTTTCTATAATTCTCATAGAATTATAGGCCTCTGCACCAATAGGTCTATGTCTACCCATCCATGGCAATTTGTACTTTTTCCAATTCAAAGAAGTGCATACAGATTAGCAGTGGCCATTACCTGACACTGACCTACATCAGTAGGTTTATCCGAATCCTCTGATCCTAGCTCTGGAGTTCAAGGATGCGTTTTCTGTGAGCTGGCTATATCCCTCTTCTCCACAGGTATCTCTCTGTCTCTGCCCTTTGTCTCCAGGTTCTGACTGCTTCCTCTCCTTGCCCCTTCAGGCCCAGAATAGCATTAGTCCTTCCCCCTGACCCTGCTATTTCTAGCCTCCAGGTGCTTGTGGATTCCTCACCTTGCCCTTATCATCATAAACAGTACCTCTGCTAATCCCTCCTCAGAGGACCAATACAAGTGTGCCATCTACTTCCTGCCAGGACCCTGTAGGATATGCTTCACCATGGGCAAGTCCTGAATGCTGGAATGGAGCCACAGTGACCTCAATGACCCATAGTTGTCTTGGTCATCTTCTGGTTCCTTGGAACACTGAGTTCAGTTGGTCCAGGTATAAATCCAGGCATGCTAGTAAAAATTTCATTTTTGTAAAGATCTTTACTTAAACTACCAAAGGTATGGATATTTGAGAAAAACATAATGCCACATCAAGATATTTTACTCTCAAGTTGGAGATATACAAGTATGCATATTTTAAATTTTGCAGATTAGAATGCTGAAATGTTCCACATTATTTCTGGTGGGAGGCCATAAATAATATTTTTTGAGGCCAAAATAAGAAAGAAGGAAATAATAGAGCTCAGAAATCTCAGGAGCACTCATCCAACACTCTGCCTTTATCTTAGAGCACTTTTGTAGGCGGCTCCTTTAATCAGGATTTGATACACCTAAATGAGAGAGTTTTTAGCTTAGAGAAACAGATGCCATAACTAAGAAAAGGAACACAATGTGAATGTTTTGAAGTTTGCTCTGTGATGCACAACTTTTTTAAGCCAAAATTTTAACCTGGTGAGCAATCAGTTTAGTGTTGCCCTTAGCAGAGAACCATAAATTAAAGATAAGCAATGGTTCAGACTTTCCAAGGCCTTGCCTTAGAAGTAACTTTGGAATCCCAACCAAATCTGCATTTGGTTAAGCAGTTTGGCCCAGTTTTCTATTTTGAGGCATTAAACTATAATTATAAGTCATTCTTATTTCACTCCAAATAAATGTTCCTAAAGTAGATGTAACTAGAAAAGGCTCTTCCTTCTCTCCAAAGGAAAAAAAACCCCAGCAAATAAATGAGACAAAATAGAAGAAAAGCAAACCAAAACTTAGAGAAGCTGGAAAGTATGTATATGGTATATTTTACAGTTTGTCAATATACAAAATTGATTGTACTAGTATATTAGGAAGGTTCAAATACTTAAAAGGTATTCTGAAGATACCTTTCATCAGAGGAAAAAAATTAAAGTTCTTTTTAAAAAAACAAATAATTAAGGGTGGTGATAATTTAACTTCCTTACAAGATTTTTTGATTAAGATATCCTTCTGCTATTTTGCTCTAACATTTGTTCTTAATCATTCAAAAAGATTGGTATTTTCTTAGTTGGAAGTATAAGTTAATATGAAGGTTGGGGAGATAGAGGGAAGAATTTTTTTAAGGAAGAATAATTTTATTATTGAAAGCTTTATTTTTTTTTATTGTTGTTCATGTACAATTGTCTCCAATTTCCCCCCTCTACTCCTCCCTACCCCAGACATCCCTACCTCCAACCCTCGCTCCTACCCCACTTTGGCTTTGCCCATGTGTCCTTTTAAAGTAAGTAAAAAAATAGAGTCTGCAAGTCAAAATGAAAGGAAGAAATGGAAAAAAAATGTAGGCCTGGTGGAGAAAATGACTAGTCTGCCTTCTCACATTAAGAGACCAAGAACAAATGCCACTACAAATACTCCAGGCCCCCAAGAAAAAAAGGTTTCTGTGCTGAATTACGTGAGCATACCTGAAATCAGGATGATGAATTAGCACATTTCTCTAATCCCTTCAACTGTCATGATTTATTTATTTGGTGCCATTTCTTATGTAACTGTCAAGCACAACTGTGCTAATTTCTAATGTAGGATAAATAGAAGAATAATATGTAATTTCTGCGTTAAGGGAGACTACAATGTACTCCTTACATAAGCAAAGAAATTAGCCTCATTTTCTATCATCTACCTAATGTTCCTATAAACTCAAGCTTTCCTCTCCCCACTCTACATTACTCCTTTGGATAGCAAGAAAAAAGATAAGTATTGACAGCTAATGGTTTTGCTGCCTCCTCCACTTTAAGCAGTCTGTTTTGATTTCAGATCTCATTTTGAGGTAAATGTTCCCATTAATTCTGAGTTCAAGTTCTTATCATGGTGGCTTCTCCCTGTCCATTGTTCCTTCCCAAGATAGTGTTTGTTTGCCCTCATGATTCTGTTGGCATTGAGAGGAGGTCACTTGGTTTCAGGTGGTCTTTTGCTGGCTTCTCTTGTGGAGTAGCTGGTCCAATTCTTGGGTCTAACCAGCTAAAGTGTCCTTTGTGTGGTCTGAGCATGAGTTTGAAATCTGTTGAAGTCAGTAGTAAGAGAATTCATGACCTACTCAAGACTGGACAATCTACAATCTCCTTTCCAATCCACATTTTGGTTTAATGGAAATCCTAGAAACTAGCCCATTGCTCAACCAGAGTGGTACTGGATAAATTCTCATGTTTTTGTATTATCAATCACAATTTTCTGGTAGCATTTTCAATAAGAAGTCATATTCTTTTAAAAGCCTACATATTGAATAGTAGATATTCAGTACATGTTGGTTTTTACTCTCCCACTCTTTATAATAATTAACTGTTGAACATTTAACTATTTTCCATTTATTTTTATTATTTGGCAATTTATTAAGTGTATCAGTTGTACACATTAAACTTACATAATGTTTTTAAAATTAATTAACTTTTTATTTTAAAATTAGTTGATATTCGATATTATTTTATATTTGCTTTAAGTGCACAGCATAGTGGTTAGACAACTATATAATTTACAAAGAATCCCCCTGATACTTCTAATACCCATGTGGCACTATTCAAACCACTTATTGCTTAAATGTAAATAAAAAACCAACAAAATATTTTCTCTCCTTAAACCTGCCAAGTCATTACATACCAGGTATCCTATCACATATATAAATGCACATTGTTTTAGTGGTAGTATCAGTACCAGCAGAAAGGTAGTAAAAAATCCTCTAAGAATTAATAAAATCCAATAGTAATTTAAAATTCCAGTTTGTTAAAACAGAACTTGCATGATTAGTTTTAGCATTGTACTTCATATGTGTTTGGATTTTAAGTTTGTATTTATTCTTTACACATAAATATAGAATGTTACAAAAAATTTTTACTCATGATTGCTTCAGGTAAAAGCCAACTCTTTTTTCCCAGTTCCCTTATTGCCTATAATTATATAATTATATAATATATTTATAAATATGTGTTTTCAAAAATATTCAGTAATAAAATATATATACTTTCAAGCTCTTTTTTATCTTAATAGTAAATCTTATTTTTCTTATGGCTAATTATTATATGTATGATTTTATAATGGTATGATATTTTATCAATTAGATATTCCC
Organism: Phyllostomus hastatus; assembly: GCF_019186645.2. Lineage (NCBI taxonomy): Eukaryota > Metazoa > Chordata > Mammalia > Chiroptera > Phyllostomidae > Phyllostomus > Phyllostomus hastatus. The sequence continues at coordinate 36,027,155 of NW_025333872.1, read as the reverse complement.
CCATGAGACATTTAGGTCACTTCTTAGTTGTTTTTTTTTTATGATTATACACTAAAGTACAATGAACATTTTAATGAACAGGATAGAGATTATTTTCCTCTTGACTAATTTCTTAGCACTTTGGTTGCCAAGAAGAGCTCACTGAGTTATAGAGAATAAAAACTGCATAGTTATGATCTGTATCCCTGGGCCATCCTCCAATAGGATAGTGTCAATAACAAGGCCTGTAGGATCCTGCTTTCCCATGGTGGCCTCTGCTAGCAATAGTTTAAGTTTCATGGGAAATTCTTTCTTCTGGCATGACTGGGCCTTCTCTTATCAGAGGTCTTCCATTTCAATTATCAGTCAAATTTAAAAAGTGTTTCTTCTGCAGCTAGTATAATTCTATCCTTCACCCCTTTCACTTTAAGCATTTCTTCTTTTCTTTTTCTTATTGTTCAATTACAGTGCCCATTCCCCCTTATTACTGTCTCCCCTCTACCCACCTCCAGTCCTCCTCCTCCCTGTTGTCTCTGTCCATGGGTTCTTTATACAAATTCCTTGACAACTCTTCCTCTTCTTTCCTCCATTGTCCTCCTCCCCCATCCCCTCTGGTTACTGTAAGTTTGTTCTTTATTTCCATGTCTCTGGTTGTATTTTGCTTGCTTATTTTGTTAATTAGGTTCCACTTATAGGTGAGATCATATGGTATTTGTCTTTTACCACCTGGCTTACTTCACTTAGCATAATGCTCTCCAGTTCCATCCATGCTGTTGTGAAGGGAAGGAGTTCCTTCTTTCTTTTTGCTGCATAGTATTCCATTGTGCAAATGTACCACAGTTTTTTGAAGCATCTCTTATTTTTAAACATAGGAAAGAAAAATTAAAGTGCCTTTCACTTAAAACAAGGTTTTTTTAAAAAATGTGCAATGTATCTAGAAATAATAAGTAAAACTATTGAGCTATTATTAAATTATTCTAAGCACTGCATTGTATAAACTCATTGAACCTTCACAACAACTGGACATTATTCTCACTCTATGGATCAAATTATGGAGACAAAACAGTTAAATAATTTGTCCTGTGTCATATACCTAGGACACAGGACAAAGTGATGGAGCAGAGATTCTAACTCAGAAAGTCTGATTTCAGAGTGAACACACCGAATTGCTATGCTGTTCTGGAAATGACAGCATAATCTAATATGTACTAGAGACTACTATATTTTGCTGTGTATAATGTGCACTTTTTTGCCCAAATTTTTGAGGTAAAAATAAGGATGCATATTATACATGGATGATACTAATTCTGTATCTATAAAAGCTTTTAATTCTTTTATTTATGCTTATGTGTTAAAAGTGTAACTCTAGAAAGCAATAATGATATCTGCATTCAAAATAATACCCTGGAATATAATAATCAGTTTTGTTTCCAAATATTAACAAATAAATAAACAATTAAATTAAAAAATTAAGACAAAAGATATTTTTCCCTGAAAGTTTGGGCAAAAAAAGTGGGTGCACATTATACATGGCAAAATACAGTATTTCTGCAGAAGACTTGTTTTTTTTTTCCCCTAGGAATTAGATGTAGATTGAAAACTGGCCAGAAAAAATATAGTGCTCTTCTAATAAAGCTTTTCTTTCATCATCCTTCATGCTCCCCTACTACAAATATGTAAGAACAGAATGAGGAGGAATAGAATATAAAAGATAAAAAAATACTTCTGACCTCAATAAACTTTTTACTCAATGAAAATTACCAAATAAAATATGAAACAATTTTTTATCAACCATTTCTGAGTCAAACTGTAATCATATTCTTCACTGGAGCCTGAAATCAACATGTGATATATACAACAATACTTTTTTGAAAGATTTTATTTATTTTTAGACATAGGGAAAAGGAGGGAGAAAGAAAAGGAGAGAAACATCAATATGTGGTTACCTCTCACATGACCCCATTAGGGTCCTGGCCCAAAACCTGGGCACGTGCCCTGACTGGGAATTGAACCAACAACCCTTTGGTTTGCAGGCTGGCACTCAATCCACTGAGCCACACCAACCAGGGCTACAACAATAATTTTTTATGTTGCATTCTTTTCCTGAAGTCTACAAAGAAGATTGCCATACTAGATCCAAGAAGTTTATAAATTATTTACTTTTTGAAATTCCAGTTTGTTTTGTTCATTAATTACATGTTCTCTTTGAGGTAATTACTGGGAATATTATTGATCTAAAAGAGTTAAGCTCTTTTGTAGATTAGTATTTAATTCTGTTTTAACTATTAGATCTGACCAGTTTTCCTTTGTGTTAATCATTTCCATTCTACAAAAGTAGAAACAAAATGTAAGACATAAAAACTATCTTAAAGAGGAAAATCATCCATAATAAAAATTACACTTTGCATTTTTAATTTTAAAATGCATTTTTTATTTATGTTACTTTCAGCTCAATACTAGAAGGTAACTTTAAAGAGACATTAGTCTGTCTCACTTATTTTACAGATGAATAAACTGAGGCAAAAAGAAGTCAGAGTCATGAACCTTAAATGAATCCATCCTTTCTGTGCTCTTTAGCTCAGTGCAGTTAGAAAGACTGATGTCTAATCTACACTTGTTAGCATGTACCCCACACACCTGTTGATTGACAACATAAGATCTATAAAAACATGTTTCAGGAAAACTTCAGGTCTAACACAGATATTCTCTTATGTAGTTGTCTTGGGATGCCTTAATCTGCAATTTGGCAGCTGTAGCCAATCTGCTGAAGAATCATATCTCTGTCATCTTGTTTTTTCATCCAGCTGGTAAAATGATAGCCTACACCTATGAATCTACTCATTTAGTCTGCTAGTGTCTAATTAGAGTAGAAACGAACCATTCTTTCTCTCACATCAGAGGTGAACTGACCAGCTCCTGGCTCCTTCAACCAGGTGAGTTCTCAATTGTGCTTAGCTGGCTTTTTTTGACTTGAGTCAGCACATCTACTTGTAGGAGTTGACTTTGATCGAGGGCCTTTCAGGGTCAAGATGATTTGAGATAGATTAGTGGAGGAAAATGATTCTGGGATTTTAGCTGCTGATGGAGCTGTTGTCAAACTATCACTAATCAGACACATAATTTTTTTTTGCTTTGTTTTGTTTCACATTTTTGTTTTCTTTCCAGTCCAATTCATCTAAACTTTTGTAGACCCATCCTCCATACTCCCTCCTGAAGGTTCTATTGTAATATTCTGGCAAGGTTACACTTTGTGTTTAACATTTTTTATTCTTAAATTAGGCCAGTAAACCTTTTAACCAAGTATTACTTTTACCATGACTCTATTATATTTGTTATAGTTTGGCACCTTGATTAATTAAGACTTTGGTCTAGACAGTTGGTGTAGGCATTCTATCTGAAAGGTTTTGAAAAAGAAAAGGCAACTTGCTTTCCAAAATTATACATATATAGTTGATATAGGTATTGACTAGAATAGATGTCTTATTAAATTTATTCTAGCTATTTAGTTCTTTTTCCAAATATAGCTGAATGAATACTCACATCTATGTTTTCTGGTACTAATTTATATGTATTTGTATATATTTTTTCTTGTCCAGTGGTTTAAAAAAACAAGTCTTTAAATTCTGCCCTATGTATTTTCATGAGACACATTTTTAAGCTGTATCTCATTGTTCAACTCATGCCTTCCTTCATTGTGAGCCAGTGAAGGATTTCTGCTTCCTTGCACCTATGGATTCTGTTCTGTGTCTAAAATGATCACAGTTGATCATTCAGAATCATTTTATTTGCATGTGATTTGATTAATGATGTCAACACGACTTTACATGTCTAAACAGTAGAGCTATTTTTTTGTTGTTTTATTCCTATAGAGGCCACATTATAATTTTGAAAACATTCAGTGGTATCGTATCTTCTATTTCAATAGAATAATGCTTTTCAAATATGGCAATGATGACCATAGAAAGAAAATATCCTTATTAGATAGAGATTCATATTCATATTGAAGTATTTATAAGAGAAAAAGAGAGAAAAGATTTGATAACAGATTTGCATTTAAATACTAAGCTAAAAGAAAGTTAAGGGGGAGATAAAACAGGATTGGCAAAGTGATAATATTTGTTTAAGACTGCTGATAAGTGCATGGGTTTGTTTTATTCTCTTATGGATTCTTTTGATATGTGAATTTTCCAAATTAAAAGAACCACGTTTACCATTTTGAGGCACATTCTACTTCTGTTTCTTGCTTTCATTGTGAATTGAGGAAAATCGGTCATCTTATTTGTCTCATGCCTTAAAGACTTTCTCAAATACTCCTCTGGATTAGAAGAGTAGAAAACACACCTTGAAGTCAGGCAGGTTCTAATTTGAATCCTCTTCCCACCACTCCTGACTGCATAACAACAGACAATTTACTTAACCCCTCTCATCTCAAATTTCTTTTAAAGATTTTATTTATTTTTAGAGAGAAGGGAAGGAAGGGAGAGAGGGAGAGATACATCCATCAGTTGCCTCTAGCATGTGCCCAAACTGGGGACATGCCCGCAATCCAAAAAATGTGCCCTGACCAGAATCGAACCGGTAACCCTTTACTCTGCGGGATGACACTCAACCAAACGAGCCACACTGGCCAGGGCCCTTGTCTCAAATTTTTCACCTGTAATGTGGGAATAATAATTTCATTGCCTGACTGTAGAAATGAGATTAGTACCTAACATTAGTGCTATAAATTCTTAATATTTAAAATATAATTTTTAATAAAAGATTGTGAATGAATGTTAGCAATAGCAGTGCTAGTAATTGTTGTGGCAGTTAATATTATCTTAGAGTTATGTGAACCTAATATCTAATATCAAGGGCTTATTTTGTTCAAGGTAATTAATAACAGCAATCTGTTCTCAGCTGTGTTTTATTTTCCTTCACTGCTCAGCAATGCAGTGAATTGTCTCAGTACTCTACTGGAAATTTTGGTGGGGAAATATGCACCCATCATGAACACCTGTTCAAGGGCTATCTCCTCTCTAAAGCCTCTCTTGACTCCTCCAGGAAGCATTAGAACTTCCCCTTTGTGATCCCTCCTACTTTACTCTTCTTTCTCAGAATTGCAGCAGCTATTCGGGATCGTTTATGGTTCCATATAAATTTTTGAAGTGTTTGTTCTATGTCTGTGAAATAAGCCATTGGTACTTTAATAGGTATTGCATTGAATGTGTAGATTGCTTTGGGTAGTATGGACATTTTGATGATATTAATTCTTCCAATCCATGAACACGGTATATGTTTCCATTTGTTTGTGTCTTCCTTGATTTCTTTCCTCAGTGTTATGTAGTTTTCTGAATACAGGTCTTTTACCTCTTTGGTTAGGTTTATTCCTAGGTATTTTATTTTTTCTTTTTGCTATTTCAAATGGGATTTTTTTTCTTGATTTCTGCTTCTGCTGTTTCATTGTTGGTGTACAGAAATGCCTTTGATTTCTGGATATTGACTTTGTATCCCGCTGTTTTGCCAAATTCATTTATTAGGTCAAGCAGTTTTTTTTTGGTGGAAAGCATTATGCTAAGTGAAATAAGCCTGGCAGTGAAAGACAAATACCATATAATCTCACCTTTAACAGGAACCTAAACAACAAAACAAAGAAACAAGTAAAATATAACCAAAGTCACTGAAATAGAGGACAAACTGACAGTGACCAGAGGGGAGAGAAGAGGGAATTTCAGGGGAGGATGGGTAGGGTTTACAGGAACAAATTTAAAGGACACATGGACAAAAACTAGGGGGAGGGTGGTAATGGGAGGAAAGTGGGGAGGGTTGGGTGGATGGGCTGAAATGGGAATAAAAGGGAGAAAACTGTACTTGAACAAAGATTAAAAGAAAAAGAACTTCCCCTTTGTGTTCTCCCAGTACTTTGTTTACATATGAAAGTACTTGCTCAATATTATTGTATTTATTTTGGGGGTCTGGTTCCCAGAGTTCAGCACCTTGTCTGTTTTCCCATGACTGTCATTCCTCTTCCCCCTTTCTCCCAGCATTACCACTGGCTCATAGTAGTGGCTTAAAATATATATGAGAATTTCCTTCCTGAATGAATAGCCTTTCTTATTTATTGAGTTTCTTTCCTTTTCTTCCTTCCCTTTCCCTTTCCTTCCTTCCTTTCCTTTTCCTTTCTTCCTTTCCTTCCCCCCTGGCTCCCTCCCTCCCTCCCTTCCTTCTGAGAGCTCTGTTAGGCCTAAATAGAGATTAAAGTCCACAGATATTTTTTATGTCCCAGTTGTCTCACTGTATATTCATATTTTATGGTCTGTAGATGGTTCTTTTTGCATTTCTAGGAAAGTAGTATTGCTCTCACTCCATTTTTATAAACATGAAGTGGTGAATTTGAATAACTGAAAGCCATACTCTTTATCTAATTTTCTCCTTCTTATGCTAAAAGACAACATTTAGGTCAGAACATGTCTCTAACACAGGTGGCAAACACAAGACCCTCGGCTGAATCCAACCCTCCACTCTTTTTTATCTGGCCTAGCACCTTGTTTCTCCCCAACAGCAGCACCAAGCTCTTTGCCCTTAGTTAAAGAGTAGTTACATTTATACAGTCCTGAAATTACATTTGGCCCTTTGAAGGCAATCTCGAGGCTGATGTGGCTCCTTGTGAAAATGAATTTGATACCCCTAGAACAGGTCAAAATGTTAATACCATAAGTAGGAATCAATTTACCAATTTACACTGGTAGAATAAATCTTGTGAAAAGTTAAATGCAGTCAGATACTAAGAAAAGGAATTTTAATCAAAGTAAGGCTGACAAAGCCTCCTGTCACTGTTCTTCCTAATAATTTGGTACATTGTTCTAGCCATAGGTTTGTTTTTTTTGAAAGAAACATTCAGTTTCTTGTTATTATAAATAGCCACCTTTCTGACCAGGCTCCTAATAAATTACAGAGTTAGACACATCAAGGTAGACACATTTAACCCTGCTTAAATGGAGTTGAAAACAACAGAAGCCCAAGAGAAGTGGAGGTTTTCTGGATAGTAACCTAGTAACACCAATAAAGCAATTGAACTCTAGTTACCTTTTGTTTTCTTTGTCAAACCTTCTGTGATGTAATATATCTTATGAATCATTTTCTACTTGCTGAAGGAGTGTACCTGCATCTACAATGTTGCATAGATTCTAAGAAGGAAATCAGATGTGTATTGTTGCATGCTTTTGAAAAATCATGAGTAGATGTTAATGGAATTGGGGCCAATAAATAAAATTCCTTTTGCTGCTTATTAGAAGTGAATGACGTACAGAGCTTGCCTGTTTAAAAGGGGAGTTTCTTTCTGTATTTTCTGTATTTGCCCAGTGGAAGTTTAGTTATATTTTATTGCAAGAAACTGGTCTTAACAATATTAAATTCCAGAGAGTCAGATGGAAATAAAATCATTTTCAAGTTTCCTCAATTATATAAAATGACTTTGTGGGAGAGGTATCTATCTGTTTCCTACTGAGAGGAATATTGCTTGAAGAAGAGCAAATGTAAATTAGGGAAGTACTTTCTCCTCTTCATTCATTCCTTCAACCATATTTTGCTACATTTCCAAAGTACCTAATATGTGCCAGGAGTTGTGCTGTCCTATAGGAATACAGAAGGAATAAACAAAATGTGACATATGTCTCATGAAGATGAGATACAGAAGGAAAGATAGCAAACAAACTAGCAGAGACTAAAATTACAAATTTGGTAGATAGAAAAGGAAAAGTCCAAAGAACCATGAGGCTGGGGTGAAGTGGTGGGATTAGGTAAGGCTTCCCAGAGGTAACAGTTGGACTGAAGGATAAACTAACAGATGGCTCTAGTGAAGGAAAGGACTCAGAGGAACAGAGGAGGTAACAGTACTTTAGAATTATTTTATATATAAAAATATAAAAATTTATGTTTATATATTATTTATATATTATATATGCTTTATATAGAAATAATATGTATAAATATATATATATTTAGAAGTTGCTGGAGTCTCTCCTTTATGGGAAGGGAAGGAGATGGTGGGAAAGAAAAAGGAGAGGTTGGTGGAACCCTGACTATTTTAGACTTTCCCAGTAAGTGTAGAAGAGCATAATGTGGGAAACTCTTCCATAGAAATAGAGAATTTGTACAAATATACTCAATGTAAATATCTACTTGAAGTGCAGAGTCCTATATATTGATATACATAGAAAACAATGATAGCATTGATCTAACCTGTATCCCACTCACTGTCCATCTGGATAATTCCGGAGTCCTAAGAAAGTTCCTATGTATAGTAAGAATTTTGGCTGACTACAAAAGGTATTTCATTCTACATATTTTGTAAAAATGGTTGTACAGGCATGTTCACACTAGTTCAATCAGTCAACAGAAATTCAGTAAGGTTTGTATATGTGTCAGATACTGAATGAAAGAGAAGCTGGAGAGTAGAAGAAATGAAACTAAAGGGGAAAAAGAAAGAAACTGACTCTGAGACTGAGAGTCTATAGTCTATCAGTCATTTCATATATATTAGTTTATTTAGTATATTCAGAAGTTTTTTGCAATGAGTGTTATTAGATGCATTTTATAGATGATAAAAACTGACATTTATCAAGGTTAAGAGAATTGTCCATGCAGCCAGGATTCTGACCCAGTTCTGACCGATTCCAAAGCCATTTCCCTTTCCATTGTTACTCTGTGGTCCCTGCCCTTGAGTTTTCTCCCTTTTTCTTAATTAATCACATCACTGCGCACTAGGATCACTATACCCCTTGACAAGTTTCAACACAACAATTTAACTTCGTCAGGGTCTGAGACAAGTGGAGAAGTACAAAAAGTCACAAGGGTCTTTCCTTGGAGTACAAAAAACAAACAAACAAAAAAACAGCACAGAAAGGGAACAGGGTAGAACAGAGGTAAGAGAGAGGGGGAAGGTTGGACTTGTACTAAACTTTTTCTGGGCCAGGTACATGATGCCTTCTAAGTTAAATATACTAAATAACTATACAGATAAATAGTGCATAGGCTTATTTCACATCATGCACACTATATTACGTTCCCAACCTATCACTGTAGGATCCTATTAAATAACTTAAGGTCCCAAAGAAGAGAGGGTGAAAAGAAAGGGTCAGTAAGGTCCATCAAAACTTAGTGAATGTAAGAAAAATATCACTTCACTCAAAAAATGTTGATAAGCAAAGACCAGAGGAAGGTGGAATAAGGAGAAAGTAGAAATCCCTTCCTTCACTCTTCTCTCCTTTAGATGCCTACAGCATAAGAGTATGATATGGGATGGAGATAAAGATGTTTTAAATCCTGGAAGACTCGAGTTCCTAGCAGTGCTTGAGTTGGGGATAGAAAATAGGCGAGGTTTGGTCTCTTTGGCCTACAAAATAATAAATGGAGGGCTGATGCAGAGGGTGTCACAACCACATAGATGCCTCTGGGAACAGTTGGTAAACATCCTCATATTTAGAAATATTTCTCTGTTTGATTTTTAAAAAATTAGTCTTTGGCAGAATACATTGTAATTTCTTTCTTCCTTTGTATAATAATTGCTTGGAGAGACCCATGTACCTGCATGATATCTTCAGTTCATAAAACTCTTGCTCCTACTTACAATAAAGTGAAGTAGCCACAGTGACGAATGTTGTTTATCTAGTTTCCAGAGAAATACTCATGGTAGGCGGTGAAGCCTCCAGAGCTTGGTAAACAGACATAACAGGCCTTGCTCTGCAGTCTCTCCCTTACTTCCTGATGGAGCCACAGGTGGCCCCTTGCCTCTAACCACAGAAGTTACATCTCTCAGTGACACTTGGGAATTTTCTGTTGTCTCTTTAGCCAAAACTCGAAGAGATTTTTGTTTTCAGGGTTGTATTTGAGTGTTCATTGTCATTTTCATTCCTTGAGACTGAGTCATCTATATGAATTCTCCACCCTGCCTGAAGAAAAATGTTTGGGGCTGCTTTCCTTATGATGTGTGATGTCAGAGGGAGCTAAATTTAACCAGGCATAGTTATCAATTTTGGCCACAACTGCTGGCCAAACACTCAGGAGTCAGATGGCCAAAATTGTTTCAGTGTGCCAATATTGCCTCTGAGGACAAGAAGCCTTACCTAGCATTTAAAATTTTCCCCGAAACAGAAAAGAGCTATTTGTTTATACAGGTAAGAAATCCCATGTGCTGCTAAATGTCCCGAAACAGTGAATTTTCAAATGTAGTTAGAGATGTAGTTTCTCTGGAGAAGCTGTACAAGAAAAATTGTACTTGAAAAACTGTGCCTTTAGACCCCTGTAGGATTTTAAGTTTTATGGCAACAAAATATAAGATAAAAAGATTTTCAGAATAGCTTAAACATCACCAAAACTGAGTATCATTTATTCGTCCTTTTTTCCTATGTAATTCTTATTGTGGTCTTATTCAATGCAGAGAGATTATCATCCAAGAAATCCATGAAACATCAGCAGCCTGAAGCTAGAAATGTGGTATTAAACCTGGCTCCTTGGCTTATAGTACAAATTCAATGATTTTAAAAGCAAAAAAATAAATTAATATACCTGGTGAAAAAACAGTTGGTGATTTTCATATTCAGCATTGAAGGTGAAGGTGATTTAACACTTTATCAGTTCATCTCTTCTAAAAAACAGAAGCTGAAATGAATGAAAACCTTTTATCCAAAATGATGTGCATTGAATTATCATACAAAAATGAAAATTGTCTAAATGTTCATTAATAATGAAGTATTTAAATAAATTATGGTACACTTACATGATGGAATGTTAAATAGCAGTTTAAAATAATCTCATTGAATTTGTAATCACATAAGGGAAATACTATATCACAATGTTCTATGAACAAAAGTTAGTTATTAAATACATGCAAAGTAAGATCTCATCTGTGCACATAAGTCTATATGTTAAAAATTACTGAACATAAATTCAAAAAATTGTACTTGTATATTTTTGCATTTATTGAACTCTTTAGTATTTCCTACAATATAGCTATAATATAAAGAAGGCTTTATATTAAACACAGGATACCTTTTTAAGATATTAAAACATAAAATTTCTAAGCCTTCTGCTCTTCCAATGTTACCAGCTATTCACCAAGTTTTAAAGTAAAACTGCTATATTAAAACATAAAAATTCCATTTAAATACCAATTTCCCATCAGGCAGTAATTCCAATTTTTATGCATAAATACGCTTAGTATTTTCATTTACAGCATCCTGTATTTGTTAACATCCTGAAACATTCCTCTCCAGGCAATTGGCAAGTCTAAAGGTTTTCTTTGGTTTGCAATCAAGAGATAAAGATTAAATAAACCTTTAGCCAGCCAGCTTAACAAACTCTGTCTTTAGGAAGAACGCCTGTTGTAGGGCTCAAATGAGTCTTCCTCAGGCAGCAAATTTCTCCCTGTCCTGAGTGGATTTTTATATTTCCTGAGCTGTGCTGTGGGTGGCTGGCTTCTACCCACTCGGGGTCAGAAGGAACAGGATCTCAATCAAATCTACATCAACTCTCCCTGGGAAATGATTTTATGGCTTCCAAAGGTCATATGAATTAAGAAGCTGGCCAAAGCTTTTATGTGGAAAATGGTGATATAATTTAAAAGGTCGTATGTTTTTCTAACTAGTTGCCTCACATTAAATGTGCTTTTATATGCTCTATTATAAAGGTCTTGTGACCCAGCTGCATTAGAATCAGGCCTGAGAGTTAAAGAAGCAGGACACTTCCAAGCTGCCATTGTGTCTCTGGGTAGCTTTGAGCAAATTTAAAAACAAACATCTCAATTTTCCTTTTCTAAAAAATGGGTCATTATTATGCTGTAACTGATTACCAATGAATTATTGTCAAAGTCTAGAAAACATGTTATATGAATACTTTCTAATGGCTATCATTTTAACCATATGTTTAAGTTAAACCATCTTCTATAATACTATTTATATAGTTTCCATTTTGTTAGAGCAATTGATTGCTTTGCCTCAAAAATCTTTTATAGCATTTAGTGCCCAAGAAGAATGGCAATACTTTTGTTTTTAAGTTGGGGTTTTAATCTAATTTTTATTCCTAAATTAGGACATGGGAGCTGTTTGCACATTGAGAAAAGCATGGTGTGTGTTTTTAGTCTCTGAGTCAAATGCAAACAAAACAAAACATTTAAAATGTACTGAACTTTCCTACTCAAATAGGGAAATTTAGAATACATATTGTACCAGAGTTAATGTGTGGTATCCAAGGTTTTTATCATTCAGCATGCAATATTCCTGTACAACATTAGCTTGACAAATAATGGGAGAAGCTGGTTAATATTTAGCCAGCAAACAGCCTTTGACTATAGACCTGTACTCAAAAAAAAAAAAAAAAAGAAAGGGGGACGTTTATGAAAGGAGGGAATGTTGAGGGAGAAAGTTTTGCAAAATACTACATTGAATCATTTTCCTACATCTTGGTTATTAGTAACTCATGACCCTCAATTTTGATATTCTTCAAAATAATTTTGAACATGAAGACTTACCCTCTAATTCTAAAACATTTTAATAACATTCAGAAGACACTCTGTACCCATTAACAGTCATTCCATATCTATTCCTGCCCCCCAAATCCTGGCAACCACTGAACAGTTTTCTCTATGAAGATGCCTATTCTGGGCATCTCATGCAAGATCTGTCCAGAAAGTATCAATCCACATAATATGAAAAGTAGAGACATTTCTTGAAGAGGATACAAGATACAAGAAACATTGTATATAGGACAATGATGCCTCAGTCCTGTTCAAAGTAGGCACCTTGGGACCTGATACAGTTCTCTCATCTTTGTTGATTGTAGCTCCTACATGTTCAACATTCTCAGGTGTTATCATTGTTGCAGGCCTTCCAGAACATGGATCACTGTCAACAGATTCTCGACCATCTTTGAAGCTTTTGTGCCACACTTTTACTTGTGCTTCACTCATTGTGTTGTCCCCCAAAACCTTCTGAATTATCCAGATAGTTTCAACAGAAGAATGTTCAAGCTTAATGCAAAATTTGACGCAGATTCATTGTTCTACTTGCTCAGCCATTTTCAATGTGAGGGCTACACAGTACACGTGTTCACTCGACAGTCTACTGCCCCCACTGACTAGTACGTGAAGATGTCATTGTTCATGGGTGAGCCTTCCAGTCCATTCTCCTTGCCTGCCAAGTTACATCAATGTCATGCAAACCATTCTCGTTATATTAACAACAACTGGACTTTTTCTGGACACACCTCATATAAATGAAATTGTATAATATGTGATCCTCATGTTTCTTTTCTTTCCCTTAAAATAATGTTTCAAGGTTCATCCATGTAGTATCATGTATTAGTACTTCACTTCCTTCTCTTTTTATGGTTGAATAATATTCTGTTGTACAAATATAGCACAGTTTGTTTATTAAGTCATCAGTTGATGGACAGTTAGGTTATTTCTACTTATTAGTTATTATGAATAATACTGCTATGAGCATTTGCGTATATGTTTTTGCATGGGCTTATGCTTTCAGTTCTCTTGGGTACATACCTATGTTGGGAGCTTCCCTGCCTGGTTTCAGGACCTGTAACCACCCCCATGGCTAAGGCTGAGTGAGTGACCTTCGGATCATAAGCCACTGAGGAGACAAAGCTTATTTTCCTGGCAGGAGCACCGCTTCTGCTCCTTTTTCCATAACTGGCCCCCAATGCTTGATCAGTTAGCCAATGATGGGTAATATTCTCCAAGGGGGGAACACTCTAAGACAGGCATGATCATGTGAGAGGCCCCCAAGAAAGGACTTGGGGGACTACAGCAAAAGGGGATGATGGACCCTTGCCCCTCGACTTTGACAAAGCCTAAGTTCTCATTCTGTCTGTGAGAAGTCTATCTCTTGGCTACCTTACTTCCACTACCTGACTTAATGCTGAAACAATGACAGAGGGCGATGTAGCCCTATGCTGGAAAGGGCAGGCTCCCAGGGTGATCAGGCCTGAGAAAGAAGCAGGTTCCTGTGAAAACTGCTTCACTAAGAATGCTCTTAATTAAATGATAAAGGCCCAGGCAGAAAATGAGTTTGCTTCCCAAAGTTTTGTAGCTCTTTAGTTAACAGACCCTGACTCAGAATAGGCCCTCAGAGTTCTTTATATGTTATCTAGTGTTTGAGCCTTACTGCAGACAATGATTAATGAACTTTACCTGTATTCCTGTGCAAATTAAAAGCCAATAAAAACCCTGTGAAGGGAAGGATCTGCACACTCTCCCCTTGAGAAAGTAGCCATGCTATCCTTTTCCTCCACACAGAACTTGGTAGTCCATGTGACTGTCTCATATCTCATCCATGATGCCGCAGACACTGCGGGTCGGTGTCTGCATCATACCTAGTAGTAAAATCATTAGATCTTATGGTAACTCAATATTTAATTTTTGATTGATTAACTGCCTAATTGTTTTCCACAGTGGTTACATTATTTTACATCCCTGTCAGCAATATTTAGGGGTTTCAAAATTTCCACATCTTCACCAACACTTTTGTCTGCTTTTTTTATTCTAGCCATCCTTCCGAATATGAAATTGGACACATTGTGGTTTTGATTTGCATTTACCTGAATGGCTAATGATATTGAACAACTTTTCATGTGCTTATTGGCCACTTGTATTTATTAATTTAAAAAATGTCTATTCAGATACTTTGACCATTTTTTAGAATCTTCACCCAAGAATTTTTTTTTATTACTTTATATAGTAATAACTATATTACTAGAGAGAGGAACAGAGAGAGAAAAACACCAATGCATGAGACAAGCATTAATTGGCTGCCTCCTGTATGTGCATGTAACAGGAATTGCAGGCACCTGGACTGGGGACCAAACCTGCTACTTAGGTATGTGCCATGACTAGGAATTGAACCATAACCTTTCAGTTAGAGGATGATGCTCCAACCAACTGAGCCCATCAAACCAGAGCTATTTTACCCATTTTAAAAATTGGTTGTCATTTTGTTCTTTAGTTGTAAGAGCTCTTTATTTATTTTAAATACAAGCCCCTTATCAGATATATGATTTGCAAATGTGTTCTTCAACTATGTCTTTTTTTCCACTTTCCTGAAGGTGCCCTTTGAAACACAACAGTTTTTAATTTTGATAAAATCAATTTATCTATTTTTTTATTGTTGATGCTTGTGCTTTTGGAGTTATATCTAAGAAATCATTGCATAATCTAAGGTAACAAAAATTTGTGGCTATGATTTCTTTTAAAAGTTGTATAGTTTTATATTTTACATATAAAGCTTTGAATCCATTTTTTATATGGTGTGAGGTAGGGATCTAAGTTCATTATTTTGCATGTGGATATCCAATTGTCCCAGGACAATCTGTTAAAATAATTATTCTTTTCTCTATTCAATTGCCTTGGAATCTTTATTAAAAATTTGTTAACTACAAATGTGTTCCTTTTTAGACTCTCAGTTGAATGTCACTGATGCATATGTCTATCCTAGGCCAGTGTTATATTTTGTTGATTACTGTAGTCTTATTGTAAGTTTTGAAATCAGAAAAAGTTAATTCTCCAACTTTGGTACTTTTATTGCAAGGTTGTTTTGGCTTTCCTGGGCCCTTTGAACTTCCATATGAATTTTAGAATCAGCTTGTTAATTTCTTTAAAAAAGGAAAATGGGATTTTGATAGGGATTACATTGACCTTGTGGATCAGTTTGATGAGTATTTCCATCTTAACCATATTGTCTTCCAAACTATTAATATGGATATATTTCCATTTATGTTTTAAAATTTTTTCAACAATATTTTATACTTTTATGTGTACACATCTTGCATTTATTTTGTTAAATTTATTTCTAAAGATTTTATTTTTGATACTATATGTGGGGGTTGGAAAAAGTAGATTTACAGTTGTTAGTACAATTATTCTTTATTAATTATAGTATAATTCTTTATTAGTTACTGTATTATTTTCCATATAAGTTGTAAACCTACTTTTGCCCACCCTTGTATATACAACTATTTCTCTAATTTCATCTTCAGATTGTTCATTGCTAGTATGTAGAAATACAGTTGAGTTTTGCACACTGATTTTATGTATCAGAACCTTGATGAACTAATTTATTAGCTTTAATAGTTTTTTTGTGACTCCCTTATAATTTTCTATATACAAGATCATATCATCTGAAAATGGAGGTAGTCTTACTTCTTTCTTTATATTCTGGATACTTTTTGTTTTTATTTCCTAATTGCCCTGACTAAAAAGTCAGGGCAATTAGGAAATAATTGCTCAACATCAAGTACAATGTTGAACAGAAGTGCTGAGAGTAGATTTCCTTATCTTGTGCCTGATCCTAAGGGGAAAGCTTTCTTGTTTTTACCATTAGGTATGATGTTAGCAGTGTATTTTTAGATGCTCTTTATCAAGTTGAGAAATTTTCTTCTGTTCTGGGTTTACTGTGTTTTTATCCTAAAATGCTGTTAGATTTTGTCCATTTTTTTTGCATCTATTGATATAATCATATGGTGTCTGTCTTTAGTATATAGTATGATGTCCAGAGCTGAGTTAGAGAGAGTTTAGCAGCCAGGTTTAGGTTCTAGCTGGTCAATTAAAACAGCAAGCCAAAATGAAAGTAGCAGTGAAACCCTAAATCATTTATGGCGATAGTATAAGCAGGTGCTAGAAAGGAAAACATTTCAGCTACCCCAGTGTTCCATTTTTTCCCTGTGAAATGGTGCCCAGAGTTCAGATGTACCAGTGCACTTAGGGGGGTCACCTCATGGCTGAGAGAACCTCAAACTAAAGGGTTCTGCCATTTGAGGACCCAGAAGTTCAGGGGAGTACAAGGGAGAAAGGCTAAGAATGGAAAAATACTTAATACTGAGTCAGAGTGGAGAAGTGTCTTGAAAGCCTCCTAGAGAAGGTAAGATAAGCAGAAGCACCTGAGAGAGGCCTTGGCTGAGGGTCCTCTGATAAGGAAACCTTTCAACAAAGGTTCCTAAGCTAAGAATGTAGATATTCATAAGAACAAGGCTAATTAGGGAGATGTGAGTCCTTTACTGCAACTCTCACCAGAGACCGCAGTATGATGGCTATGCACCAAGTCTGCTGTGTACGTTTTGGAGGTAGCTTTCCCCAGTGAGACCTGTCAGGTAAAGCTCTTGCAATCGGCCTTGTTCAGGCCTGAAAGATCACGCACAGGGTTTTCGCCTGGAGCCAAAACTTTATGTATTACATTCATTGACTTTTGTATGTTAGACCAATTTTGCATCCCTGGAATAAATTCCATTTGGCTGTAGTATATCATCCTTGTTATAAGTTACTAGATTTTGAAAAAATATTTTTGTGTCTATTCTTATAAGAGATATTGATCAAAAGTTTTCCATTCATGTGATATCTAGTTTTTTATAGGTTTAGTATTAGGATTATCTTGACCTCATACAATAAGTTCTCAAGTGTTTTATTTTTTTTTACCAATGTTCTTTAAACATTTAGTAAAATCATCAGTAAAGTCATCTGATCCTAGGATTTTCATTGTGAAAATTTTTGATTGCTAATTCTGTATCTTTACATGTTATAGATCTATTCAGACATTCTATTCTTCTCATAAAGTTTGATAATTTGTATCTTTCTAAGAATTTGCTCATTTTATCTAGATCTCATTATTTTAGCTTATACTTACAGTAATTTCTGGCAGGCTAGTGTGCTAGTAATAAATTCTTTAGTTTTGTGTATCTGGGAATCTCTTAAATTTCTCCTTTATTTTTATTTATTTATTTTTTTAATCCTCATCTGAGGATATGCTTACTGATTTTAGATAGAGAGGAACAGAGCAAGAGAGAGAAGAAGGGGTGGGGAGAGGGGGAGAAAGAGAGAAAGAGAGAGAGAGACACATCAGTGTGAGAGAGAAACATCAATCAGTTGCTTCCCATTATGTGCCCCAATCAGGATAAAACCCATGGCCTAGGTATGTGCCTTGACCAGGAATCAAAGCCACAGGCTTGGTGTACAGGACTATGATCCAACTGACAGAGCCACCTGGCTAGGGTAGTTTCTCTTTTATTTTTTAAGGATAATTTTTCTTGGTTGACAATTTTTCCTTTGGTATTTTAAATGCTATTCTGTCTTCTGATATCCAGTCTCTGATGAGAATTTTTTAAAATTTACTTTTCATTTTTTATTTTTATTTATTGCTGTTCAAATATGGTTGTCTGCATTTTTCTCTGACCCCTCCCCCCACCCTCTGATGAGAAATTAACCATTGACTTTTGAAGGTCCCTTGCATGTATGCAGGAGAACCCCCCAAAACTTGAATTATCTTCTGGAGGGCAGGCCCCTTGTTTACAGGCTTGCCCTGCTAGGTGAGTGTTCCAGGAACCCATCTGTATCACCAGCTGGCGTTGTTGTGAAAGGCTGTGTTTGGCTTCAGTGAATTTTTTTGAAGACTCTTTCAACCTATTTGCTCACTTCATGATGGGTGATCTACAGGCACACTTGCCCACACTGTGCTGAGTGTTTGGCAGTTTTTTTACAAAAAAATGGCATGACCCCCATGTGCCATCCTAGTCTTACCATTAGGGATTTATGTTTTTGGTTTCTCTGGGTGAAAAAAGTCCTCAAAGGGAAATGTTTTGCCTATGTGAAAGAAGTGAAACAAAAAGCAGCAGAAATCATCAAAACCAATGAATTCAAAAACTATTCTGAGCAGTGGAAAAAAATCTTGATAGGTGTATTGCCTCAAATGAAGAGTACTTTGAAGGTAACTGAAGTTTAAACATGTAAGAATAAGTATGCAATGTTTTATAAATAAATTCTGGGGTATTTTGGATCCTCCCCTCCTTATAAGTGATGAATTGCTTCTCTTGCTGCTTTTAATATTTCTCCTAGTCTTTGAAATTCAACAGCTTTATTATGATGAGTCTCAGTGTAGATATCTTTGAGTCTATCCCACATGGAGTCCATTATATTTCTTGTATGTGTAGGTTAATGTTTTTAAATCAAATGTGGAAAGTTTTCAGCCATTATTTTCCCAAATGTTCTTTTTGATCTTTTCTGTCCCGTCCTTCTTGTATTTCCATTAAACCTATGTTGATATAGTCAGTGGAGTCCCACAGTTCTCCAAGGCACTTCATTTTTATTCATTCTTTTAACTTTCTGTTCCATAGACTGGGTAAACTTAATTAAACTATTTTAAAGTTCACTCCTCTCTTCTGTAGCTTAAACCTGCTGCTGAGTGTCCCTACAGAATTTTTCATTTAAGTAATTGTACTTTTCAACTCTAGAATTTCTGTTTGGCTTTTAAAAATACTTTCTACATCTTTATTGATATTCTATATTTAGTGATGTTGTTCACATACTTTCCTTTTGTTCTTCAGACATGGTTTCCTTTAGCGCTTTGATCATATCTAAACTAATTGATTTAAAGTCTTTGTGCTATAAATCTGACATCAGGGCTTCCTCAGCAAGTTTCTAGAGATTGCTTTTTATCTGTGTATGGACCATATGAAGGTTTTCTTTTCTTCTTTGAATCTTTCTTAATTTTTGTTGAAAACTGAACATTTTCAGTAATATAACGCAGCAACTCTGGAAATAAAAATCTTCCACTCTCCTGGGGTTGGAAATCATCATAATTTAAATTCTCATGATTATGCTTACTTGGATAGTGACATGATTCTTTTAGAAGGCTGCAGAGAAGAAGATAAATGGAGTCCTCTAGTAATGATCCACAGTCCTCACAGAAGCCTTATATGATTAGAGTTGTATTCTTAATAGTTTGTTGGCAAATCAGACCACTTTAAAGTGCAAACTATTGCTATTTATTCTATCCTGAATTCCACTGTAAAGTGAGGAGTCATACCTGTAATTATTGTCCATAAATTCTATTTTTATGTGGGTTTTATTTAAAGAGCTATATCTCTTCCTGAAAGTAAATTTAAGAGGCAAAGTGTATTTGTGAGTTAGTTGTATGTAAGCTTTATATACAAGGTTTATATTGGCCTTTTAAAAATATTTCAGTTATATTAGATTAGCTTTTGAATTGTCCAGAGAATCAGATTGCCTATTGTTTATCACCATCATTTCCAGAGAACTTGCAAAGTTCCAACCAAAATCCATTTGTTGGGCAGGATTTACAAGGATTAAAAACAATTTTCATTCTAGTGACATAAACACTTAGCCTCCACACAGATATTTTAGGTCCAGACATTTGCTTGTTCCCTAGTTCAGTCTTCTGTGGCCAATGCTACTTAATTTCTTTCTCACAGGCATTTCCCAGTGTGTGGGGGAAAGTATAACATGAGCAGCAAGTGCAGATTTGGGCCTGATTGTAGTTTCTGGAATGGCCAAGCATTTATTAAGTTTTTAGTCAATGCCAACCACTTTTTCTATATTATTCCTTTTCATATCACGATCCTGTAGTACTGATATTACTATTGTCCCCATCTGACAATTGAGGAAAGTGAACTTGAAGAAGTTTAATACTTTGTTACAAGGTCTTTCGCCTCAGACTTGGTGCATTAATGAATAAAACTGAGTTCCCCTCTATTATGATCTTCTTCAGGTAAAAATTTAGTATTCTCCAAGGTAGGACACATAAACTAAGGAGAGAATTGCCTGTGGTCTTTGGAGAGGAGGGAATTGAGGCTATACTGGTTGCAGCTCTATAGTACTTTTGTGTTATGGTAATGATTCAGAGTCCAGTCTTGGACATCTATTGACATCTTCTGACTGGAGTATTTAATTGTTGGTAGAAGACACTTCAGCACTCTCTTCTCTGGTGAAGTAACCAGCCATATTGGAAGTACATGTGGAAAGGGAAGTAAAACAAGATAAAAGGAGCCTATCCTGGATAGTTACCTCTACTAGCCACACTTTGTGAAAGGCAAAAGTAAACTTTTGTTTAGTTAAACCACTGTGATTTTGGAGTTTTTTGATAAAACAGTGCAGACCTGCCTATGCAGACTAATATGATAGAGGTAACTGCTCCTTGTGTACAGCATTCATTAATTTTGCAGCATGAATTTTACAGAGCAAAACTTGGATAACATATAACTGGGTGGGAGAATTGGAAGTAGTATCCGCTGAAGTTTTAAAAAACATAGCCTTCATCTCCAATTTGAAGCTAAGCTTGGTGCAATTGTGCCTAGAATAGAACAGGGATTTCCTTTTTTCCAGATCAATAAAACCCTAATTAGTTGACTTTTTGATCTGCTTCAAAACATTGCTTTGATGTCATATCATTCATTTATTCTTGATTTTCATTTGCCCAAATATTTCTGGCAGAAGGAAGCCTATCATACATTTTATGTATTAATTAATAAACTCATTTGTCACAACCGTTGTTTGTCCATTATAGTCAATTCTCATGAATCCATTAAGGGAAGACCTAGGAAATAATAAACAAAAATCACAATTATGCTCCCTTGGCCCAACCCCCTTCTCTGTTCAGCTAGGTTAGTGACAAAAGATTATTTTGAAAAATCATCTCCTTTCACTGAAGTGTACTACTTTCACACATGATCAAGTCTGAGAGTTTTATTTTCCAAAAAAAGAAGCTGAAGTTTCTCTGCCAGTTATTCAATTTTTTTCATGTCTCATTTGCATCAATTATTTCTAGGAGGAAGTAAGATAGGCCTTTGAATAGTTACAGAACCATAGCTAACAGCCAGAATCAACAAGCAAACAAATGAAAATAGTAAAGGGACTTTAATCTAGAAACTTAGAGAAAGGCCTGAGACTGGGGATGATGGAGTAAAGTTACAGAGGCAAAGTCTTTCAGAGCAATGTAGGCATCTCCACTTCTCAACTAGCTCTGAAGTGTTCATTTTGCAGTGGCACTTAGCACCTGGTAATAATTTTCATCTATTGGTGCTGATGAGAACTACTTCTTATAAAAGATTCAGCAAAGAATGTCTAAGAATATGGAATAGTGTCATTCTACAAATAATAAGTCCCCTTCAGAGTAACTTGTTTCCAATCTTGTTTTTCAGAAAGTTAATTATTTTCTTAGAAAAAGTTAATTCTGCCCGGGCTGGCGTAGCTCGGTGGATTGAGTGCAGGCTGCGAACCAAAGTGTCGCAGGTTTGATTCCCAGTCAGGCCACATACCTGGGTTGCAGGCCATGGCCCCCAGCAACCACACATTGATGTTTCTCTCTTTCTCTTTCTCCCTCCCTTCCCTCTCTAAAAATAAATAAATAAAATCTTTTAAAAAAGAAAAAGTTAATTCTTCTGTATATTACTCCTTTATTTATTCATTTCTGAATATTTACTATGTGCCTGAAGCTCTGTAGTGTGCTCAGAATAAACAGTAAATAAGACACATTTCTGTTCTCAAAAATCTTTACCCTCTGGAAGGTATATCTTTACTCTTTATTGTCTGTGGAGATAAAGCAGAATTTTAAGATATTTCTCAGATGATAGTGATCTGTAACCAGAGCTGTGGAGGGTGCTAGAAAAGTGTCACATATGAAGTAGTAGTGAAGAAGGAAATGGTATACAGATCAATGTCATTTATCTGTCTAACTTTTTCAATATTTGCTTTATTCATTGCTACCCTTGCACAGATTGGATATAATGTCCTAAGTAGAGGTAAAAATGACCTAAGGCTTTCACATGGGCAGTCAGAATGGTGGTAATATTCTGTTGTTTAGGAACACAGTTGTTTAGGAATACAAGAGGAGCAGGTTGAAAAGGTATCAGGTGATTAGACAGCAGTAGACATGCTGATTTGGAGTTTCTATGGTATATCTACGAGATGTTTGGTAAGCAGTGTATATTTTTATCTATAAGAGTGGACTTTGTTTTTAAATTCTTGTAAGTGCTTGACACTGCTAGTCCCTAGAGATGCAAGATTAAAAAATGCATGTAGGCTATAGGCATATGTCATAACTTTATAAAGTACTCAGGTCTACAATATATCTATAGGTTTCAGTCAGGAATTACTTAGCATACTCAACTTCAGTAGAGTTTAATAAACAGACTATCAAAAGGAAGCAGAGAGGGTGAAGTTAATTCTTCTGTATATTACTCCTTTATTTATTCATTTCTGAATATTTACTATGTGCCTGAAGCTCTGTAGTGTGCTAGAAGGAAAACCAATATAGTGTGGTACCCCAGAGCTCATAATAGCAGGAAGGCATTATCAAAAGGAGAGAGCAGTTCCCAGTTCCCAGAGAGGAAGTAGAGAGCCCTGTAGAGAGAGCCACCTGACTGGAGCTGTGGCCTTCACTGGAGACCCATGGAGCCTTCCCAGGGAGGAAGACCATCTCCTGATAGTGCTTTCCTTTGACCAGAGCCAGAAAAAAAGAAATCATTTGATAGAGGCCCCAGCTTAGCCTTATAAAATACATAATAGAATGCAAAAAGTTGGGGAGTAAATTTTGACAGGCAGATCCCCAGTACACATACATAGCTCTTGGGTCTTTACAAGAGTACCATAATGAAAATGTTAGTAATTGGATTGAGTGCTTACCATGGGTCAGGCAGTACATCAATGCCTTATAACCTTATCAGATCCTCACAATCATATGAAATGTTTGGGTATCATTATTCACACTTTTATTGAGGAAGATGCCATGGCTTAGAGATCTTACTTTGCTCTTTTACCCAACTAGATGTAGGAGAGCCATGATATTACCCTAGAATTCTGTTGTCAGAATCACTAGGTCTTGCTACCTGCCCACTTTTCAGATGCAAAACTGAATTGTAGAAAGTATAAGGGATTGTTCAAGATTGTTCTTGTTCAAGTGAACATGGCTCTGAAATGATGACCCTGTGATGAACTCAATGCTTTTTCTAACTTACCCATGACATCTTGCAGTTATGAGAGAAGTGGGTGATATAGGACCTTAGGAAAGCAAAGGCAGTTTAATCTGAAGAGAGTAGAGTTCAATTTGTATTGTCTCTTTTCTTCACACTGAGGAATAGCATGAACAAAGTCATGGGAGTGAAAAGAGTGGTCTAATCAGGCTAGAGAGTCAGAGGAGAAGAAGGTGGGAAATGGATGCTGGATATAGAATTTAAGAGACCAAGGTGTTAAAGAACACCAGAGAAGCCAACTGCATAAAAGGAAAAGAGAATTCAAAGAAAGGAGAACCAGGAGAAGCTCAGAGGGATTAAATCACATGCCCCCCAAAATAACACACTTATGAGCAGTAACAGTATTTATTACTTCACAAGTAACGATCATTCTAAGACAGCATGCAGCCTTTATGTGTTTCCCTGTTCCACACCACAAGTAGTAAAAGTTTTCTAAAGTTGCATGACCTTAGCTGACTCTCAGCAGGGAACTTAAAGAAGTTAGTTTCTTGGTTGCCCAATGGTCTATTTTCCTATTACTCCCCTACTCCTTTCTCCTTTCCTTCTCTTCCCCCATCCTATCACCCTTCTCTAATTGTATTGAAATGTCTTTAATGCCAATGGCAGGCTATCCGTTCCTTCAACTGATATTTATTGAGTCCCAACCATCCTAGACACTGCTTCTAGCATGGGGACATGGCAATGAACAAAAATCTCTGCCCTCAAGAAGCATAAACTTTAGTGGGGGAAAACAAATAAGTAAAATTTCTTGACTTTCAGCAGGTGATAAGTGCTATGGAGAAAAAGCAAAACAGGGTAAATTTGATGGAGGTTGTAAGTTTGAATAGAAGGGCCAGGAGATAGCGTTTGAGAAAGGCCTAAGAGATGGGATGAAGGGCTGTGGGGGCATCTGGAGAGAGCATCCAGTTAGGCAACATCAAAAACAAAAGCTTGAAGACTCTGGCTTTTACTTTAAGCAAAATAGGAAAATTTTGAATTTTTTCAGTAGAAAAAAATATATGACTCAAATTAAATTGTAAAAGGTTCATACTGGTTGCAGTGGGAATGGGCTGTCAGTAGACAAAGATAGAAGTAGGAGACCAGTTAGGAGGCAATTGCAATAACACAGGGGAGAGATTATGGAGATAATCTCTCCATAGAAGATAATTTGGATGCGGTTAAAAAAACAAAGGCCAGTTTCCACGTGTATTTTGAAGGTGCAGCTGAGTCAGTTTGATGATGGATAGGATATGGGACAGAGAAAAACAGAAGAGTCAAAGATAGGGCCATGATTTTTGGCCAGGAAGCTAGAAGGATGAAGTAGCCATTTTCTGAGCTGTTAAAGACTGTGGCAGGAGCAGTTCAGGTTTGAACAGGTTAGGTTTGAGATGGCTATTAACACCTAAGTAGAGATGGTGAGTAGGCAGCTAGATAGGAGTCTATAGTTCAGGGTAGAAGTCTGACTGGAAATATAAATGTGGGAGTCATTAGCATGTAGATGTTACTTAAAGCCACTTGAGTGGGTGTATTTAGTGAAGCGCTGATTCTGAAATACTCCAACCTTCCAAAGTAATGTATATGGGTGGTGAAACAAACTATGGGAGAGAGATGATGGAGAGTAGTTTGGACATTGGTAAATTGGAGTTCACATATCTTGTCCAAACATGGCAGCTATCTCTCAGATCTAGCTGATTCCTGCCATGAAAAATGTACAAGCTGGATTAGTGGCACTGGAATTCCCCAATATAACATATCTCCAGGTCGTTAGTTGGATATTTGGTTCTGGCTTTATTCCCCAACCCTGATTTACTATTTGATCAGTCTCCACTTACAAACTCAGATTTTATGTAGTACCTAGCATTTGATGTTATGAGCCTGGGTTTTCCTTTAATTCATAACTCCAGGCTTCACCTTCTGGAGGACCAGTATTGTGCTGGAAGTAGTTTCTACTGGCTCCTGAAAACCAATTTTATATTTTTTTTGAATTTCACAGGCTAGATAATGAACACAGTCATTATTAAAATTAAATTATGTAAAAGTATAATTACAGAAATTATGTTAAAAACAAGATCATAAATACTCAAAACTCATAGCTTCCTAATTATTTTACTACATTTTCTTATTGTGTGTACTTCTAAGGGTCTTTTTTAAAAACTTCAATTGCATCCACATTCTGGAAACACTGTACAATGGTACATTCTCTTCCTAACTCTACTTTCAATGGCTTCATGTTGGTAGCTTTAAATGGCCCATGTGGGAATATTTACACCACAGAAATTGTCAAATAATACAAATCAGGGATATTTTTCATGTACAGCCAGTTTTAAACCTTTATCAGCATACCGCTGTGCAAATGTCATCATATCACAGCTGACTGATAGAAACTTGGAGTGACAATGGTAGAGAAGCGTGTGGAGATTAAAGTTCAGATTCACTATCCCCTAATTCTTGAACATTTACTTAATAATTATTTTTTAAATGTCTAAAAGATTGCTTCATGGATTTGCAGAGACTGGTTTTGGAAAAGCCATACCTACAATTTGCACCTCCTGCTTTTCTAGGAGCAATTACAAAGACTATCGGGGTGTACCACAAAAGGTCAACAGAACCATGTTCCAAGGAGTTCTTTGGAAAATAGCTTGACATTCTGAATCAGTGTTTTCTCTTTTTCTCCCAATGATAAATCCTGTCATAAAAATGTAATTGAAAAGAGCATATAGTTTTTCCTAGAATTTGAGGAGGATGTAAAGAGAGAAAATTTTAAGCAGGGCTGTGGGAAAATGATTCTTCAAGGAGCAAAACATATATACTCCATTTTAAAAATTCTGAAATGCCTTTGTAGTAAGTCTTCAACCATCAAGGATTCAAGTAGGGTGTAAAATATCTTACATGTAGGTAAAAGCATATGAAGCTCACTTTCCGCTTTCAGCGTTCCTGAGGCTACCCGTTTCCCTTCCATTTTACATGCCGACTCCACAAACACAGCTGGTAAAAAGTATCCATTACAATGACCTGGGCTTTACCATTCATGGCAAATCTCTCTAAATTATAGGTTTTTTCCTCATAGAGACCATTTACAGTGGGCATAATGCAAGGCTGTGTTCAACCATGCCACTCTTTGAACTAGCTGTACCATGTTATTACCACACTAAACTGGAGTGGCCAGTTTTTCTATAAATAAATATCTTCCTCATGGGTAGATGAAAATCCTTCGTAGCAGTATTATTGATTTTCTGGTTTCTAGCTTCTCTGCTAGGAATGACTTTTGAGTTGTTTTGAAAAGAGAAGTCTTGTAAACACTTGACTGTTGCTGGACTTGAGAAAAATCCGATTAGCCAGAATCAATAACATTATTACTCAGCTGGGTTCCCTGTAATTCTCTCATCTCTGGGCTAGATGGGTGCATGAGGATGAGGAGGAGCTCTTTCAAAGAGCCTGTGTGCTATTCCTGGATTCCACTTGTTTCTTTACAACAGTCCTTTAATTTTGTGGCATTAGAAATGGAGCTAATAATGACAGTTTGAACAAGACTGGCTTCCTCTGTGAGGGAGAACAAAGCAGAGATTATTGACTTTGACAAAGAAGGCTAGAAGCTTAATAAATCACTCTGCGAAACGCCCCATCATTTACATGAATAAAGTCCAGGAACTCACTAAATTGTATAGCTCTTGATATATCAGTGGTCCATGCACACATTACATCTTCAAGTTAGAGATTTGTTTGTTGTTGCCATTTGTCTTGTTTTCTTCTTCTCTAAACCCTCTAAAGAGATGTATTGGAGGTGTTATAAAGCAGGATCTCTTGTAGAAGCCTCAGAGGCTATCTGACTTCCTTCACTGCCATCTCTTGGGTTTCTGCAGCTATATCCTGTAGCCATGGGAACAAATTCTTGGCCAGGACCCACAGGCCAGAAAGCTGTGCTCTGAGAGTTGTCTGCTGTTTACATCACAGCTGAGTTCTAATCTTTTGCACCCATTCTGACATTGCTTTCCCACCTGCCCTTTTATTCTACTATATGAATTCTCAACCTGTCCACTCTGCCTTAGGGCTTGGCTGGATATGCTGCCCTAAATCAATCTTCCCATCATTAGTTCTTGCTACCATGTAACACTCTCCATCCTTGCTAGGGTCTGCCTGCCTGAACTGGACTGTGAGGCATGTGACTAATGATGACCAGATCCCCTTTTGTGTGCCCACTTGTTTGGCCATTTACTTATAGCCTGGCTACATATATGAATCACAAGCAAACTTTTAAGAAATGCTTATGTCTGGGCTCCACTCCTAAGAAATCACATTTAGTTAGGTTCATGTGGGTCATTGTGTTTTTTTTTTTAATTAAAGACTTCTGTTATAGGCTATATTATGTCCCCCCAAAATCCATATGTTGAAGGCCTAACTCCCAGTACCTCAAATGTGACTGTATTTAGAGAGATAGTCTTTAAGTAGGTAATTAAGTTAAAATGAAGTGCTTAGGGTGGGTCAGAATCTAATATGACAGGTATCCTTTCAAAAAGAGGAAATCAGGACACAGACACACACACAGAGAAGTCCATATGGAGACACAGGGGAAGAGGTCATGTATAAACCAAGCAGAGAGACCTCAGAAGGAACCAACCCTGTTGATACTTTGATCTCAGACTTCTAGCCTCCAGAAATTAGAAAAAATAATTTTTGTTGTTTAAGCCACCCAGTCTGTAGTATTTGTTATAGCAGGCCTAGCAAACTAATATGGTTCTTAAATAGATTCAACAAGTAGCCAGGAGTGGGACTACTAATCTTCTGGTTTTAAAATTTTAGCATTCATCAATTCACCTGGATTACTAGTTAAAAAAGGCTGCTGAATCCAAAGCTTAGAGATTCTGATTCAGTGTATCCTGAGTGGAAACTGACAATTTGTAATTCTATCAGGTTTCCAGGTGATCCTGATGCAGCCAGTCCTAGGACCATATGTATTTGCAAACCACTGCACTAATTTATTATGTGTAGTAGTTGGTATTCCTTGAGTTTCCAGCTTCTACTGTCAATTCTTGATTGTCTTATGGAACAAGGGGTTCCCTGGTCTTTTGTCCTGGTTCTCCCTGAGCTGACCTAGTCAACTGTCTTTAATTCATTCACATACCTCCCTAGAAAAATGACAAGTCAGGGGTGGGGGGACATGACTGGGGAAGAATTCCAATCTCAGTGAGTTTGTATATATGTTTGTAAATGTATGCATCTTTCTACAAAGGATTTGAGGCAACTACTAAGATTTGGGAGATATAGGTCACTTCACATCTGAAGATCTGAATAAATATTTCAATTTTAATATATTAAATATCAAATGCATCCTTTGGCTTTCTATGAAATTAATGTTTATTCCACATAAAAAAGTTTTTCCTTTCAATAATTTATTACCATTCATTTGAATATTTAATAATAATAATATTTTTTCACATTTGAAGAGTACTTAGCAGTATGCAAAGATGATTTATGTGACACTCCTATTACCTACCCACTTTAGTCCGGTGGGGCCTAATCACACTGGAACTTTATTTTTTTTAATTTTATTTTAATCATTGTTCAAGCACAGTTTTCTGCCTTTTACTCCCATCCCAGCCCACACTGGAACTTTAAAGTTTTTTCATCTTGACATCCATCTCTTTGACTATCAATTAGCTGGTGCAAGAGGATTTCACTGTAGGAAGCCATTCCTGCCCTCTATTTGTTCCTAAAATTGCCTTTAAAGTTTAATCCACCCTTGTAAGCACTGAAGTGAGAAAGACAGCCCAAGTTAAGTTTCCTTCCATCACCATTTATCCTACCTTTACCCTCTCCTACCTCCCACCACCCTCTTTCCTTCCAGTAATCACCATACTGTTGTCTGTCTATAGGTGTCTTTTCTTTTTTGCTTAATCCCTTCACCATTTCTACCCAGTCCTCTAGCCCCCTCCCATCTGATAGCTTTCAGTCTGTTCTCTGTGTCTATAGTTTCTATTTTGTTAGTTTATTCTGTTCATCAGATTCCATATATAAGGGAAATAATGTTATTTGTCTTTCTCTGACTAGCTTATTTCACTTAATTTAATACTCTTCAGGTCCATCCACGCTGTTCCAAAAGGTAAGATTGCCTTCTTCTTTATAGCCAAGTAGTATTCCATTGTGTAAATGTACCACAACTTTTTTATTCATGCATCTACTGATGGGCACTTGAACTGCTTCCAAATCTTGACTCTTGCAGTTCATTGCTGTAATGAATATAGAGGTGTGTATATACAGTGTTTTTACTGTGTATAATGTGCATCCGTGTTTTAGTACTACCCATGTATAAGGTGTACCCTTATTTTTGCCTCAAAAATTTGGGCAAAAAGTATGCATTATCATGGCAAAATACAGTATTCTTTCAAATCAATGTTTCAGATTTCTTTGAATAAATTCCCAGAAGTGGAATCACCAGGTCATAAGACAGTTCCATTTTTAATTTTTTGAGATAACTCCATACTGCTTTCCACCATGGCTGTACCAATCTGTATTCTCACCAACAATACACAAGGGTTGCCTTTTCTCCATATCCTTGCCAACCCTTGCTTATTGATTTATTGATGATTCTGACAGGTGTGAGATGGTATCTTATTGTGGTTTTAATTTACATTTCTATGATGTTGGGCTTTTCCTATGTCTGTTGGCTATCTGCATGTCCTTTTTGGAGAACTGTCTATTCAGGTTCTTTACCATCTTTAAATTGGATTGTTTGTTTGTTTGTTTTTTGTGTTGAGTTGTATAAGTTCTTTATAAATTTTGGATATTAGTCCCTTATAATATGTATTGGTGAACACATTTTCCTATTCATTGGATGTCTTTTCATTTTATTGAGGTCCCTTTGCTATGCAAAAACTTTTTAGTTTAATGTAGTCCCATTGGTTTATTTTTTCTCTTGTTTCCCTATGAGACCTCTTCTTAGACTGGGTTATCTCTGGCTAGACTGAAACTTATAACTGCATATCAAAAAAAAATCCTTCAAAATTATGTCATATGTATTTTTAACTTAAAATCATGATTTTAATTTAAACAACATGTAAACCCATACAAATGAATGAAACTGACATTTATTTTTGTGGTTTCAAGAATTTACCCATATAATAAAAAATTATCTTATTGGACTCTTGAAAAGTAGAAGTCTAGATTCACTTTCAGTCATATAAACACAGACCTAACATTTGAGGAACTAACTGGTTTCAAATTTCAGATGTCAGCACAATAAATAAATATTGTTTATTTTTAAAAGGCAAGCCTAATAGATTACTGAAATGAGTTTGATATGTAATGTTAATGTTCATAGTCCAAAGTAGAGAATTTTTAAAAATGTAAAGTATATAGTATTCTTTTTTACCTTACTTTCTAAGATGCTAGATCTTTTTATTTCTTTCCTCACACACACCTAGTTATCCCCTAGTTAATGGACAAAAACTTTGCTCCTCAAAGTGAGGTTCCAAGTCAGCTGCATGGATATCACCTGGGAGCTTGTTAGAAAGGAAGGATCTCAGACCTCACCCTGGAGCTATTCCATCAGAATCTGCATTTTACCAAGCTCTCTGGGAGATTTTCATGCACATCAAAGTTTGAGAAGCACAAGATTAGAGAACATTTAGCTAGGAAGAGAAAATAGATGACACAAATAAATTAGAAGAGTTAGTGGAATTAAAATGGCTTGTGCTTGCCTCCCAAAGAAATTATATTAATTCTCTGAGGGCTCTTTTTTTCCCTCCCTATGTGCACACTGATGTCAGCCTGTCTTCTCTTACCACTGGCTTAGGGTATCTTTCTTTTTCATATTATGTATGGTGGTTACATGTAATTTTGGTTAGACTTTATAATTGCTATTACTTAGCAAAATTTCAAACTTCCTCTAAAATTACTTCACTACCAACCTACAATATGCTCTATTTACACAGCCTATATCTGTTTCCTTTTCTCTGAGACTCCCTCCATGAAAGCAAACATAATATGAACTAGAAGAATAGGATGGCTTGGGAATACACTGGTTCTGGGAGTACAGGTATGAACCAGTGCCAACCAGAATTGGATGAATGATACCAGGGATAAAGCTAGACTTGGGAGACTCATTAGCAGAAGAAGCAGCATATTGTAGTCAGAATTCTCAGGGAGCATAAACTATAGCCAGTAAGAATGTTCATTTTTGAGGGCTGAAACAGCATACTTTTGGCTGGTAGTGCTTTTTTCCATTACATTCCCACTAAAAATTATAAAGCTTCTTCCTAATTAAAACTGAAATAAGAATATGAACCTATCTTGATAAGAAAGGGCAGATAAAATTAATATAATTGGATGGTAAAAAGAACAAAACCTTAAAGTCAGAGAGACATGCTGGAGTTCAACTTCCACACCTGTCACTTGTAACTGTAAACTTAGCCAAATTATTTGACTTCTCTGAGCCTCAGATTTCTCATCTATAAAATGGGGATTATAATACTTGTAGAACTGTTTTAGAGAATTAAATTAGATTAAATTAGGACCTGGCACTTAATCACTCAATGAATATTAAATATTTCCCTCTTTCCTTTCTTCTTTAATTATTTTCTGAATCAGTGGATGGGATTATTTTGTATGATTCACTAAATAACCTGAGAGAGCGTCTTCACTGTGACAGAAAGCCAAATGTGTGAATATCATCAGTGCACAGCAGCATCACAAAGAAATTCATGAGTATTATTTGTAAGGGTTGCACTGTTGTACTGAGGGAGTAGGGCTGATTAGTTTGAATAAACGTTAAAGTTAGTATCGTTTTGAAATTCTTCAGCAGCCTTTAAAAGTAAAGAACTATGGCCATCTTCAAATATTAGGAAGGCCCTTCCTTTCTACTGTCTTACTTTTGAAGACTATGCAGGCAATAATTCTAACAAGGAAACTTACTGAAATGCTTATATAATTTTCATTTTTCTAAAAATACCATTATCATCTCATTCATTCAGGCATTGATTCAATGTTTAATTATTTACAGTACCAGACACTGTATTAGGTACAAATAATTTTAAAAAATCAATGAAACATCTAGTCAAGAAGTAAATATATAATTACAAATTTTGGTAAGGGCACTCAGGAAAAGAAAGGACATTATCACATTTAGTTCCTTCCTATAACTCTAGGCTTTCTACTAGAAGTAAGGTAATCCATTTTTTTCCCTTATTTGTTTTTCCCTTTACACATTTATTTTGTGTGTCTACCTCTTACACTTTGCAAATTCATAGCTTTTTAAACACATTTTTTTGTGTGTTTGAAAGGTTAAATTTTATTCAGCATCCTTAATTCTACAAAATTGCTCTTTAATTTTTCCTCTATATCTTGATTTTACTTATGTATTTGGACTAAATGGAATTCTTTTGTAAGAAAAAAAAGGAACCATGACTATAAATTTGACTATTTTATCCTTGTCTAGAATAGGTCTACTAAACTACTAATATTCAGGGGTAGGAAAGTAGGACCATAATCTATAGATTTTTGTGTGTTTGTTTACAGCTAGTCTGACCCCAATCACAGGCAGTTTTCTTAATGAAGGTAAACAAGATTTCAAGTCTATCTTGAGATGAATATATGTAGTGGGAAGAACACATAGTGGTAGATTGCTGACCATAATTGTTCATGCCTCTCCCTGGATTTTTCTCTTTTTATCCTTGGATTGGTAAGAAAATCTGAAGACAGTGATGTGCTCATAAATGTTTCACAGCACAGCTCTGAGGCAAAAAAAAAGTGTGTATATAGTAGTTGCATATAGGTATATGTGTATACATGTTGATTATCAATTTTACACATATAAAAGATATGTGTAGCACACATTATAAATAATTGTAAATGCTCTTTTATAAATTCTATATATCCAATTTATTCTCACAGAATGCTTCTGTTAGTTTTTGCAGAACTGGTATGCAATTGAACCATTATTTGACAAATAAAGTTACATCTCAAGCTGCTACCTCTCTTCCCAATAATGCTTTTGGGATCAGATATCATTAAATCTGATATATGTTCATTGTTGAACTAGTAACTCTTTTACAAAATTATATTCATTAAATAGTAACCTCTTTCATCTTTGGCACTAGGCACAACACACTGTTAAGTGTGATTTGCATCGTTGACATTTTCTCCATCACTCTCTTTAGTTCAAATAATGAAACAATGAACCAGGCCCTGATTTGTAATGTTACCTACTTTCTGTAGTGAAACATCATTGCCATCATGACCATTGTCAAGCTACCGATGTAACATTTCTACAGTAGAATTAGGCAGAAACATAGCAGCACACCATCATGATGATATTTCCACTCGCTGATTCAGCAGAGTCAAGTAACCTCAAAAGCATAGAATATTAAAACAGAGTTAAATAACTGGGATGTGATAAGTTTTGAATACTTATGAACTTTATTTTTAATATAATGTATTGAATTATAAGTTTATAAAATTTAATTTTAAAAAATTAAAAAAATTATTTATCAATTTTTAGAGAGAGAGAGAGCATGAGAGAGAGAGAGAGACATTGGCCTGCTGCTGTTCCACACAGTCACACATTCACTGGTGGGCTCCTGCGTGTGCCTACAGGGGAACAAAACCACAACACTGGTGAATCCGCAGCCCTGGTGCATTGGAACAATGTTCCAACTCACTGAGCCACTTGGTCAGGGTTAAAATTTAATTTTTAATGACAGGCACATTTAACAATTGGTTCACTAAATTCTTAAAAATACTGATAATCAAATGAGTGGGTTCTAGCACAGCCCTGGTGAAAGGTGCTGGAAACACTAGATGGTTTTAGTTTTAATAATAATAGCTCTCATGTATCTAATACTCACTAGATGGCAGGTATTATTCTAAGCGCTTTAGGTTCACAATTTCATTTATTCCTCATAGTAGTTGTGTGAGGCAGATATTATTATTTGTGTCTCTGTTTTACAGATTAAGAAATGAAAGCACATGGAGATTATTGAGCTCACCTAAATTTCATAAAACTACAACTGCCTGTCCCAAAGACAGATACATTTTATCACAAACATTGTGCCTATACAGATGCAATCAATATCCCCATGAGGCTCAGAATTTAGCAATGAGAATAATAGCTCTATTAGTATTGTCAATAAGGATCCAAGGCTGTTTACAAAAAAGAGGCATAAATGGTGCCTGGGGAGGGAGAATGGGAGTTTTCTGAAGTCTCAGTTGAGGTATATCAGCTAAATAAGTGGTTAGTTTGGTGAGAAGGTATTACTGGCACACAGTGAAATTGATGGAGCATGCTTGGAAGGGTGAAAGACTGAGTTGTTTGATGTGGTTGGCATGGAAGTGACTATAAGCAAGCAATATTAGTGACTATAAGCAAGCAATATTAGACTTAATTAGAACAGATAAACCCTGAGGTAAAGGCCTGGAGAGTGATTACAAAGTAGACATGTGCAGACTAGAAAGGCAAAGAAGTAAAACTGGGATGTAACTGATCGTTAGGAGCTCTCAGGCCACTAGAAGACTTGGGCTCAAGGAGCAGACTTGGTATGTACGTCACAGTTACTTTTATGTGTTAACTTGTCTAGGCCATGGTACCCAGATATTGGCTATTGGTACCCAGAAACATGCTATTCTAGATGTTTCTGTAAAGGTGTTTCTTGGATGGCATTAACATTGAATCAGTGGACTTTGCATAGAGTAGATTGCTCTCCATATTGTAAGTAGGTTTCATGCAACCAGTTGAAGTTTTAATGTAAAGAAAGATCTTGCCCAAGGGAGAGAGAATTCTGCCAGGAAACTGCCTTTGGCCTTGAACTTCAACTCTTTGGGAGTCTCCAGCCTGCTGGCCTACTGCTATAGTCTGAATGTGTGTATCATCCCAAAATTCATATCCTAATTGAAACTGAAATCCTAATCCATAAAGGTGAGGGTATTATGAGATGGGGCCTTTGGGAGGTACTTAAGTTATAAGGGTGGAATCTTCATGGATGAGATTAGTGCCTTGTAAAACAGACCCCAGAGATTCCTATACCCCTTTACTATGTAAGAATAAAGAGATAAAAAATCATATAAAAAAGCAATAAAGAAACAAAGTAGCATATTATAATTGTTTTTAAGGAACTGAAGAGATGTTTATAGATTGGAGGCTTCAGAATGGCCTCATACAATAGGTGAGAAGTGAAAAAGGCTTTGAAGGATGGATGAGAATTTAAGGTTAGATAGAGGAGGGCATGAGTACATGAAGTACACAAAGAAAGTGTGGCTGTTATTTATTAATGTAATAATCTTGACTTTATTCTCTAGGCATTGGAAAGCCTTCAGAATTTAATATGTAGAAATATAAGTGACAATTTAGGCAGATAAGATGAATAGCATAGTAACTGACAAAGTTGCAGTTAGGATACCCTTGCCGAATATCCTGAACTTGATGTTTGACATTGCCTTTTATTAGGCAATGACCTTTGGCCACTACTCAAATCTCTAAACCATAACTTCTCATGGCAAAAAATACAAAGGATAACAATAGCATCATAATAGCATCCCCCTCATCATAATTTTGTGACAATTAAGTAATAATAAAGACAAAACATTTAGCACAGTGCCTGGACAAAAGAACATTATAATAAAAATAATTATCATCATTATATTATTTGTAATAAAAGCTTGAAACCAAGTGATGGAAGTGGAAATAGAATTGGATAGGAAGAAAACAAAGAATTGGCAAGACTAGCCTGGACACAGGAAGCAAAAGAGAAGGCAACATCAAAGTGGATTCTGGGTTTAGAGCCTGAGAAAGCAGATGATAGCACTAGTGTTAATGGAAAATAAGGTAGGTAGAAGAGAGGCAAGTGATCTCTCCACTGTACTTACTGTCTCTGTACAATACTGTTACTGTACTTAGGATCTGGTATTCTCCCCAAGACCTGGTCAGACACAAGCAAGGTTACAAAAAGTCTGGGGTGAGACTGGTGGTGAAGGGAATGCTCCACAGTGGGCAATATGGCAGGAGAGCTGGAATCAGGGAGATCCCACCAGAAGAATCTGGGTCAGCCCTGAAGGGTGATGGGCATGGCATCTGCTTTAGGGCAGCAGAAGGATCCAGTTGCAAACAGAGTGAAAATCAAGCAACAGCCAAAGTCTCACAAACAGGCAGGAGTAAAATTTTAACAAAAGATGCTTTTCTAAAGGAGTAGAAAATTGGGGCTTAATGGGAAATACGATGAGAGAAGATCATGTATTGGAAGGTGTGGTGGAATATAGGTGAGGAGTGAGAAGGAGAAATTAGATACAAACACAGATATGGGAGATAAGCATTGAAATAGGAACTGAGTCACAAGGAGGAAAACATAAAACTAGAACTGGCACTAATATAGAACAGCAGAGAAAGATCAACAGTTCTAAGGCAAAATCTTCATTTTTTGCTTCTTTTTTACAATTTTATTACTTTTATTCAATATTCAATAAATCTGAAAATATTTATACATGATGTATTGGTATAAAATAAATAATAATCTGAGATACATCCAGGTTTTATGGAATCTAAACCTTATGCATTTTATAGCATCTTCTTTAAAGAAAAGAAGGCAAAATCAGGAATACAAAATTAGATATAAAAGTAGACATTTCTTTAGAATTAAATATAAATCACAATAAATTACAAACGTGAAAAAGGTAGAAAAGTACTATAAACTTTAAAAAATACAGAAAAAATATAGTATTTATTTAGTGGGTTATTTTTGCTTTATTTTTAGTTGCATAATGGAGAAATGCAGAATCCTATAATCTTTTCTATGGTTAGGGGTTCTTACTAAAGAGTTTGCTCTAGCTTTGGAAGTGATTTTAGTGAGACAATTGTGAGGAGAAAAATAAATGAGGGAATGATGGCAGGAAGTGGGCAGCTTCCAGAACATTTCCTATCTGTGTCAAACAGTGGAACTTTAGTTGAGGCTTAGTTTGAACAGTACATAGCTTATGGAATCCATGCTACACAGTGTTAGTCAAGCCCTGCATTTGTACTTGATTGTGCTGGAGTGTGATGTAGAATGAAGGGAGGAAATATAGATGGGGAAGTAGAGGAAAAGGGAAAATTGGGTCACAAGGAGAAGTATTTAATAACATGTTCTTCCCTCATATATAGATGGCAGTGAAAACTGAAACAGATTTTTTATAACAAGAATGATTTGTGTATATTTATGTAATTTAAAGTGACAGATAAATTTGGTGGAAAATGGAAAACAAAGTAGATTCATATCTATTACTTTTTAAAACCTGGATCACAAAACAGTATGAATAATAAGATTGTTTCATGTGAAGAGGAACAAAGGAACACACACACACATGCCCACAGAAAATCATGTGGAGTAATACACATCAAACTATTTTTTTATAGTGGGTACACCAAAGGAGTGTGTTGTGCATGTGGGAGTGAGAAAGTTTTTACTTTTCTACTTAATATAACTTTTATTTTTTACTCTTTATAAAAATGTCTATTTTTTTAAACAAAATTTAAAGATTTGAAGCAGGTAAAGAACAGTATGTGAGACTGACTGAGCTGGAGAAACTGTCAGGTATTCTGCTCCTAAATTGCCTTTATTAGCTGTCCAGAGCAGAGCACTCTGTTTCATCACACCTTATAATAAACTTCCTTGGAATAAAGCTTGAAATTAAAAATCACTGGTTATACAGTAATTCAGTTCCAGGGATCAGCATTATATTAATTAGGTCAGGATGACCAGCTCTTGCTTCATCTTTTTTTCTCTTATTTCCTGACTTATTTTCTAATCTCCATTTGTTCCTAATTATTTGATAATTCTTACAATTTGTAACAATGAATGAAATCTCCTTTCTTACCAGAATTGGAGTGAACTATGAAACAGAATATGTCTATGATAATGCTCCTCTTTATATAGTTAAAGTTTTCTGAATAATGTTCAGTTAACCATAGCCTGTAACTTTATTAATTACATTTAGTCAGCCCTGAAAACTAATATGTGCAAGTGGATTCCAGAGTTTTAAGTGGCAGTAATTTAGTGTTGTGAATAATTTAGTGTTGCATGGTGCTAAAATTTTTCCCGGGAGACACAAAGTGCTCATTGGGTCCCTTCTATGTACAAGGGATTTACAAATAAAAAATTTTATAGGAATAGTAGTTATTTGTTTAACACTTATTATTCTATTTTGATATTGCCTTCCATTTAGAGTCTTGAAAGATTCCAATTTTATAGAATTCCATATAATCTCTTTTCTTCTGTGAAATTTTCACTTAATATACATGATCTTTTTCATCCAAGTTTCTCTGATACTTTTATGCTTAGACATCATATGGAATTCTAAGACAATAAAAATCATTTTTTTAGGTAAAGTTTACTTGAAAGAGCATGGTATGGCCTGTCCTTTACCTACAGTGCTAATGTTGGATGAAAATAAATAAATAAAAACATATACATATATATGAGACACACAAACTTATGTAAATAAGAGCTTATTTTTAAATTTAATTATAAAATATATAAGCTCATAGGAGCTAATTTAGAAAACAAAGGAAAAATAGAACTAAGAAAACATTAAAAACATGTCTAAAATCCATTTATTAAATAAGTCCTTAATTAATGGTTCAGTATATTTCCTTCTAATCTTTTAAATAAAAGTTTTTGGTTATACACATGAACAACCCCACACACTTTAGCTTTTCAAAATTGAGGCCATACTCTTGTTATAATAATTTTATACATTTTTTCCCAATTTGAAGCATTTTCTCATGACATTAAATATTATTTGTAAAAATGTTTAATACTTACATAATATCCATCATATGGCTGTATTAAAATATTTGTAGTCATTCTCATATTGTATCAGTCAGAGTCTTGATAGGAAAAAGGTGGCCTACTTAACTGACACAACTGATAGGAATTAATAAAGGGCTGATTTACAAGTGTGCTGGCAAGGCCAGGAACACCAATAAGAGATGGTAAAGTATCTGGGAGCCATCACCCCACCCCGAGAGGAAAAGAGGAAGAATCGTTACCACAATTTGGGGGGAGTTGCAGCAATCAGAAAGGCTCTCTAGGGAAGTGTTTTCATAGGGAATGCAGCCACTGCCAACCCAAGCTTGGCAGAGAGGGAGCTAGAAAAATAAATATTCCATGTTCTCTCTGTTCTTGCCCTCCAATCAGAAATTATGAGGCAAGGAAATCTGCTGATATATAGTCCACATAGGTCAGCTACTGCCATGGGAAAAGGCTTGGGTGGAGAATATATCTAGACTGGGAAATAGACTGGAAAACATTGTTTTTGGTGTTTTTCCCCTACCTTTTCACTACTGTATCTATAAAGTTGCAAGAAATATAACTGCACACAAAACTTGATCTCTAATTCCTCAGTGATATTAGATATCTTGAATGAAGAAATAATCAATCTGTCCTCTCAGTGATGGGATATTGAAAAAGTAAACTTGTATTAAGCATCCAACCCATGTATGACTTAAATCATGTCATCTAATCAACAATTAATGGTCCTCATTTTGCTTTATAGACGATATTAATAAGGCCTGTAATGTAGTGTTGTGTTTTCCTACTAGGCACACTTTCCATACTGCCACACCCAAGTTGCATTTTATGACAGCAAAACAAGGTAAAGTCACAGACCACTGACCTCAAGCTGTTGCTTCTAGAACTCTCTGCTTCAGCTGACCAAGAGGAATGGACCAATTATGTCCATTCCTCATTTTTCCTGAAAGCAACCCAGAGTGTGGCATGAAAGGAAGCTACATTGTAGAACCTTTATACCATGGGTTTTTAAAACATGGTTGGATTTGGCATTAGCAATAACTTACAAACAGTAAGTTATTCACACATTCTCTAACAAAAGAGCACAATAAAGCTATGACTTTTTACCATTCGCTTGTTATAGAATGTTAAATATACTGCACTTCGGATCAAATTCCATGCTGTTTTATAAAATGCTATTAATATGAATTTATGTGATCTCTGCTAAAAAACCTTCAGATAGAAAAATTACTGTATATAATAAAAAAGAAAAATTACTATATAGAATTTCTTCTTTTCCCTCATGAAAGAAAACAATTCTTTTTAAATTATAACTGTAAATAAGAGAATGTTCTTTTTAATAATCTATCAAAACAGCAAAGTCTGAGGGGTAATATTTTCAGCTAAGGATGTGAGAAGATGGCCACAGGAAACTTGCATATCTATCCTAGTACATTACCAGGTATGAGAAGCATTGAAAAACTTAAATGTCTTTGACTTCATTGGAAGGAACTCTTAAATAGCCCATACAATGGAGAGTTTCAAACAGGACCATTTTGTATCCTGTACCTCAAAAAAAAATCAATAGAATTATAGCACAGTGTTTAGAAACTTGGATTACCAAGTTTTCTTTTCATGTTTGGAGCTGCTATAGCAAAAATACACCAATATTCAACACCAAAATTCAATTTACATGAGGTTTATCTGGAAAAAGTCTAGCCATTGTTAATATAATGAGAATGGTTTGTGTGACATTGCTGTAACCTGGCAGTCATGAGATGTGGCCTGGAATGTATATGTATGAGAAATGATGACTTCACTGTACTAGTCAGTGGGGGCAGTAGACACCATTGACTGAACATGTGCACTGTGTGGCCATTGCATTCAAAATGACTGAGCTAGTAGAGCAACAAATCTGCATCAAATTTTGCATTAAGCTTAAACATTCCTCTGTGGAAACTATTCAGTTGATTCAGGAAGGCCTCAGTTATGGGCAACTGGTGATTGGCAGCTTTATCACAACTTGCCTGCTTATGCATCACGGTTTCATGCAGAGTTTTTTTTGCAAAACATCAAATCACCCAAGTTACTCAGCCTCCCTACAGCCCAGATTTGGTGCCCTGCAACTTCTGGCTTTTCCCAAAACTAAAATTACCTTTGAAAGAAAAGAAGTTTCAGACAGTCGATGAGGTTCAGGAAAATATGACAGGGTAGATGATGACGATTGAGAGAACTGTGTGAGGTCCCAACGTGCCTACTTTGAAGGGGACTGAGGTGTCATTGTTTTATGTACAATGTTTCTTGAGTTTTCTATCTTCTTTAGTAAATGTCTCTATTTTTCATAGTACATGGCTGAATACTTTCTGGACAGACCTTGTGTTTGGAAACAAGACAAAACAGAATATGAGAGAGATTGGAAAGACATGAGGCCCAGAGGTAAAATAGATGCCTGTCACTTCATAACCACAATAAGGAATTAAGGTTTTATTGTACATGTCCTGGGAGCCAATGGGCAATTTTAAACAGGGGGACTTGATGACCTATTCTGATTTGTGGTTTATAGTGCATATTTCTTATTGAGGACTGGTTCCAGAAACCTTACTGAAGGTGGGAGGGATCACTCATAATTTCCTGACCAGAGGGATGAATTTGTTACTTTATTAACTCACTTGTTCTGAGTCCTTGTCTCAATTTAGCTCTTAATTGGGAGGACATTTGGGCAAGTCATACAGTTTATAATTGCCTTCTTTAGTATAGAAAAAATAAGAATTGAAGTATTCTCTCACCCAAAGTGTGTAAGTATGACAAGAAGAACTGAGATTATAGCTAAGAAAATCCTTTGGGTTGCTTTAAGTATAATGTATCTTATACATTTTTCTACTTACTATTTTAAAATATTCCATATTCCTATGGGACATGGGGAGAATAAAAGGCAAGGAGTGGATACAGAGAGGACATCTGCAGTAGCAGGTCATTAAAAATATAGACTCAGATAGTCAAGCTATCTCTGTAATCCTGAGAAAGTTACTTTAACCCCATCTGTGAAACAGGAATAATAATAGTGATGATAATACCTAACTCATAGAGTTATTGTGACTATCAAATGAAATAATGCCCATGTAAAGTGCTTGGAGCAGTACTTTGTACTTAGTAAATAGCCAGTTAGTGACTAGTTCTTTCTGTGGGCTCTCCATCATCT
Organism: Phyllostomus hastatus; assembly: GCF_019186645.2. NCBI lineage: Eukaryota > Metazoa > Chordata > Mammalia > Chiroptera > Phyllostomidae > Phyllostomus > Phyllostomus hastatus. The sequence continues at coordinate 35,984,456 of NW_025333872.1, read as the reverse complement.
GTCCTTCCCATACCATTTCCATTTGGGAAGACTCCAATAGTACTGTGTTTATGGATGTCTGCCATCCACTATGAAACCTCTCTCTCCCTCTCCTTTCTCCCTCTCCTTTCTCCCTCTCCTTTCTCCTTCTCCCTCTCCTTTCTCCTTCTCTCTCTCCTTTCTCCTTCTCCCTCTCCTCTCTGCTCTTTCTCTCTTCCTTCTGGCAGCGAAGTGCATGTGGTCTAGTCTGGCCTAATCAGTTAATAAGTTACAAAGATGATGATGCTACTATATTTTATTCATGTTCATGTTGTTACTGTTAAGTGAAGGATTTTGTGCTCTCCTCCATCACCACCTGCATTTTTACTGCCTCACGGTGCTTGATATCTACCCATATTTTTTAAGTTCAGTCCTCCAGCTTCTCATTGTGAACCTGTAATATCCTACCAGTTCATTCCTCTTAACTTTAGATAGCCAGAGCCAGTTTTATTTAATAGCAAACAAACAACTTCCAGTAGATATAGGCTAGAATCTTCCCTTTGGCTCTCCCTCCACTGCCTTTCTTGCCTCCCCTGGGTTACATCTTGTAACATGGTTGACTTATTGGTGAAACACTAATGATAATAGCAGAGCTGCCCAGAATGATGTACAGTAGAAAGTCTTGCTTTCATTAAGGACACTTTGATAAACTCTTCCTCCTCCAAGAAATAGAAAAATAGATATTCCTACCACCCATAGTTAGAACAACAAGAATAACCCTGGCCACACTTTGTTTTTCATCAAAATTATTTGAATATGAACCATTTATCCTCTAGAATGTTAGCATTTAGAAAGCAGGAATAACTTAGTACTTACTTTAAATTAATACTCAATATACACTTAACTCATTAATGTAATCTCCTTTAATAATTAAAACATTGTAGACATTAGATAGTAGCTACCTTTGACAACCATCTTTAATCCTGATCCCATTCACTTCTTGATTTAACCAGCATCATCAAGTTGGTGTAGATGTCTCAAGGATCTCTGCCAGACTATCATCAAATAATCCATCTCCAATGTGCATAGCACTCCTGCTTCTGTGCATTAGGAGGACCTGCTGTGGAGGGTATTCTGTCAGGGTGATTTACTATGCATCTGATGATTATGGAGAAAATATAACATATTATGTATATTTATATAGAAGTACCACACTGGATGTATCACTTTGTACAGGCACATGATGTCTTAGAGGTTTTTCCACATACAAATCTACCTTACTTTTTATAAATAATTGACTTTTCCATTGTATGGATATTTAATGTTTTCTTTTGCCAGTCTCTTATTAATAGGCATTTGGGTCATTTCTGAATTTTCACATTGTAAACAACATGATCAGGTGCAATCTTAATCATCATTCTCAAAAGACCCTCTTGGAACACAGAGAAAACAAAATTTAAATTAACCTCAAAGAGGTGTCACTTCCATAGAGACAATGGCGCAATTTCTTCTTACAGCAACTAAACTTATCAACATGTTCTTTTCTGCAACCCAAATGCCTCCTATTTGCAGATGAGAAAATTAATGTATTCATCATGAACACCAAATGATATTGATGTAATGCCCATCTGCTCCACAATTTCCATACACTTCATATGACTTTATTTGCTTACAGTAGAGGCATGTTAATAGCAAATGTTGAATGATTAGTTATTTCTCATGGGAAAAATAGTTAATTTCACTGACCCCTGTGTATCATGATTCAATACATCACTCTGTATGAGGAAGCAGACCTGTGGAGAGGAAACCACAGAAAAGACAAATCAATGCAAAGCTCTATGATCCAAAGCTCAGGTCAGCTTTTAATGGAATACAAAGGCACTCCAGAGCTGTAGTTATTATACCACAATCACATGCCACTATGCCCTCAACTGTAATTAGGGCACACTAATACACACCCTAGGATATTTTCCTTAAGTGGCATTGAAACCTGGGGGAGGGATGAAAAAGGGCTATTTGTCAACTAAGTACTAAAGGAATTGAACCAGAGATATTTCACTTTGTGGAGTGACACCCAAACAACTGAGCCATGCTGGCCAGGGCTCCAGTACAATTTCTAATTTACTTTGCTTGTCCCTACATCTGCTAGTCATAGACACAAAACATCTTTCCCCTATAGTTTGACTATGAGCTCCTTTATGGCAGGGGTCATATCTCACATTTTTTGCAAGGGACAGCAGAGGAAGTCTTGATGGGAACTAACTGTGTCCCTTACTCAAGGTGTGCCATTTCTGGGAGCATGTGAAAACAATGTATGCAGAAAGTTCTCTAACTATTCCAGGCTCTGCTGGTTTTCTAGTTCTGCTACTGTAATTATCCTTTGTTAAGTATCTTTTTTTAAGTGACTTTGAGTCAGTTTTTTTCCCTTATATCCCAAAGTCCCCAACTTGAAGATTAGTAAAATGTCAAGATTTATTTTAGCCTATCATGAAGAATAAGTAAGTACATTCCTTGAACTGGGAGGAATTTTTCATGAATACAGCTTCTGTATATTAGCATTAGCATCTTTCATTCTAAGTGACTGGTTTCTGTCCACATTTCTGAAGCCAAACATAATGGAGTCTAGAAGGCTGAAGAGTCTCTACAGACGTATACTTCTCATAGATAATCTTATCCCACTCAGCCTCTGTCTAGAAGCAAGGCTACTCCTGACTTATGTGACTGTATGAAAGGTGTTTATTGAGCCATGCTATAGAGTTCTCAGAAATGACATACTCTTTCTTCTTAGGAAATTATGATTTGCCCAGGTGGTGAGGGATAGATTAACTGAAGCATCTGGGGAATATATTTTTCTGAATTTTTTCTAAGTTATGATTGTTTTTGTTTTTTTAGGCAGAAAAGGAATGGAAAAGGTCTGAATATAAGTCAGGTTAAAGGGGGATAGAGAAGAGAGGATATGAGAGACCACAGTCAAGGGAGAGAAAAAAGTGTTTGGAAACATATGAGTTAAATGTTTCCTCTCTGGGGGAAAATAATAAAATTTGAAAAGAAAGAGGAAAATGTTACTAAGTTTAAGAAAAAAGTATTTTAATTTTTACTTCTATTTGCATAGTATAGTCAGAAAGAATTCAGTGAATATCTGTAATTTTTTTATTAAAATGTGCATTGCTAAATCATAATTAGAATGCATTGTAGAATTCTATGGCAATAATATCAAGAAATTTCAAGGAAAATTGATTATTTTCTAAGAAAATATACATAAACGAAACACAAAAGTAGATGAAAGAAGATATTGGAAGTTCCAAGAACAAGTCATTCTATGGGGAATGAAGACAGATATCAAAGAAGTATTGTCCCCTTGCCCTAGGTACCTGACCCAAATGGATGTGTGAGTAGTTTTTATCCCCCTAAATATTCCCTAAACAAATAATTTTCATGCTGTTTAATTGGTGTAATGTAATTAGAGAATGAAAGAAAGCTTTATAGTGTATTTATATATAATTAGCAAAACCTCACTGTAACACAATCTCACACATGAATTAATGCAAAAATTATAAAAATATTAGCATGATATTAAAAATAAAATATCTCACTACTTATTTATCCTCCAAATGCAAGGATTTTATATTAGAACATCTGTTAATATACATATAATTAACATAATTATATTACTTCTCTTACCTAAAATTATTCTAGATGTGATTGGCAATGCATTCAGAGAAGAACATGATCTAGAAGATATGAAATTGAAGAGACAAAGATAAATTTATCATTATTTGCATATAGGATGATTATTTTACCTTCCTAGGAAACCTATATGAAGTAGCCTTTAAAAATATGTTAGAACCAATAAAAAATTCAGTAAGATGACTTGCTGCAAATTTAATACATACTCTAATGATAACCAGGGAGAAAACATAAAGTGAAAATGATTAGTTCATAATAACACACCAAAATGAAATTAATTTAGCAAGTAGTATATGATACTTTTTTACTGAGAGACTGAATGGAAAGTTTTCATATTAAAAACAGGTTAATTATTTCCAAATAGACTTAAACATTTTTCTAGTTGTAATAAAAGTCTCCATATGCTATGTGACTTTTTGATACTTAATTTCATAGTGATAGTGGACTTAATTTATAGATTATAAAAATGTATCTCAAAGCCAATATTTAATAAAATTTAATGATATTGGTACAAGAATAGAAAAAGAGACAGTGAAAGAGAAAAATAAATTTAAAATATACTCAAATGTAAGAATTTGGTATATGAAACAGTCATCATCTTAAATAAGTGGAGAAAGACAACATATTCTATTTATGGAGTTAGGACCACTATCTAAACTTGGAGAAGAATAAGGTTAGTTCTTTACCTTGCCTATTTTCTTACTTTGAAATAAATTACAAAATGAATAATTATGTGTTTGAAAGAAAGAAAAGAAAGAAAGAACATAAAATTGCTGCACAAAAACACTGGTAAATCATATAATTTTCACATGGAGGAAGACTTTACAAACAAAATTCAATGCAAAAACCATAAAGGGGAAAGGGATTTTATTTTATTTTATTTTTTAATATTTCTTTTTTAAAGGATTCATTTATTTATTTTTAGAGAGAGGAAGGGAGGGAGAAAGAGAGAGAGAAACATTAATGTGTGCTTGCCTTTCACGTGTCCTGCAACCCAGGCATGTGCCCTGACTGGGAACCGAACCTGAGATGCTTTGGTTTGCAGCCCGAGCTCAATCCACTGAGCTACGCCAGCCAGGGCAAGGGGAAAGGGATTTTAGATTTGCCTGTTTAGCAGTTTGAAATGTATGCATGTCAAAAAGCATTTTTAAAAATGGTGAAAAGCAAATCACTAGTTATGAACATTTTTATAATATTACTTTCCTTTACATGTATAAATAACATATATACACAGAGATATTTCAAATCAGTAAGAAAAATTAAAATTCCCATACAAAAGTGGGAAAAGACATACATAGGAAATTCAAAAAGAAATGTAATAGAAATGCTCTCCTTATAAGTAATCAAAATACAAATTAAAACAAGATACTAGTTTTGATTTTCAGGTTGGCAGTAATTGTAAGATTGGAGAATGGATCTACTCACATAATGCTGGTGGGAATGACTAGAAATTAGCATGTCTTTTTATGAAAACAAAATATATATTAAAAGAATTTAAAATCTGTACAATCCCACTGATACTGAAATTCTAATTCTTATCTCAAATAGATAATTTAAAAATTATACAAGGATGTTTACAGTGGCTAATAACTTGAAATTTTTTGAAATCCCACCTATCACACTCCTGCGTGTGCTTGTCCTAGAGAAATAAAACTTTATATTAGTACACAAAAACATATATATTCAAAGCAGCTTTTCTTGTAATAATCAAGTAGTGGAAACACCTCCAAATTCCTTTCAGCTGGCAAATACATGAATAAGTTGAAGAATGTTCATTCAATGGAATACTATTCAGCACTAAAAGGAATTAACTATTGATACGTGCAACAACGTTGATGGATCTTAAGTGTACTATGTTTAATGAAAAAAGCCAATTACAAAAGGTTGCATTTTGTTTAATTCTATCTATATAATAGTCTTGAAATTGCAAAAATAAACAGATAAAGAACTGATCGGTGATTTCCAGAGATTAGAACTGAAGAGGTATGACTGTTAAAAGGGTAATGCAAGGTATTTTCTCTGTGGTGGTGGGACAGGTCTATGTCCTCTCTGTGGTGATGCCTACATGAATCTATATGTGTGACAATTTTTCATAGAACTGCATACAAACACACATACAAATGAGTACATAAAAAGCTGGTGAAATCCTAATAAGATCTATACTTTAGTTAACAACACTTTACAAATATCAATTTCCTCGTTTTTATTATAATGTACTGTGGTTACGTAAGATAATGGGTGAAAGCTGTGTGAAAGGCATATGAGAATTGTGTACTATTTTTGCATTTCTTGTGAGTCTAAAACTACTATGAAATAAAGAGTTTTTGGAGAGGAAGCACAAGGGGACTAAAAAGTAATGAAAAATATAATTATATATATATATATAATTTTTAAACCTGCTGAACCTTCCAGACCTTAGTAAATGGTCTCACTTACCCCAACCTTTTTAAATGCTCTCACTTTCTTAAACGTTTTCCTACCACTTGGCCCATTTTTCCATTCCAATTCTGATTCATTCTATCTATCTATCTATCTATCTATCTATCTATCTATCTATCATCTCATTCTCCTTTGAAGCACTTCATTCTTCTCATAAGACACATAATATTCAGCTTTCCAGTTAGTATGATTTTGTCTTATTACCCTACTAGATTTTAAAGATTTTGAGATGAGACAATACCATTTGCATCTTAGTATCTTTGCATATTTTCTATTAACAATTAATGTGAAAAACACTATCTCCAGTATAGTTTATAGTAAATAATATTTGTTCAATTAATTTTAAAATTCTTAAACTTTCTTATAGTTGTAGAAGATTAAAGGGTGCTAAAATGCTTGCTCTACTACTGATACTTTGGTGAACATGCTACCCTGAACATATGAGGGTCTGCCCAGAAGGTATCCAGCCATGTACTATGAAAAATAGAGACATTTATTGAAGAAGATACAAGGTACAAGAAACATCATACACAGAACAATGACACCTCAGTCCCCTTCAAAGTAGGCACCTTAGGACTTCACACAGTTCTTCCAGTCACCATCAGTTGCCCTGTTATATTTTCCTGAATCTCATAGATGGTCTGAAATCTCTTCCCTTTCAGAGGTTATTTTAGTTTTGGGGAAAGCCAGAAGTTGCAGGGCACCAAATCTGGGCTGTAGGGGGGCTGAATCACCTGGGTGATTTGATGTTTCACAAAAAAACTCTGCATGAGACATGTTGCATAAGCAGGCATGTTGTCATGATGAAGTTGCCAATCACCAGTTGCCCATAGCTGAGGCCTTCCTGAATCAACTGAATAGTTTCCACAGAGGAATATTTAAGCTTAATGCAACATTTGATGCAGATTCATTGCTGTACTCACTTAGTCATTTTTAATGTGATGGTCACACAGTACACATACTCACTCAACAGTATCTACCACCCCCACTGACTAATGCAGTGAAGTCATCATTGTTCGTGCATTTGCATTCCAGTCTACTCTCCTTGGCTGCCAGGTTACATTGATGTCACACAAAACTGTTGTCATAATATTAACAATGGCTGTTTTTTTCCAGACAGACCTCATACTCTTGCCATGGGGCTTGAACCACTGTTCCCTCTGCTTGGAATGGTCTTCTTGTCTTTTTAAAAAATCATCACCTGAGGATATGCTTATTGATTTTAGAGCTAGAAGAAGGGAGGGAGGGAGGGAGGGAGAGAGGGAGAGAGAGAGAGAGAGAGAGAGAGAGAGAGAGAGAGAGAGAGAGAGAGAGAGAGAGAGAGAGAAACATTGATGAAAGAGAGAAACGTCTATGGGAGGGAAAAATATCAATTGGTTGCCTCCTGTATGCACTTTAACTGAGGATTGACCCTGTGACTTAAGATATGTGCTCTGGCCAGGAATCAAACTCACAACCTTTAGGTGTATGGGATAACTTTCTAACCAGCTGAGCTACCCAGCTTGGATCTTCTTGTCTTCATATGGCTGACTGCTTGCCCTTCAGTTCTCAAATGATTTTAAAGAAAACTTTCCAGACCACCCAAACTAACATAAACTTCCCTTGTATTAATTTCTTCATAGCACTTATCAACCTGGAATTTTATAATTTACCTGTTTGTATAATATATTATTGATTGATAGATTTTCCTTTCTAGAATGTATAGCATTCTGGGTACTCTAGGGGTATGGCGTTCTTGTCTGTCTTATTAAAATCCATATCCCCAGACAGGACCCACAAGTAAATATGGTGCACAAACAGATGTTCACTTAATAAGCTGTTTCCCATTTACCCAGCCATTCAGATTTCCCCCTTATTGCTCAAAAGCCGAACTGCAGCATAGTCAGTCTGCATAGCCCTTAAAAATCCTCTTACCTGTATCGTTCAAAAAACTGGAACAGCAAGGTAAAGTAACATGCCCCAGCCAAAGCAAGTCAAGAACAAACATGGATTAAAGTCTTGGTATTTTTGCTTGCAGAACAGAGCTCTTTCAGTACATTGTGCTATTCCTGCTCTGAATGTGGAGCTGAGGTGACCTTTGATTTATAAACTCTGGCTATGGTTCATGAGAGGCAGTATAGTTACACAGGTGGTGAAGATACATATATTATCACTGGGATGGCTGGGGACCTGCACTGATGATAGGGACAGGTTCATATCAGGCACTTTCCATGTGCAATGCTCTTTTTTAGACCTTAACATACATTGATCTGTGTAATTCTCAAAAAAACCCTGTTAAGGAGAACCTATTATCATCTTCACATGATGGGAAATTTGAGGCACAGATGTTAGGGAATTTGACCACAATCACGAAGCTAGTAAATTGTGAAGTTAGGATAGAAACTCAGGCAGTCTAAAGCCCTTACTTTTAATCATCAATGCTGATCTGCTTGCTCTGCCATGAGTCACAACTGGTCCCTCAAAACACTGAATCAGAGCGCTTCCATTGAGATGAAATAGGCAAGAATCCTGGGTGAATTGTGAGGCAAATGGAGATCAGTAGTGCAGTTTTCATCAATGCTGTATTGGCAGAACTGACTGTGTTGCTCTTAGTCTTTAATTTCCTTTGTACAATGATCCTCCATCAATGGCAATGGAAGAAACAGAACGAACATTATTGAGTCACCAGCTTTTTCCGAAGTACTGGACTGTGTTTTATGGATGGCAGGTGTATGGAACTTCCTGGAACATGTTGTTTATGAATAAAGACGTCTTTCTAGCATTAAGAGAGTTGAGAGTATGTGGATCCTGCTGATGTGGGAGCATGACACACTAAATAATTGCTTAGAAAGCAATGACTTCTTTGCTTCTCCATACAGCCCAGACTGTTTTATTAAAGTTGCTCTTTGAAATTAGAGATGGCAGGTGGGCTAGCAGAAAGGTGCTGCTCTGGGAGAGTATCAAGCATCAGAGCAACAAAATTTCTCTCACCTGACTGAGTGAGCAAGCATTCCCCTTCAGATCAGGAGTTCTCTACTTCCTGATGGGGGCAATTTCCTAAGCTAGAGCTCTTCCTACGTTCTCCACAATTCCATTAAGTTTGAGTTATTGATTTTCCATTCTGATTACTATTAAAATTTATTTTAAAATCAACCAGAGATAGAGTCCAGAAGAATCTCAGATATTAGAGGAAATAAAATGTCTTCGTGAAGATTGAAGTACAAAGTGGATATTTGGATTAAATATTTCACTTGGTAAGATAGGCTGATAACATATCTTTGTAATTTCCATTTTTTAAGCCCCATAGTGAGGCGGCAGAGGGACCTGGGCCTGGGACCCCAAAGACACCGAATAAGAAAAACTGCAGAGCTGGTACCACCTGGCCACCCCTTGCCTGATCTCAAAGGACACTAGGTGGCTAGGAAAAAACCCACAAGAATGTCACTCCGCCTCCACTTCTCTGCTCAAAACTGGCAGAATTTTACTCACTTCGAGCCATTTGCTTTTCCTGCCCTGACACAGGAAATTCCATAAGTCCACCTTTTTAAAAATGCCCATCTTTTTATCTAAGGCCATTTTGTCCCCAGCTTTTAAAAACAGCCAAGCAGAGGCAGCCCCAAGTCAGTTCAGAGGACTTTTCTGTGTTGCCTCCCCTATGCTCAAGCATAAACCTAATAACATTTGTCTGGAAATTTCTCTAGGGCTTTCTCTCAATTTCTATCTTGGAATGCAAGAACCCTAACATTGATAACAATAAGTTTGTAAGTTTTGAAATTTTCTAGCATTGCAATGACTGCTTTATGATAATGATGTCTGATCACAAAATACGGTAATTTTACTTCCTTGTAACTACATTTCACAATGACTGTTATGTAGACGTGACAGCTGAATTAATACTCTGATATTCTGTGGAGTGATAGAGACCTACTGATACTTTGAAAGATGGATAGCTGAACATGGTTAGGAATATCTGGGAATATCAGAAAAATGTCAAATCTGCTTAGGGTTGAACCTTCATTAAAACACTTTACTCTCTACTATTGTGTAGCTAAAACACAGCACACATAGGGTAAACATCCAGACCTCACTTATGGAAATAGTTACTTCTCAAGTCTTAATAATTATTACAAATAAAATAATTGAACTCCTGCTTTGTAGGAGAAAAAAGGACATTAAATTAATTTACATGCTTGCCCAATATTTTCAAACTAATTAGCAACCATACAAAATTCAAACCTATTTCTTTCAACTCCACCCCTCAATTAAAAAGACAACAATAACTAACATTCATCTTAAGAAGCACATTTGAGAGACCATATGAATTTGCTCTTTTGATTGGCTGAAAAATGTTCTAGTATCAACAATTAAAAATGATTATACCCAAATAGTAGAGATAACATGAAATAGGAATTTGGAGACCTGGATCTTCCTCTAATTAGCTGTCTGTACTTTGGTGAGTTGTTTAGACTCCCTGACCTCCACTTCTCTCAGCTCTACACTAGGATTAATAGTGTGTGTTCTCTGAAAACCTCTTAAGGATGCTGCCATTATCAAAGCAATAGTTTTTGTAAACTAAACTATGTTCTACAAGTACGGGACATTATGGACATTGAATAGCTAAGCTCAGTGTCAAAGTTTTGTTCTCAGAATACCATATCTCTAAGTGGAACAATATTATGTAGAACTAAAGTACTACTATCAAATAGCTATTTTTTTCTCTCAATATTTTTTTAAAAACATAAGGCCTGAGAACTGAGAAAATACAAATTTATGGACCTTTTGGATTTTTATTTGCAGGTTCACCCTGAGAATCACAGTTCCTGGGACTGAGTGAATACTACATGCACCTGTCTAGTAGTACTGTCAATCAAAATGGCAATATTCAAACTTTGTTAACATCATCATCAACAGGCTTTTTCTTACATTGACTCTAATGCAATTTATTGGTGTTTTAAAAGGAGTTCCATAATGACCATTTTCTTTTCCTGCTAATGTTTCTGTCTAGTCCATTCTGATTTGATGAGGCAAAATAAAGTCCCGAGGAAAACCTAATTTGAGGAGACCATGAGAGAACAACCTAGTAACTGAGCAGGTTAGATATGATAGGTTACCCCTTACTTAGTAAAATATCAGGAGTTAAAACAAACATGTGAATTTATTTTTAAAAATCTATTTAAAATTGACAGTGAATTTTGAGAAAGGCAAAATAGAAATAGCCACTAGGCAAGAAAAAATGTATCAGAAAGAACAAAAAAATTAAACAAGAATGTATGTGAGTAAACAAAGCAAAAAAGCATCTCACATAAACTAAAAAGAGAAAGGAAATAGCATTGACCCAGTAGTGGACAAAATGTCTCTAGTATATACTTGAAAATATCAACTTACAAAAGGTGAAACAAACAAAAGCACTAAAATATAAAGCATCGGTAAGTACCTTAATAATGTCTGTGTCAGAAAATGTAAACCCATAAAGTATAGGTAACAAAGAAATTTCTGAAGATGAAATGCAAAGATGGGATTAATTATTCCAGAAAAGCTGATTAAAAAATAAACCCAAACATTTTGTTGCCTGCATAGCTCATCTTTCCCAGAAAATGTAAGGTCAAAATCTCTATATGTCATATTAAGGCAATGCTTTAAATTTCCATTTTCTATACACTTAGAGAATTACAAAAATTCTAAATTACTACATATATATACTTTGCAATCACAAGATCCATTGCCATGCTGTTTGTGGCAGATTTTTTCATTTGAATAGTCAAGTTAAAATGTGTCTTTCAAGGAAGGCTCTGGTCTAATATTTAACTCTTTAGAGTGGATATGGAATGTCTCTTTCACCTAAACAGAAATGTCTTCTGCTAGGAGGACTTGGTTCCACAAGTGATTGCTCATTATTATTCCTGTAATGCTTTAGCTGAGAGAAAACTTGGATTAAGAACTTGGGTCTACACTCCAGCACTGCCCTACATGCTAAGTGTCCTCAAGCTAACTCATAAGGTTGATGAGAGAGTTAAATAAAACAATATCTGTGTATCTATGTACTATGAAATATGAATAAATTTACAGCATATATAGTTTCAAATTAAGTACTTGCCTTGATTTTACAGAGTGATTTAGATGGAAAACAGTAAAATGTGAACACTTTGGCTCTCTCATTTTATATAATAGAGCTGGTGTTAATTAGTCCTAATCAACTGTATGGGAGGTATGCATTTAACTTTGAAACCTGTCCCACAATATAACATGTCCCCAGATGGTTTTAACTCTGGAATTATCACCTTGTGCAAGGTAGTGTCAAGACATTGTACCAAAGCCCACCTTTTCAGACCCCATGCCACTAGTTCTCCATATATTTACCCTTCCAGAAGCAAGACTATTTGCCTGTCATCTCCCTCATACTACTTGACTTTCTACTTCTATATTTTTAGACGCCCTTTACTTCACATGTTGTTCTCCTTTTTCTTTAGCAATGCATTACTCTTGCCCCTTTAAAGAGCTACATATTCTGGAAAATCTTCCATGACTGACTCCCATCCTTCTTTGTTAATTCTGTTTCCAACCCCACATTTAGAAGAGCGTCATGCAGGATCCCACATCTCTGTAGATGCTGATGGTGTTTTAGGATACTACCTGAAACTAAGACTGGGTCTGCATAATGACAATGGATCTATGAAGTAATTTCAGTCAGTTCATGACAGCTTTTTAAACAAATACAAAACAGTCCATCCAGTTCCCATTTATGGAGAGAAATTTTCATGAATCAGATTAGAAGTGATGTTGGTCCTAGTTCCCCTCATGCTCCAACTTAATGTGTGTAAGAGATGGAGGGAGGGAGGAAGAGAGAGAGAGAGAGAGAGACAGAAAGAGAGAGAGCTGCTTAACTCCATAATGACTCAATCAGTAAAAGGTAAAGGAAATTAATTATATAGGAAATTATAGTCTGTGCCATGGCTAATTTTCTGTGAATCTTTAAGCAACCCTCTGCAGCTTGAGTCTCTCCTGTAAAATGAGCATGTAACACTAGCTGATCCATAAGGTCCCTTCAAGGATAAATGACCCATAGATATGGAGAAATCCATAATATATCCATGCCATATCATAACTGAAAAATACCTTGCCATTTTTTTATATCATTTACAATAAATTGAGAGTTAAAATTGCTATACTTTATGTAGATGTTATTGTGTGAGATAGAAAAAAAGTTAAAATAAAAAAGAATGGAAAACGTGCTTCTCTCCTGGCTTTTTTACAATGCAGGTATATTGTGGACTGGCATGCTAAGTCCAAATGTTGCAGCTTGTTCCTCTGTCTGGTGCCACTTAAGGCCTTGCAAAGGAGTGATTACCTTCCTGACCCTTAACTACCTACTTCCTTACACAGTCTGAGTCCAGAGTCTCTTGATCCACATATTCACTTATTTTAAAAGTTCTACTGTCTGTCAGGAGTTTTATTGGCTCACTCTGACTTTTGGAGTTTTAAAATGGAGCAGGAAACTATACAGGTGGCCTTCGTGTATCAGCCTCTAAAGTCTACTTATTGCTGCTATTGCTGCTACTCTGGGCAGCCTGACCCAGGGTTCTGGATCAGCAGGTACAAACAATAGAATTTTAAGCATTAAATCAAATTTAATAGACTCTGACATACTGTGGGCAGTTGATGGTAACTTAGTTTGGTATAATTTCTAAAGCATTAAGGAGAACTGATTATGCTATGTATTATATACAATGAGTGCTTTGTAAATGTTTATTGAATTGCTAAACCATACTGAGTAACATTTTACAGAAAGTTTTCCATGGTGAGCCAAAACCAAGAAGATAAAGTTTAATGCAAATAAGCATCAAGTCTTACTCTTAGGTTGATGTTAATAATAAAAACACCTAATATTTGTGGAGGTTTTCACAGATTACAAATCCTTTACACATACTTCACATTCAAACCTACCAAAAATACCACTTTCCTATATTATCACTTTTTTATAAATAAACTGTGATGCAGATAGTATAAGTATCTTGCCCAAAGTTACATATTTAGTAAATTGATGTATTGATGTATGAAGACCCAAGATTAGGTCTTCTGATTTTAAGTCCTATGCTTCTCCTAAAACATATTAAGGTGCTGCATGAATCTAATAGACTGTATCTATTCAGATGGAGGAAGCCCTATCTTCAAAAATACCTTTGGAGAGCATCAATCTTTTTTTTAAAGATTTTTATTTATTTATTTTTAGAGAGAGAGGAAGGGAGGGAAAAAGAAAGGGAGAGAAACATCAATGTGTTGTTGCCTGTTACATGTCGTACTGGGGAGCTGGCCTGCAACCCAGGCATGTGGCCTGACTGGGAATCAAACCAGCAAACCTTTGGTTTGCAGGCCAGCACTCAGTCCACAGAGCCATACCAGCCGGGGACAGAGAGCATCAATTTTAACTTGCCTTCACGAAAGTACATCATGTAGAGCAAGACTAACAGTCATTGAACTGTGTACTGGTCAGGCTATATCTGTCGCATATATTTTATTCTGAGTTCTATATTTGGGATTTATGAAGAGTCAAAAAATAGAGAGTTACCAGGAATTTTTTCTGGTAGTTCAAGTTGTGAAAACCATGCCTTAGGAGAGGCAACTGAAGGAATTTGGGATTTTCAGCATGATAAAATAAATATTGGAGGGTGGGGTGATATGTTCATGAAAAGTATTTTCATTGTCTCCAAAGCTCTGAGTAGCTGCTATATTAGAAAGATTAGAAATGTAGATCCAGAGGCCAGAAGAGAAATTATCAAGGTTCATTTTTTAGTTAAGGAAAAATTTCAAAAAATTAGAGTTGCTCAAAAATTCAGTGCATTTATTATGAGGTATAACTTGTAAATTACCAAGCAAAGATGGGTAGATCATTTGATGTGGATGATGTAATTATGGTCTTGGCGCTGGGTGAGGTCAGAATAAATGGACTTTAAGGGCTTTTCTCAGGGCCTCTAAGGGTCTATGGTTTAATATTTCCTAAACCACCCCTAAAATTATTAAGTTTGTACTCTGTATCTATGAGTCTGTTTCTATTTTGCTTGTTAGTTTATTTTGTTTATTAGATTCCATGAGTGAAATCACATGGTATTTGTCTTTCTCTGACTGGCTTATTTCACTTAGCATAACACTCAAGTTTCATCCACTCTGTTGCAAAAGGTAAGATTTCCTTCTTTTTTATAGCTGAGTAGTATTCCATTGCGTAAATATACCACAGGTTTTTTATCTACTCATCTGCTGATGAGCACTTGGGTTGCCAGTCTGTGAGAGAGACAGGGTAGGGAGCCTGGGTGAAAAAGGCAAAGGGAGTAAGGAAAAAAACCTCATAGACACAGACAATAATATGGTGATTACCAAAAAGAAAGGGGTGGGTGAAGGAAGATAGGAGAGGGTAACAGACGTATAAATGGTAATGGAAGTAGACTTGACTTGGGGTGGTAAATACACAGTATAATATACAGATAATGTATTAGAGGGTTGTACACCTGAAACATATAATTTTATTAACTAATGTAGCCCCAATAAATTCAATAAAAAATAAAGACTAAATAAAATTATTAACTTGAACAGAGGGCAAAAAAAATCTGTTCTCATAACCAACATTTCTAGTGATTCCTACGTTCCACTATCAATGCTTATTATATTATCCAAAACTTAGTAGCTTAAACTATGTATCTTGTAAGTCAGAGCTATGGGGAGGCCTCTACATTGTCTAGTGCTCAGCTGGGAAGACTCCGTGGCTTGGGGGAGTAAAGCAGAGAATGTGACAACTGGAGGTTGGAATCACCTAGAACTGTGTTGTCCAATACAGTAGACACTGACCACACATGACAATTAAGTACAGGAAATATATCTAGTCTGAACTGAGTTGTACTCTAAGTGAAACAGATACACACATAATTTCAAAGACTTAGTATGCAAATAAAAGAATTTAAACTATCAATAATTTGTATATAGATTACATGTTGAAATAATATTTGTATATATTGAATGAAATAAAATATATTAGCAATACTAATTTCATTTTTTTCTTTTTAATTTCTTAAATATAGCTAATAGAAAATTTAAATTTATATATGTAGTTCATTATAGTCTTATTGGACATCACTGATATCAAGGTGTTTTTTACTCATGTACATGATGGTTGATGCTGGTCGTTCACTAGCATCACAGCTAGGAAACTGACTGGAGCACCTACATGTGGCCTTTTCATGTCAGTAGGGCTTGCAGTCTCATTATTGTTGAAATTTTTGTATGGCAACTGACAGCTTCAAAAGCACACCTTCCAGTATGTGAGGTGAAAGCTGCATTGACTTTTTTGACTTAGCCTTGGAAGTCCTATGTGTCACTTTGCTACATTCTGTTGGTTACCAGGAAATCATAAACCATCACAAATTTAAGAGAAGGATACCCTGTAGTAAAGCATGTGGGATGGGGGCTACTGTTTCACCCTTCTTGAAAAAAAACCAGTCTTTTACAACTTGTTACCAGCCTATGCTAATGGTTATGAAATCTCCTTCTTCAGATTTAAAGAGACATTCCTGAAGTTTAAGTAAATTTATAGATATGAGATAGATTAGAGTTCTTTTAAAGAGACTTTCAAATCTTGAAATCAAGCAAATATGCTATGCTTAGGAATTACATTAACAGCCATTATTAAGGGGGAATGTAATTTAAAATGTGAACTGTCATTTCAGTGTTTAAAATGCTGTCCGTATGCTAAGAAAAGAGTTATAAATCCAGTCTGATGGTCACAAAGTTGAATCACACAATACAGAATACTTCCAGGGTTTTTGTTTTTATTTATATTTTGTTTGCATTTAACCTATAGAAGAATGACTCTAATTTCTAAGAGGTACATATTCAAACTTGACTGGCAAAAATCTTTTTTTTCCAAGTGTACTTACATTTTTGTTCACTTTAGTTAAGCCCACTGAATATTAGTTAACAATTCATACAATGTGGATGGGAAGATAAGATGTATTGGCTTGAGAATAATAGACACTTTGTGGAAGGCATTAAATTATTTCATAAAACATCATTTATTTAATAAAATTACCCTATATTTGTTTTTGAGGGGAGATTGTGGAGTAGTTAAGCTGCACCCAGAATAAAAATGTCATGAAGATTAAATTAAGATTTGACTTTAGTCAAACAAATGTAAATGGCCCTGAGTGCTTCTAGTAAATATGGAGTTCTAAAATCAATGATTGTTGATTTTTTTGTGTGTTTTTTCTTAAATATCTATAGGAAATTATTAATGTAAAATTAGTTTAAGTGTTCGGTTAAATGTTCCTTGTGTCTTTTATACTTCCTCTTTAGAGTTTCAGTTGTTCAGAGGAATTGCACTATGATATTAATTTATTACTATAAGTTATTATTTTCATTTATAATTGATGTTGTTATTTGGTGGCCATTGAATGATTAACAATTTAATTTTAATTCGCATTTAATATTAAATAATCCTCAAAGTATCAGTATATGAGTCTACCACATTACCCTGGGTCATAAATGGAAAGCACATTTTGATATGTCTCATCAATATGATTTGATGAGCAGTTAATTGAACTGGGCAGTGGGAATGGACAAAATACAAAATTAATAAGCACAACAACAATTCACAACTATTAGCAACTGAATCTAAAAAAAATTAAGGAAATAAGCAGAACAAAAACAGAATCATAGATATGGAGATCATTTGGAGGGTTATCAGCTGGGAGGAGGAAGGGGGAGAATGGGGGAAAAGGTGCAGGGATTAAGAAGTACAAATTGGTAGGTACAGAATAGGCAGGGTGGTGTTAAGCACAGTACAGGAAATGGAGAAGCCAATGAACTTACATACATGACCCGTGGACATGAACTAAGAGGGGGACTGCTGGAGGGAATGGGGATAGAGGGGCCATAGGGAAGAACATTGGGATAACTGTAATAGTATAATCAATAAAATATATTTTAAACAACAACAAAAAGAAACAAATAAACCTATATTATGTGCAAAAGTCATCAGAATTCTGCATTGCTTTATGATTCCAGCTGGCATTTTATTCCTCTGGAAAATGGAGACAACTGTACTTGAACAACAATAAAAACAAACAAACAAGCAAACAAAAAATGAACAACCAGAACATAGTGAAAGATTTCCCTCTTCCACCAGAATGGTGGCCAGATTCACATGTTTAAAATCAGACAAATAAAGGCTATATTTTACACACACAGAGAAAACTTCAGCTCTGCTACTAATATTTGCTTTCCAAATAACAAAAGCTCTTGAACTGAATCATGAAACTAAAAATAGGTACTAGTACCTTTTGAAAGAATTTTTAGCCAGAAGAGAAGCTCTTAGCCTGTCAAAATGTTTTCTTTACTTCCTTATTTAATGTAAACAAGAAAAACCAACAGGTAGCATAGAATGTCCTCAATTTAGTCTTACAAAGAGAAAGATCGTTACTACCCAGTGAACTGAAGAGAAAGCTACATCAAATAACTTAAAGCCCCCCCAAAAAGCCTTTCAGATCTCAATTTATTTAAATTCAGTAATAAATCTGGTACATAAAATACTATTGAAGTATAGGTTAATAGAATGGGCTTTGGATCATACACACATAGGCTCTATAAGTTTCCTCAACTTGACTCCCACTCCAGGAAGACAGACAACCTAATTAAAAAATGGTCAAAGGATTTGAAAAGATACTTCTCAAAGAAGGACATGCAGAGGACCCAGAGACATATTGAAAGGATGCTTAGCATCACTAGCCATCAGAAAGATGCAAATTAAAACCACAGTGAGATACTGCTTCACACAGGCCAGAATGGCCATCATACCAAATCAACAAACAAGTGCTGGCAAGGTTGTAAAGAAAAGGGAATCCTAATATACTGTTGGTAGGAATGCAGACTGGTGTAGCCACTGTGGAAAATAGTATGCAATTTCCTCAGAAAACTAAAAATGGAACTGCCTTTTGGCCTGGGAATTCCACTGCTGGGATTACACCCTAAAAATCCTCTGAAACATCAATTCAAAAGAACCTATGCACCCCAATGTTATAGCAGCACAATTTATAATAGCCAAGTGTTCGAATCAACCTAAGTGCCCATTAGTAAATGACTGGATCAAAAAAACTGTGGTACATTTACACAATGGAGTACCACACAGCTCCTACCCTTTGGGACAGCATGGATGGAACTGGAGAGCATTATGCTAAATGAAATAAGCCATGCAGTGAAAGACAAATACCATATGATCTTACCTTTAATTGGAACCTAATCAACAAAACAAACAAGCAAGCAAAATATAACCAGAGACAGTGAAATGAAGAACAAACTGACAGTAATCAGAGGGGGGGAAGACAGGAAATAATAGGGAAAAAGGGGAAGGGTTATCAAAGAGCATGTATAAAGGACACATGGACAAAGCCAAGTGGGGGTAGAATCGAGTGTGAGAGGTGGGGATGGGTGGTGTGAGGGCACGTGGTGAAGGGAAAATGGAGACAACCGTACTTGAACAATTAAAAAAAAGAAATTTGTAAAAATAAATAAATAAATATATGAATAAAATAAAATGAGTTTAAAAATTACTAGGAGAATTTTAGGGAAGATTAGATAGGAAAACATAAATCAATGGCCTAACACAACACATAGTGAGCCCTCACTGTTTTTATTATTAGAATACAGTAGGGTATCAAAAAATGGGTATAGAGGGAATGTACTTTAACATAATGAAAACACATATATGACAAACTCACAGCTAACCTCATACTCAATGGTGGAAAACTAAAAGTTTCCCTCCAAGATTAGGAATACTACAAGGATGCCCACCCTAACCGCTTTTATCCAACATAATGCTGGAACCCCTAGCCAGAGCCAGTTGGCAAGAAAAATGTAAAAACTTATCCCAATTAAAATGGAAGAAATAAAACTATCTCTATTTGCAAATGACATATTATATATAGAAAACCCTAAAGACTCCACCAAATATGTTAGATCTAATAATCAAACTTAGTAAGTTTCAAGGTATAAATCAATATACAAAAATCTGTTTCATTTCTACACACTAATAAGTACTTATCAGAAAGAGAAATTAAGAAAACAACCCCATATACAATTGTATGAAAAATAATAAAATTGCTAGGATAAATTTAACCATGGAGGTAAAAATCTGTACACTGAAATTATAAGACATGGATAAAAAAATGAAGACACAAATAAATGGAAAGATATTCTATGTTCATGGATTGAAATAATTAATATTATTAAAGTTTCCATACTACCCAAAGCAATCTGCAGATTCAATGTGAGCCCTATTAAAGTTGCAATGATATTTTTCACAGACATAGAAAAAGTAATCCTGAAACTTGTATGGAGCCATAAAAGACCCTGAATGGTCAAAGCAATCTTGAGAAAGAACAAAGCTGGAAACATTCTGCTCTTTGATTTCAAAGTATATTACAAAGCCATAATAATCATAAATAATATGGTACTTGCATAAAAAGATACATAAATCAATGGGATAGAATAGAGAGCCTAGCAATAAACCTATGTATATATGGTTAAGTAATTTATGACAAAGGAGCCAAGAATATACAATGGGGAAAGGATAGTTTCTTCAATAAATGGTGTTGGGAAAATTGGACAGCCACACACAAAAGAATGAAACTGGACCCCTATCTTATACTACAGAGGTGGGCAAAAGTAGGTTTATGGTTGGGAGTACACAAAACACAGAATTTATTCTTGTAATATTTATTACCATATTATTTTTCATACGAACAACTGTAACCTAGTTTGCCTACCCCTATATACCAAAGTCAACTCAAAATGGATTAAAGAATTGGACTGAAGATCTGAAACAATACAACTCCTAGAAGAAAATAGAGAGGGTAAGTTCCTTGACATTGGTCTGGGGAATGTTTTTTGTTGTTTTTTGTTTTTTTTTTTTTTAATTTGACACCAAAAGCAAAGGCAAGAAAGCAAAAATCAGTAAGTGGGACTAAATCAAGCCAGAAAGTGTCTGTAAAGCAAATAACCATCAAGAAAATAAAAAGGCAACCTAAGAAGTAGGAGAAAATATTTTTGGATCATATATCTGATGAGGGGTTAGTGTCCAAAATATGTAAGAATACATATAACTCAATAGCAAAAAATGAAAAAAAAAACCTAGCAACTCAATTTAAAAATGGGCATAAGAGCTAAATGGACATTCTTTCAAAGAAGGCGATACAAATGCCCAATCAGTACATGAAAAGGTGCTCAACATCACTAATCATCAGGGAATGCATATCAATACCACAGTGAGATATTACCTCACACCTATTAGGTTGGCTGTCATCAAAAAGACAAGAAACAAGCATTGGCAAGGATGTGAAGAAAAGGGAACCCTTGGGTACTGTTGGAAGGAATGTAAATTTGTGCAGTCACTAGGGAAAACAGTATGGAGGTTCCTCAAAATATTAAAAATGGAACTATGCATTGCAATGTATCTACTTCTGGGTATACATCCAAAAGAAATAAAACCAATATATTGAAAAGATATCTATACTCCCATGTTCACTGCAACATTATTCATAATAGTCATGATATATAAACACACCTGAATGTTCACCAATAAAAGAATAAAGAATATGTAGGGCAGAATCCAAGATGGCAGCAGAATAGGTAGAAGTTATACTCACCTCCACCCGGGACTAAACTGGAACTACAACTAAAATATAGAACAATCAACTTGATAAGCAACTGAAGACTAGCTGAGCAAAAGTCTTATAGCCAAGGATTTACAGAAGAAACCACACTGAGACTGGTAAAAGGGGCAGAGAGGTGAAAAGGGCTGGCTCTGCACTCATGTGCAGTGGATGAGAATCTGGAGGGATATCTCAGCTGTAAATGTTCCCCTTGAGAACTGTGGGGTCTCAACTCCAAGCCAGTGCTCCCCAGAGAACTGGAGTGGAGAAGAGGAGCCCACATAACATATGCTTGTGAAAATGAGTGGAGATTCTGGCCACCAGGGATAGCAGGAAATTAGCTAGAAACCCAGGTGCCAACTTAAAGAGACAACACACAAAATTGCATTCATGGCCACACACCCTGGGCTCTGGTAGAGGGAGGTAGGGATGGTGGCTCGGAGTGGACTTAAGTCATGTGAGGAGAGACTAAATTGTGTAGTTCTGGGGAGACAGCTTAAGGGACAACCAACACGGCCTCTGTGCTCAGTGTCTCTCCCACACTTCCACAGATATAACCTTTCTTGGGTCACACACTCCCAAACATTAGCAGAGGGGGATGCAATAGCCCCATGCTTCTGGCTTCCTGTCACCCTGACTTGCTGAGCTCATGCCTTGCAGAGGAGGCAGTTGCTTTAGTCCCTGGTGCAGAGGTCTGGCAGATTCAGGGTGACAGAAGTTGAGTTGTGTGGCTCTGGAGCAGAGTCCATTCCTTCTACTTTCCTGAGCCTGAACAGTGCTTCCCATTAAGAGATCCACTAGCCCCACCCTACTGTCTTCCAATGGACTTGCCTTGCTGAAGTAAAGTTCCTGAAGACATCCTGCCAGAACTGGGGAGAGACTGAGTTGTGTGGCTCTAGAGAGAGGGTCATTTTTTCCCTCACATGCCCAAAGCAGTCCCACCATTCCTGTATAAAGCTCACCCTTCACACAGGTAATTCTTGGTCTGTTTGGCTCTAATGAATTCTGCTGGCCTCACTCTGACAACTCTCTCAGATCCCATCCCACCACAATGGTCTGAGGGAACCTGGCATGTGGCAGCTGGCCTTGGTGTACCTTGGGACTTTTGCTGAGTGGCCTAAGACCCAGCACTGGCACCAAGCTTGAATATGTATCACTTTGGTGAACACCACTTCCTCCTACCTGATGACTCACCAAGACCCTACCTCAAACAATTGCATATTGCCAAAGTCTTTTTCAATGACTGAGCCTAACAGGCAGCTAGCAGGCAGATGCCAATCTCAGGGAACCTTGGGCCTTTTTCTGACTTACTCTGGGCTTGGTAATGGTAGAAACTGGCCTTGGTATATACCTTGGCTCCTCCCATGTACAACAAAACTCAGTTAGGGAGCCAAAAACTGTGAATTGCTTTCTAGATTTGAACAGATAGCCCAGGGCCAGTCACAGGCAGCACGGGACATTGAGCTGCACTGGTGTCCCTTTCAAGAGGCCCCAGAACCAACATAGCTGGTGGCAGGCTTCAGGCAACATAAGAGCAGGACCTCATTAGCTCCACAAGTAGCACATTCAAATGAAGATCTTGACAGGCACCACACCCTGCTGAGGCAAATTCCCATTCATGTGGTTAGCACCTGGTTGGGGTTCATTCTCACAGTCAGCCAGCCTGAGGGTCAACCTCATGCATGGATGGGCCAACAACAATCAAAGATTCAACTACAAAAGGAGGACTCATATAGCTCACACAAGGGACATTCCTAGAGCACCCTGCTTGGGTGATAAGGGAGAGTGTGCTACTAAGACCCACAAGACACCTGCTACATAAGGTTGCCATACCAAGACTGGGAAACATAACGAGTCCATCTAATACACAGAAACACATGCAGAGAAGCAGGCAAAATAAGGTGATAAGCATGCCCTATTTGAAAGAATAGGAGGAATCCCAGAAACAGTACTAAGTAAAAGGGAGACAAGCAATCTAATAGGTACAGAGTTCAAAATAATAGTTATAAGGATGTTCAGGGAACTTAAGGGCGAGAATGAATGAACTCTATGAGAATTTAAAGATATACTAAACGTTAAAGAGTACATAGAAACTATAAAAAAGAACTAGTCACAAATGAAGAATACAATATCTGAAATGAAGACTACACTAGAAGGAATCAACAGTAGCTTAGATGAAACAGAGGATCAAACCAGTGATTTGGAACGTAAGATAGCAACAAAATACCCAATCAGAGAAGCAAAAAAGAAAAAAAGAATTTAAAAACTGAGGATGGTCTAAGGGACCTCTGGGACAACATGAAGCATAACAACATCCACATTACAGGGGAAGTGCCTTGTAGTTCAGGCTTCCCCTGCTAGGTGAATGTTCTAGGAACCCATGCATTATCAGTGTACCAGCTGGTATTGTTGTGTCAGACTGCATTTGGCTTCACTGAACTTTTAATACTCTTTCAACACATTTGCCCATTGTATAATGGGAGATTTACATAAACAATGTGTGTCAGTAAAATTTTGCTTCCTATTGGGGAAAAATACAGTAGAAATGGTTGTTATACTATATGCAGCTTGCAAAGAAGCTGCTCTGAGTAAAACACAAGTTTATAAATGGTTTTCTCATTTTAAATGAGGTGATATGTTGACTGATGATCAACCTCATTCTGGGCATCCTTTGGCCAGCTGAACTGAAGAAAATGTGGTAAGAATTTATCAAGCCATTTTGGAAGATCACCATTGTACTATTGATGAACTTGTGGAGTTCAATGGGGTTTTGTAAAGTTTTTGTCAGTGAATTTCATCTGAAGATTTGGGCATGAAATGAATTTCATCAGAATTTGTACCTTGTTTGCTCATGCCTGAACAAAGAGACAATTGCTTGGCTATGTGCCATGCTTTGAAGAAGCACTTGTAGGCTGTCCTTGATTTTTTTCCAAAGTCATAACCAGAGATGAATTTTGGTGCTACAGTCATGACCCAAAAACAAAACAGCAGTCTAGCCAACAGAACACTGTCACTTCCCCAAGACCCCAAAAAGCACAAGGGAAGTCAAACATGAAAACAATGCTCATCTGTTTATTTGATATGAGAAGGATTGTGTACTCAGAATTTGTTCCTCCAGGTAAAATCATCAACCAAATTTTTTTATTTGGAAGTTTTGAGAAGGTTGAGTCAGGATTTTCAGAATAAACATCACGGATTGTGGCAAACAGGTGACTGGTTCTTTTACCATGACAATGCACCTGCCCACACTATGTTGAGTGTTCAGCAGGTTTTGACCCCCCAAAATGGCATGACTTCAATGCCCCACACCCTCATTCACCTGATCTTGCCCCAGGCAACTTTTTTTGTTTATTTGGATGAAAAAAGTCCTCAAAGGAAAACATTTTGCCAATGTGGAAGAGGTAAATCAAAAAATGACAAGAGCCCTAAAAGGCACCAAAATCAACAAGTTCAAAAACTGTTTTGAGTAGTGGAAAAAATGTCTTGACAGGTGTATTGTATCAAATCGAGAGTACTTTGAAGGTGACTGAAGTTTATACATGCAAAAATAAATATCCAATTTTTATAAATAAATTCCTCTTTGGGGGCATCCCATTTGAAGAAATAATGAGAGCATAGTTTAAGAAATAGTGACTGAAAACTTCCCTAACACGCTGAAAGAAAAAAAGCACACAGCGAGGAAGCACAGAGAGCACCAAACAAGATGAATTCAAAGAGTCACACCAAGATACATCATAATTAAAAGGCAAAAGTTAAAAGGGAAAATCTTAAAAATAAAAAGAGAAAGACAGTAACCTACAAAGAAGCTCCCATAAGACTCTCAGCTGATTTCTCAACAGGAACATTTCAGGCCAGAATGTAGTGGCACAAAATACCAAGTGATAAAATCAAGAACCTAAATAGTAAGGCTACCATTTATAATTGAAAGAAAAATAAAGAGCTTCCCACATAAGAAAAGCTAAGGGAGTTCATTACCACAAAACTAATATTATAAATATTAAAAGAACAACTTTCAGAATAAGAAAGAAAAAATAGAAACAGTTGTCAAGAATAAAATGGTAATAAATATGTACCTATCAATAATCACTTTAAATATGACTGGCTTCAATAATCCAATCAAAAGATTTAGAATACCTGAATGGATTAGAAACAAACAAATAAGACCTGTACATATGTTACATACAAGAGACCTACTTCACAATGAAAGACAAACAGACTGAAAACAAAGGTATAGAAAAAAATTTCATGTAATGGGAATGAATAAAAAATTTGGAGAGCAATATACATATCTGACAAAATAAACTTTAAAACAAAGGCTATAATAAGAGACAAAAAGGACACTACATAATGACAAAGATATAACCCTTGTAAACATTTATGCACTCAACATAGGAACACCTAAATACAGGGTCTGGTAGAAGTAATGCCTGCTTGAGTGTGGTTGGTAGGGTAATAATACAGACGTAATAATTTATAGTTTTAATTTGAACATTTCACCTGAAATTGCATATGGTGTACTTGAGTGGGATATTTTTATGTTACAGAATTACATGCTTATGATTTTGTAATAAAAGATTTTATAATAAAAGGGGTATTATTTTTGCCAGACCCCATGTATACATCAAACTGTGATGGACATAAAGGAAAAGATCAACAGCAATGCAGTTATAATAGGGGATTTTAATACTGTATTGACATCAATGGATATGTCTTCCAGACAGAGAATCAACAAGGAAACAGCAGGCTTAAGTGACATGTTAAACTAAATAGATTTAATAATATTTTAAGAGCATTTCACCTCAAAACAGCAGAATATACATTCTTTTCAAGTGCACATGGGATATTTTCTAGGATAGACCACATGTTAGAACACAAAACAAGTCTCAAACAATTTAAGGAGATTAAAATCACTCTTTGACCACAATGGCATGAAACTAGAAATCAATTATGTGAAAAAAAACTAGTAAAACACATACACATGGAGGTTAAATAACATGTTACTAAACATTTAATGAGTTAATGAGATCAAGGAGGAAATCAAAAGATACCTTGAGACAAATGAAAATGAAAACACAACACACCAAAACCTATGGAACCCAATAAAAGCAGTCCTAACAGAGAAATTCATAGAATTAAAAGCCTATCTCAAGAAACAAGAACACTTTCAAATATACAATCTAACCTTACACCTAACAGTACTAGAAAAAAGAACAATGAACAAAATCCAAAGTGAATAGAAGGAAAAAAATAATAAAGATCAGAGTCAAAATAAATAAAACAGAGTCTATAAAAACAACACAAACAATCAATGAAACCAAGATCTGGGTTCTTTGAAAAGATAAACAAGATTGATAAAACTTTAACCAGACTCATTAAGGGGGTGGGGGGAGAGGGAGAGGGAAATCAAATAAATAAAATCAAATAAAAGAGAAGTAACAACTGACACCATGGAAATACAAAGGATTATTTAAAAAATTACAAACAACTATATGCTGACAAGTTGGAAAATCTGGAAGAAATGGATGAATTCCTAGAAATATACCATACAAAAATGAATCAAGAAGAAACAGAAAATCTGAATGGACCTTACAACTAATAAAATTGAAGCAGTGATTTTTTAAAAAGACCGATAACCAAAGTCTTGGACTAGATGCTTCACAGGTGAATTTTACCACCTACTCTGAGAAGAACTAACACTTCTCCTTCTCAAACTATTCCAAAAAAATTCAAGAAGAGAAAAAACTCCCAAGCTCACTTATGAGGCCAGTATTAGCCTAATTCAAAAACCAGAGAAAGATAAAGGAAGATAATTATAAGCCAATATCCCTGATGAACATAGAGGCTAAAATCTTCAACAAAATATTAGCAAGCTGGATTGAGCAATACATTAAGAAGATCATATACCATGATCAAGTGAGATTTATTTCTGTGACTCAAGGTTGGTAAAATATCTGCAAATCAGTCAACATGATACACCCCATAAACAAAATGAAGAATAAAAATCATATGATTGTATCAATGGATACAGAAAAGTATTTGATAAAATCCAGCACCCATTTGTGATAAAAACTATCAGCAAAGTGGGAATAGAGAGAATATACTTCAACATAATAAAGGCCATTTATGACAAACCCACAACTAACATCATAATAGGGAAAAACTAAAAGCTTTTCCCTTAATATCTGGAACAAGACAGGGCTGTTCACTTTCATCACTGCTATTCAACACAGTGTGGGAAGTCCTAGCCCCAGCAATCAGACAAAAATAAATAAAAAGAATCCAAATTGGAAAGGAAGACTTAACACTGTCATTATTTGCAGATGACATGGTATTGTATGTAGAGAACCCTAAAGATTACACCAAAAAACTATTAGAACTGATCAGTGAATTCAGTAAAGTAGCAGGATGCAAAATAAATATTCAGTCATTGGCTGCATTTTATACTCCAACAATAACCTATCAGAAAGGAAAACTAAGAAAGCAATCCCATTTATAATTGCATCAAAAGTACCTAGGAATAAATTTAACCAAGGAGGTAAAAGACCTGTACTTGAAAAATTATAATAAACCGAAGAAAGAAATAAAAAATACAAATAAATAGAAGCATATACCATGCTCATGGATAGGAAGAAATAACATCATTAAAATGGCTGTACCACCCAAAGCAATCTATATATTCAAAGCAATTCCTATCAAAATGCCAAAGGCTTATTTGACAAAATTAGAACAATCTAAAACTTTCTGTAGAACCATGAGAGACCCTGAGTAGCCACAGCAATCTTGAGAAAGAAGAACAAAATTGGAGTTGTGTGAGTTCTTCATAAATTTTGATATTAACCATTTATTGGATATATCATTAACCAATATATTCTCCCATTCAAGGTTTTCTTTTCATTTTCTTGATGTTTTCCTTTGCTTTCCAAAAAATTTTTAGTTTGATGTAGTCCCATTTGTTTATTTTTTTCTTCTCTTTCCCTTGCCCAAGGAGATATATTGCTAAGAGAACTTTTGAGATTTTACTTCTGATGGTATGGCTGTGATGATAGTCCCAGGATTTCCAGAAGCTAAGGCAAGAATGGCAAGGCTGAGCTACATATCTTTGAAACAGAGGGGGAATGATATTGGTAACTTTAAAAGGCAATATAGGTAAACAAAATGAGATGGCTAACTATATTTACCTAAACTATAATATCTCCTAGGGTTAACCTTGGCAGAACAGGATTAAATTAATGAATTCCTCTGAAGCAGAAACTGTTGTCCTAGTGCTCACAGTGAGCTGTCATTAAATGTATGGTGAGTGGATTCGTAAATGTTGAATAAACAGCCCAAAGTCCAGGCTGAGGTTATTTTTTCCATTAACCTGGTTTGACTAAATCCAATGATGACCTTTATAGAGGGCTTGAGGGATGCAGGTACCCTGATGTGTTTTCTTCTCCTTGATGATTCAAAGTCCACCAAGAGAAAAAACAAAAGTTTTAAAAAACGTTTAATATTATACAAATCACAACTATGTCTTTATAGTTCCATTAATGGTGCTCCATATTTTTCTTAAGATCAGCTAAAAGGAATCATTTAATGTACAAGTGGAGACTCATACTAGTTTTGTTTAGTGGGTTCTCTTTAATTTTTTTTCTGAAATGAGATAATAGTTGGAAAAAAAATTAAATCATTAACATCTTTGTTGATGTGGATAGCAAAATGTAATCCCAAAGGAAAAGCCTTTAGAGACTGTGTTTATTGAGGCATATATTATTTTAACACTGAGCTGCACATAATTTGTCACCCACCAAAATCAAGCAGCCAAAACATAATGCTTTAGTAACAATTAGTCAATTGTGACAAAAGAAACTTAATAGGCTAAAAATGTGATTTTTTTGAGAATGGAAAACAATAATAACAATAAAAAGTCTGTGTGTAGTGAATAAATGTGAATTTCAAAAATGACACCACAAAATAGCATACTTAAATTACATACAAATAAATTTAGAATAGGTAAAACAGTAATTTCTCCCTTTTAAACAATAATACCAATTAACCTTTGTGCACCAAGATGCCAAGTAGGTACTTATATAGCAAATAGAAAATAACTGTCCACAAGTTTTATTCATGAAATTAAAAACATAATAATGATAACTGAGTACTTTTTTGTAATATAAGTTTACTAATGAAAAGAATGAATTTTGTTGTTGTGTTATTACTTGAGGCTCAATATTAATGTTTCTTATCATCCAACTGATTGCAAATATTTTTCCATAAAAATCATTCCTGCTACTGAGGCTGTTGACTAGATTTTGCTCAGTGGCTATAGATTGCTGATCATTGAGTTAGATGCTTGGAAGAAGAATAGCAAAAGCATTGTCCATACAAGAACAAGTAGTAGTTAATCAGTAACATCCTTTGGTTACACTTTCCATGTTTTGTTACTGGTTCTTGGTACTGTGATAGTGTACTCCACTGCAAACCAAATAATAGGGAATCCTTAACATAAACTTGGAATCTTTTAGCAGAAACTGACAGTATGTAAAAGTGATAATAAATACCTTGATACAAGAAAATGAAGCCAGCACAGAGCACTGTGAGCCAGTCAATACAGAAGGGAGAAGAAAAAAGCTTTCAGAATGGATAAGAGTGGAGGGAATTCTTTCTTGTCAGTGGTAAAGAGTATAGCCCATCCATTACTGAGAAGGAACTAGAATTTAAATCAGACCCTATCCAGAATGGTATATATTTGTATTGAAATCATTGTTAGTAAAATGGATATCTTTTTTATTCTAGAATCTGTGTGGCTTTAGTTCTTACCTACAAATCCCTTCACCATCTTTACAAAGACTTAAGAAACATCCTAAGTGTATGTATGGCATCTTGGCCAGCTAAATGTTGGTGTGCCCTAGGGTCAAGACTCTGAACTTCAAAGTGAAGAAAATAAGACAACCAAGCCATGACCTTACTCCTATCTTTCTTTCTGACCACATGTCCATTAATATAACAAGTATGTCTATTACATAAGAAAGTCTTTGTCTATAGCCAGGTTCTATTTGTCATATAGGGATCCATGAGACAAAATTCTTTGGCCTGGGACAGTAATTTACTCATTCAAAAGGCTTTTAATAGACTGTGTGAGCATTCTCTTTAACATTTTAAGTACCCCTGGGTAAAAGAATTCTTTTCAAGGAAAGGAATCAGTTAAGGAACTCAGAGGCTAGAGTCAGGTTTCTGAGTTTAAATCTCAATTCTCTGACCTTGGCCAAGTTACTTTTTGTTTTAGTATCAGCTCAGCTGTAAAATGGGATAACAGTTTCTGCATCACTGAATTTTTGTGAGCATTGAATTAATTCATGAATGCTATTTGGCATTCTGCCTGGTACATATTATATGTGCAATCAATATCAGCAATTTGTATAATTAGTAAATATTCAATTTTCCTATGATAATCATCATAATGGCAATATCACTTTTATATTAAATAAATGGCCATTTAATTCACAAATTCATTCACAAATAATTTCTGTGCCAAGCATTAATATAGTCACTGGATAGCATAAACAAAGTAGGTAAGATCAGTGAACTACAAGAAAAAATTTCCCATATGTAACTTTTCTTTTTTTTTCTTTTGTAATTTTTCACCCATGGTTCAGTATAGCCAAGTTTTCTCCAAAAGGATGATTTTAACTATGCATAGAGGTAGTTTCTGCCATACAATGTAGTTCTCTTTATGATGATTCAATGCTGTTCTGTTATACCCAGAGGAGAGTTGGCTTCATCTCAGCTCTAAGACTATGGTGGTAGAGTTGAGTATTGCATGAAACTGAAAGATGGAGCCAGCTCAATTAAACACAAGAATAGCATTTTTTGTCCATTTTTGAAAGTTCAGTTTCTAAAACAGTGCTTACTTAGTACATAGTAAGTTCTTAGTAAATATGAATATGAATAATGGATAAGAATTTGTAGTATTATGAGGTTTTCTTAAAGTCAGAAACTGATTTTTATTACATCACTATGAAATAATGCTTATTTGTATGTTTCTTCCCCATATAATATGTGAGAGATGTTTTCTTGCAGATGCTGAAAAAAACATGTGTCATAGCTGTTCAGAAAATAGGCCTCGCTTCATACTTCCTAGCCATGTGACTTTTCCTTGTCTTTGAACTTCAGTTCTCTCTTCTATAAAACAGGGACAACAATACTAGTATCATACTAGTGTTTCTTTTTTATCATTTTTTTAAAATAAGTTGATATATAGAGCATTTATATCAGTGCTTGTCATATACAAGGCCCTGAAATGTTATTGAAATTATGTAATATAGTAATCTTATATTATTACTAATATATCTTCTATAATCCCAAATACAATGCTAAGCATATTGTTTGTGATCTATAATTATTATTAGGTGACTAAATAATGTTTATCTATTACAAAAAATATTAACTATTCTTGATCTTGAGAACAAACATATCTATAAGGCAAGGAAGCAGTACCTTCCCCTCCAGTCATGGGCCATATCTGCTTTGGCAAGTTCAAGAGGCCTTTGATCAACTTTTGTTGTCAGGAACCCAAGGCAAATACAACTGAGAATGAGGTGGAACAGTGGATTGTTAAGATGTTAAGATGTGTATTTGCACCTTTTCCTGTTTTACCTATGCCTATGCACGAAGTATATCACAGAGTATTACAAAGTATACCCTTAATCTACCACAATTTGGCTTTCTCTCCCCACCCACCCCCAAGCCAATAAATGCACTTTAGCTGTATTTATGGATATGTTTCCTGATAGACACACTCACTGATGACTTCTCAGCTCTCCTCCTGATTACTTGAAGTGTTTAGGGTATGCTGCCTTTGGGAAGCTTACTATGTCCTTAAAATATGAAATACCCCATATCCCAAGCCCCTATCCCAATTTTCTCCTCTGGCTGATCTTCTGTCCTTCTCACATCCCTGTAGTTTTCTTCCTTTGCTTCACTGTTATATGTTTGTGTTTTCTGGGGTTGTATATTTAGACTTATTATCTTCTTATAATTTCATTTTCACCCATGTTTTATAGTATTATACATTAACTAGTATATTAGACTGAATAATGACCTCTGAAGGTATCAGGTCCTAATCCTTGGAACTTGTGGATGTTACCTTACTTGAAAAAGAATCTTGTAGATATGATTGAGATAATGGTCTTGATATGGAAGGATTATTTTGGATTAAGCTGGATTGTCCAGATGGGCCCTAAATATCATCACTACGGGCTTTATAAGAGAGGGGGAGAGGGAGATTGTTACAGATCATCACAGAGCAGAAGATAACGTGAGGCAGAGAATGATATGGTCACAATACAGGAAATGTCAACAGCCATCAGAAGCTGGAAGAAGCAAGGAATAGACTCTGCCCCAGAGTCTCTGGAGAGAGCATGACCTGCTGACACCATGACTTTCACTCATTGGTTGGTACTGACTATGGCTTTCTGACCTCTAGAACTATGGAAGAATACATTTTTTAAAAAATGAATCTCTATTATATTTTTTCCATTCCCATTTAGTTCCTTTATACCTCCCTCTCCCCAGCAATCACCACACCGTTGTCTGTGTCCATGAATCCTTTTTCCTTTTTGCTCAACCCCTCCACTCCCTAACTGACCCCATCCCCCAGCCAACTCTGCCACCATTACCTGTCATCCTGCTTTCCTGATCTATGAGTCTTCCCTCATTGTCCTTGTTAGTTCCATTTGTTCAATAGATTCTACATATGAGTGAAATTATATGGTATTTGTCTTTCCCTGACTGACTTATTTCACTTAGCATAATGTTCTCCAGGTCCATCTATACTGTCACCAAGGGTAAAATTTTCTTTTTCTTTATGGCGAAGTAGAATTACATTTTATAAATATCTCATAGTTGTTTTATCCACTCGTCTACTGATGGACACTTAGGCTACTTCCATATCTTAGTGATTGAAAATAACACTGCAATGAACAAAGGGGTGCCTTTGCTGCCTATGTTTTCTTCTAGGTTTTTTGGGGTTTTTTTTATGCTTTTGGTTCTAACGCTTAAGTCTTTGAATTTATTACTGTGTGTGATGTAAGAAAGTGGTTTAATTTCATGTTTTTGCATGTATCTGTCCAACTTTCCCAATACCATTCATTGAAAAACTACCTTTAGCCCATTGTATGTACTTGCCTCCTCTGTCAAATTTTAATTGACTATAAGGCTATGGGTTTATCTCTGGGCTCTCTATTCTTTTCCATTGATATGTGTGTCTGTTTTTATGCCAGTACCATGCTGTTTTGATTACTACGGCCTTGTGGTATAGCTTGATATCAGGTAGCTTGAGTCTTCCAACTTCATTCTTCTTTCTCAGGATTGCTGTTGCTATGTGGGGCTTTTTGTGGTTCCATATAAATTTCTGAAATATTTGTTCTAGTTCCAGGAAATATGTCCTTAGAATCTTGATAGGAATTACATTGAATGTATAGATTGCTTTGGCTAGCATGGACATTTTAACAATGTTAATTCTTTCTATCCATGAACACGGTGTGTGCTTCCACTTACTTGTATCTTCTTCAATTTTTTTCTTCAGTGTCTTATAATTTTCTGAGTACAGGTCTTTTACATCCTTGGTTAGGTTTATTCCTAGGTATTTTATTCTTTTTGAAGCAATCATTTTTGTTGCTTTAAACCCCAAATTAAACAGCAGCCAAAAGAAACTAATACAACTAGAAAATCTAATCTATTTTTTTATAATTAAGCAATGTTTAATTAATTACTTTTAAGCAAAGATACAGAGATTTTCTCCCTAAAAACCTATGCTTATAAAATTTAAAACTTTCAGCCATCTGAGAAGGAAGATGGTGCCAAAGTAGGAGGGAGCAGATTTGGTTTTCCCTGCACACGGGAGAAAATCCCGGCCGATCTAGGGAGTGGAGGAGCAAGCAACCAACATACCTCAGCATATGTGAAAATAGGGGACCAAGGATTGTGGCGGAACTGAAAAACCAGTTGGTGAGAGGAGTGCTGCAACATGGTAGGGTCCCAAGGACCAGCTCGGGTTGGCGGGGGCTGCAGCCCCAGGCCCAGCGCTGGCTGCTGGGTTTGCCACAGAGAGAATGCCGGGACAACTGCTCCCTCCCCAGCCAAACAGGGTCTGAGTGGCACCAGGAGGAACTCAGTTGCTAGCAAACACACAAGGGCTGTGACCACCCTCAGAGTCTGTGGACACCGGTGGGGTTGGGTCATGCAACAGGCCCTGACACCCACAGTCACCCATCTGGCTGGAGAGTTGGGCTGCTGGAGAAGCCAGGCCACAGTGTGGAGCAGCAGGCTTGAATAGGAGGAATTTCTCAAGAGGAATGAATGAATGAAAAGACAGACACTGTTTGGGGAATTCTCCTGTAGCAATCGCTGGCCTCCCTGCCACCCAGCCAGGCAGCCATCCTGAGTTTGCACAGAAGGTTGTGTTTGTGTGGAGGACCCTGCGCACCCCCATAGTGCTGGGAAGGATGAGGCAGCCTGGCCAAGGGTGCGCTCGAGGGAGCACATCGCCACACCCCAGTCCACAACAGTAACCGTGCAGAAAGACCTGATTCCCATACCCAGGGCGCAGGGCCTCGGAGCCAGGATAGCTCCCCAGACAGTGCACACTGCTGACCGAGTGCAGATTCTGAAGGAAGGAAAGCCATACCAATCACCCCTCAGCCTGCTACAGCCAGCAATACCAGAACACCTGGTTTGGCCACTTTGAAACCAAAAGACTTTTTAATTTTATTCTATTTTTTTAAACAATTCTTAATTTTTTAATTTTATTATTTTTATTCTCTTTTAATTTCTTTTTCCTCTCTTTCCTGCTTTCTTGTGTTATTCCTTCCCCCTTTCTTTCCTCCAATTTTCTCTTCTTCCTTCGTCTGCTTTTTAAATTTTTTTTTAAATACCTACAAGTGAGACAAAAACCTATATCTGTGAAAAGACCAGAGTTGAACCCAAAGAAGGGGCATCATGACAGCTGTGACAGTAAGACAAATTTTACTCTGCTATTATAGAGAACCTGTAAGTTATTGCACATTTGTATTATTATTATTTTTCCATTATTCTTACATTTTTAATAGTATTTTTGTATTCCTCTTTTTTCTGCATAATCCGCTTTGCTTAGGATGGTTATATTGTATCACCTGACAGGTTTCCCCTGATATTTCTTTCATAGTGCATTGCTAATTTACTATCCTTCACCTCACCTGTGTCCCATTAACACACTACTCAAAGTTCTATACTCCCGATTCTTGTTATCTATATCTCATAGATTCTGTCATATGATTGTTGCTCTAATATTATTGCAAATAATTGCTATTCCATGCAATTGTAAATACTTCACAACACCCCTCCCAGATCTTAGCCCACTTCAAAGTTTCCTGAACTCTATTACTGTAGTGGTTAACTCTATTCTCTTGCACACTACACCTATTTACTATCCTTTACTCTCACCTTACCCCCCAGAATCTGACCCCTCACAACCTCACTGCTTTCTAGATCCAACTCACAATCCTTCCTTCCACAACAAGAGTCTTATCTTCTTTCCATCTTTTCTAAAAATCAGCTAGCTGAGTGGAAGATCATGGTTAACACTGTACATAGCAAAGGATCTCCTATATCTTCTCTTCTGGCTGCTACTGTAAATATCATAGAATACTCTCTTGCTGTCTTAAACAATTTTGCCTTCCCCCTCCAAATGATCACAAAAAAAGAGTAGGTGGAAGTGGTAAACACCAGGATACCCACTGGAAAAGGAAACCCAACAACAAAGGAACCACTAACAGATAACAACAGAAGAAGGTGAAGGAGGGAGTGGAAACCACACAAACCTCAATCCAGGACCTATCTGGAAATACAACTAAATACTAGAGATAGTACCCAGTACAAACAACTGGACAAGAGCAAGAGAGAATCCTCAAAACCTTATACACACAGAAGAACCAACTTCAACACAACCTGCCCTCACCAGCACAACAAAATACAAGAGGTGATGGACAGAGTGACCCTCATTTAACCAGTTGGTGGGGAGGAACCACCAAAGAAAGACCCAACAACAATCAAAACCCAAAGACAAACACAGAGCCAACTTAAATGGCAGCCCAAGACCAGTGAGCTTGGGAGATCAAGGAAACTGCACCACTGAAACTCACTGGTATTCTACCACAGAATTTCACATCACAAACCCAGGGAGCAAGAACAGAGTAATTCAAGAAGCTGAGGCTAACAAGAAGAGTCTCACAAACAATGGGAAGACAAAGAAACAATTCTCAAATGAAAAGAAAGGAGGAAGCCTCAGAAAGAATGCTAAATGAAATAGGGGAAACTCAACTATCAGATATTGAGTTCAAAGCAATGATTTTCAGGAAGCTCAATGAGTGCACAATGAGCTACCAGAAACTACAGGGAAGCTACAATGAGCTCACTGCAAACTATATCAACATGAAAAAGGAGATAGAAACTATCACTAAGGGCCAAGAGGAAATGAAGAATACAATTTCTGAACTGAAGAACACAGTAGAAGGAATGAAAAGCAGGATTGATGAAGCAGAAGATTGGATCAGTGAGCTAGAGGGCAAAGTAGAAGAAAACACCCAGAAGGAGCAAGAAAAGGAAATGAGGCTCAAAAAGAATGAAGAGGGATTAAGAGAAATGTAAGACAACATGAAATATAATAATATCCATATAATAGAGATATCAGAAGAAGAAGAAGAAGAGTAAGGGATAGAAGACCTATTTGAAAAAGTAATGATGGAAAACTTCCCTAATTTGATGAGAGAAAAAGTCATACAAATCCAGGAAACACAGAGACTTCCAATCAAGAGGAACCCGAAGAGAATCACTTCAAGACATATCATAATTAAAATGGCAAAATACCAAGACAAAGAGAGAATCTTAAAACCAGCAAGGGAGAAACAAGAAGTAACATAC
Organism: Phyllostomus hastatus; assembly: GCF_019186645.2. Lineage (NCBI taxonomy): Eukaryota > Metazoa > Chordata > Mammalia > Chiroptera > Phyllostomidae > Phyllostomus > Phyllostomus hastatus. Next base: position 35,946,771 of record NW_025333872.1, on the reverse strand, counting down.
AAGGGAGCCCTAATAAGGTTAGAGCTGACTTCTCAATAGAAACACTCTGAGCCAGAAGAGAATGGCAAGAAATATTCCAAGTAATGAGAACCAGAGGTCTGCAACCAAGGCCACTTTACCCAGCAAGGCTCTCAATCAAGATAGAAGGACAAATAAGAAGCTTCCCAGATAAAAGGAGTCTAAAAGAATACACCTCCACCAAACCAGCTCTGCAAGAGATGCTAAAGAGCTTGCTTTAAGGAAAAGAGAGAGAAAAAGGAACACAGGTACGAAAATGGCAATGAATAAGTACCTATCAGTACTAACCTTAAACATAAATGGATTAAATGCTCTAATCAAAAGACATAGAATAGCTGATTGGATAAGAAAGCATGACCCACACATGTTTCCTACAAGAGACCCACCTCAGGACAAAAGGTCTACACAAACTAAAAGTGAAGGGCTGGAAACAAATTTTCCAAGCAAATGGACAGGAAAAAAAAAAAGCCTGGGTAGCAATACTCATATCAGGCAAAATAGACTTCAAGAAAAGGGCTATAAAAAGAGACCCAGAAGGTCACTTCATAATACTCAAAGGAAGAATCCACCAAGAAGACTTAAACATTGTAAATATATATGCACCCAACATAAGAGCACGCGAATACATAAAGAAAATCTTAGAGGACTTCAAGAAAGATATTGATAACAACACAATTATAGTAGGGGATTTTAATACCCCACTGTCAAAAATGGACAGATCTTCCAAACAAAATATCAACAAAGACATTGTGTCATTGAACAATGCCCTAGAGGAAATGGACTTAACTGATATATATAGAGCCCTTCATCCCAAAGAAGCAAAATACACATTCTTTTCAAATGCACATGGAATATTTTAAAAGATAGACCACGTGATAGGACAGAAAGCAAGCCTCAACAAATTCAAGAAAATTCAAATTATACCAAGCATTTTCTCTGACCACAAAGGACTGTAACTAGAAACCAACCCCAAGGGAAGAAACCCAAAACACTCAAAATCATGGAGATTGAATAGCATGCTATTAAATAATGAATGGGTCAAGAATGAGATTAAGGAAGAAATCAAAAAGTTTCTGGAAACAAGGGAAAATAAACTCACAACAACCCAAAATTTATGGGACACAACCAATGCAGTCCTGAGAGGGAAGTTCATAGTGATACAGGCCTACCTAAAGAAGATAGAAACATTTCAAACAAACAACCTAACCCTACGTCTATAAGAACTCGAGGAACAACAACAAAGATGGCCCAGAACAAGCAGAAGGAAGGAAATAACCAAGATCAGAGCAGAATTAAGTGGCATAGAGTCTAAAAGCACAATTCTAAGGATCAATGAATCCAGGAGCTGGCTCTTTGAAAAGATAAACAAAACTGACAAGCCTTTAAGCAGACTCATCAAGAAAAAAAGAGAGAAGACCCAAATAAACACAATCAGAAATGAAAGAGGAGAGATTACAACTGACACTATAGAAATACAAAGGATTCTAAGAAATTACTATTAAGAACTGTATGCCAAGGAATTTGAAAACCTAGGTGATATGGACAAATTTCTAGAAAAATATAATCTTCCAAAACTTAATAAAAAAGAAGCAGAGAGTCTGAACAGTCCAATAACAGCAGATGAAATTGAATCAGTAATCATAAAACTCCCAACACACAAAAGCCAAGGTCCGGATGGTTTCACAGGAGAATTCTACAAAGCATTTAAGGAAGAGCTAACCCCTATCCTCCACAGACTATTCCAAAAAATCCAGAATGATGGAAAACTCTCAAACTCTTTTTATGAAGCCAGCATCATCCTAATCCCTAAACCAGATACAGGCACAACAAAGAAAGAAAACTTCAGGCCAATATCAGTGATGAACATAGACGCTAAAATCCTCAACAAAATATTGGAAAACTGCATCCAACAATATATTAAAAAGATCATACACCATGACCAAGTGGGATTCATCCCAGGGATGCAAGGATGGTTCAATATTCGCAAATCAGTAAATGTAATTCATCACATAAACAAAAGCAAAGACAAAAATCACATGATCATATCAATAGATGCATAAAAAGCATTTGAAAAGGTACAGCACCCATTTATGATAAAAACACTCAGCAAAGTGGGAATAGAGGGAGCATTCCTCAACATAATAAAGGCCATATATGAGAGACCTACAGCCAACATCACACTCAATGGGCAAAAACTAAAATCTTTTCCACTAAGATCAGGAACAAGACAAGGATGTCCACTTTCAACCACTTCTATTCAATATAGTATTGGAAGTTTTAGCCACAGCAATCAGACAAGAAAAAGAAATAAAAGGCATCCAAATTGGAAAGGACGAAACAAAACTGTCATTGTTTGCAGATGACATGGTAGTGTACCTAGAAAATCCTATAGACTCTGCCAAGAAACTGCTTGACCTAGTAAACGAATTTGGCCAAACAGCAGGATACAAAGTCAATATCCAGAATTCAAAGGCATTTCTGTACACCAACAATGAAACAGCAAAAGCAGAAATCAAGAAAAAAATCCCATTTGAAATAGCAAAAAGAAAAATAAAATACCTAGGAATAAATCTAACCAAGGAAGTGAAAGACCTGCATACAGAAAACTACACAACACTGAAGAAAGAAATTAAGGAAGACACAAACAAATGGAAACGTATACTGTGTTCATGGATTGGAAGAATTAACATCATCAAAATGTTCATACTACCCAAAGCAATTTACACATTCAATGCAATACCTATTAAAGTACCAGTGGCATATTTCACAGACATAGAACAAAAACTTCAAAAATTTATATGGAACCATAAATGAGCCTGAATAGCTGCTGCAATTTTGAGAAAGAAAAGCAAAGTAGAAGGGATCACAACCCCTGATACCAAACTGTATTACAAGGCCACTGTAATCAAAACAGCCTGGTAGTGGCATAAAAACAGGCACATGGACCAATGGAACAGAACAGAGAGCTCGGAAATAAGCCCAAGTATCTACAGCCAATTAATATTTGACAAAGGGGGCAGCAACATAAAATGGAGTAAAAACAGTCTCTTCAACAAATGGTGTTGGGAGAACTGGACAGCTATGTGCAAAAAAATGAAACTCGAGCACCAACTTACACCATACACAAAAATAAATTCAAGGTGGATAAAAGACTTAAATATAAGCCATGTCACCATTAAAGTCCTAGAGGAGAACATAGGCAGGAAAATTTCAGATATTTCACGCAGCAACATTTTTACTGATACGTCCCCCAGAGTAAGGGATATAAAGGAAAGAATAAACAAATGGAATCTCATCAAAATAAAAAGCTTCTGCACAGCTAAAGAAAACAGTATTAAAATGAAAAGAGAACCAGCTATATGGGAAAACATATTTGCCAATGATACCTCAGACAAGGGTTTAATCTCCAAAATATATAAAGAACTTACACAGCTCCACTCTAAGAAGACAAGCAACCCAGTTAAAAAATGGGCAAAGAACTTGAACAGACACTTCTCCAAGAAGGACATACAGAGGATCCAGGGACACATGGAAAGATGCTCAATATTGCTAGCTATCATCAGAGAGATGCAACTTAAAACCACAATGAGATACCACTCCACACCAGTCAGAATGGCCATCATAAACAAAGCAACAAACAACAAGTGTTGGAGAGGTTGTGGAGAAAAGGGGACCCTAGTGCACTGTTGGTGGGACTGCAGATTGGTACAACCACTATGGAAAGCAGTATGAAATTGCCTCAGAAAACTAAAAATGGATCTGCCTTTTGACCCAGCAATTCCACTGCTGGGATTATATCCTAAGAACCCTGAAACACCAATACAAAAGAACCTATGCACCCCAATGTTCATAGCAGCATAATTTACAATAGCCAAGTGTTGGAAGCAACCTAGATGCCCATCAGTAAATGAATGGATCAAAAAACTATGGTACATTTACACAATGGAATTCTATGCAGCAGAAAGAAAGAAGGAGCTCCTACCCTTTGCAACAGCATGAATGCAACTGGAAAGCATTATGCTAAGCAAAATAAGCCAGGCAGTGAAAGACAAATAGCATATGATCTCACCTTTAACAGGAAACTAAAGAACAAAACAAAGAAATAAGCAAAATATAACCAAAGACACTGAAATAGAAAATAATCTGACAGTGTTCAGAGGGGAGAGGAGAGGAATTTCAGGGGAAAAGGGAAGGGTTTACAGGAACAAGTATAAAGAACACATGGATAAAAACTAGGGATGGGTAGAAATGGGAGGGAGGAGGGATGGGCTGGGTAGGTGGGTTGGAATGGGAGTAAAAGATAAAAAATTCTACTGCAACAGCAATTAAAATAAAAAAAAAAGAACAACAACAACAAAAAACCTTTCAGCCATTTAAGTATTTCAAATGAAAACCATTACAAACTTCTCAAATGTTTGGTATATCCATTATATGTCAATGTAGAATCCTTCAGAGATATTTCAGTCTCTGTCTTCACGGGATGGCTTTTTCTTATTGATTACCTTATCTTCTTTTTCACATGCTATGGTTGATTACTGTGCTGAGCATCACATCCTCCATTTGAGTCTTTGAACTTGTTTGTTCCTTTTCTAGCTTTTTATTTGGCTCTTTCTTCCTTTAATTTTTTATTTTATTCGCTTCCTCATGACATCTTTGTGCAGCAAAAGGTTTATTCAGCTCTTGAGTGATTACAGAATCCCTTACACCAATCAAAAACATGTTTTAAACTTGTTATACAACACTGCAGACTTTTTCATGATAATCTAGTCATTTCGAATTGCCGTATTTTCTTCCTCAGTATATTCGTTCACATCTGTTCACATCAAGATTATCAATTTTGAGTGGATTTTTAATTTCAGCATGTATTCTTTGAAGTCAAGAATCCATTGATGTTTCTCTCTTCTTCATTTTCTTAACTGCTGGCTTCTTTCCTTCATTTTTATTCTGCTGCCCAGTTTCCATTTGTTCCTTTTGCTTGTGTTTTTTTCTGCTATTTTTTTCTCATGTTGGCCTTTTAGCATATTCCTTCTATGATCAGTCTGAAATTTTCTTCCACCTTTTCTCTTCTTTTTGCCTTCTTGATCATCTCTTTCTTCAGAGTCAGAGGTTGATATAACTCCTGTGTTAGCCAAATTTTTCCCTTTTGATTCAACTTCTTCTCTTTTATGTCTGGCTCTTTTGTTGGCTTATTTTCTTTGTTTAGGCCCTCTTCATCCTTTTTAAAGCTGCTTTATAGCTTGTTTCTCCTCTTGCCCCCTTTTCTTACTTTTGTCTTCTTCACTTACCATGTCACTCTATGAAGGACAGGTCTGTTTTATCTTTTTGGATATGCCTCTTGGTTTTGGAATCTTGACTTCTGTATCTGCAGCTCATCCTCTTTTCTAACTCACTTTTAGATTAACATACTGTTGCAATTGTCACTACTCCTGCTACCTTGGTTTCTATTTGCTTTGCTGCCTTTCTCTAAAATCTATCTTAAATTAATATCTCTTTTTTGAGTGCCAGATCCACTAAACCAAATACCTGCTGGACATGTCCACTAGATTTCCCATTTAACATTAGAGCTAGCTGTTACTGAACACCTGCAAAGAGTACTTGCCAGGCACTGTTCTAAAGCCTTTTAGAAATATTATCTAATTTAATCCTTATTTTTTTTAAAAATTTCATTTGTTTATTTATTTAGAGAGAGGGGAAGGGAGGGAGAAAGAGAGGAAGGGAAACATCTATGCAAGAGACATTGATTGGTTGCCTTTCACCCTGACCACAGACCAAACCCACAACTCATGCACAAGCCCTGACTGGGATTGAATCAGCAACTTTTCGCTTCACAGAACAGTGCCCAACCAACTGAGCCACACCAGTCAGGGCTAATTTAATCTTTACTTTAATACTCATTATAACCCTATGAGGTATTTTATTATTCTCACTTTAGAATGAGAAACTGAGACACAGAGAATTTAAGTAGCTTGCCCAAAGTTGTAAAGATGTTAAATGCTAGACCTAGAATTTGGGACCTAGGATAGTCAGACTTCAGAGCCAATCACTAATGGTGGTGCCCTGCTGCTTTAATTGTCTGACATCTCAGGCTACTCAGAGCTTGTGCCATGCCCAAGCAGAAGTGTCCAGGACCTCTGAGGATAGATCACTTTAGTTGAATTCATAAAATCTTTACAGAGCCACTATTACCTGCTGGGTGCACAGTGTCAGTTCTTTGCAGCCATTATCAGGGGCAACTTGCTGATCTTATTCAAATATCAAACTCTCTCAGTCTAAAACACTTCCCAAATTCATGCAGTTTCAGAGTTAGAGCCTACATCAGTAGGAAGATCTAGGCCAGATATGAATTACTGTTGCCTCCTAAAAGCCTCATGTTTATTGACAAATTCTATTCATAGAGCACTGTGGTTGTAATGTTGCCATGATCACTTTCACTACATTGCTACTGGGCCCCTAAGAGAAGGTGAAAAAGCTGGAATTGAAAGCATCTCTTTTAGTATTTATAGAGTCTGACCTTTGATGCTCTGTATCCTATGTCTGGAATCCCGGGATCCTTGGTGATCCAATATTCCCCTCCTGGTTCTTCCATTATAGTTATAAATTGAAATGTGAATAGTAAGAATAATAGCTACAATATCTTAGTCATCTATGAGGAGCCAACTAGTAGACTTATACTGTCCATTTAATTCTTTCCACAATTCTATAAGAAAGTACTATCATTGCTATTTTATAGATGAGATACTGAGGCTTAAACAGGCAAACTCTAACTTGTCCAAGCTCTAACTTTTTTTTCAGGTCACCTTGGGCAGGACTGAAGAAAGAGGCAGGAGATGATCAGGTTCTTCATAGTTCAGGAGGAGGTCAATTCAAATTCCTTCTCCATTCCCCAAGCAGCCAGGTTTTGCAATTTCTGTCTCTGATATCACCTCATGCTTGGGCACAGTAGATTTTAGTAATAATACTGATATTATTTTATTACACATATATAAGTATTTATAGGTTGCCAAGTTCTTCTGCATAAAAGAGCTCCCTCCATAAGTACAGAAGGGTAGATCCTCTTCTTCATTCTCAGATTTCTGTATTGGACTAACCTCTCTGTTGAGAGGTGTATTTTCTGTTAAGCTAAAGAAGTTTATATCTTTGGGGAATTTCATTTGCTCAGGCATAGGGTTTTTTAAGAGTTGAAAAAGTAAAACATTTTAGCCACAGTCAGCTAAGACTGCTACCTCTTCCCATTTCAAATTCCTCTCCATATCTCTTTCTGTTGCGTGGTGTCAGATTGGCTATGGACATTTTAGGTATTTGGCTAATGGGAAATGGAGTTGGTGATCCTTTTAGTTTGGGTTTAGTGAAATGTATTTATGTAGTCTGCATTTACTTCTGGATAAAACTAAATTGTTGCTAACTGTCCTCATGAAGGAATACTTTCAGAAATATTCCTGATTCCCACTTGCTTGGGATCATGGAATGAAGACACAGGGTTAAAGGTTGGAATGCAATAGGAACCTATTCTACAATGCCAGAAGTAAATGGATAACAGAGGAGAAAGAAATAAGAGATTTGAAATGTTCAGAGCCTGAAGTTCATTTGTGGAAAATTCTTCAAACCATCATACATATAAAATTGTAAGAAAGATTTAGATTCTCATTGATGCCAACTTAACTCAGAAATTCTCTTCTATCAGGAAATACATGAGGAAACAATCAGAATATGGAAATGGAAAAAAGTTAGGAGGAATAAAAACACTATAGGGTGTGTCAGGAAGGCAAATGAAAGCATGAATTTTGTGGTGATATTTGTCTCTTTTTTTAAATGTATATTTCATGGTAATTTCTTATCTTATTCTAATTAAATATTCACTTATATCTATTATTTTGCATTCTTTCAATTAAAGATGGCCTCTATAATTTTATAATTGCAAGCTTCAGATTTTACAAGTCCTACATCTGCCTCAGCTACTACAGCATTTAAAAATGCACTAACTAATGAGACCTTTAAGTGAATGGTTGATGGCAAGAGAGAGGTGGGAAAAACAGATCTGTGGCCTTCCAGGGGAGTGGCTTTGGAACTGAACTGGGACATAGGCTCTCCAGTTGTGGAGAGAGCAATCAGGTACTGCATGCTACCTGACCTCCTTGCCAGACTCAGTTGACCAACTTTTTTCTCAGTAAGATCAGGCAGCTGTCACATCACTGCAGGGGGGTAAAGCCTCTGCCAACCTGCTACCACATCTCTTCTCCACCTCTTACAGAAACTAAATGTCAGACACGTTCTTTGGAGTTTAGACAATTTTCTGGTTTTCATGAATGAAATTATTAAAAGCAATATTCTTATAAGCAATTTGAAAATGAGTATTAATTATCCTTCACTACTGTGGTTTAGGAGATGTTGATGAGGATAAGGATGATGACCCAACAATTGTGACCATCTACTATGTATTAGACCATATGTTGTACATGATATTATGCATGCTCTCAGTTCATCCTCCAACACATGAGGAAACTGATGTTCAGAGGGGTCACACAGCTCTTGGCTGGACAAGATTTCAGAGAGAGTAGGGCACAAAAAGAGTTAAATGAGAAATTAAAAGGCAAGGGCTTTAAAAATTTCAGGCATTTCATAATCATGCCTTCGGCTGGCCCTGCTTAACTGTTTTCGCCAAGTCTAGTAAAATGCTGATTATTACTTCTCTTAATCACACAGAGCAATGTAGAATACACTTTACCTTATGTAGAGTGTAAAAAAATAACCTATGGGCAATTAAATTAATTCACCCAGCATAAGTAACATAATCAGGATTAAAAGCCAAATGACACCTGGATTTCAAGAAAAACCAATTACCAAGGGGGAAAGGGTTTTCAAGACAACTAGAACAAGACAGTTAAACATTAACTTTCAATGGTCTGAAGTGTTTAAGTTTTGCAATGGTGTGGTTTGGAAGCTCTCCAGCAGAAAAAAAAATAGCTATCTCCTTTTAAGAGGAGAGCTCTCTGCAATATTTTCTTTGCTGAAATAATGTGACCCTTAATGAGGTTTTACATGACCCAAACTTTAAATGGACCCATTATTTTAGTTGACCTCATTCTTGCTAGGTTTTTACAGGTCGGCAATGAACTATCAACAGCTTCCTGATAAATAATCCTACTTACCCAAAGAAATGTTAGTCTGTTAGTCTTATCTATGCTAAGAGGAAGCCTTTATTGTACCAGGCTTCCTCAGTAAATAATAAAAGCTGAACTAAAATTCCTCAGAAAACTCCAACATTGTGAGGTTTGAAGATGAAGAAACAGATTAAAAATTATGATTCTACCCTGTCTTCAGCTATGTGTTTGCTGAACATCCAGAACAGAAATTGCTTTTACAGTAGAGTTAGCAGCACAACTAGTCAGGTCAGGAGCTGCTCACTGGGTGGTTCTCTCAAAATGAATGGACATTAAGCACATGCAGTTAATTACTTTGGTGGTCTGGTCTGAGAAGCAATGGGTAAGGCATCTCATGTGGCAACCAAAGCAGCTCCCACTGGAAGTTAATTATCTACAATTAGAGACTCATTTCTTTGACTCTGAAAATCTTTAAGGGTTTATTCTTAAAATACAATTGCAGTCTTTGTCACCTACCACAAAGCAAGGCAGGTATCTAATAGTAGGTGAGAGGCATGATTTTACAACTGATGCAACGGATCCCAGGAAGAAGAAAGGTGATGAATAGTAAATTTTTTTTCAAATGAGAGAGGAAGTAGGGAATTCATGTTGGTCTCATCTAGCAATTTCTAAATGGGTTGTTTGAACATATGGGTCTTAACATGTTCATAGATTGTGGGTATGTGCATATGTGTGTAAAGTGGAAAGGCTTAATATTAGAGTCTGTCTCTCATCAGCACAGCATAAAGTTCCTCAGGTAAGTGTGTGATTTAAAGGATTTCTGCATTTGCTAATTGCCCAGCAAATGTACCCTTTCTTTCCAAGGCAAGTTTTGAATTTCAGTGATGATTTATTATAAATTTCTCATCGGTGAGAGACTTATCCCAAACATCAGTTTAAATTCAAGCTGCTCAAGTAGATATGGATAGAGAGATTCATTAAGATGACCTTCTCTAAGGGAGGTCGTTATATCCTATATTAAACAAAATGAAACATAAACATGACATTTGATCTAAGGTATTATACATTTTTTATTACTCATTATGGTGATGGAAATTTTTCAATAGTTTATGGTGGTGACTTTATACATTAAATAGAGCAAGGATCAGATTGCATTGTGAAGAAGTTCAGTAAAGCTAGTCTTGTTACCTCAGAAGGTCAGGGGATATTCCTTCTCAGAAGAAATGAAGACTTAATAGACATTGAGTTTAATATTTCCTCCCCTGAATGCAATTTTTTTGCCAATATTCTAAATTTATTTATAAACTCTCCTAGAGAATAACAATGACCCAGAGAAGGAATGTCTAGCCAAAAGGTATGAGAAAAGACCTACTGGTGACCATCAAGTTATGTTCCAATTCTTTTTAAATGTACCCTTCAAAAACAACAACAAGAACTGGTTACCTGTAATTTTCTCCTATTAATGGTATAATTTTCTTATAGTTTTACTCTGCATAATTATAAATAATTTTTTAAATAATAAGCAGGATATAAATGTAAGAATGTAATACTTGAAATAAAATATATCACAGAACTCTGTACCCTCTCCCTTTATATCCTTTGCAAGGTGACCTCTTCCAATTCCACGTATGTGAAGATATCTTTATTTTGACTAAATCCCTCTTCATCTTAGTATAGGCCAGTGGTTTCTATGACCACTATGCTGAGTAGTAAATCCTCTTCACTCTAAAATCCAGTAATTGCGCATATGCATACATATGTATAAAAAACTGAAAACAAATGTCATGAAACTACACCATAGCCTCTGATATTTCCTATTGTACATCATTCTATTTCAAAGATATTGCTGGTCAAAACCACCAAAAAAACTGTGTGACCCTAATGGGTTTTGACCCACAGTTTGAAAAACGGTACTGTAAACCAGCATCATTATTTGCCCAGATATCTGTAGCAGCTTATTAACTGGCTTCCTCTTTCTATTCCCTCCTCCACCTCCTTGATTCCCTATTTCATAGAGCAGTAAGAAGGACCTCAAAGACAAAGCTGATAATGTCATTCATCTGCTCAAAAACTTCAGTGGCTTCTTGCACTAACAATAAAATCCTCACAAGGTGTACTTGATCTATCCCTTGACTTTCTCTCCAGCCTAATCTTAAGCCCTCTCTCTCTTCCTCAATATGCTCTAGTTCCATAGAGTTTGTTTCAGTTCCTCCAGGATACCAGATTCTTGTCTCTCTGGGTACGAGCTGTTCCCTCTGCCAGGAGCATTCTTTCCCCAACTTCTAATGGCTTGCTGTTGCTTATCCTTTGGTTCTTGGCAAAATTATTTCTCTAGAAAGAGGCTTTTCTTGACCACCCTAGTTGAAGTAAGGTCATATCTACTTATTATCTATTTCAGCTTGTTGTGTCAACATTTACATTTAGAAAAATGATTTAAAAAAAGATAATGGTAGCTAGAAAACTTTGATCAAGTAACAGGCAGGATGGGCTGGTGGGAGGAAGACCCAGAGCAGGAAATTACAATTCGGACAATGAGAACAATAACAATAAAACAGATTTCAACAGGCAAGAAACAGCAGGTCATTGCCTGCAGGGGATGGCCAAGTCAAAAATTTGACTGTTTCATGAGTTTGGATAATGTCACCTAACACAGATGCTGGACCAATTTATGTTATAATGATATGATAGTTGATATTTTCTGTTTAATTATAATCAAAGTAAATTTTCTAGTGCAATTAAATACAGTAAAATACATTGTAGGCATTTATTAGCCAAATTGATTTAAAAAAACAAAGTGGCATCAGCCGCAAATGAAAGCAAAGTAGACTGAGGCCAAAAATGAAGGGAGCTGTATGGATAGATAAGATGTCACAGAAAGAGACTTGAAATTGGGTTCTCTGGTATTTGAGAAGACTGCAATGCACTTTAGGGAGATACACATTTGTCCACACACTTTGGGAGAATAATTTATATTTCAATTTTACAAGACTGATAATTATGGTCAGTGCTTCTACCTAGGTGCACAAAACCCTTTTAATCTTAAGTTGAAGAATGTAGTGCTACCTCTGTTGGTTTGTGAATGTTGAATTAAATCCCCTGTAGTTCATTTCTGCTATACCATATAGCTGATATAAAATATTACCATCTGAGAGGATAAACTAAAGAAAGAATCATAATCTTATACAGTGGATAGATGACCACCATACATCTTAGATTTTTGAAGAACTAAACAGTTTTAAAATATACTGTCCCTTTGTCTTCCTAATCATATTAGTACTTTTAAACCACATACTTTGATTTTTGATTTGGGATACACAGTCATGATACTTAAATGTTTTAAGATATAAGAACAAAAGTTTTAGTCAAAATGTTTATCAATATAGAATTTGGGTAGTAACATAATATGTTCATAAAAGTAACATGGAACAGACCAAAAGCAAGCAGAAAAAAGGGGGAGGGGATAATGGTGAAAAGAAGGGGAAGGGACTAGTCAAGAACATATGAATGACCCATGGACATAAACAATAATGTGCGGATTGACTATGGGAGAGGGAGGGGGCTGGGCAGAGGAGGACAAAGGGGTAAAAATTGGGACAACTGTAATATAACAACAATAAATTTTTTTAAAGTAAATGGCATATTTTTAAAATTTTATAGCCATGCATGAAAGCATAATTTGAAATCTAAAATTAATTATTCTTCATATATCAGTTGATTTGGAAAAAGCAGAACAGTGGTGGGAGTTTCTGAAGTATTCCCAGAAGTGTTGAAAACTAAACAAGACAAGGAAAAGTTAAATCTAAAACAAAAATCCCATGAATCATATATAAGTGGGACTTCAGAAAAATGAGTCAGCAAATGGTCATAAAATTGGAAACTTTGCTTTGTAATAGCATTGAAGATATTTATTAAAACTTTAAAGTTGACTATATTCCACCTGAAAACATTATTCTACTAACTAGAGAATTTTTACTACAGATAACATAGAACATAGTTAGGCTTTTTAATCTAGATTATTTGCCAGGTGATTTTTAGGTAACCATAGTGATCAGACCTAAAGTATTTACAAAAGGCAGCTTAATAATAGCTGACAGCACTGATTTAATAGCTATTTATCTGTATTAATACATAGGAAATAGGAAAGGATGTGTGAAAGAACAAATATCTAGGAAGAAAATTAGGGGAGATATAAGCATGTCTCATTTCCCATAGAGGCCGCATCCAATGCCCCCCAACCCTCCTGCAAATCACAGATACGAATGTAGTACATTACATTAGGATTTGAGTGGAGCTGAAGGCTTAGGCTATTCATATTTTAGTGCAATGTAAAGCACAGTTTGTAAAGCTTCTGATTAATTTGATAACTACAGGAATTCAAAATCAATAATGCAAGTTTCAAGTAAATGTTTTGATAACATTGGTCTTCAATTAAACTTAGAAGACAACTGAAATTTCCACTTTGCTTTATTAAAAACAAGAACTTTAACTAGACATCTGGCTGTTTAAATCATGTAGATAAATCATCTAAGTTGTTAGCTCATTTTCTTTTTTTTAATTCAAATGTTTGCTATCTTTAGATATAAAATGGATTGAGTTAGTCATGATAACTCATTCTTTGTGATTTACAAAGTGTGACTCAAAATACTGCCCTATCCAATACACAAAGGGTAATTACTTTCATGTCAGAAATATTTTCAAGTCATCTCTTCACTTGGTCTAAACTTAGATGAAATAGAATACATTGTAATATACTACATAAATATAATATTCTGTTACAATAAAATTTAAAGTAAAATATAATGACTGTTTTTGATGTTATCTTCTTAGGATTATTATTTTTTGAATAATGAATCAGAAATATAGATGCACTACTCTCAGCATGAAACAGACTCACCTTGCAGATATCAATCAACATTGCTCAGGAGTGTACAAGTTGCCTGTATCACATCTGATTATACTAACTTCCTCAACAAGCCCTGCAACCAACAGAAGCATGTCAGTTACATTCCAAGACATATCAGGAGTAGAATGGAAGACACTAGACAAGTTATAAGTGCTTACAAAAATATTTATTTTTAGGTGACTTCCAGCATAGGTGGATGCACCGTACCTCCACGCACAACCAAGATTAGAACAACAACAATTTAGAGGTAGAATAACACCCAAAACTGATAGAAAATTTATCTGAATGGAAGTCAGACAGCCAAGAAGTTGAAATAGACCCGTTCATCCAGACCAGTAGGAAGGGCAGAGACAGGCAGCTGGGAGCAGGTTGCAGCACGGAGAACAGGGAGAATTGGGTGCATAAGGCCACTGGGAGTGAGCAAGGCACCTGGGGCACGCAAGATCACAGCAGGTGGACCCTGAGTACGCAGGCAGCAGCTGGCAGACCCAGTGAGGCGGCAATTGTGGAGCAGGGCAGAGTGCGTGGCCAAGGATCCCAGAGAAGGGACTGAGGTCCCATGGGGAGTGGAGCTACCACCATTGTTCCCTCTCGACCCCACCCTCACATACAACGTCACAATCTAGCGACTGGGGTGCCCAGCTCTGGTGAACACCTAAGGCTCTGTCCCTCATCGTAACAGGAGTGACCAGACCCCCCCCCCAAAAAAAATGGCTCAAACAGAAGAACAAATCAGTGCCCCAGAGCTCATCCTTTTCAGTGACTAAGAGATAGCTAATCTATCAGATGCACAGTTCAAAACACTGGTAATCAGGAAGCTCACAGAATTGGTTGATTTTGGTCACAAATTAGATGAAAAAATGCAGGTTACCATAAAAGAAATGAAGGAAAATGCACAGAACTAACAGTGATGGGAAGGAAACTGGGACTCAAAACAATAGAGTGGATCAGAAGGAGGAAAAAAACAACCAAACAGGAAAGAATGGAGAAATAAGAATTCAAAAAAACGAGGAGAAGCTTAGGAACCTCCAGGACATCTTTAAACATTCCAACATCCAAATTATAGGGGTACCAGAAGGGGAAGAGGAAAAGCAACAGATTGAACACTTATTTGAACAAATAATAAAGGAGAACTTCCCCATTCTGGCAAAGGAAATAGACTTCCAGGAAATCCAGGAAGCTCAGAGAGTCCCAAAGAAGTTGGACCCAAGAAGAAACACACCAAGGCACATCATAACTATATTAGCCAGGGTAAAAATGAAGGAGAGAATCCTAGAAGCAGCAAGAGATAAGGGGACAGTAATCTACAAAGCAGTTCCCATCAGACTGTCAACTGATTTCTCAAAAGAGACCTTGCAGGCAAGAAGGGATGGAAAGAAGTATTCCAAGTCATGAAAGGCAAGGACCTACATCCAAGATTACTCTATCCAGCAAAGCTTTCATTTAGAATGGAAGGGTAAATAAAGTGCTTCTCAGATAAGGTCAAGTTAAAGGAGTTCATCATTACCAAGCTCTTATTTTATGAAATGTTAAAGGGACTTATCTAAGAAAAGAAGATTAAAAAAAAACATGTATAGTAAAAAGACAGCAAACTCACAATTATGAACAACCAAAGCAAAACCAAAAGAAACTAAGCAAACAACTAGAATAGGAACAGAACCACAGAAATGGAGATCACATGGAGGGTTAGCAACAGGGGAGTGGGAGGAGGAGAGAAGGGGAAAAGGTACAGAGAATAAGTAGCATAGATTGTAAGTAGGAAATAGACAGGGGGAGGGTAAGAATAGTATGAGAAATGTAGAAGCTGAAGAACTTATAAGCATAACACATGGACGTAAACTAAAGTGGGGGAAGTGGGTAGGAGAGGGCGTACAGAGTGGAGGGTTGTGAAGTAGGGAAATGGGACAACTGTAATAGCATAATCAATAAAATATATTAAAAATATTTATTTTTTAACACACAGCAAAACATATATTCCTGGTCAGTGGGAGGATGTTGAACTACCGCTCACACAGAGCTCACATTAAGTAGATGGAGTGGGATGTGATTGCCAAATTAACGTCAGTGAAAAAAGTAAATATCTTCAGAATTTTAATGAAGACTAGGGAAAGATTTGAGACAAAAAATCATAGGCACCATTTTTTCTCTTTTAATATTCTAACCTGGCTTTCTGCTAAGAAAAATTGAGAATGTCACTTCTTTTATGCTAAACAATTACTCACTTCATTGACTAATTATAAATTTCAAAACCTGAAGGACAGTTCTTCTGTTGTTCTTTAGAGATAACTCATTTATCTAGACTGTGGATACTTAATCATGTGCTAGTCCAAACTCCCTTTTAATTCCCAGTACCTCTGTTGGAATTGTGGCTTATTAGAAACCAATCTTTCAGAGTCAATTAACTAGCATCTTGAAGGCTTTCTTTTTACTAGAAAGTTAGATGGAATCTCTTTTATCCCATATTGCTGGAATAAACTCAGGCATCTTAATGCTCCCCACCCTAGCCCCACGGAGTCCCCAACTAGTTTCCCAAGTCACATTTTACTGAAAGAGCCCAGGATTGCCAAGGTTAGGTTAGATTTTTCTTCCTGGAGTTATTTGTAGGGTTAAAAAAAAACAACCCTGTCTCTTAAAAGAATTTGTCATCTTAGTAGCTTTAAGAAAATATTTTTGTTTAAATATTATTTCTTGTGTTCAGTTTCTCAGACTTTCTACAATAATGTGTTCTTTGGTTGTTTACTATATTCCATAGTAACTTTTCTCAAATATCATCCAGATAATATTAATTGTACTACTTATTTATTTGGTAACACATAATTTTGAGGTAAGGGAAGGAAATTAATAGAAAAAGTCTTTCAACAAAAAGTAATTGTAGAAATGTTATTACTGAATTAATGAATGGTTAATACATATTAGTAAATATACCAATTCCATAACTGCTACAAATTCTATGGTAGTTAAAAAATTTCTGAATATGACATATCAAATGGTGCTAGCAAAATGAATAGATATGATTTTTAAAATATCTCAGAATATACCCATATATTAGGTATATGGGTATACCTAATTAGGTATATGAGTTGGATATACCTAATTAGGTATATGAGTTGGATATACCTAATTAGGTATATCCATAGGTATATCTGGTATAGGATAATGGTTATACCTATACCATAGGTATATCCATTAGGTATTTCCGACTAGGTATACCTTACTAGGTATATGAGCTGAATATATCCATAGAAGATGATCTTTATTTTTTTTCCAAAAGGGACATGAATATTTTAGGCCAAATTCCTTTTAGAAAAAAGGAATAATTTATTATATTCTCTCCTGTGCACTTCTCAAAGTTTTACAAGCACCATCAGTAAACATCAACATTTTCTTCAGAGATGTTAAACATTCTTCCAGTAAAAACTTGCAGGAGAAAGAACTTATACTACAAATATTACTTTGGGGTAAGGAATTTACTTTTTCATATTTGGTAGTATTTTAAAATATATATATATTTCTAGTTTACATTTTGCCTAATGAATATAACTTTTGAATGTCTCTTTTGTTTAGAGTAAGAAAAACAGTCTGGTCCATGAGACATGCAACACTGATTGAAACTGCAAGCATCTCACCAACATGTCAAAACAGGAAGAACTTCTGGCATAACCAGCACTGATAGTAGTACAAGAAAATACTGGTTAGTCTTAGCGATAAAGAACTCCATTGAAGAACAATCAATATCAAGTTTGATTTTAGAGTGATGATATAGGTCTGTGTATTATATTTGAACTTGCATATTGAATTTCTTAAGATCACTACTCTGAGACAATGGATAGAATTATTTTTATGTGGTCACACACTTCACATAAATATTCTTAAAAATAATACCTTAAGAAATTACACTTACAAGGTGCTTAATGGTAGAGTAACAATGCCCTATAAGATGTTCACAGGTGAGAATTTAGTGTACACAAAAAAACCTGTGTATAGGTAGAATATCCCTTCAAACTATTTGTTACTGATCATTTTAATTGACTCATACAAATATAAGATTAAACAGTGGGATCAAGAGAAAGAGGTGCTAGCACATGATTGAGAGCAACTGAATTTAACTAATTTTTCCATAACTACATTAATTTGGAGAAAATCATCCAGCCTTTCTTCATCTTTAAAATTTGGACTGCACATTGGTCAGAATAATTTTAAAGACAAATACAGTATGATCTCACCTATAAGGGGAACCTAGTTAACAAAACAAACAGATGAGCAAAATAGAACCAAAGATTTGGAAATAGAGAACAAGACTTGGGAATAGAGAAACAGTGATCAGAGGCGGGGAGAAGCGGGTAACGGGGGAAAGAAGGGGAAAGAGCAAGAAAAGGAACATGAATAGAGGACTCACGGCATGGACAATGGTGGTGGGGCAGGGATTGACTGTGGGAGTGGGGGGGCAGGGGAGAGCAAAGGGGAAAAAGATGGGGCAACTATAACTGAACAACAATAAAAAATATTGCAAAAATAAATAAAAGTAAAATGAGATAGTAGAGAAAAAAATTGAACAGTATAAATCTATAAAAGTTCATCTCTTGGCTGGTAATAACCATACCAAAAAAAAAAAAAAGCTGAACTGCTATTTCCAAACTAACCTAGAAGTTGTATGACTTAGGATGTTTCTGGCCTTCTATAAATCCTGAATAAATATTTGTTATTTCCTTGAAGAAACATGGGGGAAAGCATTTCATAGGCACCATTTCCTTGTGAAAACAGGTACAATATCCCTCCTTATCCATAGGGGATATGTCCCAAGGCTCCCAGTGGATGCTTAAAACCATACATACTGAGATAGCACTAAACCCTACATATACTGTTGTGTTTTTTTTTTCTATGTATACATGCATCCACTTTATGGCTTTTCTTTGGCATATCTGAATTCCCAGAGTCAGTATTCTTGTGCTTTGGGGCCATTACTAAGTTAAATAAGAGTTATTTGAATACAGGCATTGTGAGGCTATCAAGAGGCCACTAGGTGACTAACAGACAGGAGCATCTACAGTGTGGAGATGCTGGACAAAGAGGTGATTTACATCCCACAGAGTGAGACCTCAGGAGATTTTATTACACTACTTGGAATGGTGAGCAATTTAAAACGTATGAATTGTTTATTTCTGGAATTTCCATTTAATATTTTTGGACAGCAGGTAACTGAAATTACAGAAAGAAAAACCAAGGGTAGAGAGGGGCTACTATAATTTAGTTTCAAAAGTGAGTTTCAATTTTTCCATGAAGCACTTTGATTAGTTACTTCTTAACACTAACTGGACAACAGAGAGAGCTTCAGTTTGCTCTGCAGTGTAGACAGCTGCATACGCATGTTTCTACCAAAAGCATGCCTGTCTGTCCCTCAATGGCCTCAGCTATCACTAGGACTTGCCCTGTAAAAGCAGTTATATGGCAAGGGGTGGTGGGTGGCTCAAATTCCTCACATTGCCACTGCTCTGACTAGGCTTCAAGGTGCTTCTGAAGGCTCATATCACATTTTGTGAAAAGGAGCACAGAACAGAAGCAGTGGAAGTTGGAAAATCAATGGAGAGAGTGGAGAGGGCTGGTGTGAAAATATCAAGGGGGAGACAAGAATATGGGAAGAGATCGGCTAAAGTGCTGTGGGAGAGAGAAGTTGTAGGCCTAACAGCAGTTTTCTGGGCTCTTCTCACTGTCCTTCTGGGTATGAGCTTGTGGAAATCATTTCATATTTGTTTACTTACTATCTTCTAACACCATTTGTGAGAAGACAGAAAACAAAACAAAGTGGAAAAGGTAGTACCACTGCTAAGTAAACCTGGAGCAGTCTCCAAACTTCAAATGGTGCTTCAGTGTTAGTGATGTTTCTTGCCAGCTCTCTGTAAGGCTGCTTAGCTTGCTAGCTCTCTACTTTCATGAAGGCGGGTCATTCATGGCTGGGGAAGAAACTCCCATGAGCCCAGTTATGTCTGTGCATTCTGGTTCTCAACAGTTGTTTTGTTACAGAACAAACAAGGGGGGCCTGGGACGATAAACTATTATTGGAAAAAAAAAGCCCCCAGGTCTGTCACGTCCGCCGCCAGAGGAAAGACTTCTCTCAATGCCAGAGATTTGTGAAAAGGAAAGGAAATGTTTATTTAATGCAATACAAACTTAAAGTAGTGACCTAATGTCTTTATCAAAAATCCTAAAGTCCCTTTTAAAACACCCACAAACAGACACAGTCCTTCCTTCCTTCCCCCTTTGCCCAGTCCAGAGTAAGGTATCTCAGGAAAGGAAATAGAAGTCCATGGCTCAGGCAGTCCTCTGGTTCTTCCCAGTTAGTACTCCATCTTGACTGGGAGACCTCCCTGGGTTCCCGGCACCCTGAGCTGAGTCGCCGGGATCTCTGCTAAAAGAGACCCCAAGAGACCCCAGGTGGTGGTTCCCTCTTCTAAAGCTGTGGGGGTCCCCACTCTGGCAAAGGCACGTGGTCCTCTCTCCCAAGGCTACAGGAGTCTCCACTCTGCCAAAGCCTCGTGGTTCTCTCTCTCAGGGCTGCGGGAGTCTTCACCCTGTCAAGGCCGTGTGGTTCTCCCCTCAATGGCTGCTGTGTCTGGGTTTAAATCCCCGCACCAATCTTCCTCTGCAGTCCCATTTCCGACTCCTCCTACACTCAGGCACACTTGCCCTCAATCTGCTGTCTTCTCCAGCTTTTCTGGTCGCCATCGTGGGTCTGGGCAGGTGTGACCCCATGTCCTGGAGCCAGTCTTCTCTGAGCTCCCACACAGGCGCTGTGACTTGGGGGACCTACCCCCCAGTCCCATCTTGGGGGGGGTCCCTTTCCATCCCCCTGGCCTTGAGCAGGGCCATAGCTATTTAGCATATTTAAGTGACCAGCCAAAGGCTATAGGTATGCTAAATGACCATGCCATGGATTAGCTGCAAAGCTGCCCTGCATGTTTTCATGTTCTTGCTCTGTGTGCCCCTTCCCCCAACTCACACCTGTGGGGGAAGGGGTGAAGACACCTTAAAATCTCCTGGACACCTTGAGTTCTGGACCCCATTTCAAATGCCTATTTGGGATCCCCACTCTTGGCTGTACCCTGTAACAGTTTCAGGATAAAACATTTTGGTTCTCAATGTTATGTCCAAGCTAAACATTCAGAATGTATAAAGAAAGAAGGAGCAGAATGCAGTCCAGTTCAGTTTTAAGTCAAAAAGGAAAATGAGAAGACAGGAAGAAGACAGACTTAAGAATGAAAGGAACTAGGAAAGCAGCCACTTGCATGGATGGGTCTGAACCAAGGCTCTTTTACTTCTGTAAGTTACTTAGCTATCCTCTCCCTGATTTTCCCTATCTAGAAAACAGGAATGTAATAACTTAAAGTTCTGATATTTGAAGGAAGTTTAGAAGAAATAATGTATATAAAACACTGAGCACACTGCTTGCCACATTATAACAAACTAAATAATGTTAATCATTATTAAGGCTAAAAATGAATTTCTTCTTATGGTGATAAGTCCAGATAATTGTTACTATAACTTTAAAATCAAGACCGACTAATCATAAGTGCTTTTTTCCAAAAAATGTGTGTAAAGTTTTCTTTTAAAAATGTCCAGTAGAAATTTAGAACACCATATTGCCATAGATTTTTTTCCCTTTTGAATGAGGAAAAGTAAATATTCACCAAATAGGTTCAGAAGCTAAAGCCTGAAAAGAAAATTGCAACTCTGCACCTAAATTTAATCTAAAACTAACTGTGTTGAGAGATGTCTAGGCTGTGAATATGTCTGAAAGCATAAACTTTCTCATTTGATAGGTATTTTGGTTAGCTAGGAAAAAATATATACTTTGCAATTTCAAAATTTGCAATTTTATGTAAGGATGATTTTTTTTCTCCCCAGAATGAAAATATTATCTCCATTTGAAGACAGGGAAAAGAGGGACAAAACAAACAATAGATGCTTTCATTCAACAATTTATATAAAATGGCTACTATGAATCAGGCACATATGAACCAGTCAAAGCACCACTAAGGCACTGCTAAAAGCAAGATATTCCCAGATGTCCTAATGCAAGAGGTAGTAGGGTCTGGATATGGAGATTTGGAAGGTTACAGTGAAGGGAAAACCAAGTTGGGGAGTGGGGAATGCTTTGTTAAAGGGTTAAGAAAGTGTCAGTCACAAAGCCCTGGCAACTTAGGAGAAGGGGTCTTGCCCCACCACTGCTGAAATTCATCATTTCCCCAGCAAAAGATCTGATGCATAGCAGACCCTCCATGTCTGGCCTCATACTCCACTTCTGTCTCTCAGCCATGCCTTTCATTCTTGGTAGGTGTGGGAGGCTGCTCTGTGTGGTGTGGGCCCAGGTCCCACTGGGAGATGCACAGGGCCCACATCCACAGGTAGGTTCTCCTGTGGGGAATCAGGCCTGCAATATACCTAGGCCGCTATGAGTCTTGCTTTTTGCTAAAACTTCCTCACCCTGAATTGAGGACATTTACTGCAAAGCAACTTCCTGAAAAATCATGCTAAACCTTCCAAGGATGAATGTAGCCGGTCTGACTACTTTTGCCTTTTCATTTGCAAATATCCCTCTTCTGTGATGTGACTAGCAGCATTGGCTCCTTTGTTTTCTGTAAAAGGTAACCACCTAAAGTCAGCCTGTGCATAGTTAATGAGGACCTTCTTGTAACGGGCCCAGTAAGACAATAAAAACTCATTGAAGTGAGGGCCAAGGTTGTTGCTCCCCTTGAGAGAAAAGCCATGCCGTCCCTTTTCCTCCACTGGATTTGGTAATCAGTGTGAATTTGTCCAACATTTCATCCAAAATGACACGGACCCCCGCATCACTTTAGGTATCTGTTTCCAAATCTCTGACCTAGAATACCTTTTTGAATTGAAGATTAAACATGGTTTTATGTGTAAAGAGTTAAGTAGAGTGTGGCCCAGAACTGATCAATAAGTTCCTGGAACCTCCACAAACCTTATCCAAATGCACCATCAATCTGATTTCTTACTGTGGTAGTTTATACAGCCTTCCTCAAGCATTTTCTAATTCTCTTATAGTGCCTCCTTTGTTGATAACCCCTTTTCTTCTTCCTCAGCTATGGAAGGAAATCCGAACTATTTGAATTTCTCTCTTTTGCTCTTCTCTCCCAGTTCCCCCAATTCTAGTTAGCCCACTACTGTGTCAGACCATACTTCTCTCCTAACACACATGTTCAGTTGAACCCTAATTATGTATTTGTCTGGCCTGCTCATTAAACGGTGTGAAATGTAGTCATTCTTAAATCCTCAGCATCTAGCTTGGTTCCTGGCAGTTAATAATAGGTAGTCCAACCATATACACACGTAGATGTAATTTTTCTGAATGCCTGTACAGAGTGGATGGCTGGACAGTCCGTTTCTGGGGAGGCAAATAACCTATGAGAATTGTGTGGTTGTCTTAGTCGCCCTTCTTTGACGCCCCCACAGAGCTGAAGGATAATGGCCTCCGTCTAAAGTTCAGCCAGTTTCTCCGTTTTGGGACACAGCTCTGCAGGGTACCGGCAGGGGGCGGCGTTGTCACGCAGCTGGATACTCCGCGGGTGACCGTCCCCTTGCCCCGCCGAGGCTTTGGGGGGTAGGCCCGTAGTCTCCCAGTTCAAAGGGACCGGCCTGTTCTTTCTCCCAGGCTGGGTGGCTACGGTAGCCTAGGCCAGAGGAGGGAGTTTTCAGCTTCTTCTCCCCCCAGCGCACTCTTTTTAGCCCCCACCTCAGCGTCTGGTAGCATCTAGGTGAAAGTTACTCTTAGTTGAGAAGAGACAGCGACCCGCCGGAATAGGTGGCCAGGTGAAAGTGGGGCGCTTTCTAACAAAGATGGTGTTGAGAGTGCGCGTGGGGAATTACCATTACCCTCCTTCCGCACTGCTGAAGCGGTGGAAGCTAGGGGAAGAAACTCTTTTATCCTTTAAATTTGTACTTTCACGTTTGATGGAAAACTGCATTTCACATTGCCATTCTCCTGAAAAAGGCAAAACTTAGGTCCGTGTGAGAAACGCGCTACGCCTCCTTGGGCACTCTGTGAGAGAACTCGCCGCGGTGCGCCCAAGTCCGCTCTGGGCCTCTTTGGGCGGCACAGCGGCCGTGGGCTACCCGCGCCTCGCTCGGGATCCGCCTAGTCCTGGACCCTCCGCAGCTCGCCGGGGGGAGCCCCCAGGTCGTTGCTCGACGACTCGCTTCGGGAGCCCGGAGCCTCTCGCGCGCGGGAGTCGGAAGCCCGTTCGCGGCCCCGCCCCCGCGCCTCTTTAGGCTCCGCGGGCGCCTAGAGGTTTCCCGACTTTTCGAGAAACGAAACCCAATGGGCAAGCCCTTCCTCTCAGGCTCCGAGACTGATTTGCGAGGACAAGTGGACTCTAGTTCATCCTGACACCGGGTTTATTAGTGAAGTAAACGGTCGCACCACAGGTCATGAATTCTGCTCTGGAGCCCCATCAGTAAACTGTAACGAGGTGTATCCGGCGATAATTTTATTTGGGAAGTTTCTGCAGTTACGGGATTTTAGTTGAGATCTGTTTTGAGGACCACCTAGGACTCTGGGTATTTTCAGTGTCTCCTCGTCAGGGGAAAAAAGAACGTGGGCGAGGAGGACTAGTACATAAGTCAAATACGCCTAAATACACGCACACATATATACCTACAGCCACTAGCGCTGCGATCTGAGAACCGCTTGCTAAGGCTGGCAGCGCTCAGCCTACCAGGGTCCGCTGGGCGGGCGGGGGCGTAGCCCTATGCAGATGAGGAAGGTGTGGTCAGCGCGCCGCGCCGGCCCGGAAGCGCGGAGATGCCCGGTATAAAAAAACTACTGAAGACATTTTTCACGCACAACTGCTAAAGCTCCAGAGACGGGAGCTGCGGCGGCAGCAAGGGCCGCCACCTCCGGAACCACCGCAGCTGAAGCGGCGGGGGCGAGGGGCGGGACTGTCCATCGCTGGCGAGTGGGGGCTGGGAAGGACTAAGGGGCTCTCTGTGACGGTGAGCGCACTCGCGGCTCCTAGAATTGTTGGAGCTTGGCTGTTCCTCGCTAGCTGCGCTCCTAGAAGGGACGGCCGTCTTCAGGTGACGCAGACGGGACTCCCGCTTGCGCTTTCCAGATGCATCAGCGATACTTTTGGTGCGGGGCTGCTCTGCGGGGCGCGGCGCGCGCGCGGCTGGGTTTCGTGGGGCCCTGGGGAGGGAAAATGTGAGAAATCCCGGAGCCGAGCCAGGGGACGGACCGGGAAGGGGGTGCACTGGGGAAGGGGCGCGCTCTTTCCTGTTCGGGCTCTTGTCGCCGTCACGCGTCTTCACCGAACTCCTTTCTCCTTTTCTCTTCTAGGACTGATCAGGGCCAAGTGGCATTCGGCGGGCACTTCATGGCAGAAAGTGAAGGCTACTTTGCCATGGCTGAGGACGAGCTGGCCGGCAGCCCCTGTATCCCCCTGGGCAGTGACTTTAGCGGCGGCGACGTCGTTGACGGCGGCGGTTTCGGCGAGCTCTGCTTGGACTATTGCGAAAGCCCCACGGCGCACTGCAACGTGCTGAACTGGGAGCAAGTGCAGCGGCTGGACGGCATCCTGAGTGAAACCATCCCGATCCACGGACGCGGCAACTTCCCCACGCTCGAGCTGCAGCCGAGCCTGATCGTGAAGGTGGTGCGGCGGCGCCTGGCGGAGAAGCACATCGGCGTCCGCGACGTGCGCCTCAACGGCTCGGCCGCCAGCCATGTCCTGCACCAGGACAGCGGCCTGGGGTACAAGGACCTGGACCTCATCTTCTGCGCTGACCTGCGCGGGGAAGAGGAGTTTCAGACTGTGAAGGACGTGGTGCTCGACTGCCTGTTGGACTTCTTACCCGAAGGGGTGAACAAAGAGAAGATCACTCCACTGACGCTCAAGGTAAAGTCGCCCTACAGGGGCTTGAGTCCACTCCCGGCTGGGGTTCGGAGGGCCAGGGGAAAGGAAAATATGCCACAAATTTGTGGATGCGTTTATTTATTTTGCTTCTGATTTTTTTTTAAATGAGTAAACTAAGGTGTGTGGACGGTGTTGACTGTTTTACTTTACATGGTGTCTCAGCGTCACAACTCTCTGCTTCCTCCTCTGCCCTTCCTCCTCTTCCTTCTCCTTATTTTTTTTTTTTTTAACTCTTGGCTTTCCTTGCTTGAGTCTTATCCAGAGTAGATTCTAAGAGGAAGATTGAAATGATGTCAGTTATTTTTTATGAATCACTTTATGATCCAGTCTTTGGGAAAATAGCAAACTGACGTAGAACCAAGCCAATGAGTTTATATACTGTATTGGAAAACGTGAATAGATTCCCTAGATGCATTCAGCTGACTCCCTGTGTTTAGGATACACTTGGTGCTTCTCCAGGTTGGTTTATGTGTTAAGGATATAGTGGGTCCACCCTCCTCACTTTGGTTCAAAGCGCGTTTTATGCATTTAGTTAAAATTGTCTGAGGAATCAGCCTCCCAGAATGTCCTAATAATATAATTCACTTTGATTGCAACTGCTGAGCACTTCTAGAGGGACAGACAAGATACTGATCATATCTGTTCTCTCGGGGGAGGAAAACTGGGTGACTAGAGACAAGAGTGAGAGGAAGACCAACTTTTCCCTGAATGCTTTTCTTTCTTTTCAGTATTGTGTGAATATTGTATCTGTAAGACCATTTTAAAAAAATAACATTTTGAAAGTCAGACATGACAACAGAACCTCTTAGTACTGTGCTGCATCTGCCAAAAGCCTCAAACTATTACTTCTAGTCTCTCTCCCAGACGGTAAAACCACTCGTTAAATGCGTTTTTTTTTTCCTGTTTTCAGAAACTGTTTAAGGCCATAGGTAGTGTTTTGCTGAAACTCGACAAAACGAAAGGGAAGGAGCAAAATAAATCTCATGTGTGAAGAGAATGTGTTTATTTATTATTTTTTTCTAGGTATGCTCATCTTCTTGTTTTGTCTTTTGAATTGTAGGAAGCTTATGTGCAGAAAATGGTTAAAGTATGCAATGACTCTGACCGATGGAGTCTTATATCCTTGTCAAACAACAGTGGCAAAAATGTGGAACTGAAATTTGTGGATTCCCTCCGGAGGCAGTTTGAATTTAGTGTAGATTCTTTTCAAATCAAATTAGACTCTCTTCTCCTCTTTTATGAATGTTCAGAGAACCCAATGACTGAAACGTTTCACCCCACAATAATCGGTGAGAGCGTCTATGGCGATTTCCACGAAGCTTTTGATCACCTTTGTAACAAGATCATTGCTACCAGGAACCCAGAGGAAATCAGAGGGGGAGGCCTGCTTAAGTACTGCAACCTCTTAGTGAGGGGTTTTAGGCCTGCCTCTGATGAGATCAAGACCCTTCAGAGGTATATGTGTTCCAGATTTTTCATCGACTTCTCAGACATTGGAGAGCAGCAGAGGAAACTGGAGTCCTATTTGCAGAACCACTTCGTGGGATTAGAAGACCGCAAGTATGACTATCTTATGACCCTTCATGGAGTGGTGAATGAGAGTACAGTGTGCCTGATGGGACATGAAAGAAGACAGACTTTAAACCTTATCACAATGCTGGCTATCCGGGTGCTAGCTGACCAAAATGTCATCCCTAATGTGGCTAATGTCACGTGCTATTATCAGCCGGCCCCCTATGTAGCAGATGCTAATTTTAGCAATTATTACATTGCACAGGTTCAGCCAGTATTCACATGCCAGCAACAGACATACTCTACTTGGCTACCCTGCAATTAAGAATCATTTAAAAATGTCCTTTGGGAAGCCATTTCAGACAAGATAGAAAAGAAAAAAAAGAAGAAGAAGAAGAAAAAAAAGGTTAAATGACCCAGCCCTGATTAGGGATATGTTTTGTGCAATGATGATCTGCTCCTGGTTTTAAGCTTGGCAAAGCTTGTAGATCCTTTCATAGGTATGGGAGCATGATCTCAAAATGATCCCCACCCACCGTCAACCCATGCATCTGATCCTCTTACCCAATTGAATTCTATCCTGAAACAAAAGAGACCTATCACTGAAAGCAACCAGGTTCTCCTAAATTAATGAGGGAAAAAATGCTTAATGACAATATGGGTTTGCTGTACCTTGCTCCCATAGCTTTGCCATAGGAAAAAAAGGTGGAGTTTCGTATAAGATGGAATTCACAAAAGGGAAAATATAGAGGAAAAATAGATCTCACCCCAACTTAATTATCAAATCAGGAGTTCAGATAGTAATAATACAGGAAAAAGGGGAACTCCAACATTGGGATTATTACCTGAAGCTTGTAGCAAGTGCTTTCTGTGAAACTCTATCCTATTGCATTAATGAAAATGGCTTACTCCAAATGAACAGTAGTAGGTTGGTGCAGTTTTCATAACAAACAGCAGAACTTATGATGACACAATCCATTATTTCCAGCTGCATGCATAGCTTGCATTTTTAAAATGTGAAAATGCAAGCAAAAAAAGCTGTAGCAAAGAAAGTATGCTTAAGGACCAAAGATTTAACAGATAAAAATACCCAAGTAGAAGAGAGATAGTAGAATATATAAAGAGTTACTATATTTGTTACACATCAATATACATCAAAGTGCCTGTTGCCTTCTGAAAATTTGAAGTGGAAAATTTTTATGGTTTAATGATTATTTTATTTTATCAGGGACTAAAGAAGAAAATAAAACAACACATAAGCTTGTGAATGGTGGAGGAAATGCCCTATTTTTTCTTGGCAAATACTTGTATAGAGTTAACATTGTTGGTGTGATATTACAGATATATGTGTATGTGTATGTATATATGTGTGTATATATACATATTTGTGATATGAATATATTCACACAATACATTGACTATGGTCTAGAATAATGTAGCAAATAGGAAATGTTTAAATACTGTGTGTTTTTATGTTTTCAACAGGATGACATGAGAGGTGGGCATATTGCAGTGATGAATTAAAACCCACATCTAAAATGTTAAAGCAAATGAAGGAGGAAACAAGTAATATATTTGATAGAAAGAAAAGAGATTATACATTTCTAGTGTTTTTTTTTCCTTGTTTTATGAGCCATAGAATTCCACAAATGGGAGATTATTTGTTTGGCAGAGCCCTCTTTTTTTTAATATATATATATTGAAATACCATTTTGAAGGTTTGAACCCCTTTATTTTTTTGTAATACTTGCATGTTTCCATGGTATATAATCCAGTGGATCATGGATCCATGATAGTCTATTTAAATTCCTGACTGCTAAAAAGAATTTCTGGTGATCTGAACACTACT
Organism: Phyllostomus hastatus; assembly: GCF_019186645.2. Classification (NCBI taxonomy): domain Eukaryota; kingdom Metazoa; phylum Chordata; class Mammalia; order Chiroptera; family Phyllostomidae; genus Phyllostomus; species Phyllostomus hastatus. The sequence goes on along the minus strand of NW_025333872.1, from coordinate 35,917,461 downwards.
TATTAATATTTAAATGAATTTTTAATGAATGCATTTTGCATTTCAGTACCACTAGAATTTAGTAAATGTGAAATGACCCTTTTTAAAGAGTATTTGCACAATTGCATAAAATTTATATGAGATATATATTATATATAAAATTTTATGAATTTATGCCAATATGAAACATCTTTGATCTGGTTGTCACACTGAATTTAAATATTTAGTACTGTACTTTAAATTCAAATCACTTCTCATTGAATCAAATCCAACTTTATTTTCTTTCCCAAGAAACCAGTCAGTTTTGTGAAATGAACTGGCACTACTGTTTTAGTTCAATTACACCTAATCCTAACACCATTCCTTCTCCCAGCCCTAAATTCCTTTGGACACTGTTCTCTGAAAATGAATTTATTGAAAATAAAACTAACACATAAAAACCTTCTCTTTGTATTATGAAACACCAACGTAATCCCTGCCAACTCTAATGGATGACTGCTTACTATGTTAATTTCTATGAAGAATAAACCAGATTTTTGTGATCAGTTAAGATGGTTTGGGGAAAAGAATAGCATCATCTTATTTGGCAGTGTAATTTGTTTATTTGTTATCTGGGCATCACTGAGATGATCAATGCCAAATTAATCCACCCAAACCACCTTTTGCACATCCTTCTTGAAGCCTTAACAGGAACTTGATGGGTTTGCTGTAGCAGCTTCCCTGTGAATTCTGTCCAAGCTGTAAACAGCTACTGCACTGCCACTTACTGTTTCCTAGGGAACTCTTTCTTTTCCCATGTTGCCTCAGTCTCCCTCTCTCCAGTTCTGGGTTTGAAAAATTGTGGAGTCCCAGGAAATATTCCATTTGCAGAATAGGCCTGATACTTAACTGTCAGAAACCAGAGCCCCACCTGCCCACCTTTTTGGAAGTTTTCTAAAGGAAAACTGAGAATGCTTGGAAACATCAGAGCAGTTGGTAATCTGCCTTTTTCCTTCTCATCCTAACTCTTGACAAATTAGTTGTCCACTATTTTGAAAAGAACCTGGAGATGGCTGACTCTTCCACAGTAACAACCTGCTGTTAATTTATGACAGATTTTTGTTTGGAGGGGTCTTATTTGAAAATATACTTTTCATTTATTTTCTCAAATATTTATGCCCTTGCTTTCTCCAGGGTTGGTAGCATAGTTGGAAGTGCCAGCACCTGTCATTCAGATAGAACAGGTTGTACTCAAGATAACCTTCAGCATTTACTTTAAAACTTATATAATTTATTTCTCCTTTGTATGTACTATAGTCTTGTGCATATGTAGTTCAACAAACAGTGGAATATACGTCTCTCTTTGTGGATGTGTGGCCTAAAAAATTGAATGTCTGCTGAAAGATTCATGTGTATAGGTCAGAGAAAAGAACAGCTCTCAACTCCTGATTAGTGCCTGTGATTTGCTTGCCTTTGTGTTTATCTGACCTAGTGTGCTGTTAACTTAAACAGGAAGAAGTTTTATCTTCTGAAGGCTCTTCTCACCTGTCCATTCTGGCATGTCAAAGAACACTTAACCTGTGAAAATGCTCTTTTAAAAAGTTTACTTCATTTGCAGTAAATAGAGTTGCCTCAAGAAATCCTACCTACATTGAGAGGGACTTTTCCTTTCTAGAAATAGGGTCAAGTATCTGCTCCTTTTGATATTAGGTGGACTATTTTAACATGGTTCCAAAAAAATGCAAGGGTGGAAGAATATCTGTAAGCCAAGCCAAGGAGGAAATGCAAAGAAAATTGAACGTATTGGTTTTTTTCCACCCCTCTCTGTTTGCTTATCGTTGGTTGCTTTACTGTGTATAAAGTCGTTTCAATGCAATGCTTGTCAAATAAATATTGTGAACTACTCTGTAAATGAAATGTATTATGTTGAAAGCTATCCACAGTAAAAAATATGCTTTTTTGTTGTTTGAAGACAAAGTGTGTTAGATGAAACCAAAAAGCCAAAAAAAGTGATTTCATATACAGCACCTATTTCAATATAATCTTTCTTTAAGATTTCTTATAGCATAGCCTTTTCAATGCTAAGAAAGAATCTCTGTGTCATATTTTGTTGTAATAATGGCTTGCTAACAAAGTACATGGTAAAAGCACAAAGTTGGAAGATGTTGAGGTAACTTGCTGCAAAGCCTTACAGAATAAAAGAGGCTTTGTCCGCTGGGTGTCTCTCTCTCCAACCATTGCCTGCTCTGAGACGTCCTATTGCAGCAAGCTGCACTTTGGGTCACTCTTTTGGAATATTTTGACTTTAGACTGTGTCACAGGCAGAAAAGGAGTTGATGGAAAATGGATTCTTAAAAACTGACATGTTTGAATCAGTGCTAGAGGGAACAGATTGTGAATTTTGTTTACAGCATCCAATATTTGGATTTTTTTTTTGTAAATAAAAAGAAGTTATTTTTTTCTATTCATTCGTGTCTGTTATCTTTGGTGTCTGCACTGCCTAACGACCCTGTCCTCTGAATTGCAACCTGTATCCGTGAGAAAAGACAGGATAGTATTGGGAGTAGACAGTCTTCAGCAACTTTCTGATTGGAGTTCAATAAATTAAAATGTTCAGCTTTCAACCAGCTCATTTCTAACTGGCTCAGTTAGCTCCAGAAGAATCTAACTGATGGGTTCCAAAATTTTTTATCTGGGCATTAACAGTGTTAAGCCACTTAGATATAAGCTATTTTTCAGTATTAGTAGAGACTCATGTATTTGGGCTCCAGGGCTCCAGTAGCCCTGAGTGGTCCTTGGTTTTCATGAGTAGCCCAAGTGCTGTGATTTAGTTATCAGTGGTTTTATATATATATATATATACACATATATTATCTATTTGGGGCTCTATAGTTTTATTGAGTAAAGTAGAAGGAAGAACAATCATAGGATCTAATATATTATACTTCTTGTGTGTGTATGTGTTCAGGGTTCAAAGAAATCACCCTTTTGTCTAGCATTTAATATAACTTCACCTGTTCAGATCACTAGGGGCATCCATTTATTTATTAATGAAATTTTTTCTTTGTGTAATTTTGGAGACTTTCTCAATACTGGTAGCATGAAAATTTGGTAAGCCTAGGCTATGATAGGACATACTTGTGGGTTTTAAGATCATTTAAAATCCTGATGGACAGAATCCATGCTTGACACTACATTTATGAAAGAGCCACTCCTGGCATTTAAAGCCAGCTCTCCTCATGTATACATCATAAAAATACAAGGTGGTTATTTGGTTTCATAGTGGTGTGTGTTACACTCTTTTTCCTTTGTTGTAACTTCTTTATCTTTCTATAACCAGTCCCTCGTATTTATGTGGTCATCATAATTCTTTTAAAACAGGGTTTGAATAAGGACAGTATATATTAAGCTCCTGTTAGACTTATATACATCCTGCTATTTCTAGTTGAATTACCAGCTGCACTTAGCTAAGCCTGTAGAGAATTAACCCACCCTTCCTTTCTTTAGGAGCCTTCTTTCCTAAACATTCAGTTCTTTTAATATAAAACAGGACAAGAACGGTTAAAATCATCAAATACTTCAGAAATTAAACTAATTTCCTTCATAAAATCAGGTTTGAAATAAATGACATGAATGTCCTTTAGTTTAATAGCACATAATTTTTAAATGACAGTGCTCTCACCCAGCAAGGCCCAGATCTTGGTTTCTAATGCCACACTCCAGACAATGGAACTGGGTCTCCTTGGACATATGGGTATATCTAGGGCTGGGGCAGGGACTATACTAGAGGAACCTGGAGCATCTTGTAGTTCCAGAAAGCAAAGATGTGCTAAAAACAAAACAAAACATCACAATGATGAGCTTGTGAAAAGGACATAAGGCATCAACTGCAAGAACTCGAGTAGCCAAAGCTTGAATAATTTGAGCAACAAAATAAGTAGGATTGGATTATAACCCAAAGTATAATAAATATTCATGAAACAGAAATAGATGATTGCATACATAAGTAAATAAAGGCAAAGAGACAAATTTCCTGCGCAGAATTTCAAATCTATGTAGACACTGCCCCCTCAAGGAGGTGGAGCTTAACATTCTACCTCTTAAGTGTGGGCTGTGCATAGTGATTTCCTTCCAAAGAGCACTTACAGCAAAAAGGGTGAAAAAGTAACTGCAAACTGTACCATGGTAGAAACCTGACAAGCTACAGAAGGCCCTGATCAATACATGAAAATAACATGTATCATTGTTATGTGATTAAAATGATACTTCACTTCTGTTGCCATCCTTCTCCTAACCTGCAACCTCTGTCTGATTATGAGGAAAGCATCAGATAAATCTAAATTGAGAGAATACTACAAAATACTTGATGAGTGAGTACTCCTTAAATCATAACCAGGAAAACCTAAAAACTGCCACAGCCACAGGGAGCCTAAGGAGACATGACAATTAATGTAATATGGTATCATGGATGGGATCCTGGAAAAGAAAAGGACACTAGGTAAAACCAATGGAAATATGAATAATGTATTGAAATGTTATCTCAATATTGATTCATTAGTTATGACAAATGCACTGTACTAATGTAGACATTAACAATGGGGAAGCTAGATGTGGAATATATGGGAACTCTGCACTATCCGTAAAATTATTTTGCAAATTTAAAACTATTTTCAAATAGAAAGATTAAAAAATGAAGACTGAGTGACACTTCTTGCTATCTCTAGGGAAGTGGCTCTTATAAAAGTAACAGTGAATAGTTAATTTTACTTTTTAATGTCTTCTGTACTTAAAGTGTTAGGAAAGCAGATGAAAGAATGAAAATAAAAGGATGTTGTTTACTCCAGAGTTTTGGAGAAGCTTTACCTACAAATTTTAAGAAAAAGGAAGGGGGTTGAAGAGAGCTGAGTTGTAGGCAGTATTTGCTTATAAAATAGTAGGAAGAATTCATATTACCTTAGAGTTTCATGGAAGGGGAATACTAAATGTAACTATAAATCATTGTGTAGATATTTATAAACATGGAGTACTATAATGAGCAAGGAGGTAAACTTACATAGCCAAAATATTCAGGTAACCCTGGAAAGTTACTTAGAAACTATTTGCAAGAAAGCAAATGTTAGGCAAGACTATTTAGTGAAGTGTTGAAATTAATTATTATTCAATGTAAATAGCCACTTTCATAATTCACCTGCCTACCCAAGCTTCTTATTTAGCATATCAAGTTTTCTTAAAGTGAAGGGACACCTGTTTTTGTATTTACTTCCTCAACTCAATCACTGGAATTAGAAATAGTTCAAAATGCAGTTTTGAAAACTAAATGCCCTTTGTACTTTTTAAAAGCAATAATTCCAGTTTACCAGTTCATGAAGTTAGGGAAAGGCTGTGCTTTCTTGCTTAGGGACCTAGGGTACCCTGAACTGCAAGGATTTATGCATATGGGACTAAGTTATTTCTAAGCCCCATAATGGAAAGTTCCCTTCAGGATCCCCTTAAGAAACTATTAATTTTCCAGCACAGTGTGTACTTATCAGTAATGCCAAGATTTTGTGGCATCATCTGGCCATGTCATTAGAAAACAGTTGAAACCCTACTCTTTTATTTTTTTCTTTCTTAGCAAAATTCAACCTAATGAACTACACTAGTAGGCACTATGGATAATGCCATTCTGTGCTTTAATCCTGAGTTGCATATGCTTTGGAGTTTCTCAGTATCTCTTCAAAGAAGATCAAGAAGATCATGGTCTTCATTTTAAATGAAATAATTAAAAAGTATTAAAATATTTCATTTTAGAGTCCAATTATCAGAAAAAAGAAGAGAAACCAATTCAATCAGTTTACAGGCCTAATGGCTGAATTAGTTGCCAGATTAGTAAATAAAAATATAGGATGCCCAGTTAAATTTGAAGTTCAGATAAGCAATGATTTTATTTGTAAGTATGTCCCATGTAATATTTTGGACACACTTATACTAAAACTTACTTGTATTTATCTGAAATTCAAGTTTGACTGGGAGTCGTATATTTTATCAGGCAGCCCTATAATCTATATAGGATTACAAAATACAGCTGAAAAAGTTTCCTACTACTGTTTGAATCAAGAAAAGTTTATAACTTGTTAATATCTAACTTTAGGTACTACAAAACACTGCATTCACACAGTACCCGTACACCAAACCCTCTGGAACATGGTTCGTTCATTAAATATTTGCTGAGTAGCTTTTATATGTTTATCCTTGTACTAGATTCTGAGACCCAAAAAGAAATGAAAGTCCTGGTCTGTTGAACTTTAGAACGTTCCATTTGCAAGTAGAACTTACTTGCTGAAAATTAATTTTTCAGCTACCCTGGGGTTAATTACTCATGAGGCTTAGCTCTTCATGGGGCACTATAAAGAGCTCTGGGGACTAATGGAGAGTCTGGATGAGGGTAATAGTCCATGAAATGTGCCTTTTTGGGAGCTTTCAGAGGTAGAACTCCCCACAGGTAGCTCCGTATAGACAGACACTGGTCATTTGCTTGTTTTGCAGCAAAGGACAGGAGTAGATGTATTTCATTTTCTGCTGAGGGAAGCAAAAATTCTCCCTGAGCTTATGAACACTTGTATTCTTTCTTCAAAACCATTGCAAAAATCTTTAGGACTTAACTAGAATGCACCTTGAAATTTTATTGCCCTATAATCCTGTTTGCTGCAGCACATTAAAATTTCCTTGAATGTTTCTTATGTAACCACTTCTGGTTAAATGTCATCTTGAAATTATTACAGTTTAGTCTTTGCTGCTTTTTCCAGAGCTGGATAAGTCCCTTTCTCAGATGCTTCAAATGCACCAATCACACCATAGACTTTACCCCTCCTAATTTGTATAAAACCAATTGTGTCAGCCTGTGTATTTATTTAGTCAGGGTAGAGATCTTATTTAAAGAACATTTATAACTGTCCTGATTATTTATGCACTCCCCTGGACTACATGGGTGAAATCTGCAGCTGTTGCCATCATCAAAACATTTATTAAATACTTTTCTCATGCCCTTAGTTTGATACTCTGTGAATATCTACAAATATTTATTCAAAACTGGCTTCTTTTCACTAGCAGATTTAATTGAAAAATGACACAGGGATATAAACAAACAAATAAAGCACATAGTGGCAGTGAAATTAAGAAATCTGCCAAAATATGAATGTTTGAGCTCATTCCCACTTAGGACCATCTCATGCTTTTTCTATCTCCTTGGAAAGCAATTATTCCAAGTTTTTGCGTATCTTGCTCCCTCACTTTACTATCATTATCATTATTATTATGTGTTGTTTAAATGTTATTTTTTCAGAGAGATCTTTACCTAAAATAGTTTCCCTCCAACATTTTTACCAAGTTACTGCATGAACCTTTATCCTGATTTTATATCCTGTGTGTATATGTGTGTGTGTGTGTATATATATATATGTATACACATATATACATGTATATACACATGTATATTACACATGTATATACACATATACACACACACACATACATTACACTTGTCACTATCTGAAATTGTATTTTAAGTTTATTTATTTGTTATTTATTTGTCATCACAGGATGAAATTCCATAAGGATAAGAAGTTGGTCTGATCTCCTTCTGTGTTCTTAGTGTCTGAGATAGGCCTGCTACATAGGAGGTACTTGTTAAATTTAGGTGAGTAAGTGAATGAATTCCATTTGGTTCAAGTGAGAGGTGAGTTAAACTATTAATTTGGGGAAAATGTTATTTACAATACCCAAGTGCTGGGATCAACTTAAATGCCCATCAGTGAATGAGTGAATCAAAAAACTGGTACATTTTCACATGGAATACTACGCAGCAGAAAGAAAGAAGGAACTCTTACCCTTCGCAACAGCATGGATGGCACTAGAGAGTATTACGCTAAGTGAAATAAGCCAAGGGGTGAAAGACATAAACCATATGATCTCACCTAATCAACAAAGCAAACAAGCAAGCACAATAGAAACAGAGACATGGAAATAAAGAACAATCTGACAGTGACCAGAGGGGAGCTGCAAGAGGGATAATAGGGTAAAGAAGGGGAAAAGTCAAGAAATATATATAAAGGTCTCATGGACAAGGACAATGCGGGGAGTTTGAATGTGGGAGGGTTTGGGTGGGGCAGGGGAGAGTAATGAGGGGAAAATAGGGGCAACTGTAATTGAAGAAAAATACACTTTTTGAAAAAGAAGATGTAAAAAGAGTGAAGAGTGATCAGGAACACTTCAAAATAAGAGAAGGATCTCAGAGATTGCCTGCTCATTGAAGGAGCACAGAGGAGAGCCCAGGTAGGTTCCAGTGTTAAAACAATTTAGGAGCACAAAACAATAGCAGAGAGATAGCCTTAGCTGGGGATGTTTAGGGCAGCAGTATTCAAGCCTTTTTGGTTCCTGAGCTTGAGCTGAGAACAGTGGGACAGCTTATAACAGCATTTGAGTGGCATGGTGCTCAGGGACAAGTGTCTTAGGAAGCAAATCTAGTGCCCACAGGTCTATTCACTTTGTTCCAAACCAAACCTGGCAGCCTTGTAAAGTGAGGAATACAGTGGTCATGGACAGTGACTACACCCTTTTTGCCACCACCTGCTAAATCTCTCATAAAGAGGGAGAAGTTTTCAGGACAATGTGCACAAATACTGAGGTCTGTCTCATATTTTACGTAAGGGTAGGGAGTCATTAGGTGGGAAGTTTGCTTTGCTATTTGAAGAAGGCAAAGGTATAATGGGCAGTCTGTTCATCAGCTCTTCCTCAAATGAGACAATCAGTATTTCCACTGGCAGCCTTAGCTGGCCAAACCTCAGAGAACAAACAGTCTTTACTGTGGGGCATTATACCTGTTGACTATTTGTTGTTGATTTTACCGGAGTCTCATTTTCAGAATTCTGTCCCGTTGTCAGACTCTGTGCCTGCCATGTTATTACATAATGTCATAGTAAGGTTTCTGAATAAGGTGCCATTTTGTAATTGCTAAGTTAGACATTTGGTGCAATAAGGATCCTTGACTTCAAAATGTCATGTAAAAATTAGTTTCAAACTTTTTATTGCCATTTATATACATTGAAACCAATTTCAATCATCTAGATCTTGACCTTAGTCCCCATCCACTTAGCGCATGATGATTTTCAAAGGAAGGGAGGTTGTGAGGGAGCTTGATCAAGAAAAGTGGAATAGTAAGATACATTTCATGAAAAGTACTGAGAATTTCATATAAAGTTCCCATTATAAAGAAAGTTTGGTGCTCCTCAATCAACTTAAAGTTTTAAGAGCCATTTGAGTATATCTATAAAAGAAGGGCATATAAAGAGATACCATTTCCTTATTTCCAGAAAAAATGTTAACTGTTAATATTATTTTTACCAGAGTATGTGCATACCAAGATTTTGATCCCATAAGAAGTTTTTTTTTCTTTTTCTCCTGCACTGTGTGATCTTTAGAGGCTACCTAGAGGAAGGGACATGACATTTGTTGAGTTCTTACTCTGAGTCAGGATGCTTAGCACTCTACATATATCATCTTCCTTAATCACCAAACACAGTACTGGTAGACATTGTAGTCCTCACTTCACTGAGTAGGAAATGGAATCTAAGAAAGATTAGCTGTCCAGCTGGAAAGGAGAGGAGGGAGGATTTTAAGGTATGTCTTAAACTTCCCATTGTTTGCTCTCTTCTTCTAACCTCCCCAAGTCCTCCACCTCTCATCCTTCACTGTAGATGCTGCGATTTCTCTCTGTTCTCTATATTTAAGAGCAGAATTACAGAGTGGCAGCCCAGCTGAGGTACTGCTAACCCTATAAAAGATATGGCTTTACAATGTGAATAGTTCCCTGTAGCAGGCCTTACATATCGATATAATGTATAATATCAGTAGTAGATGTTCAATTTGATAACATAATTATATTTTTAATTTAATAATAACAATAATCCTGATACTTAGGTTAAAATAGTATTATGATTATCTGTTTTAAGGAAAGAAAAATGAGACCTAGAGAAATGGAGCTTGTACCTAAGACATAAAGGCCTTTAGAACTCATTCTGTGATTGCATGGAGAGTTTATTTCTGTCCGAGGTACACAAGGCAGATTGGTCCTTCTACAACCCCTTTCCTATCAACCATTTATCCAAAAGGCAGGTGCATCATAGCAACATAGCAGGTAGAAAGCTCAGGAAGAGCATCGGAGCTTTTCCTGAGAGAAAGTATGAGATTGCATAAATTGCCTATTGTGAGTGGATTACCTTATGAAAAATAAGCATGATTTAAATTTTAACTTGTCAGTCAGAATTCAGTGAACTACTTCAATGCTGTCAAACCTGTTTTCTGTATGTCCTATTACAGAGAATTGGCCACTTAATCTTTAAAAAGTGATCAATTAGCCTGACTTATGTCACTGCTTACTGACAATGCATGCTGCCAGCTGGCTGCTTTTGACTTTTTTTTTAATTTTAAAGAAAATATCTGAAATGAAAGGTAAAGAGTATAATGACACATTCTAACCTCTTAGAAAATTCTGAATACATTTCTATAACTTCTAAAGTGTTCATTAGTCTTCTTGTGCTGTAGGATTTTCACACCTGTTTAGTTGTGCCAACCCAAATGTGTTTCTTAGCATTTTTCTCCTAGTTTGCAACTTCTGCTTAATGATGCCATAAACCTTTCTCAACACATAATGTCACCAAGATTCTTTGTCACTTGGTAGATAATTTAGAATTATTGGGGGTATAGGTGGGTATAAGATTAGATCTTTGGACCTGGATTCTTGTCCTGTACTAGAAGTAGCTTATGTACTTCTAAAATGATGCTTAAGGAAACACATGCATGCCCAGTTCTGACTCCTAACAGTTTTTATTTAGTGAGTATCAAATGAGACAAGAATATCTATTAGCTTTCATAAAAGTATTTCTGAAGCACAGTGCTGTTTATAACCTCTGCTTTACAGATTCTAAAAGTGCCAAATCTCTGTCAGTTAGTCTAGGCTCTCTAGAAAGAAGAGCCTGAGATAGTGATTATCATCCTAATAGTTGATTTGTGAGATATAATCAGAGGACGTTGGTGTAAGAAATAAGTGTGACTAATTGCAGCACAGTGTGTCATCATGATGGCTACTGCATCACAGGGTGCCACAACACAACACAACAGTGATTCAGCAGAGTTGTTCAATTAGTAGGAGAGAATTCTTCAGAAGGTTTGCAAGGAGGCACTCAACTTTGGTGTAGCACACAGAAGAAAGAAAGAGAGAGAGGAAAAGGAAGGGAGGGAGGGAAGGAGGAGGAATATATTCACATGGTTTCTCCCTGTCTCTTTTTTTCCACTGATTAAGGTTCACTCATTTGGGAATGACCTTTTCTGCATTTACAGTCTCCTCATCTGGCTCCTGAGTAGCTGTGCAGGAGAACAAGTCTTGTTTCCTACAGGATGATGCTTCATTAGATTACAACATGTGGGATCTGGCAACACATGTGTGCTAACTCAGCAAGACAGAAAGAAGGTGGTCAAGGTTTTCATTCTACAATGCAATATTGTCACTGGAGGTAAGGAAGAAACCATGGAGGGATTATTTCAGCATGTCATAAAGACAGAATTGGACTTAAAGCATGAATGGGAGATTGGGGGAGGTAGGAGCCATAGAAAATGTATTGAGAAAGGAAAAGTTAGTGTTGAATATTGTTGATTGGCACTTGACATCTTTCCCCATATTTCTCTACTTTACCATATATCCCAGGAATTAGAAGACAAAGAACTCCATTTTGCAGACTCCCTTGCAGCTAGGGCTCTGGCTGCAATTCAGGTTTTGCCAAAAGTAGGCACTTTGATGAGATGTGGCACAGAGGCCTTTTTTATGTCACTGTGATATCTCCGAGCAAGTTCCTGTAGATGTGTGTATTGTTACCAACAGCAATGTTTTAAACTCTAGATTGCAGCTGTGATGGTGTGATTTTTTCACTTTAATTTTATTATTGACACTCATTTTTCCCTCCATCTGCACCCCTTCCTTATGGTCCCCACAATAACCCATGTCTGTGGGTTATGCCATTACTATAACCAATGTCTGTGGGTTATGCCTATATGTTCTTTGGCTAATCCCTACACCTTCTTTCATCCTGTCGCCTCTCCCCCATCCTCCCTGAAAGCTGTCAGTCTGTTCCATGTATCTATGGCTCTGTTTCTGTTTTGTCAGATTATTTTGCTCATCACATTCCACATATAAGTGAAATCATATAGTGTTTGTATTTATCTGACTGGCTTGTTTCACTTAGCATGATAATCTCCAGGTCCATTGACTCTGTTGCAAGATAAGATTTCCTTCTTTTTTATGGCTATGTAATATTTCATTGTGTACATGTACTACAACTCTTTTATCCACTCATCTACTAATGGACACTTGGGCAGTTTCCAGATCTTGGCTATTATAAATAATGCTGCTATGAACATAGTGGTGCAGATATTCTTTCAAATTGGTGTTTGGGGATTCTTAGGATATATTCCCAGAAGTGGGATTACTGGGTCAAAAGGCAGTTCTATTTTTAATTTTTTGAGGCAACTTCACACTGTTTTTGACAGTGGCTGTACCAGTTGGCATTCCCACCAACATTTCACTGGGATTTCCTTTTCTCCATATCCTCATCAACACTTTTTTAAAAAATGTTTTATTTATTTATTTTTAGAGAGAGGGGAAGGGAGGGAGAAAGAGAGGGAGAGAGATATCAATGTGTGGTTGCCTCTCATGTGACCCCCACTGGGGACCTGACCCACAACCCAGGCATGTGCCCTGACTGGGAATTGAACTGGCGACCCTTTGGTTTGCAGCCTGAGCTCAGTCCACTGAACTATACCAGCCAGGGCTCCCAACACTTTTAGATTGCTAATTTATTGATGGTAGCCATTCTGACAGGTGTGAGGTGTAATCTCATTGTGGTTTTAATGTACATCTCTGATGATTAGTGATGTTGAGCCTTTTCTTCATATGTCTAAAGGCCATCTGTGTTTCCTCTTTTGAGAAGTCTCTATTCAGGTCCTTTGCCCATTTTTAACTTGGATTGTTTGTCTTCCTGGTGTTAAGTTGTATAAGTTCTATATAAACTTTGGATATTTTCAAATATATTAGCAAATAAGTCTCCCATTCCATGGGTTGTCTTTTTATTTTGTTGATGGTTTCCTTTGTTTTGGTATGCAAAAACTTATTAGTTTGATGTAGTCTCATTTGTTTATTTTTTTCTTTTGTTTCTCTTGACTAGGGAGAAAAATCAGATAAAGTATTGCTACAAGCAATGTCTAATATTTTTCTGTCTATGTTTTCTTCTAGGATTTTCATGGTTTCAGGTCTAACATTTAAGTCTTTAATACATTTCAAATTTATTCTTTTGTGTGATATAAGGAGGTGGTCATTTCATTTTTTTGCATGTACCTATTCAATTTTCCCAACACCATTACTAAAGACACTGTCTTTACTGCATTGTATGCTTTTGCCTTCTTTGTCAAATATTAACTGACCATATAGGCCTAAGTCGATTTCTGGGCTCTCTGCTCTGTTCCATTAATCTATGTGTATGTTATTATTCTAGTACCTGACTGTTTTGATTACAATAACCTTGGGTATAGTTTGATATCCAGTATGGTGATACTTCCAACTTTGTTCTTCTTTCTCAAGATTGGTGAGTGTATTTGGGGTCTTTTTTGATTCCATATAAATGTTTGAAATATTTGTTCTAGATCTGTGAGATATGCTATTGGTATTTTAATAGGAATTACTTTGAATGCTTTGGGTAGTGTGGATATTTTAATGATATTAATTCTTCCAATCCATGAACACAGTATATACTTCCATTTACTTGTATCTTCCTCAATTTCCTTTTTCAGTGTCCTATTTCCAACTACAGGTCTTTTACCTCCTTGGTTAAATTTATTCCTAGGTACCTTATTTTTTGTTGCAATAGTAAATGGCATTTTTTTAGTTTCTCTAAATGATAGTTCATTATTGGCATATAGAAATACCACCAATTTATGAATATTTTGTGTCCTGCTGCTTTGTCAAATTTATTTGTTAGCTCTCATAGTTTTTGATGAAGTCTTTAGAGCTTGTTTTTTTAGATTTTATTTATTTATTTATTTTTAGAGAGGGAAGGGAGAGAGATAGAGAGAGAGAGAGAGAAACACCAATGTGCGGTTGCTGGGGGTCATGGCCTGCAACCCAGGCATGTACCCTGACTGGGAATCGAACCTGTGACACTTTGGTTCGCAGCCCGAGCTCAATCCACTGAGCTACACCAGCCAGGGCTTCTTTAGGGTTTTTTATGTACAATATCATGCCATCTGCAAATAGGGATAGTTTTATTTCCTTCTTTCCAATTTGGATGCCATTTTTTTCTTTTTATTGCCTGACCTACGTGGCTAGGACTATCAGTACTATGTTGAATAAGAATGGTGAAAGCAGACATCCCTGTCTTGTTCACAATCTTAAGGGAATTGTGTTTAGTTTTTGCCCTTTGAGTGTGATGTTAGCTGTGGGTTTGTCATATATGGCCTTTTTAGTATGGTCCATTTATCCTCACTTTGCTGAGCGTTTTTATCATAAATGGGTGCTGGACTTTATCAAATACTTTTAATGCATCTATTGATATGATCATGTAGTTTTTATCTTTCATTTTGTTTATGTGATATATCACATTTATCCACTGCACCAACCTTGCATCCCCAGAATAAATATAACTTGATAATGGTATATGATCTTTTTAATGTATTGCTGGATATGGTTTGCTAAGATTTGGTTGAGGATTTTAGCGTCTATGTTCATCAGAGATATTGGCCTATAATTTTCTTTCTTCATAATGTCATTATCTGATTGTGGAATTAGGATAATGTTGGCCACATAAAATGATCTTGGGGCTTTTTTTCTCCTCTTGAATTTTCTGGAGTAGTTTGAGAAGGATACGTGTTAGTTCTGTTTTGAATGTTTCATAAAAATTCACCTGTGAAGCTATCTTGTCCAGGACTTATATTTGTTGGGAGTTACTTGATTAATGCATTAATTTCACTAGTTGTAGTCTGTTTATTCAGATTCTCTGATTATTCTAGATTCTGTTTTGGAATTTATCCATCTCCTCCTGATTGTACTATTGGTTGGCATATAGTTGTTTATAATGTATTCTTATAATCCTTTGTATTTCTGTGTTGTTCATTGTTACTTCTCTTTTATTTATGATTTTATTTTTTTAAGATTTTATTTATTTATTTATTTTTAAAAGATTTTATTTATTTATTTTTAGAGAGGGAAGGGAGAGAGAAAGAGAGAGAGAAACATCAGTGTGCGGTTGCTGGGGGCCATGGCCTGCAACCTAGGCATGTGCCCTAACTGGGAATTGAACCTGCAACCCTTTGGTTTGCAGCCTGTGCTCAATCCGCTGAGCTACGCCAGCCAAGGCTATTTATGATTTTATTTATTTGGGTCTTTCTTTTTTTTCTTGATGAGTCTGGTTAAAAGTTTGTCAATCTTTACCTTTTCAAAGGACCAGCTCTTGGTTTCATTGATCTTTTGTATTGTTTTTTTTAGACTACTTTATTTCTGCTCTGATTTTTATTACTTTTTCTACTCATTTTTGGCTTTGCTGTTTTCTACTCACTTTTGTTGTTCTTTTTCCATTTTCTTTAAGTGTAAAGTTAAATTGTTTATTTGAGATTTTTCTAATTTTGTTTTGAGATAGGCTTGTAATGCTATGAATTTCCCTCTTAGGAGTGCTTTCACACTGTGTCCCATAGATTTTTTTGGTTTTTGTGTTCTCATTTTCATTTGTTTGAAGTTATCTTTTGATTTCTTTCTTGATCCCTATCATTGTTTAATAACGTGTTATTTACCTCTATGATTTTGTGTCTTTTTTAGTTTTTCTCTTGTGGTTGACTTCTAGTTTCATATCATTGTGGTAGGATAAGATGCTTAAATTTAAGAGTCTTCTTAAATTTATTGAGACTTGTTTTGTGTTCTAACATGTGGTTTATTCTAGAAAATGTTCCATGTGGGCCTGAAAAGAATGTATATTCTGCTAATTTGGGGTGAAATGCTCTGAAGATACCAATTAAATCCATCTGATACAGTGTGTCATTTAAGGCTGCCATTTTTTCTGTTGATTTTCCACCTAGAAGATCTATTTTTTTTTATTTCAATGGGGTGTTACAATCCCCTATTATGACTGTATACCTGCCAATTTCTCCTTTTATGTCCATAAATTTTTGCTTTACATATTTAAGTGCTCTTGTGTTGGGCATATAAATGTTTGCTAGAGTTATATCCTCTTGTTGGATTGCTGCTTTTATGATTATGTCATGTCCTTCTTAGTCTCTAACTATAGTCTTTGTTTTAAATTACATTTTCTCAGATATAAGTATTGCCACCCCAGCTTTTTTCATTTCCACTTGCATGAAATATCTTTTTCCATCCATTTACTTTTAGTATATGTGTAATTTTCATCCTGAGATAGGTTTCTTGTGAACTGTATATATATGGGCCTTGGGCCTTGTTTTCTTATCCATTCAGCTACTGTATGCTTTTTGACTGGTGCATTTAAGCCTTTTACTTTTAAAGTGATTACTGATAGGTACATATTTATTGTCACTTTAATTTTGAACTCTTTCTCTGTTTTTTTGTTGTTGTTTGTCATTGTTGTCTTTTCTCCTTCTTCTCTTCTTCTCCTCCTTCTCCCTCTTCCCCTCCCCTGCCTCCTCCTCCTCCATTTTTTCCCTTTCTTTCTGCTCTTCCTTCTTTTCTTCTTCTTTTCCTCCTCCTTCTTCCAGATTCTTTAACATTTCTTGTAATATGGGTCTGGTGGTAACAAACTCTTTCAGTTGTTTTTTTTTTTATGTCTGGGAAGTTCTTTATTTCTCCTTCACTTTTAAATGATAGCGTTGCTGGGTAACGCTAGTTGTCTTGGCTAAAGGTCTTTTCTTTTTATCACTTTGAATGTTTCACCAATCACTTCTGGCCTGAAATGTTTCTATCGAGAAATCATCTAACAGTCTTCTGGGAGTTACCTTGTGGGTAACTGACTTTCTTTTGTGGCTTATAAGATTCTTTCTTTATCTTTAACCTTTGGCATTATGATGGGTCTTGATGTTGCCCTGTTTGGGTCCATCTTCTTTGGGATTCTCTGTGCTTCATGGACTTGGGTGTCTTTTGTTCTTCACCAGGTTAGGGAAAGTTTTCAGTCATCATTTCTGCAAATAGTTTCTTAATACCTTGCTCTCTCTCTTCTTGTGGTACCCCTTTTTGTGGATGTTGTTATACTTTATGTGGTCCCAAAGTTCCCTTAAACTGTCCTCATTCTTTTTAATTCTTTTTTCTGCTTTGATTAGGTCTTGTATTTTTACCTTGTCTTCCAAATCACAGATTCAGTACTGTGCTTCATCCAACCTACTTTTTATTCCTTCCAGTGTATTCTTTTTTTAATCCTCACCTGAGGATATGTTCATTGATTTTAGAGAAAGAGGGAGAGAGGAAAAGAGAGAGAGAGAGAGAGACATTGATTGCCTGTCTCCTCTATACTCCTCAACCAGGTATCAAACCCACAACATAGGTATGTGCCCTGACAAGGAATCAAACCCACAACCTTTTGGCATATGAGATGATAATCCAACCAAATGAGCCACCCAGCTAGGGTTCCTTTCAATGTATTCTTGATGTCAGATATGGTATTCTTCTTTTCTGTTTTTTTTTCATGGTTTCTATGTTCTTTTTCATGCTGCTGTTGGTCTCAGTAATTTCCTTGAGCATCCTTATAACCATTACTTTGAACTCTGTATCTGATAAATTGCTTGCCTCCATTTCCATTAGTTCTTGTTCTGGAGATTCCTTCTGTTTCTTTCATTTGGGCCTGTTTCTTTGTCTCTCAATTCTGGCTGCCTCTTTGTATTTGTTTCTATGTATCAGATAGATCTGCTATTAGATTAGATAGTGTTCATGGGTTGGCCTTATGTAGGAAGTGTCTTGTGGGACTCAAGAGTGCCATCTCCTTGATCTCCTGAGCTGGGTACTCTAGGAATGTCCCTTGTGTGCATTATTTGAGCCCTAGTGTTGTAAGGGAGTGTTGACTGCTGTTGGCCTATTTGTGTGTGGGATCGACCTTCAGGCTGATTAACTGTTAGGCTGAACCCCAACCACAGTGTGTGAGCTGCTGTGAAGGTGAAGTCTCAAAGTGGCTTCTTCTGTAAATCATTGGCTATAAGACACTTCTTCTGCTAGTCTGAATTGTTTATTAAGGGTGATTATTTTTTAATTTAGTTGTGTTTCCAGTTTGGGCCTGGAAGGAGATAAAAGTTCTACTTATTCCACTTCCATCTTGAGTGCTCACATTTACTTACTTAATGTTTTTCTGAATTCAGCTTCAGAAATGATCCAAAGTGGATATTTGTTTCCTGCTCCTGTGTGCCCCAGTGAAGCACAGTGGGAACATCACCTACACATTTCCCGCTTCTCCTGAAAACACCTATGAGTGCATCTCTTCAGCCAGCACCCCTCCTCTCCTTAGCAGAGGCCACCATGTGATGGTTTGATTTTAAAACCAAAAGTCCTTCTGATGTCACCTCCTTCAGCCCTTTAAAAGATTTTTTAAATAGCCTCTTTCTGCATTTAACTCTTTTATGATTGAAATCTCTGGAGCAGTTTCTGTTTCCTATTATGCAACCAAACAGAAGCACTGAGAACCAAGTAGGCTTTGTGGGAGCCTGATGCACTGAGCTTCATGTTCTGATCCTCATCTCTATCTAACATCAGCCCAAGAATGGGAAGAGTCAGCAAGCATGGATGGTTGAAAGAGTACAGAATATGTGATCAAGATTTTAGATTTAATTTCTAGACCTACTATGTACAATTTAATTAACTTAGACAAGGTACTTAACCTCTTGGATTTTTTTTTGTTTCCTCAACATAAAAATGTACTAATGCCAAATAACTCTAACTCAGATCATTGCTATACAAACTTAATGGAATAATAGACATAAAAGTTCTTTTAACAACTTTAATCATATGTTTTAAATCTGAAAACTTTAAAGCACCAGTACTTTAAGTTGTACATTGTTACCTAGATTGGGATGAATCTGCCCAAACAGTTTCAGGGGCAAGAGCAGTTTGCTCACCATTGCAGTCCTGGTTCTTAATACAAAGCTTGACATATAGTAGGTGTTTGATTAATGTTTGTGGAATTAATAAATGAAAGGTACCTAGCAGCTCCTATCCAGACTATGAGCTACAGTTGGAAAATAAAAGTAGACCAATGTTTGGTTTCACTCATGACTGGCCAACACTGGGCTCTGTAGTATATGCAGACAGCACTTAAGGGACTCATTGGTCAGCTCCTATCTCTTTTTGGTTGGTGACCTAATCAAGTATTTAGAAGTTTTCAGTTCATTTCTTCAAAAGATATTTGAAGCATTCCACAATATGTCGTCTTCTGACCAAATCTTATTGATGTAATGGACATTTGATTGTTAGGGACCCATGGAGCATATATGAACATATACATCTCTCTTTCTCACTTGTCTATGTCATAAAGTAGTACTGTGCTGAGAGTCTCAATTTTCCATGTTTCAGGAACTCCCATAGAGCTGTTATCGAACCTGCTTTCCTAGCTCATTTATATTTCTAACAAGGTCTATGGATGATTTTGAGGCATAGAAGAGTTTAGGAACCACTGGTATGGTGGTTTTAAACACTTTGTCTAGTGAAAAAACATTTTTACATCATTACATATGTATTGTTCTTTGAAACTTTCACAAAATGATTTTGAAACTTATTACTATAAATAAAGACTATTTTTCTATTCTACTCCATCCTCTTCTATTTAATTTTTGTAAAATGTTGGTCAACATGTTTGGCCAAATGTTTGATCAACTAAATAGCTTCCACAAATCACATGTGTTAGTGCCTGTAGTTTGAAAAATATTGGTGCAAAACATGTTAAAACATATTAAGAACTAGGCACCTAATAAGTTTCTACCTTACATTTATTTAACAAACAATATATTATATATATTTTTAATTTGCACTACACAAGAGCATTAAGATGAGTGTGATGACTCCAACTGTACATAAAAGGAAATGATGAATCACATCTTCTTACTCCAAAATATGCTGGTATTTCTGTTATACATCTTTTTCTATAATTTTGGTACAACCTTAATAAGCTTTGTTATTTGAGACAAGTCATTTTGCTTTTCTACATCTCAGTTGCCCCTTTTTTAAATAATTTGTGAGTAGACTGGGATGGAGGAGTGGAGGACTGCTTGAGTATAATATTGGAATTAGGATTGGGTTAGTTTTCTGTCTTGACCATGACTGAAAGAATAACATTTATAAGCAGGATATATATTTTGCACTATTTAAAATGTAAAATTTCTTTCTTTTCTATAACAATAATAACAAAAACAATGTTTAGTATTTTATTGAGTGCTCCCTCCAGTTCAGGCATGGTGCTTAGAACTTTACATCCTTCCGCAAATCCTCATGAACAACCTTATGAGTTATATGTCATTATTATCTGCATTTGCTGAAGTGGGAAATAATGTTTAAAGAAGTTAAGTGGTTGCATAAGGATACACAATCAG
Organism: Phyllostomus hastatus; assembly: GCF_019186645.2. Lineage (NCBI taxonomy): Eukaryota > Metazoa > Chordata > Mammalia > Chiroptera > Phyllostomidae > Phyllostomus > Phyllostomus hastatus. The sequence continues at coordinate 35,896,902 of NW_025333872.1, read as the reverse complement.
TAAGTGGGGGTGCAGTGGGCTTACTCCAGAGAATTTGACCACCAAGCCATACTGTCATTGCAAGGTGGTGATCTTGACCAGTGCACAAAGCTGACTGCTTCCAGAGCACCACTGAATTTGAGTGACTGGGTAGATATTATTATGGGGACTTTCTGGGATTCTAGAATTTATTAAATTCTAATTTATTAAAAAGAGAATTGCTTCATGAATTGCTGTATTATAACTGATATTGGTAACAAATTGCTTGCATTACTGATACCAGTGTTGAGAAACTTTTACCTGATATTTCCAAGGTCTCCTTTTATTATAAAAGTCTTTGTTCTCTAAGGAGATTTTTAAAAAAGATTATATAAATAATATGCTTCCTCAAATCTTAGCACTATTAATCTGTTCCTGACTAGTGGGTTGCCTAATCACCCGGAACTTCAGAGCTGTTATCTAAACTATTCACATACAACTCTAGAAGTTTTTTTAAGTTGGATGAATGGGATAATCCAGGGAGAAAATATTAGAACTTCTATTTTTAGCTGATCCTTCTAAAAGTTTATACTTGTGCATAATACATTAACGTAGCCATATATGTATTACATCAATGAATAAACAAACATTTATTGTGGGTGATCAAAAAAGTTTGGAGACTACCCATTTAACTATAGTTCTAAGTGAAGCTGGTTTTCTCTATGAGTAGAGGTAAGGTTTGCATTTTGCTTATCTATTGTTATGTAACAAACCACCTGAAAATTGGTAGTTAGAACACTATCAATATTTAGTTTTCTCACAAAGCTGCAGTGTGGGTTGGGTAAGGCTCAGCGGGAACAACTTGCCTCTGCTCTATCAGGGTGGCTTGAAAGCTGATCTGGAGACATCTGAATGAAGATTGTTCACTCACAGATCTGGCAATTGATATTGGTTGTTGTCTGGGAAGACTCAAACACTTGGAGAGAAAAATAGCAGGGGTTTTTGGTACCTCTTTTTTTTCTGTGGCCTTTCCATGTGATGTCTGCAACAGGGCAACTTCAGCTTAACTGGACTTATTACAGAGCAGCTTAAGCCTCCCAAGGCATGTGTACCAAGGGAGAGAGAAACCCAGTGATCTTTTCTAAGCTAGCCTCTGAAGTCATACTGGGTCACCTCTGCTTCACTTATTTTTTAGAATTAAAACTTTGGGAATAGGACTCCATTTTATGATGAAGGAGTGTCAAAGAATTTGTGAACATATATTAACACTTCTGTGCTTTGCTTAACCTGACTGAGGACAATGAAAGGCCAGTGATTTCATTAGACATCATGTAACTAAATCTAGGCATTAAGCTGATGCCTATACATGAACCTGAGAGGCTGAACCTGTCTGTCTGGATGGGTTTCCAGACTGAGCAGATTAAACCCACCTGTCTCCCTTTCAGTTCTGCCTCCATACCCCAGTATCCTAACAGGCATTTGGAAATCCCTTCAGGCTTCTAGTCTGGTCCAAGAGTATTTGAAAGGGTGTTTAAAGTTGGAAATGGAAAAAAAATTTTTTTTAATAAACTAGGTGACACCCTACTAAAAGTGGGAGGGTAGCTGGATTCCTTTTTCTATTCAGGTAGGCCTAAGAGTGGGGTTAAGGATTCTCCACCAAAATATCATGTATAGCAAAATGTCATCATAGGTATATATATTAATTAAAAATTGTGTACATCTCCCTTCATAAGGTTATATCAATAATAGATGTGCATTCAAATAAAAATTTTTATTTTATCTATAATCATTTTCCTACTCATAAGTTAACTGATGTTTCTAAAGCAGGAGTATAGCTAATAATGAACATTCAAAATCACTTTCTTTGCTTTTCCCCCAAATTTCAGATAAGTAAATTAAATTTATAACATGTATTTGAGTTACGACTCTTTTCTATAAATAATAAAACACTAGTAAAATAATTCTCTCTTGGTATCCTATTTCACTGAGGTGTTACAGCAAAATGCTTTGATTAATGTAGCTTTATTTCTCATGATTTTAAAAAGTATATTTATTCCTGAAATTATTCTAAATTCTAAAGACTGGTAACAGCTTCTTTTGATATTTGATCAAGTAACTTAAAACTAAGAAGCCAGAGAAGAATGAAGAACATTTGAAAGTTATTCAGAGGAGAGTCTTAAAGATGATTAAAGGGTTGAGAAATAATACCCCCCAAAAGTGTAATTTATTGAAATTATTCAAGTGTTACAAGTCAGAGTTTGAAAGGATTACTCATTTTGACTTCTGTTGACCAGAACTCTTCACTGGGCTCCAGGGATGTTCATAATTGGGATTCTAGAGTAACGGCAATTCCCACCATGATTTTTAGTCCACCTATGTTCCCTATCACCAAATTTCACTAAATGTAATTTTAGTGCCTTCTAATACTTTGAAAAGAGTAATTCATAAGACCCTTTTTCTCAGACCAAGCCAGCTAGTAGAGTTTTTACCTTCTAAATTCTTAAATATGTAGGTTTCTTGCTGTACATCATCTAGCTGAGTCAGGATCTTAATTTTGGTAGTTCTATAAAAAAGAAAAATGTCTGTAAAGATCAAATTTATAATTAATAATTGCAATAAAGTTTTAAGGCTTGTTGTTAAATCTTTTTCTGTAGTGGTTACTAATTGATTTTTCTCTCCCTTGCATGACTTAACTATGTTGGTACCTTACGATGCTAAAGAGAGAAGTAGTCTGGAACCAAAAGTCCTATGAATATTTTTGGCTTTTTTCCCCATATACGTTAAACACTTTTCAATATTCCAATAAAAAGCTTATTTGTAAGTTTATAGATTTTCTATAAATATTCTACAATTTACACATGCATATTTTATGTCCATAAAAAACAAAGTTAGTACTGTTATATTTGCAGAGAATTTGTTGCATTACCACTTTAGGAAACATTCTCTTTGGGGCTTTTTCCTATAATTAGTTAGCTTACTATTTTAATAAAGATAGCTGTTACACAAGTGCTTAACCTGTGTTGTGTGCTATACATTCTTGCCCAAATAAATTTCCTTAATCTTAAATGTCTCTGGTAAAAGCATTACATCTAGAAAAGACCTTAGGCGTTACTTTTTCTTCTTGTAAATCAGTTTACTTTCATGAGTTTCTATTGTGATCTTATAATTGATTCGGCAGAAGGAAAAATTTTTAGTTGGATTTCAAAAGTATTCCATCTAGCTGTGGTACAGCAGCATTCTTTTAAGGTATTTGAGTATGTGAGGTCTGTCCAGAAGGCATCCAGCCATATAATAGAGACATTTATTGAAGAAGATACAAGGTACAAGAAACATTATACATAGGACAATGACACCTCAGTCCCCTTTAAAGTAGGTACCTTGTGATCTCACACAGTTCTCCCAATTGCCATCAGCTGCCCTGTCATATTTCCCTGAATCTCATCAATTATCTGATGTCTCTTTTCTTTCAAAGGTGATTTTAGTTTTGGGAAAAGCCAGAAGTTACAGGGCACCAAATCTGGGCTGTAGGGGGTCTGAATCACCTGCATAATTTGATGTTTTGCCAAAAATTTCTGCACAAGATCATGATGCATGAGTGGGTGCATTGTGATGAAGCTGCCAATCACCAGTTACCCATAGCTGCAGCCTTCTGAACCATCCAAATAGTTTTCATGGAAAAACGTTCAAGCCTAATGCAAAATTTGATGCCAACTTATTGCTCTGCTTGGTCAGTCATTTTGAATGCAACAGCCACAGAGTATACATGCTCACTCAATGGCATCTACTGCCCTCACTGACTAGTACAGTGAAGTCATCATTGTTCATTCACACACATTCCAGTCCACTGTCCTTGGCTGTTAGGTTATATCAATGTCACACAAATCATTCTTTTTTAGCTTGCTAGTGGGGCTCAGTGGATTGAGTGCCAGCCTGTGAACCACAGGGTCACCAGTTCAGTTCCTAGTCAGGGCACATGCCTGGGTTGTGGGCCAGGTCTCCAGTTTGGAGTTGTGCAAGAGGCAACCACACACTGATGTTTCTCTCCTTCCCTTCCCCTCTCTCTAAAAATAAAGAAATAATTTTTTTAAAAAATCATTCTTTTTATGTTAACAATGGCTGGACTTTTTCTGGACAGATCTTGTATTTTGTAGGCCCAGATTTTCCAGTTCTCAGAGTTATCACTTATAATAAACTTCATATCTTCACATACCTATGAATGCCCTACAAGTAGGTATAAGAGCTATAGCCAGCAAAAATGTCGGATACTTATATATGCTTTTTTGGGGTACATTTAAGAGGAAATATGCCAGTATCTAATGCAAGCACATGAGAAGTTTATAAGCTACTGGAAAAAGGTGGAGATTTTACAAACCATGAACATATATCATGTTCTTGGAATGTTTAACAAACACATAATTCCCTTTGATAAAACTCTAGGAATTGTTGTTTTTTTTAATAGTTCACTGATGTTATAATTTGTTACTGTTAAAATTATTTGGATTGAATTCATTGATGATTAGTTTCCTCTTTTTGTATGGTATGTAGTGCTCATATGTTGGCCTTTCACTAGGCAATCACCTTATGCACTAGGCTATTCTTAACTAAGTTTGAAAAAAAATCTCACTTGGATTATAAGTAAAATAATTGGCATGGTCAGTCAAAACAATGGAAAACTCGTTTGACAATGCTCTATAAAAGCCTGTGTGTGAGTCTTCTTTCCTCTGTTCCTTAGCCCTGTGAAACACAAACTGTGAGGATACTAGACTATCAGGAAGGGAAAAGCCCTAGCACCTGAGCTTGCTGTAGGTCATCTTTATGATTCCATGAAGCTCCTTGTTTCATATCAGGCCCTGCTTCCTTTAGGACAGGGGCATCAAACTCATTTTCACCGGGGGCCACATCAGCCTCGTGGTTGCCTTTAAAGCGCTGAAATAATTTTTAGGACTATATAAATGTAACTACTCATTAACTGTTAAGGAGTTGAAATTACATTTGGCCCTTTGAAGGCAACCATGAGGCTGATGTGGCCCCTGGTGAAAATGAGTTTGACATTTCTGCTTTAGGACCTGCATAATGAACTCAAAATTCTTTACCTGACCCTTTTGACCACAAGCCTGTAAGATCAGAGGCCTCCAAGGCTTTCTCTCCTAGGTTAGAAGGTTGACAGAAGTACTGGTTGCTTGTGGGGCCTACCTCAGCTGCAGGCTGCAGGCAGCTTATTTGTTTAAAATTGTTAGAGTTTCACGGGATAAGTTTTTCACTTTCTCCAGCTAATTATTGTCCTATACTTTTTATTTCCTGTGTCTTTTTGTTTTCCTTGAGTGTTTTTTAAAAATAAATATACTGATTTTTTGAGTGACTGGATTTATTCAAAGTAGGCCCAAACCCTTTAAAAGACTGGTAAATTCATTTAAACTAAAACAGAACAAAATTACACACACACACACACATGCACACACACACAATGAAAACATGTAAAAAGAAAAGTAAACTATTCTGTTATACAACTATTCTTAAACCTCAGAATTATGTTAATAAAAGCTTAAGGCAAAGTGAAAGATCAAATCCAGATGAACTGGTGCTACTAATGAAACACTTGCTTTATGCTTTAAGAATTTATCTGAAACATTATGGACACATTGAACTGTATTTTTAAATTTTGGTACTAGGAGAGCTATCATTGAATGAAATTCTTCATTCCACAATGAAGAATTCTTTCTGCAGAATGAAGAATTATTTTACAGGGCAGGAGATCATCTTTAATAGCTCTTTTTCCAATTTAACCGTCTTTCTTTTCATCTCTTTGAGCATCAAGTTTATAATTTATAAAATAGAGATACTAAATTATGTCTGATAGAGTGGTCAGAAAAATCAAAAAAGATTTAGTGTAAAATGGTCTATATAAAATGTTAGCAGGCTTATGTTTCAGACTGGCATCTGTGTTAAATTAATAAATCTTTAATATGCTACTGTCATATTAATTTTTTAAAGGAGATGTCATAAACATTGACACCTAGTTCTGCTCTATCACTGATTTCCAAGGTGTGACTTTGTGTAAATCATTAACTACTTTGAACATCCATTTTTTATTCATTTAATTCATTCAATATAAGACTCTCACTTGTTCTTCCAGCTCTTCACCAACTGATGAAAGGCTACACTCTGAATGTTTACCTGAGCCTGTTGCCATTCACAATAGGTGAAAGAATGTGTCTCAATGTGGTGTAATCACATGGAATTCTGGAGTGAGGACATACTAGTTTGTAAATCCCATAAGACATAAGATTTTCAAAAATGTTAAAAAATTGTATTCTGGTGCTCAGATTATTTGCAATGCCAATATTACAAATTGTTTTTACATGCTAACTCTATAAATCCCCAAATAACATTGTTATTTGGGCAGTAAATATTTTGTGTATGTGATGACCTGCAGCTTTTAGAAGTATAGAATCTAATATGATGTGAAACAACTATTTCTGTACATTCAAATGATGATCGATGATATTGATATTTTAAAAAGTGTTGCGCGTGGGTCACCGGCCAGCAGTGACCACGGAACGCTGTGGATGGCTCGACGATAAACACGTGAGAAAAAACGACACATGCACAGAGACAGACTAGTTTCTATGGGGAAGTAGGGACGAAATGGCCACCCCCCCAGTGGGGAGTGCGCTGATTTACCATCCATACCTGCTTTTATTGGGCTCATTCTGCATAATAATTCAGGTAAAGTACAGTACTCATTAGGGGGAAGCAAGGAACTATAGAAAACAAAGAACTTTGCCGGTCTATTGAGTTGGGGGTCAAAGAGCTGTAAGACTGAGGAACAAAATAACTTCCTCCTAAGACCCTTCTCATTCAACTGAGAGCATTCTAAACAAAGAAGGTTTCACAGTAATTTACATGTTCTTTCTTAGGCCTGATCACCCTGGGGAATCCGCACTTCTCAGTACCGAGCTGCACCACCCTGTCATTGTTTCAGGCTTAGGTGGAGCAAGGGAACTAAGGCAACTGAGAGACAAGGAAGTTTTTTTCCCAGACGCTGAGAACTCAAGCTATGTCAAAGTCGAAGAGCGAGGGTCCATCACTCCCTTTTGCTGCAGCCCCCCAAGTCCTTCTTTTGGGGGGCCTCCCAAAGTGATCGTGCCTGTCTTAGGTCGTTCCCCCCGTGGGGAATCTTACCCGTCTTTGGCTAACCGACCAAGCTTTTTGGGGTTCAGTCATGAATAAAGCAGCAGAAGCAGCATTCCTGCCAGGAAGATAAGCTTTTGTCTCCTTGCTGGCTTACAGTTCCAAGGGTGTTCCCTTAGCCTTAGCCTTAGCCTAGGCGGGGGTTTCAGCTTCTGATACAGTCAGGGTCATTCCCAACAAAAAAGAATTAAGTAACTTTGCCTGTTTTTTAAACATACAATTAAATCAAAGGTTCTTTATTTGAGTGTGAAATTTCTATATTTAATAAGTATACTAATTTGGATAGAGAAATAAAGTTATACCTCAAATTCACTTACAATCTTTGAGAGAGAGGTACACAGAGAAAAAACACCAGTGTTCTCTTCAATATTTTTTTTACTTACAAAATGAACATTAGCCCAAAGTACCAATATCATGAAAAAAGATGTGGGTGGCAGTTACCAAAGGGCATTTGGACAGTGTAAAATGTCTTGAAACTCCCAAGAACTAAGTTTAATAAAAGACAAATAAGAATGTTGGATTGAGCCCTGGCTGGCATAGCTCAGTGGATTGAGCTCGGGCTGGGAACTAAAGTGTCCCAGGTTCGATTCCCAGCCAGGGTACATTCCTGGGTTGCAGGCCATAACCCCCAGCAACCGCACATTGATGTTTCTCTCTCTCTCTCCCCCACTTCCCTCCCTAAAAATGGATGAATAAAATCTTAAAAAAAATACGAGTAAATTAATTAAAAAAAAAGAATGTTGGATTGAAATTCTTAAAATTGACTGGGTAAGATATTCACAGTTCATCTCATGCACGTGCATAAAACAATTTTCCTGCATCACAATGGGCTGAAAAGGACATATAAGTTGTTAGTGTTAAGGTTTAAGACAAAGAACAAACTAATTGTGACATAGCTAAAGGAGCTATTAAAAATGATATTGTTTATTAAACACAAGAGAATACTATGAATTTCTGGCCCAAAAGAGTACTATCTTTATGCTGCTAGCTTGAGGATATGAGGAATATGGGACTACTGAGTATTATAAACATATTCATAAATTTATTTCCCAAGTTTACTTCAGAATTGCTAGCTTTGAGAAGTTGCTTATAAGTGATTAGTAAGGGTTGAAAATAATCACTATACTATTGGGAAGAATCACGAGCAAAAATGATGATCAAATAGTTGGATTTCATAATCCTTTATTTTATACATTTTTATGCTGCTACATGCCAGGCACTATTTTGGATGTATTTAATCTTCACATTAACCCTATCTGATGTATATCAGTTAGCTTTTGATGTGTAAGAAACCATCCTAAAACTTAATGGCTTCAAGCCATAATCATTAAATATTATTCACTAGTCTGTGCATTAGCTGGTGTGTCTTCTGTGAGCTGTAGGTCAGGTATAAAGCTTTGATAATCTCATCTAAGATTTGTTACATCTCTGGAGTCTCAACTGGGACCACTGTGCTAACTCACTGGTTCTGGTCCATGTGATTGCTCACCATCCAGCAGCATGTTGACATGATGGGTGCATCAAATTAAAAAAGCAGGTACAGGAGCCTGGGAGAGAGTGGAGGAGAACAAGTTTCCTTGAGACCTGGCCTTGGAACTAAAACTGATGCTGTGTCACTTCTAATGAATTCAGTTGACCAAAGGAGTCAGAAAGCCAGCTTATAGTCAAGGGGAGGAAAGGTTAGACTACAACTTTTGGTGGGAGGAGCTGAAATGGATATAGAGGGGAGTAAAGGTTCGTATGCATTTTCTCCCATCTACCGCAAGTAAACACAACTCTTTCCAATTGACAGTTGAGGGAATTGAGATAAAGGGTTTATTTGTCAAAGGTTGTGTAGATGCTAAGTGTCTAAGTAAGCATTCAGACCTAGGGAATCTGACCCCAGTATCCATGTTCTTAACTCATATGCTACATATTTGTTTTGGTTGTGTGTTTCCTAGAAGTCACTGCTGTATGTGTTATGGATCACAGGAAATCACGGTTATTGTCTTTCATGTAGAAGACCTCTGACTCCCATGGCACCATCCATCCCACCTCATCCCTTGGACCAAATGTTTCCAGTAAATAACACTTTTTCCTCTTTGAGGTTTTCTCTGGGTCTTTTATCTCAAAGAGAAAAATCATGAGATTTTTGTTTTTTTAAAGTTGGTTTTAGCAAAGTGCTACATGTTAATGTGCTTTTGTCACTTAAAATACCAATAGTTAAAGATAGGAACTATTTTTATATTTTTTCATTTATTTTTTTAGTCACTAGAAAATTATTCTTAAAATTCTAAAATAAGCTGTTTCTTTTACTTGTGAGTACATTCCAATAAGGTAAGGACCTCTACTGCACATTACAGTTGTTTCACCAGCAGTTTAGCAAATGGTAGGTGTTCAATACATGTGAGTTACATGGAAGAATGAAAGAAGCCAAAATATTGATTATTGATAAATATTTTATCATTGATTTTTATCAAATAGATTATATTAATATATACTCTTTATTTTTCAAAATAACTTTGTATTTTTATTTATTTAGTTCCATTTTCTTTTCTCATTATGCCTGTTACACTTTATGTATATGTGTGATGCCACAACAATCCAGATTATTTAAAAATTCTTTATTAATTTGGAATTTTCTTCCTCTGTAATTTCATATTATGACTCCCTTGATTTGGACACATAGTAATGTTTCTAGTGCTTGTACTATGGCTTTCAAGACTAAGGAAAACTTTCAACCCACTTGTGCCTTTGCAAAAATGGAGCTCACTGCCCACCCCTACTATTGCTCCATTGTTCTTTTGAAATCTAATCCTTGGGTCTACCCTAGTACTATTCACCAACTAGAACCCATGCAAATATGAGTATTGAAAAATCCTTGAAGTTCTTTATTAGAACCTCTTAGTTACCTAGTGAGTTGTTTGCAATGCTGTCCTTACTTTTACCAATGGAAATTGAGACAGGCTGGGTAGGCATCTTGTCAAATACAAAATCAAGGCCAAGGTATTGGGTAGACAAGATGAGAACTGAAGGAACCTCATAGCCCATTGTTCAAGAGACTAAGAAATATAATTTGTAAGAAAAGAATAACATGGAAAACAAGTACCACCTTTCTTAATCATGAATTCTGGGCATGTGTGTACAGATTTTTTATTAGAACATACTGAAAAGTTGGTATGTGGTTAGTTTGTAGAATTGACATTGGATCCGCATGATTGTTAATAGGAGAAACATTTCATGACTCATCTCATTAACATGCATAATTGCTATTTGAATATAGATCTTATGCCTAGAAGACCAAGCAAAATGATCTTAAATCAATTTCTTCCTCTAGAGATAAGAACACAAATCATCAGAACATAAGAGCCTCAAGTGAGAAAGCTATTTAGCTATGAGTTCTTTCTTTGTCATGGACCCATCTTAACCCCAGTATTTGTCCATATACAGCAAATGGTCTCAGATTGGTTTCCACAAGTATGTTTTATTTCAAATACATTTCTCATCCATGAGAATTCTGAGGTTTTATTGAACAAGAAGTGGGAAATACTTTTCACAACACCCCAAATTGCTTTCTTCTCTGACCATTATTTTAATTATGTTTCCATATAATGAGTACCATGCATTCATACAGTTAGTTTTGTATTTTGCCATTTTCATTATTTGTCTCCACAGTAAGGGAAGAAACTGCTTTTGTGTGAGAGCCTCAGACCTTCCATCATCCTTTCTCTGACCTCTTCATCACCCGTGGTTCAGGGCAGGGAATGAAGTGGATGCATCTCACTGCTAAACACCCAGATGGGAGAGGACAAGGTGTAGACTCAGAGAAGGTAAGAAAAGGCACACATGATATGAAAAACTTCTGCTGAAAACGTAACTGATTTGGAATCATATGAGTATTTTGGGTATCACATTAGTAAAGTGCTAATAGGAGGGAGTGAAATGTGTCTGAAGATCTAGTTGACTGCTGCCAATGTAGGAAATAAATGAAATTTAAATACAACAACCCACACACATCTGTGACATCCTATTATATAGCACAAAACAGTTGATAAAAACTTTTATCTTCATTAGCAGAGCTAGTGAGGTAGGGAGCACATTATAAACCAGCAGTTCTCTCTGTCATTTTCAATTTGTAATTATCAAACTGCCTGACTGAGAGGCTTAGTAATGAATATAGTCTTTCCCACACCTATAAAAAGAATTACCCTGAACCCTTGTTAAAAACACAGATTCCCAGCTCTACCCAGATCCTGATGAATGAGAGTATTCAGGTAAGTGCCCTGGAAATTAATATTTTTAATAAATTTAAAGGTGACATCTATTAGCTGGTAGTTAAGAGGACTTACAACATTCAACGCTATTATTTACTGTGTTGAGATGAAAAGTTATTTCATATAGTCTATTTAGGGTGCTAGTACTCTGGGTGCTATTGTTAACACTAAACGACATAATGTGGGCAAAATATTTATCATGGTGCATATGTATTAGCTGCTTCTACTGCAGCCACCATTATTGTCATTTTATCCAATGAAATGTGATGCTCTGAGTCCACCCAATTGAAAGAAGTAATGCATACAAATAATATAGAGAATCTTCAAGAAAAAAGAAATTAGAGCAAAAGAAGCTCTGACAGATAGGATGAGGACTAGGTATTCTAGGCTTAGATGCAATAGAGAGAGTGGACTTGGATATGGTTCCCGGGACAACGACCTCGGGCATCTGATTCTCTTAATGTTCATGCTTTGAGTATTTGTGTTGTCTTTTCTCCTCTGGGAGAGAATCAGGTGCTTGGCTCATTTGCCTTGCTAAGAAACATTTTTGAAAGAACTAAGACATGAAAGATTTTAACTGGTTTATCTTATTTTCATTTTGTGAACTTTTCATTTGTGATGTGCTGATAAGGTATTATTGCTTTGCATGACAAGGTCTATCAGGTATAAAAATATGTAGAGCTCTCATGACAGAAAAAAATCATTAATTTATTCAATACATATATTTTTAGCACCTGGTATATGCCAGGCACTCTTTGAAGCACAATGGATATATGAGTGAGTAGAACAAATAGACACTCCAATCCTTGAAGAGTTTATGTTCTTGTGTATGTGTGAAGGAGAAGACACTGAACAAAAATCAGTAAGAACATTATGTAATGATAAAGAGAAATAAGCAAGGAAGAAGGATAGAGTATCAGCTGTGTATGTGCATGTGTGTGAGCATATGCACTCAAAGAGATCAGATTAAAGAGGCCAAATTCAAGGTAAATACTTTGAATTTGAAAGTGCAGTGGAAGTTTCTAAAAGGTTTTGACAAAATGACATTTTAAAAGGATCCCCCTGGCCTCTGGACAGTGCATTCCAGAGAGGCAACAGAACTAGTGAGGAAGCTATTAAAATAAACTGAGAGATGATGACAGCATGGGCCAGGGTCGTGGCCATGGGGGTAGTAAGGAGTAGTCAGATTCTGGATGTATTTTGAAGGTGGAGCCAACACAACTTGCTTATGGATTAGACGTAAGAAGTAAGAGAAAGAGAGGAGTTAAGGAGGACTCAACCTGAGCAACAGAAATGGGATTGCCATCCCCTGAGATGAGATAAACTGTAGAGAAGGAGGTTTGGGGGATAGACCAGGAGTTAGGTTTCAGGCATATTAAGTTAGAGGTACCTATTAGTCATTAAGTGGAGATGCTAGAAGCAGGCATTTGGATATAAAAAGGTATGGATCTCAGGGGAGGAATTTGGGTCAGAAATATAAATTTGGAATTACAAGCCAATATATAAGACATTTAATATCAAAACTAAATGGCCTCACTGATGAAAGATATAGGAGACTGGATCAAGAACAGAATCCTGGGTCTTATGAACTGTAAGAAGTCAGGAGATGAGGAGAAACCAAATCAGAAGACTGAGAGAGCAGCCAGTGACATGGGAGGAAACCAGGTGAGTGTGTGTCCTGGGAGTCAAAGGAAGACATTGTTTCAAGAGGAAGGGAGTGATCAACAGTGTCAAATGTCACCAAGACCAAGATGGGTATCTGAACTCACCACTGAATTTTGCAAAGGAACTATCACTGGTAATTTCCATGACAGCAATTTAAGTATAGTGGTGGTAAAATAGCTGAACTAGCAAGGATTCAGGAGAGAATGAAAATAAAGGAATGAGAAAGAGGGAGAGGGAGAGACTACATAAATCTCAAGGGGAAGAACTTGGTTATAAGGGGGATCTTAGAAATAGGTCGTAGCAGTAGTGGGAAGCAAGAGTGGTATTAAGATGGAAGAAATAACAGTGTTTTGTAAGCTGAGGGGAGTGATCCAGGAGGCAAGGGGAATTAATGACACAGGATACAGAGAGGAAGGCTCTTGAAAGGACTTTCTTGCTCCTCCTCTCTGCAACATACATTCAAACATTCATATTCTTCTCCAGTCTCTGTTTCTCTTTTCTAGGCAATAAGGCAAAGGCCCAAGCCTTAGTCAAACCAGACCACCCATGATGCTCAGTACATCTAGCCACATAAAGATTTTTTTTTATTTTTGCTTTTGAAAGACAAGGAAGGAAATAAAAGAGGAAGAAGGGAGTGAGGAAGGAAAGGAAGAAGGGAGGAGACAGAAGTCTTACAATATATATTTTGGCAAGTGGCTTTTTTAACCTGCTTTTTTCTTTAATTGTTATTACAGCCCTTTGGGGTGGATATTATTTTCTTTTTCCAGATGGGTAAAGTGAGTTCATAGTGATTAAATAACTTCTCCTAAATCTCAGAGCTTTTAAGGGCTACATCAATTCATAGTCAGATCTATCAGACCCCTCAAAAACAATTTCACATATTTCTCTGAAGTAGGAAATTCATGATACGTCCATGGTTTGAATTCAGCCTTGGAAACAGACTCTGGCTCTTACTCACTTGCCTACATGATCGCATCACCTATACAGTAGACTCATCTTTAATTATATGTGACTAAGTACCCCATGTTTCGTTTACTGAAAATATTTGTTCCAGCATCAAATGTATTTTGCTATAACATAACCTTTCCAATTATTTAGTAAAAAAGAGATATAATCCTCTGTAGAATTCCATCTAAAGTTATCCCACACATTCTTGATACATCTAGAAATGCGCCATTTTCTGAGACACAGAAGGAATCATGTAATTCTGCCTTTGAGATGAGCTTAGCAGATGGGTTCCATTTTTCACAGACATTCTGAATTTGAATTGGATGGAAACTATAACAGACAGCTGCTGACAGGGGCTTCTGAGGAAAAAAAACCCTTGAGTTTACTTTTATTTGTGCTCAGATCTCTCCTCAGGGCATTCAGCCCCAGGTGTCTTGTCTCCTTCCTGTTGGGACATCTTGTTTCTCCATATCAATCTGCAAACTGTTAAAAAAATAATTTCTTTTTTTTAATTGTTGTTCAAATACAGTTGTCTCCATTTTCCTCCCACCACTCCCCCCTGCTCAGCTATCCCCCCTCCCACCCTCAATCCTACACTCCTTTGGTTTTGTCCATGTGTCCTTTATACATGCTCCTGACTACCATTCCTTTCTTTTCCCCCATTATCTCCCTCCTCCCTCCCCTCTGGTTACTGTCAGTTTGTTCTTTATTTCAGTGTCTCTGATTATATTTTGCTTGCTTTGTTTCATTTATTAGGTTCCACTTGTAGGTGAGATCATATGGTATTTGTCTTTCAACACCTGGCTTATTTCATTCAGCATAATGCTCTCCAGTTCCATCCATGTTGTTGTGAAGGGTAGAAGCTCCTTCTTTCTTTATGCTATGAACATTGGGGTGCATAGGTTCTTTTGAATTAGTGTTTCAGGATCCTTAGGGTATAACCCCAGCAGTGGAATTGCCAGGTCAAAAAGCAGTTCCATTTTTAGTTTTCTGAGGAAATTCCATAGTTTTTCACAGTGGCTGCACCAGTCTGCATTCCCGCCAACAGTGCACTAGGGTTTCCTTTTCTCAAAAACCTCTCCAATTTCTTTCCTTCCCTTAGTTGAGAGGAGCTGTTATAAACAAAATCCACTGCAGGAAACTAGGATTCAAAGTGTAATGGCTTTTTATTGGCTGGGTTGTGAGAGTTTCTCATTGGTACAACCATTGCCAGGGGAGGAGAAAATCTTCCTTCCTCCTGCTGGGATAGTAGATTTTAAAACATTTTCCAGTGGAGATGTAAGGAGTCTCTTCCTGTTTTGGGCAACCTAGCAGTGTTAGAGTATGAGAGCTACCCCTACAGGCCCTCCCAACTCCAATCTTGGTTAAGGTCTCCTTTATTAATTTTTATATTTCCTCTTCCTCCCCAAAGGCAACAACTAATCTAAGTTCTAGCAACATAGAAGATTTTTTTCTATTTAAAATTATATGTAGATGAGATCACACAGTATGTATTTTTTTGTGTTACCATATTATTTATGATATTGATTTATGTAATTGTGGGCAGCTTTATTTTGTTCATTTTTGTTACTGTGTGGTATTCTACTATATAATCATATGTCTATTTATTTATCTACTTTCCTGCTTGTGAATTTTGGGATTGTTTCCAGATTTTGACTACTACTAATAAAACTGCTTTCGATAATTGAAGAGAGAATGGAGAGAGAGAGAGAGAGAGAGAGAATATGAATTTCTCCACCATGTTTGGTCCCATTGTGAAACCTGAAGCTCCTTAGGAAAATACTAATGCTGTTTTCTTGGGAAGAATTCTCCCAGCAGTAGGTCCACCAACTTCTTCCTGTATGAAGTCTTTTAGGTACTCCTTGCAACAAAATGAGATGCACCAAAATTGTTTGGTTGAATAGGTTGGTGGAGTATAGATAGGTAAGTCTTGATAATCAAACAGATGTGTCAGCTACCAGTTCTTTACTAATGGTGTGTAGTAGAAAAGAATGGTTGAAAAAGTTAGGCAGCTGATAACTGCTTTGGAACACACATGATTTTCCTTTATAGTCAAATAGCCAGAACCATATTAGGTGTGTAGTCTTTGGAAAATAAAGAAATAGGAACTCAACAAACATTTTTTGGATACCTACTAGCCAAAAAATACAAAGAAATTAGATGAATTTTCTTCTAGAACCCGTCTACTGGAGGACATTGGTAGTTGGGTGATAACATAAAGGCCTACCATTAGACATGATTAAATGATCATCTCCTCCAGTCTTACCCCCAAAGTGAATCTTCTGTTTAACAGTTTCATTGCCAACATGGTAAGATATGCTTTTATTGAGAAAAGGAAACTAAAATTATTCTTAAAGTTTCTTTTACCAAAATGGAAATCAGATTAAAAGAGATCAGCAAAATTAAATATAAAATTGAAAGTTACTACAGCCAACCCATAGCCCTGTGACTAGGAGGATAGTAGTAGAATGAGGAATATGCAAAAATATGTAAAAGTTGAATAGTCTTATTTATATGGCATTTGTGTAAAATCTAAATAGTTTTTACTAGAGGACAGAAAAAATCCTTAAAATTGAGTAAGTACCATGACTCAAATTTTTAAAGTTTTTCTTTTTCCTAAATCAATTTTTTCCTTCCTCTATCTCTCTGAGGTTTGGTAGAGGTCATCCAAGATATGTGGTTTTCTGTTGTTATTTCTTTTCTTGTTTGGGGATGTTCATGACTAGGTTTATTGGGTAGTATGCAACATACACATACGTTATTAATCTTTTATTGTGGTATGTTTCTACTTCAGAGAGTTCAAGATATTTTATAAAGATTAAAAAATAACTTCTCTCTAGATTCCTGAGAGATGCATGGTAAAAAATAAGAGTTATTAAAAAACAATTGATGACTCTTTCATCCAAGTTTTCATAGTATATTAACCAAAAATGTACTCCAGCCCTGGCTGGTGTGACTCGGTGGATCGAGTGCTGCTCTGCAAACCAAAAGGTCACCAGTTCGATTTCCTGTCAGGGCACATGCCTGACAGTGACCAGAGTGGAGGGGAGAAGGGGATAATGGTGGAAAGAAGGGGAAGGGACTAGTCAAAGAACATGTATGAGTGACCCATGGATGTGGACAACAGTGTGAGAATTGACTATGGGCCATGGGATTGGTGGAGGAAGCCAAAGGGGTAAAAATTGAGACAACAGTAATAGAATAATAATAAAAATGATAAAAATGCATTTCACATATTTTATGGTTACACATTATATCTTATGTATCAACAAGTTCTTATTTTTCAAGGAGACATTTATTTTTCTCTTGTTTTAACCTGTTACTTCCTCTTTTATATTTGTAAAGAATGATTATATTAAATGTCACCTATTTAGTAGTACTAATATTTTTTTACTTTAATGCTTCTTTTGGATGCTTAACTTCTAGAATTTTATAAGATAAAGACTGCTCTTGTGCAAGTGTTTTTACCTGTTAAGTCACTATTTCCACATTAATAACAGAGTAAAGATACCAGGCTTCATTTTAGATTATGACGGTACCTAATGTCTTTTCCACATTTATTTTAAGCTAGGAAAAGATTTCCTCTCATTTTCATGGGAATTTTATGAATTCCAATATGTATGTTTTTCCAGCTGTAGTATTTTAATTGCAATTGGAAATTAGCAGTTGAGATATCACTTTTCTTATGAAAAATTTCCTAATACTAAACTCTAGCAGTTAAAACTGACTTCAGCTATTCATGTGGCATGATTTTCTTCAAGCTTAACTTAGAATTTTTAAAATCTTTATTTCAGTTATTTGAACTGATACATCTGGATCAGCAAAATATTCAATTATATTTTCTCCTATTAGTCACCTTGTTATAAGTGTAATTACTCTGTGTGTGTGTGTGTGTGTGTGTGTGTGTGTGTGTTATAGCCCCAAATAGGTGATGAAGATAAATGGAAATTCTCTTAGTTAATATTACTAAAATGAAGCCAGTTGATCTGACACCTGTTTTTAATTGCAAGTGAGACTCCTTGATTGTAAATGTTTATGCACCCAGAAAATCCATGTTGGCAATCTATTATCGTAGCAAGTCTTTATCTTTCTTTCCTTTGGGTTAAATTGTTTTCCTGTTACACACTTAATAGACAAACTCAAACAGACATGCAGAGCTAAATGAAAGGTTGTGAGGCCCACATGGAAATTTGGAGTTATTACAAAAGATTTTTCCTTGAACAACACCTTTTGCTGTTGTTGTTATTGTTGTTCAGGAATCTTGCTCTGTTTCCCCCAAAAAGATAGTGTTATTTTTAGTGAGGAGAATGTATAAGTGGGAGTCAGTACATATTTTGGGGACAGCTCTGCTATTAATTAGTGAAGGGAGTCACTCAGTCACCTGAGTTCAAATTCTTCACCAGTTCAAATTCTTCACCTGTTCAAATTCTTCACCTGTAAAGTGTGAGGTGGAATGAAAGGATCCTGAACTCCTTTCTAGCTACAGTTAGGAAAGACCTTATATCTTTACCATTATCTATAAGTTATCCATTTATTTTGCACTGACTTTGTGGTTAGTAAAATCCTTTAGAGCAGTCTCTTAGAAACTAAAAGGGTTAGAGTATCTACTGTTCCAGGGTGCCAAACATTGAAATCATCCCCATGCTGAGTCTACTCTTCACTGAGGGCAGCTATTAATTGTAAGGCAGGTAACTGGAGTTAACGATGGATAGTTTCACCTAATATCCTAGAAAAAATTGCTTCCATAAATAGATAGCAAACAGTAGCCATTTGATAGTATTACAAAAGAGGATATATTTAGCACGTATTAAAAAATTATGAAAAGCTGACCGAAAATGGAATTTTACTGTCTCACCACTTCAGTTTAACATAGTTTGTTTTCTCCACCATGTTTTCTATCAAGTGTCAAAATAAGGTTGATAGACTGTTCTGTGAGCAGTTTTCAATCCTGTCACACAGAAGTTTTCAATCCTGTCACATAGGCCGTCCAGTTTCTATTTAAGAAAGACAACAGTTAATAGTATCACGTATAGAATGTGTTAATATTAACTGTGCTTTCAATTACATTTTAGAGTGAAGAGACATGATGACTGTCCTGAAGGAGCACAGAGAGCCAGTAGCACAGATCAAAAGGCTTCCAGATGTCAGTTCTAGGGATTACAGGTCTCCCTGTTTCTAAACAAAAAGTTTCCATGTACTCTGCAGGAGCCATCAAATGTATTGCACTTCCTTCTTTCCTTGTGTGTCATGGAAACAGTGAACTTCTGTCTAATCCATCTTTCTTATTATATGGGTCACTTTAATGACGATGAAAATGATACCTGTAAATGCTATTTTTCCTAATGGAGATATTTAAAGATAGGAGAGAAAAACATGGAGAACATTTGAATACTGAGAAATACCAGTCCCCAATTCAAATATTTGGTCCTAGGCAAATAGTTCAGTGCATGGGGGTAATCTCTGTTATCTCATATGCAATACAAAATATATTTTATATATAAAATGTAAATATGAAATAATACAAACTGATTAAAAGTAGTTAATAAGAAAAAGTTACATGGTTTATATAGTATACAGTTTACAAGGTTGATCATTCTGTTCCTTTAGTTATACACCTGAGATACTACAGAAATTAATGAACTGGCTTCTCTAATATAAAAATTATTTATAATATTCATATTCATAATATGACTAACTTTGCATTTAGATATAGTATGCTAATTATAGCTTACAAATAACTTCAGGAGTATTTTACCATGACTATATTAGAATATCAAAGGCTATGATGTAGACTTTAAAGGAAAATATACTCTCCTATTTAAATTTTGTCTCTTTTTCTTTGTTATTTATATAACCATCTCTCCTTTCTCAGAAGACTCTGAAATATAGGATACAAAAAATTAGTTCATCTTATAGAATTTTGGAAAAGACCCAGAGCTGGTTTACCTTCCAACTTTAATTAAGGGTGGCATATGATTTTAATCTTATGATGTACTAATAATGAGTGTTTTTTGAAGTCATCTTGTGGAAAATCCAGTTGAAAAAACTTTTTTAGAAAACCCAGTGCAGTGGTTAGTATGCATTATATTATTGCTCATTAGTTGGAGAGTTTAGACCTTCCCCTTATGCTGTCTCCATGTTAATGTGTCTTCTCAAAATCTGCTTGTGTCATTTCTGCTTCAAATATCATCACCAAGGACAAAAAATTGGAGTCTCAAATTGCAGGTAATTATGTTTATACAGTTGGGAGAATAGTGGAATAATCTAAAACACAGAATAGTTTGTGTATATGCATTAACTCTGACTTCTATAGTGAATGGATTTTTATGCTCCCAGGATGCCATGTTACTGACGTCAGACTCCAATTGCCCATTGATAATGACAATTGCATTGATTGCTTCAGCATCATCTGAACTCATGGCTAAATATCTTCATGTAGCAGACAGTTCATTCAAAAACCCAGACTTGAAATCCCTGATATTTTATTCTCTTTCAATAACCAAATTCCCCATAAGTTTTAGACTGCATGTTGTCTTGAGATAGAACTTCTCTTAAGATAGAGAAATGGAGCTTTGTTCCAGATGTTTAGTTTTTTTAGGCCTTGTGATTTTTTATATAAATGCTTATTGTTATTTTTATAAGTGCCACCTAAGCAGCTTATGACTGAGAGTACAGCTTCACTCAGTCCAAATATAAGACTTGTCTTTTCTCCAGGAGTTTTACCTGACTGATTGACACTCCTTGTTTTTCACCCTCCAGTCTACTCCTCTGCTACCTTTAAGTATTTCTCATTTCATGAAGTTAATCATGAAATCTATTAATAATAAATTCAACCAAGCCATGTGATTTCTATGTTGATATAAAAAAGCAAGAAAAACCTACAAATCATAGCACCAAGTGAGTTGAAGGGCAGAATATTGATATGTGTAACAAGTGACACTTTGGCATCCTTAGGCCAGTGTGGATTGGATTGAGTTGCAAATTTGTCACTTTCTAGTTGTGTGATATTGACCAAGGTATTTAATTTCTTTGAGTCTATTTTCTACATCCATAAAATGGTGTTGATAATGCCTCCTTTGTCATATTTTTATGATGAACAAATGAGACATTTTATTTTATTTTTAAAATTCTCATCCAAGAAGAGAGAGGAAGGGAGGTGGAGAGAGAGAGAAACATTGATGTGAGAGTGGAACGTCTCATACATGCCCCTACTGGGGACTGAACTGCAACCTAGTATGTATCCTGATCAGGAATTGAACCCACAACCCTTTGGCACATAGGGTGATGCTCTAATCACCTGAGCCACCCAGACATGGCAAATTGAGATATTTTTAAAAGGCACTTATCATAGTACCTGATGCATTGTTAGTATATTACTATTAATTATTATTATAGCATTATGCTAAGTCAGTGAAAAAATCAGTCAAAGCAGATCATTAAACTTTGTTTCTTAACATTATGGATTTGAGATCAAAAGTCTGTACTTTCTGCCCTGGCTGGCATAGCTCAGTGGATTGAGCACGGGCTGCGAACCAGTGTCGCAGGTTCAATTCCAGTTAGGGTACATGCCTGGGTTGCAGGCCACAGCCCCCAGCAACCTCACATTGATGTTTCTCTCCCTCCCTCCCTCTCTCTCTCTCTCTCTCTCTCTCTCTCTCTCTCTCTCTCTCTCTCTCTCCTTCCTTTCCCTCTCTAAAAATAAATAAAATCTTTTAAAAAAAGTTTGTACTTTCTCTACAAGGAACCTACTTAAATATAAGGGCAGACAAGTTCAAAGTAAAATTGAATTGAGAAAGATATACAGGCACTAATCCTAAGAAAAGTGAAGTAATTATAGTCATATCAAATAAAGAGACCTTAGGAGGACAATATCAGGAATATTTGAAAAAGAACAAGTTTGGAGACTTAAAATACTGATTTCAAATCTCTTACAAAGCTACATTATTATGACTTTTTGTGAAAGGATAAACATATAAAGCAATAGAACAGAATAGACAGTCTAAAAATAAAGATACACACAAAGGATTAATTGATTTTTGACAAAGTTACCACGGTAACTTTGAAGAAATGGAATGGAGAAAAGATAGTCTATTCCACAAATAGTGATGGATATCCATATGAAAATACATGAAGCTGATAGAAATGATATATTTATAATATATATAAATCAACTGAAAAGGGAATTATAGACCTAAATGCATAACATTTCTAAAAGAAATAATAGGGAAAATTCTTCATAAAACTGGGATATGTAAATATTTTCTACATCAAACATTTAAAAGGATGAACCATAACAATAATTCATAAATAGGACTTCATCAAAATTGCAAACTTCTACTTTTATAAAGAAAATGAGAAGACAAGCTGCAGACTAGATGAAGACATTCACAATATAATACACTTGACAAAACTTGTATCCAGGGTTATAAAGAACTATAACAACTCCGTAATAAGAAAACTAATAGCCCAATTAAAAGTGAAAAAAGATTTGAACAGATACTTCAGAAAAGAAGGTATAGGAATGGTCAACTATCACTGGAATAGTCATTCAAAAATGCAAATTAAAATCACAGTGAGATACCACTATGTGTCCACTAGAATGACTGAGATTAAAAAGACTGACACTACCAAGTGTTGGTAAAGAGGTGGAGCAAGTGGAAGTCTCATTTAGTCCTGGTAGGAATATAATATGGAGCAACTGCTTTTTTGAAAAATGGTTTGACAGTTCCATGTAAAATTAAACATATTTAAGCATACAGCTCAGCAATTCTACTCACTATTTATTCTTAGGGAAATGACATTATGTGTCCACATAAAACTTCAAATAATGAAAGAATAAGGAAATATTGTTATATTCCATAACGGAAGATTATTCATCAATAAAAAGGAAGGAACTACTGACTGACACACCATCATTGGTGAATCTCAAAGGCATTATGCTGAGCAAAAGAGGTCAAACACAAGAGAGTACCTATTCAGTTTAGGTGAAAATCTGGAAGAAACAAATGTCATCTAGAGAGAGAGAAGCAGAGCAATGGTGGGCCAAGGCTTTGGTTGATGAGGCTGACTGCAGTGAGTTATGAGGAAAGGTTTGTGTGGTGGTAGAAATGTTTTGTATCTTGATTTTTGGCTAATATGTGTCACATAAATGTACACACTTACCATCAGACTCATTATTTGTGTTTTGTTATATGTAAATTATACCTAAAAAATTGGTTAACAAAAAAAAGGCTTAGAGGTAGTGGACTAAAATTTAACCTCCAAACTAAATTTTTGTCTGAATCTTAAAACTTACATATGCTTTTATTTAATTTATATAGTAAGCCAGAAATGTAGATTTTTATTTTCCTTATTTTATTAATAAAAATCTTTGCTTAGGATAGATAAATTGCCTAAACTTTCATTATTATTAAAGTTTGACACTTAAATCTTTCATCTTATTTGTTTTGTCTGTTGCTGCATGTAGCAGCCCTCTACCCTATTTCTGGAGGAGAGAACAGAAGATTGTACAATATGAACTAACATTAAAAGTCATTGTCATACCTTCTGGAGAGGAGTATGTAACTTCTGAGTTATTTGCTGCCTCTAATTTTAGATATCAGACTAAGAGATACAGGTAATACAGAAACAGTATATGAGGTAGTAGCATAATGGGTAAGGGACCTAAAGAAAGGGACTTTGAGATCGCTCCTTAAATTGAGGTGCTATGATTTAAGAAATTGTTAATAAAATTTGTCCTTAGTTGTGAACTTAAGATCTCTAGTAACTTTTACTTGGGAAGATATACAGAGGAGAATTTTAGAGATCTCTTTTTTTCAGTTGAAGGGAAAGTGACATTCTCTCATTTTATTTAACCATTCACTTAGTAGGTGCTTGATGTTTTTCCTGTCCAAGTTTAAATAAACTTGGACAAACAGTTGGATCAAAAAAAAAAGTATGGTAATATAGTTCACTGAAAAAAACCAAGAAATTGTTAGTAACTGTTTCTGATTATTAGCAGTGGTGTGATTCTGGGCTATCTATCTATCTATCTATCTTATCTAACCCCAAGAACCTAGTAGTGTACATGTTATTATCCTGAATTTATAAATGAAAAAGACAAGGTTTAGTATGAATACATGTACTGCTTATTTTTATTTTCTAGTTCACTGTAATGAACACCTACTGATTATATAATTTAAAAATATACACTTAATTTTGACTATGCTTAATTAATTTTCTTTATAAAAATCTTATGGGTTTAATGCTTCTATTTTGAGCATATTTTATTTTAGAGGAATAACTTCTATTAAGTTGATTGGAAAATGGCTTTCTATAAATAGAATTTTATTTTCTCCTTAAGGTTTTAATATTAAATTAGAATTTAGTTTGTAAAATGTTTTGAGATATGAAAAGGTTACAAAATAAGTTCTAACTTCCAAAACAATTTAGAGTTAGTCGATAATGGAGTCTTCTAAATTGGAGGATAGTGCTGCAATTTTACAGAGGTTAACTTTCTCAAGGTCATAGAGCAGGCTACCATGGGCTGAACATTTCCATTCTGCTGAACCATATCATGATACTAATAAAAGCATTAAATTTTCAAAGTGGGATTGTGATGTACCTTGTTTTGTTTATTTGCCCTCAGTAACATAAATGTTTAAAAGTACAACATGTGATGGTCAAAGAACAAGATGCACAGAATCTAAGCAGGTGATCCGCTTATTACTAACTTCCTCCATTTCTGTCCCACATCCAATAAACTGTGGCAAAGCAACATACAAATCTACTTAGCTGGATCTGTTCTTATCACTCTGGACACTGCTATCTTATAGAAATAAACTGGTGTACCTGGACGAAAGTAAGGAGGAGGCACCAGCAAAGGTACCAGATATTCAAACTCTTGAAGTACATGATTGAAGAAGTCTTTGATTGGCACAGTTAAAACCTTCAGTTAGATTCTGGGCACATAGGATAGGAGTGGGATGCTTACTTACTAAAACTCTTCCTGATTATCTCTGAAAAAATGGATCTATTGCCCTCAAAAATGTTCAAATCTCTTTCATGGTACATTCTGTAACTGTTATTAACTATCTCACTCACTTGTGAGTGAGATAAATATTGAATCTGAAACACAATGTGTCAGATTTTTGGGGGGTTTTCTTTTTGAAATTTGTCAGAAAGTCTTCATTAGAGCAAGTTCCTAAAAATTATTGAAAACATTTCTTCCACTGAAAAATATTGCTAAGAACTAGTTTTAGCAGTTAGCTTTTCTGCTCTTCCCAGCTAAGCCACTTTATCATCAAAACATCAACGTATTTCTGAATACTAATTTGATGAAAACCATTCTAATAATGGAAAATATCGCTAAAGAAAGGTTTTCTCCTAACATCTGGCTCTGATATCTCATGAGAGTGTTTCTTATGCAATAACATAAGGTGATCCAGGCAGACATTGGAGCTGGAACACAATTTTCAAATTATAATATTCTCAAATATTATATAAATCTCAGAAAATCTGTAGTTGACACATGCATTATCTCCTTGTGTAATTTACAGTGACCAGGACTGATGTCAGTATTTCCTCATAGGTAAGAAGGAGTTTGGTAATGATTAGATATACAAATAGATTGTAAAACTTAATACTAGATTTAGTCCTCATGAGTTTGTGAGTTAAATTATTTGGTGTAAAGAAGAAATAGTAGTATTCTGGAAGTTTCTCTACCTCCAAAAGAAGCCTTAGCCAGCAAAGCCCATTAGTTTATAATTAAATTATTCATCTGATACTACCAACATGCAAATGAACCAAAAGACTAGGCTTACATTAATGTAGTAAAATCCTTAATTAAACCAGAATTCAAATATAAAAGCCCCCTTTATCTGCAGGGGATACATTCTAAGACCCACAGTGAATGAGGAAACCCAAGATAGTACCAAACCCGATATGTTATGTTTTTTCCTTTATATACCTATGAAAAAGTTTAATTTATAAATTAGGCACAGTTAAATATTAACAATAACAAAGTAAAATACAATGATAACAATAGACTATAATAAAAGTTGTGAACATAGTCTCTTATCTGTCTCTCAAAGTATTAATAACATACCCACCCTTCTTCTTGTGATGATCTGAGATGATACAATGCCTGTGTGATGAGATGGAGTTTGGGGAATGCTATAGGCATTGTGACATAGTGTTAGGCTATGTTAGTTGAACACAAACACTGTGATACCATGACAATTGATCTGATAATCAAGATAGCTACTAAGTGACTAATAGGCAGGTGGCACATACAGTGTGGATACTCTGGACAAAGAGAAGATTCACGTCCCAGGCAGGATGGAGCAGGCCATAAAGGTATAAGTAATGACATTTTTCTATTAACTGAGTAGCCAAACTCTAAAGGGGTAATACCTAACTCTGATAATACTTGATTGGCTACCTGACTGGATAAATAAATATCATCTGCAGACATAACGGATTTTCTTTGCTAAAAGGAGTTGCAAAATTGACTGTTTTTGTTAATTGGAACCTACCTTCCTTGCCTTCGGTAAGTTTTCTTCTTGAGACTGAGGTGTCAGTGTAGAAAATAGAGTTTCATAATGCCAAAAGGGATGAACAGAATTGGCACTGAGAGGGTTGACACAGGTGATTATAAGTTACATTTTGTATATCTAAAGGAACCAATCAAATATTTAATTATTAAATTTATCCTGTTTTCTTTTAGCTGTTAAATAAACATGATTATTTGATTGCATAAGAAGAGGGGTTGCAATATTAAAACTATTCATTTGGAGGATCTAAAAATGTCTATTGGATGTAGATTTCTCTTTGGAAAAATGCAGCATCTTATTTTGCTAAACAATGCAATAGAAAATGAAACACCCCCCATCCATTACTGTCCCTAAAGAGAATACACTCATGTATATAATAATAATTTTTTTCTAGCAAGAAACATTCATGTTGTAAATTTGGTCTTATTGATGTTTTAGAAGATATATTTTAGAATTGGAAAAGCAATTTTGAAGCTCAGTATTAACACTTAAAATTCATTTAAATTCTCTCATATGTAAGTCATCATAAGCCTTACAATATAAAATTCATTGCATTAATGAAAATAGATTATAATTTTAAGAGTAATTTTTAGGATAATATTAAATGATGATAAAAGGAGGTAGATATATAAATATCAATATATTAAATATATTAAAGTATAAAGTATATTTTAAATAGGCAATAATAAAGTATACTTGTAAAATGAATGTTTTAATAGCCCATTAACTTGTGATACCGAATATACTTTAGGGTGCTTCAGAATTACAGATACTTGTTTTCTTCAAGTAATTTTTGATTAATGTTCTTAAAAAAAGGTTTATCTCACTCATGAAATTTGGGTAAAGTGATACTTGATTTTTAGCCTGTGGAATGTGTGGTAGGAACCTTGCCAAGCATATTGTAAATGTAGCTATAGGTTATACATACAGAGAACAGTAATTGGTATCCAGAAGGTATACTGCCTTCCAATCTGCTACTGAACTTTTACATCCTGGACAAAAATTTTCATGTGTGTGTGTGTGTGTGTGTGTGTGTGTGTGCATGTGGAAATACAGTCATTGTTTATTCTATCTTTACATTGAAAATAGTTGCTTAGTTGGAAAAATCCCTATGTGACTAATCATTTGGAAGATTAGTGCTGCCTTTTCACTCCATATTTATTCTCTACCTTACCATACAGATAATTCTTTGAAAAATTCACATTTTTGAGACCAGTAATAACTGTACTGTGCTGTACCAATATAGTAGCCATTAGCCACATGTGGCAATTTATATTTAAATCTAAATGAATTAAAATTAAATAAAATTGAAAACTCCTTTGGTTGGTCTCATTAGACACATTTCACAATTCAGTTGCCACAAGTGACTAGCAGCTACTGGATTTGACAGTGCAAGCCTTTTTCATCATAGTATAGAGTGCTATTGGGCAGTGCTGAGCAAGACAAAGTATTTTATAAAATATTTCCTGTCTGATTAAAGTTTAAAGCAAATAAAATAGTAAGTAAATAAAATAGTAAATAATAAATTAAAATGAATGTTACTGTAGAAGCATGGAAATTACATGTATTGATGCAGCATATGTTGATTTGTATTTAAAAAGGTAACTTTTATATGGATTGGTAAAACAATACCAAAAGAAAATTTGGTGATGCTCACAAGCTGGGCCTGAGGGTAGCATTCGTGTAAATGCAGCTAACACTCTCACAGGTCACAGGGACAACGCAGTTTCAATATGACTCTAAATTACTTGCCCAGTACATTTTTCTATGTTAAAATTGTAGTTTTTGTTCCTGCTTTATTTGTTCAAAAGATATTGCAGAACTAGAAAGAAAAATAAAGTTCTCTATTTCAATAATGATACTATTTTGCTTTGCCCATTTTGGGGGGACTTATATATTAATTACATCATAGTTTCTATATTTCAGAGAAATATTTTCCTAGAACAAACTGACAGTAACCAGAAGGGAGGTGGGAAGGGATAATGGGGGGAAAGGGGGCAAGGGTTGTCAGGAACATGTATAAAAAAACATAGACAAAGTCATAGGTGGATAGGATCGAGGGTGAGAGGTGGGGATGGCTAGAATCAGGTAAGTGGGGGGAATAGAGATAACTGTATTTGAACAACAAAAGAAAGAAAGAAAGAAAGAAAGAAAGAAAGAAAGAAAGAAAGAAAGAAAGAAAGAAAGAAAGAGAAAGAAAGAAAAGAGAAAGAAAGAAAGAAAGAAAAGAGAAAAGAAAAGAAAGAAAGAAAGGGGGAGAGGAAGGAAGGGAGGAAGGAAGGAAGGAAGGAAGGAAGGAAGGAAGGAAGGAAGGAAGGAAGGGAGAGAGAGAGAAAAAGAAAGGGAGGGAGGGAGGGAGGGAGAGAGAAAGAAAGGCTACTTGAATATTCTCTTTTAAATTTTGGAGGATATACAGACAAAAGAAAAAAAAGAATGTCAATCTAACTCAGGTAATAATGTATCTTGAACATTATCTCTTAACATGCAAAATAATATAAATATGAAAGAAAAATATTTTTAATATTTTGGAAGAAAACAAAGGCATATCTGTGATAACTAAAGGAGGCAAATATTTCTAACTGTAAAGGAAAAAATGGTACATTGTTTTATGTGAAAATTAAGGATTTCTTTGATCAGGATACCATGACAAAGGTGAAAAGGCAAGATGCAGGATGGGAAAAGATATGTATGACACATACAATGAACAAAGGATTCTTAACCAAACTATAAGATAAAAAGGCAGAAACCCAATTGAAAAAATGGGCAAAAGTTGTAAACATGAACTTCACAAAGAGGAATACCAGTGTATATTGTTCACCTTTATTAGTCATCAGGGAAATGCAAATTACAACTATGACATGCATCCATCAAAATGGCAATGATGAGAAATACCCAAAACACAAACACTCAGACCCTGCTGGTTGGCATGTAAATTTGGAAAACTATTTGGCATTAAAAACTAAGCATGTTTGTATCCTTTCACCAGCAGTTCCACACCTAGACTTACACCCAAAAGAAATGTGAACAAATGTGCACCAAAAAGTATGTCCCAAAAGACATGCACAGGAATGTTCACAGTGGCATTATTCACAGGCACACCAAACTGGAAACAACTCAAGTGCTCATCAAGAGTAAAATGAATTCATTGTGGTCTATTTCTGCAGAGGAATACTATACAGTAGTGAGAATGAGTGACTACAAATCAGGCAACAACATCAGACATATCTCATAAATACAATATTAAGTAAAAGAAACAAGATACATTAGGGCACGTAACTCATGAGGCCATTTATATAAAATTCAAGAGTCATGTAAACTGTCTATGGCATTAGCTAAATCAGAATCATAGTTACTCTCGGAGGAATAACTATTAAAGGGGAGTGGCTACATGGTGTGTTCACTGTATGTACTTGAAACGAGCACTTTCCTGTGTATGTAATTTTTCATTAAATTCAGTTCAGTAAAATGTTTATGTTAAAAAAGTGAATGGCAGGCTACAAATTTATAACTGTGATACAGAGAAGATATGCATCTGGGCAAAAGCCTTTGACAAAGTTTCTTTGTTGCTAAGAGCATCACAAAATATATAGGTAGAAAGCCTAATTATTAACTTTTCTCTTGTGAGAGAGAAAATTAATAGAAAATAAGAACATCTCAGGTAAATCTGCAGAAAAAATGGTTCCCGGGGCCTCAGAAAACACCAAGGAAACCTAACTGGTTCTAACCAGGATCCCTCAGCAGGGCTTGCATTCCCTGAGCACTGACCAGAGGCTCACAGAGTTTTCTGGTTGTCTCAGTCCCAGGACAAGAATTCTGAAATCACTGAAATCAACAGCATGAACAGAATGAAAAAGATGAGCCTGACTTACTTGCAAAATATTTTCTGTTATCACATGTTGACCTCAGTGACCTCTGAGGGCTGTCAAAACTATGGCCAGAGAAGGCCTCAGTGCATCTGGTCACTCATGACACATTCGTATCAGTTCAGAGAACTCAGGGTGGTGGTTGACTGTGGGCTTCTTTCCAGTGAAACGTCATACTGCATGTTCCTCAACATTTTGAACTTATGCATGTGCACACATACACACATTCAGATTGCACATTTTTTTCAACAGATGCTAAGTGGGGTCAGGGGGTGTCTACATTGAGCAAGTCGTCTATAGAGAAAGCAAAATGGAACCTAATGCCGCTGCTGAAAATTAACTCTATCTTGAATTCCCTTGGGATAAAGTCATGCTACCAAAATTATTCTTCTCTGGTGCCAAAAATCTGCAAATGAAAAATTGTTTGCTCAATTAAGTCCAGAAAACCAGACTAGAGCTCCCAGACTGCACTCCTCACAGTTTATATACAAGTTAAGTTCATTACCTTTGAGGACATTTCTAAGTATTAACATACACAAGTGAAAACAAACACTGCTTAATAAATTTGCCAAAGGGCATTTACAATAGAAAGTCTTCCTTCTAAAAGATATTAAAAAGGAACAAAATATTTTCTAAAAAATTTTATTTTGAAAAAAAGTTGTAAAAGAGTTAAAAGGAATCACTTAAATGCATGAGGAAAGTATTTGAAATAATTCCAAAAATAGGAACAGAGTACTTTTCATTACTTTGCCAAAAGAAAGGTTATTTTGTTGTTTGAAGGGCTTGACTCATTAAAATCTACTTATATTGGGTGATGAATTTGTTGGGTGAGAAGCTCCCAACTTTTGAAAAGAGAAATGTGATAATTTTTAATATATCTGTCAATGAGGTATGGATCCATGATGAAAAATTTAAACCTGAAGAACACATTTCACCTATGAATATTAAGAAGGAGGCCCACATTTAATCTACATTTAGTGAAAATGTACCCTTTACACTCTGCTTATTCATGATACTGGACTAACTAAATACATAAGCTGCTGCTTTCAGCCCTGGTTATCCTGTTTTCTGCCAGTAAAGGTCACACTGACTCATACATGAAACCTTTTGTTTATATCTCAGAGGTAGCTGACCCTATTACACCTGCTTTTGAATATCTGGCAAGAGACAGGCTTGCAAATGAATATGGCTCTTTTAAGAAGTTGCTTATTTTAAAATGAAATTAGCATTTCCATAGGTGCCAAACCACACATGCAGAAGAATGGAGACCTTTGTGTAAGTGAAGACCAGGTATATTGTGGCAACATCTGCATGTTCACCTTACCTATGAATATGCCTCTTCGTGATTGATAAATAAATGAAGAAATGAACAAAATCATTTTCTTTGCCCCTCTTTACCCAGTTGCCAACATTTTATTTTGTTTATTGAGACCGACCTCATGACTATATCAAAGAGGAAATAGGATTGAAGTACTTCTACTTTTTCACAATACTACCTGCCCTTCCCCAACTATCATACTGTTACATGGACTAATGTCCTTACTGTGACAATGACATATTCGACCATTAGTATTATCTCTTTTTAATTAATCAGTGCTTAAACCTTTCAAAGGATCTGTGAGGAGCAAAAGGGTTAGACTTGGTGGGTGTCGAGGGTTGAATGGGATGAGGAAGAAGTCCCTGAATGCAATACCAAAAACTTGGATTTTGTTCTATAATCTAGTGAGAAACCAGTTGAGATATGGAGCAGCAGAATACCATGGACTGATGTGTATCTAAGAAAGAAAGTTCTAGTGTCATGTATAGAATTGAGTAGGAGAAGTTCTAGAGACAAAATGTTCAATTCAGAGGCCATCATAATAGTACAGGCAAAAGATAATCCATGCTATTAGCTATTAGGGTAGTGGTTACACCTGTGGGCTTGTGACTGGGTGAGAGCACTAGAGGAGATCTAGGATGTTGGTGAGATTCTGTGTCTTGATGTTGGTGCCAGATATTTGCAGAAATGCATTGAGCTGTACATTTTGTGCATCTTTCTGTATATATGTTCGATGAATACATGAACGACAATGATTCCTGAATCAAGGCAGTGAAAGTGAATAGATGAGTGTAGTTTCTAGAGAGAGACACAAAAAGTTGCACACTGACTGGAAGAGGACAATGAAAGAAAGCAGAAAATAAAAGATGACTTTGAGATATTTCATCTTAGAAGTAGAAGATAGTTATTTCATGATTTAGGAACCTCAGAAGGAGGAACTTTTTTTTTTTTGAAGGGAAATGATGAGTTCACTATTGGGTATTTGATATGCCAGTGAGATATTTGGGCAGGACTATGCAGTAAGCAAATGTGAATACTATTTGGAGCTCAGGAGTTTATTAGAAGTTATACAGACAGACAAAAATCTGAAATATAGGAGATCCCTAAGAATTAGTAAGGGAAGAAGACAATTGAGTATTAAAGCTTATGAAACTGTATTTCAAAGTTTTGCTTTATGCCAGCCTAGTCTATGGCATAGTAATTTTGGTATAAAATGTACAAGATACATACTTTTGTTTTAAATTTATGCAGTAAGATTTTATCTATATTATGTCTTTTCCAAATTGTCTTGAATGAAAATGTATGTTTTTGTAATTATATAAGAAAGTTATACAATGAAATAAACATATTTTATGTGTAATGACAGAAGACTAAAGGTAGCAGAGTTGTTTAGATAATATCTGAAAATACAATTATTTCTCTGGTTTTATGATTGTACTTTTTTGTTTATAGAAATATGTGTTTTAAAACATTTTGTTCAGAAATACCCAGCCAAATGAAGTTAGTGATCTTTGGACACACCAGTTTAACATCATATTTATCTCCTGTGTGTTTATTTTATCAACTTGCATATTTTTAAGTAAGGTAGAAATAGATCCTCAGTATACATTTTATAAAGACTACAAATATTAAGAATATTATTACAGTAAAATGATTTATTTTGAAAGTATAATTTTTATTTAGGAATTAGATGTTGGTCTTTTATTTTTGGATTTAATCATATTCTAAATGGTTTAATCAGTTGATTAGTTGAAAGAGGGCTTATACAGGATTAATAGAAAAGTCATAAAGGGAAACTAAATTTTTAAATAAATTCTAAATAATGCTAAAATATTCCAAAAATTTCCTTTATCAATATGAATTTTCTAGAAATATTACTATTTTGTAATATCCATAAATCTTCTCTGTAAACATAATAAATTTAATCTTTTAGGCATGTTTTATTTTAGACTCATGTATGTCCTGTGCTGACCCCTTTTAAAACCATTTGACATGCTAACAAGAGTTCGCTGTAGCTGTTACAAGCCAGAGATGAGTGACAAGCACCTACTTTGACATTAAGTGTGCCACCCCCACTAACCCAGGTAGCAGGGCTGGTTTTCTGTAGCAATTCAGTCCTTGTAAGGAAGGTTGGTTTATTGACTTTGGTATGTGTGTCATATAAAGAATATTTCCTTTGACAGAGCAAGGTAACTGGTGAGATTTGTGCTAAAAAATATTTGTTTGGATTATAAATTTCTGGAAAGCAAAATTTCTTTTATATTTCTAATGCTACCCTATACAACATTCTATATGTTTCATGAAAAAACATGTATATTGCTTATTGTAAAAAGGAAAGGTTATTGATATTTTCAGTATTTCATTTATTTAGGGAAATATTCTTATATACTTAATTTTCCCAGATATATTTTACCTTTGAACCTAGAAAATATTATAAGATGTGCCAAGAAACATTAGTAATCCATCTAGTATCAATATATATGATGACTATAAAAGGCAAATGGAGATTTTCCTTTTCATTAGGTAAAATGATTTTTATATTCTTTGAAAGACATAATGATAATATGCATCTTTCTCATGCTTGGTTAACACCTAGTGCTTTCAATACCTAAGGTGCTTAAATATATAACCAATGTAAAATGTATAGTGCAGAATTCCCACATATGACAAGAATATCATAATTCTACTCACCATCTCTTCCCAACCTTGTCCCCATTTTTCTATAGTCCTTCTGTACAAGGAATTCATTCATTACCACCTCTCTTTGTTTCTGAGGCAATTGATGGACTCTTCTCCAGGCAATGATGATTCAAGATGTTGGAGGGAACAATGCCAGGACTGTCACTAGCTTTGCTTTTCAAAATGTTCCAATCACATATTAATTCCTTTCCAAATAGATGCGGGACAAATCCATTTTGACCCAGAACCAGAACAATGAAGCCAAATCTAGAATAATCCATTTTGGCTAATGTCACATCACTGGCAAATACATTTTTCAAAATTTTGTTTTGTGAGGAATTAGATCCAATTCCTTTCTACATGGGGAAAAGCCAATAATGAAGGTTGATGATTGTGAAAGTGAGACCAAAGAGCCACAGGACATATTTATTTTGGAAAGAAAGTTAAAAAAAAGATGGAGACATTAGGCCATAAAACATTTTACACTGGTTTAGATTAAACCAACAGTTTAAAAGATAAATATTTTGCATTTTTATGCAGATGTCCAAGATAAAAATAGCTATTGTGCTAAGAAAACTCAAGATTACTGTAGAAAAGCCTTCATAAGGAGACCTGAAGCATATGCAAAATGGAAAGCATTGTTATTATATAGGATTTTTTAAAGTACTTTTCAAAGAAAATTAATTCTCGAAATAATATAGGTAGCTTGTGGGGTGGGGGTGTCAAGGAATTAAATACCCTGATTTTGCTTTACTCTCTCCCTTTGATCGTCTGCTGAGGTTCCACCTTTATTGAGCTGAAATCTAATTGGAAGCTAGAGGCACCATGGAGTGGGGTATAATGAGAGGATGTGGAGTGGAGTCAAGTTGATGATACTCATTGTAGATCAGCCTCTAAGCTAGCCAGCAGGTAGAGAAGGATGGAGAGGAGCAAGCTGAAGACAGCTGGGCCACATCAGTAGTCAATAACCAGGTGAAACCAAAAGATCCTGCTTTCTATCCTCAGGGATCCACTCAGTACCTCAAAAAGCTAAGACTTTTTTTCCCTTTGTGCCTTAATTATTTCTGGTTTATTTCTATCTATTCTCTCATGGTTATAGTCATAAAATAACCCTTTAGGAATCTGAAGATAATAATGATTTCTTCTTGCTTTCTTTTTTGCAACTTGAACTTAAGTTATATACAGAGCAAGTGTTACCTTTTTCTCTGATTGCTTTCTGGATCCTCTTTAAAAATAAAATTCTTCATCTCTTAAAATATTGTTTGGTATTGCCACAAACTTTAACCGTTCCTGTTTTGTACACAGGTGTGTGTGTGTGTCTGTGTGTATTATCCATATTCTAACACATGTCCACAGTACATGTAAATGTTTTTGCAAGGTTTTTCTTATCAAGGCCATTTTGAATTGTAATTCGAGTATTAGCATGGACCCAGTTTATTAACACTTGTAAATTTGAGAGCATATTCTTCATTCATTCTCTGGGCTATCAAATATCCATATTGTATAAAGGCAGCCTCAGGGGTGATTCTTCTGAGCCTTTAGGAGATATCATAAAATGTCTAAGTCTTCCTTAGTATGTCTTGAAGCTAGACAATGTCTGTATCAAGATTAGAATAGTTATACCAGTTGGGGATGAACATGTCTTTAGGACTGAGACAAAAGTTTAATTTTGAGGGGGACACATCATTTCTCATTACTTTCCCATTCTTGGCTACCTACTTTGTGACTCTCTTAGAAGGAAAAAGAAGAGTTTTGTTATGATTTTTCTCTTATCAATTCTCATATGACTCAAAAGTTGTGCAATAGACACTTTAAGTGCCCCTTGGATTTCTTTTACTAGCTCTGTCTCCCAGCTTTTCTATGTGTTACTGCTAACTGCTTGCACCTGTGATCTTCGGAGGCTTGCTTTTGGACACCGGAGCCTTCTGGAGCGTGAGAAGGCTGGGGAGTTAAGTAAAACATGTTCATTATATAACTCAAACATGTATAAGTAAGTCAGTGGAATATTTTCTGTGTAAGAGGTGAAGATTCTGGGTCAGGGTACACAATAGTCTCATTATATTTAGTGTTTATGACAAACAAGGTTTAGTGCAGGAAACAAAAAATGTATTATGTATTTTAAGCAAAAATGGTTTTAAAACAGTGAATTACAATGTTAATTATTGGAAGGGCTAAAAAGCAGGTGCTAGGCTGGTCCCTCAGGAATGACTCACAGAGTAACACAAGATTTACCTGCAGGGAGGTGGGGATCATGGGGAATCAGAAAGTCTCTATTGACAAGAGAAAGTTCACAAATATGCCTGCAGCTGTAATCTTAGGATTGGGAAGGGACAATTGCGGCAACTGCCTGGACATACTGTATGTGGAACACAGCTGTCTCAGTGGCACATGTCTCTCAACACCCATGAGATTGGTAGTTAGATGCTGAAATCTCTATAAATATTCCTGGAAGCAGAAGACAGCCAAAAGCACTATGAAGATAAGATGGCCTTTACCTCACTTGTGTATTCCAAATGTCTCATGATTGCTTCTAATTTGTAGATCAAACTCCTAGCTGCAAGAAAGTCTGAGAGGTGGAGTTTTAAGCTTTCCAGTCACTGGAATACTAGACAACATACTTGAAGGAGTGGGAATAAT
Source organism: Phyllostomus hastatus (assembly GCF_019186645.2). Taxonomy (NCBI): domain Eukaryota; kingdom Metazoa; phylum Chordata; class Mammalia; order Chiroptera; family Phyllostomidae; genus Phyllostomus; species Phyllostomus hastatus. The sequence continues at coordinate 35,859,857 of NW_025333872.1, read as the reverse complement.
TGCTAAATGCTAATCTTGAATCTTATGTTACATAACTCCAAGGATCATTATACACTTTGCAAATGGTGGTCTGACACTGCCAATTGACTATATTGCTCAGTTAAAGAGCATTCAGAATCAGGTGTTCAATTTCAAGAGTCACATTGGAAAAGACACATTAAAAAATGTGTGTATTCATGGGTAGCCATTAAGATGGTTGAGAAGTTTTACAACCTCATCAAAACAAGAAAGGAATGGAAATTGGAATTAAAATAGCAATCTATAAATGTCTGAGGGGACAGGTATAGACTAGTTATGAGTTTAAACATGTATTCCTTTCAAATCAAAGGTCCTATGTTCTTCCAAAATATTTGCAGATGGATCTAGCATCCCTCATGGTATTTGGGAGGTTCAGAGTAAGGTATCATTTTAAGATCCTCTTCATTTTTATTTTTTTACATTAATTCTACCATCTTTTAAAAATATGGGTTGCATAAAATTTTTATCTCTTTTAGTCTCTTTTTATTTTATTCAAAAATTAATTTTACTTGTATATACTTAAATAGCTATATATACTACAAAATTTCAAGAGAAATATGCTCTGAAATTTAAAAAACTTCATTAATAGTGTTATTCTGAAAGTACTTAATTGTTAAAAAATTAACATTCTAGGCAAATTTGTAGAAAAGAAGTAAAGGTACAGATCAGTAGTTTGGGCAATTGAGAAATAAAATGAATTCTAACAGGAAAAAATTCAAAGTATATTAATAATTTGAAATATAATAATCCAAAATTTAAGTGTTTTATGAGCAGAAGAAACCTAGACTACTGAATTGCCAAAAGAGACAGATGAAACCAGAGAGCAAATGATTTTGCCATATGTGGCGTCAATAAATTCAGACTGATGTAACTGGCCTGTTAAAGAAAGATCCTTATGGACCAGAGTGAAGATGGTTTTACAGTTTCTGTAGTGCAGTAGTCAGCTTTCAGCAACTGAATTCTAGAAATAAATGACAGACAAGAGTGGAGATATAAGGAAACTACTATGTAAAAATAATAAGACCTGAATATGGGTACAGAAATTATATGGTAGAGTCTAAAAAAGCACTATTTTAAAAGATATAGACAAATACCATAAATAAATTGCCTAAAATTAAAATTCATTTTATGTAACTAATCAATCTGGGAAACTACAGTAGAGTATATATAAAAGAACATTATTATATGAAAACTCTTGCGTTGGCCAATAACTGAAAAATAATTCCCATACCTTAAGGGAGAAATGAGAAAAGAAATATTCATTCCAAGTCAATAATTGCCTAAATCGGCAAGAAATTAGAAATCTCATACTTGCCAAATACTATTTGCAAATGGAAAGAAACAATACAAGTAATATCTTGAAAATATATATGCAAAATAGAACAAAATTTAAATAAAAAGACAGAAACAAATGTAATATTTAATATAGCAACTCTAATTTTAGTTTCTATGCAATATAAATGAAACAAATCATGTTTTCTTGAAAATCAAGGGTACTTTTCACAGTATACTTTAGTTCTATTTCCTTAATTGATAGCGTTCGTCCACCACACCATAAATTGTACAGTGATTTTCCTAAGTAACAACATTTTTTGTATGTTGAGCTGAGCTTGCTTTCCACTATTGTGTAATCCTGAAAGTAATTAAATTAACTATTTATCCTTAGGCTGTGTCTCTTCTTACATGTCATATATATATATGACATGTAAACCCAGATGGCATGAAAGAATCTCATTTGGATAATAGAAATATTAAGAGTGTTTTTACAATTTCAAGTAGTGCTAGAAGATGTAATATGACAAAAAATAAATTCATTTTGTTTGACTCTTGCACTTGTAGACATTAAGAAAGGACAGTTTTCTATACATTAGATTAAAACTGATTTTGTATTAAATCATAAAGAATTAAAATATCTTTCACATCTTCACAAACCATGAAGGCAATTAAATTAATTATTTGTCATAATCATGCTGGAATTTATTACACCAGTGCTTTCTACAATGTTAAATTTGAAGTTTCCATTATTTAAGTTCCTTAGCAAGAAATTATAGCCATTACAGATGTTTTTGTCAGAAATGCTGTATATTTATGTTTCTAGCATGTTTTTTTCAAAAATAAATAATAGTAGATGAGACAACTAATTTGTAATATCACACATGTTCCATTTGGAACAGTAGTTCTTAACTCTAAAAACATCCTGGAATTCCCCTGGAGAGATTTTAAAACCAAAGAACTCTTGGGTTTCTCCCCAAGAGATTTTGATTTAATTGATTTGGAGTAGATCTCTAACATCAGAATTTTTTCAAAAGCTCCTCAAGTGAGGATTAAAGGCAATGGTTTAGAATTATTATTCAGTTCACAAGTCTTTGGCATGTCTATTCTCAAATAAACATGTTTCAAAAGGAAGGTGACTTTTCTAAACCATTAATAAGATATGATAATCAAACTTGTAATGAATAATTGCCTTTTTTTCTTCCTAGAAAAGAAGTTTCAACTAAGATAAAGTGTACTAATAGGATCGAAGCAAAAAGGGATATTAGAAGTGTATTCATATAATTAATTGAATTCTATATGTGTAGCATAACTCAACTGAATCAGGGGCTACATAAGAACCAGAAGGCATTATTTTAGCTCTTGCATTATATTAAATCTACAATTTAATGAGGAACTATAGGAAAAGGCCAGGGTAGATCACCTGAGAAAAGGAAAGAAGGGAGATGGAATGCAGGTTATTTGTATGATTGAGAATGTTCCAACCCACCTGCTCTAAATCTTGATTATTTTTGAGGCTGAATCATTTGCTTTCTTTCTCCTTCTGTTTCTTCTTTTCTCTTGATCATTCCTTATCTCTCTCTGAATTATGAAAAGACTCTGTTTTATTGTCAACCTTGATTTTTAGACATGATGGCCAAAAATTTCTGTCAGAGCAGTTGGATGAAATGAATGAACTTTTCAGGGATATAATTTTATTTGTAAATTGAAATCCTCATACCTGTGTCCTCACCAAATCCTCTTTTGATTTCTTTTCTGTCAATGCCCTCTAGACAAAGGCTACCAGGTAGACACTTGTAATTGAACAAGTTGGGTTTATTATTAACTGCAGTGAGAGAGAATTTGTTCTCTCAGAGTAGTAGATTGAGCAGTGTCCCCTAAAATGATATACCGATGCCCTAATTCCTAGAACCTATGAATGTTACCTTTTGGGGAAAAGAGTCTCTGCAGATATAATTAAGTTAAGGATCTTAAGATAAGGAGATCATCCTGGATTATTTGAATGGGTTCTGTATCCTATGACAAGTGTCCTGAAATGAAACAAACACAAGAGGGGCTGGTGTGACCAGGGAGACAGAGATTAGCATGCTGTAGCCACAGGGCCACAAGCTAAGCCAACAGCTATCAGAAAGTTGAAGAGGTAAGGAACAGATTTTCCCTGAAAGCCTCAGGAGGAGTACAACCTTGCTGACTCCTTGATGTCAGACTTCTGGCCTCCAGAATTTTGAGAGAATAGATTTCTATTGTTTTATGCTACTACATTTACTGTAATTTGTTAGGCAACCACAGGACACTAATACACTCAGTGAAAGGGTGTTAGAAAAAACACCTTGGGGAAGTGAATAAGGAAGCAGGACTAGATTAAATGCTGCTAGAAAGCACAGCTAATTGTATGATTGCATACTTCAATAAATCTTACCTATAGAAGGGGAAAACTGGGATAAGGATAAACTGTAATATGTAAAGAAGTAGTAGTCCCTTGTTTTGGCCAAGAGAAGTATTTGTTATTTTATGTGTGCCACAATGAATTTGTTTTTGTCTTTGTTTATATAAATTTATGAGGTAGCCTTCCTTGTTCTCATTTTATTATGGTCTCAGAGTAACCTTGTATGAGGCTGTTATTCTGTGTGTGTGCTTATGTCCAATAGAAAAACAACATGGCCTAGCTGTGAGTGCCAGTCCAACTTCCAAATGTCAGTTATTACTCTATTATTCCATTTTGATTTCTTCAATAACTGCACACATCTGAGACCCCTTCTATCTCTTCCTGCTGAAGTAGCCAACCTGACCATGGTTGGGACACAAGTTAATGCAAAATTGAACTCTGGTATTTCATCAAAGTCCTTCAGCATTGGGTTTCTGTTTTTTTTTCTATTTTGTTTTGTTTTCTTTCTTTCTTTCTTTTTTTTTTTACCTGTTTGGAAGGGAGAAAAATTATATTTTATAAAAAATAATATTTGGTTTAAATTGTGCTCGGGTACTTTCTTAAAACCCCTTCACATTGAGTTTATTTTTTTCCCTAGGAATAAGTCCCTATATGGGGTTTTGGTTTTCTAATCAGATTTGCATCATAATTTAGTGAATTTTTTTGCACTTATTACCTGCTTATCTAATGTCTTGTTTTGTCTGTGTGTCTGTCTGTCTTGAATGATTTTTTTTCTGCAAAAGTCTGTAGGGTATGTAAATCAGTTTTCAAGTCAGCCTATGGGTTACAAGTTCAGAAGATTTCTTTCTTTGTTTTCTTTCATTTTTTAATTTTTAAAATATTTTATTAATTATGCCTACCCATTTCCCTACACCCCACTCCCATCTTGCAACCATCAAAACCTCTCCATATCCATGATTGTGTCTCTGTTCTTCTTGTTTGCTTGGTTTGTTTTTTAGATTAAATTATTGACAGGTATGAATTATTTCCATTTTATTGTTCCTACTGCTGATCTTTTTTTCTCAAATAAGTCCCTTTAACATTCCATAAAATAATGGTTTGGCCATGTGAACTCCTTTATTTTTTTTCTTATCTGGGAAGCTACTTATCTGCCCTTCTATTCTAAATGATAACTTTGCTGAGTAGAGCAATCTTGGCTATAGGTCCTTGCTTTTCATGACTCTGAATATTCCTTGCCAATCCCCTTTAGCCTGCAAAGTTTCTTTAGAGAAATCAGCTAATAATCTTACAGGAACTCCCCTGTACATAGCTAACTTCTTTTCTTTTGCTGCTTTTGAGATTCTCTCTTTATCTTTAACATTTGGCATTCTAATTATGATGTGTCTTGGTGTGGTCTTCTTTGGGTCCAACTTGTTTGGGACTCTATCTGTTTTCTGGACTTACATGTCTATTTCCTTCACCAAATTAGGAAAGTTTTCTTTCATTTTTTTTTCAAATAGATTCCCAATTTCTTGCTCTTTCTCTTCTCCTTCTGGTACCCCTATGGTGTGAATTTTGGACCTCTTGAAGTTGTCCCAGAGGCTGCTTATACTATCCTCATTTTTTTTGGATTCTTTCTTTTTCCTGTTGTTCTGATTGGTTGTTTTTTGCTTCCTTATGTTTTAAAACATTGACTTGATTTCAGCTTCCTCCATTCCACTGTTGCTTCTCTGTAAATTGTTCTTTATTTCAATTAGTATCCTTTGTTTCAGACTGGAATTTTTATGCTGTTGAGGTCCTCACTAAGTTCTCTGAGTATCCTTATAACCAGTGTTTTGAACTCTGCATAAAATATATTGCTTATCTCTATTTTGTTTAGGTTTTTTTTCCTGAAGTTTTTATCTGTTTTTTCATTTGGGCCATGTTTTTTTTTGTCTCCGCATTTTGGCAGCTTCTTTGTGTTTGTTTCTATGTATTAAGTGGAGCTGCTATGACTGTTTGCCTTGATAATGTGGCCTAATATAGTAGATGTCCTGTAGGGTCCAGTGGCACAGCCTCCCTCATCACCCAAGCTGGGTATTTGAAGTATGCTTTTCATGTGGGCTGAGTACAGCCTTCTCTTGCAGTTGACCTTGATTGCTGCTGTCAGATCAATGGGAGGGATTTGTCTAGGCTGGTCAGTTGCAAAGGTTGGCTGTGACCACTGACTACCAACTTCCACCCTCTGTGAAGGATTAGCCATGCAGGGGCAGGGTAGTGGGGCTTTAATGTAGTCTATAGCTGTCCAGTGGGTATACAAGCCGTAGGGTTTCCTGGGTGGTACAGGCCAATGTCAGCCACCCCCTGTGCTTTTCCTGGTGCTACCCTACATGAGTTTAGACCAATCTGAGATGGCTGCTACTTGTGCTGGGCTTGGAGGTTTCCAGGCAAAGACTACTGAGTCTGTAACTGTTCTCAAATGAGCCTGTGGCTTACAAGTTCTGAAGATTTCTTTCTTTCTTTTTCAAAAATTATTATTTTAATTTTTTTAGTTTTTCTATTGAATTTATTGGGTTGACATTGGTTAATAAAATTATATAGGTTTCAGTCATACAGTTCTATAATCCATCATTTGCGTATTGTATTGTGTAGATCTTTTCAGCATCTTTTGGAAAAACTGTGTCACAGGTTACCATTTTAAAACCTTGTAATGACTTCTTCCTCAATCTTGTTTTTGTGTCCCTGAGAATTGCTTTTTAGTTTCATCTGCCCAGAATCAAGAATTTTTATCTGTTCCCTGATGGGTGACAATTGGCCTTTGACCAAGCTCCAGTGACAAAAGCTCACATGAGCACTTGTCTCACAGGCATGTTACAGTTCTCATGGGGTCTTTTAAATCTAAAACTGTGCCTCTTCCAGGCCAAACACCTGCTTCCCTTATGTTTTCTCACTATGGTAACTCTTGTGCGTGCTTTTCTCTCACAGTTTCAACAAAGACAATTTGGAATTCCAGTGTTCACTCTAGGGATATTTTTTGATATGGACAAAATTGTTCATTTGAGAGAAAGCTCAGACAAACTTTTGACTACCTAGTGCTCTGTTACACTTAATTGCCTTCTTAGAGATTCTTTAGCAAAAGCTAATGCAAAATGTGAGAAACGTAAGTCTTCTTGTGGAACCACTCCAATGCTTCCCTTCTGTGTCTCACTCTTCCTCTTATATCTTTTGCCTTAACCCTCATAATTATATTCATGATTTCTAGGGTTAATGACCAAAAATTTCATGTCAGAACAGTTGGATGAATGGATAGAAATTTTCTGGAAAATTCTGCCATTTAGATATTGAGATTCTGTTTGATTTTCTCTTGTAGTCACACAAGAAACTATACATACCAGCTTCTTGGGTGGTTGTGTTAGAGTCATATGACTATATTCTGGTCAAAGGGATATAGGGAAAGTAATGTATGCCAATTCCAGCCATGGTTATAAAAGCCCTTGCATAATGATTTCAAACCACTTTGCCTTTCCTTGGCAACCTTGACAGCCACATGTTAAAGATGGCAATGCAATTCAATGGAACAAGCCTGGATCCCAAAATCCACCATGAAGAGCTACCAGACCATAATTTACATGAGAAATACATTACTATTGGGTTAAGACACAGATATTTGAGGGCTATTTGTTTTAATATCAAAAAAGGTTATTATTCCTTATAGACATAGTGCCCAAGGAGTAGTAAGTTGCCTAATTTTTGGAATAAATAGATAATAAATATGAAGATATAAAGAGATATTTAAGAAAATAGAACATAGTTTAGGGAAATAAAACTGATTTCTAGAAACCTAATGAAATGACTCACTGCAGAAATTTTAAATTTAAAGTTTGATATATTGATAATATTTTATGAAGAAGATGAAAATTACACAAACTGGAAAATGCAGACAACTGTAATTGAACACCAATAATTTATTTTAAAAAAGAAAAAAATTAAATATATTTTATTGATTATGCCATTATAGTTGCCCATATTTTTTTCTCCCCTTTATTCCCTTCCACCCTGTATCCCCCTCCCACCATCATTTCCCCACCTTAGTTCATGCCAATGGATCCTACATGTAAGTTCTTTGGCTTCTCCATTTCCTATACTATTCTTAACCTCCCCCTGTCTGTTTTGTACGTACCATTTATGCTTCTTATTCCCTGAAACTTCTCCCCCATTCCCTCCCCTCCCTGCTGATAACCCTCCATGTGATCTCCATTTCTGTGATTCTGATCCTGTTCTGGTTGTTTGCTTAGTTTGTGTTTATTTTTTAGGCTCAATTTTTGATAGTTGTGAGTTTGTTATCATTTTACTGTTCATATTTTTTATCTTCTTTTTCTCAGATAAGTCCCTTTAACATTTCATATAATAAGGGCTGGGTGATGATGAACTCCTTTAACTTGACCTTATCTGGGAAGTACTTTATCTGCCCTTCCATTCTAAATGATAGCTTTGCTGGATAGAGTAACCTTGGATGGAGGTTGTTGTTTTTCATGTCTTCGAATACTTCTTTCCATCCCCTTCTTACCTGCAAGGTTCCTTTTGGGAAATCAGCTGATAGTCTTATGGGAACTCTTTTGTATGTAACTGTCCCCTTTTCTCTTGCTGCTTTTAAGGTTCTCTCCTTATCTTTAATCTTGGGTAATGTAATGATGATGTGCCTTGGAGTGTGCTTCCTTGGATTCAACTTCTTTGGGACTCTGAGATTCCTGGACTTCCTGGGAGCCTATTTCCTTTGCCAGATTGGGGAAGTTCTCCTTCATTATTTTTTCAAATAGATTTTCAATTTCTTGTTCTTCCTCTTCTCCTTCTGACACTCCTATGATTCTGGTGTTGTAACATTTAAAGTTGTCCTGGAGGTTCCTAAGCCTCTCCACATTTTTTTGAATTCTTGTTTCTTTATTCTGTTCTGGTCAAATGTTTATTTCTTCCTTCTGCTCCAGACCATTGATGTGAGTCCCAGCTTTCTTTTCTTCGCTGTTTATTCCCAGTACAATTTCCTTTATTTCACTTCTCATAGCCTTCACTTTTTCCTCTACTTTGCAACCATTCTCAACCATATCTGTGAGGATTCTGATTACCAGTATTTTGAACTATGCATCTGATAGGTTGGCTATCTCTTCACCGCTTAGTTGTATTTTTTCTGGAGCTTTGATCTGTTCTTTTGTTTGGGGCATTTTTTTTTTTTGTCTCAGCATGCCTGTTATATAGTAAGGGGAGGAGCCTTAGGTATTCACTAGGGTGGGGCAATCCTTGTCATTGTGTAGTGGTGCTGTAAGTAGGGGAGAGGTCCAAGAGGGAACAATGCCACTTGCTGAGCTCTTGGTTGGCTTTCAGTCACTTCCTCTGCTACCCACAAGAAAATTGGGCCCTTCTGGTGCTGATTCCCAGGTGAGTGGGATTGTGTATGTTCTAGGGGCCTGTGGGCCTCTCCAACAAACTCTCTTATGTGGCTAGGAGTTTTTCCTGCTGCCTCAACCCCCACAGGTTTATTTAGTCAGAGGTTATGAGGCTTTATTTCCCCCATACTGAAACCCTGGGTGGCATGGTCTGTCTCACTCTCCAGTTGTTCCTCCTGGTTTATCTGCATGCAAATGTGGGTCTGCCTACTTTGCTAGCTGCTGCCTTCCCTGGTCTGCCTTGCCTGGTCTTGCTACTGCCACGTTCACCCCAGTCCCCGAGCTACCACCTTGCTATGTGTCCTCTCCCAACCCCAGCTTCCCTTCTCTGCCTCTCCTACCAGTCTAGATGAATGTCTCTTCTTTAACTCCTTGGTTGTCCAACTTCCATACAGTTGATTTTCTGGCAGTTCTAGTTATTTTTTGGTTTTGAATTTATTGTTGCCCTTTTTTTGGTTGTGCAAGGAGACAAAGTGTGTCTATCTATGCATCCGTCTTGGCCAGAAGTCTCAAGAAAATGTTTTTACAAAGGCTAATTTGGCTAAGATTTTTAAGTGGGCTCATTCATTTAACAAATGTTAATTCAACACCTTCTATGTGATGGGCACTTTTCTGGTACTGGGAATACATCAGTGTAAGAAAGAGATGGCTTGACCTTGGGTGTTGGGCACACAGTGCAATATACAGATAATGTATTATAGAAATCTAGACTTGAAACCTATACAATCCTATTTAACCAATGTCACCCCAATACATACTAATAAATAATTTTAAAAGGTAAGAGGTAGGAGCTTATATTCCAATATAGAAGGTTAAACAATAAGCAAGATAAATAAATAATTACAGTATTTATAACTTAGGAGGTGATTAAAATTTGGAGAAAAATAAATCAGAAGGTATGGGGGGCTAGTGGAGAACTGCACTTTTAGGTATGATGATCAGAGAAGCACTCACTAAAGAGCAATTCATGGGCAAAGACTTAAAAGAAGTGAGGGGACAAGCACAGAGAGCTGGCATTACAGAGGCCCCAGTCAAAGGCCCTCAATGGGTGTAAGCCACATATATTAGAGGAACAGCAGAAGGATGCTGTGGTTTGAAAGGAAGGGAGGGGCTGTAGTAAAGGAGATCAGAGTAGTAATGGGATTCAGATCCTAATCAGCCTGGCAGACTATTGTACAACATTTTGTTTTCACTTTGATGGGTCAAAAAGCCACTGGATGGTTTTTAGCATTAAGGCATCATCTCATTTAACACAATCACTATTAACACATTCATATTAACACAATCACTTTGGCTGGTGGTTTGAGATTAAACTATTGTGGGCAAGAAAGAAGAGAAGATAATGGTAGGGGGACTATAACTGTAATGTTCTAGAGAAATAGTGGTAGCCTGGGCTAAGGGGGCTAGCAGTGAAAGTGGTCAGAATTAGCTACATCTTGCATATATTCTTTGAGTAGATCCAGCAAGTTTTGCTTTTGGTCTTGATGTGGTGTGTGGAAAAATAAAGAGAAAAGAATCAAGAATGACTCCATATAGAAGGATGGATTTGCCCTCAACTTAGAAGGAGATGACTATGGGAGAGTAAGTTTTATGGTGTAAGAACCAATATTCAGCTTTGGTCTTTTTAAATTTGAGATGCCTTTTAGACATCCCTATAGAAAGCAACCACAATTTAGCTTTGCTAATATAACATTTTGAACATTTTGCTATTGCTAACTATATTACTCTTTCTTTCAGACAGATTGTGATCTCCTTGCAAACAACATTGATGTTTTAGATTCATTCTTTATCTTTCACATGTCAAGTAAAATTTTGAAGCCCATAGTTTCTCTTTGAGTCTATTGATTTATTATGTAAAGAATATATAATAAATCAGACATGTGAATTCTGTTTCATATATAATGTCTTTAAAGATTCAGTTTAGTATTATTTATACTCTATGTGTTAGCAGACTCATATGGTTTATTCAAAGAGTACAAGAACAGAAGAGGTTTGGCATGTAGAAGGGAAGGCTCTTTAGCAATTAAATCCTTGATGGAGAATGTTACCAGTTATTCCTTTATGAGGTCTGTTTCGAAAAAGTCCTGTCATTATTAATATAACAAGTACATAACAAGAACAGTTTGCACAACATAGAAGCAACATGGCAGCAAAGGAGAGTTGACTGGAATGTGTATGCACGAACAATGGTGACTTCATTGTATTAGTCAGTGGGGGCAGTAGACGCTATTGAGTTAGCCTGGGTACTGTGTGGCTGTTGCATTCAAAATGGCAGTGAATAGAGCAACCAATATGCATCAAATTATTCATTAAGCTTGAACATTCCCCTGCAGAAACCATTTGGGTGATTCAGAAGGCTTTCAGGGACAATGCAATGAGTACAATGCAAATAAAAGTGTGGCACAAACACTTCAAAGATGGTCAAGAATCTATTGAAAGTGATTCACATTCTGGAAGGCCTGCAACAAGCAGGATGCCTGAGAATGTTGAATGTGTATGGGCTTCAATCAACAAAGGTTGGTGACTGATAGTATGAAGACTACAAGCTGATTTGAAATTCCAGAAACTACTGCAATCAAGATTTTGATGCAAGATCTTGGCATGAAACATGCCATGGCAAAATTTGTTATGTGGCTTCTGTTATTAGAGCAGAAGGAACATCATGCTGCAATTGAGAGAACTGCGTAAGGTCCCAAGGTGCCTACTTTGAGGAGGACCGAGGCATCATTGTCCTAGGTACAATGTTTCTTGTATCTTGTATCTTCTTCAAGAAATGTCTCTATTTTTCAAATTATATGGCCAGATACTTTCTAGACAGACTTCTTATACACATTTACAGGAAGAATCTCACTTGTGTTTAGTCTGCATTTTAGCTCATTCACAATAAGAACTCATGTCTAAGACCTACAGCCAGAAAATATGTTAGAAAGCCAAGAACTGAGCCCAGTTAGGTGGGACCTTGGCATGGCCAAGAATGTACGGGGTATTCTTTCTGTATTTATTTCTAAGCCAAGAGTTCAAAACCAAATTATGATGAAATGAAATAACTGAAATAAATGGCTATTTCTTTAAAATCCTCTCATATGTTCTAGGAGAAGTTTATTTTATTTTTTGTTATCTTTGGCTAGAGTAGTCAACACAGTAGCTTGATTTAGGAATAACATAATATGTGACTTTGTGAACCTAATTATAAATACTGCCAGTGAGTGCCTGATTCAACTCCTTTTTAATTATCTTGCTCTCTGATATTAATTCCCTGACACAATAGGTATTTAATATGTACTGGTTGACTTGAATTAGCTTGGTATGAAGAGAAAAAAAAGTAGGAAACAAGATTGTGGCTTTTCTCCTTTCCATGGGTCAGGACAACGGAAGTAGAACACTCAGAGAAACTTAAAAAAATGATACAAAGAAAAGACTCTGCCTCTTATGAAAAATTGGAAAACAAGATATATACAATATGTACATACAGAAATAAAACTCAAAATATAGCTAATTTTGGCTAGAAGACATCAGTTATATTCAAATATAGCATATCATGGTTTAGCCTATTAATTCAATTCTAGGTATTAGGTTCATGCTGAGACAAGAGTTGTCTCCAAGGATATGATCTGGTTTTAGACACATTAGGATATCCCTCATGTTGATATATGTCTCTCCAAACATAGTATTTGACTAGGGACTGATATAAAAGCATGTGTGAATTCTTTTCTTTATTAATGACATTATGGAAAGTTCTCATACATTTGGAAAGGATAAAAGTTTCTCCCATTCTGTGTATTAAACTCTTTATTCTATAGTTTGGTTATTTTAAGATTAGTTATTTTTGCCAGTTTAGGATTAATTATAAAATAATTAATAACAGACTCTTGCTGCTTGGCTTTTTGTTTTCTAGGAGGAAAGATTATTACTTGGCATGAGTATTTTAAAGTGGGATGAAAAAATTCATTTAGGGTCCTGGATTGGGAATGGGGGCATGCTGGGAGGTAGGGCTAATCAGAGGATATAGTTCTACATTTTTTGATACTTTGCAGTCTAGAGACACTTATAATCTAAGTCAATGTTAATAGAGCTACCTTTCTCTGCTACCTTCTGCTATATTTTGTTATCTTTGTGCTAATAAAATAAAGGTTGGGGACAGGGTAAAAGTCCTGCAAAAGCAATTACAATCTATGAGTCATAATGCTAAAAGGCAAACTGCTTGTCTACTTTAGCAGTACATACGTCATTCTAATGATTCTTAACTAATTAGCAACATCACCATGGTCTTTTGTTACCATCACGAGTTTATTAGACTTATGTAAGAGAATATTTTTAGTTCAAATTTTATATGTGAACTTAAAAGAAGAGGCCAGGATGTTTTTTTAAGAAACTTCACATTACAATATTATTTATTTCATGTGGAACTTTATGTCTAAAATATGCTTGTACAGAATTGTGTCTAGTTGTATCTCATAATTTCTGTACATGCAGTACTGTGCATATTCTCTTAGTTGAGGCCAAATATGTTCACTTTTTGTAGTCTACATTTGATCATTAAGTCCAACTAAACTTCCTAATATAGAAGACTTTCTTTTTCAGGAGATGAATGTCCAAGTAATCAATAAGTGTCATACCTTTTCATATTGGGCTAGCAAACAACAGGGAGGGAAAAATAGGATTTCAATATAAGTCATTCACTGAAGCAATTATTATTTTGAGCTAATCATATTAGAAATGCAGCTGTTAAACTCCAAATGAGTAAATCACTCTTTTGCATTTAGAATGCAAAATAAACAAATGTATTTCACTTTTGACATCTATAATTATTTATATATCTTTTAAACCTAGGCCCCATTGTTAGCTGACTTTGGACTAAAGCCCTTAAGCATTTATTTGATATCAGCTGAGGGCATGTTAATAGTCATTTGCCCTAGAGGCAAAGTCATTCCCTTTACATTGGGACACTGATGCAGTGTAGACCCAGATGACTTTGGGAAAGTTGAACCCAATGAGGCAGGTCCTTTATTTGTATGGGGAAGATACTCTCACACTTTGACTGTATTGTCCATCTTCTCCCTGGAACTTAAAGGCATAGGCCCCTACCTCTCAATTACCGTGGTAGGAAACCATATGAGTCCAAGTACTTAGTTCCTATAAAAACAATGTGGAGAGAATCTTCACTGAAAGACAAACTTCACGGAGAAAGTTTGTTAGGTTTGGAATAACTATTTTGATATGCTGATGGAAAGAGTGATACCACCCCAAGGAAATGCCTAAATGAAACTATTGGTGTTTTCTAAGAGTCTTAACAGAGCTACCTTTCTATGCTACCTTCTGCTGAATTTTGTTACCTTTATGTAAGAATTGTTATAATTATTTCTTTATATATATATATATTTTCTATTTGTTATGCATAGGGGTGAGTGGAATGTAAGAGTGTGCAGACAGATTTGAAGTATTTGGTAAAGTTAAGGTTAAGGCAGACAGAGAAGTTGAATGCAACTGCCATTAAAACAATGAAATCTTTGGAAAAGAGAGGAATTTGAGGGTTGTTTGCCATGATATGTGCTATACATAAATCCCCTATTTCATTTTGGGTCTGGCATCTTTATCAAAATTAAATTTTTCAGTGATATTGTATGTGAGTGGGTTTCTCTTGATGAAAGTTGAGAGTACAAGAGGAGAACTAACTTTAGTGTTATGTCACTGAAGAAAATCTTATGGGGATAAATGGTGATGGGAAAATAAACAAATAAATGTTTAAAAAATTAAGCACAGTCAAAGGAGTAGTAAAATCTACTGTCCAGCATCTAGAATCTGTTTTTGTCTGCTCAGTAATTACAACTGGAGGTGAAAGCCAAAATATATAGCCTCCCTAGTTCATCAGCAGGAATGACTTCTAGCAGTGAAGATGGAATGGCATTTTAGAAAATGATGTCATGCAAACCCTGTCTGCCTGAACATATACAAAATGTTCTGCTCTCTTTTTTTTACTGTGATCATTTTCCTGGGGCTGATGGGGCCTGACAATGACAGGAGACCCATTTGTTCAGATTCCAACCTGAAGGAAGTAAATCTAGACATGCTGTTAGAAAAAAAGTACTGAAACTAGGAACAGTTCAAACTAGTTTTTAGGGAAAAAAGTATAGGCCATTTGTAAAGTTCTTCTCCCAGAATGGCCCTGCAGAATCAATGAGGAATCTTGACCAACACCATATATTTTCACATTTAAACCCAAAGTGGTATGTGTAAAGTGCTACTCAATTTTGAAATCTTTATTATCTGAACCTATTCCAGGCCATCAGAATAACCTGCATGCCACTAAAGTTTCTCAAATGCTTTGTTCACAATCACATGTAGACTCCATGAAGTTTTACATTCTATTGGAATTTAATCCTAACATGATTTGGCAGGTCCAGTCTATATGATTATATACAAATTGTTCCATGATGCTGTGATTCAACACTTTATTGACTTTTTGTTTTTTTCTCTTCAATGGAAAGGTGTCTAGTGTTCAGTTGAATCAATTAAATAACTGGATTGATACTGATCTCCAAATGGATTTCAACTCAACTAAACTAATATTTATTAATGTTTTCATTATCACAAACGCTACACTAGGTGCTGAAATAATTTAGTAAATCTACAAGTAGTGTGTATTGTTCAGTGGCTCTTACAGAATTGATTCAGATTAGTACAAACTTCCTGTTATTAAAAACTTTTGTAGCATAAAACTTGAAATCTCACCATGAAAGTTTCCCAGAGTATATTCACTTTACAGAAATTAGCCTTCATCAACCATGGTGGTCTAACAAGAGTAGCAGAGGATCTTATTTTACTTTTATTTTTAAAGTTTTTATCAAGTATGCCTTTTAATTATTTCACACTCATGGTCATTTATTGTTACTTATATGGGTGTCATAGAATATTAAGATAATTTATCCTGGCCCTCCTCACATATCTTAATTCCTGAAATTTATTATTATGTGAAGAATCAAAGTTACCTGTTACCAGGTGGTTCTGCAGCAGTTTCTTGTCTTTAACAGGAGGTATTTTAAATGGCACACACTCTCAAGTGAGCACTTACAGAAACACTAGACTCTGTGTCCATAATCTTGTTGGAAGAGCAGTGATTTGATATAACTCAACTTATACAAGACTTAGTTTGTCAGAACTGAGCCTGCATTACCAATATTCTGTTCATCTCTATGGAAAGAACTTTTTAGTTGTACATTATGGCAGCCTTTTCTATTAGAGATTTCTCCTTTAACTCACGTGATACAAATAACAATACAGTTCTACTGGCTAGGTGACCTTCATCAGCTATTTAATGATGAAATGTTAACATTGACTTCAATCAAGATACTTTTATTCAGTCATGGATACCTTGGAAAGACTACACTGAAAATTCTACATAGAACTACATTCTACATTATGTGGCCCCCAAATTTTTCAAACTTGTGTGTATTTGTTGCCTTCACCAGACTTATAATTTAAGCCATTAAATTTTCTAAAATGCCAGATGGTGCAATAAAGTATTCCTTTTTAATACTCTCATGAATTTACCTAGAATGTGTACATTCTAGGAGAGATCCTATCATGAAATATCTTGAAGATGGATCGATTATGTTCTTCTTGATAGTTTTCGATGTGGAATAGTCTTTGAGCACATGTGTTCTGGTATATATTCCACTCCATACTCTCTGCTCTCCTCTGGGGTATTTATTTTAAGCAGAGTCAGTTCCAGTTTCACATAGAGACTTCAAGTCTTCTTATTATTAAAACAAAACCAAAAAATTTTAAAAAGACAAAAAACAAATAAACACTGTTCCCCAGTTTAGGCTGAATTTGTGGTTATACTATGTACAGTTTATTCCTTTTCTCCCAGTTTATTTTTCAATAAGATGACATTCTTGTCACCAGAAGATGTTGAGATAGCAGAAAATAGGTAGGAAATAAGTAGATGTTTAACAATACTTATTAACTGAGGCTAGAATTATTCTAATGCAATTCTGTCTCATCCTTCAATTTTGTAATTCATAATTATGAACTCAAAAGGAGTACAATATAATACAAAACCATGTAATGTTTATATTGAACTATATGTTAACTTCAGTTATTAACAGCTTGATTTTATCTGAGAGAAGTATATTTCTTGTGTAAAGCATTGTCACTGAAAGGAAATAAAATATGTAGTTTCTCATACAATTGAGACTATAAAATCTCATTTTACAGTAATGTATTTAATAAGAGGACACAAGTGTAATATACATTATTAGGCACAAATTTATCAGAGTAACTCCTGGATATATGAGGAAAGCTTCTTTATTACTATGTGGATGGAAGAAATTCACCTGAAAAACATTAAATACTAATTGATGATATGGTAGATGTTTGGAATACAAGAGTGAATAAACAGAGACCTTGTTCAAGTAACTCACAACTTCATGGGGAAATTGATCTAATTCTGTGAAATAGACTGAGAAAGTGAGGTCTATTAGCATCCATTGCTTTAACCCCCTGAGATAAAGCCTGGTATTGTAACCCTTAAAAAAATACCTATGATCATGTTTTCTTTTTAGAGTTGCTTAGAAAAATATATAAATCATATACCTGATGTATGTACACAGAATTCTTGAAGCCAGAAAAACAGGGATTTTCCTTAGTTAGCATCTAATAAAATAGAAAAGCAACCCACTTGACAGAAAGTGGGCTTCCTGAGAGCTTTTGCAGAGCCAAGCTCCACTGTACACAGGGCTATATATTCAGAGTACTGGGGCGTGATGACATGTCTCGATAAA
The DNA here is from genome assembly GCF_019186645.2 of Phyllostomus hastatus. NCBI lineage: Eukaryota > Metazoa > Chordata > Mammalia > Chiroptera > Phyllostomidae > Phyllostomus > Phyllostomus hastatus. The sequence goes on along the minus strand of NW_025333872.1, from coordinate 35,842,002 downwards.
TGGGGTGCTGCTGTTACTGCTGGTGCCACTACCAACTAAAGGAAGAATTTCAAAGATATATTTTTCAAGGGATAAGAAATTAATAACTTTTCTTAGTTCTGGTGGGTCACTCTAGCAAAGTACAAATAACTCTTGGCAGCACATCTAGAAGGATTCTTCGTGGACATCTGAATGTCATTGTGGGAATGTAACATGTTTTTAACGGTCTCAAAATATCCACATTGGTTGAAGGTAGATATTATTAATCATTTTTCTTAATGAAAATAATTCTCGATCTTCCTATATTTTTGCTCTGTCCCAATTCTTGTGCTTTAAGGACTCTCTTGGAATGCATTTTTGCCTCAAGATATGTGTAAGGAGAGATAAGAGTAAAGAGTACATTTCAGTTTTAATCTATTTTATTGGGTTTGTTTTCCTCATTTTTCTTTCAGTGGTTTAACTGTGCTTCTATTGTGTTGATAAAGAATATCTTGCTAAGAAACAAAATGGAAAGAATCTTAGAGAAAAGCATTAAAGACTTAGTCTTCAAATAAACAATCAGAAAATGTGGGGAGCACTTTGACAACAAAGGAACAGAAATTATGAATATATGCATGTTTCTAGCATTTCACTCCCCCTCACTTACTATCTGGTTCTACTAAACCTATGAGGGTGTGTGGAGCAGGGGTATTTTTTGCTTTACAATCATGAAGAAATGGGAAGAACAAGAAGGACCATTTGGGATGGAATTGAAGTAGAAGGCATTAGAGAATCTTAAAGGAGAGAGCTTGGAAAGCAACTTCGGTGAAAGGAAAGTTGGCTGAAGGGAGAAAGAATTTATGTAGTGTTAGTGTGGTCCATATAGTCTCTGCTTGATATTTCAAAGATTGAACATCAAAAATAAGTAATTTTTTAATCATTTTTGATTTCTGGTCTGGGTTTTCTCAGTTATGGTGCCATATCAAGAGGCTGCATCACATGAATAAGCTGCTTGCTTAGTTATTTATTTGAAGATAACTTAATATCCTTTATATGTGTTTTACCTCAAAAAGTTTTTGTGCGTGCCTTTGGGGTTTCCTTAGAAACAGAGCCTGTCCAGAAATTCAAGTGTGCTTGATTTATGGAAAACATCTTCAGGGAAACCTTTATAGGAGAGCACAAAGCAGAGTAAGAAGGAGAAAGAGAGAAGTAAAGATGTGGTTTGAAGTTAAGTCTAGTTTTGGTCTGATGCATGCAGGAGGGTTTGGACCCTTAACTGTGTGGTCAAGAAAAGGGGTTCTATGGAAAGGAACCTCAAAGGGTGATCAGATCATAAATTCCTAACTGGGCAGGTCATAGTGGGTAGTCACATCCCAGCCCTGTAACTTCTTTAGTGAAAGGTTTTAAGTAGCCTGTCCATTGTTTGTGCATATAGGTTAACATACCTTTGAAATACCAGAAGTAATTCTCATTGAAGGGGCTATTAACCCTCAAGAGAGCACATAACCTTGTTAACCATCTTGTAATATATTACCTGCCTTGCTTTGTACAATTTTCTTTAGGTCCCCTTCTTAATTTCAAAGGCATAAAAAAATCTGAAAAACTGTTTTTCTCCAGAGCATTTGGGATCTTGCTCCCTGGCATACATCATCAACTTGGCTCAATTAAGCTCATGCAAATTCTCTACAGGTTTGGATATTTCTTATGTTGACAACTGCACTGAAGACTTGATCCCATACCATTATCACTCAGTCATGGGGTGTGCTAAAGAAAACATTACCCATGACACTTGTTAAATTTTATAATACAGGATTTATTCAAGGGAAGTTACTGCAATTGGGTTTTGTAGCAAAGGAGAAAGGGCTCAACTTTGACTCCAACAAGGACAAATGGGATTTATAACCAGGGAGCAGGGTAGGGAACAGTGGGTAGAAAATTACCAAGAAATAAGTAGAATTCTTGCTAAAGTGACTCAAAAGAATTCTTGCTGAAGGTAGGCTAGGATGATAAGATATCGAAGGTAGGGGATGAGGAATTTGATGAGATAGAAGTGAGGGATTTTTGTTTAGCTTGCTGAGCAGGATTCCTACTCAAACTGGATTTTATAAAGACACAGAGGGAAGCCTAAGATCCAGGCTAGTGGAGCAGAGGGATCAAAGGAGATTGATGGAAGCTTGGTCAAAGGAGAGATCCTACGTCAGGTATTGCATATCTTAATCTTCTCTGGGTGAAGTGGCTTCTTCCAGCCCAGGGCAATTTTCTGGAGGAGGGAAGTACCTGTGAACTGTTCACCACCAACACCCACAGCAGCTAGGGGATGGGTGGATGCACCAGATCAATAAAAACAACCTGGCAGTAGTTGTGTAGCAGTAGGATTTACATTTATAAGAAGTGGCTCGGAGCTGTTGCTACATAAGGCAGGTTAGGTTGGCATCTATGTTGAACCACCTGAAGAGACATAATATTTCTTCCTCATGCCAGTCAGACCACATGAAATCTGGACTCCTTAACAGGGACTTTTAAATCTTTTGCCTAAGTCTCCAGGTATGTTTTAGGATACTCTATCCCTCACATTCTACTTTTGTCATATACCAAACACCTTCAGTTCCCTGAATCCACATTCCTTCCCTCTCTATACCTTACTCTTTCACTCCTCCTTGTTACCCTGATTTGACTGTTTCCTATTCTTCTTCTTGCCATAACTTAGACACCATGCCCTCCTGGAGGCTTTTCTTGCTACTGTGAATTAGATATCCCCTTCCAGCCTTCTAAGACACCTTGTCCTGTCTTTCATAGTACTTTCCAAATTGTATTTTAATTGATAGTTGACTTCCTTATCCATGCATTCCTATAGACTACAAAGTCTTGAGGGCAGACATTAAAACTGTGCTCACTATTGTATTTCAGTACCTGGTAATACTAAGTATATGCATTATGAATTTATGTATGGATATATACAGAATAATAAAAGAATATCTAAGATTTCCATTTCTATGAGAATGTCAAAATGTATAATAATATAAAATAGAGGACCTTCTAGGTCAAATATAATTTGGGGCAGAAACAAGAAAGAACTAGATAGTGAACACCACTGAGGAGACTGCTGATTTAGGTAAACAGTTTTTCTCCCACACAAGAGTGAATTTATTTTTTTAATGTATACACCTGCTATCATGCTTTATAAAAGGCAAATTTATTTCAAAGTATATCTGCTATTAAGGTGACATTTATTCTTATACATTGTCTCAAATTATATTAAAAATATTAGCATCACTGCAGAGAAATATAACAAATGTCTGCAGAGTTATTATCTTTAAAGAGAAGCTATTCGCAAAAAGGCTTGGAACTGCCTGCCTAGACCAGAAGAGAACCACTTTATCAAGATGGATCTGGACACAAGAACTAGTGCTGTGTGATGAGGAAGGCCATGAGTGTTAGAGTCAGAAAGGCCTCGATTTAGTGCCAACTCTGATGTGGGGATGACCTTGGGTGGTACCACTGACATGTTCATTCCATGGTTTCATGATTTGTAACAGCTTCAAACTAATAGGTTGTTGTGGAGAGTCAGTGAGATTATGCATGTGATAGACTGAGTACAGTGCCTAGCAAACAGTAATGCACAATGACTTTTACTATTTCACCATAACATACCATATTGGCAGAGCATGGGGTGAGGGAGATAGTAACTCCACCTGGTGCATATGACAATACTGGACATCTGCATGAGTGGCAGTATTCTTGTGTAGAATGGTGGAGAAGTACACATGACCACCGAGTCCACCCACTGCCCCATTGTACCTAGGTGAGACCTGAATACAGAGTGTAAGAGTGTAACAACCACTGCTGCTACTACTGAGCGTTTACTATGTGTCAGACACTAACAAATAGGCTCAAAGACATGAAAAGATTTACCTAAGCTAATATACCCTTGAAGTGACAGAGCCAGGATTGGAACCAGATTTATCTAGCTGAAGGCAAATGTTAAAGTTAATTTTAGAAAAAAAATATTTGAGAGCAAAAGGAAACCCAGGATCTTGGCACTACATTTTCCGTTCCTCCTGCCCTGTTAACAAGCCATTAGCAAGTCCTCAAAGCAAATGCATGTCCTCAGTGAAATAAAGATGAGATAGAGACTAATTAGAATGTAACTGAAAAGTAATTTTCTTGTGATTTTCCTTGACCCTAGTCTCCAAGGTAACTCCACACCATTTCTCATTCTAGCTTCTCTAAGTGCTGGGGAATGGACATACTTTGGGGTTCCTTTTTATTTGTTCTATTTTCTCTGTAATTTACTCTATGCTGTCAACCCTTCTTTAGATATAAATCATCATTATAAATGACATCTAAATATTGGAAACATCAACCTAAACTTATTTTCTCCAGCTCTTCATTTCATGTGTTGTACACGTGATGGTCTGTGCACAAGAGAAAGGATGCTATTGTGTAAAGACCCCTTTCAAGTATGAAGGCAGTGATCTTGTGGTTTATATAGTACCTCCACAAGATCTTTATTGAATTCTTATAAAGTGCAACAGGTAGGCAGAGCAGACATTGTTAATTGTCTTTACAGATGATGAAAATAAGGATTAAAGTGGTCAAATGATTTGTCTAGTTCACAGCTAAAGGACACCAGACTGGAATCAAAGCCAGTTGTGCTTTTTAAAAAATGTTAATAAAGTATAAAGTATATTTTTCTCCATCATACAACCAATTCATATATATTATAAAATATCAGAAAAAGTACAAAAGAAGAATGTAAGAAAAAACTATTCATATTTTCAACATCCAAAGATAATTATCATTCAGTTTTGGTAAACTTCTGTTCAGCTTTTAAAAATGCATAGGCATTTAAAAACTATAATTTTTGTCAAACTGCATATATGCCTATGTTCCACTTTTTCCTGGTTGACATTTGATATGGACACATTTTAAAATGTTATTATAATTTTTTTTACTTGACCCTTTTCAGAGTACAAAAATTATAGAGTCAACAATCTCCCATTCCTGGGACCAGTGTTAACAGCCCAGATACATAGCTTGGAACCCTTATTATCAGCATATGTAAATTAAACTCTATTTTTCCATCATATGCACATGTGTTATATGTATAAATATACTATATGTTGTAATATATAAATGAGATCTTTTTATATTTTATGTTTCAATTCCAGTTCACCTTCAACACTATTTTGTAGTACTGTGTTTTTCCATGTATAATGAATGCTTTTCCTGCCCATATTTTTGAAGGAAAAATAAAGATGCTCATTATACATGGTTAGTACTAATTCTGTATCTATACAAATGTTTTAAAATCTTCTATTTATGCTTATGAGTTAAAAGTATAACTAGAATGCAATAATGACATCCATATGTGAAAAAATACTCTAGAATATGATAACCAGTTTTGTTTCTAAATAAAAATAAATAATTGAATTAAAAATTAAAACAAAAATTTTTTTCCTGAAAGTTTGGGCAAGAAATGCGGGTGCGTGTTATACATGGCAAAATACGTAGTTTCAGATGCACAACACAATGGCCAGACCATCACATACTTTACACAGTGATGCCCCCATTTTTCAAGTACCCACCTAGCACAGTACAGTTACTATATTATTGGCCATATTCCTCATAGTGTAATTCACATCCCTATCACTATTTAATAACTACCAATTGTACTTCTTAATCCCTTCACTTATTTCATGCCCCTCAAGCCCCTCCCCTCTAACAACCATCAGTTTGTTCTCTGTATCTGTGAGTCTGTTTTTTGTTTTATTTTGTTTATTTTGTTCTTTAGATTCCACGTGTTAAGTGGAATCATATGGTACTTGTCTTTCGCTTTCTGATTTATTTCATTTAGCATAATGCCCTCTTAATCCTTCCATATTGTTGCAAATGGTAAGGTTTGATTTTTTATGGCTGAGTAATATTCTATTGTATATATGTGCCAACACTTTTTACCCACTCATCTATTTTTGGACATCTGGGTTGCTTCCATACCCTGGTTGTTATGTCTTGGCTTCCATACCTTGGCTGCAATAAACATAGGGGGCATATATTCTTTTGAATTAGTGTTTCAGTTTTCTTTGGATGTATTCCCAGAAGTGGAATTGCTGGGTCATAAGGCAGTTCCATTTTTCAATTTATTTAGGACCCTCCATACCATTTTCTATAGTGATTGCACCCATCTGCATTTCCACCAATAGTGCACAAGGGTTCCCTTTTCTCTGCATCCTCACCAACATTTGATATTTGTTGATTTATTGATGATAGACATTCTGACAGGTGTGAGGTGATACCTCATTGTGGTTTTAATGGGCATTTCTGTGATGATTAGTAACATTGAACATCTTTTTATATGTCTATTGGCCATCTGTATGTCTTCTTTGGAGAAGTGTCTATTCAGGTCCTCTGCCCACTTTTTAAATGGATTGTTTGTTTTTTTGGTGTTGAGTTGTCAGTTCTTTATTTGGATATTAACCTCTTATCAGATGTATCACTGGTAACTATGTTCTCCCATTCAGTGGGCTGTATTTTCATTTTGTTGATAGTTTCCTTTGCTGTGCAAAAAACCTTTTAGTTTTATGTAGTTCTATTTTTAAATTTTTTTTATTTTTCTTTTTTTTACTTGTTTGAGGAGATATGTCTGAAAAAATATTGCTGAGAGAAATGACAGATTTTACTGGTTGTGTTTTTTTCTAAAAAAGATTTCAAGACTTATATTTAGGTCTTTAAATAATTTTGAGTTATTCTGTGTATATGGTATAAGAAGGTGATCTAGTTTCATTTTTTTGCATGTATCTGTCCAATATTTCCAAAGTGATTTATTGAAGAGGTTATCCTTATTCCATTGTATGTTCTTGCCACATTTGTCAAATATTAATTGATCATATAGGCATGTGTTTATTTCTGCGCTCTCTATTCTGTTCCATTAATCTATGTGTCTGATTTTATGCCAGTACTATGCTGTTTGGTTATATTGACTTGTATAACAGTATATTTTGATATCAGGTAGTGTGATGCCCCCAACTTTGTTCTTTATCAAGATTTCTGTGGCTTTTTGGAATCTTTTATAGTCTCATATACATTTTTGAAATATTTGTTCTAGTTATGTGAAATAAATATACCATTGGTATTTTGATAGGAATTGCTTTGAATCTATAGATTGTTTTGGTAGTATGGATATTTTAATGATGCTAATTCTTCTTATTCATGAACACAACAAGTGTTTTCATTTATTTGTATCTTCTTTAATTTCAGTGTCTTATAATTTTCTAAGTACAGGTCTTTTATATCCTTGGTTACATTTATTTCCAGGTATTTTTTTAGGATGCAACTGTAAATGGGATTGTTTTCTGTTTCCCTCTCTGATAGTTTATTACCGATATATAAAAGCAATCAATTTTTAATACTTATCTTGTATACTGCTATTTTATTGACTTCATTGATCAGTTTTGTAGTTTTTTTGGTGTAATCTTTAGAGTTCTCTGTATACACTATCATGCTAGTTTCAAATAAAGACAGTTTTATTCCTTTCTTTTCAACTTAGATGCCTTTTATTTCTTCTCTGTAAGGGCTAAGACTTCCAGTACTATGTTGAACAAGAGGAGTGAAAGTGGACATCTTTGTCTTGTTCTTGATATTAAAGGAAATGCTTTTCATTTTTCCTATTGAATATGATGCTAGCTGTGGATTTTTCAAATATGGCCTTTATTATATTTAGGTATGTTTCCTCTATTCTCACTTTGCTGAGAGATTTATCATAAATGAGTGTGGGATTTTGTCAAATACTATTTTCTGCATCTATTAATATGAACATGTGATTTTCATTTAATTTTTTTAATGTGGTTTATCACATTAATTGACTTGCCAATATGGAACCATCCTTGTATCCCCAAAATAAATCTCATTGATCATGGTTTATTATCTTTTTACTGTGTTGCTTAATTATAGTATATTATAGTTTACTATATTGCTTAATTTGGTTTGCTAATATTTTGTTGAGGATTTTTACTTCTATGTCAATCTTGTTTATATGTTCAAAGAACAAGTTCTTGGTTTCATTGATTTTTGTATTTTTTAGACACCATTTTGTTTATTTATGCTCTGACCTGGGTTATTTTTTTTCATTCTACTCACTTTGGGCTTTGTTTGTTGTTCTTTTTGTAGTTCTTATAAGTGTAAAGTAAGTTGTTTATTTGAGATTTTTATTATTTCTTGAGAGAGGCCTGTAATGCTGTGAATTTTCCTGTTAAGATTCCTTTTGCTGCAACCCATACATTAGGGGTTATTGCATTCTCATTTTCATTTGTTTCAAGGTATCTTCTGTTTTTTTTCTTGATTTCATTATTAACCCATTCATTGTTTAGTAACATGTTATTTAGCCTCATGTGTATGTGTGTTTTTTAGTTTATTTCTCATAATTGATTTCTGCTTTTATAACATTGTGGTCAGAGAGGATACTTGATATAATTTTAATTTTTTTAAATTCATTGATATTTGTTACAATGCCTAACATGTGGCCCTTCCTGGAAAATGTTCCATGTGCATTGAAAAGAATGTATATTCTGCTGATTTGGGATGACTGCTCTTAAAATATTAATTAAATCAATTTGGTTTAATGTGTCATTTAAGCTTGCTGTTCCCTTTTTGATTTTCTGTCTGGAAGCTCTATTCATTGATGTCAATAGGGTGTTAAAGTTCCCTACTATGACTGTATTACTGTCAATGTCTTTCTCTATGCTTATCAACATTCACCTTACACATTTCAGTGCTCCTATGTTGGCTGCATAAATATTTACAAGGGTTATTTCCTCTTGTTGGATAGATCCTTTTATCATTATGTAATTTCCTTCTTTATCTCTTATTATAGCTTTTGTTTTAAAGTATATTTTGATTTATACAATATTGCTACCCTGACTTTTTTCCATTACTGTTTGCATAAAATATATTTTCTTCCCTTTATTCAGTCTGTGTGTATCTTTCTATCTGAAGTGGGTCTATTATAGACAGCATATGTATGCATCTTATTTTCTTATCTGTATAGCTATTCTATGTCTTTTGCTTAGACATTTATTCCATTTACATGTAAAGTGCTTATTGATAGGTACATGTTTATTGCTATTTTATTATTGATATTTATTTTCCTCCTCTTTTTTTCTTCTTAAAGAAGTCTCTTCTACATTTCTTATACTGCAGTTTTGGGGATGCACTCCTTTCGCTTTTTCTTATCTGGGAAGCTCTTTATTTCTTCTTTAATTTTAAATGGTATCCTTGCTGGTTAGCGTAGTCTTGGGTTTAAATTTTGCTTTTTATCACTTTACCTATTTTACATCAATCCATTGTGGCCTGAAAAGTTTCTGTTGAGAAATCTGCTGACAGTTTTATGGGAATTTTGTTGTAGGTAACTAACTGTCTTTCTCTTGATTCTTTTATGATTCTTTCTTTCTCTTTAGCTTTTTCCATTTTAATTATGGTCTATCTTAATGTGGATTGCCTCTTTGGGTTCATCTTGTTTGGGATTCTCTGTGTTTCCTGGACTTGTTATGTCATTTTCCTTTACCAGATTAGATACGTTTTTAGTCATTATTTTTTCAAATAGCCTCTCAATCCCTTGCTGTCTTCTTTTGGTACTTTTACGATGCATATGTTGTTATTCTTGATGTTGTCTCAGAGGTCTTGTAAACTATCCTCACTTTAAAAAAAGTGTTGTTTCTCTGAATGGATGTTTTCTGCTACCTTGTGTTCTGAATCACCGATTTGATCCTTTGCTTCATCTAATCTGCTCTTGATTATTACTAGTGTGTATTTTTTATGGTAGATATTGCATTCTTCATTTCAGACTTTTTTTTTATGGTCTCTATGTCCTTTTTTGTTTACTGTCTCTTTATTGAGGTTCTCTCTGTGTTCATCCATCCTTCCCTTAAGTTCCTTGAGCATTCTTATAACCATTGTTTTAAACTCTGTATCAGATAGATTGCTCAACTCCTTTTCATTTAGTCTTTTTTTGTAGATATCTCCTGTTCTTTCTCCTGGGGGACATTTCATTGTCTCCCCAATTTAGCTGCCTTTCTGTATTTGTTTCTATATTAGGCAGATAAGCTCTGTATTCTACCCTTGGTTGTGTGGCCTTATATAGTAGGTGTCTCCTGGAACTCATTGGTGTAGTCTTCCTGATCACCTGAACTGGGTGCACCAGGAACATCACTTATTCAGGTTATTTGCACTCTACTATTGTGATTGAGTCTTGATTGCAGTTGACTGTTAGTGGGTGGGGTTAACCCTCAAGCTAGCTGACTACACTGTTTGACACTGACCACATTGTACCAACTGTTTTGCAGGGGCTAACCAGATGACAATTTAAAGACATACATCTTCTAAAGTAGAATAATTAAAGATTAAATTATGAAACCTTCAACATTTGAACATGTTTTACCACTTTAAAGATGTTTTTGATGAGTGTGCTATACTACTAGGAAATATTTATTAAGTTAAAATTCATAAAAATAAATTGAGAAGGAAGTATAGCAGAATATTGGTGGCAGCTATATCTAGGGAACACTTAGAAATTCAACAAGTGCTTATTATTTTAAATAACCCAAATAATAATAAAGAACATCTGTTCTTTTCCTCAATTATCCTATTCAGTGAAATTTTTCTTTTTTTAAGATTTTATTTATTTGCTTTTAGAGAGAAGGGAAGGGAGCTAAAAAGAGAGGAAGAGAAACATCAATGTGAGAGAGAAACATTGACTGATTTTCTCTCATATGAGCCCTGGCTGGGGACCAAACCCATAAGTCAGGCATGTGCCCTGACCAGGCACCAAACCAGTGACCCTTTGCTTTGTGAGATTATGCCCAACAAACTGAGCCATACTGGTCAGGGCAGTGAAGTTTCTTTTCATTTGAATGACTCCCTCCTAGTTGTGGTAATAATGTGAATTATGAATCAATTTTCTCTTTCTAATATAGGATCCCCAAAGTTCACCATTCTTCTTTAGTAAGCTGTTTATCAATTGAATAAAAACAGAATATTTCAGAATATTGGCCTCCTAAGCCTCCTTTTTATTAAATAGACTCTAATAGAATGTAAAAGGAAGAACATATACTTTCTTCATATTTTAGATTAGGGTTTTTATCATATACTATGAAACAGTAATAATAGACAGGCTGATAACATTTAGCTAGACCCTTATTAATGAGTCATTTGGGCAATTAGTGATACAACAGTGGGGCATTGAATTAAAGAAAATTACATACAGAAAATCACATACAGAAAATCATCACTGAAAATTTAAATACTGTCCTTAAAATTTTTGTGGTTGACAATAAATTGTGAAATACTTTAGGAAGGCTTTCAAGAGCTCAATAAATATAAAATATTGAAAGCATTTTTATCTCCTTTTTGTGAGATGTGCATCTTTTGTGACAACAATTTGTAGTCAAGATAACTGAACCTTTGCACAATATTCTATACTTTAGTAAAATAAAATTCAGCTTAAGTATTTTTTTAAGTACACATGGTTTGAAATTTTACTTCTAATCAAAATGAAACTTTATTAATCTCTTTCCTACAAAAATTGTCTAAGAGTTTAGCATATTCATTCTCAGAAATATGATTGTTTCAGGACTGAGAAGCCATTCTTCTCTCTCTCTGCCTTCAAAGCTGAACACATTTACAATCATTATCAGATTTAGCTTTTGGTCTCCATCCCTCTATGCAATTTGAACTTCCTTAATACTATTTTAAACACAAGTGAGTATAAATGAAAAGTATTCAGATTGAATAGGAGAGTAAAGCTATCCACAAATTTCAGTCTGTAGAGACAATCAGCTTGACAGATCCAGGCTAAGTGATGCTTTTAATTTTTTTCCAGTGGTTTTAGTGTCTCAATGGATTATCAGAATTAATATTGATGCTTTCTGCTTCAGGTTTAGAGACCATGTTATATATAAACAGCTTCTTAATATTTAAGTCTTTCAGGGTTCCATGGCTTAATTTTTAGTTGCAAGGTATTTGTTTTGTTAGGAGCAGTTACTGCCTCTATTTGTCCATGGAGGACATTTGTGATGGAGAAACACTTTTCTGAGACTGATTCAAAACCTTCAGGATGAGTCTACTTCCATTTCAGATAGCATTGGCTTTTTCTGTTCTCTACCACCAACAGTATAGTCTGTTTGTTGATTGGCTTATTCCTTCAAAAGAATATTTATGTCTAGGAAAGTGCAGAGAAAAGAAGTGAGAGTAGAGGTTTGATCAATGTCCTTCTTCAGATCTGCAGAAGAAAAACAAACACACAAGTCCTCCTTGTTAACTTCTTGAAAGGAAGTCAGCAACTATCAACCAGGGGCCAAGACAATAAGAACTATGTAAGATTCTTAGATTTATTTACTTTGTCATTATTTGTTATTCCCAGTTATCCCAAAATGAGTGGCTTATAACATTTTAAAGACACAAGATCTATGAGCTGTTCTCTGTGAGAGCTGGGGGAGGCTGGGGAGGGAATGGTAAGAAGGGAGATCCCATCCAACTCCTAAATGATTTGAGGAAGATGGAGACAATATTCCAAACACTGCATGGGCAATGGCAGCATTAAGAGCTGAAGGGAGTTCACCAAGTTCCTAAAGTCTGTAACATGAAATAAAGAGTATGACTATTGAGCATGAACCTGAGTTTAAGGTAGGCCACCACTAACAACTAAAAGGCCTGTGTGATCCTCGCATATGGCATTTTTGAGCTAGCTTCTCAGGCTGTTCCTCAGACACTTCCCTTCCTCCATAAGATCTCCAGGGTTTTCATACTTGCTCTTTAGACTTCAGGGGGATATTGGGACTGAAGAAACTGAGGTCGCAGTCCTTCATACGTAATGAAACAGGATACAAAATGTTTAAGAGTAGGGGTGACCTCTTGGAGACTCAGATTTTTCTTCTGTGAATAATAGTATCTATTTAATATTGTCCGTCATTAATCAAATTTGATAATTTATGACAGTACTTAGCACAGTAGCTTGTCTTCCTTGCATTGTTATTTATCTTTTTAAACTTACATTTCTTCTTTTTTAAATTGGCTTATATTTTTCTTAAATATCAAGATCATGTCTTGATCCTGTTGTAGTTTTGGTGCTTAGTACTAAGTACTGTGGACTTGGGGACTCATTATATGGCTTTTCATGAATGCTGTATTCCCTTGGCTGGAGAACAATGATAGCTAAAACTAATGGAGCACTCTTAATATATTATATTTTGTCTTCATTAACTCAGGTAATCCCATAACTCAGGGAAACTGATCATTTCTATTTCATAGATGAGGAAACTGAGTCCCGGAGATAAAGTAACTTGACCAAGTGGGTCCACCTGGGATCTGAACCCAGCTAGTCTGGCTTCACAAATTATACCCATAATCACTATGCTCTACTGGGAACCACCTAGGATCCCTCACTACCTTTATCACTTTCCTAAGCTAGGGAAAGAAGAGGGAATATTCGTGCTTTTATAAAATGGGCAAGTGGCCACCACTGTTTCTGAGACTGAAGTGAGTTTTGTATGTGAGTCACACCCACATAGCAGAATGTTCTTCCTTTTCCAGGAATGTGTGATCTAAGTGTAGAAAACAACTTTAGGAGCAGGATGTGTGGGTCTAGCAGTTAACTCTTATCTCTTTCTTGAGAATGCTCTTTTTTCTTCTTTTTTTCCTCATGGAGAAATTTCCACAGAGAAACTCTGCTCTACATAACTAAATGATAAGAAAAATAAGAACAATCACAGCAGTGATGCAATCAAACTAAAAATGTGGACCATCCAGATAACATTTGCTGTTCAACTAATGAGTTTTCATATGGACAGAGCTGACTGCTATCAAGTTTTTACGTATGTTATAGGTTTATGTTATTTCTTTTAGTGGTGTTTTTTTTTCCCTCAGAAAACCCTTAGGCTATACGGGGCAAAAAGGTGGTGTAATGGAAAGACCATGGGCAGATCTGTGTTCAAGCCTATCTGCATTGTGTTTTAGCTGCATACATTTGGTCAAGTTACTTACCTTCACTGAGCCTCAGAGAATAACAATGCATGACTTGCAGGGCTGTTAGGAAGAATATGTTTTGAATTCCAAACAGTTTATATGGTCAGTGAGAATTACTCATCTGCCCCAAAGTGAGCTCTGTTTGTCTTGCCAGTATGGCTGCCCAGGGAAATGCCGATTCATTAGACCATTACACAATTATGTATTTTCTTTTGTCTTCACAAACCCGAGCATACTTTCTTTTTCAGTGTTCCTAAAACATTCAAATGGCAACAGTAGTTTCTTGTCTTGGGCACTAAAACAGAGCACCTTACCTCCAGATGCTCTAAGAAATTTATGCCCTTGCTATTCTGTGAATCATCATAATTTTCTTATATGTAGTAGAATAGAAAAATATCATTATCTTGATTTAATAGCTTAATAAAAAGTTGTTTGTTCTAATATGAGAAATGTAAATTGAAATATGCCCTTTATTATCCACCATGCTGATGTAAGTGTTACCCAGGTGAATTAGTATCTAATCAATGAAATTACGGCAGCCTTTTGGTTTCCCAGTGTTAATGTGTTCCACATAGGTGGTTTAACCAATCATTTCTGTTTTTATGGTGTGTAAGGCCATCAGTGCTAAAATGAGGAAAATTCCTGACAAACTAAGTCCAGTTGGTCACCTTATATACAAGGGTGAGAGGATCAATGTTAAAATTAGTGACACAAATTTATGTTTGATAAATCTATTAAAATTTCAAATATCTATTTTTACCAGGTTGTTCCTAAATGAAGTGACTGAGCATTTTATTTTAAACTGAAGTTTTTAGGTTTTATATTATCTTCTTTATTTTTTTTATTGTTGTTCTATTATAGTTGTCCCAATTTTCCCCTGCTGCTCTTCCCTGCCCTGCACATCCTCTGGTCCCACAGTGAATCCCCACCCTGTTGTTCATGTCCATGGGTCATTTATATCTGTTCCTTGACTAGACCCTTCCACTACTTTTCCCACTTATCCCTCCCTGCTCCCCTCTGGCTGCTGTCACACTGTTCCTTGTTTCCATACCTCTGGTTCTATTTTGTTCATTAGATTCCTCTTATAAGGGAGATCATTTGGTATTTGTCTTTCACTGCCTGGCTTATTTCACTTAGCATAATATTCTGTAGTTCTATCCATGCTGTTGGAAAAGGTAGGAGTTCCTTCTTTCTTTCTGCTACATGGTATTCCATTATGTCAATACCACATTTTTTCCTGATCCACTCATTTCCTGATGGGCACTTAGGCTGTTCCTAGCACTTGGCTATTATAAATTGTGCTGCTATGAACACAGGGTGCATAAGTTCTTTGGAATCAGTGTTTCAGGATTCTTAGGGTATAATCCCAGCAATGGAATTGCTGGATCAAAAGGCAGTTTTATTTTTAGCTTTTTGAGGAAATTCCATACCGTTTTCCACAGTGGCTGTATAATTGCTAATTATATATTGCCTTGTATATATTGCCTTGAACAAGGGTTTGACCTCCAAAATATATAAAGAACTCATATAACTCAATACCAGGAAGACAAACAATTCAATTAAAAAATGGGCAAAGGACCTGAACAGATACTTCTCCAAGGAGGACACACAGGGGGCCCAGAGACATATGAAAGGATGTTCAACATCACAACCATCAGAGAGATGCAAATTAAAACCACAATGAGATGTTACCTCACACCAGTCAGAATGGCCATAATTAACAATGGCCATAATCAACAAACAAGACTGCTTGGTAAGGATGTAGAAAAAAGAGAACCCTTATGCATATGCACTGTTGGTGGGAGTGCAGACTGGTGCAGCCACTGTAGAAAACAGTATGCAATTTCCTCAAAAAACTAAAAATGGAATCACTTTTTGATCCAGTGATTCTGCTGCTGTGTTTACATTATCTTGAAACTCATATCAGTGTGGGTGTATGTTAACATTGAGAGTCAGAGAAGATTATTAGTCTTTAATCGAAATCAATTGAAGAGCAAATTGTAGGTTTGAGTAGTTCAAGACCTAACCAGAAGATGATTTTGAGACTTCATAGTTGGATTCCTTTCCAAATTCATCTGTATTCTGGAAATGGCCAGCTCAATACCTTAGCCCATCATATTATTTTATTAGTGTGTAATTTATAGCTGAGAATACTTTCTGGCAAGTTTTGGGCCATACCTAAATTCTAGAGCAATTTTAGAAAAAACTCATAAAGAAATAAATAAAGAGAAATATTCTCCAGAAAACTTTTACCCCTTATCAAAATTAAGAAAAAGCAGAACTCAAAAATAACAAACATAATTTCCTTTTGTCTTGGATAGAATGGATAACGCAATTGTTAATTTTTAAACAGAATGCACAAAGATTGAGAGTTTAAAATTAGTTTTTGTTTTCTGGAAGTGGCTCTTTGATATCTTTAATATGTCTTTCCTGCTTACTACCAGTTCAGTTCCAACTTACCATCTGCTAAGCTTCATCATAATACCTCTCTATTCTGCTTTCCAAAACTGGTTCTCAGGAAACAGATCAAAATTAGTTCACACCTCTAAGTAACAATGTAAGTTTACATTACATTGATGTCCCCTGACAATTGTGTTTTAACATGAAGGAGAGTCTTAGTCTAAGAAACAAGCCTCTAAAGGTGCAGGTCCACATACGAGGAGTTCCAGGCAGAAGGAGGAAGATGGTGAATAATCATTTTCCTGAGTAAAACTCCAAGATGTTTTGCCTAGTCATGACTAAAGACCTACATCTGAGGCCAGGTGTGACTTCTAATTACTTATCAACTAGTTATTAACTTTCCTTTTTTCATCTGTAACCTGTGACATTTCCACCTTTGAATGCCTGGAGACTAGACTTGGGAGGAGATGAAGAAAACGAGATTCAAGAAGAATTATGGGGATGCATTAAGAAGTGAACCCAGTTTAATGAAAGAAAACATATAGAAATAGATCCTTTCCAAGTTTTTTATAGAGAAATTTTAAGGAATATTTTTTCTTTGCTTTTGATTGTCAATATATGTTTCATGTGATTATAAAGACAAAGTTTAGAAGAGGAAAAGGCATAAGATTATAGTAGAACAATTTTCTTTGTAAAAATGACTTCTTTCAGTGTTATATTTTTAAATCATTTATTATTTTTCCTGACTATAGAAGTATTTTTATACTCATAGCTGAAAATTTGGAAAATAACATTATGGAAAATATATATCTTCTATGATCATTTCACCCAAATACAATCAGTGTCAACATTTTGGTATAATTCATTTTAATCTCCTTTTTCACATTTTAATTTATTCTTTATTTCTTCATTTATATTTTCTCTCTCTTTTATAAACAGTATGAATATCCTCCTATATCAGCTTCCTAGGACTAAATAACAATTACTGCAAACTTGGTGGCTTAAACAACAGAATTTTGTTCTTTCATAGTTCTGGAGGCCAGAAGTTCAAGATCAAGATCTCAGAAGTCCTGTGGGGCTCTAGGGGGGGAATTCCTTCCTGACTCTTCCAGTTTCTTGTGGCCCCTGGCAGTCTTTATCTTGTAGCCAAATAACTCCAGTTTCTGCCTGTATTTCTTATGGTCTTCCCCTCTTGTGCCATGTGCCTCTTATAAGGGTACTGGTCATTGAAGTTAGGGCCCACCTGGATAAATCTCATTTTCGTATTATTAATTACATCTGCAAAAGTCCTTTTTCCAAACATTCGTATGTTCTGGTGGTCAGGGTATGGACATACCTTTTGGGGGGCCATCATTTCAACCAGGTAGAACTATTACTAGAAATTACTGGGTGAATGAGTTTGATTTTTTTAAAAGATTTTATTTATTTATTTTTGAGAGAGGGGAAGAGAGTAAGAAAGAGAGAGAGAGAGAGAAACATCAATGTGTTGTTGCCTCTTGTGTGCCCCATACTGGGGACCTGGACTGCAACCCAGGCCCTGACTGAAAATTGAACTGGCTACCCTTTGGTTTGCAGTCCAGTGCTCAACCCATAGAGCCACACCAGCTAGGGCAAGTTCAATTTTTTTTACATTAAAATTCTTAGTATAACATATCTCACTGGTTCCAAATTGTCCATGTTTTACTTTTTGACATCTCTGCAGTTCACATGCATTTTACACGTGATGGCATATTATGTTGCTAGCTTTTCTTTTTTTTAGTGGTACATAAATTGTGCTGTACTTTATACTCAGATGAATACAGTATTTTGCTTTAAAAAACACTTTATTGAGGTATGATTGACATTTTAAAAAGATGTATGTATTTATGTAGAAAGTCAATGAATTTGGGGATAAGTACACACCTTTGAAACCATTACCAGCATCAGTCCATAAATGTATCTATCATCTCCAAGACCATTCTCTTGCTCTCCAAAAATCACTGCCAAGACCAGTGTAAAGGAACTTTTCCCGTCTTCTTCTAGGAATGGTTTCAGGTCTTATATTTGCCTTTAACCCATTTTGAATTAATTTTTGCAAGTGGTATAAGAGTCCAGTTTTAATATTTTGCTTGTGAGTACTCCAGTTTTCTCAACACAATTTATTAAAGAGACAATGTTTTTGCTTTTGTGTGTTCTTGGCACCCTTGTCGAAGATTTGTTTACTGTGTGTGGTGGGTTTATATCTGGGCTCTCTATTCTATTCCATTGGCCTATGTGTCTGTATTTATGCCAGTATCATGCTGTTTTGATTACTATAGCTCTGTAATATAATTTGAAATCAGAAAATGTTTTTCTTCTTGCTCTTCTTTAACTATTTGGTCTTTTGTGGTTCCATATGAATTTTAGGATTGTGTTTTCTATTTCTGTGAAAAATGCCATTGAAGTTTTGATAATGATTGTATTGAATTTACAGATTGCTTTGGATAGTAATGATCAAATAGCTTTGAGAAAAGTAGTACAATTTACATTATTAATAATTTGAGAACAGCTTGTGGATATTTAGTATTTTTAAACATCCCAGTAAAAATGGTGAGCCATAGTTTTAATCTGCATTTATTTAATTTGACTACTTGTTAACCTCTTGTCCTTGTCATTTTCTATTTTCTATTAAAAGATTAGTGTTTTTTCTTTTAAATGTGTTGTTAATAAGAAGTATGACTTATTTTGAATATCTACCAGGTGCTTGTTTGGTACTACCCCTGTAAAGTTAATATTATTTTCCCTATTTTGTTCATGAGGTAATTGATTGTAGGGGTAATTTATGTATTTTCTAAAAATATTAATTTTGTTAATCTTTAAGAGAAAATGTACATTATTTCTAGTTTGATAATTATGTTTTCCATTGTTTATACTTTAACATTCAAAGGTGTTTATTGTTCTTTAATGTGGTCATTGTTATTCTTTTCCTATAAACATCATGTGTTAGAAGGCCTTCCTAACCCCCAAAATCCATTAATTATTTACTCCCATTTTTGTCATGCATTTTTATAATTTACTTCTAACATTCATCCCTTTGCTTTGTCCAGACTTTATTGTCATTATCTGTTGTACATGCTGCTGAGTTAGGACCTGACTGGAATTTTCTCAAATACGTGATTTCCCCAATACCATTTAAAAAGTATTTGTCCTTAATTTATTGGCTTGAAATATTTACTTTATAATATATTAAGTGTTATAGATGCCAGGGTTTCTTTAATAGATTTTACAGCTAATCTGTTTATCTCTGTGATGCGTATTTAGTAGTATCACATTACTAATCACTGCAGCTTTAAAATACATTTAGCATTTTGTAGGGCAAGTCTCTTCAGAGCATTTTATCCTCTTTCTTCATTCCCACACAGTCCCTCACTATTCTTTTTCAATAGTCACAGATAGATATATTTAAAATTTTTTCAAGTCTTTTCAAATTTGAACTTTTTAAAATAATTTTGGACATAAGAATCTACAATATTTCCTCTTTTTATTAAGTTATTTTAAAGTCAATTTGATAATGAATTAAGAATATTATGAAAACAATAATTAGTAATTTTATAACTAAATTTATTATTTTATTTAAAATACTATTTATTGAATGTCTATTATGGCAGTCACTGTTTATTAAATACTATTTATTGAATGTCTATTATGGCAGTCACTGTTTTGGTCACTAGGGATAAAAATGTGAGTAAGGCAATTCTATTACTCCCCTGTTACTTCTTTCAAATTTTACATTCAAATTGTGGGAAATTATAATAAGTATGCTAATAAATACATAATTTTAGGTAGTGATGAGTGCTGTGAAGAAAAATAAAGCAGAATAAAGGAGAAAGCAGTGAGTGAGGGTGAGTGTTATTTTATAAAGGAGGGCTGGAATGGTAGAGGCTCCTGGATGTGAAGCTAAGAGACTGTAATAGTATCTTACTGAGAAGAAAAAGAGCACTAGGAAGAGTTTCAACTGGCCATCAAAGTAGAGAGGTTAAGTACCTAATGTATGGGCCAGGAACACAGACAATATCAGAATTAGAGATATGAATTGAGATGTCATCAGCATATAGCTGATATTTAAAACCAAGGGACTAAAGGAGGCTACGCAGAGAGTGGGTGTTGATAGAACCTGAGCTCTGATGAAGCTAACAATGAGAGAAGGAGCAGGGAGAGAAGACTCATTAGGACCACTAAAGGGAGGGAGTGGTATATAGAGAGGTGACTGAGACAATGTTGTGAATGTGAGGCAGTGATCAGTTGGGTAAATGAAGTTGGAAGGTTCAGTAAAGTGAGAACCACAAGTGGAGCACTGGATTCATGACGCATAGAATTGCTGCTTTTAGTTGGATTGCTTTTGCTGGGACCAAGTGCGGGAAGAAAAGCCTGCTCATGAGTAGAATCAGGGAGAATGGGTGGGAAATAATAGAAAGAGAGACTATAGACAACTCCTTAGAGAAGTGTTGCTATGATGAGCACTGGAGTGGGGCTAGAGATGGACTTAGGATCAAGGGGAAACTTTTTAATATGTGCATTTTACAGCTGCTTTATAGGACTGGAGTACAGATCGCAATGATCCAGGAGAGGGGAATCAGCTAGTATTGCAGAAAAGTAAGGGTTCACCTATAGGAGCTGGACACTTACAAGACAGGAATGAATGGAATCTCTAGTATCTGTATGAGCATAAAGTTAGGCTTTGGGTAGGAGAAAGGGTGTTTATCAAAGTTTTATTTAAACAAATAATTTATAGTTTAAACAGGATATGTAGCTTATTCTATAGCACATATTATGTCTTATCGATCATTCAGGTATTTATGATGGTATGCAGGTAGTCTTTGAATAGTAATGTGGTAATTGACAAACTCTCATAAATTTAAAATTTTTAATGTAAAATTAAAATTTTCAATGACAGACTCATTTGAATTACCTAATTTGCAAAAGTAAAAGTTAAAAAAATACTTTCAAATTAACCTCTTAAATACAATTTCTTCTGCCCAACTGAGCCCTCTAACCTTCTGCTTAAGGTTCAGGACACATTTTCCTATATGTAGTACACATTTCCATTTTATGATTATCCTCTGCTTGAATATGCTACTGATCTGTAGAAAGAACCTACAGGGAGACAACAGATTGTTGCATTTGTGGAAAGCCTTAGACTTGCAGTTAGTGATCTGTGTAGACATTAGCTCTGCATCCCCGAAACCAAGTGCCAGGGGAGCTCTGCCTTTCAGCAGAAGCAGAGCTGCCTCAGAAGCATGGAGTTTGCAAACATTTCAAAAAAATTTTAGT
The DNA here is from genome assembly GCF_019186645.2 of Phyllostomus hastatus. NCBI lineage: Eukaryota > Metazoa > Chordata > Mammalia > Chiroptera > Phyllostomidae > Phyllostomus > Phyllostomus hastatus. Next base: position 35,820,342 of record NW_025333872.1, on the reverse strand, counting down.
AAGAGCTTTCTTAAAGAATGGAGGTTGCCAGAGCTTTGGTACTTATATTAGCACATCCAGCTTGGATGGACTTTGGCCTATAGGAATTAAAGAAGGGTTGGGGGGAACCAGAATAGAGTTAATGATAAAATAGTGTTTTCATCATTAAAGTAGAAGATTCTCATCTAATGCAATACCAGGTAATCTGTGTTAGAATGTGACATTGTGGGTTCTCTAGAATAGAGATAATAAATAAGTATTATTTTCAGAAGTTTTATTGGTGTAAGTTAATTTGTTTGAAGTATCTCTTTTAAGATCCCCAGTACATTTTCTCATTATTACAAGAAAGGCAAGTGAAGGTGATTCTTTTTTTTTTTTTAAAGATTTTATTTATTTATTTTTTAGAGAGGAAGGGAGGGAGAAAGAGAGAGAGAGAGAAACATCAATGTGCGGTTGCCGGGGGTCATGGCCTGCAACCCAAGCATGTGCCCTGACTGGGAATTGAACCTGCAACACTTTGGTTCGCAGCCCGCGCTCAATCCACTGAGCTACGCCAGCCAGGGCGTGAAGGTGATTCTTGATTCACTTTTTAGTTTACTCTCTGTGGCTCTCTTCTAGAAGCTGGTGAGTATATTATCACTCAGGTTTTGACTAAGCCTCTAGTTGGCATCATGGAGTTGATGGCAAATGTTAGAGGGGACATTTAGAAAATCCCAACCTCTCAACCACTTCATCTCTATATAAATGGTCATATTGCTTTCTGATATGATGACTATGACCTTTTCACATGGTGACACGTGGTGAGAAATTCATTCTGCCACCCACTACACAGGGTCTCTTGGACGATGCCATTTACTGTAGTCTAGGGGAGCCAAAGCACTTTCCAGGGGTTCTCTGCTCCCAACACAATCAGATAACCATTGGAAAGATGAAAGGGTCAAAAATCAGGAAAATGAGAAATGCACATTTACTATGGAAAAATAAAGGCATCAGAAGCTTTTAGGACTTCAAAATGACTTACAGCATTTGTTTGTAGCCATTTTTTTTCTGAGGATAACTCTAAGGTCTTGGGCATAGGTGGGGTTACAACTTGTCTTGGTTATACCAGTCCTTCTTCCTCTTTTTTTAAAAATATATTTTATTGATTATGCTCTTCCAGTTGTCCCATTTTCCTCCCTTCACTCCCCTCCACCTTACACACCCTCTCCCACCTACATTCCCCCACTTTAGTTCATGTCCATGTGTCATAAGTTCTTTAGCTTCTACATTTCTCATACTATTCTTACTCTCCCCATCTATTTTCTTCCTACAATCTATGCTACTTATTCTCTGTACCTTTTCCCCCCTCTCCTCCTCTCACTCCCCTGTTGCTAACCCTCCATGTGATCTCCATTTCTGTGTTTCTTTTGCTGTTCTAGTTGTTTGCTTAGGTTTTTTTTTGTTTTAGGTGTGGTTGTTAATAATTGTGAGTTTGCTATCATTTTACTGCACATGTTTTTATCTTCTTTTATTTAGATAAGTCCCTTTAACTTTTCATATAATAAGGGCTTGGTGATTATGAACTCCTTTAACTTGACCTTATCTGAGAAGTGCTTTATTTGTCCTTTCCTTCTAAATGATAGCTTCGCTGGATAGAACAATTTTGGATGTAGGTCCTTGCTTTCATGACTTGGAAAACTTCTTCCCAGCCCCTTTTTGCCTGCAAGGTCTCTTTTGAGAAATCAGCCACCTGTCTTATGGGAACTCCTTTGTAGGTAACTGTCTCCTTATCTTTTGCTGCTTCTAGGATTCCCTCCTTCATTTTAATCTTGGCTAATATAATTATGATGTGCCTTGGTGTGTTCCTCCTTGGGACCAACTTCTTTGGGACTCTCTGAGCTTCTTGGACTTCCTGAAAGTCTACTTCCTTTGCCAGAATGGGGAAGTTCTCCTTTATTACTTGTTCAAATAAGTTTTCCACTTGTTGCTCTTCCTCTTCTCCTTTTGGTATCCCAATAATTCGGATGTTGGAATGCTTAAAAATGTCCTGGAGGTTCCTAAGCCTCTCCTCATTTTTTTAAATTCTTGTTTCTTCATTTTCTTATGTTTGGTTGTTTCTTTCTTCCTTCTGGTCCACTCCATTGATTTGAGTCCCAGTTTCCTTCCCATAACTGTTGGTTCCTTGTACATTTTCCTTTATTTCACTTAGCGTAGCCTTCATTTTTTCATCTAATTTGCAGCCACATACAACCAATTCTGTGAGCATCCTGATCACCAGTGCTTTGAACTGTGCATCTGATAGGTTGGCTATCTCTTTGTCGCTTAGTTGTATTTTTTCTTGAGTTTTGATCTGTTCTTTCGTTTGGGCCATTTTTTGTCTTCCCTTCTTCCTCTTATTTATTATCTTTACTGGAGACAGTATTAGTACCTATAACAATGGATCATGCCTGACATATTGCCAAAAGTTATAGATTGGACAACCATTAGCCATCTGGTGTAGTATTGAGCCTGAATGCCAATACCAAATGACACTTAAAGGTACTAACTCATACTCCAAATGGAATTACATGGTAAAAGGGGTTGTCTTAACTGACATGGCAGTAGGAGAGCTGACATTTATTGAGAAAGTACCGACATTGACCCTGAATTTCATATATGTTGTTTCATTTCATTCTTTCAATAATTTCTTCATACATATGAGTCACCTGACATATGTCAGACATGGGGTAAAATAAAACCCACAAATACATCAGTGAGCAAGATGGACATACTGCCTGTATACTTCGAGTTTGCAGTCTAGTGAAATAGACAATGATGATAAAATTAATAAACTTGATTGACTCATTCTTATTTTATAGCCATTGAAATAAGAATCTGATTCATCATCACTTTAAAAATGAGGGAATTAAATTTTAGGGCGGTGAAGTAACCTTTTGTTTTAAATCATCACCCAAGGATATGCTTTAATTGACTTTAGAGATAGAGGAAAGAAGAGAGAGAGAAACATCGATGTGAGAGAGAAACATCAGTTGGTTGCCTCCCATATGCACCCTGACTGGGGATTGAACCCTCAACCTTTTGGTGTACAGGACGATGCTGCAAACAACTGAGCCACCCAGCTAGGGAAAGGTAAAGCAACTTTTGTTAAGATTTTAACCTAAGTCCTTTAATTCCCTCTGGGGACAGTTCAAATCCTGCTTCTGCTAGTTAACAACCATGTGATCCTGAGAAAGTTACTTCATCTTTCCAACTGAGTTTCCTGAGATGATGAATGGGAGCAATAAAATACCTTCCAGCCTTACTCATCTTATGTCTTAACCCTCCCAGATATGGCATTTAGTTAAATGCTTCCCATTCTTTAAGTCTCATTCTAGTCATCATTTCTCAAAAAAAAAAAAGTCTTCCTTTGTTGCCTTCTCTGCCCTCAAAGACTCTTTTTAGTGAATATGTTATATAGAGCCTCTACAACATTCTATTCTCATAATACTAACTCCTTGCAATGTAATTGCCTGTTTACTTTACTTAACGCAAAAATATGAAGGAAATAGACTAAGGGGTCAGCTATGTTTCATCAAGTGTGGCTGTATATAGTTCAACACAGCCTCTGCTACATTTCCACACTGTGCCACATCTATCTTGATTCTGCCATATTGTGAAGATAAAATAGTGGGTCTGTCTTCTTCTAGTACAAGGTAAAATGGCCTTTGAGTGAAAGCATAGTAAAGAAAAGTAGTAAGCTTGAAGCCAGAGCAGCAACTGGAGAGGAATGACAAAGCAAGGTTGCCAGTGTTAGGCAGAACTTGACAGGGAAATGCAGAGTTCTGCATTCCTGCCCAGTGCTTCACACCTACTGGCACATTCATTCAACACCTCAGTCCACAGACTGATATATTTTTGATGGGGGAAATGTTAGGGAAATCCTGGAGAGTCAAAACAGACAGAAGACACAGTTCTTCTATCCTGAATCAATGGGACTATTTGGGTCATAGCTTTGCCTTTCTGAAACCAGGGTCCAATCTGGTGCAAATCAATATTTGCTGATGCATAATTTCATGGAGCAGGTTTGTGTTTTCTGTAGCAAGGCTGTCTTTTAATAAGATGACCAAGCACGACTTTATAAGGCAAACAAGTGAAATAAAACCTTCCAGAAGACTACTGGAAATGTTTCTTTTAAAAAAAAAAACCTTTAATACAGACCTTTCAGTGAAATGGCCCGACAGTTTTATGTGTTCCTTCCTGTTTAGCATGGCAGTGAGGGATGGAATTTGGGCTTGTTCTGTCTGAATTCAGGCCCACCATGACCTGTTGAAGTCACTTTCTCAAAATAAAGACTGACTTAAATAATAAACTTTAAAAAATCATCCAAAAGTAGGACTTTATAGCATTTATGATTTGTCTTTACCTGTGATTTTTTAACTTAGAGATTATAAAATGTGAAACCAATGAATTATACCTGCTAGTGCTCTTCAGAACATGGTTTATCCTAGAAACATGTGAGAATGTAATATAACCTATTTGAACTGACACTATGTGGGGGGGAAACAGGGGAATTGGGGTCACTAAAGAATAAGGTTTAAAGGTTCTTTTTCTAAAAAAAATGACTCAAATATAAATGTTTTAGAGTGGCAACAGCAACCCTCATACGTGAGATAGATCTAGGAATTTTCAGTTAATTTGATAAGTACTTATTGGAACAGTAGTTTTCCATCTATTTTTAAAACAAATAGACTATATTTTTAGAGCAGTTTCAGGTTCACAGACAGATTGAGCAAAAAGTGCACAGGGTTCTCATATACTTGCTGCATGCACAGAATCCCCCAGTATCAACATCCTCCACCAGAGTGCTATATTTGTTATAAACAGTGAGCCCATACTGACAAATTGTAATCACCCAAAATCCATAATTTACATTAGAGGTCACTCTTGGCATTGTACATTCTGTGGGTTTTGACAAATGTATAGACATATATCTACATTGTAGTATCATACAGGGTAGTTTCATTGTCTTAAAAATGCCATATATTCCTGCTAGTCATTCCTCCCATTCTTCTAACTCCTGGAAACCACTGATCTTTTTTACCATCTCCATAGTTTTGCCTTTTTCCAAATGTCATGAAGATTATCTTCTTTCATTTAGTAATATGCATTTTAATATTCCTTCATTTATTCTTATGGTTTGATATCTCATTTATTTCTATCTGTAAATAATGTTCCATTGCTGGGTGTGCCAGATTATTTATCTAGTCACCTACTGAAAGACATCTTAGTCACTTCCAAGTTCTGGAAATTATGAATAAAGCTGCAATAAACATTATGTGAAGGTTTTTATGTAGATATATATTTTCAATTCATTTGGGTAAATACCAAGGAGCATGATTACTGTATTGAATAATGAGTATGTTTGATTGCATAAAAAACTACCCAACTGTCTTCCAAAGTGGCTTTACCATTTTGTCTTCTCTCTAGCAATGAATGGGGAGAGCTCCTGTTGCTCAGCACTCATGACAGCATTTGGTGGTGTTAATGTTTTGGATTTTCTCCATTCTAAGAGGTATATAATGGTATCTCATTGTTTTCTGCCATCCAATTTTGAATTACCTCTTCAGTTTGGCAGAGGAGCATGATCAAGGCACCAGATGTAACTCAGACCCAGGAATGGGGAGCTGACTGATATCAAAGGAGGGGCATTAGGTGATTTCAGTCTAGAAGGTGTCTCTGGACTTGATAACTTTTTCTTAAAAGTCAGTTTAGAGCCCAGGGGACTAAAAAGAAAATCAATTCTAAGTTATGGAAAAAATTGGAGGAACTATGAATAATTTATAAGTATACTCAGCTTAGTAGTTATGTATGACTTTAGTTTGTGAAATCTGTTGTGCATATTATTATTTTAGAATTGGTATAGATAAAGCACACATTGGCTCTCCACAGTTTTATGGTTACATCACCAATGGTCCTTTGCTCACCAGAATCTCAAACTAAGTCTTCCCTCGCATTTTGGAGGTGGATTGTTTCTACAGGTATCTCAGCTGAACTTTTGTTATGTATCAGTTACCAGGTGTAATCAGATTAATAAACTAACATAAAATTCAGTCTATAAAATCAAGTAATTTGCCCCCTCTGTCTCTACTAATTATCATGAAGCACAAAGGCTGTCATTTCACCGTGTGTGACAACAGCCTTGAGTGAAATAAAAGTTATAGTGGAAAGAGAGGAATGAAGAAGGTAAGGCCTCATTTATAACCTCTTTCCTTTGGGGCATTGACTACTTTTAAAAAGGTTGCCCTCAAAATAGCTAACAGTCCATTCTTTTGTTCAGTCAACTGCTTAATAGGCTCAACTTTGACAGAAAGCTCATTTGTTCTTATACTATTGTACATTTTTAAATTTTACACTCTTTGTTGCCACTATGCTCATTTATATGTTTATACAAATAGTCCTCATTTTGTGGGATTCCTTGTTACAGAGACTCACGTATATTGAAACTTTGTCATTTTTTCACTTGGTTCCATGTATCTCAGATTTGATCTGATTTCAAATTGTCATACTTGACTGGGAAAATCATCAGCATCAGACATGGACTCCCCCATCTCAGCATCTCTAAACCAACCCACACTTGTATCCATCTACTATGGAGGAAGTGTCTCTCTCTTACCATAGGCCGAAGTATCATTTGTACTCTGCACCCCACCCTGCAAGACACAGAGTTAATATTTCAAAATATCCTCCATTTAAAACCTTCAGTGATTCAGGACTTTTGTATCCCTATTATCTGTCAACTTAGTAGGACTTTGCTCTATTAGTTATTAAACACTGTTCTCTCCTGCTCTCTTTCCTTCCTCAGCCTATTCTTTGTTTTATTTGCTAGCTCCTTTTCCAACAGCCTCATTTGGTCTTTAGATTTGGTCTCAGACTGTCATCTTTTCCATCTCTAACCTTTACCCCTAAGTGATCTCATCGGTTCCCAGCCCTCTTGTGCTGACTTCCACATTTTCACTGAAGCTACATCTCTCTCCTGAGCTCCTTATTCTCATGTCAGATGTCTGCCTGAGATCTTCCCTTTGAATGTGTCTTTGATTGTTTGACTTAACAGATCCAAAAGAAAATAAAGTAAAAAAACAACAACAATATTTAAATTGGTCTGATCATAAAGTGTATCTCAGTTATCTTTCAGCCAACACATCTTTTATTTTTTTGCTTTGTTTAATGTTTTAAAAATATTACAGAATAAAATTCCACATATTTTCAAGAACATGGCAGAAAAAAATGGAATTATGGACTTTAACCTTCCATGTCCTTCTCAAATCCCTACTCTTGTCCTTTCATGTGAAAAGCAGTGTTTTATAAAGTTAAGTCAAACATCCAGACATCCTTTCTGATAAACTAGATATTGCAAATATTGCAAAGCCTTATTGATTCTACTTTGAAAATATATCTGAAATTCTATTCTTCACTTCATGTTCATTGCCAAACTCTTAGTCAAAACCTTTACCATCTCTTCTTGTCTCTGAACACATCAACTTCTAACTGGTTTCTCTACTTTGACTCTTCTCCCTCAGCCTATATCCCCCACAGATGCCCCCATCTATTCTTCAAACAGCAGCAAAGAGGATCTTCTCAATGATCATCTGATAATGTCCTTCCCTTACTTTTAAAATCATGCAATAGTTTTTCTTATATTTAACATAAAATTCAACCTTCCTCTTGTGGCCTAAAATGTCCTCCATAATCATGCTTATGCCCCAACCTTACCTCTTTCCACTCTTCCCTTCACTTGGTTTGCTCAAATATCAGTGGTATTATGTAGAGGGAGATAGGGAGGGAGGGTAGGAGGGAAGTTCAGAAGGGAGGAAGGGAGGAAGGGAGGAAAGGGAGATTTCTATTTTATGGTGAGGAACTAAGGCCCAAGGTAACACAGTAAATAAATAGCAGAGATGAGATTCACTCTTAGCTCTGCTTTTTTTTCTAGAGCTATCCTCTTTGCTCTACTTCATTTGGTCTAATGTAGGGAAAATATAAAAAACCCACTGTAGTATATAAAATCAATAGCTTATTTAAGAAATTAATGCAATTTGACAAAGGAAAATTAATTCTAAGTTCAGGTAGGCCTTTCATTTACTCATTGTGGAACTACTCACATGCTCTGAGCCTCAATTTCGTCTTCTATAAAATTGAGAAAATAAGCCTTCCTCATACATAGCATTAATGGTTGTAATAGTTATATGATATTGTTTACATGCTTAGAACATTGTGGTACTCAAATCTACTAGATCTCCCTTCTCTATCCTCTTCTGTATTCAGAAACACTTTATATGTGTTTCAGGTGTGGGTCACCCATCATAAATCTATGGTTTCCCTTGTCCAGTGGTAACAGTGACAAAATCTCCATTACCGTCACCATAACTGACACCACCTTTCAATGAGCACCTGCTTTGTGCCATGCCCTGTTGTCGGTGCTTTTTTTGGTCTTTTATTTTTTTAAATGATATGTTATTGATTATGTTATCACAGTTGTCCTGATTTTCCCTCTTTGCCCCCCTCCAGTCAGCAACCCCCACTCCCTCAGGCTATCCTCCCACCATTGTTAATGTCCATGCATCATGTGTATAAATTTTTGGGCTACTATATTTCCTGTACTGTACTTTACATCCTCATGGGTATTCTATAACTACCTGTTTGTACTTCTTTTTTATTTTATTTTTTAGAGCTGTTATTCAATTCTTGGTATGTCTCACAATAAATAAGATCTCAGGAATTAAAGTCACTAGGATGAACAGATACATTATAATTGGTGGGTCTTGGTGGGAAGAGTCAATTGATGCAAGAATTATTTCTCTTTTTTAAGATTTTGTTTTTAAATTAGCTTTATTTAAAAAATATCTTTATTTATTTTTAGAGAGAGAGGAAGGGAGGGAGAAAGAGAGGGAGAGAAACATGGCTGTGTGGTTGCCTCTTATGGGCCCCCTAAAGGGGACCTTGCCTGCAGCCCAGGCATGTGCCCTGACTGGGAATTGAACCAACAACACTTTGGTTCACAGGCCAGCACTCAATCTACTGAGCCACACCAGCTAGGGCAAGAGTTATTTCTTGATGGCCACAATACTTTTATGTCCATTACAGTGAAAAGATTATTTAGCTTAGTTAGATTTTTTCAATAAATAACAAGTGTTGGTCCCCATAGTTAATATAATTAACTTGTATCTAAACGTTCTCCATATGCATGATCTGTCTCTGTTCATTTTGTTTGTTTAGTTTCTTTTTAAATTCAATTGTTGATAGATATGTATTATTTGCCATTTTATTGTCCTTAGTTTTGATCTTCTTTTTCATAAATAAATCCATTTAACATTTCATGTAAATAATGATTTGGTGATGATGAACTCTTTTAGTTTTTCTTATCTGGGAAGCTCCTTATCTGCTCTTCTATTCTAAATGATATAGCTTCACTAAGTAGAGCAATCTTGGCTGTATGTCCTTGCTTTTCATGACTCTGAGTATTTCTAGACAATACTCTAGCCTGAAAAGTTTCTTTAGAAAAATCAGCTGGAAATTTTATGGGAACTCCCCTGTAGGTAACTAACTGCTTTTCTCTTGTTGCTTTTGACATTCTCTCTTTATCTTTAACATTTGGCATTCTAATCATGATGTGTCCTGGTGTGGTCTTCTTTGGGTCCAACTGGTTTGGGATTGTCTGTGCTTCCTGGACCTGCATGTTTATTTCCTTCACCAAATTAGGGAAGTTGTCTTTCATTGTTTTTCTAAATAGATTCCCAATTTCTTGCTCTTTCTCTTCTCCTTCTGGTACCCTATGGTATGAATTTTGGATCTCTTGAAGTTGTCCCAGAGGCTGTTTATACTATCCTCATTTTTTGGATTTTTTTTCCCTTGTTGTTCTGATTGGTTGTTTTTTACTTCCTATTGTTCCAAAATATTGATTTGATTCTCAACTTCATCCATTCTACTGTTGTTTCCCTGTAAATTGTTCTTTATTTCAATTAGTGTATCCTTCATTTCTGACTGGATCTTTTTTATGCTTTTGAGATCCTACTCAGTTCCTCGATCATCCTTATAAGCAGTGTTTTGACCTCTGCATCTGAGAGATTGCTTATCTCTATTTCATTTAGTTCTTTTTCTGGAGTTTTGATCTGTTTTTTCATTTGGGCCATGTTTCTTTGTCTCCTCATTTTGGCAGTCTCCCTGTGTTTGTTTCTATGTATTAGGTAGAGCTGCTTTGACAATGTATCTTGGTAGTGTTGCCCAATATAGTAGGTGTCTTGTGGCATCAGTGGCACAACATCCCCTATCACCCAAGCTCAAGGGTACTCAAGGGGTCCCTCCATGTGGACCAAGTATACCCTCCGGTTGAGACCTAGTGTCTGTTGGCACATCAATGGGAGGGATTTAGCCAGATCGGTCAGCTTTCAAGGACTGGGTGTGACCACCGACCACCAACCTCCACCCTCTGTGGAGGATCAGCTATTTATGGGCAGGGTGGTAGCAGTATGATGTGGTCCATAGCCATCCACTAGGTGCACTGGCCCTAGGGTTTTCTGTGTGGTGCAAGCCAAGGTCAGCCCCCACCTGTGTTTTGCCCAGGCTACCCTGCCTGATTTATTAAGTGGTATGAGATGTTTGCTACATGTGCTTGGCTTAGAGATTCCCAGGTGAAACCAAGCTATGAATCTAGCTATGAACGCTCCTGCTAGCGTTGGGCCTGGAGCTCACTGAGGCCAGATATTGCTTGCTTGAGAGGAATTAAAAAGTTGTGAAACATGAGCCAAGACCCACCATTCATATGGAAAAGTAGCTTGGGTAGGCTCATAAATTAGATGGGTCTGACTCTCTGGGGATCTCCAAGGAGGGTCAAACATTGTTAGCCAGATTGACGGAGTCTCAGATGTGGCACCGGCTTGCTGGCTCTGTGGGAGGGAGGGCTTACAAATGGGACAATGGCCTCTGCTTGCCTTGATGCCAGGCACTTCCGTCTCGCTGTATAGTTCTGGTTCCCTTTCAAGCTGTTACCCTGGTGCCAAAGCTCAGAGGGAAACTGAGTAGGTGAGTCCATGTGTGGGTTCTTTTTTTTTTTTTTTAAAGATTTTATTTATTTATTTATTTATTTTTAGAGAGGGAAGGGAGGGAGAAAGAGAGAGAGAGAGAAACATCAATGTGTGGTTGCTGGGGGGCTGTGGCCTGCAACCTAGGCATGTGCCCTGACTGGGAATCGAACCTGCGACACTTTGGTTCGCAGCCCGCGCTCAATCCACTGAGCTACGCCAGCCAGGGCGTGTGGGTTCTTTAAGAGGAAATGTTTGGGGCACCAGAAGTTTCTTCCACTGACTCAATCCCCACTGGTTTTTGCAGCCAGAAGTTGTGAGAACTTATCTTCCTGGCACTGGAACCCTGGGCTGGGGGTCTGATGTGGGTGTCAGACTCCTTACTCCTGAGATATCCCTCCAGATATTTTTTATCCACCACACATGAATGTGGGACCAACCTGTTCCATGTCTGCCCCTCTCCTACCACCCTAGATGGATAAGGTTTCTTTAATTCTGTAGTTGTCAGACTGCCATTCAACCTGATTTATGACACTTCTGAGTGATGGTTGTTCTATATTTTAGTTGCAATTTTGATGTATTGTGCAAAGAGGTGAGACATGTATGCCCATGCTGCCATCTTGGCCAGGAGTCCTACGGGTGCTTTAAATACTTCATTTCCTTTATCTGCCCAACACCTGAATCTTTGTTTCTGGAAACTTTGGCAAGGTATTTCTTTAAGAGAATGCTTCTATAGTCAAGCCCATTTCATAAATGTAGAAAATAATATGCTCCTTGTGGAAAGTTATAATATGTAACTTTCACTAGAAAATTAGAGATCTTGAGGAGTTTTATATTCAACGTTTCATTAACTTACATATCACTATGGAAATTACCCCTCCATGATTAGCATTTTTGTTTGTTTGATTCTTTGCTTGGCAGCTTCTTCCATCCTGCAGCCCTAATGTTCTTTGGTATGCATATTTTGACTCTACACTAGGGTTTTGTTAATGCTACTTAAGATCAAATTAAAGTTTGGTAAACTTTTGTTTTTCAGACTTTATCTTCACTGTTTTAATGGTTGGGTATTATTTATTGTTATCTTCTCTATTCATTTATGACTATGATGTGTTGGATTTCCTCTGCTGTGAAATTTATCCCCGTCTCTTCTTCATCTCAGGTTATTCTCCTGCTCATTGTAAAACTCAACATTTATATAGGGTGTAGAAAAAAGAAAATCTGAGGGAGAAAGAAAGAGAGGAAGGGGAGACAGAGAGAGAAAGAAAGATACTAATCTGTATTGAATTTGGGAAGAAGACTTTGGATGACATTTATTAAAAACCATTATGTTAGATTAATTTTTGTTAGAATTTTATGAAATACTTTTATTTTTTTCAAAATTTGTTCAAATTTATATATGATCTAATCATTTCTCAAGGAAGGAATTGCTTGGGTTAAAATGAAAAGGAGTGATGAAATATAATATTTTAGAAGATTCTTAGGATAGGAATCTTGTCTTGTTTCTGTTGACTAAAGAAAAGTCATGATAGTGTTTGACACAGAGTAGGTATTCAATAAATATTCAATAACTCTATGCCATGAAAATAGGATCCTAAGTCCTAAAACCACAGCCAACATGTAATTCTGCTGTCTTAATCACCTTAGTTAAGTACTCTAATGATGCTTCTCATTTTTTAGAACTGAGTTTGGGTTCTTTTAGATTCAGTTGTTACTATTAATTATGTCTAATTAGTCGCTTAAATTATTGTGCTTTATATTTTCTTTAAAAATGGTCAAAATTATGTAATCACAATTTTTGGAAAAATAGCTATCATTGAGCAGATTTAAATTACTACTACATTTGTACAGCTATCAAGGCATTATTAAGTAGACTTCATCTGTTCAAGCTGATATAACAAAACTACTATACATAGAGTGTCCTGAACAAGAAACATTGATTCCTCACACTTCTGAAGGCTGGGAAGTCCAAGTTCAAGGTGCCAGCAGATTCAGTGTCTGGTGAGGTTTGGCTTCCTGGTTTATAGACAGCTATCTTCTCATCGTAATCTCTCCTGGTGGAAAAAGAGCAATAAGTACACTAATCTCATTCATGAAGGCTCCACCCTCATGACCTAATTACCTCCCAAAGGTTCCACCTTCTAATAGCATGTCATTTAGGACTAGGATCCAACATATTAATTTTGCCAATATTCAGCCCACATCAAGACTTTTTTGTTTTTGTTATCAATGACAAACTCTTCCATATTTTCCTGCATGTTTCCTTCCATATTTTCTTCATAGGGTTCTTTACTTTGTTATTTCTTTCTTACAGTTTCCTTATCTAGTCTCATGATTATGTAGACCCTAAGATTTCTTTTGGTCCATACTTTCCAGGAGCTACCAAAGACACTTGCTGAATTAAGAAATTACTACATAATATATTCAAAGATGACAATTTAATTTTTTAGGAACAACATGTGAGTTAAGTTATTTATACAACTATGAGAATTGATAAGTTTGGGGGAATTGTGATAATTCTTGGCAGGGGTATTATTCAGCCACACTGCAATAGTGACTTTGCTTTCTCCCCAAGATGAGGTGCTAAATTTAGCTCAAGAATGAGGTGGCAGGATTGGTTGTAGGAAACAACATAATATAATTGTTAATGCAAAAGTTCTTCCGAGATGGAAGAGTAAGTGAAAATATAGAAGGCAAAGGTATAGCACGATCTTGCTAGAAAATCTAAATAATATTTGCATGCCCCTTTCAGGAATAATTGGGCCAAAGGAAAGTGTATTAAGAGATATGCTATAAATTCTTTTGCAAATTCTTTTGCTGGTGAAACCACCCAACTGTGGATAAGACTTGACATCTTCAGCTGATATATTGGAAATTTCTTCTAATGTGTATGTGCATAGTGACACTGGAAGTTGCCTGTGTTTATGGTATCTTCTCACTAACTTGTGCCTCATGACACAGCAAAATGCAATATGAAAACTAAGTTTAAGAAAAGAATTTTGCAGGGAAGTTTATTACTGTATACATAAGTAACATTAACAAAATGGTCAGAAGTCATGAGATCTACATCACACTAATGATTCAAAAATTTTGACCAAGCTAAAGCATCACAGAGTGCTTCAGTCATCTCCTTTCAAGCATGAACTTATTCACCCTAATATGTGAGTGCAAACCTGACCAGCTATAGAAGCAGTTCCATTCATTGTTAATGGTTTGTACATGTTAAAAGTCATCTTTATGTCAAGCTACCATCTGTATCTCTATCTCTACAACTTCCATCATCCTCTGCCCTTTGGGGACACAAAGAACAAATTCAATTTCTGTTCTTTATGACAGCTGGCCATTCAATTATTCATTTATTCATTCAAAAGACCTTTATTGAGTAGCAGCCATATGCAGGGAACTCAAAGGTCAAAAAAAATACTAAACCATATTCTCTAGAATATTAGTCTATCACATTGGTCCCTTGTTTCTACTCTATAGGATAAACACTTTTGTTTCTTTTTTCTTACTCATTTGTCACAGTTCCAGGCTTCCTTACTATTCTTCACCTTTGAATGAGTTGGTGCTTATTAAAGTTCCTTAAAGTGTGTAGTACCAAGCTGATAATAACTTCTAGATATAGCTTGACCAGAGCAGAGAGCAAAGACTCTCACATCTCATGTTGATGATGTCCTGATGAGATTATGCAAACAAAGGCATTTGTTTGTTAATCACTTTACACTTGACAGAAATCATTTTTTCTTCAATATGTTGAATTAAATCCAAAATCATTATTTTGCCTTCAAGTCCCCTTGCAAACTTTATCCACCACTACTACTCGATTTAGATTCACTATGTGCTTGTTTTCTTTCCTATATACATTTGCATTTTGATCCCTCTTCCTAGAATATCCCCCATGGTGGCCTGTTTCAAAGCTAAATGTTTTAAAAGTGTCATCTTGATGGGGTTTTTTGTTATTGTTTTTATTGATCCTAAAACATTCTTAATCTCTCCTTATGTTAAGTCTAAAAGAATGACCTCCAAATTATTTGAAGGCTTGCTACGGCCAGGCATGGCTAGGTATTGAATAATAAGTGTTTCATTAAAATATAACTCTCAGAGTTTATACTCATGATCAGTTAATCTTCACAATACCCATGTGAGAAAAGAGATAACTGATAAATTTTATTACTATAGACAATAAAACTGGGGCCTCCATTGCTTGCTCACTTTGTAGCTGTTACTGTCTATACTGGCTAGTTTTACAGGAACTGTTGTACCATATCATCATGTATGTTGTAAGAGAGAATTCTGTTCTTTAAACACCTGATCAAGAGCTCATATTAGGGAGGCAGCTGTCTCTATTCAGGAAAACAACTTAACAGATTGCCTTTGGGGAAGATATGAAGGCATACCCTGAAGAAGCCAGTAAAATAAAGGGGAAAAAAACTTTAAAAGGTTAAGAAGAATTGGAGCTTGAAGGGTAAGCAGGAGAGAAAGATAGGGAAAGGGAGCCAGAGTATAATGGGAAAGTGGGAAAGCGTAAAAAGTGGACAGAGAAGAGTGGCCAAAGAACACTTTTCAGTACAGGGATCTCTCCAATTCCATGAGTAAGGCTTTTCTGTTTGATTTTGTGATAAAGCACTCCTTCCCTCATTGCCACATACCCTCAGTAAAGTATGCCACATACAGATAGATACCTTGCATGAGCTATGTTTCAGTTGAATTCAAAGACGGGGACTCTCCTGAAATCTAAACAGTACTGGACAGAAGGATGGTGGTCAGACAGACAATTTGACAAGAACAAAATATCAGAATGAGCAATTTGCCTCAGAATACAAATCCAATGGAATCAGTCCCATTTTATAGGAACTCTCAAAGGACAGAGTAACCCTGGCCAACATATGGGTTACATTTACATTTCTGCCTGCCAGCTAGACATCATGCAATGTGAGTGCAAAGACTGTGGTTTCAATTTTGGTGTCCCTCGTGCCTAGCCCTCAGATTTCCTCATTGCCTGCTTATAGTCAGTTTCAAGTTCCATACTCAGCAGCTTTTGAGCTGTTATTCAAATGTTTATCATTTCCAGGGAAATTTCTCATTTGCTACATGTCTAAAGTTTAAGGCCACTTTTCTGAGTGTACTGTTTACACAAATGCAGTATGTTTTCCATTAGTAACAGTGCAAAACACCCAAATATGCCATTTTTAATTCATTCTTATTTTCTTGTTATTTATGTCACTTCAGTTAATGTTAGTATTATTTCTCCTTTTTCAACCATAGGATTCAGGCATATTTTTAGGGGGACTAACCTGAAATTGCTTCTCATTTAGAACTTCTTAGAAGTGACTTTTTAAAAAAGATTTTATTTATTTACTTCCAGAGGGGGAAGGGAGGGAGAAAGAGAGAGAGAGAAACATCAATGTGTGGTTGCTGGGGGCCGTGGCCTGCAACCCAGGCATGCTCCCTGACTGGGAGTTGAACCTGTGATGCTCTGGTTTGCAGCCCTCGCTCAATCCACTGAGCTACACCAGCCAGGGCTAGAAGTGACTTTAATTTAGGAGAAATAGTAGCAATAAAAACCTATTTCATAGGTTGAGTGTTTGTTCAGGAATATGTATAATAGAGTCACAACACATAATTTTGTGATGTGTGATTTATTTCATTGTCAACCTAAGTTTATTGATACTAACTTTGAGAATTACTGCAGTTTAATATCTACTTTTCCAGCATTAGAATGGCTGTAGTACTCCAAGTGACAATGTAAAATTTGAATTCATTTCTTTTTACATTTTTAATGGTCATCGACTTTGACTTTAATGTTCTAATAGAAAAAATAAACTATAGCGAAGGCACTGAATTGGTAAAATCTGTTTAAGATAAACCAAATTTACCAACATTTTTCCATGAAGAAAAGATGAAAAAATTTGCGATCCATGAATTTATGCCTAGTATCCACAGAGAAATAATTTAAAATTGTATCTGCATAAATGATTATTAATTTTATATTCTACTTAGCAGAATACTGGATGATGATCAGATGGTTAGAACAGTGTCCTATGAGTCATGGACGCTTAGGTTTTGGCTGTGACCCTGCCACTAACCAGCTCAGTGAACCTGAAGAGCTTTCTAGGTCTTCGTTTTCTTAATTGTTAAATGAGAAGAGATTTTATAGTCTCTTTCAGTGCGAGTGATATTTATAATTCTCAATGATAATTCCTCATGGAAATTAGAGTTGCTTTCCAAATTTAAAAGCTCTTTGTGGCAAGGATTTTGCTTAAAGGAAATACTTCTGAGCATGCTGATAAAATACTGAAGGACTCAGCCAAGACATTTTTGCTCATTACAAAAGTAGACTTCACTGGTTTTCAGTGGTGTGTTATTTTCAGTGGGTCAGATATACTACATATGCTAGACTTTTAATGCCTTGACTAATGGACACAGTGTCTTCCAAGAAAGACATTTATTTATTTATTTACTCATTTTGGTTATTTTCACTACTTTGAAACACCAAGTTGAACTCCAAGGAGAACTATAAAGAGAAGAAAACAAAGCCCCTGGTCCAGAGAAGGCATCTTTAAAGCAGGCAGGCAGAGACATCGTTCTTTGTCCTCTGCTTCAGTCCTCACCCACTCCTTCCGCTGTGTGGAGAAATTCTTCTTGGCACCTCGCCCGTTTTAGTTCCCAAGTGTCTTATTCTTCTCTTTAGGGTTTAAAGAAAATTATCCAATTTCATCCTGTCTGGCCAACTTGTAGGGAGAGTTTTCCTAGAATAATTGCCTATGCAGTCTCTTCATTGTGCTGTTTCCTTCGGAAAAATCCCTTCAGAAACTTCTACTGCCAAGGAGTTTATTTCTCAAAGACAAAAGACTAAAACAGCCAGTGAGTGGATCTCCCAGAAGATTAGTATATTTTCAAAGGAATAGATAAATTCTGACGTTTAAAAAAGGAGGTGGGAGGATAATGGGTTAGAAATGGGGACACTTTATCTTGAATACATAATCTGTGATTTAAATAAAAATGTTGGTATGTGAAAAACAAAACGATATTTCAAAATGAGGCATGTTGGCTTTCATAGTATTTTCTTCTTTTTCTTTTCAAAATTTAGTGGGATAATATATGTATATAGGATATAAACCTTGGTCATAATATTTGGAGTGAAAATAAATCTACATAGGACCACTAGACAAGGATGCAATTTAAAATTAAAGTATGGAGGGAAGTAATGAGAATGAGGCCTTCATTATTACACATTTATGACATGAAAGTTGGCTTTAAGGTAGCACAAAGATTTAATTTCAGTACCCTAGCTCTGTTCTTACCAGTGAGCCACTGCTCTGATTCTGTGCAACCAGGAGGTGAAAAGCAGTAAGACTTGGTCATTAAGACAGACAACATAGCTAATTTGAGGCACAAAGGTATTCTCATACAATAGCAAATTTTGGCATAAAATACCCAATCAATTACCTAAGACTTCATTTCTCTTTACTTGTGTCACTTAGTCATTGATTTAACTATGTGCTATCTCTTCTGTTTCACAACTGTGGGATCTTCTCTCTTCATAAACTTCAGGAAAATTTTAGATATTCAGACAATTGGTTCTCAGGGTTCCTTAGTCAAGTGTGAATTTTGTGGGGGAAGAGAGCATAATTTTTTGTTCATTTAGGGGGTTAAAACTATTTTGAATCAGTTCTTGGATTACTCTACTTCTTCTGATCCTGATAGTTGAAACATGTTGACTGCATCAACTGGAAGTAGTCTGGGACCAGCCCAAAGTTAATTTTCAGTCAGAGTGGAGGTATTGTGTTTATCTTATTCAGGTCAATTCATTTCAATTCAATTCAATTCAATTCAATGATACCTATTGCCATGCAGTAAGTAGGCTATGTAGGTGTGCTAAAGAGGAAAAGGTATATAAAACGAAGTAGTTGTATACTAGTCATACCTCCTTTGGTTGCACATGTCAAAAAAATAACCTGAACTATTTTATGCCAAGGAAATTTTATTAAAAGTATACTTGATTCTTCAGCAATTAAAGAAAGCTTTAAAGAAAGAGGATTAATTAATTGTGGAATAAGCAGAGATACAACTGGATCATCTGAGTCAAAAACAAGTAGAAGTGAGAACTTTACATTGCCAAGGACACTATTACCAGCCCTCATCTTTGCACCACACTGAACCTTAGTTTTGTTTTCTCCTTCAAAAGATTAGCTTAATCTACACTAAGTAGAACATGGACATCAATAGCTTTAAAGCTTCACAGTGCACTTCTATCACTAATGTAGACGGATTTCTTCCAGGTCAAAGAACCTCAAGAACTCCCAATGGCTTGGTGTAGGTAATGTGTTATAGATTATGTACCCTCTAGGTATATATGGGATCCTATATGAAGGTGGTAGCTAATGCTCAAGCTGCAACTGATCTTAGATCACTTGCCCTTTTAGAAGACTTGGTCCTTTGTAAAAGGTAGACTATGGAAATGAGACACTGCTTAAAGATTACAAGATTAAAGAAAAAAAAGCCTATTAGAAAAGACAGATGCCCAAGAAACTTAATAATCTAAGCCTGAGCACTGGTGGGGAAAAAGTCTCCCTTTAGTCGTCTGCCCTGGTAGTTTCAGTTGTTTAATTTATACTTTCTTTGTGGTTTTGGAAAATCATTCTTAGAAATTAACCTAAAACTATTGTCTGGGTTTCTAGTGTCCTGGATATCTTGACAGAAGCAAAAACAACTTCACTCTTGATGGATATACGAATGAGGTCTTTCAGGATTCCCAGAGATGGAGCACAACTGAATGTGAACTCATGATGCAAAAAGCATAAATCATCTGAGAAAACAAATTATATAAGCTAGAGTAAGAAGGACAGAAAAGAGGAAAAATTAAAACAAAACAAAAATTACTCTTCTAGAACCTCAGGTATTGACATTATAGGATAGAGAATATAAAATAAATTTGTTTAAAACACTTGAAGAATTAAAATAGGAAATTAAAAATGTGAATAAGTTAAAAATGTACAAAAATGCTAGGGAAATCTGAAATAAACATTAGAACTTCTAGAAACATATCTTTTGAATTAAAAACTAAATGGATGGACTAACAGAATATAAGACACAAGTGAATAACAGAATTAGTGGGCTGGAAGATACACTTAAAGAATCTAAAGAAATGACCTAGATTCCAACACAGAACAATGAAGAAATTAAAAATAATTAAGCAAGGAGAGACATGGAGTAAAAAAATATGGAGACATAGTAAAAAAAATATAAGTTTTATTGTAATTTCAGAAAGAGAGAAGAGTGAACATGGAGGCCCAGCTTTTCAGAATTATCAAAAGATATTATCATCAGATTGGGGAAGCCAAAATCATTGTAGCAAAACTGTCAAATAACAAAAACAAAGGCAAGATCTTAAAAGCAGTAAGAATAAAAATCAATTAATTTTAAAGGTAAAATGATTGGCATCATATCAAACTTCTCAACAGCACCAATAGAGATAGAAGACATCAAAATAGTTGTACAAGTACTGAGAGGAAATAAATGTGAAACCTGATTTATACATCAAGCGCAACCACTCCTCAAGAGGACTGACTTTATGAAGGCAGAAAGAAAATTATCAGAAAGGAAGGTTGAGACTCACACAGGAACAGGAGATAAATAAAAAATTTGAAGAAATGTGTAAATCTAAACTAATAAGCTAATAATTGTATGTGTTTACATATATCTACCCATACATACATATCTAAAAGAATAAACATGTCTTGTTTGTGGAATGAAAAGAATATTATATAATTAAAGTACTAGGTAAGAATAACAAATCAGGAGGGTGATAATAAAATTTAGACATTCTAAAGCTCATGTGTTATTTAAGAAGACAGTAGAAATACAGATAAACATCACTATGATGTTTTACATTTATAACATTTATATTAAACACTAAGATTTCACCATAAAGGAAGAGAAATATTTCTACTCAGAGGAAACTTCAAAGAAGGCAAAAAAGAAGAAAGAAAGAAGCATGAATGAAATAGGCAAATGTAAAATACAGTCATAATTCTAAAAATCAGTGTAATCCAAGAACTCTAATAGTTTCAAAAATGTAAATAAATTTGCCAAGTAAATTTGGAGATTTTTCAAAGTAGATAAAATATATTTCCATTACTTATTATTTACAAATGTCACAAATAAAACATGGGATATAAAAATACAGGTTGCACAAGATGGAAAAATATAGAGAGTCAAATACTAAACAAAGAAGCTGAGATAGCTTTTAATATTAAACAAAATAGTCATGAAAGCAAACAAACATTATTAGGGCTACAAAAGTTAAAATGTTTTAATTTGCTAGGATGATATAATAACCAACTTGCATGTACTTAATAATATTAATCTCAAATAAAGTAAAAGCTAATAGAACTAGAACTATAAAGAGATATTGACAAACCCCCCATAATGAGAGATTTTAACATATCTAAGTAACCGATAGATCAGGAAGACCAAAAATTAGAAAGTATGCAGATCTGAATAATGATAAGTTTTATTTAAGAGCATTTAAAGAATTCTGCACTCACCAATTAGAACATAATTTTTTCTTATGTACTATACATAGTTATGAAAATTAACCATATATTAAGAATAAATGTGAATGTACTGATATTATATAGGCTCAAATTCATATAGTCTTATATACTTGAAACAAAAAAGAAAGCTTCATAGAGAATATGAAGAAGTAAATGGTAAAGAAATTATTACACATTAAAACTTGGGGGATGCAGTTTGAACTGATGGCTAGAGGGAAGTGTATAGTTTTATATGCTTACATTAAAAAATAATAAAATCTAGATATTGAAAAGCTAAGGATATATTGCAAGAATTTGAAAAAATGAAATTAAAATGAACCAGAATTTTTCTGTAGTCTTTTATGAGATAGTCAGGTATGCATACAAGAAGAGACAGAGGAGAGGCTCAGGGAAAAACAAAGTTTTTTATACTTACAGGTCCTAGAGACAGAAGGCATGGCCCATAGAAAAGACACCAGGATAATCAGGAGGCAGAAGCAGAAACCAGGGGTATTTAGGTCACTTCCTTTATTGGGGTTTCCATGGAACATGGAAACCCTCATGCCTCACCATGCAAAATGAGGAAGGGTAAACAATTTAAAACTGGCTAGTTTGAATAATTTTTGTAGGATTTGAGCTATAGGATTGGTCACTAGTTCCATAATATCTGGACTTGGGATAATTAAAGCAGAAGAATATTGCCCTGTATTGTAAGAGCCAGGCAGAGGAGGTTTGGCTCAGATTAGTTAGTTGGTATATCAAGGGCCTGCTCTCTGCTGGGTCCTTTGCTATCTTTATGTGGTACATATACACAATGGAATACTAAGCCATAAAAAAGATGAAATCTTGCTCCTTGGGACATCATGAATGGCTCTTGAGAGTGTTATGTTAAGTGGAATAGGTCAGATAAAATGTGTGTTCTTCAAAGAAAAAAAAAGGACAAGAACCATATGATTTTACTCATATGTAGGATATAAAACAAAAAGCAACAAATGAACAAACAAACTCATAGACACAGACAACAGAAGAGTGCATACCAGAGGGAAAGGAGGTGGGGGGAAGATGGAGAGAGTAAAGGGGGTCAAACACAAGGTGACAGAAGACTCGACTTTAGGTGGTGAGCACACAATGGAGTATATAGATGTTGTATTATAAAGTAGCCCACCTGAATTTATATAATGTATTAACCAATGCTACCCCAATCAATTTAATGAAACAAAATTTCTAATTAGAAAATAAAAGAAGAATTGATTAATCCCAGGAAGATCAGTGTCTCTTCAGCCAGAAAGTTGGGGTTTTTAGATGTCAAATATAATAATATACAGAAAAGTTTTATTTTATTTTATTTTTTAAATATATTTTATTGATTATGCTATTACAGTTGTCCCATTTTCCCCCTTTTTTCCTCCTCTGCTGTGCACACCCTCTCCCACCTGCATTCCTCCCCTTTAGTTCATGTCCATGGGTCATACATATAAATTCTTTGGCTTCTACATTTCCTATACTATTCTCACCCTCCCCCTGTCTATTTTGTACCTACCATTTATGCTACTTATTCTCTGTACTTTTCCCCCTTTCTCCCCCTCTCATTCCCCTGCAGATAACCCTCAATGGAATCTCCATTTCTATGACTCTATTCCTGTTCTAGTTGTTTTCTTAGTTTTTGTTTTTGTTTTTGTATTAGGTTTGGTTGCTAATAGCTGTTTGTTGTCATTTTAATGTTCATATTTTTTATCTTCTTTTTATTAGATAAGTCTCCTTAACATTTTATATAGTAAGGACTTGGTGATGATGAACTCCTTTAACTTGACCTTATCTGGGAAGTACTTTATCTGCCCTTTCCTTCTAAATGATAGCTTTGCTGGATAGAGTAATCTTGGATGGAGATTCTTGTTTTTCATGTCTTCAAATACTTCTTTCCGAATAAACAAATGGGACCTCATCAAAATTAAAAGCTTCTGCACAGCTAAAGAAAACAGTATCAAAATTAAAAGAGAACTAACTGTATGGGAAAACATATTTGTCAATGATACCTCAGACAAGGGTTTAACCTCCAAAATATATAAAGAACTTACAAGACTGCACCTGAGACAAGGAATCCAATTAAAAAGTTGCAAAGGACTTGAACAGACACTTCTCCAAGGAGGACATACAGAAAATCCAAAGACACATGAAACGATGTTCAATATCGCTAGCTATCAGAGAGATGCAAATTAAAATCACAATGAGATACCACTTCACACCAAACAGAATGGCCATCATAAACAAAGCAACAAACAACAAGTGTTGGAGAGGTTGTGGAGAAAAGGGATCCCTAGTGCACTGCTTGTGGGACTGCAGACTGGTACAACCACTATGGAAAACAGTATGGAATTTCCTCAGAAAACTGAAAATGGATCTACCTTTTGACCCTGCAATTCCACTGCTGGGACTCTATCCTAAGAATACTAAAACACCAATTCAAAAGAACCTATGTAACCCAATGTTCATAGCAGCACAATTTACAATAGCTAGATGCTGGAAGCAACCAAGATGCCCATCAGTAAATGAATGGATCACAAAACTAGGGTACATTTACACAATGAAATTCTATGCAGCAGAAAGAAAGAAGGAGCTCCTACCCTTTGCAACAGCGTGGATGGAGCTGGAAAACATTATGCTAAGCGAAATAAGCCAGGCAGTGAAAGACAAATACCATATGATCTCACCTTTAACAGGAACCTAAATAACAAAACAAAGAAACAAGCAAAAATATAACCAAAGACACTGAAATAGAGGCCAGGCTGACAGTGCCCACAGAAGAGAGTAGAGGGAATTTAAGGGGACAGTGGGAAGGGTTCACAGGAACAAACTTAAAGGACACATGGTCATAAACTAAGGGGAGGGTGGTAATGGGAGGGAAGTGGGGAGGGGTGGGAGGGGGGACTGGATTGGGAGTAAAAAGGAGAAAACTGTATTTGAACAATGATTAAAATAAAAAAAATCAGAATAAAAAAATACTTCTTTCCAGCCCCTTCTTGCCTACAAGGTTTCTTTTGACAAATCAGCTGATAGTCTTGTGGGAACTCCTTTGTATGTAACTGTCCCCTTTTCTCTTGCTGCTTTCAAGATTCTCTCCTTATCTTTAATCTTGGGTAATGTAATGATGATGTGCCTTGGAGTGTGCTTCCTTGGGTTCAACTTCTTTGGGACTCTCTGAGATTCCTGGACTTCTGGAAGTCTATTTCCTTTGCTACATTGGGTAAGTTCTCCTTCATTATTTTTTCAAATAAGTTTTCAATTTCTTGCTCTTTCTCTTCTCCTTCTGGCATCCCTATGATTCAGATGTTGGAACATTTAAAGATGTCTTGTAGGTTCCTAATCCTCTCCTCATATTTTTGAATTGTTTCTTCATTCTGTTCTGGTGAAAAGTTTATTTCTTCCTTCTGCTCCATACCGTTGATTTGTGTCCTGGTTTCCTTCCTGTCACTGTTGGTTCCCTGTATATTTTGATTTATTTCACTTTTGGTAGCCTTTATTTGTTCCTTTATTGTGCAACTGATCTCAATCAGTTCTGTGAGTATCCTGATTACCTTGTTTTGAACTGTGCATCTGATAGGTTGGCCATCTCTTCATTGTTAGTTGTATTTTTTTCTGGAGTTTTGATCTGATCTTCCCTTTGGGCCATTTTTTTTTGTCTCAGCACACCTGTTACATAGTAAGAGGCAGAGCCTTAGGTATTCACCAGGGTGGGGCAACCCACTTCACTGCATTGTGACACTGTATGTGGGGGAGGGGTCTGAGAGGGAACAGTGCCACTTGCTCCATTCTGCCAGTTTTCAGTCACTTCCCCAGCTACCCACAATCAAATCAGGCCCTTCTGGTGCTGATTCTCAGGTCAGTGGGTTTGTGTACATTCTAGGACCCTGTGGATCTCTCTAACCAACTCTCCTGTGAGGCTGAGAGTTTTTCCTACCACCTCACCCCCTGCAGGTGTTTTCAGTCAGAGGCTTTAAGGCTTTATTTTCTTATGCTGGAACCCTGGGTTGTGCGGTCTGTCTCACTCCCCAGTTCTTCCCAGTTTATCTGTGTTTGAATGTGGGACTGCCCAGTCTGCAAGCCACCGCCTCGTCCTTCCCACCAGCTGCCACCTTGCCCACCCCAGTCTTTCAGCTGCTGCCTTGCCACGAGTCCTCTCCACCTGGCTGCCCATCTCCACTCCTCCTACCTGTCTGGATGAATGATTCTTTTTTAACTCCTTGGTTGTCAGACTTCCATACTATTTGATTTTGTTAGTTCTGGTTGTTTTTTGTTTTTAAATTTGTTGTCCTTCTTTTAGTTGTGCGAGGAGGCACAGTGTGTCTACCTATGCCTCCATCTTCACCAGAAGTCCAGATAAATTTTAAAAATACTTAAAATGTATAAATAAAGTAGAAGGAAGGAAATATAATAATCAGGAATTTATGGATTGGGTGAAAAGATACACTAAAAAGTATCAAAAAAGCAAATAGTTTATTAACAAGACTAACTACACTAGTTAAACGGAACTCTAGCAACTCTAATCACAGCAAATGCAGCTAACAATATTCTAAATAAAAATAGAGAATAGCTGAATATACTGAAGATGTTACATAACATGCAACAAAAACTTTAATGTTAAAAAGTTTGAAAGCTCAGATCAAACAGGTCATTTTATAAAATGTGTCAAAATTTACTCAAGAATGAATAGAAAACTAAAATAAACCTATAGTCATTTAAAAATATGATGTCACATATGTCACTGTCTTGGTTGTATGGGACTGTATTTTTTTTTTGCAGAGAACTGGGTCCAAAGTACAGGTCAGCCATGCATGGTTTATTAGTTCTATTTTGTTTGGGGTGAGAGCTTAGGAGACATTAGTGAGGAGTTTTCACCTCACACAAGTGGGGAAAACAGAATTCAAATTTATATTAAAGGATTAAATTTAGCCTGCACTCTTGAGAAGATTTCTCATTGCTACTGGTCTGTTGCTTTTCCTAGTAACTCTTGTCAAGGCAGTATAAGTGATAAATACTATAGCAAATCCATGTAGTTTTTACAGTTTTTGCTAACTTTGGAACCATGGATTGGAAAAGAGCAGAAACCAGCTGCTTTGATGCCATATATAATTTTTCCTGGCTAGGCTGACATTGACCCTGACTATATTTTCCAAAGGATTGGACCTGTCTTAAATGGGGAGCAGAACGGAGTCAATATTTGTATTTACATATTTGTAGTTCCTTTTCTCTGATGGGTTTGTTCATATTTTCTGCCTACTTCTGGGCTTATGGTTTCTTAGTAATTTCTCCAATAATTTACACTAGACATATTAACCTTTTGTTTGTCAGTTACATTGCATATATTTCTCCAGTCTATCACTTGCAAACATTTTCCATGATATAAATATATATTGTGTGTCAGTGTGTCCCCCTCTTTATAGTTTTAGTTTTATGCTTTAAATGTTCTCCTTCACTTTAAGGAGACAAAATACATGAACATGAACACTGTCCTAAAAATCCTCTGTGCTCAAAAGTTTATTTTGAGCACAAAAAAAGTTCAGCCCAATTCCGGTATGATATATGAACATTGGAAATTTCGATTTTTCATAATTAAATGATCTGTTTTTCACAATGGGAAATGAATTATTTTTACCCTAAATTAATATATCACAATTTTCAGGTTTGGTCCAATGTCAAAATTCAAAGAGTGATAGTCTTTTCCTAGAATGTTTTTTTCTTCTTATTTAAAAGTTTCTTGGGATATTACTGCTTCTTCTCTACTGAGATCATGGTACTAGTTATCACCTTGGCAACTAAGAAATGCTCCTAGGCAGAAATCCGTATGTTTGTTTGTGTTCTTGAGCTGAAATAACAATGGAAGTTACAGAGTTTAGACTCATTTATCTTTATAAGGCTTGTCTGCATTTGTAGAGCCTATCTCATTTTCTCCAAGTGAGTTGCCCTTAAACCATAATGAATAGTCAGCTGGAACATGAATACTGGCAAGGGAGCCTCAGCCTCATGCCTAGTAAGCCAAGTGAAGATAGACTGTCACAGCTTCTCACTTGTCAGCTGCCAGAAGGGTGATCCATTCTGACTGATATGATTCTTTGAAAATAAATGATTTGACTCATGGAATTTCTTTGATTTTTAAATGCAAATTGGGTTTAGCTTTATGGAATATAACAGCAGAACTAATTAAAATGTTTCTGCCAGTTCTCCTTAATGCCACAGCATAGTTTTTCAAATCATGTGTTTAGTTTATATTTCAAAATTGTAGCCATTTCAGAGATCTGAATTTTATTTTTTTGGTTTAAAGTATGGTAATACTCATTCCTTTCAATATTTTGGAAGGCTATGCTATTTAACCAAAGGTCAAGATCATGATGCTTAGCATGTTTTTCCTAAGTTGGAATGGATAGTGGGGGACTGTATCAAGAGAAATGTTTGAACACTGTATGTTGTATTCCCCATATTTTAGATCAAATGAACAGCTTTGTTATTCTGTCTGACCATTTTGTTTGACATGAGTCACACTACACTCTGTGATGCAAGGGAGACTTCCAGCTGGCTGTTGTATCTCATTTGGTTATTGGTCTTTTAGCAAAGTGTTATGAATCTAAGTACATACTCTGGGATAGATAATTCTCAAAGTTATAGGATTATATTTAGTAATGCTTGGAGTCTTCCAATCCTAATCATTAGAATATCATTTTATAGTCTGCCTTCCTCTCTTGGAAGTTTAATGAGTTGATTTTCATGGCAGTTTTGCTAGCTGTACCAATATCTATTTTTCCCTTGTTAGAAACTAGAATCCTGATTTTTAGCTAGACATATTTTCTCCATGATAAAAGACTCCATCTCCCAGTCCTCCTTTAATCTGGAAATTTCCATATGGATAATATTTAGTCAAAAAATAAAAGCATCAATATTACCTGTGAATTCCTAGAATATGATAAAGATAGGGTTGCTTTTTTCATGCTCCTCTCCTTCATCTATTCTCCAGCAAAGGGACAATATGGCCGGATATCTAGCATATTGTTTAGACCATGAAATTGAATGCTGTTCTTTCAGTGCTGTTGGAGCTGAGCACTGGAAGAATCCTGGGTCTCTTATGTCTTCTATTGCATGAAAAATGAGTAAACTTCTTTATTTCAGCCATTTTTTCCTTTTATCTTATATTCAGCCAAACATTCCTAACTATATGGTAGGATTTGGTACTGAAAGTGGAATGCTGAACTAATAAAAACTAAAGTGTGTCAATGGCTTAGCGGAGGCATTGGGTAATGAATGGGTGGTGCAGATACCATAGTCAAGAGAGCCTGTGGTAAGTGTAATGTAGTAAAACACAGACAAGCTATCCTCTTGGAAGGCATGCTACCTACAGATGGGGGTCAAAACATGAGGGGCAAAGTACAACACATTCAGAATGTGAGATAGTGCTATCTGCTACCTGATACTTTTAAAGTAGTCATAAAATAGAGATATTTAGGCTGGATTTAGATACTTATCAAGCAAAAATGGAAAGGCAGAAGATTTTCTCCTTTGCTAAAGGAGAATTCTCTACCTATGGCCAAAAACTGTCTTGACTGGCATTCCCATAATTTACACCCTTACGCAGGTGAAAATGAAGCTTTAGCAGGAGTTAAAATTGTAACCCTTTAAGGCTTCTTGACCAGGCAATGGAGTCAAGCCTTTGGAAAAAGGTCAAATTAAAGTTATAATCTATACTCATTTAGCAAATAGTTAGTGAGCACCTCTAATGTTCCTAAGTGCTATTGAAACAGAAAGGAAAAAGAAAAAACCCAACAAGGTAAAGGGGATTGAAGGGGTGCCATAGTAGGTGGGGTAGTTCTCATTGAAAATGTGTCATGGGGCTTCTGATCAAGATGGAGGCATAGGTAGACATGCTTCACCCCCTCATGCAACCACAGAGAGAATTACAACTAAACTTCAAAACAAGTAACACCTAGAACTGTAAGAAAATTGAATTGTATGGAAATCCAATGACCAAGGATTTAAAGAAGCCACAGTCATCCAGACAGGTAGGAGGGGCAAAGATATAGAGATGGGTGTGTCTCACAGTGTGGCATGCAATGGTTGCAGAATGGGCAGTCCCACATTCATGTGTGGCAGATAAAAACCAGGAGGGATACCTTAGAAGCGAACAATCCAAGCCCCAGGTCAGACCACATAGCCCAGGATTCCAGCACTAGGAAGATAAATACCCATAACTTCTTGCCATTAAAACCAGTAGGGTTTGGGGCAGTGGAAGAAACTGTTACATTTTCAGGAGATTCCACTTAAAGGGCCCATTAGGTCTTAGAAAGTGTGCAAACCACCCACCCTGGGATTCAGTACCAGGGCAACAGCTGGAAGGGTGCTGGTTGCATATGGGGAGTAGGTGAAATGACTGGAAATGGGGCAAGTTCTGAGCAAACCTCCAGAAGCCAGGCAGCAGCATTATCTCATTTCTGAGTCCTCCCCCTACACAGAGCCACAAAGCGATGAAGCAGGTTGCCCCATCCTGGTGATTACCTAAGGCTCTGCCTCACAGAATTTACAGGTGCCTTTTCTACAATAGGCCACACCACTAAGACTGGAAGTCAAAGCAGCTTTCTGTAATACACATAAACAAATACAGGGAGGCTACCAAATGGAGGAGACAAAGATAATATATGGCTCAAGTGAAAGGACAGAACAAAACTCCAGAAAAAGAACTAAACAAAATGGAGATAACCAATCATCAGATGCAGAGTTGATGCAGAGTTGAAAACACTGCTGATCAGAATGCTCAAAGAACTCATTAAGTACTGCAACAACATAAACAAAGAAATGAAGGTTATACTAAGCAAAATAAAGAAAAATCTACGTGGAACCAACAGTGAAGGGTAGAAAGCTGAGATTCAAATCAACAGTTGGGAACATAAGGAATAAATAAGCATTCAACCAGAACAGCCAGAAGAAACAAGAATTCAAAAAAATGAGGATAGTATAAGAAATCTCTAGGACATCTCCAAATGTACCAACATCCAAATCATAAGGATGCCAGAAGGAAAAGAGGAAGAGCAGGAAATGGAAAACTTATTTGAAAAAGTGATAAAAGAGAACTTCTCTAATTTGACAAAGGAAATAGACATACAAGTCTAGGAAGCACAGAGAGTCCCAAACAAGTTGTGCCCAAAAAGGACCAACACCAAGTTGGACCACACCAAGACACATACAATTAGAATGCCAAAGGTTAAATATAAAGAAAGAATCTTAAAAAGAGTAAGAGAAAAGAAGAGAGTTACCAACAAAGGAGTATTCATAAGACTATCAACTGATTTCTCAAAAGAAACTCTTCAGGCAAGAAGGGGCTGGCAAAAAGTATTCAAAGTGATAAAAAGCAAGGACCTACAACCTAAATTACTCTGTCCAGCAAAGCTATCATTTAGATAAAGTGCTTTCCAGATATGGTCAAGTTAAAGGAGTTCATCATCACCAAGCTCTCATTATATGAAATGTTAAAGGAATTCATTTAAGAAAAAGAAAAAAGATAAAAACTATGAACATTAGAAATGCAACAAATTTACAACTATCAACAACTGAATCTAAAAAAAGCAAACTAAGCAAACAACTAGAACAGGAAGAGAATCATAGGTATGGAGATCCTTTGGAGAGTTATCAGCGGGGAGGAGGAAGAGAGAGAATGGGGGAAAGGTGCAGAGATTAAGAGGCATAATTAGTAGGTATAAAAATAGGCAGAGGGGTATTAAGAATAGTGTAGGAAATGGAATATATATGCCAAAGAACATATATGCATGACGGGAGGATTGCTGGAGGGAAGGGGGGTATCAGGCAGAGAGGGGCAAAGGGAGAAAAATGGAGACAACTGTAACAGCATAATCAATGAAATATATTTTTGGAAGAAAGGTATAGTAAAAAAGAGAGAGGAAGAAAGGAAGGAAGGAAGGAAGGAAGGAAGGAAGGAAGGAAGGAAGGAAGGGAAAGAAAGAAAGAAAGAAAAGGCATCTCACCCCAGAATTTGCAAAGGTTGAGAGAGTGAGCTCTGTGACTCTCTGGGCTGAGGGTATTTCAGTCTAGAGAGTCAGAGCTCAGGTGTTAAAGACCTTGATTTGTGCCAGATGAGTTTAGAGTCAAAGATCAATATGATTAGAAAGAGAAAATAAAGTCAGGGAGTTAATGGGGTAGGTCAGATCCTATACCTTGTCAGAGCCTTGTAGACCATTATGATGATGTTGGATTTAGCTTAGGTTGGGAGCCTTTAAAAAGTTTGAGCAGAGGAGTAAATTGATCTAATTTGTGTTTTAAGGGTCTCACTTGAAGTGATTATAAGAGTAGTTAGTAGAGGCACAAGGGAAAAAGAAGAAGATGGACTACAACTGGGATATTGCCACATCCAGAAGAAACAATGGTGATCTCCATTATAGTGTGATAGCAAAGGGGCTGGGAAGTGGCTGGAGACTGCATAACTTTTTAAAAATGTTTTAATTTATTTTTTAGAGAGGGAAGGGAGGGAGAGAGAGAGAAACATCAATGTGCAGTTGCTGGGGGTCATGGCCTGCAACCCAAGCATGTACCCTGACTAGGAATCGAACCTGCAGTGCTTTGGTTCACAGCCTGCGCTCAGTCCACTGAGCTACACCAGCCAGGGTGAGACTGCATAACTTTTGAGGATAGAACCAACAGAATTTCTGAGAATGTCTGGGTCATCTTCCCACCCAAACTTATTCTTTCCAGAAGGCTTGAGGCAATGGCCATTTGTAGATAAATGGGAAAAGATTAATATTTAAATAGGTGAATTTAGAGTAAAGAAAATTTCTCTCTGTAATGTGGGTGGTCCTCATCCAATCACTTAAAGCCTGAATATAATGAAAGACTCACCTCTCCTGAGCAGGGGGAAATTCTTCAGCTCCTAGGGTCTGCAGACTTGAACTACAGCATTGGCTTATCCGTGAGTCTGCAGCCTGCTGGTCCACCCTGCAGATTTTGGACTTGCCAGCCTCTACAATTCCATGAGTCAATTTTTAAAATAAATTTCTCTCTCTCTCCACACACACACACACACACACACACACACACACACACACACACACACCTTTTGGTTCTGTTTCTCTGGAGAATCCTAATACAAGAAGATAGAATACTATTAACACCTGACGAATTATAAAAAGTTTTCTTTCAAATGTTAATGTCATTCAAAACATCCTCACAGAAACATCTAGAATAATGTTTGACCAAGATTCTGAACACTGGCCCAGCCAAGTCGACACATAACATTAACTATCACACCTCTTAAGTTTATTCAGGTATTTATACTTCATGCCTGTTTCATGATTATCTCAGGTAGACATTCATTATTCTACTCAACATAGCAGTTTAAACAGCCAAAATGGAGTTGGAATAAGGGTTAGAACACATTTACTTCCCTGATCCATAAGATAAAATACAAATTCTCAATTTGACATGTAAGATCCCCAGTTTTCTTTGGAGTTTTACTTTTTTTATTTTTATTTTTATTATTGATCAAGTACAGTTGTTTCCATGTTCCATCCACCACTCTCCCCAGCCCTACCCACCCATCTCCCACATTCAGTCCTCCCCACACTGTCTTTGTCCATGAGTCTTTTATACATGTTCCTTGACTTGACCCTTCCCCTTGTTTTCCTCATTATCCCCCTTCCCCCACACCTCTGGTCACTGTCAGTTTGTTCTTTATTTCCAAATCTCTGGCTCTATTTTGCTCTCTTGTTTGTTTTGTTGATTAGGTTCCACTAATAGGTGAGATCACGTGGTATTTGTCTTTCACCACCTGGTTTATTTCACTTAGCATAATGCTCTCCAGTTCCATCCATGCTGTCACCAATGGTAGGAGTTCCTTCTTTCTTTCTGCTGCATAGTATTCCATTGTGTAAATATACCATAATTTTTGGATACACTCCTTTACTGATGAGCACTTAGGTTGCTTCCAACACTTGGCTATTATAGATTGTGCTGCTATGAACATTGGGGTGCATAGGTTCTTTTGGATTGGTATTTTAGCATTTTTATGGTATAATCCCAGCAGTGGAATTGCCAGGTAGAAAAGTAGTTCAATTTTTAGTTTTCTGAGGAAATTCCATACTATTTTCTACAGTGGCTGTACCAGTCTGCATTCCTACCAGCAGTGTACTAGGGTTCCCTTTTCTCCACAACCTTGCCAGCACTTGCTGTTTGTTGATTTGTTTATGATTGCCATTCTGACTCGTATGAACTGGTAACTCATTGTGGTTTTAATTTACATCTCTATGATGGCTAGTGATGCTGACCATCCCTTCATATGTCTCTGTGTCCTCTATATGTCCTCCTTGGTGAAGTGTTTGTTCAGGTCCTTTGCCCATTTTTAATTGGATTGTTTGTTTTCCTAAAGTGGAGTCACGTGAGTTTTTAATATATTTTGAAGATCAAACCCTTGCAGGAGGTATTGTGGCTTAGTGGTCCAAGGCACTGGATTTAGATTCCAAGTTTCTATATCCCTGCAACATTCTCTATTCTATTCTCCTGATTTCCTTCTCTTTCTTTTCTGCTTCCAGGCTCTGTGCTCTCACTGTCTCTCTGTCTCTTTCTGTCTGTGTCTGTCTCCCTATTTCTCCTTTTCACATACACTCCACTATTCTCTAGCCACACCTAATAATTCATTTTTTAACTAATTACAAGTTTTCACATCTGTAGACATTTGTGAATTCCCACATCCTATAAGATGATTTTCCTCTATTCTTCATAAACTCTATCAAGACTCCATACAAACATTACTTTGTCTATGAAATTTCTTAAGACTGGTGACAGAATGAATTGCATTACCCCCTGTTTTGCCCTGCCACACTGTACATCCTCTATAATATTATTGTTATAGGAATTACCATTTGGAGTCTTGTTTCATTATGTGTATTATGCTTCTCCAGTTAGGCTGTGGACTTCATAAAGACAGATATTATATCACCATAATACCTGGCTGATAGTCTGATAGGTAGTCTGACAGGCAGTAGATACTCAATAAATGTTTATTGATTAATTAATCTATAGGTCCTTAGAAGATTTATTAATTAAAATTAGGTCTACTACATAGAGTTTTAAAAATCCAAAATGATTGTGACTTAAAAATGGTAAAAATATTTTTTCTTTCTTCTCTTACAAAAATGAAGTCCAGAGGCAGGCTGTTTAGGAATATTACAGCAGCTCCCTAATGCCATCAGAATCCAGTTTCCTTTATGTTCCCTACTCTGCCATTTATAGGGCATGGACCTCATCCTTACAGCCCAAGACAGCAACTGGATTCCAAGGTAGCAGTAAGAGGAACCACAAAATAAGGATTGACACCCCAGCTTTTTAAGGAATTTTCCAGATACAAACAATACTTTTGCTTACACATTACTGGCCAGGATTTAGTCACATGGTTATAACAAACCATGCTAGGGAAGTTGTGAGATACAGTTATTTAGCTTTTAAGCAATGTCTCTAGCTAAAAATGTGAGGTTCTGCTAAGAGCAAAAAGGATATGAATGGATTTGGGATGGCAACCAGAAGGCTTTAAATAGAAAAAAGAGGCTGAGGATGGATTCCTATGGAAAAGGAAATTTTAAGGTGAAGATGTGTGAGGAAAATATGTTAATGAATTAGGCTGAAGAAGAACAGCCAGAGAGTTAGAAGGAGAACACAGCCAACTTTCAAGGAAACATGGATAGTGGTGTCAAATGGTAGGGGACAAAACTGAAAGAAAAGCATTTTAATTTGGCCTGAAGGAGGCACTGGTAACATTTAAATGTCCAGTCTCACTTATGCCTGTCATTGGCAAACCCAAGAAACACTCCAGGGGCTTGGAGGCAGGGAAGTCAAAGCTGGCAGGGAAGTCAAATTCACATAGAGAATTTCCTGGATTCATTTTCTCTGCAGTCTTTTGTGTTTATCAGTTATGTTGGAGGCAAACTGGGGGAGGGTCCAGCAATATACACATTTCTGGTCAATTGATTTCTGACAGGAGTGCCAAGATGACTCAATAAATAAATGAACAGTCTTTTCAACAAATGGTACAGAATGTCCATTTAGACATCATGTGCAAAATAATGATGTTGGACACCTACTTCACCATATACAAAAATTGACTCAAAATGGCTCAGACAACTAAATATAAGAGTTAAAACTATAAAACTGTTAGGGGGGAACATAATAATAAATTGTCATGACCTCAGATTAAATAATAATTTCTCAGATATAAAACCAAAAGCATAAGGAACAAAAGTAAAAATGAATACATTGGACATAATAAAAAAGATACATTTTTATACCTCAAAAGGCACCATCTAGAAAGTGAAAAGATTACCTTCATAATGGGGTAAAATATTTACAAATTATGTATCTGATAAGGGACTTGTATATTGACTGCATAAAGAATTTATAATTTAACAATAAAAATAAAAATAATCCAACTGAAGAATGGGCAAAGCATTTAACTAGATAATTCTCCAAAGAAAATATATAAATGGCCAATAAGCATATCAAGAGATGTTCAACATCATTGTCATTAGGGAAATGCAAATCAAATTCACATTAAGAGATCACATGATACCCACTTGGATGGCTATAATAAAAAAAGACAATAATATATTCTGGAAGATGTAGAAAAATTAGAACTCTCATACATTGCTGGTGGAAAAGTAAAAGGATGATTTGGAAAACAGTTTGGTAATGACGCAAAACTTAATCATAGATTTACCCTATGACTAAGCAATCCCAATCCTAGGTATATAACCTAGAGAAAGGAAAACATATGTCCACAGAAAAATTTGTAAATGGCTATATTTAGCAGCATTACTCATAATAGTCAATTAGTGGAAACAACCCAAATATCTACTGACTGATTAACAAACAAAATGTGGTATATCCATACAGTAGAATATTACTTAGCCATACTAAGGAATGAAGTACTGATACATGCAACAACATGGATGAACCCTGAAAACATTATGCTAACCAAAAGAAACCACATATGATTCCATTTATATGAAAGTCCAGAAAAGGTAAATCCATAGAGACAGACCAGTAGATTTGTGGTTGCCAGAGGTTGTAAGGAGAGAAGAATAGGGAGTGACAGCTCACAGATGTGTGGTTTTTTCACAGGTGATGAGTTGTTGTGGAATCACAGTTGCACAATT
This sequence comes from Phyllostomus hastatus, assembly GCF_019186645.2. Lineage (NCBI taxonomy): Eukaryota > Metazoa > Chordata > Mammalia > Chiroptera > Phyllostomidae > Phyllostomus > Phyllostomus hastatus. Next base: position 35,783,610 of record NW_025333872.1, on the reverse strand, counting down.
CTGTGAACACACTAAAAACCCTGAATTGTAAACATTAATAGGGTGAACTTAATGGTATATGAAATATATTTCAATAGAGCTATTAAAGAGAACCACAACAAAAATAGAGGTCCAGAAAGTTCAGACTAGGTTTACCTGATTGCCAGTGATCGAAAGTGATATAACTGGCTCTCAATACAAGCATTTCCAGTAGGGCCAGGAATCATCAGTCCCTGTGCCGGCTGTTCAGCAGCTTCTGTGTTTGGACCTGTTTTGCATCTTGTTGATGTGATCACAGACTTTCACCATCAGCAGTATGCTTGGTCACTTTTACTTCCCTTGCTCCCTCATCCCATGTCCACATCTGAAAAACTATTCAGTTAGACTCTGAGGAATGCTGTAAAATCTCAACTTACCCATACAATTTCCTTCTTCAACTCTGTTTTCAGTTTAACATTTCTTCTCAGTGAGGAAGGTGAAGCTAAGGCAGGAAATGTGTTATATGAGTGGTGGTATGGAATGTGTTGCTGCCTCTTGTGGTCTTCACTCACCCTAAGAGGTTCTCATCCCACCTTATAGATGAAGAGAGACTTGAATAGATCACTGAACCCACTGGATAATTGAAGTGTAACTGAAATCTCTTTACATTACAGTTACAATTCCCTGCACTTAAAAGAAGTGAAAATGGTTGCACCAAGGAATTAAATTAGAGGGTTAATGTCATATTTTATTATAACAGCATGAACTTGTTGAACACTTAGTATGTAATGAGACTTGTTCTAATTGCCTTATGTGTAACTCATTTGATCCACACTGCATCCTAACAAAATAGGTAATAGTATTCTTCTTGTTTTACTGACGAAGGCATGTAAGGACAGAAGAGGCTGGTAATTCACTCAAGGCTACAGACTGAGAATTAGCAGAGCCAGACACTGACAGAGTCTACATTTCTAACTGTTGTGTTTCGCTATCTCTTGTTTGGTCTCTTGAGCCTGTATCTCAGACACTTAGTATCCATGCATGTGTTTGCCAGTCGTAATAATAATAATTAGTATTATTGCAGAAGAATTATGTTTTTCTTACTAAGAAATAGCCCAAGATTTATATTTTTAGTTCAAAATATCAATATATATATATTTTTTTTCTAAATTAGATATGGCAGAGACCACTATACACCAAAACCTGATTCTCTTCCTTTGTACACTCAGCTGACCAGATTTCTTACCTTCTTTATTAGTGATGGCCATGTGACTGAGTTCTAATGAATGGAATCTGGACTCCAGAGCTGGGTTTAAAAAAGCTCCTATGCACTTCTCTCTTCTCCTTTTCCTTTCTGGTCAACTGGAATAGCAACTCTCAGGGTGTTCTTAATAGCCACAATTTGAAGATCACATAGCTGCTGACAGCCAGTGAGTGATCTTGAAAGATTGTGTAGAGGAGTTGCTCCACTATGGGAAAGAACAGGACTGTAGCTTAAGTGACAAATGCCTATTTTGTAAAATTACTGAAATGTTAGGGCCTATATTTTTTCATTGCAATGTCACATCATGACTAATACATTATTGTTCTTCTGGATTTCATGTTATTTAATTGTTATTTAATGAATGAATGAAAGAATGAATGCGGGGGTGGTAATTGGAGAGGTAAGTAACCATTTCTTGAGCCCTTAGGATTTGCTAGAATCTTATAATGTATTTCAGATCCCTACAACCCCTCGAAGTGAATAATTGAAATAAGAGTGCATACAAAATCTTTACTTTCCACTACTGCAAGTTGTCTCATACAATGACAACAAATTTTTTCCCCCAAATGTGAATGAGTAGAGGAAGAAGCACATGAAAGTCACTGTGTATTTGCCTCCATGCAAGGATGGATAGATTGGTGAATTCCTTGTGGTTCTAATATTCCTAAACAAGAGTTCAAAGACTTTCAGGCCCTTTTTCTAGTTATTGCCTCAGGTTTCAGATCATTCATTTTCTCTCTTTTAATAGAAATAACTTCACTTTACCTTTAGCTGTTGGCCAACTTTTAAAATAATTTTAGAATGTGCTAAATCTAGACTGCTATTCTTGGACAATGATCAAATTTACTTTTCTTTTTTTTTAATCTGAAGCAGTAAATCTGCAATAAAATTTGCTGCCAGATGCACTGTGATAATTTAAGATATAAATGATATAATAAGTCATAGAAATAATTTTTTGTATATAAAAGAAAATATTTATCTAAATGAAAATTTCCTTAGGTATCTTCTAAGTCCTATTCAGTACAATATAAATACTTTATCAATGTGTAAAGTTTAATACATTATTTTATGTTTTTCTTTAACTGATCCATATTAACATGTATTTTTAAAAACAAAAATTTATATTACTTATGTTTTTAAGAATTAGAAAAATTTAGTTTGTGCTTTGGAGAGCTATCTGTTGTGGTGGTGATATTGTGTGACAGTAATTACTATAAGTCATAATAACTTTCTTAGCAGCTGGAAGATGAGAAATGATCCCTTCCAGAGACACAGTAGAAAATGAGTCTGTTCTTAATCTAAACTGAAATGTTGGGACTATAGTGACAAAATCCAAATTCTGTCCAATTTGAACATTATTTGTAGTTGATTTCAACTTGTCACATGCAAACAGATTTCTTGTTTTAATTTCAAGTTGACAGTTACAGAGATTGAAGCACCATCTGTGGCATAAAATGAAGAACTTTCTTTTTTCTTTATCCTCCAAATGAATATGAATATTATTTGGGAATTTGGACCTGAGAAACAGTATTCTTCAAGGCATAATCTAAACCCACTTAGCAAAACATGCAAAATCTCTTACAACACGTAAAAGTTTTCTTTATGTACTAAGTACTGGAGAGTTTTAAACAGCACCTGCATTCATGGTCAGAACTGTTATTCTCTTACTTTTGCCTTGCTCTCTGTTTACTTAAAGTTCTCATCCATAAATCACTTATAAAATGAATAAACAACTTCTTTCATTGATGAAGTACAAACTGACTTCTGGTTACATTATGGCTAAGAGTAACCTTGATAGAGTCCTGCAAAAAGGAAATGAATGCAGGATTGTGCCTGAGAGGAAGGGAATTCATTAAAGCAAAAGTCAAATTAAATTGGGAATGATGACAAAGAAAAAACTCAGGTTCAGTGAAGTTTAAGCCTATTGACATTTTATTCATAATTATTTAAGAAACCCACTAATGAGTTTTTATCAGGAATTTTAGACAGTGGCTGACTGTTGATGAACATGAAGCATACTGTTTAAATATTTAATAGAGGTCATCAAAGCCAGAGGAAATGACCTGATGAAGAAAGAATTAGGGATGCTATTTTTACCTGGTATGTCACGTCATGTTAATTTTATAGGAATTAGCACACCATATCTCTTTAGAGCTTAGGAAACACCCTCTCCGTTGTATGTAATAAAAGGAAATAATCTGTGTATTGCATTGTGTGCCCACCACCCAAAGTCAGATCATCTTCCATTACCATATATTTGACCCCCCCCCCTTTTTACAGCCCTTCTAACTCCCTTCTCTCTGGTATCCACCATACTGTTGTCTGTGTCTGTGAGTTTCAGTTTTATATCCCACATATGAGTGAAACCGTATTGTTCTTAGCTTTTTCCAGAAGACTTATTTTTGCTTAGCATAATATTCTCAAGGTCCATTTTATCTTGTCACAAATGGCAGCATTTCATCTTTTCTTATGTCTGAGTAGTATTCCATTATATACATGTACCCCGTCTTCTTTATCCAATCATCTATAGAAGGACACTTTGGTTGTTTACACTTGAAACCTATGTAATCTTCTTAACCAATGTCACCGCTCACTTCAATACATTTAATTAAAAAAATTAAAATTAAATAAAAGGAAATAGAGGTTGCATCTAATAAAGTAGAATGCAACTCATGTATGCACTAAAAATAGCCAAATAATTTTGTTTCCAGATAAATTTCTATGCAGAAAAGGTTAAATAATTTTATCCATACAACTATAGTGATACCAATATAAAATAAAATTATCAAAATGCATCTGTCTTGAAAAACTTACTCATGTTTATAAGGCATCAAATATTTAGACAAATCTAATGTTTGATGTCATGCAGTCCAAACACCTGGATTACTGGCTGAAAAGCACCTGAGGTACATATACTAAACAATTCCTCCTTGATGCAAGTGGCAAAACCCTAAGCTGATGCTGTCTTCTATTGTTTCCTTATTTTAAGTTATATTATACCTTCAATTTGAAATAGATTTGACATAATTTTTGAAAAAGATCTACTGAGTTATATATTACCCAACAATTTAAAATAAGATTTTTAAAATTATGAAGTTGATTTCAGAAATTTAAAAAGTACATTTAGTCTCTTTGAATGCACAATGAAAGCAGTTATGTTCTGACCTCTAGAGCTGTATATTGGAGAAACATATAAATAACAAAAATAAAAATCTTTTAAAGTTGAAAATTTTACCTACAGAACATAACTTGCAGACTTAAGATACTCCTAGAGTCAGTGACCATAGAGCAGCCACATTTATGGACTTTTTCCACTTATGCACAACTTATGTTCTAGTAAAGGTAAGCACACTAAAATACCATGATCAGTGTCAAAATAATTTACAAAACTTTCTTTTGTACACTAACACTTCCTGTTTTACTTCCTAATTCCACCCTGGAGTTCCCTAACCTCTTTCTATAATATGACTATAGACTTTCCACTCTTCCCATCATCTCTCTATGCTTTCCAAGCCCAGCCAGCTATGGGGAGCAGTCTTTGCTCATAAAACCTTTTCCTCAGAGATAAGGTACACCTTCATATAACTTTAGCACATCCCTTCACTTCCTCTCATGCTTGTGGACTTTTAAACACAGGCTTTTCAGACTTAAAAGTGCCATAAACATTCTACTGGCACATTAAATTCTGATTACTTTTTATCACATTGTTACTTTTTCTTGTATGATTGAGAGATAAATCAATTGCTATGCTACCATGAAGTCAAAATCATTTTGCAACAATGGGAAGTCTAGATGTCATGAGTATCCATATGGATATCTTCCAAATGCAAACTGTAGTGGGAAATTATGGCAATCAAACTTCACATTGGCACTCATAACAATCCTGCTGTTAACTGAGTTTCCAGTTAGGAAAACAATCAAGGCAATGAGAAGTTCGGCATGTTTTCAAAGACAGCAGAGAAGTTTGGAGTGAAGAAGATGAAAACTTAAGTCTAATCTGGAGAGAGACATAGTGGTGGTGGCAGTGATGGTTGCAGGGTAAGCTGTTTGGTCCTCATGCTCTGGTCCCAGGCTTTCCTATCTCCATTACCTGAACACAGTTTTCCCAAGACTCAAGCTTTTATAGATCTCTCTTTCTGCTTACTTCCTCTGCCCCAGGAAGAGTTAGGTATTTCTTGTTTGTTTCTAGGGAAACTTTGATGTAATTGTAGTTAACAATTTTAGTTTCTGAGGACAGTCAGTCCCTGACGTAGACTACTCTCTACCAGACAGTTCTTCTAGAGCAACTACGAATCCACAAAATCATTCTTCATAATGGGAGCCCTTCACATGTTGGAAGCTCATTTACATGTTCTGCTCCAGAACCAAACCTTCTAGTTCCATAAAGTGGTCTTAAAATAATCAGGTTTCCCAGGAAGTACTTATTCAGACAAGCCTCTTTTGGATATGACTTTGTCAATACACCTTTGAAATCATGCTGCTCAGAAATTTTGCCTAGACACAAAATCCCAAATCTAATCTAAATTTATCTAGACATTTATTATTATTATTATTATTATTAATGCAATTGTAGGGATACATTGTCTTTTAATAGCGCACTTAAGTCTCTGTACATGAAAAGTTTGTGGTAAAGTATTCAGGCCTTTTTCTAATACATACATATTTATATTTATGTATTAAATGTGAAAATGCTTCCAAGTCATTTTTCTATTGATGTACTATATTTTACATAGTTATTTAATTGTGTGTTACCAATATATCACAAGGAAAATGTATGCAGGGTTTTCATTTTGTTATGTTGTGTTTTATCTTCACAGTTTATTTCCTCCTGGGTATACAAAGGAAGATGGAAAAACAAGGTGCTAATTAAGACCTTTAACACTAAACACCTAGATGCTTGGCCAGAGCAGGTGACAAGTTACAGGAAAATTGCTTGTTATCAGAAGAATGTTTTAAAAAATTTAATATTGAGATGTTTATGGGATTTAACCAGAACCAGATATACATTTGTGTACACATTCATAAAATATTTCTGAAAGTATACACAATAACTATTACACTAATTATCACAAAGATAGGAACTTGTGTTGCTAGAGAATAGGGTGAGATGTGAATTTTTGTTCTCTACTTGTTGGTTTCTTAAATTTTAAACCATGTAAATAAATCACCTATTCAAAAATGTATCATTTAAAAAATAATGGGTTGATCCATATATTTTTTATATGATTAGAATTTATTTCTGGAAAAATCCCCAAAAAGTGGTTAACAAGGGTTATTTTGGGATTGGAGGTATTTGAATTATTTAACTCTATTGTTTGAATCATCCAATGATAAGTATGTATTTAAATGTCAGCTGAGATTATCTGCCATGTACTTTTTCTTCATTAAATTTTTTTATTTTAAAAATTATTTTCTAAGTTGCTATAGAAGCAGAAAGATACTTTGATGAACCAAAACTTAGGGTGTTCATACAATGAATTTAAACAGCAGTCAATTTAGGTTCTTCATAAATACTATTTCAAGAAACAAGCAGCTTTCTACATGTGTGATGATTTTTTCATCTCTGAATTTTTTTTTTGCAGAGCTTGATAAACATGTCTGATGATTTAACTTGGTATTTTTCTTGTGATCTGTTTTCTAATTTATTACTGATGATCTGCATTCCATGTTGTTCATTTTAAACTGAAGGACAAGCAGATAACCAGAAAATGGTTGAAAGGCAGTGACTATATCATTTATTTCTTCCAAATCTTTTAACAGTACTTGACACACAAAAGATTAATTAATACTTGTTGACTTGAAAACTTAAAAAGGAAAATGGCCACTAGGATGTTACAAAAGACCTTTTCAAATAGAAGAGCGTTGGTCTTGAGAAATGGTGTGATATGCAAAGTCCTGAAACCCTCTCCAAGTTTCAGGAGTAATTTGGAGACTCAATAAAGGTCTCAAATCCCAAATTTATCCATCAGGGAAAAAAATCTCCAACAAGATTAACCCTTTTTTATATATATGTTTTGAAGGAAAATATATTGTGCATGTAGCACATGCTTTCTGGGAATGAAGGTGGTGAAAAATGTAGTGTAGACATGCATAGTGACTAGCCAGCAAAACATTGCTTACAAAGTCTCAGCCAGTTACTGGAAGAGTTGAAATGCCCTATTTGTTATAGATGGATATTTAAGTTCTTACTTAGGCAAACCAGTACTCTTCTTATTTTTCTCTAACCAGCAGAGCTATTATAAAAATAAAGTAATATTTTGGATTGTCTAGAAAGATACTAGGAGGATTTGTGTAGTCATGTATTTTCATAATATATTTGTACTTTTAGATGATTTGTCTTACTTAGCAATATAAACAAGCAATAATTTAATTTTTAAAAATGTTAAACATGAAACAGTTGTTAAAAGTACTCTAACCATGCCCCCTTATTGAAAGATGCACCATAAACCAGACTTCAGTATCTCAACAAACTTCCCAACTTTGTCCTCCTTGTCTGAAACACTGTGAAGATTCTGAAGAAGTAGCATTCTTCCTTACTGTGGTAAGCCATAAATTCAGCTAACACAGTGTCCTGGCTGGTGTGGCTCATTTGGTTGGAGCCTTGTCCCATAAACCGAAAGGTCACAGGTGGGATTCCCAGTCAGGGCACATGCCTAAGTTGTGGGTTTGGTCCCAGGTCAGAGAATATAGGAGGCAACCAATTGATATTTCTCTACCTCTCTCTCTCCCTCCCTTCCCTTTTCTCTAAAATCAATAAGCATGTCCTTGGGTGAGGATAAAAAAAAAGTCAACTAACACTAAATTATAGTAGCCAACCCAACTAAAATTGTAAACAAACTAGGTCATGCTACTAATTTGCTTTCAGACTTTACATAAGAGAGAAGTTTAGGTTAGGTTACAAAGTATTGCTTTCCAAGTTCATCCTTTGGGTATGCTGGAAAATAAACTGCTCAATAAATATCTATCTAAATTCAGTGTCACAAGGGCTTACCTGTAATAAATATAACCCATAATATCTTTAAATTTTTAATACAATATTAGTAATTTCTTTTTGTAACTCCCCAACAATTTGGGTCTTTTTTGCCCTGGCCCAGAGTTTCTTCAGATTTGGTATAGTCTTCATAGGTTCCCTTTTTCAGGGATTTGGTAAGATTTAACATAGACTTAGATATGATAAGTTTTTTCCCTTAAACAGAATAGCTCTTGCAAATAGTTCTGCAGTGATTAATTTGATGCAATGTTTTGAGATGCTTTAGAAACTTTTAGAAAATTTCAGACACAGCAATCTAATTTTCATATATTATCTATGGTTATCTCATATACTCTATCATTATTCACAAGGAAAATTATCCAATATTTTAAAAGGGGATTTATTTTCTTTGTATATTGTTGTGAGACTGTACAGGTACAGAATAGTGAATTGAAGGTGTTTATTTCCCAAAATTCTCATTACAGAGGGACAAATAAAGAGCCAGATGAGATATGACTCTATTTCCTGCTTAGTAACAGAGTTTTCCTCAGTTGAGTTTATAACTTTGCAGATCATGAGGTGTTTTTATTTTAATTTATTTTTTAATCTTCACCTGAGGACATGCTTATTAATTTTATAAAGAAGAGAAGGGTGGGAGAAAGAGAGGGAGAGAAACATGGATGTGAGTGAGAAATATCAATTGGTTGCCTCTCATACACACCCTGACTGGTGACAAATCCACAACCCATATGTGTGCCCTTACTGGAAATTGAACCCACAACCTTCTGTTTTATGATGCTCCAACCAATTGAGCCACACCAGCCTGGGCAGATCATATTTTTTTGAGTTTTGGGTTTTTTGTTGTTGTTGTTGTTGTTGTTTTTGGTAACACCAGTGAAAATAAATGGTTTTAGTTTATGCCTCAAAGCTGATAACTATATTCTTTGCCAGTGAGCTACACATGTGAAGCACATGAGCAGGTAAAAGTGTGATTGCATGGTTGCCTCTTCCCTTAACCATAATTTATTCTTCCATGGTACATTTGAAGTTTTATGCTCAAAGATTCTTAAGATGCATTTATTATTTTTACATGTTACAAGTAGTAGTAATCATCTAAATTATAAAAACATTATGAAATGGTATGGCTACATGAACAAATCTGTCCAGTATCTCTCTGGACAACCCAAAATATTAGTTTATTTTGATACTAGAACTGGTGGTTAGAGAAAAATATGTCTTAATAAGACCACTTCACTGAAATGTTCACCTGTAATAAATGATGACTGACTTAGACATAATAATTCTTTTATGACTGGTCACTATGAATATCTACATGACTTCCTTCCCTACCTTCCCTCCCTAAAAATTATACCACCTATGCAATGCATTTTTTTTTTCAGAACAGGTAAGTAGAAGTCAGGATAGGTGTATCGGATGATTATTTGAAAGGATTTTTTTTTGTGATGGAAAATTTGAGACTTTTGTTCAACCTCTAAATTAGTCCCGAAATATGAGGAGCTTGGCAGGACTACACTTTGATGCCACACCACTTATTAAGACCAACACTCACTCTTCTATTTGAGGATGCCTTTTGGAATCATCCAGATGGCTACTTTCCTTTTTAAATTTTGAAGTTAACACATATTTCTGTCGTTTGTTTACCAAGTATTCTAGGGAGTTTCAAAGAAAATGAAAGATACTGTTACTATCTGTGGTGGATATATCCTGAGGCAGACACATACCTCCAATGAGTCATATCCTTATATAAACTTTTCCACTCTTTTGCAAGCAGAACTGGGTAACTTACTTCTAATCAACAGGATATGGCAAAAGTGATGGTATATAATTTGGTATATAATTCCCTTGACTAGATTACTTGTATGACAAATGTGAAGAGATTTTGCAGATGTAGGTAGGGTTGATTTTTGTGTTCATCACAAGTGAGATTATCCTGGATGGGCCTGATATAATCAGATGATATGATCAGATATAATCAGAGTCTACAGGATAGACTATGCCCTTTTGTGAGACTTTTCCTCAATGGCTTTGAAGAAGTAGGTTACCATGTCATGAGAGGGCCTGTGAGAAAATCATGTATCAAGGAACTGTGGACTGCCCCACACAGCCAATCATGGCCTAGGGTTGACAGCAAAAAAGCGGTAACCTCAGTCCTACAACTGCTAGGAACTGAATTCTGCCAAAACCTACATCAGCTTGGAAGATGACCTTCAAGATCCAGAAATGAACACAGCCTGGCCTACACCCTGATTGCAGTTTTGTGAGACTCTAAGCAAAAATCACAATTATGCTGTATCTGAATTCTGGACCCATAGAACTTTTGAGATAATGTTTTAAGTTTGTGGTAAATTGTTACACAGCAATAAAAATCTAATGTACTTCCTTTAGGCCATTCTCTGGGCCAACACTCCCCAACATTTTTGGCATTGGGGGCCAGTTTCATGGAAGACAATTTTTCCATGGACTGGGTGTGGGGTGAGGGGTGGGGGTTGGGATGGTCTCTGTGTAGTCAAATCCCTCTGCTAAGATAATATATATTTGCAGACACTCCCCAGTGCTAGCATCTCTACCTCAGCTCCACCTCAGATCATCAGGCATTAGATTCTCACAAGGAGTGCCCAACCTAGATCCCTCACATGCGCAGTTCACAGTAGGGGTCAGGCTCCTATGAGAATCTAATGCTGCAGCTCATGTGACAGGAGGCAGAGCTGAGGTGGCAATGCAAGTGATGTGGAGTGACTGTAAATACAGATGAAGCTTCAGCTTGCTCACTCACTGCTTACCTCCTGCTGGGAGGCCAGGAGGCTTACCTTCTGCCCTAACAGGCCACAGACTGGTATAGGTCCATGGCCCAGGGTTTGGAGACCCCTGCTCTGAGTTATTTCTGTGCCCATTTTGAATTTAAAATAATAAAATAGAAATAGACCAAATTAGAAAGTAATACAGATCATCTAAAAAATTAGAAAATAGTTCACAATATAAATATCAAATTAAATCATCTGTTGTGTGTTTAATAAGCTTTGCAAAGAAAAAAATGTGAATGAAAACATCATATGAGTGCATGCTGAAAGCTGATTGTTTCTCAAAATAGTTTTGTTTTATAAGGAACCTAAAATGACTATTGATTCAACCTTATTTCATTAACACCAAGAGTTTTGATATGTCAAACTGTCTTCTTGCTCTTACTGCAATTATCCTTGAAAATATAAAATATTTTCTACTTGAGCCAGAGGATATTGCAGATTTAAAGTTGAATTCCTTAGTGTGTATGATATAGGCCTTTTTTAATCTAAAATATCATTCTTAAAGTACTTATATTTATTTATTGAGCAATAGTGCTTTAAATACCATGTTTTATGACTACACTGAATATTAGACCATTTCATGGTAACTATCACTCTTCAATGAGAAGAATCTTAAAAAAAGGGAAATTGCTCTGATAGCATTTACTTTATACTTTATGGAAGAATTAAGAGCATGAGTATATCTAGGTGACCATAAAATTTATCATCCAGCAGGGACACAATGACAATGAAAGAAGGGATAATTTAAAATAAAGCTGGGGCAACAGGGGGGTGGCAGGACTCTTCTTGGCAAAGCACGCTTTTTCGTCCCTTCTGCTACAAAGTGCCTTTTAGATAACAGATACAGTGCTATCTTTTGGTCATTTGACTTACTTTGGACTTTTATTATTTATAATTATGGCTGATACCCAAAGAAACAAAAAATAAAAACACTTTTACTTAAAAGAATGCTGTAGATTATTTTGAATCAATTTAGATTTCAACTGAGAAAACCAGTATTTCATGCTCTAATTTTAGGTCCCTTATTATAGTTAATAACACCGTATTGTATAATTGAAATTTAGTAAGACGATAGAATTTAAATATTCTCTCACACACATAAAAGGTAGATAAGTGAGGTTATCAATGTGATAACTCAATGTGGGGAAACTTTTTACAATGTATACATTTATTGAATCATCAAATTGTACGTTTTAAATAAACTTAACATTTTTTTTGTCAATTATACCTAAAATAAAAACCACATGATGTCCCATCTATTGCATATTCAGACTTTATTTCCCTTGTTCTTTTGCCTAGTACTATAAACCCATTCTGCTTAGCTCATTCCCTATAGAACAAGCCCTTCCCTTTGTTTTTCATTTCTTTGTATTTGAGAGGTAGAGTAGTATAAGGATTACACATGCTAGAATTGGACTACTTTGGTTCAGATCTTGGTTCTATAATTTTTGACCATTAACAATGTAATTCATTTTTATGTACTTTAATTTTCTCATTTGTTTTGGGGCATAACCATGGTGATTTAAGAAGCACTTACCTCATAGACTGTTGTGAGAGAGTGTGGGGCACATAGGCAAGCGCTCAATAAATATTAGCTATTGTTATTACTTTCCTCTTAATAAAACTCCCAATCAGACTAATTTACTTAAGTTTAGTAGTGAATCTCAAATTTTTCTATAACTAGGAAAATAAAATTAATGCTTCCTAAAAATCAGTTTTCTAGCTTAAAAGGAAACCTGCTGGCTATCTGCTAGCAAATATTTCTCTCTAAGGCTTTGTTAGGCTCAAAGAGGAATGTGGTAATATGCTATTAATGGTGATAGCATTAAATAAACTTTGGTCATCATTCAGAATAAGTTTGATGAAATATTTAAATATGAAAATAGCATTCTGTGTTAAGTAACAAAGTATAAACGGGTATTCTGTCTTCTTCACCTAAAGTATTATAACTATCTCATGACTTTATCAGTAATTGAATTTAAACAGTTGAGGAGATACAGATTTAAAAATCTCTAAGACTTTTTAACAGTTCTCAAGGAAATAATTTTAAAACAAAGGACTATGCCAATGGAAAAATGTCTGCATGTTTAAGCCAAAACATATTTCCGTGACTTTGGTCCTTAGAGATTAAGATTCCAGCAGGATTAACTGGCTGAAGTTCTAAACATGCTTGATAGTTCTGAACTGAGTTCAAGTATTCACATTTACAATCAGTGCCCTAGAATTAGATATGGTTAACTTTGATAATCAAGTTCAATGGCTAAATCGTTTCTAATAGAACTGCAGTACTGTTAAGAGTGTGGCATATGGCCTATGGAAGGTGGACACATTTCCTGTGAAAGAGTGTTTGGGTGACTGTATAGTAGAAATTTAATAAGCCTGGCCAGAGAATGTTTGCTATGATTCATTTTGCTAATTTGGTACATTAGCTCAAATTTGCCATTATACTAAGCAAAAATCCAAGTTACTCAATTACCAAAATATCCAGCTTTTTGTTTCCAGAAAAAGAAAGCAAGGGAAAAATGAAGGTGATTCTCAAAATGTGAGTCAAATTATCTCTCAATATTTTGGAAAGGTGAGTCATCTCTTGGATATATAGTTTTTGTCACATCATTTGATTTGGAAAAAACCAATGATGACATAAAACAGAAGCACAGCAATCTTCAAAGAAGAAAAATTAATGAATAGATACATTTTCTTGTCCCTCCCTCCCTCCTTCCTTCCTTCCTTCCTTCCTTCCTTCCTTCCTTCCTTCCTTCCTTCCTTCCTTCCTTCCTTCCTTCCTTCCTTCCTTCCTTCTTTCCCTTTTTCTTTTCTCCATTCTTCTCCCTTTCCCTTCCCTTCTCCTCCCTTCCTCCATTCTCCTTCCTTCCCTTTCTTTCTTGCATTTGTTGAACTTCAGTAAGCCCAAATATTGCATAATATAAAGAAAATAGGTTTAAGAAGTGAATGTTGTAATCAAACTGTGTATCTATAGGAAAAAGTTAGAGAACTGAAACATTCTCCAAGGAACCCACACAATGAAATAATTCAAGTAGGAAATTCATCCTAATCCTCCTTCTGTAGATGGAATGGATGATCCTTTACCCCTTTCTTCACTTAGATAGCATTAACCATAGACTTCATAAACACTTATTTTGATTTGATTCTCAAATTTATATATTTATCATTGATGTCTGGCCTGAGATCTAAACTCTTATTTTTCAACTCTCATTTGGGTAGCTCTTATTTCACATTGCATCAAAACTAATCTGCCTTCTATATTCTTAAACATGGTTTGCAGTGTCACCATCCACTCAATAGCATAGCCACGTACTCTTTCAATTTCTTGGACATAGTGTTAATTAGCAAAGACTATAAAAACTTTTAAAGAAATTAATTTAACTTCACTTATCTGTGGTTTCCTACCACAGAATCTTTTTTATACAACACCTATTAATATTCAGAGAAAAATTTAAAAAATTATAGTAGACTAAGATTCTATAATGATGCAATCTGACTCCTGTTATATCCCTGACTTCATCTCCTATATTCCTCCAGCCTTATTCACATCTTTCTAGGCATACTGGCCTCTTTGCTATTCAGTGAGTCTAATTTAGCCCTTAGCTATGAGTTTAACCTACCTATAGATGATTCTGGGACAATAATCCCAAGGAAAGACAGTTTTAAAAATGTGACCAGCAAAACTGCCACAGCATTATCTAACCTTAGTAAAATTTTCATCATCCCTTTGGGAATTTATTTGCCCACAAAATTCAATTCACTGATTTTACAAGCCATAATGACTTATTTCTTAAAGTAAGAAGGGCCTGTTATTATAATCATTTTGTAGGTGACTTTTTTTATTTTAATTGTTGCTCAAGTACAGTTTTGTGTCTTTTACTCCCATCCCAGCCCACCCCCCAGCCCTCCCCATGTCCCTCCCATTTCCACCCCCATGCCCCTAGTTTTTGTCCATGTGTCCTCCATACTTGTTCATGCAAACTCTTCCCCTTTTCCCCTGAAATTCCCTCCCCTCTGGTCACTGTCAGTCCACTCTCCATTTCAGTGTCTTTTGTTATATTTTGCTTGTTTGTTTGTTTATTTTGTTGTTTAGGTTCCTGTTAAGGTGAAATCATATGGTATTTGTTTTTCACTGCTTGGCTTATTTCGCTTAGCATAATGCTTTCCAGTTTCATCCATGCTGTTGCAAAGGGTAGGAGCTCCTTCTTTCTTTCTGCTGCATAGAATTCCATTGTGTAAATGTACCATAGTTTTTTGATCCATTCATTTACTGATAGGCATCTAGGTTGCTTCCAGCACTTAGCTATTGTAAATTGTGCTGCCATGAACATTGGGGTGTAAAGGTTTTTTTGGGTTGGTGTTTTAGGGTTCTTAGGATAGAGTCCCAGCAGTGGAATTTCTGGGTCAAAAGGCAGATCCATTTTTAGTTTTCTGAGGAAATTCCATACTGTTTTCCATAGTGGTTGTACCAGTTTGCAATCCCACCAACAGTGCATTAGGGTTCCCCTTTCTCCACAACCTCTCCAACACTTGTTGTTTGTTGCTTTGTTTATGATGGCCATTCTGACTGGTGTGGAGTGGTATCTCATTGTGGTTTTAATTTGCATCTCCCTGATAGCTAGCGATATTGAGCATCTTTTCATGTGTCTCTGGATCCCCTGTATGTTCTCCTTGGAGAAATGTCTGTTCAAGTCCTTTGCCCATTTTTTAATTAGGTTGCTTGTCTTCTTAGAGTGGAGTTGTGTGAGTTCTTTATATATTTTGGAGCTTAAACCCTTGTCTGAGGTATCATTGGCAAATATGTTTTCCCATACAGTTGGTTCTCTTTTAATTTTGATACTGTTTTCTTTAGCTGTGCAGAAGCTTTTAATTTTTATGAGGTCCCATTTGTTTATTCTTTCCTTTATGTCCCTTGCTCTAGGGGACGTATCAGTGAAAATGTTGCTGCATGAAATATCTGAGATTTTCCTACCTATATTCTCCTCTAAAATGTTAATTATGTCACAGCTTATATTTAAGTCATTTATCCACCTTGAATTTATTTTTGTGTATGGTGTAAGTTGGTGATTGAGTTTCATTTTTTTTTTTGCATGTAGCTGTCCAATTCTCTCAACACTATTTGTTGAAGAGGCTATTTTTACTCCATTTTATGTTGCTGCGCCCTTTGTCAAATATTAATTGACAGTGGAGACTTGGGTTTATTTCTGGGCTCTCTGTTCTGTTCCATTGGTTCATGTGTCTATTTTTATGCCAGTACCAGGCTGTTTTGATTACAGTGGTCTTGTAATAGAGCTTGTTATCAGGTATTGTGATCCCTCCTACTTTGCTCTTCTTTCTCAAAATTACAGCAGCTATTTGGGGTCGTTTATGGTTCCATATAATTTTTGAAGTGTTTATTCTATGTCTGTGAAATATGCCATTGGTACTTGAATAGGTATTGCACTGAATGTGTAAATTGCTTTGGGTAGTATGGACATTTTGATGATGTTAATTCTTCCGATCCATGAACATGGTATGTTTTCATTTGTTTGTGTCTTCCTTGATTTCTTTCCTGAGTGTTATGTAGTTTTCTGAATACAGGTCTTTTTGTAGCTGACATTATTTTGTACGTGCCAATAGTTTTGGGCCAGTGTGAATCTAAATATTTCAAAGTTGTAGTAAAATGCAAAGTTGTTAAAACTTTTTTATGATACAGCTTTTTAATCCTTTCAAGTTAGAATTTCTGATTAAGTCAGATTACTATACTGTAAGCAATGGAGATAACAAAATGGGTAATAGCTCAACATTTGAATCCGGATTAATACATCTAAAAATCATGGTGTGACTTCTGATCAAGTGACCTTTTTGGGGCTATAGCTTCCTCATATGTAAACCTGGATCATAATGGACCTTTCTACTCCTATAAGAAGTTCTTAATAGTGAACACAAGCTAGCTCAGTATTCTCAGATTAACATATTGAGAATTACCTGGAGGTTAAAACATATCTGGGCCCCATCCCCAGAGCTTATGTTTCAGTAGGTGTGGTATGAGATCCAAAATGTTGTACTTCTAAAAAGTTTCCTAATGATGCTGGTGCTGCTGATTTAGGATCACCCTTTGAGAACCACTGGGCTAGACTATACTTGGTAACAAACAATCCAAAATCTCAGTGGCTTACAAGGACAGAAGTTTATGTCTGGTGTACGCTGTATGTCTGTAGGGGGCTCTGCCCATCATCACTCAAAGGCTCAGGCTCCTGGAGGCTCCCTTGCTACCTGATTATCACAGGGGAAAGGTACATAGTGAATCACGAACTGGTTCATAAAAGTTCTGATTGGAAATGGTCACTCAACATTAGCTATTGTTAGTAACATTTTACCATAATTTCCTTTCTGTTAATACCACTGCTTATGATAGGCAACTTTTTAAGAGAGTTGTGGTACCTTCTGACACCCTGATATGCGTGGGGTGTGGAGTCATGGAAATGGCAGAAAAGGAATAATGTTCTTACCTTTGTGATGACTCTGTGAAATAATACTCTCTTTTTATTTTCCCATATCATCTTGAACTGCCTTTTGTCACTTCAGACTCTTGTCTTCATATAAACCTTGTTTCTGAGAACCTTTCTGGCCTCAACTTTTAGTCTCATTTTGTCAATGCTGCCTGTTCTGTGGTCAACATAATAGTTTAGAATTATTGACCAGAGCATCATTTTAAGTATATTATGGGTATCTTTCCTTTATCATTAAATCTCTTATATCTCCATTTTATAAATAAGGGAACTGAGGTCCTGAGGCTAAGGTGATAGCTGTCCACAGTCTGTTCCCTTGAACTTGAGGCTTCAGGCCTTTCCTTGCTTAAGGTTCCCCCTTGACCTAGCTTGTGGACTTCATGTGCTACAGGCCTGGGCTCATATTAGGCACTTCTCAGCCGAAATTGGCTTTTAGAAATGAGGTTCAGCTAGATGATAAAAATGTCTGCTCCTATGTTCTTCTCAAGGATATTAGAGAGCTACAAAATATTAGAAATGGTTTCATATAAATACTTTAAATTCTTTAGATACCTATAACAACCAAGGAGTTGTTTTCTTCCCTTTTGGCTTCATTTCTTTAGTGAAATATTTGTGTTCAATAAATGATAACAACAATATGGGTCAGTTTTTTTCTGAGTTTCCTTTCCTTATTTTAAATCTTAATTTAGAAAGACAGGAAAGTACAATGGGCAGAACATAGGTTTTAGAGCCAGATAAACCTGGGATCAAGTCCCTGCTCCACTATTCAAGTAGCTGTGGGACTTTTAGGAGGATACATGATAGATCTAGGCCTAGTTCTTATTTTTAAAATGAGAACAATAGGAATTATCTCAAAGAAACCCATTTTTTAGGTAAAGCATTACTTTTCTGTATTGTACAGGTCTGCTGGAGAATCAAACAAGAGATGGCTGGAAAAGTAAGAACTTATGCAACTGTAATTAATTAATGAGATATGTGTGTTTGTTGGTTACAATTATTTCAACTTTTTTGTGCTGCTAAAGGATGAGTTCTTAGTCTCTAGAGGCTGGGATTAGTAGCATGAAGAATTTGAAGTAATTCTTTTCTAGCACAACTATTTGTTTTTCATCTCTGCTCACATAGCCAATTGATTTATTTCATAGCTCTAGATTTGCTTTCATATTATCTGATTATTTTATTTCATATACATATGAAATATGCATATATATAAATAAGATTATGTGTACTTTAGCATTCTGTTGGGCATTACTATGGATACAAGAAAATTGAAAGACATAATCCCTGATGCTAAGACCAGTTTGTCTTCTACTAATTGAGACAAAGTCAGTACTCCAGAAAAACTCCAGATTATGTATTATACAGTATCACATTGTATGGATGGATGCACGCTTGTAGTGTGCAACAGGAACTTGTCTTACCCTAGACTTTGGGAGAAATTTGTTCCATAGACACTCTACAAGGGACATTGCATGATCTGGTAAATGGTATCTTCAGTATATTTTTGCAAGACATAGAAGGGGTGAGTTTCTGTTATGTAACCCCTCAGAAACATGCCAAGTAGGTCTTATCAGAAAACTGGATTAAGATAGGGAGGAGTGTGTAATTTTCTGTTCCAGTCACTAAGCCCTCCAATCTTAAACAAAAATTTAAAAAATGCATTACTTTCTCCAGTTTTTCACACTGGTGTTGGAGTAATCTTTTAAAGATACAGATCTGATCATGTCATTCATCTACTTTAATCTTTCATTGGCTTCCATTGTTTTGAGGAGAAAGAAGCCAATTCTTAACCTTGCCTTGGCCTGGCTGACCCTTATCTCCATGTTCTCACCTTTAAGCTAATGAGGCTCCAAGTGGGGTCACGCTGGTCTGCTTTCAGTTCTCTATGTCATGTTCACTCCAGCCCCAGGTCTTGGCATCCATGGTTCTTTGTATTGGAATGCATTTTCCTGCACTCCACAGTGCTTGGCCAGAAGGGTACTTACTTTCAGATCTCAGCTGGCAATTCTCTGCTAAGCTTTGTTGTTTTGGCCAAGTCATTAAGAAATTTTTAAGCCTCAGTTTCCTCATCTAGGAATAACAAACTACCTGTCTTTTAGGGTAGTTGTTGGGAGTAAGGAAGATAGTATATGTAAAATTCTCATCATAGTATTGCTACATATGAACTAAATAAATGTTATTACTACCTCCACTATCATCAGTATTCCTTAGGTAAAGTTTCCCTAACCCCCAAGACAAAGTCACTCAACTTTCATGGCATTTCATTGCCATGAAATCCATGATATGAATTTAATGGTACTGAATTTTTTTTCTTCCAAGTATGTAATGTGATTTATAATTATATAGTTTTTGTCTGTCTTATGGTCAGTCTCTCTCACTAAACTATAAACTCAAGAAGGTAGGAGTTTGGCTAACTACTTTATTACTATTGCCTATGACAATTTGTTGTACATATTTACACTTCAAAAAAATTTGTTGAGTGAATGAATGAATTGTGGCTAACCTATGATTACTTTGTCAGAAAGGATCTGTATATGGGCAAATCCTTTCCTTAAAGCCAGGTCTTTATTAACAGGACCTTTAAAGGAAGCTTAGAATGTCAAGATTTTTGCTTTTCTTTCCCTATTTGCCACACTTTAAAAGAATTCTTTTAGTCCTGAATAACTTCCTATAAGGTCAGAGGAAAAAAAATGCAGCTATGTCTATTTTAGGCCTTGGATTTAGGGATTCTACAGTTGCTGATCTAGTCCATCAGTAGTGTCTTACATAATCTCAGATGTACAAGTACTTTGTAAAAGAATGTACTTATGGGTTTTCCAATTCAGTTCATGTAAACAAAAGATGAGATAATTAAACAGAAGCCAATTTCCAAGAGTGAAGCCATTCTTTGTGAGAATCAATATCAACTTGTAGTGACAGGTAAGTCAGCATAGATCCATGTTGCAGACAAAACAGTCCCTGAGGGACAGTCTGAATCTTGTTATTGGTCAAGAAGTCTTATTCAAGAAGACTATGGGGAAAGGGAAAAAATCATAACAGGATGAGCACATGAGAAAAGAGTAAGGAGAAAAACCAGAGTGATTAGTAAATGTTCCATCTAAACCTTTTAAAATATATTTACATTCCCAAGAAGAGCTTAAATTAAGGTCTGAGTACTATTTTTTGGTCAATTTGTTTTGAAAAACCTCAAGCCCAGTAATGATTCTGCAATGTTTTTCCTTAGACTGAGATAACATTTCAAGAGAATCAGAGTTTGGTCTACCTGGAGGTTCTTTCAAGCTTCTTTCTTTCCTTCCTCCCTCTCTTTATTAAAAAAAAAAAAAAAAACCAGCAAGAACAACTACTATGTATCTATATGATATCAAGTACTTTAGGAATTTTTTGCCCTTTAGGAATTTCTATTTTTACTAGGAGACAGCTGAGCAGGCAAAGACTTATAATGTGGTATAGTATAGGAGTCATAGAATAGGAGTCCTTAACACAGACTCCGGGAATTAGCAGAGGTCTTGCAGAGAATGCAGTGCATGAGTTAATTCAGAAGTACTAATGGGAGTTGGTGATGTGACGAATGTATGTAAGGTAATGAAAGGTAATTCATTATGAGGAAGCAACAAATTCTGAAAATCAGAGATAAAAGAGAGCATATGCTATATTCAGAATTTGTAGAGGCATGAGCCAAGGCTACATAATAAAGGCCCTTTATACCCTGGTTAAGTTTTTTGGACTTTATTCTAAAAATTATTAGAGATAACTTAAAGACTTTAAATGGGGAATCTTTGTGTTATTTGTTACTTTTATATATAGCCTGGCCAGCTGACAAGTATTCTCTTTTGCCCTGGTGAGTCTCTGTCTAATCTGTCCGATTTGATTATATTGTAGGACCCTGTCTCGCTGACCATGAATGGTTGGCTAAGTTGTAGAGAGATGTCCTATTCAGATTAGCCTAATCAGATGCTGTTTCTTTGTAATTTGATTTGAGGACCACCAAAATCTAGAGATGGAAATGTTAATTTTGCATCTCTGGAGTTATATATTCTGTCAATTTTAGAAACAGATAAGTGGATATGGAAATATTATCAAGGAAAAAGTAGAGGTCTAAGACAAAATGAAACTACCTTTCTGAATTTATTCATATCTTCTTTTATATTTCTCCTTTTAGCTCCTCTCAAGACCTGAACACTTTCCTACCTGTGGGTCCTGAAGACACCATGCATTCTTGTCTTAGTTTGGATTTCCCAGATGAAGGCCTTAAGACATAGATTCATGAGAAAAGTATTATTTAGTAAGTGTTTCCAGGAAAATAAAGAAATGGGATAAATGGGGTCAAGACAGGATGGAGGATGCAATATGAAGGCAAATCCAGTGGAGGATAACTCTGGCTCAACACCACAGGGGAATCCTAAGGTAGTGTTGGTCACACCTTTGAGGTTTTTTGAAATCAGTGGTACAGGGAGCCAGGATATAGAACTGCTCCTGAGAAAACCAAAATTTTGAGAGAATTTCAGTTTTTCTGTTCCTATAGCTGAGAGAAACTCTTGAACATAGAGTCTAGTACTAGAAGTTGAGAGGGTGGCACACCAGAAGCCATGTGGTGAACAATGGATACTGGTCCAAGGAAGTATGGACAGAACACTGACACTATAGGCTACAGTTCTTAAAGTTAAGTCCCCTTCAATTTTTTCTTCAGCTAGTTGAAGTTTATGTTATGTAACCTTTGGCCAAAAAGTATAAAATAAAACCATAATCTTATTAGCTTTTGTTTTACAACAAGCATTCTGGTTATAGTGCAGAGAATGGATGGAAGGGGTATTAGGTTCAGAGTTAAATCAATTGTGAGGCTATTGAAATAATTTGTTGACTAATTGCTTTAATTTATTTATTTATTCAGAAATACTTATGAGGCATCTATATGTACCGATCAATGGAGATAAAACAATGTTAATGCGAAGAAGGCATTAGCCTGAGCAAATATTTTGTCTAATAGAGGCAACAAGACAAATTGACAAAAAAATTATAATTGGGTGTGGATGACAGCTAAGTGGGTGGAGGGACTGACCAAAAAGGAAAAAGGACTCATGGGCATAGACAACAGTGTGGTGATTGTAGGGGGCAGGGGGTATAAGGGGACTAAATGGTAATGGAAAAAATACAATTAAAAAAAGAAAAAAATTGAGTGTAATGAGAAATGTGTGCTTCAGGTAAACATTTGAAGGTACTCAGTCTGCACCTAAGTATAAGATTGAGTTCCTCAGAGAAAGTGATATGGACATTGGATTTTGAAAGAGGGAGAGATAATAATGGCCTAGAAAACTGCAATGCCAATTAATATAAATGAATTTACTTGGAAGCTATTAAATTGGTAGAAGTAATAGGCCACGGTGACTGAAAATGAAAGATTTTCTACTTAGTTCACTGGAAATATCATTAACTGGGGCAAAAAATGTAAAAAGTAGATTTGGGAGTCAACACCAGTTTGTCTTGGCAATTTTAAATGGGAAATGTTGAGACAGCCACATGGATTTGTATTCTCTTGGAAGACTCAGGTATAAGAATGCATGTCTTACAAAGGACTCTAAACTTCTAGCTCTGACCTGACTTTGAAGAAAATTTTGATTAAAAAAGGCTGAATTAATCAGTCTTAAGAATTTACTAGATAACCCTGAAGCTATTCAACTTCTTCCTTACTTTCATTTCCCTTGGTTGGAGTTATTTTTTAAGTTAAATTTATTTTTTACTTAAAAATAAATTTAAAAGCCAAAGAGTCAGTTATTATAGCAATTTATTAGGAAAATTTAGTGTCCCCTTTTTTGTTTGTTGTAAGCTGTGTTTTCCAAACTTTATCATTTGGTTTTATCTCTATGATTTTGTCTCAACCATGTACCACCTATACTATTTCTCTTTAAAAATACTCTTTTTTGCTGTACCCAAGCAATTATACCCATAAAACTATAGTTTTTCTGTGCTAGTTATATTTTTATAATTCACAATGAAATCAATGATGTCATATACTACTATAACTTACATATTACTCTCATGTACTAATGTTATGCATGCATCACATCAAATGTTCTCATACCAATAGTGGTATAAATACTATATTTGGAAAAATTCTGGTTTAGATAATTAAACCTGTGAGAGGGTTAGAGTCTGGGTCTTCCCTACGTATGGCTTATCATATGGGAACTTTTCCAAAAGAAAAGGTAGATTTTGACAGTGGTAGAAATATATCTAGGTCAATAACCACTTTTTTTTTGTCAATAATTTAGAGCTAACTTTGCAGCTCTGTTGCCAGGTTCATGCTCCCTTTAGCCTGTGGGGGAGAATTCTTTCTTGCCTCTTCCTAGTTCTACTACTGGGTTACTGTCAATCTCTGGCATTTTATGCCTTGAGGTTTGACACCAGAGATTGCTCACTGCTTTCTTAAGGAAAAGATGAGGGTGAAGACTGTGACCAGTGCTTTAAGCTTCCCCCAGAACAGTGTCTTTGAGTCCAAGAGAACAAAGGTTTGTTTAGTGCATTGCATTTATTAGACCATACTCCTTAGATTGGCAATTTTATAAAGAATAAAAGATTAAGTAAGTTATTAATAACGAGAAATAAAAGGAACTAAAACAAATAGAGTTGAAAGTGAAACCTATGAGAGAGTAAATATTCTGAAGCAGTAGAGAAAAAGACCTATTGTCTGACTGGATATATTTGAAGCTGTTCACAAATGTCCTGTGTGACTGAAGTAATGAAAGTCATTTCTTCTTGGAAAGACATTTTTTTAGGCCTGAATTAGGGGGATGAAATCCTTAACACATTTCTGAAGTCAGACAATTTGTATGTTAATACATGTAGGCTTTTGGGAATCCAGTCTGCAAAGCAAACAAAGGCATATTTTGTGGTGTCACCAGTGTCATTGCCCTGGGGAATGTATGGAGGAACAGACCAGCAGCAGAACTGGGCCAGTGCTGGCTTTGAGAGCCCAAACAGTTACTTAACCACTCTGGGACTAGTACCCAGGGCTTATTGCCCAGCTGACTTAAATTCTGTTTGGAGCAAGATTAGAAAATAAATTTAATAAAGTGCTTCTGTTCATATTACCCTGTGGTTCTATGAAAAGTCTCAATGGAATTGTCAGGATCTAATATATAGCATGAATCTAGTTGTGAAACATCAAGTGCTTTTTTTTAATTAGTAGACTTAATTTTTTTTAGAAGTTTTAGGTTTACAGAAAAATCGAGCAGAAAGTATGGGAAATTCCTCTACACCACCTACAGCTTGCCCCATTATTAATATCTTGCATTGATGAAAGTCCATAGTTTACATTAGGGTTCACTCTTTGTGTTTCATAGTTTTATAGTTTTTGATAATGACCATATCTACCATCACAGTATCATACAGAATAATTTTACCACTCCAAAAATTCCCTATGTTCTCCCTATGCATCTTTTCTCTTCTCCCTGGTCCTCTGGTAACTGCTGATCTTTTTACCATCTCTGTAGTTTTACTTTTTCAAGAATGTTATATAGTTGAGATCATATAGTATGTAGCCTTTTCAAATTACCTTCCTTCATTTAGTAATATGCCTTTAAATTTCTTCATATCTTTTCATGGTTTGGCAGCTATTTATTTGCATCTCTGAATAATATTCCATTACACCAGAGTTTATTAACCCATTCACCTGTTGAAGGATATCTTGTTTGCTTTCAAGTTTTGGCAAATATGAATAAAACTTCTATATGCAGGCTTTTGTGTGACCATAAGTTTTTTTCTTTTAGTTTTATTGAGATGTAATCGACACATAACACTAAGTTTAACATGTATAGTATAATGACTTGACTCATATATATTGTGAAATGATTACCTCACTAAGTTTAGTTAACATACATCATCTCATATAGACATTCATTTGTTCACCTAGGAGCATGATTGTGGAAATGTATGGTAAAATTACGCTTAGCTTTGTAAGACTTACCAAACTGTCTGTCAAAGTGGCTGTACCATTTAAAGTTTATTTTTTAAAGTTTCCCCCTTTAGTCACCTCTCTTTCTCTCCTCACCCTTCTATATATTTCCCAGGTTGCCAGGGCTCTCCATATTGCTTTCACCAAGCTGAGTGGTACCCAGAACTGCCCAGTAGCACCATACGTCAGATCCTTTTTCAAAAGCTCTTGCTGATCTCATTTCTTTAGAACTCTGATATTTAGGAAAACCAGGAGGTAATACTCATGAGCATTCAGGTAGCACTTACTGTTTACAATTAATTTTCACATAAAATTTTCTTTTTGATCTTAACAAACAAACTTCTGATAAGAGCTATTTTCCCCAACTTGAAGATGAAGAAACTGAGTTTTAGCCAAAATTCATAGAGTTAGTAGTGAAGATGGACAGGAAATTCTTCAACTATTTTAAATTTCTTCTGGAATAAGAAAGAATGCAAATCAAATAAACAATCAAATATACCAGCTACTTCTCTCAATTCAAACTGTAAATGTAATTGGCTAACTTGACTGACATACTACTCTTCCAGAAAACACAACCATTTAAAAAGTTGTGTTTGTAATGCCATAGCCCAAAGGAGCAACTAATGGTGGTTATTTTGCTCATTAGAGGATGTTTTAATGACCAAATTGGCCAAATATGCAACCAGTCAGACAACATCCACCTTTTAAAAAATGGTTTTATTGCTCTTTAAGCAAAGCAAAGAAATAGCAATGATCCTTTCTAAAACTAGAGTAAGTTATTAAAGAAGAGATGGTCTGTAAAGGGTGAACAGTTTTCCAACATTATGTAGTGTTGTTTGCTAAGCTTTAAAAGGAAAATTTTTATAAAGTTAATTATGCACATAAAAATGTTATAAAAATCTTAAGTCATTTCTATTCCACTTATAATAAAGCAAGTCCTGGAAGTAAGAACTAAAATTGAAGTCAATATTTGACATAGAAAAAGATTAAGGGCCCTGGCATTATGTTTTAATTAGATGTATCCTATTGACATTTCCTGATCATTCCCCTTGTTTCCTTTGAATATCCTCAATCCTGCAGATGATTTCTGTCTATTTTGTAGGCTTCTGAACACATTCAACACATTGCACTGTTTGGAAATGATGAGGTGGATTCACTTGCTTTTCTAAGCTCTCTGGATCCAATGCTATTCCCAAGATATCAGTGAAATGAGATTTTTGTTTTATTCAGCATCTGTATTAGTTTCCTAAAAGTGCTATAATAAAATCCCAAAAATTAGTGGCTTAAAGCAACATAAATTTATTGTGTCAGTTCTGGAGGTTAGAAGTCTGAAATCAATGTATTGATAGGTCCATGCTCCTTTCAACCTGTGGGGGAGAATCCTTCCTTGCCTCTTCCTAGCCTCTGGTGGTTTGCTGGCTATCTTTGGAGGATAAAGCATTCTCAGAAGTGAAAGGAAAGAGAAGTGGGATAAAAGTAATGGAGAAGGATAATGAATATAAAAAACAATAATTATCTGAGTTTTTAATAACTTTTATTTCTGGAGTAGAAACAAAAATAGAACAGAAGCAAAATGAGATATAAAAAACTTTTTATCTGTGTCCCAGGTAAAATCATTGTAAAGAAATTAGTGCTAGAAGAAAACAGGCAGCATCTTTTTAAATGAAAACTGGAACACTGAGTTCTAACTGGACTGAAAGTGAGTCTTAAAACTTCCCAGTGGATTCAGATAGTCTACATACTTCCCTACTGGTACCTTTTTAAAATATTTATTTGCATAGGTAAGGCACTTTCAGGGGGTTGCAAAGACAAGGAGATACAGTAATCCTTTCTTTTGGGCAAAGTGAGTATAACAGAGACCAATGGAAGTCTTCTATGACCATATACTCTGCAACATTGGAGGATGCTTCCCACTCTCCTAAGAAAACCCTACTGGAAATCACCCCAAGATAATCACCCAGGAGTTGTGTATGTGTATCCAGCAACAAGTTGTTTGAGTTGTGTCGTACAATTTTAACATTTCTGCTCAAGCACACCCTTCTCCATTTTAACATAGCCTACTTTGTAAGAATCAGGAAGTAGATTTTTGGCATCAAGGCAAGTTGAGTTTAAGCTCTACTCTTATGGTATAGTAGGATTCCAAATTCATGGCATCAACTTCCAGTGGATTTCCCACACTTTAAAATGACAGAGTTTTAGCTCAAAGGCACAAAGGCAAATAGATTTTATTTTTTGTTATTATTTTTTAATATTCCCCAGCACCTAAGCAATGGCAAATTGATGACTGGAGCATTATGAACAGAGTTCCAGCTCAGAGAGATATCTTTGTGGTACAAATGAATCCCAGAGCTGAGAATTTGGGGCTCAGCTAATCCAGTGGTAAACACAAGGGATGATTCATGGATACACATAAGCACACTGAAAAATTCTGGAAGTACTTAGGAGACAGGAATCCTGTGAAAGACTGTAACAATTGTGAGCTTGGTGCAGTTGAGATATTAGTGTTAATGTTAATGGAACTGCATGTATAACCATAAGCTAATAAAATTTACTCTCAGGTTACATAAAAATTAAAAGAGTAACACCACCAACAACAAACTTCTAGAAACATCTAAAAGTTATTTAGGTCAGGATCTAGTTGCAGGAAACAAAATAATGAAACTATATTAAGTGAAAAAAGTATTTAATACAGGAATTACTATTAGCCCTTTAGGTAAAACCACTGAACTGGCTACAAAGGATGCTGGTACTGGCATCATAATTAGGAAAGGGAAGAAGAGTCAGCTGGTCACTATTTGAAGTCTTCTACACTTCAAGAATATTGTGCTGTAATTGCACTAGCATTTAGTAGCAGTTGTGCCAGCTTTTTGGTCCTGGAATCCTGCTACAAGGAAACCCAGTCTCTCTGTAAATATGCTTGAACATACAATAACCAAAACCTCCCTTGCTTCCACCATCTCAGTATCATGTGATTGCATCTAATTGGTGAAATGTAACACAAATCAAGATCCCTAACTGCAAAGCAGTGAGGAAAATATAATTTGAAGATTTCTAGGCTTTGCAGCAGAGGAAGGTGCACTATAAGAAGGCTTACAGTGAGTATCAACCTTCCAATATCCACTACATTAAGCTAAATTAGCCATCAGTGAGCCATTAAAAAACAGGTTGGCTTTTACAAAACACAATGTTAGTTAACAAAGGAGATTTCCTGATAGAATTTCAAAAGAAGAAGGTAGTAACCCAAAAATTATGCTGAGCTCATTTTCTTTCCTTTATGTAAGACATTCAAGGATTTAGAAAAGATCACACTGTTATAAAAAATTACTTAAAGACTAATTTTGGTCAAACAAAAGATAAACAAAAATCTCAAGAAAGGAAAAGTTTGTTTATAAAAAATTTATGGATTTTTTTATAGATTATCTGTTAATAGAAATCCAATCCCAGGAATCCAGTCAGATCATATATTGTCAGGTGAATTCTGTAGCCCAGGGTGAAATTTGGACCTGTATGTTTCCTTCAACTATTTCATTTCTGCTTCTACTTACTTGATAATAGTAGGAAAAGGTTTTTATTATCTCTGTTATTCCCATAATGTAGATGGGGAACACTCAAAACCACTGGCTGTCATTTTCTGATTGTCCCCTGTTAACAATGTCTAAACTATTAAAATAATTGGTCAGTTGGATACAGTGCATTTGCTACTATCCACAAAAGCAAAAAAGAGATGTCATTTTTAATGCCAAGGAATTTCAATCATGTTTTCCTGGATCCCTAAAGCTCTTATTGAAAGATGTGGGCCTTTCTGGGCTAAATTGGAAAAGATTAACAAACCAGCCATGGTAGATATTATCTATCATTAAGTCTCTCCATATTTTCTTCTATTCTGTATCTGAATATTTGCCTAAAAATCAGTGCCTGCAGTATCATCAGCAGCATTCACAGCAAAATGACACAAAAATACAGTAGTATCTTTATAAGGTTTTTAGGTATGGGTGATTATTATTTTTCTATATTCACCAAGTTGTCTATGATGAGATTATTTTATGATAATTAATTGAATTTTTATTTTATTTTTTAAATATTTGTTTTATTTTTTAAAGATTTTATTTCTTTATTTTTAGAGAGGGGAAGGGAGGGAGAAGGAGAGGGAGAGAAACATCAATGTGTGGTTGTCTGTCGCACACGTCCCACTGGGGACCTGCCTGCAACCCAGGCATGTGTCCTAGGCTGGAAATTGAACTGGTGGCCCTTTGATTCACAGGCTGGCACTCAGTCCACTGAACCACACCAACCAGGGCAATTAACTGAATTTTTAAAAGCATCATACTATTTTACTAGGATGCCACTTTGTTCTTTCTATCATCCTATCTAAATTACTGCATGGTTATTCACATACATTCACACATTAAGGATGGTTATGAATACTGGAATAATATTGGGATAATAGACATATGCTTTTCTGTATTTTTAATTGTTTCAATAAACATGCACTACCTTTTTAATCATAGCAATCTCTTTTTTCTTTTTTCTTTTTGTTTTTATTGCTGTTCAAGAACAGTTGTCTCCATTTACCCCACCCCCACCTCCCACCCTCAACCCTACCCCCCTTTGGTTTTATCCATGGGCCCTTTATACATATTTTTTGATGACCCTTCCCCTTCTTTTTACCCCCCACCAATTACTACCCACCCTCCTCCCTCCTTTTCTCTGGGGGTATTCCCTATTCCCTATTAATTACTGTCAGTTTGTTCTTTATTTCAGTGTCTCTGGTAATATTTTGCTTGCTTGTTTGTCTTGCTGATTAGGTTTCAACTTATAGGTGAGATCATATGGTGTTTGTTTTTCACCACCTGGATTATTTCACTTAGCATACATATGGAATTTCCTCAAAAAACTAAAAATGAAACTGTCCTTTGACTTGGCAATTCCACTGCTGGGATTGTATCCTAAGAGCTCTGAAACACCAATCCAAAAGAACCTATGCACCCCAATGTTCATAGCAGCACAATTTACAATAGCCAAGTGCTAGAAGCAACCTAGGTGCCCATCAGTAAATGAATGGATCAAAAAACTGTGGTACATTTACAGAATGGAATTCTATGCAGCAGAAAGAAGGAGCTCCTACCTTTTGTAACAACATGTATGGAACTGGAAAGCATTATGCTAAGTAATCATAGAAATATCTGTAAAAGCCCATCTTACTGTTCTATACCTGAGCTTTGATGAAAATCTGGGCTCAAAACAATACAGGGGGAACCCTAACTTCAGATATTTTTTAATTGCTGAATTATGTAGTAGACTTGTGATTTTTAGCTTCCATGGGCTCAGCCTTTGGCATTCAATACTAAAGTAACAGTAACATTTTTGGAAAATAAAGTATGAAAACCATTTGTTTAAACAGTTGTCATTTCTTTTTTTTTTTTTTGCTTGAGGTCAGAGGACTTGGTGATTCTATTTTAA
This sequence comes from Phyllostomus hastatus, assembly GCF_019186645.2. Classification (NCBI taxonomy): domain Eukaryota; kingdom Metazoa; phylum Chordata; class Mammalia; order Chiroptera; family Phyllostomidae; genus Phyllostomus; species Phyllostomus hastatus. The sequence continues at coordinate 35,752,697 of NW_025333872.1, read as the reverse complement.
CCTTTATTTTCATTCAGGTGTATTTTAATTTGAATCTGATACAGCTACATGATACAGCTACAGTTCATGTAGAAAGTAGTGAATTCAGGACTTCAAATACTTGTTTTTGTTGCTAGAATTTTAATGGCAAATAAAAGTCAAACAGATTCTCTGTGGATGTATTGAATGTAACTGCTACACACATACACATACATACATATGTGTATGTTTGTATGATGCTCCTCAGCTTATGATGAGCTTACATCTGATAAACCCATTATAAATTAGAAGTGCATTTAACACACCTAACCTACTGAACATCATAGCTTAGCCCAGCCCACCTTAAATGTGCTCAGAATGTTTACATTAGCCTACAGTGGGGCAACTATCTTGAGTATCATCTTAAGAGTAATTGCTTTCCTCTTTTTATCACCAGAAATAGGAGCCACAGATGGCCATTTTAGACACATAATGGGATGTGAATACACAAAATACAATATCCAAAACATGCTAGCAAACAGTACACTGTACAGCGTGGTTGTTTATTGTTGTGATTGCATGTCTGACAGGGATCTGAGGCTCCCTGTCACCACCCAGCATCAGAGGAGTATCTCGTACTGCATATTGCTAGACCTGAAAAGATCAAATTCAGAAGATCAAGATCAAAGATCTATGGCTTCTATTAAAAGTATCTTTCTTTTGCACTATTGTAAAATAAAAAAAATTATAAATCAAATCATCATAAGTAAGATATCATCTGTATAAATAATCTTTTGTATAATATAAATGTATAATATCTAAAAAGTTATTACTAAAAGGAGCAGTAGAGTTCTTAGGTGACATGTTTATATATTTACATATACATAACTTGTAAAAACTTCAGTAAAATCAAGTAATCATAAAGTACCTTACTTTTTATAATATTTGTGTAATATTTGCATATTCTAGGGAGCCTCTTCTATATCTACTCTCTCAAAACCTGCTCTTTATTATCTATAATGTTTGAAATTATCTGGTAACTTAATTCCTACTAAAGCATGGATGACTTAAAAGGGCATATGTAAAATGTCTGACACACTTAAAATTTAAAAGAGTACTTTATATAGCTTAATAAAAAAACAGTATCAACAGTAAAAGAGTTCTAAGTTTATAGTTTAATCTTTTCATTCATTAAATTTTTTATTTTGAGTAAGTCATTTAAGTTCTCTGAACTTTATTTCTTTCCATCATTGAATGAAGATAATACAACTTACCTTGTAGAGCTATTATGACCAATAATAATCCATATGATTTTTAACAGAGCCTGTCATATAGTAAGTACTTGATAAACATGTCTCCACTCACTGTTGAGTCACCAAACTCACAGGACTGTACTTCTAAGGATAACATTTTCCATGTTACTCGTAACCAGCAGAGAAGAATTTTTTGTACTTTTTAATTTGGTGAGAATGATTGACTACAGGAATTGGCGGGTACAATAAATGACCTTTGGGAGGGTCATCTACACTTTGTTCTATAACTCTATATTTATGTCCATTTATGGGATCTAACAACCTTGTCTATTTCCACTATCTTTTACATTTCATGCTTATTTATGTACTAAAATTATTTCTCATGGAAGACAAAACTGTGGGATGTGAGGACAGTGTAAAAGCATTACCAAAGATTGTTTATGGATAGCTATCCAGTTTAGTTATTCCCATGCTTGGTAATCTCTACAGTGCATCATTTTGACCAGCGATGATGTTTGGGTGCTGCAGAACACAGCTGATGAACATACTTCCTAAGCCTCCTTGTTGCTGAACTCAGCCAAAAAGTTCCACATGATTCTAAACAGATGTTTCTGTTGTTTAGGCCAATGAAGTTTATAGAGTGCATGTTTATCTTTCAAAAGAGAATGTGGAGAGTTCATTCAGTTTTGAGATCCAATCTTTCCAGAGGTTGGACTCCCTACTGAAGCTGGAACAGAAACTGGATGAGCACATGAAGTCATTTGGGGGCTGTCAGAAAAGATAGCCCATTACTACTCGGTAGAAAAGAAATAGGACACATGGAAATTGAATTGATTAAAAATAGTTGAGATTTTAAAAGACTGAACCTGGACCATAGTTTTTATTTTAATACATTTAATGCTTCTTTGGTATAACTGATACTTAGAAAAATGCACTTCATTCCACCTTAGTAGATATAAAATAAGCACAAAGCATCAAAATTTCTTGCACATATTTCATATGGTTAGAATAAAATTATCTACTCAAGGAGAAAAACATCAAGGAAATGAAATTTTCATATATCATTTATGTGAGTCATCTCTGATTTAAAGTGTTGGCCACAGGAAAAGAAGACTGTAATTGTCCAACTAAGCATTTGTTTTATAGCAGTTTAGCAAGAGACAGATATGAAAGTAGTCAATTATAATGCAGTGCTATGTCATATATGTAAGCTCTACCTTGGAACATTTGTCTTTTTGTTGCCAAACACCAGATTACCTTCCTATTTTAGAGGAAAGCAAATATACATGGGAGGGAGGGCCTTATTTTTCATTATAAAGACTGAAAAGAGGAGAGAGTACTCTGAATCCTCTCAGTGAAGACTATAGGTATATCAACCCAAATATGACCAATAGCCAAGACTAGTATCATGAGTGTGTGATCTGTGCTTAGAAGGATCCAGCATTTAATTTAATGTGCTGCTGTTACTGTCTTGAAATTATTAATAATTTTTGGATAAGAGGCCCTCATTTCCATTTTGCACTGGGCCTCACCAATTATACTGCTGGTTGTGCTAAGACAACTTTGCACTTGAGAGAGTGAGACAAAGGCATATGGGGAGTTGGAAAGGGCTGATGATACCTGGGGATAAGCTGAAGATTCAGGGTGCACTAATAAATGTCAACATGTGATGGAACACAGTAGTACCAGAGGCATCTATAGATGATAATGGTAGGTATCCAAAGAAAAATTTCTTCTAAGAAAATCATTCCAGAGCAAGATTTTAATTGTACTTTTACTACTTAGCAGCAATGCATATTTTTACCCTATTGATTGTCTGGACTACTCTAGTAGTCTTCTAGAGCTGCTGTAACAAATACCTATAAACTAGTAGCTTAAACAACAGAAATTATATCCCAATCCTGAAAATCTGAAATCAAGGTGTCATAGGGTTGGATCCTTCTGAAGGCTCTGCAGGAGAATTTGTTCCATGTGTCTCTCCTTGGCCTCTGGCCATTGTCAAGAATCCATGCAGTTCCTTAGGAGATGTATTACTTTATTCTCTCTTTCTGTCTTCACATGTATATCATGTTCTTCCCTGTGGGTATGCATCTCTGTGTCCAACTTTATTATAAGGACACAAGTCATATGGGATTTACGGCACACCCTAACCAATTATGATCTCATTTTAACTTGATTACATCTGCAAATACCTTATTTTAAAATAAGGTCACATTTACAGGCTCTGGGTGGACATAAATTTTTGCAAGGCACTATTCAACCCTGGACAGCTACTAATACCCTTTAAATGAATTTTCTTTCTACTTAAGTTATTCAGAATATTGTTCTGTTATTTTTAGTCATGAACCATGACAAGTATGAGCACTCTCTGTAGATTTGTGTTGCTTATAGAAAAAAGTATTCTTAGACAAGTTACATTTGAACTGTGTCTTGAATAATAAGTAAGAATGAACTAGAAAAGTAGAGTAACAGAATGGTACTCCATGCTGACATAAAAGCACACAGCCTAAAAGATAGCAATAATTTCTCTACATCTTCAAGTAATTAGTATGCATAGAGGATTTGGGAAGCTGATGGTCAACATAAGGCATTTGGGAAAAATGGAACTAAAGAGATCTAAAGGGATCAGACAAGAAGAGAATAGACAGCTTTGAACTTGACACATAGACAATGAGAGCGATATGATGGTTTTTACATGAGAGTGGCCTGAATATATTTGTGTTTCAGATAGACCACTCAGGCATTATTGAATAAACTGGTGTGGAGGGTGACTGGAAGAGGGGAGATTAAGAAACAGATTTTTTTCAGGAAACAATATGAGTTAAAGTCTTGGCTGTGACAATGGCAACATGGAAATTGATTATATCTAGAATATCTGCGATTGATAAACATGTAGATGTGGGAACTGAGAGGGAGAAATAGGGATGACTTTGGGGATGGATGATGGTGTTCTTGTTCACTGAGATGAACCATTAACCTTTAATTAACTGTTAAATTAACTATTTCTCTACCATTTGGAAAATTAACCTTTTCTCAAAGTTGGCCCTATTGACAGTTTGGGTCAGAAAATGATTTGCAGTGTGTGTAGAAGGATGCATCCTATAAATTGTAGGATGTTTAGCAGCATCTCTGGATCTATCCGTCATTTGCCAGCATTATTTCTCTACCTTGGTTGTCTCTAGATGCTGCAAATATTTCTGGTGGCAGGGGGTGTGGGAAGAGGAATGGTCGAGAGATATAAGTTCCCTTTTATATTTTTTAAGTTTGTTATGCCAGTGAGGCATCTGATTGGAGACCTTTAATATGAGCTGGAGGTAGGAACCTGGAGCTCACTAGAGAGATGTGTACTACACATACAGATTTGAGAATATTAAGTGTACATGTGATAACTGAGACTTGGATAAAGGCAAGATTGCCCACAAAGAGTGTAAAAAGAATGAAAGTCCCAAAGCAGGGACCTAGAATGTCTAACATTTGGAGCTGAGGTAGGTAAATTGGAGATATTCAGCTTGTCAAAATGACCAAGAAGAACAGCTTGAGAGTCTTTCTTCTCTCCTTCCTCTGTGCCTTTAAACAAGTATATACTTATGCAACACTTGTAATGATAATTATTAAACTACAGAGAAAAAAAACAGTAAATAAATGGTTTAGGGACCTAAAGCCAGGATTTAAAACTTGTACAGTTTGATAAATGGCTATAGACAAGGGATTGTACCTTGCAAGTAACTTACAGATTAAAACAATTTTTTTGGTATCTTCATTCTGGAAAGGTATTGAAGAAAAGTTATGATTCTATCTTTAAATTTTTGGTGGTGTATTCTCATTTCTGGAAATATTCTATGTAATGCTACAAAAATTTAGATTCTTAAGAGCATTTAACATTTTAATTGTTTTAAAATAAATTATTTTTTAAAATTGAAATCTTCTAGAAGAATGAACTACCAGGTAACAGAGCCAAACAAAAATATGCCTTAGACACTAAGACCACTAACTGGCTTCTCAAAAATCAATCTCTAAGCAGCATTGTGAGTAAAAAGCCTCATTTCTCACTGACTGAATGAATATTTTATTGTTCTTTTAAAATCACAAAGTCATACATGAATATGTTATTGTTGTAAAAGATTCAAACCACAGAAATATTTAGAAAAAAAATCATGAATGTTCCCCTTCTCCCATCTGCCACTCCTCCCACTTTCCCCAGATGTAACAATTCTCAACTGTTTTGTGTTCCGCCATCTAGTTTTTTGTTCTAGACACTGGAGCACACACCAGTGAATGTGAAACATTGTTCTGCAACTTGCCTTTTTCCCCCTTTCCATATCTCAGAGGTATGAAAGAACCTTTAGCACCGCATAACAGAAAAGTTTTTCTTTCAGTAATGAGGGAGTGAGCTAATATAATAAAACCAATCCAACATTTATCACAGAGGATGACAGTGCCCACACTACTGACAGTTCAGCTAGCTGACATCTTTGGAACCCGTCTGCAGGATAAGTTTGGTGGAAAACATGTTGAATTTTAAAGTCTCAATGTTTAGATTTAATAACTGCAGAGGCAAAATGCTATCCATCTTGTAGCAACAAGAGGCTATGGGAGCGATGGTATTCTGTTTTGCTAAAATTATCTCTTCATTGTAGATCAGACGTGTTTAGAAGTAACATGATGGAATTGCTTGAACAGGAAATCCTGAAAGCAAGGTGAAATAATTTTCTTTGTAGGAAAAGATACTTAATAAATCTTTTTTTTAATTCTTGTTATTTCCATGCCTTACCCTCATGAGGAAAAGCCTGGGAATATTTCCTAATGAGGAATTAACTTGGCTGAGGAGGAGACTGAGGCATTGACTTGCCAATTTCATTTGCTCTATAATTCCAATTTCAACCCTTCTGTGACAGAGATATGCAAAGAAGAGTATCTGCAATGAAGTGATCTGTTAGTAATGCTATAGGGTACCTTCTCCAAGGATGTTAAAATTAAGCCTGATATTTTTCACTACTGATTTTCTTCTCCAAGTGCATGCTGTCCTGACATTGCTCATCATCTTGATCTAACTGTGGAGTTTTTTTTTCACATCATCAGAGAAAATTGCTCTATTTAATCCATAGAGTGATTCTTTTCTCTATGAGAATAACAAAGTCTATTTTATTCCTCACTGTCATTTATCAGCTAAATCTCTTCAATAAATTTGCTGTTTTTTCCTGAATAAATTCTCTCTCTGCTATCATTTTTATTTTACTGCTAGTGAAATCTTTCTTCCGGACCCTATTATTCACCTCCCTGGACATTAAGTTCCTCCTTCTCAATGAAATAAGTTGCTCTCAGTTCTTCTTCCCAGAGTCAGTACTAAATATATCAGCTATTAACAGGGAGAGGACTGACCTAGCTGGGGATTAAAAAGCCATGGGTTAGAGTCCAGTTCCACTCCCCCTTTCCAAACATGTGACTTTGGGCCAAGCTACTTGTCAGCTTGAGTTTCTTCATCTGTAAAAATAGGGGAGAATGTTATCTGTACCACTTATATTTCTGTAGTTGTTTTGAGGATAAAAAAAGAAAGGCCTATGTACACATCTTTGTAAACCATATTATACAAAGGCAAATTTAATTAAAGTGCCAGGCATAGCTTGGGTACTCAGGAGACATTTTCTAAATGTTAGTTGAATCAATAGTTCCCACTCATTGTTTACTTCTGCCATGGGCTTCCCAGAGTAAGGGAGACAAGAGCTGGGATGAACTTCCTGGATTATAACTTCATTCCTGCCACCTTTCTCCAACTTCACCCGTCTCAGAGATCAGTGAAAACATACAGATGGGCTTCCAATGACTGTGTCTGAACTGGTGATTCTGCCACTCTGGGCAATGCCGGTTGATCCATAAGGTAGATACTTAAGCTGAGCTAACTATGCTTCTCCTCTGGGAATTGGATCTTTGATAAGTGAGCAAACTGTTTATGTTACTGAAGTAGAGTCAATTACACTACTTCAGAGAGAAGCATCTTGAATTGCTGTTACTAATACTCTTGGCTTTACCTTGGTTCCTCTTCTTCCTGTGTCCTGTTATTAAGAACTCCCTAGGATTATGTGAAATAAATATATTAAAAATCACTATCATCTATTTTATAGAGTTGTCTTGTGTGCTTACAACAGTGGCTGAAACTCAGTAAGCATTCTATAAGTATTAGGTATTATTACATTACTTTGAACAAAACATAGTATAGTGAGTATTTAATAATACTCACTATAGACTTTTTAATGAATTGCTTTTCTCCAGTTTTATTGATATAATGACATGTACCATTGTATAAGTTTAAGGTGTACAAGTTGTTGATTTGATACACATATATATCAAACTAATTACAATCATAGCATCAACTAACTAACCCCTGCATCACACCACACAGTTACCATTTCTTTTTTTATGGTGAGAACACTTAAGATTCACTCTCTGAACAATTTCAAGTATGTAATTCAGTATTGTTATAGTCACCATGCTGTGTATTAGATCTACAGAGGTTATTCATCTTATAACTGGATGCTTATACTGTTTGACCAATGGCTACCCTTTCCCCTCAACTTCCCAGCCCCTGGTAACCACCATGGTAGTCTCAATTTTTATAAGTTAAGGTTTTGTTTTCTTTTTAATTCCCACATATAAGTGAGAGTATACAGTACTTGTCTTTCTCTGTCTAACTTATTTCACTTAATGTAATGCCCTCAGGTTTCAACTATGTTGTTACAAAGAACAGGATGTTCTTCTTTCTCATAGCTGAATAATAATATTTTTCTATCATTTTTATGTATTCATCCATTGACAAACATTTAGATTGTTTCTATATCTTGTCAATTATGAATAACACTGCAATGATCATGGGAGTGCAGATATATCTTTGAAATACTGATTTGATTCCCTTTGGACATATACCCAGAAGTGGGATTCCTGGATCATATAACAGTTGTATTTTTAATTTATTGAGGAATCTCCATACAGTTTTCCATGGTGGCTTCACCAGTTTACATTCCCACCAACTGTGCAAAAGTTTTCCCTTTTCTTTACATCCTCAAAAAACTTTTCTCTTGCCTTTTTTATCATAGCCATTCTAACATGTATGAGATGGTATCTCATTGTGGTTTTTATTTACATTTCCCTGATGATTCTAGAAGTTGAACATCTATTGATGTACTTGTTAGCCATTATATGCCTTCTTTGGAAAAACATTTATTCAGTTACTCTGCCTATTTTTAAAAATATTTTATTTATTTGTTTTTAGAGAGGGAGAAGGGAGGAAGAAAAAGGAGAGAAACATTGATTCATTGTACTCTGCCTATTTTGAGATCTGCTTGCTTTCTTTCTCTTTCCTTCCTTCCTTCCTTCCTTCCTCCCTTCCTCCCTTCCTTCCTTCCTTCCTCCCTTCCTCCCTTCCTTCCTTCCTTCCTTCCTTCCTTCCTTCCTTCCTTCCTTCCTTCCTTCCCTCCTTCCTTCCTTCCTTCCTTCTTTCCTTCCTTCCTTCCTCCCTTTCTCTCTTGCTATTGAGTTGTGTGAAGGGTTTTTTCTTCTATGTTTTGGGTGTTCACTTTTTCTAAGATAAATATTTTGCAAGTATTTTCTCTCTTTCCATAGATTGTCTTTTCATTTTGTTGATGGTTTTCCTTGCTGTGCATGAGCTTTTTGATTTGACGTAGTCCAACTTGTTTATTTTTGCTTTTGCTATCTTTGCTTTTGGTGTCAAATTGAAAATATTATTGCCAGGACTGTTATCAAGGATATTATCCTCTAAGTTTTCTATTAGTTTTTTCAGTCTCAGGTCTTATTATAAGCCATTTTGAGTTGATTTTGTATATTTTGCAAGATAACAGCTCAGTTTCATTCTTTTGTGTGCAGCTGTCCAGATTCCCTACACCATTTATTGGAGAGACTATCCTTTTATCATTAAATATTCTTGGCTCCCTGGTCAAATATTCGGTGACCATACATATATGTATTTATTTCTGAGTTCTTTACTCTGTTTCATTGATCTGCATGTCTCTGTGTTTATGCCAATACCATACTGTTTTGATTACTATAGCTTATAGTACAGTTTGAAATCAGAAAGTAAAAAACCTCCAGTTTTGCTTGTTTTATTTTTTTTTCAATCAATATTGCTTTGGTTGTGTGGGATCTTTTATGGTTCCATACAAATTTTAGGATTTCTAAAAAATATTCCTCTGAAAAATAACATTGGTATTTTCATAGAAATCATATTGAATCTATGGATCACTCCGGGTAGAGTGGACATTTTAACCATATTAATTTTCCTAATCCATGAGGATGGAATATATTTCCATTTATGTGTGTCTTCAATTTCTTTCATCAGTGTGTTATAGTTGGCAGTGCACTGATCTTTCACCTCCTAGGTTAAATGTATTCCTAAGTATTTTATTCTTTTTGATGCTATTGTTAATGGAATTATTTTTAATTTGTATTTCTGATTGTTTGTGTTTAGAAACAACCTGATTTTTGTATGTTGATTTTGTGTCCTGCAACTTCAATGATTTTGTTTATTAGTTATAACAGTGTTTTTGGTGGAGTCTTTAAGGTTTTCTATATCTAATATCATGTCATCTAAAAATAGAGACAATTTTATTTTTTTCCTTTCTGTTTTGAATGGCTTTTTAAAAATTGTCTTGCCTATTTGCTCTTCATAGGACTTCTAGTATTATGTTTAATGAAAAAGAGAGAGTGAGCATCCAGGTCTTGTTCCTGGTCTTAGAAGAAAAGCTTTCAGCTTTTTACCACTAAGTATGATGTTAGCTGTGGATTTGTCATATATAGCTTCTTTATTAAGCTATATTCACTCTACACATTTTGTTGGAACTTTTCATTATGAAAGGATAAGGAATTTTGACAAATGCTATTTTTGCACCCATTGAGATGATTATGTAGTTTTTCATTTTCATCTTATTAATGTGGTTTTATGTTGATTAATTGATGGAAGTTGAACTATCCTTGCATCACTGGAATAAATCCCACTGATTATGGTGTGTGATTCTTTTAATATACTATTTCATTTGATTTGTTAATTTTTAAATATATTTTATTGATTATGCTATTATAGTTATCCCACACATTCTCCCCTTTATCCTCCTTCACTCTGCATCCCCCACCCTCCAGCATTCTCCCCCACAAAGTTCATGTCCATGGATCATATATATAAGTTATTTGGCTTCTCCATTTCCTATACTATTCTTAACCTCCCCATGTCATTTTATGCTTACCAATTATGCTTCTTATTCCCTGTACCTTTTCCCCTCATTCTCCCCCTCATTCTCATCTTCCTCCTCCCCATGAATAACCTTCCATGTGATCTCCATTTCTGTGATTCTGTTCCTGTTCTAGTTGATTGCTTAGTTATTTTTTTTTGTTTTTTAGGTCCAGTTGTTTATAGTTGTGAATTTGTTGTCATTTTACTGTTCATAGTTTCTGATCTTCTTTTTCTTAGATAAGTCCTTTTAACATTTCATATAATAAGGGCTTGGTGATGATGAACTCTTTTAACTTGATCTTATCTGGGAAGCACTTTATCTACCCTTCCATTCTAAATGATAGCTTTGCTGGGTAGAGCAATCTGGGATGTAGGTCCTTGCCTTTCATGACTTTGAATACTTCTTTCCAGCCCCTTCTTACCTGCAAGGTTTCTTTTGAGAAATCAGCTGACAGTCTTATGGGAACTCCTTTATAAGTAACTGTCTACTTTCCTCTTGCTGCTTTTAAGATTCTCTCCTTATCTTTAATCTTGGGTAATGTAACGATGATGTGCCTTGGTGTGTCCTTCCTTGGGTCCAACTTCTTTGGGACTCTCTGAGATCCTGGACTTCCTGGAAGTCTATTTCCTTTGCCAGATTGGGTAAGTTCTCCTTCATTATTTTTTCAAATAAGTTTTCAATTTCTTTCTCTTCCTCTTCTTCTTCTGGAACCCCTATGATTCTGGTGTTGGAACATTTAAAGTTGTCCCAGTGGTTCCTAAGCCTCTACTCTCTTTTTTGCATTCTTGTTTCTTCATTCTGTTCTGGTCGAATGTTTATTTCTTCCTTCTGCTCCAAACCATTGATTTGAGTCCTGGTTTCCTTCCCTTCATTGTTGGTTCCCTGTACATTTTCACTTATTTCACTTTTCATAACCTGCACTTTTTCCTCTATTTTGTAACCATACTCAACCATTTCTGTGAGCATCCTGATTAAAAGTGTTTTGAACTATGCATCTGATAGGTTGGCTATCTCTTAATCACTTAGTTGTATTTTTTCCAAAGCTTTAACCTGATCTTCCCTTTGGGTCATATATATATATATATTTTTGTCTCTGCTTGCCTGTTATGTAGTAAGAGGTGGAGCCTTAGGTATTGCCAAGGCAGGGCAACTGATATCACTGCATTGTGGCTCTGTCTATGGGGGCAGGGTCAGAGAGGGAACAATGTCATTTGCTGGGCTCTCAGCAAGCTTTCCATCACTTCCCCTGCTACCCACAAGAAAATTGGGCCCTTCTGTTGCTGATTCCCAGGTGGTAATTTTGTGTACATTATAGAACCCTGTGGGTCTCTCCAATGAACTCTCCTGTGAGGCCAGGAGTTACTCCTGCTGCCTCAACCCCCACAGGTTTATTCAGTCAGAGGTTTTGAGACTTTATTTCCCCATGTGGGAACCTTGGGTTATTTGGTCTGTCTCATTTCCCAGTTGTTCCTCCCAGTTTATCCGCATGTAAATGTGGGACTGCCTGGTCTGCCAGCCACCACCTTGCCAGTTATCTTCTCAACCCAGACTGCCCATTTTCAACCCTCCTACCAGTCTGGATGAATGTTTCTTCTTTAACTCCTTGGTTGTTGGACTTCCATACAGTTCTATTTTCTGGCAATTCTGGTTATTTTTGTTTTTAAATTTGTTCTTGCCCTTCTTTTGATTGTGTGAGGAGGCAATGTGTATCTACCTATGCCTCCATTTTGGCCAGAGTCTGATTTGCTAGTATTTTGTTAAAGATTTTTGCATCTCTTTATATTGGGGATATTGGCCTATAATTTTCTTTCTTCTTGAGTCCTTCTCTGGTTTTTGTATCAAGGTAATGCTGGCCTTCTAAAATGAGTTTGGGAAATGTTTTTTTTTTCTTTTGGGCAGGGGAGGAAAGAATTCAAGAAGAGTTGGTAATAATTCTTAAGTGTTTGATAGAATTCACCAGTGAAGTTATCTGGTCCTTGACTTTTCTTTGTTGGGAGATATTTTGTTACTGTTAATCTTACTAGTAATTGTTCTGTGCAGCTCTTTGATTTCTTCATGATTCAGTCTTGGTAGTTTGTATATTTCCAGAAATTTATTTTTTCAGGTTGTCCAATATGTTGATGTATACTTGTTCATAGTAATCTCTTACAAATCTTTGTATTTGTGAATATCAGTTATAATGTGTCCTTTTATATATAATTATGTTTGTTTGAGTCTTCTCTCTTTTTGTCTCAGTGAGTCTAGTAAAAAATTTGTCTATTTTGTTCATCCTTACAAAAAAGCAGCTCTTATATTCATTGATCTATTTTCTTTTAGTCTCTATTTCATTTATATTCTTCTATAATCTTTATTTTGTTTTTCTTTTTTATTATATTTTATTGATTATGCTATAACAGTTGTTCCAATTGCTCCCTTTACCCCCCTCCACCCAACAATCCCCAAACATTCAGGCAATCACCACACCATTGTTCATGTTCATGTGTTGTGCATATAAGTTCTTCAGCTACTCCATTTCCTATACTTTACATCCCTATGGCTACTCTGTAACTACTTGTTGGTACTTTTTAATCCACTGACCTCTTCACCAATTCCCTAAACTATCTCCCTAAACTATCTCTCATCTGGCAACCATCCAAATGTTCTCCATATCCATGATTCTGCCTCTGTTCTTTTTGTTTGATTGTTTTTTTAGATTCAATTGTTGATAAATATGTATTATTTGCCATTTTATTTTTCATAGATTGATCTTTTTCTTAAGAGTCCCTTTAACATTTCATATAATGATTTGGTGATGATGAATTCCTTTAGTATTTTTCTTGGTGGAGAAGCTCTTTATCTGTCCTTTAATTCTACATGATATCTTTACTCGGTAGATTAATCCTGGATGTAGGTCCCTGCTTTTCATGACTTTGAATATTTCTTGCCAGTCCCTTCTAGCCAGCATATTTGTTTTGAGAAATCAGCTGAAAGTCTTATGGGAAATCCCCTGAAGGTAACAAACTACTTTTCTCTTGCTGCTTTTAAGATTCTCTCTTTATCTTTAACCTTTAGCATTTTAATTTTGATGTGTCTTGGAGTGGGCCTCTTTGCATCCATCTTGTTTGGGACTCTCTGTGCTTCCTGGGCTTGCATGTCTATTTCCTTCACCCACTTAAGGAAATTTTCTTTCATTTTTTTCAAATAGATCCACAATTTCTTGCTTTTTCTCCTTTCCTTCTGGCACCCGTATGATGTGAATGTTGGAACTCTTGAAGTTGTACCAGAGGCTGCTTTCACTATCCTCATTTTTTTTTAAATTTCTTTTTCTTCTTGTGTTCTGATTGGTTGTTTTTTGTTTCCTTATGTTGCAAAGCATTGATTTGATTCTTGGCTTTATCCACTCTTCTGTTATTTCCCTGTAAATTGTTCTTTATTTCACTTAGTATATCCATCACTTCTGAGTAGATCTTTTTTATGCTGCTGAGGTCCTCACTAAGTTTCTTGAGCATCCTTATAACCAGTGTTTTAAACTGTGCATCTGATAAAGTGCTTATCTCCATTTTGTTTAGTACTTTCTCTGGAGTTTTGATCTGTTCTTTCATTTGGGCCATGTTTCTTTGCCTCCTCATTTTGGCTGCCTCTGTTTCTATCTACGAATTAGGAAGAGCTGCTATGACTCCTGGTTATGGTAGCATGGCCTAATGTAGGTAGCCTATAGAGTCCAGTGACACAGCATCCCTATCACCAAAGCTGAGTACTCGAGGTATGCCCATCATGTGGACTCTTATAGTTGAGCCTTGATTGCTGCTGGAAGGTCAATGGAAGGGATTTACCCAGGCCAGTCAACTACAAGGGCTGGCTGTGACCACTGACCACCAATTTCTAACTCTTCATAGAAGATCAGCTGTGCAGAAAGGGTGGGGGTGCTCCAATGTGGTCTGTAGCTATACAATGGGCGTGCAGACTCTGGGGTTTCCTTGGTGGTGTAGGCCAAGGTCAGCTGCCACCTGTGTTCTGCCTGGGGCCACCGTGCATAAGGTATAAAGGAATCTGAGATGACTGCTACTTGTGCTGGGCTTGGAGATTCCCAAGCTAAGATACGGGGGAGTTAGGGTCTCACTGAAGCCAGCTGTTGCTTGTTTGAAAGGATGTAGGAAGTTATGAAACATGAGCCAAGACCAGCTATTCATATGGAAAAGTCACAGTTAACAGTTTGTGTGGGCCAATAAGTTGGGTGGGAGGGAATCTCAGGAGACCTCCAGGGCAGGGCACACAGTGTTAGCAAAGTTGATGGAGTCTAAGATATGACACCCACCTGCCAGCTCTGTGGCTCTCTGGAGGTAGGGCTCAGAAAAGGGACAATGGCCTCTGTCCACCTTTCTCTCTGGGAAAAATTGTTCCCCAGACCCCATCTTGATGCCAGACACTTCAGTTCTTCCCTTTATGCCATTGGTGCCTTTTAAGCTTCTATCCTGGTGCTGGAGCTCAGAGGGAGTGATTCAGATTTAAGACTGTGTATATGTTCTTTAAGGGGAAGTTCTTGGGACTCCAAAAGTTTCTTCAACTGACTCAATCCCCACTGGTTTTTGCAGCCAGAAGTTTGGTGGCTTATCTTCTTGACACTGGATCTCTCGCCTAGAGGGCCTGGTGTGGGGCTGAGACTCCTGACTCCCAAGATATCTGTCCTGAATTTTTATCTACTACACATGGATGTGGGACCAGCCTATTCTGTATCTCTATCCCTCCTACCAGCCTGGATGGATATGGTTTCTTTTTTTATTTTTTAAAAGATTTAATTTATTTATTTTTAGAGAGAAGGGAAAGGAAGGAGAAAGAGAAAGAGAGAAATGTCAATGTATGATTGCCTCTCACACGCCCCCCACTGGGGACCTGGTCCACAACCTGACTGAGAATCACACCAGCAACCCTTTGGTTCACAGCCTGCGCTCAATCCACTGAGCTACACCAGCCAGGGCTGGATATGATTTCTTTAATTCCATAGTTGTCAGACTTTCATTCAACTCAAATTCTGACAGTTATGAGTGATGGGTATTCCATATTTTAGTTGTAATTGTGATGTGGTTGTGTGAGGAGGTGAGCCATGTTTGCCTATGCTGCCATCTTGATCCTCTGCTCTAATATTTATTTCCTTCCTTCTGCTAATTTAGAGCTTAGTTTGATCTTCTCTTTCTACTTCTTTAATATATAAAGTTAGTTTATTTGAAATCTATTTTTTTCTTACTTTAGGCATTTAACACTATAAACTTCCATTGTAGAACTTCTTTTGCTGCATCCCGTAATTTTGGTATATATATTTCCATTTTAATTTGTCTCAATAGATTTTTATAAGTTTTTAAGTTCTTTTGACACATCAGTTGTTCAGAAGCATGTTGTTTAATCTCCACATGTTTGTGAATTTTCTACTTTTCTTGTAATTGATTTCTGTGTTTATACAATTGTGGTCAAAAAAGGTACTTGATATGATTTTAGTTTTCTCTAATTTATTCAGAGTTGTTTTGTGACTTAACTTACAATCTGTCCTCAGGAATGTTCCACCTGCATTTGTGAAGAGTATGTGTACTGTGCTGCTGTTGGATGAATGCCTGTTAAGTTCATCTATCCAATGCATACTTAAAGCAAATATTTATTTATTGAGTTTCTATCTAGATGATTGATCCACTGTTGAAAGTGGAATTTTGAAGTCTCCTACTATTATTATATTGCTGTCTATTTCTCTGTTCTGGTATGTTAATATTTGTCTTATATATTTAGGTTTTCTATGTTGGATGCACAAGTATTTACAAATGTTATCTCTTTGATGAATTGACCCTTTTTCCCTTATATAGTGACATTCTTCACCTCTTGTTACAGTCTTTCACTTAAATTCTATTTTGCTTTATATAAGTATAGCTACCCCTGCTTTCTGTTTTTTTTTTCCTTTTCATTTAATTTATTGGGGTGGCACTGGTTAACAGAAGTATACAGGCTTCTAGTGTACTGTTCTACAACATATCATCTGTGCAAGGTATTGCATGTTCACTTCCCCAGGACAAGTCTCCATCCACCACAATTTATCCCCCCTACACCCTCTTCTTCCTCTTCCTACACTGCCACCCCCAGCATTCACAACACTGTGTTTGTGCCCATGAGTTTTTTCTCTTGTCTTCTTTTTTTCTCAATTCCTCCACCCAGCCCCAAAACAGCCCCCTGTCCCCTGACAGCTGTCAACCTGCTCTCCATCTGTAAGTTTGTCTCTATTTTTTTTGTTAGTTAATTTTGTTAATTAGATTCCACATGAGTGAAATCATGTAGTATATGTCTTTCTCTGACTGGCTTATTGAATGTAGCATACTCTCCAGGTTCATCTATATTGTTACAAAGGGTAAGATTTCCCTCTTTTCTGTGGCTGAGTAGTATTCAATTGCATAAATGTACCAAAGCTTTTATGTACACTCATCTACTGTTGGACACTTTGTGTTGCTTCCAAATCTTGGCTGTTGTAAATAATGCTGCAGTAAACATAGGGGTGCATATATTCTGTCAAATTAGTGTTCTGAACTATTTTGGATAAATTCCCAGAAGTGGAATTGCTGTGTTATTAGGCAGTTTCATTTTCAATTTGTTGAGGTAACTCCATACTGGTTTCCACAGTGGCTGCACCAGTCTGCATTTCTATCAACAGTGCAGGAGGGCTCCTTTTGGTCCATATCTTCATCGACACTTGTTATTTGTTGATTTGCTGACAATAGCCATTCTGACAAGTGTGAAGTAATATCTGATTATGGGTTTAATTTGCATTTCTTGGTAAGCACTGATACTGAGCATGTTTTTACGTGACCATCTATATTGACCATCTATATTCCTCTTTGGAAAAGTGTATATAGACTTTTCTCCAAAAGCCATGTCTCCATTTTTTAAATTGGATTGTTTGCGGGGGCGGGGTGCTGTTTTGTTTTTGTTTTTGGTGTTGAGTTTTATCAGTTCTTTATAAATTTTGGATATTAACCCCTTATCAGATGTATTATTGGTGAGAATATTCTCCCATTAGTGGGTTGTATTTTCATTTTGTCGATGATTTCCTATGCTGTGTAAAAACTTTTTAGTTTGTCTCTGGCAAGTGGCTCAACTGATTGGATCATCATCCCATACACCAAAAAGTTGCAGGTTTGGTCCAAGGTCATGGCACATACCTATGTTGAAGCTTCAATCCCCAGTTAGGACCCTTAGAGTAAGCAGCAGATTGTTTCTCTTTAAAATGGTAGCTTTGTTTTGGGGTCATTGTCTTCTCATTCGAATTCTATTCTCAGAAAACTTTGGGAAACACATTTATGTGGTACACAATTGAAAGGAAACTACACTGTAGTTGTCACTCAAATAGTAAGAAAATCTATGCCCTTGAAACTTGAGACAAACTTTTGTTTGTAAGTCTGTGTGTTTTTTGCTGCATTGTGGGGATCTCTCCATTCTTCAGCAGCAGAAAGCTTCCTAACATGGGATCTGAGCTCCTTTTAAAATTACACGAAGAGAGGCAGTCTTTCATAGTGCCCACATCCCGAGTCATAACATTCTGACCTGCTGGTGCTAAAAACCCAACATAGACTCTTTCCCCTTAAAAAGTTCCTTCAGAAAGGTCAATGAAGAGCTCCTGAAACTCTAATTTATGGTACCTTATGCAGTGATAAGAAAAATGCTAGAATGAGTACAGATACACAGTTCAAAAGATGACAATGAGAGCATCATTTTCAAATTGTTTTAGGTGCAACTGACTATAAGACTGCTGGGACAGAATGCATATTACGGAGAACTAAATAGTCATAACTAAGCCAGGTATTTATTTATTTATTTATTTATTTATTTATTTTGATCACTTGTGGGAAATGCTAATATATTTTCATCTTTCTCCTAAAGTATTCAGTTATAAAAACTGATAAATAGAGCTCCTTTTTCTTTTTATAGATATCCAAGAATGGTAAGACTAAATTATGGAAGCTGATTCAAAGTGTTTCATATTTATGGTGAAGGACAGAGTGACCCTGTGCTGTTTAGCCACTGATGTGAGCCTGCTCCATGCTGTGCTGTCACACAGTGCTTCAGCAGCTTCGTTCTCTTGTTGACAAAATAATGTAATCTTTCTGTATATTACTGTGTCCAATTATTGCTCAGGATTCTTTGTCACCATTTGGATCTTTCATCATTCGTAGCTAATGCTGCTTTTAAGATTTTTAAACAAAAGTAAGGCAACAACTTGAAAAGGAAAAAGATAATGTCTTAAGCCTTATTTGCCTAGGATAAGATTGAAAATCTTAGGTAGGTTTTCTAGGTAATAGAAGAATTTCAAATATTCTGAAAACCCTCTACATTACTAGCTTTTAAGTTGAAAACTGAAGAAGTATATGCAACCATATCTTCTGAAATAAAAAGGAAGCAGCTATTAACAAACCTTGTTTCATCTTCTGTCAGGGTGGATCCCACTCCTTCAAGCAGTGGCTGCTCTTCTGTCCTACTTCAAGCAGAATTTTTACAGGCCTTTCTCTTATCTAAGCCTCTCCATGAATCTTACCTCTATTTCTGTTACTTTATCTAATTTGGGAGATAAGCAGTGTCAAAAACAAACAAAAAGACCTGCCAAAGAAATAATAGAGGCTTTTGTCTCCCTCCTGAATTGGAACATTCCTATCCACTAAAAGTAATATAAATTGAAATACAGTGAGTCATCTTTCTTTGTCATTTGCATGAGTATCTCACTTGTTGTTCACCTTTGCAGGAAAGGTCACTTACTGAGTATAATGACTTATGCTGTCTACCCCCCTTCAAGGACTTTCTAGCTGTCCATGTTCATCAGTAGCAAACATAAATTTAATTACACCTGACACTTTCTTCAGTCTGGGTCCTAGAAATCACTAAATCTGTGCTGCCTCTGAGCAAGGATTTTCTTACCTGACTTAAATTCTCCTGAGTAATTCAGGCACATGATGCTGACCCCACGTGCCATAGAAGGAGTCCTGGAATTCAATATGTGTAAAGCAAACCAGATCTGGTTTGTTAGCAATAGAAAAGGCTACATGATGCAGTATCCTGCCTTCTTTGTCAAGGGAAAGTTTGAATTTATTCTTTCATTGTTTAATAATAGTTTGATGTTGTAATAAATTTACATTTTTATTTTGTTTCTTTGAATACAATTACAAATCTTGAGGAATTTAGCAATCATGCACTACATGGCCACTAACATGTTAAAGGCATTAATTCACAGTTTTATTTGACCTCACCATGAAAAAAGGTGCTGCAATCTCCATTTTTCAGAAGCAGAAACTGAGGTTTAAAGAGATGAAATTAAATGACTTATCATCACTCAGCTAATCAGAACTAAAGGAATAACTTGAACTGAGGCCTTTTATTCTCCAATGTCTGTGTAGTTGTCCTCTTTTGTAATACCACTCCGAGAAAGCAGAATTATACTAATTCTGAATATGCTGAACAAAATTTGTGATAATGTTTTCAAATATTTTATTTATTTATTTTTAGAGATGGAAGGGAGGGAGAAAGAGAGAGAGAGAGAAACATCAATGTGCGGTTGCTGGGGGCCGTGGCCTGCAACCCAGGCTTGTGCCCTGACTGGGAATTGAACCTGCAATGCTTTGGTTTACAGCCTGCACTCAATCCACTGAGCTACGCCAGCCAGGGCTAAAATTTGTGATTATTAATTCAGGGCAATTATACAACTTTGTGCCCTAAGGATAAATTTGTTAACTCAAAAAATATTTACTGAGTGAGAATTTTCTAGCAAATGATTCCTTTTTTCCTAAGTTCTGTAGATGCTTGTAAATTTTGATAATGAAAACACCTATTTGGAAGCCTATTAGATATCACTGATACATTCTGTTCCTTCTTTCAGGCTTGAGCATGAATGTAAGTATTATATTTCTCTTTGAAGAAGACTTTGCTTGTATTCATGGTGTTTATTTTTTAAATTTTTATGGAATTTATTGGGGTGACATTGGTTAATAAAAGTATACAGGGTCCAAGTGTACAATTCTATAATATATCATCTTTACATTGTATTATGTGATCACCACCCAAAGTCAAGTCTCTTTCTGTCCTCAGTTATCTGTTATTTACCCTCTTCTACCCCCCCACACACACCTTTTCCTCTGGTGATCACTATACTGTTGTCTGTGTCTATGAGTTTTTTCAGTTTAATCCCTTCAATTTTTTCACCCAGTCCCTTAACCTCCCTCCCCTCTGACAGCTGTCAGTTCTTTAAAAATAAGTGCTTATGTAAAGTAAGTATTCCCCAAACTCTCCAATTATAGAAATAACCCAATGTTTTTAAGTGTATGTGATCTCTTTTCTTTTGTTCAATTACAGTTGTCCCACTTTTACTCCCATTGCTGTCCCCTGCTCCACCCACACCCCTGCTCCCACAGTCAATCCCCACCTCATTGTCCATGCCCATGGACATGGGTTTTATACATATTCCTTGACTTGCCCCTTCCCATTCTCTCTCCCTTTACCCCCTCGGCCCTTCTCTCTGGTCACTGTCATTTTGTTCTTTATTTCCAAGTGTCTGGTTCTATTTTGTTTAATTGCTTGTTTTGTTTGATTAGGTTCCACTTATAGGTGAGTCATATGGTATTTGTCTCCCACTGCCTGGCTTACTTCACTTAGCACAATATTCTCCAGTTCCATCCATGCAGTCACAAAAGGGTGGCAGTTCTTTTTTTCTTTCTGCTGCATAATATTCCATTGGGTAAATGTACCACAGTTTTTTGATCCACTCATTTACTCATGGGCATTTAGGTTACTTCCAGCACCTAGCTATTACAAATAACACTGCTATGAATATTGGGGTGCATAAGTTCTTTTGAAAAATAAAACAAATTAAATCTATCTATGTGATCTATATAATCTTTGGTAAATAAAATTTAAGTTTGTTAGTGTAATAAAATCAGGCATGTTTTCAGAGGGGTCAACATTAAATATAATGCAAACATACAACTTTTTCTACCTTGACTCTTTCTACTAGGACCATCCAATCTCTGTAGTTTTTCTCAATCTCTGAAATATGATAAATAGTTTACTAGTCAAATAAGTGCATGCTATCTCTAAGTTACAAAATTTATTAACAGAAAAATGATGGTTAGTTTTTAATATCTAATGCAAGCAAAATTTTAAAAACAAGTAATGTTGGTATAAATACAGTAAACATTTATACTAAGTTAAACTAATAGATATTTGCTTAATATCTTTATCATTTCCAAATAAGACAATAGACAAACAATTATTGATAAACATGTTTCTCTACTTTTGGCTTTTTAATTTTTTTAAAAAAAGATAAAGGATATTTGGTTTTTTGCCACCTTAAAAATTATACTCTGAAAAACATCTCTAAAAATTTTTAATTTTATAATTTGTATTTATAAATGTACTAATCTACTATAGGCTGCTAATATATGATAGAGAGTTCACAATTGCCTGCTTCCTAATTTTTACTAAAAAAGCAAAGGTTACTAATAGTTTAAGTTTGCAATCATTATGTAAAAATAAAACTATAGAAACAATAAGGATGAAAAGAAACAACTTTGTGTAGAAAATATGGGTAGAAAAATGAGATGTGACTGATTTTTCCAGAGTAAGAAAGAGAAAAATAAGAATATAAAAACCTAAATATATATAGATAAATGAAGTTTTCCAAAAAGTAATTATGTTGTGAAGTCAAAGGTGGCTAAAATTAAATAGATTTATGTAATTTAAAAAAATTATTTCAATAATGTACTGATACAAAACTTGAGTTTAGTTTTCTTTTTGTTAAAATCATAGAGTTTATTAGATTGTTAGATAGTTCTTGTGTAAAAGTTGAACCATGAGGCCACAAGAAGGGTCAAAGGTTCTTGGTATACAAGTCTGGAGGTTCATTTCAATTAGCAAAATCTTCTGTGTATAGATATAAACCTGCAGCAAGCCAGCTCAGTTCAGAGGACCATCTATCAGCATGAGTAAACTCTGGTGAGCTATCTCTGGTCTCACTTTCCCAGGGCCCTGTCTGTTCTTCAACAACATAGACTTGTGTTTGTCACAATTTAGTAGTTCATATGTTATCCCTACCTTAACTGTATCTAGACTGGCCCCTCTGGCACCATGATGAGCCTACAGCCTCCCATCTTGTGTCCCACCCCAAGTTGGGGCTATGAGGGCACCGCAGCATCACAGTCCCATGCCTGGTCTTCTAGACAGTGCTTAATAAAAATATAAAAGGTTGTCTTTACCTTTATTGTAAAACTTCCAAGGAAACAAAATTCTATGTCTAATCAAAATACTTTCTGTGCTTCAGTTTGTCTTTATCAGGTCTTTCATTACTTAAGAAATTAAGTCTTTTCAATATTAAAGAGCTAAGGATATATATAGAGAGTCTGTCTGGAAAAAGTCCAGCCATGGTTAACATAACAAGAATGGTTTGCACAACATCCATATAACTTGGCAGCCAAAGAGCGTGGACTGGAATACACATGCATAAATAAGGACTTCACTGTACTAATAATCAGTGGCTATGGTAGACACCATTGAGTGAGCATGTGTATTGTGTGACCATCACATTCAAAATGACTGAGTGAGTAGAACAATGAATCTGCATCAGATTTTGCATTAAGCTTGAACATTCCTCCATGGAAGCTATTTGGATGATTCAGAAAGCTATAGCTATGGGCAACTGGAAACTGGCAGCTTTGTCATGACAATGTGCATCATGTCTCATGCAGAGATTTTTGGCAAAACATCAAATCATATGGTGACTCAGTCCTGCTATAGCCCAGATTTGGTGCACTGCAACTTCTGGCTCTTCCCAAAACTAAAATCACGGTTGAAAGGGAAGAAATTTCAGACCATTAGTGAGATTTAGGAAAATACTACAGGGCATCTGATGGCGATTCAGAGAACTGTGTGAGGTCCCAAAGTATGTACTTTGAAGGGGACTGAGGCATCATTGTCCTGTGTACAATGTTTCTTGTATCTTGTATACCTTCTTCAATAAATGTCTCCATTTTTCATATTATGTGGCTGGATACCTCGTGGACAGATTTCATATATGTGTATATATATATATATGTATATATACAACATATATACAACTATATACGTTTCTGTATTTGCCTTTGAAATCTTTTAAATGTCACTTTGGTTGAATGGATGACTAAGTGTTGTTTCATGGCTACCTGTGATCATTTTGATTAAGTATTTTAAAACTTTTGACATTTTTTGACAAAATTCCCAAAGTGAAATTCTGAATCAATTTTTGTTTACCTCAAATTGACTTTATGATTTTCCAAAGGGTCCTTAGAAGAAATCAAAAGATTTGTTCTCTTTTCTTATAAAAAAAGAAATATTAATATATTTAGGGTTATTTGATATGCTAAATTTCATGGGAAACATTATCAAATAAAAGTAATGCTTAACCTTTCTAGATTATATTCATATAGTATGGTTAATGTAAAGGTTCCATAAATTATATAAAATTCCTAGAAATTTAATGTGCTTTGGTATAATGTTATCAGTATTCCACTTATTTTAAAAACACTGTATATCACAAAACAATTAAAATTATTTGTCAATTGCTTCATGTTTTTAGAGAACATTCACCAGATCTATAACTATATCTATTTTTAAGCCTTTTCATAGACATTTTTTACTCTTAATTATACTCTGAAAGCATTTACAAACTATAGGCAAAAATGCTTCACCTTCAAATACATTCATGAACTAAAATGCAAATTTCTAATAACCTTAAGATCATAGTACTGAACTAAGAATTTCTAGAACTTTGGTGAATAAATTGATTAATTCATAAAACTGCTAACCAAAGATCAAGAAAAATAAGAATTAATTACATGGCATTGAACAAACTGATGAAGATAATTATAATTTTTATGACATTGTTTGAAACATTGCTGTTTAATGTTTGTCTCCCAGATTTAAACCACCCCTTTTTTGAAAGCTATCTACAGTTTATAACAATTTGGTAAAATATACCTTTGCAAACAAAATTTGAAACATTTATTTTCATCTCCCTATCTAATCCATCCAGAATTCAATAAATCTTATAAAATATTCTATGCCTGGCTGGCATGGCTCAGTGGATTGAGAGCGGGCTGCGAACCAAAGCATTGCAGGTTCAATTCCCAGTCAGGGCACATGCCTGGGTTGCGGGCCACATCCCCAGTAGGGAGCCATGTGAGAGGCAACCACACGTTGATGTTTCTCTCTTTCTCTTTCTCCCTCCCTTCCCCTCTCTAAAAATAAATTAAAAAATATTCTTATTTTTCATGACAATATAGGTATATATATAAGTTCAAAACTAATCTGTTCTTGTAACAGGACACAATTGGGCAACTCTTTAGCTTGGCTTCTCAACCTAAAGAGAATTATTATAGGTCTAATCTGAGATTCATTATTATCTGACAATTTTAAAGACTGAAGGTTAGCTTTATGGAGCCAATAAAGTCCCTCAAATATTAGCAAAGCTTTGACTGAGCTATCATATTTGAGAATATACATGGAATCACTATTTCTGCCATATTTTTGTAAATAATTAGACCACATTTAATGAAACTAGACTTATTTTATAAATAAATCTTACTTAATTGCCTTTGATAAAAATGGGATGTCTATAGAAAAAAAATATGTTTCAATAGAAAATTATAACATACCTATTATCAGACTCTAATTCTATTCATTAACTTGAAATTTATCTACCTATAAACTTCAGAGAATCACCACAACAGATCATGCATGGACAACCTTCAGGCTTGTCATTGTATGGGCCACTCACAAGGGTTCAACAAAACATCCCATGGCAGTCAAAGTACAAACCAAGAAACTCCATCAGATTGGAACTACCATCCTGATTCCACCATCTAAAGATGCTTTGTAATAAAATCTAAATATTTTCTCAACTGACTGTCCCCCAAACTCAGATATTGAGTTTATATTTTACACTATTAACCTTTGTTTTTCTCTTATTTCCATAGAAGTTTCTATTATTAAATAACCTGATTGCTCACATAATTATAGGCCTAATCTAGGTGATAGCTCACCTGCAACACCACCTTATGAAATGAAATATCCTCATGCTCATCCTGTCCTAAATAATCATGAGTATATGCAATTGCTAAGAGATCATGTTATGCCATGTAAATAACAGAAAAAAATTGAAACCCAATTGCACCTTATCTGCCAAAATGTAAACTGGCTTAGATGTGTAAAATGGAAACTGATTATAGCCTAGTTGATTTATTTAAATCTTGGCTCCTGGGAATCTTTGCTCAGAAATTTTTCAATCATTGGCTATTATTCTTATAGTCATCATGTTAACTTCTCTAGTGCAATGTGTCCTTGTAAGGTTTTTAAATGCTTTTCATCAGCCACTCAAACATTGAATGATTTCTATCAGGATTAGACAACTTAAAGAACTCAATGATCCAACCACACATCTCTGTGATAATGATGCGAATGTTAGTAAGAGTAACAATATGACCATCTGTCCCAACAACTGCATTAATGGTGGTACTCGAGAGTAACAGTATACTAGTTGGTCATACTCCTCAGCTTGCTGGGAGAATGACCAGAAAGGGGGGAATTGTTAAAATAAAATAAAACATAGGCCAGACTTGAAAATCCCCCAAGCAGACAAAATTGTTTAAAATACATAAATAAAACTAAATCTAGCTTATTTGATTAACATAAATGAAACAAGTTGTTTATTGTTATAATAATTCTTATGACAATAATAAAATAAATGAGGTCATCTTCCTAAAATGTATAAGATAATTTTTAACCAATTCTCTGCTGCCTGGGAATCATCATTTACTAACAATCATTGTTAGGGTTAAACAACTTCTTCATTTTCATTTTAAGAACTATCCTTTAATGCCGTGCTTCAGCTTATTCCAGCAGGTTTGAAGATATCCAGTTTGCAAACTCTTCTAATGTGCACAGTAAACTCCTAACTACTTTTTTTATTTATCTTAGTTTTAATTTTTACTGTTTCTGGGTTTTTGACAATTGTTATATTACAATGCATTTTACTTAAATGTTGTCATATTGCTTTTGACTTTTTCTACTAGGACCATCCAATCTCTATAGTTTTTCTCAACCTCTGAAATATGATAAATAGTACTTATGAGAAGAATCAGATGAAGTATAAATACATAAATGGGAAGACAAAGAAAGAGAAAATGCCCAAGGAAACAAAAATAACTATTTTAAAAAGGGAAGGGAAGGGAACTGAAAAGGTAACAAAGTTAGAGTTCCAATTTCATGGAGCATTAGGAACAACTTACAAAAGACCATTTTCTTGCCTCTTCTAGTGTGATCTTGTGCACAGTTGTACATTTGGAGTCTATTTAGTGGAAACTCCATTTTTGCTAGTTCTTTCCACAGACCAGGTAAATGCAATATTAGCCATGGCCAACTGATGACATTTGGAATACCAGTATAGTCCTACAGAGAGCTGTGGTAGGACCTTGATCTCCTTGACCTCACGAGCAAGCTTAGAGGATGGGGTAGAGAAAATTCATGAACACCTTTCTGCTATTTAAGAAACTGAATACAATTATTTACTCATTCATTCCCTTATTCATAATTATTCATTTATTTATTTAAAGAAATATTTACTGAAAACCAAAGACAATCTGCTGGGATTACAAGAAATAAAAGACAAGTTTTACACTGGACCTTGCCTAAAAATTTTAATACTAAATAACTCCTCTGGGTGTTCCACAGGACCCTGGACCTCAATAAATACAAAACTAAATTCAGCATGCACTTCATACCATATTCTCATCACCAATCACCCATTCCTTCCACCTCCAACCAAACCTGTTCTTCCACCAATATCTATATTTTTGTTACTGGTAAAACCCACTGTCTTTGTCATCCAAACTCAAAACCTCAAAGTCATTCTCTGCTCTTTCAGGTTTTTCATCCTACTTCTGTAATCAGCCATCAAGTACCTTCAGTTCTGCTCCCGATTATATCTCCTTCTCCCTGCTCCCTTATCATTTCTGTCTTTGCTCAGATAAGCTTCTATCCAAGTTTTCCATCAGTCTTTTCCCCCCTTTTATGTGCACTATAGTCTGAATGCTGTCCAAAAATACAAATTTTATATCACTTTCTTGCTAAAAATTCTGCAGTTACTCCTCATTGCAAAACAGGGAATTAAATTCCTCAAATTATAAATACCTTCACCTCTATTTTATGCACTTCTCTATCTGCCTATCTAATCTTTCTTATTTCATTTAATATATTATTTTCCATGAACACTTGGTTAATGATATGTTACATTTTTCTTGGAATACCATATTCTGCCGTGTATAATATGCACCCACATTTTAGTGCTAATTTCCATACATATTGTGAATAATGTACATCCTTATTTTTCCCTCAAAGACTTGGGCAAAAATTATGTATTATACATGCCAAAATACAATATTTGTTAGGAGCCATACTTTTTGAAAATTACTTTGTGGCACATAGGAAACTACTGGATTTATTTTAGTAAGAAAGGGACAAGGCAAAAATATTAGTTACCAGAATGAATGTAGTAACAATTTGAAAAATGAGATGCAAAAGGGAGGAACTGGTTACAGGAAGTGTTTGCTGCGGTGATAATGAGAATCTGAACTTCAGTAGTAGAAAGGAGAGGAGATGCAATGGGATAACATGTGTGAGGTAAGATTATATATGAATATATTTAAACTGTTACGATTCATCTTCTCACGTTAGTTTCTTGACCTAATACTCAAAATAGGTAACTGAAGGAATAGAAAAAATGTAGAGTCTTTTCAATTTTTCTTAAAAGTTAATATGAGGAATTGATAGAGAAGTGAAAAGTAAATATGCTGAAGACTTGTATACAAATCAATAACAGCTACTTGTATTTAACACAGAAGCTGTATAAAAGAACACTACTAAAATATAAAAGTATCTTTTGGTCACCAGATATTTGAAGTATGCCCTGAGTTAATTTTATAGCATTAATTTGTTAGTAAACTTTTATGAAACTTTTGGGAATGGGTAAAATCTGAAGTAAAGACTTTTTTCTTTCCACTTGGAAGTCGTGTTTTAGGCACAGCACTGCATGGAGCCCTGTAGAAATAAATAAACGCAAGATAATCCCTACCCTTCAAGGAAAGTACAAATTCATTGAGGGTTTATAATAACCAAAACAAAATCTAGAATTTAGTCAATTAGGTAGAAATTTTAGGCCCTAAACACTTCCTTCTTAAAGGTGTATAACCAAAGCATGAAAAAAAAAGGGATATTTAATTTGTTTTGGTTAATTTATTGGATACCTACTAGAACCAGAGGCCCCAAAACCTTAAACAAAAATAAAGTATTCATGGGAAATATTCAACATACAAAACATGCCTGCCAAGAAACCAAACAACCCACACATAGCCAATAAAAATGAAGACTCTTACTTCATACTCCAAATGCCTCCAGACTGAAACTGTGTCAGCAAGAGA
Organism: Phyllostomus hastatus; assembly: GCF_019186645.2. Lineage (NCBI taxonomy): Eukaryota > Metazoa > Chordata > Mammalia > Chiroptera > Phyllostomidae > Phyllostomus > Phyllostomus hastatus. The sequence continues at coordinate 35,723,756 of NW_025333872.1, read as the reverse complement.
ACATTTCACAGCTGTAGGACCGTTTTTTTAGAGAAATTTTTCTGCCAGTTTCAGAATTCTGTAACACAAATAATTACTTAGAGAATCACACCCAAATTTCATAAATAATGAAGAGCACAAACAGGAATGTTGTTATTTTACATTTTCAGGGAAAAGAATGTTCTGTTGAGCAGACTACTATTTTGTAGCCTTTCACATTATTTAAAGATCACCTTCAGAGCTGTGGTCAGAGTTCATGCAGTCTAATTAAAAAGATTAAAATTCAAGAAGTTAGAATACCATCTAAGATACTTTGTAAAGGGTGGCTTTAGAATCTTTCATTTAAATATCCATCATTTAAAAACAATAACTTAAAGTATTCTCTTGCTGTAAATCTATGGATGTGGGGTATTTCCTATTCCTGCAATAAAGCAGAATTTGTGCAAAAATTCATTATTTTATTTTATTTTCCCCTCAAACAGACCATAAGCAGAACCATTACTCACTGCCTTGAGGATAAATTGCTAATGTCTTTTAATGCAATTCTGACAGAATTTTATATTCTGCTTTGCCCTTCAATGATCATTAAATGTTTCTTCTCCCTAAGTGTTTAAAATGTTATTCTAGGTAGATATAATAAAAGATAAGTGTACAGTAAAGAACCTTTTATTGAGAAATGAATTTCTATAAAAAGTCTTAGAGAGTTAGAGAGTAGGCAATATTTATATTGAAATTTCAAAAGTGAATTTTGCTACTGGATCATAATAAAATAGAACACCTTGAGGGTGCATTGGGTATAGTGATTTGCATCTTCTCTATAAAATACAGAAAAGGGGAAAAATGACTTTACAGTGAAGAAATCTGGCAAACAACACCTTAACCAAGTATTGAAGGTTAACGTCATCAGTAATAATTCATGCAGCTATCAATATGATGTGATGACAAGGTCTCCTCTTCTCTTTCCTCAAACTACATCCTCAGTCTAATTATGAGAAAAACATCACACAGCCTAAACTGAGGAACATTCTACAAAGTACATGACCACTGCTCCTTAAAATTGGTTATTAAAAAAAAAGGTCATTAAAAAAAAAAAGGAAAGCCCTGGCTGGTGTAGCTCAGTGGATTGAGCACAGGTTGAGAACCAAAGCATTGCAGGTCTGATTCCTAGTCAGGGCACATGCCTGGGTTGCGGGCCATGGCCCCCAGCAACCGCACATTGATGTTTCTCTCTCTCTCTCTCTCTCTTTTTCCTTCCCTTCCCTCTCTAAAAATAAATGGATAAAATCTTTTTTTTTAAAGATCCATTTTCCTGGTATCATCCATATAACTTTCTTTTTTTTTTTTTTGAGATTTTATTTATTGCCAGGGCTGGATAAAATCTTAAAAAAAAAAAAAAAGGAAAGACTAAGAAACCCACACAGACTGAACAAGAATAGGAGACCAGAAGGCTAAATTCTGGATTAAGTGTGGATCCTGGAACAGAAAGAGGACATTAATGGAAAAATTGGTCAAATCTGAATAAAGTCTGTAGTTTAGTTACAGTAATGTACCAGTGTTATTTTTAGTTTTGACTAATGTACTATGGTTATATAATATGTCAATATTAGGGAAAACTAGGTAAAGATACATGGAAACTCTCTGTTCTATCTTTACTACCTTTCTGTAAATACAAAATTATCCCAAAATAAAAAATATGTTTGACACACACATGTAGACAGATAAGTGCACCAATCAGGACTTAATTACAATTTAAAAAGAATAAGGAAGTCTCATTACAGCAATAAGACCCTTTTTTCATGGAAAAACCTAATCACATTTTATTATTAGGTTGGCCAAAAAGATCATTTGTTTTTTCCATAAGATGGCTCTGGTGTGCTTAGTTGTCTTGAACTTCATTTGAAACAATTTTGTTAGATTGTATTGTGACAGCTGTCATATGAGTGTACATTTAAAGAAAGTATCAAAGTTAGTAAATTTTTGTGTAGCCATTTTAATGTTGAAAATGAAAGAAAATATGCAACATTTTCGGCATATCGTGCTTTATTATTTAAGAAAGATAAAAATGCAACTAAAGCACAAAAACAGATGTGTGCAGTGTATGGAGAAGGTCCTCTGACTGATCAAACATATCAAAAGTGGTTTTGTGAAGTTTCACACTGGAGATTTCTCTCTAGATGATGATACTCTACAGTTGGGTAGACCAGATGAAGTCAATAACAACCAAATCAAGACATTAGTTGAGAATAGTCAATGTTATACCATGTGGGAGATGCTGACATACTCAAAATGTCCAAATCAATAAAGTTGTTGGTGAAAATGAAAAATGTATCTTTTAAAAGAAAAAAAACCCATGGACTTATTGGTCAACCCAATAGTTTCTTGATGTGTAATCTTGACTTGGTGTTGGAGTACCTGTGAGATTTTAGTTGCATTAGAAATTTAAGCAGCCCAATTAAGACTTCTAGATTTACCTTACATATGCAGAAAAATGATGGAGGGTGAAGCATAAAAGTAATATCACTCAGTTGTTTTTCCAATTGCCATTCATTGAATGCTGGCAGAACAAAAGGAACTCTTCAAAGCATTAAATTCATACATAGAGAAATTGATACCCAGAAAATTCATCAGAGTTGGAATCAGAGTACAGTCCTTCTCACTCCTGGGCTGTAATTCATTCAGCCACACCTTGGAGCCAGTTCCATGGGGCATGTGATATACTGAGTGGAGAATCCATCTTCTTTCTCAGAGGAATTTTGAGAAGGCAGTCAGAGGGCAGCATTAGGCTCTGATCCCAGAAACCTACTAAATGGCCAGAAATTGTGGCAATCTTTCTATCATGATTTGTAGAACTAATTTGTTGCATTTTTTTGATGGGGATTTCAATTATCCTCTTTACATCATCAGAGTTGTGAAATAGAAATGATAAAATTTTTCTCAGTGTTTGTGTTAAGGATGATGTAGTAGACAGACTCTGAGATGTAATTGTGTAATTCTCAGGGAATTAGTGTAGGCTTGATTTAGTGACTTGCTTCTAGTGAACAGAATATAGCAGAAGCGAGGGGATGCCACTTCCAAGACTGGGTTATGAAAGACTGTGGCTTCCACCTTTGGGGTGCTTGGGCTCTCTCATTCCCTCCTGAATCACAGCTATAAATCCTGAGGCAGCTCTGTGGAAAGACCTACATGGTGGGAAACGGAGGCCAGCAGCAACCACTTGAGTAAGTGTTCAAGTTGATGCTCCCCAGCACCTCCCTACCCAATTCAGTTGGTACTGCCGCAGGCTAAGAGAAATCTGAGCCAGTGTCATCTATGCCTGAATTTCTGATCCACTGAAACTGTGAGATAATAAATGTCTGTTATTTTTCAAGCTGCTACATTTTGGGTAATTTACTATGCAGAAGTTGAGACCTAATGCAGTTGACAGTGTGGGGGATGAGGAGCTAGATTTTAACCAGATACCTATACTAACTTAATCCTGAGTATATTACTACAGTTGACTATTATCTTTTTTATGAAGGCTGGTACTAGTGAGTATGAATACCATACCCTCTTGTTCAATTGTATATGTTTGAGAGGTATGGCTTATAATTTTCTTGCTAATCTAAAAATAACTGTGGGGACCCTCATTCTTCTGCTTTTGTTGTACTTAAAGTCATCTTTGGGGCTACAGAATTAATACTGAAAATAGAAATTGAGTTTAGGTTTTAATTTTTAATTGATAAAATTAACATATGTAACATTGTTTAATTTATAAGTAGACTGGAAAGAGTGGTTTTTTTTTTATCACATTCCTTTTGAAGTTTCCAGCCCAAGTAGTAAAGGGCTGTGTCTACCTTCTACATTATTTTGAGTAAAAAATATTTCATTCATTGCTAAAATTCACTTGAGGGTGAAATAAAGCAGTTGTGAGGAATACCATGTAATTTTGCTTACTCTGTAGTTGAGGACAGAACCCAGTGAAGGGCCAGTGCTCTGAAGATTATCACAAGGATATGTGATGACCCACACTCATTTAGCCATTTAGTATAGTACACATAATTTACACCAAGTAACCACATTAACCATTCTCAACTAACCAACTTTGAACCTTACTAAAATTTTAAAGAATAATAAATAACCCAAGATTTGGTCAACCACCCTTATCGCAGAAAGAACATAAACAGGATTTGTTTCTTTCATTCATCTGTTGAATGAAAGAAAAACGAAGTCATGTTTGATATTTGATAACTTTCATCATATTGATTCCTACTTCCTTCCTACATTTTTGTACTTTGTCCTGTGCACTGTAGCCTCCTTGCTCTCCTCAACTCAGGGAGCCTGTATAGTTCTGAAGCAGTTCCCCTCCTCTATGATGCACCCAGGTAACTGTCTCAAGGCCAGAAGCTGAGACAGCACTGAGGTGCAGCTGGTTCCTTACCCATTTCCCAGGAGTTGCTATTCTTTCCCAGCAGTGCTTCAAAACTACTTTTTCATGTACTTTGTTTGTTTTTAGAATGGTTCAGTTAGGAGGGCAAATTTGGTCTTTCCTCATGTTGGTTAGAAGTAGAAATCCTGTTTTATTTTAATTAAATAGTTGAACTCCCTGCTTTGCACCAGTTCTAAGTCAGCTGCCAGTATGACACAACTTGAATTTTTGGTATTTGGAGTGAGATAGGGGTTGTAATTCATTTTCTTTTTTTGTTGGTACTTCAGTTCTAACACAATTTGTTAGGTACTTCATGGTTTCATTTACATGTGGGATATTTTTAAAACGTTGCATTTCTGGCAACAGAATGTAGGGAAGTGATTGCTGGAGGCTGGTGAGTTGGGAAATATGGAGAGGTTGTTAAAAGAGTACAAATATTTCAGTTATAAAATGAGCAAAGCGTAACATGGTGGCTATAGTTGTTAACACTGTATTGTATAATTGAAACTTGCTAAGAGCAGAACTTAAATGAACTTTACCGCAAAAAAGGTAAATGCAAGGTAATAGATGTATTCATCGTAATGGATATGGAAATGCTTTTCTCAATATTGAATCATTTCACTGCATGCTTTAAATAACATAATTTTATATGTCAATTATAACTCAGTAAAGCTGGATAAAGAGATATTTCTAGTCCCATTGAATTTACTTCATATCTTGATTAAAAATCACTTGATCATATTTATGTGAACCTAGTGTTATGATTGTTATTCTGTTTCACTGACTATTTATCTCTGTTAACTCAGGTACTTTTTAATATATTTCAGAATTATTTCATAGTTTTTAATGTAGAAGTATTACACATATTTTATTAGATTCATTCTTATGTATTTGAGGGTTTTGATAGTATAATAAATAGTATTTAAACATATTGTCCAATTGTTTGTTCTTAGCATATAAAGGTACAATTTACTTAATAGTATTTTAGAAATTACATAAATTTTTTCTATGTACATAATCAAGTCATCAGTAAATAATGAGAGTTTAACTGCTTCCCATGTCATAGGGTTTTTGGTTTTGGTTTGTTTTGTTTTTTCCTTTTATTTCTTTCTCCTCTACATGGGCAAGAATGGAGAATCTTTGTCCTGTCCTAATTGTAGAGAAAAAGGATTTAATTTAATACTTCACCACTGAGTGTGCTGTTAGCTATAGGCTTTTATAGACAACCTATATCAGATTGAAGAAATTCCTTTTTCTTCCAGTTTGTTAAAAGTTTTTATCTAAATGAGTATTGAATTTTATCATATACTTTTTTTGCATCTGTTAAAGTATTACTATTATCTTTCTATTATTTATAAAGGTAATCCTAATTTCTCCCTAATTGCATGTAAAATAGTAATTTATACTGATTAAATTTTGAATATTATACCAATCTTACATTCATGGGATAGACCTCACAAGGTAATGAAGTATTTTTCTTTATATGTGCTTCTGGATTTGATGTACTAATACTTTGTTAAGAATCTTGCATTAATGTTTATGAGGAATATTAGTCTATACTTCTTTTGATATGAGGGTAATGTTAGTATTCTAGAATGAGTTGGGAAGTATCCTTTCTTTGTTGTGTGTGAAAGAGTTTACATAAGATTTGTATTATTTCTTTCTTAAATGCGTGATAAATTTTGCAGTGAAGTCTTCTGAGACTGTAGTGTTCATTGTGGAAAAGTTCCTAATTATAAATTTAATTTATTTAGCAGATACAGCCTACTTTAGGTTTAAAAAAATTTATTTTTGTATTAGGTGTAATAATTTCAGTCTGTAAAGGAATTTTCACATTTTACCCAAGGTGGAAAATATGTCTAGTAGCAACTGTAGCAATAATCCTTCTTGTTTTTCTGGGATAGTTTATGCTGTGTATACTATCATTTCCTTGACTAGTCTAGAGATCAGTCAATTTTATTAGCCTTTTTAATAAAGTAACCTTTGGTTTTATTAATTTTTTTGATGTTTATATGTTTTCTATTACATTAATTTCTCATTTTTGTTATTTTCTTTACTTGAGGTTTAATATTCTCTTCTTTTTCTAAAATTTTAAATGTAAACTTAAAGATCTCACAGATTTTTCTTTTTTTAATGACTATTTAGTATAGTGTTAAATTGCCCTCTGAACACTACTTTTACTGAATCTCAAATATTTTGATATGTTGTGTTTTCATTATTTTAGTTCTAAATATTGTGTTTTAAGTTCAAAGAATTATCTATTTTTTTTCTTTGATGTATATTTATTGTATATGGCTTAATTTCAAAATATTTTGAGATTTTCCAAATCAAGACAACTTATTATTTATTTCTAACTTAATGCTTGTGTATTTATTTCTAATGCTTGTGTGGCTGAAGACTATACATAATTTCAGTCTTTTTATATTTGAGATTTATTTTATAGCTCAGCATATAATCCATGTTCCATGTGCAGTTAAAAATGTGTATTAGGTATAATGTTTTATGTGTCATTTAGTTTGAGTTGGCGATTAGTATTGTTCAAATATTCTATTAATTACAGGCACCTTTAGGAGAACATGTGCGAAGGATCCATGGACAAAGCCAAAGGGGGGAAGGATGGAAGGTGGGACATGGGGGTGGGTGGAGCAGGGGAAAGTGGTGGTGGGAGAATGGAGACAACTGCATTTAAACAATAAAAAAATGATTAAAAAATGTTTCAAATTGCCAATACATGTTTATTTATAACACCTATTATCATCACTGGATACCTTTTCTTTCCTTTATTAATTTTGATAAGAAGGCAGGAAAAGTCTAATTTTTTTCAACCACACTGCTTTTGTGTGCTTAACATTTACCTTTCTTCCACACGTCATTAGCTGCTAATTAAGATGTTCATTTGCAGGTTGTATATCTTGCAATAGAAATGATTTGTGAATGCTTACTAGGTGTTTATCAACCTACACAATTCACATTGGTTTAGCAAGAGCCTGGTGCATTTTAATTTACTGAGCATTTTCCCCATTCTCCCTTTATTTCTGCATATTTATAATGAGAAAAATAAATGATTAGAGAGAAAAAGTGGGAAATACTATAAATAGTTTCTAAAGAAAAATGCATAGGAAAGAGTTGTGGCTCTAAGTAGATGATAAAAGAACAAACAGGTTGAATTTATTTTCTCTTTTTAATGGGGTATTTTAAGGAATAAAATTTGGACATTGGTTATGCAGGGGGGGAAGATTATGTCTTCTTGATGGGTTTATTCTTTTATCATTTTGGAATATTTCTCTTTGTCTTTATTTTCATTTATCTTCTCTTTGTCTTGAGGTCTTCTTTGTCTGACAGTAACAAAGTCACATTAGTTGTAGTATGCTTAGCATCTGTATGTATATCTTTTTCTACTTTACTTTCAAACATTTACTGTGTCTTTGTGTTAATAAAGTTCTTAAAAATGGCATCTATTGGGTCTTCCTTTTTTTAGTTTGATATTATTGATATTGTAGGGTTTAAATATGCTATGTATTTTCTCTATATAATTTCTAATATGTGTTCCTCATTTTTACCTTGTTTTCAATAAATCAAGTAGTTTTTCATATTTAATTTTACTTCTTTTTTGGCTTTTTGTGTATACTTCTTTATGTGTATGTGTGTGCATGCTTAGTGGGTACTCTAAAATAGAGAGTAATATGTATCTTTAATTTATCACAGTGTGCCTTCAAATAATTGTATACTTCCTCTTGAATCTTAAACAGCATAATCCCAGTTTTATGCTCTAATTGCATTATATTTTCCTCTATGTATGTTATAAACACCAAACATATTATTTGTTCAAAAATATATATCTTGCCATGGCTTGCATAGCTCAGTGGATTGAGCTCAGGCTGCGAACCAAAGCACCTCAGGTTCGATTCCTAGTCAGGGCACATGCCTGGGTTGCAGGTCTGGTCCCCAGTGGGGGCCATGTGAGAGGCAACCACACATTGAATCTCTCTCTGTCTTTCTCCCTCCTTTCCCCTCTCTAAAAATAAATAAATAAAGTCTTTAAAAATATTTATATCTTTAATATAAATATTGAATAATATATATTTTAATACAAGTATTTTATATTTTATCCCAATATTTTCTGTTTCTGATGCTCATTATTTCTTCCTTCTGATGCTCATAATTTCTTCAAGTTTTCATCTGATATTTCTTTTTTCTTTTTTAATATTTCATATAGTACAGGTGTGCTAGAAACAAATTATATCAGATTTTTGTCAGTTTGAAAATTTATAACTCTTTTATTATTAAAGATGTATTTTGTTGAGTATAAAATTCTAGGGTTTTTTTTCTTTCAGTAATTTAAAGGTGCAGTTCCCCTTTTTTTCTGGCTTCTTTTCTGAAGAAAAGTTAGACATTAACTTTATTGTTGTTCTTGTCCATGTAATTACATCTTTTTTCCTCAGGCTGCTTTGACTATTTGTTCTTTATCTTTGGTTTTCAGCATTTTGAAAATGCTGAAAACCCAGCATTTGTGATATACCCAGATGTGATTTTTCTTGGGATTTGTTCTATTTTGGTTTCATTGAGTTTCTGGCACCTTTGGGAATATGCTTTTCTTAAAATTTGGAAAGTTCTCATGCAATGTTTTTTAAACAATTGCTTTCATTTTCCTCTCTTTCCTCTTCTCCTGGAACTACTTTTACATGAATATTGACCATTTACTGTTGATCTACAGTAGTGAATGTCCTACTATTTTTTTCTCTCTGTGTTCCAGTATGGATATTTTCTGTTGTCCTGACTTCCAGTGAACTGATCTTTTCCTCTGTGTCCAATTGTTAAGCCCATCCAATGAATTCTTCATTTTTAACATGTTATAGTTATATCATTTTCTTTTAGTTCTTTTTCAGAGTTTTCATTTTTCCACTAAAATTCCTCATCTCTTCACACATGTGATCCATTTTTTCTATTACTTTTACTGTAATTATTTTATAATCCCTCTTTGATAATTCTAACATCTGCATATTGGCATGATTCCAGAACTAGCTTAGTGTCATAAAACAAAGTCACCAGCTTTCTGATCCATGGAAATTTTGCCTCCAGTTTACAGTTCAGCTGCCAGCTCTTTTTGCATTATATATGGTCTGTCTCTGTCCTCCCCTTCCACAGGTAGCTTTGGGAGGGTAGCTGCAAGCTGTAAAAGCTGGAATGCCTTGGAGGGATTTCTGTCAGCAGCTCTTATCCCCAGCCTTCTGATGGTGCCTGCTTTAGTTTCAGGACGGCACACCCACATCTGGAGGATCTCTCAGCCTTGCTTTGGGACTTTAGTGTAGTACCTATGGAGATCTGTGGGAAAAGAGTTTGGAATGAGTGTAGGTTTGCTTTCTGACTGGGTCTTCTTGGAATGGTATCTGTCATGCCAGCTGGCCCATGGTCATAGATATTCATTAAAGTTTGGGCTGGTTTCTTCCATTTTATATCCCTTAGTGGCAGATTTCTTCTCCTCCCACTACTCCACCAAACATGAGAGCAGGTACATGTCTCTTCTCTTCCATGAAGGGCTTGTCACTTTTTGGAATTTAGTTCAGCTAGGGTTCTTCCCCTCTTCAGCTCTTTACTAAAGAACAACAATAATGGTAATTTAATAGCTTATTCAGCTTGTTTGGGCTGTCATGCCAAAGGCAAATGTTCTTTGTGACTTTTAATATCAAAATCAGAAGAAATCTCCAAAATATAGTTATAAAAGTATTGCTGGTGAAAATAGGTGCTTTCTCCAATGTCATTAGGATGTGTACTATAAGAAAATCTATCATTACATTACATGTATCAGAATAGAAAAGAAGTAGTCTTGCCTGAAATCTAGAAAAAGACAAGGAATTGATTTTCTCAATGCTGGGAAAATAGGAAGTAGAAAACAAGGCCGTTTTATCTAAGAGAGAGACTCAGGTAAAAATTTATAACTTGCTTAATTTATTGATTTGTTTTATTTGAAATATGTACTCATTAATTTAATGAATTATTCATGAGATATTGAGATATTTTTATATGGAGTTTTGTTGGAGAGATAGACATATGAGCAGGCAGGAAAGAATATATGTGCTCAAAGAATGTTATCTACTTTTACTGTTAATATTACAAATGAGGCCCATGAGGATGCCATAAACTGAGATAGCAGAGAGCAGCTGGAAAGTTCATTAAAGTACTTTTTTGATTGGAGATCGAGAGTCAAGTTGGTACTTTTTGAGTATATACAATTAGTAGTAGGACCCTGGGTTAAATAGAATTCCTGGGAATGCAATATAGTTGTGATAAATAGCAGCTCTTTCCAGTGGTTGGATGATGGTCCTCAGAGATGCAAAGCCAAGGAAATATTTGCAGTAGAAATAAGGAAAGAATACGTAAGGAACTGAGTGAGAATTTTTATGGAATTGAAAAATGCAAGTCACACAACAGAATGTGGCCAGATCTACTATATTTGTGCATAAGACTCAAGTAGATGTGTTCTGATTGGTGCTACTTTTGATAATGGGGAGCTTCATGAAATTAATATATCTAGGCTGTTTTCCTAATAAATGCCATCTTTAAAACTCTATGTCCTTTAGAGCTAGAAATTTTCCAAAACTTCTGATATAGAAGAATCTATTTTGACTAATTAACATGAACACTTTATTTAAATTAAAAAAAAACTGGGCATCTAATAATGTCAGGCATTCTGCTGGTCACAGGTGATATAGAAATAAATAAGACAGTCCTGGCTAGTGTGGCTCAGTGGATTGAGTGCCAGCCTATGAACTGAAAGGTAGTTGGTTCAATTCTCAGTCAGGGCACATGCCTAGGTTGTAGGCCAGGTCTCCAGTTGGGGGTGTGTGAGAGACAGCCAATCAATGTATCTCTTACACATCGATGTTTCTCCTCCTCTGTTTCTCCCTCCTTTCCCCTCTCTCTAAAAATAAATAAACAAAATCTTTTTTAAAGATTTTATTTATTTTTAGAGAGGGAAGGGAGGGAAAAAGAGAGAGAGAGAGAGAGAAACATCAATGTGTGGTTGCTGGGGGTCATGGCCTGCAACCCAGGCATGTACCTTGAACGGGAATCGAACCTGCGACACTTTGGTTCGCAGCCTGTGCTCAATCCACTGAAATACACCAGCCAGGGCAACAAAATCTTTAAAAAAAAAGAAATAAATGGGATAAAATCCCTGTTTTCAGGGATCTCACAGATTAATGAGAGAAGAAACCATGTAAATAAATAAGTAAAATAAAGTAAAATAAAATAAAATATTAGACCTAATTTCCACAGGAAGGACAATACTATAGTTGAAATTATATCAAGCTACTGTAATATGATGACATCATCCATCAGTGATCTAATTAATTTGTTATTTTTTGGCAACCATTTATCGATATCTATTATGTTCTTGCAGGGTACTATCAATATCATGCTATTTATTTAATTTGAATCTATACTCATGTGGCAGCATTTTGACTTTCCATTACCCCTTTGGGAAGAGAACATGCTAACCAATTTATAGGAGTACTGCAATCTACTGTGCAATGATATATTTTCCAAGTAAATAATTATGTTAGCATGCAGTGATTTTATTCACAAACCTCTGATTTTGATTTTATGAACTAACCATCTTTAGCTTGATTATTCTAGATAAAAATTAAAATTAAGTTCCCAGTATACAAAACTGAAAATTATTTGTCAAAGAAAGTGTTACCACTTCAGTGTTGATGCTAATTATTCCAGCCTGCATCAATTCACCTAAGCCCTTATTCCACATTTTACATGCAAATACTTGTATATTTAGTATTATTCTTTGCATCCATGTACACTTTGCCTTAATTTACTCAGTGAAATGGATTACTTGAGAAATAAATTTTTATGTTATCTAATTTGTGTATTGCCTTTCTCTTGAGAAACATTAAAAATGATTAATTACACATTTAATTTTTTAACAGTTGATTGTAGAGGATTAGATTGGATTTCACAGTGAGCATGTACTTAGATAATATTTAAAGTATATTTTGAGGTATGTGAAATGAGTTCTAATGGATATTAGAAAGAGAGGGAAAGGAAAATATAGGAAAATTTTGAAAAATAATATTGCTTTGCCTTATTAAAATTTTTAATGAAATAAATTTCAATAGGAAGCAACAACAAAAAAATCCTTGCTCTATTATGACTCAAGATGGAATGGCACAATGGAAATAGAAAGTGTAATTTATCTTCAGAATTTCTGAAAAATATAGAACCTTAATGGTAAAAAAGAGAAATTAGGGCTATTGTCTTTTCAAAGAGCACTGGCGATTTCAGAGCAATCTGAGAAGGTCAATGCCTCTCGTTCTCACTAAATGCAAAGTAATAGAAGACTGCCTACAATTATGGGATTAAATGAACATATGGTCAGTGATTTTAGAGGAAGGTGAGTTAAATCAAATCCTTAGAAAGATAATTTTTATCAAAGATGATAAAGGAATTGGAAACAAAATTGAGAACTATGTTTGCTTTTTATTTAGGAAAATTATTATATAAACATAATATGTATATCAAGTACATTTTTATCTCTTTAATATTCACAGCTATATTGAAACCTGTGACTCAGGTGTCAGATGCAGCCCTGAGCCTAAATTTAACTGACCTTCATGTTTTGAAGGCAATTGCAGGCCAAATGACAATTTCCATGAGTCTGGCTTTTGTAATTTTCTGAACAAGACCAGAACCTTTCTAAAGATTAATAATTAGACATATAAAGCATTCTAAAGAATGGAAAATCAGTTAAACAAATATAGCAAATGGTTGTTATCTTTGGAAGTCCATAGTCCAAATGAAGAACTAAATCTAAATCCAGCTGGCAATGTAAACTCACAGAGCCTTAGTTCAGTGATGGTGAACATAGGAAGCAGTTTAACCTTTTTTCTCTTCCCAGTTCTGTTGAAACAACAAAGTTGTTTCACAGGGGGAAATCCATAACTGTGTTGCAAATAGGAACTGATGTTACCAGCACTACTGAAATTGTAAATGATTTCTGCAGAATAAGATCCTGTTACAAATAATCGAGACTAGGGAATCCAACACTGTCAAAGGAGACACCTTGGCTGTGTTGGGGAAAGCTCCAACTGCAGTCATCAGGCATGTGAGGTCTGGGAGAGCTGTGAAACAGTAACCAGCATAACTATTGAAAAATCTGTCTTTGGACTAACTGGACTGAGGTAACCATTCACCACATCCCTACAGAATGACTGAGAGCAGTGACATTTCTTCCCTACTTTAAGCCAGATAACCTGATCCCTAAAGAAACTAAATTAGACTGTATAAGATGGACTTGCAATCCAGTGTGACATTTGTGACCTCAGGTAGAAGCAGAGATGACTTCCAAGTACATCAAAGCTCTATAATCATACAGAGGGAATAGATAAGAAAAGACCTCTCAGACCAGCAGAAAAACATTCTGACATAATTCCCTTAGTAATGTTCTTGTTATTTTGGCATTTGGGCAACATGCCTGTTTACCCAATGGATACATGTCCTAAAATGACAGAATCTTCATTTCTATTACTTCTATATCCACATAGCCAACCAGTTCACATGTCCTCACCTCTTTACACAGATGGGAAAGCAGCCCGTTCATTCCATGGAAAGACCTTTTGGGGAAATAGATCCAGTCCTACACAGAGGGATTGTAATGTCTACCTTAATTCATCAATCAAGTTTTTGTTCATAAATTTTAATCACCAACTAAAGATTATGAGAGGGTTTAAGCAAACCAACAACCTAAATGGGAAGAAATAAGCTAATGAAACAGAACGATGGACTACAGAGGATAATGAAATAGTTCAATGAACGTAAGAGGACCTGGAAAATATTCTGTGCACTTTCTCAGTAAGTTTGTTTGAGCAAATAATTTAAAAAAGAAAAAAGGAAAACCAGACTACTATGAAAAACAAGCAAAAATTTTAGAACAAAAAACATAATTTCTGAAAATTTATAAAGGAAATCAAACATACCAAATTAATGATCTATTCTGTAAAAAATTGATAAATGGACAGAACATAGAACAAAGTTGTAAAAAATATGAGTTCAACAGTGATGGGTTATTGGAAATCAATTTAGGAGTTCTAATATCTTTCTAGAAGTTTTAGAAATAGAGTATGATGAAAATTGAGACTTAGAAATGATTTAATATTAGGAAAAGAAATTTTATCCTAATCAAAGAAGGGTGGTACAAGTTTTCAGACTGAAATAATCAGCCTATATGTAATATTTCAGAACTCAAAGGGTGATGAGAAAGAGCCAATGTTTCCAGAGAGCAGGAGAAACAGTTTACCAGAGGGAGGGCAGGAGAAATTTTACAGGAGGGCTAACTACTGATTTAACAATGAATGCTAACAATGAATGCTTTCTGGACCACAGAAAGACAAGGGTTCCTCATTATGAGAAGTTAAGAGTTGACCATATGTGCAAAGGAGGACTTATAAACAAAGTATTGCAGCAAAATGAGACAAGTACTCACATTAACATAAGTATAAAAGGCTACTGGAGCTCTGGAGAAGAAAAGAGCTACTGGCCTGTAGGGATTCAGAAAGGGTTCACAGAGAGGGTACCATCTGGCCTGGGTCTTGAAGTATATGTCTTGAATTTCAGAAAATCAGAAATTAATAAATAATCAGCTTGCTTTAGGTGACAGAGCATTTTTATTTTTATTGCTTCCATGTCCAAGTTTTCTCTTCTATTTCATTTCCTTAAATGTGGTAATCATTTATGTTGTGTTCTGCCCACTATAAGCTACTTCTTATTGTAGTGAACAGACCATATAACTTAAATAAATAAAAACACTTAGTTTCTTAATTATAAGACACAGATAGGTTGAAAGTTTTCTATTTCACAGAGAATTCAATAAAACTAATTACATGTGATTTTAACATTTTTATGAGACAAGGTGCTCACAGTTGTCCCAGAGCCTATTTAGTACATAATGTTAATGATTTAATTACTTAGATGAGCTGATATTATTAGTGAATTTTTTTTCTAGATTAAACATTCAAATTTTATGGCTTTCTATTTATGTCAGAACAGGAGAAATAAATAAAAAAGGAACATCTTATGTGAGAAAGATGAAAGGAGACAGTGATGTAGCTGTGACAGTTCGGGTGGTCTACCTCATCATTTGTGTTCATGAGAAAAGGGAAAACATAATGATGAAACCCCCCAAAAACATGGTGTGATTTTCATTTTCAAGGACCACGGATTTCTGTAAATTACTCTCAGATAAAGATGTTTTAAATTGATGACAAAAAGCAGTGACAGATCAGTTAGTGAGTCAGTGAATTGATGAGCAAGCTTAATTGAGTACACCAGGTATGCAGAACTGTGCACTGCCTATTTAGGGCAGGCCTTGTCAGTACCAGTGCTGATGACTAGGACTACCTCTGGGAATAAATTGGTGGCACAGAGTTTCTAAAATAAAGCCTAGCCTTTTGTGATATTTTCATGTTACACTTTCATTTCAGATTTTTATTCCAATATTTGGAAATTAAGGTTTATATTTTAGTAATGCAATTTACCTTTGCACCAGGGTAAAGTAAATATTAACTTTATATTACTGCTTGTTTGTCTACAACATAACATTTGGGATCATCTGCCCCCATTTGCACAGAGATGGACTTGTTAAAACTGACTTTCATGGTCTTTCATTTTCATTGATAGCTTATGACCATTCACAAAAAGGAAGAAAACCTGGTGTTTGGTGGGGAGGGGCAAGGCTACCATGAAGCCTCATCTCTTAGTCCAGAAATTGGGAATATATTTTTTGAAACCTAACAACACTAGTCTGACCATAAGGAAAGCTTAAGTTCAATCCTCGAGGTTCTTTTCTGTACTTTTGGAAAACAAAAACAAAAACAAACAAAAAAACCAGAGAGGATTGTTTAAGATGGCAGTGAAAGATTTATATAACGTATCTGATTCTGAGAAAAGGAATTGCTTAGAGGTATAAGAGAAGGGTTTGCAACCCAAACAGGAATTTAGAAGGCTTTCCAACTGTATTGCTTTGCAAGGGAAATTTGTTTCCACTTGAAAAATCGTTGTTTTCATGTTGATTATTTACCTAATCATTTGGACAGAGAGCTCAATCTTTTCTGCTCAGGGCATTCAGAAATCTCATCTACAAACAGTTTTACTCCACCAGTGGGAGGTAGTGTTATGATTTTCTTCCTCTACACCCACACCTGAAACTGCTCCAATGTTTCCTTCTATACAGTGAGGCTGCCGACCTTGATGGTCTCAAATGTGTCTTTCAGTTCTAATAGTCAAAAGGTTTTCCAGTTGACTTTTTATTTTTTCCCCACATAACCAATATTTACTAACATTTAAAAAATGGGTATATATTATTTATTAGTGTTTACAAAATGGAGCAGTTTTAATGCCTGTATGTTTGTGTTCCTATTGTCTAATTTATTCTAGAGAAAGCAAGAAGCTCTTGTTTGTTTGATCCAGCACCCAATCCATTGATATATGTGTTGTACAAAAAAGATTAAAATGTATGTGTGTTTATAGATAGATTGATAATACAGTTTTCAAGTATAGAGACACATATACACACAAAATGTATATGAATGGCTATGGGAAAGTAGCTACAAGAAAACCAAAATGGAGAATGAGGAAAGAAAGGACATCTTTTAAGTCAAGATTTCCATTCTTACTTTACAGTATCTTGATATTTTATCCAAATACGGATAATTTTATCCAAAGTAAAGGAAGCACAGCATAAATCTTCTATCTATTAATATATTATCAACTTACGCCATTGCTATTTTTCCAAAAAGACTGAACTTTGCCAAGGGTAGAGTCATTAATCAATGACGAAGAGACAGACGGACTAAAGAAAGAGAACCTTGCTACACAGTTTTTTTTCTGAGTTCTGTCCACTCTCTCTTAGAAAAATAATCAAATAGGGGTACAGAGAATGCCTTAAATGGAGTCCATTCACATGTCCATAAAAGTAAGAATGTAGAATTCTAGTCTTAGTGTACAAGTTATTTTGAGGGGTCATCTTTGTAGTACTTGAGTTAGATTAAAAAGTCTGAGTTAGCACTCTGCTTAGAGGTGGGTACTATGACTCGGGATAAAAAATTATGTAATAAAATGTCAACATTTAGTTAATTTCTCAGTTATATGATTCCTTGTTATATCATCTGTCACCACTATGTTTGGTAAATACAATAATAATTGTATTAATGATGCATTTGGCAAGTCAGGTAATTATCATCTCATTTGAAGGCTCTCCCAGGAGACTGCCTTTTATTGTTATCACTTATTGCTTAAAGCCTTACCTTGGGGGACATGCCATCTATGAAAAGTTTTCTTCCATTGTCCTTTCTGTGGCCCCCTCTCCAGTCTGGAGTAACTGACATTCATTTGGCAATTGAATCATTGTAACACCTTCAATTTCCATCTCTCTCATTAGGACCATGTCTTTATTTGTCCGTCAGTAGGCTTTTTGAGAGCACAGCATGGTGTGTTCACTCAGGACATATCATCTGCCCATGGATCCAGGACATTCATGTGGAAGGTGCTCAATACATGGTGCAAAGATAACAGTCTTGATGAATGACTAGATTCTGCAGGCTACCTCTATGATCTAATTTGCTGTAACTCTTGTCCTGGGATATCCTTAGAAATTACATCCTCAGATACTTTGCTTTGTTTTTCTTCTTACACTATTGTTGGCTCAAATCCCCATCAGCAAAACTAGGAAATCTACTCACAGAAATAAATTGACTATTCCCATTCATAAGGACTCTATCATTAAAAGAAAACGTGGTTGCAACTAAAAAAGAGCAACAAACTTCCATACCCATAGAATGTACAACACCAAGTGTGAATCCTGAAGTAAGCTATGCACTTTGGGTAATTATGTTGTGTCAGTGTAGGTTCATTAATTCTAGCAAACGTACCACCCTGGTGGGAAATGTTGGTAATGCAGAGGCCATGAATATGTGGGGGCAGAAAATCTTTGTTTCTTCTTTTCCTGTGAACCTTAACTGCTCTTAAAAAAGTAAAGTTTTTAAAAAATAGCAACAATCATTCTTAAGATAGACACATTCCATCATGCTGCCACCTCACAAAGTCTAGCTTAAGGTGTCTAATGGTACTTCTGAATCTCACTCAAAATTCCCTTGTGTGTGCTGTTTGCATGTATGTGTGTGTGTTTTCATGTTGACATCTAAGAGATCTCTGCTGACACATTTGCATCTTCCGTTACTGAATGATCCGCTCAAGCCAAACACTGGCTGAGGTCTAAGCTCGGTGTTATCTTACCACATGCTACCTTTCTCTCTGTCTCCCGGGGTTCTCCCATGTGTCCCCACACAGTGCTGTTTTCTGTGCCGCATGGCTGGTTTCCTCCATGAAATGAGTTATTTCCCAGATACCCAGGCTATGAGAGAGATCCAGCTATCCATAGGAGAAGCTCTGGAATTCTTTCCTTATCTGTCTTGTCATTTCTGTACTCCTTATGAACACTTGCCCTGGAAAGTCTTGGCTTCTGTTGCTTTGCACTTCAGTATCTTGTATTCTCTGCTCGGTGACCATAGGAAGGAGTTTTAGCATCTATCAGAAACAGTTTATAAACATCTTGGCTACCAGGAAACGTTTGTGAAAGAAACAAGCTATACTTTTGATTTCTTTATTTAAACAGCAAACAATAATGAAGGCTTCAGGAAAACAAAGAATTATCAGCAGTCACTGTGTATTCTTTGACCACATGTCCTACATTCTCTGATTTAGTTTATGTTTCAACTATTTTATTATACTGTCCCAGTAGGTGTCTCATACTCATTATAAATGCATTGGTTTATTTTATGAATATGGTTACCGTGTAAATCATAGGTTATACCAATTTTGAACCTAAATGAGAAGGGAGGTAAAAATGGAGTAGCCAGATGTTTTAAGAAAGAATAAATATTTTCCAGATTTGGTTTCAAAGGCAGAGGGAAAGTGAGTTGGCCAGTCATCATCATTACCAAATAATACATGATTGCCAGATTTCTCAAAGCTAGCCAAATATTGATTGAAAAAAAGTATTTTGAGGGTAAAATTAAATAAAATACTCTTAAATGTTTTAAGATATTCATGACCTAAATTTTAATGCTAAGAACAGACAGTTACATGTAATGTTTTGAACAGATAGTTTCTGGAAGGTAGGATGTTGTTTTTGAGAAATAATATCAACCCTAAGAGAAAAAATTTAACCATTTTCAAATGGTGTTCTGCTAATCAAATCAATTTTGGTCACCACAAACTTCTTTAGAGCACCCAACTGGGAGCAAAATGTCAGGGAGCCCCTGACAAAACTATAGTTCTTAAGCTATGGAGAGGAAACAAAGCAAACCATCTGGAGTTGATTATGCACCTTGATTCCAGGTGTTGCTGCTGGGTGGTTTCGATGGGCTTCATTTTCAACAGCAATTAATACAACCTTGGGTTTATCCTTTGATACATAAGATAGGGCTGGATTTGGATATTTATCTAGAAGAAATTACTGAAATAGTTTATTTTGTAGTCTATCCACAGCCGCTGACATCTTTCACCATTATGAATCTGTTGTCAAAAACAGGGAAGAGTAAACAACCTATTAAAAACAATAGTGATAAATTCAAAAGTTTCCCCTTATTCCATAGGCTTTAGAAATACATCTTATTTGGTTGGTCTTCTCTACAAAGTCTTTTGCTCCCTGGAGGCTTGCTGATTCAATCTTAGGAGTAGGAAAGGAAGGACTATGAAGACATTTAAACTATAGGCTTCCAGTGAATTGCTTCACTTACAACTGTCCTCTTGATTTACTCTTAATTTCTTTTAAGCAATCTTCTATCCTATTTCTAGGATTTGATCCCATGGGTCAAACAAGTGTGAGCTCTTCCTGGTAGAGTACTTCAGACAGGTCCAACATCACAGAAAACTTCCCTTGAGGCATCAAGCAAAGGGAGAGAGAAAATGGCTTTATAATTTTTTAAGATCTAAGTTCAAACACTTGGTGTCCCAGTGTACCTGCTGTGCAGCATGCAAGTTATTTACCTGAGTATCAACTCGTAGAAATAATGATAGTACTATCAGCTCTGCAGAGAAGATATAAGCTTGCCTACCATGTATGAGAATGTTTGTGAAAGACTAGCAAATATTTGATAAAATTTAATTTCTTTACTTTTCTCTAGGATCATAGGAAGTAATATTCATTGAGCACCTCCAAGTGCCCACTGCTTTACTTGTAGTATCTCATTTATACTAATCATCCCAAAAAGTTTGTGGAAGATGCTATGTTTCTAACTGTGAAGATTAAAAAATCAATTGATTCATAAGGAGTATATAAAATTGTATAACCAGGAAGATTTCAGACTTATGTTCAGATTTAGATGTAGGTTACTCAGAAGTCTCTTTCCACTATATAATGCTGCTTCTTGAAAGAGTTATGTTGCCAGCAGTTGCAGGTACATGTGAAATTAGTATCTGAATTTTGTGATTTCTGAGGAAATTTTCCATTTTCCTCCTGAGCAAAAAAGGAGAGAATTGGACGGATTCTTAATGTAAAATGTTTAGCAAATATTAATATTTATCATTCAAAGTTAGCTTTTAGCAAATACTTTTTGCCCTTAATTTTAAACTTATTTTACAGCACTAATCACTTACTAATATGTCTTCAAATATCATGGTATTATCAGTATTCAATTCTTCATGCTAATCATATAGGCTGCTGATATAAATAGTTTAAAAATCATTTGAATATGATATTGTTGATAGTGTTTATATAAATATTTTCACTGTTTGGTTATTAGAATAGAATACATAAAATGATGAATAATAAACACCAAGTTTTTCTAAGGTACAAGTAAAGACTTCTTCTTCCCTTATTGTTTCTGTTTTGCTGTCTTTAAGATTCACCATTACATGCTAAAAAGTAGTAACATTACAAGTTAGACTAAAATGAGACACCAGCCCCTGCTGAGCTAGCTGCATTTGGCCCTTTGCTAGATTGTAATAAATGATTCATAATTTTGTCTAAAAAGATTCCCAGCTAGACTACAGAATATAAAGGCAAAAAGTATGAGTTCTGTCATCAGAGATACTTATCATTTGGCCTATTTGATCATGCTATTACAATCTTTAAAGAAATAATGAATACAGAGATTTCTGTACAATAATCTTAAGAAAACCTCACAAACTGAAAAAAAAGGGAAAGTATGCCAAATGATTTTCTGATGATATTGGGGGAAAAATCCCTGTAAAATATTGTATTTCCTTCTGAATTTTAATTGAGTAAGGATGCTACATAAGTAAAAACAAATTATCTCATAGGCTAATGCATAAAACAGATATTTAATGGTTGGCCGTTCTCTTTGTCTTTTCTTTGACTTTAAATGCTAAATCTACCCAATTCTTGCTTCTATCATTTAGTACTAAAAATAATGACTTTCTTCAGATCTTAATAGACAACTGGCCCCAAAATTAGAAAATCAATTTAAATTATATTAGAATATAATTCATCCATTCACTTAAAATATATTTATTTGGAAAATATTTATTTTGCTAACTATATACCAGGCATTTTGCTAGGGTATTCAGATAGAAGTGAATGAAACAGAAAGAGTGCTTTCCCACATGGAGCTTATAG
Source organism: Phyllostomus hastatus (assembly GCF_019186645.2). Classification (NCBI taxonomy): domain Eukaryota; kingdom Metazoa; phylum Chordata; class Mammalia; order Chiroptera; family Phyllostomidae; genus Phyllostomus; species Phyllostomus hastatus. The sequence continues at coordinate 35,701,728 of NW_025333872.1, read as the reverse complement.
ATTGCAGAGAGAGACCAGACAACTAAATAAATAAATCAATGATAAAAATGTTAAATTCTCTGAAAAAATGACTGCTGATAAAATGAATGAATTCCTTTCTGACATAACACTTAAACTGACACCTAAAAGAAGTGAGATTCAGCCAAGCAAAGAATTAGTTACAGAGCATTTTGGGCAGAAAAAAAATAGCATAACCAAAATAATTCAAGCATGGGAGAGCCTGGAGTATTTCAGGAACTGAAAGTGAGCCACTGTGATTGGAATAGAGAGTAGGACCACAAGGTAAAATGGTGTAGCACATTCCAGGATAAGACAAGGAGTTTGGGGGAGAGAGAAAAAGGGAACAAGGCGGGGGGGGGGGGGAGAGATTGTGAGAGAGAGAGAGAGAGAGAGAGAGAGAGAGAGAGACAGAGAGAGAGAGACAGAGAGAGAGAGAGAGAGACAGAGAGAGAGAGAGAGAGGAGAGGGAGAGACATCAGATGTACTTTTACTTTACCTATCTAGCTGCTGGGTGAGGAAAAAAAACCAGAAAAACAGCAGGGAGCACATTTAGAAAGTTAAGAAGAGAGTCTGCTCAAATCAAAGGGTGATAATGGTTGTACTAGGACAATGTACTAGAGAAATAAGAACAATTGTGGAAGTGGAACTAGTAGTATTTGCTGAATGTGAGGCACGAGAAGATGGGTGGAAGGCATAAATTATGTCTACCAGAACATGGGTTGAACCTTTGGGTAAATGGTGGTGTAATTTACTAAAGACGTGAGAGGAACAGATAGATTTTGGGGTAAGGGTCACTTTGGGATGTGCTAAGTTTAAGATACATTACAGACATATAAGGGACATTGACGGACACTTTTAAATGTGAGCCTTGAGCTCAGTGAAGAAGTCTAGATTGGATATATACATTTGGATAGTTAATATTGCATGTTTTAACCATGGAATTGAATGATATTAATTATCTAGAGAAAGTGAAAGAGTGTAAAGTGAGAAAATGTTAAGCCCTGTAGAAATTCTTCATTTTAGGAGGAGTTAAGGAGTAGAAACTTGAAAATGAGACTTAGGAATGGACAAAGAGATAGCAGTGTTTAAAGAAGAGGGAATGACTCATGATGTGGAATGCTGTTCACTTCTCTGTTAAAAAAACACTGGACTTAGAAACAAGAGGGCTTTGGTGATCGTGATAAAAGCAATTTCAGTGATCTGACTGAGACGGAAGCAAGATTGTAATGGGAAAGTGAGAACTAAGCTGTGTAAACTGAAAATGGTAAGAAGAATTGTTTCATGAATGAGAACAATAGGAACAAGTGATAGTATTTTGTTTTGTTTTTTTAAATTATGGTAGGTAAAAGAGTTTGCTTAGTACTGAGGAAGGAGTGTTCTAGAAAAGGAGAGACTGATGGTGCCACAAAGAGAAGAAATACTGAAAGAATGAAGTTCTTGGTTAACTGGAGACATTGATGAGGGCTTTCTGGAATCTTTGACTTAGGTAATAACACTTTATTCAATTACTTCTATCTTCCTTTTTTCTTGAGTGAATTTTTTTTGAGGTAAGACTCTTCTACCTGCTTCTCTAATGAAGCTGGTTGCATGTACCTTCCATAGAGTGGACAGTGAATGTTTATGAATAAACAAATGTACACCTTAGTTACATAAATATGTACCTTCTTGCATGTCAGGTTACCTTTGAATCTGTTCATTCTATTGATTTGGGGGGGGGGTTATTTTCTTAAAATTTGTGTGAGTGTTACTTGTCATTGAGTTGGCTCAGACTTCTGGTGATCCAGAGTGACATTCACAATGTCCTATCCTCAACAAACCTGCTCAGCTCCTATAGACACATGTCTATGACTTCTTTTGTGGAGTCATTTATCTCTTATTTGGTCTTCTTCATTTTCTGCTGCCTTTTATTTTTTTTCCAGAATTACTGCCTTTTCCAAAGAACCCTGCTTTCTCATGATGTGCTTGGCCTAGGACAACTTCAGCTTTGTCTTTTTGCCTTCAGTGAGGTCTCAGGCTTAATTTGCTCTGGGACCCACTTGTTTATCTTTCTGGTAGTCTGGGGTATCCATAGAGCTCTCCTCCAACACAGTATTTTTTCTTACCGATCTTTTGTTTATAATGTCATTAATATTAGTACTCAGGAATAATACAATTGCATTGCTAAAAATAAAAACAACCCTGAAGAATTTTGACCTCAAAAAATGTAGCAAGAATAATTCATTATAATGAATTAATATTTCATTGGCATTTGTTATAAATAATATGTATTATTTGATCCATAGTTATTAATGACCAATATTTATTAATAATTTATTAATCTCTTTTTAGTTATCAAACATTGTGATAAATCATGTAAGAGATCCCAAATTATTTATTTATATCCAACAATTAGGAAATGGTAGGTTTTGATACCATATTCTATTTACTTTTCCACTCTTGACTTCTTCTAATAGTCTTATTCTTTTTTCATTTTATAATATTTTATTATATATTTAATATCTTAATCATTACACTTTAAGTAACTGTAAGCAATGTTAAGTTATTTATGAGTCATTGTTGTATACAAAAGTTAATGAAAGGGTGAGTAAATGAGTGTAAAAGTCTAAAAGTATACATATAAAATAAATTAAGGCACATTATCCTATCTCATTGGTAGATTTAATTTTGATGTAGAGATTTTATCTTGGAATAGAGAGGACTAGAGAACAGTAATAACTATGACACAAAGCACAAAAACATTGTAACTGTTTAAGAAATATGTGATTTAAAAAATGTCTAAGGGGGCAGAATACAATGTTTTGAATGGAAAAGGAAGTGACACTTCAAGGTAAATCTAAATTAATTTATAGAAGTAAAAAAATTGAAACCTAATTAAAACAGTAATGCAACCTCATGGTGAGAAATTGTAACATTGAAAAGAAATCATATAGAAGAACATAACAATTTTTAATAGAATTATTAGAATTTTACCAAGTGGAAGAAGAGCTGGAAAGGGAAAAACATTTCAGGCTGAGAGAACATCATGGTAAAGTCAACAGGGAAGGAGGGAGCAACGTTTGGAATTGAGGGCAGTTTGAGAAATAACAGGGTGACTTTTCAGGACTGGAAAAATAGATTTTATTTTTAACCTGGAAGACCTTGAATGCCCAGCTGAAGAATTTTAATACACAGGGTCTGGCAGAAGTAAGACTTGCTTGAGTGTGGTTGGTAGGATAATAATATGGATGTAATAATTTGTAGTTTTAATTTGAACATTTCACCTAGTATATCATATGCAGTCCTTGAGTGTCATATTCTTATGTTACAGAATTACATGCTTATAATTTTGTAATAAAAGATTTTGTAATAAAAAAGGCATTGTTTGTGCCAAGCCCTGTATTTCTGGAGGATCAGAGAAAGGACATCCTGTATTTGGTTTTGTGTTTTAGGATGCCTAATATGGTGCTCACTTGTAATGAAAACTAGGGGAATGGATAGAGGAATTAGGAAACCAGTTAGTCTTCCTGTTGCAGAACCACAGATCTGAACCATTGGTTAACCGTGGGAATGAAAAGGTAGAGATTAAGTGCCACACAGCAGACTGAAAAAAAATTTAGGACCTGGAAAATGAATGAGAGAGAAAAATAAAAGGTTGCTCAAAAGTCTGAACTTGCGTAACCTGAAGCCTGGTGAAATGGAGATAGGAAAGTCAGAAGAACTCATTTCAGTGACAGTAGAATGAAAAAGTTTATTCTGAACCTGTGGAGTTTCTGGTGTGAGAGCAGGAAAGACAGGACTAGAGATCATGAATTTGTAAACACTGCTATAAATGTGATAGATAAACCATGGGAGAATTAGTGTTATAAGGAAATTATACACCCAGACAGAGTAAGAATAAAAAGGCATAAACAAAAGCTCAATGTTTTACTGCATTTCTTCCCTCTTTTTTAACAGTCCTAAAAATTGACATCATATGAGAGACTGATTGTTTTAAAGGGGAATTGATAATATAAATGAGTACAAAGACCAGAGATTTTGACCAGTATACACTGGCAAATGGGGACAGACCCATAGATGGAGAGCAGGATGACAGCTAGTGGGGATGGAGTTAGGGAGTGGAAGGATTGAGCAAAAATAAAAAAGGACTCATGGACATGGACAACAGTGTGGTGATTGCTGGGGAGAGGGGGGTATAAGAGATTAAATGGTAACAGAAAAAATAATACAGTAAAGATTAATTTTTTTAAAAAAGCATACTGATTACAAATGTGGATCCTGGAAACAAGCTTGGGGTAGAAGACAGCAATTTATTTTAAAGGAAATTCATTAGAAATAATTATATGTGTAACTTTTTGACTATAGTAAGTTATACTTGAGGCTATGGGAGTATTTAGGTATAAAATTACTTATATATTAAATACTATGGGAATTTAGGTTTCTTTAAAAAAACTAACAAATGAGATCTAAAAATGGGCATTGAAAAGGGCTGAACAGCTGGAAAGCAGATGAGGATTAGGGTGGGGTGAATAGAAAAGTCATTACTAAAGAGAAATGTTTAATCTTACATGTTTTCTGTTTGATTTGTTGGCTTTGTAGTGGAATTTGAGGCATCATTTTGGCAGCCAAGCAAACTTGGGGTTTTGCAGCAAAATTAATAGGTATTATAATGTGGCTTTGTAAAGAATGACAGAGTGTGTCTGTTATCATAAATTTTCTTTATAAATTTTATACATATAACAAATTTAATAAAAGTGCCAAATCATTTAAATTGTGGTATTCCTTTAGTGTCTTTTAAAGGTACCTTTACAGAGATAGCTTCTTCCCTGTGAATCCTGTGGAAACTAGACCCTATCTCACCTGTTTTTTTCTTCTTTTTTTTCCCTATCACTTATCAACCTACAGTATATTCTATTACACATTAATATATGCATTTGTTCATTGACTCTTTACTCCCCAATTCCTAAGATTACTAAGGTAGCTCTACCTGGGGCTTTTTGCTCACTGCCGTGAATGTCTCCAGTTGTGCCTGACATAAAGTATAGCTCGATAAATACTGTGGACTGATTGACTGCTGACTGAAGGAATTAAGATGATGTTTTCCTAATTAGACCAAATTCTCCTTGAGAAGACAGATTGTTCCTTGTTCACTCTCATTCAATCATCCCTCTCTCCATACCTCCCTAGTTTTTTGTCCATTTACATGTTCTTTGTTGTGTGTTGAGTGTCAATTATGAGTGCCAAGTATTTATTGAATTTGTGAACACATTCATTCATTCACTTCTTGACCTGTCAAGCACTATGTAAGCATCTTCTTTATACTAGACATTTTTATAGCTCCTAAATATGAACAGAGTATATGTATTAAAACAAATAATTACAGGGTGAGGGTATATAGTAACTGCTCTTTAGCAGGGTGCATGAAGGGCTTTATGAACAGAGTAGAAAGACACCTAAATCAGACAAAGTGTGTGGGGAAGGAAAGAGATGCATGGGAGAGAGATGAGAGTCAGTGAAGGCTTCCTTGAGCCAAGAATTTAAAGAGAATCACAGACATCATAAATGTTCATAAATATGTATTAAATTGAATTAAACACATCTTTTAGCAATTGAGGAAATTTCAACATTGTGGTTTTCAAATGTGGATGACATGGGCTGAAGTATATGTATCAGAATACATTGGAGAGCTTTCTGAAAATAAGTATCTCCTTCCCCTTCTTATGTCTGAGATTCTCTGCCATACAGAAGGCATGTATTTTGACAAATCATCAAAGATAATTTTATATGGACCCCTCCCTCCACATTTTCCTAGTAAGAGAACCCTGTCATCTAAGATGGTGAACTTTATATTCTGGAAAGATCCTAAGGGCTAATTGAAGTCATAGATGCATAAAATCATTTTTTGTATTTTTCTTTGAGATAATTTTTTTGCATTATTCTTTATGTAATAGGCTTTATATATTTGTAGAATTAGAAGTGTTACTTTAAATGCTCTTGATTTACATATTCTTTAAGAACAATGATTCCTTTACTTAGAATAAAATTGACATAGGCATTTTTCAAGGACAAACTATTAAACATTTATTGAGAGAAATGATAGTGCTTATAAGTAAGATATAAAACTAAAAGTCTCCTTTTTGAAATGATGTATGAGGGAAATATAAGTGGGCTATGTGTATATTTGCTTACATGCATATGTACATATGTTTAAGGCCCATCAATAACTAGCAAACAGATGTCTGTGTTGAAAACTCTTCAGCTTGATGTTATATGTACTAAACCAATGGATCCTGCTTTCACTCAAGGCTCTTTGCAAATGTTTATTGAACTTTACAAAATAATACTGTACTTGAGTTTATTCTTTTCTCCTAAGATTTATTTCTGTTGTTATTGTTCAAAACCTTTTGATGTTCCAAAAGCCTAATTGATGGCACTTGAATACATTGTTGATCATTAATTATGACTAATTCTACCCAAAATGTAATTTAAGCTAAAAGTATCAGAGAAACTTATTTAACTTTTATATTGGAAAGAACAGGGTCTTGAATGTCCCTTATGACTGGAGAAAAGGAAGCCTTTTTAAACTTGAGCATGAAACTTCTATGTATAAAATTTTGAAGGTGGAACTTTTAGACAAAAATTTCATTTCTATTGCTTTTAAAATAATTCTTTTCTCTGCTTTAAAACATTTTCAAAGAAAATGAAAATTCTGATTTCTAAATTTAAACAATTTGAAATGTGTAAACCCAATAATATGTATAATTCACTGTGATATACATATGGATGTTTGATTTATTTTTAATATCTAGCTCACAACAGTCTTTGTATGCTAAACTCTCTCCATCGATAGTATCAGAATATCTTGATTAGACTTAATTTTATAGTTTTGAAAACAATCTTATTTCAATCTTGTTTATTTAAAAATTCCTAAGTCAAATTTGATTTAAAGTTCTTCTTATCATCTCCCTTTTCCACAAGCCCTATCCATTCTCTCCAATTCCTCCTCCTTGCCCCTGCTGGTACCATTTTACTAGTGGATTGAAATGTGTATGTATGTGTGTGTGTATAGGAGTGGGTATGGTTATGGTTAGAGTCTGGATGATGTAGGGTTGAAGGACCAGGGCAATGTGGGGGGTATAGACGTGTTTTGGTCTTACCCCAGAACCCCTCCTTCATTTCTAGATTATTTGGTGTGCTTGAGCCAACAGATTGCCACAGTTACTTTTAATCTCGTAACTGCTTTTATATTTTTAAAATTATTTTATTGTTGTTCAATTATAGTTGTCTGCATTTCCCCACCACCACTCTCCTCCACCCCAGCCAAACCCACCTCCCTCCCTTGCTTCCACCCTCCCCCTTGGTTCTGTCCATATGTCCTTTATTCTGGAAGGATCCTAGGGGCTAATTTCAGTTCCTGAAAGCCCTTCCCCCATTATCTTCTCCCCCTCTCCTCTGGTTACTGTCAGATTGTTCTTAATTTCAATGTCTCTAGTTATATTTGGTTGCTTTTTTCTTTTGTTGATTAGGTTCCAGTTAAAAGTGAGATCATATGGTATTTGTCCCTCACTGCCTGCCTTATTTCAGTTAGCATAATACTTTCTAGTTCCATCCATGCTGTCACAAAGGATAGGGGCTGCTTAAAGCTCTAGTTATGGAAATGGTTTACTTGAACTTTTATTTATTTTTATTTATTTTTAGGGAGAGAAGGGGGGGGAGAGAGAGAGAGAGAAACATCAATGTGCGGTTGCTGGGGGTTATGGCCTGCAACCCAGGAATGTACCCTGGCTGGGAATTGAACCTGGGACACTTTGGTTCCCAGCCCGCACTCAATCCACTGAGCTACGCCAGCCAGGGCCTGAACTTTTAAAGATATAGAAATAAAACTTGAAAATAAGCCCCTTATCATTTTTCTCTTGATACTTTTTCTTCTTTTCAAATCTTTCATATTTTTTCCTTCAATGACTGAGGACTGTCATAATGCCATTTTGTTTTAAGAACTACTTAATTTTGTGCTATTCTCAATTCTGTCATTTGTTGCACTTAGTCTTTTGGGAAAGAATCTTGCTTCTCTCTGGCAGATTCTAACTATTTTACAGAGTGAACTATAGAAATTATTTAAAATAGCATGTCAGATTTTAGGTGTCACTACAAGGATGACATTTTTCTTAGAAAAAGCCTTCAAAATAGTATGTTTGATTCACAGTGTCAGAGCATTTGTGTCTGAGGAGACATTTACAAAGTGGCATGCCTACTTCTGAGTACATTTTATTAGAAGCATCTGCAGAAAGTGTGATAACATTTACCCTAATCAGGGAATTGTGTTTTCAGGCTGACATGCTGCCTGTTATCTTACATCACCATTGGATTCAAATCACATTGTTTGGCACATGCTAAGTGGCCTTCTTCTTTAAAATATTCATGCAGTTTTCATCTTCTGGGTCATTGTGTTCCTCAGACACATGAAAATAAATTCATTATTAATTGTATGATTTGCTTTTATAGCACTTTTGTGTACAGATGCATTCATGAATATTATGCAGTCTTTCCCAGAAAAGCCAGATAATAGAGTTAGCCAAATTCTCTTTGCTAATTAATGCCTAGATGTGGCTCTTATCTCATCATACCAGAACTTCTGGGACTTTAGGATAAGTCTCTTGAGCCCACTGTAGATGTGTTGCTATTGAAGAACACATCAGAAACAGTTCTCTGCACTGCTGGAGCTTCTCTGAAAGAAGTAGTACATATTGGTATAAATAAAGATTAGAATTAATACTAAGTGAAAATTTATATTGATAGTGACTAACCGATGTTGAGTAATGAATTAATTTCAAAAGTAATAGGAAGTAATTATAGCATTTGAAGGAGATTGTATTACATCAAGAGTTTTTCACTGAAGGAAAATTTACAAGTGGGGAGGAAGTAAGGAGGGCTTGATAGACCAGGGACCTGTGATGAAGAGGTCCAGAGTTGAAGAAGGCAGAGTTGGGAAACCCTTGGCCTGGATACCAAGTGGAATCTGTGGAGAGGGGTGGTAATGAACAAAGAGTGGAAACCGGTGAGGATAATGGCAAAAAGGTGAATCTGGAAAGAGAGAGAACAATTGGAAGAGACCCATGAAACACAATCTGTGGAGTTTTTACTTTATAAAAACAAAACAAAACAAAAAAACCCTGAAACCTTCCATTGGTTCTTGAGTAACAGAGTGATATGATCAAAATAGTGTTTGATCAAGATAAGTCTCACATGAAGGAAGATTGAAATTACAAAGGCAGGAAAACTCTTTATGTGAATGTTTGTATTTTTTAATATTAAATACTTAATTTTTGAAGTAGAATTTTAAGTTATGTAATATATTTACATAGTTACAAGTCAAACTAGGGAATAACTTATAAAAATCTTGTTTCTCTCCCTGTTCTATTGACTTTTTCTCCTACTATCTGCACAGGCAAATTGTTGAATTTTTGTCTTATACAGATATTTATATGATATATGGTTACAAAGATTGATATATGTTATCAACTTTGAAAACTTAATGAAAGATATATATATATATATATACACACACACACCCAAACATATTACAACCCCCTTCCTTTTTCTTATACAAATAGTGTCAATCTATACCTAATATTCTTTACTTTTTCACTTAAAATATATTCTGTTGCTTTCAGTTTTATCTCCTACATATGAGCAACAAATGAATAAATAAGAAAAACACATAAATGAAAACTCATAGACACAGACATCAGTATGGTGGTTACCAGAGGGAATAGTGGAGAGTGGGTACTAAAGAGTAAAGGGTCAAATATAAGGTGACAGAAGATGATTTAACTTTGAATGGTGGGTATAAAATACAATATGAGGACTACATTTCATAGAAATGTACACTGAAGACCTATATAAACTTATTAACCAATGGCACCCTAGTAAGTTTAATAAAAATATATATGCATGTATATTCTGCAGCTGTCTATATCTATTTATTTATCTATCTCTATATCCATCTATCTAGCCACCTATCTATCATCTATATATCTATCAAGATAATAACAATCTTTCTTGTTCTTCTTTCCAGCTGCATAGTACTGCTTTGAGTGGATGAACAGTAGGTTATTTAAACAGTTGCCTGTTGGTGGATCTTTAGTTAATGCCACAATTAATAGCCTCATTTATAGCATATTTTGTTTATTTACTGGACTCTACAAGTAGGGTCACAAAGTCAAAGGATATATAAATTAGCTAAATATCTTCAATTTCTTCTTTATAAGAGTGCATTATTTTGTATTACTGTAACCATGAATGAGAAAGTTTGTTTTCTAAGAACTTCCCCTTAGAACATTTTGTCAGTCTTTTAGACTTTTACCAATTACATAATTGAAAATGGTATTTCAGTATAGTTTTACTTACTTTCTCTAATTTTGAGTGAAGATAGGTGTTTTTCATATGCTTGAGGAATACTTGCATATATTGCATATTAATCATGTTTTTACATAATTTCTATTTTCCTATTAAGCTACTGGTCATTTAATTTCATTTTTGGAGTTCTTCATAAATAAGACATTACACCTTTGTCAACTCATACACATATTTTTTTCCATTTTTTACCTGTATTTTTCAATATATTTGTTTTTTGTTATATTTTCAATCATTTCTTGTTTTGGCTATAGATTTTGAATTATGGTTAGAGAATGTTTCCTATTTTCTACTCCTAAAGCAATATTTCCAGGTTTTAAAGTAATTTAGCCATATTTTCTTCTAATGCTTGTATGGTTTCAAATTTTAATTTAGAACTTTGAATCATTTGGAATTTATCCTGGTCTTAGTATAAATCTAATTTTCTGTATGACCATACAATTGTTATAATATCAGTTATTAATAGGTCTATGTTTTCCTCCACTGATTGAAATGTTTCCTGTATTGTCTACTCAATGTTTGTATGTAAAAAGTCTAATGACTCAGTTTTATTTTATTAATCTGTCTCAATTCATGTACAAATACATGGGTAACCTCTCTGCTTACCTCCCATAGGTTTGCTTTTTACTTGAGGGGCTTTCTGGCTATTTTTACTGGTTTATTCGGTCATGTAGTCTTTATAATCAATTTGTCCAGTTCTAGATAAAAGTCAATGGCAATATTTTTCACAATCACATTACATTTATAATTTTAAATAGGAAAAATAAATGACATTTTTATGATATTAGATCTTCCTATTCAAGAGCATGGTATTTCTTTCACTTTGTTCAGGTATGCTATCGTATCTTTGAGAATATCTTATATTTTTCTGATATGAGTTTTATATATTTCATTAAGTTTATGTTTAACTGTTTCATTTTTATTTTAAATATATTAATGGTATCTTTCATTTTATTGATGTAAAATGATTATTTTATATTTATTGAAGGCTATTGATTCTGTATACTAATTTTCTATTTTTTGTAGTTTTGTAGCAGTTTTTCCATTGATGCTTTGGTTTTTGATACTTAATCATGCCATAGACAAATGGAGATTTTTTTTTCTTCTTTTTAACATTTTACTTTTAATTGCTTTGTTTTTCTAATTGCTTTGTCAAGTAGCTTCAATACAATTAAATAGTTAAGTAGTAGTAGAAATAGAAGACATTTTTCCTTGTTCCTACCTTTTTTCCTTTTCTTCTTTTTTTCTTCCTCTTTATTTTTTTATTGATTATGCTATTACAGTTGTCCCATTTCTCCCCTTCACTCCCCTCCACCCTGCCCATCCCCTCCCATCCACATTTCCCCCTTTAGTTCATGTCCATGTGTCATAAGTTCTTTAGCTTCTACATTTTCCATACTAATCGTGCCCTCCCCCTGTCTATTTTCTACCTACTGTCTATGCTACTTATTCTCTATACCTTTTCCCACTCTCTCCTCCTCCCACTCCCCTGTTGCTAACCCTCCATGTGATCTCCATTTCAGTGTTTCTGTTCCTGTTCTATTTGTTTGCTTAGTTTGCTTTTGTTTTAGGTGTGGTTGTTAATAATTGTGAGTTTGATGTCTTTTTACTGTTCATATTTTTTATCTTCTTTTTCTTAGATAAGTCCCTTTAACATTTCATATAATAAGGGCTTGGTGATGATGAACTCCTTTAAGTTGGCCTTATCTGAGAAGTGCTTTATTTGCCCTTCCATTCTAAATGAAAGCTTTGCTGGATAGAGCAATCTTGGATGTAGGTCCTTGCCTTTCATGACTTGGAATACTTCTTTCCAGCCCCTTCTTGCCTTCAAGATCTCTTTTGAAAAATCAGCTGACATTCTTATGGGAACTTCTGTGTAGGTGACTGTCCCCTTATCTTTTGCTGCTTCTAGGGTTCTCTCCTTCATTTTAGTCTTGGGTAATGTAATTATGATGTGCCTTGGCATGTTCCTCCTTGGGTCCAGGTTCTTTGGGACTCTCTGAGCTTCCTGGACTTCCTGGACTTCTCTTTCCTTTGCTAGATTGGGGAAGTTCTATTTTATTATTTGTTCAAATAAGTTTTCCACTTGTTGCTCTTCCTCTTCTACTTCTGGTACCCTTATAATTCAGATGTTGGAACGCCTAAAGACGTCCTGGAGGTTCCTAAGCCTCTCCTCATTTTTTTAAATTCTTGTTTCTTCATTCTTCTCTGATTGTATGTGTTTTTTCTTCCCTCTGGTCCACTCCATTGATTTGAAACCCAGTTTTCTTTCTATCACTATTGGTTCCCTGTGCACTTTTCTTCATTTCACTTAGTGTAGCCTTCATTTTTTTCATCTAAATTGCGACCAAAATCAACCAATTCTGATCATCCTGATCACCAGTGCTTTGAACTGTGCATCTGATAGGTTGGCTATCTCTTAGTCACTTAAAAGTATTGGCTGTGGGGCTTTTATTTGTTCTGTTTGAGCCATTTTGGGGGGCGGGGTCTGATCACGCTTGTTATGTATTGAGGTGCAGAGCCTTAGGTGTCCACCAGGGTGGGGCAACCCAGTCTCTGGGTTGTGATGGTGTATGTGGGGGCAAGGTCAGAGAGGGAACAATGGCTCTTGCTCCATTCTCTCTGGGACTTCAGTTCCCTCTGCCACTTCCCACAAACAAATTGGGCCCTTCTGGTGCTGGCTCCAGGGCAGGTGGGCTTGTGTACGTTCTAGGACCCTGTGGGTCTCCCCAAGTAACTCTCCTGTGAGGTTGAAAGATTCTCCTGGCACCTCAACCCCCACAGGTGTTTTCAATTGGTGCTTTTAGACTTTGTTTCCTGGTGCTGTGTCCCTGGGTTGCGCGGTCTGTGTCACTGCCCGTTTTCCCCTGGTTCCTCTGTGCACGAATGTGTGACTGTGGACAGCCAGCTGCCTTGTGTGCTTCACTGGGTCTGCTTGTTGCCTCCCGCACCTGGGGCCTGCCACCGGGCCATCAGCCATCCCTGCACGTCTGGGGTCTGCCAACTGCCGCCTGTGTCCTGCATGCCCGCGTCTGCCAGCCACCGCTTTTTCCTGCTGGGACCCCTCAACCCCTCTCAGTCGACCTCCGACTCTGCCCCTCTTACTGGTCTGGATGAATGGTCTGACTTCTGTACAATTCATTTCTCTGTCTGTTCTGGTTGTTTTTTTGTTTCTAAATTTTTGTTGTCCTTAGTTTTGGTTGTGCGAGGAGGCATAGTGTGTCCACCTACGGTTCCATCTTCACCGGAAGTCCCTCATTCCTAACTTTAATATGAATGCTTCTGGTTTCCACATTAAGGCACTAGCTTTAAAGGTGAAATATACATCAGCTTTTTACATATAAATATAATAGTTTATATATTTTTATGTAATATGCATAATAGTTAATATAAAAGAATACTATTTTATGTTTTTTCTTTTTTAAAGATTTTATTTATTTATTTTTAGAGAGGGAAGGGAGGGAGAAAGAGGGAGAGAGAAACATCAATGTGCAGTTGCTGGGGACTGTGGCCTGCAACCCAGGCATGTGCCCTGACTGGGAATCGAACCTGCAATGCTTTGGTTCGCAGCCCGTGCTCAATCCACTGAGCTATGCCAGCCAGGACAATACTATTTTATGTTTTTTCTAATCATAAGTTAGTATTAGATGTGTCAAATGCATTTTAATAAAAATATTATCTCTACTGAGGTGATCACAGATGCTCCTCATCTTATAATAGAGTTACATCCTGATAAATCTTTCACAAGTTGAAAACTACATTTAATACATCTAACCTACTGACACCATAGCATAGCATAATCTAGCCTACTTTAAATGTATTTAGAACATCACTTGAGCCTACATTTATATTAACTTACATTAGTTTCATCTCAGGAAAAATTACCTTCCTCTTCTTATCACCACAAGCAGGAATATACATGGACTGTGTAGATATGATGGCATGTGAAAACACAATATCCAAAAAATGCTGGCAACACAGTTACTGTAGAGTATGGGTTGTTTACCCTCCTGATTGCAGCTGGCTGCTGCTGCCCAGAATCACTAGCCCAGGAAAAGATCAAAGTTTGCAGTGTGGTTTCTACAGAATGCATGCTATTTTTACACCATTGTAAACTTGACCCATTATAATTCAGAGACAGTCTGTATATAATTTTTCTCTTTATATCTACTGATTGATAAATTACATTAAGTAATTTCCTAATATTGAGAACCCCTTGCCTTTCTTGAATAAATATTACTTACTTCCAAAATAATTAACTTTTTAATTTTATTCTTTCAGCTCTCTTTTAAATCCTCCTCTGTAATGATAATATGTATTATCATTACACTGTCACACTGAGTATTTTGTTGACATAAAAATCCTGCCTGTTCATATATTTCCTGTCCCAAATACTGAGAAACACTGATATTTTTACTATCTCTATGTTTTTACCTATTCCAGAATGTCATGTGGTTGGAATAAAATAGTATGTAGTCTTTCATATTGTTTTCTTTCATTTAAATATGCATTTAATATTCTTTTGTGTCTTTTCATAGGTCAATAGCTCACTTCTTCTTAGCTCTGAATATTATTACATTGTCATTGTATTACAGTTTATCCATTCACCTATCTAAGGACATCTTGTTTGTTTCCAAGTTTTGGCAATTATGAATAAAGCTGCTATAAACATCTATGTGCAGGGTTTTTTGTGGACATGAGTTTTCAACTCCTATGGGCAAGCAACAAGGATTGTGATTGCTGGATCATAGGGAAAGATTATGTTTAATTTTGTAAGAAACTACCAAACTGTCTTCAAAAATGGCTGTACCATTTTTTTATTCCCAGCAGTAATAAATGAGAACTCCTGTTATTCCTTGGCAGCATTTAGTATTGTCAGTATTCCAGATTTTGACCATTATAATCGGTGTGTAATGGTATGTCAGTATTATTTTAATTTGCATTTCCCTGGTGACATATAATATGTAGTATCTTTTTATGTACCTATTGGCATCTCTATATCTTTGGTTAGTTGTCTCTTAATGTCGTTTGGCTCATTTTAAGTCTGGTTTATCTTATCATCAAGGTTTAAGAGTTTTTGTATATTTTGGACAATGATCTTTTATCAGATATATTTTTTGCAAATATTTTCTCCATGTCTGTAGTTTGTCATCTTATTTTCTTGAGATTTTTTTTCTGCAGAGCAGAAGTTTTAAATTTCAATGAATTATAGCTTATCAATTATTTCTTTCATGGATTGTGCCTTTGCAGTTGTCATTGAAGAAGTTATTGCCATATCTTAGGTCATCTAGGTTTGCTTTATATTATCTTCTAGTTTTATAGTTTTGCATTTTACATGTATATCTGTGATCCTTTTCAGTTAATTTCTGTTAAGTATGCAAGGTATGTATCTAAATTAATTTTTTTTTGCATGTGGATGTCCAATTGTTCCAGCACCAAAGATGGAGAGCCTATCTGTGTTTTGTTGTATTGCCTTCATTCTTTTGTCAAAAATCAATTGACTGTATTAAAGTGTGCCTTTTTCTGGATTTCTCTGTTCCATTGGTCCATTTGCCTGTTCTTTTGCCAATATCACATGGTCTTGATTGCAGGGGCTTTAGAGTATGACTGAAAGTCAGGTAGTGTCAATTCTCCAACCTTGCTCTTCTCTCTCAATATTGTGTCTGTAATACTGACTCTTTCACCTCTCCATACAAACTGTATGATCAGTTTGTCAACATCCGCAAAATAACTTGCTGGGTTTTGATTGGAATTGCATTGAATCTACAGATCAAATTAGGAAGAACTGATATCTTGACTACATTGATTGTTCCTCTTCATGAACATGGACTATCTCTCCACTTATGTAGTTGTTTGATTTAATTTATTAAAATTTTGTAGTTTCCCTCATGAAGGTTTTGTATGTATTTCATTGGATTTATACCTAAGTATTTCATTTTGGGGGGATATAATGTAAATGGTACTGTGTTTTTAATTTTAAATTCTTTTGTTCACTGCTGGTATATATAAAACTGTTGACTGTTGTATATTAATTTTGTATCCTACAACCTTGCTATAATTTCTTATTAGTTTTGGGAGGTTTTTGTAATGGATTTGTTTGGATTTTCTACATAGAAAAATATGTTATCTGAAAACAAAAACAGATTTATTTATTTCTTCCCAATCTGTATGTCTTGTCTTTTCTTTTATTTTCTTGTCTTACTAGTTTAGCTAGCATTTCCAGTTTGATGTTGAAAGGAGTGGTCAGAGGGGATATCCTTGCTTTATACCTGACCTCAATGAAAGCTTTGAGTTTATTGCCATTAAGAATGATGGTAGTTGTAGGTTTTATGTAGATACTCTTTGAGGAAGCTTCTTGGTTTTTAGTCATATTATTTCTGATTTCATGTTGATACTGTTTAATGTGTACTTTTAAATTTTTTACCTGTTTTGTACTGGAAAATTATATTTTCATCTGTGGGCATATTTATCTGTTGTGTCTTCATTATCTGTTATGTATTGTTTTGTACATTTAAATTTTTTTACACAATATCTTATATAGAATTTATGTATTTTTCCAGTGGCTTATGTCTTAAAGATACTAGTTTTTCTAAACTTATAAAGAAAGAAGATTTCTTTCTGTAAGAAGATTTCTTTATGTAAGGGTGAAGCGTACCTATGTAGGTTTTTCAAATTTAGGGCCAAGTCTCTCAGCTTCATTGTCACTCTGAAGTTTTTGATTAGACAAGAGTTATCTGAAATTCAGGCAGATGCGGCATAGCCATAATAATCTGGCACTATATAAAGCATATAAACAATTGTGTCTTGGTGCCAGTATGTGGAGTGACTGAAGAAATATAAATGGCTTGTTTGAATTATATACATAATATTTTATAGTATTTGAATACAAATTGAGCAAGAGAATATATTAAGCCAATATTTTCTTTTACAAACTACCATAAAAATTGCTCAGTAACTAATGACACAGCAGAAGACAACTTTTAAAGATACTGAATTAAATCCAACCTCTAGTACATTTTTCGTGTATGTGCCTGTGAGCTTGGAGTGTTAGTCTATCTGCTACACATAACTTAATAATGTCCTGATGTTTTTATGTAATTATGGGTTAGGTCAAAATGACCTATCATTTTCCCTTTGATACAAGAGGAATTGATCAGTGATATAAGGTAAAAAGTTTGAGGAAGAAATGAAAAAAAATCATTTAAAATTTTTTCAATGAAATGAAGTGTGAGATTGATCTACCACATCAACACTTTTTATTCCTTTGAGTAGTTTGTATGCTTTTGGAATGTTATTTTGATTGCATATCAGTTGGGTCAATAATTTTATTTCTGCAATTGACATTTTGTGAGTAATTTTGTGTACTTGAGCTATTTACAAATGTGCAATAGTCTTTACAGAAAATATTTATAAAAAAGAAGGCTGCCAATAAATTTTAAAAAATCTGTTAAATATTCAGTTCATTGATATATAAAAAGAAATGATAAAATATATCTCTTTTTGATTGAGGAAGTGGGAAAATATTTATTAACCTCATTTGCTCTATATTACCTCTATAATGTAACAGACAAGGACACTAAACTGAGGACACATTTGATGTAGCAAGGTTGGTAGGCCTATGAATTCTAGTACTCAGAGATATTCTTTAAGAAAGATTCTGGGATATTTTGTCTTATTTGTGTCAATTTTTGAGTTTTCTACCAAGTCTTTAGTCACTGATGAGCTGTCAATATCTTTCAGTGATATCACTATCAATTCAAAGTTTTCTTAATATGTGCAGAAATATAACCTTTACAGACCAACCTAACAATAGTACATTACATTTTAGTCTGTTTTTTCCTTTAAGTGAAGTAAATGCTTTTATTAATAATTGTTTCTCAGTAGTGAAAATGTTATAACAATTTTTTTATTTTCCAGTGAGTAGTTAATATTTTTAATATGAATGAGAAAAAGTTGAATTGAAAGAGACTTAAGATTCTCCTAGAAATCTAACTTCCTCGAAAGTCTTGTGATTCTGGTACTGTGAATTTAAATGAGAACATTACTTTGTAGTATAGTTACCTCTTAAGTTTAGTGTAATAATTCAGTGAGAGTCACACTAATTAAATATTCCATTCCAAAGGGATCATGCCAGGCAAATACTAAAAAGATCTCTCCTGGTTTGTTATAATCCAATTATAGGCTAACTTTTAAAGATTTATTTTTAGCACTGGTTCTGAATACCCAACAATTTTCCTCACATTGTTCTGCTGGCTTGTTTTACATTCATTTTAAGAAATAAGGTATCTAATTTATAAAAGTATTGTTTGAAGTTTAAATCTTCCTATAAAGAATTACATAGGAAGTACAAAACCATTCATTTAGTAGAATCTTGATATTAATAATTATTAAAGCTTTATTCAGAAAGAGGAATTGAATATGAAATAGATTGTCACAGTTATGTATTACCACATAATGAACCATCACAAAGTTTACTAGCTTAAAATATCAACTTATTTTCTCTCATGGTTGTGTGGGCTGACTAGGCTGAGATGGGTGGTGTTTGCTTAGAGTTTCTTATGCATCGTAATCATGTCAGCTAGGACTGCAATCATCTGAAGTCCTGACTGAGCTTGACATTCAAGATGGCTCACTTCCGTGGCTACCTGTTGATGCCAGCTGTCATCCGGTAAATGTGTACATGGGCTCTTTGTCTGACTTCATGTTCTCAGAGCATTACAGCTACGATATGAGAGAGAATGTCCCAAATATGAGCATTCCAATAGACTCATCTTATATAACTTTTATTTATATTTCAGTCATAAATCTTAATTTCTTATATGAGATTAAGGTTACTGAAGAAATGAATGCTGTAAGAGGAGTGTCCAACCTGTGGCACACAGGATGGCTGTGAATGTGGCCCAACACAAAATTGTAAATTTACTTAAAACATTATGACATTTTTGTTGTGATTACATGTCATAATACCTTTAATATGTGGCCCAAGATAACTCTTCTTCTTCCAGTATGGCACAGAGATGCCAAAAGGTTGGACACCCATGCTAGAAAGATGGAGAAGACAAAAACCCTGAAGATAGGTTATGGGTGGTTGTCCACATGAATAATACATATGTCTAGGAAAAAGGAAGAAACTAGAATAGAAAGAAGAATGGAAGCTAGCTAAAGATTCACATGTCTTTTGAACCCTAAAAGAGTTTTACTATTTTACTTTTAAACATAGCTAAAACACTTCTAGACACATTGTTTTAACCCAGAATGTAATCTCATTCCTTCCTTAACAATTGCTCTGTGGTCACAGCAAGACTTCAAGTACCTTGATTCCTTCCTTTATTTTTACTCTGTTCTGGCTTTACTTACCTTTTGCAAACCAGCTTAGACTCTATGAATCAATATAATACTTCAATGGTTTCTTTACAATGCACCTAGTTACCTGACTATATTTTTTACTACCATTTTCTGTATCAAAGCAACAATAAGCTTCTTCCCTCACAAAGAAAGTCATATAAGCATGCATAATGTAGCATTCAAAAATGTATTTTCTTCAACATGAACTGTGTTTTCATTTCCATGGAGGTTATTCTACTCATTAATCAGCTTACCGTCTCTTCTCACAATAACTATTTCAAAACTTTACTGTGTTAACAACATAATCATTCAATTCATGTTTCATAACTTTCAGGAAAAAATTTATACCTTTCATGAAACAAAACATTTTACCTCCCTTCACTGTATCTAAAAACATCTGCATCCATCTTACTCTGTTTCTCACAGCAAGGTAGAAACCATTCAATAGAGAACCAAATCTCTCCCTTCTCTAAAATGTAGGTCTTCCTTTTTTTTTTTCTGGATTATTTTTTTAATCAACTTAACCACTTTCTTTTTTTCTCAAAGATTTCAGCCTTAACCCCCTATTTACATTCTTGCTGGGCTCCAAAAAGGACCTTAGGTTTAGCAATCATCCTCTTGTATATAACTCTCTCACATATATCTCTCTTCTGAATTCCTCTTATTTCCAATTTAGGTCTGAATGCTTATTGGACTTTTATACATTGATCCCATTAGAACCCCAAGCTCATCATACTCTAATCTCTAACTTACATAACTTCCACCTTCTTCCCAAACACATTTGTTGTTTTTATTCCCCCTTCTCAGTGATTAACATCATTCTCTAACAAGCAGCCCAGGGCTGAAAACTTGGAGCCATTATAGATTCCTTAATCTTGCCCCCATCCCCAAACCAATTAATAACTAAGCCCAATATTTCTGCCTCCTTAATATATATCATATTTAACCCTGGCTGGTGTGGCTTGATGGATTGAGTACCAGCCTGTGAACCAAAGAATTGCTGGTTCGATTCCCAGTCTAGAACATATGCCTGGGTTGCGGGCCAAGTCCCCAGTAGGGGGCATGCAAGAGGCAACCACACATTGATGTTTCTCTCTCTCTTCCTCCCTCCCTTCCACTCTCTAAAAATAAATAAACAAAATCTTTTAAAACTGTATATCATATTTGTTCTATACATTTCAAACACACTTTCACAACTTTCTTTTGGATCTCCATCATTAGTTGCCTTCTTAAACTTCTTATTTTTCTACATTCATTCTTGTTAACCTTCACTCTACCTTCTATAGGTAACTAGAGGATCTTAAAAGCCAATCTAAAGACATATCCATTACCTATAGTTTGGAGTCCACTCTCCTTTTTATCTCATAGACCTTTCTTACTGGACACTTCCCTTCCCTTCCTAGCATCATCTTCCTTTTAGCATTTTGTAATCTGGTCGAATAAAATTGCTAGAATTCTGAAAATCTTTACTAAATTTTTTTTGTATTCTGTCCATTTTTCCATGATATGACCTTCCTTGTCCTCTCATTTCTGAGTGAATGCCCACCATTTAAGACCCAGTACAAAGATGATCTCCTTTTTGAAGGCTGTGCTATCATTTTCTTTGCCTTGTTCTATTCTTTGATGAGCACTTATCTCATGAGTACACCAATAACTCACGTTCCACCAAAACAGTTCCTTGAGTGCAGAAATTTTGTTTTACTCATCTAGCACTGAGCCTGGTACAATATATAATTATTGATTAAATGATCCTCAAGTGGCTTAGGTGAATGTAAGTTTCAAAAATTTTATTTGTGTAATGCAAAAGAAAAAAAAGGTATATCACATCACTATCCTTTTCCTAACCCCTTTCTCCCTGGAAAATTTCTGGATATTTAGTTTGGTAGATAATGATTCTTGTTCTTTTTAATCAACTACTGATACGTACTGCCTTAGAATCTGTAGGTACCAATAGACTTTCTTATTTAAATCAAGACTCCACCCTGTCCAATTATGTAGATGCAACCCAGGAGTTGGCAGGATACAAGGTTTTTCTGAACAATGTAGATTTCTCTCTTTATCATTTGTCAAATTCTTTACCTTCTCATTTGGCACAATTTCTGTTTCTCATTTGGGTACTAAACTCAAGAAATTAATTACTTATCACAAAATATTTTTAGGTGCTCTATCTCTGCAAATTTCTGTTTCAAAACAACATACTAATATTGGGATTCTTTTACATCATATTTGTCCTATAAATTTAATCAATAAAAATCAGGCATCATTTTAATACTTATTTGAAACATTTAAGTGGCATGGAGAGAATATATGTTCAAAGTGTCTCAGCTTAAGTAATGGTATAGAGGAACAATGTTCAACCTTTTTCATCTCATGGCACACACAAACTACTTAAATTCTGTGTCACACCAAAAAATATATTTTTTGCCAATCTGACAAAAAAGTTATAATTTTGATTCATTCACACCAGATAGCTATTGTTGTGTTGGCTGATGTCACTTTTTAATTTGACGATCTGAGGGGAAAGAGGTCAGTGCCCCTGACTAAATAGTCAAGTATTGCATCTTTTAAGAATTCTTGAGGCATGCCAGTTGAAAATCTCTGGTATAGAGAGTTATAATAATCTGCCTAGACCTATTTGTTTGGTGAAGCCAGAAATGTTTCTCTAAGAGGAAAGGAGGAGGGAAAAAAGAAAAGAAATCATGAATAATCCCAAAAGATAAGGTGAAAAGAGTAACATGGTCACTTGGGCAGCTCTCTTGGTTTTCTTTCTAGATATTTTTCTGGTTTATATTTTATGTTGTATTATTTTTGTCATGGACCTGTGCTAAATATTCTCTATTTACTTCTTTATTTTTCTATTTGCTTAGTAAAAAGACAATGCAAGTGTCTTGAGTCAGAGGGGAATGAGTAAATCTCTTGTCAGATGCTTTCGGAATGAAAACAATCTGTAAGAATCTTAAATGTGACCTCTACACAGAAAGAGAATGAAGACTAGCCAAAGCTTCACATGAGAGAGAGATGTTGGAGTATTTTCCAGTGTCAGCCCCATCTGATTTATGTGAAGTAAGCAGATTTTCTCTCCAAGGATTCAAAAACAATGGTTCTAATACCAAATGTGTTTTCCTAATAGTCTTAAAATTTATATAATAAAGTATCAAGAGTTACTCTACTTTTGAACTGCAGTAAACTCATATATGGAGCATAAGCATACTAGTAACATATCTGTAATAATTTTGAGTTTGCCAAGGGCTTTCACAAACACAACTGAAAAGGCAAAATTCACTGGTTAGTAAGCTATGTAAATCCCTTAGCTTCTTGGAACCCATGAAATAGAAATGATAAAATATCTACTTCATACAATTGTTTTGATTATTGAGATAAAATTTATGAACCTTCTTTGGATCCTTTTAGCTTTTACACAGCTGTCAAATATTATATTTTGTAATATCCCATTTGGAATTAATAATGTCCTCAATTTTGACCTATGCATTTTAGTCATTCCAATTCTTTGTGTTCTCAAATTGTTTGTACATTTTATAAAGAGAAAATTTTACAAGGAAAAGATCTTTCCACTCTCTACTTTCATTGGGGCATATGTTTAGTATCTGGGCTTTGGGGTCAGCTAGACCTTAGTTTTGTTTTGAGTTAGGTCCAAATTTCCTGGTACTTTGCTTGGAGTCTTAAGCTCTATCCTTATTGTCATCATCTTCAGCATTCTTGCCCCACTTACCTTGTGTCACACCTACCTATAAAAATCACAACCCTAGATAAACAAACACAGCTGGATGTATTGCTCTTGCCTATATTTATGTTGCTAAGCAAGTACTAATGGAATAAAAATTACACAACATTTAAATTTGCCTTATAAAGTTCATAGTCTCACCTCAATGGGGTTGCATTGCCAAGAGGGATTTTGTAAGATTCTCTCTTGTCTTCCTTTCTTACTCCCACAACAGCAATTTCAACCCTTTCTTTCTTTTTTAAACCTTCTCCTTCCTCATCTCAACTCCCAACAGGAGCATAAAAATTTACAAGGGAAAGAGAAGCCATCTCCTGCCTTTCTGGCACCCACTCTGTCTTTCTTCCTTCTCTCCATTTGCTATAGAGCAATGCTTCCCCTTCTTTCTAAAGCTAAGCTTTCTCCTAGGTTTTGGATCCCAACCTATCATAATTGATCAGACATAATTATCTAGTTCTTCTTTTCTCTCGTAAATGTTGACTATATACTGGTTCCTTGTAACTACCATTTAAACACATTTACGTGTTTATTATATTTAAAACAAAATCTAAAGCCCTCTTTGCATCTTACAGTCTCTTATAGCTCTACCTTCTCTATATCTCTTCCCGGTCATTGGCATACTTTTCAAAGAAGTTGCTCACATTCATTTCCTTGCTTTCTCACCTCCCACTTTTCAACTTACTGTTCTCTGGCTTCCACATGAAGAACTTTATGGAAACTACTCTCACCAGGATTACAGAAAACCTACTCATTGCAAATCAACAGATAGTCACTTAAAAAATGTCCTTTGCTGAGTGTGCCTTTTACTATATTACTTTCTACTGTTATTTTCATAGCACATAGCTCTCCTTTTTAAAAATCCTGTTTTTTTGTATGTTTCTCTTTTTATCTTTATGGACTCCTCTTCTTTATTCTATCTCTTCTCTTCAGCTTCCTTCACTTTTTTGTTTCCTAAGCCTATTTTTGTATCTGATATTGCTTTCATGAATGCTAGGCCCATGTATTCATCTGTATTCTGGACATGTCTTTTTGGCATATCATATTCATCATATCTCTAGCCTAACACAGTAATACACACCTTGAAAAACAAATCAAGAAACAAACAAACCTCCTTCTTCTCTTATGTTTCATGTTTCAGTTAACCTTTCAGCAAGTTGCCAAACCTGGAAATCATCTTCCCTCTCCTCTACCACCCAATTTCTATTACTTCATTAATCTCTGAATCCTAGGAATCAGTGTCCTCTACATCCCTCACATATCTGCTTATACTCATCCTTATTTTAGCTTCTTGCTTCAAGCTTCTGGCATCTCTCTCTTTCCAGAAAGAGAGATTAGTAAAATGTCCTCTTAATTAGTTTCATTCCATGAAACTTTGTTTACTCCTCTGTCTTCTCTCCATACAGTAGTCAGTGTGATATTTCTAAAATGTAGATATGGATCAAACAAAAAAGGAAGGGAAAAAACTCCTTGACATGGACAACAGTGTGGTGATTGCTTGGGTGAGGGAAAGAAGGGTGGGTAAAGGTGGAAGAAGATAGGGGAGATAAAAGTTAATGGAAAAAATACCATACAATTTTTAAAATATAGGTATCGTTATGTCACTCTGAAGCTTAAAACCTTTTAGCGACTTCCCATGGAAGAACATTCAAATGTTAACAAAG
Source organism: Phyllostomus hastatus (assembly GCF_019186645.2). Classification (NCBI taxonomy): domain Eukaryota; kingdom Metazoa; phylum Chordata; class Mammalia; order Chiroptera; family Phyllostomidae; genus Phyllostomus; species Phyllostomus hastatus. Next base: position 35,676,594 of record NW_025333872.1, on the reverse strand, counting down.
CTTGCAAGACCCTTTAGGCCTGCAGCAGTGTCTAACCCAAGGCCTGCAGCAGTGTCTAACCCACGGTCCACAGCTGCATGCACCCCAGGATGGCTGTGAATGAAGCCCAACACAAAATCATAAATTTACTTAAAACATTATGAGATTTTTTTTGTGATTATGAGTCACATTGTATTTAATGTGTGGACTAAAACAACTCTCTTTCTTACAGTGTGGCCCCAAAACACCAAAAGATTAGATAACCCTGCTAGAGTCTTTTAGCTCTCCAGTTTTATTTACTTCTTTATTAATATAACAAATGTGTGCTGAATGCCCACTATGTGTCAAATACTGTTCAAGACACTAGAGATTCAGCAGTGAAAAAATACAGTTTCTGAGCTTTGGGGATTTATGTACTCTTCTTCAGTGCATCCTTGATCTCCTGACTCCACCTAGGCAGAACTATTATCAGTTGTTTAACAGATGATGCTGTCTTTGCTAGCTTAGACAGACCTAACAAGTGTTCTTCCAGTGATAGACATCCTCAGGATGTTTCCTAAATATCCTTCCATCTGACTTGCTGCTAGTCATCTTAGGGCTCAGCTCGCATGACACTTTTTCTGGGAGTTGGCAAAGCTATTGCATGTTCTCAGCAAGGGAAGTCTCAAGCCTAAACATAGGTAGCTTTGAGAGATCTAAATCAATGTAAGTTTACTGGAAATGGCAAGAAATGAAAAAAGGAGTATAGGTTAACTCCAAGGTTTCCAGTTTGGGTAGAAGGAGGTTACATTTATGGACATTAGGATTTGAGGCATGGTTGATAAAGTTTAGATACAACAGCAACTCTAACAGGGAGAGTTTGATACGTGAGTTTTGAAATCAGGAAAATGGAGTTGAGGATAGGATGTTAATTGAAGTTATGGAGTGTTTAAAATACTTAGACAAAGTATCTAAATTAAGAGGACAGCATTTATATTTCCCTAAAGAATTATGAATTCATAATTAAAGATTCATACTTTTTGTTTCTTACTCATTTTAGAATATACAAACTATGCAGTTAAAATCAGCTTTTTAAATTTCTAACAGTTAATCTTACTACCATCTCTAAATATGCTCTATTCATATACTCATATAAAAATAGATTTTTTCTGTGATCTGTATTGCTTAACATTTTCAAAAATAAATTTTTAAATGTTTATCTATTGATTTTGAGAGAGAGAGAGAAACATTGATTTGCCATTCCACTTATTCATTTACTGGTCACTTCTGGTAAGTGCCCTGACTGCGGATTGAATCTGTACCCTTGGTGTATTGGGACTGTGCTCTAACCACCTGAACAGTGTTTTACCTTATCTGTAGAAAATCAAGAAAGAAAAAATACAAATTCCCCAGGTCACAACTAAATTAATGAAGAGTTTTGTAATATTTAAACCTATTATGTATTGATATTTGTAAGAGCTCCTCTATTTTGTAGACTTCAGTGTAACCCTTAAATTTATATGTGTCTATTTTTCTTATAAGTATACATTTGGGATTCTAAACATGGAGGTGACTACTACTGGTAGCATTCATTGTCTGCCAGCTTTCAGAAAAGCGATTCTACGTGGTTTGGTCCTACTGGTGAAAAGAAAATGAGGCAGAGGAGTTGATCATTTACCTGCTTTATCTTCAGAGCATTACTCTTTCACATATTTTTACTGTTATAAATCTATAGTACATAAATAATAAAAGTAACAAAGGGCTTCAACAAACATTTTTAAAAGTCTTCAACAAATTCCTATTTACCAATTGAGTTGTTCCACTTAAAGCTCTTAGGATTTGATAATACAGTTTATAAATTTTCACCCATGATATTCTGCTGTTTGAAGTGCTGAATTCAATTTTTAAAATTATTATATTACACATAATATACACTATCATTAAATTTTAAAACTACAGTCATTTTTTAAAAATGGAGCATGGTAATTGTCTAATTTAATAATCTTATCTATATATTTCTTCATTGTAACAATTTTTATTCACAATTTTAAAAGATACTTAAAATAACAAGAAGTAGAAGATATACCAGTAACTCATTTAATGCTTGCCAAAATTGTCACTGACTACTTCAGACTGTTCCATGGTGTGTTTAAATATTTTTTAGATATGCAAGTTTTTTAAATAGAGCAGAAATAGATTGCTGCTTTCCTGAGTCTAGGACTTTTCAAACTGCATTTTTATGCCATATATATTTTCAAAAACTGCTCATAATTATGTGCTTTTCAAATGCCTTTTATTATGTAAATGCTTTTAAATTATGAACTTACAGAGAAAAGTGAGAATTGAAAAATGTTGAGCTGTTTTAAAGATTGCACATTTCTTAGAATATCTGAAAATAGGTACAGCACTTCAGATGTGTGTGGCAGAGTGGTTTATGAATGGTTGGCAAAAAGTTACTATTTACTACACAAGTGGGAGGTGTAAAAGGAAAAGGACTTCTGCATTGTGTGGGTTTCTTGGAATAACAGCTACAAACTGTCCTTGTTCAGAATAAGACAATCACAGGCTGCACTTGGCATAAAGCTGATGAGGATCCCCCCATAGGCTGCCCTGCCACCTTCTGCTATAGAGTGCTGTTTGGTTTCTGAACTCAGCAGCACAAATTAAATGTTCACTGCCCAAAAACTCCAGTGGAAGTCTTTACTAATGGTTGAGAACACTGTCTGCGTGACAATAGAAACATGGTTTTCTCTGTAGTATTGTATTTTTAATTATATAATGCAAAATCATTATTTCTGCATGCATTTGACTGGCCTCTTTAATTTTCTAAAGCTTTTCAAATTTATTCACTTGTTTTATCTCCACAGCAACCTAAGGAGGTAGGCGAGGAGGAGGCTGTTACATGAACTGAGATAATGCATGAGAGAGGGATTTGTTAATGGCAAAACCATACAAATTGTACCATTAAGACGCTTGTTTTAGGGAAGAGGCCAGAGGCACTAAACAATAGATCACATAACACTGGGATGACAGGACTATAGGTCAACTGACTTGCACTTAAAATTGTTTGTCAGGTTTTTGTACTCACCTTTCACTGGTGAAGCTATAGGCAGTCAATATAAGGAAGGGACTAGTTTTGTAAATAAACAAATACAAGGCTAAAAGCACTTCAAGAAGCTTATTTGGAATTACTCAGTTAGCCATTAAGAGGATATGCACTCATTTTTTTACAAGTATTTTTGGATTAGAGTCTGCTTGAAAATCATGGAGTGCAAAGTGCCCCCAGCACTGTAGTTCAAGTTATTATGGAATGCAATATTATGACAACCAGCCAGGTTGGGATCAGTGATGCACGGGGAAAGGTTCTGTGTTTCATTAGTAAATTGTGGTTCAACTTCCATTCATTAATCTGATTCCATGTAATCTCTATATTAAAACTCCATTAACCATTCTTTTCCCCTAGTTCCAAAGCAATTACTTACTGAAATAGATCAATTGAATTCTTAGGAAAGAACTGGAGTGTGACCGTCTACTCCTCCTTTCTAAGCTTTAAACTTTTCATTCCCATATGTTTTCTTCTCTTGACAGGAAGTTCAGAACAGATGTAGAAGAAAAGAGAGAACTATTGTTTCAAGTCTTTGATTTTTATGCCACTTATTTAACTTCTACTTGCTCTGCTGTCTGTTTGACCCCAATCTCAATTCAGAGCAAGAATTGGGAGGGTACACTGGAAGAACATTATACTAATGGATAATAATAATTATGAAATAGTAGCACATACACTACTTAGCATTTATTAAACACTTCCTTTTCATCATTTCTCAGGTCTTAAAAGTTTTATGTGCATAACCTCATATAGAGACGTTAAGTAATTAAACCCAAGATACTCACTGGTTAGTTCTGGTACCAAAACTTGAATCCACATTTTTCTAGCCCAACGACCTGTGTATTAACCATTATATTACTTTTTTTCTGGCTAACTAAAAGTGAAGAAGTTCAGGAAGAATCTGAATAATACAGGTCCCAGTAAAGGTTGGGTTCCAGGAAACTCTGATACATGTTATTAGCCAAGATTTATTTAGGAAAAAAAAATAACCGCATAGGCAGTTCTCTCCACAAAGAAGTGAAGGAAAGCAAGCCAAGGATGAAGGCACACATCTAACTACTAATGCTGTGTCATAGATGCAATTCTGCTCTGTTCAGTGGCAAGGAGGAACCAGAAATCCCACTAGGTGCTAATTGTATGCTTTTTCTAGAAAGTGATTTTTAAACCAAAGTTTTCTCACTTGTAAGATGGAGCTATTATCTTTATGTCATAGTCTTATTTAAGAATTAAACATACATACATGCCCCTGCCCTGATACCCACCTAATCTGTTGTTCCCAAAGAGGTAAGTGTTGAGTATGATAATACCAGGACTGTGGGTGGCAGGAACCAAGAGCTCAGGACCAAGTAAACCATAAGGTTAGGAAAGGAAACACAGCTGACAGAGACATAGCTGAGATCCAGACAGTGAGCTCCGGATGTTTGAAACCAGTCTTGAGTTAGAGTACACCAAGTACCTCTCTTAGGTCATCAAAGTAATAGGATTGAACCTAGGCAGCCAGGAAAGAACCAAGAGTCACATATTTACCAATTGAGGTAGTGAGGTTCTTAAGCAAGAATTTAGAGCTCAAAACCCAACTAGCTAACAATATTTGCAAACCAGGATCAGGAATCTAGGCAACTCCAGAATATAGATTTGTAGCAGCTGACAAAGGCAGGTCTTGGGACAAAGTTCAAATTGCCACCTGTCATGACTTGTTGCATACACTTTTAGCACAAGTACTATTCAATTCCACAGTATATTGGACATTTGAGCAGCTGACCCTCAGTGGAAAGGAAATACAGAATTTGAATCTATAAGATTTCCTAACAGAGGAAGGACATCTATGTTATGGTCTAGGGCTACTGTGCATCCCTGAAATGGGCTGTAGAGGCCCTAAACTCTCTTGGGCAACTGAAAAAGAAGCTTTAGTCTTCTTGCCATCAGACTTCCTAGCCAGATCACAATGTTATCAAGGTTATTATCCTATCCTAGTCCAAAAGGATGTAGTAAACCAAGGGGTAAAACACAAGTCCATTGGAACTATGTATTTGTTTAGTTACTATGATTACATAAAAGGATTTTAGTTTATTTTTACAGAACCTAAGATAACTGAATGTAGTTAAATACTGAAAGTTAAACTACCAAATTAAAGGACAAGAAACTGAGGCACAGAGAGATTAGATTCCTAGGCCATCCAGCTAGATTTAACAAAGCGGCATTTTGAACCTAACAGTCTAGATTCAGAGATACCCACTAACTGTCATATTGTATTTCAATGTAGAGCAAAACAAAACAAAGGAAAAAAATGTTCTCCTTTCTTCCTTACCTCCCTTTTTTCTACTTCTTAATTCTCATAAGTGCCCTCATTTGTTTATTTCCTGTCAATTAGAGTTGCTGCTTATTTTCAGGGAAATGGATCATATTTTATTTTAATTTTTTAATAGATTTTATTTATTTATTTTTAGAGAGAGAAGGGAGGGAGATAGAGAGAGAGAGAAACATCAATGTGCGGTTGCTGGGGGTCATGGCCTGCAACCCAGGCATGCACCCTGACTGGGAATCGAACCTGGGACACTTTGGTTCGCAGCCCATGCTCAATCCACTGAGCTACGCCAGCCAGGGCTTTAATTTTTAACTTTCTCTTTAAAAAGACAATTTTTCGAAGTTATAGTAATATGTACTAGGTAAACTATATATTTTAAGACACAAAAAGTGAAATAGAAAAATTTTGACAAAGTTGTTAGTATCTGTTCTGGAATAGGTTCTTTGTTTATAAAAAACAAACAAACCAGTAACCTTCTCAAATTAGCCCAAGCTTGAGCTTTATTGTAATTTTCCAGTGAAATCTCAAAAAATTTTTAGAAATAAACCAACACCAGACCTTAAGATATCTGGACTCAGGGCTGTTGTGATGGTTATAAGAGCAGCTTGTGTCCTTCACTCTTCCATGGAGCAGTCAACACACCTGCTTGTCATGTGATATGATGTCAGTGCAAGTCACATCTGTCATAGGAGACCTGTGCCCTGGCATCGAAAGGTGAATGGGGTCAATTAGATCCATCTCTTAAAAATTTAAACAAAGATACAAGAGAAGTCATACTAATCAGTCACAGGATGGTAACAAGCTTAGACAGAGCCAAAATTGAAAACAACTACCATAACAATAGGCTATTGGATTTTAATGACATAATGAAATATAATCTCAGTTACTTGTGGTGACCTGATTTATGTTCTGTTGACTTTAAGTAAATTTGTTTAGCCCCATAGTGTTTATTTTCCAAATTGATATACAAAGAAACCTATTTGTCATCTGACAAAAATTTTTTCAGTGGGATACATTTGAAGAGGAGTACAAATTCCTTGCCAATTACCTAAAAATGTAAGACAAGTAGAATACTTCATAGTTCCATGTCCTATGTTGTCAGATATAAAATATGAAACTGAATTCTATTTAATTTTTATTATCTGTACGTGATGGTAACAACCCTGTCAACATCCCTCATTCTTTCTTTTCAGATCGTAAATATGACCAAAACATAGTTCTTAAGCCAAAATGAATCCTCATTATTCAATGATTTTTCAAAATTATCTATAGTACTGGCATAATACATATGCTAAGAGAAATTTACTAGATTACCTTTAGATTAATTCAAGAGTGTAGTTCTTTTCATTTCTATTACTTCATACCTAAGAATGAAAAATCTTCTCATGAGCAGAAGCACTAAGTCAAAGGATATGGTTTCTGAAAGGAGTCAAATCTAGCAAACCTGTCCCTTATCTTTCTGAATTTAAGGTTTTAGGCTCACATTTAACAATATCTATCATACTTTTGGCTAGATAAAGTCCTGCCTTCAAGGGGATTATACTTTTATAAACCAAACCACTATGGTTCTGTACTTTTATTTCAATGCCTAAGGGAATTACTGAGCATGAAAGGGATAATCTTTCTGTCTGTAATAGGATGCCTTCAGGATGCAGACTCTTGATAGATTCAGCTGTGATTATAAAGCATATTTTACTATAAGTGTAATAAAATATCCACAATTTAAAATGACTCAGGTGTTTGGAGAGACCATAGAAATTAAGGCTTAATCAAAGGAACTATTGAAACGATTGCTGCATTTTTTTTCTGTACCATGGGGTGCATGAAATGTACTAGCTAAAAACTTGAATTTCAGAAACAGATAAACTGTGATTTAAAGCCTTATTTGACATTTAATTTCTTTAAGATTTCTTTTCTGCATCCATGAACTAGAGATAATAATGGTCTCCAACCTGCTTAAATATCTGTTACTGTGAGGATACATTTCTTAGCACATAGAAGGTACACAATAAATGGTATGTAGAGATCACAGGATATAAAATATTGAATAAGAAGATAAAGAGTTAATAATAGAAAAATAGAAAACAGGAAATAATTAAGATTACTTTTAGAGTACAAAACACATTGATAGTCCTAAAGTTCAAGTAAAGTGTTTATCATTATTCTTTTTTGATGTTTTAAATTGTACTCTCTTAAAAGTGCTTTAGGGCAAAGGCACATGAACTGAAAACAATTGTTAAAAATATATCAAACCTGAAACAGAATCATATCTTCAGCTCTGCAAAGGTCCAAGGATTGAATAGCTAAAATGATGTTTCTCAAATACAAGTGAATCTGTACATTACAATTTCATAAATTATATACTAACCACTGTTTAGAAACATTATCAATTAGATAAGAAGAGATAAGGGAAATGTGAATTCCAGTATACAATAGGTAGAAAAGTGAGGCAATTTACTTAATCTTTGATCTTCCACTTAAAATAATGTGTTTATAGAAATCCAAGTGCTGAGGCTGCTTCACGCCTGGAGAGCCACGGAGCATGAAGGCCAGCTACAGGAAATGACTAGAGGTAAAGGGCTTGTTGAAACAGTCATACCCAAAGGAAGTAACTGGTTTTAAGGGGAAAGTTTTTGTACTTTTTACACTTGAATCACCTTGAACTATTTTCTGGCTGGGTAATCAGAAAAAGAAAATATCTTAAGACAGTAGAGTGTAGGTGATGACCTGCTTTGCTGGCACCAGCGCAGGTGCAGTTCTTCACTTGACTGCCCAGAGGCCGCTAGCATTTCTCCTCATCTAAAGCAGTGGGAGGTTGGACAAGAAGTAGTGGTTTTCAAAGTGGCTTTACTTAACTCAAACTAAAATCTGAAGAAAAAGCCAATTAAGTGAAACAAAAGTCAGTGTAGATACTGTTTTTGAAACAAAGTGTGAGTATGTATGTATGTGTGATAACACAGGGCTACTTACCTTCCCCTGCTCCACAGCACGGCTTCTCTCCCTTCCTCCAAGCCTCAGTTCCTCGGTACAGAAGCCTAGAACAGTTTGTGGAGAACAGTTTGCAAACACTGCACCAGACGACCTTTATTGTTCGTCTGAGCACTGTTGCTGACCTTCCTGAAGAATTTAAATAGGCCACTTACAAAAGAAAAACATAAATAGGCATTAGCATATTTAAAACTCAAAACATTTAAAATAAAAAAGGAAATACCTTTTTATCTTGCCATTATAGCAAAAATTATTATGTGTGATCTTTCAAAAGCTCGGGCACAGATGCTCTCATTTACTGTTAGTGGGAATGTAAATGCATCTAACCTTCTGGGGAACATATACAATAATATATGCCAAAAGCTTTTAAGACATATATCTTTTGGCTGCAAAATTCCTCTTCTAGTAATTTAACTCAACAAAGTAGAAGGGAGAGAATGACATACAATTTGCTTAACTGAGTTATTTATAGTGAGGAAAAGTGGAAATAACCTTAGTTATAATATTATCACTGAGCGAAGGCTCAGAGCATCCTGACTGGTTATCAGATGGCCATTCTCAGCAATGTTTCCTGTGCTGCTTCCCTTTCCATCCTAATTCCCTGTAAATAGGAACTGCTCCATTTTGTTAACACAGGAGATTTACCTGGGAAGTTTCTTAACACTATTTTGTACCAGGACCCCACCCCAGGCCTATTAAATAAAAATCTGTTGGGTAAAGGGAGGGGTTTTAAGAAGCCATGGATTGACAATGTGGATGAACAAAGTAAAGAGAGGAAAACAGATACCAAATGACATAGATGATTGTTTTTTATTAACCTACCCTGCTGTCAAAAGCTGTGCCCTTCAGTATCGTCAGGACCAAATCTGCAGAGTGATGGTGAAAGGGAGTGAAATTGGAAATGTGGTTTATCTAGCTAGTGTTTCAGAGATTGAAGGAATTACTTTAACTTAATTTCCAGTAAAAGGATTATACTTCAAAGGACTCAGAGCCAAATTTAAAAGCCCAAACAATCAAATGACTGCATGTGTACTTGGTTTTGTAAATGAAAGGCAGGCAGGTTAAGGGGACCATTGCCAGTGAAGTCTGGCCTTCTAAGAAGGGTTGAGTGGAAGTAAAACAATTGTATGATTTTTTTTTCTGGAAATAATCACCACATAACTAATTTTCATCACAATGATTAAAATTTCAAGGTCTTTTAATATTTATCAGATTATTTGGAAAGCTAAACTATATCTTGGTAATTCCAATTTAATTACAAATTATGAAGCAAACTGGATGCATCACTGTATCTCAATCTGTGAAATTTTCAACACCATTGCATTCTTTTTAATAGGTTTGAAACTTGGGTGTTGGCTGTCACCTCGGTTTATGTTTGCTTTGGCCTCTTCAAACACTAAGGCTTTGTGAACTGTCTAGAGTGTTGTGTTATTTTTAATGGAAAAATCTGTTTGATTTTAGCTATTGCAAGGTTAAGAAGAATTTAAAATGTTAGGCTTGATACCCATATCAATATGATATCCTTTAAATCTATTCAAACCAGTTATTTGTTTTTATTTTTAATATACTCCTAAAAAGTAAGGGATAGTTTACAATAACCCCCCCCCACACACACACACTCAATTATCAATGTTATTATTTTAATTACTCAACTACAGTCTACAACTCACAAACTTATTTTATGTTTTCCTATCCTTTTGTTTGGTATTTTTAAAACATATACATTCAACTTATAAACTTTCTCTTTTCCATAATTTCATAAATTTAGGGTGTCCTTATTAACAAACTGCATCTAAAATATACATGTTCTTTTCTTGGATTACCACAGAGATGAAAACCTTACCTCCTTCCTTCCCCACCCTTCCCTTAGTCTGTTTGGTCTGCTGCAACAAAATACCCCAGACTGGGTGGCTTGCAAAAAACAGAAATTTATTTCTCACAATTTGGGAGGGCAGGAAGTCTGAGACCTAGGTGCTGGCAGATTCCGTGTCTGGTGACAGACAGTTACCTGGTTCATAGAAGGCTATCTTTTTGCCTTGTCCTCACATGGTTAAAAGGGTAGAGAATCTCTCTGTGACCTCTTTTCCAAGGGCACTAATGATCTATTGCTCTCACAACCTAATCACCTCCCAAAGGCCAGACTTTCTCACACACCATCACCCTGGGGATTAGGTTCCAACATATGAATGTGGGGAGACACAAACATTGAGTCTGTGACATCCTCTTATTTTAAGTTTTAAATCCATGAAATGTTGCATTTAGTTTGTATACAAGTAACACATGTAACCTTCCAAAAATTTGCAAGGAAATTCAGAAATTGTTTTACTGAAAGGGCTTCTGAGCTCTTTTGTTGTTTTTTTTTTTTACATTTTATTTATTTATTTTTAGAGAGGAGAAGGAAGAGAGAAAGAGAAGAAGAGAAACATCAATGTGTGGTTGCCTCTCACACACACCCCACTAGGGACCTGGCCTGCAACCCAAGCATGTGCCTGACTGGGAACCAAACCAGTGACCCTTCAGTTCACAGGCAGGTGTTCAATCTACCAAGCCATACCAGCCAGGGTTGCTCCTGAGCTCTTGAGGCAGAGTAGATCTGTGCATTCCCTTCACCAGGAATGAGCCTTAGAAATCACTAGTAAGATTTCAATGCAGAATACATTCTTTTCTGAATGTAAAAAAATTGTTTGGGTCTATGGTCAATGATTTAAAAAAACAAACATGTTTTTCATTCATTTATAAATAACCTGCCCATGTTTCCAATTAATGTACTCATTTTGGCCCATTGTTGTACATGTTACAGTTGATATTAACCAGGGTTAAATTAAATGAAGAGTTTTACTTTCACTTTCTGAAGGACCTTCATGAATCATTCTGATTCTCCTTTAAAATTAACAGTAGTGAAATCAGCTACCCTGACATTGTATTTCTCTCCCTAGTCTGAGAATTTGGTCTCTCTAGTCTCATGTTGAGAAAGAAGTATTCTCCTTCTTTATTATAATTTTTTTCTTTAGAAGTATTCTGAGAAATGTTATTTCCAGCTGTTTATAGGAGTCCTCTCCTCAAAGTTGAATCAGATCCTCCAAATTACCCTATGGAACTCAATTGTCCACATCTTATTATTTTAAATGTGTCATATGCTCTTCAATAGGTAGAATAAGTGCCAACCTGTTCCTTGTTTATGAGAATATTCTATGAAGATGGGAAAAGGCTAAGAAGACTATCCTGAATCACCAGAAATTTTCTGTAGATTTATCAGAATTAGAACTTGTAACTCTTTCTAAGCCTAGAAAATCTTGGATTAAGCAACCATAAAAAAATCTTGACCTCTATTTTATAAATAATACCATGGTCATCAAAAAGTCTAGATTATGGGAAAATGACAAAATCTGTGAGTGAAATGGCAAAAAGAAACAAGAAAAAAGTCAGCCAATCCATCTAAACCAAAATTATCCAAGACAAACTAATGTGATCAGAATAATTTGAGCTTCAACCAAGAATGTTGGGGCTTTTTAGAAGAATTTTATGGGTCTCTAAGATGATTTTGGTTTATAACTCTATTTTATATGAACAATTCTATGTTTTAAAAACAAACAGCTGTACAAACTAAAGTTGTCTAAATAGTTGATTTCTTTCTGTATTTCTTTATTTTAGTGCTAGTTTTAATCTAGTGCATCCCTTTATTTGTTTTAAAGTTAGTCTTGTGAGATCAGTGAAATAAACATCAAAATGTGTTTTTCATTTCTCCCAACTGCAATCTTCATTGTTTTCCTCCTTACATTTTAATTTTACTTTTAGCCCTCAGAAAAGGAACAATAATGCCAGATGGCACAAGTTGGATGCCATTTTCTGCCTCTTTATCTAAAGTCAGGTGGTTGACTGCAAAGTCATTCATGCCAAAAAAGAGTAGGAGTCCCATAGATGGGACAGCCCCAGGCAAGTTCATAAAGCCGGTGAAGAGGGCCTTGATTCTCTCCTACTTTTTATAATAACACCTCTCTCTTCCTTAGCCTCTTCTAGGTCCATTCCTGTAAATAATTACTTTGGAGGGAATTCTAAAGTATTCACTTAAGGTGCTGATAATTAAGATGCTAGCTATTACTCAGTGTTGCTTGTTAATAGAGTCCATTCAGTCTCCACTGCCCTAGACTCCTGGTTTGGTACCTGAGTCACTGGGGAGGGGTCCAGGGAACACTCACAGAGTGGATCCTCAGAGAGGTGAACTATAGAGGGGAGCAGACCTGCATCCCCCAATTATGAGCCACGGGGTCACTTCCCTCACAGAGCCCATGCCATAATAAAGCAATCTATGAATGAAAACTTCCCACCATGAGTAAAAGGTGCTGGAAATTTTGAGCTTCCTATACTTTATGGGTTTCTCCATAGTGATTAAATAACTATTAAACCTTTTAGTTTGTTGCCTAGATAGTACAGTGGGGAAGTTTTGGTGATGAAAGCTAGATGGACTTACAGAGTATATTCACTATAAAATTATAGTAGTTCTAATTTACATAATTAATATGACATAAATGATCAGTTACCTCATTGCATACTACATCTATACTAATCATTTTTATTCTCATTAGAAGTTGCATTACTACAGTCTAAAGCGCAATAATAGCTAAGTCTTATCACCTGACATTTTAGAATAAGAATGTTAATTGTCAGTATTTAATATTAAAAGATTACTAAGGATGAAGTAGCATTAATGTGAGATGATTAAAAACTCTTGGTCAGTTTCACTATGATGCCAAAATATAATCACATAAGCTTAGATAATTTTCTTTTCTGCTTTTACAGATGTGTAGCAATGGAATTAAACTGATAAATAAATGAGTTATGGACCTGACATATAAGTGTTACTCAGAGCTATCGCTGTTGCTATGAGGAAATGTTCATACCTAACATAGACCATGAGGACAAGCAGAATCCCAGACCTCAGTCCTGGCATAAAGCCAACAGTCTGTCTAATCCATGCTAGGGAAAAGTATCTTGAAAACCAGCAATGGGCAGGGTTGGTCCAGAATGTGCAATGGGCTACATCTATAAGAAGTCATCCAATCCAAGAAAGGGGGGTAAATGGGTACAACCTACATTTCTTGGACCTGATAGGAATTCAGTTGATAATCAACCAAAAGGGCTGCATGGTGCAGACTCATCCATTCTTTGGCTGCAGAGCATAATCTCCACAGTGGGTGGTAGGGAGACCCTACAGCTGTCGGGGGAGACTTCAAATGATTCTGAATGACTTCAGAATTAATTCTGTCCTGGTAGTAGGCCCCTTAATTATCTATGACCACATTGTGTGGTAGGCAAGGGAGGCCCCAGTAAATATCAGAGGGAGCTGTGCTTGGTGAATGGAGGGAGACAGTAGTATAATGTGCTGCTTGAAAAGCTTGGAGATGAACTTCCTAGGTTCAATTACTGGCACTATTCCTTAGCTAGTTTGAGGATTTTAGGCAAATTATTTTGTCTGTTAGAAGCTTCAGTTTTGATCTGCATGATGGGGGTACTAACAGCACAGATCTTACAATGTTCTTATTGCATTTTTTCACTACTGTTTGTCCTCCTTATAGCCCCTCCCCCACCACAATCACCACACTGTTGTCTATGTCTATGAATCCCTTTCCTTTTTGCTTGATACCGCCGCCCCCTAACCACCTTCTCCCAAACTGTCAGTCTGCTACCTGTGAGCCTGTCTCTGTTTTGCTTGTTAGTTCAGTTTGTTCGTTAGATTCATATATGAGTGAAATCATAAGGTATTTGACTTTCTTTGACTGGCTTATTTCATTTAGCATAATGTTCTCAAGGTTTTTCCATACTGTCACGAAGGATAAAATTTTCTTCTTTTTATGGCCGAGTAGTATTCCATTGTATAAGTATCCCATAGTTGTTTTAGCCACTCACCTACTGATGGACACTGGGCTGCTTTCATATCTTGGCAATTGTTAATAATGCTGCAGTGAACATAGGGGTGCTTATGTTCTTTCAAATTAGTGTGTTTTGGGTTTCTTTGAATATATTCCCAGAAGTGGGATCACTGGGTCAAAAGGCAGATTCTTTTTTAGTTTTAATTTCCATACTGCTTTCCACAGTGGTTGCACCAATCTATATTCCCAGCCACAGTGCAAAAGGGTTCCCCTTTTTCCATGTCTTCACCAGCACTTGTTTTTTGATTTATTAATGGTAGCCATTTTGGCCAGTGTGAGGTGATATCTCACTGTGGTTTTAATTTGAATTTCTCTGATGATTAGTGATGCTGAGCATCTTTCATGTCTATTGGCCATCTGTATGTCCCCTTTGGAGAAGTATCTATTCAGGTTCTTTGCTCATTTTTTTTTCTGGAAGAAGCTTGATAATTTTGTTGGTTGTTGTTGTTGTTCAATTACAGTTTTCCCAATTTTTCCCCTGTTGCTCTCCCCTGCCCCCACTCCTTCAGTCAATTCCCACCCTGTTGTCCATTCCATGAGTCCTTTATACATGTTCCTTGACTAGATGCTTCCCCTTCTTTCCCCCATTGTCCCTCTTTCCCCTCCCCTCTGGTCACTGTCAGTTTGTTCCTTACTTCCATGTCTCTGGTTCTGTTTTGCTGATTTGTTTGTTTTGTTCATTAGGTTCCACTTATAGGTGAGATCATATGGTATTTGTCTTTCACTGCCTGGCTTATATCACTTAACATAATCCTCTCTAGTTCCATCCATGCTGTCAAAAACAGTAGTAGTTCGTTCTTTTTTGTGTGTAATGTTCCATTGTGTAAATGTACCACAGTTTTTTGATCCACTCATTTACTGATGGGCACTTCAGCTGTTTCTAGCACTTGGTTATTGTAAATAATGCTTCTGTGAACATTGGGGTGCATAGGTTCTTTTGAATTGGTGTTTCAGAATTCTTAAGGTATAATCCCCACGCTGGGATCACTGAATCAAAAGACAGTTCCATCTTTAGTTTTTTGAGGAAATTCCATACTGTTTTCCACTGTGGCTGCACCAGTCTGCATTCCCACCAACAGTGTACCAGGGTTCCCTTTTCTTTACAACCTCATCAGCACTTGTTGTTTGTAGATTTGTTAATGATGGCCGTTCTGACTGGTATGAAGTGTTTTCTCATTGTGGTTTTAATTTGCATTTTTCTGATGGCTAGTGATCTTTGCCATTCTTTCATATGCCTGTGGACCCTCTCTATGTCCTCCTCAGAGAAGTGTCTTTTCAGTTCTTTTGCCCATTTTTTAATTGGATTGTTTGTCTTCCTAGTGTTGAGTTGAATGAGTTCTTTATATATTTTGGAGATCAACTTAAATATAAGTCTTGACACCATAAAAGTCCTAGAGGAAAACATAGTCAGTACAATGTCAGACATCCCACTCAGCAATATATTAGCCAATATATCTCCTAGGGCAAGGGATATAAAGTAAAATAATAAACAAATGGGACTACATCAAATTAAAAAGCTTTTATATGGATAAAGAAACCATAAACAAAATGAAAAGGGAACCAACTGTATGGGAAACATATTTGCCAATGATGCCTTGGACAAGGGTTTGATGTTTACCATTTTTAAATTGGATTGTTTGTTTTTTTGATGTTGAATGTTATAAGCTCTTTATACACTTTGTATATTAACCCCTCATCAGATATATTGGTGAAAATATTCCTCCATTCCACGGATTGTTTTTTTTTTATTTTGTTGATGGTTTCCTTTGCTATGCAAAATCTTTTTAGTTTAATATAGTCCCAGTTGTTTATTATTACTTTTGTTTGAGTTAGGAGTTATATCAGATAAAATATTGCTTTGAGCAATGTCCAAGAGTTTACTGCCTATGTTTTCTCTGAGGATTTTTATGGTTTGGGGTATAACATTAAGTATTTAATCCATTTTGAATTTATTCTTATGTGTCATGTTACCTAATATCAAACTATACTATGAGGCCATAGTAATAAAAAAAACATGGTAGTGGCATAAAAACAGACATACAGATCAATAAAACAGAATAATAGAGAGTCCAGAAATAAACTTACACCTTTATAGTCAATTAATATTTGACAGAAGGAGCAAGCACATACAATGGGCTAAAGACAGTTTATTCAATAAATGGTATTGGGGAAATTGGACAGATAAATGCAGAAAAAAGAAACTAGACAAAGTCTTTTTGAGAATTAAATAAGTATATATATGTGTGAGCATTTACTCACTGCCAGGCAGCTCTTCGTATGTTAAATTCTCAGGCTTCTGGAATTTTTTAAGTGAAAGAAATCACTGCCAGTAAATGTATGGGAAATATTATAATCTACCACTTCTTTTCTCACCCCATAGTTATATAGATTTATAATAAAAAGAATTGGCAGGGGTAAACAGGGATAGTTAGATTATTCTTAAGCATAAAGTTAGTATGTTTGAATAAATGGCTTGTGAAGAGAAAAAAAAACTGTTTAAAATGCTACCCTATCCCTGGCAGGTGTGGCTCAGTTGATGTTCAGGGTTCAATTCCCTGTTAGGGCACATGACTGGGTTGCAGGTTTGGTTCCCACAAAAAGCAACCAATTGATGTTTCTCTCTCACATTAATGATTCTCTTCCACTCTTTCTCCCTCTCTCCTTCTCTCTCTAAAATCAATAAAAGAAAAACATTTTAAATGCTGCTCTCAGGTGGAACTAACAATTGACAATTTGGTGTTGACATATAAGTGGCTCATAATTTTTTGAGTAATCTGAAATAGAGAAGATGGAAAATGTAGGCAGAATAAGAATATGAAACTGGGTAGGAGGGGCACTTCTTTAAGCAATGTGATTATCTGGATGTGTTTCAGCTTTAAAGCCTGAAAATCCTTGTAATTTAGGTAAATCTACTTTCTGGTGCTCTTAAACTCCTTCCTTGTATATTCTAGATAAGTTGGTAAGGCCAAAGCAGTAACTGCAGGAAGAATCATGTTGAGCCCAGATGCTCCTATAAGTTTGGTGATGGGAACCTGGAGCACGTTTTACAAAACTTCTGAGGTTGCATTCAACCATGGATGGTGATGATGCTGTCATGATTGATGAGCGATGTTTGCTGGGCAGAGAAGAGCAGGTGCCTACAAATATGTCAGGAAAATGGCTTCCTCAATATCCTTCAAATGGTTCTCTTCTTATTTTTGAGATACTGATTACCTGAAATAAAATATTCAAGATATCTATCCTTATAAGAACTCATATAGAAAACTGGAATGATTACTATACATGTCTTTCTTGATCATGAGAATGATTAAAATAACAAGGGCAGCAAGCACAGAGCTTGGTGAATATTAGTTGCTCAGTCCTATTAGGTTCATGAAACCACCCATGGGAGTATGCAGATTCACAAAGAGCTTTCAAATATGAGCAACCATTGGCTAGCTCTTACAGTGGTCCACTGAGGAGTTAGTTCTGTGCCCACGAGGAACTCAGGGTGTAGGTAGTAACAGTGCAGGGGATGTGCTGTTGCAGTATTCTTTCCTTTACAGACATGTCACTAGATGGCAAGAAAATACTATTAACAGCACCTGAATAGGATGCTGCATCACTTAAAATGGCATTCATTTTTCTTTTTGGAATGACCAAAAAACCCCTTTAGTGACAATGATGAATTATGATGAATCAGGTAACATGACAATAGAAGAATTTATTTACCAGAATGACTCTGAGAGTGAATACAAGTAGGAGGGTTTAGCAAATAGTGAGGCCACTGCCCCGACCCCTTGGCATGTTCCAATGGGAGTAGATGGTCATGAACTGTCTGCTGGAGTGAGGGGTCTGATTTCAGTGCACTAGACACAGCAGTGAGGGGAATCATGGGAGAATGCGGAGAGCAGAATTGCTCAGCCCATTGGACAAACCAATGTTCTCAATGTTCTTGAGAAAAGACAAGTAGGGGAGCAGGCAGTTTTCCAATTTGGATTATAACAGGTGATTTGGCTTTTGCTTGCTCGCTCTCTCTTTCTCACCCACTCTGCCCCACCCCCCAAAACCTTTTTTCTCAGCCTTCTGTAAGAGCTTCTTTGGAGAGAAGAAAAGCTGTTTTTTCCTTCCCATCTTCCTTCCTTCCTTTCTCTTTTCCTCCCTCCCTCCCTTCCTTTATTTCTTCCTGTCTTCCTGCTGGCCTTCCTTCCTTCCTTCTATCCTCTTTTTAAAATTCGAACAATATTTCAATTTTACTATGTGCCAGGCAATGTGCTAGGCATAGAGAATGGAGGTATGAGAGACACCATCCTTGCTTTAAGAAAGATAATATTTTAGTTAGAAAAAAAAGTAAGCACACAAATTAGATTTCTCTGCTTGAAGTAAGCTATAATCAGCTATTTGAGTACATAGGAGTACCACAGAGAGAATCAAGAGAAGACATCCTAGAGGGAGTAATGATTGAATTTTTGGAAAAAAAGTAAAAGTTGGCAGGCAACCAAAGGATGATAAAGATAACGCAGCTATCATTAATACCACTTACAAAGTAAGGAGGGAAAGGAGAGCATATCTAACTGAGAACAATGAAAAGACTTGTGGTATGACAATAATGAAAGTACAAGTTGCCCATGGAGAAGGATAAAGAGGAAGCGGGGCAGGAGACACATTCTAAAAGACCTTTGGTAGCAGCAGATCTATCTGCCAGTTATCCTGAAGGTTTGAGGGAGTCAAAAGATTTTAAGGAGGGAGATGTATGATGACATCTGAATTATAAAACAGCACGGTGACATTGGATGAGTACGAAATGGTAACATGGGAGATGGGAGGCAGGGAGAGCAGTAGGGAGGTGGTTTTTAATAATACAGGTAAGAAAATCAGGTTTATCTGGATGAAGCAACACTATACAGGAACAGGAAGTATTTTAGGGAGTCATTCAAATGTATGTTCAGCAAGCTGATGTATTCAATAGAGTTATTAAAAGAACTAAAAATAGTAAAGCTATTTTTAGTAAAGCTGGGTAGCTTAGTTGGTTAGAATGCAGTCCCCATACACCAAGGTTGTGGATTTGATCTCTGGTCAGGACACACAGAAGAAGCAATCAGTGAATGCATTCATAAGTGGAACAACAAATCAATGTTCCTCTCTCTCTCTCTTTCTCTCTCTAAAAAATCACTAAATAAAAAGTATAAAAATATTAAAACTAGAGATATTCTACAAGAGAAGAGAAAATACTAATAGTAAGTAGGGAGGAGAAGATTTTTACAATTACCAAAAATAAAATGATACAAAGAAGGGCATTGTCAAGATCATCAAATACAACTGAACACTCTAGAAAATGTCCTTTGGGATTCATTGTGATCCCTTCCAGCACCTGGTAACCATGTTATGTCTTTAGATTTCAGAGATCATGGTCAAGTGGTAACTGAGGTTTTCTTATTTTCAGACTTTGTTTCAAAGTTCCATAACCCTCATTGAATGAAGGATAAACTTTTAAAAATGTCATTTTATGGCTCCATGCTAAGAAGGGAGCTTATTTATTTCCTCCTGCTTTCAGACTTTTCTACCTTTATATTTTTTTCATCAAATTTGCAGCATGTAGCCTTTTGGGTCTACAAATTAGTATCTTAATTGATTCTCTTTCGTCTCCCTCTATGAAAGTTAGTCCAAATCTCACTGATTCTTAAGACCCCCTTCCCTTCCCCCAGTTTACAGCTGTTATCATATTTCTGCCCAGGTGCATCAAGCTTTTTGTGGCACTGGGTAGGACATACCCAAATAAAATGGAACAGCCATTTTTATTCCTAATTACACTGCAGTTTGCTTGCTACAGCCTCCTAGCTGGTTTCATATATCTTTAGTCATGTCCTTTCATTCAGTCCTACACAAAGAGTGTGAGTCATCCCCTGCAAGTTGTTTTGATCATCTCTCTCCTTCTCTGAACCCTGCAGGATCTCTGAGTTTCTGCTTACGTCAAATCAAAAGTGATCATGAGTCACTCTTTATCTAACTGGCCTCCACTTTCATCATAGCCTGATTGTTCTCTCTGCTTAATTCAAGCTGCTTGGCTCCTCATTCAGAGCACATACACACTGTCTCTCTCCTCCAGGGCATTCGCAGAGCCTTCCGCCCACCTGGCATATTTCCGTTCCTCTGTGCTCTGCCAGTCCCTTGCTGCTGGCTTCAGAGCCTAGCACAATCCTCTCCTCCGTGAAAGGCTTTCTTGCTTTGTACATGTTTGTCTCAGTTATTTCAGCATATCTCTCCCCACTCACTACCTTACTTCCTCTTTAAGTGCTACCGTTGAGTACTTTTATTCATTCATGTTTTCATTTTTTTATGTATCCATTGCTGTTGTAAAATACTGTAGATAAAGCTATGAACATGGAAGCCATACTCTACACCACAGGGGCTTTCCTTCTAGTGTAGGAGACAAATATGAAAACATTATCAAGAAACAGTAATGATTATTAAGAAGGAAAATATGCAAAGAGGTTTTTACAAGGCACCTGATCTGGTTGAGCAGAGTTCATCCTGAGAAGGATGAATAGGATTTCATCTGTTAAAGAGTTGGGGGACACAGTTCCAGACTGGTGAAGAGCAGATACAAAGTCCCTGATGGGGGAACAGGTTTGGAATACCAAGGAACTGTGAGAAGGCTGGGCGATTGCAATGCAAGCAGTGGGAGAGCTCCACACTGGGGTGTGCCTCATACTGTGCTGCCATGTGCTCACCGGCCCCACATCTCAAACAGTTTCAAAGTCTACCTAACACTTTCAGTAGCCAAATCAGTGTTTCTCAAACTTCCTTGATGATAAGAATCACCTGGGATACTTGCTGATTTCGGCTTCCCAAGTTCTTGGAAATCTGATTCCATGAGACTATGATAGGGCCCTGGAATTTTTATGTTTATTTTTTGCTTTTTAAAAAGATTTTGTTTATTTATTTTTAGAGAAAGGGCAAGGGAAAGATAGAGGGAGAGAAACATCAATGTGTGGTTGCCTCTCACACATGCCCTACTGGGGACCTGGCCCAGGCCCACAACCCAGGCATGTGCCCTGACTGGAAATTGAACCAGTGACCATTTGGTTGCCAGCACACAATCAATCCACTGAGCCACACCAGCCAGAGCTGGAATTTGCTCTTTTAAAACCTTAAACATTCCAGGTGTTTTTTATCATCAGAGTTGTTTGGGATTTATTGATTTCTACAATGTTTGGATAACTCTGGAAGGATACGAAGAACAGGAAGTAAACAAATGGCAAACTGTAACATAGTATTTCTCCAATCTCCACATGGTTTATCTTTGTTAAAGTCAAACACTACTGGTCGTTGTGCATACTAACCTGTTTTTGGATGTTGATTACATAAATCTATTCTTACTCCCCAATTTAACCATAGGCCAGTGAATTCCAACCCTGACTTCTTGTCAGAATCCCTTTTCCACCCCAAGACTCTGGGGTGTAGCCTGGCATCTGTTGCCTTTAAAAGTTTCCCTGCTGATCCTAATCCTAGCCAGGGTTGTCAAGCATTGCTTTTGGATGTTTGTGAAAGCAGGCTGTATGTTTTTCTTCCTTTGCTTCTTCTTTAGAGTTTACTATCAGGTCTTCAGATAGCGTAGGTTCAGGAATCTGGTTGAGCAACAGATTCACCCTCATTTGCTGCTGTTGTGTAAAATGCATATGATCAATTATTATCCACCCCTCTGTACTCTAACTGAAGACTGGCCCCAGAAACACAAGTGCATTAATTGTTCTGCCACTGATAGAAGCCATGTGCCACCCAATGGCAGTGACCTGAATACCTAAGCTTCGGATTCTTTACTGAGGAATCATTTACAATTTTACATGTCTCAACCATGTTTTGTATTTTTTAAGGCAAGGAGTTATTTTAATTCCTATACTACAGATTACAAGATGTTAATAGTTCATGATAAAGTCTTGAGAAAAAGATAATATACATGAAGTTAGAATGAGGGACAAAGAAATAAATCATTTGTCAGTTCATGACTGGGAGTGATCCTATTCATTGTGTCAAGTTGGGGGTTAGGGTGGTAGGACTTAGTACTGGAGTCAATTAACTGTAGTTAGCAGAAAAAATGTCCGGTCAACAAAAAGAACATGGTATTCTTAAGTGCAGGCAATAGTCACAAAGACCAAGCAAGTGAGGGCAATTGGGGTTTAACAAATGAGCAGAGAAAAGTCATAGGAAACTATGGGGATGGGGCTGGTGATGTTCAGACATCCTTGGGTACAAAGAGACAGTTGATACTGGGAATAACTTGGATCACATGGAAGGGTCTTATCCACTGGGCTGGACAACAAAGGAAAACATGATGCTATTCCAAAATGGTTTAGGACACTAGTCAGGTTATAATAGTTAAGTAATCCAAAGAATGGCTGGCCAGGAAATAGGACAGGCCCATGTTAGCATAATTGAGACCCACCCAGCAAGGACCAGATCAGAATCGCCAAATCCCAAGATTTGCATTGTGACTATTAATATTTTACATATATACATATATCAACTATAACTTGATGTTGGCCCAAGTGTTTTGGACTTGAGTGCCCTAAATTCCTCTTGCTCAGATTAAAATTACATATTAAGACAGGGAGTGAAGTTTAGAGCATAAAGCTGATGGCTAGGTGTCTCTAGCTGTGGAAAAGAAAACATGTAGGCAAATTGAGAAGAATGGTTGCAAAGAGATAGGTTGAGTGCTTGAAATCTTGTCTATTTGCAACTTTCCAATTGTGATTGTCCATTGTCTTCCAGAAGGTATCACCTTCTTCAGTCAGGAATAGTGATTTACCATTCCTCATATGAGGGTGGAACCCCAAAAATCAAAATTATCTTTTGGAGGCTGGGCCCTTTGTAATACAGGCTTCCTCTGCTAGGTGAGTGTTTTAGGAACCCACCTGTATCAGTGTACCAGCTGGTGTCATTGTGAGAGGTTGCAGTCAGCTTCAGTGAACGTTTTTGGAAGACTCTTTCAATGCATTTGCTCATTTCATGATGGGTGGTTTATGAGTACACCTGCCCCCACACACTGAGTATTCGGTAGTTTTTGACCAAAAATGGCATGACTTCCTTGCCCCACCTCCCTATTCACCCAATCTCACCTGAGCAACTTTTTCTTGTTTCCCTAGATGAAAAAAGTCCTCGAAGGGAAACGTTTTGCCCATGTGGAGGAGGTGAAACAATAAAACAACAGAAGCACTAAAAGGCATCAAAGTTGACAAGTCCAAAAACTGTTTTGAGGAGTGGAAAAAATGTCTCAATTGGTGTATTGCATCAAATGGAGAGTACTTTGAAGGTGACTGAAGTTTAAACATTTGAGAATAAATACACATTATTTTTGTAAATAAATTCCAGGTGTTTTGAGGTCCTCCCCTCAAATATGCCTTGCATTCTCCCACTTTGAGGCTTTTGATCAAGCTGTACTCTATAATTACAATGTCCTTCTTATCTTCACAAGTTCAAATTTTAGTTCTCTAGAAATTTCTTTTTTTTTCCAAAAGCCTCACCAGTTTTCTATTGGTTTTCTACTACTTTTAATGACATAATACAACACTGAAAATTTGTTGAAAAACCAAAGAAACTACAAGTCAAATAATAAGCTCAATTATTTTATTCCCATTGTGCTAAAAATACTTTAAATGGTAACATCTAAATATGTATCTCACTCTTTAGTAAGAGGTGGTCTTTGATAATATTCTCTAAGCATTTACTCTTTTACTTAACTGTAGAACACATGGTCTATTCTCTTACTTTCATATGACAATTACACAAATTACTGTTATAATATGAAAAATTTTTAAAGAATTTACTTATGTTTATAGAGGGGAGGGGAGGGAGAGAGGGAGAGAAACATCAATGTGTGTCCCCTACTAGGGATCTGGACCAGAACCCACGCATGTGCCCTGATTGTGAATTGAACCAGTGACCCTTTGGTTCATAGGCCGGCACTCAGTCCACTGAACTACAATAGCTAGGGTTAATTTGAAATTTTTGTCTCATCTTATAATACCTTTTCTCCAATTTTATTAAATGTGAGATACATAAATCTTAATTTTAGTTTCTGTACTGTTATTAATCTTTACCACTTTTCATGAAATAATACATCAAAATGCAATCGAATATCATGAGAATTGCACTTAGAGGCATTGTTATACAAAGATGTAACACTGTTGAATTGGACCATTGTCTAGCATGAGATATCTGCAAATAATAATTTTTTACCCTTCATCAGAAAATCTGAATTCATTCATGATGCTATAGAGTGACAATGTATAATGTATAAAAAAGAACAGGTCACACAGGAAATCAGGACCTTTCTTTGTGTATAACATATTGTTTTGATTTTCGTTTAGAACTGATATTTTGTGGTATACCCTGGCACTGTCTGACTGGTGGATAGCCATGTAGTGCTGATTTTATGTTTCAACCTTGAACACATGCATTATCTCTTTTACTGGGTTGTGAATTTCTTCTATCAGTTATAACAACTAGCACAACTATTTGTGCTAAACCATCCCACATACATTGGTATAGCCCTCAATTACTTTCCAAGTACTTTCAGGTACATGATCTCTTCTTCAGGTTGTATTAGCCCAGAGGACAATATTGGGGTCTGGGTATGCTGGCTGTCTGTGGAGCCTCAGGCAGAACATATGTCTTTGCAATCACAAAATTGAGAAAATGAAAATGTGGAAGAGGTGACTTGCTCATAGTCATGAATTAATAAGTGGTAAAACTGGGACCTAAATCCAAATTTTCAAGTTCTTTTGTACAAGAGAGCTTCACTTATAATTTATTAAATGTATGTCTGACTTTATATGCATGTGACCTATGTGCATTATAGTTAGTTAACGACTTTCTCTAATGTTTTTGGTACCATGTCAGAGCTATGCCTCCCATGACTCTCAGGGTTCTCAGAGTTCATCCAGGAGCACAGGGACTGGCCTAGGTGCCTGCTTCCCAAGCCTTTAGCTTAACACTAGAAAGAAGAGGAAGGAATTATGACACAAACGGAGACGTAGTTTGTGGAGGAGTAAAGGAAAATAACAGTGTAGGTGTCAGTACAAGCACAGATATAAATTCTTACTGGAACCAACTAAAGTTTGGAACTAAGGAAAAAGAGTTTCAGCTATAGCATTTTGTACTGAATGGTGGGAATCCAACACTGAACAAACTAAATCGAGCAGGTGAGTAACCTAACACTTTTTTTTGGAGGAGGAGGGGTGTCTTAAAAGCTTATTGCTATAAAAAGTTTTAAGAGTGTGTAATATGGGTTGTACATAGAGAATTTCTGTCACTCCAGTTCTTTATCTAGTAAAGAGTTTTATCTCCTCTTTGGTTTTCATGGAGTCTTTGAATAGAGAACAATAAGCTCTAACCTCATTGGATAACTACTAAGTGATACAAGGGTCCCAGAACTGTTTGCCTTTCTGTGTATGTTGAGGACGGCCCATGAGAACTGATGCCAAAATACGTAAGTCTTGATAGGGGACAAAAGCCCTTAGAATTTCTCAAGTTTCTTCTCATGAAAATCTGTACCTAAGTAAATA
Organism: Phyllostomus hastatus; assembly: GCF_019186645.2. Lineage (NCBI taxonomy): Eukaryota > Metazoa > Chordata > Mammalia > Chiroptera > Phyllostomidae > Phyllostomus > Phyllostomus hastatus. The sequence goes on along the minus strand of NW_025333872.1, from coordinate 35,650,767 downwards.
CACATACTCTGTGATAAATTAATTTCCTCTAAAACCTGGATATATTCCAAGATAGATATTTTTAGCCAATATTCTATCCAGAGAGTATTTATTCTGGTTTTCCCAGTAAATATTTTTTCTCCTGATCAAATATGTCTTGATATATTTTGCTCCTATTGATATGTAAGTGAAAAATAACTACATTTATCTAAAGTTACAAAAGTTGGTCTTTGGTACTTTGGTGACATCAGATGCAAATATTTATTGACATTTCTGCTTTCATCAGAGACTTTAGAGAAATACTGTGTTTTCATTTTGAACTGGTACTAGTAAAGACAGAATATGAAATTCTAAAATGGGAACACCCTAGCATTAGAAAATGAAATGCTTCAGTTAGGGAAGTTGAAAAAATACTTACAAGACCCTACTTTTGAACTTCAAAAGGCAAGATTTGGCTACCAAGGACCAAGTGGGAATAAGTCCGACTGAATCTATGAAGTTCTTAGGAAGGATTGAAGTCTAGTGTAGAGTTAGGTAATAATAACAACTTGGGAATTCCTAATTTTGTTTTTCTCTTGATAGAGAATACATTCCTCACACATCTGGCATAAAGGGAAGCTCCATTTCTGGCCTAGAAGAATGCTTGTTTTATTTTCTTGATAGTCTTTAATACGATTTTTCTCTCACTTGATACTGAGTAGAAATCATCATATACGAATATTTGCTTTGTAGAACTGTGATAGTTTCTTGTGTCTTATCTCTCCTGTCTCACTGGAGACAAGTTATAAACAAATACTTCTTGTATTTGTTCAGTACTTCTTTCCTCATGAAAGCCTGAGGAAGCACCATTCTCTCATTTTATTTTTTTAATTATATTTTATTGATTATGCTATCACAGTTGTCTTGATTTTTCCCCGTTTGTCTCTGTCCACCCAGCACCCCTTACTCTCTCAGGGAATCCCCCCACCACTGTTCATGTCCATGGATTGTGCATATAGGTTCTTTGACTACTCTATTTCCTATACTGTACTTTACATCCCTATGGATATTCTTAACCAGCTATATGTACTTTTCAATCCCCTCACCTCTTCACCCATTCTACTCCACCCCCTCCTATCTGTCTACCATATGGTAACTTCTTTTCTCTTGCTGCTTTTAAGTCTCTCGTTATCTTTAACATTTGGCCTTTTACTTCTGATCTGTCTTGAAGTGGGCCTCTTTGCATCCATCATAATTGGGACTCTCTGTGCTTCCTGGACTTGCATGTATACTTTCTTCACCAAATTAGGGAAGTTTTTATTCACTATTTTTTAGATAGATTTCCAATTTCTTGGTCTTTTTCTTCTCCTCTGGCACCCCTATGATGTGAATGTTTGACCTCTTGAAGTTGTCCCAGAGGCTTCTTATATTATCCTCATTTGTTGTATTCTTTTTGTTCTGATTGGTTGTTTTTTGTTTCCTAATGTTCCAAATCACTGATTTGATTATTGGCTTTATCCGCTCTACTCTTGATTCCCTGTAAATTGTTCTTTATTTCAATTAGTGCATCCTTTGTTTCTGACTGGATCTTATTAATGTTGTTGAGGTCCTCGCTAAGTTCCTTGTGCATCCTTATAGCCAGTGTTTTGAACTCTGACTCTGATACATTGCTTATCTCCACTTTGTTTAGTTCCTTTTCTGGAGTTTTGCTCTGTTCTTTCATTTGGGATATGTTTCTTTGTCTCTTCATTTTGGCAGCCTCCCTGTGTTTGTTTTTAAGTATTAGGTAGAGCTGCTTTGACTTTGTGTCTTGGTAGTGTGGCGTAGTATAAGAGGTATCCTGTAGGGGCCAGTGGCACAGCTTCCCCTATTGCCCAAGCTGGGTACTTGAGATGTGCCCTTAATGTAAGCTGAGTACACCTTCCTCTTGTAGTTGAGCATTGGTTGTTTTTGGTAGGTCAGTGGGAAGGATTTAGTCAGGCCAGTCAGCTACAAGGACTGGCTATGACCACTGGCCACCAACTTCCACCCTCCATGGAAAATCAGCTATGCAGGGACAGGGTGGCAGTGCTTCGACGTGGTCTGTAGCTGTCCACTGGGTGCATTGGCCTGGGGTTTCCGAAGTGGTGCAGGCCAAGGTCAGCTCCCAACTGTGTTTTGTCTGGGCTACCCTGACTAAGCTATAAAGCAATCTGAGTTGGGTGCTACTTGGGTGCTACTGTGGCTTGGATATTCCAAGGCACAGCCTAGTTGTGACTCTAATCTGACCGATGGATTGTTTTTATTTTGTTCTGTTTTGTTTTCCAGTTTCTCAATGCAAATCTTGCGAGCAAACACCTGACCTAAAATACTTAAATATTTCTAACTTGGCTTAAGATGTGATTTGGTTTGAAATAGGATATATGGTATAAAACAATAAATGAAAGTAATCTAAATAACAATGTTGATTACAGCATATTCACTGATCTTGCTGACTTGAAAATACTAATTGCTCAGTGTAGTGCATATTATCTTAATATTAAATTTATGGACTTTTGGTGAATGAGTAGAGTTCACCCCAAAATAGATAATCAGTGTTTACCCTGACAGCAATAGTAAGTAAAGCAAGGACTGCCAACTGAGTAATATTTCTTCACTATATTTCTGGGCTCTGTATCACAGCAGATTTAAAGAAATCAAACATAAGTTCTCTATATGGATCATCTGAAGCCAGTGTGGCATTGTACTGTTTGTCACCCAGCAGTCTGAATTGAATTTTGGAAAGGCCTTATCTACTTTTCTTACTATGTGGTTTGCCAAATTAATATTAAATCCACATTTACTTAATCTATCACATGTATGAACATTAAAATAATCAGATCTTTGCTGAGAGACTCAGACAAATGCTTTGAAGAAACATGACAAGTGGCCCTGGGGCAGGGTATGAAAGGTGGGTGAACCAAAGTGGTTGGGTGGGGATTTAGTTTCAGTTTGTCCCAGTTTCTTCTGCATCTTTAGCCTTATCCCATATTGGCAGGATATAATAATATATCAGAGCTGGAAATAGTCACTTTGTTGATTTTCTTGACACAAGGTCATTGGAGTATTAGCTTTTGTGTTTTAGCAATAAGCTTTCAAATTATTAAAAATTTCCAAGGAGAATAGCACTATGCTTTGTTCACATTCCCTTTCAGTTTTGACTCATCCTACATCAAGAATTTCTTCCTTGAAAAACTTGAAATACAAATGTTAAAAATGGTAGATAAAAGGAAAAAATGTCCTCCTTATAACTGAACAAATCCTCTGTAACTCGTACTCCTTCTGATCTAAGTTTCAATAAAGTAAAAGATCATTGCTCAATGTTTTGCTCTAAATAATCCACCCTATTTCAAATAATGACTGAAGAAGTATCACCTATAACCAATAGATTTCTGTTTCACAAAGAATCAGAACTTTTGTTTTTGTTTTTTAGTCTATGTACTTTTTTATTTATTTAATAAGGTTTACTTAATAGGCACTTTCTGAACACTTTTAAATCACTATATTCTTATATGATGTAAACAAAATTGAACTCATTTACATTTAATTTGTAGTGTCAGTTGGTTTTTTACCGCTTATCATATAACTTAATTACCTATAATTTTTCCTAAGTATAAAATGTTAATGTAATGAAAATCTGAATTTTAATCACTTTATTTCTAATACAACCCAAAACTGTCCTCCTGCAAAGGATCAGAAGTTCAAAACGTCCATCCACTTTCATATTTTCTTTGTCACTGCTAAAATATCTGTTATTTTGAGACAATTTTCCTTTTCTATAAGCATGGAGCATTGGGGAATAATTTGCTTGTTTTTATAAGACTAAAAGGGCAATACAGAAAATATGCAGAAAGAGTTCACTCCAGAAAAACATTTGGTTGAGCTTAATAATGGACTTAATCATTTAGTCAGCAATTATATACCTTATGCTCACTGCTATACAAAAATTGCTTTGCAAATGACATAATTTATTTAAACTCTGCTTCTCTTTTGGGAGAGAAAGCTTATATTATGGAAGTATTTTTATTTGTTTTTTCTTTTACTTTCTATAGGCTTGAAAATGTTATGATAAATATAATATCTAGAGATTATCTATTCTTTCAGTTTTTTTAATATATACACATTCATTATTTGTTTAATACCTTATCAAATATTCACTCTATGACTATTATGAGCCAGATACTAGCATACTGGGTATCTACTGTGTTGAATGTTTTTCTCTTAACACAGTTTGCAGTTGGGAACACAGATGATCAAAAGGTAAACAAAGATACATTTGTTAATACTAATTGTGATACTGATATAAAATGAGCAAACAAAAAGGTGCTATGATGGAGAGTAATAGAATTGGGAGGTTAAGGAAAGTGTCATAGGGAAGCTAACAGTTAAGATGAGCCCTGGAGGATGAGAGACAACAGCCATGAAGTCAGCAGGAAAAACAGTATTCCAGCCAGTGGAAAAATACGATGCAATTATATAAAGGAATGTGAACAATTGCCTTTGATTCTGTTAATTATGTAATGCCTGGTGATAGCTGCTTGATTCCCAAGACCTGATCTTCCCAACATGTCACTGGTAACTTCGGTCTCTGCTGGTAGATGGCTGATGGCAATGATAATGTTTTGATGACTTGATCACTTGATCCAGTTTCAGTTCACTTAGGTGAAATGTGCTCGATGTTATAAAGGTGAACATCAACAGAACTTGTGAAATGTTGTGGGGATGGTAGAAGGTAAGTCATAAGGTTTAAAGTACAGAGGAGAGATGTTCTGAAGTCATCACAGCTCTTTATTTCAACTACGTACGATGAAGGCTGACTTATTATAAGCTGTATTTTTTCAATAACTTGAAACTAGCATGTAGATTCAATTGATTCTAACATATAAATGGAAATAACATTCTATTGTTTAATTTGTATAGTAAGATATGGTGACTAGAATAAAATAGGCTTTCTCGAAAAATTTAAAAAACATAATTTTGGGATGTAAGTTGAGATAAACAGAATAGTCCAGCTTTTCACCATGTATTTTATATCTGAAGGATGTCTATATCCAGTACATATTAGCATTCAGAGTCTCTTTTTAAAATTAGATCAGAACAGAGCAAACACCCGCATTTCATCTTAGGGAAGTACAAGTGATATTCTTTGTTTCATAGAGGACTGCACCTTAAAATGTAAGGCCTACATTCCTTAAGGTCCTAGGAGGTTTCCTGAAGTGACATGAAAATTAAGTCAATTGAAAACCAGAATTCCAGATGCTTGACGAGAGGAATGCTATGTGCAGACATCTACACTCAATGTTTAAGCTTTAGCTTGTGAGGTGGTTCATTCGGCATAAAAATTTTCTGTGGGTCAGAGCAATTGCTGTTTTAGTGCTTCAAGTCAAACACACTCTGAGGTCTAGAGATGAAAAAATAAATATTTGCAAACAGTGGTTGAATCAGGCAGACTGTTCATTCTAGTTCTCTCTGAAGATTTTCAAATCTTCTATTTTATTACTATTTCTGAATTTACCAATAAAAATAGTCACCTTGGCTACCAAGAAGGGACTTTATAGAAGGAGCTATTATAAAGTTCTATGAATGTTAACAGAAGAGACTTAAAGCCTAAGAGGGTCCTTCAGAGTCCCCACATCTTAACACTGGTCCCCTCCCAACTGGCTGTCAGTCATTGAAAGATTATTGCTCCTAATGCTCTGTAAAAAGGGTATATTGAAGAATAGAGAAATTGCTTAAAAATAGTAAAATTCAAATTTGATTTAAATATTATAAAAGAATATATTACCCTGTATATTTTAAAAATATAAAATATGTCTGTATTAAAGTTGTATAGCTTTCTAACATATGGCAATGGATTTTTAGAACAGATTAGACCAATATAAAGGCTTCTCATTTATTTGATTATTTGAGTTAAATATGCATATGACTCAAAACTTTATGTTTATCCTTTTAGGAGGACTATTCAGGATGTCTTTTGTTTTGATTCTCCCTTCTTTTTTTGGAGCCTATTAAAGGGTAAATTCACCCATTAAGGGAGAATAGGAAGAATATACGAAATGATTTCAGACTGGGAGTGTCACTTCACAGAGTCTCTGTGAAATAGATGGATGGGAGTGGTGGTACAGGAAACAGAAAACATCATCCTGTTTAACATGAAATATTGTGGAACCTAAAACTGGAACTTAAAATTATTCTTATGGAGCCCTGATTAGGGCAAAACAACCCTGTTCAAAATCCTTACATTCCTGAAAAAAAATTATCCCAATTATATGGCTTATTCCCAAGGAATACAGTAAGTCTAACATGCAAATGTGTGAAGGTAGCTCACTATTTGGGTTTAGGATTCCAAATTCCTTTTTGTTTATATTACCCAAGGTTCTATTTTTCTCACTGTACACAGAATTTCAAATGTAGAATGTGAAAAATTGGTGTGGATTGAAGCCTCAGAGCAGGCACTTTAGCCACAGACTTTCATCAGTGTGATATGTGATATGCTAATAGGCCTGCCAGACCTCTCTAGGAGGGCTGGTCATATTGTTTTGTTCCATGTGTTAGGGTTCTCCAGAGAAACACATATAACTTATGCATATATAATTTATATTTGTACATACTCATATGTATCTTAAAGGTATACATATGTATAAAGATATAACATTCTTGTATACCATATATATATGTATTGAGTTGCCAAAAAGTTCATTTGGTTTTTCTGTGTGATGGCTCTAGTAGTGCTTAGTTGTAATGCTCTAGTAGTGCTTAGTAGTGCTTTAACTTCATTTAAAACACTTTTGTTAGACTGTATTGTAGCAGCTTTCATCAGTGTGCATTTAAAAAACTTATCAAATTCCAGTCAAGATGGTAGCATAGGAAGATATGACTCACTTCTTTGCACAACCACATCAAAATTACAGCTAAAATATAGGACAGCCATAACTCAGAACCATCAGAAATCAAGTTTGATGGAATTCTAACAACTGCAGAATTAAAGACACCACATACATCCAGACTGGTAGGAGGAGCATAGATACAGAACAGATTGGTCCTTCATCCATGTGTAATGAATAAAAATTTGTGAGAAATATTTCATGACTGAGGAGTCCCAGCCCCACAATAGGACACCCAGCCCAGTGTCCCAATGCCAGGAAGATGAGTACCCACAACTTCTGGCTGCAAACACCAGCAGAGATTGAGTTGGTGAAAAAAACTTCTGGAGCCCCAAGCTCTGTATATGGGTTCCTCTTAAAGAAGCTACCCAGAGTTACCTGCTTAGACTCACTCCCTCTCAGCTCCAGCACCACAGTAACAGCTTGGAAGATACCAGTGGCATATTGGGAGGAACTGAAGTGTCTGCCATCAAGGTGAGCAGAAGCCATTGTCCCTTTTCTAAACCCTTCCCCACCCAACAGAGCTGGCAAGCTGATGTATCTAAAACTGTATCAGCCTGGTTAACATTGTTGGACCCACCTTAGAGATCCCCAGAGACTGTCCCACCTAATTTATGGACCCACCCAAGCTGCTTTTCCATATGAATGGTTGGTCTTAGCTCATACTTCACAACTTCTTTTTTTAAAGTTTACTTGTTGTTCAAGTACAGTTTTCTCTTCATAACTTCTTAAGTCCCTTCAAAGAAGCAACAGCTGGCCTCAGTAAGACCCATACTCAGCACCAGCAGCAGCCAGCCTAGATTCATAGCTAGGCTTTGCCTTATTATCCCCAAGACCAGCACAAGTAGCACCCAATTCAGATTGCTTTATAGCTTAGTCAGGGTGGTCCTGGGAAAATAACAGGTATGTGCTGACCTTGGCCTACATGACCCAGGAAACCCCAGCACCAGTACAACCAGCAGACAGCTGCAGACATGTCCGAGCACCACCACACCACCCATGTACAGCTGATCCCCCACTGAGGGTGGAGCTTGGTTGAAAGAAGTCACATCCAGTTGTTGCAGCTGACTAGCCTGGGTAAATCCCTCCCATTTATCTGCCAACAACAACCAATATTCAACTATAAGATAAGGGTGTACTCTGCCCACACAAAAGACATACCTCAAGTACCCAGCTTGGGCAATAGGGGAGGCTGTGCCACTGGACCCTACAGGACACCTACTATATTAGGCCACACTACCAAGACACAGTCAAAGCAGCTCTACCTAATACTTAGAAACAAACACAGGGAGGCTGCCAAAATGAAGAGACAAAGAAACATATCCCAAATGAAAGAATAGATCAAAACTCCAGAAAAGGAGCTAAACAAAGTGGAGACAAGCAATGTATCAGAGGCAGAGTTCAAAACACTGGCTATAAGGATGCACAAGGAACTTAGTGAGGACCTCAACAACATAAAAAAGATCCAGTCAGAAACGAAGGATGCACTAATTGAAATAAATAACAATTTACATGGAAACAACTGTAAAGTAGATGAAGCCAAGAATCAAATCAATGATTTGGAACATAAGGAAGCAAATAACAACCAATCAGAAAAAAAAGAAGAAAAGTGAGAATAGTATAAGCAGTCTCTGGGATAACTTCAAGAGATCCAACATTCATATCATAGGGGTACCAGAAGGATAAGAAAAAGAGAAAGAAATTAAAAACTTATTTGAAAAAATAATGAAAGAAAACTTCCCTAATTTGGTGAAGGAAATAGGCATGCAAGTACAGGAAGCACAGAAAGTCCAAACAAAATAGATACAAAGAGGCACACTCTAAGACACATCACAATTAAAAGGTCAAAAGTTAAATATGAAGAAAGACTCTTAAAAGTAGCAAGAGAAAAGTAGTTAGTTACCTACAGGGGAGTCCCATAAAACTGTCAGCTGATTTCTCAATAGAAAGTTTGCAAGTTAGAAGGGATTGGCAAGAAATATATTCAAAGTCATGAAGAATAGGGAACTGTAATCAAGATTGCTCTACCCAGAAAAGCTATCATTTAGAATCAAAGGGCAGAAAAAGATCTTCACATATAAGAAAAAACTAAAGGAGTTCATTATCACCAAACCACTATTATATAAAATGTTAAAGGGATTAACATTTTATTATTTAAGAAAAAGAATATTAAAACTATGAACAATAAAATGGCAATATATACATATCTATCAATAATTGAATCTAAAAACCCAACAAAACAAACAGGAAAAACAGAATCAGAATCATGGATACATAGAGCATTTTGATGATAGCCAGGTTGGAGGGTGTTGTAGAGAATGGGTGAAGAGATAAGGGGAATTAAGAAATACAAACAGGTAGTTACAGAATAGCCATTGGGATTTAAAATACAGTATAGCAAATGGAGTAGCAAAAGAACCTATACATGTGACCCATGGACATAAACAATGGTGTGGGGATTGCCTGAGGGAGTAGGTGGTGCTGGGCCGAGGGGAATAGATCAGGACAACTGTAGTAACAAAATCAATAAAATGTAATTTAAATTTTTTTAAATAACAAAACTTACCAAAATTGGTAAATTTTTGTGGTGCCATATTCATATTGAAGATGGAAGAAAATAAGTGACATTTTTAGCATATTATGCTTTCCTATTTCAAGAAAGTTAAGAACAGAACTGAAACACACAAAAAATTCTGCAGTGTATGGAGAAGATGCTGTGATTGATTGAATATGTCATAAGCAGTTTGCAAAGTTTTGTGCTGGACGTTTCTGGCTGGATGTTGCTCCATGGTCAGGTAGACCTGTTGAGCTTGATAGCAATGAAACTGAGACACCAAGAACAATCAGTGTTATATCATGCAGGAGATAGCTGACATACTCAAAATATCCAAATCAATAAAATAATTGGTGAAAATGAAAAATGTATCTTCTATTTTATGGGAAAAATCCCTAAATGGTCTTTTTGGCCAATTCAATATGTAAAGAGATTTATTATAAGAAATTAGGTCTTGCAGCCCTGGCTGCTGTGGCTCATTGGATTGAGCACTGGACTGCAAATCAAAGGGTCGCCAATTCAATCCCAGTCTAGGACACATGGCTGGGTTGCAGGCCAGGTCCCCAGTACAGGGCGAGTGAGAGGCAACCACATATGATGCTTCTCTCACTCTCTTTCTCCCTCCTTTCCCCTCTCTAAAAAATAAATAAGCCCTGGCTGGTGTAACTCAGTGGACTGAGCACAGGCTGTGAACCAAAGTGTTGCCGGTTCTATTCCCAGTAAGGGCAGATGCCTAGGTTACAGGCCAGGTCCCTGGTGGGGCCACGTGAGAGGCAACCACACATTGATGTTTCTCTCCCCCCCTTTTCCTCTCTCTAATAATAAGTAAAGAAAATCTTTAAAAATAAAAATAAATAAATAAATAAATAAATAAAATCTTTTAAAAAAAGAAGTTAGCTCATGCAATTATGGAAACGCAGATGTCCAAGATCTGCAATCAGCAAGCTGGATATCCAAGAGAGCCAATGGTGCACTTCTTGTCCTCGTCCAAATCCAAAGGCAAGAGAAGACCAAAGTCTCTGCTCAAAGTCAGCTGGGGTGGGAGAGAGAGAGGAGAGAAGAGCAAGGAGCGAGTAGGAGAAGATGAATTTTCCCTTAAGCAGCTTTTTGTTCTATTCAGGACATTAAAGGACAGTTTGGAGGACAATCTGGTTTCCTCAGTCTGTGGATTCAGATATTAATCTCATCTGTAAACACTCTGAAGGAAACGCCCAGAATTACATTTAACCAAATATCTGTCACCATTTATCTGTCACCTCATGATCTAGCTGATACAAAATTAACCATCACACCTCATGATTTTTAAACAATTTAAGCAGACTTAAGATTCAGTTAGGTACCAATGCTATGTATTTATTTTTTTTAACTGATAAAACTTGGTTGGGAAAATTAGCTTAATTAAGTCTGAGGCCAAAAATAGGATTGCTATATTTAATCTTACATCAAAATTTTTTACATGTGAAGGGAGAGACTAAAGCTTATGCTCATCTGGCATAAGTACAGCAGCAGAAGTACTGTCACCTGACTTTTGCCATTTGAGCCCTGAACTGGGTGACAGGGAGAGGAGAGTTTATGGATGTGGCTCTGAAGTTTAAATCCCAGCTCATGGGATTATAAACTATACCTCAGTATAGTTTTGTTTTAGCAGAGTTTTGTTTTAAAAGAGATAAAGAGAAGGTAACATAAAATTCAGAATTGTGATCAGCTGCCTTGTCATGTTTCTGAATCTCATCAACAGTCTGAAATCTCTTCCCTTTCAAAGGTAATGTTAGTTTTGGGAAAAGCCAGAAGTCTCAGGGCACCAAAACCAGTGCTGCAGGGGCAATGAGTCACCTCAGTGATTTGACATTTTGCCAAAAAACTCTGCACAAGATGTGATGCATGAGCAGGTGAGCTGTTGTGATGAAGCTGCTAATCAGGAGTGGTCCATAGCAGCAGCCTTCTGAATTGTTTGAATAGTTTCAGCAGATGAATGTTCAAGCTTACTGCAAAATTTGATGCAGATGCGTTGCTTTACTCGCTCAGTCATTTTGAATGCAATGGTTATGCAGTACACACACTCACTTAACAGCTTCTACCACTGACTAGTCAGTGAACTTGTCATGGTTCATACATGCACATTCCAGTCCACTCTCCTTGGCTGCTAGGTTACATGAATGCCCTGCAAAGCATTCTCATTGTATCAACAATGGCTGGACTTTTTCCAAACAGATTTTCTACATTATACATATACATTTCTCTTGGGTAAATACCTTGGAGAAGAATTTCTGGGTTATAAGAAAAGTTTCCATTTAACTTCATCAGAAACTCTCAAATTGTTTTCCGAATTAGCAATACCATTTTGCAGTCCCAGCAAAAGCAGATGAAAATTCTAGGAGCTCTGAATCTGTGGCAACATTTGGTATTGCAGGTCATTTTTATTTCAGTTATTTTAGTGGGTGTGTAGTAGTATTTTATGTGTTAACTTGTCCAGATGAATAACGATGCATCTTTTCATGTGCTAATGAAGTCCAGTTTATCAAATATTTTATAGTTCATGCTTTCTTTGTGCTATTTATGATGTCTTTGCCTCAACTTGGTCCCCTTCCACCTTGATATAGTAAGATTACAATTTTCCATGGGGAGCACTTTGGGGAAAAAAAATCCATAAACTCACAATTTTTACCTGTCTCAGTAGCATTTCTGTAAGAGTAAAAACTTCTCCTAGCTCTGTCTGCTTTTAGATGCTTTTATATGCCTTTAAATAATTGCTTTTAAAGTTTTGTTCAGCTTTTGTAAACATAAAACATGTGGCACTATGATTGGATTGGTACAAAAATAAATAAGCTAGTCATCAGAAAATTGTTTTTTTTAGTGCGTGAGCAAGAAAAGAAACAGGAATCATTCTTTATAGTGAGTAGCAATTAGGACAAGATACTTAGAAAAGAAACAGGAAATTTTCTTTCTTCAATAACATCTTGTTTATTGGGCTAATATCCAAAAGAGACAAATAAAGTTCTCACTAAATTTATAGTTTTAGGGGTAATGAGAAGTTTTTTTCTCCCTTCTGTCATTATAATGTATCTTCTACACACACACACACACCACACACACACACACACACGCAATGATGTTTTAGGAGCTACACAGTAAACATAAGAAGTATGATAGCACATAAATTATCTTCATAATTAGTATAATTTATTGGCTTAGTTTGTTTGGTGACTGAGTAAAAACAGCATTTTTATCCCTATGGGAGAAACTTTTAAGAAATAAAAAGAAAAGTGGTGCCATTCACAGCTGTGGGCTCCAGCCCCCAGCACCCACTCCGCAATGGCCACCCTCCCACCTCCACAAGCATTTCTGTTACATGGTGCTTCTTGTTCTCAACAGTCCCAGGAGCAAAGTGCCTCTAGATATGCTCTGAGAGGAGCTTATACTACACAAGTACAGTACAGGGTCTTGCATCCAGAGATTAAATTAGTGATTTTTGTTTCTTCAGTAAGAGGAATTAACATCTTCCATAGGGACAGAAAAATAGGTTTTGTCTTGTGCTGGGAAGATTCACAGAAGTGTGATTTCCTTAACTTTACAAGAACAAGATAACAAGATACCATTTCTACTGTCCCAGGAATAAGGAATGTCTTTAAAAGAACTTAACTTGTAATTCTGTGAACTGAAATCACCCAGGGACTTAATGACCTGGAGAGTGAGGAGAGAGTCAGAGAAGGCCGGAGTGGACCACAGGGAATGCCAGTGTTTATGGTCTGGATAACTCTTATGGACCAAGAGTTACTCTTATGGACCTCAGCAGGTGAACCCCTCTATCTGGACTACAGTGTCCCACAACAGGAATGGCATTCAGGCCTTACTTTTAGGTCAGTTTTTACTGCTGTGAAATGTGCCTTTCCCACAGTCCACATTAGCTTTTGTGTCTTTTTTCTTTGCTGCTTACAATACACACTTGATGCTCTAGAAGAGCTACATGAGTTACTGGCATTACTTCAGCTTAGTGTTTATGATGTTACCTGTAACAGTTTTGACTAAACAGTGACACAATAAAACATGAGTATTTTAATGAAGTTAAAATAGGACAAATAAACAGGAGTTTGGAAGAAACTGAGAGAATAATACTAAGTTTCTCCTACGCTAAGAGAAACATCATGAAGGCTGACATATAATTTGACATTTGAGGTTTCAAGTGCTGTGTGAACATCTCTAAATCTTGTCAGACAGGAAGCAAATGACTATTTTATTGACATGAATTTTTTAAAAAGCCTCAAACTTTAAGTTCTCTCCGTAGTTATAGAGCAGAGAATTGTTTTTTAAATGCTAATAATGTTAATAAAATATTCAACATATTTAATTACATATGATATGCTAGTGTTCTAAGCAATTATTGGGAAGTTATACACAAATATTAGTTAATTAAACCCTCATAATAGTCCTGAGAGGTAACTTTTATTTGTCCAGAAATAAGGTTCATCTCACATTTTTTCTGTGTGTGTGAATTGGATTGTTCTTTTTAAACCTAATTTCATGATAATTTTTTCACAGCATAATAAAAAACCTTTGAATATTATATATATATATATGTTTTAAAGGTGCCTCATCATACATCTACGTAGTCACAAGTCCTAGCTGGTTTACTATTACATACAGGGGTGGGCAAAAGCAGGTTTACAGTTGTTTATATGAAAAATAATACTATAATTAATAAATAATAATACAAGAATAAACTCTGTGTTTTGCATGTTCACATTGTAAACCTACTTTTGTCCACCCTTGTGTGGACAAATCAAGTATAAAATAAATGAAATTTTTAGTTCTTTCCTTGAATAATTCCAAATACTCATGCTGCCATACATTCAAAGTTATCACTACCATTGCAAATAAACTTTCCATTAAATGATTGGTTAACAGCTTTGAAAATCATTAGCTTCCATAAGCAGCTTAACAGAACTAAACAAATATACTTTCTGTAAAGCTTGGTCTAAGAGCAGGCGAAATGGGTAAATAGTTGGTCTGATGGGCTGAGGAGGGCCTAAACTGTCACATACTCAGTATTTTCCCCATGATCTAAAAATGTGAAATCCTATCAATCTTGAGGGCATATCTTCTGTTATCTATGAACTTCCTAAAGAGCATTGCTTGGTATTATTTTACATCTTGACATTTATACTTATCATATTTGGTGACTGTTTTCAAGCAAAGGACAGATCTTTAAGATTATCAGCCACATAATTTGTTCATTTTACAAACATTTATTGAGCACCTGTTATATTCTAGACATATTGCTTAATGAGCTCATAACCATATAAATAAAAACTTGGTAAAAAATCACATATTATGTAGGGTTAGAATAAAAAGTCAATACTTAAGGCAAAAATTTTATGTTATGAAAATTATCCTTGAAAATTCCTGAAGTAGTTGTCAGGTTGGAGACTTACATGCTCTCTCTCAAAGAATATAAACCAGCCTGCTTTTCTTCAAACATTTAGAAAAGATTGTTGCTTTTCAGTTGGTTATCAAATGAAGTAGTTTGCTTGCATCAACCAGGTTTTATGAAATACAGTTGCATTTTAAAAGACACATCACATTCAACAATGCAGGACTCCCACCCTATGAGAGACACATAGCAGGAAAAACCTACCAAAAGCAGGCAGATTCTTTCATGTCTTACCATGGTACTTGTACTCAAATAACTGACATATGATTCACTTGTGCTATTTAAATTCTCATTACTGAATTGGGGCAAGCTAAATAACTGTACAATGTAACCCCCAGTGAAAACTCATAGTGGGAGTGTTTAGGAAGGTTCCAGAGCAGAGGAGAGAATGATGTTTGACCTGCACTGTGAAAAATAAGTAGGAATTTGATAGATTGCTAATGTGGAAATTCCAGAAAGCAAATAGCAAGAACAAAGTCACGGAAGACTGAAAGTTTCTGGTGCGTTAACAAAACTAGGAGTTCCCTATTGCAAGAGGATGAGGCTAAACAGATACAAAGAAGCCAGATCCTGAGGAAGTTTCTTTTCTGGAGAAATCAGAGAGATCATTTCAGCACTGACCAGAAGAATGATTGATGGTAAGACAATAACAAAAGTGGGGACTATGGGACAACAGGAACTTAGGCAGTGAGAGCTGAGGGAACCAGGCCCCAGAGATTTACTCCAGGAAACTTTCTAGTTCAAGGACAGGCCCAGACCCCTATGTTAATGTTTTCTCCAGTTCAACAAACTCTTCGTCTTTCATTATTTTCTTCTTTATGTCATCACTAGTTCTACCTAAGGATACTTCAGGTTTATTTATTTTCCAAACTAAATATGTTATTTATTATTATGTTAACTTTTTATAATTTTTTAAAGTTAAAAACAGTTTTGTCAATGATACATCACTAGCTCTCACTTAGAAAACTATTAGCATGACTTAACATTCACAAACATATTTTTTATAAACAAACAGTGAAGTTTTAGTTGGGTACATGAGCACCAAAAACAACCCCAATTTTTAAATGATATATGCAAGTTTTTATTTTTACCATCCTTGTCAACTCTGAATATTACTATGATGCCAATCAGGTAAGAAAAATATTTCTTCTTAGTCTAATTAATTTTCATTCTTTTATTGTGATAATTTTATCATTTTCATATTTATGACCTTTGGCTCTCCACTTTCATAACATATTCATGTTCTTAGCCATTTTTATTGGAGTATTTATCTTTTTGTTACTGAGTTATAAAAATCCTTTATAGAACATAAATCGTTATTATCTTTAATCTTTGTTTCAATTATATGTTCAAACTTATCATTTGCCTTTAAATTTTCTTTATGTTGTTTTAAGGTGTATGTGGTTGTGGGTTTTATGTTATTGTTTTATCATTTTTCCCTCTTTATTTGTTTTGTATGTTTAGATTTTCCCAGCTGAAGATTATACAACAGAGCTGAAACAAACTTTTTTTTAAAGAATAAACTCTTTTTGAAAATCAAGAGACCTGACAGTGGGTCAGAGCTGAGACTCAGGCATTAGGAATGTGGAGCGATTGAGTCAGCAAGGCCTTGATGCCACGCCTAAGACGGACGGTGCATGATCTGGTACCCAGCCCCCTTGACTCCCTCTCAAATTCTTCACTGCCACTCTTCCCCTCATCCATTCCAGGAGAACCCATGCTGTTGTTTTGCCTGAAATGCCTGTATCCTCAGTAACCACATAGCACACTCTGTCCTCAAATGTCATAGCTTTGGCAAATCAAACCCTCACCAATTCACCTAAAGTAGACATCGTATTTTCTGTCTCTCATGCTGCTTTATTTTAAATTTAGTACAACCAGAAATCATATTACTTTTTATTTATTTGCCACCTTCCTTACTGGAAGGTAAAGTTCTACAAGTTGAAGGACGTAGTCTGTTTTGTTCACTGGTAAATCATAGCCACAGGATGGTACTACACTCAATTGTATTTTTTAAATAAACAAATGTGGAGTCACATGATTAACTTGAGTTAGGGGATATTCGAGTTGCTCTATTAGCCTATGAGGTCATTTTGTTTCATAAGAAAGCCATTTAATATTATCTAATGCCATTTTGTAATTTTGCACAATGATCTCTTTTTCCCTCTGACTTCTTTTTGTCATAAATTGTGTTATTTTTAAGAAACCATGCTTTTCATTAAGAAAACCATGCTTGGTCATACTATATTAATTTTCAAAATGCTATTTTGAGTTCAGTTTACCATTACTGCATTTTATTTAGAGTTTTCTCATCTATTTTCATAAATGTATTGATTGGTATTTTAAATATTATTCTGTCTTTATCAATTTCAGGGTTAGTATAGCTTTGAAATGTAGTGAAAAACTTCCTACCTTGTTTAATGCTTTTAAAATAGGTTTTTAACAATTGCATTTTTATCAAAGTAATATAAGTACACAGACACAACTTTAAATTGTAAGGAAAGCCTTTTAATAAAATTCACTGATCTCCTTTTCCATCCCTCCTCTCCCTGAATGTTATTTCCTGGGAGCATCCCCTTTCATCCATTTGTTTCACAGTTTCTCAAACTTTCTTCCATATTCCAGAATAATATTCCTTTATTTATCAAGGGAGATATTATCAATTGACTTATTGAGGACTTCACCATGTGTACGACCTTCCGTCCCCCAGCACCCCCCCTTCCCAGTGTATTGTATCTGTCTTGTTCGGAGCACACACATTTTTAAGCCGTGGACCTCTGTCTCTTGTGCTGTTAGCCGTGGACAGCATCTCAAGGTCTCGACTCTTACACCAAACATATTAGTGTTTATCTTGCACTTCCTCTCCCCTTCTCTCTACATCCTACTCTCAGTACTTTCTTTAATGTTATTTTTCATTTTTGTTCAAGTTATACATGCACAAAGTTTAGAGTCAATTAGTTTTATAACATTCTTCATTCAAACTAACTGTTCACTGTTACTTCCTTCTAAATCTCCCCTTTTGGAAGCCACTGCTTTTGACTCTCTCTTCGCCCTCCTGGCTGATTCTTTTACTTCCATCAATAACTTCTAAGTAACTTCACGGCCTTGCTGCTTCATAATTTTTCCATTTTGACTTTCTATGAATTATAAAGGAGCTGAGGTCCTATTTCTTTACCCTTACTCCATAAAATAGGCCCCATCTTTCTTGCCAATACTATAAGATTAATATTCATTTACTCTATTTTGCTGTGTAAACACATACAGCAGCAGAACTATGTAGAAAATTAAGATTACTTATCCTTTCCAAAACAGTTTTTATTCCTCTGTAGTTATTAATGGTGCTTAGTTCCTTTGTTTACTTAGTTTTCCATGTACTTACTAATTAAAAATCAAATCATCCACGTTTCTAAATTCCCTCCCAATAGACTTAGACGTGCAAAGTTTTTCATGCGTTTCAACTCCTTGAAGGAAATCTTTCCCTGAAATTCCTGACTTCTCCCTTCTCTCCTTTTCTCTCCTCTACACCTGGCATCTCCTCTGCCAATCTTCTGTAACATAGCTCTAGTTTTCTGTATCCCATGATTTCATTTTCCTTAGTTTACTTTCTTATTTTGGGGGAAGTACACATTCTAGCACCTTCCTGAGAAATCTGCATGGAAAATAATAATAAAAAATGTTTAATTTATTATTTTCTAACAACAACAAAACCCAAATTACAAAAATGTTGCAAAGACAAGAATAGTACAAAGGTATTCATATGCCTCCTACCCAGATTTACCTATTGTTAGCTTACTTCCTTTGCTGTCTCATTTATCCTGTGTGAGCAATATTTCATGGGAGGCCCATAAGGCAGGGACCTGGTGACCACTGGATGCCCAGTACCCAGACCAATGTCTGTCACACAGTAGGAGCCCAATAAATATTTGTTACATGAATGAATAAATGAACATCTACTATAGCTAAATTACACAATATTAAGATTTTTCACTTATTTTCTTTTAATCCTGGTTGATAAAGATTTATTATTTTTCTCCCTATTCTCCAAAATATTACTGTTTCCTTTGCTATAATTTTCAGTTTGTGTCTTTTGGTCTTTCTCTTTCATGTTGCTGATTTTTCTCAAATATCTGGTGATTGTGGGTTATCCATACATATTTTAAGAATAAAGAAACAGAGAGGCTGACAGGCCTGATGTACCTGGATAAGTTGTGAACTGACAACAGTTGCCTCGGTATGGGCAGGCAGGGCTGTTTCCACTGATCTGGATGATCTTGAGGTGCAGGAACAAAAAGGGCTTTAGGGCAAGAATATCTATTCTATCCTAGAGAGTTGTGCTAGCATATTCTCTCCACCCCCCATGCTTTATCTGCCTCTCCACCTCTCCTCTCTCCTTTTATTTTTCTCTCATCTCATTCTTCTTTTCAGAAACATTAGTTAAATAATTCCTGGCTTCCAACTCTTCTGTGTGTACACATAATAGTAATGGAGGAAGGATGTAGAGGAATCTATTTGTATGGATTTTGAATTTTAGTTACTGTGGCTATAAATAGTTCCACTGGTGCCTTCTGCTCTCTGTTGCCCTGCCAACCATGAGTTGTACACTCTCTGCTCTAGCAGGCAGGTCTGCCTTTTCCCTTGCCCCAGCTACCTCAGGCCAGTTTCACTGAGCTTTGCCCCACTGGTGAACACACAATCACCTGCATTCTCCTAGAAATGTGCTGAAAATCTTTATGTGCCTTTAGCTTCCCTATATTTGGTGTGTAGTTTTAAATATATCCCCTCTGCATTATTTTATTATCATTTAATGTAATACCTGGATAAGAGTAAGCTAACATCTGTACATTCAGTCTCATGTTTTAACTAGGAAATGCAACAATTATACCCTGGAAATTATTTGTTCTTTAAAATTTAAAAGAAATTTGAAAGGGGCAATAGAGGGTAACCGTGAAAAGCAATGCTATTTTTGGGGGGAATTGAAATTTGGAGTATGTGAAAATTGATTTTTTACCCACTTAACCATAAAACCCATCTAGGATTGTGCCATTATTTTGAGGAATTTATTGACAATATTTAAAATTCCTTGATATTCAGATTTTTTACCTTTTCTTAAGCCAAAGTTGATGATTTACATTTTACTAGAGTTCATCAATCTGTTACAGCACAGGGAACTGGGCCCTGAGTGGGTCTGCCTAGGGCTCACCGATAGTGTGTGAGTTCTTGACTTTGTTTAGGAAAGATTTCACAACACGAGTCCAGGTGACTATGAGAGTACGTCTATTAAAACTGGGGGCAATGAAACAGGGGAGGGCTTAGCAAAGAAGAAGCAATAGGAGAGCCTAGGCTGTGCTGCCTTAGCTCACTAGGAAGTCAGAGAAAAGAGGGCCTTGAAGACAGGTTCAGGGGGTTAGCCTGGGATGAGCTGCTGCTGCCCATTCCTCTCCTGGTTGCAAGTCTCATGGGGACCCTTAGACTTTAGGAGGCTCGTGTTTGTCAGGGAAGAAATGAAGGAGGGAGAGAGGAAAGGGAATGGTGCAGGCTGCTCCCCAGAGGGAGAGGAGGAGCTGGGTCCTTTGTCCTGAGGCTGTTACCTTTGTCTTGCAGGTGGGATCTTAGGAGAGGGTTTCAGTACAATATTCATCAGTTTTCCAGTTTTCATGGTCTCCACTGATTGGTCAGTGCCAGGGCAGGAGGTTGTTAGTCACTGCAGCTGGTCTTGGTGTCACCCACCTGGTTTTGCAACTTTTCTAGGGCTGGAGCTGAAATACTACTGAGGCCTAGATGTTATCTCTAGGTAGGTGACCTTCAGCATCTGGTTATAAATTGCTTGGTCAGTTTGTTCAGCTCTCTGTCTCAGTTTCCCTATTGTATTTGTCCTGGCTTACTGGCTCTGCCTCAAATCTTCAATATTTTTAAGTAAGAGAGCTAAACATCATGTCCTTTTACATTTTATGAATATATTTATATCTGTAATCATATCGTCTTTCACATTTCTAATAATGGGTATCTATAGTTTCTATTTCTGTGTTTATTTTGTTTTTGCTAATAACTAAGACTCCCTGCATCTCAGGTTCCTCATCTTTCAAATAATGTTATTAATAGTATCTTCTATATTGGATGGTAGGAAAGACTAGATGAAATCCTACATACAAAGAAACTGGAAGAGTAAACTCAAATGTTAGCTGCTATTTATTTCCCCTGTTTTTATCCTGTGTTTATTTTCTTGTTCTACTTCTAATTTACTGAGTTGGATATTTAGCTAATTTATTTTTATTCCTTCTTGTTTAATCATGAAAGTTAGTATTTCTTTTCTGAGAGTAATTTTGGCTGCATCTCAAAATTTTTATGTGAAACATTTTTCATTATTGTTATTTTTTAAATATTCTCTGATTACAGGTTTTAGCTCTTTTTGTTTTAGGAAGTGGCTTCATTCAACCATAAAATTCAGTGACAAACCAGTGAGGAGCTTTCCTAGGCACAGCTAGGCTTGCCTGGGTATTTCTCACTTACAGCAGTGATTGGGGCTCTTCTGAAGGCTTTCTGACCTTTGCTTCTCAAAAGTGGGAAAATTAATCAGGCTGCTCCTGGCCTGTCTGCTGTTTGCTTGTGAAGCTGTGGTGCTTTCTTAAGAAAGTGAGTTGCTTCTAAATATCTTCACTCTATCTGGTTTCACTTGAATTATATAAAGCAGAAATTTCATGAGTTTTGTGCCTATGTGTGACACCTTCACTAGTTTTCAGTGCAATTGGAGTGTTTTAAATTATAATTGCTATGTTTTCTGTCTTTGTGGCTATTTCTGTTTGTTATAGTCAAAGGAGTTAGACTATTTGTGCTCCTCTGCCATTTTTTATTGCTTTTAGAGGGAGGGAAAGGAGATAGAGAGAAACCCTGATTTGTTGTTTCACTTCTTTATGCATTCATTGGTTGGGTCTTTATATGCCCAGACTGGAGATTGAACCTGCAACTGGGGCGTATTGTGCCAATGCTCTAATCAAATCGGCTATCCAGCCAGGGCTATCTGCCATATTTTTAAAAAATCTAAATAGATATTTAAAAAACAATTCATAGCTATAGTTTTATTTTGTATGTATTTTTAAACCTGTTTGGCAAGTCGTGACCACAAGTTAGTGTTGTTTTTCTGTAATTCTTCTGCAATATTTTGCTATGTGAATTCTAGAAAAAGGAAAGATCAGTTTGATAAAGAATATATCAGATTATATTTACATATTTCTCAAAATATATTTAGTCTGTGTCCCTATTTTATACTTTTGAGTATACTATAAAGAATACATAATTTCTTTAAAACAATGTCTTGGATAATTAAACAATTTTGTTTAAAAATTAACAAAATTTGCCCTGGCTGGCGTAGCTCAGTGGATTGAGCATGGGCTGCGAACCAAAGTGTCACAGGTTCGATTCCCAGCCAGGGTACATGCCTGGGTTGCAGGCCATAACCCCCAGCAACTGAACATTGATGTTTCTCTCTCTCTCCCCCCGCTGCCTTCCTTCCCTCTCTAAAAATAAATAAATAAAACCTTAAAAAATTAACAAAATTTTAAAATTTATTTGGCCAAGTGAATTATATGCCAACTTTACAGTTTTAGATTGTGTTCACACTGGGCAGAATCAATCACTGTAAGAGAAAACAGTGTGCTATTTTATAGGTGTCTCAGATTTCTACCAACAGCCTAAGTATAAATTGGCTATACCCTGGTTTTCATGCTTGTAAAAACCATTTGCATAAGCAAGCTAGAAACTATCTAGTAATCAAATCCCTGCAATTAGTTTACAACCCAAACAATACCTTTTGCATGAAAAAGCTTTAAAGAAATAAAAAAACTACAAATAATTTGTGATCCTGTCCTTAAGTACCTGAAAACTAGAAGTCTAAAGTTTATTCCCTTCTGCAGAAGTCTTGTAAAGTCTCTTCGCAGGATTCCTTGGTTTCTCTATGTAGGTATATTTTCTCAATGTGGCTTTAATGATAAGCAACACACTTCTGTGTGTGTTTTCACATTTCCATGTTAAAAGTTCTTGTATGTTTATTCCTTCCCTCTGGTCATCTGTTACCTCATCATCTTACCTCTTTGGAAAAAAAACTGCATATGCGTGTGTGTATGAATATCTCAAATCACTTATATTGTTCATTTAGAAAAAAATAAAAATCTGAATCCCCTAACACTAGTGAAAGACCAACCAAAACCACTTAGAATAGTTTCAAACTCAGGGGTGCATAATAAACATGAGGCTTGCTTGAATAAAGTACACTCACATTCCTTTATCCCTTTTAGGAACTACTGTATCAGAATCACTGGGGTTTGGCTCAGGGACCTGTAATTTCCAAAGGCTTTCTAGGTGACTGTAAAACAAGTAATCTACAGATCTTCAGTATGGGTAACACTGACTGGAA
The DNA here is from genome assembly GCF_019186645.2 of Phyllostomus hastatus. Taxonomy (NCBI): domain Eukaryota; kingdom Metazoa; phylum Chordata; class Mammalia; order Chiroptera; family Phyllostomidae; genus Phyllostomus; species Phyllostomus hastatus. Next base: position 35,627,518 of record NW_025333872.1, on the reverse strand, counting down.
AGGGAGAGCTAGTCCATTAGAACAAGAACTTCAAGTGGCTTTGTTCCTTTAGTTGCACAATGAGTTTAGATGCCAGTTTCAAAAGAGAAGCAGATTGGTTTATTTCACTGCTTTCTGCCCAATAAAAGTAGAATTAAAATTCATTTGAAGAAAAAAAACTTTTCTCGACTAAATCCTAGAAGACATTTATAATGGAGATTCTTACAAAAGGGACAATGTCTACAGTTTAATTTTACCTCTATTAAAGCTTAGGGTATAACATTAAATTTTAACCTTTACAAAGTATTTTTGCAAAGAGCTAAAATAATCTAGGAGTATTTCATTCTCATTATATAACTTAAAACAGAGGTGAAGCTGGATAGATGAATATATAACTAACCTTTTTTAAAAAACAAGATTTATTTTTTATTTTTAAAGAGAGAGGGGAAGGGAAGGAGAAAGAGAAGGAGAGAAACATTGATGTGTGAGAGATATATTGATGAGTTCCCTCTTGCGCACCCCAAACTGGGGACCTGGCCCACAACCCAGACATGTGCCCTGACTGAGAATCGAACCATTAACCTTTTGGTTCACAGGTTGATATTCCACTGAACCACACCAGCCAGAGCTAATTTTCCTCTTTTTTTTTAAATTCATATTTTTATTGTATTTTTTCCATTATAATTTAGTCCCCTTCTACCACCGTCCCTCTTGCCCCCCCCCCCACTTAGCTATTCTTTCAACAAACTCTTTCAAATATCAATGTTTCGACCAAGTTTTAGGCAAAGACAAAATAGCAGACTATGAACTCTCTTCCCAGGGCCAAGGATACCAAAATCCTTTTTCATGGATGACATGCCATAGATCTCAGATCCCAGAGATACAGAGGGCAAAGTTGACATCGTGAACATTTGAAGGTGGACTTTGGGTCTACATGGAAGGAAGACCTGCAGACAGTGCCTGACAATGCCTTTTGCCACTCCCACTTTTTATAGCTCTATCTACCCTTATTTTTATTTTCCTATCTTCAGTTTTGTTTTTTTTTAAATGGAACCCTGGGGTCTGATGTTTTGCCAGATGGTGGGGGAAAAGCTAAATGCAGCTCTTCCCCTTCCTGACTTCTATCCATCAGGTTGTTCAGAACTGAGACTTTTTCCAGGAAAAGAGGAATTTGAAGGATTGGTGTGCTTTATAAGGACTTCCTCAGATCTCTGGGAGCCTGGGACACAGGCCCAACTCATTTTGAAGTAAAGCTGAACTTAAATTTGACCATCATTTTTATTTCTTTTTATATTCTACATGGCCTAGTATCTCAAACTTCACATATGCAGAAAGCAACAGAACTTTCACACTTAGAAGGAAATAAAATATGATCCTGAATTTGATAAAGAAAATAAGCAGTTTACTTGGACTTAGCTATAATTTGTACAATGAATTAATTCTCTCCGTAATAGGTAGGGTCAGCGTTGGTAATGACAAACTGCCTAGCTGCAAATGAAACATCAAAGTGCAAACAGAGATGCTCATTGGATTTATATGGTGATCACTTGCAATCTATTCAAATATCAAATAATTATGATGTACATCTGAAACTAATATAATGTTATGTCAATTATGCCTCATTAAAAACATTTTAATGCAAATAGAGAATAGTATTACACATAAAGAGGTAAAATATTGTACCAACAAGCTATCTTTTTTAATTATGTTTAAAATTATATATTCTCTAAGATCTTATAAAATGTTCAAGTCACCTGTACAAAGTCTATGTTTGATTAAATTCTTAACTTGTCACTCACTAACTAGAAGGAGAAAAAAAAATTGCTCCCTTATAAGGAAAAAGCTATGGCCAGCACCAATTGCTTCTTAAAATCAAAACAAGATTTTAGTTTATTTTTTTCTACTTAGAGTTGCCATTAAAACAGAGAATATATAAGGAAACATTTCTTTATATTTTTCTAATATAAAGTGCATCATTTTGGAGTCTTGTAAGTTTAAAGTCTTCACATAAATTTGATTTTCCCCAATTTTTCTTTATTGTCACCTCAAATACTTGTAAAATTGAAGATTTCTACACACAGTCCCCAAGATATTATTTTTCTTTCATTTAAAAATCATGTACCCATTTTTAAAGTTCTCCAGGAGAATATGTTTTATTGACTCTTTCTTTGAAGTTCCTTAAAGCTGGATGGAAACCCCAGAGGGATAATTTTAGAAGCACTGTTGATAATGATAACACCCTTGTGTCTGGCGAAGTATGTGCTATAAAAGGATAAATGAGTCATGTAAATACATTCCATTAGTGACCTTGTTATAAATTCCATTTTAACCACATTCATGAGGAAGCCCCAATTTTAAAATGCCTTAAGATGGATGCTACCCTCAAAAATGCACCCAGAAGTCACACATAGGGCTAATAATCTAATATGTATAGAGTTTATTTGGTTCAACGAAAGCTTTTATATTTGCAAAGTGTACCAAGTGCAGACAGAAAAGAAAAAAAAAAAGAAAGAAAGAAATTTCTTTGGCAGCCAAAACCCCTTTTCAGCAATGCTCACTTTCTCACCAAATTATCTGCCAAGTTCAAGCTGCTGGGGTTTGACTGTTAGCATTGTTGACACTCATGGCCTACTTCAAACACTGGGTCCAGGTATTTATTTTTTTTACCTAGCTTTTATAAGAAGGTACCGTTATTAAATTGTCAAAGCTCCTTTATAAGGGGTTAAATCTGTTTGAATTCAGATGTAAATGCTGAATCAGCTGGTGGTGAAGACTTGGTTCTTAGCCTAGCTCTGAAACCTGCTGATTTGCCGCTACTCAAAATTGTTGGAGGGGTTTGTGGCCACTGCATTGTGGTCTACAGGCGCAAACAGAACATAATACCACTGTTCATCTTGGCTCTTCTGTAACAGAAATGAGGCAGGATACTTGCTCCCAAGAGCAGACAAGTTGTGAATATACAACCCAGACACAGATGCAGGTTCATCTACTCTATCAACTCGATCTGGATGCTTTTGCTTGCTCTCGTTTCTTGCCCCTTTGGTAAGATTTAAAATCAGTGCAATTCATCAATGCAAAAAATATTGCATTTATTTTTCTATATTCACCAGTATTGGCTCCAAATTGGTATGAAGCTGGGCATATATCAAGAGAAGCAGAGTCCATGCAAAATGAACACTGTAGGCTTCAACTCAGTATTCCAAGCCCATAACCCAATCAGGGAATTTAGCTACTCTGTATGGATAAATAAGGACATAAAGCAAAAGAAACCTTAATCATATTTTAAGACATTTTTGTTCTATTGGTAGGAGTTGCTCTTTGATCATTAACAGCTACATTTTGTTTTCTGGTTTGTTACCAAAGCTTTTGATTTGGATAGCTATTGGTAGTTTTTGCTTTTCGCCTATGCTAAAGTGGCAAAACCCAATGTATATAAGTTCAGTTCAAATAGCTCAACTGACCCACTGCTTAATGGGTAGCAATCTCTTATGGCTGCAGAAATAGAGGTCAGGCCCAGACACCAGGGAAGGGCTGGAATGACATTTCATTATTTCAAAAGACAGGAAACCTTGCCCTTCTCATTTTCATTACAGGGATTAGTAATTGAAGCATGATATATTTTACTATTATCAATCTTTGAAGTAACTAATAATTTCTATGACATTATACATTAAAAAAAAACAAATAAATGCCTTAAGGGCAATTCTGCTTTGTGGAAGCATTTTTCATAGCTACTGGTGTGTGTTCTTAAGTGTGTGTGTGATGCTAAATTTGATGATCTGACTTACAAAAGGGGGCAAAGTGGGTCTGTCCTATTGTAATGGTCATAGGTAAGTCCAAATCATGCAGCTATTTAAGGCACATGCATATATTTTTTAAATTAATAAAATGAAAGGAGACAATGAAATAAATAGATAAATAAAATTAACACCAAGCATTAGTATTCTCAAAGAGTTTGCTGAATACAATTCTATGTTTCATTGTCTTTTCTTAGAACATGAGCTACTTTTAGAAGTTCCTTTGCTCCTTTTGTTTCTACTAGGCTCAGACTCTTAGACTGTAGGTGAGAGTGGTATATATCAATGATAATGATTTGGGGACATTTTGCTGATTAACTTGATCACCAGCAATGAGTCAATGTGTTTTCTTTATATGAGATAAAGAAAAGAAGACACTTGTGTCTGTCCATGTAAAAAATTCTTAAGTTTATTTGTTTTCTCTAGTCTTCAGTGTGAGAAAACTTAATCCAAAATTAAAACTCATGTCTGGGTTGTGTCTCTCTTTAAAGAAATTTTTTTAGAAAGTCTGAACTCATGAGCTGCTTATTTAAAGAACAATTTGCTGCATCAAAAAGTAATCTGTATCAGAGACTAATTAAGTTACAGGAGTCCAATAAATACAGCAAATACCAGTAATTGGGCTGATTTGAATAGTCTGAATTCAGAACAAATTTTAATTACCAGTTTTTTGAAAAAAAAAAACTCCATCTTATTGCTTTCAAGTAACTGCAGATGGTAGTCAAACACATGCCTCTCTGCACAGGAGATGGCAATCGTGGGAAATTGTTAGGACATACGTGGAATTTATAGCTGGACTGTTTGCTGTTCATAGACGTGAAATGATTGAAAGTGTTTACAAAACACTATTTTTAGGATTTTCTTTAATTTCTTCCTTATAGTTTTTGTTTGCTCTGAAAATATGTTTCTGTTTTGGAGCAGGGTGGGATATACCACTAATGCTAAGTGCCTGACAAATTACTAAAGGTCAGAATTAGTGCTGAAGCCCAAGATTCTGTCCAGTAAAGAGGCTCTTAGGAAAAGCTGCTTTGTAGAAGGTCCCCATTAATTCAAAGGGATAACCCAAGAGATGAAACAATGAATCATTTAGTACCAGTGCTTAGGACATCCACATACCAGTATAAAATGCCTACCAAAGAGTCAAATTGTCATTTTGGTGTAATATTATGTAAAAAGAATGCTGACTGTGAAAGAATTATCTGTACATAATTTCCTGCAGTAGAAATAAATATTAATTTATTCTTTCATTGATTCTTTTAGCAAGTAATTAGTGTGTACAGCGCTGTGTTAGTGAAGTAATGGCTTTGTCCTTTTGTTGTAGCATTATATTATTCATTTATTTACTCTTTTAACAAGCACTTTTTGAGCCTTGACTATGTGTCCAGACACTGAGGGCAAATTCAAAACAAATAATTACCCCCCCTCTTCAAATACACTCCTGCTCTTAAATAGGATTGAAAAGATAAGCAAGTAATGGTAATACAGTGTGATACATCTACAGTAGGTATTCGTTCATTCATCCATGTAACAGACATTATGAGCTCTTACTAACAGACACTGGTCTAGGTTCTGGGCATACAGTGATGCCCAGAACCTTCCCTTCCATGATGTATAAAAACAAAAAACAAACAATTTGATCTTTAAATGAAGACTTGAAGCACTGAGATGTGTTTGAGTAGGGTACTGCAATAACATTCTAGGCAGAAGAAAAATCACATGTGAAGAACAGTGATATTAATGATCATGACATTAATGGGAGAATGTGATGAGATGATCCTTGCAGGTGGAGTATAGGGAGTGAAGTCCAAGCTATGGAGTGGGCCATCATGATAAATTTAAGCAGAGTAGCCTGGAAGCAATTTGATTTAGTTTACTCTGGTGCAGATGACTTTCTCAGCTATGTGGGTAATAAACTGGAGGAAAAGAGGAAACTGTTATGAAACTCTTGCAATAGTCAGGTGAGGTGATGGGTGCTGAAACTGTGGCGGCAGCAGGCACAATCCTGACCCATCCCTGCACACCTACCTTGAGTGCTGTGGGTCAATGATTTGTGTGACTCACTAATTCTTGAAATTTACATTTTTTATGTGTTGCATCTTGGTCACTTTGTTTTACCATATTTGAATAATTTAGACAAACTTTCACAGATAATTTTATTAATAAAATATAACTATAAAACATGTGAATTACTATAAAACAACAAAATCAGAACAGTCATAAAAGGCAATATGACTGCCGAATATCTTTTAGTGTCTATAGGCAAGTTTCCCTGAGTTACTGATCTTTTTAAAATGTTTTAGAACATCTTGTCCATTATCATGGTACACGAACTTTAGAATCATTTCATTGAGTTCCAAAAACAATCTCAATGGAGTTTTTATTGGGTTTTATATTAAACCTAAAATTAATTTGGTTAGATGATATCTGCAAAAACATTCAACCTTGCTTTCTAAGAACTTGGCTTATTCTTCCAAGTATTAAAAGTTCTATCTCTTAAAGTAGAGTTTTACAATTTGTCCCTACAGGCCTCTAAAGAAAGCTAATCCTAGATGCTTTACAGTTGTTGCTGTTGTGAGAGGATCTCACCGGTCGGTCATTGCTAAAGTGGGAGATGACTATTGACATTTGTATGTCTTATAACCAGCAAATTTACCAAATTATTTCATTAATTCTAAAGGCTTTTACTTGATGTGGTGGGTGATGGTGTGTTTCTACAATGGTACTTTGATGTCTATAGTTTTGAAAAGTACATTATTAGTTTCTATTTTATATCATGATGAGCACCTTTATTAGTTCCTGATTTTAATACAATCTTAAGTGTTTCATCACATTCTTGATATTTTTATTGGTAAGAATGAGAGTGATGTACTTTGACCTATTGATATGTTCTATCACAGTAAAAGACTTCTAAATTTTAATCATAACTTCCATATCTAAGATAAATCCTATTTAGTAGTGGTTGAGTATTATTTTTCTTCTTAAGTCTTCACTCTTTTTTTCCAAGGTTTAGCCTTGAATTAAATCATACAAACATTTTGTTTCATTGATTTAATTTCATCCGAGTTTTAAGTTTAGTTGAATATTTTTATTCTCAAAGGCTAAAATATTCTGTACTATTTCTTTAAATAAGAGAAAAGTGGCCCCTAATTATTCATTTCACAAGCACATTTTTTTATCTCAAGAACTTGCATGAAAGACACTAATGATACCTAATTATTTTCTTTCTTCTTTTGGCTAACATAATCATATATCCTGTTCTCATTCTCACGTAAGACTGTTAAAAATCTTGATGACATTTACTTTAATTTGTTTAAATCTTGTTTTTTCTTTATAGTGTTAAGCTTCTAATTCTGTTATTTTTCAAAGTAGAATCATAAGGGGTAGGGTTTAAAGTCTTAGACTCACTAGACTGTCTGATTTTTAAGTCCTGGCTCTGCCTCTTACCAGTGTGAGACTTTAGAAAAGTAACTATTCTGGGCTCAGTTTTCTTACATGTAGTGGAAATAAGGTGCTATGCATAAGGTTATTGCATGAATGAAATAAATTAATACATGAGACCGATAAAACAGTACTTTGACATTATAAATGCCAATAAGTGTGGCCAGTTTTATAAATTTCCCTTAAAAGCCTATACCCTAGGCATGTCAAATCTTATAAAATGTTATACTTACTTAGCCTGCAACAATACTATCCTCATTTATCTCCTTTTCTTTCCTAGAATTATTCTCTCAACACTGCTATTTCCTGAGTACCTAGTATTAAAATCCTTTTTTTTTTTGCTTGTTCATTCAGCCTTTTTTTTTCACTTGTTCATTCCTTCCACTAGACTTGAAGTACTCTTAGTTTCAAAACCAAGGGTCAAGAAATATAGGCAATACAAGGTTTGACAATGTATAGAAGATTGGAAATGACATAACCTAAGAAACCCTATTTGCCTCTCCTCCTGGGTTATTTATTATTATTTTAAGATTTTATTCATTAGAAAGGGGAAGGGAGAGAGAAAGAGAGGGAGATAAACATCAATGTGTGGTTGCCTCTAGCATGTTCCCCTACTTGGAGCATGGCCAGCAACCCAGGCATGTGACCTAGGCGGGGAATCGAATCAGGGATCCTTTGATTCTCAGGCCAGCACTCAACCACTGATCCACATCAGCCAGGGCTCCTCCTGGGTTATTTAAATTGGGGAATTTAAGGATTGGAACTAGTGAGAATACTGGGAGGTATACAAAGAGAAAAATAAAACAAAGCAAATATTGGCTTCTGTTTCTCAATATTTTCTTACTCTCCATTTTGTCATTCTTGGTCACATGTAAGAACAAACAAGGCATACATCTTATATTCTTATTTTTTAATTCCACTTTCTTCTTATACTTTCAGTTAATTTCCAATGGACACCTTAGTGCTCAGTCTTCACAGATTTTCAAGGGTTTCTAAAGTTTGCCGTGACCCAGAGAGTTATGTGGAAGACATTTGCTATATGCAAAATTTGGCCTAACAAAGTAGAGTAGCTCTAGCTCTGTAAAAATTCTAGAGCGTAGGGCCTTTACATAACCTTTTTTACAAAATGGTGCTTTAATTTTTCTAATTAAAATAGATGGTAAAGGTTATCATGGTTTTAGTGTCTTCATTAATTAACGAGCTACTTTGGTAAAACTTCTGCATTTGTCTTATTTTTTAAATTAATGGCTACAGAAAAGCTTTTGTGCTGACCACAGAATACAAACAAAGACATCTGTAGAGTGTTTGCTACACCAGGCACCATTCTATGTGTTTTATACATCACAACTCATTCAATCTTTGCCACAACTCAGTGAAGTGGGTGCCATTATTTTATTCCCCATGCCATATATTAACAAACTGAGATATAGAAAGATGACACAATTTTTCCAATTGAAAAAAACTAGTAATTGGCAGCATTAGGTTTAAACCTAAGCTTCATGCTATTGGTAGCCATGGTTAGAGAGAAAGAGCTGGAGATATGTAGGAAGAAGCAGAGATACTCAGGAGCAGCCAAAAATATTCCTTTTATTCTATGAGACACTCAAATATTGCTACGATTAATTCCTCTCTATCTCTTTTTTTTTTAACTTGGGCTGAAATGTAACAAGTTTGACCTATGTTATTGTTACTGGCAGCAAAAAGTCCAAGCTATTGAACAATTCATAGAAGAAAGGTAAAATGGTTTTATGCATGTAATTTTTTGCTTCTAATCAATTCTAGAATACGCTATTTGTTATAATATATTATATAACCCTGACCAGTGGGGCTCAGTTAGTTGGAGTGTTGCCCTGTACACCAAAGGTTGCAGGTTTGATTCTCAGTCAGAGCACATACTGAGGTTATGGGTTCAATCCCTGGTTGGGGTACATACAGAGGGCAACCAGTTGCGCACTCTTTCTCTCTCTCTTTTTCTACCTTGTCTCTAAAAACAGTGAAAAAATGTCCTAGGGTGAGTATAAAAAATGAAAATAAAAATTAAAAAGTAAAGTAAAATCTTATATATAAATACAAAATAATTATTGTTAGGTTTCCTGTACCATACTAAAATATTGTAACTCAATCTTTCTCTTTAAGAAGAGATTTTATTTTGCTTGGCATAATAATATCCAGATCCATCTACACTGTTACAAAGGGTAAGAGTTCCTTGTTTTTTACAGCTGTGTAGTATTCCATTGTGTACATATACCAAATACTTTTTATCCATTCATCAAGTAATGGTCACATGGGATATTTACAGATCTTGGCTATTATAAATAATGCTGCTATGAACATAGGGGTACATATATGCTTTCTGATTTGTTTTTTGGGATTCTTAGGATTTCCCAGAAGTGGGGTCCTAGGGCATTTCCATTTTTAGTTTTTTGAGGAAACTCCAAACTGTTTTCCACAGTGGCTATACCAGTCTACATTCCCACAAGCAGCACAATGTCAGAAAAAGACAAATACCATATGACCTCACTCATATGTGAAAGCTAATGAATAAAATAAACTGACAAACAATAAGGCATGGATATATGGAATGGACTGACAAATCTCAGAAGGAAGGGGGTTGCGGGGTATTGGTAGAAATTAACCAAAGAACATATATGCATATATGCATAGACAACATGGACACAGACAACAATGTGATAAAGGCCGGGGCCAGGGGGCAGGGCCTGGGTGGAAGGAGGCAAAGAGGGGAAAATAAGGGATATCTCTAATAGTGTCAACAATAAAAAAAAATAACATACTTTATTTATGCCTGTTTTTGTTGACTTTCTCCCAGAAAATTATAAAGGGAACATGTATACAATGGTATATAAATACCAGTATTGCAGCACAGTTTAAAATCCTTTAGAATTAGCCAATTCTATATGTTTAATAACTACTAAAATTCTTCTTTCCTTAGAAATATATTATACAGTTGAAATGAATCATTTTTCATTTAAAAAAATGCTGTCCATGTAAAGAAAAATTGTACTTGGTATCATATACTTTTCTTACTGATCTTTCTCCTTAAAAGTAAAAACTGACTTCTACATTCATGTTTTTCTACTATCTCATTCACTTAGTTACCTATACTTTTGAAGAAGCACCAAAAGTAGCTTTTCTATTAAAATAAGCCAGTTGAGCATGAAAAACATTCTATTTATCAACCATATTTTGGGAAAGGTAGTAAAGAAAATATTAACTTCGAGCCCTATGAATAAGCTTAATGAAAAGGCAGATTTCTTATATTTCTAGTTCTGACTTAAAAGTAATAAAGCTCAAATAGATTTTGGGCTTTTCATGAAAGCAAGTGAGAGTGTTGTAAGTAACAAAGAAAAACAAATTTTTGCTTCAGAATCGAAGAGAATGAGTTTCTTTATGGCTAGCCCATTAATCAATACATTTTTTAAAGGTAAGACAATGTTTGTTCCACTCAAAACTGTATTCCTACTGCCTAGCAGAGTAGCTGGAACATAATAAATGCTTAGTAAATATTAAGCTTATGAGAAATTCAAGTATTTACAATAGCCTTCATTTATTTTATGTATTATTACATCATTACAGTGAAGAATTCTTCATCATGGAGTGCCTCAGGGAAGCTTCAATATCTATATTAGAATTTGCATAGTTTCTGAGTCCACAAAGCATTCAGGATCAACTTAGGTCTTATTGTTTCCATAAACAAGCATTAGGTTAAACAATCTGAATATTTGAAATTATGTATTTAGTGAAGCAGGTACTAAAGTTCTCCAATGTAAGGGTACAGTCTTGGTTGCAATTGAATGAGATTGTAGATAATCAATTTCTCAGCACCATATATGATTTGGGTAGAAAATGAATAATTTTATTTTAAATTTTAATTTTGAAAAAAATATATTTATAGCAAAGTTATAAAGATAATACAGAGAGTTCCCATATGCCCTCCATCCAGCTTTCCCTAATGTTAACATTTTTTGTTTTTTTAAATATATTTTATTGACTATGCTATACAGTTGTCCCATTTCCCCCCTTTATTCCCCTCTCCCCTACACCTCTCTCCCAACCAATCCCCCCCAACCCCAGTTCATGTCCACGGGTTATACATATAAGTTCTTTGGCTTCTCCATTTCCTATACTATTCTTAAACTCCCCTTGTCAATTTTGTGCCTACCATTTATGCTTCTTATTCCCTGTGCCTTTTCCACCATTCTCTCCCCTCCCCTTCCCTGCTGATAACCTTCCATGTGATCTCCATTTCTGTGAGCCTGTCCCTGTTCTAGTTGTTTGCTTAGTTTGTTGTTGTTTTTGTTTTTTAGATTCAGTTATTGATAGTTGTGAGTTTCTTGTCATTTTACTGTTTATATTTTTTATCTTCTTTTTCTTATATAAGTCCCTTTAACATTTCATATAATAAGGGCTTGGTGATGATGAACTCCTTTAACTTTACCTTGTCTGGGAAGCATGTTATCTGCCCTTCCATTCTAAATGATAGCTTTGCTGGATAGAGTAATCTTGGATGTAAGTCCTTGCTTTTCATGACTTTGAATATCTCTTTCCAGCCCCTTCTTGCCTGCAAGATTTCTTTTGAGAAACCCACTGTTAGTCTTATGGGAACTGCTTTGTAGGTAACTCTCTCCTTTCCTCTTGCTACTTTTGAGATTCTCTCCTTATCTATAATCTTGGGTAATGGAATGATGATGTGCTGTTGGTGTGTGCTGCCTCGTATTCGACTTCTTTGGGAATCTCTGAGTTTCTTGGACTTCCTGGAAGTCTATTTCCTTTGTCAGATTGGAAAAGTTCTCCTTCATTATTTTTTCAAATAAGTTTTCAACTTCTTGCTCTTCCTCTTCTATTTCTGGTACCTCTATGATTCAGCTGTTGGAATGTTTAAAGTTCTCCCAGAGGTTTGTAAGCCTCTCCTCAATTTTTTGAATTCTTGTTCCTTCATTCTGTTCCAGTTGAATGTTTATTTCTTCCTTTTGCTCCAAATTATTGATTTCAATCCCAGTTCCCTTCTTTTCACTGTTGGTTCCCTGTATATTTTTCTTTATTTCACTTTTCATAGCCTTTATTTTTTCCTCTATTTTGCAACCATACTCAACCATTTCTGTGAGCATTCTGATTACCAGTGTTTTGAACTCTGCATCTGAGAGGTTGGCTATCTCTTCATTGCCTAGTTATATTTTCTGGAGTTTTGATCTGCTCTTTCATTTGGGGAGAGTTCATTGGAGAGACCCACAGGGTCATACAATGTACACAATCCCACCCACCAAAGAATCAGCACCAGAAAGGCCCAATTTGCTTGTGGGTAGCAAAGGAAGTGACTGAAAGCTGGCCAAGAGCTGAGCAAGCAGTATCGTTCCCTCTTGGACTGCTCCCCTACACATAGCACCACAACACTGCCAGGTGAGTTAACCTGCCTTGGCGAATACCTAACGTTCTGCCCCTTACTATTGAACAGGCACTCTGAGACAATAAAATGGCCCAAATGAAAGAACGGATCAAAGCTCCTATGGTTAACATTTTATATAACTGTAGTACATTTGTCAAAACTAATAATCTCACATTAAGTGCAATACTATTGATTAAACTACAGATTTTAGTCAGATTTCACCACTTTTTCCACTGAGTCCTTTACTTAGCTAGGATTTAATGTAAATATGGGGTAGTACATTGAACATAGTTTTCATACCTCCTTGGGCTCCTATAATTATGACAATTTGAGTCTTTCTTGTTTTTTAATGATCTTGGTAGTTTTAAGGAATAAAGATAAGGTCTTTTGTAGAATTTCACTCAGTTTGAATTTTTTTCATCAGTTTCATGATTAGACTGGAATGATGGGTTTGAGAGAAGAATAACACAGAGGAGGTAAGGTAAGCTGCCTTTCTCACTGTGGCAGATCAGAAGATTCATGATATCAACATGACCTATCGCCAGTGATATTAACCTTGGTCACTTAAATAAAATAGTGTCTGCAGAGGTTTTTCTTTGTAAAGTTACTATTTTCCCACTGTTATAATTTGGAAACAAATCACTAAGTCCAGCCCCAACACAAGAGGATGGAACTTAAGCTTTACCTCTTAGAGAAAGACATATCCATACACACTATTTGGGGCTCTTCTGTAAGGATGATATGTTCTTTCTTTCCCATTTATTTATGTCAATTTAGACTCAGACATTTATTTTATTCTTTGGATTATAGTAATTCAATACCATGGTAATTTATTTTGTTGCTCAAATTGTTTCAGCTTTGGCCATTGGAAACTTTTTCAAGGTTACTCTTGTGTCTTTTGAGACCATCTTTTTTTCCAGTACTTTCTTAATTTCTGGCACTGTAAGATGCTCTGGAAATATCTTGTATTTTCTTTTCATGAGCCCTAGAATCAGCCATTCTCCAAAGAGCTCTGGTTCCTTTTATTGGACAGTAGTATTTAGAAACTAAGATCTGGATATGGATGTGCTCCTAAGATGTCATTATGTCTAGGCCCTGTCAGCAGATGGAAATAAAAAAAACATATGTGTATATTTATATAAATTCATACACACATATGCACATGTATGTATTTATTTTTATATATATTACAGCACTAAAATAGTTAGATGTAGTATAATTTAAGAAATGATATATAGAACATTCTTCATGAAGGTTGGTAAAGACATTATTTTTAGTAATAAAGTAAATATATTTTTCCAAAGACCAATTTAATAGTATATATTTCTCTCTTATGATTTTATGGCCTTACAATTGGGTGACTCATTTCATTTCAGATGTGTCATCAGAGTGTTGGCTAGCCATTGAAATGTATTTTTAACTCATGATGTCATTTAAGGTGTTTAAAATCATCTCAATTTCAAAGTAGCAATTATATTTGAACTTCTATTTTTAAATTATTTAGAAAAATCAAGAATTACATCAAGTGTCATGATGCCAGTGTTAACTGTGATCACCCTATGGAGGGAGCAATTGCATGGCCTTGCAAAACCTTGTCAGAAAAATCCGTTAATTTTTTGAAAGATTTTATTTATTTATTTTTAGAGAGAGGGGAATGGGAGGAGAAAGGGAGAGAAACATCAATGTGTGGTTGCCTCTTGCATTCCCACAACTGGGGACCTGGCCCACAACCCAGGCATGTGCCCTGACAGGGAATCAAACTGGTGACCCTTTGGTTCTCAGGCTCATGCTCAATCCACTGAGCTATACCAGCAAGGGCAAAATCCGTTAATTTTTAGAGTAGATTTTAGAGAAATTTTAAACCATGCCTAGAAACTTCAATAGGAATTTCTTCTTTTTTTAAAAAAGAAAGTATCAATTTTGTGTATCTCTACATTAATTTTAAGTATTGTAGTTCAGGAGAGGCAGGCTAGATGTGTTATAACACATTTTATTTATGCACATAAAATTATTCTAGTTCAATATGAAAGCTTTAAAATTTACAGATTTTTTTTGTAGAACAAGAAAGACAATTGACCAATGTTTAACAGACTTCATTTTTATTAACTTAGATTAAATTTGCATACATTCAAATCCATAGACAAAGCAGTTGACCCAAATATCTGACAAAACTTCAATAGAGTAAGAGCAACAATAACAATACTGACAAATTATGTTCTCTGTAATTAAATATACTGCAATCCCTTGAATCTCTTGGAAGCATACAATGCAATGTCATGTGCTTGGATTCGGAGTTCTAGAAGTGAACAGAGATGGAAGACTAGCCAGGACATGTTCATCAAGTTATATTTGACTGGCTAATGTTACCAAGTGTGTTCAATGTATCAACTCTTAATGTAACATCAGTTGACAACTCTAAAATCATAGAAAATGCTGCATTTGCAAGGATGGAGATTGGGGGAAGACTGATGTCAGCTCGTCAGTTTTCTCACTCAATATAAACATAAATGTTAGAACAAAGGTTGCAACTGATTGAGGAATACATGACTCTCATGCCATTCAAACAAATGCAATAACTTTTCTAGATTCTCTGAAAAGAATCTGGGTTACTTTGGCCTTACTTTTCCAACAAGTTTTTAGGCACAGATAAAGAGGAGGGTTATGAAAAGGAAGAGAAAAAAAATTCTTCAGCATCTGCTAAATGCCAAGTACTAGACTGGGTCATTTATAGATTATTAATTCAATAACTCCTCCCAATTATACCGTGGTATAAGTATTTTGACCCCTATCTGTCAGTTTAAAAAACAAGTCTGAAATGGAAAATGGAAACTTATCACCCATAAGTGCTGGAATTGGTGCCCTAATACATTATCAGTTTATCTATGAAGACTTTGCTCTATATACACTATCATGTTGTTGGAAATATCCTTTTTAATAGTAACTGAGAAAAATGTAAGTAAGGAGAAAATCCTCCACCAAAAAATATCAAGCAATTTCTGTTAAAGTCAAAGAAGGAAGATCTTTTCCAAGTACTCTCTGCTTTAGATTCTACTAATTAGTGTTAAATTCACCCTGTGGTTCATGATTTTTACGACAAATGACATAATTAGATTCTCTTTCTATGAACAATCTATGTATAAATCAACCTTTCAAATTTCTATTGAGCTCATCACAAGGACCAGCATGGTTTGAATTCTGTAAAACAGTCAGCAAATGTGATTTTTGATACAACACAATTAATTTGATGAGATGCAGATGCTATGCTCTTATGTCCAGCAATTAAACACCTGCCTGAAAATTTAAAAACCAAGTAATAAATATGATCACATCACATAAAATACACTGATTGTATTTATAACTTTGTGTAAAATAAAATTAAATAGTGGCTGCTTTTGTCTTACTCCAGACACTGAAAACCAAGTGTACTTCTTGATCTTACAGAGCATTTATTCTGATTGATGGAGACAGCACATAAACAGATATATAATGTAATGTCAGAGATTGGTGGTGCTTTGAAAAAAGTAAAGCAAAAAGATCGAGTGACTGGAGGGTGTTCCTTTAAGGCCATTGTTCTGTCTCCCTCTCTGAGAAGCTGAGTTTGAGCAGAGACCCTAGAAAAGTCAGAGGGTGATCATGCCCATATTTGGAGGAAAAGAACACCAGCAGAAGGAATTCTAGGTACATATGCCCTGAGAGTAGAATGTGCTTGGTGTGCCAAAGGTACAGCAAAGAGAGAATGTGGTTGGAACAGACAGAGCAAGAAGGAATGTTGTAATAGGTGAATTTGCAGAGGAGCAATCTGACATTCCTGATACTACATTAAAAAACAATCAGAAGAGGACAATTATGGAAGCATGGAAAACAGCAAGGAGGCTGTTGAAATAGTCATGATATTATATGAACTTCTACCTGCCCCCCAATGAAACATTAATTATGTGGAAATTAATGTTTTAAATCATCCAAGTTTTTTTAACAGTACTTAAAATTTTTAAATGCCTTGCATGTTTGGTTTGAAACTTCTGTAGGTTTTACTTAGAATAGGGGCTTCACCAGATGTCAGCTGATATCAAAGTTTCATAATGAATTTTCAAAGCACTTGTTAACCAAGTGCTATAAGGACTGAGGCATTTATACATGCTTGTTAAAAATCCTTGTCAGAAAATAATATGACAGAGAGAAAATGTAACCTTTTTGAGTCCTTCAAAGCATGGCTTTCACCTCCAGGGAATTGCAGGATCTCTAATTTTCTCCTTAGTAGCCTTCCGTTTGTACATTACCCTCAGGGAGGTTGCTAGCAAGTACTTCTCAGCTAGATTACTAGTCTTTAGATGTAAAGTGATATAACTCCCGGTATCCCTGGGGCTTTCCATGAGTCATCAGGTTTTATGGGCTAGCTTATGAAGTATAGGCACTTGTATAGATCCTGATAGATTATAGGGGCTAATGGCTTTGAATGCAAAGATTTCTAGTTATGCCTCTGATTTATTACCAATCTCAGGGCATGTGATGGCTTATCTTCTTTAGAGACAACAGAAGGACCCATGATCAGAAAAAGTTGGCCTTAAATTGTTAAGTTACCAAAGAGTGATCCAGAGGGACTCCGGATTGGGCACTCCTTCCTCTTCAGTATTGTCATCAAAATTGAGAATAGTGATTAGCTGGTAGAGTAGGAAGAGAAGATAGGAAGACAGACATTGTTGAACTACTACCAAGCCCACATTTGCTTGTTCTGGTAGAAATTCCCTGACAATTATTCAAAATGTAAACACTAAGCTAGCATGTCAATAAAAATCAAACATACAGATAATAAATAACAACAATTATAAAACACAACCTGTGGCATTGTGCAAACAAAGGAAGAATGTCCAGTGTCCCATGCATGCCACAAAGGAATTGAGAAGAGCCTAAAAATGTTAATTCAGACCCTACAATTATCTAACCAGCTGTGTCTGATTTTGCTTTAATATTCTTCCTCCTGCCTGGCCTCACATTGGTGCAGAGGCAGCTTATAAGGCCATCTCCTCCATGTCCCACACTTACTGGAGACCAAAAGCCCCCCACCCCATCCTTTTTCTTTCAACATAGCTAAAATTCTTCATTCTGTCTGATCTAAGTCATAAAAGTGTATAAGCAATCATCCCTGACTAACCTTTGAGCTTCTTCTCCTGTAACCCTCCTAAACCAAAGGGATGGAATGTTCTCTTAGGTCTCTTATCACCTACATTGGTGTTCTACCTTCTTGACAAAGACTCATTGCTAAACCTTGATAGCAGTGAGGAGACACAGATCTTGGCTTACTAATGAGCTGACGTACTATATCTGTACTTAGCCTCTCCAGTTGCATTTCATTTACATAGGTTTGTACATATAAATCCCATAATAAAAGTAATAGTGATTCTTCCCCACCCTCTCAATTTTGGTTGTGGTCTATTTGATCTAATATTTATGTTAACAGATTCTGGGTACGATCTGTACAATAAGGCATGTTTGAATAAAATTAGAAAGAGAAAAGAAATATCACAAGAAAAAATGAAGACTAACTTGTCTGTATGTATGTCATGCTGTTTAAGAGCCTAATTACAGCTGGTAGAACTATAGAGCTCGGAAAGTTGCCTATATGCATGCTGGCTTTGTTAATGCTTCAAAATACATGCTTACTAAGTGTTTCAATCAATAGCAATCCTTTGTACCCTATTTTTCTTTCATGAAATGCCATGACTAACTAGAGTTCCACTGATTTTATACCTAAAAGAAAAGATAACTGGGATATTTAAGAGTTTTGGTGGGGAGGAGAGCAGTGGTGAGATTTTGATTCTGAAATATAACACAGTCTCATTTTGAAGGATTAAATCTTTAACTGGGTATTCCCAAGTCATAAATGAAGATAGTTTTCAGACTCCTAGTTCAAAACTACTGAATAGGGGTTGGATGGGGTTGAAAGTATGGGGCTGAAGGGGTTGAATGGGAGAAAGGCATTAGGGAGAAAAGTATTGAATTTGAGGAGGCTCAAAAACTTCTACTCAGGTTTCCCACCAGTTGATAAATGTGGCTCAAAGTGGCTCTACACATTTTTCCACTGATAAATGTGATACGGAGAATGTGACTTAGCACATGGTAGCATTAGTTTCTTATCACCAAACTTACACCAGCTTATTTGCTGGGTCAGGCAGTGCTGACCAACATAAGCTTCCCTACGTGAACAGCTTGAAGGCCATATATTTCATAAGAGCAGAGCAGCTTGACGTCCAGGAAAAAGTACAGAAAGTCTCCACATGCTCAGTTTCTTGCTCTAAAGGTACAGAGTCAGATTAAGTTCCTCCTCCTTCTATACTGGAATTCCCTTTACATGAAAGGAAATATTAGGAGTCTAGAAAAATTGTTCCCCACCCAAAGTAATTGCACTGTTGTGAGTGCTTCTGCCCTTTTTGTTGAAACTTCTGCCTTAATACCAATGTTTAACTCATAGACCTTCCTCCATGAATATCACGTAATACTAGGAGAGGGAAAACAGAAAGGCAAGCTGGTAATAGGTGAAAACACAGAGAATGGCAGTAGATAAGACAAAGATGGGTAAAGTGCTAAGCTTTTATTCAGGCATATTTGTTTTTCTTTTATACTTGTAATAATAAAATAGCATATGGCTATTATGTACTCATGAATCTAAAGAGAAAAATTAATGTTGAAAAAGTGAAAAAAATTCTTATGACACCTTTGATTATATTTCTCAAAATTTATTTTTTCTGGATAAACTAGGATAATATTCTGTCATTACTCAGCTTCTTTGGGGGCACTACATTAATAAATCTTCTGAAATGTAATCAAAATGTGAGGAGATTTTACTTCTTGCCAAAATAATTAGGATGTGGTATGTCCTGATAACCAGCTATTGAGAATAGATTCAGTTTTCTTGAAGAGTGATCCACAAAACCAGTAAATCTTCTCCATATTCTTCAACTTAAACAAATTTACGAATCTACACAGTGCAAAATGTTATTTAGAAAATAGATTGATATTGATGTCACATAAATTATATTAAACTCATATTAACATCCTTGATCGCATGCAATTCAATAGAAGAAAGCTAAAGATTTTCTGGCTGTTTCTGTTTATTAATAAAAGGGAAGGGTTTTTTTTAGTGGACTTAATGCTATTATCTTGAACATATTTTAGAATGTCTGGATAATAATGTTGATGTTGAAACCATATATAGAACAAATAAAGCATGATAGTACGTATGCTTCAGTTTCTTAACTGGAGATGGATTAATTTTCAAATAGTTATGGTATGTTTACCACTTTTAATATGACATTTCCTAGTTTTAATTGTTTTGTATAAAGTTAGATTTATATGGAAATATATTATTCAACACAAATTGTGAATAAGAAGAATTATAGTAATACATTGGAAAATCAATAACAGACTTCATTGGAAATTGAACAAGTGATTTCTAGAGGATGAATAGCAGATTGGAACCAGAGTCTGGTTTAGGGACCATGTGGAAGATGGGTAAGATAGAACTGACATATAGAGATGATTTTGTGGCTCATCATTATGGAGTGCCCCCTGGCTCATGGTGGGTAGATGTGGGTAGAGGTGGGTAACTTGACAAAAAACAAGCAGGCTCTGATGGGCACCCTTAAGTCACACCTTGGTAATTAGCTAACTATGCAGCAATAATTTGAGCTATGATTTATGGCTGATTATGGCAGAATTACTGAACTTTCTAAGAGAAAGGTCTATAGTCACTAGGAGCTGCAACTTTTTAACCCCAAGGCAAAAACAAAGTAGAGCATGTGTTTGGTTAATAAGGAATGGATGTCTGTGGGTTTCATTTAGATCATATTCCTCTTCTCTTCTTACTCATGACTCTACATTAGACTATGCTACATATTTAGTTTTTCTTCAAAGTTGAATTTACTCTGGAAAATATGGCTGTCCTCTCATTTAACTCGTTAGGAAAATGAACACCAAAATCTATTTCATAAAGTGGGACAATAAGACTGGATTCTAAGGTAGTCTTTTTCCTTCAAGTATCTTTGTGTTTTTGAAATCCTTTTTATAGAAAGGAAACTAATCTAATTGGAAGGAAAAACAAATTGGTTCAATCCATTGTTTTTGTTCAGATAAAACAGATAAAAGTAATTGCCTTGGCCTTTTACTTTCCAATCAGTTGGTTGGGTCAATCTTAGTGGAGACACACTTCACACCGAACAGTTGTCCTAAACGAATGCAACAAGGATTTGCACCTGGAATCTATAGGATTTGATTATTTATAGTGTAACTTTATATATAGAAGAATACATGTGCACAGTTTTCCAAATTCTTCACTTGGTATGCAGACATCGATATCAAAAAAATGTATAAAAACCACCATGGTTTTATTTTAAGCTTTTTTTATATTGTTGGTTGTGAGGGTGATCTAATTGCAATTTTTGCTCCTTTCGTGAGCATTTGGATTGATCCTGTTGCTGTGGTTGCTGTCCATCCTTCCCTTACCTCCCCATGAACCTACATCATTAGAAAAGGATGTTTCCATAGATTGGAACATGGCTCTTCAGTCCAAAACACAGGAGTAATTTTGCCTCCTTGTCATAATTCCTATGATTTGTTGACCTGCCTGATATTATTAAGATGACAATTAAAACTTCTGCTTCACATGTGTTTTAGAGACACAGCTTCCCCCTGCCATCAAGTTATCAAGTTGCAGATACCCAGCATTAAGAAAGTGTGGTGAATGATGCAATCTTCAGTTCTACATAAATGTCATGTTCCTGAAAATCCACCCACATCACACCTCATGGCTTATCTTCACTACCAGCCTTTGCTATGAGCCAGTCTGTTCCAGGGAGTAACATTAGGTAACTGAACTCATTGAGGATGCTTGCCTCTCCTCCTGCACCACCGATGAGGTCATAGATCAGTAAATTAAAAGCTCTCCCAGCACTAGTGCATCCATTGAAGTGTAAACTGCCTGCTGCAATTCTAAGACCCTCTGAGCCTTCACTCCTTGATCTCTCTCAAGTCCACATCAGAAAGCATTTGGATTTAGTTTTGCTGGCACTGTGCCCAGGTCTCCACAAACTTTTCCAGTGGAAAGTCTATTTTGAATACTACTGTGAATGGCCAGGCCATTCTGGAGCTCACTGAATACCTGTAGTAGACCTCCTTCTTTGTGTTTCAAACAGTGCCCTCCCTCCATCTGCAGACTAAGCTGAATCCCATTTAATTCCTTTTCAGCATTTGAGCACCAGGAACTGAGGCCAATCAATTCTGATATTTCTGTCTTCTGCCTAGAAAGAAGTCCTGAAATGAGTAAACTGGAAATTTAGTTTTTAATTCATTTCCTTCTGCAGTTCTAGAATTGTCTACTCTTTACTCGAGATCATATATCCTCTGCCACTCTGCCCCTACCTCACTATCCCTCTTCCCCCAACTTGTCCCCAAAGCTAGTTCCTGGACTGATTCTGATATTCCTTTTTTCAAACTTGTTCAGATTTTTTGGTCCTTCCCCCAAGCTTTACCATTTAACCCATTTCCCTAAAACCCAGGAGTTCTCCAAACTATTTCTGCATGAATGCAACTTTCCCACAGGCTTGAACATCCTCTGTAGCTGTGGAATCTATACCAACACTTTACTGGAAACTTAAGTGGAAACAGAGCTACCTACTGCTACCCTGCCCTGACCTCTGCCCAGGGTCAAATAGTTCACCTGGGTAACTTTTGCTGAATGGATCTCTTCCTTACCAGAACTTTGTCTTTCAGGGCAGAAGCACACAAAGTTATTGAGGAAGTAAGAACACTAGTTCTATATTCTACTTATTGCTTTGGGGCTTACTTTATTGTCAGGACAATTTTCTGTGAGTTGGGCCGGATTTACTTCTCAGCATCCAGTTTTTGAGGGACTCTTAGAATGTTGAGAATTAATTTGCTTTATATTTAACAACCCCTGTGTCTTTGTGTTCATTTCTAAAGTCTTACTGTCACTCATTAGTCCCAGAATTAGACAGGTTCCTCATACTCATTTGGTTTGAATCTTTCATGCAATTGTCTGGACAAGTCTCTGACATGGCATTGTTGTTTGAGTCCTGAGGCTTGGTCATTTGCCTGCTTCCCTGGGCTCTGATGAGCTTCTCTTCTACCAGATCACCAGTCCTGGGTATAATCTAACTCACTGTTTTCCCCAAACTCTACTAATGATCAGGTGAAATTAAACTCAGAGTAAATGCTTCTTCCTCCATAGTAGCAGACATAACAGACACAGTGCATCTATTTCCATTAGTCAAAATAGATGAAGTTAGGTAATACTATGTCTTTCATTTTATTTTATTTTATTGGGAACAAGCTCTGCATGAGGCAGCCAGATGATGGCTTTAAGAAATTCCAGAAAACTGCTGCTGCTCACAGCCTGGAAAATCCTAACAAACCTAATACCATCAAGGGATGTAACTATGAACGTATAATTGCACAGATCTATTTTCAAGACTTTGTAATGCATTTCCTAAATTGATATCATTTGGCAAGACCTATAAATTTATGACAAACCAAAAAGGGTTACCATTATGAATTATGGGTTTGTTCCTAAAGATCCCACAGAAAAACTGAAAATTCAGAACCCTATTTAGGGCAGTAAAATTTCAACCATCATTTTTTCCATATTTCAGACCAAATACATTGTTTTCTCAAAACTATATAATAATGGTGTTTTAAGGCTTACTCAAATAGCCACAAAAACCTTTGAAGAGATGTACGGTTCCAAATAGCCATTATAAAATATTGCAGAAATGGAATCCATTTATTTTATTGGTAATAAGTATATTTTATGGGGTTAGTTAATAAAAGTAGTACAGACCACCCTACTTAAGTAGGTTACCCATCCTATTTTTCTCTGTTCCTTTCCATTATCATACTTATTGCACTTTGTATAATATATATGTTTGTTTGTATGTTTGTTGATTTTGTGTCTTTATCACTAAATTATGATTCATGCATTCCATGATATGTTGTCTATTTTCTTCACCAATATATGTGCAGCATTTATAACTGTTGCTGTGTTAGGTGCTGAATAAATATTTGAACATAGTACAGTACAAACATCCAGTAAGTATTTCATTGTGATGGACCTTAATGGGATTATATAAACTTGCTCTCTAGAAAGAAGACAGAGATATCTAATTGAAATAAATGTAGGCTATATATCATAAAAGTGAGTATAATCATAAAACTGGTACATATAAATCATTTCTCTTTATTTATATATACATATATATGACAGACTATATGAACAAGTAGAAATGATTTGTCAAATAACATTTTGGTATATTTACTTTTCATAATAAGTTGATCTTGAAAATATTTTTAAAATCTGAAAATTAAAAAAAAATCAATATTAATTCATTTAAATAATATTTCCTTACCAAATAACAAGTCTATTACATTTGAGGATGCCATGGTATTTGGAAGGAAAGTTTAAATATTAGGGAAAAATCAGCATTCATTTTGTGAACTGAATTATTCAAGACAAAAACAATAAAATTTTATCAATAAATGCATTTATTTCTACATTTACATTTTAAAAAATGAAAAGATTCATTATAGATGAGGGATATTTGACTAAATACAGCATGTTGATGGTGTGTAGTATGGAAGAGACTTAAAAGTTTTAGCTGACTCTGAGTTCTGTGTGAATATTATTCTGATAATTGCAAAAATAGATAAATAAGTCAATAAATAAATAAATGGAAATTTTAGCTTATATTATAAAAACTAGTGTCCAGAACAAATTATAGGATAAACTTTCACACATCTGTTTAGCCACACCTAGGAATCTCCTGCTTCCTAAGAGATATAAGTAAGCACACACTTCTCCAGAAACAAACACAGTAAGGGCCTGGGGAGAATTTCAAAGTGTTCCTGGGAAGGAATGTTTGCTGAATTCAAGGACATATGAGCAGTGTCTTCAGGTCTGTGAAGGGATTATCCTATAGGTCTAGAACTGGTATTGATAATGGGGCACCAGAAGGCAGAAACAGAACCAGCCATGGGACTTAGTAAGGGGAAGAATTTGGTTCAACCCAAAGAAAAACTTCTCAGCAAAATAATCAAATTATTGAGATGTGATGCTTTTTAATGAGCTTCATGGATCCTGAAATCTTCAAAGACAGAGTAGAAGTTAGCAAAGAAATTCATTTAATTACCTAGGAGTCTCTTCATAATGTACTAAAATTGAATAAACAGCTAATATAATGAACCCTTTAAGCCTTAACAGGTTTCTATTAAAAATCATGGGCTTTCTTCCTTAACCTCTGCTTGCTTATTTTATCTTATTACTTTTGTAATTTTCTTTCCCCACTACAGTGTATTCATTTCTCCTTTTACTGAGTTTATGAAAGCATGACCAATTATCTCAATGACCTGTCATTCAAACAAGAAGAGAGTCATGACTTTTAATAAAAACAGTAGCATGTTGACCAGAGAGATCCTGTTGACACTCTCCATTGTTTAACAGGACTTCCCAACCTCATACTCTGCCTCACTGGACAGGGACCAGGCAAATGCCCTCTGATCACCTGAAGTGGGCTAATAGATTGAATACCTGCTGATCAAACACTTGCTGATCAAACAGCTGCTGAGTCACTTACGATCTCTCGTTCCAGTGATTAGGCAGGGTGATGGAGTTCAGTTATCCTTATACACAATTGAATGGCTTTCACTCTCAATGGCCCCTGGCCACTGAGTCAGGTGAAAATGCATCTTCAATAGCTATAGCAACAAGATGGTTGGTTGTGGGCTGGGGTGGAGTGGGGTGACTGGAGAGTGCTGGTGGGGAGTGTGAGATTTCATGCTGCTTGGGTGACCTTGGTTACTTTCATAAAGAGACATGACAGGAAACTTAGAAAATTAAGATTTTATGTTTATATCTTCAGAGTCTCCTCTCAAAATGTAATTCTCCTAGGAAGAATTCTCCAGTAATTTCAATTCAGTGAATCAAGGACTGAGTTTAGGGAATCTACCTGTGTAATATGTACCCAGGTGAAGCATAGTCACACAGTTTGCAAACCTCACATTGAAAACAACTACTGGTTTAGACAAAAAGTCTTGCTCTTTATATTTTTCAGGTGTACCTCTTGGAACCAAGAACCAGAAACTAGGACAAAAGGCTATAGCAAATGTCCGTGTGTATGTGTGTATGTGCATGTGGGGGAATGTTTATTTAAGCATTTGAAATATGCTTTCTGGGCTACGATAAGTAAAAGAAATTACTGAACACTTGGAAATAAGGGAAAGTGGAAAAAGGTATAATAGTGTTGAATTCCAAACTTCAATAGAAAATAACTAAACAGTAAGATAGGATCACAGAGTTTGCTCAGGGGTTGGGTGTCAAACTTCTGTGCAATAATTCACAGCAAGTTGGACTGCACACTTTGCTTAGGCATTAACCATCTCTATAAGCCAGAATGTCAGACCATTATTCTTGCTAATGCACTGCTAGTTCTACCAGGACAAGAGCACACATTGCTATTCAAGCTACCTACTGCTCTAATGCTATCAGTGTGCTTAGGAAACAGATGATATTAAGAGGAAAACAATCACATAATGTTTGATGCAGCTTTTCTGCACTGATTGCCCCTCTAGAGTTTGATGAGGTGTTTACTTGCCTCCTCTCAATTCTTACTGGAACAGCTACATTGAATAATGCAAGATCACAAAGGTGATTTGCCTCTGTTTTTTCATTTACATGTAAACGAGAAGGCTATTCTTGGAACTGTGGTCAATAACCACTTTTTCTTCATGTTTCTATGTTTTAGCTTTCAAGCCTGGTAAAATTATGTGAGAACTTCAGTGAAAATGTCAGCCTGAATCATGTCAGTCAAGGTAATCTGGATACCAAGAACCAAACAAAACAAATTGAATAAAAGCATCCTGAAGTTCATTGGGTTTACTTTGAGTCAGCCTGCTCTCATAGAGACCTAGGTTTGCAAAGCCTGACTGCAGTTTCATATTTACAGAGATGGATTGGAGACAGAAATCATCCTCAGGGCTTAATCCCAGGGCAACCAAAAAACACAACTCCTTGTAAAGCTGTTTATAGGGTAGCAGATGTGAAGGTGTGTTTCAGATAAGCATGGCATAAATAATCTTTAAAAATTAAGTATTTCATTAAACAACTCAAAATGAAAATTAGAAATTTTGAATCCTAACTTTTAAAATTTAGTTTATCAGATTATTGTTTGGCTTTATTCATTCCCTTTCATTCTATCTGTAATGTTACTTCATTTTAAATGTTTAAATGTATTTTTTGCTCTTCACTATGTTATGGTTTCTTATTTTTAAGAGAAAATAAATTGTTAGTTTCTTTTTATTATATTTTTTAAATCCTCACCTGAAGATATGTTTATTGATTTAAGAGAGAAAGGTAAGGGGAGTGGAGAGAGAGAGAGAGAGAAACATCAGTGCGAGAGGGAAATATTGATTGGTTGCCTCCTACACGTGCTTTGACTGGGGCTCAAACTTGCAACCTAGGTATGTGCCCTGACCAGGAATCAAACCCATGATCGTTTGGTGTAGAGATGACCTTCCAACCAATTGAGCGTCTGGCCTGGGCATTAGTTTTTCTTTTTGTTTATTTGATTTAAGTGCCTCTATTTTGTCCTAAACTAATATGATAAAACATTAAATTCATATTAATATCACTATTAGAGTTTTGATTTTTTTTATAAAATAATAGAAATTAGATCACTTCTATTTCCATTCTACCTTAAACCTTGTCTCCCATTTTATGATAATTTGCCTACTTAATAGTTAGAATCATTAATAGGACAAAGTGCACAGAACCTTAGACAAATGAGGCAGGACGGTTTCATTGCGCTAAAGGAGGCAAAGATCATACCATTTCTCCCTGGTGAAACAACAGTGTAGGACAGTATTTGCCATCTAAGGGAATCTGTCCCACTAACATCCTTGGCATGATGGGCATGTTTCTTCCCCAAGGAAAGGCTGACTTTCAGTCAGCTCTTCTTGTTTCCACTAGAAGAGACTAGCTCCACCATTTGAAATGAACAGTATTTACTTGGAATGAAAGTATTCATTATGGATTGCAAAGTATTCTTTATCAGTAAAGACTTGTGCTTCTTGTCAGGACGTTCCCAGGATTACAATGACATTTCTCTACATTCAAAGCTGCCTTAGAAGAAATTCAGCAGGCAGCCACATGGGAGAGAGAATAGAAACATTGCTTCTTCTGTGCCAAATTTAAGAAAACTTTTAGATTTCTTTTTTTGCCAATTGTTTAAAATTATCCAAAATGATAGGCAAGAGAAAACTTACAAAACACTTTATTCAAGATAGTCAAGCTTAAAAAATATGAATCCTTAGTCACATAAAATTTTCTATAGAATTTTAATATATAAAATAAAAAGTAATATTATTAGTATCACTTTCTTTTAAAAGTTCAATGTCTATAATTTTTTATAAAGTCAGTAAAAACAAAGGAACAGTTTGATAAAATATTTGAAATCATGCAATTGCTTTCTACCTGGTTCATTACAAAAGCATTTGTAGGAATATATATTTAAAGCCAAATTCCTAAAAAATCTCAGGGTATTTTCTGATCAAATAGAAATTACAGGGCATGCCTTTTTTTTTGAGATCAATATGAAAGAAGGTAATGCAACAGCACTAACTAATGTGTTGATGGGCTCTGGCATATTACAACTACAAAAATACATATTTAGTCAGGCAGGTTGCTTTGTTTTTCTTTTCAACTATTATATATGTAGGTGTTTATGTGTGTGTGTAAGGTTTTGCATAAAGCACCTACATGAAATCCTAGAGTTATGTAGAATTTAGTTGGAAAGCATTATTCTTTTCCTCCATATAAGAAAAAAATAAGTAAAAAAGAAACTAAGACCCGGAGTGGTGATTCATTCTAGATCAATCCACAATCTACTGACAGGGAAGTAATTCAAACTTACATCGCCTGAC
The DNA here is from genome assembly GCF_019186645.2 of Phyllostomus hastatus. Taxonomy (NCBI): domain Eukaryota; kingdom Metazoa; phylum Chordata; class Mammalia; order Chiroptera; family Phyllostomidae; genus Phyllostomus; species Phyllostomus hastatus. Next base: position 35,598,922 of record NW_025333872.1, on the reverse strand, counting down.
TCCCATTGCTGTGTTCTTTCCACCATTTTCCAATGCCTCTCTCATCTAGTATTGTTATAATTATTAATATTGTTTTTGTTAACATTGTTATTATGGTAAATATGAAACATCCAAGAAATAATGATCATTAAATATTAGCACTAGAAGAGGCTTTGGAGATAAACACTCACATCATCATTCCTGAGATTGGAAGTTGAAGTGTGTGACCTGCCTGAAATCAAATGAATTGTTAGTAGCAGCAACCTGAGGTTTCTGACTCTCTGTTTAGTGTTTCACCCTACTTGTTTTCTTAGTTCAAGAGGGGAGTTCCTGAGAAACAGGTTTAAGGAAGAGAACCCATATCACCTGAACATTTTATTTTTTATTCAGTTTTAGTTCATTTCATTGAGAAACAGTATTGTCTGTGGATCTGGTTAAGCTTTAAATGCAACAATAAGTTCTTATTTAAAATCTTTTCTACAAATTCTTGTCACTATTCTGAGAATTAGAAGAGAATTCCACCATTCTTTTGCATTTATTCCTTTGTAAAACATGTATTCTTCAAATTGAATCAAGATTCTTACCTTAATGTTTTATCCCAATTTACTGTATACCTTTTGCTTAGAAGAGCAGATATTATTTTCTGTGTTCTTGAATTTTAGTATATTTATCCTCCAAATAAGAAAAATGCACACTGCATGTAAAGCATTTTCCATTGTACTTAAAGATGTTGGCTTTGTGACTCATCCAAGTCTTCAACTTTCTTTGAATTGACCCTGAAACCACCACAAGCACCTATTAAGTATCCCTCAGCACTAGTGAATTTGCAGTCAGAGTGGAAATATGATGCCTTCTCTGGGTTTGAATACCAAAAAGGAAAATTCATAAAGTAAAAATAAAATTGCAATTTGGCTTTTTTAAAAATTATTTTATTGTTGTTCAAGTACAGTTATCTGCATTTACCCCTCAGTACTCCCCATCTACCCCAGCCATCCCCACATCCCTCCCCTGATTCCACTCCCCTATGGTTTTGTCCATGTGCCCTTTAGAGTTGTTCCTGAAAACCCTTCCCTGGCTTTTTTAATGAATATAAGCAATACATACTGAGTTTGTAATTAAAATACTTTCTGTCATTTTGGGGATCTTAATGTTGAATGATGTCTGTGCTATATTTATAATCACTTTCCTCCCAATTAATAACAAAGCATTTTCGGTCTAAAATGAGAGTGACCATAACTTTTGCTTGTTCTCATTTGAGATCCCAGAATCTAAGGCTTTTCTTTCTGTCTCTCTGTGGGTCTTGTATTACAATTTTATTACTATTCTGTCTACTTTGAGAAAATATTTTACCAATAGTCTTCATATATATGTTTAATATTTTAGAAAAATTATGAAACACAAAAAAGGTATGTCATATCAGATAGATGAATTGTAATGTTTTGGAGGCATTTAAAATGTTTAGACAATACATGCAGTTCTTTTTTGTGTATGTGAAAAAATGAGAAGTTAAAAGGACTGGATTGTTTTTACCTGCCACATTGATTTGTCACTTTCAAACTAAGTTGCATTTAGGACTGGAATTTCATGAAACATCTCTAGTAGACTTTTGAAAAACATGAAAACATAATGTTTTCTATTCTGTTCACTTCTAGGTCTCTTACTCTATAGATTTGTTTTTTGATTCATGAAAAACAATGTCCAAAGATTTCATAACTTAACAGTACTGAGCCTACTGTACAAATAAAACATGAACCTGAACATAATGTCCTAGGGAGGGTCTAGAATCTCAAAGGAAGTGAACTGGTTTCCTTTTTTTCTTAATGTCTTTTCCTGTATGTAAAGGGTGTAACAGCATATCCCATGGAAAAAGAATGCAAAAAAATGTATACATATAAACATTCCTCTTCACTTCTGTCTTAACCTTTACTGGTAGATTATTACTTAAAACTAGTATATCCATTATGCTGTATTTCAATTTTGTTATGAAAGCTTACTCAATAGACTGTGTGTGTGTGATTTTTTTTATTAAATAGACAATTCAGCTAAGTTCAGCTGGATCTTTATTTATCCAAAATCAACTTTTTTCTCTACTGTAATTAAAATTAAAAAGACTATTCAAAGTACCTTTAATTATATTTTATAGTAAAAATTTAAAAATTTGACATCTGCCATCATCTGATAGATTTTGTGATCACTCCCTGTTTTTATTATTAATTTCTATAGTCTTTATACCCCCTGTTCTGAGGGTTATCATCAGGGCTAGGGTTATAAATAAATTGAAAAAAAATTAATGGATAAAGATAATTGTTTCCCAAATTTGGTTACAGAAAAATTTAGAGAAAAAGTCTTTTGTATCATACATTTTTTCTCTAAAATGTACAATCCTTTATTCAAAAAAATAATATCAATTGATTGTATTTCTTGGCTCACTATAGGCAGAACACAGGCAAAGAGAGACAGAAGCAAGGGTGACACTTAAGTACAATGGCCTCTACTTTCATTTTAAACTTTGAACGATATCAATCTTTGTTAATGAACTTTTAACACTTACCTGTGGTTTTTCAGGGTGCTGCTGTAATTTACCTGGCCATTGGGAACTTGGAAGGGTCTACCTACACACCACAGTCAAGATTCTAGGGCATGACGGAGTCACTGATTGAGAGGTAAGGAAATATGTTTATTCCTCACTGCACAAACTGTGGCTTCATGATGCCACACTCTAATAACCTTCTCATTGTATTTGAGGCAGTTCTATTTTTAAAATTTATTTTTAATTATTTGTTATTGATTAGGCTATTTTTACCCTTTGCCCCCTCCACCCAGTACCCCCTACTCCCTCAGGCAATAACTACACCATTGTCCATGTAAGTGGGTCATGCATATAGGTTCTTTGGCTATTCAATTTCCTATACTGTACTTTACATCATCATGGCTATTCTGTAACTACCAGTTTCTACCTCTTAATCCCCTTACCTGTTCACCCATTTCCCCACACACTCCTCCCATATGGCATCCATCAAAATGCTCTCTGTATCCATGATTCTGGCTCTGTTCTTTTTTCCTTAGTTTGTTTATAGATTCAATTGTTGATAGATATGTATTTATTGCCATTTTATTATTCATAGTTTAGATCTTCTTCTTCTCAAATAAATCCCTTTAACATTTCATATAACAATGGTTTGGTGATGGATAACTCCTTTAGATTTTTCTTGTCTGGGAAGCTCTTTATCTTCCTTTTGATTATAAATGAATCAAAGTTTTGCTGGATAAAGCAATCCTGGCCATAGGTCCTTGCTTTTCATGACTTTGAATATTTCTTGCCAATCCCTTCTAGCTTGCAAAGTTTCTTTAGAGAAATCAGCTGACAGTCTTATGGCAACTCCCTTGTGGTTCTAACTGCTTTTCTCTTGCTGTTTTTAAGATTCTCTATTTATCTTTAACCTCTGGCATTTTAATTTTGATGTATCTTGGGGTGGGCCTCTTCGCATCCACCTTGTTTGGGCCTTTCTGTGCTCCATAGACTTGCATGTCTATTTCATTCACCAAATTAGGGAAGGTTTTTTTTACTATTTTTCCAAAAGATTTCCAATTTATTGCTCTTTCTCCTTCTTGGACCCCAGTGATGCTAATGTTGGAATGCTTGAAATTGTCTCAGAGGCCGCTTACACTATCCTCATTTGGAGGGGGATTCTTTTTTTTTCTTCTTGTTCTGATTGGTTGTTTTTTGCTTCCTTATGTTCCAAATCATTGATTTGATTCTTGGCTTTATTTATTCTACTGCTATTTCCCTGTAAATTATTCTTTATTTCAATTAGTGTATCCTACATTTCTGACTAGATCTTTTTTATGCTGCTGAGGTCATCACTAAGCTCCTTGAGCATCCTTACAAACAGTGTTTTGAACTCGGCATCTGATAGATTGCTAATCTCCATTTTGTTTAGTTCTCTTTTTGAGTTTTGGTCTGTCCTTTCATTCGGGCAATGTTTCTTTGCCTCCTATTTTGGTAGCCTCTCTGTGTTTGTTTCTATGTATTAGTGAGCTTCTATGACTCCCTGTCTGGCTAGTGTGGCCTAATATAGCAGATGTCCTATAGGTTCCAGTAGCACAGACACCCCTATCACCCAAGCTGGGTATTAAAGGTGTGCCCTTTATGTGGACTGAGTAGAACCTTGTCTTTTAGTTGAGCCTTGATTGCTGTTGTTAAATCAATGGCAGAGATTTACCCAGGCTAGTCAGCTGTGAGGACTGGCTATGACTAATGACCACAAACTTGTGCCCTTCATGAAAAATTAGCTGTGGAGGAGCAGGGTGGTGGTACTCCAACATGGTCTACAGCTGTCCACTGGTTTCACAGGCCCTGGGGTTTCCCAGGTGATGCAGGCCAATGTCAGCCCCAACCTGTGTTCTGCCTGGGGCCACCCGGCATGAGCTATAGAACAATCTGAAATGACTGCTACTTGTGCTGGGCTTGGAGGTTCCCAAGTGAAGCCAAGAGTGAACCTAAGCTGGCTGCTGCTAGTGCCAGGCCCAGGGCCACTTAGCAAGTGTTATGGGTGCTGAGGGCTCACTGAGGCCAAATGTTGCTTGTTTGAGAGGTTTTAGGATGTTGTGAAACATGAGCCTAGACCAGTCATTCATGTAGAAAAGTTCCTGGTAACAGCTTGGGTATGCCTGTACATTAGGTATGTTGGGGTCTCAGGGATCTTCAGGATGGAGCAAACAGTGTCAGTCAGCTTTATAGAGTCTCAGATATGGTACAGTTTTCCAGTTCTGTGGCTTTGTCAGGGGATGGTTCAGAAAAAGGATGATGGCCTTTCTGTCTGGAAGAGAGTTGTCCCCCAGCTTTCACTTTGATGTCAGACACTTCAGCTTATCCTTGTGTGCCACTGATGTTTTTCAAGCTGCTACCCTGGTGCTAGAGCTCAGAGGAAGTAAGTCTGAGTAAGTTTGCATGTGAATTCTTTAAGAGGAAGTGCTTGGAACTCCAGAAGTTTCTTCCCCTGATTCAATCCCCACAGGTTTTTGAAGCCAGAATTTATGGGGACTTATATTCCTGGCACTAGTAACCTAGGTTTGGGGGCCTTGTGTGGTGCTGTGTCTCCTTGCTCCCAAGACATCCTTTCCCAATTTTTATCCACCACATGTGGATTTGGAACCAGTCTGTTCCACATCCCTGCCTCTCTTATCTCTCTGGATTGATGTGGATTCTTTAATTCTGTAGTTGCCAGACTTCCATTCAACTCAGTTTCTGGTGGTTCTGAGTGATGGCTGTTCTATAGTTTAGTTGTAATTTTTATGTGCTTGTGTGAGGAGGCAAGCTGTGTCTACCTATGCCACCATATTGATCAGAAGTCCAAGAGGCAGTTTCAATGGTGACATAAAATTACAACTTTCTAACTGTCTGGAACATTGAGGGCATGTCCTTTTCTATGCCCTAAAACATAGAGTTAAAAAAGATTAAAGAATTATTTCCAGACAGAGGAGGAATTCAGGTGTCTTATGTATATTGTACAATTCTACCTTTGTTGCAATCTGCATAATTATATTTTCTGTGAAAGGATTATGCCTTGTTTAAGAATAATGATTATAGATTATTAATACCACTTGTTTCCTATGAAAAGGTGGAAGTAGCAGATCAAATCTCAACAACCTCTGCTTAAATGAGGGCCCTCTGATGTCTCCTTGGTAATAGCAGGAATGCCCTAGCCTTCACTGTCCAATGATCACTAACCTTGATGTCCCTGATCGAGATTTATGAAAGTCTGCACTGACACCTTATTTAATTGCCCAGTGCTTCCTGTTAAGAAGAATTTTCCTTGCAGTCCTACTAGGTACTCAGTACTGTGATACCCCATGACACTTATTAGTCCTTCTTTTGTTTTAAAAAGTTAGTGATTACACCAGACTCAGTATAAAAGTTAGCGCTTGGAAGTCACCTAGGTTCATGTCCTAGCTCTGTTACTTACTAGACGTGCCTAGGCCAGTCATTAAACCCATCTAAACCTTGATTTCCTTGTTACTAAAATGGAGATAGTGCCTGCTTGTGGCACAATGAGGGTGAATTATGGCTCAGAGTTTTCCAAGTGTTAATTTGCATACAAATCACTTGGTAGGTTCTGATTCTGAAGATCTAGTAGGGACTTGATACTCTGCATTTTTTACAAGCTCACTGCTGGTTCATGAATCACTCTTTGAGTGGTAGCAACATTGTAAGTAAAAATTGAGCATACAAACAGGTAATGGCCAACCACATATAAAAATAGAACTGAATCACTATATGCAGCAATCTGTCGAAGAAGCCAACCCCTTATCTTCAAAAAGCAGCCCAGGAACTAGCCTGCTGAGTCAGACCTGTAGGATGTCAGACTGCTATCTCCAGTAATAACTCAGGAAGCCAATCAATAACTTCTGTAGCAATCAGACCAAAAAAGACTATTAGTAACAAACAGCTTCCCTAATTTTTGTCCCCACTTCCAATTTAGGACCTACCAGAGAAAAATGTATATGTACCCTTAAGCAATCACATAGGATGATGCTGCATTTTGTAGTTGGCTTGCCTATAGCTTCCTCAGGCCAAGAGCCTCCAATCAGGGCACACAGGAAGTCTTCTCTGTTTTCCACTACAGAGCTCTCCCACTCCTCTGCCTGCCTTTAAGTCTCTGCCTAAATGCAAGTGATGGTGGCTGACTCTCTGGCTATAACATGCTGTGAATACCATATCTTTTGGACCATAAGACGCGCCCTAGGTTTTAGAGGAAAATAGGAAAAGAAATTTTGAAGCAAAAAATGTGGTAAAATAATTAATAACATAAATAATATTTCACCAATGTAAATGTAAAGCTACATTTGTATTATAAGATGCACCCTCATTTTCCTCTCAAATTGGGAGGTGCGTCTTATAGTCTAAAAATGCGGTAAATAGCCTTTGCTTATTCTCAGTAGTTGGATATTTGTTTAGTTCTACATATACAGATTGTCAAAGCTAACTTAATTTAATGAGGACTCAACAAATTGTAGTCTTAAGCATTTAGAAGAGAGTGGAGTAGAAGTTTCTACCCTCACCTTGGAGGAGTTCTTCATCCTTCAGCTTTCTACCTTCCACTCTCCAAGAGAGGTCCTTTACTGATGCTATTGAAGTTCTTACACACCCTGCTTAGTTATCCTTTCCATGGTAGTATCTTCTCTTGAATTGGAAGCATCTTGATTGTTTATTTGTTTGTTTGTTTGTTTGTTTTCTTTTGGCTTTATCCTTTCCCTTCCTCTAAGCTACAGAGAAGCCCAGCAGACCACCAGATCACCAACTTTTGTCTTTCGCCTTCCATCTAACAACCGTGGTAATAGGCAGAGGGTGCCTTCCACCCAGGGGAAGGTAAGATAACTTCTCATTAGTGAGCACAGCACTCTCATCTTTTCATTATCCTGTCCCATATGCCCTAGACCAAAGGTGGTAAAGGGATCATATTTAGGTTTCAGCTGGAAGGAGGGAAAGAAACCTTTATAAACCTAAATCATGTACTCTGTCCCAGGTTTTTAAGAGTAGCTATATCTGAATTTGGGTCACTTCTCAACAAAACTCAGGTGGCATTTTGCTTTACTCTACCATTTACTCTGCATTCATATCCCCCATGGGAAACACACTTGGAGGAGAAGTGACTGGGGTGAGGGAAGGTTTGGAAATTCTTGGCTTCAATAGCTTTCAGATTTCACATCCCTTTTTCATACTGCTTGTTTAAAACATAATTAGACAAAAACAGGATTATGCTTAGAGGTATCTTGACAGAAGGGATATAGGAATCATCCAATGAAGAGAAAAGGAAAAGGGTGACTCTAATTTCTAACAGTCTAATCCCAAATTTAAATTCCATGACCCATAATGGCATTTGTAAACCTATTTGGCACAGTGAAAAGAACAATATATAAGTGGCTGTGAAAGGAATATTTCAAACATAAATATAACTGAGAATGGTTGCCAAGTATCTGAATTATCAGGAATGTGCTTACTTTTAAACATCTTTACAAAAAAGGAGAAATATATTTACATTTTTTATCTTTACCAAGTATTTTTCCCATATCTTGGAATAATTTAAGCTTCTGTCTTGATAGTGGCTTTTCAGTATACTTTGTTATTTGATGTAGTAACAATACATGATAGTTCAATGCATTTATTTTGTGAATGCTTTTCAAGTCACCCTGCTCTCCTACAGGCTATCCAATGAAATAGAAGAGCATCTGAGATATTCCTGGGGAGTATCTTCCCATTTTCTTCACAGTACAAAGAAATTAAAAGTTTTCTAGTAAAAGCTATGGTTTAGGAGAGGATTGGCGTTGCTCTAAAACTCCTTTAAAATACCATTTTTCAGGCTTCTCTCAGGCAGATTCTGATTCAGTAGTTCTGGAATGGGGCCCTTGAACCTGTATTTTTAAAAGCTCTCTAAGTGACTGTGCTGCCTGCCAGGTTTGGCTCAGTAGTTACAATTGGATGGATACCAATTGGCATGATTCAAATGCTTCAGGGTTGGAATAGCCTGCAGTCCTGTGCAAAGCAGAGCAATTTAATTCAATTCAAAAATATTTATTAAACACACTTTGGTGCGTGTGGCAGACACAAAGGCAAACAACACACAGTTTTTGTCTTCAATTGGCTTAGAGACTAGAGAGAAGGACAGAGAGGGAGGGAGAAGCAGAGCGGGAGGAAGTGTAATGGAAAGAGAGAGAGAGGGAAGGAGGAAGAGAAAAAAAAGGAAGAGAGAGAAGAAATGAAAACTTACCTGCAGAGCATGGCAAGAAAGATGATAGTGAATTCCACTGGAATTAATAAAAGAACAAGAAGAGAAGAAAAAGCTAGAGAAGATAACTTTTTTTATTTTTATGAAATTAATTATTTTAGCAAATACATTTGACATGTTTAACATCATCACCAAAAAAGAAATTAGTGAACTTAACAGTCAGAAAAATTAAAGTTCAAATTTCAACTGGGTTATCTTTATTTATTTATTTATTTATTTTAATTTTATTTTAATCATTGTTCAAATACAGTTTTCTCCCTTTTGCTCCCAATCCACCACCCCTCCCAACCCTCCCCACTTCCCTCCCATTACCACCCCCACCTAGTTTTTTTGTCCATGTGTCCTTTAAGCTTGTTCCCGTGAACCCTTCCCAATGTCCCCTGAAATTCCCTCTTCTCTCCCCTGTGGTCACTGTCAGCTTGTCCTCTATTTCAGTGTCTTAGGTTATATTTTGCTTGTTTCTTTGTTTTGTTGTTTCAGTTCCTGTTAAAGGTGAGATCATATGGTATTTGTCTTTCACTGCCTGGCTTGTTTCGGTTAGCATAATGTTTTCCAGCTCCATCCAAGCTGTTGCGAAGTAAGATGTTCAATATCGCTAGCTATCAGAGAGATGCAAATTAAAACCACAATGAGATACCACTTCACACCAGTCAGAATGGCCATCATAAACAAAGCAACAAACAACAAGTGTTGGAGAAGATAACTTTGAATCTCACTTGGGGGCTTATAAGAAATAAGGTAGGGTGGTTCTCAACCACTGTGTTGAGCAATGTATGGGGGCAATTATAGTTGTGGTTTGTGGGGCTGTGATTAGCATTTAGTAGCCGTGGAGCACTCCTGCATAAAGTGTCCACAGCACTCCTGTAAAAATTCCTGCATGGGTTGAGGACATAGGAGATACGTTAAGATCTTTGGCAATCACGAGGGCAAGGAAATGTGAGATGAGAATGTTGGCTGGGATCACTATTGTGGCACCCTGTCTAACAAGAATAATAATAGAAAAAATAATTAAGTTGTATGGAGGGTTTTAGATGACAGGTTTTTAGTAGTCTAGTAATAGAATACATGTCAAGGTTTCAGTCTGATAGTTTATAATTGATACTAGTGGCAGTAAAAACACTAAAATGGAGTCAAGTTTTATTTATTAGGAAGCAGCGTAGCATGATGCCTTATCTGGAGGTCCTCAAAAACTAAGTATTAACCAATTGTTTTATCACTCCAGCATTTACTCTTACATGAGTAGTATAGAGTCTTCTTGAGAATGTTCTCAAAACTTCATTGATATTCTTCAAGTTTTTTCCCCAAACCAATAACATTTCTGAAATATGCTTTCTTTGTTTAGCTATATATAAAAGAATTTGTTTGTCTTTTGATTATCAACCCTGTTTCCAGAATCTTTGAACAAAACAGTGACCTGGTAGTTTCCTACTAAATTGGAAATCAAGATGGTAGGATCAGAACTTCTGAGGCTATCTCAATGCTGAGTGTGTGTGGATTCTGTTAGAAACAAACCTCAGAGAGCATAAGGAAAGTGTTACTAAATATTTATTAAGAATAACTCCAGCTCTTTGGGAGGGGGGAGTTATCGGGGGAGAATGGAGATAAGTGTACTTGAACAATAAAAAAAGAAGTTAAAAATAACTGCATCTGGCTAGGTTCTTGAATATCATTCTTTACATTCCTCTTGAAAAGATTAATTTCTGCTTCTCTGTATTCAAGAAATCCTGTCTGCTTGTACTTGCTTTGGTATGCTCACCTGAATGAAACTGTGAAAGTCTTATTTTTCTTTAAGTTTCAAATAAACAGCCCTAAATAGAACCAAATAACTGATATTAAATATTTTGCAATTATTGACATTTTCTATATTACATTACTGCTATGCCCACTGTCTAAGAAAGGCTATGATAGTACATTAATAATATGACTGCTTTCGATAAAGAACTATAAAAGCATTTTGAAGATATTTAGTTAAAGCCAAACATCAAAGCATGGAATTAGGAGCTCTGAAGTTTTGATCCTGGGCTAAGTAACTCATACATTTAAGAAAAGGTCCTCTTCTTCAGTGTTCCACTTAGATGTGCTAGTGGGACACAGTCTAATATCAAATATTTGTGTCCGGGTTTCAGCAACAACCACGACATGTTACTTTCAGTCTTGCAGGACTGTGTCAGGATATTTCTAGCAAAACCCACTGGTTTCACAGTTGATATGAGACGGTATCTGAGGACTAACTAAAATGATATTATGAACAAAATTAATTTGTTTGTAATTATTCACCATCTTAATCTTGGACCAGGGTTCAAATCTGGAAACCAACCCACTTTTCTTTTAGTCATTTCACATCTGTTATGAACCATAGAACCTACATTGTCTTCCTTTACTTTGTCAACCACTCAACATGTGGAAGTTCTCTATTCTAAGAGTAAAGCCAAAGACATTCATTAAATCCTGGACTGGCTAATTAGATCTGTACAAAGAAAGACAGTGAAGGCTGGGAGGAGACACTGGAGATTATCTGTCCATTCTTTATATCACAGCCAAGTAAAGAGACATCCAGAGTGGCCAGCTGGTCTGACTCCTCTAAAGCAAACCAAGGCCACATGGCAGAATCAGGAGAACTTGAAGACTCTGACTTCTTATTTTCTCTAAGTCACATATAATGCTGCCCCAATGTGGCAGACACCATCTCCAAATCTGACACTTGGATGGCTAATGGCCGGCAGGAATGAGGCTGAAACTGTGCCTGGGTCACTGAGAGGTCATTCTTCTTTACGTGCATAACACAAAGAGCACAGCCTACTGTTGCAAGATTAGAAGCATGACCAATATATTTTTCTTAGCTCAAAGAGTAGTGAACTTCTTGTTGGAAAATGCTGGGTTTTTTTCCTCATGCATATTTCCATGTAGTTTCTTTTAATTTAACTTTACAAAGCACAATAAGTGACTTATTTTTTGATTATTGAATTATACAATGATTTTTAAATAAACTAAACAATTGTATTTTATTCTAATGACAAACTATATTTAAGTCCTTTTTCCCTACACTTTGAAAAGTAGCTTGCAACATTATTAGAAGCATAATACAGTGTTAGCTCAAAGATGGATAAATTACACCTGTTTCCCAGGCAAATGGCTGAATGGATTTTTCATCACATCTCTCTTTTATGTATGGTGTTTTTTGTGATTACATTCAAATTAAAGATGCTCTAATTTGAGGATGGTAAACACTTAACAAAATGAAGTGAAAGTAAGCCTTTTAAAATTGTGCCAAAGCAAAAATGGCAACATAATAGGGATTCTATCCTGAAGACACACTGTTGATGTTAGTCTGGCTCACAGGCATGCTGTGCAGAGCAGACTCGAACACTGACAGCTGGGCTGGGAGGAAATATGTTATCCTGTGCGTGAGTACTGTCGTATGATGGTAAGAGTTTTCTTTGAAGAGTTGAAACATACTGCATGTAGGGCAAACTAAGCTGACCTAATTTCATTTTATTTAATATGTTGCATCTCAAAATTGAGAAAATATTCACTGAGTGGCTTTATTCCAGGGACTAAGCTCTTCTTGTACTTATTTTCATTTGTTTGTGAAACATTTACATTCAAGAGGTTCATATAAAATTTAGTAGGTCTAGAACCAAATAGATTCTTTCCCACCTTCATCATCTAATCTGTTTTCTTCATTTCTTATGTTAATGACTATACAGCCATCAACCTAGTTGCCCAAGACAGAAACCTATGTGTCATTTAAATTCCTTCCTCTTCTTTACTTTTCTACATATAGTCACCAAATCTAATTCATTTAGTCTCTGAGACACTTCTTGAATTCATCTCCTATACAACAACTGCTCCTAGTCTAATGCAGTCCTGTATTCTGTCCTAGATTATTTCAGTAGGCTACTGTCCAGTCTTCCTCCCTTTACTCTCACCAAATTCTGTTTCTTCCTGAGCACTGACACAGGGTCATTTTCAAAACATATTTTAACCACACTTAATATATTTCATTGGGTCCCCATTGCCTATAGAACTATAACCATGTCCAAATTCCATAGAATTATTGCCCTGCCTCCTACTCTTATCTTCCTTTCTCTGCTTATGCCCTATGTTCTAGTCACCTTTATAGCCTCTAATTTACCATGTTCTCTCAGGTCTCTGTGCCTCTGATATTTACCCTGCCTAGAATCCCTTTTCATCCTGTATGACTGAAAACAATGTACTAATTTCTCAAAATCCACTGTAAGGATTACTTCCTCACTAAAGCTATTCTTGGTGCTTCTATTTATCTCATTTTTTTCTCTTCCCCCACTCCATTGTATTTTGTACACACTCTTGTTACATCTCTTGCCTTAATTGCACATATGTACTTATGTCACTAGATGGTGACTAGATTGTGGCAAGATTGTGGTAAGAATCTTCTAATTAGTGTCCATCTCTAATTGCTCCTCATCCTAACCTGTCTTCCACATTGTTTCCAAATTATCTGAAACCCTTTGATATTCCTTTAAGTCCAACTTCTCAGCATGGTGCACAAGGTCCGTCATTCTCCATCCTGAGCCCCAGTCCTATCATTCACACCATGCATCCTGCACCTTAATACAGACAATCAGTCCTTAATGTACCATGGTAGTTCATAGTTCTGCTCATTTTTCTATTTTTGAGAAATGCTCTTTTCCTTCTTTCCAGATGGTCTATCCGTGCTCATTATTTGAAGGCTCCCACGACACACAGAATCTGTACAAAGCCTTTCCTGTACTCTATCAGAAAGTAATACACCCCTTTTTTTCTACTTGCGGAACATCTTCTGCAGAGAGCCATATCTCACTTGGAATCTTGTAATATAGTCTACTTGCTCCACTCCTTCCATATTTTCTCTCTTGAGTCAATCCTCATCACAGTAATGATAGTGATTCATTTAAAAGGAAAGTCAGATCTTATCAATCCTCTACTCAAAACCCTTCAATGGCTCCCCAACTCGCTCAGTCTTGACAAGGCCCGGCATCACATGGCCTCTGTCATTTCTCTGACCTCACCTCACACTAGGCTCCCACTCGCTCTGCTTTAGCCTCACTGGCTGGCTGCCTTGCTCTTCACTGAAATCCTCAGGCAAGCTCCTGGCTCTGGGCATTTGCACTTGCCTTTTTCTTTACCTGTAACCCTCATCTCCAAATAATCACATAGCTTACACCTTCTCTCTTTAAGGTGTTTACTTAAGTGTCACATTCTCAATAAGACCCTTCTCAGCTCTCTCCTATTTGATACTGTACTTGACTCTTTCCCTACCTTATCCCTTATCCTCCTCCATCGCTTTCATTTTCTTCACATCTACTATTTCTACTCTATTTTCTGTTACTCCCCCTGAAAAGTAAGCTCCACAATGCAAGGATTTTTTTCTATTTTGTTTTCTTAAGTGTCCCTCGAGCTTAGAACAGTTTTGGGTATATAAGAGGACTCAATATGTATGTTGAATAAACACACACATTCATGCTATATAAATTATATGAATGAAGAATTCATGTTTGGCTCTATTCAATGATTCCATCTGGGAATGATTTTTGGCAGATTATTAATAAACCCATAAAAGTTTTTGTTGAATAAATTATTATTTTTGCCAACCCTTGGATACAATATTAGAGAAGCTACTTAAACATGTAACAGTTTGTTTGCTGGATTTCTTCCATCTATAGTTGTTTAAGTAGTTTCCCAACCTATGTGGAAAAATGGTCAACTGTTATGTGAAAGAAAAGTTCCTTAAAAAAGAACTTTTCCTTGAAAAGTTTACCTGAAAGAATATTGGAACTCAATCCACTATACCAATAGGTAGGGTGGTTTTTTGGTTCCTTTGTATTTTATCCTTGAATAACTTAATTATCTTATATTGTTGAAAGACAATGTGCTTTTCATCTCTGGTTTCAAGGTAGAACACTGGAGCAGTATTAGAAATTCTGATGTTGGTATATAGAACCAGATATCCTGATCTGATTAGTTGAGGTCTAGCCTAAGAATTAGTAGTTTTAAAATGCCCCAGAGAAATGGGAATGAGGAACCAGGATTAAGAACTACAGTTAAGAATGGTTGTATCTCAGACTAATAGTCAGGCCTCAGTGACTGCCACACATCACCTAGCTCTCACCATGACTGGGACACCAAGCTGGAATAGTATTTTACACAGACTTAACAGAAATTAGGAAAGGCATATATGTAGTCATTTTCAATAATGCAAAACATCTAGATATTTTCTGACATTAATCATAGTTTGCTTTGTACTTTTAAAAGTTTGTTCGGTGAGCTTATATGTAAAGTAAAATGCCTCTTTTTTTCTTAGCTATTAAATACATGTGAATGAAGAAGAAAAACTGACATCCAAATTTACAAATTCATGATTTTCCTTTATAAAATTGAAACTTATGGGAGGTTTGCTTCCATGTATAAATCACATTTATATGGATTTATTTTTCACTAAAACTAGAGTCAACAAACTACAGTGGGGTTTTAGATGGGGCATTAAGTAATATTAGAAAGATTTTTCATCTATTCTTTATTCCTTTCTGATAGAATAGTGAAGAATCAATGGTAATAGTTTCTTAACTAACATAAAATAACCCCATTTGTATATATGATGATTTAAATTTATCTAGAAAGTCAGGCAGTTAGTTACAATTTACTATGAATGTAGAGCAAATACAGAATATAGAATTTATTTTACACAAATACTTCAATTTGTATATCCTTTATACAGAAAGAGTTGTATACGGGACACACACATTATCTATATAATATTTTTATTAAAAATTGTTATTTTCCCAATAATGTTTCACTACAGTTTATAATAGCTGCAGCTCAAAGAATGACATTTTTTTTTTTTGGTATTGAGTAATTGAAGAGACTTATAGGGACAATAGGACTTATTTCCAGGTACACTGTCTGAATTTTCAGTAACACCTGGGCCTTGGCTTCCCCACTGACACTGAAGCATTCCCAATGCCACACTGTGGGGAATGAGTTGGATAAAAGGTGACTGTTCTTATTCATCACTCAGTGAGTAATGACAAGAATAGTCTTAGTGTTAGTGGCACCTGAAGGAATAGTGTCCATCACCATGCCCTCACTGTCTGGTGACACTATAGGCCCACAGCTTCTAGGAAACTTCCAGTTTTATAGCACAACCTGAAACTTGGGTACATCCACATTGTAAAAAGAAAAAAAGTCTAATGTGTTTAAGTTCTACAGTCTCTTTTAATCCACTACTCTTAGTTCACCATCTTTAGGTCTTTTGCTTCTGATTTTTAGGGGATGAGTTTTTAATGCCTTCAGGTCGACTAGAGGATTTTTCTTGTTCTTTTCACTTTTACCTCTATTTATAACTCTCACAAGATAAATAAATCTATATGTCAATCATAAATTTGCCTAAATTCTTAATAAGTGAAACTCTTTATATCTTCCACAAAACTCTTAATTTTATTGGAATGTGTCTCTACATACTAAGACAGAGAAATAAAAATGAATTTAATAGAGAAACATATAGATATGTATTCACCAAAATTTATTTAGGGTATTTGTATATAGCTCAAAACAGAATAAGATCAATTTACTTTTGCCTTAATATCATGAGTTATATAGCTAAGATAGTGTAAATTCCATTTGCATACCTTACCATTTTGGCCTAGATGTGCATATTTAACCTTTGTCTTACTTTTCTTACTGGAAAAAAAAAGCTTTTTAAAAACAGAGACTTGCAGAAAATAAGAGCTGACAAACCCCTCATTTCTGTAATTTTCTTGCATCTTCGTTGTCCTAAAGTAAAAAAAAAAATACCTTCCTTCTTTTCATTGTCTTTAAAAAAACACTGAAGTATTTGCTTGACTTTATGTTTAAAGTTAACCAATTTAAAGGTGAGGCATTTGAAATCTCGGAAGAAAACAATGTTTTCTGTATTGGATGCCTTATAGTCATCTACACCTCCCCAACACTCCGATGAGATTGTCGCCATTTTTTCTTTGTTTGGTAATAAAAGAAAGTTTTAGAGGGACAAAAATGACTTAGGTGGAAGTCAATGAGGTGTCCTGAGAGAAGCACAGGTCTTTGGAGTCAGGCAAATCTGACTGAATAACCCGGATAAGGAGCTGAGTGTTTCTCTACCTTGCTTCTAAATCCTCTAAAAACATAGATTTGTCATAAAACCTAAAATAGATGGTGCAGTCTCTGGCTGCAGAGTGCACCCTGGCATGAGATGACCATCTCAGCATCTGGTTAGTAAATTACCTCAGCAGAAAATGCTCGCCTTTGTTGACAAATGGTCTAGCTACTTTCTTAGGAAGACTGGAGGATGAGAAACTTCTGGAAACATAGTGTGGCATTCAGTACCTAAATGTGGAAATATGTTGAAAAATTCTCTAATCCATGTGGAATCATGTACCAAATGTTATTATAAACAAACTCAATGTTTCTCTTCATGTCTTTTCTTTAAAAGCATAACTAAGTTTGAGAACCCACATTTTAAAATGCTTTTTATGCAGTTTATTAACATCAAAAACTAATAAGAAACAAATTTCATATGACATTTTATTAAAATAAATTTAAACAATTAAATTTATAAGTTAAACCATTCAGTATTTCAAGCTGTATTTATCAAACTATATTGGCTAAGGCAATTCTTTACAAAGGTAACAGTATGAGATAATTGCAATGTTGATTTATTTGGATTCTGTCAATATTTAAAAAACATAAATAAACTATGAGTTGGAACAGAAAAGTCACTTAACTAAAAATTATTAGAATTTAAAGAACTTCAATATCCTCTATTCCAACCTATTCATATTATAGAAAATGATATAATAATATGAGGTCTAAGCAGGTTTAAAAAGTAGTCAAAGTTTTTTTTTTAAGATTTTATTTATTTATTTTTAGAGAGGGAAGGGAGGGAGAAAGAGAGAGAGAGAAACATCAATGTGCGGTTGCTGGGGGTCATGGCCTGCAACCCAGGCATGTACCGTGACTGAGAATCGACCCTGCGATGCTTTGGTTCGCAGCCCACGCTCAATCCACTGAGCTACGCCAGCCAGGGCCAAAGTTTTATATAAACTCCTCAAGTCTCTTCTTTTGTACTCTAAATCTAGTAGTTCTGCCAGCACATCAAGGTTGATCTCCGTGGTTAGTAACTAGTAAATGCATTAATATGACCAGAGTATAAGGGACACGTGGGAGATGACAAGGCTAGAAAGGCAGGAAACACAAAACTGTGCAGATCCTTCAGTGATAGGCTGATTAGTCGGGGCTTTATTCTTCAGGGATCCACTGGAAACAGTGTGAAAGCTCTGTTAAAGAGCTATCAAGAGCCCGTAGGACAATCTTAGATCTGGACATTTGTGTACTGCCCATGAAGCTCAGGAAATGATATTACCTATTTTATATGTTACACTAGAATAAATTCATCTTTTTGCATAGTGCCTGGGTACTATGGCTGTAAAAGCCCACTAGAAGTAGATAGGGAGAAAATACTCTTCAGAAATAAATGGCATAATGTATTTAGAGAAGAAAAAAAAGAAAAGGTGTTATTAAAACTTGGGTTTTTTCTCCACCTAGTTCTCTTTATTAAGACTGAATTTCCACTTCTAAAAGCCAGTACACTTTGAAAAACATGGTCAGATACCTAAAATATCTGACACAGTGTGATGAGAAAGGCAGTAAAATGAGTATGGACTTGGATCTAAGGTAGCTGCAACAATGTTGTAACTTCTGGCGAGTCTTTTAGCCTTAATTTTGTCATCTATAAATAGAGAGACTATCAATCTTGTGTTCCTCAGAGGGCTGTTCTGAGTACAAATGAGATAATGTATATGAAAACACCTACCCTAGTTAGGGTCTATAGCAGAAATCCAGATGCTTTTGTTTGAATATGAATTTGTTAAAGTTATTCCACTTTATGGAAGTAGCATCAGTTTCGAATGTCAGCCCTTCTGGCTCTAAAACAACACAGTGATCATCAAAGTTGACCCCCAGAAGAAAGATTCATAACTTTTTTCTTTAAAAATTTTAAATTGTACAGGTCATCATACATTCTGAGAACTCTGGTGATGCAGGTATTCATTTGAGGGTCAAACATGGTTCAAATAAATAGGATACTTAAAAATTCACTTTACCTAATCTAATAATCTATCATAATTAATCTTTTAAACTAAAAGATCAATTTGCCAGCTAAGAAAGTGATTATGCAAGGAAACATTTAATGTGGAAGAAAATTCTTTATTTTATGGTAATTATACCTCAAAATCTTAAACATATTATTAAGAAATTATAAAATGGTTATATTGGGTTTCTTCTGGTTATGATATAGAAAAGCAAAGGAATCATTGCTTTCATCTTAACAACTAAAAGAAGCTGGATAACCTTAAAAAACACATAGGTGTTTTTTTTTTTAATCTTTCAGAGACCTAAGAGGAGGCAAAGAAACCAAAATAAATGAATTTCCAGAAAATGACAAGCTCTGCCCAGGGGAGAAGTGCTCCACAGCTGTTCTCACTTCAGGTTAAATAGTGGAGGAGGAGTACCTGCTGTAGAAGAGGGTAAGGAGAAACCAGCTAAACTTATAATGAACTTTTAATGGCTATGCGTAGGCTGGCATGAGAGATTAGATTTTCAAGAAGCCTAAACCACAGAGCAAATCTGCAACCACCCAGCAAATATTTTCCACAAGGCTTTACCTAGTGCTCAAGTATACTGTGTCAAAAAACTGGGGCAAGTCCAGGATTGCAGAGGGAGGTACCCCCGAGGTATGCAGAGTTTCCACTGAGTGTTCTACAGCATCCACTGGAGAGGAGTGCGTTGATGGGGAGGAGACCTAAGTAAGACACACAGGTCTCTCAGGCACACAGGCTAAGGCAGGACGGGAGGGAAACCTTTCAGGCACTTCTGTCTCTCCTGGCATGTCAGATAGCTGCCCTAGTATGGCTGGAGAATGGCAATCAGGGCGGAAAGAGATCTCCAGAGTTGAAAACCAGGGGTAACACAAAGAAGCAAAGACTTTTTGCCAGTGAATCAAAAAGCTGGCAGCTGAGCTATAAAACAGAAGTTTATCTTTCATAGTACAGAGAGTTGGTGGCTCAGTTCTAAAGCACAAATAAAACTCCTACATCATGCCAATGCTCAGATCCCAGTCCATACCAAAAGGAAAATGTACATTCTTAGTCAAAGCTTGTGAATGAAGCCAGTGATGAGAGTCAGCCCGGTTTCATTGAATATCCTGCAGTGTCAGCTTTCTGCTCTAGCATCCAGACAAAAGAAGGGGAAGAACCTTTTTTGGAAGTTAATATTGGCTTTCAGCTTGAGTATTCTTTTGTACAAAATGTATTACATAAAATAAAAAAAATCATGAAACATTAAAAAGCAAAATAATTGGGCCCATGGACGATAAAAGAAAAAGTCAGTAGAATCAGACACAAAGATGGCCCAGATCTTGAACTTATCAGACAGAAAATTTGAAACATCTAGGACAAAATTGCTAAGAGATATTTTGAAAAATATATTGTGAATATTTATTATAATTCAAAATATGTAAATATTATAATAGACATAAATAATATAATACATGGGACAGAATAATTGAATTTGGTAGAGAAATAAAGGGAAGATTTGATTCAAGACATATCATTTCAGTGCCATTTTCTGCCATATTTAGAAACAGAAGAAGAAACAGGGAAAGGAATTCCAAGAAGATAGAATACAGAATACAGATGTAAGCAGTTATGAAAGTATATTGTAGCATTAAATAGCAGGTATTCCAACTAATAGGAATAGATAATGCCAGAGTCAGGTCAGGGCAGTTTCATGAATCTGTGAATGGTACATTTACACAGATCCTTATGCTCTGAAGGACCCTGTGTTTGTAAATTTGAAATATTTCAAAATTAAAAAGTTAAAACAGCATGTGAACTATTTTTTGCTGTTTTCATGGAGCTTGTAGTCAGGTTGGTATTATAAGATCTACTATAAGCACTAAAGTACAAATTCAGTTGGTAATAAGAAAATACAGGACAGCATTTCACCAAATGACTGACATTTGATCTCTTTATGTGCCAGTCACACTGTGTGGTCTCACACCATGATGACGAAAACACATAGATCTTCTCCTCAAACATCTCAGAGGAGTAAGAGACTTCTAACCAAATAGTTCTGCCTGGGTGGAGAAATGTGCTATCAGAAGTATCTGTAGTACTTCAAAGGAAGAATTAGCAGCTCTATCCAGGAATGCTGAGGAAGCTTCAGGAAGAAGTGAATTATGAGTTGGCTTTGAAGGGGGTGGTGGCGGTGAGAATTTACCTGAAAACATATGCCACTTCTAGGAGGCAATATGCCTGAGCCCTGCTGCTACACTTTGAAATTCACCATCCCCCTGGTTTGCAGAGGCCAGGCTCCCACGGTGCCAATGAACTGACTCAATGACCTGACTGTGTGCAACCGGGAAACTAAAGGTAACTTCAGATCAAGGACTCCAGAAGGCTTTGCTGAGCCTTTCTTAAACTGCTAGGCAACCAGAACACTTCCATCAAAACTTACTTACATTCTTTTCCCTCTCTCTCTAATTTACTCTGGGTTCTGAGGAATCTTCCAGCCTTATTTAACCCCCTCCTTATTTTCTTTTACTCAGATATTTTCTTCAATGCAAATTTAATACCATCCTGACTTCTGAGAGGATTAACACAAAGGATATATAGAAATTTGTTAAGACAGCAACTGGGATAAAAAGGTGTTTCAGCAGGGAGCAGAACATCATGCCAGTGCTCACCTGGCTGTTCTATGCCCACCAGAAAAAGAAAAGAAAACAGCTGGGGTCCTGTGTTCCACCTCTCATGAAATTCAGATTCCTCCCGTTCCTTCCCATGTAGGAGCCTTCATCTCTTGAAAAGCCAGCTCTCTCGTCATTCTGAAGCTAGGCTTTTAGCAACAGCAACAACAAAAGGCAGATTTTCAGAACATAAAACTTGGTTTTTCAAAGGGGATGTGGAAGATGATAATCACATTTTTATTCTCTGCAGTTTCCTACACTAACAAGTATACCCAAGAATACATTTCAGTAAGTTGCCCTGCACAGAGGTCTGAGGGAAATTTGTCTACCTCTGAAACTTTAGATCTCACTCAACATTGCCAAAGATATAGAATCAGCTTTCTCTATGAATTCCCTAAGTCAAACAAACTGGGTTTCTTTTATGCCCATTTCTAGGAGGGGATATAAATTTTCACAGTTAGTCTCCAATATGTCTAAAAAATAATTTTAAACTAATTTATCAGGCTATTTATTCTCCATCCTGGATTTAGAAAAAAAAAGGTTAGACTTATATAATTGACTTGTAAATGATTACCTCCATCAGGTTCATCTTTGGCTTGTAGATAACACTTTTTTTATATATCATTCTGGACCAAGAGAAAGTAGAATCTCTTAGCTACCAAAGGCAATGACAAAAAGATCTACCCAAGATGCTTTTGGAACTTATTGTTTGTGTGAGAAGTAAGTATAGGCATCATTTCTAGGAGCACCAAGGCATTTGACAATTTGGAAAGCTTCAGGAAATTGTAAGATGCGTAGGTCACTGGTCAGCAGTGATCACGGAACGCTGCAGATGGCTCGTCAAAATGCGAGAAAAACATACACAGAGACAACCAGGTCCTGTGGGGGAATAGGAACAGCAGGGCCACTCCTCACGTGGGGAGCGCCTTGGCCACCCTCTCTTCTCGAGGGCGCCACTTGGCCACCCTCCCTGGTGGGGAGAGCGCACCATTCCCCCTCCGGAGAGGCTTTTTATTGGTTTCGTTTGCATAAGAATTCAGGTAAAAGCTCATTACTCATTGTTAGGAAGTAAAGATCAAACAATAGATAACAAGGAAGTCTGAGGGCCTATTTTGAGTCAGGGTCAAAGAGCTGTAAAACTTTGAGGAACAAACTAACTACCCCCTTGGACCTTTATAATTCAACTGAGAGCATTCTAAACAAAGAAGGTTTCACAGGAATTTACATGGTCTTTCTTAGGCCTGATCACCCGGGGAATCCGCCCTTTTCAGCACAGAGCTGCACCACCCTGTAATTGTTTCAGGCTTAGATGGAGCAAGGGAACTAAGGCAACCAAGAGATAAGGAGATTTTCTCCCAGATGAGGAGGACTCAGGCTAAGTCAAAGCCAAGGAGCAAGGGTTCATCACCCCCTTTTGTTGTAGCCCCCAAAGTCCTTTCTTGGGGGCCTCCTGCGTGATCGTGCCTGTCTTAGATAGTTCCCCCCTTGGGGAATCTTACCCATCATTGGCTAACCGACCAAGCTTTGGGGTTCAGTTATGAATGAAGCAGCAGAAGCAGCATTCCTGCCAGGGAGATAAGCTTTTGTCTCCTAGCTGGCTTACGGTTCCAAGGACGTTCCCTTAGCCTTAGCCTAGGTGGGGGTTTCAGCTTCTGATACCAGGCAGGGCGGTTCCCAACAATAGTAAATTATTAACAGTTGGCAAGAACAATCTTTTGTTGTTGTTTTGGTAAATCAAAGAGCAATTATATTGCTCTGAATTTCCGCAACAATTTATTTCACTCTAAATTTTATTTCAGAATTTAATGACACAAATGCTTTATTGAAATATAAGGAAATATTCTATTATAAAACATGGTTTTCATGCAACATTATGAGCCTCACCAATATAATGTTGAATAAAAGAAGTTAAACATCAAAGAGTAGATATTTTAATATTTGCCTCCAAAAAAGTACAAAGCCAAAATTAATCTATGCTTTTAGTAGTCATACAGCTGTTCCCCATGAAAGGGAATGGGGCAGAAAAGAGGACAGGAAGTCTGGTAATGGTTTGTTCATTGATCTTGGTGCTAATTGCATATTTATGTTTAATTTTTGAAAAATTTATTGACTTATAAATGTATATATACTTATACTTAAGAATTCTATAGTTGAATAAAATTTTAATGTAAAAATTATGTTCATCTAAATACAGAGAGCACAATGAAAAACCTAAAAAAGGAAAAAAAATTTAATTTCATGAAACAGTCACTTCATTTCTTTAATTTTAAGACTTTACAATTATTGTAACATTACTAAATTAATACAAGAATGTTGTAAAAATCAAATAAACACATATATTCAATAAAAGCAAGTTTCTGTTGACTGCCTCCTGCCCAATATAATGAATCCTTCACTTTTCTCCACATCCCCATATTTAGCCAGTGCTATCAAGGATGTACTTATATGGCCACATATTTATTTTTCTTTGCATAAGAAAACATATAAGCCCTGGTGGCAAAGCTCAGTGGATTGAGCGCGGGCTGCAAACCAAAGCATCGCAGGTTTGATTCCCAGTCAGGGCACATGCCTGGGTTGCAGGCCATGATCCCCAGCAACCACACATTGATGTTTCTTTCTCTCTCTCTTTCTCCCTCCCTTCCCTCTCTAAAAATAAATAAATAAAATCTTTTTTAAAAAAAGAAAACATATACATATATTTTAAAAACATAAATAGAATAATTTGCTCTGGATTGATTTTTTTATCTTGTAAGTATTGCTATATCAGTGCATAAAACAACACTTTACTGAACAACTGCAGCATATTTCAGTCTATGAATGAATTTATAAAAATATTTGTTTTTCATCCTGATGAACCCTTGTTTCCAGTTTTTCACTAATAAAAGCAATTAGCAAAAAATCTTTATAGATAGATGTGTTAATCTTCTTAGGTTGCCATAATGGAGTAGCACAGATTGGGTAGCTTAAACAAGACATATTTATTCTTTTATACTGCTGGAGGCTCGAAGTCCAAGAACCAAGTGCTTCCCAGGTGGGTTTTGGTAAGAACTCTCTTCCTGGTTTTCTGGCAGCCACTTTCTCCTATATGCTAACGTTGCCTTTCCTTGGTGTGCATGTTGAAAGAGAGAGATTTTTGGTTTCTCATGAAGACACCAGCCCTATATGATTAGGGCCCCCCTTAATGATAGCATATAAACTTAATTATCTTCTTAAAGGCCTGATCTCCAAATGCATTCACATTGGAGGTCAGAAGGTAAGGGCTTCAACATACAAATTTGCAGGGGGAGGCACAATTCATTCCATAACAATAGACATTTGTGCAAATGTGAATTTTTGTAAGTGATGTTTTATACATATATATGTATATACATGTAAATATACATTAAGTATTAATTTACAGAGAAAGCGATATACGGGGTCTCTCCGGGAAAAGTCCAGCCATGGTTAGTATAACATGAACAGTTTGTGCAACATTGATGAAACCTGGCAGCCAAGGAGAGTGGGCTGGAATGTGCATACATAAACAATGATGACTTCACTGTGCTAGTCAGTGGTGGCAGGAGACACCATTGAGTGAGTATTGTGTAGCCATTGCATTCAAAATGACTGAGCAAGTAGAGCAATGAATCTGCATTAAATTTTGTATTACGCTTGAATGTCCCTCCACAGAAACTATTCAGATGATTCAGAAAGCCACAGCTATGGGCAACTGGTGACTGGCAGCTTTATCACAACAACATGCCCACTCATGCATCACGTCTCATGTAGTCTTTTTGATGAAACATCAAATCATTCAGGTGACTCAACCACCCCTACAGCCCAGATTTGGTGCCCTGTGACTTCTGGCTCTTCCCAAAACTAAAATCACTTTTGCAAGGGAAAAGATTTCAGACCAGCAATGAGATTCAGGAAAATATGATGGACCAGCTGATGGCGATTGGGAGAACTGAGTGAGGTCTCAAGGTGCCTACTTTGAAAGGGACTGAGGCATCACTTTCCTATGTACAATGTTTCTTGTATCTTGTACCTTCTTCAATAAATGTCTCTATTTTTCATATTACATGTCTGGTTACTTTCTGGACAGACCTCATATACCATATGTACACAATTTTAAAATGATACTTAAAACCCTATTATGTAAGCCAGTTTATATTCTGTATTAACGTTTTGTCATGCGCATTTTCTAATATTATGCAATGTTCTGTGAAAAATTATTTTAGCTTTGTATAAAATTTATAGGGGGATTTGTAAACATTCTGGTTTGGAGAGATGTAAGATTTTTTTCCTTATTTCTCTTAACATAAAAGTGGGTTCTCATTCAATGTAAATTTCTACCCATATCTGTATTTCTTTAAAATACATCCCTGTGAGAAATTAATTACTCACTCACAGGGTAGGAAAAATTTTAAGACTTTTTGTATGCATTGCCATATTTTTTATTAGAGTTATATAAATTTATATACCTAACAAGTGTATATTACTGAGATTAAATACTTTTAATAAGCCTTGGATATTTGAATTTTTTCTTTTGCACTTATTTCATTGGTTTTCATTAGGACATATTTTTCCTATTGGCAGTGGTTGTGTTATATTTACTGGACATTTTTCTAAGTTTGTTTCCCCTTTTACTTTTACTTCATTAAGTTTCTTAATATCCAGAAGCTTTTCGATAAATTTTTCCTTTGTTATTATTTTAATTTATTTTGTTTAAACTGCATTATTCTAATTCAAGGAATGATAAACACACACACATCTTTTCTATTTTTTTATCCTCATTTTTGGACATACTTATTGATTTTAGAGAAAGGGAGAAAAACACCAATGAGAGAGAGAAACATTGATCAGTTGCCTCTTGTACACACCCAACCAGGGATCAAACCTTCAGACCTATGGTTTATTGGACAATACTCCAACCAACTGAGCTACACAGTCCAGAGCTTTTTTTAATGATGTTGTGTTCTACATTTTGCTATATATAATTTCTAAAGATTTTATTTATTTATTTTTAGAAGGAAGAGAGAGAAACATCAATGTGTGGTTGCCTCTCATGTGCTCCTACTAGGGACCTGACCACACCCCAGGCATGTGCCCTGCCTGGGAGTCTAACCAGCAACCCTTTGGTTTGGAGGCAGAGATCAATCCACTGAGCCACACCAGCCAGGGCTAAATTTTTATAGAAATTACAAAATAAGGCTCTGATTTGTCCTTTCAAATAATATATCACTTTCCCAGCACTGCTTAATGAATAATTCCCCCCCACAAATTTGTGATCCCACCTTTATTATACATTAAAGTATTATCTATAATAGGTTATTTTCTGCTCCATTTATTCCATTATTTTCATTTGGCCAACAGCTCTTTTGCCAAAACTATATTTTTTTGATTATCATGTATTGCATTATACTTCGATAGCTAGTAGAAACAGGAACAGTGATTACTTTCTTTTTCCAAAATTTTTACTTGTTCAAAATTTCCCCTGTCCTTCCTGAAGTTGAATTGAAATTTCATGAAGCCAATAAATTACTTTGGGAAGAATTGACATCTTTACCTTAGCTAGTCTTCCTGTCAATAAATATAATTTATTTTACATTATATTTAAAATGGGGTCCATTATATTAGTTTATATTAAGCTAATATAAGCTTAATATTTTAAGCTTATCTGCAAATATTTTCCTTATATATATTTTAATTTGGGTTGAAAGTAGTCCTAAGAGTTTTATAATTTTGTTCCTTTTGTATAAATGATAATATAGTATGTATTTACCTGCATATTGCTGGTAAACAAGAGTTTACTTTCAATTTTAAATTATTTTAATCTTCATTTTTTAAAACATTATTGTTCTACTGAATGAGCTCAACAACTTGAATATTTTTGTTTCTGTCAGGTTTTTTGTCATATCTTATACTGTTAAGTACTAAATAATTTTGTTTACAAAGAGTCTATTTAGACAGTATTTTACTGATGTAATATTTCCTCTTTTTTCTTCTGTACATCTTTCTGCAGTTGTGTGTGTTGTGTATCTGTTATTAAATTATTTTGATATTTTTAATTGCATGTCTAAAAACCAGTTTCTGTAGATTTAGTATAAATGACTTCCATGGAAGAAAGACAGTGCTTTGTTTCAAATATTTTCAGAAGTGACTACACAAATCCCAAAGTCTTACACAAAACAATGATCTATTTTTTTCCAAGTGTGAGTATAATTGTGTTAACCCTTCAAATATTTCAACTTACTCTTAGTGATAAATAAACAGTCTTTGATAGGCTCTTGCCAAATTTGTTACCAAAGAGATTCCTGAGATCTTCCTATAGAGAACAGATGATTGCTGGTTTGGGGCTCTTCTATAGAGTTCACTGTTTGTTTGTTTGTTTGTTTGTTGTTTGTTTTTTGTCCATGGTGGCTGTATCATTACAGGGTGCAGCCAAGAGGGGAGACCCCAAATGGGCATTTAAAATGGGGTCCAGAACTCAAGGTGTCCAGGGGATTTTTGGTTGTCCTCACTCCCACTCCCCAGGTGTGGGTTGGGGGAAGGGACAAATGGAGCAGGGCCATTGAGAGCTGTTTTGCATAGCAACAGCCTTGCAGCTAACCTCTGGTGTGGTCTTTTAACATATCTATAGCCTTTGGCTGGTCGCTTAGATATGTTAAATAGCTGTGGCCATGCTCTGAGCCAGGGGAATGTAAGTAACTTCCCCACCAAGATGTGACTGGGGGCAGGTCCCCCGAGCTAGAGTGCCTGCGTCGGAGCTTGGAGAAGATTGGCTCCAGGACATGGGGCCACACCTGCCCAGACTCATGATGGCAGTCCAGTAAAGCTGGAAGGATATGAGTTCTGGCATGTGAAGCCGAGTGTGGGAGAAGTCGGAAATGGGGCTGCAGAGGAAGATTGGCGTGGGGATTTAAACCGAGAGGCAGCAGCCATTGGCAAGAGAACCATGCAGCTGTGGAAGTGCAGAGAAGATCACAGCTATTGAGGAGAGAGAACCACACAGCTTTAGCAGAGTGAAGACTCCCGCACCCCTGAGAGGGAGAACCACATGGCTCTGGCAGAGTGGGGACTCCCGTGGCCCGGGGAGAGAGGACCACATGCCTTTGCCAGAGTGGAGACTCCCACAGCTTTAGAAGGGGGAACCACCACCTGGTTTTAGCAGAGATCCCGGCGACTCAGCTGAGGGTGCCGGGAACCCAGGGAGGTCTCCCAATTGAGATGGAGTACTGGGAATAACCAGAGGACTGCCTGAGCCATGGACTTCTATTTCCTTTCCTGAGATATGGTACTCTGGACTGGGCAAAGGGGGAAGGAAGGAAGGACTGTGTCTATTTCTAGGTGTTTTAAGGGAGTTTGGGATTTTGGTGAAGACATTAGGTCACTACTTTAAGTCTGTATAGCATTAAATAAACGTTTCCTTTCCTTTTCACAAATCTCTGGCATTGAGAGACATCTTTCCTCTGGCGGCGGACATAACGGACCTGGGGGCTTTTTTTTTTCAATAATAGTATATCATCCCAGGTCCCCCCTTTTTTGTTCTGTAACAGTATGACATTTCAGGGCACTTTGCTTTGTGACCACACTTGTCCCTTGTGAAGAAATAAAAAATCAGACTGTCATGTTTTTAATAGATTTTACTTCATTTGCTGGAAAAATAACTGAGGAAGTGACCATAGATTTACAGGTTGTAAAACAGAAAACAATTCCACTCAATTATTTACTAAAAAACAAAAATATAGCAAGAGTCTCTGAGAAGCCTAATTCCTACAGCAGAATTCTGCTGTATCCAACTCCAGAAGATTGCTCAAACTCCTGGGAAGGATAGAAAATTTCCTCAAGCTTCATAGTAATACCACTGTGAATTTATTTTTTGTCTTCCTGATGCTTTAAAATCGCAAGCATTACAGCTGCCACTGAAGTGTTATATCTACTGGAGCTAAAAACTGCTGAATCATCACTTCAATCTTTGTTGCCAAGGTGAGATAGCATTCTTTCTGCACTTGCATAAATCTTTTGAAATTTCAGAGGCACATTTGAAAAAGGTGTACCAGAGTAAAACTTCTTTCCTGAGAAACTTAGAAAGTTTTTTAAAATTTGTTTGTTCGTTTTAGGTTTATAATTTCATTTCCCTCAGTTTTCTTGGGATGTAGGGATCAAGCAACAGAGGTTTTATAAATGATTTAGAAACCACCCCCATGTTATGACTCTCGATGCATGTTTAATGGCTCTGTAGAGCTCCCATGGTCCCCCCAAATTATAGCACACCTCACCAAAATGAAGGACAGTGAGTTCACCTCATGATTCTAAAACTGTTCTGGACTCTTTGGATCCTGTCTCACACACCTTAAATTGAGAAACTACTGGTACTGATATGCGAACTATCAGTTACTTTTTTTTTTTGAGTTTTTTACAACTGTGACTGGAAAGTCCAAGCTTGTTAAATCTACTATGAGACTGCTGGGCAGAAAAGTCTACACACTTTGGTCTACTCACAATTACAATTACACTCATTCAACCTTTGTTGAATACCTGTCATGTTTAGGTTTTATGTGCTGGAGAATAGAAAAATGAATAACATTAAGACCTTACCTAGTACATAGACCATTGCATGCCCTTGTAGGCTGAGCAAAAATAATATTGATAAAAGTAGCTGTGTATACAGAAGTTTGATATCCTCTCTACTTGAAACATAGGCTTCCAAGTCACGCATTAAAAGCAAATGAAACAACATTGCCATAAAAGACTGAAGGATAATGGGGCTGTTCCAGAGACCTGTTCAGAAAAGTCGCTGCCTGAGCGTTTTTTGTACAGTGGCTGTATGCATGGCTAATGACCCATGAAATCATGGACCATGACAGAGCAAACAGTTCCTCAATGATATCTCTGAAAGAATAGATGGGCTTGTTCAACTTCTGTGACTGAAAGAATTTGAGGGGGTATAGCGTTATCTGAATAGTATGAATTAAGACCTTCGTGAAATGTAGCTCCAATTTCTCAGTAACCTTTTGTAGAGTGCTCCAGGAAAGAGGCACAATGACATCCAAGCCTGTTTAACCTACAAAATGAGGGAATTAGTTGGCATGATACAATCATATAAAGAATTCCATTCTGAAAGAGTGGTAATGAGATGAAAGAGACTTAAAACTGCTGGCATGACCCTGAAACGATCCCTCTGCACTGCTGCTTTCCACCCCAACCTGCTTCACTCAGTACTGCAAGGACTCACAGGTGCAACCTCTTCCTCTGGAAAAAGCCAAGCAATTAAAATGCTATCAGCATGGGCATATTATTTAGTCACGGCTTCCCTTGGAAGAAAAATAAAGTGATTCTTAGTGTATGTCTTGTTTCCCTCCTTTTCTTTCTCATCCTTTCTCCCCTTTCCTTTTTCTCCTTTCATTCCTTCTCATGTTAGATATGATCAGAAATGGTGAGGTCGGGAGGTTGGGAGCAGCTGGTGGGATGTAGAGAAATGGAGACAAGATATTAAAATGATACAAAAGATATTAAAATGATTAATACATTTTGGCATTATTCATCTCATAATACAAAGTTTAGCTAGGGAAACTGATGTAGAATGAACAAAAACCCTCTAAGTGGATAAAGTATTATCTTCCTGGGAGGGAATAGAATATGCTGTGATAACTAGTCAGATAAGCAATATGATCACCAAATTTTTAAAACCTTTGCTTGGATTATGTGGAAATGAGAAAATCTGATTTCACACTTGCTAAAATTTCACTGCAATCATCACCAGTGTATTGGTTTTGTTGGTTTATTTCATGAGTATTAGTACAGCTTATGTACAAGGCCTCTGATAGGAGCTGTGAGGATATCAAGATCTTAAGGAGAATTAAAAACAGGCAAGGGACAAACCGGTATAACCACCACCAAAATAAAGAAGAATAGTATGCCTATCATAAGAATGTACGTTTAGGAATGTAAAGCTGGCTATAGGAGAAAATCTTCCTTTCCCTGCCCTGTTCCCTGCCCTTGTCCATCCTGACACTCTCTGATCTAGGTACTCACTGCCTCTCAGGTTCTTCTGTGAAATGCAAGTGCATTCTGTTCATTCTAGTTTTTTCTTTCTTTCATTCTTTTTTTTTTTTTTTGGTTTGACTGACTGCCAATTTCTCACTTTCACCTAAATTGTCTTGCACAAAGAATAAATTCTTGCTAATATGGTAATAAGTGACAATGGATTAATATGTAAGAGCTGTGAGGTAATGTGTTTGCATTTCAATGGACTTTTGGAGATAATGTCCCAAAGGAATGGTGAGAAATTTTTTGGTAACACCACAGGCTGATGGCAAAAATATTTTTGGATAGGTCGGCAGATGTCTTTCAAAACTTACCACATAGGCAACCACTTTCTCTGCAATCATGTAGGGCTGTTCCTCCAAGTCTATTTACCTTGTGTTCATTTATTTATTTATTTTAAAGAAGACCAACTGTAGAAGACTCTGTTATTCAACTCAAACTTAGTTGTGATACCACCCACAAAGAGCTCCACATAATTTCCCTTATGTATCCACAGTGTAGCCCTGTGTATTTTATGTCTTTTCGGAAAGCCAAAAGTGACCTGTAATTACAAGCAAACATCATTATTTTATTTTGAGTTTGTGTTAAATGTTTCTTTTACACTTTAAAAGGAATGATTGTATCATTAAAGCAATTACTTTGAGGGGTAAGGATTTGGGTTTTCTTCCATTTTTCAGACAGAAGCAGCCTGAAGAACCTTAGGGCCCACTTGGCACATGCCTGTCCTAGAGCACAGATGGCCTGTGCTCTAGGTCCTGTGGTCCAGATGTCACACACACACAACTGCTTGGGTGCTCTACCACCCTCTTCCCGTCTCTTAGACATTTTGGGTGTCATATTCTGTTTAGTTTTAAAGTCAAGAAAGTAAAATATAATTTTGTTTTTAATATTTTAGAAGAATTCCACAGTGTTTTTTGAAAAAAATACCAGTGCTTGTTGTGACAAAACCGAAGGAAAATATAACTAATGTAGAGGACAGATAAGGTGTGTGATTTTTGCTTAATTTTTAACTTTACAATGATTTTTTCTTAATTATTGCATATATTCTTATGTAAGATCTACTTTCCAGATATAATGCTATTATTAAAATTGATACATGAATGCTAAACACACATTTCATTGCTTTCTTAGCTTAGCATTAACTGGCTGAAAGTAAAGACCAGTATAACATTTTTGCTTGGAAATATGAAAGCCTTCTTTGGAAACCATATGTGTCAGGTTTTAAACTTTATTTTTAAACCTGCTCTTACCCTCCACACAGACTGTTAAGATTGTTTAGCTCTACAGATTTCCACCTGCCAGTCAACGTGCTGATTAAAGGACTGGGCTGGTGATGGTCACTCTCAGAGAGGACATGCCGTTGTTCTGAGCTGATGAAAGCAGCCCTACTGGCCAGCATCTCATTATTCCCTCTGGCAGTAGGGAAAGTCTCAGGAAGGTTTTGCAGACTTTTTAAACTTTACTGAAAAATAGAAAGAAAACTCAAGGAAGTATAAGAAAAGCTGAGAAATTATCATTATAATCTTTGCTGAGAAAATTTTAGCATCAAATCATTGATTAAAAATGTTCCTGCATGTGCTCTGGGTTCTCTTCCTCATTCTTCTCCACCAGTCACTTAAATGTTCTTTAGAAAGAATACTGCCTACACCATCAAAGTGAGACTCAAAGTGGCATTGGTTGGTGACCTTTTTGGCAGTAGGGGCTCTCCTCACACATTAACTTCGCAGTGACAGAATTTTGCATTTCCCCCCTTTTCTGCCAGGTAACAACCCCAAAGGAAAACTTAAAATGGTCCCAGTTGTGTAAGTCCTGTGTGAAATATTTCAGCTGGATAGAATTTACTTCTCCCTCTTTGCTCTGTTCCTCAACTGTTAATTTTCTTTTGTTACAGCATAGTGAATAATGCCTTGTGATAATTAATTAGGGCTCATTTGTTTTTGCTATTTCACATCTTTAGCCAATACATTTGGGATTTCAAAATTATCACAATGTAATTGGATAAGCTTGGGACTCCAAGTATTGGACTGAAATTATTATCACTTAGTATTTGTTCAATATATGCACACAAACAACTAATATACAGTGAGCTGCAGAATAAGAATCTATAGCAGAATTTTTAAATGGTAAAAATATATCCATACATATACAGTTGCAATTTTCAACACCAGATTGAGCTTTAAAATTGAGAAAATTAGAAATCACTTAAAATTAATACTTTAAAATTATTTTCAAATTTATATCATGCATAATTTTTCATATAAAAAGCTTTAAGTTACACAGAAGTACATCATCTGTGATGATCTAGGATCATCAATAAGTAAAAGGCAAACTTTGGTCTGGGTCTGTATTTAACATTACTATCTTCATGATAGTATTTTATGAGTGGAGACAGAATTAATCTATAAAAGAAAAATAGTGTGGTATTCCAACCTGTTACAACATGCATTTTTTAATTCAAAGGGCAGAATTAAGGAGGGAAAAGTAAAAGAAATTGGAGGACCAGAGAAGAATGAGAGGAAAGGGAAGAGGAGAAAGAGAGCGAAGGACCTTTCCAACTGTGTCCTATAATGGCCTTCTGTAATTTGTCCTTCATGTCAACAAGAGTTAAACTTGGCATCATGGTTTAGAGATATAGAATTAAAAACAAAACAAAAACGTTTTAGTGACTTGATAAATATAAAAATTCCTAGGCTACAGTTTCATCTGTGGAAATAAGTCTGTATGTTTTGGACATTATCAAACCATTCAGCAATTTATGGATTCAACAAATAAGATAAAAATCTGAACCCACTAAATGCTTCTCGGAGCCATAGAAAACATATTCTTTTATGTTGGGTTTGAATATATGTGGAAATGTATCCATGTAGCAGTTGTATTTTTTAGGTTGTTAGAATATTATCAAAACCAGATTTGAAATTTTTTAGTTACTTAATACTGTTTCGTGGTCCCAGGGGGAAAAAGCACCATTTTTTGCCATCTCATTTAAGATATAGAAGAATCAAACTGCTAGATCAGAAATGCATTATGTAACCGTCCCTTTGTATTCTGAGAAAAGCCCCACATTTTTTTTTCCAGCTCTCTGAACAATTGTTAAAGTTGTGTGTTGCCTGTTAGGTCTGAGATGTAGATCCAGCTGGACATCTACATTTAAAATAATTAACTTAGCTGGCATTGTTTCCAGAGACTTAATCCTTTTAGCAAAGATCACATGGCAGTTTCAATCCAAAAAATCTTTCATAACTAAAATTCAACAAGAATTTCAAAAAGATGAAGTGCCGATGACTATTCCCAAGTAAACTTTGAAACAGAGGCATGGATACATGAAACAGACTGACAGTTGTCAGAGGGGAGGGGGGTGGTGGGACTGTATGAAGGCAGGTAAAGGGATTAGCCAAAAAACATATATGCACAACACATAGACACAAACAACAGCATGATTACAGCCAGAAGGAAAGGCGGGGGAGGCTGAAACCCAAACACAGGTCCAGCTGCCTGCTGCTATGAAAGCCAATACTCAATACTGGTGAGGCAGGTGCTGATGTAAAAGAAAGTGGTTTGTTTGTACATGCCAGCCATCTGGAACATGGGGGACTCATGTCTCAAAGCCCATCTCCACATTTCAGTGGAGGCAGAGATTTTTATAAGGAGGGAGAGGGGAGTAGAACAAAGAGATAAAAGGAGGGGATTGCAAAGTTCTCTACATGCAGATGAGCACAGTCCATTCCAATAAGGCAAGTGATGGTCCAGTTTGCAGCATCCTGGTTTAGTCATCTTGGCTTAATGTCATCCTGACTTTGCAGCATCCTGGTTTAGTCATCCTGGCTTCACATCATCCTGACTTCACATCATCCTGGATCCATGGTTGAAGGTCAGAAAACCTCCTGGAGCTGGGATGCCTGAGGGTCTGAGTTATATAGAACTGTTCCACATGGCATGGGAATGTAGTCCAGCTCCCACTCAGAAAGGCCAGTGGGAAGTGAGGTTCAGGCACACAGGCACCATGCCCACAGATAGGTTTTCCCGTGGGGAATGAGGCCTGCATTGTACCTAGGCTGCTATGAGACTTGCTTTTGCTAAAACTTCCTCACCCTGAATTGAGGCAGCAAGTGCTTACTCTAACTTCCTAAAATCTGAGCTAAACCTCTCCAGTATGGAGTATAACCAGTTCAACCACGTTTTCCCTTGATCTGTAACATCCCTTTCTTTGAAGTAATTAGCAACATTCTTTTCTTTGTTATCTGTAAAAGGTAACCACCTACATCGAACCTGAGCATAGTAAATGAGGACCATCCTCCATGTAATATACCCAGAAAAACAATAAAAGCCTGTCCAGGTGGGGATCAGGGCCCTCTCTCTCTTTCGAGAGTGGCCATGCCATCCCTTTTTCTCCACAGGACTTCTGTTGTCTGTGTGTATTTCTTCATAGCTGCTACAACACAGGGATCCTGCCGGCCAGGATCCGCATCACTGAGTCTGTATCTTTTGAGATTAGTTCTTAGGATTCTTATACAAGCATACTGTTCATCTATAAGTCACATATTAGTCAGAGTCTGCACCTACAGAAACAATGTCAAAAGAATGGTGGAGTGGGGGGGTTACAATTTCCCACCGGTACAATTATCCACTGTTACAGGACCAGGTGGAGGTGGGCAAGGCAGGGGAAAATGGGGTCAGAAAGAGACCCCATTGCGTCACTTGGGGCAGTATCCCTTGGGGCAGTGGGTGCAGATGATGTTTTACTGAGTCGTACACTTGAAACATGTATGTTTTTGCAAACCAATGTCACCCCAATAAATTCAATTAAAGTAAATAAAAGAATAAATAAAAGTAACCTTTGAAAAAAAGTGTCACTCTACAGCCTAACTCTTCTATTGTAAGCTATAATTCTACTACATTGAGAGATAAAGATCTTGCAGTGTCTACTTTTAAACACAAAATTTATAGGAGCATATAGTAGTTAATTGTTTCAAATAAATAGTTTCTTGTTAGTGACAAGCCCTAAGAGGCAAAAGGAACACTGAAATCCCATTAATTATCTTTTCTTTTTACCAGTTCACTAAATTTGTATCTTAAAAGGTTCCCCTGTGTTGTGATAAATTGGGAGATTATTACAAGATTTTAATTGTAAACAAAAGTTATTTGAGCACTGATTATTTCCCTTCATTATTCTCTAATAACATATTTGCACTTGACATTGTTATTATTAACAGGTGCTAAATTAACAAGGCTATTTAATTTGTTTAATTAAGCTGAAGTAACATTTAATTAAAATTCAGGTACATGATAAAATAGAGATGTTTGCAAATAGGTTAATTAATAAAATCTAAAACTAGAAAAAGCTCAGTGGTTACTTAATCCAAACATTCTCAAGTCAGAAAACTCCACAAAAATAGTCTGACATTACCCTAGCTGGGTGGCTCAGTTGGTTGGAGTTGACCCGTACACCAAGAGGTTGTGGGTTGAATCCCTGATCAGAGCACATACCTAGGTTTCAGGTTCAGTCCCTGCTTGGGGTGGGTAGAGGGGCAGCCAATTGATGTTTCTCTCTCTCTCTCCCCCCACTCATTCCCCTCTCTCTAAATTCAATAAAAACACATCATCAGGTGAGGATTTTTTAAAAATTGGCTGACATTTATTCATACTCAATTTGCTTACTTTCAGGGATGGAGAGCTGAGTTTTTTATAAGGCAAGCATTCCCTTTATTAAACTTGTGTTATCTGTCTTCTTGCATCTCTTATCCACTATTCTTATATTTTCTCTTTGAAACAGTAAAGAAAATGTCTATTCCTTCTTGAACAACATGCACCTCTCCCCACTTCCTAATATTTAAAAATTCTATTCTGTTAGCAATTAAATCTCTCCTTTTCTAGTTTTTCAACAACTGTTTCATGGTGTGATTCTCAGACCATATTCTGATAACTCCCAGTTAAATTATTCTAACTTTGCTCTATTATGCTCCATATCATAGTATCTAGAATATGATTCAATGTTCTAGGTATGTTATAACTAGTGCTGAATGCAATGATGGAGAAAATCTCAGTTGATTTGAACAATATTTTTTTCCTCTTAATGCAATGTAGAAATATGTATTCAGCGTGTTGGCAAATAGTTTGGTGTGATGGCTGTCATTAGGTGACATCGTCTTTGGTTTAGTTGCTAGAATTGTTGGTCAGTTAAGGCACTTCAAACTCTTTTTCAAGTCTACTGCTGTCAAGACAGTATTTTCATTTGGTTTTGTGTATTCTTTACTTTTGCTGTTGTTGTCACTTTTAATCTTCAAGTAGGAATTGAATATTGGTCTTGTTAAAAATATAAAATATTGGCTCTTTCAAGATAATTTTGAATCTTAATTTTGTTCTCTTGAGTGTTAGCTCTTACCATCATACTTGGAGATGTGCAAGTTTGATTAAAAAGCATTCTTTTTTCTTTCCAACAAAGTTCCTGGAAAAAGAGTTAAATATGACAGAATTAGGAAACATTGTGAAATTTTACATGTATATAGACGCCTTATGGCATACTATGAAAGACTCTTTTTTTTTAAGATTTTATTTATTTATTTTTTAGAGAGGGAAGGGAGGGAAATATATATATAGAGAGAGAAACATCAATGTTCAGTTGCTGGGGGTTATGGCCTGCAACCCAGGCATGTACCCTGGCTGGGAATAGAACCTGCGACACTTTGAACTACACCAGCCAGGGCATGAAAGACTCTTTTGTAGTCACTAATGAACACACTTTGAGTTAATATCATATGAGGAAATTCATCAGATTGTTTTAAAACCAAGCAGCAGAGTGAAAGGTAATATAGAGTATGGAGATTAAGGTCACCAGACAGAGGCCTCAGTATGACAGGGATTGAATTTGAGTTCTGGTTCATACCAGTTGTGAGCTTGCCTTTACCACTCACCCCCTGATTCACTTTCTTCATCTTTGAAGTAGAGAAGTATGACAATGAAGATGATGATGATGATAGACCCTATCTATAGGGTTGTTGTAAAGATTAAATGAGTCTAAAAGGCTCAGAAAA
Organism: Phyllostomus hastatus; assembly: GCF_019186645.2. NCBI lineage: Eukaryota > Metazoa > Chordata > Mammalia > Chiroptera > Phyllostomidae > Phyllostomus > Phyllostomus hastatus. The sequence goes on along the minus strand of NW_025333872.1, from coordinate 35,560,322 downwards.
CATATGACATGTAATAAACATAACATAGTGACCAAAAATTAAGCCCATATTTTATAGCATTCTTTTGACCTATCAGCTTTTGTGAACTATATTCTTACCTACCATTGATTTAATTTTTCAATGGCAGTAAACCATGGGATCATTAATTTATTTTAAAATTTTATCTAGAATATACACCTGAAACTAATATAAAATAATAGTGAATATAAACTGTAACAAAAAAAATTTTCAAAATAACACATGACTCCACTCCAGGATGACAAACAACCCAATTAAGAAATGGGCAAAAGACCTGAACAGACACTTCTCCAAGGAGGACATACAGAAGGCCCAGAGACATATGAAAGGATATTCAGCATCACCAGTCATCATAAAGATGCAAATTAAAACCACAATGAGATACCACTTCAGACAGGTCAGAATGGCCATCATAAACAAGTCAACAAACAAGTCCAGGTGAGTTTGTGGAGAACATCGAACTCTAGTGCACTGCGGGTGGGGATGCAAACTGGTACAGCTACTGGGGAAAATAGTATGGAATTTTCTCAGAGAATCAAAACTGGAGCTGCCTTTTTACCTGGCAATTCGACTGCTCGGGTTATACACTAAGAATCCTGAAACACCAATTGAAAAGAAGCTATACATCCCAATGTTCTTAGCGGCACAATTTACAATAGCCAAGTGCTAGAAGCAACCTAAGTGCCCATCAGTAAATGAGTGGATCATAAAACTATGGTATGTTTACATGATGGAATACTATGCAGCAGAAAGAAAGAAGGAGCTCCTACCCTTTGCAACAGCATGGATGGATCTGGAGAGCATTATGCTAAGTGAAATAAGCCAGGCAGTAAAAGACCATATGATCTCACCTATAAGTGGAACCTAATCAATAAAACAAACAAGCAAGCAAAATATAACCAGAGATATTGAAATTAAGAACAAACTGTCAGTAACTAGAGGGGAGGTAGGAGGGGATAACGGAGGAAAAGGGAGAAGGGTTTTCAGGAACATGAATAAAGGACGCATGGACAAAGCCAAAAGGGGGTAGGATCAAGGGTGAGAAGTGGGGTTGGCTGGGGTTGGGGGGAGTGGTGGAGGGAAAATGGAGACAACTGTACTTGAACAACAATAAAAAGTGTGAAAAAAATTTTAATTTAAAAAATTTAAATATAAACTAATACACAATTATTGGAAAATTTTAAGGTACGTTTGAAACCACTTGGGTGTGCAAATTTAGTTTTTAATTATAAATTTCATGAAATTTAAATCAAGATGAGGTTCTAGTTCAAGGTAGATCTTGAGAGATATAAATCAAAATCAAGTATTCCTGAAGATAATTAATGTAAAGATTAAGATGTGTGTTCTAAGTATAAAATATACACCAACTTTTAATGACTGTATATGAAAAAAGAACATAAAAAAATCAATACCAAATATTTTGTACATATAAAATGATACTATTTTAAATAAAATATATTATTAAATCAAGTTTTATCTGTTCTCTTTACTTTTTCATAGTGTGGTTACTAGAATATTTATGTGGTTTTCATTATGTTTCTGTTATGCAACACTGGTCTGGACACCTCTCTTCTCTCTCCACCCTTCTACACTCCCACTGCTGCTGGATTCAGGGACACTGTAATCTTTTCCTAACTGGTTTCTAATGTTTCTACTTTCAGTCCAATCTCCACTTCTTGGTCAAAAGGATATTCCTAGAGCAAAATCTTCTCTGCTTTAAACCTTTCAGTGAATCTTCACTATTTCCCCATCTTGTATTCTAATGACTTTAAGCAACCTAAATGGCTCAATTCTCCCATCCAAGTACTAACCAGTCCCCACGCTGCTTAGCTTCTGAGATCAGATGAGCTAGGGCATGCTCAGGGTGGTGTGGCCGCATACTAAATAGTTTAATTCTCTAAACTCATCTCTAACAAATCTTAAAATGCTGAGTCTCAAGCATTCTTCTCACTCTTTCTCACTGATGAGACTTTGCCACACTGATTCCTCTGTGGCTCAGGCTTTGTGGCCACTTCCCTAGTGGCTCAGATTTACTCACACTTCAGGATTAGCTCAGACAGCATCATGTCTGTAAAGTCATTTCTGATCCCCCAAGTTTTGTTTAGATCAAAAATAGTTCAAAGGCATCTGAGTTCTTTGAGCCTTTTTAATGCTATGTTATAATTGTCTTTTTGCTTGCCTCTCCTTTTTCATACTCTGAGACTCTGAATGTTGAAAATGTGGAAAAAGGAAGTCACATCAGGAGGTCATCACACATGGTTTTAAGTTCTCATAAGAAAGGTTACTGTTTCCTTAACATGTCATTTCACTAATTTCCAAAGTGCTTGGATTAACTGTGCCTGACAGATTTCTTGGAGTCAAAACTAACAAATTTTCAAGTTATGTGAATTCAGTCTATATTAGAGGTGGACTCAGCTAAGGGGAGGCATCATCATTGTATTACATTGTATGCTAAAGATATAACCTTTGATTTAGTGGCCATATATTTTATTTTACAAAATACAAAGCTACATGAAACAAATGTTTCTGGTTCAAAGTTGATGCCAGACATTTTCACAATAATAATTATGAACACTGAGGTAAAAATTCCAAAACTAAATTCTAATTTCTTAGTTATGGGTATTTACATAGAAATATTTTTTGCTTGATGTTTCTTATTGATATTGAGGAGAAAATTACTTGAAATTCACAGAAATAGGAAAATATAATGTAATGCAAGTGTAATGAAAATTAATAGTGGAATAAAGCTGATTGCAGTCTTTTTTTACCAAAAGAAATTACTGATATTCCATTTCACTATATTGACTTTTTAAAAAAATGCTTAGACATTAACAAGCTAAACTGTAGTATTTTGAAGTCCAACCTAATTTTTTTAACTGAAATCAATGCAAATCCCCTATGATAGTTGCATTATAACTTAATACTTATGTGCCAACAAAATATGTTTTGGGGTATGTTTGTGGTGAATTACATATCCATCACATATCATATAATCCTATAAATACTACCAGATTGCAGTCGTCAAAACAACGAGATTTAAAATTAGAATAAGGACAAACTTGTTTGGTAATTGAATACCTTTAACCAAGGGTTGATGGAAAATAAGGAGCACAGAAAGTCCCAACTGATAAAATTACCATTTGCTCTTTTATAATCACTCTTTATTGGATTCCTCTCCCTATAGTAACTGGAATCCAAAGTGTTATAAAATTATTTTGCATAACGTGAAAATGGATTTTATACCCATAAATTTATTGAAAAGTCAGTAATGACTTTAATTTTACAGACATTTCTATACATAGTGTGGTAGAATTAACAGCTTTTATCACTTTTGTCCTTTGAAAAAAGACAAATCGTATAATGCTCATATGGTTTGTACCTAGAGTAAAATGAACCTAACTCACTTCCTACAAATAACTTACAGAGTAATTTTTATGAAATTCAGATTACTTTCAAAGTTATTTAATGAAAGAAATGGTGTTTGTGAAGACATTTTAGAACATTTTTGAAAATTGTTTCATAAGATCTTATTTTTCCTTTGCCTAAATTCCATTTCATTTTTGGAAACATTCATCTCTCAACCACACAATGCCTGCAGTCTATAGTTACACAAGCTTACTAATGAAATGGTCACATTTAAACAGTGAGATTTTATGTCAATACTTTGGAACATGAGTTCCCTTTCCATGAAAACAGTAGCCATTAACTTGCCAGGTTAACTGAACCACATCTATACAATCAATACTATACAGTGAGACTGTAAACTCCTGCAGCTATAGCAGCTTTCCAGAGAGCAAAATCACAGGATAAAGGAATATATTTGGAGGTGTGTTGTGTTGGGAACCGCCCTGACTGGTATCAGAGGCTGAAACCCCCTCCTAGCTAAGGCTAAGGGAACGCCCTTGGAACCGTAAGCCAGCAAGGAGACAAAAGCTTATCTTCCTGGCAGGAATGCTGCTTCTGCTGCTTTATTCATAACTGAACCCCAAAAAGCTTGGTCGGTTAGCCAAAGACGGGTAAGATTCCCCATGGGGGGAACGACCTAAGACAGGCACAATCACTTTGGGAGGCCCCCCAAAAGAAGGACTTGGGGGGCTGCAGCAAAAGGGGGTGATGGACCCTCACTCCTCGGCTTTGACAAAGTCTGAGTTCTCAGCGTCTGGAAGAAAATCTCCTTATCTCTTGGTTACCTAGTTCCCTTGCTCCACCTAAGCCTGAAACAATGACAGGGTGGTGCAGCTCGGTACTGTGAGAAGTGCGGATTCCCCAGGGTGATCAGGCCTAAGAAAGAACATGTAAATTACTGTGAAACCTTCTTTGTTTAGAATGCTCTCAGTTGAATGAGAAGGGTCTTAGGAGGAAGTTATTTTGTTCCTCAGTCTTACAGCTCTTTGACCCCCAACTCAATAGACCGGCAGAGTTCTTTGTTTTCTATAGTTCCTTACTTCCCCTAATGAGCACTGTACTTTACCTGAATTATTATGCAAAATGAGCCCAATAAAAGCAGGTATGGACGGTAAATCAGCGCGCTCCTCACTAGAAGGGGTGGCCATTCCGTCCCTACTTCCCCACAGAAACTAGTTTGTCTCTGTGCATGTTTTTTCTCGCGTGTTTATCGTCGAGCCATCCACAGCGTTCCGTGGTCACTGCTGGCCGGTGACCCATGCGCAACAGTGTTGTTGGTGTCACCAGTGGCAGAGGGGGTTAAATAAAGTCAGACTAAAGAAAGTGCGAGAAAAACTGGTGCAGGCTAATAGTTATCAAATATTACTCTCCTTGGAACTACTTAGTATGAGTCTATGTATTTTACATAGATTGGAATATTTGATTACTATAAAATTCCTGTGAAGTAAGTGCCATTATTGTGCCTATTCTCCAGAGATGGGACTGGAGGCATAGAGTAGTTAAACAAGTTGCTCAACATTACCTAACTGGAAAGTGATAGGGCTGAAATTCAAATCATGATAGCCTGGTACCAAAAACCATACTTTTAACTGCTCTACTGCATCTTGGCATTATACAAGAACCACAGTCAACTTTCCTCTCTCCCCATCCCTCTAGAGTCACCAGAAGCATCTCTGCAGTTTCTCAAGAGGTTAGACACTCCCCATTTGTTCTCAACTTGATAACTCAAGATGTACTTTCTACAATAAAAATAGTCAGTATTATTTTGTGTTCACTATGTGTGAAGCATACGACTTAAGTGGACAACCTCATTTTATTTTCCTAATAAGTCTAGTTAAAACTGCTGCACACTTTTATCTTGTATTGGGTTAGCCTTCCAATCACTTCAGTCAACAGCAAGCACTTGCCATTTGAAACATACTCTTATCAGGTTTTGTGAGTCAGGGTTACATGTTTAATGTGATAGTTTCTACCTTCTAAAGATAAAACTTATAAACAAATACTTATTAAGCAGAAAGTAATGAGTTTTGTAAAGAAATATGCACATTAAATGTTATGCACAAACTTTTTGTTATGCACAAAAATGTTTATTTTTATAAAATAAAGACATTCTTTCGACATAGATGTATAAAACAAAAATTCATAGAGACAGGTTTTATCTGGGTCCTAAATAATTCTGAATATTATATTGATGAACTTGGTACAAGCCAGGATCTTTAGTTTCAGAAACTTACTTTAATGAATTTGAGCAGAAAGGGAACTTGTTAGAAGGCTTTGAGAAGCTCAAAGAATCTTTGGGAGCTAGAGAATCATGTTCCAGTGCCATACAGCCAGGTGGGGAGTTACTGAGCCTTAGATTAGGGAAGTGATTTGGCTTGGCAAACCCTAACCCTACTGCTCTGCCTCTGAGAAAGAGAATTTTTTTTTGACACTAGGTTCTGTTAATGCTAATTTCTGCTGTTAGAGTTTGCTTTGTGGAATGCTTTACTCTCTGAGTAATTAACATGATAACTTGGAGATTTTATCTTTCTTCCATTTTGATTTTGATTTTGAATAACCCATGAGAAAGCTTGATATAAAATCAAACATTTCATAGCCCATGTGTCATAGAATGTTAAAGTCCTCGTGGTCAGTGATATTTCAGAGAATTTGACTGGAATGAATATTATCAGGTGACCCCCAAAAGGACTAAAGCCTAAAAGGTCATTTCATCAACCACTATAAATTACAGTTTTCATGTTCTCAGTGGTCTCTTGAAAAGTAGTTTAGCCATGTTTTTTCTTTTGTTCTTTCATTTCTTCCTCCTTTTTTTCCACCATTAAATTAAATTTGAATGTGGCTGTTGTACCTTCTTGCTAAACTCCAGTTTATTTCCCATTAAAAATCTATTCTTGTTTCATTTATTTTTACTAGTTTATTTTTTAAAAGATTTGGAGTGAGATTTCAATAGAAGGCATAGTTTAGGTTAATAAAATGAAATGGGGAAGAAACCATCAGAATAAGGAAAAAAAGAAAATATGCTAAGCCTAAACTTAATCTAATTTCTGGGATTGAGCTTCACATTGACTCACCCTCCTTGAATATAAGATACAAAGAAAAACAGTGACAAATATTATCAGCAAAATTGAGCTTCAGTTTCCAAAAAACATTTTTCAGGGACTAAAATGTCAAATGTATGGCTTCAGATGGGGCATATTGAGTGATATAAAGAGCAATCTCATCAATATTTTTAAAAATACAAAGGCAAACTTCACAAGGCTTAGTGAACATTCATTTTTCTGGGTTATCTAGAAATAAACAACTTCTAGATATTAATTAACAAGATCAGTTGTGGTAAACTCATACCCTCATATATAACATATGCATGTAAGTGTATGGAAATGTAATTTTAAAATATTTGTATGGAGGAAGAAGAATGAACAAGAGAAAATATGCTGTGGAATGTTCACTATAGGCAAGATTTTAGCTTTTTACTCCATTCCCTTTTCATTTCAGAGTCTTATTTATTTTTTCTGTTTGGAGTTATAAATATATACTATTAGTAATAATAGGCCATTTCTTTTTTTTTATTTTAATTGTTGTTCAAGTAAAATTTTCTGCCTTTTACTCCCATCCCAGCCCATCCCTCCAGCCCTCCCCACCTCCCCCATTTCCAGCCCTGCCCTCCTTGTTTTTGTCCATGTGTCCTTTATACTTGTTCCTGTAAACCCTTCCCCTTTTCCCCTGAAATTCCTTCCCCTCTCCCCTCTGGTCACTGTCAGCCTGTTCTCTATTTCACTGTATTTGGTTATATTTTGCTTATTTCTTTGTTTTGTTCTTTAGGTTCCTGTTAAAGATGATATCATATGCTATTTGTCTTTCACTGCCTGGCTTATTTCACTTAGCATAATGCTTTCCAGTTCCATCCATGCTGTTGCAAAGGGTAAAAGCTCCTTCTCTCTTTCTGCTACATAGAATTCCATTGTGTAAATGTACCATAGTTTTTTGATTCACTCATTTACTGATGGGCACTTAGGTTGCTTCCAACACTTGGCTATTGTAAATTGTGCTGCTATGAACATTGGGGTGCATAGGTTCTTTTGGATTGGTGTTTCAGAGATCTTAGGGTATAATCCCAGCAGTGGAATTGCTGGGTCAAAAGGCAGATCCATCTTTAATTTTCTGAGAAAATTCCATACTGTTTTCCATAGTGGTTGTATCAGTATGCAATCCCACCAGCAGTGCACTAGGGATCCCTTTTCTCCACAACCTCTCCAACACTTGTTTGTTGCTTTGTTTATGATGGCCATTCTGACTGGTGTGAAATAGTATCTCATTGTGGTTTTAATTTGCATCTCTCTGATAGCTAGCAATACTGAACATCTTTTCATGTGTCTCTGGATCCTCTGTATGTCCTCCTTGGAGAAGTGTCTGTTAAAGTCCTTTGTAATGGGCCATTTCTAATTAGCAAGAAAATCATGGTGTCATTAATATATATGATAGACATTCTCCTATTTATCAGGACAGAAACAAAAAAACTTTAATCATAGACTGGCATAAATTTAGAGACCAGCTCAGAATCTTTTCTTAGTTATTTCTTATCCCTTCAACTAGATTGTGATTACTTTTATTTCTTAATACACTACAACATATGTGGTAGGCACATTACATATCTTCTAAATAAATGACTATATATATTTTAATTATCTTTAACTATAACATGCATTTAAATTTTCTGTATGGGATACACTTTCTATTATCATTGCTCCATCAGAACTAATAAATCTTTAAAGTTCCCACACATTAGAGACTTCTAAATGTATTTTCCTGAGATTATTAAATAAGATGTTTTCCACATTGACCACCACTGGGTGCTAAAAGCACTGTTGCACTGAATGTAGTTTAAGTTGCTAGATTATAGAGTTCTCCAATAAAGAGTACCATTAAGTTTTGCCATTCTGTGGTAAAATAAGCAAAGACAAACATGGAGATAGGAATAGTAACTTGGCTCAGATTTTGCAAGAGAAAGGTCATTTTCAAGGCTTAAATGACTAACACATGTCACCAGCCCTATGTCTATATTTAATGTTTAATTCCAAATGAAAGTTCATTCATTAAATACAGGCATTTACTTAAAACAAACCTTAAATATAATTATGTTGGCCTTTTGTCAGTTTTTTAATCTTTTGGATGTTTCCTCTAAGTGAGTTATTTCACTTGCTTAAGCCCAGAGCAGTTTCCTATTTATAAAGAACTTAATTAAAGGGAAAAATGGCTGCTTAGGTTTATAGATTTATTATCTTAAGATGATGACCAAGCCCTGGCTGGCGTAGCTCAGTGAATTGAGCACGGGCTGCTAACCAAAGTGTTGCAGGTTTGATTCCCAGTCAGGGTACATGCCTGGGTTGCAGGCCATGACCCCCAGCAACCACACATTGATGTTTCTCTCTCTCTCTATCTCCCTCCCTTCCCTCTCTAAAAATAAATAAAATCTTAAAAAAAGATGATGACCAAATAAATTAAACTTTAGTGTCATTGAAAAATGAATTAATAATATCTGCTTAAGTTCTTGATTTATATTTTAATTAAAGCAAGATGCACTGGTAAATATAAATAATTTTAAATAATTAGAAATAAATATAATGACACATTCATGTGGTAAAGGAGATATGTAAATATGTATATAAAATCACCAGATTGAAACTCGAGGCTGGTCATGAAATGAAACTAATGTGCTGTGTTTACTACCTCATAAAGTACTAATGGCTATCTTACACATAATAGCCCTTTAGAGTTTGTTTTTACTAGAGCCTGGGGCCCTTCAGTGACATATGCTTTAACTACGCAATTAATTCAGCCCACCCTAGTAAAATAAAACCATTGTAATCATTAACCTCTGTGCATTCTATATATGCCGGTGGACTGGGAACCATCAAAGATTGGCACCTGATAGATCTTACCAGTAAAATTGCTTTTCATGTTTGCTTTATGCACCCTAAATATCTTCTTCGCTGAACATTTGTCTGTTTAGACTTGTTTATATATATATATACAAGTAAGTGGGGCAGAATAGAGTTGAAGATTTTAACATGTAATAGACAAGATCTTTTATTATCTCTGTAGCACATTTCAGGGGCTGCCACCACTCAAAGAGTTTAATATTAGAATGAGCTGGGTGCTTGGCAGCTGAGATTCAAGAGAGGGGAGCAGAGGACTTTCCAAGCAGACTATCTTATATGGGATCAAGAAACTGCTGGCTAGTTCATAGTGGGAAGGAGTAGATGTCTAAGAGGATGTCCAGGAACAGGTTGGAAGGGAGAAAAATTAAACCAGGATGATTTTGATGTCAGGAGGGGTTCAGAGGGGATACCACCAAGGGATGTAAACTCATAACTGAGGCTCCTACAAGGGCTGAGTGGTCAGATGGACAGATCAGGCCTGTAAGGCCAGCCTCAAAGAACCGGTTTTTCGTGTTCTCAAAGTGGCCTAATTGTAAGGGTTGTGACCAGGAGAACCGGGCCAGACACCTGGGAAGCTAGCAATTTATGCAATTTTAGAATGCAATTTTAAAACAATCTGTTCTTTGAATGCCTCTGGGTGGTGGTTGATAGTTGCTTCATCTATGATAGGTATCAACTTGTTTTTAGCATCAGGGCTTCTTCTACTTTCAACTGATTATCAGCTCAGTAGTGCCCCTCTTATAAATATAGCAGGCACCATCTTTCTCAAACAGAAAGTAAGTGAATTTAAAACTGTTTCAGATGAACATTTGGGTACAGTACAGTGTTTCAGTACTATCAAGATTTAAAATGTTTGGGAACATGAAATACTTTCTTACAGAAGTTTTCATTAATGAAGTATTTGGACCTCCAGATCTCTCTAAAACTTGTGTGCCTACCACACCCCTCTTCATTTCTGCAGTACCTAGAATGTATTTCATAGGCGCAACAACAAGGCCTGTCTGCCAGTCAGCTCTGCCACATTTACCAAATTTTTAAACAGGAACAGCCTCCATTGATGTGATGACCAGAGTGACCACAAAGCTTCTCTGCTGAGTTGGCCCATCTCTGCTAAACCCTAGAAAGTGTGCATGTGGTGGGGGGAAGCAATAGGTCAAGCAGAGGCAGCATGGTTGTTTCCTGGAGCTCAGCTCCACTGTGCCCTAATACCATAAAGAAGACCCTTTCATGTTTCTTATAATACTGGTTTGGAGGTCATGAACTCCTTTAGCTTTTTCTTGTCTGGGAAGCTCTTTATCATTCAATAGCTCTTCAATTCTAAATGATAACTTTGCTGGGTAGAATAATCTTGGTTATCATCCTTGCTTTTCATCACTTTGAATTATTTCTTGCCAATCCCTTCTGGCCTGCAAAATTCCTGTTGAGAAATCAGCTGATGGTCCTATGGGATTTTCCCTAGTTGGTAACTAACTACTTTTCTCTTGCTGCTTTTCAGATTCTTTCTATATTTAACTTTTGACCTTTTATTTATGATGTGTTTTGGTGTGGACTTCTTTGTGTTCATTATGTTTGGGATACTATGAGCTTCCTGGACTTGTATGTCTATTTCCTTCACCATTGGAACTTTTCAGTCATTATTTCTTCAAATAGGTTTCAATTCCTTGTTTTTTCCTCTTCTCTTTTCTCCAGTATTTTCACTATTCGACAATGCTCAATTATATGCTGGAAATCTAGGATACTTGAAAAGACATTATTCCCCTGTTGCTGCATTTCCATTAGGTCTTCATGTTCTCTGTATGCTTAAGAAATGGTTCCTATATGTGGACCTCAGTTCATTTGTAGGTGTCCCTCATTCAATATACTCAGATGGTAGGAACACTTCTGAGACCTCTTCTGTGCTGCAGTGTGTCCTGTCATAGGCCCAAGAATTGAAGTGGACATAGGCAACTCTATTAGCAACAGAGCCAGTCACCTGGGCCACACACCCCAATGCTGCCTGAGGGTCTTGAAAGGGTCCACACAGAAAAACTTGGGGTTGTAAAAGAGAATGGAGTTGTGTCAGAGAATGGATCTAACAAACTTAGCTTTCACCCCTGCCCTGCCACCAGTTCATTCTTTGACTGTGAGGAGATGCCTAGAAGGCTCATTCCTAGATAATATAGAGGCCCAATAAATGGAATCAACCAACTTAAAGGTTCACTAAGGTGAAAGAAGCCCATCAGAAATAATAGGAAGCACTGATCACTGATTATCTTGTCAAAACTGATTCTTGTATCTTCTTCTCTGAAGGAATTTTTCCAGCAAGGAGAAGGTCTACCCCAAGGAAGGTTTCCCTTTTCTAAAGACAATGATTAAAGGTTAAAGGAACAGTGTAAGAACAAGAATGTTGAACCTTATCTTCACGAAAAAAAACAAAAACAAACCAAGACTGAGAATAGAAGCATAACATAGCATGCCTTATAGGAAATCAAAAACTGTAAGTCAGACACTATGGCAAGACAATAAGAGTCTTCACAGATTTTGTAGACAGCCACATTTGTTCATTTTCCTGTCACCTTTTTTATCCCTTCATAATGATCCACATTTAAATCCTTGAAACGCACAAAAAAGTAATCTCTTGGGGAAACAAAAATAAGAGCTTCACAGATATTACATCTCACTATTTCAACAGTCAAACTTGGAGGAGAGAGATCTTCTGGGAGTGAGACCTTTATAGAGAGGAAGAGAGAAGGTGAACGATTCCCCCAGGGCCTGTAGAACAGAAAGAAAGGAAATAACTGGAACTAAGGAATAGCAAAGCTCATGTGAGATAACATGCAGTGCACCTGAAAAATTAGTTGCCATTTATAAGCCTGAGTTTTCCCTTTTTTTAAAAAATAGGAATCATCACTTTTACTTCTCAGGGTTTCCTTGAGGTTAAATTAGATAACATTTGTACGTAACTAGAATTCTTTGCATTACATAGTGACCCATATCTAAATTGTGCTTGGGGCGCTGAGTAAATATTATTTCCCTTCTCCCCAGTAAATGTTTATTTTTTTTATTTGTTTATCTATGGTGGTGACATTTTTTTACTTTAAGGCTCAGGTTCTAGTGGAGTCTTGTGATTTTCTCTCTCTTCCACATAGATAGAGAGCAGGATGAGAGCTAGTTGCAGAGGGAGTTTGGGGGATGGAGGGATTTGAGCAGAAAAGAAAAAAAACTCATGGACATGGACAACAGTGAGGTGATTGCTTGCAGGAGGGGGGTATAAGGGGACTAAAAGGCAATGTAAAAATATATAATAAATATTTTAAAATATTAAGAAATAAAAAATACAAAGGAAACACAGAGATAGATGATTTACTACTTCTATGATTTGCCCTTGTATGAGTCCTTCTCCAGAATTCATATATTCCCATATCCCTCAAGATTCTTAGGAAAGAAATGTAATTTTTAGAAAGTACATGGTCTAAGCTCTCTCTTCTGCAAGGCCAGTCTAAGGATACAAATGAAAGCTCACACACCTAATATCTAAATATTTTAAAATTCATGAGCAGCTGATAGCCTACTATATGAATTGTGTTCTATCTTCTGGCCTTGATATTATAAAATATCTGCATAATAAACATTTTAAATGCATTAAACAATGATTTGTGAATGATAAAATCTAAGCAAAATGCTAAAAACTACTTTTTTATTTTTATTAGATGATTAAAAGTAAGCAAAAAATTTAAAAACTTCTGTATTTTTTTTATTTGTATTGCACCTCTGGATGTTTTGTTGATGTGGTACTGAAATTTGGATGAGTAATTTAAAAATACATAATTCATAATTGATTATACATTTGTTCCATAAAATTTATTTTTATTTTTTCATTTCAATAAAATTACTAATTTCATTGATAAAAATCAAGAATTTTATATAATTTGTGTTCTAGTGATAATTTTGCCTAATTAGGCAACCATCACTAAGTCATTGAAGTTTTTAGGCAGTTTTTTTCTTACACATTTCAGTTGGGAGAAAATTTGCTTTTTTGATACAAAAGCAAGTATATTTGTCAATGACATTCTTAAAATGATATTTGAATTTGAAATGAAATAAGAATTTTAGATATTGTGTTCAAATATGATAATGGTATCATGCATAATAAATTGTTAAGCAGAAAAAATACAAGATATTTTGATTTCATCATATAACTTTCTATTTATTTTGACTTTCATAAATTCTTAAAGCAATATCTTTATCCATAATCAGTATCACACTTAACATATTATTTAGAATATATGTGCATAAATACATACACATGAACAAATACACAATTTTAGAGTATTGTGAATTATTTAATATTACAGACTGTTTCTCAGCTGACATTTGAAAAATCATGCTAATTAGTGAGAACTTGTGGAACAACAAATTAGAAAACAAAGCAATAAAATGAATGCTTGCCACTACTCAAAAGACATACTTCTTTGTGAAAAAAAAAATAGCATTCATAATATTTAAAAGGATGGATTTTAAAAGTTAATGAATTTGTCTTTTTGGTTATTTGAGTGCTCTTCTCCAGTCTTCTGCCAACTCTGAAACAGCACCGACACTGAAGTTCTCAGTGACACAATCCACAAATGTCCAGCTGATTCAGACAGTCACTCGCCTGAAGAGTGCTGGTCACAAGACTAGGTGTTTAGAGTCATGGGCCTTAGTGTACCAGCACTAGGTGCTTCAGCCTTGTTGGCAAGGACACCTATCAACATTTCAATAAATTTATTTTGTGTGTGCTTAAAATATATGGGGCCTTTTACAGTAATGTGGATGAAAAAGGGATTCTGTGAAAAGTAACCTCACAGGGTGATCTGATAATAAATTCCTAACTAGGAAGGTCATGGTGGGTAGTCACGCCCCAGGCACATAAAAAAAGTCTTATCTTTGCCTTATGTAAACCCTGTGCATTGTTTTTGTGAATCTAGGTTAGCACACCTTTGAAATAAGTCTTACTACCCTCAAAAGAGCCCATAATCTTGTTAACTATCCTGTAATTTGATTCCCCACACCTCCAAGTAATCTTAAATTCCCTTCTTAATTTTAAATGCACAAAAGAAACTTCAAAACTGTTATTCCCCAGAATATTTGAGATCTTGCTCCTTGGCACGTGTGATTAAGCTTGACTCAAATAAACTCAGACAAATTCTCTACAGGTTTGGACATTTCTTACACTGACAGTAAGGATCCCAAGGAGAAGGATCCCTGCAGGGAAGAGTGTTATAATTTTAATAAAACAGTCAGATTGTTAATGTAGGTGGCTAGTTTGGTATTAACAAAAGAGAAGGGAGCTAAAACTTGATTAAGTCTGGAAGCTACAACTTCACAGACACCCCAGGGGACAGCCACATCCTCTGCCAAGGGGACATTAATTGCCAAACAGGCAGGAAAGACCCACCGGGTGTGTTCTTGAAATTATTTTCTCGTATCTCTACAAGGACTCATTTTCTTTGGCAACAAGATTATCTCATTGAGAAAGTGATGGAGCAAAATAAATATGAATAGGTAGAGTGAGCCATGTGGCTATATGAAGGAAGAGCATTGCAGGCTGAGGGAACAGCCAGAACAAAAGCTGTGAAGCTGGAAATGTGACACATGGGTTGATGGATTAGTATGGATGCCAGTGTGGCTGAAGTTCATGAGTGAAAAGAGTAGTAGAGGATGGGAGGCCATTGGAGTGCTTAACTCGGAGGGTTGATATTTTATTTGTGTGACAACAGCCAGAGTCATCTTCCTAAAGCACAGCCGTGACCACCCATCCCACCTCTTTCTTTTACTACCTTTAGTAATTCCCTACTATGTAAAAAATAAAATTAATTCTCCCTAGGCTACCTACCTCTTAGGGACTCCCATAATCTAGCTCTAATCTATTGCCTGCTATTAACAATCCTGAGGCACTATTTGATTTAGGTATTTGTTCTTTCCCAAATATTTCCTAGTCTTTCAGCCATGTAACTCTGCTCAAGGCTTTTTCTTTACTTCAAATGTCCCTGTCTCCATTAATGTCCTCAAAATTTACCTCCTCCACCGCAATGTTCTTTCTTTTATTGTTGTTCAAGTACAGTTGTCTCTATTTTCTCTCCACCACTCCCCCCCTCCTCACCCATCCCCACCTCCCACCCTTGTTTCTACCACCCTTTGGCTTTGTTCATGTGTCCTTTATACATGTTCTTTGATGGCCCTTTCCCTTTTTTCAGTAGGTTGTGGAGAAAAGGGAAACCTAGTACACTGTTGGTGGGAATGCAGACAGGTGTAGCCACTGTGAAAAACAGTATAGAATTTCCTCAGAAAACAAAAGATGGAACTGCCTTAAAAAAACATTTTGTTTATTTATTTTTAGAGAGAGGGGGAGGGAGGGAGAAAGAGAAGAAGAGAAACACCAGTGGTTGCCTCTCATGTGCCCCCACTGGGAACCTGGCCTGCAACCCAGGCATGTGCCTTAACTCATTATTGAACTGGTGACCCTTTGGTTTGAAGCCTGTGCTCAATCCACTGAGCCACACCAGCCATGGTGGAACTGCCTTTTGACACAGTAATTCCACTGCTGGGATTATACCCTAAGGAGTCTGGAACACCGATTCAAGAGCACCTATGCACCCCAATGTTCATAACAGCACAATAACCAAGTGTTGGAAGCAACCTAAGTGCCCATCAGTAAATGAATGGATCAAAAACTATGGTAGATTTACATGGAATACTATGCAGCAGAAAGAAAGAAGGAGCTCCTACCCTTTGCGACATCATGGATGGAACTGGAGAGCATTGTGCTAAATGAAATAAGCCATGTGGTGAAAGACAAATACCATATGATCTCACCTATAAGTAGAACCTAATCAACACAACAAACAAGCCAGCAAAATATAACCAGAGACATTGAAATAAAGAACAAATACACTGCAATGTTCTCTGAAACTCAAGCCAGAAACAATCTTCACCATTCAGAAAGCACTGCATTTGCATCTCTTCTATAACCATTATCAGCTTCTACCCTTTATCAGGACTATTATGCTCATGACTCAGATTTTTTATTATTGAGTCAAGAATGAAGCTTTATTTACTTTTGGATTTCCTTCAGTATATTGTACCTAATATCAAGGTCTGCCCATAAAAAGTCTGGCCACTGTTAATATAGCAAAAATGGTTTGCATGACATCCATGTATCCTGGCAGCCAAGGAGAATGGACTGAAATATTCATGCCTGAACAATGACGACTTTACTGTATTAGTCAGTGGGGGTGCTAGAACCAGTTGAGTGAGCATGTGTACTGTGTGGACGTCACATTCATAATAACTGAGAGAGTAGAACAATGAATCTGCATCAAATTTTGCATTAAGCTTAAACATTCCTCTGTGAAAACTATTTGGATGATTCAGAAGGCCACAGCCTCTGATGATTGGCAGCTTCATCATGACAATGTGCCCACTCATGCATCACGTCTTGTGAAGAATTTTTCGGCAAAACGTCAAATGACCAAGGTGACTCAGCCCCCCTACAGCCTAGATTTGCTGACCTTCACCTTCTGGCTTTTCCAAAAATTAAAACACCTTTAAAAGGGAAGAGATTTCAAACTGTTGATAGATTCATGAAATGATAATGGGGCAGCTAATGGCAACTGGAAAAACTGTGTGAGGTCCCAAAGTGCCTACTTTGTAGGGGACTGAGGTGTCATTGTCCTATGTACAATGTTTCTTGTATCTTATATCTTCTTCAATAAATGTCTCTATTTTTCATATTACATGGTTGGATATCTTCTGGAAAGACCCTGTATACTCAATAAATATTTTTGAATAAATGAATTAATGAAAAGTCTTCTGTTGAGTATAGTACAGTAAATCATGTCATTGTATTTATACCTTTAAAAGTAATTTGCCTTAGGTATTATAAAATTATATAACATTATTAGTGAAAATTTAATATTATGCACAGTGATTTCAGTGAAGTTGAGCAGTTGGAAAACTCAAGACCATTCATTATTTAACATGTTGAGAATGGTAACTAATTGATATCCACAGTAATAAAGAGCTTGTTTCTGGTGAGGAATAAAATGCACAATTCAAATAACAATATAAATGCCATGAGAGAACAAGGTTACACAAACTCAAATTGTCAGAGGGAGAACACAGATATAGTGTCAAAATAATGAGATAGTTCTTAGGGGCAGCAATATCTACTGCTGCTAAATTGAAAACTTTCTGTAAAATACAGCAAGATACTGTTAGAATATTAATGTTCTTATAAATACATAGTTTAAACTATTGTAAATGTATTCACTTCCTAATATTTCAACTGAGAAGTACTTTTGCTCTAACACTCAATTCGACACACTTAGAAGTAGAAGCACCACTTTCATTTGGGTGTGCTATTATGAAAGCTAGGAAAAAGAGCAAAGCTAACCATGATAGTGCCAAATAGGTGATCAACTATTCAATCTATTAGTAGTCTATTAAGAAAATTCTGAGTAATGGTATAGAGCTAGTACCTATTTTTCCCACCTAGTGGCAAATAATTCCGTATATCTTTTTTTTATCTTGTTCCCTTGTTCTCTTTCCACGTGGCTTTAGGCTTTTTAAACCTTCCCCTTTCCCTAGAGTCCTGATTCTTAGTCAGTATTTTCTACTTGGAACTGGAGGTAAATGAAGAAAGTAGGGATGGTATAGAATTGGTGATATATCAGACGCAGATATGAAAGTGAAATATAAAGCAAGCACATGCCTTCCTCGTTAATATTGATTAGCTCTCATGACATAATTTCAGTGTATAATTATGCTAATTGAACCTTCCTTACTTTTCTCTATTGTGCAACAGATTTAGTTCTGTTACTCCAGAGTAGCACAGGTCAGGACTTCAGAGAGGGTGTAAGAAAGGACCCCTCTCCAAGATAGGAGAAAAATCCATCCAACCACATTTTATTATATGCCATAGTGATTAAACCAAAATTATTAGCACTTCCTTCTGGGTAGAGAAAACAGCTATGAGAACTTTCAGCCTTTATTTTAGAAATTTTAATATTGTTTTAGAATATTTGAATTATTAATATTGAAACTATTGAATAGACTAGAAGATTATTTTCACATTGTGTTTAAATGTAGTTCCTCCCTCCAAACTTTAAGAAATAGGAAATAACATGTAGAAGTCACAAAGAATAAACCAGTTGTAAACTGATCCCCATAAAGTCATCTTTTAGAAACACTACTATTTAATTGCTTTAAGAGATTGTAAAATTACATATTGAAACGAATAATTTATTCTCCAAAGAACAACATGCTTTGCATTTTGTTTTATATAAGATGGTGCTTTACATAAAATGATGTATTAGGAAGATATGGTGAAATGAGCAATGAAATTAGAGGTACAGCTCTTAGATTCTCCTTCATATTCCCATCAAACTCCTCTGCTACCTTAGGGTTGCAGGTCACTCTCAACATGCCAACTCCTTAAACTGAAACTGAAGAGGTGGGGTTAGGACACCTTGTACTTGAAAATCTAGACTTTCACATAAGACTCTCAGAATGGTGAATGATGGGGTATGATTGGGGTAGGTAGAATGGTAGATTCAATCCTCACATCAAAAAAGGCAATTCCAGTTTATTCTCATACATTCTGGGACTTAACTTATTTTTTGAAAGAATAATGACACCACAAAAAACTGCTTAAAAGCCAAAATTGTCTTTAAAATCTAAATTTAGTTTACATCTATTTTTCATTAGTTAGCATACAGTGCTGATGTGTGATAGAAACAAAATTTGTTAAGAAATAAAACAAAGGCAAATAGTAAAGAACCATTTTCAATATAAACAAAGAATGAGCCTGTTAAAATACTTTTTATTTTTTTCTAAAAATTCTATTTCATAAAAAGTTTTCATGGGCAAATAAGCTTAGAAATGTAAATCTCCTAGGGATTTACCATGTACTCTAACCAATTAAAGACACTGGTAAATCTTTTGTGTTTGTTCAACACAAGGTTCCCTAGACTTATTAGAGGACAGAAATTCATTTTAGCATAATAAGTTACTCATTAAAAAAAAAACATACTGCCACAAGGGAATAGAGTGAGGCCAAAAGAAGGTACTTCATTTTCTAATATTTCTGTAGCAAATATTTGATAATATCATCCCAACATAAGTGAACTGTACATCCCCCTGTGTTCTGACATGGATATCTTGGGTCCTTGCTCTAGCACCTATGCCAATTACTGCCTGACTCATTGACACAGAAGCTTCCAATATTAGTAAAATATGACTTAATGCAGAATACCTTACACAGGACTGTAAACTTGCCATATAACTGAATTTCTTTTCATGTCATGTCAATAATAGAAATTGTACCCCTTCACAAACAGAAAAAATATTAAGTTGCCATAGGAATAATATGTATTTATTAATAAAATGAACTGAAAGCTTGAAATGAGAAAAATGCCATTAATTACTGGTTTCATGAAGTATCAATTGTCCTCTCAACTTAAAAATATTAGAAACATTTATCTCCTAGTCCAATTGCATGTTATTTTCCTCAAGTTTCTTTCTTGCATATATGGTATGCAATTGCATTATTTTTATGTAAACTAACATACCATATTGTGATTGTGAATTGTCAATATATTACAGTAAAAGAGGTAGAAATAAATCAATCACTGATTCAAGAAATCACAAAGTATATTCTTTTGATATTCCATGCATTTTGTTATTAATAAATATCCAAAAATATATATGTAAAATATTTTTATAAACCATTCTGATTATAGAGATTACAAAATAAATTAGATATTTCCTATCATACCTCAAAGAAGAAATCATCTATTGTCTTCTCTCAAAAACTCTTAGATTGAGGTACAGCATACCTACAGTAAAATTATCAAATCTTAAGCATGCTGCTTGGTGAGTTTTTATATATGTATGCCCCCCCCAGCCCCCCCCAAATAACCAACAACAAAATCAAGATATACAACATTTCCAGTGCCCCACAACCATTTTTAGGGTTCATCCCTAGTGGATACCCACCTGTATTGCCACTAAAGATAACCATGATTCTGATTTCCTTCAGCATGGATTCATTTAGCATTTTCTGGACTTCACATAAATAAAATCATGAAGTATGTTACACAAACATATATTCATGTCTGTCTTCCTTTGCTCATTATTATGTTTGTGAGATTTATTCTTGTTTTTTGCATGTAGGTATTATGAAAAAAAAAAGCTGCTATACATAATCTTGGGCATGTCTTTTGTAGAACACACACATTTACCTTGGACTGTAATTCCTTGGTCATAGGTAGACATAGATGTAGCCTTAGTAAATAATGGCAAACAGTGGTTTTCATACATGCTTAATTTTTATTAGGAAAAAGACCATAGAAATCAATACTAATCCATTTAAAATTTATAAGAACTCATATAGCTTGAACCCCTTATACTAATTAATTGAAGAGGATACAGGGACAAAGTGACATGTTAATGTTCAGATAGCTCACAAACACCCAGTTTTGACCTGAACTACATGTTTGTGCTCCCCCCCAGAATTTCTACAGTCCTCCCTTTGAGCAGCAGCATGACACATGGATGAAACTTGAACTTTAGGGTCAAGCAGGCCTGAATTCAAATTTCTCTGCAACCTTCCATCCTCACCCTGGATCTCCACCCTTCTACGTAATACAACTTAACTTTCAAAGCTCTTGTGAGAATTAAATGAGCTAATGTACACAAAAATCCTGAGATGTAATAGGGTCAAGTTCTTACTTTTTTTATACTCTACTACTTCCTGAAATATATTCTTGGACATATTACTTAAGGATATAGAACCTAGTCAAATTAAATTATTTTTAAATTTAAAATGTTTAAAAATTATTTAAACATTTTAAAAATAAAAATAAAATTATATTTTTACTTTAAAAATAAAAAATGATTTATTCCAGCTCTTGTTAGCCAATCTTATGTAACTTTTGTGATGTTTAACTGATAATGGAGTTAAAAATTATTTTATTGCATGCAATAAAGACTGACATTTGGGAAATTGAAAGTTAAATCCTGGAGAAAATCAAAAAGATATATCAACTTACATGCTTTTCTAGTGTAAAATTTAAGCCTATATATATTTTTCAGTTTTGGATCTTAAGTCAAGCCTTTTTCTTTGGCTAAGGGTATACTCTGGCATTCAGATTATTTTTCTTGTGTAAAAAAAAACTAAATGAAGCCAATAAAAATGTCAGGGTAGGAACAGTCTCGGGGCCATCTCTTCCTAGAAAAACCTAAAAAAAACTTCTTAAAAACTTTCAAACTTAACCTTCTTGGAATACAAGAAGATATTCAAAGGTTACCAGACGTAGTTTATTTGTTTTATCTGTTTATCTGTTTTTTAACAAACTGACATTTTCCTAAAAGACTGCTGCAGGGAATTTACCTTTGTTTTGCCTAACACAGAACTTTTATCAGTACTGAGAAGTTACATTGTCCTCAAAAATAATGAAAGCCAAATGAACATGCTCCCACTGCCTAGAATGAGGTTTGGATGGAGAATTGGTAAATTATCATTTATACAGGTGAAACTACAAAGTTGCATGCATGCTCAGGATGGGACACAGACTTAGAAAACACCTGAGAAGCCCATAAGTTTTCAAATCTGGACCTTAAGGCTTAGTACAAGCAGGAAGTGAAGTCCTAGGCAACATTGTAAATTACCTGGTGGAGTGTAGAAAGACTGCCCTAAAACAGAGCCAATCTGAAAATACTTAGAGAGTGATTTTTCATTTTTTCTTTCTTTCTTTTGTACATCACAATAGTCAAAGTGCCCACTTTCAACAAAAAATTATAAAGTATACAAAAATATGGCCTATACACAGAAAAGAAAGAAAGGAAGAAAGAAAGAGGAAATGTCCTGAAGAAGCACAGACTTTGGACTTACTAGACAAAGACTTAAAATCAACTCTCTTAAATAAGCTCAAAAAGCTAAAGAAAGCCATATTAAAAAAAAAAAACTAAAGAAAACAGGAGAATAATATCTCAGCACACAAAAAATCAATAAAAAAAGAAATTATCAAAAGGGATTAAAGAGAAATTATAAAGTAGAAAAGTACAATAGTTGGAAAAATTCACTAGAGGGATTCAACAGGAGATTTGAGCAGCAAAAAGAATCAGTAAAATTGGTGACAGGTCTAATAAAATTATCTATTTTGAAGAATAGAAAGAAGAAAAGAATGAAAATGGAATAGTTTCAAAAACTTGTATGACACCATTGCGCATGTAAACATACACATGATGGAAGTCCCAGAAGAAGTGAGAGTTAAAGAGTCAGAGAGAGCATTTAGAGAAGTAATAGTCAAAAACTTCCTACCATTGGTAAGAAAAACACATCCATGGAAATCAATGCACTCCAACAGAATAAATTCAGATATCTGCATAGAAATAGATATTCATGGAACTGTTAAAAGCCACAGATAAAAAATAAGTTTGAAAGTTGCAAGAAAGAAACAACTTGTAATATTACAAGTAATATTATAAGTGATCCTCAATAAGATTAACAGACAATTTCTTAGTGATGCAGACACCGGCCAGCAGTGTCTGAGTCACTATGGATGAAATGAGACATTCACGTGGACTACCGAGTCCTATGGAGGAAAAGGGATGACACGCCTACCCTCTCACAGGGAGCATGCCTCACAGCGGCCTGGCAACTCTCTCAAGAGGAGACTGTGCCGATCCTTCCCTTCACCAGTTTTTTATTGGCTTTTAACTTGCACAGGAATATAGGTAAAATTCATTAATCATTGTCAGGCAGTAAGGGTCAAACAATAGATAGCATATAAAGAACTACAAGGGCTTATTCAGAGTCAGAGTCTGTTAGCTAAAGGGCTACAAAACTTTGGGAAACAAACTCATTTCCTGCTCAGACCTTAATCATTTAATTGAGAGCATTCTTAGTAAAGCAGTTTTCACAGGAGTTCATGTATTCTTTCTCAGGCCTGATCACCCAGGGAAACCTGCCCTTTCCAGCACAGGGCTCTACCGCCCTCTGTCATTCTTTCAGGATTAAGTCAGGCAGGGGAAGCAAGGCAGCCAAGAGATTAGGAGACTTCTTGCAGGCAGAATGAGGACTCAGGCTTTGTCAAAGCCGCGGGGTGAGGGTTGATCACACCCTTCCTCCACAGCCCCCCAAGTTCTTTCCTGGGGCCTCCACATGATCATGCCTGTCTTAGGTTGTTCCCCCTCTTGGGAATTTTACCCGTCATTGGCTAACTGATCATGTACTGGGGGCCAGTTATGGAAAAAGGAGCAGAAGCAGTGCTCCTGCCAGGGAGATAAGCTTTGTCTCCTTAGTGTCTTACAGTCTGAAAGTTGCCCACTCATCCTTAGCCTTGGGGGCGGTTACAGCTTCTGAAACCGGGCAGGGTGGTTTCCAACACTTAGGAGAAACCATGGAAAAGGGAAGATAGTGACATGACTCATTTAAAGTGCTGAAAGAAAAAGAATCTGTCAACCAAGAATTCTGTATCCAACAGAATTATTCTTCAAGAATAGAGAAACTGAGACATTGCTAGATAAGCAAAAATTGAGTTAATTACTAGTAGACCAGCCTTCATAGAAATGCGACAAGGGAGTCTTTAGCCTGAAGTAGAAAGACAATAGGCATTAACTCAAAGCCATACAAATAAAGAATACTGGGAAAGGTAAGTACATAGGTAAATTTAAAAATAAACCTTATGGCATTTTGATTCATAACTTTTTCTTTCCCTATATATTTTAAAAAGTAAGTTATAAGGGTTTACAGGAACAAGTATAAAGGACACATGGACAAAAGCTAAGGGGGGTAGAAATGGAAGGGGGGTGAGAAAGGCTGGATGGGTGGGATGGGATGGGAGTAAAAGATAGAAAACTGTACTTGAACAACAATTAAAATTTTAAAAAATCAACAAAAAATTCCATTTATTTATGTCTTCTTTGTTTTTGCCTTAGAATTGGTCATTTTCTGTGCAAAAATACTTTTCATGTTGCTACCAGAACAATTTCAATCTTTTAAATGATCCTTTTAATGTTTTTAGTGATAGCTTGTTCAGTTTTCACCCTTTAATTATATTGTTTAATGCTGAGGTTTTAAAGAACATTTGCATACCCCTAGAAAGTTCCTTTGTGACTCTTTCCAGTTAAGCTTGAACCCCAAGCTCAACCAGACAAAATATTTTCTTAAATTTTCTATTATCCTGTAATAATTTTGTCTATTCTCAAACTTTATAAATGGAATAATACAATGGGAAAAATTATTATAAATTTATATTAATGTACACACAATATTAGAGATAAAATCTTTGCCAATAATAATATAAATGGAAAGGGATGTAGATGTATAGGAGCAGTTTTTTGATACAATTGAAGCTATTAGTTTGTTTCAAACCAGGTTGTTACAAGTTTATGATGTTAATTGTAATCCCCAAAGTAATGACTAAAAAATAATATAAAATACAAGATATAGGAAAATCAGAACTATAGCCTATCAAACAAAATCAATTAAACACAAAATAAGGACATAACAGAGGACTTGAGGAACCAAAAAATATGTAACATATATGAAACAAGTAACAAAATAACAGAAATTAGTAATAACTTTAAATATAAATGAATTAAACTCTCCAGTTAAAAAGGATTGATTGAAAAGCAAATGAATTAAACTCTCCAGTTAAAAAGTGTAGACAACATATGGATGGAAAAAAAAATCCATCCATATGTTGTCTACACTTTAGATCCAAAGACATAAAGAGGTTTAAAGTAAAAGATTCACAATATATATTTCATGCCAAATGATAACCAAAAGAGAGTTGAAATGTCTACATCAATAACAAACAAAATAGACTTAATAGGCTTTAAGATAAGAATTAGTTGCAAAAGATGAAGAGGGACATTATGTATGATAAAAAGGTAAAGCTTTTAAGAAAATACAATTATGAATATGTATGCATCTAACAAAACAGCACTAAACTATATGAAAAATAGTGACAGAATTAAAAGGACAAATAGACAGTTCTATAATAATAGATTGGAACTTCAGTACCCCACTCTCAATAATAGCTAGAACAGCCAGGCAGAAGATAAATGAGGAAATAGAGGACTTAACACAAATATAGAACCCTTCACCCAATGGCAGAATACACACTCTTGTCAAGTGCACATGGAACAGCCTCAAGGATAGATGATAGGCTAAAAACCAAAATTCAATACATTTTAAAACATTAGAATCAAATAATGTCTCTGATTAAAGGCTGAAGGGTTTTCAGGAACAACTATAAAGGACACATAGACAAAACCAAGGGGGAATAGAATCAGGAGGGGGGTGGGGATGGGGGGGTGATGGGGAGAGGTGGGGGGAAAAGGCAGACAACTGTAGTTGAACAATAATAAAATTTTTAATGGAAAAAAAGAATCAAATGATGTGATTTCTCTAACCACAAGAAATTAAACTAGAAATTAATAACAGAAGGAAAACTGGAAAAATTCACAAATATGTAGAAATAAAATACCATACTCTTATTCAACAAGTGTGTCAAAGAAGAAATCACCAAGAAAGTACAAACAAAATAGAAAAAATAAAAAGTTTGGTAGGAATGAAATCAAAACACAACATACCAAGACTTAGAGGGTCTAGGGGAAGCGATGCTTAAAGAAAAATTTATAGCTGCAAATGTCTATCTAAAAAATAAATATCTTGAATCAATAAACTAACTTTGACCCTAAGGAACCCTTAATATACCCTAATAAGGTATATTAAATCCAAAGCTAGCCGAAAGAAGGAAATAATAAAGAGATGTAAATGAAATAGAGAAACTTTGACTGCCTGAAAGATCTACAAAACTGACGAACCTTTAGCTACAATGAAGACACAAAAAAGTGAAGACAAATAACTATTCAAAAACAAAGTGGGGACATTACTATCAACCTTACAGAAATTGAAAGTATTACAAAACAATACTATGAACAATTGCCTGCTAATAACTTAGTAACCTAGATGAAAAGGGACAAATTTCTAGAAACATAAAAACTACCTCAACTGACTCAAGAAGAAGTGCAAAATCTGAAAATACTATAATAAGTAAAGAAATTGAAGCTATAATGAAAATAACAACAACAACACAAACCTCCCAACAAAGAAAAGTCCAGGGCTAGAGGGCTTCACTGGTGAAACCTACCAAGCATTTAAACAAGAATTAACCCCAAACATTCTCAAGTTCTTCCAAAGTTAGGGGAGGAAGGATTAGTTTGCAAAACATTCCATGGGACCAGTATTGCTCTGAAACCAAAGAAAAACATTTATGATCTTGGACTGGTAATAGTTTCTAAGTATGACATTAAAACACAAGTAACAGTTTATCATATTAGAAACAGAATTACTCTATGACCCAGTAATCCCTCTTCTAGGGATTTCCATATGGGGTAATGAAAAGTTCTGGAACTAAGTATTGGTAAGGATTGTACAACATTGTAAGTATACTCAATGCCACTGAATTGTACATTTCAAATCATTAAAATGTAAATTTTATGTAATGTGTATTTTACCATAATAAAACTGAAATAGAAAATCCATAATGCATCACTCTCAATGTGGTAGATCTGTGTTTATAATATAAAATGATAAAATAGAGAAACTCGGAAACAATTCAATAATAATTCTATATGCTTACTTTCTACTCATCTTTTGCCATTGTTTTGCTCACTCCTAGTTTGACCAAATTGGAAACAGTCATTACTAATTTGTTAGTTTTTAATAGAAACAACATGCTCTTTTGCACTTTTATTTTATTAGTTTGCATAAAATTTTATTAAAATATTTAGTTATATATTACTATTTATGTCAACAAACATATTTATAGAGACATGTGACTTAGAATAAATACTTCAGAAAAGAAATATAACAAAGTCTTGATAAGTAGCTTAGCCCTCAGAAGCAGAAGTGTAGGAGTGAGCACATTGTGGACATGCTATACCAGGAGCATTCAGGCAACACAGACATCTGCCACTATAATTTTACAGAGAGAATCGATATTGTGGGTAAATAAGGACATCAGTTGAAAGCTTCAACTGTAGTTAATATGTATGTAGTGAGCTTTGACTTACCAAATATTTTATCATCTACTATGTGAACTTTATGTAGGTGAAGACCTTATCTACATCATTCATAATAAGATCCACAATGCCTACAAATAGTGACACGTAATTAGTTCTCCAAAAATATTGGTGATCCAGAAGTGACTCAGCAAAAGTGTTTTACTCATTTAACGGGAAACAATAAAACATATGTGAAAGTGTTTGAAAATACATGTGCAGTATTTAATATTTAACATACTTTGTAATAATACTTTTCGGTCACTCTGCAGCCCATATCTTCTTGTAGCATATATTTGGTTTGGAACACGCACTTTCATTCAACAGTAGTTTTTTAAATTTAATCTTTATTGTACTTTTTCCATTACCATTTAGTCCCCTCATACCCTGCTTCCCCCAGCAATCACCACACTGCTGTTCACATCCACAGGCCCTTTTTCCTTTTTGCTCAGCAGTCATTTAAAACTGTCTTTTAAAGAGCTGCACAGTTCTCTAGGAAAACCACAAGAAAAAAAAATGAATGACACTTTTCATTATTTGATGTTTGGTTATGGGCCGAATGTTTTACAAGGCAATAATAAAATGAAAATATTTAAGTAAAACTTATATATTATCTTATACTTCTATGTGCCAATTGCCTTTGAATCTCAGTATTGCTTTCCAAGCAATTCTGTTAAACCTGAAAACTATAAATTGTGATGGATGTGAGTATATGTATTCTACTTTACCAAAGGGTAAGTGATATACTCATTTTTAAAAATAGTTTCCATTCTTACCCCTGTTTTTAGTTACTTAGATCTTTCTTTAAAAATGCCTGTTTTTCTTGAAATTTTGCTTGTGTGGTTTGACCAAGTGTAAACTATCTTCAGGGGAAAATGAGGGAGGAAAAACAAAATTACTTCAGCTATTTCCAAGTAAGGAAAAGATACATTTTGTATTTTTTTATTTTAATGAAATTAAGAACAGACATTTGATGCTCCCTTCGCATTTCTAAAGTCATCCAGTGTCCTAGAAGCATTATAGATGCTCAAACAAGCAGAAACCCAGGAACCAAAAAATCTTGATTTCAGCAAAAATATTGCCCCTGTTTGACTGTGAGATCTTGGACAAGTCTTTTTACCAGGTTTAGCTTTATTATCCTTATTAGTAAATGTGGAAAATAATAACACCATGTGCCTGGCTGGCGTAGCTCAGTGGATTGAGCATGGGCTGCAAACCAAAGTGTTGCAGGTTCAATTCCCAGTCAGGGTACACGCCTGGGTTGCAGGCCATGACTCCCAGCAACCACACATTGATGTTTCTCCCTCTCTCTCTCTCTCTATCTCTATCTCCCTCCCTTCCCTCTCTAAAAAAAAAATAAATAAAATCTTAAAAAAAATAAAAAATAATAACACCATGTGAAAGTGGTAGTAAAATAATCTGATAGCTTTAGAGGATAATATTAATATTAGTTATTATCTTATAAAGTTATCAAACACAAATATGAGGAATCTGCTGGCTTCATATAAATGCATACAATAATAGTTTTATTTTCACTCTTTACAAAATTGAACAGCTTTTGGTATAATGAAATAAACATTATTTTCCATATGTAGTAAGTTCCCAGAATTTTATGCTACAAACCAGATAAGACTGTTAGCTCTTTCTTTTCAGAATCTAGCTATGTTGCAAGTCATACTGCCAAACATACCCACCTGCAATTCCCCAGAAGTTGGATAGCTGTTGCCTCAAGTCTAGGTCTCCCAATTCCTGATACACTGGCTATCTTTCACTAATAGTTGTAGTTTTCTGTCAAAATACCCAGTCTATGTTTGGGTCCTGGACTCACTGTAATGTCTGGAAATCCCAACTTGCCTGAGGTCTGGGATAGAAAACCTTCTATAGACTGATGACCATGATTAATTTTCAGTCTTTCTTTGACTACCAGCTGTGCCATCATCACCTACCACTTACCGATGGCTGCAACAATTCCCACAAACAAATATAAAACTAGGGTGCATTACCCAAGCTTCTGTGTAAAAATTGCAAGTATAAAAATGTTCTCTCTCACTGGAAGACCACAACTAGAGCCAAATTTTATGTAGGAAAAGTGGTTCTTGAGAAATATATGAGCCTTATTTTACTTTCTCCACAGGAGGACAGTTCCCTTTCTTCCTAACCAGTTAATTCAACGGAGCATGACCCTCTCACAGCCCTGTGACACACAGACATCTACTCATTCTATGAGTCATGGTCTTCTGCTGATGCCAAGAAAAAAACTTCATAAAGTAACACCTTTTAAAAAAATAGAGCAAAATGGAATTTGCATCAAATTATTTGACCTCATTTTCATAGGACTATTTAAATCCTTCATAGAGGTTGTTTGAGACATTACCATTTTGAAGAAAGACATCCCCAAATTATTACATTATTGAAATGGACTGAATTTTAAGGATGAAATTTACTTTAGTAGGGCAGACTAAATGAAAAGAACAGATTTTAGTCAGAGTAAAATCCAATATCCATAAATAAGATACTACTTCAACCAACATTACAAAAAGAAAACTAGAAGGAATTTTTTACATTTGGAAAACATTCAGACTTTCCACAGCAGTATTCACCATAGGAATAGATAACAGTGAACCTCAAAAACATGATTATACAATTCTATGATTTGAATGTGCAATTGCTTTCCTCTCTGAGGTTTAAAATATATTAAATCTTCACAACTGAACATCTGCTTTTATATACCTAAAATGGCTGGCTTTAAAATGTCTTGTCATTGGAAATGTCATTCAGAATATCATCAGGAAAAGTAAATATTTAGCAGAAATGAACACCTTATCAGGGAGTCCTCACACTCTTTCCCGGTTCTGGCAGGAGAAACATGAAGGGAGGAAGTCAGCCAGAGCCACACAATTCATTGCATCAAGAACACAGGAGATGCCCAGATCAAAGTAAGCCTCACCATCATCTAATCTTTTCCACCATAATCTCTGCTTTAGGAACATTAACTCTTTTGGCTTTCTGAATTCTTCAGTAGACAATTTATTCAAAGAAGAAAATCAATGTATTTTCAATTCAGAGATTGGAGTTACAAACAGTTCAAATGAGATGAGGCCAAGGGGCAACTTAAATCTTATTCCACACCTAACTTTATTCTGGGTGGAAATGAAAATGCATGCAGAAGAGAAGAGAAGTTCATCAAAGCACAACAGTAAGTTCAGCTTCTTTCCTATCAGGCAATACGGTGCAATACCTGATTTCACAACTACTTTAAAGCTATACTTTTTTTTAATTAAAAAATTAAGATTTCAATTAAAAAAGAGGAGGTATCAATCATTGCAGTTGGAAATTAAATACATTTTTTAAATGTAAAATCCATGATTAAAAGTTGTCAAATCAATATACAATGCAGAACCACAAGAAGAAGAAATATGAAGAGAAAGAAAAAACGAGGAAGACAGGAGTGGGAGGAAGTTACATTGAGTAAAGAATACATTTTCTTACATAATAGTAAATAAAACACCATCGATTTGCATAAGGAGAAAAGCAAAGTAAAGAAAACGAAAACTTTTACTGTGGTTGTGAAGTGTGAAGCTGACAAAGTAAAGGACAGTGAGTGAAGCATAAAAGTAGTGATGAATCCAGGGGCCAGTTATGGAAATGGCACTTCTACTAAAGGAATGTCTGGAAAAGTGTTTCCAGTGGGAGCTGGTGAATGGCTGTGCCCTGTGAAAATGAAAGTAGGGAGCCACCGCCAGCCAAGGCAGGGGCATCAGAGGGAATGTTCCCCTGGCCAGGACAGATGATGAAAGCTGAGCAGCCACATTCAATGCCAGGTCTGGGACAGTCTGGAGAGAGAGGCAGCCAAGGCGGAGCTGAGTTGGTAGGAAAAAAATACCCAAATCCCAAGTTATAAAAAAGCAAAACCATGAAAGGTCACTTAGGTACCCCTTCCCTTTTACCTTATGGCTATTATCATGGGATATTGAAATAATATTTAGGAAGAGTATATCTTTGATGATGTGAGTAAAACTAAATTGAGGGAAGGAGACATTTTAAAGTTTCTTTAAGCACTTTTGTTAATTCAATGAGCATTCACATAGAATCTACTCTTTGCTAAATACAGGGCTGGGTTTCAGGAATACAAAGACGAAAAGGAAGTCAGGAGAAGGGGTTTCAATAAGGAAAGACAGAACCACCATCACTAAATACCACAAAGAAATTAAGATCAAACTTAAAAATACCCATTGGATTTGAGAATTAGGAAGTGGTGTGTGACTTTTGCAGGACAAGTTTTAGTGAATGGCAGGGCAGAAATAAGACTGTAGTGAATTGAAAAATAATTTAGTGGCAGGTTCATGAAAAAATTGAGTGCATGTAACTTCATGTTCTTGGTTGAAGGGAAAGGAGGGAAATAGGGCAGAAGAAGTATTTGGGTTTGGTGTTTGTCATTATTACTGTTTTATTGTTTCTAAGGAAGGTACTAATTCAAATTGATGGCATTTTTGATACATTATCTGGTTTATTTAATTTAATAGAATAATGATAATTTACACTTGGAAAAAACCCTAGAGATCATTCAGTATACTTTTCATATTTTATAGATGAAGAAACTGAGGACCTGAAAGTTATCATGTTCTAGTCATTCATTTTAAAACCCATATGAGCAGACATAATCTGTCCCATATGAGGGAATAAAAATGCAATGACTATTTATGACTGAGTTCCTTCCTTCCTTTCTCTCAAGATTAAAAATATCATCCTAATGCTATCTATACTAAATAAAGTATATAATTGAAACTACTATCCAGATAAATTAAGGTGAAAATATAACATCATACTTTTTATATAGTCATATATTTAAGTGATGTAATTAAGACAAAGTACATTTTAGAATTATCTTGTAGTTGCCTCTCTACATTTTAATTTGCTTTTAAACTGACACTTATATAGAACTGTTCTTATAAAAAGTAAATTATTTTAAAAATGAAACAATTAAGTAAAAACTAGACATTTTTCTTATACACTTTTTTAGGAATAATTATTAAAGTTCTTTCATTACGAAGTATAAATCTTATAGATAGATTCTCTTCATTTTAAGAGTCATAAAAGTAATAGTAAACTGTAAAGATGCTCCCAGCCCTATAGTAAATAGTAGTTTTGTTTTTGTAGTGTTGAAAACTTTAGCATTAAAAATATTTAGTGTTTAAAAGCAGACATTATGTGAAACTAGAAAAAAATTACAGGATTTAAAAACCTTATGTGACCTTCTACTCTAATTGAGCCAAAATACATAAATTATACCACCATTGAATTTGGAGAAGGAAATGGCCTATTAGGTCATTTAGTATTTCCCCTGCTAAATTTGAACAGTTCCCTACAGCATATTTTCTAACACTGTTAGCCTGGTTTAGAAAGTTTTACGTGATAACACTTTTCACCACATCCTTAAAAAGCTATTAATCTAGTTGAGCTTCAAAGAAATGGGAAGCTTTCTTTTCTTAACATGATCCCACTGGCTTCCTTTGCCAGGTACCCATCTCTAACAGCTGTCTTCCTTTTTGTAAGTATTTGAATTGTATGGAGCCAACCTGAAGGAAAATTGTAAAAGTGGCAGAACTTGGCCAATAGCAAACCCTTTCCTCCCACTGCTCCTCTCCAAGCTTAGACACTGGTAATGAAGTGTTGCCCCTCCTACTTAAAGTCATCCTGCCCTCTTCTTTTCTTCCAACTGCCAGGCATCCTGAAAGAAGGCTATGGGAATTTAAAATTATATTTATCATCCATTAGGGGTAGATTATTATTATTAGCTGTGTTTTCATAGGCCTGTGTGGAAAGCAGGAACTCCATTACTGCAGTTTGTTTAGAATTGATACAAGATGCCAAGCTGATATTTATCCATAGGTAATTTACCTTCTCTAAGGTAAAGACTTCTCTTACTTTAAGAGCAGAGAAAAATTGAGGGTTTATACCTTGAAAGTGATAAGTTTTTAAGTTTCGCTTTAATTGACGACCAAGATAGTCATTCCAAAAGCAAAGTGAAAGGCAATTTTGAAAATTTAGGTCAACATTTGCAAAAGGGTAAACACAGTTATTCAGTAGGTATTTAAAATACCTATGTTATATATGGGCCACCATGTGCTAGGGCTGGCTCATGCCTGCCCAGGAATGCAGATTGCTAAATTTTCAGGAATTTCATGACCTGGTTAAAAACACTTGTGATTAAATAATTTGTATAAACTAACAAATTATATCATTTCCTAATTATTTAATTTTAGTATTAAGATTACTAATAATACTATTTTAGTATTATCAATGCTCTTGAGATTATTTACATCTAGAAATATTATAAACTAGTGAGCTATTTGAGCATCTCTTCCCAGTGCTGCATTCAGTGATTGAAATCAGCAGTTTCTGCAAACCTGAACTCTTCAGCCCTTCAAAACCTGGTTGTTAGGCATTTACCCTCACACCACTGCTTACAAAACTTCAACATAACTATATTTTCTAAAAACCCCTAAAAACATATGCAAGGAAAAGGAAAGACATTAAATACCCACCAGCAATTTTATCTGCTGTCATTCTTGTACATTCATTCTGATACTGCTATACCTTTTAGCTGAATTCTACTGATTTATTTGATTTATCTGATTCTATTGATTTATTTTACTAATATCCTTCATACCATAATAACTGTGATAGAATATACAATTAATAAAAAACATAAAATGAGAAAGTTACAAATACAATCAAAATAAGTTTGATTATTAAGTTGTGAATGTCACTTTGTAATTTGAATAGGTTCATTCTTGAGAGTACTCATTTTGTTCCAAATTTTCTACAAGCAAAATACAAATAAAACTCAATTATATTGTGCCTTTTATCTGCAAAGACATTTATGTTTCTTGCCATGGAATACAGGCACTAATGCATGGGTCATTATGAGTTGGATATAAAATTATAATTTTAATGTTCTAAGTTTCTAGCCATAGCAGATTAAAACCTGTAATAGGCTCCAGATGTGTATTTTTAAATCAGTAAATTCATGAGCAGACTATAGCTAAGTGGATTTTTTCCTGATTATCTTCTATGTGAATCCAAAGTGTAACTTGTTCAGCATATTGGAGAATTTCTCTGATAGGGTTAGAGCTTAGAAAACAGAGAGAAGCATTAATTTTTCAACAAATGTATTACCTTCTAGTGCTACAGACTTAAAGGTTTTGTGAAACAGGTGTGTCCCTGGCCCATGAAACCTAAAACATAAAGTGAAATATTTTTACTATTCTTATGTTTACTATAGTCTTAAATGATAGAATTAAGTCCCAGTCTCATTAGGCCTTGCTCAGTGACACATGGCAAATAGGTAGTGATGTCTGAACTTCACCCAGCCAATGTGACCTCAGATGTTGTATGTTAGCTGTTGTCAAGATCTTAGTCTCTATCAAGTAGCCTCATTATCTTTGTGAACTGAGAAAAGATCCATGGGCTTCAGATATTAAGTATGTAAGAAGCAAAATTGACATTTCTTTGACAGAAAACTATATAGTAACTTATCTTTGTCCAGATGGGTAAGCCAGGCTTCCTATGCAAGGGAGTGGCCTATAGTTGTGCTTTAGGAAAAAAATAGATATTTCTCTGTAAAACTAGGTGAATTATCACAGAGACCATGCAACAGACAGCTCATAGATCAAATGAAGATGCTCAAACCACACACACCTATACACACACGCACACACATAAACTTCAAGAGCATAGATAATACTAAAATGTAGTAAAATTTTGGGTCAATACCTATAGATTTGTAGATTTATTGTTGTGATCCTCCAAAATGTTTTGTTTGTTTATGCAGATAAGCCCAATTATACTAACTTATATGCTCTACACTTAACTTATGAAGTCAGCATAATTTTAATACCAAAACTTTATATCTGGCAAATGTACACAAATAAAACTATATACCAATCCCAGTAGGGAAAAGGGCAACCTTTAAAATAAAATACTACCAAATGGTAACATAGTGAAATAATAATGTTTTGACTAGTGTTCCTTCCAATATTTCAAGGGTAGCTCATTATTCTACCAGCATATCTTAAGACGAATTATTAAAAAATAAATCCCATAAATAACAATGCAAGATGCTGAAAAGACATTTAATAAATTAACCTAGAACTATAACACTCTAGAACATAGGTAGAAGAAAACTACTTAAGTATGATAAAAATTTAGTGTGACCCAAATCATGCATTGTTTAACTTATTCCCAAAGTTGATTTCATATTCAGAAAAATATATAAAACACTTTCTAAAATGAAAGTCTAAAGTACTTGCATTTTCAAGTATCAAGAAAAACACCAAAGGAAATTAAGATATAAGCACCTCACAAAATCCAGATTTGAAAATAAAATGTAAAATTTGAAATATTACTATAAATGCCCATTTTGGGTATTCACAGAAAAAATATTCTGGAAAACTATGTAAGCTAGCTGACTTATATTATAGAATATTTAATATCAGAAGCACTGGTTCTGTGAAATATCACTTAATATTTCAATTTCTGCTCAGGATAAATCTTAGCATAAGAGTTCCTTAGATTTTAGCAAGGAATTCCAGCAGCCCAACATCTACTGTGTCTGTGCTATTTTGTGTTAATGCTAAAGTCATTTGCACTGGAACTCAGCACCTTTCAAGCTCCTCTGAGGATCCAGTGTCACATTATTAATTCTGAGCAATGTACAAGTTACTGAAGATCGCCCATGGGAGTTAAGAGATGGCCTGAATATTGTACATCCCTTCACAAAACATGTAGACAACCCCCAAGTCCTGTCACTTCTCAGAAGGGCTCTCATGTTGGTATGGCCACTCACTAGTGGCAGTGAGAGTCCTTTGCTTTCCCAGTTCTCCCACACCGGGCCAGCCCACTTGGCTGGTTTCTCTCACTTGCATGGTACATAGCCTCTGCCCCCAAACATGCACTGATAGAGTCAACATGATTGTCAGTGAAACTAAGTGTCCTCCAGTTAAAATGCTCTATTTTATAGCTATTAGGCAGGTCCAGCCATCATTTTGATGACTGGAGCCCAGACTGATTTCTCATCTGCAATTCAAAGAGAACTTGTTTTTTAAAAAAATATTAAAATAAAGGGCTTGCCAAGTGGGACTTTTGAAAATAAAAATGTCTCCATATGTTGGGAACCGCCCTGACTGGTATCAGAAGCTGAAACCCCTGCCTAGCTAAGGCTAAGGGAACGCCCTTGGAACCGTGAGCCAGCAAGGAGACAAAAGCTTATCTCCCTGGCAGGAATGCTGCTTCTGCTGCTTTATTCATGACTGAACCCCCCAAAAGCTTGGTCGGTTAGCCAAAGACGGGTAAGATTCCCCACGGGGGGAACGACCTAAGCCAGGCACGATCACTTTGGGAGGCCCCCCAAAAGAAGGACTTGGGGGGCTGCAGCAAAAGGGGGGTGATGGACCCTCACTCCTCGGCTTTGACAAAGTCTGAGTTCTCAGCGTCTGGAAGAAAATCTCCTTATCTCTCGGTTGCCTTAGTTCCCTTGCTCCACCTAAGCCTGAAACAATGACAGGGTGGTGCAGCTCGGTACTGAGAAGTGCGGATTCCCCGGGTGATCAGGCCTAAGAAAGAACATGTAAATTACTGTGAAACCTTCTTTGTTTAGAATGCTCTCAGTTGAATGAGAAGGGTCTTAGGAGGAAGTTAGTTTGTTCCTCAGTCTTACAGCTCTTTGACCCCCCAACTCAATAGACCGGCAGAGTTCTTTGTTTTCTATAGTTCCTTACTTCCCCTAATGAGTACTGTACTTTACCTGAATTATTATGCAGCATGAGTCCAATAAAAGCAGGTATGGACTGTAAATCGGGGCGCTCCCCACTAGGGGGGGTGGCCATTCTGTCCCTACTTCCCCACAGAAACTAGTCTGTCTCTGTGCATGTGGTGTTTTTTCTCGCGTGTTTATCGTCGAGCCATCCACAGCATTCCGTGATCACTGCTGGCCGGTGACCCACGCGCAACATCCATATACTTAATATATAAAAAAGTATAGGCAAAATTCACAGCCAGTCTTCAGTTCAGTCACTGCAGAATGTACTCAGAGCTGGCTGAAGTGCAGAGCTATCATTTATCTACCCACTTAAGGTTAAAAACACATTAGGATAAGCTTGCAGGTAAATTTTCTTTACTAATTTCTTGATTCTTTTTTTCAGAGTGTTCCTATCTACTATGTTTTTAATTTGAACTTTTATAAGGCCAAGTTTTATTGTCTAAAAAAAATAGAAAGTAACCCTTAAGAGATAGTTTAAAAAAGTAAAAACAAAATGCATGAAGGCCTAGAACATAATAGATATTCAGCTAAATGATAAATAGATGCAATAATTGTTAGACAAAGTTTGTGAGTTCAATTCTTTTATCTTTTACTAAAATGTAATAACTGCTAGGATGTGAACTCTAAATTCACTGCCCTGTCTTAAAGCTTAGTTAGCAGTTTCCCTGGAATATACTTGGCAACAATAATCAAGCACAACACAACAAAACATAACAACAGTGATGACAACAAAAATTATGTGCTGAATGTTGACTGGCTCCTGGTTCCTTTGTCTGCATAGCTAGGACCCAGTGCATTCAGCCTTCATTCTCGTCAAGTTGTGCTGTAATTTTACAGGTAGAAAGACAGCATCAAGGCACACATTTCTTGTCAGGTCAATTGAGAAGAAATATTATAAATGTACCTATTTCTGTTTCTGTGAGGTCATTGTGTAATTAATTCCCATAGAAAATCAAGTCCAGATTCTTCAGCATGATATATGGAACCAACAAGGTATAAAATAACACCATGGTTTTCCCTCTTCTAACTCCATTATTTCTTACTTTCTTTGACATAATGCACCCTCCAGTCATATGAAACTACCTACAATTTCATACAGCTATGCCTTCATATGTTCAATTTTTATGAAATTATTTTAGAAGCATTTTAGATATACAGAAAAATTGAGTAGCTAGTATAGAGCTCCCACATACTTCAAACCTGGTTCCCCTATTATTATCTAACATAATTCGGTACCTTTGTTATAATTAATGAACCATTATGGGTATACAAATATTAACTAAAGTTCATCTTTGATTCAGATTTCCTTAGCTTTTTACTTAATGTCTTTTTTTCTGTTCTAGATTCTCATTGAGATACCGTTTTACATTTAGTTGCCATTTCTTAAGCTACTTTTGGTAGTTACAGTTTTTCAGACTTTTCATGTGTTTCATAACTGACAGTTTTGAGGAGTACTGGTGAGATATTTTGTGAAAAATCCCTCCACTTATACTTTTGTGATGTTTGTCCATATTTGGACTGGTGTTATATGGTTGTGGTGTTATAAGGAAGTCTAGAGAGGTGAAGTACAACCTCCATTACTTCAAGGTTGATGATTTTCATCTTACCAAAGGTACATACAATGAACATGACTTACTTCCACTGTAGATGTTGACCTTGATCACCTGGCTGAGGTAGTGTTTGTCAGGTTTCTTCACTGTAAAAATAATCTTGTTTGTCCCTTTCCACACTTCTTTCCATTCTTCTTTGGAACATTCTTCTTTGGAATCACTATGTGTAGCCCACATTTAAGGTGGGGGGAGTTAACTTTACCTCCTCAAGGGTGGAGTATGTACATTAGTTATTGGTATTATTTTTAATGGATGATTTGTATGTGCCTGTCTCTCTTTATTTGTTTATTTATTTCAGCATAGAATCATGAATATTTATTGCTCTAATTATTTTAGCGTTACTTATTGAACACTCTCTTAGTTGGTCCTTGTGTCTCTTTGACATTTCCTCATCATTGTGGGCTTTTTTTAAAGCACTCTCTAACTTTCTAGAACTACAAGATATTCCAGGTTCATCTTGTCTATATCCTGATCCAATTCTAAAATCAGACATTTTTCTAAAGAACCCTGATTCCTTTTATTGAAGGACAATTGAAAACCAAGATCTGAGAACCAGGTTGGCTTGTTGTTATTCAGATGTCATGGCTTTTTCAGTGGATAGAGCCAAAAATATATATAATTTTATATATTTTACATATACAATAAGTATATATTTAGCAATGCATATATAACAATTTTATACATTTAATAATTTATATATAACTATATATGCATACACATATACATTTCACTCTATTTTTTTCTTATAAGCAAACAAGAAATCTGCTCCAGAAAGCTTAAGCTTAAGAATTCTTTGCTCTAAGAAACCTTTTGTTGACTTACCCATGAATCTTGCTCACCCCATCTTTTTTGCCAAAATTCAACTATTATATTATAGCACCTACTTTGTAAATTTAAATTACTTTTGTAGATTTTTCTATTAGACTTGGCAATTTTTGATGCCTTTTACTATATTAAATCATCAACCTAACAAAAGGGAGGGATGGAAATTAAGAGAGTATTTCCACCAAGCCAATCTAAATGTCTGGCACATAAAACTTTTTATAATATTAACCAACCATGTTTCCTTTGTGATAGCAATTCTATAAGGTTGATAAGCTTTTAAAATTGTACATAGTATAGGTGTTTTAACTATATAACTTGATGAGTTTTTACAAGTGTATGTAACCATGTTCATGAGGGTTTTCCAACTATAATTTTCATTTTTTATAATAGTCATATCATGTTTCTAAATTAAGGTAATTTTGTATTTATGAGGTATTTGTGATGTGTTCTCTTTTATTTGATGAAACATTTGTGTAAAATTATTATTCATTTCCTAAATATTTGATAGAATTTGCCAGTGAAGTCATCTTGATGTGAACTTTCTTTGTGGTACAATTTTGAAAATGATTTCAATTTCTTTATAGATATAGGGCAATTCAGAGTTTATATAGCCTTCTTGCAACAATGTCAGTAAATTTTTTTGAGGAATGAATCTACAGATTTTCTGTTTTTGGTGTGGATTTTAGTAATCTTTTTTTTTAAAAGAACTTTATTTCTTCTAAATTGTTAAACACTTTTATATAGTTGTTCACATTTCCTTACAATGTCTTTAAGACCATCAGTGATAACCCTCTCTCATTCTTGATACTGGTAAGTTATGCTTCATTCCTTTATCTTTATCAAATTAATTGATATATTGAATGATATGTTTTAGTGTATTGATTTTTGTTATAACAAATAGAGAATTACTGTCTGATTACTTTGAACTTGTGTAGAACAGGTCTTTTGGTTTTTCCTCTTTGTTTTAGATTAATCCCTGGTTCCTGACATATTTTATTTATATAACGTAGTCATCCTGGGGCTTCAATAGATGATAACAATAACTTTTCAAGGCCCTCTTCCAGGCAGGACTTAAACTCCAAACTCCTTTCTTTATTCTGCCTTGTCAGCCTTTCAGCTATTGCTTTTCACTGGTTCCTTGAAGTTCCCTTGTCCCCACAAACACACTTCAGAACAGCCAAAGCTATCATGGATATTAATATGCAGATGTGAGGTTTCACACTCTGTAGTTCGCTCTTCTTTCCTGGATACTTATGGGAAGCTCTAAAATCCATTCTTGAACAGCTTGGGCCAGAGAATCATGGGTTTCTTTTGAGTTTTAATCAAACTGTACTACATGGGCTGTGGACTACGCTCAGGAGAAAAGATCTATAAATATGAAGTCCACCTGGTACAGCTCTCTTCTTTCAAAAGGATAATCCTCTCAAGTTTTTTTTCTGGTACTCGGAGAATTTTATCCTGACTACTAATTAGTATAATTATTTTACACTAATGTAAAATATTCTAATTAATTAATTCATTAAAACCAAACAAAATAAGTAATTTTATGGTTGCTTCCTTTGGTCCATTCATTAGTATTTACAGAACTTAGTTATTTTATTTGACTAGTCACAAGGCATATTTAATTATGAAGAAAAGAAATTATAATGCAATATACTAACAGGTTTTGTATCTCTTTATTAGGGATTCTGGGGGTTTTACTTGTAAGAAATTAATTATAAAGAAATTGTGGAAAATAAAATAGAATTCTAGCAAAATTCAAATTAGATAACTTATAAAGTATTACACAGAATTTAATATTTGTACAAATAAGCTTTGAATGTGTTTCCCTTTTAGTCAGATTGTTAAATAACCATGACATGCAAAAATATTTTTATTAATAAATTTTTAAACTCTTAAAGAAGTACTTTGAATAGATACCCAACCTATTTGCCACTTAATTTTATCTTTTGCTTCAAATTTATTTTTCTTCTTTTGTAAGTGCAGATTTTTTATTTGAGATCAAAGGAATGTTTACTACAGCATTAATGGGCCTGCATCCTCCATAATAAATCTGCATAGAGTTGGGAAGTAGGAATAATAGCTACAAGAGGAGAGAGAGCATGTTATTTAGGCTTGAGGACTAGCACCTGTCATCAGGTAGCTTCAGCATCTTCTCATTTTCAAGTGTACTAACAAAGCTGCTCGATGTCTATCAGAATAGAAACAACTCACACAACACCCAATGGGTATTTCCAGGGAGTAGAATGGATTTTTAAGGGCAAAGTCTGAGGAAATCTCATAAATCTTTTGGAGAATAGAATCTATTGTATCTCGCGTCTAGAATCTGCCATCACCACAAACTTGATCTCTGTCCATGTCTAGAGGCAATTCAGTTCAAATGTGTCTGTCTCCAGCATCTTAATGCCCGAGCTGCCCTGTTTGGGAGACAGCCGGGAGCTGTTTTTCAAACAGCAAATGGAACACAGAGGCCAGAATGAGCTTCTCACTGGAGGGGAAATCTACAGTGGGTAGTTTGTAGGCCTGCCCAGGTACTCCAGCACTTGTTTCCTATCAGCTGTGTACTTGCCATTCAAGTCCAGGCCATTAGTGAGCAGCACTGTGTGGCCCACAGCCAAAGTGAGGCAAGAGTCAACAAAGCCCCACCCTGGGGATTCCACCAAGGCCCAGATATTCTTTATGCCCCTCTACATAAAACTATGAAGTCATGTCTTTGATGTCATTTATATATTGTGCTTGGTCACCTCATACCCCCACCTCCAAGAGAAAGGAAAATCATCATCAGAAACATAGGCACAGAGGGAAAACTTAAGAAATGCATACTGTTTTTTCTATATTGTTGTATTTATATAAGACTGTTACTCAAATCTTTAATTCTATCCTAAGCTAGGACAGAATCCAAAAAGCACTCTTTTGGCCCACTAATCACACACTCTGCCTTCTCTCTTCACACTTGCCCTGGAAAGATACATATTTCACATTGGCTCTGCTCACAGTTCTCATCTAGGGAGTGTGAAAAAAGACATTACTAACTTAAGCATTCGTATACTGCAGAACAGAATACATGTATATGAATGAGGTACAAAAACTAGATGGGGAGAATTGCCATGGAACCTGGTACGAGTGAAGGACACTTGAACCACAGCTAGGTCGGTCTCAAGGAACACATTGGTGAAAAGAGAAACTGGAATAAAGGAAACAAGTTATCAGATGAAGGAGTTTGGCCTGAGGAAAAATAGAGAGTTAGAGAAACAAGGAGGTATTTAGGAAAAATGAAATGAGTAAACGATTCTGGCTGATTGGAGAGGGCCCTTAGATGGAAGGAGAATGTGGTGGTAGGTGAAGGAAACATGTGATGAGGCTCATTGTACATTTCACAAACTTTCTGTCACCCAAAAAAAGGCATCGTAAAGACCAAGAGGCATCTCTTATTATATTGACTAGTTTAAAAGTTTCTATTTCTAAAAATTGCAAGATTTCTGAGCGATCCTGTTGGAAAATAGGTGTACACTATGTCATCTCTGAGCAAACATTGTTTGATGACTAAGTTGAACTCTGCGGCGACTTTGTGTGGACCTCTCTGTTGATTGACATCAGTTCTGGAACAATGGCGATTTATTACTACATAGAGGATCGCACAGGAGGCTTCACAAAACTTATCTAATGGATCAGAATCTCTTAAAATAACTCACAGGAATCAGAAGATGATGGACAAGCAGGGATGTCCTAATGAGTAATTTTTTTCTATACTTCGACAATGGATGGTGAATGGATGAAAGGATGGATGTCTCAAAAGTAATTTAAAGATAGGACTTCAGCCATAAGACGACTGGAACCATAGAACACAAAGCCAAAAAAGTTGTATTTTGTTGTAACTCAAACGAAGACTTACAATATCAAAGATTTTTTAGATTATTTTAAAATAATCTCAAACATAACTTGCTTTTGTGTTAATGTGCTGTAACTTGAATATTCTCTTTAGAACATTCAACATTAATATAAAAGATTCAGTAGATTCATCATTAATATCAAAAAAGAAGACAAAGTATTTGTTAAAAATTCAATGATTTAAGTCATTTAAATGATATTTAACCACCTGTGTTGTATAACCTACTGTTTTTTGTTCTGCAGATAAACAAAAAATGGGAAATATACAGTTTCTGTTCTCAAGAAATTTACATTCAAATGATGGGTAAAGTGAATAGTTATTGTAATGTAAGCAAAATGTGATAAGTGCCATAGAGGACAAATAAAATGTTACGGAATTAGGAGGAGTGGTAAAAGCAGTGGGAGGATAGGAATTGTGGAGGAAGTGGAGGGAAGAGAAATTTTTTTTCCTCTGGATCAGTTCTGTGCTAAACATTGAATGCACAATATCTCATTTAATCTTACTAATACTTTTATGCTATAAGAACTATTGTCATTTCAAAAAAATTTAAATGAAGAACTGGGGCTCAGTGAGATTAAGTAACAAACTCATTCAACCAGAAAGCCACACGCTCAGATTATCTCACATAAAAATTTCCTCTTAAACACTGCACTATACTGCCTCCTAGGGGAAAGTTCCATGGGGATTATAACCTCACATGAGGTAAACATAAAGATAAAACATTCTCCAAAGTCACAAATATGGGAAAGGATAATATTTGTTCAGGAAACATTAATGGTACAATAGACTCAGAATATCAGATGTATGGTGTTGAGCAAGAATATAATGTATATGCTTTATATACACTACAAAACATAAGACTAGACAGGCAAGAGTCTCAAGTCCCAAGTGGACTTGACTAGGTATGTGCATGGAGGCTTCTTTCATCTGGAAGTAACTGCATTTGCATTACCTTTTTGTGATTTTAAGTAAATCAGTATCTTCCCCTTTTTTTACATCTCATATCCGCATTTCTTTATGGTAAATATAGCATTTCAGAATGTCTTAAAACAATCAACCTTTTCTAATTTCCCCCCAAAGGATTTGATAAACAGAAAGAAATGAACATCACAAAGAAATAGCCATACTATTCAATTTAGAATCCTTAGCCAGTAATTTGTATTGTGATCTGTTAAACATAGTTTATTCTACATTAAAAATATTTCCCATAATGGATTAAAAAAAAAAGAACTGTCTCAATG
Source organism: Phyllostomus hastatus (assembly GCF_019186645.2). Classification (NCBI taxonomy): domain Eukaryota; kingdom Metazoa; phylum Chordata; class Mammalia; order Chiroptera; family Phyllostomidae; genus Phyllostomus; species Phyllostomus hastatus. Next base: position 35,515,479 of record NW_025333872.1, on the reverse strand, counting down.
CCTTTCACAGTAGCACAGTTAATCTTTTGTTTGTGCGAATGCACAACTGATGTGCTTTTCCAATCCAATAAAATGTCTTCCTCCTTCCATATGTGGATGGTTAAACACACCAATCATGAGTTATTTGTTAGTTTCTTTGGCTTTAGATTTCTGTACAATTTCCATCAGCACCAGGTGCTCTACCAAATGCTAGTAGCAGTAATTTAATGACCTTAGTGATTCTTCAAGTTCAGTGTTTGCTTCTCTTTGAGCAGTCATAATGGAGAATAGAAATGCCGCAGCTTTCTGACTGATTAAGAATCAAACAGTCCTGTCCATTACCTGGCTTATATCATTTTTCAGTGTCTTACATGATTTGCTGATTACTTTTAAGTTTTTTTTATAGGATTGCCTCCTATCAGTCTGACACCAAGAATTACTGAATCTTAATTATTTATCACTTCTGAACTCATTTTGGTCCAATTCCATCATTTTAGAGAAGAGCAATCTGATGGCTAGAAAGATGTAATGATTGGTCATAACCACGCAGCTGGTCACTGCTCACCTGGAACTTGAACCTGGGCTCCCAGCCCAACTATATTGCACTTCTCTTTCCATCCTCCTGCTTTTGTTGAAGCTCTGGTCATGTTCTCACTATCAAGTTAGTTACACCATGGAGGTTTGTTATTGAATGTATGAATTAAGTAAACCAGAAAATAACTTATTTTCCCCCAATTTTTTTGAAAAATTTCAAACTCACAGTAAAGTTCTAGGAAGTGTACAATAAACATATGCACACCTTTCCCTTGGGTCATCAATTCTTAATATTTTCCCATACTTTCTTCTTTCTTTTCCTTCCCTTCTTTTCTTCCTCCCTCCCTCCCTCCCACCCTCCCACCATCCCTCTTTCCTCTCCTTCCTCCCTCCTTTCCTTTCTTCCTTCCTTCTCCTTCCCTCCTTCTTTTCCTCCCTTTCTCTCTCTTGATATATATACACACATACAAATATATATATATGAAACCATACATATATACACCTAATGTAAATACAAACATATAACACGTATACATATGCATATGTATTTATAAGTATGTATATATTAATTTTCTCTGACACCTAAAAAAAGTTCCAAACATGAAAATTCACCCCTAAGTACTTCATCATTCATTTTAACCTCCTTGTCCATCCAAATTCTCCTATATTACCATAATATAATTAGCACATGCAAGAAATTTACATGTAAATTGATATAATACTATTTTCTGGTATACAGTCTATATTCAAAACCACATATGTCCTAGAATTTATCTTATAGCTATTATTTTTCCTTCTAACTCAGAACCCAGTCAAGGACCAAAATTGCTTGTTATCATTTCTTTTTAGTCCTCTTGCTTCTAGTGGAGTTCTTTTTTTTTTTTTTTTTACTGTTGTTCAAGTATAGTTGCCTCCATTTTCCTCCCACCATTCCCCCCAACCCCAGCCATACCCAACTCCCACCCTCGATCCTATCCACTTTTGGTTTTGTCCACGTGTCCTTCCTTTATACATGTTCCTGAAAACCCCTCCCAAGCTCTACTCCTTTTTAAAGACTCTTGTGATCTTTGCATTTTTGGAAACTCTAGGTAACTTGTTTCATTGTTTGGATTCAATTGATTTTCCTCATCATTAAAATCAGGTTAAACATTTTCAGCAGGAATTCTACCAAAGCAATATTGCATCTTTCCCAGTGCATTAATTACAGAAGAACATATTAACCTAACCTATCACTGATGGTGTTAAATCAATAATCGAATTAGATGATAAAAGGCTATTAAGTGTTTAAATATTATCCACCTTCTAAGTTTGTTGCATAGTACCTATAAATTGTCTCTATATTTATATTTTATATTCTGTCTATTTTAAAAATTAAAAATATTGATTACATAGTGAAATATTCCATCTTTAGCATTATACATTGTACCTTAAAGCTAATGTTTTGAATCCTCCCCTCCTTTCTCCATACCAAGTTTTAATATATGCTAAAGTTTAGAATTCATTATTTGTATGCTTCTGATTTCTGACAACAGATTGTTTTAGTATTTTTATATGGTTTTACTTGCTATAGTGGAAAGCATGTCCTTCAAGGTTGTTTATTTGAGTGACATTGTTATTTCTAACAGCCCAATGAAATTAAACGTCACTGAATAGAGAATATCTTGACCATGGCTATAGTCATGGCATGTTAGACTTTCAGCCCACTAACAGTATGTTTCCATAAATTTAATACATAGAATGTGCACAGTGAAGTGAGCTGTGTTCTGTTAATGTTGCATTAAACATCAAGTGATTAATTAATAACATTTTGTTAAATTGTGTGATTCCAATTAACAATTAACATAGGCATTGAAAACACCAAAAATTACTGACTTCTTTTTATGGAGTGGAAATACAAACACTTTTACCTCTTCTGAGGTATTTGCAATGGGGAATTAATTGTCTCTCACCAGTGTTATATTTTGACCTGTACTTAGTCTAACTGAATTATAATCACTTAAATCTGATAACTTGAAGTTTTGATAAAAGATAGCACCTAATATCACTTGAAACCTCATTTCAATACCATGGTTTTTGCCTTGGATAGTTTGTTTGCCAATGTTTAATTAGGACTACCCAGTGCCACTTAGCCAAAACAAAGTTATTCTAAAAAAAGAAGATATCTTTAAGAGCCTTGGTGCTTCTCTTACATCACACTGATTCTCTTGCCAGGACAGCCATTTTTCCATCAGGCTGCTAGCCATTGGACGTTCCAAGTGTCAGCCTGCATCCGCCTCTTCAATGCTGACACATTTTCTTGATGTCAGAAATTGATCGAGGTTTTCAAAAATGATAAGGTATTAATATTTTTCAGATTTATTTATTTTCTCTTTTAGTAAAGCTGGGAACTCTAAAAAGGCTCATTTGCCAGTAAAATATGATAAACTCTGACTTTATGCTTTGACCAAAAAGTACTATACTTAGAATGTTTTCTTCTTAAGGTTTCTAAGTAAAAATAATTGCCAGTACTTTTTTTATTGCTTGCTTCTATTCTCTCCCTTGCTGATATGCCTCATTGAAGGAAGGGTATTAAGTGAGGCCAAATGGGAAAAACCTTCACTGTCACATGTTCCTTGTAATGTGTACAAGCCTCACTGCTAGGAACAATGCCTTCCCTAATAGTCACGTTTCAGCACAACAACCAGAGATGCTCTGCTGTGGGTGTTAACTAAAGAGAATTCCTGCAAACATTTCCTAATAATCTGTCAGGTGCTAATGAACTGTTTCTAAAACATGATGTTCCCATGTGGTACAGCCCCATAACATAATTGAACAGTCATAGAATAATTTAATTTTATAATTCATAAGGGCTATTTAGTTTAATGTTTCTTAAACCTGAAAAATAATAGGAGTCACCTGGGGAGCTCTTTTAACATACAGTTTCCAACCTCATACCTACTGAACCAAGATCTCCAGGAATCTGTGTTTAATTTGTGAAATGTGTTCAGCCTTCTAAGTAAGTTAGGAATGACATAAAGCCTAGCTCAATGTGAACTTTTTTTTAATATCATACCTCACATGGAAAGTTATCATATTACTATGGCATACTTGTATAAAGGGCTGGGTTTGGAACTGGTGAAAAATGTTATAAATATGTACTCATTAGACTTCTTCTCTTCAACATTTGAAAAAATAAATTGCAAAGAGTTATTCAATCTCCTCTGTATCTGGATCTTGCTTTCCACTGAAGGGCTTCATTTTAAAACAGGCTCTCTCCACATGACCTCACGATGGGCACTAGAGTGGGATGTTAGGTACACCATTGTATGTTTACACGGAATAGAGAATATGTAATTTCTTATCATTTGATACCAGCTTAAGCAGAGTCATGTGGTTGATAAGGAAAGAGCAGAGCGGTGCTTCAGGTTCTAGTTCACAAAATGGTCTGGGATCCCAGAGCATAGTTGTCTAGGGCAAGTTTCTCTTTCAAAAGATTTAGACTCCGCAAATTCAGCACAAACCTCAGTATGTTTGCCAAATTAGGATACATCTATTATAATCCTACCATAAATAAATCTGCTCTTTAAAATTTCATTCATTTTATGTAATAGTTATCACTGGTTCTTTAAATGAGAAAAAAATTATTGTAGAAAATATACAATAAAATAAAAAGCATGCTGTATGTTCTCTGAAAAATCTGACTTTATGGATCACAAAGCTGTAATCAGGCATCAATTACATCTGTGTAATTATTCACCCCAATTAAAGGTACTTTACAAAGAAAGGGAAGACTGAGCTTTATGAGGACTATTTTGCAGACATAAATGTAAAGTAGCTTTAAATATTACTTGACCTGACAGAGTGTTCACTGGACAAATAATTGAGCTGTTTTTAACTGAATCATCATCACAGGCCACTGTGCCTGGAAGACTCCCCCAGACCCCAGCCAGGAGGATGACACCTAACTTCTCCGGAGTCTCTCCAAGGGCACAGCCTGTACGCGGGAGTGAGGGCAAGCCAGGGGACTGTTAATGACTCAGAACTGTCTCATTTTGCTGGCTTTTGTCATAATTATCTGAGTACAGGACAGTACAGGACATAATTTGTATAAATTTATCTAATAAAATAGAATACCTAAGATGACTCACAATGAATAAATAAATTATTCTTGGTTATTGAGTTTCATTGATGTTTTTAGAGAGATTTATAATGTTATTTTGATGACTTCTAGTTTATCGTTGTTATTTTAAGTGTCTTTGTGAAGCATATAGCAATTGAAAATGTTTTAAAATTTGACTCCTAAACTCTCCTTTGGGTCTTGCGTGAGGCACTATAGACTTGCTAGGCAGGTCCAGAATCAAATTTCAGCTGAGTGAGTGTCTTAGGCTAAGTCACTAAAGTTTTCTAAACCTCTGTTTCATTTTCTGTAAAATATGATCCACGATTATAATAGCTATAATGTTACCTACATCACAGGTATTGTGAGAATGAAATTAAACACTATGTGTTACATGTGCTGGCATCATGTATAGCACATGCTACTTTTAGATATTGATATCATCAGATTATAAATATTCTTGATGTAGAGCTTCATCTGAAAAAATCATGAACGTATTTTTGAAGGTATAAAATACATCTTTACTATTCATGTCAAAGTTACATGGACACTTCAAAAAAAAGCATCTTAGCTGTTACAAGCATTTTGACATGCATGCACTAACTCATGCTATTCTCCCCAAAATTCCATGAGACAATACAGTCAAAAAATGATATTTTAAGATTGGGTGATGTTCTCATGGTTATGATGTGTTTACAAGTCCTGCACTTCCATCACGCTAGGACTCCGTCGCCTAAGGTGTTTAAGAGCTTTGTGCTTTCTCTGAAATGAAGCAACACAGCTCTTCAATCCTGTTCCAGCCTCCAATAATGTTGTGTTATACAATAACACAAAGCTTCTCTTTTTTACTGTCTTTTTCTTAAAATACATTACTTAGAATAGTAGACTTCCTTAGTACACTTATTTTAATCTAGTCAGTTACAATATGAGAATATTTTTATCCTATGTTATCTTTGCCACTTATCTGTAAGTGTTACAACTACATTAATATTTAACTTCGAAACTCATTTGGGGTGATACCAGTAAATCAAATTTGAAATTAAATTCAAAACTCTAGGTTGCCTACCTATATTGTGAAACACACAATGATAGATATTTTTAAAGAAATAGTATTAATAAAATACCATCTTGAAGAAAAAAATAGTGACAAAGAACAGTAGTAGAGAAAGAACTTTAAATAGCAGGATTTGAGGACACTTACAGAGGAAATCATATGAATTAGTTGAGTAAGAAGAAGGATATTTGTTTATTCACTTATATAATTATCAAATATTGATTAACACCTACTATGTTTATTTTCTCATTTATTCATCAAATATTTATTAGTATCTACTGTGTGCCATTCACTGTCCTAGGCAATGGGGATAAAGAAATGAACAAAGAGATAGGGGCTTTGTTTATAGACTATATATTCCATGGGGCAGGACTAGAAAATAAATACACAAATAAGTAGATATATAATATTTTTAATAAAGATAATGTAAACATAATGCCTGATGCTTTGGAGAACAATGGAACAGGATAACATGGTCAAGGATATTGAACTAATGCTCACAATCTTGATTTCATTAAAAGTTCCTACCCTTTGCGACAGTATGGATGGAACTGGAGAGCATTATGCTAAGCGAAATAAGCCAGGCGGTGAAAGACAAATACCATATGATCTCACCTTTAACAGGAACCTAATCAACAAAACAAATAAACACGCAAAATATAACCAAAGACACTGAAAGGGAGAGGGGAGGGAATTTCAGGGGAAAAGGGGAAGGGTTTTCAGGAACAAGTATAAAGGACACGTGGACAAAAACTAATGGTGGGAGTGGAAATGGAGGGGAGGTGGGGAGGACTGGGTGAGTGGGGGGATGGGAGTAAAAGATAGAAAATTGTACTTGAACAACAATTAAAATTAAATTAAATTAAAAAACAAAGTTACCTGCTGCTTATTTTCTTGCCTGCATAACATTCCAGGGACAGTAGCTGGGCAAAGCTTGTTCATCTTCATATTTCTAGCACCTAGCTGAGTGCTTGATGCAGAGAAGGTCACTCAATATACACTTGCAAAATAGAATCTAACTTGTCTGATTCTTTCTATAACATCATATTCTTGAGTTTAAATGCCTGCATTAGGTATTCAATAAATAATTGTTAAATGCACACTTATTAAAAGTTCTTTTTCTAGTACAACTTTGACTGAAATAATGTACATATTCCCCCTTTTTTGTTTTTTATTTGTTGGGAATATTAGCGTCACTTCAGATTAGGCCCCCATGTTTCTTCTTACCTACCTCAAACTCTGCCAGATACATGTCCTTTTCTTCCCTGTGACCACAAAGACAAAAAATATATATACTTTCTCATATCAAAATTTGTCTACTATCATCTTTTATGAGCTTTTTCTTTCTCAACTATATCCATTAATTAATTCAGACTCTTCCTTCCAATGAGATTTTTTTATGCTTTTGCTAATTTACCTATATCCAAGTTCAAACCTTGACTTAGATAATTAGAAAATAAAGTAACTGGATCAGCATGAAGAAGGGGCAAGAAACCAGAGACTCTACAGACTCTGAGCTTTTCTCAAAAACATTGTGAATTTCTTGAGGACAAATGTTATGTCTATATATTTTTAGTATCTCAGGACCCATGGCTTGTCAGGCCTACAATGTGTTAAGTAAATGTTCGTTGAGTGAATATCAGTGTAGTGTTTTCGAATTTAGACTAACCAGGTATATTTCCACCTGGTTGTGTGATCCAAGTCAAATCACCTTTCACATGAAAGGAAGACCAATTCATTTTTAAAGTCCTTTAAAGTTCCAAATCTATAATTCCAATTTTCTACAATAAAGCATTCCCTGAATTACAGTTTAAGATTCTTTCTCTTTTTCAAGCACCAATGGAGGAATTGTTCATCACACATGTGTTGCATTGCAAATCTGTTATTATTTAATCAATGATTAACTTAACCTACTTTCTTTACTAAAATTTAACTTGTGTGAGATGGAGTGTGTTGAAAGATGATAATGGCAATGATGATTTACACTGACTAACTGATTGTGATAACCTGTGATTTTGTGGTATTGGTGAACAATTTAACACATTTAAAAGCAGGAAAAAATGAATACTGAAGTTTTAAAATACAGCAAATATGAAATGTTGAAATCTTCAATAAATAGTATAACCTAATTTGTAACAAACTCTTGCTCACAAACAACAATACAGGAGTTATGAATTATTGCATTTCTTTTAGGCATACATTTGATTTGTATTCTATTCCAGGAGTAGAAGGATGTAACCATGGGAAGCACCTTTTCCTGTTGGCAAGGAAACAAAATCACCAAGATGCTAGTTTACAACTGTGATTTTGGAGAAATAGCAGGGACATTCATATTGTGAGCAATCCCCAGGGTAACCATGGATAAATTGGACACACAGAGATACACAGAGATGCTATGTGTGTTTGATGGAAAATGCATCTTCATGTCATCTCTATGGCAATCACAAATAAATCCAACTGCTCTGCAATCAACACAGCAGCTGCGCATATAAATAGATAATGTTCGGCAAAATCTGGAGAGTGTTAGCATCCATCAGTAGTTTGGTTCTAGGCATGCTTGTTTACAATAACAGAGTAAATCGTTACACAACATTTACTTCCTATGTCAACTCCTAAGCCTCATTTTAGATTTAATTTTGTTCGTGTTCAATAAGGATTTTTAAGAGAATAGCAATAAGGTTAATTTTCCAAGCAGAAAAACTGTCTCAATGGTATTTTCACTTACCAATGTAAGAAATAGGAAAAAAATAGGTTCTATACAAAAAAGGTAATTGCTTGAGCACTCATTCAACAACAGCAAAACTATTTATTATTTTTACTCATTATTTTTTGTTAGTATAAGATAAACATTATGCTAAATATATCATATCTACTGTCTTATTTAGTTCTCAGAACAACACAATGAATTAGATCATATTGCTACTTCATTATACAGAGAAAGGAATATGCCTGGAGCAATTAAATAATTTTTCCAGGCCACACAGCCAGTAAGAGAAGGAGCTAGCAAGTTTTTACTATTTTAGATTGGCAAAGGTTTTTCCAAGTGGTACCTAGAAGTTTAATGTTAGAAGAGAGAAGATTGTGTATTTATTTACATAAAACTAGAAAATAAGCCCTGACTGATGTGGCTCAGTGAATTGAGTGCCAGCCTTTGAACCATAGGGTTGGTGGTTCAATTCCCAGTCTAGGGCACATGCTTAGGTTGCAGGCCAGGTCCCCAGTAGAGGCCATGTGAGAGGGAACCACACATTGATGTTTCTCTTGTCTCTTTCTCCCTCCCTTCCCCTCTCTAAAAAATAGATAAATAAATACTTAAAAAACTAGAAAATAAAAGTTTATAGAATTTAAAGAAGAGAATAAATCATGAACAAATATTTAAAGTTCACAATAAAGGGTTTATTTCTCTACTATGTAGAGAGTATTTATTAGTAAATAAGAGAAAGGGCAAATATAAAATGAAAAAATAGGCAATGGGTATAAATAGATAATTATACAGAAAAGAAAATATAATTAGCTCTTAAATGTAGGAAAGGTGAATACATCACTCTTAATAAAAGAAATTCAAATTAAAACTATACTAAAATTTTTCCACCTATCATATTGGCAAATATCAGAGAAGGATAATAACGTGGATTGACAAAGATGTGTGAGAAAGACATTTGTATGTTGCTGGTGAGCATATAAATATATGATAAGATATGAAATATCTTATATGGAAGATAATCTGGAAATAACTATGGAAATTAAAAATTAACTGACACTTTGATCCAGCAATTCTCCTTTAGCAATTCACAGCAAACATGTCCACGTACACATTTGAAATGAAGTGTACATAAAACTCTCATTGCAATAATGGGAAAAGAGTGGAAGGAGTCTAGGTATCTATCAACAGGATTCTTGTAGGTGAATTACTTTGTAAGCATACAATGAAGGTGTAGCTAATACTTTGTAATCTCTAAAGAATCCCTGTTCGTGGTGTTGGCTGAGCCACTAAGGCTGTGTACTCATTTGACCACATTCTGCTTTCTCCTCATTAACCACCTGATTTTCTGCTACTGTAACCCCAGCCCATTTGAACAGACCTTAATATTCTGCCCATTTCTTTTCCTCAAAAGATGGTCTTCATTTTAGTTAAAGCCACCTCCATGAATGTGGAGAAAGCATGCATATCAACTTGAAATGGTGTTCCAGCTGCAACCTATATCCCTGTTCATCATTCGATAAAGACTATGGTGTCCTCTTAGGACATTGAGCATCATAACCCTCCAAATACTCCATTTTAATTTCTTCCCTGAATGCATAGTCCTAATCCCTTTACATACATCATATAATGCTATGTTGGTTTTGTATTCATTTTTTCAATAAACATTTATTGCATGCTTGTATGTAACATACATAAGCTATGGTGCTAAGTTGGGAAATACAAAGAAGAAGAATAAGGAGGCTCCTATCTCAATGAAATTAACAGTCCAACAGGGAGCAGAGAGGACATAATAGTGTTATAATGGAGGTGCTCCAAGGCAGTAGGAAGGGTGCCTAATTTAGCTTAGTAGGTGGGAGGTGGGGCACTAAAGGCTTCAGAGAGAAAGTGAAAATTGAGAATGGATTGGGAGCAAAAGGTAAGTGGATAAAAGAGAGAGATATGATCGGATATTCTAAGATACTTTGACATAAATTATTTAACATGAAGTTTAAAAGTCAGAGAGATTTCTTGCTTAAAGTTCCCTAGCTAATGTCATATAGCAAATGTTGTCAGATTAATTAAATTAAAATGAAACCTTTGTTCATCTTAGAGCATAACAGAATGTTGATTTTGAATCTCTGTTCTTTTTTTAAACTGATGACAGCATAAGTAAGTTCTCTCGCTGAAACCACATTATCATTTTTTTTGTAGACAGAAATGTAATCACTGAAGATGGACTTTAGCCAGGCCACCTGAATTAATAACCATCCTGAATTTTCTTGCTCTAAGGGAAGATTGAACAGAGCTGCTTATTGACCACAAATAGTCATGACCCTTGCTATCTTTTGCACTCAAAATACCACAGGAGGAAGTCAGCTAAACGCTGTGACATTTCAACCAACCAAGAAATGCATATATATGATTCATGAGTACAAACTAACGCTTCTCTGAATTTGCACCACTATTTTTCAGGTACCATGATTAAAATTTGCCTATTTAATATTTCCATAAAAATACAAAATTTTTTGTTGTTATATTGCTACTTGCCTTTAATGTCCCACATGAAAATTATCTTCTTTTGGGTTTTGTGACTTTTTATGCCAAGTGGACATAAAAAGGAAAATACCCAAATTTTCACCTTGCAGTCATGTATAGTGCCTATACATACTTGGTTTGAGAAACACATTCTCAATGAGCAAATTAATCAAGTGGTCTATTAGTAGCTAGTTTTCATTAAATTTGTGAAAGCTAAAGCCAAAATGTCCCAGGCAAATATTCTCTAAGACTTGATTTGACACTACTTTGACTTCAACAATAGAAATACAATTCAAATAATTAATAAAGTAATTTACAATTCACTTTACCAAACCACTATGAGAACAAAGAATAGCTGGTTTGGGGTTGTAGAAACCCTGGAATTTAGGAGCCATTGGGCCCCCTCTTGGTCTCTCAACTCTATTTTCCTTTGTGTTTCAGCTTTGTCACTCAGCCTGGCATCTCTAGCTTGGTTGAGGTTTGGTCATTGGGTAGAAAAAGACCTATTCCTCAGCTTCATTTACAAATATGCCAAGAAAAGGCATTGGTAAGTCATATTGGCTCATAACTATCCAAACATTAGATCAGAAAACTAGAACTGGAGCATGCAGGGAAAAATAATTTCCAAACAGAAGGAGATGATGTTGCTATGAGAAGCAAGAATACTGGGCAGACAAAACTGTAAACAGTCCATACAAATGTTAACACATCAAAGTTGCATATGTTCAAACTATAAAGGTAATTCTCAGGTGAAAAGGTAAAAAGTCTCAATGACTTTTTAAAAAATTTTACATGAAAAAAGATTAGCCAAAGTAGCAGAGTTGCTTGAGGGCAGAGGTATCCTTAAGGTCAGAATCTGTTGATTTGCTGTTTACTGAGTGATATTAACTCTTTTGCAAAGCATAATAGTCTATATTAGTGTGAACACCAAAACCTTCTTGAAAGCCATAAACTGTTTTCACATGTTTAATGTTTTGGTAGTTATTATCTATGAAAACAAACAAACTTGAAAATAAATATACAAAAATAAAATCTTGAAGAAAGGAAAAATTTTAAAACAAAACTCAGTATGATGAGTAATGATATGCAAAGTTCCTTTCTACAAAAAAATATTAGTGATGAACAAATAAGCCAACACTTTATTTGCTGGGAAAATCAGTTCAACATCCACTCATTTATAACTGAGCAACTACTTGTTCGGTGCCTCATTAATAGTGAACTACTGTGTTGGAGGACAATAGAAAATATAATTATCAATAGATATAATTTTAAAAAGTACAATAGAAATTTTTTGCCAAAAAGGGCACATAGATATGGGTAATTGCAATGCAGAAGAAAATGACACATATACTTACAGCTGGAAGCATTGAGAAAGACTTTTATAGTTGAAGAATATCACAGTTTGTCATCCATGGTAATGTTTACTATTACAAATGTTCTTTTTATATTTAATCTTGAAGGAATTTTCAACCAAGTCAGAATTATGAGCATAATTTTGTTACCAAGACTTCTTTGACAGTTCAGATACTCAGCTTCCTCCTTCTTCAAATTCCATTTTGAAGAACTGTCATTTGGTGGTAAGTGGTCAAGGTGGGAATATTTTTCTAGATATACTTGAAATAGTTTCACTTGGTGGATTTGTTTTCCAGGTTTAATGTGCACAAGCACACACCAATGTAAATATACATTATTATTTATTCATGATGTAACTATTAAGAAAGTGCTAGTTTGTTCATTCATTTACTCAACAAATATTTAGTAAATATTTAAGATATGCTTGTAAAAAAAGACAAATCTCCTGCTCTCATGGAGATTATAGTCTGTGAGGAAGACAAATTAATAATCCTGTAGGGATGACAATAAGTAAATGCAGTATAATAAATAAATATAACTTGAAGTAGTTAAAAGTCTTTTGAAGAAAATAAAATGCAGCAAAGGAATAAAGAGTATCAGACTTTAGGGCAGGTCAAATAAATGGGGATGCCTTAACGATGAAACAGAGGAAAAGGAGAATCCTGTAGATGTGCAGTGTACTATACTAAGATACTATACTAGTTGCCGAGATTTATAAAAATACGTGTTTGGTATGGTCTTCACTCAGGGAACCAGAACAGGTGTTTTCAATTTAATTGGAGAAAGAGGCATATGCACAGTAACTAAATGAGTGGAATAGTACAGTGAGTACTCTTTAGCTGGGTATGAATTATCAGAGTGCATGCAATTAGGCAGCTATAAGGCTAGGGAACATAATTCCTTATTTCAGGAACATATGAGTATTTGCTTGTGAGTGAATAAACTGTTAAATTGGTACCCAAGAAAATATTCTCTCCAGTTAAATTCAAAATGATTATCTTTGTTAGTGGGTATCTCACATGTTGCTGAAGGTATACTGATGCAAACCTAGTTCTTTTTCCATAGTTTCCTATCTCTGAAATCCAGCCCAGAGGTCCCAGACAGAAAACCAGAGCTCACTCTTGACACCTCTCTCTCACTTTGCCCTCATATGCAGTCAGTCCACCACTAAGGCCTTATACTTGCTAAAATTTCCCCAAATATTTTTCTCTCCATCTTCACAACTTTCCCAAGCAACTTCTCTTATGAAATTATTAGTTATGGAAACTAATGCAATAGCCTTCATATTGTTCTCCTACATCCATTCTTGCCTTCTATCATTTTTTTAAGGTAGCCAAAATTAGTTTTACAAAGTTGAACTCTAATCATCCTATGTAATAGGATAAAACAACCAGTTTTTCTTACTCTGCCTTACTCGAGCCTGACATGTCAGCAACTTCTGCTTAGTCCCGCATGCAGGTATGCTAATCATCAAATGAATCTAACCTGGAGCCTAGAAATTCCTGAAATAACCTCCCTGCTTGATCCTACCTTCCAAGGAGATAATGGAGGTATGTACAAAAATAATGATTGTTTATCAAAAGATTTATAGGAACCTGAGACTGAGGAACCTGTGACTGAGACCACAGCAACTAGAATTTTTGAAGTTTCACTATCTCCCGTGGATCATTGCTGACATCCAGATGTCTGTGGTCATCAATCACCTCCTGACCTCAAACCCTTCCCATTCCACTGTTTCCCTGAAATAAAAGAAGGTTGAATTTTATACTTTCTCAAGATGGTTCTTTAGGACTCTAGTCCACCATTTTCTTAGCTTTCTGACTTTCCAAATAAAGTAGCTTTCCTTGCTCTAACTCGTCACTCAACTTATTGGCTGTCCTGAGGCAAACAGAAGGAGCTTTCAGTCAATTACATCTATGCCTTTCCATCACTCCTCTCTGCCATTTGGATTTGTAAAACAATAACTTGCATCACCATGAGCCCTTTGTACTGCTCAGACCATGACTCTGATTGCTCCTTGGACTCTAGGCACAATAGGTTCTTCTCAGATCTTAGAATATATGACACTAACTTTTGCCACATGACTTGGTCAGGCAGTGCTCTCTAGATGTTTTTACCTGTCTCTGCTGATCCTATCTGCTACACCTTGCATTCTTCAAAGGCCTGCTCATCTTTTAGATTTCAGGTTGTTCCTTTTTCTCTGGTAAGGCTTCCTTGATGTAACCACACATAAACTTCAGCTCTTTAATGTGACCTTTTCTCCTTTCTTTCTTTTTCATTTATGTTGGCTACATCCAGCACCTTGACTCACCTAACTCCTTCTCCCTTGAAGGACCACTCCCTTAATTATTAAGCCCTCAAAAGAATAAGGTTCTAGTCGGCATCAAATAATCGTAGGAACAAAGTCTCCGGTCTGTTAACCCCAGAGGGAGAGTTTCGGTCAAACTACAGGTAACTTCTGGGCCTCAGTTTTATTTCAGCTTCAGGCCAAGAAAAGCAGTGAAACCAGATGAAGTGACACCGTGCCTGACATCAGGATCAGATGCACTGATCAGCTACTCCCTACCCTAGTGCCGACCAATCAGTAGAGACCATGACCCTCAGCCACCGTGATTAATAATTTTTTCTTATATAACCCATTCCCTGGAAGCCATCAGGGAACCAGGTCTTTGAGCATTAGCTCCCCCATCTCTGGGCATGGGCCACTTCTCAATGAATAAACCCTTACTTTCTTTGCTGCAAACTCCTGTTAATTTTCTATTGGGCCTTGATGTGCACATGCAAATGAGCCCCTTTAATTTGGGTCACAATGACTCCTGAGAGCTGCTGTTCATCTTTTCTAAGCCATTACTGTACTTACAATTTTGCTCTTTTGTGATTGTTTTGCTTTCCATGATTATTTTATGAATATGTGACTATTGTAATGGAAGAGCTAATGAAGATAGGGACTGTGTTTATTTTATTAACCTAACAGAGAGCATCTTATACCATTTGTTGGTCAAATGATTAAAAGTGTTTGAGGGTGTTTGTTGAATCATTAAAAATGCCATTTTCTTTAAATCTCTGCTAAAATTTTTCACTTTCTGCATTGTAAGGGTATATTATTTAATGCACAAAATCATAAATTTTTTAAAACAATTGGGATACCAACTTAATATGATTGAATGATATAGATTTACCTGGGATGGGGAAAATGGTAACCTTTCAGTACTATGGTTCTCTAATGAGGAAGACATTTTCTCCAGTCTTTCCATTTATTTTGAAGGAAATTTAATAAGGTGTCTAACAACTACAACAGGTGGTGTTTTACTTTAGATACATGATTTTCTACATGCTAGAATGAATCCAAGTAAGGATTTCTGACTGAGTCGACTCAAATAATCATACTATATATTTTTTTTTGCCTGTAGAAACAAATGATGCCTGTTTTATTGCCAAAGATATGTCATTTATCTTTATACCTCTCCTAAGCTAAAAAAGGTACTAGAAGTGTCATATATTTATTTGATGCAGACAGGTAGAATGGATTCCAATGACTCCAGCTATTTCTAATACCAAGATTCCTTCCCTAACCTGCTATTTCTTCCCAGGTGCACAGTTATTGTATCTACATTCATTCAAGTGTGACCTCAAAGCCTTGACAAAGGCCTTTCTTATAGGGACGCAAACACACATACATTCTATTTCTTATAAAGTCATGCAGATCAACTACCCCAGTGTAACTTGAACAATGAGGAATTGATTATTGTTTTTCCAATTACACCCTTTAAGAACTCATTAACACCACAAAATAAAGGTCTCAATAATTCTTATCTGACCATAATGATTGCTGGAGATAGTTTTTCTAAAGATATTCTAAAATAAAAAGCATACAAAAAAATCTGGTTCCTTTTTAAAAAACATGCTGACCAAATGAGCAGAGAAGATGCTGATTGCAGGAGGATACTGCTAATCGAAGGTAATGATTTTATTTTTTTATATATTTATATCATATCTGGTTTCACAAAGTATTTGGAATGTTTATTTCTGTTTAAATTACCCAATGCTACCTAACAAACCATCCCACAACCTAGTGGTGTAAGTATCCTAGTGGTACCCTAGTGGACAACAAAAACCTTTATTTTGCTAATTAGTCTGCAAGTTTGCATACAAAGAGATGGCTTGCGGTGCCTCCTTGTGGCATCAGCTGCGGACTATGTGGGCTGGCTAGGGACTGGAACATCTACTACCTAAATAACTTATGTAACTGGAAAGCTGGTGCTGAATAGGAAGTCAGTGAATATTGTAGACTTGGGACCTGGTTCCTCTTCTTAAGGCTTTGTTTACACTTCCTTGCAGAATAGCATCTGAGCTCCAAGAATAAACATTTCCAGAGAGCACTTGAGAAGTACATAGGACCTTTATAACCTAGCATCTGATGTTGTATGTCATATTGTGCTGAGTAATAATTAAGTGCTGCCCAAGTTCAAGGAGTGATACCATGAATCCCATCATTTGATGAGATTAGTTTCAATGTCAAATTGTAAAAGCAAATGGGATGGAAACTACTGTTGTATCCAACTTTGGAAAATAGACACTCTGCTCTTTAACCACATAGTTTGCATGCGAAATACAGTTATTCCTCAGGAGTCTTAACAATAACAAAAAAAATCACATCTACAAATTTCTTTTATATCTTAGACTCCCTGTGAAATTGCTGTATAATAATAGTACTATAATTCTTAAAATGTTATTATTAAATAGAAAGAAACTGTGAGACAGAAGCTTCTTAGAGGAAATTTTTTTTATATGTCTGGAAATTTCTATGAGGTATTGCCCTAGACATCTCTCATGTATTAGAGGATTTTATAGTCCAGTTCTGGATTTGATCTTTGCTCTGAAACCATTTCCTAATTTGAAGACTGATTGTCATATTGAGTGGTTGAAAATGAGAAACAGTTTTATTTTTGAACTCAGAAGCTCCCAGGCTCTTTATACTTAACAGTTTACTACTTAGTTCATCTTTTTTGTACTTTAATCATAGATATTAAGATGAAGCCAGATGTCACTTTCAATATCCTGCTGGGGATTCTCCTTGGCTAGATCACTGAGCTGATTTGCCTTGTATACCCTGCTGCAGAAACAGTGTTGCCAAACTTTCCACCTCCACATTACAAGGTGACCTTTCCTGCTTGTGCTAATAACGTTTCCCTTGCTTTCCTTTACTATCTCACCAGCAGCCTCCTTATGTGTCTTTTCATTAAAACTCTCCTAAAAAAATTTAGGCTTCTATCAAGAGTCTCTTCAAATTCCTCTCAGCTTCCCTAATCTCTTGGTCTCCAAGCCAAGACTACAGTTTTTTTTTTCTTCTTCATCTTGTCACCTTTATTTGCTCTTATTTTTTCTTATGTTTCCAGGTCTATTTTCTTTTCTTTTCATATTTATTTATTTATAATTTAATCTTTATTGTATTTGTTTCTATTACCCTTTAGTCCCCTTATACCCCGTCACCCAGCAATCACCACACTGTTGTCCATGTGCATGAGTCCTTTTTCCTCAATCACTCCATTCCCTAATGTATCCCCCTCCTAACTGTCATCTGTTCTCCATCTTTGAGTCTGTCCTCATGTTATTTGTTAGTTCAGTTTGTTCATTAGATTCTACATATGAGTGAAATCATATGGTATTTGTCTTTCTCTGTCTGGCTTATTTCATTTAGCATAATGTTCTCCAGGTCCACCCATACTGTTGCAAATGGATACAATTTTCTTCTATTTTATAGTGAAGTAGTATTCCATTATGTAAAATGTCATGTCCCATGATTATTTTATTCATTCATCTACTGATGGAAACTTGGGCTGCTTCCATAACTTGGCAATTGTAAATAACGCTGCAATGAACATAAGCGTGCTTATGTTCCTTCAAATTAGTATTTTGAATTCCTTCAGATACATTCCCAGAAGTGGGATCACTGGGTCAAAAGGCATATCCGTGTTTAATTTTTTGAGGTATTTCCACACTGCTTTCCACAGTGGTTGTACCAATCTGCATTCCCACCAATAAAACAAAAGGGTTCCCATTTCTCCACATCCTCACCAGCACTATTTATTTTTGATTTATTGATGACAGCCATTCTCACAGGTGTGAGATGGTATCTCATGGTGGTTTTAATTTGCATTTCTCTGATGATCAATGATGTTGAACATCTTTTCATATGTCTATTGACCATCTGTATGTTCTTCATGTAGACTAGAATCATATTCAGTTTTAACATTTTCAAATCAGTCTATTCTTCTTTAGACCAAAGCATCCACTCTTTCTTTGTTAAATACCTGTTTTTTAGATTGGACTGACCTTTTCTTTTCCCCTATGTATAATTGCTGCCTAAAACTTTATTGTTTCTTGGAGGTAAGTTTTGTTATCCAAATACAATACTAGGTCTGTTTTATCAGAGTTATTCTGCTTTCAGTGACTTTATTAGAAAATACATCTTGAGGTTTTACTAAATACTAGGCATTGTTTCAGGTACTAGAGACAGGTAAATAAACAAATGTATTGGGCCTCAACCTCAATCTGCTGACTCAGGAGGGCAAAGAATATAATAATATACTTGAATAAAGTTCATTAAAATTGATTTATTAATACACTTAAACTAACAGTAATAGCTCATTACATGCTAATGGTATAAAAAAGTAGCTATATTCTCTAAGCAAAAAAAAATAGTAAGAACAGTGGCTGTCTTAGTCTCTCTTGTGTATTACAAAGAATACCATAGACTAAGCATCTTATGTGCAACAAAAATGTATTTCCCTCAGTTCCAGAAGGTGGGAAGTCCAAGATCCAGATGCCAGCAGAATGGGTATCTGGTAAGGGCCTGTTTCTTAGTTTATAGATGGCCAACTTCTTACTGTGTCCTCACATGGCAGAAAGAGGAAGAGGGCTCTCTAGGGTCTCTTTTAAAAGGGCATTAAGTCCAATAGTCATGCTTGGTCCTTGTGACCTAATTACCTGCCAAAGTCCCTACCTCCTAATACCATTTTATTGGGTATTTATTAGGTTTCAACACATATGAATTTAGAGACAAACAAATATTCAATCTTACCATTCCAGTCTTGGCCCACCAAATTCATGTTCTTCTTGCATACAAAATACATTCGCTATATACACACACCCTATTAGGACTTTATTTTTCATGATGCAGTGTTATTTTCTTGTAATATATTTTCCTGGTTTTGATATGTGGGTAATTCTAATCTCACAAATATTTATAGAAGAATTTATTGCAAGAATTTATTTTTTAAATTAAAATTTCTAATGCAATGCTTCTAAACTATTTTGATGACTAAATCTTTCTGAAATGTCTTCATGTATTGTTAACACAAGTTTTTACAAGCCCTTTCAATATAGGTCTAAGAGTCCAAATTTATTTTCTCTGGTATGTATTTTATACCTTATATTTACTAAACTCTATTTCATCTCTAGTATAGACTTGATTTTGCTAAAATATGTGAAGTTCTCTAAATGTTCCAGTCTTAAGTCAAGCTTGTCTAAATTCTACAAAATGCACACAGAATTATGATGCTCTTAGGTGGTTAATGAAGCAGCTCTTCTTTGTAAATGTCACTGTTATAATCAGACTTTTCCTAAGTGAGGAAAATGGACAATAATGAGTTAACATCAATCAATTTCCCTTCTGAATACAAACTATAAAGCTTAAATGTTATAATGGCAAAATCTTTTTCCCCATAAACTGGGAGAATATAAAGCTAGATAAAGTATCTGGCACACTAAAATATGATCAGATTGATAATCTTCTACATAGCTCCTTTTTCATTGGTGGAACAAACAAGATCCAACAAAGTGATAATTTGCCTAAAGAGCCTTTCTGAGAATGACATTGAAAAAAAGCAAGTGTTCCTTTATTTTCTAAGTGAATTTCATTATGAACATCTATGAATACAGTCAAATGGTGTAGTCAAGTGATTAAAGTTTTAGGAAAATTCAAAATTTTTATATCAAATGACCACCTCCAACAATTTGTTCCTGACCTCTCTATATTTTGGCAGTGGACAAGCTAGACTAGCCCCTTGGAAGATAAATGAAATCATGGTGATCCAAATATGTAACAGATAAATCCCGTTTCTTTGGCAGCAAGTCTCTATCTTATTCTACCCTTTTAAAGGGCATCTTTGCATTCTTCCTTGTAACATGAGAAAAATATACCAAGTTGGATCCAACATCGCATTGAGTAGCAAAAGTTTGGACAATGTAAGGAGCACATTTCAAAGTGTGGTCTGGAGAGCCCTGGTGATCCACAAAATACTTACAGTGCTCAAGAGCTCTTCACTATAATGTTAGCATGACATTTATCTTTCTACTCTCATTTTCTCACAAGCATTGAGTTTTTCAGAGGCTTCAAGGCATGTGATAATTTCCGTGAATTGAACACAGAACACATTTGAGAATCAAGCTTACTTCAGTTAAACTGGACATTAAATAGATATTCAAGAAGTAAAACAAGAAGGCTAGATGATCTGTATGGTAGTGGATAGGAGTTGGATACATCAGCATGAAGCCACAATTTGCTTAATATGCAGATATGATGGTTACAATAGAAACACTTACAGATATGAATACACACTGGTTAGTATACACATATATAATTCTTTGCTGTGTCAGCAGAGAGGGCCTAGAAACAATCAAATTCTCTTAGCAACAAACACACCTAACACCCAGATCTTGGTTTCTAATACCATTCTCCAATACAGGAACCAAGGCTTATTATAAAAAAGGCTGATTCTAGGAGTGGGGCAAAAAATTGTCCCAGAGACTTATCTTTACTTTGGTTTTAGTATGTATAGCCTATGAGCAAAGATGAAACAAAACCAGAGGTGATCAATAGGTCAACTAAAGCTTTGGTTACCAAGGCAAAGGGATATCTCTCATGGCTATGGTGAAAAGCGATTGGGATAAAAAGGGCTTTTGATGTAAATTGCTCTGATTATTTTCTTTTAAGATTTCTTAAATATTTTATTTACTACTTTTTAGAGAGGAAAGGGAGGAAGAAAGAGAGAGAGAGAGAGAAACATCAATGTGTGGTTGCTGGGGGCTGTGACCTGCAACCCAGGCATGCGCCCTGACTGGGAATCAAACCTGCGATGCTTTGGTTTGCAGCCTGCGCTCAATCCACTGAGCTATGCCAGCCAGGGCTATGATTCTTAAAGCACCAGTACCATAAGGTTCTCTGAAAAAAGCAGTTGTTTCAGAGAGTAACAGTGTCTGTCAAATTATGTCTAATACCATCTCTGTTTATCTATCAATTAATTAACTGACTCAACAAACTGGTGGGTGCTATACTTGCCTTAGCATTATTATTAACATTATGAGGTTTAATTCCTATGCTCAGACATCTCAAAATGTAAAGAGAAAATTTTTAATATAATTATTCTTCAATATATATCTATTGAATATCTATCTATTACCTGGCCTAATCTTTGTAATCTTTATTAACATTGTCAAATCATCTATTAAGAGACATATTTTTTTCCACAATTAACATCCCTAAAATCAAAATAGTCCAAACAATGATGCCTTAGTATTGTGAAATAGTTTATTTGGTGGTGCTTCATCTCTCCTTGGTGTTACATAAAATAATGATTCATCTTAAAATCAATGACATTTTAGATTAGGTGAAGTACAGTATATGCATCTTCTTTGGAATCCATCTTTTAATTTAAAAATTAATAGGCTATAAAAGGCATAGTAATATTTTCCTTCAGCTATTGATTATGAGAAACCTGATAGATAGTCTCAGATCTGTGATACCTGGACCTTGGCTTCCCACCATTGCCACATGATGCCCAACGTCAGCAATTTCAGAAAGGGGCAAATGCCTCCATGATTCTGCCTGGATCCCCAGGTTCCTCTCAGAGTTTAATGCTCAGTGTTCTACCAAATTAGGTCTGAGAACCTTTGTAATTGAAAAGCTGAAGTTAATATTTACATTACTCACAATGATTATGATCACAGAAATCAATACTTTTGAGGAAGTAATAAACTGGTCAATATACTAGGTACAACTACTGAATTTTAATGCACACAATAACATTGTAAAATAAGTATTATTCATGCCTTTACTTTAAAAATGAGTGAACTGAGGCACAAAATGTTTAACTGGCTTATATGAAGTCCCTGAGTGAATAGTAGAGCAGGATTCACAGCCACACCTCTGCCCCTTACCATTACAGGACATTTCCTTCATGAATCACACAGGGAAAACACAAATACAAGCAACAAAATAATGGAATCACAAGAAAATAATTGACTGTCAGGCTACTTTCTCCATGAGGGAGTTTCTAACCTAAATTATTCAATCAATAATTTCTCTTGATTTAAAAACTACATTTAACTAACAATGTGGAAATTAAGGAGAGACCCAAGTGACACAGTAGGGTTAACCATATGTGGAAATCTACCCAAGTGGAAAATTAATAGGAATAAACCTGTAGTCAATGCAGTAGACATGTCCCAAAAAAGATGTCCCAATTCTGAGTGCTCTGATGGAGAAAGTAGCTACCAACAAAGCTTATTACCTTATGTGTGTCCTTAAAATCCCTTTGCTTTTTTATCTCTCTGTGATTTGATGGAAGGAATTTTTACTGAGAAGGCATGATATTGAAGGGAGGGACCTCAAAGTAAACCACTTATTTTACCTGGCAGAGAGTCAAATACAAATGCCAAATCACTTTCTGGTCTTTGTTTAACATAAACTTTTTTTTTAAAAGCATAACACAATAAAAATACAATGATGCATCTTATGTTGTTATTGGTCAAATATATATAAATTAGTTTTTTTTTCTTTAAAAAGGTATGTTACTGTTTTTCAGGCTTGAAAAGAAAATTGTGAAACTCTTGATATTTGAAACCTGCTAAAAATAATCAGATTTCTTCTGCCAGATGACAGAAAGGTCATATTTGTGACGCAAACCTTATGATTACATGCAATTCAAACTTCACAAATGGAAGGTTCATTGTAATCAGTGATAAACTTTTATTCATGCCAAAATATAGACTAATATGTCACGCAGTTCTCCCCAGTCTTTTTCAAACAAGTTGTTAAACATGGTGGACCTTAATATACACATTTTTGAAATTTTGGCAGGAAGAATACTTTGTTATTTGTTAGCATATGTAGTCACTTGCCAGGAAAAAATAAAAAAAAATGTGAGTGTCTAAAAATTAAATTTACTCTTTATTCATAAACCATTGCTTTTTCAGACGGATTCCCCTTTAAAACTATTTATGTATTTGATAACCACTTTAAAGAAATCACAAAGATTTTCTGAAGATTTAAGAAATGTTGAAACTCTAATTAGGCTTATTTTTAGCTTTCATTTAGATGTCTGAATTTATTCTGAAATACATTGTCATGGGAGACAATGTATGGATTGCATTATATTGCATTATATGGATTGTACTATATGCAATCCATATAATGAACCAGTATAGCATTCTACAGAATGTCAAAACACACAAAATCCCCAAGACTACTTTTTGACAGAGAGGTGGAGATTTTACATGGTCCTGTGTTAAGGCAGTGAGTGTATGTTTTTGACATTCTCATGTTAAAGTGAACTGCTTTTGTTTTTCCTTTTTGATACATTTTGAGAACCCATTTTCTAGATCAATAACTGTATACAAAGTGTCAGAAGCTGTGGATGTGGAGATTGTCTCAGCAGAGACATCTAGAATGTCAACTGCCATCGATTAGCATTGTATAAGTTTATAGTAGTCTGCTGTCATTCACCATAGTCGAACTGGTATTTGAAGAGGATGCTAGTGACTTTAACCAAGAAATGGTGGAGATCATCTTCTCTGCATTCTTCAAGATTTTGATATTTTCTCCTGCAATTTTATTTTACTTTAACTGAGGGTTGGGGTGGAGTTTTTATAATGCAGGTAAAAGAACGAGCCTGAGTTTTCTACCAGATGCAGAATATACGCATTTAGGGATGAAGGAAATAAATATAGGGTAGATCTGCTGACCCATAGGACTTACTCAATATGAGATTACTTACAAAAGGGCTTCAATATGTAGTCTATTTCTTCCTGGAAATGAACTTTATTTCTATACTTGGATTGGACTGAATATGATGCTTGTTTCTGACCTGGATGCAAGGAGGGGTGGCAGAAATGGATGTGGAGGAGGGCAAGCATTACTCCTTAGGGAATATCTCTGCAGGGTATTCAGGGAAAAGAAAGCTACTCTTCTCTAAAAAGGAATAAAAGCTGCTGTTTTGGTCAAGGAGATCCTGTAAGTCTGTCAGTTGAAGATTCTCAGAATTCTCTAGCAAAACACCTTTTATTCAGGTCTCAGAATTATACACCTTTTTTTTTTTACATGAGGTTCATAGGGTACAAAGTTAATATGAAACAATCAATTATATTTCTTTATATATCAATAAACCATTGAAAATTAAGAACAGTGCAGTTTATAAATCACCAAAGAACATAAATTACTTAGATATAAATGTAACAAAATATGTGTGAGATCTATATGTTGAAAGCTGCAAAACAGCGATGAAAGATCAAAGAACTAATTAAAAAGAGATATATCATAATGATTGGAAGACTCAATATTGTGAAGATGCCAATTATTCCCAAACTAAACTGTAGATACAATGAAATTTTTTAAAAATCTGAAATTTTCAAACAACTTTTTAACATGTTTATTGATTTAAGGGTTGGAGGGAGAGAGAGGGAAAGATATGAGAGAACAATGTCAATTTGTTGCTGCCCATATGTGCCCTGACCAGGGATCGAACTCCCAACCTTTAGGTGTACGGGAGGCCTCTCAGCCAACTGAGACACACCTGCAAGGGTCAAAATCTGAAAATTTAAAAATAGAAACTGACAAAATGATTTTAATGTGGGAAGACAAAGAAACTATATTTATCCACACAATTCGGGGGAGGGAGAGCAAACTTGGAAATCTCTAGCTGATTTTAAGACTTTTATAAAACCACAGTAATCAAGATTGTGTGATATTGGTGAAAGAAGAGACACAAAAATGAAAGGAACAGAATTAAGAGTCTAGAAAAAAACCAACACATGTATGGTCATTTGATTTTTGACAAAGTTTCTAAAGACAAGTCAATGGAGAAAGGATAGTCTATTCAACAAATGTGCTAGAAAAACTGGTCATCCATGTGCAAAAATGAAATTTCAACCACAGTCTGTGTCATGTATAAAAATTAACTTAAAATTGGAATGAACTTAAATATAAAACCTCAAACTATAAAACTTCAGTGAGAAAACATTTGACCACGAAAAGATTTCTTAGATACGAAACCAAAGAATGTTTGATAAGGAAAAGAATGATACAATGAAATTCATTCAAATGAATTCTTCTCTATAAAAGATATGGTAAGAGGATAAAAAGACAAGCTGCAGAGTGGGAAAAATGTTTTTAAAACACGTATCTGACAAATTCACGTATCCTATATACTATTTGATTTATTTTACATGATATTCTGGAAAGGCAAAATGTACAGGTTATAGAAAGCAGACCTGTACTTGTCCTATGCCAGGGTTTCCAGGAGGGGTTGAGGACCATGGGAAATGGGACAATACTGGTGCTGATAATACCTTTCATTTTTTATGTTGATTACAAAACTCTATGCATTTTTCAAAACTTGAAGAACAAACTATTTTGATTATGCTTAGTAAAAAAGTAACCAGGGGAAAGAAGGGGAAGGGGCAAACAAAGGAGCATGAATAGAGGACACTTGGACATGAACAATGGGGGGAGGGGACTGACTGCAGGAGTAGGGGGATGAGCAAGAGAGGGTGGGTGAGCAAGAGGGGGAAAAGGCTGATCAACTGTAACTGAACAACAATAAATAAAAGGAAAAAAAGAAAACTAAGAGAGATGACGGGCCATTGGGTAATAACATGAGCGTAACAATCTTTAATAAATCTTTGCTTTCTTTTGACCTCTGGTGAGCTATTTTGCTTGGCTGATACAGCTGAAGTCTGTATGGAATGCTGCAGGAGTTTGCTATGACGTTTTGCATTTTGACATGACCAAGTCATCTAAATGCAGTTAGCTCGTGACTACTACATCTCAGAGGAACTGTGGGTTACGCTGGAGCTTTGCTTTGGATTCCTACTGATGAAGGTATATAAGGTTCCAACCATGATTTTGAAAAAATGTTTAGTCTCATTTATGGTCACTGCAGTTTTCATAGAGAAATGACATGAGCAGCAACCATTTGGTATTTTAATGGTTTTCTTGTTTTTGAGTAGATATTTTCACTCAGCTACCCACTCACTATAGAGAAGAATTAAATAGTTTCCTACAGAATTTACTATACTAATAGAAATAAAATGTAGAAGTTTTTAAATGTTTAATCATGGTAAAAAAGGGTGTAATGATCTGGAGAGTTATTTTTGGAAGTTAACAGTCTTACAAAGAGTTATCAAGGTAATCAAGTCTAGGGACAAACAGATAAAAATTACATAGTTTCAAATCTGTACCTCAGGGTGAAATAGGCTTTTTCCAGCTTTTTTGAGATATAATTGACATGTAACATTGTTTAACTTTAACAAAACAATATAAGGATTTTATACATTTAGTAAATTGCAAAATGATGACCACAATAAGGTTACTTAATGCGTTTATTAATTCATATAATTAGATGTTTTTGTGTGTGGTAAGAACATTTAAGGCAAAGTCTTTAATCCCCTTTCAAGTATATAATACAGTATTATTTACTAGAGTCACCATAGTTGAATACTAGATCTTTAGAAGTTGTTCCCCTTAGGACTGGTAGTTGGTACCCTTTGAACAAAACCTCCCCATTTCCCCCCACGCATTTCAGCCCCTGGCAAACACCATTCTACTCTCTGCTTCCATGAGTTTGGCTTCCCTTCAGGGTCCATATAGAATGAGATCATACAATATTTCTCAGTATGACTTATTTTATTTAACATAATGGCCTCAGGGTCCATCCCTGTTGTTGCAAAACAAATTTATATATGTACGCTATATATAATTATGTATACAAAATATTATTATTATATGTACATGTTTAACATCTCTTTGCATATTATTGGCCATTTATATGTCTTCTTTGGAAAAATCTATTTAGGTCATCTGCTCATTTTTTAAATTGGATTATTTAAGCTTTCTTTTTCACTATTGATTTGTATGACTTCTTTATACATTTTAGATATTAACCCCTTATATGTTGTTTGCAAATATTTTCTCCCATTCTGTAGCTTGGCTGTTTATTCTGTTGATTGTTTGGCTGTGTGGAAGCTTTTTAAATTGATGTAGTGCCACTTGTTCATTTTGCTCATTTCTGGGGCTTTTGTTATCATATCCAAAAAATCATTACCAAGGCTGATGTCAAGGGAATTTTTCCTCTAAGTTTGTTTTCTTCCAGGAGTTTTATGATTTCAGGTTTTACGTTTATGTTTTTAATGCATTTGAGTTAATTTTGTGGGTGGTGTAGGATAGGGATCTAATTTGTTTTACATGTGACTATCAGTTTTCCCAAACAATTTGTTGAAAAGACTATACTGTTTCCTTTGCAATTTTTTAGTTCCTTTGTCAAATACTAGTTGACTATGTACTGATGGGTTTATGGGCTGTCTATTCTCTTCTACTGAACTATGTGTCTTTTTCAGAGCTCATACCATACTGTTCTGATAACTAGAGTTTTGTAATACAGTTTCAAATCAATAAGCTTGATACCTCCAGCTTTCTCAAGATTGCTATGGCTATTTAGGGTCTTTTGTGGTTCCATCTGAACTTCAGGATTGTTTACTTTGTTTCTGTGAAAAATGTCATTCTAGTTTTTATAGAGATTGCATTAAATCTATAGGTGCAAGGCTTTGGGTAACTTGAAATTTAAACAGTATTAATTCTTTTAACCTACAAACATGAATTTTCTACTTATTTGTGCATAGCTTCATTTTTTTATCAATATCTTAAAGTTTTCAGTGTACAGATTTTTTCTCCTCCTTGGTTAAATTGTTTTTCTATGTAATAGTTTTTTTGAGGCTATTGTTAAATACCTTGGTTATTTTTGGATATTATGTTAGTGTATAGGAATGCAACTGATTTTTGTGTTTTGATTTTATATTCTGCAGCTTTACTGAATTTGTTTATTAGTTCTAACATATTTTTGGTGGAGTCTACTGTTTTCTATATCAGTAAAACCATGTCATTTGCATATGTAAACAATCTTACTTCTTTTTTCCAATTTGGATATCTATATTCTTTTCTTTACCTTATTTCTCTGGCTAGAGCCTCTAATACTCTGATGAATAGGAGTGGTGAGAGTGGGCACTGTTATTTTATTCTCAATCTTAAAGAAAAACTTTCAGCTTTTTACTATAGAATATGATGTTTACTGTGGGTTTGTCATATGTGAGTTTTAGTAATTTGAGGTATGTTTCTTCTATACCAAATTTGTTAGGGTAGATTTTATAGAAAAGCCATTAATTACAGAATTTAAATATTCAGAATGAAAAAAAAATTGGCACACAGTATTACAAGAAGGATGGTTGTTAAAACCATTCGAAATCACAGTGGGTTTTACGTCAGACACCATTGCCCACATAACCCTTCACCAAGGGTCACCTTTCATGGGGTCCTCCAGATCCTCATCTTGGCTTCCAGGGTTTGTTTCTCTAACTCTGCCCACAAACTAAGGTTGTTCATTGCAGCTGACCTAATAGAACAGTTCATGAGATGAGGGTCTTCTTTTCTTTTGCCATATGATAATTCATGTATTAAAAAATTAAAATTAAAAAATTTTACAGGAAAGCATGTATGGATAGCTTCATGAATGCTTTCTACCAAGGAATTTTTCTAGAACATCAAAGAATTAAGTGGCAATTAGAAAGTCTATTCATCAAGGGTCTTTTCTTTTTCTCCTAAACCTACAACATCTACATGATAGTAACTTATCTCTAGAATGATTCAGCTTCCAAACAAACCTACTACAGATCATCCAGACCATCAAAACCTACATACAAACAAAAAACCTTGAAAGGTTTTTTTTTTGTCTTAAAAAATAATTAAGTCACTTTTCTCTTTCAGTTTATAAAACTACTCTTACTTAAATGATTATACTTTTGTCATTGGAAGTTTTTCAGAATTGTAATTCTCAGTGTAAATAAATTTGAGTTAATACCATTATAATTATAATTTGTAATATATATAACATAGTAAATTAAAATTGAGATATTGTTGAGACAGTTCTGTTATTAATTCAGGTCCATGAAAGAATTAAGATGTGAAACAGGACCTGCTTTCTAAAAAGACTGGTACCTGGAATCATATGCTGGTTAGAGAACTAAACATTTCAATCAGGGGAGAAAAAGCATGTGTTTGATAATTCTTTCAGATAGCTTCAATTTATCTTTGTTTTAAAAATGTGCAATCAATTCATTAGAAGTTTTATTTAAAGTTTGTTATTTTTTAACTGTAAATCAATCACCCTTGAAAGTTAGAGTTCATTTTAACACTGATGACATTTCATTTTAAAATATTAACTTGCAAATGATGTTTTTCTCAAAATACCCTTTCTGATGATATTCTGTTTTCCTGTTATCTCATTTGTTAGGAGATTAATGATATTTGAAGGTCAAATCTGCAGGACATAGAGAAAGATCATACATTGCATTTGGACTGGTGAACTCTCACCTATACAGGTGATAAAAAGGCAGCAAATTAATAAAAACATCTTCACAAACCTAAAGAAAAGATAAAGAAATGGAAAAGAAAATGTCATATTGACATTTGCATCTTCAGTTTGAATACTTTAATTATCCTTCCAGTCATAAATGTGTCATTTTACATTACCAATCCTTATATCTCAACACAAAAGGCACAAATATCTTCATCTAAAATACCTATATACATTTACCTTTCTACTGAAAGTAATTTGTTTGTAAATAACTGTGTAGCATTTCAGAGCTAGTACTCAAAAGACCTACTGTCGTGCTCTCTTTTTCATATGTAACACACCATTTTTAATAAAAAAATTTGAGTTTTAATGTATTTAAAGATGTGAAGACTTTTTATAATAGAAAAAACTCATAAATTATTTTTCATACTTTTATTTATAAATAACTTTAAGAAATTGTATTTTCATAGTATGGTTTTTGAAGTAACAAAAATATAAATTGAAATGAATGTTTCCAAGTATAACAGTAGAGCACTTACATTATGTTTATGAGATGCTAATCAAGGTTTTAAAAATGCTTTGCTATGTTTTAATACTTTGGTAAATTAAAATATTTTACATAATTAGTATATATAAGGCAAAAATACTGAGAGAGTTGCAAAGAGGAGTTGACAAATTCACTATATTAGTTGGAGACTTCAGAAACCTCTCTGCTCATAATTGATAGACAGAGCAGAGTGAAAATCAGTGAAGGACACTCGTGATCTACACCGTCAATTAACTTGACCCAATTGACCTTTATGGATTATTCTATGCAACAACAGCACAGACTATGAGTTCTCATGAAATATTCACAAAGATCACATTCTGGGACATAAAACATATTTTAAAAATGTAAAAGAATAAAAACCAAAGTATATATTAAGATCTCAAGAGAACTAAACTAGAGATAAATTATGGAAGAATAGCTGGAAGACCTCCAAATATTTGGGAATTAAACCATATATTTTCTTATTCATTCATTCATTCATTCATTCATTCATTCATTTACAGTTGCCCCACCTTTTCCTGATTGCTCACCCTTACATTTTCATAAAACTCATAGGTCAAGGAAGAATTTACAAGAGAAGTTTGAAAAATGTTTTGAATTAAATGAAAATGAAAATACAACTTACCAGAATGTGTGGGATGCAGTTAAATTGGTTTTTAAAAAGAAATTTACAGTATTGAGTGTATGTACTAGAAAATTTAAAAAGGCCTAAAACTCAATAACCTAAGTTTCCACCTTAAGAAGGTAGAAAATAAAAAGAAAATTAAGACTAAAACAAGAAAACTAAATAAATAAAAATTAGAATGGAAAACAAGAAAATAAAAACCAGGAAAACAACAGATAAAAATAAAACCAAAAGTCAATTCTTTGAAAAGATCAATAGCATTGATAAATCTCTAGCCAAGTTAACTCAGAAAAAAAGAAAGGGCAAAAATTATCCACATCACAAATGAAAGAAGGCTCATCACTCTCAATTCCATGAATACTAAAATAATAATAAAAATATTATCAACAACTCTATACCTACAAATGTGATAAATTAGATGAAAATGAATGTATTCCTTGAAAGACACAAACTATCAAAACTCTCACAAGGATAAACAACTGGAATATCTACAGTAAGCATGATTGCATGGCACTGATAACAGAACTCACATAGATGTATGGAAAAGAATTGAGAGCCCAGTAATAGACCCTTACAAATACAGTCAACTGATATTTTTGCAAAGGCGCAAAGATAATTCAAAGGAAAAAGAATCATCTTTTTAATCAATGGTACTAGAATGTTGGCTATTTATATGTGAAAAATTGAATCTAAACAGAGACCTTACATCTTATACAAAAAATTAACTCAAAATCAATTATAGATCTAAATGGAAAACTGTAAGAATTTTAGAAGAAAAAACATGGACAAAAGTCCATATCACTTGGGTTTTGGTGATGAATTTTTAAGTACAATACCCAAAGCACAAAATAAAAAAACATGTGTTGACCTTTGTAAAGTTAAAAACTTCTGCTATGTGAAAGATATTGGTAATAGAATTAATAGTCAAGACACAGACTTGGAAAATTATTTGCAAAATACACATCTGAAAGCACTTATAGTAAACAATACTCGAGAATTTTTATAATAATAAGAAAAAGTACAGTTGATCCTTGAATAATACAGGGGTTAGATGTGCTGACATCAGGTTTTAGTTGAAAATTAGCATCAGTTCCCCCAAAACTTAACTGCTCACAGCCCCCCATT
Source organism: Phyllostomus hastatus (assembly GCF_019186645.2). Classification (NCBI taxonomy): domain Eukaryota; kingdom Metazoa; phylum Chordata; class Mammalia; order Chiroptera; family Phyllostomidae; genus Phyllostomus; species Phyllostomus hastatus. The sequence goes on along the minus strand of NW_025333872.1, from coordinate 35,483,264 downwards.
ATTGAAGCCTTACTGATAACAAAAACATTTCACACATATTTCATATGCTGTATGTATTATATACCGCCTTCTTACAACAAATAAACTCGAGCAAAGAAAATGTTATTAAGAAAAATCACAAGGAAGTGGCAATACATTTAGGGTACATATTAAAAACATCCATGTATAAGTGGACCCTCAGAATTCAAACCCATGTTGTTCAAGAGCCAACTGTAAATAAATTGGAACATAGGCAAGGGATCTGAACAAATACCTCATCCAGAAACATACACAGATGACAAATACACATATGACAAAATGCTTGTCACATGCATAATTTGTCACTAGAGAATGGAAATTAAAACACAATGAGATATGACTGCACACCCATGGGAATGTCTAAGTTCGCCAACCCGACCGTAATGACTGCAGGTGTTGAGGAGCAACACCTCTCATTGAATGCTGGTGGGAGCACGTAGTGGTACACCATCTTGGGAGACAGTTGGACATTTCTTACAAAGCCAAACATAATATTATCTTATCATACAGCAATCACACTTCTAGGAATTTACTCCACTGATATGAAAATTTACATCCCCGCAGTCTTGCACACAAAAAGTATATGAGGGAGGACCCATCCCCCCCCCAAAAAAACAACCAGAATTATCTACTGGAGGGAGGGCCCCTTATAGAACAGGCTTCTCCTGCTAGGTGAGTGTTCTAGGAACCCATCTATATCAGTCAGTGTGCCAGCTGGTGCTTTTGTGAGAAGTTGTGTTGGGCTTCAGTACATTTTTTCTGATGACTCTTTCAATGCATTTGCCCACATCATTATGCATGACTTATGAGTGCACCTGCCCACAATGTGCTGAGTGTTCAGCAGTTTTTGGCCAAAAACATCATGACTCCCTGTTCCCCACCTTCCCCATTCACCCAATCTCACCCTGGAGCAACTTATATTTTGTTTCTTCAGATGAAAAAAGTTCTCAAAGGGAAACATTTTAGAAGAGATAAAACAAAACGGGCATCAAAATTGAGTCCAAAACTGTTCTGAGCAGTGGAAAATATATCTCAGTAAGTGGATCAGCATCAAATGGAGAGTACTTTAAAGGTGACTGAAGTTTAAACATGTAAGAAACATTTTCCATAAACAAATTCCATTGCTTTGGGTTCCCCCTCATGTAGCAGCTTTATTTATAATTTCCAAAAAACTGAGTGTAATGAAGTTGCCCTTCAATAGGTGAATGTATAGATAACATGTGATACATTCACACAATGAAATACTATGGTTAAAAGAATGAGCTATCAAGCCATGTAACAATATGGATTAATCTTAAATGCATATTGCCAAGTGAAAGAAGTCAGTTTAAAAAGGCTACATACTATATGATTCATTTCACATAATATATTGGGAAAGGTGAAACTTTGTAGGCAGTAACAGATTAGTGGCTGCTAAGGGGTTCAGTGGCAGGAGCAGTGTAGAATAAGTGAAGTATTGTACAAGGATTTTTTTTAAAGAACTGTGAAATTTCTCTCTGTGGTACTTTGGTAGTATATAACACCAAGCATTTGTCAAAACCAATGGAACTTTACAGCATGAAGTGAAGCTTAACATATGTAAATTTTTTAAGAAAATCAACTAGGAGTCCAGGGAATTCCAGCATGGAATGCAGACTCTGACAAAATAATCTAATATTATTATTAATATATGAAACAACCTCATTGAAGGGGGGGTGAGTATCGACTTAAGTAACTTTGACAATGAGTTGAGCTTACAAAACTAATGGCAGAAGGATATTTATATAAAATTTTACTATAGTTTATAAAGTTGTTTCCCATGAGAGAACATGTTAACAATTTATGAAACAACTATGAATGTATACTGGAATTGAACATTTAAGTAAAGGAATAGGGAGCTGGATTTTTTCACTGGTGTTATGAGGTTTGAGACAAGCAAAGTGAGAAGGCAAAAATGATCCATTTGGTGATGGGGTAGAGTTGGATACATAAGCATGAAGTCATGTTTAGCTTAAGATAGATATGATGGTGACATATAGAGACATTTACACATACACATTTAAACATATATGTATACACATAGATTAGTATATGCACTCTATCCAAAAAGTTTCCAGCCATGTAATTTGTAAAATAGAGACAATTATTGAAGAAGATACAAGATACAAGAAACATTGTACACAGAACAATGACACCTCAGTCCCTTTCAAAGTAGGCAGCTTGGGACCTCACACTGTTCTCCCAGTCACTATCAGCTGCTCTGTTGTATTTTCCTGAATCTCATTGATGGTCTGAAATCTCTTCCCTTTTAAAGGTTATTTTAATTTTGAGAAAAGCCAGAAGTCACAGGGCACCAAATATAGGCTGTAGAGGGGCTGAGTCACCTGCGTGATTTGATGTTTCTCCAAAAATCTCTGCATGAGATGTGATGCATGAGGAGGTACATTGTCATGATGAAACTGCCAATCATGAGTTGTCCACAGCTACAGACTTCTGAATCATCTGAGTGTTTTCCTTGGAGGAAGATTCAAGCTTAATACAAAATTTGATGCAGATTCATTGCTCTACTCGCTCACCCATTTTGAGTGGGATGGTCACACGGTACACATGTTCACTCAGTGGTGTCTACCACCCTTATCGACTAGTACAGTGAAGTCATCATTGTTTACACATGCACATCCCAGTCCACTCCTTGGCTTCCAGGTTACGTAGAAGTTGCACAAACCATTCTTGGTATATTAACCATGGCTGGACTTTTTCCAGGTAGACCTCACATATCCATGTATGTCCTTCCTCTGTCACCTGAGAGGACGTAGAAGAAATGATACTTCAACAGCAATAAGAAGACCTAGCAGTCACACTCTTAAAGTGTGTCTACACATAACATTTTAAAAAAAAACTATAACATGGAAAAGAAAATAAAGAGTAAATTTGTTGTGTGAAAACCCGACAAATATGACCTTAGCCAGGCAATCAAGGTCAACATCAACAGTGACAAGTTTTGTCAAGTTTTAGGAAATAGTGGGATTTCCCCAGTAGAAAGGCAGGATTATACAAACTATATTTCTAATTTGTTGGAACTTTTAAAATGTTGCAGTGTTAAAAGTAATTGCTATGTGCAAAAATCAATGAAGTAAATTTAAAGATGATTAGTTGGACTCTGTTATGTTACAGATGATCAAACAGGCCAGTGGGACTAATTGAAATCATGCAGATCATCCAGGGAGTTAGTTACTGGCTGAGCTGAGGATGGAACCCATACGTTCAAGCTCCTCTGTCTTTGCCTCACTCTGTTGCCACGCTAAACCAAAATACTTCCATCCATCTCTGGTTTTTAAACAAATTTAAAATCTGCTTCCTTCTATTTCTACCAACCTATTTCCTTCAATCTACAGCAAAATCTCTTAAAGTCAACTGTGTCCTTTGTCTCTTAACCATGGTGGACAAAGCTCAGAGAGCATAGGACTAGTAAAATTATCAGAGCTTCCAATGACATTTACTTTTTTCATATGTAAGGTAACAAAAAAATTAAAGTTTTCTAACAATATGTTTCAAACATCACACTCACATATGTTGGATGACAGTTTCTCTCAGTTTCCCTTTCACTTTCCATTCCCTTTCACTTTCAAAACTAGCTCAGTTTGGACAATTAGTTATACAGCCGTATATAACTTGTATATGTGTACATAAAGATATCCTGATGAACAGTATGAGTTTGACAACCTGGAAGAGCCCCTTCAGTCACTATTTCTCATTTGATCATTTCAGCGTATTTCAACACATTACCATTAACTAAACATCAAAAATGGAAAAATTTATTTTGAGTTAATATTCCTGTAAGATATGAGACTTATGTTGATGTTTATTTTTTGCCTATTGATGTGTAATTGCTCTAGCACTATTTGTTGAAAATATTTCCTTCACTCCATTAAATTGTATGTGTATCATTGTGAAAAATTAGCTGGGAGCCTTGGATGGTGTGGCTCAGTGGGTTAGGCATTATCCTGCAAACCAAAAGGTTGCTAGTTCGATTCCTGGACAGGGCTCATGCTTGGGTGGTAGGCCCATCCCCTGATTGGGGGCATGCAAGAGGCAACTGATCAATGTTTTTTTCACACATCAATGTTTCTCTTTTTTTCTAGGGTCCCTCCCTTTCCCTCTATCAAAAGTAAATAAATAATATATTTAGAAAAACTTTTAAAAATGGAAAGTGCCTGAAAAATACTATTGTAAAAAATCTATAGATTGTGTTTATAGTCATAATATAAGCATGAAAAAACAACCAGAAAATGACAGAGGGGATATTTTCAGTCCTAAAATTTCTACAGCTATTTGTCAGTCCCATTATATGATGAAAGCTGTAAAGAAATCAGCTATAGAAATCATTAAGAAGATTTCTTAAAATATGAATTTCCATCATCAGTATTAAACTTTGATCTAGAAATCTATATTAACTATTTGAGGTATAAACCACCCTGATTAGTAAGATATTTAAAATTAAGAAACAAAAAATAAAGATTTAGCTTCCAATTGTTTTGCAACAATGTTGAGTAAGATGATGCTTAATCCAAGTACTCTATAAAATGTCACTAAATATCACTAACTTCATTAAGTTTTAGAACAGTAATGACAATAGCATTTTTTGAACACTTAGTATGTTCAATGAAATATTTGAATACAAAACATACATTATTTCATGTGGTCTTTAAAACAACTCTATACAGCAGTTATGACTACTATCCACCCTTTAGTTGATGATGAAACTGAACTACAAAGGTTTGAAATAATTTTTCCAAGGTCACACAGCTGCTATTCTTGGTTGGAGGCAGTCTGGAGGATTTTTCAAAATTGTATTGTTAGAGTAATATATTAATATAATTCATATTAAATCTTTATAAATTTAAGGCATTTTAAATTGCCTCTGTTTTTGGTCTGTAGAAATAAAAAAATAACAAATGTCTCTAGTTTTAGAGTTTAACCTACAGGTTTATCTGCAAATATGTGAAATAATCATATATAAATTTGTTCATTGCAGTTTTGTTTGTAATGGCAATGTTTGGAAATAACCTTAATGTTCATCATGTGAAACAAATTATAGGAAAAAAGACAGCTATACAAAAGAATTAGGTCAACTTCTGATAATTAAGTGAACATGAGGAAGTCATTCGTTCTCCGTGGAGCAGGAGTACATTCATCATTTTCCATGGAGCATGATTACAACTCTGGGTTTTAGTGAGCACCTGCATGCAGATGATCTTAGATGAATGTTTGTAATGTTCGTATATGAATAGCTCATCAACACCTTCCATTTACATATATTCTCAAATTTGGTATTTTTTCTTAACAGTACACACAATTATTCTTGACTCTAAACTTTGGAATCTTTGGCTCCTCAAAATTATCTTTTTTCATTTCTCAAAACATCAGGCAAGTAAACGTTGTTATTTTTTCCTCTTATCTGTTCCTGTTCATTGTATCTCCACTAAATTCTATTATATATAATCCTCATTATATTAAAGACAAAACTTTCTTGTCATAATTTCTCCTCTTCTTTCTTTTAGTATGTTATTCCCCTTTTAAATATTTCCCAATACTTTTAACTTCCTAATGAAGCTTAATGATGAATCTATCTCATTACATTACTGATTCAATGTGATGGAAATCATGTGTGCACACCTAAGATAAACTCAAGTTGAATGAATGTTGTAGAAAAATGATCTCTCAACCTGGTCATATTGTTGCTATTTTATGTTCAACTCACAAATGTATAAACATAGAATATAAGTATCTTCAATGGAATTTTCCAACTAAAATAGAAAAAAAAATATATGTAAGAACAAGTATTTTTGGGAAATGATAAACTGAGTACAAAAGTGTTAGTTGTTAAGTTTAAATAGGTCACCATAGGCCAGTAATTCAGAAGCAAAGTAGACACTGAGAAGCTATTATACACTCATATTAAAGACTTCCAATATCCTATGGACAGAGCCTAGGTTGCGGATCTAATCCATAGGCCTTATTAACAAGGACCCTTTGTCCTCCAGTAACTAAATCTCCTTAAGTGATACCAAGGTGATACCTTCCTGATGTCAAATCCTGATTCGTGATGCACAGTGATGTAATAACATTCCAGTGTGTTACCAAAGTGTATTAACTACTACAGAGATATACAACGTGTGCTTTGGGCATTTCAGCATGGTTTAGTTGCACATTTCCCTTTACTAAACTACAAAAAATATAATAACAGTATTGAAAGTAGTTGGATATTTGGATTTTGTTGACAAAAGAAAAGTACAATGGGGGAATCAAGCTCTTTCTTTTTAAGTTCATTTATATTGTGATGATAATGACTACTTTAAAATTAAGCAAATGTCCTTCTATTTGTTGGCTAGTATAACCTCAATATGATTAATGAAACGTTGAGTGTTACTTTGGCCTTAATTGACCAGCACCATCCAAGATGCCACTGGCTCACCCACCTAGCACTGGGCAGCTGTTGAGAACATCTTTTTCTTATAACAAGTATCCCCATGGTCTCTTGAAAAGATTGTGACTGAGCATCTTTTACTTGTGAGTTCTTCTTCAGCTGCTTATTTGTAGTTTTGTTCTTGAAGTTTCTTCCAGAGCTCTTCTTCCAATATTAGTGTCTGTGTTTCCCTCTAGGTGCCCTTTGGATAGCATCTGAAAATAACCTACATCAGCATGCTGTTGTGTAGACATTGTAACCCATGTATAGATGTTGAGAATTACTCGAATTTGCTCTAAGGAATTCTGGAAGCCCCTCAATGCAACACCTTTTCTGTGTTTGTCCTCAGAGGATCCAGTCTCTGGCCCTGTCACCTTGCCAGGTGAGTCAGACTGTGTTCACCCTGTGCGCAACATGGGGAGGTCATATATTAGGTTCTCTAACTGGGTGCAGTAAGTCCCATTGAAGCCCTGTTTTCTAGGCTGATAAGAAGTATTTCCTATGTTATCCTTTCGAGTAGAGGGTGTGAATGGTGGGGCCAAAATGCCTACCAACTCTCTTTAAAATCTCCCCCTAACTTTCATTTCTGTTCTTATGTTCTCCAAATGTTTTTACAGGCTGAAGGTGGTGGTCAGCAAAGTGTCACATAACTAGTTGTCTTCCATCTCTTTTTCCAAGTCTTGCATGATGGCCTCCCTTTCAATTGTGGTACCATTGAAGCCTAAATTAAAAATGAGGCAATAATAATTTCATTTCTGTATCCTGTTACTCTTGCTAAGCTTATGGCTATGCAAATGAAATGCACAGGACGCTGATTGAGGTTCATGGCTGTAATTTCACAGGGTGCCCTGGAGAAGACAGTGCGCTACACCATGATTTCAGATATTACTGAAATATTTTATAGGAATAGATGTGTGGTGTATGTTTTATCTACTGATAATAAATTAATTATGAAATGTTTTAATACATAAGATAAGTAGATACAGATATACAAAATGAAAGAACACAGTTTTACTTTTGTAGTTGGAAGGGCATTACAGAAAATTAAGATAATTTGGCTTTTAAAGCCTTTATGTGAAATCCATTTGAGGTTGTTTTAATAGAATTTAATTAGATTGTACAGCCTTAAATAACCCTAAGGTAAGTGTTATTTGGAACTCAAACGAAAGATTGGCTTCCTGCCAGTCTCTTTGTCCTTCACTGATATTGACGGAATGATAAACAGCCAGCATCTGTCTGTTCCTCTACAGAACATTATGTTACTATCCCATTTGGGTCACAGTTGCTTGCAGTTTATTATCACTGCTTTCAATCTAAAGATTCCTGACAGCACCAAAGTGGCTGGAACATTGTGGAAGTTTACTATGAGATAAAGAATTAACGGCAGGTAAAGATACTGTTTTAAATGTACCTTATTAATTAGTAGTTGGATGGTTTTACCTGTAAAGAGGAAAGGTAGAAGTAATGTAATGAAAACAGTTTTCACAGACATTGGCTTGAATGCCAGGTGTAGGACCTCAAAGGATTGCAATGGAGCCAAGCCCACACCTTCCTTGTGAAGGATATCCCTGCCTAGGGGAAAACAGTACTCTCTGGAAGAGAGAAGAGAACTGAGAGGGCTGCGGTGTAGAACTCTTACGGCTTCAGCTCTGCCCACACACTTCCTATCCTAACTTATTGGTCCTCCTTATTACTCAGCATGGAATTCCTCTTTATCTTTTGCACATTTCTTTCTATGAGTTTAATCGACATTAATGTTTTCTCTAAACCTATCTATTCCTAACCCTTTTTTATGCTTAACAAATCATATAGTGATATACATCTCTTGAGTTTAATAGACAATACATGACCCTGCCCTTTGTCAAGCTTGGTCACTTTCACAACTTATAAGACAGAAGGAGTTGGATGGAGTTCTTGATCTCTATCAGACTCAGTTTCTTCAGCTCTAAAATAAGAAACATTATAGCCTTTATTTGTTTTGCTAATGAGTTACTGTAGGTGAAGCCTTGATTCAGTTTTTACACATATTAGAGATTCAACAAATATGAATGGCTTTTCTTTTGCTCTCCATAAATAAAATACTATCCTGAAAAGGGAAGGGCACCTCCCATCTGGGGGATCAAGGCATGGTTCATGGAGAAGGTGTCACTTATCCTGAAGCTCAGAGTAGAAGTACAAGTTGGAGTTGTGAAATGTGGAATACAAATTTCTTAAAAAGGAAACACTATAAGCAAAGGAAGTAATTTGAAGTATTGAAAGTAAAAGGTATGTAAGAAGCACACTTGCATTTCAATTTGTAAGAAACAGTCCTGGCTGGTGTGGCTCAGTAGATTGAGTGCTGGCCTGCAAACCAAAGGATCATCAGCTCGATTCCCAGTCAGGATACACACTTGGGTTGTGGGCCAGGTCCCCAGGAGGGGGCGCACAAGAGGCAGCCACACATCGATTCTTGTCTCCCTTTCTTTCTCCCTCCCTTCCCCTCTCTCTAAAAATAAATAAATATAATCATGGAAAAAAGAAGAAATATACTATACATTAAATTAGCAGTAGAGAAGGTAGTTAAAGGACAGAGGTGTTTAGGGTATTTAAATGTTCACTGAAGAATTTGGCCTAAAGTTATAAAGAACAAATAGCTGTTAAGGGTTTTGTGTTTGCTTGTTTTTGCCATTTGTTTGTTTGTTTGTGTTTGATGCACTCAGACTGTAATTCATAAAGAAAAATCCAGGAATAACGGATTTAGAGTGCATAGAAGTTGTGTACGAGAAATGAATTATGAGTCTTTAGGAAGTCACATGGGAAGTAAATAAGAAGGATAAAGTTGGAAAACTGGGTGAAATGGTGGAGCAGTGACTACTAAAGATACAGTGAAGAACATATCACAGAACTCTCATTCCCCAAGGAAACAAATCTGCATAGATATGCATACATGGAAATTTAACAATGAATCATTACTTAGTGCCTTATTTTCATTTAGATGTTATGTTTAATAATACATGGTGAATAATCTAATTTTTTATTCCACAAGAGATGTGCCAAGGACCTTAAATTTTGTTTGTAATTATCTTTCTTAGAGATGAGCAGCCCTAATGTTTACGCATATAGAAATTGTCCTGATATTACTTTGAGACATCATAACATTTTTATTTTTATTTAACTTAATTCTTTGTTTCACTTATTTTTATTGCCTCCCTGATAATATATAAACTTTAATAGAATTTCTTTGTGGTTCCCTTAACAGTGGATACTAAGTAACTTATTTATTTTCACATATGTGAAAAGCTTATATATAATTGTCTTAACATTTACTTTAAATGGTAGCTCGGTTAACACCAAATCTTATTTAGAGGAGGTTACATAGAATCCTTCAACCTATCAATTGGATATGTTTCCATTAGCAATGATCATTAATTTATCAATATTCTTCAATAAGAGTTTTTAAATGAAAAAATTTCATTTTTTCATCAAATTTAAAGTTAAAATTATATGTTTTAAATTTTAAGAGTGAACTTTCACTCTTAGATAAATTTTAAGAGGGAACTTTCACTCTTAGTAATTTACATGTGCATATATGAATGATTCTGTGAGCAAAATCTATATTTCAATTAAAAATGATAACTTTATGTCATATAATCCTTCTGAGTTTTTAAAAATGTTAATAGATTTTTATTGCTTCTTCTATCCCATTACATATCTTAGATTTATTTTTCTTCCTGCTACAGTACATTTTTTAATGATACTTTAAACAAATTATACATGGGTAAGCCTTCTAAATACTTATATGTTGAAAGTATCTTTATTTCACTGTTGATCTGGAAATGATAGTCTGATGAATGCAGAATAGTTTTTTCCTCAATATTTCAAATATATTGCTCTATTGCCTTCTTATGTTCTCATGGCTTGGGGGGAAAGGGTAGTTTTCACATATGGCTAATAAAAATATAAAGCATTATAGCCTGTTTTGGAAGCAGTATAGCAATATCTCTTGATACTAAAAATACATTAAGGTCTTTAATCAAGAAATTTCAATCCCAGGATCTCATGTGGAAATAAAAGCACCAATAAGCAAAAATTCTTTTATATAAGTACACTTACCATGTAATGGAGAAAGAGAAATTAGGAAAAAAAGTAAATGCAAGTCAATATAGAAATGGATAATAAATTAATGAACAGCTAATCCATGAAATATTTTATATTTATTAAAAAATAAATGAACTATACAAGCTAATGTAAAAGGTCTTTACAGTGTGTTGTGATGAGAAGATGAAGAAAGTTATATTAAATAATGACCAACATCTTCCATATACATGCTAATTTGTATGTCTGAATTTGGAGAAAAATAAGGAAAGAGAAAAATGAGTTGTGAACATGAGTTAGCCCACAGTGTTGGAGTGCAGAGTGCTCTTAGGTAGGAAGTCATAAAAGCAGAAGAAAGGGAAAGACAGTATAAAGAAAGAGGACTAAAGAAAAATAAAGTTAAATATATTAAATAATTAAAACATAGAAAGCACATATTTCTTGAGAAGAGGAATATGCTTTCAAAACAGGTCCTAAAATTAATAAGCTTTATCAAATATTATAATCACATATATTCTTCTGGGATAAATTTACATTTTCTCATAATATATTAATTATTTGACTAAATCAAACTTAATTCATGGTTTGCAGCCTGGAACTTCTTGAATTAGTGTCCATGGAGATTTATTCAAGATTTGAAAAGAACCTATATTTTAGGTACTGTTGTGAGGAAAATGTCATAAAACATGACCATGAGGTCTTTTAGTGTTCTCTCACTAACAGCTGTGCTCAGTGAAGCCCAAAGCGTACTTCTGTGTAGTCCAGAATTTATGTTATCAACCACATTGCATGACAGGTATTCTTTGGGTGACACAAACAGCTTTGTGATTGTGTTTTGGGAACGCTTTTATTCTAACTAATATATTAACATATTATGAATAGAATTCAATATTTAAAAAGTTCTTATTTTTAAGGCAGCGTCTGCTGAATGCAGTGAACTAATAAAAATGTCTTTCTTTCTCTAGATAGGACTTCCTGTGTCACAACTGATCACATCAGCAAGTGAGTCAAGTCTGACACTTTTCACTAATAAGGTTTTCATAAATCAAATGTCTCTGGAAATGAAATAAAGCTAGAAAGCTATTGAGACATTACAACATCTCAAATAGTGTCCTGGTAACAGTAAGTATGCAGTAGAAATGCCTCTTACCATGCTCTCTAGAATGAATTAATTGTACAAGGCTATTCATATCTCACACCTCAGTAAGAACGAGTGTGTTCTCTTGGTAACTACTGGTAGGAATTCCTTGGCTGCCATTCAGGACAAGAGCCAAGCTGCTGCATTCAGTGAAACAGGCATCTACATCTGGACTTAGCTCATCAATAAATTACCAGAGGAATATTTCCTTTCTGTCACTTGGGAGCCACATATGAATTCAGCTTCTGCTTGCTCCTTGTTCATGGTCAGGCCCAGACCTATTAGGGAGCAGGGAAGGCCAGGCACAATGACTCATTCAAGCCTGAGCACAAGGAAGGAAATGCTCGATGGCCAAAATGCTATGTGGAGTTCCATTCAGAGCACCACATATTTCCCTGAAACTTGCTTAGGAAAACATTCTAATGCTGTTTTTAGTGTGTTCTATTTGTCATTCTGAAACACAACATATTAGCTGCTTTGAACTCCTGGGCACTAAAAATATTTATGTTACATAAGCAGATTGAGTGAAAGACTAAATGGAGCTTTTAACTCAACACACTCAAAAGCATCTCCTTATTGCTCTAACGAATAGTGACTCTCTTGTAAGCGACTGTGGAAAGCCCTCCTGACAGCCAGCCCATACTGAACAGTGCAAAGGAGTAGCAAAACCAAGATAAATAGCCATGCATATTTTCTCTTGCTGGAATGAAAAGTAATGTTTTACAAGAACATATACTCCTTTTCCTATTACTATTACAATTCTTACATGCCTTTCAAGTCCAATTGTTGGCTGACTCAGACTTCTAAAATGGTTGAGGATAGAAGGAATACAGAAGGAAGAGATACTGCTTTTGTGCCCTATTTTGTGCTGTACATACTTCAAAAACTGATACTATGTAAATATAAAAGAAAACTATTCAAATTTACTAGCCCTTTTACTTTTTTGTCTTCATCTTTGTTTTCTTTTTGTTTAAGTATTGTCCTTTTTAATTTTGTTAAAGATTTGATTAATTTACTTGTGGAGAGAGATGAAGGGAGGGAGAGAAACATCGATGTGCAAGAGAAACATCGATTGGTTTGTCAGTTGCCTTTAGCTTGCACACTCCCAACTGAGGACCTGGCTCAAAATCCAGACATGTGTCCTGACCTGAAAGGAAGCCATCAAGCTTTTGGTTTGCAGGACAATGCCCTACCCACTGAGCCACACCAGTCGGGGCCTTTTATCTTCGTTTTCTTTTAGAGTTCTAAAGCTTTGATTATAATCTTGAATCTTTTAGTGTGGGTCTCTCTTTATCTTTGGGACTCCTTTGTAAGGCAACCACTGCTTATGTTTAGGACTCTACAGCAACCAGTGAATCTGGTATTTTTTAGGATGGACATTGTCTGTGTGTGACATTATATGTAGAATATATGAGTGATTCGTGAATCATTCTAAGGGCTCATGTTAAAAACAAGCTCTATTTTGCATGTAAAAATAAGTTGAATAATAAGGAGGAAAAGCAGAATAAATGGCATTGTAAATACTTACAATATAATTCTTCTAAACAATTTTTAAATTAAATTTTATTCCTTGATTTTGATTTAGCATTTTGGGTCAAATTTGTGCAAAATTCAAAAGGAAGCTATAATAATTAAAATAATATTTATACTTAAGTAAATAAGACAAATGCCTGTTACCTTACTCTAAATATAAATGCCATTCCATGCTCATTTTCTAAAGACCTCAAAATTTTCTTACTCTAGGGAAAAAAAGGCAGTCAAGTTAACCTGTATAGCCATAAAAATTATATAACAGATATTTCTTAGAAGGAAATATTTTTAAAGCCTCTATGTTTGAAGAATAATAAAAAAAGCGATGGTATTAATTAGTGGGAAACACAGATGTGAAATAAAATGAGGAGGGACACAGGATATAGGAAACTATTTGAACTACTTTAGCACTTGCAAATGTCAAACAATTTATTGAGGATTTATTCACTTGGTTTGGAAGGTCTTAGGGACTAACTGGCTCTAAAAACATCTAAGAACTGGTGCAGCAATAACCAAGTCGAGCAACAGTGCGAGCACCAAGTACTTTTCAAGTTGTTTTCTTACACTAGTAAACAAAAGGAACAAATCAATTACTATTTTTTTCCCTCTAACTCCAAAGATAGAAGACAAATAATAAAGAAGGGAAGACAAAAGTGAAATCAGTAAAAAGTTCATTTTGGAAAAAATGGGACCCTCTGTTCTGCATGCCTCTACCCCAGTGGAGGATTATACATCCCTTAACTTCTTTCATGCATCAACTTTAATTTTGCAGAACTTAACATTTATTTTTGTGATCCTTTGATTTTTAAAAATAACGCTAATATCAAAAGTACTATTCTACTTTACAGGAATATTTTCACAATGCATAAGATAATTTATATGTAACTACTTTGGGATCTTAGGAAACAAGGACTTAAGGTAACTTTATTCATTGTTATGAACACATTTAAATATTGAGTAATTTATAGGAGTTGTTATTCATTTACATTCAACTTCTAATCCAGATGTTATCATGTATATAACTATTCCTTCCTATAAGACCACAAGACATCAAGCATAGTATAAAATTATGAGTAACTTGAAGTGTGTCACACTTTCTAAATTCAAACTTGTTTTTACTTTTTGAACTTCCTTGCCTTATTATTACATTAGTTCATCTATCAAACTCAGTTTAAAGGAAGCATATTTTAAAACAGATCAAAACCTTATTTTCCATGAAAACTTTTAGATTTTCCAATTCCTTTAACATCATAGCCAGAAGTTATTTCACATTAATGGTCATAGGATGCAACACAAGTCAAAATTATTTCCCTTATAAAAACCTGAAGGTGTTTACATAAACCCTTTATAAAATTCATTAGCTGTGATGTTCTCTGTAGTTTCCCTCTGTTCAATGATGAGTCAGGAGACTCAGAGAAGAAAAGAAAACCCACACATTGAAAATCAAATATATTGTTTTATGTTTTTTTCTGCCCTTTGGATAATAATCTTGAATTATTACTCTGTGCTACTTACTACCTTTGTGCTGAATATTGGTGTTTTCTCTGTGTGTAGATTGTGAGTCAATCATCTTATGTGCTGAATGCTTCTTCATAGTTTCAAAATTCAGTATGGTTACTGTGCACAAATCAATAGAGTGTGTGCAGCAAGAATATTCAAACAGAAATGTTTTAGCCCCGGCTGGGTGGCAAAGCTGGTTGGAGTTCAGTTCCCCAAAATGTTGTGGGTTTGGTCCTGGTTGGGGTGTGTATGGGAGGCAAGTGACTGATGTTTCTTCACACATTGACATTTGTCTCTGTCTGTCCTTCCTCTCTCTAAAATCAATGAACATATCCTCAAGTGAGGATTTAAAAAATATTTCAAAGTCCACTTGTATTTTTATATTATAAACAAAATTTAGAAAATATTGAAAAGCATCCTTTTAAAGTGAATAATTACTTCCTTTCCTTATGAATTTAAATTTCTCAACGAGTCCCAAACTGTGAAGCTTTTCCATCCCCTTATCTTATTTTAAATTATTTTTTCACTTGAGAGTATTTTAGAAAAAAAAATGCTGTAATCCAGTAACTTTATCCAGGTCACTGGAGACCCTGCCTTCCTTTTTCCCTCTCCTGTTTTCCTACCTACCACACACATGCTGGAACATAGCTGTGAGCATCATTTTCCTTGTTCTAAAGATATCATCAACCATTGGACAAGCATGAACAGTGGCCAACTTTTCTTTCTTTTTCTTTTGGTAAAAGTGTGGGCCTCCAGTCTTCAATTCTACTTCCAAAGCTTTCATTCTCTTCTGATGAAAACCACTACAGACGGCCAGGGTGAGACCACAGTCAGAGAACAAGTTTATCCTGCAAAGCAGGAACAGCTCTGTGGGATGGAGATACAATATATTGAAGTAGATAAGATGACAGTTTTTTCAGTGTACTTACTATTAGTAGTTATGATTAAGAGGATGTTATGGGGAAAATAATGAGGCAAAACATTATAAAACAATGCAAACTTGGGTTTTTAAGTGATCGATTATGGCTAGTTTCCATCATATCTGCTCAACTATCCCAACCTGTTGAATTAAATTTAAATCAATGAAAAGGCAGCAAAGCTCTTTGCTGTGAAAGTAAAGCAGGTAGCTACTAGTTGCACTATTGTTTCAAACAGTCTTTTCTAACTTCCAACAAACACTCTTAATGTGATTCAGTTTGGGGAGTTCAAAGTTAACAGTACAAATTCACAGCCCTCTGAATGTGCAGATTTACAATGCAGGAAATATGCACAAACCCTGTCCAAGCTTACCAGTAACTTTCAGAACATCTTCTAACTATACCCACCACTGCTTAGAGCAACCAAAGGAAACAAATCATTTTACTTTATAACGAATATACTCAGACATAACACAAAAAAGAAATGTGAGTGCAGTCTTTAAAGACTCTGAGCTAGAAGAGGAACTGACAGAAGAAAAATGCAGAAACTGCAACATGAGTGAAGAAGAATGAACACATACATTATAAAATAATTAAATTGTCAGGACTATCTACAGATTATTTTAAGGCCTCTTTATCATCTCAGGACAATTTATAAATTACCTTCTAAAATCTATCTTATGTAACTATATTTTTATACACATTTTTTTCTGACAAGTTTGCCCCAGACATACATTTGAAGCATTTTGGTGTATTCATGTTCAAATATTACATATGAATGATGGTACCTAATTATCTATGCTTTAAAAACTACCCAGGATATGATTTATTGTCCTATCATTCAAAAAAAGTATTTATTCTGTAAAATTTCATCTACACTTACATACACCTACACTTCTCAGGTTTGTTTCATTGTTTTTGATTTTTTAGAATTGAAAAATAGAAGTGGAATGAGTCCTTCATGTCTGACGGTGCGACCTGAGGAAGTGGGACTCTTGTGGAATCTAGAGGAAAGGAATTTACGGAGACCCACATGGGAGGGTGAGGCCCTTTGGTATGGGTTATTGACAATGTACAATGAAGTTAGTCCCCCTCTTGCTTTCCCAGTGTTCCATCTCTGTCTACCGTTCTATGGAAAAAGTCCAAATTGTCTTCAGTAGGGCCAGGATGAAGACCATGGCCCAGAGTTTATGTTCCACATTAAAGTACAGTTCAGTTCGGCATCCAGCTAGCTTAGCATGCATTTCTAGCTGCAGGCCATTGCTATGCTTTGGTATCCAGGCTCTCTCCTGGAGGTCAGGGGCCACATTGACTGCTAAGGCCATGAGGCCTTGGAGAGAACAGGTACATGTACTGTGAGAATACAGGTCATGAGCAAGAGACAGAAAGAGCTTCTTTGTTCCCCTGGGGTTATAACTAGGAGCTTGGGTTTGGGATGAACCAATGTTTTCATAAAAGAACCAGTCAACTTCCTAAACTTTCATGGGCTTTGGATGGGTCCACACCCTCCCCTGTGCCCCACCCCCAACAATCTGGTACTGGAGAAGGGAGGAATGTTAATCCCCTTGGTGGAGAAATGCTGTAATTCTCTGGGGCATGAAGCTAAGCAAGCAAATGCTTGCGCAAGGGAGGCTTATGCTTCCCTAGGTTATTAAGCCCAATGTCTAGTTCTCTTTGCTCTTTTCCATTCACCAATATCTAGCTAAACATTGAAAGTAACAATAAGTTAACCTGATGTGATTAGTTGAAAATCAGTAACAATAGTATCATGGGCATTGGTAAAATTTAGGAGTGGTTTGATTTCTATTTTTGTCTCAATAATGGCATGAGATGAGTTGAAAGACAATTGGTAGATAGCATATACCCAAGAAAAATATAATCTTATCTTGGAAAAGAAGTATTTTGAAACAATGTGTAAGGAAGGCCTTTATTAAGGGTCACGTACTTTACTTAGTAGAGTGAATCAGGGTCCCAAATACCATATTGTGTTTCTTTGTGTGTCTTGTTTTAAGCTTCAAGGGAAGGGAAAATTTGTATTCCTTTTTAAAATGCAACACTTAGATACCTGACACCTGTTCTCTGCAAAGACTAACCCTAGAAATGGTCAGAACATTTCAGGTGTAGTTAGTGAATTTAATGTTTGAGCTAGAAATCTCACCAGTGTGATAAATGCAAAGTATTACTTTCCAAAATTGTATATTGAGTATAAGTTCTAACATAAATCATATTACAATTACATAATCAACTGAACATTTTAAAAGATAAAGGATCCAATTGTCAGCATGTGTAAAATAGCACTGTTAAAATGACAGTGCTATTAATACTAATACAATAAATAATTATTAAAACACTTCTTTGTGTGTCCCTGGTACTTTATTTACATTTTTTACATTCATTTATGCAGTTTTTCATCAAGTATAGGATCGCAATTATTCCTATTTTATAGATAAAGATGTTGATGTGCAGACACTCACAAGTCACATAAGCCAGAGACAGAGCTGGTCTCATTCCATTTTACACAGTCAAAATGAAAGTAAAGGCTGTTTTTGAAAAATGTTGGAGTTGAATTAAATTCGAAATCAGGATTGTGACTCCTAACCAGTCAGATAATCTGAATAGTCTTCTGAACCTGAATAAATACGTGTATTCAGAATCATTTATCTGTTTTTTCTACTTCCCCTCTTTGATATATCATTCAAATACATTTTAACAATATTTCACTTCACTGTGATACATTTATGAACCCTCTTCAAGAGAATAAGACATAAAACATCAAGAATTCCTGCCACCTGAAAGATTAAAAGTCTAGTAGCAGCTTTCATCCCACTCTGCTTGAACCTGTCTGTGCCGACTGAGCTAGCAGACTGTTTCAAGTTCCTGTGGCTTGGGCAAAAGCCAGCCTTTACAGACACAGTTTTATAGAAGAGAGACTTTTTCCCCTCACCACTGGCCAAGTTTTAAATCCTTCATTGGTTGAGTCTGATTAGGAAGGTGGTAGCATTGGGGAGAGGTGGAATTGGGCATGGGAGTTTGTTGAAGAGAAAATATGTTTTATTAAAAAAATACTAATACTTATCAACTGCAAAAAGGCATAAAGGCACAGATATTTTCCATTTATATCAGAAGCTAAAAGGTGGGTTACATTTAATTCACTGGCATTGTCTTTGCATTCTCAGCTACCTAGACATAAAAAACCAGCAGCTCCCTGGCCACCTCATGTCATTGTCATTTTCCTTGGCTGGCTCTAATGGGCTTCTCTTTTTATTCACTCACTCAGCCATTCACTGATTCACTCACACATTCCTTCATTCATTCACATATGCATTCCTCCCTTTTTCCTTTGTGCTTGCAATCAACCATATCATTGTTCTAAAACTCTACATTTAGCTCTCTGCATCTGTTTTTCTCTACTCTGTAATCATTTAGTGTCAAAACTATTGAAATCTTTCTCTCTAAGCCAAGGTAGTCTTGAATAGGACAGCCTTTTAAAAGTATTTAACATGATTTTTTTTGCAGTGTGTGTGATATAGCTTTGATTCAAAAATACTGATGATAATTTTTATACTTCTGCAACAGTTACGCTTGTGTTTATAGAAAGATATAACAGTCACCAGGAGCTAGGCTAGGAACTCTTAACTAGGGATGCTTGTGTACCTCATAAAATGAGTTTTGATGGGTTTGTGAACACCTGAATTTATGATTTTATATATAAATTATATGTGTATATATATTTATATGTATTATTTGGTACAGACATTTGATATTTTCATCAGATTCTCATGTAGTCTGTGACACACACATACACACAAAACTGTGTATCACTTATGTGTACATACTTTTAATAAAATCAATAGTGAAATGAATTTTATTGCTAATTGTCAATGGTTACACTCATCAATTCAGAAAAGGTTCTCCCCAAATCACTCTTCTAAGACTTCTTTCTTTCATGAAACTACCAGTTACAAATCTTTAGATGTGATACTGTACTCTAGTTTATAGAAGAAAAACTCTAAAACCCAACCAAAACTAAACAAACCCTAAAATACTTCACTTGATCCTATTTTCTCAACCATATCCTGTGCTTTGCTTTCCTTCTAAATTTAAAATTCTTCAGAAAAGTTCTACAGTCATCCTTATATCATTCACAAATCATTTAATATTAATATTGGTGATGTGTGTTCTATCTAAATTGAACGAAAAAACTTTTACAGAATTTTGCCTTTATTACTAGATTATTTTTACCAGAAAAGCTCTGTAAAAAGTTATGGAAGTCTGATAGAGGAGGAAAGGAAAGAAAAAGGAAGGAAATGACTTGCTGAGGTCACAGTCTATAAGTAGTTATACTAGGAATTAAACTCAGATCTTTTGCTCTTACTCCTACTCACTCATAACATCCTTTGCTAAAATCACATTTTGCTCTTAACTTCCTATGTCTATTTTTCTAAGTCTTATTTTTATGCTTTACTTCTCAGTAGTATTTAATGTCACATATCTCCTTGAACCCATCCAGCCAAGTTATTTGATAAGAAGGAGAACCTCATTTTTTTCAGATACATTTTATATACCATATAGAAGATTCCTTCTTTATTTCCTAAACTTATTCCTCTCTGGAACACCAAACATAATCCAATGAAGATGATTAGATTTAATTTTTGTAGATTGGTTAATAATATGCTTATGGAATAATGCACAGGTCTTAAGGGTACAAAAATGGGTTTTGACAAATGAATCCCACACTTGAATCAAGATAGAGAACATTTCCATAACCCCAGAAAATTCCTTCATACTTCCTTCAAACATCATTCCCTCATAAGGTACTATCCTAGTTTCCCTGGTGATGTTATTATTTAACTTTCCAAATGACTGTTTTCAAGTTTACAGTATAATGTTTCCTAATTGAATTGATGTTATGAATTAGATGTTCATAAAAATAAATTTGAAAAGTCAGTAAAGAACTATAGTTAAGAAAGAAGCAAAACACATACTCTATTTCTAAATCATTCTAAATCAGAAATGTCCTTGGCATCTTGCTTGTATTGATTTTCCAAATAATACTTTCATGTGAAATATGAATAATCTGAATGAAACTAATGTTCTGTTCTCTTTATTTTGATACTATGTTGTGTATTGCCACTTAATTGTAGCTGATCTATTAGCTTTTTACCTCATGTTTATTTTGAAAAATTTCTGATAAATAATGATTCCTTGTGCTGTATTTTTTCATAGCTTCTAATCTGGCCTATTCTCTTACTCAGAAGAGAACTTGTCCTTTCCAGGAAAATATTTTTAATAATTTAATCTTGATTTAAATCACATGTTGATTCAAATACAATCTCTACTGTTCTGAACTTTAATGCTTTTTGGAAAAATAGAATAATATTTTTGTAAAAAGTTAGTTTCTTACACATGTGAACCATATTTACTTGAGATTCATATGAGGTATAGAAATGCCAAAAACTACTTATTTGTTTATAGGCTCTGAATAAATACTTAAACCAATGGAGAATAATTAAAAGCACTTAGTGGCCAAGTTTGTCACTTTTCAATTCATGTCAGATGACTAAAACCACATGAGAATCAACTTGATTCTCAGAAATAGTACTTCTATTCCCCTATTTTCCCCCATTATCCCTTTACCCACCCTCTCCCCTCTGATTACCATCAGTTTGTTCTTTATTTCAGTGTCTCTGGTTCTATTTTGCTTGCTTGTTTGTTTTGTCAATTAGGTTTCATTTATAGGGGAAGGGCCTCAAGGAACATGTATAAAGAATACATGGACAGAGCCAAAGGGGATAGGTTCAAGGGCAGGAGGCAGGGATGGGTGGGGTGGGAGGAAAGTGGAAACAACTGTACCTGAACAACACTTTTAAAAAATTATAAAAAAAAGAACTAGGATTGGTCTGTTTTTATAGAGCAGCCATAAGAAAACCTAAAAACAAAAATTACTTCATTCATGGTTTAAGAACAATTCTCCCTATTTTCTCATCTTTAATCTCTGTCCTCAAAAATCTCACTATAACCTAGTTCTTTCAAGTCTTCCGACTGGGAAAGAGACTTTTCAACTGACATCTGCAAATCTCCCTAATGTTTCTGCCTATAGACCCTACCAGTCACCCCAGCCTACTCCAATCAACCACACAAATCCATGAGACTGGGCCTCTGAGGTCTCCTAAGCCTCTGAAAGCCAACTGGGTAACATGAGCAGAAAAGATCTTGACAATCAACATTTCTTTGCAATCACTGTCTCTATTTTTAGAGTCACAAGTGTTTACACCTTGAAAATTAAAATATATCCGCACTGACTTTTGTTGTTTTACAAATTCTGTTTAGCTTTTTACATTCTATTAGGCCACTGTCATAGTTTTTTGACACAGTGGTTAAGAGGTACATTGCGGCAAAGAAAGGGAATAGGATATAGAGCCAGACTGGTGGTGGCCAGAATCGAGTCTTTGCCAATTATTGGGTATGTGATATAAGGAAATCTGCTAATGTCTCTGGTTTTCTATTTTGTCATATATAAAGTTAGAGTAATCATATATATGTATATGATTACATACATATAGAGTAATCATATATATGATTACATACATAGAAAGTAATCATATATATCTGTATATATATATATATGTGAATGATTTGTTTGAATAGCAAGAGAAGTTCTGTGATGATAGCTGTAGATAAACTATATCATAAATGCCTAAAATATTTTTGGATGGTACACCCCATTTTTCTTTTTCATGACAGAACAAGGACAAAATTTGAAGAATTTCTTAATTACATCTCTCAAAATATTGAGCAAAAGTTCTAATTATCTCTATCAGAAACTAGTAATTTTTACAACGTCCATTATCAGATTACCTCAAACACTCCAAACACCAGTATTTGTTCAATTTTTCTAATTTTGTCACATTTAAAATCTCTTTGCAGATGAATTAGTAGGTATATATAAAATAAAATAAGAGTAATAAAACATAACATTAGAATCCAGGTGATAGGTATGTGAACATTCACTATAAAATTCTTTATACTTTATGTTTTAATCTTTTACATATAATAAAATATTAAGAATAAAACACCCTGAATTAAATGCTAGATTGGGAACATATATCTTTTTACATTGATACAAAATTATTCTCCCTCAAAACTACTTTTAAGGAGAAAAAAGAAAAAGCCTGGCAAATGTTCAGAGCTTAGTTTTCCAAGAAGATCAAAAGGAATATGGTATATACAGGGTCTGACAGAAGTAACACCTGCTTGAGTGTGGTTGTGAGTGTAATAATGTGGGTATAACAGTTTATAGTTTTAATTTGAACATTTTATGTAAAATGTGATATGGTGTGCTTGAATGTGATATTGTTATGTTACATAATTACATGCTTATGATTGTAATAGAAATGGGGGCATTATTTGTGCTGGGTCCTGCACGTGGGAGAATCAAGTCTTATTTGTCATGAGTTGTCTGCAACATGGCTCATCTTTTTATTACATACTAATAAAAATGGTATTTATTTAGCCAAAATTAATTACTCATTTCTGAGGAAAATAAAAGTTCATTGAAGTTTAATGAGAAAAGTCCCTAGCTAGGTACACCCCAAAGTCTTAATAAACTTAACACCTCAAAAATGAATTTTGTAATGCTTCATTCAATGAAAACTTTACTCCATTTTATAATATGAAAAACTGTCATTCTAATAGAATTTAAATGTTAGTAAAAAATAAACTAGATTATGCTTTTAACTATTTAATAAAAGGCAGGTAGCAATAAAGTGATATAATAGCAAACATTTAGTGTTTGAGATATTTGGCTCAAAATACATTGCTAAAGGATAGCTTGAGGTTAAGAAATCTTAGATTGGACATATTGTATCAGCCATACTAAGTTGCTTTACAAACATTAACATGCAGAAATACCACTGTTATTTTAAAGGTATAAAACTAAAAATATTAAAGCCACTCAAACTGAATTTTACCAATTAAAAAAATAAGTAGAATCAAATCCAGATTTTTCAGGCTTTGTTCTTTATACCAATAAATATTTCTTATTAGCTACAGAATGTTCAGTGATTAATTAGTAACATCATGAAGGCATGTAAAGGGAAAGGATGAAACTAGAGGAAAGTAGGAAATTCCCACCACAAAAGGGAGATAATACTTTAGACATATTTAGTCAGTCCATGTTTGTTAAACATTACACATGGCAATAATCATTGTGTAAAAAAACATAAATAAGATGCAATTAATTCTAGTAAGCATTTATCGATGGCTTATCATTTTATAAATTCTATGGAATAAGTCTAAATTCACCAGTTAAAAGAAAAAAGTTGACAGATGGCCCAGCTCTATTCTGTCCACCAAAACTCACTTCAGATATAATGATAAAGGTAAGTTGAAAGTAATATGACAGAAAAAGATAGATTATGCAAATAGCAGATGTGGTTTTATTAACATTACACAAAGTAGATTTCAGAACAAAGAAAATTATCAGAAACAAACAGACATATTACATTTTGATAAAAGGCTCATCCTCAAAGAAGACATAGGAATCCCAAATAATAGAAGATGGGAGTGATGTCAGCCAGAGAACAGAATCAGGAACTTCAATACATGACAAAAAGCTAATAGAATTGAAAAAAAGGAGATAAAAAATACAATGATAGTTGGAAACTTCAGCACCCCTCTCTTCAGCAATTGATAAAACAAGCTTGTAAAATTCTTGTCCATTATTACTACAAATATTCCCTTTATTTCCTTATATCTTCCTTCTCCTTCTGGTAGTCTGATAATGCATTTGTTAAATGTTTTGAAATTGTCCCACAGTTCTTGAATAGTGTGTGTTTGTGTGTGTGACCTTATTCTTTTTTTTCTTTGCATTTCAGTTTTGGAAGTTTATTTTGACATCTTCAAAGTCACTGATTTGTTACTTAGGTTTGTTTCAGTTTATTGATGAACCTATCAAAGTCATTTTTTAAAATTTCTACTCCAGTGTTTTTAATTCCTTACCTTTCCTTTCATTCTTTCCTAGAATGTCTATCTTGCTTCATTGGAGCCATTGACATTTTAAACACAGCTATTTTAAATTCCTGGACTGATTTTCCAACCTCTCTGCCATATTTGAATCTGATTCTGATACTCACTTTTTCTCATTGGCCCATGTTTTTTCTTGGTTTTTACCATGGCTTTAATTTTTCTTGAAATCCATACCTGATGCATTAAATAATAGATCTAGAATTAAACAGTCCTTTAGTGTGATGCTTTACTGTTCATCTGACTAGGGGTTCAGCTGTGTTCAATGTTTGCTGTGGCTGTAGGTGCCAGAGGTTTCAAATCCCTCTATCTAGGGTTCTTGATTTTGTCTCCCTTGCTATATGGGGTTTCCTTTAAAATTATTTCTTAAATAGAGACAGGTCCTTGCAATTCTTTCAGCTGTAATCCTCCACAATGATACTTAAGTCTTATTGATATGGTGGTGGAAAGGTGTGTAGATGGAGGGGAAACATTCTGTTTGTGATTTTCAGTCTTTACTGGGGCTGTGTCTCTGTCCTGGGACCTTCACAATTGTTTCTAAGCTTCCCTTACCTCAGGTGACACAAGAAGGCAGGAGGGAGATGGAGATGGGCAAGTTCTTCTTCTCCGTGTCATATAAGGCAATCATAAACTTACTCCTCTTAGAGTACTGGCTTTCTTGTGGCAAATGCTCTAGCTATATTTCAAAATGGTTAGTTTCATCCCCCTCTCCCACCAGAAACAAAAAAATTTTTTCTTGTTTTTCACTGTGAGAACTTGGTGGCATTTCTGGAAAAACTCATGAAAGTATTGAGACCCTCTAAGACTTCAGCCCCAAGAGCCCCCTTTCTCACTCTCACACTGATGAGCACCTTGCTTCCAGAAACTTGCCAAAATTATCACTTAAGTGTGTCTATCAGTTTATGGATCCAGGAGCTTCTGCTCCTGAAAGAAGATCTCAGCTGTAATTTTCTATATTCAACTTTCTCTTCAGATTTGGGATGTTGATATGCCCTGAGACCTCAGTTCTCTGAGGGGCCCAAGAAAAGTAATAGATTTTCATTTTTTTCAGCATTTTTTTTGTTACTGTAACATGAAAATGGAAACTTCTGTGCTTATGTTGGAGCTGAAACTGGAAGTTCTCAACACCGAATTATTATAAAAACTTTCAGGAAAATTAAAACAGAGAGGGAGACTTCATCTTCTTGATAGAGCACTATAAAATATAAAATTAATATATTTAATAATGAAGGAGTGGATATTTTTTAGGAAAAGAACAAAATGACAATATTGGCTCTCATCACTGTTATTCAACATAGTGAAAGAAGTTCTAGTGCTGCGACCAAGCAATACAAAAAAATGGAAAGCACCCTGGCTGGCATAGCTCAGTGGATTGAGTGCGGGCTGCGAACCAAAGTGTCGCAGGTTCAATTCCCAGTCAGAGTACATGCCTGGGTTACAGGCCATGACCTCCAGCAACCGCACATTGACGTTTCTCTCTCTCTATCTCCCTCCCTTCCCTCTCTAAAATAAATAAATAAAATCTTTTAAAAAATGGAAAGTATACATAATGAAATAAATAAAACTGTCTCTGTATGTGTTAACCTGATTATGTAATCTCAAGGAATCTACAAAAATCCTGGAACTAAATACATGTGTACATCAAAGGTATAGGATACAACATAAACATACAAAATTCCATTGTATTTCTATAGACTAACAGTGAACACATTAGTACCGAAATTAAAACTGCAATACCATTTACAATTGTTCAAAAATTAAAAAGAAATACCTAAATGTTAACTTAATAAAACACATACAAGACAAGACTTGTATGCTGAAGACAATAACATAATGATGAAAGAAATCAAAGATCTAAATAAATGGAGAGATCTACTATGTACATGATCTAGAATAAATTCATCAGAACTCTCAAGACTCAACATCAAACAAACCAAAACACGCAAGTAGAAAATGGGCAAAGACATGACCAGACATTTCACCAAAGGTATACAGTGGCAAATGAACAATTTAAAGATACCCAAGCCCCAGTTAGTGTGGCTCAAGTGGGTTGAGCAATGGCCTGTGAACCAAAGGATCACTGGTTCAATTCCCAGATAGGGCATATGCCTGGGGCCAGGTCTCCAGTTGGGGATGTAAGAGGCAACCATACATTGATGTTTCTCTCTTTGTCCCTCCCTTCTCCTCTATCTAAAAATAAATGAATAAAATCTTTAAAAAAGATATTCAACATCATAATAGGGCAATGTAAGGTAAACCACGGTGACATATCACCAGGCACCCATCAAAATGGCTAACATAAAAATAGGGACAATGCTATATGCTGGAAAGGTTACTGACAAATTGGATCACTTAAACATTGCTGATGGGAGTATAAAATGTTACAGCTATGCTGGAAAACCACTTCCCAATTTCTTTAAAACCTAAACAGGCATGACCTTACCACCTAGCAATTACACTCCTGGGTATTTACCCCAGTGGAATTAAGACTTGTGTGCACATAAATATCAGTACATGAATGTTTATAGCATCTCTATCCATAACAGCCAAAACCTGGAAACAGATGTTTTTTGAAGGGCAAACAATTAAACAAAATATGGTAATACATATCATGGAACATAAACACAAAACCTTGATGAATCTCCAGAGAATGATGCTGTATGAAAAAAATCAATCCCAAGTAATCAAATACAATATTATTGCATTTACATATCATCCTTTAAGTGGTGAATTACAGAAATGGGTGCCAGACTAGTGGTTGCCTAAGGGAAACGTGTATGGCTATAAAATAATGACAGGAAGAATCCCATGGTAATCCAAATGTGTCTTTACTGCATCAGTGTTCTGGTTGTGACACTGTGCTACAGGTCTTGTGATGTTGCCATGGGAGGGGATTTGTAAAGGGTACACCTGTGTACCCTGTGTATTTCTTAAATGCATGCATATTTACAATTGTCTTAAAATATAACATTTAATTCAAATATAAAGATAAATATAGTTCTGGCTGCTGAATGGAGAGTAGACTGTAGTATGCTAGATTGAGAAAAAAATAAAAGAAAGAAGATTCATCAGAAGGTATGTTTGGAAGGGTGAGGTGAGAAAAAGGAAACAATAAAAGAGGACTCTTAGAATTGCAAAATGAGAGAGACAGAATAAGCAGGAAAAATAGCCTGGCTAGAAAAGAATTGAAAGGAGAATGTAAAGAAGTTATCACTCAAATCTTAAAAGTCTACTGAAAATATAGAGTGAAAAAAAATAAAGGTTGGAGTTATATTAGTGGCATATTTGAATTAATTAACTAATAATGAAGCATTTCTGGATTATTAGAAATGGGTGGCTAAGACAGAGCAGGAATGAAAGATATTGAGAATAAGAAGGGACCAAGAGGTTAGGGGAAGGTTAGCACTGATGGATATTGGGGTCACTCAGATGGTAGTGTGGCTTTAGTTGGAAAAATGGCATGACACAATGGCTAAAACACAGAGTTAGTAAGTAGGAAGTAAATTAATAGCAAAAATGAAGGCTTCCATGTATTATATGTGAAGGTACAAGGGTTGTTAGAGGAAGGTGGGGATATTTTACTCTGTAAATGGTATTGCTGATCTTGAGAGTGAATTCTGAGGTAAGACAGGAGTGACAGAATGAACAGGATGTCAAGGAGCAGTGGAATCCTCAAGGAAGCCAGGTTTTAGGTTAGGCAGAAATGGGCTGGTATAGATGATGAGGATGTTTCATAGAATGTGTCTAATGATTTCTGAGAGCAAGACATTTGGAAGAGAGGAGAGGAAATATATACAGTTTTCTATGGTTATGAAAAAATATAGGAGAGGTGACTGAATATGTTTATATCTCAGGCAAGACATCAAAGTGAATAAGACAGATATCCTATCCTTAGGAAACTAAGACAGATAGCTACTCACTATAAAAATGTTCACTGGGATTCATTTACTGTCTCTTGCATGGAGCATTTGTGTATAGTATGCTTACATGTTTTTCACTATCTGAGGGTCCTTTGCTGGTGGGTTATAATTACATTCCCTGGTGTGTTAGTGTGGTGGAAGAGCCCTTATGTTGTCATGGGAATGGTGGGATATTTTTATTTTGACATAGAGAGAGGTCACATTGCTAGGGTAATACCTTCAGGGTATCCACAATGAACTCTTTCTGAGATGTGAAACTGTCCCTGAGACACAGCCAGAAACCACCCTTGGCAGTGAGAGTGCAGTGTTCTGAAGACTAAACTACCTCAAAGCCTCTTGGAAGCAGTCTCAGTATAAATCCTATAAATGAATTAATCAATGGAATAGTGGATAGCTTGTGATTTCATTGCTCTTATTTTCAGTCCAAAGTTTTAGAAAAAGGTCTGTCTCAAAAAAGAAATTAGGTGTATTATATTAGCAGATCCAGATTCAATGTCAACCAGTCTAGGCTGGAACTCTTGGTAATAAACCATCAGCAGGGAGTGGAAAGGCACTTCTGCCAGAGTCTCACTCCAGAGTGGATGAATTACATTTGTCACATAACAACTCAGCTGGGGCTTATCTCAGTAAGTACAAAACAGTTCCTTTGAGATCAGTTTCCAAAAGGCTTTGTGTTTGACAACCTGAAAACTTTAATTTAGGTCAGAAGCTTCCATTCTTGGAGAAAAAAACAAGGCCAGATGCCTTCATCTGAAGTTCAACCCTGTGGAATGAGCATGTGGTTTAGTAAGTTAAGTAATCTATTCCTGACCACAGTATTTCCCCTATTGTAATTTTTTCCTAAGACAAAACAAAAGTTTTTCTGTATCCAACTGTTTAGAATGCAGAACTATAGCAACTAGGAGTGGTGGTCTAAAGAGAGAGGGCAGCTCAATGGTCAAATACCTGTAGCAAAGAACCAGTCAACACTATGTGAAATAAAACCTGTGTATGAGACATAATATAGTCTTAGACACCTTATGATTAAGCTGGGGTTTCACATATGGGATATCGAGTTCAGATTGATTCCTTCATTTGTAACTAATAACAGATTTTCTTCTAAAATGATCACCTAGCTACCTTGCAGTTTGTGTGACATGTGATTTGATTCCAGCCAATGGTATACACATTTGTTATATGTAACTTCTAATGAGTGTCCTTCACATCTTTTTGTTTTGTTTTCCTTCTGATGTCTGACCCCTGCTGTCGACTGTACAGACCTACAAGGATTAAAAGCTGTCGTCTTGGACCACAGGCTGCTGTGAGACCATGCAAGGTGGAACGAAAAGACGAGCCTGGTTAGTTGATACTACAGAGTATTATTCTAGCCCTGGGCTACTTATTTGCTAAATAAATAAAGAAATAAACTACAGTGTTTAAGCTAATGTTGTCTTGAGTTTTATCCTAGTCAAAGGATCCTAAGAGATACCCTAGCAGAAAGTTCTATTTCTAGAATTCCCTGCTGTACCCATTTAATCCCAAAAGAAATCTGGCACCTTTCTCCTGCCAAATTCTAAAATTCAGGCACTGCCAGTGACACCAGCTCAACCTCATCAGTGGAGGTTCTAGCTTTCTCTCATGCAGAGTCTTCCGGCAGAGTTGAGCATTGATCTCATGAGGCTCAAACTCCAGAACATACTATGTACAAGCCCACAATGCACTTGAACCCTTGGATCTTCATATGATGACTTGAGGTGGTGGGAAGAATCCTGCCATTTCTTTCCAATGAGGAGTCAACAAGATATATTAAGCACTCTCTTCTTGACTAACAAATTCAGAAAGAAAGTTTCTCTCACCCTCACGTTTATAATTTTACAGACTTATTTGGTGAGAAGCTGGATGATACACTGAGGGCAGCAGAACTTGTATTGCTATCTTTAAGCAAGGTGTGTGGGCACTTGCCTGTTCTCATCTCCTGGGTCTCAGCTTAAAACCTGAGGTGATGTGGGGAGGCTATTTGAAAATTCTATCACATGAACAAAATGCAAATGTGATGCCGGGGGTTAATAAAGTGATATATTTACCAGTAGAAATTCATTATTAAAGATTACTCATATGCTGCTTCTGGCTTTGAAGTGCTTCAGACTTTTAAAAGATATTTTACAGATGCTACTTCATTTGCTCTTCATATTAATACCATGGCTTAAATAGCATTGTTTGAAGTTAAAAAAACTCAGTTTGAGTAATTAGGTATGAAAAACTGTTCCAAAAAACCACTTTTATTGACAGATTTAGATGACTTTCCACCATGTTTCTGATATCAGATGGCTCACTGAGAAAGACATTCACAGAATGATCTATAGAGGGATTAGTGGAGGGATGGAGAGTACAGAAGGACATCCAAGATCAGTTGTAAATCCAACAGCAAGGGGAACAGTCCAGGTAAGTGCCACTGTTTAATAGATTTACCGCAGGCTGGTTTTGCTCTTCTTGTCCTATGTTAAGGTTTAATGAAACATTCCACATGTTTATGAGAAAACAGAATCTCAGTGCAGATATCATAATGACAGGCATTGTTTGGGTTGTTTCCTGGGTTTCTTCTTCCGAGTTGGACTTCTCTGATGTTCCCACCACATCTGCTATGTGAGCATTCTGGGATTTTCTTACAAATATATCCAAAGGAGTCCTTCAGTATTTTCAGGGCTTCTAGGATACCCGATGGTAGTTTCTGCAACTGTGTAGATTTTTCTTCTAAATAAAATGTTTTTTATTTAGTAATAATATTCCACATAATTTAGGAAAAACTTCAGAGTAACAAAAATATCAGTAGTTTATTCAGCCACTTTTGAATTTTGCATTTTTTACTTTGACAGAAAATTTCCTAAGAATATTTTTAACTATTCTCATTTTATTTCACTTCTTTAAAACAAACTACTTAAAAGTTTATGTGTCCTCTCTTTTTTGTGGCCATGTAGTATGCTATTGTGTAAATGTACCATAGCTTTTTTATTGACTCATCTAGTGATGGGCACTTGGGCCGTTTCCAGACCTTGGCTATTGTAAATAATGCTGTAGTGAACTTAGGGGTGCATAGATTCCTTCTGATTAGTGTTATGAGATTCTTAGGATATTTTCTCAGAAGTGGGATCACTGGGTCAAAAGGCAGATCCATTTTTAATTTTCTGAGGAAACTCCATACTGCTTTCTACAGTGGCTACACCAGTCTGCATTCCCACCAACAGTGCACTAGCACGAATGGACCTGGAGATTATTATCTAAGGAAATTAATCCAGTCAGAGAAAGACAAATACCATACGGCCTCACTTATACATGGAATCTAGTTAACAAAATTAACTGACAAACAAAATAGAAACAGAAACAGGAACACATGGAATAGACTAACAGCTGTCAGAGGGGAGGGGAGAGGGGTGACTGAATCAAAGAAAGGGAAAGGATTAGCCAAAGAACACACAGGTATAACCTATAGACACAGACAACAGTGTGGTGATGGCCAGAGGGATGGGCAGGGGCTGGGTGGAAGAGGGCAAAGAGGAGGGTGGGAAGTGGGGACATCTGTAACCGTGTCGATAATAAAAATAAAGAAAAAATGCAGAAAAAATGCAAAAAAATGTTTATGTGTTCCCTTTATCAGACACCTGATTTGAAAAAACATAAAAAATTCTGTCTGTTCATTTCTACATTGAAGCATTATGGACCAATTTAATTACCTTATTTTGATTTAAGTGTAGAGATGATATCATTAAACTTTTATAATATTCTGGAGGTTGATGTGATGTTTCTAGTATAAAAGAGAAACCAAAAAAGTGGATTTAAATATTGAAGTACACTAGAAGAGGCAAAAATTAGCCATTTAAACAACATATCTAATTATTGTCAACCTTCTACATAAATTCTGAAATAACAGCATTATGTGAGAGAAAGAGGTTTGTAATCAACTAATGCAAATACCTGTTATGAATGAATTAAAGCATATACATGCTTAAAGGATGGAAGCAGAGTTTATCATCTGTAGGGACAGCAATAGCTAAACCCTATGCACCAGTTGCTCTCCTAGCCTTTGTCTGGAGCCTTGCATTTCCATAGAGGGATAACAAAAGGGGAAACTCAGATGCTCTCCTGGCAACAGGTAATGGGCTCAAGTATCCCTGGTAGCAGAGGACACAGCTGAATTCAGGCAGCCCTATCCAAAAGTGACATTGTTACTTAAAATTTGTATCATTTATACTTCAAGCCATTCCCAAACTGCAAAACTATTATTTAAAGTGATTGCTCAAAAGCTTCACATTTGTTCCTTATCTGTTCTGTCCTCATCCCCAGTTCTCAGCCACATCAAATGTCCTCCTCACCTTCCGATTTCCCCCAAAGTCTCTAATGTGACTTGTGCAGTGCTTCTTTCTGCCCCACAATGTCTCAGACAGAAACTGCCATTTCAGTTCTAACTGCGTGGAGCCTGAACAAAGCCATGGGCTATTAGATGGTGTCCTGGCCAGGCCAACTCATCCCTAACTCTACCTCCCATGCTCCCACACAGGGACATGCTATAAGAGGACTTCTTAGAATTCCCCTGAGGACAGTCACTATCAGGGGGTCCAGGCTGGCCCGATCTTCAACTCTTTAGCCTGTTTATTGTTTTCTGCTGCAAATGGTGTCAGGCAACCCTCATCTTGATGTTTTTGAGACTGTGTGTTGTGAACCTGCACTCTCATACACACGAAAATATTTTCTGTCCTATAGATTCAAAGGGAAACAAATTAACTCACCATAAATATACACAAATCATTCTTTGGCTGGTTTCTTCTGTTTTAATCTGAGATAATTGTTGCTTAGTGTATTATTCCAAAATGATACAGTCATACAGCCCACTTTAACAGATGACAAGATTCTTGCATTTGAAAAGTTATATTAAAAATTAGAGTCACCCTTTTATAAAATTGTAATGTAATTATTGATGACAAGTTTAGCGCTCTTAGGAGCAATATTGCTAATTTCAAAATTCAGGTTTCTTACTTTATATAAACAATAGAAAGGCTTATGGTAGGCATGGATTTGAAAAGAAAAAAATAAGCTAGCTACTGCTATCTCCCCAACACCCGAGAATACAATGGAGTACCTAGGGAGAATATATTTTAGTGCACTGAAATAACACTTCTTTCAAGTAACATAATATATTAATGTAACATATTAATATCTGACTCATATCCTAAATGGGAAGACTAAACCAAAGAAATCTATAACCATTGTTCTAAAGTAGGCTATTTTCAAGTGATGAGTGGAATGATATGTATAGAGTCAAACAGAGGGTAACTCCTCACTTTTATAGGTAAGTTTAAATGTTGCAAGAAATATGAGCTAAGTTCTAGTGGGAGATTCTCAGAAATTTCAAGTTCATAATTAGGGCTTTAAATCTGCTTTGAAAGACATATATTTTTATTTACTGAGTAACTTCCTCTTCAAGAAGGTTAAAACTTTAAAAAAATTATTAATGAAGACAGAAATTGATAGGAAAATAATTAACTGTTGGCTTGTTGTTTTTTTTAGTAGATATTCCTGCTAAGAAGTGAAATAAAAATGAAAGGACACTGGCAGCAGTTGAACCAACCTGCATGACTTCTTGAATCATTGCGACCTTTGACGAGTGTGATGACCTCTTTAACTGTTACTTTCCTTATCTGTTATATGAGAAAATAATTCTGATCTAATGAACTGATATTAAAAAATTTTCCTGTCCACATGTTACAGGAAAAATTTCCAGAAACTTAGTGCTTCTCACCAGTTCAGTAAAGAATTACAGGTCAGCAAGTCTATTAGTATGCAAACAGGGTTTATTGGTGACCTGTTTTCTCAGATGAGAACTGTCCCAGTTATGGCGGGGGTGGGGAGGGTGAAAGGCATAAATTCAGGGCAAAGCTGGGCAAGGGGTGCGAAAGTCAGGATGACCAAAGGCTGGGGTGACAGACGTGTGCCCAGTCCTTTGTTCTGAGGATGTATATTGTTGGCATGATGGCGGTGATGAAGTTACATATTGATTAACAGGTAAAGGTGGTGCCAGCTTTCCATGGGGGGAGCATGGTGTGAATGCCCAAAGTTGTTAATGGACTTCCTCCTTTGGGCACTATCGGACCTTTCCCGCCTTTCAAGCCTTGAGATGAAAGTACAGTTCCAAAGGCTTTCTTTCCCACATAGTGGAGACGATACACAGAATTTCAAGGACTGCCTTCCTCTCGTGTTAGCATGGTGTTTCCTTTACTATCGGATACCAGGCAAGGCTCAGGACTTCTGAGTCAGCAGGTGAGACATGTCTCCCTCTTCCCCCCTGCCTTGGTTTGCTGTCTAGCATACGTCACACATAGATCAATACCAGATATTTCTCTTCCTTCCCTGCATGCCCTCATTGTGCACATAATCTTTTATGGGCTAATCTTTGTTAGACCACGTATGCTTAGACCACGGAAGCTCTGTATTGTGTAAATACTTCAAGAGCCTGCTTAATTTCTAGTACATAAGAACTTAGTAAGTACAAATTGGATAAGTGAATTCATGTAGCACAAAATTTCACATAGCAGTTGAAATTTCTTGAAAGATAATAAATGACTGATAGACAAAAGAGACATAGCTCACGTTGTTAGGAGTAAATTCTCTATTCGGCTGCACCTCTACCAATTTTATGAAATAAAAATTCTTTTATTAAGTTAGCTAATACAAAAATAAAGTTGAACTTTTTTTACATGAGATTTCTAGGAATAAGTTCAAGAGGGATATTTTCAGTGATGGGCACATAAAAACAATAGCCTTTGGGAATCTCATGGTACTTTTTTTTTAAGGGAGTCAGCCATCAAATATCAAAAATGAAGTTAGATACTTCATCGCAAACCAGCAGACCAGAAACTTCTCTTCATCAGTGCTGAACCCAGATGCTTTCTAGACTGGTCCTCCTCAGCTGACTAAAATTCATTCACAGAGTATTGCTGAACCCTCAGGGCATTTAGCAAGCTAATAATGATTTATGCACTTCATACTTTTATTCAAAAAGTGGCAGTGTAGCTAATTCATTAAGCTGATGTTTATCTGTTCTGCAGGTGAATTTATGTGTTATATTTGAAGGCTTAGAAATATAAAATGTATACACAACTGCTTAAAAACGTTTAGGGTTAGGTCAGCTGAAAATTTAAAAGCTTTTTACAATGATTAGTGTTGCAAAAAAAAAGTGTCTGCCCAATAAGACAATTAATTTTTCACACAAAATTTGTAATGTTTTTTTTTAAATGCTTTTTTTTTAGATTTTATTTATTTATTTATTTTAGGGAGGGAAGGGGCGGGGAGAGAGAGAGGGAGAGAGGGAGAGAGAGAGAGAAACATCAGTGTGCGGTTGCTGGGGGTTATGGCCTGCAACCCAGGAATGTACCCTGGCTGGGAATCGAACCTGGGACACTTTGGTTCCCAGCCCGCGCTCAATCCACTGAGCTACGCCAGCCAGGGCTAAAATTTGTAATGTTTTAATATTAAAAACATTTTTAAGAAATTTTTTCAAGTTAAATTCCCTATGTAGATACATAAACGAGGTCATTCTGTACTCTGGATTCTGCCCTGGACATGGCACACTCAGAGAGAGGCACATGTTCTCTAGAAAAAAAGATAATCATAAACATCTGACTTTTCAGGGGTATTTTTTCAACATAATATATAAAGAGAGTATTCCAGGGACTTCTATGAATATAGAAATATGAATTTTTACATGCACTATTGGAATCCTTGGTTTAATAAAAGCTTAGTGAAGTGTGGAAAATATGTAAAACATGTTGATTTTCTCTCTCTCACAGATTTCCTAAGGAAGCATTCATAAACTTGATTGCCTTTAAACACAAAATGAAATCCTTCTATACATCTGTAGTTTGATATATTCCCAAGTTAACCTTTTTTTGTTGTTATTATTATTTTATACACACTGTGGCTTTGAGCCTAACTTACTTATTAAGAGGCCCATTGAAAAGAACCTGTGGGCATGCTGATATTTATGTTGCAAGTTCTAAAGTCTCTTTGTATGGAAATTTTACATTTTGACTGTTATCCCACAGAGAGGGATTGAAAATAATTCCACCCCAGGGCAGCAAGAAAGGCCAGAGATTGCAGGGTCTTTGAGTGTGATCATGCAGCAGAGTTTATTAGAGTCATACATTCAGGTTAAGGAACATTCATATCAATAGGTCATGCATTTTTATATAGATTTATATACTCTAGAAAATACATTTTTTCCTCACAGAAAGCCAGAAATTAAATTCTCATAACAATTGTGTCATTTGTGTTGCCTAATATATTCTGTGGATGAAATGTGCTGACTGCAAGCTTTATCTAAACACAAAACACAATCAGTATTTTTGTATTAAAAATAATTTCCAGGTGTTTTTAAAGTCTTCGCAGTACCTGATTTTCCTTGTCTTAGAATTAAATTAGTGGACTACATTCACTATTTCAGGGTAATTGAATATCTTAAATGGCACTCAAATTACCATGAACATTATTATTTATTACAGTTCTCATTCTGTTCTGTTCATAAAAGGTTTAATGTGACATCATGAAGAATGCATTCATGAAAATTGTCAATATAGAAAAATTACTATGTGAAAAAGAATACATGAAAATCTAAATCAATATAGTGATACAACTGACATTAAATGTGACTAAATTATCTGTCATGGTTACAGCAAAAATGAAATATTAATAATATTTTGTATTAAATGTTTGATAAGAAAATTTGTTTCAGCAATCAGTATAGAAGACAATTCACTTGGTAGTGAATTTTATAAGGAAACTATCATATTGGCTTATAAAGAAGATCACTAAACAATAAAACATTTATGGAAGATACACAAAATATTTTCTCTTGAAACCATTTCTTATTTTAACTCTTAAGAATATTATATCAGAGAAGAGCAGTGGGGAGGGAGGGAGGAAGCAGGACAATTGTAACTGAACAATTAAAAAAAAGAATATTATATCAAAAGTAGCATGATAGCTTTTTTCCATTAAGACATTTATGTGAGGAGGTGGAAAAAGAACATATGGGTTGTTGGTTAAATGAACTGACATATATTATTTGTTCTACAGCTATATTTGGATGTAGATCACATTACCCATATCAGAGGTTGGTCCACTAGAACAGGATCTTCTGCATGCTTTAAAAATATAGTTGCTGGCTTCTGGTCAAGATGGTAACATAGGCAGACATGGCTTGCCTCTTCGCACAACCACATCAAAATTACAACTAAAATATAGACCAACCATCATTCAAGAATGTCAGAAATTGAGTTGAGACTATGAAATCAAGTTGAATAGAAGTCTGACAACTACAGAATTGAAGAAACCACATCCATACAGACTGGTAGGACGTGAGTGGATGCAGAATGGGCTGGCCCCACACCTATGTGAGTAAAAATTCAGGAGTGATATCTTGGGAGCAAGAAGCCCCAGAGCCACACTAGGTCCCCCAGTCCAGGATTCCAGTGCCAGGAAGATGAGTCCCCATAACTTCTAGCTGCAAACACCAGCAGGGATTGAGTCGATGAAGGACACTGCTGGAGCCCTAATCAGTTCTTCTTGGAGACACAAACTCACCTATGAAGACTCACTTCCTCTGAGCTCCAGCACCAAGGTAGCAGCTTGAAGGGCACCAGTGACATACAGGGAAAAGATGAAGTGTCTGGCATAAAAGCAAGCAGAGGGCATTGTCCCTTTGCTGAGTCCTCTTCCCACAGAGCCAGTAGACTGGTGCCATATCTGAGACCCCATCAACCTGGCTAACACTGGGTGACCAACCTTAGAGATCCACAGAGGCTCCATGCCACCCAACTTCTGAGCCCACCCAAGCTGCTTTTCTGTAAAAATGGCTGGTGTTGGTTCTTAAATCCTATCAAACAAGCAACAGCTGGCTTCAGTAAGTTGCACTAGCAGCCAGATTACAGTCACAGCTTGGCTTCACCTGGGAATCTGCAGGCCTAGCACAAATAACAGCCATCTCAGGTTGCTTTATAGCTGAGGCAGGGTGCCCTGGGAAAAACACAGGTGGGGACTGACGCTGGTCTCCAACACCCAGAAAAACCCAGGGCCAGTGCACCCAGTGGACAGCTACAGACCATGTTGGAACACAACAACCCTGCCTCCAACAGCTGATCCTCCACTGAGGGTGGAAGTTGGCAGTCAATGGTCACAACCAGTCCTTGGAGCTGACTGGCCTGAGTAAATCCCTCCCATTAAATCTGCTAACTGTGATCAAGGCTCAACTACAAGAGGAGGGTATACTCAGTCCACACAAAAGGCTCACCTTGAGAACCCAGCTTGGGTGATAATGGAGGCTGTGCCACTGGATCCTACAGGACACCCACTGCATTAGGACACACTACCAAGACAT
Organism: Phyllostomus hastatus; assembly: GCF_019186645.2. Lineage (NCBI taxonomy): Eukaryota > Metazoa > Chordata > Mammalia > Chiroptera > Phyllostomidae > Phyllostomus > Phyllostomus hastatus. The sequence goes on along the minus strand of NW_025333872.1, from coordinate 35,444,296 downwards.
GGAGTCAAAGCAACTCTACCTAGTACATAAAAACAAACACAGGGAGACTGCCAAAATGAGGAGACAAAGAAACATGGCCCAAATGAAAGAACAGATCAAAACTCCAGAAAAAGAGCCAAACAAAGTGGAGATAAGCAATCTATCAGATGCAGAGCTCAAAACACTGGTTATAAGGATGCTCAAGAAACTTAGTGAGGGCCTCAGCAGTATAAAAAAAACCCAGTCAGAAACAAAGGATACATTAATTTAAATAAAGAACAATTTACAGGAAAACAACAGTAGAATGGATGAAGCTGAGAATCAAATCAATTATTTAAAACATAAAGAAACTAAAAAACAACCAATCAGAACAAGAAGAAAAAAAGAATCCCCCAAAATGATGATAGTATAAACAGCCTTTGGGATAACTTCATGAGGTCCAACATTCACATCATAGGGGTGCCAGGAAAAGAGAAAGAGCAAGAAATTAGAAACCTGTCTGAAAAAACAGTGAGAGAAAATTTCCCTAATTTGGTGAAGGAAATGGACATGAAGTTCAGAAAGCACAGAGTCCCAATCATGATGGATGCAAAGAAGCCCACTCCAAGATACATCCTCATTAAAATAACAAAGGTTAAAAATAAAGAGAGAATCTTAAAAGCCTGAGGAGAAGTTAGTTACCAGAAGGTTGCCAGATGGTAGGGGGAGGGGCAGAATGGGTGAAGAGGTGGGGGGATTGAGAAGCACAAACAGGTAGTTACAGAATAGCCATGGGGACGTAAAGTACAGTACAGGAAATGGAGTAGCCATAGAACTTACACACATGACTCGTGGACATGAACAATTATGGGGTGATTGCCTGAGGGAGTGGGGGGGGGTGCTGGGTGGAGGGGGGTAAAGAGGGAAAAATCAGGACAACTGTAATAGCATAATCAATCCAATATAACTTTAAAAAATTTAAGAAAGAAAAAAATGTGGTTGCTGAGCTCCAAGTCAGACAAATTGATTCAGAATTTCTGATGGTAGGATCTTCAGATTGATATTTTGAGGTTATATTTTATATTAAAAATAATGCAACAACACAATTAACATTTTTAGTGTAAAATTCTGTGAATATTGACACACAAATCCAAATTTTAAGGAAATATTTTAATATTTTTTATCCACTACACTTGATTACCATTGATTACATCACTGGTTCTTCAACTTCATTGTGCGTCAGAATCACTTAGGAAACCTGTTACAGACACACCCTGTTGTTTTACACCCTAATAATTCTAATTTAGCAGATCTGGGGAATGCCTGAGAATCTGTATTTCTGTTATGTTCCAGGTGCTGTTTGCTCCTGCTGGCCTGGGAGGCACACTGAGAACCTCTGGACTAGAGCAATAGTTCTCAGCCTTCATTGTGCTCACGAGCACCTCAGGAGCTTAAAAAAGAAAATGAATACCTTGGGTCCATCACCTCAGAGATACTGACTGGTTGTTCCAGAATAGAAACCAGACACACAGTTTTTCCAGAACTCCCAGGTGATGGTAATATTCAGCTTCATGGAGAAGTGCTGCCACAATGGAAAGGAGGGATGTCATCCTTGTGGTCACTCCCTCAGGGCATATATTGGCTGGACTTTTGATGGGAACCAAGGAGTCAAGGGTATTGATAAACCTGTTATAAGGAACATTAGGTATTTTCATTTTACTACATTTATTCCTGAAAAAATATATTTCACTGCACCCATTATATTGAGAGAAAATTGAGGAAAATGCTATTAATCAGAATTTCAAAGAATGTGAATGAAATTATCATTATGTAGTGTCCTTATTTGTCTCTTAATATAGTCTTAATTTTAAAGTCTATTTTGTTGAATATAAGTACTGCTACCCCAACTCTTTTTTCCTTTCCATTTGCAGAATATCTTTTCCCATTCCTTTATTTTCAGTCTGTGTGTAGCTTTCAAACTGAATGTGCATGAAATTAAAAAGAGGCGGGGGCAGAGAACAAAATCATTTCTCTCTGATTCTATAACCCACAGTTTGAGATTCATATTAAATTCTTTGAATCAGATGGTACTAGGGGAGGATACATTTCATTGTAAAAACTAAGGATTTGACTCATCTTATTCCCCACATGCCAATTTTGCAAGGTCATGGACCACTGAAGCACTATGAGGAAAACTTTGGATCTATTCAAACACCGGCTAAAATACTGGTTTTTGCCCCATAGTTATTCACCCTTAAGTATGGGAAAAGTTATTTCAGCCTGGAAAAAATTGAAGAGTAGAGGTTATAAATGACCATCTGGGCCATAGCATTGCTCCAGTGGGATATCTAATTTTGAATAATACTACATTCAGATGGGCAGGCCAAGGGATAATGAACCTCTAATAGCTCATAGCGAAGTTTAATCTTCTCTCTCGGGTAGCTTCTGCAGTGAGAGAACATGTTCTTAGGATATATTATTTGCCAACATTGTTTTTTGGTGACATTTAAAAATTTAACATATGAAAAATTCACAGCCTTTGTCTCTCTCTCAAAAGTTTTATTTTTGTTCCCTCCGATTATCTTTTTAATGCTTGGACCTATGCATTCATGTTAGTTTTGTCTTCACTACTTCTGTGCTTTATTTGACTTTATTTTTTAATTACCTTATTGTTGTTCAATTACAGTTGTCTGCATTTCCCCCCCACCACTCCCTCTCACCCCAGCCAAACCCACCTCACTCCCTTGCTTCCACTTTTCCCCTTGGTTTTGTCCATGTGTCCTTTATAGTAGTTCCTGAAAACTCTTCCCTCCACTGTGTCCTTTCCGCTCCCCTCTGGCCATTGTTAGATTGTTCTTAATTTCAATGTCTCTGGTTATATTTTGTTTGCTTTTTTCTTTTGTTGATTATGTTCCAGTTAAATGTGAGATCATATGGTTTTTAATTACATGACCCACAGTAGGCTTGAAGGGTGAAGTTGAGACAGCCTAAGAGGCTATCTAAAGTTCTGTTAGAAAAGGGGAGATTGCAAATGGTAGAGAAAATACACACCAACATAGACACACACACACACACACACACACACACACAAACAGAAACAATTAGAGAAATAAAACTGCCTTTGGTATATTGCTTTTGGTATATTGCCTGATTTTTCTTCACTGCCTACATTGCATTTAACTCTAACTTCCACTCTGACTTTTGGTTCTGTCATGTGGCATGTTTTTAGCCAATAAGTGTTAGCATATGTGATAAAAACAGAGGCTTTAAAAGCACATGTGCAATTGGCTTGTTAGCTCTTGCCTTCTGCCATCACCACAGAAAGGACATGTCTGGGTCAAACTGCTGGGGGTAAAACATAGGGAACAAACCCAAGTGCTCTCAGCCATCCAAGTCAAGATCACTCTAGCTCCACCAATAGGCAGCTGTTTCCAGCATGTGAACAAGTCCAGCCAACATCAGCAGAGCTGCCTAGCAAACCTATAGTCAGTCACAGATATATGCATGAGCCCAGTTCAAATCAAATGAAGCCTTCAGTTTAGTGGGCTAAAAATATTTATTGTTTATATATACCTGAGGTTTGGAGTTTGCTGCTTTGCAACATTATTTAAAAAATAGGTAACTGATAAAGAGCTCAAACACTCAATTTGAGAAAATTGAAGGGAAGATAAACCAGAGCTGGAGAAAGATTTTAGAGCTAGTTGTCATTAGAAAAACAACAATCAAAAGAAAGCTATTTTAAAAAAGATTCAACCTGTGTTTTGAATGAAACACCCTTTAGCATTATTAAAGAGACTTTATGTGAATTTTACATTTCTTTCTAGTTAATTTTGGTTGTCATATTTTAATTTCATTAACTATAACTTAGCTGAGTCTAGCCTCAACACTAAAAAGAAGCAGAGCCAAACTTTTATGGATTATATTTAATACAAATTTATGTATCAAGAAAAATATTCCACCCTGGCTGATGTGGCTCAATTGATTGAGTGCCTGCCTGTGAATCAGAGGGTTGCCAGTTCGATTCCCAGTCAGGGCACATGCCTGGGTTGAGGACCAAGTCCCCAGTGGTGGGCACATGAGAGGCAACTGCACATTGATGGTTCTCTCCCTCTCTTTCTCCCTCTCTTCCCCTTTCTAAAAAGAAATAAAATATAAAAAACAAAACAGAAAAAAAAATATTCAGGGAATTTCACTGCAGACTAAGACCATAGTCAAGATTTACTTGGAATAGCTAGGAACTAGCCACATCATCATCATTTTTTACCTCCAAAAGCTTGTGTAGATTACTTCAGAAAGATAGGCAGGGTGACATGAAAATGCACATATAGAAAATCTGTTTGCACTTAATTGATTAATAGAATTCAAAATTACTCAGAAACTATAAATTAGGAAAATGATCTAAAATGAGAATAAATCTGCCAGATACTCAGGTCTTTGAGCCAAAGCCTTCTTTATTAAAAAAAAAAGTTGCTGTCAATAAAGCAGGCATAATAGTTGATATTCTCCAGGTATCTGAATGAGGTCTCATTGAACAGAGATTTTTTTCTAAGTATTTGGTATTTGGACTAACTTATGCAAAAGTATCCCAATGACAAAAAGAAAGTTTAAAAAATGTTTTCTAAAACTTTTCCTAAAAACATAATTAAGGAAAAAGCAAATGCCATTTTCACCTATCAAGTTGAAAGCTGTTAACATGAATGTAGTTCTGAATGATGTAACACAGGCACCATAGCCAAATACTAGATGGATGGAAGAATAACTGGATATACTAACTCTTAGAGATAATCTAATAACAAAATTTAATAGGAGATGATTAAATTAAAATGTACATATATATTATGGGATATACTTTAAAATTTCAGATCATGGTCTAAAGTAAATTTAGTGAATAGGAAAACACTAACACTATGGAATTAAAGACAAAAGCAAAATTAAAAACCACATACAATATGAATCATGACATAAATACATATAAATTTAACACCAATAGCTTTTTATTAATTACATCAGTTTAATACTAGTTCTTACTTCCTGTGAGAACAAGTACTATATCATTTGCTTTTCATATATGATGTGCTCTAAAATATCTAATAAATGAATATATAAGTAAATAAGACATGAAATTTTTTTAAAAAAATGTATGTTGATGAGGAGAAACAGATTTTCATGGCATCCTAGAAGCTGAAGTATATTTTTTCCCTAAATTTTGTTTACTCAGATCTCATTGTGGGGTTATATGTCAAATTTCATTTGAAAGATTTTAATTTTAATGTTTTAAAATAGTTTTGTTTCTATTATAAAGTAATATAATTATGAAAAATTTAAATACATTGAGAAGTATAAAAGAGAAGTAAAAAATTATTTTGTAATCAAGCCAGAAATAATCATTGATAATCATTTTATTATATGTTTTGCATGATTTTATGTATATAAAATCATAATCAATGACTACAGGTATTCAGACTGTTTATAATATTCAGCATGCTGTAAAATTCCATGCTAAAAATGGTTAGGGGTGAAGGGATTATGCATAAAAGAAAAAAAAAGCAAAAGGACTCATGGACATGGACAAAGTGGTGATTCCTGGGGCTGGGAGGTAGGTGGAGGTGAAAGAGGGTACAGGAGGATGGATGGTAATGGAAACAGTACAATAAAAATGACAAAGAACAGTCATTTAAAATACTTAATGGCTACATTGTGTCCCTTTATATCATAATTTTTTAACAATCCCTTAATTATGTATAAAGTTGCCTTTCTTATTGATGTATTATGATTATAAACAACACTAGGATGCATAAAACTTTATAATCTATTATATCTTTAAAGGCTGAGAATAATCAAGAAACATTTTTTTGACAAGTACAAAAAAAATTAAGGACATGATAAATTGGCCTCAATTATAGAAACATCTTGGGGTATTATTGTGTGCACACATGTGCGCATATGTGTGCCCATTGTGTGTTCAGTGGGGAGGGGTTCTGAGAACTTGCAGTAAATGCAGTAAGCATCTCCTCTTTCTACAGCTTTTTTTTTTTGAGATCTGTTAAAAATGAACATTGTAGAGTCTCTCAATGGAGAAAACAATGATTGCAAAACTCTCACATAGATCAGAATTTTGTTCATGAAACAAAATACTGGCTTGGCCAACTGAAACTATGATGCTATATAAACTGAGTACCTGCTAAGTAAGACCCACAGCCATCATTAAGCACTAGTTGGTAGACTTGCTTCCCTCCTAACCAAAGACAGCCTTCTTGAGTCACTGCCCATCATCAGCTCCTTGAGTCCTTTCAAACAACAGAATCTACAGGGATACTTGCACTGGTCAGAAGAAAAGGTTTATTAATGTTGCAAGTATATGGAGTGATATTCTGTGGTTAGGGAAAATAAAACATAACAACTTTACAGTCTTTTCAACCCTAAAGATTTGTAAAGAGTAGAGACATCCCCATCTTGTGCTTGATCCTCAACTTCTCAATGGCAAGGAACTACAGCAGTGTCTCAGCTGTAGTTCTATATTCCACAGTGAGTCATTTTCCTAAAAGTCAAAAAATTCATAGAAATATTAACAATGGCATGTTGTTTTATTCATTATTCACATATATTTAGTAGCAATATGCTTTTTGGGAGATTTAATAATGTAAAAGAGCACCATATCTCCATTTCTGACTTAGCTAACTGTGGTCAGACTGATTTCTCCATCTTAACTAAGAAACTTTTAATTAAACAATCAAACAAGCAAAATAAAGTATTGTATTTCTGAGATCAAGCAAAATCATTTTAACTTATAGCCTGACTTTTTCTGAGCTGATTTTTTAGAGCCACAGTTAATAAAGTTAAACCAATTTTATCAAGCCAAAGGCTTGATAGGTTTTATAGCTCAATGGTTTCAATCAATTCATGTGCAGTTTGACTTAAAGCTACTTAACATACTAAATACTTCTTTAATTATTTTACTTAGTTAAAACAATTTTTGAATTATAGTCATTATTTTAACAACTATCCAGATCTTGTCAGACAACTCCAAGAAAAAATTATAGACACACAAACATAAATTTGCCCAAGACAACGAAGAAAATAACTATCAATTGTGGCAATAAATATTTGTAGAAAAAATAACACTCTTAAAAACAAAGATAGGACATTTTGGTTCATAGAATACAATGTAGTTTAACAATATAACTTTGGAAATCATAACTGTCAAAATATTTCTTATTTCTGTACTATAACTCTAGTATTGTTGCTGTGTCATCTTATTCACATTTTCCCATTCCTCTACATCAAACATTCAAACATAAACAAATTTGCCCCCAATATCTAGAATGAGTATTATATTTTGAATTGATAAAACTCATGAGTTAAGTTACAGTTAGTCTGAGTTTATTATTTATAAGATTTTTAAAATATGTATTAGTACAAATTAAAAAGAAGAAATTGTAAATTAAATACAATCCACTTTTCTGTTTCATATGCTTTTTTGTTTTTAAATAGTTCCCTTTTGTTTAGGCATTTCTTAGAATAATGACTATTGCTGGCAGAGATGTAGAATACAGGCGCTATGTTGCACCGTTGTAGAGAATACAGACTTGTGTTAACCATTCTGGGGAGCAATCTTACAGAACTTTGTCAAAGTAAATATGTATGTACCATTTGGTTCAGATACCATCTTGAATATAGACTCAAGTCATCTAACTCATATTCAGGTGGAAAGTGAGAAGTTAAATCCTTTAAAAATTTCCCTAATACACACTGATCTAAAAATAATCATATTTTGATATATGTAAATTGTCTAGAAAAAATTTTTCATAAAAGTTTAAATCTTTTTCTTTTTTTAAACACATAGTTGGTAGAACAAATACAAAATAATAATAATAATAATATTATTATTTTCTGAGGGAGAGAAACCAATACAAATTTCTCCACAAACTGATAAAGTAGGTAAAAGGTGCTCATGTGAGTTGCTCTCTCCATTGGCTGGGAGTGATGTGGAGATGGATGTCAGGGAGAAGTTCACTGAGTTTGGGAATGTGAATACTGCAACTCATTGTTTCTTTCAGCAATGGCATCCTTTTAGAATTAGTGTAATAATCTGAAGCCAAGTTTCCCTCCACTGTAATATGATATAATTATGCTGAGATGTAATTAACTCTGTTACAGGACTTTTTTTAATACTACAAAAAGATGGGTCAAATCTGGATCCACTAACCCCAACTGACCTAAGGTTCCACCAAACTCTGCCCCACAGGCTCTATAAATAGGCAAGTATTCAATGCCCTGCCAAAGGTGTCCAAGTCCAAATCTCTAGAATTTGTTAATGTATTAGACTATATGGGAAAGAGGAAATAAAATTACAAATGAGACTATGATTGCTAATTAACTGACCTTACCATAGAGAGATGATCCTGGATTATCAGAGTGGGCCAAATATAATCACAAGTTTCCTTCAAAGTAAAAGAGGGAAGAAGAAGAACTGAAGCAGAGAAAGAGATGTGACTATGGATGGAGGGTCAGAAAGAAGTTATGTTGCTGGTTTTTTAAATGGGAGAGGAATGTCCTGACCAGGATGGGTCAGTTGGTTGAGAGTTGTCTCACAAAGCAAAATGTCACTGGTTTGATTCCTGGTCAGGGTACATGCCTGGGTTGAGAGCCAGTCTCTAGTTGGGGCATGCGAGAGGCAACCAATTAATGTTTCTCTCAGACACCAATTCTTCCTCCCTTTCTTATTCATTCCCCTTCTCTCTAAAAATAAATAAATAAATACATACATACATACATACATACATACATACATAAAATATTAAAAAGAAAATAAAACAAAATAAAATTAAATGGAAGAGGGGATTCAGAGTCAAGAAGTGTAGATAGCCTCTAGAAGCTGAAAAAGGCAAGTCGAGCGGAGTCTCCCTTAAAGACTCCCAAAAGAAACACAGCCCTGCCAACACCTTGATTTTAGCCCAGTGAAACCCATAAAGGACTCCTGAAGTTCGGAACAAGATAATAAGTTTGTGTTGTTTTAAGCCACCTAGTCTGTGGTAATTTGTTTTGGCAGCCATAGAAAACAAACATGGGCTCCTTTCCTTCGGCCTATACAAATGCAGTTGGTAATTATGATAGGTCATAGTAGACTGGTTAATGCTGTGGCTCTGTAGATTACTACTAAATTTGGCTCCATTTTTACATTTTACTGGCTGTATAAACTTGAAAAGGATATGTATTCTAAGTCTTGCTTTCCTCACTTGTAAAGTGGAAGAATGATGTAACTATAGGATTTTTGTGAAGATTTGTACATGGAAGGCTTACACATAGAAAGCATTTGCTGCCCAATGCCTAACACATAGTATTAACAATCATTATACAGTATAAACCCTCACACTGAAGCTTGATTCACTGGCAAATAGGTACAGAAAAAAGTCAGAATAAGCCAAGAAAATGTCACCCACACTAGGTCACAATAGACAATGTCTCAACTGATTTGCCCAGTGGAATCATGAGCGAAATGAAAAGCAACAAGACATCTATGCAACAGTAATTCAGGAGTAAATGGAATGAAAAAATGTAGAATGCAAACAAAAAACAAATTAAAGATTAATCATTAATACTTCTACTTCTGAATTAGAGAAGTGAGTCCCTATGAAACTGGTCCTTCCATATTATAATACATACAAAAACTCAAAAAAGAAAACACAAATAACCATTAGATAGTTCTGGAGACTGATGAATAGCAGGCAGGAAGGGTTTTTTTTTAGTTTAATTTATTGTAGTGATATTTGTTAATAGGATCATATAGGTTTCAAGTGTACATTTCTATGATACCTGATCTGTATATCGCATTGTGTATGCCCACCACCCAAACTCAAATCATCTTCATTCACTATATATTTGGACCCTTTCTACCACCCCTATCCCTTCCCTCTGGTAACCACCATATTGTTATCAGTCTGTGTCTTTGAGTTTCAATTTTATATCCCACATATGAGTGAAATCATTGATGTTTGCTTTTTCTGACTTACTTAATTTACGTAATATCTTCAAGGTTCATCCATGTTGTCACAAGTAACAGTATTTCACCTTTTCTTATGGCTGAGTAGTATTTTGTAGTATATATGTACCATACCATCTTTACCCAATCCTCTATTGAAGGATACTTTGGTTGTCTTCATATCTTAGTCATCGTATATGCTGCAATAAGCATAGGGGTGTGCATATCTTTGAAAATAAGTGTTTTTGAGTTATTTGGGCAAATATCCAGAAGAGGGATTGCTGGATCATATGATAACTCTATTTTTAGTTTTCTGAGGAACCATCATACTGTTTTCCATAGTGGTACTAATTTACATTCCTACTAGCAGTGAATGAGAGGTCCTTTTTCCCTACAACCTCACCAACACTTGCTATTACCTGTCTTGTTGATAATAGCCATTCTAATAGATGAGAGGTGGTATCTCATTGTAGTTTTGATTTGCATCTTCCTAATAGAGAGTGAAGTTAACATCTTTTCCTATATCTGATGGCTTTCATATGTTTTTTTGGGAGAGGTGTTTGTTCAGGTCCTCTGTCCATTTTTTAATTGGATTGTTTGTTTGGTGTTTAGGCAGTTTTTGAAGGTGAGTGACTTTACAGTTTTTATTATTGATCATTTCTTTTGTCTGTGAGTATGCAGACTCACTCTGATAGCAACCAGAGTTTCTAAAACTCTAATAGAAAAACTTACCATCATTCTGGCTGGAGAAACCAAGTGAGGAGTAACTGGAACAAGTAGGGCCCCTAGAAAGTAAGGAAATTTTTCAGAAAGGAGAAAGTCAGAGAAGGAGCCCACTAGTCTTGGTCATAAACTCAGCCTAAGTGCTTGGCTGGTCCTTAACCATGTTATGAAACCAGTTAGTAGCTAAACTGAGAACTGAGTCATTGCCCAATGCAAGCTTAATGATCTCAGTTTCAGTCCAACCAAGGCAATTGTCTGCTAAAACAAACAAACAAGCAAACAAGCAGGGAAACAAAAAACAAAAACAAACCCTAAAACAACAAAAACAAGCAAACAAAACAAAAAAACCCTCTCAATTTTATTAAGGGCAGTATAATGGGATCAGAGTCTGCATAACATAACATGCAAAATATCCAGCATAAAATGCAAAATTTCTAAACATATGAAGAACCAGGAAAATGTAACCCAATCTCAAAGGGAATAAAACAATCAATAGGTATCAAACTCAAAATGGTTCTAAATCTGGGATTATAAGATAAAGATTTTAATTTTTCAGAAATAAATGAAGAATTTTAGAATCCTTCAATATATCAATTAACATACATAAGGGAATATTAATATATTCCCTTAATTTATTCAAAACACATATTATTTTTGTGGCAAAAGTTAAAACATTGTTTACTTGGGATATAATATTATAGATATAATACACATGACAACTGTAACATAAAAAATAATGGGGTGATAAATCTGTATGTTTGGAGAGTTCCTACATTTAATATAAAGTGTTATGATATTAAATATAGTTTGTGAAAAATTAATGATGTATTGTTACTCTAGAATAAGCAGTAAAAAAAGCACACAAAGATATAGCCAAAAAGCCAATAAAATATTAAAATGACACTAAAATAGCAATTGAATACTTCATAACAAAACAAGAAAGGAAAAACTGAAGAACCAAATCAGAGAAGATAACCAAGATAAATGACATATAATTCATTAAATATTAAGGCAGAATATTCCAATTAGAAATCAGGGATAATAAGAATAGATAAGATAAATAACATCTAACTATATTTAATCTACAAGGGGAGTATTTTAAATATAAAGACACAGATAGGTAAAAAGTAAAAGAATGAAATGTGTATTTTATTCAAACAATCAGCATATGAAGGCCAGAGATGCTATGTAAATATCAAATAACAGAGACTTCAATAAAGAGAATTACAAAATATAATGAGAGACACAATGATAAAGGAAAACATTTACCAAGAAACATACAAATCATAAGTATGCATAACTATAGCACTGAAATGTATGAAATATTTGAGAGAATTACAACAAAATAGGTAATTTCATAATAGTAATAGATATTCATACTCACCAATGTATAAAACTAGAAGAAAGGCAGTAACACAGAAGAATTGACTATCACTTTCTACTAAATTTAAATAAGATATTTATAAAGCATTACACACAGCAATTACAAAATACACCTTCTTTCAAATGTTCATGGTGCACTTAACATAATATACTATATACTGGGCAACTTTTAAAAAGCCTTCATAAGTATAAGAATATAAAAATCACACAAAGCATGTTTAATAACCCCAAAATTAGAAATTGGAATTTATTGATAAGTTAATAATAATGAGATATTTAGTATCATGCATATTTGCAAATTTAAAAAATACATATACCTAAATACTGCATACATAGGAGGAGAGGTGACCAAAGAAATGTTAAAATATTGATAGTTAATGAAACCACAACATATCAACATTTGTGGGAGGCTCTAAAGCTGCATATGGAGGAAAATCTACAGCTTTAAATGTTTTTAGTAGAAAAGAATAGGAATCTAAAATCAATAACCATGGATCTCCTACAAGAATCTCGGAAAGGAAAAAAAAAATAAATGCAAGGCAAGTAGAAGAAGAAAATTAGATTAAGTGCCCAAATCAACAAAATAGAACACAAACAGATAGTAGAGAAAATTGACCAAACTGAAAGCTAGTTCTTTGGAAAGATCAACAAAATTGACAACTCTTCAGCTGGATGGGTCGAGACAAAAAAGGAAAGACATAATCATCAATATTACAAACAAAAGAGTTTATCACTACAGATCCTACAAAGATTAAAATATGAGTAACAGAATGTCATTAAGCACTTTACGCCAATAAATTCAACACTGTAAAATAAATGAAAAATTTCTTCGAAGACATGCAATGCTAAAGCACATTCAAGAATAAGTATATAATCTGAAGAGCTTTATATTTAATACATTAAGAATTTCCTACGAATAATACTCTAATCTAAAATGACTTCAGCCTAATCAACAAAACAAACAAGTGAGCAAAATAGAACAAGAGGCATAGAAATAACAAACTGACAGTGATAGAGGGGAGGGGGGAGGGGGATAATGGGGAAAGCAGGGAAATGGTCAAGGAACGTGTATAAAGGACAAATGGACAAAGACAATGGGGGGAAAATTTGAATACAGGAGAGGGGGGATGGGTATGGCAGGGGAGAGTAATGGGGGAAAAATGGGGACAACTGTAATTGAATAATAATAAAAAAAGCCTGAAACTATAAATTATTACACTCATATTATTACCCTACCAACCACACAAGCAGGTGTTATCTCTGCCATACTCTGTATATTAAATATACTTACAATGTCAAAAAAATAAAAAATAAAATGACTTCACTAGTGAACTCTACCAAATATATAAGGAGGACATAATAACATTATACACAAACTCTTTTAGAAAACAGAGACAGTGGGAACACTTCTCAAATCATTCTGAGAGGTCAATACTAGTCTACTACCACAGCCTTACAAAGACACAAGAAAAGAAAAACACAGACCAATATACTTCGTGAACATAGACACAAAAATCCTTTAAAAACATCAGCAGATTAAATCCAATATAAAAAACACATTAATGCATAATGACAAGAAGTTATTCCAGGACAAGTCTTATTATTCATAATCAATGAACATAATTCACTGTATTAACAGAATAAAGAAGAAAAATTGTATGATTGTCTTAATAAATGCAGAAAAGCACTTGACAAAACTTAATACCCATTTATAAGTGTTTCAACAAACTAGGAATAGAAGGAAACTTTTTCAACCAAAAAATGGACCTCTGTGAAAAAAAAAAAACTATAGCTAATAGCATACATAAATGCGAAATATTGTACACTTTCTGTCTAAGCTTGGGAACAAGGCATGGGTGTCTAAACACTGACCCTTTCCTAGTAAGCATTGTTCTGGTGGTCCTATACCTTAGTAATAAGGCAAGAAAAGACATAACTGGCATACTGATCATAAAAGAAGTGGTAAAACTGAACTTACTGAGGTCATAGGAAATATGTTTAACATTTTTAAAGCAATTATATTTTTTGTGAACTAGCAAAATAATTTGAAAAGTAAATGTTTAGAAATTCCATTATAATAGAGCCACAAACAAAATATTTAGGAATAAATTTAACAGATTTTTAAAAATGCATGCAAGACCTCCACACTAAAAACACTGCTGAAAAATATATTTTTAAATATTTCATTTATGCTATTCCAGTTGTTTGACTTTTTCCTCCTTTGCCCCCCCTCATCCAGCCCTCACCCCACTTCCATATCAGTCTCCTCACCATTGTCCATGTCCATGGGTCCTTTATAAATGTTCTTTGACTAGTCCCTTCACCTTCTTTCCATCAGCCTCCACTTCTCCCCTTTCCTTTGACAGCTGTCAGTCTGTTCCATGAGTCTATGCCTCTGGTTCTCTTTTGCTCATTAGTTTATTTTATCCATTAAATTCCTTCTTATAAGTGAGATCATATGTAATTTACCTTTCACTGACTGGTTTATTTCACCCAGCTTAATAGTCTCCAGTTCCATCCATGCTGTCGTAAAAAGTAGGAATTCCCTTTTTTTCTGCTGCATAGTATTCCATTGCATAGATGTACCACTGTCTGTTTTTTTATAATCCAGTCATCTACTGATAGGCACTTAGGCTGTTTGCAAATCTTAGCTATTATAAATAGGGATGAAGGTGCATAATTTCTTTTGAATTGGTGTTTCAGGATTCTTTGGGTATATTCCCAGATGTGGAATTGCTAAGTCAAAAGGCAGTTCCACTTTTAGTTTTTTGAGGAAATTCTGTACTGTTTTCCACAGTGGCTACATCAGTCTGCATTCCCACTGCATTCTCAGTGTACTAGGGTTCCCTTTCCTCCGTGTCTTGCCAGCACTTGTTGTTTGTTGATTTATTAATGATAGTCATTCTGACAGGTGTGAGGTGATATCTCATTATGGTTTTAATTTGCAACTGATGGCTAGTGATGTTGAGCATCCTTTCATATGCCTATTGGCCATCTGTATGTCCTCCTTAGAGAAGTGTCTATTCTGGTCTTTTGCCCATTTTTAAGTATATTTTATGCTATTATAGTTGTCCAATTTTTCCCCTTAATCCTCCTCCACCCTGTCTCCTTATTGCCACAAGCATTCCACACTCCTTTGTTCATGTCCATAGGTTATGCATATAAGTTCTTTGGCTTCTCCATTTCCTATACTATTCTTAACATCCACTTGTCGATTTTGTACCTACCAATTATGCTTCGTATTCCCTGTACCTTTTCCACCATTCTCCCCACTCCCCACTAATAACTCCCCATGTGATCTCTATTTCTGTGATTCTGTTCCTGTTCTAGTTGTTTTCTTGGTTTATTTTCGGTTTTGTTTCTTAGGCTCAGTTGTTGATAGTAGAATTTGTAGTTTACTGTTCATAGTTTTTATCTTCTTTTTCTTAAATAAGTCCCTTTACCATTTCATATAATAAGGGCTTGGTAATGATGAACACCTTCAACATCTGGGAAGTAATATATCTGCCCTTCCATTTTAAATGATAGCTTTGCTGGATAGAGCAATCTTGGATGCAGGTCCTTACCTTGCATGACTTTAAATTCTTTCCAGCCCCTTCTTGTTTGTAGGGTTTCTTTGAGAAATCAGCTGATAGTTTTATGGGAACTCCTTTGTAGGTACCTGTCTCCTTTTCTCTTGCTGCTTTTAAGATTCTTTCCTTATCTTTAATCTTGGGAAATTTAATTATGATGTGTCTTATTGTGTTCCTCCTTGGGTCCATTTTCTTTAGGACTCTCTGAGCCTCCCAGGCTTCCTAGAAGTCTATATATATCCTTTGCCAGATTGGGGAAGTTTTCCTTCATTATTTTTTCAAATAAGTTTTTCATTTCTTGCTCTTCCTCTTCTCCTTCTGGTACTCCTATGATTTCAATGTTGGAATGTTTAAAGTTGTCCTGAAGGTTCCTAAGCCTCTCCTCATATTTTTGAATTCTTGTTTTTTCATTCTATTCTGGTTGAATGTTAATTTCTTCCTTCTGCCCCAAATTGTTGATTGGAGTCCCAGTTTTCTTTCCTTCACTGTTGGTTCCCTGTATATTTTTCTTTATTTCACTTTGCATAGCCTTCACTTCTTCCCCTGTTTTGCATCTGTACTCAATTTTTACTGTGAGCATCCTGAATATCTGTGTTTTGAATTCTGCATCTGATAGGCTGTCTATCTTTTCATCACTTAGTTCTTTTTTTTGAAGTTTTGATCTCTTCTTCCATTTGGGCCATATTTCTTTGTCTTGGTGCACCAGTTATGTTGTAAGAGGCAGAGGCTTAGGTTTAACTGGATTGTTCATATTACTGGTTTTGAGTCATGTATGTTCTTTATATATTTTGTAGATTAAACCCTTGTCCATTGTATTATTGGCAAATATGTTCTCCCATATATATAGTTGGCTCCCTTTTCATTTTGATGATGGCTTTTTAAGTTGTGCAGAAGCGTTTTAATTTAATGAAGACTCATTTGTTTATTTTTTTCCTTTATTTCCCTTGGGCTAGGAGATATATTGGTAAAAATATTGCTACAAGAGATATCTGAAATTTTGCTGCCTCTATTTTCCTCTAGGATTTTTATGGTATCATGACTTATATTTAAGTCTTTTATCCATTTTTAGTTTATTCTGGTGTATGGTGAATGATGGTGATCTAATTTCAGGGTTGTTGTTGTTGTTGTTTTTTGTTTGTTTGTTTGTTTGTTTTTGCATATACCAGTACAGTTTTCTCAATACCATTTATTGAAGAGACTGTCTTTACTTCATTGTATGCTCTTGCCTCCTTTGTCAAATATTGACCATAATGGCATTGGTTTATTTCTGGTCTCTCTGTTTGATTCCATTGATCTGTGTGTCTGTTCTTATTCCAGGACTAGACTGTATTGATTACAGTGGCCTTGAAGTACAGTTTGCTATCAGGTATTGTGATCCCTCCAACTTTGTTCTTCTTTCTCAAGATTGCTATGGCTCTTCAGGATTGGTTTTGGTTCCATATAAATTTTAGGAATATTTGTTCTAGACCTGTGAAATATGCTGCTGGTATCTTAATAGGAAGTGCATTGAATCTATAGATTGCTTTAGGTAGCATGGATATTTTAATAATGTTAATTATCCCAATCTATGAACACAATATATGCTTCCATTTATTTGTATCTTCCTCAATTTCTTCCTTCAGTGTCCTATCATTTCCCAAGTTCAGGTGCTTTACATTTTTGGTTAAATTTGTTCCTAAGTAGCTTATTTTTCTTTTGTTCTAATAATAATTGAAATTGTTTTCTTAGTTTCTCTTTCTGATAGTTCATTGTTGGTATACAAAAATGCCATTGATTTCTGAATATTGACTTTGTATCCCACTACTTTGCCAAATTCATTCATTTGGTCTAGTAGTTTTTCTTGGAGCCTATAGGGTTTTCTATGTATAATATCATTGTCTGTGAATAAGGAAAACTTTACTTCCTCTTTTCCAATTTGGATGCCTTTTATTTCTTCCTCTTTTCTGATCGCTGTGGTTAGTACTTCTAGTTCTATGTTAAATAAGTGGTGATAGCAGACACCCCTGTTTGTTCCTGATATTAAGGGAAATGTTTTCAGTTTTTGACCATTGAATATGATGTTGGCTGTAAGTTTTTCATATATGGCCTGTATTATGTTAAGGTATGCCCCCTCTATTCTCATTTTGTTGAGTGTTTTTATCATAAATAGATACTAGATTTTATCAAATGTGTTTTCTGTATCTGTTAATGTGACCATGTATTTTAGTCTTTCTTTTTGTTTGTTTGATTTATCATGTTTATTGCTTTTCAGATATTGTACTATTTTTCATCCTTGGAATAAAAACCACTTGATCATGGTGTATGATCTTTTTGATGTATTGCTGGATCTGCTTTACTATTTTATTGAGGATTTTAGCATCTATCTTCATCAGAGGTACTGACCTACAGTTTTCTTTCTTTCTTGTGCCTTTTTCTGGTTTTGGAATTAGGATAATACTGGCCTCATAAAAAGAGTTTGTGAGTCTTCTCTCTTCTTGATGTTTTTGGAATAGTTTGAGAAGGATAGGTGTTAGTTCTTCTCTGAATGATTGGTAGAATTCACCTGTGAAGCCATTTGGTCCAGGGCTTTGGTGTGCTGAGAGATTTTTGATTACTGCTTCAATTTCACTAGTCTATTAATGTTTTCTGCTTCTTTCTGATTCAGTTTTGTAATATTATGTTTCTAGCAATTTGTCCATTTTACCCAGTTTGTCCAATTTCTTGGCATGTAATTGTTCATGGTAATTTCTTGCTATCCTTTGTATTTCTGGGCTACAAATTGTTACTTCTCCTCTTTCATTTCTGATTTTATGTATTTGGGACCTCTAGGAGAAATATGCAAGGTTATAATTTAGAAAGCTCAATATTTTTTATTTTATTCTCTCCAAATGTATTTAAAATGAATGTAATTCCCATCAAATTCTAATATTTTTATACATATTGACAAACTGCTTCTGAAATTTATATGAAAATGCAAATTACCTTGAATAGACAAAGAATTTTTAAAACACAATAGAATTCCACAGGACTTGACCTAAAGCTTTTCTATGAAGCTTCAGTAATCAATAAAATGATATTATAGATAAAATTAAAAAGACAGATATATATCAAAATAGAACAGAGACTCTAGAAAGAGTTTGTTTGTTTATTTATTTATTTATTTAACAAAGGTGCCTGGGCATTTCAATGGCAAAAGAAAACTCTTCAAGAAATTGAAACTTTAACCTTGCTACATACTAAATACAATACCTTACTTGAGGCAGGTCATAAATCTAAATGAAAAAGCTAAAGAAGATAAAATTTTAGAAAAAAAAAACAGAAGAAAAATGTTGATACTTTTGAGCCCTTAAAGGGGAAAAAATGAAACATAAAGGAAAAAATGTTGAACCTTACCAAAATTTCAAATTATTTTACAGGCACTAATAAGGAGACAATCAGGTAAGTCATGGAATAAGAGAAAATATTTGCAAATTATATCTGACAAAAAAAAATTATATCCAAAATGCAAAACCTTGTAACTTAGTATTAAGTGTCCAAATCAAAAACAAAAACTAGTCAAAATATCTAAACACACACCTCATAAAGATATATGAATAGCTAGTAGGCACATGTTTAAAATGTTCAACATGATTAAATAATTTCTATGAGATAGAATGACTAAAATGAAAAAGACTCACAAAACTTCACTTTTGTGAAGATATGGAGCAACTAGAATTCTTTAACATTCTTGGTTGGTTATAAAGTTGGCAGTTTCCTAGAAAACTGAAATGTATAACTACTGTTTAGCGCATTCATTCAACTACCTGGTATTTATACAAGAGAAATGGAAACACATATCCATATAAAAGCTTGAGTATGAACAGGTATATTATTTTTATTTTTGTATAGCCTAAATTTGGAAACCACCCAAATGTTTATCAGTATGTGACACAAAATATCTCATTCTATAAAATTTAATTTCTACAAAATAAAAATGAATGTATATCAACATAAAGTCAGACATCTGTACTGAACCAGAATGATTCCAATGAGGCAAATGGAATATTTTGAAGAGGATGGAAATATTATGTATTATGATTTGGGGGTTAGCCTCCTGCATGTATATGACTCAAAATTTTTTGAGTTATGGACTATTTGTTTATTTATTTATTTATTTATTTATTTTTAGAGAGGGAAGAGAGGGAGAGAGAGAGAGAGGGAAAAACATCAATGTGCGGTTGCTGGGGGTCATGGCCTGCAACCCAGGCATGTACCCTGACTGGGAATCGAACCTGTGACACTTTGGTTCGCAGCCCAAGCTCAATCCACTGAGCTATGCCAGCCAGGGTGAGTTATGGACTTTTGAAATTTGTCATCAACAAAGTTTAACAAGATAGAAAAATCAGTAAATATATTAGTAGATAAAGCAAATATAATCCAAGAAGCTGAAGGCAAATCTGCAGGAATTATAATTGAAATGACAAGAATGGTTTCAGTTCCCAGAAAGGTGTCGTCTATTCAGAGACGAACCCCCTGGAAAGAGGTACAGCAGGTCATCTAATAACCTAGTTTTCATCCAATGTCAATTCTTCATAACGTTAAGGAAAAAAAAGAATCAATTCCCAGCCAAAGCCACTGACAGTATGGAGTTTGCATGTTGTCCCATGTGTGAGTGGGTTTTCTCTGGGTACTCCAGATTCTTCTCACATCCTGGTTAGGTGAACGTTGTGTCTCAATTGTCCCAGTCTAGGTGAGTGTAGGGAGCTGTGAGAGGCCCTGTGATGGAAGGGTGATCTGTCCAGGCTGGATCCTGCCTTTCACCCTGAGCTGTCAGGGTAGCTAGAATAAGTAAGTTCAAAATAATTCTCTTATTTGTTTTTTTTATTATTCTTTCTTAAATGTATATATAGCTTACATTTATTTCAATGTTTAATATTAGAAGTGGTTTGAGTCTTTATTTATAAGTTTGGTGGTGTTTCTGTGACCAGAAATATAGCATAGAAACTTAACTCTCATTTATTTCAATTAGTTCATGGTAAAAATGGTTTTGTTAAATGTCATTTTCTTAAAGTCACAGTTTCCAGGAATCTATCAATGATATTAAGTAAAGGTTTATTGTACATAACATCATAGATTAAAATTGATTCAATCTCAATATCTTCAACTATTTTCAAGTATGGATATGTCTGCCATCCCTATAATGGTAATCCAAAGATTTATCATTCTCTTTAAGAAACTTCCTCCAAGTCTCAGTAGATGAACTTAGCTTCTGCATTATGAGAAAGTTAAATCCATCAAGTATGAACTCCCCTTAAACTTCTTAAAATGAAAGGAGTCTCTGTGATCTGGTATGACATTTCTCCAGCATTATTTCTTTTGAAGCTCACACCCCAGCCTCCTATTGCTCTTCTCTGAACACAGTGTCTCTGTGCCCTGATTACACTGTTCCCAGCCTTCCTCTCATTATCACTCTGATGAATAACTGCACATATTTCAGGGTTCAGTCCAGTGGGTTTTTTATGCAATCCTTCTGATGTCTGAGCCAGAATTAATTACTCCTCACAAGTAACCCCATTGTGATGTATACAGATAAATTCTATCATTGAATCTATGCATTTTTATTTTCTGTTTTCTGATACTTCATGAAAGCACAGGATGGATTACTTCACATTTATTTTATAACTTGAACAGTATCTGGTGCATTGTAAGTATTCAATGTATATTTTAAAAAGAAATTAATGATCTCAGTATTTTTATGCTTACAAAGAAATTCATGCTTATTACCTAATTAAATTCTCACACAACCATTTGAATTCTTCTTAGCTATAGGATGGATTAGGGTTTGTCTGTGAACCAGAATGTGGCAGAAAGTGTCTGAGAGAGTGTTCAGAAAGAGATATGGCTTTGTGAGCTAAGCAGAGCATTCAACTGCTAAGTTAATCAGCAGAAGCAGAGTCCAAATATAGTGTAACTGGTGGAATGAAGACACCAGAACACCATCGGTGAATTCAGAGCAGCAGCCTATCAATCAAACCTGGTTGTTATCCTAAGTTGGTGTGCTGTATGGTTTGTTTCCCTTTACCCTTTACCCCATATTTTCAGTTCCATAGCATAATCCCTTTCAGGACACTGTTCTCAGCAGCTTTATAAGTTATTACTATGGTAATAGTAATAACTATTACTATTAGTAATAATAGTGCTTCTTTTGGTTAAAGAATGTCATCCTGTGTGATCTCTGTTGTAGAATTTCAGCTTTCTCAAGGAAAATAAATTTCGCCTGTGAGAACTTTGAACCACCTCATACACTTCATATTTCTTTCATTGTTGAAAGATTATGTGCTGAGTTATCAGAACTTTCTTCTGACTATTCTTGGATTCTCAAATTCTTATTATATCTAGGATACTACCTATGCCACAATCAAAACATAAGATGACTATGGTATATCTTCAAAGAGTGGCATGTTCCTTTATTTGGGTGATTATTTTCTATTGATAATGGTGGGGGCATGCCAATGTTACTGATTCCATGTTTACTTTAGATGACTCTGTTAGATTCTTTTAGATATCATGGAACAAAGACATTCACTGCCACATCAAATAGAAAGTTAGGGAACCATCTTTTACTCTGTCTTTGCAAAAATATCAGATACAACTCAGTGTTGGGAGTTCTAATGGTGTCTCGGCAACTCTGGAAGTGAATTTTCCAAGACATACTTTCAACCACTACATTGACCCAACTACTTTCTGATAAAAACTACTTTTTCAAGATTGAATCATATAAAATTATAGATATTTTATTGTATTTGGCCCACAAAAACAGATATTTCAGCAGAATATTCCTACTGTTAACAGCTTCCTGTTTTCCCTGGTCTGCTTCATGTGTTTTCCTTACTAATTTTTCCTGTTGTCATCCAATTGGTAGCTCCTTATAGCTTCTGCCTGTTGATTTCTCTGTGTCTTGAGGCTTATGGAACACAACCATTTGTTTGTATTTGTTAATTAATGACATATCTTGAGATAGGTGATCTCATTAGCTCAACTGGTCACCACTCAGCACAAAGTGCACCCTTTGGGTATAGTTCCCACCAGGCTATTTCGTATTTCCTGTTCAGCTTATAATTGATGCCTCAAGGACTAGTACCATTCGTGTTTACATGGTACAAAACTGGATTACCTATGAGGCAAAAAGCAGCTAAGAGGGGGCGCACTGAAAAAACTAGGCCTTAGAGACAATCAATAGAGTTACTTCTTTTTTTTTCCAGTTCTCTTTATAGTTAGAGAAGAATATACACTCATTGCTCAAGCACTCAAACCACATTTCTCCAGAGGCAGCCACATTATTTTGATTTTTTTCCTCTCTGCGAATCAGGAAACATATCCAAAAGACCCCACTAAGGACACATGAAATAAAGAATCCCCAACAGTCTACTAGGCTATAAACACAATTATGGTTTATCTCTAACCTCCCAAATGTAATATATTTTTTAAATGACATACCTTTTCATTTCATTTTCTTCTTCTAAAAATTGGGTTTCCTTATATTTAAATTTCATCCCAATCAGTCCTCACATATTTAATATTAATAATGTATATTTAAATAATCTTGGAAACTTTATACAGACAAGCACCTTAGAATGGCCCTCAGCTTTTCCTTGCTTTAACACAAACAATAGGTCAAGTTTGTCTCAAACTGAAACAAGTCTAAATATATCTGGCTCTCTTCCTCATTGTTACTGCTTGGCAGGCTAAAGGCCCCAAGGTCATACGAAGGCCCTGTCTTTCCAAATATGATGGAGAGTGAAGTCCAGCTTCTCCTTCACTCATTTCAGACTGTTTTTCCTCCCAATGTGGCCAGATGGCTTTTTTTACATCCTGTATACAGCACTAAGTTTGGATTCAGTTTTTCAAGATGAATCCAAGTTTAACCTCTCAGTGTTACAGGATCTCTCCAAGGGAAATTTTTTCCAACCACTCTTGTGCATTTAAAATGTCTCAATAATTGTGTTTTTAAAAATTGATTGATTCTTCCAAACTTCTTTCTAACTTCATATCTATATCTAGTGAACATTAATATAGTACATACAGGAACAGTATTCTGAATGGATTCAACTCATGTTTAGTTAAAAATAGAGGGAAAGTCAATAATAAGAATACATATTTTAGAAGAAGCACACAGAGGCAATTGGGGGAAACAGAACAAAAGATTATCTTTTTTCAATTATGTTTCATTTTACTCAGTTATGGTACAAAAATATTAGTACTTTCTCATTCATTCTTTTTTAATTTAGTGTTGTTCAGTTTCAGCTGTCCCGCCTTTTCCCCACTTGCTTATCTCTGCCCCAGGGCCCCCAACTCCCACAGCCAATTTCCCACATTGTCCATGCCATGGATCCTCTATTTGTGTTCCTTTGCTTGTCCATTCCCCTTCTTTTCCCTGAAAGCAAAGAATAAATAAATCTTACTGTTTTATTCTGCCTCAAACCTGGAGATGGGGCATCTAATCTGTAAAGTAGTTCACAGGGATTGCTTCATACATTTGACAAACAGCAAGTTGTATGCAATTAAAAATGTTGACTGCAAGTTGACCTTGTTTTGTTTCACTGTTTACATGGCTGAAGGTTGAAATTGAGACACATTCTATAGATGAGGAACATCAAAATCTTAAACAACCATCAAGGGTATTAGGGTAATGGAGGCACTGGGTCTGGAATGCAGACTTTCCACTCCCTTTCTAACGTTTTCTCTATGGAATTTCATTGGTATGGGCATTAGATGAGACTTTATGGACTGCCTTCTTTTAGGGCATGCAGGAGGTGCAAATTCACTTCATTTATGCTCAAACAGCCAGGTTTGAGCAAATCTCAAGTTACATGAAGAGGGAAATATCATGCTTATTTAGCACCCTGAAAGTACCCATTAAATTTTTGTGGCCTTCTCTCACTTTTAAAAGCTGAGTTGAAAGAAGGCATCAATTTGGGTTATGTTGGTTACTTATGTTTGTTATTTAAACATAACATAGGAAGATTGGGATTTGAGATTTTATTTCCAATAGTTGACTAAAAAATAGTCCTTCTTAATAAAATAATGTAATAAATCAGAAACTAGGTAGAAGGAGTATCTGAATGCAGAGGCCTTCTTGCCAAAACACTAAGCTATGCTCTCCAGAATGACAGAACCCCTTTAGTTTTGGATTGACACTCATTCATTAAAAATAAATTAGCATTCCCATCTGGTCTGACTCATTTAATGGGAACAAGAAGTTCCTCTAAAAGTACAAATATACAGGGGAAAGGATATTAAAAATGAAGGGAGGCATGGGACTGACCTTGTGCAATTTTCCTAAGTCTGAGGACCACAAACATAATTCTGATGTATAATTAAAATTTTCTGCACAGAACAGAAGCAGGCTCACCTATGTAAAGTTATTTATTGCCCTGGATTACCCCACAGATCAATTAAATTCTCAGACTGAACAGATGTTTTTAAATCAATTTTTAAAACTACCTTCTGTTCCAGGATCAAGTGTCAAGTTCTTAAGGAATAAAAGTAAAGATATTCTGCATTTGTTCTGATTTACTTTTACAAAAGCAGTTGTGGAATTCATAAATTACTAAATTAAAATGTAAATTTCTTTAGTAGGGGCTCTTGAAAGAAGTAGCTCTAAACTTTTTCCATTTTCTAAGCTCTCTGCAGGTTACCTGTTACAATCTATTAATCACTATATATTTATGCACACACATATACACACACACATATATACTATATATATATCATAACTGACTCAAACATGCTATGATCAAGTTTATTATTTACCATTTAGAAAAGAAAAGATTATCTCAATGTTTATATCAGGTAATCAAATTTCTCTTTCACTTCTTGAGTTCTTAAATTACTTTCTATTCCCATCTTAAACTCTTTAGCCTTTATGGACTGATAAAATATACTTGACTTAGCAGGCTTGACATAAATTATTTTCCATTTTTAAAGGTTTAATTCAGGAATTAAACCTTTAAAAACATTTATAAATGTAATAAATTAAATTGCCACATGAGTGTAGTATACTTAACTCCACATATTAAACTACCTTGATCATACTTATGGAAATCTTGAAATGGCATGGAAAGTGAGATTTCCATTGAGCCGGTGTTTTCCTCTCCATCATCATATTTCAAGGGAAACAGTTCATGAATGATAAGCCAAAGAGAGTTGCCAATTCTGACAATGTACTTTTTTACTTTGTAGACAAACTAGGAAAGAAATTGTTCGCTTGTATTACTTATTTTTGGAAACTCAATATCTTTTTCTGAAAAAGACCATACAGAGCAAACACAAAGATATGTATGAAAGAAAATGTGTTATCGAGAACAAAAAAGGAGGACAATATAAATTATTTTCAAATATAATATTATACAAATACATTGATATTTTACCCTGTTCTGAATTTCAAAAATAAATGTGCCTTGAATTAGCATTAATTGTTAGCATCTTATCACAAGAAATCAGAGCCAAATTATAATATACAAAGAAAATACTGTACTTATTTTTGACTTTAGGCTTTCTTCGCTTATAAAGAGCCAATATATCCTTTCAAAGGACTTCTAGGATACAACAGACCTAATGTTTTATAACAGGACTAAATGTCTACATGTACAGTTTTGAATTCACAAAATATTACTGTTGTTCTAAAGTCAGGATCCATTTAATGAATTCAAGGAAGGAATGTGTTTACAGATATCTGGCTGGCTGCTTAGTCATGGTCATCTAAGAGTAAAACTTTCATTAAAACATATATTTTATGGATTATACTATTATTGCTGTCCCAATTTTTCCCCTTGGTCCCCCTCTGCCCAGATCCCCTCTTCCCTCCAGCAATCCCACCCTCCCCGCTTAGTTCATGTCCATGGGTCATACATGTAAATTCTTTGGCTTCTCCATTTCCTATACTGTTCTTGACATTCTCCTGCCTATTTTGTACCTACCAATTATGTTTCTCAATCCCTGCACCTTTCCCCCCATTCTTCACCTTCTTTTTCCCAGCTAATAACCCTCCAAATGATCTCCATATCTATGATTCTGTTCCTGTTCTGGTTGCTTGCTTAGTTTATTTATTTTTTTTAGATTCAGTTGTTGATAGTTATGAATTTGTTGTCCTTTTAATGCTAAAATGCCAAAGGTTAAAGATAAAGAGAGAATCTTAAAAGCAGCAAGAGAAAAGCAGAGAATTACCTACAAAGGAGTCTCCATAAGACTATCAGCTGATTTCTTAAAAGAAACTTTTCAGGCAAGAAGAGACTGGCAAGAAGTATTCAAAGTGATGAAAAGTTAGGACCTACAATCTAGATTATTCTATCCAGCAAAACTATCATTTAGAATGGGAGGGCAGATAAAGAGGGGAGATAAAGACAAGGTAAGGCTAAAGGGGTTCATCATCACTAAGCCATTATTACATGAAATGTTAAGGGCACTTATTTAGGAAAAAGAAGATCAAAACCGTGAACATTATAAGGGTAATACTTTAACCAAGTATTAATAGCCAAAGTTTAGTCCTCCACATAATGCATTTAGAAACTCAATATAGTATGTACATTCTGAGGTAATCCATCTCCCTGGAACTGGTCTATGTGAATTTAATTCATAAAAGACTTATCAGTTGCATTTAGTCTCCTCTCTGTTCTGTAGGCACACTTAGTCCAGTGTGCCTAGTTATCCTACCTGACAGCTTTTAAACTAGATCTATCCTTTGTCTAAAATGCTCAGTTTTCAGATCTGTTGATATAAGAAATGTCCAAACCTGTAGACAATTTTTACGAGTTCATTTGAGCCAAACTGATGACATATGCTGGGGAGCAAGATCACAAAAGCTCTGAAGAATAACAGTTTTGCAGCTTCTTTTATGCATTTGGAATTAAGGAGGGAACATAAGGAAGATTATGTGGAGGTGAGAGAAAGGAAGGCCTAGAGTTAATTACAGGATAGTTAACAAGATTATATGCTTTTTTAGGATGGTTATGCCTTAGAGGGGTATTATTGCAGGCAACTCAAAGATGTATTAACATAGATGCACAAGCTCAAGGAACAGGGCTTGCTTAAAAAACTTTCACTAAAGAAGTTTATAGGCCTGGGATGTGACTACCCACCATGACCTACCCAGTTAGGAATTTATGATTTATTATAACACTTATTTTTTTGTCCAGAGGTATCTGAATATGAAGTCTTGTCTCAGTGAAAATCACTGCCTGAGAGAAGCCTCTATGACTAGCCTATGCAGAATAACCTCTCCCTGGATTTCTCTAAATTATTTTATACTTACAAACATAGCACTTAGTGCTATCTGAAATACTACTATTCATTTAATTTTCTACTAAATTACCCTCCCTTTCCCACAAGTATACAAGGCCCTTGAGGATAGTCTTGGTTTTTGTTTTGTTTGTTTGTTTGTTTATTTGTTTGTTTGTTTACCATTACAATAGCAGAGAGCTGGTCAGTCAGAGCACCAGAGTCTCCCAGCTGCCAAGATGGCAGCAGGAAAAGGTTCTTACACTGAGCATGTGAAAATATAGAAAGATAATTGGATAGGAAAAAGCCCTTTCCCCTTCCTCCCCATAGCAAATTGGGAGTGGGACCAGGGGAAGGCAGGCACATGTGCCATAAAGCTCAAACAATTCATGGGGAGGTACTAAACCAAAGAGGCCTGTCAGTCTATTTTGGGGAAAGAAGGGATTGCCTGGGACAGAGACCCATTTTGAGAAAACTCCTGGTCTATCCCACACCCAACCTGATGCAATTCCAGGGAAAAAATATCTCTGTCTGTCTTGCACGTGACCTGCATTCATATTGCACACTCACCTATTCTCTCCATGAACCACACAGCTCTTGGCCTCCAGGAGGGGGTCTGTCTCTCCTCCCTATCTTGTCCACCTGGTGATGTACTCACCAGTGCATTTGCACATCCTTGCCTGGGAGCACAATACCATGTGGCACTGGCAACCACTGGCCAATGGCTGTGCAGGCTCCACATGTAGGTTCCTAGAGGAAGCCTGAAATAGATAGCAGCTGGAAATAAGCCAAGCTACCTGGATAGAGACTAAGACTGCCTAGCAGCCACCTGCAGGCCCCCAAAGGACTGTGCTTTCAAATGGAGCAGGAACTCTGGACATTGGCTTTTGTCTTGACCTTGCTGAGGACACATTTTAATTTTTTTCATGGCAGAAAAAGGAGATGGGCTCCTGGGAGAGGAGTCTTCCATTCTCCTAGGTCACATATCACCTGAATAAAAATTCTTTCCTTTTGCACCAGCATTTGTCTCACAAGTTTGGATTTTGAGGCAACAGGCAGATGAACCTGTTTTAAACCTCTTTTTTTCCTTTGGTTACACAGGAACTTAATATATTTAGTTGCAAAAGAGGATATAGGGAAAAGGAATGATGCAATCTTTTAAAGTTCCTGTTTCAACCAATACAAACAACACAGCAACTAAGATGCAAAACATAAACTCAGGAAGCATCTATAGTTTAAAAGGTGATCCCAATACAGGCTGCAATCATATGTGTTTGAACAATCATATATGAACAATCATATGCTGCCACAAGACCTGCATAGTATCAACCATTCTTGAAAGTAGCATGGGGAAGTCAAAGGGGCTTCTGCAGTCCTGAAAGTCAGAGAACCCAGAATTGCCTACAAATGCTTACTCTAATTGCTCTAATATTATTCTCTATTTCTGTGAGTGTTTTGGATGTGATTAGTATTTAGATCAGTAGACTGAATGAAGCAGATTATCCTCCTTAATAGGGGTGGGGCTGATTTAAACACTTGAAGGCCTGAATGGAACAAATACCCTGACTGTTCCCTATAGAAAGATGTTTGTCCATCCCAGGAAGACCGTCCTCTTCTTGCCTGACTGCCTTCAAAATGGGACATCAACTTTTTCCTGCCTTTGAACTTGAATTGAGACAATAGCTCTCTCTGGGTCTGCAGCCCATCAGTCTTCAGACTAGACTATACTATCAGATCTCTTACATCTCCAGCTTGCCAGTTCACCCTGCAGATCTTGGGACTTGTCAGCCTCCATAATAGTGTAATCCAATGCTTTCTACTAAGTCACTTAGGTAAGTAGGTAGGTAGGTAGGTAGGTAGGTCATAGGTCAGTAGATAGATGATACATAGATCTCCTATTAGTTCTATTTCTCTGAAGAACCCTGATTAATACAATCCCTTTTAGAACAAGCGAGTCTCAATGAGGTGAAAATTTCATTAAGAAGAAACTGCTGGAAACAAAATCCAAATTGAGCTAGCAAAGACACTACAGACATGAGAAAAAGAAGTTTCAGATGCAATTGTAAGAGTTTGAAGTAGACCTACCAACAAAAAAGACAACCCTAGAACCCTGCAGCTAGAAAAGCAATTCTGGATCATTCTGTTTACTATGAGCACAGGAAAATACATCTTATATATGAGCAACATAGGGTTAAAACATATGAATCTCTTATAACAAAAAGAATCCTCAAACATTATAATAAAAAAGAAAAGAACCCAATAGAAAATAGGCTAAAGATTTGAGTAGATACTCAATAAAGAAGTTATATGGGTGGCAAATAGCCTCATAGAAAGATATTCAGCAATAAATAAAAGCTAGAAACAATCCAAATGCCTATCAAGAGATAAATAAATAAATACATTGTGGAATATCCATAAAATTAACTACTTCTCAGCAACAAATATTAATGGGCTATTGGTATATAGAACATGAAAAATTCTCAAAATAATTATGTTGAATAAAAAGAATAAAAGAATTATGCTATCATTGTTGCCTGGGGATTGGAGGCAGGGAAGGATGAGAAGGACGGATAACAAAGGAACACAAAGAAACTTTTGGGGTTGATATGTTCACTACCAACTACATTCTTATTAATTCTTATCTTTTTGTGTAGCTGCAGAGTAGAACATTGTTCATTCTAAGTTATGTAATATTGTCTGTATTCAACAATGAGCTCATTAAATTCCTGGAAATATCATAACCTGCTCTTGAAAGCTGGTTTAAGAAAGCTTTATCACACCATTGTTTCTGATCCTCCAAAAAAAAAGACCTGGGCACAAATACTTTCACAACAGAATTCTAACAAAACTTTATAGATTCCACTGTTACATAAAATTTTCCAAAGCATAGAAAATTAAGGAAATAATTCAAATTCTTTTTATGAAGCAAATTTATAACAAATTTGTTAATTTATAGCAAATTTGTTAATTTATAACAAATTAAATTAAAACCTAGTACCACTTAAGAATGTCAATGCAAAAGTATTAAATGAAGTGTGAGTGAACAGAATCCAACAGCACATAAATAATAAACCATATATTTCAAGAATGCACAATAAGTTCAATATTATGAAACTCATTAAAATAACACATAATAATAAATCTAAGAAGACAAATTATAAATATATGTAAATTATATATATAATCTCCATAGATGCTGAAAATACCTTGGCCAAGATGTAAGACTTATTCCTAATAAAAACTCTCCAACAAATAAAGATTGTTAAATATCTTGGCAAGTTGAACATAATATAACCATAAAAATTAAAGATGAATGGGTAGAATTATAAAAGTAGAATAAGCTTGCTAATGCTATTTAGGATCCAAGATGTTAGTGTAAAAGAAAAGAGATATACAAGGTCTGTCTAGAAGGTATCCAGCGATGTAATATGAAAAATAGAGATTTCAAAACTTATTGAAGATGACATAAAATACAAGAAACATTGTACATAGGACAATGATGCTCAGTCCCCTTCAAAGTAGGCACCTTGAGACCTCACACAGTTCTCCCAATCACCGTCAGCTGCCCCATCTTATTTTCCTGTATCTCACTGATGGTCTGAAATCTCTTCCTTTTCAAAGGTGATTTTGTTTTGGGAAAAGCCAGAAGTCACCAGGCTCCAAAGCTGGGCTGTAATGGGGCTGAGTCACCTAGGTGATTTGATGTTTCACAAAAATACCCTACACAAGACATGATTCATGAGAGCGGGCACGTCGTCATGATGAAGGTGCCAATCACCAGTTGCCCATAGCTGTAGCCTTCTAAATCATCCAAATAGTTTCCTGGGAGGAAGGTTCAAGCTTAATACCAAATGTGATGCAGACAGATTCATTGCTCTCTTGCTCAGTCATTTTGAATGTGATGGCTACACAGTACACATGTTCACTCAACAGTGTCTACTGCTCCCATTGACTAGTACAGTGAAGTCCTCATTATTCACACATGTGCATCCAGTCCACTCTCCTTGGCTTCCAGGTTATCAATGTGGGACCAACCATTCTCGTTGTATTAACAATGGCTAGACTTTTTCTGGATAGATCTCATACATATAACATGCAAAAGTGAACATTCTTTCACAGCCTGGCTTATTTCACTTAGCATAATGCTCTCCAGTTCCATCCATGCTGTCACAAAGGGTAGGAGCTCATTTCTTTCTGCTGCATAGAATTCCATTCTGTAAATGTACCATAGTTTTTTTAACCATTCATTTACCGATGGACCTTGGGTTGCTTCCAGCACTTGGTTATTGTAAATTGTGCTGCTATGAACACTGGGGTGCATAGGTTCTTTCAGATTGGTGTTTCAGGATTCTTAGGGTATAATCCCAGCAGTGGAATTGCCAGGTCAAAAGGCAGTTCCATTTTTAGTTTTCTGAGGAAATTCCATACTGTTTTCCATAGTGGTTGTACCAGTCTGCAAATACTATATGATCTTACCTTTAACAGGAACCTAATTAAGAAAATGAACAAGCAAGCAAAATATAACTAAAGACAAGGAAATTGAGAACAGGCTGACAGTGACCAGAGGGGGAGAGGAGATTATAGGGGAAAAAGGTGAAGAAGGGTTTGCAGGAACAAGTATAAAGGACACATAGACAATAATAAGGTGGGGGGTGGAAACAGGGAAGGGAGGTGGGAAGGGGTGGGATGGTGAGGTGTTGAGGGGAAAAGGCAAAAAACTATATTTGAATAACAATTTAAAATGTTTACATTTTTTTAAAAGTAAAAATTCTAATCCTGAACTTGAATTTGAAATATCACCAATTTGAAATATAAAAAAAACCCTCAAAATGTTTTCTCTTTAAGAAATATCTTTCTTAGTTCCGAACACTGAAATACTTAAGCTAATTTCATAGCAATAAGGATTCCAAGTGCCTAGATTTGGGAGCCTCAACATCATTCCCTCTTAAAAATTATCATGTTCTTTGGAAAAATAGTGGATACTAGATTTAAAAAGGAAATATATACAATAAACATAAAATATCTTATAGTAGAAAATAAGAACTCAGAAACTACCTTAAAAAGATCTAAATGGCCAAAGTTGAGATAATTAGAACACTAATAAGGATAATTAAAACTCATTGAATTTATCAAATATGTTAATTTCCGAGAGTTCACAATGATACCAAAACAAAAAGACACTTTGATGGATACAAACATATGAAAATCATTCTTTTGAAAATGAAATAAAGTATGATTTGAAAAGTTAATCAAGGAGGAAAATGTCAGGCATAATTTTGCATTTTATCTTTTCTATATCATCTGTATCCAACAGTAACTAAATTGTTGGTAAAGGGATGCTTCTTTTTCATGGAAATATTCCAGTTAGTCATTAGAAAATAGAATGGTGAATTAGAATACTGTGATAATGCTGTATTGTGTAATTAAAAGTTGCTAAGAGAGTAGAAATTAAATGTTCTCACCAAAACAAATTAATTAAAAGTAACTATGTAAGGTAATGAATGTGTTAATTAACTAAATGGGGGAAATCCTTTCACAATTTATACATATATCCACCATATTTTATAATTTTATTAGACCTCAATAAAGCTGGAATTTGCATTACACATTGGCCAATCAACTCCACAATCTGATTTTTGCCTTATACCTAAACACTATTTGAAAAAATATACCATATTATAATATAAAAACAAACCAATAATAGCATTGGGGAAAGAGAGTAGAGATGCTGTCAACAGTGTGAGTTTTTTGAGAACTTTCTCAAAGATAAAGAGAAAATGATGTTAGATTGAGAGAAGAACAAATCAAGTAGATAAACCTCTAGACACTCTCAGAGTAAGGAGCGGTATTTGGAGAATTCCGAATTTTTAAAAACTGAAAACTTAGTAAACAAAGCTGAAGGTAGAGTGGGGATTGAGCCAGAAAGGCAGAAGATTAAGGGAGGCAAGGCCCTGTGTCCAGCCTTGCCTTTGGATTCTCCACTGTTTGTAGCAACCCTGCATGGGCTACAGCTGTGGTTTGTGTTGCAGCAGATGGAAGTCTGCAGTGCTTGCTGATGGAAGCAAAGCATTTGATGATACTAATTTTCATAGGTTATTCTTAAAAGTCACTTTGAAAAACCAAATTAGTAGGCTGGGAATAATTGTGAGTGAAAGTAGGGGCTTGAAAGTAGGAGGCTTCCAATTATTTTTCCAGACTGACCAAAGGCAACCACCAATTCTTTGATGAGGGAGAACTACCACATCACATCTGAACTCCACTGTACAGTCATTAAAAGCTGATGAATAACATATTTATGCTTAAATTATTATATAAACAAAATGTATGAATTTCTCAATCCATAGTGTGGGTTCATTTCTTGTTTATTTATTTATTTATTTTAGAGAGGGAAGAGAGGGAGACAGAGAGAGAGAGAAAGAGAGAGAAACATCAATGTGCGGTTGCTGGGGGCATGGCCTGCAACCCAGGCATGTACCCTGACTGGGAATCGAACCTGCAACACTTTGGTTCACAGCCCGCGCTCAATCCACTGAGCTACACCAGCCAGGGTCCATTTCTTTTTTTTTATCCTCACCAAGGACATGCTTATTGATTTTAGAGAGAGGGGAATGGAGGGAAAGAAACAGCAATGTGAGAGAGAAACATTAATTGGTTGCCTCTTGTACATGCCCTGACCAAGGACAGAACCCGCAACCTAAGCATGTGCCCTGACCAAGAATGCGATCCTCGACCTTTTGGTCTATGGGATGGTACTCCAACTAACAGAGTCACACTGGTCAGGGTTGGGTTTATTTCTTTTAACCATTTTGGCCATATTCATAAATCCTGACTTAAATAAATGCTGTAGGTAGGTCCTAGGAGCACATACAATGCACCCATGTATTTTAGACTGAGTCTTTTATATTTTTATAAATATAAAAAGTTATATTTATAACTATAAATTAGTTATAGTTGTAACTAATCATATTTAGTTATAGTTTCAAGCATCTCATCTGAACCTTTTAGGGCTCTCTCTCACTCTCTGCTTTTTCAATATCTTATGACACTTCAGCTCCATTTCTTTTTTCCCAATTCCCTACTACCAGCCACTCAGTGCCCTTCTGGAGCTGTGTCAGATTTTGCGCTCACTTTCCTAACTTAAATATACAACTGTTTCTCAGGAAACAAATTTTAAATTTGCTCACCAACTTGTGCGCTATCGTTGTAAGTAAAAGATACTGCTAGTGCCCAGCCTCTAGAAGTCTCATTAGCCAGAGTCACCAGAGCACCAAAGGAGGTTTGGGAGGAAATACAATGCATATCTTATCATTGTGTTGAGAGTATCTAAAGTGAGAACATCTCAGCACTATCATTTCTAGAATATTTATGTCTGTGCTGTATCTATGAATGTATCTTACCATTGAAAAAAGATAGCTTCATTAAAGGTCAGCTGTTGCAGGTTGCATTTGTCCTTTTAACCCCATCCAAATAAGTGGGTTACTCCAATGAGAGTTTCTCTGATCTCAGCACCCAGTGAGTAGTACTGATAGGCTTTATTCAATCTCTGCCATGAAGGCCAAGTAATGGATGAATGTCTACACTTAGAATATGTCATTAACTTTTACCTTAAAAAGGGAATTTGAAAAGTCTTACACAGGACTTTGTATTTTGCATTCTTTTAAGCTTACATCTGCTTAGTAAGGCCAAGCCGGGAACACTTTTCACCAAATAGTCAGCAACCTCCCCTATAATGATGCTGATAATGAGGGGTGATGCACTGGAGATATGTAAATGAGATTTCTAGTTCCTTTCTTTGGCTAAGAAAATGGTTTATAAAAGAACAGACAATTATGGATTTACTTAAAACTAAAGTAACCTTGTATCTCAGCTCTCCCAAGAAAATAAGTGCTTAAATGTATTGCCTCACATTATTTCTGGTGCTTTTTTTTTTTAAGGTTTCTGCCATTCATTGTAGGCACCATTGCACTTGGACCAGCCTTATTTCTGATGCTTTGTTTCAATACCAAAAGTATTCCTCTATGGAGAATAAATTATATTATCCTACCACCTAAAATCTATAGCCTCCCACAGATGAACAATGTCTATTTTACCCTCAAATCACATAAAAGAGTAACCATGGATTGAAGCCATAAATGAAAAAATGCTGTGTGAAAAAAGTGATTGGACCTGAAATAATTAAATTAAATATAACCACTTGCAATTAACCAGAATAATCTGCTATATAAAAAATAAATGAAAGTGGTAAGGTGTCGAATTGGATGTGCATAAGGTTTTCAAAAACTTAGACACAAATATAACTGTGTGATGTAGTTTAGAAAAATAGAAATCATGCTAGGACATTAGAATTAGAGACTGGTATAATATTCATTTACAGTGATCTGTAATTCTACTATATTATTCATTGTGAAAATAAGAGAAGAAAACACGCAAAAAATGTTATATAATCTACCCATACAGAGACAACCTGAAAATATATTCACTTTACACAGGTTGATATCTATACAATTACTTTGGAAATCAGTGGCTTCGTGACTAAGAAGAGCAGAAATCTTTTTTTCTTTTTGGGCAAATATGCCACCAGGTAGGACACCATAGCTTTTCAGCTGACATTTAGTAGTAACATGCACTATATGCTTAATGATGGAAAAATGTGTTCATAAAAACTAACACTTTGCTATTGAATATGAAAGGAAACGGTGAAATGAGGAAAGAGTGGAGATTTTAGAATAGCAAGTCCTGAGGTTGTGTCTCCATGCTGCCACACAGAGGTGCTTTGACCTTGGGTAAGCCATTCACTACCCAGGATGGGAGTAAAGAACAAATGTGACAAGACACACAAAAGTATTTGTAAAGTGGAAAACCCTATCCATATAATGACTGTGGAGCACATCATTAGTACAAAAACAAAGAAAATATGAAGTGAGATGGGTGCAACAGTGTTAACGTAACTTAAATTAAAAACTGAGAAAAAATGACATCTGATGATAAAAGAAGAGAGGGGAAAATAAAAATATGAGGCTTGTTGAAAAAAATGCCAAAGTGTTTTTGAAATGTAGGGCAGAGTGATGCACATGGGCTTTAATCAAGCACACACTTTAAGAAAACTTTAACTCATTTTCTAGAAAAACTGCCTTTTAATATTACTGTTTCTCACAGTAATGGCAGAAATAATTCAAGGTTTTAAAATATTTTAAATTACCTGAAAAATAAGGTGCTAAGGATATTTGCTGCCTCATAATTCCAACACAGAACATTCTTACATATTCCACCATGGTTGAAGAATATGGTAATTGTAAATTGAGGGAACACATTTTAAAATGACACTATAAATAATGAATTTTTAAAAAGAACTAGAATGCAGGGTTGTCTAGCCATTGGAATTAAGCCTTATTTAGTAGTAACAGTTCAGATCACTCAACTTCAATGCTAAAGCCAGCAGGCTGCCTATTCTGTGAGGTAGAAGTGAAAAAGAGAATTCAATGTGCTAATTAGACAAAGTGTAAATCCCTAAGATATTTTTCAAATAGAAAATATTTTCAAATACCAATAAAATCACTCTAATGTAGCTTATAGAACTTCAAAGTGCCTCATTTTCAAAATAGGCCTGAAGAAATGAATACCAAGTATAAAATGCTATAGTTGTTTCTGTTGATAAAACAGCTGAAGACTCACTGAAAAAAAATAATGTAGTAGGGCACTCAATACATTTCTAGAAATGTATTGTCGATTTTCCTATTATTTCAATGTTCACTTTGAACCTTAGGCTTTATGGACCGCATTTTCAAAAGTCAGCAACCAAATGGCCCTTCACCAAAATCCACTGCACAACATCAGGTTCCTTTACTGAAGGATTTCACTGAAATGTGTGAAATCAATCCTTATTCTGAAACAGAGGGTTGGGTGCCTTGAAAGCCTACTTGTTTCCTTGAGTCGTGCCTTGCAACACAGATGAGTTTAGTATTTCAGGAGCAGACACTAGGGGAAGCGGCAAGCCTGCCAGTTTGGTAACGGACACCGGCAAGTCCTCACGTTGCACAAAGACCACCTTTGTGGGCTGCATTCTTTTCCCATCAGGCCGTGCTGCCCTGACCCTTGGTGTGTTTTTAGTTTCCAAAGAATGCTGATTCTCTCTAAATGATCTACTGAAAACTGAGTGTTGAAGCACAAATGAAAAGTGAAAAGTGCCATTTAGCACACAACATAATTATTACATGGCCTACTGCAAGTTAGCAAGGGCATGTTTCAGCCTTTAAGATGTGAAAGCCAGATCATGCTGTATCATAATGTGTTCTGTGTTTTCTGGAAACAGCTCTAAATCCTCCTTTTCCTGGGTTGGTGGTTGCAAAGAAGGAAGGGAGAAGGGAATGATATTTTCATGTGGAATAGCTTTTGGAAGACTGAGTAATAAAAGCTCGATTAAAGGTGAACAAACATTGAATTCAATATCTGCAATGGCCAGACCCTTTCAAAAGGAACTAGCTTAGCCTCAGGAAACAGTATAAGCAACCATAGCTATTAAATTCACGTTGTACTAAAATTTAATCTAGCTAGGGTACCATGAATGGTAATATAGTGTGGACATGTACACACGTGCTCATTTTTAATACCATGTAGGTTTAATTTTATACCCCTTCCATATAGTACATGTTAAGTGGAATAAAAAGTAAATTTATGTGACTTCCAATTCTCACCAAGATTCCTTCAATAAGTTAATCTTTATGATGGTATATTCAATGTCATTTTTCTGGAAACTCTACAGCTCTACAGGCTAGTGTCTCTGGTCCTAACAACTAAGAATAACCTCTAATCTGACTCATCACCACAATCACTATAGCACAAATAAATCTGGGATAACATAATTTGCGTCCCTGCCTAGACAACAGAGAATAGAAGAAAAAATACTCAGCTCCTTCCCTAATTTCAGTGGATTTTTCAAGGAAAATTACAAAAAAAATACTCTTCTGATTCCACGTTTTCCCACCTGTATTCGCAACAGCTCCATGGGAACTGGAACATTTTGTTTACTGACAACAGCATAGTGACTGTTGCCTGGAACCTTCTTGATAAATGCTATTTGAATGAAACAAGAGTTCAGTGAATTTCTCAATAGCCTATTAGCTTTGATCAGTGTGCAGCATGGAGAGGACAGTATGAGAGAGGGAGGAGAACACCTCCAACATCTGTGCTGTGTGCCTCTCCTAGGCCTGCTGTCCCACCGCCAGCCCCAGCCACTGCCCAGGCTGTATTTTCTTTACAATCAGCGCTAATAGATCATCAAGAAAAACTTTTATTAAAAAATGGATGAACAATAACCCAAGTATATTTATTCTGAAATTCTTTGCTAAGTGTCCTTAGCAAAGTGTCTGGGAATATTAATAAAGACTCAATGTTAATATTTGATGCTATTTGAAAATTATTTACTGTTTATTATATAACCATGAAAATATTTAACAATTATTCATTGACATTTCTACCACGTGTTAGATATCAATTCTTACAATATCTTTATGAATTAAATATTATTATTATTTTCCACTTCAGATGAGGAAATTAATTCGCAGAGGAATTAAGGAATTTGTCCAAAGTCATACAGGTGGTTCTCCCAGGGCCAAGATTTGAAACAAGGTCACCTTGCTTTGCAGAAGGATTCTAAAGCACTAATTTCTATAGTAAAGACTTGCTGGGGTAGTGATGAGAAAATCTTGCCATGTTGTGTGATTTGTATGAGAAGTGCATTTTTAGACTGTAATATAGCTCTTTCTGTGGCTTAGCCAAGAGTTTAATGCAAAACAATCACATATTTGTAAAACCACCCAAAAGAAATATATCCGTTTGATAAGGGCTTTTTTTCTCTGAATTATCAGTTGAACATTATTCATTTGCAAGACTTCAGAATATTGTAGCACTCACACAAATGCAGTAATTAGTTTTAATTTCCCTTTGTCAGCCTAAAATAAAAATGAAGTAATTGATATCTTGGTACTGAGAATTTCACTCTACCTGAAAACAAGTTTAGCATTTTAGAAACTTAAAAGGGCATTTGATAATTGTTAAGAATCTTCAAATTCTGATGGCCTCTGTCTGAAAAGGTTGCTTTATGAATTGAATTTTCTGTTAGCATGTTTTACAAATAAATTCTGCCTCTTAGATTTTGATGATGCTAATTTCTGTTTGGCCTTAGTCTTCTGGTCCTAAGAAGATTTTAAGATTATAAATACAAAGAGCTCCATGGCTCTCTTTACCTGGAAGTGAAATGACATCTGGTTAAGTGGATTCAGTGGTTTCAGTAATGCCTCTCAGTCATAGATTTTCTTTTATAACCTAACCTGGTCTTTGTTCTAATCAAAATACTTTATTGTTCTACACTATTTTGCCCTCCTCCTTTTCATAAGTATTTTGAACTTTCTCCTGTCACTGTAAATATTTAAAATGTGTTTTTAATTGTTCATCCTTTGATTTATTAAGTATGTATGAAGAGTCTATTGTGTGCTGGTACTTTTTTATGAAGGTGCATTACATGTTGTGTGATTTTTAGATTATTTACATTGCATAATAATACTGAATTTATACAAAGGAAAGTATGTATTATATGTGTATAAGTTATAAAGTTCACAACAAAAATGGAAATCTATGAACCTACCACCCAATCCCAAAACCAGAATCTCATCAAAATTACCAAAATAAGTGTTCATTCCTTATCCCATTGCCTCTGCTACCTTTGAAAGAGATAATTACTATTTGAATTTGTCTTTTTCACTTCCTTTTTCTTCCCTTATTATTCTTATCCTTCTTCAACAGTTTTAATATAACAGCATATAATTTTATAATAGAACATATCTATTTTCACTGTTTTATAATATTTTATTTTTCAAAAGCACAATTTTACTTGTCCATGTTCTATTGAAGAAACTGGCCTATTTTCAGATTTTGCTATTATGAACTGTAATGCAATAAACTTTCTTGTATATGTTTCTTAATGTGTACTCTAGAATTTCTTGTACACACATCAAAGTGAAATTGCAGTGGATTATATGAAAATTCATATTTTTATATTATACACCTACCAGAATGGTTTAAAAGTCCCTGTTGATTCAACATTGAAAATTAGCAGACTTTTTAAAGTTTGCCCAAGTAGTGTATACTAAATAATATTATAATGTAGTTTTTACTATTTCACTCATTTTTAACTAAGGTTAATATTTTTCATATGTGCATAGTCATTTCTATCTCCTCTTCTATGAAAAACTATCTCATATGATTTCCTCTCTTCTTTTCTATCTTTTATTTTAACATAAGCATTAGAGCTTTTGATCCATGAAGGAATAATTTTATTTATGGTATGAGGTACAAAGACCATTTGACTTATTTTTTAATGATACACAATAAATAAACTCCATTTATTTCCTGGTCCACTCAGTCATTTCCAACTGCTCTTCAAAGACACTTGTCTTATATTTCAAATTTGGTTTTGTTTCTGATAATTCCACTCCATCCCACTTTGCCAACACCACATGGCCTTAGTTAGCCTAACAACCTATTCTTATTTTTTCAGGAGTATTTATATTGTTTTTAGTGCTCAGTCTCATTAGAATTACATGAAATTTATCGATCAATTTGGAAAGAGTGATATATTTATAATATAGAATCTTCTTACCTAAGAAGACATTATCTATTATGTCTTTTAATAAAAAGTTATATTCTTTATTATATATACCTGTTTTGATGTGTTTATTCCTAGATGTTATGTTGTTATTTCTTCTTGAACTAGTTGGTAAGTGATATTTGTAAAAGAACATAATCTCCAATAAATCAAGCTTTTAATTACATATTTCAAATTTTTCAAAAACTTTGCTAATTTTAATGGTTTGAACTGTCAATAATTGTCAGACATGTGTGAAAATCTTTCACTAAAACAGATGGGCTGGAGAAACCACATAGATGGTTTGGCCAAGGCATTGTTATCAGCTCCAACATGAATCTGTGTTCACCTTTACTTTTTTATCTCAGTTATATCAACTTATCCCAATAGGTATTACTTTTAGTGACTTTAATGCACACTTTGCGATTTATATTCCAATCATGTATTTTTATATTTGTGTATTTCAGAACCAATAATACATCTTTTGTGTCTATGGAACCTTCATAAGTAGTGTAGCACTATAGATAATATTCTCTTTCTCATTTACTTCAACATTCTTTTTTATATTTAGTCATGTCACTTTTATTTACATAATTCTTTGCTTTTGACTGCTATGTATTAGTGCATATTGTAGATTTAAAATACATTAAATACAGTTTTCTTCAGTGACACTTAGGTTGTCTTTAATTCTTTGCTTAAGAAACTACTCAGTTTAGAATAATCGCATTCATGTCACTTCAGAGACCAGTGTAAACAATTCTCTGGGCTATATAGAATTACTGGATCAGATATTATATACTATATACCACAGGTGGCAAACACAAGGCCCATGAGCTGAATCTAGCCCTCTACCTTGTTTTATCTAGCCCGGCACCTTGTTTCTACCCAGTGGCAGCACCAAGCTCCTTGCCCCTACCTAGTTAAGGATTAGTTACATTTATACTGTCCTAAAATTACATTTGGCCTTTTGAAGGCAACCGCTAGGCTGATGCAGCCTCCAGTGAAAATGAGTTTGACACCCCTGCTATATACTATATACTATATACTATATATGTGTATATACATGCACATTATATATATAGTGTGTATTAAATTATTTATATACATACATTTATAAGCTCTTAATACTACCTGGCTTTTTAACTTTTGTCAACATGAGAGCTATAAAGTAGTATTTTATTTTTATAAATATTTTATTTATTTATTTTTAGAGAGAGGGCAAGCGAGGGAGAAAGAGAGGGAGAGAAACATTGATTTGAGAGAGATGCCTTGATTGGTTGGTGTGTATCCCAACCAGGGACAGAACCCAGGCATATGCCCTGACTGAGAATAGAACAGTAACCTTTCACTTTGAGGAAGGATGCCCAACTGAGCCACACTGGTAAGGGCTAATATAGTATTTTATTAAATTAACTTGTGCACTTGTGATTATTATTAAAGTTAGATACCTTTCCAATATGAATATTTGCCATTTAGGTTTCCTCTGTTGTGAATTGATATTCATATTCTTTGCTAATATTTATATTAACTGGTATTCTTTATTTTAAAAAAATCATAAGGTTTTTCTGTATTTTAGCTATTAATTTTTTTCAGTGTTGATGTTATAAATATCCCCCACAAATTTAAAAATTTACTTTCTTTTTCTTTTTTTCATAAATTGGCCTTTTTGGAGTCTTTAAGATATGTGATGATATTTTCTTGGGTTTTCTTCTGTGAGATTTACTGTTTTTACCATTCACAGTTAGGTATTAAACCACTTGAGTTTTTATTTCAATATGTGTATATGTGATATAAAAGTACTTCTTAAATTTTTCCCGTATTATGATTCAGCTTTCTTAGTGCAATCAACCAGGTAGGCACTATGGTGTTAAATGTGGTGCTACTTCAGTTATATACTAGGTAGGGGTTCACTCTTCTGTTCTATTTCTGTTACTGTTTGGTACCAATATCACACTTTAATAATTATGGCTTTGTAATATATTTTAATATACACAAAATAAATATGTTCTTTTATATTAACTTTTCCTCAAAGAAAAATTAATGTCTTTCCACCTAGGACCATGATAAAGCTCTTTATGTATTCATGTCTTTTATTATATTCTTTTTTAACTTTATTTTTTTTGTTTACACTATTACAGATGTCCCCATTTTCCCCCCTTTTGCCCTTGTCTGAGCTGCCCTACCCCCCTTCCCACAGACAACCATACTGTTGTCTGTGTCCATGGGTCATGCATATATGTTTTTTGGCTCATCTCTTTCCTTCTTTTGTCCAGTGCTCCCTTCCCCACTTCTTTCTGACAGCCATTGATTAAAATGCTACCTGTTCCCTATTTCAGTGTCTTTGGTTATATTTTGCTTGTTTCTTTGTTTTGTTGTTTAGGTTCCTGTTAAAGGTGATATCATGTGGTATTTGTCTTTCACTGCCTGGCTTGTTTCACTTAGCATAATTCTTTCCAGCTCCATCCATGCTGTTGCAAAGGGTAGGAGCTCCTTCTTTCTTTCTTCTGCATAGAATTCCATTGTGTAAATGTACCATAGTTTTTTACCAGAGGGTAGAGAAGAGGGAATTTCAGGGGAAAATGGATAGGGTTTACAGGAACAAATTTAAAGGACACATGGTCAAAAACTAGGGGTGGGTGGTAATGGGAGGGAAGAAGGGAGGGTTGGGTGTTTGGGCTAGAATGGGAGTAAAAGGGAGAAAACTGTACTTGAACAATGATTAAAATAAAATAAAAATAATGCTACCTGTTAATTGGTAGCATTCATTGGTAATTCCTAAACAACAAATATTTAGTATACGTATTGTTAATGATTGAAATAGTTGTCTTACTTTCTGTTATTTTTCTAGACGATTATTGCTAGTGTAAATAAAAAATTACTTATTTTATAAATGTTGATTGTGTTTTGTTGACTTTACCAAATATATTATTTTCAAATAGTTTGTGCATTTCCTAGGTTTTTAGCATAAATAATATCATCTTCAAAATAAACTATAAGTGACATATACAATAGGTATAAATAAGGCAGTTAGTTGTTTGGAAAATTTATGACAGTGGGTTGTCAATGGTCAGTGGTAAAAAAGAAATCTGAAATAAAGGTTTAACTAAACAAACAAAAAAAGTAACAAAATAAATATTAAGGTTGAGTTTGAGATTTCATAATACCAAGATTATCACAATATCCTGCATTTTTCTTCATATATTCTTTTATATTTATGTCATGAAGAAATAAATATAATCATACCACCAGTGAGTTTCTGTACTTGTTGCTTACTGCTCTTGTCTATGAGGGCATTAGTTTCCAGTGAAGATAAAAAAGCTCTTTGCTGACTACGTCTTTACACATGTGAAAAAAATTAATTATGGAAACTCATCTGTCATTTTCTAACACATGCAT
Organism: Phyllostomus hastatus; assembly: GCF_019186645.2. Taxonomy (NCBI): domain Eukaryota; kingdom Metazoa; phylum Chordata; class Mammalia; order Chiroptera; family Phyllostomidae; genus Phyllostomus; species Phyllostomus hastatus. The sequence goes on along the minus strand of NW_025333872.1, from coordinate 35,399,412 downwards.
ACAAAACTCCCAAAATCTAATTCCATTTGGACAGTTCCCATGCCTATTTTTCAAACTTTCATTGCCTTCTTGGTACTTACTTTATGAACTAGATTATCTCCTTTCTAAGATGGAAATGGACAGCTACCCAAAATAAAGATTTTCTTTTATCTGTACAAGGAAAATAAGTAATGTAGGTGATACATGTTTGAATCATCCCACATAAAATCAAGTTACTCTGAGCATATTCATCAGAGAGAAAATACATTTTAAACAAATGGAAACCTATAATCTTCAATAATTGAAGCTTCATGGAAAATATCCAATTGGCTTTTATTTTTGTTTATGACACCGTTAATGGTAAGACTGTCCCACTCAAATAAACTTTATAGGAAAAGAATTATCATGTTTTGAATAAGCAGAAGACACTGAGTAATATATCCTAAATTTAAAAAATAAAATGAGTATGATACTATACTGAAATAATTTTCAATTATAAATGGAATTAAATAATGTTATTAGGTCAATTTGATATCTGTTAACATTTGTGTAATAAGTTTTTAGCTGAGTTCTACATATATATTCCAATTACAATATTGAATCAATGCTGTGTTTAAATGTAATATATCTGAATCAATTTTAATTTATTAAATATTATTAAAAATTAATACACAAGTATCAGAATACATACAAAGTTTCTAGAAGAACTGTTATCAATAAAATTCAGCTCAAATTTACTATTCATACCAACATTCAACCATTTATATACTCAGTAAATATTCACTAGGCACCTACGTATATCATCCTAGGCAAAGGATACAAGGTCTGTCTAGAAAAAGTCTAGCCATTGTTAGTATAATGACAACAGTTTGCATGACATTGATGTAAATTGGCAGCCAAGGAGCGTGGACTGGAATGTACATGCATGAACAATGACAACTTCACTGTATCAGTCAGTGGGGGCAGTAGTTGCCACTGAGTGAGTATGTGTACTGTGTGCCCATTGCATCCCAAATGACTGAGTGAGTAGAGCAACAAATCTGGATCAAATTTTGCATTAAGCTTGAACATTCCTCCACGGAAACTATTGAGATGATTCAGAAGGTTTTCAGGGGCAACACAACAAGTGCAACACAAATAAAAGTGCGGTACAAACACTTCAAAAATGGTCAAGAATCTGTTGAAAGTGATCCACATTCTGGGAGACCTGCAACAAGCAGAACACCTGAGAATCATGACCATGTAGAGGCTGCAATCAACAAGTACCGGCAACAGACAGTGCCAGAAGTAGAAGCTGATCTGGGAATTCCAAAAACTACTGTATCTGAGATTTTGACACAGGATCTTGGCATGAAACATGTTGTGGCAAAATTCATTCTGCAGCTTCTGCTATAAGAGCAAAAGAAATATCATACTGCAGTTGCTAATAGCTTGGTTCAAACCACTACAAATGGATCCGATTTCCTCGAGAAGGTCGTAACTAGAAATGATTCATGGGTCTACGGCTATGATCCAGAAACAAAGGCCCAGTTTGTCCCAATGGAAGTTGCCTGGCTATCCATGCCTGAAAAAGGCATGGCAAAGTTGCAGCAAGATCAAGACCATGTTAACTGTGTTTGTTGATTGGGAAGGTGTTGTCTATCAAGATTACACCCCTCCAAGTCAAACAATGAATAAAGAGTACTACCTCAATGTTTTTTGTCAGTTGGGAGATGGAATACAACAAAAACAGTCACAGCTATGGGCAACTGGTGATTGGCAGCTTTATCACACAATGTGTCTGCTCATGCATCATATTTCCTGCAGAGGTTTTTGGCAAACCATCAAGTCACCCAGGTGACTCAACCCCCTACAGCTCAGATTTGGCACCCTGCAACTTCTGGCTTTTCCCAAAATTAAAATCATCTTTGAAAGGGAAGCGATTTCAGACTATCAATGAGATTCAGGAAAACATGATGGGGCAGCTGATGGCAATTCTAACAAAGGATTTTGAAGAGTGTTTTGAACAGTGGAAGAGATACTGGGAGAACTGTGTGAGGTCCCAAGGTACCTACTTTCTTTGAAGGGGACTGGGACATCATTGTCCTACATACAATGTGTCTTGCATCTTGTATCTTCTTCAATAAATGTCTCCATTTTCTACAGTACATGGTTACTTTCCAGAGAGTTTGACAGAAAAGTTTGACAAGGCTTTCAATAGAGATTGTAATCTAGTGAGAAAGATATAATAAAATAACAATTTTACAAGCAACTAAAGAATCAATTTCAGTAAAATGTGATGGTATAAGAGAAAAATGCTGTGTGCAATAAGAGCACACTTAATAGACCCCTTTCTCTAAAGAGGAGATTTAATTGAGGGCCATGAGAAGTCTTTTAGAGGAATTGATGTAGAGATTGAGACAGATGTTTAATTTAGATTTAAGCCAGTAAATGGGAGGAAGGGAGAGGGAAGATGAAAAGTATTCTGGACATATATGGAGACTGCCTGCTGAAAGACGGGGCAGTGAGACAGAGCCTGGCTGTTGAAGAACTGGATGAGTTCTGTAACTGTGGTGTGGCCAAAGGGAGGAGACTGCCTGTGTGAGACCAGGTGCTGAAAGGTGTCATAAATTCTGTGTGTACACTTGCAATATTTGGCTGCACAGGGGATTTAAATCATAAAAATGCCATGGCCATATTTTTATTTTAGGAAGAAATAAAATGATAGGCAAAAGATGTGGTAAGGAGACTATTTAATAATAATGGTCCAAGGGACACAGTCAACAAGACTCTATGATCAATTTCATATAGGGGAGTAAGGTAAAAGGAAAACTCAAAAGCTCTCAGGTGCTTGGTTTTAGAACTTGGTGAAATATGATCCTATTCACTGAATCAGGAATACAAAGAAGGAAAAATGATGAGGGTTTAGTTTTGGGCAGTTAAGTTTAATGTGTGTGGAAGATATCCTTGTGAAGATTTCCAATAGGATAGCTGCAGCCTAGAACTTTGGAAGAGAGAGCTGAACAGAAAATAGGATTTTGCAAGACATCCATAAAAATCTGACAATTGAACATACATACAAAGGTAAGATATTCTTGGGACTAGAATGAGCAATGAAACTAGGGCAGTCCAGATAGTATTTCAGTGTTTTAAAAATGTAGTAATGTACTGAGAACTCCAGTTTGTATCAAATAGTAACATTCCATGATGAATAGTGAGCTTTATTAAAATGAACTGTCATTATAAAAAACAAGAATAATGAATGACCATGATACTCAAATATATTTCAACTCAAAAAACTGCCCAAAGTGTTATATAAACAACTTGTGACTTGATTTTTGTTTTAAGAGCTTTAAAAAAATCATTGAAAAGTCTCCCATGTCATATTCTTATTTTCAATAAAACAAATTACCATGCAGAGCAGTTTCTTTCAGATTTATGTTAAATATATTTGCTATGATTTTACCAACATTAAATTTGTCAAACAGAGCTGAGTTGTTAAGTATACAAGACTACATTAAAAATAGATTGATTTTCTTATGTTTACATTGCTTATCTTTTCATAGTTGTTTATGAAACCAAATTAGTAATTAAAATTATAGTCAGTTGTTAGAAGCTTAGTTTACAAGTACAAAAGTAGGACAACCCTAAGGTTTTAAAGCAGAAAGTTATTTAGACATTTAGTTTGGGGAAAGAACCTTAGTCAAAAAATTGATCCTCTGAGATACACTTTAACATATAACCTTTAACTGAAATAAATTTACTCATCTATAGTAAATATTCCTAACAACAATCCATCCTGCAAATCTTGAGGGACACCTTAATGAGGAGCACGTCTTACTTCAGCTCATGGTCTGCAGACAGAGTCAGCAGTGCAAAGCCTGTAGACGTGTGTTTTAATGTGTTTTCAAAGCAAATGGAAATGAATACATATACATTTCCATATTGAAGGGTTTTAAAAATACAAACAGACATGCAGTGGCAAATGAGAGAGGCCCTCGAATTAAAATAACTTACTATGTGCCTGGTAAGAAATTATTACCTAAATTATTAACAAATATTTTAATATAAGTAGTATATTGTTTTGTATAATTTTCATTAGCTCATATATTTACTTAGTCCATAGTTTTTCTATTCTATCTTCTAGGGATAAATAGGAGGTAAATTTTAATTAATTTTCTGATCATCTCCTCCATGAATTAATTAACATTTTGTCAACATGGGGCAATAGTTGTTCAACAAATGTTTATTTACTCCTTTCCTATCTCTGTTGAGTTATGCAAATAAATACATGAGACTTAAATTAATCGTGCTTCAGGTTGAAGTCATGGGATTTTGATGTTTCAATAGAGTGTGTTGCTAAAAGATAAAGCGAGTAGATTTCTAAGAAGGCACAGGAATCCTTAAAACAAAATCTGGTACTTTCCAATCCCAATGAGCTACTTCCATCTATTACTAAAACTCTAAGAGACAGACCATATCTACATTCTTAATTATTGCCTTTTATGTCCCATAGATTTCTGTATAGCAAAGCTTCAGAGGCCTGCTCTGCTCCTTGGCAGGAATGTGGCCTTTATGAAGAAAGTCAGCCTCCTCATGATCTGAAGACGACACAAAGGTCTGCTACACAGGACGGGCTGCCAAACGAATGAGGCTATAAGAGAAACTGAATCCCGATATGGACTCTGCTAATATTTCCCACCACCCCTATGTTACTGAGTGTATTGATTCTCCACAGACTCTGTACTGCTGGCCAAAATAAAACAGAGATGAGAGGGGAGAAGCTGTGGACCATCGCAAATTCAGCCTAGTAAGACTTTAATCCCATGAGGGGATAAATCCAGCCTGTGTGATCTCATATAACTTAACATGTGTACTATGTTCTGCCTACTCAGAAAGGGGCTGTCAAAGAGGTATATATTTCATGTTCAGTAAATAAGAATACATGGTTAATTGAAAGTTTAAATTGTATTATCTAAATATAGTATAGTTTAGTAGATTTCTTGATTGTTTCAAGTTATATATTATATCAAATTTAATGTCAGTATGTGAACACAGTTAAAATAATTTCCCGATAGTTACAAGGAAACCTCCTAAATATGAAATATTAATAAAAGAAGTATAGTAATAAAAGAAGTGTAGATTACAATTTAGTCATAATAAGCAACTTTTTGGGAAGTGCCACATGTGTTTCTTTCCTATATTTTGCCCCATGCCTCCACAACTTCCAAACTTGAGTACTAGCTGCTGACAAGGGCAGGAATTGCTTTAGGCTGTATTATAAAAGTTTTGACCATTTTATACAAAAACAAACTAAAAAACAAAGAAAAAACATGACATAATATTTAACATTGTATCAATAATTTGCACCTCCTCTCTTCCAAATATTGTATTCATTCTATATTTACAGTAAGCCCAATACTGTGTTCAATGTCTGGAGCTTGGAAGTAGGTTGTAAATCCTTATTAACTCCCAGGGAGTGTAATGTGAAAAGCCAGACATTTCATGTGTGTGATGTTTTTCCAACTTTGTGCAGTGGTAAGCAGTTCATGACAAAGGATAAAATCTGTCTTAATGTGAGAGAAATTGATTCTTGGAAATGGTAAGATATTACTTTTTGTTTCAACTTTTTCTTTGATTTCTTTTGCTTTTTGCAGAAGAAACCATGTACTTGGGGAATGATAGTCATTTTTCTTTTTGTTTTGGAATTGATACTTACATAGTTTAAAAGATTTAGAGGAGCCTAGATTCATAATTTGGTCTAATAGTGTCAGGATGTAAATAGGGAAAGACACAGTTAAATATCTTTATAATCAAGTATTTTATAAGTTTTATTAAATATAAAACTATTATCTACCATGTACAAACATTCAAAGACACAAACAAAAACATTAAAAAATTAGGATAATGATAAATTAGGCAATTCATAGAATTCAGGAGATCAAAAATATATTTAAGCATATTTAAGCATATTTTAAATACTTAGTACTTTATCCATAGGTGCAGTAGTTGCACAATACTTCTTTCATTCTTCTCCATAATTTTTGTAATCTGGACAGCCAAGATGGAGGTGTAGGTAGAAATGCTTCATTTCTTCACACAACCAAAAGAAATATAACAATAAAGTTTAAAATAAAAAACAACCAGAAGTGCCAGAAAATCAAACTGCATGGAAGTCCGACAACCAAAGAGATAAAAAAGTACTCATCCAGACCAGTAGGAGAGGCAAAGAGGGGCAGCTGGGGTGGCCAGGCAGCAGTTGGTGGACATTTACACAGAGATAAGCCAGGAGGAATAACTGGGGAATGAGACAGACCACGCAACCTGGGGTTTCAGTGTGGGGAAATAAAGCCTCAAAAACCTCTCCCTGTAAAATTCTGTAAGGGTTGCAGCAGCAGGAGAAACTCCCAGTCTCACAGGAGAGTCCATTGGAGAGGCCCATGAGATGTTAGAACATACACAAGACCGTCCACCTGGGAATCAGCACCTCAAAGGGCCCAGTTAACTTGAGGGAAGAAAGGGAAAGTCAAGGAAAGCAAGCAAGAGGCATTGTTCCCTCTCTAACCTCTCCTGAACATACAGCACCACAACGCAGCAATGTGGGTTGCTCAGCCCTGGCAAATACCTAAGGCTCTGCCCCTTTAACATAACACGTACACCAAGACAAAGAAATGTGACCCAAATGAAAGAATAGATCAAAACTCCAGAAAAAGAACTAAGCAATGAGGAGATAAACAACCTATCAGATGCACAGTTCAAAACACTGATAAGGAGGATACTCACAGAAATTATTGAGTTTGGTCACAAAATAAAGGAAGAAATGAAGGCTATACAAAGTGAAATACAGGAAAATATACAGGAAATCAACAGTGGAGAGAAGGCAACTGGGATTCAATGATTTGGGACAAAAGGAAGAAATAAACATCCAACTGGAACAGGCTGAAGAAACAAGAATTAAAAAAAAAATGAGGAGAGGTTGAGGAACCTCCAGGACAACTTTAAACATTCCAACATCCAAATCACAGGAGTACCAGATGAAGAAGAGCAAGAACAAGAAATTGAAAACTTATTTGAACAAATAATGAAGGAAAAATTCCCCAATCTGGCAAAGGAACTAGACATGCAAGTCCAGGATACTTCCCAAAGAAGTTAGATACAAGAAGAAACACATCAAGACACATCATAATTAAGTTACCCAAGATTAAAGATAAGGAGAGAATCTCAAAGGGAGCAAGAGGAAAGTAGAGAGTTAACTACAAAGGAGTTTCCATAAGACTGTCAGCTGATTTCTCAAAAGAAATCTTGCAGGCAAGAAGGGACTGGAAAGAAGTATTCAAAATCACAAATGGCAAGGACCTACATCCAAGATTACTCTATCCAGCAAAGCTATCACTTCCAGATAAAGTAAAGTTAAAGGAGTTCATCATCACCAAGCTCTTATTGTATGAAATGTTAAAGGGATTTATCTAAGAAAAAGAAGATCAAAAACTATGACCAGTAAAATTACAACAAAGTCACAACCATCAACAACTGAATCTAAAAAACAAAAACTAAGCAAACAACTAGAACAGGGGCAGAATCACAGAAATGGAGATCACATGGAGGGTTATCAGCAAGGAGGAAGAGGGAGGAGAATGGGTGGAAAAGGTATTGGGAAAAAGAAGCATAATTGGTAGGCACAGAATAGACAGGGGAAGGTTAAAAATAGTATAGGAAATGGAGAAGCCATAGAACTTATATGTACAACCCATGGACACAAACTAAGGAGTGGGGGATGCTGGAAGATGTAGTGGCACAGGGCAGAGGGTAATAAAGGGGAGAAAATATTGGTATAACTGTAATAGCATAATCAATAAAATATAGTTAAAGATTTGGTAATTTGATTATTTTTTCAAATTCATAGTTTTAATTTTATGTGTAAAATAGTCAAATGCCTATATATGTTATACTCATTGAGTAGTAGTAATTCTTGTTCCAAGTTTCTCTGTGTTCCAAATTTTATTTTCAAAAATGTATTAGTGAACCTTAGTCCTTAATCTATTATAAAATTGATTACTAATGCTTGTATTTAAAAAAATACTTTCTTAAAGTGGGTATATTGAATTATTAATTTTATCTATGATTTTGATTTTGTGCTTTATATTTTAAAAGCCCTTACTCAAAAGACTATAGGATATTTTATACAGCAGAGTACTTATAACAGTTTACAGTGGTTGGAAAACACAGGAATTTAAACCAGAAAACTAAAAATGTAATACCCGCCTTATTATTTAATAGTTGAGTGCCATCAGGAAATGTCCTTGGCCTGTTTAAACCTATTTCCTCATCTGTTAAAGGGATTGTAGAGAGTAAAGGGACAATACTAGATACTGAGATTGTCTTCACAATATTAATTCTGCCTCTTCCTAAGTGCTGCCACCATACCGTTGGGGGTGATGCTGACTCAGACATCAGTTTGAGGGATGGTACTCTTATTCTCTGTTGGTTATTGCTTTTTATAACCTCATCCTAAACTGATATGCATATGGTTCTCTTCTGACCACAGATATTAGTGCAGGTGATTCAATTCAGGCCTAATAGATGCAGATGAAAATTTTACTGAAAGCTCTGGGTAAATAAAATTGCAAGAGCCAGTTTTCTCTTTGCATTTTTCTTCCTGATATGAAGCCTGGAATTGCTGTAGCCATTTTGGCACCTTGAGGCGTCAGCTTTAGGTTAATATTGATACTAAAGCAGGCAGAGATACAAAGAGGGACTGGGTCTTTGGTATCATCATTTAAGTCAGAAAACAAAACCATCCAAAAGATTGCCCTAATTCTTTTATTGATTAATTGATTTTATTGTTGACACGATTACAGATGTCCCCCATTTTCCCTCTTTGTTCCCCTCCACCCAGCTCCCACCCCCACCCCCAGCCTTCACCTCGTTGTCTGTGTTCATGGGCTATGCATATATATATGCATAAATGTTCTTTGGCCAATCTCTTCCAGCTCCCCCAACACTCTTCCCTCAGAGGTCTGTCAGTCTGTTCCATGTATCCATGCCTAAGGAGGTTTTTTGTTTGTCATTGCTATTGTTTTTCCACTATTATTAGGAAAAATAATAACGGGTAGAAAGGGATAGTTTACACCATGGTTTATTTTACTTATTTTCCAATTTTTATATAGGAAAAATATTTCATTTTTCATTTTGAAAAAATGTGTTTTTTGTTTAGTCCTGTCCTTATTGAGGTGACCTTCCAGATCATCTGTCTACTTTCCTCTATGTTGTTCTCTCTTCTGGAAGACTCACCTTTGTGGATAATGTTAAAATTTTGCCTAAGTTCCCTGGCTTCTGTTGGAAGCAGGAAGACCAGCAGGAGATTGAAGGAAGGGTGGAGAAAATGGTCAGGGTATCTTTGCTTTTGTCTTCTTCTTAAGCACTTGCTTGTGTCCTTCCACTAAAGACTACTGCTGAGTTTACATTTACTGTCTTCTTCAGGGGCCTAGGAACTCACTTGGCCCTGGTCCCTTTGGCCTAAGAGTGGTAAGGGCTTAGATGCTGTTCACTGGGTTACTGTACTTTCTGTGTTTTACATACTTTACATATTTGTAAATAAATAATTTGTGAGTTCTCTTCAAATTATCTCACTTTGCATCACCTATTTCTTCCTCCTCATCATCATCATCACATTTATGTGTGATTCAAAGCAGATAAAATAGTATTAACCAGGCTATTCTGTGGTCTATCCTACGTAAGTGGACCACCTTGTACAGAGTGGTACTTAGAATGAAGATCTTTCTCCATTGTGAAATTTCTTTTGTCCATCTTTCACAGCAAATGCAGTAGGATGAAAATGTGAATTTGGCAGCTTCAGACAGAGTTTCAACATGTTATTACTAAAAAAGGCTTTTCAAACAATTTTGTAAACTGTTATTAAGAAATTTGATAATATTCTTTGTGTGATAATAAAGTTGTTGTTATTAAAGAGAGAAGCTATCATGATATATAGCAAACTACCAACATGTTAGGTTTATGTCTTATCCTGGAGTTTGACAGCCCTACTTAGCAGTCCTCATATAAACCATATACCAAAAATTGGCCATTTTAAATACTCAGTAAGTACTCAGTAACAATGGGACATTTTCTGGGTTACACATTATGTGATTACTATGTCATTGTGGGAAAGTCTTTGGAAATAAGCCACCTTATGCCAAGGCTTTCAAGGATACAAAAGGAATTATATCATGCTATGAAGAGTTCAATAATGGCCTTAAATTATAGCAGGTTGGTACAACCCTGATCTTAATGCAGGAGGAATGGAAGATCTAAAGTAGCTTTCCACCTTCTAAACAGAGCAATTACATTCAATCCCCTAAGGTTCTTGGTACGTGAGCTCAAATACAACCTAATTTGGAATGCACATAATTAAATGTGGCAGTCCAGAAATTACATAAATACCTAATTTCACTATGGTTTGTTATAGTATGAGTGGACAGATAGGAGTAGTTTTAAATACGTGTCGCTTTAGGCTTAAAATTACCACTGACCACTACTGATCTAAATAGACAGTGACTTCCTAAATACACATCACTTTTCTTTATATTATAAACCCCTCCTTGGTAAAGCATTTCTTTTGCCCATTGTGAATAATTACAAGACACACTGAGACACTTCTGTTTCTGATTTAATAGATTGCAAAGTATACATATATGATTTCATGTTATTAGAACTATGATTATCACTGATCCAAAATTGTCTAACTTCAGATGATTTAATAAGGCACTTGAGATATGGTTTTTATTTAGATCTTGTAAGGATCGGGATTTAACTGTGATTCCTATTCAAAAAATTTATTCTTCTTTGAATTGCAACTAAACTGAAAAATATTAAAAATAAGAGTATGTGATTACAAAAGTGTGATGGGGGAAGAAGGAGAAAAGGAAATTGGGAAATTCCACAATTCTTATAATCTGAACTATTAGAGAAAATTTATACAGGAAAAATATTTTTTAAAGTAGCCTATTATACTTAATATTTGAAAAACTTCCCTCCCATCCCTGCAACAATTTAGCTCATTTTTCCCCTCAAGCCTCTTCTATCTCTTCAGATTTGTCCAAGGATTCAAAAATGAAGGGGAGGAGATATAACGGCAGGAATGTCCATGAGGGAGTCAAAATCAGTGAGTTGTCTGGCCCCTTTTTTGTGTATATAGAGTTATAGCCAAATTATTTTTAATGTAATTAAATTTTTATATATATTAATTATAAACTGAAAAGTGTGTTAAATTATATAATATAGGGTTTGATATAATATGAAAGCTCAATAAATATTAGTTTAAAATTTTCAAAAGGTACTTTTTAAATTATTTAGGTTGTTTTTTACAAAGCAAATGAGGGCTAGGTCTTAAAAAGTTATTTAGTTAAAATTCTACATATGATGTATCTTGAACCCATGTTTTTAAAACTAAGCTTTAGGGTAAATAAATGATTTAGTCATTTAATATATAATAATGTAGTTTATGTCTATCAAGTGTATAAATTAAATGAATATATTTGCATTCCATATCAAAAGCTATTCACCTAAAGGACTTAAATGTTTTTAAAATGCTGCCAAATGAATTTTAATAAGGAAATTATTAAAGGTACATAATATAATAATTTAGGTATATTTATAAACATTCTCATTTTAATATAATGGAATCTAATGGTAAGTACAGCCTATAAGTGATTTATAGGTTGTACTTATCATTTTTATAGACTATGTATACTTTTCTCTATTTGTGCTGAGATTGTATTTAGGCCTGAGAAAACGTCAATGATTGACATTTTTCATAGTTTAAATTAAAATTGCCCATGTTAAGTAACAAAAAATCTCCAAACCCACTGACTTAAAAAAGAATGTCTGTCAAACTCAATTATATAAACTTTTAATAAATCTCTTATTAAATCTCTTTAAACACATCAGGATATCTAACACTTAAAGATTACATATAGAGTACTTTGTTAAATAATAGCTTTTATTTAAATCACTTTTTATTGTTATTCTATTACAGTTGTCTCAATTTCTCCCCTTTTAAAAAAAGTTTGGGAAATGATTATAAGAGCTAATAATAATTTTTAAAATATGAACAATAATTAAGATAACATATGCAGAAATAATTAAAATATATGCAAAACTGTATCACTAATCACAAATATAATATGTCAAAAACCTCATTTCCTGATTTAAACTCACTAAATTTACTTTCAATTATCAGCCATTTAACTAGCCTGTAAAAAAACTTAAAAAGCAACAGTAATAAAAACCTATCATTATTGTTATTTAACCCACAGAATTTTCTAAGCCTGAAATATTGCTCACTTCATTTATTGTTATAAAGAGTGAAAAAGAAATGTTTTTCTCTATTTCTTTCTCTTATCTTTTTTTTTTAATTTAATCCTTACTCAAGGATATTTCTACTGGATTTTAGAGAGAGAGGAAGGAAGAGAGAGAAAGAGAGAGAAACATCAGTGTGAGAGAGAAAGATTGATCTGTTGCCTCCCAAATGTGGCCCAGCAGGAGATGGGATCCACAGCCTAGGTATGTGCCCTGAATAGAGACTGAACCAGCAGACTTTTGGTGTGTGGGATGATGCTCCGATGAACTGAGCCACCCATCCGGGGTTGCTTTTTTTCTCTTGATGTCTCTCTAAAGATTCTTATGTCCAGGCTGATATCCATGGATATTTTATTTAAATTCATGATAATGAATAAAGATGTAGATATTATTAGTTGGTTACAAATTGATAAAAGTAACAATTTATGACACATTCAGTGAACCATAAAAAGTTTTTAAGTCAACTTGGAGACTGAAGGTATTATGTCAGAAGTCAAGATTCTAAGGGTTTAGATAGTCATGTTGATAACGTTTAAAACTGTGAAAAACAACTTTGATCATTTCAGGATATAATAACTTTGAAGGTTTGCAATGTAGGCTGTAATGCAACATCTTCCTAAAAAGTCTTTGAAAAATCTACATTATTTGTCCTGTATGCACTTTCCCTGAAATGTCTGCTAATTATAGGCATTTCCTCTACAATATTTCAACCTGTGCCAAGAAACCCCCTGTGGCTGTAAGACTTCCTCTTGCATGAGCATTCCATTCTTGGACACCAACTATTTTAGACCATCTTTCTTTATCTTTGACTCCTTGTAATTGTGATTCATTGTTTATTTCTCAGCACCCTGCAAATTAAATGGAACAAATTATAATAAATCATCCTGTCTATATTTTCTTCCAGTTTAACAGTTTTCAATTTCTTTCAACATATTTAAAGTGTACTTATTTGAGTTATTGTTTCCTCAAAATTGATGAACCAACATTGACACATCATAATCATCCAAAATCCATAATTTACATTGTGGTTCACTCTTGGTGGTGTATATTCTATGGGTTTTTACAAATGTGTAATGACACAGACCCACCACTGCAGTACTATACAGAGTATTTTCATGCCTCTAAATGTTCTCTATGCTCCTCCTATTCATCCCTCCAATCTCCCCACTCCTGGAAGCCACTGATCTTCTTATTGTCTTTATATGTTTACCTTTTTCAGAATGTCATGTATTTGGACCCATGCTGTAGCTTTTTCAGACTGGCCTCTTTCACTTAATAAAGTTTCTCCATGTATTTTCATAATTTAATAGCTCTTTTTTTTAGTGCTGAATAATATCCCATTGCCTAGATACACCAGAATTTATCCCTTTGCCTACTAAAGAAAATCTTGGTTGCTTTCAAGTCTAGGCAATTATGAATATTGCTACTATAAACATCCATGTGTAGACTTTTTTTTAAAGATTATTTTAGACAGAGAAGGGAGGAAGAAAGGGAGAGAAATATCCATGTGTGGTTGCCTCCTGTGTGTCAGCAACTAGGGACCTGACCTGGTCTGCAACCCAGACATGTGCCCTGACTGCGTATCAAACCAACAACCCTTTGGTTCGCAGGTTCATGCTCAATTCCACTGAGCCACACCAGCCAGGGCCATGTGTAGGTTTTTTGTAGACATAAAGTTTCAAATCCTTTGGGTTAATACCAAGGAGTATGATTGGTGAATCATATGATAAAAGTAAACTTAATTTGATAACAAACTGTAATAGAGTGTCCCAGCGTGATGTATAATTTTTGCATTCTTACCAGCAATGAATGAGAATTCCTGATCCTCCACATCTTCACCAGCATTAGGCGCAGTCAGGATATAGTGGTATTTCATTTTTACTTTAATTTGCATTTCTACGATCATATACAATGTAAAGCATCTTTTCATATGTCACCTGTATAACTTCTTTAGTGAGATGAGTGTTAAAGTCCACTGCTCATTTTTTTTTTTAGTTGAGTTGTTTTCCTGTTGTTGACTTTTAAAAGTTCTTTGTATATTTTGGATAATAATCTTTTATCAGATGTATCTTTTGCAGTATTTTCTTGCAGCCTGTGTCTTGTCTTCTCATTATTTCACAAAACAGAAGGTAGATATATTTTGATTTAGACCTTAAAAAGTGATAAATATTTTAAAGCAGAGTTGGAGAAAAATATACTTTCTGGCTGAAGGATTAACAAAAAGAAAGAAAATATAATAAAAAGATATAAACTGTTCCAGAATTGGGAATGTGTTGTGTGAACTAAGGATGGCTGGTGATAAATAGAAAATAGTAAAATTATTAAAATTTATTCAAATTGAGATCATTTTTGAGTGTCATGATTAAAACTATACACATTTAAGCTGTGAGATTTTTGAGGAGAGGAGTAAGCCAGGTTTTGGCTGGTATGATACACGATTCACCTATATTGAATTTACTGTTAACACATTTTCAGCTAAATGTTTTCCCAATTACTTAATTGTATGGTTGCATGTATGTCCTAGTAGATCAGGAGAGTAACATGTTCTTGATCATTTTCATCATTGTAACAATAATATAACTTTTATTAAACATATGGAGGTACTTATTTTGTATAAAACATGGTAATATCTTCCTTTCCTCTGCCACATGAAGTCACCACTCTAGAACCTCATGTTTACAAAAATTTTTGGCAGCAGACATGACAAGTTGAAGAAAAGTGCAATTCTGAAAGTAACACCACCTAACCAAAAAGGGTAACAAAAACAGGCAGAAGTTAGCAGTTTCTTGGCTAGCTCTCTGCTGACAGGCACTAGTTGTACTCATCTTCTCTCAACAAAAAATCTTTTAGGAATAGAGACTCTCTAGTATTAGTTAAATAACACTGCCCAACTGTCTTGGTAGCATCCCTCTTCAACTTCCATCTATCCTGATGTTATTATAGCTAGCTAATGTGTAACTACCTTATGAAATTCTACCGTGATTCACATCCTTGTCAGTTACTAATCTCCTTCCGCGGATGGAAAATAACTGGATCTAAATGGATACCCAACATAGTTTCTAGCTGGACCTATTTTCACAATCTGTTTTCTCCAGCTGTGCATATGTTTGACCAGTTTACTTCTATAAAGTATTGAGTTGACCAAAAAGTCACTTTAGCTTTTTTCCCATAAAATAAGAAACACATTTTTCATTTTCACCAATACCAATAACTTTATTGATTTGGATACTTTGAGTATGTCAGCATCTCCCACGTGGTATAACATTGACTGTTCTCAATTAATGTCTTGATTTGATTGCAATCAATTTCAACTGGTCTACCCAGATGTAAAGCATCATGCAATGAGAAATCTTCAACACAAAACTTCACAAACCACTTTTGACACATTCAGTCACAGCATATTCTCCATACATTGCACAAATCTCTTTTTGTGTTTCAGTTGTGTTTTTACTTTTCTTGATATAATAAAGCATAATATGCCAAATGTTGCATGTTTTCTCCTATCTTCAGTATTAAAATGGCTACACAAAAATTCACCAATTTTGATAAGTATCTTTTAAATGCAGGCTGATATGACAGCTGCCACAATACAATCTAACAAAATTGTTTCAAAAAAAGTTAAAGTCAACTAAGCACTATTAGAGCCATCTTATAGGAAAAAAAACAAATGAACTTTTTGGCTAACCCAATAGGTTTCATCTATAAAAGGTCTCCATTGACCTCCTTTTGAAACTTACTACTCCTTTGTTTTGTTTTGTTATTTTTATTTTTTAAGGAAACGTCACCATTACAACCTGGCAGGAACTGTGGGTACCCTAACAGTAATGCTGAAAACTCTGTTTGCCATATTTGACGTAGCCATTTATTTAGTAAGTTATTGTCCTAAAAATGTACATAATTGTTTTACTCATATTTCTTTTAAAACAATAGCATCATGCCTTCTTTTAAGGCTACATATCAGAAGACAGTCATTAATTGCTGAGATTTTACTTCTTTTGAGTGCTTGATTTATTTGAAATAAAACCAATATTACCATATTTGCATGCCACAGACTTATCATATTTTCCTTTTAGAGTTTCTTCTCATTTGATTAGTTAATCAGAGATCTCAGGAGTACCATCTATTCCTAAAGCTTAAGCCCATACCTATTAGGCATCATTAATATTTGAATTCCTCCTTAGAAGATTTTTTAAACTTCATTAAATAAGAATCATATTTCAGTGCAAAATTGTATGAAAGTTTATTTATTTACTTTTAAGATGTGAACGTTTTATTCTCAACTTCCAAAGGTATGTTTGGTAATTTTTTCTTTTTTCTATCCCTGCCAGAAATGACACTTTCCTATACAAGAAAAGGAAGAGAACATTTTAGAAGTGTCTCTCTATAGCATTGGTTGTATATATCAAGTTTTCTTAGGAACTCACAGTGCAGTGTGAAAAGGCACTATTGTATTCAGTGTTAGGATTAACCTTACATCAATACTAAAATAGAAACAAGAATGCTTTCTAGTAAGGACATAACCTTTTCATTTCATCACTCTTTGCTAGAGCCCCCTAATCCCTAGTGGTTCTGAATGTCAAAGATTGAGTGGACTGGGCCGTACCCTCCCATTTGGGGATAATGCTCTTGTTCCATCTTTATTCAGTACTTTATGTTTTTACCCCCAAATCTGATAAGACTAAAATACAAGATTTCTTCTTTGATCTTTCATGCACATTTTAACCGATGTGATCTCCCTAGAGAACTTTGTTCTAAGTTGTTTCCTTACTTTATTCAAAAACAGTGATTCACATCTCCCACAAAATAAACTCAAAACTCCTTCACCTCATGTGAGGCTTTGACTATCAGTATAAAAGCTGCTCTCCCATTATTTACTTCTAATCGAAGAGCCCTACCCTTTGGGCACACTGAATCATGCTCCATTTTCCAAGTGTACTTTCCACTTTGCTCTCTTTGAACTTTGTTTTGTGCCATTCTTTCTGTGAGGGATGGAATCTCTCTCTTCTCTTCCACTTAATATCGTACCTTGACCTTGCTTGGAATGCTACCATGGATTTTGAAGTCTGTGGTAATGTTTGAGAATTTGGGAAATACATCACTTGAAGAAATTCTGAGTTTTTGACTTCTTGTATTTCAGATTGGCAATCAGGGTACATTTTCTAGCTTGCCAATAAGATAGTTCAGCCTCATTTTAAAAGTGCCACATTTTCATCTGAAAAAAAAGGTTCAACAGAAGTAAAATTTAATGGGGAAATATTGCTTTATTTTAAGCCTGATTTGCTACTAGCTCACCATCCCATCTTTAATTTCTTGCTGATTAGCAGGTGAAATCACAAAATTCGCTGCAACATTCCACTTTTGCCTATGGAAAATCCAGCACTGTGAGCAGTTTCAGCAAGTGTTTACAATTCCCACTGGAACCTGAAGATAATGTGCTTGTTTAATCTTACCATTCATCATCATTAGCTTGTATTTACAAGCTGCATTTTTACCACAAGTATCATTTCTTTTCATTTTACTTCAACTCAACAAATTGAACTTCACAAATAAAGTCTCCATTAAGAATGAGCCATCTAATGAACAGTGATTAGAAGACTAGAACCTTGGAAGCCCTTAAATGACCACAGTAATGGAAACAAGGAGCATTTCATGGAGTGCATATTCACCACACGTTACGCTGAAGTCCACTGACATTGAAAGCAACAAGTATTGCCTGGTTTTACTTAGTGTGTGTAAAACACTGATTGACCTAACAATAAAATGAAACATGGTAAAATTTTAAGCTGTAAACAAATAACAACACCAAACAGCACTGCAATTCTAAAGTTCTTATGAGTCAGGTTATAAGGATGCTTTTAAATCTTTAACACTTACAAACATTTATCATTACTGGTTAGTATCTCACACTGTTCTGAGTGCAATGCTAATGCCACATAACTATAGTATGACATGTAGTAATGGCCTATTACAGAAAGAAGTCAAGTTAGAGGACTCTCATTTACTCCTGGTTGGCTTCGGACAGGTTTAGCAATGATAAATTATTGCTTTAAAGTCAGTTGACCTATGAATGTTCTATCAACCATCCATCGTGCAGAATAACCAATCAGATATTTATGGCTGTAAAGTCAAAACAAGTTTCTAAATGATGTACAGAGTGAGCAAATAAAACGTAACACATTGTAACAGAACACATAATAAATAGAACACATAAATGTTCTATTTATGTAGTACACTTGCAACTGTAATGTCCTCAAGGTCAAAGCAGTTTATTACATTGTATGAGTTTTCAGAAATCATTAATAGTGTATGTCAATATGGAAGAGCTTGGATGTGTTCCAGCAATATTGCTATTTAGCTCCATCATAAAAATAATGGGGTGGCTTATAATTTACTCTTATTTCTTAAAGTAGTTCACACGTGTTTCAAGCCTACCTTTTTATTCTGTAACTACTACCATATATTTGTTTCTATAAGATCTAGTAATTTCTTATAATTCAATGATAAAATTGAAGTGGTGTCAACCTTTTGTCTTTGTTTTTTTGTAATATTTACTGTAGTAAGGGTCTTCATAGAGTATTTTTGTGTGCTTTTTAATAGCTTTCTCAACAAAAGTAGTATACAAAATATTTAATAAGTGGTAAGGTACTAACCAGTCACCTTGGATTTCTTAACTAGTCCGTAGGATGCCACAGCTAGTCAGAAGAGTTGCTGACATAAAAAGTCAATCTGTTTGACCAGGTCTGTTCTGGTTACATAACACCCTGTTCTGAAGGAGATGCTCTATTTTGTAATTTAGGTGCCTAGCAGCACATGATAATAAAATAAGTCCCTTAATGTGTCTCAAAGAACACAAAGTTCTGATTTTTTGGAACCAAAGTATAAAAGAATATTTGTGATTTTTGCTTACTTCTGATTCACTGTTTAATACAGGCTCTGTTCAAATACATTTTCAGGCCTATTTGCACTATAAATATATTTCATATAATTTGTAAGATGCCATTTTTCATCAGTAGGTGCCGTATTTAGTTTCCCATTGTCTGGCCTCTGAAGGCACTCTCATAGGAGGAGTCAGGAATCAGGATCCTAGAGTCAGCTTTGCTCCTAACAATTGTTGCATTCTCAGATTAAAAGTATCTCTGTTCTATCACTGAAGATATGACATCAAACTTACTTTATAATGTCAACACAATTGCAAGAGACATACTTGAGGAAAAAATATTAAAATAATTTAATATACTGGTTATGTAAAAATAATACTACAAATTACAAATAAGTTTTATGGGATCATTTGGTTGTGTCAAGCCATTTGAGTAGGTTTGGAAGGTGTTACTGAGTGCTTTGTTAGTAGTTTGGGCCAAGACTCTATAAGCCAGCTTTGAAAATTAAACTTATTTGGGTAACTTCGAAAAAATACTTATATCTGAATTCCAAACCTTACTACACATTGGAATCACTAGGGGAATCCTTAGAAACTGTGATACCACATTGTCCCCCATACATTCCGATTTAGTTAGTTTGAGGCACAGCATGGATATTGGATTTCTTAATCTACCCAGTTGAACCTAATATGAATTAAAGATTATTTTCTTTATATCAATGTATTTTGTTATTTTATAATAGTTGCATAATAAAACTGTGGAAGTCTAAAATATAACTATTCAGAGATATCCAAAAATGAAACAAAAACACGTGTTCAAAATGGAGTGTTCTAGGTTTATTGAACTCAAAAGTACACCAAAAATGGTGCACAAAATACCACATTTCATAAATCTATTTTTCTACAGATATGTCATTTTGGTGGGGTTTTTTTATCTTTTTAACACATTTGTGATGTAAATTATTCAGAAAATCGGAAATATTAAGAGCCATCAATGTTAAAAACAGACATATGGCCTAATTTTTATTGCCAATTCATCTGGATTATTATTTTCACTTGCTTGATTTGAACTTTCAAGGGTAAATTCAAGTTAGCTAATGCTAGTGGATGTTCCTTTTCAAAAAATGTTTTGGCTTATTGTTTTAACAACTCTAATACTATTCAGTAATGGGCAAAACAGATTTTTTTCAATTGTTCTCTTTGTTGGCAGTTTTAATAGGTAGGTAGCATAAAGTGTTTCTGTATATTTTTGGAATTCCTTTGAAAGGTTACTTGTACTTTCACAGGTTTTTCTGCATTTCATTTTGATTTTTTAAAGGAAAATTTATACTGGTTATGCAAAGAATATAGTGACTTGGGTGAACTATATGACTCTTGATGAAAGTACATCTCTATTATTGACATTAAAACTAAATCTTTCTAGCCAATAAGCAGGGTGGATAAAATTGAGAAACTGCAATCCAAAGATTTCCTATAACATTATTGACAGTGAGGGGCTTCACTGTCACTTGGCAATGGTCATGGTTGAAAATACACATCTGTAAAATGCAGGCAGGTCGCCAATGAAACAGACACTTATGAGGGCCTGAATCTTTCATACCATCAATACTTTTGAAATAACAATTTCTCTTAATATTTAGTAAGAATCTAAATGCTATCCTCATGTCTTAGTAGAATTTAATGACTTATTTTTGTTATGGTCTGTAGATTAGAAAGCAGAGCAAGAGTTGCAAATCTGTAAACAGGGAAAGATGGCAGCCTCAACAAGACCCTGATAACCTGTTACGCTTTCCATGCTCATTCCATCGTGGTTGACTGTTAGGGCCTAAAGGACATAGCATTTATCTATCTCTGTCTCCCTATCTGTCTAGATACCTGTCTATCTGTTATTAGAGATAAAATATGGATATAGCTAGCTCACATGTAGTTCTATTGCATATATAGCTATTATTTATTAAATATTTATTTATTTATTTAATCCTCAACATTTTTTCATTGCTTTCAGGGAGAGAGGAAGAGGAAGGAAGAAATATCACTGCCATAGAGAAGCATCAGTTAGTTCCCTCCCATGTGTGCCTGGACTAGGGATTGCACATGCCCATACTGGGATGAAATGGAAACCTAGCTACGTGCCCTGACCAGGAATGAAACCTGCAACCTTTTGGTTAAGGGAGACTCCCAGCCAACTGAGCCACACCAGCCAGGGATAGCTGAGACCTTTAAAGTATAATGACTGCCCAAGACCTTGGTAGAGAGAACCTAGAAAACCCAGATTCTTAAAAAAAAAAAAAAAAGCTTTGTACTGCCAGTGGAATCCAAAGCAAAGCTTAAAGGTAGAACCATCATATGGATGGATGCCTAGTGGGAGAAAGGGAATGAGTTGATCTGTATGAAATCTATTTGGTGGATTAATGGGTGCTACTCCTGTGGCTTTGTGGAGAGCAGCTCTTAGTAGAAATTAAAGCTGTGGAAGGGGATTATAGTACCTTACTGAGAAAAACCTACACACCTTCTATCCAAGAGTAGAGTATCCTCAACTCAGCTTCCTAAACTAATCAGCTTTGGGCCTCTGGAGAAGAAACTCTCATCCCAGTTTTAACATGTCTCAATCTAACACTGGTTAGATTAGTTAAACTAGTTTTAGTTGTGTATATTTTCACTTACATATATTACTATACATCCAAGTCAACTTTGTAAGATAAGTGTAGCCATGATTTAAGTTCTTACTAATAAAATATAAGCTGACATGTTAAATGAAATTTATGTATACTTAAATGGCAAGGGGCTCTCTGTTAGTGTTTAGTCAACATGGTAACAGATTAGCTCTCCCAATATAAACAACTAGAAAACTGAATTAAATGACTAAGAACCGGTTTTTAGAAATTACACAAAAGTCACCATAGAATTTTGATCCTAGAAGAATGGAAACAAAGGAAACAACCCCAAGAATTGTCCCAGCTCCTTACCTGGAAGCACTTTCTAGATATTGGTACAGAAAGGGAAAACTCAGAGACTAACTATCTCTCTGAGTGGTTGGATATCTGAAATTTGCAGGGCATACTTCTGAAGAAGAGTGAGATATGTAAAAAAAGAACTCTAGAGATCTGTATGGGGATATATGTGAGTCACTGATTGAATATTAAACTGTATATCCATAGGGTGATATATCACAAGACCGAAGAACATTTACTGAGAACTCTGTGTAATAACTTAGAAATAAAATGCTATTCAGAAATTAAAAAGTACAAACAATCTATCAATACACAAGAACTGATGAATCTCAAAAATATTATCTGAGAAAAAAGTCAGATACAACATAATACATATTATCCTATTTCTATGAATTCTAAGATAAACTCTACTATTATATACTCATAGAAATCAGATCATAGTTGCCTTGAAATAGATACAAAATAATGAACAGTAAAATGACAACAAACTCACAACTATCAACAACTGAACCTAAAAAACAAAAACAAAAACTAAGAAGACAATTAGAATAGGAACAGAAGCACAGAAACAGAGATCACATGGAGAATTATCATGAGGAGGGAGAGGGGGAGAATGGCAGAAAAGGTTCAGGGAAGAAGAAGCATAAATGGTAGGCACAGAATAGACAGGGGATGTTAAGAATAGTATAGGAAATGCAGAAACCAAAGAACTTAAATGTACACCACATGGACATGAACTAAGGAGGTGGCAGAATGCTGGAGGGTGTGGGGGTGCAGGGTGGAAGGGAATGAAGAGGGAAAATTTGGGACAACTATAATAGCATAATCAATAAAATATACTTTAAAAAGCTAAAATTTAAAAAAAAGGAGTGAAGTGGTTAACTGACTGAGTCATGAGAAAACTCTTTGGAATGATGGAAATGTTCAAAGTCTTGATTGTAGTGGTGATTAAACAAATATATACATATCTCAAAATTAATTTTGACATATAAAAACTTAAAATGGCCTGACAACTTAAAATAGGTGCATTTTATTTTGTGAAGTTTATAGCTTAATAAGGCTAACTTTATGAAATCAAAAGAGGTACCATTTTCTTGACCTTTTTCAGTTTGTTGCCTAGAACACAAAGGTGACAGATAACAAGAGCTCCAGGGGCTGCACAGAACCATGAGGACAAAATCTTAGTGGAGAGATATGTGGAAGACCTCCAGTCTCTGAAATGAAGTGGATTCATGACAGTTATACATGGGTAATGTATATCTAGCTGGGATGGACACATCCAGAGTGATCACTGGACTCTTCACCCCTCAACTTTTTTTAAGTTAGAAAAAAAGGGAACTTCTATTTTTTCAAGCTACTATTTATCAATATTATACTCTCTGAGGTGGAGCCCAATTGTAAATAATACATATCATTTCCAGGCATAAAGAATATTTTATTTATGTAAATTAAGCCAGTAGTTTAATTTACTACCTATATCACTAGAGTCTAAGTGAGGAAAACTTATAAACCTCAATGAAGAAAAACAATGCAATCCAAGTATTCTATATTTAATCTTGTATAAGGGGTAAATAAATTTTTTAAAATATATACGAATCAGCCCTGGCTGGCATAGCTCAGTGGATTGAGTGTGGGCTGTAAACCAAAGCATCGCAGGTTCGATTCCCAGTCAGAGCACATGCCTGGGTTGCAGGCCACGGCCCTCAGCAACTGCACATTGATGTTTCTCTCTCTCTCTCTTTCTCCCTCCATTCTCTCTCTAAAAATAAATAAATAAACTCTTAAAAAATTTGCTGAACTGTAGCTGAAAAATTCTTTAATATATATATATATATATATATATATATATATATATATATATATATATATATGGATCAGCACATATGGCAGCTTTTTACCCTATATGAGGAAATTAGGAAATCATTCTAATGAAGTTAAACTAAACCAGAACAAATTCTCAGGATGGTGAAAGACAAAAGTCATAATGCAATAAATATTTTAATAATGATAGTTTAATCTGTATGAATATAATGATGGTACAACTAAGAACTGGTAAAATGTATTAAATAAAGACCACAAACACATTATAGTAACAGAAAAAAAAGAACAGCTTAAACCAAAAATTCTAAACTTTTATAATTAAACATCATTGGGAGAATTAAAACCATTAAAAGATTTCAGTGGTGAAGAGAGAAGTAGATAAACTAACCTAATATGGAGGAATGATTGTCTTTTAAATGTAATATAACAGTAGGGAAATATAGATTTAATATTTCTTTAAAAATAGAATGACAAATGAATGCACATGATAGAACTTCCAAATTAGTAAAGAGATGAGTAATAAAAAGAAACTTAATTAAACAAAATAAATAAAATATAATAAAACAAGACATTTATAACAGAGGATATTAAGTTCACAGAAAAATGATAATGAATGTAAGTAGTCCATTTTCCTAACAAATACAAATATTTGTATTTGAGTCTATTTAAAAGATTCAAGTTTGTAAAAGAAAGGTGGCCAAACTCCAGTCTTTGCTGATGGGATATGCACACCTAGAAAGAGAGAATCCCTCAGTTGTACATTGATTAGATTGTTTCTATGGACTTGAAAATAAATCCCTAAAACTACAAATATCTTCATTTTTCTTTTGGAAATAAATCCCTAAAACTACAAATATCTTCATTTTTCTTTTGGTTTTCTTTGGTTTTCTTTCTTTCTTTCTTTTCTTTTTCTTTTGTCTAGTTATCTTAAATTCCTACTTGCTTGTTTTTCCTCTCATCTTTCCTTTTTATACTTACTGTATTTTACTTGTCTATTATAACACTTCTCTAAGAAGCATTTCTGCCTATAGATTGTGACCTCCTGAAAAAAATCTATTATACATGATAATAGTCCCCCAAATGTTCTATTGTACAGAATGCTTATTTCTTCCTCTTACAAAGCCTTGTGTGATTGCTTTTGTCACATTTCCATCATTCATTGGGCATAACATGATGTTTTGCCAAAAAAGAATGTGGTCTCAGTGATAGTTGAATACAATTAAACATAATACATAGAACATTTTCCTTTTTCAAAAAACATTGTCAACTATGGGAAATACTATTGAGAAACATAAACTAGAAAATGAGACATCACAGGGGTCAAGAAAAATGGCATGCATGTCAAGCCCTAAATCTCACCTATTCTCTTTGTAGGCAGCTCATTTGCTTTATATCACCACACGTTTGTTCCTTTTTATTTGGCCACATGTCTAACAAAATTAGCAATCTCATTTCCTAGCTTGCAGAAAGTTTGAAGCAGCACATTATGAAGGTGCTAATGGACTGAGAATATTTTAAAAGTAAGTAGCAGGTACACATGTAGCAGTGAAAAAAACTTAATTGTAAAATGTGAGAAAAAATAAAGAAAAAAATTATACAGAGCAGATTTTAGATTTTAGTGGTAAAATGTTCAAGAAGTTTAATGGTCACACATCTATTTCAGTACAAACAATAAGAACATTTTAGGCAGTGTTTATGCTTAAAAATGTGCAGTTTTCTATAATCTATTTATGGTGCAGAAAATGCAGTGCAGTTTTTAAATATTTCTATCAAGAAAGAAAAAGGAATTTGTTTATTATAAAATTCACTTAGACAAACACCTCATTCTATGACAAAGTACAAATGATGCTTTATTTTAGATTCATGTGTATTTTAAATATACTAGGATTCATGTGTATTTCTTCTCATTCTTTGAACATCATTAAAAAAAGGTAAAGTATACCTGGCTGGTGTAGCTCAGTGGATTGATCACAGGCTGTGAACCAAAGTGTTGCAGGTTCGATTCCCAGTCAGGGTGCATGCCTGGGTTGCAGGCCATGACCCCCAGCAACCACACATTGAGGTTTCCCTCTCTCTCTCTCCTCCCTCCCTTCCCTCTCTAAAAATAAATAAATAAAAAGTATTTTTTAAAAAAAGGTAAAGTAGTAATTATCTATTGTATAGGTGGAGATGGAAAGCAGGATGACAGCTGGGGTGGGGAGAAGTGAGGGGATGGAGGAATTAAGCAAAAGGAAAAAGGTCTCATGAACCCAGACAACAGTGTGGGGATTGCTGGGGGAAGGGGGTTTAAGCTGACTAAATGGTAATGGGAACAATGTACAGTAAAGATTAATTTTTAAAAAATGATATTTATTGTGTAGGTGGAAATACATGTTTGCAAACAGCCATTTTAGATAATAATCATAAAAAATAATTATAAATGGTTTATCTCATCCCATCAAAAAACTTTTACCTACTTTTTATATACTCATACTTCAAAATATTTCCTCAAAAATACACTGGCATATTTGATTTTATTCTATTAGTTATTTTAATTTATTGTTATAGGTGGACAATTACATATCAGTGAAGTTTACAAGTCAGTTGAGTGCAGGAATTCTTTCAGGGAGTGTGTGTAGTTTGAGCTGTGATACTGGTAAGAACATTATTAAAAGCACTTGTAGGACCAGAGGAGAAATATGGAGTGGTGAATGGAGGTATATAACACAACCAAGTGAAGACATAGCCTATGTTTTGCAATGGCTGAATGCTCTGGACTTCGTTCTATACCTTCCAAAGTATTATTTCACCATGAAATGGTATTCTCAAAACAAGTTTGTCAAATGTCAAGAAAGAGGTGGGCCAATAACATAGTTTGGAACCACAAGTAAAACATTTTAAAAGTAAGCCTGCTTGAAATGCATTTTGATTTACTGATACACCTATAAGAAAGTGTTTCTCCCTGTCCCCATAGTCAATTTTTATTGAATCTACTTGTAAAAATAGAAATATTTTCACCTGTTCATCTACATAGTAAATATAATCAAATCAGAGCTCAAGTGATGGCTTTATAAATACTTAAGAACAACAAAGTTGGTTTAAATATTCTTTTATTTTACATGACTATTGCTAAATTGTGAAAGCTGATGCTGAGAGTGTTCTCATTAGGTTAAAAGTTATCAATACCTTTTAAAGAATTATTTCCACTAATATGTTTGTTCTTTTCTCCTTCTCAGTGCCTTCTGCAATGGTGTAAAATACAGACCAGAACTCAGAAAGTTGTTTTTGTGGGTGGATTAATTTGATTACACAATAATTTCCTGGTGTGACAGCTTTCTCTTGTGGTCATTACATAAATACTATTTGAAGATGATGAATGAGGATCCACTGAGATCACTTTTTTATTTTTTTGACATTGCTGAAAGATGAAAGAAAACATTGGGCCTTTTCTGCTTTCAACTGTATAAAAGCTTTGGGATTCTGCCCCCACCCCAAGTGTCACAAATGGATAAAGTAAGCCAGAGGTAAAAATTATTTTATAAGTAAAAATACAATCTAGGCACCCACATCAAAAACTCCGGGACTAAGGACTAGTCAAATCTTTGCAAAGTTTTAAGTGATTCAGGTACACAGCCAGAATTGAGGACTGATTTAGGATGTAGATTGATCAGGATTAGATTTGAGGAGAATATGCTTAAAGAAGGCCGAATGGGCTTTTCCTTCATTCATGCTTGCTGTGCTGACACATCTGAAATGTGCGCTATCAAAGGAGACTAGGTTCTAGAATGTCAGGCAGCGCAAGTACAATTCTCCCAGAAAGGCACTGAGTGATTCCTTTACTCCTTCTTTCCTGTTTATATTTATGTCTAGCTCTAAGCATTTAGTTCTAATTTTTAATTATAATTGGTCAGTATAATAAAGAATGTAAGAATTTTTCTGAAGAAAATATATTAAAATGATACCTAGTAACCTGTCATGAAAGGTTGCATGATTTGGGATACTCTATTTATATTATGAAAGCAATACATCAGAAAAAAGCTACAATGACAAAAATATAGCTTGGAATTACTAAAGCTTTACTTCAGAATTTAGAGGTTTCACTAAAAACAAATTGTCCACTTGCTTTCAGTGAAATCACAAGAACTCAGAGACAGTATTTTGATTAATTGTAGCACATATATTCTACATACTACTTACGTTTATATTTATAACAGTGCTCCTTAATAGCTAGCATGAGGTTACTCAGGAAAACAAACACATCACACAGAAACAATCTCTTCCTTCAGCATTTTTAAAATATGCAATTTAGAAATTATTTAATTGTATGTCTAACATATAGACATCATTTTACTACTAGACCAAATTTGGAGTATAGATAAAAAGGTTAAAACAATATCTCCTTATTTTTTGTGACATAATATTCCAAATAGAGGAATATAGATAAAAAGGTTAAAACGATATGTTCTAATTTTTGTGACATAATATTCCAAATAGAGTCCAATTATGATATATCTACCCAACATCTTTTATAATTATTAGGTAAATAAAATATGCCAAATTCACATTGAGATGATAGTATAAAAACCTTTTCTCCTTGATTTCATCAAAGTTTCACTTCCCAGAATATGCAAGTTATGGTTGTTTATGATTCAGTCATCAAATTTTTCTCAAGACAGAGCTTTATAACAATTTTATTTTGCTGTGCATAAAGCTAATCATGTCTGTATTTTTGGTTATTTAAATGATATGTAGATAGCTGTTGTGTGGCTCTAATATATAAGAAATAAAAAATTAAATAAACACTTAAAAGTGTTATGGAAACACAAAAACAGGATTACTGTTCCAAGTTGTAAGTGTTCCTAGTGTGTTTAGACAGAAAAATCTCAAATGTGTGTTTAATAATTTCTATTCAGGCTTCATTAATTAGTTTAATTATAGAAACAATTAAAGATTGATACAAACAGCCCTGACTGGCGTAGCTCAGTGGATTGAGCGCAGGCCTGCACACCAAAGGGTTGCTGGTTTGATTCCCAGTCAGGGCATATGCCTGGGTTGTGAGCCAGGTCCCCAGTTGACACATGAGGGGCAACCACACATTGATGTCTCTCTCCCTCTCTTTCTCCTCTTCCCCTTTCTCTAAATAAATAAACAAAATCTTAAAAAAAAAAGATTGATATAAATGATCAATCTTTTGATCATTTATATGTACTGCAAGTAAGCAGTACATATACATGATACAAACACAATATAATCCTTAACTCTTTTCATCATTTAAAAATAGTAGTTATAGATTTTTAATTGGGAATAAAGGCTAGTAAAACCTGGAACTATATTAGTTTCTTAGAATATAAGCTTAGATTAAGTTAATTTAAATGGTGCTTTAGAGTGCCACAAATAATTTACCTTTATTGCAAAACAAATGAGCCACTTCCATTTGATGATAATATTATAATAAAAACTGAATTTTTGTATTAACACTCCAAAGAAAACCTGTCTTATTCTTCCACAGAATGTAGAGGAAGATAAACAATTTTCCCTCTACCCTTTTAGGTTCCTGTCTGAGACCCCACGACTACTACCACCATAATAAAAGATTAACAAGAGAAAAAAAAACAGAAGTTTAATAACATGTATTATTCTTAGCAAAGTCTCCAGACTTTTTCTGAGTTTATTCATATTTTGGGGTGACAAATTTTGCCGCCCTTCAGAATAATTATAATTCTTGGAGTTATTTGTGCCATGTTATTTTTGGTCATCTTAATTACATAAAAGAGATTTTTCCTACCCATGCCATTTAAGAAATGATGATCTGAAAAAAGTATAAAGTTATTAAATGTAAAATTATTAATTGTAAAATTATTAAAATCATTGAAATAATTCTTATCTCAGCATTTGTACATGAGCTCTCTTAAGATTATTTATATTCTAAACTTTATGGAGTATGTATTTTCAAATACATGTGTCTGTTGGTCTTTTTTCCCATATTTTTAAAAGAAATTTTAAATATACATATTTAAAATATACATAAAATATGTATTTCCACCACTTAGAACATTTATAGCTGATATGTTGTCATATTTGTTTCTTGCTATTTTTATTTAAATAAAATAAAACTTTAGAGATTCAACTAGTCTTCTGTAATGAATCCCTTCAGCACTATTCTTTGAATTCCCCAGAAGCAACCACCATTGGACTTTTATAAAATTCTTGTAATCTATTTACTATAAGATTACCTTATGTGTTCCTAAGCAGTACATATTAATATGTTATATGCACCATCCTCCATTTTTCCATTTTCTTTTTTTTATTTTATTTTAATCATTGTTCAAGTACAGTTTTCTGTCCTTTACTCCCATCCCAGCCCACCCACCCATCCCTCCCCACCTCCCTCCCATTTCTACCCCCACCAGCTTTTGTCCATGTGTCCTTTATATTTGTTCCTGTAAACCCTTCCCATTCTCCCTTGAAATTCCCTCTCCTCTTCCCTCTGGTCACTGTCAGCCTGGTCTCTATTTCAGTGTCTTTGGCTACATTTTGCTTATTTGTTTGTTTTGTTGTTTAGGTTCCTGTTATAGGTGAGATCATATGGTATTTGTCTTTCACTGCCTGGCTTATTTCACTTAGCATAATGCTTTCCAGCTCCATCCATGCTGATGCAAAGGGTAGGAGCTCCTTCTTTCTTTCTGCTACATAGAATTCCATTGTGTAAATGTACCATAGTTTTTTGATCCATCCATTTACTGATGGGCACCTAGGTTGCTTCCAGGACTTGGCTATTGTAAATTGTGCTGCTATGAACATTGGAGTGCATAGATTCTTTTGGATTGGTGTTTCAGAGTTCTTAGGATATAATCCCAGCAGTGGAATTGCTGGGTCAAAAGGCAGATTTCTGAAGTGAAGAACACAGTAGAAGGAATCAAAACCGGGATCAATGAAGCAGAAGATTGGATCAGTGAATTGGAGGACAAAGTAGAAAAAAACAATCAGAAAGAGCAAAAAAAAGGAAGAGGCTCAGAAAGAACAAAGAGTGATTAAGAGAAATGCAAGACAATATGAAACGTAATAATATCCATATAATAGGGTTACCAGAAGGAGTAGACGAAGAGCAAGGGATAGAAAACCTATTTGAAAAAGTAATGATGGAAAACTCCCCTAATTTGATGAGAGAAAAAGTCACATTTTTCCATTTTCATTCAACATAATTTTTAACATCTCCCATGTTGCTGGATCTGAAGCCATTATTAATAGATATTTAGACTGATTTAAGTTTTCCAAGATTACTATTATTTCTGCGATAAAAATACTTTCTGAGGTATACTCTCTTCCTATGGAGTATGTTTTCAGACATAAGTTTTTGGATATTTGGTTATACACATTTGCAAGTCTCCTAGATATTGCCATATTGCTTTTCAAAGTAGCTGTGCCACTTACATTCCACAAGCATGGTCATATTACTTTTTTCAGTATTATGTGGAAAATAACACTGTATTTTATTTATTTTCTTACAATTCTGGAGGCTAGAAGTTCAACATCAAGGTGACCTAATGGTTGATTTCTACTGGGAATGCTCTGACTTATTCTACACTACTGAAAAATGTATAAGTCATAGAGGAAGCAGTAATGGGTTCAGACGAGGGTAGAAGGTCTGAACCCATTCTGGTATATATGAATTCTCTTAAATAAGTGCTTTTCTTGCCATTGGTTCTGAATTACCCTATTGAGGCCCTATGGAAAAATAATTCAAATAATCTTTGTATATGAAATAGTGGCTTCATTTTATTTACTGTTTATCAATTCAAGACAGGAGCATTATTGAGACTAAAGTGTGTAGCAAGAAAGAAGGAATTTTATTCATACCCAACAATATGTGAGAAGTGTTGGCACAGCTATATAGGCCACTTAGCCTAAACAATCTGGACTTCCTCCCTGACACTGATGCCAGTTGGCCTGGCATTTCCCAGTGGACACCTATTGTCCTGTCAGGGCGGTGCCTCCCTTTACTCCAAAAGGTGTTTCAGTTTGAATAATGAATTATATCCAACCAGCCACTGAAATCTGGCAAAGCAGGCCAGTATTTACTAATATTTCCTCCAAATTTTACTATTTCAAAATAAATAAAAAAACACAAAGTACTGGTTTAATTTATATGTAAAAGTTAAATAAAATTAGCACAGCAATAAATGTGAAATTTACTTATGCTCTTTCCATAAACACAGTTGTACATGCCACCTTAAAAACCAATGAAAAGGAAATGCTGTTTAGAATATTCAACATAATATAGTGCTTTTACAATAAAAAATGATCGTGGCTGTGTTTTATTTTCATATGAAGCAAATGCTAAGCCTTTTTAAATGAAGATTTATAAAGTCCTGATTGTGTGGGGGAGGAAAAAATCTTCTACCTTCCAGTGTTCTTCCAGTTTTTCTAATAATTAAATTGACATGGGAGATATTAACAAGAGAAGACAACCAAATTTAATTACATACATATGCATGGGAATCACACATACATGAGAGAGTCAGAGAAGCCACATACACAAGAGGTTTAAAGATAGAAAGGGAAATGAGGTATGTATGGTACCCTGAACTAAAGGTGAGGTGAGGCACCTTGCTGCTTCAAAGGGAGGAAGGTCTTTGCAGGATGATAAGAGCAGATGTTCAATAATTGGTAGTTTGCCCTGCCATTTAGATAGGTCAGAAAAGTTATTTCTGGCGATAACTCTAATTAGGGGCCAGGCCCCTAATTTAAATTCTTTAAGAGAGAAGTACAAGTTTATTATGAGCCCACAGGGTCTTTGGTTGCCTTTAGCTCAAAATAATCTGCATACCACAGAGGAACATCTTGGAGTGAAGCTTCTGTATCCCCATAATTCTTAAAACTTTTACACCAAAAGATCACATCTTTTGCAAGAAATAAAGCATTCCTCAATAAAGTGTTTTGCTTTGCTTTGTTGTAATGTGTGATATCGAGTCAGCTCTATTTTAAAAGTACAAAAATAGGTAAAAGTATTAATACATAAATACCTTCATTCTTAGCATGATAAATAAATATGATTCCTTTTGCCTGGCTCAAGTTTTCCCCCAAATCCATTGTAATACATGAATCACAGATGTTCCCATGGCAAGTCCTTAGAGATGTGAACCAGGGTAAAAACAAGTATTTAAAAATAACTTAAGTAACAGACAGAAAAATTAAATGTGAAAACTCTTATAACAGTTTTAAGATCAGCAGCAACCCTTGGGGAAGTAGAGTGAGCATGTCATTGAAATCACATGCCCAAGAGTGCAAGAGTGTGGAAGGTCACAGTATATCATTTATTAATGTGGAAGAAGAGAAGCTGGGAGGACCTTACTTGGCAGAAGACAAATGTCCTCTGGGCTTTTCTAGACTAAAGCTGACAAACATAAAATTTCTACATAAAGCTGTCAACTGATCTGGGACACTGTTGTATTACTACAGATTTCAGGAGAGATCGCCAACAGAATCAAGCTACAACACGTGCAAAAAGATTAAAACCAGTTTTGAATGTTTAAGAGCAAAGGAGGACAGAGAACTACAAATAGAACTTAAAAAATGTTGAAGGAAAGGACAGAAAAATTTTATTGGACACAATATAATTACTTGACTTTGAAGCAACATAACAAAATTCATCTCTATTTGCTCTTTCTTATTCATGGAAATTCAAAAACTGGTAGAGCTGAAATGGATCCTGGGTAAGTTGACAAAGAAGTGGAGTAAGATTTGGAGCTTGCACTCTAAGTTAGACATTCCTAACCTTGAATCCTAGCTCTGCCTTGTACTCAGTAATCAAAAATGGTAAATTTCTTTATCTCTTTCTGTGTTAATAACCATACTTATAAAATGAGGGTGATACCATCTACATATTTCACTAGTTATAAATTAAGTAATATAGTTCAAAACTTACTAAAATGGCTGGTATATAGTGAACTCTAAATAAAAATGCTTATTTCTTGATTGTTCACTTGCTTAATTTGAAAATGTAGAAATTAGGCACTGTAAGAATAAATGACTTTTCCAAGGTCACAAAAGACATGGCCTGTTGATTTCAAATGTGTTGAAGCTTTTATCCTCACCTTCTTGTGTGATACAATGGATGGGAATTAAAATATGGATTCATTCATTTCTAAAACTTCATAAATCATCTTTATTAATTTTAATTCATGAACTCAAGGAACATTACATGGTTTCAATTACACTAATCATATGGATACAGATTACAAATATATTTGTGTCTAATGTCAATACCCCCCAAAAAGACCCACAGCAGAGGAAAATCTTAATTATCAGGTGGACCAAATGAAAGACTACATGAATATGTCACTTTCTTTGCTCAATCCACTGCCCAAAAGCTCATGAGAAAAACTAGTCCTGACAAGAACTTTAGAGTGGAGACACTGGCAGACACAAGATTAAAAAAAATAATCAAAATTATACATTATTACTAATGGGATAAATCAAAATCTTGTACCACCTGATAGAATTCTAGTAGTTAAACATAGTATACTTCTGTGATATTCATGCTAAAATATTTAGCAAGAAAATACTCTTGAGGAAACTTCTGACCAACCCCAGCTGGGGGACACATTAGATAAATGACAAACTTGAACTATATGCTGTTAACAAAGACTGAGAACTGATCAATTAGTAGTTGTTTTACTTTATTAAATAGTTTCTCTTTCTCCCCATTCTCCTATTCTTTTTCATAAAAATATAAGGACCTGAGAGCAGAATACGAAATAGCTTTGCCTTTATTACAACCTTAATAAAAAGGGTTAAATGGAATAACATTTAAATGTAGGTATAATTTTTTTTTAAGATTTTCTTTATTTATTTTCAGACAGAAGGTAAGGGAATCAGAAAGAGAGGGAGAGAAACACTGATGTGTGGTTGCCTCTCATGAGCCCCCTATCGGGGACCTGGCCTGCAACCCAGGCATGGGCCCTGACTGCAACCTTTTGGTTTGCAGGTCCATGCTCAACCCACTGAGCTACACCAGCCAGGGCATAATGTAGATATAATTTATTTTAAAGACAGTCAAGCATCTTAGAGAAAAGTTTTCCCACTAGTTTCATCTACCTTTTATATTTCATAATTTCTATCCTGAATTAAGGAGAGATTATTATGAATTATTAATAATGTTCTCAGCAACTTGATAGAACTTTACACTGTTCAGCAACTGATGATAAAGATTGTGGCAATTTGTGACAATTATTATGATGCTAGTAATCTGACTGAAGACTAGCAGAGGTCAAAATTAGTTTTAATTTGTGGTTAGTGTCCATTCTCTTCCTTTCTCTTCCCTGTTGCTCTCCCCACTTCCATATGCTATGAACTTGAAATTGGGTAAAAAATGTCTTTGTATTCCTACATAGATCTCTAAATCTATGTAAGGTGCTGAACAATTTCCTACAGTAGTTAAATAAAATGAAACTATGTCCTGTGTGTTAAATTTCTATTTTAACAAAAACTCGAAAATCAGCAATATATAATTATACAGTTACTTAAATGTAAAAAATAATATTTAATTGGAAATATTTTCATATTTATACAACAGTTATAATAGGACAAAAAGTACTTTTTCTGAAACACTTGTAAGTTGGAAACATGATGTTGATCATTCCTGTATGTTGATCATTCAGTATGTAATTCTTCTTACAAGGATATATTATTATAAGACTCATACTACAGTCAAACTCGGAAATTTAACACTGATACACTACTGCCATCTAATTACAGACTCCATTCAAGTTTCTTCAATTTTTACAATGCCCTTTATAGCACAGGGATCCTCCTCAGGAACACATTTTGGATTTAATTATCACGTCTTTCTGATTTCCTTCAACCAGGAACATTTCTGCAGGCTTTCTGTAACTTGCATGGCATTAGCACCTTATAGAATGTCCTCTGAGTTGCATTAGTCAAAGGTTTCCTCATGAGCATTTTTAAAATATTTTATTTATTTATTTTTAAAAAAGGAGAAGGGAGGGAGAAAAAAAGGGAGAGAAACATCAATGTGTGGTTGTCTCTTACATGCCTCCCACTGGGATTGTGGCCTGCAACCCACAATCATGTACCCTGTACCATGTACCATGTACCATGTACCATGACTGGGAACTGAACCAGTGACCTTTGATTCACAGGCTGACATGCAATCCACTGAGCCACATGAGCCAGTGATCCTCATGAATATTTTCATATTAAGCATTTTTATAGGAATACTACATAAGCATACTTCTATATCTTGTCTCATTGTATCCTATCAGGTGGCACAATGATCCCATTACTGATGATGTTATTTTTGACCATTTGGTTAAGCTCATGCCTGTCAATTTTCCTTCACTGTAAAGTCACTATTTTACCATTTGTAATTAATAATATACATTTTGTGAAGAGGTATTTGAGTCTATATAGTCATTCTCATCAAACTTTTTTATAACCCCCATTGTTATTTCATGTTTGAATTATTGCTGACATTATTGTCAAATAATAGTTTTCTAATTCTGTTTTTCCTTTTAAATTCATTGGCTGGCATTTTATTATTTTAAAAATATGTTATCCCTATTTATTTATTTATTTAATTATTTATTTATTATTTATATTGGTAAATGTTTTTATTTTGTTCAATTCATTGGGTAGAATAGAGTAAGAAAACATTTACACTTCTACCCTTGATTCCCAGACCCAAGCACATATACTGGCTCTGGGGGACACAGAAACATGAGATAATCTCTGATTTAAATCATACTGCATCCTGAAACACAATCTATTTCTTTCAAGGTTTGTCATCCAACTGGCAATCTAACTGATTTTTCAGTAAGCCCTTACACCTTTCAGTTACTTCAGCAACTTCTGGATAATCAGGTCTGTGGTAAGATAAGTTAGTTTCATAGGTATGAAACCTTTGCTGAGTTTTCTTTGTTGTGAAATGACTTTCCTGATCAGAAACAGTGCTGTGGGGACTTCATGAGAGTGGTTGAAAAGTTCTGTGAGTTTAGGGATGGTGGTACTTACAGAAATACTACAGGCAAGGATGGTAAATCTGTGTCCAGAATATGTGTATTCAGAATATCTTATAAGGATAAACCTCTCTCACTCAACGTGGAAGAAATCCAATGTAACTGACTAAGTAGTTAGCTGGTTACATCGAGGAATAGTGCCGTAACTGGTGCTCTGTTGGTAACAGGCGGGATACTGAGCAGCAGCATTATCCAGGTCAGGCTTGGTAAGGAAAATCCCATGTTGTGAAACCCATGCATAGCCTCCACACCATCTCCAGGGATACTTTCCACCTGCCTCCCCCTCTGGCTACTTTTTTTTCAAATGAATTCTTTAACCAAGATCTGGAAAAAATGTGGCACATCCACAAAGTCTACAGTTTTGTCCACCTAATAATTAAGATTCTCCTCTGTTGTGGATACTTTTGATGAGTATTCACTTTGGACACAAATATATTCATAATCTGTTCTAATTTTTAAAAATCCATCCACATACCTCTTACCCAGACTTTCTTGTCACGAGCCTTGCAATCCGATCTCTTCCGAATTGCCACACATCCACTCAAGTCATTAACAACTGGCCATGGATCACTGTATATCCATACTTATGGATATCTTACACCAGACAAAGTGAACTACCAAATGTTCTGCTTGAACTTATTCCCACTAGAAGATTTTCTTTACCACTGTCCTTTAGGGTCACTCTTGAGTAGGCCTGCAATATTCTAGCTAAGTCTTTTTAGCTTATGTAAGAGCATATTGTAAAGACTCAATTGTTCACCAGTCTCAAATTTTTACTTTCCCTGTCAACTAGTAGTAACACTGCAATAGATCATTGACACAGACTAAAGGAGGGGAGATGATATAAAATAAATCAGTGTCAAAGGAATGCGAGTCTTCTACTATTACAGCTTATACTTTTTGAACATGCCTGAGTCTATTAAATACCATTTCAACTTGATGATACATTGCTACTGGATACACCCAAACTGCAGGTAAGTTGGGCAGAAAATACTCACTTAGTAATGGTAATCTCAGGTCCCATAGTGACCCAAGTCTTTTCCAAGGCCCACTAATAAGCCAGAAACTCTTTCCAAAAATTAGGTTAGTTACCTGCAGGGAAAGGCACTGAATTACTCCAAAGTTTGTGCTGTGATTGTCCTTTTGGTGATGACAGAGATTTCTTTTTTTTTCTTTTAAAGATTTAATTTATTTATTTAGACAGAGGGCAAGAGAGGGAGAAAGAGAGGGAGAGAAATATCAATGAGCAGTTGCCTCTAATACGCCCCCACCAGGGACTTAGCCTACAACCCAGGCATGTGCCCTGGCATGTGCCCCAAATGGGAATCGAACCAGAGACCCTTTGGTTCACAGGCTAGAGCTCAGTCACTGAGCCACACCAGCCAGGGTGACAGAGATTTCAATCAGCTTTCCTGTTTGCGATGGACATTTTGAGTATCCTTGGATCTCCTGGATCAAAAGACCCAAGTATTAGGGCAACTTTTATTGAAGCCTTAACTTTCTGAAAAGTTCTAGCTTCCAGGAGAAACTGGTATTCTTACAGATAACTGTTGATTTATTAAAGTAACACTGTTTAAAGTGGTGTATGTTGTCACCCAAATCAAGAAATGCAAACCAAACATTATGCCTCTTTTTTTCAAGGTAGATTGTGTTAAGTACACCAATTTGATCTTCAATATGAAGGGATGTGTCAAAATATTCCAGACATTTACCAAAACCCATAAAACTAGAAATATTATTAAGTTGGAGGGCCCCTACACTGTTGTGGAATTGATCTCCCACTGTCTAGTTTGATATGTCTTATTAAGGCACCTAAAGTGCTTGCATTTCTACTCATAGGATCCAATCAACATAATGCAGTCAATGGAAAGGACTAATGTGAAATTTTGTGAAATGTCAAAGTAACAAAATCTCTAGGGATTCT
Source organism: Phyllostomus hastatus (assembly GCF_019186645.2). NCBI lineage: Eukaryota > Metazoa > Chordata > Mammalia > Chiroptera > Phyllostomidae > Phyllostomus > Phyllostomus hastatus. The sequence continues at coordinate 35,360,508 of NW_025333872.1, read as the reverse complement.
GTTACAACAGAGAGAAGGATAATAGATGTATGTCTGAACCAAACCCATGAAGGTGTACTTTTAGCCCTATAAAATTATAAGTAATCTTCTTCTGGTGGTCCCCACAAATAGATACAGGAAAAAAGACATTATTCAGCTCAACAGACATGTACCAAGCAGAAGGGGCCATGCAGATTTTCCTAGTATGAGTGGTATATGTAGAACAGAAGCTGTAATTAAAGCTGCCATCTGATTAAGTTAATAGTAGTATACAGATATTCTCTAAGATTCACTCATCTTCTACCCAGGCTAACTGATTAAACTTATGAGTAAATGTAGATGTGACAGGTATCACCACCCTGCTTCTTTCAAGATGTAATGGTGTTAATTTCTACAATTCCTGCAAAAAATGTCTTCTGCTATGGAACAGAATGCAATGTTCACAAGAAGAGAAAGTTTCAGGAGTTTCCACTTAGTTATTCCTACAAAAATGGCCATCAATCATTTGATCAGAAAGAAAATGTAATGATTCTGCCAGTTTTCTATTCTATTTATTCCAGTTATATATCCAGGAACTGGAAAAACAACTAGAACCACTGCGAACTGAATGTGAGCTAAGACTCTATCACTTGATTTCCCTAAAGCCCTGCTTTGATTCATGGTCTACAGCTGTAGCACTAATTCAGATTTTAGCACCAATTCAGAACTAGTGTCTAGTGTCATCTAAGAGATCTGGGCATTTCTTTCTTTTTTTTTTTCCCAGTGAAGAGTCCCTCTATTAAACAGCTGGAGGTCCCTTTGGAGAAAGACTGGGTTATGTACTGGCAGCAGTGATACATAGTCTATCCTCAAAGAAACTCACTGTCCTCTTCAGTCAAAGGGCTTTAAGTCTAAAAATTTACATGGTTGTGAGTCTCCATTGTAATTGGTCAAGTCACGTTCTTGGCTGCCGAATATAAAGGGTTTTTTTTTTTTTTTCATGCAATGCTCTAGTTGACTAACCAGTATTTCCACCTCTAGGGACACCAGGATCAATTTATCCACTGTTAGAGATCCCTGAAACTCAAGAAATTCTTATTACTAACATGTCATTTTTGCCCTTTATGATAAATATATTGATTTTTGGAAATTAATTGTTATCATTGGGCATCCCATACTCTTGATCCCCATAGTGGTTTGTTGGTAAATACCTAACAATTAGATTGCCAGAAGGATGGGTAAGGAACAAAAAAGAAGAAAAAGGAGGGGAAGGGAAAGGAAGGGAAGTGAAGAGGAAGGAAGGGGAGGAAAGGGAAGGGAAGGGAAATGAAAGGGAAAGAAAAGATGTTCTTGTTTGTGGCATTTACTGATTTTTGTGGTATAAATACTAGCACTATGGCTGACTTCAGATATCTGATATGAAATCACTGAACACAAAGACAAGAAGAGATACAATATATAATATTTCCACCACATATATACAATAGACATAAATAACTTCAAGGGATTTTCCAATTTTCATAAAAATTACTAAAAAATAAGGAAACAACCAAGAATAAACAAATACATCAATAAGTACAACATGAATCAAAATTTTGATAGTCACTTATAATGTTAATTCCATGAGGGTGTCTACATTTTATATATTTATTACATAAGATTGGTTAACCAACCTGAGCATTCATGTGGATACTTCTGAATATTAAGAGAAACTGTCAGAATGAAGATTTTACCTTAGTAATTTTGCTAAATAAACAAATATAAATTTTTTATGCAATACTTCTTAAAACTGAAGTAAAACCAGGTCCAAGTTTGACTTTTGAAGCTCCAAAATCAGAATGCTTTGAATGATTTTTAAACTTTAATAGCAGACCTTACCTTCTCATTGTTCCGATATTTTGGAAAGAATGTATGTAAAAGATAGAACAAAACTGCTATATACTGGAATATTGCCAGCCTAATGGGATCTTCTCTTATTGTCTGCTCTTACTATCCTCCTTTGAAATCTTGTCCATTATTTAAAACAGTATTGCAAATGTATCCTTGTGATTCTAAATGTTATAGTTTTTAAACATAGATTATATATTAGATCGCTACAATGTTGTTGCATAATAAATTGTTCATTTCCCTCCTCACTAAAACAAGTAAATTAAACAAATAATAATTTTCACTTGGGATCTTGGTGTAAAATACTTTTTAAAATTTTCTCAAGTTACTACACATCTTTTTCTTTCATTTTTTTTTGTTCTGACACATCCTACTACTTAGCTATTAATGGTTTTACCTTGTTGTGAAATTAAGCAGTTTTTGTTTGTCTCTTGAACTAAACCATTTTGGTATAGTACCATAAAGTTTAACAGGTTATGAAATAGGGAGGCAGCCAGTCAATGTGAACACTTCAGTGAAGTAGTCCAACAACCTAAATTATGTGGTAAATATGTGAGACTAAAAAATTTAACATGCTAGCAACGGGCTTAGACAGGGTTATTTAGGCAGTGAATTTTTATATTCCTAGATTATTTTCAGCATCGTGCAATTCAATTTACAATGACCCACTATTTTAGGACTTTGTCTATTTGCCCACATGAATTCTGGCTGTCCTTAATTTGTTGAGCTCATATTAGATTACTGTCTTATTGTTTCTGACATACAATTCAATTATAAATCTTCTGTGTTAGGTAATATCTCCCAATTTTACATCTAGAATTATAAGTTTCTGGCCTCTGACACCATTCATTAATTTTCCAAACCAAGATATTGATTGACTCTTTTGCTTAGATTTTCTCAGCTTCTAATCTGATCTAAACAGCCCTTTCCAGAGGAGCTTTTAAATGAAACAAATTATCCTTTTGTCTTGTATTATTGTGTTATGCATGTTTTATGTGCCTTTAAAATACTTAATATTTTTCTTTTTTAAAGTCATATGTAGAAGGGAGTAGATCATTGCAGCAGTGGCACTTTGAATATTCCCAATCCTTTCTTAAAAAGAGACAGGACAACTAGCACAGAAAAAAATAACATCTACCATAAAAGTTACTGAGGGGATATTTTTGTGAGCCTCAGCATGTGAGCAACCAAGGCCAATCCAAAAGCAATGTGAAAAGCTGTGGAGGAAGACAAGTTGTGTGAGAACAGCAGAAGAAAGACAGAGAGGGCTTCTGGCAGATTAAGATCTAGAAAACAAAAATTTCTAAGGGCTCCTCACTTCTTTCAGTGAAAGAGTCAACTGACAAATTAGGGAAAATCTCCAAAGTCTCCAATTTTCAGGCAAGTGCAAAGGGGACTGTGTGATGATCAGAACATGCTGGACGCCCTGGGCCCACAGGAGATATTGCTGGGAGCAGAATTTACATAAATAATAAAGTTCCATATACAAGTGGGAGAGGAATTTTGACAAACATATATCTCGAGAAGTTTTGAAGAAAGGGACTAATGTCAGGGAGATGGTAGAAGAGGAGGTTCTGATCCTTGCCCCTCCCAAAATAACAACAACATAACAACAACATATGGACCAAAATACCTTTATGACAACTTCAAAATCAAGTTAAAAAGTTTCAGTATCCCAGAAAAACATGGGACTAAGCAACCACATTGAAACAAGTAACAAAAGCACTTTACCTTTACCTGTGTCTTCCTCTCTTCTAAGTTGACAGAGTTAAACATCAAGAAATATCCTTGCTGCCAATAATTTCTCCTGCAGGGAAAAGAAAGAGTAAAAGGTACATTCAACATACCCAGCCTTTTGGAATGCTGCCTGAGAAATCTTCTCCTGCCTGTCTTCACCCAGAGTACTGAGGAATTTGGCATAGCTAGAATGCTTTGGAGCAGCTAAGAACAAAGGAGAGGCATGGGTGGCTCTTGGCAGTGGGTGCAGCACAAAAAACCCAGCTCATCCCTCAGCAGATGGCATGGAACTCAGCAGATACTACAGATCTCAGCAGCCTGTCTGGATCTCAGCAGATGATGCAATTTCCAGCAGAAGGCACAAATCTCAGAAAACAGTGCAGTTCTTAGCAGATGGATTGCATCTGCAGGAGTGAAATGAGGCACACAACCAAGACACTTCTTCAGGATGAAGAGAAGTGGAACTTGTGCTAAATGTCCTGGTACCTTAGTGCACTGTCCTTGGGTGAAGAGAAGGGTGGCTCTCAGTACCCAGCATAGTTCAGCAGAATTGGAAGACATACAGTCCTGCAACTTCTCTCCCAGGAAGGAGGGAGAGAGTGGAATGTGCATACCCCATAAAACGGCTTGAGAGACATTTAGAATCTCTAGCCAGACTGATTGGTTAAAATCTTTCCTTGCTAAAGTCAGTTCTTAAAACTGAAAGAGGTGGCTGCTTCTTCAAATATGCACACACAAACACAAAGCTACAACAAAACACAAAGAATCAAGGAAATATAACACTAACAAATGAAAAATAATTTCTAGTGACCAATAGAAAAGAAACAGAAATCTATGAAGTTCATAGAAAGAATTTAAAATATTTATCCTAATGAACTCAGTGAGCTGCAGAAAAACACAGACAACTAAACCAAAATGGGAAGAAGAATACATGAAGAAAATGAGAATATAAAAAAGACCCAAATCATACAAAAGAACCAAACAGAAATTATGAAAGTGAAATATACCATAACTGAACTGAAAAATCCAATATAGAGCTTCAGCTTACCAGAGTTGATACAGCAAAAGAATCAATTAATTTGAAGAGAGGTTATTTGAAATTATCCAGTCAGAGGAACAAGAAATAAAACAATGAAGAGGTGAAAAAAAAAGCCTAAATGAATTAGGGGAAACCACTAGGTGAACAAATATGATGTGTACATCATCAAAGCCCCCAAAAGGGAAGAGAGAAATGAAAGGGAAGAAAACTTATTGAAAGAAACAATGGCAAAACCCTCCAAATCTAGAGCAGAAATGAATATATATATGAATATCCAGATTCACAAAGCCCAGGAAATTCCAAACATGAGAAATACAAAGCAGTCTACATAAAAACACATAATAAAATTGCTGAGAGGCAAAGGCAAAAAGAAAATTTTGATAATGTAAAAAGACTTATCATGTACAGTGATACCCCCATAAAACCATTAGCAGATTTCTTAGCAAAAACCTTGCAGTTCAGAAGAGAATGGAATGATAAACAAGATCTGTCAGGAAAAATCCCAGCCATTATTAATATAATAAGAACAGTTTGTGCAACACTGATGTAACTTGGCAGCCAAGGATAGTAGACCAGAATGTGCATGTGTGAACAATGACAGCTTCACTATACTAGTAAGTGATGGTGGGAGACACCATTGAGCAAGTGTACTGTGTAGCCTTCTTATTCAAAATGACTAAACAAGTAGAGGAACAAATCTACATCAAAATTTACCTTAAGCTTAAACATTCCTCCACAGAAACTATTTGGATCATTCAGAAGGCTTTCAGGATGATGTGATGAGTGCAGTGCAAATAAAAGTATAGCACAGAGTCATAGCAAGATCAAGATCATGTTAACTGTATTTTTGATTGGGAAGGTGTTGTCCATCATGAGTACACCCCTCCAGGCCAAACAATGAATAAGGAGCACTACCTCAATAATCTAAGGCAATTGAGAGATGCAATATGATGAAAATGGCTGCAACTATGGGCACTGGTGATTGGCAGCTTCATTACAACAATACGTCCATTCATGCCTCATGTCTTGTGCAGAGTTTTTTGTTGCGCGTGGGTCACCGGCCAGCAGTAACCACGGAACGCTGTGGATGGCTCGACGATAAACACGAGAGAAAAAACGACACATGCACAGAGACAAACTAGTTTCTGTGGGGAAGTAGGGACGAAATGGCCACCCCCCCTAGTGGGGAGCACGCTGATTTACCGTCCATACCTGTTTTTATTGGGCTCATTTTGCATAATAATTCAGGTAAAGTACAGTACTCATTAGGGGGAAGTAAGGAACTATAGAAAACAAAGAACTCTGCCGGTCTATTGAGTTGGGGGTCAAAGAGCTGTAAGACTGAGGAACAAAATAACTTCCTCCTAAGACCCTTCTCATTCAACTGAGAGCATTCTAAACAAAGGAGGTTTCACAGTAATTTACATATTCTTTCTTAGGCCTGATCACCCTGGGGAATCCACACTTCTCAGTACGGAGCTGCACCACCCTGTCATTGTTTCAGGCTTAGGTGGAGCAAGGGAACTAAGGCAACCAAGAGATAAGGAGATTTTCTCCCAGACGCTGAGAACTCAGGCTATGTCAAAGCCGAGGAGCAAGGGTCCATCACCCCCTTTTGCTGCAGCCCCCCAAGTCCTTCTTTTGGGGGGGGCCTCCCAAAGTGATCGTGCCTGGCTTAGGTCGTTCCCCCCGTGGGGAATCTTACCCGTCTTTGGCTAACCGACCAAGCTTTTTGGGGTTCAGTTATGAATAAAGCAGCAGAAGCAGCATTCCTGCCAGGGAGATAAGCTTTTGTCTCCTTGCTGGCTCACGGTTCCAAGGGCGTTCCCTTAGCTTTAGCCTAGGTGGGGGTTTCAGCCTCTGATACCAGTCAGGGCGGTTCCCAACAGTTTTTTTGCAAAACATCAAATCACCAAGGTGACTCAGCCCTCCTACAGCCCAGATATGGCACCCTTCAACTTCTGGCTTTCCCCAAAACTATAATCACCTTTGAAAGGGAAGAGATTTCAGAGCATCAATGAGATTCAGGAGAATACAATGGGGCAGCTAATGGTGATTCCAAAAAAGGATTTTGCAGTGTTTAAACAGTAGAAGAGACACTGGGAGAACTGTGTGAGGTCCCAAGGCACTTCTTTTGAGGGGGACTAAGACATCATTGTCCTGCATACAATGTTTCTTATATCTTGTATCTTCTTCAGTAAATGTCTCTATTTCTCATAGTGCATGACTGGATACTTTCTGGACATAACTTCATATGTATTATAAAAAAACAAAAAGAGAAAGAAATCAAACAAAATCACTACAAAACTAACAAAACACAAAGAAAGACAGTAAAAAAACAAGAACATAAAAGATGAAATAAATTAACAAAGTGGCAATAGTATACTTTCCTCATTAATAATACATTTAAACATAAATTATAAATTAATTAAAACCCCAAGTCAAATTATTTCAAGTGTTTGCATAGATTAAAAACAAAAGACCCAACTACATGCTGTTTGCAGGTGATTTGCTTTAGATTAAGAACACACAGAGAATAAAAACAAAGGGAAGGAAAATGTATCTCATACAAATGGTAAACAAAAGATAGCTATACTTATATGAGACAAAAAAAGACTAAATAAAAATATAAGAGACAAAAAAAGTACATTGTATATAATGATAAAAGAGTCAACTCATTAGGAATACCCAAAATGATAAATCAAATGCTAATAGAACTGAAGGGAGAAACAAAGAGCAATGCACTTTCAACGATGAATAGAACATCCACAGAGAAAAATAATACAAAAATATCAGACTATAGACCTAATAGATCTAATAGTCACATACACAACTTTTCGTGCAAATAGCAGCAAAATACAGATTCTTCTCAAGTACACAGGGAATGTTCCCTAGGAGAGACCACATGGTATACTACAAAACAAATTATAATAAATTTAAGAAGATTAAAATCATATCAAGTGTCTTTTCCAACCACAATGGTGTGAAATTAGAAATTAATAACAGAAGGAAAATTATAAAAGAAAAAAATATTTAATACTAAAAGGGAAGTGATAAATGCTTACATCAAAGAAGCAAAAAGTGCCAGCCAAGATGGAGGCAAAGGTAGATACACTGTGCCTCCTCGCACAACCAAAAGGACAACAACAAATTTAAAAACAAAAAATAACCAAAACTGCCAGAAAATTGAACTGTAGGGAAGTCTGACAACCAAAGAGTTAAATAAGAAACATTCATCCAGACTGGTAGGAGGGACAGAGATGGGCCGTCACGGCAGAGGATGCATGGCAAGGTGGCCACTGGAGGACTGGTGTAGTAGCTGAAGAACAAAGTGGCAGCTAGCAGTGTGGACAGTCCCACATTAGTGTGCAGATAAACCGGGAGGAACAACTGGGGAGAGAGACACACCGTACAACCCAGGGTTCCCGTGTGGGGAAATAAAGCCTCAAAATCTCTTACTGAAAAAACCTGTGGGGTTGCGGCAGTGGAAGAAACTCAGCCTCTAGGAAAGTTTGCTGGAGTAATCCACAGGGTCCTAGAATGTACACAAACCCACCAACCTGGGAATCAGTACCAATAGGGCACAATTTGCTTGTGGGTAGCAGTAGAAGTGACTGAAAGCCAGTGGAGAGCTGAACAAGTGGCACTGTTCCCTATTAGACCGCTCTCCCATATACAGTGCCACAATGCAGTGATGTGGGTTGCCCCACCCTGGTGAATACCTAAGGCTCTGCCCCTTACTATGTAACAGGTGCACCGAGACAAAAAAAAAATGGCCCAAATGAAAGAACAGATCAAATCTCCAGAAAAAATACAACAAAGTGATGAAGAGATAGACAACCTATCAGATGCAGAGTTCAAAACACTGGTAATCAGGATGCTCATAGAAATGGTTGAGTATGGTCACAAAATAGAAAAGTGAAATAAAGGAAAATGTACAGGGAGCCAACAGTGAAGGGGAGAAAATGGGGACTCAAATCAACAGTTTGGAGCAGAAGGAAGAAATAAACATTTTATAGGAACAGAATGAAAAAATAAGAACTCAAAAAAATTATGAGAGGCTTAAGAACCTCCAGGACAACCTTAAAGCTACAACATCCAAATCATAGGGATAGCCCTGGCTGGCATAGCTCAGTGGATTGAGCACAGGCTGGGAACCAAAGTGTCCCAGGTTCGATTCCTAGCCAGGGTACATTCCTGGGTTGCAGGCCATAACCCCCAGCAACCGCACACTGATGTTTCTCTCTCTCTCTCTCTCTCTCTCTCTCTCTCTCTCTCTCTCTCTCTCTCTCTCTCTCCCCCCTAAAAATAAATAAATAAAATCTTTAAAAAAAACAAAAAACAAATCATAGGGATGCCAGAGTGGGAGAGGAAGACCCAGAAATTGATAACTTATTTGAAAAAATAATGAAGGAGAACTTTCCCAATCTGGCAAAGGAAATAGACTTCTAGAATGTCCAGGAAGCTCAGGGAGTCCTAAAGAAGTTGGACCCAAGGAAGCACACACCAACACACATTATAACTAAATTACCCAAGATTTAAGATAAGGAGATAATCTTAAAAGCAGCAAGAGGAAAGAAGACAGTTACCTACAAAGGAGTTCCCAAATGACTATCAGCTGATTTCTCAAAAGAAATCTTACAGGCAAGAAGGGGCTGAAAAGAAGTATTCAAAATCAGGAAAGGTAAGAACATACATCCAAGATTATTCTATCCAGCAAAGCTGAAATGAAAGAGCAGATAAAGTGCTTCCCAGATAAGGTCAAGTTAAAGGAGTTCATCATCACTAAGCCCTTATTATATAAAATGTTAAAGGGAGAAATTTTCTCCTCTTTTCTCTTATCTGAGAAAAAGAAAAAAATATGAACAGTAAAATGACAACAAACTCACAACTATCAACACCCGAACCTAAAAAACATAAACAAAAACAAACTAAGCAAACAACTAGAACAGGAAGAGACTCACAGAAATGGAGATCACGTGGAGGGTTATCAGCGGGGAAGAAGAAGGGGAAATGGGGGAAAAGTTAGAGGGAATAAGTAGCATACACGGTAGATAGAAAATAAACAGGGGGAGATTAAGAAAAATATAGGAAATGTAGAAGGCAAAGACCTTATATGTAAGACCCATGGACATGAACTAAGGTGGGCGAATGAGGGTGGGAGGGGTGTGCAGGGTAGAGGGGAATAAAGGGGTAAAAATGGGACAACAGTAATAGCATAATCAATAAAATATATTTTAAAATAAAAAGAAAAGAAAAAAACACTCTGGGCAATACTGAAAATTACTGAGAAGAAAATTACAACCACCTATGGGAGGGGGGAACAAAAATAACCAAAAAAAAAGAGATCTCACATAAATGACTTAATATTATGCTTTAAGAAACTAAAAAAGGAAAAGCAAATTAAGTCTAAAGTTAGAAGAAGGAAGAAAATAATACAAATTAGAGTAGAAATAAACAAAATATAGAAAACAACCCTGGTTGGTGTGCCCCAGTGGATTGAGTGCCAACTTGCGAACCAAAGGTGGCCAGTTTGATTGCCAGCCTAGAGCACATGTCTGTGCTGCAGGCCAGGTCCCCAGTAGGGGGCACGTGAGAGACAACCACACATTGATGTTTCTCTCCCGCTCTTTCTCCTTCCTTTCCCCTCTCTAAAAATAAATAAATAAAATCTTTAAAAAAAGAAAACTAAACAATAGAAAAATAAACAAAACTGAGTTTTTTGAATAATAAACAAACTAGACAAACTTTTAGCCATACTAAGATAAAAAGAAAGAAAACTCAAAATCAGAAATGAAAAGGGCAACATTATTAGCAATTCCACAGAAAATTAAAAAAGATTGTGGTAGACTACTATATAAATAATTATATTCCCACAAGTTGGATAACCTAGAATAAATGTAGAAATTCCTGGAAATGTACATTTTACCAAGATTGAATTATGAAGAACTAGAAAATCTGAACAGACCAATAACAAGTAGGGAGATTGAATCACTAATCAAAAACCTCCTAATCAAGGAAAGTGCAGGACCTGATGGCTTCAGCAGTGATGTCTACAAAACATCTAAAAAAGAATTAACACCAATGTTTCCCAAACTCTCCAAAATTGAAGAGAAGAAAATATTTTCAAATTCATTCAATAAGCATTACCACATAATGCCAAATGTCAAATCCAGACAAGGACATCAAAAAAAAGAAAGTTCAGACCCAATATCCCTCATGAAAATAGATGAAAAATCCTCAACAAAATATTAGCAAATTGAATTCAATAGCATATTTAAAAGATTATAAACCATAATCAAGTGGAATTTGTCCTTGGGATTCAAAAATAGTTCAACATACACAAATTAATAAAGGTGATACACTATATTAACAGAATGAATGAGAAAATCAAATGATCTCAATAGACACAGAAAAACCATTTGGCAAAATTCAAACATCTCCTCAAAATAAAAACTCAATGAATAGATATAGAAATAATGTACATCAACATAATAATCCCACATCCAATGTTGTACTCAGTAGTAAAAAACTAAAACAATGTCTTCTAAACCTGAAGGAACAATTTTCATTACCCACGAAAGTTGCTTTAAGCTCCCTTGCAATCCTTTATTATCCAAGTGTGGTGATGGTTTCAAGAGTATATAAATTTACATCAAAACTTATTAAACTGTACACTTTAAGTATATGTTGTATATTGTATAACAATTATACCTCAATAAAGCTGTTATTTAGGATTTAAAAAAAGAAGGAACAAGATAGGAATGCCCACTCTCACCACTTCTGTTCAACATAGTACTAGACATTTTATCCAGAGCAATGAGACAAGAAAAATAATAATAATAAATATCTAAATCAGAAAGTAAGAAGTAAAATTTTTTCTGTTATAAGTTTACATGATCTCATACATAGCAAACACTAAAGATTCCACCAAGAAATGTTCATATGTTCCTTTTGTGACAGCATGGATGAACTGGGAGCTTATTATATTAAAGCAAAATAAGCAGTTAGTGAAAGACATATACCATGAAAAATTAGCAGGCATAGAAGTTAACAAATTCTTATTTCTCAGTAAGAAACATAAGCAACCCAATAAAAATAATTCATGGAAGAGGAAATATAGACAACTGGCAAATATATGAAAAGCTACTCAACCTCGTTAGTAATGAGTAAAATACTACGGGAATAGAAATTACAGGAAATATAACTTCACACCCATTGCATCAGCAAAATTTAAGTGCCACAATGGCATTGTAAATGAGGTAATAAAGCAATGAAAATTTCTCTACATTGTTGAGAGCTTGTAAATTCATACACTCATTTTGGAAAATAATTTAATGTTATCCAGTAAAGTTGACTATAATCTTTCATTACTAACTATACACCCTAGAGAACATTTTGTGCATGTGTTCTTGGAAAATATACAATAATACAATAATGTTCATAGAGCATTGATTATAATAAAAAATCCAAAAACATCTAAATTAGCCTAACAGAAGAAAAAAATTAACTACTGTACATTTAGACAATGGCTTACTATGCATCAGTTTGAAAAAATGAACTAAACCTACCCGTTTTGACACAGTAAGACTAAACAAGTATGAAGCTTGAGGGCATTATGCTAAGTGAGGTAAATCAGAGAAAGACAAATACTGTGTGATTTTTCTCATATGTGGAATCTAAAAAAACACTCTCATGAATACAGAGACTAGATTAGCAGTTGCTAGAGGAAAGGTATGGGAAGTTGAGAAAGTGTATGAAGGTGGTCAAAAGTATAAACTTGCAGTTCTAAGATCAATTCCAAGAATGCAATACACAGCATGGTGACTATAGTTAATAGTACTTCATTATATTGTATATATGAATGTTGCTAAGAAAGTAGATCTTTAAAGTTCTCAGCAGAAGAAAAAGTGTGTAATGACAAAAGGAGATTAATGTTAACTAAACTTGCTGTGGTAATCACTTCCTAGTACTGTATGTAAACGTAAACCAAAATCATTATGCCATATAACTTATACAATGTTACGTGTCAATTATATCTCAGTAAACTGAAAAAGAGTAAAAAGCATTATATTAAGAGAAACACATTTTATGTGCATAGTGTATATAAAGGTGTAATAAATGTAGTTTTAAAACATATAAAACAATATTATACATTAATGAGAAAGTACATATATAAAAAATAAGAAGTGCATGGCAATTATGCAACCACATCTGATAATAGTTGATATTATTGAGTGAAAAGAATAGATTTGGGAAAGGAACATAAGAATTTTATTTCATTTGTATAATAATTTTAAATTAATGCTCACTATATTAATTTTGATAATTTTTAAAAGATTTTAGTTATTTATTTCTAGAGAGGGAAGAGAGGGAAAAAGAGAGAGAGAGAGAAGCATTAATGTGTGGTTGCTGTGGGCCGTGGCCTGCAACACAGGCATGTGCCCTGACTGGGAATCGAACCCTCGATGCTTTGGTTCACAGACTGCACTCAACCCACTGAGCTACGCCAGCCAGGAATTTTGAGAATTTTTTAAATAAAAAATACTTAAGATGAAAAAACGGAAACGGATAAGACCTTTAAAGTATACATCTTTAAAAAACGATTACAGATAATGAGCCCAGAAATATGTAGCAAAGAAATCCCCCAGATAAGCTTATAGTTGTTTTGGTTTTTTTCCCAAGGTTTTATTTTCTTTATTTGGTGCTAACAACAAACACTGCAGTTTAGTACTTAAACTTGCAGTTAATAGTGACCCTTCTATCCAGGGAGAGTCACTAGAGACAGCGATGAAATCTGCAAAGAAAACTAGAAGAGACTGGGACAGAGGCACTGTGAGGTTGGCTATGGTAAGGTGGTGTGTGCACTCCTACATTTCAGCTACGGCAGGCAAGCCACAATTACTGATTCCTTTCCTTGCGGACATGAACCAACAGTGTTTCTTCTGATCTTGTCAAGAGCTGCACTCTATCCATTTAAATACAAAACCAAAACAAAACAAAATATATCCAGCCCTTATAATAAAATCACATTTTCTGAAATTATACCTGATATATTCAGAACCACTAATGGCTTTTTCTTTGTCTTTTTTCCTTGAACATGTAGGTGTTTTAGTTTCTTCTTTTATGCCAGTTAAGGGGTGTTTGAAAACTATTTCATTATCTTCATTGTCATTCATTTCAGCCACTTCAGATTTTCATTTCTCCAAAAATGTTGGTGTACAAACGTGTGGGGTCCTGGCTGCTCAGTCTTCTCAGGAGTGTTACATGTGACTGAAACCTGTTTCCCTTCTTCGGTAAAACTTGGCTATTTGTGGGTTTCTGAAGATCAAGGTTTGAAGCACAGCTTTTTCCCTTTTTATGTAAAATCAATGAAGGTAAGTTATAACCAATTCCTTTCTTAGCTAATCTCTTCTTGAGTAATTTTTCTTTCTTTTTAAATCGCTCCTCCATCCACAGCTTTTGAAGTGTCTGATTCTGATTATACCTTTACGCTGCTGGATATGATGGCTTCTTAAATGCAATATGCCACTCTCTGAAAAGTTCCTCATGTACTTTCTCGGGTGGTATAAAATGACACTTTAAGAGTCTTTCACCAAAAAGGTAGGTGTTCATTGTTTCAGCAACTATCTTGGCAACATCTTTAGATTCAGACTCCACAAAGGCATAGCCTTTGCTATTTTCATTTTTGTTTTTTCACTTCTGGACAGTCTGAATCTTGTAACAGTGCCAAACTGGGAGAAATATTCTCGGATCTGGGTTTCATAAAGTGCTGGAGGTAGGTGGCCCACATAAATTACTCCAGGAGTAAGTTTTTCTTTTTCTTGCTTCTGTTGCTTGTGCGCCTGCGAACCTGAGCCATCTCCTTGTGAAACTTGGCCTCCCTCTGCGAGTTCAGGGACAGGAGCTGCTAGGCTGGGCCTGCAAAAACTGCCATGCTGAAAGCATCCAAGCTCTGTTGTCTTTTTTTTTTAATGAAATGCATTGTAGGAGACAGTAGTAGAAAAGTAGTTGCTGAGGGCTGGGATAAAAGGTGGGTTAGGAGAGGCTGATAAAAAGATAGAAATTTTCAGCTATAAGATGAATAATTCTGAGGAACTAATATAAAACATGGTGACTATAGTTGGTAGCACTGTATTGTTATCATCGAGTTTTTCTAACAGAGTAGAACTTAAATGTTCTCACACAAAAAAAGGTAAATGTATGAGGTGGTGGATGTGCTAATTAACTAGATGGGAATGTCAAATTATTATATATCTTACAATTTTATGTTTTTATTTTTTAAATTTATTGTTGTTCAGTACAGTTGTCACATCTTTTTCCCCTTTGCTCACCCCTACCCTGTCAATTATACCTCAATAAATCTGAAATTAAAAGTTGATCAATGAAATTTATATATTTTACAACTTTATGTCAACTATACTTCAATAAAACTGAAATTAAGAATAGATAAATAAAATGGTCTCAGCACTTATATTTTTTACTGTAAAATGCTAGTGAGACACAAACAGAAATTAGGCATATGCAGTATGAAAGATCTTGATTCAATCAATTATTTTTATTTAAGTCAGAAGCAATACTTTAAATTTAAAAGAATATAATATATGTGTGTGTGTACATATATACATATATATTACACTGTATTTAAAATGGGTTTGTATTTTTACCAATATATTTGAGCCTCCTAAAACACTGCAGTGTTGGTAATCTGCAATCTCACCTTCATGGGTTGAAGAAAGCAGAACCATCCTTTTAATGATGTCCTTCTGAAGAGGATACAGCATTTTTCTTTTGTTCTTGATTGCAAGTTAGAATGTCTGAAAACTGTTTTTCTTATTTTTTTATTGTTGTTCAATTACAGGTGTCCTCCTTTTCTCCCCATTACTTTCCCCTGCCCTGCCCACCCTTCCCACATTCAATCCACTCCCTACTATTGTCCTTGTCCGTGGGTCCTTTATACATGTTCCTTGACTTAGCCCTTCCCTATCCCCCTTCTCCCTCCCCTCTGGTGACTGCCAGTTTGTTCTTTATTTAAAAAACTGAAACTGACTGTTTAACATAATATTCTTACTCAGATTTGTGGTGTAATTCACAACCATTTTATGTATGTTGTTATTGTTCTCGATCAAACCCCAGGGA
The DNA here is from genome assembly GCF_019186645.2 of Phyllostomus hastatus. Lineage (NCBI taxonomy): Eukaryota > Metazoa > Chordata > Mammalia > Chiroptera > Phyllostomidae > Phyllostomus > Phyllostomus hastatus. Next base: position 35,344,748 of record NW_025333872.1, on the reverse strand, counting down.
AGAAAGCATATTAGCAAGGTCATAATTGTACTCCTTCACGACACAGTCTAAAGAATATTGGAAGGAATAACCCCCCCATATGTTGAATGCATTCTACAAGGTAAAAGAAGTATATTTTTATTAAGAAGCCAAAAGAAATATCTGAAATGAATTTAGGAATCCTATCAGCTTATCTAATAAAGGAATCTACATAGCTAGCTTGCTAGCTTTCCAGTTATTATCTCTCTTTTTCTTTATTTAATTCTTGAAAGCCTTATTTTTTGTTGGATTTACTGGACCAATAATTTCAGAGACCAAATTCTATGTCTCATTTTGAGGCTATCATCTCTTTTTCTATATATCATCATTAGAAATCTATTTATCTTTTATTCCAATGGCAAAGTACAAACAAGGCAAATAGACAGTGGCTTTTAAATTAATATTCATCATTGTTTTTCTGATTATACTCACATTTTTCCTAGAAGAATTTTTTGCTATGACTGAGTTGTTACGAAACATGCACCTGATTAAGAGGTACTATATATATAATATAATGGTTAAACCAACACATGGTTTAAGACAGAAGTGTGTTCCAATCTCATTTGGGTAAAAAGGAGCAATTTACTTAATCTCTCTGAATGCCTTGATAGAGTCATTTACAATGGATATTATCACATCAAGCACTTCATAGAGTTGTTGCATGGGGTTAAATAACACAAATTGTGTAGTGCTTAGCACAGATCCAGGCACAAAATACAAGCTGAATACAAATTAGCTGGCACTATTCTCCTCCATATTCTGGGGACTATATCTTTCTTTAACTTTCTTTTTAAATTAAATTTATTGGGATGACATTAGTTAATAAGATCCTATAGGTTCCAAGTGTACATTTTTATGATACATGATCTGTACATTGCAACATGTGCCCACCACCCAAAGTTAAATAATTTTCCATCACCAAATATTTGGCCCCTTTACCTTTATCATCCACTGCTCGCCTCTGGTAACCACCAGACAACGTATCTATGAGTTTCAGTTTTACATTCCACATATGAGTGAAATCATGTGGTTCTTAGCTTTTTCCATCTGACTTATTTTGCTTAGCATAATATTCTCAAGGTCCATCCATGTTGTCAGAAATAGCAGTATTTCAACTTTTCTTATGGCTGAGTAGTATTCCATAGTATATATGTATCACGTCTTTTTTATGCAGTCCACTATCAGAGGACACTTCAGTTGTCTCCACATCTTGGCCACCATAAATAATGCTGCAATAAAACACAGGGGTGAGTATATCTTTATAAATAAATATTTTCAAGTTTCTCAGGTAGATACCCAGAAAAGGGATCGCTGGGTCATGTGGTCACTTTATTCTTAATTTTTTTGCGGAATAGTCAGATTGTTTCCATGGTTGCTGTACCAGTTTACATTACCATCAGCAGTGAATGAGGGTTTTCTTTTCTTCATAACCTTTCAACGTTTGTTATTACTTGTCTTGCTGATAACAGCCACTCTAATGAGTATGAGGTGGTAGGTATCTCATTATAGTTTTGATTTACATTTTCCTAATAGCTAGTGAAATTGAATATTTTTTTCATGTATCTGTTGGCCATTTGTGTGTCTTTTAGGGAGTGGTGTCTGTTCAGGTCCTTTGCTCATTTTTTAATTGAATTGTTCAATTGTTTGGTGTTCAGCTGTATGAGTGTTTTATGTGTATTGGATATTAACCATTTTAAAGCTGTTGTTTGAAAATATTTTCCTCCAAAATTGGTTGGTTGCCTTTTGTTTTGCTGTCAGTATTTTTTGCTGTGTAGAAACTTTTTAGTTTGATATAGTCCCATTCATTTATTTTTGCATTTGTGTCCCTTGCTTTTGGGATCCAATTCATGAAATGTTCTCTATGACCAAGGTCCATAAATTTAGTACCTATGTGTTTTCTATGTACTTTATTGTTTCATATTTTGTATTTAGACCCATTTTGAATCAATTTTTATATATGAAGACATATTGTAATCTAATTTCACTCCTTTTGCATGTAACATTCTAATTTCTTCCAGAACCTTTTATTGAAGAAGCTTTCTTTACTCCATTGTGCGTTTTTGGCTCCTTTGTAAAAAATGATTTGCCTATATACATACAATTTTATTTCTGGGGTCTCAATTTTGTTCCATAGGTCTATGTGTCTGTTTTTCTGCCAATACCATGCTGTTTTGATTATTGCAGCTCTGTAGTATAATTTGAACTCACATAGCATGATACCTCCAGCTTTGTCCTTCTAGGATTGCTTTGGCTATTTGAGGTATTTTGTAGTTCCATACAAATCTAATTATTTTGTTTCCATTTTTAAAACAATACTGGGATTTCTTATGGAGATTGCATTAAATCTGTATATTGCTTTGGGTAACTGAATAAAGAGGATATGGCTATTTTATACCTTATGAAACATCTGAATGGGGACAGAGACTGTATATGAGTTAGTTTCCTATGGCTGCTATAAAAAATTATGTCAAACTTGGTGACTCAAAACAACATATATTTATTCTCTTGCAGTTACGGATAGCAGATGTCAGAAATCAGTTTATCTAGGCCACATTCAAGATGTCAACAGAGCTGCATTCCTTCTGGAAGCTCTGAGAATCCGTCCTTGTCCTTCCAACTTCTAGTGGTTGTTGGCGTTCTTAGTCTTGTGGATGCATCACTCCAATCACTGCCTTTGTGGTCTCCTCTTCTGTGTGAAATCTCCCTCTGCCTCACTTCTGAAGACTTTTGAAAAAGAGCTTACAAATGCCATATGGTATCACTTTTATATGGAATCTAATGAACAAATAACTAACAAGCAAAATAAAGACAGACACATAGAGAGCAGGATGATAGCTAAAGGGGCAGGTTAGAAAGTAGAGGGACTGAGCAAAAAGGAAAAAGGACTCATGGACATGGACAACAGTGTGGTAATGGCAGGAGGTGAGTGGGGTATGTGGAAGTGAAAGAAAGTATGAGGAGATAAATGGTAATGGAAAAAAATATAATAAAAATAATGTTTTTAAAAAAGAAAGCAAAGAAGGAAAGAAGGAAGGAAGGAAGCTCATTGAGATTATCTATAATAATATTTTCATCTCAAGATTCTTAATCACATCCACAAATATCCCTTTAAAAATTCCCAGATTTTAGGGATTAATTTTCAGATATCTTTGAGGATAGCATTTTAGCCTACCAATAGCATCCTCTCCTCCCAACTAATTATATCTAAACTGCCACTCCCTCTTCATTATATAACTGGCCAAAATAAGATTTTATGGTTTAATATCTGTCACACATATGTGAGCTATTAAATGCTATAAGATGTGTTGACTTTCCTCATGATTTTAATCATAGTCAGTGAGGTTTGGATTCAAGCTGCCTGGGCTTCAAAATTGGCTCCTACTTATCCTAGGTGAGTGACCTTAGGAAGTTTAAGCCTTCTGTGCCATAACTTCCTCATTTACAAATGGAAATAATAATTACTTCATAAATTTGATGTGGGATCAAAATAAATCACACATGTAAAGTGCATGCAATTGTTCTTAGCACATTACTAAAGAATAGATGTCATTCCTATTATGTTGCTGGTTTTTTGCATGAGTCATATTTTTTGATCTGTGATGACAAACATGGTTATCATTCAGAAGGGATTTAGACATAAATTCTATGATTATGTTAGATGAAAAAGAAAGAGATAGAAGCTGAACTATAGCTGAGTTATGTGGTATTTCCCTACGGGTTTTATCTTTTACCCTTAACAAAGCAGCAGATGGAAAACATACTTGAAATTTAGACATTAATATTTTTTAAGATTTATTTATTTATTTATAGAGAGAGAAGAGAGGGAGAAAGAGAGAGAGAAACATCAATGTGCAGTTGCTGGGGGCCATGGCCTGCAACCCAGGCATGTGCCCTGGCTGGAAATCGAACCTGCGATGTTTTGGTTCACAGCCTGAGTTCAATCCACTGAGCTATGCCAGCCAGGGCACATTAATATTTTTTAAATGAGCCAAATATCATTTACAAGCTCATGAAAATGGTTTATGGAATGCACCAAAAATTATAAAAGTCACATTTTATATAATATTTTAATTAGCATCAAAGGAATTTAATAATCTAAAATGTGCAAAAACTTGAATTTTTCATCTATATATTACATATTAATTGTATAATGAAAAGTATTATTTTTCTTACATTTCATATATATGTAACTTTTTAAAGAATGGCTTTGAAGTGTTTATTTTATTTTTAATTAAAGTTATTAAGGTGACATTGGTTAATATGATCACATAGGGTTCAAACATACATTTTTTATGATACGTGATCTATATATTTCAAAGTGTTTCTTGAGTCCATATTTATTAAATGTTGTGGGTTGCATTATCGGTGCAATATAACAATATATGATGGCTTCTTAATTCCTGAGAAATTTCAACTCACTATGAGAATTTTAATATCAAAAAGTATACTATCTGATAGTGTATAAAAAGCCATGTGCTGATAACGATAAAAACTAATAATTATATATTTTCTATGGATTACCACATGTACTCCAATATTTGATCTGAAAAAAAATATTCCACAATTTCAAAGGTCTTAAAAAAATTTTTTTTCCTGTCATTTCAAAGGTCTTTAAAAAAACTCGAAAAATGAATCTAAGTCTCTTGCCTTAAACTTTTATGCTTTTAAAATTTTACTTTGCTTCTCTCTAAGGTTCAGAGGACAAGAGCTGTAGAAATTCAAAGAAACAAATGTTCATTACTATCTAAGAATCACAGAACAGGATTCATTAAAATGGCTCAATCTTAATACCTAATCATAATGTATTAAAGTCAGAGAGGATATTATTATTTTAAGGGAGCAAGCATCACCAAATTTAATTTAAAAAAGTGAAAGATGGAACTGCAAAACATCGAGTTAATAAATACCATTCCTTAATTGGAATAAAAGAGATAAAACTGATATCTAATTGGTGAAAAACAAAAGAAGTATAAATTTTAATAGGCAGACAATAGAGAGTTAAAGTTTTTGGCTAGAAGAATCACATGCTACAAATTCTGTAAAAGAAGGATAAGGGCAATATCAGAGTAAAGGGTGGATAAGAGGGTGTAGTGAGAGATTATTGATGTGGCTTAAGTGGGCACAATGCAGAACTTTACTAGAGTCACAGCAGAGTGAAAGAAAAAGAAGAATGTGAGAAAATCAATTGAAAAGAATGTGTTGATTTATTAGACAAAATAATAATAGTATTTTAGTTCTTTACTAAATAGTAATTAGTATTTTAGTTTTACTCCACTAGGTACATTATTATGTTAACTTATTAGTATTTCAAAGTATCGATGAGATAAATATTACAACATCTTTGAACTGGTTATATTGTTGGTATTAGTGCACAAGTTAAAAGACGAGGATAGACTAAGTTACTGAATAATTGAATCAAGGCCAAACAGATTAAATACAGAACAAGGAATAAAAGAGGTAGCTATATTGGCTCTCACAGTATGGTACAAGAAAAAGAGAAGAAGAAATAATACCTCAGAATTCAAGCTTGCACAGTTTTGTTTTGTTTTGTTTTGTTTTAAGTTACAGGCTTAAAAATTATTTTAGGCTTTAGAATTTGAGCATTGATATCTTAACTCTACATCTTACTAGTTGTTGTTGTTTTTTTCATTTTTTAACCGTTGTTCAAGTACAGTTTTCTCCCTTTTACTCCCATTCCAGCCCACCCACCCAACCCTCCCCACTTCCCTCCGACTACCACTCTCCCCCTAGTTTTTATCCATGTGTCCTTTAAATTTGTTCCTGTAAACCCTTCCCATTCTCCCCTGAAATTCCCTCTTCTCTCCCCTCTGGTCACTGTCAGTCTGTCCTCTATTTCAGTGTCTTTGGTTATATTTTGCTTGTTTCTTTGTTTTGTTGTTTAGGTTTCTGTTAAAGGTGAGATCATATGGTATTTGTCTTTCACTGCCTGACTTATTTCGCTTAGCATAATGCTTTCCAGCTCAATCCATGCTGCCCCAAAGGGTAGGAGCTCCTTCTTTCTTTCTGCTGCATAGAATTCCATTGTGTAAATGTACCATAGTTTTTTGATCCATTCAATTACTGATGGGCATCTAGGTTGCTTCCAGCACCTAGCTATTGTAAACTGTGCTTCTATGAACATCGGGGTGCAAAGGGTCTTTTGTATTGGTGTTTTAGTATTCTTAGGATATAGTCCCAGCAGTGGAATTGCTGCATCAAAAGGCAGATCCATTTTTAGTTTTCTGAGGAAGTTCCAAACTGCTTTCCATAGTGGTTGTACCAGTCTGCAGTCCCATCAACAGTGCACTAGGGTCCCCTTTTCTCCACAACCTCTCCAACACTTGTTGTTTGTTGCTTTGTTTCTGACTGGTGTGAAGTGGTATCTCATTGTGGTTTTAATTTGCATCTCTCTGATAGCTAGCAATACTGAACATTGTTTCATGTGTCTTTGGATCTTCTGTATGTCCTCCTTGGAGAAGAGTCTGTTTAAGTCCTTTGCCCATTTTTTAATTGGGTTGCTAGTCATCTTAGAGTGGAGTCGTGCAAGTTCTTTGTATATTTTGGAGATTAAACCCTTGTCTGAGGTATCATTGACAAATATGTTTTCCCATACAATTGGTTCTCTCTTTATTTTGATACTGTTTTCTTTAGCCAAGCAGAAGCTTTTTATTTTGATGAGGTCCCATTTGTTTTTTCTTTCCTTTATGTCCCTTGCTCTAGGGGACATGTCAGTAAAAAGTTTCTGCGTGAAATGTCTGAGATTTTCCTACCTACATTCTCTTCTAGGACTTTAATGGTGTCACAGTTTATATTTAAGTCTTTTACCCACCTTGAATTTATTTTTGTGTAAGGTGTAAGTTGGTGCAAGAGTTTCATTTTTTTGCACGTAGCTGTCCAGGTCTCACAACACCATTTGTTGAAGAGGCTATTTTTATTCTATTTTATGTTGCTGCTTCCTTTGTCAAATATTAATTGACCGTAGAGACTTGGGTTTATTTCTGGGCTCTCTGTTCTGTTCCATTGGTCCATGTGCCTGTTTTTATGCCAGTACCAGGCTGTTTTGATTACAGTGGCCTTGTAGTATAGTTTAGTGTCAGGTATTGTGATCCCTCCTACTTTACTCTTCTTTCTCAAAATTGCAGCAGCTATTCAGGGTCATTTATGTTTCCATATAAATTTTTGAAGTGTTTGTTCTATGTCTGTGAAATAAGCCATTGGTGCTTTAATAGGTATTGCATTGAATGTGTAAATTGCTTTGGGTAGTATGGACATTTTGATGATATTAATTCTTCCAATCCATGAACACGGTATATGTTTCCATTTGTTTGTGTCTTCCTTGATTTCTTTCCTCAGTGTTATATAGTTTTCTGAATACAGGTCTTTCACCTCTTTGGTTAGGTTTATTCCTAGGTATTTTATTTTTCTTTTTGCTATTTCAAATGGGATTTTTTTCTTGATTTCTGCTTCTGCTGTTTCATTGTTGGTGTACAGAAATGCCTTTGATTTCTGGATATTGACTTTGTATCCTGCTGTTTGGCCAAATTCATTTATTAGGTCAAGCAGTTTTTTGATGGAGTCTATAGGATTTTCTATGTACACTATCATGTCATCTGCAAACAGTGACAGTTTTGTTTCCTCCTTTCCGATTTGGATGCCTTTTATTTCTTTTTCTTGTCTGAACACTGTGGCTAAAACTTCCAGGACTATATTGAATAGAAGTGGTGAAAGTGGACAGCCTTGTCTTGTTCCTGATCATAGTGGAAAAGATCAGGAACAAGATCATTTTAATTTTTGCCCATTGAGTATGATATTAGTTGTAGGTCTCTCATATATGGCCTTTATTATGTTGAGGAATACTCCCACTATTCCCACTTTGCTGAGTGTTTTTATCATAAATGATAAGTGGGTGGTGTACCTTATCAAATGCTTTTCCTGCATCTATTGATATGATCATGTGGTTTTTGTCTTTGCTTTTGTTTATGTGATGTATTACATTTACTGATTTGCAAATATTGTACCATCCTTACATCCCTGGAATGAATCCCACTTGGTCATGGTGTATGATCTTTTTAATGTATTGTTGGATGCAGTTTGCCAGTATTTTGTGGAGGATTTTAGCATCAGTGTTTGACAGCGATATTGGCCTGAAGTTTTCTTTTTTTGTTGTGTACTAGTTGTTATTTTTGACAATTTATTTAATTTCTGTGAGATTCAGATGTGTCATTTTTTAAAAAGTATTAGTAATCAAAAATTAACAATTTTTGCAAAAATTAAATGATTTGTTTGCTGGTCTTTACAGTGCCTAGTATTAGCTTAGATTCAGCAGTGGAAAGTTATAACTGAAGGGGATAAAAAGTTTGTAGAAAAATATTAGGCAGCATGATTCAACAGAACATAAGAAGAGAATTACATACTGCCAAGTATTTTTCCTTTCTTATTAAGCTCATTTGCAACAGCTCTATAGAAGTATAGTTTAAATATACAGTTGAACCACTGTTCTCCAGCATCACCTATCTTGTACAATTCTGTTCTCTACTAAGTTAATCATGGAAAAAATGTCTCATTTGTCAAACAACACTCCAGTTCTAGATCTGACAATGCTTTCATGCTGATACAGTGGAACCTTGGTTCTCAAACTTAATTCACTCAATTTGCAACTGAAGAAGTAGAAAAAGGAGGGAAGAAAAGATATTCCTATTTCACTCATCAAGGAAATGCTTAGTAAATGAAGAGAAATGCAAAGCTTTATTGAGAAATATTACCCTGACAAAGAAGTAGCAAACTGTGCAATAAGCTTTTTCAATGACAATGCAGTGTTTCACTTCAGGCAAGTGTTAAAATGCAGGCAAAAACAAACATCATTGGATAGGTTTTAGTGAGACAGAGGCCCAATGAGCCTGAAGCAAGTTTTAGTGAAGCAAAGAGACAAAAGAGAGAAAGAACCCCAGAAGAACAGATACCTGATGTTATGGAAGGGGACTCCCCTTCCAAACAATAACATCCCTCCATCTGTCCTCATATTCAGTCATCAATCGCTCTCAACATTAAAGGTAAGTTCTAGTGTGTACTTAAAATTTCATTGTTTACTGTACATTTCCTTTTTGTTAAATGTTCATTTACATTTTATGTTTTTATTGATTTTAGAGTGTTTATAGGTTAAATAGTACATTAGACATGTACTGTATATAAGAAAGGTTAAAACAGAATCACATGTGGGTCTCTAATGTACTAAGTCAACATACATTATTCTAATGGGGAAAAAATGATTTGATTTTTGAACTAATCACCACTCAAACAACTTTCCAGAACAAATTATGTTCAAGAACTGAAGTTCCACTGTAGTAACTTTCCTCACATTAGCTGTATAGTTCAATAAGTTTTAAAAAATCTATATAGGCATGTACATACCATGAAAATCAACATATAGAACATTTCCATCTTCCAAAATGTCCTTTAAATGTCCTTTTATGCTACCATTCCAGGCAATAATCAATCTGCTTTTACTTGATATAATTTTACCTTTTCTAGAATTTCATGAAAATGGAAATATATGTGTTTTGTTTCTTTCATTAAAAATAAAATGTTTGAAATTCATGCATATTATTGCATATAAAGGTAGTCTGCCCCTTTTTATTGCTAGATATCATTTAACTGACTGGATATATCCCAATTTGTTTATCCATTTACCAGTGGTGGTCATTTGTTTCAATTTTGGCCTTTATAAATTATGCTGCTATAAATATTCACATATAGGTCTTTGCACCAACATGTTTTGTTCATTTACTTGCACAACTACCTAGGAGCAGAATCATGGAGTCATATGATGGTCACATATAGTTTTGGTTTAACTACATAAGAAACTGTTAAACAATCTTTCAAAGTTGCTTTCATTTTGAATTTTCACTAGCAACATGTAAGTCCCATTTGCTCTTTATACATGCCAGCATTTGGTGTTGTCAGTTGTATTCACTTTGTTCATTCTACGTTTGAATGTAGCAGTATCCAGTATGGTTATAGGTTGATTAGTGATGTTGAGTATACCCTCTTTTGTGCATAACATTTTGTTAAATGTCTATTAACAGTAGATTTGATGGAGACTGCTATGCATTAAGTTGTAAGAATTAACTAAATACTAACATATTCTCAGATATAAATTTTTGGAAATGTTTATCTAGAGTTTGAAGATTGCTCTTCATTTCTTTAACATGCTTTTCAAAGAGTAATAGTTTTTAATTTTGTTGTGATTCATTCATCATTTTTTCATGGTTTGTGATCTCTGTGTTCTATCCAAAAAATGTTCACTTAAACCAAAGTCACAAAGATTTTCTCCTATGCTTTTTTAAAAAAGTTTTATGATTTTATCTCTTCTGTTTAGATCTATAATTGATTTTGAATTAATTTTTGCATAATGTAAAGTAAGAATTGAACTAATTTTTATTTCACATAGATATATTTTTTCCAGCACCTTTTCTTGGAAACATACTTTCCCTATCATGCTACTTTTTCCATCAATTCAATTGATTCTCTACTCCATTTCACTGATCTATTTATCTTAAATGTTTTTAAAATTAATACCACACATTCAATTACATTACAGAAATCTTAATATCTGTTATTATAAGTCCAACTTAAGTTTTTAAAATTATTTTAGCTTTTGTTGATTCCTTGAATTTACATATAATTTTTAAAAGATTTTTATTTATTTCTTTTTAGAAAGAGGGGAAGAGAGGGAGAGAAATATTGATATACTGTTCAATCAGTTGCCTCTTGCACACTCCCTGGGCTGCAACTCAGGCATGTACCCTAACTGGGAATCGAACCAACAACCCTTCAGTTTGCAGGATGACACCCAACCCACTGAGCCACACCAATCTGGGCACATATAAAATCTTAAATTAACCTACAAACCCTGTGGAGAATTTGGCTAATTTTAAATATAATTTATAGAATAATTTTAGAAATATTATCATCTTAGCAACAATGAATCTTTGAATATGTAACATGGTATATCACTCAATATAGTTAAATATTATTTTTAAATTTATTCCTCAATATTTGTTTCTATTGTAAAAGAAATTGGTCTTTAACATCCCCATGTTCATCACTAGTATATAGAAATACAATTGATTTTGTATATTGTTCTGGGTTCTTACAAAATTGGTAAATATAAAAAGTAATATTTTTATCTGAAAGTATAACTTATTTACTGTTAGTATAGTCAGTCAACTTTATTATGATTGTTGCTTGCAAGATATATAGTCTTTTACGTTTAACTTTTTTGTCTTTTTAATTAAGATGCATCTCCTTTTTTTTGTTTTTATGTGCAATTTTTTCTTTTTTTTACTGTTGTTCAAGTACAGTTGTCTCCATTTTCCCACCACCAGCCACTGCCATCAGCCCCCCTCACCGTACCCACCCCCAACTTCCACCATCAATCCTTCTCCTCTTTGGCTTTGTCCATGGGTCCTTTATACATGTTCCTTGATGACTTCTTCCAGTTCCTTTCCACTTCTTTCCCACTGTTATTGCCCTCCCCCTACCCTCTGGTTACTGTCAGACTGTTCTCTATTTCAGTGTCTCTGGTTATATTTTGCTTGTTTCTTTGTTTTGTTGCTTAGGTTCCACTTATAGGTGAGATCATATGGTATTTCTCTTTGACCGCCTGGCTTATTTCATTTAGCAAAATGCTTTCCATGCTGTTGCAAAGGGCAGGAGCTCCTTCTTTCTTTCTGCAGCATAGTATTCCATTGTGTAAATATACCATGGTTTTTTGATCCATTCATTTACTGATGGGCACCTAGGTTGCTTCCAGGACTTAGCTATTGTGAATTGTGCTGCTATGAACATTGGGGTGCATAGGTTCTTTTGAATTGGTATTTCAGGATTCTTAAGGGATAAACCCAGCAGTGGAATTGCCAGGTCAAAGGCAGTTCCATTTTTAATTTTCTGAGGAAATCCCATACTGTTTTCCGCAGTGACTGCACCAGTCTGCATTCCCGCCAATAGTGCACCAGGGTTCCCTTTTCTCACAACCTTGTCGGCATTTACTGTTTGTTGATTTGTTTATGATGGTCTTTCTGACTAGTGTGAAGTGGTATCTTATTGTGGTTTTAATTTGCACCTCTCTGATAGCTAGTGATGCTGAGCATCTTTTCATAGGTCTCTGGATCCTCTGTATGTCCTCCTTGAAGAAGTGTCTGTTCAGGTCTTCTTTTTTTAAAGATTTTATTTATTTATTTTTCAAGTAGGAAGGGAGGGAGATAGAGAGAGAGAGAGAAACATCAATGTGCGGTTGCTGGGGGTTATAGCCTGCAACCCAGGCATGTACCCTGGCTGAGAATCGAACTCGCGACACTTTGGTTTGCAGCCCATGCTCAATCCACTGAGCTACGCCAGCCAGGGCTGGTTCAGGTCTTTTGCCCATCTTTTAATTGCATTGTCTTCCTGGAGCAGAGTCATGTGAGTTCTCTCTTTTATACAAAATAGAGTAGGGCCTTGCTTTCTTATCAAATATGGCAATTCCTGCCTTTTAATATTAGAGTGTTTAGTCCATTATATTCAATGTGATTGAAATATGGTTGGATTTAGGTCTCCCACTTTTCTTTGTTTTCATTTGTCTAATATGATGGGTGTTTCCTTCTCTTACCCATTTTCATGCTTTATTTTGTGTTAAGACATTTGAGCATAATATTTTAATATTTTTACTTTTAGCTCTATTTTTACATATTGTAGCAGCTTATTACAAGATTATAATATTCATATTAAACTTATTACAGCTTTATTTACTTTAACATTGTATTATTCCTGTTCAAAAAGGAAACTTCCAAGAGTATTGTTTCATTTATACCTCCTTATTCTTTTTTACCATTGTTAGTGTGTATTCCATCTATATTCCATCTACATGTATTAAAACCCCAGCAAAATAATGTTAGAATTTTTGTTTTAATCTGTCTCACAAAGAAATTAGAGAAAAATTATGCATATATATGTATATGTGTATATATGTGTATATAAACATATGTGTGTGTGTAGTCCTTTATGTTTAACCATATAATTACCATTTCTGATGTTCTTCATTTCTTCTGTGTAATCCAGTTTACTCACTGATATCATTATTTTTCATTATGATTTTCTTTATTTCTTTTTAAGATGCAGTTCTGTTGTTTTGTTCAACATCATTTCATTACAGAGTTGATGAGATGCCAGAGGAACTGAACTTTTAATGTATATCCATTAACCTATTGTAAATTAGTTCTATATTATGTTGTTTCATTAAAGTTATAGAACCTATTGACAATGTCAAGTGAGAGCTCACTGTTGGCTTTTCTTTTTGTTTCTTTCAATATTTTCTCTTTATTTTTGTTTTTTATATTTAACTAAATACAACATGCTTATGTGCAGTTTTCTTTGCATTTAGACTATTTTTATCTGTAAGTTAATGTTTTTCACTAAACTTGGGGAATTTTTAACCATCATTTGTTTGTTTCAAAAAAATCACCTTCCCCTTTTTTACTTACCTCTCCCCTGGGTCTCCCAACTACGAGTGCAGTGTCCATGTAACATTGCTCCAGAGGTCTCTGCCACCATATTAATTTAACATCTTTTTTTTCTATCTGTTGATAAGATTGGAAAATATATACTGATGTAATTTTAAGTCCTCTGATTATCTTTATACCAGCTTAAATGTGCCTTTATGATTATATAGTATGTTTTTCATTTTAGCTGTTTTACTTTTTAGTTTACTATTTCCAATTATTTTATTTTTATAATTTCCAGTTTCCTATTGTGATTCCTTATCTTTCTATTATTAATACAAAATTTACCTTTGACTTTTAATACATAGTTTAATTATTTGAACAAATTGAAAATAGTTGCTCTGAAGTCTTTATCTGCTATATCCCACAACTGAGTCTATTTGGAGTCAATTTTTAATAACTGCTTTCTTTCCTGAATGTGGTTCACATGTTCATGTTCCATGTTTTGAAGCTTTGAGATACGATCTTTTTTTTCTACTGATGCTTATTGCCCTTACATTGTTATAGTAGCTGCTTTACTTGCCAACACTTAAAACAGAGAAATCTTTCTCCCTCATGGTAGGTAACTGCTGATGATTCTGGTCAGCTTTTTCCTTTACCAGCTGTTACTTTTTTAGCTTGTGGACCTGGGAGTCTCACCTGAGCCTGTGTAGCTCAATATTAATTCAAAGATCAGGTAGAGTTTATATTTAGATTTTCAGGTTTAACTCATTCAACATTTCTTTGCATCTGGGCTTTGTTCCCAATCTTACTATGAGCCTCAAATTCTGCTCAAGTTGTATATGGGTTTGGAAACCCACTAAAAGCACAGCAAAAATGCAAATCTCATCAGGAGCAGTTCCCTTTCAAAGTTGGGCTTTCTCTAACATCTGTCCACTTTGCCCTGGACTCCCTGGGAGACCTCCCAAGTGTGTGCAATGTGTTCCAGCTTATCTGCTCTTCAGAACTCTCCTACGTAAAACTTAAGTCAAAAATACTGCATAGAACCACTATCTAAACTGTGGACACCAGGTTAGGGGACACCCTCAAACATGAAAGCCGCACATTTGCTCTTATCTAGTGCAGCAGTTGCTCTGAGGTACACACTTTACAAGTTTCTGAGCACTTTGTTTTTAAATTCCTTCAAGTAGCTGTTTTTAAATATTTTGTTCTAGTTTTTTTTTATTTATTCACTTGAGAGAGAGAGAGAGAGAGAGAGAGAGAGAGAGAGAGAGAGAGAGAGAGAGAGAAACAGAGAAACATCAATGTGTTCTAGTTTTTAAAATGTAACATTGTTATTTATGGTTGGGATCAACAATTCCCTCGCATAGCCATTATTTGAAGACACTGCTATATGTGTATTTAATTAGAAGTATTTTGTATCCAAGTAAACTGTAAAATTATTCACTAATATATTATTAGAAAAGACATTAAAGTTGGTAAGTTCGAACCAATGACATATGAGTTATTTAAATTTAAATTCTTATTTAAAAAGCCTTCTATAATAAATGTTTATCAATAAGAGTTAGTCTTTAAAACCAGTACCTGCACAATTAAAACCTCCATGTTTGTTACTTTTCATGAATGAGATAAACTTATTTTGAACCAAAACATACATGATTCTGAAAGGGTACTAGTGGAAGTCCCATATGCTCAGAAGATGTTATTCTTCCAAGATTCATTTCCAGGCACGCTTCTCCCTGTCCCATGATTTCAAAAGAAATCTTGAAGAAACTCATTATGCTTTGAACAACACCAGAAATTCATTCTAAAACAAGCAAGGAAAATTAAGGAAAAGGAACATGAAACCCATCACATTTCCTAATTTCATATATTTTACTAGTGTGATTTTATTTATTTATTTTTTAGTGCAGCAATTTGGTGATTTAATTATATTAAGTTAACTTGCTCTTTTTCTGTTTGATGTTTCCAGTATTTTATTGTCCTCAGATGAGATTTGAACCCTTATGAAAAAGTCACTTCATTTTAAAATGTAATTTCCCTTTTTATTTTATAAATGATAGAACTTCAAAGTGTTTTGATGAAGTATTTCAATGCCTTATGTGACATAATTGCATTATCAAGGTGTGTTGAATATAATCAGTTTTTCTTGTTTCTTTGTTACTTGAAACTTTAATAATGACAAAGTAAAGTAAAAAAGAGAGAAAAAAGAGGGAGAGCGAGAAGATATGTGTGTGTCTGCATCTGTATGTATACATACATATACACATATATGTGTGCATATATATAAATAATTTCAAACTTAGAAAACCACATTGTAATTTTTCACCTTTTTGTACTTTAATTTTTTATCTCACTGGTAAAGAAATAGAAGAAAATTTTTCTGTGTTACTGCAGAAATTCTACTGATTGTTTTATCTTAGATTTCTTCACCATTGGTCTGGGAGCATCTTGAGATTAAAGAGGCATCTTGGATACTTGGACCCTTCGGTGCCTATCACAATATCTGACACATCATATGTAATCATAGTTTGTGTCAAATGAACACATAACATTGGATTTCATTTTCAAGCTCATCTTCATGCCGCTACTCATTTCCAGTTAAATTGAACACTTTTTAAAAACTCAGTGGAAAACAGAAGAGGTTATATTTCAGTGAGCAAACAAATAGGAAAAGCAGTGTGGTCAGTAAACCATTATCGGTGGGTATGGGCAACTGTACTTTTAGCCTTTTATAGATAATCGGATTTCTGCTCACTGAAGCAAAACCATCCACAACAAGAAACAGTGAATTGATTAAAGCTTTGTTCTGCTCTGGCTGACTTCCAGCATTCTTGTGTTTTATAGAAAACACAGATACACTCTGAATTCTGTAGTGAGGGTTAGATATACAAAGAGGATCAGTACCACAGTCCTTTGCCTCTCTCCCAGCAATGTCTGTGGTGATCTACACCAGATGGTGCTGGAGAGGTCTTTGGTTTATAACATTTCCACAGAACCTGTGATTAAAATCAGAATAAAACTAAGAAATAAATTTTAAAATTTTTTGGAATAAAGTTAGGTAGTTCTTGTAAGTTAAATGTATTTGTACTCTTGCTACATATTTTTATATCCTCTCTGATAGTATAGTTTATAGGACTTTGTATAAACAGGATCAAGGAGAAATTCTGGAGATAAAAAATGGATAACATCTTTGTGAACATTTTTACTATACCACTGAAGTATTTTTGTAATAAATATGTGTATGTATATATTTACAATTAATCAAAAATTAGTTTGCTGTATAGAAGTATCTTTATAAGAAGGTTAGCATTCTCCCAACTTCCCACTTATGTGTTTCTAAGGAGCTAGGGTACTCTTGCTGGTCTTACTGAGGATACATTTCCTACATAGAACAGGCCATGGATCTAGGAACCAACATTGGCATCCTGACAGCAATATATATCTGCATATAAAGTTCTAAAATTATTTGATATGCAAGGATTTTCAAAGAGGTGGGTACTAAAAGTATGAGAAACTTATTCCAGATTTATTGTGTTAAATAAACCCTATCAGAGGGTGAGGATGGAGGCATAAACTGTATACAATGTGTCTAGTAGTAATGAAAAACCATAAGAGGATTCAACCAGTGCTGAGATTGACAAAGAGTTTGAACAGGGCCTATATATATGCCCAATTAGCATTCTATTTGGTCAGATCTTCATTTGATCAAGGATTTATAAATATTAAAAAACCCAAAATGGAAGTTATGAAAAGTTTCTTTAGAATGAAGAAGGGCATATGTGGAAGACTCAGAGAAAGACAACACCTCCAAAGTATTTTACTAAAGAAAACGAATTAATAGTTAAGAAAATTACTTTGCATGTTCAATGGGAAACATATTGCATGGCTCATACAACACCAATATCCAGTTGATAAAAAAATAAGATGAAATAAAAAGGTAAGAATATGAAATGAATGTAAAAGTGAGAAAAAAATGTGAAAAAATGAAATGATATAGCAGTTCTTACATTTTATATAAAGGCTTAAATACAATATAGATCTCAAAGAGATGTCTTTTCTTCTATGTTCATTGTGGCATCATTCACAATAACCAAAATGTGGAAACAACCCAACTATCGACACATGAGTGGATAAAGAAAATGTGGTATATAATATATAATGGTATATTATTCAACCTTAATGGGAAAAATTCTACCATTTGCAACAAAATGGGTAGACCAAAAAGACATTAAGCTAAATGAAATAAGTCACAGAAGACAATTACTGTGTGATTCCACTTTTTTAAGGAGTCTAAAATAGTCAAACTTATGAAAAAATAGAATGGTGATTGCCAGGGACTGAGAAGAGAAGGAAATGGTAAAGTTGTTGCTGATTATGTGTAAGTTACAGTTATATGAGGTAAATAAATTTTAGATATCTGCTGCAAAACATAGTATCTATAGTTAACAATATGAGTTATACACACAAAAATTTGTTCAGAGAGTAGGTATCATATCAAGTGTTAATAACACACATACACAGCAAAGAGAGACAAGGAAACTTTTGGAGGTGATGGATATGTCTATTACCTTGATTATTGTCTAGTATCATAGATGTATGCATTTTTCCAAACTCAGAAATTGTATCAAATATGTGAAGGTTTTTGTATATAGATTATACCCCAATAAAATGGAAAAAATAAAGTCACCCTATACCCATAGAAAATATACTTAATGGTAACATGTTGGCAAATTTACCTTTGCAATAGTGAAAAGACAAGAAGGCCCACTGTTAGTACTTAGATAAAATTTTATTGGCAGTTCTAATAAGTGCAGTAAGTAAAAAAATATGTTGGATTTGAAGAAAAAATAAGTATAAGCCACAAATATACAATATTTCACATGCATAATGAAGCAGAATATACAATAAATTTAGAATTAATAAAAGATTTTTAGTATGTTGCTGAACACAAAACAAATAACAGTTATTTTTGTTTCTCAGCCTTGCTTTGTCTAGGAGGAAATTGCATTTTGCAGGTTGTCTTGCTTTCTATTTCCCAATAGCTACAGAAGACTGCATGACAGAAGTAAGGGAGTGGGCAGAATAGCCTCACTCACCTGCTTTAAGCAGCATCAATAAAAGCAGTTGTGTTCTTTCCTGTCATCCCTCATTGGTCCATCCTCTTCTGAACAACCATGTATGTGCTCCATGGTCCCAGCTTTTGATACACAGGCTCACTCACTATAATTCTAGCTGCTGCACAATGAACCTGCTTTTGGGCTCTGATAACATCATTTCTTCCCTTTTTCTTTATAGCCCTAGAGACATCAGGGAACTTCATTTTTTTATTCGTATTTATTCTATTACAGTTGTCCCAATCCACCCCCCGCCACTGTCCTCCACTCAAGACCACCCTGCATTCCCACAATCAACCCCCACACCTTTGCCCATGTCCATGGGTCATTCATACATGTTCTTTGGCTAATGCCTTCCTCTCCACCCTCTGGCAGCTATCAGTCTGTTTCATGTTTCCATGTCTCTGGTGCTGTTTTTGCTCGTTACTTTATTTTGTTCATGAGAGGAATATTATAAGTGAGACCATATAGTGTTTGTCTTTCACTGACTGGCTTATTCCTCATAGCATAATAGTCTACAGTTCCATCCATATTTTCACAAAAGGAAGGAATATTCCTTCTTTCTTTCTGTTGTATAATATTCCATTGTATAAATGTACCACCATTTTTTAACCTATTCATCTGTTATGGGCATTTAAACTATTGCTTATTTTGGGGGTTCCTTATTTCTGGGTTGCTTCTCTGTTCTTCCATTATATTGTACATATAATCAATTTCTTACATTAAATTACCTCTATTTGAAATACATGTAGTGGTTTCCATTTTCTGACCAGATTCTGATAACTGTTCTTAGTACCAAGATTTTCAATATGAAATTACAGAATTGGAGTGTCCAATTCTTTTGAGCTTATCTTCTTGATATCTTTTCTGGTGAAAATGGGATACTATCAATACATGACTTTACAAAATTATAATTTCTATGTGCTTAGGCTGGAACACTGGCTGACTGCAGGCTTTATGGGACCAAGTAGCTATTCTAGTCATTATTACATCTGACAATACAGATGTAATAATGACAACAATTTGAGAGGTAGAATGACTATTTATGACTGTTAGAGTTTTAGAAAAAGCACATGATTAAGGCACCATCAGCTAAAGGCACCATCAGCTAAATCACCAGACCTTCTACATAACCTTAAAATGAACTTTTTTTTTCTATTTTGGAATTCAGCCATGTTTTTCAGTAAAAGGTCAGATCATAAATATTTTAGGATTTATGGGATCACATACAGTCTATGTTAGACAGTCTTATTTTACGTCTTCTTTTTTAACTCTTTAAAAATGTCCAAGCCATTTTGAGCATGGGCAATGGGCTTTAGTTTTCTGTTTTAAGACCCCTGATTTAGGAGCCTCAGAGAATTCATGGTTTAGAACTAGCTTTCAAACAACAATATGCATATTTCACAATCAAAACTCAAGTAGAAAATAGCTTTAACAAGTCATTTTTGTCTAATTTAAGAGATTATTTAGAGTAAGTGTTGTAGGAAGGCTCTTATGAAACTTGAACCTCTAAATATTTTTTAGCTCCCTTTGCCAACAGTAGTGTCCTTCTCTCATCTAACTAAATTAGCCCTTCTGTGTGTGGCTTTATCTGAAGGGTTGCTTTACAAGGGACAGGATATTCTCTTCATAATCCACCCAAACATCTTTCATTACCCTCAAGTCGGTAAGTAGTTATGTACCAACACAGAATCTTTTCTATTAAGAGACAGATCACTTATAAACCAAACAATTGAAACATCTTGTTAATTTATATCAGCTGGAACTTAGGGAATATGTTTAGGGTTGAATTCTATGAATGTTACACTGAATGGATGTTACTATAAATGGATGAAGAATAAATTTATTAATATGGATGTCTTTAATCAAGATTCTTGATTTAATGTGTCACTGTGAGCAGCTGGAAGTGACTCTAACATATTATTAGTTTGGTTGAGTGAATCTTGGTTCTAATGGTGGCTTTCATTCAATGAAATTTAGATGACAGAATCCCCTGGCATAATTTGTAAAAAGCAATCAGGACTTAGAGAGTTGGGAATAGCATGCTGAATTTATTTGGTATGAGTAGAATGCCCTCTCCTTAACTGTATCCACCAGGGGAACCCAGTGAACACTCTTTTTTTTAAGACAATAAGAAATTAAAAAATAACAAAAGAGGCAACATTTATAAAATCTCCTTTATCAAATAGGAATGATGGTGGGAGGCGCTGCCATTGAAATGAACATCCTGAATTCAGTAGATATGATGGAATTCTGGAGAAAAACAGTTCAGGTAACAAATCATCAGAGACACCATGGGCACAAATATTACAACAGGCATCATGGGTAGAGGTGAAATTAGAGTACTTTTACATAAAGGAATCTATGAGAGTTTTATTGTGAACCAAGGAATGAAATAAAATCCCTGTGCATGGTGAACAGACATCTTATTTGAACTGTCACTATACAAAGTCAAGGAATAAGAAATACAAATTGCCAGTTATAAAGACAATCCCGGGATGTAAAGCAGGGCACCAGGCATACTGTCAATAACATTGCAGTAGCAATGTATGGTGTCAGGTATCATACTTACTGGGCTTACCACTTTGTGAGTTATAGAAATGTCTACTCACTATGTTGTCCACCTGAAACAAATATAATATTGTTTGGCAACTCTAATTAACTTTTTTAAAAAAATTAAGATGTAAAAAAAAAAGTCACTTCTCACCCAGTTAGCAATTCTTTATAGAAGAAGAGTCTGAGCTCCTTGAGGAAGTACTCTGCAATCAGGCGATAGAATTGTGTTAGCCAGAAAGTGATCGCCCAAAGATGTATTTGTTATAATTCATGAAACCTATAGCTGTGTTAGATTACATGGCAAAGTGGAATTAAGTGTGCTTACAGTATTAAGATTGCTAAATGCTGGCCCTAGAATAAAAATATTTTTCTGCCTTATCTAGATGAATCCAATATAGTTAGTTACAAGAGTCCTTAAGTGTGCAAGAGAGAAGAAGAACAGGGCCAGAGAGTCAAAGGAAGATGTGACTGGAAGAACAGCAAGAGAGTTGCACTGTTTCTGGCTTTGAAGATGGAGGAAGGGAGCTGCAACCAAGGAATGAGGGCCACCTCTAGAGCTGGACAAGGCAAAGAAACATGTCCCTGAAAGCTCCCACAAACGAACATAGGCCTACCTTGATTTCAGCTTAATGAAATCTGTATCAAACCTTTAGCCTATAGAGATGTAAGATAACACTCATAAATTTGTACTATGTTAAGCTACTAAATTTGTGGGAATTTTTATATCAACATGATAAAACTGATACAAATATATACTGTATTTCTCCAAGATGTTTCCAAGGGTCTGTGAAGCCATTTATGTGAGATGACTATGAACTTGGAAAAACCAGACTAGAAATACATGGGCTCTAAATTCATGCTAATTTGGAAGAAATAAAATGGTATTGCACATGAAAATTAGGTCAGTGATAAATGGAGGTTTAGCCTGAGTTCATCTTGTTAATCAATGAACATATCCTGTGGTGTTCCCATATGTTAATTCCTGTATTTATAGTTGAAATAGCTGGACTCAGCAAATGAAACACATCCACAAACTGGCTTCCTGACTCATGGACTAAGGACTAATATGGTGGAGACCAAGTGGATGTTCCTAAATTTAATTCTCCTTGCTAAAATACTAAACCAAATGCAATACCACATTTCTGAGTAAATTATGGAGATTGCTTTAATCATAAACAACTTGAAAGACATAAGGGTGATGATTCACAGCCTATCCCTGTTTACCTTGTCTATAGAATGCAAAAATTGGATGGATTTATGACTTGTGTTATTGTTCATATATCAAAGACTGATTCTAATTGCAGCTTTCCTCTAGATGTATGTCTTTACTAGAGCAAGTCAGCATAGCTAGTGGCATGTAGTGTGCAGCTATTGATCTGGCAAATGAACTTTTCTGCATAGCAAGGCATATCTAAATTAATTTGATTTTTACCTGTTGGGGACATCAATATACCTTTGTTGTCTTACCTTAGGGCTAAGTTAGTGATGCTTTATGTCTGCTTTATAGCCCATAGTCCCAAAGAATATTGTGTTGACCTTCAACACTGATTACATTATGATAGTACCTGTGTATAGGAAGTACCAGATACCCTAGATGTCAAGCTGCCTTTATATCAAATGTTCAGAGGGTAGAAGATAAACTCCCCCAAAATTAAGACCCTAGTATATTAGTAGAATTTCTAGAGATTCAGTAATGGGTGGCATCTATGGATATCTACACTAAACAAAAAGCAGGTTGCTATACTCTGTAATAGCTACTGGTTGTTGAAAAGCACAATATTTGATGCACCTCTTTAGACTTAGAAAGCAACATAAACCACATTTGGGTGTGGTGCTCTTACATTTTACTTGGCACATGAATCAGCTAATTGTGAGTGGGACCCAGAGCTAAGGACTGCTCTACAGCAGATTCTAGCTCTGGTGCAAGTTTTTCCACTCAAGTCCTGTAACCCAGTAGAACCACAGTAATCAAAGTATTTATGGCAAATAAAGATGTTCTCCTGGAGCCTCTGGCTGACCTTAGTAGGACAGTCAATGACAAAGTTTTGGAGAAAAATTATTTTCTCTTGTGTGAATAACTATTCTTTTTGGAGAAGCAGTTATTTGATTGCTACTAAACTTTGGTAGACACTGAAAGCATGACCAAAAAACAAGTGATTATTATAGATTGCTCTTTTTCAAATAAATTAGGTGTTAGCTAATCCAATGAGCCATGATAGTAAGTGAATGCAGCTTCAGTATCATTGAGTGGAAGTGACCTACACAATATTATGTTTTAACAGGTCAGAAGACACAAGTATGTTGCTTGACCAGATAAATCAGATTCTTGTGATGCTTATTCCTGTTATATTGTTTACCCTTCTTCAGCCTCCACTTATAACCTCAAGTGAAGTTCCCTACAATTAGGTAACAAAGAAAAAGTAACACCTGTTTTACAAGTGACTCTGCATAATATGGTGGTGCTGGAACTAATAAAATACTGTAATATTACAGCCATACTCAGGGATGACTCTGAAGAGTGGTGAAGGAAAATCTCTTTAGTAGGCAAAATTCAAGCAATACATGTGGCTGCCCATTCTTAATAAAAAAAAATAAATAACATGATTTAGAGTTATACACCAATTCAGAGACAATGCCAATGGGTTGTGAGTTTGGTCTGGATGTGGGGGGAAAACAAGATAGGAAGATTGGTGACAAAAGTATCTGGAAATGCACCTCTCAGGTAGACATAGAATTTTAACTGTGTCCATTATGAAAGCCTACCAAACTATATTTAAAAATCAGGTAGAAAGTATGAGTTACCCTGTGGCTATTGCCATGTTTTATCTTTTCAGCTACCATGCTTATTCAACTGGTCCATGTACACACTAGCCAGGGTGATTGGGATGGAGATGATGAATCGTATCAAACACAGATGTCCTTTCACCAAGGCTGATTTAGACAATGTCACTGTTGAAACCTCGATAGATAAATGAAGAGGTCAATGTGAACTGATAGGGCTTCAGTCACTCAGGAAACCAGCTAAGAACCTGGGACTGGTTTAATTCACTTCCATTAGGAAAAAAGAAGCAACTTGTCATTACCAGTATTTACACTTATACTTGATATATATTTATCTTCCATATGGATTAGATTGTGCTAAATTCATCATTCCTAGACTAATGGAATGCCTTCTGTAGCATCATTGTAATCCAAACATTGATTTCACCAAGTTGTTCCTCATTTCACAGCACTGTAAATCTAGCAATGTGAATAACTGCAGAAAATTTCACTTGGATATATAAAACTAGTGAATATGCTGATGTGAGGCTTCCCTTTGTTGTGGGACAGGTAAAAGCACCTTCACTTGAAAAAAAAGATACAGGATATTAGATGGAAACCTGAATTTGTTGTCTGGGACTTAAATGTTAGTTGAAGTAAAAGAATAGATTCTGAGGAAAAAATATAAAATATTCCTAAAATTCAGGCAGAAAAGAAGGCATGCACTCTGACAGAAAGGTGGGAAAGACTTGAGTAGGTACTTTGCAAAATGAAATCCTGTTGACACCATATCCTTTAATCACACTTAGCTGCGTGATTTACTTTGGCAATGGGGTGTAAGCCTTGCACATTTTGGCCTGACTCTTGTACTTTTACCATTGTCATGAGAAAAACACACTTAGGTGAATCCTGTGGTCCAAAGAGGATAACAAACAGAAGCAGAGCCTTCCCCCAGTTAACCCACAAATCTGCTGCAAGACGTAAACTTCCCAGCCACTGTTGCTGAAGCAGAGCCACCTACCAAGCCTAGTATGAGTCATCTGACCCTCAGTGGCTAACATACCTCTGAAAAATAGCCTGCTGCATATTGCTTAAATTGTTGCTGTTGCTTATGCAGAACCAGAGGACTGTATCAAATTAATACATTTCTACTAACTATACTGTCAATATAAATGTCATGGATAGAGGGATGATTGATGCATAGAGACTAATAATCTACCACCACTACAGTGAAGAACTTGCATGCACACACAGGGACAAAATAAATACTGACAAACAACAGCTGAAACAATGTTTCCATAAGCAACTTCAGAATTCTAGGAGGGGACTGTGATCCAGAAACAGATACAACTGTATTCTGGAGATTTTATGAACATTTGAGAAATAAAATACAAAACAAAACAAAAGCCCTCTAAAGTACTTATTTAAAAAAATATTAGGTGATGGGTAAAGTCATTTGTCCGGCCCTGTCTAGATCCCTAAGAGTCTATGTTTTTGAAGGCAAATATGGAGAATGCAACTTTCACTGGGACATTGATGTTCTCATGATAAGCATCATTAGCAATGACAGCAGGAAGACTTCCAAACTGATTTATAGGCAGCAGTCTCCAGTCACTGGGACCCTAAGAGCAGAAGTAAGAAGAGTCTATATACTGCAGAGTGACTACAGTTTAGAAACTGCAGTGTGAACAGCCCTTAGGGAACTCCATCATATAACTGGGGAATAAAGAAATAGTGTTAGTTTTCTGCTACAGGGTGTGATGGGCACATGTATAATATTTAGGCATAACATTATAGCCCATTTTATAATAATTACCAGTGATATGTTCTTCACTTGTTATGACAAGCAACATTAAATAAATATTTTAATATCCAATATTTCAATCTCCTTTTCATTTATGACCCATTTCTTCTATCTCATAGGAAAAACAAGCAAAATATCACTCTAATTTTTCAATTAGAAGAGAAAGCTCTTTCTTACAATAAAAGCATGTGAGTGCTCATATATTTTACTCAATTAACATGAGACTAATATAAAACTTTAAATACCAAGTTTCA
Organism: Phyllostomus hastatus; assembly: GCF_019186645.2. NCBI lineage: Eukaryota > Metazoa > Chordata > Mammalia > Chiroptera > Phyllostomidae > Phyllostomus > Phyllostomus hastatus. The sequence goes on along the minus strand of NW_025333872.1, from coordinate 35,318,764 downwards.
TCCCCAAACACAACTTGCATTGCTAGTAGTTATAAATTTTCCCTTGGTACTCATTTCCACTGTTCTCATGAAAAGAAAATTTTAATTGCAGAAAGTAAAATTAATCATCTTAGGAAAAAATGAATCACACTTTGAAGAAATGTAGTTACTGGTGCACTCAGACAAGCCCTATTTGACATCCTCCATCTGTCTCAGCCCACAGAAATGGTAATCTTTCTTAGCAAAGGATGATTGAAATAAAAGTCTCATTTTAAAGGAACATTATCATAAATGTTGAAAGTGCAAGGTAACTATTTAAAAATCTATATATTTTCTACTTTCTTTTCTTCTCAAAAGTCTCACCACAAATAGTGCAAATGCATTATTTTCTATCAAAGCAACACCAAAATAGATGCACACATATAATAAGTAAACTTGGATGGGACAATTAATATAATTTACATATTAGCTCTTTGAGCTGAAAAATCAAATCAGTGCATCTTGTCAGACAAACAAAAGTGGGCAACTTAATATATATGCCAGGTGCTATGAAACAAAGAAGCTATTTGAAGATGATGGAAAGTGGTCATTCCACTAAGAAATAAGACAGTTATGAAATGATCATTTGAGCAACAAAGGGAGTTCTCAAGTTCAAGCAACTATTAAAGATCTCAAAGACTATGAAAAAAAGGAAACCAAACTTTCATTTAATAAATACCATAGAATCTATTAATTATTTATTATTTATTATTATTTTTTCTGTTTTCCAGTTCTATTCTTTCCCACTTCGACTCACAATATGATGTACAAGTTGATGATGAAGTATTTATTGAGCAATCACTATTTGTAAGGCACTGTAAAATAAGAAAAGAATACTCAGATGACGTATATACTGATATAAATGTATCATTACATATATTCACACACCTATATATCTATATCATCTATATCTATATAATCATCTATCTATATCTATAAAATCTTTCAAGAAATAGGAGATTGCTAAATACCAAAATAGAGATAAAGAGATATGAGTATGAAGAGGATAAGTATAGTATAAAATGTTAAATGAAAATAATATTCAAAATGGAATATTATGAATAATTTTGTGGAGGTGATGATAATCACCTGAAACTTGAAAGAAGAATGTGATTTGGTGTACAGAAATTTTGGAAGATGGAGTTGAAAAGACATTTTGGAAACTTTCTCATAACAGAAATGTCAATCACATGAAGGCACATAAATGGGGAACTCCACTGAGGCAGTTTGCTGGAACATACACTGTATAAAAAGCAATGGGAATTATTTTTGAAAAATAATATTTGAGTCAGATTACAAAAGTAAATAGAGTTTGCTTTAACTCTGTTTTCAGTAGCAATTCACTCTTGGTGCTTTATTTAGTTTGAATTTGTTATAAGACTGACATGATTTTGCTTCAAGGATTTTAATCTGGAAGAAAACTATAAACTTCATTAGAGTTTCAGGACACTCAAATTTAGATACTAGTTGGAGGGTTATCACTGTAGTCTGAGTGAGAGACTAAGAAAATGCCATAGGGAGGTGGGAATGACAACCTGAGAAGTTAAAGCAGTGATGACAGAAATTGCAAGGTGGTCTAAGGCCTAAATAAATGCCCTGTTTACCGTTTGTTCCTTAGAGCTCAGTTTCAGGAGGCCCAGTTTTGATACTTTTCTCCCTTAATTCTGCTCTCACCACCAAATGAAGGCCTCAAAACCTACCAAGCCTCTAAATTTTGATGAGAAATCACTGATTTTCTTTGGCATTTGTCAGTAGACTTACTAAACATCAGAGCCGATTAGGTGAGTCTCTCATTTTTAGATGAGAACACTAAGGCTCAGAGAAATTAAGTAACTCATTCAGGAGCACAGAGTTAATTATTGTGAACTGCCTAATGAAAACCTGAGTGACCAGCTTGTCAATCTAGTGCTGCTATTAATCTGTATGTGCCTTGCCTATAGCCTGATTCATTCGGCATCTGGATTTACCAAGGGACCCATGAAGACAGAAACAGAAACAGTATTTGGAAGGGTGATGCCAGTGGACAAAGTCCTTGTAAGTACAACACTCAGCATGCAGCTGACACACAGATGTTCATTTGAAAAATGGTATTTGGCTTCCACCCACCTGATGGTACTGATGTAAACACTGATAAATCATCTCCATTTGTAACTTCATATTTTTAGAAAAAGTGTTATGGAGGCAAATATGTTTATGAGGTAGCTATACTTCAAATGTTTTTTGAATTGTTTCCCCAAGCCATTCTTTAAGAAAACCAGGGAGATAGCAGTCATCAGTATCAAGACTACACCACTCGGAAACAGACATTCTGTCTGCAAATGATCCAGTCTGGCCAGCTGCAGTTAGGTGAATTATAGGTAAGAGCAGGACACTGCAGCATATAAATTCAAATTATATCCACCAAAAAACGTCTATCTGTGTGCACTTAAACAATGGTTGGGTCCAATGCACACACAGTGGTCTTTGTAGTTGCCAGGATTACCTGGCTTTTTTTTTTTATTCTCCCAGATCCACACAACCACAGTTACAAGAGTAACCTCCTCTCTACTTTGAACAGAGGCAGGCAGGCTTGCAGAGCACCACATGCCAAAGGCCTAATTGCAGGGAGGGATGATTTAGTCATCTGTGCCTAGAGACGTTTTGTACTCAATGAGAGTACAAACCTACTGCATCACTACACAGCTCAGCAGTAAGACTTTATGGTCAACAGTGTCTACAGATGCTACTTTACTCAGAATTCACAAAGGTGAACTGTTTGTTGAAAAATGACTGTATGCGTAAACCCCAAATTAGCTACTAGTAGCCAGTGAATGGTCCCTTTGGACTCATACTTTGGTATCCCAAACTGAGCATATCATTTGCAGTGGTGTGTTAAGACCCAGAACATACCATAATACTTCAGAGTCTGACTGCCCTGAATTTAAATTCTGGTTTTCTGCCATTTACAAGCTTTTTACTCAGTGATGCAGGGTAAATTACTAAGCTTAATTTCCTTTTCTATAAAAAGGGACTACAAATAAGTATCTTGCACAATGGATACTCAGGAAATTGTAGTAAATTATAGGTGCTTTTATCACTCAGGGTTTTATGGCATGAAGATCCTAGGCTCACAAATATTATTTGGTCTTCTTTTCTTATGATCTACATATAATCAATTAGAAGAGTCATAAATCTGGAAACAATAATAAACTATCATCTTATTTTACTTTCTTCTCTCCAGGAGATAAACATTGCTACATTAGTGGAATTAGATCTACATTCTCAGTTATCACAATATGTTGTTTTATAATTTGAGAGAAAGAAAAATAAAGCCAACTATATAACTATGACATTAGATTATTCAAAGTCACTGATTCATTTAATCATTTTTTTTACATTAAGAGAATTGGAACTAAGTCATTAATAGGCTACAGTTCCTACCTTTAGGGAAGTGAAATTTAGCAGGGGAAGCAGACAGCTAAACAGTCAGTGTGTTAGTGTGTGTGCGAAGGAGAGAAAGTGAGGGAGAGAGAGAGAGGCAGAGGGAAAGAAAGAGAATGGAGGGAGAGGGAGAGAAATAATAGAATGGTTTACAAAGTTTTATGGAAACACTCAAGAGGAAACAAGTTCCTTTTCAGGCACCAATCCTTCAAACCATCCTTGTCAGTATAATGTTAATTTTTTTTCTTGATACAACATTGCTATAGAAACCCTCAAATGATTAGCTACGTTCACTCAAATTCAATTATTTCTGTGTTTTAAACCTTAAAATTATGCCTACTTGGGGAATTCAGTGAACAATGAAGAAAACAGTTGAAAGAAAACCAAAATATTTTGAGTTAACTACAGAAAGATTTACTAAGCAATTAACATAGGTACATTAAGAGTTTAGTAGCCTGTGTCTTGCACAAGAAAAGGTGCTCTTGTTAATTGGTCCTTTAGTGTCCCTACTAGGTTTCATCTAATCACACACCCCACTAGAAGAATGCAGTGGCCTTGCTTCTGTCATCCTCTGGGCAGTGGGGAGGCCTCACCTTGACTGAGGGACTCTGCTGGCTCATCTTTCCCGTGAATCATGTTGATGATACAGTCTCATGGCTGCTGGTCAGAAGTGGCCTCTCTGCCTCACTTCTAGGATCTCTAAGGGATTTTTCTGGCTCCTATAGGCCCTGTAGGTCAAATAAGACCCACGAGGTCTATTTGTCTATTCTCTGAAGGTAGGCTTCTTTTTCCAATAGGACCCAAGAAGGTCATTTAGAAAACTATCTTCCCAGAAAGCTCAATTAACTGTTACTGGCTCTGTTTGCCACTTCAAAACTTCCAGCACACTGCCAAAAAAAATGAGCCTTAAGTTGTGTTTTACCAGGAGTTAGAAAACTTCCCATGCTTCCCTTCCAGTTAAAGGTGGGCTATAGACTCCCAAATACAGAAAGTCTTTATTATCCAAGGGTCATTGGTAATGAGAAAAACTATGGAAAGGAAATTGCTTAAGATAAGGATAAAATCATTAAATCTTAAGAGATCAAGGGACATTTTTACCTCAAAAATAAAACTCAAGTAAGATGTTTGTTTCATTTTATAGTCAATAACATCAAGGTATAATTAAAATTTTACCTCTTAGAATGAACAAAAAATTTCAAAAAATCAATCACATTATATGATAGCTGAGAATGATCATTTTCTTTTTATATTTTGTCTTTGACAGGATCATAAAAAAGTACAATATTTGGGATCTTCACCAGTTTCCCCAATGGCTTCTGCTAATAATTTGATAATCAAATCATTTTTTGAAAGCATCTATCCTGTCATTATCCTTGTTATTCTTCCTTAGTCAGTACTGAGCAGTGAGCTATGTTAATTTTAATTTGTCAATGATTTTCAATGTGGTTTGATCGACTTTCTAATACGGTATTGCTAAAACAGCATTTTTATTTGTAACTGATATTCATTGTAACTGCATTGTATTATGCAGTGTTTACAATTTTAAAAATCACTAAGACGGTCAGTAAGGCAGAATACAGTGATCCTCTCCATACCTGCAGGAGATGTGCTCTAAGACCCTCAGTAGACTCCTGAAACAATGGATAAACTGAACCTCATATCTGTGACTTTTCCTAAAATAAAGTTTAATTTATAAATTTGGCACATTAAGAGACCGACAACAATAACTATTAATAAAACAGAACAATTGTAACATTATACTATAAGAACAGTTATGTGAATGTGGCCTTATTAAGTAAAATACAGGTTACTTGAGTACAAACACTGCAGTAGCACTGACCTGATAACTAGCATAGCCACTGAGTGACTAACAGCGAGCAGCACCCACGGTGCTGGGCAAAGGGATGATTTACATCCCCTATAGGATGGAGCAAGATGGTTTGAAATGCTAGCATGCTTCACAGAATGGTACACAACTTAAAATTTATGAATTCTTTATTTCTGGATGTTTCTATTTAATATCTCAGAAACTAATTGACTGTAAGTAACTGAAACTACAGAATTTCAAACCTCAGATAAAGGTGAACGGCTGTGCTAATTTGCTCTAAATTGGGAAATTAATTTTATAAAGTGTGAGTTCATTGGTAAATATGTTCCCTTTATGATTCCCTTTATTTACCTAAAATTGTAACTTTTCTAACTGGTATGACACAGATAATAAATATTTAGATAATGTGCACCTTTGTATTATCTTTGCATTGTCCTTAATTGTCAGCCCAACTTTTTGTTCAGGCTTGGTCTGGGGGGTTGTCCACATGCCACCTCACTAAAGAAAAGGTACCTGACCATTCAAATACTTACTAAGATAGGATGCCAGCAGTGAGAACTTGCCATGCCACTTACTGCCCCACAACTCTGATCTGATCCTAAGCATGCAACTCATTGAATTTGTCTCTGCGGTGGAGGTGCCTGATTCAAACCCCATGACTCTAAGGGACAACTGACTGTGAAGTGTTGGGTTTAGGCTTCGTCACAGCCTGCCTGGTCTATCTTGGGTAGAACATAACCAGAGTAGAAGTGCCCAATTGGAACAATCTAGCCCAGTTGGCTCACAGAAAACTGCTGCAATCTCAAAGTCAAGAACTCTGGATCCTAGCCCTGTTTCTTCCAATAACTGGGAGTGGAACTTATAAAAACCTTGGCAATCCCATTATTTCAGTTTCTTTATCTGTTAAATTGGATAATAATCAGTGCCTTCTTTTTTTAAAAGATTTTATTTATCTATTTTTAGAGAGGAAAGGGAGGGACAAAGCGAGAGAGAGAGAGAGAACCATCAATGTGCGGTTGCTGGGGGTCATGGCCTGCAACCCAGGCATGTACCCTGACTGGGAATCGAACCTGTGACACTTTGTTTCGCAGCCCGCACTCAATCCACTGAGCTACGCCAGCCAAGGCTATAATCAGTGCCTTGTTAATGCCTGTGACAGACTGAATAAACACCCCCTGGAGATGTCTATGTCCAAAATCCCCAGAATCTGCCAATATGATACTTTATAATCAGGAGTGTCCAACCCAGAACCCATGGGCCACATGTGTCCCATGATGGCTATTACTGTGGTCCAACACAAAATTGTAAATTTAGGTTCCACTTATAGGTGAGATCTGAGATATAGTGGAACCTAATCAACAAAACAAACAAGCAAGCAAAATATAACCAGAGACAGTGAAATTAAGAATAAATTGACAGTAACTAGAGTGGAGATGGGAGGGAATAATGGGGGGAAAAGGGGAAGGTTTTTCAGGAACATGTATAAAGGACACATGGATAAAACCAAGTGAGGATAGGATCAAGGTTGGGAAGTGGGGATAGCTGGGGTGGAAGGGAGTAGTAGGGGTAAAATGGAGACAACTGTACTTGAACAACAATAAAAAAAAAGTAAAAATATCATAAATTTACCCAAAACCTTTTTTGTTGCTCATCCATTTTCATTACTATTTGTGTATTTAATGTGTGGCCCAAGACAACTCTTCTTCTTTCTGTGTGATCCAGAGATGCTAACCCCTGCTACATGTTAAAATGGATGTTGCAGATGTGATTAAGCTGAGAATCTTGAGGTAGGGAGATTATACTAAATTATCCAAGTGGTTCCCATGTAACCGCAAAGGTCCATATAGGAGGATCAGAGTGAGCAGCAGGAGATGTGACTGTGGAAGCAAGAGGCTGGAGTAATGCAAAGAATGGGTGATAAGCTAAGGAATGTAGACAACCTCCAGGAACAGAAAAAAGGAAGAAAATGAAGTCTCCCTTGAATCCACTAAATGGAACATAGCTTTGCTTTGCTGATATCTTGATTTTAGACTTTTGACCTCCAGAGCTGTGAGAAAATAAATTTATGTTTATTTAGCCACCAAGTTTTTGGTGATTTGCATAGCAGCAGTAGGAAATTAATACAATCTTCAAATGACTGGGAAGATTAATGGGACAATAAGTGTGGGATCAATCAGAAAAGTTAAAAGAAGTCTTTCTTTTAACTTTAAAAGCTGGATGATATGGTATTTACTCTGTCCATAAAAATTAGTAAAAATTGCATAAATTGTAAACACAAATCAGGAGGTCAACATTGTTCTTTATTTTTTATGTGCATTAAAACAAGTGGAAAAGTATAACTGGAGGTGGCACAGACATATTGGCTTTTTTGATCATGTCACAAGGGACTCCATTCTATGGTACCACTCCAGTGACCTTCAGTCATCAGCTATATTGTCCTAATTAACCACATAACTTTTCCCTTTTCCCCTTTTACTGTCATATTACCTCTTCTTGCTTTATGAAAATGATCACACACTGCCATACTTTGTCAGGGGTAAGAAAACTAAAGACAACCTGAAGTTGTGACATTTTCAGGCCAACTTTCTTAGCAAACACATACAGCTAGTCTCACATATGGAAACAAAGAATGGGGAGAATGTAAGGGAAAACTTAGAACATACCATAAATAATCAGACTCCAACTTGGAGTCCACAAAGGAATTGAATGCCCAGCATTATTCAGTTCCTGGCCATTGCTTCTTTGGCTACAAAGTGGTTCTAAAGCCAGTCAATCTAATGTTTGAAAGTTCAAATATGACATAGAAACCTTTGCAAAGATGAGAATTATTACTTTGAGCATTATATACATAGTCCCTGGATTTCTAAGTATGACATTATAATTTATAATAAGAAACACATACTTGGTCTTCATCCTATTCCTGGCATAGAGCTCCTAAAATCATTAGAATTCCCTAAATGTTGACAGCAATCAAGCGTCTTCTGTTATGTTAATGAGGCAATCTTTGGAAAACCCTTAGGTAACCTAAAGGTGGAGAATGGAAATCGACTTCATCACTGATGGTCAATGACTTAATCAATCATGCCTAAGTAATCAAATCTCAATAAAACCCCAAAAGGACAGAGTTCAGAGAGCTTCCAGGTGGTGAACACATGGAGGGGACTCGGTGTGTGGCACAGTTGGAGAGAGCATGAAAACTCTGTCCCTTCTCACCACCTTGCCCTATGTATTTATCTCTTCATCTGGCTTGTTCATCTCGCTCCTTATCATATTTTTTAATAAGCTGGTAAATATAAGCAAGTGTTTCCCCAAGTTCTGTGAGCTATTCTAGCAAGTAATTGAATCCAAAGGGGAGGAGGTCATGAGAACATTTGATTTATAGTCAACTTAGACAGAAATTGTAGGTAGCCTGGGAACCTTAACCTGTGAGATCTGACATCATCTCCAGATACATAGTGTCAGAACTGAGTTGAACTGTAGGACACTCATCGGGTATAGCAGAACTGCTTGGTGTGTGAAAAAAAATAACCCACACATCTGATGACAAAGTGTTGTGAATGCAGCAGTAGTGTGAGAATAAAGGAGAAACAGAACTGGGTTTTCCATGTACTGAGTGCTTCTTATCTGGAATCTTCATGTAGAAAAACCCATTCAACAGAGATCCCTTTAAATTCTACATTAGACTAAAATATTTAGGTACATTTCACTATAATTTAAACATAATGACAGACAATGAATAAAATTAAATATTCATGTTTACATTCATATTCTTCTTTTAATATCTCTTAACTTAGAGATAACTCTAACAGCTGCCCCTCGTAACAATGACTGTCAGATATCATACATTTAATGCAATTCAAAGGAAGACGAGGAAAGGAGTAGTCAATTAATGTGTAATTGAGCATATTAGTAGTAATTTTGAAATAGAATTTTTGTATAAATAATAAAATGAGTAGAAATTAAGTTATTATCTGAGTTTTGTAGCTTATTGTTCTGAGTTTATGCCAAAATATCATGCCAGCATATTTTAAATGTGTGAATACATACATACATACATGGACATAAACACATTAATTTTAAGGTGTTTTGAGCACATATATTTATCTCTTTATCAGGTATCCTCCATTTGACTATTCCTCTGTATAAGTCATTTAATTTCACCAATTGATGGCTATGATGGTTAATTTTACATGTCACTTTGGCTAGGCCATGGTACCCAGATTTTGATCAAACACTAGTTGCTGTGAAGGTATTTTTGATGAGATTGGCATGTAAGTCAGTAGAATTTGAGTAGAGCAGATTACCTTCCACTTGGTGGGACTACTGAAAAAAAACATAAATGGAGTCATTTTAGAATGGAGTCAGAGCTGCCACCCCAGAGGAACTGCCTTGCAAGTCCTATTCTGCAAACATTTGGAATGTTAAAATTTGGGCAAAATAACCTTTGGATTGGGACTAAAGCAGCATTTTATTCCAAACAACTGTTTGCTATGACTACAGGACTGAAAATTAAAGGCATTGTTTAGAATTAGTAACACTATGTTAGCCTATCTGCACCTATAGAAATGCCTTTCTTTTATTGATGTAATTATTCCCCTTCCTTTTCTCATAAATAACACCCCCACCACTTAATCAGATAACTATTTGGGTTTCTGCTTGAATCAGTGCTTCCCCAATAGCTATTCTTTTAAACCTCAAAAACAAACTGACCAAAACAAAAACAAACAAAAAAAAAAAACCAACACCCAACAACTTGTCTCTCACTCTGGCCTTTTATTTTTAGGTTAACATATTTATCCAATCAGTTGAAGGCTTTAATCAGAAAGATGACATCCAGGCTACCTTCAGATTTGAGCTGCAGCATCCCCTCTTCCCAGAGTCTCCAGCCTGCTGGTTTACACTGCAGATCTGGTCCTTGCCAGACTTTACAACAATCACTTGAACTAATTCTTTAAAATTAGTATCTCTTTTGGACAATGCCCAACCAACTGAGCCACTCCAGTCAGGGTGCTTCACTGTTCTTAATGAACAGAAATAAATTGCTTGGTTGTAGCAGGTAAATTGAAGCAAAAAGAATTTAAGAATCTAACAGCTTCATTTTTGTAAAAAAGAGCTTTGTCAATTGTTTCCAATATAAATTATTATTTATTTTATAAACACAAAGCCTGAAACCAAAATTGTCCTGATTGTCCCAAAAGCCTTAACTAAATTTCTCATTGTTACAAGGAAAAGTAAACTATATCTTTTGTCATTAGAAAAATAACTGTCATTTTCATATTAAAGTGTGTTCCCTCTCCTGGTTTGTACCTGATAAGTTACCTGATATGCACAGTCTCCAAAGAAACATTTGCTTCTCCTAGGACATTTGTTCCTGTGCTACCTTCGGGATATTCTTGTTTTGTTTTTGTTCCTGAGACAGGGAATGATGCTCATTCTTTTCAGGTTTGAGTTTGCTTCTGGCCATGCAAGTTCTCTAATCCAATATCAAGGCATAACTACTTCCAGCAGCTACTCAGCAAAACAAAACTTGCTTTTTAAATATAATCCATTTTCCTCTCAGTTTAAAACAGAAGTATTTGGGCTGATTCTGATATGCTTGCTTCAAAACACAATTGTTTCAGTTAACATACTGACTAAGATTTAAGTTTATAAACAATACAGTTTCCTGGCAAACATCTTTGAAAAGCAAGTGCCCCTTATGTATTTTAAACAACCAGAAATAATTTGGTAAATTTGTTCCAAATGTCAAAGGACTGTTCTCAAAGTTCTAATCTCTAAATGTCATGGTTTTCCTTGCTCACTCATTTTCTAAAATTTGTGGGTATGAATAATAGAATTTTCTGGAGAACTTTATGATAATGCAAATGCTGCTATTTAATTTAGGCCAACTAATTGAATATGATGAGTTTGCTCTCAAGTGAAAGCACTGTTACCAGTTATATTATTGAACAGGAAAAACTAAGAAAGGAAACATGAAGGAGGTTGAAGAAGTCAGGTCTGTCTTCCCTTGATCAAATATACAGTTTGGGAACTGAGATGTGGAACATTTTAAGTACAATAATAGAACAAAATGCATGAGAATGTAGTAAATGTGATATTATTTTAAGGTTTTCTTTTCACTTAATATAAGGGTTTCCACAAGAGTTAGATACAGTGATTATTCCCACTCTATGGATTATGCAGCTGAAAAACAAAGGTGGTTAAGTTGCTCAGTGGCATACAACTAGTGAGCACCAGGCCAGCACTTGACTCCGGCATTCTGTCCTCAGAGTCTTCCTCTACATAGGGCTCATGAAATGTAGTAATGTGCTGATATAGGAGAAGTTGAACAGACAAGTATTTTTTTTTGCATTCAGATGCATAGTTTCCTATTTTCCTAAATTTTCCTAGTTTCCTATTTTCTTAAGATAAAGTGAGATAGCAAATAAAGTAACCTCCAGGCTTTTAAGTCATAAATGTTACCGTATCACCAATTAGACTACATACACTTAACACCCCCCACTGACCAATGACAGCCAATTGGGTCATGCCTGATGGCCACCTGCTAAGCAGGTACAATAACTTTCACTGATAACCTTTGGGGTTCAGTATAGATTCAATGGGGTGTGCTATGCAATAATAGCATGGGTGTCATTTTTAGTAAAATGTAAAACTCGTTAAAATGGCTGTGTGGAATGTTAATAGCAAGAGTACTACAAAGCCAGAACCTTCTCTTAAATATATCCAAGAGATAACTTTCTCTCAGCTAGCTTCTTTGTCTCCTATTTTACCAAATAAAAGTGGGGGTTGGCTGCCAGCCACCACCAATATAGGCAAATTCCAGAGGCAGAGGTTTGGTGAGAAAAGGAAAGGGGTCTTTTATTCAAAAGCCACACAATCTAGGAGGATGTCAGGCTCCCGACTTAAAGTCACTTCTCTGGAAAACTCAGAGGGAAAACCTGCCATCCTCTGCCTGGCCAGTCCCCAGGCTGTGGCCAGTTCTCCTCCCATTCAAAATACCATCTATGGGGAATTACAGGTGGCTGCTGAGTCATCCTCCAAGCAGCTTAGTTTCTCTCCTTGCCATTGTTTGGCCTCAGCTCCCTTCTTTTCACAGGTGCCATTTACCACATGGCTTCCAGGGCCAGCAGGTCCCTCAAAGCACTGGTCAGCACCTGCGTGGTGGGTCCAAGAGAGACCATGTCTCTCCCCTCCTTCAGTTTACATAAACTACCCCTCTGGACCAGGCTGGTTGCTTCAACTTCTGCATGCTTTGGGGGGCTCTGCCCTGCACCCCAACCAATCTTGTCTTTTCCCAGGCTAGACTGGCAGGTGGTTCCCAGAATGGTACCTCCCTGTTCCACCATGTATTGGAAGGGAATAGAAAGGCTTTTGCCTTAGCCAAACATTGTTGCTAACCTCGTGTACTCTCTGTGCAAGGCCTCCCCTCCCCAGCTTCTTGCCCAGGGGTGAGGGAATGTATCATCACGGGCCACACTGGCTTGTTCACCCAGGCAGTGCAGGTTCACCTGCACAGCTCAGGCATTTCCTGTGACCCCTGCCTCACTCAGGATATCCATCAGTTTATGCTGGTATCACTGTAAAAAACATGCATATTCTTATTCTTGTGCCTTCTCTGTTATTGTTGATTAGTTCATCCTTGGCTAGAGTGAAAAATAAGAATCCTATACTAAATGCTGAATGTAGAATTCTATGCTAAATTAAAACATGTTAGAACAAAATTATGTTCATTGCAAAAGAATTCTATGTGGAATATGAATTAGCTTGAGTTACATATTTTGACATATTAATTACTATATTATTGCACACTGCTTGCTTAACTATGTTGTAAACAAGCATTGCACCTTATTTTTGCCCAAGATTGACAAATAACACATATTTTGTTTAGAAATATCATTGTAGCATCTGAGTCATTTCTTACAACTTTCAGAGTTTTTTTCCTTTGAAAAGACCGAACTGCAACTCAGCTTCTTAACATGAAAATAACCTTCACTCCAAGTAATAAGCGGTGAAAAGGATGTTAAAAAAAAGGTGAAAATATTCAAAATGGAAATGAAATGCTTACCTTTCTGTCTGTGGCCTGCAAATGTTTTTCTTTTGTAAATAGGTTTGTACGTTTAATGGCAACCTAGATCCATGCTAGAGAGTCATCCATCTGCAACCCTAGCCATACAGCTTGTCTGCATCTTCAGCTGGGGCACGAAGTCCAAAGCACAAGAGTCACTCAGTAAGTAGTTATTAAATAAAACGAATAATAATAACCTTTTCACCCATATATAGGGTTTTACTTGAATTGAGTGCCAATGTATGTAAACTTTATGTAAGAGAAAGTGAGATCAAAGTATCATAGAATTTTAGAAGTGAAAAGAAGCTCATGAGTTTCTTTTTTTTTTGTGCCTAACATAATTTTAGATTGTTGGAGAAAAGTACACACTGAGAGAATCTTAATACAGTTCTTAAGTTGTTGGAATTTTTCCTAGTTATGTGCATTTTTCTGATATTTTAAAATTCAAAGTTTCCTTTCCATTCACATTGGAATGACTCTTCAGTCTGTTTACCAGATGCTCTTCAGACTAGCCCTTGTCCAAACTCAGGGTGGAAGTATCATCCATTGTCATCAGGCACCTTTATATTTTTTGTTTTATACCTAAATTAAAAACTCAGTGTGGCCCAGTTATGAGAATTTTATCAATTTCCCAATAGGAAAATTATGGCCCAATCTCAACAGAATAATGGAAATTTCAGAAAGAAATGTTCAAATCACAGGTAGCTAATCTAGAAATTTTCAAATAGAGGACTACAGAACACATCTAAAGAGCTCAACTAACTCAAAATATAATATTGTTATCTCTAAATATAATGGTTGAATTGAAGCATGTTAGTATGACAGTCAAGGACCTATAGCAAATACATTAATCCTTCTCACTGTTACTATCCCAATAATTTCATTACTGTGGATTTTTATAGCTTTAAGATGAAAACACGTGAGACGGGTCATATCTACAATCATGTTAACTATCATTTAACACCTTATTCAGAGTTACTAATCATTTGACACTCAGCCTAAAGCTCTAAGCATGTACCCCAGTATGTGAGGAAGAGACTAGCATTAGCAGTAGTTTAAGTTCATCAAAGATAGATATCTATCTAAATGAACTGGATTTGAGCTCTTTCTCTTCAGGCTCCATAAACTTTTTGCACAATTTTTGGGGACTTGCATGTATTGCTGTTCCACGAGTGTCTGGTTCTCTCTCTTAGCATGTGACCTCTGTGTGCGTAGCAACTGTGTGATGTTTCCATCTGTTTCCCCAGTCTCTCTTCAGGATTTTGTATGAAGCAAATGCTCATTTTATGTTTGTATATTAAATGTGCTCTAAGCCATTGTTACATTTGGTAACTACCCTCTTTGTTCCTCTTTAGAATAAAAAAGAAGCAATAGTGCATAGACTTTGGCTAATTAATAGCAGAAGCACTAACATTTTAAAACAAATCAGCCATAACATGTAGAAGCATCCCTTCTGTTGGTTTTCAATCTCTAGATACAATTTTTTAAAAAATGACAAGTAAATCTGGCATTTTTTATGTGCTGCAATTTTGACCTATGAAGTTCCATACTTTCACCAAGAACCTTTGAAACCCACTAGTTTCTGGTTTTATTTAATATGCCAAAATAGATTTAACAGAAAACTCAGACCCATTCCAGTACATCAGGCACAAAAGTCTCTTTGATCTTTTTGCCACTTTTAAGAAACATCTGCATCTTTGTAAGGACCTAGCAGGAGGAGCCAAAAGTGTGAGAATGGAAGCGGTCACATGCAAGAAGATAGAAAGAATTGTTAAGGGAACCAATTCTCCTTGTTCAAGTACCAAAGAACCAAAAGAAGACTGGCAGCATCTAGGACTTATAAACACTGAGTAATTCCCAACAGCTGGACTTCAGGAGTGCCCATTCCATCCCCCTATTGTACAAGACACCCTGCTATCACCATCGAAGAAGAGGATGGTAGAATGTTTTTAAAGTTATCCAAACATTCACTTCACACCAAAGTTGTTCTTAACTTGTATTTTTCCCCTTTCTAATTTTTTAAGATAAAATTTAGATCTTTCTTTCTCAAAATCCTTGTTGTGGTTTACTCAGTCTCACAGGGAAGACCCTACATGTATCTCTCTGCATGCATAACAATGGCCAGCCACTGTCTGTCTCTAAGGCTCTAAGCCCAGTTAAGTGCTAAGTAACCCTGAGCACACTTCACAGCTCCTGTCAAGTATTGGAGCAAAACTTAATTTGTTTTCTTCCACATAAATGCTGTAGTGTACCCTGTAAAACACTGTGCAAACACTTCTCTTTTTTGAGCAGAATGAATAGATGAAGATTCCAAGACTCACTCGGATATGTGGTAAAAGAGAGAAGCCATGAAGGCCAGCTCAAAGCCTGGGAAGGGATGACCTTTACCTCCTGTTTCTGTTCTGTGGTTCACTCTCCCAAGCAGGTGGAAGTGGACCACCGAATGAAAGCAAAAGCAAAGTGGCAGATGATAGACAGCAGAAGTTTTCAATCATAGCCTCATCCAGGTTTCTAGCACATGTTACAGATTGAGTGTTCTGTGAAGCCCAAAAGGCATGAACTGAACCGAAGGTTGAGCCAGCACTCCTGATGGTTTATTGAAAACATTTCCAGGTCTTGGAAATGTATCCTAATATAAATTCCTATCATTTATGGAAAAGCCAGACAAACCAATATGTTCTGAGAACCCAGTGGCCTTCCCTGTTAGTAAGAAAGGCAAAGTAGCTAGTCAGGAGAGTACACATCTGAGAATAAGTTGCTTTCAGAATTTAAACGAGAGGAGACAAAGTCTCATAGAATATCCTACATGATTCTAAACTGTCATGCATATGCATACATATACATATTTATGCAGTTAGTACAGAGCAGGCTGGGAAGCAAAAGATCGAGAGTCTAACATATGCTCCCTTCCTCAAGGAAGACCATTAAATGATCTCTGAGGCTTCTCCAAATTGGAAATTGTATTGTCATTTCATTTTATTTGTATTAAATGTATTAAAGTATATTTTAGGCATAATAAACTGCATGCCTTTAAATTATACCATTATATGAATTTTGAAGATGCAAACACCCATGAAACCACCAAAAGGCAGAATATTTCCATGACCCCCAAACAATTCCTGGCTCCCTTTTATAGCCAATCCCCCTTTCAACCCTATCAACCACTGATCTGATTTCTGTCCATATATAAAAGTATATATTCTATTTATAAAAATGGAATTACATAGTAAGTAATTTTATGTCTGCCTTTGTTCACTCAGTATAATAGTTTTTGAGATTCATCCTTGTGATTGCATGAATCAGTAATTTCTTTGTGCTAGTTGTTTTATTTAGCATAGTTCAGTTTCTTTTCCCCTAAACATGCATCTGCTGATGGATATTTGATTTATTTCTAGGTTGGAGCTATTATGAATAAAGCTGCTACGGACATGCATGTACAATTATTTGTGTTTCTCCTAGGTAAATACTTAGTGGTATTCCACTGAGAGGAATGTCTGGGTCATATGTTAGTTGTATATTTTATTTTTTTTAAGAAAATCTGAAACTGTTTTCCAAGGTGATTATCTAATTTTACATTCCCACCATCAATATACAACAGTCCTTCTACATTCTCATCAATGCTTGATATTATTAGTCTTTTCAATTTTATACATTCTAATATGTGTGTAGCTCTTTCTCATTTCTATCTACATTTACCTGATGACGAATGATGTTAAACATCTTCTCATGTGCTTATGGCCATTACTTTATCTTCTTTTGTGAAGTGTCAGTGAAGTTATTTTTTATCACTTTTAGGGTTGTTTCTGTTATTATTGTTGAGTTGTAAAAGTGATTTATAAATTTTGATTACAAGTCTTTTGGCAGATACACCTATTGAAAATATTTATTCCCAGTTTTTGTGATGGTTTTGTTTCCTTAACCATATCTTTTGAAGAAAAAAATGAGATCTGATCATAAAGTCGAATTTAATGGTGCAGATACTTTGTGACAATGCAAATATCTAGTTTCTCCTCAAACTTTCATCCACTGGTTTCAGCATACATCAGTGATCTTTCCTGCAGAAATTATTATTGTGGTTTTCTAATGAGAATTGTCTATTTCTTTTATTCCTTATACATTTAATTGGAAGCCTTCTGTAAGAAAAAAACTGTCTCTTTTCCTTTAAATATTATTCATTTATATTCATGTGTATCCATGGATTTATACAATACAATCCTTAATTATTTTGTTGTCAGATTATTGTAGATTTGGCCATTGGGAGATCTTTTAGGTTGCTTTCTTTACCCTTTTAACATGGTCTTACCTTTTTATAAGAACTTCCTTATTTTCAGGCACCAAAATGTGGTCTATGCTCATGTGTATTTTTCCTGACCCAGACCTGGAATTAGCCACAGCTTCTTGGCTCCACTTATTGGAGAATGCTATTTAGAACCCAAGATCTGCATGCTATATATATGCTGATTGAAAGTGGAGTGTCATTGTTTCTATCTCTTTTCAGTGGGAAGAAGTAGGAAATACACATGTACACACACAGGTATATGTATATGTATATGTATATGTATATGTATATATGTATATGTATATACACACACTAACCCAAGCATACAGAGAAATTTATATTTATTACTGTATACAGCCATGTCCATATATTTCTGATTTCATTCCAATATATGGCTCTTTACCACCCCTGTCCTTTATTTTGTAGTTGTCATGTGCATTTCAACACCACGTACTCTATACCTCACACAACAACGTAGTAGTTTTTGCTGTAAACACTTATATTTATTTTAAAGAAATTAAAAGAAAAATTGTCCATTATACATCCCTGATGTTGCCATATTTGATGCTTTTCATTTACTCTTAAGATTTGTGTTTTTCTCTCATATTACTTCCTTTCAACTTGAAGAACCATCTTTCTTGAGGTGCAGGTCTGCTGGCAATATTTTTTATTGTTTTTGTTCATTTTATGATTTTTTTGTTAGCCCAAATTCCTTTCTTTACCTTCTTTCTTGAAACGCATTTTGTTAATGAACTAGAATTTTGGCTTGACAGGTTTTTTTTCTTTCTGTACTTCAAAGATTTGATCCATGGTCTTCTGACATTCTTTGTATCTCATGTGAAAGCTGCAATGTTTAAAATAATATTTTCCCTTACATGCTTTCAAGATTCTCTCTTTCTCTTTGGTTTTCAATCAGATTTATTTTGATGAGGCTAGGCATTTTAATTTGTATTTATTCTACTTGTGGTTTATTAAACTTTTTAGAGATATAAAATTAAGTCTTTTTCTGAATTTGGTATATTTTTTACCATAATTCTTGACATATTTATTTTAGCCAACAGATTAGACCCAAACTGCAAATTCTGTTTCACCTGCACGGGGTGGTATTGCAGATTTCAGTTCAGTCCTTATCTTTAGAGGCAGCTGCTTTGACCTCCCCTCCCATTTATATGTGGTCACAGGGCCAGAGATTTGTAGAATCTATCTATAGAATTTAGGGGTTCTCTTCTTTGGCCATTTCCTCTACAGGATTTTTCCCTCACTCTACAGACACTACAATTGCTCTGGACTCTGTCTTCTGGTTCTTTAGCTGCCCTTCACCACTTTGCACCTGTGACTGTGACTATCCTAAAACTCAGGCTCTGGTAATAAAAACTGGAAGCTCAGTCCATGACAGCCTTTTCTTCCAAATTCCCACTCACCTCCAATATATATCTATTTTTATCCAATCTGCAGAGCCACCACATAGAGTTGTGTATGTGTTTGCATGTATGTACATGTATATGCTGAGAGAAAACTGTCAATCTTTAAAGCAGAACAACCTAAAGAAATTTTAAGAGTAATTGAATCTAAGCATTTCCTATGAAAGACTGGAGCTAAGATCACATAGGTGACTTTCAAAGCTTGTGTAACTATTTAGTACTGTGTCAGAATATCTTTCCCTCATCTCAAGTATGAAATTAGTGTAAAAAGGCATGGATGGGCATCAAAAGGCAATGTCAAGTCTATAGAAGGAATGACTTCTGGCAAAAGTGCCATATAAAATGAAAAACTGAAAAAATTATAGATTCTCCATTGATTTAGAGGAATGTAAGCAGAGACTTAACTTGTAGGGAAGCTGTAGGATATATTTGAACATTTGATGGGTAATTGAACTATACAGCCATCAAAGTTCCCTCCAGATCAGAGTACCTACAACCGGACAATTGAGTTATCACTGTGCTGTATCTTAAAGTGTCATTCCTTCATTCTGACACTATCATCTTGATTATACATTAGGACACATGTCCCAAATAAATAATTTTTACAATTTTGGGATTGATGTTCTCAGCATAGGGTTCTTGCAGAGTTTATTGATACTGCCTAAAAAAAAATGTTTTAGAATTCCTGTCACTTGCAGACATGAATTTCATATAAAATTACTTTCATAAAGTTTTTGTTTACTCTAAGTTGCAAAAAATTAACCAAGTTTATATCATGATAAAGTAAATTGTTACATAAAAAAGCAAAACTGTTTTTTCCCTACAAATCAAACATGCATACATACAGGTGAGGCAAAGTAGATTTACAGTTGTTTGGATGAAAATCAATACAATAATTAACAAGTAATAATACACAAATAAACTGTGCATGCATACTCACAACTGTAAACCTGCTTTTTACCCACCCCATATATAGAAATACATATAGATATGTAGATTAGGGATTTTCCAAGGATTATGTCCTTGGAAAAAATATTTCTTTAAATGTATTAATATGAATGCAGTTTGAACTTAAAATTTTTAGTCAAAGAGAAAATGTGAAAACTTGAACTTGTTTGTACTGTTTCATAATTCAGCTTAATATATTTATGAGCTACTGACTTTTTCCTAGCAGAGCAACAATTCTCAAAGTGTGATCAAGGAGCCCATGGAAGGTTCAAGGGTTTTGCAAGACCAGAACTATTTCCATAATAATATGAAGACATTATCTGCCCTTTTACTTTTATTCTTGTACAAGAATACAATGGACTTTTCCAGAAACTACATGTCATGTATGATATCATTGCTTTCAATGCTAATGGAATATGTGCTTTTGTGTTCTTATGTTTTTCTAAAATCTAACATTAGCCTATAAATAAGCATTTTTTCACATATTAACTCAATGTTTCATCAGTATATTATTCTATTACTGTCACTGGTTATACTTATAATCTTTGTAAACTCATTATCATGTAATAAATATATCTTGCTTTGAAATCCTAAAGTTATCCTTGTGCTTACATGAAAACAAAAAAAGAAGAAGTTGTATGAATTTTCATATTTTTAAGTTTTTGAAAAATGTTGAAAATTTTAAGTATCATCTAAAATTGTATTATATTAGAATGTAACAATTATTTCAAAATTCAGGAACTATATATTCTTAGAGTTAAATGATTATTGGCTTAAAAAGGATAAGAAGATTAATCTTCTCAACCCACAGATGCACTGTCTACATCCAAAGATGATGAAGAAAACAAAACTTTCATATTAGAGTGTTATTTGGCTCATGAGAGACAGGAATCCATTCCAAACAACCTGAGTGAAACTAACCAAGAAACAAAGCTATGACAAAATGTTATTCCCCTCATTTGTGTACATGCTAATATTTTTCTTATTTTGTTTCTGAAAGAGAATATCTTAAAATAGATTTATAGTCAATAGATTCTAGTCAAGTTGCAGTACCATTTTGGGCTGAAGTCTTTATTTTATTTTATTTTTTATTTTAGTTAAGGGAAGGGAGGGAGAAAGAGGAGAGACTCATCAATGTGAGAGAAAAATATCAACTGATTGCCTTCTGCACACACCCTCAACTGTGGACTAAGCCTGCAACCCAGGCTTACACCCTGACCAGGAATCAAACCAGCACCCTTTCAGTTTGCAGGATGATACCCAACAAATTGAGCCACTCCAGCAGGGGCTGAGCTGAAGTCTTTAATAGCAAAACCTACTTTTTTAGAGCTTTTCAAATTGAACTTACAGAGCCACTGACACATCTTTCAGGATACATTATTATATTGCATTGAGAAGAGAACACAGAATAGCTTGAATTTTAATAAAGCTTTGAACCACTGACATTGCTCAATGCCTGTTGATGAAAAATCAGTTAAAGCATTCACATCAGTGTCAGTTTTCAATATCTTTTCAGATTAAAGATTTACAGAAACCATGGAAATGAGATAATATCTAATCTGCAGAACTGTACTTTTTTCCTTATAAATGAATGAATCCATGGACATGGATGGACTTGCTCATTTGCTTCTATTCATCTAGTATGGGCACCAACAAAACATCCAGAAAGATCTTGTTTTATGTGACTATTTGGCACCATGCACAAGTGGCACTAAAATATTCAAAGTATTCAGTAACGTCTTTGAATTTCATCACTTTTTGAGCCTGGTAGAAGAACTGAGTTGACTTTTATAACGATAGCACAAAACTATGGGTAAAACTGCTGGTGCCTTAGAACAAATTGCAGTAGTGATTTCCAACCATATTACAGGTCATGGTATTCTTCACTGATGGGCAATTTACAAGTAAAAAGGAATTGCCAATTTTACCTAAGAATATCATTCCAGGGCTCTCCCTGTGCACCAAAGATAACTGAAGCTGGTACCTGTTTTCTACCTTGGAATGCTCAGGGGAGGCTTGAGGGATTTCACTTGAGGGTGGTTTTTATGCCTTCCTCTGTTATACTTCTCCATAACACATGAAAGTTGGGAGAAGGAAGGATTCAGGGATGAATGTACATGCTGCCATCTTCCCAAAATTCCCCTTCATAGCCTATTGGTAAAATTATGTACAACTAAATCCATTAATCCTTTCTTGGAAGGCCGATTTATTAAATAATTTTCAAACAGAAATTTGTTCTCCACAAGTGTAGTTCTAGGTTAGCAAATTTTCTTTTTGTTTTTGTTGTTGTTCTTTTATTAATTTTTTATTCATTTATTGTTAAAATTGTTTTACTTATCGTTAGCTCTCTCCCTGTGTAATGTAAAGCCCATGAGGATGGGACTGATGTCTATGTTCTCTTTGTTACACCAGTGCTTAAAATGACGACAGGTACACTGCAGGCACTCAGTAGATAAGTGTAAAGTGCATGATTTTTGTTTTTATGTTCAACTTAAACTGTCTAAATTTTTAAATATTTTTTGTAAACTATGTTTCAAACAAATCATCCTAACAACAAAAAATACCCAATTATGTCTACCATTATTTAAAAGCCAAAATTCTTTCTATGTATAAAAGGATCTTTAAAAAATTTTTTGTTTTATTATATTCTTTTCTGACTTGTGATTTATTGCACTTAGTGATACCTCATTGCTTCTTTTCTCTAGATTGCTCTTTGATATTTTCACCTACTTAGTATTCCAGATTTCTTCGATAATAAATATGTATGTTTAAATATAGTTCTATTTAGTGGGTTAAAATCATGTAAATGTATGTTGATAGGATACATGAATAGCCAAAGACATTAACAACTAGAAATGTCACTAAACTTATTTGCTGACATTCTCTGGTGGCCTATGCCTTACCCCCTTCTTCTCAAGATATTAAGACCACTTCCAGACTCGCCTTGATTTATCCTAAACAGCTGAGACTCAGCATGGATCTGATTAAAAGCTCCTTCTGTTTAAGTTAAAGACTTGGAAAAACTCTCCTTGCAGTTCAGTTATTCTTTTCTTCACATGCACATCCTTCTCACCCTGGCACATCCACAGGAACAACAGACAATAGTTCATCTACTCCCTATTGTGTCTGTTTGCCTCTCTAGCCTCCTGACTGTATTCTTGGTCTCTAGTTCTTTCCAAAATCTCCTGATGGGTCAGAAGACTGGTTTAGAATCATTTCATTGTTGATAAAAATTGTTTCTCTCTTGACTTATTTCATCCCAATTTTTCTTCTCTGACTTGTTTTACATACATCCCTTTAATCCACAGTTTGTAGATCTGCAAATATACTAAATTACATGGCTGCATATGCATACAAATACTGAATGATACCACTGCACCACTGCATACAAGGACCAAGATCAAACACTCAGGTCATCCTCTTCAGATAGTGATGGCAGTTTGGATCACACTGGAGAGGGCTAATGCGGATCGCTGCCCATGCTCCTGAAGGGGACAGATGATTTTGCTCTTCCACTTCCATAACACAACACGGCTTGCTGCATAAATATGGTTACACTGGCTGATGTAATTCCCTTTGTAGTTGTTTATCATCATTATCATCACTATTTACATATATACTTATTTGTTATTTCTTTGCATTGTGAACACAGCATAAATTTCATTAAGAAATGCTCTGGAACATTGAGTGTACCTGTATTTTCCAAATCCAACATCATTTCCAAGCCACCAATTTTTTTTCTATTTTAAAGAAGGGAATTCTGATGTTCAGAGCAGAAAAGTAATGTTTTCCTAATGTCCCACTCTATGTCAGTGATGGAGCTGGTAATAAAACCCTAGTTCTCAGAATCTCCAATTCAGTGCTCAATTGAAATTGCATTCTTCACTCAGTGAAACCTAAATGAGAAAATAAAAGTTACACTGATTTCACAGGAAATGTCATGCCAGACTAATGTCATCCATTTTACTCCTTGCAACCCAAGCATAATTTAAGTACTATTTACTAAATAACCTGTGAAGGTCATTTCATTCAATAGTGAAGGTTGAAAGTTGTGAGTCACCCATAATAACAAAATACATTTTGTGAGGCTTCTCTCCCTTGCTTACAAAATTAATAGCCACTTACCTACCCTTAGTCTCCTAATAAAGTTATGAGAACTTATTTTTTTCAAACCAATAGTAACAATGAGTAATATACTAAATAGCAAAGTAGATTTTTAAAAAGTTCTCTGCCATTTTCTAAATAATAACAATGACAGTTTAACAACTAATATACCATTGAAACTGCATAAAACAGTGAGATTGGTATTATATTACTTTTAAGTGTATTTTATTGATTATGCTATTACAGTTGTCCCATTTTTTCTTCCCTTTATCCCACTACACTCTACATCTCCTCTTTCCAGCATTCCTCCCCCTTAGTTCATGTCCATGGGTCATGCACATAAGCTCTTTGGCTTCCCCAATTCCTATACTATTCTTAAACTCTCCCTGTCTATTTTGTACCTATAGTTTATGTTTCCTATTTTCTGTACCTTTCCCCCTATTCTCCATCCTCCCCTTCCCCACTGATAACCTTCCATGTGATCTCCATTTCTCTAACTCTGTTCCTGTTCTAGTTGTTTGCTTAGTTTTTGTTTTTGTTTTATAGGTTCAGATTTTGATAGTTGTGAGTTTGCTGTCATTTTACTGCTCATAGTTTTGACATACTTCTTTTTCTTAAATAAGTCCCTTTAACATTTCATATAGTAAGAGCTTTGTGATGATGAACTCCTTTAACTTGACCTTATCTGGGAAGCACTTTATCTGCCCTTCCATTATAAATGATAGCTTTACTGGACAGAGTAATCTTGGATGTAGGTCCTTGCCTTCATGAATGAATACTTCTTTCCAGCCCCTTCTTGCCTGCAAGTTTTCTTTTGATAGATCAGCTGATAGTCTTATGGTATTCCTCTGTAGATAACTCTCTGCTTTTCTCTTAGTGCTTTTAACATTCACCCCTCTTTAATCTTGGGGAATGTAATTATGATGTGTCTTAATGTGTTCCTCCTTGGGTCCAACTTCTTTGGGACTCTCTGAGCTTCCTGGACTTCCTGGAAGTCTATTTCCTTCATCAAATTGAAGAGTTTTCTTTCATTATTTTTTCAAATAAGTTTTCCATTTCTTGCTCTTCTTATTCTCCTTCTGTCACCCCTTTGATTTGGATGTTAGAATGTTCAAAGTTGTCCCAGGGGTTCCCTAAGATTCTCCTCATTTTTTTTGAATTCTTGTTTCTTCATTCTGTTTCAGCTGAATATTTATTTCTTCCTTCTGTTCTAATTGTTTATTTGAGTCCTGTTTTTCTTCCCTTCACTGTTGGTTCCCTGTATATTTTTCTTTATTCCACTTTGTATAGCCTTCACTTTCTTTATTTTTTGTCCGTACTCAGTAATTTCTGTGAGCATCCTGATTACCAGTGTTTTGCATTCTGCATCTGATAGGTTGGCTATCTTCTCATTGTTTAATTCTTTTTCTGGAGTTTTTATCTGTTCTTTCATTTGGGCCATATTTCTTTGTCTCAGCACACCTATTACATTATAAGGGGTGGAGCTTTAGATATTCACCAGGGTGGGGCAACCCACTTCACTGCACTGTGGCTCTGTATTTGGGGGAGGGGTCAGAGATGGAACAATGTCATTTGCTTGGCTTTTTCTGGCTTTCAGCCACTTTTTCTTGTGACCTACAAGTGAACTGCACCTTTCTGGTGCTGATTCCCAGGTGGGTGGGTTTGTTTACATTCCAGGACCACATGGGTCCCTCCAATGGACTCTCCTGTGAGGTTGGGAGTTTCTCCCCTACCACAACCCCCACATATTTTTATAGTCAGAGGGTTTGAGGTTTTATTTCCCCATGCTGGAACCCTGGGTTGCTCAGTTTAGCTCACTCTCCAGTTGTTCCTCCCAGTTTTCTGCACATGAAATGTGGGACTGCCCAGTATGCCAGCCACTGCATTGGCCACTCATTCCAGCAGCCACCACCTTGCAGCTCATCCTCTCCACCTCAGCTACAGTCTCCACCCCTCCTACCAGTCTGGATGAATGTTTCCTCTTTAACTCCTTGGTTGTTGGACTCCCATACAATTTAATTTTCTGGCAGTTCTGGTTTTTGTTTTTAAATTGGTTGTTGTCCCTCTTTTGTTTATGTGATGAAATGAAGTGTATCTATCTATGCATCCATCTTGCCTAGAATATATCATTTATTATTTTATTGCTTTATTATTGATAAAGATAAATCTTTGAGCATTAAATTCATTTAATTAATTAATAAAACCAAGTTTCAAATTCTATTATTCAGATCAACATCTCCTACACTGAAAATAAAAGATTATTTTAAACCCCCTGGAATTAAAGTCTAATAATAAATATGAAGCTGATATTCAGGAAAAAAACTATTTGTGATCATTAGTATTTTTTGTCATCCAGAATACTCTACTAGAAACACAACAAAGCATTTGTAATTTGGAGTGCACACTCTAAATTTACAAAGAGTTTAACAGATGCTTTATATTTTTAATTTTATTTAATAGACATAGTACTTATCTACCAAAAATAAAAGATGCAATATGAATCATCATATAAAATACATATTAAACTAGACAGATAATTACCTTAGTTTATTACTTTTCATTGGTTAAGTGTTCATGAAGACAGTCATTATCTATAGAAAACATCAAAAAGAAGAAGAGTAACATAATTGAAATATTTAAAGGTAACTCAGAAAACTTCCATACATATGATTCAGTAATCTTAAGAAATAAAACTCTATTCATTAACCTGAAAGGGGAAAAAAAGATGTACAAACAATAAAGAACAACATAGCTCCTGAGGAAGCTGGTTTATGTGATCTGGCTTTTAAAGTGACAGGATTATAGTCAACATATTCAACAGTCAGCATGGCATGGACACTTACCAACTGGAAGAGAAGCAATAAACCAACCAGTTGTCCAGTTTACCACTGCACAGACATTTCCCCTTAGCCCATTTTAGAATAAGATGAAGATGTCTTAATCAAGAAAACACCAAAAAAATCTGATAGACTACTAAGAAAGTTAGGGCTCAGGATAATAAGCAACTTATGATGACTATAGAGACTCATAAAACTTCCTATAGCATAAGAACAAGTAGAAACCATTGTCAGTGTCTGAAAAGTTCTTTGAAAGGTTCACAGAAGAGTATGTTCTTCAACTTGTATTTGGCTTCTGTCATCTTATGTGAGAAGAGATAAAACTAAAAGAGAGAAAGGAATTTGAAATTTGAGACAGTAATAGGCCACTTTCATAAGTTCAGTTGTTTAGGCACAGATCAATTACATCATAAAAATATTATGAATAAATTTGTAAATTTTAATTTTTATAAATGGAAGATTTGGAGAGAATCTTGGAATTCTGGAGAAGGGTAAATATAGATGCTATGTGAAGCTTTTAAAAAAGCATTATTAAGAGTAAGTAAGGATACTCATGCTAGTATCCATGTTCACTCATTCAAGAAAAATTCTTGGAGTACCTATTAAATGTAAAGCCTCCTACTCTAATGTGAGGAGAAAGATGAATTTCTGCCCTCTACCAGAGATTATATTATATAGGCTGGTATTGTAGCAAATACTATATATACAGTGGGATTTAAATTCTGTAAGTAAGCAGTGATGTTCCTGTGGAGAAACCTGAGTAATATGGATTTAGTGAGCCTATAATGAACAGGCTGACATTCCAAACTCAAAAATGATAGTAAGATTAAATATAGAGGTCAACCTAGAACATAATGTTTCTGGGCATTCCACACAGGGCTTAGTCTTTCATTATTTCTTATAAAAGATATTTATACAAGAATATAAAAGATATGAATACTAAATCTGTATAAATTATAAAATTGAATCAGATAGCTAAAATATAAAATGACAAAATTGAGATTCAGGAGCACTTTGACAGATGATGGGTTCAAACAACAAAACTGAATAAGAAAAAAGGTAAAGTCCTAATTTAGGAGAAAAATAAACCAACTGTGTAAGGATAACATGGTGTAAACCTGGCTCAAGACTAGCTTAAGTAAAGATTCAGGAGACTGATCTGGCCATAAATTCTATGTAAACAAAAAAAGTAACTTATGGTTAAAAATGTTCTATTTGCATGTATTATCAGATGTTTATTATAGCATTATTAATAAGGAAAAATGCAGACCACACAAAATAAATATTACATAAGTAAATTATAATACAAGAGTCAATGAACACAGAGCCCAATAAAAGGACTTTTTCATCACAATAAAATGTTACATAAACTGAATGATATTTGTTATATAGTCAGCATGATTTTAGCTATGTAGGAACTTGTATAGAAGTTGTACTAAAAAAAATGTGTTAAACACTTAAAAATGGTTTCCCCATAGTATCTGAAATCAAAGGAATATTGATCTCAGGAATATTTTCCTTACGTTTCTTTTTAATTTTCTTAATTTTCATAATACATTTAAAATTACTTTTTTTAAATTAAAGATTTTATTTATTTATTTTTAGAGAGGGAAGGGAGGGAGATAGAGAGAGAGACAGAGAAACTTCAATGTGCAGTTGCTGGGGGTTATGGCCTGCAACCCAGGCATGTACCTGGCTGGGAATCGAACCTGGGACACTTTGGTTCCCAGCCCGTGCTCAATCCACTGAGCTACGCCAGCCAGGGATAAAAATTACTTTTAAAATCAAAATATTGTTTTTAAATAAGCTGATCAACCACCTGTTCATTTGCAGCCTTTGAATTGGTTTTGGCTTATTGATATTTAATAGAATCTATCAATAATTGTGGGAAGATAAAATAGACTTAAATCTCACTGTAGGAAAAAACTCACTGTGCAAATGACTTGCCATGAAATAAGAAAGAACTAACTATTTTCATTATTGTAAAATGTCTATGCACCACAATTTTTTTAACATTTTATTTTATCATATATCCATTTGCAAATCATTCAAACCTTTTTCCCAAACACTATCTGGAGAAGATTTTGCTAATTCTCCATCCCTCTGCCAATGGAATGCTTCATAATCATCTAGGCAATGGGAGAATCTTCAGTGGGTCTGTTGGGAACAAGGTAAAGACAGAATGGAAGCAGTACTGCTTCTGAGGTGGGTGAGTGGGTCCAGTTGAAGTGAACAAGAGAACTTTGAATAGCCTATGGTAACATCAAATCCCTGGGTATCAAATTAGGCATTATAGCAGGGGAGCCCAAAATAAAAACGAAGGAAGAGAAAACAAGACCAATCTCATTTATATCCCAGTTTGGGGCTGACATACAAACAAACCTTGTAGATTACTTCCAGTCCTCAGATCCATAAGAACATGTTTATTGACTGATAGTGCAATAGTTGCAGAGCAGAGAAATGTTTCCAAGAAGTGCTAGCTGTCCTCAAGGGGTAGAGAAGTGGTGTATTTTATATATTCAGACATATAGATGCTATCAATAATTTACATTAAGTGTGTTCCTTGAATTATATAAATGAGGAAAAATTTCAGTTGATTTGATGCCATGGATATTTCTAAGACTCGTACAAATTTAAAATTAATATGAAATTTGATGGCAGGAACTTTTAACTTCATGGATTTTAGAAGTTATGATTTATGGAATAAATCTAACCATCTGGCAACATAAGTAATGAATGCAATTTTTGTATTATCAACCTATAACTTAAATATTTATTTCCAGATATAAACATAAAACTCCAAAACTTTAGATGGTAAGCTTTCTAAAATAAACTACACATTTACAACTGAAGGAAATAAATCATGTAAACAATTACATTTTAAAATGCATAGCTTATTTTATCATATGCTAACAATTAGTTTCTGAATCATTAAAAATATATACAGCAGACTTTGTCTTAATAGCCCTTAAGTATTTCTTATTTATAATAAAAATCATTGTTTTTCATAAAAATAATGAAGCTTAATGCTTTTCCACATACATTCAGTCTTTTTTCCTGAACTCAAATACATTTGTCCAAGTTCATCAGCTGTTTAATAGGAAATTTTATATATAAACAAATTTATATATAAATATATATATCTTTAGTGAAAATAGACAATTTTAATAGCATGTAACATAGGTTAATTCATTTCTACTTTTTTCTATAGAGTTTACATCAATCAACTTTTAAGAATTATTGAAAGATCCACAAAGACACAACAAAGAATGTTCATAGCAGCACAATTTACAGTAGCCAAATGCTAAAAACAGCCTAAGTGCCCATCAGTAAATGAGTGGGTCAAAAAACTGTGGTTCATTTACACAGTGGAATACCACACAGCAGAAAGAAAGAAAGAAAGAAGGAGCTCCTACCCTTTGCAAAAGCATGGATGCAACTGGAAAGCATTATGCTAAATGAAATAAGCCAGGCGGTCGAAGAGAAATACCATATGATCTCACCTATAAGTGGAACCTAATCAACAAAACAAACAAATGAGCAAAATAGAACAAGAGACTTGGAAATCAAGAAAAAACTGACAGTGACCAGAGGGGAGCAAAGAGAGGAATAACAGAAAAGAAGGGGAAGCAGCAAGGAAAGGAACATGAACAGAGGACTCATGGGCATTGAAAATAGCAGGGAGATTGACTGTGGGAATAGGGTAAGGAGATAGGGGTAGGGGGATGCAATGGGGGAAAAGGTGGGACAACTGTAACTGAACCAAAAAAAAATAGAATTATTGAAAGATACATTTTGTTTATTTTCTGCCTGTTTCCCAAAATTCTTAACCAAGCCTTAGATTCTCACAGAAAAATAAATTGAACCTCTAGGGACAATACGAGAATAATAGGACATTTGGCTAAAGGACCTTAAAGTTTATCACATTTTTAAACTTAATGTTCCCATCTTAGTTTTCACAATACCAAGTGGGATGCAAACTTAGCTGGCATTCCCTATAATTACCACATAAATAGACCAAAGTCTCAGGTTCTCCCTAAATAAGCTTGTCCTGAATCTTAATCTAGTATTAAAAAATAAAGTAAATGAAAACATCTTTCTGATCTCATATTCTATCATTTCATCTAAGTCACTTTTTGCCTTGCTATGAACTCAGAAAACTTAAGCATTCATAATGAAACATAGTATTGGAAGCATATAGATTCTGAAACTAAACTGTCCAGATACTCAACCCAACTCTGACACACATTATATGCCTTTGGCCCCAGTGACTTGGCCAATCTGTGACACAGTTCTCTTAAAAATGTGAATAATGACATTACTTACCTCATAGAACTATTGTAAGAACTAGATATATATTAGATATATATAAGAATTAGATATATAGATATATAGATACATAATTCAATATTGCCTGACACATAGTAGATGCTCTATGTGTGTTTGCTATTATTACTATTACCTTAACCTTTAATTGACTCACGTTAAAACAGAAAAGTTGAGTAGAGTTAGCATAAAACAGAAAAATTGAGTAGAGTTAGCATGAATTTGTAATTGATAGCCTTCTCTTTCCTCTGCATCACTTCCCACCAAGGATATAATTTGGTTATATTGTAACAGAAAATAAATGTTAAACTTAATTTCTCCTTTTCCTTTAGCATTTAAGTTATCATTCTGCTCATTTTGATTAAATAAGAGAAATATTTTTCCAGGTCTAGTTAATAATAAATATCCTCTTATCCAAGAAGAAAAAATTAGGAAATTATTGTTTATAAAAACTGATTTCTATCTGTTTTCAAGAAAAGGAAAAGTAGTCTTTTTAGAATGGTATGGAGACCAGTTACAATGGGTCACTGAGATTCTGTCTAATGATCATCAAATACTGAATTTGTGGGTAAATAAAAGAATAGGAATTTGATATGCATCGTAATATGGGTAGAGGCTGACAGATTAGAGAGCCTTGGGTTAACAAGAAAAGTTGCAGTTTTAAGGGAAGGAGTACAGCAAACCCAAGAGAGTAATCCTAGAGTTCCTTCTGAAAAGCACCAAGAGAGTGGGGAAGAGAAAGAACGTTATAAGAATATTGTCTCAGTGTCCATGAGACATGTTGGAAGAGACTATTTGACAGATAATCAGACTTTGTATACATTATATAGGGACTTTTAGTGGTTGCCTCTAAACTTTAGGATGTGAAGCATCTATTGCTTACTTCTTCTATCAACAGTAACCTGATTTTTCTTGGAGAGGGATTCTATTTCTCCCCACAGTATAGTAGCAATGTTTTTGAGGTGGGCTGAACAAATTTAATACAGTCAATTCATCTCATCATTATGGTTTTGGTATTCAAAGCTGACCCATAACCCAGTTCAAGCCAGGGAGACCACAGAAAAGAGATCTTCTTTCTTGTTCTGCATGAATTGATGAGATAATAGGAGGTGCTGGACTGCAATAATTATAAAAGAAGATCTATGAATCACTATGTGCAACTGAAAAAGAACACCAGTACTGTAAAAGATGGAGCAAAAGACAAAAAAATAAATTAGATACCTAGTGACTTAGTTACTGTGCAAAGTCACATAAGCACC
This sequence comes from Phyllostomus hastatus, assembly GCF_019186645.2. Taxonomy (NCBI): domain Eukaryota; kingdom Metazoa; phylum Chordata; class Mammalia; order Chiroptera; family Phyllostomidae; genus Phyllostomus; species Phyllostomus hastatus. Next base: position 35,286,259 of record NW_025333872.1, on the reverse strand, counting down.
ATTTATCTGGACTGCTGAGTTATAAAAGTCAATTAAATTATTTGTGGTTATTGATTATACCAGTTTGTGTTGAGTTTTCTAATATCTGCAATTAAAATAGTCCTAACAAAAGCATAGAACAATTTCATGTCTATATCCTAGGCTTGTACCATTTGACAAATTAGTATACAAGGATGTGGGAATTTTATTCATTATGAACCATGCATCATGTTAGCTGACACCTCTACTGAAGTATGTCACAAATTTACAATCCAGCCCTACCTGGTGACTCCATAAGAACCTCTGTGAGGTTAAAGAAAGCATGTTAGATTAACAAACCCTTGGCCACAAGAACTAGAAAACATTAAAGAAACACATTTTTTAGTCATTTGTAAACACCCTAACTTCTACTCTAATAATCATAGCAAGCACAAATGACTCTAGTTCTATATACTCATTTAAAATAGCACTCTAGTGGTCAAACACACACATACACACAGAGAACTATTCTATTATGCCAAAATAAAGACATAGAAGTCACATATACTCTAATCCCCATATACACATCTTAGTCAGACATAGCCATATCATCTTTTCTTTTGTATTACTTAGAATAGGAATCACTCTTATTTCCAGGAACAGTAAGAAAAACTGATGTCAGTAGCAAAAATCCCATCTGTATGACCATGTGAGGTCTGTTAGCTTACCAGATAACCTCTCCCAAAAGACTCATCTTCATATTCTAAAACATAAATTGGAAATTTATTATTTAATATTTTTTGTAATTATTTGAAATTCAGGATACCAATAACAGTTTCCAAAACATGATAAGTTGTTTTCACAGTAGCTAGCATAAGAGCTTCAGTACATACTCAAGTTCTTTCTTTTTAAAAAATTTTGTATATTCACAAGAATATTGAGCCATTTAATGACATTTGGAACAATATTTGCATAACCATGATAAAAAACTTCAAATTTTCTAAACAGTTTTCAGAATGTTACAAAATTGTAAATAGTGAAAATAGAAACTAATAATCAACACTTACTTTACATTCTCTCATATTACCCTCTAAATTTATCCACAGGACTTTCCACAGTTTGAAGTTGTGTGTGTGTGGAGAGGGCATATAATTGTTTTTGGTTCACTGTTATTTCTTCTTCTAGCCTGTAAACTAAAGCACAGAAATAAAGACTGCTGGGGGTGGAGGAGTAAGTGGAAGCTACACTAACCTCCTCTCAGGACCAATCTGGAATCACAACTGAATTGCAGAGAAATCATCCAGAATAACCAACTGAACACTAGCTAGAGAGAAGCCTTATAACCACAGACAGACAGACAGACAGAAAAAACATTTCACCACAGTGGGACTGGTAGGGAGTGCAGAGAGAAAGAAAGAGGGCTGGCTTAGCCCCAAGGGCAGCAGCTGAAGTGTTGTAGGGATATTTCAGTGGCAGGGGCCCGAGAAGTGTGGGGCCCAAACCCCAAGCTGGGCTCCCCAGGCTATAAGCACCAGAGCCAGAAAGGAACCCAGATAACATCAGCTGTGAAAAACAACAGGGTTACTGTCTGCCAGGGAGAGACAACTACAGATGCGCAGAACCTCTTAAAGGGCCAAAGCACAAAAATGTCATTTGCAACCACTTACTCTGGGCTGTGGCAGGGGGAGGGCAAAGTGGACTAGAGACACTTGAGAAGAGTTTAGAGTTGGAGGCTCTAAGGAGAGAACTGAAGGAACAGCCACAAGGATCCCAGTGCTGAATCATTCCTCATTGCAAGAGCCATCTTTCTCAGGCAGAGCACTCCTCTCAAATGGCATTAGTCTTAGGAGAAGCAATAGCCCCACCCACAGAAATTACTCTGTCCCATACTGTGGTACGTAAGCCCAGCTGCTGATTATAGCAAGGTCAGATTAACAACTGATCAGTCTAATGACTGATTAGCTTAACAACTAAGGCAGAAAATACAAAGAAGCAGTAAAGTTAAAGGAGTTCATCATCACCAAACCCTTATTATATGAGTTGTTAAAGGGATTTATCTAAGTAAAAGAAGATAAAAAACTATGAACAATAAAATGACAACAAATTCATAACTATCAACAACTGAACCTAAAAAAGAAACAAAAACAAACTAAGGGAACAACTAGAACAGGAACAGAATCACAGAAATGGAGATCACATGGAAGTCTTTCAGCAGGGAGGGGGTGGAGAGAGAGTGGGGGAAAAGGTACAGGGAATAAGAAGCATAAATAGCAGGTACAAAATAGACAGGGGGAGGTTAAGAATAGTATAGGAAATATAAAAGTCAAAGAACTTATATGTATGACCCATGGACATGAAATAAGGTTGGGGGGAATGCAAGTGGGAGAGGGGTGCAAGGCTGAGGGGAATAAAGAGGAGAAATGGAATAACTGTAATTGCATAATAAATAAAATATATTTTAAAAACCATGAAGTAAACAGGCCAAAATGGAGAAATGCACTCATTCTCCCCCCACCAAAAAAGAAAATGCAAAGAAGCAGCCAAAACAGGAAGACAAAGAAACAGACGCCAAATTGAGGAACAAGTGAGTTCTCCAGAAGAACTAGATGAAATGGAGGTAGGCAATTTATCAGAGAAAATTTAGGGTAATGATTATAAAGATACACAACACCACAAAAAAAATAGAAACTGTTAAAAAGGACCAGTCAGATATAAAGAATGCAACATCTGAAATAAATAATACACTGGACAGAATAAAAAGTAGACTAGTTGAAGTAGAGGATGAAATCAGTGTTTTGGAAGACAAGGTAGAAAAAAACATGCAGGCAGAGCAGTAAGAGGAAAAAAGAATTTTTAAAAAATGAGAAGAGCTTAAGGAACATTTTGGGCAACATCAAGCATAACAACATCCACATCATGGGAACACCAGAAGGAGAAGACGGTGAGCAAGGGATCGAGAATGTAGTTGAACAAATAATGACCAAAAACCCTCCCTAATCGGTAAAGGAAAAAGTCACACAAGTCCAGGAAATTCAGAGTCCCAAACAAGTTGGACCCAAAAAGACCTACACTAAGACACATCACTATTAAAATGACAAGGCTTAAAAACAAGGAGGGAATTCTAAAAGCCACAAGAGAAAAGCAGGTAGTGTCCTACAAGGGAGTGCCAATTAGACTGGCATTTGATTACTCAATGGAAACATTTCAGGCCAGAAGAGAGTGGTGTGAAATATTTAAGGTGCTGAAAAGCAAGGACCTACAACCATGGCTACTTTACCCAGCAAGGCTATCATTTAAAATTGAAGGAGAAATAAGGAGCTTCCCAGACAAGAAAAAGCTAAAAGAGTTTGTTAACAACAAACCAGTACTGCAACAAATGTTAAAGGCCTTGCCTTAAGAAGAAGAAGAGAAAGAAAAGAAAAACAAAGGAAAATAGTCTAACAATAAAATGGCACTACATACTACCTATCAATAATCACCTTAAAGGTAAATGGCTTAAATGCTCTGACAAAAAGACAGAAGGTAGCTGAATGGATAAGAAAACAAAACCAAGTCCTGGTTGGTGTAGCTCAGTGGATTGAGCACAGGCCTGCAAACTAAAGGGCCACCAGTTCAATTCCCAGTCAGAGCACATGCCTGGGTTGTGAGCCTGGTCCCCAGGGGGGACACTTGAAAGGCAACCACACATTGATATTTCTTTCCCTCTCTTTCTCCTTCCCTTTCCCTCTCTCTAAAAATAAAATCTTTTAAAAAATTACCTGATTTTTTTTAAAATTAGAAAACAAAACAAGACCAATATACACATTGACTCTAAGAGGTCCATCTCAGATCAAAAGATACACACAGACTAAAAGTAAAGGGTTGGAAAAAGATACTTCATGCAAATGGGAAAGAAAAAAATCTGGGGTAGCAGTACTTATATCTGACAAAATAGACTTTAAAACCAAAGCTATAATAAGAGACAAAGAAGGACACTACATAATGATAAAGGGAACAAACCAACAAGAGGATATAACTCTAGTAAACATTTACAAACCCAACCTAGGAGCAATTAAATACGTAAAGCAAAGCTGGATAGGCATAAAAGGAGAGACTGACTGAAATATAGTCATAGTTGGGGATTTTAACACCCCATTGACTTCAATGGATGGATCTTCCAGGCAGAAAATCAACAAGGACACAGCAGCCTTAAATGACACACAAGATTAAATGGATTTAATTGATATCTTCTGAGTATTTCACCCCAAAGCAACAAAATATACATTCTTTTCACGTGCACATGGAACATTTTCTAGGATAAACCACAGGTTAAGACACAAAAAAGTCTTGATAAATTGAAGAAGATGGAAATCAGCCCTCACTAGTGTGGCTCAGTGGATTGAGTGCTGACCTGCAAGCCAAAAGGTAACTGCTTCGATTCTCAGTCAGGGCATGTGCCTGGGTTGTGGGCCAGGTCCCTAGTTGGGGACATGTGAGAGGCAACTGATTGATGTACCTCTTGCACATCAAAGTTTCTCTCCCTTTCTTGCTCCCTCCCTTCCATCCTCTCTAAATATAAATAAATAAAATCTTTAAAAACTGAATATTGAAATCATATCAAGCATCTTTCCTGACCATAATGCTATGAAACTAGAAATCAATCATAAGAAGAACACTGAAAACAAGCAACAAGATAGGAGCTAAATAACATGTTATTAAACAATGAATGGGTGAACAATGTAATCATGGCAGAAATAATAAATGCCTTTAAACAAATGAAAATGAGAATACAACAATCCAAAATCTGTGGGACACTGGGAAAGAAATCTTAAGAGGGAAATCCATAGCACTACAGTCCTATCTCAAAAACAAACAAAAAAAAAAACAAACAAGAGAAATCACAAATAAACAATCTAACTTCACACTTAAATGAACTAGAAAAAGAACAACAAATAAAGCCCAAAGTAAGTAGAAGGAAGGAAATAATGAAGATCAGAGCATAAATAAATAAAATAGAAAAAAATACAAACTTTCAATGAATCCAAGAGCTGGTTCTTTGAAAAGATAAATAAGATTGGAAAAGACTTAACCAGATTCATCAAGAAAGAAATGATCCAAATAAATAAAATCAGAAATGAAAGAGGACACATAACGACTGCCACCAAAACAATACACAGGATTGTAAATAAAATGTTATAAACAAGTATATGGCAACAAATGGGACAACCTAGACAAAATGGATAAATTCCTAAAATATGCAATTTTCCAAAACTAAGTTAGAAGGAATCTGAAAAGACAGATTACACCTAATGAAATTGAAGAAGTAATAAAAAAATTCCCAACAACAAAAGCCCTGAACCAGATGTCTTCACAAGTGAATTTTACCCACATTCCGAGAAGAATTAACACCTCTCCTTCTCAAACTGCTTCTTAAAATTCAAGAGGAAGGAAAGCTCCCAAACTCATTTCATGAGGCCAGCATTATCCTAATTCCAAAACCAGATAAATACACTGCAAAGAAAGAAACTGTAGGCCAATATCACTAGTGAACATAGATGGTAAAATCCTCAATGAAATACTAGCAAATTGAATACAGCAATGCATCAAAAAGATCATACACCATGGGCAAGTAGGATTTATCCCAGGAATGCAAGGTCAGTACAACATTCACAAATCAATAAATATGGTTCACCACATAAACAAAATGAAATATAAAAACCATGTGATCATATCAATAGATGCAGATAAAGCTTTTGATAAAATCCAGAACCCATTTATGATAAAAACTTGCAGCAAAGTGGGAATAGAGGGATCATACCTAAATGTAATAAAAGCCATATAGGGCAAACCCACTGCCAGCATCATGCTCAATGCACAAAAAGTACAAGTGTTCCCTTAAGATTGGGAATGAGACGGGGATGTCCATTTTCACCTCTCTTACTCACCATAGTACTGGAAGTCCTATGACAGCAATCAAGCAAAAAGAAGTTAATGGCATCCAAATTGGAAAAGAAGAAGTGAAATTTTCTTTATTTGCAGATGAAATGGTATTGTACATAGAGAACCCTAAAGGTTCCACCAAGAAACTACTAGAACTGATAAATGAATTCAGTAAAGTAGCAGGATTCAAACTTAATATTCAGAAATCAGCTGCATCTTTATATGTCAATAATGAATTAACAGAAATGGAAATTAAGAAAACAATCCCATTCACAATTGCTTCTAAAATAAAAATAAAATACCTAGGAATAAACCTAACCAGGAAAAGACCTGTACTCAGATAATTATAAGACACTGAAAAAAGAAATTGAAGAAGACACACATAAGTAGAAGCACATATGTGTTAATGAATAGGAAATATTAACATCATTAAAATGTCCATAATACCAAAGCAATCTATAGATTCAATGCAATTCCTATCATGATTCAAATGACATATTTCACAGAACTAGAACAAATATGTCAAAAACTTATATGGAACCAAAAAAGGCCCCACATAGCAACAGTGATCCTAACAAAGAAGAAAAAAGTTGGAGGAATCATGCTACCTAATATCAAACTATCCTACAAGTCCACAGTAATCAAAACGGTCTGGTACTGGCATAAAAATAGGTACCTAGATCAGTGGAACAGAATATTGAGCCCATAAATAAACCTCCACCTTTATAGTCAATTAACATTTGACAAAGGAAGCAAGAACATACAATGGGCTAAAGATAATTTACTCAACAAATGGTGTTGGGAAAATTGGACAGATACATGCAGAAAAATGAAACTAGACCACCTCCTTATGCCACACAAAAGAATGAATTCAAAATAGATCAAAGACTTAAATGTCAGACCCCAAAACCATAAAAATCCTAGAAGGAAACACAGGCATCAAAATCTCAGACATTGTCTGTAGAAATATTTTTATTAGGTATATCTCCCCAGGCAAGAGAAACAAAGAAAAAAATAGACAAATGGTACTACATCAAACTAAAAAGGTTTTACACAGCAAAGGGAATCATCAACAAAATATAAAGAAAACACACATTCACTGATACATCTGATAAGGGGTTAATATCCAAAATGTATACAGTACTTACAAAACTCAACACCAAAAAAGCAAACAACCCAATTAAATAATGGGCAAAGGACCTGAACAGCCACTTCTTCGAAAAGAAGATACAGATGGCCAATAGATATATGAAAAGATGCTCAACATCACTAATCATCAGAGAAATGCAAATAAAAATGACAATAAGATATCACCTCACACCTGTCAAAACGGTATCATCAATAAATCAACAAAGAGCAAGTGCTGGTGAGGATGTGGAGAAAAGGGAATCCTTTGGCACTGTTGGTGAGAATGAAGAGTGGTGCAGCCACTGTGGAAAGCAGTATGGCTATACCTTGAAAAATTAAAAATAGATCTGCCTTTTGACCCTGCAATCCCACTTCTGGGAATATATCCAAAGGAATCCAAAACACTAATTTGAAACATCATAAGCACCCCTATGTTCACTGCAGTGTTATTTACAATTGCCAAGATATGGAAGCAGCCCAAGTGTCCATCAACAGATGAGTAGATAAAACAACTATGGGACATTCACACAATGGAATTCTACTTGGCCATAAAAAAAGAAGGAAAGTTTACCCTTGCGACAGTATGGGTTGACCTGGATAACATTATGCAAAGTGCAATAAGCCAGTCAGAGAAAGACAAATGTCATGATTTCACTCATATGTGGAACCTAATGAGCAAACTGAACTGATAAGCAAACAGACAAACTCATAGATGACAGTTAGTGGGGGCAGTGGGAGGTTAGAAGATGGAGGGATTGAGCAGAAAGGAAAAAAGACTCATGGACATGGACTACCGTGTGGTGATTACAGGTGGGGAAAGGGTGTATAAGGGGACTAAATGGTAATGGAAAAATTATAACATAAATATTAAATTTTAAAAGTAGGTAACTACCAGAATAAAATGTGTGTGTGGGGGGGGAAGACTGTTGGACTGACAAACGGAGCTCTCAATATCTATTAGATGAATTATAGATGAATAAATTAATTGATGAATAAATAAGTAAAGAAAATTCATCTTATATTAAGCACTTATCTAACAATGAAAGTCATGTTGCAATGACATCTGTGTGTTCATATCTTTGTTGAGTAATTGTCATTTATTTACTGGGCAAATATTTACTGAGAAGCTACTCTGTCCAGCAAAATAATGATATAGGACCACCACACACACAGTGTGGTCTTTGTCAATTACTACTCATCTAAGAGAACAGTCAGCTGCACAACTTGTACAAACGGACCACTAAAGGGTTGTTTAAAAAAAAGCCAAACTGTTTCAGTTTTCCAGGTTGTGAGTGGGTTCATTTTAATACTATCTCTGAGAAAGTTGTGTCAAAGAAAAATTGCATCAGATGGAGTTAAACAAAGACCTTGTTCAAGACTAGTGCACTAGGGGAGAGAAACTGAACTCAACTAGACTGAAACAAAGGTGAAAGTGTTGCTAAACTCTGACATAAATGAGTGGAAAGTGCTGAAGGACAATATGGGGGAGATTGGTCAATGGGATTATCCATTTGAGCTTGCTAAGTTTTGTTTATTGAAGTAAGGCTCCAACCCTCCTAAGACACTGGAAGAAGCATGCTATCTTTTTGGATGACTACATATCACAGAGATGACTCATCAATTCCTCAGACAGATATTCCTGTGTTATAAAACTGTCAAGTGGGTGTAAGAAAATTTAAATCTCATAAAGGCAACAGAAATTTACAATGAAAAGTTTTCTAAAGTAAATGCTCTAAGAAAAGGGAGATCAGGGGCTTAGAGTCAAGAAAAAACAATCAATCAAACAAACAAACAAACAAAAAACTTGTCAAGTATAGTTAAACTGAGGTGAATGTTAAGGCCATCATGATGAGTCCCAAGCAGGGACTATACCAAACAGGGAGAGTTGTTCACCTCTGGAGGTGGTGTTGCACAGAACTTCACTAAAAATTTTCTGCAGATAAAATTTAGGATATTCACATTTAGCTAATCCTCATGTAAATCTGACTTCATTCACTTTTGCAACCTACCATGAAAGTGATTTTTTCCTTGAAAGATATTTCTCTCAAAATACAAAAATCATTTTTATTTTCATTAAATACTTTTTAGAAATATATTTCTAAAATATATTGTATATATATAAGTATATATATTAGTAGCTCTAATATATTTTTGGAGCTACTATTAGATTGTACTAAAATGAAGATTTCTAATTTGGTGAAAAGCTTTAAACAAATCACACACACACAAAAGCATACAAATAATGAAGCTCTGATCCATTATGCTTCTCTTGTCCAATAAAATTCTCTACATTCCATAAAGGGCTTAAATATATTGTCACATATTCCATTTCCTCATCCCAAAATGCACCATAATTTGAGACACTGAGTAAAATCAAAGACTTGAGATTTTCTTCTTGTAAAACTTTGGATTATGAGAATGAAGTCACATGATCAACTATGATTATTTAAATTCTAATGATAAGGATATGATAATTTGCATGTGACTAGAAATAGAAAATATGTTGAAAGGAGTATTTTCACTATGGTAAAAAATAAATATCACAAGTTACCTAGTTAAAATTAGTTAGTACTTTATGTAATAATACACTGTATTGTTCATTTCTTACACTCAGTCATTGGGAGAGTTCTAAGCCCATATGGTGAAGGAGTTAGACTCTAGAAATGCACTCAACCAAACATGTACTTGAGACAAAAAGGAAAACCCTTTTCCAATGACTCTGGCCAATTCATTGTTGACTTGAGCCAAGAAAGCAAAATTGAGAGAGAGCCTAGATATTTTTGTGAAGAACCAAATAATAAATTTTTGCAGTCAAAATGAGGTCAACACCCTTCAGTGTTTGTCATATTAAAAGAAAGACCATCACATCATCAGTAGTTTAAGACTACATTAATTTTCTTCAGATGGCAAAAGAATGAATTGGTAATGCCAGGAGGTATTTTTTTTTCCTGCTAATTCCAGGAATTCTACTTCTCTGTGATGTGTGTGTGTATATGTGTGTAACAGTTCTGAGAAACTACCCAGAGGAAATAAAATTAGAAAAATGTTATAACTTAGATTTATTATATTGGGAGTTGAGAGAGAAACAGAAACCAGAGTATGCATAAAAAATAGAAAACATTTGTATGAATAAAGAATACACTTAAATTGTGAATGAACTTTAATTGGTGAAATTTTAGGAAAGAAGATACATTGAAACTCAAATGAAGAATATATTTTTAAAAATTATACATTAATTAACTCATTCAAAAAATATTTACTGAGCATCTTCTACATGCCCAGGCATTACAGTAGATGTTATATGGGTAGAAATGTTCTCTGAGAAAGTAATATTTAACAAATAGGTTTATGCATGTATAATCACTCCAACACAATAGAAACCTAGTTCTTGCTCTTACAACACACAGGACACATGGGTGTGTCAGCAGAACAGTCCTTTCCCATGTCATCTTGCAGAAATAAATTGAAAGAAGCTCTATTGTCTTTTACAAATGGCTTTTAAGGTCACCCTGGAGGTTGTCTCCACTGTAACTGGTTGAAATGGAGAAAAAATAATGGTGGAGGGTAAGGGAGAAGACCAGGGACATTTAATGCACCAGACTTGGAAGTAACCCGAGTCTTATCTACTGAGGAGCTAACACAGGTTCTGAGATCCCAGCTAGAAGCAAAAGGGCCTAGGAAATTCTGCTTGTGCTTCACAGGAGAACTCTATAATATAAGAGGCAACATGTACTTTAGGTGGATAGTTGGCATTTCTTTCACAATCTATTTTCTCACCACCAAATATTACTCTGTACCACATTCTCAAAAAGGCAACTCAAAAGTCCAATCTAGTTTTGCTTTCAGTACAGAGTCCAGAAATACACTGTCTTCACTAGTTCCAGAAGTAGATTCACATAATTTAATGACCTGTGTACTAACAGGCCATTCACATAATTTATGTAGTAGATTCACATAATTTAATGACCTGTGTACTAACAGGCCATCCTCTGACCCCATGTGCCTATTTTATAAGGTGGAGCAAGGATAGCAATATAACCTACCATTCGAAATGTTGAAGAAGACCAGACATGCAGTAGTCACTCATTCATACCAGTCATGGCATTCTAAGTGGCAGTTATTGTGGAGGTGTCTACTCTGTCAGTGAAGAAATGCACTTTACTTACTATTAAGTGGGAGAAATTTTGCTGTCTATTGTCCTCCAGAGCCACATTTAAAAGGGGTTGTTGGAGAGTATGTCCTCTTTGAGGGCTGCACAGATTTCACAACTCCTTATTTGTTACACATACAAATTTGATAGCTAGGGAGATGCTCCAAGGTTTGAATAGTCAAAGACTTCTTTGGTCCAGGCCCACATTTCCTTGTAAGCACAAGTCTTTCAAAAACAGTAGGCTTCTGATTTATTTGCCTGCAGTCAAACCAGGTGCCAGTAACTACAACTTAAGTCTTCTCCTAGAAATAATTCTCAAGTCTGATTTGTTTCTTTGCTTCCTTGCCCCTATGTCTCTCTCTATGAAAGCTACCTAGAAGCCATGTGAAATGACACACTTGAGTGAAAGGGAAGAACTTTTAACTTAAACCTTTCAAAGCCAAGTTTTTGTTTAATGGGTACTGTTGGTAAATCTTTGATGCTTATGTCCTTTTTAAATTTTGTTTCCTACTTTTTACTTTCTAGACTCTTCACCCTTTATTTCTGCTATATATCAGTCAATTCTAGCCCACATTCATTGTTTTGTGTAGTATCTTCCTAAGTGCAATAAATGAAAAACAACCCAGAATTCAAGTTCTGGCCAAGATGGAAGCATAGGTAGATACACTTTGCCTCCTCACAAAACCAAAAGAAGGACAACAACAGATTTAAAGACACAAAATAACCAGAACTAACAGAAAATCAAACTACATGGAATTCAGATAACCAAGGAATTAAAGAAGAAACATTCATCCAGACTGGTAGGAAGGGCAGAGACTGGCAGCTGGTAGAGAGGACATGTGGCAAGGTGGTGGCTGGAGAACTGGGTGCATGAGGCTGCAGCTGGCAGATTGGAGTGAGCAAGGCAGAGGCAGTAGACTGGGAAGTCCCACATTTACATGTGTATAAACTGGGAGGAACAATTAGGGAGCAAGACAGACTGTGCAACCCAGGGTTCCAGCACAAGGAAATAAAACCTCAAAATCTCTGACTATAAAAACTTATGGTGATTGCAGCAGTGGGAGAAACTCCCAGCCTCACAGAAGACTTCATTGGAGAGACCCAAAGGGTCCTAGAACATACACGCAGCTGGGAATCAGCACCAGAAGAGCCCAATTTACTTGTGGGTAGCAGGGCAAATGACTGAAAGTTGGCGGAGAGCAGAGCAAGTGGCATGCCCCCCTCTTGGGCCCCTCTCCCACATATAACACCACAACAAAGCCACCTGTATTGCCCCGCCCTTGTGAATACCTAAGACTCTTCCCCTTATAATGTAACAGATGCACCCAGACAAAGAAATATGGCCCAAATGAAAGAACAGATCAAAGCTCCAGGAAAAAATACAACTAAGTGATGAAGAGATAGCTAACCTATCAGATGCAAGTTCAAAACACAGGTAATCAGGATCCTCACAGAATGGGGTGAGTATGGTCACAAAATTGAGGAAAAAGTGAAGCCTATGCAAAGTGAAATAAAGAAAAATATACAGGGAACCAACAGTGAAGGGAAGGGAACCAGGACTCAAATCAATGATTTAGAGCAGAAGGAAGAAATAAACATTCAACTGGAACAAAATGAAGAAACAAGAATTCAAAAAATTGAGGAGAGGCTTAGGAACCTCTGGGGCAACTTTAAATATCCCAACATCCTAATCATAGGGGTGCCAGAAGGAGAATAAGAAGAGCAAGAAATTGAAAACTTATTTGAAAGAATAATATTTGAAAGAAAACTTTCCCAATTTGGTGAAGGAAATAAACTTCCAGGAAGTCCAGGAAGCTCAGAGAGTCTCAAAGGTGTTGGACTCAAGGAAGCACACACCAAGGCACATCATAATTATATTACTCAAGATTAAAGATAAGGAGAGAATGTTAAAAGCAGCAAGAGGAAAGGAGACAGTTGCCTATACAGGATTTCTCATAAGGTGTCAGCTGATTTGACCAAAGAAACCTTTCAGGCAAAAAGGGGCTGGAAAGAAGTATTCAAAGTCATGAAAGGCAAGGACCTACATCCAAGATTACTCTATCCAGCAAAGCTATCATTTAGAATGGAAGGGCAGATAAAGTGCTTCCCAGATAAGCTCAAATTAAAGGAGTTCATCATCACCAAGCCCTTATTATATGAACTGATAAAGGACTCGTCTAAGAAAAAGAAAATAAAAAACTATGACCAGTAAAATGACAAGAAACTCACAACTATCAACAACTGAACCTAAAAACAAAAACAAAAACTAATCATACAACTAGAAGAGGAACAGAATCAGAGAAATGGAGATCACATGGAGGGTTATCAAGGAGGGAGAATGGGGGGAAAGGTACAGGGAATAAGTAGCATAAATGGTAGGTAAAAAATAGACAGGAGGAGGTTAAGAATAGTATTGAAAATAGAGAAGACAATGGAGAAAGAATTTATATGTATGACCCATGGACATGAACTAAGGTGGGTGAATGCTGGTAGGAGGTGATGTGAGGAGTGGAGGGGAATAAAGGGGACAAGAATGGGACAACTGTAATAGCATAATCAATAAAATATATTAAAATAACAACTCATGATATAACATTTTGCTCTTTAATGTCTTCTGGAGCTGCAAATGTTATAGACACTTACTTGGCTAAGTTGTTGACAGCAATCCTCATCTTTATTAGTAAGGTGAGAATGACTGCTAGAAAAATTAGAACCCAAAATGTACACTGGTTTAACATAATAGAAGATTATTTCTATTTATATAAAAATAATATTGGGTAGGTTAAGCAGGTTGATGGGATCATACTTGTCCACACAATTAATCAAGATTTCATTCTGATGGCGCTACTAACATTTTCAACATGTTTCTTCAAAGGGCACCTGGAGGTTATTCTACTTCTAGTCACACAGAAACTGCAGAGGGAATGGAGGAGTATGGGTGAGGATCTTAGCAGCTAAACCTTGAAGTGTCATGTGCCCCTTCTTGTCATATTCCCTGGGAAGAACTACTAGTATGGCTCTATGCAGCTGCAAGGAAGATGGGAAATGCACTGCTTACTATTGACAACTCTGCTTTGGAAGGGAGAACATAATTTTTTGTCAGTGAATAATCAGCCAAACCTGCTGCAGGTATGATTTGATAGATGAGAAGAAGGGAAGATGTTTCGGGGTGGTTTAGTAGAGCTGGCTTTCATTTGAAGGAGCATTTCAGGCAAAATAAATTGAAATAAGAACACTTGAAGTGGAAAGAACTTGCTTTTGTTGTTGATTTGAATATCCTAGAGAAGGTCACTGTGGCTCAGGTATAGTAAGTTAAGTGGAAACAAGGAAAGGAGATGCTAGAGAGATAGGTTAGGGAAAAATCAAGCAGGGAGAGTTAACAAATGTGAATTGCATTCTAAATTCAATAGTTTAGAAGATATTTTAAGTAAAAATACATTATTAAATATTTTAAAGATCAAATCAAAGTTTTTAAAAAATTATGTTTGCTATATGGAGAATGGTGGTAGAAGTAATAGTAGAAAGAAAAGTCAATCACTATAATCTTGATAAGACACTAAGGGAAATATAGAAAAGAAGTAGAGAAGGATCCCACCCCAAATGTATCATCATGTCATTAATTAGGGACAAAATGGATCTACCCACTTGGGTAGTCATGTCTCTGTGTGATGTTAGAAATTTCTGTCTAAAACTTAGGATGATGCTTACCAACTTAAATGGAAAACTTGGAAGCAAAGCTTTTGTTTGGATAAAGAAAATAACTTGCATTATTTTTCACTCTTTCCACATATACCCAATGTATTTATCCCCTTTGATTATACTTTATTTCTTCTTAATATCTGTTTCCTAATTATTTTAATATTTAATAAACATTATATTAAACATAAGAGAAAGCTTATGTGTCTATTGTTCTTAATTGGAGCTTCTTTATATAAGGATTAGAGATCTCATGGATAATGTAGGGAAATGAATATATTCATGTTTCTACATGGTTAGAATATGCAGAGAAAAAACTGGAAGCTGGATTAAAGAAAGAATAAGTCTTAGAAGTTAAAACATGACTGAACACATTGTGAGAGATCTCAGGGAGATTTAAAGAATACCTACTTGGTGTTTGTTTACTTTCAAAGGATGAAATTCAGAGTCATTCCTTTATATTCCAATGATTTGAAACCACTAGGGAGCAAAGATTTTTCTCTTTCTCTCAGAAAGAAATAAGTACTGTAAAACCTAAAGAAATCACATATTCATTGCTTTAGGCTTCCTCTCCTATAGTGAAAAACATTCCCTTGCTCTTGTGTGGCCCATCTAGCTCCAACTGCATCACCCTGAAGGGGGCAAATAGGCTGTGGAGAGCAGATACAGCCATGCTAGATACTACTCTGTTTCTGATCGAGAACCCTCGTGTTTGCTTTCAGGATAATATAAATACATGTAAATACTAAAAATGTTTCAGATTGGTCAAAGGCAATCTTTTCAAAGAATATATACCATAGATGTATGAAAAATATTGAAGACGAAATAAACAAATACAGTCCCATATGGCTCTAAAAATAGCATGTATGAGAATAAATCTCAAACCAACTGAGACTTGTGACGAATAATATGAACAATATAAAGAAATTTGTAGTTATTTCTTAAGCAAGATGATATAGAGAGGCTGTAATAAGGAAGAAAAGAAAAAAATAGTCTATTTATAAGGAAAATAAATTATTTTCAGTAAAATAAACCAAATTTTTTCACTGCTTGATTAGGATAATAAATCAAATATAATGGAATTTATTTAGGCAAGGCATTTGACAGTTATAATACCTTTGTAGAATTTTTAAAAATAAGCTAGAATTATAGCTTTTAGGTGAATGTGTGCCAGATTCTAAAATTATTCATTTCATTAATGATTAATAGTGTCTTGCAGATCAGAGGAATGTGAGCCACTCTACCACAATATTTAATGCTGTTGCACATTTTCTGTTTTTTTTTCTTTTTTCAAGATTTTATTTATTTACTTTTGGGGAGAGGGAAAGGGAGGGAGAACCGGAGGGAGAGGAACATCAATGTGTGAAAAATACATCAGTTGCCTCTCACATGGCCCCAAATGCGGACCTGGCCTACAACCCCAGCAGGTGCCCTGAGAATCAAACCAGTGACCTTCTGGTTCACAGGCCAGTGAATCCAGGCTCATCCAGGCTCATCCACTGAGCCACACCAGCCAGGGCTGTTTCACATTTCAATCCGACTTAGCAGAATGGAAGATGTACTTTTAAACAACAAAATAATTCAAAGTTCCCTCAAGTAGGTAAGCCAAAAACTAGAGGATTAAGTGTACTTGGTATAAGTTCTCACTTGGGTTTAGAAAACATTTACAAATTGGGGAGCCCTAACTTAACAGCAGTTTAATTTGAACCTATCTTTG
Source organism: Phyllostomus hastatus (assembly GCF_019186645.2). Lineage (NCBI taxonomy): Eukaryota > Metazoa > Chordata > Mammalia > Chiroptera > Phyllostomidae > Phyllostomus > Phyllostomus hastatus. The sequence continues at coordinate 35,269,691 of NW_025333872.1, read as the reverse complement.
GATTTGGAACCCAATATTTGCCATGAAAGCTAGACTCTTAGCCAAATGACTGTCATGGGTTTTGGTCCTAGCATTATCAGTCAATAGCTGAGAGATGTGAAAGATGCCACACAGTTGCCTAAACTTGAGGATTTCTCATTCCATGTGTGGTATCAAATTCAGGAGAATTTTAGAACTGTGTTCTGTTATCATTGCAATTTTACAACTTTGAATCTGATTCTAGAAGGTTCACATTGGGAGAAGAATTGGCCCACAAGAGAGTGTCTGGAGAACAGTGAACAGGATGTGGTAAAATGCAAAAGTTAATTAATGGGACCCATTTGAGAAACAAGAATCTTTACTATAAAATTCAGAAAACTGGGTAGAACATATGTCATCTTCATGAAATATATTGGCATTAAAAGGGCATGTATGTAGAAAAAAATAGATAAGTAGCACACCATCCTAATAGTGTGTATTAGTCAATATATTAATTGAATATTTAAAAATCATATAGGTTAAAAAAGGTATAGTGACAAACATTTTAAATTCATTATTTTAATGCTTGAAATAATTTTTAAAAAAATAGTACTGTTGTATGGACAACCAGCTTTGCGATGAGGGAAGATTTTAGGACCAGTAGGTACATGTTAGTAACACAGAGGAATATTTTGGATTAATAAGAGAAACACATTTTCAATTCTGAAAAGAATTGCCTTAGAAAATAGAGAGTGCCAAGTCCCTGAAAATGCTCATACTGAGGCTGGGAATCACATAACAGCAAAAGGTTTGGAGGTTGTAAGATAACCTCCAAGACCTTTTCCAAATATAATTCATTATTCTATTAAATCAGGCCACGTAGAGAAAAGGTCAGGAATACAGAAATATCCATTTATTATGAAAATATCTAGTAGAATTTGTAAAAGGTAATGTTAGAGCAGAATCTGGAAGTCATGGCTCTTGGAAGACTTTTGGGAATGCAAGAATCAACAAAAACTAAGTTAATTTTGCAAGAAAAAATATTGAAATTTAAAAAATAAAAATAAAAAATTGAAAAGAAGGTAACATTCCAACCTCAGTGCTTTCCCAGCATAGCTATAGATTTATAGGTTGAAATTTCCAAATCACAAATATATTTTAAATTTTTCTATTTTAATAGGTCATTGTAAATATCATATAATTTACACAAAGGAAACAGATTATGCATAGCTATCCATACACAGGTTTATACACTTACTTAGAAGTAACCTAAATAGGATTTTCCCATATGCAGAGAGCTTTACAAGTTTTAAAACTTAAGATCATTCAGAATCATTCAACCATTAACTACAGAATGAATTAAATAACTTTTTTCACTTACTTTGTTTAGCTCAAGGCTACATTTACTTATTAACCTATTTTTTCAACCTACTGTTTTCTCAATCATTATGCATGTTTTGTATCATTTGTCTTCATAAGAGATTTCCACTGGGACACAGTTTGATCACTATAATTTGTAGTTTACCGATTCAGTGAGTTTCATTCATTTAATCTGTTTAATATCTAGTAGTCACTCAGAATACTCATGCCTGATGCCAAGCGCTGGAGTTATTATGGTGAGATGCTACCGAAGGCACATGATTAAAGTAACAGGTGAGAGATGTTAAATGCTAAGATAATGGAAGTACAGAGTGTCATGAGTAGATGTAGCAGGAGACACTTGACCTGGTATGAAAGACGTGAGGCAGAAAAGAGTTAATGAAAGAAAGAGGTGTGGTCTCAGCTATACTTGAAGTTTGAGGAGGAATTATTCAGAAGGAGAAATAGGTACTCCAGACCAAAGAGAAAGCCCATATTAAAGTAGAAGTAAATAAGAATTGACAGGCACTAGGACCTGAAGGAAGACTAGAATTATGGTGGAGCATAGAGTACACAGGGACAAAGGGGATGTTAGAAAAACTTGGGCCACACAAAAATCTTCAATGTTTTCCATTGCTTTGAGGATAAAGTTGTTTTTTTAATTTTTTTTTTATTTTGGGAACTTGACATCATTTTTATTTTTTTCCATTGTAAATATGGACGTTACTTTTTTAACATATTTTTTATTGTTGTTCAAGTATAGTTGTCTTCTTTTTAAGACATGTGAATGAATTTGATCTTTATCCTCAATGCAATGGAAACATTTAAGATTTTTGTCCTCCTAAAGGTAGTATCAGAACTTGCTCTTGCATGAAGAACAAATTTGAGGGACTAAGAGTGGATCCAAGGAGACCAGTTGGGGGTCTATTACAGCCAGTCACATGAATGATGGTGCTTTCATGAACACAGTGACTCTAGGATGAAGGTAAGCAGATAGTCTCGAATAAATGTTTTACAGAAGAATCCATACAACTGTATTACGGATTGACTATGAGAAGTGAGGGAGAAAAAGTAGTCAAAGATGACTTTCAGTGTTCTTTTAAAAAATTTAGTAGATGGTGGTTCCAATAAGATAGAAAACTGTAAACAAATAAATGAATTTGGTGTTGAACATTTTGAGTATGAGGCAGGCAAAAAAAAAAAAGAAGTAGAGATGTCAAGGAAGAAGTTAATTATGCAGATCTAAGACTCATACAGAATGGGAGAAACATTTTCAAATCACATATCTGATAGAAGTCATTTTCCAAAATATATAAATAACTAATCCACACAATAGCAAACCCCCAAACAATCCAATTAAAATGGGTAGAAGAGCTGAATAGATATGTTTTCAAAGGAGACATACAAACAGCCAACTTGCATATGAAAAGGTGCTCAAATCATTAATCATCAGGAAAAAACAAAACCACAGTGAGGTATCACCTCACATGTGTTAGAATGGTTATCACTGGAAAGACATGGAACAAGTGCTGGTGAGGATGTGGAGAAAGAATCCTTGTGCACTGTTAGTGGGAATGTAAATGGGTGCAACCATTATAGAACACAACACAGAGTTTCCTCAAAAAATTAAAAATAGAACTACCATTTGATCTAATAATTCCATTTCCAGTTATATATTCCAATGAAATAAAAACAGTATACCAGAGAAATGTTTGCACTCCCACGTTCATTGCAGTGTTATTCATGATGGTCAAATTATGGAAACAACCCAAGTGTCTGTCAACAGAGTGGATAAAGAAGATGCAATTTATATTTATACACACACACACACTAAAATATTTTTTTAGTCATGATAAAGTAAAAATTTCAGCTATTTGAGACAGCATGGATAGACTTTGAGGCATTATGCTAAATGAAATAAGCCAGACAGAAAAAGGCAAATATTGTGTGGTATCACTTGTATGTGAATAGAAGCCTAAGGGAAAACAGTCAAATCTATAAAAATAGAGTAGAAAAGTGTCAAAGGACTGGGAGTGGATAAAGGCTACACATCGTCAATTAAAAGATGAATAAGTTCTGAGGATCTAGGTGATAGCATTGTGACTGTGGCTGATAATATTGTATTATACAACTGAAATTTTCTGAGAGAATAGAACTTAAGTGCTCTTATTAAAAAAAGATAAATATGTGTGAGATGATGGATGTATTCATTGGCTAGATGGGGGAATCCTTCCACAATGTGTATATTTATCAAATTACCATGATGTATACTTTAAATATTTTATAATTTTATGTCAATCACCTCTCAATAAAGCTGAAATTAAAGATAAAAAACAAACAAAGAAAGGTCTGGGCTATGAATCTAGATGTAGTGATCCATCAGCAAGCGGATGATTACCGAAGCCATATAGGTGTGCAAGATGGCCCAGATTGTATGAATAATGAAAAGAGGAGGCCTGGAGCTTTCTGCCATATTCCAACAGCTTAAGAGACAGGCAGAGGAAATGTGGCCTGGAAAAAATAAGCAAGAATAAATAAACAAGAATTGTCAGAGAATACAAGGATTAAGTCCTTCAGGAGTTGGTTATGGTTGAAAGTTTTAAGTGTATTGCTTAAAAGTTCTGTATTAGTTTACTAGGCTGCCGTAACAAAATAACACAGACCCTGTGGCTTAAACAAATAAAATTTATTTTCTCATAGTTCTTGAAGCTGGTTCTCCGAGGTCAAGTTGCCAGCAGGGTTGGTTTCTCCTGAGACTTCTCTACATGGTCTTTCTTCTGTGCACATGCATCCCTGATGTCCCCTCTTCTTCTTGCAAAGGCATAAGTCATATTGGATCAGAGCAATCTATGTGACCTCTTTTACCTTAATTATCTCTGTAAAGGCTCTACACAGTTACATTGGCAGTTAGGGCTTCAATACATGAATTTGTGAATGTCACAATTCAGTCTAGAGCAGGTTCCTGGTGGGAAATGGTGATGTTAAAGTTAGCTCTGACTTCCACGGTCACTTAGTCCAGTATTCTTTCCATCACATCACTCTACAACTCCATGTGATATCTGAATTGGAATTTATTGCTAACTCCATCTAGAACACTGTAAGCTATTTGCATACAAATATTCTTATTTATATTTATATCTCACAGCAATTACCATAGCATCCAATAAGTTGCTGTTTTATGCCAGTACCAGGCTGTTTTGATTACAGTGGCCTTGTAATACAATTCCATATCAGGTATTGTGATCCCTCCTGTTTTGTTCTTCTTTCTCAAAATTGCTGCTGCTATTTGGGGTCGTTTATGGTTCCATATAAATTTCTGAAATGTTTGTTCTAGATCAGTGAAATATGTCATTGGTACTTTAACAGGGATTCCATTGAATCTATAAATATCACTTTGGGTAGTATGGCCATTTTGATGATGTTAATTCTTCCAATCCATGAGCATGGTAAATGTTTCCATTTGTTTGTGTCTTCCTTAATTTCTTTCTTCAGTGTTGTACAGTTTTCTGAGTACAGGTCTTTTACCTCCTTGGTTAGGTTTATTCCTAGGTACTTTATTTTTCTTATTGCTATATCAAATGGGATTTTTTTTCCTGATTTCTGTTTCTGATATTTCATTGTTGGTGTACAAAAATGCCTTTGATTTCTAATCTAAAAATGGAACTGCCTTTTGACCCAGCAATTCCACTGCTGGGATTATACCCTGAGAGCTCTGAAACACCAATCCAAAAGGATCTATGCACCCCAATGTTCATAGCAGCACAATTTACAATAGTGAAGTGCTGGAATCAACCTAAGGGCCCATCAGCAAATGAGTGGATAAAAAAAAATGGTACAGTTACACAATGGAATTCTACATAGCAGAGAGAAAGAAGGAGCTTCTACCCTTTCCAACAGCATGGATGGAACTGGAGAGCATCATGCTAAGTGAAATAAGCCAGGTGGCAAGGAACAAATACCATATGATCTCACCTTTTTTAAAAAAATTATTTAAATTGTTGTTGCAGTACAATTTTCTTTTACTCCCATCCCAACCCACCCACCCAATCCTCCCCTCCTCCCTCCCATTTCCACCCATCCCTAGTTTTTATCCATGTGTCCTTATACTCGTTCTTATAAACCCTTTCCTTTTTCCCCTGAAATTCCCTCTCCTCACCTTTAACTGGAACATAATGAACAAAAGAAAAAAAGCAAACAAAATATAACCAGAAACATTGAAATTGAAAATAATCTAACAACAGTCAGAGGGAAGTGGGAAGTGGACAGTGGGGAGAAGGGTTTTCAAGAGCTACTATAATGGACACAGAGACAAAACCAAGGGTGAGGGGGGAAGCAAGGGAGGAAGGTGAATTTGGCTGGAGTGGGGCGAAGTGGTGGGGAGAAAATGCAGACAACTGTAATTAAATAATAAAATAACTTATTAAAAAATAAAAAAAATTGCTGTTTTAAATTAAAGGATATATATGAAGAAAAGAAAACTCTGTCTATACATGATAAGTTAACATTTTAATTAATTATAAGTGACCCTTGCTTGTTATCTCCACTTCAGGATATTCCTCTTATAAACTGTAATTGAATATTTACTAGTGGTCTCTTAGGAGGAATAATGCCAAAATGTTTAAGAGGACAGATATCAGATACTAAAAATATATCTAGTAAAGAAATTAGGTGAGGGAGAGAAGGTACGTACGCTAATATCCTCTCTGCTTCATTCGTTCTTCTTTCCTTCATTCAGTTTCTAGTCCCTTAATTTCAAAAAAAAGCAATGCTGGCGTTGACATAGAGAAATTGTAGACTGACCTATGAAGGACTGATGGCATGAAAAGGAGAAGTGGTCCCATGTGAGATGATACAGATCGTCAACAAAAACCATTGCCAATTTACACCGTGGTAGCACAAAGAAAGATATCAGAACCCTGAGCAAAACCAAAGTATTAACAATATCGTTCAATTCCCTTAGAGGAAAAATTCCTTTTAAATTAGCTCTCCCATTTTCTGCATCTTTCATTCCCTTTCAACAATCACTTGGGTTAAAAAATGGGAAGCAAAGAGCTGAACTCACAGATGGAGGAAAGAGGCTAAGTTAAAATTTCTAATGCAGATGGGGATGAAGGCCAGAGGTATCAAGGATGCAAAGTGAGTTTATCAGATAATAATAGAAAGCCACATGTAAAACACACTCCAGGAAATTACTTGATGTGTTATAGCACTCAGTGATTTTCTTATTAAGAAACATGGTCTTTACTAGCCACAGGAAAAGCTCCTCACTACTTCTGCTTGCTGGAATGTAGGATACACATTTCATTGGTCTCTGTTCCTGAAATCTGTGGTTTGAGACTTGGAGAGCAGAAAGGTCATTAGATTTAGTGGGCCCAAAATAATGTTTTATGAACCAATTTTAATTGTCAAATAAAAGTATTAGCTTGGGATCTAAAAACCTGTAATTTCACAGGAATGAATTAATTGACATCTTTAAAAATGTCACATTAATCTCAGCATTTAGGAAAATATGTAGTCTCTGTAAAGAAAAGGTTGTGTTTTAAAAGTATTATTTTAGTACTTTTGATACTGAACTTTGAATTTTAAAAGACATTTTATGTTTTGTATAATTTTGATAGATTTGACATATTTGTCAGTTATAGTCTGATCCCTTACCTTCGACAAGGCATGAGATTGTAATTTTTGATCTATCAAGAAAAATTATCACACAGGAAACTGCTGAAACTAGTTTGCTAACCCAAATATTAGGGCATTCCTACCTGCTTCCTTTTTTCCAGTATAATCCTGGATATGTATGACTATAACTCCTCCATTTAACCTGTCAAGTAATAAAATCAGGATTTGTTTAGAATTATGGAGGGTTGTTAGATTTAAGGAAAATACTGTTTTCTATGGGTCATTAATGATGTTCAACATGTTTTTTCATACATATGTATGCTTAAACATTTTCTTGACCTATGTAATATGTGTCTCTGAGCTGTGTGCCGAGCAAAGGTTGTGGGAAGCTGGGATGGTGTAGCAGTGAGCTCAAGTGCACTTAGAGAACCTGCTGCTGACCTTCGGTCTTTCAGACTCATCATATTCTGAATGAAGTGCTCATTCCTTCTATTTAATAAAAATATTTCAAAATAATTTGTAGATAAACCATGGAGTCTTTATATAAAAATTTCTGCCAGACAGACTTGGGGCAAAAGAGACAACAGAGCTTTTCACTTTGTGGAGTACTTGGCTGAAAGTCATAATCTGTTTAAATGGTGTGGATTTTGCAATTTACAATAGCCAAGTGCTGGAAGGAACCTAAGTGCTCATCAGTAAATAAATAGATAAAAAAAACTGTGGTACATTTACACAATGGAATTCTATGCAGCAGACAGAAAGAAGGAGCTCCTACCCTTTGCGACAGCATGGGTGGAACTGGAAAGCATTATGCTAAGTGAAATAAGCCAGGCAAGGGGTGGGGGGGGATGGAAACAGGGGAGGGCTAGGGTGGTGTGGAGAGGTAGGGAGAAAAAGCAGGAAACTGTACTTGAACAATTAAAAAATCTATAACAAAAAGTTTAAAAAATTAATAAATAAATGGTGTGGATTATGCCATTGTGGGACAATTCACAGAAGCAGTGACTTTTATATTTTGCAGAGCAAGTTTTAGTTCCCAGAATGATATTTATATTTAGTTCATTTGCTTTTAGGATATTTGTTTTTCTCCTCTGATCTGGGTAGGACCTAAAGACATTTGTTCTCAAGCCTGATTGGATATCAGGGTCACCTTTGGGAGACTTTTAAAATTTTGATGCATAAGATCCACACCCAGAGATTCTGATTATATTGGATTAGAACAGTGGTATTTTAAAGCTCCCCATGTGATTCTAATGTGCATCTGAGGTTAAGAATCATTGCCTTTGGCTATTGTGTAAAGCCAGACTTCTTTGGTTCTATGGCCACATCTACTTCTTGAATTTTGAGGTTAGACTGAGAGATAAATACCTGATTTTGAGTTCATGCTCAACTGACTACTAGTTAGGAATGAATGGCCTTGTTAGTTTCTAAGGTGCAGATTACTTTATATAAAATATAGAAAAATAATAGCTAGTTCATTGGAAGGTGGGGAAGATTAAATGAAATTCTGCAATTTAACTAAAGGCTTGGCATAGAGAAATTCTTGAATATATGCTAGCTGTTACTCCTGCTACTGCTGCAGCTAGTACTACACTTTCCTGAATACTAACCATGCTGTACAGACATTTCCAGTGGAGGGGAAGCTATGATTGGTGGCTTTTTGCATACTCCTCCCCACACAGGGAGAACAGGTTTCTAACCAAGCCCCCAACAAGGCCTTTTCTCTTGCCAGCACATTTAATTAAAACCTTCTTCCCATATAACACAGAAGTTTTTGAACTGTTCTCTTGGGTTCATGTTGCTAACTAAAATATAAAAGCCAGGTAAAAATGGGAAGAAACACTTTCTATTTTGTACTATGTATTTTTAGTGTATTTGTTTATATTAGACTGAAAACTTGAAGTCAAGATCCAAAGCCTTGTTGGTGGGATTTTATAACACTGAAGATGAGTAAATGAGTAAATTAATCGACATGTCACAAATCTAACAACCCATGTAGGTCACATCTTGCTGGGCTGGCTTTTAGTATCAGGAAAAACATCCCAGAAATGTAGTTTTGATAGCTCCTATCATACAATTTTGTGATTCCTTGTTTCTTATCAGCTGAAAGCTTGACGATGGCATAAACTCTGTCTGTTAATCTCTTTCCTAAGAGAATTTCTCTCATACAGATGATGTTCAGTAAATATCTGGAACAGGAGGGTATGAATTTATGAATAAATACCTAGGATATAAGCTCTTTTTTCTCTGCAAAATTTCCCTGAGCTTTATGATCCATGTAAATATGTTTTACTCTCTAAGCAATTCCATTCTATACAGCACAAGTCATTCTATCTGTGCATTGTGTCCTCTTATTGTTTCTGAAATGTGTGTGTGTGTGTGCTTTCTTTCATAACTTAGATTATACCTTCCTCCAGGGAGGAGGCCAAGTCTCCTCTGGCTTTATATCACCCATGCTACTTGGCCAAGCACTGGACATTTGTAGAATGATGATTAATACATATTTGTTGATTACCCTATTCCCAAGAAGCAAAGGCAAACATATTGTTGTTATTATCTCTTCCATTTTTCAATTCAACTTTGTGTTAGAAGGAAGCCTATGAAATCCCCTCCCATAGGGAAAACTTGTAGCAGATGAAATCCTCATTTATGCAGCCAGTGTGGGTGACAAGGGCTGCACAGAAGAGAGGGGACGCATGGCCTGACCCCCGTCCCATCCCGCTCTGTGGCTCAGAGACCTCAGTAAGGAAGTAAACAGGATCTAAATGAATTCTGCAGATGATACTAAAATGGGAAATGTTGGAATAATAAAATGGGTCCTAGCAAGAAAAATAAAGTAAGATTCAACTTGGAAAAAAGAACTAACACATCTAGGGAAAAAATAATTCAAAATGCAGATTCAGTAGGAGTGACAAATTTGGAAAGCAGCACATGTAGCAGGCTACCCTTCCACAGTCCAAGGTCTGAGTTGACATTTCAGTGCACTCACTCCCCTTTCTCCCCCTCATTCCCGAAAGAGGGACACTTTTCTAGGGTTCCGATAAGATGTAGGGATGAAATTTTCAACCCTTCTGACTCAAATAGGCAAGTAGAACTAGGAAAGTTCAGACGTCTCTAATGAAATTAGGAAGGAAAACTTTAATTTATTCACAATGGTAGTTTCTCAGAGCAGAACAAGACAGATTATCAGAGCAGAAACAAGGTGGCAAAATGAACTCTACAAAATAAAATATTATTATTAATACCTTACCACAGCTTCAACCACATTCATTTTATGGTCATAGCACAAAGGCTTTCACTGTGGAAGCAGATGAATTTAGGATACTTTTCAGAGGTTCAGAATGTGTTACCATTTTGATTTCTTCCCCCATGGCCACATCTTATTGGTAACATCTTTACTGGCTCTTTGTGGGCTTCTGCTCTCCATCAGCCATGCCACTTGCACTTCTGCCAAGGCCAGGGAGAAAACTGAGATTTCTACAGCGCTGGGGTATGGTGTGACTTATTAATAATTAAAACATTCTGTAGTATAAAATTGTTATAATACAAGGTCACAAATACTGCTCAAAAATTATGTACGGCTTCAGTCTACTTGACCCAAAACACATTTTAAAATCATTTCAGTTCATTTTTATTAGATCTAGTTATCTAGATCCCATCCATATCAAGGGTTAAAAGGAACACAAAATGTCTCTACCTCAAGTGGATTTGGAATCTCACACAAGTTCAAATTAGCACGAAAACCAGACAAAAAGAAGAGACAGACTAAATATATTTAGATTTTCACCATTATCCTATAACTGGATTCTCATTTGCTTCACCCTGATTTCTTTTAGGCCAGGGTTATGAAACTGCAATTATTTCCAAGGTTTCTAAGGCAAAAAATGCTTACTATCATTAGTTTAATAAGCAAAGACCTTGCTATTTTCTAAGTGTGAGTAAATTTCAGACAAAATGGTAATGATGTATATTTTCAATCTCTTAAGAACTATTTAGACTGTAATTTATTTGCAAATAGAAAAGCTATCTTAAACTTCCACTTCAGACCAAGGTGAAGTAAATGTAACTAAATTTACTCTGTTGTAATAGCCAAAATGGATAAAATATATGGAAAATGTTTATCAGATCCTACATATGTGGGAATGAAGAGCACTGATCTCTGAGAGATGAGAAACAAACAAATGAGACCTAAAATTGTCCCAGAATATTAATTTGGGAAACTTTTGGGTCACAATTCATGAAGAAGGAATTCAAACAGAGACTGTCAAACTACTTAAAGTGTGAAGACAGAGCTGAAAATCTGTGGAGAAATCACAGCTAGAAATCACAGGAAACAAAACCAGAGAAGAAAGTCTCAGAGAGAGAGAGAGAGAGAGAGATCTCATTTTGGAGAGGGTCCTTCTTGAAAATGAATAAAGCTTAAATTTAGTTATTCAAGAGTATTAATGAAATTAATAGATATATCAGGAATTAACATAATGTTCATTAATTAATATAAAAATAATGTTCATTAATTTCTGAAGGAAAGAGAAAAAAATGAACTTTGTTGAGCACAAAAGAATTTCAAAGAAGGTGGGTTCTGAATTGATCCTCCAATAAATAATAGTGTGTAAATGGGCAGGTAAGAGTAAAAGAAATCCCTAAGGAAATAAAGGCATTAATGAAAGTCCAGTGATGAGATTATATATAAAATTCAAACAAATGAGGAAACAAACATACATGCTGCCTGTTCTTGCTTGAGTAAAAAGGAAGCTGAAGAAGTAGAATTCTAAAATATTATGCAGGATCTTGAATGTCAGACTAAATGGTCTAGGTTTTATCCTACATGTATTGGAGAACAAATAGAGAGCTGGGGACAAATGTGGTCAAATCAATTAGTAGAAACATTATTTTGATTATTTATATATGGTTTGGAAGGTGTAGTAACAATAGATAACAGGATGTAAAGGACATTTTGCAAGCATGATAACCAAAACTTCCTTGCTGCTCAGAAAATAGCCTCATATCTATTTCAGTTACTTAGTTAATTTCATATAATTTTATTTTGCTAGTTTAATTAGCTCATGCACTTGATGAAATGCCAGATTTCTAGTCAAGATGGAGGTGTAGATAAGCATACTTTGACTTCTCACAAAACTACAGACAAAATTACAACTAGACTACAAAACAAATATTGCCCAGAACTGTCAGGAAATTGAGCTGTATGAAAGTCTGACAACCAAGGGTTTAAAGAAGTCACAGTCATACAGACAGGTAGGAGGAGTGGAGACACATAGATGGGTAGATGTGCGGAAAGGTGTGGAGATGTGGAGTCGTGTGGAGAAGTGGCAGAACAGGCGGTCCCATATTAACATGTAGTAGACAAAAATCAAGAGGGATACCTAGAGAGCAAGGTATCCCAGCCCCAAACCAGACCACCCAGACCAGAGTGCCAGCAGCAGGAAGATAAATCCCCATAAAAACCAGTGGGTTTTGGGACAGTGGAAGAAACTGCTGGATTCTCCTGTAAAAGGGCCCACGTGGACTTAGGATTTATACAGACCTACCCCTTCTGGGATTCAGCACCAGGACAACAGCTGGAAAGGCACAAGTAGCATATGGGGAGAAAGTGAAGTGACTGGAAACAGGGTGAGTGCTGGAAGACAGCTTCCTCCTGGGCAAACCTCCAGAAACCAGGCAGTGGCATTGCCCCCTCTCCGAGCCCTCACCCATATAGAGCCACAAAGTGGTCAAATGGGTTACCCCACCCTGCCAATTATCTAAGGCTCTGCCTCCACACAATTTACTGGTATGCTTTTCTACAATAAGACATGCTACTAAGAAAGGGAGTCAAAGCAGTTCTACCTATACACAGAAACTAACACAGGGAGGTTGCCAAATTGAGGAGACAAAGAAATATAACCCAAATGAAAGAACAGGACAAAACTCCAGAAAAAGAACTAAATGAAATGGAGATAATGAACCTGTCAGATGCAGTGATCAAAATACTAGCTATCAGGATGCTCAAAGAAATCACTGAGTATGGCAACAGCATAAAAAGACCTAAGCAGAAATGAAGGTTATATTAAGTGAAATAAAGAAAAATCTACAGGGAACCAACAGTGGAGGAAATGATGCCAAGAGTCAAATCAAAGATTTGTAACATAAGTGAGAAAAAAGCATTCAATCAAAACAGAAAGAAGAAAAAAAGAATCTGAAAAAAAGAATAAAAAAAAGACAGGTTAAAGATTCTCTGAGATATCTCAAAACATACCAACATCCAAATCATAGGGATACCAGAAGGAAAAGAAGGAGAGCAAGAAATTTAAAACTTATTTGAAAAAATAATGAAAGTACATCCCTAGTTTGGTGAAGGAAATAGACATACAAGTCCAGGAAGCACAGAGAATCCCAACAGGTTGGATCCAAAGAGGCCTACTCCAAAACACATCATAATTAAAATGCCAAAGTTTAAAGATAAAGAGAGAATCTTAAAAGTAACAAGAGAAAAGGAGACAGTTATCTACAAAGGAGTTCCAATAAGACTGTCAGCTGATTTCTCGAAGGAAAGTTTGCAGGCTAGAAGGGAGTGGCAAGAAGTATTCAAAGTGACAAAAAACAAGGACCTACAACCTAGATTACTCTATGCAGCAAAGCTACCATGTAGGATTGAAGGGCAGATAAATTGCGTCCCAGAAAAGGTAAAGCTAAAGGAGTTCATCATCTAAAGCCATTATTTCATGAAGTGTTAAAAGGACTTATTTAAGAAAAAGAAGATCAAAACTATGAACATTAAAATGGCAACAAATTCACAACTACCAACAACTGAATCTAAAAAACAAGCTAAGCAAACAATGAGAACAGGAACAGATATGGGGATAATTTGGAGGGTTATCAGCTGGGAGGGGGAAGGGGGAGAATGGGGGAAAAGGTACAGAGATTAAGAAGTGTTGCGCATGGGTCTCCGGCCAGCAGTGACCACGAAACGCTGTGGATGGCTCGACGATAAACACGCAAGAAAAAACACACATGCACAGAGACAGACTAGTTTCTGTGGGGAAGTAGGGACAGAATGGCCACCCCCCCTAGTGGGGAGCGCCCCGATTTACAGTCCATACCTGCTTTTATTGGGCTCATTCTGCATAATAATTCAGGTAACCATAGAAAACAAAGAACTCTGCTGGTCTATTGAGTTGGGGGTCAAAGAGCTGTAAGACTGAGGAACAAAATAACTTCCTCCTAAGACCCTTCTCATTCAACTGAGAGCATTCTAAACAAAGAAGGTTTCACAGTAATTTACATGTTCTTTCTTAGGCCTGATCACCCCGGGGAATCCACACTTCTCAGTACAGAGCTGCACCACCCTGTCATTGTTTCAGGCTTAGGTGGAGCAAGGGAACTAAGGCAACTGGGAGACAAGGAGGTTTTTTCCCAGACGCTGAGAACTCAGGCTATGTCAAAGCCGAGGAGCGACGGTCCATCACCCCCTTTTGCTGCAGCCCCCCAAGTCCTTCTTTTGGGGGGCCTCCAAAAGTGATCGTGCCTGTCTTAGGTTGTTCCCCCTGTGGGGAATCTTACCCGTGTTTGGCTAACCAACCAAGCTTTTTGGGGTTCAGTTATGAACAAAGCAGCAGAAGCAGCATTCCTGCCAGGAAGATAAGCTTTTGTCTCCTTGCTGGCTTACGGTTCCAAGGGCGTTCCCTTAGCCTTAGCCTAGGTGGGGGTTTCAGCTTCTGATACCAGTCAGGGAGGTTCCCAACAAAGAAGCGTAAATTAGTAGGTACAAAATAGAGAGGGGAATGTTAAGAACAGTATAGGAAATGGAGAAACAAAGAATTTATATGTACAACTGATGGACATGAACTAGCGGGGGGATTGCTGGAGGGAATAGGGATACCAGGCAGAGGTAGGCAATGGGAGAAAAATTGGGACAACTGTAATAGTATAATCAATAAACTATATTAAAAATAATTAGCTACTACACCTGATGTCAAAACTGTCTTTAGAGATTAAGAAGTAAACTGGGAAAGTTTCATCATTTCTTCATGAATAAATGCCTCTTGCTGTCAGTTTTGTTAAAATTAAGTATTATGTAAATGTTTCCTATAGTAACTATTTTTTTGAGAAGCGCTCAAAAGTATGAGCAGAATCTGGTTATTATTTAAAAATTCAGTTTAATTCACCAACAGTCTAATTCCAAAATTCTGGTATAAATTCCCTAAAAATTCAAGACTCAATAAATAAGTGTACTGAGTGGTTCCTCAATCAAAACTAAGGAAAAAAATGAACAAACCAAAACAAACAAACAAACTTGCACTCTTATTTACCCTCCTCAGTGGAGATCTGGGACCAACTACACTTTGTTAATACAATCCTTTTGTTATCCAGGATCAGAAACTGCTAACAATGATCAGCTGGAAATAACCTATATATTTTTTTCTATTAAAACAAGTCTCCTAATAATGAACAGTACGCTCTTTTTGGTTAGAATATTTTAGCCTCATCTTTCCCCTAATTTTTATGTAGGATTTATGTACTTTTAATACTTTTTGGACTGAGTGAAGCCAAACATGTCAGAGATCCCAAGCTAAACAGCAAAGCTGTGTCTTACTTAGCAGAATAACAATGGACTTTAAAGAAAAAGCTTTAGAGTCAAACATACCAAATTTGACTCCTAGCTTAGCTGTGTGACTTTGGGCAAGTTATTTCTCTCTGCTTCAGTTTTCTCTTTTGTAAAATTTGGATTATAACTGTATTCCTACCAAATAAGACTGTTGTATAGATTAAAGGACATGTTATTACTTAGCATAAGATTTGAATACAGTTCACATATATTATTGTTGTTATTATTAGTATACAATTATTGTATATATCATGGATCTATATAAAACTCTTTAAGGTCTATGGATGTGTTGTGTGTCATTGGTCTCCGAGATTTCACAGAAGTTGCTATGAACCTATCAAGGGAAAATTGGACGTGAAATTTACTCTTTTTTCATCTTCAATTATATGGCCACATCTACTTGAAATATGAGTTGTTATGGTGATGGGAAGAAGGCAAATGCTGGGAATGAGTAAAATGTGACAAAATAAAAGAGAAGAGGTTTGGAGTCTATATAACTTTTTGTCAAAATATAGCATTTAGACCCAAAATTGTAGACACCCATAGTCTCTAGATGTTTGCATGCATGAGAATATCAGACCAAACCTTCTCTTTGAACTCTGGAAATCTAAAGAATTAGAACATTAAAAAAAGAAAACTTGGAACACTCAAATTAGGTATATTCTCCTTGCTTTCTTAACTTATTTTTTAAAAATTTTCTCCAGCTAAGAAGAGAAGGCCAACAAAATAATTTTTATTGTTTACTATTTTTACCATTCTTATTTTTTATTATAGGTTAGTTACTGAGTAGCCACTATGAGTTATATGTGGTACTAGATACTAAAATGTTGTTATTCTATTCATCCTTACAAAAAAGATCAATCCCATAGATTGTTATTAAATTTCTTGCTTACAGATTATAAAGCTGAGGCTTGCAGATATTAATTTGTTCAAAGACACACAGCTATTAAAAATCAATTGACTTTGAACTCAATTGTCTCAACTTAAGTTCATATGTTCCTGTGGTGGCATGCTTTTAAGCACTGTGTGTCTGGGGCTGAGGTTTCTTAATTACCTAGTCCTGAGTATCATATCTTTACTTTGATATTTCAAACAAATTACTTAAACTCAATTTTCTCAACTGTCTTGTTTACCCTAGTGTTTTGTTACAAGAAAAAGTGCAATTCAGTTCTATAAGGCACATGAAGAATGTGTATGTTATCACCATGATTATGATTTTATAGCCCATATTAATTAGTTAGGGTTTTCAGGTAGCTTCAAAATAATCATAGTAATAAGTAAAATAAGCATCTTGTTAAAATATGATTAGAACCTAAAAATACTCATAAATCTTTAATGTTGCCATAATTACCCAAAGGATATTCTAGTTTAATCACAAAGATCATAGAAAAACATAAAACAAGCTTTAAAACACTCAATATGTGAGCAGAGAAATACAGCCTTATTAATATAAAATATAATATGACAATTTTATTATTATTTATCACATACACTAGACTCCACAGCTGTTTGAATATTCTCAACATCAAATCTTAATAAATGTAAAAAGATGTCTTGTCCTAATAAATAGACATATGATATGGGTATAACTCTCTTTAAGCACACAGAATAAGATTTTCAGAGTTCAGATCATGGGATTTTGATCAGATTAAGGTGTTTGTAAAGAGAGGTAGTAAGAGATAAGGTTACAACTACAGTTTCAGGACAGAGTGCAAGAGTTCATACTGAAAGGCTAAAGAATTTGTATTTTGCAGTGCAACATTGAAGAACCATCAAATATATCTAAAAAGGTGAATGTTAAAATTTTGGGGTTAGAAATACCAGCAATACATCCATCAGAAGAGTTCCAATTGGGAGGGAGACTGAAGGCAAGAACAGTCTGAGTGGCTATTTAAAGCTTGGGAATTGAAGTAATGATAACAGTGAGAAAGAAAAAGAAATGAATGGATGACATTGACAAATCATAGCCACCTCTAATGGAGGTTGACTCTGCAAGAAAATTTTGAATTGGATAGCCTGAAAAATAAGTAAATAAAAAACAGAAGTAGGACAGTTACCTGAAAGTAAAGACAGTTTTGAAGGAAATGTTTAAGCATGGTTAGCTCAAAGTGATTATAATATAACAAGGAGAATTAGCTGAGTAGAGAGTTAGAAACATAGAATTGGAGCCCAGGAGAAACTTTAGGATCAGATTAATAGTTTGGTAATCAGTTACCGAGAGACTTTCCAAAGAATAAAAATTGAGAGAGACAAAGGGACAAAGATAAGCAGAAAGTGTAAGTGAGAATGTTCTAAATTATGGAAAGAAATGATGAAGAGAAAGTAGGGAAGAAAATAATGTTTATTGAGAGCCTATTGTGTGCTGATCTATGTGCTGAACCTTGTGCTACAGAATCGGAAAAACAACATTAATTAGAGAACACTTCTTCCAAGGATAACCCTGGGGCAACCATCCTATGACTCAAAAGAGATATCAATGGGGAAACACTCAAATTAGAAGGGCCAATTTTGATTACAGTGAAAAATTTTGAAAACCCAATTATCATAGTCAACATGAGGTGTATTTAAAACAGTGAATTTCAGCATTAGGGCCAACACCTCACTAGTAGAATGTGAGGCAGAGTGATATCACACAGAATGATTTCAATGTACATGAACTGTGCACTGAAGCTAGATCAGAGTTCAAAGTCAGTCATTACTAATTACAATTTTTGACTACCACAGACAATTTTGAGTGTCAATTTATTCTTAAAAAATTAAAAGATTTATGATAGAAAGTAACTATACTGTCTATAATTTTTATGATCATGACATTAAATAACTTTATAAAATGGAACATAGAATTCAATCTTAACTTAAAGCTAAAAACAATGAACCAAAGGCAAATTGTGTTATATAGATCAGGCCAACAGCTAGCTCAAAATTAAGTTATAATCTTCATAGTATATAAGTGTCTGAATACAAACACTTATGTATCAAAATGAATACATAACAATTTGGTGATATAACACTGAAGACAATAAGCCAAGGATAGCAGATGAAGGAGGTTGTTTAAGTCTGCTTGTCAGAAACAATAAATATTTTGCCTTTTAAAATTTTCATTTCAAGAGAAATTTTATGTTTGTAGGATTCCACATGTGGATATAAAAATTAACACCTCACATCAAAAAGAAAAGCGAGATCCAAACTGGCAACCTCAAAGCTAACGATGAGAGGTTTGCTCTCAAGTTTGATCTCTGCCTTGTGTACTCTGGCCTCACATTACAGTAGCACCTCCTGGGTAAAATAAAGAAACTTGATTTAGAGTCCACACTCCCTTCTCAGTTAGATGCACATTCAACTGCTCCTAGGAGGATATTGTATGACACCAAGTGTTGCTTGCCACAACACAAATAGGAAAAGAGTGGAAAAGAGGAGAAAGGAGCAAACTAAAAAGAGTTATTTGTAAATAAAGTTCAAGTTTAGAGCCTCAGTATCTATAGTTTTAACTCTAAAACAAATCTTAAATGGTCTTATTAGAGGCACAGCTGAAGAATTTAAGGTATTATTTATCTCGAACTTCAACAATCTGTACACACACACACAATCATCTGAATCCACCGAGAGTCACTAGAATAAAGACCCAACAAAATGCTGCTATATGAAATGCATATAGACATGAAATATAAGCTAAGATACATATCCAAAAAGGGGCATCTGTTTATAGCACCACCTGTTCTTTAACGTTCTGGTCTCACCCAAAGGCTAGAGATGTATCAAAATTTAGTTTATATACTACTAAATGCAATGAAAAATCTATTGACATTACAAAAGTTCCCACTACCAACAAGAGGCATTAACATCTCCAAGAAGTTTGCAGATGAGCAATAACCTTTGCTGACCACTAATGCAACAAGGAGCACAAGGATGCATGCATCTTCTCCATACATAGCTTTAGCAACAGCATTACACAGATTGGTTGGCAAAACGTAATGCCCTAGATGGTTAAAGATGAGAAACTCCCTCTATTAAAAAATTTATATATTTTTAAAAACTTTTTTAAGATTGTATTTGTTTATTTTTAGATAGGGAAGGGAGAGAGAAAGAGAGAGAGAGAGAAACATCAATGTGCAGTTGCTGGGGGCCGTGGCCTGCAACCCAGGCATGTGCCCTGACTGGGAATCAAACCTGCGGTGCTTTGGTTCGCAGCCCATGCTCAATCCACTGAGCTACACCAGCCAGGAAAAATTTATATTTTTACTTATCTAGTCATATAGCTTCCTTAAGAGTTCTGTAACTTAATATTACCTGTTTGGAAAACTTTTTATGTAGCTGAGGTAGGATATCTCAGATTAACCTGGGATTATAGTATTTCCTCATAAACTGCTAGAAATGTAAGTTAATATTAATAATTTCTAATGGGGCTTAAAACTGATATGAGATCAAAATATGTGATATCCTGTGTTGCTTGCTAGGGCTGCCATAACAAAGTCCCACAAACTGGATGGTTTAAACAACAATATATTGCCTCACAGTCCTGGAGGCTGGAAGTCCAACACTGAGCCGGAATGGTCCCTTCTCATGGCGGTAGCCTCAGGCTCCTCTTGCTTTCTAGACAACGTTTATCTGTGTCTTCACATTGTCTTTGATCTATACGTGTGCTTGTGTCTAAATTTCCTCCTATGAGGACACCTGTCATACTGGAGTAAGAGTGTGCCAACTTTAAGGAGGACAAAATTAAACCCATACTATAACTATCACCACAAAGTCAACAGTACTGAAAACAGAATACCATGTAACATTTATTACACAATTCTTCCACACCTATGACAATCATAAGTAATTCAAATATTCCTAGATTTATATGTTCTTTGTGGAAATTATTACATTTACAGAAGGAGTTTTAATGTTAAAAGTAGCAGAACTGAAGCGTAAGAAATTATCGAAGTTACTAAAAACAAACTCTCAAGATGTACTAGAATAAGTTTTCATTAAATTCTCACAAATGTATGTTAACAATGGAAAGCCTTTAATGTTATCTCAGCCTCTGGGAAATCTGTAGACAACTAATGGAGGTACACACCTGGGTTTGGCTCAAACCTGACATAGACACAAGCATCACCTTTTCAGCTCCATGTAGCACTAGCTAACTTTGCTAAGGTATAGTAAATGCCAGGAACTATTATACTTTCTTTACATGGACTTTCTCACTTAATACTACTCTACAAAAGATGTCTCCACTTTCTCTACCTCTGTTTAAGGAGATATGTCTGGTGGAGGTGAAATAACTCAGCCAGGGACGCATAGCTGGTTCAGAGGCCCTTAAAACAACTGAAATGCTTAAAATGTTAGAGAATACAATATTTTAGAGAAAACTAAAAATATATACATTTTCTAGCTGATTGAGAAAATTAGTTCTTTTTTACATAAACAATCTTTCTGAACAAAACTGGCAAAAACTGGGGCAAATGAATTCCCAAAAAATGTTAAATTACATTTCTCAAAGTAAATCATTAAATAACCCAAAGTTACATTACTCATCTGGGCAATAAACCAGATTATGTAATCTACAACATCAAAAATGCTAGAATATTTGAAAGATAAGCTTTTTGAACAGAGAGCGTTAGCAGCTGTGGTAGAGATTGCTGTACTCACCCATTTCCATTTATACTCTCTCACTCCCCACTTCCTGCTTTCACATCTTAGGTTGGGGCCTTGTGACTATTTTTAATTGAAAGACTGTGAGAAGTGGCCTGTATCACTTCTGGGCTAAGGTGTGAAAGGCTCCTGTGTAATCCTCTGCACCCTCTGCCCTGAAAGCCTTGTGCTCTGTAATTCTGGACCCCAGAGATGCAGTTGGAAAGGGAGTTGCCTTGGCAGGGCAACTGCAGTGGACCGCATAAATATCAAACCACTAAGTATCTGGGATGTATTTGTTACCAGAGCATAGCCTAACGTACCCCGACTGATGCAGATACATCAGAATTTAGAGTCTATTTGTCTGTCTCTTTTAAGCTTCCTTAAGATCTGTCAAAAATTTAACAGTTCCACCTGGACATTAACAGAAGGCCAACGCACAGGTGACTTCTTACAGAAATGAGATTGGCAACACAAGAAAGGAAAGGCCAACTTGCATGGTATGAAATGCATTTTTCACCTCACAACTGTTCTAAATGTATGGGACAGATGGGGAAACAAATTGCCATCAAAAAGTTGCCAGCTTCGACATTCCTAGGACAAAAATGCTTCCAAAAGGGCATAACTCCACAAGCCTTCAAAATCTGGAGTACCAATTCATCGCCCTCATCAAATTGTTAGGAATAGTACAATGTTCACTGGGATACAACTAATGGAGAAAACAGGAAATATTCTGGTGCTTCTGTGCAAATTAGGCATTTTACTTTAACTTTAGAATTTTGCACAAAGCCACCAAAGATTATTTTGAATTTAAGAAACTGACAGTTGACTAATTTAATCGCTCTAAAGCTATTGTGCCTAAGTTATGTAACTGTCTACAGAGACCACAAAATTTCAGACACTATACCTGGAAAGGATATATTTGTCACAACCTGGATATTTGCTGATACATTGGAACTGAACTCTCAACTAATAGTGCTGGGTCTGGAGGTGCACCGCCTTTGGCTCCCAACTATCCCACTTAATAAGAATGTGACTTTAGACAAATAAATTGTTTTGCTTCTTATAAAATAGCAATCATTTACACATTATGGTGAGGCTTAAAGGGGGTGTATATATGATAATCTGTTTTCCACAGGACCTAACACGTAAAATACACATAATACTTTTAATTAGTATTATCACTATAAGGAAATACATAACACAATTAACTAAAAAGCAAGTTAAAAATGACTTGTGACCTTTAATTTGGGTGGGAGTAGGTGTACTGTTTGGAGAATAGTTTAGACTCCTAAATTTGACTCCCTGGCTCTAATTTGTTCTACACCGTCCTTGTTGTGTATTCATGGGTAAATTATTTAATTGCCCAATTCTTCAGTTTCTTCCTCTGGAAAAGGATGTAAACAAAATAGTCCAACTTAGAGGAATGTGAGAAATAACTATGGAAAAAACCATGAAAAGTCCATTTGCCACAAATTTACTATTCCAAAAGTCAAAAGATATCACATATATCATTTCTATTTAGACAATTGTTATTATATCTAAGTACAAAAATGTCTACTTGATCATTATGTTGTAGTTATTCCCAAAGATAATTAAGGTGTAGCATTTGATAATATGTGAAACCAGTATTAAAAGCAGCAGTATTTAGGAATATTATGGAAAATTACTGTATGATTTAATAAACACCTAAAAATAAAATATTAAAAGGACATTAACACTTTGCCTGTAGCAGTGCAATATTTTTCATGGCTCATAATTAGATGTAGTGAAATCTGTCCACAATAATAGCATTATTGGATATAAGAAAGCTATGAAATAAAAATTAAAATCAACTTTGCATTCCTCAGCATTTCAGATAGTTACAGAAATGATATTGAGAAAATATACACAGTTGAAATAAACTATATATTATCTGGAGAGGAAGATTCTTTTAAAAAGAGAGAGAGAATAAAGTTGGGAACACAGAGCAGGATCAAATGCAAAGTATCTTTCCATGAGTTTCTCTTGCCTGGGCATGGTACCTTTAAAGCAGAAAAGAAGCTGAGGAATCACATTTCTACCTTGCCACTAATCTTTTTACTAGGGAAACAGTTTTTCAGTGCCCAGAAAAACGTGTACATGCCACCTGTGCCCTGTTGCCTTCATTTAAGAAGTAGTCCATGAACATGGAACTGCTTTTATCCATGAACTCAGCTGAGCATCTCTACGTGGTCCTGGCTCAGGAAGAAAGAAGCTGCCCCAGAGGGTGAGTGTGTCTTCCCCAAAGTGGATCCTCTCCACATATCCTAAGTACAATGATAATTTTATTTTATTTTTTTTGAATTGTGGGTACCAAGAAAATTAACATATTTTTAAAAAGCCATTTCATAATACACTTATTTCACAATAATTGGCCAAAAATAAATATGCACATTGGGGTGAAGGGGCAGGGGCTAAGATCAAGCCTCCTTGGCTTTTGGTGCTTATTGTTAGGGGTTCACACGTTCTGAGTAACAATCCATTTTCCCAGAAGTCTACAATTGTACCTTCAGAGACTGAGCAGGAATGAGCTCACTGCCAGTGAACTTGTTCCCTGGCCCAATGGAGGCCAACAGTTGAAGTCAGGAACTCCTCTCTAGATGCCCCACATTCATCACCTGAAGAAAGGAGTGGACCATGCCCCTGGGACTAACTAAACCCATCTTTTTCAACCTCCTCAGCTCCATCACCAGGAGAGGGCATCACTCACACTTTGCCCTTTTTTATCCTCCACCCAACCCCACTCAGATCACAGCCTGTCCAGCAATAGCACTATCCCTTCAAACTTTCAGGTCTTTTTAAAATTCAGTCGCCTCAAGAAGCTCCAGGTGTGGGGGACAACGTATGTTCTGCGTGTTAGTCTCTGCTTCCCCTTCTCCCACCCATCAACTCCCCTCAACCCCTTCTACTGAACCCTATGGAACACACAGTCCAGCATTAGAGAAGCCCATTTTTATCCTCTGCCTCTAAGCCCTAGCTCTTCCTGGAGGTCCCCAGTTCCCCTACAGCTCTCACCAGTGGTGCCTGCTGTTCCTACCACAGTACTTGTCCCACTGCATCTGGAAGGGGAGTAGTAGACATCTTTGCTTTTCATTGCCCTGCTCTCATTGCCCTGCTTCTCCCTTACTTTCTCCTAAAAAGCAAGCCTGCTTTAAACTTTTTATCATCCATTTATATCATCCACAAACTATCATTATTGCAATATGTGGTTCCCCCACATTTTTCTCAATTTGTCCCTTATATTTTTTCCAGGAATTTACTCTCAGGCTTATTATAAATCTCTTGGTATGTTTCTGGGGGTTCAAGATTTATGTTGCTCTTCCTTTTAACACCTTAGCCTCTCAGTTCCACAAATTCCTCTCCTACAATGATCTTGTCCTCTCCATTTCCACAATTCCTAATGCCCATGGTCACAACCTAGTTCTTGCTAGTGCCAATAACTGCAATTCCTTTATTCTCTCACTTTTATGATTGTCATTCACTGGCCACCTATTTCTATCATTTTATCTCATTTCTTATAAAACACTAATTCCAAACACTTAGAACAAACTGCGATATCCAATTGATTGATTTTACTACTGTTTCACCTTCCCTCATCTTGGTATTTTCTCTCTTTTTCACTTAGCTTAAATCCCATGGTTTAACATAATCATCACTTTGCTTATATTCTTGACTTTCTCCACTTCCCTCACTTCATTGTCCTCATTTTGTAAAACCACAATCTTTGTTAAATCCAATGATCTACCTATTTTCACCCTACATTTATGGTTAGGAGAAAATACAACTGTGCTGACTGTTCTCATTTTAATTTCATGACTGTGAACCTGAAGTGCACATTTACTGTTACAGGCTAACTCACTGTATGCCCTTAATCAATGTATGCTATCACTTTCTGCTTCATTAGCCTATTCACTCTTCCTCTCCCTTATATGACTATATTACACTTTTGTTTTTCTCTTCAAATTTCCAACAGTCCCATCCCCAAACTCACTCTGAGCCAGTGATATTCTTTCACATTTTTTTGACAAAATTGAGGCATCATAGACTTTAAACACCACACACAGCCATCTACCTCCCATACCATCTAACTATACCAACATAGTTTGCCTTCCACCTGGCACCATAGATAAACTATCCATCATCCCTCAAAAATCCCTTTCCATCATTTGTACTCTAGATCTTATTCTTTTTCTTTTCCTACCTAAGGATTTCACTGTGGGTGACAATTTTTTACTTCTCTTCTCTCTTTCTCTTTCCTCTCTCACTTTTCTCATCAATGTAAATTCATGCTGATACCTCCACCATTTCAAAATGAACTATCCCAAATTTTACTCTTATACCAAATGACCTATTCAATATCTCTAGTAGAAAGATATTTCAAATCAACACATCCAACAGTCAATAGGGAAAGGAAAGAGTGATTGAAAGTTGAACATTATGAAAATCTACAAATAAAACAAAAAATAAAGTATAAAAAATTAACACATTTTGATATTAGAGGCTATTCTTAGCTATACAAATAAAAATATTATAGTATATTATAAAGGTATTATAAAATGTAATTATTTTTAGAAAATGAATATCAATAAATGCAAAAACTCTAAATATTAAACATTTTAGGCTTTTTGAATCTTCTTTTCTAAATCTCTAACATCCTTTCATATTTCACTTTTATATTTAGAGTAGAATTGACATAAATTATAGTTTCTAACTATAAATTTAAACTTTTCTCCCACAACATTTCAAAACTAAAAATAAAACAACAAAATTTTATGGTAATTTTTTTAAAAAAGAAACTTTTTAAAAATCTTTAGAGATGACAATTATACAGAGACAATATACAAATTGTTATTTTAAAGTGACAGCCAATGCTTCATAAAGCAATGGTACTGAAATTGCAGGAAATGGGAGATACATACCTGTCTTAGAATATTATATAAAATAATGATAGTACTCATGCATATACCTAGAATTTTCTTTACACACATATTTTAACTCACATATATTATACATAAATGTCCTCTTGAAAAATATAAATTCAGTAGGCATTTTACCCAGGGCTAAACATTGAATGAAAAAAAAACCACTCTATTTTTGTTAACTTATCTTATATTCAAGGATAATATTTTTCATCTCAAATACTGGATCAAGTTTTCCAACACAGTATTCCAAGTAATCCTATTTTTTTATTGTTCAAGTACAGTTTTCTCCATTTCCCCACACCACCACTCCCCACCATGCCAGCCATCCCCACTTCCCACCCTTAATCCTACACCTTTGGACTTTGTCCATGTGTCCTTTATCATGTTCCTTGACAACCCTTTCCCCTTCCCCCAAATTAACCCCTCCCACCTCCCCTCTGGTTATTCTCAGTTTGTTCTTTATTGATTATATTTGCTTGCTTGTTTGTTTTGTTGATTAGGTTCCATTTACAGCTGAGATCATATGGTATTTGTCTTTCACCACCTGGCTTATTTCATTTAGCATAATGCTCTCCACTTCCACCCAGGCTGTCACAAAGGGTAGGAGCTCCTTCTTTCTTTCTGCTGCGTAGTATTCCGTTGTGTAAATGTGCCATAGTTTTTGGATCCACTCATTTACTGACGGCACTTAGGTTGCTTCCAACACTTGGCTATTGTAAATTATGCTGCTATGAACATTGGGGTGCATAGGTTCTTTTGGACTGGTGTTTCAGGATTCTTAGGGTATAATCCTAGCAGTGGAGTTGCTGGGTCAAAAGGCAGTTCCATTTTTAGTTTTCTGAGGAAATTCCATACTGTTTTCCACAGTGACTGCACCAGTCTGCATTCCTGCCAACAGTATACTAGTGGGGTTCCCTTTTCTGCACAACCTTGTCAGCACTTATTGTTTGTTGATTTGGTTATGATGGCCATTCTGACCTGTATGAAGTGGTGTCTCACTGTGATTTTAATTTGCATCTTTCTGATGCCTAGTGATGCTGAGCATCCTTTCATATGGCTCTGGGCTCTCTGTATGTTGTCCTTGGAGAAGTGTCTGTTCAGGTCCTTTGCCCACTTTTTAATTGGGTTGTTTGTCTTACTGGACTGGAGTTGTATGAGTTCTTTATATATTTTGGAGATTAAACCCTTGTCTGAGGTGTCATCTGCAAACATATTTTCCCATAAGGTTGGCTCCCTTTTCATTTTGTTGATTTTTTTTTTAACTGTGTAGAAACCTTTTATTTTGATGAAGTCCCATTTGTTTATTCTTTCCTTTATGTCCCTTGCTCTGGAGGACATATCAGTGAAAATATTGCTATGTGGAATATCTGAGATTTTCCTGTCTATGTTTTCCTCTAGGACTTTCATGGTATCAGGACTTATATTTAAGTCTTTTATGCTTCTTGAGTTTATTTTTGTGTATGGTATAAGTTAGTAGTCAAGTTTCTTTTTTTTTTCTTTTTTTTTTCTTTTTTTTGCATGTAGCTGTCCAGATCTCCCAATGCCATTTGTCAAAGAAGTGATTTTTACTCCATTTTTATGCTTCTGCCCCCTTTGGCAAATATTAGTTGACTGTAGAGACTTGGGTTTATTTCTGAGCTCTCTGTTCTGTTCCATTGTTCTATGTGTCTGTTCTTATGCCAGTACTAGACTGTTTTGATTCCTGTGGCCTTGTAATATAGTTTGATATCAGATATTGTGATCCCTCCTATTTTGTTCTTCTTTCCAAGTAATCCTTAAACTAATATTAAAACTGGATAAATAAATAAGTGTAAACTCTATATAGCAGCTGATCAGTCCATCCCCAATGATTTATTGCATAAACATCAGCAGTTATATTATTACCAATTGACATTCTCTCCTTTTTTGCAAAAAGCTTTCTCATACCTTTTCAAATTCATAAACTCATGACTTTTAAAGATGTTTTTTGTTGTTTGGTTAATCTATTTCCCACTAAGCCTAGATCCTTGCTGTGATTTGTTAGGATTTAGAAGTGATAATCCTCAAGATAAGGTCATGGCTTTCCTTTGAGAATTTGTCCTTCAGAATTCCCAGTTCCTCTGTTGGTGGTCATAGCCAACAACAGTGGAATGCCGTTGGAAAATTATATTAAAGAATCAGATAGAAA
Source organism: Phyllostomus hastatus (assembly GCF_019186645.2). Taxonomy (NCBI): domain Eukaryota; kingdom Metazoa; phylum Chordata; class Mammalia; order Chiroptera; family Phyllostomidae; genus Phyllostomus; species Phyllostomus hastatus. The sequence continues at coordinate 35,241,430 of NW_025333872.1, read as the reverse complement.
ACAAATGAAGAGAATGACTAGAAAATTCTTTCTCCACATCCAAAATAGATTTTTTTTGATTGGCCAATTGTTAGCATTAATCAAGTTAATGAGGGAGATGCAACAGATGTTTACTTGGGCATGAAGCAGACTCTGCACCTTGGTATGAAAATGCAAGCATTTCATTCTTTTTTGCTTTGGCATCTTTGCCATAGAACATTGTCAGAAGCTCAGTCCACTCTTCCCTGCCTTCTTATTTGTCTGTTATTGTTGATGTCATATTTTGTTACCATTGCAAATATTTTATGCAATATTTTACTCTATTTTCTTGCTACAATATACAGCAATATGACATTAGATGTCTGCATTATTAATTCATACCAATTACCTATTTACTAACCAGGCAGAAAATACTATGAAGAAAAAGCTAGAAAATATACTGAGTTTTAACATCACATTTATATAGTAAATTATTAATAAAATATATTAACACCAGAAGATTAAAGAGTAGTATATATAAAATATTTGGTTAACCTCAATTCTGCATTTGATGATAGAATATAAATTGTTAGTTGTCTTAAAAGAGTGATATTCAAACTTTTTCATCTTATGGTACACATAAACTAATTACTAAAATTTAGTGGCACACCGTAAAATATTTTTTTGCCAATCTGACAAAAACAATAGGTATAATTTTGATTTGTTCACACCAAATGACTATTGTTGTGTTGGCTGATGTCATTTTTTATTTGACAATCTAAGGGGAAAGAGATCAGTGTCCCTGACTGAATAGCCAGGTGCTGCATGTTTTAAAGATTCTTGTGGGACACCAGTTGAAAATCACTGCCTTAAGGGACAGATAATGTAAAAACAGAATATTTATAGTAGCCACATTTTGACAATAAATTTGAAACTATTTTTAACTGTTCATATTGCATTTATGAACATGTTTGGAAACAAACACTAAAAAAGAATAAGTTATTTTAAGAGCACTTTTGATCAAATTATGTTATATAAATTTGTTGATAAATCTATTAAAATATAAAGAAATATATCAATATTTTTATACTCTCCTTGTGATTTTTTTAATACTCTCCTTGTGATGCCAATGTTTTTGCAACACATGTAGCTTAAAATATATCCAAAATAGATTAAAGAATCAGAAAAGAAATGGAGAGAGTGACTAGAAAATAATTAGTTCAATAAAGGGGGAGAGATGGTTCTAAAACATATCAAGCTTAATTATTATGCTAGCTACATTAGCTACAGATTATCTTTACATTAGGTTCTACTTTACACATGAGTAAACTTAAGACAAATGTTATCCTTTAACCTTCCCAGGATCACACAGCTAGCTTACAGAAGAATGATTCTATAGTCAATGTTCTAAGATTTTTGTCATCTTGTGTATATATGATGTTCTGTGTGTGTGTGATTTTACAATTCCTTTCTTTACAATATGGCTATAGAAGGTTAGGCATGCTGACACACAAGCCTGGCGCTCATCTATTAGAATAGCAGTAGTCAACTGAGCAAAGCTGTCATGATGGAAGAAGCTGCTCAAACAGCAGTGACCACAGAAATTACATCACGGCTGAATGTGAAATTTTACCTGGCCCCACAGGTGCCCAAAACATGGATATTGTTTGCCCTTATACCTTCAGCTACTATGGTTTCAGGGTAATTATGTTTTCTGTGTTTTGTTTAATAAGCACTGTATTTAGGTAAGTAAAGCATAAAGCTCTTATTTCAAACCATGTGTTTGTAATCTTTTATATACATTCTTATGATTAATTCTCAAGATAATCATTAAAGTAATCAGTAAGTACCTAATAATTTGCACTTTGCTTATAATATGAAAATGTTTTGTCATGCATGTTACTCATGCACATTTGGTCCTTATTTGGAATTATGTTCTATTAGTCATTTTCATCACTAAAAACGAATACATTCCCAGTTCAAGGAAAGACTTCAATGTTTGTTAAATTGAACTGAATTACACCATCTGTGAATTGTGCCTTCTAAACACAATGCTCCTGGTGAATCTCAAAATCACTTGTTTCAAATTGCACTTGAAGGGATTGATCATAAGCTTAATTTCTTATTTAAAACAAGTATAAAATTGTAAAATACTTAATACATGATTAAGTATGAATCAGTGGTTTATCTTCCTAAATATAGGTTCTAAAAGGCTTCCTTGGGAACTTTTTCTTTTTCAACTTGCTCTACCTGAGAGGTAAGGGGCACTACCAGGTTCCTTAGCTGTACAAAGAGAGTTTGTCTGTGGCAGATTCTAAAAGGACAGTGAAAGAAAGTAGAAAGAAAAGAATGTGTTTGCAATGTAAGCCCCTCTTCCTTGTCACACAGACACCCACTGCCATCATTACCTTAGGCATATGTACAGCTCAACTTTACCCTTATTAATGTAAAGTTTCTATATATTGTTTGAACAGGTAGCAGGAAAAAACTAGTTCAATTTCACGGTGCCAATGTTACCTTAGAAAGTTATTCTCTTCAAATTGTCCATCTCTGAGATGGCAGTAGTAGTTGAAATAATTCAAGAGAGATATTTAGATTTTCATATGCATATTATAAAGTTAATAAAAATATTCTATTATCATCTGATGTTAAACATATGTCGGTTATAATTTGAGCATAAAAAAGTATGTCACTTTCTCATGTAGATACAGCTGATATTTAATAGTGCCATTATACTACCTTTAACAAATGGAGGTGGGACCAATGAAAATTCTTGCAGCCTGTCTATATTGTGGCTTCCCCTTCCATGTAGTGTGGCTTTACTGTATCCTGTAATCGGAGTATTTTCTCCCTCCCAATTGATAGATTTATATGACTTCTTTGAGTCCATGGGCTGTTAGTTATTTGTGCAGGGCTGGGCATTTGTGATTGCCTGCTCAGTTCATAAGACCACCTATTACATTTGGCAGTGTCAACCAGGAAAGCACAAACTGAGATGCTGGATCTTAACTGCCAACTTTTTAGAACACTGGAGCCAAACACATTCAGATTTGGGACTTGGGTGTTATTAAAGGGTAAGAAAAATTGTAAGAGGAATAAGAAAAGATTTTTAGGGAACAAGGCATACATACTTAATATTTGTCTCTGACAATAAAGAATGTTATAAAATGTTCAGTGTAACAGAAGTGAGTCATTTGTCCCACAAATTGTATTTCCTCAGTTAGAATTCAATACTATATTAGTCAAAAATTAATTACCATGAAGCAATAAGTGACCCTTGGCTTAACTTGAGGAATTAGTCATAGAGATAGGTTTAGGAAAATATGTATTTTAATTCTTCCTGATAATAGACTCCATAAATAGCACACTGAAGATAGCTAGAAAGAAGCTATCTGGACTGAAAGACCTCACTTGCAGCATTGGCTGACCTCTGTGTTGTAAATACTTCCACAGTGACCAAATTTCAGGCTTGCAAGGTGATGTTCTGGAATGTAGAGTTGGGAAGAGATAGATAGTAGCTCACTATTACATGGTATTTTCAACAGGGAGATAGAATGTGTGTAAACAACCTGAAGATCATAAATAACAATAAAATATAGTAAAATGATTAAGGAACAATGAGTTCTGAGAATTCATTGCCTTTGTTTTCAATATAACTCAATTAATTGTAAGTTATATACTGTATTATTTAGTAATGGCAGTGTTTAACAATCAGCACACAAAAGTTCTTCACTTGTTAATAATTGGCTCTTGCAAGCCAGCAAGAGTCTCCCTTAACTCCCTAAATACCACACCAATGATATCAAACATGCAAAAATAAAAAGGAGTATACAGCAACACTATGAAAGACAGGCAGCCATCAATGAACTAGAATTCTAGGGAAACTTGGTATGAAGGACATATCATGAAATTGTATTGATAACAGAACATATAATGAAGAAAGTAACCAGATCGCGAATGTCAAAGTGAAGCAGCACAGGTACATACTGGATGTCTACAACTCCCAGGAAGCAAAGGCAGCTCTGCTCAAGCAGGAGTGCTCAGGTATTCCATCTCCTACACAAATCCTGCCTACTTCCTTCTCACCCATGTACTTGCATAAAAGACTCCCTCCAATTTTTGTAGGTTTGCAGTGCGTCTCCTCTGAGATGACAGGTCTGTTGAGAAAATAGACCTGCTCATCTGCTGAGGAAACCAATCTAGCTATCTATATTAATCAGTTCCTACTTATAAATAGAAGTAAACAGACACTTTAGTAAAACCAACAATATGAAAAAAAAGGAGTAAGATAAGCAGAATAACTAACCCCAAAGTAAAAAGAAGAAAAGGAGGCAACAGCAAAAAAAGATTAATTAAATCAGTGTCATTAAAAATATATGATAGAATATTCAAATCTGTAATATAAAGTCAAACTGCAATTAAAGAAAGAAGTAAAATAAACCTAGAAGGTGTATTTGGAAAATATAAATACTAGTGTCATAACTGAAAAAAAAATTGAAATGACTAATAGAATAAAAGTGGTTAAAGAGGCAAATTTTTATTTCAAAATAAAGTTGAGAAAATATCCCAAAATTTTTAGCAAAATTACTTAAAAGATAAGAGGCAAGAAAATACATATCCATAAAGTCTTAATTCCATCTGGTTCCAGAGTTTTATAAACATGACAGAGAAAATAGAAAAAATTATAATCATAAAAAAATAAATGATAAAAATTTTCCTGACATAAAAAGCAGTATAACTTTTCATATTAAAAATACTCAAGGAATGCTAAAAATGATAAAGAAATAATATAATATTCATATCCATTCCTAACACATTCTTATAAATTTTTCAATGCTAGGGGGAAATTCTGTATTCTCATTTCTCAAAGAAAGATAGAGGTTATCTAAAAGAAGCAAGTATCAAGCTGACATAATTATCATTGGATATAATAATAGATTAATGCATTTAAAATGGTAAGAGTAAGTTTTAAATTTAACCTAAAAACTCATATTTATTTGAATGCTTAATTATGTAGGGAAAATAAGTGATTTTTTCAAATAAGTAGACAAACATAGGAGCCGACCAATTAATTATTCTTTGTAAAAAAATTTATACCACATCAGGTATGCATCAGTAAAAATTAAAAATATATCCAAGAAGTTAGAAAAAATAGAATCCAAGAAACAATGGAACTAGGGGACGAGTCAGCTGTGGGTGGGAAATGGGTACTCTAACATGTAGTTTACTAGAACCCTATAGAGAAGGAGAAAGAGTCCCAAATTAAAGTGGGAACAGCAGGATGGGTGAATGAAAGTATTAAATTATTTAATGTTATAAAAGCAACCACTAGAAAGATTGAAACAATGACATTACTACTAATAATTGGCGAATAAGAAGGGAAGCAAGGGCTAGGATGGGTCCTACATTCTTTGTATTGTACAATGGAGTGTAAATAGATGTTAGGTGATAACCCAATACTTTTTCTTGTTGTTTGATTTTGATTTTCCTAAAATAAATAGTTGTCTTTTAAATTTGCTTAGTTCTATTTGTTTATTTACATAATTATTACAGCAAACACTGTATTTTATAGACTGTGTGCCAAGCTAATCAGATGCATTGAGCAAACTCAGAGGGGTGCTGAGGGTTATTTCACATTGTTGAAGGAAACAGCAATACTCAACATCTTCCAGAACTGAGCAAAATATTAGCTTATGATAGATCACAGTTTCAACATTAAATGGAGATACATTCTTTCTGATGATGTGATAGCTACATTCTTTTCTTTGACATGTCATTGTAAAGCCATGTTTTGTAAGGGTTGTTATGAAAAAAATTAATTGTGTGGAAACCAATGTGCAATAGGAAATGAAGTTGTCAGTGTTCAAGCTAATTCCAAGTTTTGAAAGTTGTACTATATTTTGTATTAGTAAATAATTACATTTATTGAATAATGATATAAAATGTTTTTTCAATTTAAATGTATTTTTATTTCAAACACATGTTTGAAATGGATGTTAAGCTAGAAAAATACTAATGTGATTAGACTTAACTACTTTATTAATCATACCCACATGTATTTCTTTCGTTGCTAGGGCACCATGGAAAAATTTCTGAGATACAAAGGACACCATAAACTGAGTAAATGTGTGCACCTTTGGTGTAACAGTAAAAGTTTTTTGTGTTCAAATCTATGATGTCTGTGTTTTTCTGACATCTTTCTGTCTAGGGTGGAGTTCTCCACTCCTCCACTGTTGGCTCCAGTGTTGTCTGATTGCATTCTAAACTTTCTGCCCAGTTCTGGATATCTTATGTGACTTTGTGTTTTGTTTCAGTTTTTTCTCTTTTTTTAATTTTTCAATTACCATTTACATTTAATATTATTTTCTATTAGTTTCAGGTGTATAGAACAGTTGTTAGACAATCATGTATTGTACTTTACAAAGTGTTCCCTCCAGTACCCACTTGGCACCATACATAGTTATCACAGTATTATTGACAGTATTCCTTATGCTGTACTTTTTACATCTCCATGACTGCTCTGTAACTACCAATTTGTACTTCTTAATCCCTTCACCTTTTTCACCCAGCCCCCAACCCCTTTCTCTCTGGCAACTATCAGTCTGTTACCTTCATTCTGCATGTTGGGTTCCCTTCACTTCTTGGTTGCTTTCTGGTTTCCGTGTTTACTCACTTTTGTTTACTCCTTTATTTTTTGGATGGTATCCCTGGTAGTTTTCTGGGAAAACTCTTTTATTTTTAAGTGTTAATGTTTGGAGATATTACGTTTCTACCCTCTCAATAATTTTTGTCAGTTTTCACTCTTCCATCCCCTTTTCTTCTTTATATAAATGTTTAAAAGTTACAGATATATTTTGGTTTCAGTAAAATCATAATCATATTTTTGTTCTGATTTTCTATTTTTTAAGTGACTTTCAAGAAGGCAAGAGAGCAGGAACATCTTTCTTGAAGAGATCTCTAACATTTATGTATATACTTCAGTATCATTTAAGCTGTTCTTTTCTTAAAATCTATAAACTTTAATAAATTCATAGTACATAATATTTAATTTTTTCATTAAACTGTTTTTAAAAATCATGTGCATGTATTACATTTATATTAAAATGTTATTTTTTAAAGTTTTTTTTATTATTGGCACCCAAATGAAATTTAAAATTCAGAATTATATAAACACTCAAATGATAAATTAATTTTGGATGATAAGGAGACAGTAAAAACTCATTGCTATATAATATTCTCCATACCTTATCTTCAAAAGGGTCTCTCCCACCAAATCTCTCTCTCTGTCCCACTCTCTTTATCTCTACCTTTCTATCTCTTTTTTTCTCTCTCTCTCACACATTCACTCACATATATACCCTTAAACATGCCTTCATTCTTAACCAGGGAGAAGCAGCTGAGAAGCCCGTGATGTGGGTTATATTGCTGGTGGAAATGTAAAATAACTACTTTGAAAATACTCTGGCAGTTGTTCAAAAAATTGAACATACAGTTACCATGTTACTCATACTACCTAGAAATTTCACTCCTAGGTATATACCCCCCAAAAACTGACAATACATACCCACTAAAAAAGTTGCATGTAAATATATATAGTAACATTATTGATAATATTCAAAAAGTAAAGTTAAATATCCATTAAATAATAAATAAAAATGCAAGGTGGTGTGTGTATACACACACACACACACACATATATATACATATATATATATGTGTGTATATATATATATACACACACACACACACACTGTATCACCAGTGATACAGTGAAGCTGCAATAAGTGAACCACGATATAGTGAGGGACAACTGTACTTCACTGGTGAGTACCCATATAGAATTTTATATGTTGTTAAAATTACGTAGGTTTAAGAGTGTAGAAAGTGTTTAAGAGCATATGAAGTGTTTATAAGAGTGTGGAAAAGGTTAATAAGAGAGTGGGAAAGGTTTATAGAAGCGTGGGAAGGGTTTATAAAGCCTTAAAATATATATAAATAATAAAATAAATATAACACCACTACTTCACAGATTTTCACCTATTGCAGAGGTCTCTGGAACGTAAGTCCCGTGATAGGTGAGGGATCACTGTATATGTATTGTTTATTATATATGTACATGTATATTTTATTTTATACTATATACATGTATATTTCTACAATGGAATATTATTTAGCAATTAAAAAGAAATTACTGAGACATGATACAAAAGCATGAACTTTGTAAACAATGTTATGCTATGCGAAATGAGCTAGGCACAGAAAGTCAAATATTGTACGATACCATTTACATAAACTGCCCGGAACAGGGAAATCAACAGACACATAAACTATACTGGTGTTTGTCAGGAGCTGGAGGAGGGACAAATAGAGAGTGACTATTAATGTAAATGAGATTGGGGTGATGAAAATTTTCTGAAATTAAATAGTGATGATAGTTGCACAACATTTTAATATTCTAAAAACCACTGAATCATATAATTTAAAATCTGTATTTCACAGTGTGTGAATAGTTTTTTAATAAATAAATTGTATGAGAAAAAAAGAATAGTAAATCAGTGTTCTGTGCTTTCCCCATTTTTATTCTTAAAACAGTTTAATATCTTGCATCTTCTTCTTGAATACATCTAGAATTTATTTATTTGAGTAAATATTTAAGAGACTTTTTCTTTTACTTCCAAGTGTTCAGACTCTTCAGAAAAATCTGCTGAACATGGGGACATGAGAAAGGATTGCTTTTTTTCAAAATATAAGCTAAAGCTTTCCTTCTAATTTTTCAGCCCAAGAAAATCTGTTTTAATTACTTCCTTAAAAAGAGGAAAGCAAAAAGAAAACATGAAAATGTTTCTTTTGAAAAAATAAGTATTTTATTTCCTAAGGAAAAACATCTTGTTCAAATATTTTTATTTGAACAAGAGAATGCTTTAACATATATATATAGAATGTCTCTGGTATTATTTTCTACCACTTTTTTCCAATTTTAGGCAAAAATAAAACTAAATTTATCTTAGCAATAAAAATGAACAAACTATTAAACATTCCACAGAACAATGAATCTCAAATACATTATGCCCAGTTAAAGAAGCCAGACTCAAAAGGTTATGTACTATATGCCTCCATTTTATAGAACATTCTAGTAAGCATGAAAGTATGGTGACATGAGAGATCAATGATTGCTAGTAGCTAAGAATGGGGGGAGGATTTAACTATTAATACAAAGAGATACATGAGGTATATTTGGGGAATGATGGAACTGTTCTATATATTGATAGTACTTATTGTGACATAATTCTATGTAGTTGTCAAAACACAAAAAGTGTAAAAATGATAATAAGAGAAAGTGATATACATTCTGTATTCTTCCAAACTTTCAGTGTATTTGCTGGATTGCTCATCAGAGTAGGGTTTAATACCTTTTATTTTTTTAAATATGTTTTCAATTTACACTTTTTCATACTGAATTTTAAAATTATAGAATTTATTCCACATTGGATAAATTACTAGTTATAATATTTTGAGGAAGTTATATAATTTTTCTGAACCTTAATTTTCTCATCTATATCATAAATACAAAAATACAGAAATGTCATTGATGGTACAGACTAAAAAAAAAGGATACACACTAAGAATTACTATAAAATGTAAGGTATTATTAATATTTTCTTTACATAATTAGAAAATATTAAAAAATTTTGCATTTACTGAAGAATGGTATCTGTGTCAATTCACACAGAAATAAGAAAAATAATGTTGGTTAAATTCTATTAGTGAATCATGTAACAAGTCTAAAAAATAGACCAGTGGACTTTGGGGAATAATCCAATATTGGCAAAAAGATGAATTAGATAATTTAATATGTATTTTCCATGCTTGAGTCACATGGTTATGTAAGCAATAAACATATTTCCTCTATGATTAGGCCAAGAACATGCCAGATAAAAATATGGTTCTTTGAAACATTGGGAAAATTTAATTTGAAGGAAAATTATGTGAGACACATTATTATGTGTATTGCAAAATAAATAAAAGTGCATTTTTTCTTACTTTTCTAGTCTAGTATTACTAGAGTTTAGGTTTACAAAACAAAGGTATCTAATTACCTAAGACTGGCCATGCAGTTTGAAGGGCTAAGTAAAAATTGAAGAAGTAGAACTCACAATTGGCCCCTGGGTTCCTATTATCAAGGTCAGGTGATCGGAAGAAATTGCAGTGTCTCCAAATCCGCTAAAACGTTGAGCTAAAAAGATGCACCTAACAACACCTGGTACACATTCAGCCCTGAAGCAAGATGAATTTGGGTGAACCCAGAAAGGTGGATAATTGTTAAACTAATAACTTCATAATTATTTTCTCTTAATTTTAGATGTAGAGAAGAATTTAACAAGACTTTATACCATTATTCTACAGAGAAAGGAAGGAAAGAAGGAAGGGAGGAAAGGAGGGAGGGATGGAGGAGGGAAAAAAGAAAAAACACCATACTGGAAGAAATCTTTTTTTCATGTTGCTATCTCCAGAAGATGATGTTTTTAAAATTGAGACCTCAAGCAGAATATTTCTTAAAATTGTATTTATGGCGGGGGGAGGGCGGGAATGCTGCTAGAAAGCTGTTCAAATTTTGTGAACAGCTGTGTTACATCTGATCTCTCAGACTGAGTTCCTATTAGAATTCAAAATAAGCAATTCAAGTAACATCTCCCAGCCTTCTTTTCCTCCCTAACAGAGTGCTTCTATGCCTCTTTATGAGCACATTTCCTCTGGAAGGATCAAGGGCAGGCTATCTCCAGCAAGAAGGCACATGTTCTGCAAGCGGCTGGCTCCCACCTGCAGACCAGGGAACTCACCCCTATGCTCCAGCTCTCCTGCAGTGCTGGTGTGATTCTGCAGTGCAAGGACTTTACTAGGCAGTGGTTCAAGAAAGGAGAGAGTAATTAGACTATTGAGCCCTTTTTCGTGAAAGGAAAAGGCCCACATCTGACCAAAAAGTAATTCAAAACATGAAGCTGTATATCTCCTGATCTTAAGAGAAACACTTTTAATTTTTGCCCATTGCTTGTGTTGGCTGTGGGTTTGTCATATGTGGCTTTTATTATGCTGAGTTATGATCCCTCCATCCCATTTTGTGAAGTTTTTTTATCATTAATGGATGTTAGATTTTATCAAATGCTTCTTCAGCATTTATTGATATGATCATGTGATTTTTATCCTTCTTTTTATGTGGTGTATCATGTTCATTGATTTGTAAATATTGTACCAATCTTGCACCCCAGGAATAAATCCCAATTGATCATGGTGTATGATATTTTAATGCATTTTTTACTCAGTCTTTTTAGTGCTTGCTGCATGGTACCTCATATTAAAAAGACCAATGTTTATTACTTTTGAGATTTTTGCCTCATAAATGTGTATTTGAGTAAAATTCATATATATATATTATTAAGATTTAATAATGAGATAATTTTAATTTCTTTCCTTTTCTAATAAATACCTTCTTCATTATTACCATCCCACTTTGGGGAACTGAAGATTTTATTTCAATTTGACTTTCGCACATTCCTATTTTATTTTATACAATAGTGTGATAAACTTGCTTATGTGTTTCAAAAATTAATGTACCACATCTAATCTTAGGACTAGGAAAATCACACTCCTTTCAAACTTGAAAGAAGATTCATAAATAGAGAATGACTGATTAGACTGCATTTTGAATTACCAAAAATATATTAAAGTAGAACTTGAATATTATCCTGAAAAAATAGTTATATATATATAAAATAAACAGAAGTTAATCAACATAAAGATTCAAGAGTTTTTTAAGGCCAAATACCAATAAAAAAATTAAAAGGGTAAACTGATAGTTAACTAAATACTATTCATTCTCACTTTGAAAGACAAGAAAAAATTCAATGAGAATAAAACGTTCTTTTTTACCTACTGGGCAGTCAAATATAAAATAATTGAATGATTAGTGATTCTGAGACAACAGAAATCAACACACAAACATGTGTTCACACTCAGTAATACTAAAAGGATTTCTAGGAAATCATTCAGAAGAGGTGAAGCATAAATAGAAGAGACTTGGCCAAAGCAGACTTTAGTCTTGTTTGTAGTATGTTAATTTTATTCTTCCTTTTTGTTTTGTTCTATTTTAGGCAGATATCTTCTTATAGCACTCATGTGATTAAAAACTGACAAAAATATGCAATAAATTATACGCTATGATGGCATACATAACTCAGAACTTATTAATAAAATATGCATGCTGGTCACAACAACCTGGAACCAAGACAGACCCATGCATCAGAAATAGGAAAAATAGACAAATTTACAGGAGCCAGCCAGGTGTCTGGCTACAGAGTCTAGCGTACCTCAGTTCTGCCATTTCTGGATTTACTTGGCACTAAGTTGAGATAGTATTCATTCAGATAAAGAATGCATCAGTGGAAATTCTCCAGAGTCAGTCAGGAAGATTGCCATCCAAACTTCTGGATAGCCATACCCTGCCATTGGCTGAGATGTGAGTCAGGGACTCCAGTCAGGGGAGGAAAAGGAACCATATCAAAGGGGAGTAGCAAAGCTCCTGAAACCATGAAGAATAAGTGTATGTTAGGTCTGGGCTAGTAGGCAAAACTGAGGAAGAAGGCAGAAGTCCAATTCAGCAAACTAGGACCTCACTTAGGCACTGAGGAAATGAAAAATAGAGATCAATAGACAACTCAGGGAGCCTAGGATTGTCCTTAGGCTACTTGAGTAATGGATGTCATTCTAAGAAGATGATCTAGGGAGCAAGTTCAGAGCTATGGCTTTAATTTTGAGCCAGTCCATCACAGGTCTAAGTCGGTCACTTATTCCTATTTCCATTAGATAGCAAGACAGTGATCAGGAGTTGAGCATACAAAGAGAAAACCTCATGGACAAATCCAACAGGGACTAGGGAAGGAAGCAGAAGCCAATGACACATTCAAATTTGCCTACATTCTCTTTACATACAAAAACGACACATGTACACCACTTCAGAAAAGAAAATATTATAAAGAGCAAGTTTTCATTCTCCTCTACCAAGTGCCAGTTCTAACAGGTAACCTCTGCCAATCATTTCTATGTGCCCAAGACTTCAAAAATTAGGAGAATGATCAGGAAGTGTATAGAATTTAGTGAAAAGATGAGTACATAATTAAAAGTCTAATGCACTAGCCTCATAAAAACTGTAATTTTTCATGAGAGAGGGGAGAAATGTTCTGAACAAATCCATGGAAGGGATGGGAAAAAGAGGTGCAATAAATACACGACATTGGCCACAATTTGCCAACTACAGTACTATCTGAGTTAGGTTTATTATTTGATTATTAGGTTTATTATTATTAAGAGTAGAGACATAACTATCATTTTAGGTGCCACAGAAGACGTTCTATAAATACTTTTGTTCTATGTAAACAAATACTGAATTTTTCTAGAAAAAAATAGAAAACTAATTTCCAAAGGGTTATTCTTGCTGACCCCAACACTTCCTGCCACCACTGCAGGACTGTCAATCATGAAAGTCTTATTTGAGAAAGGCAAGGCATAGATCTCTTCTACTATGAGATTCTAATCCTAAATATATGTACAATTCCATTTTGCTCTTCTTCACCTTCAGGATGTATCCCAAAGTGCAAGGCAAAAGAACCCACCTACTTTTTATAATAACTTTCAACCAGCCTATATTGTTTCTTTTACAACCTTTTCTTCATAATACTACTGAATTAGCATTTTAGAAAGCTAACAATTCAATGCTGTTGTCCTTCCACTTCAAACTAAAAATTCACTCTTAAAGAAAAGAAAGAAAAATGGCCTTGGGACACATGACCCGAATGAGCTGCTCAAGGAAATGGGTGAAGCATGGCTGTTTGTAAAGAAAAGAATACGTTGGTCATGAACTAATGTATCATAAGAGGACAAAGAGAGAAAGCACTGAAATGAGAACACACTTGAATTCAGCATGATCTGTGTCTTCACCATGCAGCTCTTTAGAAGTCATTTAAATTTCTTTTGGCTACCTTTCCTTACCCATAAAATTAAGTTAGATAATTACCTGATCACAAAGGTCCCTTTTAAGTCCATGATAAATAAATTTTTATGATTTCTAGACTCTAAATAAATTCATGGCATCTATCTAACATAGTTGGCAGCACCTACTTCCCTACCTCAGCTTTCCAATGTTTCCTCTCCTTGGCCTTATCATGGGATATCACGGGTTTCTCAAATTCTGGTTCAAAGCATTCTACCTGGCAAAAGTTAGGATAAGACCTATAAGATGGCATCCAAACTAGATAAGTTAACTTTTGATCACTGTTAGTCATGGTGAAATTCTCTCAGTACAATAGCTGCATGTGGTCTGTTCTAGTTAAGTATTAGTTTATTTCTTTATGGGCATATATGCCTTTGTCTACAGACAAATTATATACCTGCTTTTAGTCAGGGTAAAACAGAATTGCCTGAAGATTCAAACTGAAATTGACTTAAGCTAAAGGCAAGAACAGTATGGTTACCTGGCCCCGATCCTGTTCCAGTGACTATTTTTTACCCAGATGTGGGGCTTGGTTTGAGATTGAGGCAAAAGTGACTTTCTCTCTCCTGGTTACAGCTACCTAGAGTGCAAACATGAAAACTTTAACTGCTCCCTTTAAGTCTTAACATCATTTCAATTATATACACAAAATAAATTTTTCAGTCTATAGTTGATAAAATAATAGTTGTTTTCAGAATGGAGGTTTAATTTGGCTGCTGCTGACAGTGATACAATCGCTGTATAAAAGAAAAAATTTATATCATTTTAAATAATGTACTAATGACCATATACATATACTTACATACCTGTGTGTAAGTATATAAATATTCATATATGAATATATATGGAAATATTTAACACACACAGATCTGTAGTGCTCTTGACAGCTCAGCCTGACCCTACTATCCTCCCAATTTGGCTGTCCTAATAAAACAGAACAACTTAATGCTACAAGAAAAGAAAAATATGCTAAATGACCTTTTACATGTCTTCAGAAGGAAGTCTCAGGAAAATGGTCAAGTGTCAAAAAAAAAAAGTTAAGGGAACTGGAAGCTCAGTCTGCTGTACTCACTGGCACAGAGCAACACCACATGCAGTGTGAAATGATCTGCATACGATCCCAATGTGAGGCGTTGGCACTATGGTGTCATGAGAACTGTGTTTATGCTTCAGAGTTTAACAGTTATTCAACATGATATAGGATTATCTTGTATCAATAAGAATATTGATAATAGATATTGAAATAGTACTTAATTTACTACAATTACTAAATTGTAATTACCTATAATTAATTACCTACAATTACTAAAGCACTGGAATGTAATTGAGATTTTAATATATAGACTTTTCTACAATTTTATTTTTCATCTAGGAATATACTATAAACCCTCAGAAGAAGAAAAAATATGATAAAAATATATAAAGTGGGCTGTGATGTAAGTATTAAACATTAAACACAATGAAATAAGTGAAGGTTCAAGTAACTTTTACTTTTAGTGTGTATTGGAGGATAACATGAGGAGAAGAGAAAGCGTGGAGGGAAATCACTCCTAAATGACCATCTTAGAAACACCACACTAACCAGAAGAGAATACACATTTATTTCCCAAGAATTTTTCCTCAAAGTTACCCTGCATTTACTGACTAATTGCTGCAAATTGGCCTCTGATACAAATGACAACAACAATGACAATGACAAACAGCAAGTTGATTTAACTTCAGTGAGAAGTTCATGTCCTCTCACTGAATCTTCTTCACAATATGCAGAATATACAACAGTACTATTTTATCACTCACTTAGCTTTAAAAAAATGGATATCTGGGTCAACTTTTAAAAAATGGTCGTCTTTGTCATATGCTCTTTAAACTTAGTTTTAGAGTTGGTAAAATAATATTGACTATCCCTAATAAATATTCATACTTAATTCTCTTACATGGTGTACTTTATTTACATGAAATCATTTTCCCCAAAACTACCTTAAAATCACTTTACATGAATATGAAAGGATTTAATTTCTTTTTTCTAAATATTTGCATTTTAAAATTGGAATTTTTTAATAATTCTGTCCCACAAAGGAAAATAAAAAACTTCTGGACTCCATTCCACCACGAACACCACCCTGGTGCCCGAGAGGCTCCCTCTGAACATTGCAATGCTGCAATTGCTTGTCTCATTCACAAACAATGCTGCTTAACTTGTAAGAGAAAACAAGGTCTTTGGACAAGTCCCGTTTGAGACAAATGAAAAGTGAGATAAAATGTCAGATTGTCAAAACTGAGCATGATTCTATATAAAAAATGATATTTTCTTCATTTGATTAAATTGAATACATTAAGGGAAGAAATATTTTCCATTTTAAAGTGTTAAATGCCTCAAAATATTATAAACAAAAATTTTAATGTACAGATTTTCCTATAATTTATTTTTTTCTTATAGAAATATAGCATAGACTCTCAGAAGATGAAAAATAGGATAAAATATATAAAGTGGGTGTTAAAACATTAAGGTGTTAAAAACAGGTTACCAATAACTCTGGGACTGTTAGAAATCTAGCTTTAGCCTACCAAAAATAAAATAAGTGTTACCTCTGACAAAGATCTTGTTCCCTATATGCTAGCCGTTGTCCTACAGAACAAATATGATGGACTTGGCCTGGACATACCCTGGCTCAGCCCTATTAAATTTCATTGTTGTGCTAGGTTCATAAGAAAAGTAATATTCCAGTGCAAGTTAAGATCTTGCATTTATCACTTGATAGCAGTGTCATCATAAACAAATTGACCTCTTTTAATTTATTAATTAACAATTCAATTAATTGTATCTTGGTTTCCTTATGTGTGAAATAAAAATAATAGTACAGTGTCTCAAAAATTTTGCAACAAATAACATCTATGAAGTGTTGGAAGACTTTCTGGCACATAGTAGGCACTCAATGCATATTAGTGTTTATTAATTTGTAAGTGTGGAGGGTGAGGAAGAAAAAAAGTAGAGAGGGGTTCATATTTCCTCTTTGGTTTCTGATATGTTCTCTGACAATCCTCTGCTCCCTTAGGGTACAGCCAGTGCTTTCAGAAAATAGGATGGAGAACTTACAGATTCCTATGTCATTATATGCTGGATAACTCTTATCTAACATACACGATTTATGCCTAAATCCTATGTCTTACTCTTACAAATGCTTCACAACACTTCAGAGACCCATCTGCTCTGCACTTGTTTATACACAAGATGGGTGTTTTTTTTAAACACGAGATCTCTGCTGTTCCTGAAAAGATACAAAGAACAACGAATTCTTTCTGTAGGGAATATTACTCATGTAGTTTGCCATATAGAAAAGCTGCATTTCATCCCTACATTTATTTTTAATCACTAAGACATTTCCCTCAGTCATCATTAGAGTCCCCTAGTCCCTTAATACATTATTTTAAGTAATATTGGCAATAAAACTTTGGCAAAGAAACATTCGAAGTATTTTTTCTTTTCTAAAACTGAAATAATATCCAGTTGTTTCTCTTTTCCATATGTTCATGCTCAATTACTTCTGAATTTGTTCATTACAGAGAAACAGATGAAAAGAATCAAGATTAAAGTGAATGAAAGCACAAACATAGTAAAGCAGATGAACTTAAATTTGTTGATCCATCCCAGGAAACACTAGCAGATATGGAGAATATTTCTTGAATTCTATAGAATGAATTTTATAGGCTCAAAAATACAGTATTCTACTATTTTACTTAATAGGCAAAAAGTTGAAGAAATATTCCACTTTGAAGAAATAGAGCATAGTGTTCAATAAGTATATAAGTAAAATACTTCCCAGGAATATAGATCCCTTTCTGAGACACTCGGGAAGCTTAGCATTAGCTGATGTTTAACCCTAATGGTAATTCATCTGTAGTTTCCCTAGGTTTCATCATGCTTAGACACATTAAATATTAACACTAGCGGAAAATTCCACTTTCAGGCAAGCTTTTGCTAGCATTTTTTTTTTAGTTCAACATTTTTTTCTGAAGTTTTTATGAAATTAGCATTTCCAAAGTCCTTTGGTTGTTTGATATCTGGCAGGATTATCTTGAAAAATCTGGTTATTTCAGCTATGTGGGTACTAGGGAATGGAGGTAATTCTATATATGCAAATCACATGAGCTTCAAGTCACAGATCAAATCTACCTTTGTATATTTCAGTTCATTTGTCTTCAGCAAAACAAGCCCTCCTGTTTTTACAAGGGAAAAGTACTGAAACATACCTTGAGAAGGCAGCAAAAGTTGGTTGTATATCAAAAAGCTCATAAAAGCAATATTTACTGATATAAATGTAAATGAATTAAAAGCACATGGATGAAAATTGCTTAAAGTACACAAAGTTATATGAAATATGCATTGGGTTTTTCTTAGCCTGGCAGAGTAGAATATTAATTTAAGATGATTGGAACATTAAAAATGTAGCCAGTTTCACTAGTTCCTCAGATGTATGCTGAAAGAATGGCATTTTATTTCAAGGCAGAATTCTTGTGGTCTAAAGAGCATCCATCCATTTCTTTTTATGGGCACTCCGATCGTAAAGAGCCTCTGGGACACTTCAAATTTATGCAAGAAGAGTGAGGATCTAAGGATTACTTGTTACAACTGAGAGAGATAAAAAAGAAAAATCTACCTCTGAAGGATTCATGCCCAACCTTTATGTAGTTCTCTACTTATGATCCATTAAATTCATAAAATGTTTCCACAGTTCATAGATTATCAGTTGAAGGCTTGAGCATTTTATATGTAGTTTCTCTTATTTCTAGAAAACTCTGATCTTATTTCTATGCAATTAAAGTTGGTTAGTGTTAATGAAACAATCTTGGTGTCACTGAAAGCTACACATTTGTTTATCAATATTCTTTTTTCCTAGCTAAGAGCCACAGTTACAGAGATAGTGTTGCCAATGACTATAACTCTACAGAAAAGTCCCATTTCAAGAGTCCCAGTTTCTGTATGTGAATACATACAATCCACCCCAGCACCCCTTTTGTGAGACACACAGCTCTGTAGCCAAGACACGCTAAGGTTTATGCAGTTTGCGAACCATCTCCCTTGTAGATTAATCCGTGCCTTATTCACTGAACTCCGTCCTTTGTCACTTCCTGGCAGCTTGCTCCTTCCAGCCTCTCTCGTTTCTCCTGTTTCTTCCTTCTCTTCCACTCTCTAGAGTCTGTTAAACCTCCATGACCACATTTGAACTGTTCTGTTTCCATGAAAACATTCTCAAGATAGCAGCCTAAATTGATTACTCTTTCCTAACTTGTATTATATGTTTTGTTATTTTATATTTTCCCTATAAACTCGTTTGTTTTATATGTACAGACAATGCCATCCCAACAATAAAGTTGTAAACTCCCACAGGGCAGGGCTCAATGCTCAAAATCTCCTTCAATGCTCAAAATCTCCTTCGTATATTCTTCCGTTCACAGGAGAAGGGGTTGTAGAGTGTGTTTTCTGTAATTAGAAACTGCCTTATCTGCTGCAGTTTTTGGTTTTCAAAAGCTGTACTCTCTTCTTTCACAGGTAGATGAAAATGCCCTATTATAGTAAAGTACACACTGAAGTATCCACTTCTGGGTATGAAAAGAAGAACAAGGAGGTCGTTGACAATGAGTGACTCTCACTGCCTGGCTTCTTTCTTCACGGAAAAGGAAAGGCTGCTAGAGCAGTGGAGCTATTTCTTGAGAAAGCTGGGTGTGTTTCACCAGACATCCTTGCAGATTTTGTAGATAAGACTGTTGTTTGCAGTACCTCACCCCACCTTCCTTGTCTCCCTTCTCTCCCTCCTTTTGCCATTTACTATAGTTTAAATATAATATCTATTTCATTAATCTACATTTTCTAAGATGGTATAATGAAAAATAAACAAATCATTACTTCTCAATTCAAAGCACTTTCTGCTTATTTTGTGCACATTTAAATGAAGATTGGAGAAGGTGATTAACTGCTTCATCTGTTCTTAGAACTTCCACCTTATTTATTCTTTCTGTTCTGTATACTTTTATATTTCCATTTTACCTGGCTTTTCCTATTTGGATTATGATATCACCTGATATCACTCACACCTCATATCTCTAAACAATGTCTCAAAGGTATAAGAATTTTCCAGTTTCCAAGACATCCTCAGATTATTGCTTTGTTAACTTAAACAATGTGCATTTAACATTTTTTTTGCCTAATCTATACAATTCATCATCCTTTTGGACCATGGACCATGGTAACAGTAGCAGCTGCAGCAACTCAGCCCAGGGGAGAAATATTTGTAAGCAACCAGCTTTGAAGAAGTTTATGATGAAGCAAAAAAAAAGTACACTGATTTCAAACATAGATGGTTATGCTTACATCAAAATATTTTCCTGGGATTGGACTGTTTGTGCATATAACAACATAAACACATACTGATAAAAAGGAGCAGCGTGTGTGATACTCAGTGTGTCTCAAGTATCTATGAGACCAATTTAATTAAAAAGAAGAGTTGTTATACCTTGTTTTCTTAATGAGAGTTGGGCCACCTAATTATCAGCAGGATACATTTAATAATAGGATTCTAGCTATGAGATTGATGGTTTTTAGAAGCAGGAATAGCAAGCACTTATTATTTTAAACATTCTCAGGTGCTGATTTACTTCAATAGTTAACATCATGTAATAGTTAATCTACATGACAAACTATAGAGATGCCTTAATGATAGGCATCCAACTAAATAAGCCTTGGTAAAGACTAACAAAGTGGCTCTGAGGAAAGGAAATCTTCTTTATTTATTAAAGTTCACACACACACAATGCATTGAGATTTATATAACACTTTATCTTTTTGATTTAACTAAAGAAAATATTACATTAAAAGTGGGAAAATTCTCAGACCCATGACCCATCCTAATCAAGAGATCTTGTTATGATTAAGAATACAGGTTCTTGTTGAAGATAACAGGAGGAAGTATCTACTTTTTTAAGTCACAACATTTAAATAAGCCACTTATTTGGTCTTATTCCCCATATATTTTGATTCTTATTTTCTTCTCATTTAAAGAATTTTCCAAGAGGTATTTCTGTTGTTAAATATCTGAGCCCTTGTATGATACTATTATGTCCTTATTGTACAGACATTTTAATATAACAGCTCCCCTTTTCACTGCTGAGAATGTGTTATGCAGTCAATTATTATTTTGTGAGTCACCTATTCTTTCCCTCTAGAAACTTTTATACTTTTGTTTTCATTGTTCTTAAATTTAACAATAATTTATCTATGTGTATTCTCCTCTTATTTAATTGTTGTGGTAGATTGCTTGTAAAGATGACCCCAATAATTTCTCCTTCCATGTTTGTCTGCTACTTAGCAATGTGACTTTAATGCTCCTCCTTCCAGGAGAAACAGCCCATTTCTCCATCTCTACATGCAGGCTTGGCTATATGGCTTGTTTCGTTAATAGAATATTAGCCAGCACAATGTAAGCAAAGAGTTGAGCAGCATTTTCACATTGGGTCTTGACCTCTTTTGCAACTCTTAGAATTCTGAGACCATCATGTGAAAATGTGAATGAGGCTGAGATAGCCTACTAGGGAGACGACATGGAAGACAACTGAGGGGTCCTGTATTGTAACCCAACACCTGCCAACTATGTGAGTGAAGGCATCCTGGACTAACTAGTCCCAGCCAATCGACAGTCTACTATAGACCTGTGATGGAGCCCAGGAGAAATCAGCAGTAAAACTATACAGATGTCTAAATTCGAACTGCCAGCTCTCAGAATTTTAAGCAAATAAATAATATTTTTCTTTTAAGTCACTAAGTTTTGGGGGTGGTGTGTTAAAAATATCACAGAACTTGGACATGAAATATGACTCCAAAGCTTATTTTCAATATAGTATTTTCTTTTATGAAAACTTGAACTTTATCACTAGTAATTTCACTGTTTTATACCTCAATTTCCTTATCTTTAAAAATGATCTCATTTCTCTATACATGTTTTTTATCTTCTTTTTCTTAGATAAGTCTCTTTAACATTTCATAAAATAAGGGCTTGGTGATGATGAACTCCTTTAACTTGACCTTATCTGAGAAGCACTTTATCTGCCCTTCCATTCTAAATGAAAGTTTTGCTGGGCAGCAAACTCACAATTATTAACAACCACACCTAAAACAAAAACAAAAACAAACTAAGCAAACAACTAGAACAGGAACGGAACCACAGAAATGGAGATCACATGGAAGGTTAGTAACAGGGGAGTGGGAGGAGGAGAGAGGGGGAAAAGTTACGGAGAATAAGTAGCATAGATGGTAGGTAGAAAATAGATAGGGGGAGGGAAGAGTAGTATGGGAAATGTAGAAGCTAAAGAACTTATGACACATGGACATGAACTAAAAGGGGGGAATGTGGGTGGGAAAGGGTGTGCAGGGTGGAGGGGAATGAAAGGGGGGTAATGGGACAACTGTAATAGCATAATCAATAAAATAGACTAAAAAAATAAAAATAAAAATGATCTCATTTCTATCTATAGCATAGGAATATATATGGGAAAAGTTTCAGGAGAGTACCAATGGTAAAAATAATATTGAACTAAACTTAAATGATAACATAAACTTATGATCATGTCTTTTATCACATGAAATTCTGACATCTTTTTCTTTTTCTTTCTAAATCCCATTTACCTCTTCAGTCAGTCAATTCATTTAAGGAAAAATATAACTCTGGAAAAAAAAGTGTAGCACTGTATTTTTAGTGTGCCATACTGCAGACTTGCTCATCTTAAGTTTTCCTACACTTTTTGTCCTTTGTGATGAAAAGACTGTAATTTCAATAAAATATATAATTGTCAGCATTGTCAGAACACTTAGTGCTTTGCCAAAGCAGAATCAAACAGGTTTCTCCTAAACATTACCCAAATGTCTCCAGCTGTGTTTTCTAGAATCAGACCAGACAATGGCTAGACGATGGTCACATCAAAGTGACATCTAATATACAAAGAGGATGCACTCCTCCAGCAGCTCCTAGCAGAGGGTCTGTGAAGATGAGGTCATCTCAGCAAATACTGTTTGTCTTGTTTTTTCTTTGTTTTCTTAACCAGGATTGTGTTTGTCTATGAAATGGCTTGGCAAGATCTATTATCCCAGAGGCTTTCCTAAACTAATAGTCCCACTGTCAGCCAAGGAAGAAAAGCAATTATATTTGAACAAAGAATATTCTCTAATGTATAATCAAATTGTTTTTTCTTTCTAATATTTCTAAAACTTTATTTTTCTCCCTAGTCAATATGATGCTATCAGTGAAAAAATCTCTAAAATTGGTTATTTGCGAACAAAACTAAAGTATTGTTTGGGGTTGAATGGGTTGCTTAATCTCTGCAAAGTTCTTACAGGGCCTCAAACTTACTTGTTTTCCTTTCTTGCTTGTTGAAAAGTCAGTGATTCCTTTAGGGAACACCCTGGAAATGAGAACCAACAGTGGGCTTGTTTTCCTAAGCATTACCTGTTAGGATCTGCTGAACATGCTTGTTCACCAGACAAGCACATTTAGAATTTTTACTTCTAAAAAAAATAAACTGGACTGAAATTAGAGGAAAAAAGTGTTCTCATCCCATTCTGTCCTTTTTTCCTCATCTGACTCTCCCCACAGAGTGACTAGGCTCCATGCCTAAAAAAATAGTAACACATTCGTAAGTTGTGAAAGGTAAAGAAAATTACTACTCAAAATGTACTTCATTTGCCAACCACAATCCACTACTTGAACAACCACCTACTGATTCATCTAACTTTACTCACATTTATAAAAATGTTTTATAAAAGACTAAATGCTCTTGAGCACATTCCTCATAAAATACTCCTTGCAATGGGCAGACAAAACAGTCTTCCACCTACATGGCTTTGTACATGTTACTCTTTTTCTCTGGAATGTCCTTATTTACCTGGTTAACTTCTGTTGGGCCTTAAACTCTCAACTCAGGTAAATCTCTCCCATAAAACTTTCCTTGCTTATGCTTCATTCTGACCATTCCTATTAGATGCCTCCTAGTTGCTGCCATATTGCTGTTACGCTAATACCTATTATATCACATTTTAACTGCTAGTTCATCAGTCTTCTATAAGAGATCACAAGCTCCTGTAGGATAAGTACCATTGTTGGCTATATAACCAACACCTAACACAGTGTCTAACACATTTTATGGTAAATAAATTTTGCTGCATGACTAAAATTAATACAAGAAGTATTCATTCCAGATAAAGTATTCATATCTGCTTGATTCTCCATCATCCATTCCTCACCACCTACACCAGAGAAACTTTCCTCAGACCAACAGAGAATTAACCCCTCCTACATTTTCATTGGGAAAATTGATCCACGACACCTTCAAAAAAAAAGGGTGTAAAACTATCTGTGTATCCTACCCATTAGCCCAAGGAAGGGCTTTGGGGATGTGCGTGTGAACCAATCAGAACTAGTGAGAGTTTACAGCAATTCAGGATAAGGGGATCCTTTTCTTTTGCAGAATCTATTGCTAGAGATCATGCTGTTTTGATGCACTTGGTAAAGGAAAGATGATTGAAACCTCAAAAGCTTCTAATGGCTATCTTGTGATGAAAACAGGGGAACATTCCAGAGAATGAAAAGTAGAAAGAGAAAGCAGAGTCAAGAAATGTGAAGAGGGCCCTGGCCAGGTAGCTCAGTTGCTTAGAGCATCATTCCCATACTTCAAGGTTATGGGTTCAGTCCCAGGTCAGGGCATACACAATAAGCAACCAATGAATACATAAATAAGTACAACAAATTAATGTTTCTCTCTCTCTCCCCCTTCCTCTTTCTCTAAAATAAGTAAACACATAATTAATAAATAAATAAATAAATAAATATTTTTTAAAAGAAATGGGAAGGGAAAAAATACCCTGCTCATATTATTTGTACCTGAAGGCAAAATGCTTCAAAAGTTAGAGAGCTATTTAGTTAGGAGAGTCAATATTATTTTTAATGTAGTTTAAATTAAGTTTTCTATCCCTGCAACACACAGTTTCTTGGGGTTTTTTTTTCACTTAAGTGGCTCAACTTTTTCCACCCAAATCTTACTTTAGCTCAGTCTCCCACTTGATAGAAAACTTCATCACCTGCTTTGGGTTTTTAATAGTGACATTGAAGTAGCATAGTGGATGCAGCATGGGTTTTGGATTCAAATAAATAGATTTTTTTTGTTTAAGTTTCACCTTGTATTATCTGTGGACATTTGGCAAGTCATTTTGCCATTCTGGGCCTCATTTCCTTAACTGTCTATCAAAGTTCCTAAGGAATTTAATAAGATAAACACATTTAAAATTTCTAACTTTCTGGTTATGACGTAGAAGTTTATAAGGTAATCTAAATCTTTGTTTCTTCTCTTGTAATTATCTTCACTGGCTTAACTTACCTCAGGGATCGATACATCTCCTCAGGGATTGTGACATCTTAAACTTCTCAACTATCAACAACCTCTTCATTCTACACTTACTGGCTACTGCATTGAAAAACCATAATCTCAATGACAAAACCTTCCAGTCAAGATGGAGGTGTAGGTAGATACATCTTGCCTCCTCAGACAACCAAAAGAAGAAGAACAACAAATTTAAAAACAAAAAAAAACATAATTGACAGAAAATCGAAGTGTGTGGAAGTCGGACAACCAAGTAGTTAAAGAAGACACATTTATCCAGACTGGTAGGAGGGGTGGAGATGGGCAGCCGGGTCAAGAGGACTCATGGCAAGGCAGTGGCTGGTGGACTGAAAGGTCCCACATTGGTGTGCAGATAAACTGGGAAGAACAACTAGGGAGCAAGACAAACAGTGCAACCCAGGGCTCCAGTATGGGTAAATAAAGCCTCAAAGCCTCTGACTTAAAACACCTGTGGGGGTTGAGGCGGCAGCAGGAGAAACTCTTAGCCTCACAAGAGACTTCATTGGAGAGACCCACAGAGACCTAGAACAGACACAAGCCACCCACTTGGGAATCTGAACCAGAAGGGTCCAATTTGATTGTGGGTAGCAGGGGAAGTGACTGAAATCTGGCAGAGAGCAGAGCAAGTGACACTGTTCCCTCACAGATCCCTCCCCCACATACAGAATCACAACACAGATATGTGGGTTGCCCTGTCCTGGTGAACACCTAAGGCTCCACCCCTTACTACATAGCAGGTGCACCAAGACAAAAAAATGGCCCAAATGAAAGAACAGTTCAAAGCACCAGAAAAAATACAACTAAGCGACAAAGAGATAGCCAAACTATCAGATGCACAGTTCAAAACACTGGTTATGAGGATGCTTCAGGAACTCACTGGGTACTTCAACACTATAAAAAAGGCCCAGGCAGCAATGAAGGTTGCATTATGTGAAATAACTAAAAATCTACAGGGAACCAACAGTGATGGGAAAAAAAACAGGTCTCAAATCAATGGTTTGGAGCAGAAGGAAGAGAGAAATATTCAACCAGAACAAAAGAAACTAGAATTCAGAAAAAATGAGGAGAGGCTTAGGAACCTCCAGGACATCTTTAAACATTCCAACATCCAAATCATAGGGGTGCCAGAAGGAGAAGAGGAAGAGCAAGAAATTGAAAACATATTTGAAAACATAATGAAGAAGAACTTCCCCAATATGGCAAAGGAAGTACACTTTTAGGAAGTCCAGGAAGCTCAGAGAGTCCCAAAGAAATTAGACCCAAGAAGGAACACACCAAGGCACATCATAATTACATTAGCCAAGACTAAAGATAAGGAGAGAATCTTAAAAGCAGCAAGAGAAAAGGAGACAGTAACCTACAAAGAAATTCCCATTAGACTATCAGCTGATTTCTAAAAACCACCTTGCCGGCAAGAAGAGGTTGGAAAGAAGTATTCCAAGTCATAAAACTCTAGGACCCACATCCAAGATTGCTCTATCCAGCAAAGCTATCATTTATAACAGAAGGGCAGATGAAGTGCTTCCCAGATAAGGTAAAATTAAAGGAGTTCATCATCACCAAGCCCTTATTATATGAAATGTTAAAGGGACTTATCTAAGAAAAAGAAGATAAAAAACATGAACAGTACAATGACAACAAACTCACAGCTATTAACAACCAAACCTAAAAAGACAAACTAAGCAAACAACTAGAACAGGAACAGAACCACAGAAATGGAGATCACATGGAGGGTTATCAGTGGGGGAGTGGGCAGGGAAGAGAGGGGGAAAAGGTACAGAGAATAAGTAGCATAGATGGTAGGTAGAAAATATATGGAGGGAGGTTAAGAATAGTATAGGAAATGTAGAAGCCAAAGAACTTATATGTATGACCCATGGGCTAAAGGGGGAGAATGCTCATGGGAGGAGGAGTTCAGGGCAGGCAGAGGGGAATAAAGGGGGGAAAACAGGACAACTGTAGTAGCATAATCAATAAAATATATTTTAAAAAGAAAAATCATAATCTCATCATTCGTTTTTTTTGTGTGTTTTTTAATTATTTTATCGATTATACTATTACAGCTATCCTGATTTTTTTCCCTTTGCTCCCCTCAAGTCTACACCCCTTACTCCCTCAGGCAATGGCCCCACTATTGTTCATATCCATGTGTCATGAGTATAGGTTCTTTGGCTACTCCATTTCCTATACTGTACTTTCTACACTCCCATGTTACAGGCTTCTGTAACTATCCATATGTACTTAATCCCCTCACCTCTTTACCCATTCCCCCACACCCCGCTCTCATCTGGCAACCATCAAAATGTTCTCCATAGCCATGATTCTGTCTCTGTTCTTCTTGTTTGCTTAGTTTCTTTTTCAGATTGAATTGTCAATAGATATGTATTTTTGCCACTTTATTGTTCATAATTTTAATCTTTTTTTTCTTAAATAAGTCCCTTTAATATTTCATATAATAATGGTTTGGTGATGATGAACTCCTTTAGTTTTTCCTGTCTGGGAAGCTCTTTATTTGCCCTTCAAGTTTAAATGATAGCTATGCTGGGTAGAGCAATCTTGACTGTAGGTCCCTGCTTTTCATGACTTTGAATATTTTGCCAATCCCTTTTAGCCTGCAAAGGTTCTTTTGAGAAACCAGCTGATGGCCTTATAGGAACTCCCCTGTAGGTAACTAACTTCTTTTCTCTTGCTGCTTTTTAGATTCTCTCTGTATCTTTAACCTTTGGCATTTTAATTATGATGTGTCTTGGAGTGAGCCTTTTTGCATCCATCTTGTTTGGAATTCTGTGCTTCCTGGACTTCCATGTCTATTTCCTTCACCAAATTAGGAAAGTTTTCTTTCATTATTTTTTCAAATAGATATCAAATTTTTTGCTCTTTCTCTTCTCCTTCTGGCACCCCTAGCATGTGAATGCTGGAGTTCTTGAAGTTGTCCCAGAGGCTGCTTAGACTATCCTCATTTATTTTGGATTTTTTTTTCTTGTTGTTCTGATTCATTGTTTTTTCTTCCTTATGTTCCAAACCATTGATCTTATTCTCCACTTCATCCACTCTATTGGATTTTTTCCTTGTAAATTGTTCTTTATTTCAGTTAGTGTTTTCTTTGTTTCTGACTGGATCTTTTTTATGCTGCTGAGGTCCTCACTAATATCCTTGAGCATCCTTATAAACAGTGTTTTGAACTCTGCATCTGATAGTTTGCTTCTCTCCACTTCATTTAGCTCTTTTTGTGGAGTTTTCATCTGTTCTTTCATTTGGGCCATAGTTGTTTGTCTCTCATTCTGGCAGCATCCTTGTGTTTGCTTCTATGCATTAGGCAGAGCTGCTTTGACTCCATGTCATGGTATTGTGGCCTAATGTAGTTTTATATGGTCCAGTGGTACAGCCTTTATCACCGAAGCTGGGTACTCGATGTGAACCTTTTGCATGGGCTGAGTACACCCTCCTCTTTTAGTTGAGCCTTGGTTGCTGCAGGGAGATCAATGGAGAGATTTACCCAGGCGAGTCAGCTACAGGGCTTGGCTGTGACCACTTACAACCAGACTTTGCCCTCCGAGGAGGATCAGCTGTGTAAGGGCAGGGTGGTGATGTTCCGACATGGTCTATAGCTGTTCACCAGGTGTGCTAGCCCCCAGGATTCCCAGGTGATACAGACCAAGTTCAGTCCCCAGTTTTATCTTGCCGGGGGCCACCCTAACATTGCTGTTGCTTGTGCTGGGCTCAGAGATTCCCAGGAGAAACCAAGCTATGACTCTACACTGGCTAGTGCCAGGCCTGAGGCTCACTGAGACCAGCTGTTACTTGTTTGAGAGGATTTAGGAAGTTGTGCAGTATGAGCCAAAGCAAGCCATTCATACAGAAAAGCAGCTTGGGTAGGCCTATAAGCTGGGTTGGGCAGAGTCTCTGAGGATCTCCAAGGCAGACCAAATACTGTTAGCCAGTTTGATGGAGTCTGAGACATGACACCAGTTTGCTGGCTCTGTGGCTCTGTGGCTCTGTGGGGTGGGGAGGTGGCAATTTAGGAAAGGGACAATGGCCCCTGCTCACCTTGATGACAGACACTTCGGTTTCTCCCTATATGACACTGGTGCCTTTCAAACTGCTACCCCAGTCCTGGAACTAAGAGGGAGTGAATATGAATAGGTGAGTCTGTGTGTGGCTCTTCAGGAGGAACTGCTTGGGGGTCTAGAAGTTTCTTCCACCAACACAATCCTTGCTGTTTTTTGCAGCCAGAAGTTTTGGGGACTTATCTCCCTAGCACTGGAACCCTGGGCTGGTGGCCTGGTATGGGGCTAGGACTCCTCACTCTGGAGATATCCCTCCTGAATTTTTATCTACCACACGTGGGTGTGGGTGGTGGACCAACCTGTTCCATGTCTGTACCCCTCCTATCAGTCTGGATGGATGTGGTTTCTGTAATTATGTTGTTGTTAGACTTCCATTCAGCTCAATTTATGATGGTTCTGAGTGATGGGTAATATATATTTTAGTTATAATTTTGATGCAGCTGTGTGAAGGGGTGAGCCATGTCTACCTATGCCACCATCTTGACCAGAAGTCTCACCATCGTTTGAGACAGCTCCATCCAATTATGTCTTCCTTTCTCTTATTCCAGCATCTCTGCCTCTCCACCACTCACATCCTCATATCCTTATAAATGCCAAGCCATCAACTTTCCCAAGTCCAAGCCCACATTCCATATTCATTCTTTTGATCACATTTCTGTTTAGTGTCACTTGCACTTACTGAGTATCCACTATGTGACATCTCTAAAGAGACACAGCTGAATAAGACATGGGTTTCTGCCCTCAGAATCCCTACAATCTAGAAATAGAGACATATGATAGATTCTCAATAAGATATATTCAATAGACAGAAGAAAATTCTGAGAGAGAGAGGGAGGAATGGGAAGAGTGGAGAGAGAGAGATAAGAAGAGAGATAGAGATAGAGACAGAGAGACAGAGAGAGATGGATATATGGGGTGATACAGGCCCACCCTGAAAGAGAAACTAGTGTAGAAACAGAAAATTAGGGGGCAATTTTAATAATGTAGGGGAGAAATAATAGTGGTTAACTAAAGGCTATGCCAATGGAGGTGAGAAATTGATTATAAACATAATTTGAAACTTGGGCCAGGATATTGTTTTGGTGTACCACATGAGGAATGTGAAAGAAGAGGTGAGTCAGGGATACCATACAGCTTTTGGGGAAGAGAAATTTCAAGAACATCATTATTATTAACTGGGGTGGTAAGACTACGAAACAGGAGCTCAAAGGAACTATCCAAAATGCAGTAAATACACACACATACATACAAACACCCATGCATATAGATACATATAGATGATAGATACAGAAGTATACATAAAAACATATATACAAACATACCTGGAGTTTATGGAAAAGATCTGTGTAGAGGTATACATTTGGGAACTGTATGCATATGGATGGTATTTAAAGATTTTGTGACTGGATAAGGTTATCAAGGGAGCAAGTGCAGAAAGAAAACAAAAGTGGTTTCAAAACTGAGACCTGGACTCCAAGGTGAAAAGACTGAGGATATAAATACTTATGTAGGCAAATGACTAAAACTATATGCACAAAAATTACATAACAATAATTAACAGGAGTCCTGGCTGGTGTGGCTCAGTGGATTGAGCACTGGCCTTCAAACCAAAGGGTTGCTGGTTCAATTCCCAGTCAGGGCACATGCCTAGGTTGCAGACCAGGTCCCCAGTAGGGGTGCGCGAGAGGCAACCACACATTGATGTTTCTCTCCCTTTCTATCTCCCTCCCTTCTCCTCTGTCTAAAAATAAATAAATAGGATGTAAAGATGGTGGCTTTGTTTGAGGGAGTGTGATCCCCTTCCTTTGTGCAGGGGAGAAAAATTCACGGATCGGTGGAGGAACAGAGCAAGGGGCCTAGGTTACCGAAACATTTATGAAAACAGGACATCAAAAATTATAGCGGACATTGAAAAACCAGACAGTAAAGAGACTGCTTCAGGACAGTGGGGACCCAGGGATCAGCTTGGGGACCAGGGGGGTTGCAGTCCCCAGGCCCGGTGCTCCTGGGTCTGCCTCAGCACATCCGGGAGAGTGGAGTCGCTGCTCCCTCCCCGGCAGCAGAGGTTGAGCAACACTAGGGGAGACCTTGTTGCTTGAAGGCACAGAGAGGGGAGATGGACTGGGAGACACTCTCACAGGGGCTGCAGGCACCCACACATAGCCCTGGGAGGGGTGAGTCCCCCCAGCCTGCATGACCGGGGTAGCCTGGACCTGCACCCATGCCCCCAGCCCCATGGGAGTGTGCATCTGTGGAAAACCCAGACCTTGCAGCCCTGAACAAGGAAGGGGTGATGGGGCCCGAGGGTTTCTGGAGTGTGTGGTGGTGAACTCAGGGAAGCCTGCGTTCCTTCGGGATTCCAGACTCTCGCGCTATGAACCGGTAAGGGACTCGACACTTCGGGGGTTCCTGGAGCCCGCAACAGGAAAATTGGTGGAAGTGCACGCCCCTTTGCGATCCACGGAGCTTGAACTATGAAACCAGAAAAGACATGGATGTTTCCCCAGAACATAGAGCCCACCTTGGTGAAATTTGAGAAAAGGGAGTGACACCATGCCATCCCCAGAGCTTGCACCATGAACCCGGAAAAGATGCAGGAGCTCTGCGGGGGCCCGGAGCCCAGGAGACCACAGCACTGAGCTCAGGAGAGCGTGCTCGGGAGACACCAGGGTCCTGTAGGGGAAAGTCAGATTGGCTCTGGGGAGAGAGCCCTGCTGGCCTCGGGACACTACCAGAGAGACTGACTGAGTTTTGACTAGGAAGAGTGATAAACATTCTAAACACCCCTCAGCCTGCTGAAGCCAGCAAGACCAGAAAAACTGGTCTGGCCAGTTAAAAAACAAAAAGAGGTTTTTTTTTTGTTTCTCTTTGGGGTTTTGTTTTGTTTGTTTTGTTTTGTTTTGGCTATACTTGTTTGATTGTTTGATTTTATCTTGTTTTTAAGTGACTTTTAATTTTTTAATTCTTATTATTTTTATCTCTCTCAATTCCTTATGTTTCTCTTCCTTTCATCCTAGTATTATTCCTTCCACTCCAAATTTATCTCTCCTGCATTCCATCTTTTGCTTTTTTTCCATTTTTTTTTTGTTTTTGAGCTTGCAAGTTACTGCAAATTTGTATTAACGTTTTCTCACTTTTTTGATATTTTTTATTTTAATAGTATTTTGGTATTCTTTTTATTTTTGTATAATCTTCTTTGCTTGGCTGGTTATACTGTCATTTGATAGCTTCCCCTTGTTATCTCAGTCACAGTGTGTTGATAATTTACTGTCCTTCATTTGTGTTCCATTAGTACACCTCTCAAGGTTCTATACTCCTTATTCTTGTTCTGTAGATCTAATAGATTCTGCCACATGATTGTTGCTTTAATATTACTGTAAATAAGACTTAGTTCAGACAATTGTAAATACTACTCAACACCCCTCCATGATCTCAGCCCACTTTGCAATTTCCTGAACTATATTATTGTGGGGCTTGTCTCTATTCTTTTACACACTACACCTATTTACTAATCTTCATTCCCACCCTATCACAGAATCTGACCTCCCACAGCCTCACAGTTTTCTAGATCCAACTAACAATCCTTTCGTTCCCAATAAGAGTCTTACCTTCTTTCCATCCTTTCTAAAACATGGCTAGTGGGGTGGAAGATCATAGTTAACACTATAAGTAGCCAAAGGATATCCCATCTCTTCTCTACTGGCTGCTAATGTAAATATCATAGAATACTGCTTTGCTGTCTTAAACCATTTTGCCTTACTCCTCCAACTGATCACAAAAAAGAGTAGGGGGAAGCTGTGAACACCAGGATACATGAAGGAGACAACACCACTGAATCTCATAGGTATTCTACCACAGAAGTTCACACCATAATCACAGGGAACCAGAACAGATCAATTTAAGAAACAGAGGCTAACAAGAAGACTCTCACAAACAATGACAAGTCAAAGAAACAATCCCCAAAGAAACAATTCCCCAAAGGGAAAGAAAGAAGCTTCAGAAAAAATGCTAAATGAAATAGATGCAACTGAACTATCCGATATTGAGTTCAAAACAATGATCCTCAGGAAGCTCAGTGAGCTCACAGTGAGCTACCAGAAACTACAGGGAAGCTACAACGATCTCACTGCAGACTATGTCAACATGAAAAATGAAATAGAAACTATCACCAAGGGCCAAGAGGAAATGAAGAATGTAATTTCCAAACTGAAGAACACAGTAGAAGGAATGAAAAGCAGGACTGATGAAACAGAAGATCGGATTAGCAAATTGGAGGACAAAGTAGAAAAGAACACACAGAAAGAGCAAGAAAAGGAAAAGAGGCCCATAAAGAATGAAGAGGGTTAAGAGAAATGCAAGACAATATGAAATGTAATAATATCCATATAATAGGGATACCAGAAGAAGAAGAACAAGAGCAAGGGATAGAAAACCTATTTGAAAAAGCAATGATGGAAAACTTCCCTAATTGATGAGAGAAAAAGTCACACAAATCCAGGAAACACAGAGAGTCCTAATCAAAAGGAACACAAATAGGCCCACCTCAAGACACATCATAATTAAAATGGAAAAATTTCAAGACAAAGAGAATATCAAAGGCAGCAAGGGAAAAACAGGAAGTAACATACAAGGGAACCTCAATAAGGCTAGCAGCTGACTTCTCAATGGAAACACTCCAAGCCAGAAGACAATGGCAAGAAATATTCCAAGTAATGAGAACCAGAGGTCTGAAACCAAGGCTATTTTACCCAGCAAGGCTCTCAATCAAGATAGAAGGCCAAAAAAGAAGCTTCCCAGACAAAAGAAGTCTAAAAGAATACACCTCCACTAAACCAGCTCTGCAAGAGATTCTAAAAGGACTGCTTTAAGGAAGGGAAGGAAAAGAGAGAGAAAGGAACACACATACATAAAAGAGAATGAATAAGTACCTATCAATAATAACCTTAAATGTAAATGGATTAAATGCTCCATTCAAAAGACATAGAATTGATGAATGGATAAAGAAACACAACCCACACATATGCTGCCTACAAGAGACCCACCTCAGGATAAAAGACCTGCACAGGCTGAAAGTGAAGGTCTAGAAACAAATTTTCCAAGTAAATGGACAGGGAAAAAAAAGCCAGGGTAGCAATACTCATATCAGACAAAACAGACTTCCAAAAGAGGGCCATAAAGAGAGAAACAGAAGGTCACTTCATAATACTCAAGGGAAGAATCCACCAAGAAGACATAAGCATTGTAAATATATATGCACCCAACATAGGAGCACCCGAATACATAAAGAAAATCTTAGAGGACTTCAAGAAAGATATTGACAGCAACACAACTATAGTGGTGGATTTTAACACCCCACTGTGAAAAATGGACAGATCTTCCAAACAAAATATCAACAAAGATATTGTGGCTTTGAACAACATCCTAGATGAAATGGACTTAAGTGATATATATAGAGACCTCCATCCCAAAGAAGATAAATATACATTCTTTTAAATGTACATGGAACATTTTGAAAGATTGACCACATGATAGGACACAAAACAAGCCTCAACAATTTCAAGAAAATTGAAATCATACCAAGCATTTTCTCGGATCACAAGGGACTGAAGCTAGAAACCAACCCCAAGGGGAAAAAAAAAACAGAAACACTAAAAAATCATGGAGATTAAATAGCATGCTATTAAACAATGAATGGGTCAAGAATGAAATTAGAGAAGAAATGAAAAGGTTTCCGGAAACAAATTAAAAAGAACTCACAACAACCCAAAACTTATGGGACACAGGCAAGGCAGTCCTGAGAGGGAAGTGCATAGTGATATGGGCCCACCTAAAAAAGTTAGAAACATTCCAAACAAACAATCTAACCCTACGTCTACAAGAACTCGAGGAACAACAACAAAGACAGCCCAGAGCAAGCAGAAGGAAGGATATAACCAAGATCAGAGCAGAATTAAATGACATAGAGACTGAAAGCACAATTCTAAGGATCAATGAATCCAAGAGCTGGTTCTTTGAAAAGATAAACAAAATCAACAAGCCTTTAAGCAGACTCATCAAGAAAAAAAGAGAGAAGACCCAAGTCAACACAATCAGAAATGAAGGAGGAGAGATTACAACGGATACCCCAGAAATACAAAGGATTGTAAGAAATTACTATGAAGAACTGTATGCCAATATAGGTATTGAAATATTTGAAAACCTAGGTGAAATGGACACATTCCTAGAAAAATATAATCTTCCAAAACTCAATGAAAAGGAAGCAGAAAGCCTGAACAAACCAATAACAGCAAGAGAAATTGAAGCAGTAATCAAAAAACTCCCAACACACAAAGGCCCTGGACCAGATGGTTTCACAGGAGAATTCTACAAAGCATTGAAGGAAGAGCTAACCCCTATCCTTCACAGACTATTCCAAAAAATCCAAAAAGATGGAAGACTTCCAAACTCTTTTTATGAGGCCACTATCATCCTAATTCCAAACCCAGATAAAGACATAACAAAGAAAGAAAACTTCAGGCCAATATCGCTGATGAACATTGACGCTAAAATCCTCAACAAAATACTGGCAAACTGCATCCAACAATACATTAAAAAGATCATACACCATGACCAAGTGGGATTCATTCCAGGGATGCAAGGATGGTACAATATTCACAAATCAGTAAATGTAATACATCACATACACAAAAGCAAAGACAAAAACCACATGATCATATCAATAGATGCAGAAAAAGCATTTGATAAGGTACAGCACCCATTGATGATAAAAACACTCAGCAAAGTGGGAATAGAGGGAGCATTCCTCAACATAATAAAGGCCATATATGAGAGACCTACAGCCAACATCACACTCAATGGGAAAAATTTTAAATCTTTTCCACTAAGATCAGGAAGAAGAAACGCTGTCCACTTTCACCACTTCTATTCAATATAGTACTAGAAGTTTTAGCCACAGAGATCAGACAAGATAAAGAGATAAAAAGTATCCAAATCAGAAGGAAGAAACAAAACTGTCACTGTTTGCAGATGACATGATAGTGTACATAGAAAATCCTATAGACTCCACCAAAAAACTGCTGGATCTAATAAATGAATTTGGCAAAACAGCAGGATACAAAGTCAATATCCAGAAATCAAAGACATTTCTGTACACCAACAATGAAACAGCAGAAGCAGAAATCAAGAAAAAAATCCCATTTGAAATAGCAAAAAAGAAAAATAAAATATCTAGGAATAAACCTAACCAAAGAGGTAAAAGACCTGTATTCAGAAAACTACATTACACTGAGGAACGAAATCAAGGAAGACACAAACAAATGGAAACATATACTGTGTTGGAAGAATTAATATCATCAAAATGTCCATACTACCCAAAGCAATTTACACATTTAATGCCAAACCTATTCAAGTACCAATGGCTTATTTCACAGACATAGAACAAACACTTCAAAAATTTATATGTAACCATAAATGACCCCGAATAGCTGCTGCAATTTTGAGAAAGAAGAGTAAAGTAGAAGGGATCACAATACCTGGCACTAAACTATACTACAAGGCCACTGTAATCAAAACAACCTGGTACTGGCATAGAAAGAGACACATGGACCAATGGAACAGAACAGAAAGCCCAGAAATAAACCCAAGTCTCTATGGTCAATTAATATTTGACAAAGGGGGCAGCAACATAAAATGGAGTAAAAATAGCCTCTTCAACAAATGGTGTTGGGTGAACTGGACAGGTTTGTGCAAAAAAATGAAACTCGAACACCAACTTACACCTTCTACCAAAATAAATTCAAGGTGGATAAAAGACTTAAATATAAACCGTGACACCATTAAAGTCCTAGAGGAGATCGTAGGTAGGAAAATCTCAGATATTTCATGCAGAAACATTTTACTGTTTATGTCCCTAGAGCAAGGGACATAAGGAAAGAATAAACAAATGGGACCTCATCAAAATTAAAAGCTTTTGCACAGCTAAAGAAAACAATATCAAAATAAAAAGAGAACCAACTGTATGGGGAAACATACTTGCCAATGATACCTCAGACAAGGGTTTAGTCTCAAAAATATATAAAGAACTTACATGACTCCACTCTAAGAAGACTAGCAACCCAATTAAAAAATGGGCAAAGGACTTGAACAGACACTTCTCCAAGGAGGACATACAGAAGATCCAAAGACACATGAAATGATGTTCAATATTGCTAGCTATCAGAGAGATACAAATTAAAACCACAATGAAACACCACTTCACACCAGTCAGAATGGCCATCATAAACAAAGCAACAAACAACAAGTGTTGGAGAGGTTGTAGAGAAAAGGGGACCCTAGTGCACTGTTGGTGGGACTGCAGACTGGTACAACCACTATGGAAAGCAGTATGGAACTTCCTCAGAAAACTAAAAATGGATCTACCTTTTGACCCTGCAATTCTGCTGCTGGGACTATATCCTAAGAACACTAAAACACCAATACAGAAGAACCTTTGCACCCCGATGTCCATAGCAGCACAATTTACAATAGCTAGGTGTTAGAAGCTACCTAGATGCCCATCAGTAAATGAATGGATCAAAAAACTATGGTACATTTACACAATGGAATTCTATGCAGCAGAAAGAAAGAAGGAGCTCCTACCCTTTGCAACAGCTTGGGTGGAGCTGGAAAGCATTATGCTAAGCAAAATAAGCCAGGCAGTGAAAGACAAATACCATATGATCTCACCTTTAACAGGAACCTAAACAACAAAACAAAGAAATAACCAAAATATAACCAAAGACACTGAATAGAGAACAGGCTGGCAGTGACTAGAGGGGAGACAAGAGGGAATTTCAGGGGAGAATGGGAAGGGTTTACAGGAACAAATTTAAAGGACACATGGACAAAAACTTGGGGAAGGGTGGTAATGGGAGGGAAGTGGGAAGGGTTGGGTGGGTGGGCTGGAATGGGAGTAAAAAGGAGAAAATTGTACTTGAATAATGATTAAAATTTAAAAATTAAAAATAAATAATTAATTAAATAAAATCTTAAAAATAAGAATGGAAAGTTCTATTTTTTCTCTTTATTTGCTAAAATTTTTGATAGTGAAAAAGTATTCTCATATAAGAAAGGCTATTAAAATAAAAATGTGCTACTCATACATAAGTTCTATTGGGAAAACAATAAATAGTTGGTTACTGAATCTTAGGTTTTATATCTTTCAAGACCTTTTAAGTTATTCCAGATCCTAAGTTGTTTTGGAGGCAGATGGTTCCCAGACACTCCAGTCCTTTTATCATCACTAGATTCCTGCACCAACCTTTCCCTCAGCCCAATTTTCCAGGATCAGTTTGGAAATGCTTGTGGTATTATCTAAATAGATCCAGCCCCAAATTCAAGGGGCTGTCTTCTCACCCTGATAGAGTATTTGGGCTTTTACTCTATATGGAAAGCTATCCTTATCATGCCCTGTTAGATAAATA
Source organism: Phyllostomus hastatus (assembly GCF_019186645.2). Lineage (NCBI taxonomy): Eukaryota > Metazoa > Chordata > Mammalia > Chiroptera > Phyllostomidae > Phyllostomus > Phyllostomus hastatus. The sequence continues at coordinate 35,202,464 of NW_025333872.1, read as the reverse complement.
AAATTCTGCCTTGTTGTTTATTCCTGTTGACCTGCCCCTCATCACCTGTTATTAGGATGCACTTCCAGGATGCTCTATTACCAAAATAAAACAAGTAGTCAAACTATGCAGAGAAACTATAGTTTTAACCTAATGGACTATTCTTTTCAAATACTTAATATTTTATTTTTGATGAAATAATGCTTGCCTTTATAATGTTCCTAAAATCATGTGGTTGGGTATAAACATAGAGATCACAAAGATCAAAGTTATATAAACAAAGGTAGCATTTGAATTATCAATTTATTTATAATACTACTGGTAAAATTTCTCTTAAAATGTCCCTTTAAAAAAATTTAAAGAATAAAAAAATAAAATATCCCTTTCAGTGTATTATAAGAAACAGTCTGAAAACTTATCAAATATTGTCATTCACACTAAAAATATTCAATGAATATATTTTTCTCAAAAACATAAAAACCATACTTTTACATTAAACCAAAATTATTTATACCTATTGTGTTTAATGAAGCATCCTTAAGGTCATCTATGTTCCCAAGTGATAGACAAAAAACTTTTTAAGAATTTTATTTATTCACTTTTAGATAGGGGAATGAAGGGAGAAAAAGGATAGAAACATCAATGTGTGGTTGCCTCTTGAGCACCCCCCACTGGGGACCTGGCTCTCAACCTAGGCATGTGCCCTGACTGGGAATCAAACTGGCAACCCTTTGGTTAACAGGCCAGTACTCAATCCACTGAGCCACACCTGGCAGGGATTTTTATTTTTATCTTACAGAGTGCAACAGTGTGTGGAGGCCACTTATATTCAAAGAATATACATTTTTAGCAAGTACATTTTTAAATGAGTGTTCTCCTGGAACATAAATTCTTAAATGCTATTAGGCGACTGCCTGCTTAGTTTAATGCTTGTGATTTGCCAAAATTATTAACTTGATTCAGATACTTCCATGTTTCAGGTATGGTATATAGAATTAAGATGATAAAGCTCTTCCTGCATATTGCTTACAGTCTAAAACATAAAATAAATTCTATTAATTACACAGAATCAAATGGTTATAGTGGCTGATAAATGAAAAACTTCCTAACATAATTTTCTTGGTTTTTATGGTTTCGAAGTTCCATACTGAGTTGACAGTTTAGTTCCTTATTCTTCCATTTCAATTTATCAAAGCATGGCCCTTCTGAGAAACAAAAAAGTATGAGGTGAGGGAACAAATATATAACAAATGGCTCACTACTATTGACCATTTCATACCCAAAAGATTTTGAGTGCTTCAACATCAATTACTCTGAACTTTTATAATTGCCAGTTGCAAGAAAACTTGATTTTACTAAATTCTTTAATAGACATGGTTGTCTTATAAAAATCATCATTAATTTATTTGTAAAATAAAACAACATGGAAGACTTCAATGAAAAAAATGATTTTTAAAAAAACCTGGCAAAACTCTTGGAGAAAAGGTTCCGTGCAGAGATAACAACTACAGCAAGAAAGTAGGGCTGAAGTTTTTCTGAAGTGTTTGAAGAACCCCAAGGAGAGCAGTGTGGCTACAGCAGAGTCAACAGGGGCAGAAGCAATAACGATAAAGCAGAGATGTGCCTTTAGCTGGGCACTGTGCACCATGGGGAATGTCTGAATTCACTCTGAGTGGGTTAGGGAGTATAAAAGAGAATTTTGAGCAGGGACATTAAATTATTTGACTCATTTTTTAAACCTTTAAAGGATCACTTTGGTTGATGTGTGGAACAAAGAATGAAGAAAAACAGTACTGAGAGGCAGTGAGAAGACATTGCAATGATAGGAGAAGAGGGGAATGATGGTGATAGCTGTAGAGGGGGTGAGAGTCATTGTTTTATGAATATATTTTTAATGTTTTGGAAAAAAATGATATGGATTAAGTATGGAGATAAAGAAAAACTTAAGAAAAAAATCATTCCAAGATTTTCTGTCTGAGCAATAGAAATATAGAGCAGTCATTACCTGAGGCTAGGAAGACTCTTGAGGGCTACTGATTGGGGGTGAGGGTAAAAGGTTAAGCTCAGTCCCCTTTTGATGTAAGATGTTTATTAAATATTCAAATGTAAATCTTGGAGAGATACATGTAGAAGTCATTTTGACAATTGTCAGAGGACAGATGGTATTTGTAACAGTTAATTTTATGTGTCAGTATGACTGGACTAAGATAGCCATTAAGCATTATTTCTGAGTGCTTCTGTGAAAGTGTTTCTGGAAGAGATTAGCGTTTGATTCAGTGGACTGAGTAATAAGTTCCACCCTCACCAACACTGTGGGAATCATCTGATCTTCTAAGGACACATATCAAATAGAAAGGTGGAAGAAGAGTAAATTCTATCCCTTTCTTTCAAGCTAGGACATTGATCTTCTGCCTTGCACACTGGAGCCTCTTGTTCTCAGGCCCTTATATATATTCCCATGCATATAAGTTCTCATATATATTCTGACATATATGTATTAGTTCTATTTCTGCAGAGAGCTGTGGTTAATACAATACCAAAACCATCACATTAAATGAATTCATCAGAAAATGGAATGCAGGTAGAGAAAGTAATCCCTAAGGAGCAAAAACGTTAAGAAGTCAGGCTTATGGGCATCAGCCAAAGGTCACTTGAAAATAACTGACAAGTGGGAAGAGTAGCAAACCAGGAAAATGTAGTGTCATTATTGCCACGTGCATCAACATCATCACCATCACCACTAATTATGTACGTATTATTCATTAAGTATTCCAACCACCTTGTGAAGGAAGTACTATTATAGCCTACATAGCAGTTAAATCATTTTCCCACAGTCAACACTGCTAAAGAATAGAAAAGTAAAAATTTGAACACAGGTCATATAACTCTGGAGTACAGGTTCTTCAACACTGCAAGTGGCAATGAAAACAAAAACGTTTAAAGAGAATGAGAGTAATAACAGAAGCACATTCATCATACATTTTGTTATTTATAACACTATGTACCCAAACATCACAATGAATCACTAAAAGAGCTTACAAGGAATGCTCAGTAGGGTATGCTCTCTTCAACAGTTCTCCAGGTTTATGTGCACTCACTGACCAAAGAAGAAGAAATACCCATGTTTTCGCCTCATACCTACAAGTCTGGATGCCATATTGAAGAAGTGGTACACAGGACCTTGTTCAAAGCCTGCCAAGATTTGAATGAAGAAATTGAGATCGGATTTTTGCCCTAGGGCAGTACCAGTGAGGCTCTGAATAGCTCACTTGGCCTTGCTGACTCTGTAAAAGAGATGTTATACTAGAAGGGTTAGCTTTAAAATTCTGTCTCTAATTCTTCTCTATTCCCAATAATGTCTATGCATTTTAAGCACTGAACATTTTCATGATTTGGATTAAAATATTTCCGATGTCAACAATAAAATGTTTCCTATGTGTCATTTTCTTCAAGGCTACATATAAGATCATGAGCCTAATATAATGTAGAAAAGATATATCATTTTTAAACTATCATATTATATAGAAAGGCTCTAATATAATATTTTCAAAATATTATTAAATTATGCAAGTTTTAAAAATATAACCATAAGGATAACATCAGTGAAGTCTCACTTGACTTCACATTCTTCTAAAAGCACCAAATATTTTATTCTATTATGATAATCGATGCCTAATAATGTTTTCACCATTTCACTATCATTAAAACCTCTAGAATAGAGTAAGGAACCCATATCTTCAATTTTAAAAATAGGATGTTTCTCACTATTTAATAATATTCATTGTGATTGCTTTTTGGATCTAATTATATTTGTGAAAACTTAGAAATATAATTTAAAGAATGCCAACTGTGTGCAAAATATTGGTCTAGACTTACCCACGTATTCATTTCATTATTATTAAGCCACATGTTTAAATGTAGTTTATTGAAAACAGATCTTTGCTTGTCATGGATAACATGAACCTATGTAATTTAACCCAGATATAAAATTATAGAGGCACACTTCCCAGTTTCTGTAATTGTTCTGGGGGGTCTCTAAGGATTTATTCAGTAGCTGCAACTCAGACATTTTTCATCAACTTCATACTGTAAAAAGAATTATATAATTTCTTTAAAACTGACAATCATTCATTAAAAATAAACTTATACATTTATACACTAAATGCTTCTGCATTAGAAGCAAATCCTTCTTCCAAATAACATGCAATATTTGAGGAGATAAGCTAGAATTATCCCAGGTTTGCTGGGTTATCCCAGGGCCAACTCAGAAAAGTTTATCCTCAGTGAACATTTTATTCCAGACTGGAGTCATCCTTTCCAGTATTTGAGTAACTAGCATTCTATTTCACTCAAAACTCCTTTTGTCTGAAAAATATGAAAAAAACTTTTCTGAAATTTAGCCCATTTGTTTGCCAATCCACTATTCTATTTTAAAAGTCTCTAGGTACAACATTTATAGCATTGCCTCACACCCTATCACACTTGAATAAGTGACTCATGTGCTCCAAGGAAAGTTGTGACAGGGTCACACAGAGGTGGGCATGAGGAGTTGGGATGGAAGGAAGGGGCATTAAGGGTGGCACTTGAAACAGGAGCCTTGTCAGCATGGTCTAAAGTAAACTGCAGTGTGGATGACAACACATTTCATGTGTACCTGATAGGAACTGACTAGAATTCAAGGATACACATTAAGAAACAGGGGCCTGAAGGTGATAGAAAAAAAATTTGAAAACAAAGATCAAATTTATATCATATAGGATCATAGAACATACACTATTAAATCAACCATTATCTATTTCATTGAAAGGTGAACACTAAAACAAGGATGATGCACAAAAATATCATAAAACCTCTTTTTAGCTTTAATTTCCTCCTCTTCATTTATCAATTTAAACAATTAATAAAAGGCAACCATTTTCTGCTTTTTTTTTTACGTAATAGAAATTCTTAGAAACAGGAAAATTTTCAGAAGCATATAACAAAAATGGCAAGGAGGAAACATCAGTACTACCTGAAATGCTTGGTAATTGAAGTCTACAAAGATGGCATTCAAAAAGTGAAAAATGCCAAAGGGGTTGATCTACAAACAAACAAAAAAAAACTTGGTAAGTTGGATTCCATTGAAAAAAAACAAACCTCTTCTCTATAAAAGACACTGTTCAGAGAATGAATAGGCAAGTCACAGGTTGAGAGAAAATGTTCACAAGAGATATCTAATAAAGGATTGGTATGCCAAATATACAAAAAAGAAAAACTCTTAAAACTCATCAATGAGAAAATAAGTGACCAATTAAAAATGGACAAAAGAGCTAAAATGGCTCACCAAATAAGATACTTGGATAGCAAACATGCATATAAAAAGATATTCAACATTATATATCATTAGGGAATTGCAAATTAAAACAATATGATACCAGAAGAACCATGAGAATGCCCCAGGTCCAAACAATGACAACACCAAGTGCTGGTGAGGACCTGGGGCAATAGAAACTATCATCACTGCTGGTGGGAATGCAAATGGTATAGCCACTTTAGAAAAGTTTGCCAGTTTCTTACAAAACTAAACATTCTCTTACCATATGATTCAGCAGTTGTGCCCTTTGGTATTTACCCAAAGGAGTTGCAAGCTTCCACATAAAAATCTGCACATGAGTTTTTATAGCAGCTTTATTCAGAATTGCTAAAACTTGTAAGGAACCAAGGTGCCCTTTAGTAAATGAATATATAAGCTGTGATACATCCAGACAATGGAATATTATCCATTATAAAAAGGAGTGCTCTTGCCCTAGTTGATGTAGCTCAGTGGGTTGAGTGCCAGCCTGTGAACCAAAGGGTCACTGGTTCAATTCCCAGTCAGGGCACATGCCTGGGTTGCAGGCCTAGTCCCTGGTAGGGGGCGTGCGAGAGGCAACCACACATTGATGTTCCTCTCCCTCTCTTGCTCCCTCCCTCCCCCTCTCTCTAAAAATAAATAAATAAAATCTTTTTTTAAAAGTGCTCTATAGAGCCATGAAAAAATGTAAAGGAACCTTAAATGAACATTGCTAAGGCCAATCTGAAAAGGCTACATACTGTATGAATCCAATTATATAACATTCTAGAAAAGGAGACAGTAAAAAGATCAGTGGGTGCTAAGGTACAGAAAGAGAGAGAGGGGGAATAAATTGGTGATACATAGATTTTTTAGGCCTGCAAAGTTATTTGGTATGATACTATCATGGTGGATACAAGTCATTTTCCATTTGTCATTTGTCCAAACCCAGAGGATATACAATACAATGAGTGAATCTTAATGTAAACTAAGGAATTTAGTTAATAATGTGTCAATATCAGCTCATCAATTGTAACGAGTGTACATTAAGATGTACCTTATTAAAAGATGTTAATTAATAATAGAGGAAAATGGGGGTGAGGATGCAGGGATACATGAAAACTCTGTGCTTTCAGTTCAGTTTTTCTGTATACCTAAAATTGTTCAATTTTTTTTTAAGTGAAGAAATGACCTGGATGCTCTAAGTGTTCATGAGAATAAATAAAGCCAGACTAACAATATTGCTGGTCTTTGCTCTAGTTTAGTTTGTTTGCATGCTTGTTTAGAACACGTGTGTGTTCATAAGAGATAGATAAGAAAGTAAAATAAAGAGATAAATAAATACCAAGTTTAGTGTAGCACCCATGAAGGTACAAAGATGAAAAATTTGGAGAATTTCCATCATATTTATTTTGTGTATATTTTGTGGCTGAATACATGTTCAGCCTTGAGACTTAACCAATTAATACACATTAAATTAATTGTCCAAGTTATTGTAGAAAACACAAAAATTAATTAACAGAAGTGAATGATATTCAAAAGATAAAGTTGTTAGAGTAGCACTTTCTTGACCTAAAATGATTTTAAATAGTTATAATTTACACTTACAATATGATAATTCTAAAATTGAGTTGTTTCGGAAGTTTACTTGCCATATTTTATATTTAAATATCTAGAAACCTTCTCACAGTGTAATACTGATTTTACTCCAGATGTAACACTAAGTTTTGGCTAAATGCAACTTTAATGATGGAGACAGTTCATTGATATCTCTATAACCTATTGTCCATCAGTTAATGGCAAAAGCAAAGCCTTAAGAATCTTTTCATCATCAATGGATTCTAGCAAAAAATATCAATATAATGTAGTCTTAATAACTATACCCTGCATTTGATGGAAGTGGGAAAGCAAGTCATAAAAAAATTGAACAAATGGGCCATTGCTGGTGTGGCTCAGTGGGTTTAGCACCAGCCTGTGAACCAAAGAGTCTCTGGTTCAATTCCCAGTCAGGTCACATGCCTGGGTTGGGGGCCAAGTCCCCAATAGGGGGCATGCAAGAGATAACTATATATTGATGTTTCTCTCCCTCTCTTTCTCCCTCCCTTCCCCTCTCTACAAATAAATAAATAAAGTCTTTTTAAAAATTTAAAAAACAAATGGGATTTAAAAGTTATACATTCACAGGTAAAATTTCATGTTCTTTTACCCATTGCAATAAGGAAATTGTTTATGATAGAGGTACATAAATAAGAGGGAAATAGCAAAATTCACTATATTTTATTTTAAAAATAAGGTAACAAGAATTCAAAATTATCCCTATGTAACCTTTCGCTCAATAATTTCACTACTCAATTTCTCCTAAAGTGTGTTGTAAATGCAATGCTAAAAAAAGGATCAGTGGTACTATTTGTTTTACTATGCATAAGACTTGAAAAATTAAAAATCTGGTAACATACATGGGATTGTGTTATATACAAAAATACCTTTCTTTATGAACATCAAAACAGAACACCTATTTGGAATATGTGGTTTATGGTAAAAAAAAATCAAGTCATTCAAGAATGCATTTAGGAACCAGGACCAAGTTATTGAACTCTAGTCTAAATCTGGAGGTCAGAGTTTAAGGACAAGATCAAGAATCCAGGGGAGCAGTGCTCTTTATAGCAGAGGTCAGGTAACCAACAGATGAGGCTTGGAAGAGGGTAAAAGACACACTTTCTTAAAAATCAGAAACAGAGGAAGAACGCCCGGAACCCTGTCCATACTCACCGATATCTTTTCTACTGCTTACCCTGGAATGACAAGTCAAACTCAGAAAACCAGCCCTGCAACTTTGCCAAAGGGCTCTGCTGTCATCAGAAGTTCATAAGAGGTTACTGGCACATTAACCCTAGTTCTAAACTGCTACTCAGTGTTGTATTATGTCCACATGCCATAGCTATGGAGCTTTTAAGGAGAAAGAAAGAGAAGAAGGAGGAGGCACAGGAGGAGAAGGAAAAAGGGGGAGAGAGGTGAGGAAGAGGGAGGAAAACCAAGCTCTGAAGTTTTGGGGGGTTTTGCCAAGAACAAGAACCCTTGAAGTTTGGTGTGGTAATAAACTAAATTTTATGACTGTAACATGTGTTTGCCAGTACTAAAAACAACTGGAAATCAGTAATCAAGTCAAAATTCAACCTTAAGTTATGGAGAACATGTTGTTTTAGTAGAATCTGCTTACTAAAATTGTATAATATTTGATTAATAGGCCACAGACCACAGTTTCCATTAGAGTTCAAGTTATCTGTGTATCATGCTATCTCTAATGTGTAAATAGAAGAAAAAAAGTAGAAAGAAAAGAGATAAAGACTAGAGAAAATGTGATCCATAATTTAATAAATATTATAAAATAGTATTTAAATAAATACAAATACTGATAAAACTATAGTCTTACATTCACTAGGGGGAGGTTCAGCAGATCTTGTTTAAATGGCTTTAGAAATTGTTGCTTTAATTGGTCTTGCAATATTGTCTTTCTAAAACAAGCACTATGTTCAGGTTATTCATTCTATTTTAGGTAATTAGGGTATTTCTGAAAAGTAATGGAAATATTCATCCTACATTATTCTAAACAATGTTCTCACACACACGCGCACACACAGATTTTTCCAAAGGAAGAACAGCTAATGTTTCACATTTGAAGGCAACATATCTTAAACTTGTAGGCCCCAAGGTCAAGGCCAGCAAAATCAAGACATGAAATGATAAATGTGGGTGCAAGTACATACTTGGTATGGACAGAGTGGATTCTGGTGACTGGAGCACTCATGTCTGGCCAAGGCGGGCAAACGCTGTCCATTGCAGCCCCTTTGGAATGCAGGACCAATGTTGCCAGCCTTCTGTTGTTTTATGATGTTTTTTTTTTTACAAGAATCAAGAAATCTGGATTTCTAAGTGAAATATCCCAATTGTTAAATGTTTACACAACTTTGTAAAAAACACCATGGAGCCAAGCAAAACAGTATATAGGCCAAATTCAACCTATAGGTGGTTGTATGTGACTTCTACTCAAAGTAATTGGCTATGGAGTCAAGGAATTTTATGTTTGTATGTAGACATTAATATTTAAAATCATAAAATAATGTTTTGGTGTATAAAATCCAGATGAAAAAGTCAACATCAGATCAATATTACTGACCTAATATTTTTATTGCAAAAATGCTAGAAATGAGCATTAGAATTTTGAAAATGTTTTCCATCATCACATATATCCTAGCCAAGTTTTCCATTATTTAAAGAACCCTATTTAACCTATTACATGTTCTTTTAATATTTTTAGTCATAATAATCAAACTTATAGATACTAACATATGTTAACCCACCACCAGATTAATAAAATCCTAACCTTTGCCAATTTATCTTACTTTTTTGTAATTTTTTTATTATTATTATTTTGTTGTTGTTCAATTACAGTTGTCTACATTTACTCCCCACCAAACTCTCTTCACTCCAGCCATCTCCACCTCCCTTCCTTGCTTCCAACCCCCCTTGGTTTTCTCGATGTGACCTTTATAGTTATTCCTGAAAAACTTTTCCCCCGTCCCCCCATTATCCCCTTCCCCCTCCCCTCTGGTTACTGTCAGTTTGTTCTTGATTTCAATGACTCTGGTTATAGTTTGCTTGCTTGTTTGTTTTGTTGATTAGGTTCCACTTATAGGTAAGATCATATGGTATTTGTCTTTCTCGCCTAGCTTATTTCACTTAGCACAATGCTCTCCAGTTTCATCCATGCTGTTGCAAAGGGTAGGAGCTCCTTTCTTCTTTTCACTGCATAGTAGTCCATTGTGTAAATGTACCAGAGTTTTTTGATCCAATAAAACATTACAGATACAGTTAAAGCCCACTGGATACTACCCAATATTATTCTCCTCCCTTGCTTCCCAGAAATTACAAGTATTGAAGTTGGTATTTATCAGTCCCTTCTTATTTCTTAAGTATGTATTCTTGTGCAATACATAGTCCTCTTTGTATTGATTTACACTTTATATGATATCCTGAAACCTGCCTTGTACATTCAATAGTTTATTTCAAATTATGCCTATGTTGATGTAGGCATAATTATTTTTTCTGGTTCTAGCCTGTATAATTGCTTTTTTAACTTCTTATTTTTTATTTAATCTGGACCTACAAGCTGCAAAATGGTAGAAAAAGTTCATATATGAGGTATGTCCAGAAAAAGTCCAGCCATTATTAATATGAGAACAGTTTGTGTGACACCCATGCAAACTGTAAGCCAAGGAGAGTGAACTGGAATGTGCATGTGTAAACAATGACTTCACTGTACTAGTCAGAGGGGATGGTAGACACTATGGAGTGAGTATGTGTACTGTGTGGCCATTGCATTCAAAATGACTGAGCAAGTAGAGCAACAAATCTGTATCAAATTTGGCCTTAAACTTGAACTTTCCTCCTTAGACACTATTAGGATGATTCAGAAGGCTTTAGGGGATGATGCAATGAGTACAGTGCAAATAAAAGTGTAGCACAAATGCTTCAAAGGTGGTTGAGAATCTGTTGGAAGTGATCCACATTCTGGAGGGCCTGCAACAAGCAGAACACCTGAGAATGTTGAACATGTATGGGCTGGAATTAACAAAGATCATCAACTGACAGTGCGAGAACTAGAAGCTGATCTGGGGATTACAAAGATTATGGTGTCTGAGATATTGATGCAGGATCTTGGCATGAAACCTGTCATGGCAAAATTTGTTCCCTGGCTTCTGCTACCAGAGCAGAAGGAATATTATGCTGCAGTTGCTAATGATGATTCAAACTGCTACTAATGAACCAGATTTCCTTAAGACGGTCATAGCTGGAGATGATTCATGGGACTATGGCTATGATCTGGAAACAAAGGCCCAGTCATCCCAATGGAAGTTGCCTAGTTCTCCATGCCCAAAGAAGGTGCAGCAAAGTTGCAGCAAGATCAATCCCATGTTATCTGTGTTTTCTGATTGTGAAGGTGTTGTCCAACATGTGTACACCCCTCCAGGCCAAACAATGAATAAGGAGTACTAACTCAATGTTCTTTATGGTTTGAGAGATGCAATGCAATGAAAACAGCTGCAGCTATGGGCAACTGATAACTGGCAGCTTCATCACACAATGCGCCCACTCATGCATCACATCTTGTACAGAGTTTTTTGGTAAAACATCCAATCACCCAGGTGACTCAGTCCCCCTACAGCCCAGATTTAGCACCCTGCAACTTCTGGCTTTTCCCAAAGCTAAAATCACCTTTGAAAGGGAAGAGATTTCAGAACTTGATGAGATTCAGAAAAATACAATGGGGCAGCTGATGGGGATTCCAAGAAAGGATTTTGCAGTGTTTTGATCAGTGGAAGAAACACTGAGAGAACTGTGTGAGGTCCCAATGTGCCTACTTTGAAGAGGACTGAGGCGTCATTGTCTCATGTACAACTTTTCTTGTCTCTTCTTCAATAAAAGTCTCTATTTTTCATATTATATGGCTGGATACATTCTGGACAGACCTTGCCCATTAATCCAGTTTTCTCTCATGTTAACAACTTAGGAAAATATAGGATAATTACCAAACCTGGATGCCATACATTTGTAAAAGACAATTACTGGCCCTGGCTGGCATAGCTCAGTGGATTGAGCGCGGTCTGCGAAACAAAGTGTCCCAGGTTCGATTCCGAGTCAGGGTACATGCCTGGGCTGCAGGCCATGACCCCCAGCAACCACACATCGATGTTTCTCTCTCTCTCTCTCTTTCTCCCTCCCTTCCCTTTCTAAAAATAAATAAATAAAATCTTTTGAAATAAAAAGACTATTACTAAAGACTTTATTTAAATTTTACCAGTTTTCCCCCTTATGTCTTTTTTTATTTTTGCATTCAATCCAGGATCTCATGTTGTGTTTAGCTGTTGTATCTCCTAGTCTTCACCAATTTGTGAGAGCTTCTCACTAGCTCCTTGTTTTTCATGACCTTGCCAGTCTTGTTAAGTACTGGTCAGTTGTTTTGGAGAATGCGTTTCAATTTGAGTTCATTCAATGTTTTCTCAAAATGACAATGAATATGCCACAGAAATATTGTGTTCTTCTCAGTGCACTAAACTTATGGTATTACTGCTGGTGTTCACCTTGGTCACTTGACTAAGGGGGTGTCTCTTCCCTGTATTATAGTTACCTTTGCAAAAGATACATATATGGAAGGAGAACATTTGAGATGATATTATTCTGCTTTCCTCTAACTTTTGCCTACTGACTTTTGGCACTAATCTTATCTTGCCTGCAACAATTATTATTGTGATGTTTGCCTAACGGCAATTTTATGCATCTCTCAATATTTCCAAATTTATTAATTAAAACTTTTATGTGGAGAATAGTCTTTTTAGCCCCATTTATCTACATGTTCACTTATTTATATTAATATAAATTCATGGATATTTATTTTATTCTACGGATTATAATTATAATCCAATAGAGTGGTACCTCGGTACTTGTTAATTTGTTACAATAAATGATGAGCAAGAAGTGATTGATGAAGCATTTTCTCTTATGGTGTAGTGTCATGACTCATACAAGTTCTAACAAGTGCAACAAGTGGTGAGCAAGCACTGAGTGCTGAAACAATTTTTTCTTGTCAAAATGTGACAAGTACTGGGTTTGACAAGTTCTGAAGCCAACAAGTACCGAGGTACTACTGTATTATTTCACTTTGTTGCACAAATTTTCCACTTTTAACCATTGGGAACTTTTTCCAATTAGCCTCTGTATTTTTTTAACCTCACCTAAGGACATGCTTACTGATTTTAGAGAGAGAGGAAGGGAGAGAAAGAGAGAAAGGAACATTGATGTGAGAGAGAAATGTTCACACCCCAACTGGGGACCAAATATGCAACCTAGGCATGTGCCTTGACCTGAAATTGAAGCTGCAAACTTTTAGTTTGTGAGATGATGCTCCACCCAACTGAGTCATATTGGCCAGGGAAGTTATTGTATTTTTTTTTACATCCCCATCCTTTTCCTTTCTTGCTTTTTACCCTTGTGATTTATGAGAGCAGGTGGGAGGTAGTGGTATGATTTAATTCTTTTATCATTTTATGTATTCTCTTTATGGTTACTATGAAGCTTACAAAAGATATCTTATAACAGTCTGTTTCTAACTGATAACAACTTAACTTCAATCACATACAAAAACTAAATGCCTCTCTCCCACTCAAAACACTTCACGTTATTGATGTCACGATTTACCCTTTTTATATTGGGTATTCATTAACAAATTTTGGTAGTTATTGATATGTTTAATAATTTTATCTTTGACTTTTATACTAGAGTTAAAAGTGATTTACACATCACCTTTATAATAATACAGTATTCTGTATATTTACTTTTACCAGTGAATTTTATGCTTTCATATGCTTTTATGTCACTGTTTATTATCCTTTAGCTTCAACTTGAATTCTTTGATATCCCTTATTTATTTGGTCTTTGCTCTTCTCTTGTAACTCACTCAGCTTTTAAAATTCTTTTGAATTGTCAAGCAATTCATAGATCTCCATTAGGGCTGGTAGTGGAATTCGCTTGTTCCTTTGATTGTGCCATGTTTTCCTAATAGTGTACCTTGTAGCTTTGATTGATGTCTACACAGTAGAAGAAACAGCTACTTCTCTCAAACTTTATAGACTGGCCTTAACAAGGAAAGACCTTCACCAATCCACCCACCTAGAGATTTTGGATCTTTCTTCTAATCAGCCCGAGGCAGTTTTTTGTTTTGTCTTTTTTTAAGGAGCACATATTCTCTTGCTCCTTCTGTCTAATAACTACGCTACTTTCATCAGTGCTTCATGTGAGGCAATAAAGAAACCAGCTCTCCAGCTAGAAAATAAAAGGTTGGGAGTACTGAAGGCATGCCCCATTCCTCTTCTCTCCTCTTGGGGAAGAAAGTCTCAATATCTGCCCCTTTTCCCAGTATGGTAGAGCAGTGCCTTATTCCTTTGTTCCTAGCTTGCCCAGATACTCAAACTATGGTGGTTCCTTCATAATTCCATGTGCAGCAAGACAGAAATTGGCACCACCCTCCTGCCAAAGCACTGAAAGTCCTAGAACTTTGGACCTATGTGTACTCCTCTCCCTCTCTCTAAGGGAGAAAACTCAGTTCTGTACTTTCTCCCAATCTCTCAGATCTAAGCCAGCCACAGCAAGCAATCCACCCCTTTTCCTTTGTTTCTAGCTGCCCAAACTATGTTTCCTCTGCACTCTGCATGTGGCAACACAGAAACTTGCCCCTCAGGCAACACACCGAAAGGCAGGTACTTGGGACATTTGCTCAAATCTCTCTCTGCACCCCTCCCCCCACCCCAAAGAAAATCATGGGCAAAGGTGATCTCTCTCAGCACTGAGCTCTGCTGTCCTCAGAAAAGTGCTATTGTGAGTAAAGCGAAGTTTCTCCCTACCAATTTCAATGCAGCTCTCTCAGTTTTGTACTATCCGGGGTATTGCAACTTCTTTGTTGGCATCTTGACCTTGCATAGAGGTGTTTTGGTCTATGTGTCATTGCTAAATTGGTGTTTCTGTGGGAAAATGAGGGCTCAGACTTCTTACTCTGCCATCTTGTTGATACCACTCTTTGTATTAACAGCAAAATTGCCTTAATAATTTTGGACTGAGTATCATTGCTAAACAATATGGAGCCTATAAAAATAACTATGATATTGTCACCATCTTCCATAAATTTACCAAGTGGGAGAGACAAGCATAATCACAGGTAATTAGAATTCTAGGTTATTATAGGATTATTTATGTGATAAAAGAAATAAAAAGAGAGATGTGGAAGCACTAATAAGAAAAAGGTTAATTAGGCAATGTTGTGGTGAGATGATTTGGTGTCATGAAGGGGAGAGCATTTGTTCGACTTAAATCAAAATCAAAAAGAAGGGTAAGCCAGAACTCTGTTATCGTCACAATTCCTTACCTCCCTCATTAAACCCTGAGAAATGCCTCTCTGGGTCATGGAATGATCCATTCATCTCTGATAATGATACCAGAAGGTCAATTTATATAACAGGTTGTGATATGACATTTTCCTCAGTATATGTCTATACATTGAAAAGCCTTAACTTTTCTTTAATAACTCACTATAAGTACCATATATAAATCTTAACATATTGCAGTACAGTATATACTATAAGTTCTATCAACTATCTGCAGGCTATAAAATAAGACTTTAAAAAAAAAACTGTCTCTTTTGAGCTTCAAGGGAATTCTGATAGTAGAAAAGATTGTTGAAAAATGTTACTTTTGGCCAAGAAAAGGGTGGGAATATACACTATGAGGTTATTGATTAACAATGGAATGACTTTAGTCTTTCTCTAAACTCATTTATTCATCTGCAAAGTCTTGTTTTTATTCACAATCCTAATACCATCATACTGGAAACATTTTATAAATATTTGTTGAATATATTTCAATTGATATGCTCCTATAGTTCTGATTTGAAGATTTCCTTTTATTTTAGCAAGATTTTTGCCTTGGATTTGTCACTGTCCAGAAATCTTGCCATGAATATAAGCCACAGGGACAAGAAATTCAAAGGAACAGTTTTCTTGGTCATATTTAAAAGAAAATTGTGAAGCATTTCAGTGTTTTGTAATTTAAAAACACCAGTGTTGTCATTATCTATCTACTACCTATCTATCTATTATCCTGGATACTATAAAAATGATTTAAAACAACTTATTATATTCTGCCTTTGGGGTCTTTGAAGAGACCCAGTAAAAAGTACTCCCATGTCCACTCAGGATCTGAACCAATTGGGAAATAAGACAATAGAGTAAAGCACATGGGATCAAAGTACCAACAATCATGAAGCAGATATTGGAAAATAAAACTTATGTCCAAATTCAAATGGATTTCCTAGTCCGGAACACCAGAATTAAACCAATTAACTCTCTCAATTGTGGCAGGGCTGCTCCTTGAAAATAGAATTATAGCAATTGGCTAAGCCTTCTTCCCCTCAATTCCCTATCCCAGGGAAAGGGTGCCTAAGGATGGAAGGAGTCCAGGAGTGCTTGCTAATTAATAGCTCTCCCTTCTTCAGATGGCACATCAGGAGAGAGATTTCACTGTTGTGGCTCTGTGCAATATCATTTTAAATGTTAAATTCTAAAATCTGACCAACTGAAAAAAATGAAACCAATCAATAACCAACATTTGTTAGACCACAGAAAATATGCACAACTGCTTGAAAGTTAAAAATGAAAAAAAATTTGAAGTGTTATTAATTGTTGTGTAACACAGTCAAGTTGTAAGTTAAGAAAAGAGTTACTTTTTTTCCTTTTTATAATGACTATACATGGGAGCACAGGGCAAGCCTGTCATAGTTGATATGTGCAAAACCTCATTCATAAAAAGTCCCTTTTTCTATACAGAACAATTATATTTCATGATAAATCAGGACAAAACATAAATAATAACAGTGGGAAGAAGATAAATGCAGACTTTAAAAATTTATTTGTATTAATTTTGTATGTATCACATATATGCATGTATCTTTTATATATAAATATATAGATAAATTCATTCCATAAAAAATAATAACTAAATGTTATAGTAAAAAGAAAAAAGTATTGAATAAATACTTTTAATTAATTAAATCAATGTATTTTTTGACAAAATAGGAAAAAATCTTGATCTGTCACATTAATAAAAAATAACCATATTGTGTTTACCAGTGATTTCATGAATATGGATTTTCTTTATGTTTTATACAAAATATAGCCAGATATCTATCAATCTATAGTCACTCACAGCAGATTTTTTTAAGAAGACCTTTTCTAATAAAATTAATTTTGAAAAGTTTCTATGAAGCATAACATATACAAATAGGTAAGTATTAAAGGATAACAGGTAGAAATCAATGAAAACTTCATTTTACACTGAATTCCAGAATATTTAGGGTCACTAAAAGCCTAATTTCATCAGGATCGATCCTAGCATCTTGCAAATGCCTCTGCATTTGAAAAAATGTACTAAAATGTCTTCACAAAAAAAATTACCATAAATCTAGATTATATTCTGTAAAAAACTTCCAATTTTTTCTCCTTTTACAAAAATCAAAGCAAAAAATTAAATAATGGTGAACACTGACTTTATTTGATCTACTTCTTTAGGAAAAGTATTGAGTTTTTGATGAAAACAATGAGGACATTAAACTTTGTTTTCTTGATTTTTCAGGCAATGTAAGAACATCTTTTGTCATTTTTCCTATGTAATTATCAGTTTTTTTAAATTTTAGTATTGCATGGCTAATATTTTTCATAGTTTTGTTCACCACTGACCATCAGGGAATAATTTCGAGTTTGCATTTAACTCTTCAAGGCAAATTGTTTTTTGCAAACATTTTTGTGGTCACAGAGAATGTGAGAATTGAAGTAACTAAGGTTCTATTTTTTAGTATTTACAAAGTGTATCATCATTGTTTACTTCAAATGTTTAAATTCAGGAATATGTAGTACTATAGGACTGCATGTACTATCAGTACTCAGAGGTAGCTCAAATGGTTTATAATGAACTGTTATGCACTTAGACTGGAAACTAAAGCAAGCAATGAAATCCTTGTGTGCTGGACCCTTCTTTATAATTCCTTTTCAAATTAACAATGCTATTAAAAGATAACTAAAATGTCCTCATGTCAAGCTCATAAACCTGAAGCTTATTATATTTTACATATATAAAAATGAAACATTCACCACAATAATTGTTTAAAGTAAGGGTCAATGAATTGTTTATTTAAGGAGCCATATAGTAAAAAATTTAGGCTTTTTGCAGTCCAAGAAGCAAAACTGAGAATATTTTGTATGTACTTAAGTAACAAGAGAAAAAAATGCTTAAATTTTTCATCAGCTTCTTAAAATGTGTTTGTTATTTTTTTTGACTTAGCCCATAGTTGACCAACCTCTCCCTGATTTAGAGCTTAGACAAACAAAAAACTTGGGGGTTAGAAACATCTTAGTCAATGGCATTATTTAGAATGACAGCATACACATTATAATTTTTAAGAATCTACACTCAGTTTTATTATTATTTTTAAATTATCTATAAAAATACAATCTCCTTTTGTATTTACAATTAAACTACTTCTTTTGGGCTTACATATCAGGAAGGGGGCCATGGAAATTGCCTCATTTACCCCATACAATATGGTCTGTTCCCCTCTCATTCTCTCCCTTGTTCTGTCTCTCAGTGGGTCATGGTTACAGTTTTTCATTAACAGAGTCAATTGTAGTAAGGACGGCAAAACACATTGAAAGGTCAGAAAAAACTAAAACTTAAAAAGTGATAGCTCTATCTTTCTTTTATTTATTTACTTTTTGACTCTTAGCTACATTTTGGGAGTTGAATAGAAAAATGCTTTATGCTGTACTTGAATTCAATAAACTTAGAATGTGGGTGCCTATGTCACCTCTGAATAATCCATGTTACTATTGAAAAAGAAAGGAGGTAGAATATTAAGCAGTTATAGATATCCTACTTTTAGTAAATAGTTTTTACTTGAAATTATTTTATTATAAGATTTAATGTGTGCTAAATCTTGGTTCTTTCCCTATTTGCTGACAATGACATGAATACAAAATGTCCACTAGTCTCCAGTAGAAAAAAATGTGGATAATATCCAGAACCTGCTTTTGAATAAAAAGAGGAAATAGATTCCTTGTAAGTCCCTTTTACCTCTGGGATTGCATGACATCGCCATATGATGTTGTCAACTGGCAAATTAAAGATACCAATTATCACTGGCATATTTGTTATGAAGTATTTATACTGTGATGGCAAAAACAAATGATAAGAAATTAAAAGCAGAATAAATAACAAAATCTGATGGAGCAAGCCATGAAAGCTCATTGGTCCTTTTGACCTTTAGACTACCTAGAAAACAAAGATGGTAATATGGTCTTCTAGAACAAACCAAATGAATTGTATAATAACATTCTAATACTGAGAGATTTAGGAGGGGATGATGAATGGCCCAGGTGGTCATTTTTGCCTAGCTTTCCCTCCTAGCCTCTGAAAATCCCCAATTGCCTGTTTTCAGATATTTTTCCTCATTGTGATGCAGAGCATTAGACTTTACCAATAATTCAAATATTGTGTGACTATGTTGAGTAGACACCTTAAGAGATAGCTTATTATATGAAACAAAGTTTTTATGCAGTAACAGAGAAAACACTTGAAGATGTTTAGATACCTCATGGAAGAGTATTCACAGAATACAGTCATACGTTAATAAATCAACTAATGTCAAATTACTAGTAGATTAAGTAAAACCAGAGTAGAGTTTTAAGACTCCTCAAAAATATTTTAGAATTAAACTACTTTTTAATTATCCAGTTGCATGTTTAAAGTAGATAATTCAAGGCATAAAAAAAAACCCACAAAATTCTAAGAGTTTAGAATTTTTTAAATATAGCTAAGATTAAGGACCTAAGAGAATTAATTGATCTCTGGTCTTTTTGCCTCAGATGGGAATAACCCTAAACCAGGGGTTGTAAGCTGCAGCCTGTAGGCCAATTCTGCCTCTCCTACTTGTGGAAATAAAAATTTAGGGAACACAAGCATACCCATAATTTACATATTGTCTCTGGCTGCTTTCAAGCCACCACAGCGAAGCTGAGTATTTGCAACAGGAAACATATAAACTAAAAGACCTAAAATATTACTCCCTGGCCCTTTACAGAAAAAATTTGCTGACCCCTGGCCTAAACTAACTAATTCAACTTTTAAAAAAGAAGAAGAAATACTATAATGACATACAAATTGAAGTGGAGTCTATTACTTTACAATTTGTAATCTTTATACTATAAGTATAGGACATTCCTGACACATATTAACTATCGAAGTGATTCTGAGTTCTAGTAGAAAAAGAAACCTGGAGTCTCTAAATCCAGATGCAGGGTAGGTCCCAATTTTTACCATTCTGTTCTCTTTTAAGCATCAACTTTCCCAGTTAAAAACAGTATCTGCCATCCAACTCTCCATTCTGAATAGCTGCCTTCCTGGTAGAAGCAGAGGTGGTTTATGCCACTGTATCAAGGTTTTCCGTTTCACACAACATTGGAAACTTTCTAAATCTGAAAGTTCCCTCTCTGTGGTGAATCATATAAATAATATGCTCTGAATAATTTTTTTTTGCTGCAGTATAGCAGTGTGGTAGCCAGAGTCTAAACTGTTCCAAAGAGTTGAGAAAATATAACCCAAGTCTGAGAGTACCCAGAGGAATAGATGTGTTAGTTGCAGCTGTCTTCAAAACAATTGAGAGAGATAATTTTGGTTTTATAAGGTAAGTAAATATGACTAATAAACTTCAGACTCTTGCATAATATTCTACTTTACACTCATAAGCACCCTCATGGGGTACTAAGAGGTGAAATCCTGCCAAACTCATTGGATATTAACAAACCTTACTCATAACACAGTTTTGCTATTTAGATCTCTTCTGGATCACACCAAAAAGACATTTCTCGTGGTTGAGAATTCAAATGAGATTTGTTTATGTCCATGTGTGAGATTGGATTCAGCCCAAAAACTGAAGTGACTGGGTTGAGAGGAAGATTGCTTGGCTAGCTTTAGGATCCATGGCTACAATATGAGAGCAAATAACTGGAAAGCGGGGAATGACTAAAGTAATGCCACGATGATCAATTCCTTAGTTAATGCCATAAATTTATTAGGTCTAATAAATCAGAAACAATAACAAACAGACATCAAGGGATAATGACCTATTTTACTGAGTGATGGTGGAAGTTATACAAATGTTTACCTGGCATTAATAATTTTTTATTTATCTGTGATTATAAAAAGCCTATCTATTAAAACAGTGGATAAAAATGCACTGGACTTCAATAGCCACATGTTCCTGTGCAGAAGTTCCA
This sequence comes from Phyllostomus hastatus, assembly GCF_019186645.2. Lineage (NCBI taxonomy): Eukaryota > Metazoa > Chordata > Mammalia > Chiroptera > Phyllostomidae > Phyllostomus > Phyllostomus hastatus. The sequence continues at coordinate 35,181,245 of NW_025333872.1, read as the reverse complement.
ATTTCACTATGTTCTCTCTAATCTTTCTTATTCTCTGTTGTTTTGTTTTAACACAAGCTTCATGAAAAAAGAGCTGTGAAGCTTGATAGAGTCAACTATCAACACGTATTTAAAACTTTCTGTGTGCTCTGCTGAATGGGAATGCACAACTTTCTCCCAGGGAAAATGGAGTAGGTGGGAGCTGTGAACACCACTATACCTGCTGGAAGAGGAAACGCACCAACAAAGGAACCACTGACAGATAACAACAGAAGAAGGTGAAGGAGAGAGTGGAAGCCACACTAACCTCAACCCAGGACCTATCTGGAAAAACAACTAAGTGGTAGAGAAAATACCTAAAACAAACAACTGAACAAGAGTGAGAGACAAGCCTCAAAACCTCATACACACAGAAGAACCAACTTCAACACAACCTGCCCACACCTGCAAAACAGAATATAAGACGTGGTGGATAGAGTAACCCTCAGTTAACCAGCTAAAGGAAGAACCCACCAAAGAAAGACCCAACAACAATCAAAACCAAAAGGCATACAGGGAGCCAACATAAACAAGAGTCCAAGACCAGCGAGCTCAGGAGATCAAAGAGACTGCACCACTGCATCTCACAGGCTTACTACCATAGAAGTTCATATCATAAAGCCAAGGAATCAGAACAGACCAATTTAAGAAGCAGAGACTAACAAGAAGAGTCTCACAAACAATGGGAAGACAAAGAAACAATTCCCAAATGAAAGGAAAGGAGGAAGCCTCAGGAAGAATGCTAAATGAAACAGAGGCAAGTCAACTATCAGATATTGAGTTCAAAGCAATGATCCTCAGGAAGCTCAGTGAGCTCACAGTGAGCTACCAGAAACTACAGGGAAGCTACAATGAACTCACTGAAAACTACATCAGCATGAAAAAGGAAATAGAAACTCTCAACAAAGGCCAAGAGGAAATGAACAATACAATTTCTGAACTGAAGAACACAGTAGAAGGAATCAAAAGCAGGACTGATGAAGCAGAAGATTGGATCAGCAAGCTGGAGTACAAAGTAGAAAAAACACCCAGGAAGACCAAGAAAAAGAAAAGAGGCTCAGAAAGAATGAAGAGGGGTTGAGGGAAATGCAGGACAACAAGAAACATAATAATATCCATATAATAGGGATACCAGAAGGAGAAGAAAAAAAAGCAAGGAATAGAAAGCCTGTTTGAAAAAGTAATGATGGAAAACTTCCCTAATTTGATGAGAGAAAAAGTTACACAAACCCAGGAAACACAGAGAGTCCCAATCAAGAGGAACACAAATAGGCCCACTTTGAGACACATCATAATTAAAATGGCAAAATTTCAAGACAAAGAGAGAATCTTAAAATCATCAAGGGAGAAACAGGAAGTAACATACAAGGGAACCCCAATGAGGCTAGCAGCTGACTTCTAAATGGAAACACTCCAAGCCAGAAGAGAATGGCAAGAAATATTGCAAGTAATGAGAACCAGAGGCCTGCAACCAAGGCTACTTTACCCAGCAAGGCTCTCAATCAAGATAGAAGGTCAAACAAGAAGCTTCCCAGACAAAAGAAGTCTAAAAGAATACAACTCCACCAAACCAGCTCTGCAAGAGATGCTAAAGGGATGGCTTAAGGAAAGGAAGGAAAAGAGAGAGAGACAGAGAGGAACACAGGTCTGAAAATGGCAATGAATAAGTACCTATCAATAATAACCTTAAACATAAATGGATTAAATGCTCCAATCAAAAGACGCAGAGTAGCTGAATGGATAAGAAAGCATGACCCACACATATGCTGCCTACAAGAGATCCACCTTAGGATAAAATATCTACACAGACTGAAAGTGAAGGCTGGAAACTAATTTTTCAAGCAAATGGACAGGAAAAAAAGCCAGGGTAGCAATACTCATATCAGATAAAGTAGATTTTTATAAAAAAAGGGCTATAAAGAGAGACCCAGAAGGTCACTTCATAATACACAAGGGAAGAATCCACCAAGAAGACATAAACATTGTAAATATATATGCACCCAACATAGGAGCACCCGAATACATAATGAAAATTTTAGAGGACTTAAGGAAAGTTATTGATAGCAACACAATTACAGTAGGGGATTTTAACACCCCACTGTCAAAAATGGGCAGATCTTTCAAACAAAATATCAACAAAGATATTGTGGCATTAAACAATGCCCTAGATCAAATGGACTTAACTGATATATAGAGAGCCTTTCATCCCAAAGAAGCTAAATACACATTCTTTTCAAACGCATATGGAACATTTTCAAAGATATACCACATTATAGGACACAAAATGAGCCTCAACAAATTCAAGAAAACTGAAATTATATCAAGCATTTTCTCTGACCACAAGGGACTGAAACTAGAAACCAACCCCAAGAGAAAAAAAAACACTCAAACTTATAAAGATTGAACAGCATGCTATTAAACAATGAATGGGTCAAGAATGAAATTAGGGAAGAAATCAAAAAGTTCATGGAAACAAACAAAAATGAACTCACAACAACCCAAAACTTATGGGACACAGCCAAGGCAGTCCTGAGAGGGAAGTTCATAGTGATACAGACCTACCTAAAAAAGATAGAAACATTTCAAACAAGCAACCAAACCCTACATCTACAAGAACTCTAGGAACAACAACAAAGACAGCCCAGAGCAAGTAGAAGGAAGGAAATAACCAAGATCAGAGCAGAATTAAATGACATAGAGACTAAACCCACAATTCTGAGAATCAATGAATCCAGGAGCTGGTTCTTTGAAAGATAAACAAAATCGACAAGCCTTTAAGTGGGCTCATCAAGAAAGCAAGAAAGAAGATCCAAATAAACACAATCAGAAAGGAAAGAAAAGAGATTATAACTGACAACACAAATACAAAGGATTGTAAGAAATTACTATGAAGAACTGTATGCCAAGATATTTGAAAACTTAGGTGAAATGGACACATTTCTAGAAAAAATATAATCTTCCAAAACTCAAGAAGAAGCACAAAGCCTGAACAGACCAATAACAGCGGATGAAATTGAATCAGTAATCAAACAAACCCCAACACACAAAAGTCCTGGACCAGATGGTTTCACAGGAGAATTCTACAAAGCATTTAAGGAAGAGCTAACCCCTATCCTTCACAGATTATTCTGAAAAACTCAAGAAGACGAAAGACTTCCAAACTCTTTTTATGAAGCCACTATCATCCTAATCTCAAAACCAGATAAAGACATAACAAAGAAAACTTCAGGCCAATGTCACTGACAAGCATAGACGCTAAAATCCTCAACAAAATATTGGTAAACCACATCCAACAATATGTTAAAAAGATCATACACCATGATCAAGTGGGATTCATCCCAGGGATACAAGGATGGTACAATATTTTAAAATCAATAAACGTAATACATCACATAAACAAAACAAAAGACAAAATCACATGATCATATCAATAGATGCAGGAAAAACATTTGATAAGGTACAGCACCCATTTATGATAAAAACACTCAGCAAACTGGGAATAGGGGGAGAATTCCTCAATGTAATAAAGGCCATATACGAAAGACTTACAGCCAACATCATACTCAATGGGCAAAAACTTAGAGCTTTCCCACTAAGATCAGGAACAAGACAAGGATGCCCACTTTCACCTCTCTTATTCAACATAGTATTGGAAGTGCTAGCCACAGCAATCAGACAAGAAAAAGAAATGAAAGGCATCCAAATTGGAAAGAACAAAGCAAAACCATCATTGTTTGTACATGACATAATGTACATAGAAAATCCTATAGGCTCCACCAATAAACTACTCAACCTAATAAGTGAATTTGGCAAAACAGCAGGATACAAAGTCAATATTCAAAAATCAAAGGCATTTTTGTACAACAACAATGAAATATCACAAACAGAAATCAGGAAAAAATCCCATTTGATATAGCAACAAGAAAAATAAAGTACCTAGGAATAAACCTAACCAAGGAGGTAAAAGATCTGTACTCAGAAAACTATATAACACTGAAGAAAGAAATTAAGGAAGACACAAACAAATGGAAGTATGAACCATGCTCATGGATTGGAAGGATTCACATCATCAAAATGTCTATACTACCCAAAGCAATTTATAGATTCAATACAATCCCTATTAAAGTACCAATGACATATTACACAGATATAGAACAAACATTTCAGAAATTCATATGGAACCATAAATAACCCTGAATAGCTGCAGCAATTTTGAGAAAGAAGACAAAGCAGGAGGGATCACAATACCTGATATCAAACTGTATTACAAGGCCACTGTGATCAACAGCCTAGTACTAGCATAAGAACAGACACATAGACCAATGGAACAGAACAGAGAGCCTGGAAATAAACCAAAGTCTGTATAGTCAATTAATATCTGACAAAGGGGGAAGAAACAAAATGGAGTAAAAATAGTCTCTTCAACAAATGGTGTTGGTAGATCTGGACAGATATGTGCAAAAAAAAAAATGAAACTCGATCACCAACTTACACCATACACAAAAATAAATTCAAGGTGGATAAAAGACTTAAATATAAATTGTGACACCATAAAAGTTCTAGACATTCCACACAGCAACATCTTCACTGATATGCCCCCTAGAGCAAGGGACATAAAGGAGTGAATAAACTAATGAGATCTCATCAAATTAAAAAGTTTCTGCATGGCTAAAGAAAACAGCATTAAAATGAACAGAGAACCAACTATATGGGAAAACATATTTGCCAATGATACCTCAGACAAGAGTTTGATCTCCACAATATATAAGGAACTCACAGATCTCCACTCCAGGAAGACAAAAAACACAATTAAAAATGGGCAAAAGACTTGAACAGACAATTCTCCAAGGACTACATACAGAGGGCCCAGAGACATATGAAAAGATGCTCAGCATCACTAGCCATCAGAGAGATGCATATTAAAACCAGGAGATACCACTTCATACCAGTCAGAATGGCCAACATAAACAAATCAACAAACAAGTGTTGGAGAGGATGTGGAGGAAAGGGAACCCTAGTGCACTGTTGGTGGGAATGGAGACTGGTGCAGCCAATGTGGAAAGCAGTATGGAACTTCCTCAGAAAACTAAAAATGGATCTGCCTTTTGACCCAGCAATTCCACTTCTGGGGTTATATCCCAAGAGCCTTGAAACACCAATCCCAAAGAACCTATGCACCCCAAGCAGCACAGTTTACAATAGCCAAGTGCTGGAAGCAACCTATGTGCCCATTAGTAATTAAGTGGATCCAAAAACTATGGTACATTTACACAATGGAATACTACACAGCAGAGAGAAAGAAGGAACTCCTACCTTTTGCAACAGCATCCATGGAGAGCATTATGCTAAGTAAAATAAGCCAGGTGGTGAGGGACAAATATCATATGATCTCATCTTTAACTGGAACATAATCAACAAAAGAAAAAAGCAAGCAAAATATAGTCAGAGATATTGAAATTAAGAACAATCTAACAATACTCAGAGGGGAGCGGGGAGGGAACAATGGGGTGGAAGAGTTTTCAGGAACACATGGACAAAACCAAGGGGGAGAGGGGAAGCAAGAGAGGGAGGGAGGTTTGGCTGGAATGGTGGGGAGAGGTGGGGGAAAATGCAGACAACTGTAATTGAACAATAAAATAATTTAAAATCAATAAATAAAAATAAGAAGCAAAAAACACAAAACCCAATACATATTTACATTGTAGTTATCACCACAATAAATTTTTGTTATTTTACATTTTAATCTCTCAGTAATTTTGCCTATTATAAGAGTAGATGAGTGTGTGTGTGTGTATATATATACACCATTTTATACAATTTACATTTAAAATATTTCAGGGATATATTTTAATGTCAGCACTATATTTTATGTGACAATTTAATAAAAATATAATATTTCATAATATTCAATCCCTTATAGTTAGAAATTTATATCTTTTCCAAATTTTGCTATACAAACAATTTTATATTTACCACAACAGATGAACTTTGAAAGCATTGTGCTAAGTAAATAAGAGAGAAAAAGAAAAACCATATGCTGAACTCATAAATACAGAGAACAGACTAGTGGTTACCAGAGGAAGAGGCAGAAGGTGGGAATTGCAAAAAAGGGGAAAATGGTCAAAAAATGCAAACTTCTAGTTATAAAATAAGTAAGCCCCAGGAATGTAATGCACAGCATGTCAACTATGGTTAATAATACTGCATTGTATATTTGACAGTTACTAAGAGAAGAGATCTTAAAAGTTCTCATCAGAAGCCCTAGCCAGTGTGGCTCAGGTGGTTGGAGTGTCATCTTGTACACCAAAAAGTTGCAGGTTTGATTCTCAATCAAGGACAAGTTGCTAAGTTGTGGGCTCAGTTTCTAGTTGGAGAATCTATGAGAAATAACCAGATGTCTCTCCCTCTTTCTCTCTCTCTAAAAGCAATGAAAAAAATGTCCTTGGGTGAGGATAACAACAAAGTTCTCTGCTGAAGGAAAAATGTGTAGTTATACATGGTAATTAATGTTAACCAGACTTATTGTGGTGATGATTTGCAATATACACATACATCGAATAGTTATGTTATATACATGAAACTAATATTATATGTGATCAATTCAAAAAGAAAAATAGTTATAAAGAACATCCACGCTTTCTTTATACTAAATAACTATGATTTTCTCTAATGTGGGTTGAGTAATATAATCTAAATATCTAGACTCATAATAATCTTCAGAATCACATACAATTACTGTTTAGTAAGTGGTAACAGTCTTCACTCCTGGCCCAGTATATGAAACAGATCTGGAAGATACATGACTTTCCAGGTAGAGACACTTCATTATAATAATCATATTAATTGCACACATCAGTCACCAACTTTTTTCTGGTTTAAAATGATAAGATCTATATCCATCCAGGGCAATACTAAAGGTAACATAAGGATAGACCAAAAAATTAAAGTAACTACAGTCTCTGGATGGAGTCAACAGGTAGTGCGACAGAGCATGAGCCAGCACAAAGTCTTTTTACCTTCTAACATCTGTAGTTTTTTTACATCTCTTGTTTTATGATTCACTTATCTTGCAGGAATACAGGCTTTTCAACCTCCCAAGCATTTCGAGATGTTCACTGTGACCTAGACCAGCAGTAGTAACTGTTTCTTCTTCCATCAGCCCATGGTGTTTCCATGTAAATGACACTTAAATAATATTGAGGAAACCTAAGTCATTTTCTGGACCTACAGCTAATTAACCTTTGTTTTTCTGTCTTAACTAAAGGATGGGGAGTAGATCTTAGTATTTAACCTCTCAGTCCCCTTTGGGTTCTAACTTCCTGTGATTGTCTGTTTCAGAAAAGGGGTGGGGAAAAATTAAAACACACAACACATTGTATCATTCTACAAAGTATTTGAATTGTTTTTTCTTTCCCTCTTGTAATAGTTTCCAATAAAAGTGGAAATTATTAAGATACTATCATGCTAAATAAGAGAAGTTCCATGAAGTTAAAAGCACAATTTCCTCCAATATCAGGTAAATAATGAGATAAATTAAAATTGTACATTTTCTACTTCTAAAAGGATAATTTACTTTTATATTCTGAGTTCATGAATGTTGTTTTTTCACAACTGCAAAAAAAATTGTAGGCAACATATTAATTCTGCAAATTATACTTATTTTGAATCATACAGGAATCCTCAGAGTGAAGTCTGGCAATAAGTAAAAAGTTAATGAACTATCCATTAAGACATATAATTTAATTGATGAAAATGAGTCATTAAAAATTATAAAATTATCTAGACAGTTACTGTTATAAGAACATATTTTTACCTGACACCATACACTCTACAAAGCATACCTTGATGTTATTCTCTTACATTAAAATATAGAAGTTACTAGCACAATACTTTATTTTTATATATAAATATAATAGTTTTGTAGAAATATGCATGAAATGATTTGAATTGATTTGCAAATTGTTATTCATATTTTAACACCATCCATTCTAACCCAAAGACAGATTTTTTTTAACTTCTCATGAAGTAAAACTGTTCCTACCTTTAAAATAAGCAATGTAGGAGTAACGTCATCAAAACAGCAACATAGGTCATTCCTAACTTCATTTTCCCCTAGTTGAAGATGAACTAGCACATTCACAAACAAGACTCCAGTATAAAAATCTCATAAACAGAGAGTGATGCTGAAGCACCTTACTGAACAACAAAGACCAAGAAGAATCTTGGTAAGAGAAGCTACACTTTGCACTGCCCCTCCCCACAGGGCCAGCAAAGCTGCTGTACCAAGATGGCCTCCCCACACCTACATGGACCTCCCTACTCAACATGGACATCCAGCTTCCTCAGTATTCAGAGACACTTCTTAGGAGCCCACTTGAGTCTCATCTCAGAGAAACTCCTGGTGACCTCTGCAGAGCTTGACAAATGGGAATCAGATAGAGATGGAGGACTTGGAGAACAGCTGGAGGCACTGTTCAACTAGAAGGAAAAAAACTAAGCCCAAAGTTAGCAGAAGAAAGGAAGTAAAACCTATAGCAGATATAAATGAAATAAAGAATAAAAAATAAGAAAGATTAACAAAACTAAGAGTTGATTTTTTGAAAAGGTAAACAAAATTGACACACCTTTACCTAGATTCACCAAGAAAAAAGAGAAAAGACTAAAACAAATAAAATTATAAATGTATGAGGACACATGACAAATGATATCACATTAACACAAAGTATCATAAGAAATTACTATGAACAATTATACACCAACAAATTGGACACTCTAAAATAAATGAATGAGTTTCTAGAAACATACAACTTATACTTTACCAAGACTAAATCTTGAAGAAATAGAAAATCTGAATAGACCAATAACAGGTAAGGAAATTAAAGAAATGATCAAAAATCTTATATTAAAGAAATGCTTAGGATCAGTGGACTTCACTGATGAATGCTACCAAGTATTTAAAGAAGAATTAAAGCCCATCCTTTGCAAACTCTTCCAAAAAATTGATGATATGGAAATACAGTTAAACTCATTTTATGAGGCCCACATTATACTCATATCAAAGCCAGATAAGAATCCTACAAAAAAAAATGGTGGGGGGACTACAAGCCAATATTCCTATGAATACAGGTACAGAGATCTTAAAATACTAGCAAACCAAATCAAGTCAGATGATCAACTTAGATTCACCTTTAGGATGCACAGATGTTTCAACATATGCAAATCAATAAATGTGATGTATCACATTAATACAATGAATGATAAAAAATATATCATCATCTCAATAGATGCAGAAAAAGCTCTGACAAAATTCAACACCCACTCATGATAAAACTTCAACAAATTGGGTACAGAAGAAATATACCTCATCATAATAAGGCCATATATGACAAAGTCAAAGATAGCATCATACCTAATGGTGAAAGGTTGGCAGCTTTTCTTCTAGGATCAGGAAACAGATGAGGGACCTCACCCTCACCACCTTCATTCAACATAGTATGAGAAGTTTCAGCCAGAGCAATCAGGAAGGAAAGAGAAAGAAAAGGAATCCAAATGGGAAAGAAAAAAGTAAATGTGTCTCTGTTTGCAGATGACATACTCTTATATGTAAAAAAAAATCTAAACTTCACTAAAAAATTGATAGAATTAATTCATAAATTTGGTAAAACTGCAGGTTACAGAATCAACATATAAAAATCAGTTGTGTTTCTACACACTAACAAAGTACTATCTAAAAAATAAAAATTAAAAAATCCTAATTACAAGAGCATTAAAAACAATAAAATACTTAGGAATAAATTTAACCCAGGAGGTTAAAAATATCTGTACACTGAAAAGTACAAGAAATTTATGAAAGAAATTGAAAAAGACAAAAAAAATGAGAAGATAGCCTGTGTTCATGGAACAGAATAATAATTATTATTAAAATGTCCATATTATTCAAAGTTTCTATAGCTTCAATGTCATCCCTGATAAGATTCCAATGTCATTTTTAGAAGCTCAGTAATTGTTGATTTCTTCACTCTATATTCCCTTGACCTTCCACCTTTTTATTTAAATGTACTAGTGAGGAAAGAAAACATAATTCTACTTGAAAGCTGAAAAGGATTTTCTCATGAGTGATCCACATGTTCAAAGTAACACTAAAGATTTTATGTTTTCCTTACTCGGGGAAAAGATTGCATCATGAAAGATGCATATTAAATCTTTGTGATATATACACTTTAAGTGGTGAAAGATTTTTAATGTATAATGGTTTTATCTCTACCTCAAAGTACAAGAGGTGCCAACCGGAGACATTTTTTACAGTTGTTTCATAGGACAATTTTAGTTTAATACTACATATTAAACCTGAAAAATTGTTTTCATTATTTGAACTTTCATTTTATATGTCTGATAAAATGGAGATATTTATTTTACAAGTTGTTATGGAGATAAAATAACATAAAATTAAAGTAATTTGAAAATAAATACCACATAAATGATATAATTTGGGTCTTACAATCTGTTAATAACTCAAAAGTAGTTACTTTTTTCAAAGAATACAAGCAAACAATTAATAATAAACAGGCTAGCCTAAGATTCTCCATAGCAACATACTGTGCCAAAAGGCAAGCAAGAATGGCTATGTTATGAATGAAAGAAGTTATGACTCAAGATATTACAACTAGCCACTATAACCATTAGTCATAAAAGGAATAAATAGATATTCTCAAAGGCTAACTTGAAGAATTAAGTAACTTGAAGAATTCATCATCTTAGAATATGTCTTTTAAGAAAATGTCCATCAAATAATCAAGCTAATTGAATCCAAGACAAATAAATGTGAGGGAAAAGCTGTCTTAGAATGACTGGATAAATTAATTATTAATTTTAACATGCACATAAACAAGCATGGAAATTATAGTTAAAAATATAAATGTTAGAAAAGTAAAATATAGTTAAAACATACACATAAAATATAAATTATCTTAATGTAAAGTGGTCATTATAAATTTTAAAAATGAAAAAAGCTATAAGGGGCATAAATTTGATCACATGTTAATTAGTTCAGTAAATAATTTAAATATGGTATTTAAAGATAATAATTTAAAGTTAATAGTTTTTATTGACTTTTTCTAGTCTTACAAGTATCTTTAGAGAAAATAATTATTTTAGTGAGAAAATATTTATAGAAAAGTTCAGTATTTGTTTGAATTTTACCTTAGATTTTTTATTTTGTAAAACTAAATTTAAAATATTTTATTTTAAAGTATCAAGATTAAATATGATTTCATTTTATGAATTTTTATTTAAAATCTATTTTTACCTTAATGTTTTCTTTCTTATAAAGGCTGTAAAAGCTAATTCCTCGCTTTTTTTGGCTCCATTTCCAGCTAGAAGTTAAACTTTAATAAAGTTCTAGCCCATGAGCCTTAAGCAAACATTTGCTAGAAGTAATAATTGCCTGGAAAAAAATTTTGCATCCTTTGGTAATAAAGGAAGAGCACATTTCTGGCCAGCACTTATTTTTGCTCATGCCTTGCATATAGATGCCTGGATATACAGTAGCATTCTGTCACCATGAATCAGAAAAAGGATGTATTAATAACAACACAGCAAAGACATAAAAAGCTTTTCATCACTGAGCTTCTTGCTATATCATCTCTAACTTGTTATAAGGGGGAAAAGTAAACTTTACTTACCTAAACCACTACTGATTGAGTTTTTAGTAGCTTGAAAATGAAAGTAACCTATTTTTTAATATACTACCCAACCATGTAAAACAGTGAGTACACACACATAGAGAAATATGTAATATGATGTACTATTAATTATATATTGTATCTGGGTAATAAAATTTGAAATGCATTTTCTCTTTTTTGTACTTTGATAAATTGCTTGAATTTTTCAATATGAGCATATAGCACTGACTGGCTTATTTCACTTAGCGTAATGTTCTCCAGGTCCATCCATGCTGTTGCAAAGGGTAAAATTTTCTTCTTTTTTATAGCTAAGTAGTAGTCCATTATTTAAATGTACCATAGTCGATTTATCCACTTATCTATCGATGGGCACTTGGGCTGCTTCTATACTTTGGCAATTGTAAATAACACTGTAAAGAACATAGAGGTGAATATATTCTTTTGAATTGGTGTTTCAAGTTTCTTTGTATATACTCCCAGAAGTGGTGATTTCACTTATATATGGAATCTAATTCAATTTTTTTAATTGTTGTTCAAGTACAGTTGTCTCCAACTGTATTTCTATTTGAAATAAAGAAAACTTCCAGATAGGTTCAGACTAACAAAAAGTATTACTCATGCTTAATCTGAGTGAGCAAAACAATTGTGTGAGTTTTATAACAATTATGGTCAGTGCTACCTTTCCTTTATATAACAATTGTTGACTACTAGTAGTGGTTATTTTTTATAATAACTTTAAGCTGATAACATAGAATAGTGTTTCATTGATTTTTATATCTTAGTATCTTTATATCTTAAATGTTGTATCTGGTCACAGATATGAACATTTTTGTACTATTTATATGAATAGGTATGCTAAAACAAATTCATGGTATTGGGCACTCTAGAAACATGTTTAGTTTATTAAAAGGAACATCTGGCATTCAGGAATGTTAGAAGTGTGCACTTATTTAATAAAAATTGAATATAAATTTTCCATACTGTTTATGAAAGAAATGTAGCTTTTAATCAATGTTTTTTGACTTAACACATGTTAAAATAAATATAACTTCTTTTCTCTATAATTTGATAAAGCTATCTCTTCACATTGCTCTAAATTAAAGAGGTTTTAGAGTTCATGACATATTAAACTGAGCATTTTTAAGATCATTAATTTAACCAACTGAAATATTTAATGCTTATTTTTGGTTTGGTTGTCTTTGCCTTGTAATTTAATTCACAACATTGTATTTCAAGTTAAAAAAAAGATAGTTGTATTATTTATGAAACAGACTAGTGAAGTAGAAATAGCTTCCAAAATATACTAACCTCACTTGCTTTGAGTGAAACACATTCTGTGAGCATTAGTTAACACACCCTTTAATTAGGCCAATAATCTCTCCTCTGTACAAGGATCAAATGCAGTTGAGCAGATTGGTTTTATTAGTACTGTTGTACAATTTTAGTGAAAAATCTCAAACTAAAATTGAGATCTTTGAGACTACTCAAAGTATGTGGGAGTCCCCCCTCCTTTTTCTTCCCCTAAAATGCTGTCTCATGAAATTCCTGATCTGTTTGTGTCTTTTTTCCTCTGTTTCAAAGTTGTTTCATGGAATTCCTTCCAGAATATGATACAGAACAGATACAAAAATTTTCAGTAGAATTATAGAACAGAATAAAAGCTCTGATGAATAACACACATCTGATCTAGCAGTGACCTTAAATAGAGCTTCAGAAGTCTACATGTTTCTGTTAACTTGTTATATTCTTTGATAATTCTTTCTTGTTTCTTGATCTGGAAAGAATATAGGTTACAGAAACCTAAACAATAAGGGGAAATTTAGGGGCAGAATAACTATTATGTGAGCATGAAAAAAAAACGTGGCAGCATTTTTCCCCGGAGTTAGGGGTGGGGCAGAGAAGATGGACCAGGTAATGATTTCCTCACTATTCCTTGTCATGGTAATAACCATAAGTTAGGATCAGGTATGTCTATAATCTAAAAATATAAAGTTTATTATATAAGGTCTGTCCAGAAAAATCCCAGCCATTGGTTATACAACGAGAACAGTTTGCATGACTTTAATATAACTTGGCAGCCAAGGAGAGTGGACTGGAATGTGCCATGCATGAACAATGACGACTTCACTGTATTAGTCAGTGGGGCTGGTAGATGCCATTGAGTGAGCATGTGTGCTTTGTGGCCATCAAATTCAAAATGACTAAGTAGAACAACTAACCTGCATCAAATTTTGTGTTAAGCTTGAACATTCCTCTGCAGAAACTATTCGGATGATTCAGATGGCCACAGCTATTGGAAACTGGTGATTGGCAGCTTCATCACAACAATGTGCCCACTCATGAGTCTCATGTGGGGTTTTTTGGCCAATTGTCAAGTTACCAAGGTGACTCAGCCCCCATAAAGCCCAGATTTAGTTCCCTACAACTTCTGGCTTTTCCCCAAACTAAAATCACCTTTGAAAGAGAAAAAAGAGATTTCAGAACATTGATGAGATTCAGGAAAATACGACAGAGCAACTGATCACAATTGGGAGAACTGTGTGAGGTCCCAAGGTGCCTACTTTGAAAGGGAATGAAGCATCATTGTCCTATGTACAACATTTCTTGTATCTTGTATCTTCTTCAATAAGTTTTGAAGTCTCTATTTTTCATATTACATGATTGGATACCTTCTAGCCAGACTGTGTGTGTGTGTGTGTGTGTGTGTGTGTGTGTGTGTGTGTGTGTGGTTAGCTAGATTTATCTGCTACAATTCTTTGAAGAAGAGAAAAATGTATCTTAGAGAAAATGTATGATTGCATATCTTTGGCTGACCATAGCAAAGCACAAAAGAAACCAATTATACCCCATGTTGTGAAATTACTTTAAATTTCTACTTTTAATCCTTGTTGGGTAAACTTCTGATTAACTGTTCAAAACATGTTATTACAAGTCTGTCAGAACTCTTGGGGTCATTAATTCTCTGTGGAACACCTTACCAGCTAAAAAGCTCTATTTCTTCTAACAGCTGATGTGCATGTGGTGGAGGAAAGAGTATTGGAGGAGAAAGTACCCACATCGCAGACCCTATACTGGCATATTTGCCTCCATATAAGCCCCCTTCCATTCTTCCACCATAGAACTTTCCAGATAATATTAAATAAGTGTTGATGAATTAGTTACTAAGTGAAGCTGGCAGAGCCTCTTTAATGTTCAGGGACCCACACTCAGGGTTGAAAGGGGAAAAGGCAAACTCCACCAGATAGCTGGGATGCTCTGTGTATAACAGACCCAGGGAGGCCTGGGAGCTATCCAAGGTACTAAACAGAAACAGTTTAACCTCTGTTCCAATTCTGGTTAGTTTATCTTTGGGAAGTAAAAGTTGGGGTAGAGAAGGAAGAAATGTACTTCTACCTACTATAAGGTCAAGTCCTGCCTTTGACTGTTACAGGTTATGCACACCTCAAAAGGTTATTTAATCTAATCGGCAATTCACCTGGAAATGGACATGACACTGCCTATCTCACAGGATCATATGCTATGATGGTTAAACTGGTTAACACATGCAAAGTATTTAACACAGGGCTTGGCACAGAATAAATACTTTATAAATGTTAACTCATAGTTATTTATACATTCAAAAGATAATACAAGACTCATGTATCCACTCCCAGAACTATTAAATGTTTCATTTCTTTACATCAGCCCTAAATTTAATTCCCCTTTTTCCTATTAAAATTTTATACTCCATATGGACAGAAATTATGTCTACTTTTATCTATTACTTGTCCAGTACCTGGCCCAAAATAGACATTCAATGCACATGAGCTGAAAATGAATAAATGAAGGCTGGAAGTAATGGAGTAGCCACGAAGAAAATAGAGGCCATGTTGCTAAAGCTATTTGAAAGAGGAGGAAATGTGCACAGTATGCCAGCTTAAGAAAAAAGAGAGCCAGGGGCTTTACCAAAACATGATCTTGCATTTGTTAGTACCTATTAGAAATCCCTTTGAAGCATTTTTGAAATATAAAATTATATTATAAATATGTAAGCCAATTTTCACAATGGAATGTGTTGGGAACCTAGACATTTTACAGCTTTGTCTTAGAACTGCCTGACCCTACAAGTTTCTCTAAGTTTGTAGACTTTATCCCAGCACAACACAGGCAGCATAGTATAAAAAAACAAGCCATTTACACCTGTTTGCTTTTTCTCTTTAATTGTCTTATCATTTATTCTTCTCTTCCTGTTGGATATCAGTGAAAAGAGACAATAGCTGATTTATAATAATCAAAAATGAAGACTCTGCTTGAAACTAAGTACCACACATACACAGGTATAATTACAGGGTGATTGATTCTGAAATCTTGCAGAAACCACATACCTCCTTACTGGTACTGCGACAACTGTGCTAAACTAGAGCTGAGAGGCTAAAGATTTTCCCTATGCATAAAACAATTGCATAACTACATTGACTTGCATTGTAGTGGCATAGAAATTTTCAGTCCTAGAGAAAAAAAAAGTCAAGTTTTTTAATTTAAGTTTTTTAAAGGCTGATAGGACTGGCTGCAGGGGCCAGTGAGAAGGAAAATATGGGTGCTATAAGCTGTCATCTAAGCCATTAAAAATAATTTCCAAAGTCCTAATTCAAATTAAGAATCAGTCATATATAATGATTCATGTTTCTATAAATTGCCTCTGGTTTTTCATACTCACTTCAAAGAAAATGAATATAAAAATAAATGTACAATTTCATAGATTTCTTTGGAGACTCTGTCCAATTCATTGCATCATGAGACCTTTAGGAAATGCACCTTCTTGTAAATATAGATATTCTGTCCTCCTCAATAAAGAGGATAGATTTAATTGACTTCCAGAATATTGGAAATTTGAATTGAATCATTGGTATGAACTAGATGAGGTATAGTCAAAACCACTTTAAAGAGATTAAATGGATTTAAAGGTATAAAGATATTACAATAATACAATTAATGACACAGATATTATTTTAAAGTATGTATCTTTCATAATTTAGGGATTAACATAATACATAAAAAGTATATACAGTGAAACAAATGTACAGTGGTCACCTAGTGCTATAGAGAGAAGCAGTAACCAAACTACATTTAATTTCTTGTGGTTGGTTTATGTCTCTTATGGGAATAGCTGATTAGTTTATCACAGCTTAATTTTATTAGCTATTTAAATAAATCAAACAACTCTTGCTCCAATCTTATGGTATCTGAACAATCTGATTTCCCAAATAGAGATTTCTGAACAGAGGTGGTAGGCAGAACAGCCAACATAAGTATTCTTAGTTGATACAATATTGTAAACCACTATGAGTTAAACAAGTAGACAACGTGTTTTAATATCAGTCTTTTATTATGTTCCTTGTTCTGAGTTTCTTAAACACAGATTCACTTTCATGGCACTGAATCAATCAAGTTTTGGGTTCCCCAATCCATTCCTAGTTGACATAAAAGTGAAGCACAGCTTTTGAGTTACCCTTGCCAGGACCTACGACAACCAAGCTTTTCTTAGATGCTATCTGACCTTTTATTGCCACCAGAATTGCAATGAGAAGCAACATAAAGAATTCTCCCAGATGTGATCTTAAGAAATAGAGATATGACTCTTGTTACTGATTCTACTTCTGCTAAAAAAAATCATTCTTCATGGAACAGAACAACAGATATGTCAACCTCAAGGATTCTGTAGGTAAGGAATTGGGAGGACACAGTAGAGAGGCCTTGTTTCTTTTTCAGGAGACTCAGTTGAGAAGACTTAAATGGCTGAGAGTAACTTTCATACTTGAGCACCAATATTATGTGGAAAATCTTCACTGACAGGTTGCACACTTGGGCTGAAAAGACTCAAAGGAGCAGGGCAACTGGGACTATTGACCAGAGCACCTTTTACCTACATTTGGTCTCTTCCTGTGGCTTGTGATTTCCAGATCATGGGAATTGCCTTTAGGAAGAGGCAACATCTTATGAGGAAGCAACTAGAGAATGGTCATTCCTAGAGGGTCAAAGAGACAGGCACAGTCACTTTCTGACCCAGCTTTAGAAACCATGCAGTTTCACTTCTACTAAATGCTATTATTGAACTCATTTATAATGTCACTAAGATTAACCCAGAATTATACTCTTCTCCATAGCACAAATTTGTATATTATCACTTCATTGTTTACTGTCTGTCTCTCTGTACTAAAATATAAGCTTCATGAAGCCAAAAAAAAGTTATTGTTTATTCATTGATGTATTCTCAGCATTTAACACTGTCCTGGCACAAAATTGGTACTAATAAATCATTATTGTTTGAATGAATACATTTTTCTGCTTCCCTTGATAAGCATTAAAATAAGCATAAATATTTATAACACAGAGACACACTGCATTTTCAAAGCTGAAAGTAACAATATCAAACTTGAAATCTGTAGTTCTAAACAATGTTTTGCAGTCACCAGATAAAGATATGTTGCACAAAATAGGTTTTGTGGTTAAGTATGTGTGGGAAACATAGTGCCAGTTAACTCCTTGAAAATTACTCTGATTTTTAGCATATTAAAGACTCTGAAAAATCTTAGCAATAAAAACAAAAGCTTAATTGTATTCTACTCATTCTTTCCCAACGTATCACGAACCACCTCTATAACAGAGAGGTTACTTAACTTTCCTGAAGTTCCTTTGGCACAGAACACATTTTAATCCATCCTCTCATCCTAATTTACTTAGAAGTGATTTCTTGATATCCAGATACCACAAAAATATAAAAATGAGGGCCCATTCTCCATAGATGTCACAATATGGCTATAGAATTCAAGTTACTTAAGGTCATAAGAAAAGTTACTGGAAAGCTGAAAACTAAAGCCTAGGTCTGCTTCCTATTAGTGAAATGTTTCTTTTAGAACACCATGGGCTGTTGAGATTCATAGACACAACCCTACCTTGGACTCATCATGGACAGATGGTTATTCTCTTTTTAAAACCCCTTGAGAGATGTAATTTGTAATCTCCCTCAGTAGCCTGTCCCATTATTTATCAAGTCAAAGTCAGCTTGCAATAGGGTGGGATTCCATTCCAGAGGGAAAGCATTTTCTTTGTCTGATTTTAAATGTTCCATTAGAAAAATAATTTATGATAAGTTCACAAGCACAGTTTGCACTTGTGCCTTGGCCAGTAGGGTGGTGGAGCTTGGAGCAGTGTCTTCAGCATGCACTCAGTCCTTGGCTCCAGGCCCCCATTTAATGACAGCCTGAGTCCTCACACACACAGGCCCAGCCCAGTGAGTCTGCCAAGCATTTGTCATAGTCATGCACATCAGTCAGTCACAGGAACGGAATGTGAAATGGTGAAGAGTGCAGCAGACCCTGAGACAGAGGGCTTTCCAGCTCCAAACTGCTGAACACTGAGAATATAATTTCTCTATATTCTATGGATATAAAATATAATTAAATTATCAGATTGTCTCTTCACTTCCTCAAAGATTTTAATCACTAGATTATTTAGGGACATAACTTCATTATAAAATACTTTTATATAGGTAGACATTCATGGTAGACATTCATCCATTTGTTCCACTATAGATTATAGTAAGCAGAATCTTAAAAAGCTGGAGGTGAAATATTACACAAGGTAAAAGATGACAGACCTTGCATTCGCCCAGGTGTAGTTTGCATTCAATATCTGCCTTATCAATTGCTATGTAACCTTTAGCAGGTTATTCAAAATTCCAAGATTCCCAAATATGAATAATGGGAACAGTAAGTATAGCTTCACTCTACTTTTATAAGAAATAAATAAGAAAAAATATTTGAAAGGAAATGGTAAAATGCCTGGCACACAGTAGATTTCCAATAAATATTCCTTCCTGTCTCATATAAAATCAGAATTGCATTTTAAGTGTATTGGGCAACTTAATAATTAAAAGAATCTTGGGATAAAGAAGTGGAAATGAAGTTGTTGTTCATTGGGTAGAGAGTGTTAGTTCTGCAGGATAAAAAAAAAAAGTTCTAGACATTTGTTACACAACAATGGTGATATAGTGAACACAACTAAACTGTACCCTCAAAACCCAGTTAAAATGGGAGATGACATCAACAAGACGGCAGGGTCAGAGATCCCCTGCTTACATTTCCCCTCAGCAAAGATAACCTGACAGCCTTTCACAGACAGGCTGTAACTTTGGCAGAGCCATGAGACCCAAGTGGGAGATTTTGAAACACTGACGGAGCCCATGACCAAGAAGGGCCGTTTTGCAAAGATAATAGCTTGTTAACTCTGGTTCTGCTCAGAATTGGAAACAACCCCATCCCCATGTGGACTCAGGCACAACATTATCTGGCCTTGATCCTGAGGCTAGTTAACATCTTCAAGGAAACCCAGCAGGAGTCATGTCTGCCCACACCAGAGGTACCAGGCCCACTAACCTTGGTCCCAGCTGTGGACCCAGACAGGTCCCATGAACCAGCTCCAGTCACGCCAGACCATGCTCAGGCTGGCAGTAGTGATTTTAGTTTGTAATACTGGACAACAAACTTGAAATCTGCTATGAAAGTAGTCCTTGAAAGTTCTCACACACACACAAAAAGTAATTGGTAACTGTGATGTTCAAATGGAAGAACAAATGGTTAACATAAGTGTTATGTGTTTTTTACCACAATTAAAACACCTTTTTAAAAGATTTTATTTATTTATTTTTAGAGAGAGGAGAGTGGAGGAAGAAAGACAGGGAGAGAAACATCAATGTGTAGTTACCTTTCACGTGCCCCCTACTGACCTACAACCCAGGCATATGCCCTGACTGGGAATCGAACCAGTGACCCTTTGGTTTGTTGGCCGGTACTCAGTCCACTGAGTCACACCAGCCAGTGCACCACAATTAAAGCATTTTAATTAGAAAAAAAGATAAACATGCAATCCCAATTGAGGTACATTCTACAAAATACTTGACCAATACTTCTAAGAACTCTCAAGGTAATGAAAACAAACAAAAAATAACCTGAGAAACTGTCACAGCCAAGGGAGTCTAAAGAGACATGATGACTAAATGCAATGTGGAATTGTGGATGGGGTCCTGGAACAGAAAAGGGAAAATATGAAAAAATCTATGAAAATATGAACAAACTATGGACTTTAGTTAAGTAATAATAATATATTAATATCAGTTTACTGTGACAAGTATACCACATTTTCAAGACATTAATAATAAAAGAAACTCTGTGCGGGGTATATGGGAACTTTCTATATTATCCTCTCAATTTTTATGTAAATCTAAAATTATTCTAAAAAACGAAGTTTGTTTTAAAAAATAAAACTGAAGTATATCCCTTTGTTTTTAAAACCTGAAGTTGACCCTTTGGTTTAAAAAAAAAATGAAGTTGAACCCTTTGTAAAGCAAGACAGTGTTTTAATGTGAATAACTATTCATGTAGCCCTGACCAGTGTGGCTCAGCAGGTTGGGTGTCATACCACAAAAAGAAAAGTCACTGGTTCCATTCCTGGTCAGGGCACATGCCTGGGCTGAGGGCCAGGTCCCCAGCAGTGGGTATGTGAGAGGCAACCGATCATTTCTCTCACACATTAAAATTTCTCTCCCTCTCTTTCTCCCTCCCTTCCCTTCTCTCTAAAAAGAAATAGAATACTTTTAAATTTTAAAAAAATAACTATCCATGTATTTATTTGTACTGAAATGTCAGATTTTAACATGGTCAACTTTTAAAAAGGAGAACAATCTTGTTATGTTATATATTTTGTTATATTATATTAATATTTCTTCTCTATAACTTGTGTCTGAAACCTAAAAACTAAAGGGACTGATGTATGAATTATTAAAACTATTAAAAGAGCTGTTGTATTCTTTATCTTCTCATTAAAATCATAACATTTATGCTTCAGAGTTAATATTTGGGAAATTATAAATGTATAACAGAAGAAAGAGGCACATAGTTAAACTTTTATGTTTAAAAATCTTGGCATAAAGTAGGCTAATATAAATCATGTACAGCAAGGACAAGATAGATATGTAATATATGTGTGATGATAGAAAATTTTTGGGAAGGGCTAACTGATAAAATTGCAAACTTCAGTAGCATGTAAAAAAGCTTCACTGATACATAGCTCAGCAATTGCATTCCGTAGTATCCATAGAAATGTGTGCATATGTTTACCAAAACACATGTACTAGAATATTCATAGCAACACTATGCATTATAGCACCATTACAAGACACTGCCTCAATGTTTACCAATAGTATGTAGAAGTGATTAAAAAAGGCATGTTATGTTTACACATTGAAATACCACACAGCAATTTTGATAAATGATCTATGATTAAGGAGAACATTGAAGAATCGCACAAGCATAACATCGAACAAAAGAAATAAGACACAGAAGAATATATATTATATGATTTATTTTACATAAAGTTCAGAGACACACAGAACTTATTTATTGTCAGGAAAGTGGTTATTCTTTGGGAGTTAGTAACTAGGAAGGGGAACTAAAGAGGTCTGGAATGCTGATAACATTCTGTTCCTTGATCTGAGCATGTTCAGTTTGTGAATCTTCATTGAGTTGTACACTTATAATGTACACTTTCCTCAATGTATTTTATACCTTAATAAGAAGCTTCAAAAATTTTACTTGAAATTAGTTTGGACATGACCCAAATATTTGAAAAACCTGTTTTAACATCAAGTAGACATTACTCTATAGTACTAAATGCCTCATATGAAAACAATTTAGAAGAACTCACGATTGTATAGAAGAAGAAAATACCATGTACTTTAGATTGTGTCCATGCAATCCTAAAGTAAAAATTTAATATGATCAATTTATCAGAGCAATGAAAAGGAAAACTGTAAAACCAATAAGTTGACTGAGTAGAAAATATTTGCTCTAGAGATCCCATGTAATTCCATTTCTGCTTATCTATCATTACACTCAAGACTCTCCTATCTTCAACATATGAGAATCATACTGAGTGGCCATCTCCCAGAGAATAACTGGGGTTTAGAGTTGCCTGAAATCCCCATAACTGGATCACTAAAACCCAGAATTGTTTGTGTTTCTTTATCTGTGAAAATTCTGTATATTTGGTCTTTGCCTCACTTCCTAGTTTGTGTTCCTGTATATCTCTGATACTAACATCTTCAACTCCAGAAAATTTGGCCAAGATCCTGATAATCTGCCCGAATCTAGCTAGTTCCCTTTCCTTTGGAAGATGGGTTCTATCCCAGTCCTGTTGGCTACTGGCTAAAGTCTTCAAACTTTTCAACTTTCCCTTGGATCCAAGACAATGTCACCAACCTAATTACATATATTTCGTTTGCTAAATACCAACCCACCAGGCAGGGCTAAAACCCCAAACACCATCACAGATTAGCCCAAGATTGCATTGTGCTCTTAAATACTGTAACTTTGCTTTCTGACCTCCCTCCTTGAGCAACAGCTCTAAACCAGGTCATGTCTCCAGAATGGTACTTCTCCCTTCCTGATATACCACAATTGTGTTCCAAAAGCCATAGGGAAAGCCCATGCAAAATATGATATTGTGAATAGAGCTCATAGTCAATGCCTCTTTGGCTACGGATTCAACCAAATGTACTAGTTTACATTATTTTGATTCTTAGTAACCAAAGGCATGGAAAATTCTCTAAATAAAAAGGCATTTAGGCCTGGCAAGTCCTGGAAAATGCAGAAAATGATTGCAGTTTTACATTTCAACTAATTTTCCATAAACATATGTAATTATTACAAGGTTAAAACCGAAGTTCACTTGTGCCTCAAACTATAGAAATCACTTTCTATCAAATGCCAACCAAATCTGCAAGCTATTTTCACGCAGGGAAGAAAAACATACTTTGACATTTCACACCAAAAATATTCTTTCTGGGCATGGTCAAGTCAAAATAAAAGTATTCACCTTAACAATTCAATCTGAAAGTAAATTTAGAAAGTTATATAACATAATTTGAAAAGACTGTAGAATTTTATAACAAAAATTCAAAATGGCTGAATTCCTAAACTATTTTTCAAACAAAGAACCTGGAGCCACAATTACCTTTCAAACAATTATAATACAGTCAAATTAAACAGTTTAACTAGACTATTTCTGTAAAATAATCACTTTTTACTGTTTTGTGGTTACCACTATTCGGATCTTTCTTTTGGTCTGGTATCTCCATTGCACCATGGTCTACCTCCATTGGAGGAGGGAGGTCAGAAAGCAAAGTTACAGTATTTAACTTTATTTAACTGGTATCTCCATTGCATCATGGCCCAACCATGAGAACAGGTAAGGTGAGCAAATGCATTTATGGTGAGGTGATGAAAGGCATTATGCATCAGTTAAGCAAGATAATGGTCCATTAAATGGTTGATGTAGGAACAGATTAAATATAGCAGTTGGGAAAGATTTTGGATAATGTCAAAATGAATTTATGGCCAAAGATCAAGAGAAATAATCTACTTCAGGGCTACTTCAGGGTTTAAGTAGTTTCAGCATTCAGTTCAGTGGCTGCATTTCTAAAACTTAGTAACTGAGCAAGGAAAATCAATTTTGGCAGAAGAAAGTGCTATCAGTAAGTTCTATGATTATGGCATAACTTTGAAAAGTTATCCTAGTCAGTTCAGGCTTCTGTAACATTTTAGGCAGCTGGAAAGTCCAAGATCAAGGTGCTGGTGAGAATACTTTTCCCAGTTTGCAGATGCCTGGCCTCTCAGAGAGAGACAGAGAAAGCTCTATTCTCTCTGTTCTTACAAGAGCACAAATTCCCTTCATGAAGGTTCTACCCTCATGACCTAATTACCTTCCAAAGGACCCAATTCATAACCTCACCACACTGGGAATTAGAAATTTTCAAAAATCCTTTTCAAGATACACAAGTATTCAATCCATAGAGTTTTCATTCCTAGATCATAAAACTGGAAAAAAATAAAATCCCCTCCAGTGCAGTAACATGATTTCTCTGAGAGAAATTTAGACAAAGCTACATGCCTCTGTTAAAGTTGTAAATATTTGCCGTGGGGAAACTGGATCATGATATTTCTATTTCATTCTGCTTAACAGAAAAATTTAATTGTAAGAGGTATTTACTCTAAACTATCTAAACTAATATTTATCTCTCTTTTCAACATTCATTACTCACTAACCTTAATGATGGTTTAGATTAATTTTAAATAATAGGACATAAATTTTATTGATCTTTTTTATAAGAATTACATTATATACTGTGTAATGCCTAATGAACTCAAGCTTCCAATTATTTAAAACCAGCTTAGCTGTAATCTAATATGCTGTCTTAGTGTTTTTATACTAGTTTCAGGTATAAAGTTTATTTTCCATAGTTTTTCATTGACTCTTTTAGTCACCCTAAGCAGTGTATTTACTTTTTTGTTATTTTATTTTTTTACATGTGCAGGCAGTAGAAAACATTTATTATCTACTTTACAGATTATCAAGCAGCTATGTTAGTCTTTTTTTTTCAAATAAGTATATGATTTTAGAATGAGATTAAAATTTTCCAAATGTCCAATAACTATTTTTATATTTAGTTATATTCTCTATGTTCATAATCAATATACTGCCACATTCTTTAAAAAGTTTATAAGCAAGAAAAAACATTAATTTTAATTTATAAGCAAGAAAAACTATAAAATATTAATTTTAAAAGTTTATGAAGAAACCCAGGTAGGTAGCAGAGTAGGTGACGAAGTAGGTAAAATAAATAATTCCAACAAGAAAAAAATGAGTGGAAAGGGTTTTCAGAATTAAGACTTTAATTCAACTTCATTATCTTTCAGACCATTGAATCCAAGAACCAATCATTGCCATAGACCCACTTGGATCAGGAAATCAAAAGTGGGGACAAAGGCAAAAATTATCAATCACATAATTCTCAAGAAGTGTCATGTATAAAGACACTTGTCGGCCAGATTCTTTGATTTTTTCCCCTCTGTGTGAATATGAGATTTAAGTACAGTAGTAGATAAACTAGGGCTTGATCATGACTCCTTAACACCTATTGTTCAGTGATGGCCTGAGTTTTAATATAAATATAGAAAGTTAAGATGTCTTATCCCTTTATTTGTAGATGAAGATTTCTGGGTCACTGAAATAAATTTTCCTGTCCTAGAGTAAAATAAATTAGAGTCAGACTGAAATTTGGAATAAGGAGTCCTCATACTTTGTCTAAAATCTTCCCATTACCCCAAATTACCCCTTAAAGTTATTGTAGTTAGACCTGATAGCCATTGAACTTACTAAAGTCTTAATTTGTAACTTTTTAATTTTATGTATTTATTATTAGTCAACTTCCATCAAGGGATGATTTCTAAATTATAAATAGTTGTAAGGAGTTAGGTCTTATCTGAGTTTATAATTATTCTTCTACTCTTTAATGAACATTCATCAACAAATCTGTTTTCTTTTTTTAATTATTTTTATTGTTGTTCAGTTACAGTTGTCCCCATTTCCCCTCATTTCTCTCCCCTGCCCTGTCCAACCCATTCCCAAAGACAATCCCAACCCCATTTGTCCTTGTCCATGAGTCCTTTGTACATGTTCCCCTTCTTTCCTCTGTCAATCCTCTCCCACTCCCCTCTGCTCACTGTCAGTTTGTTCTTAATTTCCATATCTCTGGTTCTTTTTTGCTCATCTGTTTTGTTGATTAGGTTCCACTCATAGGTGAGATCACATGGTATTTGTCTTTCATTGACTGGCTTGTTTCATTTAGCACAATGCTCTCCCGTTCTATCCATGCTGTTGGGAAAGATAGGAGTTCCTCCTTTCTGCTGTGGAGTATTCCATCATGTAAATGTACCATAGTTTTTTGATCCACTCATTTACTGATAGGCACTTAGGTTGGTTTCAGCACTTAGCTATTGTAAATTGTGCTGCTATGAACTTTGGGGTGCATAGGTTCTTTTGAACTGGTGTTTCAGGATTTTTAGTGTATAATCCCAGCAGTGGTGGAATCACTGAATCAAAAGGCAATTCCATTTTTAGTTTTCTGAGGAAATTCCATACTGTTTTCCACAGTGGCTGTACCAGTCTGCATTCCCACCAACAATACACTAGGGTTCCCTTTTCTCCACAACCTTGCCAGCATTTGTTGTTTGTTGATTTGTTAATGATGGCCATTCTGATTGGTGTGAAGTGGTACTTCATTGTTGTTTTAATCTTCATCTCTCTAATAGCTATTGATGTTGAACATACTTTCATATGACTATGGGTCCTTTGTATGTCCTCCTTGGAGAAGTGTCTGTTCAGGCCCTTTGCCCATTTTTTAACTGGATTGTTTGTTTTCCTGGTGTGGAGTCATGTGAGTTCTTTATATATTTTGGAGATCAATCCCTTGCCCTAGGCCTCACTAACAAATATGTTTTCCCATACGTTTTCATTTTTGCTGATGTTTTCTTTAGCTGTGCAGAAGCTTTTTAATTTGATGTAGTCTCATTTTTTTACTCTGTATTTTCTTTTGCTCTAGGTAAAATAGATAATTTTTAAAACATTAGGATTTATATTTATTTTTAATTATTTCCTGCTAAGCCAACTTAATCCTAACACATCACAACCAGAGTTAATTGAAGTAAAACATTGTCCATATAATAAATTTGTATAACCCTACATTGCTTGCTGCCACAGCTCCCAGTCAGCCACAAGATCATGAGAGTAAACAACCAATACAACCAACCATACTCTACAGTATACTGTGTTGCCAGTGTTTTTTGGAGATTGTGTTATGAGCATGTTTAAGTTTGGCTAGACTAAGCTATGATGTTTGACAGGTTAGGTGTGATCATTTAAAATCTGGCCTAGGAGCAAAAACAATGGTATGCCTGTTTCTGGCTCACTCCTCTGACCAACTTGCCCATATCTGATCACCCCTCATCTCTGTATTCATGCTGCCCCAGCACTGACATGTACTGGCCCTCAAATACTGGATCTGTAAATTGGTCTATGGCAGGAAAGTGGCAGCTAAGAACCTGTTCTAACCTTGGGATTATATTACTTCATTCATTAATTTATTTTAAAAATATTTACTGAGTGTATATGATGAACCAGGCATAATACCAATCCTAGAAATAGAATAATAATTTAAAATTACAAATTACATGTCTTCTATAGTAGAGAAATGAAGGTACATATTGACAAATTATTACACCAAAAATATAAGGTTAATATTTTATGTATTCATTCATTTTTAAAAGCATTTTAAATGTCTGTTATGATGCAGGGTGTATCCTGGATTTGGGGAATACCAGGATGAGAAGGGCAGGTGGGCTTTTTGCTCCCTGGAGTATTTGCATTCTATGGACAAAGAGCAGGAAAGGCAGAGTTGAGCAGAACAGAAACAAATATTACAAAATCAGTTTGCAAAAATTGGGGAAAATATTGTGATTTGTGACAAAAGTTGTGAAGAAAAGAGACTGAGTGGTCTGATGGAAAATAAGGGGAGATGAAACTACTTAGGCAGAACAAGGGGAGGCCTCTTTGAGTAAGGTGATTTGAAATCTGAAGATTCTTGTTCAGATTCAAATAGGAAATAGTTAAACATATGAAAAGTCATACAGAATATGTTCTAGATGGAGGAAACAGTAAGTGTAATGTTCTGGAAACAGAAAAGGATTGTCCTCCGGAACTGGAGAATAGTAAATGAGGGAGAGATTAGCACAAGAAATGATTTGGAGAGGTAGACAAAGAGCTATGTAAAGCATAGTAAAGAATTTGAGTTTTATTCCAAATGAAATTGTGAAGTTTTAAAGGGTTGTAAGTATTAAGGTGAAGTCATTTAACTTATGTTTAAAAGGGTCAGTGTGGCTGCTTGGTAGCAGATGTAATATAGGAGGGCAAGAATAGAAGTACTGAACATGACAAACTAGACAGTCATTACTATGGTCCGGGCAAGAGATGATGTGGTGGTGATAGTGAAAATTAAGACAAATTTGAGGTATATTAAGGCAGAAGAGACAGAGATTATTGATGAACAGAACAATATGAAATTCTGAGTTTCTTGCTTGAACAATTAGCTAGATGGCATCAATATTAACATTTACTGAAATGGGAAGCCTAAAAGAGGAACAGGTTGTTTGTTTTGGGATGGATTTGCTTATTATTGCTGTTCTTTTATGGATGGAAGATGAACAGGAATCAAGACCTCAAGACTAGTTTTTATAAAAATGTGAGATATCAGTAAAACTCAACTAAACAATAAGAATTGGATGTATGATTTTAGAGCTAAGGTAAGAGGTTAGAGCTCTAGATAAATAATTGACCATATCAGTATATTGGTAAAACCTGTGTTGCCTAAATGATATCATTTATAGAGAAAATAAAGCAACTGCTAATCAGCAGAAATAGAAACCAACAAATGACACCAAGAAACAGTAGTTAGATCAAGTAGTATTAAAGAATATTTTTCTGAAAGTAAAAACTCTTAACTCTCATACAAACATACATCATAAAATGAATATGTGTCAAAACTTTTCTAACTCACTGATTGAGAAAACCAGACAGATGTTACAAACAAGTCAAAGGAGAAGTCAAAAACCATAAGTTTATATGGAATAAGAAAATTGTAACACAAATAGACAAATGTATGCAAAACTCACTTTTTTGGAAGGGGGAGAGTGGCAATGTTTCTTCCAGCAGATAGAATTTATTTTCAAATCTATAGACAAGGATTATTTCTAATGCTTTCAATTATCTGTTATTCCCAGTTGAAAAATAGCTCAGAGGCAAGGCTCATAGGCCCCACAGAATCAAATAATCCCCAGAGGCTCCAACATGGTATTAGAAGACTATGTAATAATCTCTTTTGCTTATTCCAAAGTCAAATTATTCCTAACAATGATAACTAATAAAGTATGGCATGCTGGAAGCCAAGACAAAAAATTGTTTCAATACAAAGTTAGTGGTCATCTATGTTGCATACTATGAAGTACAGGGAAATGCAGACAGAGAAGTATCCTTGGTTTGATAATATGGAAATCATGAGATAACAATTTTAGAAGGGAATGGAGATAGAAACCAGAGCACTGGAGAGTTAATAAAAAGTTGAAAACTAAAGATTTAAAATGTAAATAACTATTGAGAAGTTGGCTATTTTGTTGTTATTATTGCCTGTTTTAAACTATGAATAAAAAAAAAACATTGAAATGTGGTAGAATCTGGAAGCAGACTTTGTGGCAAAAGAGAATTTTTTATTTTTTGATTATATAAAAAGATCCTGGATTATGTTTGAATCTCTGAATGCTGTTAAGAATATCAAAGAAGGATGAAGAAACTGGTAACATACGAGAGGGGAATAAATATAGATAAAAAGTGCTTGCAAAAGCAAAATTAGTAAGATCCAACATATAAGTAGAAGGGTTTATATAATAGGAAGAAAGATAATAATAATATAAAATGGACAGTGGGTGGAATTTTTTTCCCAGATAAACCTCTCTGCTATGTAATCTGAGTTCTGACATTTTTTTAATATTCTACTCAATTACTAAGTTTCCCAAGATCCAGTTCTTCCAGTAGCTGGGTATTCCATTCCTGCCCCACCCTCTCTGTGTCTCTGAGGCCTTAGAATTTATCTACCTTTCAATTCCTCACTGCCAAGATCAAAACTAAATTCTTGCTCTAGAGCCATCTACCAATTGCCAACCCTATGCCCCCTTAAGTGAATATCAAATCTCTTTGACTCACTTTAAACTTTTTACTTAAGGTGATCATTTTCTATTTGTTGTTTGCCTCTTGAAGGATATCTCATTTTCAAAATTTCTTAGCCCCAAGATCTTCATGTCTCCATGCCTAGAATTACTGACTCCTGATGCTGCTACTATGTTAATGTCTTTGTTGGGCATCCTTCCCTAAAAATCAGAATAGAGTTTGTCCTGAGATTTCTTTACCAAAGGGTTATGATAGCAGACTACATACAAAAAATTGAGAAAACCATTAAATCTAACTAAACTATACAGACTTAGGAACAGTACAATCAAGTTATAGAATATGAGGTCTGTCCAGAAAAAGTCCAGCCATTGTTAATACAATGAGGGTGGTTTGTGCGACATCGATGTAACCTGGCGGCCAAGGAGAGTGGACTGGAATGTGTCTGCATGGACAACGACAATTTCACTGTACTAGTCAGTGGGGCATTAGATGCCACAGAGTGAGCATGTGTACTATGTGGCCATCACATTCAAAATGACTGAGGAAGTAGAGCAACAAATCTGCATCAAATTTTACATTAAGCTTGAATATTCCTCCATGGAAACTATTAAGATGACTTGGAAGGCTTCCAGGGACAATGCAATGAGTTCAGTGCAAATAAAAGTGTGGCACAAATGCTTCAAAGATAGTCAAGAATCTACTGAAAGTGACCCAGTTTCTGGAAGGTCTGCAACAAGCAGAGCACCTAAGGATGTTGAACATGTGTGGGCTGCAATCAACAAAGATCAATAATCCAGGTGACTCAGCCCCCCTACAGTTCATATTTGGCACCCTGTGACTTCTGGCTCTTTCCAAAATTAAAATAACTTTTGAAAAGGAAGAGATTTCAGACCATCAATGAGATTCAGGAAAATATGATGGGGCAGCTGACGGCAATTCCAACAAAGGATTTTGCAGAGTGCCTTGAATAGTGGAAGAGATGCTGGAAGAACTGTGTGACATCCCAAGGTGCCCTCTTTGAATGGGACTGGGGCATCATTGTCCTATGTACAATGTTTCTTCTATCTTATATCTTCATCAATAAATTGTCTCTATTTTTCATAGTATGCAGCTGGATACTTTCTGGACAGAGGTGCAATCAAAATGCACCTCTCTTATTTAGAAAATTTACATTAAGAAAGCATTATGTTTCATGAAATCCCACTAATATGATCTTAGAGGAAACAAATAAACACATTGGACTGGGTATATGATAGAGTATCTCACTAGTCATTTCTAGATATTCTCAAAGTTCAAATAATGGGTAGCAAAATTTTCCCACCTATATTTGAAGACAGTGGTTCTGATAATCGTTAGAAACAATCAACTTAAATGATATAGTCAAGTATCATGTCAAATCATCAAAAGCAGCCAATTTTTTATAAACTGCCTTCTCTTAATGTGAAAAAATAAATTTCTATATATACACACATATATCCTATAATTTCCATGAACTTAAAAGTACCCCACTTCTTGAAATCCTTAATGGAATTGTGAATGATATTCAGCAATTTTAAATATCATAATTCTAGTTAATAGATTTTCACTATTTAATATAAAGAAACTGGGAGCATATTTTATATATTTCTAAATCCTCACACTAATCAGTATATCCTAGAGAAGAAGAGGAAGTTGATCATGAAAATCATGAGATAACAATTTTAGAAGGGAATGGAGATAGAAACCAGACCCCTGGAAAGCTAATAAACAGTTGAAAACTAAAGAGCTAATATGTAGATAACTATTCAGAGGTTGGGTGTTTTGTTGTTATTGTTGTCTGTTTCATACTACCAAGAAAAAGCATTGAAATGTGGCAGAATCAGGAAGTAGACAGTGATGAAAGCCTCAGTGAAGGTCTTTAAAAGAGCATTGTATCTTTCCAAAGGGCTAATATTTACCTTTCCCTATAGCAGCAGTAAGTCAATATTTAGTATAAGCTTTGTATTAAAGTTATGTCATAAAATTAGTGTTATTTTCCCAGAAGTCTAAATCAAAAGGATACTTAAAGCTTGACCCTAAGTCAAATAGAACAAGGCTTGAACCACAGCTCCACGATGACTCACCTGTTATGAGATCTCAGGCCAGACTATTTCTCTGACCTTCATCTTTATGATATGTGAAATAGTAAGCCATTCTCCATAGAGATGAAGAGATTAAATAAGATATAATTTATTACTAGATGATAAATAAATGCTGGTTTCTTCCTTTCCATTCGAAATGGGAAAACAGATGCAAAGAAGACTCGGAGAAGTACCCAACATCTCACAAACAACTAAATCAAAAGTCCAAGTCAGGCTCTTTTGTCTTACCATTAATCAGTTGAAACATGAAAAATACAGTCAACCAGTATGTTATTGTTTCTAAATATTAGCACATTTGGCTACACACAATAACTGCTCCTTGTTAAGGACCTCACCCATCCCTAACCCCAGTAAGTTCTCCAGAAATAGAAACTATCGGCAGACCAGACATAGATGATACTTATTCACAACCAGTAATGAAGATTAGTGGTCTCTGTGATGGTGGGTCAGTAGCGCCATCTATGTGTGAGAAGAGTAGCCCGTCCCTGGGTGACTAATCTTTTCAATAGTGACTGACGGTTTTGGTAATAGAGAAACAGCTAGTCTACTCAGATTCTGAGCCATCTAGCTCCTGTAGAGGACTTGGTTGAATTTTTAACTTCAATTTTTTAAGCCAGGGGTTTAGGTTAGAAATATGCACAATCAGACTTTTAAGCCAGGGGTTTAGGTTAGAAATATGCACAATCAGACTAGGCAGATAGGAAAAGTTGAAAAGACCTACACCATGCCGAAGAACATTTTATTAATAAAAAAATAAACATTTTTGGACATTGGTTGGCATAGAGAGATATCCATACCCTACCCAAACTACTAGTATATAATGACCACATAAAAAGAAAAATCTAAATATTTTTAAATATTTTCACCGTATTTTGGTATAGAAAAAGCTTTAACATCTGTTATCTTCTGAGCCTCACAACAGCAATACAGAGTGAGGAAGAACACCAATTGATATCCTTACTACTGTGTAGAAAAACAAAACTACCTTTAATTATACTTTTTTAAATTAAAATAAAGCCAAAATACTAAGATGTATTGCCAGTTAGGGAAGCAATAGCATTATTAGCAATTAAATGATATTAAGTACATTTAATAGGCAAAAAAGTAACTTTTAGTCTTTTCTAAAAATCATCTATGTCTATCACTTTATCCTCCATAACTAAACTCAGGGCTTTTTAAAAAGACATAATTTCCATAAAAGATATAAATTCATTGAAATTTTAATTAAATAAATGTATCTCATTCAATCATTTTCAAGCATTAATACTTAGTATGGACACAATAGTAAATATATCATATTAAATACAATTATATCCTTATTATATAATATGCTGATGTCTCCACAGAGATATTTTACTAAATGCAAGAGTAAATAGCGTCTGAGAATTTCTCATTAGTCAATTGGCGAGACAAGGGGAAAGAAATGTCCTTTTCTTTCTACCTTTGGGAGGTAGAGGTATACTTTGAATATCCTGACTTCATAACTTCCTGCAGTTAGCATAAGTCATATAGTCTCTTGACATTTCCTTTAGCACTGGGGACCTGAATGCTGTACCAGTAGAATGTCAACATATTTAATTTGCCAGAATTTAAAGGAAGGAAGAAAAACAGTTCTTTAAAAACTCTAGCAAAGATTATTGTGTTCCTTTGAACAATACAAGGATGTCCCATCACAAAAATTTTTTTTAGCTTGCAAGTATAATAATAAATTTGTTTTTTCTCACTAGTACATTTTAAAAAATGGGACAATAAAGAACTAGAAATTATTGAGCTTTTTCTAGTTTCTAGGTACTTTACACATATATTTCATTTAATCCTTCCAGCACTCATTTAAGAGAATATTAATATTTCCACTTTACAGGTGAAGAAAATGAAGCCTAGAGGGGTTAAGAGACTTACCAAAGGCTCATACAGTTAGCAAATGGTAGACTCAAGGTTTGCATTCCAGTTTGCTCAACTCAAAACACTTACATTCACTCCAGCACCCTGTGCAGCACACATATAAAAGTAAAAATAAAAATGAAAACATTTATACTAATTAAAAAGCCAGTCATAAAAGAGAACATTATGTATAATTTTTAATAAAGTGTTCAAAACCAGCAAACATTAATGCACAGTTTTAAAAGTTAAAACAGCTGCTTTCATTGAGGGGTAGTGCAGAGGAGGGAGCACAGCAGGGTCTCTAGCACACAGATCATGCGTGTGCTGCCACTGCATCGGTGCTCATCTGGTGACAACTCACCAAGTTGTGTAGTTATGATTCTGTACTTTCTGCTTGTATAGAGTACTTTAATTTTTTAAAAGATGCTCATTTTTTTTCAGTTGAATGAGACATCTGTGTCATTAAGGCTTGACTTCATTCCATCAAAATGCTTGTTTCTCTTTAGCTTACATAAAGTTCAAATATCTTGGATTTGAAGCACTAGGCAAAGCATCTTTCCAAAATGATTTTCATCTGAGACGTCTGTATTCTTGTGTCTGATCCCATCAAATCCTCAGAGGTCAGAGATAAATACTTAAAAATAAAAATATGAACACTTCGTATACTGCCAGCCACATCAAAGATAACTCAGATCAAGAATTGGCTCCTGTTTTGAGAATGATGTATTTTACTATTGCTATATCAGGCTGCTTGGCCCAACTGTAACTAGAGAATACGCTATAGTACTGACATAATTCTACATTTAATATGTGTTGTAACAAAAATAAAGCATTCAAAGTAAGTTTAAGTCAAAAAATCCCCCTGTTCATTACTTAACTCTTGTACTGAATGGTTTTATTGCCCAAAAGTCTTGCATGAATAGCAGCTTTCATATAACAGACCATTTATAACCTCATTATAAAAAGGAAGGAAGGAAGGAAGGAAGGAAGGAAGGAAGGAAGGAAGGGAAGGGAAGGAGGGAGGGAGGGAAGAGAGAGGGAGGGAGGGAGACAATGAAAGGACTTAGGAGTGATTTCTGGTTTTAGAGATAAATTATAGAATTTTTTCTTTTGTCTATATTTTAGAAATAATATGTATATGTTACAAAATACAAACTACAAGTCAGAAGATACAATGTGTTCTACAAATGTTTCAATAAAACAGTTTGAGATATGATTTTATAATGAGATAGAGGCAACATTACCAATTCTCACCAAATATATTTAATGTGAATCCCAATCAAGACTTTACACCTTACTGCTGGTCTATGGGAAAGAAAAGGCAGAGAGGAACAAACTAAATGATACTACTCCCTCTTAACAATCAGGAATAATCTAAAATGTATGATATTTCACAGGACAAGTGATTCACTATTCTCAGCAATTTAGCATCATAAATAGAAATACTATTAGAAAGTGAAAGAGACTTAAGGACTATATCAACTAATGTGATGTGCAGCACTGAACAGGATGCTGGTGTGAACAATCCACCTGCAAAGAACATTTGGGGGACCACCCAGGGGACTTCACTGTGTACTTGGCACTGTGACAGTGGTTGGCACAATCACGGATTTTGTGAAGTGTGATGATACTATTTTACTACTCCAAAATATGGTCTTGAGTTTATAAGATAAACAATAAAATATTTATAGGTAAAATGTCAGGATAACTAGAATTTACTTCAAAGTACATTATATTTAAAATTTAAAAAGCTATAAAACTATGTTTAATACTTTTATATGAGCTTATAGAACACAGTTTACACTTACTTTAACAATGCCAGATGATTTTTCAAAGAATTATTGAAGTCATATTCTTTTAATAAAATTATGGGACCTGTTTATATCATTTACAGAATCATCTTGACAAGTGGTTTGAAACCAGTCCCCAGTCACAGAGGACAAGGACAGACCAAAGAAAGGCAAACCACTTCAGATTGACAGGTGTCAGTTTTAGAAAGCAGAGAAACTTACCAGTCTTGTCTTGAGCAGTTCTGACAGGAGTAGATTTTCAGCACTAATCCTATCAGATGAGGCCCCACCTTCATACAGTCCTCTAACCATAATTATCTCCCAAAGGCTCTATCTCCAAATACTATTGCATTGGTGATTACAGCTTCAACATATGAATTTAAGGGTGAGACAAAAATATTCAGTCCTTAGAAATGCATGTTTACACACAATCTTAATTTATTTGTGTTTTTAAAAAATTCTCTGTATCTGAGATTAACTCTCAAGACCTCATTTTACTGGTAGCAAAAAAAAGTTAAATTAACTAATTGATAATATCTACATGCTTTCAGGTAGGTTCAGTTCTATCTGGTTTGAAAGTCAGCTCAAGATTACTATCTCAACCTCATTGCTAGTCAAAGACACCACATACTCTTTCTCTTCCTTCATTCCTGGTTCTGATGTCCATTCTCAAACAGAGGAAAAGATGGGGAAGATCCCCTTGGGGAACTGAGCATGTGCTCATTGTAAGCAGATCATTGGCTATTGTGGCTTCTCTTGCTCAAGTCTCCTGTAGGTCCAGCTACTAAATTCTGTAATCTGTTTTCATAGTGAGGTTCTATCAAATAGCAATTTATTGTGTGGATGTCCATCTGACCTCTGCACTGCTTCTAGATATGAGAAGTTTCCTGAAGCCCAGCTGCACTCTGCATTATGTGACCTCTGACCTCAAAGCGTCAGTCTTCCCTTCACCAAGTCACTGAATTTGCTCCTTCTAATGAGTAATTATTTGTCAATTTAGACAGACTATGGTACCCACCTGTTTTGTAAAACAACAGTTTAGATGTTGATGTGAAAATATTTTTTAGATGTGATTAACATTTAAATCAAACTTTGAGTAAAGCACTTTATCCTGCATAACATGTGTTTGCCTTGTCCAGTCAGATAGAGGCCTTAATAGCAAAAACTGAGGTTTCTCACAGAAGAAGCAATTCTGCCTCAAGACTACAACATCAGCTCCTACCTAAATTTCCAGACTTCTGGTCTATATCACAGATTACAGAATCACCCCCTCATAACGACATGAATCAATTCCTGAAAATAAATGTCTCCATGTGTGTGTAATCTCCTACGGGCTCTGTCTTTCTGGACAAGCATGACTAATATACTTTGTGCTCTACCACTCAGGCCTCTAAGAATGAGACTTTTCTGATCTTCATAACTTTGTGCCAAGCAGGGTGCTTGTTATCTTTCTCTTTTACTGCCCTTTTATCAGTCCACTCTTTGTAATTCACTTGCTTTCTCCAAACCTTCATAGGGTGGAACTTAACTATGAAGTGAACATTAACTATGCTGGGTTTCAGTATATTGGAAATATAGGCAAAATAGGGTGTGACACACATCCACACTCTCCAATCTCCCCCAAAAATGTAATATAAAATCCAATTGTATTTCTACCTGTTCTTCTCTGCCCCCCAAAATCCTCATTGTCTTCACCTCAGTTCCTTCACCCATCCTTTGACTGCTCAGCCTCCTCCAAAAGGCAGAAAGCAGTATGAGGATAGGTACAATGACCAACTGTTCCAGCTTGCCCAGGGCTATCCCAATATTAACACTGAAGTCCTAGGCAAACCAGAATGGTTGACCACACCAGAAACAGGATCCAGCTAAGCTCAGATTGTCTCACTTTAATATTACTTTGAAATCTCCATCTATCACCCATATGACAGGCTTTTACTCTCAGAAGTCAAGAATCTGGCAGATTTAGCTTCTTGATGACTGCCCATCAAGCAGAAATTTCATGTCTCCATTCTGCATTGTGGGAGGGGCTGTTGCAGAAGAAGCTTATGTGTCTCAAAGCAATAGTCTGCCATGAATCAATATTTTATATATTAAGTGGAGAACATACTTTTATAACTTTCCAAATAATTTATAAATCCTCAGGAATTAAGAACCTGGCATAAATTATAAAAGAAGGCATAGACTATGACATTAGGAAAGTATATTTTTGAGAATGGATAAATGTATATTAGTGACAATTTATAATAAAATAGTTGTGTATATTTATCTTACATTGAAGCTATATCTTAAAATCAATAATATCTTGGAGTCTAGAAATGTATTATTATTTTAATTGATTTAGTAAAACAGACAATGTAGAAATAGAACTATCAATACACAATGTTTCTCAGTCACATTCCAGACAAACAAGCAAATGGACCATGCTAAGATGGAAACAAACAAACAAAAGTCCCATTTACTATAACAACAAGAAAAATAAAGTTCCTGGGAATAAATTTAACCAAGGAGGTAAAACACCTGTGTTTGGAAAATTACAGAACACTAAAAAAAAGAAGTTAAGGAAGATACAGATAAATGGAAACATATACTGTGTTCATGAATTGGGAAAATTAACATAATTAAAATGTCCATACTACACAAAGCAATCTATAGATTCAATACAACTCCTATTAAAATACCAGTGACCTATTTCACAGATTTACAACAAATACTTCAAAAATTTATATGGAACCAAAAATGACCCCAAATAGCCTCAGCAATCTGAGAAACAAGAACAAAGTAGGAAGGATCACAATACCTGATATCAAACTATATCACAAGGCCACTGCAATCAAAACAGTCTGGTACTGACATAAGAACAGACACAAGGGTCCATGGAACAGAATAGAGAACTCAGAAGTAAACCCATGTCTCTGTGGTCAATTACTATTTAACAAAGCAGGCAGAAGCATAAAATGGTGTAAAAATAACCTCTTTAACAAATAGTGTTAGGAGATCTGGACAGCGACATGCAAAAAAAAAGAAACTAGACTACCAACTTACACCATACACAAGAATAAACTCAAGATGGATAAATGACTTAAATGTAAGCCAGAATACCATAAAACTCCTAGAAAAAAACATAGGCAGTAAAATTTCAGATATCCCATGCAGCAGTACTTTTGCCAATATATCACCTAGGGCAAGGGACATAAAGGAAAGAATAAACAAATGGGACTACATCAAACTAAAAAGCTTCTGCTTGGTTAAAGAAACCATCATCAAAATAAAAAGGGAACCAATCATATGGGCAAACATATTTGTCAATGATACCTTGGACAAGGGTTTGATCTCCAAAATATATAAAAAACTCATAAGGCTCAACACCAGGAAGACAAACAATCCAATTAAAAAATGGGCAAAGGACCTGAACAGACACTTCTCCAAGGAGGACATACAGAGGGCCCATAGGCATATAAAAGGTTGTTCAACATCATTAGCAATCAGAGAGATGCAAATTAAAACCACAATGAGATACCACCTCACAAAGGTCAAAATAGCCATAACTAAAAAATCAACAAACAAGAAGTCTGACAAGGAGGTGGAGAAAAGGGAACCCTAGTGCATTGTTGGTGGGAATGTAGACTGGTGCAGCCACTGTAGAAAACAATATGGAATTTCCTAAAAAAACTAAAAATGGAACTGCTTTTTGATCCAGCAATTCCACTGCTGGCATTATACCTCAAGAATCCTGAAACAACAATTTTAAAAAACCTATGCACCCCAATGTTCATAGCAGCTTTATTTACAATAGCCAAGTGCTGGAAACAGCCTAAGTGCCCATCAGTAAATGAGTGGATCAAAAAACTGTGGTACCCTTACATGATGGAGCACTACACAACAGAAAGAAAGAAAGAGCTCCTACCTTTTGAGACAGCATGGATGGAACTGGAGATCATTATGCTAAGCGGAATAAGCCAGGTGGCAAAAAAATACATACCATATGATCTCACCTATGAGTGGAACCTAACCAACAAAACAAACAAATGAGCAAAATAGAACCAGAGGCATGGAAACAAGGAACAGACGGACAGTGACCAGGGGGAAAGTAAAGGGGGTAAATGAGAGGAAAGGAGGAGAAGGGTTTAGTCAAGGAACATGTATGGATGACCTATGGGCACAGACAACAGGGTAGGGATTGACTGTGGGAAGAGGAGTTGGTGAGGCAGTAGAAAGCAAGGGGGGAAAATTGGGACAACTGTAATAGAACAGCAGTTTTTTTAAAAAAGAACAGAAGACAGAGTACAGATAAACATGAATGACCTTTCAGCTGTCACTGTGTACATAAGGTAGCAAGCTCAGGGAAAGTAGCTAAGAAAAGCAGCAGCAGATCCTGCAGGTACAAGAAGGCAAACTCAAAGTCAGGTCATATGAGAAACCTTGGTTTCAGAAGTATTTTGTACCTGTGTACTATGAAACTAGTTCTAGTTTTAAAGGTAAATTCTGCCCCTAATTTATAAAGGGGAGGGAAAGCTAAAACACAAGAAATAGAACAAGAGGGCCTATAGGCTAACATCTCCAAAATATACACCTGCACTTAATTGACTTTCAAACTTAAAGTGAGAGTAAACTGGTACAATGGAAAATGTCCCACATAGACAATATTACTCTAAAGATCTACCATTATAATTGTATTATGCATATTCAATTGTTTGTTAAGCTTTCATCAAGTTACATAAATACTATTGATTTACACACAGTGTATTTTTCAGTGTGAGATCTGAGAATTGTTAGAACAAAAAATTCTTATATTTTTATTGCAATTCACTTTTCAAAAACTTCACAAGTCTTTGTGTTATGTTGGTCAAGGTTTTATTATGAAATAAACTGACTAGGGCAAGTACTTCAGAATAAATGTCACAGTATAATTGAGCAAATGACATTATTTGCTAACAATCAAGGTTTGCTATGTCAGACAGCAAATACTAATATAGAGGGTGGGGCAAAAGTAGGCTTACACTTGTGAGTATGTGACACACAGCTTATTTTGTATTACTATTTATTAATTATTATATTATTTTCCATTTGAACAACCATAAACCTGATTTTGCCTCATCTTGTATATATTAGCAAAAAGATATAAACAGAGTTTGCTGAAGAAATTAAAGGGAAATACAATGTGCACCTTGTAATTAGTACAGATGGCATTTACATCTTACTTATTTGCATAGGTTAAAGAAAACTGAACATCCTGTCAGTGACTTTTTTCTTTGTGGGGAAAACCCCTATGATAAAAAGACAGGGCTTTATTTACTCTTCCTAACAATTTTTGAAGAGTTCAGTACAGATTGAAAAATGCTACTCACAACTGAAATCTTCATTAATAGTATATGGGTAAAAATTCCTTGGTAAGGGAAAAATCATAATTATTTAGAAATTATTATGAAAATGAATTATTAAAATTATCATAATAACATATTTAAACCAGTCAGTATAATAGTACAAAATAAATTCATTTGATTAATTATTCACATCACTGGTATTTTTATTGTTTTTACTGAGGACCCACCAGGGCACAGATTAAACTGGTGATAGTATATTTTCTCTATTTTACTTTTTACATTTTATGCACAAACAGGAAGATTCAGTTTATTACACAAGGAATCTATTTCCACTTGAGCATGACATTTTTATAGAGGTATGTTTATTAAAGTAAAAAACAAATTCTGGGCATAAAATTAAGAGGTTATAGAATTTGTGAATTCCACTTTCCATAGTCAAATTTCTTAAGATCTGTATTCACTTTTCCATCTTCCTGACACCATCTTATCCTTGCAACTTCTCCCAAAAACTACTGTAAAAATCCCCTACATTGTCTTTTTAAAAAATTTTTATTGAATTTATTGGAGTTACATTGGTTAACAGAATTATATGGGTTTCAAGTTTATAATTCTATAATATATCATCTGTATATTGTATTGTGTGTTCACCACCCAAAGTCAAATTTCTTTCTGTCATCATTTATCACCCCTTTATTCTCTTCTATTTCACCCTATCTCCTTTTCCTCTGGTAATCATCATACTGGTGTTTGTGTCTGCAAGTTTAGGGGGAGGATTTTCTTGCTATATCCCTTCACCTTTTTCACCCAGTCCCCCTTCCCTCTAACTATTAAGTGCATAGATACAACTTCCCTCATAGTTCTATCTATGAGTCTGTTTCTATTTTATTTTGTTCATTAGATTCTACATATAAGTGATATTATATGGTATTTTTCTTCCTCTGACTGATGTATTCCACTTAGCATACTACTCTACAGGCCCATCCATGCTGTCCCCAAAGGTAAGATTTCTTTCTTTTTATGGCTGAGTAGTATTCCATTGTATAAACGTACTACAGCTTTTTATCCACTCATCTACTGATGGGAACTTGAGCTGCCTCAAAATCTTGGCTATTATAAATAATGCTGCAATGAATATAGGGATCCATATATTCTTTTGAATTAGTGCTTTGGGTTTCTTCTAATACATTTCCAGAAGTGGAATAGCTGGGTCATAAGGCAGTTCCATTTTTAATTTTTTGAAGAAACTCCATACTGCTTTCCACAGTGGCTGTACCAATCTGCATTCTCACCAAAAAGTACATGAGAATTGCTTTTCTCCACATCCTCACCAACACTTGTTGTTTGTTGATTTATTGATGATACTCATTTTGACAGGTGTGAGGTGATAGTTCATTGTGGTTGTAATTTTCACTTTGGTAATTAGTGATATTGAACATCTTTTCATATGCCTAATGGCCACATTCAAGTCCTTTGCCCATTTTTTAATTCAATTGCTTGGAGGTGGTTGGTGTTCAGTTGTATAAGTTCTTTATAAATGTTGGATACTAACCCCTTACCATATGTATCATTGGCAAATATGTTCTCCTATTCAGTTGGTTGTCTTTTTATTTTTTATGGTTTCCTTTGTTGTGCAAAACCTTTTAGTTTGATGTGTTCCATTAGCTTATTTTTTCTTTTGTTTCCTTTGTCTGAGGAGATATATCAGAAACAAGCATTGCTCTGAGAAATGTCCAAGATTTTATTGACTATGTTTTCTTCTAAGGTTTTTATGGTTTCAGATCTTACATTTAAGTCTTTAATACATTTTAAGTTTATTCTTATGTATGGTATAAGAAGGAGGTCTAGTTTTATATTTTGCACGTCTGCCTCATTTTCCCAACACTATTTACTGAGTAAAGTGTCTTTGCCTCATTGTATGTTCTTGCCCTACATGATCTTAATGCTGCCAAAGTTATTCTTAAGCAAATTTTTTGCATACTATTGGAGATTTTTATCTGTCTATAAAAAACTCTAATCATGTCACTACTCTATTAAAAATCATTAATGCCCTATTGATTAGAAAATTAAGGACCCATCTGTCCCCTTCCACAGGAATCCCAGCCCTCTGCCCCACCAGCCTCATCCTGCTTCTACAGAAACTGATCTACTTTTTCTTCTATAAAATGTCCCAGGCGTTTCTTCTTGGCTTATCCACCTGCAATGTAATCTTTCTGATAGTAGAAATCTTTTTCTTTTTCAAATTCCATTAAAAATGCAATCCTCCTATCCATTTTCCCCTCAATCAGAGGTGATCCCATCCACCTCCAAATATCATGGCACTGCAGTGCTGTTTACCATATATGCTTGTACTGTCTTCCTTTAAATAAGAAAATATGTCTCTAGTACCTTAGAAGCTCATTGACAGAGGAAACTGCATCTTAATAATTCCTTTTCCAATAGCACTGAGTCTAGTCTAGGCCCAATGAAGGAGCCCCCAAAAATGTTTGCTAAACTAATTTGAAAAGTAATACCAAATGTCAGAATACAATAGGGCTGAATATGGAAACACTCTGGAAGTAGAGTATTTCACAAAAGGCAATAAAAATTCCCTGAAATATTAGGAGATTTTTGTACAATTAAATCCATAATCTCAGACACAAATTTCATCCCTCATCCTCATGTGACATGTGTTGAGACATTTGCTTCTCTGAAAAAAATAAGAATATATTCTTTCACTTTCTCATAAGTCTAAAATTAGACAAATCTTAAAGTCTCTCTATATGAATTGCTTTCTCAAGTTTACTATCAAATCTTTACTTGAGTTAAACAGTCAACTTGTTTTTCTTAAACTGTCTATATTATCATATAAAAATAACCCCAGGTGGGGTTATGGGGTTAACAAGGCCACCCTGGACATCATTTTGGGAAAACCAAGTATTTACCACTTAAAACATTAGTAGTTCTTCTTGTGCTCAAACATAACAGATCAGAATATCAGTGAGTGAAATTGTGACTAGCTTCATTAGCTTGTAGATATAATGTAATATTCTCCTGAATTTTCTTTACAGGTAGTAAAGTCCTGAGAAAACTTTATTCACATTTTCAAAATTGTTTCTCTCACTTAAACAACAACCACATAATAGAAACAAGTCAGCAAACCTTTCACAAAATGCTACCTGATGTTCCTTAAAATACCTAGCGGCAATGGACATTCATTTTGGTTAACCATCATAGTCGTGTTTTGCATTTTTGTATCTTTTTTCCAAAGGGAGAGAAATATGGCCCTATATATACCTAATGCCAAGAAAAATGTAGGCTAGTACTCATTAAAATATCCACTCTTTGCCAAAGCTAAATTCTGCCTCAGAATTTTGAGGGCAACGCCTGTCACAATGCCTTTGATGCCACAGCAAATTGTTTCAACCATCTTCATGCTATTTAAAGTGTGGAAAAAATACAGAC
Source organism: Phyllostomus hastatus (assembly GCF_019186645.2). NCBI lineage: Eukaryota > Metazoa > Chordata > Mammalia > Chiroptera > Phyllostomidae > Phyllostomus > Phyllostomus hastatus. The sequence goes on along the minus strand of NW_025333872.1, from coordinate 35,136,345 downwards.
AATCTTCTGGAATGTATTCATTACCTTGAAAGTGCTTGACATGCTGGTCATGCTGAAATGCATATGATTTTAGCTTTTGTGGTACAAAACACTTTTACCTCAAGAGAACTTACGTTATAATCCTATATTCACTTACAATGATCTCAAAATTCTCCATTGAGAAACTCATATTACAAAAACAAATTTATTTTTTATATAAAAAGGAAAAAATCCCATACCTCTTACCAAAAGAGCCTTAAGAATATAAAATATTAGTTATAAGATTTAAAAATTCTACATTACTGTGATCATTTTAATTATCAGAATCATACCCACAGAGCACAAGGAGAAGAGAAAATATGTGCTGAGTTAGTCAAAGTTAATGTTTAATTAGTGTTTATCTTGGTAGAATGAAACTTTAAAGTAAGGTGTACAAGAAAGATACTTTAATAATATATATAAATGGTCTATGCCTTACTTGTACAATTTTACTTGCCACAACTAAGGAGGTTGATACTCTTGCCAGAGTTAATGTCATTATTAGTAAGGACAATATGTTTGGAGAACATTAATAACTTAAAAGAACTTAAAATTTACATATTATAAAGTTTAAGAATACAATATTTAAACTAATGGTTTCAAAACTGACTGAAAGATGGCTACACAAAATTTAAAAGATTGCCTACTAATAGAAAAATTCACCACTCTTTCCTTATACTGCATTAGTGCTGTCCTCATCCCAGGTAATGAATACCCCCATACCCTTCCAGCTAACACCTAAATCCCTCAGGATGACTTGCAGTGCCTGACCCTGTCCTAGCTCTTGCCATGTCTGCTCTTATTCATAACCCTACTGTCCTTTTATACCTTCACTCACACTAGAGCACGGTCCAAATTATCCCGCCTCTGCTCTACACATCTCCTGACTGCCTGTGAACACAAACTCATCTTATACACTCATTTCATGCACGACCATCTTCTTTCAAGCCTTTCCTGGTAGTTCACAAACTTGGAGGAGGATTAACCACTTCTTCATTTGTACCATACAGCATAACACCATCAACACTTTACCACATATACCGATTCACACTGCACCCATTGGTAAACCACATTGGTTCTACTTCTAAAACGTATCTTAAATTATCCACTTCTCTTCATCGCTTTTACTAACATTCATCCAAAGTAAACCCAACATAATTTCTGGTCCTGTTAATTATAATAATTTCCTAATTTATCTCTCTTTTTCTACCCTGGGACTCCACCCCTTTCCAACCCAATGTCCATATAGCCTCTAGAATTATCTTTTAAAAATGGCATCAGATTAGATCAGTAATCTGATTTAAAAAGGCTTTTAATATATTCCTGATGCTTTCAGAATCAAGCCTAGAATCCTGCCATGGCCTGCTTCTCCAACCTCATCTCAGATCACTGCCCCACCCCCCCAGCACCTCATTATTCCAACAACACTGGGATCATTCTGCTCTTATGAACTCTGAACTCCCCTTTGTTTATCGCTGTAACTTCTCCTAGCTTTCACGTGGCATTCTCATCGTCATTCCTCAGATCTCTGCTTAATATCAGCTGTAGAAGAGCTCATCATCATTCTATACAGAAGAGTCCCTCCCTCACTTACCCTAGATAACATTACTTCATTTTTTCCATATATACAAACATCATGTGTTAATTTGCTTACTAGCTCACTCTTTGTCTGCTGCCCTAGAACATAAGGTCTTTGTGAGGGCAGAACTTTTATCTGACTGGATTCTGCTATAGGAAATCCTCCAATCTGAGCCCACTTTATGACCCATCACGGGTGTGCCTTAAATAGTTGTTCAATAAATTAATTAATGGCTTAAGTTTTTCTCCCTGTTACACTATACACTCCTTGAAAGCAAGTGTCATGTGTTATTCATATATGTAATCCAGAATCTAAATACATGCTTAGCATAAAATAAATTGTCCATAGTAGTTATGGAATATGTAAACGAAATAATATATTTAAAAATTTTGTCAGTGGTCTTATATACACAAAATGTATTAACCAACCCTAGAATAGTGTCTACACCATGGAGGCTATTCAATACACGTTTCTTAAATGAATAAATGGACAGAGTATGCACATAGGTAGCTTATTCCTCTTGCTGTGTCAGTGCCTAACATCAACTATAAGCCAGGATTTAAAAACGCAATATCTAAAGAACAAATCAGAACATGTCAGGACTTAAAAGTTAGTTTTGTGCTGATGGTTACAATCTGTCATTCAAAGCCCAACGTCTTTCAGGCGTTTGTATTCACTCTTCTTCCCAATTATAGTGAAATCAGAAAACATCTGTAACTTCATGCAACTATTATCTATGATTTCAGAAAATGTTACTCTGTTAAAAAGTCAGGCCTTGAAATCACTTTAAAGTAAAACAGACTGGTAAGCAATTGCTGAAAAGTGCATGTTCATTAATCATTTAAAAACCTTTAACTTGTTTCAGTTGTCATTCAGAACAATAAAAAGAATCTCTTTGAACCAAATTGTTGATAACAAACTCATAGTCTGAAAGCGAAGTTTGAGGCTTGGAGGGGTGTGAAAGGAGGAAAAATCATTCTTTGTAGTTTTCTTTCTTATAAAGTAAAACATGTGTTTGGATTAAAAGCATTCATTCTTTCATGCTTACATTTTGGGATAGAATCTTCTGTAGCAATCACAAGATTAAGACCATAAGTGATAGACTTCATAAAAGTTGGTTCACAATAAAACAAAGAAAACAACTGCAATTAAAAATTTAATATTTTCCTATTAATCTTGACCCTACTTGAAAAACATACTTTTCTGTATTGATTTCACAGGGAAAATAGTCATACATTTTTCTTCCCCTTAGAGTCTGCTTTCAAATAACTGCATGGACCTTAACTATACAATTAAAGGATTAAAGGACTTGTGCATCACAAGAAATAATAGTCTACATGAGATGTATTTGAACAAAGTAATTTTAAAAATACATAACTTCTCAGAGGTGGGATGAATTCACAGAAGACTATCAGGATGTTATTTTATAAAGTCTCAGAACTTCCAGAGGTGATTAAAGTGTTAGTGTTGCAATTGGGTCCTCTCATTCACATTTTTAAATTGTATGGCTCTTCTCACCATAGCTACTGTATTTTGAATTGCTGATATGAACCAGGCACTATGTAAGGCACTGACATTTGTTATTGCTAATTTTTACTTCACACACTTAAGGTAGATATTACTTCCTTTTTGTCAGTGAAAGAAGTGAGGCATAGAGAAACTCAGTCATTATTTGCCAAGCAGAATTTAGTACTTTAGTTGCAGAAGAATCTCCATGGGCTCCACAAGCCCCTCATGTGAATATGCTCTCCATGTCAGTGGTTCTCAGCAGTTCAGTAAGAGAATTCTTTACTGAAGGCCTTGTTAGAAATGCAAATTCTCAGCCCTCCATGGGAACTTATTGAACTAGAAATGCTGGGGTTGGGATGGAAGTCAGCGATCTGTGTTTTGAGAACCCTTCTAAGTGATTCTGCTGCATGCTCAAGTTTAAAACCACTGCTCCTATTGAAATCACTTACCTCCTGAGCCCTAATGGAAAAGTTCTCTTGCACTGCCACTGCCCCATCTGCTCAAAGCCTGTCCTTTCCTTCACACTGCCTGCCTCGAGGTCTGTTCTGCATCTCTCCCCTTATTCTTTGCCTGAATCGCTTCTTCTCATGATTTCCTGATGTAGGAACAACCTTGCCACTTGTAAAAGGAGTTAGTCGGGCTCCCTCACCCAGATATCTAGGGAACTAAGATAAGTTGTGTTCTCATAGCCTTGAGACTGGGTCTGATAAATGGTTCCCATAACACTGAGTGGGCTTGTGTGTGCAGAATCATACTGTGTCACACAATATTCTGGCTTCTTGCCCGCTTTGTCTGTATTTAGTATATAATGGAGCAAGGGGCTTCCCGCTGGGGGGACATGCAGCTTGCAGCATGTGTGGATCGCCCACCCTTGAATAAAGGCATCAAGCCTTCCCACATCCCCATTGCTCCACAACTTTCCTTCCATTTGCCTGAATCCAGAGTGAACCTGCCAGGCCTTGATAGGCTGCAAGACACCACTCCTGACTATGCCAACTACCTTTGCCTAGATCTTTTTCTTACAGAAGACTTCCACTTCTGAGTGTAACAGTTAGGAACAGTCTACAGAGAGCCTACATGGTTTATTAGAAACTACCTCCACCCAAATCCTTTCCATCAAAGGTCACTCTGCCATCACAGACCTAACCTGGCTCTCTATAGCTTGCTGACCTCCACTGTTATCAACCTGGAGCCTTAGAGTTCACTTTGGCCAGTAATGGTAAACTCAAGGTCAGGTTGAGCACAGGGTTCACTGGTATGACACGAATATCTCGCTTATCCAGCTAGTTTGATCTGATATTTATCATCTTATATAAAACTAACACCATTGTTATTATGTGTATTTTTTAGGCAGAGTTACAGAAATCATAAATTACTTCAATATTTTATCAGCTTTCTAACCAGAAACTTAGGCCCTTTCAGGATAAATATCAATGGAGGAAAATGCAAAGACTTCATTTGTCGATCCACCACCAAAATGGCTTAAAATATTTGGGCAACCCATCAAATCACATATTTAGGCATTCAATAGAAAAAGAAAACAATAAATGGATTGATGATTGACCAATTGGATATTATCCAATTAGTTATACTATTCTCTGGAGGCCATATAACAACTCTTAGAATATAATACAAAATAAGCTGAGTATCAGAGAGAATTCGTAAGTGTTAGTTCCTTAATTTATAAAAATTTTCATAAAGAAGAAAAGTAATCACAGAAATCTTATAAAAACAAATTCTTTTTTTGTCAACTTTGGTTAGGCAAACACTTTTATTTTATTTTTTTATCTTTATTTTAATTGTTCAAGTACAGTTTTCTGTCTTTTATTCCCATCCCATCTTCCTAGATTCACAATATTCATATGTTCAGAAATTTGTTGGAGTCCTATGACAATGTGACTCTGTATATTCCAATTATATGAACTAAGTTTAAAAAAAAAGAATTGTACTAACCATGACTTATTCCTCATGACTGCCATGGGAAGAAAAAGCATTGATTACAAAAATCAAAAAATCTTTATTGATCATATCACAATTCAATAGGAAAGTAAAAAAGATGAATGGATGTTCACTGCCCCTTATAACTATATTAGAGAAGCAAAAGCATAATCCACCACATGTTCTGCAGTGCAACTTAAAACACTTGGATCAAAGGAAAAAAACAAAATAAAAACACTAGGGTGAAATTTTAAGGTGTAGCATTATAAATGTACTTTGCCAGATTCACCTGTAATTTACTTTAGAGTAGAAACAGTGGTACCCTGCCATAGCCTAGCTTTGCCATTATTTTTGTAACCATATGATGGAAACTTTTTGAGGCAAAAAAAAATATTCCTGAGATTTTACAAATATTTCCACAATATTTTATGAAGTACTAGATCCTGGATGTCACAGCTAACTCTGGATCATCAATCCATAAACAAATACCTATCAATGAATTAATTTATCAGGCAATTAGTACCAAAAATAATACTGATGCTAAGTTTTTCTATAATCCCTAGAGAAAACAGGAAGGAATCCACAGAAAAAGCTCATTGCAAAAGCATCAACAAAACAAAGGAGAGTCAAAAAACAGCAATCAAATTTTATTTTCAATATGAACCACAGAGCTTGCTAAGGAAATTTCAACTTCCAAAATATTTTTAAATGAAGTTGCTCCAATTTTTATTTCCAAATATGTACAGCTGCTTTGCTCTTGGCAAAAAGGCTGATAAATGAGAATGTGTGTCAGAATTTTAGGAGAAAAAAATGAATCCATAGCATATTGTAAAATGAATGATAAGCTCTCTGTCAGCTGAAAAAATCGTTTTAATAAAGTATTTAAAAAGTCTTGTGAGACCAAGGTAATATGCCACTGACCTCTATGATATAATTGTAATAACTAATCAAATAAAATAAACATAATATGAAAAATGCTTAATAGTTTCATACCATCCAAAGTATTGGCAAATTAAACACTATGTTTAAATTATTTATCTGGATTAGACATAACTATTACCAGATTAATAATTTCACAAAAGATAAGTTTCTTTTTACTTACATGTTTACTTCTGTTTTATTCTGACACATATCATTAAAGAAATACTTATAGCTCTATTCTCCAATTGTTCAAACAAAATCTCAGATGCTGCCCCCACAAAAAAATCCACCCAAAAAAGGAAACCACTATAATTTGTATAATTTATCACAACTCATTTATAGGCTATTTGAGATTATGCATGATTTTAGCGAGTTAATATACAGTTGGAAAAAGAACATCTAGTATTTTTTCAAAAGTAATAAAGTGGAGTAGTACTTAAGGGTTACACTTTAGCTATCAATTTTTGCTTCTGAAGAAGATTATTTCAAAATCTCTTAAATAACTCATGTTCTTTAGCAGCTATAAAACTAATAAAATGTTAATTAGATGAGCAAAGAGATCATTGTCTGTTTTTTCACTAATGTATTCCAAACACCAAGAACAGTGTCTGTTATTTAACAGGAACTCAATATTCATCAAACAGATAAACAAATCATGCCAAAATATCTAAATTTATTTCTTTAACAAATTTTGACATTGATTTTATGAAATAATATCTTTGCCTTAAGATTTTCAATGATTTGTTGTACAATTTCTTACTTTAATATGCATAATATACAATATAATTGTGTTCATGTACAGAAATTCAAATATTTTCAAAAAACAATCATATTTCAAATATTTTCCCTTTCAATATTTAGAAGTTCTAAAGAAGTAGGGAATGTATTATGTTCTTCCAATAAATAAAACTTTCTTCATAAAGGGTAAAATATCTTGCCCCAAATTACTTAATTATTTAACAAAATATTTAGGGTATAATTTATCTATCATAATTTCTCATCTAATCATTCTTTAATTATATGGAAATTCATTTTTATTCTTAGCCATATATTCATTTTTATATTTTTATATTCATTTTTATTCTGACATATACTCATATATGTCAGATATAGCTGAATAAGAGGCTTAATCCTAAAACCCTGAGAAGAAGGGTCTTGAGGGAAATTACCTAAAAGAAGATTAAACATTTCAAGTCAGCCTTTCAGGTTTCTGGGATCCGGAACAGGAACCGTTGTCCAGGGAGACAGGCCAATACTGTGACTGATGGATTTTCAATCTGAGAGTCAATACAGATCTCAGAGATTGTCTACTCCAAACATTTCAGTTTACAGTTAAGAAAAGCTTGAGTTCAACAAGAGCAAATTAACTGTGTAATCTCATATAACCAATGGACAGTAGAACTAAATTAGAATCTCAGATTTCTGACTCTTTCCAGTTCAGTTTTTACTTCATCCATACAAAGAAACACAGCAATAAAATAATGTATTTTTGATGATCTCCATTTTAGAACAAAAAATATTGAAGCTTGAGAGAATCAACTACTACCAGAATGTCAGATTTTGAACAGGCACTGTATTACATGAACAACTGAAACAATGAGATCTGCCCATCTTTACACAAAGCTGCCCATATGCCATTGACAGTATCAGCTCTGTATAACGTTTCTATATTTCATCATCTTTGTGCCTCCATGTACCCTCCCACCTATACCATCCCTGCCTTACTTCTTCTATTACAAGATAATATTTTACATGGTGTGAGAAGATTATTTCTGCTGTAACAACAGAACCCCAGCTCAGCAGCCCGTTTTTTTACTACAGATTTAGAATCTAAAAACTGGCTGGTTTCACAAGCTGCCAGAGAAAGGAGATTAAAGCCATGTGTCAAGTCATCTCCTCCAGAAACAGCTCAAATATATGCGCTGCTGTTAGCAGGAAGACTGGCTCAGAAACACTGAATCAGCAGTATTATGTGCAACCATAAAACAAGGCAATGCACTATGTTTAAGAATTACCTACCTGGGTAAGCAGTTGCTTAAAATGAGCAATTGGTACTTTCTAACAGACGTCAGAGGGATGATATCACATTGATACACACTAAAATTAACAAAATAAGTCCAAGTAAATCCATTTGTATCATCCCTTGATGATTTCATTGCCCAGAGACCACTGACACCATGAGAGTTGGGTGCATTGTCTTCTTGCCTTCTGAGAACTTTTTAGGCATTTGTCATTATTACATGAATGTAGACCACACACAATGTTAGTTTCTTCCTAGCACCAACCCAGAAATGTCCAAAGAAATAACTTCAACATTGTCACTAAGAATTGGACTCAAAATACTTCACTCAAAATAGATGCCTATTCCAAAAAGTAGAATGCTTTTTGGGTGGCTGGAAGATTGTGGTTCCCCATAACCTCAAGAAACTTTCTACTTTAAGAATCATTATAGTTTGGTTTAAGAGCATTTCTTTTTGATTTGGGACTGAATACATTTATGAAGAATGTACTTGGTCTATGTCAATCTTGTAAAATGGTTGAATTTTGCTTTAGATACTTTGTATACTTGATGTAATTTGTAACACCAATTTACAAATTACAGTGACTTTCATCTTAGGTTAGTTGCACTTTTCAAAGTTATTTTATAAATGGCAGAATATAACCTAAAGGCTATTACACAAAACACCTTAAGTTTTAAATCTATGCTCTAGTACCCTTAAACATAATTCATCAAATATTATTTAAATAACAATTTTCAAGTCCAAAAAATATGTCCAGCATTATAGAGAAACTTTTAAAATATTGTTTTAAAAGCTGGAGGTCATCTTTGACAGGATTGTATGAACTCAAACTTAGATCAACTCTCCAAATGCAAAAAATTTTAGGTGGGTTTCTAAGTTTAAGAATTGAATTTTTCCTGCTATTCTACTTTCAATAAGCAAATGGTTTTCTTTTCTCCACATTCTCACCAACACTTGTTGATTTGTTTATGATGGCCATTCTGACAGGTGAAAAATGATATCTCACTGTGGTTTTAATTTGCATCTCTCTGATGGCTAGTGATATTGAGCATTTTTTCATATGTCTATGGGACATCTGTAAGTCCTCCCCAAAGAAGTGCATACTTGGGTCCTTTGCCCATTTTTTAGTTGGCTTGTTTGTCTTCCTAGTGTTGAGTCATGTGAGTTCTTTACACATTTTGGAGATTAAACCCTTGCCCAATGTATCATTGGCACATATGTTCTCCCAGTTGGTTCCCTTTTCATTTTGATGATGGTTTCTCTAGCCAAGCAGAAGCTTTTTAGTTTGATGTAGTCCCATTTGTTTATTTTTTCCTTTATTTCCCTTGCCCTAGGAGCTATATCAGCAAAAATATTGGTGTATGGAATATCTGAAATTTCACTGTTTTCTGTTAGGACTTTTATTGTATCAAACTTATATTTAAGTCTTTTGTTCATTTTGAGTTTATTCCACTGTATGGTATAAGCTGGTTGTCTAGTTTCATTTTTTACATGTACCAGTCCAGTTCTCCCAACACCATTTATTGAAGAGGCTGTTTTTACTCCATTTTATGTTCCTGCACTCTTTATTGAATATTAATTGACTATAGAGACATGGGTTCATTTTTAGTCTCTCTATTCTGTTCCATTGATCTATGTGTTTGTTCTTACACCAGTACCAGACTGTTTGGATTACAGAAGTCTTGTAGTAGTTTGATATTGGGTATTGTGATCCCTCCAACTTTGTTCTTTTTCAAGATTGCTGAGGCTATTTTGGGTCTTTTTTGGTTTCATATAAATTTTTTAAAATAATTGTTGTATATCTGTAAAATATGACATTGGTATTTTAATAGGAATTGTGTCAAATCTATAGGTTGCTATGGGTAGTATGGACATCTTAATTATGTTAATTCTTCCAATCCATGAACATGATATAAGCTTCCATTTATTTGTGTCTCCCTCAGTTTCTTTCTTCACTGTTCTACAATTTTCTGAGTACAAGTCTCTTACCTCCTTGGTTAAATTTATTCCTATGTAGTTTATTTTTGTTGTTGTTGCTATAGTAAATTGGACTTTTTTGTAGTTTCTCTTTCTGATAGTTCATCACTGGGGTACAAAAATGCCATCAATTTCTGAATACTGACATTGTACCCCACTACTTTGCCAAATGCACTTAGTAGGTCAAGTAGTTTTGTGGTGGAGCCTTAGGATTTTCTATGTACACTATTTGATGTGTGCAAATAATGACTGTTTTACTTCCTCCTTTCTAACTTGGATGCCTTTTGTTTCTTCTTGTCTGATCACTATGGCTAGGACCTCTAGTACTAAGTTGAATAACAGTGGTGAAAGTGGACACCCTTATCTTGTTCCTGATCTTGAGTTAAACACTTATAATATTTTCCCTCCCTTACCAAAGTGGGGATTTAAAGGTATGCTTCACTAGTATATTTTAGTTAAATAATTGTGATCAAATAGCATATTTTTAGATTTCAAAGGTAATACGTATTTATAAGTAAAATGGAAAGTATAAGTTGGTACCATGTATGAGTGAAATTATGGTTCTTAACTTTCTCTGTCTGAATTATTTCACATAGAATGGTATTCCAAAAGCAACAATGAACAAACAAAAACTCATAGACATGGACAACAGTGCACTGGTTACCAGAAGAAAGGAAAGAAGTAGTAAAGAGTAAAGGGAGGGAGTCAAATATATGTTGATGGAAGGAGATTTGACTTTGGATGGTGAACACACAATGCAATCACTATACAGATAACATATAATTGAATTATATACTTGAAACTTACATAATTTTATTAACCAATGTCACCCAAATAAAATTAATTTAAAAATTAAAAAACATACAAATAAATATTAACAGGTAGAAATATTAAATATTGAATCTGTTTTTCTAATTAAACGTGCTTTCATCAGGTTAGACATACATACACACACATACACACATACAAAGTAGGTGGAAGAAAATAAGAATCACTTGTAATTTTGCCACACAGATAATCACTATTAACACTTTGTTTCATATCCTTCCAGTTTTTCTATGAATATGTATGCTTACATTTTTTAATTTTAACCTTTATATTTTAGTAAATATTATTCAGCAACTTAAATTTTGAAGTTTTCCCTATTATAAAACAACAGTGTAGTATAGAAACTTAAATACCACTTGGTTCTTTGATTTTATTGATATTCAATGTTTTTCACTATTTTCTTCATTATTCAATCAAGTTTATATCCTACTCAAAATATCATTTCCTAAAACACTATTATCTTACTTATTCCTCATTTTTACTTGAAATTTTCTGAAATATTTCATAATCCCTTTTCTAGTATTTCTGAAATTTTGCACATTTTTGCCACCATTCCCTTTATAAAATATCCTCTCTCATTTAGTGTCTATTGCCATTTTTCTCTTATCTGTTCTGACCACATTGTCTCAGCCTCTTTTGCTAGTTTCTCTCCCACTGTTATGCTTTAAGTCTCAGTACTCTCAGGGCAGTATCCTGGTCTCTTTTTAAAATATTTTTCTTCTTTTTATAACCCCACAAATCCCATCCTGAGGGATCATAAAAAAAAAAGGAAACACTAATATATTGCTTTGTTTAAATACTGTGGGCATAATATTTTATATCCAATTTTCTGATTTAACCATTATAAAATTTTCCTAACTTATTTACTTTTCTACAATATGTTAATGTCTAGATACAATTTTACTATGTGGAATATATAATGTATTCAACCTGCTGTTAATGAACATTAGGATGTTTTCAATATTTATCTAAACAATGATGTTATGAACATCTTTCCATAAACATCTTGGCATATGCTTTGATAATGTTAATTTTTAAATAGAAACTTCAAGGTTGATGGATATAAGTATTTTAAATCTGCTTTTTTAATTTTACCAAAATGGACTCCAGAAAGTTTATACAAATACATGAAATTACTTCTTTCCCTAGCCTTTTGCTATAGTAAGCATCAACATTTTATTTAATTGCTGTCAGGTTTTGTTGTAGGGAGGGAGTGGGAAGAGAGACAAAGAGTAGATAGTTAGGCTATTCTTTCCATGAGTCACAATGGTGGCTCTTCTGGGGAGCCTTTGATTCTAGCCACACAGGCCATCTGGGATCAAATCTCACGATGCATTCTTTTTCTTAACAGTGAAACACTACTTATTGAGCTCCAAGGAGCATTTTTATTGTTTTTTGAAATAAAAATCCTGGTTGTCAAAACTCACACATTTCCCAAAGATACCCCTATATAAAAGCTCTATTTATTTCAGTTGATATAGAAAAATAATAAGGGATAGTCAAAAGTAGGAGAAAACATGGGGAGAATGCATCAAAGCAACTTCTGTGGTCTGTGTTCTTCCAATGGCTTTGTTTTTGTTTTTGTTTTTGTTTTAAGGAACAATTCTTTTTGGAAAGCAGTTCCAATCAAATCCTCAATAATTTGTTATATAGCAAAACTTTGGAAATGGAAAGCTACCTGCTAGTTACCTCCAACTTGCCATTTCAAACTGTGCCTGATTTTCCTGTCACTCTTAATGACAATGCCATTGTCCTATATACCTAAAATTGAAAATTTTGATTCATCCTTGAATCCCTACTCATTCAATTCTATATTCAAAATGTTAGCTACATGATTTTTCTTCTCCATTCTCCTGACAACCATTTTACATCAGGAGTTCATTGCCTTTCACTTTGACCAGGGCCTTTTAAAATATGAATGAGACCTACAAGAACCAAGAAAAAACTGGAAGTAAACCAGAGAGGGGTATGTGGACCAGGACTTTGAGACCCATCACTGCTTTAACCAGATGCAATAGGTGGGGTTGTGGGCAGGATTGTTAGATTGAGCAAATAAAAATTTCAATTCCATTAAATTAATAAATAAATTTTTATTATAAGTATGTGTCAAGTATTGCATCGGGCATACTTATACTAAAAAAAAATTTGTTTGTTGACTTATTGATGATGGCCATTCTGACAGGTGTGAAGTGATATCTCATTGTGGATTTAATTTGCTTTTCTCTGATGATTAGTTATTTTGAGCATCTTTTCTATGTCTACAGGCCATCTGTATGTTCTCTTTGGAGAAGTGACTATTGAGGAGTTTTTCCCATTTTTAATTGGATTATTTGTTTTGTTTTGTTAGTGTTGAGTTTTGTAATTTCTTTATAAATTTTGGGTATTAATCCCTTATCAGATATATCAGCAAAAATGCTCTCCTATTCTATGGATTGTCTGTTTATTTTGTTGATGTTTTCTTTTGCTGTGTAAAAACTTCTTAGTTTGATGTAGTCCCATTTGTTTATTTTTCCTTTTGTTTCCGTTGCCTGGGGACACATATCACATAAAATATTGCTATGAGCAACGTCCAAGATTTTGCTGCCTATGTTTTCTCCTAGGATTTTTATGGTTTGGGGTCTAATCCCTTTTATTTAAATCTTTTATCCATTTTGAGTTTATTCTTGTGTATGGTATAAGAAGGTGGTCTAGTTTCACTTTTCTGCACGTATCTCATTTTCCCACTTTCATTTATTGAATAAAGTCTTTAGCCAATTGTATGTGCTTGCTTCCTCTGCCAAATATTAATTGACTATAAGGGTATGAGTTTATTTCCACACTCTCTATTCTATTCCATTGATATATGTATCTGCTTTTATGCCAATATCAGGCTGTCAAGGATACAGAGAAAGGGGAACCGTCTTGCATGGTTGGTGGGAATGCAGGTCGGCGCAACCACTGTGGGAGGCAGTGGAGTTACCTCAAAAAATTAAAAGTGGATCTTCCATTTAACCCTGCAATCCCACTTCTGAGAATTTATCTGAAGACACCCAAAACACTAATTCAAAAGAACATAAGCACCCCTATGTTCATTGTAGCCTTATTTACAATCACCAAGATAGGGAAACAGCCCAAGTGTCCATCAATAACTGAGTGGATAAAAGAACTATGGTGACACTCAAGATGGCAGAGGAAGGAGTGGAAGCTACACTAACCTCCTCCCAAGATCAATCTGGAATTGTAACTAAATTGTGGACAAATCATCCTGAATAACCAACTGAACAGTAGCTGGAGAAAAACCTTATAACTAAGGACAGTCAAAAGAAACCACTTCACCACAATGTGACTGGTAGGGAGTGGAGAGGAGGTGCAAGATGGCTGGCTGGACTCCCACTGATGGCAGATGAAGTGCCAGAGGAGTATTTCAGTGGCTGAAGTAATCCCTCTGAGAACTGTGGGGTGGAAACCCCAAGCTGGGTTCTCCAGCCTAAAGCATCAGAGCTGGGGAAGGAACCCAGATAACATCCAGCTGTGAAATGTGGTGGGGTTTCTGTCCACCAGGGAGAAATGGCTGGAGAAAAAACAAGTCTCTTAAAGACCAATGAACAAAATTTTGTTTACAGCCACTTACCCTGGGCTCCAGCAGAGGGAGGGCAGAGAAGACTGGAAACACTTGAGGGGAGTCTAGGGTTGGTGGTTCTGGGAAGAGAACTGAAGTAACAGCCACCAGGATTCCTGTGCTCAATCACCCCCCATTCTGCAGAAACCATTTTTTCTCAGGCAGAGAACTCCCTTCTAAGTGGCATCAGCCTGAGAAAAAGCAATAGGCCCAACCACAGGGATTACTCTGCCTCACCCTGTGGTACTTATGCCAGGCTGCTGAGTACAGCTTGAGTTTATATCAGTGATAGTTTAACAAATAAGGCATATCTCTGGGAGCTCTGAGACTTTAGCTGACCCTCTCCAAGGCCTGGGGCTGATAAAACCCAATTTTGGTGCACAGACTGATTCTTTTTGCACATAAACAGGCCCAGCAGAGGGAGCCACAAGCTGAGGATTGCTGATAGCACCAAACAGGTTATCCAGAGCCAGTCACAAGCAGTATCTGACAAAGGCCAATACCAGAGTCTTTGCAAATCTACCTAATACATAGGAACAAATACAAAGAAGCAGCCATATGGGAAGACAAAGAAACAGACCCCTAATGAAATAACAACAGAATTCTCTAGAAGAAAAACTAGATAAAATGGAGGCAAGCAATTTATCAGAGAGTTCAGAGTAAAGACTATAAGGATACTCAATAGCATAAAAAGAGATACAGAAACCATAAAAAAGGGCCAGTCATAAATAAAGAATGCAATATCTGAAATAAATAATATACTGGAAGGAATAAATAGTAGGTTAGCTGAAGTAGAGGATTGAATTAGTGATTTGGAAGACAAGGTAGAAAAAAAAAACAAATCACCCAGGCAGAGCAGCAAAACGAAAAAGGAACGTAAAAAATGAGGAGAGTTTAAGGAACATTTTGGACATCATCCAGCATCCTCTCTGAATACAATACTGTGAAACTAGAAACCAATCACAAAAAGAACACTGAAAAACACACAAAGAGATGGAACCTAAATAACACATTACCAAACAACGAATGGGTCAACAACAACATCAAGGAAGAAATCAAAAGATACCTTGAAACAAACAAAAATGAGGAGACAACAATCCAAAATCCATGAGACACTGGGAAAGCAATCCTAAGAGGGAAATTCATAGCATTACAAGCCTATTTCAAAAAACAAGAAAAAAGAAAAAATGTCTGTTCATGTCCTTTGCCTATTTTCTAATTGGATTGTTTTGTTTTGTTTTTGTCTGCTGAATTTTGATAGTTCTTTACATATTCTACGTAACAGTCATTTGTTGGATATGCAGTTTGCAAATATTTTCTCCAATTTTGTAACTTTATTTTTTCCTGTTATCAAAGACATTTGAAGAACAATTTTTTTTTTAATTTCAATGAGGACAAATAATCAATTTTGTTTAATTAATTCTTTAATGGATCATGCTTTGGGTGTCCAAAGAATTATTTTCCTAGCCCTAAACTTCAAAGATTTGTCTCAAGATTCTTTTCTAAAACTTTTTTAGTTTTATGTTTAACATAAAAGTCTGTTATTTATTTTGAGTTAACTTTTGTATGAGGTATGAGGTTTAGAACAAGGCTCATCTATTTATTTATTTTCTCTATGGATTCCAATTGTTCTAGTACTATTTCATGAGAAAGCTACCCTTCCTAATGAATTGCTTTTACTCCCTTGTCAAAAGTTAAGTTGGATATATTTGTGTGGATCTCTTTCTGGGTTCTTTGTTCAGTTCCATTAGTCCATATGCAGAGGCTTCTACAAACACCACACTATCTTGATTAATGTCGCTGTTAGTAAAACTTGATTTTGGGAACAGTGAATCTTCCCACTTTTTTCTTTTCAAGTTTGCCTTAATTTTTTTATATTTAATTTATGATATAAATTTACAATGAACAGAAACAACCCATGCTTCACTCACATCCTCATTTCAAACTGCTGGAGGCAACACATGTCAACAAGTTGCACTTTAGTTTCTTTTTAAAAAAATTCATGTTTATTGTATTTTATTTACATTACCTTTTAATCATGTTTTATGTCCCTCTCCCCTAGAAATCACCACACTGTTGTCCATGTCCATAATCCCTTTTCTTTTTTGCTCAATCCCTCCACCTCCTAACGACCCCCACTAGCAGTCATCCTGCTCGCCATCTATGAGTCAGTCCCCATTTTTCTTCTTGGTTCAGGTTGTTCATTAGATTCCATATATAAGTGAAATCATATGGTATTTGTCTTTATCTGACTGGCTTATTTCATTTGGTATAATGTTCTCCAGGTCCATCCATACTGTCATAAAGGGTAAAATTTTCTTCTTTTTCATAGCCAAGGAGAAGTCTATTGTGTAAATGTCCCATTGTTGTTTTACCCACTCATCTATTGATTAAAAATCTTATGTGCTTACTTGCCAGCTTTATAGTACTGGAAGTCCCACAGCAATCAGAAAAGACAAAAAAAGAAAAGTCATCCAAATTAAAAAGGAAGAAATAAAACTTTATTTGCAGATGACATGATAGTGTACATACAGAACCCCAAAGATTCAACCAAGAAACTACTCAAGCTAATATAAAAACTCAACAAAGTGGCAGGATACAAAATTATCTCCAGAAATCAGTTGTGTTTTTATATGCCAATAATGAACTAACAGAAAGGGAAATTAAGAAGACAACTCCATTCACAATTGTTTCAAAAGGACTAAATACCTCAGAATAAACCTAACCAATGATATAAAAAAATCTATACTAAGAAAATTATAAGACACTAAAGAAAGAAATTGAAGAAGATACAAAAGTGGAAACATATATGATGTTCATGGATAGAAAGAATGAATACCATTAAAATGTCCATACTACCCAAAGTAATCTATAGATTCAATGCAGTTCCTATTAAGATTCCAATAATCTAATTCACAGAACTTAACTAAATATTTCAAAAATGTATATGGAACCCCAAAGGGCCCACATAGCAATAACAATCCTGACAAAGAAGAACAAGTTGGAGGAATTACACTCCCTAATATCAAACTCTATTGCAAGGCCATAGAAATCAACACAGCCTGGTACTGTGTGATAAAAACAGACACACCGATCAATGAAACAGAAGAGAGAGTGTGGAAATAAAACCACACCTTTATGGTCAATTAATATTCGACAGAGGAAGCAAGCACATACAATGGGCTAAAGGTAATTTATTCAACAAATGGTGTAGGGAAAATTGGACAGGTACATGCAGGAAACTGAAACTAGACCACCTTCTTACACCATACATAAGAATAAATCAAAATGGATAAAAGACTTAAATGTTAGACCCCAAACCATAAAAATCCTAGAAGAAAACATAGGCGGCAAAATCTTGGACATTGCTCATAGCAATATTTTATGTGATATGTGTCCCTAGGCAAGGGAAACAAACGGAAAAGTAAAAAAATGAGACTACATCAAACTAAGAAGTTTTCACACAGCAAAAGAAAACATCAACAAAATAAACAGACAATCCACAGAATAGGAGAACATGTTCACTGATACATCTGATAAGGGGTTAATATCCAAAATTTATAAAGAAATAAAACTCAACACTAACAAAACAAACAATCCAATTAAAAATGGGAAAAACTCCTGAATAGTCACTTCTCCAAAGAGAACATACAGATGGCCAATAAACATATGAAAAGATGGTCAACATCATTAATCATTAGGAAAATGCAGATTAAAACCACAATGAGAACTTCATATCTGTCAGAATGGCTATCATCAATAAATCAACAAACAACAAATGCTGGTGAGGATATGGAGAATGGGGAACCCTTTTGCACTGTTGAGGGGAATTCAGACTTGTTCAGTCACTGTGGCAAGCAGTATGGAGATACCTCAAAAAATTAAAAGTGCATCTGCCTTTTGACCCAGTGTTCCCACTTCTGGGAATATATCCAAAGTAATCCAAGACACTAATTTGAAAGAACATAAGCACCCCTATGTCCACTGCAGCATTATTTACAATTACCAAGATATGCAAGCAGCCTAAGTGTCCATCCATAGATGAGTGGATAAAACAACTATGGGACATTTATACAGTAGTATGCTACTCAGCCATAGTAAAGAAGAAAACTGTACCCTTTGTAACAGTATGGATAGACCTGGAGAACATTATGCCAAGTGAAATAAGCCAGGCAGAGGAAGACAAATACCACATGATTTCACATATGTGGAATCTAATGAACAAACTGAACTACCAAGCAAAATAGAGACAGACTCATAGATAGGATGACAGCTAAACTGGGGATGGGGGTGTTAGGGTGTGAAGGGATTGAGCAAAATGTTAAAAGGACTCTGAACATGGAAAACAGTGTGCTAATTACTGGAGGGGATGGGCAATGGGAAAAAAACACAATTGAAAAAAAGACAAAAAAGTCTTGCAACTCAAAAATAAAAAATAACTTTTATTATTTATTGGAAATTCAACTTAAACTAAACAACCAGTATTTCAGCTGGAAGCCCTGGTTGTGGGTGATAGGGTGAGAGGTAGGTAGTAGCACTTGAGTCAAGAATTCAAAGTATCAATACCTGAACAATGTGTCCTTTATCAAGTCTAACACATGGCTTGTTTCACAAATCAAGGTGATTATTTTCGTGGCTGTCTGTATTCTGAGGGTCCTGATCTCTTGGCACCTGAAACTCTAGGCATTGTACTTCATGGCATACAGATAAATATTTGATTAGGATCTAATACTTATAGAGAACCTAGATCACCTTATCTGGGTAATGTAGAATGGGTAGTAATTAGACTTTATTTTAAAACTAGGGTAAGGTCATCCCCACAAAAGAGTTTTAATGTATGGATTTTACAATGTGAAGTTAACCAACTTTATGCTAAGTGAAATAAGCCAGAGAGTAGGATATAAAACTGTATCTATATAATATATACATATCAAAATACAGATAGAATAAATATGTTTATATATATTACATATTTTATACAAATACACAAATACATACACATATACACCATTAAAACTAGAAGAAAAGACATTACAAAAGTTAACTCTGGTTATTTCTAGCTGACAGAGTCATGGTTGCATTTCTTTAGATGTTTTGGCATTTTCTAAATTTTCTATACAACCTCAATAAGTAGATTCCTAATGTTGCTCAGTGTCAATGTGGAATTTTATTTACAATAAATGTACAGCACAACTTTTTAAAAACCCTATTTCCCCAAATATTCTCAAACACCCAATATATCTTCCAAAGTCTTTCTTTTTCTCTCACACTTCAAAATTGCCTCAAATCTGACTGTATTAGTCAAAACACATTAAGTTCAAGTCTTAAATAACCCATGCAAAGTAACCTACACTTAAAAAGACATATTGGTTTATATAACTACAGAGTTCAAGAAAGTTTGACTGCAAGATTAGCTATATTTTCAAGATGAATTTTTTGAAGTTCTAAAGGTGGATTTGGGGAGCCAGAACAATTATTCACTGAGAAACTTGGTATATTAATATTTTATTTTTTAAAATTACCAATTCAAAATAGTTCTTCTTTAAACTTTTAGTTCATTTATAAATTTTATTCTAATTATCAATTGAGCCTATCCTAATCATTTATAATAGAAATTTTACAATGTAAATATGTATATTCCCTTAGATGCTTTTAAACTATAGCTAAAAATGTAATATATTTGATTTCCTTTCAAAGTACACTAAGATTATTAAAGAAGTTTTTCTATGTACTTCAGTAATTCTCATTAAGCTATAGTTATAAATATAATAAACTTTGGGATTTCCTGCATGTTAGAGTATTTTTAAATGCCATAAGATTTAACTAAAAAGCATGAGTTTAAGCAAATTACTTAATTTGTTCTCAGTTACTCATTTTTTGCTCTAATAGGACAAAATCTCTCATTTGAAAAAAAATGCTTAAAGTGCCAAAAACTTCACAAAAGATAGTTCATCACACACAAAAAGAAATTGTAGTACTGCAGGCTTGATCTGTATCATCACTCTATCCTCAGTTTTCAGAGCCAGAATTTTAATTCACTGTAAAGTTACTTGACCCTTAGAAGACAACTCCCTTCTCAGTTAGCAAGGCTGAGATTGTTTGAAGAGCAGGGCTATTACCTTGAGTATGAAATCCGGAATTGTAAACATCCAAGGTAATATTTGTCATAACCCTAAAAACTGAACTAAACTTTCTTTTATTACTAGTATGCCATGGGGGGGTTGCTTAGAACTTCACAGAGGGCACTTCTTTGAGTTATGGTCTATCATTTCCTAACTCTTACACCTTATTGCAGAAAATTTAAGTTTTTTAGATAAACTATTTTCTGAGTGACTAATGCTTACATATATACTGTAGTGTATTTGTATGTGTGTATACTATATATGTAGCTATATGTATGTACATGTACACACATACAACTAAATTCCTTAAATGATCTGTTGATATCACATTCTTCAGTTCTCTAGAGATATTTACATGTCATCTGTTGTAGCTCTGTGACCAGGTGCCCCACTGTACAGGCACAACTCCAAGCACCATTGACTGTAATGTGAACTGGACTTCCTGAAATTTTGAACTTAGGACCTCAGGAAAGATACCAGAGCTGTTGCATGGGACCTCAACATTCTTTTTAATTTGAAGAAATTCTGCAGTACTTTATATTATTTTCATCAGCTAGATTAACAACTCTCAAAAATGATTTTCAAAAAATGCTTAAATTAGATTGTGTCCTGTGTCTTAACCTTCAGTTATAGCTTCTAAGGTCATTCGAAGGAAAGCCATGGGGGAAATCAAAAGTCTGGGAGAAGTCAGTCTTCAGTACAACTTGACCCATTTCATGCAGGGCTCTTTCTTTTCATCTTTCAATTCTGCTAAGTTTTTCTCACTTTGTTGTTCTCTCTCTCTCTTTCTTTCTCTCTCTTCCTCTCTCTGTCTCTCTCAACTTCATTCTAAGGCACTCTCTTCAGGAGCATCAGAAAAGGTCGACACCAGCAGAGCAGCTCCAAGGCAAAGGTGAATTCTGAGTTAGAATCTTATCCCCATCACTAAACAGCTGTGAGATTGAGTTAAGATATTTGAGGACCTTATTCATAAATGAGGATAAGAGTTCTTCTATTACATAATTTTGTGAGAAATAACAAGGTACACATAAAGAAATTTTAGCATAATAGCTAAATATAAATATAGGTTCACCACAAAGTGAAGAAATTTGTATTATCCCATTCCCTCTTTACCTTCCAAATTGTCCCATTGTCCTACCAGTTTCTTCTGGCTGACATAACAGCCTCCCTGAGACTTTAATTTAGGCAACCAAGAACTTGCAAACCTTTATATTCAGAAAATATCAATGCTATAATTTTTAAAAAATATTTTTAAATTTATTTTTAGAGAGGGGAGAGAGGGAGAAGGAGAGAAAGAGAGAAACATCAATGTGCAGTTGCTGGGGGCTGTGGCCTGCAACCCAGGTATATACCCTGACTGGGAATCGAACCTGCGACACTTTGGTTCGCAGCCCACACTTAATCCACTGAGCTATGCCAGCCAGGGCTTCAATGCTATAATTTTTAAGGAACACAAATACTTTTTTTAGAAAATATTTTCTAAATTCTCTCCATAAGCAAAAATTTAACTGAAAAACAACAAAAGAAAATAATGGCAAAGATTTTAGCAGTGTTTCTTTACTTCATTTACTATCAGATGGCTTTCTTTAGTAAATAGGTTTTGTTAATTTACACAACTATTCAGTAATTTTAGCCTTATTTAACGTAAAGTCACTATTTTCTCTGAGCTACTACAGTACATTATCACACTCTTCCCAGTAGACTATAAAATGATTTTTCATAAGTTAAACAAGGCTCTATATTTCTCAGCTACTGTATTTCTCCTTTCTTCCCCTAAAGGCATCCACATTCACTTGCCATTTTCCTTGCCTAGTTACCAGTTCCTACCTTCAAACCACCCTTCATTTGAGCTAGCTTAGCTTTCAATGTTTTTAATGTACTTTCTCTAATGAAAGGTGCCCCAGTTGACTCTTGATTCCTCTATACCAAATTTACTAATTCTTCCTTTAGCATCCTAATTGTCTGCCCTATAAGTATAAACATTGTGTGCTCAATATATGTGTTGGTTCCACAACTAAATTGTAAGTTAGTAACCCCATTTTCAGGATATCAATATTGTACAGAAAAATAATTTTAACAACTTTAATAAAAACAGAAGAATGTTTGAAGGGGAAAAAAGAGTCTAAATGGAAGGTAGGTACCATGCTTTTTATTCGTCTTTGCATTCTCCCCAAGGCCTAGCACAGGACCAGGCATATTGTAGCAGGCCTTAATCTCCTGTAAAAAAAAAATTAAATAAAAAATATGTAGTATATTTATCAAATCCAAAATGACCTTGAACCAACAGCACTACTCATTTTGATTAATGGACTAAAAACATATTCAAAGAGGTCTAAGGATGCTGCAGAATGATAAGAAAATCCAATGATACAAGATGTAATAGAATAAAGTGTTGTCTTTGGGGAATATCGAGAAAGTATATAATAGTATGCTCAGAAATCAAACTTAGAACCAATTCTGAAAACTTTCACTCACTACAAGAACAACTATACTAAAAAATCTTTGTAGATTGATCAAAACAACTTACTCTGTCTTTTCATCAACTTGTTCATGCCAAGAACTTACAGCCCAACTCTTTCCACCCCTAATTCCCACCCCATAAACTCTGAACTGAACCTAAAATTGAGAATGGCTGGTCTTAGGTGCAACATTATATTCTGAGAAGTTTTCTACCATAGATCAGATTTGTCCCTTGAAAATAAGAGAATATTTTAACAACATATTTGCATAGCATATGGTAGTTTACAAAGTTATTTTTACAAATGTCATTTTATTTGATCTTTTCAGTAATCTTCTGAAGTATTCAATAGAGACATTATTATCATGATTTTTATGAGAAGTTTGAAATTAAAGAGAATGGTATTTTCCCAAGGGCATAAGAGACAGAGCCAAGGCTAAAACCAAAACAGATAGTAAAAATAAAGTTGGTATTAGATTCCTAATATGGGCATTTCTTAATAACAAGGGAGTGAAAATGTATGCTCTCGTGTGGAAATACAGATGGAATTCATTGAAGGAAGCATAGAGAAAAGCTCCCCAGGAAAAAGATTATACTTTACCTAGCATGATAATGACCTTGAGTGAATTCTTTATTTTTTAAATGCCCCCTCTTGCTTTCTTGTCTACCTCTAAAACTTAACTACCATATAACTAATAAACACTATAATTCTATATTAGATATCAGCCAATAAAAGAGATAAAATTAATAACCCAAATTGTGTTTCCTTGAATATTCATATTTTTTCATATGTTTTCATTATATATGGTGTATATATGTATATAATATATACATTGATTATATATATTATATAATCTTCTAGGCAACCCAACCCCATAAATAACTCCATTGAAGTCATTAAACTAAAAGGATATTTTTCTATAGTAATAGTGATCAGTCAACACACAAATAGCTACAGCTGAATTTTAGAGAATTTCAGTATGTAATTTAAGGGCATGGTTTGGCTCACATTACTGGGTTGTCCTACCGAAAGCGTGACCAAACCATACGAACTGAGAAACACATTTATCAAAAGTGAAATGTTCAATGACTCCTTTTACTATGTACTGAATACACTGTGTACCTATCATGATTATGAGGTTATGGCTGAATATTTAGTCTCCTGGTTTTGAACATAAACGAAGGTCTTCATTTATATGCCCGATGATATTTTTCAGGTGATGCATGAGATTCCCAAGGTAGGTAAATTGAGAATATATAGAAATCCATGTAAATACCAGATGATTACTGATAAAAATTCCACCCATTTTTGCAGAAAACCATTTTTATAGCAACTGAAGGCAAGTTACAAAGTTGTTAAGTAACAGACTAGAGATGTGTGGATCATAACTGAATAAATGTTTACTTCTTTTTTACTGTAGGTTTTTTAAATCAAAATATCAAATCCAACCAGGTTAAATGGGCCTGAATCACTTCTTGCCTTTAATGTTAGATGCCACATGCAAAGGAACTGGTTTCCCAACATCAACACAAACTTTATCATAGTTCACTGTATCTTTTGCTCACATCTCTTATCATGGCTTGAATTTTACATTTGCATAATAATTTCTTTAAATCTTATATTCCTACCCCCACTAGATCCTATGAGGACAAGGACCAGGTTTCTGATTTGCATATCACTGCATCTTAGAACTTAGCAGAGGTATTAAATGGGTAGATAACCAGAGGACTAAAAGGTGTGGCTTCAGAGAGGTCTTCAGTACACTGAATGCAATAATGGCATATCTGAGATAGTCCAGTTGTCCTTAGAAGTCATGATGACCAGTCCCACAGAAAAAAAAATGTATGTATGCTTACAATGTCACAGAACTTCAGCACCACTAACTAAAATTTTGTAACCTTCTCATTTTCTTTGCTATATATTTGTTTAAAATGTTTTATACTCACAAATAATAGCTATTCCTGAATACTTAAAATTGTGTAAAAGGTGAGTTTGAGGACATTGGAAATTATAGCATTGCTCATGGAAGAAGAGTAGTTGGGATGGACCTCATGGGAATTTAAAAAAAAATGAATGGGTCAACAGAGTCCTGTGGCTAGAGAAAGACCAGGGTGGAGTTTTATAAAAGAACTGGAGCACTGTGTAGGAATGAAAAGAAGCCCAGTATAAACTGTACCTAAAACTGACAGAAGTGGCCTCTGGTCTACATGCCTCTCTCATAAAGCACATGGTACACTGAAGGAAAATTGCTAGCTTTCACAGACATTAGTCCAACATAACTGCAAGAGAGCATGTTGTGTTCTTTACAGACAGAGAAAGCTACCATCTTAATCTATGTTATGTCTTCACAAATTTGAAAATTTCAGTTTTATAGATAATGAGTCCATTTATGGTGGACAGTTCTACTTGTTTGTAATTTACAAACAGTATTTTTTTTAATAACAAGTTCATACACAAGGGTACACAATGGTAGCTGCCCATGCTCATATTTGCAGCTTCTCCAACTCTGTGTTTGCCTTTTCCTTCCTTGATTTTTCCCACTTAGATGAACTCCCAGTGTGTCAGACCACAGTGGGCTCAAAGATCTGAACTTGCACTTGTCTAGGCAGACATTCCTCTACTGAGCTTCACAACCTGTTTTCTTCACCCTCCTATCATATTTTTAAATTTCCTTCTATTTTGTGCATTTTCCATTTTTCAGTAACATATGTGTTATATTTAATGTGGAAAATCAAGGTAAAAGTATGATAATAAGTCTCTGCTTAATGTGAAAGTATCCGACCAGGCTCAGTGCCCTTACTAGTCACCTCCGTGCTAAGGATTCCACTGCAAGTGCTCTTCAAAAGTCCTCTTTGTCCTATACGCCATGGCCAACATTTCACCTCCATCATTTTTTCTCATCTACCTTGATGGTAAACCTTCCCTATAAATTCAGTTCTTGCTCTAGAATTAATGTTTTGAACATATTTCCTACTTTGAACTCCACACACCATTCCAAAAAGGACTCAGATCTTTCTGTTTTGTTCATGTCTGTAGCCAGAAGCTAGTCTAATTCCATCCACCCCAAATTTGAGGAATCCCTGCATGGGTCACAGCCAGGGGCCCTTTACTTCCCCAACAGGGATATCCGGTGCAGGGCATAGGAGGGATCCTGAATTTAAGGGAACTTCTATGAATTTAAGGTCTGAAAGTTAAAATCAACATACTAATAAAAGACAACAGAATTAAAACTCAATTTTTAAGGTAGTCACTGTGGTAAACCCTAGAATGTGCTCAGAGGGCTGTTGAAATCACAATGTTTTAAACCGATATTTTAAAACTTCAGATTTTGCATATACAGAAGAAAGAAATCTGAATTATCTTCTACTCATACATGTGCTCTAACGACATGAAATCCAGTTTTTACCTAATGTGCTTCATAGATTCAATCACACATGGAATTTAAAAATGAAGTCAGATAAATGGGAAGTCTCCCTAAGGCTCCCACATTGTTTCTCCAACTAAACATCTTTGCAGGGGACAGGTATATTCACTAATATCTGCCTGTCAAGGACCAGTATCAGAACTTCTCTTGACATTTTTTTTAGTTTATTATTTACTGAAAATCAAAATAAATGTGATGCCCACAATTAGTAGAACACCAATCCACTGACCACCACAGAAGATATAGTGGAGAGCTCCCCAAGGGCTAGAAATCAAGACAGTTAAGTTAGATTTCTCTGGAAGTTAGAAATTCATGGTGCATTATCACATGGATGCCTTACAGTGAAAAGAGCAAGATTAGTTAAGATTTCTGAGCTATAGAAATAAGAAAAGACAGAAGGGAAAGAGAAAACCAGAACACTGGACCTAGCTAAGGCCACTACAGGAGGGAAAGTGAGACTAAATAACCATCAAGTGGGCTGTTTCCCTCTTAGTTGGCAGGAAGAGGCACTGGGCTTGAGCACATAGTGAGCAACCCGAGATGAAGGCAAAGAGGTTCAGTAGCCTCACTGCACAGTGCAGGAAACATGCACAGCTACTAGAATCAAGTCATGGATGTTGATGTTTGATGGAATCTAACAATCGGCTGATCTTTGAGAGCTGAAGTGATTTTCTCAGTGACACAGAATGTAAATGACAATTCTGAGACTAGAATTGCTGGCTTCTACTTCAGGAGCCTTTCGCACTAACCATGGTCTAGCCAGGGACACATCTCTGTCAGACCCTTCAAGATGCCCTGATCTTGTGGTCTTCCTCAACAGATACTAAGAAGGCATACTTTCCCTCAGTTTCAAACAGAGCATCTTTCAATGTAAGTTAACAACAAAACAAAATCCAAAAGAGCCTGTGGGATTTACAGTGCGAGTGGGGTGGAGGAATAAAACCCAAAGAATACAAAATCTCTAATGAATATTTTTCATCTGACTATATTTAATCTTTTCATTATTTTACCTTAACCATCTAGAACTTCTCTGAAATTTTTCTAAATACATTACCGTTGAACAATTTACAGTTGCATGTGTTAGTCATAACAGATCTTATGTAAAGAAGAAGATTAAAGGCAACAAAAATGTACTGTGTAATTAAACTGTTTAATTGAACTCAACACTTTGGAAGTTTAAATTTAAAAAGCAGAGCTATGTACCTTCGTTGTTTACTTTAATAAGAAAATTTTACAGGTGAAACTACATCAATAAAAAATAAATCGTGATATCACTTATCACTTTAGTTCCTCATCTGGGTTGTGAATTATTCAAAAAATGTTATATATATTATAATTATATATGATATTGATATATTATATTTGATATATTATATATAGAATATATCATGTCAGACTACTGCTAAAATAATTTTAAATGAGTGTTATCAATCTGCATAAGTTTGTTATTTGTATCTTAAAAATATAAAAGAAAAGCATACAGTCTCTATGAAAATGTAGCTAGAATAAAGACAAACTTCTATAAATGTTTTCTTTCCCTACTCCCATTTTAACTTATTTTCCAGTGATTTATAGTCAGAGTTGGAGTATAAAATCAGGTGTGGAGTGTTAATTGCCTGATGCTAAATTACAATCCCAAATGCTTTTTAACCTATAAGTACCAGATTCTTGAAACTATAGCTGAACCAGAAGCATGGCATACAGGGAGAGTCCTGGAGAATGCCAAGTATGACAGGGAGGCAGGCCCAACGGAATATAGCAAATCATAACAAGAAACCCAGCAAAGGAATGAGCTGCCTGCCAGATCATTACAGTCATCACAACACTTCCAGGCCTTGCATCACCTACTGAGATACTTGCTAACATTTCAAACAGAGATAGCATTATCACAGTATCACTTTATCTTAGGACCACCCAAAATCTCTTGAGAACTGAAATAGAAACTTTTAACTTAGTAATCCCACCTCTATCACAGAAAAAAAGTGAATTAACAATAAGGGAAACTGACATTGTCATTTGCAAACTGTGTGGGATTAAGGGAACTAAATATGTGCACTAGTATTGACTCCTATGATCTGTAGGAAGGAGAACAGCTCTCTAGAAAACTTCTGAGTGACAGGAGGTGCAGGAAAACATTTTATACTATATTTCTCAAAAGGCAAGAGCTGAAATGACTTTAAAAAAATTATTTTCTTCAAGTTTGTTAACTAAATGAAGGTCTGCATCCCTTTTATAAAATACAGTGGCACAATCTTATTCCAGAGCCTCTAGAGGGGATAGGTCTGTCCTGAGTCCCATATTGAAACAATTTGTTCATGAATGTTTAGTTATAGATTTCATATTTATACCCAGAAAAGCAGAACAGTATTCCCATGTTACAAAATATGTTGGGTATAATTTATAGTCTAGCATATGCTATATTCTACTCAGGCCGAAAGAGAAAATATCAGATGCTTCTAACATGTGTTATTTGCCAGATTATATTCCCTTCCTTACTTAGTGAAACGCAGTCATCTAAGACAAAAATCTGGAAGTCCTCCCATTTTCTTGCCTCTCTTTCATCATTCATTTTACATAGATCATAAAGTTCTGTCTATTTCCCTCCTTAGCATCTTTAAAACCTTTTCTCTCTTCTGCATCCTCACTGCTCACAATTGCATCAGTTTCTCCTTTTGACCACTGAGGAGCCCCTTAAGCCTTCATCCCGCCTCCTTTCTTTTTCCCATCCCTTTCACCCTCTACAATCTAGCCAGCAGAAAAGCTCGAGATCAGTACTATTATTTTATTCCCTTCTGGGTGCAGACTTTATAACCTGGTTCTGTCTGACTCAATTTTCATTACAGTCTCCCCACCCTGTGTACCCTGCATGCTACGTACTAAAATATCTACCATCCGACCAAACATACACCCTGTTCTCTCACACTTTGCTATTCCCTCTGTAATGCCCTCACCTCCATTATTCATCCTCACTTTCCAACTATAGCTTATCCTTCAAAACTCTGCAGATATGTCTCCTATATAAAATATTTTGTTCCTTTTCTCCTGAATTCACTCCCTTCCCCATGTTCTCCCAAACCCCTATATGCCTTTATTTACCTTAGCATTTAAATGCCTGTCCACCAAGGGCCATGTGAAAGCAGGGTCTACTCACCTATGGGTGGGTGCCCATGGCCCACTGAATACAACCCTGAGCAGACACACTATAATTAACATCTGCAAAATTGAACTGAATAAACCAAGTTGAATATTTATCAAAACTATTCTTAAGTAACCTCTACTAACAGAAACAAAGAAGGATAGACAAAAAATAATTAGGAGACTGACACTACAAGTAATTGAAAGTTCATCTTTTGATATTTTGATACCCATGAACCAATTAATCTGAACTATATACAAAACCCAGAATGTCCATACAATAAACAGAACTGTGCTAGACAAATGGCTATACAATACAAATATAAGGTCCTTTTAAGGTAAACATGTCTAATTTATTGACTGTTCTTCAGAAATTATCATTGTTACTAGTAATATGTAACCTAAATCTTAGACCTAAATTCATGCAGAATGCCTGAAATAATAATAACAGGGTGCCTGAAAGCCTAGACCATTTTCTTCAGCCTAGAAGAGTCTGGGGTGGAAGAGGCCAAAAAGAACTAAAACTCTCGTCCCAAAATTTAAACCCAGGTGCATTAATCCACAGGAAAGCTATGATCTACTCCCCTGCTCCAGCTAATCCTTTAATCCAAGATTTCCTGAAATCTCTGAGATTATCCATTTATCTGATGAGTGTCTGGTATTTTTTAAAATACTGCCAAAAGCAATGCTTTCCAGACTTGCTCCGTTATAAATAAGTGGACATAGAATGGGCTTTTTTTCTCATTAATTTGGTGTTCGGGGTCTTGAGTATCTTTTTAGTACTTTCCCTTATATGCTATACACAAATTACACACATGGAGGCATTGCAAAGTTTTAAATTTTTGACTATCTCAACCATTTGCTACTTGTCAATTCCTTCTGCTTTCCTTCCTCACTCACCTTTGAGGTCCTGTTTTCCTTCTTTGTTTCAGAAGACAGAATTCACTGAAGGAGTCCTCTCATGCATGTACACTACTGTACACAAATACTCTAGAAGTTCTTTGCAGCCTGAATGTCCCAAAATATTTTTCAATTTTGTATAATTCATATTTTGTGGACTTTTTAACTAAACTAACACCTGAGAGCATTCATTCATATCAATCAATATTAATAAATATTGATTAAAACCAGTAATTTTTCCTTTGATGTTCACTAATTCTTTCAGAATTTAATAACTCTCCCCAGAATGCATGCTCATACACATAAAAATATTACCTCCATTAATTTCAAGTGCTTTGAGGACCCTCTAGAGTTTAACCACACTGTGTCTGGAACTGCTTCCCAAAGTTTTGACATTCTTTATCCACTTAATGGGTTTTCATTCTCATGCAGAAAAAAATCCATAATACAGAAAAATTAAAATAGCACCCACTTTGACATTATATTGTTAGTAATTGTTTTCTATCTGTGAGACAGCAGCAAAGCATTTGGTGTCTTTGTCAGATAATTTGCATGATTGGATAGACATGTGCCCAGGAGTAATAGAATAATGGCTTACTAAAAGTATGTTTAAAGTTCCATTAGTTGATAAATGGATGACTATTTCCTTCTCAAATGCTGGAAGGTTGGCTGTCATAATTTGAGATAGGTACAGACTTCTTAACTACTCTCTGGAAAACTATTTGACTCTAGAAAACTATTACTTCATATTCTGTAACAACATTTGGATCTACTTCTAAATTATGACCAGGCATATGATCTCAATTTATCTTTTAGATGAGTGAAGAAATTTGTAAATTCTTGGGCATGTGCCTCTAGCAGAAGCTGTAACATTCACTGTATATGCGCACCAATTATTCTCGTACATTTCCCAGCCTCCCTGCAGTTAAGTAGAACCATGTGACTCGTTTTGGCCAATAAAATAAAGATGATGTTGGCATACATCTATTCCAAGTTGAGGCAATATGAAACCTGCGTGTGGGTATCCAGATTCTCTCCTTCTCTGTTATAGTGACTGAGAGGTTGTGTACTTCAGATGAAGCAACTAGAGGATGGAAGAACTTGTTCTTTTTTAATATATTTTATTGATTATGCTATTACAGTTGTCCCATTTTCCCATCTTTATTCCCCTCTGCCCTGCACACTCCCTCCCACCCATATCCACCCCCCACACCAGTTCATGTCCATGGGTCGTATGTATAAGTTCTTTGGCTTCTACATTTTCTATACTATTCTTAACCTTCCCCTGTCTATTTTGTATCTACCATTTATGCTACGTATTCCCTGTACCCTTTCCCCCATGCCCCCTGCCTGCTGATAACCCTCCATATGATCTACATTTCTGTGATTCTGTTCCAGTTTTAGTTGTTTGCTTCGTTTGTTTTTGTTGGTTTTTTTTTTTTTTAGGTTAGGTTGTTGATAGCTGTAAGTTTGTTGTCATTTTACAGTTTACATTTTTTATCTTTTTCATTTTCTTAGGATAAGTCCCTTTAACATTTCATATAATAAGATCTTGGTCAAATTTGATTCTTTGTGGAGCCATCACTGCCCCACAATGGTTAGAGGTGAGAGTAATAAATAAATCTTCACAATTTTAAGCCACTGAAGTTTCAAGGAAACCTTTACATTGAAACACAGCTTTAACTTAGTCTAACAGAGTTATGATTGTAGCTGCTGGAACATTTGCACCCAAGTCCAATCTATTTTAGTGATCTTGAAGTCCTCAGCCTTCACAAATCATAGTATTTTAAATTATTGAAAATATCTTGCTTTATATGTGACCATTGGAAATCTTGGACACATTATATTACTTGTTATGTCATTTTAAAATCTTTTAAATTTTCCTCATTTCAAAAAGTTGTGTACCTTTTTCCCTTCAACAGCAGGCATGTTTCAATGTGAAAAGCAGAATCATCTTGTAGTTGCAACAAGTGTCATGATACTGCATGTTGAAAAGACATGTCTGGTGACCAGATTCTGACTAGATTCTCAGTTTTGTGCTTCTCTTATACCACTGAATCAGGATCCTGAGGAAAATTGTTGCCATCAGTAGCTAAACAATATATAGATCGGAGTTTATGTTATACAGCAGAATCTCTGTGACTAGAAGTCTACTCAAATATTTTCTTTCCTTCATGTACACCAGACTTGAGACTGGAAAGTGGCTGGCCATCCAGGCCTCACATTTCTCAAACTCCATGTTATTTATTAAGTGTAACCCTATCATTGAGTTCCAACCCCTACGGTAGGAATGAAAAGGATGAGTGTCACTTACAGGTCCGGCCCACAAAATTCTCCAGCATGGTGCTCCTTGGTATCTTTATCAGTTACTGGCATGCAGAAGACCTCCGGAGTAACCTTGAAGAGGACAAAGTCTCTGTAAGCTTTGGTCCTTGAAGAATTATTCAAACAGGGATACCCCCAATATTTTTACTTATCCAATATAGTTAGTGATCGAGGAAAATCTATTATAACCTATTACATTAAATATTAAAGTATTTAGGTATATTTGTTATAGAAGTTAACCATTTCTAGCTAGTACAGATAAAATCACTTCTGTTCAAATGGCAATTGCATTCCTGACGAATACATAAATAGTGCCCAGAAGATAATTGGCTTACACCTTTTCAAATGTGTATTAAAGAGCACAATATATATTTTAAACTATTTTTAAAATTATCCTGAACCATGAGTTTCCATTGTTGAATAAAACAAAAAACTCAGAAGTACCACTCTTTCATATAGGCATCAACCTATTTTCAGAAGCAATTCATATTTAGTATATTATCATGCTTGTCTATTTCATATTATCACTAGTTTTCTGTTACTACTATTGGCTCAATTTTCTAAATTGTGGCACTTCACACACTATTTCCATGATGATGGTGATGATAATTACACTTTAATTATTTAGTGGTAAGTAGTACTTAGGGCACCAGAAACACAAAGATAGGCAGGTCATCTGGATTTGCTCATAGTCTAGCCCAACAATTCTTAAATGTCTTTCCACACACACCTAGAAACGTTACTGATTTTTATGTGAAGAAAATGCTACTGGCCAAGTGAATTTAGGATGCTACTATATAAGAGCATCAGCTCTGGAGCCAGATTACAGACTCAATCCTGTGCAACTCTATGACTTTGAAAAAGCTGTTTAACCTCTCTATTCTTGTTTCTTTACTTGTGGAGATAAAATTGTACTCCTTACTTTATGTATAAAATCAAATGTAAAGTGATTAGCACATTGCTTGATTCATAGAAAGAGCTAAATATAAATAGGATTGTTTTTCTCTTTTCACTTATATCTTGGAGACTTGCCACATACAATAGCCTAGTATATTGTAGTATATTGCACTGATATCTGAGATATCGTGCAATAAGCCAAATCAAACATAAGAACAACAACAACAAAGACTCTGCTTACCAGGGTGAAGATGATGACAGACAGATGATTGACAGAGAGAGAGTATGTGTGTGTTCTGGGGGAAGACTATGTTCTTTATCATTACAGCTATTGTGTACATGTATCTATATTTAGTTATTTGGGAAAGTCTCTACTTTTCTTATCATTACACTTATTAACATTCAACAGCACAATTTTCCATTAATAAAAGTGGTATGCACTAGTCAGTTTAGATATCAGAAGAGCACCTGCTCAACACAGAAACAGTCTTCAAGAAGAAAATGTCTTCTTGGCTAACTATATCTTGGAATATTCTCCTTCACTTAAGACTGTAAGTTAGTTGGGTACTTAGTAAAAATTTAGTTAACAACCTATATTATGTTCATTTCTGCTTCATCAGAGAACTTCCTTCACAGATCGAACTTTCCCTTGTATATTAACCTACACTCCCAACATGAGTTTGTCAGGATTGCCCAGATTTGACATTTCTGTCACTTTCACCTAGTCTGCTCCTTCCTGATAAGGGCCACCAGAATGCCTCGCTGTTTAAGATCCTTTGAGAGTACATTTCATGACACATATCTCTACACTTTCTAATTTTCTTTTGCAAATTTCCTGGACAAATTGGCAAGATGAATTTTTTTTACGTCAAGTAATATATTTAAGTCTAGCAGAGTGCTGGACCTAGAGTAGACACTCAATAAATGATTGTTTTTTGCTATTTTTAGCCCCCTCATGTACATGTTAATGGACACTATACAGTAATTTCATGATTATAGGAAGTCCATATAAAATAGGTTTGGCTGATTAAAAATTCCAGAGTTCAACATTAACTGCCTTTATACACCAATATTTTTATTGTATAAATTTTTTATTTATTACTCAATTGAAAAAACAGTTGAAATATATATTTACTTCATTTCAATTTTACTTAAATCATGTTTAACATCTTGTATAATTATTATAAACATCAGTTATTACAGTATAACATTTGCAGGAAATGACTAAAGGACAGTAGTTTGCTCCTGAACTAAAAGAACCTAAATTACTCTTCTATGGTTCTTTTTATTGTTATTGCTTCTTTTGTTGTTATTGTTTGGTTTGGTTTATAAGAGAATTACACCTAACTTGTTTTTTGATTTGTATGTCCTTGTACTCTTTCTAAGATCTTCATTATTTTTAGCATACCTGGCCACACCAGTTCTTATTTCCACTTCAATATTATTTCTAAATTTTTACTACCTTGGAATATAAATAACCAAGTTATTAAACTTGAGGTTAAAATGTACATGAATTAGGTATGAGTGCAGGTCAGAAATATTCCTCTTACAAAGTACTTTGGGTGCATAAAACCTGAGGGGTTTTTGTTAATGAATGGATTCCTGTGGAGCTTTAGAAAATGATGTTTCTAGAGATGTGAATTTGGGGTATTATTATTATTATACAATATTAATGAAACAAAAACACTAAAGAGCAGAAACTTGCAAAGGTAGAGTTATTAAAATGGGAGATATTATATATTTGTTTACATAATGTTATTTTATAGCTAAAATACTGTGGGTACTAAATCAGATGAGTTTACTTCTATAATTCAAAATTTTTTCTGCAAAGTGTTAAGTAACATTATCATTTAGAAATCATATTCTATTTATGGAACACAAACCATGAAAATGTGCCTTGAATTTTTTTGAAAATATCTATTTCTTATTTTAGTTCCTTTTCAGAGAAGTTTTATCAATGAACAAAAGCAGTTTTGCTCTCTAATATGCATAAAGCAATTTCCTTTGAACATAAAATTTTCTAATATAAAGCAGTAGGACATAAAACATAAAATAGAGTTACTTTGTAACATTTTTATATATATTTACATACCAAAATATATGGTAATTAATGTTGATTATAACTATTTTGGTTTGTAAATAAAAACATGAGTCAATGGAATCAAGCTATTAAAAATGTCCCCAAAAGTATGTAACAAACCAATGGAATATAGTCAATAATTTCTAAGATGACCAAATTTAAAGTCTGCCTGATTCCAAATTCATTACACCTATCTAGAGGGAACCACACATTGATGTTTCTCTCCCTCTTTGCTCCCTCTCTTCCCCCTCTAAAAATAAATAAATAAAATCTTTAAAAACAACATTTTCATCAACCTGAGGGAAGAGCTAGTTAATACATATTGGCCCATCCCAAGTGTTTTGCAGGCAAAAAATTTTACTCTATCCAAAAGGGGTCAGAGATTTTTTTGAACTAAATTTTCTTCATACTTAGAGACCAGTATTACAATTCATCCACTTTAAAGCATGGCCAAATTGGTAAATTACTTGTGATAAGATAATGTTAAGAAAGAGCTTACATTTTCCTTACAAATTTGTATTTTAATAGCAAAGTGACTGTCTTGAAAAAAATTAAAGACAACCTAAACATAGAGAAATTGTCTTACAATTTTCCTGTGATCAAGTAAATGAGAGAAATTGTTGTCTCCCTCACTATTGTGAGCCAAATAAGTTCATGTATCCTTGTTATACCAGATGTGAAAAAGGAAGTTCTATATATAATTCTCCAAGATATAGATGAGAATAAGAATGTGAGAGATATATACTTATGTAATGATAAATTTGGCACATTATATATGATTAATGGCACATTTCCACAAGTGCAAAAAGCAAGGGCCCCTTAGCCACAAACAAATTGCTAATGTGTTTCACTTTAGTTCAATATTTAATTTAATTACCTTCAACTCATCATCAATTTAAAACATATGTAAATATTTCCTGTTATAATTTAATGAAACATCTCTAGGTTTATATAATCTTTTGAGTATTTAGTAATCATTCAAGAGAAAATATTTTGCTAAAAAAGGATTGTGATTTAGTCCCTGATGCTACCAGTTTCAGAAATGTCACTTTTGCTTTATTCATAGCAAGACGTATCCAGTGTTAAGTTTCAAAACTATTGCTTTATTTGGAGAAGGTGGCTTTATAGCAATCAAAAACATGTTGGATTATGCAGCAGATATATCAAAACTTTAGTTATAGCCTTGATTTTAAACATCCATAAGTGAAGGGCTATCATTTTTTTTCAATAAGGCAACAAATATAGTTTAGTTTTCATGTTGTAGGTTTGTAGAAGTATTGTTCTGGAATAGCAGTGTGCAAATACAACATAATGCAAATATTGAATATAATGTGCATTATTGTCTATTCTTGTATAACACTAACATAAACATCTATCAAACACTATCTCTAGAACAGATACAATGTTAAAGGCTACAAAAACAGACAAATAAAACTCATAATCTTTCTAAGAAATAGCTGTGTAAGCATCAACATGTAACATGGTACAACTGGTTCTTGTTGTCTTCTATAAAGTTGCCAGGAACAGTGAATTAGCAAAGGAAAACAGCCGATTCACAGTAAGAATAGTGAATTTTGTGGAAATTTAACTTATCCCACTCTTCTCCTTTTTCAGCTCAGAAAAACAATAGTCTGCATTCCCAATATTGGTGGGAGAATGGATCTCATTCATACGAAATTGTAATTATTTTGATCTGTGTAGTAGCTCCCTAGAGGATCAACTCAAAACACTTGTCTTCATTTTGCCTAATTTGAAACTGACTCAGTGCCAAGTTGCATCCTGAGTACACTGATCAAAAACAACTGTAGGATGATATGTTAGTTGCTGCTACCTAAGGCCATGGATCATAGCTGGGGCTGCCATGGACTATTATGGACTAGCCAAGAAGCTATGAAGGAAAAACTAGGGAATGAGATATGGTAGGGACTTTGAAATGTCCCTAACTTATTTTTGGAAATACAGAAGGCCACACACATGGTTAGGCATATTTGCATGCTTAGTAAAGACCTGAGAAGATCCTAATCTATCACTTCTTGCTGACCTTGAAGGCCTGTAGAAACAGGAAGTAAAAGCTAAGGCAGAGTTTTTAATGGTCTGGTTTACCACTGAAGGTGGGAAAAACTCCCAACACACAGCCAAACTGCAAAGACTAGGAGTTATTTTGTTAGTTTGTTTACTTTGGCTACAGGTATTTAATGAAATTGTAAACTCACAAGCTAACAGAACTAAGACTTCAGAAGAAACTTCAGGAACCACCCACAACAAAGAATACAGAATTTCCCAAACTAGTTTAGAAAAGTCACCAAACAACTATAAGAAGTAGCAATAACAATGAAGCTGTAGAAAGGAGAAAATCTGATCTTCTAGATTCGCAACATTATAATAATCAAAATGTCTGATTTTAAACACAAAATTACAAGGCGCTCAAAGAAACAAGAATGTATGGCCCATACACAGGGGAAAAAAAGGAAATCAATAGAAACCTGAAGTTTAGGCATTACTAGACAAAGACTTAAATCAGCTATACAAATATGTTCAGTATGCTAAAGGAAATCATTTCCGAAAAACTAAAGAAAGTATGAATATGATGTCTTCTCAAGTAGAAAGCATCAATAAAAGATAGAATTATAAAAAATAAAATAAAAAGTTATGTTAACAAATATAATAACTAAAATAAAAATTCATGCCCTGGCTGGCGTAGCTCAGTGGATTGAGCATGAGCTGCGAACCAGGCATTGCAGGTTCGATTCCCTGCCTAGGTTGCAGGCGATGGCCCCTAGCAATCACACATTGATGTCTCTCTCTCTCTCTCTCTCTCTCTCTCTCTCTCTCCCTCTCTCTCTCTCTCTCTCTCTCTCTTTCTGTCTCCCTTCCCTCTCTAAAAAATAAATAAATAAAATCTTTTAAAAAATTTCACTAGAAGGATTTCAGCAGATTTGAGCAGACAAAAGTATTCATGAATTTATGATAAGTCAACTGAGACTATCCAGTCTGACAAACAGAAAGAAAAAAGAATAAGAAAAAATTAACAGAGCATCAGAGACCTGTGGGACACCAGAAAGTGACAATATACACATCATGGGAGTCCTAGGAGAGGAAAGGGCTAAAAGGCAAAAGAAACATTTTGGGGAAAAAAACTAAACTTCCAAAAGTTGATGAAACACATTTATATACACACTGTAAAAGCTCAACAAATACCAGGTAAAAGAACATCAAAAAGAACCACACAGAGCACATTATAACCAC
This sequence comes from Phyllostomus hastatus, assembly GCF_019186645.2. Classification (NCBI taxonomy): domain Eukaryota; kingdom Metazoa; phylum Chordata; class Mammalia; order Chiroptera; family Phyllostomidae; genus Phyllostomus; species Phyllostomus hastatus. The sequence goes on along the minus strand of NW_025333872.1, from coordinate 35,097,368 downwards.
AATGAAGAAAAGTCAACACAAACAATTCTGAAAGCAAACAGTAGCAACTAAACACATACAAGTGATGCCCCAATAAGACTAGCAGATGAGTTTATATCAGAAACCATGGAGGCAAAAAGGCAATGGAATTACCTATTTAAGTACTAAAAGAAAATAAATAAATAAATAAATAAATAAATAAATAAATCTTTATTAAAAGATTTCATTTATTTTTAGAGAGAGGGGAAAGGAGAGAGGAAAACAGGAGGAGAAATATTGATGTGTGGTTGCCTCTTACACGCCCCCAACTGGGGACCTGGCTAGCAACCCTGGCATGTGCCCTGACTGGGAAATGAACCAGTGACTCTTTGGTTCACAAGCTGCACTCAATCCACTAAGCCACACCAGGAAGGGCATGTAATTTTTTTTAACCTCATCTATGGAGATTTTTTTCATTACTTTTTAGAGAAACAAGAAGAGAGAGACAGAAACATCAATGCAAGAGAGAGGCTTCAATCAGGTGCCTCCTATACAGGCCCAGACCAGAGATCAGCACTGAGACCAGGGATCATACAGGACAGCACTCCAACCAACTGAGCCACATCAGCCAGGGTGACAAAGATATTTAAAAGGTACAATAAAATATCCTTACAACATAAGGTAAAGAAATATTGAGGAAATTAAAGAACAAAAAAGATATAAGACACATTGAAAAACACTATCTAGAATATGAGCATAGGAGTGGATGAAAAAGCAAAAGGAGAAAACTATTGCTATAAATGAAAGGTCAAGGAATGAACAACTTGCAGTAGTAGAATTTTTATCCCCAGGGGTATAAAGTGATAGAAAGAGTAAGAGGTATCAGGTAGGAGGTGAAGGTCCAGGAGCAAATATCTCTTCTAGATGAGGAAGAATGGCGGGAGGAACAGTAACACAAACAAGGAGGCAGAGAAAATATTGTAGTCCCAGAACAGTTGACAGGTGCCAAAATTATGGTTCACAGCCATGAAAGAAAGCAGGAAGACACAACCCCTGATGCTGGCCAATGAGATGTGAGAGAAAAGAAATATGCTGCTGAGGAAAACAATGGGGAAAAAGAGTCCTCTGGAATGGGGTGAAATAGGTTTCAGCTAAGCTAGTAGATAATAGAGATATGCACATACACACACCAAAAATTGTCTAAGTCTATTTTCCCCCTTAGCACTATTTCTACAATGTTTTCTCTTCCATGTGCCACAGTGATGATAAGACTTGGGCTCTCCAGCAACAACCATTAAGTAGATCTTTGAAGAAACACAAAACCAGTGAACTAACATAGACTCGATTCATTAGTATAGTGTTCTAAGTAACAATTTAAAAAAACAAAACTCTTTCAAAACAGGCAAAATATTCTCAAGCATACCTATATTAAGATACTAGCTACTGTAGTAAAAACAAAACAAAATTATTTAGCAACAAGTAAATACTCCATATTCACAAGGCAATCATGTAAATTTTAACTGAAAAAGGAAATCTGAACAGCAAAGTAGTTTGGTAGGCTGAATAATCATGCAGAGAAAATTGCAGTTCAGTACGTAAAGACATTTATTCACTAAAGATGCTAAAAATTGTGTGCTATTATTAACTTTCAAAGAGCTGATCTACCGAAATGAGCTTATAAAGCTAAGATTGTACAAAAGATAAGAATATTCAGATGAGAGGTCTCTGCTGCACTGTTTGTGTCCTGAAGCATTTCACTTTGGTCTGCTTCAGTTTGTTCCTGCCAGCTCCTAATACACATAACGTCACACCAGAAAAGAGCATTGTTTGGTTGTTTGTTTTCCTAATGAATTTTTTAATTCTACAACAATCCCCATATTTTAATGTGTTCTATTCACATTTTGAAACAGCCACCTTCTCATTCTGTGAATTTCATCACCTTAGTGCATAGTTAAATCACAAACCAAACGAACGGCATTTAATGTATATGTAACACTGGTCTAGTGTCTTAACTTCCCTGCAACTCAGTTTCCTCATACGTAAAATGCAAAAGCAATATTATATAACTCATAAGATTGTGGTAAAATTAAACAATTTAATACACATCATATATTTTATAAAGTGCTCAACACATATCAAGCATCAAATAAATGTTAGCTGATGTTGCTTAAGAGACAAATGTTTATTTTCTATTTTAGTTTAATCAAAGTAATAAATGCACATGGCTAAAAACAACATTTTTAACATTCTTTTCTTTATCCAGACTAATTTTCCAAAAGCAACATGTAGTCCAATGATAAAAGCCCAAGACTTGGTGAAGTTACATGGTAACTTGCATGTTTTTGTCTGATAGAGAATATTAACCAATTTTGGTTGGGTTGAAAGATAATTCTAAATGATACAGTTTATTGTCCTGTAGGCCATCAAGCAATTTTGTATCTAACTCAGCAATCTTATTCTAACATTACTTTCTTAAATTGCATAACTATATTTAGTAGCTCAGATGCTCCCTGAACTGCATTTTACTAGCATCTTACTAATTCCCTCTTTAATTAATAAGCTGAATAAAATATATGACACATCTTCATTTTATAACTGCATAAGTCATAATTTTACCTTTTTGAAAATTATGCTTGAACATAGCTAATCTTAATTGTTTCCTGCTGGGACTTAGCAGTATTATCAGCCCAATGGTACTTATCAGCCCAAATAGAAGTATTAATAACAGCCTGAGGCTCACCATTTTATGTCAAACAAAATACCTCATGGGAATGTCTAATGTACACAACAAACTATGGCAATGAGTAATACAAAATGCTATGAATTATGATTAATAATGGTTTATGTGAAGGCAGTAATGCTGGTTAGTAAAATTCATGGATGTTCAGGTATAAGAAAAGAAAGTGATCTGATCTAATATATATTTTTGTGAAAAATTGGCCATCATGGATCTGATCATGCAAATTGACACATTTCCTTGTTAATTCTCGTGCATTCTTATTCAATGTCAGTGTTTATTAACGTAGCATGACATCACAGAAAGATAAAAAGAGGTGTTTTGAGTTTCATTAACAATAAAATAGTTTACTCTTTTAAACTCTAATTATGATTTGTTCTTTCCTCAGGAAATGCCCATATAATTTTCACTTATACAAAACCTTTACTATATAGCATACATTTTCTGACACTAGTTTTTTACTAATTTATTTTCAAACACACATGCACACATGCACACATGCACAGACAAGTAATTGCTAGAGAAGTGCCATGTTCCCAGAAATGGCAAATGAAAGAAGGGAATCCAAGTAAACTGAGTTATTCTATTTCTCTGAACTATCAAATTTATGAATCTATGCCTATTCATCAGAGTCATGATAAACTAGTTCATCTAACATCAGTCTATTAAACAATTTCTCCACTAAGGTAAGTTTGCCAGGCGTAACCCAGTGTGATGTGTTAAATGAGGAAAGGAAAAGCTGATTCAGAAGTAGTCGGTAGTGTAAACACAGTCAAGCAACACTTACAGTCTCTCTGCCCTCACAGTCATAGTGATTAATGAAGGAGGTAACTAAAAATAACTGCACAACAGATGGTAAGAAGCATAGCAACAGCACCTGATTTTCTGTGCTTTTTGGGGCTGCTAACCTGCATCCCATCCAAGGAAAAAACTGACACAACTTTAAAAAAGTGAGGCAGTGTTTGTAAAAATCTAGATGTTAAAGAGTAACACAATAAGCATAGATGACTTGCCCCTAGCTACTGGCTAAGATTTTAAATTCCAGGAGCTTAGAAATCCAGCCAAAGGATGTAGCTTTTCTTCAGGGCCTGGGACAGTATCCTGCAGCCACTCCAAACACAGCACACACCACAGGACCAACATGCGGAATCTCATCTTGGCACCACACCATCGTGTGAAATGTTACAAATTTGACACAGCAGCCAAGAAAAATATGAAATTAAATGAGATGTATAAAAACAAGCTTGTGCGAGCATGAGAACAGAATTTGAAAAAATTGGTCTCTTACTCCATAACCTTCTCAGGCCAAAAAAGGAATCTAACTGTTAGAAGCTGGTTTCATAGTGAACACAATCTCAAAGACAGCCCTACTCATAAATTACCTAGTTGTTGCCTCCTTTCTCATGCACTTCCCTGCTCTTATTTGGCAGGAGATATAGACATTAGATTGTCAGGATGATCTTATATTTTGGAGGGTTAGTGGTGGGGGTGAGAAAAAATCTTAATGACATTTTTCTCTTTGTGATTTAGAAAAACCTTGCTACTTCAAACAAAGATCGAAATAAATAGAACTATTGCTTGCATGCTTATTACTAGTTATATAAGTACTCAATTTTTATGAGCAGGGTTATTGTACAGAGTTGTGCAGTTGGACATATGGGTACCCCGCCAAAGTGCATATGGGAGCTGTGATCTTCCTCCAGGATGAAGAGCCTCCTCCTTCTAATTTGCCTGTCCCTGTGTGGTGCCTCTTTGTAATTTGTCTGCAGGGGGGAGGGGATGTCTTTTACTAAGTCACAAATGTAGTGTTGTGCAAGCAAGGAGCCTAAATATGCAGAGAAACTAATGAGAGAATTATAATTATAATATAAACAATATCAAGGGAAACTAACCACAATAAGGGCTAAAGAAATAAAAAAGGGAACTGAAAGTTGTTGGTAAAGTTTTTAAAGAAGACCCAGAAGGCTGGACCTTGAAGAAAAGGCAAGACGGGGTATCTGAAGAGAAGGTGACAGGTATCAGGGGCATTGGAGTTGAATGGGAACACAAGCAGCAAATCCCCAAGAGCTACCTCTTTCATTTAAATTTGCATGACATTAGAGCTGTGCTCAGTAACTGAGAAGACGAATTTTTCTACACCTACTTTTATCAGTATAGGAAACATTTTAATCTTTTTAAGAAAGATTTCCCCAAAGAGAGGAAGAATACTTATTTGCTTAACAGAGAATATATTTCCACTCTGAATTTTGCCTCACAATAGTATAGCTCAGGGTATTATAAAAATAAAAAATTGTCAAGGAAAAAAGTGGATTGACTGGTTGCTTTTTGAAAAAGCACTTGTTCAATTGAATGGTCATATGTATATATTCTAAAAAAAAAAGGCTAAGTAAGGAAATCACAAAGTACTGATGAAAAGATAAAAGATGTAGGCCATGAACATATCCAATTTATCAAATGTGAATGATATTTAATGTGAGGAAACTGTGGGGGAAATTCCTTTTTCTCTTTCTATACCTAGATGCATTGGTTTAGAATAACTTTTCTCTCTTCTTTTAATTGTATTTTTTCATTACTATTTATCCCCTCTGACCTCCCACAGTCCTCACACAATCCTCACACCGTTGTCCATGTCCACGTCCACAAGTCCTTTCTCCTTTTTGCTCCATCCCTGCACACCCTAACACCCCCACCCCCAGAGCTGTCAGCCTATTATCTATGAATCTATTTTGCTTGTTAGTTCAGTTTGTCTGTAACTTTTAAATGATACATCTCACAACAAAGCTACTTCTCATGACAGAAGTCTTTCATGTTTCCATCTACTTTAACACTTGACGCTGTGATTACCCCACCATCTGAGTTCACCCATACGAGGAACCTCATTCACCTTCTTCCATGCTTTTAACCTTTTAATTATCATTAACCCCTCCCTTTCTTTTCCATGTCTGTATGTCCTGCTTGCACTTCACTCCATTTTCTCCCTCACTAATATTTAGCGTCCTGAACCACCTCGTAACAACCAACATTGTTATAATCCAACCTAGTACAAACTTATGTCTTTTATGCCCATATATGTATAGAAATGAAGGCAACCATTTTTGTGCTCACTGGATTCTTTCTTAATAAACCTGCACATCAAAAGTACTAAAGTATAGCCAAATTGGAGCAGATACAAAGGAAGCAACTGGGATGGAAAGAACAATATAAATGCGGCCTCTTGAGGGAGAGAAGGGCTCCTCCAGGTCACCTACATATTGTTTCTCTGCTTACACCACCACTCCTTCATGACACCCCCCACTCAGCCGGGTTTCCCAGCGGTTATTCTCCAACCTGCTGTCATCCTCTCTGCAAAGACTGACCTGACTTCTTGCTTTTTGGGCTCTCACAATCCTTTTAACTAACTGTTAAGGTACTTATGATTCCTTGGGGGGAAAGGATCATGTTCACGCCCGCACATGCATAAAAACATGAAAGAAATAGGAGGGAGGGAGAAGGGGAGAGAAAGGAAGAGAGAAAGGAAGGAAAGAATGACAAAGTAAAGATGAAGAAAACAGTGTTTAATTCTGAAGAAGATAAGCTGTTAAAAATAAAATAGCTTAATTAAGACATTTGAAGGAATTTCATGTAGGAAAGAAGCCTTATTTTTATGGTTGAAAGAGCAGAAGAGTGACCAATGGTAAGAGGATCCAGAGAGGCAGTTTTTGACTCACACTGTAAGAAAGAACAGAAATAAGGTAAAGTACTATGTTCTTTTCTCTGGGCATTTTAACATAAATCCTGGAAAGTTACTTTAAAGAGACCCTGACAGCTGTCGGAAGAGAAGTGGGGTTGTGGGGCTATATGAAAAAAGATGAAGGAATTAAGCAAAAATCACTGACAAAAACTCATAGACACAGACAACAGTATGATAATTACCACAGGGAAAGAGGGTGGGGGAGGATAAACGGTGATGGAAGGAGACTTGACTTGTGGTGGTGAACACACAATACAGAACTGTACACCTAAAACCTGTATAATTTTATTAACCAGTCACCCCAATGAATTTAATTAAAAAAGAAAAACAGTGATGTGAGATTCATACAGTAGATAGTAGTTGGTCCAGAATAATATTGAAAACATTCTCAAGCTTGGAATATATTCTTCTGTTGAATTTCAACATCTTCGGGAGAGGCAGAATGTTGCTTAACATTATATTTCTCTCTCTGTCTGTCTCTCCCCGTTCCTTCCCTCCCTCCCCCCTCCTTCCTTCCCTCCCCACTCTCTGTTATTCAGCTCTGTCCAGAGGGTAGTATTTTCAGCAAATATTTATTTTACAAATCTGCATTGGTCTTCTGAAAGAACAAAAAGCATTTCATGAAATCCTTATGGTAAGTTATCACATTACACAGATTGACATCTGAAAACACTTTTTAAAAGGACAAGGCAATGAGACATACCACAAGTAAATATTTTTGTGTCTATTGTACATGAGAGAAAAAGAAATTCAAATGTATGAACCATATTTATCAAAAAATTGCCTGAGATCAGCAAACAAAAGTTATGAGCAGACTACATACAAACAATGGTAATTTCTAAAAATAGTCATTACACATTTGTATCATGTTTTTTTAGCTTGTGGATATATCTAGATTGTTTTATGTTGATCAAAAGTTGAACAACTTTTTCCCAATATTTGAAATTTGGCAAAACTTAAAGTGAATTTTTCCACTATTTATTAAGCCCATATGAATTTCAAGGATTATTTATGAGAATGGTTTGATTTACTTGGAAGGTTTCTAGTAATGGATTTGTTTATAGAAGCATGGAAATGCCTAGAAAATGTATGCAATTAAACAAGTTTTTCAGATAAATTTTTCCATCAGAAGGAACATTAATCTGAAATTATCTGAAGGACTGGGATTCTAATCCCTCTCTGGCCACATTTCCTTAGCAGTTCCGCCATTTCCTGGTACTCGCTCCATGCCAGGGACTTCACATGTGTACCAGAGAAAACCTGGCTGAGTTTGTTCCCTAAGAAATTTATTTTTTGATTGAGAAAAGACTAATCAGAAATTGGACTGGGCTTGCTGTAGCGCCATGTGAAGTTGACAGCTGATGCCCCAGATGGTCTTACTTAAGGCTAAATAATTTAGATTTTAAGAAAAGAAACTGATATTCAACTTCTGTGGGAACCGGGTACTATATTATTGATGCCACAGGACCACACTGAAAGTCTCACCAAAAAAGAGGAAAAAAGGAAGATAAAAATCCAGTGTTTTGTATAAGATCTTAAAACTATGTTTTCCAACGTAACAGTGGCAAAGAGTTCAAAATCATTACTATACTTTATTAAAAATAACCTGAGGACATGTAACTATACATAATTGTTCATTTCCACAAGCTTCTGAATATAAAGGAGACAAATATACTCCTTGATTATAGTGTAGGAAAAAGGTTGTACATAATTTTATGGATAAATGTAAACAAATATTGAGTAGCTTTTAAAAAGACATTTCTTTTACATGAAATCTGTACTACCACATTTTGCCACGTATAATGTGCACCCACGCTTTCAGTCCAAACTTTCAGGAAAAAAATATTTTGTTTTAATGTTTTAATTCAGTTTTAATTTATTTATATTTAGCTACTTATTTTTTGCATTTTAAAGGAATATTAGCATTTATTTTTTAACATATTATGGTACAAGAAATTTTATATAATAAATAATTACAAAACACAAGAATGGATACAAGGTATGTCAGGTACTGCCCATGTATAATGTGCATCCTTATTTTTCTCTCAAAAATTTGGGCAAAAAAGTGTGCATTATACACAACAAAATAGGATAAATTGATTATTCAATTTTCAATAAAAACAATCTTTAAATTTTTAAATAATTTTTGGAAGCTAATTTAACCAAAGAGTGTGCTCCAAATATGTTTTACCATCTCCCTTGTCCCCCCCAATTTTAAGCATGTTAGGGTATTTTGTCACTTGGGGAGCACAAGGCAGCCGCCCAGTGCTCTATTACCCCATGCACTGAATTGGCTGCAGACTCCAAGGGAGCAGCTTTCAATAACACGATTTGTGGAAGGAGTTACTATGCACAGCAGACACCATTTAATATGCAGAAAGTTTGGTAGAGTAAGACAAGGACCAGGAAGTTCCAAATTTTTTAAAATAGAAAGATGATATTTATGATTTTGACTATTTCAGTTCCAAGGATATTATTTGATTTTCTTAACCACTAAGCTACTAGCCCCCACATGTTTTCTTTTTCCAACTCCAAACCTTACAGGATTCTCCTGAAAACATAATCTTTAAAGCGTGAGTAATATTTTAAAACAAAATCTGATTCAGTGACCATGGGATCAGACCCATTCTCTTGTCCACATGTAACATAATAATACCACTTATCCTGTATGAGAATAAAATGGGAAAGCAAATAAAACACCTTTCCTATCTTCAAGTTACATACAACATAAAAAGGAAAGATCTTGAAAGTATACTCAACAATGTTTTTAGCTTACAAAGTATTTCAATGGTATGACCACTCCTCTGCTGCATTTATATCTACCACAGTCTGCTGAGAGCTAGTTTGATGACAAGGAATGAAATCAAGGAAACAGTATATAATCTGTTGCCACTATTATTTTGCTTTGACTAAACCTGGCATTCTAAGACAAGGATGATGTCTGAGGCATCAGACAAGATTTGATCAGAATCCTTTGTCTTGCTGTCGTTCTTTCGCGCCTCCTGTCCCATCTCTTTTCATCCGTTGCAGGTATATCGGCGGACCCCGTTGACTGCCTCGCGGGCCGAGGCAAGTGGCAAGATTTGAGTCTTTATTTTATTCCTTCCCTCATAACCTTCTCACCTGTTTTGTGCATGACATCCTGACTCTGCCCACTTTACTCCTCCTTTCCTTACCGCCACTAGATGGTAAGTTTCCTGAATCTCCCCAAGTGGCCCCACCCCATGCCTTGTACATAAGTGCTTAGTGATGCTTCTTGAATTATAAAGCTTGCTCTAATAAAAACAAAACCATAAAATATTATCAAAAGAGCAAAAGAAATAATATTGTCTTTAACTATATCCCTATCAGAAATTAAGGTGTTTTGTACTTAACTTCCTACAATGTCATATGCACAGTGAGCTCACTAAGTGTTGAATTTCTACTGGTCAGATGATGAGTGTGTAGGGGCATTAAAACAAATAGAAAAGAGAGAGAGAAGAACTTTGAACACCTTGATTTAAAAATTATCCCTAAGAAAATAAAAAAAAAATAAAATGTATTTTTACTTCGCCACACGCAGCTGCTGAGAAAAACCATTTTCTTTCTCCTGCTCTGCTGGTCACCTCACTTCCTTCATGATAATCTGAAACTTGTAGCTATTCAATTCACCTGGCTCACTTGCCAGTAGGCAAGGTGTGAGGGGTTCCACAGAGAGGCTCTTGATGACAATATTCACTCCCTAATAAAAAGACCAAGACCCCTAAAGATGGTATTGTCACTGCAACCCCTTCCTTTTGCCTTCCTATGGGTCCTGTCCTCAAACAGCAACTGACATCTTGCAACCATAGGAAAATATACCAAGGGCCAAAAGGCAACAAACACCCAGAGCCCAGCAAAGAGCAAGGACTGAAGGAGCCGTGGACTCCCAGTTCTAGACTTCCGAAGTGAGACAATGTAAAACCCCATTGTTTAAATGACATTTATCTGATTGTTCTGTACTGTGGGTGAGGTAGATGCTCTGCCAAACACTTGATATGCATCACCTCACTTTATTCTGAAAAAATCCTGTAGGAGACGCCTTGACCTGTTTCAATGGAAAAGAAAATTAGGTCTCAAGGGGTCTAGTTCTCTCCCAACGTCATACTCAATGGCAAGCTCAAGGTTTAAAACTACAACCGCCTGAGACCGAACAGTCTATAATTTAACTATATTTTAACTCAATAATCTGCTTTTCTTATTGTTTTTCAATATGAAAAGGAAAGTATGTTCAAGCAACTATTTCAACATAATTGAGACTTACTTCAAAAAAGATGGCATATGAGAGTAACGTAAGTGAAAGGTCTCAGGGTATGCCTAACAAATCAGCACTTGATATAATGAAGAGTTTGTTGATTTTACACCCTATAATCTGGGCAGGTAACATAATCCCCCAAGAGAGTCGATCTCACCTCAACTCTAGGACTATGCATTTCTAAAGTTCAACAGGACAGTTTTATAGAGGGCACTCAGTAAATATCCATGTATGAACAAGTAACTGAATGAATGCTGACAACTGGAATAAGTGAGGAAGGAGACACATGAGGATCAGGTCAAAGTAGTTGTTTTCCACAGGAGGCTCAAGTAGCAAGTAGTATGTCAAGTGCTTCCTGAAGGAGGGAAAAAAAGAGGGAGAGAGGGAGGGAAGAAAGAAGGAACATAAGAGAACCTCCTGCCATAATTTAATTGTAGCCACATCTAAAGATTGTAGTGCTGGTCTAGTTTCCTCACATTACTCTCATGGATTTTTAGGGTCCCCTCGATCACATAGATGAGGACACATCTTGTTCTTCACTCTTGCAGTGTCTGCCAGTGGTTCTCCTTATCTTGGCTTCTGATCCCTCTGATCCTTTATGGCTGGAAACTTGACCCCTGTATCTGAGCCTCCTTCATGCCATCTGGCTCTATGAAACTTTCCACACATGGCAGTTATTTGGTCATTGACCTACCTGCTAAGGCATATATTCATTTTCCAAGTCTTGAATTTCTGTCCTGACATTAGTATGTACTACTACTGCCCTCTTCATCATTCTCCTTGGATTACTCTCTCCTGACAGTTTCTTCTGGACCTGAACCCAAAATATTTTACGGCGTTTTATCTCATTCCCATTTGCTATGTCTGAATATTGTGTCCTCCCAAATTCACCTGTTGGAACCCTAATGCCCAATGAGATAATGTTAGAAGGCGGAGCTTGGGGAGATTGTTAGGTCATGAGGCTGGAGCCGTTGTAAATGAGGTTAGTGCCCTTATAACAAGAGATCCCACAGGCTCCCTAGTCTCTTCCATCATGTGAGGAGAGAATGAGAAATATGCAACCTAGGAGAGGACCCTCACCAACCATGCTGGCACTGATCTTGGACTTACTGCCTCCAAAATTGTGAGCAGTTAATTTCTACTTATACGCCACACAGTTTGTGATATTTTTTATAGCAGCCTGAACATACTAAGACATCATCTATTCCATTCAAGGCACTACTTAAACATTAATTAAAGTACACTAATGCAGTGGTTCCCAGAGTGCTGGTCCGTGGACCAGCAGAATAAACATCACTTGAAAACTGGTTAGGAATGCACATTCTTAGGCTTTCCCTCAGACCTGCTGAATCAAACTCTCGGAATAGGTCTCAGAAATTCATATGTATTCTAACAAGCCCTCCAGTGTGTATCATGATTGCTAAAAACTTTGAGAACTGCATAAATTATACAATTGGATACTTACCTTGAAAGAAATATCATTTTTGTTTAAGTACAGAAACTATGAGAAACACTTTCATTAAATCATTGCAATGGGCAGATAATAGACTGAGTTATTTGAAAGAAAAGTCTGAGACAAAAATTAAAATGCAGATAGTTTTTTTTAGGAAATAATAGCAGGAAGAAAGGGTGAAGGAGTATCAGGGTCACTCTTATCAGAAGCAGAAATTCAGTTTTGCCAGGGCTTCTCAGATAGCTACAGAAAAAAAAATTTCATCCAAAGTGTGGGAGTGTGGAACAACATTTACCCTCTGATTCCAGTTCCCCTTTATTTGAGGGTTTCCCAAGGATGAGCAACACCCTTGTACTATGAGTTACATACACCTGCATGGAACTGAAGAAAACAGCTTTGTCTGGAGAAAACCCTGCAGCAGAATGGAAGGATTCATGGCAGACCCTTGAGGCAGAATGCTCCCTATGCACAGATCTGCCCACCATGGCTTATATTCATCTTCCACATGGGCTGGGAGGATGGAACATGAAGTACCAAATACTTGTCTTACAGTTCCTGTCACAAAATTACACTGAAGTGCTTTTAGGGTTTCAAAATGACAGACCTTAATCCTGGGAGAGAAAAGATTGCTAAATTGCTTTCCTTGTTTGTTTTTAACTCACAGTAATTTATTTTTACTTTAGTTATACTTGAAGTGACTGATGATAGGTACACGTTAAGAACAATTATTATTTCCTGCTTGAGTCATGTGTCATAACTGGCCACAGTTACCTGGCATATGTTTCACCAACTTCGACAACCAGGCAGACTTAGATGGGAGTCAGGTCTGAAAACATAGCTTAGATAATTCTGGATAGTTACAAAACATGATTAATAAGTCTGCTAATTAAAGGATTTTTTCCCACTGCTTCAAAAATTCAGTTTATTCCCAAACAGAATAGAGACTTTAGGCACTTTAGATCAAAGGAATCATTTCATAGTCTCCCTTTATTTAAAATTTTCCCATTAAAAGGAAGATTGATATTTCTGGCTCTTCCTTTCCTTTCTCAATGAGGAGGGTTATAGTATATTGCATTCAAAGTAGACATATCTCTATGATTTAAATAATAGAATTTACTGACACAGCAATCATGTCCAATCATGTAATCCATAAATTCAGCTCTCTTGCCTCTTTATCTCTAAACTCTGCACACTAAATGCCGGAGCCTGCTGGTTGTCCCCCAGTGTTACTTTTCCCCCTCCTCCAAAAGAAACCCAATTTTTAGCCAGGCATTTGACAGATCAGAATAAAGCCTACTTATCCCAGCCTCCCTTGCAATCAGGCCCTCCTAGTTACAATCACATGACTAAATATGATCAATGAGATGTCAGTGAAAAGATCATGTGACAGCTTTTGGCAGTGTTTCTTAAAATTGAGCCTGAACGTGCACTTTGCCCTTGTTTCTTCATCCCTTCCTCCTTCCTGCTAACTTATATAGCTGTGAAGATTTAGTAATCATTTGATGCTTTAGATATTCTGGAGCAGGGGTTAGCAAACTACAGCCCCTGGGACAAATTTGGCCAGCTGCCTGATTCTATATAGCTGACAGGCAAAGAATGGATTTTACATTTTTAGATACAGAAAACCAAAAGAATAGTATTTCATGACAAATGAAAATCATTTGAAATTCAAATGTTAGTGTTCCTAGAAACAATGCATTAGAACACAGCCACATTCATTAGCTTACTTACTGTCTATGGCTGCTTTACAGTGCATTACAATGGCAGAGTTGAATACTTGCAACCGAGATCATATGGCCCTGAATATTTAGTATCTGGACCTTAACAGAAAAAAGTTGTAGACTTCTAACCTTGGCAATAGAGGCCTAGCTAGGCAGAATAATAAGTACAAAAAAATGTCAGGAGCAGAAGCTGGGGTCCTTCAGGACTTTATTTAGTGAAGCTGCCATGTAAACCTGAACCGAGTACCTCCAGACCTTCCTGTGAGAGTAAAATAAACTCCTGCTGTTTTTAGCCAGTTACATAATGTAATAAACTGAATATTGGGCCCAATTCCTCACCCCTCCCTGAATCCCACCTGCCATGTGTCTTTACAGTTCCTTACACAAGAGGCAGAGTATATTTCCTCAATCTTGACCTTTGGCCTTGGCCAACTGGATGTTAGCAGCCCATACTACAAGCAGAGGCTTGCAATGTATTTGTTCAGTTTAGCTTTTCCCATTGTGCTACTGCCATTATCATGAGAAGAAATTGGCCTAGTAGCCCACAGGTTCCTGAAGAATGAGAAAAAGATTGATCGGAAGCTCACCTTCAAATCTGTAGTTGAAGCAGTACTCCAGCTGCCCATCAGTTTTAGTTGAAACAACCCCAACTGACCTGTGAATATGATAAGAAATGCTGCATTTAACTGAGTTTTATTTATTTCTTTTTAGAGGGGAATGGAGGGAGAAAGAGAGGAAGAGAAACATCAATATGTAGTTGCTTCTCATGTGCCCCCTACTAGGAACTTGGCCCACAACCTAGGCATGTGCCCTGACTGGGAATCAAACTGGCAACCCTTTGGTTCTCAGACCTATGCTCAATTCACTGAGCTACACCAGCCAGGGCACAACTGAGTTTTGAGTGGTTTATTCTGCAGCAACAATTGACTAATAGAGGTGGTAATTTTAGCCTGTTTCTTACAGTCAAAGTTAAATCTATGTTGTTTTTTTTCTGGCAATTATCCCAAACTGAGAAGAGAGGCAATTCCATACTTTCAGAAGAGGTATCACACTATGGAATAGCAGACTTAAATAATAATAACAACACAGAACTTCAGCTCTATCATATAACATTTGTGTAATCATAGACGTTTTTTAACCCCTCTGAGCCTAAGTTCTTCATCTGAAATATGACAAGTATTCTATCTACATTCTGTTGTTCTCTCAAAATTTAATAACATAGACAAAACACTCGCTAGATAATACAATTATAAATATTAACATTTAATGAGGGTTTCTCATGTGCCTGCCACTGGGCCCAAACAATGTTTCTCACCTGAGAAACATTCTGTTTTAATCCCCACATTGCATATGAGGAAACCAAGGCTTAGCGGGTTTACGTAACTCATCCACATATACCTAGTTAGAAGATGGCAGAGCTGGGGCTCAACCCCTGGGAGTCTCACTCGAGGATTTACGATCTTACCTTCCAGCATTTACTTTCTTCATCCTCTTTCCTTTCTTATATTCCTTATATTCCTGGTAGTCTCATTAATACTTACTTTCAGGACAAAGTCATGTATCCAATAAGCTAAATGCACCAACTAAATGTTTACACTGAAAGCAGAGTCAATTACCACATGTTTATTGTAAGAGCAGCCAAGGCAGCACTCAGGTACACCCTCGAACTTGTGGCATCCTGGTGAGTGTTTAACAACTAACTCACCTTCCCACCCTGAACCTTTTGTAGCAGTTGTAGATTTCCAGGATGCAATTGTCACCAGGGCTGATTTCAAACTACCAACTGAGGAAACACTGATCACAGCTTGGGAAGAAATGTGCATGATGGGCTGTCAGGAGTCTTTATGCCATACCACTGCCCCCACAACAACCACATGAAAGAAGAGTCAAAAGAAAAATTGTAAGCAACTCAATTTGCCTTCAGATGATAGAGGCAGGAAGAAGTCTGAGTGGTTAAAAATTTGCACGTACAAATGGCTTCAAGGCCCAGACTATTAATATTACTGTAATGCAGGGCAAAAATGTTAAGAGAGTAAAAATGGTGGGGCCAGTGATGAGCTAAACAGACAGTGTAGACTACTGCAAAAAAGTATTCAAAGTCAGGTTTGTTTAAAATATGAGCTGACTCTACACATTCGCGCACACACACAAATAAATCGAAATACTGGAATAAGGTGTGAGACACCTGTTTTCAAGTTCTGTTCTATGACTCAAAAATTAGCAATAGGCTCTGTGTTTGAGGACTGTGTGCAAATTAATTACCCAGGAATCTCCAAAATAAATTTTGCACATGTAGCCTTTATCATGTTCCTATGAAACAGTATTATCTTCACTGTAACAAAACAAACACTAAGTGACAAAATTCTATTGATGTCTTCATTGCCTGTTATCCTTGATTAACCCAGTCTAGCAGGCCAAATGTCTGCTTTGAATTTCCAGCTGTATTTCTTCGTAGATTCTATACGCCTCATGAACACAAAGGTGCCCTGCTTGAAAATGTTAATCTCCAAAGCAGCATTAGTTACTAAGCTACCAACTCTATTTCCATGGTTTTAAAAAAATACCTCAGACAGAGATTTGGAATGAAGATACCCAAAATCTGGTACCAATCAAGAAATCACTCCCTAAAAATCTTGTTAGCTCCATTAAGTGTTTCCATCTAAAAATGAGTCTTACTTTAGAACAATTCCAAATCCTCTGAATTAATTTTCCATTTTCCTTTTCACTGTTCCAGCACTTCTTTTCATATATGCCTCTGTTTTTTCCAGCCTGGCAGATGTTTTAAAACTTTAATGAGTAAATTCAAGTTCTTATATTAATTCACAAGGATAGGATTATACTCATCTATTTTGGCCAGCGAATTACCAGTTTAAATTAAATCACCAAGCAACCAAAGTCCATATTATTGTAAAAATAACCAAAATACATCATGTATCAATAACCAAAATACATGTTTAGACTGTCTAAACATTTCATAATTTTTTTTGAAATTTGCTGTTGCCAGTCTTTATAATCTACATAAACACATGGGGTTATGCCAAGGAATACAACCTTGAATGGTTAGCCATTCGAGTCTCATCAAAGCCCACCTGAAGGAAAGTGGTTGTTGTGGCATATGGTTTGAAGCACATGCAGGCACCCATTCCTATAGAACAAGGACTTCCACCTTGTGTTCTAGAATTCTACAGCCGGGTTTTCAGAACAAGGCCAAGCCAAGGTGGCAGATTCAGAGACTCATACTACCACATAAATCAAGGGAGTTCGGCTTTATTTATTGGGGTTCGGCCAAAGATTTCATTTGAAAAGGAAGGTTTCTGATACTTAAAAAATCTGAAAACTATAATAATGCTATATTTTATACTTAATCCTGAGCATAAGAAACCTTTGGGATTACACTATACCATATTGATTCCAGGAGAATAATGATCTTGACTATTGTTGTTTAGAAACACACTAAAAAACTCTACTATAAAACCTTTACTATGATTGCTTAGTAGTTACTGAGGTCTCTGCACAATGTGTACCTGATGCCCCCATACATAGCAATACTTGAAAAAAAATTTAGAGTTAAGTTGGATAAGCAAAGCCTTAACTATGATATTGAAGAAAGTATATCTAATCATATATGCCTTTTTACTTCTACTTTGTAGAAACTTGAAACGAAATCAATGACATAGAAATAATCAGTTTATGTACACTACATTCTGACTTAAATTTTTATTTCCATTTTCGTTTTCAAATATTAAGTTATATTTTCACCAGACTAACATGTTTTATTTTTTTTTACTATTTTATCATATGTTGTATTATTTCAAATATAAGCTTGATTATATGAAGGTCTATCTGGAAAGAGTCCAGCCGTTGTTAATATAAGGAGAATGGTTTGGGAGACATCATATAGCCTGGCTGCTGAGGAAAGTGAACCGGTATGCACATGTGTGAACAAGGATGACTTCACTGTACTAGTCAGCAGGGATGGTAGACAGCTTTAAGTAAGCATATGTACTGTGTAGCTGGCACATTCAAAATGAGCAAATAGAGCAATGAATCAGCATCAGATTTTGCATTAAGCTTGAACATTCCTCCATGGAAACTATTTGGGTGAATCAGAAGGCTGCAGCTATTGGCAACTGGTGATTGGCAGCTTCATCACAGCAATGCACACACTCATGCATCATATCTCATGCAGAGTGTTTTGGTGAAACATCAAATCACCCAGGTGACTCAGTGCCCCTACAACCCACATTTGGTGCCCTGCCACTTCTGGCTATTCCCAAAACTAAAATCATCTTTGAAAGGGAAGAGATATCAGACCATCAATGCAATTCAGGAAAATACAACAGGGCAGTTGATGGAGATTGGGGAACTACTTGAGGTCTCAATGTCCCTACTTGGAAGGGGACTGAGCTGAGGCACAACTGTCCTATATACAATGTTTCTTATATCTAGTATCCTCCTCAATAAATGTCTCAAGACTTCCGACCAAGAGGGAAGCATAGGTAGATACACCTTATCTCCTCACACAACCATAAGAAGGATCACAACTAACCCCAAAAGAAAAAAACAACAAGAACTGCCAGAAAATTGAACTGTATGGAAGTCCAACATCTAAAAATTTAAAGAAGAAATATTCATCCAGACATATAGGAGAAGTGAAGATGGGGAGCCAGGGCAGGGAGAACCTGGTGTGGCAGCAACAAAGCAGCAGCAGAAGTGGCAGCAGTGGTAGCCGGAGGAACAGACAGTCCCATATTCACATGTGGCAGATAAAAACCAGGAGAGACACCTGGGGAGTAAGCAATCCCACCCCCAGGCCAGACCACACAGCCCAGGGTTCCAGTGCTAGAAAATAAAGCCTCATAACTTCTGGTTGTAAAAATCAGTGGGGGCTGGGATGGTGGAAGAAACTGCCAATCTCTCAGGACAGTCCATTTAAAGGGCCCCCATAGTCCTAGAACATATGCAAACCTACCCACTCTGGGAACCACCACCAGTGCAACAGCTAGAGTTGCATACAGGAACTAGGTGAAGTGACTGGAAACAGGGAACTGCCAAACAAGCAGCACTATTCCCTCTCTGACCCCTCCCCCACATTTAGCACTGCGAAGTGGTGAAGCAAGTTGCCCTGCCCTGGCAAATACCTAAGTCTCTGTCCCTTATAAGTAACAGGTGCACCAAGACAGGGAATCAAAGTAGCTGTACCTAAAACACAGAAACAAACACAGGGAGGCTGTCAAATTGGGGAGACAAAGAAATATGACCAAATGAAAGAATAGATCAAAACTCCAGAAAAATAATGAAGCAAAACAGAGATAGCCAACCTCTCAGATGCAGAGTTTAAAACACTGGTGATAAGGGTGCTCACAAAACTCAATGAGTATAGCAAATGCATAAGAGAAAATGAAGTCTGCATGTGAAATAAAGAAAAATCCACAGGGAACCAACAGTGAAGGGAAGGAAGCTGGGATTCAAATCAGTAATTTGGAATATGAAGAAGAGATAAATACTTAACCAGAACACAGAATGAAGAAACAAGAACTAAAAAAAATGAGGAGAGTATAAGAAGACTCTGGGATGTCTCCAAAAGTGCCAACTTTTTAATCATAGGGATGCCAGGAGGAGAAGAGAAAGGGCAAGAAATTGGGAATCTATTTGAAAAAAAAAACAATAAAAGAAAACTTCCCTAATTTGGTAAAGGAAATATACATGCAAGTTCAGGAAGCACAGAGAATCCCAAACAAGTTGGGCCCAAAGAAGACCACACCAAAACACATCATAATTAAAATGCCAAAGGTTAAAGATAAAGAGAGAATTTTAGAAACAGCAAGAGAAAAACAGCTAGTTAGCTGTAGAGGAGTTCCCATAAGACTACACCTGATTTCTCAAAAGAAACTTTGCAGGTAAGAAGGGACTGGCAAAGAGTATTCAAAGTCATGAAAAGGAAGGACCTACATCCAAGATTACTCTATCCAGCAAAGCTATCATGTAGAATGGAAGGACAGAAAAGTGCTTCCAAGACATGGTAAGCGAAGGAAATTCATCATCACCAAGCCATTACTGCATGAAATGTTAAAGCGACATATTTAGGAAAATAAAGATCAAAACTATGAACATTAAAATAACAACAAACTTACAACTATCAACAACTGAATCTAAAAGACAAAAACAAACTCAACAAACAGCTAGAAGAGGAACAGAATCACAGACATAAAGATCATTGGGAGGGTTATTAGTTGGGAGAAGGAGGGGTAGAATGAGAGAAAAGGTACAGGGATTAAGAAACATAATGGGTAGGTACAAAATAGACATGGGAGTGTTAAGAATAGTTTAGGAAATGGAGAAGCCAAAGAACTTACTGTATTTTGCCATGTATATAATTTGCACATTTTTGCTCAAATTTTTGAGGGAAAAACAAGGGTGTGCATTATACATGGGCAGCACTAAAATATGGGTGTGCATTATACACAGCAAAATATGGTATATGCACAACCCATGGACATGAACCTCAGACTGCTGCAGAGAAGGGAGGTACCAAGCAGAGGGAAGCAAAGAGGAAAAAACTAGGATAACTGTAATAATATAATCAATAAAATATACTTAAAAATAACAAAATAAATGTATTTTTTCATAGTCTGTGGCTGGATACTTTCTGAACAGGCCTTGAAAACAGACATCTGAAATAGCTAGGTAGAAATATATTTCTCTTTCATGGGAAAAGTTTCTATCCATGAGAACATCCAGAGCCTCAAGCTCCCTCTATCTCTCCCTCAGTTCTACAATGTGGCTTTTATTTGTTTGATTCATGATGGTTCTCCCACCATGTCCAAATCCCATGCAGCAAGATAAAAGCCAGGCCAGAAGAGCAGCACAGACTTTCTCCTTACAAACACTACCAGGAAGGGTCATACATGTCAGTTCCACACATATCACATTAGACAAATCCAGTCACACATATAATCTGTATATCTGTGTCTTCATTGGTGGATTTTATTGACATAAAAAGGAAGCAAAGAACAGATTTTGGAAGAAGAAAAGAAACTAATATATTTTCCTAGTATCATGTCATTGGTTCTCAAGTATTAGCATACAACAGATTCACCAGGAATGTGCTTCTTAAAATCACAAATTTCTGGGCAACCAGTAGTGACTTGCTGAACTAGAATTTCATAGAAAGCGGCCTGGCAATCTGTATAGTTAATAATCATTCCAGATGATTTTGATCATTAGGTATAGCTGATATACAGGGATTTAACTAACCTTCTTGTTCTCAATAAGAAATCTATTCTGCACTAAGTAATTCAGCTATAATTATCTCTTTAAATCACTTGGAGAATAAAATGTAACACAATAAATAATATCACCCCAATAATTGTCCTCAACATCCAACACATATATATCTCCCTATTGGCCTCTTTTCCTTTCCAGTTCATCTCTTTTTAATGCATGACTGCCATTTCCCCCTAAATTAGGATTTTTCATCTAGTTGAGCTCACCTCCATATTCCTAAACACAGCTAACCATAATTCCAACCTTGTCATTGATGGTAGGTACATGGTGTCATGAGGAAACAGCCACATTAACATTAACAATTACATTGCAATAATATGACAACTGCTATGGTGGAGGTCATGGGCAGATTGTTCAAAATGATGAATAAAGCAGGGACATCATGGAATTCTCAAAATGAGTTTCAATGTAAAGTATTGGAGTAAATGGAGAGAAGACACAAAAACAAAGATGCCCAGGCTAATATGAACAGCAGAGTCATCAAAGGCCAAAGATGTGCAAAGGCTTTCTGCAGTTCACAAGGCTACATCGAAATCTTGATCAAAACCCTTTTAGAAAATAGAATGTCCCCTCCTAATTCCTCCTAGCAGCATTTTCCTGCTATTGTCTAGGTGGCCATAGACTGACAGTTCTCCAAGAAGCTTCTCCCTCAGCTCTCCATGATGCTGACTGGGTCATCGTCAGAATGATGATGGATCAGAATGATGATGAGGATCCTCTCTGTTTGAATTTTTAAGCCAGAAAATTCAGAGAGACATGAAAAGAAAGAAAGAAAGAAAAAGTACAACAGTTTTCATGTACAGGACTTCTCACTAGGCTTACAAACCTGTGGGTTATACACAAGTGGATATGATGGCCAGAATAAACAGTACTTCTGCCCAGTGCCCCATTAGCCAATTCTTGACTTGCTCCAATAAGTTTGTACTTAATCACACTAATTGTGTGTTTAAAACTCCAAGCATTCTAAAGTATGTTTATTTACAATAGAAAATTATTTCTTGTTTCTAACTTTACAAAGAAACAATGAGAAATGTGAATAAATATTATAGAACCACAGTAGCCCCCACACACACAGTTTTGCTTTCCATGGTTTCAGTTACCTGTGGTTAACTGTGTTCCAAAAATATTACATGGAAAATTCCAGAAATAATTTTTTATTTTTAAGTGCATTTTATTGATTATACTATTATAGTTGTCCCAAATTTTTGCTCCCCTTTATCCTCCCTCTGCCCTGCCCCCCTCCACCCTCCAGCATTCTCCCACCTTAGTTCATGAACATGGGTTGTACATAAAAGTTCTTTGGCTTCTACATTTCCTATATTATTCTTAACCTCCCCCTGTCTCTTTTATGCCTACCAATTATGCTTCTTATTTCCTGTACCTTCCCCTGCCAATTCTCCCCTCCCCATCCCCACTGATAACCTTCCATGTGATCTCCATTTCTCTAATTCTGTTCCCATTCTAGTTGTTTGTTTAGTATTTGTTCTTTAGGTTCAGTTGTTGATAGTTATGAATTTTGTTGCCATTTTATTGTTCATAGTATTTGATCTTCTATTTCTTAGATAAGTCCTTTTAACATTTCATGTAATAAGGGCTTGGTGATGATGAACTCCTTTAACTTGACCTTATCTGGGAAGCACTTTGTCTGACCTTCCATTCTAAATGATAGCTTTGTGGATAGAGTAATCTTGGATGTAGGTCCTTGCCTTTCATGACTTCAAATACTTCTTTCCAGCCCCTTCTTGCCTGTAAGGTTCCTTTTGAGAAATCAGCTGATAAAAATTGGATCCAAGGAGGAATATACCAAGGCACATCATAATTAAGTTACCCAAAATTAAAGATAAGGAGGGAATCTTAAAAGCTACAAGAGGAAAGGAGAATTACCTGCAAAGGAGTGTCCAACTCATAAATTTTAAATTGCACGCCTTTCTGAGTACTGTGATGAAATCTCACACCATCTCACTCCCCCTGTCCCTGGATGTGATCACCCCTTCCCCAGTATATCCATGCTCTATACACTCTGTGCCTTAGTCACTGAGCAGCCATCCAGGTTGTCACATTGACTGTCACAGTATAACAGGACTTGTGTTCAAGGAACCCTTGTTTAACCTGTTAATGGTCCCAATGTGCAAGGGTAGTGAAGCTGGCTTTTCAGATATGCCAAAAAGAAACCATAAACTTTATCATAGGTATGTATGCAAGGAAAAAACACAGTAGATATGGAGTCCAGTACTAGCCAGTTTCAGGCATCCTCAAGGGGTCTTGGAATTTATCTTGAAAAAGGGAGGCCTACTATGTATTTATTGACATATTTTTGGTTCACATATATTCCAGAAAGTAAGATCTTACTTACCCTTCTATCTTCAAACTAAAAAACATGCACTTTCAAAACCACACTTATCAGGACGTTAACAGTATAGGCTGATACACATAACTAGTATGGAGAAAAAGCTATGTCACTAAACAAGTTCTAAAGAAGAAAAGATTCCCATCCTAGGTGTCTGAATAAACCTTAACATAAACAAGGAGTCATAAGACAGCAAATATTCTAAGAAATAGAGCCTTTGTAACCAACATAGATAGAAAAAAAGATAAAGAGGATTTGGGAGTTCATGCCCAGGTATGTACGATCAAGATAATACCAGGTCCAGATTGTTCCTGGTGTTAAAAAGTAGTAACATTTTATCTAAGTCCTTGCTTTATGTGCAACTGTAATATTTAAGGAGATATTGTATCATATATAACTAAAATTAGTTTGGGATATACAATTTAAAAATTCACAGTCCTTTGCAGTAGATAAAAATTAACCTCATTTTCCATTGTAAAGTTTGCACACAATATTCTCACTAGAACTAAATAATTCAGGATTATTTTACCATTACTATTTCTTCAATCAAATACAATGAGTTATAAGTATTATAAATCAGGAATTAAAGCATCAGACCTTTCAGATCATAGAGTTACTCATCCAAAAAATTTCAGACAACATAAAAAATAATTATTAGACTTAATAAGAATGTTCACTCAGTGAGTAGATAACAGAAAATAAATATAGATAATTTTTTCATATGTCAGCAATTACTATTTAGAAAATAAAATGCTGATTTAAATGTAAAGAAAATATAAAATAATTATATAAAATGCCTAGAAATAAATATTAATTTTAAGAAATCTATAAAAATAAAAGTCTGATGTTTGAGGTGTATAAAAAGGATTTGATTAAGTATGAAGCAAATTATATTCATTATTTGGAAAACTCAATATTATAAAAATGCTGATTATGTATTGGTTTTAAATAGTTATCTAATATGCTTCCAATAAAAGTCACAATGGAACTCTTTATATGTATTGAATTGATTCCAGTCTTTTATAAAAAATAAATAAACAAAATGAAGAAGAAATTTTTGTGTAAGAATGAGCAGGGTAGAGTGAATTAGCACTTTTAGATTTTCAAATATAGTATAAAATTAAAATATTAGCATGTATTATGGCTAACAATATACAATAAAGTAAATTAGAAGCTGAAAATAGAATTCAGTTTAAAAATACATATCCCTAGAAATCAATAAGTCTATTCAATAAACAGTGCTAGAATAACTGGTTATACAAAACATATAGTCTTCACATTATTTGCCAAAAAGTTCTAATAGGTTAAAGATGAAATTTTTGAAATTGAAACCATATTAAAAAAGAAAATATAGGTTAAAGTTACATGGTTATTGGAAAGAAAAAAAGGTTTTAAAAACAAAATAAAATGATAAGATCAGTTGATTTACTTTATAAAAATTTAGAAGTTCTGTACATTAAAAAGAAACCATAATAAAACATTCAAAGGAAGATGACAAGGTAGAAACAAAATATTCATGAAATATATTGCTGGGAGGATGGAAGGCTGATATTCTTGATGTATACAAATTGTTCAGGGAACAGAAATACCCTAAGAGAAAAATTGCCAAAGAAATACTAATGGCCATCAAGTATGTGAACAAAATCTTGCTCCATCATAATCAAAAGCCTACACATTTAAACAAGGATAATGTAAACTTTTTTAAGTTTGGCAAAGACAAGCCAATTGTATGCATGGTTAGAAATGTTGTAGGGAAATAGGCTCTCTTCCCCATGCTGGAGGAATATAAATTGCCGATTCTGCAGGACATTTCAACAGTATTCATGAAAACCGTTGAAAAGAAACCAATGTCAGTACTAAGGAACTACTGAGGTATAACTAGACTTGTTTATTCTAAAAAGGGTTCTGAGCACCCAATTTCATTATAGAGAGGGGAGTTTCTCCCTCGCTATACCACGAGGCAACCCTTCAGAACACCAGCTGCATGTGTTACAATTCAACACAATTCTAACACTATCTACCTGAATACAGTGTTAGATTCCACAAGTTAGGACTCAGACCTACAAGTGTGCCTCTGCCTGCACTTTAGATGCCAGTCAGAAGCCCAGGTCATTGCCTGTGGTGACTGATGGACTACATATAGTTCAGAGGTTCTGAGGACCTCCTCCTAAGGTTTAATTTAATCTGCTGGTAGCTCACAGAACTCAGAAAAATATTATATTTACTAGATTAGCAGTTTATTATAAAAAGATATAGCCCTGGAAAAAAACAGATAAAAGTGACACATAGCACAAGATATGAGAAAAAGACACTGACTTTCCATGCTTATAGCAGCTTCATTAGGTAGATATGATTGATTAAATTATTGCCCATGGAGTTTTATTCAGTCAACCTCTGGCCCCTCACCCCTCTCCTCTTCCCAGAGTTAGGGATGTAGGACTGAAATTTCTAACCTTCCAATCACAAAGTTGGCTCCACTGGCAACCTTCCCCCATCCTTGGGTTTTACCTAAAATTCACCTCATTAAAATAACAAAAGATACCTTTATGGCCTTCATCACTTAGGATATTCCAAGAGTTTAAGGAGCCAGAAATGGGAGGAACATCAAATATATATTTCTTACTATAAATCACAGTATCACGATACTATAAAGTAAAAATCCTGATGTAGAAGTATAAATGTATTTTTGACATGAAGAAAAAATGACAAAGAGCTGAGTGAATAATAAAAACAAGTACAAAACAGTATGGGAAAAACAATTTTTTAAATAAATAAATAAATAAATATATGACTAAAAATACCTATGACAAAATATTAATCATTGTATTCTCTGGACGATGACATTATCAATAATTTTTTCTTCTTGCCTTTGTTTTCCAGATTTTTGCACTGAAAATGGTTTCATCTAGAATTAGGCAAAAATACTAAATAACAATAAACCCCACAGAGAAACAGTGTAGACACCTGTGACAGTTAATTCTGTGTATGAACTTGACTGGCCACAAGGTGCCCGGATTAATTTACATCTGTGCATGTCTCTGAGGATGTTTCCAAATGAGGCTCACGTCTGCACTAGTGGACTCTGCACTAGTGGACTCAGCAAAACAGACTACCTACCCAACGTGAGTGGGCGCCGATCAACCAATCCCTTGAGGGCATGCATAAAACAAAAATTAGACAAAAGAGGAATTTGTCCTTTTTTTCTTCCTCTGGCTCATTGATGTTGTGAAGATAGCTCACTTATTTCTCTGGCCCATGGACTGGGATTCACACCACTGACTGCCCTGGTCCTCAGACCTTCAGACTTGGACTGAATCACACCACCAACTACCACCTCTCCTGGGTCTCCGAGTGTGCAGATGGCAGACTGTGGGATTGCTCAGCCTACATAATTATGTGAGCCAATTCCTCATAATAAATATACGTGACTATTCTTATACAAAAATATATATCCAGATATATATCATCTATCATTGAGATATGTCATATATATCATTATATACTGCTTTTGTTTCTCTGGAGAACCTTAGCTAACACACCTATAAAGCACTCTAAGCACTAAAGAAGCAAGGATTCCTATGCTTTTAAGAAAGAAAATTAAAAACTGGCTATTAAGCTAAAATAAGTAATCCAGCTATTTAGCATTGCGCAAATGCATACCTATATAGGTGGCTCCATTTTTCACATGAAAATTGTTGGCTTGGTGTTGTCTGGGCACTGGTTAATCTGTAGGTCCAGAAGGTGCCCACGTCCCACTGACCATGTGATTAGATCCCTATAGGAAACCAAACATTCAGGCTAGCTGAGGCTTTCCTCATCAGCCTGCTATGGCTTAAGAGATCACAAAAATCATTTCACCAAAATAAAAGTGGCAGCCATTCTCAACAGTCCTCTGCTACCACTAGGGGAGCCAGAAAAGGTGCTAACTCAGTTACCAACTGAGCAACAACCTGAAATGTGAAAAATCCAATCTCTGGATCTGGTAAGGAAAAATACATTAATGCACAGCTTGGGATCAACAGGAAAGTTTACATTTCTTCAATTTTAGAGCAGCTGAAGAAATGCCTTTTTTGCTATTGCTGCTCACAGTTTCTTCAGAATTAGCTGAAGTTTATATCAGAGGGATAAATTCTATCTTCTGCTTCACTTGGTTTCCCTTGTTCTAGTTCACAAGCATTGTTTTTTCACTTGCCTACTTCCATGATCTTCTCATCTGTCTCCTTCTCTCACTCTATCATGTCTCTATTCTAGAGGTGTCCACTTGAGGCCCATGTACTCCAGGGGATAGGAAGTCAACCCCCTAGAGTATTAAAAAGTATTTTAGGTCTTCTATTTATATTTATTTTTATCCCCCAAATTTAATTAACATAAATTAAGAAATAGTGTATTTGTTTACCTACACTAGTAAAACAAGACTAGTACTTTCACTTGTAGAGACTGTAAGGACTAGTTAATTCAGAACAGTGCCTAGGGAAAAAGTAAAGTCTGAATAGAGATTGGATATAACTATTATTAGGTAAGTCAATGCTAGCATGCTCTGGATGCCTGCCACCCATTTCCAGTGACATGGTAATCGTCCTGAGGGGAAAGAGGCACTCCATGTGTGGCGAGTTGACAAGGAAGAACCTTTCAGCATACTGTCTCACAAGGCTGTTAAAATGGGGTTTTGATTATATTATTCAGATTTAATCAAACTGGTCATCATTGAATCATGATAACAAGATCTCTGCACACTCACAAAATGAAGTAAAACGGTAAACTGAAGGTTGCACTAAATAGTCAAGCCCAAGCACGAAGAAGAAAATTGCAGCACTGATGTGCTTAAATAGCTACTTTCTGAGTTACACAATGATGAAATAATAGTATCTAATGTGGTAATGTGATTTTCCCCATAATAATACTGGTGACTTAAAAATTCTTACCCACGCATTTAAAAACCTAAAAAATACATTTTGCTCACTTACTACAAATTTTTTTTTAGATATTTTATTTATTTATTTTTAGAGAGGGAAGGGAGGGAGAAAGAGAGAGAGAAACATCAATGTGCAGTTGCTGGGGGCCATGGCCTGCAACCCAGGCATGTGCCCTGACTGGGAATCGAACCTGCGACACTTCGGTTTGCAGCCCGAGCTCAATCCACTGAGCTATGCCAGCCAGGGCACAAATTTTTACAAATAGTATTGTAAATGGCACAAGTGGACATCAGTACTAGAGTTCCCACTAAGAAAGAATTCAGATACAAGACCGAAACTTGCAAAAGAAAGTTCATTCAGCAAGCAAAGCAAAAGTCCACTTGAAAGAAAGTGTCAAAGAGCTGCCCTGGGGTGTGAGCTAAGGCTCCTTTTAACACCTGGGAGGGGGTTCACTGTTATACTTTGAGCTGACCTATCATGGCCTATCCCATCAACCTCTGTCCTTGTATGGAAGTAAGATGGTGCTTTTCTCCAGCTTACCTGTTCTTTCCTAAGGGGGTCTAAAGGGGTGAGGGGGTCCTACCACATGACTAGCTACAGGTCAGGGGGAAAAAATGGTCAGGGAGAGGATCTGACCCACATCCCGCATAACCAGACTATCTAGGGGAGGAAAGGGTACCTTAGGGGCAAGATCCTAATTAACAATACTTATTTCCAGTACTTGCTCTCCCAGTTCTGCCCATTGCTAGGTGCCCATTGCTAGCTAGGTGTCTGGAACTTTTGGCCCTGATATAATTTGTACCTGGCCTATTGCCCTGCTCTTCTCATGACTATCTGACTACTATAGAATCAGTGTGTTACAGATCTGGTTTATTAAAAATTTAAAATTCTGCATCTTTTAATTAGTAATGAGCATCTGATAGCAAGAAAATGAAAATTTCCTAGCCAAATCTTAATACAGGACTTTTCATAATTTAAGGACAGTATCTAAAAGTGAACAAACACCTCTTTGTAATGGATATGACTGTCTAACCACTATGCTATATATCTGACACTAATACAAAATAACATCAAATGTAAACTGCAATTAAAAAATAAATTGTAAAAGTAAATAAATATCATAAATTGAATAAAATTATGAAACTTGAGTAAATATTATAGCAACAATGGCAGGAACATAATTAAAGCATCAAACTAAACTTAGACTAGCACTTCATACAGCTCTATCACAAAGTATAAACTACAGGGTTTTTTGGTTTTTTTTAAAGATATTTAATCACACTGTTCTCAATAAAAACATACATAAATTATATTTAGAAGTAAAATTTTATCACTATCTTAATTTTGTATTAGGAAGAAAAAGTATTTTACTGTTAGTAGAAAAATAATTTTTTTTAAGAATTTTTATTTATTTATTTTTAGGGAGGGAAGGGAGGGAGGGATAGAGAGAGAGAGAGAGAGAGAGAGAGAGAGAGAGAGAGAAACATCAATGTGTGGTTGCTGGGGGTTATGGCCTGCAACCCAGGAATGTACCCTGACTGGGAATCAAACCTGGGACACTTTGGTTCCCAGCCCGCGCTCAATCCACTGAGCTATGCCAGCCAGGGCTGAAAAATAAAATTTTAAAAATTAATAATGGGATCAATTTCATTTCTCTCTTTTATATAATTTTATAATGTATATAATTTTACTACTATAGTACTAGAAATATAATTTATAAACAATAATATGTGGTGGGTTCATGAGCAATCAAAAAAGCTGGAAAAATAAACACTGCTCTAGTCTTTCATTCTCACAGCTGCTAAAGTTATTCTCATAATACACACTTGAATCCTGCCTCATGCTTCTTTAAAAATCTGTTAATGGCTCCCTATGGCCTAATGAACAAAATACAAACTCCTTAGCAAAATACATGAGTGACCGGGTTAAACATTTTCAGCCTAATATCTATCTGGCCTTTCCTACTCCCTCAGACATGACTAATTCCCCATATTTCCATAGCACTTGACCTGTTACTCCAGCATAGCACTCATTTTACTCTGCAGTATTACTAGAAGTTTCTGTGGAATAATGAACAGAACAATGGACAGAGTCAAGAAACCTCTGGTTCCATGCAGCTCTACTGTTGCAAAATCACAAGACTGACTTGGCACTGAATCTGAGCTTCAATTTCTCATCTTTAAAATGAAGACAATGAGAGACTGGTAGAAAATGACATACATACATTGCCTGGATAAGTTGTTGGTCTTCAGTAGTCACTTATTTAATAAATTCTATTTGAATCAATATACCAATGAGTAAATGACTTATTTTGAAAAATGGGCTTTTATGTAGACTTTGACCCAAAGTAAATTATATTATATTCTTATTCATACAGATCTCTAAGGGACTCAGGAATTCTGACTAATGAAATACACAAATTAATATACAGACTATGTGTCACAAGGGAAAAAAACTAATTTTCAAAAATGTAAACGTAAGAAATTCATAATACTTGTAACTTCATTTTAATCACCTTTATTTCTAAGACATTAAAATTTTGTTGCCACTCAACATCTATAGCATTTAATTTGCTTTTGTTTCTGACTATTTTATTTCAGGGTTAAAAGAAATTGTCTCTACTTGGTTTTCAAAAATACTTACTGCTTCTCACCACTTATTCAAGAAAAGCAGTGTTTGGGTATTAAATGGCCTAGAACCTTCAATCTAGTATGTTTGACTTCTCTCTAAAGCTCTTCAGCATATGGTGAAAGCCACCATTGCTAAAGTTCATCTTAGACCCTTCTTAGAAAATTCAGTTAACAAAGACATTACAGTAAGTATAATTAAATTTTTACAAAGCATGTAGCCCTACAGCGTGACAGGTGGTGTAGGGCTCTGGGAATTGACAAGCTCTTTCACTTGAGCCTTTGGAAACGAAAAGAACAAAGAAAAGGAGTTAACTTTGATAGAAATCAGTGTCATCTTTTTCTTCACTCCACACACTTATGGCAGAAAGCAATTTTAACCACACAACTCTTCCAAAATGTATACATATGTAGAAATAATGAAAATACCCAATGAGCACACGAGTGATTTAAAGGACAAATAAAGCTTCAAACTTGGCTGAGCTCATGGCTCATGATGATTACTAAAAACAATATTTATAACATGCCAGGAAGGCATATATATATACACACACACAATATATTATATATAATATATATTAATATATATATTAAATACATATAATACGATCTGCATTTTGAATAAAATAAAATATTAACATATGTATATAAATATTCCAGAGGCATTTCTCTAGGTGTATTGCATGGATGTGTTTCTCAGAAAGTGTCAAAAGAATTCATGTGTGGTTGGGGTCAACATGAAAGCAAAAGCAATTACACAATCCCTGTAGAATACTAAACAGTTTCAATGCCTCCACTTGAATCCAAGCCAGGAATATACTGAAATACTCTGGCTGAGAACATTATTAATAAAATTATTTACTCTGAACTTATTTTTTTTATGGGAAAGCAAGATCCATTTATTCATTCAGGCCTCCAACAATGGGCAGATGGAGACAGTAAGTGAAGGGAAGCAGAGGTAACTCCCTGTTTCCTAAGAGAGCTTACTGAATATTCATCTATCACACAAGGGCAAGGAAAGAAGAGACCTCAAAGAGATACGAAACAGGATCCTTGTATCACTTTTTGTGGCCATCATCCTCAAATGTTTGGTCTCAGAATCCCTTTATAACCTTAAAAGCCATAAGGACACTGAAGAGCTGTGGGTTATATCTATCTATATTTACTAAATTGGAAAATAAAACAGAAATATTAAAACTTTATTAATCATTTTAAAATAACAGTAGTAAACATTTTCTTATGCAAAATAACTCTATTCCCCCCAAATAAATTAGTTGTAAAAATGGAATTATTTTACAGTTTTGAAGATCCTTTAAAGGTCTGGCTTAACAAAAGCTAGCTAGATTGTCATGTCTGTTTCTGCACTGAATCAGTTGTGATGTGTGCTGGTATGGCTCAGAGGACTGAGTGCCAGCCTGAATGCGAACCAAAAGTTGCCGGCTTGATTCCCAGTCAGGACACATGCCTGGATTGACAGCCAGATACTCAGTAGAGGATGTGTGTGCAAGAGGCAACCAATCAATGTATCTCTTACACATTGATGTTTTTATTCCTCTTTTTCTCCCTCCCTTCCCTTGTCTCTAAAAATAAATAAATAAAATATTTTTTAAAAATGAAATTATTTCTTGGTTTTAAAAATGCTGTAAGACCCTGGAGAGCACACCATTGAACTTTACTAGTATGTTTCAGTGCTTCAGACTGGAGACCATTCACATTTAGTTATTCACCAAGCAGAACAAAGACAAATCCTGAAACTCATGAGTTTTGGAAACAGAGAAAAAGAATGTAGAGAAAGAAAAGTATACAGTGAAGTTCTAATATGATATACAGACTTCGACTTTCAACTTTTATGGCAGTAGGTGGATAGAAGACTCTTGGACCATTGATTGACAGCACCCTATTCTCTATAAGAACCTTAGCTATTAGGGAGATAAGACTTTTTAAAACTCACAATACAAATCTGGGTAAAAACATCTTAATAAGTTTCAAATGCACTTAAACTTCTCTAATTTCGAATTTCCAAATGACATTGAGCCTGCTGGTATTGAAAACCAACTTTGGAAACACCAAGTGCTGTTTCTAAGAAAAAGTATTGAAAAGACATGCCATGACAACCCCCAGCCTTGCCCTCCTCCCACAAACTACCCTTAAATGAATAACTAAATTAATGAATTGTTAAAATTTTCCTAAAATTTATATGGATTTAAATGTCAAGTTGAATATATCATGAACTTTATTTTAAACTGTTAAACTCACTGTATGTAAACCCAAGTGGTAATCATTTGATAAATCTATCAAAACAAGCTTAGTGTATTGGGATGTATTTGGTGAGATGACAGTAAGGACATGAGTTGAAGTAATTTATGAAACTGAAGAGTGTTTGTCCCAGAGTGTATTTTTACTTCTAAAATATATGCCATGGATGTGCTCAAAAGCTTACAAAATCTATAAAACTAGATTTCTTAAGCTTTAGAGATATACAGGGTCCAGCACAAATAATGACCCTTTTTAATTACAAAATCTTTTATTACAAAATCAAAAGCATGACCCCAGCTGGTGTGGCTCAGTGGATTGAGTGCCCACCTACGAAACCAAAGGGTCGCTGGTTCAATTCCCAACCAAGGCACATGCTGGGGTTGCAGGCCAGGTCCCCAGTACAGGGCACATGAAAGGCAACCACACAATGATGTTTCCCTCCCTCTCTTTATTCCTCCCTTCCCCTCTCTCAATAAATAAATAAATAAAATCTTTTATTACAAAATCATAAGATTGTAATCCTGCAACATAACAATATCACACTCAAGCATACCATATGACATTGTAGGTGGTATGTCCAAATTAAAACTATAAATTTTTACACCCATATTATTACCCTACCAACCACACTCAAGTAGGCATCACTTCTGTTGGACCCTATATATTATTGGATTGGTCAAAAAGTTTGGTTTTTTTTCCATAAGATGGCTCTAGTAGCGCTTAGTTGTCTTTAACTTCATTTGAAACAATTCTGTTAGATTGTATTGTGACAGCTGTCATGTCAGCATGAGTTAAAAAAAACTTATCAGAATTGGTGAATTTTTGTGTAGCCACTTTAACACTAAAGATGGAAGAAAATATACAACACTTTCAGCATATTATGCTTTATTATTTCAAGAAAGGTAAAAATTCAACAGAAACGCAAAAACAGATTTGTGCAGTGTATGGAGAAGGTGCCAGACATGTAAAATGTGGTTTGCAAAGTTTTATGCTGGAGATTTCTCTCTTGCTGGACAATGCCCCACAGTTGGGTAGACCAGCTGAAGCTCATAATGATCAGATTGAGGCATTAATAGAGAATAATCAATGTTATACCATGCAGGTGATAGCCAACATACTCAAAATACACAAATCAATAAAGTTATTGGTGAAAATGAAAAATGTGCCTTTTATTTTATGGAAAAAAACTACACAAACTTTTTGGCCAACTCAATAAAACAGAAGGTGCATTAGTGAATATAATATGTTCTTATTAGTGCAAAAGGTGGAAATGGTTAGATATCTGTATCAATAGCTAGATAAGTAGAACTATTAGCTTTCTAATACTGCCAAATCAAATTGCCCCAAATTTAGTGGCTTAAAACAACACAAATTTATTCCAGAAGTCAGAATCCAAAATGGGTTTTACTGTGCTAAAATCAAGACATGCATTTAAAGGGGGCTACAGCAAGACCTGATGAGCTCAATAACTGAAAGTTTCCACACAAGATATTGTGATCATAAAAATTCCTAACTGAAGCCCTGGCTGGCGTAGCTCAGTGGATTGAGAGCGGGCTGCAAACCAAAGTGTTGCAGGTTTGATTCCCAGTCAGGGTACATGCCTGGGTTGCAGGCCATGACCCCCAGCAACCGCACATTGATGTTTCTCTCTCCCTCTCTCTCCCCCTCCCTTCCCTCTCTAAAAATAAATAAATAAAATCTTAAAAAAAAAAATCCTAACTGAGCACGTCATGATGAGAAGTCAGGTCCTAAGACTATGTAATGGAGTAATCTTTATTTTGAGTAATGCCTCCCATTGTTTTTGTGAATTAAGGATAATATACTTCATATGTCAGAATTATGTCTTCTCCAGACCTCCAGAGATTAACATCCTGGTACTGGAGCAAGATGACGCCTACAGTCCCATTATCTTTTACAAGTATGTTAAATGTTAACTATCCTTTACCCACCAATGTAAAAGAAGTATGTATCTCTCCATTTTACTTTTTATCCAATCCTAGAGATCTCCCCACTTTTCCCACTCTCTTAATCTACCACCAATGGATGCCACGTAAGCTTGTTTACATCTCCTTTGATTCTAATGTATAAACTTGGAAAACTGCTCTTCTTTGGAGCACATTCCCAATCTTCTGAGATTTTGCTTCCAGATCTGGCCTTCATCCTTGGCTCAGATAAACTCTTGAAACTCTTTTCTTCAGGTTTAGAATTTTTCATCAACAAAGATGTGGGTAGTTCATTTCTTTTGTATGCTCTAAGGAGAATTCATTTCCTTGCATTTTCCAGCTTCCAGAGGCCACTTGCATTTCTTGACTCATGGCCCCTTCCACCATCTTTAAAGCCAACAGCACAGCATCTTCAAATGTCTCTCTAACTCTGACCTTCTTGCCTCCCTCTTGTAAGATAAGGACCTTTATGATTACATGGGGTACACCTGGATAATCCAGACTAATGTCCCCATCTCACAACCGTTAAAGGATTCATATCCACCAAGTCCCTTTTCCATGTAAGAAACATATTCATAGGTTTCAGAGATTAGGATGTGAATATCTTTGGACAGGAGCATTATTCTGCCTAACAGACATAAAGGGTGGGACAAAAGTAGGTTTATAGTTATTTGTATGGAAAATAACACAACAATCAACAATAATACAAGAATAAACTCTGTGCTTCACTCGCAACCATAAACTTACTTTTTCCCAACCCTGTATAAATATTGTATATAATGGTCTGAGATAGGAAAGTGATTAACTATTTACTGTGTATTATTTTGCACCTTGAATCTTTCCCTATGCATGCATGTTCCAAAATATGTTTAAAATGTCACCAAAATAGTTGATTATTTAGACAACATTTTAGGAAGATACAACGGTACCTGTCAAACAAAATCAAGAGTAAATGTT
The DNA here is from genome assembly GCF_019186645.2 of Phyllostomus hastatus. Classification (NCBI taxonomy): domain Eukaryota; kingdom Metazoa; phylum Chordata; class Mammalia; order Chiroptera; family Phyllostomidae; genus Phyllostomus; species Phyllostomus hastatus. The sequence continues at coordinate 35,061,166 of NW_025333872.1, read as the reverse complement.
ATATTCAATAGCTTTAAAAATTACTTTAATGTAAAAAAGACTTTTGTGAGGTTGGACATTAATTTTAAATATTCCTTAAATTCTGAACTTTTGGTAGCCTTTGTCTCCATTTATTTTAAGATGACTACAATCTGTTTTAAGCAGATTGTGCAGTGAATGTGCATTTAGGAAATATAGCCATAAATTTAGAAATAATGATCACAAGGTTAGAATATATATTTTTATTTATTGTCTATTTGTTAAGCTTAATTAATTTATTTATTTAAGTATATTTATTATTTATTTAGTTTAATTAGCTCAAATGAGCATATTGTTCTTGGAAATATGAAAAAAGGAAAAGATAAATAACAATAGTAAGGAGTTTATTATGGTCTACGCCAGATACTACCTTCACTCTCAGGTACCACAAAGTAGTAGGTATAATAGTACAGGAATGCAGAAATGTGTTCTCATCTGTGGTTAAGAGAACAGAAGTGACATGATAGCTACTCTGTTCCACGAAGATGGCTAACATGCAGAAGCAGCAGTCAGGACAGTTGAGGAAAGAACTTTATCCTCAAAAGCATAGAAAGAATAGTTGGAAGCAAGCCTCGATTGGCATGAACAGATAGACAGACAGCAATACTAATATATACCACATGCACAGCTTTGGTTTGCTAAATCCTAACAGAAAAATGACCAGAAACCATAAACTTTATTTTCCGTCCTTTAGTTCTTCTACTAAGAACCTTTGTTTTTTACAATGATCTAGAAATTGCAACAACCAAATCTCTTTTCCATTGTTTTACTCCCATTTTCCTAGATATTAAATGTTGCAATGAAAACACCAGTTTTATAGGTTCTGCTGTTTTTGATTATTAACAGAGAACAGGCTGACAGTGACCAGAGGGGAGAGGGGAGGGAAGTTCATGGGAGGGGAATTTCAGGGGAAAAGGGGAAAGGTATACAGGAACAGGTATAAAGGACACATGGACAAAAACTAGAGGGGATGGAAATGGGAGGGAGGTGGAGAGGGATGGGTGGGTGGGCAGGGATGGGAGTAAAGGACAGAAAACTGTACTTGAACAACAGTTAAAATAAAATTAAAAAAATAAAAATAAAACATTCTGTACAACATGCCTCAGGAAGCATACAATGAAATGTTCAGATTCTAATTCTTATGGAGGAATTAATGGGGAAGCCATGAAAAGGTGGTAGTTTAGATACCAGATTCATGAATGGACAATGTCATGTCTATTTGTGAGACTGATATCTCGATTGCAATTCCTCCCACTAACTTCATTCTTAAATCTTACTAAAACATGTCCTATGTTTTTATAACTTATTAATGGATCACTATCAAGTTTGCACTTATACAACTCTGTAATTTATCCCATTTGTGGTAATAAAAAATCATATTTATAGTTTTTAAAAATTACCAACAGTTCTGTGATTTTATCACACAGCATATACATAAATCTAAGTATTCAATTAAAAATTTTTATATTAACTGTTTCATCCTATAAAATATATATGAATATATGGGCTATTTCTCAGTGGCACACAGTTATTCTTTTTTTTATTGCTGTTCAAGTACAGTTTTCTGCCTTTGCCCCCGACCCCATCCCACTACCCCAGCCCTCCCCACCTCCTTCCCGTTTGCAGCCCGCCTTGTTATTGTCCATATGATCTCACCTCTAACTGGAGCATAATCAACAAAACAAACAAGAAAGCAAAATATAACCAACCAAAGACACTGAAATTGAGAATAGTCTGACAGTGATCAGATGGGAGAGGGGAGGGGATAATGGTAAAAAAGGGTGAAGGGTTTACAAGAACAATTACAAAGGCACACAGTCATTCTTAATTGCTATACTGTCTTCCCACCCCTTATTAGTAAGTTAAAACTATAAGGGATTTTGTCCTAAAGAAGGAAATGAAAGGCAATATTTTGAGTCCTTGTTATGTGCTGCAACTATGTTTTTTAATGTATGTCATTTAATCCTGGTGAAAACCTTGTGAGAATGGTGTCATCCTCAATTTACAGATCAGCAATATAAAACACAGATATTAACAAATTAATTTAAGAATTCTCATCCAGTGATCTAAACCCAAACTAACAAACCCCAAATCCACACACGCCTTATCCCTGCACAACATAATCATCCCCATAGGACTTTCTTGTGCAACTAGAAATGTGTCTACTAGGAATTTAATTTTGCTTATTTATTCATGATAAAAGTACATGCACAAGCCTATATAGGTAGTCTTTAATAACATCTGTTCTATTAAAATATTAGAATGATAGTCACCTTTAAAATCTTTATTTATTTTATTATTATTACTTTATTAATCATTGTTCATATACAGTTTTCTCCTTTTTACTCCCAATCCAGTCCCCCCTCCCACCCTTCCCACTTCCCTCCCATTACCACCCTCCCCTTAGTCTATGACCATGTGTCCTTTAAGTTTGTTCCTGTGAACCCTTCCCACTGTCCCCCTTAAATTCCCTCTTCTCTCCCCTCCGGTCACCATCAGCCTGTCCTCTATTTCAGTGTCTTTGGTTACATTTTGCTTGTTTCTTTGTTTTGTTATTTAGGTTCCTGTTAAAGGTGAGATCATATGGTATTTGTCTTTCACTGCCTGGCTTGTTTGCGTTTAGCATAATGTTTTCCAGCTCCATCCACGCTGTTGCAAAGGGATAGGAGCTCCTTCTTTCTTTCTGCTGCATAGAATTCCATTGTGTAAATGTACCATAGTTTTTTGATCCATTCATTTACTGATGGGCATCTTGGTTGCGTCCAGCATCTAGCTATTGTAAATTATGCTACTATGAACATTGGGATGCATAGGTTCTTTTGAATTGGTGTTTTAGTATTCTTAGGATAGAGTCCCAGCAGTGGAATTGCAGGGTCAAAAGGCAGATCCATTTTTTAGTTTTCTGAGGAAGTTCCATATTGCTTTCCATAGTGGTTGTACCAGTCTGCAGTCCCACCAACAGTGCACTAGGGTCCCCTTTTCTCCACAACCTCTCCAACACTTGTTGTTTGTTGCTTTGTTTATGATGGCCATTCTGTCTGGTGTGAAGTGGTATCTCATTGTGGTTTTAATTTGCATCTCTCTGATAGCTAGCGATATTGAACATCGTTTCATGTGTCTTTGGATTTTCTGTATGTCCTCCTTGGAGAAGTGCCTGTTCAAGTCCTTTGCCCACTTTTTAATTGGGTTGCTTGTGTTCTTAGAGTGGAGTCGTGTAAGTTCTCTATATATTTTGGAGATTAGACCCTTGTCTGAGGTGTCATTGGCAAATATGTTTTCCCATACAGTTGGTTCTCTTTTAATTTTCATACTGTTTTCTTTAGCTGTGCAGAAGCTTTTAATTTTGATGAGGTCCCATTTGTTTATTCTTTCCTTTATGTCCCTTGCTCTAGGGGACACGTCAGTAAAAAAGTCTCTTCGTGAAATATCTGAGATTTTCTTACCTACGTTCTCCTCTAGGACTTTAATGGTGTCATGTTTTATATTTAAGTCTTTTATCCATCTTGAATTTATTTTTGTATATGGTGTAAGTTGGTGCTCAAGTATCATTTTTTTTGCACGTGGCTGTCCAGTTCTCCCAACACCATTTGTTGAAGAGGCTATTTTTATTCCATTTTATGTTGCTGCCTCCTTTGTCAAATATTAATTGACCATAGAGACTTGGGCTTATTTCTGGGCTCTCTGTTCTGTTCCATTGGTCTATGTGCCTGTTTTTATGCCAGTACCAGGCTGTTTTGATTACAGTAGCCTTGTAATATAGTTTAGTGTCGGGTATTGTGATCCCTCCTACTTTACTCTTCTTTCTCAATATTGCAGCAGCTATTCGGGGTCGTTTATAATTCCATATAAATTTTTGAAGTGTTTGTTCTATATCTGTGAAATATGCCATTGGTACTTTAATAGGAATTGCATTGAATGTGTAAATTGCTTTGGGTAGTATGGACATTTTGATGATATTAATTCTTCCAATCCATGAACACGGTATATGTTTCCATTTGTTTGTGTCTTCCTTGATTTCTTTCTTCAGTGTTGTGTAGTTTTCTGAATACAGGTCTTTTACCTCTTTGGTTAGGTTTATTCCTAGATATTTTATTTTTCTTTTTGCTATTTCAAATGGGATTTTTTTCCCTTGATCTCTGCTTCTGCTGTTTCATTGTTGGTGTACAGAAATGCCTTTGATTTCTGGATATTGACTTTGTATCCTGCTGTTTTGCCAAATTCATTTATTAGGTCAACCAGTTTTTTGGTAGAGTCAATAGGATTTTCTATGTATACTATTATGTCATCTGCAAACAGTGATAGTTTTGTTTCCTCCTTTCCGATTTGGATGCCTTTTATTTCTTTTTCTTGTCTGATTGCTGTGGCTAAAACTTCCAGTACTATACTGAATAGAAGTGGTGAAAGTGGACAGCCTTGTCTTGTTCCTGATCTTAATGGAAAAGGTTTTAATTTTTGCCCATTGAGAATGATGTTGGCTGAAGGTTTCTCATATATGGCCTTTATTATGTTGAGGAATGCTCACTCTATTCCCACTTTGCCGAGTGTTTTTATCATGAATGGGTGCTGTACCTTATCAAATGCTTTTTCTGCATCTATTGATATGATCATGTGGTTTTTGTCTTTGCTTTTGTTTATATGATGTATTACATTTACTGACTTGCGAATATTGAACCATCCTTGCATCCCTGGAATGAATCCCACTTGGTCATGGTGTATAATCTTTTTAATGTATTGTTGGATGCAGTTTGCCAGTATTTTGTTGAGGATTTTAGCGTCAATGTTCATCAGTGATATTGGCCTGAAGTTTTCTTTCTTTGTTGTGTCTTTATTTGGTTTTGGAATTAGGATGATGTTGGCCTCATAAAAAGAGTTTGGGAGATTCCCATCTTTTTGGATTTTTTGGAATAGTCTGTGAAGGATAAGGGTTAGCTCTTCCTTCAATGCTTTGTAGAATTCTCCTGTGAAACCATCTGGTCCCGGGCTTTTGTGTGTTGGGAGTTTTTTGATTACTGCTTCAATTTCTTTTGTTGTTATTGGTCTGTTCAGACTTTCTGCTTCTTTTTCATTGAGTTTTGGAAGATTATATTTTTCTAGAAAGTTGTCCATTTCATCTAGGTTTTCAAATTTTTTGGCATACAGTTCTTCGTAGTAATTTCTTATAATCCTTTGTATTTCTGTGGTATCTGTTGTCATGTCTCCTCTTTCATTTCTGATTGTGTTGATTTGGGTATTCTCTCTTTTTTTCTTGATGAGTCTGCTTAAAGGCTTGTCAATTTTGTTTATCTTTTCAAAGAACCAGCTCTTGGATTCATTGATCCTTAGAATTGTGCTTTTAGTCTCTATGTCATTTAATTCTGCTCTGATCTTGGTTATTTCCTTCCTTCTGCTTGCTCTGGGCTGCCTTTGTTGTTGTTCCTCGAGTTCTTGTAGACGTAGGGGTTAGGTTGATTGTTTGGAATGTTTCTAACCTTTTTAGGTGGGCCTGTATCGCTATGAACTTCCCTCTCAGGACTGCCTTGGCTGTGTCCTATAAGTTTTGGGTTGTTGTGAGTTCGTTTTCATTTGTTTCCAGAAACCTTTTGATTTCTTCCCTAATATCATTCTTGACCCATTCATTGTTTAATAGCATGCTATTTAATCTCCATGATTTTGAGTGTTTTTGGTTTTTTTCTTTCGGGTTGGTTTCTAGCTTCAGTCCCTTGTGGTCTGAGAAAATGCTTGGTATGATTTCAATTTTTTTGAAATTGTTGAGGCTTGTTTTGTGTCCTATCATGTGGTCTATCTTTGAGAATGATCCATGTACATTTGAAAAGAATGTATATTTAGCTTCTTTTGGATGGAGGGCTCAGTATATATCAGTAATGTCCATTTCATCAAGGGTATTGTTCAATGCCACAATATCTTTGTTGATATTTTGTTTAGAAGATCTGTCCATTTTTGATAGTGGGGTGTTAAAATCTCCCACTATAATTGTGTTGCTGTCCATATCTTTCTTGAAGTCCTCTAAGATTTTCTTTATGTATTTTGGTGCTCCTATGTTGAGTGCATATATATTTACAATATTTATGTCTTCTTGATGGATTCTTCCCTTGAGTATTATGAAGTGACCTTCTGGGTCTCTCTTTATGGACCTTTTTTGGAAGTCTATTTTGTCTGATATGAGTATTGCTACCCCCAGCTTTTTTTTTCCTGTCCATTTGCTTGGAAGATTTGTTTCCAGCCCTTCACTTTCAGCCTGTGTAGGTCTTTTATCCTGAGGTGGGTCTCTTGTAGACAGCAGATATGTGGGTCATTTTTTCTTATCCAATCAGCTATTCTATGTCTTTTGATTGGAGCATTTAATCCATTTATGTTTAAGGTTATTATTGATAGGTACTTATTCATTGTCTTTTATGTACGTGTGTTCCTCTCTCTCTCTCTCTCTCTCTCTCTCTCTCTCTCTCTCTCTCTCTCTTTCTTCTCTCCTCCTTAAAGCAGTCCTTTTAGAATCTCTTGCAGAGCTGGTTTGGTCAAGGTGTATTCTTTTAGACTTCTTTTGTCTGGGGAGCTTCTTATTTGGCTTTCTATCTTGATCGAGAGCCTTTCTGGATATAGTAGCCTTGGTTGCAGACCTCTGGTTCTCATTACCTGGAGTATTTCTTGCCATTCTCTTCTGGCTTGAAGTGTTTCCATTGAGAAGTCAGCTGTTAGCCTTATTGGGGCTCCCTTGTATGTTACTTCCTTCTTCTCCCTTGCTGCCTTTAAGATTCTCTCTTTGTCTTGAAATTTTGTCATTTTAATTATGATGTGCCTTGGGGTGGGTCTCTTTGGGTTCCTCTTGATTGGGACTCTCTGTGTTTCCTGGATTTGTGTGACTTTTTCTCTGGTCAAATTAGGGAAGTTCTCCTTCATTACTTGTTCAACCAGGTTTTCGATCCCTTGCTCTTCTTCTTCACCTTCTGGTATCCCGATTATATGGATATTATTACGTTTCATATTGTCTTGCATTTCTCTTAATCCCTCCTCATTCTTTCTGAGCCTCTTTTCCTTTTTCTTGCTCTTTCTGGGATGTTGTTTTCTACTTTGTCCTCCAGCTCACTAATCCGATCTTCTGCTTCATCAATCCTGCTTTTCATTCCTTCTACTGTGTTCTTCAGTTCAGAAATTGTACTCTTCATTTCCTCTTGACCTTTGTTGAGAGTTTCTATTTCCTTTTTCATGTTTATATAGTTTGCAGTGAGATTGATGTAGTTTCCCTCTAATTTCTGAAAGCTCATTGTGAGTTCATTGAACTTCCTGGTAATCATTATTTTGAACTCACTATCTGATAGTTGAGTTGCCTCTATTTCATTTAGCATTTTTCCTGAGGCTTCCTCGCTTCCCTTCAGTTGGGGGTTGTTTCTTTGTTTTCTCATTGTTCGTGGGTTTCTTCTTTGTTCTTCTTGTTTGTTAATTTGAACTGTTCTGATTCCCTGTAATTATGGTGTGAACTTCTGTGGTAGAATTTTTGTGTGTTTCAGTGGTGCAGTCTCCTTCGTGTATCCTGGTGGTCACAGCTTCCCCCTACTCTTTTTTGGGATCAGTTGGAGGAGTAAGGCAAAATGGTTTAAAACAACAAGATAGTATACTATGATATTTACTTTAGCAGCCAGTAGAGAAGAGATGGGTTATCCTTTGGCTCCTTATAGTGTAGCCGTGATCCTCCACCCCACTATCCATGTTTTAGAAAGGATGGAAAGAAGGTAAGACTCTTATTGGGGACGAGAGGATTGTTAGTTGGATCTAGAAAGCTGTGAGGCTGTGGGAGGTCAGCTTCTAAGGTAGGGTTGGACTAAAGATTAGTATATAGGAGTAGTGAGTAAAAGAATAGAGACAACCCCCACAATAGTATAGTTCAGAAAATTGCAAAGTGGGTTGAGATCAGGTAGGGATATTGAGAAGCATTTACAATTGTATAGAGTAGGTCCTACTAGCAGTAATAGTAAAGTGACAGTCTTGTGGCAGAATCAATGAGGTCTAGATAACAAGAATAAAGAGTATAGAACCTTGAGAAGTGTATTAATGGATTGCAGATGAAGGATAGTAACTTATCAACACCTTGTGACTGAGATACCAGGGGGACCTATCAAATGACAGTATAACCAGCCAAGCAAAGAAGATTATACAGAAAGAAAAAGAATACCAAAATATTATTAAAATAAAAAAATGTCGTAAAAGTGAGAAAAAGATAATACAAATTTACAGTAACTTGCAAGATTAAAACAAAAAGGAAAGAAAAGCAGAAGATGTGGTGCAGGAGAGATAAATTTGGAGTGGAAAGAATAATATTAGGTTGAATGGAAGAGAAACATAAGGGATTGCGAGATAAAAATAATGAGAATTGAAAAAAAAGTCACATAAAACACAAGATAAAAATCAGTCAACCAACAACAGCCAGAGAAACCAATCAAAACCAAACAAAACCAAAAAACAAACAAACAAACAAACAAACAAAAAACCTCTTGTTGGTTTCTAACTGGCCAGACCAGTTTTTCTGATCTTGCTAGCTTCAGCTGGCTGAGGGGCCTTTGAAATGCTTCTCTCTCTCACAACCAGAACTCAGCAAGTCTGTCAGGTACCCGGGGCACTCCCGAAAACACTGGTGCTCGAGAGTCAGTCTTCCCGATGAAGGTGCGGGAGCCCAGCCTTTTCCAGCTCCGTGTTCCCCGCCGAACGGCTCTCCGAAGGAATGTTGGCGCCTTTCCCGGCTCTCCCGGTGGGGCTGGCTGGAAATCTCTGAGCCACCACTGAAGGAACGCACCCAACCCCTCATCCCTCCTGGGATCACAGCGTGAGATTCCGGAATCGCAGCGCCCGATTCTGGCCTCCCTATGGGGCGTGAGCCGAGCACGCCCGGCTTGTGCTCTCTACCGCTCTGCACTTCCACCGGGCTAGAGATGCCCCTGGTCCTGTCGGCTAGAGGCTCTCACTTCTCGTCTCTGGGCGGGTTTTCATATTCCCTGGGCGATTTTTTCTCAGTCCAACTGGCCAATCTGTTCCTTCTAGCAACCCGTTCTCCCCTGGAGTTGCTCACCCCCATATTCGGGGGAGGGAGGGAGCAGCGACTTCCCTCTCCCAGGATCCCTGGGGCAGAGCCCGGCCCCGGTGGGCCTGGGGTCTGCGCACCCCCAGACCCCATGCTGATCCCTGGGCCCCTTTTGTCCTGTAGCTGTCTCCTTACCGCCTGGTTTTCCAGTGAGTGCAATAATTTCTGATGTCCTGCTTTCAAAAGTGATTCGGCAACCCAGCCCACTTGCTCTGCCTCTCTACCGATCCGCGAGTTTCCCCCCTCTTCACAGAAGCCGAGAAAAAAGCTGCCTAGAGTAAAGCCGCCATCTTCATCTTCCTAAAATCTTTATTAATACAAAGATGAGGAAGACAGTAAGTTATTCAAACCTGGTATCACTTTGATACATTACAATTATATGTATGATTTAAATTATATCTAGAGTGAGAATGATAGCAAATGACAGTCTAAACATAGACTATAATTTTTTAATTTAAATTATGTTATTGTTGTTCAATGACAGTTGTCTGTATTTTCTCTCCACCTATCCCACTCACACCCTTCAAACCCACCTCCCTCCCTTGCTTCCACCCACCCCCTTGGTTTTGTCCATGTGTCCTTTATAGTAGTTCCTGAAAACCCTTCTCCCCACTGTCCCCTTAAACACAGGCTAAAATTTGACAGCAGACAGCTAAGGTTGAAAAGGTCAGTAACCTGATGTATTCTCTAAAGAGTTTCTTGGTTTAAGGGACAGAAACTACTAACTTCCACCAGTATAAACATGCTGTTGGTCAAGTCCCTCATCTCTACAGAGGCTATCTGGGCTTATTTCTCCTGTTTGTGTGGGAGACGCACAGCCAACCAAGAGCTACACACATCCCACTTCTCCTAAGGAGTGAGCAAGATGATTCACAGCACAGTAAATGCTTGTTTCAATTAACACTTCATTGTTATTTCTATTTTGTTTCAATGATTAGCTTTTACTTCTTTCTTTCCTATTGGTTTCTTATAGCCTTAGAGACGACTGGCACTCAAAACCTGCTGAGAGAGGTAGGCTGGGAAAACCACAGGCATTTCCCACAACCACTATGCCCAGAGTGCAGAGGATTTTACAGCCGAGATTCAAGCTGTAGGGCCTAATGTGTCTGCTGGCAAACAGGATTTAGTATTCTTCCCATTCTCATCTCTTCTCTCCTGGCCCGAGCCATGCTGTGGAATTCCAAAAGTGTCTCATAACACTATTCAATTTTCAATCAGTCTTCATAAATCTCTTTCATAGCTTCATCTACTTTCATCAGCAATTTGTGATTACCTTTTCAAAACCTTTTGACACATTTCTTTCTCATAGCTGTCCTTGTGCAGCAATTTTCACTGGCAATGAAGCAAAGTCTACTGAGTCTCTGAATGCCAGCCCTTCTACTATGTGCCTGCATCCTTACAGTTAGAAACACACTCTTCCCAGCACACATTCTCTGTGCGCAGGCAGAGGTAATTAAAACTTCCAAGTCATAGTTGTATGAGATAGTGATATATGTATGCCATTTTAGATGTATTTTTGTCCAAGCAAAGTTTTCATAAAAACTGTGGTTTACATTTGAAAGAAGTAGTCAATTTATTAATTAACCATACTAAACCAGTTTGTGAATAATAATAAACTAGGGTAAGAACTTGAGAGATTCACCTTCAAAGCATTACCCAGTAATTAGAGAGGGGATATTTATCAGTGATTGCCATCACTTGAGCAACCTGAAAGGTTTTGAACCATTTCTGCAGATGCTTGTGTTAAAGTGAGGTACAGGACGGGGAGGTCGTGTGAGAAGAAATGCCCCATCTACCTCCCCATCAGCCCAGCCCCAAGGCTGGGTTCTTCTCACCATCAGTGCAAATCTGGGCTAATCAAGTTTCCAGGCAAGTTCTCACATTGAGAATAAAGCTAAATAATCCAGGATGACAGAGTTGACTTCTTTAAAATTCATTTTGGACTCTCACCCTTCTTCTTCACCCAATCTTAATACCACCATGACCTTGGTTCAATAAGATTCATGACATGTTGGTATTTTGGGTGATTATAATGATAACAAATATTAATATTAAACTTTTTATTTAACTTCCAATTTAATTCTCACATTTCATAGATGATGAACCAAGGCTTACAGAAGGTAGGTGTCTAAGTTAAAGGCAATCATCTATTAAGTATAAAGCCAACTTAAGCCCAATTTTTTATTATTTCAAAGTTGACTCCTGCTTCAACTATGTCATACTAGCTTTCCTTGATGGAAAAGAGTGATCCACTCAGGGAGATTCTTATTGACCACAGAACCAGTTTTTATTCTGAATGTGAATCTCTCAAGTATGCCTAGGTCATTATTATGCTGATGTTATCTGAAACCAAACAAGCAAAGATATACAGTTCTTTGTACCCTAGAATGTCAAATTCTGTTTTAACATTTATCTTTTCTAGAGAATACATATGAATCAAAGAAAATCTTTTTTAAAACTCTATAAAAATAGGAAATATGATTTTTAGTTTTGTTTTTTGACAATACATGTCAGTGTATGTCAAACACCCAATTCAACAACTAGTGCCCTAATGGCTACAAAGTGAGAAACTGACAACATAATTAGCAAATAAAGTGCACATCCAATTGGAGGCCTAGAAGATATAACCAGAAATTCTTTTGTAGAAGGGTCAGAGCTCTTTCAACCTCTCCTTCACAAACGAAGGTATGCTGAGTACAAATGCTAAGAGGCAGAGCCTAGGTTAGTAGGTTTCCCAGAATACTATTTTCTAAAGGTACTACTGGCCCAACTCATGTTGGAGGATAAGTGGATTTTCTATTTTTCTGTTTTTCTCTAGAAAGGCAAGATATAGTTACAAATATATGGGTATAAATCCCAACTTCAGCCCTTATCAGCCAAGTGGTTGTAACAGATGTTAACTCTCCTCTCTTTCTCTCTATTTCTCTCTGAAATACTATTTTGCTTTCATCTGTAGAATGATAAGATCACCTAACTTGGGTTGAAATTTGAGCAAAGTCATGTATGTAAAGCTCTTAATAAGTACCTAATCCAAAAAAAAATGTTCATAAAATGTCCAGTCTTCATATCTGAGTTCACTGACAAAATGTGGCATATTGTCCTATTTTCATGATGCCTCCTATACATTTCAGGGCATTCATTTTAAATGATTAGTTTAACTTTAGGAATGATTTCAGTTCAGGTGCAGAAGTAGAAAGTGAAAAGACAGAGGTCTAGGACCTATTTCTAGGAAATAAGACAATACACAATTGTGACAAGGCAAGTGATGTGATTAATAGTACTGGCAATCAAAATAATTTGAACAGTTACAGAATCAATAAAGAATCTCCTGCCTGAGCAAATATCCTCTAACTGAAAAATATCTGTGTATTTGCAGATCATATCAAGCCACCATTGATTTCAAAATTGATTGAAGAACTTAAAAACAGAGTAATTGGTTTAACTGCTATTATTTTACTGCGAGACTTTATATATGAACCATAATGGAGAAATCCATGTTTGGTTATGATATAATTAAAATGCTAGGAGACACCTATGCCCTTTACAGAAGACACGGCAGGAGTGCAAGAATAACTATCAGCACATGTACATCAGCATGGATACAGCAAAAGAAGCATCATATGCAATGAACTGTAAATGGCATCCCTCGGACACACTTTATCATTTTCTGGTCTCTAATAATGGAAATAAGTGCAGTAAACCTGTACGTTTTTCTAGGTGAGTTTTACAATTTTAGGAAGAGGAAAAAGTGATCCCTTCTGCATGATATCCTAGCACCAATGAATATTAATGGGCCAGGACCTAATAAATGTATTCAAGGACATGAGAACAGACATGAAGAAGAGGAACTACTTGAGTTCACTACTCAAGCCCACAAACAAGAATTTCGATAGACTTCCCATGATGTTCTGGATCATGCCAATGCCTACAGAGCACCTACAGGTGAAACAACATCATGAAACACCACACCACATCTGAATGTAATAAATACACAAAGCCCTAGATTTCAGGGCTTAGAACCACATTCCATAAAGTGGTGATATTTCTGGTTTCCAAAAACTTTCTTCTTTATGTTCAAAGATCAGATTAAGTGAACTAATCTGAGCCTCCTTTGGAAACACCTAGGCCAATAGAAGAACAATTAAGCCTTTGGTCTAAAAACTAGAGATCTGCCATGGCCTCTAATAATTGTGCTGTAATTACCTCTATAGCAGAGAGTATGCTATTGCCAGAAAAATAAGCCAAGATAATGGTGCCAGAGCCTGGTTTAAGCTTCAGTTAGCTCATTCACCCACCCTTCGCAAACCTTTGCCTTGACAAATTTGGGTAAACGGAGTTGGCACCAAGAGTTAGCTTTAGGCAAATCTGTGAAGCTTATGCAATTTGACTGCAAACACTCTCAGTTCTACTTCCATCATTATCTTTTACTTCTATTTTTCCATAACCCCCTACAGAGCTTTAATAAGCCTTCTGATTCCATTTCTATGTACTTCCCCCACCACCAAAAATAAAAATCTAACTCTCCTGGGTTTCGTTCTGTAAGCAATGGGGTACATTGGTTTAATCAACAGCTTGTTTCTAAGCACTGCATTCTGAGCTCCTAGGAAGCACTAGGAATACCACATTGTTAAGATCTCATATCTACTCTAAATGACTAACAACAGTTAGTTTGGAGGAGAAGGCAGACATATGAAACAACTGATGAACAACAGTACACAATGAAACATTAATGTGAGTTATGTCCCTGTGTGCAAAAGGACTTAAGTAAGAAATCAGTATAAGAATGCAAGCAAATTGATTTTTGGAGAAGGTGAGACTAGAATTAAACTTTGAAGCATGAGGAGAATAATGTGATATGTGGGAAAAGCACTGCCAGATGGAAAACAATTTAATCACAATAAAAATAAAATAGAGGCTAGTGAATTTGATACTACCCTGCTTAAGAAAAATGTGACTTTTTATTGAGATTTCATTTCTTCAACCCACACAGAAACTAAGTGGCTAGTACAATATTTGGGGGGTAAAGGCCTGGGAAATCCTTGAATTCATACCTTGTTAAAGGTTGTCTGAACACCCGGACCCCTGCCTAGCACACAGGGACCAGCCTTGGACAGCACTGAAACCAGAACCAGCTTTGGACTTACTCACCTGTTCCCCACAGAAGGTTGGATCAACTGTGGATCTCATCCTATTTGATTGTGTGGCTTTACCAAGACAGAGTCTTTCTCCCTTAATAGCACACAGAGACATATATGCATGACTTTGTTTTCTGTGTTATGTTAAAAACCATGTCCTAAGTATTTGGACAAGGGGAAAAACAAAACAAAAAAAAGACCTTAGAATAAATGACATTTTTTACCTGCAAAAATATTAATGCCTTGCCATGCACTAGCTATGTTTCTATGATAGTAAAACAATGCGTTGAAAAGTGAAAATTTTCATCAAAATGTATTTGGCAGCAGACAGAGAAAAAACTTAAAAATTCAGTGGCTTTCCTGATTTCAGAACCTATTCAGAGTTTGGTTTATTTTTAAAGCTGAATTTGATCAAATGGGTATGTGTGCGAAAACTCTTTCCACATGGAACTACTCACAGGACTAAAGAACAGCTTCATTATGGGGAACTTGGTAAAATGCAGATTCCAGTTCATTCAGGTTGGGGTGGGGCCTGAGAGTCTGCATCTCTAACGAGCTGCCAGGTGGTGTGCACACTCCGGGTTCATGAGCCCCACCCAGAACAGCAAGGCATGGAATATGGGAAATAGTTTTAAATCTGTGATATTGCTGTTCATTTTGTATGCTGTTTTATATTTTAACATTGATAGGCTTTACAATTGTAAAATTATAACAACGAATATTCTTTGTTGAACTATACCTTAGTTCAAAACAAAAAAAAAAAACATTTCTACTACACTCAGTGAGGGAAACAGAGAGATCCCCTAAATACATAATAGCAGATGGAGACAACCTGCGGGTACCTTTAGGCCCAATACAATTCACCGGCTGAAGCCTCCAGAAAGTACTGAAGTAAATACTATAAAAGATTTCACTGCTGCCTCCCACTAAAATGTAAGCTCCAGAAGGGCAGAAACTTTTTTATTTGTGATTTTTCCTCCAGTACAGAAAACATGGCTTGGTATACTATAGGCATCAAATGTTTGTCGGATGGTTGAATTAATTAATAAATGGAAGGCAAAAAAAAATGCAATGCCTTCACTCCTCTTATATTTCTTCCATGCTAGTAATTCTTAAGTCAGCCCTTCTCTATAAGATTGTATTTAAACTCAATCTTTCCAATAATATATTTTGCAATGGAGGCAGCTCAGAATCCTCCTAGGGCTGATAATCAGTGACTTCCTCCCCATGTTTCTACCAGGCACAATGAAAATTAAAACAGCCTAGAGTCTGTTTTTCCATGAATATCTCAGCACAGTACCCTGAGCCAGACCCACAGCTCAATTTTCCTAAAATTTCTTAATTAAATTATATTATATTATAAAGTGTAAAAGTAGGTAAAAAAAAAGTTAAATTTGTCATGGAATTCAGGATTCTTGCACATCTAATATTGAATGCAACAGTTTTGCCTGTGTTTCCCTACTATCTACCACCTGCAGTGGTTTCTATTAATAGTGGGAGAATACAGTGTTCTTCCCACTTGGAAAGAAGACTTTCAAATAATCATTTCTACCAAATCATGTTTACAGAAGGAATCTAAAATCAACGAAGTTAAAATCTAATCTTGATCCATTCTTAATGGCCTATAAATTCTGTTTACCAAGAACAGAACTTGCCAAAAAGAAAAAAATTAAGAGGACAAGAACAAGTTTAAATGTGTCTATTCTTTCTACAGTACCACTTTCATGCCAAGAAAATTTTCACTACATCTTGGCCTACTATTTCTTGTGTATTATTTCTCTGAACTTTTAGAAACAAAGCTTGGGTGACTGACTTTTCATGTTTGCAACCACATTGCCTTTTCACGTTTAGTTTCTGTAGTGGTGTCCTGTAGTGGTATGAAAAGAAATACTCTATCCCAGTTCAAGACAATCCAGTGTGTATCCATTCTGGCTTAGTTCAAGCTTCATACATCTTACCACATTTGGCCCTATCATTCTTTCACTTTATGAAAACACAAAGCATTTTGTATTAAACTTCTTTTCCCTCTTTGCCACAACTCCTACCCAACAATAAACACATTTTCCCATTTTGAAATACTTAGCTAACTATAAAGGGTTATTTTTTATTTCTCCTCACTCCATGTTTCTGGTTAACAGTAAAATCTGGAAGGAGATTTGAAAATTTCTGCCAATGGCCATGTCTGACTCAGGGGAAAGCAGGAATGAAACATACAGAATGGAATAAATTCTTTACTCCCAATTTTAATGTCTCCTCTGTTATTAGTCTAAGGTGATGTTGGTAAAAGCAGTAAAGCATCTTGGTTAAAAACATAAGTTATCTGACAGACTTGAAAACTTCAGTTCAAATCACTAAGCAGACGTGTGCCCTAAGGTTACCTTCTTATCTTCTCCTCCCTGTCTCAGCCTTCTCACATTTTAATGTGAGAGAGAAAAAGAATAACCCTCAAGGGGTTGTTGTGAAAATAAAATGTGATACCACCCATAGAGTACTCAGCTCCGTGACTGGCATGTAATGGGAGTAAGTACATAATAAATATTAGCTAATTTTTAGTAGTATGGTAGTAACATAAGAATGCTATAAAAACAAGAGAAACCAACAAAGCAGTCATAAAATATTAAACAACACATCAAACCAGTAAGCACTGATAAGTGAGAGGTTAGTGCTATTTGTTGGCAGAAAGCTCTGGTGTGAAAACCATTATTGCCTCATTCTAAAGAAAGATGACTTGCTTGTAAACATTGGCTTCCGTATATATTAAAATCACAATTCCAATTTCAAGGAAGAAATGTATCTTCACAAAGGCACTTATAATCTATTAATAATGCTGACATCTAGCTGACTATGTTTTTGTGCTCAAAATGTTGAGGCTTCTCATTGGTTGGTGAGTAGTCACCATGCTCAGTGAGAGAATCAGTACAGAGCCCACTTCCTAAGGAGACAGTGAATTGGATCTGGATAGGTACCATGGTTGACTATGACTAAAAAACTCCAAGATTATTGCACTACATGTAATTTGCATGACTGTTGCCACAGAAATCTGGATATACAAATAAGGTCGCGTATCTCAGAAACTTCCCCTATGTGTTATCACAGCCCATTTGCCTGTCCCTCTCATCTGTTCATACAACAGCACAATATACCCAGCACAATTATACTGGTTATCTGATAATTAAGTGTTAACCGGGATGACAGGTCAATTAGTTTAAATGCTCAGTGTGACAACCCCAACCACAGGTTAGGAGAACTCCATAGGAAAAACTCCTGTGCAGAGTTCTTTATCATAATGCCAGAGGACATAATCTGGTCACTTTACTCACTGACTAGAAAGCAGAGCCAGAGATGAGAAGTAACCAGTTCAAGGTCATACAGCCTGTGAGTGGCACAGCTGGAATGATATCATGGTTTCCTAGTTTCTAGTCTCAGAGAAGTATCCTCCTTACCTTTCACTACATCTTCTATGTATCAATTAAAATATATTTATTCTTTTTAGTAAGTAAAATATATACTATTTTAATAAACTGTTTCTATTTAATATAAAACTGCAATGGTGAAAAAAACTGCAACTGCCTAACAATGAGTATTAAAGGATTTTCTTCACCTTATAGAGGTATAACTGACAAATACAATTGTATGATATTTAAAGCATACATTGTGATGACTCA
This sequence comes from Phyllostomus hastatus, assembly GCF_019186645.2. Lineage (NCBI taxonomy): Eukaryota > Metazoa > Chordata > Mammalia > Chiroptera > Phyllostomidae > Phyllostomus > Phyllostomus hastatus. The sequence continues at coordinate 35,043,284 of NW_025333872.1, read as the reverse complement.
ATACACATGTACACTGTGAAAGAATCCCTCCCATCTAGTTGATAGTTCATTAACATGTTTATGCATGTGTGCATAACATATATGTGATAAAACATTAAGTTCTTCTCTCTTAGCAAACTTCAATTATATAATATAGTGTTATCAACTATAATCACTGCACTGTACATTAGAGCCTCAAAACTGATTCATCTTAGAGCTGAAAATTTATATGCTTTTACCAACTTCTCGCTATTTCAACTGCCCAACCCCTGGCAATGACTTTTCTACTCTGTTTCTATGAGTTTAACTCTTTTTTAGATTCCATATATAAGTGATTCTATGCAGTATTTGTCTCTTTTTCTAGTTTACTTCACCTAGCAAAATGTCCTCAAGGTACATTCATGTAGTTACAAATGACAGGATTTCCTTCTTTCTCATGGCTGAATCATATTTCATTGTGCATATATACACCCACATTTTTTATCTATCCATCTACAGACCATTTACATTGTTTCTGTAGCTTGGCTATTATGAATAATGCTGCAAAGAATATGGAGATGCAGATATTTCTTCAATATCTTGTTTCCATTTCTTTTGAATATATACCCACAAATGGGATAGCTGGAACATGCTATGGTAGTTCTATCTTTAACTTCTTGAGAAATCTTCATACTGTTTTCCCTAATGGCTGAACCAATTTACATTCCCATCAACAGTGAAAAAAAGGTGTCTTTTCTCCACATCCTTACCAATACTTGTTACTTCTTTTCTTTTTTCTCACTTATTTTCTTATTGTTGTTGTATTACAGTTGTCCCAACTTTCTCCCATTGCTCCCCCCTGCCCTGCCCACACCCCTGCTCCCACAGTCAATCCCTACACACAATGGAATACTACACAGCAGAAAGAAAGAAGGAGCTACTACCCTTCACAACAGCATGGATGGAACTGGAGAGCATTATGCTAAGTGAAATAAGCCAGGTGGTGAAAGACAAATATCATATTTCTTATATTTTTGATAATAGCCATTCTAACAGGTTTGAGGGCTATCTCACTGGGGTTGTGATTTGCATTTGCCTGACAATCCATGATGTTGAACACCTTCTTATGTTATCTGTTGGCCATCTGTATGTCTTCTTTGGAAAAATGTCTATTCAGACCTTCTGCCCATTTATAATCACATTGTTTTTTTTTGGGGGGGGGGTTGGTTGTTTTTGCTATTGAGTTGTGTGAGTTATTTACATATTGGATATTTTGGATATAAGCTCCTTATCAGATATATAATTTGTAAATATCTTTTTCCACCTAGTAATTTGTCTTTTCATTTTGTTTATGGTTTCCTTTGCTGGGCAAAAGCTTCTTAGTATGACATAAAATAAATAAGTAAGTTCAATTTATTTATTTTAGTTTTTGTTGTTTGTGCTTTTGGTGTCAGAATCAAAAAATCGTTGCCAAGATCTATGTCAAAGAACTTACTGCCTGTTTTCTTCTAGGAGTTTTATGGTTTCAGGTTTTAAATTCAAGTTTTTAACTCACTTTGAGTTAATTATTGTGTATAGTGTAAGATAGTTGTCAAGTTTTATTCTTTTTCATGTGGTTGTTATCTCGATGCCATCTATTGAAGAGACTGTCCTTTTTCATTGTATATTCTTGTATCTTTTGTCATAAATTAATTGACCATATGTGTGTACATTTATGCATACTTCTCAGTTCTCTATTCTGTTCCATTGATCTATGTGTCTCTTTTTTATGTCAATACCATACTGTTTTAATTACTGTAGTTTTGTAATATACTTGAAATCAGGAAGCATAATGCCTACAGCTTTGTTTTTCTTCCTTATAATTGCTTTGGCTATTTTTTTTAGTTCCATACAAATTTTAGGATTATTTGTTCTATTTCTGTGAAAAGTGCCACTACAATTTTCATTGGGATTGCACTGAACCTGTAGATTTATTTGGGTAGTATGGACATTTTAACAATATTGATTCAAAATATCTTTTAATTGATTTGTGTCTTCTTCAAATTTTTTTATTAATGTCTTATAGCTTTCAATATTCAGGTCTTTCACCTCCTTGGTTAAATTTATTTCTAGATATTTCATTCCTTTTGATGTAATTGTCAAGAGAATCATTTTCTTTAATTCTCTTTCTGATAGTTTACTATTAGTGTATGGAAACATTTATTAGTTCTAACAGTTTTTGATGGTGTCTTTATGGTTTTCTATACACAATATCATATCATCTGCAAGTTATTCCTCTACTGGTTATTTAGACCAATTAATGTTTTCTATTTTTATTCTCTCAAGCATCGAAATAAGTAGTACCTAAAAACAGCCTTATAAATTGACCTCCAAAGTCCACATTCTTAAAGCACCTCTGTAATATTTACAAAGTATTTCTGGGGAGTGACTAGAAATTAGTTAAAGTAGTATGTCTGTTTTCTGAAAACTGGAAATCCACACATCAGCTAAACCTTGATTCTCTTCTTTGACCTTCCCCAAAACAACACTCTACTTATCACAAAGTTATTAATTAAATAAAAATTCTGTAGAGGAGATGAAAGAGGCCACTTACATTGTTGAGCATATACTATTTTATGAGAAATATTGTGAGTAGATGTGTTCCTTATCCCCTTGCCTCCATATAAAAAATATACATAAAATCTACCAGAGACTATTTTATCAAAATTTTTATCAAGCGGAGAAAAATATGCATGGATTTAATACAAGGATGCCATGCACATATTTGAAATATGTTTGTAGATAATTCTCTTGTGAGTCTCTTACATAACTGCACACCTTATGAGAGAAACAATGACTACTACCTTTTTTATGAACTATCATTTGAAGGATAACTATATAATAAACACACTTGTAAGACAGCAATAATGTCCCTTTTTAAAGCAACAGTTCTCAATCAAGAGTGATTTTGTCCCTCAGGAGACATTTTTGATTGTCATGACTGACAGTGCTACTGGTATCCAGTGGGCAAAGGCCAGGTTGCTGCTGAGTAACCTACAATGCACAGGACAGTTCCCCACAACAAAGGGTGATCTGGCCCGAAATGTCAATAGTGCTGAGTTAAGAAACCACACTTTAGAGCAAAGGGTAGACATGCTTACTTCCTATTATAAAATAATCAGGACCCCTAAGCTCACAGTTCATCTCCTGTGATGCATCCTACTGTTTGTGCTGGTATCATATGGAAATAAAGGAAATACAGCATGTGGATGGAGAGATGGAGGAAGACAAAATTAGTGAATGGGACAATGAAAGAGCAGATGGCATAGCTTAGCTCTGAATGTACAGCATTTAGAATCAAAATCAAGATTTTCTGCAGGCACACACACATGTGAAAATAATGGCACTGAAAAAAAAGGTAGAAAGGAGTGTCTGTGAATCCTCTGCATTGAATCAGCTTGAGGTAAATCTCCAAATTATATTTCTACAGACTTCTCCCTGCCCCCTAACTGTCCCTGCTCTTCTTAATCTTCTGATTCAGAACCTCTGAGTCCAGGCTCAGAAATTGGCAATTGTAACAAGCTTCCCAGATACCTTTGACCTTACAATGTCTGAAAATCAATAGAATTGAGCTGAACTTTATACGTACAGTATGTTGAAGCCAGAATCTCAATTGTTTCACTGCCTGGCTGCACCATCCATTCTTGTTCAAAGTCCACTGTCTCATTTCTCCTGTGAAAAGGAAAAGGTATTTCTCGCTCTTTGCCAAGTTGTTCTTAACCTCCGCCTATTGATGATCAATACCTTTCTTTCTCCTTCCTTAGTCCACACCTTTAGTCAACATAAAAAGCCAATGAATTATATTTCTGTGGGCCTGGAGATATGGTTAAATTCATCATTCGGATTGTTTTAAGTTACCGACTAAAGTAGCAATATACGAGTTGAATGCAGAATAAAATTTTTAAAAAGCTGATATTTAAACATCAAGTTTTACATGCATAGCTGGGTCCTTGATGAATTTCAGTGTATAATGGTCCTTACACAAAAGGAGAAAAAAAGCAAATTGACATACATAAAGAGTACCTCACAAACAAGGAGGCACTTTTAGTTTAAAATGTAAAATTAGGTACAAAAGAAGAATGCTTACTGAACAGAGCTATGGTTCGGGGTCCCTTTGCATTAATCCTTCTGGGTGTCCATGGTTACAACTGCCAGGGAGGTTTCATAATAAAAGACATCCTTCTAAGGCCTACCCATCATTTCAGGACTGAGTAATTTTTACTACTATTCAATTTAGATTGTTACATCATTTTCACAACCATAAAAGTAGAAGGTTCCTTTCCATTAATTTTGCTAACCATTTAAAATGCTTTTCATTTAGATTTACTCCCATTTTGGTTTTTGTCTTTTGGTGGGCATTTTTAAGTATAACGTTTGGCATTTTTAGAACTAAAATGTTGGCTGCTACATTTTTAAATGTAATGTCCTTTTAGAAATTAATTAAAGGTGATGTCCATCTAACCAAATACTTACTGCTACTGAGAGTCCCTTCCCAACTTTTAAATGTTTACTGATATTTTCAGCCATTTTTCCTACTACTCAGTGCAGAATATCAGGGATTTGCCTGAGCAACTGCTCTGTTTTCATCCTACGGGTGGATTTTCATCAGTAATCCATCATATTGTCCTCCCTACCTTGATGTCCTAAAAGTTCAAAGCCAAGTTGATGGCTTCCCTTCAGTACCCATAAAGAAAGTCTCAATTGCAAAAACTGTGAACTCACCTCACCCCACATGTTCTTTTTTCATGTTTATTTTCTCTTTTGCTCAATTTGCTTACTTGGTTGTATCATGTATTTTTTCAGAGTGGCTTAAATAATTTTTGGAACAAAGAAGAATAAAAACAAGTTAGACTTCAGCATTGCAACAGTTCTCATTGAAACAAAGTTTTGTCCCATTATGCTCACCAACTCCTAGTTGAAAAAAATCATCCTTAAAAAAATTTCCAGCCCTGGCTGGCGTAGCTCAGTGGATTGAGCGCGGGCTGCGAACCAAAGTGTCGCAGGTTCGATTCCCAGTCAGGGTACATGACTGAGTTGCAGGCCATGACCCCCAGCAACTGCACATTGATGTTTCTCTCTCTCCTTCACCCTCCCTTCCCTCTCTAAAACTAAATAAAAATTTTAAAATCTTTAAAAAAAAAGTTCCTTTGTGGATGCTTAGCCACTCATCAAGGCATTCATATATTTTTTTCATTATTTTATTGTTGTTAGCCAGGCAGTGAGGTACAAATACCATATGATCTCACCTTAACTGAAACATAATCAACAAAAGAAAAAAGCAAACAAAATATAACCAGAGACATTGAAATTAAGAGGCACTCATATTATTTGTTTGGAAACATACATCTGAAATTACCGTTTGGCCCCATTAGTAGTCCATGTACATACCATATTCCCAGAGGCTAATCAGAAAACTCTTTCATCTGCTGCTTGTTGACTATCAGTGCAGTGAAGCATTCCTAGGAATGCCTTAGAGCCACGAACTTCTCCTTTCTGTCTTTTACTTGCAACATCAGCAATTAGGAAAGCACAAAACAAAAATAAAGTAACAAAATCCCACCGTGCAAGCCTCCTATGGGGCACCATTTACTGTTTCCCTGCTCTTCGCTGCTTGGTGGTTATTGGCAGTACTTGCCTCTTAATGGCATATTTCTTTATATTTGTACAGATAAAGCAGGCTTGCTCTCAATTCTATTTGTTTGGCTTTCTGTTCTTGATCAAGCAATATGTTTTAAAAGGGTCTGTGATGTTGGCTTAATGTTAGTCCTTAAAGAGCATTTTAACCTGGATGCAGAGTCCATATATGGGAAGGTATGTGCACAGATGATTTCACGAGTACAAATCAGTGCATCCTTTTAAGGGAACTCCTTCAGATCAGCAATTCTGCCTGCAATATACAACTGCGGGACTGTGACTTTTACCCAGGCTGCTAAGGGACAAGTATATTTGTAGTGATGCAGGAAGCCCAGGAGGAAGTGCCAGCTAAATGTATTTGGTGACTCATACCCATTTGCTCTCCAACTCACTTGCAGTTTGCTCATTAGCATCAGTGCTGGGGGCTAATGGATACTCCATAGGAAGTAATTTTTCTTTGTAAATGTCTAGTGAAAAATGGAAATGAAAACACTGTGAGGGTTCTCTTCCTGAGAAAGCTTTTCAAGGCCAACAGAGACTGTGTTTGGGAAGGTCTCGTTACAAGGTTCAGTTGTAAATCTGGTGTTCTTAAGATTATCTTTCTTCTAAAATAGGTTTTCAATCACAAAAGCATAATATAAAAAATACAGCTAAGTCAGAGGTTGTGTTTACTTCTATTGTCTGTTCCTTTTAAATTATTAGAGGGAAATTTTTAACTACCATGCATTCATTGTGTATCCAAGTACCCAATGCTGTGTTCATCAATGTGTAACAATTGTCTCTAGGGAGAGAGAAAAGGCCCTGACCCCCACTGCTTCCTAATTTCCTTGGTGTAAATGCTCTCACCATGAATAATTTCAAGCCATCACATGAGTGACTGAATGCAGGAGAGGAAATTGCAAACATTCAACACCAGCTCTAACACCACAGGCCCTCTAAACATACACTGGGGCTCATCTCCACATGGAATGAGAAATCATCATCCATTTTCACAGAGGTCCTCCAAAAAAAGCAAAGGCCACATATATACACAGTTATATAATTGAAATTTTCAAGTCTCTATATTTTAATTCTCATTCCTGACACATTCAGCTCTCTTGGGTCCCACTAGCTCTCCTAGGAGTAATAAGGAATAAATAATAGCAACGGTCAAGTCACTGAAGATAAAAACTGGGGTGCTCTCTGGTATTAGGAAGGTTTTTAAACTTTATATTTTGTACAATAAGATCCTAGCACCATGGCATGAAATCAGTGACACCAACAATGTGAAGTAGCCTACTGCCTGCTATTACAGGGTTTTTTACATTTGTTTTTTATCCAAATGTTCAATAATTTTAATGGTGATTTTAAGAGGATATATATGACTATGTAAAAATAATTCTGGAAATATGCAGTGACTTTATGTCTTTATTTAACTTTGAAAAGCAAAGTGAAAATATTGCTACTTAAATGAATAAAATCCAATACCTGATCAATTTAATGTCATGGTTGTAGATCCATTGTGAAAAAAACAAGATGCACTGTAAGTAAAGTACTACTAAAATAGTCTATGTTAAAACTCTAGCACACATAGAATTTTAAGACAAAAGGCAACTAAGAAAAAAGATTATGAGTCAGTCTAGCAACATGTTCCTCAAGGGCTGGCACAGCGGGTTAGAGATGGGCCCTAGCGGTAAACTGAAGGCCAGCTCTCCCACTTAGTAGCTGCATGAGCTTGGGCAAGTTGCTCATCTTCTCAGTGCATCAGTTTCCTCCACTGATAAGTGGTAATAACAAGAATGCCTAACTCACTGGGCATATAAAGGTTAAATCTGTCAGTATTTAAAATGTCCACAAAGGTGTTTTATTAATAACACCAGCATTTGCTAAATAAACATTAAAAGAATTACCAAAGACTAAAATAACAAATGGATTTGGGATCTAATTTAAACTTTCAAGGGTGCTGATTTACAGAAAAAAGTATAATAACTTATATAACCCTTCAATATTGCTCCTGCTCCCCTGACCATCTATATCAATGCTAATGCAGCACCAAATTGCAAGTAAAACATTTAACCGTCTAGGTGAAAGAAGCTATGTCTTCTATTTCAATTAACCTAGAGAAATTTCTTAATTGTGATCATTCGGCTAGTCTAAAGGATACCATTTTGATTATCACAAAAACATTTATGGAACCATGGAACATCGCCACCCCCCTCATTGTGTAATAGCAATGGCAGGGGTAGAAGGACAGCATGGATTAAGGCTCTAAGGAGTTCTGAGGTATTACTAGTCACACTTGAAATGTCGCTGTATTTCATGGAGCTATAATTCATAGCTCCTGTAAAATATCAGATCCTTGAATTGGACTTAAGACAAGCATTCTTTCTACTCTGATCCCTAAGTAATGATAATGAAGTGTTCCAGGGTTAGAACTGCACATCGATGCAATGAAAGAAGAGACAAGTCTATGTCTTCCATTATGTTTGAACTTTCTAATCCTCACCTGCCCTCTTTTGTTTTTTACTAATCTCTTCATACTGTTTGATCTTCCCCCCAAGTTTCAAATCAAATGCATCTTGTCTCTACCATGTTCCACAGCAGCCTGTTCACTAAAATCACTGATGAAATTTTTAAATACATATATGTGCATATACAAACACACATATATGCATATATTGCTAGTGCTTCAGTCAGAATTTCCTTCCTGATCACATATTTTAGGAGGACACTTGTGGAAACAATTTCTCATAATGATTCTAACCATGGGCATTGCAGGCATGTAGCACACTAACAAAAGGAACAGTGGGAATCATTTTGGTCAAGGAGGAATTTTCAAAGAAAATGTGTCTTCTAATTTCCAGTTGAACCATACTACATAAGTGGTCACTTTTTCTAATGACAAAATTTTCTTCCATACTAAGACTCCCAAAAGCATTAAACATTTCCTGAAGCTAATCTGGTTTTATCATTTTTTTTTCACATTTATAAGAATTGAACACATATTTTTCTATCCCTTACTACTTCTTATTTTAACATCTAATAATAGGTCAAATGAATATGAGATAGCTGACTCTTAAGCCACATTGAATAGCAAAACGAAACTTATGCAAAACATCTGGGAAATAGGTACTTCTTACATTCTTTAGATGCCTGTATTTTTAAATGTAATAATAATCATATCATATAAGCACCAGTTTCATGATCATGGCCAATTGTCACTTTAGCATGAAATATTAACCATTAATGTGGTTAATATTGTGCATAATAACCACACAATAGGGAGTAGTCATTATTCAAGTACCCAATATGCATCCTCTGTTTTGCATGTGTCATCTCAACATGTGACCTCCCAACAAAAAGTTAAAAGGAAGTTAACTTTTCCCAGGCGCAAATATTGACATTGCACACCCATAATCTATTTCCATCTTTTTCCTTCCTAGCAGAACTCAAATTTTATTCAGAATGTCAGCATATTCAGGAAAAATAGAATGCTTTGGATTCCCTTAGAGCTGGGGATAGCTATGTCACAGCTCTTGCTAACAAGATGGAGGTGGAAGTCCACTTGGGAAGGCTAGCTAGTTTTCCTCATGAAAATTGAACTAGCATGCCCTTTTCTGAACACCCGTCACTTTTTCTCACCTAGAGTATGGATACTGTGCCTAGTGCTTGCTCATAAAAATTAAAACTACACACTACAGATGATGGAGTAGACAAGTAGACAAAGCCTAGAAGAATGACCTCATGAAGGAGCAGACACACCAACTCTGACCTTCCTATTTCCAGACTTCCTGATAAACGAAAAAAAATTAATCCCTTGTTTGTTCAAGCTGCCATAGTCAGAGTTCTGTTACATGTAGCCAAACACAATAACTTCTATATCCCCTTTTTAGATATAAGAAAATACAAGCTTGGGAATTCTAGTATTAAGATAAGACCTAGAAGGCTCCTGAACTCACCTCTTCCCAAAGGTACACAGAATCTACAGCTATCCATGAAACATATTTATGTGAAAGAAATCCAGAATCTAGCTGAGTGACTTCTACATATTGGGTGAGCAAGGAAAAGCCCCACATCAAAATCAGAAGAAAAGGCTGAGACACACTGTTGCCATAAACCAAATCTCTGGCACAGCTTCTCCCTGGAAAGTGAAGGGTTTGGCCCCAACATGTAGCCCCCCAACTTTAAAGACTTTCACCTGAGAGACAGGTCCCCAAAATATGAGACTCATAAGACTATAGTAAAAAAACAAAACATTCTTAACTGGCACTAGCGAACATATCATGGCTATGGCCCCAGGGCTCAGCACAGAAGGAGCAGAAAAAAAATGCTCACCTCCCATCTTTACCTAAAAATGGTCTATGTGCACACATTAAAAGCTGATGCCTGAAGGTGAGGCATCTAATTTAGCACACATCTGTGGCTGATTACCATCTTCCCTAGAGACTAGGGAGACCAGCAGAAGTCATCTCTGTGGTCCCTCTGCTCCACTCCAGGTAACCTATAACTCCCTAAAAGGAGCTTATACACATCTCATGCCCTCAGAAGATGCACCCCTTGATCACCAGCCTCTGAGTGCCAGTGAAACTTGTGTTTGAAGGTCCTACAGGACTGTATTAAACAGACAAACAGTTCAAAACTGATTATATCCCCAGGGCTCAGAGGGAGGACATAGAAATACCCCACTCCCAGCCTTTCCTTTTAAAAGAGGCCTATTTGCATCCTTTTAAGTATCTTGATTGAGAGTCCAGCTTCCAATCAGCCTGCATCTAGGTGGACTGAGATCCCCACTTTGGGACAATGACAGGTTTTCGCACACCCTCCACAACTGGTAGCCACTAAGAACAAAGAAGGCAGCTTGGACAACCACAAAGGTTAGAGAGACAACTGAGATATAGAATTGGGATGGCAAGTAAGGTTTATCTCCTACAGTGCCCACTTTATCAAGATTGGAAGATGTAGCTGTTGTATCTAATGCATAAAAATCAACAAAGAGAATCAAGGAAAATTAAAAAACAGAGGAATATGTTCCACAAAAATAAGATAAAGCTCCAGAAACAGATGTTAATGAAAAGAGGATACATGGTTTACCTAAAAAAGAGTTCAACATAAGTCACAGATGCTCACTGATGTCATAAGAACAAAGTAAGAACTTGAACAGATATAAAATGTTTAAGAAGTACCAAACAAAAAACCTGAAGCTGAAGAATACAATACCTACACTGATAACTTCAATAGAAGGACTCAACAGTAGGCTAGATGAAGTAGAAAAGGATCAGCAAACTTAAAGAACAGTAGAATTCATTCATAAGAGCAAACAGGAAAACAAATGAAAAAAATACAAGTGTAAAAACAACAAGCTGTGGCCCTGCACTGCTGAAATCTGGCTCCAGGAAGAATCTGGGACAGATCGTGTTGTGTGGCTGTAGGACAGGGAACATTTTTTCCTCCCAGGTCTGACCAGTGAAGAGCCCTACCTTCACACAGCCAAACTTGGTCTGTTTGGGCCTATTAAACTCTGCTGACCTCACCCTGACACCTCCCTGACATCCTGCCCCATCACAAAGGTATACAAACATCCAGTGAATGGCAGCAAAACTTGGTATACCCTGGGATATTTATTGAGTGGCCTCAGATCCAGCACTGGCTCCGAGTTTTTACTTGTATTGATCTGGTGAACACCACTCATCTCTACCTGGTGACTCACTGAGAACCTAACTCATGCAACTAGAGGGCTACTACAGTGCTACAGAGTAGAGTACTACTCTAAGCCTAACAGTCACCTGGCAGGCAAAAGTAGGCATAAGTGGGTCTCGAGTGCCTCAAGACTTTTGCTGACTAGCTTCTGGGACCAGTGCTGGTAAAAGCCAGCCTTGCTGTGCAGCTTGGTCTGTCCACAAAACCCCAGGCCCAGTAGAGGCAGCCACAAACTATGGATTGCTTTGTAGCTCCAAACAGGTTGTCCAGGGCCAGTCACAGTCAGTGTCAAACATTGGTCTATACCAGAGTGCATCCCAAGAAGGCACAGACCCAACATGTGCAATGGCCATCTTCAGGCAACTTCAGAGCAGGATCCAATTAAGTTCACAAGCAGAATATCCAAAGAGAGATCCTGGCCACCACCAGAGCCTGCTGAGGCAAATTTGCTTCATGTGGTCAGGACCTGCACAGAAGCTTGTATATTGTATTTGAGGTGGATCCTCATAGTCAGCCAGCCTGGGATCAACCCCACACATGAATGCAACAGTAGCAACAAGATTCAACAACAACAAAAAAGAGCCCACATAAACCACTCAAGGGACATTTCTGGAGCACTCAACTCAGGTAATCAAAGAGACTGTATCACTGGGTCCCACTAGACACCTATTATGTAAGTCCACCCAACCAAGACTGGTAGTCATAGCAGATCTACCAAATACATAGGAACAAACACAAGGAATCAGCCAAAACGGGGAGACAAAAATCATGCCCCAAAGGAAAAACCAAGAGAAATCTCAGAAAAGGAGCTAAATATAATAGAGGAAAGCAATTTATCAGGTAAGAAATTTTAAAAAATGATTATAAGGATGCTCAAGGAACATAGTGACAACTGCAGCAACATGAAAAGGGACATAGAAACCATGGAAAAAAAAACAGTCAAAAATGAAGAAAATAGTATCTGACATGAGGAATACACTCAAAGGGCCCTGGCTGATGTAGCTCAGTGGACTGAGCATGGGTCTGTGAACCAAAAGGTCACTGCTTCAATTCCCAGTTAGGACACATGCCTGAGTTGCAGTCCAGGTCGCCAGTTGGGGGGCGGGGTGTGAGAGGCAACTACACAGTGATGTTTCTCTCCCTCTCTCCTTCCCTTCTCCTCTGTCTGGAAATAAAGAAATAAAATCTCTTTTATAAATAAATAAATAAATAAATAAATAAATAAATAAATAGGATGGGAAAAGATATTTCGTGCAAATGGAAAGGGAAAAAAGCTGGGGTAGCAATACTTATATCAGACAAAACAAACTTTAAAACAAAGGCTATTGTAAGAGACAAAGAAGGACATTACATAATGAAAAAGGGAGCAATCAAACAAAAGAATATAACCCTTGTAAACATATATGCACCCAAAATAAGAGTACCTAAATATGTAAAGCAAATCTTGATGAACATAAAGGGAGAGACTGACATCATAATACAGTCATATTAGGAGATTTATCACCCCACCAACATCAATGGATAGATCTTTCAGACAGAAAATCAACAAAGAAATGGCAGCATTAAATGATGAGCTAGATAAGATAGGTTTAATTGATATCTTAAGAGTATTTCACCCCAAAGCAGCAGAATATACATTCTTTTTAATTGCACATAGAACATTTTCTAGGACAGGCTACTTATTAGTTGTCTGACAAAAAACAAGTCTCAATAAATTTTAAGAAGAGTGAAATCATATTAAGCATCTTCTCTGACCATAATGGTATGAAACTAGAAATCAACCACAAGAAAAAACTGAAAAACACGCAAATTTATGGAGGCTAAATAATGTGTTACTAAACAATGAACAACTATAAAGAACACATGGCCAAAACCAAGGCGGGGGAAGGGGTAGCGGAACCAGGGGAGGGAGGTGGGGATGGCTGGGGTGGGGAGAAAATGCAGACAACTGTACTAGAACAACAATAAATTTTTTTAAAAAAACAAACAATGAATGGTTTAACAATGAAACCAAGGAAAAAATCAAGAGAGACTTTGAAACAAATGAAAATGAGAACACAGCCTAAAATCTGTGGGAAACAGCAAAAGCAGTTCTAAGAGGGTAATTCATAGCATTACAGGCCTACTTCAGAAAACAAGAAATATCTCAAATAAATAACCAACTTTATACTTTAAAAAAATCTAAAAAAACAACAACAAATAAAGCCCTAAGTAAGTAGAAGGAAGGAAATAATAGATTTCAGCACAAATAAACAAAATAGAGTCTAAAAAAGAATTCAAATGATCAATGAAACCAAAAGTTGGTTCTTTGAAAACAAGATTGACAAAACTTTAACCAGGCTCATCAACTAAAAAAGAGAAAGGACCTAAATAAATAAAATCAGAAATGAAAGAGGAGAAGTATCAACTGACACCAAAGGTATACAAAGGATTGTAAGAAAACATTACAAATACTATATGCCAATAAATATCCTGACAAAATGGACAATTCCTAGAAACATACAATCTTCCTAAACTAAATCAGAAAGAAGAATTGGAATAAACAGATTACAACTAGTAAAACTGAAGCAGTAATCAAAAAACTGCAACAAACAAAATCCTGGACCAGATGGCTTCACAGCTATATTTTACCAATCATTCAAAGAACACCTATACTTCTCAAACTACTTCAAAAAATTCAAGAGGAGAAAGGACCCCTAAACTCATTTTAAGAGGCTAGCATTATTCTAATTCCAAACCAGATAAGGACACTACAAAGAAAGAAAATTACTGGCCATTATTTCTGAATAGAGATTTCTCCAAAGGGGACATGCAGATGGTCAATAGACAGGTAAACCAATGTTCAACATTATTAATTATCATAGAAATGCAAATTAAAACCACAATGAGACATCACCTCACACCTGTCAAAATGGCTATTTCCAATAAAACAAAAAACAAGTGTTGGCAAGGATGTGGAGAAAAGGGAACCCTCTTGCATTGTTGATGGGATTACAGATTGATGCAGCTGCTGTGGAAGGAAGTATGGAGTTACCTCAAAAAATTACAAATGGAATTGCCTTATGACCCAGTGATTAAACTTCTGGGAATTTATCTGGAGAAAAAACTTGAAACACTAATTCAAAAGAACATATGCACCCTTTGTTCACTGCAGTGTTATTTACAATAGCCAAGATTTGGAAACAACCCAAGTGGCTTGGAGTGGTGAGCACACAATACAATATACAGATGATGCGTTATAGAATTGTGCACCTGAAACCTATATAATTTTACTAACCAATGTCTTTTTCTTCATATTAACCAAAAAAAAAAAGAAAGAAAGAAAATAGTAAGCAGCAAAGCCAAAGTCACAGAGCTCCAAGATTTGCACTTAGCTTTCCTTGATGCAGAGCCCACACTCTTTCCACTCCTCCACACTGACTTTATAGACACACAAACATTCCGTGTTAGCTCTGGAAAAGACCTTATGCAGCATACACCATAAATTCTCATTTTAATTATGAGGCACCTGAGGCCCAGAACAGCTAGATAATCTGTCCTCCTAACACATGATCAAGAATGAAATAGAATAATCTAGTGCTCTTACCAGTGAATATACTCAGAAATCATTGGTATAAAGCAGATGGAAAGCCAAAATCAAATGCCTTTGATTAAGGAAAAGAAGGTGAGATCAAGAATCTTGAAAAACACAAGAAAAAAAAAACAAGCTCATTACAACAGATTGTGCTTGGCAACGATGACGTGTGTTGTTACAAGAGGCAGATTTGGTACCACAGAGAAGGATCAGAGGACTTCCAGGAAACAGAAAAGCTGTGCTGTAACTGAGGAGCACAGCCTCTGAATGACCCATGGGTGGGTGGGTCTTACCAGGAAGGCCCTATGATGAATTTCACTTGTGTGTTCTTATACCAGCAAAGCCAAACAAAAATTCGTTTCTAAAATGAAAATAGTCAGCATTTACTATGTATGTTTTGAATGTCTATAGTCCAAGGCTCCTTTCTTGCTTCACAACCATATCACTGTACACATCCAGTAGGGGAAAAAGCAGGTTGTTAGGTAATGTACACAACAATGTACACACACATGCATGCACACATGCACACATGCACATACATAGCAGTGGACCCAGGGAAAAAAGTAAAAAGTGATCTATAAAAGTGTCAAGTTACAGCTGGAAAGTAGAATCATGACTGATATTTTTCATATGTCTCACTGCTTTCCTATGTTTTCTCAATTTCTACACTGAATATATACTACATTTATAATAGAAAAGTAAATGCAAACATTTAAATATCCATTTGATGACTACATGGTACTAAAGTTACAACATAAATAGACAAATTTGACCTTGGGAGATTTAAATGTATTTTCACATAAAATATTGATCTAATTTTTATAATAAACTAGTATATAAGATGTAAAATAAAATGATTCAAAATGTTAGGTTATATTTATTCACCACCATGTTTGACAGTATAAGAAATGAAAAATGTATCAGATGTGGTAAAAGATGCTTTCTTTAAAAATCAGAACATCATTTTAATTTTCCAGGACTGAATTAAATTACAACCATATTTTATATTTGAACATATAAATGTGTAACAAAAGTTTCAAAACTACCTACTCTCATTTAAAATAAAAGCTGGTTTAACTCATTAATGTAATTCCTGGGCATGAAAATTGTTCATTGGCAGACATTTGTTCTAGAAAAATGCATTTGAATTTATAACCTCTAATGTTGGAGAGGAAGTAATCATGGCATATCCTAAAAAGGATTTTGTCTCAAAATATTGAAAGAAATATTTCACATAACTGGTTTTGAATGTTTATTTTTTTAAATATTTGCTATTGAGAAAATAAATAGGCAAATGTCACTAAAAACGTTATTTAAATGAAAAAAAATCACATTCATAGATTCACAGACTCAGAAATATTTTATTGCCAATAAAGTGGCATAAAATATAAGAAAAATAACTTAAACTTTTTAAAACTCTTGAAGCAAGGAAAAATATTGAGATTTGAGGCAATCTCAAACTAACTAAAAAATCCAAAGGGGTAAGATATTCCCTTTCCCAACTCCGAGGCTTGACAAGTCAGACACTCAAACTTGGGACTTCACTTTGCTGCAGGTGGCTCAGAGCCTTCACCAGTCTACATCATTTGTGCTTCCTGGTGCCGAGTTGAAATTCTTGTGCAATAATTATAAACTTCCCTGAGGAGCAGGGTCCAGAGGTGACAGCAGTAAGTGGCCATTAGTGATGACACCAGTATTCACATCACAGTCAGGCTGCTCCTATGGCCACATTCTTGGCTGGTTTTGCGTTCATTGGTTCCTGTCCATTTTCCAAGTCTAATTCTTCAGGGTCCCCATCGACTTTCTGAACTACTCAACAGATATTTTCCTTTTAAGAAAATGGTCATGCATATCAAATGTCCTGGTCAAGAGTGAACAGATGACCCTGAGATACATATGACCACAGAACCCAAATTGTACTAGGTAAGGCAAAAGCATTTGAATGGGGTGAGAAAGGTATAAGCAAAAAGAAAAAATATATAAAGTATATATTGGTTGCAGCAACCAAGGCAGTAGACTTTGGTAAATATTTGTCATTCATTTTGAAAGCCCATCAAGCAACACACTTTCTATCTGGTGTCAATCCTAAAACAAATGAGAATCAAGGCTTCAGCTACAAATACAAAAGCTAAGGAGGTTTCTTTCAGATCCCAGACAAGTCACACATAGGCTTAGCCAATAAGGTACTTTCAGCTAGGACTTGGAATATAAAGGTTGTGACCTAACCCCTTGGAAAAAGCTACAGATTACACATTATGAGTTTGGCACAACTGAAAGTATATGCACCTGGCAGCAAGCATCCAGGAACACAGAGCTGCATCACAGCAGCTTCTCTTCATTGTAGCAGCATAGCATTGCTGTGGGGTGATCTTGAGTGCTACTGGCCTCCCTTGGTGCCTCCCAATTTCCTAAGCCTCATGCTCCAGTGCCCTGTTGCTTTTATGAGCTATCCAATTTACTTCCAACAAAATTCTTTTTCCATCTTACTTAGCTGTTTTGTTTGCTTGCAACCAAATACACTGATTGCTAAAGGACCAAAGACCCAAAACTCCAAAACTTAGCATGTATATGTCCCATAAATGCTAAATTCATGGGTGTTCTGTTTATGGGTATATTTTCCATAAATGTTAAGTATGTGGCTAGTAGCTACCACATTGGACAGCATAGCAGTAGATCAGGTTGGCCTGTTAAGTCATTCTAAGGTTTGAAATTTAATCAAAGTAGAGCAAGAACCATTGGATAATTTTCAATGATAAGACAATAAAATGTAAATTATCTGCTGGTACTTTATGGGTTCTTTTTTTCTAACATTCAAACATAATAAAAATATGCTGGAAAATATTTTGGCATAATATATGAATCTAACATTTCCCCCCCAGTTACAAATAATTATACTCTACCACTTATTGGGAATAATAGAATATATGGAAACCAATCATTTCTCATCATCCCTACCACCCTGTCCTGGTCAACCACCCTCACCTCTTTTCTGGATCAGAGATGTCCTTCCCTGTTACTATCTTGCCCTGCTGCAGCCTAGTCTCAACCAAGATGCCAGAATAATCTTATTAAGACCTAAAACAGATCATAAAAAATCTCAATAGCTCCCCATCTCCCTCTACATGTTCCACTAAGGCCCTACCTGCCTTGGCCTCCTGTTACGCCTATCTGTGACTTCATCTCATACTAGTCACTCTCCCTCAGCCTCTCTGGCCTTCTTGATGTTGTAAAAACACACCAGGCATTCTTCTGCTTCAGGTCTTGGCCCTTATTCTTTTCTCTTCCCCTATAAACATATCTCTTACCCTCACCTCCTATTCTTTTCCCATTTATGTGAGCTGTTTTTTACTTTCATTGAAAGGAAAGAAAGAGTCTGGAAAATACCAACTTGAGTTGCCTTTATTTTTCTTCAATTGTGACAGCCCTCTATGAAGTATATGAAAGTGAACCTAGCATCAGAGATGACCACCATTTATGTCAGATGAAAAGAATTTAAGAAAGAGAAAAACTGAACACCTCAAGTAAAAAATCTCTAGTCACTATCAACCATTCCAATCTAAATAACTGAATGAATTTTTCTTTATAAAACTGAGGGTGTCAGTATACAATTGACCCTTGAAAAATGTTGGGGTTAGGAATGCTGACCTCCCAAGGAGTATAATATCCACAGATACCTTTGACTCCCTAAAAACTTTACTACTAACAGCCTATTGTTGACCAGAAGCCTTACTGATAACATAAACAGTCAAATAACACATATTTTGTAAGTTATATAAAGCAGGCATGAAAATGTCATTAAGAAAATCATAAGGAAGAGAAAATACACTTACAGTTATGTATGTTTTTGTTGAAAAAATCCGCATAGAAGTGGATCGCATAGCTCAAACCCATGCTGCTCAAGGGTCAAACATAATTTTTCTATTTTCACCTGAATCTGTTAAAATTCAGTTAAGGCAATTTTAAAGGGACTTAAATTTGTATATGATTCATGGCATTTGTCACACAATTAATTTTTCAAGAAAACTGTAAATAACCAAAAATTTAACAAAGTGCCCTGCCAGTGTAATAGGACATACATGTTGGGTAATTTTTTCCAAGTGTGAGGAGGGATTTGCACTTTTCCAGTCACATGTGCTTTACTTTCAACTAAGAGTGTGCATTAGCAAGGAGGTGGGCTGAGGTTAACAGTGCAGGCATGACTACATGAACTGGCCCATCCAGGAACTGAATCCATAAACATGATTTCATTTATATGGTGCTTCAATCAACTGAATTAAGCAACCACAGTTAATTAGAGATCTAAACCTCTCTACCACTCGCACACCTCTAACCTACAAGTCGATCCTTTCATTGCCTCTCTTTATCATTGAAACACTTCTGGGTTAAAAATAACCTTAATTAGCAGTCAATACCATAAAACAGCCATAAAAACTACATTAAATATTTTTT
This sequence comes from Phyllostomus hastatus, assembly GCF_019186645.2. Classification (NCBI taxonomy): domain Eukaryota; kingdom Metazoa; phylum Chordata; class Mammalia; order Chiroptera; family Phyllostomidae; genus Phyllostomus; species Phyllostomus hastatus. Next base: position 35,023,954 of record NW_025333872.1, on the reverse strand, counting down.
CCTTACTCTTTTACTCAGCAGAACAAGAGAATGCTAAGAAAATTGTTGTCTTCCCAAACTGAAAATTTCATAAAGAACAGAAACATCAAAATTAACATTAATTTTAACTCAACTTGATTGGTTTAAAGAAGCAGTGTAGTGTAACAGATAGGCAAACTGGGCTTCAGAACTTTGGGGGTTCAATTTCTGGCTCTTACTGTCATGTGACCCCTGGTCAACTAGGCTGCTCTCAGCCATAATTTCCTTATCTGACAAAATGGAGTAATGGGAACTAATTGTTCTGATGGATGTTAAGTGCCTGGCACATAGTAACCAGTCAATGCATTTTATTGTTACAAACACATTATTCTGGTACCTTTTTACAAGGACAGATTAAATAAATCAAGAATGGAGGAGGGGAAACCAGCAAGGAGGTTGTTGAAATAACCCTGATCTCAAAAACAGATCTGAGAGACATTCAGGAGACATAAGCAACAAGGAGTGGTGAAAGCAGTGAAATGTAGGGAAGGGTGACTAAGAGAGAAAAGTCCTAAGTGGCTTTCATGAAGACTATATTCTACAGAATTCTGGAAGAGGGAGCAGTGAAAAAGCTAGCAAAATTTAAGTGAAGTATTGTCTTTATGCTAAATTTGGTGTTTTCAGATTCTGGATTCTAAATTCCCAGGAACTAGATTTACTTAGCTTTATAATAAATAAATATCATTCCCCTCATATATTTTACCACTATTTTTATAATCCATGTCAATGCTGTGATGATTAAGAACTTAAAATTTCTTACAAAGACATTTCTAAAAGGTAACTTTTTGTTATTATTTACATGTTTTAATTGTCAAATATCATGCCATGTTTTAGTAAGTGGGCCAGAAGATAATTCTCTCTTTTTATTTTCTTTAAGGAGAGTCCCAAATCAGAGCACAGAGAAGAAACTGAAGGAAGCATGCTTTGAGTCATACAACAAGTAGAGGGATGATGATGGTTACGACGATGGTGATGGTGATGGTGATGAAAATAACAGCTAACTTCTCAAAACCAGTTCTACATGAAGGTGAAGACCAGACTGCAGGGAGGCAAAAGTGGGGAAAATGGAGGTGATCTAAATGACAAGATGTTCAGAGATGCCCGATAGATGAGCTGCTGCAACCTGTCTCAGCCTTGGTGGATAGGGGAGGGAAATGGTGAAGAACAAGAAAGAGAAGAGGGAAAAGAAATGAATGCCAGAAGCAAGAATTAAAATTATCTGACAAATGAGAACATGGGAAGTTGTGTCTCCCTGGTGAGGACCCAGGGAGATATCAGAAGACAGGTGGTAGAGCCACTTCTAAGGACACCCAGCAACTAGGTCTCCTAATTCCCAGTCTTGGCACATAGTGCCCAACTTTGCTAGGGAGAAGAGGTGACTACCTGTGTCAGGTTGGATCTGCAGAAAGATGATTCCACTCTCCAGACTTCTCTTCTATGAACCCCATCTAAAGGGTTTAAAATTAGGGGAGATGAAAATATTTAAAAACTGGATTGTAATAATAGTTGCCCAACTTCATACATTCACAAAAAGTCATCAAATTTACCAGGAGTGAACGTAATAATATATAAATCTTATTTCAATAAAATTGTTTTAAACAAGCCCTGGCTGGCGTAGCTCAGTGGATTGAGCGTGGGCTGGGAACCAAAGTTCGATTCCCAGGTTCGATTCCCAGCCAGGGTACATGTCTGGGTTGCAGGCCATAACCCCCAACCGCACATCTCTCTCTCTCTCTCTCTCTCTCTCTCTCTCTCTCTCTCTCTCTCCCTCCCGTCCCTCTCTAAAAATAAATAAATAAAATCTTTAAAAAAATTGTTTTAAACAGAAAAAAAGAGGAGTCCCTGTTCTTGAAAATAATACTAATTATGCATACCCAGTTCTTGGTAACCATCTTCTAATTTCAGAAATTTTTCTGATTATTTCAGATTTTAGAATAACCACCACAATGGAGAGGAATTGAGCAGAAAGCCACGGAATATTCTGCTGTATCCAAAAAATGTGACTTAGGTTTGGTTATTTTTTCTTTGCATCAATTATTTCAGTTGCTGTGACTGTTCCCACAAATATTTGTACACAGCTGGGCATAATTCTGCAGTGCTTACTGCCCTGTTAAAACCTCTCCTCAACACAAAGGATTTTCAACAAATACCTGAGTGGAGGTTCCTCCATGTAACTGTGGTAAAATCTGTATTCCCTGTGAAAGGGCTTAGCTTGATGGGCTAAGAGGAGACCAACACTAATCTAGAAGCAGAAGGAAATGCTAAATAGAGAGATGAGTTGCAAACATTGCCTTCCTGTCATTTTGACACAGCCGGGACATTACTTACTGGATCTGTATTTTCAGTTGGGTTATACATAGCAAGGTTAATATCATCCAAGTCAGAAAAGATATGAGAAAATAATTACTACCAACTCATCTTTCACTACCAAAACTGAAATCAGATAAAAAAGTATTTAACAATTACTGAAATACAATGACAGTTATATTTATCATATCCCCCTGGAAGCCCAGAACAAGAGTACTTCTGGCCTAGTTAAATAGAATGTGCATTCCCATTCCCTCCTCACCCCACCTCACCACTACAATCACCACTGCCACCTCACACCCACATACGCCACACACACAGATTTTTGTTTATAAATACTTTGGTGGAGTTTTTAGTATTTGGGAGAAATTTTCAACACGTGCTATGCATTTTCAGCTCTACAACTCATTTCAAAACCAAGGACAATAGTTGTAGAATTCTGTTCTTGCTGAAAATAGCACAGGTGAATTTGAGACAAGATCCAACTAGTGCACACAGGTCTAAGAGGCCCCAAATTTAGCAGAAAACTTAAGAAGACAAAAAGACAGGAGGCCAGGCTTAAATCTAGCTCAGCTACAACTGCTGCCTCCCCTGAGGCCAGTCACTTTAGCAATCCGGGCCTCTAATTCCTGGCACAAATGAGAGGCTAACACCAAATGATATCTATAGTGTCTTGCAGCTATTGAATCCAGCACTTCTCTGAGCTACCTAGCCATTCTTGAAGGTCCTGCATATTTTGCATTTTCCCAAACAAGAGGCAGCACCATTCTAGTCCTAAGAAAGTGCCTAGGTCTCTCCTGAAGAATACAAGTTTAGATCCTTTCTTCTTTTGTCTTACCTTGTAATGAAAACTCAATTCAAACACTTTGCCAAAGAAGTTGTATGGAAAATACCTATGAAACTGTGAGTAGAATCAGACTATATGTATGGCCATATCAAAACTCCTAGTTGACACAATAAAATCAGTGGAATACCTGAAATATTTATTGAAGGTAAAATTGGAATAAATGACCCATTCAGTAAAAGAGTTACTTGAAGAGGTTAAAACAGAGCAATAATTACCACAATGTTTTCCACAAGGTGTTAAATATGTTCCTGTTTTTAAAAAAGGTGGGGGGAGAAGTGGTTATTGTGGTCAGATCAGTTTGGGACTTGCCAGGTTAAATGTGTTAACAACTTTTTGCAGGGTTTTCCCCCTGCAGAACCTCTGACAGTAGTATGAAGTCTTTTCAAAACTCACTGACCATGGAAACCTCCTTTCCTAGAACAGCTCATGGAATCACTATGAAGGAAAGACCTTTTAAGATATACTAAAATAAATTAGGAAAAAAGTACATTGACAAAGCATGTCAATCTGCTTTCTGATACTCACTAATGAACTGATATCTTTAAGAGACACATCCAAATTTGATGTCTACTTAAAAGTTTATTCATCCAGGAGGAAAGTCATCTGTTTCAAACTGACATTTGTCAAATGTCTCAATGATTCTAAAAATTCCTGCTATTATATTTCATACAAATATGTTATGTGTACCTTCAAAAGTAGGCTTTAATAGTTATGGATAAAAGCTGAATAGAAATGAGAGAAAAATGATTTTTAAAATGATCTATGCTTGTCTTCCATGGAATTTTTTCCATCTTTTTAAAAAGGAGTTTCTTGGCCAATTCTGGCATCTCTCAGGAAACTACAAGCCAGGGTAAACCAGGAGCCTGCTATAACACTTCATTCTTATGCATCATTTAAAAGGCATGTATGCTTCATGTGATTCCAATAACACCAGGCACACTGAGAACGGGGGTTATATTAGGACCCCATAAATAATGCTTCATCTCGTCATTTAGGCTTGACAAACAAAGAAACCTTGTGTAAGACAGAAGTACATTTTAGAATAAGGTGTCCTACCTTGTAAATACATTTAAGAAGACTTCAAGCCCTGGCTGGTGTAGCTCAGTGGATTGAGCGCGGGCTGGGAACCAAAGTGTCCCAGGTTCGATTCCCAGCCAGGGTACATGCCTGGGTTGCAAGCCATAACCCCCAGCAACCGCACATTGATGTTTCTCTCTATCTTCCTCTCTTCCCTCTCTAAAAATAAATAAATAAAATCTTTAAAAAAAAAAAGAAGACTTCAAACCTACAACCTCAAAGGTGAGTAAGAATCTATCAAAATAACACTTCATTTAAAAATTGATTGATATTTTTGCATAAATGGTGATTGAGAGGACTGACCATGACCCACAAGTGTATGAAGTACACAAAGTGCATTAAGCACTAGTAGAAAACAGTGTTTTCTTTTTCTAAGGACCCAAATGAAGGAAAGGCTTACAGAGAGTATGATAGATTTTACTGGGGTATTTTATGTATAGTAAGTGTATCAATTTAAGCTAAACAATATTCACCTGTGTCTAGCAGGACTCTATGGTGTGCCTGCTAGGGAGTTTTACATAAGACTGAAACCCCTCCTGGGTAAAACTTACAGAAAAAAAGAACGAAGGCAAACATCATTTGGTTCAAGAATGATGTGCCAAAATCAAAAGGAAGATATAAGTATGAGGATGCTATATAAGTATATAGCACAATGTCGGACACTCAAATTCCCCATGAGCTTGCAGACTTACAGCCAAGCACCAGAACAGGAAAGAATCCACTAAAGAACAAGTGAAAACAAGAACTGCTGGGACAGACAATGAGCACGCAGGCAACTACAGCTTTGGAGCTAGTCCCCTCCCTGCACAGTAAGAGACATTAGTGGCTGATGCTATGACAGATTCACCAACACACACAACAGCAGACACTGGTGGCCTGGGCACAAACACTGAAACTTGTAGAATCATTTCCAATTTTTCACTGGCAGCAAAGTTGCTGTTTTTCATACCAGAAGACAGTAGACATGCTATATGGAGTCAAGGTTAGATAGAAAATGAAATATAGGATGCTACTGGGTTGTTAAAGGGGTAAGGTTGCTGACTGTAGATGACAATCATCTTAAGAATGCTATAACTATTTACTAGATATGTAAGAGTAGCCTTACATAGTGAATAGGAGCAGGGTCAAAGGAATACAAATTTGCAACAATCAAAATATTTTAATTTTTCCCTTTGTTGGTGTGACTGAGAATCAAGAATTACATAAGAAAGGATTGCATAATATTGAAACTACTTGTATTGGAATAGTGTCTTAGTTGGCTGTGGTAGTCTTTGTAAACAATGGAAAAGCACATTTAATTGAATTGGCTTAACTGGTCCATTGTGAAAGGTTGTGAATTTGATAACCTATTAAGGTCATCTCTCTAATCACAAGTGTCCTAATGAGCACTGATATTTTTTTTCACTTTATTCCCAAAGGTCAGAGCACTTTGGCTTAGTCCTACTTAAGTTTCATTATTTCCAAAGCATATAGAGTATAATAAAAATGCATTTAAAATAGCCATAATGCTCATCTACTTGAGTATTCTTAATATCAAAAATGTTTATAAAGATAACTCATATTTTAATAGCATGCTAGGTATTTTCAAAGTTCCTTCATTTTCTTATGTTCTTCAATAAGAAGAAGTAAGCTATATGGCAGATAAGGAAGCAAATTTGGTTAACTGGCTAAGGTCAAGCAATGACTAAATGAGGAAGGTGGGTCTAGAAGTGACATGTCTGGACTACCAGTCCAAGCCAGCTCACTGAACCACACCAGTCCAACCCCTCTCCAGCCTGTGATCACTTCAACAAGCTCGAATGTTATCCATACCTACTTCACCAAAAAAATCTAAAACAATGGACCACTCTAAGCTACATTACTGAGAAGTTAGCTATATCACTGCTACCAGGCAGTGAGATCTCACTTATTTAAGTAAAAGGTGCTTTTCAATTTTGAGTTTTTAAACTTTTCTTTATTAGTATCTTTAATGAAATGAATGCCAACATTGGTTTATTTGTTTCTCTTCTGGATGTTCTTACAAAACATTCAGTGAAGTGTTCTTCTAAAGGCATAATGCTGTTCTTTCCCTGCCTTGCACAACCTAACTACCCAGCAAGAAGAGGAGAAGGTGTCCCCCATGAAGGTCCAGTTACCCTGAGATTTTATGCCTCCATCACAAGGAATGACCACATTCTAATGAAAAATAACTTACCACAGAACAGAAAGAGACTAGGGCAGGGAGTGGGTGGGGGGGGGAGACTTTCACAAGAGTTGGAAAGTTTATTTCTTCCTTGAGGAGGCGAACATTGAAGTTACTTCTTTGTTGACCAGTCATACAGACACAAACCCATGCACACGCACGAACTTCTCCAGTCCACTTCTCCACAAAAACAATCTCCTTGGCCTCAGTCAGGGGAATCCCTGTATATAACTTGTTTTTGAAAATCAATTCAAATAACTAAATTTAACATAATTCTAACCAAAGTCAAAAATTATGAGAATAATGAAGATGCCAACCATGCCCTGTTAACCTGCAAATCCCCCCAGTGTGTATTACATTTTGTTGGTGTGAGTCTATATATCCCCAACACACACGCAACTCAGATGTCATTATTCATAATTATCTTCCCCTTAAAAATAAAATTTACTCTAATGATTCCTCTTCCTGATATTCTTCAGCAGATGAATAAAATGACTCATATTAAACTCATACTAGCTTGCATCCTCACAGATTTTGCTTCTTTTTTGCTTTTTTACTTCCCTTGCAGCTGTACATTAATATAACTTTATTAAATTCAACAGACAGTTTTGGAAATAAGATATTATACCTTCAATGGGCTCTCATATTGAACTCATAAAAGAATGCAAGAAATGACATTCTTAAAGCTTTGCAATAAATTCTATAAGCCACACACAAGTCTTTGGCTATCTGCATGATTATACTTGACAGAGCTGTCTAAACCAAAATGCCCAGGATAATGAGAAGCTCCTTTGGCCTGTAATATTTTAAAAGACATTTTACACAGGAATGTAGACACATATTATATAGAATAAATTTACTACATATGTAGTAAATACATAAATATATTTAAAAGATTATATTCAGAGGGACCTTCTCTTGTTATTTTTCTAATCCTATAGAAAATACAATTTTACTTTGATGTAGCAAAACCTCCATTACAGGTATGTGAGAAAATTTATTGAATGGTTTTAAATAACACAAAACATAGCAGAAATTCATTAATATCATCTATCCTAAGTAATAGCTAAAAAGTTATTTTTTTTATTCATTAAAAATTCTTTAGTTTTCACCTACTAGCTTTCAAGATTTTTGTGGGACTCAGAATTATAGAAGGAAATCCTGCAGATAGAATTTCTTAGAACTGACTTCACAGGTAGGTGATAATTATACAGTAAAATTTTTGCCTTGGGATTAAGGGAAATAGGTATTACAAATACTGCCTACACTCTAGACAGAAACCATCATAGAAAGTCCCTAAATAGAAACAGGGATTATATATCTCTTTTGCTCCCTCTGCTGGTTGATTTTATAAAATAAAGAATGGGTGCTTTGATCTCTTTCCAGAAGTGCTGAGACATTTTAATGTTCTCAGACTTTCAGCATTTGGGTGTCAAGATTTGTCTGTTTGGTTTGTTATAATTGAGTTGTTGAATTTTTGCTTGTCTAAATTATAAATGCATATGAAGTATTAGATAAAAAGAGATAACATGAAAATGGAAGTTCCATTAGATTAATAGTTCAGAAATTATTAAACATGACCCAATAGGGAATATATGACATCCTTATATTAGAATAATATGATCTCCCTGGCTGGCGTAGCTCAGTGGATTGAGCGTGGGCTGCGAACCAAAGTGTTGCAGGTTCGATTCCCAGTCAGGGTACATGCCTGGGTTGCAGGCCATGACCCCCAGCAACCGCACATTGATGTTTCTCTCTCTCTCTTTCTCCCTCCATTCCTTCTCTAAAAATAAATAAATAAAAAATCTAAAACAAAAAAATTTTAAAAATAATATGATCTCAAGGACAGTAAAAGCACTTATATAGAATATTACTTAAGATTTTGGAAGTATGTAGTTAAAGACTAAATTGTTTGGCATTGGCTACATGTTGTAGACCATGGGAAGTAGAAAAACTAATGAACAAGAGACAGGAGTTGCACCGACACTCCGAATGACTGGTTCAGAAAAGCTAGAACATGACAGAAATGGTTGCTGAGGGAGCAAGACATACTATCATCAATATTCTAATCTTTTGATTCTGCACCCAAATACAACTTTCTTCCCAAATATATAATTGCAAACAATAGCAACAGCAACAACATATATAAAATATTTATATTCCAAATGAAAACATGTGCATCCTTTACCCAGTACTGGATACCCACAATAATTTGGTTTCCATACCTATCTCTGAGAATAGTCCTTCTCTATCTAGTTCAGTCACAAACCAGTTTTGATATCCTGCTACTTATGAATCCAATAATAAATTTAATCATTAATATACTCTATAAGATACTAGAAAATGACTAAAAGAAAGATACATTTGAGACTGCTAGAGGGTCCTTCCTTAGTGGGACAAACCATCCTTTACTTAAGGAGCTCTGAGTCTATAATCTGAGTCAGGTTAGGTAAGTGTGGGAGGGGCCGTGAACTTCCACTGTGGTGGGTCAGTAAGATCACTGCAAATGAAGACATTTTGTAAGTCAGACCTTAGTGGAATATCAATTTCAGTTCTACAATCCCCATAATCAATTAGTAACTTCCAAAGTTTTCTGCATGTCAGAGTTGATTATTATCACTCTCAGCCCGCTTATTATTATAGGAACCATACCACCGTGCCTGGCTAATTAGGTGCTGCTTTTCGGCCTCAGTCAACATCGCATGACAATGCATATAGTGGTGTCATCCCCACCTAGAGATAAGAGCCAATGAAGTCTTTTTCTAGAATGCTGCACTCCCCTTGCCAATGAATTTCTTAACTTCTAGTGAAGAAAAGTATTTTTTAATTGCTTCTTGAAAAATAAAATTGGGAGATGCCAAATCTCCCTAAATTCTTTAGATGATCTTTCTACAAATAGTAACTTATTTCTAGCCCTTTAACTTCATTTGGCACATTCTATTGATGAGTCCTGGTTTGGGGCAATCAGCCAAATCATCAATTAGAATCATTTTCAGGAGCTCAAGCTAGTATACTAATTCTACCTAGTCATTTATTTCTGCATTTATTAATGTATTTATTCATTTCTTCAACAATATTTATTTTTTCACTAGGTATCTGACAATATTTTATACAATGGAAATACAGCATAGGGTAAAGCAAACAAAACTCCCTGACTTCTCAGAGTCTTCATTTGATGGGGACAGGGAGAAGACAATAAACAAATTAAAATTTAAAAGATACAGTCTGTTGAAAGGTGACTGTGTTAGCACTCTAGAAAGAAACAGAGCTAAGGACCAAGGGAGACTGGGAGCACTGGAGTGTGTAAGTAGTGGGATCAGATCAGGCAACTCAGCCCAAGACTTGAGCAAACACTTGAAGATGGTGAAGATGCGGACAATGCAAGCATCTGAGGCAAGGGAGGCCAGGCAGTGGCGGCACAGCAAGTGCAAGGGCTCTGAGGCTTGTGTGAGAACAGAGAGGAGGCCAACAGCACTGGAACAGAAAAAGCAAGTGAAAAAATAATTGTCAGTGTTCTGCTTCCGATAAACTCATAGTTTTCTAAACAAAAGTTAATACAAATACCCTTTTCCATACTCTCTCCCAAGTCAGTGGCAGGTTTGTTAGTATAATGTGCTAAAACTTACCATTTTGTATCAGCAAAAAGTACCTAGCAACCATTTATCACTGGGTCTCTAAAGCAAATGGGTTAACTTAGCAAGAATAATACGAAGTTTTTTCCATCTTAGTCAGCTCATAGCAAGTCCATCGATTGTCTGTTATGATTACCCCTAATCACCCACCACAAACTGCAAGAGAAATATCACTGTGAACTGGGTGTGTAGTACAAAGTAGGAATATAGTGCTAAGACTCAAGCTTCTTGATCAAGGGCAATTGAGATTTCTTTACAAATAAAAGCAATAATCTTTAGAGAGCTTATGAAAAAGCCTAGCAACATCTTCCTACTTGTCAATAAACACCTATTTTTTGTAGTTTGGCTTTTCTATTTTTAACTGGCATGCTTTAAGGAAAACATCCAAGTCATAGATATTGAATGGAGAAATTATTGATTTTCCTCCAGGCAAATAACTTCATTAAAACTATATGCTAAGTACCTTGTTAGTTTAAGAAATTAAATATATAAACTGATTTTGTGTTTAAAAACATTCTGATTCACCTGTTATCAAAATAGATAATATTTTGTGGAAACAATAAATAGATTATAACAAGGAATAACCATACAAATAATAACACCAATAACTCCTTTTTTATATAGCAAAGCCTCATTGAAAATGCCAAAGCTGCAACCCCATGTTAATGGATGGTGTTGCTATGCAATTATTTTTTCAATAAAAGTTCTTCCTAAGATAACCTGCTGATATAGGACTAATCATTTACATATAGAAATTGTTTAAGTGAATCAAGATGGAAATGATAGAACTTCTTATACCTCATTTCAATTGAAAAGTTAATTTTCACTTTATTAGTAGAATCTAGTGTATGTCTGTTGCAGACCTATCCTTATCATTGCATTAAATTATTTGCAAACATAATCTCTGCCCTGATCATAACAATCCTACTGCATAGGTATACACAGATAAGGAAACTAAGGCTTCAAGGTTTCTGAATCTTCCTGAGATCATAGAGACTGTAAGTGGCAGAATCCTCTGATCCTACTTTACCATACCCCAAGCTTACCCCAATACTGTCTGCCTCCAGGCACCAACAGCATTTCCTCAAGTACCTTTAACACTTTCCCTATCACCTTTCTACATTCCCTACATGTTTTAGATTACTGCTGATTAAGAAGTCATGTCCACAGCAGAAAGCTACTCTGTCACATTGCCAGCACCAAACTGGCCTATACTAAGGAATTTAACAAGCAAATAAAGTCACACTCAATATTTAAACAGTAAAATTTTCTTCATAGTCATGTTTATTTTTAACAGACCATGAAGCATACATGGATTCATAAAGGTATGTGGGAAACACACTTTTGTTTCAAATATGGAAGAAAACTTGTGTTCAAAATATCATGAAACACAATATCAAAGTTTTGGCTACAACAAATACCTAAGAGATTTTCTATAATTTTCTAGTATTTACATGTTGCTTTATTGTTCATTATAACTAGGGCTATTTCTGAAAAGACTGTTTCTTAGGCTTCAAGTATCATTGTTATCAATATTATTAAAATTTAGACTTATAATTACATAACTTTTAGATAATTAAACAGCTTCCAAATACTATACATATGGTTAATTATTTTTAAGAAGGCTGCTTGAAACTGCAAGTCCTTAATATATATGAATTAATTAAATAATCTCAAACTTCCCTCAATCTTAAAAGTAATTTCACATAGTCCTATAATTTTATTATATGCCTCAGAAACCTATTCTGGTGACCTCATCTCATTTAAGGGAAATTTTATCACAAAAAAAAGATACTTCCATAAAAGACAAATCACCCAAAGAGTTTTCTATTCCCTTTATACATGGAAGGTAGGTTCTCCCCCAAAACAAAACCAAATGTAAAACCACTTTTTAGGTGAAAAATAGTATTTTTTAAAACTTTATTAAAAAAATTTAAATCTTTCCATTAAATGTGTTCCACTCTCACTTTATGAAATCTCAAGCAGATCTCAAAATAGCAATTGCCTCCTGGTCTAATAACCCCATTTAGAAACTTCAAATTTCCCTCTTGGGAGGACATCAGAGGTCCAAAATGAAAGGCAGAGCCCCATGAGCTCTCTCACAGAGGTTTATTCTTCTTCTTCAGCTGTATCTGTAAAGAACTCAGGATAAAACCAGACTAAACTGATGAATAAGGAAGAAAAGCACCCCGGGGCCACCAGCTGCACACGTGCCAGAATCATGCAGGCACTAAAAGCGAGCTCACGATTGTGCCCACAGTGCCTTACAAGTACCCCGCACAGCATTCATGTCCGCACTTGGGCTTCCTCAAAAGTCTGAAAATTTGACAAGCATTTTCATCTCCATTTCCCCCTGAGGAAACTGAGCTAGAGTGATTTGGGCGGTCTAATGTTTCTGGCACTACAAAGGCATGATCTATGTCTTCAGCTCCTGGTGGATGTTATACCAATGCACTGGATGCCTTCTATGAGGGGGTAAATAAAAAGATAAGCAGGTATGTCAAATAATCCTATCTTTGTCTGGGTAATGTGTAATTTCCACAGAGGCATGAACCCGTATGACAGTACAGATGATCCTCAACTTACGACGGGGTTATGCCCTGATAAACTCACTGTAAATTTAAAATATTGTAAGTCCAAATGTATGATACATCTTACCTATGAAGCATCACAGCTTAGCCTAGCCCACATTAAATGTCCTCAGAACACTTACATTAGCTTATAGTTGGGCAAAATCATCTCACTGCTGCTGTCCAGCATCACAAGAGAGTATCATAGCCCTGGCTGGCATAGCTGAGTGGATTGAGTGTAGGCTGTGAACCAAAGCATCGCAGGTTCGATTCCCAGCCAGGGCACATGCCTGGGTTGCAGGCCACGGCCCCCAGCAACCTCACATTGATGTTTCTCTCTTCTCTCTCTCTCTCTCTCTCTCTCTCTCTCTTCTCTCTCTCTCTCTCTTTCCCCATCCTCCTCCCTTCCCTCTCTAAAAATAAATTAAAAAAAAAGAGAGAGTATCATACCACATACTGCCTACCTAGGAAAACATAAGCATTCAAAATTTGAAGTATGAATCCTACTGAATAATTGTTGCTTTTCAGTTTTAGCACCATCACAAAGTAAAAAAATAGTAAGTCAAAGCCATCGTATTTTGGGACCATCTGTAACGGATAAATTAGCACTAAGATTATGGAACTACTAGAAGAGGCCTCTGAGGGGAGAAATAAAATTCATGTGAACGTTTGAAGGTATGCTTTTAGGTGCATACCCAAGATACAATTGTTACATCTTCCTGATGAACTGATGTTTTTATGATTATGAAATGTTCCATTTTATCTCTGATCTCTACCTATAGCATTACCAGGTTTCTATAATCTATTAACATGGCATATTTTCCATCCTTTTACTTTCAATTTAGTTGTGTCCTTATCTTTAAAGTGTGTCTCTTATAAATATTATCTTATTTTCATATACTACCTCCCTAATTTTTCTACCTTTTAATTGGAGCAATTAATTCACTTACATTTAATGTAATTACTAACATAATTGAGTTATCTTCCATCTTTCTGTTTTCCATTTGCCCTATCAGGATTTTCATTTCTTTTTTTATTCTTTTCTGACATCTTTTGAGTTAATCAAATACATTTGTTTTGCACTGCACTTCATATTTTCTATTAACTTTTTTGCTATATCTCTTTATAGTATTCTTTAGGTGGTTTTTGTAGTGATTATAATATATATTTTATCACAGGACACCTAGAATTAACATTATATCACTTCATAAAAAATGTAACAACCTTACAATAGTATGACTCCGTATACCTCATTCAACCTTTTGTGATATCTTGCTTCTATATAAATTATTAACCTTATGAATATGTTGTAATTACACTTGCCTTAAATAATCAATAGTCTTTTAAAGAACTATTTTAGATAGTCTTTATTTACCATATATTTATCTTTTTCAGATCTTCATTAGTTCATTACTTTACTCCTTCTTACAGATCTAACAACCAGGACCATTTCCCTTCAGTCTAAAGATCTTCCTTTAGAATTATTCATAGGATTAACCGCAGGTGATGGTTCTCTCAGCTTTTGTGTCTGAAAAAAAAGTCTTAAGTTAATCTTCATTTTTGAAGAATGTTTTTGCTGGATATAGAATTCTAGATTACTAGTGAGGGATTTTTTTCCTTTTTCACCACTCTAAGATGTCATGATTGTTTTCTGGCTTCCATTCTTTCTGATTACAAGTTATCCTCATTTTTATCATTGCTCATCTGAATTTTTCCTCAGGTTCCTTATTTTTTCTCTTTAGCTTTGTGTTTCAGCATGGTCACTATAATGTGTCTCTGTGTGGATTTTTTTGTATTTATCTTTCCTGTGGTGCCCTAAGCTTCTTGACTCTGTGAAGTAATGTTTTTAATCATCTTGAAAAGTTCTTGGCCATTATTTCTCAAATATTTCATGTGCTCCCATCTCTATCTAGAACTCTAAAATATGTAACAGACCATTTGAACTTGTCTCACAACAGTTTAGTTTGTTTATGATATGTTTTTTAGTTCACTAATTTTTGGTTCTGCTCTGTCGTCAAGTAAGCCCATTGAATATTTTTTCATTTCAGATACTGTGTTTTTTGACCCTAAAATTTGTATATGGTTCTTTTAAGTTTTTTTTTGTCATTGACATCTTTTCATCCATTTTGTCCTTTTCCTCTAAATGTTGGACATATTTAAAATAAGTTATTTTAAAGTCCCTTTCTACTAATTTCAACATCACCATGAGTGAATGCATTTTTTATTTTTATTATGAACCTGCTTCTTTTCACATCTCTTAGTTTTTATTATATGTCAGTCAGTCACTGTGTATGAAACAATAACCAAAACTAAGATAGGTGACTATTTTCCATAAAAACAGCTTCCCTTTTCCTCACCAGACACCTAGAGGGGCTGACTTCTTATATCTAATAAGTTAAACACCATTGGGGCTGGTTTTCTACTTCAGCTGGTTTGATTTCACTTCAAGTTCCAAGTATTCTAGGGGTAGAATCAAATATGTCCTTCCATAGGGAGTAGGGATCTAAATCAACTCACGAAAACTCTTTTCCAGCCCAGCTCCTAGGTTCCCATGCAGCTAGTTACTCAGCAGAAGTTCTGTAGATTAGTAGTGGAAGGAGGCTGGATATTCTCTGTGTTTGTATCTCTACCAGATTCAATCTGCTATGAAACCACACTGATAGCCACTAAAAATTCAATTAAATTCATAGTTCTTTGATGGTTTTAATGAAAATACATTTCGTAGTTCATCCAGTTTAAATTTATCCTCACTGTTATGTCAAGAACACTGATGATTTGTGACCTCCTGCATTCTAACTGGACACAGAACCAACACTGAGACATGTAAAAGACATTTATCCGCACATGAGGCAATTGTAAAGGATTTACAACTTAGTCAGGAATTATTGTGTGGATATGTGTACACTTTTCTTATTAAATGGATTGATTGAACAAAGAGAAATCTAGACTATACATGAGTAATATCTTATATGTTATCACCCAAAGAGGTCATGGCCATTTTATTCTTTAAATTATGCAGAGAGAAAAATCTGTTTTGGTCTTGAACTTTCCAGATGTTCCACTATTTTGAAACATGTGGTGGCCACTTAAGGTCTTTTTCAGTCCAAAGGTTCTAAAATTGATGAATCTTCTATTTCATCCAAAGCCCTGCTAAATGGTGTATAAATGGGGAATAAGAGGTGTCAAGAGAAGCAGAATAGGAAAACAGATGGTGAGAATTACTAATTATTTTTAAGTACTAGAGGAGAAAAAAACAGGACAATAATACTCATCATAATACACAACATTTATTGAATGTACGCAGGGGACTGTGTATGCTTTATAAACATTTTATTTACTTCACATAGTAGGTAATAAAGGTTCAAAGAAATTAAGTAATACACCCAAATATACAATACAGAATTACTAAGCCAGAATTTGAACTGAAGCCAGCCTGAGGCCAAAGTATATATTTTTACTTTATATGCACTGCCTTCCTAAAAAGTAAATGAATCCTTATATATATTAGCTCTAGCATTTACTATCAATGGTATGGATTTAGAGAGTAATGCTATATATGACACCATTTCAGTAAAAGAACAGATCCCAACTGGTGTTTCATACATCTATTTATACTAGCTTTACAATATTAGATTACGTTTTTATGTTTTGTAGAAACTATTCTCCTAAGATTTAAAATAATAACAATTTATGCTATTATTTATTTTTGTTAAAATGTAAACCTTTAGACTTCCAGGCAAGATGGAGGCATAAATAGATACACTTTGCCTCCTCACACAACCAAGAGAAGGACAGCAACAAATTCAAAAACAAAAAGTAACCAGAACTACCAGAAAATGTAACTGTATGGAAGTCCGACATCCAAAGAGTTAAAGAAAAAGCATTCATCCAGACTAGCAGGAGGGGCACAGATGGGCAGCCAAGGAAGACAGAACTCATGGCAAGGCAGCAACTTGAGGTTTAGGGCCAGTAAGCCAGCAGCTGGTGGACCAGGTGGTCCCACATCTGCCTGTGGATAAATTTGGAGGAACAACTGGGAAGTTAGACAGACCGTGCAACCCAGGGTTCCAGCACAGGGAAATAAAACCTCAAAACCTCTGACTGTGAAAATCTGTGGGGGTCGTATCAATGGGAGAAACTCCCAGCCTCACAGAAATTTCACTGGAGAGACCCATAGGGTCCTAGAAGGTACACAAACCCACCTACCCAGGAATCAGCACCAGAAGGGCCCACTTTGCTTGAGGGTAGTGGAGGAAGTGACTGAAAGCCAGCAGAGAGCTGAGTGAGGGGAATTGTTTCTTCTCAAACCCCTCCCCCACATACAGAGACACAATGCAGTGACATGGGTTGCCACACCCTGGTGAATACCTAAGGCTCCACCACTTACTATGTAATAGGCACCTAAGACAAAAAAAAATATGGCCCAAATGAAACAACATATCAAAGCTCTAAAAATATCTCCAATGAAGAGATAGCCAACCTATTAGATGCACAGTTCAAAACACTGGTAATCAGGATGCTCACAGAAATGGTTGAATATGATCACAAAATAGAGGAAGAACTGAGGGCTATGCAAAGTGAAATAAAGGAAAATGTACAGGGAACCAAGAGTGAAAGGAAGGAAACCAGGACTCAAATCAATGATTTGGACCAGAAGGAAGAAACAAACATTCAACCACAACAGAATGAAGAAAAAGGAATTCAAAAAAGTGAGAAAAGACTTAGGAACCTCTGGGACAACTTCAAACATTCCAACATCTGAATCATAGAGGTGCTAGAAGGAGAAAAGGAAGATCAAAAAATTGAAAGCCTATTTGAAAAAATAATGAAGGAGAATTTCCCCAATCTGGCAAAGGAAATAGACTTCCAGGAAGTCCAGGAAGCTCAGAGATTCCCAAAGAAATTGTACCCAAGGAGGAACACACCAAGGTACATCATAATTAAATTACCCAAGATTAAACATAAGGAGAGAATCTTAAAAGCAGCAACAGGAAAGGAGAGAGTTGTCTACAAATGAGTTCCCATAAGGCTATCAGCTGATTTCTCAAAAGAAATCTTTCAGGCAAGAAGGGGCTGGAAAGAAGTATTCAAAGTCATGAAAGGCAAGGACCTACATCCAAGATTACTCTATCCAGCAAAGCTATCACTTAGAATGGAAAGGCAGATAAAGTACTTCCCAGATGAGGTAAAACTAAAGGAGTTCATCATCACCAAGCCCTTATTATAGGAAATGTTAAAGGGACTTCCTGAGAAATAGAAGAAGATCAAAATTATGAACAGTAAAATGACAACAGACATATAACAATCAACAACTGAACCTAAAAAACAAAACAAACAAAAAAAGTAAGCAAACAAGTAGAACAGGAACAGAATCACAGATATGGAGATCATATGGAGGGTTATCAGCAGGGAGGGTGTGAGGGGAGAATAGAGAAAAAGGTACAGGGAATAAGAAGCATAAATGGTAGGTACAAAATAGACAGGGGTAGGTTAAGAATAGTATGGGAAATGGAGAAGCCAAAGAACTTATATGTATAACCCATGGACATGAACTAAGGTGAGAGGTGGGTTACAGGGTGGAGGGGAATAGAGGGAGAAAAAAATGGGACCATTGTAATAGCATACTCAATAAAATATATTAAAAATATATTTAAGCCTTTAAAGAAAAAATTTCCCAGTGATTCAGAGCTTTATGAATAAATCATAGCCTAGACTGTATAAATTTTACATGTACATGACGGAGAAATAAAGAGAACAGAAAAAATATATGTCAGAGTCTAAATATCAGGGGGAAAATCCCTTAAGAAGTTAACCTTTACCGTTAATTATACAAAGGACAGGCAACTCAAGTAATAGAACCATTTTCCTTCCCTCTCCTTATCTTGCTCATCCATAACATCCTAACCATCCTTCTTACAGTTAGTTCTTGTTCCGTCTCTGATGCAGACACCGGCCTGCAGTGTCTGAGTCATTATGGATGAAATGAGACATTAACACAGGTTACCAAGTCCAGTGTAGGAAAAGGGACAGCATGGCTTTTCTCTCAAGGGGAGCAAAAGCCTTGACCCTTGCCATGACCAACTTTATTGGGTTTCTTGGCACATTACATGATGGTCCTCATTTACTATGCACAGGCTTGCTTTAGGTGGTTACCTTTAACAGGAAACAAAGGAGCCAATGCTGCTAATCATATCACAGAAGAGGGATATTTGCAAATGAAAAGGCAAAACTAGTTGAAGCGGTTACACTCATCCTTGGAAGGTTTAGCATAGATTTTAGGAAGTTACTCTGCAGTAAATGTCCTCAATTCAGGGTGAGGGAGTTTTTTAGCAAAAGCAGGACTCAAAGTGGCCTAGGCACATTGCAGGCCTGATTCCCCACAGGAGAACCTATCTGTGGGCATGGGTCCTGTGCATCTCCAAGTGGGAGCTGGGCCCACACCACGCAGAATGGTCTCCTAGAATTCTCTCTCTTTTCTTCTCTCTCTTTCTCTCCATAGTAACAATATTTCTTTTCTTCCTTCTGATGTCTCCCTTTCTTCTCTATTCTTCATTTCAGGTCCATATTCTTTACCTGACTTCATAGTTTCCCAAGCTTTCTCCAAATCATTCTTACAAGTGTTTAGGCCCTTAACTTTTGAGGCATCCATCAGTCCCTGTTTGGTAACATACAGCATTTAAATCAAATACGATTTAGTAACCATAAACACACTGAAACCTGTTCATGAGAGCAGATGAACTGGAAGAAAAAGAAACATGTGCAGAAATCTGGGAGGAAGTACAACCCTTGAGAAAATAAAATTTTCATGTGCCAATCTGTAACTCATAGCAACTTCTTCACACAACCTGTAAATTATTGTCAAAGGATTTTATTTTATTTTCCCTGGAGATAAACATTCTAAATTGTTCAGACATGATTTACTTAAGCTACTCAATTTTTATCTGAATTCATTAAATGAAGAACTAATGAGTCAAATCATCATTATTATTTCTTTCACAATAATAATCAAAGTAAAAGCTGGAAGTTTCCTGGATAAGAGTGTAGAGAATAGAAACACAATACCAGGCAGTATTGGCCTAACAACAGTGTAAGGTAAAACAAAAAATCGTTGCTATAAATAATAATACTTAAATATAGTTTTCTTAAATCAGTGATTAGCATTCTTTTTTTTCCTTCTCAGAACAAATGAACCTTCCCAAAACCATCTATATTGAGATTATCAAATACCAATAGCAAAGAGGCAGTGGAACAAGATAGGCAAATCAGCAATAGTACATAAATGACTGGCTTACAGCTGGTTGATTTAGAAAAAAATAAACAGTATTGATATTCTATTTAACATGGTAGTTATAAGTACAAAGATAGGAAAATACATTATTACTCTAAATCCCCAAAATAACATTTATCACAACTCAGATGCATTTTAAAGGGGCAATGTAGTTAAAAGCGCTCTTCTGTTAGATCTGGAAAGTGTGCTGTTCATTGAAGAGTGAAACTCAGGATTTATATATAATTGCTTCTTGAAAGTACAGGCAGTGACCTGGTTGGGTGGCTCAGCTGGTTAGAGCGTGTCCCCATACACCAAGGTTGCAGGTTCAATCCCTGGTGGAGACACATACAAGAATCAACCAATGAATGCATAAATAGGTGGAATGACAGATTGATGTTTTTCTCTCTCTCTCTAAAAACCAGTAAGCAAAAAAGAAATTTTAAGAGGTAATTAACACTGTAAATTTCACAGAACTCAAAAGAGACCTAAGATCTGTCAGGTAACAGCACAGCAAATTTTCCCTGGAACATCAAACCATCTTAGTTTTGTCTCAGTTTCCCTAGTTTAAACTCTCCTGGTTTATAATCTAAATTGTCTGCTTCATAAAAGTGTGAACTGTAAAAAGTTCACAGTATTAGATGTTTTTAAAAACTGAGGTCATTGGAATATTTGAAATCAAATACCAGGTGTCACATAGCCAAAAATAAACAAGTAACAAAAAGGGAGAAATAAAACAGCCAAAATAGCCTCACAGAATACATCTTCTAAAACCCTAAGGTAGTCTTATGAAGGAAACCACTTAGCATGTGTTTGCTATTACTTTAAACACCTCCACAAAAGATTTTTAGACCACAACTTCAGGGTCCATATTTGAAAGTGACACACTCAGAACAGAAAGAAAAGTCAGGTGCCTGTGTACAACCAGTCAGGAACAGAAGAAAGAGTGAGAGACCATACAGAGAACACAAAGAATACAAGCAAAGGAGATGGAGTTCATGTAAGCAGCAAACTACACTATTTCACTGACTTTTTCTTGTTTTGTTCCTGGAACACATTAGATTACCTCCACTTTAACATGTAGGTTAAAACCATCAAATTCTCTTGGAAGACTAAACTTAGAAAGGAGAAAACTAGAGAAATCAAGTACCCTAGATGCCTAAGGATCTCATGAGAAGGAGAAATGGGGCACTGCAGAAGAGAAAAATGGTTCATGATCAGGAGATCAGGGTTATTGAAGGCAATCGTCCAGTTCACTTCTTACAGAGGACACTTCTTACATGTAGTATTCAAATGTCTTCCAACAATTCCTGAAAGACCCATTTCTCCTCAGAAAGGGTTTAGGTTTATGTCACAGCCACCTTACAATCCCAGATACTACAGCCCACTTCCATCCCCCATGAGACTATTTTCCTAGGTAACTAGAGGTCCTTATGAAATACACACATGAATTTATTGCAGCATTTTATTGAATCTAAAAGTGTAGATTAAATGACCACCAAAAAAAAAAGACTGAGCAATAAAAATAAATAAATAAATAAAGTGTAAATTAAAACTTAGTATATACTCATCATCATTAGTTATGAAGAAAATGCAAATCAAAACCACAATGAGATACTACTCAGAATGACTATAATTTTTTTTAAAAAATGTAAAATAACAAGAGTTGGGAGATTATAGAGAAATTGAAACCCTGATATATTGTGGGTGGGAACATAAAATGGTGTGGCCACTGTGGAATCTGACAGTTCCTCAAAAAGTTAAAGACAGAGTTACTATATGAGCCAGCAATTCTACAGCCAGGTACATGCCAAAGAGAACTGAAAAGTTGTTCACACAAAATCTTGTAGCAGCAGTATTTGTGACTGCAAAAAGTGGAAACAACTTAAATGTCCATCGACTTATAAACAAGCAAAATGTAATACATACAATGGAATATTATTCAGCCATAAAAATTAATAAAGTACTGATACATGCTACAACATGAATAAACTTTGTAACTATTGTATCATGCTAAGTTAAAGAATAGTCACAAAAGGCAATACATTGTATGGTTCCATTTAAATAAAATGTTCAGATTAGGGAAATCCATAGGGACAAAAAGTAAACCCATGGTTGCTAGGGGATGCAGGAGGGGAGAATTAGGAATAGGGTTTTTTTTTTAGTAAAAACTTTCTAGAATTAATGGTAACAGTTGTACAATACCGCTTATATATTAAAATCCATGGTAAATTTTGTTGTGTGAATTTTATCACAATTAAAAAAGAAAAAAATCAATACATGCACATTTTGTTTTTATGCTATCATTAAGTCTACTGTGTTAAAATGCCTACACAGACAATTAAATGAATTCAACAAGTGAATAAATGTTCAACTCTCAAATCCGACCGCAGTATTTCTTTTGAATACTTCATAATGTTTGAATTCCTAAATGAATACATGTTATTTTACTCAACCTTATAAAATATTTAAAGGAATGAAAGACTTTAATGTAGAACATGGCACTTACATGGTAATGATCTACCACGTCCCTCAGATTCCTTTTGGTAGAGGGCAAACTTTTTCTCTAATGACCCACCTAATTAATCTTCAAAAACAGAGGAGAAAAAAGACAAAAATTACAGCCTAATCTCATATAGGTCTTAGACAGTTGGTCAATATTAATTGTCCTCTCTATGCAATGTATTTTAAAGGAGAGCAACTCAGAGTAGTTGAGTATATGTTCTAGCATATATATTCTAGAGCAATTACCTAAGCAATGTCTGTGTTTTCAAATCAAAATTGCTCTTCCAATCAGAGTGACAGCAGAATGACAGGACAGTACTTGCACCTGACTCTTCATGTGTTGTGCTGAAGGGCCTGGACACAGAGAGAGGCAGGGGATGAAGGAGGGACACAGGCACTCATGATGCAGAAATCTACCGAGGCCATCCCATCACTGTGCTTTTGGCTTTTGAAAGAAATCATCTGTACTTGCCCAGCACACACTCCTGACCCTGCTTTTCACTCCAGCTTCTACCCTGATGTGCTTATATTGGTAATGGAGGGAGGGAAGGTGACACCTTTCTCTGTTTTGACTGAACCTGAGAAACAGAGGTGAGGAAAAGCAAAGAGGGGGAAATGGAAGTGAACAGAAGAGAGGGCCACTTTCAGAGCACAGTGGGTTTAGCAACCATTTTCTGTCTGGGTTACCCTTCTAATGCCATTTGAATATGTGTTAGTAGGACAGAAGTCTTGATTTGAGCACCCAGAATTCCATCCTCTCCTTTGGGCATCAACAGGCAGTACCTCCTCCTCCCTCTACACTCTGATGAGCAAGCTGCTTCCTCCCTATGCTGTGTGGTTCAGCTGGGGTGGTCAGTCATACAAAATCACCCTCCTCACCCTCACAAAATAAAACGTGCTCCTCCTCTTACATACAAACACTTCTGTGGAGGTGGACCCATGAACTGAGATCAGCTGATTAGATGCTTCTTTGGGATTTTAACTCTAAAGAGGAAACCCCTGGTGGCAGAAAGCAACACCCAAAGCCTTGAGCCTCAAGTGTCTGAGGTTGGGGTCCCTGCAGTTTCCCAAGTTCCGATTTTTCAAATCTTTTAATTCTCTGAACAATCCACTATATCCCCAGTCTATGCCTTTCCCTTGCTTAGTTCAGTGAGAGTCAGTTTCCTTTACTTACAGCAAAAAACCTTAAGTCATGTGGCAGGACTCATGTTCAGAGCATTTTGAGACAAATATAACTTGTAGAAATGCCTTTGGACTTGGGGAAGAAGGGAGAGTAGAGGTAAAAACTCCCAGGCTAGATTTAACCCCGATGCCCATATTTCACAACTGCAAAATAAGGAGTTGAGCTTAGGGATGTTTTTTCCAGCTCAAGCATTCTACAGTTTAAGGAATGAGAGGGAACTGAGTGGGAGGATAGCAGTGTAGTGTTGCACAACACACTTGCTTTGCCAGTACAACTTCAGAGGACTAGGTGGAATGTTTTTGAAAAAGCTGTGGAGGCACCTTAGCACTGTAGCCCTCTACCACTGTGAGGAATCAACTGTCAGCTATCAGTCCCTAGAGAGCTTTTGCCAACTCAACCAGACACCACATTTCAGGGGCCATATCCTCACTGACTGAAGCTGCTGCCAACCAGGGGCTGCTGCTGCCTTGAACCCATACAGGGATCCTGCCAACAGCTGCCATTTCTAGAAAGGTGTCAGGCTGTGGTGACCTTATGATTATAAGGCATCCAGCCCTTACCACTTTAGTATGAATCACTTTTAGAATTTCAGGGAGAGATTTCCAGCTTTTGCATATATTTCTTGAAGAGAATGAACAGAGTTTTCCTACCAGTAAACTTTGTGGGGTTTACTCCCAGAAGATGTGTGTAAGGGAAAGCAGGTGGATCTATGGAAATTTCTGGGCTCTAGAATCCAGTATGCTGTGTCCACATGTCTTCTCTCAGGTGGCTCTCAGTGCAGAACTATGGGACAGCTATGCCAAGAAGCACAAGAGGAAAACCAGGGGTGGTGGAAGGTACCCCACTTCCTAAAGAAGAGTCTGAGTAAATGAAAGTAGTTTTCCCAGCAACAATTACTCAACTTGCTCCAACAAATGATATTAGTCCCCAGGAACTCTTAAATTCTAAAAAGTGTGTAATGAAAATAAATGGAACAACAACTGAGGACACCATCTTCGGTTCTGGTGGTTTTGTGAGTGGAAAAACTCTAGAGTAAAAGATGTTTTTGAAACTAAGACTTCCTAAGTTAACTGGGATATCCAGAAAGTTGGGGCCAAAAGAAATCACCAAATTTTTTAAAATTTTCTTACACATTCCTCTCTTCTATTGTCAAATTACACCACAAATGAATGGAAATCTCATTAATAAGCCATAGATATAATAATAGTTTATTCTCAAAATTAATTGTGTCATTATATATGGGACCACAAGAATAGGCATTCTTAAGGCTTGTAAATGACTACAGAATCAGGTAGAAAAGACCTAAAAGGCACACAGAGAGGCAACACATGGTAAAACAGCAAGAAATAAAGAAGAAAAACAGGAACAGATTATTATCTCCTCTTCACTCACAGGTACTGAAAATGTGTAAGAAGGAATGAAAGAGATGGATATTTGTATGTATAACTCACAAACCACCACTAAAGGATTTCTGAATAATGGAGGGAAAGCTTCTAGATCACAGGTGGCAAACACCTTAAGGCCCACCACCTTGTTTTATGTGGCTGGCACCTTGTTTCTACCCAGTGGCAGCGCTGAGCTCTCACTTAACTGTTAAGGAGTAGTTAAGTACATTTATACAGTCCTAAAAATACATTTGGCCCTTTGAAGGCAACCGCAAGGCTGAAGTGACCCCCAGTGAAAATGAGTTTGACACCTGTGTTCTAGATGTTACTAATCCTGAGTGTTAGAGTTTACCACCTAATTTCAAGTTACATTTCTTCCAAATGGAGGCAGCACAGGAGAGGTTATTTTGCTGTAATCAGTAATCACAGTGTGATCTCATGGAAGCATACTAGACCGTTTGCATGAAATAGACCTGGGAAGTAGCTCATAGGAACTGAAATAGCTAAAGCATCATTTCAGAAACTGTGCTCTGTGTAAACTAGTTCATTCAGGGGTGTCTAGCCCATGGGCCACATGTGGCCCAGGATGGCTATGAATGTAGCCCAACACAAAAATCATAAATTTACTTAAAACATTATTAGATTCTTTTTTGATTACATGTCGCAGTGAATTTAATATATGGCCCAAGACAACTCTTCTTCTTCCAGTGTGGCCCAGAGATGCCAGAGATGCCAACGTTTGTTGGACATCTCTGAATATTAATAGGTGTTTCACAAACAGCCCTTCCATAATCAAATAATTTGGAGATATTCACTTTATGGAGATGTTCAATGAACCTTAGTATCTTAAATACTCTTGGAAGCCCTGTATTCAAATAGCATATTTATCTTTATATAAACTAGTTTTTCTAAAAATTATTTGATCATAGAACCAGTTTTTTATTTAAAAATTATTTAAATCTTTTGAGATAGTGTCCCAAAGAATGTAATTTAGGAGATACACAGCCACATAAATTCATAAACTTACAGAAGGCTAAATTACCAAAGGCTAACTTTTTAACAACTATTGATATCTTTTTCAGTGTGTACATGATACCAAATATAAGAAAATTTCAAGTTCAATCTGAGTTTTAGTGAATTAGTTTAGAATGTGGCATTTTTTGAGAAACAAAGTGCTAATTCTGTTTCAGCCACTCATTGGCTATGAAAAATTACACAACTTAACTTCAATAAATCTCACTCTTTAAAACTGAGAAAACTATTAAGATGTGTATAAATCATTTAGCACTATATTCAGCACATAATATTTAAAAATGGTATCTATTATGATAAGGAAATCAGTGAATAACAACAAAGTAGGTCCATAAATAAAGACCTAAATAGAATTCTCTAAGAAGTCCCATTTTCATTAGTGCCTTAATACAGAATTAGTGTTTAATGACAGACCTATAGGCAGGCATGTGTATTTTTATATATGCTCATTCACTTTTTTAATTAAACAATTTTAAGCAACTTTTAAATTCAGCAACTTTTTAAATTAATTATGTGTTCCTCAAACAGACCAAGTTTTCTCATGAGTTAAAACTTTTGTGTTCATTTCCCTTTGTCTAAAATGTCTTCTCCCAGGTGTGCTTACAGCTGGTTCCCTAAACTCCTTAAGATCCTTTACCTGTGAGGAAAACAGTAATCTCTGCTATTTTTCTCCACAAGCACCAAACACCACCTGACAAACTACATATATACTGGTTATTTCTTTATTGTGTGATTTCCCTACAAGAATATAAAGTCTATGAGGCCTTGTCTATTTTGTTCATTCCTATGTCTTCATCTCCTTGACTAGTTCCTGATCCATAATGGGTATTCATAAGTATTTGATTAAACAGTTTGAAGATAAATATCTTCTCCTCATAAATCTTCTGGGGGCAAAAGTAAACACTAAATGCCATTTTTAAAGTCACATTATTATGTTGCCTCTTTTCTAAAAGAAATGTTTTAAAATGTCAAGATAAAATTCAAAATCGTATCTTAAAATTGAAATCTACAACACTAATATAAGTATTTATCCTTTATAGTCACAAATTATCCTTTATGCTCTCTCTCCACGCATTGCAAAAAGCATATATCAACAATTAGGTCAAAACAAATTTCCTGGATTACATATACTTACCCTAACAAGTTCTCCTAGAGTCTTTAAATTTTAAAAAGAATAGTAATGTGGGGCTTGTCTATAAAACCATTGATAATGTTTGGATATCCTGGATTAAATACAATAAAATATATTAAAATAGAAAAACATAAGCTCTTCTTCATCCCATTAAACCCCCAATTGTATGAGCTTGGCAAACAAGTATCTATAAACAAACTGTCCAAGGAGCATACTGTGTGCACACCCCCTCATCCACAGAAGAGTTCGACCCCTGGTAGCATCTCACGTGGCCCACACCCACCCTTCCCCTCCAGCCATGCCAGGCATCCCCTCGGCATTTCCCTTTTATATTCTCATGTCTACTGCTCACAAAAATCACATGGTGCCGCATGTTCCCCCTCACCTCTCTAAGATAACAGCACCACAGGCACTAAAGACACAGAGTAACCTACATTTTCAAGGTTTCTTGCAAATATAATGGCAACTTTTTACAGTATTCTAGTTTTAGAATGTATAATTTCAATATGACATAGTTCATCTGTGTACTTTGGCACACAAGAAAATTCCACTTCAAATTTTTACAATGTAGGTCAAGATGTCCTCTAAAAAAGCCATTCTGTGCAAGTGTGTATATGTGTATGTAACAAAGAAATTCTTACAATAGCTTCAGCCTTCTTGACATTTATAACACTCATTTATCTTCCAGTCCTGAGGATCACCCTCAGTGATTCATACACCCATGTGATCAATGGCTTCAATTGTTTTTATTAATAGGGCATTTTTGTTTTCACATTAATCAAGTGTGGAATTTAATGTTTGCTTTAATTGTAGCAATGAAGATTTATAATGTTATTCAGAGAAATGCAAGTGGTGGGTCAGTTTCTGCTCTTAATTTCCTTTAATACATATTTATTGAGCACATGTTATATGTATGTATATGTATATAAGCAAAATACTCATTTATTGTACATGAAAACCTATATGTTCATACATAGAACTCTGCTATTAAGAAACATTATTAAAAAAAAAGAAACATTATTAATCTTTATGACACATTACTATTGAAGAAGATAGGCTTTGGTATTTTTAGCTCTTGTGGTATTAAGAGATATTAGAAATGTCCCTCTGGCTGAAAGGTTAATGTTTATGTGTAACACAGGAAATTCAAACACAATGATTGTAATTGATATGAATCCTTGGTTACCCATTCAATAGCCAATCCCAGTTCCCAGAGTTTAGAGATGATAGAAATTCATCTTCCCAGCCTTCTTTGCAACTAAAGGTGGCCATGAGGCACAATTCTGGAAAATACAAAAAAAATTTAAATTGCTTTTAGGAAATATTTAAGTAAAGAGACATATATACAGAGTGATATATATCTTTTGATACTGCCTCCTTCCCACTCTTTCCGCCCTAAAGGCCATCACATTCAGACTGATGCCATGAGTTACAGCAGCCTACTATGACCAGAAGGAGCCAAAGAAAAGGCCAACATCCTGAGAAAAGACTGAGAATGCTCAGGTTCTTGCTGGTATCACTAAGCCAGTGAACAACCCCTATACTGTCTACCTCTGGGATTCTTCTTCATCAAATTAAACATCCTAATGCTTTAAAAGCACCCTTGGTTTTCTGTTACCTGTGGTCAAAAGCAATCTTTCTGATTTACTGGACACCCATTTACATGTTGGATATCAAACAGAAATCTCTTTTCCCATCAAAGAGAATGAATTATAAACCCTAGATTCACACAGTGAGTCAGAGAAAGCAAACAACAAAATATTTGGACATATGTATTATATTTAAGTTCATTTATAATAAAACTAATATAGTTATTATTTATTTTTAAGATGGGTATATTAAGTAAATCCATTAACTCATCCCAAGTTCAAGAACCACTGGTTACAGTTTTACATTGCCTGAATTGGATTCTACCTAAGGGAGGCTGCCCAAATTTTGCTGCATGTAGCAAAAAATATCCTCCCTCTACCCAAATTAACATACAAATATTAAAAACATATATTATAAATGTTTAAACTATATGAATATGGCTATTTTTCTTACATATGTTTATTCAGAATATCTCTACCTGGACCAAGAAGCAAAGTGCAGACTCCTCGTAAGTACCTGGGCAATTCATGAGATGCCTATGAAGTGAATTGTGAGCTACTGCTCTCAGCCCATAAAACTACAGTTCCAGTCCTTTACCATAGGATTCAGAAAAAAATGGATGAGATTTATTTTGGCAACATTCCACATAAGGAAGAAGAATTGCTAATATACGCTGACCTAGCCCATAGGGTATCTATTTCCTTGGTATACTGAAGCCTTAACAAAGATGGATTCTGAACTTTGTAAAATGAAACTAGTTTTTCTGTGGCGTATCACCCCTGTGTCCCACAAATTCCCCAACGTCCTCTCATTCTCCTTCCCACTGCATCTCAGAGTTTGAATTTTTACATAGCAAAATTCAGTACATGGAAACACTGGATGCACATTGCAGAGTATCAGAGAGACACAGAAAAGGGTCTGACTTCTTCTAAGATGTATTACTGACATTTTTCTAACTGAATAGAGACTATTCAATATCCTTCCTTGGGTATAATGGGCTAATTTATAACACACACCAGCCTGGTCCAATAATAGAAAAGAAAGAGCAATGACAGAATTTTATTCTTTCAGAGGTCTGAGGATTTTTCCATGCCTAATACAAAATTATCTCTCAAATTCAGGGCAATCTGCATGATGTTTCTATTTATACATGCTCAATTTCAATATGTAATTTAGAAATCTGAAAATAAAGCTAGGGCTTTTGGTTATGACTCTTTTGTGCCCAAAGTTATTTATGTTATTGAAGCCATATCTGAATTTACTTGGTGCATTTTCTATTGATAAAGTGGATTATTTTTCCCTTCACTAGTATCTCCTGGACTATAATTAATGTATTATAGAAATAAAATGTCAGTGTTTTTGCTAGAAAATATGCTCAAATCTGTGTTCCAAACATGTAAATTTGAAAATATCAGACTGAATGACAAGCTGTTGTACACGAATCCTAAGCACATTAATAATAAATAGCATGTATTGTAAACCAATCTTTTACCAGGCACTTGAAAGGCAACTTCACACAAGATAATTTCACACTTTACATAGGGCCTTTGTCTCCATTGGCATTTCCATATGATAACTGGAAGGCAGATATTATTTCTCTTTCATTTACATAATGAAAAACTGTGACAAAGTTTGGTTTGGTTATGCAAAAACTAAAGTAACAGCTTCGTGTTTCAAGGAAGTCAGGAGGCAGAATGAAGTCCAATGCCATTATATGCTTCTAATTTTTCTTCATAAAATATTTTCTCATTAGAATACATTATATCTGCCAAGCTAGAGTTCTCAAGTCTTTTTGTACAGCATCTCATTTGCACCTCACAGTTGCTCTACATTGTGTGTACATGATTTTCATGTGGAAGACTAATACTTTGGTTCAGCTCCCAAAAGTAAATATAAACCCATGTTCAAGATTTTTTTAAAAAATACTAAACGATGTTAAAATGACTAATCTAAATTCACATAAACTTAACTTGGGTTTCCCAAAATAGGTACCATAGTCTTTCTCTTAACACTTAAAAAAAAGGGTTGACTCTTCCCTTTTCTATAAAAATTTAGATATAAATTGCTCTCATATCTTAAAATCATCAAGAAATTTTCACTAGACACCAACATCCTTCTACTCTCTCTTTATAAGCTAAAACTATAAACACCTTAAGACTGACTTCTAGCTAGCACACCAGAACTCATTCTAAAATTATCCTTCAAAGCAGTCATTTTGAGAATCTTAACCCTATTATAAGCATACTAATCAATATGTTTATAATTTTTACAAATTTGCCTGATCTTGAGCCAAAAATTCTTTGCTTGGTTCAATTATTAAAACTTTTATTTACTTTGTTATTTTTTCTAAGAAAAAGACAAACTAATGAACCATTTCTCTTAACTAGTAAGGCAGAATTCAAGAAATTTTTTCATCTGCATTTTGAGTTATATATAGAATTAACATCCATCCCTTCAATATACTATTTGCTTTTTATTAAATGAACATATATTTTTAAATGAAATAACATATAAAAATGCCTGAGAATCTACTTATCATTTAGAAAGTAATTGGTCAACAATGGCTTTCATTTTTAATATTATACTTTATATTGCTAATATTTTTTCTGAAGTCTTTATGATCTGCCAACATAGACAGTACCAAAAGTGCTTAAATAAAGAGGATCTTTACTAAGAGGTTTGCCATTGCATGTTATCTGCCATTTGAGTAAAGTTTGGCATTATTGATACACCAGAAGCTAGATGAAGCTAGTGACAGTGAATGCCCAGGGCTCCAGATTTTAACAGCCTCTGTCTGTCCCCAACCAGAGTGTGAAATGTACTAAATGCACTTCCCCCAATCCATATGTTGAAACTGTAACCCCCAATGTGACAGTATTCTGAGGTAATTAAAATGGGATTAGTGCCCTTATAAAAGAGACCCCAGTGAATTCCCTGGCCCTTTTTTTTTTGCCATCTGAGGATACAATGTGAAGACATCTGTCTGCAACTTATAAGAGAGCCAGACTAGGACTTTACCTTGCTGGCACCCTGATTCTGGGACTTCTAACATCCAGAAATGTGAGAAATAAATTTCTGTTATTGTAACTCAAAAAAATTTCTTAAATAAAATACAATGCTTTGGGAATTACTTTGAAACCCAGGTTACAAGCCACAAAAGAATATCACTTTCTTTACTTAATAGTTATACCTCATTTTTTTTAATTAGTAACAGTTTAATCACTCACTTTCTTTGCCAGATGAAACTCTGATTTCTTTGGACCTTTCCCAAATATAATATTTTCACTCAAAGTATGAAAAATTTTTATTGTTAAACATAATTTTTCAAGTTTGCCATGGTCTTGCGGGACAATTCCACAGGAGAAATTCCAAGAATGACTTGTCCAAAGGCGGCATCCCTGAAGTGAGTGTGGAGCTGCCAAGTGATATCTTGGATGTGACTAACTTTCCCTTAGTATATAAGACAGTGATTTTCTGAACTAGCAATGGTTCAATTGCCATATAACTTCTGTTTCTTACAATTTATCAAGTTCGATTCAATTTACCAATTTTCCCATTATGCCACTTTTAAGCAAAGGGATCATTTTAAGCCCAGTAGAGCATTTCAATATATTGCCCACTATAGAAAAGCTAAGGATATATTATAACACTTCTTTCCTTCTGAAGAAATAATACCCTTCTGACATTTTGACAAGTTAATGAAGCATCTCTTTCCCATCAGAAAAAGTCAGCTGGCGTTCCTTCATCAAGCAAGTGTGCTTCCAAGTGTTTCTTCATTTGACCCTCAAAACACCTTTTAACACTTTTCCTGAGTGATGTCAACTGGTATGCAAGCCACTTGGTACATTCCCAGACCCTTTAAAAATAATTCCATCATACTGGCTAATCTTAGAGGGGGTCTCTCCAGAACTGAGTTCACTTGTAAAACTATTCATTAAAAGGGTCTCTTATTTCTGTCTCTACTTCCTTTAACACCCTTGTTATATTTCACTTGGACCTAGAAACACAACAAATCTCAAAGCTTAGAATATTGGTCCATTTTTCAACTACTTCTAGGATCCTATTCTCTGCAACCTCATCCTTCTTACTAATAAATTTGATTAAGGCAAATTCCCTTTTGTGAAACCAGAAACCAAATTTTCCTGCTATACTCTCAATGCTTGCATTTGTCTTCCACAGCCATTAACTAACTACTTGGATCTTTAGAAGTCTTCACCTCTTTTTCTTTATGTACGTATGTATATGTATATGTGTATATGTGTGTGTGTGTGTGTGTGTGTGTGTGTGTTTGTGTGTGTGTGTGTATTCTTCAAAAGTCTGTCAGCAGTCCGTTGAAGTGTTTCATTTTACTTGAAATTAATTTTCCATTTTTATTTTTCCAATTATTTGGCAGGTTTTATGGCTTTATAATAATTCCCCAGAACTCTTTGAACCTGTGATGATTTTTATGTTTGTGCTTAGCATGTTTCCTTAGCAACACACTGATTCTGCCAACTCTGTTCTATGAGATTTAGGGAGTGAACATGTCTGAGATATGAATATGAAGATAACTGTCATAGGTTTTGGTGTTTTGATGGTCCCAAAAATAGTTTTTTAAATTATGGTTGCAAATGAAAGATCTATCTTTTATTTCAACATTGTTTTTTTCAACCAATGTTCTTTCAGTATGACTTTGATTCATTTCTGCTTCCTGTACTAAAACAAGTTGTTACAATTTGGTTAATTAATAAGTTCATGGAAACTATATTACAAGACAAAGACTTTATCAATTCAGAAAAACCAGTAGTTTTTACAAATCCCACTACTTTAGTCATGTTTAAATGCATGAACACCATTTTCATTTATAGAATTTAGATTCGTCAAAATTCCAATAGTTAGAGAATTTTTACTGAAGATCTTAAAATCTTATAACAAAAATAGTATTCAATTCTATCTGTTTTTGCTAAATTTTGAAGCTAAGCTGTTAGTCGCATAAACATTTAGGATTGTTAGGTCTTCTGGCCAATTAATTCCATTATTAATATATAATATCTCTGTTCATTCCTGGCAATATTTCTTATTCTAAAGTCTACCTTGTCTAAAACTAAAATAAAGTCTCCTAGTTTCTTTTGATTAGTTTTGGAATACATATATTTTCCTATCCTTTTACTTTCACTCATCTGTGACTTATCCTTAAAGTGGAACTCTTGTGAACAGAATATATGGTTGGATCTTGCTTTTCAGTCCATCTGACATATAATTACTTGTACATTTATATACAAATATATAAATATTAATATAATTTTGTTAAAATCTACCATCTTTCTGATATTTTTGTTCCATCGGTGTTTTGAAGCTCATTTCTCATTTCTTGACTAATTTTCGATAAAATATTTTTATATTCCATTTTATCCTTTTCATTGGCTTATTAGCTATACCTCTTTACTTTACCTTTTGTGGCTTCTCAAATGTTTACAATATAACCTCTTGAAGCTTTCACATGCTGGCCTTAAGTAATTCATCAATATACATCCTGTAAAAAGCTATAGCCATACACTTACATTTCTCCCTCCTGTCCCTTATTCTATTGTTGTCATACATTTTACTTCCACTTTTGTCATAAACCCCACAATTTTTGTTATTATTTTCATGGTAAATAATGTAGTATCTTTTAAAAAGATTTTTAAATAAGAAAAAACATCTTTTGTATTTACAAACCTTTTACCACTTCCAGAATTCTTTATTCTTTTTTGTAGGTCTCAATTTTTTTCTCATGTCATTTTTCTTCTGTCAGAACTGCCTTCTTTCAGTGCCAGTCTGATGGCAACAATTTTTCTTGGCTTTTGCTTTTTAAAAAGTGCTCTTTCATTTTTTAAATACAATTTCACTAGATATACAAGTCCAAAGAATTAGACTCTAGTTACTAATTCTAGTTTATTTTAAATGTGGATTAAAATAATCTGTCTTATTGAGAAAAATCTTTTTAGTAACAAAAATTCCAAATAAAATTTTCTGGGTAGTTTTAAAACTAAAAATGTACTTCAAATTTCTCCCCCACCCCCAAATATTTCTTGCTATTTAAACACTTCAGAAACAAATATGGATTTTGTTTTATGAAATACCGAAAGTAAAGGCAGAATATTTTTCTAATAAAATCCTGTTTTTAATCTCAAGAATCTAAACATTACTTATGAACACAGGGTCCTGAACAAACATGTTTTTCACTTCGAACGAGAGTGTTGTGGTAGGAAGAATAAGGAACCCCCAAATTTATCCAAGTCCTAATTTTCCAGAATCTATGAATATGTTAGGTTACATGGCAAAGGGAACATGTTACAGGTGGAATTGAGGTTGCTATATAAGTGATTTTGAGATGGAAGGGTATCCCTGCATTACTGCATACACCCAGTGTAATCATAAGGATCCTGATAAGTGAAAGAGGAAGACAGGGGAAAAAAAAGAACCACAGAGATGACAACATGAGAAGAATTTGGCTCAACATTGCTGGCTTTGAAGATTGAGGTATGGGAAATCAAGCCAAAGAATGCATGTGGCCTCTGGAGACCGGAAAAAATAAAGAAACAGATTCTCTTTCCTTAAGCCTCCAGGAAATAAGGCAACCTATTAACACCCCAACTTTAGTCCCAGTTAACTCCATTTCAGACTTCAGATCTTCACAACTGTAAGATAATAAATTCATGTGTTTTTCAGCTGTAGTAACTTGTTATAATAGCAAAAGGAACTAATACAGATTATGGTACTTGGGAATAGGAGGCTGCTACATCAAACATCTAAAAATATGGCTTTGGAACTGGGCAGTGAGAAAGGGCTAAAAGAATTTTGAGATTCATAACATAAAAAAGCCTAGCATGTTTTGAACAAAGTTTTAGTAGGAACATGATGTTAATGACTCTGGGGAAGACTCAGAAGACAGTGTAATCATGTTACTGGAAAACAAAAGAAAAAGGATCTTGGTCACATTGTGTGTGGTTTTAGGTGGAGAGCAAAACTTGTAAATGATAAATCTGTATATTTAGCTGAGAAGATAGCCAAGCAAGGTGTAGAAGGTGCAGTTTGGTTTCTTCACCTTGCTTATGGCAAAATGTTAGAGGAAAGAGATAAGTTAATAGAAGAACTATTAACGAAATGGAACCAGGACTTGATGATTTGGAAAATCCTCAGCCTATCCACATTGCAAAAGGTACAAAAATTAAGAGACTCATTGGCAAGAAAGTATGCTCTAGAGAAAAAAGTTGAGGATGTGACTAATGACATTTTGCTAATACCTCAGGAAAACCAAAAGAGCAGAGCTCTTTGAAAATATTATGCAAGTCCCCATAGCCATTAAATTGTACACCATAAATGGGTGAATTGTATAGTATGTGAATAGCTCAATAACACTGTTTTTAAGAAGCAAAAAAAGCTCAAAAGAAAATGTCTCAAATGACCCAATTAAAAAATGGGCAAAGGACCTGAACAGACACTTCTCCAAGGAGGACATACAGAGGGCCCAGAGACATATGAAAAGATGCTCAGCATCACTAGCCATTAGAGAGATGCAAATTAAGACCACAATGAGATACCACTTCACACATGTCAGAATGGCCATCATAACCAAATCAACAAACAAGTGCTGGGAGGTTGTAGAGAAAAGGGAACTCTAGTACACTGTTGGTGGGATTGCAGCCTGGTGCAGTCACTGTGAAAACAACATGGAATTTCCTCAGAAAACTAAAAATGGAACTTCCTTTTGACTCAGCAATTCCACTGCTGGGATTATACCCTAAGAATTCTGAAACATCAATCCAAAGAACCTATGCACCCCAATGTTCATAGCAGCACAATTGGCAATAGCCAAGTGCTGGAAGCAACATAAGTGTCCAGCAGTAAATAAGTGCATCAAAAACCTGTGGTACATTTATACAATGAAATACTATGCAACAGAAAGAAAAAAGGACCTCCTACCCTTTGCAACAGCACGGATGGAACTGGAAAGCATTATGCTAAGTGAAACAAGCCAGGCGGTGAAAGACAAATACCATATGATCTCACCTATAAGTGGAACCTAATCAACAAAACAAACAAGCAAGTAAAATACAACCGGAGACATTGAATAAAGGACAATATGATAGTAAATGATGGGGGGGTGGATAACAAAAGGATAATGGAGGGGGCCATCAAGGAACATGTATGAAGGACACATGGACAAAGCTAAAGGGGGTAGGTTCAAAGGCAGGATGCAGGGGGCATGGTGGGGTGAAAATGGAGACAATTTTCCTTGAACAACAATAAAAAAGAAGAAGAAAATGTCTTTTTTCTGGCAATTTGGCCTTCCTGCAATAAATATACAATCCTGATGGACCAAAATAAAAATTGTAATGTTTATATTCAGACTCAGAATAGGTCAAAATTTCACTGAATAATTGGATGTCCAGAATATAATAAGGCACATATTTACAATTCTTTCAAATTTTCAGAATTATTTCCAACCTTTAAAATAAAATCAAACTGCAACAAGAAGTATGCTCACTTCAGGTCTAAAGTAGTTCAAAACAAGAAACTATACTTGGAACTATTTGGTCAAATCTAGCATAACAAGATCACTGGTCTATTTTATCTCTAAAAAAAGCAGCTGAAAGCAGGTTCCCTGTTATCTCCAAGGAAATTCAATTATTTTGTCAATTCCCACTGATTGGGACAGCAATATATCCTATCATTGCTATTCCTAAACTCAGTCAGTTGAGTGATGAATTTTTTTATTATCCTCATTGAAAGATATAGATGAATCTGATTTCCTATGTCCATCTCCTTTCCTAAAGTTTAAGAAGTCAAAAATAAAAGGAAATATTTTTTGTTCTGTGGTTAGCTAAAGTATACAATGGGAGCAAAACTTTCTGGAAAAAATATTCCTGACCTGCCAAATAAACTCACAAAATTAGTATTGGTTAACATTTGACCAGAGATAATATATAATATACATTTTCTATTAGACACTAAGTATTATTTAAAGAATTCAGTGCCAACATTAGTTTGTTTTGCACACAACTTATTGGGTGTTTAAAAACCTCACATAATCATAATAACTACGAATGGGGACAGGTGGGTACTTGAAATATTGGGGGGACCACTGTGCAAAGTACATGATTGTCTAACCACTATGGTGCACACCAAAAATTAACACAGAGTAACACTGAATGTAAACTGTAACTGAAAAATTAAAAAATAAAAAAATATAAAGAACTATTACAACTCAATAATAAAAGGCAAATAATCCAATTGAAAAAGTGGGAAAATACAGACATTTTCCCAAGAAGATATACAAATGACAAAAAAAAAAAATACATGAAAAGATGTTCATAGTCATTAGGTATCAGGAAAATAAAAATTAAAACTACAAGAGATACCACTCCTACCCACTAGGATGGCTGTAACAGAAATGACAGACAGGTTCAAAGATGGTGGCTTTACTCCAGGGAGCATGATTCTCTGCTTCTGTGGGGGGGAGAGAAACTCGAGGATCGGCGGAGGAACAGAGCAAGTGGCCTAGGTTACCGAAACATTTTTGAAAACAGGACATCAAAAATTATAGCGGACATTGAAAAACCAGATGGTAAAGAGACTGCTTCAGCACAACAGGGACCTAGGGATCAGCGCCGGAACCAGGGGGGTTGCAGTCTCCAGGCCGGATGCTCCCAGGTCTGCCTCAGGACACCCAGGAGAGCGGAGTCGCTGCTCCCTCCCCAGACAACGGGGGTTGAGCAACACCAGGGGAGACCTTGTGGCTTGAAGGCACAGAGAGGGGTGTTGGACTGGGAGACAATAGCGAAGGGGCTGCTAGCACCCACCCATAGCCCTGGGAGAAGTGAGTGCCTCCAGCCAGCACAACCAGGGGCAGCCTGGAAGTGCGGCCTACCCCCAACCCAGTGGGTGTGTGGATCAGGGGAAAACCCAGACCTTGCAGCCCTGAACAAGGAAAGGGCATGGGCGTTCTCGGGTTTCTGGAGCCTGAGGTGGTGAACTCGGGGGAAGCGCCCCCTCGGGAATCCTGACTCTCGTGCTGTGAACCCAGAAGGGATGCAATGCTTAGAGGGTTCCTAGACCCCGAAACTGAAAAATTTGGTGGATGTGTGCACCCCTTTACGATCCCCAGAGCTTAAACCATGAATCCAGAAAAGACACGTGTGCTTCTCGAGAACATAGTGCCCACCACAGTGAAATTTGGGGGAAGGGTGCATCTCCTTGCGATCCCCAGAGCTTGCACCGTGAAACCGCAAAAGACGCAGGAGCCCTGCAGGGCCCCGGAACCCAGGAGACCACTGAAGTGAGCTCCAGAGAGCTTGCGCAGACCGCCCAGGGTCCTGTAGGGGAAAGTCAGATTGGCTCTGGGAGAGTGCCCTGCTGGCCCTGGGGACAGAACCCAAGTGATTACTGAGTTTTGACTAGGAAGAGTGATAAGCATTTCAAATGCCCCTCAGCCTGCTGAAGCCAGCAAGACCAGAAAAACTGGTCTGGCCAGTTAGAAACCAACAAGAGGCTTTTTTGTTTGTTTGTGTGTTTGTTTTGGCTGTTGTTGGTTGATTGATTTTATCTTGTGTTTTAAGTGACTTTTTATTTTTCAATTCTTATTATTTTTATATCTCTCAATCCCTTATGTTTCTCTTCCATTCACCCTAGTATTATTCCTTCCACTCCAAATTTATCTCTCCTGCATTCCATCTTCTGCTTTTTTTCCCATTTTTTTTGAGCTTGCAAGTTATTGCAAATTTGTACTATCTTTTTCTCACTTTTCTGACATTTTTTATTTTAATAGTATTTTGGTATTCTTTTTATTTCTGTATAATCTTCTTTGTTTGGCTGGTTATATTGTCATTTGATAGGTTTCCCGTTATCTCAGTCACAGTGTGTTGATAATTTACTATCTTTCATTTGTGTTCCATTAGTACACCTCTCAAGGTTCTATACTCATTCTTGTTATCTAGATCTCATATATTCTGCCACACAATTGTTGCTTTAATATTACTGTAAATAAGACTTAGTTCAGACAATTGTAAATACTACTCAACACCCCTCCACAATCTCAGCCCACTTTGCAATTTCCTGAACTATATTATTGTGGGGCTTGTCTCTATTCTTACACTACTCCTATTTACTAATCTTTATTCCAACCCTACATCAGAATGTGACCTCCAAAAGCCTCACAGCTTTCTAGACCCAACTAACAATCCTTTTGTCCCCAAAAAGAGTCTTATCTTCTTTCCATCCTTTCTAAAACGTGGCTAGTGGGGTGGAGGATAACGGTTAACACTATAAGTAGCCAAAGGATATCCCATCTCTTCTCTACTGGCTGCTAATGTAAATATCATAGAATACTGTCTTGCTGTCTTAAACCATTTTGCCTTACTCCTCCAACTGATCACATAAAAAAGTAGGAGGAAGTTGTGAACACGAGGATACACGAAGGAGACTGCACCACTGAATCTCACAGGTATTCTACCACAGAAGTTCACACCATAATCACAGGGAACTAGAACAGATGAATTTAAGAAACAGAGGCTAACAAGAAGAGTCTCACGAACAATGAGAACACAAAGAAATAATCCCGAAATGAAGGGAAAGGAGGAGGCCTCAGAAAGACTGCGGAATGAAATAGAGGCAACTCAACTATCAGATACGGAGTTCAAAACAATAATTATCAGGAAGCTCAATGAACTCACAATAAGCTACCAGAAACTACAGGGAAGCTACAACGATCTCACTGCAAACTATATAAACATGAAAAAGGGACTAGAAACAATCAACAAGGTCCAACAGGAAATGAAGAATGTCATTTCGGAACTGAAGAACACAGTAGAAGGAATGAAAAGCAGGATCGATGACGCAGAAGATCGGACCAGCAAGCTAGAGGACAAAGTAGAAGAAAACACCCAGAAAGAGCAAGAAAAGGAAAAGAGGCTCAGAAAGAATGAAGAGAGATTAAGAGAAATGAAAGGCAATATGAAATGTAATAATATCCGTACAATAGGGATACCAGAAGGAGAAGAAGAAAAGCAAGGGATAGAAAACCTATTTGAAAAAAATAATGGTGGAAAACTTCCCTAATTTGATGAGAGAAAAAGTCACACAAATCCAGGAAACACAGAGAGTCCCAATCAAGAGGAACCCAAAGAGGCCCACCTCAAGACACATCATAATTAAAATGGAAAATTTTCAAGACAACGAGAGAACATTAAAGGCAGTAAGAGAAAAACAGGAAGTAACATACAAGGGAGCCCCAATAATGCTAACAGCTGACTTCTCAATGGAAACACTCCAAGCCAGAAGACAATGGCAACAAATATTCCAAGTAATGAGAACTGGAGGTCTGCAACCAAGGCTACTTTACCCAGCAAGGCTCTCAATCAAGATAGAAGGCCAAATAAGAATCTCCCCAGACAAAAGAAGTCTAAAAGAATACACCTCCACCAAACCAGCTCTGCAAGAGATTCTAAAGGGGCTGCTTTAAGGAAGGGAAGGAAAAGAGAGAGAGAGAGAGGAACACTCGTACATAAAAGAGAATGAATAAGTACCTATCAATAATAACCTTAAATGTAAATGGATTAAATGCTTCAATCAAAAGACATAGAATAGCTGAATGGATAAGAAAAAATGACCCACACATATGCTGCCTACAAGAGACCCACCTCAGGATAAAAGACCTGCACAGACTGAAAGTGAAGGGCTGGAAACAAATCTTCCAAGCAAATGGACAGGAAAAAGAAGCCAGGGTAGCACTACTCATATCAGACAAAATAGACTTCCAAAAAAGGGCCATAAAGAGAGACACAGAAGGTCACTTCATTATACTGAAGGGAAGAATCCACCAAGAAGACATAAATATTGTAAATATATTGCACCCAACATAGAAGCACACAAATACATAAAGAAAATCTTACAGGACTTCAAGAAAGATATGGACAGCAGCACAATTGTAGTGGGGGACTTTAACACCTCACTATCAAAAATGGACAGATCTTCCAAACAAAATATCAACAAAGATATTGTGGCTTTGAACAACATCCTAGATGAAATGGGCTTTACTTATATATATAGAACCCTCCATCCCAAAGAAGCTAAATACACATTCTTTTCAAATGTACATGGAACATTTCAAAGATTGACCACATGATAGGACACAAAACAAGCCTCAACAATTTCAAAAGAATTGAAATCATACCAAGCATTTTCTCGGATCACAAGGGACTGAAGCTAGAAACCAACCCCAAGGAAAAAAAACCCAAACACTCAAAATCATGGAGATTAAATAGCATGCTATTAAATAATGAATGGGTCAAGAATGATATTGGGGAAGAAATAAAAAGGTTTCTGGAAACAAATGAAAACAAACTCACAACAAGCCAAAACTTAAGGGACACAGCCAAGGCAGTCCTGAGAGGGAAGTGCATAGTGATACAGGCCTACCTAAAAAAGTTAGAAACATTCCAAACAAACAACCTAACCCTACGTCTACTAGAACT
This sequence comes from Phyllostomus hastatus, assembly GCF_019186645.2. NCBI lineage: Eukaryota > Metazoa > Chordata > Mammalia > Chiroptera > Phyllostomidae > Phyllostomus > Phyllostomus hastatus. The sequence goes on along the minus strand of NW_025333872.1, from coordinate 34,981,734 downwards.
CGAGAACAACAACAAAGACAGCTCAGAGGCAGAAGGAAGGAAATAACCAAGATCAGAGCAGAATTACATGACATAGGGACTAAAAGCACAATTCTAAGGATCAATGAATCCAAGAGCTGGTTCTTGGAAAAGATAAACAAAATTGAAAAGCCTTTAAGCAGACTCATCAAGAAAAAAAGAGAAGACCCAAATCAACACAATCAGAAATGAAAGAGGAGACATGACAACAGATACCACAGAAATACAAAGGATTGTAAGAAATTACTACAAAGAACTGCATGCCAAGAAATTTGAAAACCTAGGTGAAATGGACAAATTTCTAGAAAAATATAATCTTCCAAATCTCAATGGAAAAGAAACAGAAAGCCTGAACAAACCAATAACAGCAAAAGAAATTGAAGCAGTGATCAAAAAAAGTCCCAACACACAAAGGCTCTGGACCAGATGGTTTCACAGGAGAATTCTACAAAGCATTGAAGGAAGAGCTAACCCCTATCCTTCACAGACTATTCCAAAAAAATCCAAAAAGATGGAAGACTCCCAAACTCTTTTTATGAGGCCAACATCATCCTAATTCCAAAACCAGATAAAGACACAACAATGAAAGAAAACTTCAGGCCAATATTGCTGATGAACATTGACGCTAAAATCCTCAACAAAATACTGGCAAACCGCATCCAAGAATACATGAAAAAACCATACGCCATGACCAAGTGGGATTCATTCCAGGGATGCAAGGATGGTACAATATTCACAAATCAGTAAATGTAATACATCACATAAACAAAAGCAAAGACAAAAACCACATGATCATATCAATAGATGCAGAAAAAGCATTTGATAAGGTACGGCACCCATTGATGATAAAAACACTCGGCAAAGTGAGAAAAGAGGGAGCATTCCTCAACATAATAAAGGCCATATATGAGAGACCTACAGCCAACATCATACTCAATGGGCAAAAATTTAAATCTTTTCCACTAAGATCAGGAACAAGACAAGGCTGTCCACTTTCACCACTTCTATTCAATATAGCACTGGAAGTTTTAGCAAGAGCGATCAGACAAGAAAAAGAAATAAAAGGCATCCAAACTGGAAAGGAGGAAACAAAACTGTCACTGATTGCAGATAACATGATAGTGTACATAGAAAATCCTATAGACTCCTCCAAAAAACTGCTTGACCTAATAAATGAATTTGGCAAAACAGTGGGATACAAAGTCAATATCCAGAAATCAAAGGTATTTCTGTACACCAACAATGAAACAGCAGAAGCAGAAATCAAGGAAAAAATCCCATTTGAAATAGCAAAAAGAAAAATAAAATACCTAGGAATAAACCTAACCAAAGAGGTAAAACACCTGTATTCAGAAAACTACATAACACTCAGGAAAGAAATCAAGGAAGACACAAACAAATGGAAACATATACCGTGTTCATGGATTGGAAGAATTAATATCATCAAAATGTCCATACTACCCAAAGCAATTTACACATGCAATGCAATACCTATTAAAGTACCTTTGGCTTATTCCACAGACATAGAGCAAACACTTCAAAAATTTATATGGAATCATAACCGACCCCGAATATCTGCTGCAATTTTGAGAAAGAAGAGTAAAGTAGGAGGGATCACAATACCTGCCACTAAACTATACTACAAGGCCACTATAATCAAAACAGCCTGGTACTGGCATAAAAACAGGCACATGGACCAATGGAACAGAACAGAGAGCCCAGAAATAATCCCAAGTCTGTATGGTCAGTTAATATTTGACAAAGGAAGCAGCAACACAAAATGGAATAAAAATAGCCTCTTCAACAAATGGTGTTGGGTGAACTGGACAGCTTTGTGCAAAAAAATGAAACTTGAGCACCAACTTACACCTTCTACAAAAATAAATACAAGGTGGATAAAAGACTTAAATATAAACCGTGACACCATTAAAATCCTAGAAGAGAGCGTAGGTAGGAAAATCTCAGATATTTCATGCAGAAACTTTTACTGACATGTCCCCTAGAGCAAGGGACATAAAGGAAAGAATAAACAAATGGGACCTCATCAAAATAAAAAGCTTCTGCTTGGCTAAAGAAAATAGTATTAAAATAAAAAGAGAACCAACTGTATGGGAAAACTTATTTTCCAATGATACCTCAGACAACGGTTTAATCTCCAAAATATATAAAGAACTTACACGACTCCACTCTAAGAACACAAGCAACCCAATTAAAAAATGAGCAAAGGACTTGAACAGACACTTCTCCAAGGAGGACATACAGAAAATCCAAAGACACATGAAACGATGTTCAATATTGCTAGCTATCAGAGAGATGCAAATTGAAACCACAATGAGATACCACTTCACACCAGACAGAATGGCCATCATAAACAAAGCAACAAACAAGTATTGGAAAGGTTGTGGAGAAAAGGGGACCCTAGTGTACTGTTGGTGGGACTGCAGACTGGTACAACCACTATGGAAAGCAGTATGGAACTTCCTCAGAAAACTGAAAATGGATCTGCCTTTTGACCCTGCAATTCCACTGCTGGGACTATATCCTAAGAACACTAAAACACCAATACAAAAGAACCCTTGCATCCCGATGTTCATAGCAGCACAATTTACAATAGCTAGATTCTGGAAGCTACCTAGATGCCCATCAGTAAATGAATGGTTCAAAAAACTATGGTACATTTACACAATGGAATTCTATGCAGCAGAAAGAAAGAAGGAGCTCCTACCCTTTGCAACAGCTTGGATGGAGCTGGAAAGCATTATGCTAAGCAAAATAAGCCAGGCAGTGAAAAATAAATACCATATGATCTCACCTTTAACAGGAACCTAAACAACAAAACAAACAAACAAGCAAAATATTACCAAAGTCACTGAAATAGAGGACAGGCTGACAGTGACCACAGGGGAGAGAAGAGGGAAATTCAAGGGAGAATGGGAAGGGTTTACAGGAACAAATTTAAAGGACACATGGACAAAAGCTAGGGGGAGGGTAGTATTGGGAGGAAAATGGGAGGGTTGGGTGGGTGGGTGGGCTGGATTGGGAGTAAAGGGGAGAAAACTGTACTTGAACAATGATTAAAATTTAAAAAATAAAAATAAAATAAAATTTTTTAAAAAATGACAGACAATAACAATTGTTGGTATGCATGTGGAAAATTAGAACTCTCAGACTTTGCTGGTGGGAATGTGAAATGGTACAATGTTTTCCAGAAACAGTGTAGCAATTCCACAGAAGTTTAAACATAAAGTTACCATTTGACTCAGCAATTGTAGCCCTGAATACAAAGTAGATGCTCTTATGAGGTTGTTTCATTAGGCACCATTTTGTACAACATTGATGAGCTGCCATATGAACTTAACTTTTGTTTGTATCAATTAGCTTATGGTAATATTGTTACCATTATAGTTATATGTCACTTCACTTAAAGTTGCAGAACCTGTTAACATTGTTAAGTGAGCACTTACTATATATCCAAAATACATGAAAACATATGTCCACACAAAATTTGTATACGAATGTTCATAGCATCATTAGTCATAACTGAAAATTGGAAACAATCCAAGTATCAACTGATAAAGGAATAAATAAATGTGGTATATTCATCCAATAGAATATTATTTAGCAATGAAAGGGAAAAGATAGATTTTGCTAAATAATCAATGAAATAACAATGAATTATATTCTGGTAAAAACTGATAATGTGATGGTAGAAAATAAGTTGAAGGTCAGGGAGGACAATCAGTTAATGAGGACAGAAACAGGATCCAATATTGTAGTGTTGAATTTTACTGCAATGTCAAGACACGGTGAAGCTGGTGTTTTTAAGTTAGCAGTCTTTGAGTCACAGCCCGCGGTGTCCTGGGTGCTGACACACAGCAGTGAACAACATAGACAAAACTCCTGCCTTTAAGGAGATGTTTGTTCTAGTTTTTTGTAAAACACAAACATAAATCCTTCTCTCTTTACTGTCTTACAATACATATTGGAATGTAACCAGCTAACTGTGTCCTAGTCTGAAATTTCATCAGATGCCACTCAGGACTCTTTGACATCATAAATAGTGATAAATCTCTTTAGACCTGTACTAGATACACAAACAAACTAGATGTGTTCAACATGGAAACCACCTTTTTAAACCATTCATAAATCATAGGCCTGATTAAAGTATTTCTTCTACTCCATAGTGAGGGCAAATAATGGAAAGGACTATGGACTAGTTTTAAAGCCACTGAAAGTGTGTATGTGTGTATGGGTGTGTTGCCAGACTGGTATACACACAGAAGGGCACTGGACACTTTAAAGTAGTAAGTGGAAATGTCATGGTACTGGGAACCAGAAGTCCTGCCACACCCTGGAAAAGTCTCAGACCTTGAGACTTGTGTTAATTCATTCCTTTAAAAAAAGATTCAAACTACAGTCTTACTTTGCTCTAAAATTATGAATCCATAATTTCCTATCTACGACCTAAAGCTACAACTCCTGAACTTTACCTACAGTGATCCAAAAAACCACTTTTGCAATACAGGATGAAATACAAGGTAAAAAGATCAATAGCCTCAGACCAACTTGTGTTTCTACTACTCAGTTCCTTCCCTTAGGAAATTAATAATAAAGAGGAAGGGGTTGTCAGGGCATCCTTAGAACTTTTCAGAGATAAAGGAAAGACTACAGGATCCAAGGAGGGAGACAGGGTGGAGGGGCTAGGCAATGAAACTATAATAAAGACAGAAAAAGAAATGATATGAAATCACAAATGTCTGCTCTTATAGTAGCTTCCTCACCCCATTCCTCTCTTATTTTTCACAACAGGCTTGTGGATGAAGATTGCACCCTCTCGCCACCTTTTCTAATTCCACAGGACTTTCTCGCAGTGGCTATTCCCTGCTCTTCTTTTTGTCATCCAGGTGCTATTAATTCTAATATACACTCTTATTTAATGCTTAAAATGAGGAAGAATCTAATTCTCACTAGGTATTACTAATTAATTATATTATCAATCCTAAGAGTCTGTGCAGTATTACCTTACCTATAAGATTGTTAGAGATTGAAAGGACCTTAAAAGTACAAAGAATTGAAGACAAGTCTGTCCTCCTCCCTGTACAGCTCGCTGAAATGTACACCCAGCCACACTGAGGCTGACACTGTCCTCACTAGTCCTTCTTGGACTGGACTGCCTCCAGTGGAGGAGTTCTCAGCACCAGTAGAGGTGTGTTAGGGATAGTTTCAAAGCAAGAGAGCCTTTCTAGCACCCATAAACTTTCCCTGTAGGCTATCATCTTCATAACTCACACATTAGGCTTCCCTGAGAAAGTAGACAATATCACTACCCTGGATATAAAAACTTACCTGTAAAACTAAGCATCTGCCATTACTTTATATGTATATAAATATGTATATTTAAATTTCAGGATAAAAGATTTGGTTAAATAACGTATACTTACATTGTTTACTAAAGACCATGTTTGCAGAGTGCTTCCTATTCACCAAACTTCTCTGTCTCTGGAGACAATCATGTGAGGTAGGTGGAGATCTAAGAACATCAGATTTGAGACTTCCGGCAAGATGGAGGACTAGGTGGATGCACCATACCTCCACGCACAACCAAGATTAGAACAACAACAATTTAGAGCTAGAATAACACCCAGAACTCACAGAGTATTTATCTGAATGGAAGTCGGACAGCCAAGAAGTTGAGGTAGACCCGTACAGCCAGACTGGTGGGAGGGGCTGAGAGGACGAGCTGGGCAGGCGCGGGTAGGCGCGTGCAGAGGTCGGGGAAAACTTGGGGAAACTTGGCGCATGAGCCATCCGGGGTGCACAAGAACGCAGTGGTGGTCCCTGAGTACACAAGCTGCGGCTGGCAGACCCAGTGAGGCGGCAATTGTGGACCAGGGCAGAGCTTGCAGCCCAGGATCCCAGAGAAGAGACTGAGATCCCAGGAAAACGGAACTACCTCCATTGTTCCCTCCTGTCCCCGCTCCCGCCCCTGCCCCCGCCCCCACATATAACATCATAATCTAGCGACTGGGGTGCCCAGCCCTGGTGAACACCTAAGGCTCCGCCCCTCACTGTAACAAGAGCAACCAGACTGGGGGGGGAGGGGAAAAGGAGAGACAGGGAGAGACATGTTTCCAACAGAAGAACAGATCAGTCCCCCAGGACTCATCCTTCTGAGCGACTAAGAAATAGCCAATCTATCAGATGCACAGTTCAAAATACTGGTGATCAGAAAGCTCACAGAATTGGTTGATTTTGGGTGCAAATTAGATGAAAAGACTCAGGTTACCATAAAAGAGATGAAGGAAGATACATGGAGGAGAGCCAACAGTGAAGGGAAGGAAACTGGGACTCAAAACAATACAGTGGACCAGAAGGAAGATAGAATCAACCAGCAGGAAAGCATGATGAAATAAGAATTCAAAAAAAAAAAATGAGGAGAAGCTTAAGAGCATCCAGGACATCTTTAAACGTTCCAACATCCGAATTATAGGGGTACCAGAAGGGGAAAAGCAACAGACTGAGCACGTATTTGAACAAATAATAAAGGAGAACTTCCCCAATCTGGCAAAGGAAATAGTCTTCCAAGAAATCCAGGAAGCTCAGAGAGCCCTAAAGAAGTTGGACCCAAGAAGAAACACACCAAGGCACATCATAATTACATTAGCCAAGGTAAAAACGAAGGAGAGAATCCTAGAAGCAGCAAGAGATAAGGGGACAGTAACCTACAAAGGAGTTCCCATCAGACTGTCAGCTGACTTCTCAAAAGAGACCGTACAGGCAAGAAGGGGCTGGAAAGAAATATTCCAAGTCATGAAAGACAAGGACCTACATCCCAGATTGCTCTATCCAGCAAAGCTCTCATTTAGAATGGAAGGGCAGATAAAGTGCTTCTCAGATAAGGTCAAGTTAAAAGAGTTCATCATCACCAAGCCTTTATTTTATGAAATGTTATGGGGACTTATCTAAGAAAAGAAGATAAAGAAAAAACATGTATAGTAAAAGGGCAGCAAACTCACAATTATTAACAACCACACCTAAAGCAAAACCAAAAGAAACTAAGCAAACAACTAGAACAGGAACAGAACCACAGAAATGGAGGTCACATGGAGGGTTAGCAACAGGGGGGTGGGAGGAGGAGAGGGGGGAAAAAGGTACAGAGAATAAGTAGCATAGAATGTAGGTTGAAAATAGATGGGGGAGGCAAGAATAGTACAGGAAATGTAGAAGCTAAGGAACTCATAAGTATGGCACATGGACATGAACTAACAGGGAGGGGCATGTGGGTGGGAGAGGGTGTACAGGGTGGAGGGGAGTGAAGGGGGGAAATGGGACAACTGTAATAGCATAATCAATAAAATATATTAAAAAAAAGAACATCAGATTTGTCACTTGAGCATACAAAAGTATTGGTTAAAATACAGTATTTAGACTAAATTGCCTGGGGCTCAATCACATCTCTGCCATTACTAGTATGTGACCTCAAACAAAATTACTAACCTCTTTGTTCTTCAGTCTGTTTGTCTGTAAAAATGGGAGAAAAGTAATATTAACCTGTTAGGATGCTTTGAAGATCAGATGAATTAATGAAAGAATAGTGCTTACCTGACACCTGGTGAGCACTTAATAAATGGTAGCTGTTAATATAATCACCATGACCACCATTATCATCACCACCATCTGGCATGGTTGTTTACTATGAGAAAATTAACCGTGCAGTTTTCAGATCTCCTTTCACTTTGTGCCCACACAGATATGGTCATACCATTGGTGCTTGCTACTAATGTTGTCCCTTTGCTTTGACAATTACTTTTCTCTACTTTTGCCACAATTGATTGCAGAATATTGAGCTGTTTCATGAAACTAAATAAATTTAATGAGTCATTTTTTTGTCTCCATTAAGAAAAGGAAAGTAATAATATTTCAAGTGGCTGCATGCTGAATAGATGTATGAAGACTTTCTCCCAATCTGGAATCTAATATTAAAATATTTCCAGACTATGACTTAGTATTATAGAACATACAAAAGTCTGTAAATATTCTAATATTTAGGCTTCTGTTGTTAGCTTTAATGTCCCTCATATATAACCATACAGTTTTTCTTTTATTTTTTTTAATTTATTTGTTTGTTTGTTTGTTTTTAGACAGAGGGGAAGAGAGGGAGAAAGAAAAGTAAGAGAAACATCAATGTGTGGTTGCCTCTCACATGCCCCCTACTGGGGACCTAGCCCTCAACCTAGGCATATGCCCTAACTGGGAATCAAACTGGCGACTTTTTGGTTCACAGCCAGCGCTGAATCTACTGAGCCACACCAACCAGGGCTAATTTTTCATACTGTCATGTTTAATATATTAATTTTAATGCCCAGGAAATATATTTATTTCAAGCAGTTGGTCCCAGAACAATAGAAAGATTTGCTAAGTTTATGATTCTTTGACAGTAAACTGATTTCAGTAACTCACAATTAGCTCCACAATGATAATGGCACCAATAAAAACTAGTATCTTCATAAAGCTATCTTGACCAATGTTTTGCATCAGGCTGAAAAATTTTACAGAAATTGTATGTGTGTTTGTTTCATTTTTAACACAGTTCCTCAAAAGATACAGGTACCAAAATACATCTTTCATGAAGGTCTAGAGTGGGTATCTGGTAATGTGACCTAGAAAAATTTCACGACTCGATCAAACTACAGGTAAAAGCCCATAGTCTAAACAACTACTATTTTCATCAAAATTTCTGGTATTAGCTTCTTTTTTATTTTAAGTAACTATTTTAATAAATTAAGCAGTTTTTATAATTATAGTCTCAATACCATGCACATTTCATCTACATCTAGCAACATCCTTTTAAAAACTGACTTACTTTAGGTGGGCAAACACCTCTTCTCAGCTGAGGGCCCTGTCTTTGGACATGTCTTTTTGTTATTGCAGTGGCAGTGGTGAAAATGCTGGGGGGTTTTGTCTATTAATATATTTAGATTGTAAAGTATGAGGAGACTATAATAGGAAAAGAAAAATAATTTTAATAATGTTTTAAATTTGCTACTTTTTAACAGCTAAAGAGTAGCATAATGAATTTAAAGTGGTTTTTTAAACTAAACATTTAATTATTTTTGTTTCATTTTATATTATTTCCTGGAGTTCATATTTTGTTTCAGACTCTACTATTTACTTTACTTTGCTTTTTATTTATTTATTTATTTATTTTGCCCATCCCTCCACTTCCTTCCCCTTTGCCACGGGCATTTTAATAGGGATTTCATTGAATCTGTGTGTTGCTTTTGGTAGTAAGGACATTCTATCAATATCAGTCCTTCCATTACATGATCATGGTATATTCTTCCATGTTTGTATCCTCTTCAATTTATTTTTTAGATGTCTTACAGTTTTCAGAGTACATGTCTTTCACCAGTTTGGTTAAATTTATTCCTAGGTATTTAATAGGCAACTGCCTTTGACTTCCTTGATTTTCACATGATAATGTAAATCCAAAGCCAGTGCCTCTATCTATTACCATGAATGCCTCTGATGCTTATTCTCCAGGTAATTTTCAGGAAGCTTAATCTTGAGCATAGTGTCTTATAACAACTATCAAAAGCCTAGAAAAGCAATATTTACTATTGTTGCCTGAAGGATGCCAGAAGTCAGTTCCCCCACACACTCTTAAAATGTGTTTTTAGATTGAGATAAACCAGTAGTACACTGCCCACTTAGATTGAATTTTAATTTTCAGATATTCTCCATTATCTTTCCTAATTCACTGACTTGTATTGAGAGATATTCTAAGAAACAAGCTTAAAAGAAGTACAGTTTGCCATCAGAATGTTGGAGAGGTCATTGCTTATTACATGACAGGAAGCGCCTATGGGAAGAGAAACATGGCAGAGAATTTGACAAGCTGCTCAATAAATACAGTCATAGTAAATTCAAAATGGCAACACTGCTGATACAGAAGGATTCATTTTCCCAAAGTCAGTTCTTCTGTCCTTCCTGAGTGAGAAAGCAGGTACACCCCAAATTTTCCCCTGGTGTTGAGATGCTGTCAGGCTGTAGCCTCCCTGTATTGAAGTAATCCTTTACTTAGCCTCCAAGTTGTCCCCTGGGCTTTTCAGGCCATTCTACAGAATTATCCTGAAGAAAGTTTTGCTTTTGTAAATCCCACCTTCTTCTCAGCCTCATTCTCTCATCAATTGAAGAAGGTTCTACGTTTAGATGAAAGTGGATCTCTTAACATAGTATTACAAGCTTACTGACTAAAATCTCAGTGTCCAAGGCCCCAAGGCAAATACCACATTGCCAGAAGCTGTACTACCCAGTGTCTTATGCTTGCAGCTTCTCCCAGTCCAATGCCTTTTTTTGTGTTACCATATCCTTACTCCTTCCTGGGTATACCCCAATAATCAGAGTGTTTGGTGAAAATAAAAGAAGCGGGGTGTGTGTGTGTGTGTGTGTGTGTGCGCGCGCGCATGTGCGCGCAGAATTAACATAGTATTTTTGAGGTTGCTATCTTCAGAAGGGTCTGTTTACAGGGTTGGCCCTTTGCTGGCTTCTGGGGACTTGGTTTTTGTCATGTTCCTTATGTTAATAAGGCTATTCTGTCCACCCAAGGCACTGTACCCTGCAATGTCAGCTTGGCTAGACTGACTGTACAAAAGATATGATTAATAGCAAGTACCTAATTTTCCTCTGGAATTTTGGTACTTATGACTGGCTGTGTCAGCAGAGAGTGCCTACAAAGACAAACCCCAGATAGAAACTTCGGAGTTTGAGTCTCAAGCAAGCTTCTCTGAGCCAAAACATTACAAACATATTGCCACTTTTCACTACTAGAGGAAGGAATGTGTTAGCTGTAATCCCTCCTAAAAGGGAAAATGTTGGAGTCTGCACTGGGATTCCTCCAAACTGCCTGATGTGTCTTTTTTCATTGCTGATAACTGTAATAAATTACAGTCATGAGTACTGTTGACTCTGAGTCCTGTGAGTATTTCTAGTGAATCGCCAACCATGTGGATGGACCCCTGAGATACATGTGTGAAAATTTTTAAATAGGCAAAAATTAAAAAAAAACACTTCATGGAAAAAGGTATATATATTATCTATACAAGCAGTCATTAAGAAAGTAAATTAAAACTACAATGAGATACCACTATACAGCTATCGGACTGGCTAAAATTAAAAATATTGACCATAACAAGTGTTTCAAGTACCATCAAGGAACAAGTAGAATTTGAAATTAATAACACAATATTACTTACATTAATACACACAAAAGTGAAATACTTAGGTGTAAATCTAACAAAATATGTACCAGATCTATATGCAAAAAAACTACAAAACTCTGATAAAAGAAATCAAATAACTAAATAAATGGAGAGAAATTCCATGTTCGTGGAGAAGCAAGATGTCAGTTCTCCCAACCTGATCTACAGATTCAGTGCAGTCCCTGGGGAAGAGGAGCCAGGACAGGAAAAGGCAGACAGGCTGTACCAAGAGGCACAGGGCACTCCTCGCATAATGACTATGTTCACTGTCATCATTGTAGTGATGGTTTCACAGTGGGTACATGTCACAAATACATCAAATTTTACACTTTAAATATGCATAATTCATTATATGTCAAAGATGTATAAATAGAGCTTTTTAAAATATATATACATGACTAATCCTTTCAACCTGCAGTTGTAGGTTATTAGCAACAGCACCCATCTGAGGTTCCCTATGATAATATGTGAAATTTTAATAATAATTTAAAAGCAACAGTATGTAATCTTTGGGAATTTCAGCAATAGGCATGATATGATACATGCCAAGAAAGAGTATATTTGAAAACTGACTCAGATGAAGAAGAAACAAAGGTTGGAAAGTTGATGACTGGATGGACACATTACAAATTTCTAGTCAAAATTCTGCAACATAGTCATTAGTTACTAGAGGTTATATAAATTCAAAACTGTACTATAAATAACAGGTCTCAGAGCAAAAATAAGTAAATATTTAATTTAAAAACATACCTTTTATTTCTTTCAATGATCTTACACATAAAAGAAAATTAGAATATCACAGCACCAACTACAAAAACTACATATACATTTCCAAAACCAAATCTGTTCTCATAAGCGATTATTTCTAGAAATTGACAAGCAAAGTCCTAAAGACTGTTGTGGTTGATATTTTGTTGATCTTGGGGATTTCTCATTCAAAACATTAGTCATTATAAATATTTCTGAACAACTGATATAAATATTTCTGAGCATATCAACACCTGGTAATTTTTCTTCATATAATCCATTAAAGGGACCTTACAGAATAGTTTATACTGCTATCTATGAAGCTGATCCTAGAGTCAAATAAATGTTCCTAAGTTACTTATACATAAAACACACGAGTAATACACACGGGTAATAGAGTACATTCTTTGAAATCATGGCAGTCATTGTAAGTGCAATATGTATATTTTTCAGTCCTCACCAGAGGACATGCTTATTGATTTTAGAGAGAGGGGAAGGGAGGAAGAAAGGGACAGAATAATGGGTCAGTTGTCTCTCATATGCATCCCAACTGGGGACTGAACCCACAACTTAACCATGTGCCCTCACCAGAAATCAAACCTGCAACCTTTTGGTTTACAGGATGATGCTCCAACCAACTGAGCCACACCAGCCAGGGCAGCACACTATTTCTAACTGACAAAATTTGGATATGTAAAAGAACATGTAGTTCTCTGTAATTGACCTTAGTTTCTGGGTAACTGAAACTATTAGTTGACTCCAAGTTTTTTCCTGAGTCACTAGAGTTTTTTACTAGTCAAGTGAGGCATAAACTCAGTCAATTCGAAATTGGTTTTCCCTTCCCCAGGGTGTCCAGTCATGGGAGAGGGGTGAAAGAATCTGGAGTTAAATTGGTGGTCAGTCTCCTACATGATCATCCCTGCACTCGAGCATCCTCTGAGGTGTCTGCTCTGTCCACCTGTTCTTCAGCTACCTAGTCCAACCCACTTCCTCCCTGGCATCCCCTCGCCACAATCAAGAAAACTTTTTAGGGACCAATGGATTCTAAGTAAATCCTGCCCTCTTTGGAGGGCCAAATATTCTGGTATCTTGATTATATTGGTGTCTGGCAATGTTGTCAGGCATGGTGTTCATGGCCATTTTCCAAGGCCCCAAGAAAGAAGCAAGTGAAGTCCTCCAGGCTCTTATGTCCCCAAACATCTCTTTATCAGATGGAAGTGGAGGGGGACTGGGAGATGGATTTTATTGTGTCTCTTAGATTCCTAGCCTTAAGAACGTCCAAGACTTACTCTCTTGCTTCCTTTGAAACTTTCTACTCCTACCACCTTCCCCTAGGCACTGAGAGTTCCCATTTCATCCATAAAATGTGATTTATTTAAAAACTATTTTCCTGATGTCATCTATAAGCAAGGATTCAACAAACAGTACTTGCAAACAAAATGAACATAGTCTGAGTGATTTATAGCTTAATCAATACACATACAGAGCAAATGCCTGATGCATTTTGTTATTAATCTTAAAAACCACTACAAAAATGCTAATTGCCTTTATATTTTTCTGAAAAAAAAAAAAAAACTCTCAGTAAATTCCATCAAAGTGTAACTTTCCTAAAAATGGTGAACACTATTTTTCTCTCTTTACATACAAAGTGTCTCATACATGGTAACTCCTCCATAAATGATCCTTCAATGAATAACAGCTTTCTCTTGAAGAAATTCTTTCCAAATAATGTAGCATGATGTGCTATTCAGAAGCTAAACAAATGATATATTAATTTTTGGTAGTGCCATCACCATATTCAACTATTCTATTTGGGGTCGTATTAGACACAAAACAGCTTGTTCCTCCAGGTAAACAATGTCATCAGTGATTAGGTATGCTGACGTTTTGTTCCAATGTGGAATCAAAACGAAAGACTGAGCATTTCTAAAAAAGCTCCAGTGTTCCCAAAAGAGGGAAAATAGAGAAGGGAAGAGTTTTCTGTGGTCCTAAAAATGAAAGTCCTTTAAGAGACACTTTTTTTTTTTCATTTCACTGCAATACAAGCTCTTTTGGCATGTTACTCACACAGCCATAAATTATAAGCATCATGAATTGGAATCAACTGGGTGCCAAACGAGATACTTATGCCCACTTTCCTAGTCATAGTGCCTTAGAAACTACAATCCTTTCATTCATTTTTAATTCTCTTGGGAACGTCCCGAGTCAATATTTTTATTTCCTATTTTCACCTGCCAGTGGTGAACATGTTTTGTCCATTTTCTAAACATATAACTAAATTTAACATGGTAGTTATGACAAGACATGCAGGAAGCTTCCCAAGCCAAATAAACTAGAAAACTCAAACAATTTAAAACATGCTTTTCTATTTTGAAGAAAGTCTTGAAGTCCTGAAGCTCCTTCCTGACCATGTCCTAATTTCATTGTGATACCACTATTTGGAAAAATTTCAAAGTTCCACAAAGTTAAAAGCTAAATTATTTCAATTCTGTATTATAAGAATAAGGCAAAACACTATATCTTATTCTGTATTTATTTTGATACACCAATTGTAAAACATCTGTGGTATCAATCTCATTTTACTTTAGCTTACTGAAAACAACAAAAGTTAGCTAAACTTTAAATAACATCCTTCTGAGTGACACAATCCTAAAATTTATTTTCATATAAAGAACCTTTGAAACTTTTATAATTTGTTTTAACCTGTTTTTATGACTCAAAGCCCAGTTAGACCCAGGAAAAGATTTTAAAAGATTTAATATATGTATATTTTTTTCTCTCCATAAATTATTTTAATCAATTCAACAATATGTTTCCCTTTATCTTAAAATAAAACTTTTCTAACAAAGATATGAAAACTTTTCTAACAAAGTATATTGGTTTTCATAATGTTTTGTATTTCTTCTCCCATCCCTTCAAATAGATTTCATAAAATACATGCACAAAAGTGGGCAATCTTCTCCTTTTATATCATCTATCATTATATCAAACAAAAAGTGTGCCTGCTGTGGATTGGGAACCCAAATTTGTCAGAATTGAGTTGTAGTGTCAGAATAAATAGGTCTTCCTTTTAAGGCATTTTAAAATATGAATGATATAAATGTGCTGGACTTTCCAGCCAGGGCAGCACAGAAGAGTTAGAAATGAACAGCTGTGTCAAGGAGAGATGGAGGTCTGGAAGAGATGAGGCATGGGGATTCCTCCCGGAGCAGACAAGCACAATGGCAGTGGAGGAGAAAACGTAACAAGTGTAACTTGCCAAGAGCAGATGATTTAGAGTCACTGTGGCAAACAGACATTGAATTCCAAGGGGTATCTAGAGCAAAGGGTTTCTAAGACTCTTGGGTTGTAACAGATTGTCTTCAATTGCTTGATTTTATTGGACACAATTCCTGTCTACACCTGCAATATGGCATGTGCATGAGCATGTGCCTGCATATGTGTGCATGTGTACATTTTTCTTAAACTTTACTCAGCATGAAGAACAATACCAGACATCTTGGTCTAATTTAACAGTGGGCCATTTATTAGTCTGAAAAACTTTTCAGTGCAATAGAAAACTAAGCAATTACCCAGATAATGCACTATTTTAAGGTTTTCAAAAGAGTTTCTGTATAGTAAATTTATAAATGCTATGCATGTATACAATGAACACAATTTATAAGACTTTCTCTGCTACTGAGAAGAGTATTTTCACTTTCACAATAATAATTTAGCTAATTATTATTAAGTAATTAGATGTCTATATATTAGATGGCTATAAGATGTCTGACATTATTCTAAGTGTTCTACTGATGCAATCTCTTAATCCTGACAATAACCCTCTAAATTGATCCCATTATTATCTCCAGAGCACAGAAACATGAAGCATTGTATTCAATGTCAGCTAACTAGAAAATGGCAGAGTGACCATTCAATCTCAAGCAGCCTGGCACTGGAGTATGTAACTCTTACCACAACACAATACAACACCTCATTGGATCTAGTTAGAGAGGCACTGTTATGTCAATTTTCAGACAAGGAAATTGAGATACAATGGGGTTAAATAACTTCTAAGTTTCCTCTGCTAACATGTGATAGATGCTATGAGTCAAGCTAGTCTTTCTGATTCCAAGGTCCATGCTCATGACCAGTTATGAGCTCATAAAACCATTGCAGCCTCCTAAATACAGGACCACTGTGTAAAACGTAAGTTACTGTGATCATCAAATACAACAGAAGTGAAAGTGAACATGTTACATTAATGGCATGATCCACACAGTCCCACTGAGGTGGCTCACCCACAGGCAGGACCAGTATTTCCACAACACTAATCACAGCACAGAGGTCTTAGGCTAAACCTCCTATCTGGCCCGAGGTTACTACTGTCAACACTACAGTTTGCCTTTGTTTTCCCAATCTTTCCAAATCCACATAGCAGTTTCTCTGCCTCCAGGAGTGGCCACAAGCCTAGCCAGAAGGAAATTCAACCCAGAGACCCAAAAATGGATTTCAAAACAGGAATTACCCACCAGCCTGAGTCAGGAATTTCCATAAAAGTCTCTCATCCTGAGAGAGGGAGCTCAGTAGCACAAAGGAAGTAAGTGCCAGATCATAGACGACAAGGATTTGGTTGCACTGAAGGACTTTTCCTTCTAGATGAGCATTCTGGATTTCAGAGTAGCTGTTTCCTGCTGAGCTTAGATGGGCCTGGCCTCTGCCCCTACACAAATGAGTAGACGAATTTTGAACTCAAACATAAAAGCACAACAGCAGGCCACAGAGTGCACAACTCAGGCCTGCTGGGAGCCCCAGCCAGTTCATACACCATATGTGCCCTGCTTATCCATCTGGTTTAGTGGAAAGAGCCAAACAAAACAGTAAAAACAAATGGCAGAATAGAGGCTTTCACCCTGGCCTTCAAGTGCACACTGACCTCACCTTGCAGAGTTTTTCTATAAATAATTTGGGTTGTGAGTAGTTTTATATAAAGTATAAAAGGCCAAGATATGCAAAGCTTTAAAAAGCGAGGAAATTTTCCAAAATTAAAGCTAATTGCCTTATATCAATCCTGCCACTTACCAATATTACCCCATAAAGCAAAACTTGAAATTCAGTGAAACCATGGAAACATGTAGTTTAACCACATGTGAATCCAAACCAAAAACAATCACAAATTATACAAGCACCACAAAATCCTTTGCATTATTAAATCATTTCATAGACTGAGGATTGGGCTCACTTATTTAAGCAAAAGTTAAAACAGTACATTTCAATATGAAAGAATCTACAATATCTAAAAGGTCATTCTACAACTTAATCAGCAAAGGCTGACACTTGCCATTGAATACACACACACACACACACACACACACACACACACACGTATATTTCTACACCTTGGGCTATGTCTAGTTTCTCAGACTTAGAACTACTGGCATTTTGGACTAGATAAGTCTTTGTTGTAGAAGGCCTTCTGTGCATTTTTGACATTCAGCCAAATTGTACAGAGAGATCTGATAAGATCGATAGGAGAAGGGAAAGGCCACAGGAGGAGGTTGCCCAAGGCAATGGTAAACAAGCTAGTGTGATGTGTGTGACAGACCTACCTACCCCTGGGCAGAGACGCGGCAGGGGACACTGAAGATCTGCCAGTTTAGGACAGAATTGGCTTAAAAGACGGATGCTTCCTGAGCACATGGATTTATAGGCTAGAAGATTTAAACAGTAGGGAGGCTGAGACTTTCTCTTCCTTGGAGCCACCTGGATGATTGTGCTGCAGCTACCTGAGTTTCTGAAAGGATGGTATTTAAATACCATGGGGGAAGGAAGTCCAGGTGTAGCCTAGGACTAGACTGTCAAAGGCTCCTTCACGACTTAATGAGATAAACAAAATCCCCCTTTTACTCTTCAAAACTCACTACTTTAACCCAGGACCATTTTTATAAACCTTTTATAATATTGCTTTACTTAAATCATTATAGTCTATTTTTTTTCCAGATGTTACATTTCTTTTAAGTAACTGCAAAGATGTCAAGTCAAATTATTTCTTTCTTTCCGAAAGTGAAAAGCTTCAGTGAGCAAAGACACACTTTTATGGCAAATTGGTTAACAAAGTGCTGTCTCATGAGAACTGGACCTTAAACTAGAAAAGTGACTCTTAATGTTTAACATCTCCTTCAGCAATCTGAATTCTTCCTGTACTCACTGAAGTTTTTCCTGGTCT
The DNA here is from genome assembly GCF_019186645.2 of Phyllostomus hastatus. Lineage (NCBI taxonomy): Eukaryota > Metazoa > Chordata > Mammalia > Chiroptera > Phyllostomidae > Phyllostomus > Phyllostomus hastatus. The sequence continues at coordinate 34,963,503 of NW_025333872.1, read as the reverse complement.
AACCACAACTCACCACACCATACATGTCAGGATTGCTTCTTTACTACCCTACATAATTAAAAACAAAAACAAGAAAACAAACAAGCAAAACAATGTACTCCACTAAAAGAATCCAAGTTAGTCCTATCATTACGTGTCATTATTTTACTTCAATCTCAGTGATTACATTTTCTTGCCATTTATCCAGACTGTAGTGGCACTCAATGTTGGTTTTCAAAAAAAATTCTTATATTAATGTAAATAAAGTGCTTAAAACCATTGCTGAAATAGTGCCTTATACAGTAAGAGTTAGGTAAGTGCTTACTATTACTCCCAAACCTGGGACTCCACTTTCAAGTAAATCCAAATCTATGGAAATCAGGTGCTGTTATCAGTGTCCCTGGGCTCAGGCACTGGTAATTTTTCGAAGTTCTCTCTCTATTCAATCCCAATGAGCCACCAGGGTTGAGAAACACTCAGATTTAACCAAGTGCCAACAAAACACATTTGTGGCTTAAGTCTCAGAAAAGCTGACCAATTTTATGTCCAATTGACAAAAAAAAAAATATGTACAATTTGCCAGGCACTATGCATGTTACAGAGGATATAAAATAAGTAAGACAACCTCTACCCTCAAGCAACTAGCAATCATTAGATGAAATAAGCCATAATGAATCATGATATTAACTAAAGGCGTGAGTCAAACAGAGAAAGAATTAGCCAATTCTACTGGGATAAAGCAAGGAAAGCTCCCAGAGACAGAGAAACTTAAACTGACCCTTAAGAAATGAATGGGATTGTTGGGTGGAAAAGGTAGGGAAAGACACACTAGACAGAAAGGTAATAGTGATACAGAGAGATCTGATCAGATTGCTGGGGAAGAGTAGGAAGGCACCACAGGAGGATGGTGCCTGAGGCAATGGTAAACAGTCCAGGACAGGATTGGCTGAGAAGCTGAATGCCTCCAGAGCACATGGAATTATGGGCCAGAAGATTTAAACAGAAGAAAAGGAGAGACTGGCTCTCTTTTTCTTCTTCAAGGGTACCTGCATGATGCTGCAGCCACCTGCACTCCCCAAAGGCCATTATTTTCTGTAATGGGAGAAGAAGCTCCGAGCCCAGCCTAGAATTGGTCTGGCCTGGCAGAGGGTAGCAGGGTTATTTTACTTTGAGCATTCTAGAGGGACAGGCTCTGAGGCAGAAGTCTGCCATTCTTGCAAAATTATAGAGCTTTTGTATCTTACATTGTTTTAGTTTGTAAACTAATCTTATAAAAATAAGGTAAGCAAAAACAAGCAAGGAGAATGATAGGGAAACTCAAGAATTAAAGATTTTAGCCTTAATTGATAGGCTTAAGTGACTAACGAATGCATGTGGAGAGCTGTGATTCCAAAATTGTGTAGCTTTTGACTAAAGACTCCTTTACTTTTTCGCCAAACCTCTGACTCCACAATTTTGCCTAGAGGCTGGCAGCAAGCAGCAGGACCAGACTTGCTGTTCAGTAACAACAGCATAAGTGCCCAAGGACTTCTGAAGAAGTAAAAGAGTTATGGTAGACATGCTCAGGGTGAAGCTAAACAAACTGTAAAGGTCTATAAAAGCAGGACAAAAAATTGTGACTTTTCCCTGTAGGCAAAAGGAATCCAAGGAGGCATTTTTAAAAAGTGAGCAACATGATTACATCTATAACCTAGATCTCTCTGTCTTCATATATTAAGAGCATCTACAGACCCACTCATTAGACGGGGGCTCTCACATGGTCATGCTGAGATGTTTAGTTGAAACCAGCTTCTTTATTGTGCCTTCACCCAGTTCTCCTGAGGAATAAAGACAAGATATTTTAGCCCTGGCTGGTGTAGCTCAGTGGATTGTGTGCAGGCTGCGAACCAAAGCATTGCAGGTTCAATTCCCAGTCAGGGCACATACCTGGGTTGCAGGCCATCACCCCCAGCAACCGCACATTGATGTTTCTCTCTCTCTCTCTCTCTTTCTCCCTCCCTTCTCTCCCTAAAAATAAATAAATAAAATATTTAAAAAAAGACAAGATATTTTAGAGCTTAAACTTTTAATCATAAGCTAAACAAGCTAAATAAGTTATTCTACTTTATAAAGTGTGGCCATCACAGATGAAAGAAAATAACTCCAAAAGCAGCTATATTTGAGAAGTGATATCTTGAGATCATATGTTTTTTAGCAGAATCTTTAAGAGAAGTTTTCTTTCAAAATAAGACTATACATAAGAATTGCTTTATTTAAGGTTGAGGGTGAAAGTATCACATAAATGATAACAGCAGCAAATATTTATTGAAGACTTAGTGTGTGATTACTACTGGGCTTACTGTCATCGCTGTACGTCAGCATTATTTTTAAAGTCTATTTTACAGATGATGAAACTGAGGATTAATACTATCAAATAAGTGTCAAAAACTGTCAAAGATCTGATATGTTTATCCTACTTGAAAGCTGATAAGTTAGCCTGTCACAATTTTAGCAATACTTGCAGAGAACACTTGATTCCTGGGTCAGAAACGAAAGGCTATTACTCACAGAAGCTTTTCTTTTGCCGATTTTTTGAACCCCAAGTCCCATAAGCTACACAAGAGGGTCAGGTAACACCTGGATACGCAATAGATTGTGTCACAGCAACTTTATAAGGTGTTACAGGAATTTTTCTAATGGACACCAAGTATGCCTACCTTTGCTCTGAAAGGAGATACTATCTCTTCTTCAAAGGTTATTCACTACACAAACATACTTGAAAGAATATCTGAAACAAAGATAGTCAAGTAGTCTATCTACTTGAAAAATATGAAGACACACAAGAGAATCATGGAAATCGCCCACTAATAAGTTGCCCATATTTGCACAATTAGTAAATAGTATCAGGATTTGGACCTAAGTCCCTGTCATCTGAGCAGCAGTACTCTATACTCAAGTATCAGGACACAAAGCACAAAGGACTACCTGAGTTTTGTGGATCTTGAGAATCCAGATCTTCCCATCATTTTAGAAGAGGATGAACCAGACAAGGACTTCTAAGGAGCATCCACTGCCAACATTGGTTAGGAATATCTCCTTTCTAAAAGTAGGAAATGAAAAGAAACATATGCTCTGGAGGATCAGAAGGTAGTAGTGAAGAAAGTTTTAAAGACACAATGAGCATAACAGCACTGGAGAAAAATAACCTAGGATATTCTTGAATGTTTTCTACAGGTGTTGAGTTTTAATTCTAACTTAACTTAAACAGGTGACAGATATTTAAATACTATATCAATAGTGTAGGTGAAAATGCCATTTACTGATCATAAGCTGTTTTGGACCATTAGTTTCTCTCTTCAGGAGATGTTATAGTATGGATAACATGCTTATGATTTATGCCTTCCTTCAGTCTAAAGACTCAGAATTTTTTATTTTTCTATTCGGGGGGAACAAAATTATTGTTTTAAATACAACAAAAGCTCACATCTGCTCTTATATAAGCTGCAGGCTTTTCTGGCTGCCCCAGCTTTTCAAGGGATGCCTGAGAATGTGCATGCAAAGCCACACCCTTTCCTAGTTCAAACACTTCTGGTATTTCCATCAATCTCATCTTTGTCCTCAGTGGCTGCTCAGGAGCTCACTGTGGAGGAGATTATGTTGCTGCAATTTGGGATCTGAGTCAATGAAAATACCCTACTCATGCCTATGTATATAAAGACCCAGAGGGTTAGATAATGATAAATGGGTCTCCACCTACTAAATAACCATACCTAAGTTTTCGATCACTGCAATGTCCACTGCTAACGGTAAATATTATGTACTGATCTCTTAAACATACAGCAGTGCTGACTTGGAAAAAGAGAAATAGTTTCATCTGACCTGAACATATAAACACTCAGGATAAGCCTCAGCAGGAACACTGGTTTTAAGAGTTTTAGACGAGACTACACTAAGGCCAAAGACTCATTTCTGCACACTGCAAAGGCCAACTTCCCGTTTTATGTTCTCTACACAGCCATCCTTAACAAATGAAACCTGCTGGAGATTGCTTTCTGTTTCTGCAAAACAAAGTGTTAAAGCAGAAATAGTGTTCTGCTTTAGAATATGCCCAAGAAGAGGAGGAGATTAAGTCTCTCTTCTTGGATTTAAATCTGTCTTAAATCCATGGCCCATGCTGGTATGTACTTGGTATTTGGGGATTTCTTGCTGATGAATATAATATGGCCAAAGCCTTGCTTGGCTGCAAAGAGAAACCAGAGAAAAATAAAGATGTGCTTTAGTTGGTAACATATTGTGGGGTCAGGATGTTGTTCTAGTGACTCACTTGAAAAAAAAATGTGGTAGGAAAACTAAATTCAACCCATGACAAAGTGCTATGGCTTTTGCTTAACAATAATTCCAGCCAATTCACTGGCCAGGATTCTTTTTATATAGGCTGGGTCTGCATGATTCAAAACTACCCAGTACATTGAATTCTAAAATTTGCTTCAGTAGCCTGGCTATTTTGATTGTGAAATGTTAAACCTTAACAGAGCTACTTTGGACAAATATTACATGGAGCATTTATAATGACTGATTATTTTATTAATCAATAGCCTGATATTTTTAGATGCTTTGGTGTTTCATAGCCAGATTCAGAGAGGTTACTGCTCCTGGAACTCACTGCCCTATCCTCACTGTTTTTTGGCTTCTAGGTTAAACAAAACATTTCTCAACTACAATAGTTCAATTGTCACTGGGTGGAGGAGATGGGTGAGAGAGTGTAACTGACCATCTCTATTCCATGCTTTCTACCTCTGAGGCATTCTGCCACCACTTCATTTTGGTTTTTCTTCTTTAACCCCTCTTTATTAGAATATTTGTTGTAGTCTGATTTGTCTTTACATTATTAATTGTTCCATAACTATAATTCATGATATATGCATTCCTGCTTAAAGCCAAGTTTCCCACCTATGTTACCATCACAGGGAATGGTTTTTTCTTACCTCCTCACCTTTCAAGTATTATTTATACAATAAGGTACAGCTCAAAGCTATCTGCTTTACACAAACAAGTATGAATTATCTTTTGTTCCATGCAATGATGCCATTAGTTCTACCTTCATCATAGCACACTCTGCCTTTGTTAGAGTTCTTTGTGTCTACATCTGTGTCACCACTAAATCATTAGCTCCTTAAGTATTGGACTTCTGTTTAGCCAAAGGGGCCCATTCTTCTTCTATTTCATATCTCCATATCAAGTGGTTATTTACCTATAGTAGGTAAGTCAAATATTTAATTTAATGATGTTCACATCCTCCAAATAAATATACCAGATAACAAAGTGGTACAAGATTTGGGGGCTTGGGATGGGGGGCAGAACAGGGGAAGGAAGGAAAGAAAAGGGAGGAACAGTGTCAAATTGAAAATCCAACCTGATTTAACATCTAATATTAATTTTACTCATGCTGGCAAATTTCATAAGGAAAAAAACAAACACAATTGCTCTAGATTTTTAAATGTCTTATTTTTCCTTCAGTATATTTATTCAAAAACAAACAATATTTACTTTTCTCCAGATTAAAATATGAGTGTTTCTACTTGGCTTCCTTTTGGACAAATTGCTTCAGAACAAACTGATTGTGATAATAAAGTAAATCTCACTGTCCTGACCAACAACCCCATCCTTGGTTTTAAAACAATAATTTGATGACTAACTATTGCCTTTCCCTCAAAGAAATGAAGGGAGAAGACATGAGCCAGTGAATACTAATATAAAACAGCATCACCAGTTAAAATACAATTCCCATCAGTGTGGAAATGATTCTGAGTGGGTGGTTATTGCTACAAAAGAAAAGGACACACTCATAAATGAGCTACCTGTGACATGGAAGTAAAATTTTTTCATAATGTTTAAAGAGGTAGTACTATCCTACATGCATTTTTAAATAACACTCAATATTTGGGGGAAATTCAGGAAGCAATTTTTTTTTCAGTCAGCAATTGACCCACTGGAAATTTTATTTTCAGTTATGGGAAAGTTTATGATTCGTGATCTATATTGACAATGATGACATCCTTTCAAAAGACCAACCCTAGAGGTTCAATGGTTTTGTATTTTAAATAGAGATTTCACTGGCCCCACCATTTTTATTTTGTTTGATTATTAAAAAGAGTCCAGATACTTTACGTCGAGAGACATCACAGATTGTGGATCTTTGCTCTGTGCCAATACTGTACTTGAGATTTCTAACACTTAGCAATTTTCTCACATTGTGGTTGAGGTCATCTTAGAAAGACCTACATTTATATTTTCCCTTTGTAATGCAAAATCAATACTTGACTGGCTGAGAAAAAGGGAAGCATTCCATGTCAGACTGCTGACTGAAAATGCAAGCATGTAGGCAGCAAATCTTTGTATGTTATGGAAACACAGAAGCTAAAAAGTCCTTCTGATTACTCTCTTGTTAGAAACAGTAAATTTCTCCAGGTTTCAGTTTTTTTAAATCTCATCTTTCCGCACACCCTTTTATGAGGAGTTTCATAAAGAGCATGATAATTACCAGAAGAAAACCTATAGTATTCTTGCAACATTTTTCATAAGAATTTCCATCTAACTTTTTCACATGTTTTTTGCAAAGTCATTTTTTTCTGACTTTATTTTTTCTTGGGGGAGAGGGCAACAATAAGATAACCTAATAACATCACGATGTAATGGAAAATCAATGAAGTTCAACAATATGGCAAGGAGGACTATAAACAAAATTAAGTCTCTAGACTTTAGGATTCTCCTGAAAAGTTGTCTACAATTGGAAAGATTAAATTTTGGTTTGAGTGGACAAAAAACTAGCTGCATTTTTATTCAGCATAGCTTAAAGATGTAATCATGCATTTGAATGTATATGTTTTTTATAAAGGACAGCTGCACTCTTCCCCAGAGGGGACCTCCCCTTGCTGGCCATAGGACATGGCATTCTTAAAGTGCTTTCTTTCCCAGCATGCTTCTCAAACTTGAGCTAGCACCCAGCCCCCTGAGGGCTTGTTCAAAAAGCAGACCACTGGGTTCCCCTAGGTCTGGATGGGCCTGAGAATCTGCATTTCTAGCAAGTCTCCAGAGGCTGCTGAGGCTGCTGGTCTGATGACCACACTTTGGACGCCTATGCTTTAAGAGGGAGCATCTTGGAGCAGCTTGGAGGGCAATGTGGGGGGAGTAAGCAGAGGAGCCAAGGAAGAGAGCTGTGGATAGGAGTTGAGCCTGTGAGGCCTGAAAAACAAGGGGTTATTCTAACAGTTAATCTGTGAGGGAGAACTGTGATTTCAGAAATATTCCATGTGGTCAAACTAAACCAAGGGTATCAAGGTGAAAAAGACAGCAGAAAAAGGAAAGAATTGCAAGGAAAACTTAACAAGGGAAAGAGAGGTCACAGACCAAGCCCTTCATGAAATAATAGCAACAAAAACATATTACAAGAAAAAATTGTCCTATACTATAAAACATGATCACCTTTCAGTCCTCCCTCCACCCTACTCCAGCTTCCTCCTATAAGTGAGCAAAACAGGTGTGAATCTCAATCCACTGGATGAAGTGTACAGAAAACATCAATTTCCTGATTATCCATATTCAACTTTATTGCCACATCTAAGTGTCATGCCAGCTGGGAAAATGCAACCTCATTTATCTGTGAAGCATCGCCCTGACCCCAAGGTTGTCATAAGGTAGTTCTGGGATAATAGATTAGATCCCAACATGGCATGGAGTTCAGTGCTCTGTGGTCTTCAAATAGAAGTCATCAGTCCATATAAGTCATTGGATGGCATGGGCCTAGTTCCACAGCCCCTATCTGCTGCTTCCTGGAAACGCTGTTACTGTGGGAGTCTCCTGAGAGCCACCTACAGGCAGCCTGACTAAAGGCCCCACAGAGCCATTCTCCTCTGCAGTCCTGCTACCCCCTCCCAGGAAACAAATTTGCTCTGGGGTCCATGGACTGTTAGCTCCTCTCCCTTTTCTTACATTTGTGGTTAAGAAATGAATCCCTGAACTCCCCAGTTTCTACACCTACTCTTTTCTGAAGCCCAGAAAACGTTTTCCTCACTTTTACTTACTTCACAACTAAGTTTTCAGGAGTTAAGTCTAAATGTCCAATGCCTACAGGAGCCAAAAGGGTAGAATAAATGAAAGAAGCAGGTTGGGAACATACATTAGTGATGGAGAGTACTGTGCAATGGAAAGAGAGTGAACCTTCAAAAGGATAATAAAAAAATTTTAACTGTGGAAGTCAAACAACACACATATTTGGTCCAATGGTAGAGCAAGTTTCTCATTTGTGAGTATAACTCAGGTTTGTGGAAAACAAAGATGTGATGTTTATTCTTTCCTCTCAGCTCTTCCTGGGGCACTGAGTATAGGGCAGACACTATTTTCTTAAGAGCAGGGGTTTCTGCCTGTCTTATTTGCTGCTATATTCCCAGCAAGCAGAACAGTGGCTGGCATGCTGTTGGTGCACTCAGTAAATACCTTTTGAAATATCTCATTGAATGAATCAATAAAATGAATGCATAAAAAAGTACAGTATTGTCATAAAATATTATTACCCAGACCTATTACTTTTAGTCTGTACAAATCACACTGATGATTAAATACCACATTTACAAAAGAGTGAATGACACAGCGATCAAATATAAGGGATCCTTACAAGTCTGTATATTTCCAGGAGAGCCGAGACCTCTTTTTTGAACCGCTCACCAAGCCACTGCCTTGACACCATAGTAAAATTGTAAGTTCCTGGTGAAATGTTGCATGTATTACCCTGAAGATTAATTGTGCAAATATGTTTATGTGTGGCCATGGCCTGTAAAGTAAAACAGAAACTTGAATAATATAAAGCTTTACACAGATTTCAAAGAAAGTCAAGAAATAATATGAGGGGCCCAAGCTTAGAAGCGGAAAACTTACTCTGAATTAATGTGTGCTATGCTTTTCACATTCACTAAAATCTGTCTAGCTTGACTCTCCCTTGGGAAAAGTTATTGTATTGCTACCACTTCTTTCCCTTTCTGCTTCAGCCAGCCTCCAGAGCTCATGGTTTTCTGTCTGCAGCTTCCTCTTTTATCTCAGCCCATTCTGTGAAACCCTGATCCACTGGAAAGGAAGCTAATTGATCATTCTGCATCGTTGTTTCTTCCTATGGATTGCTTCCCTTGGTGAAACATTTAGCACTAAGCCAGGAGGACACGAGCTCTGATAAAACACTCCAACAGGATTTGCTATTGCAGCTGTTTTTTATTTGTGAATCTCTGCAATGTTTATCCTGTCCATATTGCCCAGTCTGAGGAACACTTTAGTAAAAGAATGTTTTGCAGTCCACATGTCCTTAAGCATGGATATCTGGGAGCCACTCTTCATTCCTCCTTTATAGCATGAATCCTCATCACCTTTTTAGCCCCATGATCTTTATTTCAATTAAGTGTGCATTAGAGACTACCTTCTCATGCACCACTAATCCAGGACTTTTTATCACTTGAACTGCTGCAAAAATAGACTGATAACCATGAAAAATAATGAAACAGTTATCAAAATGTACACCTGAAATGGCCACTGGGACCAGACTGACACACTACCAATGCAAAAGAAAAAAAACAGAGGTTCAAAATGGAATCATTGATGCTAAACCCCATGATACCAAACCTAGATGTAATACCTGACGTAATTGCCAATTTGACCTTACCAGGAAAATAATCTTAATCAACCAGTGTGTTTTCTGGTCAACACCAATGAGGTAATCTATCACATGGGCCCTTTCCCTTCTAGAAAGGAAGAAGTGCCAACCTATGTAATAAAACCCTTGCAGTCAAAAAAGATGTCTTAGTCTAAAAATAATCCTTTTCTTCTCTTTTGCTGATAACTCCCCTGTCACACCCTTTTCCTATTAAAAAAATCTTTCCATTTTTGTCCAATTTTTTGGAGTGCCCTTCTGTTTACTGTATGAATGCTGCCCTATTCATGAATGGCTTAATAAAGCCAATTAGATCTTCAAAATTTCCTCAGTTGAATTTTTTCTTTAACAGTACATTCAATAAAATCTTCAAGAAAGAAATAATTCTCATGCTGTTTAAACTCTTTCAGAACTCATAAAAATATTTCAATGTTCTATATCTTTATATAAAACCAGAATAACTCTGGTAGCAATACTTACATAAATAGTTCAAAAAGAAATTGCAGTCTGATGTGTTACAAACCTAGTAATACAACCCTAAATAAAGAATATAAAATCTATTTTGACATATTTTTAATTTTTTAAATAGTTAGCTAAAGAAAAAAATAAATAAATAAATACTGGCCCACCTCATAACAAAACAAGAAAAGGAAAAAAATGGCAAAATAGTGTAGACTTTCCAATTAAGATGGTAGACAATGAGAGAATCTGCATACTTTTAACTCTTGATGAAAGGAATGAAAACACATGACCTAAATTCTGAAAAGTGGTGGCCAAGTAAATAAATAAAAGATGCTTATTTTATTAGGAAGTTAATCTTATCTGCATCCTTCTGAAGAAACAGTAGGGAAAGTAGATGATTCAACCAAGTCCTCCCAAGTGTTACTATTATTTTTAAAAATAGGGAGAAGCTGGGAAGGCAGGCAGCTGGCAAGAAAGTCAAGGTTCACTTTCACAAACATCTCCAAAGGAACTAGGGAGAAGGAGCAAACTGCCAGGCAGTGCCCTCTGCCACCTGAAGAAGAAGAGGGAGAGGGTGCTAAGAATTTCCAGCAATACACTGCAAAGATGAAGACAAAGAGCAAATAAATATGAAAAAAATAAAAATCATCTGCAACAACTAAAAGTAGAGAGATTTAAGCAGAAGGTGAAGCCCCTCTCGTCCCCTCACCTCAGTTAATATGACAATGAAGCTAAAACCCACAGAAAGAATTATCTTTTCCTATTCTGACTTGGGAATAGGGGTAAATATATGAAAAACTGCTAAAGAAACCTGTAAGTGAAACAAAAAACTGAATAAACAAAACAAACTCTCTAGTGGAAGCATGAGTTTCAGGACATCACATGCAAACCAAAAGTTTGATCTCCAGGCCTCAGAAAGAGAGCACATATGCAGTTAAGCAGAGTGGATTGTGAAGCAGGAAATCTACCCACATCAGAGAAGAAAAGGCAGAGTCTGAGCTTTGCACCTTCCCCACTTTCATCACCTGAGGCTGGAGAAAAACTGAGTAGTAGCAACAGCCAGGCCTCAAAATATAGCTCTGAGAGAGTAAGACAAAATGGGGAGACCTCACGGAACGAGCATATTGGAAAACTCACACAGATGCACTTCCAAAGCAAACCAAAGGTCTGGACGCTGGTCATGTTAAGCATGAGCAAGATTAAAAGAAATGGCACTGCAGTTATGCTTGAATACAACAAAAACACAAGGAGGAAAAGTGACATAGCTGACAAGAGAGACAGAAAAATCTTACCTGGAAAGAAAACATTCCAAGAGCAGAAGAGATTTCCTGAACTTGATTCCCAGTGTGAAAGAACTTAATGGGAATATAAAAAAGAAAAAAGAAAGAAATCTCATAAAACAGGAAAAGATATAAAGGAAGTCTGCAGAAATAAATTAATGCCACTAGAACTTACACAAATCTATTCAATAACCTAGAAAGTGCAAGAAAAGGAGCTAAAAGATATTTCAGTGGGATAGAGGAAAGGCTTGGGAAAATATTAATATCAGAAAGCAAGTTAGAAAGAAGCTGATAGAGAAGAGAGCCAAAATAACAGGATAATTTATGCCCTGTAATTGTGATCCAAAAAAAGAAAGAAAATAAAAGAAATATTCATAAATATTAAAAAGTCCATGAAATGAAAAACAAGCACATATTTAAGGAAAGACCCTCTCCACTGGACAAAGATACAGAAAGGTCAACATTGCAACATCTCCTGGCTAAGTTATTAAGATTCAAAGACAAATAGTTTTTCAGCCATCCAGACAGAAAAAACTACATCAACTAAAAGGAGGGAAATCAGGTTGGTTACATACTTCTCCACAGGAACATATTAAGCCAGAAAACAGAGCAGTATCTACAATACCCTGAAGGAAAAAAATTCTATCAAAATATATTACAGCCAGATATTCTGAAATATGACAGAACTTAGGAAATATAATACATGAAAAAAATATTTCAAATAAATCAAGCCCAACGAGAAACAAATGGTTGAGTTGTAGTAAAATGATTAGTTCAATACACACTACTAGGAGATGATACAGCAGTGTCAAAAAAAACGCAAGGCTGGACTTGCAAACTCTAAAGCCCACAAGGACAAGGCAGGACACACAAGTGACTAAAACATTTTGGATTCAGTAAGTTGAAGAGCACACAATCAAAACACCGCCAATTTTGCTTTCAGGGAATTGGAAACCGTTAAAAGGACGTTATATTACCAGATTTTTGATGTTTTCAAGAAAATCCAGAAATCCAAACGCCTGTGTTAATTCTCCCAATTTTTAAATTTCAGCAGCAAAATCAACTGTACCAAACATACTGAGGAAAACAAACTCGTCTGTTAATGCTGGTTTGCAAACTGGCTCCTGTTTGTGGAGGGCAAGGAGAGGCTGAAGAAAAAAGGTGGTTTTAATAAACAACAGAATTTACTTACGAAGCTTATCCCAAATGGCAGCAAGATAAGTAGATCTCTGCACCTTGCTGCCAGGATCTTAAGGTTTACGTAGAGGCTGATAAGGACTAACACTTGACGCAAAAGTTATCAGCCAGGAGGGCCTGTGGGAGGAGCTAGGGCTTACGGAAATTCTCACACCCTAAGTAACCGCCAGAACCCTCCCTGTGAAAGGGAGCTCTACTGGAAGAGCTCCAAGGTTATCACAAAGCGCTAGTCTGGTTCTGATAACTTCCGGTTAGCGTAACTTCCTCTTCTTTTCTATAAATACTTCTCCTTCCTTGCAGGGAGATCAGAGTGTGCCAAGGCTTTGCCAAGGCCCAGCATACTGGGTTGACACTCTTTCTACTTCCTCAAATAAATTTTTTTTGGTAATGAAACACCAAGTCAATGTTGTTTTTCAATTGATGAGGTTTTAATTGGCTTTAGTCACGCCTTCAGTCAAGATCTCTTCCACAGCCCTGGCTAGCATAGCTCAGTGGACTGAACACGAGCTGCAAACCAAAGTGTGGCAGGTTGGATTCCTAGTCAGGGTACATGCCTGGGTTGCAGGCCATGACCCCCAGCAACCGCACATTGATGTTTCTCTTTCTTTCTTCCTCCTTTCCCTCTCTGAAAATAAATAAATAAAATCTTAAAAAAAAAAAAAAAGATCTCCACAACAGTTCACTCCTACAAGGCTGTGACAGCCTTGAACTGGCTCTTGGCAGGGAAGAGTAGGTGGGATGTGCATTGCAAAGAGAATGGAAGAAGGGAAAAGTGTCTGGTGGCCTAGGAAATCCAGCTCTCAGGTCAACCAGAGGTTAAATCTTCAGTGACCTTCTCCAACAGTTAGCAGACTGGCGGCTAGGGTGACCAGTCTGTCAGCTATGGAAAAGAAATAAGATCTAATGCTGGTACCCCCAGTCAGCCAATTCTTGGAGGGAGACAACGGACTAACAGAGCGTTCGTGTGAAAAAAAAAATTCATGATAGCAGTACTTACAGACCTTTCTTGAAAATTCTGCCCAGGGATGGGTAATAAATGAAATAGAGAAACTGTGATGACTGGTAGTGCGCACTGAACCAATATAAAAATAGAACTAAAACTAAATAACTATAGAAATTATACTAACATAATGCCAGTTATGTAAATCTTGACAATGTGATAATCTTCAGCTTTTTAAATTTGCTGATTCAATGTACTTTCTTTATGTTAAACAAATATTCACATTTGTATCTATTTTTTATTTTGTATTTTTTTAAAGGGTTCCAAAAATTATAAGCAGTGGGTTCCACAAAACTCTGATCTGTCTTTGGTAGTTTTAGGCAAAAAAATGACTTTATGAAAACAATGAATACTCCTACTGAGGACCACTTATCAAATCACCATGGCAAGTCTCCAGAAACCCTAGTAAGAACTTAAAAGCAACCTAGGCAACCTAAGCAACCTAGGATTGCTTGCGTGCCAGGTACCTACAGGAGCTTCTATCTGTATAGCCTAGAGAATGAGTGATTCCCAGGTGTAACATTTCCCCCCAAATAGTTCACTCCCTCTTCTCCGAGCCATGCCCCCAAAAGTCAGACCATCATCCTATGAATCACCTTTCCTTAGAGTGTTTGTGCAGGTTTTTCTTAAGCTCTGTACAACAAAACACATCATGACACAACACAACTTGTTTATTGAGTCCCATGCACAATATATGAGGTGTTCTTAATCATCCTGCCCCTCTTTCCCCAAAACGGCAGAGCAACATAATTACATATGCTATCTGTGACTGCCTCTTAATCTCTGTTCTCCATCTTCACAACCCTTAACAGTGGCATTTAAGAATAACCTGCAATGTCTGAGTAAGCTTTCTATGACCAGAGTTGTATTTAGAGGAAAGTAACAGACAGCAAGCAAAGTAAGCCATAAACATTTGCCAGTGTCCTGCAGTCTGAAGCAAATGTGAATGGATTCCTGGCTTTCAAGCCTATTCCAGAACCTTAAAGTCAATGATAAGATGTGGGTACAAACAAGGGCACATCTAACTCTAGTTCCTAGTTTAGAAGCCAATAAGCTAAACTTATAATAACCATGCCCTAACCCAACCTCCTAAAATGACTATCCAAGGGTGTAAATGATGATAGCAAGCACCACCACTACGAATCATTAAATGCAGATTTCCGTGGACAGACATTTTGCTCTCATTTGTATTTCATACCATTAATCCGTTCATCATTTAGGCAAGGATTTTGCCAAACTCATTAATTAAGGAACAGAAATATAAACAAAGTAATGCAACTAAACAGCAATAATTTAAAAATATCTCTTTTAGCTTTATTTTTTTGATTTTTAATTCAATCAACAACCAAAGCAAAAAAGAATGTAATAAAGAATTCAGTATGTTCAAAAAACCTAAGTCTGGTAACTTCCTCAGTGTATGCCATTTTTTATATAAACATTGAAAAATTCAGGGGATTTAAGAGTTGGACTACTAGTAGCAATAACCAATGATAAATGAGCTTATATTAAAAATAAGTATAACATTACTGATTGTTCTTGCCTTCAAAACATAACAAGAAGTCACTATAGAACTTTCTAATATAGATACTACTATAAAGCTGAAATAAATATCAGACATAAGAATGTTGCCTTGAATTTTCACTGAAAATGAAAGCTGGTTGCAATTACTTTAATGTTTTCCAGGGCTAAAAAAATCATCATCAGTAAGAATAAAAAGATTAATGTGTTTATAAAATATCAACACTTAATATTTCCTAATTCTTCAAGATATTTCTAGCAAAATATATTTCAGATTATGTAATACCAGCATATAAATGGCTCAGCTTTTTGTTGTATTTTTAAACCTATTATTATTTGATTGACATGTTATTATCTAAAAAGTATATGTTGATGTCTTAAATCATTTCATTTACAGCTTCAAAGAATGTTTATTAGTGAGGAGTGAGGAAGTCATTCAATTTTATAGGTTCTGGGACATGAAGTTTCCAGCCGGGGTTGTCTAGTTTACCACTCTGCTTCAAAGAGCACAGAAGCTCAATATCCAGTCCAGACTAGAGGGTGATGAATGGCAGTATGTTGGGCAAGATGCCACATCAGGAAACTAGTGCAGTTTTGAAATTAGATATATCCTTCAAACAACTTTCACTAAATATTAATTGAGCATCTCCCATACTCAACATTGCTTGAAGCTGAAACTAAAGATACACAAAGGGAATATAAATGTGCAGATAGTTGGACCTAGTTCTGCCACTTACAACCTTAGTGGCATGGAACAATTTATTCAACTACCTAGAGTCCTGATTTATACTTTATAAAGCACTGTTAATAATATCTACAGGAGAACATGGCTGTAACAGTGAATGACTAATATAAGCATTAGCAAAATAAACCTTTACAAATAGTTTCATTTATTTTAAAACTTTGCTCAGCTATGACCTAAGTAAGAATCAGACTTGGCATTACTTGAGGGTGCCCACCAAGAATTCTTCAGAACAACACATTGAATAAGACCCACACTAAAATAGTCTTCAGAAGTTGAGATGATAAAGTGCCAACAGAGAAATGGAGAGACATGTAAAAGGTGAGTGCAGAGAGAGAGGGGAGAAAGGCCAAACCATTTCTTTCATTCTGTCCCATGCCACAGCAGAAAAGAATATACTTCTAATATAGAAGATACAAAAAACCTGGAAGGATTTTTGGAGCCTCCCTTCAATATCTATACACACGGTGTGGAAAAATGTATCTATATATGTGAAAATTACTCTGCTTTTTTGAATGCGCTCAGATTTCTCATTGGAATAAATGCTTATTAATACATAAAAACATGTTGAAAACTTGTAATTATCCACATATATTGCATACACTTTGTGGACCATCCACAGCATATGTTAAATTCAAGCTGGCTCTGCCCCAGCAACTTACTACAAATATGGAGAACCCACAACTGGTGTGTTCTCAAAAAGCACAGATTCCAACATTGACACAAGGCAAAAAAAAAAAAAATCTTTAAAAAAGTGTTACAAGATCAAAAAGAAATGATTTGAGAATTACCCGTCACTTTTGTTTCATCTATGCCGCTACGCTCTTTCTTTATTTGGATAACAAGAGTTGTCACTCTCCACCCTAGTTCTCCCCAAGGCAGCAGTACAGCTGACAAAGATAACTATAAAAACTGAAACTTAGAAAATCCTCCAAGGGAATTAATTCTTTTGCCCTTGATTTTGTATGTAAATGTATGTATACACAAATGCCTATTGGTGTGTGAGTCTGTAAGAGGGTGTTCAAAGTTTATCTCTCTAAGGTCTATGATTCAAAAAAGGGTTACAAAGTGTGACGTGTTATTGACCTGAGGTTTCATCTCTTTCTTTTGGGGGCCTTGGTTACCATGACTAACTTAAGCCTTTTAATGTTATTTTACTAGTTGTCCTCTAAGATTACTGTATTTTCAGAGCTAATTTTTAGAAATGTTAACAAGAACAAGAAACATCTCTTAATTCAGACTCACACAGAAAGGATGCATTGCCTACAAAGGAAATAAATGAAATTTTCCTGGGAAAACCTTGAGAAGTCATTTGAGTTTTCAGCTTACAAAATTTAGTTGACCTCTATTGTTAAAATTATATTATTTTTAAGTTACAGTGTTCAAAATTATATTACTTTGAGATGTATAGTCCCGTAAGACATTATATAATTTATGAAGTGATCAGCTCAATAAATCTAGTACCCATCTAACACCATATATAGTTATTACAGTATTACTGACTATAGACCCTATGCTATACTTTACATTCATGTGATTATTCTGTAACTACCAATGTGTACTTCTAAATCCCCTCACCTCTTTCATCAATCCCCTAACCCCTATCCCGTCTGGCAACCATCAAAATATTTTCTGTATCTGTGAATCTGTTTCTGTTATGCCTGTTTATTTTCTTTTTTAGATTCCACATATAAGTGAAATCATCTGGCATTTGTCTTTCTCTGTCTGACTTATTGCACTTAGCATAATACGGTCTAGGCCCATTCATGTTGTTACAGTTGGCAAAAATACATTCTTTTTTGTGGCTGAATTATATTCCAATGTATATATGCACCACTTATTTATCCATTCATTTATTGATGGGCACTTGGGTTGCTTCCATATCTTGGCTATTGTAAATAGTGCAACAATAAACATTTGAATGTATATGCTTTTTCAATTCACTATTTTGGGTTACTCCAGATAAATACCCAGAAGTGTAGTTGCTGGGTCCTTCTTTGTCTCTTGTTATAGCCTCAGGGGATGAGGGAAAGTAGAGGAGGGTGTAAGGGGGATAAACGGTAATGGAAAAAATACAACAAAATATAAACTATTAAAAGAAGTCTCCTTTATCTAGTATTAGTATTGCTACCTCAGCTTTTATGTTTTGTTGTGTTTTCATTTTCATTAGATACTTTTTATATCCCTTTACTTTCAGTGTATGTGTGTGTCTTTTGATATGAAGTGGATCTCATAGACAGTGTATGTCAGGGTCTGGTTTTGTTATCCATTCAGTCACTGTATGTCTTTTGACTGGAGCATCCAATCAGTTTGCTTTTAAAGTATTTGTTGATAAATATGTATTTATTGCCATTTTATTACCCATGTTTTTTATTTTTTTTTATGTTTCTTAAAGAAGACCCTTTAACATTTTTTGCAATACTGGTTTGGTGGTGATAAACTTCTTCAGCTTTTTCTTCTCTGGAAATCTCTTTATCTGTCCTTTGATTCTAAATGATCGCTTCACTGAGTAAAGTAATCTTTTTGGTGTAGGCCCTGGCTTTTCATCACTTAGAATATTTCGTGGCCATCTGTTCTGGGCTGCAAAGTTTCTGTTGAGACAGTCTTATGAGAACTCCCTTGTAGGTAACTAACTGTTTTTCTCTTGTTGCTTTCAAGATTATCTCTTTTGTCTTTAACCTTTGACATTTTAATTATGATGCATCTTGGTATAGTCTTCTTTGGGTTCATCTTGTTTGAGACTCTCTGTGTGTCCTGGACTTGTGTATCTATTTCCTCTACCAGCTTAGGAAAGTTTTCCATCATTATTTTTTAAAGTAGGTTTTCAATTTCTTGCTCTCTTTCTTCTCCTTCTGGCACCTCCATGATGCAAGTGTTGGTATGCATGAAGTTATCCTAAAGGCTCCTTACACTATCCTCTTTTGCTGGGGGGTTCCTTTTTTCTTTTTGCTGTTCTAATTGTTTTCTGTTTCCTGATATTCCAAATTGCTGATTTGATTGTCTGCTTCAGCTACTCTACTGTTGATATCCTGTAAGTTATTCTTCATTTCAGTTAGTGTATCCTTCATTTATGACTGGTTCTTTTTTATGGTTTCCATGTCCTTTTTATGCTGTTGAAGTTTGCATTAAGTTCCTTTAACATTGGTTCACTCATCTTGGTCATAGCACCAGCAGCCTTCAAACCTCATTTAAGGAGCAAAAATTTACTTGTATGACAGGAGATATTTGTAGTAACTACAAAGCATTCAGAAATGTAGTACCATTTCTAACCAAATCTGACTGGAAAGCAATGAACAGACCTGATGCAGTGCTGAAAATATTTCTACTTTGCTTGGAGTGAATCCTTGAGCTGGAAGGTTAGAAAGTATCTAATTAAACATAACAACTTTCACCTTTGGTAAACTAAGTACCCTAAAATTTAAACAAATATTTCTAAAATTACATTACTTGTCAGCAACTATATCAGAACTATAACTCAATTTCATTCCTTCTAGCCCAGTACTTGTAATTTCAAATATTAAAATGTAATGTAGTCAAATGTAGTGTGGTAATTATTAATGACAAAGATTGATAATTGTTAAATTCACTTCTAGTCAAGTCCAATACAGTCTATTTTCTGAATTTACACTCATAAGTGCATAGTCTATTCCAAACCACTTCTCAGAAACTGTAATATCTGAATGCCCATCTTAAGTTTTCCTAAACCAAGAAACTTAAGCACACCAGCTACTGATTCTATTCTTGTGACCTACTGCATAGATTTTCTTTGGCAGTCCAATGAAAACCTCACATGTTGAAATAATTTATTTCTGAACCTAATATCCCTCCACAACTTCTTCCATTTGATTAATTTATTTTCTATTTATCTCAAGACATTCTAACAGAATAGGAAAATTTCTCATTTCTCCAATTATAAAAATCAATTAAATGAAGTAACTTGAGATGGGAAGAGTTTGCAAAGAGAAATAGAGAATTAACTTGTGTGAATTTTTATGTTATATGTGGATCAAGTAATTTAAAGGTAGATGCTTAGGAATTTTATCTGTAATGTAGTTTTACCATCTATGTAAGAATATAGTATACTCAATTTAAGAATACGTCCATAAGCTATTTCTCAATTCATGTGCTTGAAGTCATGAAGTAAGCCTCTACAAGCAGCCCCTGATGCCATAGGGTGGTGGGCATTAACAGAGTTCAAGCCCTGGGTTCTATAGCATTTTTCATATTGCTGAAGTTTGTAGGTTAGACATTTATAAGAGAGCTTTTTTTCTGAGTGCAAACAAGAGACAGTACAGAGGCCACTTGGGCTGAAATCAAGGCAAGTTTAACCAGGAACAAATGTAGGCATTAGATTTCCCTCTGTCCCTGACTTTTAAAAGTACTTTTCCACCCCAGGAGAAACTGGCAATGCTCTGCTCAGGGGTTGCTACTTTATTTTTCCTTCATTGTATCCATTCTAGAAAAAGAAGGGAAAGGAAATCCACAAACTCCATCACCCATTTATCTCTCAACACCACTGATCCTCAGGTAGGAATGAACTAGGGAGAGAGGCCTTCCTGAAACTACAATCAGAACCTATCTCTCCTGGAGAACCAAATGACTAACTATGGAATGGAATGAATTAACAGTTCTCAAAAAGGAGAAGATGGGTTATAAACATATGATAAAGTTAATGGGAAACTCACTAAAGAGAAGTAAACAGTGTCCCAGTATGCACTGGTAGATACAATGGGCCTCCTGAGGCATTTTCCATTCAGCTTTGCCTTTTTGCATCTTGGGTGTTAGGCATCAGTTAAGTGCCATTCTTATCTGATTACCTATGGTAGGAGGTCTGTTTCACTGTTTACACTCCTATCAACCACAAGCTTACCAGTGTGTTTTGTGAGAAACCAAGACCGTAAATTTGTTACCTCTCTGACCCAGGACATATCTATGGAGCTTTAAAAATCTGTGTTTGCATGCAACAGTACATATTCTACATAGAGAACATCACCTTAGCAACTATCATGTAATGTGATACTGGAAAAGAACAAATGACAACTATTTATTCTCCTTCATCCCACTCACATTTTTGAAAGTCAAAGTAGAAAGCCCTTACAAAGACAGCATGGTGACATAAGTAAGTGGCCTGGTGGTGGTGATGATATTCAAGTGTTGCTCAAATTTAAGGAAGACCTCAAAGTGTTTTAACACATTTATAAAGCCCACAATGACTATCTCACCTAATTTATCTTTTTGAATGTATGCATAAGAAACATTATGGTGATATGGGGTTCAGTGGTCAATATCAAATCTAAAAATGCAAGATCTATTTCACAGAGCATATTCAAGGGGTGAAGCCAGGAGAATGCACTGCATGGGAGGCCTGTTCAGACGTCCAAGTTCTGGAAATATTGACAAGGCTCATAAATTTGGAGGGGAAACCCAGAATATTCCTTGAAATCCAAGTAAATTATTTCCAAGGTTCTCTTTAGAGATAATTGGAAACAATATTAGTACAAACTACAATCTAATAGCAAGAATTAACCAACAAAAGGAATAAGAAATTCAGCCAGAGTAAGCAAACTAATATGATTTGAAATTCAGACAACCCCAATTTGAGAAGAAATATCTCCCTGTCCAATTTCCAGTTTTGATTTACACCTCAAGAGGTCTTCAGCTGGAAAAGAATAAGGGCTCAGCAAAAAGATGAAATTGCCACAAGAATGTTGGAAGGTATAGTCAGCTGGGGTCTTCTGAACCAGTCATGGCCAATTTGGAGTCCTAGAGAACCCAAAAACACACAAGTTCTGACCAGCTCTCAGCCTGTGAATCCTTTCAGCACCTTACTGACGCTTCCTGAGAAACCAGTGCAATTGTGTTGCGTGGGGATTTGCCAGATGAACACAGCTTGCACATTAAGATCACGTAGGCTGTGCAGAAGTTGCCAAGTTTCCTGGAGTTTTTATTTAGTATTTCAAATATCCCAGAAAGAACTTTCAATTGCCACAGTCTCTAGTAGAACTGTGCTCCTTCTAAGCTATTAGGAGTGAAAAGGCCAAGGGCATCTGGAATTCTCTGGAAAAGTTCAAAGGGTAGAAATAAGGGTGATCCAGTGAATTGCTAATGCTTCAGCTAAGGAGGTTTGAGGTGAAAATAAGAGTGTCTACATGGAAAATACTGGCAATTCCAGTACTGAGTGTATTTTCAGTGATTTCAGAGAAAACAAATTCATTGCTGGAATAATTACAAATATCATTATCTTCTTTTTCCCACAAAGAGATTTAAAGCCATGTAAAAATAGGCAAATTCCCTTTTCCTTAGGACACACTTATCTATGCTTCCTACATGGGGGGAGCAGCTATGCTCCAAAAGCCCCCCTGCCTTGGCCCCCTGCATATCACAAGCTATGGTATAGGATTTCTAGGGGGGAAAGATACTTAGTGATGAGCCTCATGTACCTGTGGACAGTTTTAAAGGAGATTTCCTCACCTTTCAATTCCAGTCAAAAAATTTACAGAGTTATATATGACAGTAAGAATGTTGAAATATGTGAATATTTGCTGTTAGAAAAGCCATCATATCTGCTGGCCCCTTGCTCCATGTTCCTCTTTAGCCCCTATTCTGCTTAATATTTTTACAGAACTTTTTATCATTTGATGTATGAGATGCTTTTACATCTGCTTATTGTCACAGCAAAGAACTTGTTTTATTCACATTGAATAAAATATCTCTAGAATCTAAGTTATACAAGATATATATTAGATAGTATACTGCCTTTGAATAAATGAATATATTAAATTTATATTCTCATTCCTATTTCATAAGAAGAAGGAACAAAATTAAACTTGAGGTTCAGAGAGGTTAAAGAACCTTCCCAAGGACATACAGTGATGTGGCAGAACCACTTGCTTTTCCCCAACTGTGACAACTTCGGCTACTGGTAGGAAAAAAGCCCTTTCAGCATAATTAATGCTATATTTGAGAGAATCCATAGTTTAGATCTCTACTATTCACTACATATTTTATATCCATTAAGTATTTCCATGCCCATATAATGCGTGCTATAAAAGAGGGATCCCTCAACAAGGATTATTTTCAAGAAAATTCTAGAACAGATTTTTAAACCCTATTTTGTGTGCACTTTTAAGTAAATGCTGATCTTTGGGTGTCACCACAGGTTAAATATCAGTAAGTCGTGATGGGCTCACTATGTGCTCAATGGGGATGACAATGACAATAATGACAATGAACACTTGAACATCACTGACTATGGAACCAATACCATTCTAGGCATACACACCTGTCACTCATGGTAACAGTACAGAAACCCTACAAGGTGTTCACTTTGCTGTTAAGGGAACTAAGGCACAGAGAAGTTAAATAACTTGCTCAGGGACCTATGGCCAATAGTATGCAGTTGGGCCAAGATTCAAACCCAGGCAAGCTAGCTTGAAAGTGTGTGCTTAAGCACTGTACTCTCCTGACTCATTAAAAATGGCAAAGTTATCTTTATTAGGCAAGTCATTTGGCAAGTCTTGGCCCATATGCAACATAATGGTGAGTTGATTAAAGCAATTAGCAGGAATAACATTTTGTTTAACAACTGTCAAGGAATTCTGATGAATAAAACAGTCACCCTAGAGGAAGATTCTTAGACACATCCCAGTAGGATCTTTTCTGTTCAATATTTACATCACTTGAATGAATACACAATAGGCATGCTTATTCAGTGTGCTAATGACACCAAGTTGAGGGACTCTGCAAAGGTGTGGGATGACACAACTTTAAAGAAATTTAAACATCACACCAATTGGAAGGAGAGTGGCAGAGCATTGAGAGAACAACATGAAAATTCTCGAATTCTCCACCAGCATCACTGATCTTCCCTTGCTCTTTGAGCCCTGCTTCCTTCCCTCTGTTTTAGGCTACAGTCTGAGTCATGGCCTACTGACAATTTGACACTTGCAACAGGGTTGATCTAACTCAGGATTACTGATGATGGTGGCCTTTGTGTTCCCTGTTCCCTCCAAATGCTGAACAATACAATCTGCCTGCTACCTAGGTGTAGAAAAATGAAACAGCTCAGGCAAAATATTTAATTCCCTACCTTCTCATGAGACTTTGAAATCACTCTATCACAGTTTTTTGATATGAAGCGTTCCATTACCACGTCATCCTGTGAACACGTTGTTAATGTTTGGTCGATTTAAATGCATAGAGTTCCAATGTGCACGCATGAATTCTTGGTAGTTCCCATTTAAAAATAAAAGATGACTCACCAGACTTTGCTTTTCCTGTAAACATTGCTTAGTGCAAAATACTTGAGTCCGGTGTTTTCAATGTCTCTGGCTTCCAAATGTTCCTGCCTGATGGGAGGTAGCGCAGGGGGGGTTGGGGGCTTATTGGCTAAAGTCATATAACATCTAATTGAGGATAAGCCTTGTAATTGAAAGTGGACATGCACTTTTCCTGTGGGCAGGTGGAACGGAAGCCTTCTAGGCTCCCGGCTTCAGAGGCGCCCCCTGCTAACGTCACGCCTGCTCCACCCACCATTCAGGGCTTCAGCATCTGCAGCTGGAAGTCGGAGGCAGTGTTAAGTGGAAAATAAATGAATGAGGCAGCAGTGAATGAGTCCTTGAAATACTGCTATTTCCTGAATAGAGGGAGGTATCTGTACTAGTTGTCTTTCTCCTGCCACATCTACCCTGTCCGCCTGACCTGAGTCCTGTGCCATTAGGAAAGTCACACCCACAAGTCCCTTTGTGGACTGCAGAGAAATTTGCTGGAATTGGTTGGTCACTTGGGCTTGACATAGACTTGAGGGGGAAGGTATCTGAGTTACCTTTAACAAACAGCATCATTTATTAATGCTTCTCTGTATCTAAAGCAGTTCATTTGTAACCGCACCAGGGAACAAAACAATTGAGCTCATTTCTAAAGAAAAAGGAAGGAGACCACTGGAAAATGTTTCCCCTGGGACAGACATGCTGGTGAAAAGTTGCTTGGTACACATCCAGATTTCTCCCTCTTGCTGAATTTTTAATCTTGTTTCTCTTGGGTAAGCCTCCATTTCTCTGGGTTTGACCACTGACACATGTGCAGGAGTTATTCTATTCTGAAACTGCAGCTTTGTTTGAGAGGGGAAGACACTGTACCTGGAAAAACTGGCTAGGGAAACAGCAATATTGTTTTATTAACTCCCTAAGCACAGTTTCTATACTTTACAGCTTTCTTGAGAAAAATTGTGCTAATAATAAAACACCAATAAGCAGTTATAGTTTACAGACTTGTCCTTGCTTTGTTGAAAGGTGTTACCTTCTAATGGATGCCAAATAGTAATGCTATGCATTCAAATAGGGAAGGGGAGTTATGTGTTTTAGAACTACCTAAATCACTTCTGTAATTTGCAGGACCAGTGAGGGAGTAAATATCCTTGTGTTAAATCCAAAAGAAATACCAGGACAATATCTGCCACAGCAACAGCTGTTTTAGAAGTTTCAGCATGATTAATAAGTGTCTGTTTCATCTTTTCCTTTGTTTAAAATCAGACCATAGCCTGCTCAATCTGCAGGTCAAAACAGTACAAAGACTTTCACCAAAGAAAAATGTGATTACTATGGATTTTGTTTTATTTTTCTGATGAGTTCAATTATTTGCCATATTGTCCATCTGCTTTTAATTACTAGTTAACCATGATTAACTGAAGAAGCTGATGGTTTCAGAGAATTGGAAAATGTTAGTATATCAAGATGCAGTATCTTCATTAATATTTACATCAATTAATTGACCATAATATATTTCAGTGTAGTAACACCTGCTAGAATTTACTGTCAATTTTCAATGCTATCAAGTCATTTGAGTTTTGAGTCAAAGCGTATTTCACAGCT
Source organism: Phyllostomus hastatus (assembly GCF_019186645.2). Classification (NCBI taxonomy): domain Eukaryota; kingdom Metazoa; phylum Chordata; class Mammalia; order Chiroptera; family Phyllostomidae; genus Phyllostomus; species Phyllostomus hastatus. Next base: position 34,937,786 of record NW_025333872.1, on the reverse strand, counting down.
TGGGCTCTGGCGGCAGCACACTCTAAGATGGCATTCTTATTGGGAGTGCTCTTGGAGTCAACACCCGTGGAAGGGAGGCGTAGACACCTTCCATAAATGTCTGTTAATGCAAATGCCAGCTATACTCATTATCATTTCAGAGCCTGCCTTTGATTAAAGTATGTATGCTCACAGTACAATTTTGATACAAATATATTTTCTCCTTTTGTGAATATTTATAGACGGCATTATTTAACAATTATTTGCACCTTTATTTAATAGCAATAAAATATGAAGGACACAGTAGTTAATATACGGATCTTTTTTCCTATAAGGAAGTATTTCATAGAAGACAAACATAAAACAATTAGATAAAAAAGTGGACAAAGGATCTGAATAGATGTTTTTCCAACAACACACACAAAGAGCCAACAGGTACATGGAAAGATGCTCAATATCACTAATCAAGGGAACCCTTGGGGGCATTATTGATGGGATTACAAATTGGTGTGGCCACTATGGAAAACACTATGGAGATTTTTCAAAATGTTTTAAGTAGAACCACCAGAGGACCCAGCAATTCCACTTCTGGGTACATATCTGAAGAAAACAAAGACTAATTAGAAAAGATATATGTACCCCTATCCTATGATTCTTACCACATAACATAGTAGCCAAGATATGGAAACAACTAAGTACCCACTGATAGATTAATTGGATAAAGACAAATTTGGTATATTTATACAATGGACTGTTATTCAACCACACAAAAGAAGAAACGTTTGCCATTTGTGACAACATGGACAGCACTTTAGGGCATTGTGCTAAGTGAAATAAGTCAGACAGAGAAAGACAAATACTATATGATCTCACTTATATGTGGAATAAAAAAGAAGTCATAGATTCAAACAACAGATGATGGTTTCCAGAGGTGGGAGTGGAGTGAGAGGTGGGCAAAATGTGTAAAGGTGGTCAAAGGTACAAATTTTCAGTTATAAAATAAGTAAGTCATGGGTATAATGTGTACAGCATGTTGATCAGAATTAATAATACTGTATTGCATATTTGAAAGTTGCTAAAAGAATAAACTTGTAAAGTTTTAATCACAAGAAAAAACTTTGTAACTATGTATGGTAACAATGTTAACTAGACTTACTGTGGTAATTATTTTGCAATATATGTCAACATTGAATCATTATATTGTATACCTAAAACTAATATAATGTTATATGTCAATTATATCTCAATAAAAAAACTAAGCATATTTTTCACTACTCACTTGAGTCATCATTTATGTGATATAATTAAGAATGTATGTATACATATACCAAAAAGTCAGTTACATGTAATTAATGTATAAATTGCATTGTAAGATAAACAAGACATGAAGAAAATGTGGGGCTCTCTTTTATAAGATTAGAAAGCCAAAACAAACTCTGCATTTGTTCTGCCCACTACTGAATCCCTGGGCTTTAACAAAGATCTGGCCCTCAGGAAAAATTTGGTGAATATTGAAAGGATTATAAATGTCAGGTTTTTTTTAAAAAAAGTGAATTGGTTTCCCTTTCCAAACATGAAGGAAACTGTGTATTGGTCATTTTCAGATTTATATAAAAAGTTGAAAATAAACCTGGCTGGGTGGCTCAGTTGGTTGGAGCATTGTCCTGTTCACCAGAAAGTTACGGGTTCATCCCCCATTACGGCACATACCCAGGTTGTGGGTTTGATCCCTAGTTGGGTGCATAAGTGAGACACCCAATCAATGTTTCTCTTTCTCTCTCTCTCTCTTCCCCTGCCCCTCCCCATTCCCTCATTTTTCTCTCTCTCTAAAAATCAGTAAACATATCTTTTGGTGAGGATTTTTTAAAAGTTGAAAATAAACCATTTTAAGTGGTAAATTTGAACTTACATATCCAGGTTGATGTAGTCTTTTTTTCTGCATTATTTTACAGACTGGGGCAGATGGCCCTTTCTCTTAAAAATAAAAAATTCATATTTCCATTGCAAGAATATCACAGTGAAGTCTAGTTCTAATTTTAATACCATGTTCCTAGGGAACATTATCAGACAGCAAATTTTGGGGAGATAGTTACTAAATTTTTGTCAGCAAATTTAACAAAAACAACATCTAGAATTCTCATATATTTGCTCTATACCAGTTCACTCCCAAATTTCCCAGAATGTTCTTTAAAGCCAAATGAATCTTTCTGAAAATAAATACAAAAAAAACCTTAAAGAAAAAAAATATAGGATGTATATACAAACAGCATTGCCAAAGGCCAGCCATGTTATTACAAAGCACCAAGATAAACACAGAACAAATGTGACCCTAAAAAGTGGCAAATGAGTATGTTTTGCAGATTTTGAAGTACCAAAATCCAACCACCTCAGGTCTTTAGTACTATAGTTACTAAAATTTTCTCTAGAAATAGAACCATAGCCACTCTATATTTATGTTCTATTAGTGGCTGAGTTTTGGAAGTCACACCAAGAGGATTCCAGAAATGAGAAAAAAAAGATTTTGTGTGAATCATCTGTTATGATCCTCCATAAATCTACATCATTACCAAAATATGACCAAAATTGCTATATAAATACCCAAGAATTGGAACAGAAGAGGGGAACAGGGTATTATGTCAGAATTCAATTAGTTCTAATATGGTAGGAAAGCCACATTCATCTGGGAGTCTATGAAAAGTTTGTTGTTGTTTTTGTTGGTTGACTTTTTAGTGATATACTGACCTGAGCAAAGCACAGATGCAGGAAAAGATTCACGGCACAGATCTGTGCGCCCATCAGTGTGGTGGCGGTGTGAACTTCCCTGCCCCTGGCCTCTACATATCAAGGATTAATTTAAAATGTCAGTACTTTCAGAATATAGGTAAACAAGAATATCATTAACTTCTGTTATAATCCTCAAAAGAATAACTTTTCATTAATTTTTATTATATTGTCCTAATTTTACTCTAGGAATTTTTCAGCCAAATTATATATTCATTACTGAAGTTTTAAAAACAAATAAATATCTCATTTCCCTGAGTTTAAAAGTGGCTAAAAGTCACTTGGAAAAAAGACACAGTTTGACTTTTTAAAAAATATTTTATGTTTAATTTTATTACTTTCAAATATTCTACTGAAAAAGAAAGAATCTTTTTTTTTATTTTATTTTAATCATTGTTCAAGTACAGTTTTACTTCCCTTTTACTCCCATTCCAGCCCACCCACCCAACCCTCCCCACTTCCCTCCCATTACCGCCCTCCCCCTAGCTTTTGTCCATGTGTCCTTTAAATTTGTTCTTGTAAACCTTTCCCATTCTCCCCTGAAATTCCCTCTTCTTTCCCCTCTGGTCACTGTCAGCCTGTCTCCTATTTCAGTGTCTTTGGTTATCTTTTGCTTGCTTCTTTGTTTTGTTGTTTAGCATCCTGTTAAAGGTGAGATCATATGGTATTTGTCTTTCACTGCCTGGCTTGTTTCACTTAGCATAATGCTCTCCAGCTCCATCCAAGCTGCTGCAAAGGGTAGGAGCTCCTTCTTTCTTTCTGCTGCATAGAATTCCATTGTGTAAATGTACCATAGGTTTTTGATCCATTCATTTACTGATAGGCATCTAGGTTGCTTCCAGCATCTAGCTATTGTAAATTGTGCTGCTATGAACATCGGGGTGCAAAGGTTCTTTTGTATTGGTGTTATAGTGTTCTTAGGATATAGTCCCAGCAGTGGAATTGCAGGGTCAAAAGGCAGATCCATTTTCAGTTTTCTGAGGAAGTTCCATACTGCTTTCCATAGTGGTTGTATCAGTCTGCAGTCCCAACAACAGTGCACTAGGGTCCCCTTTTCTCCACAACCTCTTCAACACTTGTTTGTTGCTTTGTTTATGATGGCCATTCTGACTAGTGTGAAGTGGTATCTCATTGTGGTTTCAATTTGCATCTCTCTGATAGCTAGCGATATTGAACATTGTTTCATGTGTCTTTGGATCTTCTGTATGTCCTCCTTGGAGAGGTGTCTGTTCAATTCCTTTGCCCATTTTTTAATTTCGTTACTTGTCTTCTTAGAGTGGAGTCATGTAAGTTCTTTATATATTTTGGAGATTAAACCGTTGTCTGAGGTATCATTGGAAAATAAGTTTTCCCATACAGTTGGTTCTCTTTTTATTTTGATACTGTTTTCTTTAGCCAAGCAGAAGCTTTTAATTTTGATGAGGTCCCATTTGTTTATTCTTTCCTTTATGTCCCCTGCTCTAGGAGACATGTCAGTAAAAAAGTTTCTGCGTGAAATATCTGAGATTTTCCTACCTACGTTCTCTTCTAGGACTTTAATGGTGTCACAGTTTATATCTAAGTCTTTTATCCACCTTGAATTTATTTTTGTAGAAGGTGTAAGTTGGTGCTCAAGTTTCATTTTTTTGCACAAAGCTGTCCAGTTCACCCAACACCATTTGTTGAAGAGGCTATTTTTATTCCATTTTATGTTGCTGCTTCCTTTGTCAAATATTAACTGACCATACAGACTTGGGATTATTTCTGGGCTCTCTGTTCTGTTCCATTGGTCCATGTGCCTGTTTTTATGCCAGTACCAGGCTGTTTTGATTATAGTGGCCTTGTAGTATAGTTTAGTGGCAGGTATTGTGATCCCTCCTACTTTACTCTTCTTTCTCAAAATTGCAGCAGCTATTCGGGGTCGGTTTGATTCCATATAAATTTTTGAAGTGTTTGCTCTATGTCTGTGAAATAAGCCAAAGGTACTTTAATAGGTATTGCATTGAATGTGTAAATTGCTTTGGGTAGTATGGACATTTTGATGATATTAATTCTTCCAATCCAGGAACATGGTATATGTTTCCATTTGTTTGTGTCTTCCTTGATTTCTTTCCTGAGTGTTATGTAGTTTTCTGAATACAGGTGTTTTACCTCTTTGGTTAGGTTTATTCCTAGGTATTTTATTTTTCTTTTTGTTATTTCAAATGGGATTTTTTCCTTGATTTCTGCTTCTGCTGTTTCATTGTTGGTGTACAGAAATACCTTTGATTTCTGGATATTGACTTTGTATCCCACTGTTTTGCCAAATTCATTTATTAGGTCAAGCAGTTTTTTTGGTGGAGTCTATAGGATTTTCTATGTACACTATCATGTCATCTGCAAACAGTGACAGTTTTGTTTCCTCCTTTCCAATTTGGATGCCTTTTATTTCTTTTTCTTGTCTGATCGCTCTTGCTAAAACTTCCAGTACTATATTGAGTAGAAGTGGTGAAAGTGGACAGCCTTGTCTTGTTCCTGATCTTAGTGGAAAAGATTTAAATTTTTTGCCCATTGAGTATGATGTTGGCTGTAGGTCTCTCATATATGGCCTTTATTATGTTGAGGAATGCTCCCTCTTTTCCCACTTTGCTGAGTGTTTTTATCATCAATGGGTGCCGTACCTTATCAAATGCTTTTTTCTGCATCTATTGATATGATCATGTGGTTTTTGTCTTTGCTTTTGTTTATGTGATGTATTACATTTACTGATTTGTGAATATTGTACCATCCTTGCAACCCTGGAATGAATCCCACTTGGTCATGGCGTATGGTCTTTTTAATGTATTGTTGGATGCAGTTTGCCAGTATTTTGTTGAGGATTTTAGCGTCAATGTTCATCAGCAATATTGGCCTGAAGTTTTCTTTCATTGTTGTGTCTTTATCTGGTTTTGGAATTAGGATGATGTTGGCCTCATAAAAAGAGTTTGGGAGTCTTCCATCTTTTTGGATTTTTTGGAATAGTCTGTGAAGGATAGGGGTTAGCTCTTCCTTCAATGCTTTGTAGAATTCTCCTGTGAAACCATCTGGTCCAGAGCCTTTGTGTGTTGGGACTTTTTTGATCACTGCTTCAATTTCTTTTGCTGTTATTGGTTTGTTCAGGCTTTCTGCTTCTTTTCCATTGAGATTTGGAAGATTATATTTTTCTAGAAATTTGTCCATTTCACCTAGGTTTTCAAATTTCTTGGCATGCAGTTCTTTGTAGTAATTTCTTACAATCCTTTGTATTTCTGTGGTATCTGTTGTCATGTCTCCTCTTTCATTTCTGATTGTGCTGATTTGGGTCTTCTCTCTTTTTTTCTTGATGAGTCTGCTTAAAGGCTTTTCAATTTTGTTTATCTTTTCTAAGAACCAGCTGTTGGATTCATTGATCCTTAGAATTGTGCTTTTAGTCCCTATGTCATGTAATTCTGCTCTGATCTTGGTTATTTCCTTCCTTCTGCCTCTGAGCTGTCTTTGTTGTTGTTCTCGAGTTCTAGTAGACGTAGGGTTAGGTTGTTTGTTTGGAATGTTTCTAACTTTTTTAGGTAGGCCTGTATCACTATGCACTTCCCTCTCAGGACTGCCTTGGCTGTGTCCCATAAGTTTTGGCTTGTTGTGAGTTTGTTTTCATTTGTTTCCAGAAACCTTTTGATTTCTTCCTTAATTTCATTCTTGACCCATTCATTGTTTAATAGCATGCTATTTAATCTCCATGATTTTGAGTGTTTGGGGTTTTTTTCCTTGGGGTTGGTTTCTAGCTTCAGTCCCTTGTGATCCGAGAAAATGCTTGGTATGATTTCAATTTTCTTGAAGTTTTTGAGGCTTGTTTTGTGTCCTATCATGTGGTCAATCTTTGAAATGTTCCATGTACATTTGAAAAGAATGTGTATTTAGCTTCTTTGGGATGGAAGGTTCTTATATATCAGTAAAGCCCATTTCATCTAGGGTATTGTTCAGTGCCACAATATCATTGTTGATATTTTGTTTGGAAGATCTGTCCATTTTTGATAGTGGGGTCTTAAAATCCCCCACTATAATTGTGTGGCTGTCCATATCTTTCTTGAAGTCTTCTAAGATTTTCTTTATGTATTTGGGTGCTTCTATGTTGGGTGCATATATATTTACAATATTTATGTCTTCTTGATGGATTCTTCCCTTGAGTATCATGAAGTGACCTTCTGGGTCTCTCTTTATGTCTCTTTTTGGAAGTCTATTTTGTCAGATATGAGTATTGCTACCCTGGCTTCTTTTTCCTGTCCATTTGCTTGGAAGATTTGTTTCTAGACCTTCAATTTCAGCCTGTGCAGGTCTTTTATCCTGAGGTGGGTCTTCTGTAGGCAGCATATGTGTGGGTCATGTTTTCTTATCCAATCAGCTATTCTATGTCTTTTGATTGGAGCATTTAATCCATTTATGTTTAAGGTTATTATTGATAGGTACTTATTCATTGCTTTTTATGTACGAGTGTTCCTCTCTCTCTCTCTCTTTTCCTTCCTTTCCTTAAAGCAGCCCCTTTAACATCTCTTGCAGAGCAGGTTTGGTGGAGGTGTATTCTTTTAGACTTATTTTGTCTAGGAAGATTCTTATTTGGCCTTCTATCTTGATTGAGAGCCTTGCTGGGTAAAGTAGCCTTGGTTGCAGACATCTGGTTCTCATTACTTGGAATATTTCTTGCCATTGTCTTCTGGCTTGGAGTGTTTCCATTGAGAAGTCAGCTGCTAGCCTTATTGGGGCTCCCTTGTATGTTACTTCCCATTTCTCCCTTGCTGCCTTTAAGATTCTCTCTTTGTCTTGAAATTTTGCCATTTTAATTATGATGTATCTTGAGGTCAGTCTCTTTGGGTTCCTCTTGATTGGGACTCTCTGTGTTTCCTGGATTTGTGTGACTTTTTCTCTCATCAAATTAGGGAAGTTTTGCATCATTACTTTTTCAAATAGGTTTTCTATTTCTTGCTCTTCTTCTTTTCCTTCTGGTATCCCTATTATACGGATATTATTATGTATCATATTGTCTTGCATTTCTCTTAATTCCTCTTCATTCTTTCTGAGCCTCTTTTCCTTTTCTTGCTCTTTCTGGGTGTTTTCTTCTACTTTGTCCTCTAGCTCGCTGATCTGATCTTCTGCATCATCGATCCTGCTTTTCATTCCTCCTACTGTGTTCTTCAGTTCAGAAATTGTATTCTTCATTTCCTCTTGGCCTTTGTTGAGAGTTTCTATTTCCTTTTTCATGCTGATGTAGTTTTCAGTGAGTTCATTGTAGCTTCCCTGTAGTTTCTGGTAGCTCATTGTGAGCTCATTGAGCTTCCTCACGATCATTGCTTTGAACTCAATATCTGATAGTTGAATTGCCTCTATTTCATTTAGCATTCTTTCTGAGGCTTTCTCCTTTCTTTTCATTTGGGAATTGTTTCTTTGTCTTCCCATTGTTTGTGAGACTCTTCATGTTAACCTCAGCTTCTTAAATTGATCTGTTCTGGCTCCCTGGATTTGTGGTGTGAACTTCTTTAGTAGAATAGCAGTGAGTTTCAGTGGTGCAGTTTCCTTGATCTCCCAAGCTCACTGGTCTTGGGCTGTCATTTAAGTTGGCTTTGTGTTTGCCTTTGGGTTTTGATTGTTGTTGAGTCTTTCTTTGGTGGTTCCTTGCCACCAGCTGGTTAAATGAGGGTCACTCTGTCCACCACCTCCTGTATTTTGTTGTGCTGGTGAGGGCAGGTTGTGTTGAAGCTGGTTCTTCTGTGTGTATTTGGTTTAAAGAATTATCTCTTACTTTTGTTCAGTTGTTTGTATTGGGTACTGTCTCTACTGTTTAGTTGTATTTCCAGATAGGTCCTGGATTGAGGTTTGTGTGTTTACTACTCCCTCCTTCACCTTCTTCTGTTGTTATCTGTTAGTGGTTCCTTTGTTGTTGGGTTTCCTCTTCTAGTGGGTATCCTAGTGTTCACCACCTCCACCTATTCTTTTTTGAGGGGGAAGGCAAAATGGTTTAAGACAGCAACAGAGATATTCTACTATATTTACAGTAGTAGCAAGTAGGGAAGAGATAGGAGATCCTTTGACTATGTATAGTGTTAACCGTGATCTTCCACCCAGCTAGCTGATTTTTAGAAAGGATGGAAAGAGGATAAGACTCTTGTTGGGGAAGGAAGGATTGTGAGTTGGATTTATAAAGCAGGGAGGTTGTGGGAGGTCAGATTCTAAGGTAAGGTGAGAGTAAAGGATAGTAAATAGGTGTAGTGTGTGAGAGAATAGAGTTAACCACTACAGTAATAGAGTTCAGGAAAGTTTGAAATAGGCTAAGATCTGGGGCGGGGGGGGGAGTTGTGAAGTAATTACAATTGCATGGAACAGCAGTTATTTACAATAATATTATGGCAACAATCATATGACAGAATCTATGACATCTAGGTAACAAGAATTGGGAGTACAGAACCTCGAGTAGTGTGCTAATGGGACACAGGTGAGTTAAAGGACAGTAGATTAGCAATTCAGTATGGAAAGAGATATCAGGGGAAAGCTGTCAGGTCATACAATATAACCAGCCTAGCAAAGCAGACTATACAAAAAGAAGAGGGATACAAAAATGCTATTTAAAAAAGATGTAGGAATACTGGAAAAATAATAATAATACAAATATGCAATAACTTGCAGGTTCTCTGTAATAGCAGAGTGAAATTTATCTCACTGTCCCAGCTGTTGTGATGCCCCTTCTTTGGGTTCAACTTTGGTCTTTTCACAGATCCAGGATTTTGTCTCACTTGTAGGTATTTAGAAAAAATGTAAAAAAGTTAAAATAGAAAAGGCAGAAGAAGGAAGGAAGAAGAGATAAAATTGGAGGAAAGGAAGGAGGAAGGAATAAAACAAGAAATCAGGAAAGAGAGGAAAAAGAAATCAAAAGAGAATAAAAACAATAAAAATTAAAAAATTAAAAATTGTTTAAAAAAATAGAATCAAATTAAAAAGTCTCTTGGTTTCAAAGTGGCCAAACCGGTGTTTCTGCTCTTGCTGGCTGCGGCAGGCTGAGGGGTGATTGGTATGGCTTTTCTTCCTAGGCCAGAGGAGCTTGGAGCTCGCACTGGCTCCTCAGCCTTGCGCTCTGGGTGTGGGAATCAGGTCTTTCCCCAGGGTTACTGCTGTGGACTGGGGTGCGGGGATGCTCTCCCTGCACACACACCCGAGCACCCACCGCTGGGTGACAGGGAGTCTGGAGCAACTGATCACGTTAGGAGTATTCCCCAAACAGTGTCTGCCCATTCACTCCTTCCTCTTGAGAAATTCCCCCTGTTCAGGCCTGCTGCTCCCTGGCTTCTCCCGTCGCCTCCCCCCCCCCTCCCAAAACTCTCCAGCCAGACCAGGTGACTGTGGGGGTGGGGGCCTGCTGCACGACCCAGCGTCTCCCGTGTCCACAGCCTCCAAAGGTGCTCACAGCCCTTGTGTGTTTGCTAGCACCTGGATTCCAACCAGTGCCGCTCAGACCTGTTTGGCTGGGGAGGGAGCAGTTGTCTCGGCTCTCTCCCAAGGACTCTGTGGCAAACCCAGCAGCAGGACCTGGGCCTAGGGCTGCAGCCCCTGGACCACACGCTGGTCCCCAGGACTCTACTTTGTTGCAGCACTTTTCTTAGGGTCTGGTTTTTCGGATCCACCACAATCCTTCGTCCTCTATTTTCACATATGCTGAAGTATGTTGGTTGCTTGCTTCTCTACTCCATAGATCGGTCAGGATTTCCTCCCCTGAGCAGAGGGAAGCCAAATCTCCATCTTAGTATCTCTAGAAACAATCTTTTTAAAAAAATTACTCTAGATATTTAGAGAACGATAGTTTATATATATCATTTCCATTAACTGTTACCCAGGACTTAGGTCATCTACTAAAAACCTAATACTATACACACATACACACCTACACAGCACTGGCACCTATTAGAAGCCTAGTAAATGTTACATCAGATGTAGTGGCAATTTTTCCTAGTAGCATGGATTAAAACCCACAGAGAGGGGCCTAAGTGAGGAAGGAGGTTATCTCTTTAACTGTTCATTTAACAGGTGTCACTCTGAAACAACTTTCTGAAGGATAAGCATTTAAACAATTCACTACCTCAATTCAAAGACCAGAACAATGGTATTGAAAATATAGAATTATATATAAAGGATGGTCTTGCAATGGAGCATAGTAAGATTAAAAATCCCAGTCCAAATGAAGAGTGATGAGCACTTTATATGCATGTGTAAATTCTGCCATAACCTCCATTTCAGAGATGGTAAAATCAAAGCTCAAAAAAGTAAAGTAAATGCCCTGAGCCCACTGCTTATAAATGGCAGCCTCAATCCAAGTTCAGGCTGCTGACTCCAGAGTCCTCATTCTTACACAGAGAGAGATTATGTAACAGAGAGAACAGCACACATACACACATACTATCAATTATTTCTTTTCTTTTCTTTTTTTAGAGAAAGAGGGGAAAGTAGAGAGACAGAGAGGAAAAAAACATCAATGTGAGAGAGAAACATCAATCTGTTGTCCTTTACAAGCACCCTGACCAGGGTGAACCTATAACCTAGGCATGGACCCTGGTTGGGAATTGAACCAGTGACTTTTTGCTGTGGGACAACACCCAAACAACTGAGCCACACTGGTCAGGACTATCAATTATTTCTATCAGTGCTATTTACATTATTCTGGAATAAAAAAATAACAGATGAAATCCTTCTCATTGCTACATGTAACTTTTTAGAAAGAAGGCACTACAAATAAGTGAAAAAGTTAAGTAATATGAAGCACTGTATGATTAATGTCCATGCTAAATATTCTAGATTAAGAACTAAACAGAGTTCAGTAAACAGCTTTGAAAAGGCTTCACAGAGACAATGGACTTGAACTGGATCCTGAAATTGAGTGAGAATTGGGCAGCTATATTTGAGAAGAGAGCGTATTTCCACCTGGAAGAAAACTTCCCAAGTAGCTTTTTGCTCAATAAATAAAATTACATGAATCACCTTTGTTGCATAAAACACAGAAAGCACATAAAGTTGCATAGCACCATACTGAGGCAATAAATACCAATTATAGTTAAGGTTATCTATTTTGAATAACATTAATAGCTAAGTTAAATAATGATATTTTGAATAATGTATGATTCCATGTTTATGAAGTTCAAAAACAGGCAAATCTAACCTACTGAAATAGATGTCAGGTTAGATGACTACCTTAAGACCAAAGGATGTAAACTAGGGAAGAGCACAAGGGAACCTTCTGGGATGCTAGAAATACCCTATGTCTTGATTTGGGTGGTGATTGTATATGCACATAAAAATTCACTGAGCTCTCTACATGTAAGATTTCTGCATGTACAAACTTACTATGTGTGAGTTACAGCTCATTAAACAAATGAATAAGGGTTAGTGTCTGTGGTAGGATACAAGGTTATTTAGCATAATGTAAATTTAGCATTTGAAAAATCTTTCAAGATTACCTATCTCAACTCTGTCCTTCACAGGTAGGGAACTGGCGTCAAACAGATATAGAGACTTGTCCTGGGTCATAAAACCATTCAGGGGTTGAGATGTGCAACCGTATGTGAAAGTTTTCCCATTCTTTAGTCATGCCTTCAAAATATATTGCATGTGTTACATATTTCTAGAAAGAAGAGCCAGGTATGCAATTTAATTCTTTTTTCTAATCCTCACACAAGGATATGTTTATTGATTTTAGAGAGAGAGGATGAGGGAGAGAGAGGGGAAAATAAAGACACATTGATGTAAAGAGAAACACACACTGACCAGGGATCAGACCTACAACCTATGTATATGTCCTGACTGGGAATAGAGCCCGCAGAGTTTGGTATACTGGATGATACTCCAGCCAACTGAGCCACTTGGCCGGGACCATTTAATCCTTAGTAATGTTATTTACCAGTTTTCATATCATTTCTCACATTAGTCACATTTATTTTTTCTCCTTATTCTTGGCATCTCTTAACTAAATTATTTAAATCTTCCCTTTATTATTTTTAGAGTTTATTTTAAATATATTTTATTGATTATGTATTACAGTTGTCCCAGTTTTTTTTGTCCCCTTTGTCCCCTTCCTCCCTGCGTCCTCCTACCCTCCAGTTCCCCCTACACCATAGTTCATGTCCATGGGTTGTACATATAGGTTCTTTGACTTCTCGATTTCCTATGCTATTTTTAACCTCTTCCTGTCTATTTTATGCCTACCTAGTATGCTTCTTATTCCCTGCACTGTCCCCCATACTCTCCCATCCTTCCCCACTTATAACCCTCCATGTGATCTCCATATCTGTGATTCTCTTCCTATTCTAATTGTCTGCTTAGTTTTTGCTTTTATTTTTTAGGTTCAGTTGTTGATAGTTGTGAGTTTGTTGTCATTTTACTGTTCATAGTTTTGATCATCTTCTTTTTCTTACATAATCCCTTAAATATTTCATATAATAAGGGTTTGGTGATGATGAATTCCTTTAACTTGACTTTATCTGGGAGGCACTTTCTCTGCCCTTCGATTCTAAATGATAGCTTTGCTGAATAGAGTAATCTTGGATGTAGGTCCTTGCCTTTCATGACTTTGAATACTTCTTTCCAGCCCCTCCTTGCCTATAAGGTTTCTTTTGAGAAATCAGCTGATAGCCTTATGGGCACTCATTTGTAGGTAACTCTCTCTCCTTTCCTCTTGCTGCTTTTAAGATTCTCTCCTTATCTTTAATCTTGGGTAACTTAATTATGATGTGCCTTGGTGTGTTCCCCCTGGGTCCAAATTCTTTGGGACTCTCTGAGCTTTCTGGACTTCCTGGAAGTCTATTTCTTTCACCAGATTAGGGAAGTTCTCCTTCATTATTTATTCAAATAAGTTTTAAATTTCTTGCTCTTCCTCTGCTCCTTCTGGCACCCCTATTATTTGGATGTTGGAGCATTTGAAGTTGTCCCAGAGGTTCCTAAGCCTCTCCTCATTTTTTTTTTAAATTCTCATTCCTTCATTCTGTTTCAGTTGGATGTTTATATGTTCCTTTTGTTCCAAATTGTTGATATGAGTCCCAGTTTCCTCCCCATCACTGTTGGTTCCCTGTATATTTTCCTTTATTTCACTTTGTGTAGCCTTCATTTCTTCCTTCATTTTGTGACCAAGTTCATTCAGTTCTGTGAACATCCTCATTATCAGTATTTTGAACTCTACATCAGATAAGTTGTCTTTCTCTTCCTTGATTAGTTGTTTTTCTGGAGTTATGATGTGTTCTTTCATTTGGGACATATTTCTTTGTCTCAACATACCTTGCCACACATCCTCTCCACCCCAGTTGCCCATCTCTGCCCCTCCTACCTGTTTGGATGAAAGTTTCTTTAACTCTTTGATTGTTGGACTTCCATGCAAATGATTTTCTGGCAGTTCTGGTTATTCTTTGTTTTTAAATTGGTTGGTATCCTTCTTTTGGTTGTGTGATGAAGTGAAGTGTTTCTGACTACACCTCCATTTCCATTTTGGCCAGAACTCCTAAATTTTCCCTTTATTCTTTTACTTTTATTTCATATCTATGATCAATCTAATGTATTCTTCCTAAAGCTACTTTTATATGCACTAATTTAATCTTACTCATTTCATAGTAATTCAGTGACTGTACCACTTCTCAGATGTCAAATTCCCTTCATTCACAAGAAAACCCTTTGCCTGAGTCATTTTATATTTATTATACCACCATTTTTAGTACTTACAATATTTGCTCTTTTCCTCTATAGATAAAGAAGGAGATGATGTAGATATCAGTATAGACAACTTTGCTTTAAGTAGATGTGTCCTGCCTGATCCTAATTTACCTGCCACTGGTCTTTTCCTAAAAAGCTATTCACATTGTTATTCCTCATCTCGCCCCTAACACACACCATTCCCCTATTCTCAACTACTTCTGAGATTTTGATGATGAAGCAGCCATGAGAAATTTCTAAGTGTTTTATCTTTGAATGTTTTCATGTTCAAATAGCTCTTGACTCAAAACTGCATTCTCTAAATTCTATACATAATGCAGAAGTGTTTATTTTTTAAAACAGGGATCTTGATTCTATGAAGACATGCTAAAGTTTATTTAAAAAATTTAAATTCCTCGTCATGATACAAAATTACCTAAGCATATTCATAAATGACTATAAAATGACTCAAGTACAAATATTACTGAGATAACTAGTGGGAAGGCATGGGTACACTTGTAGTCATATTCATTGATAACTACAATCCAAGCTTCTGTTTCTTGATCTTTTCTTACAAAGTCCATTGTTGTACCTATAACTGGAGACATTATAATATAGCAAAAGCCATTCTAATAATCTTTAGAAGAATAGTTTATGGTCAAAAGCAGCAGGTACCAGAATATTGCTATCAACTGCAAACCTTTCTCTGAGTCAATTTGTTCCATATTTCTCTATGTTGATATGAATATGACAATTCCAGAGAAGAGAAATTCAAACACCTCTTGATGGGCTGTGCCAAATTCCATCCACCCTTTCATATCCACTATCCACTGTGATCTGCCCTGCTCTGGGTCTCAGGTGGCTGACTTGAATGGACCTTATCAAAGAGCTCCCTTGCTCTGTGCCTTCCTGCTGTGCTGGTCAGTGGGAACACCAGTAAGATGGAGAATGAAGTCTGGGCATGTTTCCCAAAAGTTCTTCAAAGAAGGATCACCCCCATTAGCTGAATCCCTTGAATGGTCATGTTGTTGTCAGGTTGCCCTTTTCTACAGTCTTTGGTGTCTCTATCCTCCCCTCACCCTCCTTTAGGCACAGGAATAGTTATGGGGTCTCCACCAGCTCTTTTTCCTAGATCACCTGTGTGGTCTCTATGTACACTATCCCTATATTTTTCATTGACCCCTTTATTACACTCTCTTAAAATTACCCAAACTGTATGTGTCATCAGTTTTGTGCAAGAACCTTGACTGATAATTGAGTTCCACTGAGCAGGTAAGAGTCATCTTGGAAATCTGCTCTACCTTAAAAGAAGAAACATTTGGTTTGCTCCCTCCACCTCCTTCCCAAGCTCTAAGCAAGCACAGTAGTAGCATGTTAAGTAGTACTAGGCCATCGCATTAAACAGATTGTCACTCCCAACACTCTGCCCAAAATCTCTCAATGGCAGCCACCTAATATAAACTGGGGTGTTTTATCTGCACCCAATAAAGTGGTTATAATGTATTACATGCTAGTCTATAACTCTGTTTTAGAGGAAATTACTTTAATCCATAAACCCCTAAAATTAAGTAATATGTTACTTGTTAAGTCTTCCTTATGTGGTAGGATTTATGGATTAATTCATGAAGGTGATGATTAGTGAAAAAGTGAATAATAAAATAAACTGTGATATTTCTAACAGAATATCAACAGTGTGTCCAACTAGACATAGACAAGACCAACAGAAAACAGTATTTCTAAAATGACACCTCCAAGGCCACACTGTAGCTGCGAAATGACTCACACCTCCTTCTGTGTTGACTACTGCTTCCCCCAGTGATATCCACAGCCCTACTTTACTTCTCTTGCCTCCTGCACAAAGATCACTGAGATACCCAGTTGCTGATCACTCCCCACCTTGACTGTGGATGTTCACTTCTGTGATGCCTCCTGAGAATCATTCAGCACAAGCCCTCTTCAGCCAGTCTTACTGAGATGT
Source organism: Phyllostomus hastatus (assembly GCF_019186645.2). Classification (NCBI taxonomy): domain Eukaryota; kingdom Metazoa; phylum Chordata; class Mammalia; order Chiroptera; family Phyllostomidae; genus Phyllostomus; species Phyllostomus hastatus. Next base: position 34,921,369 of record NW_025333872.1, on the reverse strand, counting down.
CCCACAGTCCCTCTGAACGTGTTCCCGTTGCTGCAGCAAGCCAAACATTACACTTTTTGGAAGTGATGACATCATGGGACCCATCCAGAATGGAATACAGAAGAGCATGCTCCACTTACTCTTCTGTCCCTTTACCACTTGTGTGCCCACTCTCTTGGAGTGTGCTTTCCCTCTCAACAGACAGCCACATCAGACTGTTTGCACAAAGAGCTTAAAAGGCCTGAGAGTTTATGTTCTGCTGGAGGAAAACCCTAAATAATAGCTGAAAGATGGAGAACTGTAACTGTTCTTCTCCCTCATGCCAATCAAGGCAACTCTGAGGCATGATGCTCTTTTTAGAGCTTTCCTGTGAGATAGAGCCAAAGTTACCCTTGGTAGGACTTTACCTGTCTGATTCCTTTCCCTCACTGGTCCCACTTCCCCACTCCCCTGATGGTTTCCTGGAAAGCCTCCTTAACAGTTTCAGATGAATCTTCATCTCAGGGTCTGCCTCTAGAGAACCCAAATTAAGACAAATGGCAACCCAACCTAAATAGAAAGTCAATTCAATAAAGGCTTCCAAGGAGAAATGACCACTTCACCTAATAGTTAGAGACTGTGTAGGAGTTAAGCAGTTAGAAAGATAAGGGACAGCATGAAATGTCAAGGAGACAACTTTAAAAAAAAAGATGCAGAAATAGAAGTAGTCTATTGTATACAGAGATATGCAGAGACCCACTAGCCTCTCCACTTTGCTGGACCATCAAGTATAGACAGTGAGTGTGCAGTCAGTGCCAAGTCATGAAAGGCTTTCTGTGTCACCTTAAGGATCTGGACTTCATCCCATGGCTGGGAGGGGAATGATCAGACTTATATCTAAGATACATCACTCTGGTGGTTGTGTGGAGAGTAGATCTGCAAAAATTGAAAGTAAATTAATAAGTATATAAATAAAGCACTGAAATAAAATACAGATTAAAAGAGATAGAGTCAAGAAATAAATAAGAAATAAAACTGTCAGATCCCAGTGGATGTGGGTGCTGAAAGGAAGGAAGGACCCAGAGATGACTCCCAGATTTTTATGTTGGGTAGTAGGTGAACAGTGATAAGACAGAGAATCCAATGACAGGGAGAAAAGCTGGTAGAGTTGGTTCCACAAAAGTTTTACTGTGACATGCACTGAAATTGGGAGTCCACATAACCCATTGAAAAATACATCCAACTGAGTGAACTAAGAACATGAGTGTTGGGGGAAATGTCTGAGAGGGAGATATAGTGGTAATCAAGATCCCAAGAGTAGAGAGAGCACTCCAGTGTGTGGTGAGAAGAAGACTCCTGTGAGGAGAACACCCTGCAAACCTCAGGTTTAATGTGCAAGTAGGGGAACAGGACTATAAAGGAGGAGCCCTAAGAGTCAGAGAGGTTTAGAGAACCAGGAAAACATCTTCTCTCCACTTTCTCAATCACTGGTCTACCCATTCTTCCCCATAACACATGGTCCAGAAATTTAAAATTAAAGAAAATGGCAAAGTTCCTTTAACCTTTTTGTGCTCTGAAATGTTCTCATGGCCTTCAAACTAAGTGTTCCCTAAATTGAAAAGAATGCAGTCCTCTGCTCAAAGAATAGTTAGATCAACTAATTGGGAAGACTGCTCAATGATTACCACATAGATGAATCCTTAGCTGTATCATTTACATACAAATATACATGCACTAAACCTAATCCATCTCCTAAAACTTATATACTCAGTAGTCAAACCTAGCTTTCCCTATAGCATTCCTTCAAAACAAAGCAGGGACCACATCTGCAGAAGACTTAAGTGTCTGGGGAAGACTTAGAAACTGCCTTTCTCCCTAGACATCATCAAATTAGTTACTTGTCAAATTGAGTCATGAAAGAAATACTTCAGAAGCTTAGAGAAATAAACACACAAAGGCAGAAGTAGGGTAGTGTTAGAGTGATTCTGACCACAACAGATGTTAATAATACACACTAAAACTATACTGCCACTGAACCAGGTAACTTGTACACAACAGAGGGCTCTTGTATATTGAGAGCTTGTGTTATGCCAGTCATTTTACCTAAAGTTTTATCCATATTTTCTTGTTTAATATTCAGAAGGATACTTTGAGTAGGAAAGCATGTAATTTCATTTTTTAAAACAAGACAACAAAGGACCTAAGGGTCATGTAACTAAGGAACCAAAAAATAATGGATTTCATCCAGTGTCTGTCTGACTCTACAACCCATGGCTTTAACCACCAAGCTGCACTGCTCTTGCTACTTCTCTACCCAAGGGGCCTCAATGCCAGGGAGGTTTGGAAAGTGGCACAAACAGTACAGTACAGATCCCAACAGCAGAGCACTCAAAACAGACCTTTCTTTTACCCTTGCACAGTCCAGGTAATAACTACAAAGCACCAGAAAAGTAAATACAGAAGCCTCAAGTCTAGTTTTATTTTTTGTGTTGCTAGAACAGGTATAACTCCCCTCCATATCTCTTTACCATAGTTCTATGGTAAAACATTAAAATGCAGACATTTTTACATGGGTATAATAACTTTAAATATATGATGAATTGCCAAGTTAAAACCACAAATGACTATTGCATCAAGAAGACAATGTAAAGTTAGTTTAAAGTGAGTGGAGACAATGAAACTACAACTATAAGCTTCAGTTGGTATGATAATTACAAAAATTGTATTAGTGTGAACTGTCTGCAAAGGAAGTGTCTAATAAAAGGTTATTGGAATAATAAAGACGAAAAATAAGTAAAGGTATTTAAAAGGCAACTGACTATTTTTTAAACAATCAGTCATGAGCTTTGGACCAACCAATAATGAAAGAAAAAGAGGCCAACACACTTGCTTGCTTTGCTGCCTCACTAGACCAAACAGAGGGTAAATTAAGTTATTTGGAGACCAAAGTTCCAACCTAACTGGGAAGCCTCATGCTTTCACTGTCTATATGCAAACTATAACCTTTTACAAGACAAGCAGAGACCTTGTATATAAGGAACAATCGTACATCTATATTCCAGGAAGATCTTTCTGTGAGAACATAATCTATACCCTCATTGCTCTGGAGAAATTTTTGTTCCCATAAAATTTGAGGATGCACTTTTATAGCCTAAAATCCAAGCCCTCATGTAAAGAGAGGTGCTTTTTAAGGAATAAATCAACAGTGTGCTGTTTGCTCCTTGCATGCTGACTCTTCATGGGTTTAGGATGACCATTTTCTGAGAATAGAAAATTTGGCCTAAATGAGAAATACTCTTCAAAATTGCTTTATTGCTATGTTGGTTTTTCTTGGTAATTATGGTTGAGTTATTCCATAAAATTTACTGCTTTGATAGTTTTGCAGTGGCAATACAGTCCAACCAATTTGTTATTCACTGAAGAAGATGGTAAATGGACCATGGAATCTAAAGCTTCTTCCACTGATGACCCTGGTTAGGTTCTCCAGAAGCTTTTGGTTGGATTTTCCATAGAAACAGGCCTAGAGGCAAAGCTCAGTTTGAGGTGTTCTGGAAATAACATGAGGAAATGCCTTCTAGCTTTATTTCCATCTTAAATAATGAGCAGAACTCTGTGCTGAAAGGCAACCATTTGTGTTGGACTCAAGCAGTGCACAAGGGGGGAAAAATGGAAACACCAGAGCAAGAACAGGCTGAGTGCCTGTATATACATGTGTGTGTGTATGTATGTTTTTGTATATGTATATACATGTATATATAATTTTAAATATTTAAAACTATAGGCTTGAAAAATATAGAGCCCCCAAACTTAGAAACAGGTGTCAACTGGCATAATTTTGCCTGGCAACGTGGTATTGCAGAAACCATGGATCCATTGCTATTAAATTTGAATACAAATTGTGAAATACTAGCATATTAAGAATTCTAAAATTCTTCTTAGTTCATTAAGAAGTTCATTCTTCATGAAGAATACTTTAATTGTGCCTGTATATCCATATCCTACTATAGTCTCCCAATTTCTCTTTGTCCTCCTTATTGAAAGCAAGTGAAATAATGGGCTTAATAAAGTGTCCAGCTTAAGTTATTTAATTAATATTAAATAAAAGTTAATTCACTTCCACCTTCTGAATTTCTTTTACTTCAACCTCTGAAATTCAAGTCCATGGCTAGTAATAAAGAGAGTGCAATGATCATTGACCACGTGACAGCAGGCCAAGTGCTACTGTGTACAAAGTAAGTAATAAAAATGTCATCTGCACCCTCTCTGACACTAGCATTCTGTATTATTATATATGCAAGACTTTTATTCAATTCACAGACAGTGTCTCATTCACAAATGAAGAAAGAAGGAAAATACCTAGGTCAGACATAAATATAACACCTGCTGTAAGTAATGGAGGAAATACCATATAGACCAAAACCCCTTCTTCAGAAATAAAGCGTGATCAGGATAATACCAGGTATCAAAGAAGGGATACAAAAAAACTGGTGCCAGAACAAAGTTTACTTTTGTCCTTCCTTCTCACATTACTTGGGTGAGTTTGAGTAAACCATTTAATCCTCTGAGCCTTGGTGTCTATTTGTATAAAACGAGAATAACAATAACTATTAATCAGGATTGTGGTCAAGAGTAAATAACATCAATGGAAAGTCCCCACACTTATAGATCAGTAGTTCTCAAAGGGAGGTCCTCCACCAGTAGTTTCAGCAACAGTTTAATAGAAATTCAGATTCTCAGGCCCTGCTCCAGACTTAATTGATCAGAAACTCTGGAGGAGGAGCCCAGCAATCTGTGTCTGAAAAAGTCCTCCAGGTGTAAAAATCACTCTTTTGAATAAATATGATCCTTGATATTTTTATCACCATGAATTTACATGTGGAACATATTCACATATGCACCCATGTAATCCAGTTATAAAAATATTCACTATGTGTAGATCTATATCATTTTATAAATGTGAGAACTGAAATGTTCAAGTTATTTATCCAAGTTTATACAGCTTTTAAAAATAAATCACGTTATAAAATTATATCCACACATACAAACACACATATATAATTTTCTCTTTGACTTGCTTTGTAAATTTAGAGATCCGGGCCTGGAAGAAACAAAAGTTCCTCAATGTACTGGGTGGAAAAACTTTCAGCCAGTGTCATAGCCTTCTGGGCACTATCATCCCTAAACTCATAGGTATCATCTGGAAGGTGTAGACTTATCTGGTTGACATTTTGTTTTGCTGGAGTTTCCAAATTCTACATTGTCTCATCTTTTAATAGTCCCTCTTTCCCTCAATTGACATGATTTCTGTTCTTGTTCTCAGTGATCTCTGTGTTTCACTTTTTAAGCTCTATTTGAATGTCATATAGAAAGAGACTGGAGATCTGTGAGAATGGCCATCATAAATGAAGCAACAAACTACAAGTGTTGGAGAGGTTGTGTAGAGAAGGGAACCCAAGTGCACCGTTGGTGGGATTGTAGACTGGTGCAGCCACTGTGGAAAACAGTATGGAATTTCCTCAGAAAACTAAAGATGGAACTGCCTTTTGACCCAGCAATTCCACTGCTAGGATTACATTCTAAGAGTCCTCAAACACCAACTCAAAAGAACCTATGCACCCCAAGGTTCATAGCAGCAATTTACAATAGCCAAGTATTGGAAGCCCTCTAAGTGCCCATCAGTAAATGAATGGTTCAAAAAACTATGGTACATTTACACAATGGAATTCTATGCAGCAGAAAGAAAGAAGGAGCTCCTACCCTTTGCAACAGCTTGGATGGAGCTGGAAAGCATTATGCTAAGCAAAATAAGCCAGGAGGTGAAAGACAAATACCATATGATCTCACCTTTAAGTGGAATCTAATGAACAAAACAAACAAGCAAGCAAAATATAACCAGAGACATTGAAATTAAGAACAATCTGACAGTAACCAGAAGAAAGTTAGGAGGGAATAATGGGGAAAAGGGGGAAAGGTTTTCAAGAACAACTATAAAGGACACATGGACAAAAACTAAGGGGGTGTGGAATCAGGGGAGGGAGGTGGGGATGGCTGGGATGGGGGAAAAAAAGAAAGACTGGAGAACCATACTAATAGTATTAAATTTTCATTCAGTCTGAATGTTACTGAAAGGAAAGTTTCAGATAAAATAAATAACATCCACACTTTTCAACACTGTAAGTTTATCCAACTAAGTTCTCCCACAGCAAAGATTTATTCATTGAATGTAGGATAGGTAAGTATTTCCATGAAATGATCTCTTCTATCCACTTTTTCTCACTCTTTCTCAACCAGTATATAAACAAATTAAAGGGCTCTTTTTAATGTAATTTATCAATTACAACACAGACTTGAAAAATAGTAATCTGAGTCCTAAATACAGGAATTGAAATTATATAGAGTTGAGTTCTATCCTCAAATTCAGGTAAGGAACAGGAAGGGCAAAAACAGTAAGGGAAAAATCTGAATCCAGACTCATTCCTCAAGTTCATCTTTATTCTCTAATGTCATAATAAATCTCTGCATATGCAAAATTAATAAGGGGGTGAGAAAATAGGTGAATTCTCAACCTCAGCACTATTGACATTTTGAACCAGATAATTATTTGTTGCAGGGGTTATTCTGTACATTGTAAGATGTCTAGAAGTACCTTTGGTCTCTATCCACTAGATGCCACTAGCCTCCCCCTCAGATGTGAAGACCAGAAATGTCCCCAGACATTGCCAAATGCCCCCTTGGGGAACCAATTGCCCCCAGTTGAGAACACACTCTATTACATTAAGTGATATTTTTCCTTTTCCTAGAAAATAAAGGTTAAAAAGTTAAAGTAAGTTTGCAGAAAGGTAACAGAAAATGTATCACACATTTGTCTTTATTCTATATAGTGCAAATTACATGAAATGCATAAGGAGCATTTAAATATAAATCTGTCATTTATTTCAAGGAACTGGTTGCAACCCAAGTGGCTAAAATAATGTGGTTTTAGTGGTTTTCCTATAATCAATACCTCAAAAGAACCGCTGGGGAATGTATTAACCATATCTTTTAATTTTCTGTATTCCGATCCTTTGCTCTGTGGGGCTTTGTTGACCCTAGAGACACTGTGTTTCCCAGGGTTAGGCCATCCTTAGAAATAGTACATAACTTGACCATGAGTGTGTTTTTCAAATACAAACCAATCCTGAGCTTACACCTAAACCACCTGCTTTATTGGGTTCTTACACTCCAGATCTTTCATAATCATCAGGGCTAGGTACTAGACAATAGGGACAGATCCTGTACAAATTATTCAAACTAGCCAAGCCTAAGCCTGCTTACCCTGCCTTGCTCATTCTTCCCATAGTAACCACAATAAAGATTCTTGCCCAAATAGGTTTTCCCATACAGTTGATTCTCTTTTAATTTTGATACTGTTTTCTTTAGCTGTGCAGAAGCTTTTAATTTTGATGAGGTCCCATTTGTTTTTTCTTTCCTTTATGTCCCTTGCTCTAGGGGACAAGTCAGTAAAAAAGTTTCTGTGTGAAATATCTGAGATTTTACTACCTACGTTCTCCTCTAGGATTTTAATAGTGTAACATTTTATATTTAAGTCTTTTATCCACCTTGAATTTACTTTTGTATATGGTGTAAGTTGGTGCTCAAGTTTCATTTTTTTGCACGTGGCTGTCCAGTTCTCCCAACACCATTTGTTGAAGAGGCTATTTTTACTCCATTTTATGTTGCTGCCTCCTTTGTCAAATATTAATTGACCATAGAGACTTGGGTACATGAAACGATGTTCAATATCGCTAGCTATCAGAGAGATGCAAATTAAAACCACAATGAGATACCACTTCACACCAGACAGAATGGCCATCATAAACAAAGCAACAAACTACAAGTGTTGGAGAGGTTGTGGAGTAAAGGGATCTCTAGTGCACTGCTGGTGGGACTGCAGACTGGTACAACCACTATGGAAAGCAGTATGGAACTTCCTCAGAAAACTAAAAATGGATCTGCCTTTTGACCCTGCAATTCCACTGCTGGGACTCTATCCTAAGAATACTAAAACACCAGTTCAAAAGAACCTATGCATCCCAATGTTCATAGCAGCACAATTTACAATAGCTAGATGCTGGAAGCAACCAAGATGCCCATTAGTGAATGAATGGATCAAAAAACTATGGTACATTTACACAATGGAATTCTATGCAGCAGAAAGAAAGAAGGAGCTCCTACCCTTTGCAACAGGTTGGATGGAGCAGGAAAACATTATGCTAAGCGAAACAAGCCAAGCAGTGAAAGACAAATACCATATGATCTCACCTTTAAAAAGGATCCTAAACAACAAAACAAACAAACAAGCAAAATATAACCAAAGACACTGGAATAGAGGTCAGGCTGACAGTGCCCACAGAAGAGAGTAGAGGGAATTTCAGGGGACAGTGGGAAGGGTTCACGGGAACAAAATTAAAGGACACATGGTCATAAACTAGGGGGAGGGTGGTAATGGGAGGGAAGTGGGGAGGGGTGGGAGGGGGGGCTGGATTGGGAGTAAAAAGGAGAAAACTGTAATTAAACAATGATTAAAATAAAATTAAAAAAAAAGAAAAGAAGAAAAAAGATTCTTGCCTAAAATTCCTCCCTCTTGTTCAGCCTTGTAACCAACCCCAGTACTTCCCCATGTAGCCCCCACTGGAATGACTTGCCTCTTTCTCTAGGAAATAGTGTAATTGACTCTCCTTTCTTTTTCTCTAATTTTATTAACCAATGTCATCCTAATAAATCTAATAAAATTTAAAAATATAAACATAAAATGAAATAAAATTTATGTTTTCTACATGGTAGAAGAGTTTACCTTTTTATCCAGTCTCACAATTTCTTCTTTCTAATTGGAATGGTTAGTCAATTGACGTTGAATATATGTTTATGGTCATGTTGAAGTCAGCCATCTTGCCATTTGTCACTTTGGATGTTTGCTTTTCTGCTGCTCCCTCTCTGCCTTATTTTGGGTCAATTGAGTATTTTTCAACATTCCAGTTTTAGCTTTTAAGTTTTACCTCTTTATTATTATTTTGTTAGTGGGCATTCTAGGAATTTTAGTATCTATCCTTATCACAGTCACATTAGAATTAATATTGTACCACTCACTCCTGGTGCTTCACCCTTTATATTTCATATTTTATGCATGTAAAACCTTTACAAGGGTACAATTTCATTTACCTGGATCCATCATTTGTGCTATCATGGTTACATCTTTTACTTCCACATGTTCATACCCTCTTACTGAAGACTTATTCAAAGCAAAAATATCACTTTAAGGGGGAATTAACAGCTATCTTTTCAATAGGAACCATCTCCTGATCTGTTGGTCTTCCTACACCTCAAATTATCCCTTAATATAATCGGTTCTGAAATGAGAGGCATGAATCACAAGACAGTGTTCATCACTGGTTCTGAGAAGTCCAAAGGAACAAAACTGATCTGACAGCCAAAGAGAAATGACATTTCTTTAAAGAGTCTGTTCCTTTCTGTTCTTTCTATGTTTTCATTGATTCTTAAGCTTTTCGTTTATCCTCCTTATTTTCTAGTATTGGATTTTACCAGTTCAGTTTCAAGGGGTTCCTGTGGAGACACTATTAATGGGGATATAAGAAAGTAAATGGACTTTGGGGAAAAATAAATCCAGCTTTGAATTTCAAGTTCATATTACATCTTTGGGTCTTCTGTTTTCACCCACCTGTTTCTGTTTCCCTATTTGTAGAAAGAAGGTAATACTAAAATAATGATTATAATATGATTACTTTAAGAATTATGTGAAGTACTGTTTAATGTTTATTCATTTAACAAAATCTATCCTATTGGCAGCAAACACTATATTGCTCTTTTATGGTGTATAGGATAGTGTCATGGAGACAAATGTAAATAAGAAAATGAATAAATAAATGAGAAGTTCAAATAAAGGACAGGGCAAAAAACAAATGAAGAATAGGGCCAAGTGTGACAGAGAGAGAGACCTGGTGGGGATGTGCTTCAGGGATGGTGGTCGGGTAGACTTCTTTGAGGCCGCTGCCTGGCCACTTGATCCCAGACAAGTTCCTTCTCCTTTCTAAATTTCAATTTAAATACTGGCAAAATAAATACACTTATAGAATTGTTGTTAGCACGCAATAATGATTAAGTATTTAGCACACATTAAAGCATTAGCTATTATATTGGCAGTATTAAAGTTCATATCACATATCAATCTCATTGTGGAACTTGGGTTTTATGACTAACAATTCCTTATGTATATTTTATTAAGTCCAGATCTAAAGAACTCCTCTGGAGTAAACCAAGAATTCTATCTTTAATCTATCTTTAGTGAGACCTATTCTGATAGAGTGTGTCCAGTGCCACAGTTGCAGTTATCACATGAGTGGTTATTAAACAACACACACCTTGAGAACAGGAAGAAATGTTTATAAACCATTTCATAAATAGTGTTTTAAAAATAATAGTTGAATGAACAAAAAGGAACCACTGATGGAGAAATTTTCAGCTATATTTTCTTTAACACCTGTCTGCATCCCTTTCCAAATTTCCCTCTCTCTCTATTTTTGGTTTTGTTTTTTACACTTATAGATCTTGCAGGTAAAAATATTCTCCCTCCTTAAATAGATTAAATAATTCTCATATCCTGACTTTTTAAAAGATCTTGCCAACAAAACATATATGTGATAAGAGTATACAAATACTTCCAACTAAGGTGCAGTGTATCAAAACAGGAAAAATAAATGGTATAGGAATTATTAAATAGATAGATTTTCAGATCAGACAGTTTAATTTTTAATGTCATTCTTACGACATGAGAAAGAATGAAGAGTTACCTACAATGTAAACCATTCTATTCATTCTGTACATAGGATGCAAAACATTCTAGGAAAACCCTAATTTTAAAAATAGTAATTTAGATGTGAATGACATTGAACACACAAACTTACCACACTCCAGGAACTCTTCTAAGTGCTATACATTAACTAACCATGAAGTGCATATTATTATTATACTCTTTTTTACTGAGAAAATATACACAGAGTAGTAAATAACTGGTTCAAGTTTACACAGCTAGAAAGTGGCATAGAAAAATTTGACTCAAACCCAGGCAATTTGGCTCCTGTGTCCATGAATTTAACCCCTGTACTATTTTACTTCTTAAAAGAAAATTACCTCAATATCAATTTCAAGTCTCAGTTTTGTATAAATGACAGCACTTCTACAACTGGTAATAATATTTAGATTTTTATGGTTTGGAAAAACTCCAAAAACAACTGGTATCAATTTATTACTTTCATGGACAATAAAGCAAGTACTTAAAAATAAATGCTTCTAGTCCCTCAAAAAAGACTTCATATGTTGTTTGTTTTGCCTTTTCTTTTTGTCTTGCTGTGGTGTATGTGTAAACAAACTGCAGAGCACTGGGAACGAACTGCCTTGGCTGTGTGTGAAGGTGGGCTTTATCAAAGCATCGAATAACTCCTTTCGTGTTTCTGTCAGCTGCTCCTTGTTGGGATTATTGGGCTGGGGAGAGAAGAGAAGATATGTGGTCAAGGGAAATACACAGAGAAGAAATTTCACATTCACCAGTGAAGTACCAAACCAGGCATTTCCTTCGAGACACAAAAGGAGAAAAAGCTATGCATGGCAAAGGTACTACGAGGAAAGAAACATAGGGAAGGAGTTCAGAGAAATAGTAGAAACTGAACCATTATTTTAAAATATGTAGAAAATAATTTGCTTTTTATTCCAGAATTTGCTATGTTTAATCATATATAGCTTCAAGGCACTACAGAGCTACAATACAAAGACTGTGCAATATTTGGTTTTCAAGGTTGCGGACTTCCACACAGTCATTGTGTTTTACAAACTTTTGGTATATAAAGTAGGATTGAAATGACAGTGCATCATTTTCATATATCCTTTCCAACATTCCCAGGAGAAACAGATACACTGGCATACTTTGTTAAAATGATAAATTTTTAAAATAAGTATTTTAGGAACAGAAATAAAAACTAGTCCATTTGAAAACATTTCTGCATAAGAGAGCAAATTTTTATGTTATGTAAATACAACTGAAAAGAAAGATTTCTGTTGAAAGTGAAGCAATTCCAGTAACTTTGGAGAAATCACCTTTGTGAAAGCCACTAGGAAGTTAACTATTAAAATATCACTGTTATTTGAGATGTTAGTAGTCAAATGTTTTGAAGAAATTGTAAGGTTGAAGGAAACTATAGTAAAAGTTCCAATTCAGTTAGAAGTAGAAGGAAAAAAATAAAGCATGAAAGAGGAAAAACAGCCAATATTTCAAAAGAACATTTTCTTCCAAGCTCATGGCCAAAGCTAACTTGGCTCCAAAGATCACTCAGGCATGTGACCTGTGGCCCGTGGCCTGTGGCCTGCCTTTACTATTTACACTTCTCCAGGGTGAACAAAAAGACTTCGATGCTCTGTCTGCCCTGGACAAGCTATACATATCTTGTTTACCAAAATTAACCACACACTGATTTCAAAGGTATTGATCCTTACTCTTTTATTTTCTTAGCATCATAAAACTCTTATAGGTTAGGTTTTTATTAATTTGGCTTTAAATGTCATGGGGAATAGAACAGAAAATCTGAGAAGCATCTTATAAAATAATGATGATCAAGCCCTTTCATACAGAAGCCCCTTTTCCCCCAGTTCAGTGTCAAATTTGTAAATAAGTTTTCTCAATAAGAGAAGTCCTTTGAATAAAATACATGAAAAAGAATCATTACTAACAAGAGCAAAGAAAATTTTTTATGGAAAATCTGCTGATTTAGGCAGTATGTTCCCAATTTAAAATGCTCCACATAGAAATCAAAGCAATAGGTAATCATGGAATATGAGAACAAAAAGTGTCTTTTTACTTATTTTTATTGTTTTTTTCATTACCTTATACCCTCCTGCCCCCATAATCACCACACAGTTGCCCATGTCCATGAGTCCCTGTTCCTTTTTGCTCAATCCCTCCTCCACCTAACTGACTCCCTGCCCCAGAGCTGTCAGCTTGCTCTCCCTGAGTCTGTCTCTATTTTGCTTATTAGTTCGATCTGTTCATTAGATTCCACATATGAGTGAATTCATATGGTATTTTTCTTTCACTGGTTGGTTTGTTTCACTTAACATAATGTTCTCTAGGTCCATCCATTCTGTCACAAAGGGTAAAATTTTCTTCTTTTTTATGGCCAGGTAGTAATCCATTGTGTAAATGTCCCATAGTTGTTTTATCCACTCATCTACTGATGGACATTTGGGCTGCTTCCAAATCTTGGTGATTGTAAACAATGCTGCTGTGAACATAGGGATGCTAACATTCATTCAAATTAGTGTTTTGGATTTCTTTGGATAAATTCTCAGAAGTGGAATCAGTGGGTCATAAGACAGTTCCATTTTTAATTTTTTGAGGTATCTCTATACTGCTTTCCTCAGTGGCTGCACCACTCTGCATTTCCACCAACAGAGAAAAAGGGTTCCCCTTTCTCTATATCCTCATCAGCACTTGTTGTTTGTTGATTTATTGATAATAGCCATCTGATAAGTGTGAAGTGATATCTCATTGTGGTTTTAATTTGCATTTCTCTGATGATTTGTAACTTTGAGCATCTTTTCATTTGTCTGTGGGCCACCTATATGTCCTCTTTGGAGAAGTGTCTTTTGCCCATTCAGGTCCTTTGCCCATTTTGTAATTGATTTGTTTTTTTGTTTTGTTTTGTCTTGTTTTGTTTTTGGCATTGAGTTTTATAAGTTCTTTATACATGTTAGATGTTAACCCCTTATCAGCTATATTGGTGAATATGTTTTCCTATTCCATTTTTTTTTAATTTTGTTGATGTTTCCTTTTGCTGTGCAAAAATTGTGTAATTTGATGTAGTCCTATTTGTTTATTTTTTCTTTAGTTTCCCTTGCCTGAGGAGATTTATCAGAGAAAATACTGCTATGAGCAATGTCTGAGATTTTACTGCCTATATTTTCTTCTAGGATTTTTATGGTTTCAAGTCTAATATTTAAGTGTTCAATCCATTATGAATTTATTCTTTGTGTAGTGTAAGAAGATCATCTACTTTCCTTTTTCTGCACATTATCTGTCCAATTTTCCTAACCATTTATTGAATAAAATATCTTTAGCTCACTGTATGTGCTTGCTTCCTCTGTTGAATATTCATTGTCTATAGAGGTGTGGGTTTGTTTCTGGATTATCTGTTCTGTTCCATTGATCTGTTTGTCTGCTTTGATTACTATAGCTTTACAGCATAATTTGATATTAGGTAGTGTGATTCCTCCACTTTGAAAACTTTTAACCAAGAAAAAAGAAAGAAGATCCAAATAAATAAAATTAGAAACGATAGAGGAGAAATAACAATAGGCACCCAAGAAACACAAAGGATTGTAAGAATATATTATGAACAACTATGTGCCTACAAACTGAACACCCTGGACAAAATGGATAAATTCCTAGAAACATACAATCTTCCAAAACTAAATCAGGAAGAATCAGAGAACCTGAATAAACAGACACTTAGAGAAATTGAAGCAGTAATCAAAAAATTCCCAACAAACAACAGCCCTGGACAAAATGGCTTCACAGGTGAATTTTACCAAACATTCTGAGAATAACTAACACCTCTCATTCTTAAACTATTTTTAAAAGTTCAAGAGGAGGGAAGACTCCCAAGCTTATTTTACAAGGCCAACATTATCCTAATTCCAAAACCACGTAAAGACACTACAAAGAAAGAAAATTATAGGCCAATATCCCTAATGAACATAGATGAGCTAAAATCCTCCACAAAATATTAGAGAACTAAATATAGCAATGCATTGAAAAGATCATACACCATGATCAAGTGGGATTTATTCCAGGAATGCAAGGTTAGTACAACATTTGCAAATCAATAAATGTGATTCATCACATAAACAAAATGAAGGCTAAAAACCATATCATATCAATAGATGCAGAAAAAGCTTTGATAAAATCCAGCACCCATTTATGATAAAAACTCTCAGCAAAGTGGGAAAAGAAAGAATATACCTAAACATAATAAAGGCCACATACAATAAGCCTACAGCCAACATCATACTCAACAGTCAAAAACTACAAGAGTTCCTCTTAAGATTGGGGAAAAAGACAGAGATATCTGCTTTTACCTCTCTTATTCAACATAGTACTAGAAGTGCTAGTCATAGCTATCAGACAAGAAGAAGAAATGAAAAGCATCCAAATTGGAAAGGAAGAAGTAAAACTGTCTTTATTTGCAGAAGACATGAGACTATACATAGTAAACCCCAAAGAATCCACCAAGAAACTACTAGAACTGATAAATGAATTCAGTAAAATAGCAGAATACAAAATTAATATCCAGAAATCAGCTGCATTTTTATAAGCCAATAATGAATTAGGGAAAGGGAAATTGAGAAAACAATCCCATTCACAATTGCTCCAAATAGAATAAAATGCAAAGGAATAAATCTAACCAAAGATGTAAAAGACCTGTACTCAGGAAATTATAAGACACTGAAGAAAGAAATTGAAGAATATATAAATAAATGGAAGTACACACCGTGTTCATGGATAGGAAGAATTAAAATCATTAAAACGTCCATGCTACCCAAACAATCTATAGATTCAACGCAATTCTTATCAGGATACCAATGACAGTTTTCACAGAACTAGAACAAATATTTCAAAAATTTATATGGAACCACAAAAGGCCCTGAATAGCAACAGTGATCTTGAGAAAAAAAAAAGTGTCTTTTAAAAGCCATTAATCTAATTCTTTTATTTTGAGAATGGAGATTCAGAAATAGCAGATACAAAAAAAGTGCCTTGTTTATGGTTCCTGTTGTTTTGAGTGGACCAGAACACTACACAGTCTTGTTTCCAAGACTTTGAAATGTAGAGTACACCTCAAGCCACAAACCAATCGTACACTTGGTGGCTGAGGGCACACTTACCCTAATCTATCTAAATGTCCTGTGATCAAAGCCTTGGGCTAAATTATTCGAACCAGTTCTAGAACAAATAGATGCTGGCTCAGAGTTTCAGAATAAACTAAAATTTTTTAATTGTTGGTCCAAAGTTTTGGTATCTCTTGAAAATCAATATGAAATTCTTAAAAAGAGAGGTTACCCTAAAAATTTTCTCTAAATATGTTTATGTAAGCTTTGTCATCTCCCTTGTAATTCAGATTTTCGAATGTTAATTCCTCCTCAACAACTTCACTTTAATGTGTCTTCCCTTCCTTCAGTTATTAGCTCAGCTGGCACCTTCCCAGCCTTCCCTGGCCACCTTTTTAAAAATTGCAACATATTCCTTCACCCTCAAATTTATTTTCCTCCAAATTCCTCATCACTATCTACTATACTCTATATTTTACTTAATTTGTATATTATCTTTCCTCCAACCTATATTCCTATACCTACTATAGTTTCTATATGTAGCACAAAATATTTTTAATAACACACATATTAAATATTTTTGAATAAACATATGAATTATTGAACAAATGAATGTATGAATTTCTAGCAGTCTTACATCTATAATTAATGAGTTATTTATTCCACTATCTTTTAAAAGAATCCTTATGAATATGAGGCTGGTACTTTAAATATGATTGGGGCATTTTTTTCTTAATTAACCTCATTTCCTGAAGTGGTATCACTATAAATTAAACAATGATACATAGCTATACTGTATAATCCCATCATGAATTGAGCCCTTAAAGGAAAGGAAAAAAACTTCTCTTGATATAGAATACATAGTTGAAAAGACCATTTTAATTTCCCTAGTTGATGTCAGTCTAGGGTTAACCACTCTATCTTTGAATTGAGACACTATTGTCAAATCTAGGGCTTTGCTTTTTATTTATATACTACACCTGGTATTACCCTCAGAGTATCAAAACATATTAAAGTGGTGGGGTGTGTATGATTATCTCCCATGACAAAATAAGATTTTTTGTCATTGCTTTAATGACTGAAATTCACAAGGAGACAACTGGAAGAAAAAAAGCCACTTTCTAAACTAACACCATTCAGTACAAATAAATTCATAATAGAATTTATTTTAAAGCACACTTACATTCTGATTTTCAGGAACTTTAATAGGTTGAGACTCAGAAGATTAAATTTAATGTTTCTCATAGTACTCCACCTCTCACTTTGAAGTTTTGGTTCAGCTAGCTAAGCTACATTACTGGTTAAACTCCTACTATAAAGAGAGATTGTTGCTTTCTGACTTATCCTGTAGTGAGCACCACCACTATGTAAACCACTGGAGCCGTCATTACTTTTTTTATTCTGAAAAATAGGTTTATGAAAGATTTTTCTGACTAATGAAAAATAACCAAGAAGGTACTGACTACTGATGAAATTTTTCCCTTCTAACACAATTCACTATTTCTGGATATTTATTTGCAAAGAATGCTCTTTCTCTTATTTAGAGGAAAAAAGTTAAGGTTCCATTGCATGAAATCTGGTTTGAAATTGAGAAACTTAGATATATGCCATTTTTAAAAATAGGAGAAACCCTTAAGGTGTTCATAGCTGGGATCATATGGAAAGATCTAGATGAGATCTAAGTGAAGAGAATTGGAATCAGTTGTATGTGGCATCATATGATGTGAATATGCAGATATCATATGTGTGTGTTGTATATATGTATATTTATGTATATGTGTATCTTTAAAAAGTGATCCAACTCTGTCACAGAGATGAGGTGTTTAGAAATCAATCCAAAAAGATGGCATTTACTGAGCACTTATTTTGGACCAGACAGGACAAAGTACTTTTCATACATGATCTCATTCAATCCCCACATTGTATCCTTGAGTGAGTTTGTATTATCCATTTTATAAATGAGGTTTATATTAGTATTCTAGGGCTGTTGTAACAAAGTACCACAAAGTTGGTGGCAGAAAATAACAAAAATTCAACCTTTTACAGTTTTGAAGGCTACAAGTCAGAATCAAGGTGTCGGCAGGACCGTGTCTCTCTGAGGACTCTTGGGGAGGACCTGTTCCTTGACTGTCTCCTGGTTTCTGGTGGTTGCTAGAAATCCTTGGCATTTCTCGGCTTGTACATGCACCACTCTAATCTCTGACTCTTCACACAGCACTCTCCACATGTGTCTCTCCACATCTTCTCTCTTGGCATGTGTTTCCATGTCTCTTCTTATAAAGACACCGATCATGTATTTAGGACCCACACTACTCCTGTTTGACCTCATCTTAAATAATTACATCTGCAAAGACCTTTTTTTCCAAATAAAATCACATTCTGAGGTTCTAGAGAGCACATGATTTGGGGGGGGTGGTGGCAGTTAGTAGGACACAATTTAATCTAATACAAGATTGCTGTGACCCATAAAGACCTCAGGTACTAGAATTATCAATTTCAAACTATAACAAATATGTTTAAAGAAATAAAGTGTGGAATTTAATATATAACAACAGCACAAAAGCTTCTTTAAAAATGGAAGAGTGTATCTTGAAATATAAAAACATAAAACTTGTTTAGAAATAAAACCTATAACATATAAGAACCCATAGAACACATTAGACATATCAAAAAATGAATTATTAACTATTTGACTGTTTATGTGAAATTTTCTAGAATTCAGGACATATAAATAGCCAAATGAAAAATGTGACAAAGTGGCTAAGATATATGGACAGTAAGGCAAGAAGGTCCAATATCTATTTAAACATTATAGGAAAAGGAGATGGAAAATTAAACAGAAGTATTTGAAGGGATAGTGCATAAGAAATTTGCACAGCTAATAATTAGTTAATGGCTACTGGAAAGCTAATAAATCTCAAGATAAATAAAATGAAAACCACATCTAAGCACACCACAGCCAAACTGTGTACCAAAGAGAAATATCTTAAAATCAACCTGAGATGAAATACAAATTATCCTCAAATAAATGACAATTACATTGACAACTAATTTCTCAAAAGCATAGTTTAGTCACACAGGAAATAAATATCAACTTAGAATCATTAATGTTTATGTTATATTACTTTCATTCTTTCACCATCAACCTTTCTATTCTCATATTTAAGGCATATCTTTTTAAAACAGCAAAGAGTTGAGTTTTGTATTTATATACTCCTGTATACCATTATTTATCCATTAATAGGAATAGTTAATGTAAATGCTGACATATTTTATTTTAAACCCAGCATGATATTTTCTTCCATTTTTCCATCTGTTTTGTGTTCCTCTTTTCTTTCTTTCTTGCCTCTTTGGATTAGTAAAGTAGGTTCCATTTCCCTTTCCCTATTAGCTTCTTGATAACATTTACTTACTATTTTTTTCACAAATACCTTGTTATGCAATTTTTCTATCCCCAGAGATAAAATCTCTGATTGACATCTCAGCTTGGCAACAAATGCATTAGGAAGAAAAGCAGTGAGTAATGTTTGGCTCACCTTTTTTTCAATTCCATTCTGTTCAGGATCTTGACCACATATATTATGGCTGCCTCAGTACTTTGCCAAAGCTTTCAAACAGGTGTTTCATATTTACCCAGCTCTTCTATTTTTCTCAGAGAAAATGTTGGTCTGTTACAATCTAATCCATAACATTTACAAACAGAAGCTTCAATCTTAAATTGTGTACCCAATAAAAGGATACTTTTAAAACAATTAATTATTTTTAAAAGCATTATAAACAAGCAAAACCTAAAAGCATTTACTTCTAAGAGAACTTCCTTAAAGAAAATTCTAAACGGCATATTATAGGTGATATTCTTTAATTTAAAAAATTTGACTGGGTAACATTCTTTTAATTATTTATTTAATTAATTTTTATTAGTTAATTTAATAAAGTAATATTCTTAAATTGAAAGAAATTCGACTGAAAAGAAACATGTATTGATAGTCTATTTTTAAAACCAGTAAAGAATTTAGTGAAATCTCAGGAAAGAAAAAATAAAATAAAAACTCCAAATAAGAGAAATATATTAAAAGAAAAATTAAGGTACTATAAATAAATACAAATTTATCTAAAACCATAGTAAACATATTACAAAAAAAGTTGGCTAGATTTTTTTAGTGCATCAATAAGCTGAAGAGACACTCCTAAAAGATATAGACATGGAGTAGATAAAAGTTAAAGCATAGAAAAAGATATAACCAGCACTAAACAAATGAAGTGGGAATAATTATATTTAAATCAAACAATATAAACTTTAAAGCAAGGAGCATTATTGGAAATAAAAAGTCAATCTATAATGATAGAAGATTAAATTTAGCAGGAAAATAAAATTATTCTGAACTTGTATGTACCTAATAATATAAAAAGACAACAGAAATATAAAACATAAAAAGAAAAATAGAAATACAAGCAGAAATTAACAGAATCAACTACCAGATTAGAATATTTTAACACTTTTTTTTCCAAAGTTGCTGGATTAAATGACAAAATGTCAGTGCAGACACAGAAGACTGGAATGACACCAGATTCATCAGGCCACACTACATTGCAGCACGCAAACAGGTCAACCTTGAAGCCTCAGTGACTTAACACAATAGAAGTTTGTTTCTCCTTATGTCTCAATCACCAAGGATTCAAGGGTTATGAGTCAATCTGTTTTGTGGCATTGTCATCTCCTAGAGCCAATTGGAAGCCTGTTGAGCCTGCTGCATCCTCTGCATTTAACGGCCAAAAAAAGATGAGGGAGAAGGCAGGACTTTCTTGACACTGCAATGGCCAAGACAAAAGTGCCTTGTGTTATTTAGCCTATTTGCTCATGCTTAACCCACTACGCATTCACCTTAAGGTGTTAGGATAAAAACAGAACTCCCTCCTCCTCCAAAAGAAAACATAACGAAGGAAAAAATAAAGATACGTATAGAAGTTAATGGATTAACAAATATATACAAAATATAAAAATTCAATCAAGTCAGAAGACAACTCTTCAAAAAAACTAGTAAAACCACTAAGTTTCTGGCAGGACTGATGAAAAAAAGAAAGACACAAAAAAGTATTGCTCTTCCATAACACACAAAGCGGGGTCCACACCACCTTGTCCTGGGTTCCTGTCATAATTTAAGGGAAAGTTTCACAATGTCAGAAGTATTTGATGTCCTAGATGAAGAAGACTGTGCTCACATTCCTTGCAGCAGCAATTCCCTTAGATGGCACCAACCTTGACTTTCAAATGAAACAGTATATCCATTTGAAGGACAAGCTATGGTACCTACATCAGAATCCTGAAGAAGACCTGGGAAAGGCTCATGCTTGCTGCTGTAGAAAATATTGTTGCTTGTGAAAGGCAAGGTCTAATTTAGAACATTTGGAAAGCATGTCTCTACCTCCATAGTGTTTGAAACCATATACAACTTTAAAATACACTTTCAGGCCTATAAATGTATGTTTTAAAATTATAAGTCAAAGCTTGTGAATGAATTAAAGAAAATTTCAGATCTAATCATTGGGAACTAGGATGAGGAATGCAATTGGGAAAGACTAGAAGGTGGTTTCTAAGACATCAGACGTGTTCTATTTCTGAAGCTGGTTGCTTGTGTCTGCAGGTTTCATAGTATTGTTATTTTTGTATCCTGTATGTATATTTTGGAAATATATGTTTCTATGTAATTAAGTCTACTCAATATGCAATATTTATATTTCAAAATAAACTTTATTGATACATACAGATGCAACTGTATATAAAATGTCCAACCAACCCTGGCCAATGTGGCTCAGTTGGTTGGCACATCGTCCTGGAAACTGAGAGGTTGCAGGTTCAATCCCCAGTCAGGGTGTGTGTCTCATTGCAAGTTCAGTCCCTGGTCAGGGCTTCTATAAGAGACAACTGATCAATGTTCCTCTTCCTCTTTCTCTCCCTCCCTTCTTCTCTCCCTAAGATCAATAAGCATGTCCTCAGTGAGGATAGAAAAAAAGCCTACCCAGTGAATTTAAGACACAGATGCTGATTAACTCTAGTGAGAACAGTGAGAATCAGTGAGTGAAGCAATCAATATATATCAATATTAATTTTTATATTGCAAGCATATTTTACAACTATAATGTATTCATTTTGAGTGTTAAAATGTATAATACAGTCATGTAATGGAACATACATAGTTATTAAAATTATGCTGTAGAAGAATATTTAATATAGAAAAATGTTCAAGATATATTTGAAGAGAGTATAAAGATTATAATTATATATATGGTGACATTTAAAATTCTTTATAAGAAACAATAAAACAATAAGCCTCCAAAATTCAACAAGAGGTGGTAATTTTGATGGAGGCCAAGGACAAGAAGGGAAAAATTTTTAATTCATTGCAGGATTAATGTATCCTTGACTTCTATGAAGTCTCAAGTAAACAAATTCATTTCGATCCTGAAAGGAGACATTGGTCATTGGTCAAGACTGAAAACGGTTTGTAAATTCCCCTGGGTTGATTCCTGTAGGCCTAACAGAAAAGAAGAAAAAAAAATACAAACCAACCCT
Source organism: Phyllostomus hastatus (assembly GCF_019186645.2). NCBI lineage: Eukaryota > Metazoa > Chordata > Mammalia > Chiroptera > Phyllostomidae > Phyllostomus > Phyllostomus hastatus. The sequence goes on along the minus strand of NW_025333872.1, from coordinate 34,898,910 downwards.
TTTGCCTGAACCATAGGGGAACATTTATTCACTGAACCTGCATGAAATTTGACCTCTTAAAGAAAAAAACTTCAGGTCTGTGCTACCTCTGTTGTCAATTCAGCCAACATTTATGCTCTCCTTACCTACACAGAACTGTAAGATTTTATTTTTTAAAAAAAGACAACATCATATTGACCTCAAGGAGGTGACAGTCTAGTTAGAAAGGCAATGTTGATGCAAATTTAAATCTGCAGAACATGATGCATTTAAATCAGGGCAATTGCAGATCACGTTGTATCCTAGTCGTTTGAAGTATGTAGATACCATATTAGGACAACTGAAATGAACAGATTTGAAAGCAAATTGAAAATGTAAGTAAAAGTATTGCCAGCTACTGAGCAAGGTGTGACATTTCAGATTCTCTCTCAGAACTTTCTGGTAACTGAAATGAACTTGCTTCCTAATCAATGTGTAAAATAAAATGTACCTTTTATTTTATCCAGTTATCTGTAAAAGCCTCTGAACCTAGAATCTAAGTCCAAAAATATTTAGCCAGTGTGTCTGAGGAAATTTTGTGAAGGAAACATGGCCTAATGGAACACACCCAGTACAGTACCGCAGACTCTGCTGGAGGCTCATCTTTCCCAAGAATCCTCTGACTGTTGGATGGAGAACCTGCACCACTGACTCTTTTGCCACCATTCTGAGGAGTCACTTTGGCCCTTGTGAGACTGGAGTAATACAATTAGAGAACATTAGAGTTGGTGGGGTGCTCAGTTGTGATGTTCTCTCTATGGAGGACGATCTTCCTCAGTATCCCCACATTTCCAACCTTGCCCATCTTTCAAGGTCCAGAGCAAATGCTGCCTCTTGCATGAAGTCCTAACTTCCATCCACATGCATGCAGCCAACACATCCTGTGAGTGCCCACTATGCATTGTCTGCTCCTCATTCACAGCCTATTACTTTATATCAGGGCTTGTATTCAGCGCTGCAAGGATTTGTGTCATGTATTAAATACCATTGTACTTCCAGAACCTACCCCAGTAGATGAAACTTGCTTAGAAAGTGTTCACTGAATGGACAAACCACGGACATGTTTTCCTTAAGAGAAAATGGCAGTTACCTTTGTAACTGCAGAGTTCTTGTAAGTGACCCAAGTGTTCAATAAATTAATTGACTCCAGTTCTGCTCACTTTGATTCTGAAGAAACAACTTGGCTTCCCCTACAATCTCAGCTGCTTCAGTAACCTCTGGGCTCATTTCTAATGCTTGTAATTGCTACACATTCCACCCCCCCACCCCCCGCCTCTCTAATTTCACTGACAAGGCCTGTATAAGTAACCAGTTAGGCATCTTGCTACAAAAGGGAAAACATAGGCATCAAGTCCACTTGATGACAGGTTCACTGGAACATACGTTTGGATGAGGTAATACAAATGTGAAGTACAATTTCCATGAGAAATCAGAAGCCTAACACCTTTTTGATAGAAAAAAAAAAGATTTTAATGGAAAGTGAATATGTGACATAGAAAAATTATGAAGCAAACTTGACCCTAAAAATGCCCTGATCTTTAAAATCTGGGCAACATATATTTAAACATAGCCAAAAAATAATTTATTAGTTTATTAGTTGATAAGTTCATTCGAAGCACATTTCTGAAACTGACCCAAGATAATAAATTAGAATTTCCATAGCTACAATGAGTTCATCAGGCAGATGAAAAGGCCATTAGAGATGTTGCTGGCAAAATATCACTTCTGGAGTCTAATGTTCTTTTTCACTAGAGACAGTTTTTCCGTAGAGGAAAGATTCAATAACAATATGACGGGCCGGTGACTCTCTCAGACTCAGGCCCCAATTAACAGATGTGACAGTTGGAACGGAGAGCCCTTTGTATTATGTTTAAGGTGACAGCTTTCACTCAGTATTTCTGACAACATGTCTGAAACTTCCAAATTCTCAAATCTAACATGCACTTTCTCATAAAATTCCAAATAGCCGCAATTTACTCCTACAGTCTTCTAAAGTTCCTTTATTAATAATATATGTTAAGAGGAGAAACAGAAGGTGAGCCTTGTAAGAAACTTACTCAACTTCCTCCTAGAATTTGTTCTCTGCTTTATTGGAGAGGCATGCATTACCTAGCAAGAACTTAAATTTTGCAAGAACTCGGCACTTGGCTAAAGGTCCATCAACTTAAGTACCTCTGAGATTCTTCCATCAAAAACAGGTAATTATGACAAATAAATACATCTAGTATTCTGTTTTTCAAACCCTCCTGATTCATATCCATATATGCCGAAGGTTCCAACCAGAGTGGCTGGTGGTGGCATGTGGCAGCAGGAAGTAGTCTCCCCACAAACGCTTCCAGCTGGGTCAATGTGGCTGTTTTATTGCAAAATTGTACCTGGTGTATAGATTCCTCTCTTTCTTCTCCTCCTTTTCTATCTGTAAACAGAATTTTCTGCACAAGTCAAATTTAAAAGCAAAGACATTCACTCAGTTTATTCATACATGTGCTTAATGTGTAATTTGGACCAGAGTGCCCTTGTCATTGTGGGGAAATTGCTGATATGTTTACATCATGGGCCTTACCTGCCGAGACAGGAAGGATGATAACTTTGAAATTTTTAACTTTGTGGCTATAAGAATCAGTGAAGAGAAATGAGGAAAACCAGGAAAGGGAAAGGTTTTGTTAGAAAAGTATTACTGAAGTTAGTTTTAGACCTATTGTGCTATGCTTGAGTCACCAATATATTGTCCAATAGAAGACATTTGGACATTTGGACCAGCTATGCCATAGTTTCAGAAGACAATGAGATCACACAAGATGGAAATACACCTGTATGAGACTTATGTGCCTCTTCTGAGTCCCTGAGCCTCAAGGGTTCTGGGATCTTCAGCTATTGACTCAACCTCCATCATGAATGCATTGTATGCATTGCAAGGCATGCAATCCACACAATCAGTCTTACAAAGTTATCACCTCATGCCTGCAATTCCTGTCTCTTTCCATCTCTTTTAGATTTGGGGGAATGCTGCCACAGGGACTACATCTGTTCCCAAGAGGCTGCCAAAGCAGCCAGATGACCTGACTGGCATGCAAGGTACTTAACTCCTCATAGCACTATCTTGGTCCAAGGTGGGCAGGAAAAGAATACTGGACAGATCAATTTTCTCTCCCTTACTCCTCCTAATCAGCCTGCCTGAAGATGTCCTAAGTGGCCAAGTGTAGACACCTACCAAACAACAGAATTGTCTCTTTATAGCTCATTGTGAAGAAGTAACAGGAGCAGTAGGCTCTGCCTGTTGTTTTTTTTTTTTCAGGATAGTTTAAAAAAAAAAGATTTTGTGTATTTATTTTTTGAGAGAGGGGAAGGGAAGGAGAAAGAGAGGAAAACATCAATGTGTGATTGTCTCTTGCATGCCCCCTACTGGGGACCTGGCCCACAACCCAGGCATGTGCCCTGTGCCCTGACTGGGAATTGAGTCAGTGACCCTTTGGTTCACAGGCCTGCATTCAATCGGCTAAGCTACACCAACCAGGGCTAGGCTTTACCTTTTCTGCCTTCCCATTCTTGCCTACATTGCTGCCCATTCCTCTGACTCCCAGTGTCCTAGGATTTAGCTCCCTGCAAAATACTAGCTTAAATCCTTATCTGAAGCCTTATATTCTCTGTCCCCAAATATAGAACCCAGACATAATGCAAATGTGGAGGAGCAGTGTAATAAACATTGTAGCCTTTCTTCTGAAGTGAATTTTGGTGATTATTTTGGAAGAATAGTATGAAAGCAGAGTGGGAAACAAGGAGCAAGCAGTCTCTTTTCACTCTTACAGTGAATGTCCTCCCCTGGACAAAGGATTTTTGCTAGGTATTGAGGGTCTTTGTTTGTTTGTTTGTTTTTAAGATAAGGCAATGAAGTGACTATTTGCAGAAATCTTAAGAGAGCTATGCATGTATGTGATTTTAGATTCCACATTATAAATTGTTTCAGGGCTAAGTGAATCACTGAAGACGACAGGCGACATAGTTCCACCTGTGAACTGGAGTTGACACCCCGATAATGAGACTGACTACAGAGAGACTCTATACACTCATAATAAATGTTGGGTGGAGGCAGGTTCACAGATCAATAGAACCCAGGAGGGCACTTATCTGTAGCTGGGATAGGTGGTAGGTAGGAAACCTGAAAAGGTTTCTGAAAGAGCTGGACTTTAAAAGACACAGGAATTATCCAGATAAAGGAGAGAAGGTGAGACATTTCTGGGGGAGGCAATGAGGCCAAGGGAGTACTGGCAGGAATGTTCCAGATATAGAAAACAACAGTCCATAAGGGCCTTAGACTTACTAATTGCATGTATTTGAGCACATTACTTGACCTGTCTGACCCTCAGTGTTCCCATCTGTAAAGTGGGGAAAATAGTACTTGTTGTATAGGGAAGATGTGAACATGAATGAGATGCTGTGTCCAATGTTAAGGCATGTAACATAACAGGCACTTATGGCTAGTAGTTTTTTTTCTTTTAAGCCTTGAAAATAGCCAAACCATTGTCCTTTTACTATTTATGATGGGGAATCTTAAACAAACAGCATGAACTGAGACAATCCAGTACATTTCTGGATTTTAAAAAATACTGAAAATAAAAAAGCAACAAGTTCAATATCTCAAAGCTTTTGACTTAAAACAATTCTCTCTTTTAAAATCCTCATGTATTGCCCTAACTGGTGTGGCTCAGTTGGTTGGGCATCGTCCCACAAACTGAACTGTCACCAGTTCCATTCCTGGTCAGGGCACATGCCTGGATTGCGGGTTCATCCCCTGTCGGGCCGTGTAGGGGAGGCAACAGATCAACTTTTCTCTCTCACATTGATGTTTCTCTTCCTCTTTCTCTCTCTGTCCCCCTGTCTCTATAAATAAATAAAGTCTTTTTTAAAAAATCCTCATTTGTTTGCTTCACTTGAGGCAAAGTTTTCTCTCATCTATCACTTTTCCCCACATCTACATCACAAGGACTACAGCTTGTGTGCGAGCCTGTTTGAGGTCTACCAAGTCATAAGAATCAAACACACTTTTCATTGCCAAAAAAAAATATGTTGCCAAACCCAAACACAGCTTGAATTCAGATGCAGTATCCTTTAAATTCAGAGCAATTTTTCAATTTGGCTACAAAGACTAGTATTCCCTCAAAATTCAATACTTACCAAAGGGAAATATCCATCAAAGCAATCTCTTTTTACTTCACACATAAGGACAAAGCAGAATAGATTTTTAATAAAAAAAAAACATAATTCATACCAGATCATTCAAAATATGTTTGAACATATCTAAATCTTACAGATAAATCTAATTTACAAAAATATGTGATTTTCAGTTCCTTGTTTACTCATCCTTCTTTTTTGTTTTAATTGTGAGTGCATGTCATCCCGAGCCCTCTGAAAAGTCTGGTAGAATTCAGAAAGCTTGGCTCTGCTGTGTGTTTGATAAGTTCTATTTTGCATGCAATGGCAGGAAGATGGAGACCTCAGGACATGTTCATGGTGACTTGTTCCCAACAAATCACAGTCTGGAGAGGCCACTGGCAGAACTATAGACAAATAATCTCAAGGTTCATTTGGAAGAAGAAAACTTCATGGAAATATCAAGCCCTCTTGGCAGTCTGTAGCCCCTGACAATCTTGATTTGATTCCCACAAACTCATGGAGCATCAGGTTCAAAATTCTGGATGCTACATAAATTCCCAAAAGCTGTGAATGTGAAGTTAAAGATTTCCCTGGCTTCAAAAACCATGGGACACATAATGCCTTCAAGAATGGTGAAAGGTCTCTCTTTTGCTCCCTTTGAAGGACAGAGGAAAGACCCCTGGAATTCTGTTTATGGACTTACAGGGTGTATTTGGGGGCTGCTGCAGCTTTAGTTCAGCTGTTATTTATCTCTTCAGGGCTCTCATGTCTAGAACACAAGTGGAGGACACGCCAGCTATGGAGAACTGCTCAGAGAGCCTTGTCTGATGCTTGGTCACTCTAAAAATAAGGTGAAGTCTTCAAATCACATTCTCCTTGACTTATAATTTGACAATTATGTAGTTAGTTCTAAAACACATCTATTGAGTGCTTACTATATACCAAGTTCTGGCAAAGGCATTAGGAATACAATGTTAAAAAGATATAGCTCCTGACTTCAAATAGCTCTTGGAGGAGAGAGATAAGTAAGTAGGCAATGCCAGTATTTGTGTGTATGTGTCATGAAATGTAAATGCACAAGGAATTGTAGAGGTAAGAAGGAAGAGCATTGTAAAGGTAACTCAAATCTGGAATCAGAAATAGGATCAGGGAAGGTTTTCTAGATGAAATGCCCTTGCAGCTGAAAAGAAGGGTGGGTGTGAATCAAATAAGATAAAATTATTCCAGGCAGAAGGAAAAAGAGAAGAGAAGAAAGAGAAGAAAGAGAACAAAAGAGAAGAAAGACAGAAAATAACCCATTCAGTAACTTCGAGAACTTCAATACAGCTAAGATTGGAGGGAGGTTAGAGGGCTGAAAAGGGTGAGGGGTTTAAGAGGTGCAAATTGATAGTTACAGAATGGTCACAGGGATGTAAAGTACAGCATTGGGAATATAGTCAATAATATTCTAATAACTACATATGGTGCCAGGTGGATACTAGACTTATCAGGGAGATAACCTCATAAGTTGTATAAATGCCTAATCACCATGCTGTATACCTGAAACTAATATAATATTGAATATCAACTGTAATTAAAATTTTTTAAAAAGACCTTCAATATGGCTATAGTGTATTGTATAAGAGGAGAAATCTCTAGAGCTGAAGCTAGAGTGGTAAAAAAGGGGGAGGGGGGCAGAGCATACATGACACTTTTGCTAGGCTTACAAGTTTGAACCTTATCATAAGGACCATGGTAACGTTGAAGGGTTTTATTCCAGAGAAACAAATGATCAAATGTCTACTTTGTAACACTTTAAAGAACTCTGGAGCATGAAGGCAGGACTCTGGGAAAATCAAGAGCCAAAGGCTGTGATCAAGGAATCAGTGGTGGGAAGCTGAACTGAGACACTAGTGAATATGGGCAGAAATAGATGAACATGGGAGATGAGTAACTGTAGATACACCAGGTCTTAGAGATGGATTATATGTGAGGAATAATGGGAACAGAGGCATCAAAGATGACACCTAGTTTTTTTTAATTAGGCAATGAGGTGGCAGTGCTTCCTTTTTCAATGAGCATTATCACCACATTGGAAAGGAAAGGAAGAGTAGGAGAAGAAGGGCAGATAATAAGTTAAGTTTGGGTCATTAGAAAAACATTCAGGTGAAAGAATTCTAGTAAGGAGGCAGAAGTACAGATTTTAATTTTAGAAAATAGAGATTGGTTACCTGGCATGTAGCAGGTAATGTCATAAAAGAATGACATCACTAGGGACTGTGTGTGTGTGTGTTATGAATATAACACAGTCCTAACAAATACCACAGGAAGACCAATTATTAAGGGACCAGCCAAGAAAGAAGAGCCATTGCCAGGCAGAATGAAGACTCTCCCTAAAAATGAAGGATCACAGAAGCCAAGGAAGACTGTTTCATGGAGAGTAGTCCAATGAACAATGTCAAATGTTCACAGCAGTTAAGTAAGATAAACCTGGAAACTGAATATGGACACTGAAAAGTGTCCATCTGACTCAGTTTAATTTCAAGCCAAGAAAATGGGGCTTGAACCTAACCAGCGTGGTTCAGTTGGTTGAGTGTCGTCCCCCAAAGTGAAAGGTCAGTGGTTCAATTCTCTCAGTCAGGGTTCATGACTGGGCAGTGGGCTGGTCCTCATTTGGGGTACATGCAAGAAGCAACTGATCAATGTTTCTCTCTCACATCAAAGTTTCTCTCCCTTTCTTTCTTTTTCCCTTCTCCTCTCTCTGAAAAGAAATAAAATGTTTTAAAAAATTAAAGAAAATGAGGCCCGGTCCAAAAGTATTCTCTCAGCAGATTTTGATTCACTCTGCCTTAGAGCACACCACTTTTTACAATAGCAACCAGTTCTTTATATTGCTTAGTTTTTACAGATGAAATATACCACTGAGCCACAGACCCCCAAGTTCCTTCAGTCCCAATGTACTGAAGATAAACCTGAACTAGTCCTAAACAAAAAGACTTTGGAGTATTTTTGTTTTTCTTCCTTTATCAGTTAGTGAGCCAGAAATTGGGCAGTCTGTACTCAGGGATGTAATAAATTTATCCCCTGTTTAGCAGGGAGTATTCCAGACAGTGTTCCTGCTGTGAGTCCTTGAAGTGAAAGTCAAATAGAGTTTGTGGGAAATATAAACTAAGCAAGTGCTTCTATGTAGCATTGTATTTGTTCTGGAAATATTCATTTTTAAGGAAGAAAATTTCCAAGTTTGCTTTTAAAGGATTTTATGTGCAATTTTACTATTTGTTAAAATATACCATCATTGATTTAGATTGTATAATACATACTGTTATTTGTGATATCTCAATTAAAGAAGTAAACCATGTTTTTTCTAAAAAGTTTGAAGCATCTTGCTATTAATATCCCCCCACCATTTAGTTAATTTTGAAGACAAAATATTTAAGGGGTGAGTGCATATCTTACATCTAATACAGAAGCCACTGGGGTAAAATCATTATTCTCAGAGAGCTCAGTATGGAACAGCCCTCAAAAGCTGTGGGAGCACATTAAAAATATTTCTTCTGCCAATTTTTTTTTAAACTTAAATCCCAGTTCTATTGACAATAGATGATCTTGATCTATTTGGGATGGCTTGGGAAAAGGCTTATGTGTCCAAGTTGTCACAATGAATTGGAATCATTCAAATCACCGAGTAATTCCATGCAGTTACATAAACTTGAAAATCAGCCTTTGAAAAAGTAGGAACACTAGTTACATATTTGAAAATAAAAGTGATGGAACAAGTCTGTCTTCCCCAAAGTCCTCATGTTACCAGCTTTCCACGAGGTAAAGCATCAGCAATAGGCCAATAAGAGAGCACCAAATACTTACATTTAGCTTAGCTTTGTTTTTCATGAGAGTTCAGTAATTTTCTCCTTTTCTTTCAGAGCAAACTACTCAGGAAATTAGGTCAACATTAGGAACAAACCAAAAGATGAGTATCAGCCTTCACTGTCCCACCCCACAAAGCCTGCACTTAATCAAGCACCATTAATAATAACAGCTATTGTTTACTGGGGTTTTATTGATTATATCAGTTAGGTACTTGATATTAATAATCTTATTTAATTCTAACCACAACTCTAGGAGGGAAGTACAATTGCACACACACATTTGATCAATGAATTGCCTGAGGCTTAAAGAGGTTAAGTGATATCACACACAACCACTCAGCTAATATGTGGCCTAGCCAGGATTCAGGACTCTCCACATTGCCTGTATTTACAGAGCCCCCGCTGCCTCTTCCATCCACTAAACAATAGCTGAAAAATGTAGACATTCACTCACATGCACAAATCCATTTTAGATGCCCAGCCCCTGCTGTGTGCCCAGGAGCCTACAAATACTTTTTCTTCAAAACTTCATGCTGGCTATTTGCTTGACCCATGAGGTGAAATTGGGTTACTACAGACTGATTTATTACATACTTTTCCCTATCCAAGAATAAGAAATGCTTTCCTTTGATGGGGTAGAAAGTGTGTGGAAAAAATTAATGTGACTGGCAAGAAAGTCCTTCCTTCGACAGACTTGGCTTTTCCATGGGAATGTGCCCCATTCATTCTTTCAGCAAGCCTAGCCCCTACAGCTGCACTCAACTAAACCTGCACTAGGCTCTGGGCAGTCACCAAAGAGGCTGGAGACTGGATTCTTGGTCTGTGTGATCCAGGGAAGATCATTAACTTACACCAGATCTATGTCCATATACAAGTTCCAGATAATGCACTCCAAACTACACATAAGTGCCAAGCATAGCAGAGAGAGAGGAGAGTGCTCATGCGTCCAGATATACAAGCCCTTCATTTCTCCTCTTAAGACTCAGATGAAAGGGATACATTTACCTTTGATTTCCTGAGCACTGGCACTTTTGTGTCTTTGCAGTTTGTGAGGTTTCTGTACACTGGGAAGCCATCAGAGGGCCACAAATAGGACTAGTAAATAAGAACAGGTAGAAAAAAGGTAAGGATTCATGTCTGATGTTCCAATAGATGTGACAGAACCCCAGCCTTCAGCTTCATGGTAAATAGAGTTTTATGCTTTTCTGCAGGACTCTACACACTTGCACATCAGTTCAAACGGTTGCATTAGCACAGGAGTGCTGAGTTGTTCCAAAGAGAGAGTGAGTGAGCCAATAGCTACAGCTGGCAGCCAGGAAAGGGAAAATGTGTGCTGAACACTCAGTGAGTCACCCAAACAGACAGGAAAGAGTGTGTGCCAATTCAGCCTGGACACTGTGCCAGAGCTCACATGCTCAACGGGGTCAGGATTTGCATAGGAGGTGAGTTCTCCAGAGTCAGGCAGTAGCTGTGGGTAACTGGGTGGGTGGGATTTTTCCTAAAGGTACCATTACTAACTTCCCACAGTTCTGAGGGTCCAGGAGCTTGCTTCCAAAGAGGTAGAATGTCATTGCAAGCCCTACTCACATGTCCCAAATTCACACAGGTGCACCATATTCATATACCTCTGGTTGTAAAGCACAGTCTAGCTGAGGTTACTTCTTCCTGGGTCATTTTCTTCTGTGGCTTAAAATGCCACGAAATTCATCTGTATGCTTTGTATTTGCTCTCTAGCTGCTTGTTTGAAAGAGGAGTGCATTGGGTTTATAATATAAGAGGTTGTGTCTGGTAATCTGTTTATGATGAATTAAGTCTAAAATATTCTCAAGAAAAATTGAAACCGTTTCTCATGGTCAACATGAAAATGAAACAGGAAAGTGTATTGCTGCCAACACAGCATAACAAACCCATCTTTTCCTCCCATGAAGGCAGGTGGATCTCGATGGAGGAAGCACATGGCCTAAGAAGGGAAGAAATCTTTTCTCTCCAACACATAGATGAGAAGATTATGCATTTACACTACAGTTTTTAAACTTTTAAGAGTAAGAATCACCAAAGGAACTTGCTATTAAGGCACTAAGAATCATCATAGATCCTGATTCAATAAGATTCTGTATTTTAACAAGTACTGAAGTGATTTTATACAGGGTCTAAAAACCCACTTGGAGAAATGCTGTCTTACAGTATACGGGGCCACTAAGGAGGCGATATTTAAGAGACACTTGGTAGGACCTTCTACCCAAATACCATCTTTATACTTAAGTGCTTAGCTGGTTTACTTTGGATCTTAAAGACAATTCTGTTTTCTGATGGATGATGAAGAAGTGGAAGTGAAATGAAGAAGTAGGTTGGTAGACATAACTTAAGCCATTATAAGATCGACTTTTATATCTTAAATATAAAATAGATTTTAGAATCTTTTAAGAGATTAAATCTTTTAATGAAAAGATTAAAATGACAATTAGTGAATGCTGTAGACAGTAATATGGAAGCTGAGAAAAAAAGGCATGATGAGGCAGCCAAGATAGACTGAAACCTTGCCTGAGCCACAGCCTTTTACCTGGGCAGGGAAGTACCTCCTCTGGTTATTTGTTGTCTCTGTTACTCTTTCATTCAACCTGTAGATGTCAAATACCTGATTTATGAAAAGCACTATGCTTGGTGATCTAAAATGATACCAAACAAACCAAAGAAGTTGGATATAGTTACATCAGAATGAACAGAAAGCTTGCTGCTTAAATAACAACTTGGGCTGCTCCTGCCTCTGAGGGAGTAAGGAGCCTGGTCTCCAGTGCTGATGGTCTTCCCTTCAGCTTGCCACCTTGCCCGGCTACTTTGCTCTGGGTGTGATGGATGAGGTGCCTAGCATGTGGTTAGAAATGTGCTGATAAGAAGATAGCTAAATTAGTTTGATAAAAGATTAAGGAGAATTTGGAGAGGTAGGTATTTCTGTGCCACTGGAGACCTGTGGAGAGGAAAGGTGTGTAGGGACCATCCCATTGCATAGGGAAGGCCTTGCAGGGAAACGTTAGCTCATGAGAAAGTCCCCAATTGAAGGAATGATGCTGAAGAAAAGCAATATGAAATATGCTACGTTTACTACATGGTGCTAAATGGAATGCAGGTACTCTGGTGATTTTGGTAGAGTCTGCTACCATGCATGCTTTATATGAGTGACACTGTCAAGGAAACCAAAGCAAAGGAGCAGTTTCCAAGTCTAGGCTGGTGCAGAGCTGATAAAGTTTTTAAGGGATAAGAAATGTGGGAGAGTCAGACAAATAAGAAATGAAAATGAGAGTAAATGATTATAGAAAAAGGCTATAAACCTCTCAAAATTGGTAGAAATCATAGGGGAAGCCCTGAACTTCCCAGAGGATGTGAAACAATTTTATATGTTTCAGTAGGTGGAGTAACACCAGCTGAAAACCAAGATACATAGAACAATGTAAGCTATCTTTGCATCACTACACTTTCCCTCCTACTTCCTACCTGGTCTTTAAGGATATTACTTTTAGGAGTGCAAGATATATTGACAATGTTAAATGCAAAATGGCTCTATGTGCATGAGATAAGTGGGTGTGGAGGTGGTAGGAATTCTGGTCTTTGTGTAATATATGAAACAAGAGGCAGAATGCCTTCTAACCTGAGGAGTGATTAGGGAGGGTTCATGGATGAAGTGAGGTCTGAGCTCAGTCTTTAAAAACAATTAAGATCAGGATGGTCTATTGAAGTTGAGGAGATAATGTATAAGCAAAACAGGAATGCTCAAACCACAGTGGAGGGTCATTAATGAGGACAACTTGAGCATAAATGAGAAAGGACAAGCCAGGGCCAGATTGCAGAATGAACTTGAAATGCTTCTATACAGCATGGAAAGGTTTGAGTCAACCTTGGAAGACCTGGCTAGACAAGGCTGGAGACGTGCAGAGTGGGGCTGCTGATGCGGTGTGTGGTCTTGCAGACAAATACAGATACACACTCCAAGGGTCTTCTGGGTCGCAATCTCCTGAGGACCCATCTGGAAAAAGAGTTATGTATCCAGTGTCTTGCAAACACCACTCAGCTCCATCAGGTCTTTGTGGATGAGCAGAGGCTGTGAGGTCTACAGTCCTGACTTCTATTATTTAAGAGACTTACCAACACTCAGCCTGTTATCCTTAAATTTTTCATGCCTGAGATTCCCACAACCTCATTGCTTCATTAAACAAAGTGCAGATTCTCAAGAGTGGAGTGGGTTGTGCATGTGAGCAGCAGGGCCCTCGAGCTCTGCAAGATCAGGAACCACAGTAGTGTGTGGCCAATACTTCTTGCAGGCCACCAAGGGAAAAAGTGTGACTAATTGCAGCTGGAAAGAACAATGATCCAGAAACACACTTTGTGGAAGCCCAGAGCTGACTGTGAGGTTTTGCTCTCAAGAGAGAGAGCATACTTCCAGTCTCTTCATTGGGCTAGGTTTCTGGGAGCCAGGAGCTTGTCACCAGGGGCTCTGCTCCTAGAATTCTCCTCTCTGTTTGCAGAACTCTTCTTTCCCCTTCCTGTGTTCATAATGTTGGCCTCTAGGACACCCCTGTACCCAATTCTGATCTCAAGCTACTCTTCCCAAAGTTAAGGGAAACAGGTTGGGGAGAGTGTACGAAGCAGATTCCTTTAGGAGTCCATGCCACATAAATTCATGTTCATTAGAGGAGCCCAGATCTTCACATCACAGAGCTCCACAGAAAGGAAAGATGAAATGCTAAATAGAGCCTGTCTCAGATTTCTGCTTGTGGAAAAACAAGGCAGTGGTGTGGGGCAGTGAGTGGAGACCATTAATCCAGACACTATTGAAAGAGAATGGAAATGATGGGAAAGGAGATCAGAGTATGTAACTCTCTAGGTAAAGCAGGAACAGGAAGAGATTTAGAAAAGATGTAACTACACTAAAACCTACGACACTCTGGGGACTTGTTCCCTCCTCTTCCCCTTGCCCCCAGGCTGAGGCTGTCCTTGGGCTTCCTCACTGCACCACCCAATACCACTGCCTTTTCTCTGTCAGGCCCCACCAAACCCCTAGCCCAGTGTCCCGTTTCCTCAGGGCTGTGCATCTTTCTTCAGCTAAGTTTTTCTATGTTTTCAGCAGGCCCAGACACATAGGACCTCATTGTGAGGTTTATTGACACTACTCACTAAAGATTTCTAATTCTTTCCCTTAGTGAAAAAGCATGAAAAAGAAACCTGTTATTTTCATCCACCAAAATTTTGGGAGTTGTCACAGAAGCCTAACTTGGCCCATCCAAACTGATATACATGTGTATTATAATAATGATTTTTCTACAAACAGGAGCAAAATGTATGGGATTGGTATGTATCAGTACTATAGATGCATGTTTGTGTGTATGTCTTCTGGGGAAGGCACCGTAATTGAGATAAAATAAGAAGACAGAGCACTGGCAGTAAAAAAGATAGCTTGTTATATGCTAAGGGGTATTAAGTTGTGCAAAACTGGTATTAAATTGAACAAATAGTTCTAGTTTCTAGATTTCACTTGTACTTAATTCAGTTATTCTGATGACTTCCTTTGCTGCTCACTGTCCCTTGTTCCTTTTGTCACTGTTCACCTTCAGAGTGCCCCAAGTCCATCACTAACTAGCTGCAGTTTTCTACTTCTGTTTCTCAGAATTGTGGGTAAATTAAAAGTAATTAGATTTTGAATGACCGACTAAAGAATATCTTTATGAATAAAAAATATTTAGGAAAAATATGTTTGCAACGTGCTGTTAGCCCTATTACAAAGGTTATCAGATGACAATCTGTGATAAATGTAATCTTTTTCTCAAGTATTTGCACCACCCTCTTCCCTATAGGGAAGCTTTAATCTCCTGCCTTTGTCATGTGGTTTGCATGCAGTACCTCCTGTTGGAGAAATATACATTCCTACCCTGTTGAAATGGGGTTTGGCCACATGACATGTTTCCACCAATGAAATGTGAGCTAATGTGGTGTAAACCACAGCTGGAAGATTTAAGAGACTTGATCGTTTTCCTCCAACTTTCCCACTCTTCCTCCTCTAGCACCAGACTGTACCAAATAGTGCCTATTCCCACAGCCAGGGTTCCAGAAGAAAACACAGAGCAGGACTGAGCAGATGCCCCAGCCATAGCCAATTTGTAAGCAAAGACCTTGTTATGAGCAAGGAATAAATGTTTGTTATTTGAATTACTGAGATTTGAGGATTGTATGCTGTCATGGCAAAAGCTGATTAATATACATTCTAAGTAGGATATTACTAAAGAGTAACATGCTTAACTTTTGAAGTACTTTTCCATTTCACGCAGAAAAAGCTGGTAGTGATGGAAGGACCTGGGCCTTTGGCATCAAGGAGATCCATCCTTTGATGAACTGCTTCACTGGGGCCAACATGAAACTCCCTTCCAGCAACGTTCTCCCTCTCCCCTCTTCAGCTCTTTCTGTCGGAGGCAATTCTTCCCCACAACCCACTCAGATTCTTGTTGGCCAGCTTAAACTCAGAAAGACTTTGGACTGCAAACCTTTGAAATGCATTATTATATTAAAATCCATGAGTTCATTATAATACTCCAAAAAGGAAAGCCAAAAATAAACTCATTAGTCACCATTGAGATAGTTTTGGCACCAACTTCTTATTGGAAATTAAGGGAAAAAATGAAATGTTTAAATATTTCAATATGAACTATATAAACTGTTTTTCATTTTTAAGTATATTTTATTGATCATACTATTACATCTGTCCCAATTTTTTCTCCCTTTATCCCCCTCTGCCCTGCATGGTCCCCACCTTAGTTCATGTCCATGTAAAACAAACAGTGCTCGTTGATGAGGAAACCTTCTTTACAGAAGAATTTCAGGTAATAAATACTGGATAAATGATTATTTATTAATATACAGTCACAATTTTACAACCCTTAATGAAATCTTGATTTCAGGAAATAATTATCAGCAGATTGTAAAACCATTAGTGAAAGATTGATGAGGAGCTGGATATCAATCAGGATGAGAAATCATTACTGTGGATTGAGCCCCAACAGCACAGGGATGTCATGTAGCTGATATACTACTGTACTCCCAGGGTCTAGTACCATGTTGGCACATATTAGGTGTTCAGTACAAATGTGTCAAACACACAAATGAATGAACAGTGATTTTAACCTTACCAGGCTTGTTTCCACATCTGTAAGAAGATGACAACAATTGCATAGAGAGTTCTTATAAGAGTTAAATGAGGTAATAAACAGGCACCTTGTCCAGTTCCTCATGCACTAAAGATGTTCAGTAAATGCCATCTATTTGTTTCATATATTTCATGCATCTGATCTTCACCATAATAGTATGCTATAGGACAGGAATTTCTGCCCCTATTTGACAGATGAGAAAATCAAGGCATGGAAAGATAGGTCAGAAAGATGACCGTCACTTGGACCTTCAATGGACAGCCAAACACAACCCCCTCAAACCTGGCTTTTATTTTTAAACACTTGCATTGCTCCTCGCCCAGGTTTGCAAGATTCATCACCCTAACCCTCCCTTCCACTTGGGCCTGCTCATTCCTGGGGTGGAAGGTGCTGGTCTTACTGACACCTGGCAGACTGCCTCTCAGTACAGAGTTGGTGCCCCACATTCCAAGGGCCCAAGTGAGTGGTGCCCACCTGGCCGCACACAGTTCTTTTAAGCAGAGTAGGTCTGTTGTCCTCGGGCCAATGTGCTGCTTTACAAACACAAGAAACCATGTAAATGTGTTCTGTACCTTCTCAGGAAGGGCTGTGGTGGAGAGCCCAATTATCCCACCACATCAGACAATGCCCAGGCTGTGGGACTGAGCACACACACAGTTTCAAAGCTGAGCAACAAAGTCAACTTCTCATGCAGTGTGGAGCTAATGATCCATCTGAACTGCCTCTTCTATATAGACAGACAGTGGTCCTTTAATTTACATTGTATTTGGGAGGAATGAGTCACTGTTTAATTTTTGACAGTAACTTTTTATGCCACTAATTCCACAGATCATTTTCACTCCTAGGGTCTCCTTGATTCTGTGCAACCACAACCACTGAAATTCTAAGTGATCCATTTTTCCAAACAAAGCTTGTTCTTCAGCTCTTTTTACACCTCGCACTCCAGACTTGCTGCATCACTCACCATTTCCTGAACATTCTTTTCCAAAGTCCCTTTTCAAAACCTTGCTGCCCATAATAGAGCGTGGTGGTGGAACCCTCGTGTCTTCCAACCTTTGTCTTTGTTCTCTGCCTTGTCACTCTCAAAGTGCTTCCTGCGGTCAAAAAAGTTAAGATACTTTTTTCTTTCTCCAGGCCTTTTTTCTTCCTCCAGGCCGTATCTTTCACCTTCCAAACTTCATTCTCATGGCTAACTTAAATGATGGTCAGAGTTATTTCTTCTACACAATCAGGGAAAAAACATATCCACCTTGTTGTCAAATGAAAAGAGAATTCTTAAAATCCCTATTCTGTCAAACCTACTGCCAGTTGGAAATATCCTTTTTTTTAGTGTCTAACGTTGAATATTAACTTTATTTGATTGTTTTTGTAACAATCTTGTTTTTCAAAATGCTACTGTTGCGAACTTCACACTCTCCCCTACAGCTGTGTATTCAGGGCATGCTATTGCCTTTGCTCCCCTTCGTATTGGGGTATAATCCCAGGCATCCTTAAAGACGCTTTTAAAGTCACCTCCTCTGTAAAACCTTTAACAACTTAGAGGCGGTTTTCTGCCCTTTATTGGGACCCCAAAGCATTTTGCTAGTATTATTTATAGCACTTTTACATTATAAGTATGTGATTAAAACTTTTCCCCTTTAAGGGAGGTCTACAGCTTATTTAACTTTCTGTTTCTAAATCAATGTAGGGATCCATGAATGTGTGTTGAATAGACGCCTGATAGCATGGTTGCTTTTTCTAAGACATTTTACCTTTAAGCACTGGGGCAGTCCAAACTGCAGTCTGGTTGTCACTGCTCCACTGAACGCTTTGGCAGAACAGTCTGGAAATACTCAAGACAAGCACCTGCATTTTCCACAGGAGTCTATGGAATAACCTTTGGATGTGAGCTTCATTTGAGCTGAGTTGAATTATTTTAACATACCCACCCACTCATAATATCATTAGATGAGAAAAGGAAGATTTGGGTATTGTTTTATTTTACTTAGGGGTTAAGAGTATTTAAAATAATATTTGATTTGATGCAACTTAGTGAATTTCTAAACTTCTGACTGTTATTATCTCAAGAAGTTAAGATTCATCCAAGTGTTCACATGATAGCTGGTCCTGGATAAAATATTTAAAATCCCCCCAATTTTAGTCAGAAAAACCCTTAATCAGTTAAAACAATAGTCTAAGGCATTACCCTTTAATTTCTGTTTCTGAAAATTAAGCTTCAAAGCATTACCTGTTCTCTGAAGGCCTACTGGGGGATGTGTGTCCACCTCCCTCTCGCAAAGGGCCCCACTGTCCAAAGCCGCATTCAGAGGGCCCGCCTGCTTGTTGGCCTGTTGCTGTCTTCCACTCTCTTTGGCACAACTGTCCCCCAGCTGCACTTACACATTCGGCCTGGAAGCTCACGGCCATTATCCCTGAATTCACCCACAGGGAAGCTACAGGGTTCTCACAGAAAAGGCCAAGAGTTGCTTGTAGAGCTCCAGTAGAAGTTATATTTTCCGTTTTTATTTTAATTTCTTTCTGACCGAAAGCCTTTCTCGTCCACCAACTGACTTCTTTGAAGCCCTGGCTTAAAGATATTAAATCTCACCACAGCATCAGCATCGGACACTTCTAAAAGCTCCTGTGCTGCATATATTTTCACCAAACACTTTAAATACTTTGTGGTTTTTAACATTATGTTATATTAAAGTCAAGGAGCCATGGGACATATTTAAGAAGTAAAAAAAAATAGAGGGGAATATAGAATGGAAAAGTGATAGTTCCCCTTTGCATTCCAATCTACGCCACAAATCCCCTTTGCCTTGCCAGAAGGGACCTGGATGCATTGTCTTCCTATGCTTTTCCTGTGCAAATCACAAATGTATTTATTCATATGCGTGCAGCCTTTTACACTTTGGATGACAGCAAGGGTAAAGCTCGTTATATGTGGGTCAACATCTGGCTTTTATTATATGCTGGATACTGCAGAAAAGGAAGGAGCGCAAAGTCAGATTGCACCATCCCTGCCTCAATTTCCTCTGATCACACACACTGAGAAACACACATGCACATGCACACAAAGGCATTTTTACTTACCATGTTTTACCGCGTATAATGTGCACCCATGTTTCTGGCTCAAACTTTCAGGAAAAGAATCTTTCGTTTTAATTTTTTATATCAGTTACTTATTTATTTATATTTAGATACTTGGGGTTTTTTTTGTATTACAAAGGAATTTTAGCATTTATTTTTTAATATATTATGGTACAATAAATCTTATGTAACAAATAATTACAAAACACAAGAACAGATACAAGGTATTTCAGGTACTACCCATGTGTAATGTGCATCCTTATTTTTCCCTCAAAGATTTAAGCAAAAAGTGTGCATTATACATGGCAAAATATGGTAAATGCTGTGTAATATGCACACTGTCCTGTTACACACTCATCTTACTAGCTCGTAGTCACATTTCCATGTCAGAACATGTGATCATTCCTCCTTATTTCCAGAAGATAGATTTCTAGAGGTGGAGCCCAAAGTGATGCGTGTTTTTGTTTTCAACAGACACCACCAAATAACTTCCAAAAGGTCATAACAGTTACATTCCACTTCTTGTATAAAAGTCTAAGATTCTTTACACCCTCATTAACACTGGATAAAAGAGAAATTTTTATGTTATACCTGTATGAAAATATAAATTTATGAAAAATATACATTGTTCTTTGTATATCCATTAGAGAAGAAACATTTTCAAATTTGTTTCTTTTTTTAAATATATTTTATTGATTATGCTATTACAGTTGTCCCATTCCCCCCGTTCACTCCGCTCACCCCTGCCCACCCCCTCCCACCCACATTCCCCCCTTTAGTTCATGTCCATGTGTCATAAGTTCTTTCGCTTCTACATTTCCCACACCATTCCTGCCTTCTCCCTATTTTCTACCTATTGTCTATGCTACTTACTCTCTGTACCTTTTCCCCCCTCTCTCCTCCTCCCACTTCCCTGTTGCTAACCCTCCATGTGATCTCCATTTCTGTGGTTCCACACCTGTTCTCTTTGTTTGCTTAGTTTCTTTTGTTTTAGGTGTGCTTGTTACTAACTGTGAGTTTGATGTCTTTTTTTACTGTTCATATTTTTTATCTTTTCTTAGATAAGTCCCTTTAACATTTCATATAATAAGGGTTTGGTGATGATGAACTCCTTTAACTTGGCCTTATCTAAGAAGCACTTTATTTCCCCTTCCATTCTAAATGAAAGCTTTGCTGGATAGAGTCTTCTTGGATGTAGGTCCTTGCCTTTCATGACTTGGAATACTTCTTTCCAGCCCCTTCTTGCCTGCAAGGTCTCTTTTGAGAGATCAGCTGACAGTCTGATGGGAACTCCTTTGTAGGTGACTGTCCCCTTATCTCTTGCTGCTTCTAGAATTCTCTCCTTCATTTTAATCTTGGATAATGTAATTATGATGTGCCTTGGCGTGTTCCTCCTTGGGTCCAACTTCTTTGGGACTCTCTGAGCTTCCTAGACTTCCTGGAAGTCTATTTCCCTTGCCAGATTGGGGAAGTTCTCCTTTATTATTTGTTTAAATAACTTTTCCACTTGTTATGTTTCCTCTTTCCTTCTGGTACCCCTACAATTCAGATATTGGAACATTTAAAGGTGTCCTGGAGGTCCTAAGCGTCTCCTCATTTTTTTGAATTCTTGTTTTTTTCATTCTTTCCTGTTCGGTTGTTCCTTTCTTCCTTCTGGTCCCTTCCATTGATTTGAAACCCAGTTTTCTTTCCATCACTATTGGTTCCGTGTGCATTTTTCTTCATTTCACTTACTGTAATCTGTATTTTTTCATCTAATTTATTACCAAAGTCCGCTAATTTTGTGAGTATCCTGATCACCAGTGCTTTGAACTGTGCATCTGATAGGTTGGCTATTTCTCAGTTGCTTAAAAAAATTGGCTCTGGGGCTTTTAACTCTGTTTGAGCCATCTTTTTTATTTTATTTTATTTTTTTCCTTTGGTCTGGTCACGCCTGTTACATATGAGGGGTGGAGCCTTAGGTGTTCACCAGGGCAGGGAACCTCAGTCGCTGGGTTGTGACATCGTACATGAGGGCGGGGCCCAAGAGGGAACAGTGGTGCCCACTCCACTCCCACCAGGGGTCCAGTCCCCCTTGCCACTTCCCACAAGCAAATTGGTCCCCTCTGGTGCTGGCTCCCGGGCAGGTGGGCTTGTGCACTCTCTCAGACTCTGTGGGTTTCTCCAAGGAGCCTCCTGTGAGGCTGGGAGAATCTCCTAGACTCAACTTCCACAGGTGTTTTTAATTGGTGCCTTCAGGCTTTGTTTCCTGGCGCTGGGTCCCTGGGATGCACGGCCTGTGTTGTGCTGCTTGTTTTCGCCTAGTTCTGCATGCGAATGTGCAGCTGCGGACAGCCAGCTTCCTTGCGTGCCTCACTGGGTCGGCTCCTTGCCTCCTGCACCCAGGGTTTGCTGCCGGTCTGTCAGCTGCAGTCTGCACCCTGTGCGAGCACATCTGCCAGCCACCGATTTTTCCTGCCAGTTTCCCTTGACCCCTCTCCGTAGGTCTCTGACTCCACCCCTCCTTACCGGACTGGATATATGGTATTCAGACTTCTGTTGGGTTCATTTCTCTCTGTTCTAGTTGTTTTTTGTTTGTAAATTCTTGTTGTCCTTAGTTTGGGTTGCTCGAGGAGGTACAGTGCGACCACCTATGCCTCCATCTTGGATCCTCCAAATTTGTTTCTTAAATTTGAAAACCACACATAATCTTTAACAAAACCAGCACATATCATTTTCTGGTTAAACAAACTTATAATTATGTTAAAGGATGAGTTCCTCTCTTAAAGAGGATGCAAATACAGTGGCTTACAGAATATAGAAATTTCCTGTGGAATAGAACTGAAGCAAGTGGTTTAGCTGGATAGGACAAATCTGCCACATAGTCAGTCATTCAGACTGTTTCCTGCGCCTCATTGCTTTTCTATCCTCCAGAACACAAAAGAAGCTATATCTCTGCCCTAGCTGGGTGGATCAGTTCGTTGGAGCATCATCCTGTACACGAAAATTTTGTGGGTTCAATTCCCTGTCAGGGCATATACCTCAGTTGCGGGTTTGATCTCTGGTTGGGGTGCGTATGGGAGGCAACCAATTGATATTTCTCACATCAATGTTCCTCTCTCTTCCCTCCTTTCTCTCTAAAATTAATAAAAATATACTCAGGTGAGGATTTTTTTAAAAAAAAATCTGTATCTCTACCATATCCAGCAAGAGTCTGAAGTTTTGCCCAAGTTTTAATTTTTAGACTCAGACACATGAGCAATTGCAAGTGAGACCCAAGATGCTTGGACTCAGTCGCAGGTCTGATTTCATGACAGAAGGGGGAACAGATTTGGTGGAGTTGTCAGTCTTGCCACACTTACTAGACTCCCAAAGATCATAGTAATGATTCAAGTCACCAAACTCAGTTAAGGAGATAGCATTTCCTAAAGTCAAATCCAGATAGAATTGCTATAGTCAAAAGGCAATGTCTTTACATGCATGTGCTTTAAAGTGCATAGAAATTTTCCTCGAGTGATAGCCTTTAAAAGTGTTTACTCCTACCTGGTCCAGGCTAGGCCATCTAAAGTATCTAGTCATTTCTCCTTATGTGCAGAAATGTCCTATAAAAATTGCAATGACTTAGAACAAAGTCCCCAGGATACCCCACATTTTATGTTTTTTCTTCAGTGTGTGGCAATTTTATCTCATGATTGTTCAACAATGGGCAACTCCTCAAAAGGCTAGACTAAAATTAATTTGCAATCACATGTTGAAAGTACACACAAATAAGCCTAAAAAGAATTTGGAATTCAGAATAAAACTCACCAAATGTATGTTCTACAATGAAAAATCAACTCGCATGCTGTGCCTGAGACAGAGAATGGCAGAAACTGCACCCCTTCTAGCTGGACTTGAGCCCACACTGAAGAACACGCCTAACTCCTGTCTTGCTGGCACAATGAACACATTTAACTAAAGGCACACAAAAGGGCCTTTATTGTTTTCTGGAAGATGATAAGACTAGCTGAAGAGTTTAATGTCTTTTTTGGCAATGAGAGATGGAGTCAGGGAACTTTGGCAACTCAAAGGGAGCAATAAAATGTCCATGTGGCAAGGGCACATTGGAAATATGGTAATGACAGCAATATAAGATGAATGTTGTGATCAAGATTTACTGCCGGAGATGTTACCATAGCTTCCGATGCGCGGTCACTCTCTACCGAACGAGCCAGCTTGCCGTTAGAGGAGAAGGGGTCTCCAATACCCATAAAGGTAACTTCAGGTCTTCAGCTTGCAGCCTACTTCATTCTGACCTCATAAACAAGGCATTCTGTGGAATGTTCACATGAGCTACAGACAGTACAAAAGGTGATACGATGACTAAGCATTCGACATAAAACAGAAGAGCGGGTAGTTTACCATTAACTTTACCATATGACTTCTTTAAGCACATCATAAACAATAAGTGAATGTTGTATGAAAAAAATCAAAGAAAGAAAATGGATGGACAGTGTCTTTAGCATGTGCATTCTACAAGATTTCTAATGTTTCAAAGAAATGTCACTTGTTTTTCTGGAGAAGGTCCCACCTCCATCCTGTGTCCCATTCAGATCACACTGATAAGTCTCTTTCATGATCACAAATATTCTGTATGCCCAGGCTTGTGACCTAAACATATTTTACTTCTGTTTTAAACTTGGTACATTTTCCTTTCCCTTGGATTTTCCTCCATTGGAATACCATTCACCCATGGCCAAAGATTCATTAGCTACTTAGTGGGAAACAATATATATATAAAGAAAACTGTGCCCAGGCCAACTGCCTGCTCAATGGCCTGGCTTCAATTTTCCTGCCATCAAAACCTCAATCTTTCTTTAGGCAACTGATAACAAGGTTTGGAGTGGATTGTTTGATGGCTTTCTTGTAGAGAGACAGAACCAGCTGAGCCAACGTTGAGATGGCCAGCCTCATCCACATGTGGCCAGAGCCAAACTGCAGTCCATACGGCTGGTAGTGAAAGACAGCACATTAGCCTGTGGTGACATCTGTTCACCCTACACACCCTTCCCCGAAAAGGAAAGGCCTGTTTTCTTTGAAATACTGACAGCAGTGAAGCTAAAGTTCATTCAGTTCTTGTCTTTAACTTTAATGTGGATTAAAACTGACAACTGCAATAATGAAATGACTGTCAAAAGTAGAAGGCAAACTCATGAAGATGTGTCCTTTCTGCCATGAGAGAAGTAAAGGAAATGTGCATACAGAGTCCTGAAAGATAAGTCTTCACCTGATTTTTAAGGCAGTGTTATTCCATTATCCAAATGATAGTTTTTCTGGATCATTTTCAATTAGCCCATAGAAAACAAACTAAACATATTGCCTTTTTCTTTTAGGTATGTGTCCTTTTAACTGTCAAGCTCTGGAACACTCGAAACAAGTGTGCAAGCAAAACTGAAAGAGGTTAATATCACCAGAGCACCTGCCACTAAAGATCCTCTGTGTGCTCATTCTCAGAGACACGGGAATGGCAGATTAATAAAAATAACATTGTAATCATTTTACCTGACACTTTAGATTTATTTATTTTTAATTTAAAAGAAAAAATAATCAAGCATAAAAGGAGTTTGCCATTTTAAAATAAATTTAGTAACTTAGACTTGGTTTTCTTTTTTATTTTCTCCACGCTTTTTGCAATATTCACTTACCTGTGAGTCTAATCTCTTTTCCCATTAATTCATTAAAATTACTCTCAACATTTGTGTTAATGACTCCTTTACTATTAAATCTAAGTGACATTTCTCAATCCTTAACACATTCTGCCTCTTACTCATACATCCAAACAATATTTACCAAATATCTACTAATTGCCAGGCACTGCATTAAATGCCAAGAAGAAACATTAAAATGAAGTTAATTGTGGAATACAGGAGTTTAATATTACACAGTTACATAAATAATTACTTGATAAAAGAACAAATATAGTTTGTACAAAGAGCATATAATTTGGAAAATATAATTTTATCAGAGCTGTCAATGTCAGAAGAGTATCCTTAAGAAAATGACTTCTAAGCTGAAATTTAAAGCTTTACTTATTTGCTCAAAAATAGCTGTGCACAACTGTGTAGCTTACTTATCTTCCATTCGGCCAGTCAAAAATATCAACTGACACATTCATAGATACCACACAATAACAGTTAATATTTATAGTGATAATCCTGGATGAGAAAAGAGCACTCAGTGCCTTCTGCACTGAATCACACTTGGCTAATATAGTTTTGATACTTAGTGTATTTTAATGTTCAAAACTTTTGAGCAAAATTTTTATTCACATGTAGACTATATGATAATTACATTATTATTATGCTACCCTATTTCTTAACCAGCTTCTACAACAATAAGTTTATGTTTAAGAGTTGTTAATATATGTGTATAGATGTGAGGTTATATATGTATGTTATGTAAGAGTGTGTGTATGTGTGTATGTGTATCTCAACTGCACAGCTGAAACTACACATGTAAAGAATTCAGAATAAGAAAGCATTTAGAGGTCACAAATAAATTCTGTCCACCAATCTGACATGCTAATGATGTTAAAATAATGACAATGATGTTAAAAACAGCAATTCAAAACACTTCATGAGTGCCTACTACACATCAGGCACTGTAGTAGGAATTTTATGCATATTACCTTGTCATCTCTACCATAATCTGATATAGTTAATCTGTTAGCTTTTTATGCATAGCAAACTGCATAAAACAGTGGGGTGTTGTAGCAACTTAAAGCAACAGACATTAATTTAGCTCTCAATTCTGCATGTTGGCAGTATAGATTGGGCTCAAGTATGCATTTCTTCTTGTCTAAGCCAGGCTCAGGAGATCTGAGCTGGACTCTCTTAGGTCAATAAACTGAGGCTAGAAGATAAGGCGGGTGGGTAGGTTGGGGCTGGCTGGTTTACAATGACCTTGACTAGCAGGTCTGGGATGCTTCTTTCCACTTAGTCTCTCATTCTTCAGCATGCCAGTTCAGGCCTTCTCACTTGGCAGGCACAAGGTTTCAAGAAAGAAAGTGGAAACCTGCGAAGTCTCTTAAGATCCAGGCTCAGAATCATACACATCACTTCTACCACAGTATACACACCAAAGTGAGTCCCAAGGTCAGCCCAGGTGTAGGGAGTAAAGGAGAAGAGTGCACCTCATGATAGGAGAAACTTCAAGTTCATACTGCAAGAGCATGAAAAAATCCCAAAAATCGATGTGCAGGAACTTGTGACCATTTTCACAATCTACCACAATGAGGTAGGTGTTACTTCTCTCTATTTTATAGATGACAAACTAAAGCTGGAATTTAGCACAGTGCCTGGCACAAAGTAGACATTCAATAAATATTATAAAAACAAAAGAACAAAGTCATGAATAAATTGAATAATTAAATTAATGTATATTTTCAGTGGAGCTATGAATCAGGCCTGGATTCTTTGTTACCATGGCCTGATTCTTTCTCATTACTCTCAACTGGTTCCTAACTATAAAAAAGTATCCAATGAGAAATAAAAGTCAAGAAATGACATGACAAGTTTTAGTATGATCAGACTGTGCCCAGCTGGAGAATCCTGTTGCTAGCCACACAACAGTTAACATATGAAGCACTGGTTTTAAAATATTGGATAACAGCACAGGGCTCTGAGCCCTGGGAGAAGGGAAACTCATGAGGAAAGCTGTACAAGTGTTCCAACTTTCTGCCTAAGAAGTTTCCAGGCTGAAGTACAGGATGGGGAACCCAAACGGAGCCTGGGAATCTACCCCATTTGAGATTAGAGTTCAAGAAGGCCAAGATGGCTAGAGTTTGTAGAAACGAGTGCTAGAGAGGAAAAAGCTGCACAGAATAAAGCTCCCAAGATCTAAAGAAAAATCCTTTGAGTCTGTGGCTGAGCACAGACCTGTTACTGCAAAAGAACCTATCCAAAACCAGGGAATGAACCACTGAAAAGCAGCAGGCTGAACAAGTTGTGAAGCTCCAGTAGGGCTGAAGATAGTTTAATTTCCCATCAGCCGAAGTACAGAGATTATATAAAACATGGGAAATGAGTAGAGTAGCCAGAGGGGTATTGCCTTAGTGGTGGGGCTAAAGTAGCTCAAGAAAAGAGGCTTCTCGGGCCTAGGAAAGCCTCGGAAGAGTCTAATACATTTCAAGAAACTTAAATACACACTAGAACAAACCAATACTCTTAAAAAAATCCAAAAAGAAAAATAATCACAATATCAAACATCCAATTAAAAATTACCACCATGAAATATTCAGGAAAATATTTACTCCATAATCAAATAAAAACTCAGTCAAAAAAACAAATCTATATTAACAGAAGTGAGAAATTACAGAGACTTTAAAATAGCTATTATAAATATTATAAATAGGTTGCACATGATTAAGAAGTAGAGATAAACATTAAAATGATAAGAAATAAATGAAACACATAAAAGAGATCCAAATGGGAGTTTGTGAGATAAAAAAAAATCAGCATTTGAAACTGAAAAAAATTTACATTGGCGGTGATTAACAATATATTACACAAGGCAGAAGAAAAGATCAGTGAATCCAAAACATAGGACTATGAACTATTTATATAGAAGCACAAAGAGAAAAAGACTAAAAAAGACTAAAAGACTACCCCCCAAAAGAATCAGTGACCTGTGAAATAATACCAAGTTGTCCAGCATATGTGTGGCTGGTACCTCAGATATTGCAACATAGGAAGAAGGAAGCAATATTTAAAGAAATAATGACTAAAATGTTTTCAAATTTGATAAAACCTATTAACCAAGATATCCAAGAAGTTTAATGAATCCAAAACAAAAGAAAGAAAAAGAAAACCACATATTATACAAGATTCTGAAAACCAAGGATAAAAAATAAATCAGCTATGGGGGAGAAAAGGCATATGTACAAAAGAACAAAGACATGAATGACAACAGACTGTCTGTTAAGAAATGCACAAGCCAGAACACAATGGTATTACATCTTCGAAGAGCTGAAAAATTCTATAGTTAGCAAAAATATCTTACACAAATGAAGGCATAATAAAGATTTTTTTCAAATCCAAAGAAGAGAGAGAATGCATTCAATGCCCTCAGACATGCACAAAAACAAATATTAAAGAAAGTGCTTGGGCAGAAGGAAAAATGATAATAGATGAAAACTAAAATCTACAGGAGAGAATAAAGAATGCTGAAAATTATATAACGTGGGTAAATGTAAAATCCTTTTAAAATTGTTT
Organism: Phyllostomus hastatus; assembly: GCF_019186645.2. Lineage (NCBI taxonomy): Eukaryota > Metazoa > Chordata > Mammalia > Chiroptera > Phyllostomidae > Phyllostomus > Phyllostomus hastatus. Next base: position 34,870,407 of record NW_025333872.1, on the reverse strand, counting down.
TCCTCATTTATAAATCTCTTTAAAATAATTATTTTTTAATATATTTTATTGATTATGCTATTACAGTTGTCCCATTTTCCCCCTTCACTCCCCTTCACCCTGTACACCCTCTCCCACCCACATTCCCCCCCTTTAGTTCATGTCCATGTGTCATACTTATAAGTTCTTTAGCTTCTACATTTCTCATACTATTCTTACCCTCCCCCTGTCTATTTTCAACCTACATTCTATGCTACTTATTCTCTGTACCTTTTCCCCCTCTCTCCTCCTCCCACTCCCCTGTTGCTAACCCTCCATGTGATCTCCATTTCTGTGGTTCTGTTCCTGTTCTAGTTGTTTGCTTAGTTTCTTTTGTTTTTGTGTTAGGTGTGGTTGTTAATAATTGCGAGTTTGCTGTCCTTTTACTATACATTTTTTTTACCTTCTTTTCTTAGATAAGTCCCTTTAACATTTCATAAAATAAGGGCTTGGTGATGATGAACTCCTTTAACTTCACCTTATCTGAGAAGCACTTGATCTGTCCCTCCATTCTAAATGAAAGCTTTGCTGGATAGAGCAATCTGGGATGTAGGTCCTTGTCTTTCATGACTTGGAATACTTCTTTCCAGCCCCTTCTTGCCTGCAAGGTCTCTTTTGAGAAATCAGCTGAGTCTGATGGGAATTCCTTTGTAGGTTACTGTCAAATTTGCTTATCTCTTGCTGCTTCTAGAATTCTCTCCTTCATTTTTACCTTGGCTAATATAATTATGATGTGCCTTGGTGTGTTTCTTCTTGGGTCCAACTTCTTTGGGGCTCTCTGAGCTTCCTGGACTTCCTGGAAGTCTATTCCCTTTGCTAGATTGGGGAAGTTCTCCTTTATTATTTGTTCAAGTACATTTTCAATCTGTTGCTTTTTCTCTTCCCCTTCTGGTACCCCTATAATTCAAACGTTGGAATGTTTAAAGATGTCCTGGAGGTTCCTAAGCCTCTCCTCATTTTTTTGAATTCTTATTTCTTCTTTCTTTTCTGTTCGGTTGTTTCTTTCTTCCTTCTGGTCCACTCTATTGTTTTGAGTCCCAGTTTCCTTCCCATCACTATTGGTTCCCTGTGCATTTTCCTTCATTTCTTTTATGATAACCTGCATTTGTTCATCTAATTTGTGACCAAAATCAACCAATTCTGTGAGCTTCCTGATCACCAGTGTTTTGAACTGTGCATCTGATAGGTTGGCTACCTCTTAGTCACTTAAAAGGATGAGTTCTGGGGAATTGATTTGTTCTTCTGTTTGAGCCATCTCTCTCTCTCTCTTTTATTTTGGTCTGGTTGCACCTGTTACATATGAGGGGTGGAGCCTTAGGTGTTCACCAGGGCGGGTCAGTCCAGTCGCTGGGTTGTGATGTTGTATGTGGGGGCGCGGTAGATAGGGAACAATGGCGGTAGCTCCGTTCTCCATGGGACCTCAGTCCCTTCTCTGGGATCCTGCATTGCGCACTCTGCCCTGCTCCACAATTGCCGCCTCACTGGGTCTGCCAGCTGCTGCTTGCATACTCAGAGTCCACCCGCTGCAATCTTGCATGCCCCAGATGCCTTATGTGCCCCTGGATGCCTTATGTGCCTCTGGATGCCTTATGCACCCAAGTCTCTCTGCTCTACACGCCGAGACCCATGCCTGGCTGCTTGTCTCTGCCCCTCCTACCGGTCTGGATTAACGAGTCTATTTCAACTTCTTGGCTTTCCAAATTCCATTCAGATAAATTTTCTATCAGTTCTAGATGTTATTCTGCCTCTAAATTGTTGTTGTTTCAATCTTGGTTGTGCATAGAGGTATGGTGCATCCACCTATGCCTCCATTTTGGCTGGAAGTCCCAAAACAATTCTTTAAATAAAAAATTATAATGTATTTTAGGGTTTAAAACATGGAGAATTAAAATGATGAACATGTATAAAATAAAATGGATCATTGTAATATCAAAAAGGTGGGATATCAAAAAGACAGGAGGAAAAAATGAAAGTATACTATGGTAAGATTCTTATACTACCTGTAAAGTAGTATAACATTATTATTTGAAAGTAGACTGTGGTGATTGGAAGATATATACTCTAAACTTTAAAGGAACCATTATGAAAGACAAAACTAAGAGGTAGAGACAATAAACCATGAAGAAGTTAAATGGAACTATACAAGTACTTCATTTAAATGAAGGCAGAAAACAGGAGTAAGTATCAAAGAACAGAAGGGACAAATAGAAAACAAATTATCAATATCATAGATATAAGTCATATGTAAATGGCTAAGCACTCATTTTAAAAGTCAGAGACTGTCAGACTAAATTTAAAAGAACCACTCAATGTTATTGTGTCTAGAAGAAGATCACTTTAAATAAGTTAAAAATAAGAGAATGGAATAAAATATATCATACAAGCACTAAGAATAATAAAGTTGGAATGTCTATATTAATTTCAGATAAAGTAGACTTCAGAACAAATAATATTACCAGGAATAAAGGGAAATACTTTATAATCAATATGAGATCAATTCATCTAGAGGACAGAGCAATTTTACATACATTTCTTAAACTTAAACATAAATGAAACATTGATAAAACTTAAAAAAGAAATACATAATCCAAAATTATGGGGAATAAATTTCAAAATTTTTCTTGCAGTAACAAAGAACAATTAGAAGAAAATCAATGATATAGAAAACCTGAATAACACTATCAACCAAACTGACCAAATTGATATTCATAAGATAATCTCCCAACTACAGAATACACATTTTTTTCAGGTGCATACAAAACATTTAAAAATAGACTATATTCCATACCATAAAAATGTCAATGAATTAAAAAAAAAGGATTATAAAGTATATTTTCTCACCACAAGGAAATTAAACTGGATGTTAAAGACATAAAGATATTTGAAAACACTCCCAAATTTTCATAAATTTAAACACATACTTCTAAATAATTGAAGTGTCAAAGAAGACATCCCACAGAAAATTTAAAAATGTTTTGAACTTAACAAAAATTAAAATATAACATACTAAGTGGTAGGAGGCATCCAAAGCAATCCTTAGAGGAAAATTTATAGCTTTATATTATAAGTGTTCAAATCAATGATCTGAACTTTCCTCTTAATAAGTAGAATAGCAAATTAAACCCAAATTAAGCAGAAGGAAGCAAGTAATAAAGGTAAGGTCAGAGGGAAGCAGAAAAACAAGAGAAAATAATTGAAACTAAACTAGTTTTTAGAAATGATTGGGCTTATCCAGGAGGGCAAAATGAATTCAAAACATTATAGGATATAGTACCAAATTATCTTTATACACAAACCTTTTCACTAATCGTAGAAAAATGCTCAGTCCCCAGCAGACAACACTGTTTCTGCTTGTTACTGTTTCTCCTTGTTACTAAACATTTTTTTTCTCCTGTTTTCCAGAAAATCTGCTTGGGAAATAATTTGGATGTTACATTTGTTTCATTTGATTTTCAAACCAAGAGAAAGTGATTTCAACTCACAACACTATCCCCTTTTCCACCTTCCACACACAGTACTGTGGACATTTAAGAAAATTTACTGCAACATAAATACCTGAGATGGTAGGTGTAAGACCTCTGGAGACCATCTTAAAGGTGTAAGATCATCTTAAAATGATTAGCTTTCTTAGGTTTCATTGTCATCTCTGATGTGGTAACTAAGTGTCCATAGTTGTTGGAACCTTCTTGGAAATAAAATAACCTATCCTCACACGTGCAATTTTAAGTCCTTCCACTTAATACTGCTTTTGAAGTGACTTTTATTTTCAGACACTCCAGGTGTAATCCCTTCACTGACTGCACGGTAGTTTATAATGAAAGTGCTGTAAAGAGCAAATTCTTTGAATCCGTATTTTCTCACTTGACATGATCAAGCTGTTACAAGTGACATGTGACAGTTGCATCTGTAACAATCATAATCAGAGGAAACTGGCAGCTCAGTGGTTGCACAATTTATACTCAACCATTGGAGGAATTAAGTATTTTGGTCTTGAATTCCAGTGTAGCCTAAGGAATGCTGACAGTCTCTTTTTCCAACTCTGTGGTGCATGTACAACCCACTTCAGTCCTTACACCAGGCTTAGTCATGTTCCCCTGTATATTTGGAGCATGTTTTGTGTGTGGCAAATAAATGTAAACTCATTCTTGTTGGCTTCTTCCAAGCTGCAATTCATTAAATTCTCGATCAGTGAGTTGTTCCACTTCTTTAGTCTGGGAAAAGTCTTTTCCAGACAGCCATTTGTAATTTTGGCCATTCCTCTTCTTCGCATAAGTACTATTTAATTACTCATAAAACACCACAGAGGGTTCCATCCAGGCTCATGCAGACACTTCAAAGCCGGAAAGACAATGACTAGCTTTCCTCAAACTCTTTTTCCCTCTATACCCCAGAGCCACTGGCTCTTCATATTAGGGACCCAAACCAGACATCAGCTCCTGAGCCCTACTGACAACCTGAGAAATGCCCCCAAATACACCCACTTCTAAAAATCCAAATGGTTTCCAATAGCCCAAGATCTTTATTGGACTTACCAGAAATAATGTTAACCATATCGCTTCCAAATGAAAATACCTCCTATCTCAAGAAGGAGACAGGAAGAAGTCACAACGGAGTTTTAAGAACAAACTTTTCATGCCAACAATCAGTAAAAAGAACACTCAGTACTTAAAATATGGTGTTCTGGTAAATGCAACCAGGATTTATAGCTTGTAGATCCCTGTTACTCACTTACTTGCTGGCTCTATGTAAATCTGTCTCTCAGGATCTCACATCTCAAAGATCTTCCTGGCTCTCAAAGTCTGATTCTAATGACATAAATACCCAAGGGGTAGAACAAGGGAAGAATTTAATTATTTTCTATTTATTTTATTTTTATTTTTTTAATTGCTGTTGATGTTTGTCTCCATTTTCTACTCACCACTCCATCCTCCCACCCCATCCTTCCTTCAGTCCTACCCCCTTTGGCTTTGTCCATGTGTCCTTCATACATGTTCCTTAATGACTCTTACCCTATTTTCCCCCATTATCTCCTTTCCCCTCCCCTCTGGCTACTGTCAGTTTGTTCTTTATTTCAATATCTCTGGCTATGTTCTGTTGCTTTGTTTTGCTGTTTAGGTTCCACTTATAGGTGAGATCATATGGCATTTGTCTTTCACTGCCTGGCTTATTTCACTTAGCATAATACTCTCCAGTTCCATACATGCTGTCATGAAGGGTAGGAGCTCCTTCTTTCTGTATGCTGTGTGGTATTCCATTGTGTAAATGTACCATGGTTTTCTGATCCACTCATTTACTGATGAACACTTTGGTTGCTTCTAACACTTGGCTATTGTAAATTGTGCTGCTATGAACACTGGAGTCCATAGATTCTTTTGATTCTTGTGTTTCAGTATTCTTAGGGTATAACTGCAGATTTTTAAATCAGTAAAATTTATATAACAAAATTTGCCACTTTAGTTTTTTAAGGGTGCCTTTTAAGTATTACATTTACATTACTATGCACCTATTACCACAATCCATCTCTGGAACTTTTTCTGTCTTCCCAAACTAAAACTCTATATTTACTAAATAATAGCTCTCTATTTTTTCTCTGCTCTCAGCCCCTTGCAAACACTATTCTACTTTCTGTCTCTATGAATTTGACTACTATAAGTATCTCACATAAACAAAATAATGCCTTGTCTTTTTATGATTGGTTTGTTTTACTTAGCATAATGTCTTCAAGTTCATTTATGTTGTAGTATGTACCAGAAATCCCTTCCTTTTTTAAAGATGAATAATATTCTATGTTATATAAATACCACATTTTTGTTTATCATCTGTTGGTAAGAAGAAAATTTTAATTACCTGCTACAGTGTTAGTTTTCTTTCAGACTAGGTTATTGGCTACATGTCAAAATCTCTCCCTCCCTCTCTCTCAAAAAGCAATAAAAAAATGTCCTTGAGTGAGGATAAAAAAATGGCTGAATCTCTGTCCAACCAAACTTTAGTGAAGCCATTACTTGAGAAGTTTCTCCCAGACCACACAAAAAGCCTACAAACAGTGTTAAGTGGCCTATGATAATCAGAGGTGGAAGAGAATCCAAAATAGACACCAAAATACACAAACAGAAATAAAGAAACTGAGAGGAGGCAGAGACAACACAGGGATAGAAGGAAAGGAAAGAAAAGGAGACGGACGGAAGGAAGGAAGGAAGGAAGGAAGGAAGGAAAGAAGGAAGGAAGGAAGGAAGGGAGGGAGGGAAGGGAAGGGAAAAGGGGAGGGGAGAGGAGAGAAGGGGGGAGAGAGGAGAGGAGAGGAGAGGAGAGGAAGAGAGGAGGGGGAAGGGAGGGGAGAAGAGGAGAAGAGGGGAGAAATAAAGGAGGGAGGGAGGGTGAGAGAAAGAGAGAGAAAGGAAGGAGGGAAGGAGGGGAGGAGGGAAGAAGGGGAGTGTTACAGAGCAGACAAGGGGGGCCTGAGACAATATACTATTATTGAAAGAAGGCCCTGGGTCCGTTATGTCTGCCGCCAGAGGAAAGACGTCTCTCAATGCCAGAGATTTGTGAAAAGGAAAGGAAATGTTTATTTAATGCTATACAGACTTCAAGTAGTGACCTAATGTCTTCATCAAAAATCCTAAAGTCCCTTAAAACACCCACAAACAGACACAGTCCTTCCTTCCTTCCCCCTTTGCCCAGTCCAGAGTACCATATCTCAGGAAAGGAAATAGAAGTCCATGGCTCAGGCAGTCCTCTGGTTCTTCCCAGTCAGTCCTCCTTCTCGACTGGGAGACCTCCCTGGGTTCCCAGCACCCTCCGCTGAGTTGCCAGGATCTCTGCTAAAACCAGGTGGTGGTTCCCCCTTCTAAAGCTGCGGGGGTCCCCACTCTGTCCAGGCCTCGTGGTTCTCCCTCTCAGGGCTGCGGGAAGGGGAGAGTCCCCACTCTGTCAAAGTCGCGTGGTTCTCTCTCTCTCAGGGCTGTGCATGGCTCTCCTTCTCAGGGAGCACAGTTCTCTCCTTCCTAAAGCAGCATGGTTCTCTTTGGGATGCAGGAGTCTCCACTCCGTCAAAGCCGCGTGGTTCTCTCTCCCCAATGGCTGCCAAGTCTGGGTTTTAAATCCCCGTGGCCAATCATCCTCTGCAGCCTCATTTCCGACTCCTCCCACACTCGGCTTCACATGCCAGAACTCGTATCCTTCCAGGTTTACTGGGCTGCCATCATGAGTCTGGGCAGGTGTGGCCCCGTGTCCTGGAGCCAATCTTCTCTGAGCTCCCACGAAGGCACTGTAGCTTGGGAGATCTGACCCCAGTCACGTCTTGGTGGGGAAGTTACTTCCATTCCCCTGGCTCAGAGATGATCACAGCTATTTAACATATCTAAGCAACCAGCCAAAGGCTATAGATATGTTAAATGACCACGCCAGAGGGTAGCTGCAAGGCTGTTGCTATGCAAAACAGCTCTCAATGGCCTTGCTCCATTTGTCCCTTCCCCCAACCCACACCCTGGGTGGGGGGGATGGAGACATCTTAAAATCTCCTGGACACCTTAAGTTCTGGACCCCATTTCAAATGCCCATTTGGGGTCCCCCCTCTTGGCTGCACCCTGTAACAGGAGGAGAAGGGAAGAAAAAAAAGTGAAAGATAAAGCACTCTTCCATATGCTGTCAAAGGAGCAGAAAATATGTGACAGCAAAAGAACTATATTTGTGCTACATTACATGGATCATGAGAGGGAAATGCTGAGTCATAATCATATTAAACATTAAATACTGACTGATAGCAGAATTATGAAAATATTCTGTTGGAATATTGAGGGAGAAAAGTATTAAAGATACAATCCTCATAGTCCATAGTATAGTAATAATCCAAGGCTATAAAATCAAGAGATTGTACTATAATCCAAATATGTTTAGACAAAGAAGGCAATTAATTACTAGAAGAAACCAAGTAGAAAGAGTGAGAAAGGTGGGAATTAGAATGGCATGGTTAAGCTAAGGTGGGGCACAGGATTGCTGTTCTTTGTTATAGGCTGGTTACAGGCTATCATTTTAATTAGAGTAGTAAATGTAATTCACTAAGAAAGTAGGATGTAATTGTATGAGAAAATTACAGAGCAAAAGTATATCTCTGCAAGTGTCCAACTACAGGATCCAAACGAGCTTTTCAGAAAAATGCTCTATAACTTCAATTAAGGATAAGAAGATAAATCCTCCATAAGCAAGAAACCAAAAATCACAAGGACAAAACAAGCTAGAAAACACAACACAAATTTAGAATGAACTGAAACAGAGCTACGTATATAACAATAAAAATCAACACTGGAAACTGTAAGTAAAGTAAGAACTGTTGCAAAAAATGGAAACAATAGTATTCAGGAAAAATTATAGCCATCCAAGAAGATGGAGGAAAGGGACAATGGCATGAAAATGATGAAAGGATCATGAAGATTGAGGTCAGAGAAGACAGCCAATATAAGATACGAGTGTTAATAAAGAAAAATCAAATAAATAAAAATAATAATCAGAGCCTGCAATGGACTAAATATTTACCTTTCCCAAAATGTGTATGTTGAAACCTAACCTTAATGTACCGGTCTGGGGCAGAGGTGCGGGTGCTCTGCGAAGTGACTAGGTCATGAGGAGCACTCAAGAATGGGATCAGTGCATTTATAAAAGGTCTAGAGAGTTCCCCTGCCTTTTCCAGTGAGAAGTTACAGCGAAAAGATGACCGTCCACGAATCAAAAAGCTGGTCCTCCTCAACAGACACCAATCCATTCGTGTCTTCAGTTTGATTTTCCAGCCTCCAGAAAATACCTGTGAAAATAAATTTCTGTCATTTGTAAGCCACCTGAACAGACTAGTACAGAGCCTTAAAAGAAGAATATTCTGACTTTAGGAAAACCAGTTCTATATGTATATATATTAGAAGGGCTTACTCCATTCTAAAAAGCTACCAATAAAAAGAGGCACACATTTAAAAAATATCTAAGAAAAGTACAAACAAAAACAGATACCACCATGAGGAAAAACATGGATGTTCCCTTAAAATGAACAATGGTCAAGAATAATAGTCAATAAAGCAATATTCAGGAAATATAAAAGGCATAAATTTATATAGTCCTCCAATTTAATAGGTGGTCAATTTGCAGTTTATACATTAAGACAGAGAAAGACATTCTTATTTATTATACCAGTGTTCATAAAATACCACCTTATTAGCTTCCTAGGACTTCTGTGACAAATTTCCAAAACATTGGTGCCTTAAAACAACATGAATGTATTTCACACAGTTCAGCAGGTCAAATCCCAAAATCAGGGTGTGCTCCCTCTATAGACTCGAAAGAAGAATCAATTCTTTGCCTCTTGCAGCTTCTGATGGGTGCCAGCAGTCCCTTTGTTGCTTGGTTTATATGCCAAGTCCATTAGTCCAATCAGCTTCCTCCTTCTTCACTTCATCTCTCTTTCATGTTTATGTCAAAACTCCCTCTGCCTCCCTTAGAAGGATACACGTGATGGCACTGGGTTCACCTGGATAATCTAGGATAACCTCGTCTTCTCAAAATCCTCAACTTTATCACTTTTTGCCATATAAGTTAATAATCACAGGTTCTGGGGATTGGGATGTGGACAGAACTTTGGGGCCATCATTCAGCTACTACAACACTCATGTAAACTTCTTGGGGGAAAAATTATTTCCCAATATCTTTCAACTGATTGAGAGCGTAAAATCACAAGCTCATGAGTGAGAAAACTGTGATGTAAAGGTATTGGCAGATGAAATATGATCTAAATAATTGTTCAAAATCTGTATTCTTAAGTAAACAAAGAACAATAATTTTAAGATATAACATGTATAAAGAAAACATCATTGTCTCTACATTAAGCCCATATTATTTTATATTGTTTGAATTTTGAAACATATGATGGTACTACCATCCAAAAATCATTAGAATTTTTTAAAAGACAATAAAAGATTATTATTTTTTAAAAAAGGATCCTCACCTCACATCATAAAGATAAATTTTAAGTGCTGAATATTTCTATATAACTTTTGAAGCTATAAAACACTTGAAAGCTATTAGTGAATTAACTAATTGTAACATGCACAAGGGCATTTGAACAATCATTTGAAGAATAAAGTATTTATATATAATTTATATAATTGCTTATGTAAAAAGATGAAGTTTTGTATGCACCTAAAACCTAACTGAAAATTGAAAGCAAACAAGGAAAATGTTTCTAAAGAATATGGAATACAGTGCTAATATTGTTTTTTATTCTATTTTATATTTTATGCTATTATAGTCATCTGCTAATATTCTTATTATATGCCAGGAACTCTTACAATTTATTAATCAGTGAGAGAAATATCTAACATTATTTTAGAAGACTTGGTGAAGAAAAAGAAAAAACAACACATTAAAGAAAAAAATTAACAGGAACTTGTGGAAAATACTTGAACACATTTTAAATCAAATATATGCCTAAGTAAAAAGATGTCATTTTTAGCCTGTCAGCCTGGTGTAGATTTATAAAATAGTGTTATAAAATGAGCAATCTACTGCTGGTGAGATCATAAAGCAATTTGTCAGTATCTTTTAGAGTATTTTAAGGGTACTCTCAGGGTACTCTCTGTTTTCTTTAAGTAATAAACCCTATATACCACTAGTTTAAACAATAGAAAACTTTTTTCTCATATAGCCAGAAGTCAAAGATGTAGTAGACTCTAAGTTGGGTACAATCAGTATCTCAAACACAATTTTAAGAACCCAAATTCTTTTCATCTCTCTCCATTGTTTTGTTCCCAGTGTGTTAAGTTGGCCTTAGGCTGTTGAATTTCACAGTCAAAAGGAAGCTCAGCCTTTCCAAACTTAGAAGCCATAGGATGAAAGGGGATTGTTCTTCAGGAGGAGTGAGGAAATTCTCTTTAAAAAAAAAAAAAGAGCCTAGAATTCTGCACCTCATATTTCATTATCCAGAAATGGGTCTTATAAAGATCCATACAATTAGAATTATAAACTCTAGTGAGATTTTAAATGTCACTTGCCATCTCAATGCTACTTGAATAGCTTATTTACAACTTTCTTTCTTACACAACTTTATTAGAACCAAAATTGATAAGTCATTATTTATGGTCTGGTATTTGTAGAACACTGAGTGTTAGAAACTAATTCTATGTCTTCTAAATCTTATTAAACAGATTTGATCTCTAAAAGGAATAAAAAAAGATGTACTGTATAATCTGGAGCCCATTACTATTAAATATACATCAATGATCATGGTAAACATTTTGCTTCCTCTTCCTGAAATGTCATCATTATCATCAAAATAAATCTACTGGCCATTAAATGGGCTCTTTACTGCATGAGTTCTAATTTACGATAATTATATTGCATTAAGTAAAAACACAACAAATGATATGTAGAAAACCTTCACATGACTTGTTTACCTCACTTAATTAGGTGTTGGGAATTTCTCCAAGCCTCAGAGGATTGACCTGAACATGCAAACTATGAAACACCTTTTCCAATAGCATAGCCATTGGTTTCAGGGTTCTTAATGAAATAGATGCTATGGGAATTATGGGGCTCACTATTTTGCATGTCTGTGAAATGAAGAATAAACCTTTTTGCTGGTGGTTAGAAATGCCCTTAACTGAGAAATAATGCAGAATTTACTTATTTTGGTTTAAAAATTAACCACAGAATCATAATTTAGTGAAATGTGTTAGGCACCAAAGTTGATAATATGCCACTGAAAGAATTAAATATGAGATATAGCTCAATGAATATAAAGGAAAATGGTTTTCCTAGAAAAAATCCTAGAAAATGAAGGGCTGGAAACAAATTTTCCAAGCAAATGGACAGGGAAAGAAAGCCAGGGTAGCAATACTCATATCAGACAAAATAGACTTCCAAAAAAAGGCCATAAAGAGAGACCCAGAAGGTCACTTCATAACACTCAAGGGAAGAATCCACCAAGAAGACATAAATATTGTAAATATATATGCACCCAACATAGAAGCACCCAAATGCATAAAGAAAATCTTAGAAGACTTCAAGAAAGATATTGACAACAACACAATTATAGTGGGCACTTTAACACACCACTATCAAAAACGGACAGATCTTCCAAGCAAAATACCAACAAAGATATTGTCGCATTGAACAATACCCTCGATCAAATGGACTTAACTGATATATACAGAGCCCTCCATCCCAAAGAAGCTCAATACACATTCTTTTCAAATGTACACGGAACATTTTCAAACACTGAACACATGATAGGACACAAAACAAGCCTCAACAATTTCAAGAAAATTGAAATCATACCAAGCATTTTCTCGGATCACAAGGGACTGAAGCTAGAAACCAACCCCAAGGAAAAAAACCAAAAACACTCAAAATCATGGAGATTAAATAGCATGCTATTAAACAATGAATGGGTCAAGAATGAAATTAGGGAAGAAATCAAAAGGTTTCTGGAAACAAATGAAAACAAACTCACAACCCAAAACTATGGGACACAGCCAAGGCAGTCCTGAGAGGGAAGTGCATAGTGATACAGGCCCACCTAAAAAAGTTAGAAACATTTCAAACAAACAACCTAACCCTACATCTACTAGAACTCGAGAACAACAACAAAGACAGCTCAGAGGCAGAAGGAAGGAAATAACCAAGATCAGAGTAGAATTACATGACATAGGGACTAAAAGCACAATTCTAAGGATCAATGAATCCAAGAGCTGGTTCTTGGAAAAGATAAACAAAATTGAAAAGCCTTTAAGCAGACTCATCAAGAAAAAAAGAGAGAAGACCCAAATCAACACAATCAGAAATGAAAGAGGAGACATGACAACAGATACCACAGAAATACAAAGGATTGTAAGAAATTACTACAAAGAACTGCATGCCAAGAAATTTGAAAACCTAGGTGAAATGGACACATTCCTAGAAATATATAATCTTTCAAAACTCAATGGAAAAGAAGCAGAAAGCCTGAACAAACCAATAACAGCAAAAGAAATTGAAGCAGTAATCAAAAAAGTCCCAACACACAAAGGCCCTGGACCAGATGGTTTCACAGGAGAATTCTACAAAGCAATGAAGGAAGAGCTAACCCCTATCCTTCACAGACTATTCCAAAAAATCCAAAAAGATGGAAGACTCCCAAACTCTTTTTATGAGGCCAACATCATCCTAATTCCAAAACCAAATAAAGACACAACAATGAAAGAAAACTTCAGGCCAATATTGCTGATGAACATTGACGCTAAAATCCTCAACAAAATATTGGCAAACCGCATCCAAGAATACATGAAAAAGACCATACGCCATGACCAAGTGGGATTCATTCCAGGGATGCAAGGATGGTACAATATTCACAAATCAGTAAATGTAATACATCACATAAACAAAAGCAAAGACAAAAACCACATGATCATATCAATAGATACAGAAAAAGCATTTGATAAGGTACAGCACCCATTGATGATAAAAACACTCGGCAAAGTGGGAAAAGAGGGAGCATTCTTCCACATAATAAAGGCCATATATGAGAGACCTACAGCCAACATCATACTCAATGGGCAAAAATTTAAATCTTTTCCACTAAGATCAGGAACAAGACAAGGCTGTCCACTTTCACCACTTCTACTCAATATAGTACTGGAAGTTTTAGCAAGAGCGATCAGACAAGAAAAAGAAATAAAAGGCATCCAAATTGGAAAGGAGGAAACAAAACTGTCACTGTTTGCAGATGACATGATAGTGTACATAGAAAATCCTATAGACTCCACCAAAAAACTGCTTGACCTAATAAATAAATTTGGCCAAACAGCGGGATACAAAGTCAATATCCAGAAATCAAAGGTATTTCTGTACACCAACAATGAAACAGCAGAAGCAGAAATCAAGGAAAAAATCCCATTTGAAATAACAAAAAGAAAAATAAAATACCTAGGGATAAACCTAACCAAAGAGGTAAAACACCTGTATTCAGAAAACTACGTAACACTCAGGAAAGAAATCAAGGAAGACACAAACAAATGGAAACATATACCATGTTCCTGGATTGGAAGAATTAATATCATCAAAATGTCCATACTACCCAAAGCAATTTACACATTCAATGCAATACCTATTAAAGTACCAATGGCTTATTTCACAGACATAGAACAAACACTTCAAAAATTTATATGGAATCATAAACGACCCTGAATAGCTACTGCAGTTTTGAGAAAGAAGACTAAAGTAGGAGGGGTCACAATACGTGGCACTAAACTATACTACAAGGCCACTGTAATCAAAACAGCCTGGTACTGGCATAAAAACAGGCACATGGATCAATGAAACAGAACAGAGATCCCAGAAATAAACCCAAGTCTCTATGGTCAATTAATATTTGACAAAGGGGGCAGCAACATAAAATGGAGTAAAAATAGCCTCTTCAACAAATGGTGTTGGGAGAACTGTACAGCTTTGTGCAAAAAAATGAAACTCGAACACCAACTTACACCTTCTACAAAAATAAATTCAAGGTGGATAAAAGACTTAAATATAAACCGTGACACCATTAAATTCCTAGAGGAGAACGTAGGTAGGAAAATCTCAGATATTTCACGCAAAAACTTTTTTACTGACATGTCCCCTAGACCAAGGGACATAAAGGAAAGAATAAACCAATGGGACCTCATCAAAATAAAAAGCTTCTGCTTGGCTAAAGAAAACAGCATCAAAATAAAAAGAGAACCAACTGTATGGAAAACATATTTGCCAATGATACCTCAGACAAGGGTTTAATCTCCAAAATATATGAAGAACTTACAAGACTCCACTCTAAGAACACAAGCAACCCAATTAAAAAATGGGCAAAGGACTTGAACAGACACTTCTCCAAGGAGGACATACAGAAAATCCAAAGACACATGAAACGATGTTCAATATTGCTAGCTATCAGAGAGATGCAAATTGAAACCACAATGAGATACCACTTCACACCAGACAGAATGGCCATCATAAACAAAGCAACAAACAACAAGTATTGGAGAGGTTGTGGAGAAAAGGGGACCCTAGTGCACTGTTGGTGGGACTGCAGACTGGTACAACCACTATGGAAAGCAGTATGGAACTTCCTCAGAAAACTAAAAATAGATCTGCCTTTTGACCCAGCAATTCCACTGCTGGGACTATATCCTAAGGACACCAAAACACCAATACAAAAGAACCTTTGCACCCTGATGTTCACAGCACCACAATTTACAATAGCTAGGTGCTGGAAGCAACCTAGATGCCCATCAGTAAATGAATGGATCAAAAACCTATGGTACATTTACACAATGGAATTCTATGCAGCAGAAACAAAGAAGGAGCTCCTACCCTTTGCAACAGCTTGGATGGAGCTGGAAAGCATTATGCTAAGCAAAATAAGCCAGGCAGTGAAAGACAAATACCATATGATCTCACCTTTAACAGGAACCTAAACAACAAAACAAACAACCAAGCAAAATATAACTAAAGACACTGAAATAGAGGACAGGCTGACAGTGACCAGAGGGGAGAGAAGAGGGAATTTCAGGGGAGAATGGGAAGGGTTTACAGGAACAAATTTAAAGGACGCATGGACAAAAACTAGGGGGAGGGTGGTAATGAGAGGGAAGTGGGGAGGGTTGGGTGGGTGGGCTGGAATGGGAATAAAAGGGAGAAAACTGTACTTGTACAATGATTAAAATAAAAAAAAATTAAAGGTCTAAATAAATGAAAAAACACCCCATGTTCATGAATCTAAAGAATTCATGTTGTTAAGATAGCAAATCTCCCCAAAATGACCTATAATCCCTATCAGAATCCCAGTTGATTTCTTTGTAGAAGTGGGCAAACTGATTCTAAAATTCAGAGGTATTACCAAGTGTCTTGAATAGCCAAAACAATCTTGAAAAAGAACAGTGTAGGAAGAATCACACTTTTCCACTTCAAAACTTACTACAAAGCATAAATAATCAAAACAGTGTAGTACTGGTATAAAGACATGCATAGAGTAAAAGATAGAAAATTGTACTGCAACAACAATTAAAATAATTTTTTTTTCATTTTAAACAAGAAGTTTATTTAAACAACAAGATGCTTAACTTGAAGGGAAAACTACCTAGGATTCATTTTTTTAGAGTAATTTATCCCTACTTAAAGACAGATTGCCCTACATGTAACAGCTACACACAAAAACGTTATAAAATTGTCCTTGGTTTTACAATGATAAATAAAAAACATTAAAATTCTCCAATCAAACAAGGTATGCAGGAATTTTTATGTTGTTCTTTTTTTTTGTTAAAGAGCGAGAGCAAAATAACTTACTGGAATATAGAGATAAGAGCTGAATGAGCATGTCACTAACGGAGAAAGGGGGTATCTTCACAGAACCAGTATTTTTCCCCATCCCATCTCCATGTGATGTTAATCAAAACATACCATTGGCCATTTAGTTTAAAAAAATGCAAATGCTTGTGCACATACATCAGTTACTTTATGTACAATAAAGGAATGGGGAAAGGGAAATGAAAGAATAGGGAAAATTATACTGTAGTAGTCAGGATGTTGTGGAACCAAATTGCAGTTTTCTAATTGAGAATGTCTTCTTGGTCTGGAGGAACAGAGTTCTGAAGGAAAGTAGCAGGTTCCCTTTTCAGTAGACACCTCCCGTCAGCTGCCGGGACACATCAATTGTATCTTCATCCTCCATTTCCAACTGTGCAGGTGTGTCTGTTTCATCAATTGACTGCCCATCAAATCGGAATCTGATCTGCCTCATTGACAAACCCTGTCATTCACAATAGGCTTTCATTAGTTTACTAAGTGGTGTATGCCTCTTAATCTTAAACTGCACCACAGAACCATCCTGCCCCGCCACCTTCAAATTAATATGATCATTGTTCTCAGTCTTGACTACTTGGGCTTTTTGTCAGCCATGGCGAGCACAGGAGTCTTCTCAGCTGCTGCTTCACAAAAGAGGTACCAGGTCCGCACTGAAGGAGCACACAAGCAGCACCAGGAGCAGTAGAAGAAGCTAAAATAATTAAAAAAAAAAAGACAGGCATAGAGACCAATGAAATAGAATTGAGTGTCCAGAAATAAACTCATGATCTATGGTCGACTGTTTTTTTGACAAGGGTGTCAAGACTATCCAAAAGCCAAAAAAAAAAGTCTTCACAATAAATGGCACTGAGACAAATGAATAACCACATGTAAAAGAATGAAGTTGGACTCTTACTTTACACCATATAAAAATTAGTTCAAAATGGATTAGACTTAAACATAAGAACTAAAACTGTAAAACTCTTAGAGGAAAACACAGAAGTAAATCTTTGTGACTTTGAATTTGTCAAATGGTTATGAGATATGACACCAAAAGCACAAGCAACCAAAGAAATTAGAAATCAGACTTGAAAATTAAAACTGTTCTGCTATGTAGTACATAATCAACAAAAGTGAAAAGGTAATCCACAAAATGGGAAAAATCTGATTTGGAAATCAAATATCTGATAAAGGAATTCTATAGATCTAGAATATGTAAAGAACTCCTCTGAATCAATATTAAAAAGACAACCTAATGAAAAATGGATAAAGGATCTGAATAGAACTTTTTTATTTCCCTCTACCACCCCACTCCCATTAAGAAATAATTTCTTACTCTGTCAAGACAAGCTACTCTTTCAAGTTCTTGAATTCCTTCAAAATCACACCACAACTCTTTAATAGGCCACAGTGCTTAGTCTTTGGAAATATCATGTCCTTTTATAGCTAAAGAAATGCAATCTGCCAATGTCTAAAACCCCTTAGGTATTTTGTTTTGCACAAGTCCCCTGAGGATGCCCTCTTCAGTCCTCACCAGTTTCCAGAGGGACAATTTGTCTCACTTTCTTCTCCCTATAGGATCTAGTTTCTTTCTCTTCTGACCATTTTCTTTAAGAGAACTATATACTAGACTGTACTGGCTTCTAAATTGTTCATATACTTATGTTACAGTTACCTCAAAAGTTCATTTTTAAAGGTAGGAGTTATTCATCTTACTGCTGTTTTATAACAGTGCTTGATGCATCCAAAATTCAATCAATGTTTTTGATTGATTGCTGTCTTGCTTTCCCGGCTCTGATGTTGAAGAATGAAATGTTACAGAACTCTTAAGACTGTTTAAGGGAATAGTTTTAAATTGCTCAGGCTACCTCCAAATTAGAGTATTACTATAATGTACCATAAACAAAATATATCTCAGAACAGCCTAGAAGTAAGTCTTCTTTAAGACCTTACTCTCAATTTTCACAAATAACTAGCACTTTCATTTCTTCCAGAATGCAGATTTGGATGGAGAGACTGATACTGGATTCTAAATTGGCTTCCCATTTCTTATGCCTAACAGCTCTGTGGGCCATTTTGAGAAGCCACATGTTATTCTGGCATTTCTTTGGATTTATTATACAAGTAACACATTATTTCCAGTTCCTGGACCATCTGAAATAAGTAAAAATTCTACCTCAGTGTTGCAGGCGGTTAATGACTGGATGAGCCCCAGTCAGGCAGAAAGGCAGGTTAGTCTTTCCACAAGCCAAACCTAAAGCAAAGATGGCTAGAAACTGGCTTGAAGAGTCCCATAAAAACAGAAACTGACTTGAACCTCACTTAAATATAAACCAAATACCATAATGAGGTTTGAAATAATCCAAACCCCCATCTTTCTTTATTAGTTTTGTCTTTTTTTGTTGTTGCTGCTAGTGTTTTTAGTACCCTTGAACCTTTCCTGGGTTCTAGTCTGAACTGAAAGTGACAGAAAAACAACAACAACAAAAATACTGTGATTGTATTTATGGTCTAACCAGAAGTGGGAAGCACTGGAAATATCAAGACACCATAATTAAAGTCCATCCAATTACAATTCTTTCAACAAAAAAGAATTCAAATAACAAGACAGTAGCCAATATGGCTCTGAAAAGGACTAAGTTTGAGGCCAACTGGCAGTGTTTTTAGAAAGTACATATATAAAAATCTAGAAATAGAAGAGAAATAAAACTGCTAATTTGGGAGTGATTGAAAGGCAACGGTGTGAGCATATGTGAAATTGACTCCAAAGCCAGTATCCATTTTAACTATTAATATCAATGTATTTCCTGCTAAAAATTTTTGCTTAGTGTTAAGTAAATATGGGTGGTTAAAATTTATATTAATTCTTTGCTTATGTACACTGCCTTGAAAATATATTGTAAGAATAATTTTTAAAGTGAAAGATATAGAGATATGGGTCATCTGCAACCAGAATAACCAATTTCTAAATGACTGAGACTGAATCTTACAAATTTAGAGTTTGAAGCACATTTTCAATATGAGCAATAAACTGGTATATACTGAGCAACTATCATGTTATCAGCCATATACAGACTGCAGACCAAGTGACTGAGAATTTTTGTTCCAGTAATTGAGCAGGTAAGAAGAGCCTTAGGATGAAAATGATGGATTTTATTTTAGTTATGTTACATGTTGAGATGTATTCTGCAGGCACTTGGATATTCAGAGCCTGGGGAAAAGCTGAGAGCTAGAAACAGGTGTTAAGTGAATCTGTAGGGCAAAGATAATATAGAAAGAGAAGAAAATGATGACAGAACTACATAAGACACTTATTAGGTGGATTAGCTGAAACAGAGAGACAGAGAGTCCAGGGCCAGCTTCATAGATGAGTGATCTCTACAGCTGCATAAGATTCCATGCTCAGAAGGTCTCCAAGCCTAATGAAATGTTCTTTTACTACAACCTAAAATTCTTACTAATTTTATCTCTGAACTTGTGTTTTGTAATTAAAGTTGGATGGGCCAATGGACCGTGTATGTGAGCAGAGGACATCTGTGCAATATACATGCCCAACACGCCTCACCTCCCTGTTCACAGATGGCAATCATGGTGTCTCCTGAGCATGGAATTCCTATGCCCATGATGTGTGGGAGTCCCGCAAGACTCAGCCTGAGTACAGGTGAGTATGTTTCATCTTCATCTCAGTCAGGGGAGCTGGGGAGGTGTGAAAGTCCTGAAAGGCTATGATTTATGCTCCAACCAGAATGTCCTGTGTTGAAAGAAATCAAATGGCATTCTAAGAAACATAAAATGACCCCCTCCAAAAAAACCCCAAACAAACCAACCTTCTTGTGTCCTTTCTGAGTTTCTCCCCTGTATCGGCCAACCACTTATCCTGAAAACGATGACACAGAAGGAAATAAGAAAAAGGCAACCCACAGTTCCTTTTCCTTTCAGTCCTCCCTTACTCATCTGTGGACCACGGTAGAGAGTGTTGGTAGGATGTGTGCACATCAACAAGTTAATTTCAAAAGTCTGTTTTGTGCAGTAATCCTACTATTCTGGTAAGAATGAAAGACATATGCATATGAGCCACAAACTACTGATTATGTCATTTTAGTAATTCTACATATGAACTAAATGTTCTTAAATTTGCACTTAAAATTAGTTGTATAACATAAATAGAAATGGTAAAATTCATACTAGTAATTTAAATTTTTAATTTTTCTGTACTTAGCATGACATAAAATAGCAAATAGATAATCAGCATCACAGTGAAGAGAAAAACTACATGAGAAATGAAAAATATTTATGTAAGCATCTTTAATGGTACTTTTGCATGTGTTTTGAACAAGGGAACCCTCATTTTTGTTTTGCATTGGTCCGTACCTGAGAGGATCATTAGGTTGTGGTAGAGCCAGGATAAGCAAAGTTGGAAAGTCAAAGAAATGTTTAGGAGAGAGACCATTTGGTTAATTTACTCAAATGCAGCCTGGAAGTGGCTCTCTGCTGACAGGTGCAGAGAAGACAAGACTTTCCATGTTTGTCCCTCCAGCTGGCACAGGGCAGGGCTCCAGGGAGATGGCTCACCTCTGAAATCTGCATTTTTCCCTTCCTGTCCCCAGACTGGGAATTAGAATAGACATTGAACATGGATGTTAACATGGTAAACTTTGAGAGAGGAATATGGGGAGATTAGCTAGACTGAAAGCTTGATTTCAAAGGATTAAGGAGTCAGCAAAGAGAACATTATTGCAGCAAGAATAAATTATACTTCAGAAATGTATTAGAAATCTAATAAATAAGTGGATAAGGGGTGGCTGGATGGATAAATGGGAGGATAGATAAACTGACTTATGTATTTTCCTTTCCAGTCTTTATAGATTAGGCAATCTATTATGAAATGGGAAAATGGGAGATATTAATAATAAGATACACAGACTTCTGGTCAAGATGGAAGTGTGGGTAGACACACTTGTCCTCCTTGCACAACCTCAATAATCACAACTAACCCCAAAACAAAAAACAACCAGACCTGCTAGAAAGTCGAACTGCATGGAAGTCCAACAACCAAGGATTTAAAGAAGCCACATTCATCCAGATGTATAAGAGGGGTGGAGATGGGGAGCCAGGTGGAGAGGACATGGAGTGGCATGAAGAGGCAGTGATGGGGGCAAAATGGGTGGTCCCACATTCACATGTGGTGGACAAAAATTGGGAGGGCTCCCTTGGGAGCAAGTGATCCCAGCCCCAGGCCAGACTGAGCAGGCTAGGGTTCCAGGACCAAGAAAATAAAGCCTCACAACTTCTAGCTGTAAAAATCAGTGAGGGTTGGAGTGGTGGAAGAAACTGCTGGTTTCTCAGGAGAGTCCTTTCAAAGGGCCCACAGGGTCCTAAAAGGTATGTAAACTCACCCATTATGGGAATCATCACCAGGGCAGGAGCTAGAAGGGTCACAATTGCACATGGGAATTTGAAAATCACATACGGAGACTGGTAACTGATGAGTGCTGGGCAAGCCTCCAACAACATTGTTCCTTCCCTGACTCCTCCTCCCATATAGCACCACAAAGCAGTGAAGTGGGTTGCCCTGCCCTGGCAATACCTAAGGCTCTGCCCCTTACAACTCAACTGGTGTGCTAAGACAGGGAGTCAAAGCACCTCTACCTAATACACAGAAACAAACACAGGGAGGGTGTCAAGTTGAGGAGACAAAGAAATATGGCCCAAGTGAAAGAACAGAATAAAACCCCAGGAAAAGAACTAAGGGAAACAGAAATAGCCAAGTTATCAGATGCAGAGTTCAAAACATTTGTGGTAAGAATGCTCAGAGAAATCACTGAGTATGGCAAATGCATAAGGGAAGAAATGAAGTCTACACTAAATGAAATAAAGAAAAACCCAGAGGGAACCAACAGTGAAGGGAAGGAAGCCAGGATTCAAATCAACAATTTAGAACATAAGGAAGAGATAAACACTCAACCAGAACAGAAAAAAGAAACAAGAATTCAAAAAAATAATAATAAGGAGAGTATAAGAAGACTCTGAGATGTCTCCAAAAGTGCCAACTTCTGAATCATAGGGAAACCAGAAAGAGGAGAAGAGAAAGAAACTGAAAATTTATCTGAAAAAATAATCAAGGAAAACTTTCCTAATTTGGTGAAGGAAATAGACATACAAGTCCAGGAAGCACACAGTCCCAAACAAGTTGGACCCAAAGAAGACCAAACCAAGATGCACCATAATCAAAATGCCAAAGGTTAAAAATAAAGAGAATTTCAGAAGCAGCAAGAGAAAAGCAGAGTTACCTACAAAGGCATTCCCATAAGACTACCAGCTAATTTCTCAAAAGAAACTTTGCAGGCAAGAAGGGACTGGCAAGAAGTATTCCAAGTGATGAAAAACAAGGACCTACAACCTAGATTACTCTATCCAGCAAAGCTATCATTTAGAATGGAAGAGCAGATAAAATGCTTCCCAGACAAGGTAAATCTAAAGGAACTCATCATTACCAAACCATTATTACATGAAATGTTAAAGGGACTTTTTTAAGAAAAAGAAGATTAAAGCAATGAACATTAAAATGACAACAAACTCACAACTATCAACAACTGGACCTAAAAAAAAAAAACAAACTAAACAAACAACTAGAATAGGAACCGAATCATAGATATAGGGATCACATGGACGGTTATCAGCTGGGAGGGGGAAAGGGGAGAATGAGACAAAAGGTACAGAGAGTAAGAAGAATAATTGGTAGGCATAAAATAGACAGGGGGAGGTTAAGAACAGTATAGGAAATGGAGAAGCCAAAAAACATGCATGACCCATGGACATGAACTAAGAGGGTGGGGGGATTGCTAGAGGGAAGGAGGTACTGGGCAGAGAGAGGCAAAGAGGGAAAATTGAGACAACTGTAATATCATAATCAATAAAATATACTTAAAAATTAAGATACACAAAACCAAGAATAATACCAAGAGTATTGTGTAAAATATTCTGTGCAGGAAAAATATACTTTTAGGTCAATAGGACACTTAGGTTGTAAGTCAAAATTATATTTTCATATATAGGTAATTTTATTTTTTTTCTTAAAAAAAATTTCCACCCTGGCCAGTGTGGCTCAGTTGGTTGGACCATCATTTTATAGATCAAAAGGTCATGGGTTCAATTCCCAGTCAGGAGACATGCCTGGGTTGTGGGTTTGATCCCTGAGATGAGTGCATACAGAGGCAACCAGTCGATGTTTCTGTCTCACATTGATATTTCTCTCCCTCTCTTTCTTCCTTTCCGTCTCTCTAAAATCAATAAGCACGTCCTCGGGAGAGGATAAAATATTTTTTCCTCCCATCACGAAGGGAATAGGGTGCTGACTATGAACAAGATGCTAGAGTTGTTCTAGATATTAAGCTGTATTTGGCACTTACCCCCCTCCCCACCCCCAGTGATAGGTAAAGGCTACAGCAAGCTAAACATCTATACTCTTTCCTCAGGACTGAATTGGGTCCCACGATAGTCATCTGCCTGATGCTGCCTAGAGATGGGAATTCAATCTCCGCCTTTGAGAGATGTTTCTCTCAATATGAAGCCAACTGGCCCACATGGGACTTGGCTCTACAACTTCTGCCTCATTAACAGCTAATGAGTACAGCTCAATGCCAAACAGGGAAATTCCTGCTTTATTTCAGAGTCAAGGTTATGTTATTGGTCTAGAGACTGAAAATGGCTTGCAGAAAATAGAAACACACCCGTACTTATAAAAACACAAACTGCATATACCATAAGGCTACTTTGAGTGATTATGCCTAAAGGACCAGTTGTAGTGAGATTGTTTGCTTTTCAAATATTTCCAAAAGTGTCACATATTCTAGCCTCCTGCTTAAATGAATTCCTGGCCCCAAATTTGCTTTCAACAGGTTCTATTATTGTACAGGGAAAGCCAAAGTAGGAGCAAATCGATCTTTCTCTGAATTGCCAGCACTTGTTCCTGTTATCAGGAGTCTGCCTTCACAGTGTGAACAAGTTTGGCTTTTCATCTCAGCCGAGAGCCTGAGTTTGGCTCAATCACTTTGGTGTTAGTGGCTGTAACAGAGAGTCTTGATGAAAACATGGTGGAAAAGAGACTCAACTAACCTCTGAAATAAATTGGTAAATACGTTTTACTTGTAGGATAATACTTGTCTGAAAATTACCTTGAACAATTGGAGAGCTGGGCTGTCCTCCATCACCGCTTCATGGCTCCAGAGCTCCCCACCCCACATCAAAACAGAAACAGACCCGGATCTCCTTCCTCCCACCATCCATCAAATACCCTCTTCAAATTCGACAGCAATGCCTAGTCCAACTATCTGCACCCAGATCATTTGTGGTGTGTCTCGGTGCATCTAGCTGTTCTTTCTTTCCTTGGCTGGTCCTATTCATTTCAGGTTGGGTAATTGCATATTTGAACTCACAGGAAAAACACAAATACCTAAATGATAAATACTCTCTAAATCCACATGGTTCACACACAAACACGAATTTAAAAAGGAAGAAACTACAGAACATCACTGTAGGACTACTGTTAGTCATTCTGAACTTTGTGAGGGAGAAAGTGTTGTGGGCTGGTTGGAATTATTTGTGAATTATTTGGTACTGTTACCTCACTGCCTCAAATATCTGTGAGTCAGTGGCATAAATAACAGGGATTCTGTTGTCCTTGGTGGTAGCCCAGTGCTCACTCTGAGGCTGTAAGACTATAAATAAGCTGAGGGTTGCCCAAACATTAGTCACCTACAAGCCACTGCACAACTGCTGTGTATTAACATATTCTTTGTACTCTTAATTCCTCCATGCTTTTATGTAGACCTTCTCAGACTTTTAGGGAGTCAAGTTTATCTATTTTAAAAGAAAACTTTAAAAGATTGTTATACTCCTTCTGCTTAACCAAATTGTATGTTACGGGGAGCATGAACTTGATCCTACATTTCTTTTGTAATCTCCTTGGCCAACAGCCCTGTACTATGCTTACAATAATAGTTTGTTCAACAATGCTAAAAAATGAGGTCAGCTCTTCTAACTTCAAGAAATTTAGTACATGAGAAATTTTCTACACATAAAGCAGAGAAAATTCAAAATATTAATTTCTGTGTGTGATGGAAAGGGAATAAGAAAAAATTGCATAGACTCATAGGACTTCAGACCTGTTGACATTCTGTGTGATCTTTTATTTGAGGAGATAAGAAAATAAATGCCTCCTAAAGACAGGCTCTTGAAAAAACAGGGTTTTTTTTTTGTAATCAGAAACATATTAGTCCTTGGAATTATGTGGTGGTCTCAGCCATTTTAGAAATGCTCATGTCAATGTGATCAATCAAATTCTCACCAATGAGAAGGAGAGAAGTGGAAAAGGGAGGCCAGAGGCGGAAATAAAAGTGGCCTTTTGAAACTACTTTTGCCTTCACTGTTTGTGCCTGGATTTGAAGAGCATTCACTATTTTCTTTGCTAAAAATTTCCCAAGTGTCATCAAACTGAGAACTTGGGGCATCTTGTCTGGTTTTGGGTAGAGTAATTACCATTTGCACCCTACAAATGTGGGCAAGCTTGCACTGAAATAAACCATCCAAATCCATGACGAACATCAAAATTGTAGACATAAGGAGCAAAGCGGAAAATTGTAGTATGACAAAATAGCTACATTTAATTATGTAAAATTACATAGAATTTTCATCTTCTTTAGAGGTGCTTTATTTAAACTTACATCTAAAGGCACGTCTTGGTTAATGCAACTTTTATTTCAAATCAGGGAACTGACAGAACATTTATTAAGTTTAAAATTCAAGCAGGTTGCAATTTGTAAGGTTTTAGGGCCACTTTTTTTTTGAGAATCCTTTACTGAGAGGCCAAAAAACAAAGTAAAACTGTGAGGCCAACTTGATCTTTCTTTCACATCAAATCATACAGGTGTCCCTGCCTACAAAGGCTTTTCTGCTCTCTTCCACAGTATAACAACATACCCATTTTCGGTTTCAGACTCCACTAAAACCTCTCTCTTCTGGGGAGCGTTCCAAGAGACAATTGTTTTTCTGCACAAAGCTTGGCAGGTCCTATGATGGTCCTGGGTTGCCTTTATCCCTGGTCATCCCTGAGAAGGTACAATAGTGACCCAGCACTATACTAGCACCAGGATGGCCACTCTGAGTAGCTTGCTGGAGAACTAAAAAATAATGTAACCTCTGATTACACTGGGAAGTCATTAGGCATCATCATGCCCTTTATTTACCCTGATCTCCACAGCCCCTTTCATAGGTAAACATCAGTGCCCTTCCCATGAAAAAACAGTTCTACAGCATCTTCTCCCTCAGTGCTGTTTCCTGGCACTCAGTTCCACGGGGAATGGGTGAAAGGAAGTAAATGCTAAGACTAAAAAGAAAAAAAAAACAAAAAAACCCAACAACAAAACAACAAAAAAACATTTCTATCTTGGCTATAGGAAATTGGTTGAATCAGGGACTGGGGGCTGAAGACTTATACTTTGAGTTAAAATATGATCAGATTCCCTTGATCTAGTGGATTCAAGGTAAGAGAAGAAATTACCCCAAGAGAATAGGAAGCAAGACTGAGCTGACCATTCCAAAGAGAAAACAGAAGTGGATTTCTCAGCGCTGCTTCAGAGCCCAGACAGGTTCTCAGTTCCAATCCATAACTATCCTTGCAACTGACCAGTATTTCCCAGAGACAGCCTAGCATACACTCAGCATATATAATGACATGCTAAGTAAAGGATCGCTTTAAGTGTGGAACTCTCAGGACCACGGTTTCTATACAAAACGTGACCTTCAGTCTTTGAACCAGTTCTCTAGCTCTCTGCCCCACCAGATTTCTCTGAATCTGCCTTCTCCTCCAGTCCCCTTCACTCTACAATGTGTGACCTCTGTGGGCAAAGATGGCAATTAAAGAATCAAAGAAATAGGAACTTACCAATCCCTCCATCTGTGGCTTCCAAGCCTTGGTGCTACAGAGGATCCATTTGCCCAAACTATATGCCAATTCCTTTATTAGCTGCCAGTGTCTGAATGAACAGTTGAGAAATTAGGCTGAAGTGGAGAAAAGTACTATTTCTTGTGGGGGTGGGTACTCCTATTTGATCACAGTAAGAGCAGCACCAGAAACAACTTCCTTCAGGAAATCCACCCTCCCACCTACCCCGACTCCAGGTGCTCCGCTGCTACACAAAAGCCTCCAAAGAACAGGTCCATTCACAGTTCACCTACTAGGTCGTGGATAAAACACCTTACTTCTGAAGACATAATAACAATAACCAACTGCTTCAGAGAGAGGGACCTGTCCAGTGGAGGCACCATCTTTTCCCAGCCCCCTTCACACAGTGCAGCTGCACACCAGCTGCGGGCCAGAGGGGACACCTGACTCAAGCTGGGCCAATTATTCCCACTTCCTGGAATGAGAATGAACACATTCTGAGTTTGTTAATTACGTAAAGCCAAGCGAGAGGGCCAGGTAGAAGCTGCCATTTCAAGGCAGCCAAACGCATAGCGATGAGTGACTTGAGAAGGTCAGCAGAGATAAAAAATGAAGCTGGCATTTGGCACAGAGGAGATACCAAGAGTCCTGGGGTGAGACAGGGAGAGGGGCAGGGAAATTAAAATAAAAAGGTGTATGATGATCTTCTAATTATTGTTAAGCCCTAGAAGTCTTCTTGCAATTAGATTCAGTAGAATTAATCCCACCTAGCATAAATAAGAGTAGATCTCTGGTCCTTGCAACGCAGTGGACATGCACCAGTGGGTTTCTTAGAACAAAAACTAGTATTGCTAAATAGCAATCTGTGAACATAAGGCTCTCAGTTTTAGTCACAGTTGATAATGAATTCTAAGACCACTTTACATTTATCAACTTACTTTCTCCCATTTAAATCACTATTCCTATAACAGGAACACCATATATTATGTCACTTCCCGTGGAGCCGCCTCGTGTATGGTGATGAACAAGGCAGGACTCCTTCCTGCGGGGGTCAGGGCGTGAGCAATAATGACAAGGGCCTGGAGGAAGCCTGTAATACAGGCACAGGCTGGTGCTCTAGGGCTGCAGAAACAGTGACTGACTTAATTTTCACCTACTTCAAAGAGAGTTGTGAAAGTGATACTTACTTTGCAAAAACAATCACACAAGACAGGTAAACATTAGTTTAATTTCAGTAATTTGCACCTGAAGCCTGAGGAGGTGGAGCGCTGCTCTCTGGGCCCAGGTCCGGCATTGAATAAACGTGGGGCCCTCCGTGTCCTGTCATGCCTCACCTGCTCCCATCGCCATTGTAACAGCTAAACATCGAGCACACGAAACGTTTCGGCATTTTGTTAACTTGTCTGAGAACACAGCTGACTTTAGCACTGACTTCTGGGTGGCTTTCTTTTCATTCTGAGGTAATATTTCCCCCAATAAGTTTCCAAATAAAGTGTACAGGCCTCTTGTTAAACCAGCCTACTGAACAACTGCTTTATCGCCTCTCCTTTCTCAGATGGCATTAAAATAAATTTTTAAAATGTTTTTAAAGCATAAATCTTAACGACAAAGAACATAGAATGGGGACATGACCTCGTTGTCAGAAGAATGAAGTCAGAGTAGCTGCGTCGGAAGAGGGAGCCCCAGCCCAGGACCGGAGGGTCGCTGGCGGAAGAGCCCAGCCGAAAGCGGCTGACTGGCCACGCCGCGGTCCTCGGAGGTCTCCCAGGAGGCACGCAGCAGGACTGAGCAAGGGGAGGAAAACCGGGGGTCCCCCTCCCTCATCCCCACAGAGGGAACAAGGTGTCTACCTGGAGATCAGCGGTTTGGCCCCTGGAGAAATTGAGAGGGAGAGCCTTTGGGATCAGAAAAACCTGGCTCGGAACAAGGATAAAATGATACACAAGGTGGGAGACGGAATTTAATGTCACATCCAGACCCCGAATCCAAGCAGCACTTAATAAACAAGGTTTCCTTAGGTAGGAGATTAGAACATTTTTCTTGGCAAAAAGCCCCCGAGGAAGCACTTTTCTGTGCTAACGATGCTGGGGCCTCTCACAGTGGTAGCTCTCCGGCGGCTGCTTCAGAAATGAAAGCCTCCGCCTGCCTTACCGGACACACAGGCACAGCCGCAGCTCGCCCCATCAGCCTTAAAAACAAATCGTTTATTGAGGCGATATTCAATAACATAAAATTAACCATGTTCAAGTCAACACTTCAGTGGCATTTAGTACATTTCACAATGTTGTGCAAACACCACCTCTGTCTAGTTCCACAATATTTCCATCACTCTGAATTGAAACCCCTCACCCATTAAGTGCTTTCTCCCCATTCTCCCCTCCCCCCAGCCCCTGGAAACCACTGATCTGCATTCTGTCTGCATAGTTTCCCCTATTCTGGATACTTCACATAAATGGAATCATATAATATGTGACCTTTTGTATCTGGCTACTCTTAATTAGCATAACGTTTTGGAGGTTCACCATGTTCCAGCATACATACATCAGGACTTCATCTTTCTGGTTGAATAATATTCCACTGTATGTTTACACCACAATCCACAATCAGTTGTTGATGCCTCAGTCTTGAGGGAAAAATACAAAAACAACTGGCAACCATCCTATATAAAACAAAAGAGAAAAACCAAAATAAACAGAAGAATGGAAATGGGAGGAAACAATATAATTCAGAAAGCACACTGAAACTTATTAAAAAGCCATACCTCTAACATCTATCCTGAGAACTGTAAAAAATATACACACCTACTTGCATGTGTGTACATATATGTGTATGTATACATGCATACATATATGCATAATGGCAGCCTTAAATTAAGAAAAGGATGATGTGAGAAAGGAACAAAGATTTAAAAAATGGCCAAAATAAAAATAACATATAAAAGGTTGGAAGATAAGGTTAAGGAGATATCCCAATAAGTCTGATGAAGAGACAAATTTTGAGAGAAATAATTAAAGACCAGTGTGAAAAGAAAGTTACACAATGCCTTAACTATCCCAAGAAAGAACTATTTCTCAGCCTAAAATCTTACACTCAGCCAAACTATTAGTCAAAGGTTAGCGTAAGACTATTTTCTGAAATGAAAATGAAAGAGCTCAGAAAATTAAGCATCCCAGGAAGACACCGTAAGAAATCTACTCAAGGATGTGCTCTGACAAAATGAAAAAAGAAAGAAAAAAGCACAGACACAGAAAACACATGGAAGTTGGCCAACAGCACAGAAGAGCTCCAGCAAGGCTGCTGCGTCACAGGCTGAGTGCAGCCAGTCCAGAGTTCTGCAGGAAGACTGAGGGCTTGCAGAGGATCCTTGCAAGTGCAGGGTATAGATGCTCTGCCATCAATTTCCACCAGCAGAACACAGCAGGCAATGAAGTTCATGTCTGCACAGGAAAAGGTGGCATGAGTAAAATGTAGCTACATTTTCCATCAGCTTAAAAACTAGCAAGCTTGCAGTTAAACTAGTGTCTACCTGGCAGTCTGCTATGACACAGAGCTCCATGTTCAGGTCATTCTCTGTTTGCTCCTCTAAATCCATCTCCACGCTTCTCTGCCTGCTCTATCTCTGAAAAGACTGACTTCCCAGGACTGCATCACCAGGCTACCTTGGCTTATTGGCTTGAAATAGGGTTGGGTCAATGGGCAGCACTGGCAGGTCATCCCTGGGGGATAGGAAGAGACAGAGATTAGGATATATACCCCTGCACCTCCTAGTACTGTTTCAGCTGCTGTTTTCTTTCTCTGTGGCCTCACCTCTTGTCAAGCAGTCCCTTCCCCAGGCCTATAGCTCTGACCAGGCTCTGGGACCAGACCTCCCTCAGGGCCCCTTCAGATCAGGGTGGCAGCGAATTCTCACCGTTGCTGGTTCCTAGGAGCTTCACCCTTCCTTCTCACTTCCTTACATCTGCCCATATCTTCGTAAACTGTCACTTTATTAAACTCTATTCAATTAAAACCTTTAAATGTGACACCTTTGTTTTTCTGCTGTGACCCTAATAAATGTATAAGTTTTAATAGAGCTATGGACACCAGTATGGAGTTACCTCAAAAACTAAAAATGAAACTGTCTTGTGGCCCAGCAATGCCACATCTGGGAATATACCCAAAGAAACCTGAAACACTAATTTGAAATAATCTCTGCATCCCTGTGTTCACTGTAGCATTTACAATGGCCCAGATTTGGGAGCAGCCCAAGTGCCCATCAGTAGATGAGTTGATAAAAAAGCCGTGGTACATTTATACAGTGGAATATTACTCAGCTATGAAAGAGAGGAAAATCTTACCTTTTGTGACAGCCTAGATGGACCTGGCAAGTATTATGCTAAGTGAAATAAGCCAGTCAGAAAAAAAGCATCATATGATTTCATTTATATGTGGAATATAATGAACAAAACTAACAAAATAGAAATAGACCCACAGATAGAACAGACTGACAGTTGTCAGAGGGGAAGGGGTTGGGGGCTGGGTGAAAAAGGTGAAGAGATTAAGCAAAGAAAAAAAACCCTCAGAGACACGGACAACAGGACGGTGATTACTGGAAGGAAAAGGGAGTGGGGGAAGGTAGAAGAAGGTAAAGGGGGGACAAACGGTGATGGAGGGAGACTTGACTTGGGGTGATGAACACACAATATACAGATGAGGTACTATAGAATCATATACCTGAAACCTATATAATTTTATTAACCAGTGTCACCCCAATAAACTCAGTAAAATAAAAAAAATTAAAGAGAAGCCCTGGCTGGCGTAGCTCAGTGGATTGAGCTCGGGCTGCGAACCAAAGTGTCGCAAGTTCGATTCCCAGTCAGGGCACATGCCTGGGTTGCAGGCCATGACCCCCAGCAACCACACATTGATGTTTCTTTCTCTCTCTCTTTCTCCCTCCCTTCCCTTTCTAAAACTAAATAAATAAAATCTTTAAAAAAATTAAAGAGAGAATAAAAGTCAAACTTTTACAAAGGCATCGGTATAGTCCTCTAGAAGATGAATTATTTTTTTAATCATCCCTTCTGAGATTATCTAACAAATCATTCATGGAGAGAGAGAGAATGAAAAAGAGAGAGAGAGGGGTACAGGAAAGAAGGTATGGGGGAAGAGTTTAGGAGGGAGAAAAAAATTGTATTTTATCTTGTGTTCTGGCAGACGGAAAAAAAGATTCTTTAGTAATGGTGCTTAGGGGCTGTGTTTTAAAGAATGGGAAGGCTATGTAATGCTTAACACTTCCTAACATTTAAGTATATATTCAAGTACTTTATTACTTTGCCTTAAGGGCATGCTAAAAATAAGTTCCTTTAATATAATATATTTCATGGTCCTCACTCTAACACTGCTGTCATGGTCTCTAGTCTTATGCAAGAAAAATCATAAGTAATAATAGTTGTAGCTATATATATAATTTTGAATCCTGATTTTTCTGCTTAAAAGTATATAAAGAGCATGATTCCATATTGCTACATAATTTTCACAATCATTACTTGCAAATCCTACATTATATCTAATCATATGGATGTACCATTCATTATAAACCATGGCTGTTCCACTTTCTCCTAAGTGATTTTCCTATAATCTATATGAAAATTGTTACTGAGCACAAAATATTATAAAAAAAAATCTGATAGCCTTGAGGCCTTTCCTTAGAAGAATAAACCAAGTTAGGGCTAAAGTATGCTTGCTCTAAGATTTAGATGGGCTTGCAGGATTGATGGGTGAGTCAGCCAATGGTCTGCGTGTACTGAGAAAGAGGAGCCCTGTGGGAGTAGCTATCTCCAAGGATGATGGAGCCTGGCTTAGACCAAAAACAATGCTAGAGCCCCAAACAGGGACAGAAGTTCTAAGTACAATTGGTCTCTCACCATGGCCTGTTTCACCAAATACCCAGGAGGTGCTAGGGTACACAGCCACACTATTTGGGGATCTATGGATCTCTATGGGAGATAAAGATTTCCAGCTCCCAGGGAGAACACAGAACACTCTCACTGGTCCAGGGGCCTAATGACAAAGGGCATGATGAGCCTCCACACCTGCACCCAATCCCCGTGGGGAGCTCTGAGGGCTTCAGGGCAGTGAGTGCCAGCTGCAGGTGGCCCCGGTGGCAGCAGCGGCCCTGCAGTGCCTTCTAAAGCTGCTGGCAGCAGACCTTTCTGCAGGGGGCTGCAGCTGGAGCGAGAGTACCCTGGACTCCGCACGTCTATTCAAATGACTGTTGAGAAGTGATGCTTCTCCAGCAAGTCCCCTAAATAATTGGAGAAATCCAGCGAGGCTACCTGCAGTTGGGAAATTTTTTCCAGAAAACACTACTTGTTACTATTAATGGAGCTTTAAATTTTTCCTTTGGGTGAGGGTAACCTTCAAGGGATAAAATGTACTTCACAATGTTTGTTATGTGAGAGATAACAATCACACTGTTCTCTAACCTCTTTGAAAGACTTCACATAAAAGATAAATAAGGGTGAAAGTAAAGGTATGCTTCAACAGAAGGAGGGTAAATGTGGGGAATTCATACAAAGTATTTTCAAAGAAAAATGTGCTGTTAGACTGACAACAGGCATATTAAACCTCTTTGAAAGAGAAAACTCCCAAGGGCTGTTTTGCAGCTACACAGGGAAGTTTAACAACAGTTGTAAGGTCTCAGGACCTCGGTACAGAACTTTATAATAAGCCCCCAAACAGGCAGGTTTCTACAAAACAGATGCTGTGGAACTACTCGTTTTCCTGCCCTAGGAGAAGGTTGCCAGCATTCAACTTTCAGGCAGAAAGTCTGAATTCATTTCTTTGATGGCTAAGACACTTGATGTTAACCCCGCCGTATCTGCAGCGAATGTGCATGTCGTAGACAAGGGAAAAAAATCAAGCCCAATAGTCTCAAAGGTGAAGGGTTTACCCCAAGTATATTTTATTAAAAACATGTGGGCTTTCTTCTTTCAAACTGAATATATTCATAAGCATTTAGAATAATTGAATTAGGAGGCTTCGGGTTACAAGCAACCAAAATCCAACTGAACAAAGAAAAAGGTAGTTTATTGGAAGGATCCGGGGGTAGTTCTTCACAGCATGGAAGGAAGAATGGAATGGGTGGGGCTGCCCCCGCAGCAGTGGAGCCGGGTTTGGGGTGACTGGCTCCTGACCCTGGAACCTGGCCAGGACTGATGCCATCTTGCACTTCAGCTTTTCTTGGGACACAGGTTCATCTTTTTCAGAAAAATATGGCATTCCTCCATAGGGGAAGATGGCTGTAGCTCCTCCGTGATCATTTTTCTGGGGGGAGTGATCTATTTGTTTTAAAAATCCTGAAGGACTGTGACCCAATTTTGGTCACCTTCCATCCATCGACCAGTCACTGTAGCCAAAGAGATGGTGCTGTACCACTGGCTCAGGCCGAGTCTGTGCATTCGACCAGTCAGGAAAAACCAGTCAGGCACAGAAGGGGCTGACTCTCCACTGGTGACTAGGAATGGAGGTTAAGGAAATAAAGAAAAATGACTGACAACTGCATCACCCTCAACAGTTTAGAATGATCAGTCTAGTCTGGTTTGTCATTGACATATATGGACATTTTAATGTATAATATTGTCATAAAACCACTTAAAATACATGGTTTTGAAATCCATTTGAAGAAGTGGACAAAAAAACATACAAAAATGATTCTTATCTCTTGGAAACCCTTGGGGTCTAGCCCTACACAAATGCCTGTTTCCTGTTCTTGATATCAATTATTATCAAAATATCACTTTAAATATCTACAAAGTGGGCTCTACCTGAGTGCTTTTCTGGTACAGGGTCTGATTTAAGTATAGGCCTGCACTTCCTTTCATGTTTGTTCAGCAACACAAAGAAAGCCTCTGTGGACCAGGCACTATTCCAGGCTCTTGCAGAATAGTAGAGAAACAGACCAAAACTCCCTGCATTTTTGGAATCAGTAAAACATTGTGGATGAAGAAAAAACAATTTCAGGACAATAATAAGTAGGTGTCATTATTCTAATTCTTTATAGTCACCACATCTAATGAAAATTCATAGTAAATAAAAAATTCAGCCCTGGCTGGTGTAGCTCAGTGAATTGAGTGCCAACCTGTGAACCAAAGGGTTGCTGGTTCAATTCCCAGTTGGGGCACATGCCTGGGTTGTGGGCCAGGTCCCCAGCAGGGGGTGTGCAAGAGGCAACCACACATTGATGTTTCTTTCCCTATCTCCCTCCCTTTCCCTCTCTCTAAAAATAAATAAAATCTTTAAAAACTCTGAGAAGTAGCCAAGTAAGCCTCAGCAAAAGAACTAAAGAATTTTGAGCAAAATAAGACCCTGATAATTATTTTCTTAAAATGATGGAATAAGTTATCCTAACAACAAAGACCTTTGTTTATCAATACTTCTGGTAAATGATTAGGTTTTGCTAAATAATTTCCTCCCCTCAAACAAAGGATTTAATGGTATGAGCCAATGTAGGCACAGCCATTCCGTGGCCTTTATTTGTTGGTATCATGATTACATAAAAAGATAGCTCCATCCTCACAGGACACAGACACTATAAAATAAAAGGAACATTTTCAAGTTTATTTAAAAAATGACTTCAATGTTAGTTTTTTCTCATTTGGAACTTCCTATTTTTATTTTTTCTTTCTTCTTGTGCTTCTTCCTCTTTACATTCTTGTATTTTATGTTTTCCTTTTTAGAAGATTTAAAGTCAAAGTCTATGAATTTACCTCTGAGTAAAACCCTGGCAGAAGTGCACCAGTGATCTTATGTTCTAAATATTTTGTAACTATTTTCCATTTCCTCCTTGGTTCCACAGTTACTAAGCTGGGTGCTTTTTTGTTTCTAAGTAGTTGGAATATTTGTCATTAATTTGGGATGTGGTCAGAAAACATGATGCCTTTTAATACTCTTTGAGGGATTTACTGTTATTTTTTGTGTGCCTTAGTATACGATCAATTTTTAAACTGCTTATGCTTACTTTAAAAGGTGACTATTCTGTTTGTGGAAGCACAACATTTAAAATACATTTCTATTGACCTAATCCTAGTACTTGTAATTGTCTACTTTGTCTATCAAATTGAAAGCAGATAAAGCCTTGTATAGCTGTTCTGTACATATCTTCTGTATTTATAAGTTTGTGCTTATATTTTAATAATACACATTTACAATATAAATAATTTAACTGTAATATATTCCTTTGTCGAATGTAGAACACTAGTTTTAAAAAAAAAGTACTTAAGACAATTATTTAGAAGTATCTTTTTGTTCCATTCTTACCTCTGATCCATTCCAGCTGTGATTTCCTCATCCTTGTTCTAATTTTATTTCTCACTTTCCTGGCAAATATGTTTAATTACCATATTCAGGAAGATATCATATATCAGAGTTTCTAAATCTTGCCCATACATGAATATTTTCTATTTCTCTCCAAACTAGATGGCCTAAGGAAGCACATCCAAGTCTCCAAACCTCATGTCTCTCTGGAAATTCTGACATGTCAGCTTTGGGGTCCTGTTCCTGACCACAAAGAGTTTCTGCTAATGCTACTGTTGTGTGACTGACTGGTTGACACCTAGCAGTTGTATTCTCAGGTGTACTTTGAACAGGTAGAAATTAGAGAACCAGTCTTTTTGAATTTAGTTGTGGTTGACAAGGCTGAGGTTACATTCTGTTTCTGCACCCGCAATGTGACCTTCTGTTCTGAGGCCCCCAGTAGGGCCTGGGCCCGGGCCATCCCTGTGGCTGGTGCTGGTCGGCACTGGGATTGGCAGCCACTGCAGAGCCACA
The DNA here is from genome assembly GCF_019186645.2 of Phyllostomus hastatus. NCBI lineage: Eukaryota > Metazoa > Chordata > Mammalia > Chiroptera > Phyllostomidae > Phyllostomus > Phyllostomus hastatus. The sequence continues at coordinate 34,833,314 of NW_025333872.1, read as the reverse complement.
TGTGGTGGGGCGAGGGGGTTCTCTAAATAAGCAGCAGTGCTGTTACTAGAAGGTGGGGGCAGGGATGCCAGGCAGCCAGAAACCACAGATGTCCACCACAGGCAAGCTGATGGGAAAGGGATTTCACTAAATTGAATGGAATGCCTATGGGATTTCTCACCTAGAGTTTGTAGATTATGTGACTTAAACCTAACAGATTGGATTGAGGTCATTTCTGGGCCTTCTGCCTCCTTTCTTTTTCTAATGTATACAGGTCTGTTTACTCAGCTTGGATAATATCTATCAGTTATACAATTTGAACTACAGAAGATTATATTCACTTATACATCCATGTTGTCACAAGGGAGCAGACTTATGCTGAGGCTGAGTAGTGGGGGATTTTGACTTTGGCGTTCATTTAACATTTCTTATGTGTGTTTTCATCACTATTTTCTATTTCCGCCATATACACTTGTTTCAAGTGAATCAATGTATTTAAGACAGTTACTTAGGTGTACATGTACATCTAGTGCTACAGACTGAGTTTAGTATCAACTGTAAGCCACTTATTCTGGAAAGGAATGAGGTTTTTGCTGATGGGGACGGCAGGGCTAACTGGAGGGAGAAAAGTGCTTTTGAACTGCAGCAATCCATGTAGAGAGATTATCCCCATAGTTGTCCTCATGCTTGCTATTTCAAAAACAAAGGTAAAATAAAATTAAAATAGCTATGAGAAAATTTTATAATACCAAATGAGTAGAAAAAACAGCATTAAAAATTACCAATGGCAATATAACTTAAAATGAGTAACTTCAACTAAAATAATAAATAAGATCAACTAAAAAAAATATGTTCAACTAAAACAAACATGTTCTAAAGAACCCACTGCAGGCCCAGATGTGGTTGACTGCCGCACACTCCCAGCAAGGATGTCTGGAGCCTTTGGTGGTGAGTGAAGTCCAAAGCCAAAGTCCATACTGAGTTTTGGAGAATTAAACTCAGAAAGTCCTGTACTGTAAGCCAAGTGAATTCCTGAAATCCTTCCCAAACTCTGGCTGACAAATAATCCTTTCCCATCCTATATTACAGGTGTTTCTATTTTTAAACCAATGACAGGGCGGCTCTATTTTCATTCCTAACCAGTGCTTTGGGTCCTTCATTTCAGCCTACTGCTGTCTAGAATCTGTGATCAGGTGCCTATCCTTTACCTCCCCGTTTCTGGCAATCTACAAGTGTTACCTTCTGTTTCCTCCTCCAAATATCTGATAAAAATAAATAGGACACACTTTTCAATTATAGTTTTAATGTAACATACATTTGTAATCTTAAGAAAATGCCACTTTTTACAATATTTACAGAGAAAGAAAAATACTCTAGGACCCTGTTTCTCTGCTTTTTAGGGGGTGGAGGCTGGTGGGGGGCGCTGGACCTGAGCAGAAGCTCTTCTGGATCCATGGGAGTGAGGTGGATGTAACAGCACCGGCCCACAGGCAGGGCCAGGGCTGCGGGTTCTGCACCGGGACTCCTGGGCAGGGCGGGCCTGTCTGCAGCTGTGCCGAAGGCTGCAGAGGCAAAGTAAGAAACAAGAGGCCCTGGCAACTTCCCCAACAAGGAGGCTCCCTTCTGTTTTGAGCCTTTTGTTGCTGCTAATGTTTTTCTTTTTAACTACATAATAATATAAAGAGCATAGGAACAAAATATTTGCTTTGTAACATCATGGCAAAAAAACACAACTACAGCAAAAGCTTGGCAATTTTATAACTAAAGACAAGTCCATGCTCTCCATGAAGACAGGCAGCAAGTTCGATCCTGCCACCCCATTCTGGGAAAAAATGAGTATGTCCGTCAGTACATCTGGTTGAGGCAAGAGGGGAGAATGAGGAAAAACATTCCAGAAGTTTTACCAACATACAACCAATCATCTCAGCCATAAAGAACTAAAACCATATACAATAAAGTTGAAAATTCAGCATTTCTCAGCATTGCATTTTACTTAGATCTAATGAACAAGTTGACAACTAGTCTGGGGTGAGGGGGCTGAAAAATATTAATATTTTTTCCACCTTCTAAGTTCTGGCTGTGCTAATAATCAAATGAACAGAAACAGATTAACAGGAGAAAAATCAAAGTTTTAATACATGTGCATGAGGAATCCATATAAGCACAAAAATTCCAAAGACAGTGAGACAACATGGGTATCTAAGTTTTGGACAAAGAAGGAGAGGGGGGTGGGGTCTTAGATTTCAGAAGTGAGAAAGGGTGATTTGCAGGTGGCTGAGGAAGAGGGGAGCACACCTGGCAGGAAAATCCCTGCTAGGCAACAATGGGACAAAAGGGGTGTCTGGGTAACAGGCATCTGCATGAAGTGCTCTTGTGCACCATACTAATTTAAGTTAGGTTAAGACAAACACCCCAAGATCTTCCTAAAGCAGGTTTCTCTGTCTGAATCTCTTGTGCAAGAGGAAGGGGGTTGGGGAGGGTCAAAGCTCCCCCCTTATTCTTGTTTCTTAATAAACAGCTTAAAATCTGTATCTCAAAAGAGCAGCTTCAGGGTGGTGGAATTTGGGTTCCCTTCATCTGCAATAAAAATTCTTTTTACTAATGAAAAAAAGACACACAACCTGAGGACAATCTGACTTTGCTTTATTGAGTACTACCCACACCCAATATTTACATATGTAATTAAATGGAATTTATAAGACCATCATATGGAACACTTTCAAAAGTTAATCTGAAACACTCTAATGGAAATCAATTCATGTGTGCTAATACAATAACTAATTTATAATTTTCAGCCAATATCCATCATGATTCATTTCATAAAAACTCTAATTTTCAAGAAGAGATAAATCTGAGACAATATAAAAAATTCAGAAAAATACTTCCATATCTAGTCATGATCTTCCAGGTTTTCTGTAAAAGAAATCAACAATAATTATAGACATTCTGGCCACTGTGAATTAAATATAGATTTTTCTTAATTGTATGAGTACATTCTTCAATATCATTTTAACTTTTGGTATAGAACACCTATGCATCTTTTATCATATTCTCACAATAGGCTCAATTTTCCCTTTGTTTAAAAAAATAGACATCTGAAGGTAAAAGCAGTACCTAAATACTACTTTCAAAGTAGCAACAAGCCATACAGCTGCATGTTATTACCTTAACTCTCCATTATGATGGACCATGGAAGGAAAGAAGACAGACAACAAAATGAGGAAGTTCCCTAACCAGTCTTGAGTGTGACTTTACCGTAGAAGCCAGTGGCTTTCACAGAAATTAAGAGGACATCAGAAACAAAGCATCTGCCTCTGCGTGTCAGAGAGAATACCAGGGATGTGTGGGTAATGGTCTTAACAGTATTCTCAGAACATAACTACACAATATGTGGGAAGGAGATCAGGCAGGAGGGAGCATTATTTTCTCTGCACGAATTTAAAGGTTCTCTCTGGTTTTAGGTGAGCTAGCTTTACTAGCCAGTCACAGAATAAAGGAAAACACATATAGTGTTTTAAATTTTGTATTGTTGTTCAGTTACAGTTGTCCCAATTTCCTCTCCATTACTCTCTCTGCCCTACCCAATCCCCACCTCCTACATTCAAATATGGTATTTTTTATATTTAAAAAGTATGGGCTGTATTATTACATGGCATTTAACTCCTATCTATGTATTTTAAATCATCTCAAAAATGGAAAAGACAAAGTAAGTGTGTCAGTGACAGCAACTTCTGTAGTGTCACACCTTCAAACCTGACTCAGCAGTGTTTAGTGGAGCCTGCTGTCGCTAGACTGACCCTGCTGAAGAGGCATGTGAGCACGACTTAGAAAACTGTAACGAATACATGCCATTTATTACCCACAATTTAAAAACATTCACTTGCCAAAAAGATTCTTGAAGTGGTGGTGCTGCTGGATATTTTAGGTTTTTCTAAGTAAAAATTTCCTTTATACATAATGAATAGGTTTCCGGTTCAACAAATCTATTTTTTTCAGATAACATAAAGGCAAATTTCAGAATACTATGTATGAATCGTTGTCAAAATCACTGGAGACTAAATTGAAGGGCCATTTTTAAATAAATGAAATGACCCCTATTTGTGAAGATTTCAAATAGCTGATAAAAATACACAGAAATACAAATAAGAGCTGGAACGATGAGGTAGGGTGTATTTACAATTAAACCACAGCAAAGAACATCCTGATCTAATGATTACTCAATGTTAACAAATGAATGCATCTATTTTAGAGACACCAGATAATACATATGCTTACTGTGTTTCTATTAAATGCAAATTTACTATAAATTTCCGTTTTTTTTCCCTGAAATACCCATTTTCATTTGGAAGTTGCCATTTACCAAAATACACTACACTGAAGACTGCTGTTCCTTGGGTACCAGAACATTATTGTCGGGGACACACACTAGCTTTCTCAAAATGCAGGGCAGACTTACCTTTGTGGTCAATAGTTGATCATCTTTCGAAGGGCATCATAGCACTTCCACTTGTCTGGGATGTAGAATGGCTCAAAAATGTGAGGAAACGGGGTATCATACCCACACACTCTTGATATAGGAGCCTCCAGGTTCAGGAAGCATTCTTCCTACAGATAAGAACACAGATGGTTAACTTTAAGAAGAAATCTTTTTTCAGAGATGAAACATTTCAACTTAAACTACAATTCCATCCAAGGGCATGAAAATAAGTCTATTGTAACATGAAACAAGCAGGTTGAAAAAAGCAGGTGACAAACAGCATGTTTGGCATGATCCAGTTTTACCTAAAACATGTCTGCGTCTCCATATATGTATATTAGGCCTATATACATGTCCACTGTTTAGGCCAAACCAGATTATACCAAACAAGCTGTTTCACAAACACAAATGTAAGGCATAACAAAATCATAACAAGATGTTCACAGTAAATTCTGCAGCTTGAAATTAGTGATGGTATGTTTTCTCTTGTTTCCTGAATTCTTCAAAGTTTATATGCAATAACCATACTGGGAATAGCAGGAGGTAAGAAAAGACTCCACTTTGTACTTTATACATATTGTTGGAGTTTGTATGACACAGTATTATTTTTGTAATTAAATGGCACTAAAATAAAGAGAAAGAGTAAAGAATTTTCTTTCATGTAAATAATAGTTATTATTTTATAGAATTAACAAACACAAATTTGTTATTTTATATGTAGCACTTACTTAATTTGAAAACAATTCCTGTAAATTCTGTGGAATTAACACACTAGACATAAGCATATAAAATGTATTATAAAAATCATGGAAGATAATTCAAGGATATGGATGATTATGATTCAATTTTGTAAGGCTATCCGCTGACTAAATGAAGCAGTTTGAAATTTTAACACTTTGTTTACTACAGTGTATTAAAGAGATTTAAATTCTTCCTTTTGTGAGTTTGTGTTAAAACTTCTTTAAAGCAATTGGAAATAAGATGTTCGGGTTAAGCAGAGTTACTTCCCACTGAACTGGTTCACATATGAATGATCTGTCTGTGATTATTATTTCTCTGGGTAAACATCAAAACAGGGCATCTTCATTCTGCGTCAGTTTTCTTCTTCATACAGAAGCTGTACACACACAGAAATACACTCACACAGTCTTAGAAAAATATTTGAGTCTCATTGGCAGATTTGTGTAGATCAATGTACCTAATTAATCCTCCATGAAGCATCTCTCTCTTCATTATATACCACATTATGACACAATAACTATAGACACCATGTGCCTAAAGGTTCAAAACAATCCAGATTAATCATCTTCTTTTCCATTAATCACATTCTTCTTTGTATTCCCCAAGCATACTCATATTTTAAAAACTATGTTTGATGACTTTTGATTCATAAATAGTAATCCATGGAAAATTAGGAAGAAATAACTACCTAGCCCTTGGGGAACTGTGGAGATTACAGGTAATATCCACCACAGGGGCTAGAAGGGGAAGCCTCAGTTGCTGGCAGGGGTGATGGTGGTGTTCCAAAGCAGACCTCAGTTGTAACAGGTAGTCCAGGGCAACAGGAGAGAGCCCAGGCAGGTGCCAAGAGGAACTTTTTTCCAGCTATTTGTGGTCCAAAGTTTCACCCTGAATCCAGTTAAAAGGACTGATAGTGAACCTTAAACCAGGTATGTAGTATTTCCTACATCCCTTTTCTGGTGGTCTGTGCTTTCACATAAACAATCAGGTATTTGAAGAAAAACACATTCCTTCCAAAAGACCCTTGCATGAAATTCTATATATGGCATATGCCATGTCTTTTTGTAACTATGAAAACTTTCTTTTTAAAATGTGTTAATAAGAGCTGCGACTGGTATGTCACTATTATACAGGAGGCATGGTGCTAAATGAGTTCTATTTTATCAGATTTAATCCTTTTACAAATGCCTGAGGGAGGTATCATTTTCCATTTCACAGATGAAGAAACCAAGGTGAAGAAACTTGGCCAAGGTCAAATAGGTACAAACATAGTCAAGTAAGATTCCAACAAAGCCCATGTTCTTAGTCACTCTTCAGCAATTTTGAAGCACTGCTGTTGAAAACAGCAATAACAAGAAAAAAATAGGAATAAATAAGAACAATAAAGTGGAAGGCAGGCTGTGATTAAAGTTTTACAATAGAACCTCGAGAGGCACAATGGGTTAAGTTTGGTCTAAGAAGCCTCTTCTGCATTTATATGAAAGGTAGAGGCTAAGACATGAAGAAACGGAAAACACATTTCAGCATGAAGGTAACACCCAGAGCAATAAACAGATGGTCTTGGGATTAGGCACCTCCTAGGCTATACCAAATGATTCAAATCAGCATATCCCAAATTGTTTATATATTAGCCATCTGGCTTGCTATGCATATTATAACCAGAAAAGGAAGCAGACAATGCGGAATACCAATTTCAAGTCATAAAAATCATACACCCCAGCAAAATGAATTCTTTATTTGCCTGTTTTCTATAACAAAACAAAACAAATTTTTTAGTATCCTGTTGAAACTGCCAAGAACAGAGATCCTGAAAATTTTCTAGCAGGTAAGAGAAGGTAAGTAAAAATGAAATATGACCCATTCTTAGGATAAAGTATTATTGATAAGTTTTTAAAAATCAACTATACTGCAATATTCCTATGTCTTAGTGAATATAATATAGGTTTTATAAGTGTGTGTATTTAAATATCACTTAACCCCTTTCCCGATTCAAGTTTTAAGTGCATTAACCATAAATTCTCCTGTCACCATGTCACAGAAGTGACATCACTGAAATGAGCCTCAGGCGTTCCACACTGCAGCTTCAGTCACTGTCAACAAATCTTTTCGTTGTTTTATGGCAGGGCTGATAACATAATTGATGCAGCATGGAATTTGGAATTCTGTCTGAAGGGAACCTATACTTTACTGTGATTTAACCACTCCTAGCCTCTGGTTGCTCAGTAGCAAAATAAAAGTATTTATAATTCTGCTGTGGTATCTTCCTATTGTTTTGTAACACTATTGTTGCCTTGCCTAGCTGTTTTCCTAGACTGTGGAGTAGCATATGAGAAGTACCTAGTTTCATGTCTGACACATCACAGTGCTCAGTATGTGTGAGGTTTTTGTTTTCCTCTTAAGATTTTCCAAGTCAGAATAAATACAAGGTAAATATTTGCAATGATAAACCAAATCATCATTGAAGACAAGATTCTGGTAACACAGAAGAGTCAACAGTGAAAAGTAATATTCCTTATAGCACAGAACCTGCATAGCTACTATTTACTGGACACTTTCTAAGCCTTTAAAAAAAAAAAAAAAGGAACTACCAGACTAAGTTTAAGTGCTTTATGAGAAAGGAGGGTGGAGACCACAGTCAAGCTACAAGGAAAGACAAGCCCAGTGCTGCCCCCTGCTGGGGAGCAGGGACCTAGGCACTAATTACCAGTTCCTGAGGCTAGGGTCAAGGGCTAGGGAAATGGTTTAAAATTTCCTCCAAAATGAACATATTTTCCAAGTAGTGCTACTATAGAAAAGAGACTCTCAGTCAGCTACCAAATGGTTACCAGTAGAAGTAGATAAATTAATGTAATCAAGGCATACACACCTCAAAACACAGAGTCAAAAATAAAGACCATACAACATTATTTGATTTATTTGGCTTTTGTTTTTTAATGCAAGGCAATTCCAGGTTCAGATTTCTTTCTAAGAACAATTTTGACATAATTTTTATTCTGGTTTTCTGTGACAGGAAGTTAGATATAGCCCACTGTGCAAAAATACCTATATATCATCTTGAGTTGGAAAATGACGAAGTTTAAAGTGAGATAAGAAAAATTTAGGTATTTTATACATGTATTTTCTACTTTTTTACAACTGACATTGGCTGATGAAATTCATTTCATTTTCCTGAAAAACTACTGAACTAATTTCTCTAAACATTTAATGGAAAATCAGAAAACAGGACACGGTAAGGAGAAACACATCACAAGTGAAAATAGACATCATTCCCTATAGAATTACCTGATAAGTCAGGACTATACGTTCCTCCCTGGAACCACAAGAAACATCAGTCTACAACTTACTTTCAAAGTAGTGACTCAAAAAACTGATTTTAAGTTACTTTTCAAACATAAAGCAGGCTATATCATATAATTGTTATTATGCCACCATAACAACATTTAAACTATGAGAATTTATCTTTGTTTCCAAGAGGAGTGGTGTGGGAAAGTCCAATATGCTACAAATGTAATGAGCATTGAACAAGACATACAGATCATGAAGTTATTTCTGCTCTAAGAGAAAACATCAAGAAAGAACTTCAGATGATTTTTGAACATACTTAAACCTAAATTTTTAAAAAGTTTTAAACCTAAATTCCCAATACCACTGGGTTGTTGTCTATTATTATTAATAGACAACAATGGAGACTTTGCTTCTAAATGCAATCACAGTAGTTGTCTAGGTGTCATAATGACCAGTGCAAGAGTTAAATGCTAAAAATATGAGAAAACTAAATTAATAGACTACAGTGATGTATTTTTTGATAGCTTTAAAGTCCATGAGCTTAGAAACTTATTTTTGATTATAAGTTGATTTGTCCTAGTTATTTATGTAAGGTTAGACTTCCCCCAGCTTCCAAATATTATCAGAGAATACTTGTTTTAAATCGGTTTTAAATCTATCCTGAAAACTTGCCCATAGACAAAACATGAGTTTTAGATGATGAGAAAAAAAAATGATTCTGATATCCTAAATCATACTCTCTCAGCAAATGAGTCAAAGAAACCTGTAGCTTTTTTGCAGGGGCTTGCCACCAGAACACAGGTGTCATGAAAACCACCACTGAATCAAAGTCAAAATAGGAAAGGAAACGACTCACATCAATATTGTCGTCTCCAGTCACACAGATTCTGGCAAGTTTGCCACTTATTGGCCATCTGATCCACAAGTGTGCTGGGACCAACAAAACAACCACTGAAAAATTCGAGAAGGATGCTGCTGAGATGGGGATGCTTCAAGTATGCGTGGTTCTTGGATAAACTGAAAGCTGACCATGAGCCTATAATCTTGGTATTTCCCTGGGGCAATTTGAGACCAGCAAGTATTGTGTGACCATCATTGGTGCTCCAGGACACAGAAACTTTATCAAAAACATGATTACAGGGACATCTCTGGCTGACTGTGTTGTCCTGATCGTTGCTGCTGGTGTTGGTGAGTTTGAAGCAGGTATCTCCAAGAATGAGCAGACCCCCCAGCATGCCCTTCTGGCTGATACACTGAATGTGAAACAGCTGATTGTTGGTGTTAACAGAATGGATTCCACTGAACTGCCCTACAGCCAGAAGAGATACGAGGATATTGTTAAAGAAGTCAGCACCTACATTATGAAAATTGGCTACAACCCTGACACAGAGGCATTTGTGCCAATTTCTGGTTGGAATGGTGACAACACGCTGGAGCCAAGAGCTAAGGGATGGAAAGTCAGCCATGAAAGTGACAGTAGAACCACAACGCTTGAAACTCTGGATTGCATCCAACTCGTCTAACTGACGCGCCTGCACCTGCCCCTCCAGGATGTCTACAAAATTGGTGGTATTGGTCCTGTCCCTGTGGGCCGAGTAGAGACTGGCATTCTTAAACCTGGGCTGGTGGTCACCTTTGCTCTAGTCAACGTTACAACTGAAGTCAACTCTGTTGAAATGCACCATGAAGCTTTGTGTGAAGCTCTTCCTGGGAACAATGCAGACTTCAATGTCAAGAACATATCTGTCAAAGATGTTCATCATGGCAGTGTGGCTGGTGACAGCAAAAGTGACCCACCAGTGGAAGCAGCTGGCTTCACAGCTCAGGTGATTGTCTTGATCCATCAGGCCAAATCAGTGCTGGATGCGCACCTGTTCTGGACTGTCACACAGCTCATACTGCTTGCAAGTTTGCTGAGCTGAAGAAGATCAATTGTTCTGGGAACAAGCTGGAAGAAGGCCCAAAGCTTTTGAAATCTGGTGATGCTGCCATTGTCGATATGGTTCCTGGCAAGCCCATGTCTGTTGAGAGCTTTTCTGACTATCCTCCTCTGGGCCGCTTTGCTGTTCATAACATGAGGCAGACAGTTGCTATGGGTGTCATCAAAGCAGTGGACAAGAAGGCAGCTGGAGCTGCCAAAGTCACCAAGTCTGCCCAGAAAGCTCGGAAGGCTAAATGAGTATTATGCCCGATACCTGCCACCTCAGTGGCAATCAGTGGTGGAACAGTCTCAGAACTGTTTATCTCGACTGGCTACTTAAGTTTAATAGTAAAAGACAGGTTAATAATTATAATACATCATAAAACCTTCAGAAGCAAAGAAAGATGTTTTATAGACCAGTTGTTTTGTTTTTGTGTGTGGCAGTTTTTAAGTTACTAGTTTTTAAAGTCAATACTTTTTATAGAAACAACTTAACCAAAAATTTGTCACAGAATTTTGTGACCCACTAAAACAAAGTTTAATGAGGAAGGGAAAATACCTGGTAAAGGCACTATATCAGCAACTCCAAATTAACTTCATTACTGAATTAAATAAATACAATTTTATTAATTATAATATTTTTCATATAAGCTAATGGTTTAAATATCATGCATATTTTTGAAATGGAACTTAAAATATATATTAGTCTGTACTAATTTTCTATACAACATATAGGTCTATGAAATTAATTCTTCAGACAGCTGAGTCCCTAATCTATCCCCAAACTAACAGAATGTTCCCTTAAACATTAGAGCTATGTTCATTTTATTTTTCCAGTACCACTCACATGAGATATATTCAACAAAAACTTGTTGCTATGAAGTTTCTCACTTTTAAAACACAGCTGAAACTACATAACTAAATAAAGCAGTATACATGTATGAATAATATAATTTTACCCAGAGTTGTATAACAACTGAAACATTTTACTCAGGCTCACCTACTTCAGCAAAACCTCCATATAAAATCATAATCTTGACTAAATTAAAAGCTGAGATTTTTATTACTTAACTTCATTGGATGTGTTCAATGTCTGTTGATTTTATAAAAAATTCCATTTTTTCCTTTTTAATGCAAATTGCTGGAAATTCGTTATAATTTTTGTTTTTTAAGATATTTTTCCAGCTCCTTAAAGAATGAAACTGAATTCTAAATTAGGATTTTCATTTAAATTCCAATTCATTTTTAAAATAGAAGCTTATTTTCTGAAGTTAGAAATATTATTTTTGATCTAAACAGTTTTCCTGGATACAGTCTAGCTACTTAAACAAAGTTGAACAATGATGTTAAAATACACATAGATGTTAAAATATATATACAATGATGTTAAAATATACATTCATCGTTCAGATTCAACAGTCATGTCAGAATATAAGCATGTTAATGTAAGCTTAATCTATGAATCTCGATACATTAACTGTTTAAAGAACAAATTTCAATATCAAAATTTAACATTAACATCAATAATTTATAATATAAATTGCTTTCTTCTCAAAATGATAATTTTATAAATTTCACTATATTTAAAATCAGAAATAAATGAAAGCAAGTAACAACTCAGTCCTGGAATTTATAATCCTATTTCAAATCACTAGCACTCCATCCACACCACTCTGGTTTTCCCGGTAAAACCTGTCAAGGTTTGGTTCTGCTTTCAGACTTTCCCCTAGATCCAGCCTTAAGCTACAACCCACAGCTGCCTCACTGTTTTCACCTAAAAGCACTGTAAGAAACAATGGCGAAAAAATCAACTTCTTCATTAAATCTTCCTACAACATATTCTGTTTATGTGCTGCAATCAGTCTCCAACGATGTTCTGACGTTTTAAAAGTTCAAAGTCTAAAGTTTAAATTCTTTTGAGATATATGATGTGCAAATTTTGACATTCAAAATGTACTGTGGCTCCATTGCTTTTGTTAAAACAATTTATATTCAACAGTAGAAAAAAAGGCAGTGTTCTCAAATTTCCACAGACCCCAAAGCTTAAAATTTATAGTTCAAAATTCTTCCTATATAAGAAAGCATGAACGGCAGCAAAGTTTGAAAGTGAAATTTCTTTAGAATGTGGACACGTAATCATAAATATAAGTGGCTTGCAGCCCTGAATCATCGCAGGAACAAATCGCTCTTTGTAAGGTAGGATTTTATTCTTGGCTTGGCACCAGGAGATTTAAAATAATCTGGTAGAGCAACATTTGATGATCCTACAAAGCATTTACTTTTTCTGCTTGTTTTTTTTTTTCCCCCAAAATTCTTCAAATAGCATTATAACACCATTTAATGGTGCTCGGAAGGCAGAAATGAACCCTATCTAAAGCAACCTGACAATTCCTTTGTCTTGTGACAAAGAAAATGTACTGGTATTGTCTTAGAATTTGGGGGACTGAACCTGCACTAAAAAAAATTATTAGGATTTCTCATGACCTGTTTTTAAGTTTCAAAACCAATTACAAAATGAAACTACTAAACTAGAGTGATTTCTCCCTATCTGGCACCATCTTTCTAAAAAGTTTGAGAAGCTGGATTTAAAAAATAATGTCTAGAATATTTTCTATTTTACAAATGATATGCTTTTGCTGCAATATAGAGAGGTTTTTATTGCTTTTTCCTTCTGTTTAAAAATGTTTTTGATTTCTAGTTTGTCTTTTAGTTTATGTTTAAAAAATGCTGAAAGAACTTGTTAAATAAAGCAAGGAAAAGGGAAAAAATCAACTTAATTGACATAATGCCAAAATAGATGTGTCAATGTTTTTACTGAAATTAAACACATTTTTTAAAAAGTTAGCATGGGGTGTCATAGCAACACAGCCTTTAAGCTTGGTTTTGCTGAATGAATAAATTGTGCCAACTTATTTTTCAGCAGTGTAATGCTGGTCACTGGATCATTGCGATTTTACTAGAGAAATAACGTTGTAGCCTCTCACCAACAATCAGGGAGACTTGGTCAAACATTCGTTCACTGGACTCCAGTGGTAGCTGCACTTCCAAAGTTTGGTAATTAAACAAATTAACAAAGTAAACACGTTTCTGACCTCAGTAATGGTGGCAATCTCTGACCAGAGTAAGGGGAGGCTTATAAATGATGCTCTCACTATTTAGATGAGAATGACTTTAGCTAACATAATGAATTTGACCTATTCATTAAATCTAGCAATTGTAATAACTATCTGCATTAAATTATAATAAAATGCAGAATTCCAAATATATTTTCCTCTTCACTGTATTTACATACTATGTTTCTACCTGTGAAGGTGCTTAATATTTCTTACATGGAAATTTTCCAGGTTGAATGTCTATGCATTTGCATATATATATTTTCATAAATTCAAGAATGGATATTTCAGAATTAGAGGGATATATATATATATATATATATATATATATATATCTTTTTTTGCTCCCAATATTGGGTAAATTGTATGCAGATAAGAGGAACCGAACCCAAGTTTTCACGTATTGCATGCTCCATAAATAAACTTCTAATAAGCCTGATAAAAACCATAGATACTCTAGTGAGGGGGTGGTTAGAAACTGCAATTTAGCTCTGGGTACTTTTATACTTTAGTGTAAAAATATAATATTAGCATTCTCCAATGATACTGTTATTAATAAATTTAGATGAAATGTATACAGTTCATAAAAATGTCAATGTCCACATAATTTATTTAGATGGACCAGAATATTAACTTACTATTTTTTATCTACTAGCTTGAGGCTGAACTATATCAATTCAATCCAGTCCCTCAATTAGGAATCAGAGGCTAACATGAAAAGCAATGACTCTCTGATATATGACGTTTCCCAGTACGTCATATATCACACTTAGTGATGTACATAAGCACACATGGACACCAACAAACAATCCTGTGTTTAATCAACACATTCCAGCCACTGTCCCAAGAAACAACACGGCAGCCTACGGGAAGAGAAATGTATTTGTCCACATACCTATCTGTTCAGAGAAAGGAGTAAGTACAGGCATACAAGCAACAGAAAAGCCAGATGTTCACTAAATAGTAACCAAAGAGATGTTCTTATTTAGTAATAAACAAGGGTAAGTATTTCTATAGCCTCACTTAATCCTTTCAATGACTTCTCTGATGACATAAGGGAGGAGCTGGGGCCGCCCAAGTTTAAGGAGGGCCTAAGATCACACAGGCGCTCACAGTTTTGTTAGTATTTGAACCAGCTCTCCTGGTTAATCCTGAGTGTTACTGAGAAAGATTTAAGGTTAAATCTTAAATCTTTAGTGGGCCAAAGCATCTTGCTTAGATATAAGGAAATATTTAATATTTATATCTAGTGCTCATTATACCGGTGAAAAAGAAAAACTGACGGAACTGTTTGTTTTCATCCATTCCAGTGAAGTTTTTTTTTCAATTGAATGAAAAGCTTTACAAATTCTGGTTACATTGTGTGTCCTGTAGGCTAGACTAGAAAGAGCCTGCACGCTGTACAAGAATGAGGGGTGGGCTTAATCTGGCCCACAGGCCAGAGCTTGCTAACCCTTGCCTTAGAACAATCATATAAAAATATGAGTTATTATCCTCATTTTTTCAGAAGGAATGAACTAGAACTTAGGTCAAAGTAACGTAGCTTTAAATATATTTCTAGAATTCTTTCTCTTATTTCACAAGAGCCATGTAGCTCTGTTTTGCAGGTTTCTAGAAGGGGCAGGGGCAAAAACAAACAAACAAAAAACTTAGCAGTATAGTACCTCTTTTGGTGTGGGGAGGGAAGAGAATAAATTTTAAATTAAAGTTACAGTAAGTCAGGCTCAGATTTATATTTGTCCCCTTTAGATACTTGCTGGAGAGAAGATGTGCAAATGAGGGGAAGGGGGGATGTGGGTACCGTTTTTTCTATGTAATTACTGGCACCTAGATAGAGTGCAGGATGTGAGCCGTCTCCTTCAGTTCCAAAGCTGTGAACACTTAGGAAGAACTGGATGTTGAACTATGGTAGGCTGTAAGTTTACATTTAAAAAATCATTAAAGTGCTCCATCAGGAAATTAAATGTTTCCTTTAATTTATTTCCTTATCTATAATAAAATCTAGATGGATTGAGGTACTAAGTAATTTGATAAGAATGTGACAGCTTTTTGATTGATTAGAAAAATATTTTAAATAAACATAGGTTAGAAGTTTTATCCTAGACTTAAATTAGAATATGAAATTTAATCCTCTTCTCACAGTAAACTCATTTTGAAGAACTCTAAAACTATACAAGAAAATCTCTGAAGTATTTAAAGAAATATCTTTTAAAAATAGACGTTAAATTCTTTTTGTGAAATTAAAAACAATAGATAAGACTTGCAATTAAATTAATCTTAAAATTTAAATTTAAGTGAGGCACGGATTTCCCTGTCTCAGACTGTATTTGTCAGTTTCGATTAGTGGTCACTGGCACACTCTCTGCAGCTGACCTAGGTGTTCACTGAATAGCTGTGGGCTCTGTATTATAGGTGGGGAGCTGTTTATACACATATAAGTGCCATCAAGTGGACATGGCTATCTGCAGAAGGGCCCATCCCGAAGCATGGAAGTGGACAGGTCCCAGCTGTCTGGACAAGCATTTCAGTCATCCCTGGGAAAGTATCACTTTTAAAAGCCTGATTAAAAAATTATATATGTATGTAATACATCCGGATTATGATGCAGTAGAATCGCATCAGTTTCAATCCCCATTTCCCTGAATGTGCATGCATATATTTTATATAACAAATCACCAACCCACAAGGATTTTCCTTTGGTTTCTTCAAATACTAATTATGTAGCAAATCGAATTAAGTACATGTGATTCACTTCGGCAGCAGCTACTTCCGTTACTTCAGAATTGCCAAAGGGGATCTGAAGTGTCTATCATCCCTCCAAAACAATCCTGCTGTGCACCAAACTGATAACTGTTCCACACAGCTGCAGAGCAAATGTGCAGTCTCGGTCCTGTAAAGACAGTGTCCACATGGCAAGCTGTCCTGTGAGCAATTTTGGATTTAGAACTACTGATGGCAGGTTGATGTTACTGTAAAATGATTACTATACGTGAGTATTAAGTCACTTGTTTTGCTCAGCTCAGCTTGTGCAGATTTCTATAATGCTATGATTTTCCTCTACTTTACAACACTTGCTGAAACTCTGAAAACCCCAAATATTGATAAATACATTAGATCAGCATCTTGTTAAATTGGTTTTTAAGCTCTGTAACTCACATAAAAACAGCAAAGGCTGTTTGTGTGTTTGAGAACATGTTTATGAAATAATGAGCATGAAATATACTTGTATTTAACCTCATCCCCAAAGATAACCACATATATGCTTATTATAAATGCTTCTCTTTTCATTACAGAAGGTAAGTGTGTAAACAAACCTATGGACAAATCTGGGCTACAGAAATTAAACTATTTTATCTCAGTAATTTAATACCTTTGGAAGGGAATTCTTTTCAGAGGTGCTCTCCAAAACGGGGTGGGTTGCCGGATGCTGAAGGCCATGACTGCATTCCCTCAGAGGCGGCTAGATTGCTATGGCAACTATTCTTTCCCTATCAATAAGCAGCAGCTCTGAACACTAATAGTCTGGGGGAAAAAATAGGTTTCCTTTTCTGTGGCAGTAACAATAGGAAGTAGTTTCAAGACTACAATATATCACTTTTTGTGCAAAACTAACAGTATCTTTGGTAACTGAATTATTTCACTAGAATTCAGCTTTATAATAAATGCAAAATTAGTGAAATCAGTCATTGTATAGTCTAGTTTCAAAACGAGGTAAAATGTGTGATATAGTAATCCAAGAATGTTAATGGCTGGAGTGCATTTTGTGTGGAGGTCCAGACAGAAGAAAACTATCTCTAGAGAGCAAATGACATATTTAAGAAGCAAAACTGACAACGAGAAACAACATATGCTTCCACACAGCTTTTGGAGTTTCTTGCATATTTTCAATGGTTATATTTCTTACCTGTGGTTGTTTTAAGATATCTAAATATTACTGTGCAGTGTAATAAATAAATTGATTACATTTACTAAATTAAATATACCTCCTTCCTATTCAGGAAGGTATTTACCACCTTTGTCTTCACTGGCTTAAGTATCAATAGGTAAATCTTTAAAGCTGCATCTTAATTTAGGTGTGCCAAACCAACATTGCAGAGTCACATACACTGGCTTCACAGCCCACTGTATTAGAGGTGCAATGCCTGCTACAGAGTAGGCATTAATAAATGATTGCTAACCAAACAACTCCAGGTTTGACTTATGTTTCAGTTCACACCAGGACATTAATGACCTTAGTCACTGATGAGGCAAAAAATCAGCAGGACAGAGATGGGTTGTGGAGGTATTTACTCCTTAGCAATTACTACGCACGGTCTTACTCATCCAGCAGCCTCCACACTGTTGTTGCCATTATGATCCTGCCCCTCTCCTGGTTAGAAGTTTTCCCTGGTTCCCCAAAACTTATTCTTCATTTACCCTTAATCCCCTCACAACCCAGGACAGACATGCACAGGCCTATCACCATCGCAAAGCTTGCTGTTTTATAACATAAACCACTCTCTTCTAAAACTCTAATTTTTCTATCCTCTGCTACCTGCACATAGTCCACTTTTCAAATTCAGCTCAAATGCCCCTTTCCAGGAAGCCTTCGGGACATTGATGTTGATTTTTTAAATATTCATTTATTCAGTCATTTTTCAATCACCTATTTCAGACCCCATGGTGCCCCTACTTTCACAGAACTTTATATTCTAGTGGGGGAATACGTATGAGGAAGTCCTAGACAGGACGTCCACAGAGGTCTGCAGTAAACAAAACAGGGACTCAGCTGTACAGAGTGCTTGGGGAAGGGCTTTCTTGAGAAGGTGGCTCTGCCAGGTGACAAAATAAGCACAAAGGTACAGAGACAGCAACGAGCCTGGTGTAGTCCAGAGGTGGAGAGGAAGCTCTGGGGACCTGAGCACAGGCTGGGGTGAGAGCACCCAACAAAGGAGCAACAACAGAGTGACGGGGGGGATGGAGGGGACAACCAGGTGGCCAAGTGGCCAGCACACCAGCCCCAACAGTGACAGATGGTTTTCATATTTTATATATCTACATGTTACAGAGCAACACAAGAGTAGCTATGGAGAGTTACAAGATGTTCAAGGTGAACTTTGGGTTCATTTACAGGAAATCAGATATATCATTAGAGACGAATACCAGGGTTGCTGAGAATCTCAGTGAGACATGAAACAATACAGGGATAAGGATAGTAAGTCAACGTACACAACATGAAAGGATCACTTTTTTGTGTTATTTAGGAGAAGTTATCATTTCATTGAGTGTAAAACATTTTGAGAGAAAAGGTGGTGGCCAAGTAGGTTGAAGCAGAATCTGCTTGCTCTTGTCCCTAATTCGGATACCTGGTTGATCTTCTGAAAAATAAACTAATCATTCAATGGGATCTTAGCTGGTATGAAGTTTGGAAGCCAAGGAGTACACAACAGGAGGTAAGGAGATTTTATAGGTTGAAGGGGAAGTACCATGGGTGTGGCGCCTGAGGCCTTGAAGAACCTGGTCAGACATCTCAGCTCTGCTGCTCCCTCCTCTCCCAGGGCAGAGAGCCCCAGAACTGAGCTTGGAGTGACCTGGATACACAAAGTTGGGGAGCTCCAGGCCACACACATACACAGCAAGCAGCACACCCATAGCTGCAGTGGTAAACACTAACCTGGACAGTGTCAGAGAGACAGGGATTCTACCTGCGCCTGGGTCGGATGTAGACAGGCCGCAGCAAGCCTTGACTGTGAGACACTTTTGGCTTTTTGGAGAAACAGTGTGTATGCAAAGCTAGACAGTGACTCAGTGCTACAGTGGGAGTGCCTGAATTTTTAAAAATGGGAGCTGAGGTGTTCTGGGCAGGGACCCCATGCAAAGTTGCTCTGCCAGCAATGGGAAAGTACTGAAGGTATGGTTTGCTCCCACTGAGTGAAGGTGGGCAGAGATCAGGAAGGTGCACAGCAGGGGGATTTCTTGACCCCAGCCTGGTGCAGCTGCAGGCCAGAGACTATGCAGAGTGGAGACTGAGTCTGCTACAATGGCAGTGGTCTGAGAACTGGACAGGTGGGAGGGGAGCACCTGAAATTATTCATAGCCAGACAGAGTCGCCTTCCCTGGGAAGACTGAACCTCCAGGAAGGGAAGGACACAGCCAGCCCCCACATCCTTCAGGACTGCAAGCATGAGAGGCTCAAGAACATCCTGCAGGGTGCACACCTGCAGGAGAAAGACAGAAAAAGAAACACTTAAAGGGCCCATTTTGGACTTATCTCAGGGAGACAAAATACACTGGTTCCTATGGCCCTATTCCACTGAGGCCAGCAAGGCAGGGAGATCAGAAATCAGTACAGCAAAGGGGAATCAGGGCCCTGCCTTGGCTCACACACAGAGCTGCCAGCACCACCAAGCAGAAAACAGCTGACCCTCTTACACAGATTGGCCCATACCTTGAAATGGACAGCTAATTCAGCAGAAATTATACATTATTGGAAATAAGCTGGGACAGACCAAGACGGATGGTATAGGGGCAGGGGGAACACACCCATGAATTTCCCAGAAGACTGCACAGTGCCCAAGAGAGACACAGGCATCCCACTTCCCCGATCACAATAGAAGCCACCTTGAGAGGCAGGTGAAGGTGGTAGAGGTGGTTCTGCTGGAACTTGGACGACCCACCCCAGGACTCTGAGCTGAGAAAAAACCAGAGGTGGATCCAGAAAGAGAAGACAAAAGGCAAACACGCCAAACTCTGCTGAGACAAGTTGCACCTCATTCCTCTTCAGAATTTGTATTCTTTTTGTTCTTTCACACAGCTTTTTTAAGACTTCTTCTTTTGCATCAATTGTATTCCAACCAATTCACTATTCTTTGTCTTTTATTTCTGACTCATTTTATTTAGATTTTTACATTATTTTTAGTTTATTTTGATTTCATATTTCACATTTTACTCTTACCTTCTCTTACTCTATTTTGCCTTTTTCCTGCCCTTTCTTATTTTTGTTGTAAATCTTATTTCCCCCCAAAGTACGACTTATTCCTATTCCTTACTCTTCCTATTTCTCTTCATTCTGTCCTCTCAAAATCATTCTTTCTTCCTTTAGTCAGCTCTCATTCTTTTGCTCATTACAAGAAAGAAGGACAAAGTAGGAGGGATCGCAATCTGATATCAAACTGTACTATAAGGCCACTATAATCAAAACAGTCTGGTACTTGCATAAGAACAGACACATAGATCAATGGAAAAGAACAATGAGCCCAGAAATAAACCCATGTCCCTATGTTCAATTAATATTTGACCAAGGGGGCAGGAGCATACAATGGAGCAAATATAGCCTCTTCAACAAATGGTGTTAGGAGAACTGGACAGATACACGCAAAAATGAAACTAGACCACTAACTTACACCATACATCAGAATAAACTCAAAATGGATAAAAGACTTGAATACAAGTCATTATACCACAAATATACTAGCATACAACATAGGCAGTAAAACTTCAGATATTTCACGTAGCAATACATTTGCTGATATATCTCCTACGGCAAGGGAAATAAAGGAAAAAATAAACAAATAGGATTACATCAAACTAAAAAGCTTCTGCATGGCTAAAGAAACCATCATCAAAATGAAAAGGGAACCAACCACATGGGAGAACATATTTGCCAATGATACATCGGACAATATAATCTTCAATATATACAAAGAATGCACACAACTCAACAGCAGGAAGACAAAAAATCCAATTAAAAAGTGAGCAAAGGACCTGGATAGACACTTCTCCATGCAGGACATACAGGAGGCCCATACACATATGAAAAAATGATCATCATCACTAGCCATCAGAGAAATGTAATTCAAACCACAATGACATATCACCTCACACCAATCAGAATGGCAATCATTAAAAAATCAACAAACAACAAGTGCTGGCAAAGATGTGGAGAAGAGGGAACCCTAATGCATTGTTGGTGGGAATGCAGACTAGTTCGGCCACTGCAGTAAACAGTATGGAATTTCTTCAAAAAACTAAAAATGGAACTGCCTTTTGACCCAGCAATTCCGCTGCTGAGAATATACCCTAAGAAGACCAAAATGCCATTCAAAAGAACATATGTACTTTTGTTAATAGCAGGGCTATATACAATATGTTAATAGCGGGGCTATCTTAATAGCAGGGCTATATACAATAGCAGGGCTATATACAATAGCCAAATGCTAGAAATATCCTAAGTGTCCAACAGTAAATGAGTGGATCAGAAAAACTGTGGTGTATTCCATTATACAATGGAATACTATGCAGCAGAAAGAAAGAAAGAAACCTTACCTTTTGTGACAGTATGGCTGGAGCTGGAGAATATTATGCTATGTGAAACAAGCCAGTTGGTGAAAGACAAATACCATAAGATTTCACATATAAGCGGGATGTTGAACAAAATAAACTAAAGAACAAAATTGGACCACAGGCATGGAAACATGGAACAGATTTACAGTGACCAGAAGGGAGGTGGGAGGAGGACATGGTGGAAATAAGAGGAGGGACTAGTCAAAGAACATGTATGAATGACTTTCAGACATGGACAACAGTGTGGGAACTGACTGCAAGAGCAGGGGGTGGGATGGGCGGAGGATGGCAAAGGGGAAAAAAATTGGGACAACTGTAATACAGTAACAATAAAAATGATAAAAAATCATTTAAATAATACTTCTGAGGAAGTTGGAAAAAATAGAAAATTTGAAATTAGAAGCATTTTACTATGATTTGTGGCTAAATAGAATCCTTTCTTGGCAAGTAATCAAGTATATTTTCTAGTAATCAGTCTATTTATTACCATATCCAGTATCTTAATGATAATATCAATTTCCCATATACTCATACTACTATATATTTCATCTTCTTATTTCTTATCTCTGCATCTCTCTCAATGGTTTCTTATAATTATGTATTGTAAAGAAAAAGGCTCAAAATTGAGTAACCTAGCAACATGCACAAAGATTATATTTTTAAAAATAGTATCTATTGTTCTTTTAGTAAGGGGTAGAAATTCACTGCACACAGAAACAGGTTTTCATAGTCTTAGGGTCTATAGAGAAAACCCTCCCTGCTCATTCATGTCCTCTCTTTGTTGTCAATCACCAAGGCTGATTACAGTATCACAAACTCTGAGCTAGTCCCCTAATAATTTTCCTGCCCAGCAACTTGGGGTGGTTGTGTGGTAATCCATAAGTGAAAGCAAAATACAACTGGAAAATGTTCTATGGGCCCAACTATACAAAGTTTAGAAGAGCATATTTGTATCTGCTTAGCATTTATTTTAATTCTGATTTATAAAAATTCAGATTATTTAAAAGTTCTGTTATTTGGAATTATTAATTGGAATCTCTACATACAGACTAATTTCTTAGAAAGTTTAAGTAAATTCTAACTCACTATCTTTTCATGTTGTCAAAAAATGTTTCCTTTGTGAAATGAATGACAAAACAGATCAATTCCTTTGGGTTTCAGACTCATACTGTACTAGCAAGTAGAGCATTTGGGTCCTCGTCCTGAATCTCGTATCAGCTAGTGGCTCTAGCTTTTCTATTCAATCATCCACACTACCAGCAGGCACTGATCAGCATGGTAATAAAGGAAATCGAACTCCAGTTGATGAAAGGATAAATGCCCTTCCTGATTCCCTATATAAGAAGTCATCCTAGCGTACGATGTCTGGCACACAGCAGTAAGTCTGAAGTTGACCTGAAAAATTCCTGTTTTCACTTATCTTAATATCTTTCAAGCTGGGAGGAAGGCAAGGGCTTGAGAGTCATTAGCTCTTCAGTACAGACAACACAAGCCAGGAGATTTTGAACAAAAAGAATTTCAGTCCTGAATTCCTGACAAAGCTAAAACTCAGGAGGTTGTCAGCTGACCATTTTGACACACAAATGGCAAAAAAAATGACAAAACACAGGTGGACACAGAACCAAAACAAAATAAACTCATAATAACCAAAAAGAGAGAGAGGAAAGGGTGGTGGGAGGGGGGGAAGGGAAGGGAAGGGAAGGGGAGGGGGAGGGGAGGGGAGGGGGGAGGGGAGGGGAGGGGAGGGGAGGGAGGGGAGGGGAGGGAGGGAGGGGGAGGGGAGGGGAGGGGAGGGAGGGGGAGGGGGAGGGAAGGGAAGGGAAGGGAAGGGAAGAGAAGGGAAGGGAAGGGACTTAAGAAGTTACAAAATGCTTTTTGTTTAAGGTTAATTCTGACTAAATAATGAAGGGGGCTAACATCACTGTAATGAGATTAAGAGGGTGTAGGTAAATGTGCTACTCACATTCTCCCACAACCACATCAAAATTATAACTAAATTACAGAAAAGCATCATTCAAAACCACCTGAAATCTAGCTGAAGGGAAGTTCTACAATTAGGGATTTCAAGAAGAAGCCACATTGAGATTGGTAGAAGAGGCAAAGATGCTTAACTGGCTGGTCCCACATCCACATGAGGTGGATAAAAATTGGGAGGGATATCTTGGCTCTGGAGGTTTCCCTGGAGGAGCAAGAGGTCCCAGCCCCACACCAGGTCCCAGAATCCAGGGTTTCAGGGCTGGGCAGAGAAGTTTCCATAGCTTCTGGCTGTAAAAATCAGCAGGGATTGAGGCTGAGGGAGAAGAGGGGTCAGGAGTTCCAGGCAGTTCCTCTTAAAGGGGCACACACACAGACTTACTCACTGAGGGACTCACTCCCTCTGAGCTCCATTGCTGGAGCAGCAGCTCAAAAGGCAACAGGGACATACAGGGAAAAACTGAATTGTCTGGCATCAGGACAAGAGCTAAGGGGCAGCATTCAGCCATACAACTGCACTGGCAGAAGCCATTGTTCCTTTTCTGAGAGCCCCTTATAGAGCTGGCAGGCAGGCACCATATCTGTATCTCCATTCACCTGGTTCACACTGTTTGCCACACCCCGGTGATTCTGAGACTCTGCCCCACCAAATTTTGGGTGTTTCCTGTGGCTTTTCCATATGAATGGCCTGTCTTGGGTCATGCTTCAGACTTTCCTAAAATCTCTCATACAAGTAGCATCTGGCTTCAACATGCCACATACCTCTAGCTAAGTGGCCCCAGGACTGATACTAGCAGCAGACTTAGTTCACAGTTTGGCCTCTCCTGGTCACCTCCAAGCCCAGTACAAGTAGCAGCCATCTGCAGATGTCTCTGTAGCTCATGCCAGGTGGCCCAGGGCAGAACACAGGCTGCAGCTGACCTTGACCTGCACCTCCCAGAAAGCCCCAGAGCCAGTGCACCTGGTGGACAGCTTCAGACTACATAAAAGCACCACCCATCACTTCCACAAGCAATATACTCAAGGGGTGGACTCAGTAGCAATAGAGCCCTGCTGAAGTTAAGTCCTGCTCTGTGGCGTAGGCCTCAGCACAGCTGATCCTCCATGGTGGGGTTGCAGCCATTCCTTACAGCCAATCGGCTTGGGGGTAATACCTTCCATTGATGCCAACAGTAATCAAGGCTCAACTACAATAGAAAGGGTGTACACAGCCCATATGGAGCAGGGGGTGCAGGTGGCAGGGTGCACATGGAATGTCCAGCTAAGGTAACTGGGGAGGCTGTGCCACTGGACCCTACATGTCACCTACTACATAAAGCCACTCTACCAAACCCAGGAAAAGTAGCACCTCTACTTAATACATAAAACAAACACAAGGAGGCTGCCAAAATGAGGAAACAAAGAAACATGGCCCAAATGAAAGAACAGAACAAAATCCCAGAAAAAAAAACTGAACACAAATGGAGACAAGCATCAACTATACGCAGAGTTCAAAAGTATGGTTATCAGGATGCTCAGTGAACTTAGGGAGAACCTCAACAACATGAAAAGGACATAGAAACTATAAAAAGGAACCACTCAGAAATGTAGGATATACTAACTGAAATGAAGAATAATTTAAAGGGAATCAACAGTAGAGCTGATAAAGCTGAGAATATAGTTGGAATATTAGGAAGCAAAAAACACCTATTCAGAAGAGCAAAAAGAAAAAAGAATTAAAAAAAAATGAAAGTAGCATAAGAAGCCTCTGGGACAATTTCAAGCATATGAACATTCACATCATAAGGGTGCCAGAAGAAGACAGCAAGAAATTGAAAACCTATTTGAAAAAATAATTATGAAATTTCCCTAACATGGTAAAGAAAATAGACATACAAGCCCAGGAAACACAGAGAGTCTCAAATAAGACAAACCCAAAGAGGCCCACACCCAGATACATCATAATTAAAATGCAAATGGTTAAAGAAAAAGAATCTTAAAAGCAGCAAGAGAAAACCAGTTAGTTACCCACAAGGGAGTTCCCATAAGGCTGTCAGCTGACTTCTCAACAGAAACTTTGCAGGCCAGAAAGGAATGGCACAGAATATTCAAAGTGATGAAAAGCAAGGATGTACACCAAGAAGATTATTCTACCCAGCAAAGCTATCATTTAGAATCAAAGGGCAGATAAAGATCTTCCCAGAAAAGAAAGAGCTAAAAGAATTCATCACCACCAAAACAGTATTACGTGAAATGTTAGAGTCTTGTTTAGGAAAAGAAGTAAAAATTTAAAAAATATGAACAATAAAATGTCAATAAATACATTTCTATCAACAATTGAATCTAAAAAAAAATGAAAAAGAACAGAAACAGACTCACAGATAGAGAGAACATTTTGACAGTTGAAAAAAATTATGTAAGAGCTGGCTATATTGGTGAAGAAACTCATCACTCTAAACAAAATAGCGATAAAAGATATCCCTATTAGGGAAGTGTCAGAATCTCTTTAATAGTAAGTGATGGTGGGAAAATGTTGTTTCTTTTGTAATAACCCAAAATGTTTGACACCTGGGGTTAAAAGGTAAAAACCATCTTCTCAAGGGAAAGTCAGAACTTCTAGGAAACAGTAAGGTTTAAGATTTAGTTAAGGTGGCACAGGACAGACTAGAAGCAATATTTGTAAACTACATATCTGACAGGTCACTATGTATCACAACATATGTAAACAATCCTCAAAACTCAACAGTTAAAAAAAGAAATGATCTAATTTAGAAAATAGGCAAAAGACTGAAACAGACATTTCACCAAAGAGGAGAGAGATGGCAAAACAATGTGAAATGAGGTTTAACACCATCAGCTAACAGGAAAAGGAAAAAGAAAACCACAATGGGATATCACTACAAACCTAGTGGAACATAAAACAATGGCAGTGACAATGCCAAACTCAGGAGAGTGTGGAAATCTTGCGTAAATCAGTGGAGGGTGTGTGAAATGGTATAGCCACTCTGGAAAACAGTTTAGCAATTTCTTATAAAACCAAAGATGAACGTACCATATGACCCGGCAATTTCACACTTGGGCATTTATCCCACAGAAATGAAAACTTTTATACCCACATAAAAATGTGTACAGAAATATAACAGCTTTCACACAATAGCAAAAACTGAAAACAAATCAAATGTCCTTCAATGGGAGAATGGCTATAAAATTGTAGTATATGCACACCAACCACAAATAACTAATTAGCCATAAAAAGGAACAAACTATTGACATTTATACAACCTGGAGAGAGTGGAAGGGCATTATGGTTGGTGAGAAAAATCTCAAAAAGTAACATTCTGTATGACTCCATATATATAAACATCCTTGAAATGACAGAACTATAGAGATGGAGGAAAGATCTAGACGCAAGGAACTAGATAGAGAAGGTGTATCCTCGTGGCTTCACTACACATCCACTGATGCAATACAACCAGAAGACTACAAGGTTCCTTTGACAACTAGAGGCAACTCCAGAACCATAAATAAGAAAAAAACCAGCCTGACTCAAGGTATTTGCTGCATATAATGATGGCATAAAAGTAATGAGTAATTCAAGACAGATCATGATGATAAATGTTGACAGTGATACATTACAATATTATTAAATGTTTCCTGAATGCTGGATACCATTCCGACAGTGTAGCATTATTAACTCATTCAAACAGAACAATAGTCAGGGAGTTGGGTACCACTGATGGAAAAACTGAGAACTGAGAGATAAGAAATGTGAGGAAGATCACACTGTTGGTAAGGTGTCAGCCAGTACTGTGACTCTTATTGGTTTCTTTTTAAAAGTAAGGAGTGAGAAAGAGAAGAAAAATGCATACTGTGACATGTAATTCTTTTCCACATAAAAAAAAATTCCACAAGCACAGCTCTTTCCATAGACTGAGTAAAAGCAGAAGAGTCCTCTGGTTAGCATGCTCTTGCAATCTGCTGCCCAGCCCAGCTGCCTCTGGACAAAGTCCTCTGAATCCCCCGGGGAGCCCGGAGGGCCTACCATTCCTGTGCTCCCATGATGACACACACGCACACATACACAAACATACACATCTAGACACATCTGTCCTGCACACAGCAATGATTGTACTGCATGTTTGACTCCTCATTAGACTATTAGCTTCTTGAGAACAAGGGCCACATCTTTTTATCTGATTATCCTTGCACTGTGTACAATTAAATGATTAACTAATTAACTTTCTTGTCTAGTTTTAGGAGCCTTAAACTGCCCTTTATGGAGAAAAGCGTCAATGGGAAGGAGTAGGGATTGATGGAGTGGTGGATCACTGCTCAGACACCCACAAATGTTGGGACTAGGTGTCCATTTCTACGAAGTACATGGGGAGTTGAGGAAAGCTGCAGGAAAAATACTGACTGGAGGATAAAGGACTCAGTGTATCAAGCATCTCAAAACAAGTAGTAGAGTTGCTGGAGGAAAGCAGAGGAAGAAATGACCAAAAATTCAGTCTATTAAATGGAAGGGAAACAGGTTGAGAAGCCCTGGTCTGGAGCCAGATGCACTGGGCTTTGTGCTTTACAAATCACCATAGCCTGGGCCCACCGTGACATGGTAGAGGGATGGGTGGTCTCCCTCAAGTTCTCAGAGTAATAGAAAAAATCTCCACTCAAAAAAGAGGAGATTGTGGTAGGAAGAATAATTGCCCTGAAATATGCCCATGTCCTAATCCCCAGCAAGAGTAAATTTATTACCCTTCATGGCAAAAGGAACTTGGCAGGTGTGCTTAAGATTAAGGACCTTAATATCAGAAAATTACCCAGGATCATCCAGGTGGGCCCAATCTAATTACGTGTCCACTTAAATTTAGAAACCTTCCCCAGCTGTGGTCAGTGAAAGGGAGATGTGACCATGGATGGAGGCAAAAAGAAGCAGCATTGCTGGCTTTGAGGATACAGCAAGGGCCTCAAACTCATCTTCACCAGGGGCCACATCAGCTTCAAGGTTGCCTTCAAAGGGCTGAATGTCATTTCAACTCCTTAACAGTTAAGGAGTAGTTTCGTTTATACAGTCCTAAAATTATTTCAGCCCTTTGAAGGCAACCTTGAGGCTCATGTGGCCCCCAGTGAAAATGAGTTTGACACCCCTGAGACAGAGGGAGTGCCATGAACCCAGAAATGTAAGCTGCCTCTAGGAGCTAGAAAAGGCTAGGAAGATCCCCTAGAGTCATCCAGAAAGGAATGTGGCCCCGAAGAAACCTTGGTTTTAGACCAGTGAGACATGTGCCAGACTCCAGACCTACAGAACTATAAAATAATACATCTGTGCTGTATTAAGCCACTAGGTTTGTGGTAATTTGTTATGGCAGCAATAGAAAATTTATATAGGGAACTTCGAATTCTAGGTCAATCCTGCCACCTGTGAGTGGAGGGGGAAAAAACGGAATGGGTGTGTGTGTGTGTGTGTGTGTGTGTGTGTGTGTGTGTGTGTGTGTGTGTGTGTGTGTGTGTGAGAGAGAGAGAGAGAGAGAGAGAGAGAGAGAGAGAGAGAGAGAGAGAAGCCCAGCCAGAGAGGAAGATCATTATCTGGCCCTGACAGCTCAAGGAAGGCTGAACAGAATGAAAGGGAAATTTTTTTAAAGAATTAGAGTAAACCTAGGATAGAATGCCTAATGTAAAGGTCGATATGGTAAATCTTGTTATCTTTGCTGTTCTAATTCTAAACCTCACCCCAAGATTCTCTTCTGGGAAGAGCAAACCTGGAACATCTAAAAGCAAACAGAATAAAAGATATACTGTTTGGTGCTCCTAAATGGTGTCTGCCCTTCATTGCAAGCCAAGGTCAAGAGTAGTCTGTACCTGAGACAGGGAGGCAGTACACAAAGCACTCTGTGACAAAGTCCTCAGGTAGGCTGCAAGGAAACAATAGCTAGCCACTGAGGGGCTGACACAAATAAGATCACTTTCCTCTCACTTCTGCCAGTACTTCTAGGCAAAGAAAGCAGAAATCATAAGATAAAAGTTGGTGCTATGAAGCACTATCTTTTAAGAACTCATTGTGGGAGGTATCTTGATTTCATAATTTTCTCCATTAATTAAGAGCGAAGTTAAATTAAAGGAAGAATGGACATGATAAACACATTTGCTTATGCTGTTACCCATTATATAGTCATAAAATATAAACCTAGTTGTTGGGAAGGAAAGTTATGCTAAAAAGGAGTATACTTTTATCCTTGTAAAGAATTAGAATAATGACCATGTAATACAGAAAAAGATGGGTGCAAAATAAAACAAAAAGTTTGTGTTAGACTGAATATTTTGTCACATAATGATACATAACTGAAATTATTTATATACAAATTAAATCATGATTCAAAGAAAATCTACAACAATCAAATATAGTTTAAGTTCTTAAAATGGTTGACTCAATTATAAAATAGCTCACTGAGGTTTGTAAATGTTTTAACATCTGTTTTATAATTTAAATGTCAAACTAAATTATCCTAAACTTGAGACTGTACTGGCTAACCAAGCCTGCCAGTTATTTTTACTCTTTCAGAATCTTGAAATTACAGAACACGAATAAAACCTTAGAAGTCACCCTAGTCCATAAACTTGCCTGATGTGAGTGATATCTCTGACAGATAACTTTCATTTTTCATTTCACTTTTCCTTATAGAATCTTCTGCAGACCGGTTTATGCTCTAACTTGTGCAAAGAAAAAAGAGAGGATGACACTGTCATTAACTGTGCACCTACTTTCTGTCAGACACTGTGGTAGGACCTTCACATATTTTTAAAGAATCGGCTCTCCATAACATCCCAGTTAAACACTATAGGCTACATATTATAGATTAAAAAACAAAACAAAAAGGCCAAAAATACAGGATACTACTACTTTCTAAAATAACTAAGTCAATGTTATAGAACAAGTAAATATTTCAAAGTATATATTTTAATAAAGTTAATGATGTTAAAGAGACAAAAATACATTCTTCATAATCAAATTTACTGTCAATAATCTATATTTTAATAGTAGACCAAAAGAAATATTTTAAAAAATAATAAAATAATACTAAAATAGCTGGTAAACCATAAATTGTATTAATTTGGGTAAAATTATAAAATTGTTAGCATATATACACACACATATAAATGGCAAGCTGAATTAGAAAATAAAATTTAGCTTTCTTCATTTAATTTGAATACAGTAGTACTCTAACATATGTATAAGGTTAAATGGTACAATATAATGATCTGGTACTAACTTTGATGTATATAGTAAAATACATTTAAATACATTGAATGTTAAAAATCACTATTAGGATATTTTTCTCTGTCATTTCTGCTGAGGCTTGAAGTGGTGAGCATACAAACTAAATGGCCAACAACAGAAGAATGTTTAAATTACTGGCAAATGATGGCCACGCAACAATATTTTTGAACATAGTATGATATAATGCTCATAATTTAATGCTAAATGAAAAAAGCAGGAAAGAAAAATGCACACAAAGCATACTTGTAAACGTGTGAAAATAAAAGGATACACATAGACACTAAGGTACACAGGGACAAATACAGTAAGAAAAAACCCACTGCTTTATGTACCTTACAGTTTTAGTGTAACCTTTTATTTTTCTAATTTTCCTCATCTTTTTCTATCTTATATTTTAATTAATTTGTATATTTATTATATATCTTATTAGACTGTAAGCTTTTGGGGACCAGGGACCATCCCTTAGTTGAAACTATAGAGACCTTTGCTGTATTTGGCATTCAAAAATTTTTGCTAGGCTAATTTGAATGAAGTGTAAGGTAGTTTGTGATTTTACTTCAGGAAGTTTCTATTATTTTTAGGGGTTTTTTTTGAGTCACATTTATAGTGTTCTGTATTCTAAAATATGTCTGGATCCAATTCTATTCAAATGAAGCATTTTTTATTTCAGTAAATTTTCTCTTTAAATGGGTCTATATCCTAATTTTTAAAAATTCTACTCCATTTTAAAGTGTGTGCTTCACATTCTGCTATAAGAATGAGACAATGAAAACTAACAAATGTCAGCGTGGACATTTATATCATGTTCTGCATTAAAATAAAATATGTCTTATGTGAACAGAAATAATTTATAAATTTTCTCAGTTATATATTTTGTAGTTCTGTTACCCTTTCAAGTATGATATTGATATTTTTCATTCACGGGTATTTTTTGTAGTCATTAGTAGACATATATGGACACAAGTTGAAATTTACTGAAAATTTAAAAGAGGCATGCTCCTTTTGTGATGTGTGTGGAAAAAAAGTAACAGAAAATCATTAGCTCAGGACACTACAGAAAGGGGGTGGGAACATTTAATATTGATATAATCCAATTTTAGAATACAGAAAAAATAAACAGTTTGCTGTACTCCTGTTATGCATTTGGCAATGCACTAGGCATCTTGCATATATTATCTCATGTAATCCTGTATGGTAAATTGGCCATTCCCATTTTACAGATAAGGAAATTGAGATTTATAATGAAAATAACTTTCCTAAGTAAACAAAGCTATTACATTATAGAATCTAACCCTAGTCTGTCTAATTAAATAAAGCCTCTTTCTCTGAGGCCATTATGCCTCTTGGGAAAGAAAAGCTGGCGGTGAAGACAAGTTGAAGGACTGAGAAGTGAATCTCAGAATAAGCTGCTAGTTATATAACTTAAATGATAGATGAGGCTTTTAGACCAAGGTTCTGCATCAAGGATAGAGAAGTTCTTTCAGATGGGCTGGAGCTTGGCATGATGAGGAATATTTCTGGAAACCGAACTTCACCTCACTCAGTGTCACGGTAAACATCATCAGAACTGTGTTGCGGTTTACCTGTACCAGCCATTCACTCTTGATTAGCAGGTAGATGGCTCCTTGGAGCCATCTCCAGGAGAATTTCCAGCAAGCGTGGAGCCAGCTCCCAGGAGGAAGCTGGGGTCAGGACAAAGGGCATGCTCGTGCTTGGCACCAAGACACAGCTGGATGACTCCTTGGGAAAATGCAGAGCTACACTTCCATGTGAGGGCATGCTGTGTCATCACCAGATTTATCTGCTTTCATAAGTTTCTGTATCATTTCCATTAATGAAACTAAAATCTTTATTTGTGTCTGAGGGTGTCTTTCCATCAACACATACCCTGTTGCCACAACCTTGTAAACATTATTGAATAGCTTCTTCCTATGAATGGCATTCCAGTCATATGAGCCCTGGCTGGCATATCTGCTTACATGCTGAAGACACGGTTACTCATTCTTCAGATCTCAGAGAAAATCCTACATTCTTCATGAGACTTCCAGACCAATTTTCTTCAAATCTTTCAAGCACCTTTCTCTACATTGATATTGTATTATGCACATATTCCCTTTGTACTGGTGTCTCACCTATCACATTGTTCACTGACAACTGTCCCTTCCCACTAAAATGAGACCTTTAACCTGACAGTTCTTGAAACCCAAGCCTATAATACAATAGGTGCAGTATTCATTTGTTAGCTAAACCTGCTATTTGTTGATTTTTATCACCTGAGGTGATAAATATATACATATTGATACCAGCAATTTAACATTGAATTAAGCCCAATACAAAGTATTTTCAAAAGATGATACAAGGATAAAAGCATTTTTAGAAAAAGAATAACAGTATAAAGGAATAAAAACAATAACAGCTAATACTCCCTGAGTACTGTGTGTCCTAGTTTTACTTACATGTACTAATTCATTTAATCTTCACAATAACATTTTGCAGAATGTGGTATTTACCCCATTTTCCAGATAAGAAAACTGAAGCAAAGGATGATTAAATAACTATGTGGGATCACAGCAGATAAGAGGTGCAGCTGAAATTCAAATCCAGGCAGTTTGCCTCTTGAGTGGTTTCTTTTAGCCACTGCTGGTCAAAGCCTTCCCTGTGTTAGTGATTTCTTCTCATTTAACCCTTGAAAGCGGTTCTGTAAGACAAGAGCAATATACTAGGAGGACAGATTGGGTTGAACCGACTTGATCTAGTCCCTCAGCTCTGTGGGTGAGTGAGTGGCAGGGCAAAAACTGTCACTGCTGTGAATCTGAGCGCTCTGTGATGGACACAGAGACAACTGATGCCAGAATCCTCTCTACGCATGGGCTGTTCCTGCTGCATCAGCGTGGAACACACTGCCCCTCACCCAGCTCTTCCTGCTTCGCTTATTTTGAGCTCTTACTCTTCCGTAACATTTTAGATTCAGTTTGTCAAGTTTCAAGACAAAAACCTGCTTGGACTTTGTTTATAGTTGGACTGAATCTATGGACCAGTTAGACAACAACTTACTATTGTCGTAAATCTCCCTATCTATGAACATAGGTGTTTTTTAATCATTTAAAATTTGTTTTTTTAATAATTTTAAGTTTGATACTTTTTCCATAAAGGTCTCAGATGATTTTTAAAGATCATTCCCACATATATGTCTTATTGTGCTAGACAAGTAGTGCAGCAATAAATATAATTATTCACAGTAGGTTTCTTGGTTTCTGATTTTAAAAGTAATGCTTCCAACATTTACTATTAAATGTAATGTTTGTTGTAGCTTTTTGGTAGATGACCATTATCAGGTAAACAAAATTACTAATTTGCTAAGAATTTTTTTTCTTTTAATGATAAGTAAGTACCAAAAGTTATTGAATATTCTTCCTGTATCCACTGAAATGGTTACATAGTTTTTCTTCCTTTATTCAGGTAATGTAATAAACTACATGAATAGAATGTCTATTGTTAAACTACCATTCCCAAAATAAATTTGACTTGGTCTTGAATGTTTTTGATTCAGTTTGCTATATAAACTTTGCACCCAAGCTTATGAGTCAAGATTGGCCTACAGTTTTTTGTTTTTGAATTGTCCTTGTCTGGTTCTGAACTTATACTAACTCCATAAAACAAGATGGGCCAGCTTCTTTCTTCTGTCTTATATAAGAGGCTGTGTGTAAAACAGTGAACTCCAGAAAAACTTGGCGATAAAATAAACTGGGCTTGATACTTCTTTAAGAAAAGATAAGTTACTGGTTTAATTTCTTTTATAAGATTTTCATTTTCATTTTCTTCTTTGGTTAACTTTGGTGATTTTTATTGTTCTAGGAAAGTCAGAACTACACAATTAATTAACAGCAGTGAAAACCTAGCCCTGCCAAAAGCTCCTTACAAATGAAGAACCTATGAAAATACCAGGGCAATGCTGATATGTTCATTTTCTTAGACTCTTGACAAGTCACAAATACAACTCAAAGTATTTGATCTTATCAGGGTGGTAACTATTTTGAATTAATCCTTATTATTACTATACTTATGCTTGTCTTTAGAAAATTATGATAACTGAAATAAGCCAGGTGATGAAAGACAAATACCATATGATCTCACCATTAACAGGAACCTAATCAACAAAAGAAAAGCCAGCAAGCAAAGTATAGCCAAAGACATTGAAATTGAGAATAGGCTGACAGTGATCAGAAGGGAGAGGGGAGGGGATAAAGGAAGAGAAGGGTGAAGGGTTTGCAGGAACAATTATAAATGACATATGGACAACAACAAGTAGGGGGTGGAAATGGGGAGAAAGGTGGGGAGGGCTGGGTAGTGGGGAGAGGGAGGGGGGAAAGGCAGAAAACTGTACTTGGAAAACAATGTAAAGAATAATAAAATTAAATTAAAAATGTAATTTAGCCCTGGCTGGTGTGGCTCAGTGGATGGAGCACCAGCCTGTGAACTGGGGTGGGGGGAAGTATTTGTCTTATCAGGATGGTAACTGTTTTGAATTAATCACTTATTATTACTATACTTATCCTTGTCTTTAGAAAGTTTTAGACTATTT
Source organism: Phyllostomus hastatus (assembly GCF_019186645.2). NCBI lineage: Eukaryota > Metazoa > Chordata > Mammalia > Chiroptera > Phyllostomidae > Phyllostomus > Phyllostomus hastatus. The sequence continues at coordinate 34,797,668 of NW_025333872.1, read as the reverse complement.
TCTAAACTTTGTAATATTCCTCTATGTTCATATAAAATAATCTTCAGTTTGGTTCCATTTTTTCCTTTCCCCCATAAAATTATTATTCCAACTTAATGAAGATGTTAATCAAATTGCCTAAACAATGATGCTAAGTATGATTATGCCTTAGTCTTAAGTGAAATGGAGCATTAGGTTCTTGTACATGTCAATCAGCAATAAAATTAGAAATCCATAATGTATGTATCTGATCTGCTTTAATGACAAGTCATTTCCTCCTTCAAATTTCTGAAGAGAGGTAGAGCACAGTAAATAGACCTTGACCTGAGGAACGCATGGGTTAAGTATTTGACACAGCATCACTTCATGATACCTCCAACTAATAACTACCTGGCCAAAGTTTCACACTAGAGAATTGGTCTGTTACCTTAAAGACATTTGGAATCTTGGGAGAAAAAATGACTGCTTGCTATGATTTCTAAAACACCATAAGTGACTTGAAATATGAAACTTGTATTTTCTAAAAAGTACTCATTAACATTTTCAAACAACAACAGCTTTCTTTAAGAAGTGAAATCTGCTCATGTTAAGACCAAGATAACCCAGTCACTGGTCACGCTGTACTCCCAAACTTCTACCAAACAGCTAAAAGCCCCTGGAATGGTACTTAACAATGGCCTATGAAATAATTACATTTTAAAGGCATATGGCAGAAAAGTAAATGTCTAGAAGGCTGTAAGTAAGAAAAACATTGTTCAGAAAGAGAGAGAGAGATCTGGAATTGGGAGGCATGAGGAAGAAGAGTAAAGAAAAATACATGACTGAGTCTCAAAAGCATTCACAGATGGTGGTAGACTTCATCCAGTTTTTCTTGAGCTGTTAGGAGGTCACGTCCAATTTTCTCACTTTGACGTTTTAGATGTTCCTACAACCTTCATCATGATGGTGCAGGCTGAAAACGGGGTTAGCTAACTTCCCTCAAAGATCAGCCCAGGCAAACAACCTAACTTAAAAACCACCATTTCCATATTTTCTTCTCTCCACTTAAATTAAATTAGCACAGTTAATAGAAAATATAAAGATGGTACAATAACAAGAAAATTAGAGCAATGGGAAGCTAAAAATAAAGCTGAGAGTTTAACAGACCTGAAGTAAGGAACTTATTACCCTCTTCTATGCCTAGAGGGAAATTTATAGCTTTAGGATGTAACAGGATCCTTTCCCAAGAGCTCATGTTGTAAACTCTGCCTAAGCAGCAAACAATACCCAGTTTCTAGGTCTGCAAATTAGCAACTCCTCAAACACTACAATGCCCCAAATAAAGTCAGATGCAATTTTCCTAAAGGCTTTATGATTACATTAAATCTATTCAACAATTAATCCAAATAAAATAATCACTACTAAAACTAAAAACCAGGCACATAAAGAGTCCAGAGAAACCAGTTAATGACTAGAAACTACTTGGCACAGAGCAGACAGTTGTGCTTTCTAAATGTTGTTATTTGTAACTGAGTACTTTTAACTGAGTCAACTAAAATAAACTAAAATCTATATTCCTTTCCGAAGTATTTATATCATCATAATGAATCTTATTGGTCTCATAGCCTTTGTTCACATTTGCTGATAATATAAAAACAATTTTTAAAAAAGAAGTAGTATACAATTAACTTGCTATATATTTCACATCTTATATTTAATGCTGATTTTTAAATTTCTGCTTTTTTTGTTCTTCCAGAGCATAGTAAAATAAAACTTTTAAAGCGTATTAAATATAGAAAAGATTCCTTCAGTTATATTTCTGTTTTTTTTTAAAGAGAGGATCTGGTCAACTTATAAAATATGGTTAATAACCAATGCTGAGAAATGGCATTACAAGCTGAACATTAAATTAAAGATTAAAATGTTCACACTCAAAGCTCACAACATGCAGACACATCATCTTACAATTAGTTATCTATATTTGTTGAAGAAATGTAAACTAAGAACTTGCTTGCCAAATATCTCCTATGAGTGATGTAAACTTGGTATTTAAAAATTTGCATTATATACCTTTTAAAATTATATAGAAAATTTCTTCTATTTGTTAAAAAATAAAGACAACATATCACCACTATGATGTTATAAATAATGCCATCTGATCCCAGACTAAGTTTTCCTAAAATTTGTCTCTGATGAAGAAAACAGCTCTGCTGGTGGGGCTCAGTGGACTAAGCACCTGGGTTGCCGGCCCAGTGGGAGGCGCTCGAGAGGCAACGACACATTGATGTTTCTCTTCCCTTCTTTCTCCTTCCCTTCCCCTCTCTCTAAAAATAAATAAAATATTAAAAAAAGATAAAGTATCTCTAGTAAAAATTAAAGACACTTCTATTAAATATTTGGGAGAATATTTAGGAAGCTGCTACCTACTAACTTGTGATCTTGATCAAGATGCTAAATTTTCTGTGCCTCAGTTCCTTCATCTACAAAACAAAGAAGCCAGTGGTTCCTATTTTATAGTATCATTCTTTGTCAGCAGTTCTGTGTTAATAGTAAATATTTATTTAAGCATGTAAATATGTACATTAAATAACCCAGGTAAAGACCTCAGAACAATGACTGGCATAATACTAATAAAAAAATGTTGGTCCTATGTCCTGGACCATATTTTCACTTTTATATTCCTCAGTGTCCTTAAACAGAATACCAACAAATCAGTAACAAATGGTTACAAAATGAGTTAAGAGAAAAAAAACCCTTTAGAAAAAATGTATCTCTTTCAAATTAATTACATGCCTAGTTTACACTTAAATGGCCCATATTACCTGTAATTGAATTTCTTGATTACTTAGCTACATTTTTAAAACCTAAAAGTGTATAGGTTTTTAAAAAATTACTGAAAAACTTGGAACATTCTTGGAACACTCCTTTAAGGATGATTCTATTGATGATATTTTCTTGGAGACCCACCTAAGTGGCTCTGTTATTTGTGTAATAAATACAGAGGCAAAATAGAGACACAGCTCTAAGAAGCTAAAACTCTGTATAATAATGAAAAAACTGGTCTCTAGCACCACCTTATGAATTGGTGCAATTTCCTAAACAGAAAGAACTAATGGACAGCAGGTTGACTTATTAACAAAAAGCATTAATAGAAAAGCCAATTAACATCATCAATTGATAAGAAAAAAATATATATATAATATGAATAAAAGAAGATGAACAAACTTACAGAAGGACTGACCTTCCCAAGGAAGGATGTTAATATTTGAAGAGTTTCTACTTCTATTAAATAAGAAAGGAGAAGGGGGGGAGGAAGGCAGGGAGACAGCACTCTTAGAGTTCTCACTTTATTGTGGACTAGTTTTTTGCAAAAGAGATCTTGTTACAGGCAGCATTGACTATCTGTAGAGTCTTTTTTTAACTTGTTCTAGGCCTTGCTGCTTTTTCCACAAAAGCCGGTGCCTGTTCCACGGGTAGGTTCGTGCAGGCACACTCATGTGTATGCACGAGATCAGAGCACAGGAAGTAGGAAGTTGGGTTAGACATTCTCTAGGATTTTTAAAAACTGCCTATGTTCTGCCCTAATTTTTAGTTTCTTTTGTCTCTGTATCATCTATTTTTACCAGACTTACTCAGTTATAACTCATAATTGGACTTAGCTAGTTTTGAAAATACTTTCTTTTCTCCGTCTGTTAGATTTATTACAGTAGCATTACCTCAACATGGATCTTGACATAGGGGTATGTAAATCTCACTAACTGAAGCCATAAGATACAAAGAATTACCCTTTGAGTTTTGGTAATATTACGTGAAGACTTTTTCCTGTATGATTGTTACTTCCTAGTTTTAGTAAAATAAACTCCTATCTACATCCCTTGCCATGCGTACTAGAAATGCTGCCCTTTTTCAAGCATCACCATCCCATTTACACTAACACTGATAATCTGTGAATCTCAAACATAAGTAGGGCTGCCACCCAACAGATGTTTCCCCAACCCCCCAACCAGGTTGCTTTGTTCCATTGCAAAGTGGTTTCACAGCAGAGCTCATTTCACTTTTTTCAGGATTTTGTTTCAGCACAACTTTATATATTTTCCATTATCCTTTTACACTGTAACTGAAAACAACACATCTACAATATAGTTTAAAGCTAAACAAATATAAAAGCACAATTAATGATAGAACTGGCTGTTGTTTTCAAGGTCTGATTAGCTAGAAAATTCAAATAGGTTTACCTTGACATGTAACAGATACACATAGTGCTGTGTGAGAAAATGCTTCTTTTACCTACTTGGCAATGTAAGGCTTTACTAGAAAAGTCAGCATTTCAAACATCTAGTCCTCAACATGTTTCATGATGATTATATCATGATAACAGAACTAAACAATTTTGCAGAATAAAAAGGTATGTAATAAGGTTTTGGCATTCACAAGAGACCACTTACAAAACTCAAAAGAAAAATTGTAGGATTTGCTCGCAAAAATAAGTCCTCTCTGTCTGTATGACAAGCTTTCTATTCAGGCAGTAAGTAATGGAAATTGGCCAAAATGGGAATAACTTTTTTTTTAACAATTGGACAAACAGAAGTGGGTCTAACTTCCTGCTCCCTAACAGATCACTTCTCCTTAGTCTGACATGGAAGTTACAACTTTGTGGTCATTTACTATACGTATCCAAATATTTCTTCTCTAGATAAATGAACTCTAATATAGATGTCAGCTCTATTTAACATACAGATGACCAAAAACTTCATAAAAACCAATGCAAATATGAAACCACACTTAAAATGCTTGACTTGCATAGCATAAAAAGATAAGATTATTATAGGTGACCATACTCTAAACCTCTATGGCAGCAAAAAGCAAAATAAAATAATATGGACTTTATATTTTTATCTATAAAATAGTTAACAGTTTTAAAATATTATAGACAGAAAAGAGACTGTTAGCTTCACAGTTGTAAGCAAAAAGACTTTCAACAAACAAACTGGTATTCACCTGATAGGCCCCACCTACCCTTCTCAATATGTCACGGGAAGCACTTCTATTTGTATAACATGAAACTGTATCCTGTCAGAAAACATTACTTTAGAGGCTGTATCTCCATGAAAAACAAATTCATTAGCTGGTAGCAAGTGAGCCACGTTTTGGTTCTTCATCTTTTTAATAGAGGTAACACAATGAGGATGGTACAGATAACTCTGTTTCAGACTATTAGCTAAATGCTTCTTCAACAATGAACAAATAATATTTTGTTCAATTTTAAGTAACAAAGAAGCAAGTTTTTCAAATAACACAACCAGCATTTCAAAATGGAATTTTTTTTAGGACATTTGTTCTGAAGAAAGAATGAAAAATGGGCTTACTCTTAGGGGAAATCATTTAAAAATGTTTTTCGGTCCCTCCCAGTTGTTTTTGTCTGCATTTCAGATTTGGAGAAGAATGTGTCATAATAATGCCCCTCATTTCAACTTTAGCAAATTATCCCTAAAAGCAGTATTAGAACTATGGTAAGCTATGATATTGTTGGAAGACATTAACAATGTAGAAGTTTCATATATAACACCTTATCCCATTATACCATTTTAGAAAACCATCAGTAAAAAAGTTAATTCATATATTCTTTAGAGGAAAAATTCTTTACACTTCATACTGAAAAATGACCCATTTTAAAAATGCTTTTCAAATGCTATTAATTCTATAACTTTTGTGATCGACCAGGTGAAAAAGAAAATATTTGCCTGCATCCAACCTCATTCCTTTACCTTTTTCCAGTATTACAGGACACTTCTAATTCTTGCCTAATAGAATGAAGAAGGCTTTCATAAACACAAAGTACTAGAATAGTGCTTAGTTTGTCCAAGGTGAGAGAAGAACTATAGTTTTATTGCAAAGATCCACATGTTTGCTTAGGGTAGCACAGAGAAAACTGCCAAGAAAGGCAAAAAGAAAGGAAGAGAGGGAGGAAAGTGAGTAAGGATGAAAAAAAAATACTGTGGTTCTCTGGAGCTAAGAAGGTACCCAGGTAGCATGCCCCCTAATATGAGGACTTAGCTTCACCTATGCTACCCATGATTCCATGCAAACACAGGGTAGTCAGGGTCCTAGTTTTATAAAATACATGAGTTTTATTAAAATGAATATGCATTTATTAGGCAAAATGATAGCTGCATACATAATAAAATATTCCATCATATTAAAAGGCTATCTTATCAACAGTTATATATAGTACACTTCATTATTTTACTGTACCTGAACAGTAAATGTTTTTGGAACTGCTACAGCAAAGCTGGTTTTAATAAACTCTAAGACTGTGTCATGTTGGAATACTATTCATAAAATACATTCAATTCGATCAGCAATGCACACTCAGATAGAAATCTATGCCCAGAAAAGTTCATGGTTAAGAAAATAATGCACAAATTTATTATCAGGGTACAGAGGCAGAAGATTCTTCAATAACAAGCTATAAAGGTTAAGAGTAAGTTCCAAGTTAACTGCTAATATAGAGCCAGCTTTGGTATTTTAAAAGACTAGTAGAATAAAGGAAAAAATGGTGCTAGAGAATTTAATGATGTAAATCATCTCAGGGAAAACAGATTTTTGTCTAACTGGTTCAGTGAGCACCAAAGGATACAGGCATAGTGAGTATTTTATACTTTCCGTATTCTAAGATAGGAATTTAAAAACAACCCAGGAAAGGAATGCAAAAATGTAGCTATGAAAAGGGCAAACTAATTTTTTCAATAGATAGGAAATAATCAGGATCATTGTTTTAAACAATGACACAACTATGACTGTGGGTGATATAAATGTGGATTTTGAAATGTTGGTCATCTCAAGGTACTTCTTAAAACATAAATATTTAGATATTCTTAAAAGAATAGTCATGAATTATACTTTTCACCTAATAGTTTTGATAAAAACAAACAGATTCTTGGTACCATCAGCAACAGAACTATCTTAATAATAAATATTATATGATCCTCTCAAGGACTGAAACAAAAGTTTATCTTCAAATGGATCAAGAATTTAAAGTACCTTTTTTAATATTAACTTGAAAGAAAAATCAAATATTCAACACTTCCCTAATCAAATGCAAATTTTCTGTCATTTCTGCAAACTAAACCAACATCTTGAACACTTTTATTAATATTGATACATTTAAAAAACCAGAGCTATTATAAACTAGATGATTGCTGCTTATAGCTTTCATTTTCAACTGCTTTTTTTGCAGTAACTGCTGATTGTAATGTCTTAATTTTCACAAATATTTAGATTCAAATGGAGCAGAAAATTCATTAGCAGTAGTTAATCTCTATTTTAATGTCTGTTTTAAACTCAAGGATGTTTTGGTGAGCTGTGAACTCATTTGAAAAAAGAGACGATAATCCCTTAATAAAACATAAACTAATTTGAGCTATAAAGTTAATCACACTAAATTATCAAAAAAAATGTGCTCTCAACAACTTTAAGGCCCACCAAAATGCATGACAAACTAGCTGTGAAATTTAACTGTCTCCCGAAGGCCAACCCAGTCCCTTATTGATTGTGAATACAACGTTTACAATACATGCCTAACATTTCTTTACAAATGTAATATGCTTCTCCGTATTTGGCTAAGATGTCGGACAATGCAGCCAAGAGGGTTGTACAGGTCATGGATACAGGCTCTCTCACTTGCAAAATTTTAAATAATCTTATTACAGTTTGAAAACTTTTAAGACAGGTTGTATATTTTTAAAAAATATTTTGAAATATTTCACACCAAACAAGGAAATGAAATATGTTAAACCAATTATACTAATTTTCTTTGAGAATACAACCAGATGTTCAAGAATTACTGCTCTAAGAGGAAACCACAACTCTTCAGGTACTAAAATACAGTTGAAAGGTATCAAATTATAGAAATCATTAACATTTTAAAGAAAGTAATATTTTCCTTCAGAGAATCCATTGTACTCACTTAATAGTTTATTTATTCTATGAAACTACATTGGCAACTACGTAACTGTCAGTGTCTGCTTTAGCCTCAGATTTTTACCACCTGATTATTCAAAAGAAGTAACGCTGTCAAAACGATACAAAGTAAATATGTGAGGGATAACAGCATATAATATCAGTAACTTTACAAAGATAAATCTTTTTGGTTTTTGGTCAAATTGGAGTGGTGGTGTATAAAGGGCAGCAATTCAACCTGTCAGTCTTTATGACTAGAAATATCTATATACAACATAAACCAGCAAGAACATCACTCTCCTTCCAAGAAATGCCTAACAACCGTGATGCTTGGCAGCTGGCAGGGTGGAGGAGGGCAATGTAAATTTACATCATTCACTTCCCGCTTAGTGCCAGGCATGGTTCTGGGCCCCAGAACTGCGGGCATGAACAAGCCAGAAAAGGTCCCCAAGCTCATGAAGCTTGCCTTCGACTGGGGAAGGACACTAAATAAACAAGACATTTCAAGAGCTATGAGAACAGTTCAACAGAATCATGTGAGGAAGGAAGACTCTGGGGCTGAAGAGCTACTGCAGATGGGGCATTCAGGAGGGCCTTTCTGAGGAGGTGCTATTTCAAAACTGAGTTTACTGAAGAATCCACATACTCTTTCCAGCTGAGCACATTTCCTTTCAAACTTTCTAGCAGAGTTAATTTTCCCCATCCAATTGGCAGATCAGTCATTCTTAAGTGAGATGGACAGGAATGGTCTTGGGATGCCACCAGAGGGATACAACCAAATGCTAACCAGAGGTTACAAAGAAAGGGAGAAAAAAAAGAGGGAGGTAATATGAAAGCACCAGTCAATTCAAAGGCAACTACACCTGACTAGAAAAATAGGAAGGATTGCGTCAGAGAAACTGGGGTACTTCATCATTATCCAGAGAGATGAAATAAGGACAACTTTCTTTCTGACTGGATTATGTCCAGGGAGATTTCAGAAAGAATGATGGCCATCCACCATAAAGCTAATATCAAAAGAAGGAAGGGAAAATCAGCAGGGGATCCGATGGTTGTATCCTTACATGCTAGCACTGTTAGTCTCACTATCGATGACCAATTAACAGAGGAAAACCAAGTACTCTGAATATCCCAGTATAAGGTTGCTTTCACTTTCACAATGAGAGCGACGAACCAAATACACCATACATGTGGGGGACAGCACTGTCCTGCAGCATAACTAAGTTTATGCAATTCAGTTTCACTGGTTTTAAAACTATCTCTCATCACAAATCTGAGTAATCTGTATCACTGTGAGTGACAATTTTTAAAACTCAAATGTACATGATTAAGAAACTGTGTCAAAACAAAATATGAAATTGTAAAAATCAACCATAATGAGAAAAATGGGCTTTCATATTTAAAACAATTTAGGAAGAACTATAGGACTCATCATGCCATGTGGGAGAGACATCTAATTATAACAAAGCCTTTAATTATTGTTAAGTTATATGTACACAGAAAATAAAGAAAAAATTTGAAGGAAAATATTCAATAGAAGTCTTATTTTTTCCCAGGCGTAGAAAAATATACATGGTTTTTCTCTCTTCACAAAATTGGGCAAGAAAAACACCTGTAGGTTAGCAGAGTGAGTTTTTCATATAATATTATATGGGTGCATACAAATAAGGTGTTGTTGACTATTCTTTTAATGATTCTAATAAATCTACACATTCACAATTTATTCATCTATGCTCCTGTTGTCATTAACACGGTTTCAAACATTTTCCTATCAGATGAACGACATGGAGGGAAATGCTCTCATGCACTTCCGTGTGCAACACCGAAGTGATGATTGCTAGAATTCCTGAGCAGGGGAGTCTTACCCCACATTCCTGAACTGAGTTCCAGGAAAAAGAAATCAATATCTGTGTTCGCCTGGCATCATCTCAATGCTAAATATTGTGTAATTAATTTTTGAGCAACGCCACTCTTATGGGTAACAAATGATACTGATAACTCATTTTTGAAATTTGTATTTTTAGCCTTAATAAATGGCATATGGTTTCATGTTTACTGGCCACTAATATTCTAAAAATAATCTGATTCTGACCTTTTAAACAAAGGAGCTAGTAATTTCCTTGTTGATATTTAAGAATGTTTAATACAGTACACATATTAACCTGCTGTCCTGTGTTCCAACTTCCCCAACTGTCAATCCGTCAGTTGTGCTTGTTTTTTGTCACTCAAAAATTTTCATTAATGCAAATATATTAATCTGTGAAAATATGACTGATCCTATTGCTTTTATTTTTTGCTCAAAAATTTCTTACTATCTCAGTATCAGTTATTTCCTACATTTTTCTTTTAGGTTTTGTGGTTGAGCTTTCTTTACGTTTTCTTTCTTTTTTTTTAGTTCATTTAGAATTTATCAGGGGAATGGAAAGCAAAGGACAGATATGAGAGGCATTTAAAACCCAACTGCTAGAAAGGCTGGACGTAGAAGGGAGAGGATGAGGCTGAGAGAGGGAGAAATTAAGGAGGCTGCCAGGGAGGGGTTCAAATTGAGAAAACAGTCTTCCATGTTGAGCAAATAGCATTAAGAGACTGAACCCATTTCTAATTACTTTATTATTCTCCTTACCTTAAAAGTCATTTTGTTGAAGAGTTGTCAAGGAACATGTATAAAGGACACATGGACAAAGCCAAAGGGGACAGGATCAAGGGTGGGAGGTGGGGATGGCTGGGGTTGGGGAAACTGGCAGGGGGTGGGGGGAATGAAGACAACTGTACCTGATTAACAATAAAAAAAACAGGTCATGTTTGTTGAAACAGTAGTTTCTATACTCCTCATTTCAAATCACCATTCACTCACCAGCCCAAACACAGCATGGGTCCCAACCCAGCTACTCCTCTGCTTTCATAGAAGTCACCAATGTCTTCCTGTTCAAGGTACAACTGTCACTCTTACCTGACAAAGTCTGAAAGAATTTAATATTGTTGCCCACAGACTCTACCATAAAACTCCCCCTGAATGTCTTCTGGGACGGCTCTCTCTTCTTCCTTTCCTTCTCTCTAGCCACTCCATCTCACTCTTCTGTCTTCCTTTTAAATGTTGGTACAACTAGAGACATTTTCAGAAACTTCCCTTGGAAAGACTATCCCTTTCCTGTGTGGTCATACCCATCCCCAAGGCTTCAGCCATCACCTCATGATGATTCCTTAATCTTTTCCTACACCTTAGGTTCCCTCCTGAGCTTCAGAGACCCATTTTCATCTCCATTTCAAATCCTACAAGTCTAAAATGAATTCATAATCTTCCCTTAAAGATGTGCTTAAATCTGTTTCCCAATGATATTCCCCAGCTCAGTGAAGTAACCACACCTCCATTCAAAAACCACCCAACCTAGAAACCAAGCTAAGCCTTATTCTGCATTCCTGCCTGCCTGTCACCCACTTCAGTCCCTATCCTATTGCTCCCTAATCAGTCATAAGTCTTTCAGAGTCTCCCTCCTACTCTAAAATCCATCTTTCCCTCCAATCCCACTCCCATGTCCTCTGTTTAGAAGACCCTTGAATCTCTCACCTAAATGACTCAGTTTTTTAATTAATCTCTAGGACTTCCTGCCTCACCCCTCCCAATGCACCCTCAACATAGTGCCAGAGTTTTTCTAAATTCTAAATCTTTAATGTTGTTCTCCTGCTTAAAATCCTTTAATTACACCATTTTGCCTTAAATGATGTATATTGTTTTTTTAGTTTCTACTTCTTCCTATTTGCCAGGAACTTTATAAAGTGTATTTTAAATACATTATATGGAAGAACTAGATTTATTTCTATGTGAGCGGACTCTACTCTATCATGTCTACTTCCTCTATGCAAAAACAATTCCTCAGTATTACATATAAGATTCTTTAAGATTTAATTCCTGCCTGCTTGTTGAACCTTACCTTGTGCAACATGCTTCACATGTTACTGTTCAATTGTACCAAATTCTCCTTAACTCCTAGAATATCAAATATTTCTCTTGCCTTCTTATTTATATTATGTCTCCTGTCTGGAATCCCCACCCACCTTCACTCATAGGATCACACTTATTACTCCAAGAGTTAATTTGGCTGTCATATCTGGGTTAGATGACTAAGTATTTTATAGTTCCATAGTCTTCTGGATATTTCTCTATCCTCGCATAGGACCATTATCTGTTTAGCAACTATTTCTTCAACTAAACTGTTGAGTGTGTCTAAAACAAGGACTCTCTTTCTTGAATGAAATGTCCAAGTTAAGGCTGTACACAGAACACTCAGTAAAGGTTGGTTGAAAGAACTGTGTGCTCAGCACACTGGAGTCATTAAAAAATGTGAGAAATAACACTAGAAACATTGGTTTGGAGAGATGAGGATCCTGAATGGTGACATAAAGATCTATTTCTATAGCCGAAGAAGATCTATTGAAAGTTTTCAAACAGAGAATGAACAAAATTTGATGTGTGTTTTAAGAAAATAATGAACAGTAATGTGATAAAATGTGATAGGCTAAAGAAGATGTTTAAAATGTCCAGGAAAAGTTGAGGAGAAATAGAGCTCATTGTGATATAAGCTGATTTCTAGAAACTAGCAGATAGTCAGCCATGTGCTGAGTTTACCTTTTCTTGCTTTCATGTTAAAATCCTTCCATATAAACTATTTTATCATACAAATTTCCTATCACTACCAAACTGAGTGTGAAGTTAGCATTTTGAGTCTAACACTCAAGAACAAATTTTCAAAATTTTCATTTAAAAGTTTCAAGAATAGCCATGCAAATGGTTTGAGTTCACCCAAGGAAAAGAAAAATTAGGAGAATTAGAGGGCTGACGGAAGAAACTTGGCCACACTTACACTAATGAGCAAAAGAGAAAGAGCCATCATCAGAGACATGGTGTGGTCAGGGCAAGGCGGAGGCCAAAAGAGTGTAACATGGGTTGAACTACTGTGATGTTAGTGTCCCCATCCACACTGTATCCCTGAACAATTCAGTCTTTGGTTCAGATGGATCTATGGCTACAAAATCTATTTGTGTAATCAACATTCAAGAGGCTTTAAGGCAAAATGCTATTTTAAAGGCCATCCTATATCTGAACACTCTGTGTTAAACTGCTTTTCTGATGCTTTGGCTCCATCTAAATAAATTTTAGTATAGAAGTGCACTTCTCCTGATTATGATATGTGTTGCCATCAGCAAACACTTTGCATTACTAATTAAAAAAAATTAAGATTACAAAATTGCAGTGAACTATTCATCAAATTACTACTCTGATAGTTTTCTCTGATGACTCTTACTTTATCAACATAGTAATTTTGATTAAATATATTTCCACAATGATAATAACTTAGGACCTTAGGACCTTCCCTCTTCTTCAGATTAATTCTTTTAAGATTGCTTATAAATTTGCTAGTAATGTTAATTCATTAGATAGAATCTTTCTGTAGAATACTTTCTAACATGAAACTATAAGAAAACCAAAATCCCTTTACTTTAAACTATGAAAAATTTTAATACAATGATTTGTATAAACCCCATAAAAATCTTCAAAGACTATTAGAATATGATTACCTTATATGTCGGTATGTACAATTTCTGCATTCTTATTCTAGGAAAAAAGACCGCACAGAAAGGATGGAACAATGGTATGGAAACTTACCATCCTCTCCAACTGGACTCTTTATTACAGACTTATTGCTTCCATGTGTTAAAAAAATTCAAACCTTTGAGCCAATCCAATCCCTAAAATTTTTGGCACACTTATTAAGCACTGAATCCAGAAAAAACATTTTTTTATTATCACAGCCTATCAGATTAAAGGTTTATTTATTATGAGAATGTGTTAGAAATTAATTTTTAAAAAAGGTTGGTTTCTACCAGGCTTAAAAAAAAGTATGTTATTTAAAGCTTAAAGTTGTTAAAATACCACAAATTACTTGGTCTCAATATTTAAATAAATAATGCCTATTTTGAATATTGTACTCTAGAACATATAAATTCATTTGGAAGAATATTAAAATAGATGAGGTTAACACCTTTTTCTTAAACAATAAGGATTTTTTTTTACAGCTGTGGTCACATAGAGCTGAGGAATACATCACATAAAATTAATTCATATAATTTTCTGAAACAATGAAATCTTTGCTCAAACTATGCAATGAGGTCAATGAATTACCTAAACTCCTCTCTTTGCACTTTTCCACAAATCAGGCTGCAATATGGGATGCATAACTCCCTCAAAGAAGCACATCTCCAAGTTCTGGTGTGTGTGTGTGTCAAATGAAAGAAGGAAAAAGTTCCCTCACCCCAAAATGAGAACAGATGGGAATGTAAAATTAGATGGGAAAAGACAGTGAAGCTTTGGATGACCGACCAAGAAATCTTCCCCTGAGGGGAGCCAAATATACCAGACCTCAGCTTGTGCTTCCCAGTTAACTTTCAGATTAAATCCAACAGAAATGCAAAGCAGTTCTTCAATTCAATGTATTGGTTTTGATTTTTTGTAAGCATATATTTTATCAAGAAACTACGAACAAATATAAGTAAAAAATTTCTATATTCAACATAAAGTAATCTCTTAATCATTCTTAAGAATTTAACATTACTTCAAACTTAGACTGTTAACAATAAAAATTTTTTAAATAATAAAATAAATGACTATGAAAAAGAGGCAACAGACATGAACGAACTTAAGATGCAGACACTGAACTCCTTGTATAATAGAAGTGCCACCTGCAGTAAGTGGGAAACTATGTAAATAAAATAAAAATGTATCTTCTGTTCATTCTTTCCATATTTTATCTCTATAACTAAAAATAATCTTAATAGTAATACCAGCAAAATTTTCCTACACCTAGCAAAAAAGTTTCTTTATTTGATATCCAATTTTATAGAGCATGACATAATTTTTCTACCTAAAAATACCAACTATAACTTTAAACCAATATTCTTTATAGTGCTGTATTCTTTACAATTTTTCATTTTTAATATGGATATGCAGAATTTGAGAAAAACAGAAAATCATGCTCTCAGATATGAATGTATTTAAAAACAGTAGTTTTATTCCTAATAATCAGTATATTGATTAAAATATAATAAAATAATATTTTTCAATATTTTAAATATTTTACTTGATAATAAAATAACAATCATTAAAATAATTTTTAAGAGCAACTTTGTAAGATTAGCCTTGAGCTTTTAAAGTTACTAAATATCTTCCACAAAATAGTATTTGTGGAGATCTGGTGTGTACTCACTTTCACATAAAATTTAAATTCACTGACACAATAAGAATAATAATTCGTTCTTTTAATCAATAGTGCTCAAGTTTATACATTATTTTATCCATAATCTCAAACTTCTTTGCCAAGACAACAATCAAAAGTTCTCTGTGCACCTATTCTCTGCCATCCCAAGGAAAACATCTTAACCCTGTTTTATTGTTTTTAACCTTACTAACTATACACAACAAAAAGAAATATAGAAATATGGCTTATTCTAAACAGTGAAAGCAGCTGCACCTCCCACTTAAGTGATCTCAGTTTAAACAACCCAAGACACTGGTAATTTGATATAAGCTTCAATTTTAATTGGGAATGAGACCTTCCATGAAGAAATTGCTCATTATAGTACCTTGCATTTAGTTGAATGTGTGCAAGAAACAATTACTGAAAAGTAGATTTGTTATTCAAAATACTCTAAATTATATGCAATAATTATTTCCAAAAAAAAGAAGAAAATCTCTCAAGGTATCTAACTTTCTTTTATTTTCTCTCTTATCAATACATAAAAGCCAGCAGGCAAACTTTTGGGGATACTACATTGATTATATTAAAATTCATTTTTCACACTTTCATTTGTGCAAATAAAATTTGAGTTTAGCAAAACTGCGAACATTTTCAAATTCACTCACATTAATAAGTCAAATTCTAATTCCCCAAATACCAAATGTAGATCCCCCTACAAATTTTACATTATTGCTTTAATTAGTTTTCTGGTTAATTAGTTGAATAATTTTAACATGGAAAACAGAGAACATTTTTTAATGAATCTAAAACTGCTACCTTCCCCTTGAAGGCTGGGAGGGCATGGAGGCTTTGAACAGAAACTGCACATGCACATATACAGTATTTACTCAGTATTCTTGTCCCATCCCCAGAGCTTCCACTGTCCTTTTTAAACTGGGTAAGTCACAAGCACTCTGAACAATAAATGCTTAACTAAAAAAAGGAATATGGTTGGCTTAGGTGGTCAGGATTTCTCAGATGGCAGACGTCTGAGGATCTCTGAGCATATTCTTAGGAGTGTGAGAGTATTACACAGTGTCTTGTTTTGTTTTGGTGTCTTCATGTTATGATATAAATACAACTATATTCTGGATAATCTCCTTCACAACTTTTAGCACCTACTAGTATCACATAACTTCAGGTTCTGACTTGAATCAAGTGTTTAGGATCTTGTTGACGTTAGCTTTTTATGCTGACCGTGTTTAACATGCAATATGTTGTTCCTCAAACTGGAATTCATACATGTATTCTTGGGGCCCAGGAAATATTTTTTTGTTAACACAAATCCACATATTATTCAGGACCAAGAGACACTAGATTTGACAATCTTTCTAATTCCTTTCCAGTTCAAAAATATGTTACATTCTATTGCAGCTCACTAACATTTTATGAAAATCAAATTTAAAAGGCACACTTAGAAAAAGCTAACTTCACAAAAGGAATTATATATGTTCTACCTGTTTTTCCTTTATATTTAAATGCAAATATATCTTTGAGATAAGAATAAGGTGGCATTCAACAGAAAAAAACAAAACAAGGCTGTCAAATGAAGATTCTTTCTGTTAGCCAGACACTGTCACTTCAAAGGGCTTAGTGGACCACATATTAACCAAGAGTCATAACACCCCAGTTTCTTTTTCCAGTTTTCCCTCTAACTTGAAATAGCATCTTGTTATTGAAATAATTTATTTCTGCAACATACATTTTTATACAGAGTTAGTACATTATACTGCTCAATGAATAAAATGCACAATAAATACTGGGTAGTCATGTTATATAATAAACAGTATGTTTCAAATTTTAATTTATATAATAAATAGGAAAACAACAGATCTATAAATAACATGTGAAAATAATAATACGTTTTATTTCTGAATCTACTTCTGGATTATTTTGACCTAGCTTTAAAAACATGTTTAAATTTGCTTCATGTAATTTAAAATTATTTAGTGGTTTCAATTAGAACTTACAGGTACGTTATTGGTAGAAATCACTGTTTACTAATTAAAAGTTTAAAAATAAAAACCACTTCTAATATATCAGAATCTGGTTTTTAAACCATATGCACTCTTAAAAGAATTCTCAATTTATATGGGTTTTAATAATACCCATAAAGAAAAGCAAAGTGCCTACAAACTGCAAAGCTTTTTAGGTTTAAAATGCATATACTTCACATTTAAAATAGTTATGTAAGTTTTTTAAGAGTTAGGGATAATGAAAATCATTTACCAGTAAATCATCCTATTCAAATGTGTGATACAAATGTGAATAAAAGTTTTAAGTAAAAATTCTCTATAAGGAGGTGTATTAAAATTTTTCCTGATATGCAGCATCTTAACTAAACACTTTTAAAACAGAAATAAGTTTTTAAACTATTTCTAAAGTGTTGCAAAGAGCATAACAAAACATTACTAATTAAACTAATAAACTGAATTATTGATTTTGAAATTATTTATTGAATTCACATTATTAAATTTTGACAGATTCATTTTTTTGTTAGGTGAGGGCAGGAGAATCTAAGATCAGTTTTATAATACATTTCATAATAAGTTTAAGTTTTATCAAGAAATATTACATTGAAATTTAAAAGGGTTTTCCTGTTAGTAAATATAACTGACCTTAGTTTATTAAACTTTGAAATTTTCTTCTTATAATGGAATTTTCAGCTTTTATTACATTAAAGTTTCTTTTCTAGATGATGTACTTACACCATTAACTAAAAGACAGTGGAGTCAAATGAAAAATATGCATTTCCAAAAAGTGCATTCTTTTATATATTGTGACAAGTAATTTTTTCTTGGAATATACACATGCAATTACATAAATGTTAAAACCAATGCCAAAAAGTTACTCTACCTGCACTGTAGAGCTGATCTCCGACGCAAAGCCACCTGTCAAGGGAGCCTCGTGACTGATTAACAGTCGTCCTGTTTTGATTACAGACTGAAAAAGACAAGGAAAACCTAATATTGAAAAGAATACATCATTTCAAGTATATAATGGTAGTTTTGATTAAGGAATAAAAATAAATTATTTACATTCAATAAACTATAAAAAAATAGTAGTGCATTATTAGGACAAATAAGTTACAACACAACTCTTTCAACCAGACAGTCATTTGACTTTTGCACATTAAAACTTTTTTTAATATAGTTTATAATACAAGTACAAAATAAAAATAAGATTTGTAATTCTATGTATGTCACCAAAAATGCATTTCATTATAAAATATTGTATATTTGCATATAACCATAAAGTCTTAGGAAATATTGTTTTGTGGAGAAGGAAAACATAAAAATAGCACATAAATGCTGCAGCGGAGCTGGCTCATGCTACCAGATATTTGAAGAGTCCTGGAAGGAAGAAATCATTGTAAAAGTACAAGGTTTACAACCTTCTTTGTCCATGTGCATTAAAACCTGGTTCAGAATCTCAACTCTATTTTAACACTGAAAACGTCACAAATCATAAAGATGTGTTCTCAATACCAGCTCGGTATGGTTGTCCACACTGTGCATAATATACTCTGTACAATAATAAATCAGGGAGTATAGCAATGGTATCACAGGATACCCGCTCTGTTGGAAGTTAAAAAATATTAAAATCAACAGCAAGTTATTATCAGTTATTACTTAAAATATGCTCAATAATTACAGTATTACCAAAGAGAAGTGGTATATCCTCCTCTACATTTCCAATCATTTATCACCTTCCTTAAATTCTACAATACTACTTCTGAATATGGAATAAAATCTTCCAAGCAAAATATGTGTATAAATTAATTTTCCCTTCATTCTAGGCAATTGGAGTTTAGAATTTTAAAGTATGCAGCAGTTTTAAACCAGCATATGTTAAACTCTAAGATATAGCTAGTAGCCATGACAAAAATAAGTTACTGTAGCTACTAAGTAAATAGTGACTGAAAAACATAAAATTTTATGAACACCATACCCACCCCCCAAAAAAATGCTAACCTTGGAATACTGGTGTTTGGATTTTTATGACAGTGACTAATTACTCCATTTATGACAGTCACAAATTAAATTTCTATGCACCTGGTTAAAAACATAAAGAGACAAAAATATTCTGCAATCACACACAAATGTAGTCTCAAAGAATTCTCTAAAAATGCCCTGATTTTTTAAAAATTACTAGTTAAAAAAAAAGACAGATTTGACAATCAGATCTTCCTGACAGCTCAAAAACCCAGACTTCTACCAATGTGACAGTGTCTAAAGATGACAACTAAAATCCATCTCAGTTGGACAGTGCACCTTGTATTTTTAAGAGGTACAAATGAAACCTCTATAAAAGTGCTACTGTTGCCTTAAGACTGCACACAACAGAATTGATACTCTGAGCTGCAGCCAATCAAGATCATATGACAGCCTTTAGAATGATCCCTTAAGGCCAATAAGCAACCTAGGCAGACAGTGTAGGCTCCCTATAGCCTACAGAGTGTAACGAGGAAGCTAAAGCACAGCTGTACCCAGGACAAAAGCTTCCGGCCTTGGAGTTCATGCAGCATGATGTGTACATAGATGAAATCCAGAGACCTGGAGTGTCTTTCCAAAGGAGAAAGACTAAATAAACCAACATGTATCAACAGTCAAGTATTACACAGCCATGAAAAAGGCTAAGAAGACTGAGCACATGAAATAATGCACATATGTTTAATAAAATAAGCAAATTGCAGAAAAATAATCTCATTTTGTGAAAAGCAACCACCACAGCAGTGAGGGCACCGACAAACATAGCTAGCATCTTAACTAAACACTTTTAAAACAGAAATAAGTTTTTAAACTATTTCTAAAGTGTTGCAAATAGCATAACAAAACATTACTAATTAAACTAATAAACTGAATTATTGATTTTATATATGTGTGTGTATATATATATATATATATATATATATAGAGAGAGAGAGAGAGAGAGAGAGAGAGAGAGAGAGAGAGAGAGAGAGAACGCGCTGACATGTGTAAATAGTCTGGAAGGATTCATTTCAAAATACCAAAACTTATTTCTCATGAGGAATGACAGTAAAGGAATTGTAGGAAAGGGACTTTTGTTTATTCCTTTATATAAAATATTTTTATATTATTGGAAGTATTCTCAATAAGTATACAATAAATAAAAATTAAAGGGAAAACATTTGAATTAATGTCACAGGCAAATACATATTATGTTGAAGTCATAATTTCCTTTAAGAAACACATGCTGTTTTTCATGGTATTTTAGGATGAGTTTAGGGAACCCAAACTCCAGCAGCAAACAGGCACACTAAAGACACATGGAACCGGCAGCCTTCCCATGACAGTCTCTTCATGATCTGCTGCAGGTCAGGATTATATCCCACTCATCTCTTGACCCACAAGCTCTTGGATACTAGAGAAAGTGGGAAATAAGCTATTGGTATCACAGAAGGTGAAGTCTTCAACACATCTGTATGTGTGTTATATAAACTTATGTGTTCTTGAACAGGAGTTAAGATCTTAGAGTTACAGAAAAAATTCCAGAAATTTCTCAAACAGCAAGAGCTGCAGTGCAGGCACAATGAAATGTAGCGCTGCTGTGAGTTTATGGAAATGGCCATGGTGCACGCACCAGTGAGAGAGGGTGTGGCAAGGAGACTCGGAAGTACTGATCACAGTCACAAACAGGCGACTGCCATGGGAGTCCCTTTGTGTGAGGCTGTGGGCTCAGCACTTTACAGTGATTACTGCAGTTAGTTTAGACAGTACCTGCGTTTCATTTTTGCTTCTTAAAATCAACTCTGATATCTGAAAAGTATTAAAATATATAAAATAAAATTACATAAAAATTCTGAAAATTGATAAAATTTAGAAATAACACTGATGTTTCAAAGTCACACCCTCAAAGATAATTAGCATATATCATTAAAAGATTGAATCTATAAATACAGTTCAATGATTCTGTAAGGTATAATATAAATTCGACTTGGTATATGCTTTTTATTCTTCACAATTTTAATTTGCTAAAATTTCTGAAGATAGCCTCTTTTCTATACCACTTTGGGAATTAGTAACACTGTTATTATTATAGTTAGATTAGACAAATATACAAAATTGAGGAGAATGTTACTATTTTTGTGGTTTAATTAGATATTTTGATTATACACATTTGTCAACCGCAAAGGCATTTTTACGTTCAAAAATTACCTTTTACATGGAGGGACAATGATATGTAACTGCTGGGAAATTTTTCTAGCCAAACTGCATTTTGGCATAGTTAGTAAAAATGAATATTGTGCCTTTCAATGGAGATAGCTATTAAATTTTTTTAAATAAATAACTATAAATACAAATAATACTTTACAAGTGATTTTCTCTTTTATAATAAAGTCAATTTTAAAGTTTCAAGTTTTCTTCTGTGATAAATGTATCTCACCAATTGAAACAATTGGAAAGGTTGAAATAACTTGTCAATGTAAAAGTTGAACTTATCAAAGCTAGCAAAAATCACAAAAGGCTGGATTTTCCAGTATCTGCTTCTTCAACTTATTGCCACTAAAGCCCACTCCAAGGAACCTGGCCTCAGGCAGAAAGAGCACCAGTAAGTTAGAGGGGACAAAGGTACCAGGGAAGACTGTACCGGTTAAGACTGGACTGTCAATAAACGTTCTCTGTGTCCTCTACCATAAAACAAGAGGGCTTTTCTCCCTACAGGGTCTCAAAAAGATGTGTCAAGAAAACTTAAAAAACAATTCTAAAAGGCAAGGAGTGAAACAGCCAGTAGGCTGCTAAGTCACATTGGTCTGCCATGAATTTCTCCCAAGAAATCTCAGTCTTTTTCACTGTTTTAGTTAGCTGTCCCCTTCTTCGGCACAACAACAGAATACTATTATAAGAGGAGCTATCAAAATCTGAACAGTCCAAAGAGTACAACATTGCCAACGGTAGAAGCGTCACGATAGTCCTGTTCTGACAGAACCCCGAAGGTGCCTTGTTTCTGGTTGGGCTACTTCATGACTGTTTCCCATTGTCTGTCTCCTACCCTGATGCCACTACTAATGGCTATAATTTCAAGTTATCTAGGCAGAATATCTAGCACAATGCTCAGAATATGGTAGACACTCAAGAAATTTAATTAGTTAAAAATTTATTAAAATAATTTAACTATATTAAGCATGTGCTTATTAAACTTACAAAATTATTGCTTTCTTGGCAAAATCTATTTTTCAAATAGTGCAAAAGTATACTTCAGCACAGCCCATAACAATTTAAATATGAAATAATAGTCTCCAAATTGAGGATATTTTAATGTAGCTTTAACAATAAGATATCTGTGGTAACAGGAGAATTGCTAAGTTATACTCCATTAAAATTATTGCACAGATTTTGGCTGTCCAAACATTGAACACATGTTTTAATGAATGTAGCCTTTAAAGATTTTAACACAATCCAACCAGGAAAATTGTTAAACTGTCATTCGAGGAGAACATGGTTCAGACAGCCAGACCATTAAGCTTGCATATGCCTGAAAGTGTAACAGTGACATTAAAAAAACAAATATATTGATATGTCGTATTTATTGTTTACTCAAAATATATAGCAAGATTTTTTTTCCTACAGAGCATTTTAGCCTGACCAATACCAAGTTCAGTCACCTTTTCTGACTGCTGTAAACAGGAAACTAACACTTCAGATAGGCAATTTATACCTCTTCTAATGTTTTCTGTCTAAATATGAAGCTAATGAAAAGCAAGAGAAACATCAAAACTGACCCTTTTTGTTTCCTTTGAAAGCAAATCTGCTTATAAATACATATGAGCAGAAGTAATAGTAAAATCATATGCTTATGTTTCATTAATCAAAACCATTAATATTTATTTATACAACTTATAATTAAAGATATAATTTTAATTAGCTTCAAATATTATTGAAAATGAATTAGGTTTTTGAAATGTTTTCTTGTTTAGTAACCAAATGCATTAGAAAAATTAACCAAAAAAAACTCAAAATTAATCCCAGGCTAACAAATGTATTAATATACGCCTAGTAACTATTGTTAATCATCGATCTTCACACACAATCAGACTATGAGCTGATATTCTACTGGAGAGATGCCAATGCTAAAACAGAAATAACAATCACGAGCTCCAGAGAAAGTTCGGAAAAGTCCATCTTGGCAAGGATATTAGCAGTGAAGTTACAATTACTTTTGATATTGTAGGAAAGTGGTGTAAACTGAGAAAACCTAAATCCTCAGAGTTTTATCACCCATTTATTCACCCATTCGTGAAACTTTCAGACTTCCTCACTGATTCATTTTTGCCTGAATGATTTGTGTAATCAGAGCTGAAACACTGAATAGCCTATGAAAAACCACTTTGGCAAAAATGAGAAGTGGACATCTTTCTGAATGCTACCTCCAAACATCAGATAAACGTGTTTCTGTCCATCAATCTTACCTTTCCAGCTTGACTCCTCATGGACCCTCTAGGCTCCAGTCGTGTCAGGCTCGTCTGTGAATGCGACCCCTGCTCTCTCGTCTCTGACTTCCTTCCCCAAACTGGCAGGCATTCTAACCCTCCCTAACACCCATCTCACACAGTCCCTTCTCCACAGTTCCCCCAAGTAGGCTTTCCCTAATTTAAACCCCGTGGTAACTTTTTCCTTTTTTCCTTTTCACATTCTATATTCTAGCAACCATTTCCTAACAGAATTTGAGGTAGCTGACAATGCAAGGATTTTCTATGAAACCTAAACCAGGGTACAAGGTCAAGAGTCAAGTACTAGGGTCAAGGCAGCACTCACTGCTGTACCTCCGGTTAGGAACCCTACTAATTTATGTCATAGGACAGCCCTGTGGACATCTGTCTTTTTATTCCTTGCAAACACACTCAGAATCACAAATTTGAAGATAGAAACTCTGTGTTATTTATATTTGTACTCACTGCGGAATATAGCATATAACAGATATGCACTTTATTATTTTGGGACAAAGAATCTTCCGTGTCTTTGTTTTGGAGGGTATTCTTTTTCATAGGGTGTGTGCAGGTATGTCTATACTATGTCCTCCAGCAGACTCTAAATCACTCATGAGCACAAAATTCAGAAAGTATCAAGGTTCTGTAGCTAACCATAACAATTAATATATGGTTGTGTATGCTCATTAAATGTTCTTTATAGTATTTTTTATAAAAGCATACAGACAGTGATTTAAATGAATCGTTGAGAAGACTCCAATTTTCTGAGGTCTTCAAGCTCTTCAGAGGGACTAATCATGCTACGAATGACATTAAAAGGGAAGTCCTAAAAACTAAGCTCTAATCATTGTTCTCATTCTGATAGAGGACTACCTGAGCCAACTTTTTCCACCTATATTTCCTACTCCAGATTGTTTGTAGAATAAGGAGTTAGCAGTATAAAACATGCTTCTATTTTTACATACATTTTTAAGTGCATGACTGGAATATACACACATACACAATGTACACTTTCCTTCATACTGAACATAAAATTTCCTTTCCTACTGACGACAGGTCACATCTCATGATGAAAGGGTGTTGTACTGGATTGATGGACATTTATTAGATATGTAGTTAAACATGGGTAAGTATATAAATAAATGTGTCTTAGAAGTCTTTTCCCACCTCCCCCATTAGTTTTTTGTGAATATTTTTAAAGGATTGTTTTTTTGTTTACTGATTGTAGAGAGAAAGGAAAGGAAAAAGAGAGAAAGAGAAATAATATTGATCAGATGCCTCTTGCACACATCCTGACTGGGAACTGAACACACAACCTGGGCATGTGCCCTGACTGGGAATCGAACTGGCAACCTTTCTGTTTGCAGACCAAAGTCCAACCAAATAAGCCACACCAGTCAGGGAACCCCATTACTTTAAATATCATTGCAAAGCCTAACTACTTCTAGGAGTCAATATAATTTTTTTTTCTGCCAACACTATTTTTTTTAAGATTGAAATAGCCATTTTTCAAGTTGTCTGTGTATTTTCATTCTTATCGCCACCCTATCATTTTTCAGCAGGACTTAACATGTTTCCATAAACTGGTACTTAATATCTGCTTCAACTCTATCAGTTCCTTTTTATGAAAAGAAGAAATTATAGTATGTCATTGGAGTATAAATATTGTTGACCTCCATGTTACAGAATTTTAAAGAAATCATTAGCAAGGACTACTATTATAAAATTGAGCTGTACTTCTGAAACATAATTAGGGTATTGTATCTTCTACATCTATTCTTATTTCCATCCTGAGCTCTTTCGGGCTTTGTCTTCGGAGTTTGCTATGGCAGGAAGCATTCAGAGGTACTACTAACTAAAACTTTACTGTATATATGCTTATATTCTTCTAATAAGTGAGAAAGTGGGAGTACAATAGATACTACACACTACTTGGCAAATTTAGAATGCGACCCAACAGTAAAGATCAATGACAGTGGCATCCCACTACATTTATTATTAGTTAATTCAAGCACCTTACCTTTATTCAAGTAATATGGTTTTGTTACCATGGTGCTATATTCATATTGCATGCAGTGGAGAAGAGGTTGATAATTCACAAATAACTCATTTGCCTAGTTTAGCCTCTAGGTTATGAAGATTATGAACTCACTGAAAATTCCATATAGACACTATTATTTGTATTTTTTAACATTTTAACCATTTTAAGGGTGCACTTCTGTGTCATTAAACACATTCATACCATTGTACAACCATCCCCGCCATCCATCTCCAGAACTTGTTCATCTTCCCTAATTGAAACTCTGTACACCACAGGCGGCAAACACAAGGCCCTCCACCTTGTTTTTCCCCGCTCGACACCTTGTTTCTACCCAGTGGCAGTGCCAAGCTCCTTGCCCCTAGTTAAGGACTAGTTACATTTATACAGTCCTAAAATTACATTCAGGCTTAAAATTCAGCCCTTTGAAAGCAACTACTAGGCTGACGTGGCTCCTGGGGGAAAATGAGTTTGACACCCCTGCTGTGCGAATTAAACAAGAACTTGCCCCAGCTCCTGGCAATCATCATTCTACTCTGTCTCTCTATATTTGACTACTCTAGGTACCTCATATAAGTGGCATCATCAGCGTTTGTCTTTTTGTGACTGACTTATTTCACTTAGCATGCCTTCAAGGGTCATCCTTGTTGTAGAATGTGCAGAGATGTCCCTCCTAAAAGCTGAACAATACTCCATTGTATGCGTATACAACCTTCTGTTTATCCATTTATCTCTTGGACACGAGGATTACTTCTACCTTTTGGTTATTGAGAATAATGCTCCTATGAATGTGGGTATGTAAAATATCTCCTCAAGTCTCTGCTTTTACTTCTTCTGGGTATATGTCCAGAAGTGGAATTGCTGATCACGTGGTAGTATTTTGTTTAAATTTTTGAGAAACAGTTGTACCATTTCCACAGCAGCTGCACCATTTTATATTCCCACTACCAATGCACAGGGTTCCAATTTTTCTACCTCCTCAGCAAAATGTATTATTTCTTGTTATCTTGATAGTACAGAATCTAATGGGTGTGGGGTAGTATCTTCTGGTTTTGATTTGCATTTCCCTAATGATAACTGATGTGTAATCACTAATTATTTTTAATCTTTTTCTTTTCAATTTTTTAATCAGGCTCTTTGAATTTTGTTGTTGATACATATAGTGTTTTAAGAATGCTTAACACATCTAATTTCTTAAACTGATCTCCTTGAAGACTTAAAATAACATCTTTTCAGATATGATATTCCATTTGGGAAATGATATAATCAAACTCAATCGTTCACTGTGTCCTCATTCCTGAAAAAGCTTCACATCTTATTCCCTCACCATCTCCCATTCCAAAACAGACACAAGGACATTTCTTCAAAAGATCACTAGTCACAGAGATCCTTCGCCAAACAGATTATCTAAGACAGCACTCCTCTCCTGAGAAAACTTCAATGGTAAATCTGCTATCTGGAATCACAAAGATAACCTATAAACTGTAACAGCAGCCATACTCCACTGCCCCAGCTACATGCTGCAGAACCTTCCACGCCTCGTATCTTTGTTCCACACACTTCCCAGCAATTGGGATAGAATAATGCCAACAAAAAAGGTTTGGAACATTGGTACAAACCAGAAAATCACCTTCACTATCATATTTGAGTATCACATGCTATTTCCCAATTAACTTTTAATGTTGTATAAATTCCAAAGTTCACTGGTTCATATTAAAGCCAATTTCTTGAGCCACTCACATGTGCCAATATTGGCGAAACAAAGATGAGTTAACCAAGGTCCTTAAAGGCTTGTAACATGCATTTCAGCATGCCCTAGGGCAAAGCATATTTAAAAAGAAGAAAGGCAATTAAAACATTGGTAAAGCAGAATATTGGAATTAAAAATCAAGTTATAGTTGTTAAAAACAAAGTTTTTTTTAGAATTTTAAATTTTAATTCCTGAGGTCTTTTCTATAATAACATTGAAAAAAATTTCTTTTCTTAAACAATTACTAATACTCCTTCCTTTTCTAAACCAAGGCTCCACTTGGCAAATTTCTCTCAAGTGTTGACAACAGAGGGAAATACTATTTCTGGCCATCATAAGAGTTCTAAAGGGTAGAAACTGACATCATCCCCTGTGTGCTTCCAGCATACCATGTAATAAGAAAGTAACTTTTACCAAAACCAAGATTGTCAGCAGTTACATTTTACACTGCTGTTTTAAGCACATATCAAGGGTACAATTTTCCCTGAAGCCAGCTGGTTGTCTACCAAGGTAATACCTCTCTGAGGAATGATCAAAGGCATAAACACTGCCGCACTGCCGCATCACCATGGATAAATGCTTTTATTTTCTAAAACCTGGTCCAACTCTATTGGAGCAAATGGATTTTTAGTCCATTATGAAACAAAAAAAATCATGTGTAGTTCATAAAACATAAGCAAAGCTTAAATCTTTTATGTATTTTTTGGGGTATGAATCAAAAAAGTGGTATAGTAAAACTCAAAGGATGTTTTGGCAAATGTTAGACATATGTTTTTGAGTATATGTTACTAAGATAGCAAAAGAGAAAGAACGTAAATTTCTTCCTCCCATTAAAACCAAGATGATGAGGAGAAATTACTTATATGATAGATAGTTCCAGGAAAAGAATTCCTTTAGTAGAAAGAAATTTGTCTACAAAACATTCATTGATTATTTTATAGAGACAGTAAGGGGCAGAAGCACAGAAATCTCAAGGTCAAGAATTACACTATCAATATTCATTGCTAATGGAATATTAGTGATAAGATACAATAATATTACTTGAGCAGAAATATATCTCAATATTCAAAAATCAATTTATGTTTAGTGTTAAGCCCCTCCTTTTTTGTCAGAGAAAACCTCTGAAATTTTCTTTCCTTACAAACCACAAAGATATGAATAATCTACCCCTGTCAGATTTACAGTTCTCTATTCTTCAACTTTTTTATTGACAAGGACTAACAAAAAGAGTACGATGACTGTGGCCATTATACCACAAAAAGTGAGACACCTATAACACATACCTTAGATTGTAAATGATACAAAATGCTTTTTTTGATAAGTGATCCAAGATTCTGTGCTTGTTGACTTATGTTATCCTGAGAATTTGGTCATTTTGCTATATCTATCATGAATAAAATGATTACTATAAATGAGAAGATATTACTAACCAATCTAATAATTTTAAAAATAAGTAAAAAATTAGAATGAAATGGCACCTCATCCATTAAAGTCACAAAATAATTTAAATTTAAATTCTGGCAAGAATACAGTAAAAGTTTCCTTACATTGCCTATGCAAAGTAAACTGACATAAATCTTTTGAGAAATATTCTGGGAATACATTTATCAAAAGCTATAAAATGCTCCAATTCCTAGAATGAGCAACCTCAGTTCCAAAATTTATTTTCAAGAAGGATTGAAAAGATGCAAAATTCTGGACTTCTGGTTTAAAATTATTGTGTGTATACTGAGTCAAAAAAAATTTTTTTAATTAGGAAACACGTTTTAGAACCAGGCCCTCACACTAAAGACTTAAATACCATGCTTGGCTCATGGGAAAATTCTATTTGAAAGGGCAAAGCACTTACTTTAAAAATATTGCATGTAAATGCCTTCCTCACCCACAACACATTGCATACTATCTAAAACCAAGGCTTCCATCATTTTCTTTAATCTCCCTACCTTCAACAGTGCTTGGAGGCTGCGATCCCTAGTTCAGAGTGTCAGAGCGGCAGGTGGAGGGCTGGCAGTGGAGGAGACGCTGTCCCTGCAAATGGAGCTCCTGTCATGGAGGGCCAGGCTGGGAGCTGCCCAGCTCACCCTTCGGCTTGGAAACTTGAGAAAAGGACTGCCCCCATAAACAAATAGAGAGCAGAATCACAGTGAACCCCTATATCCTGGTTATGGACAAAGGAGCCAAGAAAGACAAAATGACACCACTGTGTTCAAAACTGAGTAAAGGAAGCAAAACATGGAATAAACCATAGAGCCTATTGAAAAAAATACTTAAAATTATTTTGATCCTTCAGAGGAAAAGTATGCCTCTGAAAATAATCTACTCAAGATCCAGATGAAAGTATTTAAGTAACTACTGTGCATTCTTAACAGGATATAAGAGCTACAGTATTTTGCCATGTATAATGTGCTGAAGTATACAATGTGCACCCACATTTTGTGTGCATTATACAGGAAATTGTGGAATCTTTATACCCATGTATAATGTGCATCCTTATTTTTCCCTCAAAAATTTGGGCAAAAAAGTGCACATTATACATGGCAAAATATGGTAAGCTCCAAGAGATAGGAATAAAAACACTAAAGAAACCACAAGGGTAGGTGAAAAAGGATACAGACGAGACCTGCAAGTCTCACATTGGAACTAAAATCACACAGTAAAACTGAAACCCACAATGGTGATAATCTGTGTATCTGGTCATCCTCCCCTTCTGCCCTCCACTAGCCCAGTGTACTGCTTTCCATTCAGCAGCCATCAAAACCATATCCTGAATGAATGAGTAGGGATAAATTGGCCTCTGCTGCAAGTGTCAGAAATATACAGAGGTGAGAAGCAAGCAGACAGGAAGGGAAGGTGAATAAAAAGGCATCTTTTCTCCCCAGTCCCTGGACACAGCACAGCAGTGAGGACCCCCCATAGACTCCCTCACCCCCTCAGACACTGGAGGACCACCTATGGAGACGCATGGACAGGCCTCCCTCCCCTTCTCCTTCGATTTTCCTTTTCTGAAGGGTACCAGGGACTTCATATTGTCCAAATCAGAACTGCAAACAAGAAGAAAGAAAAGAAGGAAGGAAAGAGGTTCCTCTTCTCAGTCTGACAGCAGCTTAAAGGACAAGTAAGGCACAGAAATCAGAAACTGCCTACAAATAGCTTTCCTTTAACAGAGTACACAAAAACAAATGTCTCAGCACCTCAAAGTAATGTGAGTAACTGAGGCAAAGCAAGTGGTGGGGAATGTGGACAACCAGGGAACACAGTCCCTGACGTAGGTGGTCAAACTTTTTTTTTAAGTATTATGAAAGCCAAGCAAAATATGTCCCCAGGCTGGATTCTGCCCAAAACTTTGCAACCTATACTTTAAGGAAACATCTTTCTGGTGAAACAATACTTTTTTTTTTCAAATGTCAAGATGTACTTTCTGCCATGTTATCTTTACCCACATAATTATACACTGATTTAGGCAGCTTTCCATTCTGGCCTTCCCAAACATTTTGTGGATATTTACCAATATAAATATCCATTTCGTTGAACAGCACATTTAGCAGAGCAGTCCCAATGTTTCAAAAGAAAGACATTTGAGCCATTTTCTTCACCATGTGTTTCTAAAACCCAGAAAAAACAATAAGCTATCCAAGATAGCTTTAACTTTTCAGTAGTCCTGCTGTATGTTCCAGAATGACATCATAAGTAGAGATTACAGCATTTGAAATTTTAAATGTACAGGAAGAAAAGTAGCCTACACCTCTAAAACTCTCATTCAAAAGGCACTGGGTAACAACACTGCACTCCTGAAGCATTCACACTGTCCTTCCACCAGGAGGCCTGCAATGTGCTTACATGCCAGTGAAAGTGACAATCAGCTTGCCAATTAGCCTTAGTCTTTTCAGGAGAAATATGGTAGCGAGAATATCTGCAACAGATGAGGTGCATGTTTGTTGATAAAAGTTTTAATAATTCTACCAGAAATGTAATTGTCTAGAATTCTTTTACATTACAGGGAAGCTATAGAATTATTTTTTCTTAATGCCCCCCCACACATATACACCTATCACTACCAATTTTTGGAAATGCGAATTGCTAATTTTGGCCATCAGCACTGGGAGCTGGGCCAGGCCCACAGCAGTGCCAGTGATGTCCAAAGTCAGTGTTTCTGTCTTAATCACAAGGAACAGATATGAAGAGGAAGCACAGACACCATGGCGAACATCTTTGAGCAGAGGAAGAGAATAAGGCGGCACCATGAAAATAATTGGGTTTATTTCAGGGCTCATACAGAAAAAGAACTGGAAAATCCAATGATGGAAATTAAACTGAATAATACTGAATGTAAAGTATAACTGAAAAATAAAATATTTTTATTTAAAATATCTTTAAAAATAAAATATCTTTTAAAAAGATATTAGCAAACTCAAAAAAAAATAAATAAATCTTGGTCCTTGTAATACAAGGCATTCTCCATTCCTAATGCCCTGACCGTACCACCCTAGGACATCTTTCAGCAGTGGCCTTATGTTGAGAAAAAATACATGCAAATGAAGTAGACCATGCTTAAGAGACATAGAATCATCCACTCCAATTAACTGCAGTTGGGAGAAAGTTATGGGGAAGAGTTTGGAAGAAAATTACAACCCAAAGGGTTATATCATGAAGGAGAAGAATGCTTTAAGCCTCTATGTGCTAAGCCGCACTTCAGTGATAGAACGCACTACTGCCACTAAACTGCTGCTCTTCCTGTTAACCCTCATCAGTGTGGAGAAGTGTTCACACAATGCCACTGTCTCTTCTCATCAGGATCACTGCTTAGGTGATAACCCCAAGCCAGGAACCGTGGGCTAGGAAAGGCAGATCCTCACTCTCTGGGTGGTCGGGTGAGGCTCAGAGCCAACTAGGCAGGCTGTGCCAATGCATCAACCCACCCAAGGGCAAGGAAGAACAAGTCATCAACGTGCACAAAGTGTGGGAAAGGAAGCATCAGCAATCACTGTTTGCTGCTTTAGAACTTTATTCCACTGAACCTCACGCTAGTGATGGACAGATGTCTACATGAGCTGACACTTTTAAGGAAAGATGAAGTTTTGTTGAAAATTTTCTCTGGCATTCTAAATAAACAAAGAAGGGAATATCTTAACCCATTCCATGTGCTCTATTTGTAATCAGAGTTCTACTGGTTTTCTCTGAGAGCTTAAACAAGTGTTAAAGTTCCTTTAAGCTCCAAAAGCCCCTGAAAAGAGGCACCCTTAGCTCAGTTTGGTGACCTTTTCTCCTTAGGCACCTCTACTATGAAGAACTGACCAGGAGCTGGTGAAAACAGAACCTGTCACTGATCCTTGAATGCTTCTCTCAACTTTTAGGCAGAAGTGGTACATCATCAATCACTGCTTTGCTTTGTTTCAGTCAAACAAGGGAAAGGAAAAAGTCTATTAACAAATTAATGTGAAAGACAGATATATTATAAAGCCAGAACATTAAGTAGAAAATTTGGATATATAATAAGGAATACTTAAAGGCAGCATTCAAATTCTTAAACTGTGCATTATTGTTATATATATAATTAATCCCCTGATTTATAGGTTTCATCATAAACAAAAATATATGTATAATTTACCCCACACAAGATATTTATACTATTATGTTATATATATAATACATATATACATACATACATTTATGTGTACATCATACATAATGTGTGTGCATATGTATATATGTGTATTTTGGGGACAGGTATGCAGTATGTATGGGGCAAAAGGAAAGAGATATTAAAGACAAGAGAAACTAGGATTGTAAACCAAAAGCAGTCATTCAGCACATTGTAAAAATAAGCCCCCCATGACAGGAGGCACTTTGCTTTTTGGTGCCTCAGGACATAGTAGATGCTCAATAAACTCATTTGCTGAAAGGCTAAAAATTATTATTTTCCTTTTTTAAAAAAGTCTCACAAATAACATTGAAGAAGCTATATCACTAATGAGCAAATTTATTCTTTTCCCCCAGCTTTATTGAGATATAATTGACATATAACACTACATAAGTTTAAGGTGTGTAATGTAATGACTTGATATATATATTGCAAAGTGATTACCACTCTAAGGTTAGTTAATACATCCATCACCTTACATGGTTACAATTGTGTGTATGTGTGTGTATGTTGAGAACTTTTGAGATATACTCTTCTAGCAACCTTCGAGCATACAATATATTACTGTTAACTACAGTCACGCTGCACAGTATATCCCCAGAACTTGTAGGTGGAATTTTGTACCATCTGACCGCCTTCACTATTTTCCCACCTCCTACACTGGCTGCCTGCTCCTAGAAGCCACCAATTTGTTCTCTGTTTCTATGAATCTGGTTTTTTTTTACATTCCATACATAAATGGAATGTAAAGTGAGATCATAAGTATTTATGAGATATATAAGTGAGATCATACAGTATTTAATTTTCTCGGTGTGAAATTTATTCTTAATAATGTAGGTAAACACATTCATAAACAACTATGGAAACTAAAATTGAATCAGGAAACTACTAGATTTAGAGTAAAATCATCCACCGTAAGTATACAGATTTGAAAATATCCTCTCCTGTTACCTAGTAATTATCTATCAATTAGAAGTCTGTTTTGAACCACATCACTGTCAAAAAAAAAAAAGTACTATGAGACAACTACATTTATCATGGTTAAATACTTTTTTTTCAAAAAGATGTTATTTATTTCCTTTTAGAGAGAGGGAAAGGGAGGGAGAAAGGGAGAGAAACATGGATAGGTTAACAGCCCCAACTAGGGCCCTGGCCCACAACGCAGGCATGTGCCCTGACCGGGAATTGAACCTGCGACCCTTCAGTTTGCAGGCCAGCACTCAGTTCAGGCCAGCACTCAATCCACTGAGCCACACCAGCCAGGGCTTATGGTTAATTATTAACAATTGTATCTCCTGTCTGAAAAGCTAAGCCAACAGAAAATGTCAAAATCAGTATGTTTCACTTAGAAAGTATGACTGATACCTAACATAAGGAGCTACCTGATTTCACCAACAGAGAAAATGCTATTCAGTGG
Organism: Phyllostomus hastatus; assembly: GCF_019186645.2. NCBI lineage: Eukaryota > Metazoa > Chordata > Mammalia > Chiroptera > Phyllostomidae > Phyllostomus > Phyllostomus hastatus. The sequence continues at coordinate 34,763,170 of NW_025333872.1, read as the reverse complement.
GACCTAGGAAAAACTATCATGAGACTATTTTCCTTCCAAATAAAAAGTGTTTCCCACAGATCTGTGAGCTGCTACAGCAAAGTACCATAATCAAATCTAAGGAGGGAATCATGGGAACCTCCTCTTCATAGCCAAGTCAGACCGAAGTTGTGGGTAACCTGGGAGCCTACCACTTGCTATTTGCATCTCAAGTTGAGTGGGAGCCTTCATCCTATGAAATCTGACACTATTCCAAGTAGACAGTGTCAGAATTAAGTCAAATTTTAGGCCTACTCTTTGCGACAGCATGGATGGAACTACAAAGCATTATGCTAAGCAAAATAAGCCAGGTGGTGAAAGACAAATACTATATGATCTCACCTTTAACAGGAACCCAATCAACAAAACAAGCAAACAAGCAAAATATAACCAAAGACATTGAAATAGAGAACAGGCTGACAATGACCAGAGGGGAGAGGGGAAGGAATTTCAGGGGAAAAGGGGAAGGTTTGCAGGAACAAGTATAAAGGACACATGGACAGTAACAAGGGGAGGGGGGTGGAAATAGGAGGGAGATAGGGAGGGCTGGGGGGTGGGCCAGGATGGGGTAAAAGGTAGAAAACTGTCCTTGAACAACAATTAAAATTTAAAAAATCAATCTAAAAAAAAATGTAGGACACTCAGCTGCTGTCATGGAGAAATGCTTGGTCGGGGAAAACCCACACAGTAGATGACCAGAAGGGCCAGGAGCTATGAGACCACACTGTGAGGGGACTACAAACAATCATACTTAAGTTTAAACTGTGTGATAGTAGGTTTTCACTGTCCAATTATATATTTTAAAGCTTAATGTGTTACTTTTAGTATCTATTACTCTTTTTAATCATTCTTTGTAAAAATTTCAATGTTAATAAATTAGATTGGGATTATTTAATCAAAACTGGCTTTTTTTTAAGATTTTATTTATTTATTTTTAGACAGGGAAGGGGAGGGACAGAGAGAGAGAAACATCAATGTGCGGTTGCTGGGGGTCATGGCCTGCAACCCAGGCATGTACCCTGACTGGGAATCGAACCTGCGACACCTTGGTTCGCAGCCCATGCTCAATCCACTGAGCTACACCAGCCAGGGCAGATTGGGATTGTTTTAAATATTAAACATTATATTTCCATAGATAAGTAACCATTTAAGATGGTAGATGTATATTGCCCTAGTTTTATGCAAAGTACAAAAGTTTGACTTCAATTCATCTGATGCTTTTAAAAAGTAATTTTAAAATTTTGTTTTCTATTCAGAAAATTTAAGTTCAGAAAATTCGTTGAAATAACTTGCAACCAATAACCTTGTCAAAATATGGTTTTACAATCGAGATGCCAGGAAGTGGAAAATTAAGCTACTCAATTTGCCACGTCATTTGACCTAAACAGAAATAAGGCCCAATGTTATACTGAAGAAAATTTTGGAAATTTTATTTTGGTCTTTGGATTTGGGCAGTTTAGATTAACTTCTAGCTCTGCTGCTCCCTAGTTATAGGAACTTGAGCAAGGTTCTTATCCTGAGACTCAGTTTCTTTGTCTACAAAATGGATGGAATGGTAACACCTGCCTAGGAGTATTGTTGGGGTATTTAAATGAAATAACGCACATCAAGTTTTTTAACATAATGCCTAGCACCATGGCAAACATTCTATTATAAATCTATCATTACAGCATAATACTGAGTTTTAGTTTTGTGTCAATTCATATCCCCTTTACATATTAGCTTTTAAATACTTGTTATATTTTCACTCATTTTTATTTAACAGCAGAGTCCAGTAAGTTAATAACTCAATCAAAATTCTGTACACAGCTTATACTGAAATTATTTTTTGTGCATTAGATCTGAGGCTTAGTAGCTCCCTGTCATTACTTTAAAAAATTCTACATGAGAGAATCAACCATCTGTTGATGTTGGTTGCTGCAAATACTATAAACTAACAAAAACACAGAAAGGAAAATGATGATTCTTTCAGACACTGACAGTAGTTTTCCTGAGAACAGAGAACGTGAGTGATGTTTCAAAACTGAGGCCTAAAGTGAGAGCCTCTTAATTGTACATAATCTCCTTGCTTTATACAATAAACATATGGCAGAAGGGAAAAAAAATCTAAACACAGAAAGAACACATGATCAGTCCCCCTATAGCAACAGATGGATGGGAAATTATGAGCATTTGGTTACAAATTACATCATAATAGAATTTTGCCTTTGTCATACATATATCCCTGTGACAGGCTGGGTGTTCTGGAAACATTTTAAATAAGTTTATATTATCCCTTAACCTTGAACAGGAGTCATTAATACACAATTAAGTTGTAAAATATCAACTATGCTATTTGTTCTATTTGCACATACTCAACTGAAAAATGACAGGATTATCTGTAAAAGAATTCAGAGTTGCCATGCTATTTAAATCTAGCAGATGAGTAAAACTCAAATCGGTTGATATATTTTTAACAAAAGGAGAGCTAGGTTTTAAAATGGAAAAATAAAATAGAATTTCAGGGCTTAGAAAATGAAAGATCATCAATTTCAAGGGTTTTGGATAAATACAAGGGAATCCAGAGTCCCCAAAGTTAAATGACTTAACCAAGGAGACTACCTAGTTAGTGATGAAGCCAAAACAAGACACGTAATCTTCAACTGTCAGAAAACAATTCTTAAATAGCTATCACATAATTCCTGAGCAAATAACCTACACACTCACCATTTAAATCAAACAAACAAAAAATGCTGCTACAACTATTAATGCTTTATACAATGATGACATTAAATCCTCACACCTCTGAGTGGGCATTATCAACGAGGAGTCAGGAACAGGGAAGTTAAGTAGCCCGAGCACACACAGGGGACCAGTAATTCCCCTTGGGTAAGCACACTCTCTACTGCACCATGTGGACTCTCATGTGGGATGAGCCTCACAGTTACTCTCATACCACATTCACTCCATCTTCCCTGTACTGTATAAATCTAGATAAACCCAAACCCCTTTCTGCTTCAAATGATAAAATATAGTTCCAAAGTGTTCTTAGTCATTCCAGTCAAATGACAGCTAGCAGTAGTCATATACAGAAAAGGTCCTCACCTTTCTTAGCTGTCCAGATACCATTCTTCCTGTCTTTAGGATAAAAAGCAGTATAAAGACCTCCAAACCCTGGTATCCCGCCCCTTCCTTTCCTCCCACTTCTTTTAAACAAAGGTGGTGATCAGATTTTAGGAAGGGACCTATGGGCCTCTGAGTAAGGGCTGAATACATGTTGTGCAGACTAGAATCCCATTTTTTTTTTTGGTCTTTCCTCTATTGGTAGAACAAGATTAAACTGGGGCTGGAAGTCATTAACCACAATTGTGTGAGGCCTATTAGAACGTGCCATAGCCACGATTGTATGAGAGCTTATAAAGAAATGCTTGGAAGACCTGTGAGAGATGATGCCACCATGATCTAAATAAACTTCTAGCCTCAGTGCTCTCTCCAAATGGAGTATCAAGAATACTAGGCTGTGAGGAAGGGGACCAGTGGTCAGAATCGGAGCCAAAAAAAAAAAAACAACCAAGATGTTAATCCTCTCTTAAGTTCCTCCCTGAGCCACTCTCTACACTATGAATTGTAACATGGAGGTGTGAGATGTGAAGTGAAAGAAAAAAAGCACAAAATCTAGCACCCACAGAATTTACACTCTAAAGGCATAACTAATAGCATCATGTCAGAACAACACATACAGGCAAGTGCCTGCAACTAATGTACCTTATAAATGTCTCTGTAAACTTGAGTAATTCTAAAAAGGAGTGTTTCAATCTGTCAGTTAATTCAGTTACCATAGTAGGTAATTTATTAAGTAACTTTCTTACATTCTTTTTCATGATAACTATAAAGAAATGTCAATTTAAAAATATTAATTACTATTCCATTATGTAAATGTACCATAGTTTTTTGGTCCACTCATTTACTGATGGGCACTTGGGCTGTTTGCAGAACTTGACTATTGTAAATTGTGCTGCTATGCAGAACTTGGCTATTGTAAATTGTGCTGCTATGAACACAGGGGTGGGTAGGTTCTTTTGGATTGGTGTTTCAGGGTTTTGGGGTATAATCCCAAGCAGTGGAATTGCTGGGTCAAAAGGCAGTACAATTTTTAGTTTTTCAAAGAAATTCCATACTGTTTTCCACAGTGGCTGCACCAGTCTGCATTCCCACCAACAGTGTACTAGGGTTCCCTCTTCTCCATATCCTTGCCAGCAATTGTTCTTTGTTGATTTCTCTATGGTGGCCACTCTGATTGGTGTGAAGTGATATCTCACTGTGGTTTTAATTTGCATCTCTCTGATGGCTAGTGATGTTGAGCACCCTTTCATATGCCTATGGGCCCTCTGTATATCCTACATGGAGAGTGTCTATTCAGGTCCTTTGTCCATCTTTTAATTGGATTGTGTCTTCCCAGTGTGGAGCTGTAAGTTGTGTGAGTTATTTATATATTTTGGACATCAAACCCTTATCCAAGGTATCATTTGCAAATACATTTTCCTATACGGTTTGTTCCCTTTTCATTTTGCTGATTTTTTTTAGCTGTGTAGAAGCTTTTTAATTTGACGTAGTCCCATTTGTTTATTCTTTCCTTTATGTTCATTGCTCTAGGGCACATATCTGTGAAAATATTACTGTGTGCATTATCTGAAATTTCCCGTTCTCCTCTAGGACCTTTTATGGTGTCAAGACTTAATATTTAAGTCTTTTATCTACCTTGAATTTACTTTTGTGTATGGTGCAAGTTGGTGGTCTAGTTTCATTTTTTTGCATGTACCTGTCCAGATCTTCCAACACCATTTGTTGAAGAGGCTATTTTTACTCCATTTTATGCTCCTGCCCCCTTTGTTGAATATTAATTGACGACAGAGACATGGGTTTATTTCTGGGCTCTCTATTCTGTTTCATTGACCTATGTGTCTGTTCTTATGTCAGTACCAGACTGTTTTGATGATTGTGGCCTTATAATATAGTTTGATACCAGGTACTGTGATCCCTCCTACTCTGTTCTTCTTTCTCAAAATTGCTGAGGCAATTCATGGTCTTTTTTCTGGTTCCATATAAATTATTTAAATATTTGTTCTATATCTGTGAAATATGTCATGGGTATTTTAATAGGGATTGCATTGAATCTATAAATTGCTTTGGGTAGTATGGACTTTTTAATGATGTTAATTCTTCCAATCTATGAACACAGTATATGCTTCCATTTATTTATGTCTTTCTTCATCTTGTTCTTCAGTGTTCTGTAGTTTTCTGAGTACAGGTCTTTTAACTCCTTTGTTAGGTTTTTTTCCTAGGTACTTTATTTTCTTGTTGCTATGGTAAATGGGATTTTCTTCCTAATTTCTCTTTCTGGTATTTCATTGCTGTTGTACAAAAATGCCTTTGATTTCTGAATGTTGACTTTGTATCCCACTACTTTACCAAATTCATTTATTAGATTGAGTAGTTTTTTGGTGGAGCCTATAGGGTTTTCTATGTACACTGTCATGTCACCTACAAACAATGCCAGTTTTACTTCCTCCTTTCCAATTTGGATGCCTTTTGTTTCTTTTTCTTGTCTGATTTACTGTGGCTAGAACTTGCACCAGAAAGAAAGAAGGAACTCCTACCTTTCTGGACAGCATGGATTGAACTGGAGAGCATCATGCTAAGTGAAATAAACCAGGCAGTGAAAGACAAATACCATATGATCTCACCTATAAGGGGAACCTAATCAACAAAACAAAACAAGCGAGCAAAACAGAAACAGAGACATGGAAATAACGAACAAGCTGACAGTTAAGGGGGGGATGGATAACGGGGGAAGAAAGAAAAGGGTCAAGTCAAGAAACAATTAGAAAGGACCCATAGATAAGGACAAAGTGAGGGGTGAAGACTGAATGTGGGGGTGGGTGGGCAGGGCAGGGGAGAGTAATGGGGACAACTGTAATTAAACAACAATAAAAGATTAAGTACTAGTTCTTGTGTTTAATTTTTTACAATCAAATTGCTATAACAAGGCTCATGTTTGATTAACTTGAACTCTACCCTCTTACCTCCATCCCTAAGAGTATTCTCAGGTAATTCTTTTGGATATTTTGCCTTAAAATGTTTGACACATAAGGGGCTGACAGCAGTTCCTGTGAAATGGCTGCCACAAGCCCTTTCACTACTTGGAGTACAACACCCCTTTTGTTTACATATGACACACAGAGAGAAAACAAGATTAGATTTGAAATTAGCAGCTACCTGTGTTTTTATGTGCAGTAGATTTTAAACTATAAAATTACTTAATCTTTCAGGATGAGTAAATTGCAGAAGCAAATGTATTTGCTATTTGGCTATTCTGGAACAAAAAAGCTAAGACAGCTCCTCCCAAAATGCTTTACCTAAACAGAGAACTTGTTCTGGTGGCATTATGTAGCCCATGTGACATTCAGCAATGTCTACAGACAGTTTTGGTTGTCACAACTAAGGGTGGAAGGGTAGGGAATGGAATGCTATTACCATCTGGTAGAGACCAGAGGTAATGCTAAACAACCTATAATGCACAGGACAGTTCCCACAACAAAGAATTATCCAAAATAAAATGCAAACGGTGCCAAGGTTGAGACACTCTAGTTTAAGAGCACCACTGATGGTTAAAACTGTACTTTCCAGAAAGCCTATCAAGGACACTCAGCACTTAAATAACTCAACATCACTATAGCTATTTGAGGAGTCCTCCCCAACCAGGATACCTACAGAAGAATAACCCCATTTCCCAATAGGGAATTTATCTCTATTTTCTTTCATTCATCCCATTCTTTCAATCACAGTCTTTATGCTAATAACTCCCAGATCTGCCACTTGGGATCACAGTCTCTCCCAGGTATTGTACCTTGGCTATCTCAGGCTTTCCCCATATCCAAATCTAACAGGAATTTCTCACCACCCCTCTCTCCTTTCTTTAAAAATCAACCTTTACAGGCAAGACCATCCTAAAGCATTGAAAAGAAAGAAAAAAGTATACGATGGAAAAATAGAGTATAATAGGAGAGTGAGTAAAAATTAATAACAACAACCTAACACTTGCATAAAGTTGAAGTCACAACGTTCACATATTTTATGTCATTTTACTCTTTGAAGAACTTTGAGGCAACTAGGTCTTAAAATAACTGGGCAGTGATACTTGGAACTCCCATTGACAATACACTGGGTTTTTAAAAGCAATTTAGAAAGAGCTGTGGATCATTCTGAATGTTAAGTAGCAGAAAGCATCAAAACCACCCTGACACAGCCAGTGCTCAAGAGGTCCTCATCGCCCCACAGACCTCCTACTAACACCGCCATGAGCAGCAATTCCCAATGGTGATTACCCAAGGAGCTGCTACTTCAGGAACTGAACAGGGTCACTTCAAGAACCACTTCTACTCATCTCATGTGTACAACAATAGAATCTGGTCGGCTGCTGACATCGTTCCACAGAGCTTCCAGAAGTACAGACAGTGCTTTATTGTTGTAAGTGAGTCACCCTGTCTGAGAAATAAGATTCTGGAAGGTTTAAATAAGTTGTAAGGATATCCAAGTGAATGAAAAAGGAGTCAGAATTTAAACACTGACAAACAGTTTCCCCTCTACAGCTAACATCAACTCACCTGGAACACATCCTTGAGAAACTAACAATTCTGTTTATAAATACGCATGGATATCACCCTGACTCCTTATCACAGGGAGGGCTGTAAATGATTGAGTCCTCCTCTCCTGTGGTATAAACTCAGGTCTATGCAATAAGATTTGAGAATAGTATTTCTGAAGTATTATCTGATTTGTTTTTCATTCCTACTGAGGCAGCTTCTGCTTTGGCAGACAGGCAGATAGAGCCAAGAACAAAGACTTTGTTGTTCAGTTCTAACTTTCCAAATAGAATTTCTTAAATGAGATCAGCAAGAGCAATTGTCTTGAAACCCACAGTCTCTACTTAAAGAGTGTGAGAGAGAGATGGTATGTTTTGATGTTCCAAAAGCATCTGGTTTGGAACATTTAGAATTGAGGGTTTATGTGCAAGTTTTTCAGATTATGGTAATAGCACATAGGATATTAGAGCAGTTTTCCTGGCTCTAGAAAAAGAGGCAGAAGTTTGATTGGCTGGTAGAAAGAGATAAGGATCAAACTGGCTAACTAGAGTTTAGATACTGGCCTGGGACCTTAAAGGTGTATATATGCAAGTATGTCTGGAGGGGATGAACAGGAGATGGGATAGTAAGCTGGTAACAAATTTAGATGGACTGAGGGTATCTACAAATAGTAGGGGTTTGTGCCCAGCTTTCTACCTAAACCCTCTGGGAAAATCACTTTGATAGGTCCTTCAAGTTAGTGCTGGGTAGATGCCAGAGAGCAGCAATGATGGCAAACTTTGCCAGGGCAGAACAGGATTGAGATCTCCAAGCTTCCCTGTGCTCCTGGCTTCACTGGGATGTCAAAGAGATCCAAAAATATCCCATGGCCCATTCAGGGGAGGTCTTATAAAGCTTTTCTTGCAACAGTGCAGGCAGCCAGTGAGGACAGTGAGCATGGAGAACTATGGGGCCAGCTGATGGATCAGCAAGCAGTCAAAATTTTATCTTAACCCCCTGCCACAAAAAATCACAATAAGATGCCCCAGCCTTTAGTACAGCAATAGGGGATAACATGAAGACAAAGGCCAAAGCCCAAGCAGCATAAGACACATGAAAAAGACCACGGAGGCCCAGGGTACAACAGATTACACAGACATCTTCCTACTGCCAATGCCTCCCCTACACTCAGACTCCATCTGAAGTCTGCTGCAGTGCGGGTGAGGGCAGGGATGGGGACAGAATCATGGGATGGGAACAACAGCCCTAAGCAGATGAATTTTAAAGACTGCATTCCATTTTGCATTTGACTAAATATTTACCCCCATATGCTAAAGAGATGTTAATTTGAAAAAGCAATATTGCATGTTTCCTCACTACCAGCAAAAAAGCAGTTTCCATAGCTAAATTCAGTTACAAAGAAGTCAAGTCACATTTCTGCACATCTACAGATGTAGTGATTGTATATTGCTTAACAGTTTACAGTTTCCACAGGTTAGAGAATCACAAATTATTTTAATATCAAGATTATCATAAAGCATGATTGCCATATCTTGGCCTTAAAATGTCTTCCTTTCTCTCTTTTATTCTCGATAAGATACACGCACCTCTCTTCTTAACTCATTAAACTGACAAAGAGTAGAAGAGAAGGGCCATGGCATGAAACTGCTGCTCATTCTTCATGGCATTCTTCTAACCCAACCCAGAAATCAGTATTTTGTCCAGCAGTATGAAGAACTCTACACTACAGAAAAGTCATTTGCCATTCCAACTATTCCAATTCTATTAGAGTCAACTAGACTCTGTAATTGATAGTACAAATAAAAAGAGAGCCAGAACTTAAAATGATCTGCATCATGTTTTTACGAAGTGTTCAAGTGCTGACCACACGCAGTGGTAGGCTCAGCAAGAAAGGACGCTCAAAATGCTACAAATGAGTGTGTCCCAGCCTCTGGCTTCATCTACATTTTGCTTGTTGGGATCTTTGGAGGAACATATTCTCCTTCCCTACAGAAAACCACTCTTGAATTATCCCCCTAAAATTGTTACTTGTTCCACCTCTTTGTCCCCGCAGCAACTTTTTGATAAATATTTTCTTGGCATCATCAGAAAATATGAAATTGTTGGGTTGCTCACCTGCCTCTCCCACCAAGACAGTGGGGGCATCCTTAAACTTCTGGATTCTAACTTCTTGGCCATTTGTGTTAAAATGGCAAGTACAGTTCTAAGTACTTTATGTACATTAAAATTCAACTCATCCTCAAAACAATCCCAGAGAATAAGGACTAGTATTATCATCCCCATTTCAGAAATGAGAAAAATGGATGCACAAAAAGCTAGAATAATAGAACTGAGAATTAAACATGGTCTGCTTGAGCCCAGAGTAGATGCTCAATAAAAATTTGTTAAATTAAACTGAACCCAAGCTGGAAAAACTATAATTCAGAAATTCAAAGTTCCTTTCTTCCAGATACTGCCTTTGGTCAGCACATTTTAAACCAATAGTCCATGAGACTCCCATTAAAGAAACACTGTATCTATTGTTTAAGTAATTTGTTTGTTGTATCACAGATGTCTTTCTTCCACTGCCATACTCCTTCACTTTTTCCAAGATATCATTATTTTCTTGAGCCAAAAATCATAATAATATAATCACTTTTGTCAGCTTCTACAAGGCTTGCTTTTTGGTAGAGAAGAAACTAATTCTTTCCATGAACTGTTAAAAGACACTATCTGTTACTATTACAGTCGATGCAACACATAAAGTAACAACCACACAAATAAAATGCCTGTTACCCATTTATCCCTCAGAACAAAGAGAAATCTGTTCTCTATTTAGATAATAACAAAACAAAAAGATTTATGTCTAATGCTTTCAATGGTGATTTTAATGGAACTATTTTTTAATAATTATGTTGGAGCCCTTCAGGATTTGATTTATGAACAGCCCCTTTTAGAATCTCTATGGGATAGTACCTCAAAAGGGAGCTTAATTTTCAAACATGTTTTTGAAACCACTCATTGCCTACTCATTAATTCTACCATACATAACACACACCTTTAGTTATGCTATTTCATGGTTCAAAACACATCACATATACACCAAATAACCTCAAAACTCTGTCCTTCCCTCTCGACATCTCTCCAGCCTTTACTTTCATCTGTCATCAAACTCCTCAGCCTTCCCTGAATACCAGCACGTCACATGTGTTTCTCAATTACAGCTTTGCCGACATAAAAACCCAGTAGCTTCTGTCATTTTATAGACTCAGCTTGATAGAACCAGGCATCAGAAAATACTGTTATTTTTTCATGAATGCTTTGCTTATATTTAGATCTTATAACTTCTCATTGCCACAGTATACTGGAAAAAGTGAGTTGTTCATTCATTCTTGTACAAATTTATCAAAATAAGCAAGTATAAAGATATGCTTCTCATTTCTAATTTCCTACACTTACATTGAGATCCATTTAAAGTAAGATTTTTAAAAATATGAACACTTAAAGACTTGTCTCACTAATTGCAAGCTGTTGATAAACAATGCTCAGTTTACACAGGTTTCATCCATGTGTAAGTTAAAAATGTTCTTTCTCTGCATCCTGAATCTTCCCGTATCAGATATATACAGATTCCGCTTCTATCACCTCATCAATAAGCAAAGTTTGTCATGAACCACAGGCTCTCAATTCCTCACCTCTCCCCAAGTGGGACAGTCCTGCTTTGGGATTATAGCTACTGACATTCCAGCCTTCATGTTTGTGCTGAAGACAAGTAATAACTTCTGCCTGGTAATGAGCAGGCTCAGGATCATTGTAATATCCCTGTACTTCTAGTTGGGTCTCAGGGCTAGGTCATGCTCCCTTTTGCTTCATCTCTTTGTAGCTATATTCTATCCTCCTATCCAGTCTTTTAGTGACTAGACCCTACCCACTTAGTCTGTGACTGGAATTTTTGGCATTGGAGCCCTGATGTTTCCTGAGTTCTTTTCCCTTAACCCCTGATAAAGAGATGCCAATCTCTACCACCTGCCAAACCATTCTCTTCTGTGAGCCCTAGCGGAATACTCAGACTACAGATCTACCTTTCTTCCTGTTTGACGTGGGTTTCTGGACACCTACCCCAATGGCATACTTTATGTGTTCTCTTCCATTTAGTATAAGATCCCATTACCAGTGGACTACCCCTGGACATCACACAGATTCTTTAGGTCTTCCACTATTACACCTTATACCTATTAGGGGTATTACTTACCCCTAGTCTAGTTACTAATTATCACCACACTCCTGTTCTATAATCTCTGCTTTCAGAATAAGTAGTCATGTTTTGTAGCCCTGGGTGACTAATGAACAGTGAAACCAAGTACTGTACTGTCCAAACTAAGACAGTTTTGAGAAGAAAGGGGGTATTATAATTATTCTGGAATAACAATTATGCTGGGCAAACTGCGATATATAGTCATTCTGCAGAGAACTGAATCAACAGTAAGCATTTGACCAAAAAAAAAAAAAAGCCAATTTGTAGGGTGGCCATCAACCCGTAACCTATGAAAGTGATTTGGAAGATTATGGGATCAACATCATAATTTGCAAGTTAAAATAAGATGTATGGGAAAACCACCAGTTCATAGCAGGTACTACAGTTGAAACAGAAACCAAGGTGATTAAGAAACTGGTAAGTAGAAAATGAAGAATCAAACAAACAACAGCAAGAATCAAAACCAGCCTAACAAAGAGCCCAGAGACCTGGCTGAACTACCCCCAGACTCCCATTTGATCCACAAGATGTTATCCAGACCTCTACAAAGTTAGCTCTCAGGAATTCTAGTTCTCACTATCAAAGTTGCTTGAATAAAATGTAGTCCTCAAATAAACCTCCAACTATCCTTCCTGAATGCTTGCTCTTATGCACCCCGTCTCATTTAACAGGATCATCATCTAATCATCACCGTGTTACCCAGCCTTTTTTCCTTCACTTCATTTCACTTTACTCCTTCACTTCCTTCAGTCACCAAATTTTGGGACCTGCCTCAGACAAGCATAAAACCAGGTTCTCTTCTCCATCCTCACTGATGCTACTTAGTTCAGTCCCTTAGTATGGTCTCTCCATTTTAGAGCCCCTGACTCCTCAAATTTGCCCTTTCTATTACTAAGCCCTTCAACCTCAATATAGCTCAGTATTCAATGATGTTCCTCTGAACCCATTATAAGAGAAGAAAATATAATAGAAAAATACAGATCCTTTCATCACAGTAACTAAATCTCTAAGGTATTTATGAACATATCTAATCAAATATAAGCAAGGAGAGTTTGTGGGGAAACACCCAAAAGATTATAAGAGAATATAGGAAGGCTTAAATAAAAGAAGAAATAAAACATATTCATAGAAAGAAAGAATCAATATTGCCAAGATGCCATATTCCCCAAGTTATCTACAAATTAAATGCAATTCCCATCAAAATGTCAACAAGTTGTGTGTGTGTGTGTAACTTGACAATTTAATCTTTAAATTCCTACAGAAAATATAAGAATGAAAATAGCCAAAAAAAAATGTGCAAAGAAGAGAAAGCTGGGGAAATTTGTCCTCCCAGATATCTAGATTTATTATAAGGCTATATTGTTAAGACAGTGAAATATTAGTGAAATACTTTAAAGAGATACAAAGAAACAAAATAGAGAGCCCATAAACAAACCCATGCATACATGAAAAATTAGATACTGACAGCCCTGGCCAGGCAGCTCAGCTGGATGGAGGTCATCCTGATGCCTCAAGGCCGCAGCTTCAGTCTCAGCCAGGGCACATAGAAAGAGTCAGCCAGTGAATGCATAAATAAGTGAAACAGCAAATCAGTCAGTCTGTCTGTCTGTCCATCTGTCTCTCCCCCCATCTGCTTTCCCTTCCTCTCTTTCTCTCTCAAATCAATAAACAAAAAAAATTAAATACTGACAGAAGATGTATCACAAACCCATGGGAAGAAAAACAGACTATTCAAAAAGTAGTTCAGGGTCAAAAGGAAACAGGGTTCCTACTGTAAAGCCCGCTGAAAAGATTAGATGTGACTAGAAACCAAAGGTAAAACTAAAATTCTTCAAAGAAATGTAAATGAATATCTTTAAATTTGTGATAAAGAAGGATGTGAGACAGAAGAATCAGAACCTACAAATAAAAAGTTGAATAAATCTGACTACAACAAAATTTAAAACTTTCATTCATTAAAAGATACCATTAAAAATTAAAAATCCAAGCCACACACTGAGAAAGGATACTTGGAATATAGATAACTCATAAAGACTTCTTATCAATAAATATAAAGAACTCCATGAATTAATTTTAAAAATTTTATTTTTCTCCAATAGAAAAATGGAAGAGAACTTACAGGAGAAGATCCAGAATGGCCAATCCATTTATTAAAAGGTGTTCAACCTCATTAGTAATTATAGAAATACCAACTTGAACCCAATATGAAACCATTTCTGTTTCATCACAACAGGACACATCACATGCTGCTGGTGAGTGTGTAAATGCCACCACCACATTGTAGAACAATTTCAAAATATCTATTAAAGTTGAAAATACAGATAAAATATGACCAAGAAGATTCATTTCCAGTACCTATAAGAAATAGTGTGTGTATGCATAAAGAAATACAAACAAAAATATTCCCTGAAACACTGTAGATATTAGAGAAAACTAGAAGATGACTTAATGTCCATTAATGAGAGAACAAATAAATCAATTTTGATATATTCATACACTGGAACACCAGTAGTTAGAATAAATTAGCAAATGTACTCATATGTGAGCATATTACTCAAAGTTGTGCTTTTACTAACCACTGTCATGATGCTCTTATTTATCCCACCTCTTTAAAACAAAGTCAGCAACATTCTCATGAGCTTACTTCCACCATCAGATACCATTTGCCTTCATTTCCCCTATGCTAAAAATCTCCTTGACAATTTTCAAAATTAGCAATGTTCAACTCCTTTCCTTTTATTTCCCTTAAACACACCTCAGTTGGGTTTTCTCCCTAACATTCCATTAAAATTTTTCTCAAACTCACCAATGACCTCTGCGTTGATAAACCAATTGCTCAGTTCTCAGTATTCATCCACAGATCCTATCCTCATCATTTGGCACAGCTGACCACACCCTCTCCTTCATTTGGCTCTCAGGATTTCACATTGCCTTGTGTATCTTACCTCACTGATCGCTCCTCAGTCTGCTCTGCTGGTGCCTTTCCTTCCACCTGATCCCTAGGTTGGAGGGTCTCAAGATTGCCTCTCTCAATCTATTTGCTATTTACACTCAATCCCTTGGTCATCTTATCCAGTCTCATGGATTATACTATCTATATGCTGACAACTCTCATCTCAAATGTAATGCCCAGTTCAGAACTCTTTCCCAAACTTCAGACTCATATAAGACACATAAAATACAACAGTCAAAACTCAGTTCCTAATCTTCCCTCCACAAAGCATATATACCCTTGCAGTACTCTCATTTTGGTCTGCAGCAACTGCACCCTCCAATAGCTCTGGTCAAAAAATTTGAGTTGTCCTTGATTTCTCTTTCCCATTCCCTACACCCAATCTGTCAGTAAATTCTATTGCCTCTGCCTAAGAAAAAAAACCCACCCAGAATCTGACCACTTGTCTCACCACCTCTATTGTTACCCACTGTGGTCCAAGCCACCATCTTCTCTCTTCCAAATTGCTACAAGAGTCTCCTAATTGATTTCCCTGACTCTGTTCAGTTTCCCTGACTCTTGATCATGTTGCTTCCAACAAAGCAACATGATCAAGCCTTTTCCAATATGTTACATCATTTTACTCAACAAGAGCCTGCTTTTCACTCAGAGTAGAAGCTAAAGCACTAACACTCCACTCTCCAACCTCTTCAGCCACCGCACCTCTGAAACACTTGCTGTCACTATCAGTGCTCCGGCCCCAGGAATGCCCTCGGTGTTTCCTACGGACAGTAGGCACACTTCGGCCTTCTGGCGCTTGCATCGACTTTTCCCTCTTTTGGAACATTCTCCCCCCCCACCCATACTGAAGTTTTGAGATGTGCACTGCCTCCACATGCTGACACCAACATCTAAGGCTATATATTCAGTACAGCAGAGCCAGTTTTCTTTCTCAAAGGTGGTGTCAATAATTACCTGTTGTTTACTGAATAATTTGGAGATAATCTCAACAGGCATTTCTTATTTATAAAAAAGAGTGTTTTATAAAATCATACTAGCTACAACAGAACTTTAAAAAAATGCATTTAACTTTTATAATATACTTCACCTAGACATAAAATGGTTTCTACCAAATAATTCCCTTCCTTTTCCCCCATTCTTCTTTCTATTTTCCTCCTTCCTTTCCTTATAGCAGTCCCCTCCAATCAATGGAGATGACCCAAACCTTTTCTCTTGGGTAAACAATAAAAGACAACATATTCTGAGAACTTAAGCTAATTATCATGATTTTCAAATTCTGATCTAGGCTCAAAGTTAAAAGGTTGTGTTGTAGTTAAACATAAAAGTTTAGAGTATGAAAGCCCTAAGTTCAAGTCCTGGCCATGCCAACTTACTGGCTTATATGAATGTAGGCAAGCTATTTAAACCCTCACCCATAAAATGAGGACAGACAACAGAGGTTTCCCCCACATTCAAAAGGAGGGTGTTCCTATGAAATCTTTTTGCAAGCTGAAATGGTGTAAAGTGAAGAGGCAATTACCATTAATTAATGAGAAAAAATTCCATATTCCTAAACCCAAAATAAAACCTATCAAATCATACCTAATATCCTTAATTACATTTAGTTTTAAGCTAAGTGTAATACCTTTATAAGCTCTCTTAAGCTTTTCTGATACCTTTGTACACATCCTGCTAACAGCTGTACAAAATAAATCTAGATAAAGCACAGATGCTCATGAACTTCAAATTTATGGTGACTTAATACTGAGTGTGGTCCGGGGGAAGGAGCTTGGTGCTGCACTTTTGCAGCTCAGAGTGCACGCTGCCTCTGTAACAAACTGCAAAACAAACTCTGAATGCTAATTTTGCTTTTCACTTTTTGTAAAACTGAAAAAGCCTCTTCAGAATTATTTCAATTAGCAAAATTAGGTACTAATTTTGTAAAAGGGAAGTGGCATAATGTGAACTTTGGAAAAGTAAGAATTACCTATAATAATCTGTAATAGTACTTGAGCTACAGGGTCACTGTGAAGTGTAAATAAATCGACACATATAAGGGTGCTAACAAAATGCCTGACACATAAAAACCACAAAGGAAATGTGAGTAATGATTATCACTAAATTTCATGAATGATTTTCCATGAGCTTGATATTATGAATAACTTTGTGGCGGGCATTATTTTCTATAACTACTGAGATTAATGAGCTTAAGTTTCACTAGAAATTTACCTACATAGATCTTTTCTAGGTGATGTAGTATGTAGTAAGAGTAAATTTAACAGAATCTCTTTTGTCTCAAGTTGTCAGAATCACTGAATTGCAGTGCAAGTTCAGAAGGAACTTTATACCTGGTCACCTAGTTCAATGACTTAATCAGCCAAATATTGTACTTGATGGTCTTCAGTAGCATTCTTGTTTCCAGCCCAGACTCAAGCTGGACTAACTGGGTTCAAAACCTGGCTCAATTTTTGGTGTGAGTTGGGCCCAGTCATCTAATCTCTCTACACCTCGGTATTTCCACAGTAGCTCCCTAATGCTATGTAGTAAGGAATAAATGAGTTAATAAATGAAAATTTTGAAAAAGCCACGGAGTGAGGGCTTTAAGTTTTTTCTATATAAATAACAGACTGCCTTGGACTATATATGGAAATTATAAGACCAGAAGACCTAAAATTACATTTATACTCACAGATGAAATTATTTTTCCAGCTTAACTGAGACCTATAGTTTGAATTAAATTTAAGTGGATTTTGATTTTATACTTCAAATCAGTTCAACACTCATTGATCACCTAAAGTCTGTCACCCAAAATTGTATAAAACAACTTCTCTTTTAAACAGTCCATGGCTAAGCTGGAAATATGCATGTAAACAAATTGCCGTAATACAAATAATGCATTAGCTGTATGTATCAAGTGCTGTGGGAACACAACATTAAACATATAAGGCCCTGGCTGGAGTAGCTCGGTGCATTGAGCGCGGGCTGCGAACCAAAGTGTCGCAGGTTTGATTTCCAGTCAGGGTACATGCGTGGGTTGCAGGCCATGACCCCCAGCAACCGCACATTGATGTTTCTCTTTCTCTCTCTCTTTCTCCCTTCCTTCCCTCTCTAAAAATAAATAAATAAAATCTTTTTAAAAAACATATATGGCAATACTTCACAGCCTAATTATTACTTAAAAAAACAACAGAACATCTAATGGCTAGAGTACACTGTTTTGAATATTTTTTAATAAACTAATATTAATAAATCAGTTTTATGATTAACATATGAACTTGAAGGGCTGCAAAACCAGCCATTCCACATAGAGTACGGGTTAGATGTCTGGCTGACCAGCACAGCCTGATCTTACTCTCATTTTGGCATTGACACCCAGGTTCCACAGCTAAACAGTACCCTTTCCATCTGCACGGCATGGCTGATCATTGGTTCCCAATGCCAGTGCTCACAAAATCATCAATCCCCAACAGTTTCACTCCTCCATTAAACAATCAGATAAACTTGTTCTGTTGCATTCTGATGCTATATACAACTCAGAGATGACAACATTGAGATTGTTCCAGAACAAGGATGATGTGACTGTAAGTGATTCTATTCACTCTGCAAGTAACTGCAAAGAAAATTGGTAGGACCCGATTTTATTCCACATAGTTATTTTTATAGGACCTACTAACTGCCATTGGCTTTGGACTGAATAAATATGATCGACTGAGAGAAAATATAAAGATCAAGAACATAGGCTTGGTATCAGATTAACCTAGATTCAAATACCAGTTCAGACACTAATTCAAAAATAATCTCGTCCACTTTGCAGAAGACATTATTCTAGGAATTGGCTTTTATATTTCCAGTGATTAACCACACTTGTCCAAACAGTTGCTTCTGCAAAAGTAAAATGAAAATGATAAAGCAACTATCTCTTAAAGTTGTATGGATGAAGAGAAGGCTAATGTGATTAGACAATGCTAAGTACTAGCTATTGTTAATGCTGTTGCCACGATCAGCTTTGAAAACTGAACAATGTTTATTTAAAATATCATTTATTATCAAGTTATTAATCCATTCAATAGTAGCACCCTAGCTCTAAGTTTACATACAAATGGAAACTCCTACCTCTCTAGCCAAAGCTCTTTGTTTCTGATCATAGCCAGCAAAAAGCCAAGTCCCCATCTACAAATATCCAGCTAAATAACCACAGTGTTCATTTAAAAGTATTTCCTTGGTTTCTTCATGGAATAATTGAAAATCTCAAGGTTGTGGTGACTGACACTGTGTCCTCTATACCAGGAGTCCCTGACCAACCTACCTGTGGGCCACAGACCAGCACTGGTCTGTGGCTGTTAGGACCCGGGCCTCACAGCAGGAGGTGAGCTTGAATGTAATGCACCTGCATCATCCCCAAAGCACGCCCCCAACCCGGTCCATGGAAAAATTGTCTTCCACGAAACTGATCCCTGATGCCACAAAGGTTGGGGACTACTGCATACAATTGTTATGTATGTTTTGCTTGACTAATTGGAGTTGAGTATTTCAGGTAATAAAAGGTATAACTCCTTTCAAAGGCCTCTAACACCAGATGAACATATAGAGGATCATGAAAAAGGAGGTCTAACAAATTGAGACTGGACAGCAATACTCCATTTCACTGGACATTTGACAAGCAAAGTGGGTAAAAGAAAAAGACTATGAACCACAAACAAATATGACAGTTATGTAAATACATTCTAAATAATCCCTCTGATCTAAGGAAGCCTAATTAAGATGACTAGGGTACACAGTAATAAGCACTATGTTCTGAAATCACTGAAAACTACCAATCCAAAGGCAAATAATCCAGAGTCAGGTAAGAACAATAATGGCATCCTCGAAGATATAAAAGCATGTAAATGTTTGGATAAAAGTCACCAATTTGGATTCCCAGTTAATGACACCAGGTAGGTTTCACTGTATAATTACAGAATTCCATTTTGTAAAAGTCATATTAAATTGATGTAGAAAAGGTCATTGCTCTGGATACAGCTATATTGATAAACATCATGAACCATTTTAATGGATTACAGTAAATATCAGAACCTTTGAAAACAAAATGGAATTG
The DNA here is from genome assembly GCF_019186645.2 of Phyllostomus hastatus. Classification (NCBI taxonomy): domain Eukaryota; kingdom Metazoa; phylum Chordata; class Mammalia; order Chiroptera; family Phyllostomidae; genus Phyllostomus; species Phyllostomus hastatus. Next base: position 34,743,269 of record NW_025333872.1, on the reverse strand, counting down.
AATTTTTATTTGTTACTGGAATTAGGGCATTTTAGTCTTGCTTATACAAAGATATAAGAGCAAATATTTACAAAAATGGAAACAACGATTAAGTCCAAAACAGTAGTTAGTATATATCACAACAGAAAAAAAGGAATTCCCCTGTTTATAGGAGCCCCATAGTAAATTCTTTGATGAAAGAACAGACCTTTGGGAAAATCCTGATAAATAAGTACTATCTAGATCTATTCAACAGATCTACTGCATAAAATTGCAATTTGTTTGTTAGTTATAATGAATGTCTATTTTTCTCTCTCTGTTGACAGTTCAATACAAGTAATCACCATTGTGATGTAAAATATCTGGTTGATGCAAGGGTATAAATAACCTTCACTCCACACGTTAATAGTGTATTAATACTGTGGTAACTATGACTAAAAATATTCTTTTGAAATGTAGTAATAGTTATGATTCTAGTTATATTTATTTCTAGTTTAGTATTACAATATTTGGGTGTATTATAAGCAATGAACTGGATACTAGAAAATATTTTATTTTCCTTCCTCAGGTATGGATTCCACAAAAAGTATCATGTCACTGATTTGCAATTCAAAAATTTAGTTGAACTAAATTAGTGTTTATACTGTATTACTCTGAAAGTTTTTAAGATTCCTTAAGTGACCTTGAAAATAGCTCAATAGTTTTGTCCCCATTATAAATTTACCTTCCTATATTTTGTTTGCTTCAGTTAATGACTCTCTCTCAGTCTCTCATTAGTCTGTAGTCTCTATGAAGGCAGTCATTGGGTTTATTACCACTGTATCCCCAATGCCAGGAGCCTAAAACATAGCAGGTCCACAATAAATATGTGTTAACTAAACTAATGAGTAATTTGCGTTATGTATTAAACTGTAATATCTTACAAGATTATAAACCTAATAAAGAGCATAGAATGTTTACATATAGTACCATCTTCTTTCTACTCCTTTAGGACTCTCAGTTATACAGAACACCACTGATTCTAATAGAAGGAAAGAGTGAGTATTTTCTAGCCAACAGATATTGTAATGCCCACATTCTAAAGTGCACTCACTACAATGCTCTTACAAAAGTCCTCCCCTATCAGGTCTATAGGAATCCCAATTTGTACACAATGCCAACTCCAGCTCTCTCTTTCTAATTAGAAACAGATACAAAGAGTGAGAAAGAACAAGACACAGTGGGAAAGAGATTATCACCTAAGAGCAAAGAAGAAAACAGACCAGTACAAAAAGCATTTTACCCACACTTCACTGAATCTCTGCACTTTGACATTCAGAGCACTAGGCAGAAGTCACAGCGTGTCAACACGCAGCCCAGACATTCAGGATGCTTCATTTCAATCAAGCTGTCAGATTCCTCTGGTCTGCACAAGTTCCAAACCGGCTCTAGGCGTCTTGAGGGTGGGGATGGAGGAAGACGTTAGGGGCCTTGTAGATATAGCACCAAAGACACTATCCATGGAAGAAATAATTGATAAGCTGGACTTCATTAATATTAAAAACTTCTGCTCTGCAAAAGGGTTATCAAGAGAATGAGAAGAAAAGCCGCAAATGAAGAAAATATTTGCAAAAGATATATCTGATAAAGAACTGTTATCTAATATATACAAAGAAGTCTTAAAGCTCAACAATAAGAAAACAAATAATCTAATTAAAAATGGATCAAAGATCTTCAAAAAAGACATGCAAATGGAAAATAAGCACATAAAAAGATGTTCCACAACATGTCATGAGAGAAATACAAATTAAAACAGTAAGATACTACTACACACCCATTAGAATGGCCAAACTCCAGAAGGTGACAACACTAAATGCTGGTGAACCTGAACACTTGGAGCAACAGAACTGTCTCATTCATTGCTCACAGGAATGCAAAACAGTACGGCCATTTCGGAAGATGGCAGTCTCTTATGAAACTACTCTTAACATAAAATGCAACATTTATGCTCCTTGGAATTTACCCAAAGGAACTAAAAACTTATGCCCATACAAAAACCTGCACCTAGATGTTCATAGCAGCTTTATTCATAATTCCAAAACTTGGAAGCAACCAAGACATCCTTCAGTAGGTAAATGAATAAATAAACTGTGGTGCACCCAGACAAAGGAACATTTGGCACTAAAAAAACAAAAAAAAGAACCATCAAGCCACGCATATTATTATATGTATATGCATATAATAATAATGCATATTATTAAGTGAAAGCAGCCAATCTAGAAAGTTTACATACTGTATGATTCCAACTATATGACATTCTGGAAAAGGCAAAACTACAGAGACAGTAAAAAAGTAAAAAGTTCAGTGTTTGCCAATGGTTGTGGGAGTTGAGGAGGAGAAATGAACAAACTGAGCACAGAGGACTTTTAGGGCAGTGAAGATATGTCAGCATTTTCCAACCCATGTGTGACAGCACATGGATGCGCCATAAGAATTTTTAAAACTTGCAGTGCCTGACTATTTAGTCAGGGGCACTGACCTCTTTTCCCTTATGATCAAATTAAAAAATGGTAACAGCCAACACAACAATAGCTGCCTGGTGTGAATGAATCAAAATCATACTTATTATTTTCATTACATTGGCAAAAAGTATATTTTTTGATGTGCTGCAAATTTTAATAATTAGTTTACATGTGCCATGAGATGCAAAAGGTTGAAAGTCTTTGCTCTACATAATGCTATAATGATGGATATATATCATTGTATATTTGCCCAAATCCATAGAATATACAATACCAAGAGTGAGTACTAAGGTAAACTATAGACTTTTTGTGATTGTGACGTATCAATTTAGTTCTTCCTTGATTTTAAAAAGAAAAGTACCTTTCGGAAGAAGAATGTCAATAATGGGGAGCCCATGCATGTTTCGGGGCACAGAGTATATGAGAAATCTCTGCACGTTCCTCTCAGTTTTTGGTAAACCTAAAACTGCTCTAAAAAGTAAACACTTTTAAAAAAAGCAGGAAGTATCACAAAAGCTACAATCAATGGCAAACACATCGACTCTTTAATTTTCTGAAGACATTCTGGTATTCTAACCAGAACAAGAATTTATGCTAAAAAGACCCTGAGTTAAAAAGACAGCAAGAGATCGATGCTGAAAGGTGTATTAGAAAAAGACAGTGACATACATAGTGTATGTTTAGAACACTGTGTGTCAAAATGGTGATTTTTAAATGCATAAATTCAATACTTCAGTATCAAAAAGCATTTTAAAGGACTTTTGCCCTATTAGTCTATAAAACTGAAACCATACTTTATAATTCTATAATCAGCTTTTCTCCTGAACAATATGTCATAGACCAATTTCTAAACTGATGGATATAATTTAAACTAGTTATTTTTAACAAATGCATAACATTCCATAGCAATGATACAATAATTTATTTAATTATTTCCTATTTATGCATCATTCAGTTTGTTTCCAGTTATTCTCAACTACAAACAAAACTGTAATAACCGTCCTTTCACAGCAATCCTTGCCTACTCATGCTTTTATTTCTACAGAGTAATAAACTAACATTTAATAAGCACATAACTGTGTGCCAAGCACTTTAATACCTTATTTGTATTATCTGATTTAATCCTACCAACTATACTATGAGGTGGACACTATAATCACCGTTTTATGGAAGAAGAATACAGCTTCTATGATGCTAAACATCTTACACAACAGCCACTGGCTATTTGGTTTCTCTTTTTAAGAATGTCTTTTTTCATCAAACTCCTCCAATTTACTAACAGTCAGAAAAAAAGAAAAAAAAAAAAACAACAGGAAGACATGCCATGCTCCCAGATGGAATAAAACTAAATCTAGCAAAGTTGTGAACTAAAGTCTCTGAGAGCCCAGGCTGGTCACTACCTGAGTCAGGAGAACGCTCTGAACCTCAGCACACATGCCTGTTCTGGCTTGGGCCTGACTGGTAGAACAGCGCAGGCACCACGGGCTGGCCGTGACAGATGCGGAGCCCTCCATTCAGGCCCATCCAAACAAACACAATAAACCCTGGTAAAGCACTGTGTGTGCAAAGAAAGTGCCATTTCAGGGCAAGTCCTCTAGCTGTTCCCTGCTTTACTCCCAAGTTCCTTCTTCTGGAAATTCTGAAGAGGCTGTTTTAGGTGGTTGAAAGGGATCTCAGAGGCCCAGGTTCAGATGCCACCTTTCCAGAATTTCCTTAGGAACTGGATTTTCATTCTATGGTATGTAAAATACAATTTAATTTACAAAGTTTGATCAGTTACTAAACATTCGCAAAAATGAACAACATCAAAATGCACTACCTGCTTAAATGTTTTTGAATATTGGAAACAAAGACCCTATAACAGCTCAGGCAGACTAATAGTTCACTAAAGTTCTTAGGTTTTATCAATCAATGCATTTTCTAAGTAATCCCAGAAATCATGAAAACAAAACATAAATGTATATTTAAATAATATATTCTCATCTAAAAATGAAAAAGGAGTTTGCTTATTTCTAGGAATGTGACTATTTTCTTATCTACCTAGGCATTTCCCAAATTTTCCTGCAGGAGGTCACTTTAAATTTATCCCTCTACATCTGGTGAGGGGAAATGTCTTACATACTTGATTTATTATATGTTATTTGGAAGGCTGTTACTGTTTGTTCAGAGAGTACCCCCATGTCATTCCAAAGAGCAGAATCACCACATATGGTGGTTGGAAAAAGCAACCACTGTGTCATCCCACAATCAGAAGAAAGAATATTTCCACCCCCCACAGTGGGTTACTTCAACTGCTCATGAGAATAAAAAGTGAGGGAAACTACAATGAGTCACAGACTTACTCTTATTAGATAACAGTTCTACCATTAGTGGAGTGATTTACAGTTTTCAAAACCTTTTCAAATCATAAGTTATTCTGTTACTTCACCTACAACACTTTTAGGTTCATAAACTGAAGATTAACTTCAAGGAGTTTTATGGTCACACACCTACAAGAAGGTTGCATTTTAACCACAGATTACAGCTCAGGTCACTGAAGTCTATAGGTTTATAGGGCACTGAACATGAGAAGGGGAGTGTTAATGAGCTAATAGGATTTTAAATGCACAATCAAAATACACTGCTAGGATACAAAAACTGAAATTACATTTATGCAAACTGGAAGCCAAATTACTTTTTCAGGATGAGCTTATTTCATCTACTGTTTTTAAAAAAACATCAGCAAAATTAAATTATGGATAGGATCTCACTTAATATGTGGAATCTAGTGAATGAAAACCAACAAAGAAAATAAAACAGAGGCATGGATACATGGAACACACTGACAGCTGTCAGAGGGGAGGAGGGAATGAAAGAAGGTGAAGGGATCAGCCAAAGAACATATATGCACAACCCACAGACACAGGCGACAGTGTGATAATAACGGAAGGGAAAGGAGGTGTGGGGGATGGGTGGAGGTGGGCAAAGGAGGGAGGAACGGAGACATCTGTAATACTATCAACAATAAAAAAAAATTTAAAAAGTGAGAACACTAAAGACATGAAATAATCTTGATGCCATTTAAAATATTGGTTAACTAGGTGGTTTTTAAAGGTCCACATGAATGTTCACAATGATACTCCCTGAAGGAACTTTAAGGGTTCAAATGACTGAACCCTGCAGTGTCCTGTGAAGTGCCTTAATGCTGTAATACAATCTACATGGACAACGTAAAAAACTACAATGCGTTTCCTCAGTGAATTGAAATTATTTATACAAATTAGACTAGACTTACATCTTTTATTTAACAGACAATCTGGAATACATATTGAACCTATTTGGGGCATTTTGTTTAATATATTCTAGTAATCTGAAAAGTCACCCTATCTATAGTAACTAAAGTATCCAGATAGGTGTTAATTCAGTCAAGTAACTCTTGCTAGCTTTCCTTTAATTGTTTTAAGCTTTCGTCCAGCAACCAGTGGAAACAGGGCCTGAGATCCCACCCTCTCCATGCCACTGAGCTCTGCACACTAACCAGACCAGGCAGTGGCCTCACAGCCCGGAGCTACATAAGCCAGAATAGCACATTTCCTCCTAGCAAAAATAAGAAAGGAGTGTATCCAGTTATCCTTACAAAAGGCTAAAGGCAGGCGTCTGCTACAGAAAAACTGAGAGCTCCAGCTGGAAGCTTTTCTCAACCATTCTCCAAAACAAGTTAAGTGAGCCAAGCAAATGTGACTTCTTACTATATAGTTGTGCTAAGCAAATGTGGGGAGACAATTGGTAAAATCAAGAAAAGGAAAATATTCATGACTCACACCCTACACTTACCTGTCAAAGACCCAACATATCATCCATGTACACCTACCATTTTCATTTTCATTAATGGGCCAAAAAGGGATGCAAATTAATCCTACATTTGTAGCCCTGGTTTGATAAGATGGCTAGAGGCTTTGGTCCAACAAGATGATACATGTTCTGTCTCAAGATTAATAGTCATGGAAGTTTCAATAAGCCTCCCTTCCCCAAGGGTGGAACTGTTACAGACCACAATTTACTTGAGAGATTTTGGTTTTTAACATCCTTTCCTTGTAACACAAGAAGCCTCTCGTTAAACATCTTTATATGCAACATATTATTGGACTAAATATCTCACATTTTAAAAATTACATCATGGAAAAAAATAAATAAGACTATATAGTGGAATGTTATCACAGTCACTAAAGAATTACTTGTCCTAAAATAGACTCCACAAAAACTGTCACTGCCATAATTTAGCAAAATCAATCAGCTACACAGCCCAAATTTATAGTAAGGTCAATATATATCTCAATAACTTAATTTTTGGATTAAGAGGAAACAATACTCCATTTACAAAAATGTCATTGATAAAAGGCTACATTAATCTAACAAAGCCCAGTTAACATTATCCAAGTGAGGGAAATAGTTAAGTAGCTGGTAATGGATAAAACAATGCTAGTAACAATACTAAGGTTTTATCAAAAGTTTGTGACAACCTAGTTGCATTGCCCCAAGTGTTGACTCTATAAAGAATAAGTAAACAATGTGGGCAAATATGGAGAAAACTAAAGTGCCACATGTTGACATGAACGGAAAATGTTGATGAAATTTCTATGAACTGAAAGTTTTTGACCAAAGATGCACTCTTTCACAGATGCAAAATATCTTCACTAGTTTATTCCATGATTGGCCAAAAAGGACAAAATTATCAAAGTGTCCTTCTAAGAGAAGACTATTCACTCAAGTATTATTCCCAATATTATGTACTCTAATTTGCCCTACACTTTATAATTGGTTATTTCATAAAGGTGCTTTTTTAAAACAGCCATTTAAATTTATTTTTGTAAGGACACCACATACCCAACATGCTTTCTATTTGTTTTTATCTAAAACATCTCCGGCACGGGTGCATCTGCTGAACATATCCAATGACATGGAACTCACGACCTTTTCAGGTTTTCCAGAACTGAAGTATAAATAGCACAGATCTTCTCTAGGTCATGACAGAGGTTAGGCCTGAGGAGAAAACAAGTCCTAGTGAGCATTCGGCTAGACTGACAATATCTCAGGTATCATTTTAAGTCATTTGAAGTTAAAAAGGGTCATTGACCATTGACAGTATGTCCAGAGAATTATAGTTAGTGTGATGAGAAATTTGGAAACCAGAAGATTTAAGTAACAGTTGAAAAGGATGAATGGAATATTTGGCCTATGGGAGAAGATTACAAGGAAGCTTGGAAGGTATACAAACATTTAAAGACAATTTATGTAGAAGCAGTTACAAGCATGTTCTTCTAAAAAAAAAGAATAAGAATCAAAAGGTGGAAGTTACAGAAAAGCAAACTTCAGCTAAAAACTTTCTAACAACTAGAACTGCACAACATGCGAACTGGATCGATACTGCATTTCCCAGAAAGAATGTTAACAGGAGCTCGATGACCGTCTGTCAGGGTGTCACAATGCAGTGCACAGCAAGCTGACCTCCGTGTCTCCTGGAGGCAATAGCCTACTTTTGGTTACTTCTCTATTTCCTTATAGGATCTTGAGCAAAAACCAATTTCATCTTCTCAAGTTGTAAAACTATGGTAAAAGGTAGCAGTATGATAGTATAGTAGTGTAAGAAAAGAGGGAAATATCACTCTTAGAGAGACGATAAAGCATTAAGCCACCCTATGCTTGCGGTAGATGGTCGGCTGGTCTGATTAAAATGCATAAGTATGAAATGGAGTAGCAGTGAAGGTTTCTGTAATGCACACAATGGGACAATAAACTGCTTGAAAGCCTTTGGAGCCATTAGGGAAGAAAGAGTATAAAAGTCCCACGAGCAGCACCCCAAGAGAACCACTGTAACCTGAAAGCAGGGGTGCAGGTTACCCATGAGTCTAACTCCCAAGAGCAGCTTAGTCACTGGAAAATCTGGCTCTAATTCCTAGTTGTGAGACGGCCAAATTTTTCAGTCACATGGGAAGTGAGTTTGTCAAGCTTCCTTAAAATTCCATTCTTCAAAAATAAGCCTCTCATCCCTAGAGAGACTAATTAAAAACAAAATTCTGTATTCCCCACCATTTCCCTTTTGGTCAGGACATGGAACAAACTGATAGCTTTACGAAGGGAGGGAGAAAGTGGGGACTGATTGAAAGAAGGTGAAGGGATTAGTCAAAGAATATATAATGAAGGACCCATGGGCATGGACAACGGTATGGGGATGGACTAAGGGAGTGGGGGCAAGGCGGGCTGGGTGGAGGACGGCAAAGGAGGGAAAATTTGGACAACTGTAATAGGATAAATAAAATATTTGTTTAAAAAGAATTACTAATGAGAAACTAGACTTTCAGACAAAAGGCTACTTAACAGATTAGTCGACACCCACTGTACTCTTTGGCATCACCAGCCCCACCTCCCCTGGAGGAGTGTAGCCACACAAAGAGACATAAGAAATATGTCTCAAGTGATTTACACCAAGAAGATTTGTGGTTCTGAGCCCCAGCACAGGCACTTCTAGTACTGTTACTACATATGGTATCTGTTACGCCTCAATCTACAAAAATGGAAGATTAATCTCTTCCCTTTTTTCCTCCCCACCAATCCAGTTAAAGTTTGGAAATCGTCAGGGGGAGTTAAAACAAAATAGTATCAGCTCCATAATTAAAAGAACTATAAAAGCCAAGAAAAAGGGGTCATTTTATTTGTTTCCAGATGTGACATGAGAAATCAGAAATAGAAAAAATGCTCTAACCTAAAAATGCTTCATAACATTATTAGTAATGTGAATATAACTAAAGGGAAATTAATGATTAGAAACAAAGCACCAGTACCCTGCAGCTTTTAGAAGGAAACTCAGTGAGAGCTCATTTATTTAGCACTGTAGGGGCTGAGTTATTCAACATATTTGAGAGTTCACCCCCTTCATACCTTTAGGCAATAATACTGTCTTTCAAACCCAGTATATAAAATGAAAATTAATCTATTCATGATGACAGATAGAATTTGGAGCATCAATTATAATACTAAAGGATCAAGGTAGATGTCCATCTTGTTTCTATATTAAATGATCAACTACTGTGATGTTTTTAAATATTCTTTTTTATTTTATTTTATTTTTTTATTTTTTTATTGTTGTTCAAGTATAGTTATCTCCATTTCCCCCACCACCACTCCCCGCCACCCCAGCCATCGCTACCTCCCTCCCCTTTTCCCATGTCCCCTTGGTTTTGTCCATGTTTGTCTTCCTCTCTTTCTCCCTCCCTTCTCCTCTCTCTAGAATCAATAAAAGAAAAAAATATATATGGTAAATTAATAACTTCTTATACTATCCATATTATTTTATTACATTACTTAATTTAGAGACATAGTACTTATTATATTCCAACTTTCACACACTCTTCGATGTAGAAGAGACTGTATAGGCTCTCCTCCCCAATCCTCTTAGCATCTCTGCCAGATAATTAAGTTTCTCCTGTTAATAAGGGTCTCAGGACACAAGAGACAACTTATTTCATTTTTTGATAGTTCCAACTGATTTAAAGCCCCTTTATAGGTAAAACTGATATACAACCTTTGTACTGTGACATAAAATCACTTCCCTGCAACTTCCACAAAGCATTTCCAAATACTATACTCAAGAGTTCCACATCATGAATCTGTTTTAATAGCTACAAGGTAATTCTTAAAGCACCTTTAAAAAATAAAAATAAATCAAGAATTTAGCTTCTTCTTTGTGAAATCAATAACCAGATCTTTTTGTTCCTGCAATGACCTGTTCCTTAGCTGTCAGTCAGGTGGGCTTTACTCATCACGTGCAGGTACCTCTCCCATGATGGCTGTTTCACTAGGCATTTAATGGCTCTGGGGTAGAAGAGCCATTATAACCATCAGTTAAGTGACTTCTTTTTCTTGATTTACTTTCATAAAGTAACATTAATTTTGCTGCCCAATAATGATTTACCAACATTGTCATCTAAAGTTTGATAAACTCTCTTGAGAGGATTTATTATTTTACAAAGCTAATTTTTCCTTCTTTCCTATCCCCAATTCTGAATTGTGATTATTGGCATAAGAAATATAACAGATATTCAGGCTGTCAGAGCCAAATCCATTCACTCAAAAATTATACTTGTGCTGGAAATTTCTGATACCTTTCTCAATAATCCAGAAATCTGTATAATATACTTTTTACTTAACAATCTAGTCAGTTCAAGATTGGGTTTAAGAAATATCACATTCAATGTCTACTGCCATCACTGTCATTTAACATTGTTCAGTGGTTTTCGCCATATGAAAAAACAATACATAGAATAAAAGAAACAAAATTAGTCTTATATGCATAATAAGATTACCAACCTAGAAATCTGAGAACATCAACTAAGAAACTATTGAAATAAATACAATTCTGGTGAAATGACAATATACAGATGGAAACATACAAATGCTTCCATTTTTTAATGGTAAAAAATTAAAATATGTAATAGAGAAGATTTCCAAGTCGAGATGATGCACTAAACATATACGCTTTTGCCTCCCTGTTTTCCCAAGACAGGAAATGAATAATAGAAAAGGAAAAAACAGCCAAAACAACAAAACCAGGGAAAGGTAGTGAGTATTACACAATGGAGACTAAGACAAGTCTCGTGTGGATGTGTAATAAAAATGCAGACAGAGCAAAGGAAGCTAAAGCCCAGGCACTAAGGATGGGAGGGGTGTGCATAGGGGGATGAGGAAACGAATCTGATGCACAGGGGAAGAGGAAGCTAATCTCTCCAGAGACCCCAGATCAGCAGGTGTGGGAAATGTGTAAGGACTGGGAATGAAAACAGGGAAATTAAATAAAGCAGCTGTCCTAATTGCCCCATTTTTGCCAACGAAACACATCTATTTAACCCTGACCTCAGAGACAATCAAGCAAAGGAGCTAGTTGCTGATAAAACCATTCAAATTGCCTACAAAGACAGGCCTATACTGTGAGAATTGATATCAAAGAGGGGAGCCTAGTTCATCTGCACATCTAGAGGCAGCACCACCCACCTAAGGATAGATCTCTCATTCACTCATCAAAAAGCAAAGTCTCACCTTTGTACACAGATCCACTCAATTTTCCCATTGAGGAGATGCCTACTGTGGAAGGAAACCTTACAGAAAAACTGCACCAGTCAGCAATCCAGAATAATCAATGAAAAGTATTACAAAAGAAACAAACTACTGAAGGAACAAGATAATTTATAAAAATTTTAAAAATTATTGTTTTATTTTATAATATAATTTATATCATATTAGTATATTCAGGACAATTGAAGAAGACACAGCATTAAAAAAACAGCATGCTACAAAAAGAACTGAGCATAAGAAAAAAATTTTGATGAAAGTATAATATTCAAAACAAGAATTAAATTATAAAGTAAAGGTCCCAAATATTGCAAGAATGCAACTGACAACAACTAGCACCAAAAAAAGATGTGGAACACAGAGAATCGATCTAGAAGGTCTATTATCCAACTAGCATGAGTTTTTGAAATAATATCCAAAGAGAAAGTATATAATTACTATATATTTAATTCACTAATAAGTTCCCAGAGCAAAGTCATAGACACAAGCAAGAGTAAAACAGACTTGCATTTAGACTCATACCTATGGCACTGCAGCATAAAAGGACCAAAAGAATCATAAAAGTTTCCAGAAAAGCAGAGATCACTTACAAAAGAATGAGAATCACAGTGATATCAAATGTTTGTATCCCAACATAATGCATGTATATAATGAAGCATTATATCTTCTAAGTCCTAAGTGAAAGTTGCTGTGAACCTAGAATTCTATATCTAGCCAAATTTCAATCAAGTGATTGAGTGAAAAATAAATACACTATTTTCCAAATACAAGTGTTGTGAGCCTCCCTCGTCTATACACCTTTCGCTTAAAGAAGTTATGTACATCCTTCATTGAAATAAGGGAGAAAACCATAAAAGAGACAGTCATAGGACCCAGAAAATGTCTTTAAGAAACAGAGAAACATCCTTGAAGACTGTGGTGCAGCAGATTTAGAGACTGGCAGTCAAAACTGGAACAGGAAGTCAGAGGGCTCCTGGAGGCACAAAAAGAAAAGTGGATTCCCGGTAACAGTACTAAGCTTAAAGATATGCTAAAGACTGTTATGTTTTTTTCTAAGAAAAAAGGTTATTAGAAACTCTAAAAAATCCAAAAGCATCTAAAAGAATGCCATGGCCCAAATATGAAGCATCTAAAATGTGGCAAGATTTTATGAAATTGATCCACTGTAAGGAAAGGCAAACCATTTAATCTGGATGCCAAGAAGATCTCCTCTAATGGGCCTATGGGCAGAGACACTTGGCCTGAAGTAAAAAATAAATAAAATCTTACCCCCTGGTCATCTCAGTGGTGAAAAATATTTATTTTATCATAATATCAAAACTGTTGCCCTGGCTGAGGTGCCTCAGTGGATTGAGCGCCTGCCTGTGAACCAAAGAGTAGCTGGTTCCATTCCCACTCAGGGCACAGGCCTAGGTTGCAGGCCAGGTCCCCAGTTGGGTATGTGTGAGAGGCGATCACACACTGATGTTTCTTTCCTTCTATTTCTCTCTCCTTTCCCCTCTCTCTAAAAATAAATAAATAAAATACTTTAAAAAAAGAGTGTTACTGGTTTTCAACTTTTAGAATCCATTAATGACAAAAGGCTGTAGGATTTAATTGTGGTTATAGAACAACATTATATGAAATCAGTCTTGGCATTCTGAAAATAAATACCATAGAAAATGGGAATAGGAAGGGGAAAAAAAGGGGGTGAACATAGGAATTTAGAAGGCATTAATGTCACCTTCATACACAGTGAAAAGTTTAGACACACTAAGAAAAGTTAATAGGGCAAGATAATAGAGATCTGAATAACTGAAAATCAAAAGGCAATCACAGAGAAAATAAAATAACTCAAAAGTGGGAAAATGAGTGATGAGGTAAAGCTAACAGGTAATACAAGCACGCTGAAACTTCACTGTCAAAGTGGGAATAAATACCATTTATATCTGATAAATGTATATGCACACTGATACACATTTATCACGTACGTGCATGTATGTCCTCTTATTCCCAAATAACCCCAAGCTTTTTAATATAGTCTCCACCTTTTGATTGCTCCCTAATTATTAATCCCACTTTCTCAAGGTAGAATGTAAAAAACTATGTTTTCTAGTCTCTATAATGACTAAAATAAAAATGTGACCTAGGCTTTGTCAAACCTAATTCAGCAATGAATCACATATGTGAATGGACTGGGCAAGGGAAGTCCATATTTTGTGATATGTGTTTTAAAGCCAGAGGCAGCAGCAACTGACCAAGTCATGTTGGTATATGTGCAATTTGCCCCAGTGCATTAATGTTCTGTCTCTAAGAAACAGTAAAAGGCAAGGCGTAACTGCAGGGCTGAGAGCCTCAGAGAAATTCCGTGCCACACACTATTCCTTTTGGCCCAGGCTGGTCCATCTGCTCCATTTTAGAAATGTTTATTACATGGTTCTCCCAACTTTTACGCATTTTGCCCTTAACCACATAACTCAAGCAGGTTCAATCCCTCCTGACTCTAATTGCAAACCCTTATAAAGTTGTACAGGTTTTAAGTGGTCTGTCCAACCTATTTTTTCCATAAATCCTATTAGTTTTAGTGAGTATTTATGTAGCATCCAGGACTTTGCAGAAATTGTACAACAGCCAAAATACCTGTACCAAGATTTGACTTAGAGGTGTGAAAAGAGCCATCAGAAGAACAAAGTAGAGAAATGGTTAAAAGTGGCAGTGTTTAGGGACTGAGACTAGGGGTAGGGATGAAAAATGGTTCTTTTGCATTACAAACTCTGCTAAACTATATATATTGTTGACATCTTAGTGTATTACTCTAATTTTTAAAATCTCTTCTACTGCCACACATAGAAAAAAAGGATTGATGGGGCAGTGGGTGTGGGGGGGTCATTATAACAACAATGACACCACTCCCAATATCAACAAAAATACATAAAATATTGAAAAATAAACAAGATGTAGAACAACTATGTAAGAAACTATATAGCTTAATTAAACATGTAAAAGAAAAGATAAACAAGTAGAGAGAAAATCAAATTCATGGAAGAAAAAGCAACAGAAATGACAGGGAGTGTATGTGTTTGGAAGGACTGGTTATCTGTAATAATAAGAATGGCTGAAATTTTGGAATAGACAAATTAGAGAAGTAAAATGATATACTTCCTAATTTCATTTTTAAAAAACCTTTGTAGAGCACAGTTTCCATAAATTTTTAAGTGAAATTATAATAGCTAGATACTATAAAACCACTGTTATAAAAGAAAAGGCAAGAAAATATTACAGATTATAGCATAAATGCTACAATTTTATAAGTGTTAAGTACCAGTTTAATGGGAAAGTAAGTTAAATGACCATCAAATGAGAAACAAAGTCAACAAATTTAGATTTCTTACTTTACACTTAAAATGTTAAATTAAGAGCACAATGTGCCTGTGATCTTTTTTCACTATGAAATGAGGTAATTTATTTCTTTTCACTGCTGTTCCTAATAGCAAAAGAAAATAGTTTAATCAAAATTAAAATATTGAGTGAAACTCAAATAATTTAAGTGTATAAGGGGGTACATCAGAAAGGATTAGAAACAGAAAAACAATTATATCATTTAATCTTGCTTTCTCCAGTTCCATGTAGAAGGAAAAAAATATCCATATGAAATAAAATATGGCAGTATGATTTACAAAATATATATACTATTTAGGAATATTATATATTTTTTAAGTGTTATACAGGTGGGCAAATGTGAAAGAAAATTCCTGAAATGTTAATAAAATATGTTGCAAGCTCAAATTTAGAAGCATATCATTTGTAAAACTCATGATAATTATTGAAGCATGAAGCTAGTTAACTGTAAAGCAACTATTCTAACATGAGGCCCTATTGTACCATGAAAATACCAGGGTTCAAAAATTTAAGACCCGAGACTGAACTGCAGTTCTGCCACTTATTAGCTGAGAGACTTAGGGAAGTTACTAATCTTTCTGAGACTTGGTTTTCTCATTTCTAAAATGGGAGTAATAATTCTTAGCCTACAAGGCAACTGAAAGGACTAAACCAGAACACACAGTCATGACAAAAAGCCGTACACAAAATAAACATGAATGAAAAAGTACTAACCCTCCCCATAAATACATGTCTATTGCCAATATCTTTTACACTTTCAAGTTACATTCAAATCACATTACAAATGACAGTTTATTAAATGACATCTGAAAATTCTTCACATATTGTGCTCAAACTTTGCCTGAGAAGCTACATGCTTCTCAACAAAAGCAATAAAATAAAAAAGCAAAGGTTCTGAAGTCCAGTGATTGCGGTGAAAGCAGCTCTGTGAGCTGTGTGGCTTGGAGCAAGCTCCTCTACCTTTTCCAAACCTCAGTTTTCTCACCTACAAATAACGACACGGATGCCTAATTAAAAGAACAGCTGTGAATTCTAAAGGAGACATGTGTAAAATATGTCCTTATACCTGTTTTTTTTACTATTTACCAGACACTAAGCTATGCTTTGTTATATTAAACATACTACACAAAATTAGATTAGAATCCATTACTTAAACTTTCTTTAAAACGTATCTAAAAATATATCAAGTGGCAGAACTGACACACTCAGCTCAGTGTATTTTTTTTTTCCTACAGGAATGGGCAGTTTCTCCTTTAATTTCTTTCACTGAAAAACCAAATTATTATTACATATTATTCTTGAAATTTAATAAGATCATTCAACAAATATTTATGAGTTCTTCTACATATTCGACATCTTCAAGGACACAGCAGTAAAAATATACAAAGCTTCCTGCCCTCATGGAATTTAGAGAATTGGCTAAGGGTCACCACACAGGACAATAAATGTTGTAGTCACACCCCAAATACAGCAACGAAGTATCTAAAACTTGTTCCAGTTAGTACAACTAACTAACTAGTTGTTGTCATGACAAACAAAACCCTATGCGAGCAATGACTTGGCAAAGGGGAGACCAAGTGCCTAACTGTCGGCTTTCCTAGTTTAGAACAGAAAACTCTTATCAGATTGGACAAACTTGCCCATCATTCCTTCTGTCTCTGCAAAGTACACCTGCATCCAAAAGAATCCCAACTGAAAATAACACTTATTTTCACTTCTCCAAAGAAAAAAATTCATTTTACCCAGATAATATTAAGTCTAAAAAGAATTTTGACTCATATATTTAATAGATTTTGGATATTAGAAGCTTATTATAATCATGAATGAAATACACAATTTTTAACATACAATTAAAAATACCTTATTGTTTACTACTAGAAAAATATAAACTACTCTCAGTGATTTAACACATGTCAAATCAGTAATGATTTTAAAACTAAATATCCTTGTATTGTCAAAGAGATAATTTTCATTTGTCCATATTCCTGGATTACATTTTTACTAAAAGATTATTTACAGAAGGAGAACACAAAGCAGAGATTTCTCATTTGTTTTCAGTCCAAAAATAATCATTTGTTCTGATATATATTTTAAAGAAAACATTTGGGTTACATTAAAATACATGCCACAGAATAAAAGTATTTTCATGCTACCTATTCAGAGCTATAGCATAAAATACGCTTAATTTAAAATGACACAGCCAGACCCCACTATAAAATCCTGGTGATATTAACCATGAAACTTGGCTTAAGAGAGGCCTCTAGTGGTTATTGGTAGTTACTAGCTTCCCTTCCTACCATCAACCCCCACCCTCTGGTAAAGCTCTTGTTCATATTCATTCACCCATTCTCTCCCCTCTCCCTCACCAATTAAAAGCCTCAGGCAAAATAACTACTATTTTATCACTGAATTATTTAAGTAAGTCCAAGAAATCAACTAAATAATGTATATACCTGGTAGTATTAAACCATTATGGGTTCTCTAAAGGTAACTTCTACAATTTCCCCATAAAACCAATTTAGAGAAATTTAATAAAATAAAGACCCTAGTCCTGGCCAGGTGGTTTAGCTGGTTGGAGTGTCGTCCTGTGCACTGAAAGGTTGCATGTTCGACCCCCAATCAGGGCACATACCTAGGTTATGTGTCAGCCAATCGGTGTTTCTCCCTTTCTCTCTCTCCCTTCCTCTCTCTCAAAAATCAATAAACATATCTTCAAGTGAGGATTTAAAAAAAATACAGACCCTAACATTACCTTACTAGTGTTAGCAATCTTAATAGAAAATGAAATCTATGGTAGTCTAAACAAATACCCTATGAAAATTAAAAACAAGCATACAGACTACAAACTAAAGGCATAAAATACAACATATGGGTTTTTATGTTTATCTTCAGTGGTATTACGGGTCTTCTAAACATGTTTGCACTATTCATAAACATTTAACACTAACACCATTTTCAAATCCAAGACTAAGCAAGTTTGGTTTTTATATATAAATGATTACCCACATTCAGATGACTGAGGTGTAACTCCTTTCCAGTTCCACTCCTACAATATCTCTTTCCTTCGTTATTGTACAGCCTCTCCTGCTTCCAGAACCACCAAACACCCACCCAACCCTGCCAGCCTTAGAAACTGCCTTACCTTTATCCAAGTCCCCAATAAAGTCTTTAGAAGAATGGAAACAACTGGGATACAAGGGTAGAAGGACATTAAACCTAGAAACACTGATCCCTCAGTCCCAACCACCGTCACTCCCTAATGCCAGGGATGAAATACTCAGCCTTGTTCCACACTGTCCTACTGCTGAGGCCTTTCCCAGCTCCAATGATAGCCTACCTCCCAAATACTCTGTAACAATAAATACCTTAACATGCAGCCAAAGCTCAACCACTTGCATCTATGGGCACAGCATCTTTTGCTATGTAACTTAAGTTTAAAAGAGGAAGGAGAGGGGAAGCAAGAAGACAAGGTGGAGAGAGAAATGGAGGAAGTAGAGAGAAGATCCTTTCTATGTCATTCCCTAGATTTGTTAGTTTTTTTTAAAATAAACTGCCTCCCAAGTACCTCAAAAAATGTAGATTACTTGCAGGAAAGAGACTTTGAGACAATATCTTGTACCCAGTGTGCTGTAACAGATAAAGATCCTGATGATCAGAAGCGCCACGTAATAACTGCTATGGATAAAAAAGTCACAGGTGGCTCCTGGGAAGAGCAAGGTCAAAGGGAACAGCAAGAAGGTCAAAGGGAACAGGCCTAGGCTGACCTTTTTCAGTTCTAAACTCCATGACAACAACTCACCAGCACTGCAGAGAAGAAAATGACAAGAGAAAGGTTCTGAAAAGCCAAAATTGTTGTCATAAGGTTTGAAGGTTAAAGGATTTGTTCTGGATTCATAAGAAAACACTGCAGGCCCTCCTTGGTCAATGTACAAGTCTCAGTTATAAAATGTGGTCATCTGGATTCCATGAGCAGCTAGCAGTAATTGACAGCAAAATGTAAGATAACATTTAAATTTTAAAAGGCTTAAAACCACAAAAATTATGCACAGAAATGTACCAATGAAGTAAAAAGCTCTATACCTCAAAAAATGCATGTCTTAATACAGTATAACAATCCATATTCATTTGGATTATTTTTAAAAGATAAAATTATACACAAAAGGTTCTGGGAATATTGGCACCCAAAAGGTTTAAAAGTATTTAAACCTGTATACAAAATAGTAAGTCTCATCTATGCAGAAAATGGAATTATCCTAAGAACTCATTTCTCAAAAATTATAGAGAGCTGAAGTTTACTATAGTCAATTTCATTTTGCTTTTTAGAATAGATAAATTGACCCTACCCTAATGAGAAATTCAAACGAATTTTTACATACCATTATAAAAAATGAACAACTTAACAAAAATAAAAACACAGTGTCAAACTAAAAAGACTTTTGCATGTTTCAACTTAGAATTAGTGGATTTATTCATACAACAACATACTAGAGTTACTTTCTAAGCCTTTGTATAAGCACCAAGAATAATAAAAAGCATCCAAGCATTTCAATATCATAAATTTTTATAACATATTATCAAACTTTTCTCTTGCTGATATTCATAATAATTTTTAGCAAGTATTTATCTAACACCAAGCCTATCCTAGGCACTTTCAGGTAATGAGAATTCAGTAGTGCACCAACAGACAAAAATCCCTGCCCTCACGGAACTTAGCCTCTAATAGGTAAGAAAGAGCAACAATATAAATAATAAAACAACATAATCGGTTAGATCATGTTACTTTCTCTAGAGAAAAAAAATACAAGTGGCTCTTCATAGGAGGAATGGGATTCAATATTAAATAAGCTGGTCAGGGAAGGCCTTAATGACAAAATGGTATTTGAATAGTGACCTAACAGAGTCAACCAAGAGCACTTCCTGAAGGGTGTCAAATATGGTGAGGTTGGGTGAATCTCTGTAGGAATTTGACTTTCCTACTGACCTTAATGAGAAACCAGTGAGCCTTTTAAGACTAGAAGAGATATGAAGTGAATCACATTTCAAAGATCCACTCTGCATATGGCAAAGAAAGGTTAGAAGCACAGACAGTGGTTCACGGGCTCTGGCCAAGACCCCTGTGAGAAAGGCTAGCAGTCTGGACCAGGATCAAAGGTAACAGCAGTATAGGTGGGCTGATTCCAGACACACTGTAGGCAAAGTCAGCAAGATCTGTTTTAGAATTGAATGCAGGAAGGCAGAGCATGAGAGAAAGAGAGAAATCAAAAAGACACCAAGGTGTAAAGGCAGTCTTATTTATTTCAATAATTAACATAATTTAATCTTTAATTAAAGTATAAGCATGTCAAAATTGCCCTAGCTGGTGTAGCTCAGTTAGTTGGAGCATCATCCCACAAACCAAAAAGTTGCAAATTTGATTCCAGGTCAGGGCATATGCCTAGGTTGTAAGATTGGAGGCAAAGGTCGGTGTTTCTCACACTGATGCTTCTCTCCCTCTCTCCCCAACTCCCTTCCCTTCTCTCTAAAATCAATACCCATGTCCTTGGGTGGGGATGGAAAAAAAACTGTCAACTTTTTTCTATAAACATATGAAAATCACCTTGTAAACTGTCATTTTTCCTTTTTTTTGCACTGTTTTATGTAGTTGACTCTAAGTTAGATGACAACATAATTCTTGAAATTCCGAGTTTCCTTCAAAGCCTGTCATTCCCCTGTCAAAATCAAGTTCTTATATGCCACAGGCAACTTTTCTAGATTTCTACTCACTAAATCTTTTCAAGCTGGACAGCCTAAATCTCCCTACCACTTCGATAACTCATTTTGATTGTGGTCTGTGTCTCAGCAGGAAAGCTCATTTAAGCCCACAACTTGTAACCACTGCTCTTACTCCTAGGAAGACTCTGGAATGAGCTCCACTTAGGAGATCCTATTTTGCATCAGTGTGACAGCTGAGCTGGATTATGAAAAATGGAACAAGGGGAGTGGATAGAGCTGAATGACAAAAGAAACTCCTCCAGGTCAGAACCTATAAAGGCTCTCCCAGAACCTATAAAAAGGCACACTATAACAAGAATCCAAGGAAATGAATCAACAGGACCTTGGTTCTTTTCTTTTTTTTAACTGTCTGTTCAAGTATAACAATACACACAAAAAAGCACAAAATGAATATTCTGCTCAATGTTCAAAAACTGAACCTATGTAACCAGCACTCAGAACAAGGAACTGTTTCCAGCAATCCATCTCCTTCTTCACATACTTTTCAACTACTTACGACCATGCTAGTATTAATCACTGACCTGACATCTGACACCACAGGTTAGTTTCCTCTATTTTTTAACTTTATATACTGTATTTTGCCATGTATAATGTGCACTTTTTTGCCCAAATTTTTGAGAGAAAAATAAGAGTGCACATTATACATGAGTATAATGATTACATACCATGGGCATAGTAGGCCTAATAATCCCATGTATAATGCTCACAAAAAACCATGGGTGAACATTATACACAGGAAAGCATTATACATGGCAAAATATGGTAAAGTGAATCATATACTATGTATTCATTTGAATCTGGCTTTTTAAGGTCATCTCACAATGTGTTTGTGAGATGAAAACACATTGTTACATTAAATCATTGGTTCACTCTCATTGCCAAGCCACATTCTAATTGCTTATTTTTCCATTCTCTGGGTGATGAGTATTCAGGTAGTTTACAGTGTGACCCTCTCAGAAATAGTGCTCCTAGAAACACTCTCAAACTTACCTTTCGTATCATACATTTTTGTTGGGTATATACACAGGAGTAGAATTGCTGAGTTATAGGATTCAGGTAAATAATGCCAAACAATTTTTAAATGGTTGTACCCATTTATATTACCAAGAGTAGCATATGGGAGATGGGTGGGATCCACATCCTCAGCAATACTTGGTATTTGAGTATTTTTCATTTTAGCTAGAATGATGTCTTTAGTGATATCATACTGTAGTTTTAATTTGTGTATCCGGATGACTAAAAAAAAACTGATCATTTTTTTCATACTATTATTATTGACCATTTAGATACCCTCGTTTGTGAAGTGCCTTTTCAAGACTTTGCCCATAATTCTATTGGGATGTGCTTTTTATTTTTAATGGTAAGAGTACTGAATATAATGTTGATGAGTTTCCCCAAATCTGTGAGTTGTCTATTTACTCTCTTATTGGGGCTTCTTGATGAATCAGTTTTTAAAATTTAAAAAAAAACTAAATTCTATCATCCTTTTAAAAATGTTAGTGTTCTATTTTGTTTTGAGAAATCTTTGCCTGTACAAGATCACAGAAGTACTCACTTTTGCTTCCACCCAAGAGCTTCGTCATTTTTTCTTTGACAATTAGAACTGGAATTCTAACTGGAGTTGACATTTGTGTGATATTTTTCATGCTACCCAGCTAAACCAGCATCATTTACTAAAAAGACTACCTCTTCCTCTCTGAATGCAATTTTCACCTTTGTCCTGAATCAGACAACCCAAGTCTGTTTCTGGACTCTTTATTCTGTTCCATTGGTCTATTTGTCTATCTTTATACAAATATAATGTTATAATTACCACAGCCTTATAACACATGTTGACACTTGATAATTAAGTCCTCCAGCTTTATTCTTCAAAATTGCTTTGGCTATTCTTGGCCTTATAATCATTAACATGGTATGTGCCTCGGTTGGCTTGGATCTTTTTTATTCCCTATGAGTAATATTTTGATTTTTCTGCATAAAGTTCTTTTACGTGCATCACAATCTTCACCTAAAAACACTATATGCTACACTTTTATAGCAGTAGTAACTGCAGATTATTTTTATGAAATTAACCTAAGAAATAGCCAAAAAGCTACAAGAATGCCAAATTTCTTAAAAATAGTAAATATAAAATAACGTAAGGTCTCAGGACTCACTTGCTACAGGAATAAATCAAGAAAAAAAACAAAATAACACAAGCAATGTTATCTAAACTTTAGCAGATAAATCCATCACAAAAAAAAAGGAAAAAAAGAAAAAGAAAAAAGCTTGAACTTACTTATAATCCAGTATGGAAGTAGATGATTTTGGTGATAGCCCAGTAAATGAGAACTAAACTATATCCTTGAGAGTGAATTATATGAATCGTATTAATAGTAGTAATAAGATCAATCTAATCAGGCCAAAGTTCAAGAGGAAGCTTAGATAAACAACTATAAATCAGAGCTGCCAGAATCCCACAACATAAAATTCAAACTGTGATCCATAGTATTAAGGCTAAGAGTTTGTTTTTTAATTAATCCATCTCCATTTCTTTTGGAGAAGAAACAAAAGAAAATTTAGCCAAACCATTTCTGACTATATTAAACCTAGCTTATTAAACCATAATGAATCATAAGTTTAAAACACTGATGACACCCCTGTGTTTATTTGCACTACTCCATTACTCATACAATTCAGCCCAGGCTGGCCAAAGGAAGGATACATTTGTAATATTCTCAACTTAGAGAACTATGGGAGGAAAAAAGCTAAGTGATTTGTTTCCTTAAGCATTTAGCTTATTATATAGCATACATTTTTTTCATGGTCTATTTGTCTATCTTTATACAAATATAATGTTATAATTACCACAGCCTTATAACACACGTTGACATGTGTTTAAAATTTAAATTTTTTTTATTTTTAAAATTTTAAATCAATTGAAAATCCTCACAAAGCTCAAAATTTCAAAACCATTCTTTACAAATATCCAACAAACTTTGCCCAAGATTTTAAGTTAATGACATCTATCAACATTATATTCATACCTTGCAAACTGTATCCACATCCCAGGGTAGTATAGTCCGCAGATCAATGACTTCACAAGATACTCCAAGCTTTTCTTGAGCCATGGAAGCCACCTCTCGGATCACATGAACCTAAAATAAGGAGAAAAATATGTAGAGAATAATCACAGAAATTCAGGCCTAAAACATTAGTTAATTCTAGCATCATTCATAGAGGTAGTATATTTTTAAGTTTATCTTTTATTGAATTTATTGGGGTGACATCGATCAATAAAATTATATACAGAATAGGAGGAGGGAGAAGAGGGTAAAGAAGGGACAAAGGGTAATGAAAGGAGACTTGACTTGGGGTGGTGAACACACAATGTAATATACAGATGATGTATTGTAGAACTGTACAATAGAGTATTGAAAGTCAGAGGAATTGATCTTTATAGAGAATAAATCTGTTTTAGACATATGGAATCCCATAACCCACCAAAATAATCAAAAGTAGATGTCTAGAAAACAACTGAAAAAAGGCTCTTAAAGAAACTGAGAGCAGTCATTGCTGGAGATACTGATTCCAAAGATACCAGCACTGAGGTAAAGTCACAGGAGTAGGTGGGGTTTCAATAGAAAGCATTTACAGGAAACAGTCAAGAGCAGAAATGGTGGAACCCTGTACATGACCAACATTTAAGGGGAAAAAGGTGAAGAGGAATTCACGAACAACAGAAAAGGGGGGAAAAAAGAAAGAGGAAGGAAGTCAGGAGACTGTGTATTGCAGAAGCTAAAGAAGAAAGGATTTCATAGAGTAGCCAGTGTCATATACCAGGGATAGAGTTGAATTTAACAATTTGAAGGTTAATGCTGTTAGCAGATATAGTGAATTAGTGGGAACAGAATTTGTAAAATACAAGTCCATAAGGAAGTTAAGGAATTAACTGTTGGTGGTAGAAATGGCTCAAGGTTAGAATTAAAAGGAAAAAAAGGGAAATACACTGGTATTTAAAAGAAAAGTAGAGTAGAAAAATGTACTTTTAGATAGTGAAGAGATACATACCTTTTTAAGAAAAGGGACATGTAAAGAAGAAACTGAAGATGCAGGAGAGGGACCAATTGCTGTATCCCAGTCCTGAAGAAAATAAATGGACTATAATCTGAAACAATTTTGGAGAGGTAGTTATGACAACCAGACACAACTCCTTTGAAGACAAGGAAAACAGGAAAGGACTGAAAGAAGTGATAGGTGTAAAGGGAAAATAAGTCACACAGTGACAATCTAATACACTCTAACTTCATTATTAAAAAGAAAGGCAAGAATATATGCTGAGAGTGACAGGGATGTGGATAAAAAAATTTCCTACCAGAGATGAAAAACCATAAATTCTGTAGCTTTCCAAATCAAAAAATCAAGTGGAGAAAAAAAATGAAGGTCATGATATTGCAAATGATTTGCATTATCTTCTTTATACTCATATTAAATTTTTTAAAGTAAACAAGTATTTCCTTTACACAGAAAAAAAAACTCAGCACTTCTTTACAAGGTGATGAAGAAGTATAAGAGAAAGTATGGCCACAGAAAGAGTTCTGAGCTTAAATGCTTGGAGATAGAACAATGTGATGACAAGCAACAGGGAAAGTGGAGGTAGACAGTAGTGAGGTTTACTGGAAAAGAGAAAGACAGGGATTCCTGCGTCTGGGCCACTGGATGGGTTCACATGGTCAGCAAAGTAATCGTGAGAGATGGCAGCAGATGAGGTGATAAAGAAAATACTAAGTGAAGTGCAACAAGTAGTGGATAGGTAAAATGCTCTTCAAAAGAAAAAGTATTTTTAAGGAATACATTTTTGTAAACTCAGTATATTTTTAACGGCTTCACCATACGCATATATATTTTAATGACTGAATAAACACCTGGCCTTCAATCAAATATTAGTACCAGATATAGATGAAGCACCAAACGAGATAAACTTGATATAAGGAAAGCATCATTTTTAATTCTTCATGGTATCAGGATTAAAAGTAAGAGCTTCCAAGCACATGAACCTTACCAGTTGGTATAAATGTTACTGACCTGCGTGCCCCAGGCAACTAGAGTAACATCACTCCCTTCCTGTATGATCTCGGCCTGGGACAGGGGGATGTTGTACGGTTCTACAGGAACCTGTTCCACTGAACATAAAAGGGGGAAAATAAAAGTTAATTATTTTCTCTCATGTGGCATCTGTGCATAAAAGAATATAAGAACCTCATTGTGGCAAAGCTTTACTTATTCTTCCATATTTATAACAGAAATAGCATTTACCATACAGCTTCATGAGATTACCACATTGATGAAAAAACGCAATATAAGTGTATGAAACATATCAGCTATACTGGAACAGAAAAACGACATTAGGTAAAAACTAAGACAATAAAGTATAGGCTTTAGTCAATAATAATGTATCAAAATGTACTGCACTATCGCAAGATATTAATAACAGAGGAAACTGGCTGTGGGGTGTATAGAAACACTCTGTACTACATTTAGGTTTTTTTGGTAAATCTAAAACTGTTCTGAAAAATAAAGTATAAAAATTTTTTAATATATCTGCTAAAACTCAATTAGACTAAATTAAGTTCCCAGACAAGTTTTCTATCAAGGAGCAAACTTACAAAGGTTTGGAAAAAAATAAAACCACATAACAAGGCCAAATTTTTAAGCATATTTTATTTTTGTACTTTGCGTCTATGAACACTTTGTCAACTGTAGCAGCTGACAACACCTTAATTTTCAAAGCTAAATTCTGTGAAACACAGAGAGAAACTAAATCAGTTCCACCAGCCAAAATAAAGAATAGCCACTGATATCCCAGAAAAGAACATTTCATGGTTTCTCTGCCCAACCGAGTACAAGCAATACAGAGTTGATTGAATTCAAGAGGAAATCATAAGGCAAATTTTTAAATGAAATGGAGTAGAAGTTGATAAAATTACTCCATTATAGGGAGGCCTTCTTGAATTCCTATGTGAGAACATTACAGTGGAACTGACAGAGGGAAAAATGTCCGCTTCTGTTCATTTTCCCCAAGGTCATATTATCATTGCTACATAAATGGTTTTTATTCAAAGAGCACAAGAGAACAAACAGTTCCCTCTGCTCCCCAGTCAGTCCATCCAACTACATGGGCCAAAAGTAATCAATGCCAACAATTTCCTGGGTGTCTTCAGTAAACATCTCTTTCTTTGTGGCATTCAGGTTTCTATATCCTATTCCTACATTTGGAAATGCTCCACCTTATGAGGCAGGGCCCTTTCTGCACTACAGAAGTGAGGTCCATGTATTCACTTTCCCAGCTTCCCTTGCAGCTAGGGCACAAAATATGGGCTCTGCCAATCAAATGCACCTATGCCTGACTCTGACTCTGAATTAGAACTAATGACACATAAGAGCAGCAAGTATCCAGAATCTATTCCAGAGTACTGATAACAGTGGAGGCAGGTCAGGTATCCAGGTTCAGAGATATTAATCATTCAGACTGTAGTTCCATGTCCACTGACAACTGTTGGAGGATATTTGAAGAACCAATTATGCAGTGGAATTTTGGGTATTGCTCCTAGATAGATACACAGCCTCTAAGTCAGGTTCTCGGGCACCCCAGAGATCTCTGATCTACTTATTATCCTTAAATAAATCTTTTCTGCTTATATTGGACAGGCTTGATCTTATCTGCTTGAAAATTGAGGACCCTGACTGATGTGGTATCTTTTCAGATATGTCGAGTATGCAAATATGCACGGGCAAAGACATATATGTTTTTTTTCTTTACAAAGATAAAATCACATTGTATACGCTGTTAGGAACCCTCCTACAAGTTAAGAATTCTTCTACAGTCTCTCTTCTTCCTAATTTAACAATATATCTTGGCCATCTTTTCAGGTCAAAAATATAGTTTTATAAGATAATATTTATAAGTAAATACTATCAAATTCAATGGTGCTGTTATCAGTGATGTGGCGGAAAATTTTATTCCTTGTATTTTTTTAATCCTCACCAGAGTATATGTTTATTGACTTTAGAGAGAGGGAGGAGAGGATATGGAGAGAAAAGAAAGACAGACAGACAGACAGGTACAGAGAAACATCGATGAAAGAGAGAAACACCAATCAGTGGCCTCCTGCATGTGCCCTGACTAGAGAATCAAACCCACAACCCAGGTATGTGCCCTGACTGAAAAGTAAACCTGCAATCTTTTGGTGTATGGGACAACACTCCAACCTGTGAGCCACCCAGCCAGGACCCATATTAACAACTCATGTAGAAAGGACCCATATTAATAACTCATGTAGAAAGCATCTGCAAGAGAACAACTTAATCTTAAAGACGCAAGTTTCCCTGTAAGGCATAATTTTACCATTACAGAGATAATTTTTCTGCCCTGGCACAACTCTACAGTAATGCTAGTTTCCTCACAAAATACACATTACTTCATGCTGCCTGATTACTAACAGCATAGTCAAAATCTCCAAACCTGAGAAGCCCATCTTATTTGTCAGCATTTAGAGTGTAATGGGAGAGGGGTGGGCAAATCCACCCAACCAAGAGCCCGGTCCTGGCTCTGTCTCTGTATCTCTGTATTTTATTCATTTGGTGATCTTTGACAAAACATTGTATTGCTTCTGTGCCCCAGTATGCCACCTGTAAACTGTGGAAAGCAGTATATGACTATCTACCACACCATAGGAACAGAATGAGGACAAAAGTTAATCACTGCAGACATCCTTTTAGTCCTTAGAAGACTGGCTTTACCATTTAAAATAAGTCAATGATATAGTCATTAAGACTATAAAAGGAAGTTTTCATTCTAGAAACAGTTATTCTGAACAGTTATTCTGACTCCTACTACCATTTGCTGTATAAAACTTACATCTCTGTATTACAGTTTTCATTTTTCTGAATGATCTCCTTTCAGATTTGAGGTTATTAATCATAATTTTTTGATAATTTTTACTTCTATATCAACAAGTACCTTTAATGCTGATGTTAAAATGTATACATACAAGAAAATTTTGTGCAATTTCTTATAGTAATTACTTTTAAGTTATTCCTAAAATAAAGCTGTATTCAATCTTCCCCTTACCTCTTCACCTTAATTATTGATAACTTAAAGATTAAACACTGTACATTAGAAAAATCATATATACGTACTGTTAACAATATTACATTTATTTGTCTATAATATGTCATTATAATAGTTGTTATATTAATATAATATTACTATCTAATTAGAAGATAAAAATAACTTTCAATAAATAAGATAATTAAGTGTGAAATTTTGATACTATTTAACCCATGGTGATTATTGGAAGCATATGTGGACAATATAGACCAGCATATTGTCTCAATACCACAAGGGACAGTAACCCTAGACATCTCCTGGGATTGACAGTGGTTGAGGGTCACAACCGTATGACAGCCTAAGCCTTCATGCCATAAGCATCTCAGTTTTACTGAGAATTAGGGCAAAAGGATTACAGAGAAGTGAGAAAGCAGATGAACTGGAACAAATAGAGAAAACCACAAAAAAGGTATATTTTAAAGAATGAATATAATTAGATGCACAAAGACAAAAAGTTGGCATTCTTACCAGTGGGGTACCATATATGAACAACAGAAATGCCTAAACAAGTAAGCTGAGAAAAACACCGCACATCATGTTATATGAGAAGGATACAGCATCACTGCTATGGTATTCTTGCCCAAAGATTTATATATATATATAACCTGAACTTGATCATAAAGAAACATCAGACAAACTGAGGGATGTCCCACATAAGAGTGGACCATATGTGGGGATCATGGCAGACAAAAAGATAGGAACTATCTGTCCCAAAACAAAGGAGACTAAGGAGAGAAAACAGTAAGTGAAGATTCTGGATCAGATCCTGACCCAGAAAAGGACATTAGTAGATGACGAATGAAATTTGAATTAGGTGTCTGGAGGAGTTAACAGTATTATATCACTGTTAATATCCTGGTTTCAATCATTATGGCCATGTTACATGTGAGGTTAACATCTGGGGAAGCTGAGGGGAGAGGGGTACATAAGAATTCTTTGTACTATTTTGGTAACCTTTCTGTCTGAGCATATTTCAAAATAAAAAGTTTCACAAATTATTTTAATTTAAAATTGTTTAAATGGAGGCTGACCCACCTCAGCAAGTCTCCCATCCCACAGAGTCTGGAAGAATAAGGTGTGACATGATGGGGCAATACACCAAATTACGAAAACTAAGCTTAACTCAAGGCACAGCAGAGGCACTATAGATTGACACTGCCTTGTAAAACAAGCTCTACCTGTTGAACTATCAGTACAAATAAAGGAAATGAGGATTACTAAAGCTATCTGACTGTAAAAGAAGTGCAGCTATATTTCATGTTGTATTTGGGACCTCCTCTAACCTGGGTGAATTTAACACAGTCTGATTATACAAATATATGAGGATGTGAAGAAAATGAATTCAATATATGTTCATGACCATCAGCTTTTTGTTAGAGATTCTTGAGCACTAAATAAAAACTAATAACCAGTCAAATTGTCTAAACAGAAATATATCAAGTCAAAATCAGCAAATATCTTGCATGTAACCAGGAGATTTCTCACACTGAGATACTTTTAAATAAAAAATATAAAAACATTTGAAATCTCAAAATCACTGGTGTTAGTTTCAGAAGGTCAACTTATCACTAAAAATATCACTGAAAGATTTTTTTTAAAAAACCCCCACTAATATTCTCAACCGAACAGCAATGCTGACTTAAACCAGAAAAGTCCTGGACCCATTTTGATTCACACATTTGAATTCTTTTTCTTTGATAATTAGTACATTAATTTGAAAACTTCAGATTTCTACTTTCTTTGCATTATGAGACAACTTAGATTTCCTTTCAAAATAGTTTGCAAGTGTGTATCATAAAAGCAAATCCACAACAAAGTAGCCATTGTATTCCTTACACAACTTCAAAATTAGCCTCACATATTTCTGTTATTTAGTGTAATAAAAAAGACTTGACACTGGTATTATTGCATAATATGCATCACTATCCTTAAAATGTATACTAATATTTAACCATATTTATAATATATCTTGTTCACTCTTTGTAATTACTCTTAGTAGTTTTTTTTGTACACTGTAGTGTACAGAATTTAATAATCTGGCAAAAGTCCTCTGCTCAACAATCTTACTAGCCAATTGTCCATCTTTCATGTTTAATATATTAGAATTTAGTAACTATTTTTCAATGTATTTTCTACAGTAAGAAGCTATATATGGGTGAACTTCATTCACATAAATAGACTCTAACAAGGTAAACTGGCAAAGTAGGAAAGAAAATAATTCAATACTGAATTAAAGGGCACTATTTTAAAGCCATTCTCTATCAACACATGGAGAATTTTAAAGGAAAAACCACCTAACAAAAAGAATTGTGTTGAAATGAAAAAGGAGTACATTAATGCTCACTGTCAGTTGGAGGATATGCCATTATTTTGTGAGCCACTAAGAATGAAAATGCTCCTGGCTGGCGTAGCTCAGTGGATTGAGCACGGGCTGCGAGCCAAAGTGTTGCAGGTTCGATTCCCAGTCAGGGTACATGCCTGGGTTGCAGGCCATGACTCCCAGCAACCGCACATTGATGTTTCTCTCTCTCTCTCTTTCTCCCTCCCTTCCCTCTCTAAAAATAAATAAATAAAATCTTAAAAAAAAGAATGAAAATGCCGCCACGTTGTTTAGAATTATTCTTATTGAAAGAAAAAACTTTTGAATAATCAGACATGGGTTTTATTGTGACACCGTTATACATACATAAGACCGAAATATAAGCAAAAAAGGCAGTTAAACTATTCCTAAAACTCTTTGACATTCAGAATCTAATTCTTCTCCCTCACCTTTTGACTTATAATTCTTAGAATATTATTTTCTTTGTCACCAAGCATATCAGTGATTCACCACTTTTTAAAATACTGGTGCTGAGCTCTCAAGTTAGCACCATACTTAGAAATAGCCTACTTCTGACTCCTTCCAAAGACTGTACAATTATTGTGATTCTCCACTTTCACCACCCTTCTATCCATCACAACCATTTGGAACTTCATTGTTAAAAGACTAGTTCTCTGATGTCTCTGAAATTTTATTTTAAGCTTTTGTTTAAATTAGTAATGGCCCCCAAGAACAACACTGGTGAGGCCAGTAATTCAGATATGCCAAAGAGTAAGCCACTTATTCCCTTTAAGTGAAAAGTCTTCTATGCACAGATGGGAAAAAAGTAGTACTGTATGTAGGGTTCCATACTGTCTGTGGTTTCAGGCATCCACGGGGGTCTGGGAACATATGCCACATGGATAGGGAGGGACTACTATATATCTATATCAACTATACATGCACATATAAAGTCAATAACTATGTCATTGACAGCTATGCCTAAAGATAAGGTTTAATTAGAATTTTTATTTTTTATCTGTGTAGATATAGAACTCTGTTTACTAAATACAAGTCAATCTTTGACTTTCAGACATCTAACTTTGTACCCATTTTGAGAAAAACATTAGGAATTGCCTGTAATCAAAAAGTAGACAATCATTGTCTTGACTTAACAAGATACAATGTACATTCGAAAATGCTAGGATATGTTGTAAATCTTAAATAATCTTCGTAAGACTCCCTGATAAACTAAAAATGTCCCATAGTAGCCCTCAAATTACCATAAACCAGCAACTTTTCCTCCTCTTCTTCTTGCTAAATCTAAATTGCCCAACCAATTAATAATAGATAGCAAGAACAATAAATCTCTCCCTCTTCTGACAAACATTTTTGCCAGCTGCTCCTGGAACTGACTGGATGATGGCTGACCTCCACTGCTAGAGTGCTACAGAACCCCAACACCTCCCTCTCCCCCAGATTAGGACACTGCTTCTGAGTTGGGCTCATGGCCCGACATTCTGAATAAAGATTCATGCCAAAGGGTGTGACTATTAAAACAAATCATTGGAGATTCTTAAATAACAGAAACATATTTTAATATACTACTTACAGTTATTCAGCACTTACTATTTATGAAGCATTAACTAAATATTTCCTATATATAAACATAATTATATAGTACTATAGAGAAAACTTTATACTACTAAATTTGAAAATCCAAAGAAAATATTCACCAAAGACATAAGTGACCAAGACCTACTCAAGAATGGGTAGTAGATCAATGACCAAAAATCATTAAAAAGAAAGTCAAAGATGTTTCCCAAAAGGCACCAGAACCAGGCAATTTTATAAGCAAATTATATTAAATGTTATACAACAGATAATCCCTAGCTACCCAATCAGGTCTAGAGCATAGAAAAAGAAAT
The DNA here is from genome assembly GCF_019186645.2 of Phyllostomus hastatus. Taxonomy (NCBI): domain Eukaryota; kingdom Metazoa; phylum Chordata; class Mammalia; order Chiroptera; family Phyllostomidae; genus Phyllostomus; species Phyllostomus hastatus. The sequence goes on along the minus strand of NW_025333872.1, from coordinate 34,710,161 downwards.
GAGCCCAGTTCATTCTAAAAGACTGCATAACTCCTGAAACCAGACCAGGATGGGGAAGGAAAGATAAACTATAGACCAATTTTATATTTAAATATATATGTGTATGTTCATACATATGAAAAGATATAACTATAGTTCAATTATATTTATGAATGTAAAGGTCTTTTTGAAAATCTTCTAACTGAATCCAGCAATATGCTGAAAGAATAATACATCATGCTTAAGTAGAATTTATCTCAGGAATAAAAGAATTATTCATCACAATATTATGAAATATGTTCATGAACTTCACCTAATCAAGAGATCAAAAAAGAAAAATCATACAATCATCTTTACCAGACACCTAAAAACAATTTGGTAAAACTCAACACCTTAGGAGAAGTGGGAGGAAGGGGCCTCTGACTAGGTTAAAAATTAAGAGTAATTTCCTTAACCTGATAAAGACTATCAACCAGGATCCAAGTTAAGATGAGACAATCCTAACAAAGGAAAAAGTCAAAATGTCTCATCAATTCTTGGGAAAAACATAAAAAGAGGTATAACTATCCTAAGAGGGTAAGATTTTCTACCTTAAAACAGCTAAGATAATTAACTGAAATATTATTAGAGAATTGTATAAGGTCTCTGAATGCAATAATAATATACAAAATCAAAAGCTTTTCTCTAAACAATAACCAATTAAAAATGTAATAAAAAATCCTATCCATATAGCAAAAAAAGCAAATGAACCATGAAACATCTAGTAACAACCTTAACAACAAATGTGTCAAACCTAATGCAAAAACCTACACAACTTATTCATGGACATAAAAGAAGTTTGAATAAAGGGAGACAACCATGATCTTGGAAATGGAGAATCATTACAGTGAAGATGCAAAAATAGAAAAACAACTTTAAAAACTATGTTTGTGTATATGTGTATATACATTTATGTTTAAACAAACAGGTAAAATGCTGCTCTCAGTGACAACCAGGGCATAGGCATAGATATAGTGGTGACATTTCCCAGAAGGTAACATTAAAGTGTTGAGATACGGTTGTTTCAAGGTAGACTTCTATTAAACATAATAGCAAAGAACTTTATAACAGATTCAGAAAAAAGAAGTTTGAAAAATATAGGAACAAGCAAAATTCTGATAGAATAAAATGCAAGGCTTTCTCAAGTGAACTATCTTACAAATATTTCCAGCTTTCATTTTTAGCTTGCAGGCTATAAATAAGTTACCTACTGAGTTTTGTCTCTTTACTACCGATGTAGTAACTGCATCGGTAATACCCTATCCCTCCAGTTTTTCACTAACTGCCATTTAGAGACTTGCAGTATCTGGCTTCATCAATCACTTATTGTGCTGGGCTTAATCAAAACAATAATAAACAAGAACAGAATTAAGAAATATAGGTTTTATAGGTTTACTATAATAAAGAGGCTTATAACTTTTTCCTTCCTCATGCCCAAATATTGATTTATATATATATAAATATTAAAAAAAAACAGGGATGTTTACTTCAACATAGTTTAGTACAGGCAGAATTTAGAAGCAACTCAAAATTCCGTAATAGGGAAAAGGATAAATTATGGTACACCCTCAAAAATGTTATGAGCTAAAAATCAACTAAATCTTTGTGACCTGACATTGAAATATAACCAAAATAAATTGGTAAGAAAAGCAAGTTACAAAACAATGTTTAAGCATGATTTTATATAATTCAGTTTATAAGCATATGTTTATCAATGCAAATACAGAGAAAACAGTCTGAGGAAAGGAATTAAATACAGAAAAAGAACTTCCACTTTTCATTTTATAGTTCTATGATACTTGAACTTTTTACAAAGTGCATATAACCCATATTATATTTTATTAAAAACAAAAGTAAATCACTCTTTCATATACTGTAAGCTTAGTCATTGACAAAGTATGCAGTTAAATTAGGACAAGGATCAAAAATAACGTCTATCTAATGGCCAAAATTAGTCTGAAAGTGCATGTGAATACTATAAAGAATATATCACAGCACAAAAGAATTCCACTGTGTCATATTCCACAAATATTTCAGTTTATAAGGTCAATTGCAGAAGATACATAAATTTAAAAGTAATTCTGCACATCAAGTTGATGGAAAACCTCTTGGTTCTTCTTGATACTCATACTAGATCAGGCCTTCTCATCACAAAATAGGATCACAAGCTCTTAACTGAATTCCCCACTTGTTTCAGATCTAGAATAAATGCTGTTCCATAATGTTAAGATAGATGTTTACATAAAAAATTCATAAAGAAGATATTTGAAATTAAAAACCATGAACTGTAAAAGGTCTGTAATCAAATAAATGAGAATAAATTGACAGTATTAATATAGGTATTAAAATATAGATGAAAGTTCTGACAGTATATACAACAAAAACATCAACAGTAGTTAGGGGACAGATTTATGAGCTCTTTTTATCTTCTCTTTTGCACTTTTCAGAATTTCAAAAAGCATCTATAAAGACTTAAAAATAGCCCCATTCCTTTAACCCTCCTTGTATATGCTCCCTTGGCAATGTGACTTTTCAGCTGTTTCCATGAAGTGATAGAGTCTATTTGCCCACTCCTTGAACTTGGGCTGACCTTGTGACTTGCTTTGGCCAATACGCTATAAACAGAAGTGATGTGTGTTGGTTTCTAGGCTATGTTTCAGGAATCTTGCATGCTGCTACTTGACCCCTTGAAACCTCTGCTTCTACCATGTGAACAAGACCAAGCTAGCCTGCTGGAGGATTAGAGACAAGTAAACCAGAGCTTTACCAGTCACAGTCCCCAGATATGTGAGATCAACAAATCCAACCCACACCTTACCTGCAATTGACAATGTATCTATGAGGGAACCGAGATGAAACCTGAACTGCCCCGCTGAGCTAAGTCTAAACTGCTGAACTGCACATGAGCTACGTAAGAAAGTTGTTGTTTTAAATCAGTAAGTTTTATGGATAGCTTGCTAAGCAGCAATAGCTTGCTGATAGAACATGACTTTCATAATAAGAAAAAATAAGTGTTTTTAAGAAAACAATGTAAGGCGTTGTTACCTTCTAATTATAACAATGTTTATCCCAAAATATTAAAATACCTTATTATCAGGCATATATCTTTTTAACTGAAAAAAGTTAATAGTGCAATGGAACTACTTTTTGGTTAAGGATCCAAGTTCATATTTAGCAAACCTTGTCATTGCCCTTACATACATGGATAAAATAACTGATGTGTGACTAGATTTGTTGTAATTACATATCAAACACTACTGATACAACAAACTTATTCCTGGAAAAAACAACCACGTCAACTGCCAGAACTAAGAAATTTCTCTGTGGCAGGTTGTAGACTCAGTTCCTTTAAATCTATTCATTCATCCATTTCATCTTTAAATCAACTTGATAAGCTAGGTATTGTCATTGTCCTCCTTGTATAGGCTAGAGAACTGAAACACAGAAACACATTGTTTGCCAAAGTCTCCCAGCTAGTAACTAGTAGAGCAGTACTTCAAGCTCCGGCAGTCCGGTTCTAGAATCCACGCTCTTAACCACTTCATTAGACTGAGTGAGGGCAGAAGGGATGCCTACAGGGAAAAGCACTGACTGGCCACCTACTGTGTCCAAACATAATGAAAATAGATAATATTAAGGAAATGAGTAACCATGTTGGTAATAGAAACATGAGAAATTAAGCAAATAAAAACAGAAAAAAATTGTATTCAGAGAAAATACTTGCATACCAAAGAGGAAATGAAAGAATGCTTCACTTACTTACTTATTTTTGGCTTAGTTGTAAATCATACTGATATTGCAATAGCAACATAAACACTAAATAATGATTTGACTAAAAATTACACTATTTAACTCTACAAAGATATTAGAGAAAATTTCTATATGGTGAGGCAGGGATGGCAGCTGCTGTGTAAAAGGTAGGATAAAATAAATAAATTCTAGAAAGATAAAATAATGCTTAGCCCTGGCTGGGGTAGCTCAGTGGGTTAAGCACAGGCCTGCAAACCAAAGTGTTGCCAGTTCGATTCCTAGTCAGGGCACATGCATGGGTTGCAGGCCAGGTCCCCAGCAGGGGGCACATGAGAGGCAACAACACATTGATGTTTCACTCCCCCCTTTATTCCTCCCTTCCCCTCTCTCTAAAAATAAATAAAATCTTAAAAAAAAGACTGACTTTTAAAAAATAAATAAATAAAATGAAATAATGCTTAAATGGTTAAAAAGCAGTTTAAGCATACTATCTACAAATGTGGTAATAAGTTACCAGAAGAAACTACTGAAAGAGTTGAAATGAGGAGAGAAGCACAGGCTTGCTGAAAGTTGAGGTAAAGAGCTGCTGTTTTTGTTACAGGGTATATTATTTGTCTGTTTAAAATCTGTACATGTCATTTAAATTTAAAAACTAATTCAAAAATCTAACAAATGAATTAAATTATCTCTCATTACTGGATCAAAGAATTCTTGTCAGTGAGTGTAGCTTATATTAAATGTATTAGCCTGCATAAAAATAACCTGCTTCAGGAAGTCAGCATAACAAATTTGTGAAAATATCTTCAAAATCTTCTACCATTCAAAAGCTACTTAAAACAATTTTCTTTTCTCCTAATGTATGAATTTATACAACATTAGTGTATTTGCTTTGAAAAAATGTTCTCAGTATCATTATGACCTATTTTTGCCCAAAAGGATCATTTGAATCCTGGAAACAAGTAGCACAAGGCTTTTAGTCTTATGTTTTTTCTAACTACAATAACCACAGATGAAAACCAATCATTCAATTAAATAAAACAGGAAAGTTCAAGACATATTAAGAATAGCTTCCCCATGAGATGCCTATATTTGATAATGTCTAACTCAATTTTTTTAAATCGTAACTATTTTGTATGTTTTGAGACTGCCTAGGTTTTCTCTTCCTTATCTAACTTTACTAAAGAGCCTTCTGCCATCTTTAGTTTATTTGTATTTAAATGTCATAATTATAAATTCCAAAAATATTATCTTCCTTCTAAATTTAGAAGATAAATTTTACATTTATTATATAGTCACATATATAATGTATTCTACTTATTTGCAGAAAGAAAATTCAAGAAAACTGCTGCATTAAGGATGTATTACCTATTCTCACTTTCATGTTTATAGTTTAAAAACTTATTGGCTGAACTAAAATAAGTTTTTTCTGTGTGTTATAGACCAGACATGTGGATAGCCACCACAGCACAGATGTTTTAATATAGAACAATATATGGAGATCAGGTCCAAAAACTGAGGCGATTAGAGAGATCGAGAACAGCTGTAATGGGGATAATTATGTGCATTCACCAAAGAGTTTCACCCCTTCTCCCTAGGATGTAGGAAGACTACATTTCTCAGTTACTTTTCTCTAGTTGGGGACTGGTTATGTAGGTCCCTTATAGCAACATGGAGCAGATGTTCCCAAACGCCATCAGTGACCACACTGGACTTGTGACAGGTAAAGGGATGAAGGGATAGGATAGAGCAAAAAAGAAAAAAGATTCATGGACATGAACAACAGTGTGGTGACTAAGGGGGCGAGAAGTAGGGGGTGGAGGTGGAAATGGGTGTAAGGGGGATAAAGTGTAAAGGAAAAAAATACAATAAAAACAATTTTAAAAGCAATAAAAGAAACTCAAAGTAAAAAAAAAAGTGAATTAATCCTATGCAAATGGAGAAATTAATGCAGTACATATTCAAACTCCGGACTACACACTGTAATATAAGGGACATAGTGCCGTAATGAAGAGCTATTAATGTCATATATTTCCATTCAATTAAAAAGTAGATCATTTTAATTGTGGGAAAATAAAATAGACAGCATATGTATTGGCATGAAACTAAAACACTGGAAAAATTTGTTTCCTACACTCTCCCATAATATTTAAATGGGGTACAAACTAAGGTAATGTTAGAGAGAGCAGCCTTCGAACCTAACTCTATCACCTATTCCTCTGTAAGCAACTTTTTAAAACCCTCTAAACTTCAGTTTCAGGATACTGCCAGCTCATAGGGTTTTGTGAAGATAAAATGGAACCATCTGCACCATAAAGCCCAATACCTGGGTTTGAAAACTGGCTTTAAGCAAGTTGCTTAACTTCCCTATTGCTTAAGTTCCTATGACAACAGTGACGGAATTTTTCTGATAAGTTTGTTACGAAGACTAAATGAAAGAGTCCATATGTCTATACAACATATCACTGTCTCTATCACATAAGGGTTCAGAAAGTGCTTCAAGATGAGGCAGGTACTCACATAGATTATTGCAACCCCTCCACAACCATATGATTACTATTATAAGTCAAGTCATGGATACACAGGAGGGGTTCCTACTGCAGCCATTAGGACATTTATAGTATGCACATGAAAAGCTACAGTTTATTGTACTAATCAAACTGAGGACATTTTCATCTTGAAAGAGAAGCTCCTTTTCTCCATCCAAAATGATGTATTATATCAGTGAAAATTACCCATTATATTAGTAAAGTCTACAGGGGAATGGAACTCAAAGGAAGTTGAACCTAAAATGTGATTAAGTTTCTTTCCCACAGATCCTTCCATTTATTGAAGGAAGGATTCAAGGAATGAGTAGCTCAAGGAACTTTAAGAACTAACTTAATGAAATGGTGGGAATTTTTTAAAGATTTTTAAAATTTATTTATTTTTAGTGAGGGGAAGGGAGAGAGAAAGAGACAGAGAGAAACACGGATGTGAGAAAGAGCAATTGGTCGCCTCTCCTAAGCGCCCTGACTAAACCAGCAGCCCGGCACACACTCACTTGGCCCCAGGAATCCATCCAACCAGCGACTCTTTGCCCTGCAGGACAACGCCTACCCAACTGAGCCACGCTGGTCAGGGCAAAAATGGTGAGGATTTTCACTTTTGATTTCTATTTCTCTCCTTCCCTCCCATCTCCAGTGAACATATCTCCTTAGCCTCACAATCTTCTACTAGAAACTCTCATTCACTAAGTAACAGGGGACTTGACCCCAGGCAAGCCACACATAGAAAATATAGCAATATGTCCACATATAAAATCCTGGAAAATAAGTCATACAGCTGGGCTCAAGTCACATGCCCCTCACCTGAGATCACAGAGGTCAGATAGGATGACTGGCAGCCCCTTAAAAAACACATGGAGTTGGGGAGAACACTGGCCAAGGGAAGAATATGTTCTATAAGGAAAATAATGGACCAATAGATGCTAAAAGATTAACAAATGAGAAGGAAAGAGATGTGCACTACAACTACAAGGCTAAAGCCTTAAATAACTATATAGGATTTAGTGATATAAATTATATAGATATAAATTATACATTAAGGGGAAATTCTTTGAGTTAGCAAGTTAACTTTTACAGATGCCTTATACTTCAGCTTCCTAAAGAACTCTTTACCTAGTATCCTTTAAACACTTTGTTTCAGGAATTATGTATAGAATCTACTCTAGATTTGGGAAAAATTACGTCTTACCTTAATGATTCTGAAGGAGGGAAAATCAGGTAATAGTTAATGAGTGACAGATGATGCTCCCTAAAATATTTCCTACTCCATCAATTTAGTTCAAATAGAGCAGAGTGGAAAAAATATGCCAGGAAATTACTGTTCTGTCAGCAAAATTCTATTAATGAACATTATTAGAAAATGCACTCACCTCTGTTTCTTAAATATATTTATTCATTTCCCCTCCATACTCAACATCTCTTTCATATTTTCCTTCTGTTTATTTTCCTAGACTACAGTTGTAATTTCTTTGGCTCTCTCTTCCAGCTTACCAATTCTCCCTTTATCTGTTTATAATTTCTGGTTAACTATAAGATTTTTTTCCTTTCACCTATATTTTTCTTTTATAGACATTCCATTCTGTTCTTCAACTTTGCTTTTCTCCTGCTTGAATTCTCAATTCATCTTTTTTTAAATATAAACCTACTTTTTTGTATTCTGTATATGAGAGTTCTGAAATCTGAAGTCTTAATGGGTCTGCATCTGCCTTTTCTTGTTCCTGGGCAGAGAGACTATCTCTTTTTTTAGACTTCTATCTGTGGTACTATTCTGAGACCTGAGCAGAAGTGACTCCAGAGAGAATCTGTTTCCTCTGAGAGTTCTCTAAGCATGCCACCAACCCAGAAGCATTTGAAATTAAATTATCTACCTAAAAATGTTCAGACCACACTACTAGCACATATTTAAATCATAATCTTGCATAAGGGTCATCCTGTGATAAAAATCTCAGAGGAGACTTTTCCTTTCTCTCTACCAGCATAGAGTCAAGACAGGAAATTCTCCTTCCTGCTGCCTCTACATCTCAAACTGTGAATGTGATCCATGAAGTCCCAGCTTTAAGTAAGTAGATTCTCTACCTAAAGTGAGCCCTGGACTTTATCTCCTGTCCCCAATATCCCAGGATGTCATCAAAGCAGAATCTCAATGTCCCCAAGACCTGGCAAAAACCTACCGAGAGACTCTGACATTCACTTGCCTCTGAGGGTTCTGAGCTTCACATTTCAGGACTCCAGACCCCTAACCTGTATGCCAGATCATTATACAGTTAAAATATATACACACACACCATTTGTTTTAGGGTATCTCATCTATCATTCTTCCATTACTACCAGACAACAAATTCTTATTCTATACCTAGTCTTGACACCTCCCTCTTCTTTCCTCACTTTAAATTCATTTAGACAGCAAATATAATATTTCATATAATCTCAGAAATTTCTAACCCATCCCCCTCTGCTAATTTGGGCCTTCACCATTTCTTAGGCTGTTAAAGCCTCCTAGCTGAGTCTCAGGGACTTATCTTTTCATCACACTAAAATTTGGAGGCAGTGAGAAGACAGACAAAAGTCCCAAACTGTCCTTTGTTTTCAGATCCACCCTAGCAGGTTCTAGTGTGCCCTTGGTCTCTCTCCTATTTCATGTCCATCTTCCCTTCCAGACAGTCTGCTTGCTCTACAGACTCCAGAATGCAGCACCAAACACAGAACAAAAACTTTTTGTGGACTGTTTAGCTTCTCTCATTGTATACATTATAGGTATAATGCCTATAATATATTCTTTATTACGTTTCCTAGTGGTTTGCATCTTTGATCACACCCTGAATGATGAAGCAGTAACTAGGGATCTGTCTCACACGTTTAAAGAACTGCAGTGTAGTCCATAAAAGGGATGCATCTTAGTTTATGCAACCAACCAACATACCCTAGAGATGGACAAAATGGTGCTTCAATGAACAGTAACATTTTTTAAGACCTTTTTTCAGTATGTCTCTGAAACATTCTTAGAAGGGGATTATGGGTCAAAAGTAAATAATATTTCTAACAATTCTATTCCCTTCTTAAAGTTTATTACTTTTGGAGACCATGCAGGCAGCTGTAATAATAAAATTTATACATGATTGTGTAATAATAAAATTTTCAGTTGGGCACTAAGCTAAAAACTACTTTTCTCAGTGGCCCTGTGATTAAGTTCTGACCAATAGGATATGAGTAGATCCAGTAGGTATAATTTCCAAGCAATTCTTTAAAGAGAAGAAGAGTTCCTGTGCCCTTTCCCCCTCCACCATTACTGGTGGCTAAATGTTTATGTGATGTTGGAAGCAGAGAGGCCATCTGGGACCACGGCCTGAAAGCCACACGTTAAACCAAACAGAGAAACCAGACAGAAGAGCCCTGGCACTCTCACAACTGAGGGGCCACCACACCAGCCCTGGACTAACAGTCGATACTTATGTGAGAAAAATAAATTGACATCTTATTTACGGTCTTATTATGAGGTAAGCCTGAATAATATATCTAACTGTTTTGTAATTATCTAACTCATGAATATATCTGCATATTTACAATATCATTCTATAAATAAAATATAAGAGCTTTAATGCACATATTTTATAAACATGGCCTTAGACTACTGAGAAGTTTTCGTACCTATACTTGACTATTTTCCATTTAGTTAAGATTACTGGTGAGCTATGTAATGAACACAACTTGCAATTATTTTTACAAGGAATGGTCAGCCTAGTATTTATAATATAATATATATCTATATGTATAAACCTCCACAATATCTATGAACCTCTACAATATGAACTCTTTTTAAAAATTCTAAATGTATGAGTCCATATTTTTAGTTCACTCTGTTTTAACTATTCCTGAATGTATACTGGAAATTCAAGAAGAATGTAAGAAAAAAAGTCAGTTAAATAATTATTTATAGATACCAAAAGTCTTTTTATTGTCACAACTTGGAAATCATCGGGCTACTCTGATCTTTGAAATTAAAGTGCCTTCTTTTATTGTTCCACTGATTGTCAACACAGATATGTCTCCTACAAGGACCTCAGATAACAGAACCAAAATGCTCCATTTTTTTAAATTCAATATATCATTCTGAAAAAGTGGAAGTTGGGCCTTGACGTCACCAGTGTGAAGCAGATCTGGGAGATTAACAGACAGAGCCAGAGAATAGTGGGCTGCATGCAGCCAACTACTGAAGAATCAGTGTCAAAACATTCAGAGCTCCCCTCCATCCCCCTCCAAAAAAAGAGCAGGAGCCAGAATATGGTCAGCTGCAAGACACTGATTCAAATAAGAAGCCAAGTCAAAGAAAACCATGGATTAAAAGCATACTGAATTCTGCCCTGGCTGATGTGGCTCAGTGGATTAAACACCAGCCTGAGAACAAAAGGGTTGCCAGTTCAATTCCCAATGCACAGGCTTGGGTTACAGGCCAGGTCCCCAGTAGGGGGTGTGTGAGAAGCAAACACACATTGATGTTTCTCTCCTTCTCTTTCTCCCTCCCTTCCCCTCTGCCTAAAACTAAATAAATAAAATCTAAAAAAAAAAAAAAAAGCATGCTGAATTCTATATCAGAGCCAATAAAAATAAATGGAGATAAGCAACTTGTTATTGCTTCAGAACTGACCTTATTAAGCAGTGGTTCTCATACTTTAGCATGAATCAGAATTACCAGGAGGGCTACTGAGAAAGACAGCTGGGCCTTGCTCCCATGGGGTTCTAACTCAGTAGGTCTTGAAGGAACACAGACAATTTGCATTTCTAATAAGCTCTCAGGAATTTTATACTGCTGTCCCTGGGACCAATTTTGATAACCACCCAGAGAACATTCATATCAAGACTTTGGTGGCTAACTTTTTTTTCCCTGTCCTCTGCAGAGAAGCTCTCTATCTATCAAAAAAAACTAGTGTGTTTGTGGTCTTTTACCCACTGGGGGTCAAGAAAACATTGAGAGTTAGAGTCCTTGAAATAGCACATAATCAATCATGAGGAAACTTCTAAAAAATTTCTGAACCATGATCCTCGTTCGAGACTTCAAAACCTCCTGCAGGGCCAAGCCTACAATAAATTTCTCAAGCTCATTTGCTTAGCTAGAATCCCGTAACATTAAACCTTTCCCTTACCAATCTTGATTTCAAAATTTCAACATGGTGAACATTACTTATCCAAATGTTTCTTATGCAGTCTCCATTTATTAAATAGTGGGGAAAGAAACTGCATTTATTGATTAGGTATAACAGCTGGTTGAATTTATAAATATAACACCTATAAGGGTATCCAAATTATTAGAAATTAAATAGCTACTCAGGATATGAGGTCTGTCCAGAAGGTACCCAGCCACATAATATGAAAAAATAAAGACATTGTCCACTGGACAATGACACCTCAGTCTCCTTCAAAGTAGGCACCTTGAGACTTTACACAGTCTTCCCAATCACCATTAGCGGCTCCATCGTATTTTCCTGAATTTCATCAACAGTTTGAAATCTCTTCCCTTTCAAAGGTGATTTTAGTTTTGGGAAAAGCCAGAAGTTATCAAATCAAAAAACTGCATGAGATGTGATACAAGAGCAGGCACATTGTCATGATGAAGCTGCCAATCACTAGTTCTCCATAGCTACGACCCTCTGAATATCCAAATAGTTTCCATAGAGGAATGTTCGAACACAAAATTTGATACAGATTTGTTGTTCTACTCACTTAGTCATTTTGAATGCGGTGGCCACACAGTACTCATGCTCACTCAGCAGCCTCTACCACCCTCACTGACTAGTACAGTAAAGTCACCATTGTTCATGCAAGTGCATTCCAGTCCACTCTCCTTGGCTGCCAGGTTACATCCATGTAGCACAAACTGTTCTTGTTATATTAACAATGGTTAGACTTTTTCCAGACAGATCTTGTATGCCATCCTATTCACCTTAAGATTTTAAATTCTTACATTAATTAATTATCCTGTATTAGGATATAGGTCACAACAGAGTTCCTAAAAAACACAGAGATTCAATTTAAAATATGTTTAACTTAAGAGCAACTAAAAGTCCGATAAGTGTCTAATGGAAGTATAAAATGGCACAATCATTTTGAAAAACTCTCTTCAACAAGTTCTTTAAAGCTAAATCTACCTCTTTGCAACATATCAATTACATTTCTGGATGCTTATTACCCAAAATAAATAAACATGTTCACAAAAACATGTACAAGAATGTCCCTAGTAAACTTCCAAAAACAGGCAAAAACTCACAAATTGTGATCTATTCATACAATGGAATGCTACTCTGCAATGAAAAAGGAAGAAATCACTGGTATAAGCACCAATATGAATGAATCCCAAAAACATTAGGTTGAGCAAAAGAAGCCAAACACAAAAGAACATACACGAGTAGGGACCCAAACAAAACCAGAATTCATTTATAAAGAATTGTGTGTTTATTCTTACATGTTTAAACTTTATTCACCCTTTAAAATACTCTCCATTTGACACAATAAACCTATTGAGACATTTTTTTCCATTGCCCAAAACAATTTTGAACTTGATTTTGATGGCTTTTAGTGCTTCTGCTGTGTTTCATTTCACCTCTCCCACATCAGCAAAATATTTCCCTTTGAGGATTTTTTTCATTGGGGGAAAGAAAAAAAAAGTCTCTCACGGCGAGATCAGGTGAATGGGGAGGGTGGGGCATTGGGTCATGCCAATTTTGGTAAAAAAAACTGCTGAGTACTCAGTGTGCTGTGGGCAGGTACACTTGTAAATCACCCATCATGAAATAGGCAAACACACTGAGTCTTCAAAAAAAAATTCACTGAGGCTGAACACAGCCTGTCACAGTAACACTAGCTTGTATGCTGATACAGATGGGTTCCTAGAACACTCACCTGTTGGGAACTGCCCTGCTTGGTTTTAGAAGCTGTAATCCCCTGTGGATAAGGCTGAGTAAAAAGACCTAGGGACCATAAGCCATTAAGGAGACAAAGCTTATCTTCCTTGTAGGGGTGCCGCCTCTGCCCTCTTTTACTTCACCCTGCTTGGCCCCGGGCAGATGACTGATTAGTCAATGACAGGTAATTTTCCTCAAGGGAGGGATGACCTAAGACAGGTGTGTTCGCAAAGAAGCCCTGAGGGAAGGACTTGGGGGGCTACAGAAAAAGGGGGTGATGGACCCTAACCCCTTGGCTTTGACATAGTCTGAGTTCTCATTCAGTCTGCAAGAAGTATCCTAATCTCTTGGCTGCCTTACTTCCCCTGCCCTACTTAAGCCTGAAACAATGCTGAAAATGTGTGTGGCCCTGTGCTGGAAAGGGCAGGTTCCCTGGGGCAATCAGGCCTAAGAAAGAATGCATAAGATCCTGGGAAACCTACTTTGCTGAAGAATACCCTCAATTTAAATGATAAGTGTCCAAGCACAGAATGAGTGTTTCCCCAAAGTTTTATGGCCCTTTAGCTATCTGATCCTGACTTAGAACAAGCCCTCATTGTTCTTTGAATGTTATCTATTGTTTGATCATTTTGGCCTGACAATGACTGATGAACTTTAGGTATACACCCTGTATTCCCATGCAAATTAAACCCAATAAAAGCCCATTGAGGAAAAGGTTCCTAGTCCTTTTCCTTTGAGAGACTGGCCACCCTTCCTCCCCAAGCAGATCATGTCTTAGTAGCCTTCTTCTCATGGGGGGGGGGGGGGTGGTTGCAGGCAGCTCTGCGAGTGAAGCCCCCCCAGACACCCACCTAGCAGGGAAGAACAGGGAAGCCTGTACTATAAGAGACCCACACTCGAGAAGATAATTCCAGTTTTTTGGGGTCCACTCTCGTACAGTACTGTTTGATTCCATTTACATGAAGCCCCAAGATGTGCAACTAATCTATGGTAATAGCATCTGAAAGTGGCTTAGTTAAGGATTGGGAGAATGAATTGGCAGGGAAGGTGAATAGATTCACCATTCCTGGAGTGATGAAAATGTTCCATGTCTTGTTTTGCAGTGCTTACATGGATATATAGAACTTTAAAAACCTATCAAATTGAATTCTTAATACCTATGCATTTTATTGTATGTACATCACATTGCAATAAAACAATGTTTTGGCACATACAGGCACAGGCAGGAGGGAGGCTGCTGCAGGCCTAACGCATAACTGTGAATTGTGTTCTACAGCTGGACCACCACTTGGCCCAATGTAAAGCTTTGAAGAGTCAGATTTTACTTATTGGGCTTCCAAGTGGCTGCAGAGTAGCTAGAAGCTCCATCCACTTGCTCCAAGCCCCTGACCAGCCTTGTAGCTAAACCACAGAGCAATCAACTAGAAAACTCAGCTAAGTGTGAGAGAGGGTATGAGTGTGTGTGCAGATGAGTGTGTGGATATGTGTGCAAGTGTACAAGTGCCTGCCCACCTGGGAGGGCACTCTGGGGCGGGTGGCCCAGGTGCTCCCAGTGGAGCCACTACCATCACCCAGCCCAGAGCATCTGGCTGTACAGATTTAGAACAGGACTCCATTTGAGAAAATTACAATATCCTCCCTCGGAAGAAGCCACCGAAGTGGCTACACCTCAGTGCCTGGACTTGTCTCTGTGCTCTCTGCCCTGGGCAGGGCTGCACACCACACCACTGTCAGGAGCCAGGGTCAGGGGGCTGTGGTACTTGCCAGGGAGGGAGCTGTCACCTCCACGGCCCCCGGCACCTCTGGAACTGTAAATGGGACAGAGTCTGACTGAGAAGGATGTGGTCTGGCAGAGGAGCCAGGAACGCTAGGGCTGGAGAGGTGTCCAGGGTGGCACTGGCTACAGAGACCACAGTGGGAGGACAGGGTCAGAAGGTCGAATCTGAGACTCACTGGAGGGAGTGGCAAGAAGGCCTCGCCACCGACCTGTGCTATAGTTTTGATGCTAGACTCTTCACTTCACTCCCTTGCCCAATCAGGATGACATGAGACCTGAAAGAAGATGATGCATACAAGATATAATCTATTGATTTGGGAGGGGCAGCATGAGAGATAAGTGTCCATAGATGGCCTCTTGCATGTGTCCCAACTGGGGACCCAACCCACACCTAGAAGCCCTCTTAAGAGGAGGGTAGTGCCGATGGAGTCACACAAGGAGAGTCACAAATGGGAGGCACTGAGGAGAGTTTCGCAGGAGCAGCTGTGGGATTTTCAGGGCCTGAATATACCTGGGCTCCACAGCAGCCATCTTTTAGAGAAGAGCTAGCCCCTCCCAGGGTAAAAACAATCACCTTACCCAGTGGGATATCACCCTCCCCACCCTCTGGAAATGTCTTTGCCACAAACATTGAAACCCCATTTGCTACACTCAACAATTTTTTTGTTCTTTTTTCAGTTTTGATTTACCATAGTGTTCATTTTTGGGGCTTTTTTTCTTTCTTTCTTTTATCCCATCCTACATCTTTACGCTTGCTGAGGAGAGAGCAACATAAACAGACACAGGGGTTGTCAGAGCTTAGGTAGGGCACAGCCAGTCCACACACTATCCTGGGAAACATACCAGTGAATCCCACTCACAGGAGAGCCACAGAAATATCCTCCCAGTGTCCAGCAAACTCAAAATCTGGGCTCTGGAAGCCTAACTAGGGGCCCTGCCCTGCTGAGTACAGGGAAATAACCCCAAATAGACTCAGGCTAGTGGCTTGGGGGAGGGGGAACACACCCACCATCTTCCATGAAGTCTGAAAGGCTCCTGCCACAGGAGAGCCAGGAATCAATCACAGCCCCGTTTCTGCCAGAAGCCCTTCCAGAAACAGTTGGACCTGAGACAGGTCTAAAATTGCAGCAGGCTAGCAGCAGAGACAGGCAGAGGCAGATCCTGTGGTAACTTGGGACATTTACTGACACACCTCTGGACACAGTGCTGAAAAGCCCAGCTGTGCACAGCAGCTTGGCTCATTCTGGGAGCAGCCAAGCCTGGAGGAATTCGCCACAAACTGTGGATCACCTCTGGCTTTGAAAAGGCAGCCAAGGGCCAGACGTGGACAGCACCTGACACTGGTTTTCACCAGACTCAGACATCAAGTAGTATCCAAAGGGAGAAACCAGAAAGCAAGATCTAAACTGAGCTGACACAAATCCACTTGGTCCTTTATTCATTATCTTGGCTATTTTTTCTTTCTCATGGCTTTTTTTATTGATCTTTTTATCTATTTTTTTTTATTTTTGGTGCTCTAATTTCTTCCATATCTCTTACTCTATTTTTATATTTGATACTCCACTGTTCCCTTTGTTCTCTCCATTTATTATTTTTGTTACCTTCTCTGTGTTCCTTTGCCTTGTTTCCCTCTTTCAGTTCATTATAAGTACTACCTCTCTTCCCCTTCCTCCTCACAAATCACTTTTCTTTCCTTTGGTTGTCTCATGCTCTTTTTCCTTTTCCTCTTTCCCTATTATTGCATTGCACTTACCACTGTTATTGTTCTTTGCTTTTTTGTGGTTCATATTCCTGTGGTGGTCAGATGGGTTTGTTTCGATGTTGTTGTGTACTGTTTTGCTTTGTTCTGCAAACACCTATACAACAGCATACAACATGTAGTATATATCGTGGGGGTTGAGCTTCTTAGCCAATCAGAAGAAAAGGAGTTCCCATCAACAAACAGGACAATAATTATCAGGACTAAAATACAACAAGAGAGTCCACATAACCCACACAGAGGACATTCCTAGAGCATCCAGATCAGGAGATAAAGGAGTCTGCACCACTGGGTCCCACAGGATTCCTAATATGCAAGGGCACTCCACAAGACAGAGAGTCAAAGCAAATCAATCTAATACACAGAAACAAACACAAAGTGACAACTAAAATGAAGAGACAAAGAAACAAGCCCCAAACAAAAGAAACGTAGGAATCTTCTGGAAAAAGAGCTAAGTAAAATGAAGGCAAGCAATTTATCAGACACAAGAGTTCAAACAAATGGTTATACCAATGCTCAGGGAACTTAGAACTGCAAGGAACCTAGTGGGACCTATATCAGAATGAAAAAAGACATAGAAACCTTGAGTAAGAGCCAGCTGGAAATGAAGAATGCACTATCTGAAGTGAAGAACACACAAGAGAGAATTAAAAGTAGGCTAGACAAAGCAAAGGATTGAAGCAGCATGTTGGAAGACAAGGTAGAAAAAAACACAGAGAGCAACAAAATGAGGAAAGACTCAAAAAGAATGAGGATAGTTGAAGGGAGCTTGGGGACAACATGAAATGTAACAATATTAGCACCACAGAAATACCAAGAGAAGAGGAGGAGCAAGGGCTAGGATATCTGTTGCAAACATAATGACAGAAAACTTCCCTAACTTGGTGAGGGGAAATGTCTCACAAGTTCAGGAATCACACAGTGTCCCAATCAAGATGAACCCAAAGAGGCCCACTCCAAGACACATTACAATCAAAATGGCAAAATTTAAAGATAAAGAGAGAATCTTAAAGGCAACAGGGAGAAACAGCTAGTAACATACAAGGGAGCTCACATAAGGCTATCAGCTGATTTCTCAACAGCAACAAGAGAAGCCAAAAAGGCACTGGCACAAAATATTCCAAGTAATGAAAAGCAAGGACCTGCAAC
The DNA here is from genome assembly GCF_019186645.2 of Phyllostomus hastatus. Lineage (NCBI taxonomy): Eukaryota > Metazoa > Chordata > Mammalia > Chiroptera > Phyllostomidae > Phyllostomus > Phyllostomus hastatus. The sequence goes on along the minus strand of NW_025333872.1, from coordinate 34,692,272 downwards.
CAAGACTACTCCCTCCAGCATGGCTCTCATGTAAAATGGAAGGGGAACTAAAGAGCTTCCCCAAAAGAGGAGGCTAAAAGAATACATCTCCACCAAGCCAGCAATGCAAGAGTTGGTAAAGGGACTGCCTGAGGAAGAAGGAGAAGAAGAAAAAGAAGAAAGAGGGAGAGGGAGAGAGAGAGAGAGAGCGAGAGAGAGAGAGAGAGAACACTGGTACAAAGAGAAAAAATGGCAATGATACCTATCAATAATTATCTTAAAGTAAATGGATTCAGTGCTCCAATCAAAAGACATAGGGTAGCTGAATAGATAAGAAAACATGACCCACATATATGCTGTCTACAAGAGACCCACTGCAGAACAAGATTCACACAGGCTGAAAGTGAAGGGATGGAAAATAATATTCCATGCAAATGACCATAGGAAAAAAACTGGGGAAGCAATACTTACATCAGACAAAATAGACTTCAAAATAAAGGCCATGAGAAGAGACAAAGAAGGTCACTAGATAATACTTAAGGAAGTATTCCAATAAGAGAATATAACTTTTGTAAACATATATGCACCCAATATACATGCACCTAAATATATAAAGAAAATATTGGAGGACTTTAAAACTGAAATTGACAGCAATACAGTCATTGTAGAGGATTTTAACACCCCACTATCAGCAATGGACAGATCTTCCAAACAGAGAATCAACAAGAATACTGTGGCACTGAATGGAACTCTATATCAAATGGATTTATTTGGCATTTACGGAACATTTCACCCCACAAAAGCAAAAGATACATTTTTCTCAAATGCACATGGATCATTTTCAAAGATAGACCACATAGTAGGACTCAAAATAAGCCTCACAAATTCAAGAAAATTCAACTCATATCAAGCATCTTCTCTAATCACAAAGGTTTGAAACTAGAAATCAATCTCAAAGAAAAAACTGAAAAATATTCAAATACATGGAGACTGTATAACAGGCTATTAAATAATGAATGGGTAAACAATGAGATCAAGGAAGAAATCAAAAAGTATCTGGACACAAACAAACAAAAAATGAACACACATCAGCCCAAAACCCATGGGACACAGCAAAGGCAGTCCTGAGAAGGGAGTTCATAGCCATATAGGCCTACCTAAAGAAGACAGAAAAATCTCAAAATCACAACCTAACCCTACATCTACAAGAAATACAGGAATAGCAACAAACAAAGACCAGAGTGAGTAGAAGGAAGGAAATAATCAAGATCAGAGCAGAATAAATAACACAGAAACTAAAAAAAGAGTTCAAAGGATCAATGAATCCAGGAGTTAGTTCTTGAAAAGATAAACAAAATTGACAAACCTTTTACCAGACTCATCAAGAAATAAACAGAGAAGATCCAAGTAAATGAAATAAGGAACAAACAATGAGAAGTTACAACCGATACCACAGAAATATAAAGGATTGGAAGAAATTATTATAAACAACTATATGCCAAGAAATTGGACAACCTGGACAAAATGGACAAATTTCTAGAAATATAATCTTCCAAAACTGAGTCAGAAAGCAGCAGAAAGTCTGAATAGACCAATAACAACTAGTGAAACTGAACCAATAATCACAAAACTCCATCACACAAAATCCCTGGACCAATGGCTTCCCAGGTGAATTTTACCAAATATTTAAAGAACTGACTCTTATCCTTCCCAAACTATTCCAAAAAAGTTCAAGAAGAGGGAAGACTCCCACACTCTTTTTATGAGGCCAATATTATCCTAATTCTAAAACCATATAAAGACAACAAAGAAAGAAAACTACAGGCCAATATCTCTGAAGAACATAGGTGCTAAAATCCTCAACAAAATAATGGCAATTTGAATCCAGCAATACATTAAAGAGATCATATACCATGATCAAGTGGGATTCATCCCAGGGATGCAAGGATGGTACTAATATTCACAAATCAATAAACATAATATTCCATATAAACAAAATGAAAAACAAAAATCACATGATCACATCAATAGATGCTGAGATAGCATCTGATAAAATCCAGCATCCATATATGATAAAAACATTCAGCAGTGTAGGAACAGAGTGAACATACCTCAATATAATAAAGACTTTATGTGAGAAATGAATGCCAACATCATACTCAACAGGTTAAAACTAAACGCTTTCTCCTTAAGATCAGGGATTAAGACAAGGGTGTCTGTTTTCACCACTCTTACTCAACATAGTGCTAGAAGTACTAGCCACAGTGATCAGACAAGAAAAAGAAACAAAAGGCATCCAAATTGGAAAGGAGGAAGTAAAACAGTTATTATTTGCGCACAGCATGATACTGTACATAGAAAACCCTACAGTCTCCACCAAACACTACCTGACCTAATAAGTGAATTTGGCAAAATAGCAGGATACAAAGTCAATACTCAGAAACCAAGGGCATTTTTGTACACCAACAGTGAAATATCAGAAAGAGAAACTAGAGAAAAAAATCCCAGTTATTGTAGCAACAAGAAAAATAAAGTACCTAAGAAATAACCAAGGAGGTTAAAGACCTGTACTCAGAGAACTATAGAAGACTGAAGAAAGAAATCAAGGAAGACACAAATAAATGGAAGCATATACCATGTTCATGGAATGGAAGAATTAACATCACTAAAATGTCCATACTACCCAAAGCAATCTACAGATTCAACACAATTCCTATTAAAATACCAATGGCATATTTCACAGATCTAAAACAAGTATTTCAAAAATTTATATGGAACCAAAAAAGACCACAATAAGCATCAGCAATCTTAAGAAAGAAGAACAAAGTTAGAGGGATCACAATAACTAATATCAAACTATACTACAAAGTCACTGTAATCAAAACAGTCTGGTACTGGCAAAAGAACAGAAGTGTAGATCAATGGAACAGAATAGAGAACCCAGAAATAAACACATGGTTAATTAATATTTGACAAAAGAGGCATGAGCATACAATGGAGTAAAAATAGCCTTTTCAACAAATGGTGGTGGGAGAACTGAACTGGCACATGCCAAAAAAACAAAGCTAGACCACCAACTAACACCATACACCAGAATAAACTCAAAATGGATAAAAGTCAAACATAAATTGTGAGACCATAAAAGTCCTAGAGGGAAACCGAAACAGTAAAATTTCAGCTATCCTGTGTTGCAATATTTTTTATGATATATGTTCAAGGACAAGGAAAATAAAGGAAAAATTAAACAAATGCAACTACATCAAACTAAAAAGCTTCTGCACAGCTAAAGAACCATCATTAAAATGAAAAGGAAACTGACTGTATGGAAGAACATATTTGCCAATGATACATCAGACAAGGGTTTCACCTGCAAAATATATAAAGAACTCATCCAATTCAACACTAGAAAAACAAACAATCTAATAAAAAATGGGCAAAGCACCTGAATACACACTTATCTGAGGAGGACATACAGATGACTCATACACATGAAAAAATGCTCAATATCACTAGCCATCAGAGATGCAAATTATTACCATAATGAGATATCACCCCACACAGGTCAGAATGGCCATGGTTAATAAATCAACAAACAAGTGCTATTGGTGGGAATGAACACTAGTGCTGCCACTGTGTAAAACAGTATGGAATTTCCTCAAAAACTAAAAATGGAACTGCCTTTTGACTCAGCAATTCTGCTGCTGGGAAAATACCCTAAGAATCCCAAATCACCAATTCAAATGAATGTATGTACCTCTATGTTCATAGCAGCACAATTTACAATAGCCAAGTGCTGGAAACAGCCTAAGTGCCCATCAGTAGAAGAGTAGATTAAAAAATTGTGGTACATTTACACAATGGAATACTATGCAGCAGAAAGAAAGAATGAATTCCTACCTTCTGTGACATCATGGATAGAACTGATGAGTATTACGCTAAGTGAAATAAGCCCGGTGGTGAAAGACAACTACCATATGATTTCACCTATGAGAGGAATCTAATACAAAATAAAAAAAAAACAAAAACAAGCAAAACAGAACCAGAGACATGGAAACAGGGACCAGATTGACAGTGCCAGAGGAAAGGGAAGAGGGGAGGAACAGAAGAAAGAAGGGATAGGGATTAGTCAAAGACCACACATGAATGACCCATGCACATGGACAATGGTGTGGGGTGAACTGTGGGAGCAGGGGTTGAGGGGAATGGGGGGCTGGGCAGAGGGAAAAGGGGAAAAAACTGGGATAACTGCAATGGAATAAACAAGAATTTTTTTAAATGTTTTTAAGCTTATGTATTCAAAAAATCATTTAACAAAGCAATGTTTCCTGAATTCAAAATATACTTTCAACAGAACAAATCATTTGATCTAAAAATTTTGATCACAGCTGATAAATAAGCAGTCACAGATGAGTATTTATAGAATCATGATTTTTAAGCTAAAAGGAGCATGACTGGACACCACAGTTTCCATATGCAGTCATCCCAATGTAGACCTAATGCCACAGCATTAATAGTCCCTCTTTCACTGTCGTAAGTATGTTAATTTAAATTAAGGCCTAAACAGACACATTAGCTATAAGGGCATCCGATGCTATTTAGCACAAAGAGCTCATTCACTTTTTCATTCAACCCACATTTACTAAGCTCTATGTAGATGACCATAGTCCCCATGTTCTCAAAAAATGCATGTTTTTTCCACAATCAAAATATAAATGGCTAAGTAGGTTTTCCCTACACATAAAGTATACACCTTAGAACAAACTAAATATAGACAAAAATCAGAATTTTTTCTACAAGGTAAATATAAACCAAACTTACAGGAAAAAAATAAATTTTTGAAGTGTAAAAAACAAAAATATGAAGATATTCACAAATATAAAATAAAGAAAACCTTTACCTGCTGCCCTGTAAAGTATTTTAGGCTCAAAAAATATACAAGGATTTTTATCCTCTATGCATGACAAAAGAAGTCCCTTGGCCTGGAAAGGGCTTCTGGGCACAACCACCTGCAAAAACAGATTTTTTTAAAGACAATTTTAGTAAAACTGTATCCCAGTAAACTCACTTATAAGAAGGGCTTGTATTTAAATAACCAATTTTTACTAATTAAAAATAGAAATCTGGCATTTTTAGCCTAATTACCATTTTTTATAAAAATTTACATTCTGTCCCCAAAAATTCAACTTGTTCAACATTTATTAGATGCCTATCACATTGTGATGACTAAAACTCTTCTTCTCTTAAGGAGCTAAAGTTGTGTGTGTGTGTGTGTGTGTGTGTGTGTGTGTGTGTAAAATATAGGATTCTGCAAAGAGCGTTCATCAAAACAAGTTGTCAATATCTTCCTGTATTTATCTATAAAGAAATATTTTCCACTAACACTCTACTGCTAATTTCAAAGGGCATGCAACTCTCTTCTCCAATTTCAAACATCAAAATCTCTTTTCCATGAACAACATGATTTCCTATTTGAAGAAGTAATCCACTGAACTTTATCACCCGGGTACTATAATGTCTAGTTATAACAAATCTAAAAGAAAAGTGTGGGTACTGCATGCTTTGTGTTGACAGGAAAGGACTCGAGGACCTTCCTGAGAATGAGGTTGATAATGAGGAAGAAGAAAATGACAGCAGGTAGCACATGTGTTAACTGGACCAAGAACTCTATGTGGACTAATTCATCTACTGTTCATAGCAACCCCACAAGGTAGCTACTATTATTTTCCAAATTTAGAACTGCAGACTAAAGCTTAAAGAGAGATCAAATAACTTGCCCAAGGTTATATCACTTGCTAGACCAGGGATTCTCGCCCAGTTCTGACTGACACCACAGCTCAAGCTCTTAACTTCTACACCATTTTGCCTCGAATTATGGTACAAACTTGTGTCTAATTTTTAGTTATTGTTAAATAACTGCATAAAGACAAGAATTACACAGGAGAGTTACCATTAAAATAAAACTGAATTTGTCACAAAAGCTCAAATAAGGTTGCTTGAATCAAGCTATATTTGGCTTTCAAAATCATTCTCATACCATGTCTAGGATTTTTATTTAAAAAATAAAACAGCAGCTCAAATCTCAGTATTTCGTTTTCTGTAAATAGACTGTTGAACACACCGCTTACTTTTCTTCATCTGCTTCCCTCATGTATTTAGCATTTCATATTACATGTATATTTTCATTTAGGATTAAAAAAAGAAAAAAAGGGAGGAATAGAGAAGGTAGGAGATTGGGAGAAAAGATCTGTTCTTAAAAATACTGGGCGACATCATAAACAATAAATGTGAATCAATGTTCAACTCAAGCACAAATAAAACTGTCACCTCAAATGTGGCTTCTGTCCCAACTTACAATTTCCAGCTTACATTGAAAAATTATGCAATTTGTATTCAACTGAGAAAACTTTATGACTTTGCTTTAGTAGAAAAAAAAACAAAAATAAAACATAAACACATCCACAACCAGTTTATGTTATCAAAAAACAGACACACAGCCCTGGGTGGACATATTTATGTGTTTTTATAATGATTCCCTGGAAAGCTCTTCAGTAAATAGAACTAAAAAAGGAAATGATGTAAAAAATTTAGACTTAAAATATGCAACATGTTTTTTATTAAAAGATTTAAGCTGTTGTAGAAACCTAAGAATATTGTGCAAGGCTATGAAAGAAAGATACTTCAAAATTAATTGGTTGAGCAAATACTACCTTACCTGGATTGAAAAGCACTCCTAGCTAACAAAGGCTTCTTTTAGTCTACTTAAAAAGAAATAGACTAAAAGCAAAAGTCTTATTCCTCTGACTATGAATTAAACAGTAGATTTATTACTTTACCCCAGAATCCATTAAGTGAACCTAGAGCTTTGAAAGAAGGGAAAGATAAACCAACTATGTTCTCAGTCTTATTCTTTGAAGCCTGAAATCAGTATCAGGGTCAAGCCAGGTGCTACTTCAAAATCAATATTCTATAAACCTGAGCGATGGATTAGTGGATCTAAAAAAATACTAAGTTCTCTTAAAAAGAGATTTTGGAATTTATGTTTACATAAATTCCAAAAATCTTGTTTGCTTTCCTCTAGATAAGCTTATTAGTTAATATTAATACTGTAGAATGAACCAAAATGAAAACATCAAATGGAGATCAAATAAAGTACATAAATGAGAATACCTTGATTCCTGGACAGTGGGCAAAAAAAGCTTCAGGACTCTGAGAATGGTAGAGAGCCCCATGGCCGACACAGCCCCAGGGGGAACGGATGGTGAGGCTTCCACAATTAAAAAGATCCCCAGAGCGGTATCGATACTTAGCAGCTTCATTAACAATCTGAGGAGGGAAAAGAGAAGGGGCATATCACAACAAGAACTTTATTCTCATCCATTTTCTTGAAACATGTTATTCGATCTTTAAATACATGCCTAAAACAACAAAACTTGTAATGCACTTGCTGAAAGATAACAAAAAGTTGCTAAGATAGTGGGTAGAAGACTGGAGGCAAAACTTCAGTACTCCATGGACTTAACCTTAGAAATGATCAGTTATAGTAAATTGCAATCTTCTTACCTGATCAAAAGCAGGGAAAATATAATCTGCGAACTGAATTTCTGCAATGGCAGTAGCACCAGTGACTGCAATTCCAATCCCAAATCCAACAATTCCTTGTTCACATAATGGGGTATTAAAAACTCTATCTTTTCCTAAAAAGGAAAAAAGAAAAGAAAAGAAAAGAAAAGAAAAGAAAAGAAAAGAAAAGAAAAGAAAAGTAAATCATCTTACAATGAAAAATCAGAGTAATGTAATGCACAATACCCCTGAAAAGTCAATGAGTTAGTAATGGTGAGATGGAGGGGGGAAAGCATGAAATAGGCAAAGGAAATAGTAAATAACTACTATGATGGCTGGTTTAAATGCAAACAGTAATTATATTAACTGTAAGTAATCTAAATGTTACAATTAAAAGACAGATTGTCACACTGGGATCAAAAAAAGGCAAAACCCAACTACTTCAAAGAAAATAAACAATAAAGAAATCAGAAAGTCGTAAGTAAAAAGAAGGAAAAAATACAATGAAAAACCAATGCGAAGAAAGCTGTCACTAAATTAGTGGCAGACAAAGAAGACTTTAAAGGAAAAGGCATTAGCAGAGATAAAAAGTGAAAATTTATTCTTTAAAGGGTTCAATTCACAAGGAAGACAAAATTCTAAATTTAAACCCATGTAACAACATGGGTTCTAAATAAATAGAAAGAAATATTAGAATTAAAAGAAGAAATGGATAAATTCCCAATACAGTGGGAAATCTTAATGTACCAATATTAGTAACTGACAGATAAAGCTTACCAAAATAAAAAAATAAAAACTAAGTAAGATTTGAACACAATTAACAAATATGACTTAACTAAAAGATACAGGACACTATACCTAACAGCTAGGAATACAAATCTTTTATAGGTAAACAAAGAACACTGGTATTAAATGACAACAGACTGGATAATAAACCTAATCTCAACAAATTTCTAACAAATAAAATCATACAGAGTATATTCTCTGACCATGGTAAAAATTAATAAAAAGATAATTAGAAAATCCTTATGTTGAAAAAAAATTTAAATCTATGTCTAAATAACTCATGAGTCAAAGAGATTACAATGAAAATTAGAAAGTATTTTGACCTGAATGATAATGAAAATTCTATGTATCCCAACTTATTGAGGTTCAGATTTCAATAATGGCAGAGTAACCCTCCCACATCTAATGATTATAAATCTGAACAAAATATAACAAAAAAAAAAACTACTTAAAGTCTTTGGAGAGGCCAAAATAGGCCTAAACTGAAAGAGGTTGGACCCTTGGAAGAAATGAATGGCAATGGGTGAGTATAACATTTACAAGACATACTCCCTAAGGGGACTCCCCAGTCTCCCTGACATGAGACAGCTAGAATTCAGATACACAGACATGGTCTTATTGGCCTGAAGTGTCAGAGAGAATGGAGTCTGGAGTTATCAGTGGCTGGAAATTGAGAAACTAAGTTCCTAAAAGAAGGCACTACACAGGAGTGCCCCCAAATCTGTGCATTAACTCTGCTCAGATTCTCAGTTGACCCCTGTGCCTGCAGGAGCCTCCAGAAGCCCAGCAGGTAACATCCAGAAGCGCAAAGAGCTGGGCATAGATTTTAGCTCTGCCCACTAGAAGGGAGACAGAATTTGGAGTCTGAGGTTCTTTAAGTTAAAGGAGCTTGATAAAAAAACAACTTGGGCTTTCCATTGAAGCCACAAGGTACGATGTTATCAGCACATAACTAAATTCTCATCTGAAATTTTACCACCTCCCAACCAATGTCAGCATTTCATGAAAAGTTCTCATTTCAGGCACATGGATGAACTGACACAAGCCAATGACCATAGTCTGGCCAGCTGACCAGAATTTGGGGACAGGTGTGGGATTCATATTTCAGTTCTATAATCCAGGGATTTGATATGTAGAATTTACTTTCGGCTCAATCAGTCCTTTTGAATATGAACCACAAATAGGGCAGGTGCTAGGAAATGCCAGCTAGACACATCTTACAGTCTGTGGTCTAAAAGCAGCTGCAGAAACTTAAAGCATGATTCATACTCATCACGATCTGTGACTACCTTCTGATTGTGACCTCTATCCCTCATCAGTTCCCTATTTGACTGTGAGTTGCTTGATAATTTCTGAAAATGTATGATTCTGTTTAATTAAGAACAATTCACTGGTAGAAAATGAAAACAGATTCCAGCTGCCACCTGTGGGATCCACACCCATGGAATACCTGAACCACCTGAGCCAGAGAAACAGTGTTCATATTTATTCCTCGCTGCTTCTAGTTCCCAGATTCAGTTATTTTTTATCTCAGTAAATACAGCCTTTTTTGTTTCTAGAAGGCAGAATTCTTACTCCAAAACATTCTTCGTTCGAGAAAATAGTTTAACTCTCTTCATGTCTCTGTGATCAAGCAAAGTAACTGCTTCAACATGAATTAAATGTTAAAAATCTGCTTCCATTTTCTCCCAAACAGGTAATGATTGAGGGTAAGAGCACACATAAAATCTACAATACTGATGACTTCCTCTGTTACAATGCAATTAACCTGATGTCAAGTTTGTACACACAGTATCCTGATGGATAAATTAATAATACATAAAGTAGTTGCCTGTGGGTTTAGGCATCATCTCCACAAATCACTAAACTCTTTAAGGCTCAATTTCTATCCGTAACAGAAGAATCATGGATACTGGAAAGGCTAAAAATTCATACCTATTCAAACAATTTACAAAGTACTTAATATTGTATAGACACTAATTCTAGATGCAGAGGATACAGGAGAAAAAAATTCTATCTTATGGAACTTACATTTCAGTCAGAAAAAAGACAAAAACAAAATTAATAAGATACATAGTGTGCTAATTGATGATAAGTGCTATGGAGAATAGTAAAGCATGGAGTAGGTAACTGAGGGAGCAGGTGGGAAGCAGGTGGGACTACTGTGACTTTAAACAGAAGATGGGGAAAGCACCACTAAGGGGTGACATTTAAAGGAAGAGTTAAAGGAACTGAGGAAGTTATCATGCATACATCCAGGGAAATATGTGCCAGGCAGAAGGACCAGATAGTACAAAGATCTTGGGGGTATGAACATGGTTAGCAAAGCAGGGGAAAGGCAAAAAGTTCAGGATGTTTGATTTAGAGAAAGAGAAACAGTGAAAGGATATGAAGTTGAAGAATTAAGAGAATGGGATGGGAAGACAGAACAAATCAGATAGGACCTTGCAGGTCACCGTAAGTGCTCTGACTTTTACTGTGAGAATGAGTAAAGTAGGTGAGTTGACAGGAAGTCAATGAGCAACATCATGCCATTCTCTAAAACTGCATTTCAACAGGATCCCTCTAGCTGGTACTTGATGAATAGCCTATAAATAGGCAAGGGTGGACACAGCAAGATTGATTACAGGATATTACGATGATCCCAGTAAGAGATGACAAAACATAATTGCAAAAAAGGTGTAAGACTTTGGATATAGACTAAAGATAGAACCAAAAGGATTTGCTGATGAAATGAATGTGCAGTATGAGTCAGAGAATGCTAAAGATGATTCAAAGGCTTTTTCCTTGAGCAACTTGAAGGAGAGAGTTGCCATTAACTAAAACAGGAAAAACCATCAAGAAGCATGTTGAGATACCAAGAGTTCAGTTTTAGAGATAGTAAGTCTGAGATGCATTCAGACATTAAGATAAAGGTATTAATTTAACTGTTGGATATATGAAAGTCTTAAGCATAAAGATGACATGAAAAAACACAGGACTAGAACCCTGGCCACTGTGGCTCAGTTGGGTAACACATCATCTCGTGGACTGAAAGGTTGTAGGCTGGATTCCCAGTCCGGTCATATACCTGGGTTGTGGGTTTGATCCCTGGTCAGGAAGCATATGAGAGAGCAACTGGTCAATGTTTCTCTCTAAAATCCATGTCTTTCTCTCTCTCTCTACACCTCTTTCCTCTCTCTAAAAGCAATGAAAAATATGTCCTCAGGTGAAAATAAAAAAACAAAACCACACATGGGACTAAATGAAGTTACCAAGTAAATTTAAATGAGTATATAGAGGAAAAAAAATCCAATGTTACAATGACAAGAGGTGAGAAATATATCAGCAAAGTTGAGAAGAAGAAAAAAAAACCACAAAAGAGTTTGCAAGAAAACCAGGAGAATATGCTGGCCTAGAACCAAATGAGGAAAGTGTTTTTAGAGAGAGTGTAATTAACTTGTGCTGTATGCTATCAACAGAAGTGAGATGAGGGCTGAAATGTTTTAACTGGTGACCTTAACATAAGTGTCTGCAAAGTAGGAAGGAGAAAACAAAAAATTCAGAAAGGAATGAGAGAAGAGAAATTGAAGATCATGAGTAATGACAATTATCTATAGCAATTTTGCTATAAAGGAGAGAAAAAAAGGAGCAATAACTAGCTGAATATGGAGCTAATAGAAGAATTTTTTTAAATGATGAAGGAAATAACGATATTTATGCAGGCCAATAGGAATGATCTGTAGAGAAGGGGAAATTGATGATTTTGAGAAAATTAATGAAATCGGGAGAAAAGAATGACTAGAACCATGTCTTTAAAAAGGTGACAAAGAGGGAAGGAGTCTATATGGAGAGGCTGACAGGAACCCTTACATTCATTCAAAACAGGAGGGAAGAACGTGAGCACGGATGCTGGAACATGGGTATATGCGGTGATGAAAGCTTGTCAAAGTTCTCTATTAGTTGCATCTATCTTCTTAATAAAATATGAAACTAGATTATCAGCAAGAGTAAATAGAGAAGGCAGTGTTGAAAGAAAAGAAAGAATGAAAGAGTGAGTGGCCCGGGAACATGTAGCAGGATGGCAGACGGCATGAGCAGGCCCTGCGAGCACCAGTCCTAGAGTAAAGTGAGAGCACTTGGCAAGATGATGTGTGTTATTCCAACAGCGTTGCTGTTGATTTAGACAGAGGACAGATTTAACTAGAACTGGATTTTGCCAAACAAGTAAAAACTGGGTATAAAGGGAAGAAGAGCCATCAGGGGAGTACGAGACAGTAACAGGGCTGTGGCAATCATGGATTTTAAGAATCAGTAAGTTTCAAAAGATCATTGAGATGGAAGTACTAGAAGCAGTGAGCTGGAGAGGTTCTACATGGAGGTCATAGCTAGGGATGCTTCAAGTTGAGATTACAAAGGAACTGCAGTTACTGACAATGACAAAGTCAGGAGTGTAACTTTAAGAGTAAGAAGATGAGGCAGGAATGCAGGACAAGATCACTAGAGAAAAGGGTAAAAAACTGGGAAGTCAGAGCATTGAGAAGACCATGCACGTGGGCACTGACAGGAGTGCTAGAGAGACTGACAGAAAGCCAGCCTAGGGACAGAGAAGGTTGGCCCAGGGGCCACAGATGACAAGGAAGGATAGTGTGGCAATTGTTTTTAAAAGCACTACTACTAGTAACTGAAGTTAAAAAAAAGTGTACATGATTAATTGGAAAAAAGTGCTATGGGTTATATTAGTTTTTCATTTAAATAAAGATTTTTAAACTAAATAGAATATAGGGACACTCCAAACTGTATCAACTGGGAAAAAAAAGAAATTCAAAGTTATACCTACAAGGAATTCACAAGGAATAAAAACAGATAGAGATTCCATGAGATAATTTAATGATCATGTAAAACCTATGGTTGGGTATGGAAGGACAGCAAGCCCAAAGTTAAAAGCCAGTAACTAACAGCCCTGGTACTCTAATCAGGGTTTGTTCCACTGTACTAGAGAAATTTCTTTCCTAAATTAGCTGTTACAAACTACTCAACTCATAAATGCTCAAATACATCAAATTAGACCTTAATTATCTGGTGCCACAGCCACAGATGCAAAAAAAAATAGTCCAGAATATTAATCTGAATGTAATTAAGTCTTTGAGGGTAATTCCTAAAACTTCCCTCAAATGTTTCTCAAAATAGCTATATCAAATTTAAAAAGTTGGGTTAAATCTTCACAGAACAGTACCTAGTTACCAACAACGAAGCAAAATAAAAAACATCTTTAAAACATAATTTTTAAAAATCAAGTAAATACTTGAGAATTAAAAAAAAACTTTTAAAAGGGGCTGCTTCAAACTTTGATCCAATAATTAATTGCATAGCAAGATACCACCATTATTCTGTATAAATGTATACATGTTTCTATCTCAAAAAGGTAGTATAAAATTGCCAGACTTGTCCATAAAACTAAGATGTTACTGACAGTGAAGTGACGTAGTTTTTATACTGTCCACTCTAATGGAAAAAGGTGTGAAAGAAAAGGGAAGTAATTAAATAGATATAAGGAAAGTCCTCATACCAGTTCAGATTCAACCCTGTATCTCAAACTGACTATGTCAATTTCATAGTTCAGATGATCTTAATTATCACCAAGCTATTCAAAAAACGTTTTAAGTTATATTCAACATTTCCTGCTTGCTATGCTCTTAAAGCTAGGTGTAAACTTTAAAGAGATTTTTACTTTTAAACACATCACAAAAAAATCTTGAAGGGGAAAATAAAAATTATTTTGATACTAAAAGTTGGATCTTCTTTTGTTTCCCAAGAAATTCAATTACCACTAGCCATTACCATATAAGAGACTATTAAAAATATGGAACATTTGGAATGAAACTATTTTTATATAAACAAAGTACTCAATCTGTCACAATTTATATAAGATCTTTAACCAATAAGTTGTATCCTAAGAGGCAGAGCAAACTGAGGATATAATAGGAAGGATGTCTGAAACTTCCTAAGCTTATCAGATAGATGTGGCAAAGGATGACATTGAACCTTCCCATATTCTTTTGACACCATCAGAGGCTTTAATTCTGACCTATGAAAATATAACTTGATATGACTTGTTTTAAACCAATAGAATAAACAGTCACGCAACATGTACTTGACCATGGGACAAGGCACTCACTGTAGATGGATGCTACAAATGATATAAAGGTGAGATACCATTTAAATGACTTATAACATTTTAACATTCAAACAACTTATGTAAACAGATGAGTCAAATATAAATAACTATGATATAAGAAAGTGATATAGGTCTTAAGATGGCTGCCGGGTGGCTGGCTCTTGACCAGCTAGATTTCCTGTACCAGAACCCTGGGCACCTAGTGCTGCACCCATTTGGGGACTGGGGTGTGATGCTGCTGCAAGACAGCCTGCAGAGTTCCGGGTTGCACAACTAAGCAGGAAAAGGTGTACCTTTCCAGAGCCACCCTCTTGCAGTCTTGACCCTCAAGAAAAGATGTGGAGTGGGCTGCTACCTCCTGGCCTAAATGAAAGTGATGTTGAGTTGAGTTCTGAAGATGAAGACACTTTAGAGAACTCTAGACTTAACTTACAGGAAGATAAAGAACATAGGACCATTACAGAAACAGAGATCTCAGATTTCCCTACAGGTGGACCAAAACTGACACAGAGGCAAATGTAAATGCGTATGAAGAGCGTCCTCCTGGAATTCCCTTTACATGTGTGGAATAAATTTCAAGAATTGAATAAAAACACTCTGAACAGAAAATTTCAACTTCAAGGTTCAGAAGGAAAAAGAGAAAATGCTCCAGAAAAAGTAAATTGAAGAATGAAGAAGAATCTCATAATGAACAGTCCTCAAGCACAGTGGAAGGAACTTAACTCAGTATTTTGGTATCAATGACAGGTTTGAACCTCCTGTGAAAAAGAAAAAAATTGAAGAAGTCAGACCTTGAAAAGAGCATCGACCAGGCGGTGGAAGAGCAGAATATCAAGAAGGCCGAGGAACTCAGCAACCAGCTGGCTATACCAGAAGCTTTACACCAAAAGCTTGGTGTAAAAATTGCCAAAGCAATTGCCTGCCATAACTTTGTAAAAGCCAAAAAGGAACTTGAAAATTCACAGGTTGCTCAGAAAAAGAAAAAACTTGCATGGGGGTTTGAAGCAAAGAACAGATGGGAAACCAAGAGCAACATGGGATATGTGTAACCTGCTGGAGTTCTTCCAGACCTCAGGTTTTTTCTGAGATTTCACTTGAGTCCTCAGTTGCTCTGCTGACTGAAAAGATATTCTTGCTTATGTTAAATATGTCAGAAAATCAGTAGAAGTAAAAAATAAGCATAAAATCTAGGGGTTGATTATTAGTCTTTTTCTAAAGAGTTCATTCTATTGAAGTGAATGGAATGGAACATTCTGGTATTTGTACAGGGAATCTAAGCATACATACAGGAAAAAGATTGGGGTTTGTTTATTTATTCACAGGGAGAGGCATTATAAAATCTATTTTACTTTTCATCCATCTGATACAACAAAGCCAATGAACTCCCTATGCTTTCTTATCTGTACTCAGTGTAACTGTACTTATTCTGGAATTGTGTTTTTTAAGATTGGTATTTGTTTCTAAGTAGTCATAAATGCATGGAAGTCTCAACTGATACTGTTTTACAAATTACTATCTTAATGTTTTAGAAGTAATCATTGGTTCTTTATTGGACACAGTAGAGTTGATACTTGGCAGTCACATAATAAAAGCAACTGGTTAGTTTTAGTGTAACTTCACATAAAATATTGCAATAAAAAAAGGACAGAAAAAAAAGAAAATGATGTAAAAATAAAAGGCTATTAGAGAAGACGGGATTCTTTCACACTTGGAGTGAAGTTTCATGGATGAGAAGGCACTGGAATTGAGCACTAAAAAATGGGCAGAACTTTGACACTTCATTTGTTTCCATGTCTTGACCACTGTGAATAATGCTGCAATGAACATAGGAGTGCATATATCTTTGCAAATAAATGTTTTCAAATTTCTCAGGTAAATACCCAGAAAGACAATTGGATGGATCTTAAGAATATCATGCTAAGTGAAATAAGACAGAAAAAATTAAGAACCATTTGATTTCACTCATATGTGGGTTATAAAACTGAGAACAAATGAATGAACAAGAAAAATAAATAAAAACTCATAGACACAGACAACAGTATGGTGGTCACTAGAGGGAAGGGGGATAAAAGGTAGTGAAGGCTGTGAGAGTGTCAAATATATGGCCACAGAAGATTTGACTTTGGGTGGTGGGCACACAGTACAATAAACAGATGATGTACCATAGAATTGTGCACTTGAAACCTATATAATCTTATAAACTGTCACCCCAAAAACTTAATTTTGAAAAGAAGAATGAGAATTTTGAAAGGCACAGGTGGAAGTGGTAATACTGTGGCCAAAGGCACAGAGGCAAATAATAAAGTGCAAATTCAGAGCTGGGAAATAAACCACGGAAGCTGAAGCATAAAGGGAATAGAAACAGTTGTGGGATGGAAAGGCAGGAAGTCTGGTGTATGTGTGCAAGTTAGCATTATGGCTAAAGGTATGGGCTCTGGAGTCAGAACACCTGCATTTAAATGTAGTTCCTCCACTTCAGCTGTGTGGTCTTGGATCATGCTTCAGTTTTGCATTCATAAAATTAGGATAAAAATAAGTAACCTGCCTACGAACAAGGGTTGACCTGAGTGGGTCAAATAACGTAAGGAATGTATAAGCTGTTTGTAACTATAAAGCATAATAGAATGTAAAGAATTATCACAATAAGACTGAGCAGTTGTTAGCTGAAAGGCACAGAAAGCAGAGAACCCCAGTGGTTGGCAATGAGGGGTACTGAGGCCCACATCTGGTCTTCAAGACTCCCATCAGCTAGAGAAGCCCACGCGGCACTGCTCCTGCCCACCCTCAATCTACCCCAGCTAGAAAATGTCAATGCCACTTTGACACTCCTCCATAAGTTCTGTCTCCATCTGGGATGAAAAGTGGGGTAGCAAAGCAAGTCAGTCATGGCAGTAGGGTTGTAACAAGCAATGCTAAACTATGAACCCAAATCTTGTTCCATTAGCAAGATCATGAAGAGGCAGAGCAGGAGGCTAGCATGCACTTTTACACAAAGGTCCTGGGGTTTACCACTGAGCCGAGTACAGCTATAAACTGGAGGCCCAGCCACTTTGAACCCACAGGAGATATCCCAGGAGGAAGAAGAAAGAGTTAATCACCAAACAACCCCTGGACTAAGTAATAAATGCCACTGCAGCAGCTATGCATCTACCTAGAGGGCTGAAGACTGTAGAGGCCAAAAACTGAACCTGTGGGAGCCCAAAGCTTTCCAATACACTCCTTGGAAAGGAGGGCTAACTGATCCTAATAGATCACAGTTCTATTCAAGCAGGCATCACTTGGAAGCAGTGGCTCTACACTACTCCCCCCAACTGCAAGGGTACCTGAGCAAACCGATGCCTGGTCCCTGAACCATGGCAGTGTGGTGTTTGCCATACACGTGAGTAAAGCCCTTACGGCATGATGATCCACAAAGGCAATTGCATGACCCTGCCAGTACAGAACCAATTCAGCATTCCCAAGCCCACACATCCTCAAGAATTACCCAGCTCTGGCTTTGTTGAAGGTTATGGGTCCAGAAACGATATAAAAGCTAGTAATAAATCAACCACTGATGTTTTGACACTTGTGTCAAATTTTATTTCTGAGCATGATCGATGTGATTTAAGAAGATAAAATTCCCATTTATAAAATCACTTTATCTGGAAAGAAACAGAATTTAAACAAATACAATCTGAATGTTTGGCTTCTAGGTAATATGCACCATACAACAATTTACATTTAAATTAGACTCTTTGTTTTTCCTTTCTGTCCTTTATTTTATTGTCGACACTATTACAGATGTCCCCATCTCCCCTACCCCCATCTGCCTCCACCTAGCCCCCAATGCCCCCTTTTCTCTGGCTGTCCCCACACCACTGTCTGTCTATGGGTTATACATATGTGTTCTTCAGCTCATCCCTTCACTTTCTTTCCTCCGGCCCCCCTTTCCCACCCCTCTGAGAGCTGTCAGTCTGTTCCATGTGTCCATGCCTGTTTCTATTTTTGTTCATCAGTTTTATTCATTAGATTCCACATATAAATGAGACCACATGGTATTTGTCTAGTGACACTCACAAATTTGAAAAAATCACAAAAGCCCATATTAATCAAACTGATATTTAGTATAAATGATATCTTTTAAAAGGAGAACCACAGTTTGTCATGGAAGATGAATTCTTCGACTCTTCTTTCATTAAAATCAAGTTGACAAGGTTACTGATGTGACTGCACAAATTTCTTCAGTGAAGCTATCTATGAAACTTATTAAGAGATTAATGTTGGAGTTTAAAGCAAAAACACAATTTTTAAATAAATGTATACATAGATATTTAAAAACTATTTTTAAAAAAGTACAAAAAGTATTTCTGAATAAACCTGTAATGATTTCACTTTGCTTGAACACAATCAAAGCTCTTTTTCCAGAAAGTCAAAAGAAACATTTTCATCAGCCTCATGATACCAGCTGGAATTTAAGGGCAGGCCATATAAATTTTTAAAAAATCTTTCTTCATTTATATGGAAATGAGATGTTTCCTAAAACATATCTGTACCCAGTACCTACGTCAACACCAAAGCCCGAAGCACACAGATTCTTCCAGCTGATTCCTGACAGTAAGTGAAAACAGCATGCCAGCACCATCCAAACCCGTGTGCGTCACTCATCAAGGACGACATCACCAAGCTGTCAATTTAAATTAACCTGCCTAGCTTTATAAATAGCCTGAACTTCCCTATCTAAATGGGTCAGTGCCCTTTTCTCAGAAGCAAAGGAACAACATGACAAAGAAGCATGAAAAATAAATGAGCTTTCCCCTTTGTAAACAGGAGAAAGTTGACATTAAACCAATTCTAAGTCTAAATTGAAGATCTATTAATAAAACTCAAAAGAATGAAAACACAGTTTTAACCAAAAAAAAAAAATAAACATTCACTAACTATATCTGCTCTTTTTAAAATAACTCTGAGTAGCCATGGCTGAGTAGCTCAGTTGGTTGGAGCATCATCCCATGAACCAAAATGTTGCAGGTTCAATTCCCAGTCAGGGCACATACCTAGATTGTAGGTTCGATCATGAAAGGCAAATAGATGTTTATGTTTGTCTCTGTCTCTCTCTTTCTCTCTCTCATTCTCCTCCTTCCTCTCTCTCTAAAATTAATAAACATATCCTTGAGTGAGGGTTAAAAGTTAAATAATTGTATCACTGATATATGAACAAATTCAATATGCACTATAGGCAGAGCTAAACACAAATACCATAACTATGACCCTTAATATAGTCCCCAAAGTGACAGTCTAAAATCCCCAAAGGACTGATGGTCAGACAAAAAGAAAACAAGTTAGTTTTGAAAATTCAATTATATTATTCTATTCTAAATCTAAAATGTTTTACAGTTTTTATAACTTATAGCATTATAATTTCTTATGCTAGAGTTATATGTTTGTTCCTCTAAAATCAGTTATAACCAACAAATCTGACATATCACTTCTACAGTCTAATTACTTTTCCAGTTCACACTCTAATGAGTAACTAAAAGCAGAATCAGAAAATACATCAATGGAATTTATCAATAGGCAGAAAATAACTTGTGTAGATCATTATTCTGACTAATGAATCCATTCATCCACCTATATTAATAACCACTGTGTGGAAAACACAGTTGTCCACCATATTAATCTCAGGTAAAATATGCATGAATTCATGTCTGTGTGTATATGGGTACTTATACACACACATGTCATGCAAGCGATGCTTAACAAGCTTGCCATAAACAGCATAACAGTGACATCTCATAATAAGCATAGTCTTCAGCTCACTGAAATACCTAGGACACAATCAAATACAAAGAAGTTAAAATAAAAATATTTCTGAACAATCAAAAGAGATATGATGAAGTTGATAGACTATACTTAAACCTTCACTCACAGCAGTGGTAGAAAATTCCATCAGAAATCATCCTCTGATAAGCAATAGTTATCAGTGTCAGTTAAATGAACCATCACTTTACTTGCACTAAATCATGACAACAAGTTCCCATTTCTCCATTCACTAAACCAATCTCTGTGTGTGGGATTATTATCGGCATCTTGGAAGATATAAAGTTGAATTTTATATGTAAATAAAATATGGAACAAAATAAGTATAATGAGTTATAGGTGCAGTGCTAGATGGACACAAACAGGAACAATTGAGAGATTTACTTCTACGTAGCGAAGACTGTGAGGAAGATGTGCTGGGTTTGGAAATATGAGTCAGATCTGAAGAAGAGGGAGGACTTTCCGAAGGGCAGAAGCTATAAGAAAATCAGAAGACCAGGGAAGCTCTGGTGCAACTGGTGAATATTATGGATGCAGCAAGGAACATGGGGTAAAAAACTAACAGAAAGAAAAGTGAAAGTCAGTTCACATAAGATCTTAAGTGCTAAGTTAAGAAAACTGGAGTTTACTATTAAACACAGGTAAGGTTTTAGGCAAGTTAAGTATTGTGATTGGAGCTGTACTCCAGGAACATTAATTTCACAGATGTATATAATGTTAGCTAGAGTAGGAAGTAAGAAAAAAGACTCTTACCACAAATATTATAATCTTTCAGGTCAAAAGTCTTGAGAGCATGAACTATGATAGTGACAGCAGTGAGAAAAAACACCAGGTACTTCCAATAGAACTTGACAACTCTGAAGTTTTAAATCTGAGTAGTCTCGAGCATCCATATGCAAGACCCAAGAGGCACACAGAGCTTAAAAGCCACCATGCATTATAAAATGCAAGGAAACAATTTCTACATGCATGTGGATGAGTTTCACTTGAAATAAACTGGATATAGAAACTTTTTTAAATGTCAGATCCATTTTTTAACAATTGGTCAGGGGAAAGCCAGAAAGTATCATGATGCATAACATGATGGAACCCTTTAGTCTGGTCCAACCCAGGTAGCCAGCTAAAATAAGCAATGGTACAGAGTAAAATCTAGTGTTACAAAATTAAAAACATCTATATTCTATACGTTATTACAGGGTAATCACATTCCCTCAAAATTTTAGTCATCTAATCTACTTCTGACCTCACCTTGTATTAAAAGTGCTTTTATTTCTGTCAACAAGTCACCAGTGGCCTCCTAATTGCATACCTAGCAGAAACGTTTGTCTTTCACTCAGTATTTAACTCCTGACAATTGCCCTAGATCCTTTTCTCTCCATTTGCCTCAACTTCCAAAGAATCACAAGGCCTATCAGTTCTCTCTGACTGGCTCTCTATTGACCCCTTCCCGACTCCATCTTTCCTCCATGGCCATAGTTTGGCTTCTCATGACCTTTCAGATAGGTGCAGAGGTTCTGAAACTGTGGTCCTTGCCCTACCAGCAGCAACACCACCTGAAAAGTTGTTAGAAGTAAAAATTCTTGGGCCCCCCTTCAGACCTACTGAATCAGAAACTCTGGGAGTAGAGCCCAGTAATCTCTAATTGGTCAAGCCTTCCAGGTGATTCTGATGGGTGTTAAAGTTTAAGAACCTCTGGACTCAACAGTCATCTAGATCCTGGTCTCCCTGTCTTCATTCTCACATGTTGTGGTCAGTTATATTCTAAATGGCCAACTTAATTGTCATTCGCCACCTTCTACAACAGTATTCAAAATATTATATGAACCCATTAAAAAAGATATTAATACACTTTAAATGTTACATTATTTATATTCTGTTACTTGAACTTGTACAACAAAATAGTTTTATAAAACTAGTAATAATTCCTTACATTTATCAAGCACATATATCAGTATAATCATTTTTTCCCAAAGAGAACACAAAACCAACATATTAAACAACTTTAATTAGAAATCAGCTTCTTCTGAAACAATGTCAGGTTTAATCACAGAAAGATGAGGTCTTAGGCCTGGTTCTGGTGTAAAACCTTGAGGACGTTACTTATCTCCTCTGTACCTCATTCTTGACCTCTGCAACATGGAATAAAATTAGGGGAGTTAATATATGTAAAGTTCCTAGAAGAGTGTTAGGCATGTAGAAAGCACTATAAAGTTCGCTGCTACTATTATCACTACCATTGTTGTTGTTACTAATATTATTATACTAACACAGGTAGTAAATACCTATATATGTAAGCATAGTACTGACTGCTAATTATCTCCCATTATTCATTCTCTCCTGTACAGTAACAGAACCCCAAAATTTAGCTGAGCACATATCCTCACAGAATAAAGACTACATGTTCAGCCCCCTAACCTCTAGATGATTAACATATGCTCTCTCCATGAAGAATTAACCTCCAGGATTCAGCCAGATGATATAAAAAAGTTGTAGATCTGAGGGCAAAAAGACTTTCAACCAATTCTCCTCATTCTAGAGACTCAACACTCTTCACCCCTATTCCCAGAGAGACGTGGTATTGCCAACTCCTGAGCCTTTGGATAATTCTGTGACGTAACTAGGCAGGTTCTTGGCTGCCCCACTGCCCATTCCGGATTCTCTTTTTCCAGGCCTATTAAGTCCTTTGCCTCCCAGCTTTCCATCATTTTATTCATATTGTCTCCAGGCACATTCTCCCCATCTTTGTGGATTTAGGCCTTTACAAAAGAAAATCCCTTTACATTTCAGGGGAGTCTTTGGAGAAAAGTAGATGCCTATGTTCAACTGTCTTTTTCCACAAGTCTCAGATATCAAAACTCACAGTGCACAATTTAGTTCACTCTCTGCCATTTAAATTCTAGCCTAAATAAAAGAAGCAAAGTTATGGGCACTTCTTATATAGTTTTATATTGTTATTTCATTCTTACATTGTTATTTAACTTCCCATGTAATTATGCTTTGACCTATCAAGTGTATTGTGATTTCCTTACAAGCTTTAGTACCTTCTAGAGCAGGTTTCAAACTTGGCTGCATATTTAAATCACCTGGGAACCTTTTAAAGCTTCTACACCCTGGCCCCACACCAGACCAGTAACTCAGAACCTCTGAGGGGAGACCTACAAATCAGTATTGCAACATACAGGCAAGGGTGAAAAGCAGTGCCACAAAGTGAATCCTGGTGTCACTGTCTGGGGGCCTATTTCAAACACTATTTTATCCCACATATGTACACACACACAAAAGCATCTGTATCTTCCTCAAATAGTACCTCCAGCAAGCACCCAGGCCTAATAAATTGGTCTCTGTAGCCTGCAAAACGACCTGAGCAATCCCAGGACATACTAAAGAAGTGCCTTAGCCCAACACAAAGTTCAGGGATGTTTTTTTATGCATGTCAGATGACACTTCAGTATTAATCACCTACTTCCTGTGTCCACTGGTCAATGCCAGCCTTTCTCTACTGAGTGCACTTGAGCCCATTGCTGCCTTCATACCTCTTCATTACTTGCAACAGTTGGCCTAACAGTCATATCACATGTTATTTTGAGTGGCAACCCTCCATTTCCGCAGAAACTATAAAAATGACCCAAAGAGAAACTGATGGAGTTGCCAGGCAGCAGAAACTCCAGAATATCTATGTCGGAAGAGCTTAGGAGAAGCATTCTAGCTGGAAACTAAAGCCAGATGGCTTCTCTTAATCTTACATTTTCATAGCTAGACTACTTTTATTTAAATATTATGTGTGCACGAGGTGGTTTGGGGGGACAGATGAAAAATAGTCTTTTTGCGCGCCAAGTACTGCAATGTCAGTTAGCAGAGGCAGGGTCAGGGTCCATTGATCATTATGTTGCTACACTATCATCAGAGGCTTCTTTTTTTTCTTTTTTTGGAGGGTGGGGGGCATCTGTTCTCTACAGGATGAACCCTTATGTCTGCATGCACAGTGATGGCAAGAAGAGGACAGGCAAGGAGAAACAGTGTCAAGTTGCTAAAGCCTCCACAAAAGGGACCCACAAGGGGAAAATACACACCATGTGGTCTGGAAGAGAGAAATATATCGTATGCTAATAGTTGGGCTTAATCTTTTAGCAGTCAACCAGAAATTAGGGAAGAAAGCCTGAAGCTGTTGAACGAAGACCCCACTAGAGACTACAAATAGAAAATAGTACCAGAAGGGTACCTGTGAAAATAAAACTAGGCAAGGAAATCCTGATGTTAGGCTCTTCTCCCATGAGAGTCTTGAGCGTATCTAAACCCTTAAGAAAAACAATGTCTGTCTTCCGGTCCTGGAACTCCTTGGATGCAGAGGTTACTCTGAGGGAAATGGGATACATGGTAGCAGTAAGCGACAGCAGGAGCTCTGCACAGCTACAAGGAAACCTAAACAGTGAAGAATAGTGCAAGAACGAGTCAGTTGCTCCCTGAGTGAAATGAATATTGACAGCCAAGGATCACTTAACCTAAATAAAACCCATTTTATTGAAATTTTACTTCACTGAAATTTTTAGGTGAAACAGGCGCTAAAGCTAAGCAGTGAACTGTCTCGGCCGCAGGTCTGAGGAAACTGTGTGCACTAGATATGAGGGTGAATAAAGGTAATTTGGCAAGAACTGACTGGGGGCAGGGGTGGGGGTAATGCTTCATTAAGACTATTTTGCTCAAATTCCACT
Source organism: Phyllostomus hastatus (assembly GCF_019186645.2). NCBI lineage: Eukaryota > Metazoa > Chordata > Mammalia > Chiroptera > Phyllostomidae > Phyllostomus > Phyllostomus hastatus. The sequence goes on along the minus strand of NW_025333872.1, from coordinate 34,667,285 downwards.
TACAAGTATCTCAGAGAAAGCAGGAGGGACTGGGTAGGTTAGAGGCACACAACAGATCCTGGTTCCCCTCCTGACTCATTTTCAGCAGACTGTGGGGTGAATGAAGCCATTCAAAAAAACACAATTCGTGCAATAATTGTATGACATATCTAATATGATATCTAACTTCTCTTTTTATCTAGAGTTAAACATTATGAGTACAGTTATAACCACACACACACACACACACACACACACACACACACACACACACACTAGAGTAAGTGATAGCTAAATGGTCCTAGGCATAAACTCCATGGAATCTTCACTTGACAAAAGGTAAGGTGGCTTCTCCAGGCAAATGACCCAGGTGCCCTATTATATTGAGGAATATTAAAATACTGTGGAACTTTTTAGTGTCTATCCTATCACTGTTTAATGTAGGTTTGAATAGAGATCATGGGTGTAAGCCATTTAATATGTTCCTTTCTTCCTTTAAGAATTAACATGTTCCTAAAGTGATATAAGTTTCCTTTTGAGTTTTGAGGAACCTCCACTTTTTTAAGAATGAAATGCTCAAATTTGGCATCTATAGAATCTATGAATTAAGATTGTAATGCTGTGTTTGTGTGTGTTTCCTTTTGGCTTAGAAGTAAATGTCTTTGTTTGTGCTGGACTCTAAGCTGGCAGACACCAGCAGAGGAAAAAGATGAGGGTTAAATGAACTGCCTGCCCAGAAACTGAGATGAAGAGAAATCCTTTATTACCAGGGATGCTTGAGTGTCCGGGAGCCAAAACTACAGAAAAAGAATGTTTTGGCTAATTTAAGGTTGGCCAGATGTCACCAGTTCTAGCTGATGGCCAGAGGACCTCAGTGGGGAGAGGGATGGCAGGATGCCACCAGAGAAGGTCAAGCACTTCATTGCTAAAGCTGCCTTTGGGTGTAGCTACTCACTAGGAAACTGAAAACTTTTTGTCCAACAAGCTACCCAAGTGATTCCTTAGCACATGACATTTGCCAACCTTTACCTAACTCAACCCCCATCCCTTCTGCCAATCAAAGCAAGCGAGAAATCTCATCTATGCTGAACGGGAACAGAAAATAAGAGCACTGTGCTCCAATCTTCTGAGACTTTACATAGGTCTCACTCAACAAACACCTGGCAAATGACATTAATGCTGTCTTCCATGCAGGGCTCTCTCTACTGGCTACTCCCTATTTGACTGAAAAGTCACTTTTTCCTGGTGAATTCAATTATTATGTGACTTTATAGCTATTGAAGGTGCTACGCGGTGGAATTCCAAGTCAAAATTAAAGCGCAGAATGTCTAGCTTATAATAACCTACACATTTTGACTCCAACCTCCTGGGACAGGTATGTCACTTCAGGTAAATGACAACATCAGCTCAATACCTGAGCACAATGTCAATATAAAGCTACTAGACAGCTGCATGGCCATCAGGCACAACTTCTTGAAAGAAGAGCATCCTATATTGTAATTTAATGGCCTTTGTGATGTTCCCTAAAGAAGAATGAAACAGGATGGGAAAATACAGGGATTCAGATACTGAGCAATCTGAACTGTCTATATAAAACTTGTTATACTGATCCCCTTTCAGCCCTGATCATTTCTGGGATCTAAAAAGAAAAGTCTCATAATTCAAAATTATATTTGAATTAAATAAGCAAATTTGAAACCAGAAAAAGTAAAAAAGAAAAAAAAAAGAAAGAAAGAAGTCATTGGTTTCTGGCTTCCATGTGTAAAAATTATAAAATGAGCTCCAAAATAAAACAATTAAATATATCTAAGGCACTCTAATTCAAGAAATACTAAATACTGAAGAAAAAAGTATGTTCTTCTCTCTATTAAAAGTAACAGTTGGGAAGAAAATTTTCGTGAGACTTGGAACCAGATTTGGGAAGCTAACTTAGCAATGCCATACCTGCTATTAAATGGACATATGATACGTGTCACATTTGACAGTGAAAATGTAAAACAAAAGATCTTTCACTTTCTCTATATTTTTCTTAATAAAATATAATTTTTCTAATTCTTTGTGATATTTAAAAAGATAAATAAGTCAGTTTTACGCTTTCTGAAAATAATGACCTATACTCCCATTTTTCCTGGTCTATTGTAGTCCTTGCCTTTCTCCTAAGCCCTGCTGTACACATTTAATAATTCAACAAGCCTGCTATTGTCAAACAAGGTTGAGAAAAACTGGCTTAAGAGCATTATACTGATGCTTTAAATGTCAGAGAGACAACTGCTGACAGCTCTAACATTTATTGTTTAATCAACTAAGGAAAAAAAATATTGTTAAAGCGGCAGCTGCTACCCCCAAACAATCTAACGCACTAACCAAAAAATTTGTTCACAAGAGTCACAAAAAGAGAATTTTTTACAACTTTAATATGGGTTACTGATGACGGCCTCTTGATCCATGAATAATCAAAACCCTTAAGCTTTGTTTATTAAAAGTCCTTACATATTCCTTACACTGTATGTCTCATGTTTTTATATAAATGAGTTGTTCATTTAAATATGATAAGGCAAATAACGTAGTTCAAAAAGCTTAAAACTGTGTTTCAGAAAGCTTGAGCTCAGTATCTGGCTCACCCACTTGCCAGTGGGCAAAAGGGTAACAATTCAACCTCTCAAAACTTCAGTTTCTGCATCAGAAGAGAGACTAGAGCAGGGTTTCTCAACGCTGATGTTATTGACGTTTGGGGCCAGATACTAATTATTTGTTTGGTGGGAGAGGGCTGTCCAATGCATCACGGGTAAGTATCCCTGACCTGCACCCACTATATGCGAAGGGGCAACCCCCAGCTATGACAACCAAAAGTGACTCCAGAAATGGCCACATGTTCCCAGCAGGGTAAAATGACTCCCAGTTGAGAACTGGGGGTGATTTCAGTGCTCCAGAAATTCAAGTATATCCTCAATTCCTCCCCTTTTCTGATATTCTACAAAATACATTAAATGTCTTATTTTCTTAAATGTTATTTGTTAAGCTACTGATCAACACACCAACTGTGATGGCAGTCATTTTAATGTTTAGAGAAGTTGAAATAGTAATGACTTGTGCCAATTCTAACTATAATAGGGCCTAAAATCTTTTTTTAATAAAAATTTACAAAAGAACATCAATGTAATATATAAGGGAAACTACCGTAAACGAAGCACATGTCAATGTTTCTATTGCTTTTTCTCAGGTAACTCCTTCAACTGAATTAAAAAGAAGGGCTTAAAAAAGGGCACATTAAACCTGTTCCTTAACTAATTCCACCACATGTGTACTTTTAGAAAACAAAGGGGACTTGTAATATCAGGAGCAAATTAAAGTGCCTGAGTTTTGGGAAAGTAAAAAACACCTAAAGTGACTAGCAATCCTTTAAAAATAGGAGGACTTCTTGTCAAGATAGAGGCGCAGGCAGACATGCTTTGCCTCCTTCACAATCACAAAATAATTACAACTAAATCTTGAAACAAATAACACCCAGAACTGTCAGAAAACTGAACCATACGAAAGTCCGACAACTAAGGATTTAAAGAAGCCACATTCATCCAGATGGGTGGGAGTTGGGGAGACACAGAGATGGGGAAAGGGTCAAGGAGATGCCGTGTGGCCTGGAATGCCAGTGGCGGTGGACTGAGCATGAGCAGTCCCACATTCACATGTGGTGGATAAAAACTGGGAGAGATACTTTGGGAGCAAGTGATCCTAGGCCACTATGCACAGCCCAGGGTTCTAGCACCAGTAAGATAAATACCCATAATTTCTGGCTATAAAAATTAGTGGGGGTTGGGGCAGTGAAAGGAACTGCAGGATTTTCAGGAAGCTCCACTAAAGGGCCCTTATGGTCTTAAAACATATGCAAACCCACCCACTCTGGGCTTTAACACTAGGGCAACAGCTGGAAGGGTGCCAGTCACATAAGGGAAGCGGGTGAAGTGACTAGAAATGGGGCAAGTGACAGAAAACCCCAAAAGCCAGACAGTGGCACAGTCCCCTCTCCAAGACCTTCCCCCACACAGATCTACAAACCAGTGAAGCAGGTTGCCCCACCCTGGTCATTACCTAAGGCTCCAACCCACAGAATTTATAGGTGCCTTTTACAGAGAATCAAAGCAGCTATACTTAATACACAAAAACAAGCACAGGGAGGCTGCCAAATTAGGGAAATAAAGAAATATGACCCAAATGAAAGAACAGATCAAAACCCCAGAAAAAGAAATAAACAAAACAGAGATAGCCAACCTATCAGACGCAGAGTTCAAAACACTAGTTATCAGGATGCTCAAAGAACGCATTGAGTACGGCAACAACATAAAGGGAGAAATGAAGGCTACACTAAGTGAAATAAAGAAACATCTACTCCTTCCCTACAGTGAAGGGAAGGAGTCAAGATTCAAATTAGTGATTTGGAACATAAGGAAGAAATAAACATTCAACCAGAAGAGGAAGAAGAGACAAGAGCTCAAAATAATGAGTAAGTATAAGAAGACTCAAGGACATCTCCAAACGTGCCAATATCCAATCATAGGGACGCCAGAAGCAGAAAAGGAAGAGCAAGAAATGGAAACTTACCTGAAAAAATAATGAAAGAAAACTTCCCTAATTTGATGAAGGAAAATAGACATATAAGTCCAGGAAACACAAAGAGTCCCATACAAGTTGGACCCAAAGAAAACCACAACTAGACACATCATAATTAAAATGCCAAAGGTTAAGGATAAAGAGAGAACCTTAAAAGCAGCAAGAGAAAAGCAGAGAGTTGCCTACAAAGGAGTTCCCATAAGACTGTCAGCTGATTTCTCAAAAGAAACTTTGCAGGCTAGAAGAGTCTGACAAGAAATATTCAAAGTGATGAAAAGCAAGGACCTTCCACCTAGATTGCTCTATCCAGCAAAGCTATCATTTAGAATGGAAGGGCAGATAAAGTGCTTCTCAGACAAGGTCAAGCTAAAGGAGCTCATCATCACTAAGCCATTATTACATGAAATGTTAAAAGGACCTATTTAAGAAAAAAAAAAGATCAGAGGCCTGGGGGTGGGGGTGGGCTGGGATGGGAGTAAAAGGCAGAAAACTGTACTTAAACAATTAAAATTTTTTTAAAAAGAAAAAACCAGAACTATGAATATTAAAAAGGCAACAAACTCATAACTATCAACAACTGAATTAAAAACAATAACAATAACAACAACAACAAAAAACCTAAGCAAACAACCAGAACAGGAACAGAATCATAGGTATGGAGATCATTTGAAGGGTTATCAGTTGGGAGGGGGAAGGGGAGAATAAGGAAAAGGTGCAGGGATTAAAAAGCATAATTAGTAGGTACAAAATACACAGGGGGATATTAAGAATATAGAAAATGGAGAAGCCAAAGAACTTATATGCATGACCCATGGACATGAAGTAAGGAAGGGTAACTACTGGAGGTAAGGGGAGTACCAGGCAGAGGGGGGAAAAGGGGAAAATATTGGGACAACTGTAATAATATAATCCATAAAATATACTTAAAAATATTTTAATAGGCATATTATAAAAAACAGTTTACACCATCTTATTGATACTTGTTTTCATTCCCAACTTAGGGAACAGTCAGACATCTTACCACCTATAACTAGTTTTCAACATTCTCTGAGGTCATAAATGCATACACTTCAATAGGGGGAATAAACTACATATTCTATTTCCCTGAAGAACCATCATCATTTAAGTTTTTTTCTTCAGGGAAATTAGTTTCAATTGCTCAGAGGCCAAACCCCATCTCACAGAGTGCCACTCTTCAACAGAACCCTCACACTAAATCCAAGAGTATGATTATCACCCAAACAACCCATTCTTTGCAGCAGAAGTGTATAATAAAAGGTCACTTTCTGTTTGTGTTATTTTGTAATTCATATAAAAGCATGAGATTTGTCAAATGATTTTGATCACAGTCCCCACAACTACAAAATTATACTGGAAAAGGGATGTCTTAAGAGAAAATTAAGTGCTTAAGTTTGCCCAGGGTTCTTTTTATTTATTTTTATTGATTTGAGAGAAAGGGCGAAACATCAATTTGTTGTTGCACTTATTTATACATTCATTGGTTTCTTCATGTATGTGCCTTGACAGGGGGATTGAACCCACAACCTTGCCGGATCAGGATGACACTCTAACCAACTGAGCTACCCAGCCAGGGCAACCCCAGGGTTCTAAGATAATTCAACAGCTATAATTAATAATTCAACAGTTATAATTACAAAGCTTCTAAATGTAAAGGAAATCAAAGTATAAAGCAAATGTGTTTCACTTTTAAAATAAAACCACAAAGATTACTGAGACATGTATCTACAAGAACCACCTGGTCCTCTCCCTTCACTTCACTGATGAGGACACCAAGGCCCAGAGTTGACTCCCAAATACTGGCATACTATGAAGACTCACCATCGCCACATAACTGTCCTAGTTTCCCTTCCTGAATTCAGTGTATTAAAGTATCTGGTTATACAATTTCTATGATGTTTACATAAGAAGTAGTTATATTCATTTTCCCAAGTTGCTACGACAGGCCGCAGCTGTGGTGTAGAGGAATGAATACAGTAATGGAAAAACATCAAGTCCTGTGAAAAGGCGGATGTTTGGGCCTGTAAACTAAATCAGTAAGTCCTCTGCTGTTCCTTTTCTCACCTAAGTCTCCTGCAAAAAGTAGACCAAAATATAGCCTTAGGAACCGCAGCCCAGCAATATTCATATGAGTACACAACAGTGTTAAGTAAAAACAGACCCTGAACCTGAAATGCCAAAGTCTTATTTGACTACAACACATGCACACTCTATCACACTGAGGATGACAATAAGGAGGGCAGATTTTGTATACAGTGAAATCTGTCTCATAATGTAAATGACAGAATCTGTGGTATTCAACATAAAAATCACACACACTGTAAAAATCAACTACCTTTAATTACCCTCTCCCACCCACTGCTTACCTAGAATTTCCCAAATTCCAATTGTTGCTCCTGATCAAGGAATCTCCTTGCTTAAAAAGTTTAAAACTGCAATCTGGTATTCAATGTGTTGGGAAGTTATACTATTCAATTTTCAAAGCACTCCTATTATTTTGTTCTATCAAAATACAAGAAGGAAAAAAGCAGTTTAGTGGTGCTAAACCCACATTCATCTGGACTACCTGGACTACAATATAACTCTATCTCCCCTCCCAATGCTATTTTTAAATAGCATTGTCCCTAATTATACAACTCCCTCTTTTTTACATAAATTAATATTCAGCTTTACAGTTTTATGTCAGTAACCTCCAAGTCTTCAAATTACCCTTCTGATGGAGTTGAAAACGCTCCTCTGCAGTCAGAACAGTAGTAAAATGCCAACAGGGTCAGTCTCATTTCAAAGGGTAGGCTGCCACCTACTGACCGACTGTGAACCCTTCCCACTCAACACAGCCTTGCCCAGAGAGCTGGCTCACAAAAGGCTGTCTTTGCTATGTCATTTCATACAATGTATTCAACTATATCAACATAATCTTTTAATTAATATTTTTAACTTTGAAAAAAACACTAAGCTAAATATACCTAAAAAGTCCCAGCTTATATTCAAAAGGGCAGAGATTTTTAAAAGGCAAGTGCTATTTTTTAAATGCGCAAAAGTCCTTTTTTGATAGTATATTTCTCATCACCATTTTCTTCATTCTTCATTTCTGAAAACTCAGTCTTACCCTCTTCTCATTAAAATCAGTGGTGGTGATTTAATTGTTCCTACTGATCGACCTAGAATTATTCAAAATTTGAATTCATCGTCCTAAAGCTCTTGTAAAAATTCATGGCAGTGCTGACAATAAAGCTGAAAGAGTTGTTTCTCAGCCCCCTGTCATATAAACATAGATCTGCAATAGTCCTCTACAAACAGTAGACTTTGTCAAGAGAGATTTAGCTTCTCCCTTTTTTACCTACATTTTAAGAAAGAAACTCAGACCAACCAAAAATTATTGAAGGGAGATAAGCAAATCCCCTTTCTAAGGTCGTAGGTTCCTGCCTTGGGGAGAAAGTGGAGGGTTGATTCACATACTATTCACTGATGCTATGTTAACACTCAGGGATACAAAAAAGATGTGCCTTTAAGTTGTCTGGTACAGATTTGATGGAAGCACAATTAAAATATACTTTGCAAGATGTAAAATATGTAAACTCTGAACAGTGATTAAGTAGTGCCTGGGTCTTCCCGAGGGTCAGGAAGCCTCACGAAGAGGAACCATGTGAAGGTGAAATAGGAGTTTACCAATAATCAGATGGGAGAGAGATTCAAATGGCATATACAAAGGACGAGAGGTAGGGAAAAAAGCAAGGGCTTCAGGAAAACATCCAGAAAGTCAATATAAGTGAAGAATAAAGTGAATGAGGTCGGGTGGGTAGGTAGGTAGGAAGCAGATCTCAATGTCTTCCACACATCTTGCCAAGAAATCTGTACCTCCGAATGCTCACACTGGCAAGAAGATAAGGAATGAACCGGAGGGAGGGTAATTACTAAGAAAAATGATGAAACTGTTCAAGCACAACGGGTGAAGAATCTAAAGTGAGAATCCATGGCAGTGAGAATGGAAAAAGAGTCCACATGAAAGACAAACTATGAAGATAAAATTACAAGTAGGACTGGCTGAATACTGGGAATGAGAAACAAAAGGAAGACACTAGGATGTCCCCAGTTTCTGGCTTAGGTCAGTGGTACATTCACCAACATAGAAAATGTAATGGAAGGCATGGATTTGCTGGGTGGATATAATGACTTCTGCTGAATTTGAAAATGTGAGTTTGGAAATGCTGACTTTGAAGTGACTGGAACATTGAGGTGAAGATGTGCAGTGATATACAGTATTAAATATAGAGATCTGAAGCTCAGGCCACAGGTCTAGACTGGAGATAGAAATTTGGAAGTTACCAGTGCATGAGCTGAAGGTGATGTGGATGAAACACCCCAGACAGAATGGATACAGTAAGAAGAGGAGCACCAAGGATGAGAACCTGGGCAGAGAGCCAACAGAAGAGTCTCCAGCTTAAACAAGCATATGGCATGCTACTACACACTGGGCCAGGCATGACGGAATAATGAAGGCTAGAAATTGCTCAGCGACATAGCTACACCAGATATAGACAAGACAACAATGCTGGGAAAAGCAGGAGGCAACAGGAAAAGAGGAAGGACAAATACAAGATGACTGACTCCACAAAAGAAGCCATAGGCATGTATCGACAAGAGTTAAGCAGGCTTGTTAAGAACAGGGCATTGTGGACATCACTCATTCATAACAAGGCTGCCAAGAGTCAGAGCTGATTCTAGGCCCCATAACACACACAAGTTACAAAAGTATAACTCAACTTCTGGTTTTCAGTTCCACATGTAAGAAGCTTAGAAGTTGCCACTTCATCCTAACAACAAGGTAAACAGACTAAAAATCATCTTAAACCCATATGAGCGGGGAGGACACACAGCAAACCTCTGCCCCCAAGACTGGAGAAACAGGCAGACACACAACTATTGGGAATCTCAACTTACAGGAGCAGAGATTAGGAGTTGAAACCACCACAGGAACCAGTGCCTGGGTAGGAAAACCTGAACTGTGTAACAGATGAAGTGCTGGAGGCTCAGTGTGGGCAAGTCTGAGATTTAAAAACTCCAAGGGACCCAGTCAATGAGGTGGCCTCAACTTTGTGAGGTTTACCTCCAGGAGATCAACGAGGTTCCCATAGTATACATCAGAGAAAAATCTCCTCACACTTCCAGCAGGGGAAGCAGAGAAGTAACTATTTTGAGACATACCAGAGCAGTCCCTTCTTAAGAAGGTGTACCATCAGGTGAAACTAGTTAACCAAAGCCTACCCTGCTGAGTATTATCAGAGCTAACTGACCTAGGGGAAGGGAAATAACCAACTCTAGCCCACTCTTGCCATCCCATCTCACCTGGGGGGCGGGGGAATAAGAAGCACTTGCAAAGTTCACAATCCAGACGTATAGGCTCACCAAAAGACTGAGACCTAATCATAAGACTACAGAATGTTTCCTCTCCCTGCCCCACTTCACCACCACATCCCTGAAGGCCTATTTACAACAGTTCCTTTTACCAAGCACCTCATGTCTTGCTATAAAGAAAAAATTACAAGGTATACCAAAAGGCAAAAAAGCTATTGAAGAGACAGAGCAAGCATCAGAACCAGATGTAGGGATGTTAGAATTAAAGACAACTATGATTAACATGCTAAAGGCTCTAATACATAAAATAGACAGCATGTAAGAATAGATGGGCAATGTAAGTAGAGACAAAGAGCCTTAAAAAAAGTGCAATTCTATGTTTTAAATATTGGTTAATAAATGCAAATATATTTAAATACAGCTGAGAAATATACAAACCAAACTATGTACAGTGATTTTCTCTAGGTTATTGTAATCATGATTTAATATTACTAATCTAATGACCAAAGTTATACATTCTGTAACAAATCAAAGTATACATATAATCAACTCTGTATTTTGCTTCCATTTGCCCCTGTTCCTGGAAAGAAGAGCACTGCCACCAGCAATGACCCAATGAATGAGACATCTGGCTAACTCACATCACGAGATAACATCAGAACAAGAAGAATGGACTTAAGTGGGAACTTTATACCTCCACTTCAGCCCCCTCCCCTCACTCCCACTTCCCTGTCTCAAGAGAAACCATACATCCACAGTCCCCCACTCGGCAGTTCCCCTCCAAAATTCCCACCAACTCCCAATAAGAATCGCTGGCTTAACCAGAGATGTTGAGATGGTTTGTGAGGTATGAACCTGCCATCTGCTCAGGTTGCCAACATCTGAAATAAACCACTTTCCTTCTCACCAGCACCTGTCTCATGAGTTTGGCTTTCATTGTGGCAGGCAGTGGAGCCTATGGGGACATTTTTCCCTGTTTCATTATCTCTGGATTATGAATAATTGTACCATTCTGTATTTTCCAAATTTTCTACAATGCATATACATTACTTTTGAAATCAAATGTATAAACATTTTTACATTTTTTTAAGTTCTCAAGTTTATAGGAGTCTAAATTAGCTGGAACTAATTGAGATAGCCTGAGGTAGATGAGATTGACCCAACTGTCTCAAACTCTAAACAGCTATTAGAAATAGAAAACTAGGCAAAAGCAGAGGGGTAGGACCCTGGAAATCAGCCTGCCATTAAAAAGAAGTGAGAACAACCACCTGGGAGTTTCTGGTAAGTGAAATGAACATGCTATGGTTCCTTAGATTTAGAAAAGAGTGGAACAAAAAGGAACAACAATTAGAAAAATATATCTTAAAGACCCTCACCCCTTACTCTGGTAGCACACAGGAGCTTTACAGGGCAGTGTCAAAGATAAGAAGATAGATAGATATCAAGTTCTCCCAAGAAACTGAACTGCATTGCCAGATTAGATAAAACTGAGAAGAAAAAATGGGTAAAAATTACCTAAGGCATCCCTTACAGTAGTAGAGGGTGCAACATCCCTTACATAAAAAGTCAGGAGTGAGAAGAATGAGATGGGCCACAATGCATTCTGATAGTCTTGAGTCAAATGAAATGAGTGAAAGCAAAAAGGAGAAATCAATCACATACCAGGCAAAGGACATGCATTAGCTGGGATAAAACATGTAAAAAGAGAATGTAATGGTTCATTTTGTGTGTCAACTTTGTTAGGCATTGGTGCCCACTTATCTGATCAAATGCCAGTCTAGATATTGCTGTGAAGGTATTTTTAGATGTGATTTATCACATTTAAATTAGTATACTTTAAATAAAGAGGATTACCCTACATAATGTGGCTGGGCCTCATACAATCACTTCAAGGCCTTAGGACAAATGAAGGTGTCCTACATAAAAAGAAATTCAGCCTCAAGACTGAAATATAGAAATCATACCTGTGTTTCCAGGCTGCTGGCTTGCCCTACAAGTTTTGGCCTTGTCAGCCCATACAACTGTATGAGCCAATTCCTTAAAATATAAATCTCTCTATTATTCTTTCTCTATATATAGGCATAGATATAGATAGATATACAGATATATAAATATATATACACACACACAGATATAGGTACATATATACACAAAAACACAAATATATCATAATGCTTCTATTTTCTGAAGAACCCTGAGTAATGCAGGTAATGAAAGATGAAATCAGACTCCCTGCCAAGATGGAGGCATAGATAAACACACCTCACCTCCACACACAACTACAGAAAAAAATTAGAACTAAACTACAAATTTCACCCAGATTCATCAGAAAATCGAGCTGTATGGAAGTCCAACAACCAAGGATTAAAAGTCACATTCATCCAGATGGGTAGGAGGGCTGAGATGTGGAGGCATGGAGAGGTGACAGAATGGGTGGTCCCACACTCACCTATGGTGGATAAAAATTGGGAGGGATGCCTCAGGAAGGAGCAACCCCAGCCACAGACCAGACCACCCTGCCCAGGTTTCCAGCACCAGGAAGATAAGTTCCCATAACTTCTCACTGCAGAAACCAGGGCGGATTGGGCCAGCAGAAGAAACTGCAGGATTCTCAAGAGACTTCTCTTAAAGGGCCCCCAACAAAGTGAGAGCTGAGTAAATGGCATTGTTCCCTCCCTGATCCCTTCCTCACATACAGTACCACAACCCAGCTTGCCCTGCCCTGGCGAATACCTTACAAAGTAATAGGTGCTCTGAGACAAAGAAATATAATCCAAATGAAAAAGAAGATCAAAACTCCAGAAAAAGAACTAAGTGATGAGGAGACAGCCAACCTATCAGATGAAGAATTCAAAACACTGGTAACACTTTTGAATCAGAATTCAAAACACAGGATGCTCACATAAATGATTGAGTAAAGACACAAAATAAAGGAAGAAGTGAAGGCTGTACAAAGTGAAATAAACAAAAAAGATATAGGGAACCAACAGTAAAGGGAAAGAGACCAGGACTCAAATCAATGATTTGGAACAGAAGGAAGAAATAAACATTCAACTGGAACAGAATGAAGAAATAAGAATTCAAAAAAAATGAGGAGAGGTTTAGGAACCTCTGGGACAACTGCAAACATTCCAACATCCAAATTATAGGGGTGCAAGAAGGAGAGGAAAAGCAATAATATTTGAAAACATCTGAAAAAATAATGAAGGAAAACTTCCCCAATCTGCAGAAGAAAATAGACATGCAAGTTCAGGAAGCTCAGAGAGTCCCAAACAAGTTGGACACAAATAGAACCACACCAAGACACATCATAATTAAAATGCCAAAGATTAAAAATAAAAGAGAACCTTAAAAGCAGCAAGAGAAAAGCAGATAATTACCTACAAAGGAGTTCCCATAAAACTATTGGCTGATTTCTCAAAAGAAACTTTGCAGGCAAGAAAGGATTGGCAAGAAGTATTCAAAGTGATAAAAAGCAAGAGCCTACAACCAAGATTACTCTATCCAGCAAAGCTATCATTTAGAATGGAGGGGCAGATAAAGTGCTTTCCAGACAAGGTCAAGCTAAAGGAGTTCATCATCACCAAGCCATTATTATATGAAATGTTAAAGGGAACTATATAAGAAAAAGATTAAAACTATGAACAGTGTAATGACAACTCACACAACTATCAATAACTGAATCTAAAAATTAAACTAAGCAAATAAGCAGAACAGGAACAGAATCAAGAAATGGAGATTATTTGGAGGGATAGGCAAGAAGGAGGGTAGGTGCAGGGATTAAGAAGTACAAATTGGTAGGTACAAAATAGACAGGGGGATGTTAAAAACAGTATTGGAAGTGGAGTAGCCAAAGAACTGAAATGCATGAACCATGAACATGAACTAAGTAGGGAAAATTGCTGGAGAGAAGGAGGGGTACCATACAAAGAGGGGCAAAGGGAGAATATTTGGGACAACTGTAATAACATAATCAATAAAATATATTTTTTAAAGAAGAGTTACAAAATAGGAGCCAAATATTTTTTAAAAAACATATGTATATAAGCACATCTATAAATAAAATATATAGACATAAAAAGATGTATAAAACTTGTATGTATACATAATTATATAAAAATAAAAAAGAAAATAAATAAAAAAATATGAAATCTTTTAAGAAAGACCAATGGGGCAAAATCTTAAACTATAGGCAATGCAACTGAAATTGAGCAGGCAGCAATAACATCAAAGATTCCTAGATATACGCATGACGTGATAAACAATACATTTAATCAACATTATTTTGGAATCTATAATATGTGTAATATGAAGTAGGTCAAAGGGATGCCACAGTTAGAGCACATTTGGAGAAATCTAGGCCAAAGGATTCCATGGGTGGCTATGGCAATGAAAAGAAACCCATTCATACAATACAGATATGGCAACAATTTAACAGGCATATTTTGTATTCTCAAGATCTTTAAGTAAAAATTATGCAGGAATACTGTTCATATATAAAGATATTAACTTACCATACTTGTCTCGCAAGCCAACAGTACATCTAAAGACTCCACCAAAGGCAACATCTTCACCAAATATTACTGAAAAATGATGTTTAAAGAACATATTTTATTTAATAATCCCTAAATCATAGTAACAATGAGAAATAAGTAATGTAAATGTTTACATTTTAAATCAGAAGACAGAAATGGACCATAGATCCAAATCAAAGTTTTCCAATTTTGACATTATTGACATTCTGGACTAGATGATTCCTTCATTGCAGCAGCCTGTCCTGTGCACTGTAGATATTCAGCAGCACATCATATTTCTGACCTCTACTCGCCAGGTGACAGTTGCCCCTCACACCCAGTTGCGTCTCTAGGCATTGTTACACATAAGAGGAAGGGGGATTGAAATTGCTCCAGTTAAGAAAGAACCATTAATCTAAAACCTCATGTTGTTTTACCATGGAGAAACTGAAGCCATAGAAGTAGTAAAGGAACTTGCCAAGTCAGAAAGCAGGAGGCAGAGCTATGACTCACACTCCAGGCTCCCAAGTCCCTGGCCAGTGGTTTTTCATACATGGTATATTATACAGTGAGAGTCGGTGTTCAGAAGCGCTGAAAGCAAAGCATTCCAAAAGGAGAGAACAGTCACAAATAGTTAAGTGACTTGCACTGTGCGAAAGAGAAAGGAGGCAAGTATGGCAGGACATAGTAAGTAAGAAAAAGAACAGTACAGGGGCAAATTGAGAGGAACTTGTAGTAAAAGCAAAGAAAATTAAAAAATGAAATTCACAGTGCTAAATTCTATTCATATTAATGCACCTAACCAGCCTTGTGTACCTCAGGAAAATAACTTACCCTTCTCTATTCATCCAGATCAATCACTCTCAGAGAGCATTCAAAACAAAGCAGGTCCAACAGTCTAGTTCTCACTTCCTACTAAAAAAACAACCTGTTTTTCACTTGATCTTAAAACTAGGGATTCTCAAGTAGAAGGAAGTCAAAAGTATGAAGTACAGCCAATCAAATTTTTAAAAATACAGCAGGACAACTCTTCCTGTATTAATCATTTAACTTGATAAGACAAAGGTTAAGTTACTTATAAAGTTAGTGCCCCCAAAATCTTGCAAGTTGAATGACAATGTATCCTATAGGAAAGCATAGAATTAAATCTTGATTTTTATAGAGAGCTGAACAAAGTGGTATTTTGTTTTTTATATGCTAGAGAAACAAGAGTACAGAGTAGGTTTAATCCAGAAGGTATTAATATAATATCAGTACCTCACATACTATGGGGAAAGTTAATTTGATGATGTTAGATGCGCTTGAGAACTAATTTGTAACGAGCACATTAAAAGTGTGTTAAGATCATAATTGGATTATTAAACCATAATCATTTGGTCAGGTCTTTTACAAATTTCAGGTAGCTATAATATTAACCACTGAGCTCCAGACAAATATTTCTAGCAAATCGTTAATTCTGAAGCCACAGCCTCCACAATCAAGCCCAAGGGAAGTTACCTGCAGTAGGATCTTTGGCCAATGAGTTATCCAAGGCACTTGTTACTGCCTGGAAAAGATTCATTTTCTGAGTTTGCCCTGAAAAATAAAAAAAAAATTTTTAAGTCACATTTCATACATAGTAAAACATATAAAAATAATGCATTTGTTAACTGTTATTTACAACTTAAATAAAATCAAGGTAGGAAGGAAGGTACAGAGCACATTACATGAATTTATTGGGTTATTTACAATGCTGATGGCTCTATAAAAGACACAAAAGTAACACAAACCTCAAGGGGGTTGTTGATGAGGCAAAATTTACAAACATTAAACAATTTAAGAAACAAGTATAAAAAAGGAAGTACAAAAAAAGACATATAATCAAGTGACCAAATATGTGTAGAAAATAAACAAAAGTTACGCAAAGTCAGGAAAGGTTACCAGCCAACGAGAGTGGTGTGGGAAGGTGCCCTAGAGGGAGGTTGGGAACATTAGCCATAAGGAATGCACATGACCAGTGGCATGTGTTACATAGGCCAGTGGAAGCAAACAGTCACAGGCCATAAAACAATGAGGAAGGCTAACAAGTGAACTTAAGTACCCAGAATTGCTGATGTTTGGAGAATACTACAATCTCATGCCTAAACCCATCAGACTTGTTTCTCCCTATTATTTTATTGCTCAAGTCAGAATCTCTGCAAGCCAATGTCTTTCTCCCTAAATGGGTTGCATGGATCAGTACACGTAAAGCACTTGGAACAATACAGGACACAGTGAGTGCTGAATAAAATAAATATTAGCTATTTATGATTAGATCTGGACATTGTGTTCTTCATCTTCACCTGGGCATTATTCTGAAGGGCACAAAGCATTCGTTGATCAAGTTCCAAATGCTGAAATTCAGAAGCATTATGACTTCAGAGGTGTGATTTAAGTCTTGGTGCTGCCCAGTGCCCACAGTCATCCTAGAATTTTAGGTCAACTCCCCTAAAACCATATTCAGTGCAGAGAAAGGCTTCTTCTGCCAGAATCCTCTCTGATCCACAGGCCCAGTCTTCATTTTAGTGCCTAATCTCTGCACTGGTGCTCACTTTAACCCATAACCATGATAATATCAAATCACCTAACACCTGCACTCACCCTGACCACTGCCCCATCTAACCTCTGTGTTCCTCGGTAGCCTGCTATGTTCCAAAATCCAAGGTCCAGTTCCCAGGGTGGGACACAATAGCTACTGCCATTCATCGCCTTCAACCCTCTGGCCATGAGACAGTAGTCACTCATTTTGTTCCTGGAAACCCATCTTCTTCCCAAGACTCCATGACAGTCTCTGACCTGTGACATCTTGAATCTTTATTAACTACTGACACATGGCCTACTATTTCTCTGTCTGCTCTGGC
Source organism: Phyllostomus hastatus (assembly GCF_019186645.2). Taxonomy (NCBI): domain Eukaryota; kingdom Metazoa; phylum Chordata; class Mammalia; order Chiroptera; family Phyllostomidae; genus Phyllostomus; species Phyllostomus hastatus. Next base: position 34,649,935 of record NW_025333872.1, on the reverse strand, counting down.
CTCAGGTGTCTCTCTAATCCCTTCAACACTGCTAAATACCCAGACTACCAGCCTTGGCAATGCCCATCAGGTCTGCCTGCTGCCCTGTGTGCCCAGAATAAAGGCCTGTTTCTAGACTTATTTCTGGTAGGAATAACAGGAATTCACTCAAGAAAATACTGTTACATCAACTATGTCAGAGGAAACACAATCACACCACATGTCCATGATCATGTCATAATTTATTTTTCTTGAGGCTAAGGCTATATCATTTAATTGATACCTTCCTTAAATCCTTCTCCAGCCTATAAAAACTCTTTAGAGTGTTTTTTAGTGCCCAGCATCAGATAATAATGGTTTAGGGTAAATTTTACCAACCACCAAGATATTCCCACTCTCCTATTGCACACATTTCACAAAGTAAGATTTTTATCAATTAGGATTTTTATACCTAAGAACCTAGGAAGATGAAAAATTCCTAAACATCTAAGCTGGTATTTATTTTAGTCTGATCATTAGAATTAATATTGAATGTTCCTAAGGTATCTTATCACATTGCTGCTCAGCAAATTTCCAGTCAGAAGAAAGCAAAGACTTTAATAATGAAAAATCACTCAAAGTAAGTCTGGAAAGTATTGTTTGATAACCACAAAGAATTTACTCATCTTGCATGAAAATAATTTACAAGGGTATTTAAAGGTAATATTTCCATATGAGCACATAAACTTTCACTCCTGAATACTTTTTTTTCAAATAAATTCAAAATTTTAGGGTTTTGGATTAACTGCTATTCTATCAGATGCTTTTAAAAGTTTTATGACAATTTTTTGAAATTTTTAAATATTTTTAATTTTTCAATTACAGTTGATGTACAGTATTATATTAGTTTCATGTGGACAACCCAGTGATTAGACATTTATATAACATAAGAAGTGCTCACCCCAACAGTTCTAGTATCCACCTGATACCCTGCACAGTTACTACAATATTATCGACTATGTTCCCTATGCTGTAGTTTACATTCTTGTGACTATTTTGTAACTACCAATTTGTATTTCTTATTTGCATTTACTTTCAATTTGTTTTAAAGTTGTACTATGTTGATGGACAGGTCAGAAAGAAATCACAAGTTATTCACAGGTAAGATCATTTTAAATATTTAATTTCCTGGAAAATTGAAATTAAAAAAATAAATATTTAATTTCCTTAAAGTACTTATTCTTATGTAGCTTACACCAAAGACCATTGGTAAAATGGTGTTCCCTCATAAGATAAGCACACCTATAGCACATCCAACCAAAGTTGCACCACTGCGAAGATCTGTAAAAAGAAAAAAGAAGGAAGGTGGTCTATGAACACCACTAAAGTTATTTACAGCATCACGAATTACTAGGTCATCACTGCTGCAAAGGCAAGTGGCATGTGAATGGAATGGAAGGGACACACCAGAACATAAGCTGTGAGAGGGAAGGGATTCCCATCTGCCTTTGATGACAGCTATATGCTCAGTGGTTACAATGTCTGGCACATTGTAGGTACTCGATAAACATTTGTTGAATGAATGACTAAACCAATAAATACATGCAGCTATTTCAATAAAGATAAAAAATACACAAAGCAAACTGCTAATCAACCACTTACAGAGAAAGGAATGGACAGAAAAAAATGATCTGTCAAAGTCACAATTCAAAGAGACTGCAGGGGAGGTGGGGGAGAGGGGAGTATTGCAATAGCAGTCTGAGGGAGTATTCAGTTATTTTGAATAACTCTTCAGTAGGCAGTTGTGTTGAAGGGAGAGAGAAGCCTTCCACAGAGCCAGAGCACTTGAGACAAAAGGGGTAAATGGGTCCCAAGGAGCAATCTACAAAAATAAATAAGGTCAATAGCAGGACATGTCAACAGCAAGTGTATTTGTAATTAGACCCAAAACAAATAAAAATACACAGCTATGATATTGAAAATTAGGGCCTACTTTCAGAAAAACAAAGGCTCTGCGAACAAATTCAGTGCTGCAACTCCTTTGAGCTGCCTAGTCCTTGCTGTAGACCTACGTATAATAGCATTGCCTCATCATATTCCTTAGAAAGCATTTAGCACAGTGCCTAAAACATACAATGTATGCCTGTGGAAGCACAATGAATATTTCAGTGGCTTAAACTGGCAGTAACTATATTGTGAAATGAGAAGATGGTGAGGAAACTACCTATTTGCCCCCAAGAAAACTTCTTTCACCTCTCCAGATGCCCTATTTTCCAGCAATTCCTTTCTATGTGCCAGGTGTGTACCTCTACCTCATTCTTAGCTCCATTAAGTGGTGCTGCAATCTCTATTCCATTATAGTAAGTTTCAGAGAAAATCCAAACATCAGAGACAGAACATTTAACATTAAAATATAAATGAAGGATCTGTAAACACAAATGCCTTTTTAAGGTGCTGGTATTATTGCATATCCAGGAAAAGGGAGAAAGTAAATGGTACTGGGGAAAGGGGGCAGTAATCAAATAGACAGGCCCTAAGAAACTCTGAAAGTTGAATCGACTGTAACTAAGGTCCCTAGGGTCCCCCCTCAGGGCACCTGGTAACTTAGTCATGATATGGCAAGTGATGAGGCTTCCCTTCTTTTTTCTGGCTCCTTCTCCACTCAATCTCAAAATGGCTTTTAAACCTACCCACATGCTGGTGCCTCCCAAATGAGTATCTATAATCCAGACCTCTCATCAGAGCTCCTGTCTTTTATATTTGTGGACAAATAAAATGGGTTCTATGGAAAGTAATGGAGACTGGAAAAGTCAGCATTCATGCTGCCTGTCACTACCAAAACCAATAAGCAGAGACAAGGATTACATCATTATGGGTGCTTTTTTCAGATGCCTGAAATCTGAGAAGATGGCAGGTTATATACTCTCAAAAACTGTCTTAACATCTCATCTCAAGATAATCTTTTTTATAGGAAGACAGAAAGGGTAAGTAAGGGGTTTGGGAAAATGTTCATCAGATAAGAGTTGCAGTCCTGCAGCAATTTTCCTAGTATTTCCTTATCTGCTGATCAACAATTCTTTATCTGAGTCTCAGTCTTCCCTCACTGGAACACAATGGCTCAGTTACTATCTCCATTGCTTGCAGAGCCCCTGGGGCACAAAGGTTGAATTGCTTGTGGACCTCCTGAAGTTACAGGTGAGTCCTGTATTCCACTTCCTAGAATAATAGGTTTCCAAGTGCACTAATCACTTATCAGCTAAAGCTAAAATCTTTTACTCTTGAGTTCCCCTATCATAATCTCACAGGGTGATCTAATTATAAATTCCTAACTGGGCAGGTCATGGTGGGTAGTCACAAGCATACAAATTCTTTCCGAAAAAGCTCATCTTTGCCTCAAGCAGGCCCTTTCCATTGTTTCTGTGCATAGAGGATCACACACCTGTGAAATGGCCCTTTTAGACCCCTCCTTCTAAAGCATGCAAGAGAGCACCTACCCTTAACTATCCTATAATTCCCATCATAATCTGCTTTCTCCCACCTTTATGTAATCTTCTTTTGTTCCCTCTTTAATTCCAAATGCATAACAGAAAATACAAACTGTTATTCTCCAATGCATTTATCTCAGTCTCCTGAGATCTTGCATCCAGTTATATCCTGCTTGAATCAAAACAATTTTTATAAAAATTATCTATAGGTTTGGATGTTCTTATATCAACATCTCCAACAGTCAGCAGTTCTGCACTTGGGTGTCTTGGGCTTTTACTCAACAAGCACAAAACTGAACTCTTGATGTCTATGCCCAAGATGCTACTTTCACATTTTAGCAAACAGCTCTATCCTCTATCTGGCTGCCCAAGCCAGTAACAAAGGAGGCATCCTTGAAGTCTTCCTTTTATTCATTACTGGCATCCAATCCACCAATCCTACTTCCAAAACATAGCTTAAAATGTGGCACTATTTCCAGAACCCACCATCTCTTTCCTGTTCCAGAAACCTACCTCCTAACTGCATGTCTTGGATAGCTCTAGCTCTTATAACAAAATACCATAGAATGAGTACCTTAAACAACAGAATTTTATTTCTCAGTTATGGGGGTTGGGAAATCCAGACCAAGGTGAATTCCTGGTGCAGGTCCTCTTCCCGGTTTGCAGAAGGCCATCTTCTTGCTATTTCCTCACACAGTAGAAAAAGAGAGAACCTCTCTTCTTATAAGGGAGAATTCTTATAATCTCATTATAATCCCATTCATGCAGGTTCCACCCTCATGATCTAATGACATCCCAATGGTCCCATCTCCAAATACCATCACATCAGGGATTAGGGCTTCGAAATAAGAATGGGTGCAGAGATTGGGAAGACACAGATATTCAGTCCATAGTACTGCTTCTAAACTTGCACTTTTTCATCCTTCCAAATCATTCATCAAAAAGCTGCTATGTGAGAGTCCTAAAAAGCAATGCATGTCATATTACCCCTCTGCTCAAAATCCTTCAAGGCCTCCGTACCTGAAAAAGACTCCATTCCTCACCACACTCACAAGGCCCTGACTGATCTCATTGCTGCCCACCTCAGTAGTCCCATTTTGCACTACTGTCCCCAAGGCCCACCATTTGAGTCTCTTCTCAATTCTACTAAACCAAGTTCCTTGCTACCTCAGGGCCTTTACATATATTGACCCTCTGTCTGGCAACCCACACACAACTCCTTGAATACTCCTTTCTGATCCCTTAGAGGTTAGTTAAATGTTACCTCTTCTTAGGAGCCAGCCAGGTCTGTATTATTCTTTTTCCTAGCACCTAAACATTTATTTCACTTATTGCAACTGGGATTGATTTAAGTAGGCATTTGCCTACTACTTCATGTCTATCTCCTCCACTAGACCGGCCCATCTCCATATCCCTAAGTACCTAGCACAGTTTGGTATCCAGAGAAAATTAAAATGTGTAGAATGAAAAAATAAAACAAACCTACAAATACACACAATGTCTGATATCAGGGGCGGCAACAGGAGTGACTAGATGTGCTATTCCTTGGGGGGCAACACAGGGCGATGGCGGGAGTAAACACACTGGCACAAGGCAGGCCTGGCCTGAGTCTGTGAGCCATTACATCCTGCATGACTTGGGGCAAGTTCCTTCACCATCTCTATAGAAGAAATGTCTAATGTACAGAGCTATTGTGAGAATTCAGTGAGGTGACTACTATCAAATGTCCAGTATTTATGAAGCATCTACCCTATGCTGGTTACCTTCCAAATCCCCTAATTAGTGAAACTGACTCTAGTACAACAGGTACCAGGCACCAGTAATTAAATGTTATCTCACAAAATCCCCCCAGCAACATCTGGGGTAGTACAGATGAGGACAAGAAAGCTTATTAAGACAAACTTTGGCAATGTTAACTTGTGAGTGGGGCAGTCTGAACCCTGTCCTTTGGGATTTTATGGCATGCCTGATTAAATCATGGGCCCTCGGCAATTCATTCTGTCTTCAGCCCCACTCCCTCCCCAGAGGTCAGGTGGGTGGGAGTGAAAGTGCCAACTGGCTAATCACAAAGGTTGTTCTTCTCTAGGCCAGCCCCCATCCTTAATTGACTAAGGAGCTTGCCAAAAGCCAATATTAACATAACAAAAGGCACATTGATCACTCCCGTCAAGGAAATTTCAAGGATTTTCCGAACTCTGTGCAATTAGTGGAACAAAGATTAAATATGTATTTTTTATTATAAATCATGATATAGAGTACACCTGTGATTTTAGCATGACACCCAATACTCACACTCTTAAAAATGCAGATGGGAGTATAAATGGAAATCTAAACTATGCATTAAAATCCATTAAAGTGTTCATTTCTTCAAGTTGGAAATATCATCCCTGGGACTTTATCCTAAGCAAATAATCTTAGATACATAAAAGACACATGAAGTGTTTCTATCTTCATTATTTTTAACACTACAAAGCTGTAACAACTAAAGCATAATAGTAATTATTTAAAGTTTCCACTTATTGTAGGTGTTGTCAGAGGCTGTGTTAAGTATATACCATACTTATTATCTTTATTTAGTTCTTATAACAACCTTCTGAAGTAGGTATTATTATTAACTCCTTACTTATGAAAAAGTTGAGGCTTACAGAGGGTAATTGATCACTTCAAAGTTAGAGGTAGCAGGGCTAAGACAATCTGATTCTAGAGCCAAGATTTTAATCATTGAATTATACTGTTCCTACTCCACAGAAAGCATCTTCTAAAGGAGATTATAAAAACTATATAGCCCTGGCTGGAATAGCTCAGTGGATTGAGTGCGGGCTGCAAACCAGGCATCTCAGGTTCGATTCCCAGTCAGGGCACATGCTTAGGTTGCAGGCCGCGGCCCCCAGCAACCGCACATTGATGTTTCTCTCTCCCTCTCTTTCCCTTCCCTCTCTAAAAACAAATAAATAAATAAATAAACTATATAACAATAAAGGATATGCTTTTGATTAAATAGCATAGATTGTATTTGTATTAAAAATACAATTATGGGAAAATTTAATTCCACTAGTTTTATTAGAATACTTTGATTCCACTAAACTGGAAGGAATACACCCCAAATGTTAGCAATATTTACAGTAATAAGTGGTAAGATTCTTTTTTATTTTTTCTATTATCCAAATTATCTATATAATGTCTTTATTATTTTTATAAGACTATTCATAGAAAGTGACTATCATTTTACTCAAATTTTAACAATTTCTCAATTATGTAAGGGGATTAAGAAGACCTATGCTCTATTTCCCAAGTATTGTGCAAAAGTTTCTTTGCTCTTAAGACAAAATTCAAGCTTCGTGTTATTGGTAAGAACACTGCTATTCACCTTTAAGGTATTCTCTGTTCCACAAAACTGGAAGCCCTCATAGCAAATTATTTCTACATGCATTTTAGCACATTATTTAAAATACAGCTTTGGAATATGAGTAATTCCAAAGCTGAAGCTACCACTAACTTATCTGTGTAACCTTGGACAAACTAGCTTAAGACCTCAATTAACCTAACTGAAAAATGGGAATAAAAACACTACTGACCTCTTTAAGGCTGTCCTAAGCATCAAATGAGATGATGGATGTAAACATCTGAGCACAGTGCCTGCCCAGGGCAAGCCATCAATAAAAGTTCATTAATTATTCACAAATAAAAACACACTTCAGCTCTAGCAGGAGAAAAGTTTTTAGACGAGGGAAAACATTTTCTTGTTTCCAATGGCCAAATGACAGACACTGGACTTTCAAAGATGACATAAAACTTGAAGAAAAAATCGTAAAAGTTATGCAACTGTTATACTGTGAGGTGTGCTCCGTGTCCTTGCTACCATTGAAGCCCTAGATGACTTCGTCCTCCCTTCAGGTACGTCAATTAAATTACCGGTCCTTGGCTGAGTGGCAGCCTAGCCTAGCAGAAAGCTTAGGTAGAAAGCCTGGATTCTTTCCCATGTCCATGAAGAACCTATTCTGTGACCTTGGGAAAATCAATTCAATTACTTATTTCCTCCGTTTTCTCTAATCTACCAAAGGTAAAAAGAAAAAAAAATCTTTCTTTTAAACACCGCTGCCTATTGGTGTTGGCCTAGTCCCAGGCAAGCTAGGGCAACAACTAAGGCCAGGGTTGGGAAAGCAAGGATGGACACCAGAGAAAGGGAGGCGTCTCCTCGGCACCACACCTCCACCCTCGGGCCCTTCCAGACTCCAGTGTGTCCTCTCCTCCAGGTCCAGGATGCAGAGGGCTGCCTCTCAAAAGCTGAACAGTCCAGACTGAGGGGCTATTCAGAGCCAGAAGGAAACCACAATCGGACCCTACAATAGGAAGAGGCTCTAGAGAGCCAGGCATGGACTGTGCAGGATGCCCGCGGGCCTGGGTAGCAGCGGGAGCGCACAGGGCAGCCTCTAGCTCACCGTACTCCTGGGGCTCCGGGTCCGGCTGGAAAGTGAAGTGAGCCAACTGCCGCCTCTGGGCTGCATCCCCGACGGCCGAGGCGGGCTGCAGGAAACCTCGCAACAGCCCCGCACTACACAGTCTGCGCCAGTGTCCCCCGGCTCTACACGCACTGAGCCACAGGCGGCCCGCAGCCGCAGCTTCCGCAGCCATCCCCACTCGCCGCCAGGTTTTGCTAGCTGCTCCGCTGCACACTGCCGGCAGTAAGGGCGGAGCACCAAAGCAGCTTGCACATTGGTTCGGCTTAAGGGGCGGATCCATGAATCGAACCATTCGGAACTGCGGATTCAGGGGTGGGACAGGCATGGAGAAAAGCCAGGCAGCGTTTGCTCGGCTTGCGCTTGCGGAAGAGGTGGGGTGGCAGTGCGTGTGGGCAGGCACTGAGCTCAGAAGTTTACATCCATCCATAGAGGTGGAGCCTTCCCTAATTCAGCTTAGCGGTCCGGGGACCGGTCGCAGTTCTGCAAAGTTCTTCAGTATCCCTGGATTTGTTCTTTCCCAGCATCATTTACATTGTCAGTTTCGCTGGCTTTTTCATCTTAACATTTATACTTTCTTTTGAAATGTTACTCCTGTGTATCCTCTGCTATTCTTTACCTCTATATCTGTAAGTAAAGGGAGGAAAGATTACTGAGTGGCACTGGTTATTGGCTTTGAGTTTCAGAAAACCTAACAGTCACTGCGTGAAACCCCAGCTCTTCATTTAAATCCTTCTTGAATGTTTGATAAGTCTGTATATATTTGTATTAATTTTTTATCTAGATGACAGTGAAACAGATAAACTGAAATTTCATCTTACAAATCCATTTATTAGATAGTCGATGCATTTTTGCCCTGGTGTAGGGAAAATGACCTGGCTGGTTTATTCTAATTAGCCTAGAAAACTGGAGAATTTGAGTCATTAATTTACATTTAAAATAATCAATTTTATAATTTTTTAAAAATCCAAATATTTGAAAAGTTACTTTCTCTGTCCATGAATTTACAAGTCATTGTATAATATGACAGAAACAAGAGTGAAAGTAGCTTCATCAGATGAAAGCAGGAGGATGGGAAAGGACAGGCCCAAAATTTTGAAGATCTTCATATGCTGGTTAAGTTTGAACTGCCAACTATATGCAGTCAGGAACAAAAAAGAAAGCACCAATAGAAGTGTCTGCCCAGCAAATCGCTTTAAAAAAAAAATTCCCTGTCCCCACCACACCTCTATCTGGTAACTGTGGAAATGTCTGTGCTATTAAAGTGGGACCCACCCTGGCCACATTTCATTGATGATTAGTTGGGAAATTACTGTCACTTTTGTGGTAATTTTGGAAGTATAATTTAGAAAGCCAGGCAAACACTATCTTTCAGAATGACTCTTGGCTCACTTCCTGTCACTGAGCTTCACTGCCTGTGCATTCTGTACCTGTTCAGAGTCAGCTTTTGAACACCTCTCTTATATAGCAACATAATATCTTGTAATATTTCATCCTCATATCCTGTTACATGCTCCCAAACTCAACCAGAGGCATCAAGGAGGCAACAGCAAAGGAGTCGTATTCTTGCTTTTGAATTTTAAAATAGACTTTAAAACCAATGGCAGAGACAATAATTGGAGAAAAGACTAACTTTTAAAGACTGGTTTCTGATTATTAAACCTCAAGAACCTGAATAACTTAGGGTATAAAATTTATGTCTTGAACAAAAGATTACAAAGAGCATGCTAATTTAAGGTCCAGTTTTTCCCATTTTCCATAAAGGTAGAGCCATAGAACACAAAGAACTGCAGGTGTCTTTCTTTGTAGGCAGACCTAAAAGAGTGTTACAGGGTCCTCAAATTCGTGACCATGGCATGATGTTTGGAACAGAAGAGGTGCAGATATGGCATCAAGGTCCAGGAAACTTGAGGAGGTCCAGCAGTCAGAATGATAAGGCACTTGTACCCAGAATATACTTTTTAAAAACTCTTAATAAAAACGTAAATTACCCAATTAAAAATACGTAGACTCCCATTCATTGATGGTGGTAATGCAAAATAATAGGGCTGCTCTGGAAGACAGTTTGGTAATTTCTTATAAAACTAAACAAACTCTTACTATATGATCCAACAATCACGTTCCTTATAATGTACCCAAAGGAGTTGAAAACCTATGCCCACAAAGAAACCCTGCCCACAAATGTTTATTGCATCTCTATTCATAATTGCCAAAATTTGGAAGCAACCAAGATATCCTCCATCAGAAGGTGTTGAATAAATAAATTGTGGTGTATCCAGACAATGGAATATTATTCAGCACTAAAAATAAATAAGCTATCAAGTCATGAAAAAACATGGAGAATCTTAAATGCATATGACTAAATGAAAGAAGCTAATCTGAAAAGAGTATACTGTATGATTCCAACTATATGACATTCTGGAAAAGCAAAAACTATGGAGATGTAAATATATGAACATTTGTCAGGAGTTTTGGGGAATGAATAGACAGCACAAAGGATTTTAAGGGCAGGGAAGCTATTCTGCATGATACAGTAATGGGACATACGTGTGATTATACATTTGTCAAAATCGATAGTCTGTAAAAACATCAAGGTAAACTAAAGTGAACTGTGGACTTTGGGTGCTAATGATGTCTGTGAGTTCATTGGCCATTACAGCAGTACCATTGTGGGATAGAATGATGTTAGTGGGACAGTCTGTGTGTGTGTGAGAAGAGGTATGTAAGAACTCTCCAGACTTTCTGCTGAATTGTTCTGTAAGCCTAAAATGTCATAAAAATAAAATCTATTTTTTAATGGGCAAGGTTTTTTCATAGACATTTCTCCAAGGAAAATATACAAATAGCCTATAAATTCATGGAAATCTTTCCATGTTTTTGTTTCCATGTTAATATTCCCATGGGTTCAACATTATTATTCATCAGAGAAATGCAAAGCGAAACCACAGTGAGATGCCATTTTCACATCCACTAGGATGGCTAGAATAAGACATCTATAGTGAGTGCTGGTTAGGGCAAGGAGCAGTTGGAACCCTTTCACATTGCTGGTAGGAATGTAAAATGATGCAGTTACTGTGGAAAATAGCTTATCACTCTTTAAGATGTTAAACAGATTTATTATATAACACAGAAATTCCACTCCTAAGTATACACCCAAAACAAATATCTGTTAAAAGCTATGTACACACTAAAACCTGTCCACAAATATTCATAGCAGCATTGCTCACAATAGCCAAAAAGTGGAAACAATCCAAATGTCCATCAACTGATGTGGGTGAACAAAATATAGTATGTCTATCCTGACAGTTGTGGCTCAATTGGTTGGGCATTGTCCCCTGCAAAGCGAAAGATCTCCAGTCCCACTCCGGATCAGGGTACATACCTGGGTTGTGGGTCCCCTCCCCAGCTGGGGAGCATGCAAGAGGCAACATTTGATATTCTCTCTCACATCCATGTTTGTCTCCCTCTCTCTCTCCCTTTCTTCTCTTGTCTCTAAAATAAATAAATAAAATCTTTAAAAAAAATAGTACAATCTCGCAATGAAATATTATTTAGCAATAAAAATAAATGGGGTAATGTTACGTGGATGAAACTTGAAAGCACTATGGCAAGTGAAAGAAGCCAGTCACAAAAGGTCACTTACTATACAATTCCATTCATACAAAATGTACAGAATAGTCAAATTGATGGAAACATAAAGTTGATTAGTGGTTGCCAGGGGCTGGGGTAAAGACATAATGGGGAGTGACTGTTATTAGGTATGAAGATTTTTGAGGAATTGAAGACAATGTTTTAAAATTAAATGATGGTGATGGTTGCACAATTTTGTGAAAGCACTTAAAAAAACACTAAAAGGGTGAATTTAATGCCATAAAAATTATATCTCAGCAAAACTGCTATTTAAAAATCATGTTATAGAAAAATAAGGAAGTTAGATTTGTACACTTAAATATGTGGATTAGGAGATGTATCCCTTACAACATAGGTTTGACAACATGTGTATTATTTATGAACTCTGAAATTGGTTTCAGTTTGGGTCTGGGGATTATTTAAATGGGAAAATTTAATGATTTTCCTTGCTTTGCCAATTACTACATGGAATGATCCTGTGAGGATCTTCCCAAAAAGAAAGTCCAATCAAAATTAAATGCAAGGACAGGGAGAGTTTTGGCCAAGATAGAGACATAGGTAGAAACCCTTCACTTCCTTACAACCAAAAGGAAGATAACAACCAATCTAAAATCAGTAAACAACCAGAAGTGCCTGAAAATCAAGTTGCATGGAACTCTGACAAAAAAAATTCAATGCAAAATATTGAAAATACAATCAAAGCCAGTGTATTAGTTTCCTAGAGTTGCTGTAACAAAGTACCACTGGGTACAGAAGTGCATTGTCCCATAGCTGTGGAGGTTGGAAGTCCAAGATGGAAGTGTTGGCAGAATCATGCTCCCTCTGAAACCCATGCTCCCTCTGAAACCCGTAGAGGAATCCTTCCCTGTCTCTTCCTACCTGCTGGAGGTTTGTTGGCAATCTTTGGCTTGCAGCAGCCTCAATTCAGTCTCTTGCTTTGTCATACATGATGTCCTCACTCTTCTTCCTTTCTTGTCTCTGGTATGTTCATATGGCTATCTTCTTATAAGGACACCAGTCTTGTTGACTTAGGAGCCCACCCTGCTCCTGTATGATCTCATCCTAACTTACTGAATTACATGTACCACTCTATTTCCAAATAAAGTAACATTTTGAGGTACTAGGTGTTAGTTACTGAGGGTTAGATTTACCATATCTTTTGAAGGATGAATATGATTTAACCCATAACAGCCAGAGTCTTGGTGAAACAACAGAAGCTGGATGTTTTTGATGAACTTTCTGGAGATGCTTGCATTATTCAAGAGTTTCTGTATATTGTTTCATAGATTTTGTTCAATATGATATTCTTTGATTTTGGGAAGAGTTAAACAAGATTCTTGGTCCATATAAGATTTTTTAAGTAATATATTAATTTAAAGTAATATATTAATTTAAAGTAATATTAAAGTAATATATTAAATTTTGATAGGCTCTCATGATAAAATGATTAAATTTGCTCTTTGATTCCAGAGGGAAGAACAAGAAACAGATGAAGCAAACTGCAATGCAATGTAAAGAACTTCTTATTGAGTGGATTGTCTTGGTAAATAATGAATTCTCTATTATTGGAGATAGTCAAGTACAGGGATGAACACTATTGGAGAAGCTTCTTGAAAGGATTGATGCTTCATTTAGGAATTGTTGAGGATCTCCCTAACTTTAAGAATCTGACCCTTGTATTGAGAGCCTTGCATGAGCAAGGCACTGTGTTTTAATGAATATTATTTTAAGCCAACCCATACATCAGTCACCTGTACCATTCAGCATGTGAATTATCCCTCTTTCTCTGCTTCCTAAGCGTCCAGATAACTTCTTTGTAGCTTGTCATCTTTTTCAGGTGCTCGAGATATACTATGATAGTCTTTTAGGGACCTGAACCATCTGGGTGGACAGAAACCCTGTGAGCAGTCACCACAAAAAGATCATCCTTCGAAGTGACATTTTCTGGCATTTGTGTACAGCCTGGTGGATTTAGACACAAATGATGGCTCAGAACACTGCTCCAAATATTAATATCTCCCTGTATGTATATTTCAGAAAGATCCACTTATCTGTAAACAAAAATACATGCCAGCCTGGCAGTAGAGATTTTTTCTTAATTCCCAAGATAGTTTGTGAATACTGCCAGGTTTCTAAAAGCCTAATTAAAGTTATGGCTTACCTAATCATGAGTATTGAGATTAAGAGAAATTTTTGAGACTTACATGTTAACTTATCTCCACTTCTTTTCTCTTTTATCCATTAATCTCATTTCAAATCATTGAACAACTGGCACTCCTGAAGGCATCAGAGACTTTGTGAGAATACTGGGAATGCTTGATGGTGAGCAGTGTGGAAAAGGAGGTAAGAAAGCAGGGGCAGGTGAACAGTGGTCATCACCAGGGATCCATGAAAATTTGTTCTCTGCACCCTGTAAACCACCCTGAGGCTTAGATAAGATAAATGTCCACGAACGTCACACCATGTACACATTTAACCCACACAAATTAAAATGAAACTTACAGGAGAGCAGGTGATGCTTCCTTCCCTTTCATGAAAAAAATACAAGCCCTAGACCAGTGGTATCCAGTCTTGACTTCACATTAGAATCACCTAGGGAGTTTTCAAAATATACTGATGTCCAGGCCCCATGCGGTAAACATTAGCAATACTCACAAGTATTTCCATTCCCTCTTTTTCTCAGAACTCAGGCAGACTGCTTATCCCCAGCCATCTGCGATTAGGTACAGCAATGTGACTTGCTTTGCCAATGAATTGTAGCCCAAGTGTAAACAGCTACTACTGGGTGGTAGAATTTAAGAGCTGATGGCCAGTTCTTTATGTATTCTTCCTCTGCTTCATCAACTAGCAACATTTTAGCTGTGAGCAGTCATCAGCCTGTTCTTGGAATGCCACTACCCCCTAGCTGGCCTTGTTTGATATACAGCATAAGTGAGAAACAATGAAAATGTAAATTTTTCATTTTTCATAGGACATGACTTCTAAGCGCAAGCCGATTACGTTGCATGATGTTCAACTTTTCTAACAGGAAAATTCCCATTTGTATGCTTACTGAAAGACAGTGTGTTTATCCACAACATAATGCATTAATGTGGTCACATGTTATTATTGTGTATTAAATTATTTTCAATCACAGTTTTGACTACTCACACATTTTACCTTAGACATATTAGATTCAGAAGTCTAGATATGCACACATGATTAAATTGTTCTCTATTAAAGCAACATGAAAATTCTTTATATACATATTTTAATATTTCAAGACAGCTTGATGAACAAGGTCTTACTATCACCATTGAATAGATGAGAAAACAGGCTCAGAGAAATTAATTGACTAACCTCAGTTTAAACATCTTAAATTATTCCAATTTATATTTTTCAAATATAAAAACCTATGCCCTTATACTGTGTTTCTCAAATGTATTTTGTAGAATAATCCCTGAGAAATTTGCTCAAATTTCAGATTCCCAGATTCCTGAGAAATTCTTATTCCTTAGGCCCAGGGTAGAGCATCTGCATTTTTAATTAGCTCCCCCCAACTAGTGTCTTTGATAAAAGGGTCTACATATCATATGTACAAACCCTATAAACAGCCTGCAGTCTTTCTACACACTGTGTTCTCTGCCTAGAGAAGAACAGCCACCACCTTACCACACTCACATTTTTATCAGTTAGGGCTATTTGGTACAAGCTACCGAAATCTCCTCTGGCTAATTTAAGAACATCTATAATTACTTTAGAAGACATGGGAAAGCCCACAAAAAATGAGGGACAAACAGCACAGAAAAAACAGAAACCAGGGCAGCCCCAGGTATAGAGAACAGAAGGAAATTTCATGACTTATATGGATAGTAAAACCCCTGGAATACGTTGACTCCAATAATTTTATCTGTCTTTGAGTGATTCTGTTCATGACTCAGTTCCTGGGGGAGAGGCTCTTGTTAGCCCAGGTCAGTTCATTGCTATCCCTTGACTGAGAAACAAAGGGGTGTCTTATAAACTGCAACTATATACAAAGTGAAAGAGAAGATTACCCAAACATAAGTCACAAAGCTGCAACCAACCAAAGGGGGAACTGGTGCTTGGAAGCCAAAAGAAAACCCAATGACCATAGTATCATCCTGCCTGGAAGGTACATGTCTGGTCCCTCCAGTCATGAAAATTTCACCATGAAAGGCCTTCCTCTGGATTCTTCAATATAGACTGAAACATTGTCACTGGGAGACTAATATGCTCCTGCATTTTGGCAGGATGATAGTGGCCTCATATATCTGAATCTCCTACATCTTTCCTTAAAAAAATAGAGTAAGCCCTGGCTGGTGTGGCTCAGTGGATTGAGTGTCAGCCTGTGAATCAAAGGGTCACTGATTTGATTCCCAGTTAGGGCACACGCCTGAGTTATGGGCCGGGCCCCAGTAGGGGGCGAGCGAGAGGCCACCACGCATTGATGTTTCTCTCACTCTCTCTCCTTCCCTTCCACTCTCTTTAAAAATAAATAAATAAAATCTTTTTAAAAAGTAGAGCAAAATGGAAAGCAAATTAAATACAATTAATTAAATCCAATACAAGTAATTTAAATATAATTTATATGTACAGAATACTTATGACACACATAAGTCTACAAAGTACAAACTTATGTGTAAGTGCAGGATAAGCAAACTTGGCATTAGGTGCACAGAGGTGAGGGAGTTTGGAAAACACTTTCCAAGAAATGTTAATCTGAATAATCCTATATCTATTAAAGAAATTAAATTGATACTTTAAAATGTTCCCATAGAGAAAATTCCAAGCTCAGATAGCTTTGCTGGTGAACTCTGCCAAATATATAAGGAATAAATATTACCAATTCTATTAAAAATATATATAGAGAGAAGGTAATACTTTGCAATTCATTATATGATGACAATATTACCCTCATATTAAAATCAGATTAAGGCTGTATAAGAAAGGAAAATTATAAACAAATATTCCTCATGAACACAGATGTAAAAATACTCAATAAAATTCTAGAAAAGATAATAAAATGATATATTTCAAAGATAGTACATCATGACCATATGGATTTACACATGGAAATGCAAGTTTGGTTTAACATTTAACAATGAATCAGTGCAATTCACCATATCAACAGATGGAACAATAAAAACTGTAATCATTTCAACAGAGGCAGAAAAAGACAGAGACTGTCAGACTGGGGTAAAATACAGGGCCCAAATAAATGTTATCTACAGGGGACACACATTAGACTCAAAGATATAAAAGTAAAAGGATACAAAAAGATATAACATGCAAACAGCCACCATAGGAAAGGTGAAGTGGCTATATTAATGCCACATAAAATAGACTTTAAAATAAAAATAGTTGATAAATAGGGACATTTTATAATGATTAAAGGATCAATCCATCAGTGAGATAGATGTAACCTAACAACAGAACACTAAAACATACAAAGCAAAATCTGACAGAAAAGAGGAGAGAAATAAACAATTCAGCAGTAACAACTGAAGACTTCAATACTCCACTTTCAATAATGGATGGAACAACTAGGCAGAAGATTAGCAAGGAAACACAACTTGAACATACCGTAAACCAACTAACCTAACAGACATCTATGACCTCTCTACCCACCAACACAACAAGTGATATATTCTTCTCAGGATCACCTAGAACATTCTCTAGGATATGCCATGTGTTAGGCCATAACATATACCTCAATACATACAAAAGAACAGAAATAATACAAAGTATGTCCTCTGACTACAATGGAATAGAAATAGAAATCAATACCCCCCAAAACTGGGACACTCAAAAGTATGTGAAATTAAATGTAACATGCCCCAAATAATCATGGGTCAAAAAAATTAAAAGAGAAATTAGAAAATACTTTGAGATGAATGAAAATGAAAATATATTTCAAAATGTATGGGATATAGCTATAGCAGTGCTTATAACAAAATGTATATCTCTAAATGCTTCAATTGAAAAAAAAACAAGAAAGGACTAATTAACTACCCAATTTCCCTCTTTAAAACAGTGGAAAAAAGAGAGTGAACTGAACCTAATGCAAGCAGAAAGAAGGAATAATAAAGATGGAATGGAAATTAACAGAAAAGAGAATATAAGAAACAATAGAAAATTGTTTCTAAAATTAATAAACCAAAATTAATAAACCAAAAGCTGATTCTTTTTAAAGATCCAGAAAATTGATGAAGCTTTAGCTACATTGACCAAGAGAAAAAGAGAGAAAAGTCAAATTCTAGAATCATAAATAAAAGAAAAAATGCAGATAAAAGTAATGAAGAAGATCAAAATATTGTAAGTAGGTGAGTAAATACAAAAGCCATTATCCTTTTCATTTCTTAATTGTATCAAAAGGCAAATCATTGTTTAAAGTAAAAGTTATAGCATTGTGTTATGGAGTATATGACACATTTAGACGTAAAGTGTACGGACAGCAGGAGTACGACGGATCAGGGTGAAAGTGGATCCTGCCGCCCAAGAACCTCACTGCTCTCATAAAGCGTGTGATAGTAAGTCTAAAGAGATAGTGATAAAGGTTTATTGACACAGTTGTTGTGTTGGAAGCACCTTCATCATCATTCTGTAAAAGAAAAATGGCTACATAAAAAAATTAGAGTAGATTAGCTATTATACACAATGGAAGCAGTGAGAGATATTGATTCAAATACCAGATCTCCCACCTCTAGCTGTATGTATGACCTTCGGTGTATCACTCAATGTCTCTGAGTCTCGTAGGGAGAACACGAAAACTTACCTAGAGGGATGTCACGATGATAAAATCACATAATACATAAAAGTTACTGGTACACAGAAGTTGCTCAATAAATATTTTTTAATTAATTAATTAATTATCTGATTAGCACATATGAGAGGTTTAATACAGTGTCTGGTGCAGAAAAATAATCTAATAAATATAAGATCTGATTTTTTTTTAACCATTTACAATTACGGATTGTAGTAACTTGATCAGGACACCAGGTGGCAGGAGACAATAAAAATTATTGCCACTTTGTAATGCCCTTCAGAATACAACTGTACAATGATTTACATACTGCATATGTTCATGAAAGGCTGAGATTCAAATTTTGGAAGCAAGCAGCAAACTTCAAAATGACTTTATTAGTTCATCTTTTGGTTGCAGTTTTATTTCAGCATTTCAGTGTATCTGCTTTTGCTCTTTAAAGTAGTAATAGACCAAACCGCAAACATTGCTGGCCTTATTTTATTTTATCCTTTTATTTTTATCCTCATCTCTCTTAGGAAGTCAGCATTAACTGTAGTTTCCAGATGAGAAAACAAAAGATTAGGGTGAAAGTGGGTTTCAAACCAAGGCTTGGCAGAAATACCTTTTAAAACGCTGTTATGTGGCCTGCTATAGACCTTAATTCCTCTATAGAAGTATGAATTGAGTAATAGCTAAAGTAACTTTTAAAAAAAGTAAGAAGCAACCTCCAAGCCTATAATGCTTTATAAGCTTGCATGTGAATATACAGTATTTAATTTAATAGGCATACTGTAAAGAATATTTAAGTGACAGTGCATTAATGCAAAATGTTTACATAAACCTCATATCCAAGAGTCTTAACATACTGTATGGCTTAAAATATTAATATATACTAGACAGGTGTCACAATATTCTACTTACAAATAAAAGGGCACAGCACATATGGGAATAAGTCATTTCATCAAAGTCATTCCCTCCACATTCATTTTGGAATTGGTTTCAGATCAAAGTAATGTTTATTTAGTTTCTCTTTCATTTAACAAATATTTATTGAATACTGTATGGGGACTAATACATAATCCAGACACAATTCATTCCATCAGAAGTCTTAATCTCTGAAGTAAATAAATCATGTTGCAGAATAATGTCTGGAATGGCTCACCCAACCTCAAGACCGTGCACCATTCCCCTGACACTGTGGCTGGGTCTTGTTCAGATGATGGCGTGACCCAACTGTGTGGCTCCAAAGTCATCACCAGTGTCTGTCAGCCTGAGGGAGAAGCATTCCTGGACCTTGAAAAGGTCTTGTCCTGGGTCCCTGGCATGGGAGAACAGGAAGGATAGCCACTGCTACTTCCTTCTTCATATTTGGTTCACCGACCAATAGAGACCTCCTTTGCAATTTAAGAACCCTTGGTGCACAGAAATGTCCTTACACTGGAAACATGTGTAAGCTAGGACAGATACAGACAAGCCATTCCAGAGACCATTATGCAACCCATGTAGTATGTAATAAAACTAGAAAGAAACAGTACTCAAAAAATACAGCAGTGTTTCTTTTTTTTTAAGATGTTATTTATTTATTTTTAGAGAGGGAATGGAGGGAGAAAGAGAGAGAGAGAGAAACATCAATGTGCGGTTGCTGGGGGCCATGGCCTGCAACCCAGGCATGTACCCTGACTGGGAATCGAACCTGCGACACTTTGGTTCGAAGCCCACGCTCAATCCACTGAGCTACGCCAGCCAGGACAGCAGTGTTTCTTAGTGTGGTCCCTGACTACTTGCTATATAATTATCAGCTAGAATGCAAGTGAACAGGTTCTCCTCCAGACCTACCATGTTGGGAGTTCCTTCTGAGATAGCACCTGAGAATTCACATTGCATTTTAACAGGCTCACTAAGTGACTGTGGCCTAAAGGTTGAAAATTAAATATTGGACATTTATTTTAGCCAATGGTCAAGGAAGCTATATGGAGATAGTGGCACTGAAACAGGGCCTTGAATAGAGAGAGAGAACTTTCCATTGGTTTAATTTCCATTTTCACAATTCTCTCAAGCTCTAAAAAACTCAAAGGAGGGAACTCTTTTGCTTAAGAGAACCATAAATAATAGAGAAAAAAAGACATTATCAAGTGTAGTGATCTTCAGACTATGTCTGTAGACTCTGGTGGCATTCAGGAAGCCAGTCAAATGAGAATCTGGGTCTTGCCACCCTGTTTAACTAATTTAACCTCGAGTTTGAAGAAACCGCTTTAAATATGCTCGACTGTCAAGGGAAAATGGGCACACAGGTCCTGAGTGAAAGAGATGGGATCCTTAACTGTTTCTTTAGTAGATGACCCTTTATAGGGTCTCTTTGTCATGGAAAAATTCTTCTACATGTGATCCCAATGACACTCTTGAAGACTGTGTCTCAACTGTACATCTCAACAGATTTTTGGCTTTGTCTAAACTCTTATTCCGCAAAGGACACTCTTCAGCCATTGCAAAACATTCTCCAGTCTCATTGCCCCCTCAGTGCAGTTAACTCACAAGTAAAACTGCACGTGCAATGATGAGAATGTGCTGGGGGCTGGTCAGTTACTTTCCAAAGACTCTGCAGTGTCAGCCTCCTTTAGAAGGTTGGCTGGTGGAGTTGTTGTAGAAAGGGTCTCTTTTTCTTCAGTGATAAACATAGTGCTCAACAGAGATAAGTAAACAAAGAAACTCATTCTGGTGAAAGTTGTGAGGTGGCAGAAAATCTAGCTTTTTAAGAAGTGCTTGAGCTAGATCAGTAGGATTAACTTTTAAAATAATTTTAAGCTTTTATATGGATATTTGCAATGATATCACTTTTTAAAACAGATGTCATAAGGCAGTTTATTTAAATTGAAGCACACCAACCTACTCCAGTTAAACAAGACAGGAAGACTCTCAAATTGAAAACTTCTGACCTTGAAGTGGCCTTGGCTTTTCACAAGCAGTCACAGCAAATGAAGATGTCACACAGTTTCCATGAAAAGAAACAGGAATAACAAGCACAGGGGGCTAGCCATGATGACACTCTTCCTCAAATATATGTAGTTTCTGCCCAAACATATCCCTAAAACTGTCATCCTAAAAGAAGTACAGCAAAAGAGACATGCTACTTTCCGTAATGATGCAAAACATTTGACATTATTGACTAACCATGGTCTCCTCCTTTAGTCTGCCACTTCCCTGTCCCCTACCACTCTGTTATTACCTTCAGAGGTTCCTCTTCCTCCCTCCACCCTTCTAAATGGACATATCTTCCAAAGCCCTGTCCTTCAGCTTCTCCTTCTGCTTCTCACAGATCTCACTCCTTGCACTGTCACTTGATGGTCATTGCAACCCTCCTCCCCAAGGCTCTACCATGCACCAAAGTGCTACATGCTTTGTGGTGTTTTTCCTAGTCTTCAGAACAGTTCTGTTAGTTAGGGATGATTCTCATTACTCTAATAAATAAACTGAGGCTCAGAGGGTTAACTCACTTCCTTATGGACATGCATCCACAAGGGAGATAGCCTGGATTCAAACCCTAAGCTCAAACCCAGTGCCTGATCCTTTCCCATGCTGTCCGTGATGACTGTCATGTGAAGCCTGACACTACATGCAGCAGGGTGGGGCTGGCAAAGGCAGAGTCAGGACAGATCATTGGACAGAAGGGAAAATTTGGAAATAGCCCCAGGCATATATAAAGGGTGATACTTGATACATACTGTATTTCAAATCAGTCAGGAAAAGATAGTCTTTCTAACAAAAGATTTTTTAAAAGATTTTATTTATTTATTTTTAGAGAGGGAAGGGAGGAAGAAAGAGAGACAGACAGAAACATCAATGTGCGGTTGCTGGGGGTCGTGGCCTGCAACCGAGGCATGTGCCCTGACTGGGAATCGAACCTGCGATGCCTGGTTTGCAGCCCGCACTCAATCCACTGAGCTACGCCAGCCAGGGCACAAAAGATATTTTGGCTTGAAAATTTAAGTTAACATTTTAATTTAATTAAACTTAAGTTGAAAATTTAAATATATCAAAATTCTGATTGGATTAAGATTTTACTGTAGAACACCAAACTGTAAATATTCCCTCATATTTTCTATACATACCATATGTGTTCTTATGTCTTCTGTATTTATTCATATATTCTAGGTACATGTTTACACAATGTAGAGGAGGAGAGGAACATTTCCACATTCACTGAAGGTGTAAGGCGTAACTAAAGTAGTGAGAGACTTGCTTACCAAAAACATATAGTTTCCACAGGAAAAAAAATTTCTTAAACAAATCTGTAACTCTGGCCTATATCTCCACCTTCCCCTCCGTGCTGCTGGCCTCTTGTGTGTTTTTAGTTTGCTATGCTCCCGTCGCCATCCTTCCACAGTCAAATAGGAGAAAGCTCTCTGAACACTGCACTGCAGCTGTGACACTGGGTATGCCAGCCTTTCTAGAAGTCAGTTCCTTTTCTTATAAATAGAAACTATTGACCTGGAAAACTTCTGAGGTCTTTTCCATTCCAAAATTATGATTCTCTCTTCTTTCTGTGTCAGTTTAAGAGGGATAATAGCTAACTATCCTTTCTTTTCCTGAATTTAGAACCAATTAAGAAATAAAATACACTAAACAGACAATGGTCACTAAAGGAATAGCTTTCTTACAGATAACGTTGAGTTTGAAAATGTGACTGGAATCCATGGTTACGTAAGCATGCTAACACTGTCCCACCCAACACAGAATTAAACCTACCCACCAATCAAAGGGTGAGCTTGACACCTCATTCCCTCCCAGACCCAATGTGTGGCAGAGATGGTAAATAAGGAGAGAGCATGTGGGATCGAGCCATACATGCTCATTTCCTCTTCACAACCTCACCAGAGGTAGGGACTGAGCTGAAGTTCCACTGTATGAAGTCATAAGGGAATGAGAAAGGCTTCTCTGACTCCAGTGGGAAGTTACTCATCCCACTAACTCCAATCACACCTTCCTCCACACCTCTTGATAACTGGCCTAGTTCAGAGTCCTTTCTCCCTTATTTAGAAAAAATTTAATTATTCTTTAAATTGGTCTTCCCATTTCTGGCCTTCCCCCCATCTTATTCATTCTGTGTACCTCTTCCAGATTAATTTTTGAAAATCATGTCATAACCATGGGGTAACCACACAAAATCTGAACTTGAAATCAGGAAACATGGATTTTTAATCCCAGTTCATTTATAATTAGAGATATGACCCTGAGCAGGTCACTTTCCTGGGTCTGGGGAACCCTTATCTGTATAGCATGGTGTGGTTTGGCTGTCCTTTCCTACTCCATAATATCAATTCTAGTTCCAAACACTTTCAGTAAATGTATCTGTAGAATAAACCCCTTGACATGGTATGTGTATTTGGCTCTACTCAATTGACTAATGATTTCCAGATTTTGGTCCCAGAACTTCCTAGAGGGCCTGTTCTTTCTAGAAAAATAGGTCTCTAAAACATCTACTACTTTATTTCCATGCTGTTCCTCTGTCTACAGGAGACCTCCCCACTCCCAACACTGCTTCTCCAGAGACCTTTCACTCAGAAGAGCCAGCAAAAACAACACGTCTTTCCCAAGCCTTTTTAAATCTTCCCAGCCAGAAGTGACCTCCCATTCAGATGTAGGTTA
This sequence comes from Phyllostomus hastatus, assembly GCF_019186645.2. NCBI lineage: Eukaryota > Metazoa > Chordata > Mammalia > Chiroptera > Phyllostomidae > Phyllostomus > Phyllostomus hastatus. Next base: position 34,626,017 of record NW_025333872.1, on the reverse strand, counting down.
GATCTATATTTGTCGCATATCCACCTGTGTCAGAGAAATGTTCTGCTCGCTGATGCCTGAGTCCCACTCTCCTTGCAGCTAACTGAAGCCTCGTAACTAGTTGCAGAGAATGGAGTAATGTGTAGAAGGGATACATCCTATTTCTGGGCCAAATGACCCTTTGGGTTTCTCTTCTCCTTGTGCAACAAGCTGACAACTATGTGTTTAGATGTCCATTTCACAAGACCTTGTGACACAAAAGACATGGAGGACAGCTTGATTAAGCAAATAAGCTTTGTCACCACAGCATGGCCCAGCCTGTTCTAATACAACTGCTGATAGAAGGCTGATGGTCACGTGGCCAACTGCTGTTTCTTTAATTATACACAGAGATAGCAATAGTATCATGGTAGTGGGGTACCAATATTTATTATATCTGTTTATTTATAATTAATAATTATAATAATCTATGAAAATAACACTTATTATTTATAATACTATAGTTTATTATTATGCTATCTTATATATTATATTACATATGATGTCATTATTTATCACATTGGTTATAATATATACCAAAGTGTTATATTTTTTATTTTTTACCTAAAAATCAGCTTTTATCTAATGCTTAAGATATAATGAAATTTCTGTTCTAAGCAATAGAATAGAGACCTGGGAGTTCCTTTCTTTTGGGAATTGTATTCCTTCTCATTGTTTGTTGGATTTCATGAGATTTTGGCCACTTCATAAAAATAGAAGTGACTTAATAACAAGTCACTTCCATTAAATGAATTAAACCTGAGGCTCAGAGAATTTAGGTAACCTACCCCAGTTCACACGGGTGAACAATGTGTCCCATTATCTTCAGCATAAAACAACCCTGCTCAGCAGGTAAACCTGGGGAGCCCAGGAGATCATATTTTGTCTTCTCTACACGCCTTCTTCAAGAATCACCCCTTTCTGCTGTGCTCCTCTTAGGGAGTGAAGGTGTGTGTCAGGGAGGAATGCACCGATAATCTGCTTCGGTTCTAGAGTGAAACTCCAAGGGGTATGTTTGAGGACAAGAGCTGATTAGTTCCTCAATCACCTTTTGAGGTGGTTGCCCAATTTGCTGCTGGCCTCTGCCTTTGCTATGTGTGTGGAGTGCACATTTGGGACCTAAGCTAAACTGCTTAGGACCTAGAGGAGAGGCTGGGCCATGCCCGCTAAAGCTCCTTCCTTAGCTCTTCCCCCACACAGCCCTGGAGCTCGCCTTAAAACATGTGGAGTAAATATCAGTTTGAATGAGGGACAAATTCGGACCCTGAATGGGGCAACCACATATTTTTGTAAATCTCTGAGGATTCCATTTCTGGTTCCTTGCTGTGTAATCTCAAGCACTTCTACTCATTTATTGCCTCTGCTCAGTCCAGGGACCAGCCATCAGAGAATATCTCCCTTTGTGCAGATGCTCTCACCTACCCGCTATACCCAGATATGCCCCCACCAACTGCTGCACCCTAGCCAACCACACCTGTTGCCTACCACCCCTCCATTGCTCCCCCAGGGTCCTAGTGACCACTCTCTTGTTAAAGCCAATGGATGCCTTCGGGCTCTTATGAGGTCTCTCTGGCAGTCCCTCCACTGAAAACCCCTGTTTGCCCTTCTTCACTAAAAGTGTCTTTTGATTCTTGAAAGAAATAAAGAGAGAGAGACCCCTTTTTGTTATCTTACAAATTTTTACTATGAAAAATTTTAAGAATACACACAAAAGTACTGGAGCTAATGATTCAATGAACACTCATTTATCCATGACCCAGATTCAACAATTATCTAGATTTGAACCATTTGCTTCATTCATTTTGTACATTTTGAAAACATTCATATTTTCTTACATAAATGTATTGCCATTATCACACTGGCAATTCCTACACTGATTTTTAAAACACTTAAATTAACAGAAAAAATAAACCTTGCCAAGGAAATGTTTGAAATGCCACATAGTAACCCAGGCAAATCCTGAAGATGCCCTCAAATCCGGCAAAGCAGAGGTTCTGACGGTTCAGTGTCCCTGGCATCTTCCAGGGCTTGTAAGTGGGATCAGCTGGCACAGGATGTGAGGCCATCAGCCACCAGTTCTCCAAACAAAAATGCCTACTCCTGGGTGAAAAGGGTATCTCTGCTCCTCTCCAGCAAAGCCTCAACCCTCAGCCATATGGCAGGACATTTTTGTCCCAAAGACACCTTTAGATGAGCGAGGCTAGAATGGGAGTTGTGAAATGTGTAAGAAGAGACTCAAGAAACCAAACATTTCCCAAATGCTTGAAGTGTGTGTGTGTGTGTGTGTGTGTTGATTTGTGTGAAAAGGAAATTAGAAAATAGGGGGGGATGATTGAAAAGATTTTGATCATTCAATTGAAATTGTGAAGATCTGGGGCCTGGGTTGGTATTTACGACAGGGCTCCTAGCATACTAACTATAATCTTTGATTTTTAAAAAATGAACTAAATGTAAGCCACAGCTGTGGCTTTCTGGCTGTGTAGCCTGGGCAAGTCATTTATCCCGAAGCATTGGTTCCCTCACCTGAGCAGAGGGGTTGCTGAAGCTTACCTCTCACCAGTGTTAGCACAGTGAAGGCTAGGGCAATTCGCACGGTAGAAATCATCCTAGAGGAACATGGTTTTCATGGGTATATTATACTTTTAAGGACTTCACCTGGGTGCCCGAATTATCCCTATGATCCAATTTTGGAATAGGTGTGACTTCTGCTCACTTCTTGTCTACTCCTGATCATAAAACTTCAGGAGGGATGAAACTTAGTCCCAGGTCACCCAGAAAGCATTTTCATGAGAAAGAAGTAAGTGGCAGTGTGGTGAGAGCTTCATTTTCACTCAGCAGAGCTTTCTGTTGAGCTTCAGACAGGCCCTGGCATTGCAATACCATGCCTGAAACACCACGGTGAGATTTCAAGCACAAAGTAAAAGTGAAAAACTACACAGAGGAGAAAAAATGTGGATTGCCCCATTTCTTTAGAAAATATATGTTACTTGAAAGACTTGGCTGGTGTGGCTGAGTGAATTGAGAGCAGGTCTGCGAACTGAAGGGTTGCTAGTTCAATGCCCAGTCAGGGCACATGCCTGGGCTGTGGGCCAGGTCCCCAGTTGGGGGCATGTGAGAGGCAACCACGCATTGATATTTCTCTCCCTCTCTTTCTCCCTCCCTTCCTCTCTCTCTAAAAATAAATACATAGTATGTGTATGCGTGTCATTTTTAAACTTGTGTGGGATTAGAAATTGCTGAAGCTATTTGCTTAAAATGGTTAGATCACAGAACAATTTTTTTTTCCCATGGAAAAAAATCTATGATGGCTTAATAAGGCTTAGGGTAGTAGAGAAAGGGAATGAGAATAAATACTTTTTTGCCATCTGTAGAGAGAGGTGAGAAAGGAGCACAGTAACTGATTATAGAGTCCACAGGGAATGGGGTGCACTTGAGGCTGAAAAGCTTTCCCACTCCTGAATCCAACTGGGCATAGCCCGATGCGTGGCCCAAAAACGCTTCTTTGGGCCTTACAAAGACACCAGCTGGCAGTCTGGTTTTATTACAATCAAGCATAATAACAGTAACAGTAAGAACAATTAATAATAGAGAAGACTTAGTCACAAGCCAGTCAAGTGCCGTTTTGCCCAGGAAAGCTCCTCACAGGCAGCATCTCTTGAAAAGTAGTTGTAGTTGAGAGGCCAATTGATCATCAAAAACTTTTTCCCCTCTAAATTCAGAGTGAATGCCTCTTGTACTTTATTCCATCTGGGTAGAAGTTGAAATCAATATTTCACCCACAGTTTGAAGTTTATTCTGTATTGTTGAGGATTAATGGAATTTTCCTCATGATGCAGGGGGCAGTTTAGACAGGGGGAGCTCCTCTAATCATTTATAGCCCAGGCACTCTTGTCAACACATCTGCCATCAGATTACCTGTACGATGTTAAGCTTATAAAGGACCAAAAAGGGAGGATTTTTTTTAGGTGTTTTAAAACATTTTATTCCAAAATCATTTCAGACATACACAAAGTTGCAAAATGTGTACAAAGAATTTCCATATACTCTCTGTTGGGAACCACCCTGCCTGGTTTCAGAAGCTATAACACCCCCCCCCACCCCCCTACCCCACCCCCACCCATGGCTAAGGCTGAGTGAGAGACCTTCAGACCATAAGCCACTAAGGAGATAAAGCTTATCTCCCTGGCAGGAGTGCTGCTTCTGCTCCTTGTACTTCACCCTGCCTGGTCCCCAATGCTTGATTGGTTAGCCAATGATGGGTAAGATTCCTCAAGGAAGAGATGATCTAAGACAGGCATGATCATGGGGGGTCCCAGGGAAGGACTTGGGGGGCTATAGAAAAAGGGGGTGATGGACCCTCGCCCCTTGGCTTTGACATAGCCCGAGTCCTCATTCTGTCTGCAAGAAGTCTCCTAATCTCTTGGCTGCCTTACTTCTGCTGCCTGATTTAAGCCTGTAACAATGCTTTAAGCCTGAAACAATGCTGGTGGTGGGTGCAGCCCTGTGCTAGAAAGGGCAGGTTCCCTAGGTTGATCAGGCCTAAGAAAGAATGCATAAAATCCTGTGAAGCCTACTTTGCTAATACCCTCAATTTAAATAATAATGGACCAAGCAGGAAATGAGCTGGTTTTCCCAAAATTTTATGGCCCTTTAGCTATCTGACCCTGACTCAAAATAAGCCCTCAGAGTTCTTTGAATGTTATCTATTGTGTAATCATTTCTGCCTGACAATGATTGATGAGCTTTTCCTATGCAAATTGAACTCAATAAAAGCTTGTCAAGGCAAGGGTCGAGCACTGTCCTCTTGAGAGAGTGGCCGCGCTGTCCCTTTTCCTCCACAGGATTCGGTAGTCTGTGTGAATTTGTCTCGTATCTCATCCATAATGCCGTGGACACTGCGGGCCGGTGGCTGTGTCAACCCTCCGCACGTCTTTTATGACTTTGACACTTTGAAGAGTATTAGCCTATGGTTTGAAGGATACCCCTCAGTTTGGGTGATGGGTGTTTGCTCATCATTAAATTCAGGCTATGCAGTTTTTGGTGAGAATACTACAGAAATATTGTTGTGTCCTCCTCATGGGGTTTCCAGACAGCACATGGTATCAATTTGTCGCTTTAATATTAAGGCTAACTTAGGTCCCTTGGTTAAAGTGGTTTCTGCTAGATTTTTGTACTGTAATGTTACTTTTTTTCTCTTTGTAACTGTCTTTGTAATTATCTCATGGGAAGATACCTTGAGGTGATATAAATATTGTCATGTGCTAATTTTGGCATCCTTTGATGATTCTTGCCTAAACAATTATTACTGTGTTTTTTGCCAAATATGGTATTTCCATTTCCATCATTCTTTCTAGACTTATTATTTAGACTTATATTTTAATAACTGTCTTTTTCATTCTTCATTTAATTATTTATTCAGTGATTTATTTATATCAGCATGAACCCATGGATTCTTATTTTATTTATGGGTTATAATTCATTACTATCATTACTATTATCATTAATTGTGTTGTTTCAATTGTGCCAGAGTTAGGCAGTGGGATCCTCTTCAAGCTGGCTCTTTTGCCTTTTTTGGCATGTCTGTCTCCATCATATTTTGAGGCTTGAGAATTTACATACTGGTTACTTGCTTCCTACATTCTACTTCCCTAATGACTAGGATTCAAGGAATATAGACCACTTTTAGCTGTGCATAAATGAAAAAAATAAAAGATAAATATGCTAAGGAAACATGGAGAAAAATCAACACAAGGTGAACTCAGCTTCTCAAATATGTCTATGAAAGGTTATCTTCCCAATGTTTTAAATTCATGACCCACTTGTAACTGGAGTAGATTTACATGCGAACTGGTCTCCCAAGTGTGTGAGAAAATAACCTAGGAGCTGCCAAGAAGTCATCATTACAAATGCCACAGTTCGACAATTGTAACTCCATCTGCTTAATAACAAACTAGGGTCCCCTTTCAAAACTTCCATCATAGACTAGAATTTTCATACCTCATATTGGTTTTAGATACAACAGGCCTAGATTTTTCTATCCTGACATCTTTGGAATTAAACAATGTAATATGTTCTCCAAAACAAATCATCATTAGTCAGAGAGGTTGGTAACACCTGGATTCAGAAAAAAGAAATTGTGTTTTGACCACCCTGGTGACTTAACCCTGACATTCCTGAAGGCAGAATTACCAGCCAAAGTTTGCAGGAAGTAAGTGGGATATGTGCTTTAGGTCCACAGTGATGTAAGATGCTATTCCAGCTGCTTTTGATTGCTACAGAAAGCTCATGCTGAAGCTGTCTCACACCTACTTCTGGTGTGATTGCATTACGGGTTACAGGTTAGAAAGCATGAATGACAAAATGCAGCATAGGTAGAAAGGACCACCCAATCTAATATTTTATCACTCAAGCAATTGGAATTGATGGCAATAACTGTTGGATTTAGTGATTTTTTTTTACCTACTATGTGTTTATTGAGCGCCTATTGGGCTTGGGGCCAGAGCGAGGTCCTAGTGTGATGCCAGGTTTATTGAGACACTTCAAAGGGATCATTCCAAGGTTTAAATATTTTTTAAAGAAAAAATGTAATTAAAAGGCTAAATAATGGAACACAAGCATACATATATACATATATAAATAAGAAATTGCTACGGTAATTAAGAGGCACTTCTCTATTGGATGTTACTGTTTTGGTAATTCAGTGAATAAATAATTTCTTTAGAAAACTTTCCAGGAAAAACTCATACTATTAAAAACAAAATTACATTTTAAAATCCATTATTAATGACACACAGCATGATTCCATTTACATGAAGCTCTAGAACAGGAGAAATGAAGAGCAGAGCATAGACACTGGAGACAAACTGCTTGGGTTCAAATCCCATTCCCGCCGCCATTTATTCACTGTTCCCCTTTGTCTGTTATTTGACCTCCCTCCATCTCATTTTCTTATATAAAACACGTTTCATAATAGTACATCAGAGGATTGCCATCAGGTTTAAATAAGCCAACATGTGTGAGCTGTTCGGCACCATGCTCAGCATTACAGATATATCGTATTTAAAGTACATTTTAAGGAATTCCTTCTATGCTGCTTCAAGTGGTGAATAAAGGACCATAATACATGAATAAAAACTTATGGAGAGCACACACAAATAGAATTTACCATTTTAATCACAAAAAAAACAGGTTAACTTGATATATAGAGAGATTATTATGCAGCATGGTATAATCACATACCATGATTGCTCTCAACTGTAATCACCTCACCTATGTTTAGAATTCCTTCGCATCCTGAACCCACTTTACAATTTTGCTCATCTAATTTCAATTATATTCTGATACTCCATGTTTATTATCATCTTCATTACAAATACACATTCAAGCCCTGGCTGGCATAGCTCAGTGGACTGAGTGCAGGCTGTGAACCAAAGCATCGCAGGTTCGATTCCCAGTCAGGGCACATGCCTGGGTTGCAGGCCATGACCCCCAGCAACTGCACATTGATGTTTCTCTCCCTCTCTTTCTCCTTCTCTTCCCTCTCTAAAAATAAATAAATAAAATCTTTAAAAAAAATACACATTTCAAACACCACATAGCCTATAACCTAATAGCTAGAATTCCCAAGCTTTTGATACTTTCCCCACCTTCCTCTTCATTTAGTTGCCCTGGACTCTCTTCTGCATTCCTATCTAGTAAGTCTCTTTGGATGCACTCTCCTCAGAATTCTGGAGCATTTGCCCTCTACTCTGCCTCCTCCTGACAATGTCAGTTCTGAAAATAAAAGGACAAGGAGGTGACTGAAGTTCTTATCTGCAAAATGGTCATAGCAATGCAATAGTTTTTTACCTCCATGGACTGTTGTGATGATTAATGTGCTCAACGCATTTTAGCTATTACTATTGACAAGAAAAAATTCTGAGATGTTGTAAATTATAGTATGGCAGCTGGAGAGTGAGAAAGTCAAGAATAATTAACTAGTCAATAGCTGTGGGCTAATTAACAAAAGACTGCCCACATCCTTGAATGCATGTTGGAGCTATAAATCAATCTCCAGGCTTCTATTAGTCAACCACTAGACCTACTGCATCCTGCGTAGGAAGGAAGGTTCGGGACTGTTGCACTAGTCGAAAGTAGTAAATATTTATTCCTTACAGACGGTGTTCTTATCATAGAACTGCCCCCATAGAATTCTTCATTTGAAATAATTTTAGGACTTTATAAATGTAACTACTCCTTAACTGTTAAGGAGCTGAAATTATATCCGGCCCTTTGAAGGCAACCGCAAGGCTGATGTGGCCCCCGGTGAAAATGAGTTTGACAGCCCTGCTTTATGAGCCATAAAGCAGTTTGAGATGGCTGCTACTTGTGCTGGGCTTGGACATTTCCAGGCTTTACCAAGCTGTGAATCTAGGCTGGTTGCTGCTAGTGCCAGGCCTGGGGCCACTTAAAAAGGTATACAGGAGCTGGGGGCTCACTAATGCTGGCTGTGGCTTGTTTGAAAAGGTTTAGAAAGTTGTGAAGTATAAGCCAAAACCAGCCACTCATATGGAAAAGTCACAGTTAACAGTTTGGTTAAAACTGCGGGAAATTTGGTGGGAAAGAGTCTCAGAGGATCTCCAGGGTGGGGAAAACAGTGTTAGCCATGTGGATGGAGTCTCAGATAAGACACTGGCCTGCTGGCTCTGTGGCTCTGTGACTCTGGGGGGAGCGCCCAGAAAAGGACAATGTCCTCTGCCTTTCTGTCTGAGCCAACGCTGTTCCCCAGCTCTCACCTTGATGCCAGACACTTCAGTTCCTCCCTGTTTGCCACTGATGCCTTTCAAGCTGCTACCCAGTGCTGGAGCTCAGAGAGAGTGAGTCTGAGTGTGTATATGCTTGGGTTCTTTAAGGAGAAGTGCTTGAGACCTCAGAAATTTCTTCTACCAACTCAATTCCCATTGGATTTTGCAGCCAGAAGTTTTGGGGATTTACCTTCCTGGGACTGGAACCCTGGGCTAGGGAGCTGGTGTGGGGCTGGGACTCTTTGTTCCCGAGATAACCCTCCCAAATTTTTATCCACCACACGTGGATGTGGGACCAGCCCTTTCTGTGTTCGCCCTCCTACCAGTCTGAGTGGATGTGGTTGCTTGAATTTTGTAGTTGTCGGGCTTCCATTCAGCTCGATTTCTGACAGTTCTGCGTGATGGTTGCTCTATATTCCAGTTGTAATTTTGATGTGGTTGTGTGAGGTGGCAAGCCATGTTTACCTATGCTGCCATCTTAACTAGAAGCCTGGAGCTAGGGATTTAAACATTGAACTTGAAGAAACAAATTTTATAACTTCCAACTAGCCAGTAATGTTTTCAGTAGTGTGGTGTATTACCAGTCCCAGGTGATCACTATATGGACTGTAACCAGCACAGACACCCAAGCAGCATAGCACACTGCCTTTCACAACAGCCAGAGCCAAGCTTGGTCAGCCTCAGCTTCCCACTCAAGCAATGTAGTTGTGTCTAAGGATCTAAATGTGAAAATCTCTTCCTGACCAAAGAAACCAGATGCACTCTCCTGCTGTCCAGTTAGAAGTAGAGTTTAAAGTGCCCTTTTCAGGGTCTTGACTCTAAATAATCATTAAAGTGACTTCAACTTTCAAACTTAGCTATTTCTGAGAAGTAGTTACTTTTACACCTGGATTTTTATTTTATTTTGATCTTCTGTGTTTCTTATTCCCATAGATACTGTCCAAACCATAAACCTACAATTGCCTTTTTCCTTTTTCACCTGCCCCAGTTAATGTGACCGCTTTATTGATTTACCTCTTAGCTATTGAATCCATTCTCTTTTCCATCCTGAGTCCACTGTCATAGATTAAGCCCTTATTATTTCACTCCAGCCTTTAACAATAATCTATTTGCTTATGCCCACTTTTTCTCAAAGAATGAAAGAAATATTTTAAAGTACATATAGTGAGCAGATCATATCTCTATCCTGCTTTAAATCTTTTAATGATCCTCAGCTGGTGGCAGGAAAAGAACCAACCCTCTAGCATGCTGTACACATTCCTTCCCATCTAGCTCTTACTCTGAATTCCAGCTTGTGCTACTGCTGTGTCCCTACCAGCTTTCAGGGGATAGGCACTGTCTTATTATTTTTGCATTTCACCACTTACCCCACTCCTGGATTTGATAAATGTTTGCATAATAACAGAATGCCTACATGTGTAATGATAAGCATGAATTTTATTTTAAAAAAACAGTTTTTAGTTCTAGGTTTTCTATGAATGGTTCAAATTTATTTTTGATTGTGAGAGTGAAACTTCAAAGTCCAGCCAAAACTCAATTTGAACACTTAGAAACAGATCATATTTTATAATATATGTGTATACATATATTTGTATATACATGTGTATATATGTATACATTTGTAAAATATAAATACTTTTATTTTTTAAAAATGGGAATATTTTAGTACAATAAACACATTGATATTTGTATCTTTTTGCCAGATAAAAAATGGTGTGTTTTTTATTAAATAGTGACAATTAAATTAACATTTAAAGCAGGCATATACTTTGAGATAAGGTACACTTAGGATAATTGAGGATAAAGAGGACCAAAGTAAGACCAAAACGAAAAACAAGGAGCTGTTGTGACTGGTAGCTGAAGCAGTAGAGATCAGGCCAAAGGAAGGCATACCTGGACAAGGTGTATGGCTGTGACCTGGCAGAATCTCTTGTGACCTAATCATGGGGCAATGCATTGGACATCATTTCACCCAGTTGCACTGATTTTAATAGCTAACCTAAGTACTTCTTATGTGGCAAGCTCTATACTAGGCCACAGGAAGGCTATGATGATTATGCAAGAGATCTTGACTTAAGGAGTTGACAATCTAGCAGGAGAGACAAATAAATAAACCATTCATTATTATAATATGGTAGTATACTCAAAATGTTATGGATCAGAGAAAGAGCTTCTGCTTGAGTGATGGAACCAATAGGAAGTCCAAATCAAGGGAAGTTTTTTAAGGGATGTGACATAAACTGGACTTTAAAGGAGAAATAGTAAGGAGGACTCAGTGTGAGTATCAACAAGGAAGTTTGTGAATTGTGGCATGTGAGGTGCCAGGTGGGAACTGGAGGGTAATGAAGAAAAGGAAACTAGACAACTAGGTTGAAGACAGATGACCCAGTGTGAAGGGAAATCTAAATAAATAATGGATGACAGAGGTCACAAACCCATTATCCTAATCTGATGCTCAGAAACCAGCCCACTCCAGCGCTGGCTGGTGTTGCTCAGTGGATTGAGTGCTGGCCTGCGAACCAAAGGGTTGCTAGTTCGATTTCCAGTTAAGGGCACATGCCTGGGTTGTGGGCCAGGTCCCCATTAGGGAGTGCTCAAGAGGCAACCACACATTGATATTTTCTCTCCCTCTCTTTCTCCTTCCCTTCCCCTCTCTCTAAAAATAAATAAGTAATATCTAAAAGAAAAAAGAAACCAGACAACTCCAGACTGGGTGATTTCATTGGATGGCCATTCTCTATCCTTAAAGCTATAGGTAATATTGAGCTAGGGTCATTTTGATTTGTTAAGTTTCAAAACCTAGAATCATGCTTTTTATTCAATGTTGTAGATGCTGTATTCTTATTAACTATATTTTCAAAATGCTAATGAAATAATATTGGGTTGGCAAAAAAGCTTGCATGTCTTTATCTATAAAATAAAAGACACATTTTTCATTTTCACCAATAACTTTGTTGATTGGATATTTTGAGTATGTCAGCTATCTCCTGCATGGTATAACATTGATTGTTCTCAATTAATGTCTCAGTTTTATTCCTATCAACTTCGACTGCTCTACCTGACCATGGAGCATCATCCAGAGAGAAATCTCCAGCACGAAAGTTCACAAAACACTTTTGACATGTTCAATCAGTCACAGAGCCTTCTCCACACACTGCACAAATCTTTTTCAGCATTTCAGTTGCATTTTTACCTTTCTTGAAATAATAAATCATAGTATGCTGAAAACACTGTTCGTTTTCTTCCATCTTCAATATTAAAATGGCTACACAAAATTTCACCATTTTGATGTGTTTTTTAAAAGATTTTATTTATTTATTTTAGAGAGATGGGGAAGGGAGGGAGAAAGAGAGGGAGTGAAACGTCAATGTGTGGTTGCCTCTAGCACACCCTATGCTGGGAATATGGCCTGCAACCAGGCATGTGCCCTGACTGGGAATCAAACTGGTGATGCTTTAGTTCACAGGCCTGAGCTCAGTCCATTGAGCTACACCAGCCAGGGCTCATTTTGATGTTTTTAAAATACACACTGATATGACAGCTGTCATAATACAATCTAACAAAACTGTTTGAATGAAGTTAACAACAACTAAGTGCCACTACAGCCATCTTACTTCCCCATCTCCCCCTTGGTGTACAACCAGATTGCCTCCAATTCCTTGCCCATAAATGTGTTGTCATAAACATTACTGGATGTTACTCTGTGAATATTTACTTTGTGAATAAATACTCTGTATTTAGCCTCATAAGCCTTAACAATAGTAATTACAATTATAAGGGAACAATTTAAATGAGAAAATCTCCTTGTAAAGAAATAATGAGCAATGATCTCTACTAAGACAGGAAGAAGGAGAAAAGAAAAATTTAGAATGGTACACCAAAACCTATATAATTTTATTAACCTATGTCACCCCAATAAATTCAATTAAAAAGTTAGATAAATTGAAGAATTTAAATGGTTGAGTTTAAAATGAAAAAAATGTTTTTAAAAAGGAAGATAATAGAAGAATCATCAATATAGATTTGAGCCTGGAGAATACAAGACAGGAAAGAGTATGGGCAAAACTGGCTGAATTATAGAAATACCCATTTTTCTTTTGGTATTTCTGGAGTATGGGTAGATGAAAGGTTGGTAACACCTATGATCAACTTATGAAATTGATTTCTTAATAAGTATAAATACTGTTTCATTTTGTCATGTACTTGGCTCACCTACACGATTGTGCATCACTTGCAAATAGGTACATCAACTGCCAAGACTCCTACTTCTGCTCTGGAGACCCAAGACCTAGTTGCACTTCCCTTTCCTTCCCCACTCTAGCAATGATTGGCCTCAGCACATAATGTTCATACCATAATTTCTGAGTTTGGGAACATATTCCCCATCCAGGGACATCTACTGCACTAAATATGAGACAAATAAACATAACTAAAATCTAAGCATTGTTTCCTCGGCATTTCCTGCTACACCTGGATTACAAAAGAGGCATGAGTGCTCTTCTGAGCAAATTTCAACAGTTTGATGAATTTGAGCAAGTCAAGAGTCCTGTGGGATTTTGGTGTTTCATTTAAGGTTAACTTAGTGGTGACGAAGGCATTGTACATTCTTAGGTTCCTTGCTTCCACAGTTTCTCTCCCATTTATTATGATTTTTTTAAATCATAAGGAGAAAATGTTGATTTAGTGAGCAAAGCCATTTACAGATGAGGAAAATAAGATTAATTTAATTGCTGAGGTTATAGCACCTACCCTAGTGTCAAAATTAGAATAGAGACGATCCCCATTTCCCTTAGTCTTTGCTTTGGTTAATAGTTCACATTCCCAATATCATGTTGTGTCTCCCGAGTAGGGCAATGTGAAATTTGGGTTGGTCTTGAAGATACTTCATATTGACATCTCCCTCTATCACTTGATCCAAATCTTAGTGCAAGCAAAAGGAAAAAAAAATGAGGGAACAGATATATCCTAGTTATCAAAATCACTTTTTCTGGGGTGAAAAGCTCATTTGTGTACATTAAAATGCATCAAAGAGCAGCAAAGCTATGGGTCAGTCTTTCTTAGAACATTTCTGGGCTTCCATTTTCTCATTTGTACAATAAGAATATTAGTGAGATAATGTCTAAATATCTTCTACTTCTTTTTAAGAAGATTTTGTTTATTTATTTTTAGAGAAAGGGAGGGAGGGAGGGAGGAAGAGAGGGAGAGAAACGTCAGTGTGTGGTTGCTTCTCACGTGCCCCAAACTGGGGACCAGGCCCACAACCCAGGCATGTGCCCTAAACTGGGAATTGAACCAGCGACCCTTTGGTTCTCAGGCCGGCACGCAATCCACTGAGCAACACCAACCAGGGTGAAATATCAAATATCTTCTACTTCTTTACTTCTTCCACTGGCCACTGCTGACTGTCCTCTTTGTATGAATTTTTTTTCCTCAGAAATCCCAAATAAATTCAAGAAAAATTGTATATCTAGATACATATAGATAGCTATTATACATGATGGCATTGCTTCATTTAATCTTCAAAATAATGTAGCAAGGTGTTACTACCATATTTTACATAAGAGAAAACAGAAATTGAGAGAGGTTAAGCAAGTTGCATAAAACCTGCAGTTAGTAAGTAAGCTGGCCAGCCCCCAAATTCACACTCTTTACATTAAAACATACTGCCACTCAGGCATTTGCATATAAACCAATGTGCAGTGTAAAAGGCCAAGATTGTTCTCTCTCCCTCCCCACCAGTACCACTGAGGTTTGTGTTTCTCAGGTGATGTGCAAGAAATTGGGATTGCCGAAAGTTATCATAGGATCTTGCATTTACAAAAAGAGGTGTGAAGAGACAGAGGGGGGAGGGGGGAGAGAGAAAGAGAAAGAGATGTCAAAACTGAGTGGATGAATTAGTTCAGAGGAGATGATTCTAATTTTGAGCTGGGACTATCTGGGTAGCTTCACAGAGGTAGTAGGACTTGAAGGTATGAGGCCTAGAGAGATGTCTTTGTCTAGGCAGAATGAAGACTTGCGTATTATTTAGGATGCTTCCAACTATGTCTAATAGATGATATACAACTCAGTTTGGCTTAAATATTAAGGAAATTTTTATTATCTCATATAACATAAGTTCCTGAGGTACGATGGCTTCAGGATTAACCTTAGGCTCTAGAACATCACCAGTGACCAATGGTTAGTTCATCTCTGTTGCCTGCTGTCCTACCCCTAGTTTACTTCATGGTTGCAAGAAAGCTACTGCAGTTCATGATATTAAATGCAGACATAACCACATCCAGAAGAATAGATACTACTTCTTTCCATTAATTTATGTTTAAGAACAAGAATACATTTCCCAGAGACCGCCAGCAGACTTCTCTTCATATTTCATTTGCCAGAATTAAGGATATTTGCCCAGGCCTAAACCAATCACTGGCCACAATGAGACCACCACACTGGGCTTGGGCCAGTCAGGACGGACTGTCAGAGCTGGGAATGGAGCTGCTCTTCTCTGCGTCCCTGGAGGAGGGTGAACATCTGTGTAAAACCAGAGCCCTGGGCGCAGGCAGAATATGAGAAGGGCTGCAAGCAGAGCAGGAAGTTATGGTGGTTCCAGGGCACAGATGTGTCAGGAGGCGGTGGTGCTCTGGAAACTTGACACACAGAGCAGTGATGCCAGCAGGGTCGGATCAACGGGTAAATACACTGGCCTGAGGATTTTTAGAACTGTTGGGTGAAAAGGAACAAATAAAAGAATTTATCTTTGGCTAAGCAGAAAGATACTTTATCATTTCTTTTTTATACCAGGAAAATTGGGCTAATTTCAAGGGATTTTAGCATAGTTTCTATTCTCATTAAGTCATTTTAAAAATATTCTTTAAAATTTTCTCTTTTTTTCACTTCCAGAATTGCTCTAACCATCTAATATAATACCAGCACTCTTCTTGTTTCTTCACTATTGATCATTTCTTTCATGCGAAACCAATTAATTTCTGACTATTGGGTAAAGGGCTACTCCAGCTTTAAGAAGAAGAAAGGAAAGCATGAGATGACCGACTTGGAGGTATAGGCCATTAGGTGCAAACTCTGACACAGAACTAGACAAAAAGGGAAGTCCAGCCTTGCCAAGAGGAAGGGATCTTCTCCTCAAAGTCAGAAAAAAATCTCAAGACCAATAAATACAGACAGAAATATGTTAATATATAAAACTAATATTCATGTTGTGCTGAGCACTGTACTAAGCACTTTTCATGTATTACCTCACTTATTCCCCACAATAACCCTGCAAATTAGGTAGAGGGTCTTTATCTGTGATATTGGCAGAAAAGCTGAGGCACAAAATCGTTAAATAACATTTCCAGGATCCCAAGGTTCAAACTTCAGTAGTTGACTGAGATACCACTCTCTTTCCATTAACTGTCCCTTTAGGAGAAGGGACAGATCAGACTACAGTTTTCCTGCAAATCAATAATAAAAATAACTCATATTCATTAAGCATTACTAAATGTCTGGTATTGTGCTAAACACTTTGAAGCACCATTACATTAACTCTTTAGAGTGCTCATGCAGGGTATTATTGTTCCCATTGTGTGGGTAGAGAGACCGAGGCTTAGAGAGATTAAACAATTATGAACAAAGTCACACAGTGTAGGAGAGCCAAGAGTCAAATTCAGATCTGAACAACTCCAAAGCCAATCCCCTTAACTATGCAAACAATCAAAACGCATGAACTTCCAGGCCAGGATTTGAATTACAATTTAAAGACTAGAAGAATAGGCAGGCATTAAAGGCCAGCTACATAGCCAGTTACTGGGACAGTTGTTTCACATCATTAACTCAGTTCATCTCAGGTTTCAACATTTTTTGAGGATTAGATCTCACTTCTGAAAATTTAGGATCAAGTTAAGTATTCATATTCTTGTCTAGGTAAAATGGAGATTCATAAGATAGAGACTCTTACAAATTAATATAATTATTTGTTTAAGAGGTTTGGATGTTGAGTCAGATGATCTAGATCCTTGTTTCTGCTCTGAAAATAAAATAATACATGGTTGGGCAAGGTGTTCACTTTCTGGGCTCAGTTTGTTCATCTAGAAAGTGACACAGATTGGCCTGAATGATATTCTAAACAAGACTGTTATCTTAGGGACTCCTGGAATGTATGTTGAGGGAGAAAGCAATTCCTGCCTTCTGGTGGTTCACAAATGTGAAAATCACTCAGCTCACAGAATGAAACACAATAAAAGGAACTTAAAAAAAAATCCTCACCTGAGGACATGTCTGCTGATTTTAGAGAAAGAGTCGGGGAGGGAGAAAAACAGAGAGAAACATCAATGTGAGAGAGAAACATGAATCGGTTACCTCCCGTACACACCCCAGCTGGGGGATGGAACTTGCAATCAGGTATGTGCCCTGACTAGGAATCAAACCCCCAAACTTCTGGTGCATGGGACAACACTCCTACCAACTGAGCCACCTGGCCAGAGCAAGGAACTTTTATTTTATCATCTTCTCCCTTTTATTCTTGCTCACATGCCCACCTTACTACTTGGAGTCTACTCACCAGTGGGCACTGGAGTTTCATGTGTCCTCCTCCCAGGAGCAGCAGGGTGTCATTTAAATCTTTCTGTCCACTGGCACAGTTTTCCTGATGTTCCCCTTGCTGGTATCTCCTGGTATCTGACCTTCATTTGCCTTCCTTGATTGTTCCTTCCCAACTCCCCCTCAGACTCAGGCATTCAGCAAGTACTTATCATGTTCTCACAGGGCATGTCTCACAGAGACTCTCCCTTTCTTGTTTGTTCTTTTTAAAAAATACATTATTTATTTACTTATTTTTAGAGAGAGGGGAAGGGAAGGAGAGAGAGAGGGAGAGAAGCATCAATGTGTGCCTGCCCTTGTGTGCCCCTTACTGGGGATCTGGCCTGCAACCCAGGCATGTGCCCTGACTGGGAATTGAACCAGCGCCCCTTTGTTTTGCAGGCTGGTGCTCAGTGTCTGTTTCTTTTAATCAAGCAAAATAAACAAACAAAACAAAATTAAAACAGACACAAAAGGTGAACTGGTGGTTGTCAGAGGGGAGGAGGGTTGGGGGATTGGGTGAAAGAAGTGAAGGGATTAAGAATATTGTTAACAATATTGCAATAACCATGTATGGTGCCAGGTGGGTATGGGAAATATTGGCAGGAACACTTTGTAAAGTATGCAATTGTCTAACCACCATGCTGTACACTTGAAACCAACACAAAATAATATTGAATGTAGCCTCTAATTGGGAAATAAAAATTTAAAAAACACAATAAAAATTCACTTGTTTTTTTAAAAAATCTATGTTTGAACACTTATTGTTTGTAGCTATTTCCCAAACATGCTTAATAATGGAAAAACCTTGGTATCCATTCAAACTGTGGGTCCTCAGGACCCTGCCTTGAAGATTCCAGTTTAGAAGGTCTACAATGGGGCTTCCAGATTCTTTTTAAAAATATTTTTTCACAAATGTAATAGATGTTCTTCTTATCAGGCCAGTTTTGCACAGACTGATGTAAAACATAAGCAGAAATCAGGTATTGTGAATGTGAAGCTAAGATAAGAGGTTTAATCTCATAAAACCTTAAGGTGGCAAACACAAGGCCCATGGGCCAAATCCGGCCCTCCACCTTGTTTTATCTGGCCCAGCACCTTGTTTCTATCCTGAGGCAGCGCAGAGCTCCTTGCCTTTATTTAAGAAGTAGTTACATTCATACAGTCCTAAAATTACATTCGGCCTTTTGAAGGCAACATCAAGGCTGATGTGGCCTCCGGTGAAAATGAGTTTGACAGCCCTGCCTTAAGAAGTTTGTAATCTATTTGGGGGAAACTAGACCCACGTGTGTAAAATAATGTCTGTCAAAACAAGGTGGGATAATAAGTGCAAAGTGAGTGCATTAGACTACGTCAGTGCCTAAGAGCAGATTAAGTTGAGGAGGAGCAAACTCTGGCTTGACTCAGGAACAACACTTGAGCTGTGCAGCCGAAGACACAAAGGATATGAGTAAGGGTGGAGAGCGTGAGGAGGGGAGTGGCATGGAATGGCAAAAACGTCAGAAAGCAGGGAGTCCAAGTGGAGCAAAGGTAATCCAGAAGAGTAGAAGTTAATAAGATCAAACTCAGTTTCGTAAGGAATGGGGAGCCATTCCAGATGTCTGAGCTGAAGAGGCAATTGATGAAACAATGTTTTCAGCTGGTGACCCTGGTTATGACATTCATCAGAGGCTCAGAGGCTCTCACCTGGAGGGTTTGGTAAACCACAATCATGAGGACCCATCCGAAGTTTCTGGTCCAGAAGATCTGGGAAAGAGCTGGAGAATTTGCATTTCTAACAAGTTCCCAAGTGATGATGGTGGTACTGTTAGTCCAGGAACCACACTTTGAGAGGCGGTGCTGCACATGATGAGCTGGACACCATAAAGGGGGAAGTGGGAATGGCTGGGTGTTGTGGTGATGGTTTAAAACTGGGAGTCAAAGAGTAGGAAGGAATCATGAAAGCAGTTGTTATGTGGTAGGTAGGAATAGGTATGGGAAAAAAAGGAAACAGGGAGACAGAATTATTGAGGTCAAACCTGTGGACCACGATGGCAAGGAAAGAAGGAGAATGCTGCATGTAGAGCTATCTTAATTATAGGAAGATGAAAATCTCAGTGTTCATCATAATGAGTTGCTGCTTGAGTTGAATCCTTTCTGCTTGGTTCCATGTCACCTTCAGTCATAGAAGGTTAAGCGGCAAGGACAATCCAGTGAGGACAAAATGAATGCCGAGATTTGCATCCGTGTGAGGAAGGTGCTCTAAGCACTCACCGGATAGATGGGGTGAGCAGTGACTGACAGTGTCTTCCAACCTGTTCCTGGCTGAGCCCTGTAGCTTTATTTCATATCACTCATTCATACAAACTGACACCCAAACCAGAAACGCCTGCTTAAAACTGGAACCACAGCTATTGTCACTACCACTCTACACACACCTGGGAACAGTGAACGTTGACTCACAAGGCTACCAGCTGCCAAACTTGTGAGACAGGCAACACCCTCACCCTGTGGAGAATTTGGGCAAGCCTGAGAGTGGAGGGGAAGAAGACTCTACTCCAGGCCGTGGTGGGAGAATGTCTGGTTATGACAGTCAGCCCGTGGGGAATCCCCACCAGAGAAGGGAGCCAGGGATGCCTTTGGGAGATAGCAACAGCCTCCCAAAGTTGTGGGTATATGCGCTGCTTGTCCCTCCTGTCTTGCCAACACTTCCATGCATTTGCTCTGCCACACATGGTGTCAGCAAGAACTAGAAAGTCAATGCCAAGACACCTGGGCTATAGCCAAAAAAGTGAAAAAATTTCCCTCATAACATAGGAAGAGAAGAAACAGAAATAAGCACCCGGAGGGCAGGTGCTTCAGTTTACTTCATTATTTGAGCATAGAAACACTTCACTTAGGATGTGTGGTGCCCCTTCACCTAGTATGATGTGCCTCTGTAGAAAGGCAAATCCCTAATTGTGTATGTGATCCTCCCTGTCAGTTAAGGGCATGTCTGGAAAAAGGGTCTGCCTCTGTGAACTTCCTTTATTCCTAAAATCCCAGTGCTGCAAGCTGGGTCACTCGGAATGGGTAAAACCCATAAAGGATGTATCATTTTTGTCTACCACTTTATCTACGTGTTACAGCAGTCTGCTGGGCTAGCAGTTTGCTGACATGGCTAACACTGTTTTTCTGTAAGAAATATTTTATGATGCTTTCTTTCCAGGGGAAAAAAGTTTTTATTCATGTATTTAAGCATCGACTATGGACCAGACATTGTATTAGGCACTGGGAATAGTGAACAAGACCCATAAAAAGCTTCCCATTGTGGCAAGTGGTATTACCATGGGGGTAGATAAACAGTTAAAAAAATTAAGTCATTATAAAGAATGTAGGAAGGATAAATCTTATAAAGAAGTAATAAAGCAAGGAAGGTGATTAAGATTTCATTTCCCTGGTTGATTGATTTTGGAGAGGAAGGGAAACATCCATTTCTTGTTCCATTTATATATGCATTCATTGGCTGATTCTTGTGTGTGCCCTGACTGTGGGGGTAAAATACAAACTGTACTTGAAATACAATTAAAAAAAAAGAATAAAAACAAAAAAGAAAAAAACAAGCCCACAACCTTGGCATATGGGGACAAACGCTTTTACCAAGGGAGCCATGTGAACCACCTGGCCAGGGCAGATTTTAAATATGCTATTAAAGGAAGCTAGGCTTGTTTTCTAAATGTCATTAGGAAAATGACATTTGAACAAACACAAGATGAAGAAACAAGCCTAGTGACTATCGGGGAAAAGTATTCTAAAAGAGGGAACAGCAAGCCATAAGATAAGAGATGGCTGTGTACAGCAGGAAAGGCCTATCCCACAAGCACCTAGGCACTTACTCTCCCTCAGATGGGACGCAGTTGGAGGGAATTGAGCAGAGGAGCAAAGTGCTCTGACCCATATTTGAACAAATCATGTTGTGTAATACGCAGAGTACAGAGGGCCAAGGGTAGAAGTTAACAGTTAGGAAGTTACTTCAGTGATCCCAGGTGCTATAGCTGGAGTTGGTGAGGACTTTTCCAATTCTGGGTATATCTTAAAGGTGGAACCAACAGGATTCTCTGGTTAAATAGTTTAAATCTACTTATAAGGGTATTGGGTCAGCCACCACACAACAGGGATGGCTTAAAAGTAAAACCAAATTTCAATGTCCAAATCTAATACCAAATTGCTGATAATTCAAAAAGGAGAAAAACATGTTGCCATCATGATCTTTCTTGCGAATTTATATTATTAGTTATGTTTTGCAACCAACATTAACTTCCAATTCCTAAAAACAAAATATTATAGAGGTTTATTCTGAATTATTTTACACAAAATTAAAAAAAGGAACTATCCTTATACATTTGTAAGATAGGATATTTCATAGGAATCAAAAGTTATATTTATGAAGGGTTTAAATGAGTTAGGAAAATGCTTATGAGAAAGATAAATAGAAGAATAAGTATAAAATTATATTATCATGGTTGTCCAAATATGCCAAATGTTAAAAGTAATTAACTCAGCTTCATGGGATTAGAAGTCACCTATGTATCTTTCTAATGTATTTCTCAGGCAGATAAAGATGAGACTATTTTCCTTTTATAGTAACATTAAAAGAAAACAAACAAACTGAGCCCTGGCTGGTGTGGCCTGTGGATTGAGTGCCAGCCTGTGAACCCAAGGGTTGCTGGTTTGATTCCCAGTTAGGGCACATGCCTGGGTTGCCGGCCAGGTTCCCAGTAGGGAGCAAACAAGAGACAACCACACATTGATGTTTGTCTCTCTCTCTTACTCCCTCCCTTCCCCACTCTCTAAAAATAAATATATAAAATCTTAAAAAAAAAACATTGAGAAATTCATAAGTAAAACCCTCCATCTATGGTTGTTTCCCATTTATCCAGAGACAAACAAGATGGAAGAGGCAATGTACCAGGTTTGTGTAGCCTGATCAGAGTCTTACCAAAGGGAAGAGAGGCAGCATGCTCAGGTACCCCGGGATATGCAGTTACAGTGTGGCTCCTGGCCCTTCTCCAAGGGATTTCCCTTATTTCTTTTCATCGCCTCCACCCCAGTACTCCCCAAACCCCTGAGATTTTTCTCCAGGGTAAAGCCAGCTAATCCACCATTGCTCCATGAATAATTATCATGCATATACTTTCCTAAAAAAGAATATTAAAATATCCTTAGACTAAATAGAGACTCTGAGTTTGAACTGGATCCTCTGTTCCACATAATTGAATGCCAACTATGTTCTTGCCTCACTTCATTCTTGTGTCAAAGTAAACAACCATTCACAACCTCCTACTCCTCACCTCACCTGTGTCTACAGGGATGTTTCTGACCTTATTCTCTCAAATATACTAATTTAACATATTTCTAATAACATAGCATGCAAATTAATATACAAGGTCCAACAGAAGTAACACCTGCTTGAGAGTGGTTGGTAGGATAATATGGGTGTAATAATTTATAGTTTTAATTTGAACATTTCACCTAAAATGTCATGATGTGTTTGAGTATGATGTTGTTACAGAATTACATGCTTATGATTTTGTAATAAAAGATTTTGTTATTTGTGTTGGAAACTGTGTATGTTTCTACAAACATTCTAATGTGATAAACATTACTTATTACTTTATTAAGCAAGTCACTAATGTAATTACTAATACAGTTCCCTCTTCAATACAACATACATTCTTTCCAGAGGTAAAAGTGGAGTAGAGAAGAAAGGAAGAAAACAAGAAGGTGGAAGAACCATGGAGAGTATCCTGAAGTTATTTGTAAGTACGTTAGGAAAGAAGCCTCAAATAACAACCCCCTCTAACATGACACAGCAAGGAAAAAGGAGCATATGTACTTTTACTCTCTGTGTCACTTACTACCCAGTAGTCCTAGGGGGCTTTGAACTACGGGGTAGGAGCCCCCGATTGAAGTCAAGTAAGAAAGCTCTTTCTTACAAATTTAAATAAGGATGTTCATCATATACTTTTTAGATCTCCTCTCTAGACATAAGGTCCTTACATAAAAAACATGTAACTTTACTTAACCAATGAATTGTGAGGGGTAAAGGGTGTCACTTTCAAGTGGTAATTTTAAGTGACCATATATGATTTACCATGCTTTCTCTTTCTCTCTGCGGGGCACCCAGGTACTGGGGCACCAGACAGCCTGGCTCCAAGAGTGAGGGCAAACCAGAGCCACTGTCCTTCTCCCTCCCACGACACTAACAATTTTGTTGTTTCATCATAGAACTCTTTTAGGGTTACTTGTTACTCTGGCTGGAGTCTGGAAACAGATTTAGGGGGGTTCCCTAGGCTTAAAGCGTGAGATACAACCAAGTGGCTTATACTAAACACCTGCTTTACTTCTGGGAGCCTAAAACGTCATGCTAGTCACAGCATGAGTTCATGATCAGCCCCCACTAGCAACCTAGGGTGCCAAGTCTATGTTGAGCTTATGGGATAGACATTTTACAGGTGTTGTTACAAGCTGTTGTTAGGAAATTAAGTGCATCTCTGTGAAGCACTGGGAAAGGAAGCTTGTGGCTTGTTTCCTGCAGTCTTTGCTCCATGCACCTCTTCCCTTTGCTGATTTTGCTTTACACCCTTTCACTATAATAGACCATACTGATGAATATGATTCTGCGCTGAATTCTTTAAATCCTTCCAGCAAATCATCAAACTTGGGGGTGGTCTTGGAGATCTCCAACACAGTAAGAAGATATTATCAAAGTTAAAAGAGATGTAAAAACTTCAAATACTGAAATTGTAGATACAGAACATAAAATTGATCCGTGTAAAATTACTAAAATAAATGACAGAATCAATCATCTAAGAAAATAGAAAAAAAATCAAGAAAATTTGAAAAAGAACCAAATAGAACTTCTAAAAATGAAAAAGTTTGAAGAGATAACGGTTGAGAATATTTCAAAATCAAGAAGATACGTGATTTCATAGACTTAGAAAGCATTATACCAAACAGAATTAAAAACAAAAATATGAACAACTGCAATATTTTAGTGAAACAGCAGATCGCAGGTTAAAAGATCTTAAAGGCAGCTACAGGAAAACGGCAGATAGATTGTTTACATAGAAATAATAATTAGATGAATAAAAGTTTCTGATAACAATAATAAAAACCAGGAGGTACAATAATAATCTTAAAGTGCAAAAGGAAAACTGCCAATTTAGAATTAAGACCCTGAAAAAATAATCTTTATGAAAACAAGGATGAATTTAAAATATTTTTAAGTAAACAGAAATAATTTACTGTTAACAGATCTTTGCTAAAAATATTTCCAAAGGGGATACTTTAAAGAGAGAAAATCATCCCAAGAATAGTTTGATACAAGGAATATATAAAATAGTAAATATTTTCTGCGAATCTAAATAAAAATTGTCCTTATAAAATGGTAATAGTCTGTGGGGTTATAATAGGCTAAAATTAAAATATTATACCACAATGCCATGCAAGTTATGTTAATGTAGTTAAAATAGATTTAAGTCTTTGTATTGTTTGGTACAGAGGAGGATATGTTTGTCTTTGTTCAGTTAAATAAGTTTGGTTAAAATTAAGACTAATCACTGAGAGAGAGACAGACAGACAGAAAGAGAGAGAGAGAGATAGAGAAAGAGAGAGAGAGAGAAGAGAGACAAGGGCTCTAAACCTCCTAAGGCATCAGAGGGGAAATTATGGAAAACTTAAAAAAAAAAGTGCGAGGGAGAAGCCAGCAAAGATTGATTAATGAAAGAACAGATAAAATAGATTTTATAGAAATACAGACATATGATGATAGAAACAAATGACAACAAATATAAATAGATTACATTTATCAGATAAAAAAGAAAAATTAGCAGTGATTGGATATAAGGTAAAATTTATGTATGTTATTTACCAGAGATATTCCTTAAAGGACACAGAAAAGTTTAAATAACACACACACACCAGGCAACCATTAATCAAAAGAAACCTAAAAAGCTACATTTATAAAAGACAAATACATATTTAGAAATCATGAAAATCCCTATGAAATGGTAAACATTATACTTATAATGACTATCAAAAATCCTAAGTTTGTATGCATCTAGTAAATTAGCCTCAAAATATATAAGTCAAAAATAGATATAATTTAGCAATCAGAAAGTGATATTTATAACACCATCTTAACTTGACAGCTTTTCCCTTATCTATAGGTGTTTTACTGTTTCAGGAAAGACGCAATACATTGTAATTTTTCCACTTAACATAATAGAAAATAGGCAACTAGTTAGAAGTTATTTTTGCACAGAACATCTGATTTTTCAAGAACAGATTAAGAGATAGTAGTATGTTAAGAATATATACATATGGGAAGGCAAGGACCTACATCTAAGATTACCCTATGGAAGGGCAGATAAAGTGCATCCCAGATAAGGTCAAGTTAAAGAAGTTCATCATCACCAAGCCCTTATTATATGAAATGTTAAAGGGACTTATCTAAGAAAAAGATCAAAACTATGAACAGTAAAATGACAACAAACTCACAACTATCAACAACTGAACCTAAAAAACAAAAAGTAAACAAACAACTAGAACAGGAACAGAATCACAGAAATGGAGATCACATGGAGGGTTATCAGCAGGGAGAGGGAGGGGGGAGAATGGGGGGAAAAGGTACAGGGAATAAGAAGCATAATTGGTAGGCATAAAATAGACAGGGGGAGGTTAAGAATAGTGTAGGAAATAGAGAAGCCAAAGAACTTATATGTACGACCCATGGACATGAACTAAGCAGGGTGGGGGGGAATGCTGGTGGAAGGGGGAGGTGCAGTGCAGAAGGGGGAGAAAAGGGAGAAAAAATGGGACAACTGTAATAGGATAATCAATAAAATATACTTAAAATATACATATTTAATAAAATTATTTTTAAAAAAACAAAGGAAAGGTAATTTAGACCAAACCGCATTAAGAAAAAACTTTTAAAAATGTGTACAAAATAAGAAAAAAATAAATCATAAGGAAAGCTAACATGGAGTGGTAGGAAGCCCCAAAGATGCCCCATGACAATGTCTGCCTCCTGATATTCATACCTGTTGGGAACCGCCCTGCCTGGTTTCAGGAGCTTTAACCCACTATGGCTAAGGCTGAGTGAGCAACCTTCAGACCATAAGCCACTAAGGAGACAAAAGCTTATCCCCCTGGCAGGAGCACTGCTTCTGCTCCTTTGACTTCATCCATAACTGGCCCCCAATGCTTGATCGGTTAGCCAATGATGGGTAAGATTCCCCAAGGGGAGAACAATCTAAGACAGGCACAATCGCGTGGAGACCCCAAGGAAGGACTTGAAGGGCTACAGCAAAAGGTGATGGACCCTCACCCCTTGGCTTTGACAAAGCCTGAGTCCTCATTCTGTCTGCATGAAGTCTCCTAATCTCTTGGCTGCCTTACTTCCATTACCTGACTTAATCCTGAAACAATGACAGAGGGAGGTGCAAAGGACAGGTTGGCCAGGTGATCAGGCCTGAGAAAGAATATGTAAAATCCTGTGAAACCTGCTTTGCTAAGAATGTTCTCAATTAAATGATAAGGGTCTGAGCAGGAAATGAGTTTGTTTCTCAAAGTTTTGTAGCCTTTTAGCTAACAGACCCTGACTCAGAATAAGCCCTTTGTATGTAATAAGTTCTTTGTATGCTATCTATTGTTTGATCCTTACTGCCTGACAGTGATTAATGAGCTTTATCTATATTCCTGTGCAAACTAAACCCAATTAAAGCCTGTCAGGGCAAGGGCACAGGCACTTTCCTCTTGAGAGTGGCCAGGCTACTAAGGGACATTCTCCCTTTGAGAGGGTAGCCGTGCTGTCCCTTTTCCTCCACAGGACTCAGTAGTCCATGTGAATTTGTTTCGTACCTCATCCACAATGCCACAGACACTGTGGGCCAGTGCATGCGCCACATACCAAAAGGAATTTAATGTATTTTGA
This sequence comes from Phyllostomus hastatus, assembly GCF_019186645.2. Taxonomy (NCBI): domain Eukaryota; kingdom Metazoa; phylum Chordata; class Mammalia; order Chiroptera; family Phyllostomidae; genus Phyllostomus; species Phyllostomus hastatus. The sequence goes on along the minus strand of NW_025333872.1, from coordinate 34,598,696 downwards.
ATAAATAAAAATGAAAACACAACTTACCAAAATTTGTGAAATGCAGCAGTGCATAGAGAAATAAGTATAGCCCTGAATGCACATATTAGAAAATATAAAGAAATTTATAATCAGTGATCTAACTTTCCACTTTAGGAAACAAACAAACAAAGCCAATTAAATCCTAAGTAAGCAGAAGAAAAGAAATAAGATCAGAGCAGAAATCAATAAACTCGAAAACAGGAAAGCAATAGAAAAAAAAATCAATGAAACCAAAACTGATTCTTTAAAAAGATCAAAAGTGATAAACCTCTAGCTAGCTTAGGAAAAAAAAAAGACACAAATTGCTACTATCAGAAAAGAAAGAGGAGACATCACCAGATTCTGGGGACAGTAAAAGGATAATGTGACCAACTCTATACTTACAAATTTGACAACCTAGATGAAATGGATCAAATTTTTGGAAGACACAACTTGCTGAAACTCACATAAAAAGAAATACACAGCCTTAAATAGATCCATCTCTATTTAAGAAATTGAATCAATAATTAATAACCTTCCAAAAGAGAAGGCACCAGGCCAAAGTGGGTTCACTGGTGAATACAACCAAACATTAAAGGAAAAAAATGTCTCTACAATCTCTTTCAGAAAATAGAAATACTTCTTAACTCATTTTACATATGTACCCTAATACCAAAACCACACAAAGACATTACAAAAAAACACAGACCAATAGCAATAGATGTGGAAAAAGCAATGGACAAAATCCAATTCCTATTCATGATGAAAACTTTCAGAAAACTAGGAATAGAGGGAAATTTCTACAACTTGATAAAGAACACAGGTTGGGGCAAAAGGTTTACAGTTGTTTGTATGAAAAATAATACCATAGTTAATTAATAATAATACAAAAGTAAACTCTGTTTTGTGTACTCACAACTATAAACCTGCTTTTGCCCCACCCAGTATATACAAAAAATATACAGCTAACATCATACTTAATGGTGAGGAACTTGAAGCTTTCTCACTAAGAGCAGAAACAAGGCAAGAAAATTCCATCACCAACCCTTTTCAACACCATGTGCACATACTAGCTAATGCAATAAAACAAAAGTAAAAGGTATACAAGTTGAGAAGAAATAAAACTGTCTTGTTTGCAGGTGACATGACTATTTATGTAGAAAATCCAACAGAATTTACTAAATTCCACTCTTAATCCAATTTTATTAAGCATTTTACAACACCAATATATTCAAAGAAAATTTTATAGCTTAAACATTTTAGTGTCATGTTATGCTACCAAGTTTTATTTACATAGTTCTTCAGAATACACTTCAGTTTTTCACCCACTGTTTCAAGTGTAAAATGACAGGGAAGCATAAGTGAGAATACAATTCTATAATTTAATATATACAGTGCGTTAGTGGTTATTATTTTTAGGGTTTGTTTTTTTTTAGGATAATCCACTGAATTTTTCTACCAATGACATTTCAGAGTGAAGTTGTCTCCAAGAATAGATTTCCACAGAATCAAGAGGAGAGCAGTCCAATATATTTTACAGGTGATATTTGACAGTTCCTGAGTAGCTACAAATCATTTTTCTTCTCATCTTTTTTCAAAAGTCTTGGATGATGAAGAGGAAGTCTTGGATGATGTGCCCTTCATCACTACTATAGTGCTCATACAAAGTCTGAAATTAAAAACACACATCTGTTTTAGAACTTAAAATTCAATATATTATCAGATTAAAAATTATATATTTCAATATTCAATAATTTTCTCTCTTGTTCTTATAATTAGGGAATTATTTAAAAAATGGTTGGAAATAATTAAGAATTTTAACACCTAGCTTGGCCTAAGAATCAGCTATTATGAATTATAGCTCAATTTCTCTACAAGAGAAATGTAACATGCTTATAATAAGCATATATATGTCTTCAAGGCCTTCTTGATCTCCCTTACTTTTTCTCAAAAAAAGCCAGTCTTAGATAAATTCCTGTACTGTGAAATATACTCATCATAAAATGTACTTTCCAGTGATATTTAAACGAATGAACAGACATTAAAACCCATACAAATTAATTAGTAAGTATAGCTGTATTAAAATCTGTATTTTAAAAAGGGCTTAAGGTTAAGTCAACATCTAATTTAGGAAGATGGTATCTTTGCTATCAAGGAACACATAACCTTGAATATATAAAGCAAAGTCAAAACAAATTTTGCCCAATTTTAACCCCTAAAGCCATTGATTTAGACATTAGCACTTGAGAAAATTTAACAAAAATATTTTACCTTAAATCATATAAATGGACAATAGTGAATAAATAGCTAATGCCTCCAGTAATGTGTCCAATTTCTTGACATCTTGGATTGGCTTTACTCATACCCAGAGAGGTAAAACCTCCCAAAATTTTACAATAATGTTATAATTGAAATATATAATTAGTAGTAACTTGGTAACTAAACAAGTTGGTAAATAAGCACACATTAGGTTCTAGAAATGATTAGGTGTTTGATGGCAGTGAGATACAAAAATTATGGTATAGATAAAAACAGACCCAGAGAAGCTCAAAGGTTTGAGACATTTGCTTTGAGAAATGTGCTGACTGCTACATACAGCTTCACATAAGTCATTACATGTGATAAATACTTTGATTTCTCTAAAATGGTTTAAGAAAAAAATTAGGTAGAAGAAATGAATTCAAAAGCTTTGTGAAAAATGGTGTTGATTTAAAAGACTCCTCATTCAATTTATTCCAGTTAAGATTTGACAGCAATCTTTTGAATGTACTTTATATAACAATCCACTTTCAAATATGCTATATGCACAATAAGAATGTAAATCAAATGAATCTACATGTGTCAAAAGCACACGTTACATAAATACTTCATAGTTGATCTGACAACTGGACCAGCTTTTCTTTCAATTATCCATTTAAGTATCTAACTCACTTAACTATAAAAAACAATTGAAATTAATATAGACAACAGAAATATTTACTTTAGCAGCTTTCAAAATGGAGTTAGGAGAATTCAGACCAACAAGTTGGCCCAAAACATGTTTCATTTCTTCAGAGGTTCCTTTATGGTTACCTATAAAAAAAATATAATCAATAACACACTGCTACTAATAAGAAAAATACACCTTCATATACAAATACACATTCCATTTAGTACTACAATAACTGACATTCTATTTTTTTTAAAAGATTTTATTTATTTGTTTAGAAAGAGGGGAAGGGAAGGAGAAAGAGAGGGAGAGAAACATCCATGCGTTGTTGCCTCTCAAGCACCCCCTACTGGGGAACTTGCCTGCGACCCAGGCATGTGCCCTGCCTGGGAATCAAACCGGTGACACTCTGGTTCACAGGCTCAATCCACTAAACCATACCACCCAGGGCTGACTTGTAATTTATCCGTGCTCAGGAATAACTTAGCCCCTTACTGAGGATAAATAAAAATATATGCCAGTAAATAAAGAAAGGCAGTGTCATTTATTTCAGTATTTAGCATTAAAAAAAAGGGGGGGGAACTTTCTTAAGGAAGGAGGCAGTCTGGAAGAGAGCAGCCAATTCAGATTGTTTTCTTGTAATAGTCAAAAGTCTGTTTATATTAATAATCTGGTAATAAATTGACTTTTAAAAAAGTACCTGGATGAGTTTGGATATGAACATATGGGTGTGCCAGAAGCTCAGCAATGGATATCCTTCGTTTAGGGTCCCTTATTAAACAACACTACAAAAATAAAGATCATTATTTTTTAAAAAACAAAACAGGTTTTCTTACTGTATCATGTTATAGAAGTTGCTTTCTAGATAGCCTACTCAGAAATGAGATTATTTCATGCCATATTTTGCAAAATACCCAAGTATTCATTTTAAAACTAACACATTCAAAGTGAACTTAACATGCCTTAAAAAGCTAGTCCAGTCAGCCATTTCTTTCAATGGACCACTTAGTTAAGTAGCTAACCCACTAAGTTAATTCCAATAACTTCTGTAAACAAATACAGTTGACCCTTGAACAGCACAGGTTTGAAATGCATGGTCCACTTTTTCAATAAAAATTCTAAATGTATTTTCTGTTCCTTACAATTTTCTTAATAAAGTTTTCTTTTTTCTAGCTTACTTTACTGTAAGAATGTAGCATTAATATGAGGTCTGTCTGGAAAAACTCCAGCCATTGTTAAAATAATGAGAACAGTTTGAGTGACATCAATGTAACCTGGCAGCCAAGGAAAGTGGACTGGAATGTGCATGTGTGAACAATGATGACTTCACTGTACTAGTCAGTGGGGGCAGTAGATACCGTTGAGTGAACACGTGTACTGTGTGGCTGTTGGATTCAAAATGACTGAGTAAGTACAGCAATGAATCGGCATCAAATTTTCCGTTAAGCTTGAACATTCCTCCACGGAAACTATTTGGATGATTAAGCTCACACCTATGGACAACTGGTGATTGGCAGCTCCATCACAACAACATGCCCACTCATCCATCACATCTCATGCAGAGTATTTTGGTGAAACAGCATATCACCCAGGTGACTCAGCCCCCCTACAGCCTGAATTTGGTACGCTGAGACTTTTGGGTCTTCCCAAAACTAAAATCACCTTTGAAAGGGAAAAGATTTCAGCCTATTGATGAGATACAAGAAAATATGTCAATGAGATTCAGGAAAATATGATGGCAATTGGGAGAACTGTGTGAGGTCCCAAGGTAGCTACTTTGAAGAAGACTGGGGAATCACTGCCCTATGTACAATGTTTCTTGTATCTTCTTCAATAAATGTCTCTATTTTTCATATTACACGGCTATATAACTTCTGGATAGACCTTGCATGTATAACATACAAAACATGTTAACCAACTGTTTATATTAGGGTTCAGGGTTCTGGTCAAGAGTAGGTTATTACTTGTTAAGATTTGGGAGGTCAAAACTGATATGCAGATTTTGGACTAGGAGGAGGATGGGTACTCCTAACCTCCAAGTTGTTTAAGGGTCAACTGTATATAATACATTATTCAATATTATACTATTAATGTTACCTTTAACACATCTTGAAGATCCTTCTCTGGAATATCAGGAAATTCGATTTCATGATTAGGATCAATTATGGCATGTAATTTAGAAATCTGATTAATTATGTGCTGAAATGGTGTTTTCCCATAAGTCATATAGTACAAAATGCATCCTAAGGACCAAACATCACTTTTGGGACTTATCTAAGTAAAACAAACAAACAAAAACATAGGAATAAGTTGCCATTATTTTCATATAAAATTAAATGTAAGAATATTATACACATACACATACATATATACCCTAATATTTAATATAAGTAAACCTCAATTATTATGTAAGTACTAGATTATATTTACATGAGAAAACATCTTCTAGTTTTTATTGTATTTTATCAAGAAATACATTTCACTGCAAATCTTTCAACAAATTCATAATTAAAATATTTCAGCTAAAACACATTCTTGTCAGCTTATGAAATACAAAACTAAAAAATAAAATTGCAAATTTTAAATGTACTTGTTTTCCCTAAGGTTATTGGATTATAACAAATTTTATATAAATTTATAATATATAAGTATGTATAGATTTTTAAAGTTATTTACATTGAGCTATCCTAAACCTGAGAACAGAATCTATACAGCCAGGATGAGCTTGGCTTGAATTCTGGCCCAAACAGCCAAGAGACATTCACTGGAAAGCAATGTGAGACAGAGTTAGACTGGGAGGAGTTTTGAGCTCTTTCATAACAAGGATAAATTCACATGTTGGGATAAAAAATTTATCTTCTACACAGAATCACTAAGGCCATTGGATAGCAGCAGGTGATTCAACTGAATCAAGATTTTCCAATATATATTAAAGCACTGAGTTGACAACTATGAAATTCTAAATTTTGAATGTAATTTAAAATAAATTTTACTCTAAAGTAAAAAAGAATAAAACAATTTTAAAACTGAAATGACAAATTTTAGGAATTAATGAAAATAAGAAACAGTATAGTAAAAGCTATAAATACAAGCTAAAGTAAAACTCAGTAAAATTCACTTTTAATATATTAATTATAAGCAAGCATACTAAAATTAAATTAGCAATTATTTAAATCCAGAAGCTAGAAAAAAATAAACTCAAACTTATACAAATAAAGACAAAAGCAGAAATTAGTGAGTACATGAAAACAGAATTAATAAATGAATTCAAGACCTGTTTCTTTAAAAATAGCAAAACCATGGCTAGTCTAATTAAAAAAAGAGAGAAAGACAACAAATCTAAGTATAAGAAAAAGAGAGCTAAATAGACATAAAATGGCATACTTTTATGCCAATTATTTGAAAAGATATTAAGAAGCTATAATTTTCTAGGAAGGAAAATGTAATTAGTAAATAAAAGCACATTTATTGGTCAGTTATTTTGAACTGGACAATGTGCTAAGTGTTTCACGTTCTTTCTCATATAATCCTCCCCTTTTTAAAAAACAGGCACTGTTTGTGAGCCTACGTTACAGATGAGAGAACTAGTCAAGTTACGTCACAAAGTCAGTTAATGACGAGATAGATCTGTGACTCGAACACAGGCCCTGGACCACGTATGCTGCCACCCAGCTGGTCGCACTGTCACAGAGAGAGGATTGCCTTGGGAGCAGGAGGCACCATTACAGGCAAAACGGGCTGACAAAGAGCAGCAATGAGGCTAACACAGAGCTCAATGAAGTGGTCAAATAAGAGAAGGGAGAAAGTAGCCTGTGGCAGGCCAGCTAAAATTATATATTAGAGTCATATTTGAAAATGCACAATTCACAAATGAATAATTGGTAAGAAATAAAATATAAGAATCAGAGAGGAAACAAAGAACACTTCCAAGGTTATCAATTCAATGTTGTTTATGGTGTCCAAACAGAGCTAATTTAGTGTTAATTTTTTTCTTTAATTTTAAAACTTAAAAATACCCTTGGTGCATTGCTTGTAGGAACACACTGTGAGGCATCACCATATTAAAAGCACAATATTTAAGAACAATCTCAAATCAATAAAGGAGGACAAAATTAAATCCCATGACAGTCTACTTAAGAAGGCAAGGTCTCTCTCCGTAAAGGCCTAAAAAGTTTCACTTTCAGTCATCTGATAAGTTTATTCAGAGAACAGACTATTCCCTCTTAATGTCAGATAAATGACTGATAACCTTTATAGTACCTTTGATTTGGATTTCCCATTCTCTCTTGAGGAAGACATATCTTTGATTGCTTCTGGTGGCATATAATTAACTGTACCAACCTATTTGTCAAATCACAGAAAACACAAATCAATGAAAACATTAAATTCTGCTTTAGATTTTTAAAAACACGAATGCCAGATTCTTGGAAACTTGGATCATTACAGATTTCAGTAAATATATCTGAAAAATGCAAACACCTGACAACAATATTAAGACACACATTTCTCCACAATTTCAGCAAAATAAATTAAGTTCATAATCAGAAAATTGACTCCTTTCAGAATGCTGAGCAAATTTTTCTATGATCATAGTAGAAAACTACCATAAAACCCTGCAGGCTAAAATTATATTAATGTCCATAAACTTTGAAGAAATTGATCAATCACTCATTTTCTGTCTTGGGATAGACTCAGAATATTTTTTCCCCCCTTTTAAGTAAACCAACCAACCAACCAACCAACCAACCATCTAACTTTTCTCTAAGAACTCCCTGGGCCCATGTCCAAACTGACATGGGATGAGCATCTAAATAATGCAGGAGCTTTCACAGTAAAATTACGCCAACCTTTTAAGACATTCATTTTTATCCTAAAATAAACAGTTCTGCTTTCAAACATGGAATACTTTACTTGGAGGGCGTTGGTATAGAAGATATCTTCAAAGTAATTTACAAATAAATATTGTCATATTTTTAATGTAAAGAGAAGTGAGTGTTACATAAAATTGTTTGACGGGCACTCTGCTCATCTACTTGTCCTATAAAAGTCTAGTTTTCCTCCTAGAATTAAAGCAGACCCACATCAGAAATCTGTGCACACAGAACACATCATCTTGGCTTTAAGCAGGATTGTTTTTAGTTATTCTTTGGTGTCATCCCCTCAGTTTTTATGGGGACAACTTGGTTAAGTTTGCTATTGCATATCCTGTTATAAAAATGCAGTCAAGTACAATAATTATGGTGGTTTTCAAAATAAAGGTCCCCTGAAGAATTTTCTTTTTCAAACGTAAATGGTAAGAAAAGCTTAACTTCTCTGGAAGAATGAAATTATTTTACCTCATAGACAATAAAAAAAAACACGTAACTGCAATCCCTCTTTGGTTACTACCAGGAAATTCTGAGACCAAGTTTCGGGTGAATTTTAGAGCATGGCCAAGACGATTTCCAAGACAGGCATTACTGCTTCTCTACCTTGACTATCGGAAAACCACTCAAAATCGACAGATATATTATATTTCTACCAGATCTTGACTTTCTATACAAATTGTATTAATCATGGCTTTGATGTTTTTGTAGTTCTATTCTTATAAAAAAGCTCTGAATTCCTTGAAGAATGTGGCAGGTAAAAAGAAAATCCCCATTAGGAAAATAATAATACTTCACAAGTGAAAAGGAACTGACCTCTACTGGGTAGTAACCAACTAACTATTCATTAAGTCTCACCTGGGAATCCTTAATAATACTTGTTGTATCTGGTTGCAGTTGGTTTGCAATCCCAAAATCAATTAGCTTTAGCATTCCATCAACTATCAGAAAATTAGCGGGTTTCAGATCACTGTGAACGATGCCTTCAAAATAAAAATCCTTTGTAATATTACACAGTGTAAGACATTTTAAGTACAAAAATTTTCACAATCTACAGGCTGGGTTGATCCCTTTAATTAGTCAATCAAATTAAATATTTATTTTAATTATATGCTACAAACATATAGTATCTGCCATGTGCCAGGACTATTCTAAGTTTGTTGCTTATAATGAATCATTTAATCCATCAGTGCTGAGGCAATTATTATTATCCCCATTTTCAGGTAAGGAAACTAAGGCAAAGAGTTTAAATAATCTGTTCAAGGTCACAGGGCCTCAGGGACCTTACCATGAGTGAACCCAGGCAGTCTGGCATTAGCATTTAGCTTAACCACTGTAATTCACCACCCCTTAGAGAACACTTTAAATTACACTGCAGACAGTTAAGACCCTAATGCTCCCAATGCCTCTATCCCCATAGCCTGATCTTCATCACTGGTGAACTCTTCTTAATTTATAGGAGGAAGATGTGAGGAGACAAATTACAATTATCCAGGATAACAGTTTTTAAAAAAAAATAAGGTAAAGGCAAAAAGCCCCCACAACAACCAAGTCCAAGTAAAGTGAAAAATGAACCAGAAGGTAGGGCTAACAGTTAAAAACCAAAACAACAACAATAAAAAAACTCCTGCACAAGGCACATAATACAAAAAGACTAGAATAAATGAAATAAGCATCTCAGATTTTTAGGCTGTCTGAATGCCAAATTCACAGATCTGCTGTAATCCAGGTATTTGGAGACCTAGGATTATGACTATGTTAATTCTGATAAAGATACATTTTGCATTTATTTATGTATCATGGATGTGGGACTTGAAATGAGTTCATGCCCTACTGTTTGGTTGACAGTGTTTTAAAGAAATGGTTTTGTCCCTTTAAATAGACTTCCAAAATATTTAGTTTAGTCTAAAATTGCCAATAACCAATAACTTAAAATTAAGAGTGTATGTCTCTAAAGTGACATTATTAATGGATATTTAAATATTACATAGCAAGAGATTTTAAATACCATGTTGATGAATCGTGTGAACTGCCTCCAACATATTTTTCCAGTAACTCTTGCGTTCCCATGGATCAATGGATTTTTTCTTTTTAAGCCAACTATTAAGATCAATATTTCCACACTCCATTACCATGTAGATATACTGGTCTGTGATTTCACTGCCATTAAAAATTAACAAATAAAACAACAAAATAATAAATGCTTAGGTTATACTCTTAAGATCTACTGGATATTTATCTCAAGAATTACAGTAAAGAAAACTTTCCAAGTTAAAAAAAATTCTTACTAATCATAGAGTCGAATGATCTTATCACTGTGTTGTTGTAGTTTATTCAAATAAGCAATTTCATTCCGGTAACTCTCAACTGTCTGGCTATCTGCTTCTTCTAAGTTAACATACTTTATAGCATGTATCTGTTTCTTTTCATTCAATACTTGAAACACCTATATAGTAGAACAAAAGGAAAAATTTAGAATGCACTAATCCAACACTGAATTTATTACACAGTTAAGGAATACTTATATAAATAATTTAAAATGTCTGGGCTGCCCTGGCTGGTGTGGCTCAGTGGACTGAGTGTTGGCCTGCAAACCCAAGGGCCACCAGTTTGATTCCCAGTTGGGGCACAAGCCTGGGTTGTGGGCCAGGTCTCCAGTTAGGAGTGTGCAAGAGGCAACCATTGATGTATCTCTCACACACTGATGTTTCTGTCCCTTTCTCCTTTCCTTCCCTTATCTCTAAAAATAAATAAGTAAAATCTTTAAAAAAATGTCTGGCTTATTCTTAGAAAAAAAAAAATGTTACGAGAGTAATAGTCCACTCTCAATTACCTATGACAAAGGGCATTCAGTAACTCAGAGACAAAAACCCTAAAAAGTTTCTATACAGACATATAAGGTAATTTAAATTTCATGTCATAACGCTCTGTTGAATGTTTAACTAGGGAAATAACCTAAAAGAGATATTGAGAAATGTGAAGACTAAGGTCTATAATAAAGAGTCCATTCATTTCACATATGGTGTTTTTACCATTGTACCTGGAGTTGACAATTTCATTCACGTGGTAGAAAATATTTAAAATTATGAGAACAAAGGAAATGCATACAGAAAATGAAACTAATATCACTCAAGAATTGCTGTTTATGGTACTAATAGTAAGCTATCAGTATATTCAGTTGAAAAAGTATATCAGTTCTAGCCCTGGCTGGCGTAGCTCAGTGGATTGAGCGCGGGCTGGGAACCAAAGTGTCCCAGGTTCGATTCCCAGCCAGGGTACATTCCTGGGTTGCAGGCCATAACCCCCCGCAACCGCACATTGATGTCTCTCTCTCTCTTTGTCTCTCTCTCTCTCTCATCTCCCTCCCTTCCCTCTCTAAAATGAATAAAATCTTAAAAAAAAAAAAGTATATCAGTTCTAATTTTCAAAGTCAAGTTTACAGAAACAAGATGCTGTAAACATGTTGTCAGGATCTCTGAGGTCCAGGTGCTCTGGCTGGACAGTCAATTTCTAAGCAATGTTGGTAGCGCAGATAACACATTTGAAAAATTAGCCCTAGTCGGGTAGCTCAGTTGGTTAGAGAGTTGTCCAGATATGCCAAAGTTGCAGGTTCAATCGCTGGTCAAGGCCCATATACCAAACAACCAATGAATGAATAAATAAGTGGAAAAACAAATCAATGTTTCTCTCTCTCTAAAAATGAATACATAAAATTTTTTTTAAAGTAGAAAACACTGCTATTGTGTTGAACCTGTGGCAAACATGCAACAGGAATGGGGCCTCTAAAAGGCAATAGTTCAAAATACAAAGCACCAGTGTAAGCAAGGAAACTTATATTCATTTACTCCTTTTGACACAATGAAGTAAACATCACTTATTTAAAGCCATTTAAGCTTGACTATCCAGCAGGAACTGGCAAGGAATAAAAGCCAAAGTGTATGACCAGGCTGGCAGGTACAGCTTCGTTACTTAAAAAAATTTAATCGCAATTTCTAACAAAGTATCCTGGGTTTACTTGCACATACAGCAAATCAGAGGATGAGGGGCATAAAATAATGATATGGCAAGAGGCAGCCAAAAATAGCAAGGAAAAGATAAAAGGAATTTTAAAATAGTATAAAGCTATTTTGTATAAACAGCCTTACAAATCTCAAAGAACTAAGTTATCTACTATTCTAACACAATAAATGTTTTTAGCAGCACTACTCCTAAGTCAATGCTAATGTTGTTTAGAGGAGGAATCGGGGGAAGAGCAGGGAATTGGAACTGGGTCTAAAGAGACTGTCATTTGTTGGGAGGAGGAAACGGGAACCAGGGATGAGGAAGATTTGTTGTCTCAAGGGCAATGTGGACCCCTACAAATGAGGAAACAGAGAGATCAAAATTGTTAAAAGCCAAAGAAAGAAAAGCTTAAAATGTTTTTATTTGTTTCCTAAACATTTAAGATACATATAACTTTGCAAATAGATGTTTTCAAATTTGGGGGGTAGATACTTACCTTACTTGAACCTCCACTTCCTATCTGCTTCAAAATGGAGTAAATTCTTCCTTTAACTAAAATGCATTCATTTGTTGAAGAGGATGCAGAAATCTAAATTTAAATATATAAAGATTCAAAGGTTCAAAGAATATTCCTGAGAAAATAGCTTATTTAATGTAGTAAAATGCTTCCAATTTTGAAATTGTCTTAAATCTTACTTACGTAATTAGATATTAGTCACAATTATTTGAAAGAGGGAATTTAGATACTTTAGTCCAGGAAATGAACTTATTAAGTTGATACACAAAATTCTAAGTTTTTCCCCTCTAACTTATCTTTTCTTCTTAAATACATAAAAATAAGATTTAAAGGGGAGGATTAGGGAACCATTTAACGTTCAACCTACAAGCTTATAAGTTATCATTTACATCTTATCTATCATTTTTTTCCTACACAAAGTTCTTGGCTTACACACATATGTACATACATATATAAATACACAGATTTTTTCATTTAGCATTATGCTGTAAAGGAAGCAGTGTGCTAAGGTGCTAGGAGCTCCAAAGCCAATCTGACAAATGCAAATTTCAGCAATGCCATCTTTTTGCTGAAGAAGTTTCAAGGTACTCAATTTGAACTTCAGCACCCTCCTGAGCAAACTTTCAACTGATGTACTCTACATACCCCTGCTTCCCTTCCCTTGTGCCAGAGCTCTCTGGGAACCTACAAAAACTTTGAACAGATGGAGTGATGTGAGAGGATTTATTCTGAGCTGACAAGGAAGCTGAAGACACAAGTGGAAGAGTACCTGATTAGCTGATTAATCAAGTCAAAACAAGATCTAAATAAATCTAAATTTAACTAAGCCCTACTTTAGATCCCAAGTGGTAGAATCTCTTATGTAATCTCCTTCCACATTAATATAAAAGAATTCTAATTTCTTTAACCTGTAGGATTGAAAGAGACCTTTGAGTCTTGATAATTTGTTTTCTATAAGAAAGCATTTGCTTTTGAAATATATATACCTGTCATCTTTCATTACATTGTTATTTTTATCAAAATTCTTCAGTATCCTCTTTACCCTACTTCTTTTTGGAGCTTCTTCTCATACTTAAACTGACAATTTCTCAGAGGGAAGAAAACGGTTCAATTTTATTTCCTCCTAGCTGCTAAATTTTTTGTTTTTAAAGAATAAAGTAATTCTGACTTATTTCTAATTCAAAATACTAATGTGAAGTTCAGTTTCCTATACAGATAACATTCCACTTTCCCTTTGGTCGTCCATCCTCCTCATTGTCACCAGCGTAATTGTTTCAAAATACAAATAACTTCCCTTCCTTGCTCCAGCCAGTTCCAACAGCTTCCCATCCCTCTGGTGGTAAAACAGCAGGACCCTAAGGATCCACCGCCCCTTCCCACCCCCTATCCCTTCCTAAGCTCCAGGCACACTCTGGCTTCTTTTCAGTTTCCTCCTGACACTGACCTCTTCTAGAAGCCTCCTAGCCCATTCACTTGGTCGTGTTTGACTTGACTTCTATATTGCAACTCAAACAGGGCCTGACATAAGTAATAACTCAATAAATGTGATTTGATTCAATATAAAGCAAACCTAGTCATCTTTCTTTCTCCTTTGTAATTTATTACACAATTTATAAATTTGTAATTATTATACAATTTAGTATAATCTATGTCAGCTAATTTTTTGTTACATTATTTTCCAAAACTGTGGTAAAATATACATAAAACTACCATTTTAACCATTTTTAAGTATATAATTCAGTGGCATTAAGTACATTCACATTGTTATACAACCATTACCACCACCCATCTCCAAAACTTTTCATCATCTCATACTGAAACTCAATATCCACTAAACAATAACTCCCCTTTCCTCCCTTCCATTAGCCTCTGCTAACCGTTGTTCCACTTTCCATTGCTAATTTTCTTATCTCTTGATTTGTATAATTAATTACTTGTGTTTTATTTTTGCTGTTTTATTTAGAAAAAAGCAACTGCTAACTTTTCTTATTTAATAAATACCAGGCTCTGTTGTAAGTTACATATATTAACTGATTTAATATTCACAACCATCCTATGGCATAGGTAGCTTTATTATCCCCATTTTACAGATGATGAAACAGACACAGAAAGTTTAAGTAACTTGCAAAAGGTCACATAGCTGGTAAGTAGTGCAGCCAAGATTCAAGGCCAGACCATCCTCCTTCAAAGCCATACTTTCTACCAGTATTAAGCTGCTTCTGAGCCAGTTACTAGAAACTAGTTTTAGTACTGATGTCAGTAGAGTGTCTAAATTAATTTTTCTCTAGATAGTAATGAAATTGTTTCACCAGCAAAAAACTTTTTCTTACTTTATAATCATTACTATATTTTGTGGCATATAATGAGCATTTTTTCCCCTAAATTGTTGAGGGAAAAATAAGGGTGTGTGTACATTATACAGGGGTAGTACCTGAAATACCTTGTATCTGTTCTTCTGTTTTGTAATTATTTGTTACATAAAATTTATTATACCACAATATATTCAAAAATTAATGCTAAAATTTCTTTATAATACAAAAAACAAGCATCTAAATATAAATAAAGAATGGCCTTAAAAAATTAAAGTGAAAGATTCCCCCCTCCCCAAAAGTTTGGGCCAAAAACGTGGACGTGCATTATACAGGGGAGTGCATTATATCTGGCAAAATATAGTACTTTATAATATATTCTAGTAATATATCATATTGCTATTCTCATGCTCTTGAAAATTTACTTGAATAGTAAGTAGCCAATGAAATCAAGCTGCTCACAAACAACTGGCTTAATTAGTTAAATGAAATAAAAAGTAACCTAGACTACAGGATAAATTTTATCTAGCAATTCAAACTGGACCCTTTGGCCTAGGTAATGAAAAACAAACAAACAAACAAACAATCCACCCCCAAAACTTCATTAGCTTCTTCATGATCTAACTTCTTGAGCTCAGGAGGTTATCAGAAATGAATTTTGCTTAATGAGACTAAGAATCAACAAGTCCTTAAGACTTTTCCTAACAACTAGATGCTGTAAAAATAAAATCTTTGAAACTGATCATACAGTAACATATACCCTCATAGACAAAGCTTATCAAACCTGTAAGTTCTGAAGTGGAGTAATGGGTATTTGCGGTTGCTGCTGCTGCTGGAAGTAGGCAGGCTGGCTATAAGGTGTTGACAACTGACAAGCAGGTGGAAAGTCATTCTTCATAACTGGAGTCCTAAAGCTAAGAAAGATATTTTAAAAATTTAATACATTAAAATTTTAAAAACAAAATTCTGACTCAGTTTTTTTGTGTGATTTTAAAAGGTGAATATAAACTTTGAATGTGTTATATCAAACAGAATCAAAGTTGGTTTTCATAATATAGCTGAATTATGTATTCCAGATACACCATGACAGTTTTATTTGGGGGCAATTCTTTCTGAAAGTAATTTTTGTCCCCAGACAAAAAAAAATCCTTATTGTAAAATAAATAAATAATATGGCACTGAAAATATTAGGTTGGGTTATTTTATAGGAATTTAGCCAAGGTAAAGTTCAGCCTTTGGCTGATCATAGATGTTATGAGTGCGTTTTAACAATAATGTTCTACAACAGCCTGCTATAAATATCTGAAAGCTAATTACATCAGAGAAGCTTGGCCTTTAAGCTTAAAGTCATTCAGTTCACATTTGTGCTTTGCTTGCCTTATTCTCACTATTTTTCTTTTCAGTACCTAGGCATCATGGACTTAAATTGTCCTGTAAAACACTAAAAAAAATTATTAAAACAGAGCCACTAATTTAAGAATAAGATGTGTCGCATTCATTTATTTTCTTTCTTTCAATATCACTAATTTGCCTTTGTAATAGCCCTTGTGTTTCCTCAAGTCAGCACTGACCATCCAATTTCTTCACTCATCCTTCATTCCCATCCAGCAAGTCCTATACCTTTGAACACCCCCAGAACTATGTGAACTGCACAACCCACCTCTTTTCGAAACAATCATATTCCAATTAACACCTCCTTTGCTATAAAATGCATCCACCCTTTATCTGCTCTAAGAATGTAACCTTCAAATCTCTCAATTAGAGAAGTATGCATGTGGCAATGCATAATTATCAAGTTTTGCATACTTAGAGTAGTTATAGGTTGTAGGTACAGACCACAATATGACAGAGACTTTCACAACATCCTTAAAAATATAATGTAGCCACCTTCCCCTCCCCTTTTACAGATGAAAAAACTGATGGTGAAAAAAATAATATGAATTTAAAAAGCATTTAAAGTAAGAGATCAAGATTCAACTCCAGATCTATTTGGCCCCAACATCCATGTTATTTCTACTGTACCAAGCTAACAGCCAAAAGTAATTACCAGCTCATGTAATCTTCTAGGGCCCTGCTGCTGGGTGTCTGACAAACAGATTTTTGGTCAATCCATTTTGGTACCGACAAAGGTGGTGACTGCTTAGAAACTCTTAAAGTGGCAGGTTGCTCAAAGGTGGTTTGTTTCTGCTAAACCAAAATGAAAAGAAAAACAAATCACTTCTAAAATAAAATAATAAAAACATGAAATACCAAAAAAAAAACCAAAACCACACACACACACACACACGAGTAAATAAACACATGTATTCCAGGCTTTCAATAACTTTTTAATATAGATCTTTCACTCTAAATTCTGAAGCCTGGTAAATTTTGCTCAAAGGGATCACAAGTAGAGGGAAGTCACACAGTATTGTTTTAACAAAACAGGATCTAATATCCTCTCCCAACAAGTCTACTGTAAGCAGTATTGAAATTTTACAATCTAATTAAGTACCCTGCTACTCTTCCCAAAACCAGTCTTTCTCTAATCAATAAAATCACACTATCCACTTTATGTGTGAGGGTAAAAAGGCCAAATACTAATTATTTAGCAAATTTGACAGAGCAAATACTTATCTAGTGTTCTCCCTAGTATTACACATGTAGAATTTATCTCATATCAATCTCAAAGCAATGATAAATGAACATCCTCTACAGAAGAGATCACGGGCAAATTACAGCCTGAAGGCTGAATCTGGCCTGCCACCTGTTTTTGTAAAGTTTTAATGGAACACAGCTATGCCCACTTGGTTAAATATTGTCTAAGGCTGTTTTCATGCTATAGTAGCAGAGTTGGGTAATAACAACAGTGACCACCTGGTCTGCAAAACCTACTGACTTTTTAAGATTTCCAACCCCTGTTCTACAGCATCTCAACTAAATAGAGAATCACATTTTGTTTGAACATTATTACTAACTGCACACTCACTACTGTCTAAGGAGGTCCACTACAATCTGGAGACAGCTTTCATTATTAGAGAGGCTTCACAGAAGTTTAGATTAAATCAGTTTCTCTATTATAATTTTTAACCTACTTGTCCATATTATGCTGTTGACACCCACAATGCATAAATCTCTTTTACTTTCTACATTTCTGTCCTTTAAGTTTTCAAGTTAGCAAGCATGGCCACTGTATCTCTTTTCCTGGATAAATTTTCCATTTCATTAAGATTTCCTCACATACATGTTTGGATAAACAGGATGGTACTGAGAAACTGTTGTAAGATTATTAGGCAGGGAAAATGTAAATATTATTGTCACGGAGTGGGATGTTTGCATTTGGGATTTTGGAGATTAGAATTAAGGATACAGGAATGAATAGCTAAAATGAAATTAAGAGAATGGTCACAAGGGAGAAAGAAGTTATAAGTTTGGGAGCCAGGTGTAGGACTAGTGATAGATAAGGCTATGAAACCAACAACAAAAAAGATGGTAGTTGTTGGTTTGAAGTAGATAGAGGTGATATTTTCAAGGAATTAATGGGGAGTCCTCAGTATGTTCAAATATGACAGCAATGAGCAGGACAAGAGAAGAAATAATCTGGACACTGTAATAGGGACCTTTTAGCTCTAAGGTGAGATGAGAGGCAAAAACAACCTCTGCTTGACAAGGCTGTTGGAGAAACAGTGACCTAAGAAAACTGCCTAGTTTCTTTTTTTCTAAGTGGTTCAGTGGATTTTAATATTTATGAGAGTGTGCAATCATCGCCATTATTTAGTTACAGACCACTTTCACTATCTTAGAAAGATATCTTAGAAACTCCAGCCCTCAGTGGTGCAGCTCAGTCAGTGGGTTAGGCATTGGCCCACGAAGCAATAGGTTGCGGGTTCAGTTCCTGGTCACACAGCACAAGCCTGGGTTGCAGGCCAGGTCCCAGGTTGGGGGCATGCAAGAGGCAATCTATCAATGTTTCTCTCCCTCTCATTCTCCCACCCTTCCCTTTTCTCTAAAAATGAACAACAAAATCTTAAAAAAAAGGAGAGAGAGAAAAAAAAGAAACTCCATATCCATTAGCATTCATGCCCATTCTCTACTCTTTCCAGTCTTTGTGGTGACCACTAATCTACCTTCTATGTGGATTTGTGCCTATTCTGAACATGCTTCTTACACTTAATATGTATTCAAGGTTCATCCGTGTTATAGTATTTATCATTACTTCATTATTTTTTATTGTTGAAAAATAAAAAATAATAAAATTAGAATACCACAACTTGTTTATTCACTCTCTACTTGATGGATATTTGGGTTATTTCCACCTTTAGGGAATTATGAATAAAGCTGCTATCAACATTCATGTACAAATTTATATCTATATTCTGTTTCCTTGAGTATATACCTAAGAGTGGAACTCTGGATCATATGGTAATTCTATGTTTAACCTCTTGAGGAACTGCCATACCATTTTCCAAGTGACTGCACCATTTTACATTTTTCCAACAGTATATAAGGGTTCCACATCTTCATCGACACTTGTTATTATCTCTTTTTAATGACAGTCATGTTAGTGGGTATAAAGTAGTTATCTCAGTGTGGTTTTGATGTGCATTTCCCTAATGACAATTAAATGGTTTTAAGTTCCTTTATCATACTATTGACTTACAGGTTTAAGAAAAAAAGATGCTATTTAATATGATCCATGATTCAACCTGTTAGGATTCTTTTCATCTAACATTGACTATCCAAGTCATCACTTACGTAGGTTAATGGTTCTCAAAGAGTAATCCAGGAAAAGCAAAAAAACAAAAACAAAAACAGTGGTCCCAAGATCTTCTCAGGAAGTCTCAGAGGTTAAAACGATCTTCCTCAACATACTAAGACATTATTTGCCTTTTGCACTTTCATTCTTTCATGAGTATATAATGGAGTTTACTCAATGCTATAGAACATATGCTAAGAAAAGATTAATGCGAAAGCAGATACAAGAAATCCAGTTTTCTGTTAAGCCAACCATTAAATTAATTGTAAAACAATGTCACTCTTCTCACTATAATTTTGTTTCAAAAAATACTTATTTTTCAGAGGGAATGTAACTCAACATAATAAAGGACATATATGACAAGCCCACAGATAACATCTTACTTGATTGTGAAAAGCTGAAAGCTTTTCTTTTAAGATCAGTAATAAGATAAGCATGTACACTCTCGTTACTTTTACTCAAAACAACACTGGAAGTCCTAGCCAGAGAAATTAGGCAAGGAATAAAATGCATCATATTTGAAAGGAAAAAGTAGAACAGTCACTCTTTGGAGATGACATGGTATTATATATAGAAAACCCCAAAGACTCCAAAAGATTGTCAGAACTAACAAAGTCAGTAAAGTTTCAAAACACAAAATCAATATGCAAAAATCTGTTGCATTTCTTAAAAACTGATAATGATCAGGAAAAAATTAAAAAACAATCCCATTTATGATTAAATAAAAAAAGAATACCATACCTAGGAATAAATTTAACCAAGGAGGTGATAGAAGTGTATACTGAAAATTATAAGATACTGATGAAAAAATTGAAAAAGATACAAATAAAGATAGTGCGTGCTCATGAAGTTGAAAAATCAATACTGTTAGAATGTCCATAATACCCAAACCAATCTATATTCAATGCAATCCATATCAAAATTCTGGTGACATTTGTATAAAACTATAAAAACCCCAAACAGCCAAAACAATCTTGAGAAAGAAGAACAAACCTGGAGGCATCATAACCCTGGTGTCAAACTATATTACAAAGCTATAGTAATAAAAAAAGTATGGTAATGGCATACACACACACACTCCACAGGAACACAACAGAGTACAGAAATAAACTCAGAAATATGTGGTCAATTAATTTACAACAAAAGGGGCCAAGAATGTACTGAACATAACAGGGAAGGAAGAGTCTCTTCAGTAAATGAACTTGGGAAAACTAGACAGCCACATGAAAAACAAGAAAATGAACCACTATCATACACCATACACAAAAATTAACTCAAAATGGATTAAACACTTGCATGTAGGATCTGAAACCGTAAAACTTTTAAAAGAAAACATAGGCAATAAGCTCTCTGACATGGGTCTTGGTTATGATTTTTTTGATCTGACACTAAAAGCAGACAACAGAAACAAAAATAAGTGAGACTACATCAAACTAAAAAGCTTCTGCACAGAAAAGAAAACCAGCAACAAAATGAAATTGCAATCTAAAGAATGGGGAAAAGTATTTGCAAATCATATACTGATGAAGGGTAAACACCCAAAATATATATTAAAAACTCATATAAACTCAAGAGCAAAATCATCATCATCATCATCATCATCATCTGGCTAAAAAAATGGGCAAAAGATCTGAACAAACTTTTTCCCAAAGGAGATATACAGATGACCAATGGACACATGAAAAGATGCTCAACATCAATAATCATCAGGGGAAAGCAATAAAAACCACAATGAGGTATCTCCTCACACCTGTTAGAATGACTATTATCAAAAAGACAAGAAATATGAGTGTTTTGTGGAGAAAAGGTAACCCTTGTGCACTCTTAGTGGGAATATAAACTGGTATAGCCACTATGAAAAATAATATAGAAAAATTAAAAACATAACTACTGTATGACCCAGCAATTCCACTTCTGTGTATTTATCTGAAGAAAATGAAAACACTAACCTAAAAAGATAATATGCACACTCATGTTCATGTTCACTGCAGCATTATTTACAATGATCAAGATATGGAAAAAACACAAGTACCCACTAATGGATAAATGAATAAAAAAATGTAATATAGGAGTACATACACAATGGAGTATTATTCAGCCTAAAGAATGAAATCTTGCCATTTGTGACAACATGGATGGACCTGAGGACATTGTGATAAGTGAAATATGTCAGACACAGAAAGATAAATACTACATAGTATCACTTATATGTAAAAATCTTAGCCCAGGCTGATGTGGCTCAATTGCTTGGACCATTGTCCTGTAAATTAAAAGGTCAGGGGTTGGATTCCCAATCACAGCACATACCTAGGTTGTGGGTTTGGTCTCCCATCAGGGTGCAGATGAGAAGCAACCAAATGATGTTCTCTCCCTCCCTCTTTCTTCCTCTCTACCCCTCGCTCTCAAATCAATAATCAATAAGCATGTCCTCAGGTGAGGATTTTTAAAAAAATCTTTAAAAATTAAGTCATGGGGATGTAACAGACAGCATGGAGACAATAGTTAATAATACTGTATTACATACTTGAAAGTTGTTAAGCGAGTAGATCTTAAAGTTCTCATTGCCAGACAGAAAAATTTTGCAGCTATGTATGGTGGCAGACATTAATGAGATTTATTATGGTGATCAATTCATGATACACACAAATATAAAATCATTATGTTGTATACCTGAGACTAATATGTTATATATCAATTATACCTCAGTAATACAAAATACTTGTTTTTCATAGAAGTGCATCTATATTCACATGTAATGGGTATATTGTTTTTAATCTATTAATATTTTTAAAATTCTTGGTTTTACTTTCTAATACAGTCAATACAGATAAACATAACCTATGTAAACAAAAGCTCTTTGGGTGTCTCGATAATTAAGTGGGTGAAAGAGGGTCCCAAGGCCCAAGTATTTGAGAACTACTGAGTTAGAATATAACTGAAAACAAACAGTGATAAAAAGTAGAGCCATGGACTAAAATAGGTATGGCTCTCCAGCAGTCTACCAGACCATTCCGTCTGAAATGGCCCCTAGCCACTGTTACAAATTCACATGCATTGTCTAGTCTCATGTTTTCTATTCCATCCATGAGGATGACAATAGGAAATTGTCAAATGCTTTGATACACAATGCATTAGAGCAAGGATCAGCATACTGTTTTCTGTAAAGGGCAATACAGTAAACATTTTAAGACTAGATCATCTCTGTTGCAACTACTCAACTCTGCTGTTCCAGTTTGAAAGTAGCCATAG
Source organism: Phyllostomus hastatus (assembly GCF_019186645.2). NCBI lineage: Eukaryota > Metazoa > Chordata > Mammalia > Chiroptera > Phyllostomidae > Phyllostomus > Phyllostomus hastatus. The sequence goes on along the minus strand of NW_025333872.1, from coordinate 34,576,090 downwards.
ATATAAGTAAATGAACCGGCATGTTTGTGTTCCAATAAAACATCATTTGCACACACAGGCTGGGAAACAGATTTGACCCACAGGCTGTAGCTTGCTGATCCCTACAGCAGTCCACCAGTAATCTAGAAACACTACTGAAAATAGAACAGAATAAAATAAATAGAAAAGACTTCAACTTGGCATATGCTATTACTGAAACTGTTACTGAACATTGTTTTGTGAATAATAAAAACCATTAAGTAAACTATTCCACTAAATATGGTGCATAAGAAGTTAATAAAGTAAGAAAATATTTAACATGATCATCACATCTGGAACAATGGCATGTTACATGAGAGGAAAAGAAAGTTACCTCTGTATCAACTTTTCGGGTTATCTCTGGAATCTGCCATTGATCTGAAGAAGCAGCAAGATTCTGGTTTATACATTTTGACCTTTTTTTAGATTGCCATTGTTTCTGGTTACTTTCTGGAACTTTTGGTTCTTGATCTTCTTTAGGTTCTGAAATTGTTTTGTTGTTATTGTCATTAAAATGCAAGATTATTTTATAATAACAAAATTACACCTAAACACTAGAACATGCTGCAAATGATTAGCATTTTGCTTTTAAAAACGAAGAGTGGAATCAAAAACGTTAAGCCAGTTGTTGACAATTTGCTTATAGCAAACCAATTTCACAAACCTGCAACACGGCCATCTTAAGTGCTTAGGGTTTCATTATCAGAGAGCATTCTGAATTTAAATTTTTCTGGTCTTTACCAGAAAGTAAGCAAATAAGTAAAAATTAAAAAACACATGTTATAAAGTCTTACTAATAAAGATAAGCTAAGTCACCATTTTTACAGACTCCTACTTTTTAACAAAAACTTTACCTTAAACTGGTTTGCAATTTACTTTAAGGGTCTCTAAACAAAAGTGCCTCAACAGGCCCAATAGCCTATGTACCCAGGGAACAGCTTCACACCGCGTTGGAGCACAACCATCACACCACCTCTACAAATGACATAGTCAAAGGGTGAACTTAGTGGGCACCAGAGCCCTGCTGAAGTAAGTCCTGCTGTGTGGCATGGGCCCCTGCACAGCTGATCCTCCACAGGGGTCAGAGGTTGGTGGTCAGTGGTCACAGCTAGTCCTTACAGCTGACTGGCCTGGGCAAGTCACTCCCATTGATCTGCCAATAGCAATCAAGGCTCAACTATAAGAGAAGAGTATGCACAGCCCACACGGTGGGCACTCCCCAGCTTGGGAGGTAAGGGAGGCTGGACCCTACAGGACACTTACTACATTAGGCCACTCTTCCAAGCTAGGGAGTCACAGCAGTTCCATTTCATACATAGAAACAAACACAGAGAGGCTGCCAAAATGAGGAATCAAGATGTACAGTTCAAAACCTTGGTTATAAGAATGCTCAGTGAACTCAGTGAGAACTTCAACAGTATAAAAAAAGGGCATGAAAACCATAAAAAAGAACCAGTCAGAAATGAAGTGTACACTAACTGAAATGAAAAACAATTTACAAAGAATCAACAGTAAGAGTGGATGAAGCCAAGAATCAAATAAGCGATTTAGAATATGAGGAAGCAAAAAATGCCTAATCAGAAAAACAAGAAGAAAAAGGAATCCAAAAAAAATGAGGATAGTGTAAGGAGCCTCTGGAACAACTTCAAGTATACCAACCTGAAGGTGCTGGAAGGAGAAGAGAGCAAGAAATTGAAAAACTACTTGAGAAAATTAATGGCAGAAAACTTCCCTAACTTGGTGAAAGTAACAGATATACAAGTCCAGGAAGCTCAGAGTTCCAAACACAATGGATGCAAAGAGGCCCAACCAAGACACATCATAATTAAAATGCAAAAGGTTAAAGACAAAGAATTTTAAAAGAAGAGAAAAGAAATTAGTTACCTATAAGGGAGCTCCCATAAGGCTGATTTCTCAAAAGAAATTTTGCAGGCTAGAAGGAATTCATTAATATTCAAAGTGAAGAAAAGCAAGGACCTGCAACCAAGATTACTCTCCCAGCAAAGCTATCATTTAGAATCGAAGGACAGATAAAGAGCTTCCAGACAAGAAAAAACTGAAAGAGTTCAGCATCACCAAAACAATATTATATAAAATATAAAGGATCTTCTTTAAGAACATCAAAATATGAACAATAAAATAGCAACAAATATATCTGTCAACAATTGAATCTGAAAAACAATATAAACAAACAGAACAGAAGCAGAATCATAGATATAGAGGGAGGGGAGCTGGGCAGATGGGAGAAAAAGGTGAAGGGATTAAGAAGTACAAGTTGGTTGTTACAGAATAGTCATGGGGATGTAAAATAAAGTAAAACACAGGGAATATAGTAGCCAAAGAATATATATGCATGACCCATGGACAATGGTACGGGATGCTTACAGGGAGGGGGGAGGTGCTCTGAGTGGAGGAGGGGAAAGGGGGGAAAATTGGAACAACTGTAACAGCATAAGCAATAAAATATAATTTAAAGTAAACAAGAAAAAAAAAAACAAGAGCCTCAACAATATATTTACTATTCTATGAATATCAATATTCCATTCCTATCACAAAAGATGCAAAAATCTTAAAATATTTTCAATTCATATACAAAAGAATATAAATTATGATCATTTTGTATATATTCCTAAATGTGAAGTTTGCTTACTATTTGAAAATCAATTTGTCATAATAAAATAGAGAAGAAAAAATATGACCAACTCAGTCCTGGCTGGTGTGGCTCAGTGGGTTGAGCAGCAGCCTGCAAAACAAAAGGTTATGGGTTCAGTTCCCAGTCAGGTCACATGCCAAGGTTGCAGGCCAGGTCCCTAGTTGAGGGCATGGAGGAGAAAACTGATTGATGTGTGAACATCAATGTTTCTCTCCCTCTCTTCCTCCCTCCTTCACACTCTCTAAAAAATAAATAAAATTTAAAAAAGGGAAAAAATATGATCAACTCAATAAACACTGAAGAGTTTTATAAATTTCAACACACAGGCACTTACAAAAAAACTAATGATAATCTAGGTATAAAGCAAAACTCACTCTTTTGATACTTGATAAAGAGCAGCTACAAAAATCTACAGCAATTATCATACAAGGGTAATATACTGAAAACTCCCCTCTAAAATATGGAATGAGAAAAGACTGCCACATATCATCCCTTCTATTCACCACTATACTGAAGATGTTAAGTGCACTACAGCAAAGAAAGGAAGTGAAAATTAAAAGACTTAGAATGAAAAAAAATGTTATATTATTTTCAAATGACATGGAAGAATCTATAATAAAATATTAAAATTATTCAATGAATTTAGCAATGTCACCGCATCTAAGATCAATAATTAAAATCAGTTGTATTTTTATATATCAGCAACAAAGAAAAAACAGGATATAATTTGTTTTTTAAAGATCCCATTCATTATAGCATCAAAAGCTGTCAAATATTTAGGAATAACTCTAGCAAAAGATAACCAAAATCTCTACGGAGAAAATGATGCTCTCAATATTTTAAAGACTACTTAAATGAATGCTAGGTTAGTATAGTATAAAATTTGTTAAGATGTGAGCTTGTCCCATTAGGTCTCAATCAAAATCCCATTTTAAAAAAATGTAGTCTGGTCCTGGCTGATGTGGCTCAGTGGATTGAGCGCTGGCCTGAGAACCAAAGGGTCCATGGTCGATTCCCAGTCAGGGCACATGCTTGGGTTGTGGGCCAGGTCTGCAGTACAGGACATGCAAGAGGCAACCACACATTGATACTTCTCTCCCTCTCTCTCCCTCCCCATCTGTCTAAAAATAAATTTAAAAAATCTTTTTAAAAACTGTAATCTGATAGACTGTAATATTTATATGGAAATCCAAAAGGCTCAGAACAGCTAACATAGTCTTGAAGAACAAAGTTGGGAGATTTATACTGATATGAAGAAATGAAACTGGAAGTATTTCTGACAGATATGAAGACTTACTGCAGTAATTAGAACTGTACAGTATTAGCACAAAGATAGACAAAAAGAACTATGGAACAGAGAAGAATCCAAATCCACACATCACACACAGAATAACCTAATTTACAACAATTCAGTGAGGGAAAAGAGGGTCTTTTCAACAAACACCAATGGATCAAATGGATATACACATGGGAAAAAAGGATCTTGACATTTGATCTTATATAAAATTTATGATCTTAGAGTAGCAAAAGATTTGTTTAAAGACACAGAAAACACTCACCCCAAAAGAAAAAATTAATAAATTAAAATGCATGATAATTATGAACTTCTTTTCATCAAAAGTCTTCACCACATAATGGGAGAAGTCACTTGTAATACATATATCCAACAAAAGGATCTGTGTCTAGATGATATAACATCTCCTAAAAATCAATAAGAAAAAAAACCCAACAGAAAAATTGACAAGACACTCCAACAGGTGCTTCACAAGAGGATAGCCAAATAACCAATAAACAATCAGAAAGTTGTTCAACATCATTAGACATCAAGGAAATGCAAATTAAAACCACAAAGAGATAATACTTAGCAGCATCAAAACATCTAAAACTAAAACCCAACAATAAAACGACTGAGACGAATATGGAGCAAGTGCAATATAATTGCTGTTCAATGGTACACCCACTCTGGAAAACTGTTGGGCACTGTCTACTAAAGGTGAGCGTATACACATCTGGTGACCCAGCAACATCGTCCTTTGAATACACTACATAGAAATAAGTATGAATGAAACATTGCATTGCCTATACTCTTATGATCTGGGCAGTTTTTATAATTAGAAGTTTTACTATATAATAAGTATTATCAGTATGTCTTCATTTTAAAACATTAAATTAGGTGTCCCATTAGTCCTTAATCACACGAGTTTATAGTAGATGCCATGAAAGTAAAAAATCTAACAGTTTTCCCCAAATACTAGGATTAAGGATCTATTTCCAATCAAAATAATAGCAAGAAGACTATTCTAGGATGACTAACCACCTCAGTTTGCTGGGGACTGAGGGCTTTCGTGAGACATGGGACTTTCAGGGCTAAACCAGGCAAGTCCAGAATAAACTCAAATGACCCAGAGCAAGCCTAGTTTTGTCCCAGTACCTCTCCTCAGTCCAATCAAAAGAAAAAAATCATACATCCAAACTAACAACCTTTGTCTGGACAATGATCATCCATTTAATGACCCTGCTCAAAAATCTTTAATGGTACTCTGACATCTAAAAGAATAAAAAATTTAAGCCAGCCATTTGAGGTTTACCAAGTCTTACCTTGCCTTTCTACACTACCTGTGTTAAAGTTTTCAGCATAACTAGACTGTCTTTGGTTCCTAAAATGTTTTATTCTTTTGCATATGCTATTCCCTCCATCTGAAATAGTCACCAGTATTCCTTCCTATTTATTAACCTCTAATAGTTTTTCTCATTTCTTCTCTTCCACAAAGTATTAACCTTATTTCCCCTAAATTAGTTTTTCAAATTTCTCCTCCCTCTGAGTTCTCATAGCATTTCATTTATGTGGTTCTCATGACACACTCTACGTTCTACCCAGTACTATATTTAGCAGTATATCTCCCACATTGGATGGCAGTCTCCTTGGGACTCTGGGTCATTCATTTGCATATCCTTAGAGCATTCATCATAGTAGTCACATAGCGGAAAACTAAATGTTTGATTAAAGAGGAAAAGGAGAAGTGTCATATAAACACAGCTTCTGTGTCCTTTCCAGAAAGTATTTCTCAAGCCAACTGAGAAAAATAACTCAGCTCCATGGTACTTTCCATACACTCTCTTTTATGCATTTTTTAGGTGAATAAAACTTCCTTTGCTACAGAATTCAATGTCTTTTATACACTCTTTATAATTCAACTGAAATATAAGGTAGAAAAAGGGACAAAGTCTTACTTATATTACAGATCTTAGGTGGCTGATTAGCACCTAAGGTGGCTTCTCTAGCAACAAAATGATTTTCTTAAGGAAGTCTTACCTTCTAATTTTCTTAGAAAACTTGATTCAATTTTATTCTTCAGGGTTATTGAATCAGTAATAAGTTCTGAACTTTTCTCATCTGACACCAGAGGTTCCTTGGAGTGGACATTTTGAACAGACTATATGAAAATAAGATATCAATAATAAAAGTTTCATAAACAGTAGTACTAATTTGCCTTAGTATTCAATATACTAAAGTCTCATGTATGTGAAAACACTGCTAGAAAAATTATCAATTTTAAGCACATGAAGACTCACAAGCTCCAAGAAATGATTAACTTCTTGAATTACTGACTAGAGTAATAGTAATAACCATAACCATAAACTTGGCCAATTTGCTTTTAATGGACATATTAATCAACTGCTAGAATATATTCACTTAAAAAGTGAGGTTAGAAAGTCTGAATCCAACATAAAACACACCTCATTATTTTATTACTATGATATTTTATCACCAAAAATAAGATCATTATTCAAAATTAAGATTTGTGTGAGACTAAGACAATAGTTATTCTAAATCCAGAAAGTAAAATTTTAGCAAAACTATGAATTTTTCTCTAAGATAGCCGTGACTGGCTAAAATTATTATTTAAAAGCATAGGCAATGAAAGAGAGGAATTACAAAGAATATACAATTGAAGAGACCCTCACTATGATGCCAGGGGGTCTAACTCAAATACAGTAAGAATAGTATAACACCTAAAAATCAGTGTATCCGAGGCTAAAACTTTTCTGGTCTTTAAAGTTCACACAAAGTTGCTCTGCCATATCAACACATCAGACTAAGTCCTCACCTCTGTAAATCACAATTTATTCTCTAATTTTTGTCTAAGATGTCCTGCCAGATCATTTGATTAAACATACCAAGAAACTAAAGCTGCGAGAAATGACTCCCCCAGCTATTACCAAACCCAGGCCACTGAGTCTACTTAAGCATATGTATAAGACGTGTTACTTCATTTATCCCAGAAGATGATTGATCTCTATCACCTCAGCCTTGGAGAAAGAGTTTAGGACTTCTGTACCACTTCCCATTAGTGGTCCTACATCTCTTGGGGCTTCAGGGGCACTGTTAAAGATATTGTACAAACTATGGGTTGCCTTTCACAGAAAAAGCCCCATGAACCCTGACTCAAAAACCCTTGCTCCATATAAAAATTCAAAAATAGAGCCCTGGCTGGTGTAGCTCAGTGGACTGAGTGTGGGCTGTGAACCAAAGGGTTGATTCCCAGTCAGGCACATGCCTAGGTTGTGGTCCAGGTCCCCTGTGAGGGGGCAACCACACATTGATGTTTCTCCCCCACTCTCCCTCCCTTCCCCCCTCTCTAAAAATAAATAAATAAAAATAAAACCTTTAAAAAAATTCAAAAATAGAAATACCTTTAAATTTCTCAATTCACAGGAATCATTTCCACTTGATTTAGATTCAGGCATAACCACTTCTCGGCATTCTGTTCTAGACGTCCGCCTATGATCCACAAAACAAAGTAATTTTAACATTTAATTTGAATTCAATCTTTTTAGTATATTTTTCTATTTTAAATGGAAGAAAATCTCTTGAAAAGGTATTTTAAAAAATAACATGATTCTAGCACAAATGTGATTTTAGGTGCTCAGCAATAACAAAAATGATAGAGATTAGTACGTGACTATGTACTTCATTATGTAGTAAGTAACAATTAGGGTGTGACTGTGGGAAAAGAGAAAGGAACAGCAATGTGTAAGTGAAGCTACACTTCAGATTGCAAATAGTTTAAGGATAAGAACTAGACTATAAACCCTTCTGTGGGCCTCCATAGTGCCTAGCATAGTCTATCATAATAAGAAAAAAATGCCTAGTATGTTTTTATTTGTATTTTCTTAGTGTGAGAAACTTCTTTATTCTTTAGTTAGGTATTTGAAATGAAGATGATAATATAATCATCATAACATTCCAGAGCTTAACCTGACAACCAAAATACTCTTCTAATATTATACACAGTCCAGCCTATATATAACAGGAATTGAAGTGTAGAAGATGCCAACTAATAACAATCCTTTCTTGCTTGCTTGCTTGCTTGGAGTTTATTTACTTATTTTTAGATAGAAGGGAAGGGACGGAGAGACAGAAACATCAGTGTGGTTGCCTCTTGTGCGCCCCCTATTGTGGACCTGTCCTGCAACCCAGGCATGTGTCCTGATTGGGAATTGAACCAGCAACCCCTTGGTTAGCAGGCTGACAAATGGTCCACTGAACCACACCAGCCAGGGCTCATTTGTGTTTCTAAAGTTTACTTGCCGAATGGTTCTCTAGAATCCAAGGGGACTATTCCAATGGAAATAATTTTATGAAGTGATCAGAGTTAGCAGTAGACCAGAAAAATACCATTAGCTAAACTGGAACACTATATTTCCATTTGTTTTACGGGAATAAACACTTAAGCTGAAGGAAGGAGGCACATTGGATGTAATAAACAACACTGTATCTCTACCTATTCGGCCTCACTTCTTGATGTCCTAGCCTCTGAAACAAATGAGTGGATTCATCAAACTTTCCATTGATAGCTGCTCTGCTTCTTGAGCTAGTTGGAAAAGAAATCATGCCCAGACCTCCTTCACCCTTGCTATGGGGACTTCTATATATGCACCAGAAAGGAACTTTTAACAGAGAGGCTACCAATTGAAGTGAGAAATGTTCAAACAACAGGAGTTTGGGTATGTCTGCAGTCTTTTAAGTTTCAGGTTGTCTTAATGTTTTTTCCTTCATGTTTCCTATTTTTTAACAGTTCCTTTAGTGAATATTTTTAATTAGTGAAAAAGCAAAACAAAGTCAAATCCCTCACTTATTTTTTATCCCTGTCATTTAAAGACTTGGTAACGTTTAATACTAAATAAAGATTTAATTATAATTACTATAAGACCATTCTGCCATCAATATGCAAATATATTGAAATATTGAAAACATTAAAAAATTAAAACCCAAACATACCGTTTTGTAAAACTTGGTACAACTGGACCATCAATCTCCTCATGACAATCTGGGCTATTTAGAAGGTTAACGGGGACTCTTCCAAATGGGCACGACTGAAAATGTTTTGAAAGATTTAGTGACCAAGTAGGAAATGAAAACCTCATCACTACCACCTTAATCAAAATAGATTAAAAAACTAACTTACCCGTTTAGCTTTGTTTGTTTGTTTTAAGGGATTTCGATGACTTATGTCTGCATCTTGAGGGGGCACATTCTCTCTAAACAGAAGAAAATACCCTCAATTTTTAAAAGAATAATATTAACACATGTATTTCCATTACTTGCTAAATACTGTTATCACTCTTACATGAAAATATGTATGTTAACGTATACGGGCTCAATTTCCTCACCCATAGAGAAACCTGGTTTTCGCAGTCTGTCCTCTGGAATCACAGCTGATGTTCCTACTCTGTCCAAGGGAATTGGGGAACGATTCCTGGGCACTTAAAACTGTAGCTGTTGTAAAAATTTTGAAATTGTGATTAAATTTGTAAAGATATAAGGAATACATAAGTAATTTCATAAATAAGAACAGTTATGGTCAATTTGTAAGACGTGCTCCTAAATAAGATATGCAGACTTAAAGATGTTCTCAAGATAATTGTCTAACTACATTTAATAACTATTTCATAATTACATAATTGTTTCCCCAGATTAAAGGCACATGCCCCATTTTTAAAAGCAAAAAGTGATTATCCTGCTTAGATCAAGTTGCTTTTTATGTGTTACCAGTGAAAGTGTGATCAACAACAACCAAATATTCAACATAATAATACTTTACTTCTAAGTGCCTCACCTCGTTTAAATATGAAATTTAAACTTAGATTGTGTCCATTCTACATAAATGTTTTTCTATAAAATATTATCCTTAATCTTTTTTCACAGATAATCAACCACAGAAAAGTATTAGCACACACTAGTATATTTACCTGATAAACTCTTCTTTTCCTCCTCTGAAAGAAGCTGCTTTTTTTGGAGGTTTAAATTCTGAATGGCAATTTCCAGCATTTGTAGTGGTACCGCTCCACATTCTACAGCTTTTTGAAGAAGTTGTTTGCTTTTTTTGAAATTACCTAACAAAGTAAAAACGGGTAATTATTTTAATGTAGCCATCTTCACTCTCCAGATTCTTATTCTTTAGGACCTTGAAAAAAATTTAAAAGCTTTAGGCAAAAATACTCATTCCAAGGCTCTTGAGCCTCAGTTCTGATAAACAACTCACCTTGAATAGTTTACTTGTGTAATATGTAACTGATGTATTTGTGCATTAGTGTATTACCACTGTCCATTTTCAGGTGTAAAAGAAGTATAACAAAGCAGTTACAAAGTGGAGACACCAAAGGCCAACAAAAACACTTAGGACCCTCAAGGAAATCAATAAAAGGAAAAGGTAAGCCCTAGATGCTGTCTGTGATAGACCCAAGAGCATCAATCTGTTACACTGCAATATAATAATTATCATTCATAATGACATTCAGTCATTAAGAAAAGGTTGACATCTTTTGCTAAAGGGAATCCTCCATCAAAAGGATTCTTGTAAAAAAAAATTGCAATGATAAAGATTAATCTTTACCTATCAGACTTAGCTACACCACCCTCGAAATGTAAAAATAATTACCATAATTACCTTTCCAAACACAGATAAATTAGCCCTGGCTGACCCCCAGTAACCGCACATTGATGTTTCTCTCTCTCTCTCTCCCTCTCTCTCCCTCTCTCTCTCTCTCTCTCTCTCCCCTAAAATAAATAAATAAAATCTTTAAATAAATAAATAATAAAAACACAGATAAATTACCAAACAAATTTTACTTCAATTGCAAACTTACCCAATCTATTTGTCTATTTTGTTATAAACGGTAAAATACATATATCATGTATCTTATAGAATGTTATCAACATTTATAGGAGCAATGCTATGAACTTGGCACTTAAGGTATAAAGATGATTAAGAGATGTCCTCTAGCTTCAGATAATTTACAAGTTTTAAGAATATAAATATATTTGATGGTGGTTACTGCATCTACATTTATTGACAGCAGTGACAGAATTTCATATATTGAACATTTTAGCACAGCAAACAAAAAAGGCTTAGATAACTAGTAATTAGGCAGCTTACAGACTTCAATGACAATTTGATGAAAACCATGGAATGTCCTCCACCCCTACAAACATACACACTAAACTACACATAAGATTTCAAAGACGTTGTATATTTCCTAAAAACTCATTCATCAACCTTGTTCAAAATAATTTTTGAACATGATTTTGATCTTGAGGTTAATATTACAATGCAGCGGTACAGATAAAGTGCATTTCTTTTTCACATATCACTATTTGCAATTTTCAATATCTGTGTGTTCTAAAGATGTAAAGTTTATAGTTGCTATTGATAGGCCATAATACCTCAAAAAAAAATTTAGGTAGAATGAAGAAAAGATAAAGGGTCTTAAAGCCCCAGCCAAACTTATTTTAATAAGCAAGGAGTTGGTACAATGCTTTTCTCCAACCTCAACCCTAGAGAATACTCTCCAGTTACTGAGCCCCAATTTGAATACCAACATGGGGTGCTAGCCGAGCCAAACCAAGAGTGATAATGTGTGTATCTGGTGACAAATGGGATCCGGAATGCTGCAGAAAGAAGTCTGAGGGAAAACAGGAACATGTGACCAAGAGGAGAGACTGAGGGTAGATCCAGAGGCCCCAGAAAATGAGAAAGAGAGAAGACTATGAATGGCCAGGCTAAAAATCTCTGAGGAAGAGATTGCCCTGGTCCTGTCCAAAAAGTGCAGAATAAGAACCACCAGGTGAGCAAGAAATAAAAGCTTCTACAGCAGTTTACTTATTTTTCTTCAGAGGGGAACCACCAACTAATGCTAAATTATATTCTGATGTTCATTTCAGTGCTATGAAATCAGAGCATAAAAAAGCTTGTCTTAAGCTCTAGCTTAAATATCTTATCTCCTTCATCCCACAAATACTCAGTGAAAAGCCGCTTTCCTTAGACTGTTTCTGAATCTAACTAAGCACAGACATGAGTGATGTTCATGCTTATTTCCCTGCATTCCTCTTTACAAGTGGAAGAGTTAGTATAAAAAGTATTTTCTGCATTTCCACTCAGGTGGGATTCTTACCCATAATATTATCTCATCAACTTTCCTGTCTTCTCTTGTCTCAAATTCCCACTTCACATATTGTTTAATATTAGCATATGAGTTACAAAGTAAGTTATCTTTTACTTAAAATTGGGACTTGATATTTCAAGTTACCTTGTGATAGTTCAAACTGTGCAAAAGATATATGCACAAAAGCAAATTTCTTGCAGTTTGCTCTGGCCATCTGAAAGTAGTCACGTGCATCATCCGGCTCTTGAATACTGCAATGAAGATTTCAAAGTCAAAGTTTAAGTAAAAGGGCACAGCTACCTAAGTTTTATAATTTTTCATTTTATTTTCTAAAAGACATGGGGTATTATTTTTTGTATGTGTGTAAAATCAACTCCTATCAGGGTTATTTAAAAAAATCTTTCAAGACAGAGCCAAGCATAGGGAAGTTGGGGAGATATGTACATAGTAAAGAGAGTTTACATTATTTCCTTGCTGATTATAAACAAAAGAATTTGGTAAAAAATATTAATATTCTTACAAATAATCCTGACTTGTTTTCATTTTACCTTTTTGTAATGTAGTTATGTAATGCAGTTAAAATATTAACACTTACGCTTTTAATTCAGCAAATCTCACTTGAATTCGAGCAAAACTCTCATTTTGGCCATATTTATCAGGAGGAAGTGCTTCAATTGCTTGACTGTAACGACCAATCAATTTATTTAAAAGGGCGTCATTTAGGGGGACACTGTTTTTCTCTAGTTTGAGCAACAAATTCAACCAGTCCTCTGGGTTGTTCGCCATCATCATAATTTGGTTAACAGTTCCCGAATTATCTGAATAAAGTAAACAAAATATGCTGTAATAACAGTAAGACATAAAAATTAATGCCATATTGCACTTTTCTGTCAAATTATAGTTATACTTTCAATGTCAATGTACGTAACTTTCTTAAGATACTTTCTAAAAAATTTAAAATTTGTGTAAATATAAGCAACTTATTTACTACATAGGTATCTTTTATCAAGCTATATTTTACTATAAAGAGTTATATATTTTGAAGGAAAAAATTTGGAGATAACTGTTGCTTATATAAGTAGCTTTTAAAAACCATATGTAGTCTAAAAATATTTTATGCTGTAACAGCATAATTCTATTTCAGCATCCTAACTATTCGAAGAAACCTGAGGTTTTCTCACTACCACTTGTACCAACTTTCTTAGAAAATTCATTAATGACCTATTCATTTAAAACTTAGATACTTATTACTCTAGTCCTATTGTAAACTTTTTTATCCAACATTATCTCCACATAACTCAAACTTACTTTTAAACCAATCTAACAAAAGCAGTTTACAAAAGATAAGCAACTAATGTGGTTATTTTCTTCTCCCTCCAAGTTACTCATATTTCTCCATAACTTTCTTTTCTTTTTAATTTATTTACTTTTTAGAGAAAGCAAGAGAGGGAGAGAACCATCAATGTGTGCTTGCCTCCCACATGCAGTAGGGTACTGCGGCCTGGCCCACAATCCAGGCATGTGCCCTCGACTGGGAACTGGCAACCCCTCGGCCGGCATGCCAGCACTCAATCCACTGAGCCACACCAGGCAGGGCTGATTAAATTGCCAGAGAAACTATTCTCAGAGAAACTATCATTCCTTCCACCAGTTTCAGTTACCTTCTCCTATTTATGATATTTTAGTCATTACTAAATATGATTAAGTTCTTATTTCTCAGAGAAACTATCATTCCTGCCATCAGTTTCAGTTATCTTCGACAAGGGCTAAATCTTTACTTTTGCAAGCAAAAGTACTGTTTCTGCATCCTACTAAAACATAGTACATTCATAACCTTGCTTTTTTATCTTAAATTTAATCTAGTCTGACCTTAACTTCATTTCCAGTTTTACCGCCCATTGCTTTCCTAACAAATTAGTCTGTAGGATGTCTAAAAAAGTGTCTTTGCAGATGTATTCTTCATGCCTCTGAATACCCCATTCTCCTTCCACTCAGCATTTGAAGCATTGTCTTTATAGTGTTTGTATTCATTGTTGACAAACATGTATTACATGTAGCATAATGATTTCATAAGTTCCCTCATCCAGAAACCATGGTTTTAAGCATTTTTGAGTCTTCCTCAATACTTAATTTAATGTTGCACATCCCAGTTATCAATAGATATTGAGTACTTAGAGGCTTGAGTGAGCTAAGGATTTTAAATAAGGACTCATCTACCTTGGTGTACAAGCTTTGATAGTGCTTTTTAAAAACACAAAACAAAGTATGGTGGTATACCACTAAGAATTTAAAACCAAAATGATAAGTTTCAAGTAAATATAATCTGTCACCATGACTAGATTACAGGTTCTTCCGTTTATTTTCAATCCTTCATCCACTTAATGGTTAGTATAGATATGACAAACTTTTCTAAAGGTCACTTTTCAAATGATGTCAATAATCTGAAATGTAGTAAATTAGGCTTCTGAGCTAATTTGCGGCATAAAGGTTGAGTATTAAAATTTCGGCATTTTCACTCATTCATCACTCAACAAATATTGAAGTGCCCAATATGTGCCAGACACCATTCCAAGTTGTGCAGACATAACAAAACAAATAAAAACCATGCCCTCATAGAGCCCCCTTTCTAGTGGAAGAGAAGAACAATAAATAAACACATGAATAAATCAGATGTAAAGTGATTAGTGCTATGAACAAAAAAAAAATAACAGGAAAGGGAGTGAGGGGACACACTCCCACCTCAACAGGTTACTATTTTAAATTGGTGAGTTAGGGAAGGCCTCCTTGAAATGACATTTGAATAAAGACCTAAAGGGGTAAGAATGAGCAGATATCTGGGGAGTGGTGTTCACTTCACTGCAGAGGGCAAGAGAAAAGACAGCGGGGTAAGAGCTGGTCTAGCGTACAGGACAGACAGCAGGAAGGCCACAGTGGCTGGAACAGAGTGAGCAAGAGAATAGAAAAAAAGGTCAAGGGAATAATAGAAAGACTCTCTAAATAAAAAATTGGGTTTCTGACTTTAATCTTGTACATAATTTTATTAAGGTTGGTAAGGCTTTCCATTTTGAAGCAAAAACAGCAATCTACTGATAGCAAGCATATCAGCAGAAAGAACAGCTGACAATTACAGAAGAGTTAAGAAAACTACCTCTGAGTACACTGTAATAAATGTTTCTTTTTTCATAAAGCATCAATTACTGAGAAACTTACATTATGCGAACATACAGTGGTTAACATTTTATTCCTTTGCTTAGTAGTCACTCAAAAAAAAAAAAAGAAAAAGAAAAAGAAACTCACCTGTGGTATCAGAAGGGACTTTATTCAAGCTTAGCTCATCAGTAAGGTCTTCATTTTTAAATTTATTTTTAAAATCTCTCACTTTGTTGATTATTGAATCAATTGTCAATTCTTTGCCACTTAAATCCTCAGCCTCCATTTCTAAAGAAAAAAAAAAACAGAACTAATCAAAATTCCTGTACATTACTAGCATTAAAGAGAAAAAAACACTGCAACTAGAGTTTTAGAATCCAGAAGACTAAAGCATTACTTATGTAAACACATCTTAACACAGAT
The DNA here is from genome assembly GCF_019186645.2 of Phyllostomus hastatus. NCBI lineage: Eukaryota > Metazoa > Chordata > Mammalia > Chiroptera > Phyllostomidae > Phyllostomus > Phyllostomus hastatus. The sequence goes on along the minus strand of NW_025333872.1, from coordinate 34,560,399 downwards.
GTATTAAAGTAGTATTTGTGAAGCTATGTTCATAAAAACAACTGCATATATTTGAAGTTTGTTCAAGGTTCCACCCAATAGGCTAGTTATATTTTCTTCCTAACAGAACTTCCATTGCGTAACATAGAAATTGCTGCCCCCCCACCCTTCAAACTTTCCAATTTTTCTTCTACACACTGAATGCCTTTCACTCTTTCTCCAGAATTATTTTCTCTGGGTCATTTGCAAGTTCTGGCCTTCGAAGAAATGTGATGGACTGTTTGTTTGGATTCTGGTAGAAACACAGAAAGAATCCTGTCGGTGATGTGAACGGCCATTCCTTTAGTCCCCTGCTTTATGAGAGCAAGCCCGCACACTGCAAGGGCTCTACCATCCCAGCCCTTTACTGATATAGGGATATCTGCAGGCTTATTCTTGTGCATTTCTCTCAGAATCCTGACTTGCTAACTTAATCACTCTAACATCAAGAGTCTACTGTATCCTTATACCAAGCACTTGCTCATCTGCATGGTGGTGATAATTGGTCAACAAAGTGTCTGCAGCCTTCCTGACAATCTCACCTCTGTAATTCTCAAACATCAACCCAGTAAGGCAGGATCATTGATATTAAAGCCGCCAATGACCTCTGGTATTTAATAACTAAAAGGGGAGGTAAAGTAAGCAGCTGGACACCACCTCTTTAAGTCAGGTTCGAAAGGTAACTGTAAGAAAAGAGCCTCCATCTCCTGTCCCAGTTTTAAAACACCAGACAAGAGAGGAAGTGACTTTTAGGAGAGGATCTTAGGTCCCAAAGACTCCCCAGGTGCCCCGCCAGGCCCTCTACCCAGAGGGACCCACAACTAACTCTCGCTTCCGCGATCCTGAACAAAAACTCAGGCAACGCCCCGTGGCCTAGTGGAGGCAGCAAGGCCTCCCCTCCCCCTCCGGCTGCTGTAGCCGCGCCCTACGTGGTCTACTCCGCTGAGCCGCCTCCGCCTCGCCCCCACCACTTACCGACCCGTGCGGCTAAAGAGCCTGTACACACGCCGCCGCTGCAGTTCTGCCGCGCACTTCCGAGGCCGAACTCACCGCCAGAAAGCCAAAAAGAGAAGAAAAGATGGAATCCAAGCCCCACTCCGCAAACACGTTTGAAATTCCCCGCTGCTATTGCCCCGGCCTCCTATTGGCCGATGCTGGTCACGTGGAAGTGTCTGCCAGGTTTGTGTGCGCCGGCACCGCCCCTTCCTCTGCGGCCCAGCAGTTCCGCGGTAGGAGGGTCCTCGCTAGATCCCACCGGAGCAGCGGCAGGCTCCTGCGGGCCCTCTGTTTTCCCGGCTTTCGGAGGTCGGCTTTCCTGCACCTTCCAGTTTAACCAGGACAGATTTTTGTCAGAGGTGAAGCCACTCCCGGGCAGAGTTACTTGGTGAGCGGAAAACAGGGCGGAGACGCTGCTCCTAGCATTTGGACCTAAAAGATGCGCTGAGAGTAGGTCCTTCCCTCTGGCCCCACGACCACCACCTCCACAGCTTAGTACGCAACGCTCTTCACTGCCGGGGTTAGGAGGATGCAGCTACAAAGGATGGTTAACTACCTTACCTTCCAGCCCTGCTGCCAGCTCAAAAATCTCAGTACTTTTTGTCCCTGTGCTTTTACTTGTGCCCTTCCATTACCCATAAGGTATTGCACGCTTGTCTTCAAGCCATGGCTCTCTCCTTTGTCAGAATTCTGCGCAGAACTCACCTACCTATCACCATTGCTTATCAGCCACCTCCCCTCCGAGCCTGTCCCTCTTCAGGGCTCAAGTGTCCTCTTGGAAGGTCACTTTCCCAGTAATCTTCCCAGGTGCGGGAAGATTATTGCTAAGAGTGGCTTTGTGATCCAAGGCAACGAGTGGTCGATTGTAGCAGCATCAACACATGCGTAGGACATTTGGTTTTTGGGTTTGTTAAGGAAACTACCTGTAGCTGTCCCTTGGAAACTCCAAAGCTGCTAGAACCCTGGCATTCCCAGCTCCGGCTAGCGATCCGGCCGGCCAGGACAAAAGCCCTTCGTTACACAGTGCATCTTTCCGTACCTGCTGGCTGTGTAGTTTTGCTGCATCTGAGCAATAGGATTGGTTAATCACCACCTTTGCACACTTGCATCTAACACTGCCTTTAGTTGGAAGGAATTTACTCTGGCATCAGTGTTTCTCTCCCTCTCTCCCTCCTTTCCCTTCTCTCTAAAATAAATAAATGAATAAATAAATAAATAAATAAAATCTTACACACACAAAGTAAACAGAACGTCTATGAGCTATAGGACAACTTAAAGTGGACTAAGGTAGATGTAACTGGAGTTTTCAAAGGAAAGGAGGGAGACCTGAAGAATATATTTGTAGGAAAAAATGGCCAAAAATTGTACATTTTGATGAAAATTATAAGTGAACATATTAAAGAAAAATAACAAATTCCAAACATAAAAAAACTTAATAAAATTAGTACCTAGGTGCATAATTAAATTGCTTAAAACTAGTAATAAAAAGAAAATCTTGAAAAGCACCCAGAGAAAAAAAGACATGTTACATAAAAAGGAGCCAACATAAGGATGCCAGCAGAAACAATGTAAGCTCAGAAATGATGGAGGAATATCTTTAAAACACTGAAAAAAAAAAAAAAACCGTGATCAACCTATATTTGTATACCCTGTGAAAATATCGGTTACCATGAAAGGAAAACAAGGATGTTTTCAGACATACAAAAACTGAAAGAATTCATTACTCAGAGAATTGCTCTATGAGAAATATTAAAGGAAGTTCTTCAGGCAGAAAAATTCTGAACTTACATGAAAGAGTAAAGCACACTAAAAATGGTAAATATGTAGGTACATAGAAAAAACATTTTTAATTTTAAAAATCTTTTAAAAATATAACTGATTAAAGTAAAAACAATAACAACAATGTATTGTTGGATTTATAACACACAAAGAAGTAAAACATATGAAAATAATAGTACTAAGACCAGGAGGAAGGAACTGCAAGTTTGTTGCTTAAGGTTTTCCTACTATATGTAAAGTGGTGTATTACTTGTGTTAAGTTAAAAATGCATTCTGTAAACTCCCAGTGTCTATTATTATAACCAGTTTGTATAAGTACATCTCAGGCACTGGAAATATTACTATTCCAAAAGGGAATGTGCTGTAAGTATAAAATACACATCAGATTACAAAGACATAGTATGAAAAATAACATTAAATTAATGATTAGTATTTTAATACTGTTACAGTTTAAAATAATAATCCAGATATATAGAATTAAATAAAAAATTATATCAAAATTCATTTCACCTGCTCCTTTTACCTTATTTTTAATGTGGCTGTTAGAAAAATTATAAATTACATATGCGGCTCACCTTTTATGTCTTGGAGAGTGTTGTTAGAAACTGTAAAGTAACCACTAAAAATAAAAATAACAAAAAACATAAAAACAAAGGTTATAGGTAATTATTGAAAAGAGGAATAATTAAAATAGTCACTTAATCCAAATCGAAACAGAAAATCACAAATAAGGAAAAACGAACAGATGAGGAACGTAGAAAATGATTTATTTAAGTCCAACTATATCAACAATCATATTAATTGCACATGTTCAAAATACCCCCTGAAAAGGATAGAGATTTTAATATTGAATAAAAATACAAGTACTGACTACCTGCTTCCTACAATAAACCCACTGTAAATATGAAGACAAATAGGATAAAAGTAAAAGAATATAAAAAGATATACCATGTTAATGCTACTAAATACAGAGTGAGAAAGACCTAACTTGTCAGAGGTTTATGAAAACAGACTTAAGAGTTTTGATCATTTAAGTAAATGATCTTTCATCTCTGATCTAGGATATTTTTTGAATATCAGACATGAATCCAGATAAAAACCTGTCAGAAGTGCATCTGCTGGAAAGCTAGATCAAATGCTTTAAAGTCCAGTCCCAGATTTTAAATCACAAGTATTTAGATAGCTGTGAAAATAGGCACTGTTTCTCTCTGATGATCAAGAGTTTTTGATACATTACATAGCAATGGATGGAGGACAAAAATCTATTGCACCAGGCTTAGATAGTTCCAAGATCCCAGTGGATTCCTGAAACCATGGATAATAATAAACCCTATATATACAATGTTTTTTCCTATACATACATACCTATGATAGTATAATTTACAAATTAGGCATGGTAGGAGATTGATGACAATAACTAATAATAAAATATAATATATAGTAAAAGTTATTAATATTATAATAAAAGTTACATGAACATGGTCTCCCTCTCTCAAAATATCTTATTATACTGTACTTATCCTTCTTCTTGTGATGATTTGAGATGATAAAGTGCCTATGTAATAATAAGTGAGGTGATGACACGTGCACTGTGACTTAGTGTTAGGCTGCTATGGCCTGATAATATGTTAAAAGGAAGATCATCTACTTGGGGTGATCCTGGATCATTGAACAATGACAACGTCAATGGTTGAATGTCAGGAGCATATGATGTCCATGGTTGAACTTGTCAATGGTCAATAATTGGGGAAATTTAATATTTTCAGACCTTGGCTTACTGTAGTTAGCTGAAACTGTGGAAAGTGAAATCACAGATAATGGTGGACTACTGTAGTTAACTAACTACAGCAGCACCCTTCATCTGTGGGTATGGGAACCTCCACCTAGTTCTGAAGGGCCCACGAAAATACTAGTGGTATACAAGGTTTACCTTTCAAGGGTTTACCCAAGACCTTATGAACATGTAGGTGCATTCAGAGTCACCTGAATACTACTAAGATTTCAGGATGTATACCCCTCATCTGCATAACACTGGTCCTCAACCCCTGAGTTGTTCCCTTTAGTATTTTGGGGGTCCCCTGGGGGATTCTTACCTGTGATTAGAAACAAAACTAGCCTCAGTGGATACCACATTTTCCTCCAAGGAACACCACTGCTCTCCCAAGACCTTGTTCCTCCAACCATCTCATTCTTCTACAAACCCTGTTGTTACTTCACTGAGCACAAAGGACTTTACAACACTGCATGGTCCTTAAAAGTCTGCAGTTGTAAATCTTGGTTATCTGTGGCAAATTAGGTTTACCTCTCTCTCCTTTATAGCTCTCAATCTGAGAAGTCAGAAACAATGCATTATGTGTTTGTGCCTTAATGTTTTATGGAGTGTTCAGGAAATGTTCTTTCAGTTTTTTACTTATAGCCCTCACTTGACTTAAGACCCAGGCATGAATGTATGGTACCAGACTATGAACAGAGCTATACGCAAAAATCTCTTTTCTCCTCTGATGAGTAAGGGTTTGTTACCGGAGAGCTCATTGCACCTCCCTCCTTCCTCACTTAGAATGAATTCTCTCCCAGGAGACTCTATAGTTCCCTTTCAACTTGACTTCTGTCAGAGTATGCCATAATTTACCTTGGTTGCCTAGTAAAACCAAGCAGGAGACAAAGCTCACGTTCTTTCTCAAAGGTTCTTCAGGCTTCAGGAAAATAGGCTGTCTTCGCAAATTCCCAGATAGGCCTGAACCTGCAGGAATTGCAGCCAGATTCAAGCTGAAACTTTTCTATCCCGATGCACAAGAAAATCTTCAAATTAACTCAGCAGTGACAAGTCTCCAAATCACATAAAGCCACTCCACACCCTTAGCAACCAAGGCAGTCAGCAGTAATAGAGGCTATGAGGTGGCAGAAAAAAACAATGGAAAAGACACCAAAGGAAACACAGAAGCCAATCACCACACAGCATATTATGCCAAGGGCAGGAAGGAATCTGGACTCCATTTCTCCATTCTACTGAAATTCCTCCACGATACTCCTCAAACTGGGGACACAAGTTATTTGTTAATATATAGATACATAGACTGTAAGAATATAAATAATATATTATATACATTATATACATTATATATATTATAATATATATAATATATTGTTATAATATAATATAATTAATTATATTATATATTTATATATTATTATATATTTATATTTATATATAAATATATTAATATAATATAATTTATTATAATATATATTATATATTATTTATATTCTTTTATATTATTTATATATTATTTATATATATTTATATATTATATATTATAATATATAATATATATTATTTATATTCTTACAGTATATATATAATATATAATATATATATAATATATAATATAATAATATATAAATAATATATAATATATAATAATAAGAAGAAGAATATAAGCATTAAAATAGTTGCTATTTTCAGATCCAAGATGGCTATGGAGTAGCTGGAAGCTCTGTATACTTGCTCCCTGACCCAGACCCATCTTGCAGCTAAACCACAGAGCAACCAACTTGAAAATCCAGTGAAGAGTAAGTGAGAGCATGTGTGAGTGAGTGCATATACAGATGAGAGTGCCGGGAGTATGCATAAGTGGAAAAGAGCCTGCCCATCTGCAGACACTTGGGAGCAGGTGGTCTGGTCTCTCCAGTGGAACAGCTGCCATCATTACTCCCTAGTCTGGCACTTCTGACTGCATAGATTTAGGATGGCTGAAGATGGGCTCAGGAGCCTCAAGCCCCAGAGGTGGAGAGAGATGGCTAGGAAGGTGCTGGCTGCAGAAACTGTAGCAGGCCCACCTGAGGCTGAGAATGACTGGAGGGGGCAGCTAGAGCACCTTGCTACTTCCCTGTGTTATAGTATCACTTCAGGACTCTTCCCAGTGCCATCCGGGAGAAATCCAGAGAGAAACTTTATCAAAAACTGTCAGAGGCTCTGACAGGCTGTGGCCAACCCTGACCAAGAGAAACAGTTATTTGGGGGGATGGAGAGTACATGGAGAACAGGCAACCCAAGGCTCAGTGCTACAGCATGGAGGCTACACAGAAACTCCTTTAAAAGAGGAGCTGAGGTAAGCAGGGATCTGGTGCTCACATGCATGTGTGCACATATGTGCATGTGCAAAAGCTTTGCAAATGAAAAACTCAGAGGGATAGAATCATGCTGAAGGGACTGTGAGACCCAATCCAGCATGGCTGGTGAGCATGGAACTGTACAGAATGGAGAGTTTGAGTTGAGACTCCAGTGAGAGAGTGGCAGGCTGGCTACTGGATGGCCAGGAGCTGAACATCTAAGATTTTCTGCAGCCAGACAGGTCCCCTCACAGACTGGTGAGCCCAATTCCCACTGGCTGGATTATAGGCTCTGCAGGTCAGTAAGACCAGGCTCAGAAGACCCCTGCTGAGCACATTTCTGAAGGGGAAAGAAGAAACGCTCTGAAAGGGCCCTTTACCAGACATTGAGAGCTACACTGTTTCTTGGGCCCAGATCCTCTGAAACCAGCAGAACAGAGAGATTACAGACAGGGGCAACAAGGAGTATTCAGGGCCCTACTCAGCCTCAGTGCCTAGACAGAACTGCCATCTGTGCCTCGCAGTAAAGAGTGGCCCCTTTTATACAAATTGGCCCCTCACAGGAAATGGACAGCTAATTCACCAGAACCCATACATTATTGGAAAGAATCTGGGACAGACCAAAATGTGTGGCTAAGGGCGAGGGAAACACTCCCACCATCTTACCAGAAGACTGAACAATGCCCCCCTAATGAGACATAGGGCACCCACCCTCCGGATCACACCAGACTTAAGAGTCTGGAGGCAGGTGGAGAAGGTACTGGCAGTCCTCTTGGGTCATTAAATGAACTACTCCTGGCCCCTGGGCTGATGGGAAGCTGGCAGGGCAGAACAGTGGGGACTAACCAAGCATAAAGGAGACAGCCACAGACTGTGAAATGCTTGCAGTCTCAGACAGGCTGCCTAGGGGCAGACTAGGACACCATCTGACATTGCCAGGGGCAGATCCAGAAAGAGAGGACAGTGGTAAACCCTGAATACTACTGACACAAATTCTCCCATGGTCTTCTTCATGAATTGCACTATTTTCTGTCTTGCATAGCTTTCAAACATTTCTTGTCCTTCAAGTTTGTGTCTATTGTGCTACTAGTTTTTATATTTCAGTTTATTTCAAATCTCATATTTTGTTCCTCCCTTCTCTTACTCCATTCTACTTTCTCTTATTAGTTTTAAATTTTATTTTTTCTCTTGCTACCCTTCTTTCTATTCTGAATTCTTACTATTTCTCCCTCTTCCCACTTCTCAAAACCATTTTTCATGTCGTTAGTCATCTCACATCCTTTTTCCCATTCTAAAAATACCCCTATTCTCTCTCTACCTTTATCAGTATTTGCTTGTTGGTTGTTGATATGGTGGTGGTTGATGTATTTCTTTAATTTTATTTCTAGATCTTCACTAATTTTGTATTTCAAATCTCAAATTTTACTGTTCCCCTCTCTCACTCCATTTTGCTTGGTTCCAGCCCATTCTTTTTTTTAAATTTTGCCCTGACTTACTCTTGTTTTCACTCCTCACTCTTAGTATTACTTCTCCCACTATCCTCTCAAAATCACTTTCCTTTCCTCTAGACATCTCATAAGCATTTTTCTTTCTTTTTTCCTTCTTATTCCCATTCTACCTATATTAATCTTTACTCCTTTGTTGTTGATATTGCTGTGGTGGATCTTTTTCTCTAATTTTGTTCTGATTTTTTCACTATATTTATAAATTTTTTTTGTTTAAACCTAATACTATATTCTTTCCTTTCCTTACTCCATTCTGCCTTCTCCCCTACCTTTTTCATTTATGATGTAAATTTTCTTTTCTTTCTTTCTTCACCTTGTTTTTATTCCCTACTTTTATTATTTCTCCTCCCTTGACCTTCTCAAAATCATTTTTGTTTCAGTTAGTCATCTCATATTCATTTTTCCTTTCTTATAATAGTCTCATCTCTTTATACCTTTATTAATATTTTCTCATTTGCTGTCAATAGTGTAGTTGTGAATGGGGGTTATTTTTGTGGATGTGGGTTTGTTTCCTGGGTTGTTTGGTTTTGTTCTGGCAGCACCTGTATGACAGCATTCAAGATATGCTGGGTGGTGTGAATCTCAGTGAGCTACCTGGACCCTTCCCAGGACCCACCAAAGAACCACCCAACAAAAACCAAAACCCAGTTATAACCAGAGAGCCCATTTAACAGTGTGAAGAGCATTCCAAGAACATGCAGCTCAGGAAATCAATGAGACTACATCACTGAGTCCTACAGGTCTCCTAACCTAGACGGTCATACCGCAAAGACAGGGAGTCAACACAGATCAATCTAATATTCAGAAACAAACAATAAGAGTCACCTAAAGTGGGAGACAAAGAAACAACCCCCAACTGAAAGAAAAGGAGGAATACCTAGAAATATTGCTAAATGAAATTGAGGCAAGCAAACTATCAGACACTGAGTTCAAAATAATGGTAATAAGGATGTTCAAGGAGCTCAGTTTGAACTACAAGGAACTCCATGGAGGCCACAGGAAACTTACTGGGAATTACACCAGTTTGAAAAAGGACATATAAAATATCAATAAAAGGCAGGAAGAAATGAAAAATACAATATCTGAGATGAGGAATACATTAGAAGCAATTAAAAGCAGGCTAGATGAAGCAGAGGATAAAATCAATGAGCTGGAGGACAAAGTAGAAAAAAACTCCCAGACAGACCAACAAAACTAAAAATTACTCAAAAACAATGAAAAGGGTTTAAGGGAGCTGCAGGACAATGTGAAATATAATAATATCTGTATTACAAGGACATCAAAAGGAGAAGAAGAGAAGCAAGGTGTACAAAACCTGTTTGAAAAAATAATGACAGAAAAGATCCCTATTTTGATGAGGGAAAAAGTGGAGCAAGTCCAGGAAGCACAGAAGGTCCCAATCAAAATAAATACAAAGAGGCCCACTCTAAAACACATCAAAATTAAAATGGAGAAATGTAAAGGCAAAGAGAGGGTCTTAAAGGCAGCAAGGGAAAAATAGCTAGTAACATACAAGGGAGCTCCCACAAGGCTATCAGCTGATTTTGCAACAGAAACACTATAAGGGAGATGGAAATGGCAAGAAATATTCCAAGTAATGAAAAATAAAGGCCTACAAACAAGACTACTCTACCCAGCAAGGTTCTCACTTAAAATGGAAGATGAAATAAAAAATTTCCCAGACAAAAAAAGAGAAAAGAATACATCTCCACCAAACCAACAATGCAAGAGATGCTAAATGGACTGCTTTAAGAAGATGCAGAGAGAGAGAGAGAGAGAGAGAGAGAGAGAGAGAAACACAGGTGCAAAGCAGAAAAAAATGACAATGAATAAGTACCTATCATCAATAACCTTAAAAGTAAATGGATTAAAAGCTCCAATTAAAAGATATAGGGTAGCTGAATGGATAAGAAAACAGGACCCACATATATGTGTCTACAAGAGACCCACCTCACATAAAAAGATATACACAGACTGGAAGGGGTAAAAAAAATATTTCAAGCAAATGGACATGAAAAAAAAAAGCTGGAGTAGCAGTACTTATGTCAAAAAAAACACAGACTTTAAAAAAGCTGGAGTAGCAGTACTTATGTCAGAAAAAAATAGACTTTAAAGCAAAGGCCACAAAAAGAGACAAGGAAGGACATTACATAATACTTAAGGGACTAATCCATTAAGAAGGTATAACCCTTGCAAATATATGTGCACCCAACCTAACAGCACTTAAAACACCTAAGGAAATTTTGAAATTTAAGAAGGATATCAACAGCAACACACTCATTGTAGGGAATTTTAACACCCAACACTGAACAATAGATAGATTTTTCAAGCAAAAAATCAAAAAGGATATTGTGGCATTGAACAACACTCTAGATCAAAATGGACATAATTGATATACACATAAACTGTCACCTCAAAGAAGCAAACTATACATTATTTTCAAATGAATATGGAACATTATCAAAGATAGGCCACATGGTAGGACACTAAACAAGCCTCAACAAATTCAAGAAAGTTGAAATCATAACAGGCATCTTCTCAGATCACAATGGCTTGAAACCAGAAACTAACCACAAGGAAAAGACTCAGAAACATTCAAATACATAAAAACTGAATAACATGCTATTAAATAATGAATGGGTTAACCATGAGATCAAGGATGAAATAAAAAGTTTACTGGAAACAAAAGAAATTGAACACATGAAAGCCCAAAACCCTTGGAATCCAGTGAAAGCAACACTGAGAAGTTCATGTCAATACAGGTCTACATAAAAAAGATAGAAAAACCTCAAATGAACAACCTAACCCAACAAGAACTATAGAAACAACAACAAACAAAGCCCAGAGCTTTTTGAGTAGAAGGAAGGAAATAATCAACATCAGAGCATAATTAAATGATATAGAGACTAAAAATTTTTTTAAAAGATCAATAAATCCAGGATCTGGTTCTTTGAAAAGATAAACAAAATTGGCAAGACTTTAACCAGACTCATCAAGAAAAATAGAGAGAGGGCCCAAATAAATTAAATCAAAAATGAAAGAGAAGTTACAACTGATATTACAGAAATACAAAGAATTGTAAGAAATTACTGTGAACAACTATATGCCAAGAAATTGGGCAGCCTGGGCAAAATGAACATATTTCTAGAAACATACAAGTGCCAACACTGAGTCAAGAAGAAGCAGAAAGCTTGAGTAGACTGGTAACAACTAGTGAAATGGAAGCAGTTAAAAAACTGCCAGCATGCAATAGGTCTGGACCAGATGGCTTTGATGGCAAATTTTACCAACATTTAAAGAAGAACTAAAAATTATATCCTTCTCAAAATATTCCAAAAAATTCAAGAATTGGCAATGAATAAGCCTCACCCTGGGAAAATCACCTTCATGCTCATGGTATCTCCTCTGCCAGCTAAGTATTATCTTCTAAGTAAAACTATCTTTTACTTGTGTCTCCCATGAGGGGCCTGAACTAGCTTGTTATGTGAGTATATAAAGTACCTCAGGACCTTTCTTCAGTTAGTTAGGAAAACATTAAAGCATTTTATTATAATATTTTGGGGTCTGGAAATTTCCTTCTTACGTTATTGAATGTGCATCTTTTAGTGATAGGAGCAAGCTTCTTAAGGTTTTCACTCGCAGCATGTAGATGTGGTGAGGTGTCTCTCTGGGGATAGAGTCACCCATCCACGGCCTCTTGCACAACCATGTGTGCATACAGGTCTGATTAAGGTTCTGCTTGCACAATGGACACCCAGGATAGTGACTGTGGCACCTGTCAGAGGCTCACTCCCTGCTTTATCTGATAGAGCAAGGTTGCACAGGGAGTGTCCAGCAGCCAGACTGGTCCTGTCGGAATGGAACTCAGAGATGCCTCAGGGGTAAAGGAGAGCTTTCCAGTGAAAACAATCAACATAAAAAAACTAAGAGGCCCCATCCTTATTAACCCTGTAGATGAGTGCCGGAAGGAGAGGCAGATGGAAGAAAAGTGAACATTGGTAAAATGGCAATGTTTAATTTGATATTATAGGTATCCTACAGAAAATAAGTCATCAGATTTTTAAAAATGGAAGGAGAGGGAAAGAGAAATAGGAATTCAAGGGGAAAATATAGCACTCATATTAATTAATTAGATTAAAAATTAATCTAGACAGAAATTAATTTGATTAAAAAATTTCTCTGGAATTGTACTTTACTATTTAATAGTTGGTTATTTAGAAATCTGAATTGTAGTCATTTGGGAGAGAAAAGTAGCTTTACAGTTGTGAGTACATGAAAGAGTTTATTCTATTATTGTTTATTAATCATTGTATTATTTATTTTTATTATAATTATAAACCTACTATTGACCACTCCTGTATATCTTACTATATAATCACATCAAGTAAGCCCATATCAATATGTTAATAGTAATAATAGCAACCAGCCCTAACTTCCTGAAGTAATAACAACAGTAAAACAAAAAATGGTTAAGTGTTATATTTGTCAGTAGTTTTACAATTTTAAAAGTGCTTTCACTTAAATGGTCTCATTTGATCCTCATATCAGTTTATGAGATAGGCAGCACAATTTTTTTTCATCATTTTGCAGGTAGGAGATTGAACTTGAGAACACTTTAGTGACTTGCCCTGTGTTACATGTCTGGAAAATAGCAACAGTAAGACCAGAACTCTGGACTTTTGTTTCTGAGTTCATTTTTATTTCTGACAGAAATGATCATTCATTCTGTCACCAAAAATAGCCATTAATTTCCAGTGCTGAGTAAAGCTTGCCCGGGGATAGGTACAATTTATAGTACTTATCCATATTGGATTGATATCTTTTGTTTTTGTTCCTTTTTCATGCATTGTTAAAATATGTGAATCAAACTTAATAAATAATTCAGCTCACGACTTTCCTGTGGGTTCTCCAAGAGCTTTAGTCCTCAATGGTAGTTTACTTGACAGATGGCTGAGTGTACCATTTGAAGTCATCACTTCTACCTACTCCACCCTTTGACCCAGTTTCTACCAAGAGCTGGCACTACAGCTGTTACATTGCATACGTTGCAGAAGCTTTGAGTTTGCTTAAACTTGTCTCAGCAATTTTCAACCAGGATATGAAGCTCACTCTGAAAAGAGCAGATTTAGAAAGACATATATGCAAGGGCCTTGTCAGATTCATTCTGTTTCCAACTCAATTCCCAGATCCATCCCTTTCCATTCAGGCTCAAGAGTAAACGTGCACATGCATTAGGCTAGAGACCCTATTGGGTTACCCAGACCTTGAGAGGGACATGTAAATATTGTCAGCTCTGAAGGAACCCAGTAGTCACGAAAGCTCTACATGTGACACAGTTCCACAGAGAATACCCTGCTTCACTCAGAACTTTCTGGTTACTCTGGGTCCCTTCATGGACAGAAAAGGTCCACCCCTAACATTTGTTAGCTCCAAGGCAGGAGTATAAATAGAGGCCTACATACCTTATGTCTAAATATTTAAAGGTTGCAGGTCAGGCTAACAAGCTCTAAAATGAAATTGTCCTCTCCTCCTACTGCAGCAACAGCATGTCCATAATAACAAAGTTGAAATACATACAAGCTAAGGGTATTTGTTACTGTGAATTGGCAAATATAAAAGGCGTTTGAATGTAATGATTACATTTTAGGCATTTTTGCTGATGGGACATCAATGTTTGGAAGAGTAATAACATAAAGTATATAATTTATATTACTTGTAAATTGTTTCATTTCATGAATTTATTTTTTTATTAGAAAAAGATAACTTATTACATTGTTCTAACTAAGATTTTTATATATTCTGTGATCTACTGACAGTAAAGGGCTAAGGAACTAAAAATTAATTGTAACTGTATTCAAAGAGCAAATATTTTAATATATCTTTATCAAAAATTAAGATATATATAAAAATTAAAGTTATTTTACACATAACTTTACAAAAAATTATTTTTTTCTAAAATATTCAAAACTACATATTAAAATTAAGTAAAATACAAATGGTAAATTAATGCATATACAAATTTTAATTAAAATTATTTAAATAAAATTGAATCTTTAGATTCATTTCTAAATACAATAAAATATTCATAGACATTTTCATAAAAATAAAACTACTTACAGCTTTAGCACTGAATTGTGCTAATATAGTGAATAAGTATTACACTTTACACATATTATGTCTAGGTCAGTATTGCCTAATAGAAATAGTGCAAGCCACATACTTATAACTTAATTTTTTTATATTAAAAGTTCTCCATTAAAAAAATTTTAAAAAACACTTTAAATTTGTTAAAATAATTTTAATAATGTATTTTATTTAATCCAACAAATTAAAATATTATTTCAACATGTAATCAATATAACCATAATTAATGAGGTCTCTTACATCCCTTTTATTCATGCTAAATCTTCCAAATTTGGTGTGTAGTTACACTTACAGCACTTTGCAGTTGGAGTAAGTACATTTCATATGCCCAATAGCCACATGCAGCTAAATCTACCATACTAGACAGTGAGTATTCCTTGGTTGCTATGTAGACTCTTACAAATACCACACTAATTGGCGAGGTCCTCCAGGAACATAAGTTGAAACACAAAGAGAAGCAAGAAAGTGGATGCTCCATACTACCCGGAATGACGTTAAGAGGAAGAACCTAACAGGTTAGTTAATTTGTCTTTCTCTTACCTAAGGACTTCTACCACTCTTATCCTCTGAAGCCATACCTACCTTCAGTGTAGGCAGTGGCACAACCCACTAACCTTCATGGGTGCAGGTGCCTTTTGTTTCAAAGGACATAGGACAAGAGGTTTGGAGAAGCTCTTAGGCTCTTGTTGGGGCCTGAATGGGGTTAGGAACAAAAGTGGATGTTTAGGCTTATAGATCATGCTCTGCAGTGCTAAGCACCAGACAAGGAGTTACCAAATCCAATGTGTTTGTTAATAAATTTATTTGTTAGTATGTTTATGAAAATTGAGGCTCAGAGGAGGGGCTGCTCTTGCCTGGTATGAGGGATGTACTGGATAGAGCAGCCCTCCACCTAGCCAGGCTTCCCAGGAGCACATTAGAATGGAAAGGGACAGTCAGACCCAGGCTTTGAGGGCTACACTAGATGAGGGACTGTGAAACCAGGATCCCACTAGTCTCAGAGTGTTGAGTTATGGAAGTGTTTGGCATGAGGATACTCACTGGTGTATATTTTCCTTTACGTTATGCTTCTTGAAATATTGACTCCAATATCAATATTAAACTTGAAAAAAGCAAAAATGGAAGAGAGGGAGATACCTTTTAACAGATGCCTATGTAATTAGTAATGACTGAACCAACCTTCCTCACCAACCCCTGAGTTCTCTCTCACACACACACATTTACCTCCCTTACCATACACACACATATATACAAATGACTCCAGAGGGAAAAGCATTGTATTGCTTTTATGTCTTTGCTTTAAAAATATATATATGATAAAACATGACCTGCAAGTAAAAGTTTGTTACAGACAAGATGCTCTAATTATAGAAAATTTACATCCTCTTAATAAATAACTGCTCATGCAGTTTCCAGGTTTTGTGTTAGTCACCAATGGAACAGAAGCACGTGATTTTAGGTTGAGGAGAAATCAGAGCTAATCAAGGTCTTTGCATTTATGGCTCTCATTTCCTCCAACTCTTTCTTCAGAGGTCACTTACTTGGTAAAGCTTTTTCTGACAATCATATTTTAAAAATTAAAAGTGGAATTGCCTTATAACTCAGCAATTCTACTACTGGGAATTTATCCAAAGAAACCCAAAACAATAATTCAAAAGAACATAAGCACCCTTATGTTCATTGCAGCATTATTTACAATCTCCAAAATATGGAAGCAGCCCAAGTATCCCTCAGTAGATAAATGGATAAAACAACAATGGGACATAAACCCAATGGAATACTACTCATCCATAAAAAGAAGAAAACTTTACCTTTTGCAGCAGCATGTAGGGACCTGGAGAACATTATGCTAAGTGAAATAAGCCAGTTAGAGAAAGACAAATACTGCATGATTTCACTCATATATGGAATCTAATGAACAAACTGAACTAATAAGTAAAATAGAGACAGACTCATAGACAGAGAGCAGGCTGACAGCTCTGGGATGGGGGGAGGTTAGGGGATGGAGGGATTGAGCAAAAAAGAAAAGGGATTCATGGACATGGACAATAGTGCAGTGATTGTGGGGGAAGGAGGGTATAAGGGGGATATATGGTAATGGAAAAAATACAATAAAAATATTATTGTAAAAATGTAAAAAATATTGAATCACTGGGTACTACACCCTCACTCCAATACCTGTACTTCCTGCTTGCCTGCCTTGCTTCATTTTCTCCACAACATTTTTCAAAATCTTAAATAGTATAGACTTTACTTTTATAGTTTTTCATATTCTCCACTAAAATCCTCCACAAGAATAAGAATTATTATCTAATGTATTCACTGCTATATCCATAGACCCTAAAATAGGACTTACTATAACAAAAGCTACTAAGTGAGTATTTATTGAATGAATGAGTCAGTGGGGTATATTGTCATGGCACTAGGTAGCAGTCATACTTTACTTCTGCCAACTAAGACTGAAACCAAAAACCAACTGTGAAAACCACCTCTAAAATATTCAGGAACATGATAAAATAAGGCAAGGGAGATGTAAAATGGAAAGAATATATGGGACTTGTACTTAAAAATCATTTTTATCTTATCTAAGTCACTACCAAACTGATTTGGGGCAAAGTCAATATATTTCTCTAATATTTTAACCTCCAACAGTTCTATATTTTGTTTTAAATTACATTTATTGGGTAACATTGGTTAATAATATAAATGTATTTTTATAAATTATAATTATATAAATTTTAAGTATACAACTCTATTATACCATATCTGTATAATCCATTGTGTGCTCACCACCCCACAACCCAGAGTCTACTCTCCCTCCATCACCGTGTATTTGAGCCTCTTTTCTCTATTGGTCCTGCCTCTACCCTTCTTCCTCTCTGGTAACATTATTTTGATATTCATCTCTATGAGTTTTTGTCTGTTGTTTTTTGTTTTATATCGCACATGAGTGAAATCATATGGTTCTTGTCCTTCTCTGTCTGACTTATTTCACTTAACATGATACTCTCAAGATCCACCTATGTTGTCACAAACTACTGTCACATGACAGTATTTCACCTTTTTATGGCTGAATTTTATTCCATTGCATAGATGTTCAGTCTTTACCAATCATTTGTCAAAGGACACTTAAATTGTTTTCATGTTTTTGCTATTGTGAATAATGCTGCAATAAACATAAGGGTGCATGTGTCTTTATGAATAAACATTTTTAAACATTTTAGGCGGATAACCAGAAGAGAGATTGCTACCTAATTTGGTAGTTCTATTCTTGATTTTTGAGGCACCTGCATATGGTTTTCCATCATGGTTGCACCAGTTTACATTCCCACCAGCACCATGTGAGGGTTTCCTTCTCTCCACATCATCTCCAACACTTGTTATTTCTTGCCTTATTGATAATAGCCATTCTAACAGGTGTGAGGTGGCATCTTATTGTGGTTTTTATTTGCATTTCCCTTATACACTAGTGATGTTGAGCATCTTTTCATATATCTGTTGGCCATCTGTATGTCTTCTGTGGAAAAGTATGTATTCAGTTGCTCTGTCCATTTTTTAATCAAGTTGTTTGTGCTTTTTTGTTGTTGAGTTGTATGAGTTCTTTATGTATTTTGGATATTGGCCCCTTATTGGGGTATTCTTTGCAAATATTCATTTGGTTGGTTGCCATTTTGTTCTGTTGATGGTTTCTTTTGCTCTGCAGAAGATTTTTAATGTGATGTACTCCCATTCACTTATTTTTGCTTTTCTTTCCCTTGCCATTGGGGTCAAGTTCTCAAAATCCCTTCTGAGACCAAGGTCTGTAAGTTTAGTGCCTATGTTTTTTTTCTATGTATTTTATTGTTTCAGGTCTTAATTTCAGGTATTTAATCCATTCTGAGTTAATGCTGTGTATGGTGTCAGGTAGCAGTTTAGTTTCATTCTTTTGCATGTGCCCTTCTAATTTTCTCAACACTGTTTATTAAGGACATTTTCCTTTCTCCATTTAATGTTTTGGCTCCTTTGTCAAAAATTAGTTGTCCACATACATGTGGATTTATTTCTGGGCTCTCAATTCTGTTCCATTGGCCTGTGTGTCTGTTTTTCTGTCTGCCAATACCATACTGTTTTGATTATTGCAGTTCTGTAGTGTAGTTTGAAGCCAGGGAGTGTAATACCTCTGGCCTTGTACTAGTTCCATGCATAAAGATAATTTATTGTAAGAAAAACAAAATCCAGAAGCAAACATATACTATTTTGCAAAGTTGCCACGATCCAAACTGGCAGAAAGATATTTTCTATAGTTTCAATGGTGGAATCACTTGCATACAAAATTTATGTTTTATCTAAGAAATATATTGGTTGTAAATCCTGTTTGTTTAATTTTTGTAAAAGTGATAAAATCTGAAATAAATTTTTTGCTTTTGTTTATCTAATTAACTTTTTGTAGAGAATAAAGTTTTTTAAGTATATTTTATGGATTATGCTATTACAGTTGTCCCATTTTTTCTCTCCTTTATTCCCCTTCTCCATGTACCCCCTTCCTTCCAACATTCTCCCACCTTAGTTCATGTCCATGGGTCATGCATAGAAGTTCTTTGGCTTCTGCATTTCCCATACTGTTCTTAACCTCCCCCTGTCTATTTTGTACCTACTGTTTATACTTCTTATTCCCTGTACCTTTTTCCCCATTCTCTCCCCTTCCTCTCCCCACTGATAACCCTCCATGTGATCTATATTTCTGTGAATCTGTTCCTGTTCTAGTTGTTTGCTTTGTCCACTTCTGTTTTTGTTTTTTCAAGTTCCGTTGTTGATAGTTATGAGTTTGTTGTCATTTTACTGTTTGTATTTTTTATCTTTTTTTTCTTACATAAGTCCCTTTAACATTTCATATAATAAGGGCTTGGTGATGATGAACTCCTTTAACTTGACCTTATCTGAGAAGCAGTTTATTTACCCTTCCATTCTAAATGTTACCTTTGCTGGATAGAGTAATCTTGGATGTAGGTCCTTGCCTTTCATGACTTGGAATACTTCTTTCCAGCCTCTTCTTGCCCATAAGGTTTTCTTTGAGAAATTACCTGAAAGCCTTAAGGGAAATCCTTTGTATGCAACTGTCTCCTTATCTCTTGCTGCTTTTAGGATTCTCTCTTTGTCTTTAATCTTGGGTAAGTTAATGATGATGTGCATTGGTGTGTTCCTCTTTGGGTACAACTTCTTTGGGGCTCTGAGCTTCTTGGACTTGTATGTCTACTTCCTTTACCAGATTGGGGAAGTTATCTTTCACTATTTTTTTCAAATAAGTTTTCAATTTCTTGCTCTTCCTCTTCTCCTTCCAGCACCCCTATTATTTGGATGTTGGAATATTTACAGTTGTCCGATAAGGTTCCGAGGCTTCTCCTCAGTTTTTTGAATTCCTGTTTTTTCATTCTGTTCCAGCTGAATGTTTATTTCTTCCTTCTGTTCCAAATCATTGATTTGAGTCCTGGTTTCCTTCCCTTCACTGTTGGTTCCCTGTATATTTTTCTTTATTTCACTCTGCACAGCCTTCACTTCTTCCTCTATTTTGCAACCATATTCAATTATTTCTGTGAGCATCCTGATTATGCATGTTTTGAATTCTGCATCTGATACATTGGATATCTCCTTGTCATCAGTTCTTTTTCTGGATTTTTGATCTGTGCTTTCATTTGGTCCATATTACTTTGTCTCAGTGTACCTGTTACGTCGTAAGAGGCAGCAGAGTCTTAGGTATCGGCCAGGGCAGGGTGACCCACTTAGCTGGGTTATGTCATTGTATGTGGTGGTAGAAGGGTCAGAGAGGGAACAATGCTGCTAGCTTGGTTCTCAGTAGCTTTCAGTTACTTCCTTTCCTCCGCAATCCACAAGCAAATTGTGCCTTCCTGGTGCTGATCCTCATGGGTGGTTTTGTGTATATTCTAGAACTCCATGATCCCTCCAGTGAACTCTCCTGTGAGACTGGCAGTTTCTCCCACCACTGCAACCCCCACAGTTTTTATAGCCAGAGGTTTTGAAGCTTTTTTCCCATTGCCAGAACCCAGGGTGTCATGATCTGTCTTGCTCCCCAGTTTGTCCTCCTTGTTTATCTGCATGAGAATGTGGGACTACCTGGTCTGCCAGCTGCTACCTCACTTACCTGATCTGCTAGCTACCACCTTGTGTGCATCCTCTGTGCCCTGGCTGCCCATCTCTGCCCCTCCCACTATTCTGGATGAATGTTTCTTCTTTAACTCCTTAGTTATTGGACCTCCATACAGTTCAATTTCCTGGCAGTGCTGGTTGTTTTTGTTTTTAAATTGGTTGTTATCCTTCTTTTGGTTGTTTGAGGAAGCAAAGCATATCTACCTATGCATCAATTTTGGCCAGAAGACTTGAGAATCTGAAATAAATTATTTTTAAGTTAAAAACAGAAACATGCATAACCATTTGTATATCTCTTTTTAAGTTTTGGCTTTCACTACTTTGAGTTTTTATTTTTAAAAATATTTTATTTATTTATTTTTAGAGAGAGGAAAAGGGAAGGAGAAAGAGAGGGAGAGGAATATCAGTGTGGGTTGCTTCTCTCATCGTGCCCTCAACTTGGGAGCTGGTCCTGTACCCAGGCATGTGCCCTGAGTGGGAATTGAACTGGCTACCTTTCAGTTAATAGGCTGGCTCTAAATCCACAGAGCCACACCAGCCAGGGTTGAGTTTTTAAAGTATTAAAATACCCTGTAACTTAAAGACTGCTTTTATGGTAACTCATGAGTTTTTTAATTTCCTTTTTAAAAAATATTGGATGTACTAAACTACATTTTTGCCTTAGCATTATTTATTTAATCATTCTCTCCATACATTCTGGCCATTCAAAAACTTTTAATACATATCATTATGTACATTATTTTAGAATATGAAATCTAGCAGTGTTTTTTAATTCATTAAGAACATTATAGGGGATTGCCTGTAGACCAAACCTACTTCAGCTCAGTGCCAGCAGCTTACCTCTGGGAATTTCTACAGCTCGCACCCTCTCTAGCTCCAGGTCCTTTTGTGGCTTGCCCCTGGGACAACCCAAAGCTGAAGCCCACTCCAGGTACAGCCCTGGTAAGCCTTGGCTTCCCCCATCTCTGGACTCCCTGTGGCTTACGCACATTCCAGCTGGCCTGCCAAAGATACCTGGCAAACACAATCCACAAAGGGGCAGCTACTATACAAGGTCACTCCTTTAAGACTGGGGGAGGATGCTGTTTTGCCTAATTCATAGAAACAAACAAAGAGAGACTGTCAAAGTGAGCAGACAGTAATATATGTTACAAACAAAATATCAGAACAAAACCTCAGAAAAAGAACTAAATGAAACAGAGACAAAAAATCTATAAGACAAAGAGTTCAAAACACTGGTTATAAGGATCCTCAATGATCTCAGTGAGTACTTCAAAAAAGAGATAGGAAACATAGAAAAGAACCAGTCAGAAATGAAGAATATATCAGATGGAATCAACATCAGATTAGATAAACCAGATGATTCAATCAGTGATTTGGAAGACAAGGTAGCAGAAGACACCCAATTAAAACAAACAAAAAAAGTAATAAAAAAAGGAGGATAGTTTAAGAGATCTCTGGAACAACACCAAGAGTAACAACATTGAATCATCGAGTTTCCAGAAGGATGAGAGAGAGAAAGAGATAGAAAACCTACTTAAAGAAATAATGGCTGAAAACTTCCCCAACCTGGTAAAGAAAATAGTTGTCCAGGTCCAGGAAGCACAGAGAGTTCCAAACCATATGAACCCTAAGAGGCCCACACCAAGACACATCATAATTAAATTGCCAAAGTCAAATCAACAAAGATTTTTTTTTAAATTCAAGGTTGGAAACGAATAAACTAAACAGAAAAGAATATTAAGAAAAATAATATTTTGCCCTGGCTGGTGTGGCTCAATGGATTGAGTGCTGGCCTATCAACCAAAGGGTCACCTGTTCAATTCCCAGTCAGGGCATATGCCTGGGTTTTGGGCCAGGTTCCCAGTTGGGGGTGCATGAGAAGCAACCATGCATTGTTTCTTCCTCTCTCTTCCCTTCCCTTCTGTCTAAAAATAAATAAATAAAATCTTTAAAAAATAGTATTTTAATATGTAGGTTCCATATAAGTTTGTTAAGAATACTCTAATTGACTGGTTGTTCCATGTAAGTAACTCAGTTAACCTATAAGTGAGAAGGAGAATGAGGAAGTGTGAAGTAATCGTCTGGTCTCTGGGTTCACACATGTATCTCCATTTCATGAGTCCACAGGCTTGGGGCTGGGCTCAGCTGAGAGGCCGAGATGATGGATCTCTCTTTCCAGGAGGTCTTTCATCTCCAAGGAAGTCAACTGAGCTTCTTCATGGAATCATGGCAGCAGTCTAAGAATCTGATGAGTGACAAGGCCAGGTCTAAGAGCAGGAGCACATGGATATGGTAGGCATACTGGGATGCTTTGGAATTCAAATGCTCCATTAAGTGTTGCTAATCTTCTTTTTTTTTTTTTTACCAAGTATTCAAATATCTAGATACAAAGATGCAGATTCTTTTAATGATTGTTATTATTCTGACTTGGCGGATACAGATACTTGTAGCAGTTCAGTAACCTAGGCTATTTAGTGATCCAAGTCCCCAATATACAAACGCTTATCAAACATCTGTCTGTATCATGTTGGCTGATGTCTTATTGGCCAAGGCTGACATATGACCAAATCCAGAGTCAGTCTGAAAGGCGAGCCACAAGGGTATGCATACCAGGAGAAATGAGTCATGTGGCATTAATGTGACAGTCTGCCATAAAATCATTGAAGATTGTAATATATAATTATCTTAAATAATTATTAAAATGGGAGCATGTTTGGTCAATTGAAGATCTCAAACTCAATGTATAGATCTTTTTTACATATTTAGTATTTGCATTAAATATACTATTTCCATTTATTATCAATATTACTTTGTAGTTCATTGAATTCATAGATTTTTTTTTAAATAATCCTTATGCCCAAGTGGCATATTTTTTTAAAGATTTTATTTATTTATTTTTAGAGAGGGAAGGGAGGGAAATAGAGAGAGAGAGAGAGAGAAACATTAATGTGCGGTTGCTGGGGGTCATGGCCTGAAACCCAGGCATGTACCCTGACTGGGAATTGAACCTGCGACACTGGTTCGCAGCCCGCGCTCAATCCACTGAGCCACGCCAGCCAGGGCTGAATTCATAGATTTTTAAGAGTATTATTGCTTCTTTTTCTTAAGTTACTCTGCTCCTGGATTTCATTAAATGTTAGCAATTGATTTAACAATATAACCATAATAATTATGCAGTGAATCAAATATTTTAGTACTTAAATTTTTTCTCTTTAGTAAAGAGAGTTAGGCATGTTACGGGATCAAAAGGAGGTTAAAACATTAAAACTATATTTATGGATGAAGTCCTAATTTTAAAATAGTATATCCCAAAACAAAAAACAAAACTCCAACTGCATGTACCACACAAAATACATGAATAAACTAAACTGAGCTCAAGAGCTATCAGCTTGCAAACTGTGGCTCAAAATAAAAGTACATGGTAAAATTAATATGATAATATAACAAGTCAGTTTTTTGCTCTATGCTAAGTGGTCCAGACAGGCTTCAAGAGAGTTACAATATTAATATTTTCCACCATCTATCATTTTCAAAATGAAATCCTCAATCTAATTTGGAAAAAAAAATCAGCCATACAGAAAACTGTTACAGAATTATGTACATATATATTAATGATAAGCATAAAATCAGTTTTAGTTTTGCAGTTAAAATGCTAGTTAAGAAAATGTGCATGCAAATCTTTTAGTCAGAAGGATTTTCATCTATGCCAATTGATAAGAGCTGGCTAAATCAGGCCTGTTTTATGTTTACTGGTAATCACTTTGTGTAGGCAGAAATGGGATGTGTAGGGCTCACTGTGTAGTCTGCAGACCAATAATGTCAGAATTACCTAGGAACTTTTTAAAAATACAAAATCTTAGGCCCCATGACAGACATACTGAATTGGAATCTGTAATATAACAAGATCCCCAGGGGCTTCTGTGTACATTAAAGCTTGAGAAACTCTGACCTAGGATATGTTTACTGGTTAAAAGGTGTCTTTTTCAAGGCACTCGAAGGACATCATCAGTGAGCTCTTGATGGTAGATGTGAAGGATGAGCACCTGAAGCAGGGCACTGACTCTGTCCTTTGTGAGAACAGAGATTGCCTGAATTGGCTATAGACCCCCATAGAAACCTTTGCTATGGACTCCATGCAAATATATTATGTTACAGCTCCTCAAGCAGCTGAGAACTATTTTCATATAAATGTCATTTTTCTGAGAGGACACAAAATCTCCCAGGTATACTTGCTGTCAGCACATTCTGCTGAAACTCACTCCTAAAACTTTCACCAGCACTTCATTTTTTTGACTCAACCTAGTAGTTTCCAGGAAAGCCTCCCTGCTTACCTCACTGCAGGGAGCACATGGCATCAGCTTGTCCTGTTGTTGGTCATGTTAATTTGATCATTTGGTTAGAATACTATCTGCCAAATTTCCATTGAGAAACGTCCTTTTCCCTTTGTAATTAATGTGACCTGCAGAGTGATGTTTCAGATTTTGTATCTTGTTAACTTTAGCTAATAATTTTAGTTTCCATTGATAATTCTAGCCAGAATCAATTACTATGGTGAGAGAAAAATTATGGCTTTCTTACTCTTATCATTCCTTCTACATTTATTGGTGAGCATTTTCATCAAAAGATACAAAGATGTCACTCATTTACATTACTTTTATGGAAACAGTGAAAATTTTGTTTTGCCACCTCTGATGTAAGCTACTTTCATTTATATCTTCTCATTACATGATCATTTAAAGTCTGTGGTGTAGGAAGCACTAAGATGGAAATACCAAAATAGTGGTTATGGTAGCATTAGTTTCTTCTTTTCTTACTAAAACTTGCAGTTTTACAGGGTATGTGCCATTTCTGCTGCATGAGATCAAGAGAACAGATGCTTTAACATCCATACTCTGGCAGGGCATGTAAAGGGTATATCAGAATTTATACATTTCAAGAAATCATTGACTAGTTTTAGTGTTTTATAGTCATAATGTTTTATTTTTTTGTCTACTTATTTTTTTACTTTGTTTTTATTCAACTTTACTTTTCAGCTCCCACTTCCCTACTCAGGGGAAATATCTGCTCATTTACATCTGTAATGCTACAAAAACTGAAGTAAAATTGTTGCATTTCAATTATAGTGAATACAGATTTTTATCAATATTCATCTCATACTATAATCTACTATTTCTTCACTAATATACTAGTAAAGCTCAGTAAATGACATTATAATAATATGCATTATAAATAACAACCTTCATGGTGTCTTGGCTCATTTATTTTTGCCAAATGATTATCAGGAAAGTGGTAATTGGACAAGAGATAGGATGCCTGATGTGTGTGTGTGCAGGTAGGTGCTGGAGGCTATACTCACCCCTTCCCTGAATCCTGCCATGTTAACTGGCCTGAGAGAGATTATGACATGTTTTCATCTATATTTTCTAGATGAACCTATTATATCTACTTATCCATTCACCCATTTATGCATCCAACCAACCATTCATCCATCCATCTGTCCATCATCCAACATTTGCCATTTATATTGATCATCTACTTGTTTCCAGGCATTGTTCTTAGGACTTCATACACAAAGATGAATAAGACACAATCCCCATTCTTAAATAACTCATTACTGTCTAGGAACAAATCCTCCTTTAAGGCCATCTCTTTTTTCTTTCCCAGTTATTTTTTCCCAAATGTGAGCACTGTTTGCATTTTTCTCAAGGGTGGTGCATATCAAAGCTCCTTTGAGGATTGTTATCTGCATCTGCTGCTTCTGGGAAGCTGACAACTGCTGTGCAACGTCTCTCAGGGTCTCCTTGCGAGCCCACTTATTAGAGGAACTGTCTATTTCCCTCACCTGCTGTGAAATCACTGAATAAGGAACATGACACAGGAGAAGAAGGCAAAGTGCAAAATTTGTTATGAGAGGACAGATAAAACTTCTAAATAAAATATGTATTTTCCTTTCCCAGTATAATTTTAATGCAATATCTAATGGAAGATTAGAGAACATAGCTCATTATCCTTCTTAGGAACTGTAAAAACAATGAAAAGTTCTAAGTTATCTAAATTACATTTGTGGTGGCTAAATTTGTTATAATCCTTTTAAATTATCTTTGTGTTGGAGGAAGTTTTGTCAACATGAAAATAAACTACCTAGCATGCTATAATTTTTCCCCATGGAAAGAAATAGTTAGCAATGGTTATTTTCTTTTTGCACATACACAGTTACTTTTAGAACATTATGTATGGTTACTTAATTTAATTATTAGTGATGAGAGATATATCACAATATCTTTTTAAAAATCTTTTCAATTTCCAATAAAGAATTTATCCTCTTTAAAGTATTGGTAGTGAACAATTTCAGTGACAAAAATGCCATGCTTTAAGTATACTTTAAAATTCATTGTCTCATTTGACCTGCATAACAATTACATGAAGTAGGCAAGGAATGAATTATCTTCATTTATTAGATAAGAAGAACCATAAAGACACTAGTGACTTGTCCATGCCCACATGTGTGATAGCTGGAGATAAAAACAGAATGGAGGCCCCCTGATTCCTGGTCTGGTACGCTTTCCATCATAATATGCTGTGTTCCTAGTTACTCTTAAAATCTATGATCTGCTGCAGACAAAATGACCTAGGAAAATTCTTTCAGTAAAATAAGCAACCTGCCAGCTAGGAGCTAATAAAATGTTCTCGAAATATATTGCTCTCTCTCAATCTTATCCTTATTTATCCTAGACCATTCACTTATTCATACATCATACATACATACATACATAAATGCATACCACAGGAAATTTACCAAGAGTCAAATTATTTCACAGTTTTGTGGATTTTGTGCCAAACATTAATTCATGTCATCCTTTATTTGGAAATCTTTTGTACTATTCTGGATGAAAATATTACTAGTAATAGAAGGAATGTTGCTGAATCTAATATGTTGTTGGCAATTAAACATTGGGAGTTTGCTGATCAGTTAAGTTAGCTCTACCAGATAGACCTTGTTACTTATAGATTTGATTTAGTTTCTCCATAAAATGATCTCAGCTGGGCAGAAGGGAATAACATTTCTCTCACTTTTTGCTTTGACTTTATAACCAGGGAGAATTTTATGGTCATGTAAGTTCTAGTCACTGCCAAACCCTTGCAATGTAATCCAATACACTCTGGCCAACACGACACTTTCCAGTTTACAAGAATTTCCCCTCAAAGAATGCCCATTGGCCCCAGCTATAAAATTGAATGGTGAAAATTATTTTAAAGTAAAAAATAAAAGTTATAGAAGGCAGCTTCATGCTGAAGAAATCACTTGTGATTTGATTTTCAAGTAACAATGGGGTAGTATCTGACATGGTCAGTAGAAACTCAATGAGTGTTTGTTGAATGAACATGAGTTAGTTCATACATATTCATGACATCAATCTTAGCTATTACCTTTTCTAGTAAGCCACTGACATCCCAGTCTAAGTTAGGAGATCCTTCATTGTACTTCTGCACTCCATTGCACTCTTATTCTTCTGTTTTAATTTGTCAGCAATATTGTTGGTGAGGTTCATATCATCATTATTACTATATTTATTGGGTGCCAGAGGCTGAGGAAGTGAGAGTAACCCACTTTCCAAAGTTACATAGTAGGAAAGAGTCACTTATCATCAATCACCATAATTTATTGTACTCATCTTTTTACTTATCTCTCTACTACACTGTCAATTCTTTGAGGATTACCTCTGAGTAACAGCTTTGAATAATAATAATAATAATAGCAGCAATGAACATTTATTTAGTATTCACACCACATTATATGGCTACCCTCATTTGAGTTTCACATGTTTATGCTGCAGATACTATTATAAAGGTACATAGTAGTTATTTCTTTAACAGATAATTCTAGAATTGAAATAATCACAAATGGTTATAACATTTTTCTCATTTATTTATGATTTAAAAAATAATCTTTTTATTTTTTAAAGAATTTATTTTATTTTATTTTTTAGAGAGAGAGGATGGGAAGGACAGAGAGAGGAAGAGAAACATCACAGTTGCCTGTGCACACCCCCAACTGGGGACCTGGCCTGTAACCCAGGTATGTGCCCCGACCAAGAATTGAATCAGACATCTTTTGGTTCACAGGGCAGCTTTTAACCCACTGAGTCACACCAGCTAGGGCTAAAAATAATCTTTATGTTTTAGAGCAGTTTGAATTTAAATAAAAGTTACAAAGAAAATACAGAGTTCCCATACACCCCACGCTCAGTTTCCCTTACTGCTAACATCTCACATCAGTATGATGCCTTTGTCACAATTACTGAACTAATACTGAGTAAGTACTTTATTCATATTCCATTAGTTTTTACCTAATGTTCTTTCTCTGTTTCAGGGTCCCATCCTGGATACTATATTACTTTTGTTTTTTATGTCTTCTTCTTCTCTCTCTCTCTCTTTTTTCCTCACCTACCAGTTTCCTTTTATTCCTCACAAATCCTGAGTCAGGTGTTGTGGTTCCTATTTTGCAGATAAGTGGATGGAATCACAGGTTCAGGTACATAGTTAAGGTCACACAATTGGGAAGAGACTACACTGGGATTTTAACTGAAGTCCAAATTGGCTCCTAAGGCTTAGCTCTTACATGCTGTGCTGGGCTTCCTGGAGACAAGGTACAGCTCTGGTCCCTATAGGGCTCTCAGGCCTTCACCAGAGGCTGGGAGGCCTTCCAGAGGGTAGACATCTGAGTATACACTGTGCCCCCACCTCACTGCTCCTCTCCATAGTTTCAATTCATGTCTCCCACACAGGCCCAGGGTCCTCCTGGGGCTACACACCACTTGGAGTGGTCTTCTGTGGTATTGAAGGTGGGCCCAGCTGGCCCAGGGAAGGCTTCTGGGTTAGCCAAGCAGTAGCTGGGCCCCAGAGCAGCTGGAGGGCAGGGCGCCACTAGAGTGTTGTCAGAACTGGACCTGCAGATTGCTACCAAGGGCTTCTGCTTCTACCAACCAGCCAGAATATAGGTCATCTCCAAACCTTCCAAATTTGGCAAAGCTCTGTAAGATGGCCCCTGCCTTTGATGGGAGTGTTACACTGCTATTCCAGGGTCTGTGGTGAGCATAGTAGCCCTTGACCACTTCCTCCAGGTCAGGTAATTTCTTGATGAAGACCCCTTCTAGTTTGAAGTCAGACACCTGGGAGTAGGTGTAGTTCAGCTGTCTACCAATCTTTGAGAACTGGTCAAGGGAAAAGACATGCAGAGTAGGGCCTGCCCATTATTGGGTCCTGAGGTGGCCATCTGTCTGCAGCACATGTAGGAAACCCAGGGACGCTGTGCAGCAGCAAGAAGCCCCTTTCTTCCTCCAAGAGCACCGCATTCTTCATGTGCCCCTGGTTAGAAGAGTTCTGCAACCTGAAGTCATGAGACGGTTGGTCATTGTAAAGTAGGTGAACTGACTGGTGTTCCTGTATAGCAGCAGCAAGCGGTTCCTGCCTACAGCTCCCTCCAAGCCGTCGAAGGACCCTGTCCCATCATGCCAGACCCCTAAGCCTTCATCATTATTTGGATGAAGCCCCCAGCACTCTGACCCCCAGCACTCCTCCCCTGGAGGCCTGGCAGCTTGTAGACAAACCAGACCACAGGCTGCTCCAGTCAATGAAGCAGGCCAGGGTCCCTGCAGGAATGCATAGCAGTGAAGTCAGGCGCAGCAGGCTCAGTATGGCCATAGGGTGGGACCACTAGATCAGGAGGTGGGCCAGGCTTGGCTCCTGGTGACTTACATTCCCCAAATCCCCCTAGAAACCTGGGGCAGGACCCCACAGGATGGAAATTTCCCCCCTTTCATGTCTTCTTAGGTCTCTTTTGGTGATGACAGTTTCTCAAACCTCCCTAGCTTTTGATGACCTTGATAGTTTTGAGGAGTACTTGTTAGGTATCTTGTAAAATGTCCCTCAGTTGGCATTTACCTGATGTTTTTCACATGATCATACTGAGGTTATGGGTATGAGGAAGAAAGATCACAGTGGTAAAGTGCCATTTTCCTCAAAGCAGAGCAAGGCTACATACTATCAACATTTCTTACCTTTGGTAATGTTGACCTTGATCACCTGGCTGAGGTAGTGTTTGTCAGACTCACCCATGGGAAAGTTACTCTTCTCGCTTCCCTTTCCACAGTGTGCTCTTTGGAAAGAAGTCTGTGTGCAGCCATGACTTAAGGAGTGGGGCGCTACACAATTATTTGGATTTCTTCTGCAAGGGATATTTACTTCTTCTTCCTCACTTATTACTTTATTCAATCATTTATTTATGTAGTATGGACTCATGAACATTTATTTTATACTTTGGGTTACAATATAAAACTGTTTTCTTGCACAATGTGTTTTAGCTTTGGGCATTGGAAGCTATTCCAGTTGTCTCCTTTGTCTCCTTGCCATACCCACACCAATTTGTTTTGTGTGTTTTTCTCTTTACTTTTGGATACTAAAGAATGTTCTGGGATCATCTTATGTACTTTCTGCCCCAGTCCCAGAATCAGTCACTTTTCCAAGGATCCCTGGTTACTTTGGAGAATAGTATGAAAAACCAAGTTCTGGATACTAAGTATGCTCATTGCTGGTATGATGTCAATGACTCTCAGCCCTCTCAGCTGACAGAGCAAGAACATATATGTGCATACACTAATCTGTGTATATGCAAATATCTATAAATATATCTACATGTAACCAGCTCTATCTACATTAAAATAAACATGAGTTTATAATGGTATCTGTTAGCATAAACTTCCACTCCAACAGTGAGAAACCTGGCTCACACCATTTGCTACCCATTTACTTAATTGTTCAATTCCAGTGTATAGCTATAGCAATGTCAGGATTGTTGACCTGTACAGCCGTGGAAAGCAACTTTATCAACTAGTACACATTGCCTATGCATAGTTCCTTTTGCCTTTAGCCTTATAGACTCTACTCATTTCCAAATTTACTTAAGCCAGCAAGTTTTACCCTGGCCCTTTTCAGTGAGGTTGTTCCATACAGTTTATGTCACAATTAGATTCTTTTGACACAGTCTATATTCCATCCTGAGATTTCCAAACCTCCTAAATGATTTTTTGCATTTTTCATTTGTTAAGGCTCACTTTTGCTGCAAAGTTTTATAGGTTGTGAGATATGAATTGTGTTATTTATACACCACTGCAGTGTCATGCAGAACAGCTTTGCTGCCCCACAAAATCTGCTGTACTAGATATAGCCAACCCCCTCCTGACTTCCTCAGCCCTGAAAGCATAGTCCTTTTACTGTCTCTATAGTTTTGCCTCTCCAGAAATGTCAAATGGAACCATACTAGTTTCTTTCACTTAGCAATATACTTTTAGCTATGTCTTTCATGGATTTATAGCTTATTTCTCTTTATTGCTGAATAATATTCAATGGTATGGATTTACCACAATTTCTTTTTATTAATCTACTGAGAGCAATTTGGTTAATTTCAGCTTTTGGTGATTATGAGTAAAGCTGCTACACAGATCCCTGTGCAGCTTTTTTGTGGACATGAGTTTTCAAATTAGTTGGGTTAGTATCCAGGAGCACAATTTCTGGATTGTTCAGTAAGACTATTTTTAGCATTATAAGAGACCGCCAAGCTGTCTTCCAAAGTGGCTGTACCAATTTGCATTCCTGATATTGGTGAATGAGAGTTCCTGTTGCTCTATAACCTCACCAGCATGGTATTGTCAGGGTTTTTTGGTTTTTGGTTGTCTCTCTCTCTCTCTCTCTTTTTTTTTTTAGCCATTCTGACAGACAGTGGTATTTCACTGTTTTTTAAATTTGCAGTTCTCTAATGACAAGTGACATTGAGCAGCTTACATCGTCATTTGCCATTTGTATATTTTCTTTGGTAAGGTGTCTAGGTCTCTTAATTATACCTAAACTGAGTTGCTTTTAAAATTATTATTGAGTTTTAAGAGTTTGTATATTTTTGATACAAGTCTTTTATGAAATAAGTGTTTTGCAAATATGTTCTCCAAGTCTGTTTTTTTTCATTCTTTACATAGTGTTTCACAGAAAAGTTTTTAATTTTAATGATTTACTAGTTTATTTTCTTCCATGGGTTGTGCCTTTGGTGTTGTATCTAAAAACTCATCACCAAAACCAAGGTCACCTACACTTTATCTTGTTTTCAATCAGAGGCTTTATTATTTTGCTCTTTACATTTAGGTTCATGACCCAATTTGAGTTAATTTTGGTGAAAAATGTATGGTCTCTATGTTTTTCTTTTTGTTTTGCATATGGACACACAATTTCTACAGAACCATTTGTTGCAAAGACTACCTATTTTCCACTGAATTGCCTTTGGTCAAAGATCAGTTGACAATATATGTATGGGTTTTTTTCTGGGCTCTATTTTTCCCCATTGTTCTGTGTGTCTATTCTTTACCCAATACCACACTGTCCTGATCACTGTAGTTTTAGAGCAAATCTTGAAATCAATTAGTTCTCCAATATTGTTCTTCTTCAGTATTATGTTAGCTATTCTAGGCCTTTTGAATTCCGTAAAAACTTAAGATTGTTTGTTAATATTCACTAACCAGATTTCTGGGATTTTGATTGGTATTACACTGAATGTATGGATTAGGTTGGGAAGAATTGACATCTTAACAATAGTTAGTCTTCCAGTCAATGAACATGGAATATCATTTCTCTCCAATGATTTATTTCTTTTTTGATGCATTCCACCATGTTTGTGTAGTTTTTATATATAGATCTTGTTTATAATTTAGATTATATAACTAAGTTAAATTTATATCTAAGTATTTAATTTTCCTAGATGACACTGTAAATGGCATTATTTTTAAATTTCAAATTCCAATTGTTCATTACTGGTAAAGCAATTGATTCTTGTATATTACCCTTTTATCCTAGGAACTTCCCGTATTCACTATTAGTTCCATGAGTTTTTTGTTGTTGATGATTCTTTCAGATTTTTCACATAGGTAATCATTAATAAAGACAGTTTTATTTCTTCTTTTCTAATCATACATTAATAAGCCATTTTTGTCTTATCATACTGGCTAGTACTTCCAGCACAATGTGGAATAGGTGTAGTGAGAGAGGATATCCTTCTCTTGTTTACCATTTTAGGGAAAAAGTGTTCAGTTTCTCATCTTTTTGTATGATGTTAGCTGTAGGTTATTTGTAGTGGTTCTTTATCAAGTTGAGGAAATTCCCTCTATTCCTTGTTTGCTAAGAGTTTTTGAAATTTTTGTTCGGTTATAGTTGTCCTCATTTTGCCCCATTACTCTCTTCTGCCCTACACATCCCCACCACCCACCTGCAATCCTACCCTCCCCACCGCCATTGTCTTTGTCCATGGGTCCTTTATACATCTTCCTTGATGACACTTCTCCTTCTTTTCCCTGTTACCTCCCACTCCCCCAACCCCTCTGGTTACTGTCAGTTTGTTCTTTATTTACATGTTATTGGTTCTATTTAGTTTGCTTATTTGTTTTGTTGATTATGGTCTACTTATAAGTAAGATCATATGGTATTTATCTTCTACTGCCTGGCTTATTTGCTAAGAGTTTTTATCATGAATAGATATTGGATTTGTCAAATGCCTTTTCTGTATCAGTTGGTAAGACCAATATGGTTTTTTTCCCTTTAGTTTGTTGATATGATGGATGACACTGACTTTTGAACATTGAGTCAGTTTTGCATAATTGGAATAAATCTCATGTGGCCTTAGTGTCTGATTATTTTTACACACTGTTGGATTCAACATGGTAATATTTTGTTGAAAAACTTTACATCTATATTTATGAGATATTTTAGTCTGTAGTTTTCCTTTGTTGTAATGTGTTTGTCTGCTTTAGGTATTGGGGTAGTTGTGGCCTCATAAAGTGCATTAGAAAGTTTTCCCTCTGATTGTATTTTCTGGAGGAGATTGTAAAGAATTGGTATCATTCCTCCTTAAATGTTTGGTAGAATTTACAATAAAACCATCTGGGACTGGGTGCTTTCTCTTTTGGAAGGTTAGTATATTTTTGCCAATATATCTCCTAAGGCAAGGGAAATAAAGGAAAAAATAAACAAATGGGACTACATCAAATTAAAAAAGCATCTGCACTGCTAAAGAAACTGTCATCAAAATGAAAAGAGAACAGAATGTATGGGAGAACATATAGGTCAATGACACATGGGACAAGGGTTTAATCTCTGAAATGTATAAAGAACTCATATGACTCAACATCAGGAAGACAAACAATCCAATTAAAAAATGGGCAAAGGACCTGAATAGATACTTCTCCAAGGAGGACATATAGAGGGCCCATAGACATATGAAGAGATGTTCAACATCACTAGCCATCAGAGAAATGCAAATTCAAAACACAATGAGATACCACTTCATACCTGTCAGAATGGCTATCATTAATAAATCAACAAACAAATGCTGGCCAGGCTGTGGAGAAAAGGAAAACTTAGTGCACTGTTGGTGGGAATGCAGACTGGTGCAGCCACTGTGGAAAACAGTATGTAATTTCCTCAAAAAATTAAAAATGAATCTGCCTTTTGACCCAGTGATTTCACTGCTATGATTATACCCTCAGCATCCCAAAACACCAATTCAGAAGAACCTATGTACCCCTATGTTCATAGCAGAACTACTTACAATAGCTGAGTGCTGGAAATAGCCTAAGTGTCCATCAGTTGAAGAGTGGATCAAAAAATGGTTATACATTTACACAATAGAATACTACACAGCAAAAAGAAAGGAGGAGCTCCTACCTTTTGTGATGGCATGGATGGAACTGGAGAATATCATGCTAAGTGAAATAAACCAAGAGGTGAAAGGCAAATACCATATGATCTCACTTATAAGAGGAATCTAATGAACAAAATAAACTAATGAGCAAAATAAAACCAGAGGTATGGAAACATGAAACAGACTGACAGCTGCCAAAGGGGAAGGGAGAGGGGATAATGGTGGAAAGAAGGAGAAGGGACTAGTCAAAGAACATGCATGAATGACCTATGGACATGGACAACAGTGTGGGGATTGACTATGGGAGGAGGGGGTGGGCTGGGTGATGGAGGGCAAAGGGGAAAAAATTGGGACAACTGTAACAGAATAACAATAAAAAATTTTAAAAAGAATAAGAGTTGAGATTATGGGGATTTTTATTTCATTGTATTGTCTGTTCCTTTTTCAATACTCATGATTATCAGAAGAATATATTCATTTGATGTAATAAAAATAATTATATACAAGATAACAAATAATAAACACTGTAAAATGGCTTAAGACAAAGATTGTAATTCCAGATTAGTTAAGAACATAAATTATGTCATGGGTTCTACATATTTCCCTTATCCTTGTGGAGTTGGGGAAGAGTGGTAAGGGGAATAAAATAAAACCCTGGAACTAATAGACAGCAGTTAGTATTATTAGTGATTTTCTCCATTTTCTGCAATATTATCCACTTAGCAAATTTTACTTTGTAAGATTTACGGTCTTTCTACAGCTCTTTTATATCAGACTACTTCCTTTCACACCTAACTCAGCAGATTCCTATGTTCCTCTGTCTTTAAAAGCACAGGTTGCTGACAATATTGAAACATAGAAAGGTGAAAACACTAGGAAAAAACGGATAGTTTATGTTGTTAATTCTGTATATGCTATAAAGCATTTTTTCTATTTTACATAAAGTAATTTTTTATTACAATCGTATCATCTCCTTTGGTTTTTATAGATTACTGTGTCTGTCTTATAGTTAATCCACAACAAAGAACTCTGTTCTCAAAAGTTTTGCAGATACTATGGATGCTTATATTTGATTTTGTTCTGTCATGATGTCTTGGTTAGATGGCTGTAACTCCAGGTGAGTGGACATGCAGGATTCCTTCCATTTGCACAAACAGACTAGGTAGGCTTTTGTATTTCTAAACAACATGTGAATTGAATACTGTACTCTTAGTCTCTAGGCTGGGTAATAAGGCTCCAGAGTGTGTAAGTTCTAGGGCTCTAGTTCTTAGGTTATGTTTGGATATGTCATCAATGCTAATAAACATACTACTCTTCCAGGTAGAGTGTGGAGATGTGCGTGCGATTCTTGACACTTTTTTCAACACTTGTCTAGGATTTTCTTATATGTGACTGGCGCCCCCTAGTGAATAGCGGGACTTACATTGACTTCCACTATAAAAGAACTTGTTTAGAAATTTTTCTATTTATTAAACAAGACGCTGAAGTTTTGTGTGTGTGCATGAGGGTGAGGGTGGGATCTGTTTTTCATTAAAAACATTCAGGATTTCACAAAATAGAAGTAGTAATCAATTTACTACATAAAGTTCAAACTAATCTGAACTTGGCTAGATCATCAAAATACATGAACACATCATTGATCTTCACCATCTCTCCAAATGTGGAGACTTGGGTGGACTTTTTATATAGCTACTAGAATCTGATACACATAACTTGGGGCTGAGACTTGAGAAACTATAATTTCAACCCCAAAACCTTTAATCTGGTAAATATATTTGATAAATTATATTTTATTTGGTTAATTTCAAGATTAGAATATATAATGAAAACGGTGGTTGCTTAAATGATAAAATAAATCAGTTACTTTTAACTATGTCGTCTCCCACTTTAAAGCTCTTGCCACTTGTAGCAGTTCTGAAAAAAGTGTGTTATAATTTTAATATCATCATAAATATTAATTATTACTTACAGCACTGAATTAGGTCCTCAATGTGGAACCGAAAATAATTCTTACCCTCTAAGATGGTTTCAATGTAAAATAAAGTCAAATAATATATAACCAGGTCAACTGGAAAGTAAATCAAATAAACATGAAAGAAAATATTCGCATTACTTTAACAGTGTCAAAAAAAAAACCAAAACAACAAAAGCAATCACACACTTGACTCAGTGGCCTTTAAATGGAGCACCCTAAACTAACAATTAGAGAAAAGGTTAAACAAAAAGTAGGTGACATGTTTAACTAACAAGTAGGTGAAAAGATTATTGGACTGTTCTCGAAGATCTTGTTTGATATCAGAAACTATCAAATTATTAATTTCATGTGGTGTATTTTTGCTACTTTTCAAGGGTAGATTACCCTGTTGCCTCCTATCTTATTATCCAAACAGGTGTTTTTTTTTTTAATTACTTTTTCCTTGTTTGCCTAGATTGTCCTTTTAGATTCACCTCATTTTCTTCAGGTCCAAACTGACCTCTCTAATTATAAGGCAGGCCCCTTTTGGTCCTCCCTCTTCTCTGAACTTGTAATGGCGTAATTTAGCACAATTCTATCTCTTTGATTATTCCATGTATATTAAAAGGCTGTACAGAACACGTGCAAGCATTCATTCAAATTACAGTTGACCCTTGAAAACAGGGCGGGGATGGGGGCTAGGGCCGCTGACCCGTAGCAGAACATTCGCATATTAACTCAAGTAGTCCATCCACTTACGCGGATTCTGCATTGTATTTATTAATCTGTTAATGGGTAGACCCCTAAATCCATTCTCCATCATTGTAGCTTCACGAATTTAGAGGGATAACTTGTGCATTTCCCTTGTTCTGGTGGCAAGCAAGTGCTGACAGGGTGAAGGAAAGAGAACACAAGAAAAGTCGAAGTGAATGACAGGTAAGGACAAACGCACCTCGCTAACCTCATCCTTCAGCACAAAACGCCCATTGTTCCCTGTCTTGTTTCCTAAGATGTGTCCCGGGCGGATGCAAGGTCACCGTGGGACGGCGGGTACTCCTCCGCCGGGCCCAAAGCCGGGGAGGTAGGTGGGGAAGAAGCCCTGGGAGCCTCAAGGGGGAAGGTGGCGACCTAGAAAGGGGCCGGGACCCCGAGGCCCGGGTGCAGCGGCGCGCGCGTGCGCCGGCCGGGCTGCCGCCGCCCCCTACCGCAGCATCCCTTCGCTAGTATCCGCGCGCGCGCGCGGGCGGGAGGA
This sequence comes from Phyllostomus hastatus, assembly GCF_019186645.2. Lineage (NCBI taxonomy): Eukaryota > Metazoa > Chordata > Mammalia > Chiroptera > Phyllostomidae > Phyllostomus > Phyllostomus hastatus. The sequence continues at coordinate 34,521,763 of NW_025333872.1, read as the reverse complement.
GGGGCGCGCAGGCCCCACCGCCCCGTGCGCGCCCACGTGACACCAGCGGAGGAGATTGGAGCGGCGACAGCAGGAGGCGGCAGACGGGTGCAGCGCTCGGCGCTCACGACAGGAGCTCCCCCTCTTCCTCCTGAGCGCCAAGACGGTACCTTCTCCTCCTCCGGGCCGGTAGTTGCCGGTAGCTGCCGCCTCTGCCTCCGCCGCATCCCCGCTACCGCGGCGCCCGGAGCAGGAGGAGAAGACGCACCTGGGCCGCCGCCGTTGGAGGGAATCCCAGCTGACGCTCGCTCCCTCCTTCTGCCGTTGCCTCCGAAGTCTGCCCTTCCGCGGGGTCTCCGCTTTCTCCTCCCGGCCGCCGCCAGCTCCTGCTCTCCGCCGCGATGGGGCTCCTGGACTCGGAGAAGGGCAGTGTCCTGAATGTGGTGTCCACGGCGGTCAATGACACGGTGGAGTTCTACCGCTGGACTTGGTCCATCACAGGTAAAGCCGCTGGCGTCCCCGTCTTCGCCCGGCCCCGTGGGCGACACCAGCCCCCTGTGGCTGTTGGGAGGCTGTGGATCAGAGGAGGTGCGGGGCGCTGGGACCCCGACGGGGCTCTGGTTAATCAGCTCCGAACGTTACGGCCTCACTGCCCCCGCCCCCCCACGCTCGCTCGGTTTTCCCTGAGCTTCCACCATCTCTCATCGGTTTCTCAGATGCAGGAGCTGACATAGCAGGTGGAGTCTGTGCTGCTGAGAGCTCGTCGCAGGAACCTCCCACCCCTATGTTCCCACATCTCCAGATCTCATATGACAGTTCTAAATTATGCACAGGATTGGTTTTAACATTTAGTTATATTGCGTGTGGAGAGATGGCTCGGGCAGGTGTCGGGGCGGTGAACTTCAGTGTTGGCTGTCTTTTTTGCTTCTTCGGCCTCCTGGCTGCTTTGACACAACCTGCTAACCTGCTGGTATTTTGGCTAGCTCCTATAACATAATTTGGAAATAAAAGCAAAAAGCCGTTGTTTGGTTCCTTGAGCCTTGAAGAATGTTAGTTTGTGAGGCTCTTTGACAGCAGTTATGTTTGAAGTGATTGTAATGGCTTGGCGCAGTGCAGTGCAGTCAGGGGGAGGGGGAGGCAAAAAACAACAACAACAAAAAACCACTGGGAAAGAAAGGTCTTTACGAAAGGGGTCTCTACAGCAGCACCTAGAGGTTGTCCTAGAAGCTTACATACATATACAGTTTTCTTAAATCAACAAACTTTTTCTTATAGTTGTTAGAGTTTATTCGACAGTATTGTCCCATGGTTGATTTACACATGGTCCCTTCTGCTTTTATAGCATAAGCTATTGTGATGTTATTTTCACATTTACCCATTTATTTTATCCAGTTGTTTCAGTTGCTTTTGGTTTTAGGCCATTTAAAAGTTTTGAAATAAAAATTAGGTTAACAGGATTTTAGAAATGATCTTTTTTTTTTAAGATTTTATTTATTTATTTATTTTAGGGAGGGAAGGGGGAGAGAGAGAGACAGAGAGAGAGAGACAGAGAGAGAGAGAGAGAGAGAGAGAGAGAGAGAGAGAGAGAGAGAGAAACATCAATGTGCGGTTGCTGGGGGTTATGGCCTGCAACCCAGGAATGTACCCTGGCTGGGAATCGAACCTGGGACACTTTGGTTCCCAGCCCGCGCTCAATCCACTGAGCTATGCCAGCCAGGGTGAACAATTAGAAATGATCTTTTGATTTAAATATTTTCAGTCCTTGCAGTATTGCCCTGCATCCCAGCAGGGGAGGAAATTAACCTTGCACGTTGTGACTCTGCCTTTCTAGAAATTATAACATATTCCTGTTGTTTTTGTATTCATTAGAGTAAATGGGTAGTAGTTACAGCATGAATACAGTACAATGCACGGGATATATGCTGTGGAGAAAATGTGTTGCTATAATTATTTCTGGGTGAGACAAATGATTCTTTGACATTGATTTGGCTTTAACTTCTTTTGAGAATTGTGTTCTTTTTCATAAATTCTTAAGTTTGACACAGAGAAGTAAGCTATTTAATTAGCTATTGCAATAGAAAATGGTTAAAAGAGGCTTTAATGGAGTTTTTCCTTTTTAAGTCTTCTGTGTATTGTTTACACTGAAGTTATGCTGTACCTACATAACCTGGTAAATGCACATATATATATATATATATATATATATATATATATATGCATTTATATGTGCAATATATATATTTCCTGGTAAATGCATATATATATGCATTTATATATGTAATATATATATTTCCCTTCATCTCTGAAGTGATTTTGGTTATTTAAACATTGCATCAGGGTTTGCCATTACACAATTGTGCAGAGCCAAACATCAGAGAAGCTCTCTGGCAGGTAATTGCACTTTGCATACTTTAGAGTTCACACATTGTCAAGGTCCTCCAATCTCCATATAGCCAGAGCCACACCCAGGAGTTCTCATTCCTGTCTGTCATTTCCTTCCCACCTCTTGAGTCCCGGAGAGAATTGAGAGCAAAGATAAAATATACCTTTGTATGGTTGTTAATTCCTTCCTAATGATGTTTGTGTAAAAACATCATGAATGAAATAGGGAAATTTTGCAGTTGCCTTATGTGAAAGTTTGCTACTTGCTTATGAAGACATAAAATAATATTGTTGCTGAGACTGAGAAGTCAAAGTAGCCACTGGGACCAAGTGATCTCCAACTAGCAGGTCAGAGGAAAGGTATTCACCCATTCCTTTGGCTATCCACTTACGAAACCTGAGACTGCTTCCTTACTTTCTGTAATCAGCTACCTAGTGTAGATAGATGGTATGTCTTAACTACCTTAGAGGCTTAGTGGGATGCAGCCTGTTCTGCCTTGCTGCTGTGTAAGGAGGAGTATTTTTCAGATTCAGGTAGAACAAGCATGAAGCCTATGGTGTTCCATTTCTTTTCACGGCCTCATCTCCTCCCTTCCATGCTTTCCAGATATCTTTTCTTTGACTCATTAGCACTGATCCAATTCCAAGAGGATATCTTCTCACTGTAATTTCATGAAAATCTGGGCGAAGGAGTTTCAAGCATATTAGATGAGGCTGAAGAAAAAGTCGATGAGTCAGAAGTTTGGGAAGGGGGGCAATAAAAATGGGTGGAGAGAAAGATGGTCTTGAGAAATAGTGGTGACTGTTGTGAAAGGACCCAGATTATTCAGGGAGAGAAGTGAGGGAGCCCTGTGCCATGAGAGCTTTCATCCTCAGGACTGGTTATATGCTTCTGTCTTTCTGTTCTATTACTTCACCAAGTCTTTTTCACCACTGATGTTTCTACCTAAGTGTAAATAAGCTGTATCTACTTGGTACTGTTATAATAGAAATAATACAGATCTGTAGAACATATTTGATGACCCAAGAGATTTTTGTCTTAGGACAGTTTCTGCAAAAATAATATTTTGAGCTATTTTATCAAATGGTGCTATTTAATAAAACATGTCCAAAGCAATCTATAAAGCAATCTGTAAAAACTGGGCTTTTCAGCAGCACATATCTAGCAAATACAGCATGTGGTCCATAGTGTATCAACACAGAAAATGTCCCTTTTACTGTACCATTGACACTTTGTACATTGAATGGAAACTTTGAAAGAGTTGTACTTTTAGAAAAACAATAAAAATGTTTTTATTTCCATATACTATTATCTTTTTAAATATTTTAAACAAGTAAATTAATCTTGGTTTATATTACATAAGAAAGTATAGAGTGATGTGGGACTTTGCACCAGTTGGTGGTATGAGAGTAGGTAGTTACTCTGATGTCATTGTGTTTATTTTTTTCTATTCTTTTACTTAGAAGTATATTAAAATTATTAGGACTGGTATCCTAGACTCAAAGTGAATATCTAATCAAGAGATGTAAAGTGATGAGCCTAAATATCCCCCAATCTGTAACAACCTAAATTATCTACATCACCCATTGTTCATTCATTATTTTAATAAATGCTTATTAGTAACCTTTTGTGTAACTGACATTTGGCATAAAAACATCTGGATAGTTAATAACCAGCCTTCCTGCAGTAAGACCAAATGTCTCCTGAATCACTGTATTTCTTTTTGAATCCCTGTTTTTAAACAGCCATTGTTCATGGTGTATGTATGCACATGCATGTGTATGTGTGGGAGGTTGACATTGCTCTCCATTTGCAGATATAGTATCCAACATTTTGATGAAAAATTTGTGTCTACTTGGGAGTTTAAGTTAGAGTATGAAAGACCAGCCTTGCTGGGTCCTTACATTCACTTTGGAAGGGGCAGAAGGAAGAGGGAGAAGATTGGTAGAGGAGGAGGAATGATGGTGAAGTTTGGAGGCCAGGCTTAAATAATCATTTATTCTGTCCACATGACTTGCCATATGCAGGCACAGTACTGGGCTCTGGGGAGAGAATGAGAACACTCGATCATTAATTGTCTTCCTGCAGCTTACAAGTCTAGAGGGTCAAGGCCATGGTCTGAGGTCAGTGTGATCTGTCAGCTAGGCCTAGCTGGGCCTAGGGAAGGTTAGAAAAGTCCTCTACTCTTCTCATCTCTCCTTCTACCTGTACGACAGTCTTAATTGTGACAAGCATATTCAAGCTGTTTTAGAATATGTTCAATCATGTGAAGCTGCTGTGGATACTTTGGGAGAGTACTTGGAAACTGGCAGTGTGCTGAAGGGCCAGTGAATCATCTGATTTGCTGAAACTGGGGGCTTGTGGGAGGGGACCTTTAATTCAACTCGAATAAGCTAGGCTAAGAGCAGCAGGTCTGTTCCAGAGATTGCTAGGCCCCAAAGAAGCTTGTGTCTTAAACACTGTGCAGTATATTTACATTCATTTTATTTTTATTTATCACAGTTAATGTACACATTTTTATTTGTTATTGTCAAAAGTAGGTTTTGTTTTTGGTTTGGATTAGTTTGGGAACCCAGTGACCATTTTCAGTGTTTCTCCAATAAAAGGTGTTGCAAGGTCTAGGCAGCTAATTAAAGACAAATAAGTGTAGTATTGCCAGTTCCCAACATGGGATTTCCCTTGGTCAGTGTTTTCCATGAGGTTCTAGAATTGTTCTTCTCTAATAACCAACCTGAAGCTTTTAAGAGGTCCACACCATTTTAGGGTTTTCTGGGGGTTTTTTCTTTGTTAGTTTGGTTAGTTGGTTCTTGTTTTTTCCCTTCACCAGAGCCTGGTTTAGGTGGCAGAGTCCTGGACTTCTGTGGGGGATGCTCTTGTCAGTTTCCTCATCAACATACAGTAGAAATCTCATCACAGATGGCACTGTAAGAGAGTAAAACAATGCCAATTCTAAAACTGGTGTCAGGACACAGTTTTATACAGTATATTATATTAGTTTCTTTGGCTGAGAGAGAAAAGGTTTTAAGAATTACTCAGATAATTATCAGACAATGCTTCTGTGATCTTAAGAGCCATGAAGAACTTAGTCATTCTTTTAAAATTCAATTTGTTTTATTTTTCTCAAGTCATATGATATTGTCATTAGTGAGTGATTTATTATTATTAACATATTATTTTCAATTTGAATCATTTATTATTTTGAGTTATTTATTTTGAATTAAACATATATGAGCACACAGGGAAGAGTTGTGTAACAAAATCTGTCTCTTCTCTTTTTGGATGGCTTTTTTTTTTCCTTTTCATTCTCAGGACATTTCTCCTTAACAAATCAAGGTGCTATTGTTTTGTTTTTCCTTGGAAGGAGAATGTATTAGAATATATTTTTTAAAATCATGTGGTTCTATTTTGTTCATTAGTTAATTTTGTTCATTAGATTCCTCTTATAGGTGAGATCATATAGTATTTGTACTTCACTGACTGGGGATGGGATGGGTGGAGGAGGGCAAAGAGGGAAAAATTGGGACAACTGTAATAGAATAACAATAACAAAAGATTTAAATAACACATATAAAAATCTAAAAACAATCACATGGATATGGACTTTTAGAAAGAAGGGAAGAAATACATAGCCTTTCACAACCAGTTTCCAAATTTTCTTTCTAACCTGGTTAGTTGGTATTTCCCTGCCCACAGACATGCAGCTCTAGCCAACGTGGATAGCTCACCGTTGAGTGAAATGTGTGCGTGCCCCACGGCCCTTTCCCAGTCTACTTCTACAGATGTCCTTTCACCAGGACCACCACAGTTTCCCTTCTTTATAAAACCTTTCTTGGCCATGGTACCCCAGGATCTTCATTGCTTCATTGCTTCATTGCTTGCCTTTAGCAAGTACTTTTGTACCTCCTCCTACCATTCTTTCTGTGAGTCTATTGTCTCTAACTGTTTAAACCATTATTATTTACCTTTTCACTTCTTTGTATTTTTCTCCCTGATACTAGGGAGTAACATATGTTGATTTCATTTGGATGGAGAAAATGACCCCCTTAAGCATGGTTTCAGATAGTGAGATATTCTGGTTGCTAAACGCTAATAAGATTTTGGATCACACTAAATCACAGGAAACATTTTTAAATGATTTTTGTCATGTTAGTCATAAATTCAGTTAATGTTGACTAAATTTAATGAAGGAATCAAACCACTAAATCATTTATTAGCTAAAAAGTTACTTTCAAGAGATATAAAATCAGACAAAATTCTCTTTCCCTCTTCATTGCCTATGCAGCATTGTGTGGTGCGGGGAAGTGAGGAGGGCCACATGGAATAGACAATGGAAAAAAGTACACTGGACAGGATTTAGATGAGCTAGGCTTTAGTCCTGGATCTCCTGCTAATTAGCTTTGAGAGTTTGGGCAAGTCCATTTGCTTTTCCAATCTCAACTTTATTCATTTGTAAATACAGAGAGTTAAATTAAGTAATCTCTAGGGTCTCACCCAGATCTAAAAATTCTGGTTATAGGTGTAACCTTTTTTTCTTTTTTCTTTTTATTGTTGTTCAAGTACAGTTGTCTCCATTTTCACCTCACCATACCCCCATCCCTACCTCCCACCCTTAAACCTACCCCCCTTTGACTTTGTACATGTGTCCTTTATACATGTTCCTTGATGCCCCCCCACTATCCCCTTTTTTCCCTCTCCCTCTCTGATTAATAGCAGATTGTTCTTTATTTCAAAGTCTCTGGTTGTTTTTTGCTTGCTTGTTTGTTTTGTTGATTAGGTTCCACTAATAGGTGAGATCATATTTTATTTGTCTTTCACCTCCTGGTTTGTTTCACTTAGCATAATGCTCTCCAGACAGCATGGATGGATCTAGGTGTAACTTTTAAAAAATTCTATAAATACCCTGGCTGGAGTAACTCAGTGGATTGAGTGCAGGCTGCAAACCAAAGTATCACAGGTTTGATTCTCAGTCAGGGTATATGCGAGGGTTGCAGGCCATGACCCCCAGCAACTGCACATTGATGTTTCTCTCTCCCTTTCTCTCTCCCTCCCCTCTCTAAAAATAAATAAATAAAATCTTTAAAAAAAACATTTCCCCATTAGCTAGATTTAAAAAAAATCTTTAAAAAATAATAAAAATTCTGTAAATACGTGAAGCAATTTCAGATGAACAAACATTGATCAATAATTCAAAAACCTCATTCTGTGTAATAATTACAGTCTTTCCAACAAAACAGTTATCAGTGCTGCTCAGATAGTATAAGTAACAGATTCATATTTAGTCTGTTTTACTTTCTCTTATATGCTCCATAAGAAGTAGGTAAAGGAATAGAAAAACAAAAGGATACAGATGTTTAAGCTCCTACTGTGACATAGCTTTGTTTTACACACAGCACTGTGATAATACTGTATCTTATTAATTATCTAGTTAGTCCTTGAATAACCAGGAGTTAGCTATTTTGTCAAAAGTAGTAGCAATAACATTAAAGGATAAGTTTATTATACATTATACATATAATGTATACAATTATGTATTACATTTATTATGTAATATGCAACTACTGAGGATGGCTTGTTACATGGTCTTGGGCAAGTTATTTATGATTCTTTGGGCCTTATATTTCTACCTATAAGGTGAGAGAGCTGAAACTCTACATGATCTGTTAAGGCCACTTTATTGAATCTTTATAATATCTCCTAAAGCAATGGTTTCTATAGTTTAAACTTAACCTTTATATTTTTTCTATAAAAATGTAAAATTTTATAATACATCATTATGAAAGATTTTCAATTATAAACACTTTTTCTTCTGCATTTCTAATTTAAATTTGGAATTGTGGCTTAAAATTTTTGTAAAATTCCTAAAAATGTGTAGGTTTTTGAATATGGAGAAAACAAAGAAAGTAAATGGCTCTCATTGAGTATGTTTCTTAACTAAAAGATTAATTCAGAAAACCTTTTGCTGTATATTTTTCTTCATAAAATGTTGCTATTCTTAAACAAATACCTTAATGTGGCATTTTATTTGTATTATATTTTAATTAAAATATGTCTTGAAATTTGAAATGCAAATGTATTAGATCATTGAAGGAATGAATAAGTTACTTTTAGATGTAGTCACATAAACATATTTGTGATTTCGAACTGGAATAATCAAAAGAGTAAGCTTGTTTTCATTTTTATTTGTTTATCAAATGAAAACTTAGGCATAAGATATGTATTAAAGAATTTTGTATATTTTTACACACTCATGGTCATAGCAGCATTATTCGTGATAGCCAAGAGGTGAAAGCAACCCAGATATTCAGTGATTGATGGGTGGATAAAGAAGATATGGTATATATATACAATGGAATATTACCCAGCCTTACCAAGGAAGGAACTTTTGATGCATGCTGCAGTGTAAATGAACCTTGAGGACAGTATGCTAAGTGAAATAAGCCAGTCACAAAAAGACAAATGCTGATTAATTCCACTCACATGAGGTCTCTAAAGTAGTTAAAATCATAGAAAGAAAAAGTAGTCAGGGTTGCAAAAGGCTGGGGTGGGGAGGAGGAGACGGGAGTAGTTGTTTGGGTGCAGAGTTTCAGTTTTACAAGAAAAGTTCGGACACTGGTTGCACAACGATGTGTGTATACTTAGCACTATTGAACTGTACGCTGAAAAATGGCCAAGGTGGTAAATTTTGTGTGTTTATCACACTGAAAATGAATTTAATATATTATGTAATTAATATAATAGCACCTGTATAAATTATCTTTTTCAGTGTTAAATGCTAAAGCAATTGATTCTCCTATTTTTCAGCTTATAGTAAAATGGCTTTATATGGAGCAAGCATAGCTGTTGCCTTAACAAAAGTCCCAAGGGGCTAGAAAGCAGCAAAGAACAAGGAAGACAACCTTGCCTTTGTATTTTGCTTTCCAGTTTTACCAAGAACTTCGCAACAACCCTGGGAGATAGGCCTGGAGACATTTTTATTTCTGTATGTGCAGAAGGTCCTGAGAGTCATAGAAGCTCAATAACTTGAAGATGAACACTGTATTGGAAATGGGTCTAAACAGGTCATTTTGTCTCCCCATCACACTAGCCAAGCAGGAAAGCAACAATCGGTCCTCTGGCCTATGTATCTTCTCTTATTTTACCTAATACTAACTATCTTGTCTACATAGTATCACTATTTAGAATACTAAATCTGAGCAAAGTCATAATACCACTAGAGATAATCTAAAGAAAGACATCTGAAATGTTCAAAGGGACTATAAGGCTGTTGTATGAGATTAAATTAAAAGGTGATATTTCTTTATATAAATTCACATATTTATGCCATATAGAATATACAGTATAATTTACATATAAAATATAAAATGTGGTATTTTGCTTGAGAAGATAAAATTGACCTCCATATGATGGAGTAACTTAAATTCCTTAAAAAGAGTTTATCAAAGTGAATTATGAACCTGTTTGCCAAATTTCATAATACAAGAACTAGAAACTATTGTTAAGTAGTAGAAATTGTCTCCATTTTTCCCCCTTCACCTACCTAGACTTCCCCCCGACTCCCTCAGGCAATCCCCACACCATTGTCTGTGTCCGTGGGTCATGCACGTAAGTTCTTTGTGAGGCATTCTTCTGTACTCCATGTATATGTATGTATACATACACACACATATATGTATATATTCTGTACCATATAAATATTTATATTTCCCTTAGGACCTCCTCTTGAACCACATGTTCCCCTGCCTTGGCATTGTTTTCCTGTTCCCTATGAACTTGCTTTATGAATATGTTATTAAAAATTAAATCTGTTGGGGTAACATTGGTTAATAGCATGTAAGTTTCAAGTGTACAGTTCTGTGACACATTATCTGTAGATTGCATTCTGTGCTCACTACCTGAAGTCTAATTTTCATCTTCCCCCTCCCTTACCTTCTTGTCATTTTTTTAAACTATGAATTTAGATACCATCTGCACATGGTGGAACTCAGTGCTATTTATTGAGCTTCTAGTATGGGACCATGTGGATTATAGAATGCTGTAGTATGCATTTTATACACCTTACCTTATTTAATGTTCATAGAATCCCAATAAAGTAGGTAGTATTTTATCATTCTGTGATGAAGAAATAGACTTAAAACTACACAACTGGAAAGTAACAGAGCTGGGATTAAATCTTCTTCCCTTGTGAGTGACCTTTCCAGGCAGGAGTACAACCTCCTTATTCGTTCAGCAAATACTGTTTCATTGTCCAGTGATAACAGTGAACATTTATTGGTGCTTACTGAGCTCTAGATACTGTGGACAATGCTTATATTTGTTATTACATTTAATTCTCATCTTCTTTTGACCTAGGTGCTATTATCCACATTTTCCAAGTGAGTAAACTGGTTTTCCCTGTATTATCCATCTAGTAGTAACACTCTCAAATTAAACCTCAGAGTGATCAGTCTTCAGCTTGAATCACATATCGATTCACTCACCTCATCTATGTTGTTTTTTCCTCCTTTGCTGCCTCTGAACCCATCATTATTTATTTGCTTTTTAAGGGAATTATACTTTCTCTCACTTTCTACCTTTGTTAAAATCTCTGTTCAGGCAAACTTGGAACCAAAATCCGCCCCCCCCATCTGTTTTGTAACTCCTCCCTTCATTGTTTTAGATTCTTTGGTGACTGTTATACAACCAGGTTACACAGAACATTTTTGCCCTCTAGTTCCAACCCTTCAGTAGACTCTCAGCCATTAGTTCCCTCACACTTTCAGATACCAAGCTTACACTTGCCTTGCTGGTGAAGGTCTCCATTCCTGCCTGTCTGCCCATCACAGTCTGACCCCTTTGCCATTTTGTGACCCAGGTTCTGCCTGGTCCTCCTCTGTGTTCTGCCAGAGCTGCCCTTTCCTTACATTCATCCAGGTGATCTTCCCAGATCAAACCACCATCCTCTTTCCTGCACCCCCAGGGGGTTAAAGCAGAAATTTCCATGCTCACCTCCCTGACTAAATAGGAAACAGATCTGACTCTCATTCCTCCACCAACTCCTGAATGTGTACTTTTTCTAGAGTATCTCAGGTCATTTCCTGCCCCACTGTACTGAGTTATGGAAGACCTTTCTCCTCAACTTCTGCCTTTTCACTCACTGATACCCAAGCTCTTACTTGGCTTGGAGAATATATTAAGTATCATATTTTAGATTGGAACCTAGAAGAGACCGTATGGTTTTATTTAGTTTATTCCTGTCATAGAGATTAGCTCTTTCTCAAGATCTCAAGTCTAAATAGACATAGATGTTAGAAGAGAAAGAAGTAGCTGATTTACTCAGGTAGATTCTAGGCAAAATTAATCAAATTTTTATGACTTGATTACATATTATATAAAGTTGGCCCACATTTCTGAGCAGACTAGAGCAGTTCTTCTTAAACTTTAATATGTAAATCACCTGGGAATCATATTAAAACACAGATTCTGGTTTAGTAGGTCTGTAGTGAGGCCTGCGATTTTCTGCTATTAAGCTTCCAGGACATGCTTTTCTGCTGGTACATGGACCACACTGAATAGCAAGGGAATGGAGTATTTCTAATATCTTTGATAATCTGCTTGTCTGTGCTACTATGGAAAAGAAAGAATTTAAAAATGTTCTTCAGCTATTGATTTTAAAATGTACTTAAGAAAACCAAACAATATAATAAATTTTTATAGAACATTTAGTTGTTGTTGTTGTTGTTTTTACCCCAACAGGGACTGTATATCTTTTAGAACCATATTGATCAGTAACTGTTGTTCATTTTGGCTGAATCAAAAGGGTAGTTTAGAAATGTCCTGAATGTCTGTTCTAACAGTAGCAATCGCTAAAATAGTAATGATTCATTTTGTAGATACTTTGTGCCCTTCCTTAAGCCTGCTAGTGCTCACCATTTGCTTGGTGCTTCCACTGTGCCAGCCTTTGTGGCTGCAGAGATAACGGACAGCCCCTGCCCCGTGTGGCGTGGGACACAGACAGACGGTGGCAGGACAGTTGCATGACATGACAGAGGTAAATCACAGTGTGCTTTAAAAGTTTGAGAAAATCCATAGTTAATATTTTCAAGTACAAAAAGAGTTATGTTGAAGGAGTTTCCTACAGAGGGTTTTCAGTTTGAGCCTCAAAGCAACTCTGTGGTTTGGGTAATCTTACTGTTGCCCCCATTTTACACAGGAGGGAGTTGTGGCTCAGAGACTTTCAGGCCGACAGTCACTAGGCTGGAGAACTACCACTAGAGCTGGAATCCAGTGCTCTCACATCAGGCTCTGTTCCGTGCCCCGTGCCACACTGCCTCTGCTGCACGTGACTTCCCAAATCCTTCCCAACAAAGAGTATTTCCTACTATAATATTATGCTCTTTCTTGTTACATCTAGGAATTTAGATATTCTAAAAATTAAACATTTTATTAATTTCTTTGGACAGGAGATGATGACCATCTTAGACTAATTGGGGAAGAAAGCTCATGCTGACTGGTAGAAATCTTGAGTTCTAAAAACCTTTGAAAGTTATCATCCTTTCAAAAAAAAAGAGGAGGTCTATTAGAGATATTTAAGGAGGCTGCTTTAGTATACATAGTGATAATTTGTTGTGAAAATTAGTTACAGTTATTTGTATATAATAGAAGTTTCTAACAGACTTGGGTTACTTCAAAACTATTGGATGGATTACATGTATTTTACTATTTATTATATCTGGTTTACATTTTCTTTAAAACAAGGTGTTTAAAAAAGCCCCTCTAAATAACTGAAAATTCAGAGTTAGATTTGCTATGTAATTTCTCTCCTGAATAAATATAAAATGTTCTGTCTTCTCAGTTTAAACTCTTTCCCTAAGATTTATTATTGATGGTAATTTTTTAAAATTGGGTTTAACTCTTTGGCTTGGAAGAGAGAAGGATTCAGTGGTTGGATTATTGTCAATAATAATGATTATTGTCAACATTTATTGAGCTCTTATTCTGTGTCAGACACTGTACATATTTCATTCCTCCAAACAACCCCCTGTTTATCATCCATAAGGCCAGAGAGACTAAGTAACTTGTTCAGGTATATTCAGGTGGTAAGTGAGGGAGGTAGTATTCTAATGCTGGTGGTATGACTTGAGGGTCCATATTCAAAGCCTAGAGAACTCTAGATCAGGGAGAAAAGGCCTAGAAGACATCAAAGGGTGTGACTTTTAATGGGAGGGGCTCAGATTATTTCTGACATAGGATGCATTTGTATGAAGATTTGGAGTGGAGAGGAGATAGGGTGCAGCAGAAGGAATGCCTTTGTGGTATCTGTATATGCTAGGAACTTGTACATTTAATCAGCACCCATCAACTCTATGACATATTACGTACTCACTAAAAAGAAAAGAACCATTGATTCTTCATCTGAAGAGTGTGTTGCCTACCCCATCATTTTGGAGAAATCTTACTCTCTTGGTCTCCATAATGTCATTTTATCTTTTCCTTCCTCTCTGGCCACTTTGGGCTATTTCTTCCTGGGCTATTTTTGGGCTATGGTTCTCTCTGTAAGAAGACCTTTACTCCTGTCTGCTTGATAAATTCCTCTTCTGTTCTTCAAGAAACAATTCAAATGTTTGCTCTCAAAGTTCACCTTGTCTCCTCTCTCCTGTCCTAACATTGTTCTTAAGACTAGCCTCTGATATTGTGCTCACTATCCTGCAAAGCAATTGATTTTTTATGTCCACCTTCTCCTCTAATACCTAATGAGTTTTGAGAGGTCAGGGACCAAAAACCTCCCCCAAATCACTTAGATCAGAAGAGGCGGAGAGTCTGACTTGAAAGTCTATTCTATCTAACACAACATGGGATTTTAAGAAACAAACCTGGTTAAGAATAAAAGCCTGCTGGTGGATCATGGACACAGACAACAGTATGGTGATAGAGGGAAGGGGGGTGGGGGCAGGTGGAAGAAGGTGAATGGAAGATGAATGGTGATGAAAGGAGACTAGACTTTGGATGGTGAGTGTACAATGCAGTGTGCAGATGATGTGTTGTAGAATTGTACACTTGAAACCTATATAATTTTATTGACCAATGTAACCCCAATAAATTCAATAAAGAAAAACCTATTGGTGGAGGGTGTTTTAGATGGATGATTTTTCTTCCCATTTTTGTTTTTATTTTTTGTTGTTGTTGTTCAAGTACATTGTCCATTTTCACCCCACCTCAGCCCCCGCCCCACCCATCCCTGCTTCCCACCCTTGAATCTACCCGTTTTGGCTTTGTCCATGTGTCCTTTATACATGTTCCTCGATGGACCTTCCCCTATTATCCCTTTCCCCCTTCCTTCTGGTTACTGTCAGTTTGTTCTTTATTTCAATGTCTCTAGTTATATTTTGCTTGCTTGTTTGTTTTGTTGATTAGGTTCACTTATAGGTGAGATCATATGATATTTGTCTTTCACCACCTGACTTACTTCATGTAGCATAATGTTCTCCAGTTCCATCCATGCTGTTGTGAGGGGAGGAGTTCCTTCTTTCTTTCTGCTTTCTTTCTTACACAATGAATAGTATTTCATTGTGTAAATGCACCATAGATTTTTCATCCACTCATTTACTGGTGAGCACTTAGGTTGCTTCCAGCGCTTGGCTATTATAAATTGTGCTGCTGTGAACATCGGGGTGCATGGATTCTTTTGAGTTACTGTTTTAGGATACTTAGGGTATAATCCCATTTTTAATAAGGTATAATTTACACATGATAAAATTAACTCTAATTTTTAGTAAATTGTTTGTGAATTTTGACACACATTCAGTTGTATAAACATTACGTGTCCCTTAATGCAGATAAAATTGTATGATTGCTGACCATAGTAATGTTTGTAAATAAATAAGTCCCATTTGACATGAGCTTTATGAAATAGAATGTTCTAAATGGAAACTATTTCCCAAGAAAGAGTTAACCCTAAAGTGTCTGGGAGGGTTAAAGTAATGTGCCTTGGTAATTCTTATTATTAAAGTCTCTTGCTCCCAAACTTGATTTGCTTTATTTAATATTTAGCTTTAGGCTTGCTTAAATTTACTTTAAAACTATGATAGGTAACTCATTACCAAAAAAGCAAAAGCAGAACAACAACAACCAAACAGAAATCCAGTTCTTTCTACTTACAGAAAAAAAGACCCAGTAGTTAAAATTTTCTGAATTTAGGTGTAACTTAGCTCTCTAAAACTTCTCATCGGTTCTAATTCTATATTCCAAAAATGGAGAATAAATCTAACCTTTCTTTAGGTCCTTTAGTACATGCTGAGGTCTTTTTCTTTTTCTCCAGGCCAGACATCCTTCGTCCTTTCCTATCACTCTGTCATGGCTTCTAAAGCTTTCATGATCTTAGGCAGGTCTACCAGGTGCAGCCCCTAAGAAAGCATGAACCTTGGTTTGTTTGAGGATCTCTTGTTTGTGTGTGGGTTTTCTTTTTCCCCCTGTTAAGGGAACTTTTGTAGGTCTCTCATTTTCTTGAATTCTATCTTAAAGTATCATTTGTGCCTATAATTTAGGAAGAAATTGGGGATTTTTCTCTCAATATTAATGGACATGGCGACTGAGTGGTACTGAAATAGCTGTCAGGAGCCATGAGGCTCTTGCGTGCCACATTCTTGGGCAAATCTCTTGACCTTGCTGAATCTCACTTTTAAGATAAAGGGATCATTTTTAAATCTAAAATTCTGTACCTCTAGTTTAGGTAAAGGTTTTCATGCAAGATAAAGACTTGAAATTATTAATAAATAATTCAAAATAAGAGCAAAATCACTAAGACATGAAGGTATAAACATATTAATAAAGCTATTAATAGTATAAAATACAAAAATAAGACAAACAGCCCTGGCCAGGTGGCACAGTTGGGTTGGGGCATCGTCCCGTGGACAAAAGATTGTAGGTTTGATTCCCAGTTAAGGACACGCCCGGGTTATGGGTTCCATCCCCAGTCAGGGCACATGTGAGAGACAACTGATCGATGTTTCTCTCCCACATCAATGTTTCTGTCCCTCTCTCTTTTCCTCTTCCCCCACCTCTAAAATCAATAAGCATGTCCTCAGGTGAGGATTAAAAAAAGACAAACAATATGACAAACAAATTGACTAGAGTCAGTTTGTATTTGTGCCATTATTGATCCCCTCTAAACAAGCTTTTTCAATAAAACATTCCTAACAGTGTTACATAAAAGCCATTTGAATCTCCTTGATAACAGAATTTGACTCTAGTGGTGGCAGGAAGGACAGGATTCTTTTTTTTTTTTTTTAGTTTTATTTATTTATTTTTAGAGAGGGACGGGAGGGAGATAGAGAGAGAAAGAGAGAAACATCAATGTGCGGTTGCTGGGGGTCATGGCCTGCAACCCAGGCATGTACCCTGACTGGGAATCGAATCTGCGACACTTTGGTTCGCAGCCCGCGCTCAATCCGCTGAGCTACGCCAGCCAGGCACTTGGACAGGATTCTTTAATAAATTTTTTTCTTCTTTTTTCCCCTAATAAATTCATGGTATGGAATCCCACCTATAACTGTGTAGGATTAGGATATTGCCAACATACTAGCAATATATTTCTTTTACTCTAATATGCATAATCTATTGTATATTTGGATTCAGTGTAACTTAACTGAATAGGGCACTTAATTTATACTTTATCTTTAAAATATGTTATTCCAAGAATAAAATCCCCAGAAGAAGAGATTAGATTTGTGGTCACCAGAGTTGGAGAGTGAGAGAAGGGGGAAGAGGAGGAAGGTGGTCAAAAGGTATAAACTTCCAGTTATAAGATACATAAGTGCCAGGGATGTAACTAATGTACAACTTGATGACTGCAGCCAGTGCTGCTGTGTGATAGATAGGAAAGTTAAGAGAGTAAAGTTTAAGAGTTCTCATCACAGGGAGATGTTTTTCCTTTTTTCTTTTCTTCTTTTTTATTGAATCTGTATGAGGAGATGAATGTTAGCTGTACTTATTGTATTAATCATTTCACAATATATGTAAATCAAACCATCATGCTGTGTGCCTTATACAGTGATATATGTTGATTGTTTCTCAGTAGAACCTAGAGGAAAGAAAAAAAAAAGGGCAAGCAAATGCAACATCTTTCTTGGAAGAAAAGCAACAAATAAATTTATTTAGCTTTTGAGTAAATGAAAAGCTGGATAATTCATTATTTTAAGGTTATATAAATTATACAAGTTCTGTACTCATGATTTTCCTTGACTGTTCTAATCCCTAATTTTTTTTTTGGTTCAAAACTTGAGGAGCAGGCCTATGAGTAATGGCAAATTTTCTATCATTGTGTTATTGTGATGAACTCAGGCCATCTTTTTAGTGGAAAAGGAAACATATAAAAGCAGCATGTGGTATTTGAATGTTGTCAAATTACTAAAGGAAATATTAATGCAGGTAAATTCAGAAAGACACAACTGCAAAGACATGGAGAAATTTCATGGAAATATAACGGAAATTGTTATCCTGTGTTCAGGTCACTGACAATCACTACAACTTCCATAATAATCACTGGAAGTAGTAATTTTGAGAGCTGGAATGGCTAATTTGAAAAGGATCTGGTGTGAAATGTGGCCTTTTATAGTCTGAGAACAGGTTTCGTTAAGCGGTGGCCACATGAATGCATGACTTGCATTGTTAGGCAAAGAAGGGCACCTTTTTTCTCTGGAGAAAGCTGTGTGTTAAAGACATTGAGCCTTATAGAGCACACATGCACTCACCAGATACTGGGTTGAAGTGCTGTTGGTTTCAGGTTAGAGGCATGTACCAACAAGAAGGGGGTCTGGAAAGAGCTGTAGGAAAGGGTTGCTGTACACTGAAGAAACCTTGAGTATTAGTAAATGTACATTTAGATTTCACTGAAGGGATAGAGAATAAAGGACTAATATGAAAAAAATCAACTCATTTATTCATCAAATAAATACTTAGGCACTTTGGTAGGCCTTGTAATGTAAGAATGAAAGACCTAGCCCCTGCCTTCAGAGAGATTACATTTTGAAGCAAGGTCACTGGACAGTGTGAACATGTACAGACACTCTGGCAGTGCAAAATGAGTCCCCTACTCAGTGAGAAATGCCTGTTGATCCAGTTTTCCTCACTTTCAGTTCCATTCTTCCTCCTAACTATTATTTTAAAAAGCAACAATTTTCAGAGGTTAAAAAAAAACTTAAGGAATCACCTAGTTTCTTGGTACTCAAAATGTGGTCCATGGAATATTAGCATATCAGTTGGCGCTTTCTAGAAAATGAGGAATCTTCCTAAAAATTGGCAACACCCCAGACCTACTGAGTCATAAGTTGTACTTTAACATTGTCCCCTCCCACCCCTAGGTGATTCTTCTTCTCATTAAAGTTGGAGAAACACTGATCTAGTTGACCTCTCTGTCAGGTTTCAGAGATGAAGGAGATGAAGACATTGTGCCCATGCACAGCAGCAGAGCTGACATTAAAACTCTGTTTACTGATAAAGTCTCGCATGATTTCTCTGATACCTGTTCTGTCTGCTCTGCTCCACCTGTTTACTCCTCTGTTGGCCTCTTTTAGTGTTTCATGTTGTCAGATCTTCAGCTTCTTCTTTCTTTCTCTGTTAGTTCTCTTTAATCTTTTCTGTTGAATAAGAGTATAGTACAGGCTACCCACACTATACATCAAAGAGACCAGATTTTTATTTATTTGTTTTTTCCTTTTTTTATTGTTGTTCAGTTACAGTTGTCCAGCCTTTTCCCCCATTATTCTCTCCTGTCCTGTACCCTTCCACACCCCCATTGTCCATGCCAAGTCCCCTATTTGTGTTCCTTGCCTTGCCCCTTCTCCTACTTTATCCCCCTTCCCTCTCCCCTCTGGTCACTGTCAGTTTGTTCTTTATTTCCATGGCTCTGGTTCTGTTTTGCTCATTTGTTTGTTTTGCTGATTAAGTTAAACTTATAGGTGAAATCATATGCTTTTGTCTTTCACTGCCTGGGTTATTTCACTTAGCATAATGTTCTCCAGTTCCACCCACGCTGTTACGAAGGGTAGAGCTCCTTCTTTCTTTCTGCTTTGTAGTATTCCATTGTGTAATCTTGTTTTCTGGGCAATTTTTGGACCTATTTCTGTAAATTTATTTACTTGCCGCTCAGAACTTTCCTTTTTTAAGTATATTTTGTTGATTGTGTTATTAAAGTTGTCCCAGTTTTTCTCCCTTTTCCCCCCTCTGCCTGGTACCCCCCTTCCCACCAGCAATCCCCCTCCCCCTTAGTTCGTGTCCATGCATTGTGCATATTAGATCTGTGGCTTCTCCATTTCCTATACTATTCTTAATGTCCCCCTGTCTATTTTGTACCAAACAATTATGTTTTTTAATCCCTGTACCTTTTCCCCCATACTGCCTTTCTCCCTCCCCCCTCCCAACTGATAACTCTCCAAATATTTCCATATCTATGATTCTGTTCCTGTTCTGGTTGTTGGCTTACTTTTGTTTCATTTTCATTTTTGCAGATCCAGTTGATAATTGTGAATTTGTTGCCTTTTTAATGTTCATAGTTTTAATCTTCTTTTTTTTTTTAAATAAGTCCCTTTAACATTTCATGTAATAATGGCTTGGTGCTGATGAACTCCTTTTGTTTTACATTGTCAGAGAAGCACTCTATCTGTCCCTCCACTCTAAATAATAGCTTTGCTGGATAGAGTAATCCAGGTTGTAGGTCCTTGCTTTTCATCAGTTTGAATACTTCTTGCTAGTCCCTTCTTGCCTGAAAAGTTTTTTTGAGAAGTCAGCTAATAGTCTTATGGGAACTTCTTTGTAGGTAACTATTTTCTTTTCTCTTTCTGTCTTTAAGATTCTCTCTTTATCTTTTACCTTTGGCATTTTAATTAAGATGTCTTGGTGTGGTTCTCTTTGAGTCCAACTTACTTGGGACTCTCTCTGTTTCCTGGACTTGTATGTCTATTTCCTTCACCAAATTGGGGAAGTTTTCTTTCACTATTTTTTTGAAGTCAAGGAACTTGTATAAAGGACTTACAGTCTTTCATTATTTTTTCAAATAAGTTTTTCTTGCTCTTCCTTTTCTACTTCTGCCATCCTGTGATTCAGATGTTGGCACTTTTGGAGGGGTCCCAGAGGCTTCTTATACTATCTTCATTTTTAAAAAAAAATCTTGTTTCTTCTTTCTGTTCTAGTTGAATGTTTACTTCTTCCTTATGTTCCAAATCATTGATTTGAATCCTGGCTTCCTTTCCGTCACTGTTGATTCCCTATAGATTTTTCTGTATTCCACTTAGTGTAACCTTCATTTCTTCCTTTATGTTGTTGCTGTACTCAATGAGTTCTTTGAGCATCCTGGTCACCAGTGTTTTGAACTCTGCACTTGATAGGCTGGCTATTTCTGTTTCATTTAGTTCTTTTTCTAGGGTTGTGTTCTTTTCTTTCATTTGGGCCATATTTCTTTGTTTCCTCAATTTGACAGCCTCCCTGTGTTTGTTTCTGTGTGTTAGGTACAGCTGCTTTTACTCCCTGTAAATTGTGTGGGGAGGAGCCTTAGGTAATCATCAGGGTAGGGCAACCAGCTTCACTGGTTTGTGGCTCTGTGTGGGAGGAGGTTTTGGAGAGGGACTGTGCCACTACCTTGTTTCTGGGGGGTCACTTGCTGGGTTTCCAGTCACTTCACTAATACCCCTATGTGACTGGGACCCTTCCAGTTGTTGCCCTGGTGTTGAATCCCAGAGTAGGTGGGTTTGCAGACATTTTAAGACCCCTGAAGCAGAGTTTCTGAAAATCTGGCAGTTTCTTCTGCTGCCACAACACCCACTGGTTTTTACAGCCAGAGGTTATGGGAATTTACCTTCCTGGCACTGGAACCCTGAGCTGTGAGGTCTGGCTTGGGGCTGGGATTGCTGGCTCCCAAGGTATCCCTCCTGATTTTTATCCACCACAAGTGAATGTGGGACTGCCTGTGCCTGTTCTGCCCCTGCTGCCAGCTCTCTGCACCACACAGGGTCTCCTTACCTCTCTGTCCATTCTCCACATCTCTGCTCCTACTACCTGTTTGGATGAATGTGGCTTTTTGGTGTCAGACTTCCATACAGTTCGATTTTCTGACAGTTCTGGGTGTTACTTGCTTGAGATTTAGTTGTAATTCTTTTTGTGGTTATGTGAGGAGGTGAAGCATATCTACCTATGCCTCCATCTTAGAATTTCTTTGGTCAGTAGGAATTCTGTGTGTGATAAGAGTGAGAAATAACCTATGATGGAAGAAATTAGAATCTCTTCACAGATGAATTTATCTTCCTTTCTTTGTTGTCTAGATTATTGCTTAAAGGGGTGCTGTTGCCTTTGTATCAATCTCATGGAAAACCGTACCTGCCTTTAAGTTTGAGGCTAGGAATAGCACACCACAGCAACTCCTTTAGTGATCTGAAATAGAGCAGGCTTTAAGATTTAGCGGGATTGTATTACATTTTTTCTATAATGTAGAAAAACAAAGATCTAAGTAGATAAACACCCCATGTTTTAAGGGGGCCATTGGCATAGAAAGACATGGTCATAGAAGGATAACATGACAACATTAAAGAAAAGTGAACAAGCAGTGATAGGACCATAGTGGACGATGCCTTCAAACAAAAAGCCACTGCCTCCCTCCTTGTAAGAGATTTACTCTCTCTTTCCTGTCTTTTTAAGTATTTTAGTTTATTTTAGCTCTGAAGTGTGTTTTGATTTGAGTGATAGAACCATAAATGTATAGATAGATAATAGGTCCCCTATATACTATGAAATAAATTCATATTTCTTGTTCTCATATGTGTTTTTCTTTTCGGTCACTATTACACCATTCTAACAACTCTGATATTGTAGAAAACATAGTTATTATGTCACTTCCTGACTTTGGAGACTATGTGACTAGGTATTGTTCTACTTGTGTTTCATGTCTTGGATCTATTTTCTACTGACAATGTGTAGAAACAGATTATTTTTATGTAAAGTATTTTGAGATGTAATTATCCAGTCCAGAGCTATTTTACATACATAGTTTTAGTAAAATGGACAGTTTAAGTAGAAGACATTGTAATGAGCAAGTAAAAAAAATTTATTTCATATAATTTATTTTGGCTTAGGAACTGGCTGAAAGGTGGAATATATAGATATATTTTTTTTTACTATTTTAAAACTATATAATATTCCTAAAAATAGAACACAGATATGTTTTGCTTTACCAAGAATAAACTACACATTAAGCCCTAGAACTGGTATAGCTCAGTGGATTGAGCATGGGCTGCAAACCAAAGGGTCACCAGTTCAATTCCCAGTCAGGGTGCATGCCTGGGTTGTAGGCCAGGTCCCCAGTGGAGGCCACATGAGAGGCAACCACACATTGATATTTCTCTCCCTCTCTTTCTCCCTCCTTTCCTCTCTCTCTAAAAATAAATACATAATATAAAAATAAAATAAATCAATAAACTTGATTAAAAAATAAACTACACATTAGACTCACAACCTTTTAAATGCTGTTTAGCTTTTAGAAATATAATTTAATTCCAATATCTTTTTATAATGTATTAGAAAATTAATTTTTGTTAACCCCATATTTCATTTTCATGAAATGTTTTACTTGTGGCAGAAATATTGTAAAATTGATTCATGATTGCTTATTTAAATATTAAGGGTATTTTTTTCATTTTAAATGAAATAATTTGCACTTTATATGTATATATTTACACATATATTTATAAATTAGTTATATTCATGGGTAAAAAAATAGACTATGTTCTTAAGGAAAAAGTTAGAAAAATGACTTGAATGTTATGATTAGCATTTAAATAAATTACAAAACTGTAATGATATCTAACAGTCATCCAGTTATAACTGTACTCTTGCCTTCTGTATCCAGAAATATCCCAGGAAATGGCTCTCATTTCCCCACACTTCTTCAGTTTACTAATTCGGACTGTCTTAGACATAGGAGGGAGCAGCCTCCAAACTGCACTGATGAATTTCACATGTTTAATATGGAAGACACATTTCTCCTTAAAATATTTAGTATTTTTCTGTCTGTGGAGGCTTTTATTACTTATCCGAAGTTTGTTCCACATTTTTAGTGAGCTTTATTTCTTGTTTTTGTTCTCTAGGTTCTCTATAAAACATACTGTGTGCCATATATAATGAAGCTTCATTTTCAGAAGCTGCTCACAAGAATTGGTCTTGTCTCTTTGGGTTTTATGCCATGTATTTTTGTTGTAATTCAAAGGATGATGATCTGTATTTGGTCAAATTAGGAAAACTATTTTGAAACATAACTCCTAA
This sequence comes from Phyllostomus hastatus, assembly GCF_019186645.2. Lineage (NCBI taxonomy): Eukaryota > Metazoa > Chordata > Mammalia > Chiroptera > Phyllostomidae > Phyllostomus > Phyllostomus hastatus. The sequence continues at coordinate 34,498,122 of NW_025333872.1, read as the reverse complement.
TAAGTTCATTTTATAAGACATTTATTTTTAATGATTTTATGTTATTTTGTTTTCTCTGTAGATAAACGTGTGGAAAATTGGCCTCTAATGCATTCTCCATGGCCTACTCTTTGTATAAGTACTCTTTATCTCCTATTCGTGTGGTTGGGCCCAAAGTGGATGAAGGCCCGAGAACCTTTTCAGATGCGCTTGGTGCTTATTGTCTATAATTTTGGGATGGTTTTGCTTAATTTGTTTATCTTCAGAGAGGTAGGTTTACTATAAGAATATGAAAAACCATCATTGTGACATTGTACCCCAGTATAACTGTTGGTTACTTTAAAAGTAAATTTTATATTATTGACATTTTTCATTTTGGATACCAAAAATATAAAACATATATAAGGTAAAGGACAAGTATTTAAAATGGAATTTTGAAGCAGACAGACTGTATTCCAAAAAAACCCTTATGAGCTCTTCTGACATTGGAAGTTTAATTTTTCTGAGACTCGTTTCCCCATAAAATGGGGAAAATACCTATCTCCTAGGGTATCAGAGATAAAAGTGAGATAATTTTTACATGGTGTTTACCACATATTAAGCACTCAGTAAATAGTTGCATATATTTATTTATAATTTCTACTCAGCAGTTTCAGCTTTGTAAGTGATCAAAATATGCAGGTGTAACATACCAATTTCAAATTAACTCCAATTTCTTATTGTCATTGTATTTTGGATTGGAGGTAAATTGAGGTAATTGTTACACAGTTATTGCTACTAATCATTTATACTTTTCCGACATAATTATTTATATTGTACCCACAATTTTTCCATGAAGGGAAATCCTAAAGGCTAGATAGGTATAACTATTTTTTAAGTTATGAGTGAAAGGAGTTTGTTTCTCAGAAAACTTTTCATTAACATTCTGTATGAATGGAGAGAACTGGTCTCGTGATGCTAGGAAAATAAATAGCATTCTCCTTAAAAATTTTTTTTTATTTAATTGACAACATAGGCTACAGAATCTCAACTTGATTAAAAAAACTTGAATTTATTTGGTACTTTTACCTAGTTTGTTAGATGCAAACAACTCTGGATCAAGTCTAGTGTGGCTCTTGGATCTGAGTCATGGTCAATCAAAATTTCTCTTAATATTATGAAGTAGATAGAATTGATGTTTTAGTTCAAAAATTATATGTGATTTTTAATCTAGATTTCAACTTTAGAATAAATCTACACAGTAAATTTTAAAAATTCTAATACATTAAATGTTTAATACATTCAAAATTTTAAAGACAGTACTGGTTTTAAAAATTATTTCAAAGATTGCATATGTATTTAGTGTTTTTAAATGCTGTATCTATTAAAACTTTAGTCCAAATATTACCTTTTTTTTTTCAGTTATTCCTGGGATCATATAATGCAGGATACAGCTATATTTGCCAGAGTGTGGATTATTCTGATAATGTTAATGAAGTCAGAGTAAGTACATTAAAAATTCTCTAAATCAGTCAAAGTGGGTCTAATTTTATAGTCCCCAGTCTGCAAAAAACATACTTTTATATAATGGTAAAAGTGTACTGGGTTGTTTTGAGCCAGTAAAGCTGTGCTTTTTTTTAAGTACATAATTAAAAATCTGTTTTCATACCTCCAGTGTCTTTTGGTGGTGTGAGAGTGAATATATGTTGGATTACTAGAATGAAGTACTTTTTAAAAAAGAGTTCCGTGTTTAGTGTAAAGATATTTTAGATTTTGGTTGTTTTTGGTCAAGAATAAAAATGCCTGCAGAGACTCTAATTCTTTGTTAAGAAAGTCTGAGGAAAAAAACATGTTTTATAAATTATGCAGTGTTTAGTAAGTTAAGTATAGCACAATTTGTATAGGTATGGGCTCAGTTTTTATTATATTTGCAAAAAAATAAACCAATAGTAATAGAATATTATCATAATTTACTTTCCAGCAACCTACATTAGCTAAATTAACATTTTACTCACTTGGAAGAAACAATAAATTATCTCATTTTTATTAAGTATTTATTGAACTACTCTTGTGTACTGTGGTTTATATTAAAATTATGTGTACATAAAACATAAATAAACATGTTATGTTTTATGTTACATGTAATATATGTAGTAATAATATAATATACAGTAGCTTCCCTTGAGAAAAATAGCATTTTTCAGTGGGGTTGGATAATGTAAAGGTCAGTATTCATCAAGACCTAAGATCAGATTGCTTTAATGTACTTGCCATGATATGTCTGTGTCTTCATGGTGCTATCAGACTTTTGTGCTGATGGAAAAATCACCCCTTTAGTTGTCATTCTTGCTTTATTCATTCACTGTATGTGTCCTGAACACCAATCACATGCAGATAGTATGAGAGACACTGGGGACACAGGTGGAAGGACAGAAGATCCAGGCCTTTGTGGAGCTGGTGTTCTAGTGAAGGGTGGGAGAGGCAAGCAGTAGTCATGTAAACAAAGGATTAACAAGAAAATAAAACCTGTGATGTGACTGAGAGAGAATGAGGGGAGTACTTTATTTAGATTTGTTGGCTAGGAAAAAAAATTTTTTTCAGATAACCATCTTGTTAGAGAACCTCCTCAGTAGAGTAGAGATCTGACTTCCGTGGTCTTGCTTGGTTTGTGGGAGAGGAAAAGGAAAAATAGTTTAACTTGTTTTCTTTTAGGAGTTCACTTAGAAAAAACCCTTGGGTGAAACAACATGCTAACATTCTTAGGATAAAGATTTAAAAATACTATTCTGGTGATTGTGAACCACCCTCCTGGCATTCATAAAAATTCAGTACTTAAAAAATTTGCTATTGTGAGAACTGTAATCTAGGAGAAGGAAGAACCAGAGATTCCTAACAGATTGCATTTGAAATTTTCTTCCCTCTATCTTCCTTTTAATATTAGATATTGTAGAATAAATACTTTACCCAGACACTTGTTTTTGTATTTGTTGTGATGTAACAAGAAGTTATCACTTTTCACTTTGATGTAGCTCTTCAGAGATACCTGATGCAGTTTACAAATGAAAGATAGGAATTATTTATTGCTGTTCATGAATTGTGGCTAATTTAGAAGCCCAGATTGGGGAGGGGATAAAGACATTATCTCTTACCTTATAGGTAAAGTTTACTATGCCAAAATCGTTACCTTATTTTAAAATACTAGCATAATAATGACTATTAAATATTGTGTTGCTGTGAGTATTAACTATTTCAAACCTATTTTCAACCAATTTTATAATTTTCAACAATATTATTACTCAAGCAAATTCAGTAAACATTCTCAACCTGTAAATACAAGACTTTATTTTCTCTTTGGTCCACACTTTATATAATTTTGTTTTTCAAAAGAAAACAAACACACAAGAACTTATGACACCCAGTAGGTGCAGGGATAAGATGAGAAAGGGAACTGTGAACTCTAAAACATCAGCGCCTGTCTGTGCGTAAATCTGTCAAACCCCCACATACGAAGGTTTATTCAGTTATGCACTGCCTTCTTTTTTACATGTTTAGGACACATGTCCTGGAAAATATTTGACATAGAAAAGTGGAGTTTAGGTTACTATTATAGAATTCTTGTAAAATATTTTAAAATATATATCCAGAGGTCACCTCTCATTGGAACCTTGAATCCTTAATCTCAGCATGTACAGTAATCTTTCTGTACCATCTGGTGTCTTAATTAGAGCCCAGGAAAAGAGAAGACTTATTCATTTGAGCAGGATTATATTTATGACCTAGGAAATCTTTGTTGTTTCATTTTGTTTATGTCACTATATCATTTTAAAGATTTTACTGGCCAATGCAAACTACTATGGTTAAGTGCTTTGTTGCACATGTTGAAGTGAGAGAGACGTAATAGAGACCAGTCGCTACCCATAAACATCCTTGTAGGAATATCTGAGGTATAATATAGGCTTAGCGTGAACAATTGAAGTACATTTACAAAGTAAATACCTGTTTCTCTACCAAATTGAAAAACATAGCACTATGAATGTGTTTGCAGCGCTCTAAGTTTAGTGCTACAGGGGTCCAGCTAGGTAATATGACACTTTTTCTGTATTGTTGCTACAGAGTAGATATATATTTGGACTCTTATCTTTCGCATTCCCCCCATGGACAGATGACTAGATTTTACACCTACTTAGGCAAAAATGACTTCATGCCTCATATGTTTGTGTAGTGAAAATTATTTAGAACTTACACACAATGGGTAGAAAACCAATGTGATGGCATGCATCTGGTGTTTCTAACATCCTTTTTCTTTCTTTTTACAGATAGCTGCTGCTCTGTGGTGGTACTTTGTATCTAAAGGAATTGAGTATTTGGACACGGTGTTTTTTATCCTAAGGAAGAAAAACAACCAAGTCTCTTTCCTTCATGTGTACCATCACTGTACAATGTTTACATTGTGGTGGATTGGAATCAAGTGGGTTGCAGGGGGGCAAGGTGAGCATTTTCAAAAGCATATCTGTATGCATTAAATTGTGTAAATCTGTTGGGTGGAAAGTAATGAGGACCTGGGAATTTGAGTTGGTCTATAATTTAACTTGTTTTGTGATTATTTCTGTGTTAATTTCATTTTAAAGAAATTTGAAGAAAGTAAAGCTTTAGCTTTTTGTTTGTGACTACTTTAACACCTAAAGATTTGCCCCAGAGATGAGCATAAGGTAATTCTAAATGCAGACAATAATATTTTGATGGGGAGCAATTCTAGTGGTTCTGATCCAAAGGATACCAAGATTTATCTTCTCAGTGTGAAGGCTTCATCTTCAATCCAAGCCCAGAGCCAACTCCACCTCTAAAATAGGCCTTAAATTGGCCTGTTGGTTCTCACTCAAAGGAAGTTGTGTATAGACACATTGATGTTAAAGATAATGTGAATCCATAGTTTGGCTGAGATCTGGCTCCAGCTGCTCAGATACCTGTGGATTGAAGACGATTTACATTATTGAGCTGGAAATAGACCATTCCTCTCGTGGGGACCCATGGGACAAATCGTAATAGTCCAGTTCACCTTGCTACTTTCCACTTAAAATTATTTAGAAGCCTAAGAAGTAAGTACCATTTTTGTAGATACGTATATTTGTGTATGTAAAGGCAATAATGTGACAATTACAAATTTACTTAAACCATTATATGCACTATGACTTTTTTTCACATTTTTTATTGTTATTCAAGTACAGTTGTCTCCATTTCTCCCCCCGCAGTCCCTCCCGCCCCATTCAAAAGCTTGCTACTTTGAAAGTCCTTTGCATTTGAAGAACATCTTTTTTAAAATATGTTAAAAGTCTGAATCTACCTTTTAAAAATATCTAGCATGATCTGAAGAGAAGGCTTTTCCAGTAGTGTTACAATTTTTATTCCTAATCATTACTCAAGATTAAGTGTTAGAAAATAATGTGGACTCATTTATGTCCAAATGGTTTATTGCCTAATAAAATTTTCTGTATCTTGTAATTACTTTTGTTTTTCTAAAGCGTTTTTTGGAGCCCAAATGAATTCCTTCATCCACGTGATTATGTACTCATACTACGGGTTAACTGCCTTTGGCCCATGGATTCAGAAATATCTTTGGTGGAAACGATACCTGACCATGTTGCAGCTGGTAAGTTAAATGCTTCTAAAGTTTCATCTGGTGCAATACTGAAAATGTTTGAGTTTACTAATTATAAAGTATGAAGTCATTTTTGACAATTTTCTATTGCAAATTCAACTATCTCTATGCTTCATTTGTGGGATTGAGGCCGCTTGGCCTGTTCATAGACCCACTGGTTATGGCCTTTTGCTTTTTAAATGTTTATAAGAGTTAGACTAGCTCATGTCTAAGAGAACTATTCTTTAAAAATATTCATGAAATGGGCAAATAAAGACCTAAGTACACCACAACGTACATAGACTCATATATGACTAGAAAAATAATGACATCTTTCTTGGGTGATTTTTTCAAATTTTTACTTAAAATATTATTATCTCTATTCATTCTGTTTACTGTTCAATTTTCAGTCGTTGATAACAAACCCCATACATTTACAATGTAAAAGTTGCAGAAATGGCAGAGGGTCAAGGAAGGGTAGGGGTAAAGAAAGGGAGCCAGGACCAGAGAGCTACTCTTAATTCTCCAGCATGAAGTCCTTGAGGAGCAGAGCTAGGCATTTTAAATTGTTAGCCTTTAGAGCAGACAGCCTTTGGAACAAACCCCAGTAGGACTTCTGTAGCATTTGGGTGCTTCAGTGTAACTTTCAAAGGCAGGCACTAGCCCAGTAATCAAACTGGAAATCCAAACCAACCTGGTAGCTATTCTTTAAGCCTCGGATTTTATTATAATTTGCTTTAATCATAGTATGTAAACAATTTTATCAGTGGAATCACATTTGGAAATACTATTCATCTCTGCTTTAAGTTGCTAAACAGCTGACTAACCAAACAGGAAACACAACTTTTGGGAACTGCTGGGTGTAAAGGATTGATTTGTAACTAAAATGCCATAGGAAGTTTCCTTCAGTTTTTGTGAAAGCTGTGTATATAATTGTGTAATTCATTTCTCTTAGTAATTAGTAAATGGTCCCCCCAAAATAAAGAGATGACAAAAATCACATGAACTATTGATACCTATTTTGTCGGAACCTGCACCTGACTCTCCTTGAGTGATGCCATACTCAGCCACACCCACATACACACACCCTTTTTCGGTGATGCAGATTCTAAGAACCATTGTGAAATCAGAAGTTCTTAAACTCTGGATTTGGCCATGGAAAATTCTAAAAAGTTTTTAATAAATTTGAGGCTTACCTGAATTAAATTATTTTAATAATATTTAACATAATAATACTGTTAATACTGTGCTTAAAAGAGAAACCACAATTGTGCTTTCCAAATTGGATGTTCATTTTATGAAGGGTAGTATATTCCTAAGCCAGAAGTTATTTACTTTTGTAGATCAATCTTGTAAAAACTTAGCACTTGTTAACATCATGAAATTTATAACTTTTATTTTGAGAACCATTCACTTATTGATAAATTAGAATTTAAACTTATTTCCTTCATCTTAATGAAAAGTATCTCAATTTTGGCTTTTCTCCTTTTAAAAACTCTTCAAATTGAAAGTGATTCTCTCTTTTTGCACTTATTCTCAACTACCTACTAAATTTTACCAAGCATCTTAGTTTTTAAAGGATAGTGTTAATTCAAATGCCTATGACCTATCTGCTATTCTGTAAAAGGTTTATTTTTGAAAGTATATATACCAGCTTGCTGACAATTTTGTGGAAGGAAATCAGTCTCACCCTGACTGCTGTGGCTCAGTAGGTTGAGCATTGTCCTGCAAAGCAAAAGATCACTGATTTGATTCCCAGTCAGGACACATGCTTGGGTTGCCCGCCAGACCCAGCTGGGGTGCATGCAAGAGGCAACCATCAATGCTTCTCTCTCACACATCAGTGTTTCTCTCCTTTTCTTTTTCCTTCCCTACCTCCCTCTCTAAAAATAAATAAATAAAATCTTTAAAAAAAAAGAAATCAGTCTAAAATGTGGGAGCCACTGATATTTCCCCTCATTAGATAATATTACTCAGCATTATCCAACAGATATTCATGGAATCCAGACACAGTGCCAGAGACTCAGGAATCGTCATAGCAACACTGGGTCCTGCCTTTGGAGCTACATGCTAGTGGAAAGATGGGTGATCTAGAAGTCACCAAATGCAAAAGACAATTTCAGACAGCTGTAATTCTTATAAAGTAAAAAAAAGAAGAAAAGAAAAGAAAACCCACACAAAACAAAAGCGGTTAAATGGAATTGGTTAAATGGAATTGAGATGGCTAGTTGGGTGGAGGCACTTTAGTTCTGTCATCAGGAAGCCTTGTTGAGGAGATGGCATTTGAGCAGCTACCTGAATGAGAAGGAGGTAGGCGTGGGAGCCAGAGAATATTAAACTTTGGACAATGTGGCAAAAGTTGGGCCTGTATTCGCTACATAGAAGATTCTGAAGTTGTTTACTGTTTATTGTTTACTGTGCACTGTTTCTGTTTTTCAGGTTCAGTTCTTTGTGACCATTGGGCACACAGCCCTGTCTCTCTACACTGATTGCCCCTTCCCAAAGTGGATGCACTGGGCTCTGATTGCCTACGCGATCAGCTTCATATTTCTCTTTCTCAACTTCTACATTCGGACATACAATGAGCCCAAGAAGTCAAAAACTGGAAAAACAGCTGTGAATGGTATTTCAGCCAATGGTGTGAACAAATCAGAAAAACTGGTGATAGAAAATGGAAAAAAGCAGAAAAATGGAAAAGCAAAAGGAGAGTAAATTGAACTGGGCCTTAACTGTTGTTGACAGTGAAGAATTTCCCATTTCATATAAAATTTCAGGGAAAACAGAAGCAAATGAGGGTTTGGGGGTGGGGAGAAAAAGGCAAATGTGCTCCTATGTATTAGTGACCTTTAGATTGAGTAAAGTGTTAAATACTGTACCCTGATGTTTTATTTATGAAGTTTTTATTTTAAACATTTTTTATTAGCTTTGATATTGTCTAGACCAAAGCAATTATTATGTGACTTTGGAGGCTCGCTCTCTGTTCACATCCGTTTGTCTAATGCATGACATTTTTCATGTATCTTATATGCAGCCATTCCTCAGTCTGATGATCACAGAAACACAGTCTTTATGAGTTTTTTGGTTAAATTACTAATTACCTACTGATTAAAATCAGTTACCTTCCTTTTTTTGGTCCGAAGCTGGAAATACAAACACCTTAAAATTTGCACATTTGAATTCATTTGCTGACTGAAATGGTTGAATCTCTCCACCACTAGTCTGAATACCCTTTTGGTTGTAATTAAATTTTAAGAATCTGATGATCTCTGTAGACTTTTAGAGGCTTGATGATGATGGTGTTGGTGAAAAAAAGAATTACAGTAAAATCCTGTGTAGCAACCCAAAGGTCGCCATGACTTGTGGCACAAATCACTGTGGGAAACAGTTTTTGCGACTTAAACGCAGCCTTTCAATACTTCTATCAGAAATATATATTATGCAAATTAAGATGAATGTCTGATTGGAACATGAAACAACTCATGTCTTTATTGGTAACATCATAAAATTGTTACAGAAATGTGCTGTTAGATGACAGTATATTGATTTTTATCAGACTTTTAATGTTTTGATTTGTGGCTGTTACCAATTTTTCATATGTGGAAATATACCTACCTCTTCTGTTGGAAAGAACATTTAAAATTAAATAAATTTTAATTAAAAAATCAAGGAGTCCTCTAATGTAGATTTTAATATTAACTTTATTAATTTTTGAATCCACTAATGTTTGTTTGTTTTTTTTGTTTGCTTTATTACAAATGGCGTACACTAAACTTTTCTGTGAAACTATTCTCTTTCAATGTGTTTAATTTTGGAGTGATATTTTCCTTGTGACAGAGTTGCAGGATCTTATTTATTAACTAGATGAAGTGTAAACCCATTTTGGTGCAATATTCTTGACTCCTTGGTGCTAAAGATCATTAAAATCAGTGCTTGATTGTTATAAGGTGTTAATTGTTAAGACACAAAATGAATAACAGTAAGAGTAGTCAGAACCAGACAGTTAAATTTGTTATTTATGAATGAAGTATTTCATGTAATATATATGAACAACTGTATAGTGTCTTATTACACAGGTTAAAATGTTAGGGGTGTTGCACAGGCATCATTATGGAAAGAGAAAATGTGACCAATAAAAAAGCATGAATATTTCTATATATCTCAAGATGTCAAAACTGCATGTGCAGGATGTATGCTGTTTCTGCAGATCAACTATCTCAGAATATTTGTAAATTATAAAATATTTATTGTGCATTAAAATCACACACTTCCCCCCCCCCCCCCAGAGGCATGCAGTCATGAGAATTACAGAAACTTTGCAACACATGATAGTTTGGCCTAAGAGGATTCAACACCTATGTTTTTGCTGCTCAGTGTGTAATGACTAGAGATTTGTAAATCTTTGTGAACATTCTGTACTGATTCCCCAGAGCTATTCATTCCCTACTACCTGATTTCAGCAAAATAAATATACTACTGCTGTGGGGAAAATGATATTTTTGTTCATAAGTTTATTATAGTGTAAATTATCTTCTAGATGCATATTTATTCGATTCAGTTGTTATTTCTAATTCTGCTGCTCATTTCTAATGCAGAAAATAAATGAAACTAGAACTTGGGTGTTTATAATTTCTAGTAAAAATTTATTTTTTATGGTAGCATAGTTTTTTAAAATATATAATCTTTATTATATTTTTTCCATTACTATTTAGTCCCTTTATACTCCCCCTTCCCTTAGCCATCACCACACTGTTGTCCATGTCCATGAGACCTTTTTCCTTTTTGCTTAATCCCTCTACCCCCTAACCTTCACCCCCTCCTCCACTAGCTGTCATCTGTTCTCCATCTATGAGTCTGTCTCTATTTTGCTTATTAGTTCAGTTTGTTCATTAGATTCCACATATGAGTAAAATCATGTGGTATTTGTATTTCTCTGATTGGTTTATTTCACTTAGCATAATGTTCTCCAGGTCTATCCATACTGTTGCAAAGGGTGAAGTTTACTTCTTTTTTATGGCCAAATAGAATGCCGTTGTGTCAGTGTCCCATAGCTGTTTTAGCCACTCATCTATTGATGGACATGGGCTGCTTCCATGTCTTGGTGATTGTAAATGACACTGCAGTGAACAAAGAGGTGCTTATGTTCTTTTGAATTGGTGTTTTGGTTTCCTTTGGATATATTCCCAGAAGTGGGATCACTGGGTCAAAAGGTAGATCCACTTTTTATTTTTTGAGGTATTGCCATACTGTTTTCCACAGTGGCTGTACCAGTCTGCATTCCCACTAACAGTGCAAAAGGGTTCCCTTTTCTCCACATCCTCTCCAACACTTGTTTGTTGATTTACTGGTTTAAGGATAGCCATCCTGACAGATGTGAGATGGTATCTCACTGTGGTTTTTATTTGCATTTCTCTGATGATTAGTGATGTTGAGCATATTTTCATTTGTCCATTGGCCATCTGTATGTCCTCTTTGAGGAAGTATCTATTCAGGTCCTTTGCCCATCTTTTACTTGAGTTGTTTGTTTTTTTGGTGTTGAGTTTTGTAAGCACTTTATAGATTTTGGATATTTACCCCTTATCAGATATATCAGTGAATATGCTCTCCCATTAGCATAATTTTAATTTAAAAGTGTGTTGCTTTTGGATCCAGACACAAAACCTGTTTTCTTCTACGTTATTTTTACACTTGTCATTTTAAATGTAAGCTTTAACACTTCTTAATTCTGTGCTTTTTTTTTTCCCCATGCCAAAAATAAAGTGGGGGATCTTTTACATTCTTAAGCTTAAATCATTCAGTTCTTGGTATACCTTAAGGTTCTTTATCATAGATGATTTTAAGATGTGATAAAAGTAACCTTTTCTAGTAGCTTTCAGAATATCTGTACCATTACTCTTAAGTTACATGCCTCATACATAAAAATCAGTGGAAGATTGCATATGCTTTTTGGTAAGACTTTGTCACTAAGTACAAAAGTATTTTCTTAAGGAGAAAGCAGGGGTTTTATTAAATATTGGCAATGAGTAGAAATTCCTGAAGCATGTAACAGTGCATTTTCCAGTAGAGTTCATGACTGTTTTTCTCTTCTCTGTGTCACTCTTGACTCTGTTTTGCTGATGGACACTGACTGATGACTCACTTTAGTATTAGCATTATTAATTTAGTCATTCTCTTCTTTTCTCTTTCCATTCACTGTCTAGGCTTTCAAAAATATTTTCATATTTATTATTCACATTTTAGAATATTTCTTTGTTTTGTAGTTTATTGGAAATATTTTAATTTACAGGTTTGTTTCATATATACAACTTGGTTACCTTATAAATAAGAAAGAACTTAGAAGTGGAAGTGATTTTTGCTTTCCTAACCATTTGATAATATAATAATTTAGGCATTAGGTATTGACTGTTGGCACTGAACTTTTGAATCTCACCTTCATTAAAACGCAACATCAAGCTGAGCTGTTCACACTCTCAGCTCTTTCCTCATCATAGCCTTAATCCCTGCCAGCTGCATTCCTAGCCGTCCTTATTGAGATTCAGATACGTGGGATGTAAAGTGGATGCTCAGTACAGACATGGGGCACTTAGACTTAGGATCCTGCCGGATGGTAAATAGGTCTGCAGAGTTGAGAAGCACCATGATGCTGAGCTACATACACAGGAGCCCAGCATCTGAGCAATAACCATAAAACCTGTGTAATGAGATTGGCCACCTGCCACTCTATACACAAGTAAGTTTGACATAGTACCCTTGGGGAACAAGTCCTAAATTCACATTTAAATCTTAGGTATTTTAGGCAGATGACATCTGAACCAGGAGTATAGTTGTGAAAAGGAAGAGAATAAAAACAAATTCCTTGTTTCAAAACTATACAAGTCATGCAAGTATTAGGAGTAGGTTTTCTTAGTATGAAGTATGGAGGGAAGGCACAGCTTTTAATTTTATTTTTTTAAAAGTAGGATGGAACATAACCACGTTCCTGAAGGGGATTTGGAGATCTAAATTAAAAATTATAATTGATGTATAGAACCACTACAAGCTGAAGACAGATTCTAGCATATATCACCAAAAGCATTGTGACTTGTGAAGAAGGTAGTCAAAGCTGTCTTTAGATGATTAATTAGTGGGAATTTTAGGGAGACAAGGGATAATCTGAATTATTCCTTAGAGTTCTTTTAGACCTGCAGGTTTAGGTTTTGCTATATCCTTTGAAAAATTGAACTACTTTTTTTTTTTACTGGTTTAAAAAACAGCCCAGATCTTAGGTCTTCTTTTTCTTTGTCTTTTTCATATTACCATATTAAGTTATGTTTACATGTTCACATGTGAACAAATTTTCCTTCATACCTTCATTACTTGCAATCCCTCTGGTCTTAAATAGAAATTTAACTAGAATTTTATTTTTCTCATTCTTATAGGTGAGGTTTTCCCAGAGAATATGTCCTCAAAGTATATCCTTTGAGAATAAATGCATGCTAAAGCACATCACTTGATATCTATCTATCTACCTAATTATAATAATCTAATGCAGGTATTGGAAGGTCACATTGTTATTGAACATGTACACAGAGATCTAAATTAAAAGCCATTCTAAAACTAAAAATCTGGGAAGGTTTAAATAGTACAGCCATTTTTTAAAAGATGGGGTCTTGAAATTATTAGGTATTTCCCAATTTAAATACAAGACTCTGAATTAAAAGTGTTTTGTCAGTTCATATGCATAGTATGTATATTTTGTCAGTCCCCAGGTGTCCCTGAATCCATTTTTTTTTTGCAATTTTAGAGAAGCCAGTTAGATTGCGCTTTTTCTTGCTTTTAATTTTTTTCTTTGAATTTGGCATGGAGGAAAAGGAAAACATCCAGTTGAAATTTCATCTGTGTCATCCCTGATGCATTGTATTTAAAATGAGTTTCTCCTCCCTGTGAGGAAGCTATCTTAAGAACCAGTCTTTCAAGAATAGTGATTACCTAGCTATTTGGTAATGAGAGGGTGGGTAGACCAGGAGTCTTGCAGGGTAGGTAGCATTATCTTAGTGACAGTCACACCTCACCTTTGAATGTGGCTTGTGTTCCAATTAATAAATCTGGAATCAAATGCAACATTTACATTTTTAACTATTGCATTACATTATTCTTACATTATATTTTATTGTTTATGCTATTACTGTTGTCCCAAATTTTTCCTCCTTGGGGTCCCCTCCAACCAGCCTCATCCTCCAACTCCCTCAGGCAATCCCAACACCATTGTCCATGTCTATGGGTCATTCAGATATGTTCTTTGGCTACTTGATTTCCTGTGCTGTACTTTATATCCCCATGGCTGTTCTGTAACAACCAATTCATACTTCTTAATCCCTTTACCTTTTTCATCTATCCTCCTGACCCCCCTCCCATCTGGCAACCATCAAAAAATTTTTTGTATCTGTGAGTAGGTTTCTTACTCTTTCTCTTATCTTCTGGCATCCCTATAATGTGAATGTTTGTACACTTGAACTTGTCCCAGAGGCTCTTTTTGCTATCCTCTTTTTTTGGACTTTTTTTTTTCTACTTGCTGTTCTGAATGGTGGTTTTGCTTCCTTATACTCTAAATCGCTGATTGATTCTCAGCTTCATCCACTCTACTGTTTACTCCCTGTAAATTGTTCTTTATTTCAATTAGTGTATCTTTTGTTTCTGACTGGATCTTTTTTTTACGTTTTTTTAAAATTTTTATTTATTTATTTTTAGAGAGAGGGGAAGTGAGGGAGAAAGAGAAGAAAAGAAACATGAATGCTTGGCTGCTTCTCATGCACCCCCACCACCACCGGGAACCTGGCCCGCAACCCAGGCATGTGCCTAGCCTGGGACCTGAACTGGTGATACCCTGGTTCACAGGACGGCACTCAATCCACTAAGCCACACCAGCCAGGGCTGACTGGATCTTTTTATGCTGTTGAGGTCCTCACTAAGTTCCTTGAGTATGCTTATAACCAGAATTCTGAACTCTGCCTCTGATAGATTGTTTTTCTCCATTTTGTTTAGCTCTTTTTCTGGTGTTCTATTTTGTTCTTTCATTTGGGCCATGTTTCCTTGTCCTCATTTTGGCAGCCTCCCTTGTCTCCTTCCTCATTTTGGTGTTTGTTTCTATGTATTAGGTAGAGCTATATATCATCCAGGCTCTATAGAGTGGCCTAATGTAGTAGGTGTCCTGTGGGATCCAGTGACACAGCCTCCCCTGTTACCCAAGCTGGGTATTCAAGGTGTGCCAACTGCGTGGACTGTGTACACCTTCTTGTAGTTGAATCCTGATTGCTGTTAGTACATCCAGGGTCAGCCACTGCCAGTGTTCTGTCCAGGGTCACACAGGATTAGCTACAAAGCAGTCTGCAGATGGCTACCACTTGTACTGGCCTTGGAGGTGCCCAGCTGCAACCAAGCTGTGAATCTAGGCTGGCTACTGCTAGTGCCAGGCCTGGAGCAACTTAATGAGAGTATGGGGCTCTCTACTGAAGCCAGATGCTACTTGTTTGAAAGAATTTAGGAAATCAGCATGAGCCAAGATAAACCATTCATAGGGAAAGGCCACTGGAAACAGCTTGGGTGATTCTGAGAGTTGGGCGGGGCAGGGCCTCAGGGAATCACCAGGGTGGGGTAAACAGTGTGAACCAGGTTGATAGAGTCTCAGACATGGCGCCTGCCTGCTGGCTCTGTGGCTCTCAGTGGGGAAGGCTCAGAAAGGAGCACTGGCCTCTGCCAACACTTCTGTCTGGGAGAAAGCTGTGCCCAGTTTCCCCCCACCGGATGTTGGACAATTCATTTCCTCCCTGTATATCTCTGATTCCTTTCAGTCTGCTGCCCCAGTGCTGGAGCTCAGAGGAAGTGAGTCTAAGTGAGTCTGTGCATGGTCCTTCTAAGAGGAACTGCCTGGGACTGTAGCAGTTTGTCTTCCACAGCCTCAATCCCCACTGATCTTTATAGCCAGAAGTTATGGAGTCTTATGTTCCAGGCACTAGAACCCTGGCCTGGGGGCCTGGAGGGGGCTGGAACCCCTCATTCCTGTGATATCCCTCCTGGTTTTTACCCACTGCACATGGGTGTGTGACCAGCCCAATTTGTGTCCCTGCCCCTCTTACCAGTCTCGTTGTGGTTTCTTCTTTAATTCTGTAGTTGTAAGACTTCCATTCAGCTCAATTTCTGATGGTTCTGAATGATGGTGGTTCTTAGTTTAGTTGCAATTTTGATGTGGTTGTGCAAGGAGGCAAGGCGTGCTTATCTATGCTGCCATCTTGACTGGAGGCCTCACAACATTTACATTTAACAAGCATGTTATATAGTTAGGGTTTATAAGCTCTACATATATAGTTGGATTTCAGATATTTTCTGAGTTCAGTTATAGTGAAAATTTAATAAAGGTGTTATATGGTCACAAAAGGACAAATAACTGCTCAACAAAGTTATATTTATTCAACAACATACCAGTGTTCTGATTATGCTCAAATTATTACTGTCATTATTACATACTTGTAGCAGTGGTATCAGTCTTCTTCTTAGAAAGAAAAAGAGTATGAGAGTTCGTGAGGCAAAAGAGCAGCCAGATGAACTTGGGGGACAAATTTCTAGCTTGCCATTAGAGTTGAGATTTGGAGTTCACATCCTAGAGTCTATCCTAAATATTAACCACTTCAGAAAACCATCTTTAGGTTAGTGTGCTAGGTATTTATTGGCTCTACAAATTCATTCCTATTCTTTCGATACATTCTCTGTCTTTCCCTCCCTGGTATTACAGTGTCTGGAGGACTAAAAATTACATTTCTCAGATTCCTTCACAAATTTAGGTTCTGTAAGTGTGAGGCACTTAGGAAATTATTGGCAGGCAGAAGGGAGGTAAATGCCATTCTACCCAGATGCTATACTGATGTAATTGTATAAATGGGCTTCTTACATATATGCATTGGCAACTGCTGAACTACGTGTTCCACAGAAAGTTGTGGCATTCATTGGGAAAGGATGGGACCCAAAGAATTGAAATGGGGGCATCTGGGCAGGCTTGGATGAATCTGAGAACCTGACTCTTCAAATACCATTGAATATCCCTGGCCAAGAAAAGCAGACCCCTCCCTCGTCAGATGACATTAGTTCTTTGCTGCTTGAGGTCCTGTAATAACTTCAATCAAGGAAGCAACCTTCCAAAGGAATGCTGATCTTCCTTATACCTGCTTTCTGCTCTTACAATGTCATCAGATCTGTAAAGAGAATTAGGCCAATCACAGCACACCCAGGGGGACAGGTGCACAATCTACCCTGGGAGGAGATAGCTTAGAATTATAGAATTTGGCTAATTTTCCCTTCTAGAAATGTATAGGAACAGAGTCTAAGAGGGTTAAGCAAAGCCAAAAGAAACCAATCTTTATATTGGACTGAAATTATTAATAGTGGTGCACTTACCAGAAGCTCTTAATTTGAGGACATATCTCAACAGTGAGGAGAAGCTTAAATGATTTGTCAGTTGCTTAAACAAAACCTGGGGTCATTGGTAACCTATATTTAATTGAGATATATGTTAGAAATTTATTGCAATAATTTGGAGGGGGAAATCCAAAGGCTTAGGGAATTAGCAATGTTGGAGACAATTTATCACGTGCAACTCATTTGCCCACTCCTTCACTGTGTTTGAGAAATATATTGGTAATTTGTCCTTGAAAAACTCTGTAGTGGATATTTTCTGTAGGCTGGGGAGTCCAGAATGATATTCCTTTATCCTCTTATGTTTTAACTGAGACTTGTAAATTAACTGACAAAAGACAGATTAGCAGGAAAAAAGGTTATAACTTTTATTGGTGTTAATATTTTAAATTTAGCATGCATGGGAGCTTCATAGAAAATAACATGAAAAACCCAAAGAAGTGAATAGACTCAGGGGCTTATATCACATTTTAACAAAATGCAATAAATTATGGAGGAGTAACTGGACAAAGGAAAGCACCTGGGCTTCTAGGGCTGATTAACTGTGACTAGAAAGCCTGTGGGTGAAACTAAAGGTAGATAAGGTTTTTTCACAGGTTTGTTTATGCAGACTCATTTCAGTGCCGCCTCCACTTCCAATGCTTCTCCTTTTCCTGATATAGGAGAGGGGAAGAGCTTCACAAGGGAAATTCATGCCCTGCTCGTAGGCAGGTAGAGAGAAGGCAGAGGGTTATTCCTGTGTCTCCTTTTTCTCAATTGCCTTCAACTCAAAATAATTACTATGTCAAAGTGGCATATTTTCAGGTGACACATTCTGATTCCCTTCAGGAATGATGAGGGAGGAAGGGCGCCATCTCTGAAATGGGTTCCCTGACCTCAGTAGGAGTGATGGTATGATAGATTGCCAGAGGCCAAATGGCAGTACTTAAATGCCAGGGACAAAGTGGGCAAGGTCACAGTAATGAGCAGCAGAGTCAGAGTGCTTATTAGAATAGCTTAGTCCATAAGAATTTTTGGTGGTGCCTAGTTTATTATGATGTCCCTGGGACTGAAATAGATATGCTATCTACTGAAGTCCCACTTGATCTGTACATCTGACTCTAAAGTTAATCAACACAGGCCTGGCTTGAGTCATCAATAGGGAGATATTGTCCCTCACCAATTTCTATACCTGAATCAGTTTATAGACCAGAGCTCCTTAAGTAAGGGAATGTTGGATTCCCTTGAGGAAATTCCCCATGACGATGTCACAAGGATATACTATGAGTTCTCTTCCTGCTTTTACCAAACAGAAAGGGAAATAAGCAAACTTTGGGGGAATTACTGGGACACTGAGCTGAGGCTGACCATTAGGCACCCAAATTGCTCTTGTGGTCACTTTCAAAATGGGTTGTTATGGAGGCCAGATGATAAATGCAGTTTTGGCTGGAGTCCATTGCACAGTGGGCTCAGTGGGTCCCTGAACCCACCCCCTCTGATTCTGGAGTGAAGAGCTAGATTAGACATACTCAGCCTCCACATTGGTTCCTTATTTTACGAAAGGAGGGCTAGTGCGGAATGAAGGCCTAAGTCAAAGCTCCTAAAACATCCCTGCCTTCTTGAAACAGTGGACCAAGAGTAATGTCACATTTCTGGGTGCATGTCAGAGGTTCAGGCCAGCATGAAAGGCATGAAAGATTCAGGGGTGATGATTTTTCATCATATACCCATTTCAGTCTGCTGTTTGACCTATGCAGAAGTTGGAGAGTCTTGGAAAATGACAGTGGCTTATCCTTTACTTATTCATGGAACTACAGGTTTAAGGGCTCCTCCAGATGTCAATTAACTAAAGCAAGTCAACATAAATTTGGTATCTGATACTCAGCTATCAATCTGTAAAATTTGTTTTTCTCCTTTACAATAAAGAGATTACAGAAGTAGTTTTTTTCACAGAAGTAGTATGTTTTCACAGTCTTACTTCAGGGCAGTGCCAATTATCTAGTATTCTGTAATAATCTAGGAAGCTTATTTGTCTCATCTTGCCATAAAAATTGTTTTGGTTCATACCGATTGGATGTGGTGAGTAGGAGGTAGCAAGTACCATAAGATCCCTTGATAAGGAGCAATGTGTATCAAAGAGTAGGAGGGAAAAAAATGATGATGTAAATTTCAGCCCTGACTGGTGTGGCTCCGTGGATTGAGTGCTGACCTGCAAACCAAAGGGTCACTGATTTGATTCCCAGGCAGGGCACATGCCTAGGTTACAGGGCAGGTACCCAGTTGGGGGCGTGAACAAGGCAACCACACATTGATGTATCTCTCCTTCTCTCCTCTTCCCCTGTTTCTCAAAATAAAATAAATAAATTAATAAATAAATAAATAAATTTTAAAAATTATGTAAATTTCAGAGCTGTGACATGAATAAAGTTTTTGGCAGTCCAGTGGTCTATAGCAGGTTAAGATTTTTTTCCCTTCTTTGAAAGACAATTGCTACACTTTGTCACCTATCACTATTAAAGAGGTGAATAGTAAGTCTCATTGAACTTTTGAAATAACATATATTCATTTGAGAGGGTTTCTCTGACCCATTTATCAAGTAAACCCATAAAGTTGCCAGGTCTGAATGGGGCCAGAGTAAGAGAAGGCATTATTACTACTATGGACTGCATGCAAATTACTCTGTGAGTTGAACCTTAAGATCCAATAGATCAAATGGTGCTTGAAGTGTCTGGCAGAATGGAATTCTATTGGGGCCTCTAGCAAGCCTTGATTTAGAAGTACAGAGCAGTCCTCTAGGATTTTAGGGCAAAGCCTCGGTCTATTCTCCAAATAACTATTCTTTTAAGAAACAGATTCTGGATTGCTTCTGGACCAAGGTAAAAATTTGTGTTCTGGTTGTGGAATGTTACATGATTGTCAGCTGAGCTGCCTGTCATGGGCTGGCTGTTACCTGATCTCCATGCCATAAACTAGGGTGCACGTAGCAGCACTCTTACCAAGTGGAAGATTATGAAGGCACAGGCCAGAGGCATGAGCAGTGCCTGAGACCACTATTTCTTCATGCCTGCTGCCTTGACACTTCTCCCTCAACCCACATGTTTGACCTCTTGGAAGTTCGTATGAATTGTTGGCTGGTTATGTTTGTGTGCCTCTGATCAATTTTGCCTTGTTTGGTGTCCTAGGATACTGACCCATTTGGGTACTGCATTACCTTGGCTTCCCAGCCAGCTGACTTTCAGTTGGATTTAGTCAATAGCGATCAACAGGTGAATGGATAGAATGGTGGGACATCTCTTCCATGCTCTCACTGCTTTGGTGCTACATCTCTGAACCTAGCTACTTCCCTCCACAACCACAGGCCCACCTGGGAAGCCTCTTATCCATAGTCTTAATTCTCGTTGAACTCCAGGAACACTGTTTTCTTCTCTTGTATCTTCACTTCTGGGGATGATAATAGCATCACACTTTTGCTAGTGTCTGGATACCTCACCATCCTCTGTCAGGCAGAAATGGACTGTGGCAACATTATGCCTTCCCTTAGGAATATACCTGAAAGCTATGTGGAAGGGAAATCCTTCCAATGAAAGGACTTTGGGCAGTAGATCCAGTTGCCCCTCTTTCTTGGGAGTTGATAATGGTTTGGCCAGATGTTCAAGGACTGGAAAGGAGTGAAACTGAGAATAGGTGACAAAAGGTTCTGAGGATTTCAGGATGTGACATTATTTGTGTCCCAGGTAAATGTTTACCTAAGGCACCCACTGTAGAAGAGGCTCTCAATTAACAGAAAGACAGGGCGACCCATTTTATGGACGTTAATTAGCCTGTTTTCCTAGACACCCCATGTTTACTCAATGGGTTCATAAACAAAATGAGCAAGATGGAATGTGATGGACTGAATGGTGGCCCCAGAGATGTAAGAGTTTATTCTCTCTCACATTGATGTTTCTCCCTTTCTCTCCCTTTCTTTTTTTGGGTGAGGATTAAAAAAATTGAGTGAACCATACTATTTATGGTTTCATGACTAGTTGCAGGAGCAAGATCTGAAATAGTTTTGCATGTATTTTTTGCTTTATGTTTATATTGCATAACAATGAAAAATTTTCCCTTTCCATTCCTACTTGATATAAAGCATATTAATGGTGGTGAAATTTATAATTTATTCTTTAATTTAAAGGCTATCAAGGTGAAATTATAACAACCAGAAGATAAATGAACAATATCACTACAGGCAGTGAATAGATTTTGGATCTTCTCTTTTAGGGGAGAATGAGTTTATTTTTGTTTATATGAGGAACAATTGTATTATACAAGATTAGGAGCAAGCTGTTTTTTTAAAGATTTTATTTATTTATTTTTACAGAGAGGGGAAGGGAGAGAGAAAAAGAGGGAGAGAAACATCAATGCATGAGAGATACATAGATTGGCTGCCTCTCAGAGGCCCCCAACTGGGGACCTGGCTGGCAACCCAGGCATGTGCCCTGACTGGGAATCAAACCAGTTACCTTTCAGTTTGCAGGCCGGCACTCAATCCACTGAGCCACACCAGCCAAGGGCATGGAGCATTCTGTTTTTACTCTGGTTTTTGTTTTGAAGCTAAATATGGGCAGAAGATTATGGATGTTGGGTAACTAACACAGCAGATTGTGCCTGATACTGTGTTTAGGTCCATGGTATTCATCCCCACCTCTTTTTTATCCCCTCTCCCATATCACATACTGCATGGTTTAGAGTGCTAAAAGCCACATTTCCTGACTTCCTTTGAGGCTAGAGTCCTGTATCTGATTTATATTTTACCAATGAAATATACTGGAGTGACTGAGTTTTTTGGAGGGAGAAGGCAGCCAAAACAGCGCTGATGGACTTAACATCGACAGCAGCTGGATTCCATGTTCCATCATTTATCATCAGCTTCCTTGGTTTGGAGCTGCTGTGATGTCACTGATGGTGGTGGTCATGGCTGAAGCAATTTTCTGACCTCTGAATCCCAGCTGCAGTTTCTGGTTTCTTGGATTAAAAAATATATTGGTGGTGACTTCTGGCAAGATGGAGGCATAGGTGGATGCACCATACCTCCACGCACAACCAAGATTTAGAACAACAACAATTTAGAGGCAGAATAACACCCAGAACTGACAGAGAATTTATCTGAATGGAAGTTGGACAGCCAAGAAGTTGAAGTAGACTTGTTCATCCAGGCTGGTAGGAGGGGCAGAGAGGAGCAGCCAGGCGTGGGTCTCGGTCCAAGGAGAACTGGGAGAACTGGGTGCATAAGGCAACCGGAAGCGCGTAAGGCATCTGGGGTGCACAAGATCCCAGCGGGTGGACCCTGAGTACGCAAGCGGCAGCTGGCAGACCCAGTGAGGTGGCAAGTGTGGACCAGGGCAGAGCTCACAACCCAGGATCCCAGAGAAGGGACTGAGGTCCCAGGA
The DNA here is from genome assembly GCF_019186645.2 of Phyllostomus hastatus. NCBI lineage: Eukaryota > Metazoa > Chordata > Mammalia > Chiroptera > Phyllostomidae > Phyllostomus > Phyllostomus hastatus. The sequence continues at coordinate 34,475,682 of NW_025333872.1, read as the reverse complement.
GAACAGAGCTACCGCCATTGTTCCCCCCGCCCCCGCCCCCGCCCCCGCCCCCACATACAATGTCACAATCTAGCAACTGGGGTGCCCAGCCCTGGTGAACACCTAAGGCTCCACCCCTCACCGTAACCAGAGTGACCATACCAAAAAAAAAAAAAAAGAAGAAAGACAGAGAGAGAGAGAGAGATGTCTCAAACAGAAGAACAGATCGATGCCCCAGGACTCATCCTTTTGAGCAACCAAGAGATAGCCAATCTATCAGATGCACAGTTCAAAACACTGGTGATCAGGAAGCTCACAGAATTGGTTGACTTTGGGTGCAAATTAAACAAAAAAATGCAGGTTACCATAAAAGAGATGAAGGAAGATGCATGGAGAACCAATAGTGATGGGAAGGAAATTGGGACTCAAAACAATAGAGTGGACCAGAAGGAAGAAAAAAACAACCAAACAGGAAAGAATGGAGAAATAAGAATTCAAAAAAATCAGTAGAAGGTTAGGAACCTCCAGGACATCTTTAAATGTTCCAACATCTGAATTATAGGGGTACCAGAAGGGGAAGAGGAAAAGCAACAGATTGAACACATATTTGAACAAATAATAAAAGAGAACTTCCCCATTCTGGCAAAGGAAATAGACTTCCAGGGAATCCAGGAAGCTCAGAGAGCCCCAAAGAAGTTGGACCCAAGAAGGAACACACTAAGGCACATCATAATTACATTAGCCAAGATAAAAATGAAGGAGAGAATCCTAGAAGCAGCAAGAGATAAGGGGACAGTCACCTACAAAGGAGTTCCCATCAGACTGTTAGCTGATTTCTCAAAAGAGACCTTACAGGCAAGAAGGGGCTGGAAAGAAGTATTCCAAGTCATGAAAGACAAGGACCTATATCCCAGATTACTCTATTTAGCAAAGCTTTCATTTAGAATGGAAAGGCAGATAAAGTGCTTCTCAGATAAGGTCAAGTTAAAGGAGTTCATCATCACCAAGCCCTTATTTTATGAAATGCTAAAGGGACTTATCTAAGAAAAGAAGATAAAGAAAAAACGTGGATAGTAAAAGGACAGCAAACTCACAATTATTAACAACCACATCTAAAGCAAAACCAAAAGAAACTAAGCAAAGAACTAGAACAGGAACAGAACCACAGAAATGGAGATCACATGGAGGGTTAGCAACAGGGGAGTGGGAGGAGGAGAGAGGAGGAAAAGGTACAGAGAACAAGTAGCATAGATTGTAGGTTGAAAATAGATAGAGGGAGGGTAAGAATAGTATGGGAAATGTAGAAGCTAAAGAACTTATAAGTATGACACATGGACATGACTAAAGGGGGAGATATGGGTTGGAGAGGGTGTACAGGGTAGAGGGGAGTGAAGGGGGGAAAATGGGACAACTGTAATAGCATAATCAATAAAATATATTTTAAAAAAATATTGGTGGCCCCTGACTTCTATTCCTTCAGGCTTACACCATCGTATAATTTAAAAAATATATTTCTCTTTGAAAACACTAATTTCTGTTTCTTACATGAAACCCTAAATAGTACAGATGAATATTAAGAAAATTCACACACATCTAAATTAAGTTTAATATGATATAACACATGATATTCTAAGAATGCAACAGCAATAAAATTTTATATGGCTCTAGCATGTTAAAATGGTCATTCTTACCTTTGATAGGCCTTTTTCCCTTCCCATGCCCAATCATTTTTCTAACTAAATACTGAATAAATGTCTTTTATATTTGAAGGGGTACCGAATAAAGACAAGGTCTTGGGTGCAGATACTTTGAGAGTTGATTCCAAGAAGTTGGAGTAAAAGTCTGAGGAGAGTAAGACAGGGAACAAGGAAAAACCAATAAAGGGTATTTTTAACTTGGTAAGTTAGTTAACACTGGGAGCAACTGAAACACAGGGTGGGACAAAACTAGGTTCACAGTTGTTCATATGGAAAATAACACAATAATTAATAAATAATAACAAAAGAATAAAGTCTGTGTTTAGCGTACTCACAACTAAAGCTCCTTTTGCCCCCACCCCCACCCTGTACAATTCTGTTGGGAAGGCTCTGACAAATCACAAAGAAATCTTAGAATTTTGTATCTGGAGGATAGGAGACTGAAGCATCCTTTCTCTCCATTTCTCCTTTCAATTTGTACTCTATATTTTTAATTTTAATTTTAATAGTGATAATATTTATATTCCATTATGTTATCATAATTGTTTTCTATGTTTTGTCTTGAGGATTATTCTAAAAGTTGAAAATCAATAAAAGGCATTTACATTATTTTGAATATGTAAATCATGTGATCTTCAGAACGAAGTACTGTGTCTTTTTTCTCTTTTTTAAAGAAGAGGCAAATTCCAGAAGTTTTTATTTTTGACTAACAGAACACAAAACTGGCAGAAGTCCCGAAGGAGATGATGGCCAAGTCTCACTTCTCTTTGTCTTGTGGTCCTTCATCTTCTCAGCACTTAATGTGTTTTATTTTAAAGATATTAGACATCTACTTAGATCACAACTGCAATCCACAGAATAAATACATGGATTATCTTTTAACACCCCAGTCTCATGTTCCTTTATATAGAAAAATGTGCTAAATGTCTGTAGTTTAATTGGCCATAGTTGTCCCACCTATGGTTTTACCAGCGGTCTGTGACTTGGTGTTCTGAGAGCCTTTCTTGAATCATAGCTCTCTCTGTTAGAGAAGTCCTGCTGCTACAGCTCATTGTAGACAGCTCATTTGGAGACAGCTCATTGTCTCCAAAACGTGAAGATGGTAACTGGGCTGAAGACAACTTGGAAGGATGGTCAGCAAAGTGAGGACCACTGGGAAACTGTGCAGAGACAAATCTTGTCAACAAGATGTCAGCTCCTTCAATTAAAACTAGAAGAATGCCCCAACTCTGGCCACTGGTCCATCTTTTGCAGCCAGGATGGCTCCTGTTAAGGCTCCACTCGTGATGAAGTTCCAGGCGTCCTCCTTTGATGTGAATCTCGCTGCAGCCAATCATGGAAGACAGACCTCCCCAGGCTGCAAAGCTACCTCCCAATGGCGGAGCCCTGGTTTTAATCACTATCAAACTCCCTCGAGGTCTGTGGTTTACGCCCACTGGAGAATTGTGAAAACCTTGGATTGGTTAAAAGACACCACCACCGATGGCCCCAGCACAGTTATCCACAAACTGCCAGAGGCAGGGCTCCTGCAGGTACCTTTCCTCCTGACTCCAGAGAGCTAGTGAGACCTGGCAAGCCCTGAGTACTGAGTATTGATCACATTTCCTTTTTTTGTATAGCTTTTATTTTTCTTTTACTTTTGGATTGCCTTTTTAAAAAAATTTCTCTCTGTTGTTCAGTGTCTACTATGAAATCTATGAATCTCCTTTGTCCCTAAATACCACATTTTGGGGTACACAAAATGTGTTGCTCTCTAGACCATTGGCACAGCTATTCTAGTAATTCCTTTCATTGTTCATAAGGATTGAAACGCTGTTTCTTGGGTCAACATCTTCCTCCTCCTTGGTTCATTCTCTCATATTTTCTGAATTATATCCTTTCATAAGACAAGTTACATTGGTGATATATTTTCTAAGTGCTTACATGACTCAGATCGTCTACCCATGCGCTTAATAATTTGGCTGAGAGCAGAATTCTACACTGAATATCAATATTTTTTCCTTAGAGAATTTAGGAGAAAATATCCATTGTGTTTACATGACTAAGTTGTCTGAGAAAAATTGAATTTCAGTCAGAATTTTATTTCTGTGTTAATGATTAGTTTTCCCTTGTCTGACAGCATTTCTTTATTCTTAGGTTTCTGAAATTTCACAACAACATGTCTCGGTATAGTTATTTTTTCACGTACTCTTCTATATACCTGAAAATCTGTTATTTTAAAAATATCTTTAATTACAATGAAGAAAAATTCTCTTCTATTTTTTCTTACAATTTCTTACCCTTTTATCTTCTGTGGTTATCAACCACATTTTAAATTTCTAAGATTGTTATTTTCTCTGATTATTTATTTTCCCCATAGCATCTTGTTTTTGTTTGAGTGTAACACACTCTCAAATATTTCTAACTTCCTCAGAGAATTTTTCAAAATTATTTTTGTTCCCTGAATTACCTTTGTTTGCTTTAGAGTCAAATTTTTAGTGTATCTGTCTTGGTCTTTCATTCTCAGAGCTGTGTAATTCATGCTTGCCATTGGTATTTGAACATGACACAAGACAGAGGCTGATTTGAGCTGTGTGCTTACGGCAGAGTGTGTCGTCTGTTCAGCTGTGCTACACTGTGAGCGGGCAAGAAGCTGGCTGTCACACCGGGGTCCTCTCAAGGCCAGAACGAGAATCAGAAGGACTATAATTTGAGGCACCAACACCTATACTATCCACCCTAGATCTCACCATAATTTTTTTTAGTACTTTCCATTTTTTTTAGTGCAGGTATAAGAAGTGAAGGTTAGTCTTGTAATGCTGTGAATTTTGTGTGTGAGAGTCATGGAAGGTAATGGGGGTTTATACTGTTCCATAAACAGGCTTTCCAAACCCCTTTGTTTTCAACTCAACCTGTCGTGGCCAGCCTTTACCAGTATGGCATTTTCTGGGGGTTATGGAGGGAAAGTCAATGCCCTTCTTCACAATAGCCATCTCTGTATGTCACTCAGTGACAGCGTTCTCTGCTCTGCCTCATGCTTTCCATCTTCCAGAAAATTATTGAAATCTCTCATCTGCTCTGACCCCTTCATATTCTCCTTATTATTGTAGGGTTAGACTTCTTACTAGTCTTTTACTATCTTTTAAATAGAGCTCTGAGAAAAATAGAAAAAAATAAGTGAGTTTGCTCTACCATTTTGAGTAGGAGGTCGCTTGAAAGTATTCTTAAAGCAAATGTGGACTGCAAATCTAAGCTTTGTCACCGGTATAATCTTGAACAAGTTACTTAATATTTCTGGATCTATTTTTTTATGCGTAAGATGGAGATAATATCTAACTCAAATAGTAAATATAGGAGAATTAAGTAGAAAAACGTATACCGGCATACCTTGTTTTGTTGCACTTTGCCACTCTTTACAGATGTGTTTTTTTACAACTTGAATGTGAGACCTTCCACTAACAGAAAGATTACAACTCTCTTTAGTGTGGTGGTCTGGAAATGAACCACAGTACTTCTGGGTTATGCCTGTACAAGGTATTTGTTACAGAGTCTAGCTCCTAGATGTGGCTTAATGTGAATTCTTTGCATTTTTTTCTTACCATCTCCTTAAAAATTCATTATTCTTAAGATCTGTTAAATTTTTTTATTTTTATTCTTATTTTGTGATAATAACAGGGAGGGTTAGGTAGTTGACAGGGTTGTTACTCTTTCTACAGTCATAAAAACAGAGTTAATGCCCTAGGCTTTTTTTCTAATTGCAAGTGATCAATGATCTGTTTTTGTGTTCATCTTCAAAAAAGGTTATCTTCCCTCCCAAGAAACAAATTGTTCACTACTTATTTGAGACTATCCATGGTTTTCTTGTTTTCTATTCACAGGTTAAAGTCTATTTCTAAAATGGTTTTGCTATTCAGTATATTTAGAAAATTACAGGGCCTTTCTTGTGAACTGATTGCATTAAATGTTATTAAAATACCATAATGCACTGTGTATATTAATTACTTAGTAAAGGATCTAGTGCATTGTTACTGTTATAGCATAGCTAGTATATTACGATTTATCACAAATCAGTTGCAGTGATGTTCTGAATTTGGTGGCCCCTTAGAAAAGATTTATAATGAGATACAAATAAAAATATCTCCAGTGCAGAGGGAAACTTTCCAAGTGAATCATTATTTGGCATAGTAAGTGCACCTATGCTCTCCTGATATTGCTGATTATAGTACTATAATTTGAATTCAGGCAAAGAAAATAGTGTGATTTTTAATCAGGTACTGAAGGACTTAAAAGTTTATTTAGTAGCACAATAAATTTTTAAAACTATGTTATCTCTTATTGTTTTATATTAGGAATAATTTGTACTTGTTATAAGACAGGGTTAGAATTCTCTGGTTAGAATAGCAGGAGAGATAATCAGATTAAGGGCTCCTGATCAGGCACTGTGACAATAATAGAAAGTAATGACCTTAAATCCAGGGGGGCCTGCTATGCATCCCTGGATTAAAGAACATTATTAACACCATGACAATTCTGTATACATCTATAAATATCTTGCAGTTTGAATGTGTGTAATTACAAACGAAGCTGCTATAAGCACCCATGTGCAGATTGTTGTGTAGACGTAAGTTTCCAACTCCTTTGGGTAAACACCTATGAGCAAATTGCTGGATTGTGTGATAGGAGTAAGTTTGCTTCTGTAAGAAACCACCAAACTCTTCTGCAAAGTGGCTGTACCATTTTGTGTTTCTGTGAGCCACGACTGAGCGTTCCTCTTGCTCCATATCCTTGCCAGCATTTGTTGTTTGTTGGTCTGGGATTTGGGCCATTCTAATAGGTGTAGTGCTATTTTTCTGTTGTTATAATTTACAGTTCCCTAATGACATATAATGTGAAATATTTTTTCATATCCTTATTTGGCATCTGTATATCTTCTTTGGTGAGGTATCTGTTCAGGTCCTTTTCCCATTTTTATAATCAGGTGTTTATTTCCTTATTGCTGAGTTGTAAGTATTTTGTGTATTTTGCATAGCACATATGTCTTTTGCTAATATTTTCTCTGTCTTGAGAGAGTCTTTTCTTCTGTCTTGATAAATCATATTTTTGGATTAAGTAATTTATATACTTTAGGGCACACAATCTGGATAGAGATAAACTGATTTTATAAATATATTGTTATAACCCCGGCCAGTGTGACTCAGTTGGTTGGACATTGTCCCCAAAACAACGTTCTCAAGTTCGATTCCAATTCAGGGCACATGCCTGGGTTGCACCCCTGATCAAGGTGTGTACGAAGGGCAGCCAATCAATGTTTCTCTCTCACATTGATGTTTCTCTCCCTCACTTTCTTTCTCCTTCCGCTCTCTCTAAAATCAGTAAGCATGCCCTTGGGTGAGGATTAAAATAAATAAATAAATAAATAAATAAATAAATAGTCATAGACTATTATTAAGGCAATACCACTTGCTTCTCAGAATAATCGGTCACAGGCATTTAGAATTAATTGCTTCCATTTCTCACGTGTACAGTTAGTTTCATTTATATACTGTTGAATGAATCATCACTGTTTAATGCCATTAGTGTGCTGTAGACTGAACAGGAAAAGGAGGAATTTTTTTTCAATGAGAAACTGAGGTAGCTTAGTTCATCCTTATTTTATTTCTGTATTTAAAGTTCACGCAGGTTTTCCCACTTCTCTATCATAATTGAATGGTCAACAATCTTGTGAGCAATGCTCACCTGCTATGGAGTTCAGTGTCACGGCCGCCTCAGTTCAGGACAGAGATTTGCCTGCCTTACACACTAGACTAGAAGCCTGTTTTAGGGAGTAAGCCTCAGGCACAATTAATAACCACATCATATGCAACTAGGAGAGAGGTCTGTTTCTCCTATTCATGGAATTAACAGGACCTAATAGGACTTCTTACAACTGTGGTGTGTAGTCTTAACCTTTCTCTAATAAGGAGAAAGGGGTAGGAGTGACATAGAGAAGAGTAAAACACTAAGGCAGGCATGCAGGTCATTTAATATTTTTCTCATAGACTCAGTAAATATTTAGTATAACAATATACCACTTTGATTTTGTTCTGAAAGGCTTATTTAAATGTAAACTAAGTCTTGACCTGAACGTTTCATTTATTTAGATACAGTTGACCCTTGAGCAACATGTGTTTGAACTGCATGGGTCCACTTATAAGAGGATTTTTTAAATAAAAACTGTGAATGTATTTTCTCTTTCTTATGATTACCTTAACATCTTAATTTCTCTAGCTTACTTTATTGTAAGAATACACTATATAATACATATAAAATATGTGTTAATCAACTGTTTATGTTATTGGTAAGGCTTCTCATCAGCAGTAGACTCTTAGTAGTCAAGTTTGTGGGGAGTCAAAAGTTCCATACAGATTTTTGCCCAGGCAGAGGCTCAGTGCCCCATCCCCAACTTTATTCAAGGGGCAACTGCATACACAGTTATGGTGTATGTGCTTCTTAAAATATCTAGACATGGCAATGGAATTGCACTACCACCTGAAATTATTTATCTTTCAAAGACTTAATTTTAAACATCTTCAGTGATGATTAAACTTGTAACAACTTACAAAAGTTGTAAAGGTTGTTATAGAGGTTAAAATTGCTGAAACAGTAAGTTACATAGAAGAAAACATAGGTATGAAACTCATGGACCTTGGTCTTAGAGAAGATTTTATGAATATGACCCCAAAGGCAAGGGAAGTAAAGGCAAAAATAAATGAATGGGACTATATCAAACTAAAAAGTTTCTGCACAGCAAAAGAAACCACCAACAAAACCAAAAAGCAACCAACTGAATGAGAGACATTTGCATACAATAGCTCTGACAAGGGGTTAGTATCCAAAATATATAAAGAAGTCATACAACTGAACACTAAACGAACAAACTATCCAATTAAAAAATAGTCCAGGGACCTGAACATACACCTCTCCTAAGAAGACATACAATGGCCAACAGATACATGAAAAGATTCAAAACTTCACTGCCTATTAGAGAAATGCAAATCAAAACTACAATGAGATACCACTTCACAACTGTTAGAATGGCTAATACCAACAAGACAACTAATAACAAGTGTTGGAGAGGTTGTAGAGAAAGGAACCCTCATTCATTGCTAGTAGGAATGTAAACTGGCACAACCACTATGAAAAATAGTATGGAGGTTCCTTAAAAATTTAAGAATAAAGTTACTGTATGACCCAGCAATCACTCTTCTGGGTATCTACCTGATAAACTTGAAAACATTTATTTGCAAAGATATATGCCCCCCTATGTTCATCACAGCACTATTCACTGTGGCCAAGACATGAAAACAACCACAGTGCCCTCCGGTAGATGACTGGATAAAGAAGATGTGGTACATATATACAATGGAATACTATGCAGCCATAAGAAAAGATGAAATACTTCCATGTGCAACAACATGGATGGACCTTGAGAATATTATGCTATAAGTCACACAGAGAAAGCTAAGAACCATATGATTCCACTCATATGTGGACTATAAAACTGAAACTCATAGACAAAGACAGAAGTATGGTGAATATCAAAGGGAAGGAGGTAGGGGGTAGTAACCAGATATATGGTGACAGAAGATGGTTTGACTTTGGGTGGTGGGCACACAATGCAATGTACAGATCATGTATCATAGAAATGTACATTTGAAACCTATATAATCTTCTTAACTAATGTCACTCCAATAAATTTAATAAAGAAATAAAATAAAGGTTAAAATTTTAACAATTTATGCAAACTTCTGAATTTTGACTCAGAGCTTTCCCAGTTGTAACCATAACTTACATAAACATTTGGAAGACAGTGGTGTAGCTCTGGAAACAAGATATCTTCTTGTCAAGAAGTAGTGTGCTTATGTCAGCACATAAGTAATATAAAGAGAGCTTTGCCTATCATTTTTATGGTAATTATGCTTTTATACTCTCAGATTACTATCGAATATATTCATTTGACAAGTATTTAATGAATTCTTTCTATGTACCAATTATTGTGCTATCCTCAGGAAGATAATAATATATATTCCAAGCAGGCATGCCGATGACTTCTAAAGATGGGCAAAGAAACAAATAATTATATTATAAAAGTTGAGACAAATTGGGGTCTTGACAAAGGTGACAGAGAGAGAGAGTTAGGACCACTTCATGAAAGTTTGTCTCTAATTTGTAAGTAGCTTTTTGGGGAATAATAATTTTGTGCCTAGATTTGCATTTAACATCTGTAGTGGTTACCTCCATTTTAGATGTGACACTAATTAGAAACTCTTAATACAATGTAAACAGAGCACACTACTACTGTATACACTGACTGAAGAATTCATTGACTGAAATGTGCTATGGAAACAGAAATATGAGAAGATATATAATTAAAAAATCACTATATCTTGGCTATCTATATAAAAAATAATCAGGATACAGACTAGAAAATTTTGACCAAATTCTTATAGCCAGCTAGAGTCTGAACTAGAATCCAAAAGTCCTCTTTCCTAGTCTGTACTGTCATCTTTGGGAATTAGAAGCCATCAATGCATGTAAAAAAAGGTAGATGAAATAGGAAACTCAAAGAAGTAGGTAACTTGTTGGCTTGTTTCATATTTATTGGAAATGAAGTTATAGTTTAATATAAGAACATGATACAATTTAAGAGAACATTTATAAATATGCACAGTGGATTTTTACTACTAGTTACAAATTTTTAGAGTTAATGTTACAGAAATAAGATTGTTGATATCATGCTGGGGCATGCACTGAATTTTAATCCATCCTTTTAATATGTAGCTGTAGTAACATGGTCAAATGCCAGTATATCACCTGAACAGCAATTTTCAATTGGTGTGTCACAAGAATTTTTAAAACATGCAATACCTGACCATTTATTTTTTATTTTTAAGATTTTATTTATTTATTTTTAGACAGAGAGGAAGGAAGGGAGAAAAAGAGGGAGAGAAACATCAATGTGTGGTTGCCTCTCCTGTGCCACCCCCAGACACTGGGGACCTGGCCCACAACCTACGCATGTGCCCTACCTAGGAGTCAAACCATCAGCCCTTTGGTTCATGGGCCAGTTCTCAATCCACTAAGCCATACCAGCCAGAGCTGTGATACCTGACTAGTCAGGGGCACTGACCTCTTTTCCCTTAGATTGTCAAATTAAAAAAAAAATGACAACAGCCAATACAACAATAGATATCCTGTATGAATGAATCAAAATTATACATTTCCTTTAGTCGGATTGGCAAAAAATATATTTTTTGTGTGCTGCAGGTTTTTAGTAATTTATTTGTGTCATGAGATGAAAAAGGTTGAAAATCGCTACACTAGAAGAAAATTCATAATGAATGGTCATGAACATTAAGGACTTTTAACAGAAGTTAAAAATAAGAAGAGCTGGTTGAGACCCAGTTGAGCCAGGTCATGTTGTAATTATTGATTTATGCAATAGTAACTAATTAGGTGTTTACTATTATGAAAAATGATGACAATTTGCCTTGCTACACAAGTTTGAATTCATTGCTACTAGTGTAAGTTGATCCTATGTGAATGTTCCGTAGGCATAGTAATATTTCACAACACACTAAACATCTATATCCATTGTCTCCGGTTATCGTCGGGCTGTGTCTCAAAAATGCATTGATCACTCATTTGGCCCTTTAGCTGAGAAGATGTCATCCACAGGTACTAATCCTCAGGCACACCCACAGGGTAGACTGAATTTGTAGTTCACCTGCAATAAAAAGTTGTACTTGAAATTTAATTATCAGGTCAATCAATACTTATCTTGGAAAGGGCTTTCAGAGTTCTAACCGGAGGTGCCAGTTCCATGGCTGACATCCCCATTACAATGGAAGCAAACTCCGCAGAGCTCCACGCCAGTACTGGCAGCTCTAACAGTTTTGAGCAGGGCCACCGAAGGTCAAGGGCTGGGTACTGGGGACAGAGAGGCCCAGAGGAAACATGCCAATGGGAGATAAACATTCCTTGGGTTATAAGCCTCCAAGCCGTCTATTGGTGGAAAGTTCTTTAAGGGCTGAAACAGTATCTTAATTGACTTGGAATAGATGTTTCAAGACTTAGGGTTTGGCAAAAGCGGGTATGTAAGAATGCCTGCTGTGACTTGTCTAGTAGTGGTTAAAATCATTAAATATAGTTCATCCCAGGAATAAATTGATAGCTTGGATTGCATTCATGGACTAGAAGAAAAGCAAATGTTGCATTTCAGAAAGCTTCAGATCTTGGACGTGAAATCAGTAATCCCTGAACCATCATGAAGAGCTGGTAAACATTGACTGACTGTCACTGCCTCTATTGATCGAATGCCTGCCATGGTCCACTCGACATTGCCTCTCTACTCGGCCGATCCCAGAAATTTCAAGTTACTTCCCTTACTTTATCAGCATCTTATTTTATAAATACCCTCAGTTAAATAAAATTCCCTTTTAGATTAAATATTTATTGTACGTCTTCTTCATAAAAGATGCTGTCCTAGGGAGCAGAAATGTTTAGCCAGTGAAACTCAAAAATACTGAATCGGGCATGTTTAGTTGACAGTAAAAAAAATTGCAATTAATATTAGCTTAAATAAATAGCTTAGGGAGTAGTTTAAAAAGTAGTTACTCCTTGGGGGTGGGGTGGGTGTACTTTAAAAACAAATAGCTTAATTTTAGTTTCTTACATAATCAGAACTATAGAAGCAGAGAGCACAGGTTTGATGCAGTAGATATTTTTAGCAGGTTGAAAAATATAATTTCTGTAATTCTTTAAATAATTGTTATCATTTTTCCTCTACTGATCCCATTGTTATTTAAAATTTCAACATTTTGCTCATGTATGCTCATTTTGCTCATTTTGCTCATGTATGATTTTTTAAAATATATTGCCTTAAAATATTAATCTCAATTACTGATTTTTTTGTATCCTCTTAAATTGTGTCCCTGAAGCAAAGACCTCACCTGCCTTACCCTAGTCTATTTCAATCACTGTAATAATCTTTGTAAAACAGATACATTCCTTATTTTTTAAATCTATCCCTTGAATTACTTTTATATGTTCTGAAGCTTCAGAACAAGGGAAGATATTTTACGAACAAAGACAAACAAATTGGTGTTTGTGTTTTCAACTATAGGAAATGAAAATATAGAAGGGCTCAACCTTCTTTAAGTTGTTTGGAACTTATGTGTTGTAAAATGCAGCTACGTGGAGTTGGGGGAGCTGCTCACCAACAGCCTGGTTCTCAGCCCTGCCTTCACTCTTTCTGAGCCAGTGAGTAAGTCACAGATCGTCTCTTGATCTCAGTTTCTTCACCCCTAAAATGAAGGTAATAAAATCTGCCTTGTTCATTCCTGAGTATCAATAAAGATCTAATGAGATCAAGGGTGTGAAAAGGCTTTTTAAACCATAAAGTTATGAAAGAGCTGGGGACAGTGTACAGGGGGAGACCCCAAAACACCCCAGAATTATCTTCTGGAGGGTGGGCCCCTTGTATCACGGGCTTCTCCCACTGGCTGACTGTTCTAGAAACCCATTGGTATCAGTGTACCAGCTGGCATTGTTGTGAGAGGCTGTGTTGGCTTCAGTGAATTTTTTTGAAGATTCTTTCAAGACATTTGCCCATTTCATTATGGGAGATTTACAAGTGCACCTGCACACACCATGCTGTGTTCAGCAGTTTTTGGCCAAACCAGCATGACCCTCATGCCTTATCCTCCCTATTCACCCCATCTCGCTCTGAGCAACCTTTTGTTCCTTCCCCCAGATGAAAAAAAATCCTCAAAGGGGAATGTTTTGCCAATGTGGAAGAGCTGAAACAAAAAATGGCAGCAGCACTAAAAGGTATCAAAATTGATGAGTTCAAAAACTGTTTTGATCAGTGGGAAAACATCTCCACAGGTGTACTGCATCAAATGAACAGTTCTTTGAAGGTGATTGAAGTTTAAACATGTAAGAATAAATACCCAATTTTTATAAATAAATTCTATTTTGGGGGATTCCCTGCTCATACGAGTGAACAACTAAAGAATCAGAGTCATAGAATGAGGGCCATAATCCAGGCCAGGCCTCTTACGTGAGCAGTGGCAAAAGTGAGGACCGCAGACAGATAGGTACACAGTGACAAAGACGGGCAGGGCACAGGTTTTCTGCACCTGGTCCAGGTCCTGGGCTCCTTCTCTTACTCTAATGATGATCTCAGAGACATCAGATTCAAGGTAGAATCAGGACAGGTTCTTCTAGAAAAGGAGACAAAGATTCCTGCCCTTGGTGAGAGATACTAGGTGCACTGGGGCGAGAGGAAAGAGATGGGAGATTGAGAAGATCTGTTTCTGAGGTGTGGGTAATTTTGATGGGACTGGCAAAACTGGCTCCCGTAGTGAGGTGTGGCAACACAGACAAACCACAATGAGTTAGACTGACCAGGTTTTTTCACTCTGGTTGGTTTTGCCTGTGGTACGTAGACAGCAGCTTAACAAAGAGGCAAAGATGAAAACAAGAAACCGTGATGTAATAGTTAGTCATTTATGTTTACAAATAAACTATCTCTGAAAATTACATTAAAATCATATGGCTTCTATTGTAAACATAATTTACTTTAGAAACAAAAGAAAATCACATGGAAAAGTATCCATCTGAGGTGGGGGGCAAGGTAATAAACAAAATTCCTTCTCTAAATTTCTTCATTCTCATGAAATTAAAAATTTTGCCAGGCTCCACCTAATTCCTCATTGCTATACCTGACTCAACAGCCTAATTATTAACTTTTGTATTGTGAGAACCACATGTACCCTTATGGTACAGCAAGGGAGAGAGTTTTTATTGACTTTGATCTTAAGTGGAAAAAATTAGGAAAGGTACGAGTATGAGAACCAAAATTTGGTTTAATAATTTTGTCTCACATCACACAAATAAATGGTTCAAAAATCAAAGATAAATGACATTACATCACTATTGTGAGCAATGATTTCCAAGGGAACAATATCTGTATCTTCTCTAAATCATTTCTAAAATGTCCTTGTTCCTTGAAAGTATAACATGCCCAAAAGCACTCAAACTGCTTTCTGGTTAGTGTAAACATTTAGCTTGTTTGGGCTGGACTCTTCCCAAAAGACAAATTCAGTTCTAGTGGCGTATTTGAAATAATTATGCTAAACCACCAACAAAATTACTACATCATGTTAGCAATGTCAGATTTCCTAAAGCCTGGCTATTTATCATGAAAATGTTAGGACTCCTCCATGAATTGTTTTTGTCACAGATTAATAGCCTGTGCTCTTCATTCCCAGAAAGGGTGGGTGCACCCCATTTGAAGTGTTAGGATCTTCTTCAAAGAATGGCTCATTTTCTCTTCGAAATTTCAAAGAGGTGTGTGCAGCTTTTGCAGTCATAAGGTGAGAATTTTTAAAGGTGATAGTATTGCAAGAAGTACACAAGACTTCTTTAACAGTAATGTTTTCTGAAGAGGTGGGTTCACTTGGCTCCTCTGGTCCCATATAAAACATGGATAGAGGATTTGCCCATGAAATAGATGACCTGTTTTACTTCCTCAGAGCCTGGGCACCTCATACAAAGAAAATTTACTCTGTGAAGAAATAAAGACACAATACATTGTTGCTGACCTTAGTTATCTTTACATGCCTGAATGAGGAAGAAAGGAGGAGGGGAACATCAAACAAACTAGGTGAAATTTAAAGATAATCCTAGTTACCCAATCTAATGCTGTGTTTAAATTTTGTTTAAAAGAATTTTTAGCTTCTCCATTCATATAAGGCAGGAAGTATAAAATAGTATCCCTTAGAAGGATATGGAATTAAACCTTCTATGACCTCCATGCTGTCCTTCCCACCTCTACATTTTCCATTTCTTGAGCCCCATACTCAAACCCCCTACACCTGTTGCTTATCTAAAGTGAATATCGGCCCAGTTAAGAGAAACCCAAGCTGAGTTGCAAAGGGAGGAATAGGTTAGAGTGAGTGTGGTCAGACTATAGCATGCGTAAGAATGACCTGGAAAGATTGATGAACACAGATGTTGGGCTGTACCCCGCAAGAGTGATTCAGTGTAGGTCTGGATGCAGCTCATGAATTTGCATTTTTGACAAGTTCCCAGGTGATGCTGATGCTTTCAGTCAGTAAATTACACTTTAAATCAGGAGTGTCAAACTCATTTTCACCAGGGGCCACGTCAGCCTCCAGGTTGCCTTCAAAGAGCTGAATGCAATTTTAGGACTGTATAAATGTAACTACTCCTTATCAGTTAAGCGAGAGCTCAGCGCTGCCGCCAGATAGAACAAGGTGCCAGACAGATAAAACAAGGTAGAGGGTAGATTCTGCCCTCTGGCCTTGTGTTTGCCACCTGTGCTTTAAATAGTACATGGTTAGAGGGCTACTCCAAGACCAGGGGACTTTACTGAAATTTACACATATTTGATCAATTCCTCTTTATCATTTTCCCTTCCCATCATTTCACGATTATGTTATAAATCTTTTAGGGGAAACCAGTTCTTATGTAGAGGCTCAGGTCTCCATTAGGGAGTGCAGTGTTGCTACTGAGAATATAAATCAAAAGGAGGAAAAAGGTCACTAGACCAGGTCAAGTCTGATCAGGTATCAGGTGTAAGACAGAGAAAAACTGATTTAATTATTATGGCTTTATGATGTTTAAGGTCATGTAGTACAAGTCCCTCTTATTAACTCTTTAAAAAAAGAGTTAATAGGGGAGTGGAAGAGGTAGAGGTGGAAGAGGGGATGGGGATATAAATAGCAATGGAAGAGATACCATAAAAGTGAACTATTAAAATTTTATTTTAAGGCATATGTATGTATATATGTGTTCCTTTTTGCTTACTTATCATGTTATCTTGTAAATTGCAGTATGCACAGTTTTTCATTATATTATTTTTTAAGAGAAATGGATTATTAGCCATTTCTATTTTGCCTCAAATTTATTTGAGTCATGTCAGATCTCTGCAAATAGCCATTTTCTACTATTGTTAAATATTTTGTTATTAATTTCAAATTTTTTGAATTCTAATCAGAAAATGTGATCTGAGCAACTCATATGCATTGTAAAATTGCTATGATGTTTCAAATTGGGTTACCTTCTCTAGTGTTTAAAATTAAATATTCAATCAGATTTTTAAAAAATTGTTCAAGTACAGTTGTCTGCATTTTTCCCCTACCATTTGCCCCCACCCCAGCCATCCCCACCTCCCTCCTCTGATCCTTCCCCTCCTTGGTTTTGTCCTTGTGTCCTTTATAGTTGTTCCCGAAAGCCCTTCCCTCTTTTCCTCCCATAACTCCCTCCCACTTCCCCTCTGGTTACTGTCAGTTTGTTCTTAATTTCAAGGTCTCTGGTTATATTTTGCTTCCTTGTTTGTTTTGTTGATTAGGTTCCACTTAAAGGTGAGTTCATATGGTATTTGTCTTTTACCACCTGGCTTATTTCCCTTAGCATGATACTCTCCAGTTCCATCCATGCTGTCACAAATGGTAGGAGCTCCTTCTTTTTTTCTTTTGCATAATATTCCATTGTGTAAATGTAAATTGATCCATTCATTTACTGATGGGCACTTAGGTTGCTTCCAGACTTGGCTACTGTAAATTGTGCTGCTATGAACATCGAGGTGCATAGATTCTTTTGGATTGGTGTTTCAAGGTTTTTAGGATATCTATCCCAGCAGTGAAATTGCCTGGTCAAAAAGCAGTTCCATTCTTAGTCTCTGGGGAAGTTCCATACTGTCTTCCACAGTGGCTGCACCAGTCTGCAATCCCACCAACAGTGCACTAGGGTTCCTTTTCTCTGCATCCTCTCTAACACTTGTTGTTTGTTGATTTGTTGATGATGGCCATTCTTACTGGTGTAAAGTGGTAGTTCATTGTGGTTTTAATTTGCATCTCTCTGATGGCTAGTGATGCTAAGCATCTTTTCATGCGTTTCCGAGCCCTCTGTATGTCCTCCTTGGAGAAGTGTCTGTTCAGGTCCTTTGCCCAGTTTTTAAATTGGGTTGTCTTCCTGCAGTTGAATTGTGTGAATTTTTTATATATTTTGAAGATCAAACCCTTGGCCGAGGTATCATTGGCAAATATGTTTTCCCATTCAGTTTGTTCTCTTTTCATTTTAGTGCTGTTTTCTTTAGCCATGCAGAAACTTTTTATTTTGATGAAGTCCCATTTGTTTATTCTTTCCTTTATGTCCCTTGCTCTAGGGGACATATCAGTAAAAATATTGCTGCGTGGAATATCTGAGATTTTCCTGCCTATGTTCTCCTCTAGGACTTTTATGGTGTCATGACTTATATTTAAGTCTTTTATCCACCTGGAATTTACTTTTGTGTATGGTGTAAGTTGGTGATCCAGTTTCATTTTTTTTTTGCATGTAGCTGTCCAGATCTCCCAACACCATTTGTTGAAGAAGCTTCAATCAGATTTTAATGATATTATTCAAATTTTTAAAATCTTCAGTTATCACTTATTACCTCCTGATTCTGTTTAGTGTTTGTAGTTGTTGAATTCTATTTTATGTTCTCTGGTTTTGTTACCTCTTCCTTTTTTTCTACTTTTCTTCATGCATCCTATAATAATTAAGCATTATATTTATTTTTAGTGTGTATTATGGAAATGGCACTTACTTAGATTGGTATTCTGACTTAATCTGAAAGCCTTTCACTTTTGATGAAAGATTTTAATCCATTCATATTTGTTATCAATTATCAAAAATATCAAAATTGATATTGTTCATTTTTTAAAAGATTTTATTTATTTACTTTTTTAGAGAGAGGGAAAGGGAGGGAGAGAAACATCATTGTGTTGCCTCTCACACAAACCCTCAACTGGGGACCTGGCCCACAACCCAGGCATGTGCCCTGACTGGGATTGAACTGGTTACCTTTCCATCCCCAGGCCAGCACTCAGTCCACTGAGCCATACCAGCCAGGGATGTTTTTCATTTTTATAATTTCTGTATTTTATACTTTCTTTCTAATCTATTTTCTCTGCTCTTTTAAATACTATTTTATTTATATTAAAATTCTAAACAAGGTGGGCAAAAGTAGGTTTACAGTTTTGAGTATGTAAAACAGTGTTAATAAAGCTATTGTAATTATCACAAATTGAATGTCCTTTTCCATACGAACAACTATAAGCCTACTTTTCCCTACCCCTATATCCTGAAAAGTGTGCTTCAAATTTTATTTTATTAGTGATTCACTTCCAGTTTTTAAAAACCTACTTGCCCTTATTTTACTCAAGTATTTAACTTCGAGTATAAGACAGTTAATTTGTCCTTCAATTTTTTAAAAATTTAGGTTTAGCATATTTTCACCTGTTTAAAATACTCTTACCATCACTTAATTGCTATTCAGTATTTGTTACTACAATCTTGGATTTTAGACCCTGGTTTTTATTAAGGCCCTCTCCTACAGATTATCTTTCCCATTATTAATTAAGTCTTTTTGATATATCACAACCATATTTTACCCTTCACACTATTTAACAGGGTTTATTGACCACCTTGATTATTATATATGATGAGTACCATATTCTTTAGTTTCGTATTTTAATTCCTATTGCAGTAGACTGAAAAACATCTGAGTATTATTTTTTAATAAGGCTATAGGTGTTGAGAGTTTTTTTTTAAAGCCCCTACATACCTCTGTCTTAAATGATCTTCCTGTTACCCTCACTACATTGAGTTAACAAGTTGATTAAGTATAAAGTTTTTGGGTCACAACTTTTCCCCTTGTCTCTTGTTACATAAGAGAAAACTCAGAGTAAATGAATATTTATATTATTGTCTCTGAAGTTTAGAAATTCCACCAGATTAAGCAAGGAGTTTATTACTTAATATTTGTTTTATTTGATGAACTTTTTAAATGTGCTGAGGTTTAATTCAGGATAGTTTCCTTTAATTATGTCTTTGGCTTCATCTCTTCTTTTCTTTTTCTGACATTTCAAATAAAAAGTTAGATTTCTAGGATCTGCTCTCTGAGTCCCTTTTTCCATAATTTAAAATCTTTTTTTCTTTATTGAGTTATAGTTAAATACAGGATAAAATCTCATTTTCACTATCTCCACTGTGGTTTAATTTTTTCTTAACTTTATTGAGGCATAAATAAATGCAACCATTTTAAGTGTACAGTTTGATAAATTTTGACACACCTATATCACAACCAAGATATAAAACACTTTTGTCACCCTAAAGAGTTCCTTTGAGCCTTTTGGCCACACATAACCACTGATTTGTTTTGTCACTAGACTAGATTAGTTCTTTCCTAGAGTTTCAGATAAATAGAATAGTATATCTTGTACTCATTTGTGTCTACCTTCTTTTGCATGGCATGTTTTACAGAGTTACCCTTGTTGTTGTCTACAATAATTTTTTTCTATTGCTGAAGCATTCAATTGAATGGATATACCACAATTTATTCACCCATTGATGGCCTTTAGCATTGTTTCTAGTTTTTGACTATTATAAGTAAAACTGTCATGAACACTCACATACAAGTCTTTGCATGGATACATATTTTGGTCTTAGTGAAATACCTGAGAGCAGATTTTCTAGGTTGTGTGGTAATTTCATGTTTAATTTTTTAAGAAACTACTAATCTGCTTTCCAGAATGATTATACCATTTTACATTCCACCAGCTAAGTATGAGAGTTACAGTTATTCTATAACTTCACAAATAGTATTGCCAGTGTTTGGTGTTTGTCAGTTTTTATTGTTAATTTTAGTCACTCTAAGGGATGTTTAGTGGTATCTCACATTGGTTGTAATTTGCCTTTCCCTGATGCTAATGATGTTGCACATCTTTAATGTCATTATCCTGTAAAGATGTTCAAATCTTTGCCCATTTTTACACTGGATTTTTTATCTTCTTATTGATGAGTTGTAAGTGTTCTTTTTTTATATTCTGGATACAAAATTTTGTCAGATAGGTGTGTTGCAAATATTTTCATTTAGTCTGTGACTTCTAAGAGCAGACATTTTAAATTATGATGAAATTCATTTTAATGATTTTTTCCTACTATGCTAAATGCTTTGGCTTCCTGAATAAAAAATCTTTTCATACCAAAAGGTCACAAAGATTTTTCTTCTTCATTTTCCTTTAAAAGTTTTATGGTTTTAGATTTTATGTTTGGGTTTATAACTTATTTGCATTTAAGTGTCATGTATTATGTGAGGTAAGTGTGATAGTTCACTTGTTTCCCCCAAATGAATATCTAAATGAATATCTCCAGCAGCATTTGTTGAAAAGACTCTCCCTTCTCCTTTAATTACCTTGGTACTTATTAAGGCACAAATTAATTGAACATGTACATGTGGATTGATTAATGGGTTCTTTTTTTTTTCCAAACTATAACAGCAAGTTTATTTAGAAAGTCACAGAGGTAGAAGTGAGCTGCAGAAGAAATGAGCTCAGGAAATGAGTTATAATGGCAGAATAAGGGCCCTTGGAGCTTAGGAAAGAGAGCGGTAAAGGGACCTCGCCTTGGGGGAGGGAGAGGGGCAGGGGAAAAGCTCAGGGTGCTGGTTGGTGGTGGGGGGAGAAGGTGCTGATTAATGAGTTTTTTATTATTCTAATGATCTACATGTTTATCTTTACACCAACACCACGCTCTCAATTATCGTATTTTTATACAGTAATACATCTTGAAATCATATAGTAAAAACCTCCAAACTTGTTCTTTTTCAAAATTCTTTTGTCTTTTCCAGTCCTTTGATTTTTCCATATAAATTTTAGAATCATTTTGTCAGTTACTACAAATAATTCTGGCATGGCTTTGGTTGAGATTGTGTTGAATCTGTAGATCAAATTTGGGAGAATGTCAATTGACATTTCAACAATATTGAGTCATCTGATTCATGAACATTCTGTATCTCTTCATACAAATCATTAAATGGTTTTTAATTCTTCAAGTACCAATCTAAAGTCCCTGATTTTAAATTGTTCTTTTCTTTATGACTGCTCAACCTAATTACATACACACAATTTTGTCTCAAATTAGAAATTTTCTGAAATTGCCTCTTTCTTTGAGCAAATATATTTAGAAGAAAGACATTTTAGTTTTACCCAAAGCCATTCCTTCAACAAATCTAATAGTTTTTCTCTGTTCATTCAGAACAAAGCCCCACTACTCTGACTTTCTTCTGGTGATAGCAACAGGCTACAGGAAAGGAGAGGGGAGTTCACTGGTGTTCGAGTTTTGTTTATTGTAATTCTTCTGCTCTAGGAGGAAGCCCACCACACCAGATTTCTGTTTTTCACACTGCCTGCCCTTATGCCCCTGAGTCTCATACAAGGCTATTTCTGAGTGAAATAACATGGTATCTAGAGCCTGCTTTGCAATGACCCAGTGTGTGGGTAGAAAAGTGGGTGGAGGCAGAGATAAAACAAAATTGACAATAGCTGTTCAAGATGGTGGCAGGGTACCGGAACATTCATAATGCTTCTCTCACTACTTTTGCAATGCTTAAAATTTCCACAATTAAAAGTTTAAAAAGAATAAGCCTGTGGTAACACAAGAACCAAGGTAGGTTTCTGTTTTCCATCCATTATTGAACTTATTTTCTATTCACACTCTAAAAATGTGTGTATGTGGGTGACTTTCTTTCTGCACAGGTGGTATCACCCACATTGCAGACGCAGGACTTTCGATTCTTGTCATGCTGCTCTTCCCAAAGCATAGCTGAGAGAAGTGAGTGCTCATCCTGCTTGACCCCACCACACCGTTAGATATCACTAACCAGCCACTCCCTTCTTTCTTTCCTGTCATGTTGAAATACAAGTGTTTCGCCTTCCCCCCTCTGATTCCCTCAGTTTTCTCTAGTTGTACTTGATTTAGTTCTTGGTCTACTTTTTCTCTATATACCTTTAATTGTTAATCTTCTCAGTCCCAAGGTTTCAACTATCATTTCATTCATTCACTTGGTATTTTTAGCTTGTTTTAGCCATTTGACTTGGAATCTACTTTGATTTATTACATTTGCAGA
Organism: Phyllostomus hastatus; assembly: GCF_019186645.2. Taxonomy (NCBI): domain Eukaryota; kingdom Metazoa; phylum Chordata; class Mammalia; order Chiroptera; family Phyllostomidae; genus Phyllostomus; species Phyllostomus hastatus. The sequence continues at coordinate 34,453,005 of NW_025333872.1, read as the reverse complement.
GTATTAATTTGTTCACTTATTTCCTAAATATTTTTAAATTTTTCACTATGCACCAGATACTAGGTTGAACAAGAAGGAAAAGAACTGAATGAGTCATAATCCTTTTCTTAGACATTTCACAATAATGTACTAAACGTTCCTCAATTTGGTTCTCAAGCTCTGATCTCTTTCCTAAAATTTAGATGGATGAAATTGCCAACTGGGTGGTTTAACTCTTCAGAGCTAGCACATCAAAAATCAGTCTAACTGGCTTGTTTCACTTAGCATAATGTTCTCCAGGCCTATCCACAGGTAAAATTTTCTTCCTTTTTACAGTCGAGTAGAGTGCCATTGTGTAAATGTCCCGTAGCTGTTTTATCCACTGATCTACTGATGGACACTTGAGCTGCTTCTATATGTTGACGATTGTAAGTAACACTGCAATGAACATAGGGGGGATTATGCTCTTTTGAATGAGTGTTTTGGGTCCCTTCAGCTGTATTTCCAGAAGTGGGATTGCTGGGGAAAAAGGCAGATCCATTTTTAGTTTTCTGAGGTTATCTCCATACTGCTTTCCTCACAGTCTGCATTTCTACCAGCAGTGTATAAGTGTCCCCCTTTCCTCACATCCTCACCAGCATTTGTTGTTTGTTGACTTATTGATGATAGCCATTCTGAGAGGTGTAAAATGGTATCTCATTGTGGTTTTAATTTGCATTTTTCTGATGATTAGTGATGTTGGGCATCTTTTCATATGTCTGTTGGCCATCTATATGTCCTCTTTGGAGAAGAATCTGTTCCGGTCCTTTGCCCATTTTTTAATTGGGTTGTTTGTTTCTTTGATGTTAATTTTGTAAGTACTTAATAAATTTTGTATATTACCCCTTATCAGATGTATTAGTGAATATGTTTTCCCATTCCTTGGATTGTCTTTTTATTTTGTTGATGTTTTCTTCTGCTGTGCGAAAACTTTTTAGTTTGATATAGTCCCATTTGTCTATTTTTTCTTTTGTTTCCTTTGCCTGGGCAGATATATCCAATAAAATATTCCTACAATTAATATCCAAGACTTTGCTGCCTATGTTTTCTTCTAGGATTTTTATGGTTTTTAGTCTAACATTTAAGTCTTTGATCCATTTCAAATTTATTTTTGTGTGTGGTATAAGAAGGTGGTCTAGTTTCATTTTGCTGTATGCACCTGTCCAATTTTCCCAACACCATTTATTGAATAAACTCTCTTTAGCTCATTGTATGTGGTTACTACCTCAGTTGATTTTAATTGACTCTGAAGGTGTGGGTTTATTTCCGGACTCTCTATTCTGTTCTATTGATCTGTGTGTCTGTTTTTATGTCAGTACCAGGCGGTTTAGATTACTATGGCCTTTTAGTATAGTTTGATATTAGGTAATGTGATTCCTTCAACTTGGTTCTTCTTTCTCAGGATTGCTGTTGCTATGTGGGGCCTTTTGTTTCCATATTTGTTCTAGTTCTGTGAAATACATCATTGGAATCTTGATAGGAATTGCATTGAATTTATAGGTTGCTTTGGGTAGTATGGACATTTTAATGATGTTAATTCTTCCAATCCATGAACATATGGTATGTGCTTCCATTTGTTTGTATCTTCTTCAGTTTCTTTCTTCAGCATCTTATAATTTTTCGAGCTCAGGTCTTTTACATCTTTTTTTTAATTTATTTATTGATTATGCTATTACATTTGTCCCTTTTCCCCCCTTCCCTCCCCTCCACCCTGTACCCCCTCTCCCACCCACATTCCCCCCCCTTTAGTTCACTTCCATGTGCAATTCTTATGAGTTCTTTAGCTTCTACCTTTCCCGTACTATTCTTGCCCTCCCCCTATCTATTTTCAACCTACATTCTATGCTACTTATTCTCTATACCTTTCCCCCCCTCCCCTACTCCCACCCCCCTGTTGCTAGCCCTCCATGTGCCCTCCATTTCTGTGGTTCTGTTCCTGTTCTAGTTGTTTACTTAGTTTCTTTTGGTTTTGCTTTAGGTGTAGTTGTTAATAATTGTGAGTTTGCTGTCCTTTTACTATACATGTCTTTTTCTTTATCTTCTTTTCTTAGATAAGTCCCTTTAGCATTTCATAAAATAAGGGCTTGGTGATGATGAACTCCTTTAATTTGACCTTATCTGAAAAGCACTTTATCTTCCCTTCCATTCTAAATGACAGCTTTGCTGGATAGAGCAATCTGGGATGTAGGTCCTTGTCTTTCATGACTTGGAATATTTCTTTCCAGCCCCTTCTTGCCTGTAAGGTCTCTTTGGAGAAATCAGCTGACAGTCTGATGGGAACTCCTTTGTAGGTTACTGTCCCCTTATCTCTTGCTGCTTCTAGGATTCTCTCCTTCGTTTTTACCTTGGCTAATGTAATTATGATGTGCCTTGGTGTGTTTCTTCTTGGGTCCAACTTCTTTGGGGCTCTCTGAGCTTCTTGGATTTCTTGGAAGACTGTTTCCTTTGCCAGATTGGGGAAGTTCTCCTCTATTATTTGTTCAAATAACTTTTCCACTTGTTGCTCCTCCCCTTCTGGTACCCCTATAATTCGAATGTTGGAACGTTTAAAGGTGTCCTGGATGTTCCCAAGGCTCTCCTCGATTTTTTTTAATTCTTATTTCATCATGCTTTCCTGCTTGGTTGATTCTATCTTCCTTCTGGTCCACTGTATTGTTTTGAGACTCAGATTCCTTCCTTTCTCTATTGGCTCTCCTCCGCGTATCTTCCTGCATCTCTTTTATGGTAACCTGCATCCTTTCATCTAAATTGCGCCCAAAATCAACCAATTCCTTGAGCTTTCTAATCACCAGCGTTTTGAACTGTGCATCTGATAGGTTGGCTATTTCTTGGTCGCTCAAAAGGATGAGTCCTGGGGGACTGATCTGCTCTGTTGCACACATGTCTTACGTCTTTCCCTGTCTCTCCTTTTTTTTTTTTTTTTTTTTTCGGTCTGGTCGCTCTTGTTAAGGTGGGGGGCGGAGCCTTAGGTGTTCACCGGGGCTGGGCGCCCCAGTCGCTAGATTGTGACGTTATATGTGGGGGGCGGGGCGGGGGCGGGGCGGGGGCGGGGGGGCGGGGGCGGGGGCGGGGGCGGGGGCGGGGGCGGGAGGGAATCAATGGCGGCAGTTCAATTCTCCTGGGCCCAGACCTTTCCCCGGGCTCCTGGGTTGCGAGCTCTGCCCTGGTCCACAATCGCTGCCCCACTGGGTCCGGCAGCCGCAGCTTGCATACTCAGGGTCCACCGCTGCGTTCCTGCGCCCCGATGGCTGTCGCGCCGATTCCGCGCCAAATTTCCCCTGACCTCCGTGCGCTGCCGACCCGCGCCAGCCCCGCGCCCCGCTCGGCTCGTTGTCTCCTACCAGTCTGGATGTACGGGTCTACTTCAACTTCTTGGCTGTCCGACTTCCATTCAGATGAATCCCCTGTCGGTTCTGGGTGTTATGCTGACTGTATTTTATTGTTGTTCTAATCTTGGTTGTGCGAGGAGGTACGGTGCGTCCACCTATTCCTCCATCTTGCCGGAAGTCTCAGGTCTTTTACATCTTTGGTTAGGTTTATTCCTAGGCATTTTATTCTTTTTGAAGTAATTGTGAATAGGGTTATTTTCTTAATTTCCTTTTTTGTTAGTTCATAATCGGCATATAAAAATGCAACAGATTTCTGGATATCCTTTAATTTTGTACCCTGCTACTTTGAAGAATTCATTTATAAGTTCTAGTAGTTTCTTCGTGGAATCTTTGGGGTCCTCTATGTACAGTATCATGTCATCTGAAAATAAAGACAGTTTTACTTCCTCTTTTCCCATTTGGATGCCTTTTATTTCTACTTCTTGTCCAATTGCTGTGTCTGATTGCTGTGGTTAGGCTTATTATGTTAAATAAGAGAGGTGAAAATGGACATCCCTGTTTTGTTCTTAAGAGGAACATTTGTATTTTTTGCCTGTTGAGTAAGATGCTAGCAGTGGGTTTGTCATATATGACCTTTATTATGTTTAGGTATGCTCCCTGTATTATACTTTGCTGAGAGTTTTGATCATAAATGGGTGTTGGATTTTATCAAAAGCTTTTTCTGCATGTATTGATATGATCATGTGTTTATTCTTCATTTTGTTTATGTGGTGAGTCACATTTATTGATTTGCAAATGTTGTACTCACCTTGCATTCCTGGAATAAATCCCACTTGATCATGCTGTATGATCTTTTTGATGCACTGTTGTATTGGGTTTGATAATATTTTTTTGTGGATTTTACCTTCTATGTTCATCAGTGATATTGGCCTATAATTTTCTTTCTTTGTAGTGTCTTTATCTGGTTTTGGAATTAGGATAATGCTGGCCTTGTAAAATGAGCCTGGGAGTCTTCCCACCTCTTGAATTTTATGAAATAATTTGGGAAGGAGAGGTGTTAGTTATTCTCATAATGTTTGGTAAAATTCACCCATGAAGCCATCTGGGTGGGCCAGGGCATTTGTTTGCTGGGAGTTTTTTGACTACTGCTCAGTTTCACTAGGTGTAACCTGTCTATTCAGATTCTCTGATTCTTACCAATTTATTTTTGGAAGACTGTATGTTTCTAGGAATTTATGCATTTTGTTCAGGTTATTCAGTTTGCTGGCATATAATTGTTCATAGTATTTTCTTATAATCCTTCAAATTTCTTTGGTGTCAGTTGTTATTTCTCCTTTTTTGTTTCTGATTTTATTTATTTAGGTTCTATCTCTTTTTTTCTGGGAGAGTCTGTTTAAAGGTTTGTCAATCTTGCTTATCTTTTCAAAGAATCAGCTCTTGAATTCATTGATGTTTTGTAAAATTTTTTTAGATTCTATTTCATTTATTTTTGCTCTGATCTTTATTATTTCCCAACTTCTACTCACTTTGGGTTTCATTTGTTATTCTTTTACAAGTTCCTTTAAGTGTGAAGTTAAATTGTTTATCTGAGCTTTTTATTATCTTTTGAGATAGGCCTGTAATGCTATGAATTTCCTTCTTAGGATTGCTTTCCCAGTGTTCCAGACATTTGCGATTGTTGTGTCCTCATTTTCAATTACTCCAAGGTATCTTTTGATTTCTTCCTTGATGTTGTTGTTGACCCATTCAGTGTTTAATTACATGTTATTTAGCTTCCATGTCTTTGAGTGTTTTTCAGTGTTCTTGTGATTGATTGCTATTTTCATAGCATTGTGGCCAGAGAAAGTGATTGATATGATGACTTTTATTGACACTTGTTTTGTGTTTCAACATGTGGTCCATCCTAGAAAATGTTCCATGTGCTCTTGAAAAGTATGTATATTCTGCTGCTCTGGGGTGAAAAGTTCTGAAACTATCAATTAAGCCCATTTGATCTAGTGTATCATTTAAGGCTTCTGTCTCCCTGTTGATTTCCTGCCTGGAAGATCTATCCATTGAAATCAATGGAGTGTTAAAATCCCCAACTATGACTGTGTTTCTGCTGATCTCTCCTTTTATGTCCATCAAGATTTGCTTTACATATTTAGATGCTCCTGTGTTGGGTGTGTAAATGTTTACTAGGGTTATATCCTCTTATTGGATTGTTCTCTTTATCATTATTTACTGTCCTTCTTTGTCTCTTACTGTAGTCTTAGTTTTAAAGTCTGTTTTGTCAGATATAAGTACTGTTACCCCAGCTTTTTTTTCCTATTCAATTTGCATGAAATATCTTTTTTCGTCCTTTCACTTTTAGTTTTTGTGTGTCTTTTGATCTGAAATGGTTCTCTTGGGGGCAGCATATATAGGGGTCTTATTTTCTTATCCATTCAGCTACCCTGTCTTTTGGTTGTAGCATTTAAGCCTTTTACATTTAAGGTGAGTATTGATAGATATGCATGTAGTGCCATTTTATTGTTAGACTGTATTTTTTCTTTTTCTTTTTCTTCTTCTTAAAGCAAGCCCTTTAACATTTGTTGCAGTACTAATTCGGTGTTAACCAACTCCTTTAATTTTTTTCTTGTCTGGAAACCTCCTTATTTCTCCTTTGATTTTTAAAAGATAACCTCGCTGGGTAAGCCTTGGTTACAGTTCCTTGCTTTTCATCACCTTGGATATTTTATGCCACTCCCATCTGGCCTGAAATATTTCTGTTGAGTAATGAGATGCCAGTCTAATTGATGATTCTTTATAGGCAACTCCTTGCTTTTCTCTGGTGACTTTTGGGATTCTCTCCTTGTCTTTTAGCCTTGCCATGTTGTGATGTGTCTCATTGTAGGCCTCTTTGGGTCCAAATTGTTTGTGACTATCTGAGATTCCTGGACTTGTGTGATTTTTTTTTCTTTCACCAGATTAGGGAAGTTTTCAGTCATTATTTCTTCAAACAGGTTCTTGATCCCTTGCTCACTCTCTTCTCCTTCTGATATTCCCATAATGCATATATTGTTAGCTTCATGTTGTCCAAAATGTTTCTTAAACTCTCCTCATTTTTTTACAATTGTTTTTCTTTTTGCCACTCTGCCTACATGCTTTCTTCTACCTTGTCTTCCAAAGCACTTTTCCTATCCTCCCTTCATCTAATCTACTGTTTATTCCTTCCAGTGTACTGGAAGATATTGCATTCTTTATTTCAGACTGGTCCCTTTTTTATGGTATCTATGTCTTTTTTCATGCTGTTAAGTATCCTTATAATCATTTAATCTAAACTACCTGATAAATTGCTTGTCTCCATTTCATCTAGTTTTTCTGGAGAATTTTCCTGTTCTTTCATTTGTGGTCTGTTTCCTTGTCTTCCCATTTTGGCTGCTACTTTGTACTTTCCACCTTAGATGTTCAACTAATCAAGCTGTGATCCAGTGGTGCAGCTTAAGCACCACAGGGCAGGGCTGAGTAATTCCTGCAGGCAATGCTATTGCTTCCCCTCAGGATGATGCCACTTGGAGAGGCCTGTTCTGCCTGAAAAAGATGGTTCCTATCTTATGGGGAATGACTCAGAATAGGGATCCTGGTAACTATTCCTTCAGTTCTCTCCCAAGAGCCACCACCCTCAGACACTCCTCAAACTCCTGTAGTCCACTATGCCTTCCCTCTGCTGGAGCCCAGGGTAAGTGGCTGTAAACAAAATTTTGTGCATTGGCCCTTTAAGAGGCTCTCTGCATCTCTAGTCATCTCTCCCTGGCAGACAGAAACCCTGCTGCTTTTCACAGCTGGATGTTATCTGAGTTTCTTTCTGGCTCTGGTGCCATAGGTTAGGGAGGTTGGCTTGTGGTTTAGACCCCACACTTCTCAGGCGGACCCCCCGCCCCAGTAGCGAAATATCCCTCCAGAACTTCTTCTGCCACCCATGAGAGACCAGCCAGCCCTCTCATGCCTCCTCCACACTCCCTACCAGTCATGTTGTAGTGAAGTGGTTTCTTCTGTCTGTCTGTCATTATAAGGCTTCTTTCCAGCTATTGTTCAGTTGATTATTCTGGATGCTTTCTCTACAATTTAGTTGTAATTCCAGATTGGTACTGGGAGAAGGTCAGTGTAGCTTATACTTACTCCTCCACCATCTTGGATCAACTTAATCTATTTTTAAAAAGGATTCAATAAACATAAATTTTGGAAATGAAAGGTAGTTTAAATGGTTTATTTCCTGGTAGTATTTTCTGATTTTCTTATATGCCAATGTGCATTGTGAATGAACAATGCATGATATATTTTATGTAGCATTTTAGAAGGTATTTAACCAGAGTACTATTTCTTCACAGCTTCTCTTAGGACTTGCTTTCTCCAGAATAAATCTGAGGAAAAGTCATGCTAGAGAAAGAGATCAGACCACCAGCATTAACTCTTATTTGCTTAATTTCACTTGCTAGGAAAAGTCTGAATTGTAACATGCTCCTGGTTGACTGTTAAAAATAGGCTGTTAAAAATTCAGTCACTGTCATTTCAACCCTTATAGAAATCTTTTCTTAAGCTCAATCAAGCTGATGACTCATGAAGGTCTTCACCTTCTGGCAGATAAGTAATGAGTTGAGTCTATGTATACATGCCTGGGAAAATTATATTATTAATTAAGAAGACCTTCCATTTTGTGAGCACATGCTAAATTCAAGACATTGGGGCAGGTATCTTTATAAGCATTGTCTCATTTAATCCTCACATACCCCCAGGAGAAGGTACTAACGTCACCTCTATTTTATAAATGTGAAAATAAAGACTCAGAAGTACCTGCACATCCATGAGAACACAGTGGCTACAGTGATGAGCTTGAATCTTGCACTCAAGTCTATCTGACCAGAGCCCATACTTTTAGCCCCATACTTTTGTGTTCTGGCTCATTATAAAAATATTTAAAAATAGATGAATCTGATTAAATGACTAAAAGAATATAAGAGAAGACACTAGTGTCTGTGTCCATTTAATAATATTTATGACTGCATTCCCAGCTCCTAGGGATAGGGTCTATCTAGCATGTAAAAAGGGCTTAAGCAATCCTTGTTGAACAGAAATTGAACTGAATGACAGTGAAGAGCCTTATAAGGGAAGAATAAAAACAATGGAGTTAACCTGAAAAAAAGCATCACTTAACATAGTCTCTTCACTGAAAACATGTGAAGAAAAATTACAGCACTCCATGGAATTTCTGGAATGATTTCGTGAGCTATTCGTTTCACCAGGTCACATCACTTCCCTGTTGAGTTAGAGAACCAGTTGCCGTGGCTGGGCTGTCATCATCTCAGCTCTCTGCTGCTGCTCTATTATTACACATCACAGTTGCAGCAGGTATGAATCAGGCCTACTTACACAACCTTGAGTATCCTGAAGGAGAACTGCCTGTTAGTCAGATGCCAACTACTCACCTGCCCAGCTATTAGATTTCATCTTAGGTATTTGAGCAGGTGACACGTCAGCAACATAGACAGAAGTTTTATAAGTAAAGTTATAAAAGAAGATGGAAAAATTGCTTTTCTAGGTAACTTATTCAATTACAAGAGAGACAGATACCAAGGTTGTAATACCATCTTCAAAGGAAAGTGCATAGGTGTATTTAGATGAGTACCTTACAGCAAGATAAGATAAAGATGAAATATATGTACAGTGGTTGATGACTAAAGAAGGAAATAGTCATTATCTGAGTATGAATGGCACAAATGGCCAAGGAGGGATAGAATCGAGTGACCCAAGAATTAAATAATGAGGAAAAACAGAAGATGATATAGTTTTTTGGATTCTAATATTAAACCTAGCCAGATAACCATGTGATTCAGCAAAGTGGGGTCCCAGGGATTACTGGGAAGTTGAGGGTATAGCACAGCTTCTTTTCTTCCTTTCAAAGCATTTTGGACTCCTCAAGGAGTGTGCTGCTGACACCAGGCCCAGTCATGTGCCCATTAATATAAATGCCAGTGTGCATGGTGATCCTTTTCACAGTAGGAACATCTGCAAAATGTGTTATTTTTACTTATTGACTTATTTTACCCAGACTCTTTCTTAACAGAATTTGAAAATTATTGGGTTTGCAGAGCTTACATCTCCACTGGGGCTGTGGCACAAGTTGCCAAATGCCAGTGAATGACACAGAAAACACCACCAGGATTTCCACATATCAATATTGCTAACTAGAAACACAACAGTTCAATCATAAAGTGCCTTAACTTTTCCTTTCTTAACATAATTACATGAGAATACTAATAAAAATATTTACCTCTCTTGAGAATGTAGCCCAAGTGGTTGATTTTCAGAACTGGGAAGAGTAATGAACATTAGAGAAAGTCAGATTCCCTGAGTTTCACAGTTGCCATGCTTGCTAAAAAATGAAGATTCCAGGCTCCTTTTCAAATCTAGATCTAAATACTCAGGGGGTGAGGCCTAGAAATGTATGCATTTTAAAAACTAAGAGAGATTTTTGAAACCATGGCCCTATCCTTTGTTATGTGTGGAACCTTGAGTCCAGAGAGGGCTGAGTGGATGAGACCCAGGTTGCAGGGTTCTGAGTTCCAGCAGAAGAAGAGCAGAGACGTTTGCTTGCTGCCCACTGCTCCTCTGACCCTTCCACATTTTCCCTTGATGGTTGCTTTTTGATTTCCACCATAAATTCCCTAATTATTTGATTCTGCTTCTAGGCATATAAATGGCTTCCTCAGGCACTCAAGTACCAGTGCCACTGTGTCAGGAAGAGATAAACAAAGCAGCTGTAGGCTTGCATGCACTCTCTGTATGACCTTGGCCAAGTTACTTTGTTTCTTTAACCTGCTCTTTCCATATCTGTAAAAATCTGGACAATAATGACCACTTCCCTGAGTTACTGTGTGCTGAACCATATGTTGAAGCTCTAACTTTCAATATTATAGTATTTAGAGAGAGGGCCTTTGGGAGGTAATTAGGTTTGCATGAGCTTATAAGAGTGGAGCCCCCATGATGGAATTAGCACTCTAATAAGGAAACGGAGACAATAGAGCTCTTGTCTTGCTTTTGTGTGAGAACACAGCAAGAAGGGGTCATCTACTGGCCAGGAAGAGGGCTCTCACCAAGGACCCAACCATGCTGGCACCCTGATCTCTGACTTCCAGCCTCCAGATCTGTGAGAAATAAAATGTCTGTTCTTTAGTCCACCCAGTCTGTGGTATTTTTATTGTAGCAGCCTGTACTGACTAATACCATGAAGAGCACATGAGGTAACAAGAGACAGTACCTGGCATATATTAGTTCCTCAGTAATTATTTTCTTCCTTGTGAGTTATTCTTAAAAAGGTGAGTAGTTGATGTCTCAATTTCCTATGCAAATATCTGCCACCCTTCTCTGTGGGATGACAGAACAGGACTCACATGGGTACAAGGGGGTGGAGGTCCAGCACATGTGTGTGTCAGAGCTTCGACAGACAATATGGTTAAAAGGGGGCAATTTCTAGGGGATTTGCCTTGAAAATGCAAAGCAATATGTTTGCTTTTGCTTAGGGTCTCTGCTCTTTGGGTGCTTGAAGGATACTGATAGAAACTAAAGGCCACCTTGCCCCTAATCCTCCCTTAGGACTGCCACTGAGGGCAGGGGCCCTTAACACCAGAGTTCTGCCATTAAATTCTCTACTTGTCTTGCCTTGATCCCACTGAAGCCAATGAGTATGCTCCATGACAGGTGATCTTTGGTGTGAAGACAGGTGTAATACAGTTTTTTTTCCCCTTCTCTTCTCTTCTCTTCTCTTTTCTTTCTTTCTTTCTTTCTTTCTTTCTTTCTTTCTTTCTTTCTTTCTTTCTTTCTTTCTCTTTCTTTATTTCTTTATTTCTTTATTTCTTTTTTTCTTTCTAGCAATCATGGAACGCCTATCTTAAAGAAGCTGTTTTTCAAGAATTTAGGGTATAATGTGGGAGTCACTTCTGGTTTTTAGAACCTGTGCTCTGGCTCCATTCCACTGCCCTAGACATCTTGTTTCATGAAACACGATGAGCCGTGAACTGTAAATCAATCTGATATTTATCAGTCCTTTAGTGCTGGTCCCAATTTTAGCCATCAATTAAGAATGGGAGTGAAATTCTAAGACCCAATTCTGCAGCCATTGCTCAGGGTTAGCACTTCAGCCACCTTCTCTTATCCTGATGATGTAATCATTCTCTGAAGGTAAGAATGGGTTTCTTCTTTAATTCAAAGTCACTAGTGAATTTCAATGTCAATTCATTTAAACATGTTAATTGGGTACCAGACACAATACAGAAGACCAATAGTGTCTCCACCTTCCCAAGCTTGCTGTGCAAATAAATACTCCTTGACAAATCATTTGGGGTTGGTGGGAGAAGGGCTTGGATTTCTGTTCAGCATGAGATGACAACGTCTATGAGCCCATCATCAGTAGTGGAGTTCAGCCTGAGGTTAGACCTCAAATATCAGCTTAGGCTGTTCTAGAGAGATACTTTTTCACTGTACTTTTAACTGAAACAAGGGAAACTCCATTTCTGCTGTTGGGAACAGGGCCACCTGCCTGTACAAGGGTCCTGCGGAAAAGAGAATTAGGTTTAGCCAATTTTGAACTCGGCAGGCCCTTTCCCCAGCACACAGAAAAAACCGCTATGGGTGTGGCCTCGGAGTGTCCCTCCCCAGACACAGGCCTGTTCTGTCTGCGCTGCCTAGACTGCTCCACACTCGGCGGGTGTAATGTCCCTGGAGGCCGCTAGAGGGAGATGAGCGCCCGACACAGCCGCGGAGTGTGAGAGGGCACTGTGGCGATCTGGACCCCAGGGCCCCCTCCAGGTCTGGCTCAGTGGTCACTCAAGTGGAAATGCCCTGAAAAACAGAAAATGTGGAAACAGAGGTAAATCAAAGGAAGGGTGTTCGGATAAAACACAGGAGCCCAGTTAAATTTTAATTTCAGATAAGCAACAAAAGCAAATATTACATCAGTCACAATTTATCTGAAATTCAGATTTAACTGGGTGCCTTGTACTTTCCTTCACTAAATCTAGCAACTTTGACCAAAGACCAGAGAGACCTTGGGGAGACTGCAAATTCCTGTAGGGGATAGGAGGGAAAAAAAGAGACAGTTTTTAGTACCTACCCATTACTTGAACCTAGGAAAAAGTTTTCTATTCTTTACACTGGAGGAGGTTATTCTATTCACAGTTGGCAAAAAAGCAGTGGTACAGCCTGCGACCTTAGCTAAGAGAAGCATGAGGGGTGGTCCTCTATGTTAAAACACCTCCTCTGTTTTCTTTTCCAAGGCCAAATACACCATTAAAGGCCTGCCTATGTTTAGGAATTTCTCCTAATGGTATAAGTATCTTTTTAAGAGAATGCCTTAGCTCAGGCTACTATACCAAAATACCACAGACTGGGGGCCTAAACAACAGCCATTTATTTCTCACAGTTCTGGAGGCCCGAAGTCAGAGATCAGGGTGTCAACACCGTTGGGCTCTTGGTGAGCGTCCTCTCCCTGGTTTGCAGATGGCCACCTTCTTGCAGTGTTCTCATACAGAGGAGGAAGAACACTGGGTTCTCTACATCCCCTTATAATGCACCAGTCCCCTTGTGGGTGCTCCACTCTCATCATGTCATCTAAACCCAATTACCTCCAAATACCATCACTTCGGGGCTAGGCTTCAACATATGGAATTGGGGAGGACACAGACATTCAATCTGTAGCAGAAGAGAACATAAGCTTTATCAGTGAATGTTCTCCAGAAAGGTTGCTTGGCAGCTCATGGGAAACTGGTTCCAGAACAGAAAAAGAAATAGATTAAAAGCCCAGAGTGCCAGGCAATAGTCAGAGGAGGCGTCAAGACAAAAAGAGGACCCTAGAACAGGGGAACCAGAGTAACAACTGCTAGGTTTCTAGTGAAAAATTTTGTCCAGGACAGGAATCCTTTTGGAGGGTACACATAGAATCTGAATAGGTGGTTCATATAAAGATAGAAAAATGAATTCTGAGCACCTAAAATGCATGACCATGATTGCTAGTCATTGGCAATAATAATATTCTCAGATTGAATAAACTCAGTCAATATCAAGGAGCATTTTTATTTCTCCTGGTAAGAGGAACAAAGTTATAATGTCCTTTGTGTCCTAAATAAAGTTGAAAGTAACCCCAAAGGGCTTGTGCTCACCATTATTCAGCTGTCTCTCCAAGCTTTTCATCTCATGTGCTTTTCCTATGCAGAAGTGACAAAGGTACATGCAACACAGAGAAGGTTCTTAGAGCAAATATCTTTATAAGACTCTCAAAAGGAAGCATTCTTCCTTTGATTCCTTTTTTCTCCCCAAGGTCAATATCAAACAAAGAATTTCTAATTGCTGGGAGAGGTTGTCTTAACACTGAGAGGACATTAAATTACTGACCTTGAAGACACAGCACTATCCTGCAGTCTTGGAAGCAAGAGATTTTTTTTTTTTTAATACAATCCATGCTCTGCTGATGTTAATATCAAATCAAGTCAGCAGGGGGCACAATTTCTTCACAATGTGCTAGGCTTGATTTTTTTATTAGAAAGAAAAATGCCTAAGCTGTTTCTTTGTGCTGTTTTGAATAGACATTATCCGATAATCCAAATATCAAAATGTCATGCACACATTCATTTTCCACAGAAAAAGGCAAACTAAGCTATCCAAAAGAGGTTGATGCACTTATTGACAGTGACCTGCTAATAACATCATTTCTGCTTCAATAATTCTTTATTTTATAAAATAATCATAGGGTGGCATATCCAGGACCATAAATGCAAACACAAAGTGGAACCTATTGCTTGTATTTCTTTAAAATTTCTCCCTAGAAACTCCCAGCCTGATGGTGACCCCCATTTTCTGGGCCTCTGGAAAATTAGTGGGAAGATTTAATCAAGAATTGTGGCAGTTATCTGCAAGGGCTGTGTTTTGTAGCTGTCTTGCACATCTTGGAACAGTCTGTGCTTTCATTATACTTCTAAGCCAGATTCATTGTATTCTCTTTTTGATTTGCTGAAAAGGGATGCAAATCAGTGCACTTGTCTCCTGTCATTCCCATACGTGTGACATGGAATGATCTGGCAATTTGAGATTGTCAACTCCTGCGTTTGTACTTGGCCCTGAATCAGTGTTATCTTGGAATAATCACTTTATTTCTCTTGGCATTCATTTTACTATCTTCAAAAACAAACAGTTCATACCTATCACAGGATTATTGGAAGGATTCCACGAATCTTATCACTGGAGTGTTATCAAGAGTTCTTTAACGTTGTTATAATTAAGTGCAGTATAAATAACAGCCCAAACTTACACAGACTTTACTGTTTCAGGCTTGATTTCTTTGCATTTATCAGCTCTTCGAATTCTTCTTCAGAGAGGTTAAGAAACTTGCCAAAATTAACTGATGTTGAAGGAGATGAGGCAGAGATACAAAGATATGAAATTTGGCTGTACAAGTATGGGCAAGATGCAGGGTTTTAAAAATTTAATTTAAGTCCTGGAATAAGTAATAAGTCATGGGTTTTAAAAGTAAAACTGGTTTACAATGAGAAACGCTTCCACTGCATTTGTCATGCCTTCATATCTGCCTTCTCTTCTTGCAGTATGTACACTTCCAGTACTTTATGCAATCACAAACAGAGCAAGTTCATATTTTTCCCCTCCCCCATATGACACAAAATGCATCACATTGTCTTCCCTGTGTTGAAATTCACTTTTCTGCTGAACCATCTGTTCTGGAGACTGTCCCAGAGCACAGCCGAGAAGGTATCCTCATTCATTTTCAGTGGTATAGTATGTACCGTTGTGAGGATGTACCATAGTTTATTTAACCAATCCTCCATCTATGAAAATGGGTTGCTTCTCATCTCCCTTTTTTAATTTTTCAGTTACAGTTTATGTTCATATTATTTTTTATTAGTTTTAGGTGTACAGCGTAGTGATTGGACAATCCTGTAGTGATTAGATCAATTTACAAAGTGATTCCCCCAATATTTCCACTATCTGCTTGGCACCATACATAATTATTACAATATTATTAACTATATTTCCTATGCTGTACTTTACATTCCCATGATTATTCTGTAACTGCCAATTTGTACTTCATAATCTCTTCACCTTTTTTATCCAGTCCCCCAACTCCCCTCCCCTGTGGCAACTACCAGTCTGATCTCTGTATCTATGAGTCTGTTTGTATTTTGTTGGTTTATTTTTATCTTTAGATTCCACATATAAGTGCAATTATATGGTATTTGTCTTTCTCTGACTGACTTATTTCACTTAGCATAATACCCTCTAGGTCTATCTATGCTGTCACAAATGATAAGATTTTATTCTTTTTTAATTTATTCCATTGTATATATGTGACACAACTTTTTATACCCACTCATCTATTGATGGGCACTTGAGTTGCTTCCATAGCTTGACTATTGTGAATGATGCTGCAGTGAACATAGGGGTGCAAATATTCCTTCAAATTAGTGTTTTGGGTTTCTTTGGATATATAACCAGAAGTGGAATTGCTGGGTATATAAAGCAGTTCCATTTTTAATTTTTTGAATAGCTTCATGCTGTTTTCTACAGTGGTTGCACCAGTCTGCATTCCCACCAACAGTCTACAAATGTTCTTTCTTTCCACATTCTTGCCAACACTTGTTTGGTTGATTTATTGATGATAGCCATTCTAACACGTATGTAGTGTAATCTCATTGTGGTTTTAATTCGAATTTCCCTGAGGATTAGTGACATTGAACATCTTTTCATATGTTTATTGGCCATCTGTATGTCCTCTTTGGAGGAAATGTCTCTTCAGGATGGTTGCTTCTCATGCTGTTACAATCAATACCACAACATATCACTTGTGCAAATCATTTTGTAACTGAGCAGACACTGCTGTAGGATGTTTCTAGAAGCAGGAGAATTGGGTTACAGAGTGAAAATATTTGCAATATTCTGTAGATATTGCCACATGCCCCTTCTAGCAACTGTGCCATTTATACTCTCCAAGAAATGCTTGAAACTGCCTATTTCCCAACAGTCTCACTGAGTACAGTTGATCCCTGAACAGTCTGGGGGTTAGCAATGCTAAACCTCATGCAGTCAAAAATCCATGCATAGCTTTTGATTCCACAAAAATTTAACTAGTAATATCTAACTGTTGACCAGACACCTTACCAATAACATAAACAGTCAATTAATGCATATTTGGTAGGCTATATGTATTACATACTGTATTCTTATAATAAAATAAGCTAGAGAAAAATGTTAAGAAAAGCTTTGTCTGTATGTTTTTCAAATTATTGAAAATATCCAGAAAAATTTCCAATAAATTTATTGGAAAAAATTTGCATGTAGGTAGACCCAAGCAATTCAAACCCGTGTTGCTTGAGGGTCAAATGTATATTGTTGGACTTTTAGATTTTTGCCAATATAATAAGAGACAATGGCATCTCAATATAGTTTTAATTAGCATTTTTTAAAATTATAAATAAGATTGAGCATCTTCTTACTGGCTTAAGGGCCATTTATCCTTTTATGTGGCTTGTCTGGCCATGTTATTGCCCATTTATCTTTTGGTTTGTTGAGCTTTTTCATCTCAATTTCTAGGAATTTATATACATAAGAAAAACAAATTATTTTTATATGATAGGAGTTGCAAATAATTTTCTTGGTTTTCATTTGTTTTTTATTTCTTATGTATTTTTGAGACAATGAATGCATTTTTTATTTTTATGTGTTTAAATTAAGAAATAGGACTTTATGTTATGTTATTAATTATTCAAAGTTTAAATAGATTGAATTCAATAGAAATAGGTTGAGAACTCACTGCTGAGCCTTCCACCTCATGCTAAGTGTTTGGGACAAAACTGCTTCCTGGAAAAGTTCCTGATCTAATGAATGAGATAGTTATGTAAGTAAACAATCCCAGTGTGCCAATGGTAAGGGTTACAACAGAGTTATGAAAAAGGGCTGTAAGATTACAAGTGGTGTGCCTGACTTTGTGAAATTTGTGAAATATTTCATGAAGAAAGTTATTTTTAAGCAGGGTCCTGAGGGATGAGTAGGAGTTTGACAAGTGAGAGAGAAGGGAGGGGTCAGTGAAGTCCTTGTAGCCTAGTTTCTGTGGGATTAGGTCCAAAGATAACATTTAAATAACTCTCTCCTGTCCACACCAGGTAGGTTGACTTGTTGACTTTTTCTTGTATCAATTTGCCAAAACACAGGTAGCAATCTCAGTATCTCTTACTTCAGTAAGAGGTGATATAGTAACCTTACCAGAAGGAAACATTATGGTTGGAACTCTGCAAAAGTGAGTAAGCTTGTGGTGGCTTCAGACTCTCAATGTCCACTTAATATCATTCTATTCTGACCACTTAATGTTAAGCCTGGTATTCTACTTCTAGAAGGAAGGAAAGAAAAGGAATTAAGGGGCTGGTGTATCTATAGTCTTTGGTAGTGATGACTCTAATATTTTGTCTTTTTGGGTCAGCCTCACAGTTTCTGCAGAGCTGGAAATTATCTCACAAAGCCCACAATCTTCTCTTCACTGGTTGGATCAGGTATGAGGTACAGTTGATGTGCAAGCAAGGGGAGGAGGTGGAGTCAGCCATTGACTGGTCTTCAGGAGCTGGGACAGCTGGGACTTGTTGCATTGGTTCAAGGGGAAGACACAGTTGTTGCCTATCTAAGTGATCTTGACCTCTCTCACCAGGAGAATCCCTGTCTGGTCGAAGGAGGCACAGAGACCAGCCCAGGGTGAACTGTGACTAGTGTGATCTAGATTAGGCCAGTCATGCCAATCTAGTTTCTCTCTTTCAAACCATATCTCTGGCTCAGGGTGAATCTCTGTCTCAGAGCTTGAAACTCAGGGTAGTATGAACCTGCTAGGGCCAATAATGTACAAGAAAAAGTCCATTTGGGGGTTTCTGAGAAAGCTATTGTTCTCTCCTCCCAAAAAACAGACAGCTGGTGCCTTCCTTTGCTGCTTCATACTGCCTTGAATGCAGATGTGATGCCTGCAACTGCAGCAACCATCTTGTGATCATGAAGACTGAAGAATTTTTGCAGTGACATCAGCATTGACATCATGTTGTTGACTTAACAGAGCAGTTGCCTATGTCCAGACTTCTTGGCATGTGGGGAAAAGAAATATCTTTCCTTTCTCAAAGTACTGTTGGTCAGGTTTTCTATCAAACAGTCAAGCAGTCACTAAGCAACAGCAGTGGCCACTTACATACTACTAGGTTGGCTTGCCATACTCTATGGATTCAGCTGTTAAAGAGGCAACAAGCCCAGATGGATTTAGGCAATCTATTACTTATAGAGACAGCATAAGCAAGATAAACATGTGCCAGCTACCAGTGTCCCTTGTCCCAAAGGACTACAACAAACCCAAAGGGCCAGATAATGGGAAACATAAGCAATGGGACACCGTTGCTGAGGAGCCAACTCTAGACTCCAGCCAAGCAGTTTTATCACCTGTAACTGTCTCTGAAGGAGGGAGAGAGGTAGAAAGTCCCACACCTCACAGGAACCAGGGAAAGAGATGAGAAGCTATCTTGTGGCACCCTCTCACAGGTAGGGTGGTGGGTGGAAAATAGCTTTACGACAGCTCCTCCCAGAACTGCCTCTCTTGCTGAGTTCCTGAGAAGATGACAGGACATTCAACAAGACAAGTCAGACCGCAGCTGGGCCTGGGCTCTTTGGTCTGTGTGGAGACCCACAAGGCTGTCAGGGAGCGGGGGCAGAGCCTGTTGCCTACAAATTGCAGATCTCTTTACAAATCTCTTTAATTAAGAGAATTCTCATCCCAAGGTGGCAGGGGGTGAAGGGTTTAAGCTTGTTGAAAGACACAAGTTTTTCAGAGAAATAATATATTCTGTTTATAGTTTTATACTTTGCTGAAATATTTCCTGGTATCTCATTAGACGGATTGCAAGGACATTGCTGTGTGTGCAAAGGTAGTGTTGAAATACATTCCTGGACATTTGCAAGGATAGATTTCAAGGCCGTGTGTGTGTGTGTGTGTGTGTGTGTGTGTGTGTGTGTGTGTAAGCTAAACATTAGCCACAAACCTCCCAGCATGCTCTACCAACATGCTGTCTGTAGGCACTCTTCATATGTGATGTGTATAATTACTCATTCAGATTCATCCCCAGCCACACAAACTGGCTTGTCTCACTCTTCTTTCTTTCTTAAATATAAAATGCAGATTTTGTGAAATCCAATGTGAAGTTCCAATCTTAACACATCTTAAAAGAAGCATTTTTATAGCCATTGCATTTCATGCCTGAAAGAAAAGTTCAAATCATGCAAAAGCAGAGTACAAGTAACACTGCCTATTTATTTGTCTCTCTAAACTACATCAGGTGGGAGGTGTTGTTGTCATTTATGATTCAAAGTGTTCATGTCCTATATCACCTTAATGTCCTGAAGCAGAGTTGATAATGTCTGTGTATGACTCATCCTAGCTTTCCGCAGGAATATAGATGAGATGGGCTTATTATTGTGGAATGGAATAGATGTGTTGGAAAGGACCTAAAAATCCTACTCTCAACCTGCCTAATTTTACTGGTGAATGTAATTTACCCATATAGCCTGTCCCTGGGGGCCCAGGACAAGAGCATACACGGTGTCCCGGGGTTGCCCCTCTACTCTGTCCTGCACCGCAAACTGCCTGGTGAGCACGCATGTGGAAACAGCAGCCTGCCTGACCAAGCTCTTGTGCAGCCCGGGTTTTATAACTTTATAGCCTCTTTTCATCATTGTTTTCAAAAGGGGATGTATGAAAAAAATGTTCTTAAGGCCTAATATTTAACCTTTAAAAATTATCCTTCTGAGTTAGCTATTCACTGTGAATTTTAGAATTTGCTGGGGAAAGTTGATTAACTTCCTGAAGTTCTCAAAGAAGGGATGAACTCAAGAATACCAGGTTGGAGGAGATGGGGGAGAGGGAGGCCAGAGGCTGGAAGCAGAAGAATTCAGTGAAAGTCCACAAATCCAGTGCTGAGTCCCTCCCCAATGCCAGGCTCAGCTCTCTTCCCACAACACTGGTAACCAGGCTTATACTCTCCAGGTAGGGAAGGTGAGGACTCCTCTCTGGAGAATCTGATTGAGGCAGGAGAATAGATGAATAGACACCAATATCTGAGGGCCACCCCACAAATTGGCTGCCTCTGCCTAAATCCCCACAGTGAGGTTTACCAGGAACCACGGGCCAGCATCGCCCATAGAGCTTCTCTCAGCTTTTGAGGGCTTCGCTCTCACACCAATATGAACAGCTGAGAATGGGTAGATGTCAAGAGAAGCATCTAACATGACAAACAGAGACATGAAAGTAAAATAAATAAAAAGGAACTCAAGGGACTCAGGAACTATACAGAGAAGATAAGAAACAAATACCCCAAACATCTTGTAATTGAACTCCTTAGAGAAAGACAAGAGAATACATTACATCTGTGAAACGAGAAGAGAGGACTCTTGGGAGTTAAAGTTTGAAAGCAGAAATGGAAAAAGTTAGTAAGCTTACTAAGAGATAAATTTCAGGAAACTGACCAGGAAGTAAAACAAAATAAAAACAAAATCAACCCTAAAGAGTCATAGTAGGAAAATAAAAGAGAAACAAGAAAATGGGAGGATCAAACTAGGAGGTAGACTTAAATATGAATTTCTGAAATAAAGTAGAGAAAATGGAAAGGAGGAAATTACTTAAAGAAGTAATGAGACATTTTTGGGAACTGGAGGGTGTTAGTTTTCAGATGCGC
The DNA here is from genome assembly GCF_019186645.2 of Phyllostomus hastatus. Lineage (NCBI taxonomy): Eukaryota > Metazoa > Chordata > Mammalia > Chiroptera > Phyllostomidae > Phyllostomus > Phyllostomus hastatus. Next base: position 34,431,890 of record NW_025333872.1, on the reverse strand, counting down.
TGACAGCCCAGCCCAAGGAATGAGAAAAGCCCAAGACTGAGGGTTTCACAGATGGGGTTCTGGGCTTCACAGGGACCATGCAGAGTGGCCAGCCACCACTCAGCTGGCTTTGAGCCCTGGTCTCTGATTAGTCCCCCAGTTTCCTGCTGGGACTAAATTTGGTTCTGAAACACAGGCCACATATCTGGGGCTGGACAGGATGCAAATTTTTGCCCAGGCCCATCTGCCCTGGAGATGGGTCCTGCCTTTGCAGCTCAGTTGCTGACTAGGGACCTGCTTCAATTCAAATGGCTCCTCCTGCTCCTTCATTTGCCTATATTAGGGGCCCATCTGACCACAACTATTGCCCCTGTCTTGCCACTATTACAGAGTGCTCTGCAGCAACCTGTTCACCAGAGGAGACTCTTGGGTAAAGCTACCACCCTTTCATTCTGAAAATGGGAAGGTGAGCATCCCTTCCAAGGCATGCACAATGGCCGGGTTACTTCCTGGTCCTACACTGCCCACTCCAACCTCACTCCTGATCCCACTGGTCTTTGTGACTCACAGCTCAGCCAAGAGTGCTTATGGTTTTTTGTATGCTTCTATTTTGTTTGTAAATTTTTTGTTGTTGTTCAGTTACAGTTATTCTCACCCCGCCTTGTTGCTCTCCCCTGCCCCATCCAACCCCTAATCCCAAAGACAATCCCCTCTCCATTGTCCTTGTACAAGGGTCCTTTGTACCTGTTCCCTTTCTTTCCTGCATTATCCCCCTCCCCTGCCCATCTGGTCCCTGTGAGAGTGCTTATTTAAATATCTCATTACCTTATAGTTAAAATACACACTGCGTATTGTTTTTGGACCATATATTTGGGCCAGGAGAAACTATAGGCCTTAAACTATAAGATCTCATAAAGTAATACCTGTATTAATAAGATTAGATTCCCAGAGAATTTGTTGGTATAAAATCTGTCTGTGAGTCCTCCATTGATCACATAAGCCAAATCATCCAAATAAGGTCATTTGAAAATGAAGGCAGAGAGGAACCAAGCAAAGCCACACACAGAAAGCTTAGGGTGCTGCCAGCAATACCCTCAGCGAGTCTTTATGGAGAGCCTACTGTGTGTGGGGCACTGTCCTTAGCACTGAGGCTACAATGTGCCCTTTCCTCATCAAGCGTATGTTCTAATAGGGAGACATAAAAAGGCAGGCACATTTTATTTACCTGTTTTATTTCACAAACACAAAATGACAAATTCCCCCAACAATCCTATGTGGTTGGCATTCTAAACAATGCAATTTTCCAAAAAAGGAAACTGAGGCAGAGAAAAATTATGTACCTTGCCCAAGGTCCCACAGCCGGCAAGTCACAGATGAGCTGCCCAGGTGGCTGCCTACTCCAGGTTGTGTGCCTTACCAGCTAGATTGCTCTCCTCGGGCAGGAACAGGCGTCGGGGACAGCCAAACCCAGCGAGGACATGGAGAGGTATGTGTAGGACATGCCCTTTAGATTAGGGCATCAGGGAGGACGTTCTGAGAAGGTGACATGTCTGCATGGCTCTCTATGTGCTTTGGAGCTCAAAGGAAGATACAGGGGCAGAGAGAGCCATTTTTTTCCCTTTCCATCCTCATGAATAATTTTAAAAGAAATAGAAAGCTTCTTGTTTAGCAAGTAATGTCAATCCCCTTAAACTACTACAAGGCTGCATTTGCCAGGAGCACTGTCCACAATCAGCCAAGAACAGTTGCCATACCTTCTTGGGAATTTTTATTTCCTTTCACAGATGTAAATTAGATTCTGTAGGTGACATAATTCTCACCCATTTCAAATATGTGATTCCCATCTCTGCTTCTTGTGAAGGTGTTAATAGTTTACCACCCTGTGACTGTGCCTCTGCTCTTGCTTACCTTCCCCATTTGAATTTTTTGTAGTTGCCATTAGACATCACATCTGCAGGACCCCAGGAAATTATCACAGGCAAGTCTTGCCAAATCAAGCAAAGCTTTTGTCTCCCCTTTACTTTGGCCTCCACATATTGACTTTTGGGGTTCTCATGATACTTCCCTGTATCTACATTTTATTTATATTACTAGTCAACTAGATTGCAGAGCTGAAGTGTCCAGCCTCTCTTCACTCCTACTTGGCTTTCTGCAAATAGAATTTTAAAATACATAGTAAGAGCAAGTATGATGAGGGGCTTTTCTGGAAATGGTGTGAGCACAGCCGTGGAAGCTAGCATCCCCATGCAAATTTATCTCTTCACTGTTAAATGCCATAAATTTTCACTAGGTGATCAATAGAAATGACATGATTGCTCAGGAGCTCAACCCTGATATTTAAATTTCTTCTTCTTGACCTTAACGAGGGCACCTGCCAGAGCAGTGGAGTGGGGTGACATTTACAACACTGCCACTCCATCCTGTGATTAGACACAGATCACTCAGGGGTTGAGTTTCAGGCTAGTGGTGGTTTCAACATGTTTTAAACAGCAATTGTGGTAATTACAAAACTTACAGTAAGAATATCAATATCTTATTTTTGAAACTGCATCTCCACGAACAGTAACATCACATAGTTGGTGGTGTGGGAGAGGCTTCTGTTGTATGCCAGACTCTGAACACAAGGGGTAGGACGGAGTGAATGAGCTTCTGGACAGATGAAGACATAGAAAAAAAAATCAGGAGTTGGGAGAAGGAAACTGGAAAAGGTAAAAGCCACAAAGCCTACATTAGGCAAGGTTCTCTACAAAACATTAAATAAGGTCTTATAAAAGATCAACTTGTGACCTTCATTGGTAAGTTGTTGGCAAATTTATAAAGCTTGAATTTCAGCCTTTAGATCAAGGTACCATATTTTGCCATGTATAATGTGCATCCGAGTTTTTAGCCTAAACTTTCAGGAAAAAAATCTTTTGTTTTAAACTTTTAATTCAATTAATTTATTTATATTTAGAAACAAAACCAATTTTTGTATTCCAGGATATTATTTTGCATATGGATATTGTTATTGTTTTCTAGAGTTACACTTTTAATGCATAAGCATAAATAAAATAATTAAAAACATTTATATAGACTTCCGGCCAGATGAGGTGTAGGTAAACACACTGTGCCTCCTTGAACAACCAAAATAAGGTCAGCAACAATTTAGAAATAAGATAACAACTAGATCTAACAGAAAACTGAACTGTATGGAAGTTGGACAACCAAGGAGTTAAAATATACACATTCATCCAGACCGGTAGGAGGGGCAGAGTCAGGCAGCCAAGCAGAGAGGGGTCTAGGCCCAAAAAGCAGTGGCACCATAAGCCTAATGCATCCTGGGTGCGTAAGGAATCCCAAGTGCAAGACTGCAGTGGGCGGCTGGTGACCCAGTGAGGTGGTGACTGTGAAGCGAGGCACTGCACACAAGGTGCCTAGCTGTCCGGGCCACATTCATGCGCAGACAAACCAGACGAAATTGGGCAGTGAGACAGACCGCGCAACCCAGGGTCCCAGAGCCAGGAAATAGAACCTCAGGACACTGATTGAAAACACCTGTGGGGCTGAGGCGCAGGGAGAGACTTACAGCCTCACAGGAGAGTGCATTGGAAAGACCCATGGGGTCCTAGAATGTACACAAGCCCACCCACACAGGAATTAGCACCAGAAAGGCCCAGTTAGCTTGGGGAAAGTGGAGGAAGGGGCTAAAATCCTACAGAGAGAAGAGCAAGTGCCATTGTTTCCTCTCAGACCCTGCCCCCACATACAACATCACAACCCAACGACTGGGTTGCCCTGCCCTGGAGAACACCTAAGGCTCCATCCCTCACTATGTAACAGGGCCAACCAGATCCCCCTCCAAAAAAAAAAATGGCTCAAATGAAAGTACAAATCAAAGTCCCAGAGCCAATACTTTTAAGCGACCAAGAGATAACCAACCTATCAGATGCACAGTTCAAAGCACTGGTGATCAGGATGCTCACAGAACTGGTTGAATTTGGTTGCAAATTAGATGAAAAAATGAAGGCTATGATAAGAGAAATGAAGGAAAATGCATAGGGAACCAATAGTGATGGGAAGGAAACTGGGACTCAAAACAATAGTGTGGACCAGAAGGAAGAAACAACCAAACAGAAAAGAATGGAGAAATAAGAATTCAAAAAAATGAGGAGAAGCTTAGGAACCTCCAGGACACCTTTAAACGTTCCAACATCCAAATTATAGGGGTACCAGAAGGGGAAAAGGAAGAGCAACAAATGGAAAAATTATTTGAACAAATAATAAAGGAGAACTTCCCCAATCTGGCAAAGGAAATAGACTTCCAGGAAGTCCAGGAAGCTCAGAGAGTCCCAAAGAAGTTGGACCCAAGGAAGAACACACCAAGGCACATCATAATTACATTAGCCAAGATAAAAATGAAGGAGAGAATCCTAGAAGCAGCAAGAGATAAGGGGTCAGGAACCTACAAAAGAGTTCCCATCAGTCTGTCAGCTGATTTCTCAAAAGAGACCTTGCAGGCAAGAAGGGGCTGGAAAGAAATATTTCAAGTCATGAAAGGCAAGGAGCTACATCCAGAATTGCTCTATCCAGCAAAGCTTTAATCTAGAATGGAAAGGGAGATAAAGTGTTTCTCAGATAAGGTTAAGTTAAGGAGTTCATCATCACCAAGTCCTTATTTTATGAAATGTTAGAGGGACTTATCTAAGAAAAAGAAGATAAAAAACATGTATAGTAAAATGACAGCAAACTCACAATTATTAACAACCACACCTAAAATAAAAACAAACTAAGCAATCAGCTAGAACAGGAACAGAGCCACAGAAATGGAGATCACATGGAGGGTTAGCAACAGGGAAGTGGGAGGAGGACAGAGGGGGAAAAGGTACAGAGAATAAGTAGCACAGACTGTAGGTTGAAAATAGACAGCAGGAGGGTAAGAATAGCATGGGAAATGTGGAAGCTAAAGAACTTATGACACATGGACATGAACTAAAGGGGGGAATGTGGGTGGGAGAGTGTGTGCAGGGTGGGGGGAGTGAAGGGGGAAATGGGACAACTGTAATAGCATAATCAATAAAATATATTTTGAAAAAGGAAAAAAATTATATAGGTACAGAATTAATACTACCTATATATAACGCACATCCTTATTTTTCCCTCAAAAATTTGGGCAAAAAGTTCACATTATACATGGCAAAATACAGTATATCCATGTTTCTTAATCCAAATTTCCATGAAAATGAGAAACCTAATTCAGGATCTGAAGTGGGATATATGCTTTATCATGCAGCTAAAATGGTTTCTCAGAACCATAAGAAAACTGATCTATTCACAGGCCATTTGTGATAGCTGAGTCCTAATATCATTCCATCCCATTTATGAACATTTGGATCTAGACAATCTTCATCATACTTGAGACAAAAGTTTTTAATTTCAGCAAATATGTCAACACATGATCCATCAGGCAAAAGCTGTGGCTTTTTTGTATGGGCAAGGTGCTGTACAAAATTTCCTACAACCAGTTCCCCCCACTCTTAAAGCATGCATTTCAGGGTCTTGTCTGCTCTGTAAGAAACTCAGACACTAACTTAGTGTCCTCTGGCTGTATATGCTCTTTTCAACTCTGAATTATAGTTTTGTCAATATTTTTCCCATTGGCAGATTTTTTTTTTTTTGCTTTTCAAATGATAGGACAAATGACACATTCTGTAGAAGTTTCTTTTTTGCATTGTGCATGGTCATTAAAACAGATGGTAGCTGCCCAACTCATGACAATGGGCATTCAGGATCCTTTCTTCTGGGTTTGGGGGAAGCCTGGCTTGAAAAACTGGTCACAGAACTGGCTGTGTTCAGGAGTCTGAGTCCTATGTGCAGATGCTTCTTCCTTGGTTACGTTTCTGGGGATGCAGGGATAGGTACAGTAGTGTTTTGAAGCCTGCCAGTTCCTCTTTTCCTGCAACTCTCTCCTGGTCATATCTGTTGTAGGCAGCTGAGCTAGGTTATTTGGTACATTATGTGGGATTGACAGGTGCTGTGTTAGGGCTCGGTCACTGTTCAGGTACATTCCAGTCTTCTCTGGCCTTTACAGATTGGAACACTGCAAAAGTGTTCTTGGAAATGATTTACCATACTTCTGATCCCCCAACTCTTCTGACAATATCTTGGGTTCCAGTTACCTCAGCACAGCCCCAAATGCCTCTCCATTAGGACAGTGTTCTCATCCAGATCAGACTTGATTATAGATCTTTTCTTAGCCTTACTTTTGATTTTGCAGCATTTTTTTCACTGACGTAGCTTTGGACAAAGATCTCATCTCTTCAGTTTGTACACAATCTCTTCTTTGGGCCCATTCAAACACATAGGTGATCTCTCCTTTTATTAAAATTAAATGTCTTGGGGTGCTATTGGTTAATAACATTATATGAGTTTCAAGTACACAATTGTATTCTTCACAAGTACACAATTGAATTGAGAAGTCTGACTGCTCAATTCATTCACCTTTCCTGCTCAGAGATACCTCTCCTCTTAAAAGTCCTGTCTAAAACATCACTCGCATCCTCTCACCCTCCATTATTTTTCATTATAGCATCTATGGATACCAAGTTTCATATTATATATTTTTGTTGATTTGTTTATCATATTTGCCTTATAAATAAGACCCCCAAGGTCAGGGACTCTCCTTTGCTGTCTACAGGGTCCCCCACACTTAGAATCATGCTTAGTATAAAATATGTGCTTAATACATATCTGTTGAATGAATAGCTACTAGATGGGAAAACTGAAACTTAAGACAAACTGTCCTAAAGCAGTTCCTTTTGTATTTTAAAAAGATTTTTTTTTAATTTTTAGGGGGGGGAAGGAAGGGAGAAAGAGAAGGAGAGAAACATCAATGTATGGTTGCCTCTTGTGCACCCCACACTGGGGACCTGGCTCAAAACCCAGGCATGTTCCCTGACTGGGAATCAAACCAATGACCCTTTGCTTTGCTGTCCTGTGCTCAATCCACTGAGCCATGCCAGCCAGGGCCCTTTTGAATTTTTTTGAGGTAACTCTATACTGCTTTCCACAGTGGCTGCACCAGTCTCCATTCCCATCACTAATTCTGAAATTTATCTGAAGAAACCCAAAACACTAATTGGAAAGAATATGTGCACCCCTATGACCATTGTAACATTATTGCAATAGCCAAGACTTGGAAGCAGCCCAAATGTCTATCAGTAGATGAGGGGATAAATAAGCTGTGATGCATTTATACAATGGAATTCTACATGGCTGTGAAAAAGAAAGGAAATATTACCCTTTGTGACAGTATGGATGGACCTGGAGAGCATTATGCTAAGTGAAATAAGCCAGTCAGAGAAAGAAAAATGCCATGTGATTTCACTTACATGTAGAATCTAATGAAAAAAATGAACTAACAAGCAAAAGAGAGACAGACTCATTCATAGAGAAGAGGTTGACAGTTTTCAGAGGTTGAGGGGCAGTAGGGTTGGGTTGGGGTGTGGAGGGATTGAGCAAGAAAGAGAAAAAACTCATGGATGTTGACAATAGTGTGATTGCTAGAGGGAGGGAAGGAGGTAGAGGAGGGGATGGGGCGACAAATGGTGATGAGCGGAGACTTGACTTGGGGCGGTAAACACACAATACAGTGTACAGATGATAAGTAGAATTGTGCACCTGAAACCTCTGCTTTGTTAATTAGTGTCACCCCAATAAATACAATACAAAGGAAAAAAATAAAAGCTCTGTAGTAAAGTAATCCACTACTAAAGATAAAAAAAAGGAAAAAAGACAAACTGTCCTTATTTTCTTGTATTTCTCAGGGTCAGTTTTGCCAAGAGTAAGGATAATCCAGTGTGTAAATAATGTAGGCATCCACAACCAGAAATTGGCTGTAATTTGAAGTCAAGTCCTGTTGCATTCTGTTATGGCTCTTTGTTGATGGTGGTAACAAAATTTTATAATGTTCTTTTGATGAAACTTAAAACTAAACTCTATTTAAATTACTTTCCCTGAGTGCCTCTGAGTGAAAACCCCAGGCCTGACCACAGCAGAGGGTATGCAGGAGGTGATTTACCGGAACAGCGTGTTTGCCCAACCTGGGATCTGTGCAGGGACGTCAACATCATTTTTGCTAAATTATGTGTCTAATGAGGACACTTTTGGGGAGTTTCAATGACAGACTCCTCATTTACTCCCAGAGATGAATGCACAACTCCAATAGCCCTTGAAATAAGCTTGGTAACAACAGTGCATAAATCACTCTTCAAGTGAGCAAAGAAAATATGTTGTGACTTACATTTACCCATGTAATAACAAGTGAAGGAGAACATTTATTATTTACTTACTTTGGTTACATCAGCATTTTAAGCTGTTCTAGTTGAACTGTACAGCTCTACTGAATGTCTTTGACTGACCTGCACAGCATAGTAATTTGCAGCGGCAGTTAGAACCCTTGGGTTTATTTCCATCACCTGTGCAAACCTGTGGACGCAGCTTGCATTCCTTCTGCTCCTCATTATACTAAAGATGATACAATTGAGATTTCAAAACAAAACCCCAGCATTTTCAGTATACAGAAACTAAATAGCCTTCCTTTTTGTAGGCAAAGAAATGAATAATTTAAGATATATATAGAAAACATATTTTTGGAACCAGAATTGACTGTTTACAAATGAATGCATAAAATAGGTAATTGCTCTAAAATTCTGTTTTCTGAGTCTCCTGCATTTCTTCATACAGTCTTTCTGCAAATACTTATTGAGCATCTACTATCTTCTATACACTTTGTTAGAATATATTCTGTCTGATAAAAATAACCTGGTTTTTACAAAACTTTGAGGGGAAAAATAGGGAAATGGATTGACAAAATTCCAAGAAAAATACTGAAAACAAATGATTTAAGTAAATTGAATAACCAGAATTCCTCTATGTGGCCATGGAAGGACTGGATTTCAGAAGTTCAGATAAGTGTTTACAGCTTTGAAACTGGTCCCTGATACCTCTAATAGTACAGGAGGTTTTAAAATAATGTTGGTGAAATGCCTAGGGACTGAACTCCTGTTTATATCAATTAGCCTGTAGTAAAACTGGTTTTGTCAGATGTTTTCCTACAGTTCCAAGAACTTATCAATGGCATTAAATAGAACTTACTATATTTACTTTAGCTTTAAAAACATCTCTTCCATGAAATTACATGAACCTCCTCCTGTCCAATGCCTAGCGCCTCTGACACTAGAGCAGAGACGGGCAGCCCCAGGTGTGGCAAAGCTCGAATTCTCCCGCCTTCTGGAGGAAATGCTCATTATGCAATTCTGGAAGGCAATGTGGGAAAATGCATTCTCCATCTTACCAGATATTTGAATAAGACATTGATCACAGAGCCTCCAGATTCCCTTTTCTGTATCTTTTTCCTTCTCAAAGACAACTCCCTCAATTCTGTTCCATTGGTCCATGTGTCTGTTCTTATGCCAGTCCCAGACTCTTCATTATTGTGGCCTTGTATAATAGTTTGACATCAGGTATTGTGATCCCTCCTACTTTGTTCTTTTTTTCTCAAAATTGCTCTGGCTATCCAGGGTCATTTATGGTTCCATATAAATTTTTGAAATGTTTGTTCTATGTCTATGAAATATGTCATTGGTATTTTAATAGGGATTGCATTGCATCTATAAATTGCTTTGGGTAGTACGGATATTTTGAAAGTGTTGGAAACAACCTAAGTGCCCATCAGTAAATGAGTGGATCAAAAAACTGTGGTACATTTACACAATGGAATACTATGCAGCAGAAAGGAAGAAGGAGCTCCTACCCTTCATGACAGCATGAATGGAACTGGAGAGCATTATGCTAAGTGAAATAAGCCACGTGGTGAAAGACAAATACTATATGATCTCAGCTATAAGTGGAGCCTAATCAACAAAACAAACAAGCAAGCAAAGTATAACCAGAGATATTGAAATAAAGAACAAACTGACAGTAGCCAGAAGGGAGAAGGGGGAGGGATAATGGGAGGAAATAGGGCAAGGGCTGCCAAGGAACATATATAAACAACACATGGACAAAGCCAAAGGGGATAGGATGGAGGTTGGAAGGCGGGGATGGGTGGGACAGGGGAGAGTGGTGGGGGGAAAATGGAGACAACTGTACTTGGACAACAATAAAAAAAAAGATGAGTTCCTCAACTCAGGTCCTAGTGCTGAATGTTTGCTGTCCAAAGACAAATGTGTCCCTAGGGAATGATTCTGATAGAGTTACTTACACCAAAGGTCAAATGTCTAATGTATCTTTCTCCTCTCCCATGGGTATTTGCACTAACAAATTTCAACCCCTTAAACAAGAGAAATCACTTCTTAATTTCTTAGTATGTCATCTGTTCATTGGAGATGTACAATGACTTTCAGGTCTGACATTCTGTGGTTCTAACTGTGCGGCATCACATTTGTCCAGGTATTATGGTGGGGGTAGGGGAGAGGAGAGAGCAGGGGCGTGTATGTAAAATTCTTTGTGGAAGACCCCATCATCAGTTAGGGTGATTTTCCTTACAAGTAACAAAAAGCCCAGCAGTATATTAGCCAATAAAGTGATTAAATTACTCATATAATAAGAGGTCTAGAGGCGGGAATCTCGGGAGTCAGTCCACTTTGCCAGGCCACTGATTCAGTTGCTCTGACTGGCTTATATAGTCTGATCATAGTTACCTAAAGGTCTGCAGCACTTCCTCAAATCATATCCTTATGTTCAAAGAAGGAAGGGGCAAAGGAACGGACTCAAAGGCTTGTCCTCTTTATCTGGGAGAAAACTTTCCCAGAGCCCCCAGCAGACTCCCCTTATATCACATTGGTTAGAAATGAGTTACACCCCCACCTTTAGTAGCAACTAGTTGACAGAGACCAATCAGGAGTTATTCCCTAGGGTTATGCATATAGAGAACTAACCAAAATCGAGGTTTGTAGGGAAGGAAGCAGGGCAAGTGTTGCTGAAAGGGAGTCAATAGTGCCTGCCACCATGTTGGAACCACATCACCACTCTAAGTGGGTCTGTGGCCAGGTACAATGCAAACACGTGGGTTCACCCCAAGCCCCTGCACCTTTCTTGCTTCCCTGTTGCTTTCTGGTAATGGTCAGGGTAGGAGAGGAGGAGGATGCATCTCAGAATGTATGGTGATGTCCTAAAATAAAAGAGAAACAGGATGTTGTGGTGCTATGCTCAACTTTCCTATTCTCATCAAGTGTTTTACATTTTATTCTATAACTTGAATTTATTCTGCTTAATGTTTTATTCAATTGTATCTGCAAACTTGTTACAAAGTGCAATAGATTTTTTTTGGTCAGGTGACTCTCTCACTGAAATGGTCCAGAGATGATTGTATTCAGTTTTATTTTCAAAACTCCACTTCTCAAATACTGGCATGTTAAGAAAACAGATGGTTTGATCTGAAGCTTCTTTTGTTGTATACAGGATAATGTTTTCAGTATAATGCAAAGATTTGATTTGTAATTTAAAATTGCTGTTTTCCCAGACTGAGCTTGGGGTACTACCATTAAAATTCTCAGGCAGTCTTCTATAAAGGAGAAGTGAAATTTTTGCATGAGGACTAATTCAAGAAAAATTGAAAATGTTTAAGGGACACACTTTTTCTCATCAAAATAGAAATAATTTCATTGATTTCAATGGAGAAAAAAGTCCTAGTTTAGGACATATAATACCTATTGCATTCAATAGAAGAATGTCAGTTTTCAAATTCTCACTTTTTTTTGGTATTAAAATATAAATATCTTAGCATTTCTGAGAAAAAGCGAACTTAGATTCATCTTTCTAATCTTTCATCCTTTACAGTTGAGTATAATATTAGAGTTCATGAGATTTGTTCACAAACATTATTTCATGTTATCTTTTAATTAACCTGCCGAGAATATTATTACTCCCACTGAAACTGAGAAAAAAAAGTGAGATTCAAAAAAAATGACTTAACTGAAGGTCACAGGCTATTAACTACAAAGTTAGGCCTAGACAGATTGTTCTATCCATTGCAAATTTTAGCTCATGCCTATTCTGTGCCAAGCACCATTTGGACACTGGAAATAATCAAGTAATAATAATCAGATTTAACATTTTTTGAAGACTTGGTGCCAGGCACTGTCCTAAATATGTACACATCTTATTTCATTGAATCTTCTCAATGAACCTATGAAATAGGAACTATTAAAATTTCAGTTTTTCAGATGTGGAAATGGAGGTCTATGCACTTGGAGAATTGTCAGTTCCTGAGGATTTAACCAGCATGGCCTCTCTGTGCCTCAGTTGCAGTTACCTCCTCTCCTGAAGCTGGTGGGAGAGGGTGGGGGTGGTGATCTGTGCAAGCTGGAGCCACCTCTGGAAGCCCTGGCTGCCACTAGAGTTGGTTGCTCTTTGCAGTGCTACTGTATTTTTTTTCATGACTCTCAAGTTTTTGAGATGCAAACCTAACTCAAAGAAGCTGAAGCAAAAACAATGTCTACTGAATCAGGAAACCCAAGGGAGGGCTGAACCACAAGATCATCTGCCACAAGAAAGGCAGGGATGCTTCTGGTCTCAGTGCCACGGGAGCCAGGAACTTCAGGGCTGATTGAATGCTTGCTCCCTCTTGCTTTTGTTTCTTTATTCATGTTGGCTTCATTCCTTCTCACTACCCATGGCTTTTCTGAGTCACCAACAGTTCACAGAACTGATTTTCACTGACAGAGAAGGTCTGACTCTCTTGGGTCTAATTGGAAAAAATTCCACCAAAGAGCTCTGATTGGCCTGGCTCATATAAGAAGCCACTCTGGGCCAATCAAATGTAACTGAGAAGACATATGATGTAAGAACACATAAGAGTTGACATACCCAGTTGTGCAGCTTGTGTATTTCACAAAGATGCCTTCCCAAAGGGCACGTGGGGTTTGGAATGAAGCCCACAGTCTGCTCACTGAGCCATGTGGCCTCGAGTGGGGTTTCTTCCAGAGGAAAGCTGCACTGTGTATCTCTGACACTGGGGCTTGCCAAGCCAGGCACCCAGTGTGCTAAGCCTTTTTATTTTAATGAGCTGTAATTGACACATAACATTATATTAGTTCCAAGTGTATAACATAACAATATATTATTTGTAAAGTGGTCACCACAATTAGTCTAGTTGACATCCACCACTATATTTATCAATAGTTACATTTTTTTCCTTGTGATGAGAATTTTTAAGATTTTTACTCTATTAGCAACTTTCAAAAGTTCAACACAGGATTATTAACTCTAGTCACCATGCTGTACATTACATCCCCAGAACTTATTTAGTTTTTAACTGAAAATTTGTACCTCTGACTCTCTTCACCCATCCCTTACCTCCTGTCTCTGGCAACCACCAATCTATTCTCTGGATCTATGAATGAGCCCCGGCCCTCCCTTTTTCACATTGGCATTGATTAGGTTGTGGCTGTGCTGTGCAAAACATGATGGCCTCTGAGGAAATAATATATTTATAGATGGAGGGAGAAAAGGGAAGTATTAATCATAGAAAATGCAATGATACTGAACAGGAAGCACTGAAAGGCAATTTAAACCAATGGCCATACTTTAAGGTTTCCTGTTAGTTACAATGAGCGAATCTCTTCAGAAAACTATTTCTGTTTCATGTAAAATTAAAAAAAAAAGACAACAGTTCCACCATGAAGTCATGAAATGATGACAATAAGTGGGGGCTGTAGTGCAAGCACAAAAGCCACTGCAGTTCAAGGTCTAAGCAGCACCTTGGGAAGCAGCGAGCTGCTCTCTCAGGCACACCCACCCTCTCTCTGAGGATTCAGAAGCTCTCTCACAGCAGATTTCAGTTAAACAATTTCATGGGTTTTGTGTGCGAAGACAGTCTGGCATTTAATATAGATGCCTAAAAGTCTTCACTAGAAAAGTGCTACCAAAAGCAGTTCTGGAAACATTGAAATTATATTTTTAGCACCAGGCTTGTGGAACTATAAAGATTAAATCAAAAACAGAAAAAAACCTGATGGGATTACTCATGGACTGGAGCAAGGTTTTCTCTGGAACACAGTCATACCGCCTCCACCCAGCAGGCAGCACATTCTCCACAGCTGTGGGCTGTGTGGACGTAGAAAGACAGAGCGTGTGTCTGTCTACAGATGGGTGGGGAGAGGCTGGATTTGGGAGCAGCTGGGCCCCATTCCAACACAGGCCACCCCTTAAGCCATGATGCAAAAGGCCCAGTGAATTTATTCTGGGATAACCAACTCCCAACTGGCAATCTTTTTCCCTGGGACACATAGAAAAATCTCAAGAGCATGAGCTTTGCAAACATTATCAGACAGAGTGCACCAAGGGAAAAATCTGGTACTTCAAGGGATGGAATAACAAACTCTATCCATTTCATCTTGCTGTAGCATTTCCCCCGCATAAGTGCCTTTTGAATTTTAGACTCTCTGCCTTCCTTTTTCCTTTGCTTCTTATTGTTCCTTGTTTATTTTTCTCCAGTTACCCTTCTTTGATAGCCCAGAGTCACATATTTGATTTAACCACATCTTCCTGCTCATCACTGCTTCCTCTGTCATACTGGTCTATCTTGGACTGATTGGTCAAATAAACAACAGTGGAAAATCAGAGGAGGAGAAAGTGTATCAAAATCCCTTCAGATCAAGGATGGCAACCCTCCCTGTCATGATTCTCTTTCTTGCCTTCATTTCTCTTATTCTTCTATTTTCTTCTTATACTTCACTCATCATTTATTCTCCACTTATTCTTTTGTCTCTCTTCCTTCATCTTCTCTGCTTATGACCAAACCTTCCTTACAGGATTTCTTTTATTACAAAAGCCAACAGCCTTTGTTTTAAATCTGATTTTCATTTCTGCAATTAAAACAAGGTATTCTTTGATGAGGGATTCAAGGAATTTCTTGGGGTGTGTGTGGGGTACGTTGGAGTCCTCAGGCTGTACACACTCATTGTGCCTCTGCCCCTTTCTTTCCCCACGTGTGGAGCTTGCTTTGGGTAAGTGGAAGTCACACATGACTTTTGGGTGGAAGCTTTAATGGTGGTTGCATGCTTTGCCATGCTCTTCCCCTCTGCTGTAGTGACAGGTCACTCAGATGGTGGCTGTCCCCTCAGCCTGAGTCCTGGCAAGAAGATGACTTTGAGCAGAGGGCACAGCTGACCTGCATCAGGCATGTAGCATAAACAAGAAATAAACCCTTTTTGTTTCATGCCACTGAGATGCTCACACTGTTTGTTACTATAGTGTAATGCAGAGATTTTTAACCACTGCCACAGGAATTTTTAAAAGAGGCAGTAGTTAGGGGCACTGATCTCTTTTCCTTAGACCATCAAATAAGAAAATGATAACAGCCAACACAATAGTTATCCGGTATGAATGAATCAAAATTATACCTATTTTTTTGTCAGAATGGCAAAAAATATAACGTATTTTGTGGTGTGCTGGAGAATTTTAGCAATTAGTTTATGTGTGCTGTGAGATAAAAACGGTTGAAAATCGCTGGCATACCGTAACACACTTGCTGTTATAGTGCAGGAGCTGACAATAACAGGCAGACAGAATGACAGGTTTCCTACTGAAATACCCTGGTGGAAAATTTCCAACCACACGATGAGATGTCGATTCACTGCGATCAGGAGGATAGACCAGTGACAGAAGCTATTTCTAGTGTTAGATTTGTAGTTTTATTTGTGTTTCAGATAGGAAGGAATTATACCAAATCAATTACACACAGCCATATAATATCTTCACACTTCCTATTCAGCTGGGCTCGGGGGTTCTTTCCTGGTGACCTCCAGGGAGAGAGACGCTGCTTTCTCGTTTACTGGTGTGTTGGAAGCAAGGGCAGGTCCTCACCTAATTGTCTACAGCACAACTGAAAGCAAGCTGTTCCTCTAAGTAAGACTTTACTGAAGTTTTGTGGAAATTTACATTACTGACCATGCACATGGGAGACTTGATGCCTGTTATACTCCCCACCCCTTACACTCATCCCAGTATCAGAACTGCTCCGAGCCATCCTCTTCCTTAGACCCTACACACAAGGAAAACTTTCTCTTTCCCAAGTTGTTTATAAAGCCTTTGTATCTTATCTAAGTTTCGACCATTTCCCAAGACAACTGATTCTGGGAGCATCTGCTTCTTTTGAGGACACCCCATTCTCACTTTCATGTACATGATCTGAGCTTATGGCTCCAAAAAGAAAATCACACAGTTATACTAGAGAAGGAAAAGAAATAGACTCTGCTCTGATAACAGACAGCCTAAGACCTCAGCAGGACAGTTTGTGTTTCAGAAAGGTCTTTTTTGTGTCTGTGACCTGGAATTCAGGAAAACTTTTTTCTTTTTTAAATCTTTACTCAGGGATATTTTTATTGATTTGAGAGAGAGAGAGAGAAACATCAATGTGAGAGGGAAACATAGGTTGATTGCCTTTCATATGCACCCCAACTGGGGATCAAACCTGCAACCTAGGCATGTATGTGCCCTGACTGGGGATAGAACCTGCAACCTTTAGGTGCACGAGATGATGCTCTAACCAACTGAGCCAGCTGGTCAGGGCAGGAAAACTTTTGGTCATGTTCCTATAGTCTTTATGTTTTAGAATTAATTAAAATTTATTAATTCCAGGCCTTTCTTCTTTACTTATTTGGCAAAATCTTATTCCTTTAACTGCCCATTTATCTGAAAAACCTTCCCTGACTCTGAGCAGTGTGAAACTTTCCATTCTGCAGCACTGTCCTCCACATCTATTTGACAAAATTATTTACCTTTTTATATTGTGAGTTGCCTTTTCTATATCTCTCTCTGTTTATCAGAAGATATTTGCCTGAGAACAGGAAGTCAGTATTTCTTGTGTGTCTGTCTCAGGAGCTAGTAGAGCTTGGGGCGTAGGGGCTATGCCACGTGTGCCAGCTGTGTGGATGAGTGCATGTAAAGGCATCGTTTCTTCCTCACTCATCCTTGGATTGTGTGGGAGTGTTTGTGTTTTGTGTGGGAGTGGAATACAGTACAGTTACATCTATGTAGCATCACATATGAAGGGATGTGTCCAAAATGGTCTATATTGAATCTGCCAAAATAGTTCATCGATTGAGATACACGAAAGGTTTGAGAAATATTTATGAAGGCAACTACATCCTAAAAAAGGAAGATGGAGTTCTTATTTGCCAGCTAAGTCTTCCTATAACCCATAATAGTAACCCACATTAACCCCTCAGCTGTTCCCTTTATATTCATAATCAGAATTTTTTAAAACATTTCATTTTTTCCTTAAAGGTATATGACATACTAGTGTGTTCTTATGCTGGTACTTTGTGATAGTTTTAGTATGAAATAAAGGAAATGGTCAATTTTTTTTGCTTGGTAGGGATTTTTAAGCCCACATGATAAATCACATTTAAGATAAATTTATTCATCTGGGTTCTCCTTTTCTGGTTTCATCTTTTATTTTTTGTGAGGTGAGCATGGTAAACCTTGCTGAGAAAGAGAGAGAGAGAGAAAGAGAGAGAGAGGGGCAGATTATAACTAAGTTATTGTAGAATTGTATGACTACCTTTTTTCTCTGTTATCATTGGCAATGGTATTTGATCATTTGTCAACCCCTGCAAATATCCTCTTTCCCCTACTCCATAAGTCAAAAATGTCTTCTTTAGGGCATACAGAATAAGCTGTAATCATACATTTGCTAGCTCTAAACAATTCTCTTCTGTCAGTGTACACAGTGAATGTTATTAATGGGAAACTCTTTTCATGGGCCCTGAAAAAAGCCAATAACTCAGCTTGTCAGCATTCCGATAACTATAGGCTTCGATTTAACAGGAAGAAATATAGGATTCAGTTTAGCATTTTCAAAAGAAATGAATACAGATGATGAAATCTCTTCTTTTGGGCAAAAAGACTTCAAATTATTTTACATAGACACTTATTTCTAATAATCTCATTTTAATATACTTCTCAGTTGCCTGCTGTACAAATTATTTGTCCAGGGATTGGATAAGAAGTTAATCACCATATCAGAGCTCCAGGCCTGGTCTCAGCGACCAGCTGAAAATCCTATCTGCAACTGAGCAGTAAGGCTTCTCATCGCTTTCCTGTATTTCCTTAACTTTTTTTTTCTTATTACCTTCCAAATTTATTTCTCAGCACCCCAGAAATAGCTCTTTTTCAGATGGGAATTAATGATGATGTCAGGGTGGTTTCACTGGGGTCTGACTTTTTGTCCTGTCCTTCCTTCCACTATAATTCCCTTGAAGACTCAGATTGGGCCTCCTTTTTCTAAAAATTTCCTTTCTTCCTCCAAAAAATACACCTTCAGTCAGGGTAAATAAAAAGAAACCAATGTCCTCACGTAGGCTAGCCTTGAGCTGCTGGCAGGAAGGACCACGAGACTGGCGCCTGGAGTAGGCAAACTTCCATTACCAGGACACTCTTCCCACCAGCAAGGCCATTCCTCAGACCGGAAGTCTTCCCCTTTCCATTGTAGTGCCACTGGTAGGTGTCTCCTTCTCCCTCCCAACTTCATCCAGCTGCAGAGGTGTGGAGATCTCTCTCCCATACAACCCATGCTTCTCCAAAGCATGGTAAGAGTTAAGGGAACACGTGCATTTTAACACTCTTCCTATAAAAATCCCCAATAACCTACTTTAGCTGACACCGGGTATTGTTTTGTTTAGGGTGTTAGTTCCACACCTGCCTTAACATGTCAGTTTCTTTTTTCTGTGCTCCCAGGTACCTTGTGTTTCCCCCCTCCACCAATCTCTATTGCAATCAATGTATAGTGTTCTGGTGTTCTTAGGCCATGGATGCCCTGAGGGCAGCTACCTCATCTTCTATCTGTTGTGCTTCATTGTACCCAGAGAGCCTAGCAGGATGGTAGAAAGTGCTTAATAAATACCGTTGAATGAATGGTTGCATGGTCAAAAATTATAGACAGCAAGATTAGAGTAATATTAGCTTGGGTATTTCTTTGCTACATTTATAGATTTCTTGCATCTACTTTCTAATGGAATCTTATTTGACTTTAAAAATCAGCATGGATATAAAGAGCAGGCTTACTTTTGGAGATGATGTGTTGTGGCAAGAAACCGTGATGTGCTGTTAAATGTTTATTGATGTAGCTCCTTTGAAGCTACCAGCATGTTATCACTGAGTGCAACGTTGGGGACAGAGGTCCAGTAGCACATCATTTTATGTGTTTCCATCTTACAGCTCCGATGTAAGAAAATTACCTCAAAAACATGATAATAGTGGAATGTAATGAAATAATTAGGCAATGAATGGTTTTGAGTATTTATTACCTTTATTTTTAATGTCATTTATATAATTATGTTTAATATATTTTTAGTAATGGCTGTGATTTAACAACTAGCTTACAAAATTCCTGATAATGTAATAATGTTTTTCTCATGACACTGTACAAGCAGCTGCCTTCAGATACCACTGGACAGGCTCTCCTTCTCACCTTCTAGAGGACACCCACATTTCCTGACTCTTGGACCAGCATTGCTTTGACCTCTGTTTCCGCCATCATCTCTTCATCTTTGACTGGCTCTCCTGCCTCCCTCTGATAAGGACTTGTATTATTACACTGGCCCACCTGGGAAATCCAGGATATCTCTCGTCTCAAGTTCTCTAACTTGTTCACATCGGCCAAGTTCCTGTTTACTGTGTAAGATAACATATTCACAGGACTTAAGACATGACATCTCTGGGGGGCCATTAATCAATCCACAACATTATATTCTAAGATCATGAGACATCAGAA
Organism: Phyllostomus hastatus; assembly: GCF_019186645.2. NCBI lineage: Eukaryota > Metazoa > Chordata > Mammalia > Chiroptera > Phyllostomidae > Phyllostomus > Phyllostomus hastatus. The sequence continues at coordinate 34,412,155 of NW_025333872.1, read as the reverse complement.
CCTTGTTTCTCTCATATTTTGCTTTCCTGATTACATTTTCACATTTCCTGAGGTTCTTGGCATCTGGTTGAGACTTTAGCTCTTTGCCCGCCTGCACCACTATTTTGGGAAATGGAACCACCAGGTGGGTAATACAATACCAGGGCCTCTCCTTTCACTGGCACCCTCAAGCCCAGGGATATTTGTCCATTTTTTAAAAACTTTTTAACTGAATTTATTGGGGTTTATATAGGTTTCAGGTATATCACTCTATAATACATTATCTGCATACTGCCTTGTGTGTTCACCACCCAAAATTTAATCTCCTTCCATCACTATGTATTTGATCCCCTGTATCCTTTGCCACCTGCCCCCTTCCTCTTTGGTAACCACCATACCGTTGTCTAAGAGGGTTTTTTTGTTTATTTTCCATTTTTCTCACTCATATGTGGGAAATAAAACTTAAAACGTCAGCTTAATATTTTTACATTCGACACAATAAGCCATCTCTATGCCTTACCACCTTCCAAATCCAGTTTGATTTCAGCCACTTATTTTCTGTCCAACTGTATTTTCTGGCCTGTATGCCTTCTTCCTAACTTTCTTTATTGTGCAAACGACCTTTTATAATCCCACTTTGAACCAGAATTATCTCTTGACTTTTGGAGGAAAGGTAATGTTTCACCATCATTACTCTGCTCCCACTGCGCCCTCCAACCAAATCAAATTTGTCCTTTTTTTTTCATCTCCAAATCACATAACACTTCTCTGGGCCCTGATTTTGTCTTGTTATCAAGACAAAATACACTGAATATTTTCATTGTTCTACTCCTGTTTGTGTCCAGTTTAGACTGCTTCTTTTTGATTGGCAGTGCCCAGGAATCATACCCATTAGTTTTCTTTGCATTTCACTCAGTAAAGAATCATGAACAGCTTTACAAATGTCTTTTCATAGCTTCAAAAATGGGGATATTCATGATGTTCTAATTGACTAATGTAAAATCAAGCTTGTGAGCAGCAACATATGAAACGATCAATCTGACTTAGAGCACGATTCCTCATTAAAGAGTAAGTAATGAGGATGATAATGCTTTCAAACTTCTGGCATTGTCCCCATGTCTTAGCACATTATGCATGCACCATAGCTTATACAGGAATTGCGCCAAGACACACTCTCAAAAATCCACAATCATTGTGTTTTTCTTTATGTATATTCTAAGTTATGAATACATAATGCATAAACAAATTCTAGCTATTTTGTGTGTTAAGAGTAATGAAACAATATTTCAGTTGCCTTATCCTTGAAAACAGAAACAGCCATTAGGTTTTATTTCTAAATGTTTAATTCATCACCACAGTCATCATCATCTGGACTACAGATGGCAGACATACTTTCTAGAACTCTATTTCTAAGTAAACAGCATTTCCTTGAGCAGTTCTGTAGAGGGAACATACAGTATTTACATTCCTTGTAGGTTCTTCTCTGCATTTAGCCTAAGTTTACAAGCACATTTGAGATGAGAATAATATCACTAAAGAGCAAGCGTAGTTTCTCAAATTTGGTTAAGGAGAAAAACTAAATTAGACTATAGAATAACACTGCCAGAGAGATTCTTTTGGTTGGGTTGCTTTAAAAAATTTATGTAGCTTACTCAGTATTTTTATAAGGGCACACACTATTTCCATTCCTATTATCTTTGCTCATAAATACCTGACCACACATAATTCACTTAATTAACAGCTCTCTAAATAGATTGAATTTTCTGCCTTAGGGGATAGACACTAGAGGACAGAAACTCCTGAGATGTCTGGCAAAGCTCCAGAAATGTCTAATCACATGTCTGGCCTGAAAAAAACAGATCAAACCAAAATGCAAATGACAGCAGCAGAGAAGGAGGCTACAGGATGCAGGGGAAAGGGGATGAATGGGCAAGCCTCCCTCTGTCTTCCAGTATGCGAAAGGCTAGCTCTAGGTGTGATATTTATGAACTCCAGTAATGTACACAGATCCAATAAACTAAAAAATCAGAACAGGGAGGTGTTAGTAAAGCCAATTTACTGAAAGTACTAGAAACAACAATTTCAACCATTTCGCATGAGCTTTTAGTCATTGGAAGTATGAAACATATAAACAAAAATTTTAAAGAACAATGAAACAAATAAAATTAAATTTATGGAAATTGTAAAATTGATTAATTTCTTGCCCTTGTAGGAACCTATGCTGTTTATAGCATGAGTACTATAGTTACATTACTGAGGTTTGCTGTTAATGATGTTGATTTCCTTTTATAAAAGAAACTCTTGCTCTGGCCCAGTGGCTCAACTGGTTGGAGCGTAATCCCATACACCAAAAATGTCATGGGTTTGATCTCCAGTCAGGGCACACACCTAGGTTTCAGGTTTAATCCCCAGTCAGGGTGTATATGGTCAGCAACCAGTTGATGGTGTTCCCTCTCTCTCTCTCCCTTCCTTCCTTTCCCTCTCAAACCAATAAACATGTCCTCCAGTGAGTATTGAAAAAAAAGATGGGTGCTGCTGGTAATATCTTAAAAAAAATCTCTCAGCAAAGTGGGTATAAAGGAACATATCTTAAAATAAAAAAGGCCATACATGACAAACCCATATAGCTAATATCATACTCAATGGTGAAAATCCAAAAGCCTTTCTCGAGGATCAGGAACATGACAATGATGCCCACTATCACCACTTCTATTCCACATTGTATTATAGATCCTAGGCACAGCAATCAGACAAGAAAACAAAATAAAAAACCTCCAAATTGGAAAGAAAAAGTCACACTATTTACAGATGACATGATTTTAGGTTTTCTATATTACATGTAGAAAACCTAAAGGCTTCACCAAAAAACTATTAGAACTAATAAATGAATTTGGTAAAAGTGCAGAACACTATATCAATATACAGAAATCTGTTGTGTTTCTATACAACAATAAAAATGATGAGGAGAATTTTTAAAAATCCTGTTTAAAACTGCATCAAAAAGCATAAAATATCTAGAAACAAATTCAATGGAAAAGGTGAAAGACCTGTACTCTGAAAACTATAAGACATTGGAGAAAGAAACTGAAGAACATAAAATAAATGGAAAGATTCCATGCTCATGAACTGGAAGGATTAATATTGTTTAAATGTCCTTACTACTTAAAGCAATATGCAGGTTTAATGTAAGCTCTATTAACATACCCATGGAATTCTTCTCAGAACTGGAATAACTAATCTTAAAACTTACATGACACCACAAAAGACCCTGAATAGCCAAAGGAACCTTGAGAAAAAAAAAGAGAGGTATTGTGTGCCCCTATTTCAAACTATACTACAAAACTACAACAATCAAAACAGTATGGCACTGGCATAAAAACAGACACATAGATCAATGGCATAGAATAGAGATCCCAGAAGTAAATTCTCATGTATATGGTTAACTAATCTATGAAAGAAGAGGCAAGGATATACAATAGGGTAAATACAGTCTTTAATAAGTGATTTTTGGAGTACTAGATAGATAAATGCAAGAAAATGAAATTGGACTGGTTTCTTATACCATATACAAAAACAAACTGAAAATGGATTAAAGATAAATGTAAGACCTCCTAAAAGAAAACATAGGCAGTAAACTCCTTTACATCAGTCTTAGCAATATCTTTTTGGATATGTCTTCTCGGGCATACAAACAATCAAAAGGGAAATGAACAATCAAAAAAAAAAACAGTGGGACTTCATCAAACTAAAAAGTTTTGCTGAGAGAAGGAAACCATCCAGAAAATGAAAAGAAAACCTACTGAATGGGACAAGATATTCACAAATGATGCATCCAATAGGGGTTAATATCCAAAATATATAAAGAACTCATATAACTTAACACCAAAAAAATCAAACAATCCAATTAAAAAATGAGCAGAGGACCTAAATAGATACTTCTCCAAAAAGGATATAGATGGCCAACAGATATGTAAAAAAATGCTCAACGTTACTAATCATTAGGGAAATACAAATTAAAACCACAATGAGATATCACCTCACACGTGTCAGAATGACTGTCATCAAAAAATCAACAAATGACAAGAGTCAACAAGGATGTGCAAAAAATGGAACTCTCATGCAGTATTGATGGGATTATAAAATAGTGCAGCCACTATGGAAAACAGTGTGGAGATTCCTCAAAAAAATTAAAAATAGGGTTGCCATATGATCTAGCAATTCTAATTCTGGGTATTTATCTGAAGAAAACAAAAACACTAATTTAAAAAGACATATACACCCCTATGTTCATTGCAGCATTATTTACAATAGCCAAGATATGGAAGCAACCTAGGTGTTCATCAATAAATAAATTTATAAAGGAAATGTCATATATAATAATCAGGTACCACCTGCACTCCACCAGGTACCACCACTCCAATTGCAGCTGATTTTCCAGGTATATTTTGTTGTTGGAGCAAATCAACAAATCCCCTGACCCATGGTGTGTAGCTATTAAGCTTGTTACTTAATTTTTCTCTGTGCCTATGTATAAAAATCATCAGGAACTCTGCTTTTGGATGACAAGGTCAACAGTGCACTTTTAAAGTCCTACCTTAGGGCTATGTCTGCTCTCTAGCCCTATGTTATAACTTAGTGCTCAGGAGTAATATATATGAAAGGAAACATTACAACTGGTGATAAAGAAATAAAAATTAAAAATTATCATAAGAGACTACTGTGAACATTATATACCAACAAACTGGATAACCTAGAAGAAATGGATAAATTCCTAGAAACATACAACCTATCACAAATAAATCATGCAGAAATAGAAAGCCTAACTAGACTCAATACTACAATAGAGATTGTCAGTAATCAAAAATCTCTCAGCAAAGTTCAAGACCAGATGGCTTCACTAGTGAATTCTATTAAACATTTAAAGTAGTATTAATGCCAATCCTTTTTGCTGAAACTCTTCCAAAAATTAAAAGGAAAGGACACTTCCAAACTCCTTTTACAAGGCCAGCATTACCTTGATACCAATGACAGACAAAGGCACCACAAGAGAAGAAAATTGCAGGCCAATATCGCCGATGAATGTAGATGTAAATATGCCTAACTAGACAATAGCAAATCAACCTCATCTTATTTATCTATTCATTTACTGAAGGACTTTTTGGGTGTTTCCAAGTTTTGGAAATTATAAATAGAGCTGCTATAAACATTTGTGTGCAAGTTTTTGTGTGGACATAAGTTTTCAACTCATTTGGGTAAATACCAAGTTGCTTGATTGCTGGATCATATGGTAAGAGTATGTTTAGTTTTGTAAAAAACTGCTAAAATGTCTTCCAAAGTGGTTGTACCATTTTGCATTCCCACTATCAAGGAATGAGAGTTTCTGTTGCCTCACATCCTTGTCAACATTTGGTGTTGTCAGTGTTCCAGATTTTGACCATTCTAATAGGTATGCGGTGGAATTTCATTGTTGTTTTCATTTGCAATTCTCTAGAGACATATGATGTTTAATGTATTTTGTTATGCTATTTGCCATCGGCATATCTTTTTTTGGTGATAGCTATCAGCTATTTTTCTTATTTTAAAAATTGAGTTTTTTATTTTCTTACTGAGTTTTAAGAATTCGTTGTATGTTTTAGATAACTGTCCTTTGCCACATATGTTTTTGGCAAATACAGGGTCCAGCACAAATAATGCCTCTTTGTTATTACAAAATCATAAGCATGTAATTCTGTATCATAACAATATCACACTCAAGCACACCATATGACATTTTGGGTGAAATGCTCAGATTAAAACTATAAATTATTACATCCATATTTTTACCCTACCAACCACACTAAAGCAGGTGTTCCTTTTGCCAGACTCTGTGTTTTCTCTCAGACTTTTCTTTCTATTCCTTTGCCAGTGTCTTATATAGACTATAAATTTTAAATTTTAATGAAGTCCCACTTATCAATTATTTTTTCCATAGTGTTATATTTAAAGAAACATCAAGCTCATCTAGATTTTCTTCTATGTTATCTTCTAGGAGTTTTATACTGTTGTGTTTTACATTTAGGTCTATGACTCATTCTGAGTTAATTTTTATAAATACTGAAAGATCTGTGTCTATATCCAATTTTTTGTATGTTCATATCTGATTGTTTCAGCATCATTTGTTGACAAAACTATCCTTTTTCCATTGTATTGCATTTGCTCCTTTGTCAAGTGTTTGTAGCCCAAGAAACTGAGGGTTTTTAATTATAAATTTTGTATGTTTTTTAAACAGCAAGCTTTGGAGAAATAAAGTAATGAAAGACCATCCTTTTTTCCCCATCTCAATCACAAATCAACCCTTCCTTGCAGTAGCTATTAAGCCTTGGGGTTTAGAAACATGGCTTAGTTTGATTAATGAATAGGATTAGTCTGGAAAATATCAAGGTTGAAGGCATTATTCATTGCCAGATGTATTCTGCTTTATAAACAAAAATGCAAGTGAATTTCTTGTTCCATGTACCTAAGACACTGGTGAATCATTAATCACAGCTGTCTTCCCTACAGCCATGGGTTCCCACCAAGTGCTGGGATTCCAGGTCTACATGGTCTGAAAGACTCTCTCTCAGATAATAAGAACACCATTCTCAGCTCATGGTGACCATAAAAACTAACATATTTTTATTAGGTAGTCTCATCAGAAAGAACTTGTTTTCAATTGTTTAGTACACTTCTTCTTATTGCTAGCCACTAGATTTTTTTGTCATAGCTTAATGAGTGACAGAAAAACGGGTTAGAAGATTAAGTCATTTTTCACATAAGAAACAGCCTAAAAGCATTTGTGAATGGGAATAATTTAGACCGTATCCCTTCCCATGATTTACGTCAAAGACCTGGAAGACCCAGATTACTTGCCTCTACAGCTGCCCCCTGTGTCTTCTTGATTATTTATTTCTCAGATGAAAGAATCAATAAACTCGAATCGAATTCAAATGGAATAAATATTACTGCCTGAATCTCAATTCCAATAGTGTCCTGAGGATTTCATGTTAAATGGTAGGCTCCTCTTTTATAAAATAAAGTTAATGAAATTGTCCTGCAGCTTCTCAATAAAATGTCTTATTTGTTCCCAGAGCATGTCTTATATAGAAGTAAAAATGGTTTGCCAGTTCTCAGGCTCATGGAATTTAGCAAAATTCTCTAGCAACCCCACATTTAAAAATATACAGTGGGGCAAAAGTAGGTTTACAATTGTTCATATGGAAAATAATACAATAGTTAATATCACTAAATAATATAAGAATAAATTGTGTGTTGGTACTCACAACTGTAATCCTACTTTCCCCCCATCCTGTACTTCTTTTCTGAGTAATCTTTTTAGCTAGTACTTCATCTCTTCAAAAGTAACCATTATTTTTTTCCCTTTTTGCTCTTCAGCCCAGCATGACTGATGACTCTTCAAATATAAAAAGATATTGTTTATCATCTCAACTGAGACAGCATGTAGTTGTAGTAAATCTCTTGGTTCTTCACCAGTTTTACTGTGAAGTTAAAATGCCCAGGACTCAATGAAGCGAGTGGCATTATTGTGCTGGTATTTAGAGTCTGAACATAGATATTTTCTTTTTAGGGTAATTCCAAAAACTCATAATTAAATGTCAAAATACAAATAAATATCTGAAACTTAAAAAATAAAATGAAAAAGCCCTGGCTGGCATAGCTCAGTGGATTGAGCATGGGCTGCGAACCAGGCATCGCAGGTTTGATTCCCAGTCAGGGCACATGCCTAGGTTGCAGGCCACAACCCCCAGCAACCACACATTGATGTTTCTCTCTCTGTCTGTCTCCCTCTGTCTCTCTGTCTCTGTCTCTGTCTCTCTCTCTCCTTCCCTTCCCTCTCTAAAAGCAAATAAATAAAATCTTTTTAAAAAATTAATTAATTAAAAAATAAATGAAAAGAAAAAAACTTCAGAGAAACCTGTAACATAGAAGCAATTAAGGTCAATATTACTCTAGCTGGTGCAGGTCAGTGGATTGAGTGCTGGCCTGCAAAACAAACAGTTCCTGGTTTGATTCCCACTCTAGGGCACATGTCTGTGTTGGATGCCAGGTCCTCAGTGTGGGGCATGTGAGAGGAAACCACACACTAATGTTTCTCTCAATCTCTTTGTCCTTCCCTTACCCTCTCTAAAAATACATAAAATATTTTTTAAATTTTTAAAAAAGGAATTTAGGTCAATATAGATATTTATAAAAGTTTTTCCAAACAAAGGTGAACATCCAACACATATACTACCTTACAGAGCAGCTGTCTTCTGCCTTGTTAAGATTTAAGTACTGCTACTACTCTGTTTTCCCAGGCAAATCACCTACATTAGTTCTAGACTGTTTAGTAGCCATTGGCTGAGTATAGGGGGAACTGGGCCCATTAATGAATGCATGTGTCTGTTTTTCTGTCTAACATCATGGAAGTCAGGACAGATGCTGATGTTTGTCACTCAACCAATAGATCCCACAGGGTCAGCACAGGCCCTTCCAACTGGGAGACTTATTTCTATAGCTACACTCTCTTGGAGAGGGCTCTGTGAGAAGAGCACCTTTTCAGAAACAGGCAGAAAATGAATATGAGAAGAAAGAATTGATCAAGTTCAGTGCTATTTACTCTTTAACCCTTGACCCTAGATCTTAGTTAAAGGAAGAAAGAGCAGTGATAGGGATCTTTTAGGTCCTGAGTCACAGCCTCAAGTTGTGTGACTACTTCTGTGTTTTCCAGAATCATGATCTCACTTCAAGTTGGTGCCGGGTCCTGCCAAGTAGCACGTCAGAAGTTTCACCTAATATTCATTTTCAAAGGCTGTATGAAGACACTTATCTTCTCAACTCCTTAAGAGATCTGTTGAGTCAGAATTTTCTCTGGTGTGTCCATTGGTCTAAACCAGCCCTGAAGGGGAAAACTGGTTACAGGTGCACTTTATTGAGTAGACAAATTCACAAATAAAAAAAAATCTATGGCCCTGGCTGGCATAGCTCAGTGGATTGAGTGCAGGCTGAGAACCAAAGTGTCGCAGGTTCGATTCCCAGTCAGGGTACATGCCTGGGTTGCAGGCCATGACCCCCAGCAACTGCACGTTGATGTTTCTCTCTCTCTCTCTTTCTCCCTCCATTTCCTCTTTGAAAATAAATAAATAAAATCTTTTTAAAAATTTATTAAAAATCTATGAATAATGAGGATCAACTGTACTAGGAAAAAAGTTTCCCACTGATGTAAGGAAAGGTTGTGATAAAATCTTCTGTACTCTGATGAAATCTGCCTTTTCCAGGACCCCTTAGGATACAGATCTTATTTCTCGGGGGAAATTTTCCATATTTGCAAATTTCTCTGGTCCAAAGGACTTCCTGGGGGAACAAAAATATGAAGAGGTTCACTCTTTCCCTGAGGTTGAACATTATTAAACTTTATCTTAGGATGCCCAATGATGCTAACTGAGCTTGTCTGCCTGCCAGAGAAGTTGGGAGGGACTCTTGAAGGGGGAACTCACCATTGGATCTTCTGGACTAGTGGTAATCTGTACTCAATACAGAAATCCTTATCTCACATGAAGGAGAAGTTGGTTTTTAAGAGAGTAGTTGAGACTGGCACCTTCTAATCTAGCCAACCTGGTACTGGGGCACACTTTGGGAATAATGACCATCTGAATATAAATGATAGAGCCATAGCTATAGCCCCCAAGATTAGGGTATTTTCTCCCTAAAGTATAGCATTTAGGGAATGGGATTGTTCTCTCTAAATTACCTATTATAATCTTTGCAGACTTTTTAAAAGCAGTAGAATTTGCTGAATTTTCCTGGTTTTCGCCCTGAATCACTAGCCAAGATTTCCTGCTTCTATCCAACCAGGAAGTTTGGAGTGCTCCTGAGGCTTGGTCCTGGGAAAATCCATTGTAAATATTGCACATTTCTTTCATCTTTTGGGGTCCATTGGAGCTTGTTTTGCAATAGACCCATCACTTTTTTCAGGTTTTATTTCTGTCTTTCCTTCCATCCTCTGCCCAAACATTAATTCCTTGAGTACTTGGAACAAGGTCTCAGGTTCACACCTTGGTGATCTCTATCATTCCAATGCTTTATGTCTATGAGTCTCAAAATTAGATCGCTAGGGCCTAACCTCTTCTCTGAGCTCCTGATTCATGTAAACTGCTTACTTTGCATCTCAGCTTGATATCTAAGGGTCATTTTAAATCAGAACTATACCAAACCAAACTTTATTTCTACATTCTTGATTCACACTTGTTTCCCTTCCTGTCTTTTTTTAGTAAATGATCACCATTCATCCAGCTGCTCAAAACTGAAAAACTAGGAGTCATCCTTGATTCCTTTTTTCACTTCTAGCCTACCCAAACTGACAGCAAGTTCTGTCAGCCTCTGAAGTATGTCCCGGTGTGTCCATTTACTCTACTATCTTAGTGGCCAGTGCTACTGTCTTTATCCTAGCCACCATGATTTCTTGCTGGGATGATCCCAATTGCTTCCACTGGCCCTCTTGCTTTCAATCTCTTTTTCCTACTTATACCAAACACACACAAAAAACAATTTTTAAAAAGTTGGATCATATCATACCTCCGTTTAAGACCTTCTAATGGCTCAAATACATACTCAAATATCACCTTGGTGAGGCACTTCCTCACCACTTTTCTATGATGCCTGGCCATCCAGCCCCCTCTGTTGCAATACTATGTTCTCTTTATGATACTCACTTTCATTGTATTATTGTGTTGATCTCTTGTTTATTAACGAATGTAGGCTAGTTTGACTTGTTCACAGGAGTAGCATAATGCTTAGAAGATAGGTAGTTTTCAAGAGACAGTTGTTGAATGGGAGAAAAATCTTTTAAGGAAGCTCCATACATTTATGAAAGAGAGAGAGATAGAGGAAAGAAAAAAAGAAAGAAAGAAAGAGAAAGGAAGGAAGGAAGGAAGGAAGGAAGGAAGGAAGGAAGGGAGGGAGGGAGGGAGGGAGGGAGGGAGGAAGGGAGGAAGGGAGGGAAGGAAGAAGAAAGAAAAGAAAAGAAAAGAAAAGAAAAAGAAAGGAAGAGAGAAAACAGCTCAGAGCAGTGTCGCTCTGGCTGAATGGAAGAAGCTAAGGGTGGGAATGGATGGTAGTGATGGTAGATGGGCTCTTACTTCGCTCTTTCTTCTAGCTGCTCCTGAGGGTCCTTGAAGAATAGCATGAAAACCAGAGGCAGTGTGGGGAGGGGAGGAGCCAGCAAGTTGGAGTTGTGTCTTGGTCAACAATTTTTTTTAATTATTTATTGAATTTAGAGGAAGGGAGAGAGAAACATCAGTTTGTTGTTCTACTTATTTATGCATTTGTTGGTTGTTTCTTGTATATGCCCCAACTGAGGAATGAACTTGCAACCTTGGCATATTGGGACAATGCTCTAACTAACTGAGCAACCCAGCCAGGGCCTTGGTCAACAACTTTTAAAACAGTTTTAAAACATCAGGAAAGTAAATCAGTAAAAATAGTAGCACATAACTGCATTATATATTCATGGCTCCATACCTTCCTTTCAAAATATCTTCCTCTCATTGATATAGTAAAGCAAGCAAGCAGACAAAAACTCCTTTTGCTGCAAGTAAAACATTTTTGTTGAATAGTTTGAAGGTTGCTTGGGGTCACCATCAGGCAACACCAACCCTCCACCAATCAGCAGATAGTCTCCAAAACGTTGGTAGTCAGTAACATTGGAAAAACAAATTATAAGCATGGTATTGTCTTCTAGGATTAAGTTGTTTATTTTATCATTGAAATTGTAAACAATTCACCCCCAAGAAGTTTTCTGATTTAGAAAATTGCATATAATAAATTATTTATATGTAAGAATAATATATGTAATTTTAATAAAAGATATATATAATGTTAATTTCTCCTATTATCCAAAAATAAGTAACATTTTAAAAAATATTTATTTGTAGTTCTACTTTTCCCAAGGTCTTTATATGTCTTGACCTTACCTTAAATAAATGTATAATATTATCAAAGGAATATGTCTCGTTTGACAATAATCACTAGATTCCTCTAGGTTGTAATGACACATGAATCCTGGACAGATGGCTAGGCTCCCTCAGAGGCCCCAAAGCTCTATTCGATTCCTGCCTTAATGAGAGAACTAATTACTTCAGATTGCAGACTTCCTGGTTGCTCTTAAGAAACTGGTATTTAGGATGGGAAATGAAAGATGTCAAGTTATTTTGTGTTTTTTAATTTATATAAAAACTCCATTTTAAAATTATGTTTAAATATTTCCAAATGACATTTTTACTTAACTATAGTGATTGTGAGAATGGGAGGATAGGTATTAGAAAACAGATTCATGCCTCATGAACATAGGCATAGTAGAAATATTGATTCGTTGACTGCTGAAGTAGGGAAAAAAGGGAACCAAGAAAGGGAAAGAAAGCCCTTGGTATTAGTTAACACTTTTCAGCACAAGATATGGAAAACCCATGCCAAACTGGATTAATCCTTAAAAAAGTATTTATTGGCTCTCAAAACTGAAACACCTTGGAGTAGAACTGTTGTCAAACATACCTGGAATTGGGGGAACAAGGGATGCCACTGGGTGCAGTTTCTTCTCATCTCAATCAGATTTCCCTGCATTGTGGTGGCTTGATTTTAAGCTCCACCTATCAGAGCTTGGGCAGCTTCCAGGCTCACACTGTTTTTGTTACCATCTGTGAGAGTGGGAAATAGCATGTGCCTGTCCCTCACCTCTCCTAGCAAAAGTGTCAGTGGATCTTATTGGCTCTCTCTCCTTGAACCAGTCACTGCAGCCTGAAAAATAGATCAGAGAGGATGCCTAAGAGCTAAAAGAACCCAGCCATATTCAGATCCAGATTACAGGACAGGGACTCAGCCCTGGGGAAGATGAATAGGATGCAGCTGCTGCACCTGGGAGTAAGGCTATGTGATCCTCTTTTCCTCGTGGATAAAAATGCCTAGTTTATAGTGTTGAAAGTGTTGAATAGGGTAATATCAATAAAGCACCTCACAGAACAGTAGACTTTCACAAATGATCAAATTCTTATTCCATTTCCTTTCTGGCCATTGTCTTTACATAAGCAGCAATGGCCATTGTCACCACAAGGTGCCAGTCGTGTGCTGAAAGGTAATGGACTGCTTTTATGGCCACTGGAAAATTAAAAATTGGCAGAAATGATGATTGGCAGCTGGGAGAAAGCATGGGGACTGCAAGTCCTGCTGCACTGAAACCAGCCTATGTGACCTTGACCAAGGTCTGGATTGATCTCTGGCCTGAATTTCCTCATGAAAAACTTGAAGGCCAATTCTCCATTTGATTAAAATTTTTTTTAATTTTATAAAATGTAAATCATGTACTTAATGGTGATAACCTTGAATATAATCTCAGAAATAAAAAAACAATGTTCAACAGTCTTGGTTGTCAATACACACTGTTTCAAAACATGACTAAAGCATAATCCATTCATTTATTGCTAAGTTTTTGCTACCCTGGGAGGCCTGAAAGAGTCCACATAATTTTGTAAGGTGACTAATGGGTCCACAGAGAGGCTCTCAAGTTATACACAGCTCAGAAAATCATCCTCCAAGGCACACAATTCAAAAACCTCACTATTAAAAAAAGTCACACTGAGCAGGCTTCAAAAAAGGTATTTTTAGTCATGATTATGTTTTAATGCTAGATTCTTAAAATGACTTAGAAAAGCAGCAGCAGTTCAGAAAATTTGAGCTCTGAAATGTGTTGGAAATATCTGGGACAGCAGGAGAATGAATCAGAAAAGTGTGAGATTTAATTGGGCTCAGGAACAAAAATGCTGACTGTCCACTTTTGCATGAATCAAACCTTATAACAAAATTGAAATAAGATGATGTGATAACAATTAACATTGATCCAGTATAATATACCGAAGGTGGTTATGGTATTTCTTAATACAGAATTCTCTATGACAAGGAAGTAAGGTGCTGGTTCCATCCTTGCAAAAAGAGACCCAATTGAAATTTTAAGGATGTCCCCACATTTCTACATTCCATGGAGAGGTGTGGAACAGTGTCATCTAAACACTTGCTCTTTCTTTCTCAGCATACTTTTATTTCCAGGATAAACCCTCCTGAATTCTTAAGGAGGAAGATGTGGGGAAGGCTTTGTTGGTCAGGTATGGGTCAGAAGAGTTCTTAGGTTTCTTTCATCCTTCATAAATCCAGACTGTGCCTTACACAGTGACTTATAAAAAGGGAAAAATAATTAACAAAGGTATTTATTTTGGTATTTTGCTGCTGTAGAAGGATCTGAAAGAATGAGAGCCATTTTGTTTTTAGCTTTCTATTTTCCCTCCCTCATTTAGAGGTAGCCAGGACTTGAAAATCTTGTGATTCTGAGTGACTGTGGTGAGGTCAGTGCAGAAAGCCCAAGTCACTTTAGGGCCTCTGGAGGGCTTGAGACACACAGCACACTGGGCCCCAGGTCCAGAGTTTCTGATTGATTCAACAAGTCTGGTGTGGCATCCGGAACTGGCATTTCCAATCTTAAGTCTCCTTGTAATACTGATGCTGCAGGCCAGGATCAAAAACTAAGGACTAGTTAGTGATTGTGTTAAGGTAAGCTCTCTTCCTGGCAGCCTGGAAACTGCCCTTCTCCTTCAGAAGCCTGAAACCTGAGTGCATTGAGAGGGTTGTGCCGGGGAGTGTGTATGTGTGGGGAAGAGATGGGTGAATGTGTCTGTCGAGGAAACATAGAAACTCTTAGAAGTGAGGGAAAGGACAGTGCCAGAACCCAGGATCATTGTGGAGGTCTGTAGCTCCTGAACTTCTTGAGGATGGGTGGTGGCTCCTTAGCTGTCCTCCGGGGCTAGCCTGAGCTCAGGTGAAAATGGTACTTTAAGGGAAGCTACTTAGCCCAGAACCAGATGAACCAACTTCTTGGGTGAATCTTGGACAGAGAGGATTCGAGCATCCATGACACACTGGGGGGGATTGCTTATTTCCTGGGCACCAAATAAGCCTTCCAGATCATTATGTAAACCCTGGGAGGAGGAGGAAGGGACCCATAAGTGCATTTCTTTCCAATTCAATTGTGTAAAGAATGGCAGTCAGAGTTAATTTAATTTGAAGAAAATAATTAGATATGTCTTGCCTACCCAACTTTGAGTAAGCCCCACACCCACTACACCAATTTCTGATGTAGAACACATAATTACATGTGTTAGTGTCTGAGGCCTCACTCAAGTTTGGCCCTGCCACCGCTCTGAGTTCACGCAGAAGGGAGGGGCAGGGCCTCTCTGCACTGCTGTGCAACTCTTGCCCTGACCAGCATGTGGAGGGCTGAAATCCAGTTGGGTGGTGAGGAGAGAGTGACCTTTTCTCATTTCCTAATGCACATACACAGTTCCTGCATAATATTACACCATAAGGAAACACGACTCTTTAGGCATTTTACTGTTGACTTTCATGTGGTTTCTGCTTCTCATTGCCATCATAAACATCCTTGTATATTTCTCTTACGTATGTAAATATTTGTAAGTCAGATACTTAGGAATGGAATTGCTGAACTACCTGAAATTTTCACTTGACTTTTCTTACAGAAATTCTGTCAATTAGAGATGCATGTGATATTAGAAGCAGTTTGGTTTCTTTTTAACATGCAAAGACTTCTGATAGTGTTCTGGCCATCACCTGAGCGTGTAAATTAGCCCACACAGGTTGCTTTCCTCCATTTTCTAGTTCAGTTATATTGTTCTGAGCAAATGGAAGAACAATTAGGTGGGAATGAGTGGAGAATTACTAAAATAGGTACATTTGGAACAGGGATTAGGGTGCAATGCCTTGCAACTTAAATTACGTAAAGGGTACTGATTCCCTGAAGGTTGAGTACAGGGAGGTTAGAAGGCGTTAAATTGTCAAGCATTACTTGCATCTCAAAATTACAGCTCAGTCCAAGCCCATTTCCTTCTAAGAAAGGTGAAAAAACACGCATTTTCTTCTCTGCAGGACCTCGGGCTTGGGTAATATGTGTTAAAGCCTTCTTCTAGGTTAAATAGACTTGGGGGTAATCACATAGAAATTTAAATATCATTGAAGTATTGTTTCTGTAGAAAATGGATTTCTCTTTCCAAACAACCGATTTAAGTATATGCTTTTTAGTACCCACGGTGATCAGAAACAGCCTGTCTGTGGTTGTAAAACTCAACCTTGAAGGACTCTGCTATCTGACTTTAGTAAGCACGGTTAAAATGGCTGAACTGAGAAGAAATCACACTCTAAAATCTCTAAGACGTGCTTCAATTATTTACTGCAATTACTGTGTCGGCGTGGTTTGTAGGCATCTTAAAAGCTAAGCTGCAACACCATAATGTGCCCTGTCTCCCCAATGCTGTAAAACAGGGTGAGCAAACTCCAGCTCTGTGGGAAAACGGCTGAAGAGACAGTCAGCCATCTCTGCCACCCTGGACTGCGAGGAGGGGCTTGCACCACCAGCTGCGGGGAACTGTTAAATCCCTGACCTGGTTTTTGAAAATATTCAAGGAGAAAGCAGGGGCACACATACTTGCTGTAGCCCAGCTAAATAAGACCATGTTCCTTTTATCATTTCGTGTTAGCCCCATTTGTTTGAGCAGCAGGTGAAGCGCCTTTCAAAAAACTCATCTCCGAGGGAAGTCATCTGTTTTACATTAATTGTCCATTAGTCTCCAAGCCTCCACCCATTAAAATCCTCAGCCACTCATTACACATTTGTGCCTAAGTCCCGCTGTCAGCTTTCAACGCAGAGCAGTTTTTCCACATCTGACTTAATTGCACTAAGTGCCTGCTCCTTTGAGACAGCGTTGAGTGTACCAATTAATGCAAACTTTCTTTCCTTGCTAGGTTGAACAGATAAACCATGGTGAGGACAGTTAAGATGCTATTTATTCTAATTTATTAGAGGTCTTTCTGCCTTAGGCTCACACAGTGGGTGTCTTGCATCTATCCTGCTCTGTGTGTGTGTGGTGACTTCTAAATATGTGTTGAATAGACTTTGTTTTTGAAAATTCCCATAAATTTACAATCTACATTATTGTGATGAGGGGTTTAAATTTCATTTTCTCCTGATTAGTTTAAACATGCAATTTTTAAATGCATGTGGCACTCTGAAGAGCAGCTTGGATAAAATTGACTTTGTTGATGGAAAAATTAAGCTTTCATCCTTTCAAATTACAGCTCAGGGGACTGCAGCACAATAATTTAATTACTGTAGCTGCCTTATTATACCTGATTCACCTACTTTTAGCCCCATGGCTGCTGTTCTGAAAAAACATTTAAATGAAGGAAGAGCAGAAAATCATGAATATAATCAATCTTAGAGTAGTTTTTAGAAATTTTTGATGGGGAGAGGCAAATTAAGCACATGACACTGAGAAAAACATGAACAGATTATCTGTGATGCTACATAAAATAGAAAAACAACAGTTTTGATTTATTCTTTTAAAAAACTGTACCTTATTCCCACTTATTGCATTTTACACACTTATTAACTTTAAAAATAGCCAATAAATTAATATCAATTATTGTAAAGATATGAATTCAGATTCTAAATAATGTTATCATTAGTAGATTTTACTATAAATCTTAAAATCTTTATCAGGGATTAGTTTCATCTTATAACTGAGTTTTGTTCATAAATGTCCCTTTTCATATTTAGTAAGTACCTGTGTGTTAATTTGCTTGATTGTATTTCATCAATACAAGAAAAAGTGGGAGATGGAGGAGAATACAAATGCATCTGATACTGATTTAAATTATAGGATATAATGAAAATCAAGATGGAATTTTTTGTTTTCTACTTCCTGAAGATTGTTGGGAGAATATTCCCTTTTGCCATAAGCAAATTATGTAGAAAGAAATTGAGTAGCCACCCTGGGAAACATGTGCATAAAGCCAGCCTCTGGGACCCTCTGCCTTCCTTCCAAGGGGTCCCCAACCTGCCACTACTCTCCCCTACAGCTCTTCTTCCCCCTGACCCAGGACAGGCCAATCCTGTGTCCAGTCGCAAACAGCCTTGATTAGTAACAAGGTATTGGCAAAGACAGCTGCTAAGATTTGGGGTTTTGATGCTTTCAGAGGACTTCATCTTTTTCATCATCATCTTTAACCAACATTTTTGAGCATGCTGTGTACAAAGGATGGGGAGATTGGAGTTTTCTGTCCCCAAAGAGTAAACTTTCTGTTCTTGATGAGTTAGTGCCCCTGATTATTCTGTAAGTTTTGTTTCTACATCATGGGCATAAATGGTGGCCTCATCCACCATTACCCTCAAGTTACAGGCTAGTCTATTTCTAGAAAATTCCTCTAATAGTTCAGTTCATCATAGGATGCTCCTTTTAAAATCCTATCAGCTTTTCTCTCAGCAGTTTTTCAGGAAGAGAGCTTAGGAAAATACCAAAATACAGACTAACAGATTCAAAGACATATATTAGAAGTTTAAAAACCTCATACACATCCCTATGCCCTTCAAGATAGTGCTTCATAATTCTACTGGCTTTTACAGCATGGTGTTAGCTGAAGATAATCTAAAGCCACCAACCCAACTGGTAGAATTATAGGATGCTGCTGCAGATTTGTTTTGATTCTGAGTCATCATCTCTTACATCATCTTCTTTGTTACTGATTCATTTGCCCAGGGAAGTGATGCTTCTAAATTTCTTTGTTTCTGAATTTTCACCCCAGCGTTCTGATTAAAAGTCTAGAACATTGTTCATACATATGAGACCTTGCTGAAAAGGATATTTTTTCCAAGGTCTGCATTTGGGGGATTCAGTCATGCCCTTGTACTAACTCTTCAGTGTCTCTGTGTTAAACCTCTTATTATAGTTGAATCAGTTCCTCACCTACAGCAGACGCACCCTAGGGTGACCTCTAATGAGCCCTGCCCTGAATTCCCTCACCACAGGTATGGGTAGAACCTGTGGTGGGCTTCTATCGAACAGAATATTCCAAAGGTGTGGGATATCACTCCTGTGATTATATTATTTTATATGGCAAAGGTGAAGGGATTTGGCGGGTATAATGAAGGTCACTAAGCAGTTCACTTTAAGTTAAACAAAGGAACTTGATTTTGGTGTCCTGGCCTAATCAGGCAAGCCCTTTAAAAGAGGCTCCAGGCCTTCCCTCAAGTTAGAGACTTGAAATAGCAGAGATTGCCTTCTCTCCACTGCTTGCTTTGAAGAAGCCAGCTGCTGTGAATTCTACAGCCACAAAGAAGTGAATTCTGCCAACAATCTGAAGGGGCTTAGAAGTGTCTCTTCCCCCCTCCGTGAGTGTCCAGGTGAAAATGCAGCCCAACCAACAACTCTATTTCAGCCTTGTGAGGCCCTGAGCAGGGAACCTGTTCCACCACGCCCACATTCCTGACCCACAGAAAGTGTGAGATAATAAGGGGGTGTTGTTTTGGGCTGCTGTGTATGAGGTAATTTGTTATGCAGCAACAGAAAACTAATACACCACCCTTGCAATAAAGGCATTGTGTGGTTTTTATTGCCAAGTATCCCTTACATCATTATTTACAGACAAATATTTACACATGAACTACATACAAGGTCTCCTTGCACTTTGTTGCTAGAAAACGTGCCCAAGTCATACCCCAGGCTCTAGAGATGATTTATATATCTCACCCTTATGCTTCTTACAGGCTGCCAGTGACCTAAGAACAGGTTTGGTGCCCAGTACTAGGAATGAAAGTTCCTTTTAAGTAGCTGGACACATCTGGCCCCTCTGCTACCTTTACACCGGTCCTTGTCTAACATTTTGGTCTCAAGATCCCTTTTCATCCAAATTACTAAGGATGCCAAAGAAACTTTATATGGGTGATGTTTATCACCTAATGTACTTGAAAGGAACACTGAACGATGTTTGAACATGAGAACACATGTGTTCCATTAGCCATCAGGACAATGACATCACCTCTCATCACAAAGCCTTTGAAAAGCCCCACTGTTTGCTTATAAAGAAAAATGAAAGTAAAAAGCTAAATAACATCACAGTATTGTTATAAATTGACCTTATAGACTTCAAAGAGTCTTGTGGACACCCAGAGACCCCCTGACTGCACTTTGGGAATCACTGCTCTGTTTTGCACTGCATTCCTTTTTTTTCCAGCTTTATTGAGGTATGATTGACATACCATATTGTGTTAAATGATAGTAAGCAAAATGCAATAAGTTTATGAAATATGAGGTAAACATTTTAAAAGATGAAAAGAAGAACACCCTGGCTATGTAATTGCACTGGTTACTTCTTACTTGCCCCATGGATACATCACTGGCCCACCTTTGCTCAGTTCTGTGCCCTCGACAGCTGACCTCTACAGACTGCATCACGAGGCTCTGGCCCTCTGGCTTGCAGCTGGGTTTGCCCAGTTGAGGGCACCAGTGGGAAATGTGAGGAGAGGAGAAGATGAGGCTGAGGTCATACATTGATCCCTTCCTCCCTGCACAGGACAGTTCTGCCAGGCAGCCCCTCCTCTAAGGCTCCAGACCGTAGCTGGGCTCCAACAACAGAGTTCCTTCTCTTTCCCCTTCAGGGTGGGTATGGCCATGACTTCTTGCTGATGTTTGTCCCTAGTGTCTCACCATACCTTGTAGTCTTCCCTAATTCTGCTCACATTCAATTCATTATTTTTTTAATTTGCTTTCAACTACTTTGATCATTCTGTTTCATGAGGGATCCTGGCTAACAGGGTGACCTTAGACAAGTCCGCTCAGGTAACAGGTTATCGGTTTATTTAGCTAAAACATAAAGGGCCTGGGCAGAGTGCTTTCTGCATACCAGTCTTACTGTGTGCCAGTTTGCATTGTGGTCAGATATGTTGGGAGACACTAACATAATGTCTCCACGTGGAAAGCCACAACTGACAGCACCATAACAAAAGCTCGGAGGGGTTGTCAATAAGCCTGTTTAACCTTGTTCAACCCAGAAGTTCCATAGTTAACTATGGAACCTCCACTTTCACAGGGAACCTAGTAACTCCTGGCAAACACTGGACCAAGTCTGCCAGGTCAGGGCTGTGTTAATCTATGGCAAGGTCTCTGTGTGTGTGCTATTAATGGTAAGGATACTCTCTGATTGTCTCTCTATCCTCGGGGACAGCCGCCTGGTTTAGGTCACTTTGAGCCAGCATTTCTGTCTCTTGAAACTCAAATCTTTCTGACAGATGCCCCTTGCAATAAAACTTGTGGGCATTATTTTCACCCTCAATGTCTTTCCAAGAGCCCACTATGAATGTGCAGGAAGCAACAGAAAATTAAACACCACATTTCCGTGTCCCAGGCCTCCCTCCCCCCAGGACGGTGCAGTGCTTGTCCTGGCAGGATGGCGCGTGTCGGAGCGGCTCAGGAATGCAGTCATGGAAAGGCACCCACTGAACGTTTCCAGAGAGGAAATTCTGGAAAAGAGGAGACATGTGTGGTTTTCTTATTCCCAACAGATTTCCCGATTGAGTCTTTCCCTTAGTACACACGTCTAGTGACTGTGCTTATGCATACACCTTCATATATGTATGGCCATTGTTATATCTCTGTTTTATGTGAAACTATTGGAAGGTGAGGAACTATTTAATCTTATTGGAACTAGTTAATCTTTGACATCTGCCCCTGGTATTTGAGACACTGCAATGTAAGTTATGTGCATTCATGGAACACTTTTCCCCTAATATCCCTTCCCATTTGTATTATGAAGAAAGAGGGACATGAGAAAATGAATCTTTTGCCCCTGTGTCAGTCAGGATTAAATCAGAAAAACAGAGGTCATTCTGGGTTTTTCCATGAGAGCTGATAGACAAATTGAGACTTACAGAACCATTCGAGGACTGGGTAAGGACAGGACAGTTGTTTTGGGGACATTGAGAGTGCAGAGATGAAGTTCCTGGTTTTCCTCTCAGACACAGAGAGGTTGGGGGGCGGGTGGAAATGTGTTACAGTGAAGCCAGATCGTCATCAGACCACCCAGAAAGCTCTCTTCCCCCATACTGTCATAGAAAATAAAATCAAAACACAATTGTGAAACACCTATCTTTATATTATACCAAGGACAAGAGCATTCCAGCAAAAATCCTTTGATATTCAGTTAATTGGTGGAATATCTGCTCTGCAGAAGTGGAGGCCTTTTTTATTAAATTTTTCTTGCTCAAAACTCACTCGGGTGCTTGAGGCATGGCGCTGCAGCCAGCGGCAGCAGCCTGCGTCTCCCTTCCTTTAGAAGCCTGAGGTCCGGAGCAGCTGTCTGAAATCTGCAACTCAGAAAACGGATGCAGCTCAGTCAAAAGCAACATATTTGCTTGCAGTAGCTTCCAGTATACAGTAAAATATCAGAAACTGTTTCAACCAAGAGATTAACAAACTTCGCCCTCCTGATATAAGAAGAAAGGAATAATTTTGGAGGAAGGCCATCATGCTTCTAAATTTATACATGCATCCGCATATGCGCTCTGTGCTCCTAATGATCATCACATTTAGAGCTAACCTGGTTTTCTGGGATGAGCCTGCCAGGAAGAGAGAGAGCAGCTAATTGACCAGAAGCTAAATGTAGCAAGACAAAGCTTTTGTACCAAAGATGACGGTGTTTCTCGGGGAAGCCTGGTGCTCTGGTTAAGAAGAGAGACCCAGTTATGGACCCAGCTTCCCAGGCACATTCAGAGAGAAATCTGCCATCCCTTCAGTGCAGAGGTTCTGGAAGCTTCCCAGATTTTTGCATTTCCTGCAGCAAAAACACACAAAAAAGCAGTGGGAAGGCAGAGGCCCAGAAAAGCAGACTGGGGACTTCTCAAGGTTTGGACTTGCTGGAAGCTCTGGTAAAATAGTTGGGTGGGGAGAGGACAGGGAGTGCTGGTAAAGGAAATGAGGTTAGTGGTCAAGTATTCATTGTTTTCCCTATTCCTCTCACAATTAGCATAGAAATTTGAAAAAGCCCATCCATGTATATGTATGTGAATGGCGGTGGGCTTAGAGATTGCTAACAACATTCCAGTTAGTAAATGACCAAACACATTACCTCATAGATAACAAAATTGACTGCCCAGCAGCGGGTCTCCTCAGAGCTGGGCCCTGCTTGTCAGGGCCCAGTGTTTGCAGCACACGTCTCGCTGTGTCTTTGAGCAAGACTTCTGCTCACATCAGTACCTCCCACCGCAGTTTGTATTGCTGTGGCCAGTGTGATTTCTGTGACTGTCTCCCAAGAGGGTGTCAAGCTACTTCCTGGAGTTGAGGCTAAGGCCTGCCTTTGTGCCCCTACTCCCTGAGAAGCAGTGTCTTCCTACCGTAGCTCACTGGCATCCTGTAGGGCCCCCATCCTCACCTGGCCCAGGGGAGCTGAGTGCAGTCTGCTCGGCCAGTTGCACACGACATCCATCCACAAAGTCTGTTTGTTCAGCCTGGTGGTGCTCACACTGGCAGCAAGCGCTACGGACTGGCATGGGTTCTCTAGAGTTAAGTGCTTGCTGCTTGTGAGATTATTTTCTACCTTTTGAGTAGAAAAAAACAGGAATACATGGAAGCATATACTTTAGTGTTTGGGGTGGGGGGGAGTCTGAGTTAGGTAAGTAGATTCCCTGTAAGGAAAAAGTAATATATTGATCAGCATGACTGCACAACATGTTTAGGTTTTCGAGGTGTGATAAACCAGTGTGTCATTCTTTGAAACAACAGATGTTAGGGCCTCTTATGCTAAGGAGACCACCCTATTTAAATAATACTCGAGGCTCTCAGT
Source organism: Phyllostomus hastatus (assembly GCF_019186645.2). Classification (NCBI taxonomy): domain Eukaryota; kingdom Metazoa; phylum Chordata; class Mammalia; order Chiroptera; family Phyllostomidae; genus Phyllostomus; species Phyllostomus hastatus. The sequence continues at coordinate 34,388,437 of NW_025333872.1, read as the reverse complement.
GCATTGATAAACATGTTCATTTGGGGTGAATTAAGAGATCTGATCTGACCCCCAATTCTTTTTAGCAAAACAGCAGTGATACAATGACTGCTAATGTTTTTATCGTGATTATCAGTGCTTTGTGTTATCATTATTGGCTTAATTTTTCAAGATTCAGCAATGAAAATGGTCATAAATATGTATATCTCTGCATTATATTTTATTTTCTATTTTCACATTTGGCAATTGGTATACTCTGTATGCCCTGCTGTGCTAAGTCCAGGGTTATTTAGGAGCCAAATAAGTGGAAAATCTTACAGCATTAAGATTGTTCGGAGGGCAGAGAATGCCTCAGAAAAATCTGTCCCACCCATTCAAATACAGGCCATCATGCATGAAAAGAATAATAGAAGGTAAACAGTGCAGGGCAAAGGCAATCGAGTTATATGTGAAGCAACTCTGCGTACCTAATCTATGAGCACTGTCTCCCTAAACTCATGACAATGAAAAAGGCACTGAATGAAGTAAAATGATTACAAGAAAAGTCAGGCTGTGTGTTTGCTAAGCTTCCTCAGTAATCACTTGGGAACCAGCCCCACCCCTTGGGACCGTGGCTGCTACTTACGGAGTACTCGTGATGCTCTAGGCCAGGTGTTGTGTCGAGTGTTTCTCATGAGGTGCCTATGGCCCCTCTCACTACAAATGGGGTAGTGATGCAACCAGGGCTGGGCTCCACCAAGTACTACCCAAGTACTACCTGGGTGTGTGTGTGTGACTTTAAATAGATCGTGTACTGTCTCTGCTCTTCAGTTTTCCTTACTTGTGAAAAGGGAGCAATAATAGTACCTCATGGGTTAATACAAGTGAACTACTTAGCACAATGCCCTTCACGTGGTGAACAATTCAATATATTAGGTATTGTTACAACTATAGATGGAGTGGACCGTGACTGAGAGCAGCTTACAATCCAGTTGAAGAGGGCAAAACCTGAGTCAGTCTGAGAACAAGTAAGACTCAATAGAGACCAAAAAAATCAGAGGATTAAAGAAAAAAGATGAGAGAAAGAGAACACTGGAGCTGGTTAGACCAGTCAAGATTTGAAAATAGGAGAAGGTGCAGGCAGCAAAAGAAAAGGAGGGGGGTCTAGCAGCGGCACAATGAAGCCAAGATTTAGAGACGGCAAAGACTGTGTTGAGGCCAGGGATGGTGAGAAAATCAGCCAGTGAGGAGTAAGAATTAGACATTAATGACACTCAAGGGCACAAAGAAACAGGAACTAGAGTGCTGTACCCATCTGTCACTGGTCTCCTCCGGAGACAATATAAAAGGACGCTGTGGGGCTACGGGTCCCAGAGCAGCTGCATCTGCATCACCGGCAAATCTGTTAGGTGTGAAAATTCAGGCCTCATCCCAGATCCATGGCATCAGAAGTCCGGGTGTGGGACCCTCCAGGTCATTCTGATACATAATAAGATCTGAGGACCCATGGTGGCAAGAAGGCCCCGGTTCCCATCCCATCCTTCTCGCTCAGGCAGGGGCCCCAGCCACCAGCACAGGCTGGTTAGGTCCACACCTCAAACACATTTTCTTAGGCTTGAAAAACAAATTCCAAAGGATGAGCAATGAAAAGGAAGAGCAGGTCCCTCACATCTCAGCTGACTTCCAAAGTTTCTTCCCAAAGCCTGCCCCTAACATCTGGGAGTGAAGAGCTGGACGAAGAATTTTGGTTGATGGTTGGTACTTGGCAGTAAGTACTTCATTTTCTTTCAGGAGTCTATGTAGAAAACTTTATCATAAGAAATATTGGAGTGATTTTGATTTTTCCAGAATAGGAGGAGGTTGTATTATAGTCACTAACCTAATCTAACCCATTTATGAAATTGACCCCTCCGTGCTGGTTTTTCTGATACGATCCATCCCATTTGCCTCCTGAAGACTCTTGCAGTATCACTGGCTAATACAACTTTTTAATCCTTATGACATGCTGGGCTAGTGCAGGTGGCCATTTGGAGGATGGAGTGTGCTCTTTGCTGTTAAGAGCAGACAAGTGGCTCTTTGATATAAAAAGGAGCATTTGTGGCAGGTAACGAAGGTCATGTGACTTTTCTCAGGAAGGAGCTCTAACATGTCCTCTAAGAGCTTTTACACACTTAATTTCAAAATGTAGTCAATAATGCAGATAAATTAACATTTGCTGGCTTCCTTAATTCACCTTATTGAATTATTTGACTGGTGCTTAAATCTCAGAGATAAGTCTAAATCCACTCAAGAATCTACTGCTTCTGAAATAATTTCAGAGTACTTTGAATTGCACCTTTTTTTGGTTCTGACACAAAATAATTTTTGCTTTAGACATAGCTGCCTTTCTGAGGACTATAACATGTATACAGGCAGGGGTGAGTAGGGGGAGCCAGAGAACAAAGAATTGGTCAGCAATACTTGGAATTTTAAATTCCCATTTCCATCCACTGTGTAGGTAAAGAAAATTAGTTCATTATGTGTCATTCAGACCGTTCATCTAAAAGCCTAGAGGGAATCATGGGCTTCCCTGTGTTCTTTGCCCTGTAGCCATCCCTTCTGCCGTATTGGAAATCTATACAGATCGACAAGAAATTAAACCAGTGATGTGAAACTGGCCTCAGAAACTCTTTTCTTTCCATTTAAAATTCATTGCCTAATGGATGGAGTAGAATGGGAAGTTGTTATTTATTGGTTAATAAAAATTCCAGTTAATGTCATGTAAACTGACCAGGACATTCTTTTTGAAGCTGAGATATGAGGAAGAGGAGTAAAGAAGACACAGCCTACAGAGTGGAACGTTTGTGGACTTGCGCTCACTAGATCCAATCACATCTACCTGGGTCATACGCTTTTGTATAGTGATAACTTTTGTTTCATTCCTTGCCATATCCTGGTCCAGAACCTCACCGACCACTCAGAGGTTACTGCAATAGTCAACCAGCAGGTCTTCCAGGTGCTTGTCTCACCTCACCCCCTGTTTCATGCATCTACCCTCACCTGATCAGTTTTCCTCACTTCTCTTAGTGTGCCTCCGCTGTTTCATGTCACGGCCCATGAATGAGCCAAACCAAAAGATCTGAGGTCTAAACAGAGCTTCGACTCTGTGCATGTAATTTTGCCCTCACTTTCCTGCCATTGTCATGCTGAAAAATACCCACTCCTCATTCACAACTTAGCTCAGGTATAACCTCCTCTAAATGTTTATCTAATCTCCAGGAGCTGCTTTGGTTTTCATTCCCGTGAACCTACAACTCCCAAGGTACCTGTCACACTTTTTTTATACTTATATGTTTACACGTTTACTATTCCCACTAATCTGCAAATTCACCATTGGCTACAGCCAAATATAACTCATCTTTGCCTGGATTTCCAAGGCCTGGCCAGTTCCTACTGAGTGGTGAACTCTTATTAATAACTGTCAATCTAATGAGTGGGTAGAGGACCCTGCCACACCTGACAGAAAACATGGAAGCAAAGAGATGACTTTTATGCCCTGACAGCCTAGGCTATCACCACTACATTGAAAATGGGCTCGGTCAAGCAGTAAAATGACTGTGGAAAAGAAGCCTCAGGGATCCAGAAGATGGCTTCTAAAACAACTCAGCCTAGAATCTCAGATGCTCATGGTTTGACACACTAGGGACAAAATAACTTTCTGCTCAGGGGCTACCTCCTCTGAAAGATGTTCTTCTCTGACTGGACTCTCTAAAGCATTAGTCCCTCCCTGTCTCTTAAGCCCCCTGCCTGGAATTATTTGTCTTCATCATTCTCATCACAATCTTACAGTTTATTATAGACCCATCTATCTATTGTCTGGCCCCCACTAGCAGGTATCAATAAGATCCACAAGGCTGAGAACTTGGTTGGATTCACAGTATCTATAACCACACCAGATTCATAGAATCTGTAACCACACCAGGCATGTGGTAGACCCTCAGTAAATAAAAATGAAGGAAGGGAGGAAGGAAGGAAAAAAGGAAAAAAAGAAAGAAAGATCTATATTTTTTTCAGGGAATCAATATATCCAGTTGCTGCTCATCCCAAGTAATATGTTTAGTGAATTAAAAGCTTAGTTTTCTGGGAGTCTGAAGTGAGAATAAGAGGTGAGACAGAATCAAAAGCACCTGGAAAAGCTCAGGAGCCTGGGCCACAAAAGGAAGAGGCCATCCTGAAGGCTTCTTTATTCTCTGCCAATCACTATTGCTCATAACATAACCCTAAATCACGACACAGTGTGTGTTCATTTTCCATTTGTTCATCATTTACTCATGTATTTACTGAACTACTCAACTAACATATCTTTTGTCCCTACCATATGTCAGGCAGTGCTGGGTATACTAAGGACACATATTTAATTCAAAAATGCTTTTTTGCTTTAGACCACACACTTAAAAAACATGAAGTGATATGTGCTATGACAGACCTTGGATACAGGGCTAAGAGAACATAGTTGTGGGGCAATTATTTTTTTCTTAGACAGGAAAGAAATATTTCATAGGAAGGTGACATTTAAACAAAGGCTTGAAGGCTAAGCAGAAATTCTCCCAGTAAATGCCACTGTCTTCCAAGATTACCTTCACCTCACTATCTTGAATCTTGATTGTGCCACCTAGTGACCCCTCCTATAATTAACCTTAGTGACTTCTTTAACGCTACTTTTTTCATCATGATGGATGAAGGTATAAGCTACTTGATGATGGCTAGTAGCAACCCTTCTACCCCAGTTTGCTCCAGACAGGACACTGCAGGACCTTGAGTATATATCTTAACCTCACTATGGCCTTAGTTTCCTCACTTGAAAAATGAGAATTTTAAACTGGATAAACTTGACACTACTATCTAGCTCTAGAATTCCTTGGAATATGACATAGGAAAAAATATTAGCAAAAATATTTAAAATAGAAGCACTTTGGTTACCCTGGAGGCTCTGTTATCCTGCAAATGTATTCATACATAAAATATCATCCTACTCAACAGCACTGGGTGCATGAGGTGTTGCTGTAATAACAGATGGCCACACTCATTTAACCTTTTGAACACCCTCCTCCCAAGGAGTCATGGACCAAGCAAATTTTTACGAAATCCTGCAACATCTTCTGGCACACATGGTTAGTCTGAGATGCAGGTCTGGGACTGGGAAATGCCCTTTTTCTTCCCCAAATGCACAGCCTTGAACAATCTCTGGTTACCTGGTGAAATCTAGGAAATTATATGAAACTTAAGCTATCACAAAGAATTTCTTTTTTTCTTAAAATTCTGTTAATTGTAAATGTTAGGTAGCCTAATTCCTTAAAATCTATTACATTTCATTCCTAGAGATTGTTATAATTCACATGCCTACCTCCACCACACCCTGGAAGAGGAAAATAGTGATCAGCTAATTGCACCAGACTGTTCTGATCCAGCCATGGGGGTCCTCAGGGAAATGAAAATAGATGTTTTAGTACCACTTACTGGGTAAGTGCAAATGGAACAGAGGCTTCATTAGGTGCCTCGTGTACCAAGGGCTTTACTGTGAAGGCTGCTGCTTCTAATGAACCGTCAATGCTCTGTGCAGACCACCACTGGTTTCATGGAGTGTGAGCGGGAGCTGCTCTGCGACCGTGGCCACTGTGGTGCTCTGACTCTCTCCACAACCTCAGGACATGTGACCACATGACCTAGCCCTTCCACTATTATCGTGTGATGGGGCTTTTTCTCTTTCTAAAGTCAATCTTTTTTTGTCTTCCCTATAAAGTGACATAAGTACAAACAATTAATTATTGATTTGACAACTGTTCTAGTCAAAACAGACTGTTCATGTGTTATTTTCCTTGTCCCATTAGAAATTAAAATTTGCTATTACTTTCAATTATATCTAGGACCAGCAATATGTGTCTGGAACTCAGTTTAGTTATTAAATGGGGAAATATGTTATTACATAAGTGAGGAAATTTCATTCTGTTGCAAAGTTTGGTGTTTACTATTAAAGATTAAGACTGCTGATGGAATCATAATTTGGGTTTTAATGAGACTATAAGCTCTAATTGTTTGTAAAAGTACTTTATTTTTTTTTCAGTGAAAGCTACGATAAGACATATACATGTTTCAGTTCTCAAATTAGCAAAGATCTAAAAGTCTCATGACACACCTTGCTGTGGGGGCTGCCGGAGACGCAGGTGCTCTCACACTGGTGGTAGATACAAACAGAGGAATCTCTCTTGATGGCAATGTGGCAAAAGCCTTCAAAATTAAAAAAAAATTGCATAGCATTAGGTGGGGGGCTGAGTAAAGTAGGCCTCAGGGCATGGGATGGGGGTGAGGGAGCTGGGGCAGTCTGATAAAGGTGAGCGGTAGGTTCACACTAGAGGGTGGCCAGCGTGGAGTGTCAGGGTGTGAAGGGTGTCCTAAGTGGTGGGAAGGCGACACAGCAGGGCATCAGAGTCCTAGTCAGATGTGGGGGACATCTGTGTGGTGTGGGGCAACTGGGCACAGGGGTTTAGAGCCCAAATAATGTGAAGTGGCCTCTGTCACTTTGGCACTGAAAGGAACACACAGCTCGATGACTCTAGAAATGGGCTCCTGGGGTGGCTGAACCAGGGCTTCTCAGTCACACTCGTTCAAGCTCCAACCTATGAATTTCCACTCCCTCTGCGTGCCACCTAACTGTTATTAAATATGCTTCTTCCGATTGAACTTGTTTCACTTAATTTTATTGTAAACAATTCATAAAAGAATGGATTTCTGCTCTGTGTGGAAAATCAAGACTGCTTATCATAAAAAGAAGGTAAAGGTAAAAATAAATGCTCAAGTTCCCTCCAAATATGATTACATTCTTAAAATGTAATAACTACATGAAACAATAAATAATAATAAGTCTATTTATTTGTACAAAAAATAAACCTCTGAAATACAGTTTCTCCCATGGGATGAAAACTCTTAGTAGTCTTTCACAAAAGGCATTATTTGGTTGGATTTCATTTACGTTAAGATGAAAATGAGTTTCTAGGCCAGTGACATGATTGGTTTTTTTAATTCTGCTGTTGGCAAGTTCAGACAGGCTCCCTAACATGTACAAAACTGAAATATTACTTGACCATTAATTTCTAATCCAAATATTGCAAGGGACTTTTATTCAATTAAATATGATTTCAGAAAGTAATTGTACATAAGTTCTAGGTGTCACTAATGGACTAGAGGCCAGAACCACTCAACCTTCCTTTCCGCTCTTCTACCCCACCCCCAAGTCTCAGCTACCTCCACTTAAAATCATTAGGGTGTGTCAATAGTCCTGGAAATGCTTGCTGGAAAATTATCTGTTAACCAGCTTTTACATGAGGTTGCACACTGGAAACATACCTCTACCCCCTTCTTTCTTTTTGCTGGCTTTTTAGTATTTAATACTATCTTCTGAAATTCCTGATATTCCCTGAACTCAGTTTCTAAGGAGACAGTGTCCCTAAGCAATATTTTTAAAGAGAGCAGACTTTCTTCTCCTGTTTCTTCTTAACATTGATTCTGTACTCAGGGGCCAAGGGTCTCTCTCCCTCTCTAACCAAGGCTACCCTCACCTCAGAAGTGTGCACAGGGAAGGACCTATGGTACTACCACCTGGTAGAAACTTCTGGGTGTTGTTGGATATAGAAAACTGGGTTTAATCCTCAGAATTTATAGGAGCATAATCTCTCTGATTCTTAGTACTCTCAGGTGAGAGTGCTGCTAATCACAGACTATATATTATCTCTGGCCCTCGTGCTAGGCTTTGGTGAAGGAGAAAAATGAAATGTTTGAGAGTTCTTTGTAAACCGTAGAGTATCATGAAAATGGTACCACCATGGTAGTTACTACTATGAGGAGGTATAAAATATATGTGCCATACAAAGGCTTCTGTACCTCATTCCTTTTCTTTTTTAGAGAGATTGGGGAAGGGAGGGAGAAAGAGAGTGAGAGAAACATCTATCGGTTGCCTCTTGTTCATGCCCCAGCTGGGGACTGAACCCACAGGCTAGGTATGTGCCCTGACCAGGAATCAAACTAGTGACTTTTCCCTTTGTGGCATGTTGCCCAACTAACTCAGCCACACCGATCAGGGCAAGGCTTGTGTATTTTATATAGGAACATGTTTGTGGCTTAAAACAACTTTTCTCAACCCCAGCCATATTGACATTTAGGGCTGAATAATATTCTCAACTATGGGGGACTGTCCTGTGTATTGTAGGATGTTTGGCAGCATTGTGACAACCAAAAATGTTTTTACCCATTCCCAAGTGTCCTTGGGAGGAGGGAGGCTAAGTCACGACCAGTTGGGAATTACTACTATAAAAGTCAAAAAGCCTCCTTTGGGATGGTAATTTATTTATAAAAAATTATACGGCAGTAAAGAATTTTTCTCCCTTTTTACCACAACATATTTATGATATGCAAAAGTAGAAAATTACCATAATGCTCAACAATAATGAATGGGTTAAAATAATTACAGCACAGCCATATGATAAAAGGCTGTAGTAGAAATCATGGGGCAGAAGCATGCTCACTCTTCAGCTGAGCACTGAAGGGCTACATTTCCTTGATAGTAAGGTGGAGGCCAGGTGGCCAGTTGGGCTACTGATAGTAGAATGGGAAGAAGTGTGTTATTCCTAGGCCAAGACAGCTGATAGTGGGTCTCCTCTTCCATCTTTGGCTTCCCCTTCAGCAGTGACCATGGAAACCATGTGTTGAAGTGACAGTGTTGCAGGATGGAAGCAGCCTGGGTCCCTGAGTCAGTACTTGGAGGAGCACTGCCCTGGAGAGACACCTGGCCCACAGTGGCATTTTCCTTTATCCAGAAAAATTGTTTTAAATATTTTTTATTATTGTTGTTCAGTTACAGTTGTTCTACCTTTTCTCCATTGCTCTCCCCTGCCCCACTCCCCCGCTCCCACAGTCAATCCCCCCCACATTGTCCGTGCCCATGAGTCCTCTATTCATGTTCCTTGACTTTCCTCTTCCCCTTCTTTCCTCATTATCCACTTCCCCTCTCCCCTCTGATCACTGTGAGTTTGTTCTTTATTTCCAAGTCTCTGGTTCTATTTTCCCCCTTTGTTTTGTTGATTAGGTTCCACTTATAGGTAAGATCATATGGTATTTGTCTTTCACCTCCTGGTTTATTTCATTTAGCATAATGCTCTCCAGTTCCATCCATGCTATGGCAAAGGGTAGCAGCTCCTTCTTTCTTTCTGCTGTGTAATATTCCATTGTGTAAATGTACCACTGTTTTATGCTCCATTCATTTACTGATGGGCACTTAGGTTGCTTCCAGCACTTGGCTATTGTAATTGTGCTGCTATGAACATCGGGGTGCATAGGTTCTTTTGGATTGGTGTTTCAGGATTCTTAGGGCATAATCCCAGCAGTGGACTTGCTGGGTCAAAAGGCAGTTCCATTTTTAGTTTTTTGAGGAAATTCCATACTGTTTTCTACAGTGGCTGCACCAGCCTGCATTCCCACCAACAGTACACTAGGGTTCCCTTTTCTCCAGAACTTCACCAGCACTTGTTGTTTGTTGATTTGTTTATGATGGCCATTCTGCCTGGTGTGAAGTGGTGTCTCCTTGTGGTTTGAATTTGCATCTCTCTGATGGCTAGTTTAAGCCACTAAGATGCCAAGGTTTGTTTGTTCCTCCTGAATGGCCTTTCCTTACTGCTATACATATTCATTCTTGTAAGATACTGGAAAGATGAAAAGCAAAATGTAAAAGGTGGCCCCATTTCAGTGATGGGCTTACCGGTGATTCATTCATTCATTTGTTTCAGCAAACGTTCACTGAGCCCATGGGCACAGCATGGTGAGAAGTGCTGGAGTTCACCGGCAAATGTGGCATTATCTTTCCCTCCCCTGGGAAGCCTGCAGTCCTTGTTATGTCAGAAGAAAGTGCAGTTAAATAGTCTTCATACAAAAGTTGAAAAAAATAAAGGAAAACAAGGTTTTAACACCTGAAGGAGAAAATTCCACCTCTGTAACCTGAAGGATTAGAAATAACCAGGCCCACCCTTTGCCTACTTTTTTTTTTTAAATATTTTATTTATTTATTTTTTAGAGAGGGAATGGAGGGAGATAGAGAGAGAGAGAAACATCAATGTGCGGTTGCTGGGGGTTATGGCCTGCAACCCAGGAATGTACCCTGGCTGGGAATCGAACCTGGGACACTTTGGTTCCCAGCCCGCGCTCAATCCACTGAGCTACGCCAGCCAGGGCACCTACTTTTAATGGAGCAAGTATTATACAGCTCAGGACAAACTAGGAGTGAAACGCAGAGCTCCAGGATATCCAGTCTTGGTGGAACAAACCCAGCTGTGAATGTGGTTGTGGAAGGAGATTTCATTAGATTGTATGAAAGCACCTCCCCTCTTTAGGATGAGGTGTTTGTAATCTTTCTGCTCTATTTGCTGCATGAACATTCATTATTTTAAATCAAAGAAAACAGAGGAAGCCAGTCATGCTTCCCAGTGTCTCTGTCATTAAAATTAATTATTTTCCCAGTTCAGTCCTCTCTGCTCACACTGTGTCCAGGGAGAGAAACAGGTCTTAGGGAGCCCAATTATGCTGGAGGCAGTTTCAGAATCAGATGACAGGGTTGGGGGCTGAAGCTCGAGGCCTGGCAGGGAGTAATGCCACATTTCCAATGACTGCTGTGTTCCGAATTCTCCTCCTTGGGATTGGTTTCAAAAGTACTTTTTCTTAAATATAGTCATTTTCCAGTGTTAATTTCTAAAACTAAAAAGAACAACTTTCATTCAGAAAGGGATAAGACAATATTCTGTATTACTTTATAGCACATGAGCCAATAAAGGAAACGATGTATTCTAAGAAGTATTTGGGTAGTATTATTCAGCTACGGGTTTCACTTATTTTATTTAATGAATCTGTAATGTACATATGAGTGATTCTTTCAAATAGAGGGATCTGATTCTCAGTTCACTGGGAAACTAATATATTATTATTATAATATATTATTATTATTGTCCATGCATAAACCATGCTGAATTAAGTTTCAGTAGAAATATTCTTACCAAAACGAGGACCTGATAGCAAAGCTTTGTGTAACTTTTTTTAATCCTCATTTCTTAATAGAAAATAAGAACTCAGTATTCCAAAGACAAAAATACTGTTTAAATTTTCAAAGGAGGGGTAAAAATGGAAAATTCAGTGCTATCTCTCACTCCCAGACTCATCTTCATGGGACATGAGGACACCAAGTGTTCTCATGTCTGGTGACATGACACAAGTGTCAGATTCCAAGGAAGGCTCTGGAGAGCAGCATTCTGCATTTTCAACCACAGCCTTTCACGCTTGTAAGCTACGTGCTTAATGGTGCTGTCCATCTGTACCTGGAAAACAATAACAGCCTTCCTCCCCAAGGACGCAGGGATGCTGCAGCCAGTGTTGTGATTTAGAACCTGTAGGAGGCTTGGGGGAGTATTCCACAGGGAAGAGTGGCCTGGATTTCATTCTTGAACAGTCCTGCCACGTTCAGGCAGCTGGGCAGGACCTCAGGAAAGTGAGGGGTGATGATGAGATGGGGGACTCTCCAGTGCTGCTGAAAGCACCAGCAGCCTGCTGGGGACTGAGTGTGTGTGTCCCTCCAAAGACATACGTGATTGTGTCTGGAAGAGGAGCGTTTGGGAGGTGATCCAGTGGTGAAGGTGAAGCCCTTACAAATGGGATTAGCATCCTCACAAAGGACACCCCAATGAGCTCCCTCTGCCCTTCTGCCACGTGAGAACAGAGCTGGAAAGCTGCTGTCTATGAACCAGGGAGCAAGTTCTCATCAAACACCAAATTTGCTAGCACCTTGATTTTGGATTTCCCAGCCTTCAGAACTGTGAAAAATAAATGTGTTGTTTAAACCACCCAGGCTATGGTATTTTGTTATAGCAGCCCGCAATGACTAAGAATGTATAGTATGACTAATAGCAAGCAAAGTTGCTTTCTTGCTTTTCATTACCAGTATTGACTCATTTTGCTATAAAAAGTTATTTCTCAATTGTAGAAAATATTAAGTCAAATATATTTAGCAGAATAAAGAAAATTTTAAAATGTGTGTATTCCTATCACTTCAAAGAAATAATCATGGTCAATATTTTGGAATCTGTCATTGTAGGTTTCTCCCCTGTGTATATACTTAATACTTCCTGTGTATATATTTTAAATTAACACATTTTAAAATTATTTTTAATTTGATTTGTAAATTCAGTAGTATCTCAATAACATCTTCCTATATTACTCTGCATGCATCTCTATAACTTTTAATTGCTGAGTACTACTCTGTCGTGTAGCTATGACCAAATTTATTTGAATAAGACTATTGGCATTTGGTGGTTCCCATTTCATTCTATCACATGCCATTCCATAAAAGCATTCTTGCATTCCTATCTTTGTGCATGCATTCCATTCTGCCTTGGATAAATCTGAGAATTAGAACTAATGTGTCAAAGAAATCTATACTTTTTAATGCCTTTGACACACATTGCCAAATTGTCTCCTGGGATGAGCAGCCTCTAACATGTACCCCAATGATGCTCACTTCTGGTTTTCATCCCCTTAGAAACGTGGGCTTGAGTGTGGACTAGACTGATGTCTCTAGACTAGAGACCTGTTACCATCAGGAAAGTGGACCCTCCGCTGTTTGGGCCCTGAAATGATTCTGTCCCCCACTCAACCTGCCCCCTTAACTGCAGCCTTGGGAGAGTCCTTGAGCTGGAGGACCCAGTTAAACTGCACTTAGATTCCTCACTGAATTTGTGAAATAAGAAGTGCTTATTGCTTTAACCTGCTACACTTGGGGTGGCTTAAATATATTTTCTCCCTTGACCCCAAGACTATAGTAACCAAATCTCACCAGAGCTGGACTGTGAGTATGCATTTCCCACATGCTCAACAACACTGCATTCTAAATCTTTGCTAGACTGTTTGTATTTACTTTATTACTACCTAAGCTTTATATTTAAACACATATATTATTTATTTATATTTTATTCTCTTGAATTATTCACTTGTGTCCCTTGCCCATTTTTCTATGAAAGGTTTGTCTTTTTTCTTGCATACACGAAGAGTTCTTACTAGGAATATTGCACTTTCCCATTCTGTCCCCCTACACACATGAGCACTCACATAACCTTCATATATCTCTATTTTCATTTGATTCTTTTGTTGTAAAAACATTTCATATTTTTATGTGGTCAAATTTTTACATTGTTGATTTGGTTCTTTCTGTCTTTGATATAGTTTTAATCCTTTCATTGTCCTTAAAACACATTAATATTCTCATTTTTTCTTCCAGTACTTTTATAATTTCAATATCCATAAAGCAATTTTTCTAGAATTTAATTTGGTATGACAGGTAATGCCTACTTTAGCTTTGTCCCCTCAATAATTAGTCACTGATTTAATGCCATTTCTTTAATAATTTTTCACAATCATTTTATATGCTGAGAAATTATAATCTGCTGTGACTTCAACCTCAACACCCCTGTACAGCCTCTTATCAAGATTTGCATAAATACAGTTAGGCTTCACCTTCTGAAAAGAGAACAAAATAACCCACCTCTTCTAAGGGAAATGAATGCATTAGTGGGGGCTTTAAGGTTCCTACCATTTGTGAGTGCAATTTCATTTGTCCTATAATATACACCAGCAGGCACTCATGCAACCCTCACTGCTTTAAGGAGAACAGTGAATTTTGTTGTGCTTTTAGGAGGGAGGGATTTCTCAGCCAATGTTCTGGCAAACTGTTGGGCTTTGCACCCTGAATGAAGCATCCTTTTTTTCTGTGAGAAGAACTGAGGGAGAGAGAGGATTTCCTGAACTCTGGAGTCAGGGAAGAAAGCACTAAAGAAGAAGGGAGCAGAGCTGTACAGCTCAGAGTTCATGCAACTGAGGTAGGATGCGTGGGCCAAAGTGTGCCTGGGGAGGGTGCAAAGATTAGAGGTTTAGGTAGAACTGTTGAGTGCAGGTTGCTCAGCCACAATGGGACAGGACTCCAGGGAAGACAGAGACCCCTGAATCCAGTGAGTCAGGAGAGGTTCCATGGGAAGAAGCAAGACTCAGATTCCCAAACATCTCTTTGTTCTAATGCGGAGGCTGCACAAGAGGTGGGATTGAGGTGGAATTTACCAGCAGCTGCCCAGCGTGTGCTGTTCCCCAGCCCCACCTTCTGCCCTGTCCCAAGGTCAGGGAGAGCAGCCACCACTGGAGAATCACTGCCACCTTGTGGCTACTACAGCAACGACAGCCTTTGGAGCCCAAGATGCCCCTGCAGACACAGTTGGCAGCTCTATTTTCTTCCTACCAGTGTACTCAGAATTGGGTAATCCCTGGTTTGAATAACCCCTGGAGGTTTTAGTTTGACCACAAGGGGTGAAAGAGGAAGGGAGAACCTGGAAAGGAAGAAAGACATTGGTGTAATAGCTAAATGGAGACTTTGGCCATTTTAATATCAAAGGAGATGTGTTATTTTATATTCACTCTGGAGAAATCAGGTAGAGGTAAGATCTGGGAGGTTTTATTTGCCATGCTGAGTTTGCCTTTTCACATAGGCCATAGGAGGGAAGGATTTTAAACAGGGGAGATAATTGATCAGAAATTGCTTTAAAAACAAGATTAGATGTATGGATTGGAGTAAAATGATGGAGAGGGAGAGGGAAATAAGAATGAATGAAAGTTGGGAGACTATTACAACAGCCCAGGTCACTGTGAGGGCTCAATACAGGGATAAGAGGCAGAGGGAAGTAGATGGATATGAGAAAGAATAAGAACAGAAATTGACACACTCAAGCAATTGCTAATCTATTGAGGGAATGGGGCAGAGGAGGTGTTTGGCTTGAGTGACTGAGTGGATGGTGATGTCAATCATTGAATTACAGAGTGGAGGAGGAGCAGCAGATTTGTGGAGAAAGTTTATGAGTTCATTTTGGGACATGCTGTGTTCTTGGTTCCTGGGAGCAAACCAGGAAGAGAAGCTCATGTGTGTCCATATATGTGCAGGTAGAGAGCTCGTGAGAAGCTCTGGGCTGAAGATATAAACAAGGAGTAAAGAATATCTGGGTAGTGGCTGAAGCCACACGGGGATGGCATGTCCAGGAAGACCATGTGCAATGAGGACAAAAGAGAACACAGGAAAAACATTGTAGGGTATGAGTGAGAGCTTTTTTTTAGTTATAAGGATAGAAACCAAATCTAATAAATGTAAGCAATAGATTAAGGAATATATTGGAAGCCTGCTGAATAGGTCACAGAATAAGTAACTGAATAACCAAGACTCTGGGAGGATAAGAAGAAGGGAGCTCCAGAATTTGTGGCCTGCTGTCTTGGTCGTTTGGGCTGCTATAATAAGAATATCATAGACTGGAGGATTTATCAAGAAACACTTATTTTTCACAGTACTGAAGGCTAGGAAATCTGGGACAAGAGTGTCAGCATTGTTGTGCTTTGGTGAGAGCTCTTCCTGCTTTCTTCACATAGAGAGAGAAAGAAGTAAGCGATCTCTCTCTCTTTTTTATATGAGGGAGGTGTCTCTTTTTATAAGGCCAGCAGGGAGGGCAGGCTGGAATTCTCCTGCACAGACCAAAGTTGTTGTCCACAGGCACTATTTTTTTCTTTTTGAGGGAAGCCTCAGCCCAGATTTTAAGATCTTTCAACTGGTTGAGTCAGGGACACCTGGATCGTCTAGGATAATCTCTTATTTAATGGCAACTGCTTATGGACTTTAATGACATCTACAAAACACTTTCATTATAATACCTAGATTAGTGTTTGATTAAATAAACTTGAACTGTAGCCTAACTAACTTAACACAACAAAAAGATCACAAGCCTATTCTAAATATTCAACATATTCTGAACACTATTCTAAAAAATTTAACCAGAATATTTTTGCGGTACTATGGTCACCCCTTTTTTGCAGATGAAGAAATTAAAAGCCCGAATGGGTAAAAAAAATCATTTAATGTCTTATATCTAGTATAAGGTAGAGCTGGAGTTCGACTCAGACAATCACTCTCTACAACCAATCAGCTGAGCCACTGGACTGGCTGGCTCTTTGGAGAAGAATAGGATTACATGTCTTAAGACTAGAGGCCATTGTCCATGCCCATGGACAACTGTAACTGAACAACAACAAAAAAATTAATTTTTTAAAAAAAGAGCAGAGACCAGCTGGACTCACTTTTGTATTCTTAGCATCTAGCCTGACAGATAATAGGAACCTAGTTGTTGAATTAACTCGTTAAGGAATAAGATTTTAAATATTCTGTGTATATTCAAGGGAAGATCAATGAAATCCATTTCTTACACTGCAAACTTCTTACAATTATTTTCTTAATTTAAAAAATTGTTCTCTGGTTTTCTAAAGGAATTAAGCAGTTGTTTGGTTCAGGGCTGAAGATTTCAAATAAACTATTTCAAGTGAGATTTTTTTCCGAGTTGCCCCTTTAATTTTCTACAATGTGGCTTTATTCCTTTATGCATGGTTTGAAGCCAAATTCCATATTTAATTAAAATTCAATATCTTTATGAGAGTGCAGAAGATATTTCTTTATAAGCCCTTTCTTTGGAAACTAAACAGAACATTTAAATTTACTTAGTGATAAAAATTAAATTGGAGTTTTTTAGTATTAGCTATTTTACTGAAATTACATCCAAACATAATTAAATTATGAAACGAATTCTATGTGGTACACAAAATTTCTTCAATCAAGAGAATTAAAAGAAAACTACAATTATTTAAGGTCCTGGTAATCCAAGTGGGAAAACACCTTACAAAACAAGTGAGAAATAGAGCATGCAAATCTTTTTGTATTCACGAGGTTTCTTTTAACAGATGTTCTGTGAGAATAAGAATCTAAAAGAAATTAGGCAGACTTGAGAGAATCTAAAAACTCTAGCACTTTAGAAAAGGAAAGAGAAATTCTAAACTTCCTGGCCCCTTCTAGGACAACTGACAGATAAGACCCACAGGCCCAGGAGGATAGATCCAGTACAATGAACAAGAACATGGAGTGAGACAGCTACTCTCTCACTTCGGTCATGCTCTGTGAGTCTCCCTGGCCCGCTTAGGATGGCTCCTATGGGGAGAAGGTGTCGTTGGAAGGTGTCCACACTTCTTAGCTCGACAACCTGATCTTAACTCATTTGCGTTTACTCTTTCATTCCCTACCTCTGATTCCCAGCCCTACCCAACCCTATAGAGATCCCTCTCCTCAATTTAGAATTCAGTTTGCTTGCTTACATTTCAGCTCTGTTTTTCTCTTTTCGCTTTTATGGTTCTTGGCTGCTTTGAATGATAATTCTCTGCTTCCTCCTCAGAACCTGTGTGCACAGAGCCATACCTCACAAGGCACCGGGAGCAAAAAGTTCAAACACACTGCTGTGTCTCATACTTGAGATTAAACTTGGTGAGGAAGTCTATTTGTAAGGTAATGTTCAGGATAGTTTCCAAGGTGGATGGTTATTGTAACTGGAAAAGACACTGGCATTTGGGCTGCCTGTCACCACCAAACCCAATAAGCAATGACAGCGACTGAATCTTTATGAGCACTTTATCCAGATGGCCAGCAATCTGAGAAGATGGTGAATTCATACCCTAACAGACCATATTGTCTTTTCTTTCCAGGCCAGACCTTTTACAAGTACGAGGGAGATAAACAAGGTGCATTGAGGGCTTTGAGATTCAGAAGCTGAAACATTCCTGTCCTGAGCTGTTCCCAGGGGAGGGTGGTAGTCCATCTTCCCTGGAATACAAAGGCCCGGATGTCTCCAACTTGTCCCCAGGTGGTAATCTCTAGCAGTGCCCCAGGAGGTCGGGTGTTTTCCCAGGAGCCAGGATGGGCCTTATCTGTAGTTTCTGATACAAGAGCTTTAACATATATGTTACTTGCTAGACTTATAACTTTTTACCTTACGTTAAAATTTTCTAAGTCTTGAGTCCCCTATCATTATGTTCTCAGAGTTTTAGGCTTTTAAAGCTACAAAATCCCAGGTTCAGATGAGCCTTTCAGTTCATGCCTTGAGCCAATCTTGCAGCACTTGATTTATAGATAGCATTACAGGCCAGGTCGTAGTTGCTTGAGCAAACCCAGTGCCCAGGAAAATCAACCCATTCACCCTCAGAAAATTCTGACTCTTAGAAACTTCTTTCCATTGACTTTAAATTCTGTCCCTGTGAGACTTCTACTAAGGAGGTGACAATGCTGACTTTTACTTCAACCCTGTGCTCTCAGAAAACTGTCCTTTCTACCTTTGCATAAAGTTGCATAATCCCTTTGAATCCTTCTTGCAATGTGTGTGTGTTCAAGTCACAAATATTTTACCTAATAATGGCTTCAAAGCACAAGAATAGTGATGCTAGCAATTTTGATATGCCAGAGAGAAGTGGTAAAGTGCTTCCTTTAAATGAAAAGGTAAAATTTCTCAACTTAATAAGGAAAGAAAAAAACTCATATGCTGAGCTTGCAAAGATATAGGTAAGAACAAATCTACTATCCATGAAACTATGAAGAAGGAAGAAGAAATTTATGCTAGTTTTGCTGCTGCACCTCAAACTGCAGATGCACTTCATCACGTAGGCACTGCGTCATCTCACCTCATCATGAGAAGGGTGAGTACCATTCAATAAGATATTTTGAGAGAGATATCACACTTACATATTATATTATATTTTTATTACATTATATTATAATTGGTCTATTTTATTATTAGTAACTGTGCCTAATCTCTTGCTGTGCCTAATTTATAAGTTAAATTTTATCATGTATATATAGGAAAAAATAGAATTTATTTGTTAAAAATTGTGTACTTATTGTTACATGTTTAAACTTCAGTACCTTCAAAGTACTGTTCATTTGATGCAGTACACCTATTGAGACATTTTTTCCACTGCTCACAACAGTTTTTGAACTTGTCAATTTTGGTGTCTTTCAGTGCTTCTGCAGTTTTTTGTTTCACCCCTTCCACATCAGCATTGCTGGACCATTGCTGGACCATTGAGGACCTTTTTCATCTAGGGAAACAAACAAACCCAAAAAATGTCACTCAGAGTGAGATCCAGTGAATAGGGAGAGTGGGGCATAGGGGCCATTTTTTTGGTCAAAACCTGCTAAACACTCAGCTCAGTGTGGGCAGGTGTGCTAGTAAATCACCCATCATGAAATGGGTAAATACATTGAGTCTTCCAAAAAAATTCACTGAAGCCAAATGTAGCCTCTCACAACAATGCCTACTGGTACACTGATACAGATGGGTTCCTAGAACACTCACATAGTGGAGAAAACCTATACTACAAGGGGTCCACCTTCCAGAAGATAATTCCATTTTGGGGGGTCCCTTTTCATATAGTGTTTGGTGTCATGTGAGGTTTCAGGCATCCACAGGGTGGGAGAATGGTCTTGGAATGTATCCCCCATAGATAGAAGTAGACTACTGTATCTAAAAAGATTCCATAGAAAGGTGACTATGAAAAAAAGGTTGAAAAAACACTGGCCAGTACTTTTTCCACATGAGAACCCTTCGAATGTTTTTAGACAGCTACTCCATTTCCCCTCAGCATTCTCATTTTCCAGGGAATGAGGAAGCTCTCTTCATTACTCCCCATAGCTGTTTCTAAACAATTTTCTCCTCCCCCCTTTAAAATTCCCAGCTCTGCTCATGCCAACAACATTGTGCCCCCTTTGAAATCTTTGTTTTTATGCCCTTATTTACCAGAGATTCAACCTCTGGCTCTGCAACCCCTTTCTCACCCCATTCTTGATGTCCTTACTGCTGACTGGATTGCTCTTTCTGCCTCCTCTCAGTTCACTGATTTCTTCACCTTTCATACCCTCCCGCCCTGTCTAGCCAGCCTTCCTCCCCCATCCGTCAGCACATCAGTATCTGAGTTTCACTCCATATTCTGTTCTCACTATTTCTGAAATTTGATTTTATGTACCCCCTTCTCCTTCACCTCCAGTTTTTCTCGCTGACTGGCTCTTGCAGTGATTTTCCAATTATACAAAGACCTCCAATCCACTGACCTACTTTTTGAGCAACCACATCTCCATTTCATCTTCACTTCCTGCCTCACGCAACTTGGAGCCCACAGTTCAATGATATCATTCCCTTGCCTTACCTCTTTGTCTTACTCACCTTAAGCTACATCCCTGGTTTAAACCAGCTGGCTGACTTCTCTGCTTGCCTGTGAGCGGCTGGGTACTGCTGGAGAAATGTCACACAAACTGGCTCCTGGCTTCACTTTAAATTCATGTCCAGAAAGGTGTGGGCACTAAGCTGTTTGAACAAGGATAAGTTCTTACATAACCACTCTATCATGACTTTCCCTAAGGAGAAAAAAGAAACAAATAATTCCCTAATGGCATTTAATATTCAGAGCATTTAAAAATGGCCTTTGACATAACACATGATCAGGTATTTTCATTTCTGTAAAAGTCATTTTTTGGACAGTTGGTGAACTTTGATAAGGTTAGTAGATTAGCTAATAGTATTGTATTGATGTTAATCGAACCTGATTTTCATCATTATACTGTGCTTATATGATAGAAAGTCCCTGTTTTTAGGAAATATCACTGAAGTATAAACAGTATTTACTGTTAAAAGGATGGCCACATCTCTAACTTTCAAATATTTTTTTAAAGTGTGTGTGTGTAGCAGGGAGAGAAAGCAATTTTGAAAATGTGGTAAAATTTGAGGAATTTCATTGTACAAATGAAGAGTTATTTGTATGTTCTTGCAACTTTCCTATAAATCTAAAATAATGTCAAAATAAAAAATTTCCTTAAAAATTGACAATTAATAACCTTTGAGATTTATAAGAAAAGCATGATATAAAATTAAAATGAGGAAAATACCTTTTATATTTGTTTACTTAGAAAATAATGTTATTATAAAAGTTGATTAAAAAATCAGCATATATATTGAGAGAATAACAGGTGATATGTCATCCAGATCATCAACTCCATTATTAAATTAAAAGTCTATAAAAAGAGAAATTCACATTTCTCTACTAAATTACCCATCTTTTTACCCTTTTCCTCAAACATCCCAACACTATTAGCATCTCAACCTGTCTTTATTGTTAATCTTTGTACGTATCAATACATAAAACTTGCTGACATGCCTTGTCTCCCTGTAGCCACAATGTGCATGGTGTCTGCTGCTAGCCAATGTCCTCAGTTCCTCTTTTCCCTCTACACTGCAGTTTCCTTTTTCCTGAATCACCCATTTCCTCTCTTCACTGATGCTGCAAACATGCTCTAGAATCTCCTACTTATAAAAATCTCCCTCATCCTCAGATTAGACCCTTTCCTATCTTTCCTCTTTCTCCAAAGGATTTCATCCAGTCTCATGGCCATAAATACAGCCATTAGACCACACTAAATTTCCATCACTTACTTTCCAGCACCAAATTTTACCCTAAATTCCAGATAAGCTACCTGCCAACTTGATGTATCCACTTGGATGTCTAATGGATTTCCCAGAACAGTCCACATGTATCCTCTACCTGACACCACCTGTTTTAAGCCACTGTCATCTAGCTGAACTATTGCAATAGGTTTTTAGCTACTGCCCTGCATCCAATCTTCCTCCTTTCTCCACACAGTACTTCTTACAGTGATCTTTTCTTAAGCAACAACTACATAAATAAGACCTGGTCATGTTCCAACTTAAAATACTTAGACTACTTTTCATTATGTGTGGAATGAAATCTGAACTCTTCACTGTGGTCACTGTCACCCCATATGACATGATTCCTACCTATTCTCCAACCTCGTTTTAACTTTCCTTCCCTATTCACTATGTACCCCTCTAGCCTGCATGCTGTTCCTGGATCACCCTTCTCTTTTGCTCTGTGTCTCTGACTCAAAAGCTCTTTCTCCTCACTGGCTTCTCATGTATTACCTCTCAGTAGATTTGTCTTCACCACAGATAGGCATTTTTCTGGCTATCCTGTCTCTCAAATAGATACTCCCCTTCATCACCAGACCTGTTTCATATCATCACTCCATTTACTTCAGTCACAGTGATGATCAGCTCCTAAAGTTTTGTGTTTATGTTCTAAATTGTAAGCTTCCTGAGGGTACCCTGTGTATCTCATTCAGAAATCCCAGAACTTAGGATGGTTCTCGGCACTGTGAAGTGTGTAGTAAGTATTTCCTGCAGGAGTGAATCATGTAACTTAAGCTTGTATTAGATTTGGGGGCATTGTCATCATGTAGTGCCTCTAGTGACCCACAGTATTTTATCACCAGCATTGCTAGTTAATGTGTCTTTGTTGTCTTGCTGAGTCAGAGCTGTTCTAGCTTCCAAGCCATGTGTAATATTGATGAAGGGGATTTGGAAAGCCAAATGAAGTTCACTCCCTTAAACAGCCTAATGTTTAAAAATATGTGAGGATAATATGAGTATGTATGTATGCTGATATATAACATTTTATTAGTGAAGTTTATATTATATCATAGATGCTGTGTTAAGCAATGAGATATGTAAAGTGTACTTCTATATACTTATAAATATATAATTATGCATATAGAAAGATATAGATATAGATCTATATCTCCATTTAAATATAAATATGTAGACACTCTTCCAAGACCCAAATGTTCATCAGAATCAACAGAAAGAATCGGAATCTCTCAAAGGCATTTCTGTACACCAACAATGAAACAGCAGAAGCAGAGATCAAGGAAAAAGTCCCATTTGAAATAGCAAAAAGAAAAATAAGATATCTAGGAATAAACCTAACCAAAGAGGTAAAAGACCTGTATTCAGAAAACTATATAACACCCAGGAAAGAAATCAAGGAAGACACAAACAAATGGAAACATATAACGTGTTCATGGATTGGAAGAATTAATATCATCAAAATGTCCATACTACCCAAAGCAATTTACACATTCAATGCAATTCCCATTAAAGTACCAATGGCATATTTCACAGACATAGAACAAACACTTCAAAAAATTTATATGGAATTATAAACGACCCCAAATAGCTGCTGCAATTTTGAGAAAGAAGAGTAAAGTAGGAGGGATCACAATACCTGACACTAAACTATACTACAAGGGCACTGTAATCAAAACAGCCTGGTACTGGCATGAAAACAGGCACAGAATAGACCAATGGAACAGAACAGAGAGCCCAGAAATAAACCCAGGTCTCTATGGTCAGTTAATATTTGACAAAGGAGGCAGCAACATAAAATGGAGTAAAAATAGCCTCTTCAACAAATGGTGTTGGGACAACTGGACAGCCACGTGCAAAAAAAATGAAACTCCAGCACCAATTTACAACATATACAAAAATAAATTCAAGGTGGATAAAAGACTTAAATATAAACCGTGACACCATTAAATTCCTAGAGGAGAACGTAGGTAGGAAAATCTCAGATATTTCATGCAGAAACTTTTTTACTGACTTGTCCCCTAGAGCAAGGGACATAAAGGAAAGAATAAACAAATGGGACCTCATCAAAATTAAAAGCTTCTGCACAGCTAAAGAAAACAGTATCAAAATAAAAAAGAGAGCCAACTGTATGGGAAAACATATTTGCCAATGATACCTCAGACAAGGGTTTAATCTCCAAAATATATAAAGAACTTACAAGACTGCACTCTAAGAAGACAAGGAATCCAATTAAAAAAGTGGGCAAAGGACTTGAACAGACACTTCTCCAAGGAGGACATACAGAAAATCCAAAGACACATGAAATGACGTTCAATATTGCTAGCTATCAGAGAGATGCAAATTAAAACCACAATGAGATACCACTTCACACCAGACAGAATGGCCATCATAAACAAAGAAACGAACAACAAGTGTTGGAGAGGTTGTGGAGAAAAGGGATCCCTAGTGCACTGTTGGTGGGACTGCAGACTGGTACAACCACTATGGAAAGCAGTATGGAACTTCCTCAGAAAACTAAAAATGGATCTGCCTTTTGACCCTGCAATTCCACTGCTGGGACTCTATCCTAAGAATACTAAAACACCAATTCAAAAGAACCTATGCACCCCAATGTTCATGGCAGCACAATTTACAACAGCTGGATGCTGGAAGCAACCAAGATGCCCATCAGTAAATGAATGGATCAAAAAACCATGGTACATTTACACAATGGAATTCTATGCAGCAGAAAGAAAGAAGGAGCTCCTACCCTTTGCAACAGCGTGGATGGAGCTGGAAAACATTATGCTAAGTGAAACAAGCCAGGCAGTGAAAGACAAATACCATATGATCTCACCTTTAACAGGAACCTAAACAACAAAACAAAGAAACAAGCAAAATATAACCAAAGACACTGAAATAGAGGTCAGGCTGACAGTGTCCACAGAAGAGAGTAGAGGGAATTTCAGGGGACAGTGGGAAGGGTTCACGGGAACAAACTTAAAGGACACATGGTCATAAACTAAGGGAAGGGTGGTAATGGGAGGGAAGTGGGCAGAGGTGGGGGGGGGGCTGGATTGAGAGTAAAAAGGAGAAAACTGTATTTGAACAATGATTAAAATAAAATAAAAAAAAAGAATCGGAATCTCAACCAAACTGAACAAGCTAACAGGATTTTGAACAGACAGAAAAGATGTAATAAATGAGTTCTCACCTGGCTGCTAAGCCCTCAGCCCCCATGTCACAGGGTTCTTCTAAGCATTAGGTGAGATGCCCATATAAAGCTCTTACCACAGAGGCTGGCACAGAATCCATGTTCAGTAAAATCTTACTGTTTTCAGTGATGGGTTCTGCTTATTGTACAAAGGCCTTGCATTCCACCCCTCCAAGGATTTCCAAGGCCTGCACCTCAACCCCTCCAGCAACCAGCAGTGTGAGAGTGTGCCAAGTTCTCCACATCCTCACCAATACTTAATTTCCTTTTTTTAAAAAAGTAACAGTCAAACTAGTGGATGGGAATGGAATTTCCTTGTGACTTTGATTTTCATTTCTTTAATGACTAATGATGTTGAGCAGTCAACGCTTGCCCTGTCTGGATGCAAATTCTGAATCTTTATTTCATCTTCAACCTCAATTTGCCCTTTGTATGCCATTTTTGCTTTTATCTCAAATTGATCTTGTAACTTCAAGTGATCCTCTTGTGACTGTGCCTGATTGATGCTCATGGACATAATAAAATCCATGGTCTCGATCTGCCTGCAAGTCAGTCTGGATTCCCTGTTCTGGCCTCTGTGACTTGACTTCATCTATGATGCTCAGTCTCTAGTTAAGACAAAAGTAGGTGAAAGGCCTGAGGACGAGGAGGACAAAGCTGAGAAGGGAAGAAGCAGGCCACTCTCCAGAGCCAATTGTCTCTAGAGGCAATTTCAGAGGTTAGCAGGTGAAACTGATATGGACAGGATAATTTAGCATCTGGCTTTCTTCATATATTTCTTGTTATATGAAATATAAAAATATAAAAAAGAAATTGCTCAAGAAGGAACTGTGGCCAACTAAATTATACGTGGAAGTTTCTCAGACCTGACTGAGCATTAGACTCACTTAACATATTTTTTTAAATACGGGTTCCTGTACCTCACCTCAGAAAATATGATTCAAATGATCGGCCATGTGGCCTAGGAATCAGAATTTGTATAACTCCCCACCCCTCCACCACACTCCACCCAGTGATTTCAATGAGCAGCCAGGATTAAGAACCACCAGACTAGGGGTGATCAGGACTACAATTAGTCCCAGATTGTAGTCAGCAAATAATAGGAAATGTGGGTGAGTATAACTTGCTTAAATATGATAGCTGTGGTTTGAGAACAGAATTTTTCTCACGCTCACAGAATAAAAAACAAACAAAGGAAAGCATTCTGCTCAAAAAAAGCTATCAGTTCAACAGGATGTGATGTCCACTTTATCTATTTTTCCTAGAAATTTTTTTCTTTAGAATAATTTAAAAAAATAGTACCACTGTATAAAGGTGTATTCATAGCATTAAAATAATCACAACATCTGCACTCATTGCTATGCCCAGCTCAGCACAAGATTAGAAAAGTGGCCAGTGAAATGAAATGTCATTGCTGACTTTGCAGATGTATGATGAGGGGGATTAGCGCACTGCGACATTTACCACAGCACCATCCCACACAGTGAGGCTGCTGAGGCATGTACTGGGTCAGTCTGTTTGGTCATGGAGCTCACCTCTGTTTCACTTTCATTCACATGAATTTATTTCTATTGGTTTTGCATGGTTCATCTTTTGGGGAATTTATGTTTGTTAGAATCCTTTATCACTTAATAATTAGACAGTTCTATCAACAGTAATTATAGAGCTCTTTTAAGTCTTGCATATTTGAAAATGCAGACTGTGACATAGAAAAAAAATCTTCTAAAAAGCATAAGAGTGTTACTTAATTAAACTACTTTGGTTAAAAGAAAGTGGAACTCTTCTTTCATAAATAAGGACTATGCATCTTTTGTTGCTATTCAAAGTTAACTTATAGGCTATGTATTAATCCTATATATTATATGAGTACATAAAGAATAACTTTTTTTGGTCTTGAAATGGTATCCTGAAAAATTCAGAATAAAGCCAATGTCATCTTAGTTCAGATCATAACATTTGTTTTCTTAAATATCTGGACTTCAGTGGTGGTCAGTTCCTATTCTCTCCCAGGGCTGGGAGGCTTGCTTTCTACTGATACAAATCATTCTAATGTGAAAAGACAGATCTCTTCTGTCACCACTCAATGAACAATCCTTAAGCTCCTCGTCATTGGCCACAGCATTTAATCTCTACCTGACATGATAATATGCAATTGGATTCATTATTCTCTGAACAGCAATAGACACTCAACTTTCATCTAGTCACTGATATCATCAGCCTGCTGAAGTATCTCAATTTTCTTGGTTTTCTACATATTTTCTGAGCAGTGACTATTATTTGTTAACATTTGGCATAGTTTGATATGTATGGTGCTACCGGTGATGGGAAATGAAGCAGAGTTATAATTTACCTCAAGGTGGAATGTAATTAAATATTACTAGACTGTGTTTTAAATGTCTAATCTATGCTATGTGGGGTTTTAAAGTAATCAATAATTCTAAGAAAAACTGAGACACAAGCTTGAATTACCATAGCATTTTAATGGGGATGCCAGAAATTACTATTTTGAGTCTTGGGTTAATGAGTGCAGCACATTTATGAAGAGTAGAAACTTACTGATAGATCTCTATTAGTCCAGTTCCTAGTGTATGGGCTAACACCTCTCTTTGGAGTGGTCTTGTCTGTGTGTCACCATAGTGACAAGCAAACCTTCCTGTGCAAACTCTTCAGAATAGAAAATGCCCTCAATGATCCTATGCTTTAACCACTAGGGGCGCTAAAGAGCCAGTCATCCAGGTACAAGGCAAAGAGGCAAACAGAAGGGAACCAGGCTAAAAAGGCTGAGAGGTACTTCACAGAGAATCACTGACAATTTGTAAGGTATTTCTGCAAATCGCCAAAAAAGTATGCTCTTTACTTTAAATACTTAAAAAATCCCCACTTGAGGACATGTTTATTGATTAGAGAGAGAGAGAGAGTGAAACATCAATGTGAGGGAGAAACACTGATCGGTTGCCTCCAATTGGTACCCTGATCAGGCATGGGACCCAAAACCTAAGTATGTGCCCTGATCCGGAATCAAACCTGAAACCTTTTGGTTTATGGGACATCGCTCCAACCAGCTAAGCCACCTGGCCAAGTCTGTATGATGCTCCTAAAGCAAACCTCTGACCAACTTAATTTTCCCAGAATTTTCTCTTTTTCCATGTATATTTTCCACAGAGCCCATGCACAGGAAGGCTTAATGTCTTTCAGACAATCTAAAAGAATTTCCAGATATTTATCTATTTAACTATCTGTATTTTTTTAAGTAGCAAAAGAAAGATTCACTAATTAGGTATGCTGCAGGAGAATTCAATTCATTACAAATTATCTAGGAGCTGCATGTGCCATTCCAGCTGTGGAGAATCAGTCCTTCCCAGGGAACTAATGAGCCTTAGCTTCTGCATTCAATCGGTGCCTGTCATTTAAAATTATACACGGATGTATACACACCCTGCATGCACGGTACATTATTTATATGTAAATAGTACGTATACCCACTTTTTCTTAAAGCAATTCATTTGCTAGAGGCTTTAAAAAGCTGTCTTGCACTTTTTAAATATTTTATCAGAGCTCATATTTAAAGCCATTTCATCGATCACCAAGTGACAATAGAATGCAAATCCTTGAAGTGATATGCAGTGCAAAAATAACATGACTGTTTAATTAAATCATACCTAGATTTCTGAACCTAAGCTTACATGTCCTCAAATAGCAAGACAACACCACTCTTCACCCCTCCCCTCTCCCTCTCAACCCGTCCCTCCAAAGTGTATTAACACATTTGATTCTTTTTCCATTTTCTCGTTTCATCAGTGCTGACATCCAGCTTCCACCATGGCTATTAGGACTACTGAGCACAGCCACATGAGAGGATTTGTAGACTCCCGATGGCTAAGACAAAAACAAAGGCATAAATAAAAGAAGTAGGCTGCAATTTCTGTGGGCGAGAAAGGGTGGGGATAGTTCTTGAAGCAAAGGCTAGCTCCCTCCACAGGAAAACTCGGATCAGGGAGTACACGGACATTAAGATTACAGTCCCCCAAATCAGGAAGATTTAGACTTTTCAAGAACGATGCTTCTTTTTTGTTTGTTTGTTTGTCGGTTGGTTTCCATTCCACTCTTTAAAAAAATGCATACAACTTCCTCACCTCACCATATTTTGTAAACAATGTAAAATGCCTGTAAATATAGGGGGAAATGATGGCCCATGTTTCCTTTGGAATTATATGTCTACAGAGAGAAAAGTCTATACAGTGGCATGTCTCCTACATCCTTCCTTCATGGGCATTGCCACATGATTGGCCTCACCAAATACAGAGCATCCACCCAAATTTCCAGACAAATGTTTATTCCCATAATTTACAACATCTGTGAAATGGGAAAGCCTAAAAATAACAGTGAACAGAAATATTTAATGTAATGTCTCTAATTATAGAGCCTAAGAAAAGTTTTAGGACAAAAATGCATAGGACAATTTTAGCAACACCAGAAATTTTGAAGTTCCACACTTAGCTGACACAGATTTTAAAATCTTCACTGTTACGATTTTAAATTTTCTTTGGGAGTTAAGTGTGATATATTGGTGTCAATATAAAAAAAGCATATGTGAAATAGATCAGTCTGCCCCACAAAAAATTTAGTAAGAGGTAAGTTTGCCTTGTGGGAAATATTGCCTCTTTTGGGGGGGGGGATTTTTCTCTGCACACCTGTAATGTCTTCTGTTCTCAAGTTTTATTTATTTACTTATAAAAACCTAATCTTAGACTTCTAGGCAAGATGGCAGCATAGGCACACATGGCTCCCTCTTCACTCAACCACATCAAAATTACATCTGAAATATAGAACAACCATCACTCAGAACCATCAGAAATCGAGTTGAATGGAAGTCTGACAACTACAGAATTAAAGAAACTACATCCACCCAGACTGGTAGGAGTGGCACAGATGTGGAATGTGCTAATCCCAACCCATGTGTGGTGGATAAAAATTCAGGAATCAAGGCTTGCTCTGTAAGCGAAAGGGGACACATGCAGATGAGAGGCAATGTGTAGCTACTTGGTGGAGGGAAACAGAGCAGCAGGGAGGAGGTTCCACCAGTTTACTACACGCTGCCTCTGTGGGCCACTTCTGTGCACAGCCATGTGACCTCGGGCACACCTGAGGCCTCCTTGCCTCTGAGCATCAGTCATAAACCTCATCAGCCATCCAGAGGCAGATCAAGAAAGCAGGAGGGTAAGGGTGTAGCTGGAGAGAACCAGTGCCAATCAATACTTAGTGACGAGGTACCCTGATATTCCCAGAAGTGGCCAGAATGACCACGGCTTTGGAACTGGAAAAAAACAATTTTTCTGAATGTGTAACAATCATCCTTTGTCTCCCCCTTTATGGAACACAGAGCTGAAAATAGTAGTTCTTAAAATTGGTCACATATCCTTTAATATGTATATGTGACCTTTAATATTAATATGTGTGTGTATATAAAAAGAAATTCCAGATAATTTTGAAGATCATTTGTCCTTCATCTGCTATCCCTTACAGCTAACTCACATCTTGAGAATCACAAGTTTGATTCGCCTGATCTTATTCATCTATTCTTGCAGCCAAATATAAGTAACATGAACACAATATTATTTTATGTGCCTTTTCCCATTTGTCTAAACATTATATCCTCTTCAGCCTGCTTTCTTATTCCACTATCACTCTGAAGCTCATTTTCTTCATTTGACATTGTTTTGACTGTGAATAACAATTGTGTTTATTTGTTGAAAGGATATGTGTATACACTTGATTTTGCAAGACACCTTCCTGGTGGGGTGCACATGGCATTGTTAATAGTATTCACATCCAGAAAGAAACACACTGGGGGAGTGTGTCAGTGGGGGTAGGTAGGACCTTTTCTTCCCTTTTACACCCTCTGAAGTGTTTGAAATTTTGCTATAGTTGTTAGGTTTCCAATAAAATAATTAGTTTAAACATGTAAAATTTTTATCCTGTTCACGTGGCAAGGTATGTTCACATGGCAGGTTGTGTGGATTAAATAATCTTCTCCCTGTTTACATACTACCTTGCCCATGTGAAATGACACTGGAGGGGACAATACACTTTATGACAAGAGCAACGGAACTGGTAGAGAAGTTATGTGTTCTGGGGGCACAGGGCCAAGGGATTATGCAAAGGTCATTCGGCTTACTAAGTTTAGGAAAACTGAAGAAACTCTGCCTACTGGAAATGCGTTGAACTGAAATGGAAAGAGCAAAAGGGCCGCATGTTAGACGTACAAAGAAAACACGCACTGGAATGGGAGGGAACCCTTGGACTGCAGGTCCTGGTGCTGTCACCAACAATCACATGCTTCACTCATTTCAGGTTTTTTCTACCATAAGCTGAGAAGACACAGATTTCTCATTCATTAAATCTGTAAATCTCTGTGGAAGCTCTTGTAGGTGCCAGGCACTGTATTGGGTACTGGAAATGTAAAGGGGAACATGATGGAGTCTCCTCCCTCACAGAATTCCCAGCGTCATCCTAGAGGCTTGTTGACATTCTCCGAGTCTACTCTCCAAAAGCCAGAAACAGGCAGAGTGCCCACTAGGCAGTCTGCAAGTTCTGGTGTTTCCCTGGACCGATTCGATGGTGCCAAGTCAGAGGCCAGATGACAAAGAAGAGAGTAGTTACTCCAAAGGTCTCAGCAGGAGTCGTGGGACCCATACAGATAAAAGGGTCTCTACTCTTTGTGGGACTTGGGAAACTTGGCTGCAGCTGGGGAGCAGCAGGATGAACTAGAAAAACCACAGCCAGGACAGTAGAGGAAACCTGTAAGAAGAACGTGCCAGGGAGTAAACAGAAGAGGATATTTGATTCTTTTAACTTGAGTCAAGTTAAATGAGGCTATTCTATATCGTAATAGTGTATAGTTTGCGATTCCCTTGAATATTTTTTAGTGTAGGAACTTTAAAACAGCTGACCAATATCAATTGTCACGATGGGTCCTATGGGAGATGGAGTCACTTTGGAGGGAGAAATCTGCCCTTTCATATGGAAATTGACAGTGTGGTCACTGCAGTGATGCTATGAGTCATGCAGAGGTTTCCATGCACTGGGGACAGAGGGCTGCTCCAGGAAGAGGTCATCCTCAGATCTCTCAATGAGGGATTGGCCACCAGAAGTAGAGCCAAAGTTGAGGATGAGCAGGAAAGTGCTGACTGACCTGAGATTAGATGTTGAAGCCTATGATATTAAGAAAGTAAATTAGATGCCCCGGCTGGTGTAGCTCAATGGATTGAGCATGGGCTGCGAACCAAAGTGTCGCAGGTTCAATTCCTAGTCAGGTCACATGCCTGGGTTGCAGGCCATGGCCCCCGGCAACCGCACATTGATGTTTTTCTCTCTCTTTCTCCCTCCCTTCCCTCTCCAAAAATAAATAAATAAAATATTTTTTTAAATTTTAAAAAAGAAAGTAAATTAGTATCTTATAAATGGGGATAATAATACCTACTTCATGGGATTACCATGAGGAAGAATAAATTTTAAAATGTGGATATGTAAGCTATAGAGGACTTTACAAGCATGAGGCTCTTTATTATTATATCATTTGGTGTTCTAGAAGATACAGGTAATATATTGGGTTGACCAAAGAGTCTGTACAGATTTTTTTTCCATAAAATAAATACACATTTTTCATTTTCACCAATAACTTTATTGATTTGGATATTTTGAGTATGTCAGCTAGTTCCCACTATTGGCTTCTAGTGGGAAGAGGCCAGAAGTGCTGTTAAACACCTTCCAGTGCATAAGATAGCCCCACAGCCACTGCTTCAACAATCAAAAAATTAAAAAAAAAAACACTCGGCAAAGAATTATTTGGTCAAAACGTCAATAGTATAAGAAACTTTGCAAAAACACTTTTGACATGTTCAATCAGTCATAGCACCTTCTCCATACCCTGCACAAATCTTTTCTTGCATTTCAGTTGCATTTTTACCTTTTTTGAAATAATAAAGCATAATATGCCAACAATGTTATGTATCTTCTTCCATCTTCAATATTAAAATGGCTGCACAAAAATTCACCAATTTTGGTAAGTTTTTTTTTAATGCACACTGATACGGCAGCTGTCACAATACCATGTAACAAAATTGTTTCAAATGAAAAGTAAAGACAAAATAATAATTACTATAGCCATCATACAGAAAAAAACTAAACGAACTTTTTGGCCAACCCAATATTTCCTAGGATTGTTCCATTCCCTGGGCTCACGAAAAGGTACCAAATGCCCGGTTGGCCCTCTTTATCTCCAATCTCGTCTGGGGACTTATCTCTTACTTATTAGTAAGAAGGACTGTCATTCGTTGAGGGTGTGTTGTGTGACTTAGTTCTGCAGAGGTCAGGGGACATTTAGTGAAATATGATTTTGACAAAATCCAGGAGGGGAATTCAGATGGGCATGTAAATCAGGAAACACACACACACCAGAACCTTAAAAGCTCATATGAAGTTTGGATTATGATGGTAAATACAGAATTACCATCTCTGTGTTCTTCGAATCCTTTTCTGTTACTCCTAATTATAGAAAATATATTGTCAGGAGTATCTGAAATCCAAAAAAAAAAATTCAAAATCTTCTAAATAATAATGGCAATAATAAAATTTACCTAATACTTTAAAAAACCCTTATAATCTTTGTCACAAAAGATACAGTGCTTAGCAGTTACACATTTAAAGAGAAATTAGCCCAAAGATAAAACACTTTTGAAATAGCACGACTCTTCTTTCCTGTACACACAGACAAGAAAAGCAATTTCTTAGCCCAGTACAACCAAGTGCCTCAAAAGATTTTCCAGCGTTTCAATGATGAGATGCTTTATGCCTATATAAGTCAAATGTAACAATTTCTAGTCATTATTTAAATGAGAGACTTGAGTATATTAACAATTTAGGAGAAATTTACATAAAAAGAAATATTTACACTTTATAATTATCCAGTCCACAAGAAAATTATGGAGCAGTCATCTGGGAAACAGGGCAGGACAAATAGAAAGAAAAAGAAATAGAATA
The DNA here is from genome assembly GCF_019186645.2 of Phyllostomus hastatus. Classification (NCBI taxonomy): domain Eukaryota; kingdom Metazoa; phylum Chordata; class Mammalia; order Chiroptera; family Phyllostomidae; genus Phyllostomus; species Phyllostomus hastatus. The sequence goes on along the minus strand of NW_025333872.1, from coordinate 34,354,798 downwards.
AAACAAATATATGAAAAACAAAAAAGGGAAAGCTTATCATTTGAAGAGGATGAGTTGCCATAATTCATGCTATAGCTTCTGACAACCTTTCTCAGAGAGAATTTTCTGTATGTTGGACCCATGCACCTATCTTTGAAAACAGCTCCAGGCTAAAGAGTTCTCCCAAGGGATTCCTGAAACCTTAGGTGATAAGGGATAAACTCATGCCCAGCAGTTAATGTCCAAGGGAGGAAATCTCTGAAAGACGGTCATGGCCAGACTAGCAAAAGTCCTAGGAACAAGGGACAAGAACGGGGACCACACAGAAAACACTCTCTGGGTCCCCACTAGCAGTACAGGGACAACAGAGCATCGCTCATCTTGTACCAACTGGGGTGCACCTGATATTAAACAGTCCTGGAAGGAATCTTAACTTATCCAAGTACAAAAATGAAAGTTTCTACTTTTTCTCAAAAACTTCTATTAATTCACCCTACTAACACCTCTAGCACCTACTAACACTTCCTAACACTTGCATGCATTTTTCCCAGTAGCCAATAGACTCTCTCAAAGACATCTTGGTTATTAAGACAGGATTATTTTTGTTGTCGAAAGCTAATCCTTCCCACTTAAAATTTCTAAATCTTACATCCAAGGTCTCTTCTCATGCTCCTCCTCCTTTTTCCTGTTACCAGCATAGACTAGCTTGAGACTCCAGAGGCTTGGATAGAAGGCTGTGGAAGGGGTGTTAAGGCAGAACAGGTGGAGGTAGAAAAGTGTTATGTCTTTATGAGGCTACACAAAGCAAGTTAATTTGCTTTTTTTTTCTCTCTCTCTCTCTCAAGGCACAGCCCTCTGTCCATGGTAATGGACAGCAGTTGCTGTTCTTATTCTTTTGTTACTATAGTTTCATTGTCTAGACCTATCCCAAACAACTTCCGTGGGCACCATAAGCCAACACTGGGGCCTTAGTCACAGATACACACTTGGAACTTTAGGGACAGTCTCATCCTTTCTCCACCAGACTATGCCACTATGTCAACTTTCTTACACTCGAAAACACCAAGCCTGGTGGCCAAGTAATCACTCAATCAAGATACAAGAAACCAGTTTTCTCTTTTTAAATGAGACCATAGACCTTAAAAATTATTCTCTTAGCTGAAGAATAATTAGAGACCAGTACTGTACCTTCAAGGATGGGGTGGTAGGAAGGGTTTATTCCAGTGTAGGTAATAAGGTAGTACATTACCCATAGAAAATTTAAAAAAAATAATAAGCCCTGGCTAGTATGGCTCAGTGGATTGAGCACTGGCCTGCAAACCAAAAGATCACTGGTTTGATTCCCAGTCGGAACACATGCCTGGGTTGTGGGCCAGTTCCCCAGTTTGGGGGGGTAGGGCGGTGTGCAAATGACTGATGTTTCTATCACACATCAGTGTTTCCCTCTCTCCCTCTCTTCCCACTTTCTAAAAATAAATAAATAAAATCTTTTAAAAATAACAATAATATTGGGTTGAATTCAGTATGCCTTTTATCATCATCATACACTGGCAATTCTAAGCAATATCAGTGGTAGAATACTTCTCCCTGTAAATATTTTTTGTTGGTCTAAGTTCTAAACAATCATTGGTGAGCCAGAGGTGGGAAGAGAAGGAAAGAAAGCTTCAAATTAATAGATTTTTATTGTTTGTTTTTTAATAAATATTTATTCTGTATGGAAGTTAATTTGCAGAACTCCTCATTTATCAGCTGGCTCCCAGCACACAAGGATTCTGTAAGCCTCATTTGTTTCATGAGTAAGTTCATAAGGGTTCAGTTTGGACACAACCACCAACGTGCTCCTTATTCCCATTCTTAAGCAGTGATTCAGATTTAAAGAATGATAGCACAACAATTGTAAAGAAAAGAAAATACAATTAGTCTAAGCAGCCACTTGAAGTTTTTATTTGTGTTTAAAATGTAAAAAAGTGAAACTGCAAACTGTGAGGTATGCTATATCAGGTTGATATGTTCAAATTTCAGTTTGAACATGAACTATTTTACTGAATTTGAATATTATGCTTAAAGAGTTGACATATATTCTCCTTTTTAAACTTGCCAACTAAAGAATAAATCAAGAAAATAAAACACTAAATCAGTGGTGCCATTCAGTAGTGGCCGATATTTAAGAAGCATAATGCTGAGAAATTATTTTTGCTTGTACCTACCTCCCATGTTTCACACACTGATCAAATGTGCTATGTGGTCAGATACATTTGTATCAAGGATGGTCAAGTTGAAGTAAAGGAGTCATTCTTGAAGTTCTTTGCTATTTCTGGGAAATTGTTGCTAAGCCCACAGAAGAGATACTGAAACAATTGAATGATGATGGATGGGCATGATCATCTGTCATGGACAATGTTATGACAAAGCTGGAATTATGACAGAAACAGTGGTGACAGGCTCAAATCAAAGAAATTTCTCCCAGCTCTTATATATGTCTTGTGAAAAGCAGTCTGAACCTTCACAGAGTTCACTTCCTTGGGAAGTGTTGCTTTATGTGTGGCTGTCCCCGGGGGAAAAATTTATTCATTCATTTAATTCTCTTCTCAATGATGGAAAACATTGCAGAATGTGTGCAGAACAGTGAAAAGACCTCCCAAGATTAGTGGTGTGCTCATTATAAAGCTGTACAGTCAAAACAAGTTTGAAAGGTTAGTTTTAATCTTCAAAGTACTGTGCAATCCAACAGAAAATGTGGACCCAAGAGGATTAGCTTAAAATTTCTCCCTGTTGCCTGCAATATTTCCTTTCTGAGTTATTTTTTAGATGAAGTTAATCAGACCCCAAAATATTTGCAGACAGCCCCCCAAATCAGCTTTGAACAAGGCACAACCACAAGCTTTAAACTTGTGGATTGAAAATCACACAGAAATTCTGAAGAAGGCTGTAACTGTGCCATGTAACATTGAAAGGACCAAAACCCCACCAAAACGGTATCGAATTGAATATATCTGAGCTACAGTAGATGCACAAGGAAATCTTATCTGCATTTCCCTTATCTGACTAATGCAGAGCCTTATGAGAATCAGCTGTCACTGAGGCAACTATCCTTGTACACTGCAATATTCCAAAAAATCCTGTAAACAAGCTTTATCAGAAACTTCCATGCTTTGAAGCCAGACTCAGTGCCCCCCTCCCATTGCTAAGTTGGTGTATAAACCTTTATTTCTGGATGTTGTGAAGTATTCCCACATGCATAATCTATTTTTGTCCTGTTTGTCTGTTGTCAGATAATTCACAGGACCCCTGACCATTTGGACCTAATTTGGTAGATAAAAATTTTTCAATACCAACAACATAAAGAAAATGAGTATTGAAATAGAAAAAAATCAAGTTTTAAAGAATGACAGGAGGAATATGCTGGTCTTACATTGCTAGGAGATGTAAAAATAGCTAGGACTGAACTGCTTCACTGTTCTTATCAAGAACTGGACTTTTATTCTAAAGCAAGGTGTCAAATAATGTCTCTGATTTTGCAGAAGAAAAACTTTGAAAGTTTTGCAGAATATCATATAAGTTTATGTTGAATTTACTAGTAAAGGAATTTTAGTAATTTTTTTTTCTGATTGAAGATATTTGAAAGCTGCTAGAATAAATCCCAAATACATCATGACCTGCTCAGTACTGCAATTTCTGGAATTTATTATCAAATTGGATTTTTATGAATTCTGCTGAAGTTATACTTAAGAACTTTTACTGCTGTATATATATATATATATATATATATTGCTTCATGTGATAAAAGCTTTTGAAATTAAAATTAATAAAAAGTAGTTTTCAACCAGCCATGAGAGAAGATAGACTGACAAATTTGGCAAAACATGGGTATGTGAAGAAGATCTGTTTTGACATTAAGTTTGAAAATAGAAACTGTAATGTTGTTCATTACCATGCCAGACCAATATAAAGACATAATTTTTCCCTTTTATCAAAAAATGCATTAACCCAATTAGAACATGTTAATCCATTACTTTTTCTATTTTCCTGCAATATTTTGTTGATTTTTAATTTTTTTACTGGCATAATTATGTTTACAAACATCAATAAAGCATTTTTTACTATTTGCATTTTTTCCTGTTTATTATTATTACTTGTTTCTTTTTGTGATCATTACTGAAGTAATTTTGTTACGGTGAGGAGAGGTGGACAAAAAGCTATTCTCGGTGTCAGATATCCAAATATCTTAGGTAAGTCACTAACCACTGCTTGAGCCCCTCCTCCTCAACCCCACTCACACACTTGCCTTCCCTGCCCCCTCCCCGCGCCCCTCCCCCACCCCGCGCCCCCTGCAGTGTCTTCTGCCTCCCTCTAGGTCATCCCATTTCAATCAGAGAGGCCAAGGTTGAAATAGAGGTTTTGTACCTATGATGTCAATCTACACACCCTTAGACACACTTCAAATTAATCTTAGAACTAGAATGTGGGGGTACTTAGCACCGTTCATCCTCAGAATTGGCCTTTGTCTTCAATTCTGGAAAACTGGAAAGATTTTGATCAGCTCCTCATATCACGGCACATTTTATTTATTTATTTATGTTTAATTTTCCTGTCTTAGACTTCATTGTTACCTAAACAGAGCTGTTGACTTCCTTCTTAGAACCTGAGCAAATTAGGGTTGTTTTGTGTTAAAAGCTGAAGGATGATTTTTTGGGTTGCATAAATATTACAAAAACACTTTTTCTTAGCAAAATAGCAAAGAAAAAAGTGAAAAGCCAATTCCTGAAAGAGACATTGTGAAGTTTTCTTTAAATTTTTTCAATTTTAGTTATTTATTTTAAATTATATTTTATTGATTGTTGTTAACAGTTGTCACAATTTTTCCCCCTTCACCCCCTTCCACCCAACACCCCCACTCCCTCAGGCAGTCCCCACACCTTTACTCATAAGCATTGTTCACGCATGTAAGTTCTTTGGCTGCTCCATTTCCTGTACTGTACTTACATCCCCATGGCACCATACATTTTAGAACAAATAAGAGATCAGTTCTTGAGTCGCTTTATTGGACTTGATCGTACCAGACTGGCATTGCTTGATATGAACATAAATGATTTTAGGTTAATGGGATGATTTTGAGACTTTCCCTAAAAACAACTGTTTAAAATTCTTAGCTTTAGTGCAACTATTGTATATCTCTTATGCATGGAGTTTTACAGTAGAAAGGTAGAGAAATTTAAAATAAGTGATAACATAATTTTTAATGCACAGGAGAAAAAATAGGATTAATTAACTTCTTTGCAGCTGCTATAACACTGATAGGATTTTCCAGTAATGGCAAACTTTGTTTTCATTTCCAGTTGAAAAAGATCAAAATGGTTCTGATACGCACAGTGCTGTTTTGCAAAATTTACACTTATTATATAAGGTTTAAAAACTTGAGACTAAACAACATAAATCCTCTCTGAAATCATCAGAGTTGCTCTCAGGCAAGTCATATTCCAGTTTCTTCATCTGTTTTTGCTGCCCCCCCCCCCCGCCCCCCACCAGCTAGAGGCATGAGAGTTTGAGGGTGAATGATTCTCTTTGTGGTTCCCTTCTGGGAAGAAGTCAGCAACTCAGGACTGCAAATGAGAAGCTGAGGCTGGTTCTTGCTCGATGAGCCAGAAGGCTGGGCAAATGAAAGGCAGCTTTTGTTTTTCTTTTTATCCTGTCACTGATTGGCAATTTCTGGGCTTGAGATCAGCATGTATTTGATTTTCTCCGTGTAAACTAACCCCTTCAGGTGGAGCCCATGAAATTACATTGCAGAATGAAACAGAGGAAAACAAGATTATGAAGCTTATGTGTTTTTTGCTTTGGAAGAAGTTTTATACATTGTTTAATGATTTCGTATAACATACACTGCATGGGAAAAAAATTGGAGCTTCTGTTTGTCCGCTCTCCACTTAAAGAGAATATTGGTTTTAGTTCACCGACACAGAGGCAAGAAAATTAGGAAGATGAGTTCAATTATGATTGATGGCTTCTTAAGAAAAATCTTTAAAATTATGCATTTTTTATCTTTATATAAAGATCTAGATTTGATTTTCTTTTTCAAGTATTCCAGCCCTGACTGATGTGGTTCTGTTGGTTGGAGCTTTATCCCATAACCAAAAAAAAAGGTTGCAGGTTTGATCCCTGGTGAGGGCACATACAATCCTGGGTCCAGGCACATACAGGAGGCAACCAATCAATGCTTCTCTCTCTTCCTTACTTCTTCCTTCTTCTCTCTAAAAGTAATGAAAAAAATGTCCTCAGGTGAGGATTAAAAAATAAAAAAGAATTCCAAAATATTTAAAGATTGATTCTTCAAAAGAAAATGCTTAATTATAAAGATGATAGATCCAGTATGATCTTGATACAGATGTAATATATATATATTTTTAAATTGGTCTATACCACCAATATTAGGCCATTTCCTTTTTACTGTTTTCTGAGATATCAATACTTGAGTGAAATACGTGGAGACCTGAAATAAATATTTTCACACTTAATTAAAATTGGCTTCCAGTTGTACAAGTCACAAACCACTTGGTTCGAGTGCCTCAAACCCTTTTTTAAATATCTTTAACCAACCTTCCAAATCAGTGTTTTCCTAATGTAAGGAAAAAATTGTGACTACAAATAAATATTGAGTAGAAATAATATGTAAGTTGTGTTACTTTTATTAATTTATGGTTAATGAAATCAACTGAGTCCATGATCAGATTTTCCCCAACAGTTTTTCAATTCTATACTTCTAAAAAAGACCCTAGTCCTTTTGTTAGCATAGGTAATTAGTTATTTTTTTAAAAAAGATTTTAGTTATTTATTTTTAGACAGAAGGGAAGTGAGGGAGGAAGAAAGGGAGATAAACATCTATGTGTGGTTGCCTCTCACATGCCTTGCACTGGGGACCTGGCCCTGCATCCCAGGCATGTGCCCTGACTGGGGCTCGAACCAGCAAACTTTTGGTTCGTAGGCCAGTGCCCAATCCACTGAGCCACACCAGCCAGAACTGGTAGCTAGTTATTAATAAAGGAAGGAAGCAAAGGGAATCAGACGCTAAGCCTTGTTCACTAGGAAGCCATAGTACTTACAGGCTGCATAGGGAATCACTGCATCCTCTGCAGAGGAGACATAATTCCTGAATAAGGCAAAAAGAATTGGTTACTAGTCATTAGCTGGGATTACCAAGGCAGGGATGAATATAGCGGTGGAAATTTTTGCTAGGCACATGCACAGTAAAAACCAAGGAGGCTCAGGGGTAGGTAAGCACATGCTTAGTAGAAACCAGATGATGCAGCTAAACTGGGGCACGCACAGTAGGAGCCCAAATGACAACATAAAAGTTGGAATTGAATCTGAGAAAAGAATCAGATTGGATAAGGGCATGGAAACCCATAAAATCCAGGAAAGGAATTGGTGGGGGAAGGGCGCAGCACAAACCCGGGGAAAATTTAGGAAGTAGGTAGTTTGGATAGTTTGAAAGCAAGCCTGCTCATTCCTAAAAAGAAAAAAAAAGGTATATGGAGGATTATCAAGGATCTCGGGGCAGTTGCTAACTAGAGACTACACTACCCTCTACACCCCAAGGGTGTCTTATTTCCCTTCACCCCAATAAACTTTGCCACTATACTTAAACTTCTATGCACATGCCCTTTGCAATTCCTTTCTTAACACCACAAGAACCCACTTACACTGGCAACTCTTTGGCCGCAGAGCTGGGATTAGCTAATCCTAGTGCTTTTTCCCTCTTGGCAACAGTGATTGATCAAGGTGTGAGTCCATGACAATGCAGGTCATTGTCTTTCCCTGGAGTTAATGAATAAACAGAGGAAAAAAGTCCTCTCTGTCTAGCTGGGTTACTAAATTGGGACTGCTAGAGGACAGGTTTCCTGCTAAGAGAAGATCAACAGGAGAGATGGACCCCAGATAAAGGATGAGAGCTGGGGGAGATAAGGAAGCCTGGCCTCAGTGATCTCCAGGACGCATCTCTCAGCTCAGCTCCTGAAGCACTGCCTTTAGGTTTGCTATCTACCCAAGTAGTTGAGCAATGAATCATCTTTTTTGCTGCTTAAAAATTGAGTTACTGCAACTTGCAAGCACAAAGTCCTAACTAATACATGTACCATTTTACAGCACTTATTTTTGACTTGTTCTTAAATTTAGTTTTAATTTACATGTAGGAAGACTCACTTTTTTTGGATCTGCAATTATATCAGTTATGTTAGCTTTAGCAAGTACATAGAGTCAATCCAGTCACCATAACAAGATACAGGACAGTTTCATCACACCTGAAAATGCTGACCCCTTGTAGTCAATCCCTGTGCCTGAGCCCAACCCTTAGGAACCAGTGATCTATTCTCTATTACAATAATTTTCCCTTTTCCAGAACATTATATAAATGAAACCATATGATACATAGTCTTTGGTGTCTAGCTTCCTTTACTTAATACACGTTAACCTAAAAGTAAAAAGTCCTTTCTAAGTAAGAGGCAATAAACATTTGAGATCCAAGAATACCTCATCGGAACACACAGGGATTGACAAACTTTTCTTAAAGGGCCAAGTAGTAAGCATTTTTAGCTTAGTGGAACCTATGTTCTCTGTTGCAACTATTCAACTCTGCCATAGTAGAGTGAAAGCAGACACAGACAATACATAAATGAATAGATGTGGCTGGACTTGGCCTGTGAATTAAATAGTTTACTGACCACTGACTTAGCATTGTGCATTTGCGGCTCATCCTTCTTGCTGCCTGGATTAATAGTTTGTTCCTTTTGTTTGTTGAGCAGTGTTCCATCGTGTGGATGTTCCAAAGTGTATGTGTCCATTCAACAGTTGAATAGCATCTGGGTTGTTTCCAGTTGTTGGCAATTATGAATAAAACTTATCAATATTTGCATACAGGTTTTTATTTGAACTTAAGTTTCATTCTCTTGGGTAGAATACCCAGGAGTGAAATTGCTGGGCTGAATAGTTGTTGCATGTGTAGTTTTATAAAAAACTGCCAAACTATTTTCCAGAATGATCCTACAATTTTTGCATGCCTACCAGCAACATATGGCAATTGCATTCCTTATTTTGCTGGCACTTGGCATTGTTAGTTTTTTTAAATATTGCCTTTCCACTTGGAGTGTCTTGATATCTTGTTATTTTAATTTGAATTTCCCTAATGGATAATGATGTTGAATATCTTTCCAGGTGATTATCTATGTTCTTTGCTGAAGTGTTTTTCAAATCTTTTGCCCATTTGTGTGTGTGTGTTGGCGGGGGGGAGTTATTTGCTTTCTTTTTGAAAAGTTTTAAAAGTCTTTATTTATACTAGATATAGTTTTATGTCATATGTGTGATTTATAAATATCTGCTCTGTGGCTCATCTTTTCAGCCTGTTAACATTGTCTTTCACAGAGCAAATGTTTTTAAATTTTCATGAAGTCTGGTTGAACATTTTTTTTATTTTACAGTCATGCTTTAGAGTCATATTAAGGTATCTTTCTCTCATTTAGGATTATAAAAATTTTCTCCTACATTTCCTTCTGAAAGTATTATATCATCATATTCTACAATTATGTTTATAATCTAATTTGGGTAAATATTTGTATGAAGTATGTAATTTCAAGGTTTTTTTCTTTGCATATGGCTGATGACTGTTCTTTCTCTGTTGAATTGCCTTTGCATCGTTGCCAAAAATCAATTGACTGTATTTCAGTGTGTCTACATCTGGGCTGTCTATTCTGTTTCATGGATCTACATGTATCTTCTTTTGCCAGTATCCTGCCATTGTGTTTACTGTGGCTTAACAGAAAATTTTGAAATCAGGTAGTGTGTATCCCCCAAGTTTGTTTTATTTGACAAAATTGTTCTGCTTATTCTAGGTTTTTTTTTTTGCCTTTCTAAATAAATTTTAGTTTTAGGGTTTTGGTTTTTTTGTTTTTTTTTTTTGCTATCTAAAAACATCTTGTCTAAGTTTTGTTAAACCTGTAGATCATTTTGGGGAGAGTTAACTTCTTATCAGTATTGAGTCTTCCATTAACATGACACATCTTGATTTATTTATGTCTGCTTTGATTTTATTCAGCAGTGTTTTATAGTTTTCAGCATAGAGAATCTGTTGGGAACCGCCCTGACTGGTATCAGAAGCTGAAACCCCCGCCTAGGCTAAGGCTAAGGGAACGCCCTTGGAACTGTATGTAAGCCAGCAAGGAGACAAAAGCTTATCTTCCTGGCAGGAATGCTGCTCCTGCTGCTTTATTCATGACTGAACCCCAAAAAGCTTGGTCGGTTAGCCAAAGACGGGTAAGATTCCCCACGGGGGGAACGACCTAAGACAGGCACGATCACTTTGGGAGGCCCCCCAAAAGAAGGATTTGGGGGGCTGCAGCAAAAGGGGGTGATGGACCCTCGCTCCTCGGCTTTGACATAGCCTGAGTTCTCAGCATCTGGGAAAGAAACCTCCTTGTCTCCCAGTTGCCTTAGTTCCCTTGCTCCACCTAAGCCTGAAACAATGACAGGGTGGTGCAGCTCGGTACTGAGAAGTGCAGATTCCACAGGGTGATCAGGCCTAAGAAAGAATATGTAAATTACTGTGAAACCTTCTTTGTTTAGAATGCTCTCAGTTGAATGAGAAGGGTCTTAGGAGGAAGTTATTTTGTTCCTCAGTCTTACAGCTCTTTGACCCCCAACTCAATAGACTGGCAGAGTTCTTTGTTTTCTATAGTTCCTTACTTCCCCCTAATGAGTACTGTACTTTACCTGAATTATTATGCAGAATGAACACAGTAAAAGCAGGTATGGACTGTAAATCGGCGTGCTCCTCACTAGAAGGGGTGGCCATTTCGTCCCTAGTTCTCCACAGAAACTAGTTTGTCTCTGTGCATGTTTTTTCTCACGTGTTTATCGTCGAGCCATCCACAGCGTTCTGTGATCACTGCTGGCCGGTGACCCACACAACAAGAATCTGCATATATTTTGTTAGATTTATACTTAAGTTTAATTTTTTGAAAAGGGTAATAATAGTTTTTAATTTTTCATTACTTGTATATAGAAATACAATTGATTTTTATATATTAACTTTGCATGCTGTGACATGGCACACTCACTTATTATTTCTAAGAACTCTTTTGTAGATTTCTTGGGATTTTTAAAAAAATCATTATCATTGAATAAAGACAGTTTTATTCTATTCTAGTCTTTATGCCTTTTATTCTTTTTTTGCTACTCTGCACTGTTTAAAATATATAACATTATACTAAATAGAGTAAATGTAGTTAGAATTAAATATAGTTAGAAAGAATATCCCTGCATTGGTGCCAGTATTTGGGAGAAAGTGTCCAATCTCTCTCTACTAAGTATAATGTTACTTGTAGGAGTTTTTGTAGATGCCCTTTACTAAGGTGAGAAAGTTCCCTCTATTCTTAGTTTGATGGAAACTTTTATTATGAATCATCTATTAATATGGTTAATAACATCGATTGATTTTTTGATGTTGAACCAACTTTGTGTCATAGTGCTTTGCCTTTTTATGTATTGTTGGATCCTATTTGCTAAGAATTTATTGAAGACCTTTGCATCTTTAATCATGAGAGACATCATTGTGTGGCTTTATTTTCTTGTAATGTCTTGGTCTGGTTTTGGTATTACAGTAATACTGGCCTCATAAAATGAGTTGGGAAGTGCAGCCTCTTCTATTTTCTTGAAGAGAATTTTAAAAAAGGGTATAATTTCTTTTTTAATGAAACTTCTCAGGCCTGGTATTTTCTTCATTGGAAAGTTTGCAACACAAACTCAATTTTCCAAAAGATGTGGTACTATTTTTGAATGACTTTTTGTAGCCTGTATCTTTCAGGCAATTGGTCTACTTCATCTAAGTTACAAAATTTATGGAAGTAAAAATGTCATAGTCTATTATTATTTCTTTAATATCTCTTAGGATCTAATAGTAATAGCCTTTCTTTCATCATTTTACTGGCAATATTCTTTTCTTGGTCAGTCTAGCCAGTTTTATCCATTATTTTTTTAAAAACCTGGCTTTTTACTGCATTGATGTCTTTTCATTGTTTTTCTCTTTTCAATATCACTGATTTCTGCCCTTTATTATTTTCTTCCTTATTCTTGCTTTGCATATAATTTGATCTTATTTTTTTAGTTTCTTCAACAGAAAGTGTAGAGCATTAATTTGAGACTTCTTTTTCTTTTTTATTTATTTTTTTATTTTAATTGTTGTTCAAGTACAGTTTTCTGCCTTTGACCCCCATCCCAGCCCATCCCCAGGAGACTTCTTTTCTAACATGAGATTTCAGGCTATAAATTTCCCTTTCAGTATTGCTTTAGCTGCAGTCAAAAATTTTGATGTGTTATTTTTATTTCATTCAGTTCACAATATTGTCTAACTTCCTTTGAGTCTTCTTCTTTGACCTATGTGGTTTTTGAAACTGTATTTCTTAAATTTCTGAATATTTGAGGATTATCCAGATATATTCTTCTTATTGATTTCTAGTTTAATTCCATTATTGTCAGAGAACATATTTTGTATGATTTCAAGTTTTTTCAATTCATTATTTTTATTTATTTATTTTTAGCCAAGGACATGGTTTATCTTGGTGAAGATTTCAAATACACTTAAGAAGAAAGTGTATTTTGCTATTGTTGACTGGAGTGATCTCTGAATAAATAAGAATATTTTCACAGGATATAGAATTCTGGGTTGACAATTATATTTTTTAGCATTTTAAATTAGATATTCACAGTTATTTGAATCTTTATTCCTCTATAAAAAGACTGTCATTTTTCTCTGGCTCCATTGAAGATTTGTTTTTTTCTTTATCTTTGGTTTTGAGCAGATTTGATTATAATGTGCATAGGTGTGGTTTTCTATGGGTTTATTAAGTTAGAAATTCCCTGAACTTCTTGAATCTGTAAACATGTCTTTCACCAAATTTGGGAAGCTTCCATTCATTATTTTTTCAAATATATTTTCTTCACAGATCTCTCTTTTCTCTCATTCCAGGATTCCCCTGGCAATGACTTAGACCCTTTGATAGTGTCCAACATAGCTATGAGGCTCTGTTTGAAAATCTTTTTCTTTCTCAGTTCTGTTTATTTTGCTGCTGAGCCCATCTAGTAAAGTTTTTTTTCAGCTACTGTATTTTAGAACTGTACTGTTCTAAAATTTCTGTGTTTCTTTTTTATTGTTTGTAGTTCTCTGCTCATAATTTATACTTTTTATTTATTTCAGAAATGCTCACCTTTACCTCACAACACACAATATTTATAATAGCTGCTCTTAACCCTGATAATTCCTACATATTGTCATCTTGGGCTTGCTGTCTTTTTTTTTAAGATTTTGTTTAATTTTGAGAGGAAAGGGAGAGAGAAAAAGAGAGAGAGAAACATCAATGTGTAGTTGCCTCTTGTGCGTCCCCCACTGGAGACCTGGCTAGGCATGTGACCCAACTGGGAATTGAACCAGCAACCCTTTGGTTTGCAGGCCAGCACTAGATCCACTGAGCCACACCAGTCAGGGCAGGCTTGCTGTCTTTTGATTGTTATTTCCTTTGATAATTATTTGTGCTTTCTTATCTTTTTATATGTTCGGTAAATTTATATTATATTCTGGACATTTTGAATATTATATTGTGAGACTCTGGGTTCTTTTAAAATCTTTGGGATAATATTGAATTTGTGTTTGTTTTGTTTTGTACTCAAACAACCTAGAAAGGAAAGATGGCATGTTCTGTCTTACCATTTGTGTACAGTACTTCCCATTTTATGTTTTCAAAGCCTATCTGTGTGAAGCACTGAGGTGTTAGTCTGGGACTTGGGTAGTAGGATAAATTAGGGTTTTATTCTCAAATACTTTACTAATTTTTGCATCTGTTGTGTACATGTGAAGCTTGGGAGTCAACCTGAGACTTGTACATACAGAGAATTTAAGGGATTCCTTTCTCTGAGGGTGTAATTCCTGATACTACCATTTAACTCTGTGTATCTGAGGTTGCCCTTGGGGTGGATTTCTGAGAGAGAGAGATTGAGAAGGAGAGAGAGGGGGTGGGGGAGGAGAGGGAGAGCACATGCAAGAGCAAGCCCTGGCTCCGTAGCTAAGTTGGTTAGACTATGGTCCTGATTCCCCAAGGTTGTGGGTTGATCTCTGGTCAAGCCACATACCAGGAGCAACCAACGAATGCATAAATAATTGGAACAACAAATTTATGTTTCTCTTTTTCTCTTCTCTCTCTCCCCTTCTCTTCCTCTTTCTCTCTAAAATCAATAAATTAAAAAAAAAGAGATAGAGGGGTGGGGGGAGAGAGAGAGTGAGAAAGAGACCCCCACAGGAGTTTTTTTTTTCCTGATTCCTCTAGCCAGAGAGATGGGATTTTAGGTGCTGTAGCAGAGCACCTTCACAGTGGGAGCTGGTGCAAGGCAGAGGGAAAAAGAGGAGGAAAAGGAAGAGCCCTTAGCCTATCCTCTGGTGAGACAAAGGGGGTTACTCTGAGTTTCTCCTATCCAGCTGCACTGTACAGTTTTCAGACTTGGCTCATTATTAGGTCAAAGCTGTCAGATAATGAAGGGAAAGAAATACAGGAAAGTAATCATTGGGCTGGTGGTTTGTGCTGCAGGTTTTGATTCCCTTCCCCAATCAGGCTGCTATGTGTACTTTTCTAAGTCCCCAAGCAGTTACCTTTTATATTCTGTGCAGAGTTTCAGTTATAATCAGTGAGAGACAGACTGGAGTGAGTTTGGCCAACATTGGAAGTTCACATTGCTTATTTTTAAGGCTAGTCCTCATACTTCTTAGAAATTGCTATGTAATCATTTCCCCTTTCATTTGAAAACTCTCGTTTTTACACCCTCTTTTCCTAGTCCTTTTGCATATGATATCCCATTAAATCTGTTCCTATGCCCTACTCTGATTGGGGTCTCAAACTGACACTTAAAAATTGTACCTATAACCTGAAAAATATTTATTTTCTTTTTAAGTTTGATTTGGATGCTAGAAAATAGTTAGCAGTTTTCAGAAGAAAATGCTAGCTATGTTCTATGGATTTTTGAATTCCTTCATGAAATCTAATCACATAAAACCACTAAACGTTCATTATTTACCTGATTTTCAGAAGAACCGAACTGTGTTTGCACCACCTGCTTTCCCATCATCCAGGTTTCTGCAGCCTCTTAAAAACAGCATGGATTATACTAAAAATTTTCAACGTGTAAATCAAGAGAGCTGAACTTTCTTTCTAACACTACCATTGACTGGTTGTGTGACCTTCAGTAGTTTATTTAACTTCTTCAACTTAATATCCTCATTTGTTTAATGGACCCATTGGACATCATGTCTCTAAAGTCTTTTTTTTCAAGGTCAGACATTCTATGCATTTTTAAGAGATGGTTGAAAATAGGCTATGCCAAATGTGAGACCCAAATGGAGAGTTAGGGAATCTCTACCATTCATACCACTGAACATACCAAAAAGGTAGATAATCAGTACAATTCTGTTTTTAAAATAGGCAATAATCACTGAGTAATCAATTTAAATTTTTAAGAGGTAGTTACTATCCAAATTAGATTACAATCTGAAAATGCACGACCTGCAGTTAAGCTAAGGGCAAAGCATGAATAATTCTGAATTTATGATTGCATTGGCATATCAGCGTTGGATTTGTAGTGAGGCTGTGGGTTGTTGACAGACTTTAGATGATTGGAAAGGGACAGCATTCCTTCGAAAGCAGAGGCAGTTATCATATGTTAAATGCAGCTACCCCCATCACCACTCCCCACTCGAAATCTTTGGGAAAAGGGAAAATGGAAACTTTTCAATGTACAAAGCAGAGCTGACATATCTGGCTAAAATTTTTAAATTTAAAAAATATATGAAAAATAAATAATACCAAATAGGCACATGAGATATTACAAAACTGTCTAAGCTTTCATAAAAGAATCAGAAAATTCTTAGAAATTGTGGCAAAAAATTACCAATACATGAACATATCAATGTTAGACCAATTTGTTGGATTTTTGACAATGTTAGTCATTCTCTTCCCTTTCCCTCTCACGTTTTTATAGCTTAGAAATTTAGATAAATGTTATCATACTTGGTATAGACTTTGCAACTTGCTTTTTTGTTCAGTTTATCTTATTGACATGTGCTGTTCCAGGTCATTCACATGACCTACATTACTGTTAACCTTGAACATGCTGCAGACATTTACCCAGTCCTTGGGTGTGGTTGTTTTCCCTACTTACACTACTACAAACAATGCTGTCTTGTTCCTACCTTCTCACTTCATATGTTTTGTTTACTCATGTTTTTATTTCTTTAATTTTCCTCTTGCCGTTTTGGAAGCTATATCTTGTATTTTATGCATGACAAATTACCTTTAGTTTTAAATATAAGTATTTAACTATGTATTTTTCAAACAATACTTAAAGTTTTTCAGTATTTCAATCTTATCTTTTATAGGACACAGACCTTACCATGTGTTAGCTATTTGTTGAACACCACCTTCCTTTCTCTTATTTCTATCTAGTTTTAATTTTTTAAATTTTAATAAAAAAATAGTACAAATAGCATGTTCAATAGTTAATTAAAATAGTTTATTTGAATCCCTTTTATGATAAATTTTGTTTCTTATAGTTCAGGTTTTATGAATTCCTGTCTCTCTGCATGGCACATCCCTTTATAATTCTTTAGTAAGGGTTTATAACTAATACACTTCCTTAGTTTAGTTTGAAAATATCTCTAGTTTTATATCTCAATCTTAAATAACACTTTATTCAGGCTTAATATAATTCTAAGTTGATAGCTATTGTCCCTTTAGCACTTAAAGGATATTAGTGTATTATCCTCTGCCATCCATTGTTGCCAGTGACAAATATGTTGTCTATCTAATTTTCATTTCTTTGTGATAACAGCTAACACTTTTTGAGGGCCTGCTCTGAACAGTGTGCTAAGCACAAAATCAACTCATACTATACAACAGTGCTATGAGGTATATTTCTAACGTTGTGGATAAAGAGAGCTTAAAGTTGAAGTATCTTGATCAATATCCATAACCAATTAGTAATGGAGCTAGAAGTCTGTATTTAACTTTATTGTGTTCAGTACTCTGAGTGTGCTTTTGGGTCCATAAATCAGGCCCTTCAAGTCTGCAAAACTGTCAGCTCAGATCTCTTCAACACTACTTTGCCACTATTCCCTCCTTTCTCTCTTACCAAACTCCTATTTTGGCAAAGGTGCTGTGTGTGCATGGTTGTGTGGGAAGTACACTGCACAACACCCGGGGCACCATTTACACCATAGGCTATAAGCCCTTATTTCCAACCAATTCACCTAGAGACATTTTTGTTAATTCTCAATCAAAGAATTGATGTTTAAATGAAAAAAATCTCTACTACATGTTTGTAAATTAGCCATTAGATATCTTGTACTCCAGGAAAGAAGATGGTTTCTGATGACTAATTGACAAGTAATTCAGGTTAATTTCAGCTTCCTAAATAATAATAATAATAATAATGACAATACCTTTCTCCTATGTTGTGCTCTACTGTGTTAGAAATGATTCATGTAGAATGCATTATTTAATGGATTCTTACCACAATCTTGTGAGACAGTTTGGGAGTATGGTATTGTTATCCACCCTCTGCCTCTGCCATTTGATAAATAAACAGACTAGATCTTAGAAAAACCAGTGGCTTACTCAAGGTTACAAAACTATTGAGTGACAACTGGACCCTTGTCTTCTGAATCTAAAAGTGCTCATGACACTCTCAAAGAACTAGCAATGTGCACAGTAAGGTACAAAACCAAAGGAAGCCCTTTGGAAATCAACAAGGTCTGTTACACTCGCACTGGCTTGTCGTTATAATTATTAACTTTACATAAAGCAGCGATTTTCAACCTTTCTCATCTCATGGCACACATAAACTAATTGCTAAAATTCTGCATCACATAAAAAATATTACATTTTTTGCCAATCTGACAAAAAATAGGTATAATTTTGATACATTCATACTAGATAGCTATTGTTGTGTTAGCCATTGTTGTTTTTGTATTGGACAACCTAAGGAAAAGAAGGTCAGTGCCCATAACTAGTCAGGTATCACACGTTTAAAAAATCTTGCAGCATATTAGGGGCCACAGCTCACCAGTTGAAAATTGTTGCCATAAAGTAAAGCGAATTAAGTAACACAACAAACTATGGTACACAGTGAAAAGTTTTGATTTGACATGGAATTACTTAACATAATATAACTGGTAGTTTCCCATGACTGAAGGATGAAGTAGACTTCATGTAACCTTTGGCAATGTAACCTTTCACATCTTGGCTCTTCCTTTCATATCTTTGGCCACTTTCTTTATTATTCTTTATTATTTCCTTAATATTCCAGGCACTGTAGTTTTTCAACATTCTTAAACACCTCAAAACATTTTAGAGCTGACGTTTCTCTTCTCTCTGGTTTCTACCTCCTCAGCCCCTCTGTGGAGCCCATGGAGCAAGGAACCACCTATGAGGTTACCATGGGTGAGATGACTTCTCTCCTTTTCTGTGCCTGCTTCTTTTCTGCAAACCTAGGAGTTCCTAGAGAGTGGGGGCTAGTTCTTGAATGTGAATCCAGAATCCTTAGCATGGGATATGGGCCATACACAATGAGTGTCCACCATTTTTTGAATGAACAAATAAGTGGAAACACAAAAAGTGTTTCTAATCTAATTCTAATCTAATTTTAATCTAATCTAATTTTATATCTAAATCTAATTTATGAAGTATTACAGTTTGAAAATATTTTATGTCAATATCTAACTTTTTATTTTCAAGCTCTCTGAAAACCACTAAATGCTGAATTAACTTATGTCAAATAAACAGTGAACAAATTCACTAATGAATACTTCACTCATAACAATAAAATAATGCAATACTTCCATGTGTGTTTAATAACTACTCTCATTTTAAAATTCAGTGCATTTCCATGTGCAATTAACTGTTAACCTTCACTGATATTTAAATCTCTAAGCTCACAAACTTAATCCTTAAAGTAAATGCAATGTAAAATCTTTAAAATTTGTCAGGGAATCTGAATGAAAAAGTATGGGCAAATATAACTCGTCATGTTAGATATTGATTCCATCATTTCTGACCTGGGAAAATAAAATCGATGTTTAATATGGCAGTGGATGACAAATGGTGGGGGCTAAATGAGCTTCCTGTGTGCATTCATTCTGATGATAAGTGAAACAAAAGGGATCCACTGTGAATCACATCTGTGGCTCTGTTGATTAAACCTGCCTGCGCAGTCACAGTGTGACTGAAATATCATGGGATCCATGATGAGTTGCTCTTCCGGATGCCATTTGCCCGAGGGAGCAGCAGGCAGGCAGCTCTTCCTCAGTTCAGTGATTTTACTGCATATATACAATTTCAGCCAAGTGCAAGAGAAAATACTCAGAATAAGAGCAGCACCAGAAAGATAGCCAAGCCATAAATGGCAGGATGGCTATTTCAGAGAGCCAGGATGCAAGGAACCAGGCAGCTTCATAAGACTGAAGAAAAGAGCAGTGAAAGCAGGATTCCATTACATTGTCAAAGCTGGACCAGAGAAAAGCATGTCTCTGCTGGCTTTGTAAGCAGGCAAGGGAGGGAAAATACAAGCAAATATTCGAGGAGAGAAAAATATAAAAGAACTCTCTCACCTGCCTCACAAGTACACCACATCAGATTAGAAGAGTAATTTAACAACTGTAGGGGAAGGCACTACTACAGTGACTGAAAATTCTGTCATGTACTTGTTTGTGGGAGTTTACTTCTCTTCTCCATTCAGCAGATATTAATAAGGATCTTGCCAGGACAGGTAGAGAATGCAAAGGGAAGAGGTCACATCTGAGCTCAAGTTTCCTTATTTGGCTAAAATTCACTTTGCCATTATCAATTTGATTGTAGTTGGGGGTTATAATGAAGAGCATCTAATTTTTGCATGAACACATTTCCCCACAGAATCCAGAAACTTCTGTATTACTCTGGATTCCATTATTATTATATTATTATGGAGATCTGCCGCGGCCAGCGAGGCAGTGGGTTCGAGACGCGCAGTGACGGACTGAAAAGAGAGAGCGACCAGTTGCTCTGGTGGCAAAAGGCAAGTTTATTGAAAACTCTTGTCATTATATAGTGAAATGTTCTAAAAATAGAATGCTTGCTACACGAAGAGAGTCTTTGTTCAAGAAAGTTTACACACCCCTTCAGGTCATGTACAGAACATCCTGGTTTAGATTAACTCCAAGGACACGACGCATCGCCCCAAGGCTCCGGCACCTCCCCGTCCTTCTCTTGGGAACAATCCGATAACCAACAAGGCCGGGGTAGTGTCAGGTCACCTCCCCCGAGGCCAAGGAACAGGCCCAAGCATCATTCTCACAATGCAGGACCCTAACTCTTGACCCCTTCCTGGGGGCTTGGTTCCCCACATCTCCCCCTTTCTTGTTTAGGACAATTAAGGCAGATATTCCTGCAATGAGCATTCCTACGAACCATTTTGTGCGGGCCAACATTAAGTCATTAACCTTTTGGATGATAGCAAAACCAGGGTCCTCATACCAAGGGGTGGAAAGGTTAACAGGTACAAAGGCAAAAGAAGGTTGTTTCAATACAGCAAATGAACTAACATTCATAGATAAATTAAGGCAGTTAGTTAGATAGCACTGATCACAGGTTAGGTTATATACAGTATTATGAGAGACCTGCAAGTCTCCAGCAATGAACGCGAAAGGGTCGGGTACACAAGCTATCACAGAAACATTCTTCTGATTTCCAGACCAAGAGATGGCGTCCTGAGCTCCTATGTGCATCCACTGGACCGCTCTCTTTGCTACGGTAATATACTGAAGAGAGGCCACAGCTTTCCACAACATAGTCTGATAGGTTCTATTGTTTTTGGTCCAAATTCCGTAGAGAAGATTTTGAGGCCGCAACGAGCCGTTGCGAAAGTCACTCCAGTCACAAACCCCTTGGTCGCAAACTGTTTGATTGAGATGGCAAATCCTCCAGGCCGGTCCC
This sequence comes from Phyllostomus hastatus, assembly GCF_019186645.2. Classification (NCBI taxonomy): domain Eukaryota; kingdom Metazoa; phylum Chordata; class Mammalia; order Chiroptera; family Phyllostomidae; genus Phyllostomus; species Phyllostomus hastatus. The sequence goes on along the minus strand of NW_025333872.1, from coordinate 34,333,772 downwards.
CATTGGCTGGGCGATGGGGTCCGACTTCTGCAAGTTGGAATGTCGGCAGGGGGAGTTCCCTACGCCAATCGTGGCGGAGGTATTGTTGCGTTTCAAATACAGCATATCAACACCCCAGTGAGTCCCATTACTAAAGTCACTGTCCCAGTCCTCATACCTCTGAATAAGAGTACAGTTTGCCAGAGAGATGGAGAAGCAAAGCGGCTGCGTCGTAGATATGCCTGAATAATTGACCATCGCACTCACTGGTATCACGTGTCCGACGGAAGGGGTGCCCAGTACCTGGGTGTTGTTGACATAAACTGGAATGAACTCGTTGTCTTCCCAAGTGACTGGGTGCATGACAGGGGGGTTCGGGACGAAAGCCCAATACACCTCCGCGCTCACCGACAGCCTCAAGAGCCAGATAAGGCTAAGTAACAGCGCCAGCCGGCGCAGCTTCTTCTCCGGCCTCCTGATCCGAGGCTGTGTCGTCAGCGACATCTTCTCCATCCTTCTCGTCAGCTTGCGAATTTTGCTCTTGGGCATGACGAACACAGCGTTCAGGCAGCCAACGAGGAGTCTCAGCGTCTGTAGGAAAAACACACACATACCCTCTTCCCCATATTAATACTGGGTCTGGGCCATGGCGTGACCCGTCAATGGGATCTCTCCAATAAACTTGTGGGTATTGACTCATACGTGGGCTCCAATGACGGTCAGCTGCAGAGCGCCCCTCGGTATCTAGAGTGAGGAAATTTAAAACGAAAAGGGAATGGGCTAACAGTAACTTTCGGGGACCGAGGATCATACCATCTCCCCCCTTTTTAGTTTAGTAAGCTGGTGTTTCAAAGTAAGATGGGCGCGTTCAACAAGTCCTTGGCCCTGTGGATTATAAGGGATACCGGTTTTGTGAATAATTCGAAAAGAGAGACAAAAATTGTGAAAAGTACGGCTGGTATAGGCGGGAGCATTATCAGTTTTCAGTACACGAGGGGTTCCTAAAATGGCAAAACAGGAAAGGAGGTGAAGAATAACGTTACGGGTATTTTTCGCCGGGAAGAGCTGTAGCGCATAAAAAAATGAGAACAGGTGTCAATCGTAACATGCAAATATTGAAGTTTCCCGAAGGAGGGAAGGTGGGTTACATCCATCTGCCAGAGATCGTTAGGGCGAAGGCCCCTAGGGTTGACGCCAAAATGAGGAACAGGGGATAAGGGAGCACAGGAAGAGCATGACTTGACAATCTGTCGTGCGGCATCCTTGGTCAAGCGGAATTGATATCGTAACGAGCGGGCTGACTGATGGTGAAGGGCATGAGAATCCGTAGCTTGCTGTACCTGTGACAGATAGACTTGTGTATGAAGATCAGCAAAATGATTACCTTGCGTAAGAGGACCAGGGAGCCGGGAGTGACCTCGAATATGTCCGACAAAACAAGGGGAAGAACGAGATTGAAGGAGGGATTGAATTGTAAGGAATAATTGGAAAATAGTAGGGTTGTGAGTATGGATCAGAGGGACTGTTTCAAGGACAGATAAGGCACGAACGATATATTGACTGTCAGTGTAAAGATTGATTGCCTGCTGAAAAAGCTCTAACGCGCGGGACACTGCATAGAGCTCAACTTCCTGTGCAGATGAAAAGGAGGTGGACCATACAAAAGTTTTATCAGGAGTAACTAAAGATGCTCTGCCATTAGAGGAGCCGTCAGTGAAGAGAGAAATGGCTCCTGCGATGGGGTCACTGACGACAACCTTAGGAAAAATGAAAGAGGCAACGTCGCGCGAACTGTAGAATCTTGTCATGCGGGAGGTGATGAGCTATTTCACCTGCAAACCCTTCAAAGGCAAGAGCAAAGGAGTCATTAAAATTCATCAACCAAGAATATTGCTCTGCAGTATAGGGGATAATAATTGTGGGAGGATCCCTGCCTAGGACTTGTATAGATAATTTACGGCCTTGCTGAACGCGCTCCGCCACCAGGGTAGGGTAGGAAAGAAGGGCTTTCCGCGGGGTGGCAGAGCCATGGAGCCACTGCAAAACACCCTGTTGGTAGAGAACGCTTGTTGGTGTCAGCGAGGTGGGAATGATAATTAACTGCCAGGGCCGAGCGCGGCGACGGTCTCGGCTTCCTCGGCCCCGGGATGCGGCGAGCGCTGCTGCCGGGGGGCTGTAACACTCGGGAGGGCGGGCCCCCGCCCGACCCTCCCGCGAGGGGGGAACGAGACGGGGCCCCCCCGAGCCACCTTCCCCGCCCGGCCTTCCCAGCCGTCCCGGAGCCGGTCGCGGCGCACCGCCGTGGCGGAAATGCGCCCGCGGCGGCCGGTCGCCGGCCGGGGGCGGTCCCTCGGCGACCCCACCCCCGGCCCCCGCCCGCCCGGCCCCACGCACCCGCCGGGTGGCGGGGGAGGGGAAGGGCGGGGGAGGGACCGGGAGGCACGGGGAAGCGGGAAAGATCCGCCGGGCCGCCGGCACGGCCGGGACCCGCCGCCGGGTTGAATCCTCCGGGCGGACTGCGCGGACCCCCACCCGCTTTACCTCTTAACGGGTTTTACGCCCTCTTGAACTCGCTCATCCCTTAATTCTTTAAGCACAGACAATAATTCTTTCAGGGTTGGATCCGCCTCGCCGGCCGGCTTCTCATCCTCGGCCGAGGCGAGGAACACCTCCTGAGGGGGGGTGATACGATGCTGTCTGCTCAGCAAGGTCCCCCCCCAATCAACTTCTGCTGGACCGGGAACCCGCGATTTCTCCGATAAGTTCACTTCTGACTGATCATACTTGGGCGGTTCCCATTTTAGGGGGGTGCGGTCGGCGGAGGTGGAGGGGAATATAGATTCTCCGCCGAGCGAGCAGCACGGAGACTGCCCCGCGTGCTGCGCTCCCACTTGGCAAGCTCAGAATCCCCCCTTAAGCAGTCTCGAACAAGAGACCAAAGAGAGAACGCATCTACAGGTGTCTTCTCAGGACCATTAGTTTGATAATGCTCTTTGATGCGCTCCCCCACTTTCTTCCACGTATCTATATTTATAGTCCCTTCTTCCGGAAACCACGGGCAGATCTGCTGAATGAAATCTACAAAGTGATGGATTTGCCCTTTCGACGTGGAAATTCCCCGTCCCCTCAATAGGGAACATAATACCTGCTCAAAAAGTTCCCTCTCAGTAGAAAGTGAAACCCCCCATTTTTATTAGCTCTCTTCGTCTGCTCCCTGCTACTTTCGTTTTTCTTTTTGTTTCGTATACTTACTGGGCCCCTGTAGCAGCGGTCCTGTCAGGCTCTGCTGTCGTCAATCTCAGGACTCTGGTGGTCCCCCGAAGACCTCTGGTTCCGGTCCCTTGTTCGGGCGCCACTTGCCGCGGCCAGCGAGGCAGTGGGTTCGAGACGCGCAGTGACGGACTGAAAAGAGAGAGCGACCAGTTGCTCTGGTGGCAAAAGGCAAGTTTATTGAAAACTCTTGTCATTATATAGTGAAATGTTCTAAAAAATAGAATGCTTGCTACACGAAGAGAGTCTTTGTTCAAGAAAGTTTACACACCCCCTTCAGGTCATGTACAGAACATCCTGGTTTAGATTAACTCCAAGGACACGACGCATCGCCCCAAGGCTCCGGCACCTCCCCGTCCTTCTCTTGGGAACAATCCGATAACACAACAAGGCCGGGGTAGTGTCAGGTCACCTCCCCCGAGGCCAAGGAACAGGCCCAAGCATCATTCTCACAATGCAGGACCCTAACTCTTGACCCCTTCCTGGGGGCTTGGTTCCCCACAGAGATCTCTACTTTTGGAGGCATTTACCATCTTTTGGGCCATAGAAAAGTTGTTTAGAAAATGATTTCTTCAAGTGCCTGAGCATTAGTATCTGTTTCGGCAGAAGGTAGGTGTTCTGGTGTTTTATTTGTTTATATCAAGGGTGTGAGACTCATTTTCACCGGGGGCTACATCAGCCTCGCAGTTGCCTTCAAAGGGATGAATGTAATTTTAGGACAGTACAAATGTAACTACTCCTTAACTAGGGGTAAGGAGCTCTACATTAGGCCCTTTGAAGGCAACCACAAGGCTGATATGGCTCCTGGTGAAAATGAGTTTGACATCCCTGGTTTATATGTTCATATTCAGCAATTTACTTATTTCCTAAGGCTTTTTACTAATCTGGTATTCTCCCAGTTCATTTTAGAAATCTCTTTGAGACATGCCCATTAAAATTGAATTATACTTCCTCAGCAGGTAGGTAAGATATTAATACTAGGTGTCAGTTACTTATAAAGTCTTTTCAGCTTTTATGCTAACATTCCCATGAAAACAGACATGGGTCTGTAAGTTCATAGGCTACAGTATCTGCCTAATGGAAATAGGGGTCAATGTACTTTTTGTGGGATTCTGCATTTGTGAGTTTTCAGAGCAACTGTGTGCAAATATGTTAACATAATCACTTTACAAGTTAAAAATGAGGAACAGAGGAGATAGAGAAAAACATTATTAAATATAAGTAAATGCTTGAGGAAATCTATGCAAAAAGTTATTACTCAGACAGATGTTAAATAGTTTACTACCTATGTTTTTTCTAGAAGCTTTGTGGTTTCAAGCCTTACATTTAAGTCTTAATCTATTTTGAGTTTATTTTTGTATATGGTATAAGAAAATGGTCCAGTTTCAATTTTTTTGCATATATCTGTCCACTTTCTGCAATACTACTTGTTGAAGAGACTGTCATTACTCTATTGTATATTCCTGCCTCATTCATCATAGATTAATTAGCCATGTAAGCTTGCATTTATTTCTCAGCTCTCTATTCTGATCCATTGATCTATTTGTTTTTCTTCCAGTACCATACTGTTTGATTATTAAAGCTTTGCAATATAGTTTAAAACCAGGGCGTGTGATACCTCCAACATTGTTTTTTTTCGCCCCCAAGACTGCTTTGGCTATTCAGGGTCTTTTGTGGAATGTCATTGGTATTTTGAAATGCATTGCATTGAATCTGTAGATTGCTTTACATAGTATGGGAAAGAAAAGCAAAAATAAATAGGAACTCATCAAACTAAAAAGCTTCCGCATAGTGAAGGAAACCATCAACAAAACAAAAAGACAACCTACTGAGTGGAACAATGTATTTACAAATGATATATGGGATAAGGGGTTGATATCCAAAATATATAAGGAACTCATAAATCCCTACCAATAACAAAAAGTAAATAATTTAATCAAAAATGGGTAGAGAACCTAAAAAACTTTTCTCCAAAAAGGCATACAGATGTCCAACAGATGCTCAAGATCACTAATCATCGGGGAAAATGTAAATAAAAACCACAGTGAGATACCACCTCATATCAGTCAGGATGGCTATTGTCAAGAAGCCACAAATAACATATGTTGGTGAGGATAAAGGGAGCTTTGTCATGTTGGTTAGATTGCAAATTGGTACAGCCACTATGGAAAACACTATGGAGATTCTTCAAAAAACTAAAAACAAATCTACCATATGACCCAGTAATTCCACTTCTGGGTTTTTATCAAAAGAAAATGAAAATACTAATTTTAAAAGATAAATATACTCCTATGTACACTGAAGAATTATTTACAATAGCCAATATATGGAAGTTACCTAGGTGTCCCTCAATGGATGAATAGATAAAGACAATGTGAGATTGTGTGTGTGTGTGTGTGTGTGTGTGTGTGTGTAATCTTGAACAGATTCACAGCTTGGCTTCACCTGGAAATCTCCAAATCCAGCATAAATAGCAGCCATTTCATATTGCTTTATAGCTTAGGCAGAAACCAGGTTGGGACTGACCTTGGCCTGCACCACCCAGGAAACCCAAGAGATCACATTGGAGCACTACCATCCTGCCCCTGCACAGCTGATCCTCCACAGAGGGTAGACATTGGTGGTAAGTGGTCATAGTCAGTCCTTGCTGCTGACTGGTCTGGGTAAGTCATTCCCATTGATTTGTCAACAGCAACCAAGACTCAACTATAAGAGAAGGGTATACTCAGCCCATGCAAAGGGCACACCTTGAGTACCCAGGCTGGGTTATAGGGGAGGCTGCGCCCCTGGACCCTACAGGACACCTACTACATTAGGCCACACTACCAAGACAGGGAGTCAAAGCAGCTCTACCTAATACATAGAAACAAGCACAGGAAGGCTACCAAAATAAGGAGACAAAGAAATACAGTTCAAATGAAAGAACAAATCAAAACTCCAGAAAAAGAGCTAAATGAAGTGGAGATAAGCAATCTATCAGATGCATATTTCAAAACACTGGTTATCAGGATGCTCAAGGAACTTAGTGAGGACCTCAGCATCATAAAACAGATCCATTCAGAAATGAAGGATACATTAATTGAAATAAAAAACAATTTACAGGGGAACAATGGTAGACTGTATGAAGCTGAGATTCAAATCAATAATATGGAACATAAGGAAGCAAAAAACAACCAATTCAGAACAACAAGAAGAAGCAGCCTCTCAGACAACTTCAAGAGGTCAAACATTCACATTGGAGAGTTTCCAGAAGGAGAGGAGAAAGAGAAAGGAATTGGAAATCTATTTGAAAAAATAATGAAAGAAAACTACCTTAATTTGGTGAAGGAAATAGACATGCAAGTCCAGGAAGTACAGAGAGTTGCAAACAAGATGTATGCAAAGAGGCTCACTCAAGACACATCATAATTAAAATGTCAAAGGTTAAAAATAAAGAGAGAATCTTAAAATCAGCAAGAGAAAAGTAGGTAGTTATCTACAGGGGAGTTCCCATAAGACTGTCAGCTGATCTCTCAAAAGAAACCTTTCAGGCTAGAAGGGATTGGCAAGAAATATTCAAAGTCATAAAAAGCAGGGACCAACAGCCAGGATTGCTCTATCCAGCGAAGCTATCATTTAGAATCGAAGGGCAGATGAAGAGTTTCCCAGACAAGGAAAGACTAAAGGCATTCATCATCAGCAAACCATTATCATATAAAATGTTTAAGGGGCTTATTTAAGAAAAAGAAAAGGATAAAAACTATGAACAATAAAATGGCAAAAAAAATACAAATCTATGAATAACTGAATCTAAAAAACAAAATAAGCAAACTTGAACAGAAACAGAACCATGGATACAGAAAGTGTGTTGGTGGTTGCCAGATAGGGGTGGTATGGGGAATGGGTGAAGGGGGTAAGAGACAAAGAAGTACAAATACATAGTTATAGAATAGCCATGAGATGTGAAGTACAGTGTAGGAAAAGGGGTAGCCAAAGAACTCATATGCATGGACCATGGACATGAACAATGGTGGGGGATTCACTGAGGTAGTGGAGGGTTCTGGGTGGAGGAGGGGCAAAGGAGGAAAAATTGGGACAACTGTAATAGCATAATCACTAAAATATAATTTTTAAAAAGGAAAAAGAAAGAAAGATGTGCTCATAGGGAAGTTATTTACTATCTTTAGGAATTAGCTAATTCTTTGAGGAGCAGTCCCTCTGGAGTCAGCAAGGTCCCAAGAAGTTGAAGTATCAGGAATTAAAAAAAGGCATGGTTACTACACCAACTGGGTGGAATTGGTGTCTATATTAATGATACAGACATTAGTACTAGAGGAGGTCGTTAATTCAACCCTTAGGGTTACAAAAGGAGTGGTTGAGAATAACTTAATGAAGACCAATTAGAATAACAACTACAAACAAATTACTCTAAATTATCTTGGGCATAGTTCTTTCCTATAAGCTATGAACACTATGTAAACACAGTGCTACTTGTAACTTCTAATGTTATCTTACTAGGAAACCCTAGAACCCTTAACAGTGTGGCTAAAGAAAGTTTTTTGTGTTTCCTCTTCTCTACTTCAGTCCTAGTAACTGGTCACCTGTTGAATCTATCTTATTCATGTCATTGTGTTGACAGGGTCATTTCTTTATATTTCTTATAACTCAGTTCAAAATTTTTCATTCTTTTGATCTATTACCATCAAAAATTTGAATTTTAAAGAAGACTAATTTTCTCCAGTTGTATTTCCACAAATGTTATTAACCTTTAAAAAATTTAGTTGTTGCCCTGGCTGGTGTGGCTCAGTGGATTGAGTGCAGGCCTGTGAACCAAAAGGTCACCAGTTTGATTCCCAGTCAGGGCACGTGTCTGGCACATGCATGGCCAGGCCCCCTGTTGGGGTTATGTAAGAGGCAACCGATTGATGTATCGTGTGCCAATGTTTCTTTTCTTTCCCTCTCTTTCTCTTTTCATTTCCCCCTCTAAAAATAAATAAATAAAATCTTAAAAAAATTAAGTTCTTCATGAAAGGCCCATTGACAATTACTTACTGGAGAATCAGGTTGATTTCCAGAATGACAGAATTCCAGTGCTTTGTGTGGTAAAAGGTTTTACCTAATACTTGATCATGAGATAAGTGACAGTTTCTTTGATCAGCCTTCAAGTTTTACCTTTCATCTTTAGGACTAACCCATTTGGAGTCCACCTCATGTAGTCTGCTTCCCTGTGCTCCATGCAGACTCACTCCGCCTGCACTGAGAAATCTGCTAACATGTGGGGGCTCTAGTGTGTTTTCACAAGGGGAGGGGTTTTTGTTGGTGACATTATTGCATTCTTCCAATCAAGCCCCATGTTCAAATTCTGTTTCTGGCATTTACCAAATGTCTGAAATTCAGCAAGTTAATCTAATCTGTATTAGCCTCCTTTTCTCCCTCTATAAAATGAGGTTCATAATAATACTCTTTTTATAAGTTGTTATGAGAATTAAATGAGATAGTGCACATAACTGAGTACAGCACCTGGTACATTATAAATGCTTGATAACTATAATTACTATCACATATCTCCAAATTTTTTAATTTTTACCCAAGGACATACTTATTGATTTTAGAGGGAGAGGGAGAGATCTCCAATAAAGAAAGAGAGAAACATCAATGTGAGAGAGAAACATTGATCAGTTGCCTCCCATACGTGACCCGAAGGGGGATTGAACCTGAAACCTAGGCATGTGCTGTGAGTGGGAATCAAACCTATAGCCTTTTTGGTGCATGAGATTATACTCCAACCAACTGAGCCACCTGGCTAGGCACATATTCCCAATTTTGCTCCTCCTGTATTTTAAGTAGTTTTGTAAATTATTGCTCTCATTTATTATGTTGACTTACTAGTTTAACACTCAAATATAACTTCATCTTTGTGTTAACACCAAGTACTAGCTACTGGACCTAGAATGCAGAGATTCTATAGTGTCTTCCAGGTTTCATCTCGTTGGGAGCTATATAAATTCCCGTTCATCAGGACCTACAGTGGATAGGGCTGCATTATGACTTGTGAGTCCTCTCCTCCATAAAAATATTATTAAAATTGTAATTTATGACTTAATTGGTAAAAAAGACAAGTACAGTCCAGTTTGCATTAGTTATATTTTCATCAGTTATGTTCATTTTTCTTCTGATCTTAAAAGGAATTAAAATTAAAATATTTTGTGGGCCCCTAAAATTATCGCGGACCCTGCCATATCTTCCACTGTGTATATAGGTAAGTCAGCCCTAATGAGACACTCAGACCACAGTGAGAGTCAAGGAACCCCAGTGATGGCATTTCTGAAAACACAGCTAGAGATACTGCTATAGCTGTTTTGTTAACAGGGACAACAAAGCTATTACCAAAATCATTCTTGTAGTAATATATTATAGAATGACAAAGGTGTCAACCCCCCTTGAGACCACCTAGTTTAAGACCCAGGGTTCACATGTGAAAAATAAAGACGCAGTGTCCCGAGGGCTCAGTGTCCAAGTGAATTTATAAAGAGCTCCTGCTAGAACCAGTTCTCCTGATTCACCAGGCTTCCTTTTTTTCACCACAGTATTCATTATTCTTTCAAGCTTAACTTAAGTGCATGCCAAAATGTAGTTAAAAATCATCTCTTTTGTTTCCCCAGGAAAGCAGTACTCCTGATATTATATACTTTCACAGATATTTATAGACTATTGTGGAATTGGACATGAGCTATTATTTGTGGGGTGGGATTTGAAATCTCTCCCTTCGCCACTGCATTACCAGCAACTGTATTTCAATGTAAACTGACACAAGGTTTATAACACAGTAGTCCCTTCTTGCTCACGGAGGACACCTTCCAAGACCCCCAGTGAATGCCTGAAACTGAAGATAGCACCAAACCCTATAAGGCTATGTTTTTCCCATGCATACACACCTATGATACAGTTTAATTTATAAATTAGGCACAGTAAGCGATTAACACCAATATGAATGATAAAATAAAATATTCCCAATACCCAACCTCTATTTCTATAGTTCATTGTTTTTGCTAACTCTTAGTTATAGTGGTTTATTTACTCTTGAATTTAGTGGTTTTAAATCTGAGGTCATGTTTTCTGGGATACTTCCTAGAACATGTTTCCTCGAGTGTTCTCTGGAACATTTTTGGTAAAATTTTTTTGTGTGTTCTGGTTTTACAATATCTACAGTAGAGAGGAATTCCATGCCCTACTGCTTGTGACCATGTTTGGAGCAGCTCCGTCAGAGCCAGCCCTCACCTCTGTCTTGTCTCACTGTCCCTTCCATGCAGGTCGGTGGCCTGGTCATGGCATTCCTGAAGGAGGCCTCCTTGAGACGTGGCACCTTCCTCGGGTTTGCAGTCTCTAGGCAGGGAAGCAAAGTTAAGAAAAGGGGAACTGACGTTTGTCAGGTGATTATTACATGACAAGGTCCAGCCTGGGTGTTTTATATCTGATCTCCCTTCTGATCTGGAAAGTGGTCAATATCTTCTGTCTTGAACCTTACACCCCCACCATTGGATAAGTAACTCAAACAATTAGGGAGAGCTAGAGATAACTTGTCTCCTCTATATGCTAGCCCTTCTAGATACCATTTTCTTTTAACTCATTATTTTCAAGTGAATTTAAACACTAATGTAGCCTCTGAGGTTTTAGATCCAAGCTTCTCATGACCCACTTGTATGTGAATATTACCTTCTCTGGTGGAATATTTCAAGTGGCCTGATGACCATGATTACAACTTTGCTCTAATATACAGGTTAATTATATTTTTGTGAAAATGCCAAAAAGTTTGGTTTAGGTGCCCAATAGACTGTGTTGCTCTACAGAGGTATCCACAGACATTTCTGAGAAATGCCCTAGCATTCCAAAACCTTCCTAATACAGATAGGTCAGTCCTCTTGTGTGCAAATCAGTAGTATTTCCATAGGATAGTTTCCATATGGATCATCCTTATGCTAACATATTAAAACACTATTTAAGATGAAATATTTAGCCTAAGTGGAGAGGTGTTAAAAACAAAGACCAGCTGTTGTGTCTATGTCCTTGGTTAAAAAAAACAACAACAAACAACATCTGGAATCTATATACTATTTGGAGGCATGGCTGAAGATGTGATTTTTGTATGGAATTTGCCCTTGGGGGAAAAGAACCTTTGCATTTGTGTACAAATGAAGTGAAAAAAGGGAGAATCTTGAAAGCCAGAAACCATCTTCAGATACTTGAGAGGAGTAAAGAGTGAAAACTTTGAACATTATGATTACAAGGAGCCCTCATAAACCCTGGAGTTTTAACCAAATTCTGTGCATTGGCAGCATGGCCCAGACCCAACTTGTACACGTGTTACAAAGTGAGTATTAACAGAGCCACTGAGGGTATGAAAGTGCCCTGCACATAGTAGAGCTGTGCTGTCCAGGATGGTAGCACTAGCCAGTTGTGGCTATTTAAATTTAAATTAATTTAAGTTAAATACAGTTCAAAATTCAGTTTCTTGGTTTCCCTGGGCACATCTCAAGTACTTGGTGGTCACATGGCTGGTGGCCACCGTATTGAACAGCACAGATCGTTCACATCATTGCAGAAAGTTTCTCTGAATAACACTGTACCAGACATTCAATCAACATATGTTAAATGAGTGCATGCATAAATCCCCAACATTTGAGAGAGGGGAAAATGTACTACTTTTATAAAAAGTTCAACTGGTCCTCTTAAAGAAGACAAAGTTCAGTTGGAAAAAATAACCCAGTAGTGAAGTAATAGAATGTCTTTTTAGGAAATGTAATGCCATGGTTTAGATTTCCATAATAAATCATCCTCTGCAATCTTCAGTTAAGTCTATTTTCTTCCAAAAAGGCTTATGGGAGAATTTTTTTTTTTGAGGAGCTCAGTGAAGCATCTGTGACACATAACATTCGAGTCAATGACAAATCCCAATTCCAACAGTGGTCCCCTTAAATTACAATGGAGCTGAAAGATTCCTATCACCTAGTGGTGTCATAACATTTGCACAAAAACAGAATCACCTAATGACGCATTTCTCAGAAAGTATCCCCATTGTTCAGCAGTGCATGACTGTATTTCATAGGAGGGTGTAGAAGAGAGGCCAGACATGGAAAGGAGCAATCAGGAAGTTGAGAGCTCATGATAACATATTACCACCAAGAACAGATAGGAACTTTAGGGAATTCCACAGGCTAGGGAGCCAGGCTCGAGCCAATTTTAGCTCTAATTAAAGTACTTTGGGTGATCACTAAGCTGCACTTTAATATACTATGTAGCCAAATCTGGCACACCACCTGAATTTACAAAGTTTGCATGCCAAAAGTGGCTTTTAGACCTTTCAATGATTGCAAAAAGAAATTAAAAGACTATTTCATGACACTGAAAATAATATGTAATTCAAATTTCAGGGTCCAAAAATGTTTCGTTGGAATATAACCACCTCACTTGTTGATGTATTGTCTATTGTTGGTTTCATGCTACAATGGCAGAGTTGAGTGGTTATGACAAGGACCACATGGCCTGCAAAGCTTAAAATATTTACAGTCTGGCCGTTTATAGGAAATGTTTGCCAACCCTTGTACTGTATCATCAATAGTGAGAAAAAGGATCTGCATCGCAGATATAACAAAACATCAAGGCCAAGAATGAGCTGCACAAAAGCATGGCTGCTCCAAGGAGAGCCAGAACAAAACAGGCTTTAGTAGATTAAAGATAATGGGAGGAGTAGAGAACTGCTTAACAGGAAAAAACCCTCTGCATCAAATGTAAACTGCTAAATTTTTATTGATGATGACAGCAGAAAACTGGACAGATAAAAAGAAAACTGTACAACTTAAGGCAATAAATCATCTAACCTTTCTGGCGATCAATTCAACATCACTCATTTGTCATACCTCATAGGCTTATTTTGAGGTTCAAATACAAAACTATGTATAAAATGACTTTGTAATATGTGTCATACTAGCGTAAAGTATAATTCCTACTGATAAATAAGTATGACTAAGAAGTTGATTCTGAATACTTATTAAAGACAGAGAAGATGATGATCAATACTTCACGGAGGAGTTGGTAGACAAAGTGTTCCAAAATACCCGCTAAGAATATCACTGAGTTGCATTTGGGGTCAAGTGACCTCCCTACATCAGGCAAATTCCAAGTATGACAAGCATTCAGCTAAATGGGCTACGGCTGCCTGCTCACATGCTGCCCCCTCCCTCCAGCCTGTGGACCCTCCCAGCTGCCTATTGGACATCAGGCAAATGTCCATATGCAAGATGGTGTAATCCAGCACCAAATGCTACTGGTCATTTTCTCAACAAATGCCTATTTAGTGCTTCCCACAGAAGGGCCCATGCTGAAGGCAATGAGAGGGAAGAATAGGAAGCCTAAATTGTGGCTCCTATTCTCCAAAATATATATTCTCCTTGGGAAGATAAGAAAACACATTTCATCATTGGTGATAGTCAAGTGGCAAATGAGAAATTCTGAAAACAACTTCCAGAGTTATGTAGAAAAGACTGAATTACAACTAGCAGAAGTGATCAAGAAAGACCTCCTAAAGAAGGAAAGAAAGAGCTTAAAGGCTGATGGGGATGAGGAGAGGGGATGAAAGGCATTCCATGGGGAAATGGACCAGCAATGGCTTAGCACTGGGTGGGAGAAAGCCACCCACTGAAAGAGCAGAGGTCAGCCAGGATGAAGAGTGGGTACGATGGGGAGAAGATGGAGAGAAAGTGGACAGGGGGGTGGGAATGCTTACTTAACATCTGTCACCATGCACAGTTACAGAATTCCTGTATCTTGTGAGAACTTCTTTTTGGCCTCACAGTTAATTTCATTGTTAAATTCCCTTATTAATTAATGGTTTGCCATAGATTCTTTTAGTTTATTTCCATATATAGACATGTCAGATGCAAATGACAATTTTATTCTTCCTTTCCAAGCTTTATAACTCTTATTTATCTTCCTTGTTAAACCAACTAGAACCTCAAGCAATGTTGAATAGAAATGATAATAGTGAACTGTCTTGTTCCTGAATTCAGGGAGAAAAGTGCTGTTTCACTACTAAGTATAACCTTTTTTTTAACCCATCCCCCCAATCATGTCCCTTTTGACAACCACCAGCTTGTTCTGTATATGTATGGGTTAGGAAAGTAGAATTGGATTATTAAAGCTGAAGGAAACTCTTCCAGAAGTAAATTAAAAAAAAAAAAACTTCAAATGAAAAGACAAATTGCTAGCTTGGTAAAAATTATTGTGTAATTTTAAGATGAAAAAACACACTTACATGTGTAGTCTCTTAAAAAGGTTATTTTAAAAACTATGAAGTTTCGGTCAGTTCTGCAGTGAATACTAATAAGTGGTGAATAGTTATTCTGGTAATTTCTCCAACTCCATAAATTCAACAATATTGCAAAGTCAAAATAAAGGGATATGTTTACTTGTCTACTGAGAGCACCACTTCCTGAACCCTAATTAGAGGGCTATGCATAAAACACTTTTTTTTTCTAACCAACCTAACATAGTTTGAGTTGAGATACTGTCCAGGGAATATACATTTAAATGAAAAAAGAGAAGTCATTTTAGGTAATGATTATTCTTGATTATTAAATGTCTCCCTCTTCTCTGCTTAAAATTGAATTGCTCCAAGAGAAGTGTTTATTTTAAAGCAGGAAATCAAGGACAGGAAGGTGAATACAGCAAACTTCAAGTACTATTCTGAATACAAATAAGGAGCCCAGAGGTGGAACCAGGAGACGGCACAACTGCAGTCTCGGTCCACCTCAGGTGGGGCTCCCTACACAGCAGACACAGCCGCAAGGTGGCTGACTATGGGCCTGTCTTAGGGAGGCTCTGCCCAACCAGACAGAATGTGGAACTCAAGAGACTAGAATTATCTGATGGAAGGTACTCTGTTTTGCTGAGAAGAGTGTTTATGAACTGCATGTCACAACACAAGAGCAGACTGTGAAATTAAGTTACTGGGTAAAAATGAGAATGTCATGGACTGCCTTGTGTCCTCCAAAATTTATCTGTTGAAGTCCCAATCCCCAATACTTCAGAAGGTGACTTGTTTGGAGATGGGGCTGTTAAAGAGGGCCATTGGGGTGAGAGTCCCTAGAAGAAGAGGGAATTCGGACACAGGAATGCACAAAGACTACATGAAGATACAGGGAGAAGATGGACACCTGCAAGCAAAAAGAGAGGTCTCAGAAGAAACCAACCCTGCGACACCTTGATGCCAGACTTCTAGCCTTCAGGAAATTTATTTTAGCTTCTGAGAAAATTTGTCATTCTAGTCATGCACTCTGTGATACTTTGTTATGAAATCTCTGCCAAACAAAGACACAGGAATTTTAGAAATGAAGTACACTGAATTAGAAATATCAGGGAGCTCTGTACATTGGAAGAGTAAATAATGCAGCTTTATTATGAATATAACATGTGTTTTTTTGTGTGTGTGTATGTATTGGGTCTTGATATGTGATGTGTTCATCCATGTGGCTCATGGTTAAGAAGTTCAAAAGCTGCTGGTTTAGAATATAGTAGGTGCTAAATGTGTGTGCTAAATGATCACCCTGTCAGGTCCCTTCTGGGGCTCACTGACAGATTTCTGCTCTCTGTCTCCCCTTCTCTGTGAGGACTTCTCTTCTTTTCATATTACTTCTGATATCATATTGTGATCAGTCAGGCTAGATCTTCTTTTATACTGTCATGTCCCTGACCCTGCCTTAAATGAAGTTCTGGTTTTCACAAAGATTTATTCCTCCCTGATTTGCGTGGCTTTCGATCGTTTTTCAGAACATCTACAAATGGTTAATTTCACTCATTATTTGGGAGGTAGTAGACATCTGTTATTTTCATCTAATCAGCATCGCTTCTGTCATCTGGCAATAGCCCTCTGACTTTTTTGGAGGGGAACTACCCCTCACTACTCCATGAGGTTCTGGTAGACTCTCCTTTAGGCTGGGATGTGATCCAGACTGGCCAAAGTTTCCTGGCATTTGACATAGAGTCCATGAGAACCTGGGGCTGTTTCTTCTTTTAGCTTGAAAGATCCTCTTGATGGAATGAAGCCAGATAAGACTCAGGAAGACAGCTGGAGAAAAAGATACCCAGCAACATGGCTGGAGTCTCCAGATGCAGCCACGCCTAAGGCCTTAAGTCCAGTTCTCAAATCAGTATTCTGTTATCACTTTTTGAATTTAACAATTCAGTGGGTTGGCCCATTGGCCTGCCATCCAGAGTCATCCTTGGGCTATAGTTGGCCACAAGCATGGATTGTGTGAGCTGATAATTGACACCGGGTACCCCGTGAGGAGCACTGGTATGGAGAATGCAGTAAGGTTAAGAAAAGACATCGGGAGCTAGATTCAGCATCAGGAAGAAGACATAAGAGCTGGAGGAAATGACAGTAAACGAGTAGTGTTACCTGGATGGAAACCATGTCTGGGAGGTCTCCCTGCAAGGCCAACAACTAAATTAAACCAATTGGCAGGCAATTTAAAAACTTTTCGGATTTATGATATTTTGTTTAGAGAATTATTGTATGTAGTGACTAAGTAAAAATAAAGACTCCTTTAACTCCCACACTTTTAGTTTTAACTACTTTTTATAAAAGAATACAAAAATTATGAGAACAAAAGGACAGCTTCAAATGAAGTTTCAGTGAGTTATTCTAAAATAGGGGAAGGCAAAATTAGACAAAGCCAGTCACCCAGGTGTCTGTGAGGTTTTGTCATTCATCTGCAAGGAAGCCTTCCTGTGGGCTTTTCTTCCTGAGTGGAACAGATCCCCAGAAGCATACAATTTTTGAAGACACTAAAAAAATAAATTACTGTGATAAAGAACCTCTCTCGGTAGCTCGTGGACTGTGAAGCATTAAGACACTACAAGAACATGATGAAGCCTACCCAGTTTCTAACGCACCCAGGAGTGGAATGTGGAGAGGTGACAGGAGGCCAAGTGCTTGGAGAGCTCCCAGCACATTGTGTGGCAGGTATGGCCACTGAGAAGCAATTAGTCATGAAAGACCAATAGGCAGGGTGAACTCCATATACCTGCTCTTAATAAGATGGCACAACACTGAAGACTATCTTAAAGACCCAAGTTTAAAAGAGAGTCACCCATCTCTATCACTTAGGTCCAATTTTCTTCTTTGTTTCCCTTCCGTGAAAATGTCACAGAGCTTCTAACACCTCTGATCTTTATTTCTCATTTTTCCTTCTTATTTTCTGAGCTCCCCATGCTACAGTTGGCTTTTATAAGATTTCAGCTGAAGCATTCTCCTTTTCAAGTGGCTTGCCTGCTTCCACGAGAGTTTTTAAAATCACACCTGCTTACTATAAGCCCACTTGCCCCAATGTGTTTTTTTTCTTCAGTAGTTTTCTACATGCATTTACTGGTCTTATTCCACCTGTATTCACTCTCCCAATTTCAGCAATTCTTTCTTATATATTTTTTGCATGTAAATAATTAAGGAACTTACTCCAGACTTCCAGAATATCAAGTACAAAGGATGTGTTCTGGTAGTTCTTTCATCAGACCTTTTTTTGAAACTCTTCTCCCTCTCATCTTTCCATACAATACTTTCCACTGGTTTTCCTTCTCAGGGTGGTCCTTCATTTCCTGTTCTTCCAGAAGTATCTTATCACAGCCACTGTGTTGTCCACCAGTAAATTTAACCACCTGTGTGTTTCACTAGCACCTCAAACTTGTAGTGCAAACAAGCAGCCTCATCATCTCCTGCATTTTTGTTAACTACATCCATCAACCAAGCCAGAAAGTATGGGTGTTACCCTTCTCCTCCCTCTCCCCAACAGATGATAAAGGCATTTCCATGGCCATGACCCTAGTTCAGGCCCTCTCATCTCTGCATTAATTTTCTAATTGATCTCTCAGCCTCTGTTCTTACCCACATCACCCTTGCCTACACCCCATCTTCTCCGCTCACTGCTAACCCTGTGATTTTCCAAAAATGCAAATATCATTCTTTGACGTGCTTTAAATCCTTTAATGCCTTCTGCAATC
This sequence comes from Phyllostomus hastatus, assembly GCF_019186645.2. Lineage (NCBI taxonomy): Eukaryota > Metazoa > Chordata > Mammalia > Chiroptera > Phyllostomidae > Phyllostomus > Phyllostomus hastatus. Next base: position 34,315,493 of record NW_025333872.1, on the reverse strand, counting down.
TGCAGCAGTGCTTCTCAAACCTCAGTCTGACTCTGAATCATCTGGGAGCTTATTAAACATGATTTTGCTGCTGCTCCTTGGACCACACTTTGAGTATGAAGAGTTCCTGGTTCATGTCCACATGTTAAACAGGGACCCTTTACAGTCTGCACCCTGCTTAACATGACGGCTGCAATTCCTGACATTGTCCGAGGAACTCCTGTGATGCCTCCGTCACTCCAAACCTTCCCTCCACCTGAACCCAGAGACCCTCCCAGTTTCCTAGCCACATCTCTCATGTCTTTTGTCAGTCAGTAAAATAAGCCCCAGCTGGGGATTAGTCCATAGTCAAAAGATAAAAATCAAATAAAATTTCCCTGATAGCAGGGAAATACGTGTGTTACAAGCTCTTTGTGGGAAATGGTTCAATAACATCACATTTGTTTCTCATTTCTTAACAATTCACCTTTGAGTCTTTACCATGGTAATCTTTTTTTCTTAATGAAAATTTCACTGAAATTTTATGAAGCCAGCGGTGAGAGAACAGAACCATATTAAGAGCCTTATGAAAAAAATATATATCTTTCTCCAGATATTGTCTTTTAATATTTTCATTGGATTATCAAGTGCTTATCTTCATTCTAGCTTTACAGCTCACTTTTCTTTTATCATTAGAAGTGGCTAATAAAAAGGTAGATTAAAATGCATTTGGCTGTTTGACCGGGGTTGAACATAATTTCCTACATCACTGGGAAGAAATGTTTATGCGAGGGATCAATCTCTGCTTTTTTAAAGCACAGAACAGATACTATCACAGGAAAGACAGTCTTATAATGTGTTGAGCCATTAGGTTCAGGCTCATCTCCCACTACTGCCAGCAAGACAATGCAACATATTAATCGTGGAAATTACTGAGCTATTTTATACATTTCTGTACTTTTGCATATGCTATGTGCTCTGCTTAAAGCTCCTTTCCTCTCTCCCGTAGCTAACTCTTCTTGATCTTTCACAATTAGGTCAAATGTTACTGGAATGAGGAAGCCTGAACTGATCACCTCAGCTGAGCTAGCTTCTTACGGAGTTTCCTACAATCACCACCATTTGTAGTGCTTGAAAATCTGATTTATTTCTATGACCCTCATCCTCACGCATTTAGAGGCAGGGACTTACAGCTGCTGTACCTGGCTGAGACAGTGGTGACTTACAGGCTGCTTCTGGTAGGCAGAAAGAATCCTCCCAAGATGTCGCCTCCTAATCCCCTGAATCTGTGAATGTGTAGCTTTCTGGCAAAGGGGACTTTGCAGACATAATTAATGATCTTTAACTGGAAAGTTTATCCTTAGATTATTATCTGGGTGGGCCCAATGTAATCACAAGGATCCTTTTAAGAGGAAAGAACAACAGAAATGTCAGAGACAGAGGAGGTGTGAGGTGAAAGCAGCGGTGGACTGATGTGGCCTTGAGCTAAGGCAGGAAGGCAGGCAGCCTCTGAAAGGTGGAGGAGGCAAGGAAAGGAATTTTTCCCTAAAGCCAACAGAAAAGAATGCATCCCTGCCAAAAACCCCATTTTACCCCAAGACCCATTTTGGACTTCTAACCTCCTGAACTGTAAGATATATTCGTAAGAAACTAATACAGTGCTCAATTAATGTTCTTGTTCAGAATCCACGAATAGAATATGTTCTTGGGCTTATTTTCTCTGTCCTTCTGTTTTTTTCTATCTCCTCTTTCTCCTCAAGCTGCCAGGGAAGCTGCAGGAGATGCTCTGATACCTGGCCAAGGCACCTTTCATGCCCACAGGTGTTGAGCCCCTTGCGTTCTGCAGGTCCAGCTGGGTCAGGGCTGCGGAGGGCTACCTGCTATATCTCTCTGCCGAAACTTAAAGCCATGCTACTCGTGCAAGTCTGTGTGGTTGGTTTCATCTGGTCCACTGCAGTTTACTTTAAAATTCTCTAGGACGCCTTTAGAATAAGAACTGAAATAAGGTAGATTTAAACACAACACCCCTTGTGATCAGCTCCTGCTTTCCACCGGTCTTCCCACTCCCTGCGCCCCCTCCCCGCCCCAGAAGACAGGACCACCTACCTCGATTGAGAAGCCGGATTGCCCGACCCACTTAGCATTCTAAAAAATACGTCAAAGATCCCCCTTTCTTAGGCCTTTATTTCCAATTGAACGTATGTAACCATATACAGAAAAAGACTTTTTCAAATGTAGATTTCCTTTTCACAGATAACTTCACAGGTTTCTTTAACTGCTCGGTTTACAGTTAAAATGCAACACGAAAGTCCGTTTTGTAACTTGCACGCGGCTGTCAGGCCTCTAGGTGTCGCCACCACCCAAGTCCTGTTATCAAAGGATTCCTAGCCATTTTAGTATTTTTTAAAAAGATTACCCAGGAAAAAAATGCTTATAATATAGATTTGTTATATAAATATATATTTTCACCTCTTTCATGTAATATATATTTTTCACTCGGTGTGTTTAATAATCACAGAACATTGCCATTTCCTTTGTTTCATTCTAACCCTAGTGTTCTGTGCAAAGTTCACACTAAAAGAGTTAATGATGTACCTGAACGCTTTTCCAGTTTATTTTTGTTCTGTTTTCACATAAGCAGTGGAACGACCCAGACTTTGATTGGCTATCAGAATACTCATGAAAGATGCACCCAGTTGCATTGTTCTCCTTGGACAACACCGTTGCGGGGCTTTTTCTCTCTCTGGATCGTATACATTCTGGGAGGCTTCTGTATGTTGATCTGGATTTCGAAGCAGGAGTTCATTTAGAGGTCTGGAGATAGTCTCAAGTTCACTAGTCACTAACATTTGGTTCTTCTACAGTCTGAAATTCGACAACTTGTAAATTTATTTATGGTATATTGACTCTGAAATAGGAGTGCCAAATGGGAGAATTTAGAAGGGTTCAGAAAGGTTGAAACACTCTCCAGTACTGCCCCTTTCTGATTTTGTAATGTTCTCTACATGGCTCAACTGTCTTGATTTCAAGACATATGATAAACTTCTACAAAAAATGATCAGCTCCTTCCTTTTTCTTTATGCTAGAATTGCCTTCTTGGTTCTTGTGCCCTTATTTACACCATGGCATTGCTACCACTTCTGCAGTTCCACTGGTCACCCTTTCCCTGAGATTCTTCTTGTTGCTGACTTCATAATTATTACATTTTACTTCTGACGGCTGCTGTAGGTCATATTTCACAGGCTAGGCCAAGAATTAAAAGGCGTAACTGAGAAGAACATTCTGTTTAAAGATAGTCCTTGCCTCTCTTTTTTTTAAACTAAAATTTGGTATAATTAAACATTGAAACAAGTCACCGTTATGTGTATACTACACCCACAAATAAAAATGAAAGCTTCTAAATCTTACATTTAATATTTATGCAGTCATTTTCTGACAGCTTTGAATAGAACCAAAGCTATTGTTAGGCAAAGAACTTTGACTACAATCAAGGTTATTGTAAGACAAGAGAACATGCTGTTTTTATCATCCACCCACTTGCTCTACCCAAGAAAAATACTGAACAGCAGTTAGCACATATTGAGGGCTCTATCTAGTTGCTGCTAAACTGGCAGAACTCTGGCAGGTTTCTAAAAGCAATTTGTATTGTTTTCTGACTTTGGAGCTAAAATTAATAAGGAGCCCAGGAAGACCAGGATTTTTCCTTGGACAGAGAAACAACCTCCTGGTTATATTAGTGACTAAACTAGCTATGCTAGTTTTTTTTTATTATGTATATAAAAGGATATCAATCAAATGGAAAAAGTGAGTAGTTACATAATAAAAGTATCTGATTTTGGTCTCTTTTCATTATAAGCTAGCAGTGATGCTTCCATCAGACTCTTGGAGAAATTAGAGTGTGTATTGAACTAATACTTTTGTAAAATAACAGATGAACCCAAACCTCCCTGGCATACCTGTTAACAGGTGACAAAGTCTGGGCTTGTGGAGTAAGGGTAATTAACTCCTAGAATTAACACCAATGTTACTACTGATTTATAGACACCCGTAAAATCCGTGCCATGGAACCTAACAACAGGGTGCAGAGGCTCTGTGCAGGTCCTCACTATCACAGAAACCATTTCTACATGTGGGCTTGGTGACAGTGGCACCACAGTGACATCAACACTGTCAACTCCCATGAGAGAGCCACACTGGAAGTTACTTTTATGTTCCCAACAATGTTCAGAATGATGCTGGTGGTCTGAATACATTACTCTTGACTTTGTAAACCTGTCTTAAATTCACAGGAAACCCTCAAATACTGATGAGAATATCAGAAAAGAAAATGGGAAAAACCAGCATTCCAGCAGTAAGATGAGAGGGTGTGAGAGTATCCTGGACTAGCCATCTTTTGAAGGTAACTACTTTCTCAGTAAAATTAATTTTTCTTTCACTTACGGCTCACTTAAAAGTTAATAAAGGGAGGATATCTGGCAGGATCATCTGTATCTTTGTCTACCAACCCACTTAATAATCACTAGTTGCCACAGACTGTGAGGCTGAGAGCTAATAGCTAAGGACTTTATAATACTGGGGCCTTCCAGTCAAGATGGCGGCATAGGTAAACATGGCACGCTGCCTCATAGGACCACATCAAAATTACAAATAAAATACAAACCAACCATCACTCACAACCATCAGAAATTAAATGGAAGAGTTAATGGAAGAGTTAAATGGAAGTCTGACAACTATGAAATTGAAGAAACCACATCCCTCCAAATTGGTAGGAGGGGCAGAGACACGGAATGGGTTGGTCCCGTGTCCACATGTAAGAGATAAAAATTGGGGAGGGATATCTCAAGAGCAAGGAGTCCAGCCACACACCAGTCACACCAGTCTTACCAGCCCAGGGTTCCATGCCAGGAAGATAACTTCTAGCTGCAAAAAAACAGCAGGGATTAAGTCAGTGGAAGAAACTTTCCATTTCCACTTTCCATGGAAATGGAAACTTTCCATTTCCACTTTCCATGGAAATGGAAACTTTCCATTTCCACTTTCCATGGAAATGGAAACTTTCCATTTCCACTTTCCATGGAAATGGAAACTTTCCATTTCCACTTTCCATATCATAAGTTTCCCTTTCCAAGGGAAACTTATTCTCCTGAGTGGAGGGGAATAAAGGAAATGGGACAACTGTAATAGCATAATCAATAAAATATATTTAAAAAATAAAAAAAATTTTAAAAGGTACCCACACACTGACTTAGACTCACTCCCTTGGAGCTCCACCACTGGGGTAGCAGCTTGAAAGGCACCAGTGGCATACAGGGAGGAACTAAAGTGTCCTGCATCAAGGTGGGAGCTGGGGGACAGCTTTCTCCTAGACAGAAAGGCAGGCAGAGGCCACTGTCCCTTTTCTGAGCCCCCCACCCCCCACAGAGCTGGTAGGCTAGTGCCATATCTGAGACTCCATCAACCTGGCTAATGCTGTTTGCCCCTTTCTGGAGATCCCCTGAGACTATGATCCATCCAACTTATGGGCCCACCCAAACTGTTGTGACTTTTCCATGTGATTGGCTGGTCTTGTCTCATGCTTCACAACTTCCTAAATCCTATTAAGCAAGCAACAGCTGACCTCAGTAAGCCCCCAACCCCATACCTCTTTCTAAGTGGCCCCAAGCCTGGCACTAGCAGTAGCCAACCTAGATTCATAGCATGGTTTTTCCTGGGAACCTCCAAGCCCAGAAAAAGTAGCAGCCATCTCAGATTGCTTTATAACTCAGGCAGTGTGGCCCTGGGCAGAACACAGGTTGGGACTGACCTTGGCCTCTACCACCCAGGAAACCCCAGAACCTGCACAGCCAGTGGGCAGTTAGAGACCACGTTGGAGCACCACCATCCTGCCTCTGAACAGCTGATTCTCCACAGAGGGCTGAGGTTGGTGGTCAGTGGTCATAGCCAGTCCTTGCAGCTGACTGGTCTGGGTAAGTCACTCCCATTGATTTGTCAACAGCAACCAAAGATCAACTATAAGGGAAGGGTATACTCAGCCCACCTCAATTACCTAGCCTGGGTGATAGGGGAGGCTGTGCCACTGGACCCTACAGGACACCTACTACATTAGGCCATACTACCAAGAAATGGAGTCAAAGAAACTCTACCTAATGCACAGAAACAAACACAGAGAGGCTGCGAAAATAAGGAGACAAGAAACATGGCCCAAATGAACAGAACAGATGAAAACTCCAGAAAAAGAGCTAAATGAAATGGAGATAAGCAATCTGTCAGATGCACAGTTCAAAAGACTGGTTATCAGGATGCTCAAGGAACTTAGTGAGGACCTCACCATCATAGAACAGATCCAGTCAGAAATGAAGGCTACATTAATTGAAATAAAGAGCAATTAACAGGAGAACAACAGTAGATTGGATGAAGCTGAGAATCAAATCAGTAATATGGAACATAAGGAAGCAAAAAACAACCTATCAGAACAAGGAAAAAAGAAGAAGAAAAAACAAGGACAGCATTAACAGCTTCTGGGACCACTTCAAGCATTCCAATGTTAACATCATAGGGGTGCCAGAAGGAGAAGAGAAAGAGCAATAAATTGAAAATCTACTTGAAAAAATAATGAAAGAAAACTTCCCTAATTTGGTGAAGGAAATAGACATGCAAGTTCAGGAAGTATAGAGAGTCCCAAACAAGATGGATGCAAAGAGGCCCACTCTAAGATACATCATAATTAAAATGTCAAAGTTAAAGATAAGAAGAGACTCTTAAAAGCAGCAAGTTACCTACAGAGAAATTCCATAAGACTGTTGGCTGATTTCTCAAAGGAAACCTTGCAGACTAGAAGGGCATAAGATATTCAAAGTCATAAAAAACAGGGACCTACAGCCAAGATTGCTCTACCCAGCAAAGCTATCATTTAGAATCAAAGGGCAAATAAAGAGATTCCCAGACAAGAAAAAAATTAAAGGTGTTCATCATCACCAAACCATTATTATATGAAATGTTAAAGGGGCTTATTTAAGAAAAAGAAAATGTTCTAAACTATGAATCATAAAAAGGCAAAAAATACATATCTATTAACACATGAATCTAGAAAACAAACTAAGAAAACAAGAACAGAGACAGAGTCATGCATATGGAGAGCATTTTGATAGTTGCAAGCTGGAAGGGGATGTGGGGGAATTGGTGAAGTGGTGAGGGGATTAAGAAGTACAATTATGAAGTTACAGAATAGCCATTAAAATTAGGATGTTGAGTATAGGAAAGGGAGGAGCCAAAGAACATATACACAGGGACCACGGACATGAACAATGGTGTGGGGATTGCCTGAGGGTATGGGAAGTGCTGAGCGGAAGGGGAATATGGAGAAAGATTGGGACAACTGTAATAGCATAATCAATAAAAATAATTTTAAAAAGTACTGGGTTCTTGGTATTTATTGTTTTGGAATTAAAGAGAAATTTACTGCTAGGCTAAAACTAATGCTCTAAAAATAGTTTGGTCCATAGCCTTTGAATAACTGATTACATGGACTCATTTCTAGAAGTTTTAAATATATATTTTAGCATCATGCTCTCTTTAAATGAAATTTTAACACCTTTATAAAACCAAGAACCACAAAGATGACAAGAACAAGCTTTGCATCTTCCTGTGACATTTATATTTGTGACAAGACACTCACCAGCTTAGTTAACTGATTTGCTAGCTCTCACTATGAAGTTTGAACACTTGAAAGCAAGGCATCTGTATTGTTTGTAAAGCAAATTTTCATTTAAATTACCTGTATTTCACAAAACACTAATACTCCTTGGCTAATTCCAGGTGAGAAGTTACTGAGAGAATCCTTTTATGATGCATGTGAGTTATCAATTAATTTATGGTGTCTTAGCTCCATATTTACCCTCTAGCACATGTTCAGAACTCCTTTAAGCCTCTTTCCTGACAGTGGACATGATTTTAAGCTATCTCGGTTGAGGGTTCTGGAGGAACACTGTAGGAGGAAGGGGCTCCTCTGTGGGGCTCCTACACAGTTGGTCTTCATTGTGGGTCTGATGATGCTGCCTCAGCTCGGGGGTCCCAGAACATGTGGTTCCCTGGGGACCTTGCAGCTGTGGTGTGGTCTGATAACCTCGCCACAACCCCTTGGCATGGACAACACATCTCCCAGGTCTCCTGTCTGCACTGACAGCTTGACTCACTCTGCAAGCACACACTCTGGGCTTAGGCTCCTCTGGCCGCTGCCTGCACTCCAGAGGGTTGCTTCCTGCTGCCAATGGCTACGGCAGGCCCACCCAGGTGCTCAGAGGTTTCACTCAGGGAACCTCTGCTATGCAGCTGGCTGCTACTATCATTTCTCCAAGGAGCCTCCCTTCCAAGTTATTCCTTCCCTGGGAAGTTTTCCTCAGTTCCAGGGTAAAATATATCTGGTACTATTTTATTAGAGTTTAATAATTCTTTATGTTTAATTTCCTGTTCAAATCACCATGTAGTATTTCTCTCCTAATTGGTCACAGTCTGATACAACACATCCATATTTAACAACTGGTAATTGCCCAGCAAAAGAGACATAAAGAATGCAAGTTACTAGTGATATAATGATAATAATAATAAAACTTACTTTTCAGTACATGGCCATGTATTTAGTTATCAAATAGACTAATGAACACATACTAATAGGTCATGTATATCATTTGACTGTAAGGTCAGCTTTTATATAACAAATTTGTTCTAAGTAAAAAGAGAACATACAAGTAATACTAAGCTGACCAAGACTAAATAGTATAAAAATAACACCCAAAAAGCAGCTTCTGAGATACTACACAGTAAATACTTATGCTCACAAAGGACACTACTCTTTCATCACCATCATGAAAATGTAAAATACCAATACCTGGTATCAACAAATCCCACAGAATTGTCTTAATACAAGGCAAGAGATAATGGAGCTGGTTTTTATATCATATTTGGTCTTAATTGGTGAATGGAGATTATGTCCTTACCAAAATAGGGAAGGGCTTAATCTCTCCAGGTAATAAAGGGCTTATTGTTCACCAGGTAAAAGATATAAGCCAGGGTACAAAAAAGGTGATTTAGTAGCACAGAGTTCTTGGGCTTTGGCTGGACAGCTTATTTGGTGATTCCTATGTCTGCCATAAGTCTGCAAAGCATGCTGTTCCAATTAGAAAAAACAAAACAAAAAAACCCCAGAAAGTAAATTAAAATAATATGTACGAGGTCTGTCCATAAAGTGTCCAGCCATTATTAATATAATGAGAACGGTTTGTCAGACATTGGTGTAATCTGACAGCCAAGGAGAGTGGACTGGAATGTGCATGTGTGAACAATGACTTCACTATACTAGTCAGTGGGGGCAGTAGACACCATTGAGTGAGCATGTGTACTGTGTGGCTATCACAGTCAAAATGGGAGTAGAACAACAAATCTGCATCAAATTTGCATTAAGCTTGAACATTTCTCCACAGAAACTATTCAGATTCAGAAGGCTGCAACTATGAACAACTGGTGATGGGCATCTTCACCACAACAGGACTGCTCATGCATCATGCCTGGTGCAAAGCTTCTGGTGAAACATCAAATCACCCAGGTGACTCAGTCCCCCTGCAGACCAGATGTAGCACCCTGCAACTTCTGGCTTTAACCCAAACTACAATCACCTTTGAAATGGAGGATATTTTAGACCATTGATAAGATTCAGGAAAATATGACAGGCAGCTGCTGGCAATTGGGAGAACTGTCTCTTGCTTTGAAGGAGACTGAGGTGTCATTGTCTATGTATGTTTCTTGTATCTTGTGTCTTAATTAATGTCTTTATTTTTCATATGACATGGCTGGATACCTTCTAGACAGACCTCATATATTGAAAATGTTACTGAACAGAAAGTGGGGTTCAGCTGTCTGCCATCACCCATAGGCAAATTCCAGAGGCAGAGATTTTGTGAAAAAGTGGTCTTTTATTCAAAAACTGAACAATCTGGAAGAATGGCAGGCTTCTGCCTCAGAGTCCAAAGCTGCACGTAGAGTTCCTTCTCCCATTTAAAAATACTACCCTTTGGGAACTGCAGCAGGACCATCCAAGCACCTCAGCTTCTTTCCCTGCCATTGTCCAGCTTCACGCTCCTTCCTGAAGTCTGTGTGCAGGGCTGGCACTGCTATGCCCCTGCCTCTTCCCGCACACTGGGAGCCTGGGGCCACTTCCAACCACTGTGGCTGGCCATGTGGAAGCTCTGTCACGCCGGCTCTGGGTCCTGTGCCCACCAGTCCCACAAAGCCCTGGCCCACATGTCTGCATGGTGGATCCCAGAGAAGCACATGTCTCTCCCTTCCCTTGGTTTAAATCTCGGCTGCCGGAACTTCAGTGCACTCAAAGAGGGTCCAGCCTCTCCAGCCAACCCTGTCCTATTCCCAGGCTAGACTGACCAGACAGCACCTCCCCCTGCTGCTATGTTGGCCTTTGTAATACATGTGCTACTGTGTCCCTTGCCCCACCTTTAGTCAGGGACTGGAATGGGATAGGAGGTCATACTTGCTAGCCTTATGCATTCTTCGTGCAAGGCATCCTTCGCATCTTTGACTGGGGTGGGGAAATCTGTTGTCAGGTGCCTTGCGGCCTCCAGGGTTTCCTAAGGCCCCTCCCTCACTCTGGGGCCCATACCAGTATCAAAAATACTACCTAACAAAAGGCCATCTTCAATGAGAATGACTAACAAAGGTTTTCAGTTATGACAAAAACACTGGGGAAAATAGATCTTCACCAACACTTAAAATCCATTCTCCCCTTAAAATGAGCCATTTTAGGAAGACCATTATCTGTTTGGTAGAAACCACTACCACCCAAATTCCCCTATCATTTTGCCTGCTCTTCTACCTAATTCCAGTAGCATCTGTCCATCCTCACTACAGATGTAACTCTTTGTTTTGGAGTCTCTGTAGAGCTCTCCCTAGGGAACTAGGTCTCTCTGGAATGGTCTCAGAGCCACCCTGGTTCCTGAATGAGTCACTGACAGGGTAGGGAAGGAGGGCAGTTCTTGGAAACTGTCCCTAAGTCAGAATGCTGTAGTCATTTTACCTCTAAATAGGTAACTGCTAAAATTCTGCTTGCCCAGTCACCTTAGCATTTAGTTTCTCATTTATGACTGGGACATAGGATAATATTTATTAGGCATGTAAACCAGCACAGTAAGGGAAGCTGCAGCTGGAGTCCTTTGTTCTGGTCATCAGTCTGGGGAGTGAAAGTATTGCTGCTGTTAACACTTTTGCTAATCATTATACTAGTTGGTTGGGATGTGGCCAGAAGCAGATTATTTAAGAGTGGTTCACCACTAAAGACAGGGAAGAGAAAAGGCTCAGTCTGGTGGGATAACAGAGTTGATGCCAAACTGCTGGTCTTTTTGCCCCAGCTACTGATCTGGGAGTCATCTCTGGGCCTAGCTGTGAGCTGTCCCAGGGCCCAGAATCAGCATTTTAACCTACTGATGTTATTAGTACATGATGTAAAATGACTGACAGGGAGAAAAGATAAAAGTATCATCCCAACATAACAGATGGGACAATATCAATAAACTAAATCAGTGTTAAAAATGTTTGTTTATAATGTATTACAGAGAAGTTGTTCCGCCCATCCCCAAAGGCAAAATCCTACGTAGGTATGGTAGGTCATTAGAATGACAGATAATGAGCCCCAACCAGCATGCAAAGTAGCTACAGGAAAACAGATGACTGGTGGCTTGCAAGGCTATACTACTCTTGGCTTGCAAGGCTGTAGTACAGTCACTCTCTTATTTCAGGGAAGGGTCCCAAACTAAATAATCCCCCCAAATATTCTTGCACTCAACCCAGTACTGTTACCATCAATTAATTTAATACCACAACTAACACAGGTTTCCCCAAAAAACTGTTTTGCTAAGAGAGTAGCAAAAAGAAAATGTTTAAAGGAATATATTTTCCCTTAATACTCACATTTTGTTTTCATTTTTGGCAGTAAGATCAAAAGAAAATTTTAAAAAGCAGATTACCCATATATTCTTATGAGCTCAAATGGGTTTTACAGAGTATTAACATTTTAGGAAATCTAGGACAAAATCTTATTAATATTCATCCCTGTTCTGCAGATTACAGATGGTATCTGTGTTTCATTAAATTCCCTCTTTAACAAGGAAAAACACAGAAGTGCCACCGTGACTTAGTTTGCAGATCTGGGTCCATGCAACAGGGGACACCAACTCCACAGGACAATAAAGAAACAAGGGGCCAGACACACCGAGAGACGTCCCGCATTATAATACATACACAGTACTCCTCAGTTCAGGAAAAACAGGACGGCCCCTCCCCCACACTATAAAAATGCTTGAACCGAGAGGACAAAAAAGCAAAATGAGAAAAGCATGTATCTTGGCAGCATAGAAAACCGTATTCCAAGAGATATTTACATTTCCTTTCATAACCACAAATGTCGAAAAGAGATAATTTTGCCCAAACCCTAAAAATCTTGTTCAGGTACTAATTTATTGTAAATCCAGGTGAGAAGGCTGGTACTGTAATGTAAGCCACAGACATAATTTAAAATTTCCTAGTGGCCACATTAGAAATTTAATGTTTAATTTAACACAATATATTCTAAATACTATCATTTAAAAAAGTAATCAATAGAAAAATTATGAAGATATTTTAATTTTTTTATGCTAACTCTTCAAAGTCTGGAATATATTTTACACTCACAGCTTATCACAAATGCAACTGGGTAATTTCAAGTGCTAACAGTTCTATGTGGCTTGTTGGTACCATACTTGACAGCACTGTTCTGTGCTATAGAGCTTTCATTTGCATAACATTAATGACATGTTATCTGCACTAGAGTTTCTTCAGGGGAAAGCTTGCTTATAGTGAATTTTATTATAGAACCAAAAATGATGTATATTTTAAGAGTGTGGAAAGCTGCTTTATAAAAACGTCTAAATCTTTGTGCAATTCATTATAAGCAGTATGAGATTTCCAGCTGATATGCTGTCAAATGCCAGGGTCCTCAGTCTATTAAAAATTTTGTCCTCTGGTTGGCAGGAACCTCACAAAGTAAGACCGCATCGTAGTCTCTTGTTCTCCTACCAGCCAATCAGTTTACGGCAGGAAACATGCTACTGTCCCAACACACTGGGTCTCAGTGACGCTGACCTTCCTCGGGCAGCTTCAGGACTGTTTAATTGTTCAGAGTACAGGCGCAATACAATCTCCTGTGACTTAAATAAGTGGTTTTTAAAATGTTCATTTACATATAATGTCATTTCAGCCTATTGCTGTAAGCTTTTTATGTGATGAGATACTAAGGAAATGTGCATACATAAACATGAAGTCCATATAAAGATTTCTCCTGGTGAAATTCTGTAGCAGAAAACCGAATCATGACATTCATTTCCTACCAAATAACTGGAACTGATGAGCCTTAAAATAGCTTCAGAGAAGGAATACTTTTGGAGCATAGAGAGATTTCCAAAGTACATCTTCTCTGGGCTGATAATACTGATAAGCTGAAAATTAGCACACAATAAAAAACCACAATATATGCATTTAACTTTATTTTCTCCAAACAGAATAAAGTTTCACATGCTTTTCATACTCCTGGAAATGGTGTCAGAAGTTTTCTCTTCTCTAAATATGGTTTCTCTTTAATAGTTAAATAAGTATTAACTGGTAAGAGATTTAAGTATAAATAACTTTTAGAAATTCATAATTAAAAACACAACACAATAGAAAAAAGGTAAAAGACCTGAAGAGGAATTTTCAAGAAGACGTAAGAATTCCCATAATAAAAAATGTTCAAACTACTGGTAATCAAACACTTGCAAAATGAAATCACACAATCCCACAGCTGGTCAGGATCTAGAGAACCAGAAATTCTGGTATACCAGTGGGAGCGTTAGTTCATTCCATTACTTCAGAAAACAATCCAGCCTTATATATTGAAGCTGAGGGTGTGTTTTATTATACGACACACCAATTCTACTCAAGGTATACATCCACACTTGTGTATGTGCATCAGAAATCACATAAAAATGTTCATAGTAACATTTCCTTTTCTGTTTAAAAGATGCAGTTCAACATCCAGCAACAGAAGGGAAAAATTGTGACACAGCCATACAGTGAAATAAAACTTATTAGTGAAAATAAACAACTAGGGTACTTGTTTCAAAATGACAATACCCAATTGCAATGGACATACAAAATAAGTGAAAAGAATAGTTTAATTTTATTATTATTTAAGGATACATACATAGAGGTAAAATTTAAAAGGACAGAAAGGCTATGATCAACAAAGAGCCCAGGAGAGGGGCTCTGCTGTCAAACTAGGATTGGCTGGGGTCGGAGGAGAGCTCACGGTGCTTGAATGGAAAGGCAGTAAGCTGGTGGCAGCACACAGGTTTATCACTCTTTACATGCAGCAATATATATATATAATATGTGTATGCATATATGTTCCATTGCATATATGATATAGTTTTAAATTGGAGTGGTTGTAACAAACACAGAAAAAGATTATCCATCACCTTTCAGATAATGCCCATCGCCTGGAGCGCCACGCACTGACATCAACTCTCACCACTCCGCCGTGACTGCAGTTTTTGCTTCTCTGTTTCTCTCATCCTTCAGTGTGGAGACTATTGTCCTGGCTCAGACAGTGCCCATAACATTCTGAGGGATGATTGAAAAGATGACTAAACTAACCTGACCTGCATTTCTGGGAGAACTGGGAAAACTTTGAAAGTCAGGGTTACAAGTGGGTGGCTTATTTGGTTTTACACTTCAGCACATTCCACAAACTTACAGCCTGTTCTCTTTTATCTCCTCCTTCACCCTCCCCCTGTCTTGGTGTTCAAGGTTGGAAGCAGTTCAGTGATGAGATCAACTTTGGACGCTGCCTTCAGAAATGTTTTCTTCTGCTTTCAGAGATGGCTGCACCAAAGGGGGCCCCCCTATTGAGGGTGGCAGCTACCCTGCACTTAGTTTCTGCCCCCAGGGGGGAGGACAAATCCAGCAGCCTGGGGATTCAGTATACTCAGGAAACCACAGTCATTAGTCAAACCAACCAAAGGACCAGTGACTTGATGCCATTCTTGGCCCTGGTTGCTGTCTGCGATGATTCTGTGGTCACTTCCCAACACACACATGCACGCGCACGCGCACACACACACAGCCCACATCTCCTCAAATGGTCCAATGACACGTCTGCATTTTTACAATGGATCTGCAGCTATGGGGCCCCCAAATGGGAGTGGAAACCCCAACTCAACAGGAAGGTTTCAGCCACACACAGGGCTAAAATTAGAAAAGGTGTAAGAAATGG
Source organism: Phyllostomus hastatus (assembly GCF_019186645.2). Classification (NCBI taxonomy): domain Eukaryota; kingdom Metazoa; phylum Chordata; class Mammalia; order Chiroptera; family Phyllostomidae; genus Phyllostomus; species Phyllostomus hastatus. The sequence continues at coordinate 34,300,189 of NW_025333872.1, read as the reverse complement.
CAGGGAACAAACACTCCATTTTCAGAAGATGTGTTTTCTGGAATTTATTCCTCTTTAATAATGAATATAAAATCTGAGACGTCACCAATGCCTTTAGAACAATCTCATACAAAGTGAAATGTAAAAATAACAATTGTGTAAATCGAGGTGGGCCCTGACACTTAAGAAAAACTGCTAAATGAAAAGCATTTCTAAGAAAAGCAAAACCCTCTACAGCAAAATCAAATTTTAAAAAACCAAAACAAACGAAACAAAAGGAGACTTTGGTACCTTTCAATGACAGAGGAAAAAATAGGTTTAGTTCATTATAAATTCATGTAATACAAAAACATCTACATGGGATGTTGAATAAATCTATAAAACAGAAACAAATCTAAAATATATTAAATTCTGAGGAAAAAAAATCTTCCTTTTCTCCTCTTTGATTTTAGTAGAACACCAGAATTTAGAAAAAACAAGTACTTCCCCAACTAAATTTGCTTCTGGTCTGCATACACCTAGCAGGATGGCACTCTGTATTTTAGCTAAGTTTGAAACGGCATACTTTGACTTCTGGCAGCACATTTCCTTGGTCCCAACAAGTGTCCTACAGGAAATAAAGATTCTGTCTTGAAATGCCCTTGAAATTACACCTATGCCTGCAATTCTCAGCCACTTTCCTTCCTAGGCTGTTAAGACTGTGATTACCTGAATCTAAAGGTGGCTAGTTAAAGAAGGGAACATGAAAATCATTACATGTTTGAAATTTATCTGGTAAAACAGTGAGAGGAAGGACACAATATTCTCTGATGACAGTGTGGTCCCAGAGCGCAACCCCTCAGAACTCTGCAGGGCCTGGGTATGCTTCTAGCTCACTCAGAACAAGTACAGCACCGGCTGATGCTGATCTCTCCTATTTCTTTGCTGATTTAAAAAAAAAAAGTGAGGTGAGGGGTAGACAGTGTGTAACTGTTGTAGTAATTTAGCACTACTATCATCTAGTCTGTTTAGGAGAATCACCCTGGGTCTACCATAGCCACAGTCATTCAAAAGTTTTCAGAAAAATCTTTGTTTAGCAAGTATTGCATTGATCCTATGACCCCAGAATTTAACTTACAAACCCTCAGTCTTCACAAGTTGGTTCTTGGTGTTCACTGGCAAGAGTAGACAACATAAATTAGATCACTACTGTAATTTAAAAAACTTTAATTGCTGTAGCTTAAAAAGAAATTCTGTCTTATCAGAAGACTCGTATACTCAGACACATTATCCAGTTAAAAAAAATTCCTGGATAGTCCCTGGGATTTATCTAATGGAATTTGACCTGGATCTTATTTAATGCCAACTAAGCAGTAATACCCATGATTTCACAACAGCTTTCCTCAGACAAAAAACTGCCGATCATGTATCTGTTCCAGCCAAGTAGAAGTCTGTGGCATACTTTGCTTCTGGTTGTAGTTCTGGGCTGCAAGTCTCAGGCTGGGATTTCGGCTTTAGCTTTTAGCAAGTCCACATTCAGCAAGTTGAAGGGTGAGAGAACATACGAGACAGGGCTTTAACACTTCTGTTCTTTCAATTTCTCATAAACTTCCTACTCATAATCTAAATGGCAGGTCTAGCATCACGATGCTGAGAATAGCAGAACATTTTAGGCAATCCTCTGATAGTTGATCCCTAGTCAATCAAGACTGTTCCCATGTTTGGCAACTGAAAACTGTAGAAAATGTAAACAGGGACAAGGAAGCATAAAAGTAGCCTCTGCCCTAATACAATTGACATGTTCAGTGTTTATAAGCATCCACTCCAAAGGGAGTAAAGGTTTTACATGCCAAGTATAATTCAGATTTATCTCCAACAGCCCCTTTCTCATGAATGCTGCTCTGAAAACTCACTGAGCTTATCTACAGAGTGAGAACATGTGTCCACATTACTCTGAAAAATCTGGGACTATGCATTGGCCAGAAACATAAACTAGCAAAGTTAGAGAACCAATGGAAAGTAAGACAGGAAAAAAATTAAATTGTGCAGCAATATTAGTATCTTTTGATATGCCTCATCAGGGGTTCATAAAATATATCCAACCAAGATCTTCCTTTTTAAAAAAAAATATAATCCCTTCACAAAATAGAGTAAGCAGCTGTTAGGGTAGCTGCGTTTAAAAATATACTGATGTGTGTACTTACGTATAAGTTGCTAGAGCTCAAAATGCCTTCAGGTATGAGTCAGATACTTTCCTTATAAATTTACTATCTAATTAGTGCAGCTCTTAAAAAATATATCTTTTAAGCAGTCTTATGCATTTAGATGAAACATTCCCCTTGCAAGAGATAAAACAGCATCTATTTTCCAAAATAGCAATTATTTCCGTCCCTATACCTTGGTTCTGAACACACTGTTGTAATAGTGATTTCTGGAAACGTGTAGGAGCTTGGAGGTTTTAAAGGGGTAAGGTTTACATTACCAGAAGGAGGCTAGAACATCCAACTTTTTTCTGTAGTTGCTATCACAAAGCACTAGAATAGTGACATTTGTGATTCTGTAGCAGAAATCTTCATCCCTTTATCAACCAGCTTTTTTTTCTTTTTGATCAATACATTTTAATAGCCCAGCAGACTAATTTTAAGGATACAATCCAGGCAGCTTAAAGAGAAGCAGGCAATACTGGCATCAACTATAACCTAGGGCAGATCCAGCATTTTCTCTCTGATGGTGCCACTTATTTATCTTTCAGTCATTAAGGAACACACCTGTAACAGGGTATAGTACCTCCAGGTGAGTGAGGCAACTGCAGGCAATTCTGAAAATAAGGAAAAACCCAAAACAGTTCTGATTTGGTTTAAAGCAATCATGCAATCCCATTACACCCACGTCTTCCAAAAACACCTTTTCCAAATGCAAGCAAAGTTACTGATGATGAATGTGGCTTTTGTCACAGTGATGCACTAGGTAAGCAGGTGTGTGCTGAGTACCAGAGGGTGCTCCAAAATGCATCTCCATCATCTTCCACTTGTCTTCTCTAAGGTTCTGCCTATTCATTAAAAAAAAAAAGTCAGTTATTGCACTGTGTTAACAAGAAAATTCACCGTCAGTGAAATTTTAAATGTTAGGAACAGAGATTTTGGGAATCACGATAAATCACCCCTGTGTGATTGATAAGAACAAATCCTGGGTTCAGCCTCTCAAAGATACTGTTCCACTTGCACCTGGGTGAGTGGGGCGTGTGGGGGTCACCGCCTTCTGAGGGCCGGCGGGGGGTGACCCGAGGGGAAGAACAGCACTGCATGGCCATGCCTCCTGGTAAACAGCTGCTGCCCCACTCCCCAGGATGGCTCCATGATTCAACCACTGAACAGACCCTTGGCGTAGGGGCCTCCAGGCTGCTCCAGCCCTGGCTGGTCAGGGCCCAGGTTTACCAGTTGCTATCACTCCCAAACGGCAGCATTCTGAAAGCAGAAACTTCTACTTTAGTCCCTGCTTTGAGTCTGTTAAAAGAGCAAACTGGATGGTTTTCTACCTGAAAGTCACTGGAGACAAGGTTTCCTTTTTCTTAAGTAGGCACCACGGTGGGCCAAACACTGCTGGCTCTAGACAGCAAGAGAAGACAGTGGGTTTCCCCCGGGTTTTCATACCTTTCAACTTTTCGAGAAAAGTGGGAAATCAGTTATTTTAAATACTAACAACTCATTTAAATTCTTTAAAAAATTCTTGTGCAGACAAACTCATCCAGAGCCAGTGCGGCCTGCAGGCCATCATTTAGTGACCTCCTACCTGCCCTGTGTGCCTCTGAGAACTGCTAGAGTGTGCACTGCACCTGTGCCCTCTGGGCCCGGAGAATGTTCTTTTCCTACCATCTGTCCTCACTGTGTCAGAGCAATTACAGATGCTAAGGGTGTCTTCCTATGTTCCCTGGCAGGCTTTCTAGCCCTGTTGTTTAGCTCTGTGTACTGTAGAGAGGGTAGGAAAGGAGATAAGAAAAGGGGCTTCCGTCTTTTAGTGCATTACACCTGTGAATGCTCTGCCCAGGCCTTCGTGTACAGACTGTATAATGAATTACCACCGAGGCAAAAAACAAGTAACTAGAAAGGGGGGAAATGCTCTGAAAGATACCTTTTCTTCTCTCCTATGGAGATGAATGTAGTATGAGTTGCCACTAACCCTTTAGGGCCCCAAACGGTTCATGACATGGGTGGCACGAGCCACACCATGCACTTCCACCCTGCTTCCATGTGCTCCTGCTCAGGTATGCCTGACATAAGCACCTGCACACGGTGGGCTGAAGGGTAGGTGTGCCTGGAGCCCTCACTGCCTTTGGAATGGTCTGCTAAAATCAAGGCAATGTCAACACTATCAAAACCAACTTTAACACGATGACCACAAGTCATGTGAGAATGCATATTTTATAGGTCACAGGTTTCTTGAGAAATTTCTGAGAGAATAAATATTTTTAAAGAGTGGAACAGTCAGCCTTGGCCAGTGTGACTTAGTTGGTTGGAGCATCATTCCTTAGACCAAAGGGTCACAGGTTCGATTCCTGGTCAGGGCACATCCACAGGTTGTGGGTTCCTTCCCTGATTGGGGGGGCCTATGAGTAGGCAACCAATTGATGTTTGTCTCTCATATCACTGTTTCTGTCTCCCTCTCTCTCTCTAAAAAGAGCAATGAAACAATGTCCTCAGGTGAGGATAAAGAAAAACACATGAAGAGTAGAATAATCAGCCCACAGTCTCTAAGGAAGAGGAAAATAAGAGCAAAGAAGGCAGGCACACATGGTACTTTTTGAAGGTTTTTGCAGAGACAATGATGACCACTGGGTTTATGCATCCATTAGATTACTTCTACTTCAGTTTTTTTTCCAGTTCTTTGAAGATAAATCTGGACTATTTAATATTCTTAGATGAAACATGTTATAAAATACTATAATTTTCCTAGCAAGTATTCCAGTGTTCCATCTTTATAAAAATAGTCTTAAAAACCTTTTAATATTATATGTGTGGGTTTTGCCTCTATTTAAAACATGTACATGGAAACCGCCCACAACCATCTGTAGACTGACTGATGTAAAACAAAAGCATGATTTCACATTGGTTATAAACTACAGGGCCTGTTGAATAACTTTTATCATTGATAGCCCCTGCCTTCCTTCCCATAGGTGTTCCGGAAATGGTACAACTCTGAGATAGCCTCAAAAAGACCTATTACTTACAGACATCAAAGATCCCAGCAAGGCACTTTCAATTCAGTGTTAAAAATGACACTTTAGAACTTTTGGCCTAGATGGAGTCGTAGGTAGACACACTGTGCATCCTCCCACAACAAAAATAAGGGCAACAATTGAAGAACAAAATAACAACCAGAACTGACAGAAAATTGATCTGTATGAAGGTCCAACAACTAAGGAGTTAAAATAGACACATTCATCCAGACTGGTAGGCAGGGTGGAGTCAGGCAGCCGGGCAGAGAGGGTTTGCAGCACAAAAAGCAGTGGCACCAGGCGCACAAAACAGAAGCAGGCAGACCCCGGGCACGGGCTGGCAATGGGCAGAGCCAGTGAGGTGGCGATCGTGAAGTGAGATACGGCGCGCAAGGAGGCTGGCTGACCAGGCAGTCCCACATTTGCACACAGATGAACCCAGTGAGGCTGGGGAGCGAGACAGACCAAGCAACCCAGGGTCCCAGTGCCGGGAAATAGAGCTTCAAGGCACCGACTGGGGACACGTGTGGGGGTTGAGGTGCAAGGAGTGACTCCCAGCCTCACAGGAGAGTTTGTTGGAGAAAGCCACAGGGTCATGGAAGGTACACAAGCCCACCCACATGGGAATCAGCACCAGAAAGGTCATGTTTGCTTGGGGGTAATGGTGGAAGGGATTGAAATCCAACGGAGAGGGGTGCAAGCTCCATTGTTCCCTCTCAGACTCTGCCCCCACATAAAGTGTCACAAACCAGTGACTGGGTTGCCTGGCCCTGGTGAACACCTAAGGCTCTGCCCCTCATATGTAACAGGTGTGACCAGACCCCCCCCGCAAAAAAAGGGCCCAAACAGAAGAACAGATCACCAGAGCAAATATAATTGAACGACTGAGACAGCCAATGTATCAGATGCACAGTTCAAAGCACTGGTGATCAGGATGCTCACAGAATTGGTTGATTTTGGTCACAAATTAGATGAACAAATGAAGGCTACACTAAGTGAAATGAAGAGAAATGCACAGAGAACCAATAGTGATGGGAAGAAAACTGGGACTCAAACCAATGGAGTGGACCAGAAGGAAGAAAGAAAGAACCAAACAGAAAAGAAGGAACAACAATTCAAAAAAATGAGGAGAGGCTTAGGAACCTCCAGGACATCTTTAAACGTTCCAACATCCGAATGATAGGGGTACCAGAAGGGGGAGAGGAAGAGCAAAAAGTGGAAAACTTATTTGAACAAATCATAAAGGAGAACTTCCCCACTCTGGCAAAGGAAATAGGCTTCCAGGAAGTCCAGGAAGCTCCGAGAGTCCCAAAGAAGTTGGACCCAAGGAGGAACACACCAAGGCACATCATAATTACATTAGCCAAGATAAAAATGAAGGAGAGAATCCTAGAAGCAGCAAGACATAAGAGATAGTAACCTACAAAAGAGTTCCCATCAGACTGTCAGCTGATTTCTCAAAAGAGACCTTACAGGCAAGAAGGGGCTGGAAAGAAGTATTCCAAGTCATGAAAGGCAAGGACCTACATCCCAGATTGCTCTATCCAGCAAAGCTTTCATTTAGAATGGAAGGGCAGATAAAGTGCTTCTGAGATAAGGTCAAGTTAAAGGAATTCATCATCACCAAGCCCTTACTATATGAAATGTTAAAGGGACTTATCTAAGAAAAAGAAGATAAAAAACATGAATAGTAAAATGACAGCAAACTCACAATTATTAACAACCACACCTAAAACAAAACCAAAAGAAACTAAGCAAACAACTAGAACAGGAACAGAATCACAGAAATGGAGATCACATGGAGGGTTAGCAACAGGGGAGTGGGAGGAGGAGAGAGGGGGAAAAGGTACAGAGAATAAGTAGCATAGATGGTAGGTAGAAAATAGACAGGGGGAGGGCAAGAATAGTATGGGAAATGTAGAAGCTAAAGAACTTATGACCCATGGACATGAACTAAAGGGGGGAAAGTGGGTGGGAGAAGACGTGCAGGGTGGAGGGGAATGAAGGGGGGAAATGGGACAACTATAATAGCATAATCAATAAAATATAGATTTAAAAAAAAATAAAGTAAGTAAACTTGCATTTAAAAACTGAAAGTACCTACTACTTTTTGCTACCTTAAATTCTTCTTAGAAGAAGGGGATATAGATGATAAATAAATTAAATTATAAATAAAAAACTCTAATATACAACAACAATTGAGAACTGGAAAGAAAAACTAGGCTTCTTTTTGTGTTTACACTGGCAGTCTCTAATTGTGCATTCAAGAAAGTGAAAGCTGAATATTCAGGGTATATATGCATTCCTCTAATACCCTCAACCCCAACTGAGAACAATTAACAACAACTAAAGAAAAATAAATTTAAAAAAATGTTATTTATCAATTTTAGAGAGAGAGAGGAAGGGAGAGAGAGAGAAAAGAGAGAGAGAGAAAAGCAATGACCTGATGCTCCTCCTACTTATGCATTGTCGGTGGCTTCTTGTATGTACCCTGACTGGGGATCAAACCCACAACCTTGACATAGCAGGATGATGCTCTAACCAACTTTGCCAAGAGGGCAAAAAAAGACAAATTTTAAAACAAGAAAAGATTTACCTACCTTTGATGCCAACCGTGATTTCAGGCCTAAGAATGAAAAGACTGTGTTGCTTTCCTTTGATTCAAAAAAACTGTCATAATCCTAGAAAAAAAGGGGGAGGAGAAAATAAACAAAAGCAAACTATTGTCTTTGTATCTGGTGCTTTTGACAATTCTTTATGGAAATAAAGAAAAAAATGTACCATTGCTCCATCCAGACCAGGGAAGAAGAGCTATATAAATATACTGATTGATTTGTTCTGCTTGAGCCTAAAAATTTCTTTGAGTATGATGGTAAATGTAACAAGTTTTTAACCCAATGCCTATGACACGATTAAAACATAAAACACTGACAACAGAAAGTAAATTGAAACACAGTCCCTGTCTTTCATGGGCCAAACTAACATTTATTTGTGTGAAATCATTGTGACCTAAGATTTTATTCTAGCACTTCAATATGGAAGGCTGCCTCCCAATTCTACTCTTGATATTGTTATCTAGGGCTCTAAAAATATATATCCCTGGGTAAACAGAAACCTGTAAAGGTCTCCCCATGTGTCAATATGAGTGCTTCTATTCTGTTTTTGAAGTAGTCCACATTCTCTAAGACTGTGTCTTTAGAGAGAATAAAAAGATCAAACAAAAACTAGAGAAAACTATATTCTTTATAATATTTACCTTTGCCTCAGAAGCAGAATCATTTTTCTCTCCTTACTTTCACAAAAGAAGCCATTAAAAAACCCTGGTCAGTATGTTAATCAATTGTTTCTTTTCAAAAGCTTGCATGTATAATACTACACAGTTTCTAAGTTGATATAAAGTGGTCCTAAAATTTGGCAAGGTCCCTTTGATAACGTCATCCTGAGGATAAATATGGTAAGCAGACAAGGATCAGAATCATTTTTAGGCATTTCCTTTGTGTTAGGTGCCTTATAGTCACTCTGTCATTTAATCCCCATCACAGCCTACCTGGTTGGAGAGCAAGCAAAAAACAAACAAACAAAAAAAGCCAAAGTTTGACAGTCAATACATGAGAGAACTGAGATTTGGGCCCAACACCCATTGATGTTGTATTTGATTTTTTTTGTGCTCTCTGATGCTTCTCACCCAAGAGGAATGCAAGTGTGGAGCACCCTGTATGAATCTCTAAGCCCTTATGAATCCACTGCTAAGCTGAACCGATGGCATCACAGGTCCTTGTGAAACCTGTCTAGGAACCTAAGTAAGAGTCAATACTTACAGAGTAGAAATCATGTACAGGTTCTGAGCAAAGGAGCTGAACAGTCTAGTAATTTCCTTTAAGAAACCAACTAAGTCAACTCTGTGAAGAATGGCTCAGAAAGAGGGCAGAGCAAGAAGGGAAGCAGGGGAAAGTTAGAAGGGTACTGTGGTTATTTAAGCCAGAGATGGTGGCAGCCTGAACCACTGCAAATGATAGTGGAAGACAAGAGAGAAGTGGACAGACTAGAGGTAGATTTTGGAGGAAGAAATATAATCATAATCAATTGTGGAATTAGTGTAGTGGGTTAGAGTGAATTAAGAATTAAAGCAGCTCTGAGCTTTGTGGCTTGATAGAAAAGACCAGAGAAAAAGCACATTTTGAAACCTGGCTAGGAATTTAAATGAGAGTTGATGACTTACAAAGTGGAGATCTGCTTCTTGCAAAGCATGCCTCAGTTGATAAAAAATCTTTGAATTACATGACTCAGTGTAGAGACCCTTTGTCCAAATGCTTTGTCAGGGTAAGGATGGAATTAAATTTCAAATGTTAAGTTTGAGAAATTGTATGAGACACCCAAGTGAAGAAGATTATAAATAGGCCCATTGGAGGTTCCTAGTGACTTTACAGTATTAAAGATTTTGCAGAATTTTATGGAAAAACTTATAATTTTTTAAATAAGAAAACTGTTACAAATAATACAAGTCTAAAGTTGATGTGGAATTTAGGCAAAATCTCACAAACTAAAAATGTTACAAATATTCTTTATAACAAAGCTACTTCCTAGCAGTTGAGTGGCACTTCCCTGGGCTCAGGAAATAATCCTTATTGATGCATGCATTTTCTGTCCGGTCACTTTTGCTTATATTCAGTGTGGCAACGGGAGGGAGATGGCTGGACCACAGCCACATTTATCCGACCCTTTTGGACGTGCACTGCATGAACACCAGTGAACTTGTCCCTCCCCTTCCACACTCGGCCACTATTCGCTCTATATTCTTTCCCTGGAGAACCTTGTTTAGAGTCACCGCCCTAATCAAATTCACATCTTTACCTCTGATTTCTCCTCTCAGTTCTGGCTTTATGTAAGAACGAACTGTTTGCAGACTCTTAAATATAAGGGATCTAAATTGCAATTCATGATCTTCCTGCCACACCATGAGATGGCCCTCTAAGAAAAATGGCACCGCCATCTAATGGACTCCGTCCACCATGTCAGCAACCAAGGTACCGCAGGCAGGACTCCTCTCTTCCCTGAACCGGGCACTACCTTACACCTTCGTTCAACCTCTCCCTGTTTGACACCCACTTCATCGCCCTAATTCAAGCTAGACCTCTGCAGTAGCACCCCAATTATCACCCCTTGTCCAATCTAACCTATTTCCACCCCAACATTTTCAAGTAAGGACAGACTGATCTTTTAAAAATGGAACACTGACCATGCTGTCCTCTTCTTAAATCCCTTCCTTCTTAAATCTTTTCATTGCTCTTATAATACAGATTAAAATTCTTCATATGGCATAAAGGCGCTATGTAGTCCAGCTCTGACTTAGTCCAGAGGTCTTCATTTCCACACACCAACCACTATCTGGTTCACAGATTCATTTCTGAGAAACTAAGTAGTATATACGCTCAGTCCATTGTGATGTCCTACAGTCTACTGAGTTACATGACCTCGATCAACTCATTTAAGCTCCTTGGACTATTTCTTCCATTCTGCATTGGATACTATCAAAGTTCTTCAAAGTACCAATATTCTATGAAAGGATGGAGCACAGAATGTAGTTGCTGTTCAGTGGGCTATTTAGCTGTGTCCAGGTGTAAAGTGACTCACATATTCCAGTTACTAAAATATCTATTTGAAAAACTTACCCCTTTCTGGTTTAACTGACTAGGAAAGGGAAGAGACAATAGTGAGTGGAAAAAAAATGACTAGTGACTTAGTCATCAAAATACTGTCCCTGTTTTGAATTTTCAAAGGTCTTTACCTGTTTCTACTTGATTAATAATCTCTGACATCAGTACGAAATCCAGGAATGAAGAAACTAATAATGTAAGGAATAAAAAATGAGAAACAATGCCTGACTCAATCTCTGTAAATGTAGCATGCTTTTTACTTTAAAAGACTGAAGTGAATATCCTGCACATAAAAGATCAAAAGACAAGTTACAATGGAGATGTGTACAATTCAGGTTTCAGTGTTTATATTAAAAACCTTAATTTACACCCCAGCTGGGTAGCTCACTTAGAGCATCATCCCGATAAGCCAAGGTTGTGGGTTCGATCCCTGTCAGAGCACATACAAGAATCAACCAATAAATGAATAAACAAGTGGACCAACACAGTGATGTTTCTCTTTTTCCCCTCTCTCTAAAATCAATCAATAAATTTTTTAAATACCTTAACTTAAAAATAAGTACAGTTCTTCAAATCATGAAACAGGACATGTGAAATCTATACATGTAGAGAATATGTAACTATGAACAATCCATTTAACATTGAATCAAAACTGTTCTCAGAAATTTTAGTCATCAACAAAAGTATACAGAAATTTCAGACATTCAGAAATCTCAGAAGGGCTTTCTGATTTCTCATTTAGATTTTAAAAATCCTCTTTAACTGTATCTCTATCATAAACATCATAAGCATTATCTTTATTTTACAAACCTTTAACTCAGTGCCATATAACTTTAGCCAGGGAGGTTCTTACCTGAATTAGATCCTCCTAACGTTTTATAAATTGTCACTTAAGGTAATTAACTCCTTCCAAAGTGACAAATATACAATTTGGTAATTAACTTTAAAAGCAGAATAATTTCATGAAGTCATTTTAAAAGCCAGTTTTAGCACAACACCTGACACACACCAGGTTACCAGTAATACCTGTCAAGTGGACGAAGTAGCTGTCTGCTAATCAATGACTGCTGTGCCAAGTTTTAGGCAGTCTCATGCTAGTAACATAATGTGAATAAATCCTATTTCTATGTTATTGCATACAGGTTTTAAAGAATTATGTACACAGTTCACCGTCTGATGTTCAAAAGCTTTTGACTGGACTGATGAATCTGAAAATGTAAAAGGTTAAATTATTTTCCTTGTCATGTTTAGGCAGAGTACATGATTGATACTTTAAAACCTAGGATTTCTAAATAGTTAATACTGCCTTCCAGAGATAAATTAAATAGTATGATGTGAACTAATTTAAAATAGTGTTAGAAATTTTAAAATCACATCCTACTGACTATAAGTACAAGTTATTATGGCCTTAGGCATTCTCCAATAAAAGAGAAAAATCTGCTTTCTTATCAAATTCATTTCACTTATCAGGCTTATACTTTTAAAAATACACTATGGTTTATACTGCAAATGTTAAAAAGCACTGTATTTTAAAACTTGCTATAAAGCTTCTCAATGGGCTTACTGAATTCCTTATAGTCAGATACTGTCTCTGAAGTGCTTTTAAATACATGCCTGCAAATGACACATTTCAGGACAATCAACCTTCCATTATGACCAGTTAAGAGCACCTTTGGAGAAGGGTACAAACACTTAGCACATTCAAGATCAAAACTGCCCAGTTCCCAATGCTGGTACATTTTTAGTACATTAAAGAAAAGGGATAAAAAATTCCCTTTGTTTCTAGTGTTGACTACTTATGAAAAGAAAAACTTCTGGATTATATAGATATCAATATACCTGAGCACTATTACTAATTTAACATTTATCTGAATGTTGCAATGTTAAGAAGAATAAAGCAAGCTAAATAGCTGTTAAAAAGGGAAAAAAATAACTTCCATCATCTATACTTCTGTTTGTGTTTAAGTGAAAACCAGTATTAGAAACATTTATAAGCTCATGATAAAATCTACAACAGGTAAAGTCCACAAAAGCCTTATTCTTCCAAAGGGCTTACTTAAGGACATTGGCCGTACACTGAGATTAGACTGTTATGGACTAGACGAGCATTTGAGACAAAGACCTTAAAGTTCTTTGCCCTTTTAGTGTTCCCTAAGAGAACAGGAAGGAAAACCCACAGCAGCCACTCTCAAAAGCTGTGCTGCTTCCCATGCTAAGTCAAGGGCACATCTAAACAGGAGGCTGCAGGGAACAAAAATAACACGTGGCCTACAAGGAAAGGGTGGCAGCAATCAATTCTAAATGAGCCAAAGCAAATTGGGTTTATCCAAAAGAAGAAAATGTTTAAAAAAAAAATCTTCCTAAGACTATAAGAGTTGCTGCTGCTGCTGCTGCATAAAATAGGCTGAGGCCCCTTCTTAAAATTTCTTTCAAGCCTGAGGGTACCCTCTAAGGAGAATTTCTTGATTTAGTGGTTAAAGAGAGTTATTACTATATTTATTCTATTTTATGAAATCTTGGTATAGAAGGAAAAAATAGTTGGCAGTTCCAATCCTGGTAGGAGATACAAGATGTAATTGTCTAAAACAGCTTCATTCAGCAATTTTTATGCCAAATACTAAAAATTTGAGTAAGCCAAAAGCTGAGGATTTTAAATTCCTAGCTCATGTCTAACATTTCCAACCACACTGGTACGAGATGGCAAGGCAAACAAATATGGCTAAGTACCAACTGAAATTGGATGAAAAAAATTTTATGCTAAACATAGGAAAAGGAACCAGCAATAAAATTTTAATAACTACCCAGAGGAATAAGTGAAAAGGCTAAACTTAGTTACGAGAATCTCTTAGGTATTGACACTGCTGTCACTCTCCTTTCATGGATTTAAACAGCATTATATACCCTCCCGAACGTGACTCCTCACCGAACTAAACGGTTCCGTAGATAACAGTATTTGTATGTTTAAAACAATATAATATACACTTATATAATAGTTATTATAGTTACAAAAGAGAATGTGACATAAGCTTTAGCAATGTCAAAGTGAGTGCATGTGTAAATCAAAATGGAAGGGAATGAGGGAAGCAATGAGATTACAAATTTCTTTTCATCTTTCAAGGAAAAAAGTAAACACCGTCTACATTTAAAATCAAGGAATATAGATATTAGTATATGAAACGCACAGGTGATAACTTAAGAATCTCATAGAAGTGGCTGCGTCTTGGGAATCTGGGGGAGGTCACACATACAGAAGGGCAGAGGAAAATAGACCCTCCTGTCAACAGGCTTTATTGTCTTAACACTGATATTAACATGGCCTTAATATCTTAACAGTTTTGTTTTCTTTTCATTAGTTTTATCTACACAAGGCTCAGAAAAAAAATGTTAATAAAAAGAAAACTGCCAGTTTGGATATTAGTTAAAATACACTACTAAACAGGCACCTAGGGTGGCCTGAAACTGTCTGGGTGAAGATTTGCAATATTCAGAACACAAGTCATCTTCATGAAAGACATGTCCCAGGCACTCATCACTGTTGAATATTTATTTAGTTTTTTAGAGAGAGGGGAGAGGAGGGAGAAAGAGAGGGAGAGAAACATTGATGTGCCATTGGTAGCCTCTGGCACGCTCACAACGGGATCTGGCCGGTAACCCAGGCCTGTGTCCTGATGGGAATCAAACCAGTGACCTTTAAATCTGCAGGCTGGCACTCAATCCACTGAGCCACACCACCAAGGGCGGCTGTAGAATATTGAAGCAAATATCTCAGGAGAAATGGTCAGTTAAACATTTATACACAGAAGAATAAAACCTAGAGTTATACAGAAGAGATAAAACTGTGAAGAATATCTAATTGAATTGTAATGCTTTGGGCATACAGCTGATCAGCCATCAGTGGGAAAGAGGACTTGGTATCACCCATATCCCAACACCCAGCCTTTCCTTTCCTAGCAGCTGTCAGTCTGGATGCCGTATGAGATTATTTATAGTAAAATATCTAAAGGAGAAAATTCTTCTTGATTAGATAAGTGATCTTCTAGACAGAAGGACTTGGAATACAGATTTTCAAATTCAGATCAGAAGTCTTCTAAGGAAACTCTACCCATGGGATATGTGAGCTTCTATTAGAGGTAATTTCTGAAATAGATGTCATTGTACAATTTAGAAATTTCAATAAGCTCGCTTATGAGATATTTGGCTTTGACTTTTATTAATAAAATGTGAATAGAAATGCTCAGAACCTTGACAAGGCAAGACCCAACATAATGGGGATAGCTCCCTACTCCACTAAAAACACCTGGGTAGTCACCCATTCACTGAACCAAATTTTGTTAAATACAGTCTATGTTCCCAACATTCTGATAGGGAACAGATACTGCAATAAATATGCCACTGAGCCTGCAGAGGGTGAGCACAGGGACTCAGAGACTGGCTGAAGGTAAAGACATGGGGGAAAAAAAGAAAGAAAGAAAATTCTGAGATAAATGTCCTAATAGCAGTAATAAGGCACAGGTTTGCTGGGCATGGGGGATAGGCAGGAATAAGCAGAGTCTTAGTTAATTAGAGAACATTCAATAACAAGGCCCTTTTAGAGTGTGATAGAGAAACAGGGCAGAATTATATAGGAGGTAAAATTACAGGACTTGGTTACAAACTGAGTATTGAGATGAGGAAAAACAGGTGTATGGTGACTTTTAGGGCTTTGCCTTTAGCACCATGGAGATGATGCCGCCATGAACCCTACATAAGTAACACCCATATTCTGGAGACAGCACAATTTCCTGGGGGTAACCAATTTTGAACTTCAGTCCCCCTCTTTCCTTTCTTGACTCTCACCAGTTCTATTAACACAATTAATGCAGACAGGCTTCAACATAGGTCAAAATTTCTGTCTATCACCATAGTCTATTCTGCCAGAAGACACAGTTAATTTTCATGAAGGAGGCTTGGGAAACAGCTAATCCCATGTTTCTCAGATATAAGCAATGAAGATCCCCAGGAGGCAGAGGAAAATGTGAATGGACCATCTAGAGAGGGGTAAACTATGGCAGGGCCTGAGAGCCCACTATGGTGTTGACGTTTTTAAAGATCAGAAAACAAGCAAAAACAACCAAACAGAAAATAATATGCAGCAGAGAACTATGTGGCCTGCAAATTCTAAAGTATTTACCAGGTGGCCCAACCCATCACCTAGAGGACTGGAGAATGTATTTTCAGGCAGCCGCTGACAGTGTGAAATTTCCCTGAAGCCTTGTTCATCTTAAAACTTCATGGGAATTAGTCATCCTACCCCATAATTTATTAGTGTTTGTTCTGCTGTTTAAAAATACTGTTTTGCCACATACTCAAAATCTTCAAGCCAAATGGCTGCTCTTGGCAAACAGGGAGTCTTTATTCCACGACTTTGGGTGCATCCTCCGGCCCTGAGAAACCCAAATGGTTTTTACCAGCAGCAAATATAATACACATCCTGTTTCAACCTTTACTAGTTTTTGTTTCACCAAGTGACTTTTTCTTGACCTTGAACTTGAATTCTGGGGCCACCAACAATAAACCTTTACATTTTGATAACAGTATACCTCAACATATTTTTGTTATTTGACAGAGGACTCTAAGGAAAGGAGGAAGAGTGGAATAGTCTAAAATGAGAATGCACTTTCTTCAACCTAATGCACTCTTCAGTAAGCTTGCCAGTTACAAACTATTGTTTCCAGTGGCTGGAAACAACTAAGTAGCCGGCTTAAGGGGAATAATTATGTTAATGATAATAATCCACCAACGGCAATAATATGCAACCTTTAAAAAGTTTACAATTTCATGAAAACTTTTGGTTACAGAACAAAGCAGGGCACAAATGCCATAGTATTTCCTGCCACAGTATGGTCAAACTATGTGATTAAAAAAGATTAACCTACTTATAAGAAAAGAGTGTATTAGAGAACTAAAACTGTTCCTCCTTTCTTTCTCATTATCATTTAAAAATTTTCTCCCACTTGCATATTCATTTTAGTGCTGGGAAAAAAAAGAAATGATGATGATGATGGATAACCAGTGCAATGTGAAAACTTTAAATATCTCTTTCCAACAAACTTCTTGTGAGATCTTTGGCTAAAGATCATTTATTCGTGTATTCATATATGAGGTTGGTCTAGAAGATATCCAGCCATGTAATATGAAAAAGAGACATTTATTAAAGAAGACACAAGATACATTGTACATAGGACAATGACACCTCAATCCCCCTCCAAGTAGGCACCTTGAGACCTCACAGAGTTCTCCCAATCGCCATCAGCTGTCCCATCATATTTTCCTGAATCTCACTGACAGTCTGAAATTTCTTCCCTCTCAAATGTGATTTTAATTTGGGGAAAAGCCAGAATTCACAGGGCACCAAATCTGGGCTGAAGAGGGGCTGAGTCATTGGGGTGATTTGCTGTTTCACCAAAAAACTGCACGAGACATGACACATGAATGGGAGTGTTATTGTGATGAAGCTGCCAATCACCAGTTGCCCATAGCTGCAGCCTTCTAAATAATCTGAATAGTTTTCGCAGAGGAATGTTCAAGCTTAACACAAAATTTGATGCAGATTCATTGCTCTACTCACTCAGTCATTTTGAATGCAATGGCCACACAGTACACATGCTCATTCAGTGGTGTCTTCCACCCCCACTGACTAGTACAGTGAGGTCATCATTGTTCACACAAGCCCATTCCAGTTCATTCTCCTTGGCTGCCAGGTTACATCGGGGTCACACAAACCGTTCTCGTTATATTAACAACAGTTGTTAACATAACAAGACAGACCTTGTATATGCACACACACACATTACTTTTTTTTTCTTTTTTTTAAATTTTATTTTAATCATTGTTCAAGTACAGTTTTCTCCCTTTTACTCCCATTCCAGCCAACCCACCCAACCCTTTATTAAAAATAAAATTATATGTATGAATCAGGAATTTGTAAAACTGATAATTAAAGCACTTGGTTCTTCATGCTTTCAAAAAGACCCCAAGCACAATTAAAATAAATTATCCCAAAACAATCTTCTCACAAGTCTTAAATAAACACTGCAGTTGGAAACAACACAAGTCATACATTTAGGTGTTCTTGTGCTGTGCTTCTGAGCCTCCGCTAAATGTGATGTAATACATTTCCTTGTCTCCTCATATTGGAAAGACAGCACAGGGGAGCAGATGCCACAAAGAACCACTGCTAGTCACTTAGCTTTCCTGTGTCTCCTGAGATCAGTCTAACCCTCTGCAGTCCACTTTCAGGCTCCAATTAATCAAGATAACATGGGGAAAGGCCAAATCATTACTTAAACTGGTCAAGTGCTTTAATTGAACCTTATTTGGTTAGCAATACACGCAATGTTCTGGTGCAAATTTAACATTCTGTAAGTACCACCTAAAAGTACAAAAGAGTAATTTGATAGTTTAAAACATAAGTAATCTCATGGAAAATGATCAAAGTTTATTTTTCTATAAAAATTGTCTCTCAGCTGAGCTCTCTCTTCATTGTAGGTAAGACAGGGCTTTACATGAGTAACTCTAGCTCCATGTTCCACCATACAACCATCTCTCTCCCCACCTTCTCTTGCTGAGTATTGGTATCCTCAGCCACACCTATGCCCACTTGTCTTGACTACCTGAATGGGCACTATGTTTTTCCCCCTTGACGATTAATTCACAAACTGGTTAATGTGACCCTTGGTCAAACGAAATTTGGCTGCATTCCCATTTCTACCAGTTTTGATTAAAAAATAAAAACTAATACATTAATTTAGCAAGGTTGCAGGACAACATATAAAAATCACTTGTGTTTCTATACATTAATAATGAATAACAAAAAGTAAATTTAAAAATAATTGCATTTACAGTAGCACAAAAAGAATAAAATATTTAGGAATAAACCTAACCAAGGAGGTAAAACACTTACACACTAAAACCTACAAAATATTGTTGAAAGGAATGAATGTCGACAGAAATAAATGAAGACACTCCATGTTCACATTGAAGACTTAATAGTTAAGATGTGGATATGACTCAAAGTGGTCTAAAGATTCAGCGAAATCCCTATCAAAATTTCAATGACATTTTTTGCAGAAATAGAAAAAAAATCATCCTAAAATTCATACTGAATCTCAAGGGACCCCCAAGTAACCAAAAGAAGTTTTAAAAACAGGGCAAACTTTCTATAAACTTTAAAGGACTCACATGTCCTCGTTTCAACACATACTATAAAACTGTAGTAATCTGTGGGCTGGGGTGGGAGTAAAAGAAAATTGTACTTGAACAATAATTATAATAAAATTATTTAAAAAACACAAAAAAACTATAGTAATCAAAACAGTGGGGTACTGGCATAAAGACAGACATATGGACCAGTGTAACAGAATGGAGAGTTCAAAAAAGTAAGCCCTCACGTACGTTGTCAAATGATCTTCAACACAAGTACCAAGACCTCTCAATGGGGAAAAGACAGTCTGTTCAACAAAGGTGCTGCGAAAACTAGTTATCAACACGCAAAAGCATGAACATGTACTCTCACCTTATTGCATATATAAAAATTAACTACAAATGAATCAAAAAACTAAACATAAAGGCCCAAAACTATAAAATTGCTAGAAGAAAAAAAAAGTGGGGGAAAAGCTTCATGATGTGGTATTTGGCAAATAATGACTTCTTGGACATGACTCCAAAAGTACAGGCAACCAAAGGAAAAATAGACAAATGGAAGAACATTAAACTTAAAAATGTTTGCTCATCAAATGATATAACCAACTGAGTGAAAGGCAACCTACAAATGGCAGAAAATTTTACAAATTAGATGTCTGATAAGGTGTTAGCATCAGATTATACAAAGAACCCTTACAACTGAAAAACAAAAAATCAAATAATCTGATTGAAAAAAATGGGCAAAGGATGTGAACAGACATTTCTCCAAATATGATATACAAATGGACAAGCATGTGAGATGCTCAACATCACTCATCAGCAGATAAATACAAATGAAAACCACAATGAGATATCACATCATACCCGTTAGGATGTCTACTTGCAAAACAAGACCAGGAAATAACAAGTGTTGGCAGGGATGTGAAGTTGGAACCCTATGCACTGCTGGTAGGACTTTAAATTGGCACAACCACAACAGAAAACAGTATGGCAGTTCCTTGAAAAATTAAAAATAGAACTACCATCTGATACAGAAATCTGATTTCTAGGTATATATATCCAGAGGAATTAAAAGTAAGATCTCGAAGAGATACTTACAAACCCATGTTCATAGCAGCGCTATTCACAATATCCAAAAGGTGGAACCAACTTAATGTCTATCCACAGATGAACAGATGAACAAAATGTGGTATACACATGCAAGGAAAGCCTTAAAAAGGAAAGAGATCTTGTCACAGTTTCAATGCTCTAGGCTGAATGTGTGTATCCTGCCAAAATTTGTATGTTGAAATACTGATGCCCAAAAGACATCAGTATTGGAAGGTGATTAGGTCATGAGGGCTTAGAGACTGATGCCCTCCTAAAAAGGTCTGAGACCTCCCCTGTCCTTTCTATCATGGGAGAACACTGAAGGAAGTTGGTAGCCTGCAGCCCAGAGAGGTCCTTCACTGGAACCCAGCCATGCTGTCACCCTGTTCTTGGACTTCCAGCCTTCAGACTGTGCAAAATAACTTTTTGATGTTTTTAAGTCACCCAGTCGTGATTAGTCCATAGCAGCCTTATGGACTAAGACGTACAATACGGGTGAATGCTGAGGCCATTATGCTAAGTGAAATGAACCAGTCACAAAAGGGCAAATACTGTATGAGCTATGTCTATGAGGTATCTAAAAGTAGTGAAATTCATAGATATACAAAGTAGGATAGTTGCCAGGGACTGGGGGGTGGGGGATGGGAAACAAATAGGATTTATTTAATGAGTATAAAGTTTCAGTTCTGCCAAATTGAAGCGCTCTGGAGATCCGTTGTACAACAATATGAGTATATTTAACGTGACTGAACTGTACACCTACAGGTGGTTAAGGCAATGAATTTTATTATATATATCTTTACCACAATAAAAATATTTTAGTAAAAAAATGAAACAAGAAAAATATATGAAGAAATCCAAATCCTTTTTTTTTTTTGCTTAATAGGGAGGAAATAAAAAGAAATGGAAGGGGAGTAAATATTTTCCTTTTGCATAGATGTAAGGATTGTCATTTTTAGTGCATTCCACCCTTGCCAGTTTCACAGCAAAGTCTGCATCTTGAACATGACGACATGAACTTTCAAAAACCCAAATCAGACAGTAAAACCATCAGAAAAATCCTGATTTTTCAGGATTTTTTCAGGGTGTTCAGACATTTAGTGTTAGATCCCCATCTCCTGAGAAGACTCTTGATCGTAGTATAACACTCCAGGGTGACAGCATGAACAATCAGTCTGTGCCAGTTTGAGTTGTGGACGACAAACAACAAAAACGGACACTGACGACTTGGAAGGGATTTATGGAAATAATGTGGGGAGTTCACATAATCTACATTTAAACCTGGAGAATTCAGGAAAAAAGGAGAAATTTCCACATCTGGGTAGCCAAGAATTCACCCAGGCCACACCTCAGGATCAGCCTCATGAAGACATACACCATGGCTATGTCTGGTCCCATCACCTCGAACACTCAATGCTAACTTTCAGCTAATCATGTGTTTCTGCATTATCTGCTCCATGTTCAAATTCTGGGGTGGGAAGAACTGATGAGGCATGCCAGGGAGTTTCCTTTCAATAGGGACTTCCCAATAGGCAGAATAACGAAAGGCTGAAAAGAGAGAAGGCAATTGTCCACATTGATTATTACCATGTAGCTTGGCAGCTGTGTATGTCTCAACTGTCCAGCTCATCCATTTAAGATAAAGCAGTAAGTTTCTAGTCAATTCCAGGAAATAGGAGAATCTCCATGCTTACTGGGTCCTGTCACTTCCAATGTGGCAGTTTTCCACAGGTTATCTAATCAAGGAACAACACTCATAACTATCACTGGGTAAAGCAAGATGCATAGGAGCAGCTGGGATGTATGATGCCATGGTTATTAGTTGCCCTCTAATGCTTTTGCTTTTGTCAGTCAAATTTACTTGACCTTTATGAGAGCAGACACTGTCTTCAAAACTCCTGCCAGAACAGACTGTACGTCAGAGTGAGTGTATCAGCACTGCTGTGACCATCTCCATGGGACCAACCCTGCTCAAGCAGAGAAGATGCTGTTTATCCCACACAGTTTTATCAATTGTAGCCTCTAGCCAGATACCAGTCTATCTGAAAAAATTTCCATTGACTCTAAAAGGCAAAGATACATAGAGATTCAGAAAGTCATAAACAGGTAAAAATAAAAAGATTTATTTCACAACATTACACTCAAATACATTCCTCTATTCAAACTGCTCTGAAGAGTTCTGTTTTTATGATAGAGCAAAGATGTCTCTACCTCCTTTCTCTTGCAAAGTCAACAAAACAACAAATATTTAAAAAGCCAGAATCTCCATTTAAAAAAAATAAAGCTAGGAGACATCTATCGCCCTGAATTACAGCATATGCAGGGAGTGGGTAGAGAAGTGGCGAGGGCTGTCAGAGTGCAGGACAGTCAGACCTTAGTGTCTGCAGAGGCAGCATCAACAAGGCACAAGCTGCAGGGCCCCCAGGAAGCATCAGGACCTGGAGGCATCTGCTATTGTGAAGGTGGGGTGAGTGGGCAATCAGAAAATAAGGAGACTGTTTGAAAAGCTATATGAGCAGTAGTGAGACTCCAGGGTGCCTCCCAAAGGAGCTAGAAGGTACACAGCTAACAGACATGGTTTCTGGGAAGCACCAAGCTTATAAACACCAGCGATGGAGAGAGTGGGGGTGGAGAGTGGGGGTGAATCTACCACAGGGATATGAAGTGAAAAAACGTGTGTAACAGTGAGACCCTCCGGTTCTCTCACTCTACACAGCCAGAACACCGTCAGCCAGGCTGATATTTCCAAAGCAAGAAACCAAAAGGCCATTCTCTGAAAAAATTAAACTATCATCTGAGAAAAGACTTACAGTTACTACTATAACTATATGCAATGAGAATGTTGACAGGTTACCCAATCATCCTACAGAAAAGGATGAAACACAGTCCGGAGGGAAACATAGCTTCTAATGAGTTTTCTTGTGTCTCACCTACTAAACAAAAGTCAAGGATCACTCAACATCTGAGGAAAGTTCAACACACTCCAGAGAGAAGACCAAAATAAACAAAGTGAAAAAAAAAGGAAGTTAGGGAAACAGGGACAATACTAGCAAGAGAAGAAAACTTCAAAAAAAATCACATTAATATGTCCATTGAGGTAAAAAATCTTGCATTCATCTCACAAAAACACAACTTTATTAAAAACAAAAGACCAGAAAGTAAGAAAGGGGGAAAATATGACATAAAAAACTGCAATGAAAGGATTCAGAGGTTAAGTTAAAGAAATCTCCCAGAAAGCAGAAAAAGTTAGAGAAGTGGACAATCCAAAAACAAAACAAACAACAAAAAAAGAATATTAGAAAAATCAATGTAAGAAGTCCAATATCTATCTAAGTTAAAAGGAACTCCAGAGAAAAGGCACACGGAAAAAAATTTCTCAAAGAAAATAATATAAGAACATTTTTAATGACTCCATTATATAACTCTTAGATTATAAGAACCTGCTGAGTACTCACACTAATGAATGAAAAATAGCTTATATTGTAGTAATGCACCAAAAAAAGTCTAGAAATCACATATGTGTAAGAGATCTTAAAACCTTGCATAGAAGAGACTGACAAAAATGACAGATCAAAGAAAATGGTATTAGACTTCACAATTGCAGAGCTTGAAGCTGAAGTTGAAGGACATTGAAGCAAAACCATCAAAATTCTTCCCAAGAATTCTATACCCAGCTAAACTACCATTCAACTACCAAACCAGAATAATGGCACTTTCATACCTGCAAAGTCTGAGAAACAGAAAACTACGGTTTTTATTTAAGCCTTCTAGCACTATTTGACTAACAGCTTTACTTTAATTTCATACTGTACAGTTTCCACATTTTCAACTATTACCTCAGTTTGGGCTGCAAGCACAAGAGTACATTTTCTAGACTTAGTAGTCATGAATGAAATCTACCACATTCTTACCCTAACAATATATGAGATCATGGTATTAAAAAATCCCACAGAATAACCTTCATTCTTCTATGATAATGTACTTTAAAAGCACTTTAGAAACAGTCATAAATATTTCGTGAAGATAGATATTATCATCCCTTGCTTAAAGATGAGAAAATTGTTGAGCACTGGCTGTGAACCAAAGTGTCGCAGGTTCGATTCCCAGTCAGGGCACACGCCTGGGTTGCAGGCCACGGCCCCCAGCAACCGCACATTGATGTTTCTCTCTCTCTCTTTCTCACTCCCTTACCTCTCTAAAAATAAATAAACAAAATCTTGTTAAAAAATTTTTTTAAAAATGAGAAAATTGAGATTTTCAGAGATGATTTTCCAAAAGCACCACAGCCAGCATGAAGTAATACTAGAACTCAAATCTATATCTAGTGCTATGTTCAGGATTCTCCTCTTGGCATGTATGTGAAAACTCTGTCCACAATCCTGATGGCTTTATGTTTTGGTATCTCATTCTCCCTTATGCACACTGGAAACTATTTCCTTTCAAACCACCGAAAATACTCTGCTATCCCTTTTCTCCCCACTAATGACAACCCCACCATTCATTTCCCCTCAGGCACCGAGCACTGTGGCCTAGCCCCTTGCCCTCCTCCAAGACATCCTTAAAGCATTCTAATGAGTCCCAAAATAAACACTGACTTATACAGTCAGAGCTCTGGCACATTCTAACTACTTATTAGAAAGAACCTTCTTGATTTTTTTCTTAATCTAAGGGTGAGAAGGAAAATAAATAATTAGACAAAAGGGACTTCATCTTCTCATACGCTATATACGGCAGGAAGGCACCTAATGTATTTTAGATATTCATAATAATCTATCTGGCTCATTATAATAAAAAATAAAATATTGTTTATAATCAGCTATTAGTTTTTTATACCGTAAAGGGATAAAGGTTCACAAATACTCCTTCCAGTCTGCTCCTGAAAATGTATTAATAAAAAAATATGCTCTGAAATTTAGAACACAATAAAAACATGCACACAGCTTCACCTCCCACCCCATTTTCCAAGGCCAGCAGGGAGACAGGAAAACTCCCAGATGTACACGACTCAGACTCAAACACTGTCTGTGATTTCAGACTCATATCCCTTCCTCCTCAACTTCACCCTCTGTTAGACTTGTGGACCTGAATAGGCACTGGATGAAGAGGTTACAGTCCTCACTGAAAAAACCCACTGTACTGTAGGTAACTTTCTGATGTGAGTAGTGCAAAGAAATAGTGTAATAACAGTTTAGCAACTTACTCCACAGTACCGGTCACCATTAAATATCTGAGGTGGCAGAGGGTTGCCCTGAGCAGGCTTCTTTTCTGGAGGGATGTTTTTGTACATCCACTGCCTCTGTTCTTCTGACATTGTGATATCCACCTCCTCAAACTCTATCTTGTTGGCTTCCAGAAATCTAACCACATCTTGCTGCTTCTTCTTTATCTAAAGAGAGAAAACAAAGAAAGAGAAATGCTCTTCTGAAACAATATATAGATATTTCCAAACTAAACTGGATTTGATTTCTCATTGTCAGAGGTCACTGATACAGAAAAGAGGTGATTTATGTAGGTGCTATGCACTGTCCACTCCGTGGACATCCAGCAGTGGTCTAAGTGAGTCTGGACACCATGATTTCTTCACCTAGACTCCCCAGAACCCTGGGGCACAACTAGGATTGCTTAAAAGAACAGACTAGATATGAGGTGAGAGATTCATATAGTACTGAGAGGGCCACAACCACTCCTCCCTCACACCCAAAGGAGGTGACATTTATGGTCGCCACCAAAGCTCTCTCTGCTCAAAACCATTTGAAAACTATGCATGGCCTAGCGGAGATGTCGACCTTTCATTGATTCCTGGGAGCAGCAATGTTTTTATCCCTCTCAGAAACCTCCTTCAGATATTCCACAGCTGAAGCCACTGGCACGAAAGCATCCTTTCATCAGTTCACAAGAGAAAAATGTTCTCCACTTCTAAGGTGAGAGTAAGTAACAAGCACCACTTAATTTTGAAATCTATTTGTTAACCCTTTTCATTCCTCTGATCTTTCAGGTTTCCTTCCTCAATCACTAGGGGTCAGGTATGTTCTTCAAGAGCTGAAAACACATTTGTAGTTCTCAAAATGTTATCAATCTTCTTAATTTAAAGGTTTATATTAATAACTAATTTAGATAGGGGTGACAATATTCACTCCTTTAAACAGTGTGTAAAACATGAGAAAACAAGCTTGCTTTTCCTAAATGATTCTGGAAAATCTGCACAAGGAACAAACTTAAGTGGTGAACTAAATGTTATAATGGCTAGAGAATCATTTTCAGAGGTCAAGTAGCCTGGAAGACCTCTTGTCATAGGAAATAAAATGTTTGAAAAACAAACTGTCACATAGCAATTGCTTCCACCAACCCTTCCCCACCAAGCCTCAGTGACAGATGTCTCTGAGTTGGAACTCTTGTCATATGCCATGAGCAAAGAGATTGTGATCACTGGGTTGAGGTCTATGAATGGCTAACAAGAGCAAAGTTGGTAAGAAATAAAAAGCTGACAAAATAGGACATCTTTAAGCTCAATGATATTGTTAAATATCAGTATTTTCCCCAAATAACTGTATGATTATAAATCCAAATTGATATGGGCATTATCTTAATTTCTTGAATTAAGCCACTTTTAGTTTCTGAAAAAGTTCTTTATTTTCTGATATACAATTTCAGAAATGTAGTTATATTATTGCAAAAAAGTATCATCCATCCTACTTAATTTCCCCTTATATCCCTACAAAGTAGATTTTATTATTCCTGTGGTCAAAGCAGTCACCTATTTTGATCAAGATCCCAGTGTGTTCTTGTCAAGATAATCATGTCATTCCCCTATTGAAAATTGTTCTTCAGTAACCCTCACTGCTTTGGGAAGAACATATAAGGTATATCTAGAAAAGGTCCAGCCACTGTTAATATAACGAGAACAGTTTGCATGACATCAATGTAGCCTGGCAGCCAAGGTGAGTCAAATGGAATGCACATGTATGAACAATGATAACTTCACTGTACTAGACAGTGGGGGCAGTAGACACTGTTGAGTGAGCATGTGCACTGTGTGGCTGTCGAATTCCAAATGACTGAGTACAGCAACAAATCTGCATCAAATTTTACATTAAGCTTGAACATTCCCCTGCGGAAACTATTCAGATGATTCAGCAGGCTTTGGGGGGATGATGCAATGAGTGCAGTGCAAATAAAAGTGTGGCACACATGCTTCAAAGATGGTCAACAATCTGTTGAAAGTGACCCATGTTCTGGAAGGCCTGCAACAAGCAGAACATGTGAGAGTGTTGAACGTGTACAGGCTGCAATCAACAAAGACCTATGCCTGAGAGTATGAGAACTAGAAGTTGATCTAGGGATTCCAAAACTGCTGCATCCAAGATTTTGATGCATGATCTTGGCATGAAACCTATTATGGCAAAATTCATTCTGTGGTTTCTGCTACCAGAACAGAAGGAACATCAGGTACTGATGGAACATCAGGTACAGAAGGAACAGAAGGTACTGCAGTTGCTAATGATTTGATTGAAACTGCTACCAATGAACCAGATTTCCTCAAGAAGGTCATAACCAGAGATGCATCATGGGTCTACGGCTATGATTTGGAAACAAAGGCCCAGTTGTCCCAATGGAAGATGCCTGCTACTCCACAACCAAAGATGGTGCAGCAAAGTTGCAGCAAGATCGAGACCATGTCAACTGAGATTTTTGATTGGGAAGGTGTTGTCCATCATGAGTACGCCCCTCCAGGCCAAACAATGAATAAGGAGTACTACCTCAATGTTCTTCACCGGCTGAGAGATGCAATACTATGAAAAAGGCTGCAGCTATGGGCAACTGGTGACTGGCAGCTTTATCACAACAATGCACTCGTTCATGTATCACATCTCGTGTAGAGTTTTTTAGTAAAACATCAAATCACCCAGGTGACTCAGCACCCCTACAGCTCAGATTTGATGCCCTGTGACTTCTGGCTTTTCTCAAAACTAAAACCACCTTTGAAAGGGAAGAGATATCAGATCTTAGGTAAGATTCGGAAAAATATGACAGGATAGCTGATAGCAATTCCCACAAAGGATTTTGCAGAGTGTTTTGAACAGTGGAAGAGACACTTGGAGAACTGTGTGAGGTCCCAAGGTGCCCACTTTGAAGGGAACTAATGCATCATTGTCCTCTGTACAATGTTCTTGTATCTTGTATCTTCTTCAATAAGTGTCTCTATTTTTCATACTACATAGCTGCATACTTTCTGAACAGACCTTTCTGAGCATAGAGTACCATGTCCTTTGACTATAAAAGGAATGTATTTACATATTTAAAAGTATAGAAATTGTAAAAACAAACAAACAGTTACCTACAATCTTATTACTCAGACAACCACTGTCAAATTTTAATTAGAGGCAAGAGCCTGGATTGATGTTCCTATATGGAAATCTACATATCTAGGACATTTCCAATGTTCATGAGAGTGATCAAAAATGAAGCTGTTATATAATCAAACCTTGGTTTTCCATATGATGTATATACATATAACATCTACCTCTACCCCACAATGTGAGTACCTAAAAACTCATACATTCTCAATACTAGGATACATCAAAGACACTCATACAGTGTCTTTATATACCCACCCCCTGCCCTATACACATAGATAGATCTCTCTCTCACACACATACAGCATTTATCGCTGGACTATAATCCCCTATGCATCTCAATTGGTCTTTTCCTTCACAGGACCACACTGGGTAAAAAAGTAGCTGCACCTTGTTCCTTTCACTGAGCAATAAATCATGAATACTGTCCCATCATTAAAAGTTTACAAGAGAATAAATTTTAATATCTCCCTGGCAATTCCATCATGTAGCTGTACAGTGAACTATCTCTCTATTGTTGGATACCTAGTATACTCGCAACTTTCACCACTAGAGATAATATCATGCAGTGAACATCTGTATTTATAAATCTCTTATTGTATCTCACAATAGTACTTTAGGGCAAAGCTCTACAAATGAAAGCCAAGTGAAAGGGCAGAGACATTTTTCAGGCTCCTGGTAGATAAACTGCTTTTCAACAAGGCCACATCGGTCAAAAAGTACAAGCTTCCAGTTATAAAATAAATAAGTCCTGGGAATGCAGCATACAGCATGGTGCCTATAGTTGATAATACTGCATTGTATATTTGAAAGTGGCTAAAAAAGTAGATCTTCAAAAGTGTCATCAAACAAGACATTTGTAACATGATGTGGTGATGGAGGTTAACTAGACTTACTGTGGTGATCATTTTGCAATATACATATATATTGAATCATTATGTTGTACACCTGAAACTAATGTTGTATATCAAATATACCCCAATAAAAAGTATAAAACCACATCAATTTACAGTCCCATTTAAATATCAATATTTATTTATTTATTTTTTTAAAAGATTGTATTTATTTATTTTTTAGATAGGGAAAGGGAGATAGAGAGAGAGAGAGAGAGAGAGAGAGAAACATCAATGTGCGGTTGCTGGGGGTCATGGCCTGCAACCCAGGCAGGTACCCTGGCTGGGAATCGAACCTGAGACACTTTGGTTCCCAGCCCGCGCTCAATCCACTGAGCTATGCCAGCCAGAAAATATCAATATTTAAAAGTATCCATGTCTCAACACCTCTCCCTCCTTACAGCCAATATTTGAAAGTTGTATTGCAGAAGATTAAAGCTCAAATGATGGATGTTAACTAAATTTAACTATAGTCATATCACATATATACATACATCAAACCATTACACTTTACACCTTAAAGTTACACAATGTTATGTCAATTATATCTCAGCAAAACTAAAGAAAAAAAGAGAAACAGCTGTTCTAAATAAATTCAAATGCATAATTCCACACTGACAATGCTCAGGAAGCAAAAGACAGTTCCTCACTAACAATGGTGATGACTGACAGTCATGTGAGGAAAGAAGAGTAAGTAACGGTATCTCTGCTTTTAAAGGGGAAAGCATGGGGCGGCATGACCAGGTCTGTGTTTCCAAGAGGTCACTATGATACTAGGCACCTTAAAAAGACGAAAGGAGAAATTGTTTGTGTTATTAACACTGCTATGAAAAGGTCTCCAAGATAAATATACAAGTGAAAAAGAACAAAGAGCAGAACTGTAAGTAAACTAGGTATATTTTTCTGAAAAGAAAAAAAGGAGAAAAATAAAAACATTTGTATTTGCTTGTATTTACATTTTAAAAAACTGTTGAAGGTTACAGGGGCTGGGGGAATGGAAACTGGGTAATGAGGACAAAGTGGGAGCAAGAGTTTACACTCTCTACATGTATAAACTTTAAATGTTTTTGAACAGTGTGACTGTGTCAATAATCAAAACATTACATAGAAGAAATTTACTTTGAGAGACAGCGAGCTTCACACAGAGCTTCACAGCCCAGAGGGGAGCAACAGTACCCGGTCATAGAGATGCAGCATTTCACACAAATCAAGTTTCCCCATACATGCAGCAGGACTCGGAGCATTTAAAATAAGATTTTGAAAAAGGGCTAAGGTTACAGAAAATCAACTAATACTACAGTAAATCATCCAAATAAACAAAAAGGAGAAATTTAACGCAGGGAAGGAGGTTTTCACGTGGATGTTTGTGATGTGAACATCAGGAAGATGAGTCATGCCACCAACCACTGGTTTTAAGATACGTCAAGGTGAATGCGGCCTGGAACTGGGGGAGCCCTGGCTTGAGTGGCTGGGGGCAGCCGCCCCAGAGGCCTGCACTTGGAGACAGCAGGACCCTGGGCAATGGAAAGGCTTCCTATGTGAAAACAGGAGGGCATCAAGGGCACTTCACGTCTGGGCATACATCCACAATTCACATAGCAGTAACTTACATAGTCATTTCCTTACCACTAAGAGCTTTCTTCTCCCCATAACTGACTGTTCTGAAATGAGGTAAACCTCACAACCAGTATCAAAATAAATTTGGGAAGCAAATAGAAAAGAAGAATTGTGGGATAACAGTCACTGCTTTCACTGCCTTCACTCGTGTCAACTCAGCCAAGGCAGAATTGGAAGGCAGGGACCTGGAACTCCTGGTTGGTTTGCTCAGAAGCCATAGCAGACAAAAGTTATTACCCAGTAGCGCTCTCCCTTTCTTTCTTAATACAGAAGCCTGGTTTTGTTTAGGAAAGCAATGTGCTCAACTCCAAAGTTGTTTACCCACACTCTGCAGCTTGGGGTGACCACATGACACAGTTCTGGCCCATATGAGATAAGGCAGATGATCCCCAGGAGGGTTCCCCTTAATGAATGGAAAGACAAAGTCCACCATGCCCTTCATCCCTCTCTGTCTCCCTTGTAGACATTCAAAGTGGTGCCTGGAGGTACAGAAATATTTGTTTTCACCATTTTGCAAATGTGAAAACAAACGCCATATGCTAACGATGGTCAAACAGAAGGGCAGGAGCCCTGGTCCTTGATGACATTTTACAAGTGTCAGCCAGTCTTGCACAGCCTACTCTAAACCTTTGTGTGAGACAGCAAACCTGTAATTAGTTAACCCATTCTTTATCAAGTTGTCTACAGTGTGCATCTAAATGCAATGCTATTTGGTTAAATTCTTAATTGCTACTTACAATGTCTTCAGAAATACTGTAGTATGATGGACTGAAAACAAAAGCTATTACTGCACAGCAGAGCCTAGAAATAAAAGCTGTAAGACATGAATTTAATACAAGTGAAGTAAATATTTGTCATTGAAATAACCAGATGGATTTTTATTTTCTTCATAAAACAGCAACAAAGTTTTTGAAGCTAAAACAAGGAAATATCTACAAAAGCACAAAAAGTACACTTCATCTTTTCATTCAAGCACAAGCCATTACACATCATCCAAAGCAGGGAACACACACGGCTAAATCTCTGAATCTAGTGCACAGGTAGGCAAGCTATGGTTCACAGGCCAAATTTAGTCTTTTTAAAAAAAGGTTTTATTTATTTATTTTTAGAGAGATGGGAAGGGAGGGAGAAAGAGAGGAAAAGAAACATTAATGTGTGGTTGCCTCTCATGTGGTCTCCACTGGGGACCTGGCCCACAACCCAGCATGTGCCCTGACTGGGAATCAAACCAGCGACCCTTTGGTTTGCAGGCTGCATTCAATCCACTGAGCCATACCAGCCAGGGCCCAAATTTAGTCTTTATATTTTTACCTTTATTTTTTTCAACTTCTTTTTTATTGTTCAAATACAGCTGTCTCCATTTACCCCCCTTGTCATCCACTTCCCCACACCACAGCCATCCCCACTTCCCATCCTTGATCCTACCCACCTTTGGTTAGTTTTTATATTTTTAAATGGCTGGAAAAAAAATCAAAACAAGAATAGTATTTCATGACCTGTAAAAAGCACATGGAATACAAATTTTGGTGACCATAAATAAAATTGCATTGGTAGACAGGTACACCCATTCATTTACAATGTGGTCTAGGGCTGCTTTTGCCTCACAATGGCAGGGCTGAGAGGCTGCAACAGAGGCAGTATGGTTCCCACAGCCTAAAGTATTCACTAGCTGCCCTTCACAGAAAAGGTTTGCCAACTTTGGGCTGATCCCAGATCTTCATTTCCAGCTCAAAGTTCATTTACTCAGTGAGGACTTTCCTAACCACCTGATTGTACCAGCCACTCCAGTACTTCATACTCTCCTTCAATGCTTCATTTTTCACCTTGGCACTGAGCATCTCACATGCTGTATGTCGGATGAATTTGTTTTTCCACTTCCCCCGACTACAACATAAATTCCAAAGGCCTGGGGATTTTTGTCTGCTGCTCTGTTCACTGCTGAATCCCCAGAGCCTAGAGTGGTGTCTGGCACACAGGAGACAGTAAACATTCGTTAATGAATAGACAGGGTTCTCACAAGTAGAAATGAATGTAACAGCAGTGCTGATTTTCTTATCATTTAAAATGAGATACCTTAAGCATCATCTCTTTGGAGACCCTCTCTAACCACCTGAGCTGAAGTTTTGTCTAAATTTATTAAAACTTTATCTCTGTACTCATTTTTATGATCACCTCTCTCTCCACAATGTCAGTTTTGTAAGCAAAGGGACTGGCAAGCAGGAGGCCTTCAGTGAATATTAATTGAATGGATGATTAAAGAATTGTCACTCCAGTGCTGAACATCGAAGATTTCTAGGTGATGTTTAAGAGCTCAAACTTGGTAATTCATTTAGGAACAAAGGTGACTAAAATTTAGTCAAATAGAAATGTAGATCAAATACTACTATTTCTCAGTGAATGCTAAAGCTGTATGAATTTAAAATTAGTGTGTCTAGCATGTTACATCTCACTGTAAATAGCCTAAATACTCAGAAGAATTTCCAGACCCTGAATGTGAAAGTCTTCACTTCTAACATTGACACTGATATTGAAGAAAATTATATGTGATTTTATGTTTAAAGAAATACTATTGTCAGTTAATTTCAAAAATTGCAAGTGCATAAGGTAGTATCTTATTTTGCCCACATTTTTTGTTACATTGTTGATATATTTGCAGATTGATGAAGACTGAGAATTACGCAAATATTTCCCTGATTCCACTTCCAATCACTACCACAGGATTCTATCACCCTTAACCATTTGCCCCAATTATCTCCATCTCTAAAGTCAGTTCCTTCTGTGTGCCTTGAGGCAGCCTTCTTACCTACTGCATCAGTAAGGGCTAAGGTCTGAATGTGTCTCCCTCAAATTCATTTGTTGAAAACTAACCCTCAAAGTGATGACATTAGAAGGTTGGAGAGGGGTGTGGGATGGCAGCAATTAAGTTATAATGGCAGAGCCATCATGAACGGGATCGGTGTCCTTATAAAAGAGCCCCAAGAACTCCCTTGCCCCTTCCACTATGTGAGGACACAACAAGGAGTCTATAGTCTGTACCACAAGAGTGCAATTACCAGAATCCAGCCATGCTGGTACCCTGAGTTTGGACTTCCGGCCTGCAGAACTGTGAGAAATGAATTTCTGTTGTTTGTAAGCCATCCAGTTTTTGGTATTTCGTTACAGCAGCCTGAATGCACCAAGACAATAAATCTTCACCCTTTCCACTCAGGACCCTTGCAAGACCCAGATCTGCTGAGGACCCTAATACCTGCACCCAAGCCCTAGTGACCCACCCTCACAGTTGCCTGGGTGATAAACTGTCTGGGCTGCTGCTGCTGAATCTGCTGCTGTCACATGAACACTCAGTGACCCATGTAAATCTGTGAAGATACTTGTATCTGGCAATCTCCTGGCTCCACGAGTCCACAGGGATTAGATCAGAGGACAGGCTAAATAAGTTGTACTGCACTTGACTGAGATTTATCCTCTACTCTGTGGCATTGACTTCTAAGTAAACTTGCATCCTCCATTCTCTTCTTGTAGGATTAGTTCTTCCCAGAAGGCTGCCAGTTAACTTATGTAATTAAGCAACCCCTGCCAGATTCCTTCCATAGGCTTCCCGACATGTCTAGTCATGTTTGAATCCTGGGGTGTGTACACAGGTGGTGCAGCACCCTGGCACCTTGGGAGTCTCTTGTAAATAAAGAGACATAATCAATTTGAATTAAGATAGATTTTAAAAATTGACATTTACTGTGAGCAATTCTGGGAAAGCAAGTTTAAAAACAAATGAGGCACAGATGGAGGACAATGAGAAAAAATTTTTTTTAAAGAACATGTATTTTAGCCCTGGCTGGTGTGGCTCAGTAGATTGAGTGCTGGCCTGTGAACCGAAGGGTTGCCGGTTTGATTCCCAGTCAGAGCACATGCCTGGGTTGTGGGTGAAGTCCCTAGCAGGGGGCACATGAGAGGCAACCACACATAGATGTTTCTCTTCCTCTCTTTCTTCCTCTCCACTGTCTAAAAATAAATAAATAGAATTTTTTAAAAAATAAAAAGAATACGTATTTTAGAGTTAGACTGTCCTACTTTTAATTCTGGCCCTGTCAGTTAAGTAGCCTTGGAGAAATGACTTGGCTTCTCGCTCAGATTCAGTTTCCAAATCTGTGAAATGGAACCAATACCTTTTTTTATTGGTTTGCTGGGAGGATTAAATAAGAAAAGAACCAAGCAGTAATAGGCACTTGCTCAACTGTTTCATCCATTCAATTATATTACCTTTACTTTTTTGTCCTAGACGTAGCCTTCCATAAAAAATATAAAGTGACTTCTGTGTGCTTTCAAAGGCTTTAGGTATTCAATGCAACAGTTATTTCACCTATTTTCATACTTCAAATATACAGTTTTCTTTCTTCTGATTTGAGGTACAGCTGATTAAGGCCTTTCATGTGTCTCACATGGAAAAAGTCAAAGCCAGGCAAAGGAAAGAGAAAAAAAGAACAGATTTTCTAATAACCTGACAGAGTTTACAAAGAGATTGAACTATAGACTAGGAGAGGTAGAGGACCCTAATATAAATTCTCCTTTCAACTAAAAAGGGAGGAAATGACTGATAATCTTTTCCTTTTTGAAGACTCCAAAAACTTTCTAATCATTGCATAGGGTACCTCAAAATTATATAATTTCATGGCAAATTCTTCACTGTTAGCCTCACTAGGCATTATATTGCAATAAAGATGTGATGGCAAGAAGTATTGTGGCAGATGCTAGATTAGTTACCCCAGAAGCTATTCTTCCTCGCCTATGGAGGCTGTGAAACTCAAGCTTGTTTTCCTACCCATCCTTGTAGCTGGGACAGCCATGTGATTCAGATCTGGCACTTGAGGTGTGAGCTAAAGCCCACCAGTGCAGGGAGGGGGGCTTCTGGACAAGGCTTTGCTCTCCCATTGCAACAGATAGATTAAGATGCTATGCCCCCCGTTTCTGCCTTTCCTTCTCCTTTCTGTTAGAAACACAGGCATGAGCACTGAAGGTGCAAAGGCAACTTTTCCATTGTGAGGCAATGAGCATCAGGAAAAGGACAACCAAGAGAATCCAAGAAACACAAACCTTGAACAAATCAGCCTCCAGATTTACCAGGAAAAGACCAAACACATCTACCCATTTAAGCTCAGGTTCTCTCTTACTTGCAGATGAACACAGTCCTAACTGAAATACTCACCAATGTGTCTCATTTGTTGGGAAGCAAGGCAGGGGTATAGAATAAGCCCCAACAAGCCATCTGCTAACTGTCAACATTCCAATGCTGTTTAACTAAACATGAGATTACACAAAAAGTAATGTGTTTCTAGTGTCCATTTCAGTTTGTCTTACTTGAAAGCAAATACCAGGGTACCAAGCCAAAGATAACAGTAAGAGATGCTGTTTTGCAAGAGATTGAAACTTGAGTTTTAGGGAATCAGTGTTAGAAAGAGGGATTATGAAACACAGAGCAATTGTGAAAGAACCATTATGATATTTTATAAATTAAGCAATACGATTTTTATCATGGAAAAGACTGCTTTTTCATCTATTGGCCTTAGCATAGTCCCTGGTACTTACCAGGCATTCAATCTGTTTGTATTAAACAAATAAACATTATTGAGCTTTAATAAATATTTTTAACATGTTTCATTTTAACCAGTTAACATTTTTGGCCCTGTTTTCTTAATCAACTTACATTGGTTTCTTTTTTCCATGTTTATAATGCTAAGTCATCTTTTTAATTAAAAAACCCATAATCTCATCATCCTGAAGTAATTATTTTTCATATTACCTTCCAAGAATTCAACATTTAGAACATACACACTTTACTTGGTTGCTATATAATAACGTAAGTGTTTTAGTGTAGGATATTGTGGCTATATTATACTTTGTTTTTATAATCTTCAAAGTTATCTTATTGAGTGCATAAATTCTATTGCATATTTACTCTAACATTATCCTACCATTGGATATTTGAGTGCATTCTGGAGACTTTTTCTTCTATAAAAATGTTACCTGCCCTGAATGTACTCACTTTTTTTCCACAGTGACAAATGGCATCAATAGTACACTGCCCAACAGACAGTAAACCACACACATGCATACACACCTCTTTCCTTCTGGATTTGTCCCGTCGAGACAATAATTTATCAAGTAACTTTCTGTTTTTAATTTTTTTATCAAATAGCTTTGTTTAACTTTTACAAAATAAATTTTACGAAATGCTTGGTACTTTGTCAATGAAAACAATACTTTGTTGTCTATAAAAATTGTCGCTGTGAAACCCAGAAAGATAATTTTCTAATCTAAAAGTATTTCAAATGAAAAATTGTAGTGAATTTTTTAAATATAAAAATATAACATCTTTTAATTGGTTATCAGGAACAATTAATTAACATCAGGGAAGACAGTAGGACTGTAATTATGAAAATTTTAGCACCGCTGCATGATTGACAGGTGGGATGGAAGATGAGTGAGTACCACCGTTCTTCAACTGCAATGACGCGCACTCTCCATCTGCATCTGTATCTTCTAGAGAGGGACCTTCTCAACAATTTAACGACAGTTAAAAGCAGACCTTCAAATCATAGTACTGATCATTACCTTACATTGTACTCACTAAGAAAAACTTTTGGGAGAGAAGTTTTATCATTAAAATATAAAATTAATAATATTATTTCAACAGTAGCCCATCATTTTAAATGCTATTTTGTGGACACTTTATAATGAACAAATTGTATAAGTATAATAATATACTTATTATATATTATTTATATTTAAATGCACTTATATTTAATAAAAGATATTTAATAAAAATTTATATTTAAATATATTTATTTAAAATATACAGATATTGGGGATATATCCTCAAATAAACTTTTTATTACTGGGTTATGTGATCAAAACACATTGTAGTTGACTGCACTAGAGAACTGTAGGACCAGGAGAAACGTGGGTGTGCAAACACACAAGTACATATTATTTCCCTTTACAATGTGCGTCAAAAATAACTTTCAGGACAGAAGGCAAATCTCTGTTCCAAACATTTGAGAACCACTGAATTCTATTATTCTCATCCTTCTGTGTTTTTTTCCCTTACACCAGGTTTTAAAAGTCAATTTATAAAGTTCTACTTTGTAAAATCAACAAAAATAATGAGGAAAAGATCCCATCAAATTTTTTTAATAACCTATGTGTAGCGGCATGGGGGCTCACTTAATTTAGGTAGGTTAGTTTTGTAACAATGTTAGGTTTTGGATCTTATGGCTTAAATTTTGATATTCTTTACCTGGAAGCATTCTAGCAACCTATGATGGAAAAATTACTAGACTCATAAAAAATTCCTAGAAAACTAACCTGGGCTTTACTGTTAATATAGAAGTATACTATATACCTAATATTTTTTCTATAGGTTAACATAAATGAGGCAGGGTAATAAATCTCGAGGCAGAAAACAGGAATATTAGCACATACTAATGTGCCTGAATCAGACAGAATGAAGATATCATGATGTCTCGCAATATCTTTTATAATCTATTTTTTCTTCATACTAATACCTGTGCTCTTGAAGACATCACATACTTCCAGGACT
This sequence comes from Phyllostomus hastatus, assembly GCF_019186645.2. NCBI lineage: Eukaryota > Metazoa > Chordata > Mammalia > Chiroptera > Phyllostomidae > Phyllostomus > Phyllostomus hastatus. Next base: position 34,261,637 of record NW_025333872.1, on the reverse strand, counting down.
TCAACTACTCACCTTTATGAAGATATAAGCAAAATCTGCATTTCAAAATTGACCTGTTTTTGACCTATTAGCTCCAAAGCCTTTCTGAAAATTTGTGCTTAAATATGTAAACATCACCTCAAATATGATTGATAAAAAAATAGTAACAAAAACCTTGTTTCACAAGGTCAACCCATCAATTCACAATTCACCCCCTTCTCCTTACTTTCCAGTTTACATTAATAAAACACCACTTTGTTGATGACTAAGCATGACAATATGCTGCCTATAAATCCAAAATTTAACATTGTTACAAAAATAACCTACCTAAATGAGAACATATTCTCTCTCTCTCTCTCTCAGTCTGGTCGCACTAAAATGGGGATGGTGTGAAAGTAGGTGGGCAGGTAGTCTGGCCGCTGCAAACTTGACTCAGGTCTGTGTGAGGCCCTGGTTCTCTGTCCACAGTGGTTAGGGCACTTTGATAATGATGCCAAGGGCAGTGGGCTGATGATCCTCATCTGGGCCACTTAGTTTTGATTTATGTTCTAGTGCTGGACGGCCAGAAAGGGATCATCTAGTGCAAGTTACTTATTCTATCAAAGTTTCTGTTTCCTCATAGGTGAAATGCAGATAATTCTGCCCAGAGCATAGTGAGAAAATTATATGACAGAATACAGAGATTTTAGTGAATGGGACACTGAAAGAGCTCCATACATATTAGTTACTACTATTACTACAGTAATTTTTATTCTAAGGCCACAAATCCACAAGCTATTCTGCTCTTTAGCAGGCATACAGCTAGTCACCGGGGGTACCTGATCCCATCACAACTCCATGGGAGTTTGGCCTTTCTTTCTCCATCCCTTCACTTGTTCACTCATTTACTCATTCCACAGAGATATTTTGAGAGTGTAGCAAGTGGGGGCACTGTGCTTGGCGCAGGGCTACACTCCTGCCTCTGCCTTACTTCAGATCACCCCCAAGAAAGCTGTGAATTACAGGTGTCAGTGGTCAAAGCACTGGCAGTGCCCAAACTAGAGAACTTGATTTACAGAGATGATCCACTCCCTGGGAACATACCTTTACTAAGAATGGGTTTCCCTTTAGCTATGAAAACAATGCTGTCACACCAGCAGAACTTGTTCTCTAAGGGTTTATTCTCCACCCAGGTTCATGCTAACCCAGCCACTGTCCCATCCCAGCCCGGGGAAGCAGGCTAAAGCAGACTGAAAGGGATGAGGGCAGAACAGGGCCTGCCTGGGCACACCCCTGCACAATCTTGTCATGAGCAGAGTGATGTCCAACTGCCCCATCTAGACTAGCCAAACCCAGGAACAAACAGGCGCTATTCACTGTTGAGTGTTCGTTCACAAGAGTAACCTCTTTGAGTTCCCCATCTCTGCTGTGTACAGGGACTAAGAAGGAATGCTAAAGATAAAACTAGAAAGTGGAACAAGGAGGACTGGCGATTTCAGCCAAGTAAAGAGTAATTAACAAATGTCCGCAAAGCAGTCCCCTAGGACTTATGGATTTCATCCTGGCATATTTTTAAACTGATAAACAACATCAAATTAATACCTTTTTATTTTGAGTACACTCATCTCTTAGAATTACAGATTAAGATCAAGAAGTTAATATGTAATTAAAAGCAATCACTTCATTTAGTTCCCAAAATGAAACTTAGGCAGGTATCAGAGTTTATATGGACTTTAGGCAAGTCTATTACTCTTGAGCTTAAAAAAATGTTTCAGAACAGATCAAAGAGAGCTTACTACTGCCCTGCTGTTGGCAGAATGACTTCCCAGGAACTACAATCTAACCCACCATTAACAAAAATGTTACCTGTGTGGACTTTCTGATTGGTAACCAACACTTCCAGGTCATAGGTTAGGGAAACAATTTGCTGCTAATTCTTGATATAATTTTAATAGATAGTTAAGTAAGACAATATCACAATGGAAACAAAATAAAAACAGAGATGGTTTCATATCCCTGTTTAAAAACATTTCAATAGCTTCCCATTATCCTTGAGATGAAAGTAACAATCTGGGCCAGGGCTCACAAAGCCCCCGCTCCAGCTTCAGGCCTATCTCACTCGCCCTGCAGCAGTGGCTGTTGGCCCACACGAGCACCTGGGTGGCCTGGGGGGCCTGTCAAAGCACAGACGGTGGAGAGGAGGTCAGCTCCAAAGTTACTCATTCTGTAATACTTGGGTTGGGCTCAAGAATTTGAATTTCATATCCACACAATGGAGTATATTACATGGCCAGAAAATGAATGAAGTACTGATACATACAATATAAATGAAACTTGAAAACAAGCTAAAGTGAAAGAAGCTAGTCCTCAAAAGGACACTATATTCTATGATTCCATTTATATAAAATGTCCAGAGAAGAGGCAAATCTGCGGACAGAAAGATTAGTGGTTGTCCAGGGCTGGAGTGAGGAGGATGGTGTTAGGGAGATGACTAAGGAGTGTTGGAACTGGCATTTGAGGTCCCACGATCTCCATGTAATCTCCCACCTCTCCCTTACCTCCACTTATCTCCTAGTTTCCCTCGCCTTGAATGCCCTCTTGACTTCAAAATTTAAGTCCTCCTCTTCCTACAAGGCCCAACTTATAGCCCACCTCTGACACTGTAACACCTTAGTCCCGAATATTCTCCACTTACTTCCAAAGAACAGGATATCTGTATTCAGTTTGTGTTTTAGAGCTACTGGGTCTTGTCTAGTCAAATTCTAGAGGGCAGGGAACAGATGTTATACTTCTTCAACTTTAAAGTACCTTGCATACTACCTCAGCAAACAGTGAAGCTGCAGAAAAAAGGGATGCAAAATCGCCAATGCATGGACCATAATCTGAAATGACTCATTTGTCCTACAACTATCCAATGACCTGTCCATCTACTCTTTTTTTCTTTTTTCCAGTACTTCTACTGTGATTTTATTTAATGTGAAATATTTTTTTATTTTTCCATTACAGTTGATGTACAATATTACATCAGTTTCAAGTGTAAAACATAGTGAGTAGATAATTACATAATTTATGAAGTGATCAATTACCCCAGTAAATCTGGTACCCTGACACTATACATAGTTAATACATTATTGACTATATTACACTTTATATCCCCATGACTTCTTTTGTAATTTATCACCAATTTTGTACTTCTAAACTCACTCCCTTTTCACCCTTTCTCCCCAACTTCCCTTCCATTTGGCAGCCATCAAAATGTTCTCTGTATCTATGAGTTTGCTTCTGTTTTATTTGTCCGTTCATTTATTTACTTTTCTGATTCCACATACAAGTGAAATCATATTGCATTCGACTTTCTCTGACTTACCTCACTTACATTAATACCCTTTAGGTCCATTCATGTTGTTGCACATGGCAAGGTTTTATTTTTTAGGGCTGAGTAAAATTCCACTGTATGAAGTACCACTTGTTCTTTATCAGTTCAACTACTGAAGGACACTTGGATTGCTTCTCTATCTTGGCTATAGTAGATAATGCTGCAGTGAACATATGCATGTGTATGTCTCTTCAAATTAGTGTTTTGACTTTCTTTGGATAAATACCCAGAAATAGAATTCCTGGGTCCTTCTGCGTCTCTTATTACAGCCTTTGTTTTAAAGTCTATTTGGTCTGGTATAAGTGTTGCTATCCCAGTTTTTGTTCCCTATTTCCATTTTTCATGAAATATCTTTTTTCCATAGCTTTATTTTTAGTCTGTGTATGTGTTTCAATCTGAAACAAGTCTCCTGTAGGCAGAATATGTAAGGGTATTGTTTTATTTTTCTTGCTATTACATTTTTAAGATTTTATTTATTTTTAGAGAGAGGGAAAGGGAGGGAGAAAGAGAGGGAGAGAAACATCAACTGTTTTTTTCTTACTTGCCTCCAACTGGGGACCTGGCCTGCAACCTAGGCATGTGCTCTGGCCAGGAATCAAACTGGCAACCTTTTGGTTCACAGGTGAATGCTCAGTCCACGGAACCACACCAGCCAGGGTAAGTCTTGTTTTCCTATCCATTCAGCCATTTTATGTCTTTTAATTAGAACACTCAATCCATTTACATTTAAAGTAATTATTGATAAATATGTAGGTATTGCCATTTTATTATTCACAGTTTTGATCTTTCTTTTCCTTCTTCTTCTTAAATAGGTCCCCTTAACATTTCTTGTAATACTGGTTTGGTGGAGATTAACTCTTCGAGCTTTTTCTCATCTGGAAAGCTCTTTATCTGTCCTTTGATTCCAAATGATCACTTCTCTGGGTAGTTATCTTGACTGTAGGTTCCTGCTTTTCATAACTTTGAATATTTTGTGTCAGTTCCTCCTGGCCTGCAAAGTTTCTATTAACAAATCAGCTGAGTCTTATGGGAGCTTCTTTATAGGTAACTAACTGCTCTTCTCTTGGTGCTTTTAAGATTATCTTTTTGTCTTAACTTTTGGCATTTTAATTATGATGCGTCTTAGTGTGGTCCTCTCGGGGTTCATCTTGTTTAGGACTCTCTGTTCTTCCTAGACTTTTATGTCTGTTTCCTTTGCCGGGTCAGGGAAGTTTTCTGACATTACTTTTTCAAATAGGTTTTCAATTCCTTGCTTTCTTTCTCCTCCTTCAGGTACCCCTACAATGCAATTGTTGGTATGTCTGATGTTGTCCCGAATACCTCTTAAACTATCCTCATCTTTTGGATTCCTTTTTCTGTTCTGATTGGGTATTTTCTACTATCTTACCTTTCAAATCACTGATATGATCTTCTGCTTCATCTAATCTACTTTTGAGTCCCACTAATGTAGTCTTAATTTCAGTTATCATATTTTTAATTTCTCACTGATTCTTTGTGTTTTTATCTCCATTTTTATATTACCTACCTATTTGTTGAAGTTCTCACTAAATACCCTTATAACCAATGTTTTGAACTCTATCTGATAGATTGCTTGTCTCCATTTTTATTTCTTTTTCTGGAGTTTTGTTTTATTCTTTCATTTGGAACATGTTTCTTTGTTCCCTTATTTTGACTGCCTTCCTGGTAGAGCTGCAATGTCTCCCAGGCTTGGTAGAGTGGCCTCATGTAGTAGTGTCTTATGGGGCCCAGAGATGCAGTCTCCCTGGTCACCTGAGCCAGGTATTCCAGGTGTGTCCCTTTTGTGGGTTACATGTGCTCTCCTGTCATAGTTAACAGTCCTTTGTCAAAATGATAAAACTGAGATACAGAGGTTTGTAAGTAGCAGGAGTTGGGAGTGGAATTCAGATCTCCTATAAGTACCCAATATCCAAATACTTTACATTTAGGAGATGGGAAACCAAGACATATTGTCCCATAACATCATTCCAAATGAAAATACAATGCCTTCAGCTCTATTTATTATTTCAAGCAATTTATTTCAAGATATAAGCAAGGGAGCAGTTAATATTCAAAAATTAAGCATTCCAGGAAACACATAATGCATCATTACCCAGAGCTACAAAAACAGAAGGGTGGAAAAAAACCCACAAACACTTGATACTGAAATGATCAAGTATGCAATTTAAAATAGGTATGTTTAACATGTTCAAAGAAAGAAAAGAAGGGCAAAAAAGTAGGGACAGGTGGCATTTAGCAAACTGAAGTTCTTCAAAGCTTCTAGAGAAGATGTGAGCCCAGGTCCATCGCCATAGGCCACGCAGTCAACCTCCACACCATCACAGCAGTGCTGTCCATAGGTCCAAACGGAAACCCGATCATGAGTAGTTACACACAGATCACCAACACCACTATACAAACAGTGCCAAAGGCACAAACCTTTTTCTATTCACAGAAAACATAAATGAACCAAAAAACGCACCCTCCTTTATTTCTTTAAGGGACAGCTATAAGAATCACCAAATAATCACAAAAGTTACTTTGTGCCCAAGACATTAAAATGTTTATAAATCCAAAAAGGGAAGGATACACATAATTTGAACAAGTTCTAAAATGTACAAATTAAAGTTTCAACTGGGCAATTATCAGTTCAAAATTATGGACCAAGGGCAAGCAATGAGAAAAGGTTTCTAAGTGGGGATAAGCAGATGTCTGGAAGATTAAAACCACAGAAATAAACTAAATGATATTAACATACCCTTCTAAAAGTCACCTCCATTTCTAAAATATCTCTAGGTGCATTCTACTCTTATTGCAGGCTTTTGAAGTATTCATTCATTTATCTTAAAATTGCTTTTTGAGTACCAAGCCTAAGAAGATCTCAGGAACCTGTCTGACCTGATGGTCCACCTGGGCCATACCTAGCCCACCTTATCGCCCCTGTACCACACATCCTAAATTCAGTCTGCTCACAGCCTCCATGCTTCTCAAAGTACCAGTGGTAATGGACTAGTTTGCTGTAGTTCTTGTTGTTTTAAGGTTCCAATCTGTCACAAACTTACACTTTCAGAAATGAACGTTCAGATAAATGATAAGCCAAAGATAGACAAAATAGAAGCCTGAAATTTTCATTTATAATAAAAAAAACATAAACTTACTGTGTCAAGTTGCTATAAAAATGTTTACTTTCAATTACAGTACTTCTATTAGTAACAAAATGTAACAGCTCAGCTCTAGGACTGGCTGGTGTAGAAACTGACTGGGTCTTTACAGAATGGTTCCCTTCCACTAAAACCATCCCAATATTGTTCACATTTCCAATCTAGGTTCTATTCATTATTCACACTTAGCCCCAAGCCCACACTGTGCTCAATCAAGTTGACCCAGTGGTTCTCAACTGGAATTCTGCACCCCCTCCAGGAGACATCTGTCAATGTCTGGAGACATTTTTGGCTGTCACAACTAGGGGGCGCTACTAGCATCTAGTGGGCAAGGGCAGGGATGCTGCTACCCCCACAACAAAGAATGATCCAGCCCATAATGCAGTAGTGCCAGTGTTAAGAAACCCTGACTTCCACCAACCACTGCCTTCCCAGATCATCTCCTTCACCAAACTCCCATTACACCCACAGTCTCCACCAACCCAGCCTTCAATGATTCACAGCCTAGCACCATTCAACAACAGTTGATTATATCTGTGTCTCTTCCCCCAACTTAACTATACACTCCTCTGGAGGATACAGACCATGTGTGTATCACACCTACATCCCACAGGGGACTCAGCAGGGTAGCTTCAGAGGAGCTACTCATCATATACCTGTCGGCCGATATGTCTCCTTTCCCACCTGCTTGATAAAATACAAATGGCAATAACTAACATCCATACTTGTATAGAACTACTCTTGGTTGGTATTAAAAAAAAAGAACTTGTATTACTTAGCAATGTGAAGCTATAATAAAACATTAGCAAAAACACTGAATGAAAGATGTGGGTGGTTTGATTTTATAGTTTTTATATTCTCTGTTAAGATTATATGTTTACTTTCTTAAGAAAAAAGTCAGCCAAGTGCAAAATATGTTCTGAATGCCACCATGAAAATTATATACAACTGTTCATACACACGCTTCCTGTTAATTAGAGGACACTTCACAGAAAAGCTGCTCTGGCAAAACTTGCTTTAATAATCAAAATCTGCTACAGTAAAGAGGAAATCCTGCTGAGCATAGTATTTTCCACAGACTTTAGCCAAAAGCCGTGCCTTTACCCACAGCTGGAAATGCTGCTGTGTATCGCAGTGGGGGTCTGGAAGATGTTCCCATTTCTACATTAGCCCATCCTCGAATGTGTGAAAGTAATCCTATAAGATGATCTAGAAATTACTTCTACTTACATTTGAAAAATAATTGGAGGGATGGCAGATCATTTTCACAATTATTTTTCACAGGGAATCATATAATTAGTTCCTACTTCCATGGTAGGCACAAAGTGCGACCTCTAAGAGACAGCGTGGAGGCTCTCACCTGCATTTGGTGGACCCGCACCCTTTATTGGGTTGGCCATGTCATCAGCTTTCTCTGCCCTCCTTGGGCTGCATACTGAGCGATGCCAGTATGCCCTGGCTGCTGAAATCCAACCATCCCACTTCAGCTGGACACAACTGTTTTGATCCTATACAACCACCACTAGGAGCTTTCATAGTTTTTGCAAATCTCCACAGGCCTTTGCCCTTCCCACAGATGACCCTAATTCCTGCATTCCAGGTAAGATAAAGTGTGTCTTTAAGAGTACCTCCAAATTCTGGTGTCTGCACCTCAAATTTCTCTATGACTTCAGCCACAGACATATGCATTCCATCCTGACTCAAAAGAGCAAGCACAGAAATTAACAAAAGAGGATTAGAGAGAGAGAGAGAGAGAGAGAGAGAGCGCGCGCGCGCGAGCACAGAGGGTCAGCACAAAGGAAAAACAAAGACTCTTAAAGGTCAAGGAGCTGTTGTTCACTCAACAGGTTTTCACAAGACCTTGCAAAGACCTTTCCATGTGCTAGACACTGCCCTGGGCACTAGGGGAACATAGGTGACAAAACGAGGCCTTTAAATTGATGCAATGCAGTCTGAGGAGGGGGCAGGGTGAATGGAGCTTGCCAACAAGTAACTTCCGTAAGAAATGAGCAGCAACACAGATGTGCCTACAGGGCCTGGGCAGCTAAAAGGTGGGGCTCTGCAGGGAAGGTGCACAGGGAGGGACGCAAAGCTAAAGTGATGCTTGGAAAAGAACAAAAGCACAGCATCAGGCATAGAAAAAGTAGTAGTATAAAATAAATATATGGCAAGGAGGAAAAAGAGTCTACAGCTGTATTGGAGGGTAGAAAGAAAGGAAAACAGAAAGCAAAAGAGGCGTTGCAACATGGAGACAGTTAGGAGCAGATAAGTCAGTTTTTCCTGGAAGTACAGATTGAGGCTTTCTGTATAATTGAAGCTCATCCCTTCAAACACAAACTTGTTATTTTATTTTAAACTATTTTTCGCTGGAAATCTTTCTAAAATGTACCAGGTGTTCCTGCACTGTTCGGCAGAGTGCATCAAACCCAAATATGCCAAACCTGATTGAATCTGTTCTGGATGAAGAATCACCATTATGACCCATTTTTGTATTTGATGTGGCGCACTGACATTCTCAGAGTCCACTTATGTGTGAAGCCTGCTGCTTTACTTTATACCAAATGGCCAAAGCTGTGCTTCTGGAATTCTCCACTTCCGCCTTCAGAAGAAGTAGCTATCACTTCTCAGAGCTTCCTCTCAGTGGGTCAAAGACCACGGTGGCCTACGTAATTCACACTTTCCTGGGCAAGGCTGTGAAGGGCAGCCTGCAACCCTGCTTAACGTAGAACAGCCAACTGCCTCTCAGGGGCCTGTCCACTTCCTTCTAGGTCTCTCACCTCATTCCATACAGGAGATCTAGATCGGGTATCTGGATGAGAGGAGTCATACTATAATAAATGACCTGTAATAATACAGATCCTTCATGCCACTTATTTAAGAAGCAGTAAAACCAATCACATCCCTCACAGCCCTTGTAGTTCCCAAAGCACACTTCTATCTACATGCTCTATTCCAGTCCTGCTTTGACGTGGTCATGAACTTTTGATACAGCTTCATATCTTTGATGCAGAAGCTACAGCAACATATTTCTTTTTCACCTGTTCAATAAATACTATATGCCAAGTTTTCTAATGGGAAACTTGGAAGAATAAAAAGATGAATGGAATAGTCCCTAGCCTCAAAGAACTTAGAACTTATAGTTCAAACAACCTGGGTACAAAATAATTATAACCCAGGGTGCACTGTACTGAGGCCACAAGAGAGAAGTTCATAGGCTGTGCCACAGAGGGCTGGGAGTCCTCCCAGTGTGGAGGGCAGAGGAGGAAGGGAGGAGTGTGGGGTGCACTTCATTGGGAAATGTTACTGGCCTCTGCTTCTAATGAAAGAGGGGACTCTGACTAGTCCCAGTGCAGGCTGAGCCACTGTCAAGGCAAAGAAAATGGCATGGGAAAATACACAGAAGGCAGAGAGCAAAACAAGCCTGGTGTATTTACATAGTAGCCCCAAGAATACTGAGAGAAAAATGCTGCAAAGGCAGGTCAGAATCAGACCACAGAGGTGCCCAAGATATCAGGCTAACATGTTTGGTCTTGAAGCTATCAGCTCTCAAGGACCAATGAGGTTTCTCTAAGCTTTCTGAAACACACCAATTTAATCTTTTAAAAGGATGAGGCTTCCCTCCTCCCCCCTTTAATGGAAAAGGAATTCAAAAAGTGAATTATTAATCATCTCATTCCTGTTAATTATCTCTTGAACCAAGCTCACTATTAAAATATCACTGAGGAACTAACTATAGAGCATCCATTTGTCTTGCTCTCACACTACAGCAAATGCCAGTGGAGAGGGAGTCATCTAGTCTAAAACAAAGGGTTGCAGGGATGTGCAAATCAGATCCATGTCTGACGAGAAAGCACTGGCAGAATGACATCTGTTCCAGTTCACAAACTAATACAAAATATTGTGGAAACAAAAAGTCTTTTAACCAATATTGTATGTGCCCAGTGGAGCCTTTTATCTAAGGGAAATCTAAAATCTTAAAAACAGCCACCTTCCCAACTCGGGAGATGCTTTTTTCTGTCTAACTTTGAATATGACTTCCTTTGCCCTCATCCAAATAAACACACCTGCTCTTGAGACTTACTGACAGGTTGGGTAATTTTAGCACTGTGTTCCACCTGACTGTGTTGCCCTCTGTTTCCTGTGTTCATCTTTTTCCCCAGTCAGGTTATGAGTTATTTGTTATGAGTTATTTATTTGCAGGGAGGTAGAGTAACACCATATACTCATTCCGCACCCTGAACATGAAACTGGGCGATGGGAGGTTCTCATAAACATATAACTGATGAACTCAATCAATTTCCAAAACAGATATCCCCTAACAACTCAATTCTGTGTTACTCACATTGGTTTATGTATGGAATGGAAGACAAAAAAAAAAACACCTCAGAGCTCAGAGAAGCCTTTTAAAAAAAAATCTAAACCAACTGTTGAAAACACCATTATCACTTGTTAGGGAAATACAAATCAAAACCACAGTGAGATATCACCACACACCCACTAAACTGGTAATGATCTAAAAAAAAAGACAATAACAAGTATTGGTGAGGATGTAGAGAAACTGGAACCCTCATAATTGCAAGTGAAAACGTAAAATAAAATAGCTGCTTTGGAAAACAATTTGGCAGTTCCTTATAGTGTTAAATACAGAGTGACCATATGAACCACTAATTCTACTCCTAGGTATATATCCAAGGGAACTGAAAATATATGGCCACACAAAAACTTATACAGAAATGTTCAAAGAGTATTTATAATAGCCCAAAATGGAAAAAAAGCCCAAATATCCATCGACTGATGAACAAATGTGATACATTCATACAGCTGAATACTATTCAGATGTGCAAGGAAACGAAGTGCTGATACATTCTACAACATACATGAACTCTGACTACATTATGCTAAGTGAAAGAAGACAGACCAAAGGACATATATTGTACGATTCCATTTACATGAAATGTCTAGAATATGCAAATCCATAGACAGAGCAGATTAGCAGTTGCCAGGGGCTGGAGGGATGAAGGGATGGAGAGTGACTGCTAATGGACTTGGGGTTTCTTTTGGGAGTGATGAAAGGTTTCGGAAACAGATGGTAGTGATGGGTGCACAACAGTAAATATACTAAAAGTCACTGATACAACTGAAAAGGGTGAATTTCATGGTATATGACATAACAATCAGAAAACAACAAGAACACCACCATGAGAAACCTGAAGCCCAGAGAAGCTAACTTTCTTGTCCAAAGACACAAAGCTAATTATATGGCATCAACAGAACCAGACTCCAAGTCTCCCAGCACCCAGTGCAGTATTCTAGGTCCACAACACACTGTTCTAGAAGTATCAGGACAAGCAGTGTTAACTTAACATAGTCATTTAACAACTCACACCTCATCAGAAGAGGAAGATGAGTTAAATGATCTCTTTGGTTCCTGCTAGTTTTAAGGCAATCTGAGTCTTCTCATATCGTGTGCATTTCCTCTCTGCTCCTACAGAGTAGAGCAGGGGTTCTCATCAGGGGTGATTTTGCTCCCCAGGGGACATTTGAGGATGTCTGGAGAAGCCTTTGGTTGTCACAGCCGGGATGCAGAGAAAGTACTAGCATCCAGCAGGTAGAGTCCAGGCATGCTGCTCCAGGATCACAATTCATGGGACACCCTTGCATAACATAATATGGTCATGCTATAGAACCCTAAAATGTTCGGATCTTCCTATATATGCATTTCATCAAACTCAGGACCCACTGTCTGATAATCTGAAAAAAATTAAATCTTAATAGCTTATTTAAAGTTGAGAATTCACAAAATAATTCTCTTAAGAATTATTGTTGGCTTAAATTTAAATAAAACTCACATAATTAATGGCTAGCATTTCATTAAGTTCCAGCAACTAAAATGGGGATGCTGAGATCCAGAGAAGTTAAAAGGCTTGCTAAGCCAACCTCCTGGTTAGGGTACTAGAGTCACAATTTGTACCCAGGTCTTTGTGTTCCTAAAATCCACCTCTTTTCCCCATACCTTGCTTGCATCACACAAATTTCTTCTGTTTACCAAGTTTATGAGGCTCTCTCTGTAAATTACATGTGAAGTATCTGGTCTGTGTGAAGTGTATGAACAGCAGCTTTGCATCCCCGCTCCTATGGCCCTCCTGCCTGCCTGTGGGTGTTGACCACAGTATTCCCTTTAACCACAGCAGGAGCCTGCACTCCCACAGCCCTCCTTCCATCCCCTCCAACCACCGACAGCCCTGGCCCTGGCATCCCACTTGCTGTTCACTTTTGCTTTGAACTCCCACAGTAGGCTGTGATAGTTTGATAAACTCAACCAAATGGATACTTCATTTGCAGGGTAGAAAAAGGTATATCATCACCCCATGGAGAAAATGTCTTCCAGGAACCCAGGATCCAAAATAAACAGAATGAAGGCACACACTCCCACCACTACCATTTATCCCAGCACATTTCATGTTGCCTACAAAGTCCCAACAGATATATCTGCCCTCAATCCCATCCCATCCATGGGTTCCAGCCACAGGGACTAAACCTTTCCTTCTCCCTTATTACCCTCTCATCCCATCTTGCTCCCTCCAATTCAACACATCAAGTCAGTTCTACTCAACTTTACCACACAAAACAAGAGAATCATATTTGAAGCAAATGTGGTTTCGGGACACCCAATAAAACATTCAACATTCTGTTCAGAGCACTGCCTATTCTAATTTCTCCTTAATTTCCGATTCCTTTCTCTGGCTCTGGGACATGGCCATTAGGAAACAGGATGGTACAGATATGGGTATCTGGACCTTCTGGAATCTATGAAAAGGCAGGTTATTGAAAGTTTCTGAACTTCAGCAGTTTCCTGAGAGAGAGAGAGAACACAAATATGAATGGCTACCATCCAAGTTACTTTAAGAAAGAAAAACAACAAACAAAAAGCCCTGAGTACTTCTTGTAGGAGGTTTAAGTGATTGCTGTAATGATGATGATGACAACAACGTAATTCACTTTCCATTTCAACTCATATTCCTTATAGCTTTTATCAGTCTCTGCAGAAGCAAAGCCATTGCTTTCATATGCCCTGAAGACACTGTGACTACAAAGACTTGCTCAATAGCTGAGTGGGGACCCCTGGAACTGTTCTTTAGGAGTCCCACCCCTCCCCTTTCTTTAGCTTGACCTCACACACTGTAATCCTAGCCAGCTTTCTCGGTCGCACGATCCAGGTTCTCACTGGTCTCTGACTGTGGGATCTTCTAGTGGACAATGTGAGCTAATGAAAAAGTACTAGACACAAACTCAGAAGATGGGGTTCATATCTGGATTCAGGGAGCTGAATGATCCTAATGTTGCTTAACCACCTTGTACCTCAATATTCTCATCTGGAAAACAGGTATAATAAATCACAGTTTATAGGGTCATTGTAAACTTTAAATAACTGGCAGGAAAAATCCTATCACATTGTTGGGCCCAAGTAAACACTCATTGTTCACTTGAACCTGACCCTTCAGTGTCCCAAGGCTCAGCATGGTGGATGGGCACATTCTAGAGTGGACCTATTCCAGGATCTTCCTCCCTCTCCTGTCTCCACCACCTCTTCCTGCAAAGCCCCTGTTACTTCATTTATCACCCATCCACTTGCCATCTGCCAGGTATGAAAGCACCCCACATTCATATCACAAGCACTAAGATTCAGCATTCAGTTTCACAGTCAGGACAATCACTATCTTTGCTGGGAAGTACCACTCATCTTCATTAAACACAGAGATCCTGGCCCTTCTCTACCACCTGCCCCCCAACTTAGGGGTGAGACATTTGCAGAGGATATTATCCATCAATTCAGTTTGGTGTCTCAAATTTCTGTCATAGACTTAAGATAGTCTACATTACACAGGTACACAAATCTGAAAGGTGGAGTCCAGCTGCACAGAGTCTAAGACAGAGCTGGCATGTTTGTAGCATAAGCCCTGGCCCTCCCTCCTCTGGTGCCAGAGAAGACACCAGCAGTCAATCACTGCTTGTTTCCCAGACAAGGCTCCACAACCCAGCTCTCCAAGCAGCCACCATCAGTCAGAGCTATCATTTGGGATGAAATCTACTCACCAAGTATAGGAAGCTCTAAATCAAGCCAGAACTCTACAATTGTGCACTACATATTCATGCACAGCAAAAAATAGTGCCCATGCGCATAACAGTAAGCACTTTGTAGGCGATGAATAAATATAGTTTAATGACTCGTGTACAACATGCTATACAGCCATAACATGTTCAAAAATTACAAAACTCTAATTTAGTAGTTTGTATGGGGAATGACCTCAAATTATAATGTTCTTATTAATTCAAATTTCAACTAAAACTCTTTATACTTAAACTTACTAAAAACTGTCCAAAAATTATACCAGCATATACCCTCAGCTAATAAGTACTATATACTGCACATAATATTTTGATGATTAATGATCTTATATGACCCAAGTTTATAATCTTTATTATTTATTACTGCTATTACTATTATTGCTGCTGCTGATGATGATATAATAGAAATAATAGATAACATACACTGAGTATTTACTGTGTACCTGGCACACTGCTAAAAAACTTATGGGGAATACTTCACTCATTCAATTCATGCCCGTGATAATCCTATACAGAAGGTAGTAGCATTTACAAATGAAGAAGCCAAGGCTGCTTACCTAAGGTCACATCCCTCATGAATGGCAGAGCTAGGGTTTGGACTCAGTCCCTGCCTTACTCAAGAGGGAACTCTGTCCTCCAATGATAGATAATCCATAGATGGGAAAGAAGGAGACACTGGGTTTAACACAACTTGACTTCAGAATTAACTATATCCGCAGATATTCAACCCAAACACCTACCTTGGCCAGGATAGTGCAACCCAAAACTCCTATCAACTGAGGATCCAGGCTTAAGAAATGGCCAATTCCCACTTGCAGGAACTGTCCTGATGAATATAATTACCAAAACAGAAAACCAGTAAACTTCAATCCACATGGGAATGTCATGAATGAAGAAGACTACACTCCCACTCCTTAGGCACCCACAGAAGGAAAACAAACTACTCAAAAGCTATGTTCTTGTTGTTACTTTGGGTTTTTAGTTTTGCTTTGTTTTGATTTTAATATGAGATCGGTATGCAGCAAGAGCTGCTTACTTTAACTCTATATGCATTTACTAAATATCTCAACTGACTTGTCAAGCAAGTCACCTAACTGGGTCTCTCTTATGCTCAGCCCTCCACTCCCAAAGCCAGTAGATCAAAGATGACAAAAAGTCATTTCCTGATCTGGGCCATTACCAGTATGAAATGGAAAATGCATCCTATAATACTTAGAACCCTGTGCCCTCAGTCACAGCCAACATTCCATTTCCGGCTTCTGGAGCTCTGAAGCAATATTGGCAGAGAGCCCACAAAGGTTCCACAATAAGACAGACACACCCTAATGTACACACGCCCTGCTTTTCCACTTTCAGGGGTCAGTCCCAGGAAAGCCTTTTGGGGGTCTGCCAGATACTGAGCCAGCCCAAAAGACTCAGGCCATTTCAGAAATAAATAAACTGCCAATGACAACAGAGGTTCAGACCATCGTTTCTCAGCCTTCTGCCTAAGATCAAGTGCAGAGGGAACCAGATCCAGGGGACCAACTATATTGCTCTAGAGTCTCCCAGGGGCTGCACCAGCCTAAAAGTACCCAGGTTTGTAGGTAGCGGGGTCTTCAGTCTGCCAGCATCTAGTTCAACTTTCAATCTGATAGCAAAGCTGTCAAGAGTCCAAAAGGGAAATATTCAGTTAAGTGCTTTTCCTAGATGGATTTCTTTTTCAGAGTTTAGGAAAAAACAATCAAACATAAAAGAAATAACAACACTAACTTTAAATTACCATAGCCTAGTGCCTGAGCAACTAGCCAGTGCTGGCAGATAAACACAGATAAGCCTATTAAAAGACAACAGAAGGGCAACTGCACTGCTTTAAACGGGATCGCTCAGTTGCATGGGATGGGTATAGGCTGCCAATCTCTAACTCTTCTTCCCAATCCCACTTCTCTCAGCACCGCAACCAACCCCCCAAACTAGGCAATGGTACATACTGAACACTAATGGTCTGAAAAACCACTCAACAGAAAGGTTCAATGACATGTTTCCAAGCCACATTCATAAAGAGGGACCTAAAACGATAATTGTACATAATCAGTAGAAAATTTCCAACAAATATTAATAAGCATTTGCCAGTTCATAGAAAAATATCACTAAATTTCTAATTTGGAAAGCTATGGTCCTTTTTTTTACATAATAGGTAAATAGTATAACAGAAATTAATCAGAAAAAAAACCCAAATACAGGAATGTAATTTCATTTGGGACAAGTTACATTTCTATGAACTCTATACAATAACACAGATAAGAGAGGTTCCTGCGGAAAAATTGCTGAAACTGAAAAGGGTCTCATTCCGAGTTTAGAATTTGGAGAATAATTTTTTTAAAAAATGACATCTAGCACCTTAAATAATTTCTTGATCCCATTTTTTAAGTGTGCACTTCAAAACAAAGTATTTTAAACTTTTATATATAATGATCAGTATGTTATGTTAATTTTTATTTTTTAAAATGAAATATTTACTAAGAATCTAGACTTTTTCTACTCCATTACCCTATTCTAAGTTTACTGGGGGGAAAAAACACCATGATTCATTTCTACATGCCAAGGACCTTTTCATAAATTAAACATTAAAAAATCTAAAGAAAAAATATTTTTTGGAGTTAGTATCTTACACCACTTCCTATTGAACTATTGAGGTTTTGGGGTTTTTTTCCCCCACCATAGCTGCTTTCTTTTTCCATTTTTGATCAAAAAATCGAAAAACTGAAATATAGATTCATTAGTCTTACATTCCTGCAATGTGGAAACCATTTTATATTTCATATTATAAATGTCTGTCAAAACTTCATTTCCTCAAATAGATATATTTATTGAAAGTGTCCTAAACCAAATGGGTAAAAAGCCTCTAATTTCATAAAGGAGTCTATCATCTTGATTATATCTATATTTACAAGTTTAAGATACCACTGTAGAATAAAAATATCAGGTTTGGGGAACATTAAAATGAACTAGAAAAATCGAGGTGAAGTGCTCACTTGGGGTAGTGACAAATCTCCCCTCCCAGCAACAGACCTTGTACATGGACCCTCATTCCATGTAATCACATCCAGCTGCTGTCTTTAAGATCCAAAATTTGCTAAAAAATCTTTTCAAAGAAAGGGGGAAATTCCATCAATTAGTCTTTCTATTTCAACCCTCATATTATTTGCTGTTATAGGTACAATTATGTCCCCAAAAGATGCTGAAGTCCTAATCCCTGGTGATTATGAATGTGGCTGTGTTTGGAGAGAGGGTCTGGGCAGATGATGAAGTTAAGGTGAGGTTATCAGGGTGGGCTCTAATTCAGTATGACTGTGTCCTAATAGAAAGGGGAAATGTGGACACAGACAGACACGCACACAAGAACGCCAGATGAACATGAAGGCAGGTATCATGGTGATGAACCGACATGCCAAGGAACCCTAAAGACAGCCAGCAAACCATCGCAAGACAGGAGAGAGGCATGGAACAAGGGCCGCTCAGACAGCCCTCAGGAGGAAGCAACCCTGCTGACACCTTGGTCTTGACATAAAGCTTCTGAAACTGTGAGACAAGTTTCTGTTGTTGAAGCCCCCCAGTTTTTGGTACTTTGTTAATGGCAGCCCTTAGGAAACTAATACACATGTCGTCCCAGCCTGATCTCTTACAAGCATATCCTCTTCCTTGCATCCCAACATATTTCTGCTTCTGTTCATTTCGTGTATGCTCCCACCTCTTCCTGACCCTCACTCCACACTCTCCCCTTTGGCACTGCTCCTCCTCACGGGTCCCACTGGCATTTTGCATGGGGCAGTTCTCACAGGGGACTGCCCAGCACACTCACTGCAGGATGTCAAGTAGCCCTGGTACTCTCATTCACCCAGGGGGCCACAGTGCTCACAGTTGGAGAACTTCTGCTCTAGAAGCTTTGGAGCCACTTGCCCGCCAGAGTGTGACTCAGGGTCCCACCATCCACTGTGTATGATCTCATCAGGTCAGTTAACTTAGGTCTCTTTAACTATAAAATTGGAGTAACTATCAAACCCTGGTCATATGACTGAAGATCAAATGAGTTACAGATGCTACGGAGCCCAGGCTTACCCTTACTAACTTCTTCTTGCATTAGAATTACTTAGTAAATAATGCCCAGTCTGTTCTACATAATCACATCCTGACTTTGACTGCCTTGAAGCACCTTTTGGTAGCTTCCTCACACAGTGAAGCTTCACTAAATACATTCTGTGGAGATGCAATTGCTTAACTCATCACTGCATGTTTAAAATAGTTACAAGTTAAGCAGAGCAACTGGGTATGCCTTCTACAGTGGCAAACAGCAAGACAGCTCGAAGCATAGTTTCTATATGTCTTCCCACCATCCTCACCCTACCTGAAAACATAACATATTTTGCTGCATCTAATGCACAGTTTTTTGTCTAAATTTTTGAGAGAAAAATAAAGTTGCACATTATACATGAGTATAAAGATTACATGCCATGGGTATAATAATCCCATGTATAATGCACACAAAACCATGAATGCGCATTATACCCGCCAAAATATGGTACTTGATGCCCTGGGTAAAGCTCCATATTTTCCAACTTTGCTTCCAGTTTCTCTGTAACTTTTTTTCCCAGTGAAGGTTCCACTCCAACATCCAGGGATATACTGCTGTCTAGCTGATTTTACCGTGCCCATGGAAACAACCCCCAAGGCATCGAGTCCCTCATTCTCTTTGATTAAACGCTTACATCCCAAGTCTGAGCTGTAGAGAGTCAGCAATGATTTGTGCTATGAGAACAGAGATTAAATCTGTTCTCCTGACCATCACATACACCACACCTAGCACCTAATAACACCTAACACAGTCCTGGTACTCAGTAGGCTTTCAATGATTGATGAATGCAAGAATCAACCCATGCATGAATGAATGCATTGCTGAATGAACACATGAATGAATACATTCAAGAGTCAGGAGACCTGGCTTCCATTTAACCCTCATCTCTGCACTGACTGACATAAATGACCTCAGGGAAAGCCACTGAATCTCTATTCCCAAATTTCCTTCTTGTGAAACTAGGTGGTTGGACTTCACTAAAAATCTGTTTTCTTCCTGCTCTAAAAATTGAGCCCATGAACTTTAATGAAGAGTAAAAGACTATCTTTTATGAAAAATTTCAGTTAACGCCAGTGGGTGGGGAGGGTGCATTTTTCTGAAATCTTATACCAGCGGTCCCTCCCTGTCAGAGAGTACCTTGTTCCCCTGGGGGGAGGGGGGAGGCTCCAGAGATCATGCAAGCTGCAGATACTGAAGACATCTCTGAGACAATGAGTACGATGGAGTTTGTGCATTATTGTGAGCTTCTTTCAAGGACTCAGAGTCTATACTGTCCTTAAAAAGGGTCCATGGGGACCTCTGCAGCCTGCTGTCTCCCACCCAAAGCTCCTCCCTTTCCAGCCTGAACAAGGTGGGCTTATGCACTGACTCCCAGGCTCCAAATCTAACTCAATACCTCTCTCTGCCATCTGCCTAAGGCTCCCACATGAATATTTCATGATTTCTGGCACATTTCCTCCTTATCTGACATCCTGCAATGCATCCCTCTGCTGCCTATATTATTTCCATCTCTGGTAAGAATGTTCCTGAAAGAGGCATATTTGTCCTTGAGCTGGACTTTACTACGAGTGGTTTTACCTTTCCTATCTTATCTCCCCATCTGGCCCCTATATGAATTCCTCGAGGACACAGACCACACCCTCTATTCCCTTCCAGTTCCCCACCAGACCAAGAACAGAGTTAGGCAAGGAGCAAACCCTTCGAAAAGAGTTATTGAATGATTTAAATAATGAACAAATGAAACAACTGACTGATTTCAATGTTTTTAAATTAAAAATTCATATTAATACATTTCCTGCTTAAAGTTACAAGACCCCCCTTTAGGTATACAAGCAGTATAAGCCAAGTATACTGTTGTTCTAAGACTGAAATAAAATGTCCTTCACTACAATACGAATGACAGCAACATTATCAGGTGCGTAAGAAATCTGATTTTTCAGATATCCATTATCATAATGTGGAATCACTTTTATTTCCTAGCAAAAGCAGATTTTACCTGGAGCCATGGAGGATAAAACAGCAATTGCCCTTTGGTGTTAATTATTTCAACTACCACTTCTATATGTTGAAACCAGAGAGTATGGGGAAATCAAACAAGATATGAGCATTTTCTCTAAATAGAACGTTTGAATCTATTGCTGACTGGGGCAGAGCATCTTTTTAGAAAATCCTGGGACATACTTAGCTAAGTCTAATTCTAGTCACATTCTTCCCTTGAGGTTTAATAAACTTCAGCTAAAATCAAACTGACTTGGGAATCAAATTATTTGTTCTCCCATGCACAAATTCTACTCCCTTTTATTTCTTGCTGGTCAAGAAATAAAAGAGTACCAACGGTAAACACCACTCTGCTGGGGGGAAAACTTCACAGCTACACCATCAAAGCTTAATATACCTTAATGCTAGAAGCCCCATTAGCCTCCCCAACCCAACAGCTGACTTAAACCACTTCATTATCTCTCAGAAATCATTATTCTTGCACATGAGCATAACGTTATCATTGCCAAAAGTATCAATACTATATAATTACAGAGAAACTATATGGATATAGGAAATACTACAATTGGAGAGACTCTATGACTGAGGATTAACTGAGAGTTGAAAATACTGAGTCCACTAAGTAGATAGTGTTTATGGGCTATACATAAGTGGTAACAGTATGTCTTCCAGCTCAAATCAAACCATGTCAGAATACAGGATCGTGAGTGGAGCCCGAGGCACCACAGTAAAACACCCAAGGAAAAATAAATTCACTTTAAGGCTTATGTGTATATTGCTAAATTAAAAGAAGCTGTTTTGAGGGTTTATCCACATTTACCCAACTGATGAAGTCAAAGCATTTTAAAGCTGAGTATAGTTCTGAGTTATTAATCACACAATCCTTCATTCTACAGAAGACAGACTCAGGCAGAGACAGGGCACCTTACCCAAGCTTATATCACTAGTTAAAGAGTTCATTCAAACTTATGTTTCCTCCCTTGCCCATGTGGTTCAGTTGGCTGGGCATCTTCCCACAGGTCAAAGGGTCACAGGTTTGATTCCTGGCCAGGGCACATGGTGGGTTTCCCAGCCCAGGCGCGTACAAAAGGCAACCAAGAGATGTTTCTCTCCCTCTTTCTCCCTTTCTTCCCCTCACTCTAAAATCAACAAGCATGTCCTCAGGTGAGGATTTAAAAAAATTAAATAAAAAAAAAATTACGTCTCTTAAGTCTAGCTTCATATGCAAAACATAACATTAAAATTAAAAATTAAAAAGGCACATGGCATGCTGTCAATAAATATTTGTTAATGGAATTGAGGAAATACAGATGCGGGGTTGCCTTGACACATTGACAGGATAAGACAAGTAATTATCTCAAGTTTTGACTTTGACTTATCTAATATAGACTAGCCTTCTTAATACTTTAAAGCATCCCTTGCACAATCAATAAAATGCTATTGGAACAATTATTGAAGCATGCTAGTTGGTGGTGAAACCAAAAGCTTTGTAGCACTCTTATGAAGGAGTGTGTTTGTAAAACTCTACAAAACAGTATAGGTTTTCAAATACATGAAGGGTAGCTTCAGTGGAGAAAATCTATAAAAGGCAGGTATGACTAAGCAACCACAAATAACTAGAAACACCACAACTACTAGGAAGGAGTCTGGGGACCAGAGCATGCCTGCATATAAAGATAAGTTGGCATTTCCCATCTATTGCTAATGCAAAAGGGAGTCAGTCTATTTTGTACTACAGTGTTGATTTATTTTTAAATAAAAAGCCTCAGTGGCTTATATGGATTTGCAAACAATACTTTATTCCATTCACCATCCCACCTGTTTCACAAACAAATTTTGGAACAATTGGGTTGAGTTGCTGGGCAGTCAACTGGCCAGATCAAATTTTAAGCAATCAATACTGCACTTTTTGATGCATTTATGTATGTATTATATATCTCACCCAGAAGCCTCTTAAACTATCTCATCCATAGTTTAACTCTTAGCTAAGCAAACTAAGTCTTAATAATCATGTAGAACACTGCTACATGTCTTACTCATTGGGCTATCAAGTATACTACTGAATTTTCCTTAAAGTCTTAAATCTACTTATTTAACTTCTCTTCTTTTTACGAATATTAAAGAATATCGACCAAACTAAGTAACTTACAATAACTAAAGAGACCACCATTTATACTTCCCAGAGATGAAATTGACCCCAGCATTACGGGGGAAGAATCAAAACACACATTTACAAAAAGATCTAAAAATATTTACAGTATTCAAAGCAAAAAAAAAAATTCCAGGCACAACAGGAAAAACCTAATTTACTTTCCTCTTTGCGCAGGTATAACACTAAAGAAATGCACTTGGTGGGGAAGGCGGGTAGAGAGCAATTTCCACTTAAAGTTGTTTCATTCAAGAACTAGGACAGCAAACTAAGCAGGCGAAAAAGCTCCCGTACAAAACTTAACCAGGCTTGAAGTCCAAAATCAGGAGTAATTAACACCAATGAAAGTAAGACCCTGAAGCTCCTAGACCACCCCTTCTCCAAATTTCTGAGCCCCACAACCAGAGCTGGGGGCTTCCAGCGCTGTCCCCCTCTCTGGCGGTGGAGGATGAGCTAGGGAGAGCTGGGGTGAGCCCGGGGTCCCCCACCCACCTTTGCTCCCGCCCTTTTCATTGTCCAAGTGTGAATGGATCACCTGGCGGGCTCCAGCTAGCACCGCCGGACTGACGTGCCGCGCCGGAGACGCGCAGGGGCGAGCCCAGTGCGCTTCCCGCAAGACCCGCACCCGGCGCCTCCGACCCCGGCTAAGCCGACCCTAGCCCGCTACGGGTCCCCGCCGTGCTCACCGCCACGAAGCCCGAGGAGGAGGCAATGAACACGCGGATGACCATCCTCTAGCTGTGCCGGGACACACGTCTGCCGCCTTGGGCTCTGGGCTGGCGCGGAGGCAAAATTCGGCGAACCGCGGGCGCCACAGGGTAGAGCGCTCCCTTCGCTCCCTACGGGTAAGATCTGCGGGATCTAGGTCCCTCCCTCCTGGTCTGCAGATAAAAAAGCTCCGCGTCTCTCAGCCGCCAGCCTGAAGGGGAGGTGGTGAGGGAGGAGAGAAGCAGGGGCGGGGCATGATGGGAGTTGTAGTTTCGATCCCTCCCTGGAGTGGCTGGTGGACTGAGTTTGTTCAGGTTTGCTGCTCGTCAATCCCGTCCGCCTGCAGGTGGCTGGAAGGGAGCCTCGGGAGAGGGAAAGAGAATAACAAGGGGTGGCGAGGATGCCAGGGAGACGAGGAAAAAGAAAACTAGGCAAAAAGACGCAGCTCAAAGTCCAAGCTTAGGTTCAATGTTGTGGTTTACTGGTTTGGAGCATCCCCACCCAAGGCCATCTACGTAGGACAAGCCCCAGGGACCTGTGGCCCTCGGGACTCAACGGGCGGGGCTCTCTGGAGGCGGCGGTGGAGGCTGTGTGCGCCTCTTTTCCCAGCGACTCTGGAGATTGAAGAAAGGTTATTCTTTTAGATAAATGAGAGATTTTCTTTTTCTGCAGACACTGAAAATTAGAAACCCAGTTGAGAGCACAACCGATATTTTATTTTTCTTAGCAAAACTGTAATTGTAGTAGAAAAAATGAATACCAAGCGAAATTAGAATCCTGCTATCAACATTGGAAATCAGGACCCCACCCGCCCCACCCCCTACTCTTACACAATAGCTTTGCTCTGTGCACCTAATATTTACAGTTGAGCCAAATCTGTGCCTTTTTCAGACCGGCTGCACATTCCAGCGCAGTCTCCCTGGAGGATGCCGTTAAATAAAAAGCTTTTATGTAGTTACTGATAGTTTAGGAATAGTTCTTTAGCAAGTGCTTCTGTTAACAAAAGTGGAAGCCTCTCGCAGTTGAGTGGAAATGAACTAGTTTTCCCTGCAGCACTGTATTTACTTTCTTCCTTTCAGCAGGGGAGATTTGCAGAGTTCTGGGAACAATGTTAATTAATAATTCTAGACACAAAGAAATTAGGTGATGAGGTCTCTTGGAAAATTTCTTGGACAAATACTAAATGATTTGGACCATTTGTTTTTTAGAGCTATTTTGAACATTCTAAGTTTATAACCTTTCCTATTACTTAATTCTGTAGTTTTCCTTTTTAAATTAGTATAATAACAGAAGATCAATCTTAATGGGACTTTATTTCTTCTTAGTATTCAACAATTTTAAATGTTTTGCTGTAATTACTTTCTCCAAATATACTTCAATTTGGCTACCATAAATGTGGAAATGTATGTTTATAAAATTTAAAATAATTTTTGTGAAGGTAGATACTTATTTCCTGCATAAATGCAACTTTATAAAAATCAGCTTTTTTTGGAGTTTGAAATTATATAGCTTTGAAGATACCAACAAATAGGAACCCAGAGCCTATTCTCTGACAAGTACGAGAATGTATGAAAAGATGAATTAAGTCATTTTCTCAGTCAGCAGAGCACCTATTGTCTGCAAAAGAAAAAGATACAGAAATAGTTACAGCACAAAAAACACTGTACCAATGGAGAGGGAAAGGGTGACCTTTTAGACAGACTTTAAAGGTGAGTAGAATTTCTGCTGGCAGATAGGGGAGAATGCAGGGTGACACTATGCAGAGTATTTGAGAATAGCAAGGAGTTGGTTTTGCTTCAGAAACGGAAGTGAGGGGACTTATAAGGGACAAAGCTGAAAAAAGAGGTTTGAATGAATATGGCAAAGGACTCTCCTGGGTTTTCTGCCCAGTTCCTTGCCCTTTTCTGGAATCTGTTCCTTCTCTCTAACCCAAGAGATTGTAGTGATGATGGTGCCCCAAATCCTGTTCAGACATCAAGACCCACACCCTTGGACACAACTGATTGTCTAGGAGTGAGCACCTGACCCAAGCAAGGCTAGGCAATGTTCCTGGCCCTAAGGATTTGGAATTAAGACTGGGAAAGAGAGAGAGAATTTGAACTTCAACTTGTGACATAGAAGCTCAGAGCTTTCAGAAGCCATGTTCTAACATGAGAACCAGGAAAGCTATGGAAGCTAGTCAACCAGAAGAGAACAGCAAAGCAGACATGGGGAGGGTGACAGATGATTTTCAGAGTGTCCTGACTATTCCTTAGTCCAGTGTGTCAAATCCAGCTGGTTGCCTGTTTTGTAAATAAAGTTTTATTGGAACACATTGCTTTTCATATTGTCTATGGTAAAATGACAGAAACCACATAGCCTGCAAAGCCTAATACATGCACTGCCTGGCCCTTTACAGAAAAAGTTCACCAATCCCTGTTTATGTTTCACCCTATTTCTATATCCCTGCTCTTGAGGCCTGTGTAATACTATCTCTGTATCTGTATCATACATTCCTCATCTTAAGCTACCTCAAATCTGACAAGCAGAAGGATATGATCGGAGGTATCCTTTAAGAATTACTCTGGTGATAATTAGCTGTTTTTTCCAGCCTGGGTGAAAAAAATTTGTCTCTAGAGCTTTTGTGCAGGACAGAGTGTTAGCAGTCCTGCACACTTAGCAGTCAGGGAAATCTCAAAGGCCAAGGTAGAGTTGAGACGCAGAGTTAGTAAAGAAAGTGAAAAAGTGACCAAGAGTAGAAAGCAATCTGGGATACAAACTACAGGTCCAAGATCAACACCAGGGTATCACACTACTGAGAGGATTAGATGCCCATCTGACAAGTGAAGGCTGCAGATAAAGCAGGCAGCTGAAACTGAAGGAGAGAATGCAGAAAATGGAGTAGGTCATTAGGTTTTAGGGAAGTTGCTCCTGCATTGCTGGAGACATGATCTTCTTCACAAGACCACATGGCTAGAGTGGGTTTTTTGTTGTTGTTGTTGTTGTTGTTGTTTTGTTAGCTTTACTGAGATATAATGGATATACAACATTGTGTAAATTTGAGGTGTGCTGCATAATGATTTGATATACATATATGTTGTGAAATAACCACCATAATAAGGTTAGTTAACAGACAAAATGTTTTAAAGCAGGAGTTCTCAACCTTTAGCAGTTTGGTGAAGAAGTCTCTGGACACTTTCTCAAAAAAAAGTTTCTAATCATGAAAAATAAAAGGGACAAGATTACATAGGAAACTACTTATATTCCAAAACAGTTATCAAAATAATAAATAATTGTTGATATGGTAATATACATACTTCTTTATTAATGCATTAAGTATTACAGTTTAGTAGTGGGCCATATAACCACCATGAAAAGATTAAAATACTGCTATTTCTATTGGTAACAAAGTCACAAATGTTTGCTGCTATTGCAGTGGTTTGTTGCCTACATTCATAATTGGAAGAATTGGTAAGTTTTGGTTAGAGTTTAGCAAAAATATAATGATATTATTTTTTTCTTATTCAAGTCCATGAACTCCCTGAATTGTGTCCGTAAGTTCCTTGTGGGATGGGAGTGGAGAGCGTTCAAGAACCCCAGATTAAAAAAATGGGGGTGTCTGACTCCATCCAAATCTGAAACAGCCAATGAATTTGCCTAAGAAAAAAGTACAGGAAGAGACAAGGAGCCATGAAGAATCCCTTGGAAAACTGCTCCATTTAAGAATTGGAAGGACAAGGATTTTCAGAATGGAGGAACGAGCAGAAAAGTACAAAACCAAGAGTCAGGAAGTAGAGAATAGCAAGAGTTACTCAGGTGGGAAGTTAGGAAAGACAATAATGAAAATGGTGGTTTTGAGTTTCTTAGTTAAGCAGCCTGAGGTAGCTTTTCCACTTAACTAGGTGGGCAAGTTTTGTCACCTCTCAAAGTCTCAGTTTTCAAGTCTATAAAATAAGTAAAAATAATGACTATCACTCGATTGTTATGGGGGTTAATTATACTTAGGATGTTCTCTAAGTTATGCCTTATGGTGTCCATCAACCCACAGCCCTCATGAAGGATACTCCCAGCTCACCGGTTACAGGTGTTTGTACCACACCTGTGTACTTACCCCAGGGTGACCTGTTACAGCTGGAAAGTAATTTATAACATATATGACCAAGCTTGAAAATACAGATTTGTCTCTTTCAGGACTTGACAGAATTTAATGTTAGAAAATCGAAAGGCTAAGGCAATTAGCAGTAGGAATATAAAGGAAGATGCTGTGAGGGGCCTGAGAGTGGGTATGAGAAGCTTTGGGCAGGTGTGAGACAAGGAGGGAACTGAAATGAAGAATAAGAAGAGGAAGTCAGTCTGTGACAAGAGGAGAATGGGGCCACTGAGGAGGAAAAGTGGAGACACTAACAAGAAGGCTGGTGGCTGTCTGACTTCCACTTCTCTGTTTCCATGAATCCAGGTCTGCCACAGTTCCTGCCCTTGGGTTGCTGTTCAAACCCCCCAGTCTTTAATCTGAGCTAGTTTAAGTGGGGCTCTTTTCCCAGACACCATACACTCCTGACCAGGATATCCATGTAGAGCATGGATAGTAAATCATAGTCCTATAGGGGTTGGGCAGGGGACATGAGTAAGAAGTGAGGAAAGTCTACGTGCACATGTATTCTCCGTGAGGACTGCAGCAAACTGGATAGAACATCACAAAAATTCAGATATTTGTCTGAAATATTTGGATTTTTCTATGTAGATTTAATTTTTTAAAAACTGAGCCAATCAAGCCAAAAGCATCTGCAACTCCAGGTTCTTCAGGTTTCACCCTCCATTGTAAATAAAGCTCTGAGCCCAGTGTTCGGTGCCCAATAAATCCACAAGAAGTACCTGGGGGTCTTATAATGATGGTTTGTTATCACTGCTGGCCTCTGTGAGAGCACTTCCAGTGGATGGGTGGAGGCAGAAGTCAGGCTGCAGTGGCTTGAGGACTGAGCCATGGAGGCTGCAGAGGCTGTAGAGGCTGTAGAGACTACATCCAGTGATGCAGTCTTTTCTAATTAGAAGTTGAGGAGTAGGACGAGGGGACAAGCAGGAACATAAGTTTGAAGGGAAGTCAGAGAATGTGAACATTGTTCATTAAGGTTTAGCTACAGATTAAGTAAAGAGCTCTTTTAAGCTATCTGAAGCATCAACTGTCCTGATTTATTTATAAAATATAATTGAACCTGATTGACAGAACAGAAATTCTGTTCTGTCAGAGCTTCCCTCTTCTTAACAGCACTTAATCCAATACTGTCTGGCTCCCCGAGGATTTAAGGAACTTCAGGCACCACACCATGCCTGTCAATCCCTGCTCTGCTCCAGGCAGTCAGGCCCGTGAAAGTTGAGTCAGCACATTTGGCTGTTAGTGGGTGACAGATTTGTGGGAGAGGAGGTTGTAAGCCAAAGGGCGGTGGTAGGTCAGAGTCATTAAGGGAGGGGGGCCTCCTAGCCAGACTGGATTAGTGTCGCAGCTGTGTGACCTTCCTCAGGCAGTTTACTTGACTTGCCAGATACCTCACCTTCCTCATTATTGTTGTGGAGCCTATTGGAGAAGGAGTATGTAAAGTGATTTTTCACACAGTGCCTGGGACGTAGTTAGGCCTCAGTATTAATCGTACAAAGTAAATCAGGGATGGCCTTCAGCTGTATAAAGTATATAAATCCTATAAATATTTCTGTGTCATGTCTGTGATTTTAATTTTCTAAATAACAAGGATCTGGTTGCATAAACCTCTTTGTACAGTGCCATGTTCAGTTAAAATACTTAACAAACACTTTTTGATGTTAATGAAGTATAGAGGCCATATTTAAGGAAAAAAAATAGTGTTCTTGAAATGAAGCAGAAATAAAGTCAAATAGTGTAGTTTGAATTTCTTATGAGAATTCATCCACTGCTTTTATGTTGCTTCATCAGGCCCCTTCTGTCTATTCTTAATAAAATAAAATCCCTTATTAACAGGAACCATATTACCCAATCCCTGAATTGGATGGAACTTTGGGCACTTGTGTTAAAGGCCTGGAGACAAATCATAAAGCAAGGAATTAGGCTTGAAACCAACATCCAGGACTTAGTGTTGAATCAGTTCACATTCAACCCAACCAAGAGGGTTCCTCTCTGACAGGAGAAAACACTTCTATTTCCCCAGTGCCTGTGCCCACCAGAGACTGACAAAGGGTATGAGAAGAGAGAATAGCTCAAGCACCATCTTAGAACTGTAACAATGAGGCTTTGAGATGTGCTGGTAACCAGAAGACACACCGAAGATGTTGTGTGCAGTTCATTTCTTGACACTGTATTCATTCACTCTGTGCCAGATACTGGGGATGCTGTAGTACGTCAAACATAGGCCTTGCCCTCATGGAGACTATAGCTAATTGGGAGATGAAAATTGAACAACGATATGCCTAGTGCTTGAAGAAAAAGACTAGATTTTTGTTTTTTTGATTAATCTTGTAGGACTTTCCTAATCAACTTTTTTGGGGGGTGGGGAGGGGAGATACATATACAATCCCCCTGACCCCAACAAGATGACATCATAGGTCGGGATATGATATCACCATAACAAAATAAGAGTTAAAAGTTGATATTGCTTAATAGAGACAGACTCATAGATAGAGAGCAGGCTGGCAGCTCTGGGGGGAGGGGTGGGCTGGGGTGGAAGAATTGAGCAAAAAAGCAAAAAAGAAAACTCATGGGCTAGTACAACAGTGTGGTGATGGGGGGGTTGGGGGAGGTAGAAGAGGGTATGGGGATAAATAGTAATGGAAAAACACAATATAAATTAATTAATTAATTAAGGTTGATATTGCTTAAATAGTTCTAGGCAACATAAGTTAGAGAAACTTTTAATACTCTACAACATTTTGGTTGTTAGGTTACTACTTTAGAAATGATTACCATGTTATAATAAACAAAAATTTACATTTAGATTATTGTTGAATTCTGAAACATTTTGATTTCTCATGAATACATGCTAATGAGTTTTCTCATTATAATTTCTCATGCTAGGCATAAAGGCCATTTAGAGTAATTACAACAGACAGAGGACATATAAGAAAATGTTTATCCATAGCTGCAATTAGAGAATGTGGAAGTTAGGTTAAATAAACATAAAGTGTTATTATTGTAGCAGTTATTTTTATTGTTGTTTCCTATAATTTCAAAGGGCCTACTGGATGGAAATTATGAACATTTGCTTTTAAGTACTTTTTGATACCTTAAACCATAGTGTTTTAGAAAATAATGATTTTATAAAGGTCTTTACCTTTACCATTAAATTCCTCAGCTCTTTTATGAAAGTAAAATCAAAAGATGAGAAAAAACACGGAGTGCTTTAACATTGTTACCAGTTCTTGTCCTCAGATCTTCACATCCTCCGCTATCCAGCCCATTCAGGGGCAACTTAAACTGAGGCTATCTCCCCACAGCACTTTGGTCTTCGCTGCAGTGCGAACCTCTAGGTTTACACAGAATCTTTTGAGAGGAGAAGCAGTTTTGCACTATGTGGAATTTTGCTGAAAACTGATATCAGGGAGCCAGACTTCCTTCTATATGCAGCTCGCCGCACTCAGAAGCCACAAACTGGCCCAGGTATCACGAATTAGAGTACTTAAGAGTGGTGTTCTAGTCCTTCCAGTGGTAATTGCTCCCTAGTTGTCAACCAGGCATATTTTTAAAATTCATTGAATTCTTCTTGCCCCCAAGACAATGTAGTGAAATGCCCTATTCTACCTTAACCATGGTTTGCATTTGTCCAGAACATGTAGTTTTTAAAAGCCCAATCCGTTCAGTTCACTTTATTTGTTGAACACCTGCATATCACTAACCTATCAAACTGTCTCTTGTCAGCAATTTGCATTTATTTAAATGTTTAATAATTATTAAGAAATAACCTCTCAAAGCCAGAAAAGCTTTATGCCCTTGAATTCCTCCGAAGCCTGTGACTTTGACAGCTGTTCAACAGAGGGGGTGTTATACACTTTTAATTCCATACCACAAACATTTATCCAATTTGTGCTAGGCACTTGGCATTCTGCTAGATCCTGAGAATATGAAGATTAACTAAACAGAGTGTTTGTTGGGGGTGGGCTGAGACCATTTTAGCACAAACTCAGGTCCTGAGTGGAAGTACAAAATCAGTGAGTGAGAGGCTGTGTGAGAACAATGCAGGGAGACATGGAATATGAATGAGTCTCTTGAAAGGAGTCATTGTAGTATGATCTAAAGTTTACTTGCAATATGTATCATTGTTTTCCCTGTTTGAGGTATAAAATAGAATCATATTTCAATTAAAATCTCATCGGTGTCTGTTTTCCTGTAATTCGCTACATTTTGCATTTGTCCCTTGGTTAAAAGTAACAAGTCCCTACTGGAGTCAAGGCTGAGAGTGAGGGATGCTGGAGGAGACAGTTCTGTAGTACCAAATGGCAACCTGTCAGCCTAAAACAGACAGTCTGTCCAAAATCCACTTCATATCCAGTTGATATAAATGCAGCTGCAAGTTTGCTAAACCTGACAACTTTCTAGCAGTCATAATGATGTTTGATTATTTCACATAACAAGAAGAGTGCAGGGAGGTGAATCCAGATTTACTCTAGCAGTCCAACAACACCCTGAAAGCCCAGAGCATTTTCCACTTTCCAATCTGCCATCCTTAGCATAGTGATGTTCTTCCTGGGGCTTGCCGCCCCATGGTGGCAAGGTGGCTGCCACAGCTGCAAGTACAGTATCTTCATACTACCATCCATGTAGGAAGAAAGAAGGCAAGCAGAAAATGTGCTTTTTCCTTGTCGTAGAAGAAAAGCTTCCCCAGAAGCCCTTTAGTCTAGCAGGCTTCTCCTCAAACCTCATTGATCAGAACTGAGTCATTGGGCCACCTGTGAAAGGGGCTGAAAATGTATATTACGAAGGAAAATGTGAGAGCCAAGATGGGTTTAGGTCTGTTATCATTCATCCCCTGGGAACAGAGTGGGAGGGCGGGCATATTGGCAACCCAAACTCCTGGGGTTCCACTAGCAAGGAAGACAATGGAGGCAGTGAGTGGCAACAGTGATGCTACAGTTGTTTGCTTAGTGTGACCTCAGGTAAAGTATTTAGCATCTGTGCCTCAGTTTCCACATTAGTAAAATGGAGATAATAACACAACCTAATCCTGGGCTTGGGTGAGAATCTAGTGACATAATCCATGCCAAATGCTTGAGTAAACTAAAAGTGCATGTTAATTACTCATAAATATTGGTCGCTAATAAAAAGAGACACATTATTTCCCAAAGTGCTTGATTTACAACCAAATTCCTCAGATTCCCTGGATAGCAGCACTACATGCAGAAGATATGGAACTAAAAACATGGCTTCCAACCCTCAGAGATGAGTTTTTTTCACCAGACCTACGTCTGTGATACAGTTTAGACCCTTTCCACTCCTCTCCCCCATTCCTCTCCCTCGCTCCCATTCTCTTCCTCTTCCCTACTTTTTCTCTTCCATCTTCTTTTCCCACACATGTTTCTTTTCTTGCTCATGACCCCCTCCCCTTCCTTCAGGCCAGGAAATTATTCCTGTTTCACCCTAAAACAAAGAAGAAAGACTTCAAGGCTAAAAAGGATGCTGACTCTCACACAGGACTTTCCAGATTCCTGGAGACAGGTATCCTCCAAGGACTAATGGGCAATATATTCATAGCTAGGTTAATTTATTCTGCATGTGCTAAAGCATAAGTAATTCACAGCTGGGTGGAGGCTGGGAATGCCAGGTGCATGCAGTGAGGTGTGCTTATCATCTAATCCACACAGGCGCTGAGCATTAGTTTCTCTTTGCCATTCCACTGTCATAAAGGTCAGAAAAAGAGTAGGACAGAATTAGGACAAATAACTTAAGACATGAACTTTGAATAAATAGACTTGCTAAAGAATTACCCAGCAGGAAAGAACATTTATTTGCCATCTCTAAAAAGGCGAGCCTGGCTCCAGTGGGACTGATGAATGACGTAGCAGAAAGAGGAAACCAGAGGAGGTGTGTTATGAGCTTTGAAGATGAGGGAAAAGGTCATCACAAATAGGACTCACATATACTATATATAAAGCTGTTTTTAAGGGGAAACAGTCATCATAAAGAGGACCTACATACACTATATATAAAACTGTTCTGAGAAATCTGAAACTTTTTTGAGATTTTATTTATTTTTAGAGAGAGGGGAAGGAAGGAAGAAAGAAAGGACAAGAAACATTGATGTGAGAAACACTGATCAGTTGCCTCTTGTACATGCCCCAACCAGGGACCGAACCTGCAACCCAGGCAAGTGCTCTGACTAGGAATCAACCCTCTACCTCTCACTTTGCCAGCTGATGCCCAACAAACTGAGCCACACCAATCAGGGCAGAAACACGTATTTTTGAAAATGGAAGCTCAGCTTCAGTGAACAATAAAATCTTTCTTTAACCAGAAGGAATGACTTCCCAATGTTAGTAAAATCCCACGTTCCTTTTTGTTGAAATGCCTCTAAATTAGCTCAGGAAGGAAATCACTCCCATTCATGCCTGCTAGACAAGGGAAAGGGAATAGATGGAGTTAAAACCAGGCTGTGTTAAAGCCACACCCTGCCCTCATTCATCACTCCCTAACTCCACCTAAACAGGAAGAAACCCAGGGTACCTAGGGCTAGACCTGAGGGAAAATAGCAGCAGTTCTGTTCTTGTTTACCTCATCTCCACCAGAGGCAAGTGGGTGGACGTGATGAGTCCTCTGGAAATCAGCTGTACCTGGTGTTCCCTGCCTCCACTCAGCTGGAAGGCCTTCGCACAGGTCAGATGGCTGAGAGGACCAGAAGAGCATAAACAAAGGCAGAAATGGCCACCGGGGAGAGTATGTAAACTAAACTGCTTGTTTTGAACTGAAGAACAACAACAATATAGCACTGCCAAATAAAATATGCAGTAACAGAAAAGAATGAGGGTGATACATTCATACATAATTCTCAGGGATATACGATGGTTAATATTGTTAGTAAGGAAAACAATATCCAGTGCACAGAGCACTGGATATAGTTTACTTTCTTTTGTGTAATAGGGAGGAAGAAATTACACATGCAGATATAAAATATCAAACTAACAGAGGTAAAATAATTGATTACCTATAGAGGTCAAGCAGTAGGGGGAATGAGAGACAAGGGTGGAGGATACATGGATGAATATAATTAATTTCTCAGAGTATATTTTTATATAGTTTTGATTTGGGTCATATAAATACTCAGACATGTTTCACCTATTCAAAAATAAAATTTAATCACAAAGAAAAAAAATAAAAGTAAGCCAAATTTGAAATCAAATGGAAACAAATTACTAGGTGATATACAGAAAAATTAATTCTTTCAAGTGACTTTGGAACACAGTACTCTTATTGTTCATCTTTAATCAAATATATTCTAAGAACAACAAAGAAATCACACCTCCCCACATCTAAAATTCACCAAGTAATTCTCTGGTATTTCAATTTTAAATTTCATATATGTATATATGTTTGTGTGTGTGTGTGTATATATATACATATATATTAGACTAATACAAATTAAATGTGATTTTGACCTTAGTAAATGAGATTTTTCTGTGTCAGAGAAAAGAGGTACAAATATAAAATCATAAAAGTTAAGGAACACTGTAATATTAAATTTTAATTGGAAGTATTATATTTAACTCATGATTTAAATAAGTAAATTTCTTAGCTTTAGCTACTGAAGAGCTTAGAGGCAATGATACTGCAATGGCAATGAGCTAACTGAGTTCAGAGATCTCCGTTTTTAAATACTATTTTCTAATAAAAAAGGTTCCAAGGCTCCTTGGAGCAATGGCTGATCCCCAGCCAGGGGCTTAGAAGTTACAAGGTAAGCCTATGACATTTTCATGTGCCAAAAACAGGGAAGAGCTCAGAAAAATGGAGACATCTCAAAGGACACAGGAGTCAGCTAGCTTGAAGGAGCTCCTGCTGGCCAAATGTGGGGCTACTGGGCACCAAAAATGACTGCAACTAGTTATAAAAGATGAATAAACAAAAATAAAGGCCCTAGATGAGTAGCTTAGTTTGTTATAGTATCATCCTGATCCACCAGGGTTACAGGTTCAATTCCCAATCAGGGGACGTACAAGAAGCAACCAATGAATGCATAAATAAGTGGAACAACAAATTGATGCCTCTCTCTCTCTTAAAAATTCAATTAAAAAAATTGAATAAGTAAATAACAGTTGAATAAATAAAAATCCATAGGAGTGTTCAAAGCAGGAGAGAGAGGGAAAAAAACTAATTTGTCACAATTGAAAGTGAATATAGCAAGTTTTACTCTGAAAGTTAGCAAAGAGAAAGAGGCTCTCACCTTGCCTTTTGGAAAGGAGCTTTAATTCATCCCCAATAGGTGTGGAAAAGCTCTTGTTTACTGAGGTATGCCTGCAAATAAACGAACAAGAAATGATCATTTAGAAACTCACCATTTTGCAACTGTCAATTAAATTATATATGCAATTAAATAAACATCAACAGATGCTTATATCATTAAATACAAGGTTGCTGTGGAACAGATTACCCAGGCCCTACCAAGCAGATTCTCAAGGGAATCCCCCCAGCTCAACATTGGAAGGACCTGTGGGTCATCGCATTAGCCAAGTGACTGCCTTTCGTGTCACTGTTGTTGACAGCCTGGCATTCTGTGTCTCCTGACTGAAGTGACAGGAAATACAAATCACCTATGAAGTATCCCTCTCAAAAATGTTTAATTCCAATCCAGCCTTTAGAACCAATTTACAGTTTACAGGAAAAATTGGGGTGGGGGTTGAGTAAACATCACAAGGGAACTATCAGAGAAATGCACAATGTAGGTTTTTTTATCAGACTTTGGCCTGCACTCTTCTAAAAGTCGATGTCATAAACCAAATGAACATACTAAAGTCTGATGAACAATTCTTATTTAACTTGCTTAACCAAATACAATGAGTGAAACTTGATTGGATCTTGGTTCAAAAAAAAAACCTCTAAAAGTTTTTGGAGGTAAGGAAATTTTAATCTGGAGTGGCAATTAGGCTTGCATATAAATAGGAAACTATTGTTAATTTTCCTTGGTGTGATAATGATATGTCGTTATTATGTAAGAAGATGTCCTAATTTTTAGGAGATGCAGGAGGAAATATTTAGGAGTGAAATCTCAAGATGTTCACTACATAATTTCAAAAATTTAGATGGTATATAGAAAGATAGATATGAAAGAATCAAATATGGCAAATTTTTAATAATTGTTGAATCCAGGTGTTGGATATTTTTCAAAACAAGTTAGCTTGAAATTTTACATGAATTAAATTGACAAATCTGGCACTTAGTAACTCCTCCATGCATTTTTCTTTTTCCCTGAATCATTGAGGAGAGAGCTTACCGAAGTGACAGGGGCAGCATATGAGAGGGGAAGGGACCTTGGAGGTCATTAGTGCAACCCCTTAATGTAACCATGAGGAAGATGAGGTCTGGACCCTGTGCCCAGTGTTTGGTGCAGATTGAGGATCAGCCTCTTTGAGGTGTTGTTGTTCTTTCCAGTAAGAGAATGAGCCCCGGCATCAGGAAGACATGGATACAAAGGCCCTGTGTGACCTCATGTGAGTCACTTGACCATTGCCGAGAGGTATCTTCTTCCTAACAGGATAAGAAGTCATCTCTCTCACAGTCATTTAAAGACAAAGTGAGAAGAATGTGTATGAAGAGCCTAGAGCAGAAATGCCACATAGCCAGGAATCCCAGTAAATTAACGTTGGGTCTTGTTACTCCTGCTTCCAGCTCCTCACTACCCTTACCTGTATTTTTCTCCTTCCCCCGGTTTTTCAGCATTCATCTCTCTTGGGCTCTGTGAAAAAGGCCAGCGCAGGATCATGATGCCAGTTGGCCTCTGCTGCTCCTTGTGGCTGTTCCCACCCTGCCATCTGATGTGAGCCGTGCTGTGTCATTAACAGCTGTTCTAGGCCTCGTGCCTCCCAAATGCGACAAAAGAAGGTGACTTCAGCCCACATCCTTGCAAAATAAAACTGAAGAAATCAAGGGTGGTTTAAAACAGGTTTTTAGAAAAGAAATATAAGGTATTAAGAAAAATATAAATTTGGAAATCATTTCATAATAAATAGGCACAGTTTATTGTATGCTGCAGGTCAGAGACAGGAGGAGCCCGTGGCTCTGGAAGGAAAAATAAATAGCCACAACTTGTGAGTATTTAATATGTACCAGCTGCTACACTGGGCACTTTACAGGGGTGATGACACTCCATCCTCACAGCAAGTCCTTGAGGGAGATGCTACTCCCCTTGGATAGGTGAGGATGCCCAGGCTTGGAGAGATGAAGTGATTTGTCTAGTAAGCTGCAGAGCTGCGTTTGCCTCTGGGTCCCACTCCAAAGTCTTCACCTTTATTAACAAATACAGTGCTACAGGCTGCAGAGTCCCCTGAACAGAAGTGGCCTCACAGAGGTTGCTGTGGTAGTAGGGTGGTCCATGCTGCTGGACTCCATCCGATATCTTTCTGACCAGACCACATTAGCCAGGGAGGATAATCAATGTGTCATCTCTTGTAGCCCAGCCTCTCTTGCTGATTGATTGGCTGAAACCAGAGCTCCATTTGAGCCCTTCACTCTTCTTACTCCAGGAGCTATGATCCCCTCAGTGGGGTTTCTGAACTTAAAGCAACCTTGGGCCTCATGACCTCCTATGCAGTGAGGTGGCACCCCATGCAGAGTGTCTGAGTGCTGAGGCCACTGTCCACTGCAGTTGCTATCAGTGAGCCCTCTGCACTGCCAGTGTCCGTATCAGACCCTTGCTCAGGAGCCTTTGGGCTGGGCCTTGAGGGGGCCCTGGGTGTGACTTACTTGGAGCAGAACTGCTTCCCAGGGAATAAACTCCCAGGCCACCTTGTGTTTCTGCTCCCTGAATGGCACCAAGTCAGAAAGTGGCTTTTAACCCTCTTCTGCACATACCCAGATTCTATCTGTCCTGGGTTGTTGTCCCAGTCCTTCCTAAAGCCGCCCTCTTCCACTCCTGTGGCCATTGACCTCCATGGCCAGGAAACGCATGCTTCCTCTGTGATTCAGGGTTTGTCTCAGTTTGAATCAGAGGCTTTTCTACCCAGTGTGCCAAGTACGTACTCGTAAGCTCCCCCGAGTCCTTCCTGGAACTAGTTTGGTAAATAAATGAGTGTCTACTCTGTATAAAGCTCTGCTCTAGGTTCAGAGGGGGATATTCAAAATCCAGCAGAGAGTAAGACAAAAGCAGAGGTGGTTACAGTGTGAGGCACAATGCAGATGCTCAGAACACCACCAAACAAAATGCTATTTGGGTTCAAAAAAAAAAATAAAAGAAAGGAAGAAAGGAAGAAAAAAACCTCTGGTTGACATGAAGAAAGCATTCAGGGGCATAGCATTTCACAACATTTTGAGCCCTGAACATTATATGCCAGGGGACAAAAACAAATCAAATGTATATCTTGCCCACCTTATGTCTTGCCATTCTACATTGCAGCCAGGCTAAATTATTTGCTTTACTCATAGTGTTCTCTACCATTTTCAACTCTGAATCTTTGCTTTTCTCCCTGGATCACCTCCTTTCAACCCACAATCTGCAACTGGTTAAATCAAAATTACCTCCCAAAACTCATGCAGGGATTCTCTTCTCCGGGATGTTCCCTGTGAGGTGCCCCCTACTGGGCTCCCTCAGCCACACGTGCCTCTTTATCACTGACGGTGAGGGATGGAGCTTATTAGCATGGCTCCTGAAGCCAGTATGTCTGTCTGGCTGTGCATCATACCAGCTAAATTAACTTTACTTAAGAGGACTGAGTTCCTACCCATAAGGCATTTAGCATAGTGCCTGGTCATAGAGAGCACCAAACGGATGTTAATTATTACTTCTGTTACTAATGTTAGTGCTGCCACCAGCAGCATCACATATGTCACTCTGGATTGTGGTTCTTTATTTGTCTGTCTATCCCATGATTGGGATCTTCTTGAGCACAAGATTGTGTATTATACAACTTGGCATCTTCCACTCCTCATATATTATCTAGCATATAGTAGCATTGAATAAATGCTTGCTGGAATTGGAGGTGGGCAGAGAAGTAAAATGAACATGGGCAGTTCTACAGGAGAGCACCTGAAAACAGTTTTCAACACTGGTAGGCTTAAGGCAAGGCTTTGTTTGAGGTGATACAGGAAGAATGGAGGTCATCAGAGTCAGGGGAGCACAGACCTATGAATTCTGGTATTAGAGGGATCATTTCAAATGGGTCTCCAGGTGACCAGGGATGGTATCAGGAAGTGCAGGGATGTCCTGGGAAGGCAGGCAGTCCAGGAATGAGATCCTTGCATCAGATGAGAATGGGTGCAAGGACCAAAAGATGATGTTAGAAAGAAGGAGAGAAGATATGGCATCAAGAAAAGGAAAGATTGCCTCTCCCCTGCTCTGCATCCCCATTACATCTTCAGTGCTCTGGCCACCGAAAGCTGACAGCATAAACTCTGCAGGTCGACTGCCTATTTGAATCCTTCCCTGTCTCACATAGCTTGTGGAGTTTGTGTGTGTGAGCATGTGTGTGTGTTAGGACACAGAGAGCTTCATGTTTGGGCCTCGCTCTGCTTTGCTCCCTCTTCTCCACCCACCTCTGCTGCATCTATTTCAGTCCCCCTTGCCTTGGAATTTGCTGTTCTCTGTAGCTATTTGCTCTGTGATTTTGGACAAGTCACTTCCTAATTCTGAGCTCTGTTATCTCTGTAGCAGTGAAGAAACCAATTTAACAGGCCAAAACACACATTAAATTATGAAACAGAATGAATGAAACACAATATGAACTAGAATATACATTAATTAGACATGTGTATGCATGTGTGCACCGGGTCATATATAAATGCATTTCTTATTGTGATTCATAGTCAAAAACACTGAAAGCACTTCTCTTTAGATTCTTTCCAGCTCTAAAATTCAAGATACGTAGTATATTCCCATTGTTCTTTGCAATTTTGAGGGTGGAAATGAGCAGAGAAATTTTATTTTTAAGGGAGAATTACTCATGCCAACAGCCAGCAGCTTCAGTTAGTGCTGACAAGGCAGCTACCCTGTGCTTCTTCCATTCAGGAAATTGTTCATGATAGAGCAACGACAGGGCCCAGATTTCTAAGGTAACAGTGTCTAGCTCCAGATTTCACAGTGAAGGGATAAGGGGGAAGCCCTCTGGGGTCTTCAGGGTCAGCCTTCCATTTGGCTGTATTTTCATACTGAACACAATGCATCTGCCAAAGGATGAGAGGGAGAGGAGGAGGAAGAGCAGTAGGAGAAGAAGTTAGTGCTTCTTTCTCCCAAATCCTAGTATATTTACGTGAAGTTTCCCTTTCTGATACATACAACGCCACTGTTACCAGTCTAGTGCTGCCTGTTAATCACTGCTCTTTCTAAAGATCCTGAAAGAGTTATATGCTAATAAGGTGCCACTTGAGCTGGAGCCTGGAATTTTGTTAGGGTCCTGAGTCTGCTGCTCACGGGAAAGACAAGATCAAGTCCCTGCTCTGATGTTTCAAGTGTGGGTCACCTTTCAATGGTGTCTTTTGAGCACCTATTTATTTAATCTCTTAAGTCTGTTTTTTCTTCTCTAGTACAAAGCTTAATTAGAACTTCTTTGAGGTTTCATCCATCTACACTACCTCCATGCACTAAGATCCCACTACAATAGGGCCTTTATAAACTTTTTACTTTTTTCCTCACAATAACCCCACGACAGAGGTATTTTTATGCCTAGTTTTTGGATGTGGTATGGAGAGTTCAGTGACAGGTCCCAGTCACATGACCAGAAACCACCTCTGGTCTCTGTCTCCAAAGCCTTTGCTCTTCCCCTGACACTTGTGGTTTTAGACACTGGGCCCCTTGGGCCTGCCTTGGGGACAGCAGTCCTAGCATCACCCAGGCTTGCTGACTCAGAACTCAGGACAGTAGACAGCTTCCCAGGTGGTCTGGTTAGTCCCAAAGTTTGAGGACCACAGCATTAAAGAAATATGTAAAAGAGCCTATGACAAAACACGTATGCCACACTATAGTGAGGGTGGGCCGATGAGATGGGATTTCTGAATGAGCAAAGCAGCACCTAACATTCATAGCATACTTTCTAACAGCCAGGCACAGTGCTAGGTTCTTAAGGTGAACTCCTGTTTAATTGGTCGCATTATGAAGTGAGTTGTAGCCATGCTTAAAGGTGAGAAATCTGAGTTGAGGAACTTGCTGAGGTCATCCAGTTAATAAGTAAGTGGCAGAGCCATGAGCCAAGCGATGTGACTTCACTGTCCCCACCTATAATAAGTGCAGCAGCTGTCCCTCAGGGCAGTAAAAGAAGCTCAAGCAGCACAAGAGGACAAGGAAGTATGAAACCTGGACAAAGAGCAAGAAATGGGACTGAGAAGGAAGCCTGGGGGTAATGAATGCAAATATACTTTCAAGTTTTCTATCAATAGCCTTATTGAAAGTTTTAGAGGAATCCAGACATATTTTGTGGCATTTATTATGAGGCAAAATGAGAAAATAACATTTACGGTTTCAACTTCTGGTTAAAGGAAGGGGCTTTGCCACTGAGGAAAGAGTCGGGACTTAGAGTGTAAAGATGGGACCAGCTCTGCGTCCCTGTAGAAACAACACAAACTTTTATGGATGGAGCTTCTGCCATTTGACAGTGGACACCTTCACCATGACCTTTCACTTTAGCTCTCTCAGGATCTTCATCTGCAAAAGGGGCATAACTGTTCTTCATAGAGTTGCTCAAAGTATCAAATTGCATTAAATATTTGAAACTTCCTTGTCAAAGCATAAAACACTTGACAAATATCTAGGAACATTATTATCAGTATCCACTGTCATCATCATCATCACCACTTGTTTGCCAAATACCCAGTTTGCCCAGCATTGCCCAGACATGGGTCAAGGAGCTAATTCATGGGTGGTGCGGCTTGGAGACCAAGAGTGGAAGAGCCAGAGACTGGGTATCGGTACTTCATTAGTGCATGGCTCTTCTTCATTCAGTGAGTGCCAACTGTGTCTTGCAGATAAAAACTGCAGGGTAGGGAGGTTAAATAAACTTCCCAACCTCATGTGTCTTTTAAAATGCAGAGCAAAAACCAGAAAAGCAGTTCTTCTCGTGCCAAGGGCACTGGCTGTAGATGAATGTAACATTTTTGATGAAATACAAAAGATAGAGAAGGGTCCCACTCTTACAACATTTGTTATTACTTCTGATCAGTGAAAATTGTAGAACTCTCAAAGCTTAAACCCAGGCTGGTTTGAAAACAGAAAGCCACCTATTCCTGCTGATACGACTCTCTGTTCAAAGTGTATTTTTGCCAGAAATAGTGGGATTTTTTCCTATTATCTATTCTACTTAATCTTTACTTCAAGCCTCTACCTAAATAGCCCTGAAC
The DNA here is from genome assembly GCF_019186645.2 of Phyllostomus hastatus. Taxonomy (NCBI): domain Eukaryota; kingdom Metazoa; phylum Chordata; class Mammalia; order Chiroptera; family Phyllostomidae; genus Phyllostomus; species Phyllostomus hastatus. The sequence goes on along the minus strand of NW_025333872.1, from coordinate 34,218,593 downwards.
TTCCATTTAGTCAGTATTGGGGCCCTTCCCCCCTTTCCTGGGTTGCACCAGAATCTGGGAGGGAGGCTCACAGAGGGCTAAAAATGATGAAAAGTTCTCCAAATAGTGGTCTTTGATGTGTGTCCTGGATAGTTCAGACTGCTATAACAAAATACCAAAGGCTGGGTGGCTTAAACAACAGACTTTTATTTCTCTCACAGTTCTGGAGGTTGGGAAGTTTCTGATCCGGCTGCTGGCAGATTCACTTCCTTAGTGAGAACTCTCTTCCTGGCTTAGAAGGCCACCTTCTTGCCGTGCCCACATGGCCTTTCCTTAGGTGTGCTCAGGGACAGCACCCCTGTGTGTCTTCGTCTTCTATGAGGGTACTGATCCCATCCTGGGGGCTCTGCTCTCAGGACATAATCCAAACTTAATCACCTCCTAAAGGCCCCACCTCCTAATACCCTCACAGGTGGGGTTAGGACTTCAGGATATGCATGTTGGCAGGACACCCACATTCAGTTCATGACACAGGTGATTGTGCTTCTGCCACAGGCCTGGCACACATAATGGGCCCTCAGGGCCTGAGGACGTCCTCCTTAGGAACTATCCCCCTGAGGCTTGGTGCCCTCGCCAGAACAGAGTCCTCCATCCTTGCACAGCACCCAGCAGCGTCCCACAATGCTCTCCCTTTCCCTGGGCAGAGGCCTACTCTCCCACCAATGTCTTCTAGGTTTCTGCCTCTCCTTCTAACACTGTCCTCTATCATGGGTGTGGCTTTTGGAAAACAAAACCCAGAAGGACCTACAGCCCCTTCTGCTTCTCACCTTGCCCTGTGTCTTCTTTGAGGCAATGAAACGCAAAAGGGGGGAAGTAGGTGGGGGTGGGGGACAGAAAATGTGTATGGAGAAAAAACAACTTAATAGTGCATACTATCTATCATTCAGCCACAGCATTCGATAGAGTCTCTTTTCAACACTTAGGACAGCAAATGTGGCTTTTCCCTGCACACTGCCCCCTGGCTGGGCTCTGATGGGGGCTGCCCATTTCACATCACCTAATGCCCCAAACTCACCTTCCTTCAGGGACCATACAATAATGTCACTAAAGGAAGCAGGTCAAGATAATTTGCTTTTTAGGAGTGACTGAAATAGAATTATCTGACAGGCAGTAAATAGTTCCAAAGTTCAACCAAACTTATTTCTGAAGTTTACACAAAGCCTTACCTCTAGAGTACAAATACTGTCAGGTGCTGAGAAAGACTATAATTCCTTCTCTATGTTATCCACACACACACACACACACACATCAAAGTCCCTGGAAACTACAGATTATAATGTACTATAAACCAAGATGCAATAGTTTGAAATGAGCCTATTTCACTCACTCAAGTGAATGCAACTCACTCTTTACCTTGACCATTGCTCACCTAGGCACTTATTTCAGGCACTTTAGGGACAGAGACCTACTTCAGGCACTCGGACAAGCTCAGTTTTGATGTGGTTTTTGATGCTAGAATAAGAATGAAGAGAAATGCCCTTCAAAACTGTCCTCTTTGAGTGGCAGATTCTTTTGATTTCTAACTCTTTTAGAAAGAACATACTGGTTGACCTTTTATTCACTCTGGTCTAAACCAGGGGTCCCCAACCCCAAGCCCCAGACGGCTTAGGACTTAGGAATCATGTAGCAAACAAAGCTCACCTGAGCTCCACCTCCTGTGTTGTTTCCCCACCTCACCACAAAACCGATGTGAGGTGCCAAAAAGGTTGGGAACCACTGGTGTAAACAGAGTGCTGCTTGCCCTTAGGGTTAGCAGTCCTGCAGAGGTGTCTTCACAACTGACTACCTCTGCCTCTGTCTCTCAGGTAATGAAAATACCAGTAAATCTGTCCTTCCTGCCAGTCGGGGAGCCTGAGGTCCCTGGGCAAAGCTGGAGACAATGGGGTGGATGGTCAGAAGTCCAGAGGGCCTCACCCAGACCCCTAGATGGCCAGGAAGGGAACAGGTGCATGTGCATAGGACTGGCCAGCACCTGCTGAGTCCAGAGTCAATTCTCTGCACATTTCCCACTTGATGAGTAGAAGAGTTTTACTTCTATGCACTTTGTGGATTGCTGGAGGATTTCTGTGGCAAATATTTAATGTTGAGCATGGTGGGTTTCTCTGAAGTCGAGTAGATTTTGGAGCTGCTTCTTCCTGCTTTCAGTTGAGGTAAGCTCATGAAATAAGAATTGATTTCATCCAAAGCAGAACTTAGAGGAAGTTTGTTATTGAAATATCCCAAGCTTCATTTCAAAGTCAAATCAATATGATTTTTAAATTACTCACTGGTTTGGATTATGTAGGTGTCTCAAGCTTGTATTCCAGCAACACTGGAACAGGGAGTTGCATTAACTGTCAGTATTATTGGAACAGGGCTACCTTTTCTCACCCACTTATCAGATCCTCAGTAATAATCTGGAAGTTCCTAGACAAAATGGGTGAGGGGATAAAACCCTCCTAGGGAATGATGGGAGAAATTACTGTGGATGGAGTTGGGAGAATGTCATTCAGTAAACTACATGTGCCTATTCTTTTCTATGGATGGTGAAGTTATAAAAAAAAAAATCCTGGAGCTCAGCCTTGCCTAACAGCATGGACTTGTGATTATAGCTGATATTTTTGAGCCATTGCTATGCCATGGCATACAATGCCTTTTTAATTCAGCAAAAAAAAAAAGGGTATAATTACCTATGCTTTACACATGAGGAAACTGAGGTTCTGAGTAGTTAAGAGACCTAAGGTTACACAGCTAATAGGCAGCTGAGCTATTATTAGAACCTAGATTTGCCCAACATTGGAGTCCATGACTGAATCTTTTCAAAGTAGAGAAATGAGTTAATTTAAGGTCAATTGATTTAGCAAAATTCATTAGCTAAAAGACTGGCAGAAAAGCTGTGATTTGATAATGAAAACAGCAACAACTATCATTTGCTGGGTACCTTCTATGCATCAGGAATGTTTCTAGGTGCCCCGTGTCCCTTGTTTCACATAAGCCACAAAACACCCCTTGGATCATTGTCCACCTTCATAGGTCAGGACGAGACTCAGGGAGTTTCCCTAGCACCCATTCATGGAGCAGCTCCAGGCTAGCAGACCATAGCAGAAAAGTAAATTGGATATAAAATCTTAGAGCAGAAAGGGATAGTCGAGATGACCTAGTCTAACTTCTCTATTCTACATGTGGGACAACTTAGGTTTAGAACCTTGCCCCCAAAATTCACACATCATCTGGTTAGTTGTAAATCCAAGGCTACAGTACAGGCTCAATTCAGTTAATCAATTTTGATTTGAGTGCCTACTATGTGCCACACATGAACAGGTCTCCTATCTCCCAGACCCAGGACATTTTCTGTCAGACCTTGTGTAGAAGGGAGGACATGGGGCCTGAGGTCATAAAGTTCACCCTTAGTTCCACAGGGGACAACCCAGCAGCCTAAACAGAAGAAAACAAATGATGACAAAGACTGGGGAGGGAATTGTGTTCATTCACTCATTCATTCACTCATTCAATCCCCATTCATACAATATACCTCTAGTAGGGTCTTACTTGTACGCCTGGCACCATTGTTTTTTTGAACTGTGAAATATGACACATGTTCACACAGTTCCTAACTCTGTCAGACCTTGTGTGGCCAGACATGTCTTACATTGTGTAAGAAGACTGTGTAGCCAGGACATGAGCTCTAAGTTATGGACTGACCATAATTAGTAAGAAAACTTTCTGCCTGCCCTGAAGCCAGAGGAGAGGGCTCAGACTGGACCATGAGGTATAACTTGATCCTAAGTGTGGATGTAAAAAGTACTATTCTGAGTACTTTCGGAATGACTTGTCCTGCATGAAATGAAGTCTAAGCCTGTTGATTAGGACTTTGTTGAATGATTTATTTTAATGCTGTTAATAACAGTAATGAAAAGCATCTGTTCCTGTAGCATAGGGCCATATTCATCTACTTCATAATTTGTGGGCTGCTGGGGGCATTTATGAAGACAGCAGCATGCCCAGTGTGCCGAAGGCAGGCACAAGGTATGGCTTCAAGTGTATGAGACTTCTGTCTCTCCAAGCTGAAAGCATGAATTCTCAAAGTACTTTTTTTATGAGACTCTTTTGGCTTTAAATATCTGCACATTTGAAGAAATGTTTGTCAAATGAAAAAATATGTGACTGAGAAAAGTGAGCTGAATGAGTTAAGTGACTATCCAAGGCTGTATATAACGAATTAGCAGCAATCTGGACTTGAAGGCTCTGTCCAATTTTTATTTCCTTCTCCCAACTTGCTTCTTTGGAAACTTACCACATTGTAAAAAAGGATAGTAATATTGTGCCTTCCCTTGTTCCAGAAGAAGAATGTCAGGAAAATTTCTTGCTGTCTTAGAAGCAGCAAATGTAAAGGCAGCGTGTGGAAAGGCAGGCGTTATCTCAGGAGCAGATCTCTAAAACTGTAACAGGTTGCCTGATGACATTTCTGCAGTTCACTCATTTGACATTGGAAATGTGCCTTCCATGTGCAGTAATAACTCCATTTGCTGGGCCACATGAGAAATGAGACTTGAATGGCCTGCCTTCTTTGCCCAGATGAATGGATGAGGAGATTCTAGCCAGTCTCTTGTAACTCTGTGTCCACAAGCATATTGGCAGCATTAGTGGTAAATAAGATGATGTTTATAATAAGGGCAGCTAGGCTGAGACATAAGTCATTCAATGTTTTGGAATCCTGACAGCTAATGGAAATATAGCTATGTGACTGATTGGATCAATATGGCTATTGGATCAACTGTGGATGAATGAAGTATTAATAGTTGCCATAGAATAGAAGATTGTGCCAACTCAGATGGCTCTGTTGATTTAACCATGCTGTGGGACTTGGATGAATGAGGCTGGAAGAAACATGAGGAGTGAAAGAAATAGACTCCTCTAACTGAGAGAGCCAGCTGCCTGTCAGCAGGGGAGAGGGCAAGGCCAGTGCGGGTCAGGACCCTGGGTCTAGGAAGGCAGGGCACATTCTTGAGTGAAAGCCAGAATCAGGTACGGCCATTCATTCTCTTTCAGTCAAACTCGTCTGGATATGTCTAATCAATCAATGCCTGTGGTAACACAGACTTTTCAAATAATACATGCTTCCTGCTCATTTTTTTCAGTGATTAAAAAAATATTTTAGAGACATAGAGAAAGGAAGAGAAACATCAGTGTGTGAGAGAAACATTAATTGGTTGCCTTTTGCACACGCCCCAACCGGGGATGAGGCCCACAGCCCAGGCATGTGCCCTGACCAGGAATCCAACCAGCAACCTTTGGCTTTGTGGGATGACACTCAACCCATTGAGCCACACCAGCCAGAGCACTTACTGCCCTTGATGCACATTTTTCCAATATCCAATGTCACGAATGGAAAAGAGGTTATCATACAAGGAAATATTCTCTTGCTTACCACTGCAGAGTCACCTCTAGCACCAACAGACAAGGTATGTTTAGTGTAAATGCTCAACTTGAATCTCCACCCCATCCTGTTCCAGCCTCAATAGGGAGAAGATTGTTAAGCCCACGAAAAGTTACACCCTCATCTTGCCAACAGTTTTGCAGGGTGTGGAAGGTTAGTCTCACCATTTTCGTAGCACATGGCTCTCCACATGTCAGCATGCTCTGGGGGCAGTGTACCCAAACCTTGCCAGGCATGAGACAATCAGCTAGGCAACTTAAAATAAATGCATATTTTCTACAGTATCCCATATCTAATGAGTCAAATAGGTTGTGAGGGGAATGGGGTTGGGGACAGACAGGTCAGCTATAGTTCCAGCAAGCACATCAGAGGGTCCTGATCTACAGCCAGGATGGGAAATCAGATTCCTAGGTTGAATTCTGGGGTGGGGGGATATTTTGTGGGTCATAGGACAGAATTTTCTCTCTGAATACTAACTGCCGAGACACCCTAGGAATCTTTCTAAAATTATGGCCATAATTCCTCATGTTATTGATATCACTGCCCTTAGTTTGAACTGTAATCTTTTTGGAGGAAGTTGTGTATCCTATTAAGTCAGAACTTCTTGAAATCCTACCATGAGCCAAGCCCTTTGGGTAACACATTCAGTAAAACATGTTTCCTGTCTACAGGAAGCTAATGCTGAATCTGGACTGTGGAAAATAAAACTCACAGACATGAATGATCTTATGATAACCTAGAGATGGGAAGAGCCAGACGTATTGAAGGGAGGATCCTGTGACTTCTTGGTCCAGGTGCTGTTGGTAACTGTCCTCCTAGGAGACCAGAGAGGAACCTTTTTCAGTCTACTACTTCTTTTTCTCATGATTGATGAAATGCCCAAGAGTGCAATGCATGAGTTCTGGGTGCTGCTGTCCAATTAGGATTTGAATTGAGCAGTATGGAAGCACCTCCCAGTCTCTGAGGGAAGAACTGAAGAAAGGTCATATCCAGTAAGGCCATCGGTCTGTGAAGTCAGGACTCAGCGGGACTAAGGGGTTAAAGAAGGGAGGGAGATGGTGATCATGAAGGTAAGAAAAATAAATAAGAGCCGGGAACTGTCTTCTGCTAGGTACACCAGGAGCCCAGCTGGTGCAGTCTGCCCAGCTGTGGTGTCTGACCCTAATATTCCAGCGCTTTGTCTTCTGTACTGGATCTTGCCATCAAACTGCTAAATTTTTATTTATGCATGCTCTATCACAAGGCTAATGTCCCACCGCTGTGGTTTTGAAGCTACAAAGAATCAGCTGGGAGTAGAAAACTCCAAACTCCAGAAAATTTTAAGAGCAGCTGAACCAAACTGTCAACTGAGATCACAATGAGTCTGGGAGCAGCCAAGGGCTGTGTACAAAAGGGTGTGTTGTGAAACGAGGTTATTTACATCCTCACAAATCGAGTGCTGGGGGGAAGGATGGATGGGTTCTGGTAGCGGACTCAGCAGCAAAGTCCTTTTTATAGGTCGGAAGAGTTGTAAAAATGTACTGTAGAAGAGAGTTTAGTTTGCTCTATCCTAAGCAAAAAGAAACAAAGTGTGTTTTCCTTTTTAAACAACTAGAAAAAAAATATTTATGTCTATCTCAAAACTGGAGCCCAAAGTTTAATTCTGAAAATAATGAGTGTCCAAAACTGAAATAGTTTTATTTTTAAAAATGTCATAGGAGGTGACAGTATTACTTATACAATGGGTGCCAGTAGCAGAACTTTCCATCCAGATTTTCGTGTGTAAATAAATGACAGAAGTTGTTCATTTATATAACTCATCTGAAAAAGGAAATTGTCCTGAGCTTAAGTAGCAAAAAATATGGCATTTAGTAAAAAGAAAGGAAATGTGGCTTTCTGATTTCTTTAAAAGCCAAATATCAAATTTCCTTGACATAGTAAACTGTGACATTTTAACCAAAAACAAATGGTTTCTGAATGGTCTGCCAGCCACCCAGGCAGCAAGGGTCACCTTGTTTTTCCACGATGTACCCATGTCAGTCCCAGTTATGATCACCCAGCAGTGCTCAGCAGGGTGGGGGAAATGCAGTGTCACCAATCCTGTGACAGCAGGAAGGTCCAAATTCTTCCAACAAGGTGTTGAAGGCCCAGCATGAAGGAAATATGTTTTCAGAGACCCGAGGATACAAAGAAGGTAATTATAGATGTGTACATGATGAAGAAGAGTTAGAAAAAACAAAATGCTATATGCCCCACCACCTAAAACTGAAAACATTTGTTATTAAGGACTGTCCTGAGACTTCAGGCACACCCAGAGACCTAAGCAGGGCACACTTGTCCTTTCCCTTAGCAGAAAGGACACTTTGCAGACCAACCTGTGACCAGCAGGACCCCATGTGGTTTGGAAGCACTCCCTCAGCCAGCTGCTCCCTCACCTCTGGAAGGGCCTTTTCTTTCTACCCTTTTAGCATCATCAGTTTGCTGTCTTGCAAAGTCAGGTTTTGGAGATCAATCTAGTACTACTATAATGTTTCATGACATTATTATTGATTTTAAATTAGAAGCCTCTGGATTCTTTCTAGTGGGGATTAATATGATGAAGTCAGCAATCTTATGTCCAGACGAAGAACTCACTAAAGTAAAATTTGCCACCAAGATTATATTTCCAGTGAAATTTGCTTCCTAGTGACCAACTCTGCCATAATGCTTTCAGGCACTCATTTTCCTTTCTGGTCTGCTCAGCAGAAACAGTATCTCTGCTGAATGTGTTTAATCCAACTGACTATAACAACCACACATGTTCAAAATTTTCTTTAGAGAACTTGTATTTTGACTCTTATGTGTTGAATAGTGCACCGAAGTCCATGAATGGTAACAACGCTGTTCAGCTGCTTGAGGTCCTATGCCACAGATTTTATATTGGCATTTAACATTTGAATCTCAGCATTTATTAAAATAATTCTCACATTTTAAAATTTACTGTGAATGTTGCAGCTCTACCCCAACATTGCAAAGTCAAGGTGGTTTTAGATAATACCCTATGAAGAAAGTTATGGTCTTAATAATTGTCTAAGTAATTCCTCATGTGACTTCAAGGCAGGGAGTAGGAAATTAAGCTGTAATGGAACAATGGAAAATGATCCTGAAGGTACAGTAAGTCCTTAATGTGGTTGATAGGTTCTGTGATATTAAGTGAAATGATCTATAGCAAAACCAATTCTTACCAGAGCTTAATCGATATAAATAGCAGTTAAGTTCCTATGGCATCTCATCAACGTTATAATGAAAAGATGTTGAAGATGTTGAATAAAAGGACATTATTGTAGGACCTGCTGTGCATATTCATGTGCTTAATAGTTTAACAATTTGTTTTTTTTCTACAGTGGGTTGTGGGCCCTTTTTTTGCCAGTTGTGATCCAACAATTCTTTATCACAGTTCCTGTGAAGTTGAACAAGAAAACTCTACCATTGCAAAGGGTAAAATTCTCATCTTTTTTTACAGCCAAGTAGAATTCCATTGTGTAACTGTCCCATAGTTGTTTTATCCACTGATCTATTGATGGACACTTGGGCTGTTTCCATATCTTGGTGATTGTAAATAATGCTGCAATGAACATAGGGTGCTTATATTCTTTTGAATTAGTGTTTTGGGTTGCTTCAAATACAACCTCAGAAGTGGGATCACTGGACCAAAGGGCAGATCCACTTTTAATTTTTTGAGGTATCTCTGCACTGCTTTCCACAATGCCTGTACCAGTCTGCATTCCCACCAACAGTGCAAAAGGGTTCCCTTTTCTCTAGAACCTCACCAGCACTTGTTGATTTATTGATGATAGCCATTCTGACAACAATCACCCTTTTTAAAAATAACAAAAATAACTGGTTCAACTCTTAGGTCTATTTTAATATTTAGCTAGTTACCAGGTTATATAACTCTTTGGTGTAGGGTAGGCAAGAACACAGATGGTACAGTAACCATAGCAACAGCACTTGGGCCTGTTTTCAGCCTGTCAGTTTTTTTCAACATCATATTCCTTTTGGAGCAGAGACATGGGCACTCACTCTCTCTCTCTCCCTCTCTCTCTCTCTCTTTTCCCACCCCTAGTACTTCCACTTTTTCCTCTCCCCTCTTGCACTCTCTCCCTCTGACCCTCTGTCTCAGCAGACTAAAAAAGAACAAAGAACTTTCATATAACTTTCTCCTGGTTTTTCAATTTCTAAATTATTCAAATTTTCATACAAATATGAATTATAATATTTTTATTTATTTATTTTAATTTTTTTAAAGATTTTATTTATTTATTTTTAGAGAGATGGGAAGGGAAGGAAAAAGAAATTAGCTGCCACTGGGGACCTGGCCCACAACCCAGGCATGTGCCCTGACTGGGAATCAAACTGGCAACCGTTTGGTTCATAGCCTGTGACACCCACACTCCATCCACTGAGCTATACCAGCCAGGGCTATTATGTTTCTATTTAAAAATGCATTTCTTATTTGTCTCTCTTTTACTTACATAGGTGATGTGGGAGGGAAAGCAATATATGCCAAAAGCTACTAAAATGAGACTATTTTTCTTTTTTAATATATTTTATTGATTATGCTATTACAGTTGTCCCATTTCCCCCCTTCACTCCCCTCCACCCTGTACCCCCTCTCCCACCCACATTCCCTCCCCCCTTTAGTTCATGTCCATGTGTCATACTTATGAGTTCTTTAGCTTCTACATTTCCCATACTATTCTTGCCCTCCTCCATCTATTTTCAACCTGCATTCTATGCTACTTATTCTCTGTACCTTTTCCCCCTCTCTCCTCCTCCCACTCCCCATTGCTAACCCTCCAAGTGACCTCCATTTCTGTGGTTCTGTTCCTGTTCTAGTTGCTTGCTTAGTTTCTTTTGGATTTGCTTTAGGTGTGGTTGTTAATAATTATGAGTTTGCTGTCCTTTTACTATACATGTTTTTTCTTTATCTTCTTTTCTTAGATAAGTCCCTTTAGCATTTCATAAAATAAAGGCTTGGTGATGATGAACTCCTTTAACTTGACCTTATCTGAGAAGCACTTTATCTGCCCTTCCATTCTAAATGAGAGCTTTGCTGGATAGAGCAATCTGGGATGAGACTATTTTTCTTAATCTTTGAGTTCAGGCAAAATCACAGAAGCCCAAGTAGGTAGGCATGTACCTTCAAGGACTCTTGGAAGCAGATTCTGCTGCTTCTTGAGGTAAATCTAACTGATAGCCACTCTCACATTGAAGTCTTCCTTGACTCTCTACGCCAAGAGCCTGATACGTAGGCATTTTAATTGAAGACTCTGGAGCCTGTATTCCTGTTTCTTCCTTTGTATCATTGCTAAGCAGGATATCTGACAAACACACCAGGAGTTCCTCTACCTCAAAAATCGATCTTCTGTAGGAGTACTTCAGGGCCTTGTTCTCCCCAGAAACAGCTCTGTGCAGAAAATACATTTCATCTCTTATTTATTTTTTACATGTTACCCACTCAGAGAGTTGTTCCCACTTGGTTATTCTCTTAGACCCCTGTATACTTCTTCAATTGTGATTTGTATTTACTTGCTTGATTACTTGTTTATTGTCTGTCCCTCCCGATAGACTCTAAGCTCTTTGAGGGCAGAGATTATTTTTGAAATGTTTAGCATTGTATTCTCAGTATCTTATCTAGGATTTGGCTCAAATGAATGAACATTTGAATGAATGACTGTTTCCTTTTTTAGAAATGCCTTTTAGGTTTGGTTGTAAAAGAAAATCAAACCTGTTTTTATTTGAAGTGTTGATGTGGTCTCTGTTTCCCTTTTTACTTTGACTGCTAGGAAACTCAAGTTGGCTTAGTGCTCAGTCCTTGTAGTTGTATTTGTCACTAAGCTAAACATGTTTATTTCCTTTCTTTTGTGTAGCTTTTATTTTCTTTTACTATTATAGTTGTATTATTTTTAGTTTAAGTCACCTCAAAATCTTCTTGAAAGCAATACTGCATAATAATAATAAATAAATATAAGATCTCTCATGTTAAAATAATTTTTCATGAACTCCCTAGAGAGAATGATGTGTACTATGAATTGTTAACTCCTAAGTATTGACATGAATGTGAACAGTGACCAAAAAACCTTTAAATAGTATTAAATTAAAAAGTCCATTTTTTTACTCTTCAGCTATCTTACAGGGTATTGAATGAGAATAAGTAAACATTGCATATAAAACTGATCATGTTGATTAGCAAAATAGTTGAATTTTTAAAGGATAAAAACCACTTGAATTGCAGAAGCATTACTACATTTTATACATGTATATTTTATATATGTATATGCATTCTTGCAAACACACTTAAAACTCCTTTCTGGGGCCTATATTGTTCCTTGCTGCCTTTTAGTAGACAAGAAAACCTGTCTGACCTTCATGATTCCTGGATTTTTCCACCTTGAATAACCAGTGTTGCCAGATGATCCAAGTTTGCAGATTCAGGACATAAAATCCTTCAACTGACTCAGATTTGTTTGCAGTTGTTGGAGGGGGAGGAGAAGAAGCTTTGGGAGGGACCTCTGAGACATTTTTAAGTATCTGTGGCCAGAAGAAGAAGCTATGGTGAGGTAGCAAATCAATGATTTCAGTGTCACTTGGGAAGATGGTATGACAAGTGAGAATTTATTAATAGAAAGGACGCCTGAGAAAATGTCACACACAAAAAAATGATTAGTGGCAAGAGAATCTGAGAACCACTTCAGATGGAAGAAAGAAGTACTTTTCCCAGCCGTGAGAAGACAGTATCTGCTTCTGTGCCTGAGGGGACAGGAATGAAAACAGGCAGATCTGTTTGCTTTTCTCTTTGGCCTCCTGTAAGTGGGTGGAGAGTGGAGAAATGGTTAACAAGGATAGGCAGATTCTGAACCAGTTCACAAATGAAGGTTCCAGGCTTCCTCTGTCCATGCATCTTATTCTCTGGTGCAGGGAGGGAATGTAGCTAGAGGACAAATAGAGAGTAATCTGCCTACTGTTACTTTCCTGCCTGCATAGCAAGAGACAGTGTCCCTCACCTTGCAGAGGTCCCTTCTTGCCCCTTGAAAAATACTTTGTTCCCAAGCCCCATCCTCTGTACTCTCACAGTACTTCTTTCTCTGAATCTGAGCTTATGCTGGGCTAACAATAGGGTGCTTTGCTTTGTAGACGTTTGAAGGAGTTAGGTAACACAACCACATTCCCTGTGGGTTAGGAGCCTATGGGGAAAAAACCCACCCTGGTGTGCAGAGGGTATTTGTTTTGTCAGTGGTGTTCGTTTCTGGCCATTCCCCTTTCCTAATATTGTACGGTTTCCATTTTCAGAATGTCCTCTGACTCATTATGGTCAGTTTCCATGGGACAATTTTCATTAAGACTGAATCTAGTATCTTTCTGGGAGTCTAAGTGAAGCTGAATTGTCTATAATTTGCAGCACGATCACAAATTTTCATGAACAAATTGCCCAGTCCCAGCCAACTGAATCCATTCCACAGTTGATGGACATTTGGGTGGTACCAGTTGATGCTGACTTTAATAGATGATGTTATAAACATTATTACACTTGTCTTCTGGTGTATATATACAGAGACAGGATGTGCTAGGTCACAGGGTGTACACAAGTTATTTTGAAAGTGTTTTCCAAAGTTGTGCCTCTAATTTGCACTCCATAAGCAGCGGATGAGAGTTCTCATTATTCTGTGACCATGCTAACATTTTGGTACTTTCCAAAATTTGAATTTTCCTTGTTTGTTTGTAGTAAAATGACATATCTTTGTGGTTTTAATTTTTATCTATCTGATGTTGAATGAGGTTGAGCACTTTTTAATTTTTTATAACAACCTCATTACAATATAATTCACATGCATTACAGTTACTCATTTAAAGTATATAATTCAGTATTCTTTATTTACAGAGTCATGCAACCATAGTGACAGGCAATTTTAGAACATTTTTGTCACCCACCAAAGGAACCCTGTACTCATTAGCAGTTATTTCTCATTTTCCCAAGTCCCTCTGCCCTGGTAACTTTTTGACTCTATAGATTTGCCTACTATGGACATTTTCTATAAATTGAATTATATAATATGTGGTTCTCTGTAAGTGCCTTTTTCTACTTGGTATAATGTTTTTAGGTTCATCCATCTCGTACCATGTACAGTATCAATACTTCCTTTTTATTGCCAAATATTCCATTGTATGGATATACAGTATTTTATTCACTCATTCATCAGTTGACTATTGTAGAAATAGAGTATATGAGTTATTTCTACTTGTGAACATTTGTGTAAAAATTTTTGTGTAAAAATATATGGATATATATTTTCATTTCTCTTGCCTAAGAGTAGAATTGATGGGTCATATAGTAACTCTCCCCCGCCCCTTTTTTTTGTTCTGTTCTATTTCCAGCACATTTCCTTCAACAAATATTTATTGAGCACTATCAGGATTAATCAGGCATATTAAGTGCTGGTGACAGTGAAGAAAACAAAAATCTTTGCCATCATGACTCATACATTCTAGTGTGAGGAGACCAAAAATAAACAAAACAAGTTAATTTGTATAGTATATTACAGGCTGTTTACGTTGTACAGAAAAATTAAACAGATACAAGAGGATGAGAGAGATGGTGGAGGGAATGGCGCTCAGGACACCTGCTGTATAGTGTGTCCTGCACAAGGCTGTTCTGGGAGGCCTAAGTAGGGTCTGGAATCCAGGCACCTGCCTAGGAGAAAGGCGCAGTTTCCTAACTAATCAGGGTGGGGCTTCAGGAGGCTGGGTGTGGTGAGTCAAACATCTGCCCTTAAATGGGGCACTTTTAGAAATATCCTTCTGGCAATATTGAGTTCTTGAACTTTTTAACTCTTTGGATACAAGCCTTTACCTAATTTTTACAAACCTGATTACTATCATTCTAAATCTCTTTTGTTAATGAAAAAATCAGGTGTTATAAGAATTAAAATCTTGTTCAAGTCCACAACACCCATCAGTTGCATTCATCCTGTCTACATAGCCCGGCTGAGTGTTATGGAGTGAGTAGTAAACAGATTTCATGAGATTTCCTTTCACAAAGTCAGGCTGAGCATTCTTCCATACTTAGCATTGTTGACGTTTTTGCATTGATCACGTGAAGACCAAATCCAGCATCTTCCCAGAACTCTAAGAGAAGGTGAATTATCTATAATTTTCAGGGCTGTCACAATTTTTCACTAAAAAAGGACATAAATAACTTGCCACTTTCAGGATACCATCCATGTCCTGACTTCCAGTGTTTTTCAGTAAGAGCTAATGGCTTGGCCCTGTAGGCTTGAGTCCTTTAAGCTGCATGCCAATTAGTCCTCCCCATCTAAAGCACGTTTCACCATTTTCTTCCCAAGGCAAGTCAGTCTTGACTTGTCTGCCACTCTCTGGGTACTGATGGCACATATTTCATGTATTAAGTTGCAGTTACTTTAAAAAATTAACATTTAGGTCTGAAAACTTCTAGTCTACTTAGAGATCCCATTTAGAGTATGGTATATGAAAAGAAGGCAGCGTTTTTACTGCACTCTTCTTTCTTTGGATATCATTAATAATGTTTTCCTTTGATTTTTAATTTTCCTTGCAATTTGTTAGATTGCTTGAGTCAAATGAGTTTTTAAATAGTGTTTGTTATTGTAGTTTTTTCCATTACTATATATCCCCCTTATACCCTCTTTCATTTCCACCCACCCCCACTCCCCCGGCAATCAGCACACTGTTGTTGTTCAAGTCCATGAGTCCTTTTTCACTCGATCATTCCACACCCAGTGCCCCCACCCAGACCTGTCAGCCTGCTCTCTATCTATGAGTGTGTCCCTGTTTTGTGTGTTAGTTCAGTTTGTTCATTAGATTCCATATATGAGTGAAATTATATGATATTCATCTTTCTCTGACTGGCTTACCATATTTTGCAGTGTGATGCACACTTTTTTGCCCAAATTTTTGAGAAAAAGATACACATTATACAGGGATAGTACTAATTTCATTTCTATATACATGTTAACTCTTTTATTTATGCTTACATGTGAAAAGTGTAACTAGAAAGCAATAACAATATCCATATGCAAAGTAACAGCCTAGAATATGATAATCAGTTTTGTTTCTAAATATAAATAAATAAATAATTGGATTAAGAATTAAAATGAAAGATATTTTTCCTGAAAGTTTGGGCCAAAAACCTGGGTGCACATTGTACATGGCAAAACATGGTATTTCACATAGTGTAATGTTCCCCAGGTTCATCCATTCTGTCACAAAGAGTAAAATTTTCTTCTCTTTTTATGGCCAAGTAGTATTCCATTGTGTAAATATACCATAGCCGTTTTATTCACCCATCTACTGATGGACACTTGGGCTGCTTCCAGATCTTGGCTATTATAAATAACACTGCAATGAACATAGGGGTATATGTTTTCGAATTAGTGTTTCGGGTTTCTTCAGATAAATTCCCAGGAATGGAATTGCTGGGTCAAAAGGGAGTTCCATTTTTATGTTTCTGAGGAAACTCCATAGTTTTTTTCACAGTGAGTTAACTGATTTTGTCTTACATGTCTCTGTACCATATCTTAATCTTTTGAGGAACTACTGGACTATATTCCACAGTGATTGCACCATTTTCCATTCTTACCGGTAGTATATAGGGTTTTGATTTTTTTCATATTTTTACCAACTTATTGTCTTTCTTTAGATTATAGATTTATATAATATATAAATATAGATTAAAATCAAATTAATTTTAGATTTAGATTATGTGGATATAGATCATATCCACATCCTAGTGGTTATGAAATAATATCTCAGTTTGGATCTGATTTGCATTTCTCTGATAGCTAGTGATATTGAGCATCTTTTCATGTGCTTATGGGCCATTTGTACATATATACCCTCTTTGGAAAAATTTCCGTTCAGATCCTTTTCCTATTTTGAAAATTGGGTTAACTATCTTTTCATTATTGAGTAATGAGACTTTCTTTTATAGTCTACATAAAAGTTTCTTACCAGATAAAGAATATCAAAAATTCTCTACCATTCATGGCTTGTCCTTTCACTTTCTTGATTATGGACTTTGAAGTACAAAAGTTCCTATTTTGATGTTTAATGTATCATTTTTTTTCTATTGTTGCTTGTGCTTTTCGTGTCCTATCCAAGAAACCATTGACTAGTTTAAGATCTTGAAGGTTTATGTCTATGATTTCTTCTAAGAGTTTTATAGTTTTTAAAAAGATTTTATTTATTTATTTTTAGAGAGAGGGGAAGGGAAGGAGAAAGAGAAGGAAAGAAACATCAATGTGTGGCTGCTTCCTGCACACCCCTCACCAGGGACCCAGCCTGCAACACAGGCATGGGCTCTGACTGGGAATTGAACCGGCGACACTTCAGTTTGCAGGCTGGCACTCAATCCACTAAGCCATGCCAGCTAGGGCTAGTTTTATAGTTTTAACTCTAACATTCATTTTGATCCATTTTGAGTTAAATTTTGTATGTGACATAAGGTTGGGGTCCAACTGTATTGTTTTGCATGTGTATATCCACTTGTGGCAACACAATTCCTTAAGAAGCCTACTCTTTTTTCATTGAATTGTTTTTGCTCCCTTTTTGAAACCATATGGACCCTAAATGTGAGGATTTATTTCTGGACTCTCAATTCTATTCCAATGATATATCCCGTATGTCTTTCTTATGCTAGTAACGCATTGTCTCAACTACTTCAGCAAACTGCAATAAACTTTGTAATTGGGAAGTACAAGCCTTCCAACTGTGTTCCTTTTCAAGATTGTTTTGGCTATTTGGGATTCCTTGAATTTCCATATGAATTTTAAGTTCATCTTGTCAATCTGCAAAAAGCCAGCTACAGTTTTAATAAGAGTTGCATTGAATTTGTAGATCAGCTTGGAGAGTACTGCCATCTTTACAATATTAAGTATAACAATTAGTGAACATACAATATCTTTCATTTAATTTAGGTCTTATTTATTTCAACAATATGTTGTAAGTTTTGGATTTCTGTTTATTTTTGATTATCTGATTTCTTGATGCTATTGTAAATGGAATTTTTTCTTAATTTTATTTATTGTTTGGTCATTGCTACTGTATAAACATACAGTTGATTTTTTTATATGGATCTCATGTCTGGCAACCTTGCTGAACTCATGTACTAGTTCTAATGCTTTTTTAGTAGGATTTTAGGATTTTCTATATACAAGAAAGATCATCTACCAATGGAAATCATTTCACTTTCCCCAATCTGAATGCCTTTTACTATTTTCCTTGCCTAATTTCCCTGACTAAAATAGTACCGTGTTGATTAGCAGGGGTAAGAGCAAACATCCTTTTATTGTCCCAGATCTTAAGGGGAAAGCATTAAGTCTTTCACCACTAAGTGTGATGGAAGCTGTGAGTTTTTCATTGATACAGTGGAGGAGGCAGAAAATTACTTTTACCCTTCTTGGTTCCTCCAGCTGGTCTAATAATTAAATTAACATGTGAGAGATTAACAAGAGAAAATAATCAAATTATATATGTATGTATGGGAATTTCACATATGTGAGGGAGTCAGAGACCCCACATGCATGCAAAGATGAGACAAAAAGGTAAAATGCCATATGTATGTATATGGCATTCTGAGCTAAGGTTGAGATAATGCACCTTGGGGCTTTAGAGGGGAGTAAAGTTATTCACAGAATGATAAGAAAAGCAGACTTTTAGTAATTACCATATTTTGCCATGTATAATGTGCACTTTTTGCCCAAAGCTTTGAGCAAAAAACTTTGTTATACAGGGTAGTTATACATGGGTAGTACTAATTTGTTACTGGTATATAAAATTTCTTGCACCTTGTAATCTGTTCTTGTATTTTTTGTACTTATTTGTTACATAAAATTTCTTGTATCAAAATATGTTCAAAAATAAATGATGAAATTTCTTTATAATACAAAAAACAAGTATCTAAATATAAATAAATAAAAAAATGAATTAAAAAATTAAAACAAAAGATTTTTTTCCTGAAAGTTTGGGCCAAAACTGTGGGTGCACATTATAATGGCAAAATATGGTAGAAGTTTGCCCTGTCCTATAAATATGTGATTAAAGTGTTGTTTCTGGTGGTGACTCTTATTGTGGACAAGACGCCTAATTTAAAATTTTTAAGGGAGAGGTAAAAGTTTCTCATGAGCCCACAGGATTTCAGTTGCCTTCAGCTCAAAATAACTTACAAACCAAAGTGGAACATCTTAGGGAAACTTGTTCTGAACCTTGTTAGTCCCACCTTTGAAACTTCCTGAGAAGATTAAGGACAGGGAGAAGCAAAATGGAGGAAGAGTGTATCTAGGATGGGATAAAAAGTAAAATTGAGGGTTACATACCCCTTTTCCATGAGCAGGTGCAGGATAGTTGGCATTTACCATTCACGGTAAACAGAGGTGAAATGCAGGCCAACAAAGCAACAATGGGAAATTTCAAGGTCCTTGTGTTCCAATGCCTGCAGTTTTGCCTTCGCAGGATCTGGAAAAGAAAATCCCTCTGTTCAGAAATATGTTATCCTAGATGCATAAGAACAACAGACAGATCAACCTTTTACTAAAGATAAAGCTTAACCTTTTACAAAGGAAGCTATAAGTCTGGGATGTGACTATCCACAATGACCTGCCCAGTTAGGATTTTATGATTACATCATCCTGTGAGGTTGCTTTTGGTCACTGAGCTTCTGAGGTTTGTTACGTAGTAACTTGTTCATTCACATAAGCAAAAGTCACCACATCCAAGAAACATGTTCCACAAATGTTTTATCCTGGTAACCTAAATTTAGAGAAGGAAAAAAAGAATCTCACCACTCTGCTCCCACCAAACTCTGCAGGTAGATGCCCAGAAGCCCGGCTTGGCAAGAATTCTTACCTTTGCCAGTTCATATTAGAGGTGCCAAGACCTTTCTACCAGAGCAGCTTGGGGGTGAGCAGTACCCTGTCAGTGAGGTATCCTGCTCACAGAGCCAAAGATTAGGGAGGAAGAAAATTTTCTCTGCTCTTCAGGTCCTTCTGGTTGGCCTAATAATTAAATCAACATGAGATCGATTAATAAGAGAAACTAACCAAATTTAATTATATACACACATTTGGGAATCTTATATACATGAGGGAGTCAGAGACACCCAGATACATGAGAGGTTCAGAGAAAAAAATTAAAATGAGATATATATGGCATTCTAAGCTAAAGATGAGATCAGGTACCTTGGAGCTTCCGAAAGGAGGAAAGTCATTTGCAGGACAATAAAGAGAGCAGATGCTTGGTAATTAGAAGTTTGCCCTGCCCTACAGATAGGTAATACAAGGTTATTTCTTGTGAAACTCTTATTATGGTTAAGACCCCTATTTAACTTCTTTAAGAAAGAAGTAAAAGTTTTTCTTGAATCCATAGGGTCTTGATTTCTTTCAGCTCAAAATAGTTCACATGCTAAGTGGCACAGCTCTGGGGAGCCTGCTCTGAACCCCTCCAATATCATTTATCAGATTGAAGAGTTTCCCTTCTATATTTAGCATATTCAGTGCTTTTATCATGAGGGGTGTGGAATTTTGTGAAGTACTTTTTCTGTGAGATGATCATATAGCTTTGTCCTTAATTCTGTGGTGTGCTGTATTATGTTAATTGATTTCATATGTTGTTTGAGCATTTAAAAATATGTTCACAGGCCATTTGTGTTCCTCTGTGAAATATTGTTCATCGTGTTTGCCATTTTCTACTGAGTCACTTGTCTTTTTCTTAATGATTTGTAGTCATTTTTTATGTGGCCTACATATCTTTATAGGTTGTATGTGTAGCAGATATATCCTGCAAATTTGTGATCTGTCTTTTCTCTGTCTTTATGAGGTCTTTTGATGAACAGTAGATTCTTAACTTTAATGTTATAACATTTTAAAATCTTTACTCAATGGTTTGTACTTTTGGAAACATATTTAAGAAATCCTCCTCTTCCAGAAGTGGTAAGTCTGTTCTCTTAAACTCTTTTGCCTGTCACATTTAGATCTCTTTTCTACCTAGATTGGATTTTTTAAGGTTTGATGTAAAATCAGATATTATATTTTAACATGTGGGTACCCAATTGTTTTGGACACGATTAATGCAGATTTACTCAGACTCAGCTTGTCCAGGGTCCTCATCTGATTGTGCTGGGGGAGCTCCTGATGCCTGCATGGCTGTTGCAGCTGTTGCCTCATCTACCTGCATGGCCAGCTGTCTCGACCTTCCCACAGAGAGTGCCAGCCCCAGCACTGCCCCCATCATATCTGTTGCTGTGTGAGCCCCTGGGTCCAACCCAAGGGGACCCATAGAATCTCTGGCTCCTCCTGCCACTGCTCATTCCAGATAAAACCCAACACTGCAAGGTGTCAGGTCATGGCATGAGTGTCCCAGGTGTGGCTCAAAGGGCTCAAGTGATGCAGCCTGGAATTGTGGTGGGGTTAATGCTTTCTGAGACAAACTTCAACCAATGGGGAATAGAAGAAACGAGAGAACCAGCAGACCGATTCTCCTTCCATCCTCCCTCTGGTAGACTGTTGTGAAGCAGAATGATTCGAATAGTCTATTTTAAAATGTCCAGCGTGACTGA
Source organism: Phyllostomus hastatus (assembly GCF_019186645.2). Classification (NCBI taxonomy): domain Eukaryota; kingdom Metazoa; phylum Chordata; class Mammalia; order Chiroptera; family Phyllostomidae; genus Phyllostomus; species Phyllostomus hastatus. The sequence goes on along the minus strand of NW_025333872.1, from coordinate 34,197,534 downwards.
GCAGTGAGCAACCTGTCTCTCTGTGAAGCTGTGGCTAGCTCAGAAATTGTTTTCCCTCCTTCCCAGCCTCACTTCCTTATCGATCACTCTTTGTTGCCCTGAGATTAGATGTCCTTTAAGCTTTGCCTTAGATTCTGGTTTCTGGGAAACCAAGGTTAAAATACTGTCTTAGTCTTTCCTTTACTCACTTACTTGAGATGCCTATTATAATGTAAATCAAGTTTCCCTAAATGTGTCTGTTTCAAAAGTGTATATTTTGTTCCATTGATCCATTTTTGTAGCTTTGCCAATACTACCCATTCTTTATTATTATAGTTTTATTCTATATCTCCCAATTGTAGGCATCTTCAGGAAATTTGAGATCATAATACATTATATGTTTAATGTTAATATCATTTAGTTCATCAATGAGCAGAAGAGTATGTGTAAAGTTGGAATAACATGTTCTTCAGATGGTTTATTTGGTGGGGGGTCCTTTGGGGGGAGGTTCTTTTTTTTCTTGTCCTGATTGGTTGTTTTTTGCTTCCTCATATTTCAATCATTGATTTGATTCTCGTCTTCATCCACTCTACTGTTGTTTCCCTGTAAATTGTTCTTTATTTAATTAGTGTATCCTTCATTTCTGACTGGATCTGTTTTATGCTGCTGAGGTCCTCACTAAGTTCCTTGAACATCCTTATAACCAGTATGTTGAACTCTGCCTCTGATAGATTGCTTATCTCCATTTTGTTTAGTTCTTTTTATGGGGTTTGGTCTGTTCTTTCATTTGGGTCATGTTTCTTTGTCTCCTCATTTTGGCAGTCTCCTTGTGATTGATTCTATGATTTAAGTAGAGCTGTCTTGGTAGTGTGGCCTAATGTAGTAGGTGTCCTGTAGGGTCCAGTGTCAGAGCCTCCCCTATCACCCATGCTGGGTACTCAAGGTACACCCTTTGTGTGGTCTGAGTACACCCTCCTCTTGTAGTTGAGCCTCGATTGCTGTTGGCAGGTCAATGGGAGGTATTGACCCAAGCCAGTCAGCTGCAAGAACTGGCTGTGACCACTGACGACCAACCTCCACCCTCTGTGGAGGTTCAGCTGTGCAAGGGCATAGTGGTATTGCTCTGACACAGTCTGTAACTGTCCACTGGTGTGTAGGCTCTGGGTTGTCCTGGGTGGTACAGGCCAAGGTCTGCCCCAACCTGTGTTCTGCCCAGGGCCACCCTACCAGAGCTATAAAGCAGTCTGAGATGTCTACTTTTTGTCCTGGGCTTGGAGATTCCCAGGTGAAGCCATGCTGTAAATCTAGGCTGGCTGCTGCTAGTGCCAGGCCTGGGGCTACTTAGCAAGAGGTATGGGGGCTAGGAGATCACTGAGGCCTGCTGTTACTTTGTGATAGGATTTAGGAAGTTGTAAAGCATACACCAAGACCAGCCATTCATATGGAAAAGTCAGGGTAAACAGTTTGGGTAAATAGTTTGAGGCCCATAGAATGGGTGGGACAGAGTCTCAGGGGATCTCCAGAGCAGGGTAAATTGTGTAGCCAGGTTGATGGAGACTCAGATATGGCACCAGCTTGACAGGTCTATGGCTCTGTGGCTATGTGGTGGGAAGGCTGAGAAAGGGACACTGGCCTCTTCCCACCTTTTTGTCTGGGAGAAAGTTGTCCCCCAGCTCTCATGTTCATGCTAGACACTTCAGTTCCTCCCTGTATACCACTGGTGCCTTTCTAGCTGCTACCCTGGTGCTGAATCTTAGCAAGAGTGTATCTGAGTAAGTTGTGTGTGGGTTGTTTAAGGGGAACTGCCTGGACTCCTGAAGTTTCTTCCACCAACTCAATTACTGCTGGTTTTTACAGCTAGTAGTTATGGGGATCTATCTTCCTGGCACTGGAACCCTCGGCTGGGGGGCCTGGTGTGGAGCTAGGACTCCTTGCTCCCAGGATATTCCTCCCAAATTGTTATCCACCACAAGTGGATGTGGGACCAGCCTGCTCTGTGTCTCCAGTCCCTCCTACCTGTCTGGGTGGATGTGGTTTCTTTAACTCCTTAGTTGTCAGACAGCTATTCAGCTCGACTTCTGACAGTTGTGAGTGATGGTTGTTGTATATTTTATTTGTAATTTTGGTGTGGTTGTGCAAGAAGCTGAGCTATGTTTACCTATACTGACATCTTGACCAGAGTTCTAGAATTTCATATAGTGAGGGACTATTCATGCTACTCTCTGTTTATGATTACCTGAATAATGCCTCATTTCAATCTCATTCTTGCAAAAAAATTGTAAATCTTTATTGATACACTTTAAAAGAGACCTACTAGTATATTATGTATGTGAATACAAAGACTCAAACATAAAGATACCAGTTTTACTTCAAATTCAACACACCCAAATTCTACCAGGTTTTTTGTTCTTGTTTTGTTTTGTTCTATGGACCTTAACAAGCTGATCCTAAAATTAAAGATTATACAAAATGGAATCTCTTCCAGATATAAGGGATTATCTTACAAAGATATGATAATTAAGAAACATGTGATGTTAGCAAAAGAATAAAAAAAAGAGAGAAATGGAAAGAACAAGAGATCCAGAAACAGAGCCAAGCACATATGTAAACTTGGTCTTTTTGGTCTTTAATGTCAGGAGGATTGTGGATCAGTGGAGAAAGTGGATCAGCAGGGAAAGGTAAGCCTGTCAATAAATGCTGCTGGCATAGTGGATGTCTATGTACTACAATAGGAAGGAAATGAGACTGGATTTCTACCTCATGCTCTACACTAAAGTCTATATTAAGTGGAGGAAAAAAACTTTTAAATGTTTAGAATAAAATAGAGAAGAATATTTTTTATGCTTTCAAGGTTGGGAAATATTGTACTATCCTGAAAAAAAAATTAAACCTTTAAGGAAAGACTGGGAATCAATTAGACCACATTAACATTTTAGAAGGTCAGTGCATCTGACTAGATGCTGTGTTAAAAAGTGAGAGAAGACAAGCCACCAACCAAAGAAGATATTTTCAGTGCATATCGTCAACTCAGATTTAATGTGGAATATGCATCTGCAAATCAATATAAAAATTAAACATAATGGTTGTGAACAGTAATTTCATAAAATAGGAAACAAATGTTGAATCTCACTAATAATAAAGGAAACAAATTAAAATGAAAATGGATGCTATTTCATACCCATAAAAATGTTAAAAATGTAGTCTGAGGGTACCAAAAGTTGGAATGAATTTGGAGCAGTAAGAATGTTCATTTATTTGTGAGAGTGTATGTTGGTGTAAGTACTTTGATGAGTATGTGTTATATCTGTGTGCACAGTGACCTCATATGTGTAATCCAAAGATATCATTGGGTATATTAACGAAAAACTGGAAACAACTTAAACATCTATCAACATAAAAATAGAGACATAAATTTTAGTATAATCATTCAGTAGGAAAAAAGTGAATACTAAGTGCAATGCAATAATCTAGATTAGATTCTGGAGTAGAAAAAAAGATTGTAATGGGAAAACTGGTGATATACAAATAAAATATGTAATTTAGTTCTTTGTAGTGTACCAATGTTGATTTCCTCATCTGGACAAAATATTGTTGTTGTGTGGGATGTTAACATTGGGGAAGTGGGCAAATGGTGTATGGGAGCTCTCTGTGCTCTGCACTTTTCTGTAAGTCTAAAATTCTTTCAAAATAAAAAGTTTATTTTAGAAAAAGAGTGATTAGAGCTACTCATATAATGGATAATTCTCATAAACAATGTTGAGGAAGTAGTAAATTTCAGAAGACACACACATTATGTTACCAACTTTAGAAGCATTAGATATATGAGGGGGAACTCCCCCAAGAAATGGAATTATCTTCTAGAGGGTGGGTCCCTTATACTATAGGCTCATCCCGATAGGTGAGTGTTCTAGGAACCCATCTATATCAGTGTACCAGCTGGCATTGTTGTGAGAGGCTGTGTTCTGCTTAAGTAAATTTTTTTTAAGACTTTCACCTCATTTGCCCATTTTGTGATAAATGATTTACTAGTGCACCTGCACTGAGTGTTCAGCAGGTTTTGACTAAAAATGGTATGACCCCCATACCCCACCTCCCTATTCACCTGATCTCACCCTGAGTAACTTTTTTTTTGTTTCCTGGGATGAAAAAGTCCTCAAAGGGAAACATTTTTGCTGATATGGAAGAGTTGAAAGACAAAACAGCAGAAGCCCTAAAAGGCATCAAAACTGACAAGCTCAAAAACTGTTTTGAGCATGGAAAAAATATCTCCATAGGTGTATTGCATCAAATGGAGGGTACATTGATGGTGACTGAAGTTTAAACATGTAACAATAAATATATAGTTTTTTATAAATAAGCTCTAGGTTTTTTGGGCCCCCCTTCTAATATTATGTTTTATTTAATGATGTGTACATATGTAGTGTAAATTTAAACATATGTGTGTGAATGATAAACACCAAATTCTGAATGTAAATTCCTTCTTCAAGGTGCTGGCGTATGATTGGGAAGGTTGATGACAGAACTTGGATTTTATTTGCAATGTTTAACTCCTTAAGTTGGGTGGTATGTACAAGTACAAGAGTTGTTATAAATTTCTCTCTTTAAATGACTGAAACATTTGATAATTTAAAAAGTCAGTTTCTCTGGAAGGAAGGAAGGAAGGAAGGAAGGAAGGAAGGAAGGAAGGGAGAGAGGGACAGTGGGAGGAAGGAGGGAGAAAGAAGAGGTAGAAAGAAAGTAAAGAATGAGGAGGGAAGACAGAGAAAGTCAGTACTTTTTTTTAATGACTTGGAAGTCTCACTGAGAACTACTTTAACAACTTCTTGTAGTAATCTTTCAGAAAGGAACATTTAGGATAACAGCCATCTGAATCAGAATCTCAGGGGAGCCTGAATCAAAGTTTGATTCCTAGGCCAAGACACCAGAGATTTGAGTTCAAGTAGCACCCAAGAGCAGGAATATTTATCGAATTCTCCAAGTGTTCTTGTATCGGGGTATGGCTATATAGGTAAACTGACTTGATTTACTTTAGCCATAAATTGATTTTCAAAAATTTCTGATTTGTTTACATACTACATACTTTAGTTGCATGTGAATGTATGTATACATGAGTTGTAGGTTGTCTGAATTAATGAGTGGTCCAAGATCAACAATCATGTGACCAAGAGATTAGCTAGCTGGGTAGCTATCCCATATGGGGTTCTTTAATGGATCCCTTTTCAGAACAATGCATTTAAATGAATAAAATAAATTACATAAAATTATAAGATAAACTATATTGAAGTACAGTTACAAATTATTAAACAAATTTGTGATATATTGCATTTTTTTATTAAGGCATCAAATAACAAGATATGCTAGTACTGCAGATATAGTAACTATCATTTGAAAGTAGTGGTGAATGTAAATGATATTTGGTGATATTTGCAACAACCATAACATCACATGAAACATCTGTAATTTCTACTGGCCTCCAAGTAGGTAATGCTTACACTATTGTGGTTTTTGTCTACATTCATAGCTAAAGAAAATGCTAAGTTTCAGTTAGAGGCTTGTGAAAATAATATAGTCCATAGATCAGACCGGGGTTAGCATGAAGTGAGTGAAGCAATCACTCAGTCAGAAGATGAGTGTAAGGAGCACTAAAAAGCTCAGTCATCAAAATATTTTTAGTGCAATACTTTAAAAATCAAAATTAAGGCAAAAAAATCATGATGAACAAAATGTCAAGATTTTTAAATAAAGTAGGGGTCATTATAGATGTCCTGATTTTTAACCATAGACCCAAAGGACTATACCCATGAATCCCTTTCCCAACTTAAGCATTCTTGCATTATAGGCAGATGGTCTCACTTTTTCCACTTTTCCACCACTTATTTTGTATTGTTTGGGCAGAACCACCAAAATCTTCCAAATCTCAATAATCTTTCTTTATGACTAGGAATATAAATAGTTTATTTGCTACATAAATTCCTTATAATTTTAAAGTTTCAAATCCAATAATTCTCAATTCTTTGGCATTGTTGACAAAGATTAAAAAAACAAATGAACGCAGCAATATTTTCACTGATATGTCCCCTAGAGCAAGGGACATAAGGAAAGAATAAACAACTGGGATCTCATCAAAATAAAAAGCTTCTGCATGGCTAAAGAAAACAGTATTAAAATAAAAAGAGAACCAACCATATGGGAAAACATATTTGCCAATGATACCTCACACAAGGGTTTAAGCTCCAAAATATATAAAGAACTCACATGACTCCACTCTAAGAAGACAAACAACCCAATTAAAAAGTGGGCAAAGGATTTGAACAGATACTTCTCCAAGGAGGACATACAGAGGATCCAGAGACACATGAAAAGATGCTCAGTATCACTAGCTATCAGAGAGATACAAATTAAAACCACAATGAGATACCACTTCACACCAGACAGAATGGCCATCATAAACAAAGCAACAAACAACAAGTGTTGGAGAGGTTGTGGAGAAAAGGGAACCCTAGTGCACTGTTGGTGGGATTGCAGACTGGTACCACAACTATGGAAAACAGTATGGAATTTTCTCAGAAAACTAAAAATGGATCTGCCTTTTCACCCAGCAATTCCACTGCTAAGATTATATCCTAAGAACCCTGAAACACCAATCCAAAAGAACCTATGCACCCCAATATTCATAGCAGCACAATTTACAACAGCCAAGTGTTGGAAGCAACCTGGGTGCCCATCAGTAAATGGATGTATCAAAAAACTATGGTACATTTACACAGTGGAATACTACACAGCAGAAAGAAAGAAGGAGCTCCTACTCTTTGCAACAGCATGGATGGAACTGGAAAGCGTTATGCTAAGCGAAATAAGCCAGGCGGTGAAAGACAAATACCATATGATGTCACCTTTAACAGGAACCTAAAGAACAAAACAAAGAAACAAGCAAAATATAACCAAAGACACTGAAATAGAGAACAGGCTGACAGTTACCAGAGGGGAGAGGGGAAGGAATTTCAGGGGAGAAGGGGAAGGGTTTGCAGAAACAAGTATAAAGGACACAAGGACAAAAACAAGGAGGGGCTGGAAATGGGAGGGCTGGGGGGGTGGGCTGGGATGGGCGTAAAAGACAGAAAACTGTATTGAACAACAATTAAAATAAAAATAAAAAACAAATGAAAAAGTAATTTTGACATATTACAGTTTCTTTGTTTGTAATCTCCTAAAAGTAATTCACTTTAAAAACAATTCTGATTATTTCTCTTATGAGAATTTTTCCTATAAAAATAAATTGTAGTGGTGATGTCCCTATAAGGATCGAGGACAAACATTCAGGAGAGCATGCTAATGCATTAGCAATGCTTCTTGCACATAAGCTGCCTTGTAGAAATGCCATCAGGGACAGAATACAAGCTTTTATATGCCTTCACTGTTTATTACAGAACCATGCTCTTTTGAGAGATATTGTTCAACAAAAGACATATTTCTACATTCAGCTGTTTCCTATGCAGGAAGAATAACAATAGCAAAACAAGTTTTTCAACAAAATGTTATATATAATGCATTATGAATTTTTGTAGGACTGGATTTTATTTTCAATTTGTTCTTCCATTTATCGCCACCAGTACTGAAGCTCCACCTAGGGCCCTTTCCTGTAATTACATTCATTTTCATTAAAGCTAATCACGATGGCAATATGGAAGAGTTATGCAAATAAGAGAGTGATTGAGTCTTTGTTTTGCTCCAAGCCTGTTTCTAACACAGACAGGTTAGATTTGGTCACTCCCAGGAACAGAACGCTAAGGTGGTGAACCACCACAGGCTGCTGGCCAGGCAGGGATGTGGTTAACATCTTATCTCTGGCCTGGGAACATTGCCCTCCTGGAATGCAGCTGGCTAACTTTAGTAACAGGTGGTCCCAGCCCAGGCAGGGAGGTAAGTGGAGAAACAATAACCTCCTTGTGCATCACAGGGAAGGCCAGGTAGAATAGGTGGGAGAGGCTTAGATGAAGGCAGAGAAAGATCAGAGGGCAGGCCTGAGGAATTCGGTTTAGAAGGGCAAAGCAATTCTTAAAACCTTGGTTGCCTCCTTTACCTTGTATATTTCTATTGGATTTCAGCATTTTACTCATGGTCCACTGGGCGATTTGTTTTTTGATTCCCTCTCTCTCCAGCAGTGAATAATACAGAATGATTTGAGTTCACACCCCAGAGTGTTTTGACTCACACCTGCCATCTGTCTGCTTAGTCACTGTGCAACCATCTTTCCCCTAACCGATGATTTTTATTTGATATCAGAACTGGCAGGCAACAGCGGTTGTGTTAGGAGATTGTTGGATTCCCAGTTTTCTCTATTCTTGTGATGATAGCAGCACAGTGCATTGATGTTTTAGATCTTTACTTGGCTTTTTCTGGGAGTTGTCATATGTTCCCAAAGACACTTAGTGTGGGGAGAGTTGTAAAAGAGAAGCGGGAAGGGAATTATTTTTGATAATGTTATTTTAAAATTGTAGACATGTAGACCGTTATCACTCAGCACAGAGCAAAGTGAAAATCTCCCAGATTATTTATATACAGAGTTAATATAAATAATTCCAGCCCTTGATTTTAGTGAACTAATCTGACCTTCTGCATGTTCCTATTGATAGTCTAAGTCTAGGGTCCAACAGTAAATTTTCTGTGAAGGAATATAGAGTTGTAAGGAACTAAGTGTTTGTACATATAGTCATTGAAAACCATGTGCACAAAGCAGAAATTGTGCTTAAAGTGATGGCTGTAGGTACATGTCCAGACACTTTAGGCAAACCCACTTTAGAATCAGGTTACAAACCAGGACAGTTATTTAGCTAAACGTTTACTACACATGCTGACAAAAATTTTATTTTTAATTACTTCGTATATGTAAAGAATATAATATATTTGTACAGTATAAATAAGAAAAATAAAATATTCTTCTCCCCACTCAGCTTAAGAATGACAACTAACCTTCTGAAGTCCCTTCTGTGTACCTCACCTAGCACTGCTACCCTCTCAACTTACTCCATTTCTTGCTTCCTGGGTAACCATTATCTTGAATTATGGCTTATCATTTTGGGGGGTTTTCTTCAACACTTATATATCCCTAAATAATATTTGTATATCTTTGAATTTTATATAATTGGAACTGTAAACTGTGTATACTCTGTCACTTTCTTTTTCATCAGAATTATGTTTCATTCATAGGGATGCATAAAACTGCAGTCCATTTGTTTTCACTGCTACACATTAAGTACCCCATTATATGTATCTACCACAACCTACTTATCTGGTCTCCTGCAGTGGTCTTTTGGGTTGGTTCCAGTTTCTACTATTAAAAACAGCACTGCAATGAATATTTTAGTACCTGTATTCTGCTCAGATCTGTGAGGTTTTCCCTAGTCTAGAGTGTTTATTTAGAATTGGAATTGCTTACTGTTAGGTGGGTACATCTTCCACTTGACTAGGTAATGGCACATTATCCCACAGGGGGTGGACACACTCATCCTCCCACTAGCGGGATACAGGAGTTCCTGTTGTCAAGCACAGTGGATCTGTCAGGCTTTACAATTTTTGCCAATATTTTGATATAAAATGATATTTCACCCTTTTCCTGATTATGAGTGAAGTTGGACACATTTGTACATATTTTATACATTTAATAATCATTCATTTTTCCTCTTTTGGGAAATGGGGCATCAATGCATTTTTCCCCTTTTGTTACTGGTTTGCATGTATCTGTTTTTAACTGGATATGCACACACACACATACACACACACTGGAGCATTATATATAATACTGGTGTATTTCTATATATACATATAATACTAATACTTTATTCTAATATACATCAGAAATTAGAATATGTGAACCTCCCACCCTACCCTACCCCGGCTTGTGTTTTGTTTTTTCACACTTTTAAAATAGTGCCTTTTAATAAACAAGTTCTTATGTTAATAGACTTTCATTTATCTCTTTTATTTTATGGATTCCACTCCTTTTTTGTCTTAAGAAGTCCTTTTTGTAGCACAAAATTACAAAGATAATCTCCTATATTTTCTTCAAAAAGCTTAGACACTTACATGTATTTAATCCATCAGGAATTTAGCTTTTGGTTATGTTGTGAGTCCACATAGGAAACAGTTGTCCAGGCATTACTTATTAAGGTCCCATTTCTTCTACACTATTCTAAAATTGCAGCTCTGACTTTTCATACATGTGAGGGCTTATATCTGAAGTTTCTATTTTTGTCTGATTGGTATATTTGTCTGTCTATCTCTGCACCTATAATATATTAGTGAAACTTGAAATAGTCCGGGAAATAGGGCAAATTCTTTTTATCCCCATATGTACATTTTTTTCCAGCAGTGTGTTGGCTATGTTTTTCCTCTCTGACTATTCTTGTTCTTTGCTATTTTGTATATATTCTACAATTAGCATATCAGATTCCCCCAAAACAATTTAATAAACATGTAATGCTAGTTTACCCTCTATAACAGAACTAAGTCTGCACAAATAAGGGGCGAGTCATTTTAAAGGAGTGCTGAGTGATTAAGGAATGAGTTAACTCAGTAACATCAATTCTAAAAATTTAATTAGTGAGATTTTATTTTGTTTACCAAATGAACCATTGCAGCCTATGAGAAACCAGCCAAGATCAATGAGTGGAGATCTTATGTATTCTATCCCAGTTAGCTCAGTTTTTAATCAGGCCTATCTCAAGAGAATCTAAGCTTTCAATAAAATCAGTGAACAAGTATTTGTTCCTAACAATATAATGTGCTCAGCCCTGTTCTAGACAATACAGAAGATAAAGAAATGGCATAAACTATGATTTACATCTTCCAAGTATTTATAATTTATTGTGGAAACAGTTGGCTATCAATAAAATTCCATCTTTTGTAGTTCTGACCATGAGTTACTATGAAATGAGTTCAGAGAAAAGAGAACAATGTGGATTGGAAAAATCAGGATACATTTCATATTAAAGAAGTAGGACTTTCCTAAAAATAAGGAAAGGAAGAACCAGGTCTGCTACATTATAAACATCAAATATGTGTTTATACAATTAGTGACACTAAGGAATATTTGCTCAAATATGTGCAGAAGGTATATATGATGGTTTAATGTAAAATTGATTGATAGGTTAGAGGGCAGAATGAATCAAGGAAAAGCTAAACCACAGGTAGTTGATTATTTCAGTTTTAAGGCAATAAAGTTCTGAAAAATGTCATGGCAATGTGAAAAGAATGTAATTTGGTGAATTAAGATATTTATAAAAGGAAAAATATAATTAGGGACACATTTGGTCACTAATTAGGAATTATTTACATAATAATTAGTACCTAATAAGAAAGGGAAGAATCAAAGATTACCTCAAATTTTCTCACCTGGGATTCATGAAGTATGATTTACTACCGATTCCTCTCTCTCCTCCACTAATCAAGAAGTTAGAAGGACTTTCTAACAGGTTTGATGGGAAAGAAAATATTTCTGTTCTGGACATACTTAGTTTGGGACAATAGAAAAATATAAGCAATTGGACACATGGGATGAAAACATAGTTGAGATGTCTGTTTTTAAAAAGCTAAAATTATAGTGGGGTCTTGCAGCCTGAGAATTTAAATAATGCTGTTTTTGGATGGGACAATGAATGTATCTAGAGGTGTGCCAGAGGCTGCCTCTTACTTCAGGAGGTTTAATGTATGAATTCAATGTAATTCCAACCTCAAGCATTTGACACCAGCAATAAGCCCGGTATTATTCTTCAGAAGACTATTACCATGTAATCTAGAATCTGGTAGGCACTGAGATGCTCTTGGGAAGTAACTGTAAGGGAGGAAAGTGTGGTACAGGTTCTGCAATGGATGAAGAGAACTCTCAGCTCCTTCATTCCTCTACTTCCCATCCTCCTCAATCCAAAACTAGCCATGATGTATTACTCATCCTACTTAATACTAGCCATGGGGGTGTAAAGGAGACATTTAAGTTCTGAGAAATAGGTTGTACCAGTGTATACTCAAAAAGAGATGTAATAGGACAAAGCACTAGCAATGATGATCTGGACGTCATTGCAGAAAGTGGAAGCAGGAAGAAGGAAACTTGTTTCTGTGGTATGGGAGAAGAGAGGACTATTTCATAATTACATGTGAAATGCTCCCTAGAGACTCCCATAATTGTTGGGGCAAATTTAGAGGGGAGAACAAGAGAGTTGTGGACTTCTCAAATGTGCATTATATCATTGAATCTCATTCAGTTACAGACAATACCATACCCCAAAAGGGTAATTGTAAATGTATATAGACATTTTTACTTAACATAATGACTCTTGGGTCCTATAGACATGTAGTGTGTTGGGACCAGGAATGATAAGCTAATTCAGTGCTCTGGACAATCTCACACAAGGAATTGTTTTTCTGCCAAAATGCTAGTAAATAGTGCCTCTACTGAGAAACCGTGGGTTATAAAGATGCCAAATAATATGATAAACTATGAGGTGTGCTCTATTTATCTTTCTTCTATAATATTAAGATATTTGATAAATGACAAAACAACTAGTTATGGAGCATTAATTTTAAAATCAAATATGGCAAAAGTAGTAAAATGCATAATTTTTAAACTCAATGAGTTTAAACTCAAACTCATACAAACTAATGCTGAATTTTAAAAAAACTAAAAATTGAATAAAATACAATGCAGTTTTATATTCTTAAAATTTCTCTTGCCGCACAGAAAGGTCACTGCAGGAAGCCTAATTATGATTGTATTCATGTTTTAAAGAGGTAGAGGATGTTCTCTTTTCCAAATCCCAAAAGAATGGAGATTGAGAAGTTCAGAGAATAAAGGAGTTAAAGAAATTTATTATCTATGTTCTATGATTCCAGAAAAAAAAATCATTTTAAGAATAGAGTTTTCATTCCTTTGTGAAGGGAAAAAAGGAACAATTATCTTAGCTGAATGTATTCCTCTCTTCCTAAGCAGGTTTAAATATTATATCCTCCTGTTGTTGAAAATCCATTTCTTCCTTGTTCTCCTGCCAGGGAAAATTTCATTTCATTAATCTAAATGGGAATTTTCTGAATAAAAAGAGAGAGAAAGCTTACCCAGGAAAAATGGAATATACTAAGTCAGAAGCAGCAGGAGATATACCAGGAGAGCATTACGGGTCAGATATCAAAGAGAGTTCACCTTCAACAGCTCAAACTGCTGGGGCACAATAATTTCCTCTCTATTATAATTACAAAAGTGGGAAAGCATATTCTAGACCTTCATACATAATTTATCATTCTGTCACACATCTTGAATATTAAAAGGATTCAGGTCTGTGAAACTCTTGTGTATTTCTTGAGAATAAGTTATAATGAAAATATAGTATACATTTTAAGTACAGTAATTCATAAATTGGAAGGCTTTCCATGTTGAAAGACTTTTGGAAACAAGGAAGAAGGAATGAGTACTAATTTTGAATTCAGATAGTTCAAGATCAAATCCTGGCTTTACTACTTACTGTGTAACTGGGCAAATAGCTTTGCTTGCCTCATCTGTACCCCCAGAGATTAGCATTTTCTAAGAAAATTTCATGGCAGAATTAGTAAAAGATGCAAAATTTGCAAATTCATGAAAAGTAAAAATTAATGTTGAATTTAAAAAAATAAAAATGTAATGAAATATAGTATTTTATATTCTTAAAGTTTCTCCTGCCAGGTGTAAAGGCCATTATCTTCTAAATTCTATCTACAAACCGAACAGTTCCTTCTTCAGTTCATCTCTGTCTCACAGTACTTTCTAGTGCGCAGCTAGCAGAGACCAGTTGGTGCTGGGGATCTCTTTAGTCAGTTTAGGCATCCTTTCTGTCTTCCAGAGTACCACGGATTCGCTTTCTCTGCCATTGTGGTGCACGCAGTTGATTCTTCTTCGCCATGTCTTCTCATAAGACTTTCAAGATCAAGAGGTTCCTGTCCAAGAAACAAAAGCCGAATCGGCCCATTCTCCAATAGATTCAAGTGAAAACTGGTACCAAAATCAGGTACAACTCCAGGAAGAGTAATTGGAGAAGAATCAAACTGGATCTATAAGGAATCACACATGTGAGATGGCTCACAAACAAGGGTTGGCAGAAGTGGGTTTACAGTTTTTCATATGGGAAAAGACATGCAGGTTATGGTGATTACAATAGCTTTATTAATGCAAAAGAATGTCACAGCTCTAATTCTACTTTAGCCAACCTCACATTGATAGTTGTTTTAACTAGGAGGTAGATAAGTGAAGATTCGTTATACTAGTAGCTCTATTTTTGCATATGTTTGAACATTTTCATAGTGAAAAGTTAAATTAAGAAAACACCCAAAGTGCCAAGAATGCATCTTACAGATTCATGTCAGTTTGTTATCAGAAACTTTTGCTATCTCACTATTGGTGAGAAGATCTTTGTTACAGAGAACTTACTTAGAGTTTTCGTTTTTTTAAATAAATGAATGACTATTTAATAAATGGATTCTGTGCTTTATCTATCCTTAAATAAATTTTTTCAAAAAGGGTTCTAAGAATCACATTCACATTATGTATTTATGCAACCATGGAATGCTAGTTTTGAGGCTAAGATCTAGTGCTGTCCTACTATATGCAACATCCTAGGCCATTGCCTATTTACGTGATAGTGGCTGGACCTCTTGTGTAAGTAGGACCTGTGTCCAAATGGTGCTCATTCTGCAGTCCATCGTCTGCTGAGCTGAACTGTCCAGAGGCGGTACAGCAGCAGACAGCACACATCCTCTCCCCTGTTGCCTGTTCCCCTGGCTGTGTTACCTCCTTCATTGCATGTATTGCTCATGCCAGTGAAACTCATTTGACCTTCTTAACAAAAAAAGGTGCTGACATTTTTAAATCAGTTTTCTCTTTTAGGAGATTCTCATTTAAGATATTAATATGTGCCCTGACCAGTGTGGCTCAAGTTAGCTGGGCGTCATCCTGCAAAGTGAAAGGTCACTGGTTCAATTCGTGGTCAGGGCACATGCCTAGGATGTGGGTTCAGTCCAGATGGGGCGCATACGAGAGGCAAAGGATCATCTCTTTCACATCAGTGTTTCTTTTCTTCTCTTTCTCCCTCCCTTCCCCTCTCTCAAATAAATAAACAAACAAGCAAACAAATTAATAAAGATTTTAAAAAAGATATTAATTTGTATTGTAAACATTTTATTCCTTGATAATTCCAAGGAAAACAAGAGCCCAGATTGGAATAATCATAGTCATAAATCAGTGAGGTTCAAAATAATAAGCTGTCATGTACATAATAGTCTGTGCATTCCAGGCTGATTAATTCCAAATTCCCTGCAATCAGGGTAACTTTTCTCCTGGAAGCACTCTGGAAAAATTTTTGCATGCCCAATGAGACATATAACAATAATTTTCTCATAAAACATTAAAGTTTACTTAGAAACAAGACATTCTCTGGACATCTAATGTTTGCTGGCTGCAGCAAAGTTGCATCTCAGCAAACTTATCCACTACTAATTACAAAGCACTTTCCTCTAGTGTGCATTTAGTCCAAATGTAAATATTCCAATCATAATTACCCTTGGAAGGCTGCAGTCTGGGAACATTCCCAGTGGAATGCTTCAGTTCTCTCATTTCTCTATTAATAGTTCCTCACATTTTTTTTCATGTTGCAGATGTTCTGAAAACATATGCTCGATTCTTTTCATTGCTGAATAAGAATTTAAATCTTTCACATTTGAATAATAATTTGAAAAATTCCATATCTCTTTTCCAGTCATAAATTTTAATTTTTTGTCATGAACCACTACAATGATCATAACTTAAAAAGGTAAAAACACTGTAGATAAGTATTAATTTTAATAAAACCTAAAATTTGACTTAGTTAAAATTCTGTATTTCTTCTTTTTTCTAGTCACCTTATTTAACATTAGTTAGTTTTGAAATGGTCTTTAAAATATTATAAAAAATATAAATTGTAAATACTCCTTATATCTGAAGATTAATACTAAAAAGTTTTCATGTTTCTTATCAAAGTTTGTTGATATGTACATAATGTCATTCTATGTGGACACCTAAGAGTCTATAATTATGCATGTGGTCAGAGAAGAAATATAAATTGACAATTGCTATTTTGTATATTCCCCATATAACCAGAAAAGCACTGTTGTAAAAGTATATATGTTACTGTGGTGTTTTGAAAGCTTTTATGATTTTTTTTGTAATCATAAAAGTTAAATGTGTCCATGATAGAGAAATCAGAACATATATCTAAAAAATACAAAATGTCTTTAGTGCTGCCATCCAGAGTTAATATTTCACACATTTATTATACTTTTATAGTCATTTATTTTCTTAAAAAATTATTATATTTATTTCCTCTTGTCATTATAAATCTTATGAACCTTTTTAATGTTTTTCAAAATTTAACCATAAACCATAATATGTTTAACCACATTATAATTTATGGTCTCTTCAGTTTTCTTTCAAAAATAATTTTGTGATATTATAAATGCATATTTGTACTTTACAATTTTTGTTTTTAGGAATTCCTTCAAAGGAGAATAATTTTAAATCAAATTATTTGGTTAAGAAATATAGTTGCTTTAAGACTTTTGACATATTGCTAAGAAAAAGTTTCCAGGGGTGTCCAGCCATTTGGGTGGCATCTCTAGACCACACTGGAGGAAGAAGAGTTGTCTTGGGCCATATGTAAAATGCATGGCAACACGTAATCACAACAAAATCTCATGTTTTAGATAAATTTATGATTTTGTGCTGGGCCTCATTCACAGCCATCCTGAGCCTCAGGGTGGACACCTCTGGACCTGGTTTATCACTTCCCAAGAGCGGGAGTGCCTGTGGTTGTTCCCTCCTCAGCAGCAGTCTGTGTTTTATTCTTGAAATGGGAAATAAGCGGAGAGCAAAAGCAAAATCTACTTAGATCTAATGACTTAATTTTGGAATTAAAAAAAAAGACCTTTAATGATATCAGACTTTCCCACACTTGTGAACATGTATTAATTTATTTTTGGCCAATTGTCTGGTTATATCCTCTATTCATGTGTTTAGTGGATATTTATTTCATCATTTGTGATTTTAGGAAGCATCCTTCTTGCAGAAATTGGGTAATTACTGTAATTTTATGCTTGCTTATTATATTTTGAATTTTTACACTTAATTCTTAAATTTATTTGGTATGTAGTTAATAAAATGGTATGAGCAAAGGTTATAAAAAAATTCCTACACTCATGATTTGTCTTAGAATTATTTAATGAATTATCTTTTCTTCTTTTGTTAATTTAAGAACTTTATCATATATTTTAATTGTTATAGCATTGTAATATTTTATTTTGGACATATTATAACTCCACTTACAATAATAATTACTTAACTTTGAGTGTTTATCTAAATATATTTTGAGATCATCTTGAAAAATTTAAAGAAAGGGTGAGCATATAAATCAATTTGGAATGATTTGATATCTTTAAATTATTCAGTTTTTCTTTCCAGAGACATGGGATTTTTAAAAAAAGATTTTATTTATTTATTTTTGGGAGAGAGGAGAAGGGAGGGAGAAAGAGAGGGAGAGAAACATCAATGTGTGGTTGCTTCTTGTGAGCCCTGCACTGGAGACCCAGCCCGCAACCCAGGCTTGTGCCCTGACTGGGAATCAAACCTGCAACCTTTTGTTTTGCAGGCCCGTGCTCAATCCACTGAGCCATACCAGGCAGGGCTTAGGGATTTTTTTTTAATGTAGGTCATGGAATATGACTATAGTGAATAAAATATCTTGTCTTTTACATTATCAAGACAGATATTGGTAGATATATTATAATATCTGTAATGACAATATTTATCCATACAATACTGTAATATTTATCTCTTTCATTGTCTAGCTGGCTATTGCCAGTTATGTAGGGTGGGCAAAAGTAGGTTTACAGTTATGAGTATGTGAAACACAGTTTATTTTGTATTATTATTTATTAATTATTATATAATTTTCCATACAACTATAAACCTACTTTTGCTCCACTCTGTGTAATAATAATATAATACCTACATTCATTAGTCATAGGGTTTACTGAACAATTATCTTACTTAATTTTCAAAATAATTCTGAGGAAATGGACATGATGGTTTCTATTTTACAGAAAAAAAACTAAAGCTTGAGTAACATGTTCAATTGGTAATTTTTGAGTGGTAGACCCAAGTCTGTCTGACCTCTGGCTTCAAAGTCTGTGCTCTTAATTGCACTACTCGGCAATATGAAAGCTATTAAATTTTATATTTTTAACTTTCATTCCTATTGACTGGATTTTAGGATTTAGAGAAAAGTACATTTGAATTACAAATTTCGAATCAACATTCTTTATTCCCTCTTGCAAACTCCTCGATAAATCCTCTATTGAATTTCAAAGAATACTCCTAAAACAAGAACTCTCAATTGACTGTCAGGAGAATTTGTCAAAAGAAGATTAGAAAGGCGCTATTAATATTTATGCATACATTTTGTCCTTAGCACAAACTTTGTGATTTAAAAAGTATGTCCCCTTCCACCCCCCTGGAATTTCTTATATAAAAAATTAGATGCTTCAAAAATTCCTACTTAATTTTTTTATATATAGACAGCCACCACAATGACAGTGTAAATACACCTACTGCAATCACAACAGGAAGAATAAGTAAAGCCAGTCTCCAAAGGCTTTTGAGAATGGTACTCATAAACTGCAGTTTCTCAACACAGCTCAACTGACCACAGAATTTAAAATGACCATTAAGAAATTGATGATGACATATCAAATAGCAGCTTATAGCCCTGACTGGTGCAGCTCAGTGGGTTGGGCATCATCCTGCAAATTGAAGGTTGCCAGCTGGATTCCCAGTCAGAGCACATGCCTGGGTTGCCAGCCAGGTCCCTGGTGGGGAGAGTGTGAGAAGCAACAGATCAATGTTTCAAACTTTGATGTATCTCTCACACATCAGTGTTGCTCCCCCTCTCTTTCTCCCTCTCTTCCTCCCTCCTTTCCCCTTTCTCTAAAAATAAATAAATAAAATCTTTAAGAAAATAGGTTATGAATGACAACTGTAACATTTCTTGAGAATGGAGAAAAGTCCTTTAAAATGGGACCAGACCATATAATTTTCACAAAACTGTACATTCTGGAAGATAATAGAAGATGAAGGAAAATGGCTCAGACTTACAAGATTAAGTCACTCAAGATCTTTGGGGTTCTATTCATCATAGCTGCAAGGGTCACTCTTCTTGTTTTGATACATCATGTCTTCATGTTCATTCAAGTGAGGAAACAAACCAAATTCAAAATGCAATGAATTTCTGAATCCCTTCTCTTCACTGGGGTCATAAGCATGGGTTATTTTCATTTAGATGGTGAATATATATATATATATATATAGGAATATAGATTATATATAGATATACATCTATACATATAGACATATATTTAGATTATATATATACATACATATATCTATATATAATCTAAAACTAAAGTTTTGTTGTGATTTTGAAAGGGTTCATCAGAATCCAGTATTTCCATGCATAAAAAAACATACTGATACCATCTTCCTTAATGTTCTGTATTTTTGATCAGTGTAACATTGGGACTGGCAGGTACAAACTCAGAGGCCATGGCAAATAAGATGGTAAAACTAGAACTTTATTCTTTGACTTACATCAGCTGTGACCTCTGTCTTTCTTTATTTGGCTGTGTCAATTATATAAGTACTTCTCAAAGAAAAATTTCAGCAATGACTGGAAAGAAGCTTCCATACCAAAAACTAAATACTCTTTGGGAGATGGAATCCTCTCTGACCTGCAGTCTGAAATAAAAGGGTCTGAATCACCAAGGCAATGAACCATAGCATCCAGGCTTAGAATCACTGCAGTATGAAATACAGCTATCAGTATGAGAAGTATCTAACCTTCCCTGAATATCAAATAACCAGTATAACATGCTCAGAAGTTAGTTATGAAATTCATAAGATATAGTGACTCTGTTTTGACAGCTGAGAACTTTCCCAAAGCAGCCGTGGATTCTTCTCAACTAGTTCTTTTCAGACTATACTGTGCACCTAAATCACCTGCGATGAAGATTCTTATTCTGTAGGTCTCAGGTGGGGCCTAAGATTCTGAGTAATTCACAGCAATGCTGGGATCCACTGCTTGTTTGGATCCCAGTTTGAGAAGCAAGATATTGACCAAAAAAAGATCCTAGCTGACTTTTATTTAGCCCACAGTGAAGGCAGCCACAGCTCTTTTAATATTTCAAGACCTTCTGCTGCTCTGTTATATGTTAAAGAATTGGGGGATGAAACTTTGTAATTCCAAAGAACATGTGCATAGTTTAAGATGTCTAGTCTGCAGTGGAAAAAAACCACCAGAGGGACTGGTCATAAAAGTTCTTCAAAAAAGTAAATAGTTCTTTAAATTTTGGAAACATTGCATGAAAATTCTCAAATGGCCTTCATCAGGTCACTTGAAATGGTGGATATTTCTAAAGGATCTCTTTGTTTGTAGTAGGCTGGCACGCTATCCTTTTGATAGTCAATTAATACTGCATCCATGACCACTGGCTTTTGTAGAAAATCTTTGCTGAATATTGCATAACAGAACATGTTCTTCTAAGACACTGGCCAAAAAAGTATTAAAAGAAGTACCCAGAGATAGATGCCATAGTCATGACATTGAAGTACAAGTAAGATGGTTTTGCTGGAAGCACTAACGGTCTAGGCTGTTGTGCAGAGGCACCTCTTATAGTAATCAGTTACTTTCTGGTAATATTCTACACTAATCACATCATATGTAGTGACCATCCTCTAGAAGAACTCAAAAAGCCTGCATGGGCCTGACTCCTTGACCAAGTAGGAACATCAGTCCAGAGATCACCAAGCTAACTGTGAGGTCGTGCCTGACCTGTGGTAGACGTGACCAGTAAGTACAAAGATCAGGAAGCAAGCAGCTCCAGGTACAATTTGTCCTAATGGGGAAGGTCTCATTTGTAATCTATGCAGTGGTCAGATTTTTATCTGATTGTGATAAATATGGGGGTGAGGTGGGGAATGAATATGCATGTCTCATCATACAGAAGAATATAGATAAGCAGAGAATCAAAGTGGGGGAAAATCCAGCAGTGGCTCAGTAAACTCTGTGGCTGGTCAAACTTTCCATTTCAGTGTATATTCAAAATTTATCCCTTTTTGAAATTCATGCCAGTTTCCTCTATTCAGTTCCAGCTTCTCCCTGCCCTGTTACTAGTAGCTACAAAGCCCAGCCTTCCCTCTTGGCCTCTTTGATTCTCCTCTTTTCCACTAAGTATTATATGTGAAATACTTTACAGAAAAACCATGATCATGACATTTTCCTCATAATGATTTTTTCTACTGCAGAAATTTTAATGAAGATAGGAAACTTGGAAAATGTAGAATTATAGAGAACTGAAACAAAAATTGTCTGTAGTTCTTATTCAGAAACAACCACTATTAACACTGCAGTGTATTTCTTTACATTTTCTTCTTCCTAAGCACTTAAAATTATTTGTTTTTATTAAAGTAATATCAAAATTCAGAAAACCTTTAAATTAAGCAAATATGTCTAAGACACCTTGGTCCTTCCCTGACCTCCTATGCTAAGTCTCACTCCCCAGAGATACAAATTTTCATCAGTAGCCACTGAATGTTTTTAAGGGATTTTTGTTTGTTTGTGGTGGTTACTCTCCAGCCTTCAATAATATGTTTTACTACTATTTCTTGACATATTAATTTTAGACAGTATTCATAACTTGTTTTGAAAGATGAAGAAATTAGGACACATATTCTTTGAACTTCCTCCTTTCTGACTTTTGTTATATTTTTTAATTGTTGAAGTTTATAGTATCGATATTGTCTCATGGCTTTAAGTAGCTGTGTGTGCTGTGTTTATAGACTAAGTTTGGAAATGTAAACCCAGGGGAAAGAGAGGGGAAGGGAAGTGAGTAGGACCCAATTGCCTCAGCACTTCTTTAGTTAATTGTACTGATGATATTCCTATCCAGAACTGACTTTTGCTAATATTGTCTCAGAACCTGAAATATCTCTGGGCATCCCTTAGAAAGGAGTATTCTTACCAGTGAAATTTTAGGCTATAGTTTTTTATTTCTCTATTTGCTCCTTCAATCTTATCCTATTTAGTTTCTATCTTCCAGAATTGCCTCAAAGATTTCCTCAACTGCTATCTCCATTCCATACCCCTATCCCTTAATGCTATGTTTCTAATCTTTAAACATTTTTTTCATTTATTTTATGGCTTTTCTGTTATTTCACTGGGACTTTGGGAGGCAGGGGTTAAACATGTATATTCAGTTCACCATTTGGCAACACTAGGAATAATCCCCCATATAGCCTTATTGTGAGCATGATATTTTACTAATTGGATTAATTAATTTAGATCTTAATAAAAACAAAGCTATAAGATCACATCAATATTTATTCAGATTCCAGGGACCTGAAGCTCCTTCTTCTGGTCTCTGACCTGCTATAGGCCCTGTCCCCTTTGTTTCTTCTGTTAGATCCATTCTTGCCCTAACCACCTCCTTATGTAGTTCTCATAAATCTACTATGCAAAAAACAAAGTAAAATTGAGGAGTAATTATGTCTCACTCCTACTTAAAATCCCATTCATTTATTTTTTAAGTAATTTTTTTTTTTTTGGTGCTTACCCTGTGCTGGGTCTGTTTTAGGTGCTACACATACAGCAGAAAATGAAACAGAAACACACTCCCGTCCTTGTGATGCTTATATTCTAGAAGGCAGGGATACATTATATCCTGTAAGACTATAGTTTTCAGTTCCACACAACTGGCAAGCACGAGAGGGATAAAATGGGTAAAGTTGCCAGCTCAGTAAACACATCATTAGAACTCTTGACTGGCCTATCAACACCATAGATGGTCTCCTGATGAATCACTGGAAGTCAGAATCTCCTTGCCCATAGATCAGTGGCTACTAAAATACTACTAATACTAATAATCGTATTAAAGGGACAAATAAGTATTATAATTCAATTCTTAAAATTTGAGAACACCAGTGTCCTACAATAAAGTAATGGTTAAATAAATTATGACATATCTGTAAAGTGGAAATATGAGACTATTATAAGTGATATTTATATTTTTAAGATAAAAATTTTTATTATTAAGTGAAAAATCACACTTTAAAATTATGTATGTAGTTTGGCTCTGTGATAATTGAACTGTTTCAGTTTAATGTAACATTAATAAAAATAGTATTATTTTTTATTTTAATTTTCATCTGTGTTCTATTAAAGTCCAGATTAACATCTTAAACAGATTCCATAACATTCTGGTTGCTTTCAGGTTTTGAAGTATAGTCTACTTTTAGAACTTTAGTCTCATTTCTGATTCCATTGCTTTTCCTCCTCCACACTGTTAAAGGGAGGCAGTGCAGCTGGCTTGGTAGCGGGGTCAGAGGTGAGGAGGCATCACTGGCCTCACTCTGGTTTTCCATGTTCATGTCTGATGCCAGTGCCCCAGAGGAAGAGATGGTCTCCAAGCATGTGGAGTGTGGTTCTCTTGGGACAGTGCTCAGATTCACTCAGAGGCCCCTCTGTTGCTATGAGGAAGACAGCAGATTTCCCTCAGGTCAACCAAGAGTTCACCCTTTCAGCTTCTTCTTTGGGTTGTGCATCTACCACCAGCTACCTCCTGGACAGCCCCATGCTCTTCTTCTTCTCATCTAACTCCCCACACCTTCCCATGGAATCATTAAACCTCAGATGTCCTTGACATATCCTTTGAAGGTCATGGCAAACCAGATTGAAAGACAGGAGCCCTCATCTTATTCTAGGTATACTATATCTTTAAACCATGTAGGTGGTGGTTTTTCTATTCCTGCCTTCAGAAATGTTTAGACTCGAAGTGGACATTATTCTCTATGTATGCCCATGTACAGTGAAAATTCTCCCAAGAACTGCCTCTAATGGTTTATTTCAATGGCAGCACAAAGTTCCAAAAGGGGCTGCAACTTAGCAGGCATCCATCAGGGAATGAAATGTCAGTCTCCCCTTCTTCAAGGCGCTTTAAGAATCTCTATGAATTATTTTCCTGGATCTCTTCCCCTCACTCCCACACACTAAGCCTTTCCTTTGGTGAAGTGACTGACAGCAAAGAGAGGAGTTCCCTAGGGTGTGGTTGATAATGGTAAGTATAGTTTTGGTTGTATACTTTTTGATAAGCCCTGGTAGAAGGTTTTTAGTACTAATTATAGCTCTTGAGAGAATGATCTCACCTGTGGGCAGTGGCCACAGTTCTAAGGCAACAGGAATAATCCCACATCACATTCCACTTAGCAAAAGTAGAAAAGGGAAGGGTTAAAGACATTTTCAAGTTCAATTATTTTTCTACCCCATTATTTGTACTGTTTAATTTGTATTATCTGAAAAAAGTCTTTTTAAGTCATCCAACTTTTATGGTTTTTCTAAATGCCTTGTATAATGTCATGGTGTTAGAGCCTACCTGGTTTTTGTGCCCAATTAGAATTGTGCTGTTATAGACTGGACCAAGGCACATGAAATGACTGCCCTGTTCTCTCCATCTTGCTGCCTGGTCTAGATGCCATGCCCTCAGGCTCACTCTTGTTCCGTCACTAAGAGGAAGCAATTGGCCATTGTGCCTTTGATAACAAGAGGGTTCAGTGAGGCCAAACAAGACAAGCAGGCTCATGCTTCCTGCAGCTGCGGTTCTTACCTAAGCCCCCCAGCCAGATCCCTCCTTCCTGTCTCAGGATCCAGCCGTGATTGCATGGTTCCTGATACTCAGCCAAAGTTCAGACTTGCCATAGGTCCTGCTTTGCCTCTGAATTTTCAGAAAGGACCTCCTCTACATGTCAGATTCACTCAACTCAAATGTCAGATTCTGACCCATCCCTGGCTTCTGCCTATGTCAGTGCACTAAAACTTCTTTCATCAAGGTTAACAACAACCATAAATAGCAATATTTTAAAAATTATGGTAAAATATACATAAGTATACATAAAATTTGCCATTTTAACCATTTTTAAGTATAAAATTCAGTGTCATTAAATACATGCAGAATGTTGTATAACCATCACCACTGTCCTTTTCTAGAATATTTCATCATTCCAAATGAAAATTCTGTATCTATTAAACAATAACTCCCATTCTCCCCTCTTCAGTCCCTTAACTATCTTTATTCTACTTTCTGTCTCTGCAAGTTTGCCTATTCTAGATATTTCATATAATGTTTTCCCCATGGTTTACTAATCACTAATTATTGAGTGTTCAGACCTTTGAAGCAGGAAAATAGAGATAATAGTTAAGAAAAGTGTGTAAATCTATGTCCTTCACACCACCCCCAACCCCAGAAAGAGAAGCAGGGTCTTTCCTAATGACCGTAGCACAATGAAGAGCAATGAGTTTCCCATGACTGCTGCCTTCATGATTTTGGCTCTTGCTTTGTATCACTTACAGTATCAATATAAGGAAACTTGACATCACTGGAAAGTCAGGGCCATTTATAAATGGAAAGAAATTGTGAAAGTTGATAGAATTTAAAGTTACTACAGTTTACCGAGATACTATTGCATTCAGGGTTTTTATATTAAAAAGTCTGCTCTTGTTTTTTCATGATTAGATTAACAAACAGTGGCAACGTGCTCAAGATTACCACCAGGCTGAGAGTTTTCTCTTTCCTGAATTTAGAAAGAGTGGAAGCCTGTCATTTTATATTATGTCTGTAGGCCACTAATGCAGTACCACTAGTGTTAGGTTGCAATGCTACTTGCATGTCTTTGTCCTGTTTCCCCTTGTGTCACGTGTGTTATGTGGGTCCTCCATGCTTTGCTTAGCCAAGGTCACGTATATAGCAGTACTGAGAAGGAAATTTAAATGTCTTGTATAATTCCTTTTCCTTTGGAATCATGTTTCTGAAAATTAGTTTCTTATTAATTTAACTATCAAGAAAAAACTTTCAGATGCTGAAATCAAAGATTATTTGAATTTACCAAGGCATTAAAGGATTTTTTTTTCTTAAAGGGAAAGAAAGGAAAAGCATTTTACTTCCTTTTTAATGAGTCAAGATTTCACTGAACTGAAAGTATTGGGAAAAAGTCACCTGAGTAATAAAGCATGCATCATTTGAATGGATTAAAGTTCAAATCACTGCAAAGCAGCTTATTTTTCATCCATCACCATGGATACAAAAGGACAGCTGAAGTGCAAGCATCTGACATCACAAGCATGCCCAAGCAGGCCTGGGAGAGAGCACAGCAGAACCACAGAGGACAGGAAGAAAAGCATTGAAGGGAGGGGAGGGAGAGGCAGAGCGAAAGAGTCATTGTTAAAATGATGAATCAGAAGTTCAGTTGGGAGGATCAAATAGGAGGAGGCAAGAGGCCAACCGAGAGAAGCTTGGGGACTAGCAGTTGTTTACATTGACCTTTTAATACCTTCTTAGACAGAAATAGAACCAGAGGGAGACTGAGAGAGAAGGTATATCATCAGATCATTCACTACTCTTTCAATAGTTTCTTTTATGTTCTCCTTATTTTATGTTTAGTTTTTTTAAGGTTTTATTTTTTATTTATTTTTAGAGAGAGGGGAAGGGGGGAGGAAGAGGGAGAGAAACATCAATGTGCAAGAGAAACATTAATTGGTTGCTTTTCATGCCCCCCAACTGAGGACCTGGCCTGAAACCCAGGCATGTGCCCTGAGTGGGAATTGAACCGGTGACCTTTACTTTCGCAGGCTGGTGCTCAATCCACTGAACCACACCAGCCAGGGCTGGGTTTTATTTTAACTAATGTCCTAAAGCTTTGACCTAACATTAAAAATCAATCACCAAAGTAGCTAAAACCTCCAAGTAACAGCTTAAAAAAATCAAAGAAACCAGTGCCCGTAGGACAATAGAAAGTGTTAAATATTGAGAAAAACTGCTATTTTACACATTTAGTTCTTCTTCTTGAACACACACAGTTTTTTACCTTAGTCTATTTAAAATTTTGTATTAACTTAAAATCTTGTTTCCTATCACAGGGAGTGCATTTATTCGCAGGCTGCTGTGTAGTGTATAAAGACCCAGACTCAGGAACCCTGGGTTTGGGAGGTGGCCTAGTAAAGGATTAACAACCAGCTCTTGAAGGAAAGCCCTGATTTGTATGTAGCATTTGCTGATTTCTGTGTTGTGAATAGTTTCACCATGCTGATTTCCAGCTACTAATGTGATGTCAACTGCCTTGCAGAAGTTTTCAAAGTATAACAGTTGGCCCCTGTGAGGCAGTACCAGTGAGCCTTTCATATCAGTGACTGGGTTCTGTGCCAGCTCTGACTCCAGCTAGTGGTGGGACCTTGAGGACCTCACTGGGCCTCAGTTTCATCATCAGATTAAAAGGTTGGAGCTGGATTTAAACTTCCGTTGTTCAATGTATGCATTGGTTTGTCTCAGTGGTATGAGAGACGATTCTTTCGGGGGAGCTGCTCCGGAAGTGGGTGTTAGGGAGATTCTCAGCTCTACCTTCTCACATCCATTTCAACTTTACAGTATCCTCCTGACTCTTTCAAGGAGTATTTTAAATTTCTGTGTAAGGTACTATTTGGAGAGAAGCTTCTGTGATGAAGGGGAAAAATCAGAAAACCACTTGAATAATTGATCTTAAAGTTCCCCTTTCATTTATAAAAATTGATGATCTATGAAACTAAAAATGTGAGTTGAACATCAATATACTGATCCCTGTGGACAGTACTGGGCTTACAATAGTACCTTTTCTTTCTTGTTTAAAGTTTAAACTAAATACTGGCTGAAAGACTCAACCATACTTGAGTGGAATTGTAGCCAAAGAATCAGAGACATTTTAATCTTTTTAAAAAATATATTTTATTGATTATGCTATTAGAGTTGTCCCATTTACCCCCTTCACTACCCCGCGCCCTGCACACCCTCTCCTACACACATTCCTCCCCTTTAGTTCATGTCCATGGGTCATACATATAAGGTCTCTGGCTTCTACATTTCCCATACTATTCTTGCCCTCCCCCTGTCTATTTTCTACCTACCATCTATGCTACTTATTCTCTGTACCTTTTCCCCCATTCTTCCCCCTTCCCACTTCCCTGTTGATAACCCTCCATGTGATCTCCATTTCTGTGTTAGAATCAGAGACATTTTTAAAGTGAGAAGGATCTTAGAGACATTTTCCTTCAAGCGTTTTCAGATGTGCCCAAAGGATTCATCAGAGCCCCCTCAGGATATGCCTGTGAGTGTGTGTGTGTGCATAAATACCTGTGTACACTCGACAGACTTGATCCACTTGGGCCCCCTCCCTTCCCACTACCATGCCCCCTTCAACAGAGGAGCAGCTCTTCCTGTGTTTTAAACATTGAGCTTCCCTATAAGACTTCTTTTATTGTATTTTTTCCATTACCATTTATCACCCTTATACCCTCCCCCAGCAATCACCACACTGTTGTCCATGTCCATGAGTTCTTTTTCCTTTTTAGCTCCATCCTCCTACCTCTTAACATGCCCCCCATAGCTCTCTATAAGTCAGTTTCTGTTTTGCTCAGTTAGTTTAATTTGTTCATAAGATTCCACATATGAGTGAAATCATATGGTATTTGTCTTCCAACAACTGGCTTATTTCACTTAGCATATGTTTTCCAGGTCCATCCATGCTGTTGCAAAGGGTAAAATTTCCTTTTTTTTTCTTTTTTTATAGCTGAGTAGTATTCCATTGTATAAATGTCCCATAGTTGTTTTATCCACTCATATACTGATGGACACTTGGGTGGCTCCCATATGTTGGCAATTGTAAATAATGCTGCATTGAACATAGGGGTGCTTATGTTCTTTCAAATTAGTGTATTAGGTTTCTTCAGATATATTCCCAGAAATGGGATTGCTGGGTTAAAAGGCAGTTCCATTTTTAATTTTTTGAGGTATCTCCATATTGCTTTCCACAGTGGCTACACCAATCTGCATTCCCACCAACAGTGCAAAAAAAATTTAGCAAAGTAGCAGGATATAAAATTAATATCCCAAACTCAATTATATTTTTATATGCCAGTGACAAACTATCAGAAAGGGAAATTAAGAAAACAACCTCATTCACAATTGCTTCAGAAATAATAAAATACCTAGGAATAAATCTAACCAAAGATGTAAAAGAAACTGAAGAAGATACAAGTAAGTGGAAGCACATACTCTATTCATGGATTGAAAGAATTAACACCTATAAGATTTCATTTGTGGGTGAAGGCTTCACTGGGGTGGGGTGGGGTGGGGAAGTAAGCAAGGGCACCTGATTAGTACCATTTGCTTTATTTAACAAACCAGAAACCAAGCTTTAACCAAGTAGAATGCCTTGTCCTAAACCAGTAAGAGGCAGAGCCATACCTGGAATCCAGGTCTCTAGGTTTCCAGGCCACTACTTCCCTTTTCTGAAGCTTGGCTACCTGGGACCACTGCTTCCTATTATATGCCTCTGGGTAAATAATCTAATCCTATGTTATAGAATAGGGTAGCCACAACCCACTTATGACTATGGAGTGTTTGAAATGTGGCTGGTCTGAACTGAGATGTGTTCGAACTATAAAATATACACCAAGTTCAAAGTCTTAGTACAAAAAAAATGAAATATCTCATTGATTTTTAAATATTGATTACATGTTGAAATGATAATACTTCTGATATATTATGTTAAAAAAATACATTGTAAAAATTAGCCTTGGCTGGTGTGGCTTAGTGGATTGAGTGCTGGCCAGCAAACCAAAGGATCACCAATTCAATTCCCAGTCAGGGCACATGCCTGGGTAGCAGGCCAGGTCCCCAGTAGGGGGGGTGCTCAAGAGGCAATCACATATTGATGTTTCTTTCCCTCTCTCTCTCCCTCCATTCCCCTCTCTAAAAATAAATTTAAAATATATACAGTAAAAATTAATTTTACTTTTTAAACCTTTTTAAATGTAACTCCTGGACAGTTTAAAATTAAATATGTGGTTGCTATTATGTTCCCATTAGACAAATCTGATTTAAACTCAGGGTCAGTTTCCTCTCCTATTAAAAGTGGCAAATATCTGCCCTTTCTCTTTTCTCAGGGTTTTAAAATTAAATGAGGTATTCTTTGTGAAAGTGCTCTGGAAAGTGCTACACAAATATAAGATCATACTCCAGCGAATTTTAATACTTGTTTGGTCACCTATTGTGTTACTTGCTCTCTGCAAGGTGCTAAAGCTGTTACTTTTTTTGTTTTGCTGACATTTATATGGTTGGTGTGTATGTGTGTGTGGGCAGGAAGTGTATAAAGTAATAATATAGGCTACACACCTAATAATGAGCACATTTATTTCATCTTCTCATTTATATTCTCTGCATGCCCTGAGTCCATCAACTCATTAGCCTCAGTACTGAGCCGTATAGATTGTAGATGCTACTTACATACAGTGAGAATCTCAGCTTGAGTCACAGACCTTAGGATTCTCCTGGGAAAGAATGTTTCCAAGGGGAAAGGAGTCAAGCACAGTTATCTCAGTCGAAAGCTGTCAGAGAAGAGAGTGCCTGGTTATAGCATGGTGATCATTATTCAAGTCTATCCCAGGCGAGCTCCTTCCTGTGTTCGTATCATAAGGCAAGAGAACTGGGGGCACTTTTTCACTGAATTCTTTAAAACGGTGCCTTTGTCATAACAAGTCTTCATCAGTTCAGGCTGCTATAACGAAAATGCTGTAGACTGGGTGGCTTAAACTATAGAAATTTATTTCTCAGAGCCCTGGAGGCTGGCAAGTCCAACATCAAGATGCTGGCAGATCTGGTGTCTTGTAAGAGGACCCACTTTAAGTTTGTAAATGACTCTCTTATTGTAGCCTCCCACAGCAGAGAGCAGAGAGCTAGCTTCTGGCCTCTTTTTGTTCTTATCCTCACCCCAGGATATGTTCATTGATTTGACAGAGGTGGGAGGTTGGTGGGTGGGGGGAGGAGAGCAACATCGACCATCTGCTTCCTGTACGCACTCTAATAAGAGATGGAACCCACAGCCTAGGTATGTGCCCTGACCAGGGATGGAGCCCCCAGCCTTTTTTGTTGTGTGTACAGGACGACGCTCCAACCAATTAAGCCACCTGGCCAGGGCTCTGGCCTCTTCTTATAAGGACACTAACCCCATGACCTGATTATCTCCCAAAGGCCCAACCTCCTAATACCATCACATTAGGAATTAGATTTCAAAATATGAATTTTGGGGGACACAAACATTTAGTCTATAACAGCAAGTAACCATTCACTGGCATTCACCTGAGAGTAACATATAGGACAGCACAAAAGTGGGCTTATAGTTGTAAGTACATGAAACACTGAGTTTGTTCTTGTAGTATTATTTATTAATTATTGTATTTCATTCCATATGAATAACTGTAAACCTACTTTGCCCCACCCTGTATAGGGAAGGGGGTATTTCACCTTCACCTCCAAAATTTGGCTTTCAGATATTAGTTCAGTCAGGATACTGTTGGGGAAGCAAAAACAACACTATGTTTAAGCAGAGGGTATTAAACACAGAGAATTGGTACACAAGTGTTGAAAGGCTGACAGATCACAAAGGGAACACTGAGATAACCCAGATATTTGTAACTGCAGCAAGCAGTTAACCTGCATGGTTAAGGGAACAAAAGAATAGAGGTGGGGTCACAGGAACCTAGGAACTCAGAGGAAAGTTTCCACAGGGCTGGTGTCTACACCCTTAGGGGACAGTGTTAGGAATCTAGTCCTAGAAGCAGCAAAAGACAGGTTAGAATAGAGCCAACTGCTGCTGCTGGAATAATACTGGTGGAACAGGCACACAGAAGGAACGTTTTTCTTCCCAACTCCCACCTTCCAACCTTCCCCTAATGATGCCCCCTTCTGGCAGAGGCAAAAGGTGAGCCAACCATCAAGAGAGTTTGCCAAGTACTAGCCCC
This sequence comes from Phyllostomus hastatus, assembly GCF_019186645.2. Classification (NCBI taxonomy): domain Eukaryota; kingdom Metazoa; phylum Chordata; class Mammalia; order Chiroptera; family Phyllostomidae; genus Phyllostomus; species Phyllostomus hastatus. The sequence continues at coordinate 34,165,582 of NW_025333872.1, read as the reverse complement.
AATATCAGATAATGGAACATAGAAAAGCAGGCTAGGATCTGAGAAGCAATAGGCGTATAATTGGCACTATTCCAGTTCAACTGTGGCATGGATGTAAGCACTGGTACTAAGTGAATTGGTGACAGCCACCAATGGGAACTGCTGAGGGAAATGGGATAGAGTGTTGCCTGAAGAAACAGAGCAGTCTTTTCCAGCAGGGATAAGTGTGATACACTCTCTTGGAAATCCCAGAAATTATTTGTGGAGAAGTCTTTTTTTTTTCAATTGACCTTGTTTATTTACTTATTTATTTTAAAGATTTTATTTATTTTTAGAGAGGGGAATGGAGAGAGAAAGGAGAGAAATATCAGTGTGTGGTTGCCTTTCATGTGCCCCCTACTGGGTACCTGGCCCACAACCCAGGCATGTGCCCTGACTGGGAATCAAATTGGTGACCCTTTGGTTTGCGGGCTGTCACTCAATCCACTGAGCCACACCAGCCAGAGCATGGTTGGGAAGTCTTTTGATGGTAGAGGTACTATAAAGCAGAGGGAGTCAGATAACAACAAAATTTTCAGATAACAACAAAATTTGGCCAACCTTATCTGTATTTACAGACTGGGAAACTTAGAATTACATGTGTTTTTCTTAAATGAATTTTAAAAATAAGTATACCAGACCAGTCTGTGAACCTATTTGAATAAAATTACCATTATCATCTATTGCTTTTGTCTAGTATTTCTTCTAGTAACATCATTCCAGTTTTCTTTTGGAGAACTACCTCTCAGCTCTTCTGGAAGAACATGAAAATTCAGGTGACTTGTTCGTGTCCTTTTCCCCTCCCCACCCCAGGCAACCACTTGGCCACAGCAATTAGTTCATGTTCAGGTATGAGCAATCAGAGTTAATACCAGGAACTCTGCTGGACTAATCAGGAAGGAGGTGTTCTCTTCCTAATGGAGTTGTTAGGTGAATAGAATATAAGTGGGGCTGTGGTGGTCACACCTGGCAGGCAAAGTTTGCTGGATATGAAACCAATGCACAGGAAAATACATGTAAGAGAAAAGGGAAAACCAAAATTTCAATACATTGAGTACTTGGATCCAACCATATTTGGAGCCATGTCTATTGCTAGATTTTTTTTTATTATATAAGACAATGTGTGTTTTTATTTTAAATAAACTAAGCCATTTTAAAAAATTGAGGTAAAGTTCACATACAGAGAAAAATGTCTATCAAGTATAAGTTTTGATTAGTTTTGATAAAGGAAACACTCTTTTAACTGCCAGCTCAGTCAAGATATAGTATATTCACATCACTCTAAAATCTCTGATTCCCTCTCAGTCAATCCCTCCTACTGTCTCCATAATAGACAGTTATGATTCTCACCAGTACAGATTAAGTTTGCCTGTTCTAAAACTGATTATTAATGTAAATATACAGAATATATTCTTTCATGTCTGGCTTTTTTTGCTCAACATAATGTCCTTGAAATTTATCCATGTCGATCAGTAATTAATTTTATTGTTGACCAGCATTACAATTTAAAGATATACAGTAGTCCCCTCTTATTCCTGGAGGATGCATTCAAGACTCGAAGCCCAGTAATGGATAGCATAACTCCCTATTACCATATTTTTCAGAGTATAAGATGCATTTTTTATCACATTTCTTGCTTCAAAATTTTTTCCCCTGTTTTCCCCCTCTAAAACCTAGGTGCATCTTATGGTGAGGACCCCAGACGCACCTAGGTTTTAGAGGAGAAAAATAGGGGGGAAAATTTTGAAGCAAAAAAGTGGTAAAAAAAGTGTTTCTTATAGTCTGAAAGATATGGTATATATAGGGTGTTATATATATTTTATATATATTGTATGTTTTCCCTATATATACAATGATATAGTTTAGTTTATAAATTTGGCACAGTGAGATTAACTATTAATTAACTTTTAATGGTAACTAATAATAAAATAGAACAATTATAACATTATGCTATAATAAAAATGTGAATGAGGTCTGCCTCTCTCTCAAAATATCTTGCTGTACTGTACTCATCCTTCTTTTTGTGATTATGTGAGATGATACAATGCCTCCCTGATGAGATGAAGGGAGGTGAATCATGCAGGCATGGTGACATAGCGTTAAGCTACATGAGGATTACTTCAACATAAGCACTGTGATATGGCAACAGTTGATCTATTAACCTAGATGGCTACTGAGTGACTTAATGGGTGGGTAGAGTATACAGTGTCGATATACTGGACAAAGGGATGATTTGCATCTGGGGTAGGGTATCTTGAAATTTCATCATGCTACTCAGAACAGAACATAATTTAAAGCTTATGAATTGTTTATTTCTGGAATTTTTCACTTAGTATTTTCAGACTATGGTCAGTAAACTGCAGGTAAGGGGAAACTGCTATAGTTCTAAAAATTTATTTTCATGGTTATGGATATTTGGGGTATTTCCTGCTGTGCCAAATATAAATAAAACTGCTGTAAATACTCTCGATAAAGTATTTTTAAAATATATGCTTTAATTTTGCCTGTGTAAACACCTTTGTATGAAAATACTAGGTCACACCCTGACTGGTGTGGCTCATTGCATTGGGCATCCTCATGCAGGACAAAGGGTCACTGGTTTGATTCCCAGTCAGGGCACATGCCTGGGTTGCAGGCCAGGGCCCCAGTTGGGGGGCATGCGAGAGGCAACCAATCAATGCTTCTCTTGCACATTGATCTTCCTCCCTTCTCCACTCTCTAAATGTAAATAAATATTTTAAAAAAGAAATTACTAGGTCATATTTGAAATGTGTATTTTACTTCCTTAGGAATGCCATCTGCATTTTCACCTGGATGTCCCAAAGGTATCTCAAATATATTCACCAATCTACTTATTTGTCCTTTACTGTCCTTTACTTCACATTTGGCACTTCTGTACTTACTGTCTTAGTGAACAGTAGCAGGTGTCTTAGGCAGGAATTTGAGTCAACCTAGGCTCCTTCTTCTCCCTGTTACTCTCTAACATACAATCCACATACAATCTGCCGCCCAGTCTTGTAGCACAGGTAGTGCATATCCATGATTTTTCTCTCCTCACTATGATTGCAGTATAACATAGTACAGTGTTTTTTACTTTGAGTCAGAGTAAAAAAAATAAATGTATTACCTGTATATAAAGATAACGAACAAAAAAGTTTCATAAAATGATACTTATCCATTCTGTGTACAATGTACTATGATGTTTTCTGTTCTACTCCATATTCACTTAAAAATGTAGTCATAAACCACAAATTGATTGGATGATTAATGAGTTACAATCATAGTTTGAAAAACAAGTGGTTGAAAGCTCATGTCCTGAAGTTGGACAAGGGTTGAAATCCCTGCTCTTCTATTTTCTAACTGTAACCTTGGGCAAGGCACCTAGCCTCTTTCAGCTGCAGGCTTCACGTGTGACAAAGGAAATAATAAAAATAATACTATATCAGAGAGTTGTAGTAAGGATGAAAATGAGTTATAGCAAGGATTAAAATGAGCATTGTAAATCTGTAACCTCAGGCCAGGAATAGAAGGTGCCCAACTGATGTCAGTTGGTTCAGACCTTCATTTCTTGCTTACGTTACTGGTCCCCTTCCTGAAAAGGTCTTAGCTGACCCTTCTGCTTCTAGTCTCACCCTGCATGATGCCATAGGGATAATCTTTCTGAAATGCAGATCCAAGTTTATTAGTCCTCTGTTCAATTTATTAGCACCTACCTATGGTTTTGAGGATTACATATAAGCTTCTTAAAAACACATTTAAACATCTATCCCTCAGCCATATCTCTGGCCACTCCCTCTCCTAGTGCACACCCCACCTTACCCCATCATTCCTTCTCTTAAGTTTTACTAAACCATTTGCCCTGCCTCACTAATGCCTGCGTATATACTGATTTGTTTCAATTGTATATATCTTCCTACTTCTGGTTACCTTTTATGTAATATGAACTATAATTCAAGAGTTACTTCCTCTTAGAAACATTTCTGGGCCACAGCACTGACTGAGTAGAGTCCCTCCTCCAAGTCCCCTTTAGCACTTTCCACATACCTTTATAATCACCCTTTTTACACAGTCCCTGCAATCAGAGAAAAATCATCTATCTTGTTCATGAGACAGTGAGTAGCTAGAAGACAAAAAATTCATTTTCTATCTCTATATTCCCTGAGGGCACCTAATAAGTACTCAATATGTATTTAATGAATGAATGGAGGTTTCTAATGTGGAAATATTCCATTCCAATTCTGCTATGCTATTTTCCTGTTTTTACTGGAGAAATAGATGGCTATTTTATTATGCTAGAACTCCAAAGTAGTAAAAACATTTTTTCTTTACCTAGCATATTTATTGTCAATTAAAAATATAGTCACTAATCTTAACAGAATTTCCTGTGCACTATTTTCAGTTAAGAACAGGCAATTGTCTACTAAGAATATTGTATTGACATTTGCCCTTTCAAATCCAACAATGTCAAAACAAATAGAATTATGATTTCTTTCAATGCTTGCCTACTGAGATAGTGTTAACAAAATCTGAAAACAATTATTAAAAACTTACTCAAACCAACTTCTGGATTAGTTCTTTTTTATGCAAAATGAATGCAAAAGCCCTGAAAATTCAAATAAACTCCATGAAATTGAGATACTATTGATGATTTACTAATTATGAAAGAAGAAAAATACTAGTACACATCTCAATAGTTTTCTTTCCCCACTAACAAAATAACTTGTAAATTTTATCAAATGACCAAAAATGATTTATCCTATAAACAGAACAATAATCAAAAGATATAGCTTTCTGCCCTAGCTGGCATAGCTCAGTGGATTGAGCGTGGACTGTGAACCAGGCATCACAGGTTCGATTCCCAGTCAGGGCACATGCCTAGGTTGCAGGCCATGGTCCCCAGCAACCACACATTGATCTCTCTCCCCTCCCCTTTCCTCTCTAAAAATAAATAAATAAATAATTTTTTTAAAAAAAGAAGAAAAGTCAAACTTAAAAAAAAAAAGATATAGCTTTCTAAGCCCTGGTTGGCATAGCTCAGTGGATTGAGTGCGGGCTGCGAACCAAAGTGTGGCAGGTTCGATTCCCAGTCAGGGTACATGCCTGGGTTGCAGGCCATGACCCCCAGCAACCGCACATTGATGTTTCTCTCTCTCTCTTTCTCTTGCCCTTCCCTCTCTAAAAATAAATAAATAAAATCTTTAAAAATATATTAAAAAAAGATATAGCTTTCTGTACTGCAAAGGCAAATAATAACAATTTGACTGAATTTCTTTTTATAAGACCAGAGCACTTTCTGTCTCCAATTTTATTGTACTTTATACCCAACTCAAGTTTTCCTGAGCTGTTCAATTTATTTTAAATACCTCACATATTAGATATTATTTAAAAGTTATTGTATGCTAACAACCTACTATTTACCTGGAATTTATTATAAAAATTTTCTAGCAATATGGATCCCGAGAAGTTAGATTTTAAATTTTTCGAGTTTTGTATTACTTTTCATACATCTAGGTAAAATATATAAAATTGTGAAAATACAGCCCTGGCTGGTATAGCTCAGTGGATTGAGTGTGGGCCTGAAAACCAAAGGGGTCACTGGTTTGATTCCCAGTCAGGACGCAGGCCTGGGTTGGACACCAGGTCCCCAGTAGTGGGTATATGAGAGGTAACCACACATTGATGTTTCTCTTGATCTCTTTCTCCTTCCCTTCCCCTTTCTAAAAATAAATGAATAAAATCTTTTTTAAAAATTGTGACAGTACTGTTCTTTTTTGTTTGATTTTTATTTTTAGGAGTGGTATTAAATGAACATCTGAAAGTTAACAAACGATAATTATACTGGTGTGCTTTTGAAGATATATATGCTTATTTGTAGATGTTTCTTTTAAATTTGTAACTTCTGGATTATCTACAATTGGAAAGTCTGCTTACTACTTTGCCTATTAATTTTATGAACAAATTGTTCAAACTAATTGCTTTAGTTTCTCCATATGGAAAACAGGAATCATTCTATTGGTAAGCATTTCTAGGAAAATTTTAATATTATCTGTCTCATTGCCACATAGCATAAAACAAGGCAATCAAAGTTCTGTACAAAATAAACATTTAGGTAGCAATGTAACAAATCTGGTGATATTACAATATCAGTGTAAGCCCAGGAATATTAAAAATAAAACTCTGAAATGCTTAATGATTATTAATATAATTTCTTTCATAAATATAGTCTTTAAAAACAATTAGAAGCCTGATTCCTGTTGGATATAATTTTACATAATAGTGATATAAAAATGTAAGTTTATTGGTTTTTATTTTTTTGAAAAGCTGAATCCTATGTAGTATATATATATACATATATATATAGTGAAATGAAATGGTAAATGCAATAATCTTAGAAAATTCTAATTCTGCAAAAATGATTATATTAAAACCCTGTAAAATCATATAAAATCTTGAAACTTATATTTTGCATAACTTTTTATAAATAGTTGAATAAACTGGATTTACATCTGTAGGTTTATAATTCTTTTTGTCTTCATTTAACATCAAGTAAGTTGATAATCACTCTTATTCCAAATATGATGGAGTGAATAAAACTGCACATTGAAAAGATCTTGAAAATGTGTTACATACAATTAGACAGTGTTTTGGAGACTTTCTTACTTTGCAGCAACTCCATTAGCCTGTATGTGAAACACATTAAAGGCATTAAATTTGAAACCTGGAATTGAGCAGAGGTAGGCTTGAATCTTGAGCTTACCACATACTACTTTAGTAGTAGTAAAGAATCTTGTAGTAGATTCTTTAACCTCTCTGAATCTGTTTACTCAGATATAATGATGAGTAACAATAACTGTCTACTATCATGATTGGTGATGGAATGAGATTATATGGCCTAGCACATTGTGAGTGACTAAATTAGTTTCATTCTTAGCTGTCCTCATGTGGTAACAACCCCCATTTGACTCTGGGAAGAGATGTTTGTTTTTTCACCTAAATACAGCATGTTTCTTGACTCTCTATAGCAACTTCTTTAAAAATAATCCACTGATGTGTTTATTCAACTACTAATTCTGAAGTCAGTACCCAGTGAGTTATTTTGACGAAGAGCATTAGCCGATTTAAACAAACTGATGAAAAGTTATTTCAGTGCAGTTTTAGGGGTGACTGGTTTATTTTTCTCTGACAGATAATTGCTATCTTCTACCAAAAATTACATTTAATTATCATATTCTTTAGGTGGGTTAGTCTGAAACTTGACATAAAATATACTGACAGGATGAAATAAAAGCTCTGAAATAGTGCAAAGTTCGGAAAACGAGGTCAAGCAAGAAACAATTACCATAATCATGGTCAGAAGACTGATCAGAATACATTTACCTTGATGAATTAGAGTATCTGCAGATGTAGGTAACACAATTACCTATATCTCGAAAAATTAACAACGGCCAGAAAGGGAAATACCGGCTAATCAGAAGGTTCAGAAAGGCATAACATAACCTTTACCGGAGATGATTTTTTTTCACCTTCCCTACCTCCTGTAATGAAGTAATGCTGTCTAACGCAGTCATTTTTCAAAGAGGAAAATATGCCATCCAACAGCTCTCAAATAGGTTACTGACAAGCACCGCAGGCGTTTCTTTAAAAAATTTGTGTACAAATGATTCGAATGTCATTCCACCTCATACCCATTCCAAAACCTAAAAATCACTTTCAAGCCTAATTCACGGCGCGTTAGTGATTTACAAAGGCCATGATTTCGAGGCTGGAGCATTGGTGCATTAACTACACATCTTCCTGCAAATCAGCGATTTTAGGGCTAAGACCGAGAAGTAACTAGCTAGCTATGGATTTATTTCTTCCTAATTTAAAACCAGTCGTTTTCCAAAAGGGATTCGAGACAATTGTTAATGTTTTCAATTGCGCAGTCTCCAATTTCTACGCGAATCCCCTGTCCTCTTCGCGCCGTCATCCCGCTCCTACCACGCGAAGCCCGGGTCGTTTCGCCACAGCACCTCCCTCCCCACAGTTTAAAGGGCCACAGGCTCGCTTCGCTGAGCCTGGGCGCTAAAGACGTCGCTGTTCTCGGTAGCCGCTACAGCTAGAGCGGTCAACCACTGGCCACCGTCTTCTCAACTCATCGTCCCGCCTTCCAGGTCCACCCAAGCCAATAGAAGGGGCCATGTGGGGAAAAAGACCAATAAGAGATCGGGGCGGAGGGGGGCATTGTTGGCCTCCCGCCTTGGAATCTGGGCCTCCGCCTCCGTTACCTTGGAGCCGAAGTCGCCACACAGCTACCAAACGAGAGCTGCTGTCCCCGCCCCTACTCCAGCTCTGTATTCAAACTTACCGCACCCCAGCAATCTCTGCTTCCGTACCCCGAAAACGTCTGCTCCCGCACCCCGACAACCTCTGCTCCTACCCCGCAGCCTCCGCAGCGTCCTCAGGAGCCAGGTGCCCACTGTGGCCGCCAGACGCCGAGGGACGGCGGAGAGTTTGGTCCACAGAGTAGAGGCAAGGAGGTGTGACACCTCGTAGGCTCCACGGAGGAGCTGGGCAGGTGGAGGGTGGGCTTCTGGGTGGGCGTGGAGACAGTGGGAAGTTGAGTACAACGAGGTAGGACTGGAGTGTGGAGGAGCTGAAGATACGGCGTTCGGGAATGGGAGCGTGCGAGTGGAGTTGTTGAAGCGGGAAGGTGGAAGGGTTAAGGATGTGGGGGGATTTGGGGATGTGGGGAAAAGAAAGTCCTAGGAAATAATTGAAGTGTCCGCATCTGGGATAGGCCCGGGAGGAGGGGAGGTTGAGGGACAGTTGCGTGATTGGGAAATTAGAAGGAGGAGCTGGGGAAGGACTGTTTTTTGTTTTTTTTGTTTTTGGTTAGGATCTACAGAAGGGAGGGCATGCTGGAGGATGTAGAGACCGGGTTAGGCGTTATTTTAAAACCCTAGAGACCTGGGAGACGACAAGACCAAGAAGGAGGAGGCTGTGAGGCTGTTGGTAGCTATGGGATAGTAAATAAGAGATTAAGACTATGGTTAGAGTAGAAAGGTTCTTAAGAGTGGAAAATAAAATTTTACACATTTTTCAGGTATGGGGTGAGGGAAGGAAAGACAATGGGCATGAAGTGTGCCTTCTTGGCATAGATGAGTTGGCAAGGCTGCTTAGATGGTGTTTCAAGTTGGCAGGACCACTGGTCAATGTTGAAGAATCGCGAAGAGTGCGAGTCCAAGTTACCCGCGTTTAAACCCTTCTCATTCACTTTGCAGCCTTGAGCAAGTTACTAACATCAATTAGTAACAATTTACTGGCTAGTAACGAATTGGTAGCGTCATATATATTTTTTCCACTTGGGAGTGGAAATAGTAGATATTGTTGTGAGGGTTCATTTTATAGAGATGTTCGTTCCTGTACTTGGGTAAAGAAAAAACTGGGTGGTTTTGTTAAAGTGGATTTGTTACTAGAATTTGGTTTATGTGAGTTATTTGATGGGGCTACGTTGACTGGCCATTTTCTTAATCTTTTTAGTCTTGGACGCCCCCCCACAAAAGACTGAAGAAAGTGTTGGTTATTATCCCTGGAAAAATACATTTGGGCGCACGCATGCATAAATAGGTATCCTTTACCTTTGGATTCAGGTTAAAAATGGATTAGATATTTCTTTGGAATCAAAATTTATCATTTAAGTGATTTGTGTGTGGGAGGGAGAGACATGTATTTGGAAAACAGTAAAACTGAAAAAATGTGTAGTTCAAAGGTTTTTTTTAAGATTTATTTATTTTAGAGAGAGAGGAAGGGAGGGAGAAAGAAAGGGAGAGAACATGGATGTTCATGGATAGTTGCCTCTCCCAAGCCCCCATCTGGGTACCTGGCCTACAAACCAGGCTTGTGTGCTGACTGGTGATTCAACCCAGACTTTTTGGTTCACAGGCCAGTGCTCAATCTACTGAGCCACACCAGCCAGGGCCCAAAGGTTCTGTACTGTTTTTTCTTTAGCGTGGTTGTTATTTTTAATTATACTTTTTCAAGTTGTAGTTTCACATTCAATTTTATATTAGTTTTCTAAGTATTTCATTTTAAGATTTTGTTGCACGTTGACTTCACTTGATCTTAACCAAAAGGCCAAGAAGTGATTGACTTGAATGTTTATCCAAATATATAATAAATAATAGTTTGTTTTGATTTGTAAGTTGGCAAAGTATTATTTCAAATATGAAAAAGTAATGTGTTGGCTAAAAAGTTCCTTTTTTTTTTTCTGTAAGATGGCTCTAGTATTAGTTGTCTTTAACTTAATTCGAAACAGTTTTGTTAGATCGTATTGTGACAGCTGTCATATCAGTGTGCATTTAAAAAGAAAACATCAGAATTGGTGAATTTTTGTGTAGCCATGTTAATATTGAAGGTGGATGAAAATAAGCTACATTTTCAGCACATTATGCTTTATTATTTCAAGAAAGGTAAAAAACACAACTAAAATGCAGACAAAGATTTGTGCTGCATATGGAGAAGGTGCTGTGACTGATCAAATGTGTCAAAAGTGGTTTGCAAAGTTTTGTGCTGGAGATTTCTCCATGGTCAGGTAGCCCTTGAGGTTGACAGAGATTAAATCAAGACATTAATTGAGAACAATCAACGTTATATCACATGGAAGATAGTCGACACACTCAAAATATCCAAATCAATAAAGTTATTGGTGAAAATGAAAAATGTGTCTTTTATTTTATCCCAAAAACTAAATGGATTTTTGGCTAACCCAGTAACTGGTGACTTCGGAAGAGAATTTTGTGTGTGTGTGTCAGAGTCACATCTCTTTTAACAGTCATGTAACTGTAATTCTATAAGACACGTTAAAAATCCATTATGAGAAAGATGCTACCCTTTATCCTGGTTCTTCTGCCTGTCATTTTTCATCTCCTTAGTGGGATCCTCCTCCTCTACCCCCATATAATTATTGTGTTTCCTCATAATTCAGTCTTCTGCTTTCTCTTCACTCTGTGTTCTTTTCTTGGCTGGGTTCATCCTTAGGCTTCTGGTAGTGTTGACTTGCACCATCTATATTTTATTAATGTGCTGTCCATTTTTTTCTCTTTCTCCAGGAACTCTTGGATTAGCTTCAGATTTATGTAGCTAACTTCTGCTATTTTCACATAGATTTCCCACAGGCATTCTAAACTTTGTATGCCTGATAGTGAACCGATAACCACCAAGCCCATCCTATTGAATAGTACCATAGTCACCCAATTTTGGAAGCTCTAAACTTTGGAATTCATGTAGGTTCTGCTCTCTTCTTATACTCCCCACATATAATCCATCGCCAAGTCCATTTTATTTTACTTGATAAACATTTCTGAATTAATTCTGCACTATATCTCTAGTTAGCCTACCTCAGTTCAAACTGCTATTACTTGCCACTTAATTTCAAGACCAGCTGTCATCTTCTTTCAGCCTTTTTGCCTTCCAATTCCTGGGTGAGAGAAGGAGCTTTATAAATGTCAGATCTGATCATATATTCCTAGAGAAGATCCTTTGTTTCCAACTGTCTTCTTATTATGACATAAAGATCTTCCCTGTAATGGTTTCTTCCTCTTATTATTACTTTGCCACTACCTTTCAGCCAGTGCAGCCATTCTAAACCAGCATTGTCCAATAGAAATATAATGTGAACCATATCCATAATTTAACATTTTTTTCAGTTGCCATTCAAGAAAATAGTTAATTTCAATATATTTTATTTAACCCAACATATCCAAAATGCTACTTCAACATGTAACAAATATAAAAGATTATTAAAGAGATACTTTGTATTCTTTTTTTATGTACTGAGTTTTCAAAATCCCATGTATATTTTATACTTACAACATATTTCAATTCTAACTAATTACATTTCAAGTGCTCAGTAGCCACTATATTGGACAGCACAGTTGTAAACTATCAGCAGTTGGATTACACGCGATAGTGTATGTCAGGGAGCAAACCAGTGCTTGTTCTCAACAGCACTTGGCAAACAGCAAGCCATCCACCATTTGCAGGTACTACCAGAAGGGCTACCGCACCTACGAGACTCTGCAGATACAATCACAGGAGCCACTCCGCTCCAGGTGGTGGTAGCCTGGGCTCTCCCAGGTTGACCTTCCCAGGTTTCCACAGTCCTCACTCCCCTTCTTATCTCACTAACTTACATGTGCCTGAGTAACTTAGAGACCGAAATCCCTCTGGCATGGCAGAAGGAAAAGCTTCCACAAGTGCAGTGAGTAATCCAGGAGGCAGCGATCCCTAAGAGCAGACAGGAGATGAAGCCTCATTGATACCGCAATGCAGGCAGGAATGGCCTTGATTACTTAGAAACCAGGAGCTTCATGCTTTTTACTTTTTACACGTTCTGCTTCCTCTTACTGAAATAGGGCCTTCCCTCACAAACTACCTTCTTTTACTAACCTTATCTATCATCCCACCCCCCAAAACACAAACATACAACTCAAATCATAGTTGTGCTTAATCTCTACTAGTACCTAAAGACTCATTTTAGGATTTAATGCCTCTGGAAACCTTTCCAAATTATCTTCTGTCCTCTAATCTTAGTTTGGAGTTTACTTAGCCTCTTGTACTTTATCGTTAGTACTTACACTCTTGTGTTACCATTCTCTTCTTGGCTGGGAGTTTCTTAATGGTAGGGGATCACTTGTGTCTTACTTATTTTTGTGTCTCCAGCTCTATCTATAGTTCAGTGCCTGATACTTAGTAGGTATTCAGTAAAGACCTTATGAATGAATGAATATTTTGTAATGTTTTTATTTGACTAACTAAACTTTAGCAATGTGTGCTATAATTAAGATGCCTTAATTTGACCCATTGTTTCAAAATACTGTTTAAGAGAGTCTGATTAGGCCTTAAATTTTAAGTCTAGTAATTACTGTGATCTGACCAAGAGTCTAGGAAAGCATATTTAAAATTAAGCATAGTATTTTTCTAAAGAGTACGTGTCGTGTATACAAATGTAAGACAAGGAAATGCTTTAGAAATATTCCGGAACAAATAAGAGGAATGGAAAATTTTATTTCTACTCATTTTTCTCCTTTGTAGAAGAGAAACAGTTGAAGTTTTCATGCAGCAATATTATTTTTACCTTTATCTCATCTTTGATTATTTTTCTTTTTGAGGAGAGAGATCTCCTTATTTATATTTTTCTCCCTTAGTTTATTTTTATTATACTCATCTAGTTGCCCATTGTGTAAGTTCTCTTGCTGGCAGCAGAGGCAGTGAGGCAGCAATATTTTCTACGAAGAAGCTGAACACAGGGAAATAACAGGAACAGTTATTTGGTTTTATACAGTTTTTTTTTCCTTAAAGCTACAATCTTTCATAAAGTCACATAAATCAGAGGGTCATTATGATATTCCATATACATTGGACTCTGTAGTTTAGATTTACATTCTGAATCATGTGGAACTGTATATAAAGAAGACATTTTGGTACTGAAAGAGCTTAATCTTTTTTTCTGACCGGTTTTGGGGGACCTATACTATTTGGGACTTTTTTAGGAAGAAAGATTTTGGATGAAAATATTGTTAGATTCGGTAAGTTTTCTAGCATTGTCATAATAGCACTCTTGGCCATTTTTAGACAATAAACAGTTCTCAAGAATTAAAATTGGGCAAGATTACAGTTTTTCTTTTTTGTTTTTATCTAGTTATCCCTAGATAAAATATGTATTTTATACTTAGAGACTATCTCAAAATGTTCCCTATACAAGTAAGGGAAACAGATGAACAACTGTTAATTGCTTCATTCTTGGTCACAAAGAATTAGTTTAAATTAGTTGGAGAACTATACATGAAATATAAATCTTCAAAGTTCTATTAATCTAGATAACTTTTTTCTTTTAAGAAAAAATAGATTAATTAATATATTGTGACTAGTTTGTATTAGTCAAATTATTGTTGTAAATACAGATGAAATTTATTTTGTCTGAAGTCTATTAGGGCACCTCAGTTATTTAAAATTAACCCCATAAAAATATTACATTTTTTAAAAAGATTTTATTTATTTATTTTTAGAGAGGGAAGGGAGGGAGAAAGAGAAAGAGAGAGAAACATCAATGTGCGGTTGCTGGGAGTCATGGCCTACAATCCAGGCATGTATCCGGACTGGGAATTGAACCTGCGACACTTTGGTTTGCAGCCTGCGCTCAATCCACTGAGCTATGCCAGCCAGGGCTCAAAATATTACATCTTTACGATGATAATAGTTCTGAGCAAAACTTTTTGTTTTACTAACTTTTCTCTTAGGAATTTTAGATGTTTAAGTAAGCCTTATGCAATTTTTTGAAAGAGGGAAGATATAACATTTCCTTTAAAACAGGAAGGCAAATTTCATACAATGAAACTATTAATGTTCCATTTGGAATAGCATTACAGAACAATCATTTGTTCCTCAAAAATTAATAAGTGGTGATGTGATTACCATGGTGAACTAGACAAAAGATTTCTATTCTCACAGGTCTTATATTTAGTGGGAGAGGTAATAAATGTAAGATTATTTCCAATAGTAACAAGGTCTATGAAGAAAATAAAACAGTAACAAGATAGAGTGACTGGGCTCACTTTAATGGAATTGCCATGGGAGCCATCTCTGAGAAGGTGATGGTTGTGCTATGAACATGATAAAGAGAAGGACCCCTCTTTGTGATGTTCTGAGCAAAAGCCTTTTAGGTAAAGAGTGCAGCAAGTACAAAATCTATGAGTTGGCAACAAGACTGGCATGTTTGAGGCACAAAATAAAGCCACTCTGCCTGAAGAAGCAAATGATGGGAGGAGTTGCATGAGATAAGGATAAAGAAATAGACAAAAAGGGCAATACCTTGTAGAAGTTTTCAGGTTCAGTTAAGGAATACGATGGCTGTATGAAGCCAATGAAGGGTATTAATCAGGAGAGCAGTGCCAATTGACCTTTCTGTCAAGTAGCTTTATCTGACTGGAGAAGCATGGATGAAAGCAAAATATCAATTAGGAGACTTGCAGAAGTTCAAATGAGAAAAAGATGGTGGCTTGGACTAGGTTGGTAGCACTGGGGATGGTAAGAAATAATCAAAATTGGAATGTATTTGTACATAAAACCATCTGGTTTTACAAATGGTTTGGATGTAGGGTGTGAGCTTAAGAAGGAATACAGAATGATCCTTAGAGTTCGACATGAGTAATTTAGCAGATGGAAGTATCATTTAATGAGATCAGAAAAATGGGAAAAAGTTGGGGTAGAAGGGAGACATCGTGATTTTGGTTTTGGACATGTAAGTATGAAATGATTTTTAGATGGAGTTGTCAGATAGGAAGGTGGATCTAAGATTCTGGAAGTCAGGGTAAAAGAAGTCTAGACACCACCTAAGGAGACACTCTAGGTATAGCGTAGCCATATGTGATGCCTTGTGTATTCCAGCATTTAGAGATCAGGAATATGAGGCAGATGTAACAAAGGAGACTGAGAGGAGACAGCCAGTAGGTAGTGAGAAAACCAGGAAAACATATGGGTATGGAAGATAAGTAAGGAAAGAGTGTTTTAGGAAGGAATGATTAGTTGTGTCAAATGCTGCTCTGAGGTCAGGGATGAATAGGACAAAATTTGGCTATTGGATTTAGTCAAGATGAACGTCATTGTCTATTTTGATAAAAGGTATTTCAGTGGGGATGAAAACCTGACTAATGCGGATTCAGAAGAAAATGGTTATAAAAGAAGTAGAGATATTCTAGATTATAGATAATTCTTAAACATTTTTATTTGAAAATTGGAGTAGAGAAAAATTGGGTTGTCAGTGCAGTAGGACATACAGTCACATGATAGCTTTCTCTTTGTTGGTAGGAATGATCCTGTGAGGAGGACATGATTGCAGGAGGACACAATTGCAGGAGCACAATTTTTGAGATGGGGAAAAGTGTGGGGCAGAAGACAGGTGAAAGATTGAGCTCTAAAAAAAAGATAGAAGTGCTTCTTCAGTTTTAGCAAAGAAGAGGGCAACAGTGTGGGATACATGCAGATGATCGTGGCTTCAAAGATGAGGTAATTCTCATCTTATTGTTGATAGTGAAATATTGAATAGGTCACATAATTAAGATTTGGAAAACTTCTAGTCCATTTGAAGTTTTATTGACTTAGCTCTGAGATTTTAGATAAATTGTGATCTTGGGTAAGTCACTTAGTTTTTGTGGGCCTTAGTTTCCTTAATCTATGTAAAGGAAGGTGTGACACTCCCAGGGTTCCTGCTAGTGCTAAAGTGTTATGTAATCTTACTAGGCTATCATAGTTTGTTCTTGTTTATACTTCATGAAGCAAGTTAATGGTAATCATCCTAATAGTGCCTTACCCCATTTTCATCTATTTCTTTCTTCTTTTGTTCTACTATTTCATGTCTTTTTTTTCTTGAGCTTGTTAACTTTTGTTTGACTGTTTGCTTGTTTGAACTGTTTTTCTGATAGCATTGTCAGCCAGACAACAGTGCTTTTTATATATAAAGACTAAAGTGATTTTTCACAAGTGTCTAAGTTTCTGTTTTCTAGGAAAGCTTAAATCTCTATTTTCTAAGGGACACTTGTTTGTTGTCATGAAGAGTTGTAACAAAGTACAAGATGATACATATATGTAGGTTAGAAATATCTGCCTTATTTTAAAATTGATCCTAAATAAACAGAAGCTTGGCAAAGGTAAGAAAGAATTCTCTAGTGTTCCTGGCACTATTCTTGAATTTGTTATCATTATTAAGAAAGTGTTCTCATGTATTGGGTTGGCCCAAAAGTCTGTTTAGTTTTTTCTGTAAAATAAAAGATACATTTTTCATCTTCATCAATAACTTTATTGATCTGGATATTTTGAGTGTGTCAGCTACCTCCTGCTATTGGCGTCTAGTGGGTAGAGGCCAGGGGTGATGAAGAACATCTCCCAGTGCATAAGGCAGCCACACAGCAAAGAATTATCTGGCCAAAATGTCAGTAGTACCAAGAAACACGAAACATTCTTACTGCCTCCTGGATTATTCTGAAGCAAACGCCAGAAATTAGTTAATTTTATCTATAAATATCTCAATATATGTCCCTAAAACATAAGGATTCTTTTTAAAAAATAAGCACAGTATCATCCTCTCACCTAAAGCAATAGTAATTCCTTAATATCATTAAATGTTAAATCAGTGTTTAAATTTTCTCTATTATCTTACACTTTTCCATATTTTATTTGCATCAGGACTGAAGTAAGGTTCATAGGTTATAACTGCTTATTTCCCTTAAGACTTTCTTAATGTATAGATAGCCCTTGCCATCTCTTCTTTTTCTGCTTGAGTTGCAGAAACCAGTTTTCCTAATAGAATTTGCCACAGTCTGGATTTTGCTTCCTTGTACATTTGTCTCTCGTATTTTCTGTAAATTATCATTTACATTTATAGAGTTGATCAGAATCAGATTTAGTTCTCCTTGTAGGGGAGCAGGTTGCTTCAGAGGTATCACCGTGTCCTGTCTGGGGGCACACAGAGTCTGCCTGTTTCTGTTCTGTGATGGCGGCAGTCACTCGTGGTCACTGTCTGGCTTCGTTATTTCATTAGTGGCTACAAAATGGCAATGTTCTAATTCTGTCATTCTAAATGTTGTTTTTCACTTATTAGCTAGAGTAATTTTATAAAGAAATACTTCCCATTAAGCTACTTCTGTTTTGTCATTTTGTGATATAGCTTGTAACAGTATAGGCAAGACACATGCTTGATTTTTTTTCCCTTTATTTCAATTGTCAGGTAAATAAGTTGGTTTCCTAGCATCCTCCAAAGGTGACTAATTAGTTTTTTAAAGTATTATGTGACCTCATGAATTTAAATGTAACTGATGTGTTATAATTGTTTTCTGATATAATTCTTACTGATGGTGAATTGTTCCATCTTAGTACTATATGAGCTCCTTCAAGCTGGCTCCTCAGCCCTTTTGATATTCCATCTGGTGTCGTATACCTTCCTTGCTTTCTAGGATAACCACATTTCTAGATTCATAGATTCATCTTGTATGTGTCCTACCTCCAATGTGGAATAAGATATTTCACTTGGAGCATTAGTTTCTGCTGAAGGGAAATAGTATTTAGATACTACATTTGGGTGTTAGGAATGTTGTTTGTAATTTATTTGTTCCTTGTTTTAGGATTTTTCAATGAACAGAGCTAAGAAATCGTGTTTTATTTTTAAAGATTTTTATTTATTTATTTTTAGAGAGGGAAAGGAGGGGGATAGAGAGAGAGAGAGAAACATCAATGTGTGGTTGCTGGGGGTCATGGCCTACAGCCCAGGTATGTGCCCTGACTGGGAATTGAACCTGCGACACTGGTTTGCAGCCCACGCACAATCCATTGAGCTACACCAGCCAGGGCGAAATAGTGTTTCTTAATATAAAATCCATCATAAATTCATACTTAACATTCCTAATTCAAATTTTGGATTACAGAGTTTTAAAAACCCATGCTAGCTTATATTTGTTTCTTCCTATGTTGAAAAAATTGCACTTTTTTAGTTGGTAGCATGTATCTCACTAAGGATATCAAGTCAAATCATCGTGTTTTAAAGTCATTTGAGCTGGTTAATTTGTGTGGTTTTGTCACAAACTATATCTAGTTAGGTTGCTTTGTTTCATTTTATTATATAGGAATTGCTTTTTAGAAATATAATTTCTAAAAATTATGACTTCCATATTCAGGCCTACAAAGGTTACAGACAATGAAGTCCAGCTCCTGTCCCCTACCCCTAGACTCCACTTCCTCTCTTCCCTACAGTTCTCTGTCCACTCTGCTAACCAGCAGTACATGTGGCTTTTAAATTTTAAATTAATTAAAATTCAGCTAAATTAAAAATTAGCTCCTCAGTCTCACTTGCCACATGTTAAGTGCTCAGTAGCTAAATGTGTCCAGCTGCTTTATTGGACAGCACAGATTATAGAACATTTCCGTTCTCGCCGAAAGTTCTGTTGGACAGCCCTGCTCTAGAGACCTCTCCCTTTTTAAAATGAGGTGTTTAACTTATTCTTTTACTTGTTAAAAGTATAAAAAAATAATTGCATATATTTATAGCCCTTTTTCTTTGATAAATGGTAGTATATTGTCCATGCTTTTCTCCATCTTTTTTTTTGTAATATATCCTGCAGATCGCTCCAGGCTATGGAAAATATACACAGATAGTCCTCATTCCTTTAATAGCTTCATAATACTGTACTTTATTTTAGATATTTAGGTTTATATAGGCCTTACTAATGACCTTACTAATGGTCATTTTGATTGTTTTAGTCCTCAGCTGCTATACTAGTGCTGCGATGAGTAGTAGTAATGCTGCCTTGTGTATGTCTTTTTTCATAGATTACTAGAACCACTATACTTTCAGTACTAATTTCATCAACGGGATTTTCTTTCTTCTAACTATTAAAAATATTCTAATTATAAAAATAATTTAATTTTATTAAAAATAAAAATTATTAAGAGAGATAAAATCATCTAAAATTCATGTTGCCCAGGCAGATAATACTTTGGTGTATGTATACTTTGCTTTGCAAATTATTGTAAGTTCCTGAGTTCAGATCAAATACTCAGCATTTTTTTAATGACTATGTATAGTCAAGGTCATATTGTATATACTCCTTTGAATGTTTTCTTAACAAAACAGTATAAAGATTCTTCTTGTTAATACAGACTTTTTGTAAACATAACAGCTGTGTGATATTAAACTGTATTGATTTTTATAATATTCTTAATTATTACACTATGGTTAGACATTAGAGTTGCTTTTTTTTTAAGGTACTGTATTAAACACTTATATATAACTTTTCCCCTATTTTTAGGGTTATTATCTTGGTATCCAGTAATAGGATTATTGGATCAAAGATTAAAAGCATAATTAAAATTTTATCTTTCCAGTAATTTTTCCAGAAATTCTGTGGCTCTCTTCTTGATAGTCATTCTGGTATATAATTGCTTGGAGTGTGGTTTTGAAAAATCTTTAGTAACTTGACAGGTTTAAAAATGGTATTCGAGGTTGAATATTTTTATGTGCCTATCATTTGTATTGCCTGCTGGGGGTCTTAACGTGTAAATATTTTCCCATTTAACTTTTGACCTCCAATTTTTCTTATGGGGGGGTGTGAGTTACTTATTTATGTGTTAAGGGTGGTAACTATTTTCCTGTCATGTTGCAAGTGTTTTTCATCAAGTGTTTTAATTTGATGAACATTTACATACTTCAGTTTTACATTTTTATGTAATCAATCTTAGACATTTTTCCTTGTTATTATTAGTAGGCTGGTTCTTCAATACCCCACCCGCCTCCCAGAAAAGAAAAACACTGATTATCTGATCATTATTCACCTGTTAAAAATCAGCTTTTGTATTTATTATCAATCTTAATATTTAAGGTGATCAAATACAGTTAACATTTATTTGGAAGCAATTATATGTCAGGTACTTTACATGTTCTCTTTCTTGACTATGATAGACTTTTTCCAAATACTGTTAACAACTATGTGTAAAAATATAGACAAATTAAATTATAGTCTCTTTTTAAAATTGTAAGTAGTATGTTATTTTTCTTTTAGTATCTTTCATTGTAATTAACTGTAGAAATCTATTTCATGAAATGTGATGAATTTCCCTCTCCCATCCTTAATTGTAGAGGAAAAAAGTGTTTCTTCTCATTGCTAACGTGAATTGTGGACTACAGATACATAGAAAAAACAAACTGCACAGACATAAATATTTTCACCATGATCTAAAAACTCAAAAATATTCTTCAGGCTTCTTGTGGATTTTTCTGGAAGGAAGAATCTGTGAACTTATGTTAACAGAGACTTATTTTCAAAACCATGGGAGAAAGAGAAAGAAGCCCTGACACTGACCAAGAAAGTAAGGCTGGCAAACACCGTGACTGGTATTCTTCGTCTGACATCGGAACTACACCACCGTCTTCTGGCCGGTCAACACCGGTCGATCCCTGCTCAACTACGAGTATCAAGGGAAAACATTCTAAAAGGCAAATTTCAGATAGTCAAGTGCATTACCAAGGTAAACATTCTTTAAGAAAGTCCACTAGACCTAGAAGACTTATTCTGAGTACTTAGGAAAGCTTGCATGAAGGAAACTCTTCTGTTAGTGTGTACTTTAATGTATGCATGGAAATGGGCTGATTTACATTTTGAATAGAATATATTTTTATAAATTTATATAAATGTTGTTGGTGGCAGTGTGCATTAGCCTGTTATAGTCAGTCATTCTATCTACAAAAGAAAGAACCATAATTAAGGCTCCTTATTTTGTTTTCTACCTAAATGCTTGTTTAGAAGTTTGGGGGGTACTGTAAAGGCAAAAACAATCAAAATGTTTGTACCTTAATTGTCTTCATTTTAAGAAAGTGGTCATTGTAGGAAAGCATTGATAAAAAGTGGTTAAGAGGCATTTTTTTTAATTGGGTAAAATTACTTCCCCTAGGTAATGCAGCATTTACTGCAAAAGTTCAAATTAAACCTAGAAATAGAATTTAAGACTTGAGATCACCAGTCTGTTTTCTGTTAAACTGTATTATAATGGATATAAGATTAATAATTAGAAATAATTTTTCTTGTTAAAGTGTTACTAGTATGAACTGGTACTAGTACAAATTTGACTAGGTAATATTCTAGAAATCTTTTCATCTTAAATCCCAGGTCAAGAAAACCCCACTGTGTTTAGTAATGTGTACTTAGTAATGAAATGTGTAAGGGCTACAGGTACCCCATAAAAAATGAGCTAAGTTAAATGAGCTGGTTATTATATGCATTAAAAAATGCAGCACAACTGTAACAGCAGTAGCTAAGAATGGTGAGAGTTTGTACTGCAAGGCAAGGAGTGCTAAAAATGGAATCCGAAAAGGAAACCGGGCCAGATCATGAAACACCTTGAATCCTATGCTAATATATTGATTGTTGATGTGAGGGAATACTTAGCCATTGAAAAGATTTAAGCAGGAATATAATTAAATTGCCTATATAAATTCTTACTTTGAGACATATTTACATTTTGAAAAACCTACAAGAACATATGTTTCTTTTTGAAAACAACCCTTTCATGGACCCCTGTTCTTGCTTCTCAGAGATGTTCATACTTTTTACAGTTGGGTGCTAGTCTGTCCATCCATCCTTCCCTCTCTCCCTCCCTTTTCTTTTCCTTTTTTTAAAAAATGTTTTTCAGTACAGTGCTGCAGGATTTTGGCTTCTTCCTCCAAGTCTGTCTCAGTGTGAGTCTCTTGTTTTGATTTTGTGGGTAAAAGCATAATCTGATATTAAACATTTGCTCTATATAATTAAAAACAGACTTTAGGATTGAACATTGGAAAATGCTCATTTATTCCCAAGAAATAATTTAGATACCTAGGGACTTATTAGTAGGAATACTTTGATTTTTCATTCCTTCTCCAGAGCAGTTTCAGAGGCCACATAATTAAGGAGTTAGAACTTCTTAAGCCTTATCTTATTTGAGAAGATAATTGAGAAAAGGCTGTGAAAAACAGTTCTAGCATCACCTATAAAAATTTCAATTATTGTCTTCAATCTGACTTGTACAGTTTTCTGCTTTGCATTGTCTTCTGAATCAAAATCTGTGGTAATTTGTCTACCCTAGATCAAGCAACAGGACCAAACTGATACCTTTCCTTAAACACTAATTTCATTTCCCTTGGTTTATGTTGCAATCACCAGTGTAGGTTAAACTAAGGAAAGAGCAAATGTGATACAAATAGTATCTTGAATACTTGAATTCGCAGATATATGTGTTTGATAGCAATTCTTTCTCCTTTTTATTTCAGCATATTATTTTTTACAGATTTTATTTATTTATTTATTTTTAGAGAGAGAATAAGGAAGGGAAAAAGAGAGAGAGAGAAACATTGATGTGTAAGAGAGAAATATCTATCTGTTGCTTCTTGCATTCCCCCAACTGGGGACCTGGCCCACATCCCAGGCATGTACCTTAACTAGGAATTGAACCAGTGACCTTTTGGTTCACAGGCTGACATTCAATCCACTGAGCCATATTAGCCAGGGCATTTTTTATATGCTTATATTTTTAGGATGTAGTATTTAGTTTTTTTGTTTTTTTTTTTAATTTATTTATTTTTAGAAAGAGGGGAAGGGAGGGAGAAAGAGAGGAAGAAAAACGTGTGTGGTTGCCTCTCGAGCACTCCCTACTAGGGAACTGGCCTGCAACCCAGGCATGTGTTCTGACTAGGATTTGAACTAGTGACCCTTTGGTTCTCAGACCAACACTCAATCCACTGAACCACACCAGCCAGGGTGTACTTCATGTGCTTATAATTTTAGGATCTAGTGTTTAGTTTTTATCTTATTCTCAAATTATGTCATATGTTTTTAATATGAACATCACACTAAAACCCCTAGGAAAGTATTTAGAATCACATTGGTTCTGCTGGAGTGCTACCATTTTCAATCACTAATAAATGGGTTAAGTTCTTATGACTGACAGAGAATATTTGTGGAGAATTTTGTTTTATAAGCATACTTGATTTAATCTTCAAAATAGCATAATTATGTAGGTGGTGTTATCCTCATTCTGTGGGTAGAGAAAATAGATCTGGAAAGGTTTAGGGGAATTGCCCAAGGAGTTATTTAGCGGTAAATCTGAGCCCCAAACCCAAGTCTTCTGATAATGTAACACATTGTCATCCTATTTCACCAAATAAAAAGTTATAATTAATTTAGAGAAAACTTACATTTCCACATTTCGGATAATGATCTTGGCCAAATATCTTGGCACAAATGACTTGAATATCACAGTGTTTTGTCCATTGTTTATTAGGCACAATGCTAATGCTGACAATGCACATGTTTGAATCCTGACTTGTCATCTTATTGTAAAATTAAATATGGTAAATCCTGATACTACCATCTTCTAAAGCAATGTAAAATAAATCCCTATAAACTTGTTATATCATTTTGATGGATTAGAATATTCTTGAAGTTTCTTAAAAGATTCCAAACCTTTCTTAATAAAAACATTATGAAATCCAAATAAAATCTGATATTTAACTAAATACCATAAAATCATATTTTAAGGAAAAATAACTAAAGAATGTTATGGATCCACTTGCTAGGATGAAAAGTAATGCTACATTTGGTAGAGTTTTCACTTCATGTTATTATTGTTTCTTTTTTTAGCTCCTAGGAAACCAGGTCCTAAGGGTCCAGCAAACAGAAAGGGAGTGGGATTTCACTCTCAGATCCTCAGTAGGAAGCCACCAAGGAAAGATACTGATCTTGTTACAAAACGGGTTCATTCTGCAAGACTGCTAAAAATCAATGCATTGCAGAATGAAATAACTGAACTCCAGGTCAAATTAGCTGAGCAGCTAAAAGAAAATAAGGCTTTGAAAAGGCTTCAGTACAGACAGGAGAAAGCCCTGAATAAGTTTGAAGACACAGAAAATAAAATCTCACAACTTATTGCTCGTCATAACAACGAGATTACAGCACTCAAAGAACGCTTAAGAAAAGCTCAAGAGAAAGAACGGGCAACTGAGAAAAGGGTGAAAGAAACAGAAGATGAACTATACAGGACGAAATTATCCTTGCAGAAACTGAGAAAGATCTCTGAAGCTAGACACCTACCTGAACGAGATGACTTAGCAAAGAAACTAGTTGCAGCAGAGCTAAAGTTAGATGACACTGAAAGAAGAATCAAGGTAAAATTTCTATAGCTTCTGATTGTACTGTTTTGTATTATTTTTCACTGGGCATTTAATGTGCTCTATTAAGATTGCTTATTGTAGTACATCATTTGCTTGGAAATGAAGACTATTTTTTAGTATTTTTCTAAGTAAGAGGTTAGGAAAAATTTAACACTGTATATTTAAGAGAAAGATGCAAAAGAGTGTATACATTAAGGGCCACAAGTTAATGAATGAGTGTTTAATTTTATGGATCATAGTTATTTTGGGAAAATATATTATTTGATTACTGATTGAAAATCAAATTGATTCTAAATTGAAAATACTATATAATAACTGTAGCATTTAAAACTGACATTTTGGGGTTATTATATAAGAAATGCCATGTGAGCAATGTTTTGTTTTTATTTCTTTGAAGATTTTTGAAAGATACCTTTTGGAACAGGTGTGCTCTTAACTCCCCAAAATGAAAACCCATATGAGAGGTGGGTGGAAGAATGTTGAGTTACTGGTCTGAGGATACAGATTTTTAAAAATATTATTTTTCTTGAAATGAAAGAGGAAAAGGGTACCACCCCATAAGTGATACACAAGGGACTTATATTAGATATTACCTGATATAGATATATATAGAGATATATAGAGATATATATATAATGGAACATTCGAGTTAAGGCTTAGAATTGCTAATAATTGACATGTACTTTGGAAAGCAAAGGTAAGGAAAAAGTATGGAAATAAAGTTTGCTGAGAGAGCTCTAAAGGAAAGTCAGAACTATATATAAATTAGCTTTTTAAAATATTTTTAAAATATTTTATTTATTTATTTTTAGAGAGGGAAGGGAGGGAGATAGAGAGAGAAACATCAATGTGCGGTTGCTGGGGGTTATGGCCTGCAACCTATGCATGTACCCTGGCTGGGAATCGAACCTGCTACACTTTGGTTCGCAGCCCATGCTCAATCCACTGAGCTATGCCAGCAAGGGCTATAAATTAGCTTTTTGCAATGTATTAGGTGTTTTTAATACAGTCTTACCTCAGTTCTTGTCAGCTTCAGTTTGTCAAACCCTGTACTTGTCACATTTTGATGAGAAAAAAATGTTTCAGCACTCAGAGCTTGCTTGGGACTTGTTGCATTTACTAGAACTTGTACTAGTCATGACACCGCCCCACAAGAGAAAATGCTTCATCATTTAGTACTCATCAGTTTTGGCATTTGTCACAAGTTCCTGAATGAATTAACAATGAGTACCAAGGTACTACTGTATGGCTGGGAGCTTTTATTATAAATGGAAGTGAGATTTTGTCAAAAATCTTTTCTGTGTCTACTGATATTTTCATATGATTTTTACACTTCATTTTGTTCATGTGATGTATCATATTAATTGATATGAGGATATTCGACCAAACTTGCATCCCAGAAGTAAGTCTCACTTGATCTAGGTGTATGATCTTTTTAATGTATTGCTGAATTTGGTTTGCTAATAAACTTTTGAGTATATTTGCATCAATATTTATCAGGGATATAGGCCTATAATTTTCTTTTTTTGTAGGGTCTTTATCTGATTTTGGAACAGGGTGATGCTGACCTGGTAAAATGAGTTTAGGAGCCTTTCCTCCTCTCCAGTTTTTTGGAAGAGTTTGAGAAGGATAGGTACTAGTTTTTATTTGAATCTCTAGTAGAATTCTCTTGTGAAGCCATCTGGTCAGGGCTTTTGTTTGTTGGGAGTTTTTGATTACTGATTTGATTTTGGTAGTAGTTATTGGTCTATTCATGTTATCTATTTCTTCCTTATTTATCCTTGGAACATTGTATGTTTCTAGGAATTTATCCCTTTCTTCCAGGTTGTAAACTTTGTTGGTAGATAATTGTTTCCTGTTATTTCCTTACAGTCTTTTGTTTTTCTGTGATGTCAGTGTCACTTCTGTCTCATTTCTCATTTTATTTATTTGGACCTTCTCTCATTTTTTTTTTGATGAATCTGGCTAAAGATGTGTCCATTTTGTTTATCTTTTGGAAGAGCCAGTGCTTGGTTTTATTGATTTTTTTTACTCTATTCTGTTATTTCCAATCTGATCTTTATTATTTCCTTTCTTCTACTGAACTATGTTTGAGCTATGTTTGTTCTTTTTCTGATTCCTTTAGATGTAAGGTGTCTATATGAGATTTTTCTTGTTACTTGAGGTAGACATGTATTGCTGTAAATTTCCCTCTAAGAACTATTTTGGTTGTGTCCTCTACATTTTGGGTCATTATGTTTTCATTTTCATTTGCTTCAGGTGTATTTTGATTTCTTCCTTGATCTCATTATTAGCCCTTTCATTGTTTAATAACATGTTATTCAGCCTCCTTGTGTTTGTGTGTTTTTCAATATTCTCCTTATACTTGAACACTAGTTTTATATCATTTTGATCGGACAAGATGTTTGATATGATTTAAATCTTCTTAAATATTGACACTTGTTTGTGGTCTATCATGGAAAATGTTTAATGTATACTTGAAAAGAACATATATTCTGCTCTTTTGGGCTGAAATGTTCCAAAAATATAGTTAAATCTATATGTGTCATTTGAAATATCAATTAAGTGTGTGTGTCATTTAAAATGACTTTTTTATTGTTGATTTTTCTGTCCAAATGATCTATCTACACATTGATATCAATGGGATGTTAAAGTCCCCTACTATGGCTGTGTTACTGTTGATCTCTCCCATTATGTCTGTCAGTATTTGCTTTATATATTTAGGTGCTCCTGTTTTGGGTGTGTAGATGTTTACAAGAGTTATATCCACTTGTTGGGTGAATCCCTTTATCATTATGAAATGCCCTTCTTTTATCTGTTTTAACAGCCCTTGTTTTAAAGTTTATTTTGTCTGATCTAAGTATTGCTACCCCAGCTTTTTAAAAAAGTAATCTATTTGCATGAAATATCTATTTCCATCCCTTTATTTTCAGTCTCTGTGTGTCTTTCAACCTGAAGTTGGTCTCTTGTAGGAAGTATAAGTACAGGTCTTGTTTTTTGATCCATTCAGCCACCCTATGTTTTTGGATTAGACATTTAATCCATTTAAAGTAATATGTGGTAGGTATGTACTTACTGCCATTTTGTTAACTATTATTTTTTTAAGAAATTCTTCTCTGTTGCTTTCTTACTCTCTTGCTCTCTTCTCTTGTATGTTGATGACTCTCTGTAGTGTTGTGTTGGGATGCCTTTGTTGTGGAAAATCACTTTCACACAAGGAGAGATAATGAAGCACAAACTTTATTTCCCGGGGGCCCAGAGGGTTAAATCCCAAATTCTGAGCCTGATCTTTATTCTCCCTGGGTTTAAATAGTCCTGGGCTTCCTGCCTATGTGGTGAAGCAAGGTTACAGAAGCTAGATGTGGAAGTTAGGTCTAGCTACCTTATATGGGAGGCAAAGGAGCAAAACGCAGGAGGAAGCTACAGAGCACAGGAGCTTATCATGGGAGTTAGTGTAGGACCTTGAGATAACCAGCTGTTGCCTTGGTGACGACTGGTCAGCTTCTACAGTCCTGTGTGAAAATTTGCAAGTGTTACAGTTACAGAGCATAGAAACTTTCGGGGTTTTTCTTTTCCTACCACACCTTCTCCTTATTTCTTGTTTATCTCTTACAGATTTTGGTTTGTGGTTACCATGTGCTTCACAGATACCAAGTTATGTTGATATCAGTCTATTTTAAGGTGATCGTTGCTTAAGTTCCAGCACATTCTGAAATCACTACCTTATTTTACTCACCTCCTTCATGTTTATATATTTATTATTTTTTACTTTTCTGTGTTCCTTAATTTATTGTTATAATTACACATGATTTTCCTATTTGCCTCTTAACCTTTATACTGCCTTTATAGTGGGTTAATCTACTGCTTATTAAGTGTTTACCTTTGCCAGTGACAATTGTTTTCCTATATTTTATTTATATGTTTCATCTTTTTTCTACTTAAATAAGTTTTTTTAAATTTTATTTTAATTGTTGCAGTGCAATTTTCTATCTTTTACTCCCATCCCAACCCACCCAGTTTCTTTAACTTTTCTTGTAATACTAGTTTAGTGATGATGAACTCCTTGACCTTTTTCTTGTCTGGGAAACTCTTTATCTCCCTTTCAATTCTAAATCATAGTCTTGCTGGGTAGAGTAATCTTGGTTGCACCAGTACCTTCTGACCTGCAAAGTTTGGGTTGGAAAATCTGTCTGGTAGTATTATGGGATCTTCCTTGTGTATAACTAACTGCTTTTCTCTTGCTACTTTTAATATTCTCACTTTGGCATTTTACTTACATGTTTAATGTAGGCTTCTTTGGGTTCATCTTCGTTGAGAATCTCTGAGCTTCTTGGACTTCTGTGTCTATTTTTTTATCCCAGTTTAGGGAAGTTTTAAGTCATTATTATTCCAATAGATTTTGAATTCCTGCTCTCTCTCTTCTTCTTCTGGTCCCCCTATAATACACATGTTGGTATGTTTGATGTTATCCTAGAGGTGCCTTAAACTGTCCTAATTTTTTCAATTTTTTTTCTTTTTGCTGTTCCAGTTGGGTTTTTTTTCCTATCTTGTTACAGATTGCAAGTCCAGTCCTCCACTTCATCTAATCTGCTGTCGATTCCCTCTAATGTATCCTCATTCCAGTTGTTGTATTTTTCATTTCTTTTTTAAGATTTCATTTATTCATTTTTAGAGAGGGAAAAGGAGGGAGAAAGAGAGGAAAAAACACATTGATGTGAGAGAGAAACATCCATCAGTTCCCTCTCATACACATCCCAACTGGGGATTGAACCCACACCCCAGGCATTCCCTGACCGGGAATCAAACCAGTGACATTTTGCTTTGTGGACCATGCACAACCAACTGAGTCACTCTGGTCGGGGTGTATTCTTCATTTCTGATTATTTCTTTTTCTATGGTTTCTACTGCTTTGTTGAAGTTCTCACTGAGTTCATCTATTTTTCCCTATGTTAATTGAGCATCCTTATAACCAGTGTAGATTGCTTTTCTTCATTCCATTTAGTTCTTTTTCTAGAACTTTGTCCTGTTCTTTCATTTTTTCATTTCCCCATTTTGGCTGCTTCCCTTTGTTTGTTTCTGCTACATTTTGCAGATCTTTATTTTTTCCTTCCTTCCTTCTAACTTTGGGATTAATTTGTTCTTTGTGTAGTCTATTGACGTGTAAAGTTACATTGTTTATTTGAAGTCTTTCTAGTTTCTTACTCTGTGAGTTTATTGCTATCAAGTTTCCTTTTCAGAACTGCTTTAGTTGCATGCTACGAGATTTTGTGTGTTGTGTTTCCATTTTTATTCTTTTAGAGATAATTTTCCCTCTTTTTGGGTTTGACTCAATAGTTGTTTAGAAGTGTGTTGTTTAGTTTCCACTTATTTATAGATCCTCTCACTTTGATTTCAGTTTCATGCCATTTTGGTCAGAAAAGATAGATAGTATGATTTCAATCCTAAATTTGCCAAGATTTGTTTTGTGTCCAATTATATGATATATTGTGGGGAATGTTTCATGTGCACTTGAGAATGTGTATTGTGCTGCTGTTGAATGGAACCTTCTGCTATGTCTTTTAAGTCCAGGTGTTCTAAAGTGTGGTTTAATTCCAACGTTTACTTAAGTAACTTTTTGTCTGGAAAATTTACCCACTGCTGATAGTTTGGTATTAAACTTCTCTACTATTATTGTATTATTTGTTTCTCTGTTAAAATTCACTAGTATTTTCATAATGTATTTCAGTGCTTGGGTGTTTGGAGTATGTATATTTATGATTGATTGTTATATCTTCTTGATAGTAGACCTCTTTATTATTACACAGTGATCTTCTTTGCCTCTTATTATACTTTTTGGCTTGAAGTCTGTTTTGTCTGTTTTGTCTGATATAAGTGTGGCTCTGCCCACCATCTTTTGATTTTTGTTTGCCTGGAATATCATATTCCATCATTTCACTTTGAGTCTATATGTGTCTTTAGAACTATAAGTCTCCTGGTAGTTGGGTCTTGTATTTTCATCCATCCATCCACTCTGCCTTTCAATTGGTAAACTGAATACATTTACATTCAAGTTGACTGTTGATATGTAAGGATTTACTACCAATTTATCTTTTGTCTTCTGGTTTGTCTTTTCCTTGTTTCTTTTTCCATCTGTTTCTGTCTACATTTGTAAGTTGGTGGTTTTCCATGGTGATTTGCTCAGTCTCCCCCTTTTTTATGCTTCATATCTCTGGTCTAGATTTTGCTCTGTGGTACCATGATGTTTACATAAAATATCCCATAGATAAAATAGTTCTTTTTCTGCTGATAGCAATTTATTTTTATTCACTTGTAAGTGTTCCATCCTTTTGTCCTCTCCCCTTTTATATTTTTGATGTCACAAAGTATCTTTTTATGCTGTGATTTGTTACCAAATTGTAGTTAGAGTTATTTTTAATGTTCTTTTTCTTACCATTCTACTCTAAAAAAGAGTGCTAGTTTTCTAATTTTGACTATCACCCTAAGCAGAGTTTGTGTACTTTTTTTTTTCACCTCAACTTGAAGAGTTGCAATATTTCTTGTAAGTCAGGTCTAGTGGTGGTGAACCCCCTCAGCTTTTGTTTGGGAAAGCCTAATTTCTCCTTCATATCTGAAGAGTAACTTTTCTGGATAGAATATTCTTGGTTGGCACTTTTAATCTTTCATACTTTGAATATGTTCTTTTATACTCTCCTACCCGTAGAGTTTCTGCTGAGCAATCTGCTGATAGCCTAATGTGTGTTCCTTTGTAGATTACTAAAGTGTTTTTTCCCATTTGGTTGCCTTTAAAACTCTTTGTCAATGACTTTTGACAGTTTTAACATAATGTGACTTGGATAAGGCTTTTTTTTGTGTTGAGATAATATAGTGTTTTATTAGTTTCATAGACTTGGATGTACAGTTTCTTTCTCAGGTTTGGGAATTTCTCAGCTATTTTGTCTTTAAGTTTCTGCTCTTTTTCTCCTCTCTTCTCCCTTTGGTTTACCCATTAATCTAATGTTGGCTCTGTGAATGTAGTCTGACCATTCTTGTAGGGTTTCTTCACTTTTAAAAAATCTTTGTTCACTCTCCTGTTCCACCTGAATCACTTCGAAATTCCTATCCTCAAGCTTGCTTATTCTCTCTTTCATCTGATCTCTCTTTCCAGGGCTTTGTAAAAGCATTCTTCATATCTTTTTAGAATTGCACTCTTTGTAAAGTACTCTTCTTATCCATTAATTTTTGTTCTGAAGTCATTATATTGCCTTTCTGAGTTTTCTTGTAGTTCATTAGATTTCTTCATAACAACTATTTTGAATTCTTTATCAGTGAGATCACAATATTCCCTATTTTGGGATGTGATTGTTAGGAAATTGTCATTTTCTTTTTGTGATATTATGTTACCATATTTTTTCATCGTATCTGATGAAAAGTCTCTTTACTACTGCATCTGAAGTAGTGGACACCTTTGTTCATTTTGATTCTAACAGTTCAACAGGTTCATAATTAGGAGCCTTCTTTTGTTTTCTAGAAGGTGGTTCTATAACATACATTTTGGTTTCTCTTACCAAAGCTGACTTACCACTAAGGTTGGGAGCTCGTGCATTAAAAAAAAATCTGGAGGAGAAAAAAACCATGGTGGCTGTAGGGGGCGGGGGTGCAGCTTTGGGCATTGCTCATGCAGGGGGATCCTCCAGTGGAGGGAGTCCCAGAGGTCTGTGGGTGGATTTTTTGCTAATATCCTGGGGTACACAGAAGGATACATATTTCTTCATCTCTCTGTACCTGCCTTCTTCTTTTCCCTTTTCCTCTACCTGGTGACTGTGGTCTCTTCTCAGAGAGAGCAATGGGTTCTTCTAGCTGCAGCATGCACCGCAGGGCAGACCTTCCACTCACCACATCTACCTTCCACGTCCTCTGCCAGAAAGGTTGTGTTGGCCTAACTCTGCTGCCACTGCCACTCTCCTGGCTCTGCAGCCTTCTCTGAGAGCCAGTCCACCCTCTTTTGGGTGTACAGATGGATGGATCTCTCAAGTATCCTGGTGTGCTGGGCAGAGGGGCATTTTTGTTCAATTATGGGTGTCTGATTAGTTGTAAGTCAAAGGGGAGAGGAAAAAAAGTAATGACTCATGCCACCATAATGTTGACATTATCTAAAAGAAAACATTTTAACATAAATTCTCATAAACTTCATAGAACATTTTGAAGGCCAGAGAGATGCCTATTATTTTTATTTAGAGATATTTTATAAGGTAATCTCAGCACCTTGAATAGTGCTGTGTAATTTTACACAGCTGTCTTCATATCTGTTTGCCCAAACAATGATTCTCAAAAGCCGTGATTTTCATCACAGCCCTTAGTTGTCTTTTGCTCCCAACTTAAATGACTATCCATGTATGTCTCAGACTAATGCTTAAGATTATTTATAAATCATTGAGAAAAACAAAGAAAAAAATGTATTTAAGCATTAAATTGTTTGGTCAGTCTATTTCACGGATTATTTTGTTTAGAAATACTAATCCCAACCTCGTTTGTATGCCTTATACAGTACTACTAAAAAATCACTTTGATGCTAAGTGAAATGTTTTGCTGTTTAATTATTTTAAGTACTATTTTAATGTGTTTGCACACATATCATAGGAACTAACGAAAAACCTTGAACTGAGTAGTAACAGTTTCCAACGACAGTTGCTTGCTGAAAGGAAAAGGGCATGTGACACTCATAATGAAAATCAAGTTCTTCAAAACAAGTTGCAACAATTACATCACAAATTGAAGGTAAGCACTTTATTTTAAATCAAATATTTCTCCCTGTAATATATTAAATGAAAACTCAATATTTTTACAATACAGTTAGTTTACTTTCATATTTATAAGTAGTACAGTATCATTTACAAAATTCCAACACCATCTTTGGCACTTATAAAGAAAAGGTTTGTTGATATAATCACTATAACACTTGTCAAAATTGAAACACTGAATACATTAAGAGATATTTACAAGAGATATAACTGAAGTTAAAAAATTATGTAAAAAAATTATGGGCACTAGAGTTTTTCTGTTGCATGGTTGAATAATCCAGTGTTCTTCCTCAGAAAACCATGATTAATTAATTTTAAAGTTATTTTAAATAATGCCCTTAATTTTCACAGTGTGTAGACTCAGAGGAAACATTCAAATCAAGTTAATTTTGTTAAAACAACTGTTCTTAATTTTCTCCTGAGATTATTTATGTGTTGAAATTTTGTGAAAAATTTAGTGTTTATACATTATCTCACATTAAAGTTTTACTTTGTTAATCAAATTCTCAGAGATATCTATAGCCCCCAAATGGTCAACAACACTTGTGCTTTTTTTGTTGTTCTGTTTTGTTTCCAGAATTTCTGAACATCTTTATTTAGGCACTTTTCTTTCAAAATAATAAAATGTATTGCATACCCATCTTTTTTTTAACTTTTTTTACTTTTGTTCAAGTACAGTTTTCTGCCTTTTCCCCCCACCACCTACCACCCTACCACCCTAGCCCTACCCACTTCCCCCCACCACCCTAGCCCTACCCAATTCCCTCCCCTGTTTCCACCCACCCTTGTTATTTCCATGTGTCCTTTATAATTGTTCCTTCAAACCCTTCATCCTCTTTCCCTATAATCCCCTCCCCTCTCCCTTCTGGTTACTGTCAGCCTGTTCTCAATTTCAGTGTTTTTGGTTATATTTTGCTTGCTTGTTCATTTTGTTGATTAGGTTTCTTGTTAAAGGTGAGATCATACGGTATTTGTCTTTCACCGCCTGGCTTATTTCACTTAGCATAATGCTCTCCAGTTCCATCCAGGCTGTCATGAAGGCTAGGAGCTCCTTCTTCCTTTCTGCTGCATAGAATTCAATTGGAACACTTGTGTTTTTTTAAAAAAAGGTTTAATTTTTAACTCATTAATAATTTATAACTCACATTTGAGAAACGCTAACTAAATTATTTGTCTCTTGCTTAAAGTGGAAGACAGTTTAGGACAATACTAGCTCTGTCAGGTAGAAGTGGAAAGATGAACAAAATGAATGTTGCCTTATTTTCTCTCTCTCCTTTTTTTTTTTTTTTGACTGCCAGTATATATTGGACTTTGTAGGGAGAATCATTGCTCTGCCTAAACTTAAATATCGTAGAGATGTTCCTTTCTATAGTTAGGTAGTTACAAAGGGAAGCTGAATTAGGTACATTTCAGTTTGGTAAGTAAAATATCAGTTGACAAGGTGAGAATTTCTGTTTTAAACTGACACTCTGTGTACTTAAATGTACTGGGTTTATTTTCAGGAAAAGGAGAGAGAACTGGATATAAAAAACATATATTCTAACCGTCTACCAAAGTCTTCTCCAAAGAAAGAAAAAGAATATGTATCAAGAAAAAATGGTATAGTAGCTATTATTGTTGTTGAAAAACATGTGGTAGCTATTACTAACAAAATAAATTCTGAAATACAAGGAAGGCAAAGGTGAAAGAACTTCATTGAAATAAATTTAAGTTTCCTTTAAACTATTGACTAGTTTAATATTTAACATTAGTTTTTGGAAATTCTTTCAACTTTCTCGAGCTTTCCCCCGAGCTCATAAAAGTTATATTTTATATAATTTCTAAAGTTTTCTTTATAAGCATAACCCAAACTAGAGATTATAATACAATGAACCTTTATTTATATATCACCTAGCTTTAATAGTTAGTTATACATTTTACTAATCTCATCTCTTTTTCTTACTCCCCCACCCAAAGTATTGTAAAGCAAAATCCAACTATTTCATTTCACTAATAAATACTTTTAGTATTATCATGCATATATTTATATTTTTTTAAACAGAAGTATAATTTCTCTCTTCTGTAAATTATAAAAATTTAAAAACACTAACTATATAAAAACTTAATAGGATTTACTGGTCAGAATTGTCATCAAATTACATAACTGCCAGTAAATCCTAGAAACAAAAACTATAGTGAGTAGTCATTGAGCTGAGCAAAACATGCATTATTTCATTTAGATGGTGAATATATATACCAGCTGAATTCCATATATCTTAGCAATGTTTACTACAATTAGAAAAATTATTTTATAATTTTCATGGTAGCTGCATGCCAATGTGATTTAACAAAGCAGTGTACAAAAGGAGTACAAACCAGTGAAGACTTCAAGCTGGAAGAATTTCCTATTACACCAAAAAGAGTTATGTGTTATGAAAACAAATGGGAACCCAAACGTCTTACTTTGGTGAGTTTAGCAGTATGATTAGATACCAAACCTTAGCTTTGAAGTTTTTCTCAAAACACAATATCAAACATTTTAAAAATTTCAGCAGTGACACTAATGCTCTCTCTGTAAATATGCAACTAGCCTTTCAAAGAGACAGGTACCATCTGTGTATTTTTATTAAATTCTTTAGATTGACTCTTAGTTCACATTGTATCTTTCAAATGCTTCAGAAGAAAAATGTACTAAGTTTCTTACATTGTATATACCAAGATAGTCTTAAAAACCCTCCTTGCTTTTATGTTTAAAAGCAAATTATAGTAGTTTTCAAATGATTTGTTAGAATTTTACTACATTTAATTTGGGGGAGAATTTTACAAGTTAGCTAAATGCTGAGCAAAGAACTTGCAGTGGAGTCTGACTTCATGCCATTCGAACTAGAGTGGCATGCAGTGGGTCTGTGTTGGACCTTCACATAATAGGACATGTATTCTGACTACTGGAGGGTCCTTTTCTCTAAGAGACTTTTCTCTTTAGTGTTTAGTTTAAAATCCAAAAGAGACATGTACCAGAGAGCCATCACATTTATATAATCCTATGTTTCTGTGCCTTGTAAGTATCCCCATGATCCTGAGATCTCTTTTTGTATAAAACAGAAAGGATGAACTTTCTGTTTTGGTTCCTGTGTCTACTCTAATTTTTTGTTTCTTAATTTTAATTTAGACAAGTTAGCTGTATCTGCTGTATTTCTTCCTGTATTTTCACTGTCATGGAGACTAGTGATCATGTTAAGTGGTCTTTTTGAAGGTTAAATTGTGGAATAGTAATTTTTAACTTTAATATGATAAAAGTTTCAGCAGGAGGAACAGCAGCTTGATGTAGTAAAAAGAGTATAGCCTTAGAATTAGCATTGCTTTTTTGTTAAATTCTTGTTCTGACATATTAGTTGTGTGACTGGAGCTTCAATTTCCCAATTTATAAAATGCAGGAGCATTACCCTTCAGGGTGTGGTAATAACTAATCACAAAGTTTATTAAGTTAAGACTGATCTTCCACTTTAAAGAGCCTCAGCAAATGGGAGCTGTGTTGATTAAAGTACAGACTAAGTTGCTATGGGAAAGAGACTTCAAATACAATGGCTCAAGCAAAATACAAGTTTCTTTCTCTTGTAATAGTCTAAAGGCCAAAGGGTAGTCCAGAATAGGCAGAAAGATTCGTTTCATGGTAGCTGTCTTTTGTCTTATTGCTCTTCCACCTTATAGGGTGTAGTCTTCTTCTTTATGCTTGGCTCACCACCCCTGTGAAAAGGAGGAATGAGGAAGTGAAGCAAGCAGTTTTTTCTTTTACAAATGTGATCAGAAGTTGTATACATACTTCCACTCATACCTTATTGGTCCTGTCTAGCTGTAAGAGAGGCTAGTCAGTGCAGTCTCCAGTTGAACAGCCCAAAGTATTTTGGAACGAAAAGGAAGAAGGGGAACATGGATACTAAAGGGGCAATGCTCTACTACCCAAGTCTACTAATAACAGATATTTTACTTTTATTAAGAAAAATATACATGTGAAAGAGACCATATAAAAGAATTTAAGTTTATATTTTTACTTGATTTAAATATTACAAAATTTATTAATTGAAGACTTTCAGCCTAAAAGTATAGGTGAGACTCATATCCTAGTATAAACTGAAAGATTCCATGTAATTGTCTCTGCCTGTGTTACAGTTCAATGCCATCTCAGCTGGCCCTTATACTCAGTTAATAGCCTTTTTGGTTAACTGAATTAATCAGATTTTTTGTGAAATGTACAAAGCAATAATACTTCTGAAACTTTTTTATAATTTTAGGTAGGGTATTGACTTTATTTCCATTATATTGGTTTTAATATAGCTTAAAATGCTTCCTTAAATTTTTAAATAAAATATGAAAGATGCTTCAAAAGCACACAAATTTCTAAGGGTGGTAACTTCTGATTTTAGTGATTTATTAATTAAAAATTTTATTTCTAACTTAGTTGGTATCATGCTTAATGGGAGATAAATCTAAAATATGTAAATAGCTTCTTCTCCTTTTTCTTCATGTGAACTTGAATTTTTTTTAATATGTAACAGGACCTGAAATCTGAAGAGAGAAATGAGCATGAAGAAGCAGGGTTTCTAAGCCCAGTTGTACAAAGAGAAGAAAAATTTGTTAAAGATCAAGGAATCCATGTTGTAAAACAAGAGGCTGAGAAACTACAGGATGGTAAGGGTTTGTTTAAGCATGTGATGAGTCAGCGTCCCTTGGGAAAGAAAGGGTTAACATCCCCTAATATCATCCAGCTGAAGAATGAATTGGACATACAGAACAAGAAAAGGTTGATACAGTAGTAGCAGGTATTCTATCAGCATTCATTCAAATGCTGTGATTACTAAAGAAAGAAAACAATGAAAAGTGTCTTTTAGTTGCAATTTGGGTTAGAGAATAAGGATAAAATTACCTTCAGAAAATTCAGACAAAGGGGAAAAATTCTTTGTGTATTAACTAAAGCTTAATGAAGATATAACTGAAGTACAACTGTCTTTATTGGCTTGACCTTGAAACTCTTGTGTGTAGATTAGCCCAAGCATTAAAATCAATAAATTATGAGGTTCTGAATATATTCCTATAATTTTTCTTTGGTTTTAACTTGTAAAGTAAATCTTTAATATGTTCAACCATTCATGTAGAAGTTTAGTGAACCAACTCACATGGTTTCAGATATTGGAAATAAAGTTCAGTAATAAATTTATTTCTATCTGGATAAAATGTCTTAAAGGTAAAGGTGAGACCAAGCCTTTGAATGTACTCTGTTAGTTTTGTTGTAGGTGCTTACAGAGAAATCCTTTTTTTCCCTTAAAGCTAATGGAACATAAAATCATAATTAATTGTTACTTGAATTAGTGTACATACATTTGTGTGTATATTTAAAACAATATAACAGTTGAGTGGAAGCTATATTGATATCACTTTTGGCTAAGGTGCAAAGAGAGATGCTTTCACATGTTAAACTATAGAATAGAAAATTAGGTGTTATGTTCAATTCTGTCTAGGTACCAGGAAAAGGAATAAAGTAATAGACTGTCACTTTTCTTTGTC
The DNA here is from genome assembly GCF_019186645.2 of Phyllostomus hastatus. Taxonomy (NCBI): domain Eukaryota; kingdom Metazoa; phylum Chordata; class Mammalia; order Chiroptera; family Phyllostomidae; genus Phyllostomus; species Phyllostomus hastatus. Next base: position 34,126,525 of record NW_025333872.1, on the reverse strand, counting down.
CTTTTCAACTGATTTTCCCCACCCCTGGAGTCTATATGAAATAATCTCTGACATCATTAAGAATGTATGTCATTTACTAAAATTACCAAATGTGTAGAGTGTTCTTACATACTTTAATACTTAAAATTTTTTATTTGGAAATAATTTCAAAATTATAGCAAAGCAGCAATAATGACCAAAGAACTGTTCAAGATTAAGTTGTATATCTCAGGCCCATACCATAAAATATTTCCATGTGTATTTCTCCAAAATAAGGACATTCTCTTATATCATGTCATTCTGGTATGGTTTTCAACCTCAGGAAATTTAACTTTGATACAACCTATTTCTCTTATTGGCTGTCTATAGTACATCTGTCAGCTGACACAATATTGTCCATTACAGTATTTTCTTATCTGGAATAGCTTCTTTACCTTTAAAATAATATTTTGTGAGATTTATATTCCTGATGAATACAGGCCCTTTTTGTTTTTTAATAGAATGTTCCTCATTGAGGTTTATCTGAAGTTTTCTTTTAATTAGATTCAGGATAATGCATCTGTCAGAATACTGAATAAGTGATGTGTCTTTCTAAGGGTATGACATCCAGTAGTTAAACTTATTTTTAAGTTTAAAATAGAAGTATTTTCTCCATCCATGCCACCACCCTCCATTCAGTGTGCAGCACTACATCAGGTATAAAAACTAGGCAGAGGACCTTTTTCCCCACTCTTTAATTGAAGAACAAAATTTTTCTTTAAATGGAAATACAAACCTTAAATACAGTACACATTAAGTATATTCTTTTTGAATCCCAGAATATCAAGTATAGATATGAGATTTATGGTGTCCATTTTCACTGTAGTGTTAACACCCAAACTAAATAAAAACTTGCTTTGTAAAAGATGAGGGTTGAGGTTTCCTGTTTAAAAATATTGATTGCTATAAAATTTCATTTTATACAGAATGGGAAAGAGAAGCACTTGCTAAAAAGCAAAAAGAAAAGACATCTGTGCTAGAGAAAGAAGCCAAGCCAGCATTGGAAACTGGAAGATACCAAATGAAAATGTACCAAATTCAAAATCCAGATAAATTAGAAGAGGAAAAAGAAAGACTGAAGAAAGACCTTCCACTTGCCAAACTGAATGACATCAACAGAGACTTCCAAGATTCTCAGAATCTAAAAGGTCATCCTCTGCCATTGCTACCTGATTTGGAATCTGAACTGTACTCCCCAGAGAAAAGCCCCAAAACACACAAGTTCTCTGAATACTTAGAGAGATTATTCAATGGCCATCACTTGCAAGGCATCAGTCTTTTAACTTCAAAAGGAGATGGTTGGAATCCAGGAAACATCAGAAGCCCAGTCTCTCCAAATGAGCTTGCATTTGGCAGCTACGTGCCTTCATTTGCAAAAACATCAGGGAAGTCAGATCCATTTAACCAAAAAAATGGCCTTTTGGATTTCCAAAGAAACAGTGTAGAGAAACTTAGTAAAGACAGTGTAGATTTAACTACAAGAAAAGAGAGAAGAGCTAATCTGATGGAACAGCTCTTTGGTGCCAGTGGCAGCAGCACCATTTCCTCTAAAAGCAGTGGCCGGAATTCTCCGGCTGCTAGCAGAGGAGACTTTGACCCTTTAAATTTTCTCCCTGGAGACAGAAGCAGCAGAGAGCATGATGAAGATAACTTTTTCCTCACCGAAGGAAGAAGTTTTAATCCAAGCAGGCACAGATTAAGAAATGCAAACAATAAACCAGCAGTAAAAGCAGTTGGTTCTGTAGAAGATGAGATTGAAGACATAGCACTGAGATGACTGACTATAGAATACATTTTTCCAATTGTAAATATTTAAATATTTTAATACAGTATATATTATAAAATTTAAGAAATTATTTTAATAGATAAATACAGTGCAAATAAGTAAGTTGATCATATGACTTCACATAGCTAGTTCACCAAGAATGAAGGAGGCTCTTTTGAATGAAACCTAAAATAGACAAATATCTTACTTAGTTTTTACTTTATTTACAAATAGGTGTTAGCTCTTAAATCAGCTCTATGGGAAGTTTTACTCCATTGGAGTTCACATTCATTTTCTATTTTTAATCCCTATTTATTTATTTGTATTTAACTCAGTGAGCATATGGCCAAACCTAGTCTTCTTGTTGATCAACTGAGTGGAAATTAAGGGTGAGAGACTCTGTTGGGAAGCTTAACTCCCGGGCAGCGGAGAATGGGTGCTATTTCAGAGCCATACCCTTAGTTGAGAGGGGTGGAGGTCCCTTTCTTACATGGCCAGGCTGAGCTACTTTTAAATGAAGGCAGCCATGACATTGGGACTTCTCATTTCTTTGGAAGGAAGCCCAGATAAGGGCTACTCATTTCTCAATTAGAAGTCTCATTCAGTCACAACTGGGCTAACATATTAGGCTGAATTTGGAAGATGTTTGCACAAACAGTTCTGACATGGCCCCCAGTACCTAATCAGTAATTCCTCTCTTTCTTCTCCTGCACTATTTGTATCTGAGTTTTCATACCAAATACATGAAATAGAAGAAATTTTATTCCAATATAGAAATATTTTCAACTCAATTATGTTTCCAAAGTAACATAACTTGGAAATTTTAATATATACTATTAAGATTTGAGCTTATTGTCAAACCAAAGAGAAAATGATAGTGTAATACTACTCTATTTATAGAACTATTTTGAAAGCAACCTTGCTTTCAAGTGTTTTAGAAATGGGAATTCTGCCTTGCAGTCTAGGGTGGATGTTTTTCTGTTGAAATGCATTTGCATTAGTCATTTGCTCACTTCATCTGCAAAGACTTTATGATCTTGTATTATGCTAAGTATGATTGGTCTTTAAGAAGTGGTAACACATTACCAACCACGTAAAGTTTTCTGCTAATGTTGTTTAAATGAAGAGTGATGGAAATAGTGCATCAGGGGAAGAATTTAAAAATGTATATTGGCACTTACTCTAAAGTGAGATGTTATGTTTTTTTCTTTTAAGAATTTACTATGTAGTCACTCATGGTATGATTTCCAATGCCAAGCATACATACTGATGAGGGTACAAGTGTTACTGTTTATCTTGAATTCTTATAAATGCTTATTATTGAATATAATTTCATAACTATTTGACAAGACTTTACCTGGTTAGGTCTCTAATTAAAAGATGTACCAGCCATCTTTTCAATTGTGTCCCTGTCATTTATTGGGAATTGAATCTCCCAAAAGTGCTAAACTATATTTTTTAAATGTTTTAATAAGTAGATTTTATGTCTAACATAAATAAGTATTTAGTATGTTGCAAATAATTCTAATATATGTAAAACACAATATTGTAATGCAGTTACCAATAAAATATTATGTAATGTTAATTTTGTTCATAGCTGCTAATTTTTCTGCCAAAAGTATTCAAATACTTAGGTTGTTTTGTCTTACAGGCTTTTCAAAAAGCCTTTTAGTAAAGTTGTATATTTAGGTCATTTTGATTACTCTTTTGTTTTTCGTTACCCGATATTTTCTAGGCTCTTTAACTGGATACAGAATTTCTAACATAATTACTAAATTTAAACCTAAAATTAAGTTATATACTTAGAAGCATTATGGTATGAAGCATTAAAATTAGAGATTAAAATGTACAGAACAGGGTTTTTTTATGAACAAACCTTAGAGAGTACATTTTTTTTCTAAATAAGTTAAATTTGTTATTTGTACCCAGAACTCTTAATAAAAGTTAAGAGCATACTATGACTCTTTGTTTGAATGATACCTTAGGTCACCTCAGAAAAACATAGTGGGAAAATTACCTGCATGGTTAATTTTTATTTCATTATTCACCTATTTTTATTCTGTCCAGTATTTTTAGCTGAAGTAGATGAATTTGCCCTAAATCTCATTAGACAGTGTGCTAGTCTTATCAGATAATTATAGTTTTAATTAATCCTTTCACCCTTAATAGCTACCATAATGGCATATGTTGCTCATAATATTAAAAAAAGGTAGGGATGAAGATAATTAAATTGATTCATAAAATAAATATTAAAAAAGGTGGGGGTGAGAAGTATTAAATTGATTCATAAAATAAACCTATTTTATGGCTGACTTGCTGTGTTTTTGTCCCTCCTTTGGATCAAAAACACAACACAGGAGATGGACCTCATATTCAGACACACTGAACTTCTGGTGTCCCTTGCCGGGTATTAGCTGACTATCTGCCTGATGAAAAGGGGATGGGAAATCTGTATTAGGGAAACAATATGGACTTTTTAACATTAAAAAGGTACCATATATTAAAAGGATCTGCCTTTAAACCTTTTTCCTTTCATACAATAAATGCCTCTTTCACAGGAAAGTCCCCTATTATGTCGTTTGAAAGTGCTCTCCTTTGAGTAAAGAGCATATGTTCATTAGTTTTGAGGGCTTTCTAGGTGTACTGCACTGTATTAGGTGCCAAGAGAGTAAGACACATCTGCCTCCTACCCTCACAGAGTGGATGCAGGACACAAGTGAGCCATCCCTGCCCACCCACCCACCTTCCCTGAGTGCCTTTGGGTTCCTCAGCTGCTATTGATCTTTTAAAACACTACTTAAGGTGGTTTTGAAGAGTAAATGAAAAACTTAGGTTAATATTTGGATGGGTGTCTGGTTAAATAATAGCTAATTACAAGTTTCAGGACATAATTTAAAAAAAATAGGGCATAGGCTGTCTTCTGGTCAAGATGGCAGAGTAGGTAAATGCTGTACTTGCCTCTTCCCATGACCACATCAAAATTAGCACTAAATTATACAACCATTACTGAAAAACACCTGAAGACTAGCTGAACTGCAGTCCTATAACTAAGGTTATAAAGAAGCCACAAGGAGACTAGTAGCAGAGACAGAGACACAGAATGCCTGTTACACAGAACACAGGTTCCGTACCCATGTTGTGATTAAGAAACAAGAGGGATACCTCGGCTGCAGGGGTATGCCCTGTGGAGGAAGCATTCCCATTCCTCCACCTCCAATGCCCAGGATACCAGTGCCAGTAAGAGTTCCCATAGCATCTGACTGTGAAAAACCTGTGGGGATTGCATTCAAGTGAGATGAAGGGCTGCTGGAATCCCAGGCATTTCCCTTGAGGACTTGCATATAAATTTACAACCTTATTCGCCCTGGGCTCCAGTGTGGCAGTGGTACCTTGAATAGTGCCAGGGACATGGAGGAAGTGAATTGACTGGCTTCAGGGTTGAAAGGGCAGGCAGGGATCAGGGTGTCTCCTTTGAGGGACAGAGGCTCTGGCAGTTGCCATTGCTTTTTTCCTGAGGCCTTCCTGCACCCAACTAGCAGATACAGGTGTGTGCAAACTAAACTCTCCATTAATCTGGCTAATCACTCCACCCTAGTGATTCCTTGAGACCCAGCCAACTCACATGCCCTGACAAATCTCTTTCACCAGCTTTTCCACACAAGTAGCCTTACCTTAGATCACACTGTAGACTTTGCTAAAATCAAAGGTTCATATACCTGAAAAAAAAATAGCTGACTGGTGTGCTCTGTACCTTTTGCTAAATAGCCCCAACACTAGCACAAGGGGCAACCCTTGCATTATAACTCCCATCAAGTGACCCTAAACCCAGCATTATCTGCAGCCAGTGTTGCTCTGATAAGTAGCTTCAACTAAGTGGCCACCAACTCAGCATATGAGGCAGCTGGCCTTAGCTCACATTGTGGTACCCACCAAAGGTCTTATGCATGGCATGAGTGGCCCCTGGCTTCAGTTCACAACATGCCCCTTGCAAGTGCCTCCAAGCCCAGTGCAAGTGGCAACCAAACACATAACTTTGTAGCTGCTACTACAAAGGCATTCCCCAGCCAGACACAAATGGCAGCAGAGCTTGTCCTGCACCAGAGCACAAGAGCTTCCAGAACCAACATACCCAGTGGATGGATTCAGATCACAACTCCACAAATGAAACATTCAAAGGGCAGACTCCACTAGCACCATAGCCCCACTAAAGTAAATCCTGCTCTGTGGGGTAAGTCCTCATACAACATCTTGTCTATTATAGTCACAGCCAATCAGCCTGAGGGTTAGTCCCACCCACTAATGTGCCAACAGCAGTCAAGGCTCAACCAGAGCAGGAGAACACAACACAGTCCACCTGATGGATACTCCTGGAGCACCTACCTCAAGTGAACAAGGAGACTGTACCACTGAGCCTTAGACTGGGTGATGTAGCCTTTCCACCTAAGACATAGAAACAGATACATGAAGGCAGCCAAAATAAGGAGACAAACATTCCAAATAAAAGAACAGGACAAAACAAGGAAAAGAGCAAAGGAAATGGAGACAGCAGTCTACCAGACACAGAGTTCAAAGCACTGGTTATAAGAATGTTTTTAATGAACTTAGGGGGAAAAAAACAACTCAGAACTTCAACAAAGGGCTAGAGACTGTAGAAAAGAACCAGTCAGAATTGAAAAATATAAGAACATATTAGAGGGAATCAACAGCAGAGTAAAGAAGCAGAGCTTCAATGAGTGAAAGAAAATGTAGAAGAAAACACCCAATTGAATAGCGAAAAGATAGAATTTTACTCAAGATCCAAGATGGTGGGGGAGTAAGTGGAAGCTACACTAACCTCTTCCCAGGACCAGTCTGGAATTACAACTAAGTTGTAGAGAAATCATCTTGAATAACCAACTGAACAGTAGCTGGAGAGAAGCCTTATAACTACGGGCAAACAAGAAAACACTTCACCACAATATGACTGGTAGAGAGTGAGGAGGAAGCAGAAGAGAGCTGTCTGGGCTCCCAAGGTGGCAAGTGCAGTGCCAGAAGGATACTTCAGTGGCTGGGGGGTGGGTTCCCATTGAGAAGTGTGGGGTCTAAATACCAGGCTGGGCTCTGGAACCTACAGCACCAGAGCTGGAAAGGAACCCAGATAGCATCCAGCTGTGAAAAGCATCAGTGTTTCTGTCTGCCACGGAGAGATGGCTGGGGACTCAGCCTCTTAAAGGACCAAATCACAAAATTTTTTTCTGCAGCCACTTACCTTGAGTGTTGGAAAAGGGAGGGCAGAGTGGACTAGAGACTCTAAAGGACAGTTTGGGGTTGGTGGTTCTGGGGAGAGAACTGAGGGAACAGCCTCCAGGATCCATTTGCTGAATTATTCCCCCTACTGCATGAGCCATCTCTTTCAGGCATTCCTCTATAAATGACATCAACTCAAGGGCAAGCAATAGCCCTGCCTGAAAGAAACTGCCCTTCCTTCCCTGTGGTGAGTAAGCCTGACTATTGATTACAGATTGATTAGATTAACAGAAGATTAGTTTGATAACTGATTAGTTTAGCATCCAAGACAAAAAATGCAAAGAAGAAGCCAAAATAGGAAAACAAAGAAACAGACCCCAAATGAAAGACCTAGAGAATTATCCAGAAGAACTAGATGAAATGGAGGTAAGCAATTTATCAGACAGAGAGTTTAGAGTAATGATTATAAGGATATTCAACAGCATGAAAATACACATAGAAGTCATAAAAAAAAGATTAGTCAGAAATAAAGAATGCAGTATCTGAAAAAAAAACACTAGAAGGAATAAAGAATAGGTTAGATGAAGTAGAGGATCAAATCACTATTTTGGAAGACAAGGTAGAAAGAATCAAGCAGAACGACAAAAAGAAGAAATAATTTTTAAGAATGAGGAGGACTTAAACATTTTGGACAACATGAAATGTAACAACATCTGCATCATGGAAATACCAGAAGGAGAGAAGAGAGTGATTAAGAATCAAGAACCTATTTGAAGAAATAATGACTGAAAACTTCCCTAATCTGGTGAAAGAAAAAATCACCCTAGTCCAGGAAGCTCAGAGAGTCTCAAACAAGTTGGACCCAAGGAAGCCTACACCAAGACACATCACAATTAAACTGATAAAGCTAAAGATAAGGAGAAAACCCCAACAGCAGAAAGAGAAAAGCCAATAGTGACCTACAAGGGAGAACCAATTAGATTATCATCTGACTACTCATCAGAAACATGTCAGGCCAGAGGGGAATGGCATAAATATTCAAGGTATGAAAAGCAAGGGCCTATGACCAAGGCTACTTTACCCAGCAAGGCTACTATTTAATATCAAAGGAGAAATAAGGAGTTTCCCAGATAAGAAAAAGCTTAAGGGGTTTGTTAACACCAAACCAGTACTGCAACAAATGTTAAAGGGATTGCTTTAAGAAGAAGAAAAACAGAAAGGAAAAAAATACAGAGGAAAACAGTTTAATAATAAAATGACACTACATATGTATTATTGATAATCACCTTAAAAGTAAATGTCTTAAATGTTCCAACCAAAAGACATAGGGCAGCTGAATGGATAAGAAAATAAGACCCATATATATGCTGCCTCCAAGAGACCCAGCTCAGATCAAAAGATAGACACAGACTAAAAGGACAGGGATGGAAAAAGATATTCCATGCAAATGGTAAAGGAAAAAAAGCTGGGGTATCAATAATTATATCTGACAAAATAGACTTTAAAATCAAGGCATAGTAAAAGACAAAGAAGGACACTACATAATGACAAAGGGAACAATCCAACATGAGGATATAACCCTATTAAACATTTACGTACTCAATATAGAAGAACCTAAATATGTAAAACAAATCTTGATGGACATAAAAGGAGAGATCAACAGAAATGCAATCTTAATTGGGGATTTTAACATGCCATTGACTTCAATGGATAGATCTTCCAGGCAGAAAAACAAGGACACAGTGGCCTTAAATGACACACTGCATCAAATGGATTTAATTGATATCTTCAGAGCATTTCACCTTAAAGCAGCAGAATATACATACTTTTCAAGTGCACACAAAATGTTTGCTAGGATAGACCACATGCTAGGACACAAAACAAGTCTCAATAAATTTAAGAAGATTGAAATCATATCAGGTCTCTTCTCACCACAAGGCTATGAAACTAGAAATCAATGACAAGAAGAACACTGAAAAACATGCAAAGAAATGGAAGCTAAATAACGTAATTAAACAATGACTGGGTCAACAATGAGATCAAGGAAGAAATCAAAAGATACCTTGAAACAAATGAAAATGAGGACATAACAATCCACAATCTGTGGGACACTGAGAAAGCAATCCTAAGAAGGAAATTCATAGCATTACAGGCCTATCTCAAGAAAACAGGAAAAAGCTCAAATAAACAATCTAACCTCACACTTAAAGGAACATGAAAAAAGAAAAACAACAAACAAAGCCCAAAGTGAATAGAAGGAAGGAAATAATAAAGATCAGAGTAGAAATCAATGAAATAGTGCCTAAAACATTATATGAAAGATCAATGAGTCTAAGAGCTGATTCTTTGAAAAGATAAACAATATTGATAAACCTTTATCCAGATTCTTCAAGAAAAAAAAGAGAAAGGACCCGAATAAATAAAATCAGAAATGAAAGAGGAGAAATAACAACTGGCACCAAAGAAATACAAAGGAATATAAGAAAATATTATGAACAATTATATGCCAATAAACTAAATAACCTGGATGAAATGGATAAATTCCTAGAAACATTCAATCTTCAAAAACTAAATCAGGAAGAATCAGAAAATCTGAATAAACAGATTACACCTAATGAAATTGAAGCAGTAATCAGAAAACTCTCAACAAAAGAAAGCCCTGGACCAGATGTCTTCACACTTAAATTTTACCAAACATTTCAAGAAGAACTAACAACTCTCTTTCTCAAACTATTACATAAAACTCAAGAGGAAGGAAGGCTCCCAAACTCATTTGCACCATCAGCATTATCTTAATTCCAAAATCAGATAAAGACACTACAAGGAAAGAAAATTATAGACCAATATCACTGATGAACACAGATGCTAAAATCCTTGACAAAATATTAGCAAATTAAATACAGCAATGCATCAAAAAGATCATACACCATGATTAAGTAGGATTTATTCTGGTAATGCAAGGTTGGTGCAACATTCACAAAATAATCAATATGATTCACCACATAAACAAAATAAAGGATAAAAACCACATGATTTTATGAATAGATGCAGAAACAGATTTTGATAAAATCTAGTATCCATTTACCATAAAAACTCTCAGCAAAGTGGGAATAGAAGGAACATACATCAACATAATAAAGGTTATATATGACAAACCCACTGCCAGCATCATACTCGATGGGCAAAAACTACAAGTGTGCCCCTTAAGATCAGGAACAAGACAGGGATATCCGCTTTCACCTGTCTAATTCAGCGTAGTACTGGAAGTCCTAGCCACAGCAATCAGCCAAAAAGAAGAAATAAAAGGCATCCAAATTGTACAGGAAGAAGTAAAATTGTCTTTATTTGCACATGACATGATACTGTACATAGAGAACCCCAAAGATTCCACCAAGAAACTACCAGAACTCATAAATGAATTCAGTAAACTAGCAGGATACAAAATTAATATCCACAAATCAGTGGTATTTTTACATGTCAGTAATGAACTAAAAGAAAGGAAATTTAAGAAAACAATCCCATTCACGATTGTGTCAAAAAGAATACAACAGCTAGGAATAAACCTAACCAAGGACGTAAAAGACCTGTACTTGGAAAATTATAAGACACTGGAGAAATAAACTGAAGAAGACAGAAATAAGTGGAGGCACATACTGTGTTCATGGATAGGAAGAATTAACACCATTAAAATGTCCATACTAATCAAAGCAATCTATAGATTCAATGCAATTCCTATCAAGATTCCAATGACATATTTCACAGAATTAGAACAAATATTTCAAATATGTATATGGATCCACAAAAGGCTCTGCATAGCAACAGTGATCCTGAGAAAAAACAAAGTTGGAGGAATCATGCTACCTAATATCAAACTATACTACAAGACCTTAGTAATCAAAACAGCCTGGTACTGGTATAAAAACAGACACATACACCAATGGAACAGAATAGAGAGCCTAGAAATAAACCCATACCTTTATAGTCAATTAATATTTGACAGAGGAACCAAACACGTACAATGGACTAAAGATAGTTTGTTCAAAAATGGTGTTGGGAAAATCGGACCAGTATGTGTAGAAAACTGAAACTAGACCATCTTCTTACACCACACACAAGAAAAAATTCAAAATGGATTAAATACTTAAATGTTAGACTCAAAATCATAAAAACACTACAAAAAAACATAGGGAGCAAAATCTTGGACATAGCTTGCAGCAATATTTTATCAGATATATCTCCCTAGGCAAGGGAAACAAAAGAAAAAATAAGTAAATGGGACTATATGAAACTAAAAGGTTTTGTACAGCAAAGGAAAACATCAACAAAATAAGAAGATAACCCACAGAATGGGAGAACATATTCACTGATACATCTGATCAGGCATTAATATCTAACATTTATAAAGAACTTATAAAACTCAACACCAAAAAAACCAAACAACCCAATTAACAAATAGGCAAAGGATCTGAATAGACACTTCTTCAAAGAAGACACACAGATGGCCAATAGACATATGAAAAAATGCTCAATGTCAGTAATCATCTGAGAAATGCAAATAAAAACCACAAAGAGATATCATCTCACACCTGTCAGAATTACTATCATCAATAAATCAACAAACAAGTGCTAAAGAGAATGTGGAGAAAGGGGAATCTTTCTGCAGTGTTGGTGGGTGTTCAGACTGGTGCAGCCACTGTAGAAAGCAGTATGGAGATACCTCAAAAAATTAAAAATGGATCTGCCTTTTGACCCAGTGATTTCACTTCTGGGAATATATCTGAAGCAACCCAAAACACTAATTCAAAAGAACATAAGCATCACTATATTCACTGCAGCATTATTTACAATCCCCAAGATATGGAAGTAGTCCAGATATCTATCAGTAGCTAAGTAGATAAAGTGGATAAAACAACTATGGGACATTTACACAACACAATACTACTCAGCTGTATCAAAGAAAAAATTTTACCCTTTGTGACAGCATGGGTGGACCCAGAGATAATTATGTGAAGTGAAAGAAGCCAAGCAGATAAAGAGAAATACCATATGATTTCACTTATATGTGGAATCTAATGAACAAACTGAACTAACATGCAAAATAGAGACAGACTCATAGATAGCAGGATGACAGCTAAAGGTGGGGGAGGCAGAAGAAGGTGTGGAGGCAATGAGCAAAAACAAAAAAGGACTCATGGACATGTACAATAGTGTGGTGGTGGGGATGGGGAGGAGGTATAATGACACTAAATGGTAATAAAAATACAATAAAAAATATTAAATAAAAAATATATATATCTTCAATTTCCAGAAAAAAAGACACATAATCTTCCCAGGCTAAATCAGAAAGAGACAGATCATCTGGATAGACTGGTTGGTAACTTCTAGCAAAATCAAATCAGTAATTAACATGTTCCCAAAAACAAAAGCCCTGGAATAGTTGCCTTTATAGGTGATTTTTATCAAACATTAAAAGAAGAATTAATACTTATGCTTCTCAAACTATTAAAAAAAATGATGAGGAGAAAAGGCTCCTAAGTGCATTTTATAAGGCTAGCATTACCCTGATACCAAACCAGACAAAGACACTAGAAAAAAAGAAAATTATATGCCAGTATTTCTGGTAAACATAGATGAAAATATTCTCAATAAAATATTAGCAAACCAAATTCAGCAACACATTTATAAGATTTTATACCCTGGTCAAGTGGGATTTATTCTTGGATTTCAGATTGGTTCAATATCTGCAAATCAATTAACATAATATACCACATAAAGAAAAATGAAGGATAAAGGTCATATGATCATACCAATAGTTTCAGAAAAAATATTTGACAAAATGCCAAAGGAGAGTTTTATGATAAAAAATCTCAGCAATGTATAATAGAGGGAACATATCTCAAAATAATTAAGACCATGTATGATATACCCCACAGCTAACATTATACTCAACAATGAAAAGCTGAAAGCTTTTTCTTTAATATCAGGAATTAGACAAAGATGTCCACTTTCATACTTATTCAACATAGGGTTGGAAATCTTAACCACAGCAATCCAACAGGAAAAGAAATAAAAGTCATCCAAATTGGAAAGGAAGAAGTAAAACTGTCATTATTTGCAGATTACATGATGCCAGCTATAGAGAACTTAAAAGAATCCACCAAAAAACTATGAAAACTAATAAATAAATTAAGTAAAGTAGCAGGATACAAATTTAATGTTCAGAAATTGGTTGCATTTTTGATTCCAATAAAGAACTACCAGAAAGAGAAATTAAAATAATCCCATTTATAGTTGCATCAAAAAATAAAATACCTAGGAATAAATTTAAACATGAAGTTGGACTACCTGTACTGGGAACAGTATATGATGTTGAAGAAAGAAGCTGAAGAACATACAAATAGAAGCCTCATGAATAGGAAGAACTGACATCATTAAAATGTCATTATTGCCCAACACAATCTATAGATTCAAGCAATCTATATCACAGTATCTGGCTTTTTTCACAGAACTAGAACAAATAGTTCTAAAATTTATATGGAACACAAAAGACCTTGAATGGTCAAAGGAATCCTGAAAAATAAGAACAAAGTTGGAACTATCATCCTACCTGATATCAAAGTATACTACAAATCAGCCTGGTACTGGCATTAAAACATACATATAGATCAATGGAACAGAATAAAGAGCCCAGAAATAAACCCATGCCTATATGGTCAATTAATCTATGACAAAGAAGTCAAGAATATACAATGGGGCAAATATAGTGTCTTCAATAAATGGTGTTAGGAAAAGTACACAGATACATGCAAAACAATGAAACTAGACCAATTTCTTATCATATCATATACAAAATATAATTAAGTATATTTTTGTATATTATATCATATACAAAAATAAACTAAGGATTTTTTTAAACATAATGCCCAAAACCATAAAATTCTGAACCAAAATATAGGTAATAAATTCTGTGACATTGTTCTTAATAATTTTGGCTGTGTCTCCTCAGGAAAGCAAAACAAATACAAAAATAAACAAATGGGACAATATTAAATTTAAAAGTTTTCACTCAATGAAGAAACTGTCAATAAGATGAAAAGACAACTTACAAAATGGGAGAAGATATTCACCAGTGACACATCCAATGGGGATTAATACCCAAAATATATAAGGAACTCATGTAACTTAACACTAAAAAAGAAACAATTTGATTAAAAAAGTGGGCAGAGGATCTGAAGATGTTTCTCCAAAGAGGACATACTGATGGCCAATAGACATGAAAAACAGAAAGAGACTCAAAGATACAGAGAAAAACTAATGGTTGCCTGATGGAAGGGGTTTGGGCAGCTGGGTGAAAAAGGTAAAAGCATTAAGATATACAAATTGCCAGTTATAAAAACAGTCATGGGGGTGTAAAGTATAGCATAGGAAACATAGTCAATGATACTGTAATAGCTATGTGTGATTTCAGATATGGGGTAAGTACTTCGTAAGTTATACAAATGTCTAACCACTGTTCTGTACACATGAAACTAATATAATAATGAATGTCAACTGTAATTTAAAAATAAATAAATAAAAATAAAATAAGTCAAGTAATTTAAAAGAGATAAAATAGATTCTATGTGTATATAATGCATTGGCACTAAACTCTGCACAACATACAAGCAAAAAGAAAACCTAAAATTCCAAATAAACAATCCTAAAATGTCTGTATTATATTACACCTTACTTAGTTCTACACTCAGAACTCTCCTTACTTTATCCAGCATTCACTGTGCAGTAAAATTGATGAACTTGTATCCTAATCTACAGAAGAGCAGAAAACTCAAACTTTGTAAGATTTTCTAAAGACAAGGTCAGTGACACAAGAGGAGGTGAGAGTTAACAGCTGCACAGCAAATAGTAATGAAATCCAGAAAACACAGGAGTTTATGATTGCATAATGCAACACTTTGTATCCTAACTCTCCCACAATATATATGTGAAGTTTTGGATAAGTCACAAAACCTCTCTGTGCCGTCTTTCCCTTGCTATAAGATGGGGCTAATGGTAGTATAACAGGACCACTGGGTTCTATTGCCCACTGCTGAGAAGAACTGTGACCCCTGCCCATGCCAGAGTCTTATGAAAAGGAAAGGAACTATTTATTCAAAAGTTTTACAAGTTTAGAATGATAGCAGAATTCTGCCATTAAATCTTATTCTCTTTAGAAACAAACACCCACAAATGCACAGTCTTGTTCTTCCTTGCCAAACCAGGCCAGTCAGAGGTACTGTCTCTCAGGAAAAGAAATAGAAATCTGTAGTTTAGCTGGGCAGATTCCCATCTGTATTTTGGCTTCTTCCAATTGTCCCTGCTCTACTAGCTAGGCTCCTGCCCTTAATCACAAACCAAATTCTCATGGTGGGCTTGGGGGAATCCCTCTTCATCTTTTCAAACCTTGTGGCCAAGACAGGCTTCTCTGCTCCCAAGCCTCATGGTTAAGAGTGCCTGAGAGCCTCTCACGACCCCAAGCTTTCACAAGATTGAGAGAGAAAGCCTGGGTGCCCTGCCTGGGTTTAAATCCTGGCATGGATCTTTCTCCATAATCCCATTTCTGACTCCTCCTATGAAAGGTTATACCTGCCACTAGTCTGGTCTCTTCTGCCTTTCTCAGCTGTCATTGTTAGTCAGGGCAAGCATGGTGGCCCCAGTCAGTGACGTAGAGCTAACTACCTTCCTGCTGTCTTGGAGGTGCAGCAAGCCCCTCTGGCTACATCACATCACAGGTTACAGTCACACCCATCTCCCTGGGTCTGAGCAGGCACAGACACTTAACCTTACTATAATACTGGCCAAGTTCTTCAGATATGCAAAATAACTCTCAGTGGCCTTGCTCTGCTTCCTTCATCCACCAAGTGACAGCTGTGGAGGCTTTCGGATTTGGGGAAACCCCTCACTCAGCACCCCATTACAGTAGTACCTACCTCATGATGGTTGAATACAGTAAATGAGTTGATAATGTGAAAAACACTTAGAACAATAAGTGCTCCAAATTATTGTATTTGATGTTTTCAAAAGGGAATTAAGAGAAAGTGGAGTAATATTTGTTGAATGCTGGAAATGGCAGTTGGTGTTTTTATATGTGCACTTCAGCTTATTTAATTGTCATATTTTTCTCTGCCCTTCTTCCTGGAATCATCAGGATTTTCCACTGATGAAGAAATTTTGGACATATAAAAAACACATTTACCATATTTTTTTCAGTAAATGTAATACATCACATAAACAAAAGCAAAGACAAAAATCACATGATCATATCAGTAGATGAGGAAAAAGCATTTGATAAGGTACAACACCCATTTATGATAAAAACACTCTGCAAAGTGGGAATAGAGGGAGCATTCCTCAACATAAAAAAGGCCATATATGAGAGACCTACAGCCAACATCATACTCAATGAGCAAAAACTAAATTCTTTTCCACTAAAATCAGGAACATGACAAGGTTGTCCACTTTCACCACTTCTATTCAATATAGTATTGGAAGTTTTAGCCACAGCGATCAGACAAGAAAAGGACAGAAAAGGCATCCAAATTGGAAAGGAGGAAACAGAACTGTCACTGTTTGCAGATGACATGATAGTGTACATAGAAAATCTTATATACTCAGCCAAAAAACTGCTCAACCTAATAAATGAATTTGGAAAAACAGCAGGATACAAAGTCAATATCCAGAAATGAAAGGCATTTTTGTACACAAACAATGAAACAGCAGAAGCAGAAATCAAGAAAGAAATCCCATTCAACAGAGCAAAAAGAAAAAGAAAATACCTAGGAATAAACCTAACCAAAGAGGTAAAAGACCTGTATTCAGAAAACTACACAACACTGAAGAAAGAACTCAAGGAAGGCACAAACAAATGGAAACATATACTGTATTCATGGATCGGAAGAATTATCATCATCAAAATGTCTACCCAAAGCAATTTACAGATTCAATGCAATACCTATTACAGTACCAATGGCTTATTTCACAGACATTGAACAACACTTCAAAAATTTAACCATAAACGACTCTGAATAGCTGCTGCAATTTTGAGAAAGAAGAGTAAAGTAGGAGGGATCACAATACCTGATACCAAACTGTATTATAAGGCCACTGTAACCAAAACAGCATGGTACTGGCATAAAAACAGGCACATGGACCAATGGAACAGAACAGAGAGCCCAGAAATAAACCCAAGTCTCTATGGTCAATTAATATTCAACAAAGGGGGCAGCAACATAAAATGGAGTGAAAATAGCCTCTTTAACAAATGGTGTTGGGAGAACTGGACAGCTATGTGCAAAAAAATGAAACTCGAGCACCAACTTACACCATACACAAAAACAACTTCAAGGTGAATAAAAGATTTAAATATAAACCATGACACCATTAAAGTCCTGGAGAAGAACATACTCAGATATTCCATGTAGCAACATTTTTACATCCCCTAAAATATGATATGTCCCCTAGAGCAAGGGACATAAAGGAAAGAGTAAACAAATGGGATCTCATCAAAATAAAAAGTTTCTGCATGGCTAAAGAAAACAATATTAAAATAAAAAGAGAACCAACTGTATGGGAAAACATAATTTGCCAATGATACCTCAGACAAGGGTTTAATCTCCAAAATATATAAAGAACTTCCACGGCTCCACTCTAAGAAGACAAGCAACCCAATTTAAAAAAATGAGCAAAGGACTTGAACAGACACTTCTCCAAGAAGGACATACAGAGGATCCAGAGACACACAAAAAATGCTCAGTATTGCTAGCTATCAGAGAGATACAAATTATAACCACAATGAGATAGATACCACTCCACACCAGTCAGAATGGCCATCATAAACAAAGCAACAAGCAACAAGTGTTGGAGAGGTTGTGGAGAAAAGGGGTCCCTAGTGTACTGTTGGTGGGATTGCAGACTGGTACAACCACTACAGAAAACAGTATGGAATTTTCTCAGAAAACTAAAAATGGATCTGCCTTTTGACCCAGCAATTTCATTGCTGGGATTATATCCTAAGAACCCTTAAACACCAGTCCAAAAGAACCTCTGCACCCCAATGTTCATAGCAGCACAATTTACAATAGCCAAGTGCTAGAAGCAACCTAGGTGCTCATCAGTAAATGAATGGATCAAAAAACTATGGTACATTTACACAATGGAATTCTATGCAGCAGAAAGAAAGAAGGAGTTCCTACCCTTTGCAACAGCATGAATGGAACTGGAGAGCATTATGCTAAGCGAAATAAGCCAGGCAGTGAAAGACAAATACCATATGATTTCACTTTTAATAGGAACTTAAACAACAAAACAAACAAACAAGCAAAATATAACCAAAGACACTGAAATAGAGAACAGGCTGACAGCGACCAGAGGAGAGAGGGGAGGGAATTTCAGGGGAATGTCAGGGGAAAAGGGGAAGGGTTTACAGAAACAAGTATAAAGGACACATGGATAAAAACTAGGGGCAGGTGGAAATGGGAAGGAGGAGGGGAGGGCTGGGTGGGTGGGTTGGGATGGGAGTAAAGGACAGAAAACTGTACTTGAACAATGATTAAAATAAAAGTTTAAAAAAAGTAAAAAAGACACATTTACTGTATTTTTCAATTAAAATATTTTAAATTTGTGGCTCTGTGGAAAAACATTGAATGGCTCTTAATGGAATAAACATTATTTCCATTACCTTACCTATTACCTATTCCATTTCCGTTACCTAATGTATACTCAACATACCTTATTCCAAAAACAAGTCATTTCTGTCATAAGATATGATTATACCATAGGGTTGTACTATGAAGTTCATTTTGTTAATAACATGTGAGCAATTTCAGCAGTAGGTAAGATGAATATGCAAGACGTTTAACTTTAGACTTCACAGAAAAGGCTTAGAGACCAGATACATATTTTTCCATATTAAATGCTACATTTGTAAAATATATATCCATATAAATGTACAGAGTCTATTTTAATCCAGAACAAAATAAAAAATAGAAATGGGTAGCCAGTGTAGGGTAGAAAGGACACTGGCTTTTTCGTTGCAAGTTGTGTTGGAGTTTGCTACTTAGTACAACCTTCAAATAATTTAACTTAAGTTTCCTCAAATGTGAAATAAGGCTCATTATATCTTATAAGGTCATCATGAGGATTAAATAAGGATGTATTCTTGAGAAAAAAGAATAAGGAAAATAGTGAACCATTACCAACTTAGCATTTTCTTTTATTTCTATATTGATATCCCAAAGTTTTTAAGCAGAAGCTGGTCAATATAGAATTTTAAAAACTAAGCGTGTTATTTTATCCCATAATCTGACATTTTTGAAAAGCCTTTTGTCTTTACAGGCCCATGTTGAGGTGCAGTCTTCCACAGACGGCACTTTGCTGCTTCTGTGAACAAGCAGCCTATGGGAGAAGCAGTCTGTACACATAGTTTTGCTTCGCCAGCCGTTTCCATGGAGGAGTAACAGATAGAAATCAGGAGCTCATTCCGTGGTCTGAAGGCAGGGCATTAGAATTCAGGAGGAAGTCTGCCTGCCAGCAGAGCTAGGCAGTGTCCTGAATAGCAAGGCCGGAGGGCGGCTGCCTTTCTTCTCTCTCTAACTGACCTGAATATCAAATTTCACAATTCCTGAACCAGTCGCGTTGATCCTCATTAGGCACACTTAACAGGAAATGCTGAAACAGGACATCATAGACTTCAGGTTTTTTTGTACCCCGATACAAAGAACCTGGTTTTTCCTATATAGATAGGCAACCATGGATACTGAAAAAGTTGGGATATACCTAGAAACAAAAGTTTATTAAAGTCTTCTTTCTTCTATAAGAACTTCCCCTGAGTCTTAAATTTAGCTTCATTATTTGCTCCCAATGTCAGTGATATCTGCGATATTTACTGTCCTAGGCATTTACAGGGGCACTCCTTCAAATAATCAGCATAGATCTGTAAGTTCTTTACTAAAATATTTTTCAGTAGAGAAATACAATCAATAGAGCCAAACAACATAGGCTGGAAAATCAATGTTATCACCCTGAACATTATCACAGAGGGGCCACAATCAATGGACCCATGCCTCTGAAGTCTAGTTTTATAATAACTGTATACTCCTTGGTCCTAGTTAGAGAATAATGGCATTTCCCTAGACAATATTGTCAGATTTCCTCTTGAAGAATAGACTCAGCCTCATTTAAATAGACAAATCTGTTTTATGTTTTAGACAGTAGTTCTCAAACTGTGCCTCACCCACCCCCAGAGTCACAGGAGTGTCGCCTGAGAAATTATTAGAAATGTTACAACTGCCAATTTGCAGGCTTCACTGTAGACCTCCGGAATCAGAACTTCCTGGGGTGAGACCTATTTTAGAAAGCCCTCTAGGTACTGATGCAACTCAAGTTTGAGAACCAGGGCTCTAAGGCAACACTGGTAGGTGGTGGTGGGAGGGGCCTACAGAAATGGCTCTCTGTAGGGTTTAGCAAATTCAAATCTAACACCTAGGGGCCTGGGTCACAGTGTGCAGGTGTCATGTATGGACTCACCTTTGCCCCCTCACACTGCACACTGACTGGACTAGAAAAAAAAAACAACACTGTCTTTTTTATGGCTACAACCAATGATGGTCTGTACCTGTCAGTTTTCTGTGGTTAATACATCAGAAGATTCTGCACTGGTTGGTGTGGCTCAGTGTATTGGGTGCCACCTGCAGGCCGCTAGTTTGATTCCCAGTCAGGGCACATGCCTGGGGTACAGGCCAGGTGCCCAGCTGGGGGCGTGCAAGAAGCAACCACACATTGATGTTTCTCTCTCACATTGATATTTCTTTCCCTCTTTTTCTCCCTCCCTTCCTCTCTGTCTAAAAATAAATAAAAATAAATAAAATATATATATATATATATTAGAAGATTCTAATCTTCTAATTATAGATTCCAGGAAAGAGGAATCCTATTGGAACAACAAGCACCAAGAGAATTGGATAGATCATATGGCATTCCGCTATCATAGCCTGTGATCCCCAACCTTCAAACCATGGCCTGCAGAAAGACTAATCAACATGGTTTAAATTTGATGTGTGTGTGTGTATGTGTGTGTGAACATGCATTTTATTATAACAACAAGCTTCTTAAATTGAAAAGTTAAGCTTTCCCTTTGGAAATTCAGACCTTTACTCACTCCCTTTTTGTTTTTGTTTTGTTTTTAAGTTACACCTATTTATGCTGTACATTCATTTTCAAATTGTAGTAGCTACTGTCTTCTTCTCTCTCTTTTTAATGTTTTTACATTGTTCACAGTGTCCAAGACATGAAAACAACTGAAATATCCTTCAATGGATGATTGGAGAAAGAAGATGTGGTACATGTATACAATGAAGTATTACTCATTCAGAAGAAAAGATGAAATACTAGCATTTGTGACAACACAGATGGATCTTGAGAATATCATGCTAAGCAAAATAAGTCAGATGGAAAGAGCCAAGAACCATATGATTTCACTCACATGTGAGATATGAAACTGAAAGCAGTAGCCCTGACTGGTGTGACTCAATTGGCTGGGTATTGTCCTACAAAGCTGAAGGTGGCTGGTTGGATTCCCCATCAGGGCATATGCCTGGGTTGCTGGTTTGGTCCCCAGTTGGAGTGCGAGCAAAAGGCATCTGATCAATGTTTCCTCTCCCTCTCTTCCTCCCACCCTTTCCCTCTAAAAAATATTTTTTTAAAACTAAAAATAGCAAATAACAAACAAGAAAAACAAACAAAAATTCTTAGACACAGACCACAGTATGGTGGTTACCAGAGGGGAAGAGGGTGGGGCAGGTGGTGAAGGGTCAAGGTTAATCAAATATATATGGTGATGGGAGGAGATTTGACTTTGGGTAGTGAACACACAATGCAATATACAGATGATGTGTTACAGAATTATATAGTTGAAATTTATATAATTTGATTAACCAATGTCAGTCTAATAAATGTAATAGATAATTTTTAAAAAGAAAAAGTTAAGCTTTTTCAAAGTTTGCGAAACATGTGTGTAAGAGAGAGTGTGTGTGTCTGTGTCTGTGTATTTAATGATCCAGGCAAGTAGTTTCTGTGCTTGAGGTTTAAGAAATATTATAGTTATTTGAGTGAAAAATAAAAAGAGAGAAAGAACACATGGACAGAGACAACAGAGTGATGACTCCTGGGGTGGGGTGGGGGAGGAGGTAAGTGGAGTAAACAGTGATGGAAGGAGACTTGATTTGGGGCGGTGAACACACTACGGTGTACAGATGATGTGTTGTGGAATTGTGCACCTGAAACCTGTAAAATTTTGTTAACTACTGTCACCCCAATAGATTCAGTTAAAAGGGAAAATTATCTAAAAGAAATTAGCCTATATTCTGGGAACATGTTAAATAAGACAAAAATTAAAACTAAGTATTCAAATTTCTCATGAGTCTATCTCAGCATCTGTGAAAACAAAACAAGAATTCATATGTACCTTCAGAAAAAGTGTTTATTGACAAAGTAGGTCATGTTTTCTTGAGTCTGGATGTTGTTTGCTAGACAAAGTTTCCATCTTTCTCTGGATTCCCTGAGTTATTAGTATATTACCAAAAAAAAACCCTCTACCTTACCTAGGATGGGCCTGCTCTGTGTAATCTGTTGTGAGTAGATATAAACAGGTAAAGATGGTGCGAAGCATTGGGCCACATAATATAGTCATGTGGGTTAGGAAAAGTGGTGGATGGAGATGGTGGTGATGATGAAATTAGCTATATTTCCAAATGTGTACTCAAGAAAATCATATTTCTGCAAAACTTAGATCCCATAAAATTCATTGCCACTAGAAAATACACATTTGGATGGGCCATTGAAAATGTAGTGGGATTGCAAGTTTTGAATTTATTGTAAAGCTGTGATTGTGCCAGTGTAATTGTGCCCTAAGACTAGTGATCTCTTAGAGTAATTAATATACTGGTTCTGATGCCCTCCCCCACAGCAGTCATAACTTTACCAAGTTCATTGTTACTCTGCTTACTGACAAACGTGTTCCAGAGTAAAAGTTCTCATTTAGTTATGAAATTCTTTCCTGAAGCCCCTTCACCAGTAGTTCTAATTTCTGTCTCTGTTTTTAAGTATCTTTTTGATTAATTGCAAAGTTTGTTGAAGACCAGCAGCATAATTAAATCGGTGTATATTGTCATTGGGTTTTTCCTTAGCTGCTGAGAGGTTGCTAGGATACTCCCTTAAAGATGTAAGTCTCTTGATTAAATGCAAAACCCATATTGCCCAAGTAACATTTTTATTAATTCATAAAGATACAGATCAGGATTGCATTCAAATTTACAGTGAGATGAGTGCTATATATCTCTGGATGCTTTTAGCTTTACAGAAATGTGTTTGGGTGCACTTACAAAGGATGCATTTTGAATAACAATTTAGTGGATGAGGATTGGTCACTTTTATTTTAAGGACAGCGTTCTTTTGTGTCATACCATATATATGGATTTGGAGCTGAAAGAATTCTTTTTCTTAAGACTTATTTATTTTTTAATTATTTTATTTTTACTGTATTTTTCCATTATCATTTAGTCCCCTTATAGCCCTCATCCCCTAGACACCACCACACTGTTGTCCATGTCCATGAGTCCTTTTTCATTTTTGCTCAATCCCTCCAGCCCCTACCCAGTCCCCTGCACCACTTAGCTGTCATCCTGCTCTCTATGAGTCTGTCTTATTTTGCTTGGAAGAATTTTTAATTTGAAATTACCACTAGGAAACACATCTCCCATTATGTCTGTATTGCAGAAATTGTATTGTGGTTATTATGATTACTATTTATTGGTGTATATGATTCTAAAATTTCATATAAAGTATGAGAATTATCTCTGATTGATTTAATAAAATAAAATCAAGAAATTGACAAAAAATACAACTTTATCCATAATAGTTTGATGTGAAGTGGAGAGTTGTTTCAGAGATTCAGGACTAGCAAATTGCTTTCACTGACTGGCATTTCTGCTAACAATGGTTTTATGGCTAGTAAGTCTCAAAATAACCATGCCTGAATCTGCTCACTGCTCATTATGCAATGTCCATTTAGTCATTCATTTAATAAGAGTTTATGGAGCTTTTATTATATTTAATGCAATTCAGTAGAAGTCAAAGAGGATTTTTAGATGATATAATATTTTCATTTGAAACAATAACTTCTATACTAATGTGGAAAATGGATTAAATGGTTCGGGAATTGCAGATAAGAAATGAGTGACATCACCAAGATGGCAACACAGGTTGTTTCCGACTTTGCTCCTCCTCACACACACACACAATTTGACAACTATTCATACACAAGTCACCACTGAAAGAATCTTTGAACATAGGATTGAGGCTGAAGCACCCACCTGCATCACAGAGACCAAGAGAGACTGTATCATAGTCCCTGCTCATTGCTGAATACAGCCTCAGCTTGCCGAACCAGGGAACACTGCCAGAGCACACCTGACCATTTAGCAGGCCTCAACAGGGAGTCCAGGCAGCCCATCCTGCAGCCTCACTTGGACAGGGGACTAAGCCAGCAGTCCCAACCAGCTTTTCTCAGCCAGTGGCACACCAGTCCAAACCTCTAACTTAGAGCTCAGTCAATTGCCTTGTCCCCAAATAGACCTTAATAGCAGGCTCCACCTACCCAAGGATGTTACCAGAACACACATGTGGGGATTGCAGTGGGGGTGGGTATAAGGGGATGAAATGGTAAGAGTCCCCTTATGGTATATTTGTGGGACTATATCTAAAGGAAATAAAAATACTAACTTGAAAAAATACCTGCATACCCATATTTATAGCAGCATTACTTTCAATAGCCAAGACAAGGAAACAACTAAAGTGTCCATCGATAGGTGAATATACAAGTATATACACATAATTTCTTTATATATATACTTGTATATTCACCTATATATATAGACACATATATGTGTCTATATAATAGAATATTATTCCTCCATAAAAAATTAGAAAAATCTTGTCATTTGCAACAACATGAATGGACCTTAAGAGCATTAAGCTACATGAAATAAGTCAGAGAAAAACACATACTATATGATCTGTCTTATATGTGAAATCTTAAAAAAAAAAACCCAACTCATAGAAAAAGAGGTCAGATTTGTGGTTACCAGAGGGAGGGGGACTTGGAGAAAGGTGGTCAAAAGGCACAAACTTCCAGTTATAAGATAAATAAGTACTAGAAATGTAATGTACAACCTGGTAACTGTAGCTAACACTGCTGTATGAAATATATGAAAGCTGTCCAAAGTAAATCTTGAGTTCTCATCACAAGAAAATTTTTTTCTTTTTTTGATTTTTCTTTTTATTGTATCATTATATGAGATGACTGATGCAATAATCATTTTACAATATATGCCAAACCATTATGCTGAGCACTCTAAACTTATACAATGATGCATATTAATTATACAATATCTCAATAAAACTGGGAGGAAAGAAATCATGAGGAAGTCAGTGGGAATACACTCTAGATGAACGGTGGAGTTCTTTATGAGAGGATTGACAGCACTTGGCAATCAGTTAGATATGGGAGGGGGGAGACAGAGAGGGCCTCCATTGCTAGGGAGATGACAGTGACAGGGGCTGAAAAGGGGACTGGGAGAAGAGCAGATTCGGGAGGTGGGAGGTGAGATGAGTAGCTTCATGTTAAGCACGTTGAGTTTGTTGTGGGATATCTGTATGGACATGTTCAGTAAACAGAAGGAAGAACTGCATAGAGATGGGACCTGGGACACAATCACACATGTATGGAATTTGTAGTCCTTGGATCTGTGCAAGGTCACTCAGTGTGTGAAACATTTGAAGAGAAATAAGTCAATAATAGCAAAGAGATGATCATGGCCAACAGTTTCCCTAAAGCTCATTTCTCACTTTTAATTCTGAGTTTCATAAATATTTGAACTGTACAATTAATAAAGTTGCTGGACCTTTCTCATTTCTTTGTTCCCTTCAAATCCTTCAAGGTAAGAAATGTATCTTAACAAAAATCAAAGAGGCTATCAGTTTTTCAACATTTTTAGGAAGAAAAGGAATTCCCTGATTCTTAAAGTTCTTTGATCCATAATTGTTTGCCTCTGCTAAATTTTTGAAAAAAGATTAAAGACATTTAAATTGTTTTTTTCTGTTGCTGTAGAAGAAACAAATTCACTAATGAAATAGACAATATGGATAAACAAAAATACCATAAAATTCATCTACAGTAGTTCTGCAAGTCATCAGAAATATTGTGTGTGTGTGTGTGAGTGTGTGTGTGTGTGTACACACATGTCTAGTTTTGGACTTTGTTTCTTGTTCTAATGATTTACCTTTTCCCACATTGGCACCACAGATCTTAATTTCATATTTTTAATTAAACATTTTACCTAGGTAATACATTCCATGGTTCAAAAAATCAAAATTATATGAAAAAGTACATGGTGAATTCTTTTTCCCTTCCTTGTCTCTAACTTAACCAGTGCACATATATAACTATCAGAATCCTTCCAGAATTTATGCAAATACAAGCAATGTGAATTTTTATTCTTCCTCTTTCATAAATAAAAGGTAGCTTATTTTACACAGTAGCCTGTACCTTGATTTATTTTTACTTAGTGTACATCTTGACAATTTTCATTGTTAGTTTTATATGGCAACTTGGCTAGCTGTAGTACCCAGTTATCTGGTCAGACACTCATCTAGAGAATGCCACAGGAAGATGAAGGCGGATATCGAAGTGAGGTCTGCAAGTCAGGGAATGGCACTGGTTGTCAGCAGCCACTAGACACCAGAAGCAAAGCATGGAACAGATCCTCCCTAGAATTTTTAGGAGTGTGGCCCTGCAAACACCTTGATTTCACACTTTTCATCTCTAGAACTGTGAGAGTGAATTTCTGTTGCTTTAAAGCCACCCAATTTGCCACAATTTGTTATACCAGCCCTGATAAATGAATACAGTGATCTTTTCATATCACTATGTAGGAAGCATCTCACTTAAAAAAAATAGCTTCATGGCATTCCATTGTTATGGCTATCCAGAGTTAATTTACCAGCCCTTTATTGATGGATATTTGGGTTGCTTCCAATCTTTGCTATTACAAACAATGCTCCATTGAATAACTTTGTACATCAATTTCACATACATCTAAGTATATCTGTAGGACAGTTTCCCAGAAGTGGAATTGATGGGTCAGAAAGTACATCATTTGTTATTTTGACATATACTACAATATTATCCTCCATGGTTTTAACCAGTTTATACCATCATCAGTAATATAAGTGCCTATTTTGCTCTTCTGATAGATATATATCTCAATATAGTTTTAATTTTCAATTCTCTACTAAGTGTGGAATTGTGTTTAAGAGACACTGACATTTCTAAACTATTCTGAACATTTCTGAACTGAAAAATTCTTTTTCTAACTTTCTATTGGGTTACTAATCTTTATTTGTAGGATATACTTATATATTAGGAAGGTCCACTCTTTATCATTGATATGACTTGGAAACTAACCCACCCCAATTGGTCCCTTGTCTTTTGATTTGCTTGTGGTTTTTCTTTTCACCATGCATACTTTTTTCTATGGAAAATATATCAGTCATTTATTTTGTATCACTACAGAGTGATAAAAACATTCTCATTTATTTTCATCTAACAATTTTTAGCTTCATTTTTTTAGACTTTATACTTATATAAACTATAAAATACAGTTTCAACCTAATTTTTTCCAAATGGCTATTATCCTGATATATTTTTTAAAAGTCTGTCTTTGGTTTGATTTGAAATTCCATCTTCATCATATATGAAACTATTTTAGGTATTTGGATCCATTTCTGCAATTTCTATTCTGTTTCTTTGGTTGTCTGTCTATTCATGTGCCAATATTACACTGTCTTAATTTTTGAAACCATAAAATATATTTTAGTACCTGGTGGCACTAGGCCCTCCACCTCATTACTCATCTCATGTTTTTCAGAATTTTCCTTGATCTATATTGCTTTTGGCCTTTTAAACTTTAGAATCATTTGGTCTAGTCTTTGGTGTTTTTATTAAGATGGTATTTAATTGACAATTTTATAATATTTGCCAACTTACCTAAGAATAAAATTATGTGTTTTCATTTATTCAGTTCTTCTGTATCCTTTAGAAATGTTTTAAAGTTTTGTTGCTTTTGTTTTTCTACAGGTCTTACACATTTTTGCCAAGTTCATTCCTAGCCTTTTAATCACTTTGTTGCTATTGTAAATAGCAACTTTATTTTCAACATATATTTTATCTGATTACTATTTGTATATGGAAAAGCTTTATTTTTCCTTACCTGAGGACATTTTTTCATCGCCTTTAGAGAGAAGGGGAGGGCGGAGGAGGAGAGAGGGTGTGAGAGAGACAAACAGACAGACAGACAGACATACATCGATTGGTTGCCTCCTATACTCGCCCTGATGAGGGAATGAACCTCGACCTAGGTGTGTGCCACACCAGGCAGGAATGGAAAAGCTATGTTTTGAGTTTTCCACTTTTGTAATTATTTTGATAACAACAGTTTTAGCTCTTCATTTCCAATTCATGTATATGTAGTGTTTTTTCTCTTGTCTAACCACGTTGGCTTCTCCTCCCAGCACAATGTTATAGGATAGTAGTGATGGTGGTCATAGTTGGTGGGAATATCTCTATTTTTTCCCTTAAGCATCATAATAAATTTTGGGCTGAGATATAGTTATGATAAGCAAATAATAATCTTTTCCTGTTTTACTTGGGTATTGTAATCAAGAATTGTTCAATTGTTCTCCAAATGCTTTTTTTGTTGACAACACATAGGATTATATGGTTGTGCCTCTAGTCTAATAATGTGGCAAATTATATTAATAGAGTATGTTTCTATTTCTCTTTGTAGGTTCTATTATTTTTGCTTTGTAAAACTTGCTGGAGTATTATTTGCTGCATAAAAGAGTCATAATTATATGCTCACTATGAATTGTGCCCATTAGGTTTAGGAAAATCCTTATTTTTATTTATTTGAATTTTACCTTCTTTGATATTGAGATCTTATGCTATTTTTATTTTGGGAGGTGTTTATCTAGTATTTATTGTGATAATTTTTGAATCATTTTGTTTTAGATGTGTCTTTTGTATAAAGCATAGAGTTGGGTATTATTTTTTTATCAAGTCTGAAAATCTTTCAATACATAAATTAAGTAACTTTACATTTATTGATATTCAGATAAGCTTGATCTTTGTTTAATTGAATGGTTTTATATACTATGCTTTAGCAGTTTTTAAAGTGTTTTTCACTGTTTTGCTTTCTTTGCACATGCCTTAGAGTGTGTATTTTTTTGCTGATATTAAGAAAGGTTTGTGGGTTTGTTTGTTTTTTTCCCTAGTGCCTAATACTCTTAGTTCTCTACTACTTTGGACAGTATCCTTTAATTCCCTATTCAGCAGTGTTATTTTAGTTGATAATATTATCTTTCTTACTCTCTATGTTGTCAAATATTATATTTCTACTTCTTGGGTCATCAGTTGTACATGGTATCTTTTAACACTAAACTATTACAGATGAAGCAATTTATGTGTCTACTATAGCTCTAATTTCTTTCTTCCTTTCCTTCCCAAGTTTTATTAGTTTTATGATTCCCATAATATCAGGATATAAAACATTTACATTCTGTTCTGATACCCTACTCTGCATTTGCTTTAATCTTAATTAATTCTCTAGTTAAATATATTCAGTGTTCATAGGCAAACCTTTTATAACAGTGTTCCCAGTGATCTGTCAGTTACCTGAAATTCATTCCACCACAGTGGGGTTCTGATTGGTGACATGGGCTCCAGACATCTTCCGGAGTGTGAGCCTGCCTGACGTATTCTGGTTCCTGGGAAAGGAAAAGGTGTGTCTGAGATAAGAGCTTGTATACAGGTGTTTACTGGGGAAGAGATACCAGGAAGCAGGAGTGAGAGATCAGGGAGAATGAAACAGGGAAAGGAGAGAAATCCAACATGTGTATTATTATTAAATTGATGATCACTGTGACAAAATGGTCCTTGATCCCATAGGGATGTTCTGGGGACTCTACCAAATATGTCATAGAATTGTCTCCCTAAGGAACAAAAGGAAGAAGTATTTCTAATTGACACCCATCCACATTGCTTGAAGGCTTTAACTTCCCCGTACTTCCTGGTTGAGAAACCATGCGTGCTGAGTGTGACTCACCCTTGGGGTGCACTGCTTTCTGCACAAAAGCGATTGAAATCAGTGTAGAAATATTTGCCACAGATATAGATGGAATTAGAGGTGAGGCCAAGAAGAATGTGATGTACACAAGAGGCAACTGATGTCATTTATTTTAACTTCTGAAACCTGTGATTTTAACTGTCTCTTCAACCAGAAGTTTAAAATTACTTAATATGTCTAATCCATTTAAATTTTTATTTTACTGTTGTTTTATATTCTTAATTTTCAGTTTTATTTTTATAGTCAGAGGATATGAGATGTAAAACTCATGTTTTAGTTTTATTGAGATTCTATTTGGGGCTTGGTATCTGATCAAATTTTATAGATTTTTCAATGATGTATGAAAAGAATGTATATCCCCTGTAGAACAAAAATTTCAATGTATCTTTTCATTCAAATTCTTATTTTTTTTCGAATTCGCTATTGCTCTACTCTTTATCCTTTTTTTCAGTTAAGAATTGAGAGAGTGTTTAAATCTCCCTTTTAGGATCTGGTTTTGTCAACTTCTTATATGTTGATTTAATATATTTTCATTATAGATAAAGGCCTCCATTTTGGAGTCTTGGAGGGTGTAATTATGGCTCTTCCCTTTCCAGTTTATAAACTAATTAAGAGAGGTTCTCAGAAATTGGATTCAGATGAAATATTAGCTTTGTTGCATATTAAACTGAATTGGAGGATTTAAACTGGATTTCTAGCTAAAGTAAGTCTTCTATTACTCACTTTATTTAGTCATAAATGGGGTAGCTAGGATGGGAAAAGGCAGTAGCCCCAGAATTTCTATATAGTGAAGGTAGGGGCAACCCTGAGGTTAAAAGTGTATGTTCTGGATCATGTTGTGAAGCTGTGTCTGCACAGCAAACACCCTAGTTTACTCTTCCTTCTAGTGGCTTGATTGGGAGGGACCAAATTACCCAACACCACAAGCAATGGTGCTCTTCTATGTTCCAGGGAGATTTCCACATGGAACTCATTGTGTTTTTAAGTACATGGCTTTAAAAGGGCATGCCGAAGAGGAAAATCCATGAGTGCACAATGATCCTGATCCTTTTCAGATTTCCTTCATCAAATCAGTCATCTCTGTGGAAGGAACATATGACAGCTGAGGGGAAAGTACTTCTGGAGGCTCAGGCCTTAACAATTGTGAGAGGTGGGGTGTTCCTATCTCAGGGGAGGTGGGCACTCAGACAGGGAGAAATGGCACCTCTCCCCTCTATCATTGTGCTGTAATTTTAGGAACATTAAAATTTCTTTTTTTTCTCCAATTTCTCATACCTTGAACTATATTTTGGTGTTGATATCAAGACCTCTTACTTTTCTTTGGTTTGCATTTCTCATATCTTTGTCCATCCCTTGATTTTTTTATGCTTTCTTTATTATTTTGTTTTTGATAGACTGTTTATAAAGAGCATATAATTGAATTTCTCATGTTGCTTTGTGTATATACTTATTTTTATTGAAGTAACATTGGTTTGTAACATTATTTAAGTTTCAGGTGTACAACATTATAATTTGATCTCTATATATTATGTCATAGAGTTGGACTTCTTTAAAAGCCAATATAAGTGTTTTTGCTTTTTTTTTAAGATTTGATTTATTTATTTTTAGAAAGGGGGAGGGAGGGACAGAAGGAGAGAAACATCCATGTGTGGTTGCCTCTCAAGTACCCCCTACTGGGGAACTGACCTGCAACCCAAGCATATGCACTGACTGGGAATCAAACTGGTGACCCTTTGCTTCACAGGCCCATGCTCAATACACTGAGCCACACCAGCCAGGGCAGTGTTTTTGCTTTTTACACTTACAGTTGTCACTACTGCATTTTGTTTTACATTTGTCATCTAATATTAGAATTTCTTAATTGTTTTTCTCCATAAGGTTTTCCTTCTTTTTTTCTTTATTGATTTGAAAGCTATTAGTCTTAATACTGTTATATGACTCTAGCATTAAATATGTACATGTGTATTCATTCATTCATTCAGTTATTTATTCCCTATTTTGTTATATCAGTGTTAAGAATAAATCCACAGCTGTTACATTCTACACCTCCCTCAGTGTAGAATATAAAAATTAGCATAATTTCTTCATTCCTCTTTTCCTACTTCTTAATGTTTTGTTGAAATATATGATTATAAAGTTATGTTATTATTATTTTATTAACTTTCCCTATTAACAAATTTTTAGACTTTCATTGGTTCTACTGCTTGTTGATTTTTCTTCTATATCCTGTCTGCTTTTTAAATTTTGAATTTTTTAGTGTGTCAATTATTTTCTTAGTTAAGTTAGTATAAAGTACTAAACTACTTTAAGAATAGTTCCCATTTTCCCTCAAATTGAAGACAATTAGCATTTCTCAGATAATGAGTTTGGGAAATATAATATTTCCCAAATATAAGAAGTATAATAATGTAATATTTTAATGTGTGGAATAAGGTGTTGCACATGCTACAGACACATATGCTAAGTGCCACCTGACTTCAAGCACATGTTAGCACAGCTGCAATTCAGGAAGTTAAAAGCCAGAATTGGAAAGCCACCATTATCACAAAGCTGGACACTGGAGCACAGAGTCTGGTTTCTGCTGGCCCTGCAGCAGCTGAAGTTCGTCATAGTCTTGGTTACCGGCAGGAAACATGCCCCAAACTGAGGGAAGATAGCCTTCACCTCAGCACATCCAGAGCCTTAGGTATGAACAAACCTGGAGAATGCCATTTTTAGTTTTGCAGTCATTGGAGCTCAGGAAAATTATGGTTTCCCAACTGGTAGAATCTTAGACTACGTGAGTGAGCTAGTCTAATGGAAGTCACATGCTCTAGTGATTGACATGCAATGGGTAAGCCTCCAGAAAGAGTCCTTAGGATTTCTTTCTTTCTCTTTGTCGGGAGGTCCAGTAAGCACTTCTGCTCACTGTGAATATCCTGGACCAAGGTTCATTTAGGTGAACAGTCTCACTGACTCCTGCCCAGTCTTCTGTCCTTGTCAGTCCTCCCAGAACTTCAAAACTGTTCCTCAAACTATTCCTGCTATTCTGATCACCAGAAGAGTGCTCAAATCCAGTAAACTAGAAATAAAATTTGTGAGAGTAACTGTCTGATTATTCTTAATATGCTGAATGACTATTATTGAATAACTACAATGTTCTGGCAGAGTATTTCATACAGGTCAAGCTCCTTAATGTACCTGATGTACACAAGCCCTGTCTCCCAGTCCCAGACCTGACAGCAGAATCCTGTGATCTTAGCCAGTGTTCCCACCTGGCCAAAAGCTCTGTGCATGTGTACTCCTGAACACATTATATGAGACACATTAGAAGATGAACATCTTTTACTCACTGGTTTTCATCACCCCTAAAAGCCACAAGAAAATTCTGTTTTTTTTCCAGAATTCCAAGCTTCTTACCAAGACAGATAACATTTTAAGATATTATCTCCCAGAAGGATCTTGGAGAGGAGAGACCAAAGGGAAGTACTTCTGGTTTCCTCTCATCGGTGTTACTTATGTTATCAGGTTGTCCCACTGACATGTGGCACAGGACCAGGAGAGTGGATAAATTCTCTAAGCAAGGAGCACTGGCCTACAGGGCGGGGCAAGGGTTGTTAGCTGGCAGAGTGCCCTTAGGCGCAGTCATTCAATTTCTCCCTGAATTCCTCTTGCAGCAAGGTCGGGATAATCAAACTCACCCTGCTTACTTTGTGGAGTTACAATGCTTTTCAAATGTGTATGTGTCCAAGTACTGACAGCCATACAGAGCAATATCATAATGAACAGGACAAGCAGAGCTGGGCTGTGACAGAGA
Organism: Phyllostomus hastatus; assembly: GCF_019186645.2. NCBI lineage: Eukaryota > Metazoa > Chordata > Mammalia > Chiroptera > Phyllostomidae > Phyllostomus > Phyllostomus hastatus. The sequence goes on along the minus strand of NW_025333872.1, from coordinate 34,092,447 downwards.
TGAAGACTCAGTGGTTTTGGGGACAGTAGGAACTCCACAGCCCCCTCCCTCTTCAGCGCTACTGGCTCTCACCTCAAACTTTCTGCTCAGTGGCGGAGGCACTGAAGGCAAACAGCTTTTGACCTTCTCTTGTACCAAGGCTATTTCAGTGTTGCCCAAGCCAAAAGCTTTCTTGCTCGCCCATCCAGAAGCGCCTATAAGCAGCAATCTCTATCAAGAGCCATTTTTCTGGAAGTGGGGCCTTGGTTCCCAAAGAGAACTCTGATCGAGCTGCAAGGAGACTGCACACTGAGACAGGGCCCACGGCTGTCAGAGCCCCCACGGCTGTCAGAGCTGCGGAGCTGTGCGATTCCTGCCCAGCCAGCCACTGCGGTGCGCTGTGCTGGTGACACGCTCTTTAGAAGTAGGTCTTTGGCACTGACTTTAAAATAACCTCTTAGCTAAAAAGAATAAATCATCGAAGGAAGGATTTTGTGTTAGCTCCTGCCCTGGATATTTAAAGGAATCAATACCTTCCGCTCTCTGTCTTTTCCAAGAGCCATTTGGAAGGGAAACCTAAATGAACTTTTAACTTTAACCTGTGAAGTTCAAAATGCATCCGAGGAAGCCTGACAGTCTATACGGTGATATAACTGAGGCAACTGCTTCCAGCAGCTCCCATGTGCCTCTGCTATGGTGAGGCACCTTTTAGCTTTGGTTCTAGTTTGAGGAACCTGCTAACAGTGACTCCATTTGCCATAGCTCTCAGATTTTTTCAAACTAATGTGTCATATCTAATTAAGATGGTGCGGTACTATCACCTTGCTCTACTAGCCACAGCTGTCTCAGCTGAAATGTGCCATTTAAACTGGATTGTCCCCAAAAGCTGGGGAATAGCTTTGCTGACTGTGGCTGATGAATTACCTACTATGTATCATCAAATGTTTTAACATTCCAATCGATAGGTAGAGAAAAGGATATTGGAAAATTCACTTCCCCCACAGAATCCCACTTACACTTCATGCGAGACTTTTCTTGCTCTGCTGTTATAATAGTTGCCTGGGCAGTCTCCCAGGGTGAGAGGCTCCGGTGAGGTATAGAAGGTTTCAATATGCACGGATGCATGGTGAGATGCTGATCACACTACGAGCACCTGTGCTACGGGCCAGCCTAACCTGTGATCTTTACTGTTTGATAAAACTGGCTGAACTCTGAAGGAAAAGGCCTAAAAATGTACACAAAGCTCCATATGTATAGTTTTGGTAACAGAAGTTATGCAGTATTTTAAACTCCATTCTCAACCATCCCTTTTGACAAAAATAACTGCAGCAGCAATTTATATCTGAAATTAACAGTCATCTGTACTTATTGACATTTTATGTTTCTAAGACAGATATTAGTCTCTGAGATTTATCCCACTGCTAATCAATAATAATGGTATCAAGTTTTGCCCAATATTTCTTTTAATGTTATGAAGCAATTTGTGGATAATTCCCTGTGTGTTTACAAAATAGAAAAATGTAAGAATAAGCTACAAAATTAGATGGACAAGTAAAAATCCATAAATGTCTCATATCACTTTTTTTCTTTTAATTGTCACGTATTTTAGCCACACTCCCTTGCCTGTCCTCTTCTAATTCAGCTGACTTGCCTGTCTATCCAATATGCAGGTTTTCGTGTGGGCCCTGAGCAAAAAGCTGACCAGGCCTCCTCACCCTCAGTTCAACATTTTTTCTTCAGTGTAGCACCTTTTCCCAAGACCACTACCTGGATCCCTTTCTGAATTCTGCATCTCTCAGAGCAGGGTGTCCAACCCTCAACTCAGAAATCATCACCTTTTCCCTTTGCAGGAACTTTCCACAAAGATGGTGACACCAAACAGTTCATGGTGAGTAGAAGCAGCTGGTCCTAAAGAACAGTCTTTTTACCCTATCAGCCCAGAATCTATGTGGACAACTAGCTAGGATACTTAAGACAAGGGCGGGTCTGCATTCTTTTTGTAATTTTGAATCCATCTTGTAAATTACAATTAAGTAACATTTTGGCAGAATAAGTGCTGAATTAAATCTGGATATTGAATGTACCTCACATGGATTTCCTTTAGAGGGCACTATTGATTCTCTGAAACCATGGAACCGTTCTTTATGTTTCCTTGGTCCTGTTGGCCAATTCTAAAATCATATTGGGCTTCAGATCTACTCACAGTAGAATATTACTACGATACTCATTATCACATCCACACTTGGAAGAGATGGTCCATGGTTCAGAATAACTGAGAAGCTAAACCAGAATGTTGATTGTTAGGACAAGTCATCAACGCAACACATAGTTCTATTTGTGTACTTTTGAAAATTCTCTAAATGAGAATTTCCTTTTGTAAGATGGTGCAAAGTAAACAATTAAGTCTTTTGTTTATAAAGACAAATTAGCACCTCTTTGGAAACTAATCTCATTCTAAAATAACTATTAACATATTTTGGGAAGAAACCATATTTACAGTGTTGTTATGCAGAAATCCATTCAGATCTGGAGAGTTACTACAAAAATTTCTCTTTCAAATATTTTGTGTTTCATAGCCTCTGCCAATTCACAGAATTTTGATAAAGGCCATAAGGGAGAACTTGCTTTTTTATCCTCCGAGTTAACAGAAATAAAAATTTATAAGCTGGCTCACTGCAGTTTTTATCTAATTTCAAAATAATAGGAAACTTAAGATATTCCAAAGCTCAGAAACATAATTTTTCAGATATAAATACATTCATGTCACCATTTAGCAGGGTTTGCTTAGCCTTCATATCATAAGATACTATTCCAACACATGTGCCTTTATACTTTCTTACTAAATTACCAACATTCTATAATAATTGTAGGTAGTAGTCTCACAAGTGTTTTATAAATTGATAAATTAACAAATAAAAAGTTCATGTATAAACCAAAGATAAGACAAAAAGTTGGGTTTTCATTGTTTAATGAATTAAATATAAATTCATCAGACCAGCCTTGAAGACTCTTCCCAGAATGGTTCCAATCTATCTTCCTAGCTGCAGCTTCCTCTACCAATAACCTAAGCTCCCAGATATGGCACTGCCCACTGTTATCTGCACATTCATGCTTTCCCATATTCCTCCCTTTACTCATCCAGTGGCTTCCACTTGGAATGCACTTTACGTTCCAACTGCCTTCCCCAAATGCAGCAAGAGTCCCACCTGCCCTTCAAGTGGCATTTTGATATCACCAAGTCCACTGAATCTCCTTCAGAAGGATCTACCCATTCTAATAGGACAAAAGCCCCCTTTTCAGGCCCTCTTTCCCAGAGCTAGCTGGACCCCATAAAAAATGGGCAAAAAACCCTAATTGTTTTATGAGCCTTTATCCTCAGCACTAGAAAATTACTGGAAGCACCCTGAAGGCACAGAGGCTCCAGGAACTTTCAAAACAAGGCATACTGGACACCAAAAAACAGACTGCCTGGACCATGCACCCAAAGATATCAAAACAAGTTGCAGCCCAACTGAAACACCCTGCTCAACAACCACCCCATTCCCAGATAAATGTCCAAAGCCCTAACCCTTCAGGGCTGGTTGGTGCTGGCGCATATTTCTGCACTCAGCTCTTTCCCTCTCTTGAGAAAGTAAAAATAAAAACCTTTACTGTTGGGAACCACCCTGCCTGGTTTCAGAAGCTGTAACCCCCTCATGGCTAAGGCTGAATGAGCAACCTTGGGACCAAAAGCCACTGAGGAGACAAAGCTTATCTCTCTGGCAGGGGTACTGCCTCTGCTCCTTTACTTCACCCTGCCTGGCCCCCAATGCTTGATCAGTTAGCCAATGATGAGTAAGATTCCTCAAGGGAGGGACAACCTAAGACAGGCACAATCATGGGGGGCCCTGGGGAAGGACTTGGGGGGCTATAGAAAAAGGGGATGATGGACCCTCACCCCTTGGCTTTGACATAGCCTGAGTCCTCATTCTGTCTGCAAGAAGTCTCCTAATCTCTTGGCTGCCTTACTTCCCCAGCCTGACTTAAGCCCAAAACAATGCAGGAGGTGGGTGCCACCTTGTGCTAAAAAGGACCGGTTCCCTACGGCAATCAGGCCCAAGAAAGAATGCATAAAATCCTATGAAACCTACTTTCCTAATACCCTCAATTTAAATAATAAGAGTCCAAGCCTGGAATAAGTTTGTTTCCCCAAAGTTTGATGGCCCTTTAACTATCTGACTCTGACTCAGAATAAGCCCTCAGAGTTCTTTGAATGTTATCTATTGTTTAATCATTTCTGCCTGACAATGGTTGATGAACTTTATTCCAGTGCAAATTGAACCCAATAAAAGCCTGTCAAGGCAAGAGTTGGGGTGCTCTCCCCCTGAGAGAGTGGCCACTCTGTCCCTTTTCCTCCACAGGACTCGGTAGTCTGTGTGAATTTCTTGTATCTCATCCACAATGTCACGGACCCTGCAAGCTGGGGTCCACATCACTTTACTCTCTGTACTTTCTTCTCTTTCTTTGTGAATTCTTTCACAAAGAGACCACCCTAACTGACCACCCTAACATTTTGGTGGCCTATACAGGAACATTCTCTATTTCTCCCTCTCCTCTGTCCTCCTGACATTTGTAACTAGGGGAGCAGTGGGCAGTGGAAGATTGACCTGGGCTAACCCCCTAACTCTGTCTCTGTGAGGTTTGGAGAGAGAATTCTGATCCTTCTCTGTCTCTCCAAAGTCTGCAGACAGCCTTCTCCTCACCCATCTTCATGGCCACCAGTCAGTCAATCTCTCTGAATCCAGGGACAAAAACATCCTATCAAAAGTGATAGCTCATCCCCTCGTCTCATTGTCATAAACCCTGGTACTGGGGCTGTCACTTCTGCAGGGTTTTGGCTGGGAGGGATGCCTCCAATAGTCTCCCTGTTGGTTGATCTGCTCTCCAGGCCCAGGGAAGCCTGGCTCTGAGGCAGATCCTTGTGGTCCGTCTGCCCTTAGGCTTAAGGATGCTCAGCGCTGGCTGAAGACCTTTAGGTGTTTGAGTTGGGGATATCCTTCTTAAACCTTCCCACCAGCCTCGGTTGTTCACATCCCCGAGATACCTTCCCTTTCCTTTCCTTTATTATAGTTCTCACCATGGGCAATACTCAATCGACACCATCCAAGGACTCCCCATTGGGATGTCTGCTTAAGAACTTGGAGACTCTGGGACTTACTAACCTCAAGCCCAAGCACTTGATTTTTTATTGCAACACAGCCTGGCTTCAGTACAAACTGGGTGACCAGGAAGTCTAGCCCATGAATGGATCTCTTAACTATAATACTATGCTCCAACTTGACCTGTGTTTCCATCCCTCCTTAAGTTTAGTTCTTGAGAGGAGCACATAAGATTTTAACCTTTGGCAGGGATTCCAGGAATTCTAGGTCTTTCTCTGAAGTTTGCCTCTTTGTTCAAGTTTGCATCACTCTAACACTCCCCCACCCAGATTGTAAAATACTCTGAATTCTCCTCCTGGAGACCTGGGAGCTGCTCAGTCCTGGGAACAAATGGGCCTGCCTCTGAATGCAGAAAACAAAAGTGGCATTTTAAACTCAAGCCACTTTTCTGACCCTTTGCCTGACTCTTTAATACCCTCTTTATCTCTTCTTCCTGCTTCTCCTCCTCCTCAAACCATTCTCCCCACTCCCCCACCCCCTTCAGATTGGGTTTCTTCCAGCCACACCTGTTCCTGCTATTTCTTTCAGGACCTTCTCAAGAGAAAACTAATCTGGAGACTGACCAATGTTTGCTAACCATCTTTCTTCATTATCAACTTCCAGGAAAGCTTCAGGTACAGCGTAACAGGGTACCCACTCTCCTCAGAATGGCCCAAAAACAGCCCAGAGCCTCACAGGGATGCCTATAACTCTTGGTTTGCTACATATCTGTGTCTCTGAATGGACTATTCCCAGGGCATCTGGCTGGTGCTCTCATCAGTGGTAAGGTCACCCTCAGGCATAAGGTAGACATATACATCTCTTTGTGTTTCTCTGCTGGTGTGGACTACAACTCTGGCCCTCCATCTGCAGTATATTCTTCTGTTACCAGGTTTCTGACCTTTCAGGGGTCAAAGCAGCGCTGCCAGAGTCTTTCCTGCTGCTCAGTCTCTTGGGGCCGGGAAGTTACTTCCACCACTCATTGAGAGTCCTTAAAGCTTTTACTGAGAGTCTCAACAGGTCTTCTCACTGGGTATTTAGGACCTTCCATCCCCTCTCCAGTCTTCTTGAAAGGTGTCAAAAGCAAGTGAGAAAAAATCTTGTGCTTTCTCTACAAAAATTAGTAATCAAATTATGTGTATGGTGTTTGTGTGTTCAGTCTTCATGTGTATGGCCTATATGTGATGTGCGTTCATCTGTGTGTTACATGTGGTGTGTTTTCTGCCTCCGGATGGCATAACTAGGGTGTAATATTTTATTGGCCTTTAAGTATTAAATACTTATATAAATTAAGCAGGAACCTGTGGTTTGGATAAATTATTTGACATCAAAACTGGTTTTAAGTTTGATTAATGTTTTTTTAGAGTTATCACTAAAAATGTATTTGTTTTACAACAAGATCATGTTACAATCTTTTAGTTAAGCTTGTTTGACAAGCTTCCCAAAGTCTGAATTTTACAAGACCTTTTAACTGAGAAATGACTTGGGTTGTTCCAGTGGCCCTGGAATGTCTCAAGGACTTACTCTCCTTATAAAAGAAAAGTTTTTAAACTAATTAGACCTATTTAATATGCTTGAAATTACATGGAAAGCTTTGCCAAACAGAATAAGAATAACTATAGTCTATTTATTTGTATACACATATTTTTATCAAAATAAATTTTCTAGAAACTTTAACCTGTCCCAGGGAGGAACTTGCAAAGATTCAAAGCAAGCTCAAACAGGAAGCTCTCATGGGCAGGAGGTGTCCTGTCAGTGACACTGGACAAGCCAACAGTGATGGTTCCTGGTGGGGACATCCAGCAGTGGTGATCTGGGTGTTTGTAACTCAAACATTGGGAATTTATGAATTGTTTCCAAGGCTTAATGCACACTCTGGTAAGTACTATACAGCATTTAAAAATCTTGCATACTGTTTGGTCTTTATAGATTTTGAAATTTTGTATTGAATCTAAAAATATGGGCTTTCTATTATTATTTTATTCACATTAATTATTACTTATCAAGAAATTTTACCTTGAAATGTTATATCTTACAAAGAAGCAAAGTTATCAACTACATTATAATCTTTGTCAATTACATTATAATCAAATCTATAACCATGTCATTTTAAGTTTTGTCATTTATAAACAGTCATTGTTTTACTCTAACACATTTGCAAACGTATCTTTGGAAAGGTTCATGAAAAGAACTCTGACTTACATTAAATTACAGGTATCTAAGCAGGTCATATCTTTGAAGTAAATGAAAATTTATGGAGCCCTAAGGAATAACTGAATTCATGAAAATATAAGCAAATAATCAAAACAAACAAAAATTCATTCAAAATATTGCTAATTTTAAATCTTTTTATTTCCCAGACATAAGGAAACTTTTTTCCCTTAGAAAAATTTGTAAATTATATCCTCATAAGCAATATTGAAGCATTTATATTTTTCTCCCTACCTAATCCCTCCAGAATTTGGCAACTCTTAATGAGTATTGTTTTTATGGTAATATGTTTATTTACATGAATCCAATAAGAATCCATTCTGTTTACAATAGTACCAGTTTCCAAATGTGCTTTTATTAACTAAGTATTTGTCCAGAATGTCATGATCTAAAGAGCCATGCCTGGACTTTGGGTGTCACCAGAAAGCCTTACTGAATTAAGATTGACTTTTGAAGCCTTAATAGGAGCCCCCTGGAGAAGTGGCCTGGTACCTTGCTTGGTCATGTGGTTCACGGCCATCTTTTCAGGTAAGGAGCAAAGTTTGCTTTCCTGAAAGATAGTAAGGAAGGAACCTTAAGACATTTTGGGGACCTCAAGAACTTGAAGAATCCACACAAACTTATAGGTATTCAGGCAAAACCAGATGGCAACAGTGTGGCTTGCCTTCTTTGCCTTGAGTGTCTGACAAAAGCTTGTTCTGAAGGTTCCTTGTAAAATTCTAGCAAAGCATATTTAAAAGAGCCTATATAATCAATTACTATTCTTGTTGTATTCATGTAAATAATCAGGCCAAATTGAAACTGGACTTAATGCAGCCTCTTTACTAAAATGAGGATCACTTTTTAGGGAGAAAAATTGTGTTTCAATGGAAGTTATAATGTCTATTTGTCACCCACAAACTGAATTAAATCCTAATTTTTCTAGTTTTCTTCCAAGCTAATGTTTCATTTTTTTCTTTCATCCCTTGACTTGGAATTACTGAGAGCTGCTGATACTACGGACTTTATAGACATTACCCACTACTCCGCGTTTTTCTTTTTGGGATTTTTAAGGTCAATATCAAGTCCTGGTTTTTCTTGGCCGACTCCTTCCTTAGGAACCATCACAGCCCTTCTCTTTATTGTTGCTTTCAGACCATGTCTCCTAAAACACCTTGTGTCCTTCATTCAACAAAGTATTCAAGCTCTAGGAGACTCCTTTCACAAATGACCCCTGGCTACAGCTCTTGCCTTTTGGGCTGTCCAGTTCCACCCTTTCCCTCTTAAAGACCATACTCAGATCCACAGGCAGGGATAACTCTATGTCCATAATCCACAGGAAGTAGTTCCAGAAGAAGAGAACTTTGTCCCCACTCTGAAGAACCAGAATGAGTCCAGGTCATTATGAATAAGTCCATCTCAAAAACCAGAGGGAGGAATAATAGGACAGATGCCACTTTCTCAGGCCTTCTTTCCCAGAGCTGGCTAGACCCCCAAGCATGACTGACCCTAATTGTTTTATGAGCATTTATCCTCAGCACTAAAAAATTACTGGAAGCACCCTGAAGGCACAGAGGCTCCAGGAACTTTCAAAACAAGACATACTGGACACCAACGACCAGACTGCCTGGACCATGCACCCAAAGATAATATCAAAACAAGTTGCAACCCAACTGAAACACCTGACTCTACAACCACCCCATTCTCTGATAAATACCCAAAGCCCTAACCCCTCAGGGCTGGTGCTGGTGCATATCTCTGCACCCAGCTCTTTCCCTCTCTTGGGAAAGTAAAAATAAAAACCTTTACTCTCTCTACTTTCTTTTCCTTGTGAATCCTTTCACAGACCCCATCAATGACCACCCTAACACATTCTATGAATTTCCATGCCTAGTTAGGTAGAATTTCCATGTGGAATTTATTAATTTTGTTTTATATTTAAGTGGTTTAGGTGTTTATTTCATAAGTGTAAATTGCAAAGTTTTTAGAGTTTGTTTCAGAATCTATATCAAACCTAATGCATGTGGTTATGACTCACTACATTTTTTTCCAAATGAATTGGGTTAAACTAAAACACTATTGCCATTTGTCTAGTGAGGGGCATTGAAGGCAGAACTTGGATAGTGTGGGAACAGAGAGGTGAGGATACATGCCAGAGACATTTAAAGTAAAGTGAGAGGCTTTACCAACTGATAGAATGTGGAATGTATGTTCTGTCAATCTTAGTCTTTCTACTATATTTTATTTTACTTTAAGTCATTGCACTTTTCTGATTTAATACAATATATATTTCCACTAGAAGCTCTGCATGGGTAAGAACTTAGTTTAGGCCATCGCTGTATCCACAGCAATTAGACAACGTGAAGACATATTTTAGGTGCTCAACAATATTTGATGAGTGAATAAGTGAACTAATAAGGATGCAAAGCTAACAGAAATCTCATCAACACATTAGGAAACAGGAGAAGAAATAAGTTTGAGAGAGGATGATGAATTCAACTAGTTATAGATGCATACATGGACATCTAAGATAGACACTGAGGAAGCAACTGAAATAGGCATTGAAATTTGAGGGAAAAAGTCAGCCACGGATAGGTAGATTTGGGCCTGATGACACAGCAGTAACTGCTGAAGCCATGAGATTCGATGGCATTGTGAAAGGGAGAATGTAGCGATGTCTGCTTTGGCTAGATTACTGGTAAGCACCTCAGCTGAGGGCCAGGGCCTAAGAGCCCGATAATGAGTGAGAACTTGGTCTGGTCATAGAAGTAAAAGGAAACTATGGATATTCTGTGCCCTTTTCTTGACTATTCTCTCTGCTCTGTTTGGCACTATGGAATTTCTCTTCCCATTTGGTTTCACCAGTTTTTACTGGTTCTTCCTTCCTATCTCACACTAAATGCCATAGATTTTTATTTTTAAACATCTTTTTAATGTATCCTATCCTTTTTACACATACCACAATAGTTGTAGTTCATCATTTTTATCTGAATTCTTTAGCACCCTTAATCCTTCAGCTTCTGGGCACCTACCTGCCTGCCTATTCCATCTGGCACCTTTGCACCAGAATGATCTTTCTAAACTATAAATCTGATCACGCTAGTAAACAACTGAGAATTCTTCAGTGTCAGCCCATGATCTACGTCACATTGTCCAAACCCTTGACTGACCTGGCCTCTGAAATTCTTAAACAACTTCACCTCCTGCCCCTCCCCCACATTCTCTCCCACCCTCTCCCTATATTAAGCCACCTGGAGCTTCCTGATCACACCATGCTGTTCTCTGTGCCATTGACATTTTCCAGTGGATAAACTCCTTACTTTTTCTGAAAAACAGTCCAAGAATTGCCTCATTTTGAAGCTTCTCTGACTCCTAGTAGATTTACTTTCTTTATCTTCTCATATGCCTCCCCTGTTTCTTGCCTGTTGTTCCACTGCCTCTCTTCCCACCGCCCTTCTATCCTCCTTTAGGGCAAGGCCTGATTTGTTTTTTAACATCTGCATTCTTAGCGTCTATCCCTGTGTGTAGTGCACAGCAGATGGATGATGAATATTGATGAAACACATGGATACAAAGAAGGAGAAAGTTTCGAGGAGAAAGATGTGGTGAAGAGAGAAATCGGAACTGAACATATATGATGACATTGGGATTGGTTTACAGAGAAATGACTCTGGGAGAGCAGATTCGGCAGAGTGGTTGAGGCAGAAGCAAGATTACCACATCAGTGCAATGAAGATGCACTGGGCTTTTAATAACTGTGGTGGGAAGCTAAGGAAGCTTGATGGAGTAGCAGGTTTGGGGAAGCTTTGATTGTTAAATTTTAATTTAATTTGGTTTTAATTTTTGGTTTTGATTTTGGATGAAGAAGAATGAGCATAAGCAAGTGACCTCATACAAAGGGAGCTCTTGCTAATTCAAGAAAAAGGATAAATTAACAAGAAACATTCCATAGGAAGGAGGAAAAGATGGGCTCAAAGTCACATGGTAGAGTGGACTATGTGATGATCTAACTAATTAATGTCTGATACCCCTTTTGTGGTAACTACCCTAAGTACCACTTTGTAGGTCCAAGGCCACTGTCTGAATAACTCCATAGAGCACTATTCCCACTGAATTGTGTGTGAATGACATAGAACACAGTTTCAGAAAAGAAATCCGTATAAATTGTGCCTTCTGGAAATATGCAATTGGACAATGCTGCCTGGGTACCCCAAGCCCTATATGAATTGGGGAAATTTCACTCCACCCTGTTTCTAGAAATAGAGCATGGAGTTGAAGCCTAAAATAGCATGAACTTATCACCTAACCATAGTTACCGATTTAGGGAAGGCATTTCTTCCAATTTAGATCAGTGAAGTATGAGAGGAATTGTCTTTGAGCTTTTGAAAAAGACGCTTCTTTGCTGTTTTGAAAAAAGTTCTGGAAGCAACCCTCATTCTCTGTTTGAATATGAAAATGAAGCATGTGGCCCTGGAGCTACTTATAGCCACATTGTGACCTGAAGGGGTTCTGGCCTTAAACTGATGTGGGCGTCAGCAAGGGCAGAAAAGAGAGGCACAATTTGATTCCTCAGGATCCTGCTCAGCCGCTAAAGTCTGCCTTTCCTTTAGAATTCCAGTTACGTGAACCCGTCATTCCTATTTATTGTTTTAAGCCAGTAACAGATAGAAATGGAGCTGTGATAGCCTGAGAAAAAGAAGAAAGTCCCTTCTTTCTCTGAGAACAGAGGGTAAAGAGACAGAGAAATGGGAAGATTTTTCTGCTAACATCTATTTGTGTGTTTTCTATGTGTCAGCCGATATATTTAACATTTTAGACTCTTTCTTTCACATATTCTCACAGCAGTCCTGTAAGAATCATCATCCCCATTTTATAGGAGTAGACTGAGGCTATAAAAAATTAAGTGATGGGGTGGGTCCCTTGGCAGTAAGTAGCAGAATTCACAGCTGAGTAGCCTGTGACTCCAAGTTGGGAGGCTTCCTCATCTGCTCCCAGCCATCAGAGTAGATCACAGCGATTTTCCTGGGAAAGCAGGAAACACACAGAGGCAGAGAGCATGTCGAGTAGGGGTAAACAGTGCCTGAAGAGTATGGAAAAAGTGGGGAGTCAGCATGGGGAGATAAATGAGAGCATTGCTGAGTGAGAGAGAGGCTCTGGAAATACCAAATCTGTGTTTCACAGATTACCTTGACCCGCATAACAAGAAAATAATCATAAACACCTTAATGATGAATCTGCTTATCTTTGTATCAAAAATATTGAACAGAGAATGACTTAAATGTTGCCACATTGAGTTAAACTCCTTCACTCTGTAAGTGTGGATCCTGAGCTCTAGGGAAGACACTAACAATAACAATGACTAGTGTCTCTGAAATTCACAGCTGACCAATTCTCCCCAGAGCTTGGCTCTCCCATCCCAGATTTTTGGGAAGCCACATTCAAAATAAATTTGACTAGATATGGGTGGAATTACAGGGGTAACTAGGCAAAGAGATAACCTGTTACTCTGCTTTTGGACTCTCAGATTGTCAGTTGTGTGTAAACACTGATGGATACCAGCTACTTCACTCTCTCACTACCTTTTCTTTCTTTTGGGAAAATCCCCTTTTTAGTTTTTGCCTTCACTGTTTGTCTCTCGCCCCCGCTCCTCTGGCCATGGGAAAAGGACTAGAACTCAAGTGTAAGAAATTCAAGGCTGAGTTCCTCCCTAGTCACTGACCATGTCTGGAGGTAGATGCCTCCTCTCTTTCCTTGGGGACACTCGTCCTGCCTACCCCAGAGTTGTGGGAAATGAGTGGGAGGGGTATCCAATGACATACTGCACTATCAAGTCCTCTGTGAAAAGCAGATTTGGGACACCAGATCTTCTAGCCCTTTCCCTTAAAAATGGCTTTCAGAGATGAATAAAGGTAGAGAAGTTTTAATTATCATTCTGGGAAGGAAAAAACTGAAAAAGAGGTAATATGTTACTGTATAGAATCAAGACTCAAAATGAGTATGATAGACCTGGACATGGAGTAGAACAAATGAGCTATGGCTTGGCAAGGATTAATAAATAAAAAGGCTGGAAGTTAAATCACAGATTGCTATCGTTGTTTAGATCATGTCGTGGATTCAAGATTGGAGTCGATTTGAATTGGGGAAGCTGGCCTTTGATAACTGCTCATGTAGAAATTCTCAGAAAAAATTTGAGTTGACTTTGAGGTGATGTGAAAGATGGTATTTGCTGGTTAGAGATCAAAGGAGTGAACATACCCCTCAGTGCTGGCTGGCTGGCTGGCTGGCTGGCTGCTAAGTAAGCACACTGGGAATATGAAGTCTACCCTGGACAACCCATATGGAAAGATAAATGCCAACAGCTCAAGGACTTCCCTAGATAAATGTGGCAGGCCTATGGGGGGAGTCAGAAAACCACAAGGAAAGACAGAATACTCTAGGGATGCTACAGTGAGGAACAGAAGATTTAGAAAGAAGGAGCAGTCTTTAAATACCTGACAAGCAGTGATGTATAAAGAATTGGATTTATTCCAAACTTCTCCTAAGGACAGAGATAGCACCAGCTAGTGCAATGTTCAGAGAGGCAGACAGGAGTCCCATTAAGAAAGATCTAATGAATTAATGAGTAACTGAATTAAACGATCTCAAAGTCCTTTCAACTCTAAGATTTAATGATTTATGATCTCCCATATCTTGACAAAGTTCATTCAGAGAGAACCACTACCAACCTGGTATAAACAGCCTGTTAGTATTTTCTATGCATATTTACATATATTATTTTTTATATTCTAGATAACTTTTCTTCATAAACTAAGTACTATTTTGTGTATACTACATTATAATCTGATTCTTTTCACTTAACATAGAATAAATATTCTTCTATCTCATTAAATAATGTTTTGAGACCTGACTGTTAGATGTCTCATGGTGTTGATGCCCCATAATTATGCACCCAGACCACTATTTTTGTACATTTACATTGTCTCCAATTTTAATGATTATAAATAACCATGCACTAAACTTATATACTTCCCCTCAGCAAAAATGGACTCATCTTTAAGGAGAAAATGTTTCATGGCTGCATCAAGCAAACTGAAAATCAAACAGAATAAAAGAACTCACTCACTCTTAACATTTTAAAAGCATCTAATTTTCCTTATAATTTTACTTTGCCTGGAAACATTTTGAGGCAGGAATTCTGGCTTTTAAATGTTCTGTGCTTCAGGGAACACACCACTTATTTTGTGGGGGTTTTTTTTTTTCATTTATAAAATTGTCCCCTTCATGTTAAAATTGCCTAGGGGTACAAGTACAAAATATAAAACACTTAATTAAAATATATAAAGCAGAACACTGGTATGGTAGTATAATCAATGTTAATGAAAATGTGAAAATATAACAGTTACTTTTGAAATGTAGGAGAAAACCCTAGGTTATTTTTTAAAATATAGGATATGAATGATTTCAAATAACATTTCAGTGCAAGTTACCAGTACTGTACATGACCACATTAGACACAAATTGCATTATTTTAAAATATTGCTGTTTACCTCACAGTTCTGGGGTAAGTGCACTGGAAGCAAACACTTAATTCAAAAGGGTTTTTGGACCCAAGATCAAAAAGCAGATATGGGGGAAGTGGGGGGAGTATGAGTACATTTGAAAGGATTTCTCTTTGGAAATAATGACCATTTTTGTCAATTTAAGGCCCTTTTATGCTGTATGATTTAGACAAGTGCTTGTGGAAAATATTGTATTTGCAAATAAAGTTCAAGGAGTTAAAAGAAATTTTTGAAATAGGAAACCCTTATAGAAATCCCTAAAGACGACTATGACAGGTTAAAGGTGAGCTACAACTGAAGGTGGCAAAATCTCTAGGAATAAAACATCTAATTGTCTGAGAAGGTGTCTTTGGCTAAGCACTCACTAAAGGAAACATGTTGGCAAAGAAAAAATCTCAAGTAAAACAATAAACCACTTGGGGAGGCTTTAAAGGGCACTGCTCTAGAGCCTTGAGGCAGCCTTACTTGGATACATAGTTACTTTCTTAGGGCCATTAAATATTTTTTAGAAACCTCCTTGTCTGAGAACATGTGGCTCCAGAATAAGTTTTCCACATGCTCTGTCCCTAGTAAAGAGGGACAGTCCTTATAGTCAGACTCTTTAGTCCTTGGCCTCTGAGGTGACTTACATTTGTTGTAATTTTCCAAGTGAGAAGTCATCTTTGCAAATAACATTCTCCAGGGACCTGGCACCATAGGACATGCCCAGTGCACTCTGTGGCATCTGTCCAGCTGAGGATGAAGACATGCCCTGACCCTGTTCTCATTTCTTAAGGTTCAGTCACTATGACGGTAGCATGAACTGATAGTGGCTAAGAAGAGGGTGTTCAGGACATAGAATTTTTTCTGTTTTGGACAAGGAAAAAGAAGGGGCAGAAATGAGAGGGAGAAGAAAAAAGGGGGCAAAACTGTTTTACCCTGTTGTGTAGTAGAGAATAACCTTACCCCAAGGGAGCTCTGGCTTTTACCCTTGGTCCTGGAAAGGTGACCCCTAAACCATTGGAATTGAGCCTGGTAAGAGTGTAACAATGTGATTCAGGGTGCCAGCTCTGGAGACTGGGGTCAGGAATGTGGGTGGCCAGTCAGGTCTCATAACAGAGCCCTCATAAAAACCCTGGGCATCAAGGCTTGGGTGAGCCTTCCTAGATGGCAATACTTTGTGGGCATTGTCTCACGTTGTTACCATAAAAGTTAATACTGTTTCTGTTGCACTGAGAGAGAACAATTGGAAGCTCTGTGTTTAGAACTCTCTTGGACTCCACCCCATGCAGCTCTTTCTTTGGTTCATTTTAATCTGTGTTGTTTCACTGTAATAAATGATAACCATGAGTATAACAGCTTCCAGTGAGCTTCGTGAATACTTCTGGAGAATTATTGAAAATGAGAGTAGTCTGGAGGACACCCAAACTTGCACTTGGTATCAGCAGTCTTAAAGCTGGTCTTACAACTTCACACTCACCCAGATCCCTCCCTTGTTCCTCATAATGACTCACCTGGGAGTTATGCCACCTTTTCCTCCTCCACACCTCCCCTTGGGCTACCACCAAACCACTCTGCAACCCAGGATGTCCACTACTGTGTAAGATGGCCCCACCAGAATATTTCCCCTTCACCTTCCACTCTCTCCTCTGTAGGAGAAATCACCTGTTCCAGCCTGGCTGTTCCCACTGTGGTCTCCCTCTTAAATGAATAGACTGTCTTTACTCAGGCTGCTCCCTTGTCTTGAGTGTCCCCTTCCTCATACCTACTGTAATCCTACTGTAAAACATTAAAAAGAGAGAGAGGGAAAAACTGCAATATCTTGGGAAATTTATTTGAAATAAATTCAAGATCAATTATAAACTGGTAGGATTCAGGCAGAGACAATATTCTGTAGCAGAAGGTAAATGGCATAAAAACACCTCAGGGTACCACAAGGATCCAAGCCACAAAAGTCTTTTCTATTTTTTAGAATGACGAAAACTTGCTGATATTTTATCCCAGGAGGGATTCTCATTATCCAAATGACAGTGTTGTGATTAGTCCTCTGTGCTCACCATCAGCACCTTCCTCACTCCCAGACAACTGCAAGGCAGTAGTAGACAGTCTGGGGCTTCGTCTTTTTTAGGTTACTGATGTTTCTGAGTTTGAGGTCTCTTTACTGCTGAAGAACAAATTAATTGAAACATAATTTGTTCCACTCCCAATTTTTCTGCATGTATTTTTTTGTTTCCCTCCTTTTCTTCATGTAGATTTAAGGAATAAAATAGAAGTATAGGATTACATAGTTATAACTCCATACTACCAAAACATAGAAACATGCAAATGACCTAGAACCATCACAATTTTTGAATTGCTGATGTGACCACCAAGATGCTTCTTTGGCTATCTGCCATAATAGGCACAGCCTTATCCATAGGGCTCAGGTGGGGCTGGTGACATCAGAGATTGGTTGTTTGCAACCCAGAGGACATACCATCACTCCAAGATGCACACTACGGCAAATCACCTTATAATGACTTTATATTATATTTTCTACATATACATGTAATTTACATAATAATTATAATGGTGGAGTTACAAAATGGATGGTCACTTAAAGGATGGTCACTTTTACAACAGTTCCATGTCAGGCTTGCTACCAGTGTTTCCATTCTTTCAGTCTTATGCCATATTTGTTCTTGTTTGTTCACTAACAAAAAGATCTCTATGATCTTTTTAAAAGTCCTTTTTCACATCTGTGGTGAAATGAAAGTTCTTAAGATGTCATGTCCTGACTTCAGTCAGATGTTTACAGGATTTCCTTGCTGCCCTTTCATCTCAATATAGAAAAGAGACACCTAAAAAGGCAAGTTACCTTGTCTTGGATCCATGAGGAGTGGTAGCTCCACCATTGCATTTAGGAAAATTCAAGTTCTTCAGCACTGGGGAAGAAGCTTTAGCACAGCATACAGCTTTTATTCCTCCTTTCATTTCAGAGCTGCTTGCAAGTTCACATGTCCTTAGGCAACTGTCAGGTTTTCAGATAATATATGAACAGCTGTCAGGGATTTGCTAAGCTCACCACTGCCTCTAACACAGTTCACCTACTCTCTCTCAAGGGGCTCTTTCTAGCATATTTTTTTTTCCTTCATCAACATCATCTGCCCTCTTCATTCCCCTGTACCTGCATGGCCTCTTCCACAGCTTTAATGTAATGTTTCTCCCAACCACAATAGTGCCTTTTCCTCATCCCATCTCCAAAACCTAGCAGTTCTTCACAGCAAGCCCCAATAACTTCCTCCATTAGGAAAGCCCCTCAGCTAAAACCCCTAATTAATTTTAACTTCTTACCTTCCTGATCTCCGAATGAACTCATATTCATATACTTACAAAATGTTTAGTAGAAAGGGGCTTTGGAGGCCTTTCAATTCAACCTCCCTCCAAATGCAGTAGTGTGCTCCAGTCCCTGTCTGTATTGGGAAGGGAAGCACAGCGCTCTTGCAGATGCCAGTCGGACTTAGGGCAGTTGTCTTCTTTGGACTTCTCCCCTGCACTGTGCAATGGTCTGCTAGCCCGAAAACTTGGCTTGTCTCTACAGCAAAACCAAATACAATAAAGTCGAAGTTTATGCAGGGGTTCATGTTAAAGTGGGCAGATGAGTTAAATATTCCTCTTGGAAATCCCAGTCATCATCCAAAAATTAGAGTAAATATGTTTTCGTGTATATAGTCCCTCCTTTTAGAACATCCATCTTGGCCAGATTTTTATTCTCCACTCTTCTGGAGCAGATTTCTATTTCTTTGGTTAAGCTGCTGATGCCATTGTTGATTTGCAATTAAGGGCCATTT
This sequence comes from Phyllostomus hastatus, assembly GCF_019186645.2. NCBI lineage: Eukaryota > Metazoa > Chordata > Mammalia > Chiroptera > Phyllostomidae > Phyllostomus > Phyllostomus hastatus. The sequence goes on along the minus strand of NW_025333872.1, from coordinate 34,073,733 downwards.
ATATGTAAAACACCTATTATTTTAATACTACAATCACATTAACATAGAGAGATGCTCACAAGAGAAGAGGCAGCAGGGAACTGAGACCAGGAAAGAGAATGCAGCTATATATTCCCTGCGGGATATATCTATTCCTTGTCATACATGATGATAGGCTTTACATATTAAATAGAAACAGCTCTCCACATTTATTTGTGGTACTTGGCCACTTCAGTGCTCTCCACTGCCTCCTGCTGTTCCTCAAAAGTACTGTCCTTTTACCAGTCAGCTCCGAGTTGCGAGCTTTCTGGGTTTCCTGAGAAAAAGCATAGTTTTGGGCCTATACATGTGGGACTGAGGTGAGACTGTTCAGGAGGCAGACAGACAAGAGAATTGGAGCTGAAATTTCAGCAAGAAATCAAAACTGTAAAAATCAAAGTGTAAAAATTTGGAATCACTCTCAGGGAAGTGACAGCCTTGGCCTCATAATTAGATTATATAATTTCTGGGGGCAGGGACTGTTTCTTTTTTTAAATATATATTTTATTGATTATGCTATTACAGTTGTCCCATTTTCCCCCTTCACTCCCCTCCACCCTGTATACCCTCTTCCACCCATATCCCCCCCTTTAGTCATGTCCATGTGTCATACTTATAATTTCTTTTTTTTTAAAGGTTTTATTTATTTATTTTTTAGAGAGGGAAGGGAGGGAGAAAGAGAGAGAGAAAAACATCAGTGTGCAGTTGCTGGGGGCCATGGCCTGCAACCCAGGCATGTACCCTGACTGGGAATCGAACCTGCGACATACTTATAATTTCTTTAGCTTCTACATTTCCCATACTATTCTTACCCTCCCTCTATCTATTTTCAACCTACATTCTATGCTACTTATTCTCTGTACCTTTTCGCCCTCTCTCCTCCTCCCACTCCCCTATTGCTAACCTTACATGTGATCTCCATTTCTGTGGTTCTGTTCCTGTTCTAGTTGCTTGCTTAGTTTCTTTTGGTTTTGCTTTAGGTGTGGTTGTTCATAATTGTGAGTTTGCTGTCCTTTTACTATACATGTTTTTTCTTTATCTTCTTTTCTTAGATAAGTCCCTTTAACATTTCATAAAATAAGGGCTGGGTGATGATGAACTCCTTTAACTTGACCTTATCTGAGAAGCACTTTATCTGCCCTTCCATTCTAAATGACAGCTTTGCTGGATAGAGCAATCTGGGCTGTAGGTCCTTGTCTTTCATGACTTGGAATATTTCTTTCCAGCCCCTTCCTGCCTGTAAGGTCTCTTTTGAGAAATCAGCTGACAGTCTGATGGGAACTCCTTTGTAGGTGACTGTCCCCTTATCTCTTGCTGCTTCTAGGATTCTCTCTTCATTTTTACCTTGGCTAATGTAATTATGATGTGCCTTGGTGTGTTTCTTCTTGGGTCCAACTTCTTTGGGGCTCTCTGTGCTTCCTGGATTTCTTTGAAGTCTATTCCCTTTGCCAGATTGGGGAAGTTCTTTATTATTTGTTCAAATAACTTTTCCACTTGTTGCTCTTCCTCTTCTCCTTCTGATAACCCTATAATTCGGATGTTGGAATGTTTAAAGATGTCCTGGAGGCTCCTAAGCTCCTCTTCATTTTTTTAAAATTCTTGTTTCTTCATGTTTTCCTGCTTGGTTGTTTTTTGCTTCCTTCTGATCCACTCTATTGTTTTGAGACCCAGTTTCCTTCCCATCACTATTGGCTCTCCGTGCATCTTCCTTCATCTCTTTTATGGTAACCTGCATTTTTTCATCTAATTTGCACCCAAAATCAACCAATTCTGTGAGCTTCCTTAAACCAGTGTTTTGAACTGTGCATCTGATAGAGTGGCTATTTCTTGGTCGCTCAAAAGGATGAGTCCTGGGGGACTGATCTGTTCTTCTGTTGGAGACATGTTTCTCTCTGTCTCTCTCTTTTTTTTTCCCCCTGTCTGGTCACTCTAGTTATGGTGAGGGGTGGAGCCTTAGGTGTTTACCTGGGCTGGGCACCCCAGTCGCTAGATTGTGACGTTGTATGTGGGGACGGGTGTGGGCGTAGGAGGGAACAATCGCAGGAGTTCCATTCTCCTGGGATCACAGTCCCTTCTCTGGGATCCTGGGTTGCGCGCTCTGCCCTGGTCCACAGTCGCTGCTTCACTGGGTCCACTAGACACTACTTGCATACTCAGGGTCCACTGCTGCAATCTTGCATGCCCTGGATGGCTTACGCACTGAGTTCATGCCGAGTTCTCCCTGATTACCGCATGCCGCTGCCAACCAGCACCCACCCGGCTCTGCCCCTCCTACAGGTCTGGATGAATGGGTCTACTTCAACTTCTTGGCTGTCCAACTTCCATTCAGATAAATTCTCTATCAGTTCTGGGTGTTATTCTAGCTCTAAATTGTTGTTGTACTAATCCTGGTTGTGCGTGGAGGTATGGTGCGTCCACCTAATCTTGCCGGAAGTCCATAGGGACTGTTTCATATGCATCTCTGAAATTTCCCAGTATAAAAGCAGCTCAGCAAGTATTAAAAGCACTAAACAAGTATTTGCAGATTACAACTCAATCCAAGTTATAGGGACCCCAGAATGGTTTGAGCACGTTACATTTTTGTGAAAAAACAGACTCACCTTCCTTTCCACCCCACCTCTAAATAGGTATGCACGCCCACACATGCACATACTGCTCATAAGACTCTTACAAACTGGTCTACACAGAATTCCTCAGGTGCAGGGAGGGGGGATGGTCAATGGGGGCGGGGGAGGCAAAAAGGAGGGCTCCTAGCTTCTCATTCCATCTCTAGCAGAGAAGCCCTGTTTTAAATCCATTGTTCACATTGAGCCTCCTGATAAGACTTCCTTTGACACAGGATTTGTAAGAGGAAGGCTCCAGGAGAAGAAGGAAGAGGAGGGGAAGGAAGTTAAAACCACTGCTCCAGCCCACAGTAGAAGATCAATATAAAAGAGCCACTTGGGCACAAGAGGCCTCAAGGCTGGGACCCTCCAAACCATCATTCTCAAGGCTAATAGCTAAAGGCCACTCAATCTGTCTCTTGCTTCCACTATGCTTACTAAAAATCCTCTTTTTTTTTCATTTTATTACTTTATATATAGTTGAACTGACAACATGCACCATGGGATGGTATTGCAGAAGAGAAATCAACAGGATAGCTCTGTCAGGCCTAGTTTTTTGCACTTTGTAAAAACTAAAGATGATTTTTCTCTTTCCAGGCTCTCTCTTATGGTGGGGAGACTTGACAGTCCTAATTACTTATTTGTTTTTATTTTATTACCTCCACTGATTTGAGCTCAAACTTCCATTATCATTTCTTCGCACCCATTTCAGCTGCCATGTATATATTCTTCTTTGCAAAGGAACATTTGGAATTTTCACTAACAGAAGCCATTAGTTATGTCTTAATGTATGGCTCCCTTGATGGAGGAAGGTGGGTGAGTAGCAGACTTAGCTCATGAGGTACTTCTTTACTAACCCTTTTGAACCTTAGTTTTTCTCTCTCTCTCTATAACAGGGACAATAGTAACATGGGGATATAGTGAGAAATAATGAGAAGCTAGTGTTGTCAGTACTGCACTAGAGGCTGTGTGGCTGAAAGGTATATGTGCAATCTCTGGCCTCAGACTGCCTGGGTTCAAATCCAGTTCTGCTTATAAGCTCTGTGACCTTGGGCAAGTTACTCTAAAATAGGGATAAGAAGAAGAGTACCTGCATAACAGGGCTGTTGAGAGGAATAAGATCAATAAACATGAAGTACTTCGTAAGTACGATCCTATCGTCCAAGTAAGAGGTATAATTAGGATATCACCAGAGGGAATGAAAAGGAACAATTAAATGTGAAAACATTGTTAAGACAGAATATGATGATACCTGTTTGTACTTGAAAGTTAAGGGAGAGTAAAGATAACAGAAATATCTTCTTAATGACCTGGAGAAAGTGGTGTCATTAACGGGATCAGAGAGAACAGGAGGATAAGGGAACCTGGAGGACAATTCATGAGTTTTGGCGGGTGTACTGTGTATGCTAACAAGATACCCACATGGAGCTGCCTGGCAGGCGGTCACTATTGAAGGACAAGAACTGAAGGTCAAGACAAAGACTAGCTACATAGGACTGAGGTGTTTATGTGGTTAGTTAGACTCAGTGGTTAAAGCTAACCATTGACTGAGATCACTAATAAGAGAGTGAAGAAAAAAGATGACAGAAGATTGACATTTTGGGAAGCCTACAAAATTCCCTATTATAGCCAGTTTTTAATGTATAAAATGTTATCCTCCAACTTTATTACAAGAATGGGAGAGAGGAAGCCAGACATTAGTGATTTTCAGGAACTTTTCAAGTTAAAAATTGTAATATTTGCTTACTGTAAATAATTCATAAATACAAGAAAGTGCATGAGAAAAAATAATAACCACCCCAAACCCCACTATTAACATTTAGGTATATTTCCATCTCATACTATTACAATCATATTATTGAAAAAGTTTTATATTTTTATGTGTAGAAATTGTATGATCCTCCCATGAGAATTTCCTCATATCATTAAATATTCTAAAGAGATATTTAATGAATTGGCTGCATAGTATTTACACACACATTCCTTAAAACTGAGCAGTCATATATGTATTCAAAACTGAGAGGGAAGAGTAATAGCTAACACTTCCTGTTGTATAATGCCTCCCACCTCTCAGGCTCAGTTATATCTCCCGCACTCTAAGGAAGGAGAACCACCATATGAGACATTTAAAGTGAAATTAATGTGAACAGCTATCAACAAAACCAAGTGCATTTATTACTCACACTCAGTCATTGCCAATTAGAATTCCTTTTTGGAAACAAGTATAATCTCATTAGTATTTGAAACCCATGGCAGAGACTGAGAAAAGTCCTTTCTTGTTTTTTGGCCAGAAGGACTCTCCCATCTTCCATATTAATAATAAAGACCTTATTTCAGTTTTTAGCCTGGCCTGGTACATAGAAAAATTCACATACAATTTATAGCAGTACTGGATGAAAAAAAGTGTTGCTTTTATGTACTTTATTATCACAATGTCACAAGCTAAACAAACTATTCGGGAAGAACAATTAGTAAGTTGTTCACCTAAATTTGTAAATTGGAGTTATCTGCAAAGAAGTGATACATTAATTTCTCTCATTAAGTCCCTTTATCAAAACAATCTTCCTTTATAGATTCACTATAATAGAGAGCAGGTGAAATTAAAACTTTGTTGGCTTCTGATAATAAAACATAAAGGCTAAACTATGGGAAGATATGTAAATTTCCTTTGCATCCTGCCTCACCTACTCAGCTGCAAGGTAAATCTCTTCACTAAAATATAAAATGTGTTTACCAAATTATTGCTCTTGAGTAGATGCTATGGAATTATTTAGACAATATACAAGACAGGCTTGTAAAAAGAAAGGAAAATTACTTCCAAAATGTATTCATAATGTAAGGAAAATAATATCTCTCCAATAGCTCTGCTTTATCCATGTTGTACAGGATTCATGTGGCTTGTTTGGTATGTGGGACAAACTAGAAGAAATGGATAAATTCCTCAAAACATAAAACCATCAATACTGAATCACAAAGAAATAAAAAATCTGAATTGATCTACTAAGTACTTACTACTTAGGAGATTGAATCAGTAATCAAAAATCTCCCAAAGAAGAAATGCCCAGGACCAGATAGCTTCACTGGTGAGTTTTCCCAAATATTTAAAGAAGAATTAACACAATCCTTTTCAAATTATTTTGAAATATTAAAGAGGAGGGAACCCTTCCAAATTCATTTTACATGGTCAGCATTACCCTGATACCAAAGCCAGATAAGGACACTAACAGAAAAGAAAACCACAAGCCAATAGCCCTGAAAAATAAAGATGCAACTTTTTTTTCAGGAAAGTACTAGCAAACTGAATTCAGCAGCTTATTAAAAGGATCATTCAACCATCATGGGAACCAACCATATGGGAAAACATATTTGCCAATGATACATCGGACAAGGATTTGATCTCACAATATATAAAGAACTCATACGACTTAACAATAAGAATGTAAAAAATCCAATTAAAAAATGGGCAAAGGACCTGAATAGACACTTCTCAAAGAAGGGCATACAGATGGCCCATAGACATATTAAAAAGTGCTCAACATCACTAGCTATCAGAGAATGCAAATGGGATATCACCTCATACTGATAGAATGGCCATCATTAATAAATTTACAAACAACAAACTCTGGTAAGGATGCAGAGAGAATTCACCCTTGTGCATTGTTGGTGGGACTATAAATTCATACAGCCACTGTGGAAAATAGTATGGAGGTTTCTCAAAATATTAAAAGTACAACTACAATATGATCCATCCACTTCTGAGAATATATCCAAAAGGAAGTGAAAACACTAACTTGAAAAGATACCTGCATCCCCATGTTCATAGCAGCATTATTTGTAATAGCCAAGACAAGGAAGCAACTTCAATGTCTACTGAGAAATAAACATATAAAGAAGCAGTTATATATATATGTGTGTATGTGTGTATGTATATATAAATATGTGTGTATATATACAATATGAAATATTATTCAGCCATAAAATTTTTTTTTAAATCTTGCCATTTGAGACAACATGGATTGACTTTGAGAACATAATGCTAAATGAAATAAGTCAGAGAAGGAAAAATACTCTATAATCTCAATGTGTGGACTCTAAGCAAAAGTCATAGAAAAGGTGATCAAATCTACGGTTATCAGAGGCAGAAAATGGGGGCAGGGAGAATTGGAGAAAGGCAGTCAAAATGTACAAACTTCAAGTTAGAAAATAAATAAGTACTAGAGATGTAATGTATAACATAATGACTATAATTAACACCTATGTATAATATATAGGAAAGTTAAGAGAAGAAATCCTATGAATTCTCATCACAAGGACAAAAGTTTTCTCTTTTATTATATCTATATGAAATGATGGATGTTAAGTAAACCTTTTATGGTAGTCATTTCTTAACATATGTAAATCAAACCATCATGTGGTACACCTTAAACTTATACAGTGATATATGTCATTTACTAATAAAACTGGAGAAAAGTATACAGTTCAGTGGCTTTCAGTAAGTACATTGACAATGTTGTATGATCATCACCATCATCTAATTCCAAGACATTTTCATCACCCCAAAAAGAAGTCTGCTGATAGTCTATAGGAACAGGAGAGGGAATTCTCTTGTTTGTAATTCTCTTAACAATCTCCAAATTCTTGCTTTGCTATTGACTTTCGTCAATTTGATTATCATGTTTCCTGGTGAGGCCTTCTTTATATTCAATCTATTTGAAGTTTTTTAGGGTTCATGGACATTGGTATTTACCTCCCCAGATTTAGTAAGTTTTCTATAATTATTTCTGCTTAGGAGTCTTTTATTGATTACTGTATAATTTCTCTCTGAATATATGGTCAAACCTGAATAATGCTGGGGTTTGGGCATTGATCTCCACAGTCGAAAAACCGCGTGGAATTTTTGACTCTCTCACAACTTAAACTGTCCCTTGGTGTTGTAGGGGACTGGTTACAGGACTCTGTTGGTACCAAAATCCACATATGTACAAGTCTCCTGTATAAAATGGCATGGGTAGATGCACACAATCAGCCTTGTGCATCCACAGACTCCCAACTATGGCTGGGGAAAGTGTACAGGTGTTTATTGGGAAAAATCTGCATATAAGTGGATGGTACGGTTCAAATTCATCTTGTTCAAGGGTCAACTGTATACACATTAAGTTAAAAATTCTTTGCCTATATGCTCTTGATGTTGAAAATTTTTCTGTGGATTAAATTGTAATTATAATTCATCATTGATTTAAAAATCTAAATACATTAAGCATTTTATAATTCTAATAATATTTTTATAAAAACATCTGAGGTGAATGGGGCTTTCCCTTCCACTTAGTTCATGTACCTTTGGATGAATCACTTATTCCTAAAATGAGGCAGAGTTCACACTCAAAAAATCTTGTTCACATAAATAAGTAAATGAAATATAAAGAGTCTAATTACAGCAATGTTGCCCAATTCTTTTAATTCCATCTGAGTTGGATGCCAAAATATAGTGATTTTTAATACTGAATTATTTTACTTTCATTTTTATGTATTGGGTATCTTCTAGTAATCCTGCTACATGGATGCCATCCTCTTCTACCCTACTTTCTGTCTAGGGGCTAATCTGCATAGGCTACATACACCAAGGCACATTCTTGTCTTCCTGCTTCCAGTTGGATGTGACCAATGAAGATCCCTTGGCAGGAGATGATAGGAAGACAAGGATATGTATCCTCCTAGCTCCTTCCTATAAAGGTTATCTCTCTTTCTCAAGGTGACCTTCTCTACATTGATGGTCTCTTTCTGTGTTCTGGTAAACTCTCCTTCTTCTTACCCTTTTAGGCCCTGAAAAGGTAACAACTTCCTGTTACTATCCTTAGGGTATTGCACTGTCTTTAGGGTTTCCCTACACCCTGCTCACATTTATAAATAGTGCATTTATTAAACCCTCCTTGAACTATTTATTTTCCTAATATGTATGTATGCCATATGTTTCTCACCGTGTGACCATGAAGAGTTGCCATGACTTAGTCAGTCCAGCATGGACAATAAATTGCTTTCTCTTTCAAGTCTGTTGAAAAAAAGCCTTGTTTGACCTGTATTGCCCAATATAGTACTCACTAGTCACATTTAACAAAATTTAAATTAATTGAAATTAAATATAAAATAAAAATAAAATTTTAAATAAAACAATTCCTCAGTCACATAAACATAACTCAAGTGCTCAATATTCAAGTGTGGGTAGTTGCCACAGCATCAGACAACATACATATTGAACATTTCTATCACTGCAGAAAACAGTGTACAGTCAGACCTCAAACATATTGGGGATTTGGTTTGAGACCACTTTAATTAAGTAAGTATTACAATAAATCAAGCTGTGATGTTTTTGCTGATAAAGGGTCTTGACTTAAAAAAATGCAACATCTGTGAATCACAATAAAGTGAACCACAATGAAATGAGGTGTACCTATGTTTAGGCAATGAGTGAATGGACCTACAAAACTAAGTCTATACTAGGAAAACATTACCTTTTAAAAATATTCATTTATGAACTGAAAGTTATTTTCTTATATTTGTCACTTATAAAGTTATTGAATTAAAAAACTACTTTCAAAAACAAATTTTAAAGTATCAGTGTAGATCACACCCCAATGTAGATCAATGGGCATAGAACCTGATTCAGAATTGGACGAAACTTTAGGAGTCTTTGGAGGAGCTGACTGTGATTTGCATTAGGAAGTGATATGAAATTTTAGAGCTTGAAAGTGGCTGGTAGATTTGTCTGCAACTAGGGCCAATATCATTACCCTTACCCCTGTATATATATATGTTTCAATCGCAGGGAAACAAGTGACAATCTAAAGAATCCACGTAAAGAGAGGCCATGGGGAGAAAAAGAGGCCCTGGAGCCAATGGAGGGAGAGAGAGAAAGAGGTACAGGCAGCTCCTAGTCATTTCAGTCAATGAGTCAATGAGATAAGAAGGACAAGTGAGGGGAGCTGTCATGGATCCTCCAGCCAACACTGCATTTTGTAGAATTGAACTTTTCCTTCTGAGTACTATGTGAATTTCTGAACAACAGATTTGAGCATTAAATGGTTGTTTCTAGATCAATAAGTATTATAGTAGTTGGTTATGTAGGACTTCTCAACTTCTCTTTTTTGCATATATTTGGCATGTAATGATCATTTCCTTTGTGTTTTAGATTGAATGTCTGTGTTCTCACCACCCCCAGATCTATATGTTGAAACTTGAACCACCAGTGTCTCTCTATTTGGAGATAGAAGCTCTAAGAAATTAATTAAGCTTCAATGAGGTAATATGGGCAGGCACTGATCCAACAGAATTAGTGTTCTTGTAAGAAGAGTCACCCAAAGAATTCTCCCTTCACAGGAGCAGAGAAGGAAGACCATGTGAGGACAATGTGAGAAGGTGGCCATCTGCAAGCCTGGAAGAGAGCCCTCATCAGAAATCAAATTAGCCAGGACCAGGATTTTAAACTTTCCAGCCTCCAGATGGTGAGAAATAAGTTTCTGTTATTTAAGCCACCCAGTCTATGGTGTTTTGTTATGGCAGCCCACATTAACTTAGACACCACATTTGTCACGGACTTCGTTGACTGAGAAACTGGGCTTCATGAATCCCAAGTCCATGGCACAGATTGTGATGCAACTTGCTGGAAAACTGAGTGTTTAGCTGGGATGAGCAGCATCAAATAATTCTAACTATTACCTGATACTACAAGCTGTCCCTAGACCTCTCTGTCCTAGAACACTGTGTTTTATCAGAAAATAGTCTGCATGCTGTCTTTGATAGGGAAGTATTAGTTATGTTGAGTCTGAAAAGGTCAGCAAGAGAGAGAATGGGTTATTACCAGCGATTTTCAGATTTAACCCCATGTTAAAGTGACAGCTTTCTTCACTGTATGTGTCTCTCAGAATCTGGAAGGGTGAAGTACCAAACCTCTTCCACATGACATTAATAAAACTATTGATAACAATACTTGGATAAAATATGAAAATATCCTAGATAAATGCTAAACTGGATGGGATGCTGAGACTATAACCCAGTACTTTTCCAGGCAAACTAAGAAGTTTCCAGTTTTTCAGTTTCTGATGATTATACCTTGAAGATATATCAAGACTTAAACAATTGACTGTTATTTACATCTGTTATACTTTCTAATGGAGGCATTTTGTTTTTGGAGCTGGATGTGGTCAAAACCTTGTAAAAACATAAAACTTGAAATTGCAAGAATTCTTTCCTTACCTCCCCCCACAGGAACAAAGATATATTTTATGCCATTTTCAATATTCTAGGCTGACTTGAAGGGCCTTACAAAGCTGTGACAGATGGCTCTAAAGAAAGAGACTTGAGAATTAGTACATATGGATTGCTTAGTAATTTTGTTTCATGGTTGAAAATTATTAAGTTTATGATTACACATTGACAGTATTAAAATATCAACATCTGAGTAGAAGGAACTAAGCCTAATTAAATAAAGATGGTTTTCTAAAGTTCAGAGTATTACATCCTAGACTGTATCTTGAGAATACTTTGTCATACACCCATACCTAGCTAGACATTCTACTTTGAAGGGTGTAGTTTACTGGAAACTAACAGTAAAGGAAAGAGAAGGTGTTGCATCCCTAGTATTTGTAGATTTTATAAAAAGCACATTAATGATTGCAGTGAAGTGAATTATTGACAGCACAGCAATGTTAAGGACATAAATAGACAGAGTGGCTGATGATTGACAGTGAGCAGGAGATGTGTGTCCATGTAAAAACGCAGCAACACTGATTTCTGTCATATAATAATCTTTGAAAAAACTTAATGATGCAAGTAAACATGAATATTTTTATCTTTTCCTTCAAACCATGCAAAGTATGCAGCTGGAGACATGGGACAAGACATAGGTTAATAACACTAATCACCAACTCATTTTCATTACTGAGACTCATAAACATGCAGAGAGAACACAGTTCTCAGCTGACTGGAACTTAGCCTAGCATTCTTTTCACAGGTAAGTATTCTAACTGTGTGATAAATCACTAAACACTTTAGATGAAAAAAATTATTTCATAAGTTTACCCCTTGGATGAAATAAGGCACCCAAGACTTTAGTATTTCCTAGTGATGATCTTTTTCTTTTTCTCTGGCAATATTTCATATGTTTAATAGTCCCTTTGATTTGATGAGAGATTTTTCTACTCTGCTAGAAGGCAACATGGTTGGATTCAAGAAGAGAAGAGGTTTGTTCTTTGGTAAAGTGGTGAGACGCAGGACCTGCACCTGTAGACATATGGGCTTCAGGGAAGAGTTCACATGGATGGGGAGAATCTGGATCCTTTAAAGTCACACATCCCAGGTCTCCTAGCGAGGACCAGTCCCCATTAACTCTGACACATACATAACCCAGGGTGAAGAGCACTGCTCTTCACTGTCTTATATTTGGTAATCAAGTCCTTTAGTTGGTTATCCTTAATAAGTAATATGTACCACACTGCCATAACCCGTAGTACTGATGTACTCACTTCTGCCCAGGAAGCTGAGAGTATGTTATGACTATTTATTTTGATTCCTATTTTTGTGACTTTTAAATTGGATAAGAATTCAAATTTACACATTTTATTCCATCTCCTTGTGCTTTAGTAAATGTTTAAGTGCTTTAAGACTCATTGAATCCAGGTGTTTTATTTCTCAGTAATCACCAGAACTCACTTGATTTAATTATGTTGATCTGTTATTTTCAAGAATTACTTTGTAAAATTCTTCTTTCTGTTCATTATTGTGAATCTGTGGCTTTCTCAATCTGAAAATATTGTAAGAAATTTTATAATCTTATGAAAGACCATTTGAAAGTGTTTCTTGAAGTTTTTCTTTTTTCTTATGCTCTAACAAAGCTTAATAACAAAGATTAATATTTGGGGCAAATTCTAAAACATATTTCTAGCAATGATCTCCACACTTCCTTGTGATTACCAAGCATGTTACTGCTTGTTTTTCTGAGACTAAAAGTGGATAGTGCAGTGATGTAAGTCCTCATTAAACACATTGTTGCAGCTGCTTAATAAAAACATTTTTGCTTAAATAATTAGCATTTTTGCTTATCCATAATGAATTCACTTGAGATAGAAAAAATGTTTTCCCAGATGGTCTTTTTTGCATTAATATTACTAACCCAGGAATCTAAAACAAACAATAAGGTGTTGAAATATGTAATCTGGGCCAAAAATCAGAGCAGGGAACTTTCAAGGGATTTTCGATTTTAAGAGGACAGCTGGGTGTGCACATGAAGCCCTCTTGGCTAGACTCTCACTTCTGTGTTTCCCTTTTCTATACAGTCATTCTGTCTGTTGTAAATTACTTCTTTTGGAAATGAAAGAATAATTATAATCATTGTTGGACTTGGGAAAAGCATAAACATTTGCTTACCTGTTGTAAAAGAAGAAAAAAACAATTTGCTTTAATATTTATAGTGGAATTAGTTGTTTTTGTTTGCCAGGTATCCATTTGTCTTTTGCCTAGAGAAAAGAAAAAAATTATCTTGACTAGGAACTGCTGGAGTTACTACATGGAGATAACACCCAGTGGAGATGAGATATGGTAGGGGGAGGGGAATGAGGGTATTATAGGGAGAAGGGAGGGACAGAAACAGAGACAGAGAAGGCAGATGTGATCTTGGGTATTTTAATTACATGAGCCAAAAATTCATTCCTCCTTTAGTATGAGTTGATTAAGTATGAGTCAGTTGCACTTAAATGAGTTCTAAAACAAAATCTATTCAGATGTGGTCATGTTCAAAATGGGACAATTCATCAGTTGTGAGGACTTTCTATGTGCCAGGAGCTCTGCTGGTCCTTGGAGACATGCAGGGATCAATAAGTCAGGGCTTCTCTGTAAAAGGATGCTGCTCGAAATACATGAATGTATTTCCATCCAGAGACAATTATGGAATCTCTATTTTTTCTAAGAAAGATGTCCTTCTATAAAGATTTTTGCAGGTAAGAGGAAACTAGGGACAAATTCTGATTATGTTTGATTAGTATAAGGTAAACATATGGTATGTCATAATTCCAAGAGAAGCAGCTAGCACTTTAATAAAATGTTCTTTTCAGCAAGAAGCAGAGGGCTATTGTTATTTAAATGACTGTCTTAGGCAGCAAGCCTTGAAGTGGGAGAAACCTCCAGGGCCAAAGGCTCTTAACAGAAGTGCTCAGCTGAAGTTGTGGTTACATATTCATTCTGAAGCAGTATCAGATAATCAGAAAAAAAAAAAAAAGATTATACTGCTAGGCACCTGATTAAACATAGATTTTAAAGGGGTAAATATTTTAGGTTATTACTGGCTTGTACATGAAGAAGCTTATCTGTTTAAGATTTTTCTTGACTATTTCAATATGATCCCTTCTTCTCTCAAATGTACACATGCATACATACACCCCATATCAGTAGAAAGAATGGTTATCGTCATGGACTATTTAATATAAAATTTATAATTCAAAGTCCCTCAAAACAATGTAGGCCAAGGTCAAACATTTTAATAGAAGAGATTATCTGCTCTTTTTCTGGAAGAAAGGGAACAGTGGAGATCGTCAGTAATGACTAGTACTCAATGGTCCCAATGCGTTTATGTACACAGAAGTATTTGTAGTACCGTGAGGTTCGAAAATAATATTAGAGAATTAGATGAGTGGACCTTCTCATTGCTCCCAGTCAGAAGCTGTCAAGATCTGTGACCATCCGTGTCCAAATGTGACCACCTTTCCTCATCCCCATCACGACTCACCACCACCACTGGGCATCCCCCACTCCCTCGCTCCCTGACAGGAAATCAGGTGGACAGAGCAGTCCACTGCATTCACTGTTTTTGTCCTTGTTCTGTGCAGAGCTCTTTGGGGAGCAATGAGGTCTACCTCTTCTAGCACAGACTCAGTCATGGGTGTCCCACAACAGGTATAGCCTGGACTTCAAATCCTTTAGGAACCAGCTGTCTCTAACACATCCTCAGTCATTTCCACCCAGGACACACCCACGGTGCCAGGGGGTATGGGTTCAAAGAAGTTCTTGTAGAAGCCATGCACTGAGTCCAGAATTAGTGTTCGGCTCAGCCGATTAAGGCCTTGGCACTGAATCAGGGTCACCAGTGCACTCTGTTCCCTTCTGGCAAGCTGTAATTACCCTCGTTGGCCATCTGGCCTCCACCAGGACTTTTGAAGCCCATCAGGCCATTCTGAGAGCTCTGAACCTGAAAGTGGAGAAGTCCAAGTCAGACTTATGATAGGGCTGGGGAGGGCTGTGAGGCCCCATCGACTGGCAGAGCCAGAGCCTGGAGCTAGACTCCGCAAAGACCCAGCCAGTTATGTTCTCCTTTCAGCACCTGGTGGCTTTTCTTTCACATTTATATCACACAATGGGCTCTTTTGGAATTCTTTTCTTCCCCAAAAGGAAGTCAGCTCTGAAGGTGAGCTGACATTTTCATCATTAGGGACAGAAAACTGTCAGTGATTTTTAAGTAACCATTTCCAGTTTCAAACAAAGTAGTACAACAACTTTGCCTGGCCCATTGTAAGAACTTAATAAATGAAGCTTTCTTGTATTGTCATCATTAACATCATTATATACAGCTTCACTCATTCCACAAAGGACTACAGATCCTACCATGTGCTAATTTGACAGTGCAGTTCTCAGTGGTAGGCTTCCCTGTCACATCTGTGCATTTCCTAACTCAGGGTCTCTAACTTCCACAAAAGTCCTTCTAATGGCAGAGGACAGTGAACTCCTGTTCCATGTTTCAAGTGTCACATTTCACCTTAAAAATTCATATGACTTTTGCATTTTACTCCATACTACATTCGTTACCTTTAATACAAAAAGTTGGTGATTTAAATCATTCATGGTTGAGTAAAATTAACCATGTTTACCAAGTGTCTTCTGGCTTATCATGACACGTCCATTTATACCATTTTGAGAAACATGGACAATGATGACAAGAATTTTAAGTGTGAAGTAGGAAATCTCCATAGGGATTAATAGCCTTGCCATTCTATGTGGCTATTAGATCTTTCTCAAACACAAAGAAAGGGAATAAAATCAGAAAACATGGGCAAGGAAGAGTACACTGAAAATTTCAGGGAACTCCATTAATTGCCTCCCACCTGACAGGTGACAAAGCGCAGGTCTTGGCTCCTGTGGCTCTGGTCTCACACCTGCAGAACACTGATGATACACAGGAAGTCTGCATATGCCCAGCAGGCCGTGACTGCTGGGAATTGCTTGCAGTTGATCTGAGAAACACAGTCATGAAAAGTACCAAACAGAATAAATTGTGTGTAAGAGAGATCATTGTTAAGTTGAAACACATAAAATGTCCAATATTTGACCATTTTTAAGTATAAAAATGGCAATCTCTGTAATTCAATCTATTTCTCTAAAGCTTATTAACCTACAAGATGCATAACACTGGCTTTTAAGTTAAATATTACCACTGTAAATCACAATAAGAATAGCACTTTCAGATTTTTTAGAAGTACATGTAGAATAAAAAAGTGTGGTAGTAGAAAGTAAAACTTAGCGGATGATGCTGAAAACAGAAACGTAGCGTTGCACTGCAATTCTGGCTCATAGTCAGAACCCTTTCACACAGTTTTGAGAAATGATCCTGTGGATGCTTGTTGATCTTGTGGGTGTTAAGAAATAAAACATCAGGACCAGAGGAATAAGCCTTGAGCATTTCATGAAAGCACCTGAAAAGGTGAAGTTCCATGAGCTCTTTATGGCCATAAACAAAGTGCATTTATTCAACCGTTTTAACAGTGTGAGACAGAGAGATAACAGGGGTTGTTTTCTTTTCCTCTGTTTTCTTCCGTTGCCAGACCACACTCAGCAGCCATAGGGTGGACTTCTCTTTGCATCACCATTATCCTCATGGGCACCTTAGCACCCGTGACAGATTTTTCAGACTCTTGTTTTTAAACCAAGATGCATTCTTTCCTAACACTCATTTAAATTCCAGTCTTTATCGCAAATCTTAAGTTTTGTATAGGAGTTGAGCAACACAGGGACAGAGAGAGTAACTGAACTCAGCAGCATCAATGACATAGGCAGAATGCAGTTTAGAGCATATAGATGCTTTAAACTTTGCAAATTAGGGTAGCACTTTCACCATGAGCCAGCCCTATTTGTTTCTTTAGATTTTAAATTCCCAGATCTGGATCTGGACTGGGTGGAGAGAAGAAATGGAGGCTCAGAAGAATATATTTGGTAATCAAGAAGGAAAGCAGAGTGTTTCTAAGCACATGTGAGTTTCTACATTCAGTCTGACACATCTTATGTAGCCTTGAATTTCAGATTTGCTGACTTCATTATTTCTTGAAATTTATGTTTGAAACTTTAACTAAGTAGGCATGAAAAAACAAAACAAAGCAACAAAAAAAACAAACAAACCCAAAACCAACCCAAACCCAAACTTAAACAACAACCAAACTAAAGTAGAAAAATATGTGAACCACAAATCAACAAAAATGTTTCTGATGGAAACATAAGTGTTGGGTTAACAAATAGCTTGGATTCCAATTATATCAATTATATCAGAAATTTGATCCAAATAAAAATATTTTGTAATTTCAAATTTTAAACATACACAGAATTGAGAGAATAGTTAAGAATAGTACCTATATTCAAAAATTTTTTAAAGTTTTCATCCCAACTTTATCGATCCTTTCTATTTTTGTTAAAGAAGCAAATCACAGCCTTTTACCATTTTACTCCCATATGTACTTCAGTATGCATCACTTAAAAATTAAGGAAAATGAGACAGACTTCTGGTCAAGATGGAGGAATAGGTAAACACGCCTCACCTCTGCACACACCTATAGCAAAAAATATAGTTACACTAAAAAAAAATCACCCAAAACTGTCAGAAAATCGAGGAAGTCTGACAACCAAGGATTTAAAGAAGCCACATTCATCCAGGCAGGGAGGAAGGGCAGAGAGGCATGAAGAGGTATGGAGACACGGAGTGGCACAGAGAGGTACAGGATGGGAACAGGTTGTCCCACATCCATCTGTGGTGGGTAAAAAATGGGAGGGATACTTCAGGAGTGAGGGATCCTAGCCTCAGTCCAAACCACCCCGCCCAGAGTCCCAAAGCCAAGAAGAAAAATCCCCAGAACTTCTGGGTGTAAAAACCAGTGGGGGCTGGGGCAATGAAAGAAACTGCATCCTCTCTTAAAGGGCCCACAATGGACTTAGGATTCACAGAGACCCACCCTCTCTGGGATTCAGCACCAGGGAAACAGCTGGGAGGGCACCATTGGCATATGGGGAGAAAATGAAGTACAAAAAAAAGTCAGTTTCTTCCAAGGCAACATTCCAGAAGCCAGGCACAGCATTGTCCCCTCTGCAAGCCCTCCCCCACACAGAGCAACAGATCTGTGACATGGGTTGCCCAGCCCCAGCAATTACCAAAGGCTCTGCCCCATACAACTAAACAGGTGTGCTAACACAGGGAGTCAAAGTAGCTCTACCTAATACACAGAAACAAACACAGGGGGGCTGCCAAAATGAGGAAACAAAGAAATATGACCCACATGAAAGAACAGAACAAAACTCCAGGAAAAGAACTAAATGAAATGGAAATAAGCAACCTATCAGATGCAGTTTAAAACACTGGTTATCAGGGTGCTCCAAGAACTCATTGGGTACTTCAGTGACATAAAAAGGACAAATGAAGAAATGAAGGTTGCATTAAGTAAAATAAAGAAAAAGATATTAGGAACCAAC
Organism: Phyllostomus hastatus; assembly: GCF_019186645.2. Lineage (NCBI taxonomy): Eukaryota > Metazoa > Chordata > Mammalia > Chiroptera > Phyllostomidae > Phyllostomus > Phyllostomus hastatus. The sequence goes on along the minus strand of NW_025333872.1, from coordinate 34,055,347 downwards.
AGTGGAAAGGATGAACCTGAGAATCAAATCAATGATTTGGAACACAAGGAAGGAAAAAGTATTCAATCAGAACAGCAGGAAGAAAAAGGAATAAAAACAAACTAACAATGAGTAGAGGCTTAGGAACCTTTGGAACATCTTTAAATGTACCAGCATCTGAATCATAGGGGTGCCAGAAGGAGAAGAGAAAGAGTAAGAAATTGAAAACTTATTTGGAAAGTTAATGAAAGAAAACTTCCCCAGTCCAGCAAAGGAAATAGACATATAAGTCCAGGAATCACAGAGAGTTCCAAACAAGATGGACCCAAAGAGAACCATACCCAGACACACCATAATCAAAATGACAAAGGTTAAAGATAAAGAAAGAATCTTAAAAGCAGCCAGAGAAAAGCAGAGTGTTACCTATAAAGGAGTTGCCATAAGACTGTCAGCTGATTTCTCAAAAGAAACTTTGCAGGCTAGAAGGGACTGGCAAGGGGTACTCAAAGTGATGTAAGGCAAGGATCTACAGCCAAGATTGTTCTATCCAGCAAAGCTAACATTTAGAATGGAAGGGCAGATAAAGTGCTTCCCAGAAAAGGTAAAGCTAAAGGAGTTCATCATTACCATGCCATTATTATAGGGAATGCTAAAGGGAATTATTTTAAAAAAGAAGAATATCGAAAACCCTAGACAAAGCCACAGGGGGAAAGGATTGAGGGTGGGAGGTAGGGGTGAATGGGGTGAGGGAAAGTGGTCACAGGAAAATGGAGACAACTGTACTTGAACAACAATTAAAAAAGGGAAAAAATGGTGAACACTAAAATGGCAACAAATTCACAACTGTCAATAATTGAATCCAATTAACAAACTAAGCAAACAAGCAGAATAGGAACAGAGTCATAGATATGGAGATCATGTGGAGGGTTATCAGTTGGGAGGGCAAAGGAGGAAATGGATGGAATGCTACAGGGATTAAGAAGCACAAATTTGTAGGTACAAAACAGACAGGGGGATGTAAAGAACAGTATAGGTAATGGAGTAGCCAAAGAACCCATATGCATGACCCATAGACATGAACTAAGGTGGAGAATTGCTGGAGGGAATGAGGGTAACCAAGTGGAAGAGGGAAAAGAGGGAAAATTGGGACAACTATAATAGCATAATCCATAAAATATATTTTAAAATATATTTTAAGGATAGTTTCTTTCATAACTACAATGCCATTTGAACAAAATTTTAAGTGACAATTTATCACTTAAGAAATTAAAACTTGCACCCTGACTAGTGTGGCTCAGTCAGTTGGATGTCATCCTGAGAAATGAAAGGTTGCCAGTTAAATTCCCGGTCAGGGCACATGCTTGGGTTGCAGGTTCAGTCCCTGGTTGGGGTGCTTACAAGGGGCAGCAAATCCATGTTTCTCTCTTGTATCAGTGTTTCTCTTCCTCTCTTTTTCCCTTCCTTCCCCTCACTTTAAAAATAAACAAATAAAACTTAAAACATAAAACTTATTTAGTCTTCATTTATACTCTGCTACATCACAAAAGGAATGCAATATAAGAAAAAGAGATAAAACTAAAAGGAAGACAAGCATAATACAGCCAAATGAAACCAGGAATAAAGCATTAAACATCAAGAAATATGGAAGGTCCTAGCCTAACCCTAAATCTAATCCCTGCTTCATAGAGGCCAGAGCACGTGGGAAATCCCAGCCGTCACCCCCTTTTGGTGTGCATAAAGGAGAACTATCATCACTTCTCTGGAGAACATAGCTTTCCTGTCTCTCAGGTCTCTGACAAATTTCTCCTGGATATCTTCATGAAGAAGGCAGTGTGACATTTATTAGCCCACATACTTTACAAAATCGCCATAATAAATACAAAAGGGGTTCTGTGTTGTTTCTTATCAGAGTGCCCTCCTAGCAAGCTAACGCATAATGCTGACATCCAGGTGGGTAAAAATCATCCAAAATGAGTCCAGAGCAGTGTGTTATGTCTGGTTGGTGGCTACGATCCCCAGGTACAGCATAAAATCCATTCACTTCAAATAAGCTTTTCACCTCCCTCAGATTCACCTCGTTCCATTTCCCCCATGAAGAATACAGCCTAATTTTAAAAACTTGAATCCAGTTGTTGCTACTTTTAAGCGCAGTTATCCATAGCAAGTCAATGTGACACAAAATGTGTCTTCCCCATTCATTCACTATTTGTGAGTTTGTCCTCGCCACTGGATTTTCCCAGTGTTGTTCATGAGGATTGCAAATGTCAAAAATCAATGTGCAAATCAATGTGAACAGTTGTTAATGGGAAGAGCTTACTCTACAGCTGTTTTTGTTTGTTTGTTTGTTTGTTTTTTAATTGCAGCTTGTCTTTGGATCTGATGACCAAGATATCCATATACTAAAGGAGTGGTCTTCGCTCAGCTTTAATTTTTTTTTTTCTTATTTGCAGCTAGCTTTGCAGAGTTTCCAAACCGCAGGAACAGCTTGAGGCTAGGGGCGCTGTCCTGCTCCTTCAGCCGGAGGAAGCAGGCGGCTCTGCGTGCTTGGCTTTTTTGCGTGCACCCTGTGGCACTGATCCTCCATAAGCACTGTGGCTCCTCAGCAAACTACTACCTGCCATCAATATCTCTGTGGAGGGAGGTATTTCTAAAATGGAATTTCTTTGTGTCTTTAGCGTGTGTGACATAGTTCATCATGCTTTTAAAGATTTCCTCCTGGCTTCTGCTAACAGCCTTTGCTTGCTTTCCACAGTTCTGTTCATCATGCAGCTAAATAAACCTGTCTGTTGTTGCTGTCTCTCAGGAATCCCACCTGAAAATGAGCTGAAATCTTATATTTAGGTGAGCTGACATCAAGGAACAATGAAGAAAAACAATGTAAATAAATAGGAAGAAAATGTGAATGCACAAATATTTCCTTATAAAACTGAAAATAAAAAAAGAAAACAAAAATATTTTGAGAAATTTGAACATACCCACAATGGTAAAATATGTCCTGCTCCCACATAGCTTATTTTCCTGAGTGTAACTTTCCTATTTTTAAATTGTAGCAACAGATTCAAGAAACAAATGTCTTTGAAAATTCCATTTGGTGGAAGCATCACTGCATGCATTTAAGCTTTTTCTTTCCTACTGAAAATTATTGTAAACAGCATGAAAAATGTCAATGCAGGAAACAGAATATAAGTAATGGCTGATCTTAGAAAAACAGAGAGATAAAAATATTCATAAAATACTATGTTCAAATGCCTAATGTTAATATTTAAGTAAAATTATTCCCTGTAGGCAAGAAAGTAAGAGGCCTACAGAGTAATATAAAATACCAGTAGCAGGAGAAATAAAATTAGAGAAGTTGGTAATATTTGTAGATGATTTTAGGAAGTTAGCAGAGAGAATATTCAACAGTAGGATAAAATTTATTAATATTTCCCAGGAACTGAAAACTTCTGTTTATTTTCCAGTACAGCCAAAAAAAGACTTCTTAGGTGTTTTGTTGTAGTTGACCTGAAATATCCAGATCATTATTTGTATTTCCTGTGCCACTTTGCTGAAATCTCAGTTCTTATTCTTGTACACTGTTTTCCACATATATACATCCAACCTTACTTTTATTTTATGTTACTTTATTTTTTATCCCCACTCAACATTTTTTTCCCCTTTTCATTGCTTTTAGAGAGAGGGAAACTGAAGGAGAGAGGGGAAAAAAGAGAGAAACATTGACATGAGAGAAAAACATCAACTGGCTGCCTCTTATGTGCCCCAACTGGGGATTGAACCCGCAACCAGGCATGCACCCTGGCTGGGAATCGAACCAGTGACCTGTAGGTCTATGGGATGATGCTCTAACCAACTAAGCCATACCAGCCAGGACCCAATCTTACTTTTAGATTTGTATTTATGACTAACAGTGTTTTAAGTTTCCTAAATGCCATCCTTTATTTGAAGTCTTTGACATTAAAAAGTCTAGGTGTTGAATCCTACTTTCCTGAGTTATCTTAGACATTTGTTTTTCTAAATTCCAAAACAGCAAGTATTTCACATGTATCTCACCATTACTCCATTTAAACTGAAGGCTCCTCAGTATTAGTATTTATAGTATAGTATTAGTATAGTTAGTATTAGTATTAGTTAGTATTGTGTTCAGTACTCAGGGATTTGCAATATCATACAATCTAGGGATTCATAATTTATTGTTTTTTAAAAATTTGAGGCTAACATGGAAATACTCACCTGGAAGAGGTGAAATTCAAGCTCCCCATTAAAGAATAGGAGGGATTTAGGTGAAGAGAACAGAGGAGGCTAGTTGAAACAAAAAGGATGATATGTAAATCACTCAGTCACAGAAAGAAAACTTGGACACTGGAGCAGAGGTGTCAAACTCATTTTCACCAGGGGCCTCATCAGCCTTGTGGTTGCCTTTAAAGGGCTGAATGTAATTTCAACTCCTTAATAGTTAACTAGTAATTATATTTACAGAGTTCTAAAATTATTTCAGCCCTTTGAAGGCAACCTCGAGGCTGATGTGGCCCCCGGGGAAAATGAATTTGACACCCCTGCACTAGAGGGATGCCTGGCATGCTTATGATGGTTACAGAAGCCACACTGCTGACAAAGTTCAGTGTAGGCTCTGGAAGGTGTTGTGTTGGACATGCCCTCTTTAGTCTCACCGTGGGGAAAGCAGGACCGTTCCCCTACTGAATGCACCCAAAACCACACCAGAGTAGACATGCCCCGGGGATCACAGCACACGAGGAGCCACTTCAGGGAAGCTTTGAGCAGGATGAAAGTGTTTGGTAATGAACTGTTCCACACTAATTTAGCTGCTCCATTGCACTGCCTACCCAACTCTTGCAATTCAGAGAGCCCTTCTGGAACTCATCAGCATCTCCACCTACCATCACTGAGTCTTCCCCATCCTAATTAAGGGCTGCCAATTCTTAATTGTCTCTCTCCAGGGAAGTCTCAGAACACAAATCACAGACTGATTTGTTTGTGGTCAGACAAAATTACTGTGTTTTCTCTTTAGTTTTAAATTTTCTTCTAAATACCTATAAGAATTTATGCTTGGGGTCATTCTTCATATAAAGTTGTAGCACATTATTGGAGGGGATATTCTTAATGAACTAATTCATCTGTAGCTTCACCACAGGTACAGGGTACTAAGTTTTACAATCAGGTGCCAAATTTGAAATAGTTGAAGGGAATAAGGATTAGAGAAAAAAGGCTTCAATTCCCTACCTGGTACTTTAATTTGTAGTAGTAAATGATGGTGAATATTTTCCAGCATTCTTCCTATCTTTTTACAGCTTTATTGAGATACAGTCGACATCAAGTATAACATTGTATAAATTTAAAATGTGTAATGTGATTATTTGATACATATATATTGCAAAATTCAGTTAACACAGTAAGTTTGGTTAACATGTAATTTAGCTTACATAATTAACATTTTCTTGTTATGGTGAGACTATTACAGCTCTACTCTCACAGCAACTTTCAAATATACAACTTAGTATGGCCACCATGCTGTCCATTAGCTCTCTGGACTGATTTACCTTATAACTGAAAGTTTATGTCCCTTGCCCAACATCTCTACACTCCTCCCTGATATCGCGTTTCTCCCTCAGCCCCTGGCAAACACCATTCTACTCTCTGTTTCTGTGAGTCTGATATTTTTAGATTTTACATATTTGAGATCATATAGTATTTGTATTTCTCTGTGTGACTTATTTCACTTCACATAATGCCCTCAAGGTAATCTATGTTGTAGCAAATGGCAGTATTTTCTTCTCTTTATGAATGATATATCATTTTATTCATATATACATGAAATACACATATCACATTTTTTATATCCATTCATCTGTTGATGGATACGTAAGTGGCTTCCATGTCTTAGCTATTGTGAAATAATGTAGCAATATCTTTTAAAGATAGTGATTTCATTTCCTGTAGGTATATGGAACTACAAATCATATGTTAGCTCTGTTTTTAATTGTTCTGAAGAACCACCATATGCCATACTGTTTTCCATATTCGCTGTACTAATTTACCATCCCATCAAAAGTATACTATGATTCCCTTTTCTTTATATCCTCCCCAGCATTTGTTATCTCTTGTCTTTTTGATAATAGCCCTTCTAACAGGTGTGAGATGATATCTCATTACGGTTTTGATTTACATTTGATTAGTGATGTTTTGTATATTTTTTAAAGATTTTATTTATTTTTTAGAGAGAGGGGAAGGGAAGGAGAAAGAGAGGGAAAGAAACATCAATGTGTGGTTGTCCCTCACGTGACCCCACTGGGGACCTGGCCTACAACCCAGGCATGTGCCCCAAGTGGGAATTGAACCAGCAACCCTTTGGTTTGCAGGCCCATGCTCAGTCCACTGAGCTACCCTACACAGGGCTGTACATTTTCATATACTTGACCATTTGTGTGTCTTCTTTGTAAAAATATCTACTCAAATCTTCAGTTCATTTTTAAACTGGATTGTTTGGTTTTCTTTGCTACTATTATGAATTTCTTATATATTTTTGATATTAAACTCTTATCAGATAAATGGTTTGAAAACATTTTCTCCCATTCCACCCATAGATTGCCTTTTCATTTTGTTGATTTATTTTGCTGTACAGAAACCTGCAGTTTGATGTAGTCTCACTAGCTGATTTTGCTTAGTTGCCTGTGCTTTTGATGTCATACCAAAAAATAATCATTGGCAAGACTGAAATCAAGAAGCTTTCCCTATGTTTTCTTCTAGTTTTATTGTTTCACATCTTATATTTAAGTCTTTAATCCATTTTGAGTTAATTTTTTGTAAGTGGGTAAAATTCAAGTCTAATTTTATTCCTTGCATGTAGATATCTAGTTTTACTAAGAATATTTATCGAGGACACTATCCTTTCCCATTGAGTATTCTTTGTTCTTTTGCCAAATATTAGTTGATTCATTAGTTGAGTAAGATTAGTAAGTCCACGTATGCACAGATTTATTTCTGGGCTTTCAAGTCTGTTCCATTGGTTGATATGATGTTGTATGCCAGTACTATACTGTTTGGATTACTATTGCTTTGTAATATAGTTTGAAATCAGGAAGTATGTTGCCTCCAGTTTTATTCTTTCCTAAGACTGCATTGGATATTTGAGGTCTTTTGTTGCTTCATATGAATTTTAAGATTTTTTAAAAAGATTTTATTTATTTTTAAAGAAAGGAGAAGGAAGGGAGAAAGAGGAGAGAAATACTGACATGTGAGAGAAACATCAATTGGTTGCCTCTCATACACACTGCTTCTGGACACTGAACCCACAACCCAAGCATATGCCCTCACCAGGAATCAAACCAGCCACCTTTGCTTTTCAGGATGATATTTAACCAACCTACCCACACTAACCAAGACAAGGCTTTTTTTTTCTATTTCTTTGAAAAATGCTATTGTTATTTTGAAAGAGGCTATATTGAATCTATAGATAGCTTTGGTAATAAAAATTTTAACAATATTATCTCTTCTGATCCATGAACAAAAAATATGTTTTCATTCATGTATTCTTTAATTTCTCTCATCAATGTCTTATTATTTTGGTGAATAGATCTTTACCTTGGTTAAATTTATTCCTAAGTATTTTATTCTCTTTTATGCTATTATAAAAGAGATCTTTATTTTCTTTTCATATAGTTGTTAGTATGTAAAAACACAACTGACTTTTGTATGTTGATTTTGTGTCCTGAAAATTTACTAAATTCATTTATTAGGACTAGCAGTTTTCTTGTAGTATTTTAGGATTTTCTGTATACAAGATCATGCTATCAGAGAGATAACTTTACATCTTTCTTTCTGATTTAAATATTTTTTTTATTTCTTCTTCTTTCCTAATTGCTCTGGCTAGGACTTTCAGTACTATGTTAAATAGGAGTGGGCACTTTTGTCTCATTCCTGACCATACAGAAAAAGTTTTCAATTTTTCATAATGTTGAAGTATGTTCCTTCTATACCCAATTTGTTGAACATTTTTATCATAAAGGATGCTGCATTTTGTTAAATACATTTTTGAATCTATCAGAATGTTCATGTGATTTCTATCCTTAATATTGCTAACATGGTGTGCCACATTTTTTATTTGCATTTGTTGACTTACCCTTGCACTCCAGGGATAAACACCATTTGATTGTAGTGTATAATTTTTTAATGTACTGTTGAATTTGCTCTGCTAATATTTTGTTGAGGCATTTTACATCTATATTCACCAAAGATATTGGTTTGTAGTTTTCTTCTCTGGTCATGTTCTTTTATGGCTTTGATGTCAGGTTAATGGAGTCCTTGTAAAATAAATTTGGGAGTGTTTTTCCTCCTCTCCAATTTTTGAAGAAGTTTGAGAAGAATTGGCATAATTCTTTAAATAATTGGCAGAAGCCACCTGAAAAGCCATCTGATCCTGAATTTTTCTTTGTTTGGGGAGGTTTTTGATTATTGATTCAATTTTTTTTGTTATTGATCTGTTCAGATTTTCTCTTTCTTCATGATACAGACTTGGTAGGTTGTATATTCCTAGGAATTGATCCATTCCTTCTAGGTTGTCCAATATGTTGGCATATAATTTTTCATATTAGTTTCTTATTATCTTTTGCATTTCTGTGGTATCATTTGTAATATCTCCTCCATTTGTAATTTTATTTATTTGAATCCTCTTTTCTTTTGGTATGTCTAGTTAAAGATATGTCAATTCTGTTTATATTTTTAAAAAATCAACTAGATTCTAGTCCTATCCAGATAGCTCAGTTTGTTAGAGACTCATCCTGATACACCAAGGTTGCACTTTTGATTCCCGGTCAGGGCACATACAAGAACCAACCAATGAATGCATGAATAAATGGAACAACAAATTGATGCCTCTGTCTCTCTCTCTATCCCCTCTCCCCCTTCTCTCTGTCTAAAGTCCATAAATAAAAAAACTAAATAAAATGTAAAAATTCAACTAGTTTCTGACCTTTTCTGTTGCTTTTCTATCCTGTTTCATTTATTTCTTCTCTGATCTGTGTTAAATCTTTTCTTCTGTACACTTTGAACTTACTTTTTTCTTGTTTGTCTAGTTGCTTGAGGTAAAGTTAGGTTGTGTATTTGATATCTTTTTTCTTAACATAGTCATTTATCACCATTAAATTTTCTCATCACTCTTTTGCTCCATCCTGTAAATTTCGATGTTTTGTTTTCATTTGTTTGTTTTAATATATGTTTTGATTTCGTCTTTGACCCATTGTTTATTCAAGTGTGTGTTGTTTAATTTCCACATATTTGTAAATATTTTCTTTTCCCCTTTATTCATCCCTCATTTCAGACTAGAGTGGTTGGAAAAGATCTTGGCATAATTTCAATTTTTAAAAATTTTTTGATGCTTATTCTGTGACCTAACACATATCTGTCCTGGAGAAGTTATGTGTGTGCTTGAGAAGAAAGTATATTCTGCTGCTGTTTGATAATATGCTCAGCATATATCTTCTAGGTCCTTTTTTATAGTGTTGTTCAAGTCTTTTGTTTCCTTATTGACTTTCTGTCTGGATAATTTATGTACTGTTGCAATAGATTCTACTATCGTATTGTTTTCTATTACTCCTTTCATATTCATTAGTGTTTCCTCAATGTGCTTATGTGCTCCAATGTTAGGTGCATATATTATATACTTATAATTGTTATATCCTCTTGATGAATTGACCCCTTTATCATTATATAATGACCTTCTTTGTCTCTTGTTACAGGTTGTGACTGAAAGTCTATTTTGGCTAATACAAGCATAGCTATCTCTGCTCTCTTTTTGTTTCCACTTGTGTGAAATATATCTTTCCATTCCTTCACTTTGAACTTGTGTGTGTTTTTGAAGCTGAAGTGAGTCTGTTGTAGGCAGCATAAAGTTGGTTCTTCCTCTTTTTCTGAATTCATTCATACCCTCTATTTGGTTTGGTTGGAGGATTTTATTTATTTATGTTTAAAGTAATTATCAGTAAATAAGAACTATTAATTGTTTTCTGGCTGTTTTGTAGTTTCCCTGTTCCTTTCTTCCACTCTTGCTATCATGCTTCATGAAATGATGACTTTCCATTGTGGCATACTTTGATTCCTGTCTCTTTATCTTATATTTACTATAGGTTTTTGTTTTGCACTTACCTTCTGGCTTACTTGAAATATCTTATAGATATAACAGTTTTTTTTAAACTGGTAATTTGACTTCGATCAAATATAAAAACTCTTCTGTTTTACTCTACCTTCCCACATTTTATATTTTTGATGTCACAAATTTACATCTTTTTATATTATGTATCCATTAAGAAATTATTGTAGCTATATCTGTTATTGATACTTTTGTACTTCCACTTTTATACTGAAGTGGTTAACATACAACCATATGACATTACTAGAGTATTCTGAATGTGACTATATACTTGTCTTTGCCAGTTTTTCCCATATGTTTTCATGTTACTAGTTAGTGTCCTTTTGTTTCACCCTGAAGAACTCCTCTCAACTTTTCTTGTAAGTCAGGGTTAGTGGTGATAAGCTCCTTCAGGCCTTGTTTGTTTGAGAATGTCTTCAACTCACCTTTATTTCCAAGGGACAACTTTGCTGGAAAAAGTGTTCTTGGTTGCTGTTTCTTTCTTCAACACTTTGAATATATCATTTCATTCTCTCCTGGCCTATAAGCTCTCTTCTGAGAAACCTCATAATCTTATGGGGATTCTCTTGTTTGAGATTTTGTGTGTTTTTTTTTCATTTGCTCCTTTCAATTCTCTCTTTGATTTCAAATGGTTTTATTTTAATGTGTCTTGTAAAAGATCATTTTGGATTGAAATTTTGGGGTGACGTATTAGCCTCGTGAACTTGGATGTCCAAATCTCTCTCCAGGTCTGGAAAGTTCTTAGCCATTATTGCTTTAAATAAGATTTCTATCCCTTTTTTTCTCTTTTTCTTCATCTCAAACTCCTGTTATACATACATTGTTTCTCTTAATGGTATCCCAATAATTCCTGTAGGCTTTCTTTCTCTTCATTCTGTTCTCTTTTTGCTTACCTGACTGGATCATTTCAAATGATATGTCTTTGAGTTTAGTAATTTCTTCTATTTGGTCTAGTCTGCTATTAAAATTGAATATTTTGGTTAGTCATTGTATTCTTTAGCTCTAAAATTTCTGTTTTTTAAAAAATCTTTATTGAACTTTCCATTTTGTTCTTGTATTGTTTTCCTGATGTCATTAAATTGTTTGTGTTCTTTTATAGCTCTCTGAACATCTTTAGAACAATTATTTTGAATTCTTTATTGGGCAATTCCTGCATTTCCACTTCTTTGGGGCTGGTTACTGGAGGTTTACTGTATGTCTTTAGTTAAGCCATGTTTTCCTGATTTTTTTATGATCCTTATAGCACTGCATAGGTGTCTGCTTTGTTTGAAGAAGCAGTCACCTCATCTAGACTTTCTAGACTGATTTTGATAAAGAATGACTTTTACCTGGGAGTGGGGTCCTGTTGGAGTATTCTGTGACCCTAGACCAAGTGGTATAGGAGGACACCAAGTGCTGGGCTGTGTGACAGCCCCAGTCTGGAAGGACATGGTGACTCATATCTCAGGCTTTTGGGGTCCACATTATTGACAAAGGCATGGTCCTTTGTGAGCACTGTAGTGGTGGGGAGGTCTTCAGTGACTGCAAAGGCTGTTGGGGTCCATGGGAATGTCTCCAGGTTCAGTGGCTAGAGCTGGTAGTATACACATACTTGGCTACAGGGGCCAGCACCTGGTGCCTGGGTAGTGGCAGGGGCTGACTGTAAACATACATGCAGTGGTGGGGGCTAAGTCAGGCAGTAAGGACTACTCAGCTGTGGGCACCCATGCTGTTGACATGTGGTACCATGGCATCACAGTCTTCTCTGGATGTACACATGCAGTGGAGGCCAGTGACAGGTGTCGGGCAGGTGGTATGCAAATACACAGCTGGAGAGGCTAACCCCAAGTGCACACATAGTAATAGGTGTCAGCTCTGGGGGTCCTACACTGGTGGTCCTAGGTTGGTATTGTACACTCACACAGCTAACAGTAACCTGGGCTGCAATTGTGGTTCTCAGGCTCTGGTGGATGCAGGAAAAAGGAGAGTGCTGGATGGAACTCTGGTGGCTGGTGTCACCAAACATAAACTCATGTGGGGTAAAAGCTGGTGAAATCTGCAAGGGCCCCACAGCAGCTTTGTTGGCTGTTGGTTTCTTCAGTGGCAAAAGCTGCTGAGGTAATTTGCAAAGCAGGTCACCGGGAACCTCAGTTGCTCATACCTTGTGGTTACTACTGGTAGCCCCTGCTTTTTTGCCTTGTTCCTAGCTATCCCTATATGTCTCAGCTTTGCCTGTCTCTGGGTGAGGTGAAACTAAGTGGGGACTTTCATGCAGTACACTGAAGGCTGGGAGAACTAGACACTCACCCCATTCTACCTCTCCCCGCAAGGAGAACTCTTTCTAGCCAGGAGTTCCCTCTTGGTCCTAAGCAATGCCAGCTTGGGAGCTTGGTTGATGCAAGCAAAATGAAGCGGTTCTTCCCTTCCTTTTTGTGCTGCTATTCTCAAATTTTTGTTTTCTGTTGTGCTAAAGTTTCTGAAGTGAATGCCAGAGCTGGTTTGTTTAGGGATTGCTGCCTAATTCTTGATCCTTGTGCAGAGACAGAGGCTGGGGTCTCTTAATGCTCTATATCAGTGATATCACTCTAGAATTTGTTTTTTTTCCTCTCAGGAAAGACAGAGTCCTCCCATGTGGAGCCTAACATGGAAGCCTTCACATGCTTTTCCATGGCTGCAGAGCATGGTGAGTATCCTGAAAAATCCGTTGTTCCAAGGGACGCTTTCCTTGTGGCAGAGAAGTATCTTCCTTAAGCCCAATACCACCATTCTGTAGGACTATTTGTCTTACAGAAAAATCCTCAATTTTGCTGCCATTTTTCCAGGTAGCCAGTATCAAGGACTTTGCATTCTGGGTTAAAATGGGCAGCAAGACACTGGACTATTATTTTAAATTCTGGACACCATTTCAGAAAAGCGGGAATTGAAAAGATTCTCTTGAGGTGGGATCTTTAAGTATTACTGGTATCATTTTGGATATCAGCTACATATCCTGGGATATATTTCTAGTTGCAATAGGAGAAATTAGATACCCACTCTTTTTAGAGTTGGCCTAGCAGGGGTTTCCCCATTATATTGATTATTTGGGATACCAGTTCTTTAAAAAGATATTGGCTCCAAGATGCTTAGTAATGAAAACTAATGTCAGCTGTCTGCACGCTAACTTCAGTCTGTACACTCCATATTTTATGGGACTACATCAAACTAAAAAGTTTTTGCACAGCAAAGGAAAACATTGACCAAATAAAAAAGACGACTGACAGAATGGGTGAACATATTTTCTGATATACCTGATAAGGGGTTAATATCCAAAATGTATAAAGAACTTAGAAAATTCAACACCCCAAAAATAACCAACCAAATTAAAAATGGGCAAAGGACCTGAATAGACACTTCTTTGGAGAGGCTAAAAGATATATGAAAAGATGCTCAACACCACTAATCAAATTAAAACCACAATGAGATACCATCTCACACCTGTCAGAATGGCTGCCATCAATAAATCAACAAACAACAGGTGCTGGTGAGGATGTGGAGAAAAGGGAACCCTTTTGCATGGTTAATGGAAAAGCAGACTGGTGCAGTCACTGTGGGAAGCGGTATGCAGATACCTCAAAAAATTAAAAAATGGATGTGCTTTTTGAAAATAAAAAAATGGATGTGCTTTTTGACCCAGCAACCCCACTTACGGGAATATATCTGAAGGAACCCAAAACATCTATTCAAAAGAGCATAAGCACCACTATGTTCACTGCAGTGTTATTTATAATCACCAAGATATGGAAGTAGCCCAAGTGTATATCAGTAGATGAGTAGATAAAAGAACTCTAGGACATTTACACAATGGAATACTACTCAGTCATAAAAGAGAAGTTCTATTCTTTGCAACAGTATCGATGGACCTTGAGAACATTATGCTAAGTGAAATTAGCCAATCAGAGAAAGACAAATACCATATGATTTCACTCAGTGGAATCTAATGAACAAACTGAACAAGCAAAATAGAGACAGACACAGAGAGATCAGGATGATAGCTATGGTAAGGGAGGGGATGGTAGGGGGTGTAAGGATTGAGCAAAAAGGAAAAGAACTCATGGACATGGACAACAGTGTGGTGATTGCTGGGGGAGGGGGTGTAAGGGGACTAAATGGTAGTGGAAACAAATACAATAAAAAAGAAAAAAGAACATCCCATATTTTAGTACTAGATGTGTTTGAGCTCCACACATTTGATATGAGATTCAGTCATTCTTATAATCCTTTATTCATTCTTTTTCATGCTCTGTCTCTTTTAATGGCCATTCATGAAAACATATTGAACACAGAGCTCCTGCAAAGAATGTGTCCCAAGGAACTCAGCTCCCTGGCTTCTGCATCGGCTTAGTGTCTACAAATGCCTGTGACTCAGACTGTCTCTCACCAAGACTGGTTTTCAGCTGCCTGTTTCTGTCGTGTGATCAAGGCATTGGATGCGCCCAGGTCCCAAGGGCCACCCTCTGTCCTAGACATTCCGATCTAATCAGCATGAAAAGAGTTCACCGTAGTAAATGCCACTTTAATTATAAGCTTGCTCCAACTAGATTAGAATCAAAATAAACATGCTTAAGACAAAAATTAGATCTGAAGAGCTTAGTCATTGAGCTTCTGAGACAGAAGTCCATTTTCAATTTATGATTAAGTGACTTTCTTTTCTCATTCTTATTTCAATATTCTCATTTCCACCATAAACCTACATCATCATGCAATCCCATACATTATTTCTTAATTGTTTCTTTTTTACTTGCCTTTTATTTTCCTTTCTGTTATCACTTTAGGTTTATCACCTCTCTCCTCTCCAAGCATTGCAGAGAAGCCCTACCAGTAGATGTTAGTAAGCAGATTATGAACAGTGGCTTTAGAGTTACCTGCTTTCAAATCTGGCTCCAACAGTTAGTAATGTAATTTGCACATAATATTGATCTCTCTCAGCTTTGATTTCCTTAGTCAAAAAATAAGAAGAAATCATACTTATTTCACAGGGTGACTGTAAAAATGAATGAGATAATGTAGGTGATGCCTTGACCAAGGGCCTGCAAGTGCTGTGATATTACTCGGCAAACACTGCTTGTTGATATGAGTAAGAGGATGCTCAGCAGACCTACAGGTGAGCCTGCAATGAGGGAGACTCGAGTCTGAATCCAAGGTCTGGCTCCTGGGAGTTGCAAGAACCTGGGCAAGTTGTTTGATTTCTCGCTATTCTGTTGACTCTTTTGCAAAATGGGGATAAAAACCCCTGTCCTGTAGGTATCATTTTTGTGTGCTGTGTTTATTAATATAAGTTTCCTCTAAAAGTTAAGTTTCAGGCTGTACTTGCATATATAGAATGCAGTGACCACTATACATCTTTCTCTGAAATATCCTGGTAATGAGAAACAAACATGACCATCACATTACAAAGGTTTCCAGGGGTAGTCACTCTTATTCTTATCCCCATGGCCAGAAACAACACCTTCTATTCAAATAATTTAGTATTAGACTTTTTACTTTAGGTGAGGTTCTTTGCAATTAAATAGGTAGAGTTATGGGCAAGTTTTCTCTGCTTTATATTCATTCTACAGATTCAGATTACAATAGGAATGCAACCAGTTCAGCCGAGTCTAGCTGGAGACTGATAACAGACTCCAGAAACCACAATGGCTTATTGAAGAACCAAATATAATACCTCAGATGTTCTAAACGTGAAGATTATCTTTTCCAGTCAGGGATAAGAATACTACCTCACAACTAGCTATATTGTAACAGGATACATAGAAGAGAGTGAGTGAACTGCTTATTTCCCCATTAGCAAAGGGCCCTGTGGTAAATTGTATTACCATCCCAATTATTGGCTGCTGCTCTCTGTGAGGAGACTATACTTTTCTACCCTGTTAACATCAGGTTTTATGTGACTTGATTTGGCCAATGAAATGTAAGTATTATGCCCCTTCCAAACAGAAGCTTCCATAGCCACCAGTCATTTTGTGCTCCTAGGAATTCCTTGAAAGAATCCTCCCTAATAATTGCCTTATGTGGGCCAGCAGTACATGATGGTCACTGGCCTTGACTTCTTGGCCATGCTGCGAAAATAAGCAGGATATGCCCAGCACTTCACTTTAGGATGTAGGAACATATTGTCCTTGAGTCTGGTCTTCAGTCTGCACACACATGCAAACACACCCTCCATGTATTTATTTTTTCTTGAATGCTGAGTTAATTCTCCTGTCTTTTGTTATCTCCTGTGAGATAATTTAACTTCTAAATGCAGTTGGAAAATGCAGTGCAAATGATACTGTAGTAAATGAAAGAACTTCATCAACTTCTAATTAGAAATTGAGTCACTATGTGGATAGCATAACAAAATAGCTGGTTCAGAGCAGACTTTATTGAAAGGATAAGATTTACAAGCTCTAATTAAATTTATTTTAACAAAGTATCTCCCTGCCTTGGCCAGGTAGCTCAGTGGGTTAGAGCATTGTCCCAATATACCAAGGTTGCCAGTTCAGTCTCCAGTCAGGGCACATACAAGAATCAACCCATGAATGCATATGTAAGTGGAGCAAAACATCACTCTCGCTGCTCCACTCCCTCATCTTCTTCTCTAAAATCAATAAAAAGAAATTTAAAGTAACTCCCTAACTACTGGACCAGTACTGTCCAAAAAGCTTTTCAGAATGACATACTAATTCTATAATTGTGGTATCTGATATGGCATCCACTAGCCACATGTGGCTACTGAACACTTGAAATGTGTTAATACAACTGAAGAGCTAAATTTAAAATTTAATTTAATTTATATTTAAATTGAAATAACTGTATATGGCTAGTAGCTAGTGAACTAGAAAGTGCACTTTTGACCCTACATTGAAAGAATATCTTTTCCTAATAGTTGAAGTACTTTTTCATGTTACTATATCTGGCACTAAGAACTTCATATGTACACATATGTATGTGTGTGTAGATATATATGCATATGTCTATATATCTATCTATTTATCTCTCTATCTCTGTAAGTAGCAGGCAACCTCACCTTTTTATGTTTATATCAGGCAGCCATATCATTGCAGATCCAAGAAAGAATCGCCTGTTCTGTTTCATACTCATGTGGGTATTCTCATTAGAGATCTCTTTTAACTTCATGAAGCAAATTTTACAATAAAGCATTTCTCTAAGATAGTCCTAATATGCAAACAAATAGTATCACATCCTAGAATCATAAGTCAAAGATGTTCTTATTTACAATTCCAATATTCTTATTTCTTTTAAGATATTGTTTTTTCTTATAAGAAATGAACACACAATACAATATATAGATGATATATTATAGACTTGTACACTTGAAATGTATATAATTTTATTAACCAATATCACCCCAATAAATTCTATTAAAAAAGATGTTCTTATTACTCCATCCATTGATCTAGAGCATAAAGAACCTCTGTCACATCATCCTGACAACCTGCAATATTGCACTTCCAGATCTCTACACTTCAGCTCTTCATCTTTGTGCTGGAAATCAGACTCCCATGTTCTTCAAACAACCAGATTTTAGTTGCCTGGTCATTGAATTGAAACTTAACTATATTTCATCTTACCCAATAACTAAGGAGTTTAGGTCCTCTGTTTCCAAAAGACTCATCTCACTGCAAAGATGTAATATTCTAAAATGTACTATAATTGTTAAGATCATGGGATTTGGAAAATCATAATTCCTAATTGTGAGATATAATTATTTGGGAAGGCTGGAGGTTGATGTGTCATTAGGAACACTTGGGCACTGACTCTTTTTACATTCTGTAGCCAAGGCCTTCCTGGTGGACTGTCTCAGGGAGTAGAGGCCAGGGACATCCTTGCCAAGACAGGTCACATTGGTCATTGCCTCAGAGAGATTCTTTACCACTGGGTAATTAACTAAGACATTTAATATATTCTTAACAAGAGTGGGGTGGGTTCTCTCCCCCTTGATTATAGAGTACCAGAAATACCTGGTTCTACCTTCTAGGGACAATGTGAGAATTAATTCATTGATAGTACCCAGCATAACAACTAATATCATGCCCTGAGAAATGATTATTGACATTGTTTTATTTTTATGGAGTTCTAAAATTAAAACATAGTTTTACTCAAAGAACAAAAAAAGCTTCTAAGAAGCATAGATCCTTTGGAATAAAGTAAATGACTATTCAGTGGAAAGAGATGAATATACACCAAGTATATTAACAGCAAAGGTACTCCCAAATGCAAGGTTTTATAGTTTTCTACTAAAAATAATAAAGTATAACAGAATGACCAAAGTCAGTCTCCCTTCCACAGACAAGGTAGGCATGGTCAAACCTGAGGTCTGTTCGTCTGAGAAAAGGAAGTTCATGAGAGAACATGAAGGAGGAGAGCCGAGGTCCTCGGAGTTGCTGTAGGCTGTTTGTGGCATGACAGATCCCAGAATTTCTCCCCGGTTTCATCACCAGATTCCCGTAGCCCAATTATGATGTATTCATAAAACTCTAAGGCACGTGCCCCTATGAGCAGTGGGTCACAGGAAGCTCTTGGGGTGGTTTTAGGGATCCTCTCTGCAGACTAGAGGCAGAGGAGGGTGCTAGTCATCCAGTCTTCCCACGACAGAGAAGTAACGCTGCCAGAGGACTAGCCTTCAAGTACACTGGGTGATTCATTTGAGTCAGATTTTCTTAACTTGGAAATTAAGTTGGACAGCTTTAAAAAATGTATTAACCCTTTCAAACACTAACCTGAAAAAGAGAATGCCATTTTCCAAAGTGGCTGACCAGTGTTAGGATTCAAAGTTACAGCAAGAGGAAAATAAAATTTGAGAGCAGATATTTTACAATGTTTACTGTAAACTCTTTATCAATCTTACAAGGGGTATATCTAATGCAAAAGACAAATCAAGATTATTTATGTTTCAAACTATAAATAGAGCAGGGATCAGAAAGAGTGAACTTATCAGGAATATGTTACATATTTGTTGTGTCTTCATGTTTCAGAGAAAAATGTAAAACTGCAGTTAAAGCAACAATTTGTTTGCTTAATAGTGGTTAACCTTTAAGAATGTGCTCTGGGGGGAAATAAAGTGGAAATTTAAATAGTGTTGCATTTTGCCATTAATTCAGGTTTTCACTGTCTATTTCCAAATGCAAGTAAAAGATAATGGGGAACCTGCTCCAACTCTATTACGTTCAGTCAAATCCCACTTTAACTGCATAGATGGCTTTGTCTTTAAGCTGTTAGACTTTAAAGACACTTTAAAGTTTCCTATTTAGCAAGTATCCCTATAATCCTTGGATACAAAATGTCTTCATGTGCATGGAAACACAGAGATATATTTTATATTCACTAAACAGAACAGCAATTTATTCCAAGTTGCAAAGCCGTGTCCCCTAAGAAAACAATGACACTCATTTCTGAAAATACATCCCCCTCCAGCCTTTGTCAGATTACGTGCTGACCAGCCCTCTTACTTCTAAAGCCCAGAACAGGGTCTACCATCCTGTGAGGTGAGTCTAATTAAATTTTAGGGCATATTCGATGCTGGAAATAAATAAAAATAAGACAAGAGCTCAAACATAATGACAATAATAATCATCAGAGCAGTCATTTAAATGAACACTTTTAATCAAGCACCCTAAATAAACATCATAATGCAAAAGTAGAATAGAATTTAAATTTAAATCAACATTCTACCGCATTAAAAAAAAAGCAGGTGGGTGGGAATGAAACTGAAAATTCTTTTACTTTACCCATGTAAACATCAGACTATTTTTCTCTCCCTAGGCTTGCTTTTCTTTCTTTGGCATGACAGTTCTGATTCTTCAGCCTCCCCATGAAGAAGAGAAAAATTCCCTTGAAGCTGCACTAAATTCATCAGCAAATGAAATTACATTCATTTGATAAAATGCTAAACGGAGAAAGGCAGGTTTATTTTAAGCCGTCAACAGGCTGTTTTAGTTAATCATGCACAGTGCAGAAGACAGGAGTTTGGTTGCTAAGAAAATGGTTGGCACGGTTCCACAAGGCCCATGTGATGTGAAATGCATCTGCTCCTTTTAACTGTGAAACAGAAAAAATAAAATAAACAGTTCAGGGTGTATTGGTGAGTCACTGTGGAACACAGGGCCAAAATAACTGATGTGTTGTCAGTTTATTTTATACAACCTTGTTGTTATGGTGTCAGCCTTTTCTTAGAATTCAAAAATTTTCATTTGAATAGTGATATTTTGTTAGAAAATTGATACACATTTATTGTAAATTGGAAAATATATAAAATAAGAAAATTAAAATCTGCTATAGCACATACACAAACATGAATGCCAATGTCTACAGTGCCTGGTGCATGCATAGTAGGGGCTCAATAGTTGCTGAATGAATTAATATATATTTTATTTACAAATATGAGCTTACACTGTATTTACTTTTAAAACCTGCTTTCTGTTCATTAAAATGTTTATCATAAACATTTTTGTGTTATTAAGTATTGTTCTTAAACATGTTTTAACAGTGCCATTATTATGGGATGCAAATTGTTCTCTTACAAGACTTTCATAAGAGCCAGGAACTGGCTCCCTGCCCTGCCCAGTGAGGCTGATACTATGGTGCTGATGAAATCTGAACATATTCAAGATTTCCTGCTTGTATGTCACACTTATTTCTTTGCTTATTCAGTCAGTCACTTGAGTCTCAGCTGTCCTAAGCATATGTGATTTCCCCATTCCACCAGCAGATACAGACCTTCACTACCTAGACAGATACTCGTTGCTGTCAGCATCGAGGCTCACTAATGTGAGAGGGAAGAGCCAAAGATGGCACCTGCCTGGCATCTGTGTGCCATATGGTCCTCAGAGGAAAGTAACCATGGCTATCAATGTCCGCAGCATCTTCAAGGTGGCTGCTTCAAGGTGACAGGCCAAAAGGACAGTCTTAAATCACAATGTAGAAGAGTATTTGGTTTAAAAAAACATTTTGGTTACATGATCCAGAAGACTGAAAGTTCAAAGCAAAAAAAAAAAAAGATAAGTGGAGAAACACGGTTATCTCCTGAGGACTCACTTGAATCTACTGTCTTCACTAAGAACAAAATGGAGAATGGTAAAATTCAAGGCAAAAACAATGATGGAGGGCAAACAGAAGATTCTTGAAGATTAAGTAAAGTCATCAGCTGGCTGAACAAGAACTAGCCAGCTAAGAAGGAAGAATTTGAATATCAGCAGGCATACTGGCAAATTCCAGTACTTTGCAAGTTCATCACCACAAGGTGTACCAGGGAGCTGAGAACAAGTTCTCCCAGGGACAGGGCACATCTGTCACGATGTGCCTCGTCTGAACCCACAATCAAAGAAGGTGACCATACTGACAAGAAAGCGTGTTCCACAGATCTGTCGCAAAGTTTAAACATGAGGCCAAGTCAGTTCAGTTTTGAAAATTGTACCTAAACTATGAATTAAACTGAAAAAATAAATAGATTGAAATACATATAATAACTCAATCAAAATAGGAGTTCATTTCTTGCCCATTTAATAGTCTAAGGCAGGTGTTTCTGGCTGGTGGATGTTCTGCACACAATGACTCAGGGAGTGACCCAGGCTTATTTGGTCTTATCTCCACCAAGTTCCTGAGCATCTGTCTCCATCAATGACAAAAAATGAGAACCTAGATGGACAAACCACATCTTCTTTACAGCCTTGTCTCAGAAATGGTATTCATCCCTGAAAGTTAGTCAGGCAATCTAACAGCAGGGAGGCTGGCATAATGGAGTCCAAATGTGTGCCCCAAAAGAAGAGAAAATGGAGTGGTGGGAGGAGAGGGAAAAGCTAGCAGAGTTTGCAGTTGCTTAAATTTGATCATATTTTGTATACTTGAGTGATTCTCATTGCACTCCAGCACTGTGGTAATGAGTGAAAAACAAAACTTATGTCTTGATGAATAAAGACCCATTTTAAATTAATGTCATGAAAACATGCAGCATTTCTGGGTCAAAGAACATAGGAAATTCTAGAACTTTTCATTAAATACCATCAAGTTGACCTTGAGAAGTTTTTTAGTTTATACTCTCACCTCCATGCCATTAACGACCCCACTGCAACTCTTTACTTTTTTATAAATAAAATTAAGTATTCAAACAATAGAGAAAAGATGAGTGAGGGATGTAAAACAAAATCACCAGAGGTAATCCCCACTAATCTTTTGTTGACTATCTTTTCCTTCAACTCTGCACACAAAATATTCCATACAAATGATTATATTACACTTGACATTTTAAGAACTTGTGCAATGCCCTATTCTCTTGTTCTATTTCCTTCTATTTTATGGTTCCTTTATCTCCTTTTCTCCATCCTTCCTCCTTGCCTTTTATCCAGATTCTCATGCTTTGTTTCTGACGGCCCTAACTGATGTACTTTACCGAGTCAGTCCTGACTTGAGGAGGTGCTATAGCATGGTAATGGAGAGCATGGGCCCTGAAGTCACACATCATGGCCCTGGATTCCATCTTGTTTATGTCCTGCTGTCATGATCTCTCTGTATCTGTTTTCTTACCTGTAAAATGGAATAATAATATCACCTACCTCATTAGGTACTATTAACCCTTGTTAGGATTAAATGAGTTAGTACACGTAATGTGTCTTAAACAGCATCTGATACATAATAAATACTCTGTTTGCTATTATTATTATCATTATTATTATTATTAATCTATCACATATGTTACCAATATTTTCTCCTGCCTATTTATTTTCTTTTGGTTTTATGTATGGTCCTGTTTCCATGCACTAAAATATGCCTAGCCTTTCCTTTATAGCTTTTGTATTTCCGAGCATATCTGATAAATGTCTATCTCTTTATTTCCTTTTATTTCACTATATCACATATGTCTTTTCTAATTTATGCTTTCTTTCAATCATAATTGAGAATGGAGGTTTTGGTAATTGTTTTGTTAAAATCAAAGCTATCATTCTTTTTCCTTAAGGTTTCTACATTGGTGTTTGCTCAGAAAAGCCTTTGCTAGCCATTTCCAGTTTAATTCATTCATGGAATTGATATAGGTAGAGATGTAACTTTTTTCCCTAAGTTGTTTGCTAGTTACCCCAACACCATTTATTATCCCATGCTTTGATTAAAGGGATCCACTGAGGCTTGGTTCCTCACTCATTGGAACTTGACCTGACTGAAGCCATATCCCATCTTTAGTTATAGTATTCTTTAAGAGAGAGGTCTCTAAGTACAGTCAACTCTTAATTACCATCCCATAGATAACCCACCTAGGAGATCAATAAAATAAAAAAACCAGACTCAAGTTTTTAAAAAAATGCATTCTGGCTTCTCACAATAATTTTACATAAATTATTGGAAGAACACTTTTTTAAAGGTATATAAATGTTTTCAAAGCTAACTATGGGTGAATCTTATCTTGAAATTTCCACCATCTAGTTATCTGTGCATTTGGCTTTTTAATGATTACATGTAATGCAAAGCTGAATAGTGCAGTTGAAAACATGAAATCCACAGGTGGTTTCTCTGAATCAGGCACTCTGATATGATTTTATAGAATAGGAATCAGAAGACAACAGGGATTAGCCCTGGCTGGCATAGCTCAGTGGATTGAGAGTGGGCTGCAAACCAAAGCATCGCAGGTTCGATTCCCAGTCAGGGCACATGCCTGGGTTTCAGGCCACGGTCCCCAGCAACCGCACATTGATTTCTCTCTCTCTCTCTCTCTCTTTATCCCTCCCTTCCCTCTCTAAAAATAAATAAATAAAATCTTTAAACATTTTTTTTTAAAAAGAAGACAACAGGGATTAAAGAAAGTTTGGCAGAGGTAGGTAACCCAGAGAAGACAGAGATTTTTGACTCTGGAACTTATGACTAGTCAGTTAACAGCTGAACTAATAAAGTCATAATACATTTGGAATCTCTCACTCAGTAAATAATGTTCCAATCCTAAAGGCATTGGTTGTATAGCATATTCTTGTTTTTAACTATAATTTATAAAATATTTGTTTTCTGTGCTTAAGAATTTGTTTCAAATCAATGTCTATGAATTTAGTAGCACGTAGAATAAGATATAGCATGGAGCTTCATATTCTTGCTTTACTCCCAGTAGGGATTCCCCAGATCCCCTTTTGTCCTACAGTTCCCTAAACCAGGAGCTCTTGGCTTTTTAAGCACTGACTCTGCTTTTCTCTCCAAATTGGAAGACTCCGTGCATCTAAACAGGAGCCTTCATTGAGATCATTTTATGGATGATTCTTTTTCCCTTGGACTTCAGTTTTGCTTTCGGCACTCTGTGTCTTGCTTATGGTACATACCATTCAGAGTGATCAGACTGGGTCAGATACTAGTAACCACAATTATATTATTGGACTGTAGGAAAATCCATTTCTTGACTGTCCAGTCTCTCTTAAAACTGTGAATTTAATCACCCAGATTTAAAAAACATCAATTTTATGTAGTTTACTTAGTGGCATAACTCCATTTTACTGTTTAAATACAAAGTAGGCCTTTCCTTGGGCAGTGCTGCTTCATTCAACAACAAAAGGGGTGGGCAAAAGCCCATTTGCAGTTGTAATACTGAAAAAGAACACAGTAATTAATAAATAATAATACAAGGATAAACTCTGTGTTTCATGCACTCACACTGCAAATCTACTTTTGCCCACCTCTGTATTGCTCCTTAGAATAACTTTAAACATTTGCACAAAGGCAGAAAAAATTAAACCATTTATTCACCTTCCATGGTATATAACAAGTAGTTCTTTCAGTCACCTTTGAATGGGTGTTTTAGAAAAAGTCATTTTTAGGGTTAATATAGTGGGAACAACAAATAAGCAAAATTTTAGTGTCAAGTTCCCAGGGAAATGCCATCGCATACCATTAATTTTATCATCATCTCTCTGAGCCCACTGACCTCCAGCTTAGCACTGACACAGGAGCTGACCTCTTTTTTGGTTAATTGCCATCCTCTTTTACTCCTTAAATTTGTTATATTACCATTTAAAGAAAGAAAATATGTTACTATAAGGGTTCACATTTACCAAACAAATACTATTCTAAAAACATTTGTATGCCAATCAAAAAATATATATGATTATACATAATTAACAATAATTATAAACAGGAATCATTTCTAAGCTCTGCTCTAGATGTCTTAATTATTCACCAGAACTATAAAGTCCATTAAGTCTTAATAGTCTCTCTGAATCTGCTTCAGAGAGAAGGCTGTAATTTGAAGAAAAAAAGGGGGGAGGTGAGGGTATGAATATCCAGAAACCAGGCACTTCCCCAGGTGTGGGGAGAGGGGATGAAAGCTACTAATTAGTAAAACTTGGAAAGGCTTAAGGCAAACCACAGACTTCATGTCCCACCATCAGGCATCACCCTCTTTTCTAGGGCTCATCCTGCCACTTTCATTCTGGATTTTACTTCTTCCAGTTCCTTCCTCCTCTGGGGCCTTATTCCATTCATTACTCTGGACCTGTGGCTGCAGAAAATTCAAGTCTAGGGAGCTTCATCATGTTCTTGTATCTTGTTCTTACAAGGTGAGAATGCCTCTAAAGCATTTCTAACTAATCCACGCATCTCTGATAACTGGAATTTCACAGGTGACAACCCACTCCTGACGTTCATTATGTTAATTATCAAAACCTCTGGTGTTAGAGATAAAAGATAGCTAAGGCACCTGTCGCTGCCTCTGAAGTTTGGCATTTTGATTAAATGCTACCAATCACTACTGGAATATGTATTTCCAATTAGAATAACTGCCTGCTGTAGGGTCTAGATGAAAACACACTGAAACCCATATTCACACACATAATGTCTGCTGAAGTATTTTAAAGCAAATTACTGGCCATATCAACACCTTCCCTTAAAAAAATCAAGCCATTTTAAATAGGACTGCATTTAGAACATCTTCTTCCTCATTTCCTATTCATTTTTAACCTTGCCTATCCAGTTCCCATCCTTACCATTGCACTAAGACTGATCCTGCCAATGTTGTTTATGACCTAGATGCAAAATCCAATGAGCTAGACCCTAGCACACTTCCTGAAATATCAGTGTTCATTTCTATCATTTTAGGAGGAGTTAAACATGTCTTAATCCTGTTTTTTCCTTGCCGTATTACTGAAAAATCTTGATTCAGGCATGAAACAGGAGAGTCTGGTAAAGTATTTAAGTGGAGTATGCTATATTCATTATTTGGCAAATGAATTCTCATCTCTCATGAAATGGTTTTAAAAAATATCAGTTTATTTCATTAAGTCCCCAAGCTATCCTGAAAATGCCCAGCCTGACAGCTCAAATATGTAAAGGTACCTGAAAATAATGGTAACTAAATGCCTCCAGAGAAAGCACAGCTAATGAAGATTCTCTCATGGACAAGTTAGGTCCCACATTTTCCTATCAAAATTAATAGCCTACTAATTGCTGATACAAGATTCCTTCTTGCATTAAATATATACTATTTTTCTGTACATAACAGTTTTAACTTCTCTTCAAAGACTCCAGACTCAGTGTGTTCACAGGGGAACTTTTAAGACATGCCATGGTTATATTACACTGCATCCTGTTCTGAAGCTGTCTGAATCTTAATTCAGTACAAACAGGAAATGCACATTTTCTGCTCAGTGTGTTTGAGTGCTTTCTCTCCCAAAGGATGGAATGTTGGGCACGCCTTGATTTTCATTCAAGTAAATAATATGTATGTGCATTAAATGTGGGAGATGCCACAAGTAATAACTGAAATTTTAGCTTAAGAAAACATTCAATTGCAAAGAAATAAGAGCAGATTTAAAGTGAGGAACTGCCAAAACATGAGTAGAGACATGCTAAAAAATTCTTTTCTTATTTCTCTGATACTCAGAATTTTTAAAGCTTCTCTGATTATCTTTGAAACAGCCCTGACAACCCCCAAAAAAGCTGCAAGGAGAGGAAAAGACAGCTGTATAAGGGAATGTCACCCTTTAGGAGGGAGAGAGATTCAGCTTCTGAGTCAACGGACATTTACGGTCGACCTGGTAAGTTTTAGACAGCATGCTTGGTGTTTTCTCAAACAGTGATACACTGTTGTGTACTACTGTATACTTTACTGTTATTTAAAAATGTGAGTCAGGGAGGAAAGAGAGAGAAAAATGTGTAAGTGTACATATATTTTTCTTTTTCTTTTAAATTATGTGTATAATAGGATAGAAGCCACTTTCTCAGGCCTTCTTTCCCAGAGCGGCTAGACCCCCAAGCATGACTGACCCTAATTGTTTTATGAGCCTTTATCCTCAACACTAGAAAATTACTGGAAGGGCCCTAAAGACACAGAGGATCCAGGAACTTGAGAAACAGGACATACCAGACCACAAGGACCACACTGCCTGGACCCTGCACCCAAAGACAACATTGAAACAAGTTGCAGCCCAACTGAAACACCCTGCTCTACAACCACCCCATTCCCCGATAAATGCCCAAAGCCCTAACCCCTCAGGGCTGATGCGGGTGCATATCTCTGCACCCAGCTCTTTCCTTCCCTTGTGAAAGTAAAAATAAGAACATTTACTCTCTGCACTTTCTTCTCTTTGTG
Source organism: Phyllostomus hastatus (assembly GCF_019186645.2). Taxonomy (NCBI): domain Eukaryota; kingdom Metazoa; phylum Chordata; class Mammalia; order Chiroptera; family Phyllostomidae; genus Phyllostomus; species Phyllostomus hastatus. The sequence continues at coordinate 34,027,646 of NW_025333872.1, read as the reverse complement.
AATTCTTTCACAGACCCCATCACCAACCACCCTAACAGGGTATATATTTATGTAAAATATATACAGGGGTGGGCAAAAGTTGATTTATAGTTGCTCATATAGTAAATAAAACAATAATAAATGATAATACAAGAATAAACTGTGCTTTCATATTCATAATTATAAACCTACTTTTGCCCATCCTGGAAGTACATTTATTAAAATTGACATCTATATAGTCACTTAATAATTCCAATGATTTTTTCCTATAACTTAAGAAGAAGTAAGCACTCCTGCAGAGAATATACTTGGGATGGGCTTAGTAATTTGCAGAGGAGTCCCTCTCCCTTGTCTAGTCTCAGTTCCCAAATATTGCTCATATGGTGGACATCTGTGCACATGGTGATCCTGGTGTTTCGAGAGAAGCCCTTTTTTTACATATAAACACAAGCCAGATTTCCCCATGTTCTCTGCTGAGGAATTAGTAATTCATTCTAGCACTAGAATTAAAGCTGGTGGTGCTCGCTAGGCTGGACTAAGTGGAGTTTTCTCCCAACATGGAGTTCAGAGCCTAATCCCAACACAAAATGTTTCTCTGCTGAAGTCCCTTTACTTGAAGTCTTACAAGAAACTTATTAGGATTAGCAGGTTAAGTGGAATAATACATATGGTGTTCTCTGCTGTAGCTATGGTAATAGCCTTCCCTGTTTTAGGGGGAACTGTGCCACCCTGACTCCAACCTCACAGGTCAAGTGAGGACTTACCAGGTCAGGGTTTCTGGTATCCTTGACCACAAGGCAGGACGTGTGACTCAGAATGACCTGTTAACCTGGTCACAGTGGCTGGTCCAGGGAAACACTCGTGAGACCCAGATGAGGCCCCTCACTGTTCTCTCCTTGAATTTTTCAGCTGTAATTAACAGGAAAGAGCCTTTCTTATTTATGTGATTAAGTTCTGTAAAAATGTTCCCTTCAAGTGTCAGCAGGCCATGTCCCTAGCTAACAAAGATGTCTAAAAATATAAAACTAATACAGTTGATTCTTGAACAATTCAGGGGTTGGGGATGTCAGCCTCCAAACAGTCAAAAATCCAAATATAACTTTTGACTCTCTAAAAACTTTACTACTAACAACCTACTGTTGACTGATAACATAAACAGTCCATTAATATGTATTTTGTATGTTGTATGTATTCCATACTGTACTCTTACTGCTGAGTTAGCTAGAGAAAACATTTTCAAGAAAATCATAAGAGGAAATACATCTATTTAAAAGAAATCCACATATAAGTGGACCTACTCAGTTCAAACCCGTGTTGTTTAGGGGTCAGCTGTGCTCAGAAGGGAACTGGGATATGAGGGAGAGTCCTACCAGCATCCCAGACTCTGCATCCAACCTCCTAAAGGCCGGATCTGACCCAAAGATAGTTTTGTTTTGTTTTTTCTTTATTTCAGAATGCTAATTATCACACCACTTGTCCTCTGGAAGTTAGCATCTTCCGTTGATGAGGCAGTGTCTTCTGTTTCAAAGGTGAGAACGCCATTCAGAGGTTAAATACCTTGTTACATTCCCAAAGCTAGAAGTGAAACAGCCAGCAGCTAGAGCCAAACACGTTGCAGGTATAACACCAAAGTTCATAACACTAAGGCTCAATGGTTCTAGAGGTTTCATGGAAAAGATTTTTTAAAAAGGATTTTGTTTGTTTATTTTTAGAGAGGGGAAGAAAGAGAGAAAGAGGTAGAGAAACATCAGTGTGAGAGAGAAACATCAATCAGTTGCCTCTCTCACACACACTGAATGGGGACCCTGACCCTCAACACAGGCGTGTGCCCTGACCAGGAATCAAACCCATGATCTTTTGCTTTGCAGGATGAGGCCCAACCATCTGATCCACCCAGTCAGGGCTGGGATAGGTTTATTATTATTTATTATTATTATTATTATTATTATTATTATTATTATTATTATTATTATTTTCGACTGAGAACAGCTCCTTTCCTATATAGGCACTGACAGAAAGTCATCTTGATCATTTTTGGAAAAAGTCAGTAAAAGTGTTGTCCCCTCCATTATGTAAATAAATAGCAATAAACAATTTTCCTGGGGGAAAAATAAGACAGAAACTTTGGTGATCCATGAGAACCCAATTTTGCAGAATCTGTTGAACCAGTTTGCAAAAGGATCCCAATGCTTTCTGGAAAGAAAAAAGTTGAGACCCACTACTTGTTCTCAGAAATTCAAATTTAGACATGACCCTCCCTAAACTCTGGTCAGGAAAGAACAGCAGAGTCTTTATGTGGCTTAATAGCGAGCAATTTTAACTTCCAGATGTGACTAATTAGACATATTTCCTCAACATTAGCTCACTGAGAGGAGGAAAAAACTTAGCCCCAACTGCACAGAGGAGATCAACACCTAAAGGGAGGGCCATCAGCACTGCCTCACACGCCTCCCTCAGGACCTGAAATGCCACACACGGAAATCATTCCTCCTGCATCTTCCATTACTAGAGAGCCATCCAAACACCTGGGTCAGCATAAGGGGCCTAATGAAAATAACAGACAATAGTTTATTGAGTTCCTGGGTGTACCAGGTCTGGTGTTAAAGCACTAGACATTAATGTATGTTACAACCTTATCCACACTGGCATCCCTGTCACTCTGTCATTCTCATTCCTTCGACCATGGCTTGTATTTCTTCATAGCATGCACCACTGCTTAATTATATCATACATCTGTTTCATTTTTTGTTACCTGACTCCTTGTATAGGAAAAACCAGTCTTTCTCTCCTGTATGTCTCCTTTACTTTTACACAGAACACTTCACTTCTGACCATTTCAGTCACCAAATGTGTGGGGGTTTGCTCCCCTCACCCCACCAAGCAATTCTCTGTGACACCAGCTGGTTGTCCTACCAACCAACCTAATTTTGACAGTCCCTGGAGATGCATCAGATCTCCCAGAATTAGGCTGCCCCCACACAACACACTTCGGATGGCAATCACAAGTAGTAGGTCCCCAGGTTACCCACAACTTCTGTCCATCTGGCTACAAATCAGAGATTCCTATGGCTTCCCCCCACCTTTGAATTCTATTATTTGCTAAGACAGCTCAAAGAACACAGGGAAACACTTGTTTACATTTACCAGTTTATTATAAAAGGATATGATAGTGGATACAGGTGAACATACGGATGGAGGAGAGGCATAAGGCAAGCACGTGGGAAGGCCGAGGGGCTTCCATGCCCTGTCCATGGGCACCACCCTCCCAGCACCTCCACCTGTTTCCTGATTGTTGAAACCCCTCTCTAAACCTCTTTCATTTTGGTTTTTATAGAGGCTTCATTAGAGGGGCATGACTGATTAAACACTGACCACTGAAGATTAAAATCTCCAGGCCCTCTTCCCTCCACAGGGTGGATAAGGGAGGGAGGACTGCAAGCTCCAGCTCCCAATGGAATCATTGGCCCACTGGCAGCATTCTCCCATTCTTAGGTGCTTTCCAAATTTCCCTAGTTAATGTAGCAAAAGACACATTTATGGCTGTCATTACTTAGGAAATTCCAAGGGTTTTAGGAGCTCTGTCCAAAACTGGAAGAAACCAAACTTGTATTTCTTATTATAAATCACAGTATCACACTCCCAAACTAAAATGTGAGCTCCAAGAGGAGAGAGCTGTGCACTGCTGCCAACCCCCACACTCAGACTGCAGACGGTGTATTTTCAGTTAAAATTCACCACATGAATGACAGTACTATGTGAGTCCATCATAAGAACCTTATGTGACAAGTTTTTGATAGGTTAAATAAATAGCACAGGACAACAATGCTACCAAGTAACAGAATGAAGATTGAATTCAGTTGTGTGTGTGTGACACCAAAGTCTTCACTTTGAGCCACCAAGACTTAGTGACTAAGTTATACTGGCTGGGATGCCTTGAAGCATTTATTGAGTAAATAGCAGAAAACAAAGAAGAGAGAGAACTTTGCCCACATCACATCTTTGACCAGGCTTGGCCTTGCCACCAGTATCTGCTGAAGCACAGGCTTTACAGTTAAATACCTGTTAAATACAGTTAAATTCCAAACCTGGGTTTACCATTCCCCACCTGGTGACCTCAACACCATGTAACTTCTCACAATGCCAATTTCTTCATCTGCTGTTGCCTAATGATGGCAAAGAGTCTAGAACAGTTCCTGACTAGGTAAATTATAGGCCAATGGTAGTAGTGATCCCAATGAGAGAGATTGGTTGTAACATAAGGAAACACCCTAGCTCTCCTCTGCCTTCAGCCTGCTCTAGGCTGGCTTCTAGCCAGTGTTATTGGTTGGCTTCTTGCTGAACAATACAGTTCGTTTATATTTGATCCTCTTTCAAAGCCCTTCTTGCTCCCTGCCAATGACTCTAGATGCATAGGTAGATCCCAAATGAAATGCCAGAAAAGGCCTGACTTGCAATGAACATAAGCATCTGATCCCAACTGTCCAGTGGAAGAACATACTTTTCGATGGATTATTGGGCCTGTGCACATTTGATTTATAAAGAAGCTGCAGCCCTTCAATCTGCCAGCATGACAGGGTTTAAAGTGTAGTTTTCAAATTCTCTAGCAATACATTTGAGGCTTGAGATATTTGGAATTAATTGCCCAGAGCTATCACTATGAGCTGAGAGAAGCACACAGATCTGACAATTTGTTGGGTAGGCTTTCCCTGCTGTCTTTAGATAATTTTAATAGAAGAGATGACCATTGGTGTGGCTGTTTTCTCTAAGTTATGTATCTGTGCTAATTTTTAATCATAAAGACATCTCTTTAATATCAAGAAATATTACATAGAACCAGCCCTCCTGAAAGAAAATTCTCCCGTGACTGAGAAGATACATTATGACAAACAGTTACAGTTCTCAATTACAGACTTTTAAATGAACTGGAGTTGTATATAAATCACACTGACATCTACATATATTTGGAAGATAGCAGTGCATTTATGTGTGACATCTTAGCTATTCAGTGACTGGACTGGAAAGCTGAGAACTCCTTGCATTAACATCCTGGTGCCTCAGAGACCTACATTCCACAGGCTGGGAACTAATGCCTAAAGATATTTAATTGAGAATTTGGAGAAGAAAATACCACAAAGTTAATTTGAACTTTATCTCTCTGAGTGGTCTATAATTCTACTTATGACTTGCTGAATTTAAAAATTAATATAATGATAGATTGACTGTAAATATAATCTTATTTTGAGACAGGAAAAACATGAATTTCTAGTTGCTTTGGAGTCTAATTTTTAACTATAGTAGACTAATCTAAGTCTTGGCAGGATAACAAACATAATTTGAAACCATGAAGCTATAAACCCAAGGAACAATGTCTATGATGTTTGAGTTATGTCCAGACTGATCAGGAGAAAGGCTAGGGGGATTTCTTTATTAAAATTATTGAACAGGAAAGCACTTTCAACCACAGTATAGAAGACAATTTGCAATCACTTTTCTACTTTTCCTCCACTTTCCATTCTTATTTTAGAGTACAGGCAATTTGCAAGAAAACCAGCTTTTGCATCTCTTGAGTTTCTTATGTTTTTACAGAAAAAAAATGCCATCATGTAACAAACTGCTCTAACTTGAAGAGAATTAGTCTCCTTTCTTGCTTCCTTAAATGCACTAATCTTTTTTATTTTTAAAATGTATTTATTTATTGCCTAACCTTTTACTTTGTAATAATTTCATACTTATAAAAAAGTTGCAAAAGTAGTACAAAGATTCCCCATGTACCTTGCCTCATCTTACATAACCATAGAAATATTGTTAAAACCAAGAAATGTATACCTTTTGTTAGCTAATCTATAGACCTTGTTTCATCTTCATCAGTTGTCCCACTAATGTTCTTTTTCTGCTGCAGAGTCTAACCTAAGAACCCATATTGCATTTTGTTCTTCTGTCTCCTTAGCCTTTGCCAATCTGAGACGGTTCCTCAGTATTTCTTTATCTTTTATAACCTTGACATTTTTGAAGAATAGGGGCTAGTTATTTTATAAAATGTCTCTATTTGAGTTTGTCTGATGTCACTCATGATTAATGTCAAGCTATGCATTTTTCAGATTTACATAGAATGAGAAGAAAATTATTTTCCCTCTGTCCTTAAATGATAAAGCAGGTGACTCTGGTGCTATTTTAAAGATTCTGAGGATGAAATATATATTTGTGATACACTGTAAGTGAAGCTTTACCAAAATGAAGACTTTTTTGGGCAAATCAGTATTTTAAAAGTGGAATCAAATCAAATGCATATACTTTAATTATTTCAGATTAATTTAGCCCTGGGCTATTTAAAAAGAAATCTTTTACTATAAAAATATAGTTTTTTAAATAAGATCATAATTTTGTAATTTAAATACCTCAGAATTATAGAATATAGGAGCACTCAAAAAATGATACTTCTTCATGGATTTGGGGATGAAAATGCTACTAGTTTTCTTAGTATTTTGTTTTTTAACTCTAGATTTTGTTAAGAGTTAAAATTAAAAGTTAAAGTCTAAAGAAAAAATCCACAAATGAACATGTAAATAAAACTGTCTGAAAGCACTTTGCAAGTTAAAAAGTAATACTGGAGCCCTGGCTGGCGTAGCTCAGTGGATTGAGTGTGGGCTGCAAACCAAAGTGTCACAGGTTCGATTCCCAGTCAGGGTACATACCTGGGTTGCAGGCCATGACCCCCAGCAACCGCACATTGATGTTTCTCTCTCTCTATCTCCCTCCCTTCCCTCTCTAAAAATAAATAAGTAAAATTGAAAAAAAAAAGTAATACTGGACTCATACCTAACTAAAACCTTTACAAATATTTCACAATATTTTCATTGAAAACCTATTATTAATCCAACAAACATTTGTTGAATGACAAGATTCTGCTCTGTGTTCAGGACTGAACTCTGCACCAGGCAGTAGGAAGCCATGTGTTTCAGGTTCCTGGAGTCTGGGTCTGAATCCTAGTTTTGTCCCTTGCTTACCTTGTGACCTTAGGCAAATTATGTAACTTTTCCATGCTTTGCTTTTTTCTTCAGTGCAATGAAAACATTAATGGCACTTTACTCATAGAGATGTTTTGAGGATTAAAATATGTAAGGGTCATAAAACTCTTAATGCAAAAAGTGCTTGGAATGGTGGCATGTATCCTTGACTGCATGCTAGAACTATCCAGAGAGCTTTTTAAAAATGCCAGTGAGTTCTTCAGTGGCTAGAGCTCTGGTGAAGTGAGAACAGTGACATGGGCTCTAATTGCTGACAGTGCCATAGTGAGGACATTCAGGTCTAGCTTCTCCCAACTCCCTACAGGAGAGCCCAATAGAGGCTTGGAATCTTGAAGGTAGATTTTAGCCAGTCATAACTTTCCCCAAATGGATACAGATGTGCATAAATATCATAAAAGAATATAAAAGAATTACAATCCTTAGATTAGGCCATATTTTACAGAGAATAGCTAGAGAATCTGGTTTGTTCTTTACCTTTCCAGGAAAGACAGCTTGATCAAACTGGACATGAGAATGACTGCATTGGCTATTCCATCCGAGGAGAAACTTACCAAGGATTCAGTGGCAATTTGTATGGATGACATGGTCTTTCACCACATTCAGAATGTCACTTTGGCAAATACCACCAATGCTGACTCAAAATCCATGTTCTAGAACCAAGGAACTTTCCCAGGTCCACTCTGACAGTGGAGAAATTGCATACAACATGTCATGTGCTCTGTGTGATACCAGTGATGCTGAGGGGATAGAGGTGGAGTGTGAGGAAATTAGGAATGCAAACTCATCTGTGCAACTCCTGAAAGTCACGGTTTCAAAAGCAGAGTGTCCCACAGAATCCAAGCCAAAGTCATTGCAGTTCAGGAGGAAATGGCTGCATCCTGGGCTCTGAATGAAGCCTCGGTGGTCAGTAGCCAACTTCCAGGTGCCTTTAGATCTGGAACTACCAGGCACCAAACAGAGGTGCTGGGAAAAACTCTATGATTGTCTTCTTCTGTTCACTGACATGTGGTGAGGCATTGAATTAGTTTTCTATGGCTGCTGTTACAAAATACCACAACCTTAGTACCTTAAAACAACACAGACATTTTCTCCTACAGTTCTAGAAGTCAGAAGTAAAAAAAAAAAATGGGTCTTATGGGCTATAATCAAGGTATTGGCATGGTCGCATTGCTTCTAGAAGTTGTAGAGGAGAATTCATTTCTCTGCTTTGTCCAGCTTCCAGAAGCTGCCCACATTCCTTGGTTTGTGGCCCCTTCAATCTTCTAGGCCAGTAATCACATCACTCTGACATCTGCTCCCATTGTCACATCTCTTTCTGTGACTCTCCTGTCTTCCTCTTCTGCTTGTACTGGCCCTTGTGTTTAAACTGGGCCCACCCGGCTAGTCCAGCATAATCCACTCATCAAAACATCCTTAACTTTATCACTTGTACCAAGTCCCTTTTGCCATGTAAAGTAGCATATTCACAGGTTCTGAACATTGGGATCTGAACATCATTGGGGAGCCATCATTTTGCCTACCACAAACATCTGGACTCAAAACACTGCCCTGTAGAGGTCAGAGAAGAGAATAACCTTCAATACTGAAAGAAAAGTAGAGCAGGGTGACTCAAACCTCCCCCCTCTCTCTCCTTTGTTACATGTTGACTTTGGTGTGTCTAGAATGCATAGTACTTTAAAGACCTGTTAGCCTGGGAATACCAAGAGATTTATACAACTTGGTGATTTATGAAAGACAATCTCTTACTGATAATATTTAACAGTTTTTAATCATTGAAAAGGAGGTTAAATAACTCTTCTTTTGGCCTCCTATAGAGTCACTCTGCTCCCTAGAAGCCGGGACCATGTCCAGTGCATAGGTTATAACCACCACTGGAGACCTTCTCTTGTCCTCCACGCACCTTTACAGACCTCTGACTGAAGAAAAAGTTTTCCAATACTTGTTTGGTTCCTGAACCCAAACTATATTCTATAACATTCCTTATCTGAGGGTTAGACATTTCCTTGCCTGTGATTTTGGCACCAGGTGAGTAAGCTAGGCCGATGATAAATGTTCCCAACCCTTCCATGACTTGTAAGCCTGCTGCTTTAGCAATCCTTAACAAAACAGTGCTGTCTTCTTGAACTATTTTGACCTTATGAGTGGATGATTCTACTTTGGATTGTCTTCTGAACCAGGTAGATATTGTCCTGCAAGAGTCTATTTCCTACTACAGGTTTGAAATATTTTTGTTTTGCTCTTTAAATGAATTTTTCTCTACTGAGCCCCAGCAGTTGAAGCAGAAGAGCAATTTGAACTCACTATTCTACATAGCTATTTGAACAACTTCAGCACTAATGTGCTCTTCCTACTGTCTTCAGGGAAGAGATATATTTTACTCCCTGTGTGTGGCCTGCTACTGTGCACTGCAAAGGCCTGGATTCTCACAGAGTATAATCATATTTGCACACTGGAATGTATCACATGAGGGGAAAAAGAGATTTAAAAAAAAAAATCCCAGCCTACCCCTTGCCTGTTTGCTTTACCCCATCATGATCTCGATAAAAGTAGCTGTCCTCCCTGGACTGCGGTTTCTTAGTGAGTAGCACTAGGAAGCCGGCTCTACTCTCGAAGGCCTGAGCATCCATGTACATGACACTCCACCTCCTCGGTCTTGCAAGCCAGTTCTTGACATTTACATCATTTCTTCTTTGAGGCTCTGATTTCACTTTAAAAAGTCCAAAACTTAGGCCATCCATTCCCAGGGTCACCCTTGGCATGTGTCCTTGGCAGGACAAGCTTTATTAGTCCCAGACTCTAGTGAAAGCCCCTCTCTCTTCCCTGAGCTTGGACCCACACTCTGGCTTCTCACACCCAAGTTCCTAGCCAAGCTTACTGGAAGCATCTGGAGTTTTTGACTACAACTCAAGCTGTATTTCCTTATTGAAGTTTAAATTTTAGTTTTATCTGCTTTCTTAGAAATAATATAACTCTATCCTGATGGAAAATTACCTTGTCTGACTTAGAATAATGTATGCACTCAAAAATTAATAATAGAAACCAATGAGACAGAAAATGTGTGGTGCTGTCAAACATTTGTTCTTAGAAGCCTTAGAACCTGGAGTTTGCAACTATGAAGTTAAGCATGTGCACATGCCCGCCCATGTGCCTGGCCAGCAAAACAGAGGTACTTTATGGAGCAGTATTTCAATGAGTCACTGAAACCTTGATGTTTGAGTTCCCTAGTACAGTAACCATGCTAGAAAAAGTATCTGAGCAAAGAAAGAAGGCTGGATTCAGGTCTCTGTGTGATGCTCGAGCTGACATTACTCAGCTGCTGCTAAGGAGGAAAGTACCTGCTTGGGACATGTGGCCTTCTAGACGACAAAATCTCCAGGCCTTTGCCAGACCACAGCTGCAGAAAAGGACAGAGCTCGGGGGGCTGACTTCATTCTTTGATTTTAATAGATGTCTATACCTAATACCAGGAATCTAATAGAACAGAAATGTCAGCCAACTTATTTGACAACCTTTGTTTTTGAGAAGATTTCTGAAGTATTGTTTTAGTCATGATTCTTTTAAAAGGTGTTGAAGGTAACCACACCTGCTTGGCTAAAATTCCCAGGGCAAAAGTGAGTTGCAGGCCAGCTGTTAGTGGCTGAAGAAAGACCAGGTTATAAAGAGGTGTAGCCAACTGATTGCCCAAATGCTGTAACAAAAACGTAAAGGATCACTGTTAAAACTGCTCAACCTCAACTTGAGCCTGTCTGTAATTCCTAAAATAACTATATATTTATAACCATATTTTTGCTGTAATTATTTATTTTTCCCTTTTCCCAACCAAGTAATCAGTTCAGTTCTATGACCAAATTTTAAATTTAATGCAATATGTGTAAAAAATGAATAAAAAGAATAGCTTTAAGACCCAGGAAAATGCACTGACAGCACACTTTTAGATAATCACTACATGATTTCAAAACAAACACAGGCACTCCAGAACAAATGATACTTGATCAACTGTGTCTTTGTAACTAATAAGTAAAATGCACTTTTGTTTTTAAATAACAGTCATTTCTGTTAATATGATTTTTATCTAACTTAAAGGTCAAAGTTATATATTAAGGCAGAAAACTGGAACAAAAGAAAAACATTTGTTTGTTGCTTTGTTTATGAGGTTGTGGAGAAAAGGGAACCCTAGTGCACTGTTGGTGGGATTGCAGACTGGTACAACCACTATGGAAAACAGTATGGAACTTCCTCAGGAAACTAAAAATGGATCTGCCTTTTGACCCAGCAATTCCACTGCTAGGATTATATCCTAAGAACCCTGAAACACCAATCCAAAAGAACCTACGCACCCCAATGTTCAAAGCAACATAATTTACAATAGCTAAGTGCTGGAAGCAACCTAGGTGCCCTTCAGTAAATGAATGGATCAAGAAACTATGGTACATTTACACAGTGGAATTCTATGCAGCAGAAAGAAAGAAGGAGCTCCTACCCTTTGCAACAGCATAGATGGAACTGGAGAGCATTATGCTATGGGAAATAAGCCAGGCAGTGAAAGACAAATACCATATGATCTCACCTTTAACAGGAACCTAATCAACAAAACAAACAAACAAGCAAAATATAACCAAAGACACTGAAATAGAGAACAAGCTGACAGTGATCAGAGGGGAGAGGGAGGGAATTTCAGGGGAAAAGGGGAAGGGTTTGCAGGAACAAGTATAAAGGACACATGGACAAAAACAAGCAGGGGTGGAAACAGGAGGGAGATGTGAAGGGCTGGGGGGTGGGCTGGGATGGGAGTAAAAGGCAGAAAACTACTTGAACAATAATTAAAATAAAAAATAAAAATAAATTTAAAACAATTTTCTGTAACATTTGCATTCTGACCAGAAAGAAAAACTAGATTAAATACAATATTTCCCAGAAAATAAAATTAATTCAAAGTTTTCAGGAAAAACTTTAATGATATTCCTTTGTGGAAGCTATTATTGCATCTTCAAATAAAAAGACAGTTTTCCTTTGAGATCCATAAGATATAATTAAGAAAAGTGGATTGGTAAAGGAAAAAAGTGAAAATATTGCTAAGATAATAATAAGTGATTAATCATGTATCAGCTGATGGGATTCATTTCTGAGGTGTGAGTTGTGCTTCACATTTGCTAACCTCTGAGCTCAACTGCTATGTCACATCACTCTGTTTGCTACCCAGTTGTTTCACATGCTGCTGAAGTGGATGATGCTGTCTGGTTACTCAGCACCAACCAGAGCTCTTCTATTCGTCAGTTGCCTGAGTGCAGGCCCCTAAAAGGCTCTATGCGCAGATATACATTGCAGGTATGCATTTAGGTAATTTCAAAAAAATTGTTTCTCTCAATTGGCAGTTGGGTGCAGAAAGAGGAAGGACAATAATATGAGCACTTGAATAATTCTCAGGGGTTTAAATCAATCCAAAGAGAAACTATAAGGTCCCTTAACTTTGGTGACCAAATGCCACATGCATGAAAATTTAAAAAAGCCAGTAAAATACTCTGTAGCTGTGACACAGCACCAAGAGCGCTTCAAAATATAGCCCATAAAGTTCTTCAAGACCAATCATGTTTTATGCTCCTTTTCTTTAAAGAGATATTTTTTCAATTAAATTATCATTATACTAATAAAATTCACATTTCCACTTTACAAGGTTCTGTGAGGTTTGCCTTGTGTCAAATGCTGTTTTCTGGCTTCCAAATAACTGGTGAAATGCCAACAATGTTTTTACCTCATCTCAGCTACAGGTGATCAGAATCGTAGTTTATGAGGCTGGACCTTGGACCTTGAAATGCATAGTACCCTATGGTTCTAATAGTTCCTCAGCCCAAATTTTGCTTCTTTATCCATACTAGAATTTCCTTCCAAATTCTTCCACCATCATTCCCCTTCTCACAATGTCGGGGATGGCACTGGGAACATATGCTGGGAGGAACTCATGCAAGGGCAGGCTCCTCAGTGGCTCTAAAAGCAGTGTCAGGAAAAACAGCTGAGAATCCAACAGAATGGAAGGTCCTGCTCTTAGCCCAGTGCTGAAGCCTCTTCCACAAGCTAGATCAGTGTGGTAGGAGAGATCACGTCCTATCTAGGTCACATCACCTGAATTAAGATGTAATTACTATTCTGGCAGGTGGGTGCAGTTGGCAGTAATTTATCCCTTTTTCTGACTCAGAAAGAACCTGGAACAGTCCCCGCAGTGATTAGCAAGTCCCAGAGACTGGGTTAGTCCAGGGAGGCTAGAAGTGCTTGAGAAGAAAAGGGATTTAGAACTTGGAACTAATTATTTTCCTATTATATTGGGCATTTCAGTAGAAAGAAAACTGGGATCACATTAGACTTCTAATGAAGAGACTTTTTCACCTGAGTCTTAATCAAGTATCAGGTTCTAATCTCTCATCACTTCTTTCTTTTGTCACATGGCTCTTACCTAGAAATCAGTGCATGCTCACTGTTGGTGAGGACAATATATGCTCAGAAAAGAAAGCCTGAGCATTAAACCCCACTAGCCCAGGAAAACAAGCAACTATCTGAAAAATTCTGACCCTAATCTTTTGTGTCCTGTACTACTCAGATAACTCAGATGAAAACAAGGCTTCCCCTAAATGGTCTCAAAATTGCTTCAATTTCCTTCTTTGCTAGTGAAGAGTGTGTTGCATTGTCCCTTTTCAGCTGAAAGGTGTCTCAAACAAGAATGAGGTTGGACATTGTCCTTGTGTCAGTAGGGTAGGCATGGGTCTTCTGAGACATTAGTGTGATTGCATGTGCTGCTCTTCACTGATCACTGCTTTCAGACACCCTGGAAGGCTGACGCAAGGGCTATGAGCTAGTACAGCGTGAGCCTCGGCAAACTTGTCCCAGTGAAGAGCACAGAGCACAGAATCTGTGGTCAGCTAGACCTGGGTCCCTATCCTGGCTCTTCCACCAGTTTCCTATGGGTTGAATCTCTCTTGCTCTAGTTTCTGATCTGACAGAGATCTTGATAGGATTATTGTGACAATCAGATGAGATAACCTAGATTTAAGCAGCTAACAGCATCTGGGAAACATGAGCAGTGAACATTTCATTTCCCTTCCTGACCACAGAGGAAGGATGGCCATACATCCTGGTTTTCCTGTTGTGTCGGTCTAATTATTAACAGCACTCTAAGAGTTCCAGTTAGGATGATAAACTACGTGGTTACTCTACACCCAGGTCAAATTAGTTTTTTACTATGTCCCTCTGTCTTTGCTAGAAAACTTTAGTGGCACAGGATGAAACCCACTTTAGCCAGCTTAAGCAAAGAGGGGAATTTATGGGAAGGTATTGAGATAGTTCACAAAACAGCCAGGCTTCATGAAGGGTCAGAACTCAGAAACTGAAGTCTCTGTTTTTCTCTCTCCAGAGCTGTATGTATTCTTGATTGCTTCTCTCTGCACATCTGGTTTTGTCTTTTGGCAGACTGGCTTTTACTGCCTTGGCTTGCATGTGGCCACCATTATTTCTGGCTCTAATACCTTCTTCAGTTCACATTGACTAAAGTTGGATCTTTCACCAACTCCCAGATTCCTGAATAAAAGGATTTCTGGCTTTTTTCATGCACACAAATACATTCCAAATGCACTGCCTTGAGTCTAGTGTCTGCCTGCAGCTAAGTCAGCCATGGCTGGGGAGGAAAGAGGGAGTCACATGGTTCACTCCCCCATTTAACTGGTCTCTGAGCATTCTCTCTACCAAGGGAGCCTGGGAAGGTTCTCTAATACTGGGTGTGAGGTGGAGAATAAATAGTTGATGGAGGCAAAAATGACTTCTTTAGTAACCCCACCCCTCAAAGATAATATTCTAAGTGGCACTTTCCCACTGTTCCCACTGTTGTTCTACAGAAGTGATCTCTATACTCCCAGAATTCAGTCAAACCTATGCTTCTGTGGTCTCATTACTTCAGGTATTTTCTCTGTGCTGGGTGAATCTAAGCTAATACATTTGTCCTTAAGTGCTCATATTTGGCAGGGAATATAAATGTTCTCTCACCCCTGTCAGTCAACAGGTTTTTGTTTTCCAAGTGGCTTCCTAGGGACAGGATGCCTTCAACCAGTGCTTCTCACACTTTTGCAACAAAGTGGCCCTTACTATAGAAAGAACTCACATTGTTGGGGTGCTGGGGTGCTGGGATTGTAACACAAAACAAACATGAAATTTCTCACATTTTAGCTTTTAAACTCAGTTCAGATTTGCATTTTATAATACATTTTTTTGTTTTGATATTACTTTTTCTCTCAAATTTTGGCATGGAGCCACTGTTCTTGAACAACGTACACAATACTCCTGGAACTGAGTACCTCCAGGCATGCTGCCACACATTTGCCAGGCCGAACAAACCTGGATTCAGCCCAATGAAAAGGAAATAGAACAGTGGAAATCTAGGCATGGGGATAAGTGAGTGAAGGAGCCATTCTGGAGTAGAGAGTCTTTTTTCTTTTATCTCTTAGATAGTGCAACATTTGAACATCTGTGTGTAGGGTTAAGTCTGAATGATATTCATCCTCTCTCCCACTTTCTAGAGATAGACATGGGTTCTAATCCTAGTTCTATCTGGGCTCTCCCTCCAATTCTCCAACCTATTAGCTATGGGATCTTCAGTAAGTTACTCAACTTTTCTTGATCTCAGTTTCCTCATTACCTTAAATATCAAAATGGTTAATAAAGGACTACTGTGAAAATTGATGAGGTACCATATGTCAAATACCAGGTATGGTGTCTGGCACATGTTATTTCTCCTCTTATGTCTTTTCTATCTTTCTTATGTACATAGATTGCTCTTTCTCTCCTTTCCCAATAACTAACAGGCTTGTTTACTCATGTAATTGTTGATTTATCTCTTTCATTGAAGTACTTTCATATTCTGGGCCTTGGGGGAAAAATAATCAGGCAGGCTAAAAATCAAGCTGGATTCCTGTAGATCTGAGCCACTACTGTCCCCCTCTCCAAATGTAAGGAACTGTTTCTTATATTGCCAGTCACATCCACCCTTTCTTCCCTCTTCTACTTTCCTATACCATATGGAACGCAGAAATGAAACAGTTACTAAGGAAAGCTGGCATAAGCAATTTCAGAATTTGAGGCTTTAAAGGAGAAGTATTTGAAAGGACCATACACTCATGGAGAGGCCACAGACAACTTAGAGAAAGCACCAGTGACTAGCTTTAGGAACTTGGGATTTGTCTCTGCTGCTTTGTGCCTGCTTTCTGCCCTTCTACCCAGCCCATGTTCCAGTCCCTCTCGCCATGATCTGCATGTCCAGCACTGGCTCTTAGAAGCATAGGCCAGTTTCTCCTTGCTAAAAAGACAGAATGAAGGCAGAAGTGGATTTTGCCTTCCTGTCAAAACCTTCCAAAATGAGTTCCTTAGAGAAAAATATAATACAGACTCAAAACTTGGGGTTCAAAAAAGAAGAAACCCCTTCCATACTCAGGTAGATTTGCCCAAGTGTTATTATCTCAGTAAGAATAGAGCAAGAATAGTGTAAGACAAACTATATCAAGAGACCACAAAGACAGCTATAATATAGTATAGACTCCCCTGTTGTTTCAAGGACATAGAGAAAAAAAAATAACCTGGTTGTTCCCAGAAGGCCCTTAGCCTCAAGACCATGTTAAGTGTAAATGGGGCCAGAATGTCAACTCTTGGGCACTCATTCCCCTGACCCGGACAACCACACAGGGTGGAATCCCAAGGCAGGAGAGTGGCAAGGAGAACCACTACCTGTAAAGGGCCCAATATCATGAGTATAAGTCGGGAGTGCTCAGTTTAGGAAGAACCAGGTATTTGTCAGTCAGCTTTTGTCCTAAGAATGCTGCATAATAACCATCCCCTTTTATTCTTACACTCATGGATCTGAGCATCAGCAGGGGTCTGCTGATCTAAGCAAGGGCCAGGTGGACTAGGCTGTGGGCTGTGGGCTGGCTTCAGGACCGCTCCACACGTATGGATTCTAAAGCCTAGACTGAAGGGGCAGTGGTTACCAGGAGCATCTCACAGCGGATCACAGGGCTCGAGGGCTGAGCCAAAGCAAACAAGCACATTTAAAAACTCTGCTTGAGCCATGTCTTCCAACATTTCATTGGCCAAAGCAAGTCATATGGCCAAGCGTAAAGTCAATGGGACTAAGGAATTGTCCTCTATCGCAAGAAGGAGAGGGAGTTGAGTGACTGTTTGCTGAACAGTAATTCATTCTATTACACCACGTCTGCCACATACAGTTCCCACCACCAGCAATTTATTGAGCCCCCACAGCTTTGAATTGGAGGGGAACTTAGTCCACATCTATTACAAGATCCCCTTCCTAGTAGAAGGATGGCCTCCCAGGAATGGGATTGCTGGATTTTATGGTAGTTTTGAAGTTTCACCTCAGGAAACAAACAGAATCCAGTATTGATGGAGCACAGATACTGAAAAAGGTTGCATGAGACAAGGACCAGTTGATCATTTGTGACTTTATGAGTGAGCAATCGAAAGCTTTGAAGTTTTAAAGCAGGGATATAGCATAGCATGATCTTCATTCTCAGTGTGGACAGTGGTTTAGACAGAGGTGAGTGAGTTTTTGAGGAAACTACTCAGTAGTAATAGGAAAGAGGTGAGAGTAGTTTGCGCTAGGGTGCCAGCAGTGAGATGGAGAGAAATTGATGGATTCAGGAGGCACTGAGGAATAACAGACAGGATGTATCATGGCTTAGACATGAGAAGTGAGGAAAAGAGGTATAAAGGAGAGCTTTCAGTGTGCCATTTTTATAACCATGTGAGTAGTGGTCCTCTTGATTGTGACAGCGAACACCGGAGGTGGAGGAGGTATGAGGAGGGAATGAAATAAGTTTGATTTTAAGTGTTTGTGTGCCACTGGGACATCCAAGAAGAGATGCTGAGAATACTAACAAGTATTTCTATTACATTACATATCCGGTGCTCTTCAAAACACTTTGCACATTTGAATTAATTTACTCTTTACAGTAATCCTGTATGGTAGGTACTGTTATTAATACCATTTTATAGAGGAGAAAACAGAGGCACAGAGAGGTTAAGTAATCTTCCCAGAGTCACATAGCTAGTCAACAGAGAATTTAAAAGGTAAGTATTGAGCTATAAAGAAATATTTGGACTAAACTTAAATATTTAAGAGTCATTGACAAGCCATGGGGATGGAGGAAATTGTTACAGAAAAATAGCATAAGGTAAAAAGAACTGAACATCAGGAAAGAAGAACTATCCTCACTCTGGAGACAAGGTCAGGGAGACCACTGCTTGTTCCTTCTGCGCACCCCCAGTCATTGTTTATTGGACCTATCCGTGGATTATTTAGTTTTCTAGGAAAGTATACCATCATTTAATTTTTCTTCTTTTTACTATTAATTAGGGACTTATTCTGTAAAGCTGCATTTATTTGTATGTTTGTGCCCTGCAGAGATGCAAATGATTTCTATGCAGCAGAAAAGAACATCCCAAAGGTTAAAGCTAATAAGAGAATTAACCAGTTTTGTGTCCAAACAGCAATTTTATTCCACCTTCCTTGTTAAAAAGGCTACATAATCCCTGCTTCTTAAATCTTTTTAAAATCAGCTTTACCATTCTGCTAGTCCCAACATTAATTAATGAGTTGAATAAACCCTCGACACATGTTTATTCACAGTTTATAAGAGATTCATGTTTTAACTTCTGAGAATTACTCTATAAAAGAATTAGGTCTTAAACATCTTCAACAATGTTTGGGAGAATCCTTTTACTAGCTATAAATCCATCTACCATTACTGAGCCCACATTTTTCCTTCTCCTCAGCCCACATTTTTCCTTGTCCTCATTTATTTGTTTGTTGAATATTATTACTGGAGAAGTACTTAGTAGAAGGCATTGCATAAATCTCATGGCATGGAAAAGAGAGAACAAAAAATGAAAATGATACCTTTCAGGTGCTTATGGTCTTTGGGGGTTGGGAGAACAGACAAATCAACAGGAAACTGTAATATGAAAAGTGCCACACAGGAAGAGTGCTATGGAGCTTACAGGGAGGCTTTGCAATGGGACTTAAATGATAATGCGGACTTTGACAGGTGGAAAAGACAGGAAGCAAGGAAACAATAACATGAACAAAAGTGACACAGAGCCAAATAAGATATCATGTTACTCCTCTGGTGACATTCACACACCCTTTGCTTTGGCAGTCTCCACTGTGCCATTTTAGATTCTTGGTGAATGGCTTAACCCAGAAACACAAGCTGACTATCAGTGCTTGCTGTCCTCCCTCTCCAAGCCTCAGAAACGGTTTGTGGTCACAGCATCTCCTGATATGTGACTCCCATCTAGAACACAGATTGGCATTATACATCCCAAATGCTACATCTGCTCCTTTTCATTGCTTTGGGCATGGCATCCATATGGGATTTTTGAGTGAAAAACTAAACTTTGTCCTTAACTGTTGAAAAGGAACTAACAAATATAAAAACAGAGAAGTAAAAAATAGTTACATGGATGGATTTATTTTTCTGAGGAGGTAGCTTTGAAACTCATGCATAAAATGGTTAAACTAACTATCCAAAAGTAGATCTTTAAAAACAACGTTTCTAAGTGAGACCCATGCAGCCGGCAGAGGCAGTCCTCTTCTGCTCTCTGCTCACTACCAGAAGGCACTGACCATCTAGTGGGCATTGTGTGTATTCCTTTCACTTAATCATTCTTAATTCTAAAAATAATGCAGTAAGATTGTTCTTTCCACTTTATAGAAGAGCAAAGGGACTTTCAAGAAGAGCAAGTACTTTAATAGAATGCCAAAGGTCATGGAATTGGGGTTTCACTCAGACCTCTAACTTAAAGAATACAAATGTTGTACGCTATTAAAGCAATTAGCGTCAGGTGCTGTTTCCCATTTGGGCTTCCTGGCTCGATTCTTGACATCCCATGTTCTACTGGTCACCTTGGGATTTCCGGCCACATTCTGACAGTGCCAAGGGGAGATTCTGGAGCTCCAGGCCTTTTTACTGTTTATTCTCTGCCCCAGTCCAGGGAGTTTTACTCTTAGAATTTTCATTTAACTCCTTAGGAAATCTTATCTAAGATCTTCCTTATAAGAACAGATTTAGCTAGACCACACCATTAGTAAGAACTGAGCACTTAGTTGGGGACCAGAAATAGGATCTTAATCTACAGAGGCCAGATCAGCAATCTTCCACAAAAGACCAAATAGCCCAGCCCCCTCTTTGCCTCCAGGAGAAACCTAGTGTTTCTCATATAGTTTATTACTTTCCACAAATATTTACCAAATCTGAATTATGTGCCAAGCACTGCTCTGTGCCAGAAGCCACTGGGGATGCCACAATGTAAAAGGCACAGTCCCTGTCCCAAGAAGATTACATTCTCATCACTAGGGGGATCACACATGTGCAAAGGCTATTAAAGGAGGGCCTGAAAAATGTTTGTGGGAGTTTGAACTGAGATACTCTGTTTGAAGGAGAGTTTGGAAGAACCTATCAACATTTTAAATATGTACACTCTGGGATACAGGAATTTTATATTTATAAATTTACATTTAAAGTATGTATTTACATACACAAACATATATTTAAATGCCTGTGACAGATTTGTTCTTAACAATGAAATGTCAGAAAATAAATGGCCACCTACTCATTACACTGAAAAAGACAAATTACATTTTTATGTATGGATAGGAACAACTATCTAAGTAATTCCAAAACAATGCAGAGTATTTCACTTATGAAAAACATTAATCACTATTACATGTGCATGTCTGTCTGTGCTTACATATCCACACATATATGTAAATGTCAAGAAAAAGTTCTGGTAGACACACGCCAGATTGCCAACGGGATATCCTTCTGGAGACAAGAATGAGGTACAGATAGAGTCAGAGTCAACATGGGTGGATCTTGAGCATATCATTCTAAATAAAATAAATCAGATGGAAAAAGTCAAGAACCATATGATTTCACTGTTATATGGGACATAGAACTGAAAGCACAAATGAGCAAACAAGACAAAAAACAAACAAAACTCATAGACCAGACAACAGTGTGGTGGTTACCAGAGGGAAAGCGGGTGGAAAGGTACTAAAGGATAAAGGGGATCACATATGTGGGGATGGAAGGAAATTTATGTGTGGTAAATATACAGTGCAATACACAGATGGTGTAGTATAGAACTGTGCACTTGAGACAAGTCATTTTCTTAACCAATGTCACCTCAACAAATTTAATTAAAATGTTAAAAAAAAGATAAGGTAAAGATGGCCTTCCATTGTTTTATGCTACATACCACTAATTTAAATGTTTTTTGTTACTTTGTATGTTCATTTAAAATAAATTAAAACTTGTGCCAAGAGAAAAACCCAGCATGTTGTAGGGATTCAGGAAGGGAATAAAGCCCACCAGCACAAATATAGCAATTACAGCCACGCCCCAACAGGCAAGTGCCCCAGCTCATGCAGGGGACACCCCTGGATCACCTGGCCTTGGTGATGAGGGTAGGTTGTGCCACTGGGCCCACAGGATGCCTAGGCCAATCTTTTAAGACCAGGAGACATAGCTGACCTACTGAATATAGAGAAACAAATATCAAGTTCGACAAAATGAGGAGACAAAGCAATATGTTAAAAAAAAAAAGACAAAACCCCAGGGAAAAACCTAAATGAAATGGAGACAAGCAACCGGTCAGATAAAGAATTAAAAGTAATGACCAGAAAGATGCTCACTGAATTTGAGAGAAGACTGGATCAATACAGTGAAAACCAATCAGAGCTGAAGACTATAATAATTAAAGTGAAAACTACAGTGGGAGGAATCAACAGCAGATCTGATGATACAGGAGAATGGACCAGTGGCCTGGAAATCAGGGTGGTGAAAATAATTCAATCAGAATAACAAAAGGAAAAAAGAAATGAGGATGGTTTAAGAGACTAACAAGAAAATAACAGCCATAAATGACACACTAGACCAAATACATTTATTTAATTGACATTTTCAGGGCATTTTACCCCACAGCAGCAGAATATACATTCTTTTAAAGTCCACATGAAACATTTTCCAGGATAGACCACATGCTAGGACACAAAACAAGTCTTAAATAAACCTGATTTCAAGACTGAAATCATATCAAGCATCTCTGACGATATTGGTATGAAACTAGAAACAAATCACAACAAAAGAATTGAAATACACATAATAACATGGCAATTAAATAACATATAACTAAAAAATGAATGGATCAACAATGAGATCAAAGAAGAAATCAAGAGATACCTTAAGACAAAAGTAAAATACACAACAACCCAAAGTCTACAGGGAACAGAAAAAGCAGTCCTAACAGTGTAATTCATAGCAATACAGGCATACTTCAAAGAATAAGAAAAATCTCAAAGGAACAATCTAAACGTACACTGAAGGGGAAAAAAATAACAACAAAGGCCAAAACAAGTAGAAGGAAGGCAATAATAAATAAAAATCAGAGAAGAAATTTAAAGAAGTGTCTCAAAAAACAATGCAAAAGATCAATTAAACAAACAGCTTGTTCTTCAAAAGGATAAACAAGATTGATAAACCTTTAATGACATTCATCAAGAAAAAAAGAGAGGACACAAATAAATAAAATCAGAAAGGAAAGAGAAGTAACAATTGACATTATGAAAATTAAAAGGATTATAAGAAAATATTATGAACAACTATATGTCAAAAAATTGGACAATCCAGGAGAAATGGATAAATTCTTGCAAACATACATTCTTCCAAAATTAAGCCAAAAAGAAACAGAAAATATGAACAGACTTATTATAACTAATGAAATCAAAGCAGTAATAAAAAAAACCTCCCAAGAAACAAGAGTCCTGGACTGATGACTCCCCAGGTGAATTTACCAAACATTCAAAGAAGAACTAACACCTCTCCTTAAACTATTCCTGAAAATTCAAGAGGAGTGAAGACTCCCAAGCTCGATTTATGAGGCCAGCATCATCCTCATCCTAAAACCAGATAAAGATACTACAAAGAAATAAAATTATATGCCAATATTTCTGATGAACCTAAATGTAAAAATTGTCAACAAAATATAAGCACTTTCTTACATCATACACAAAAATGTATTTAATTCTCAAGTGTAAAATCTGAAACCATAAAACTGGAAGAAAAAATAGGCAGTAAGCTCTTTGATATCAGTCTTAGAAATAATTTTTGAATATATCTCCTCAGGTAAGAGTAAAACCAGCAAAAATAAAGAAGTGGGACTACATCAAACTGAAAAGTTTTACACAGAAAACCAACAACAAATGAAAAAGACAAACTACTTAATGGGAGAAAATATTTGCAAGTCATGTATCCAATGAGGGGTTATTATCCAAAATTTATTAAAAACTCTTATAATGCAAAATCAAAAAGTCCAATTAAAAAATGAACAGAGGACATGAACAGACATTATTTTTTTCAAAAAAGACATATAGATGGCTAACAGATTCCTAAGGAGATGCTTAACATCATTAATCATCAGGGAAGTGCAAATCAAAATAACAATGAATTATTACTTCACACTTGTGAAAACAGACAAAGCTATTACAGCTTGTCAAGGCTATTACAAAAAAGACAACAAATAACAAGTGTTGGCAAGGATGTGGAGAAGAGACAACCCTCTTACACTGTTGGTGGGATTATAAATTGATGTAGTAACTATGGAAAACATCACAGAAATTCCTCCAAAAATTAAAAATAGATCCACCATGACCCAGAAATTCTACTTCTGGGTATTTGTCCAAAGAAACAGAAATACTAACTTGAAACATATATGCACCCCTATGTTCATTGCAGCATTATTTACAATGGCCAAAATATGAAAGCAACCTAAGTGTTCACCAATAGATGAATGGATAAAGAAGATGTGAGATATATATATCTACATCTATACCTATATATACATATATATCTCACATCAAAAGAAAAAGAATGAAACCTTGCCAT
Organism: Phyllostomus hastatus; assembly: GCF_019186645.2. Classification (NCBI taxonomy): domain Eukaryota; kingdom Metazoa; phylum Chordata; class Mammalia; order Chiroptera; family Phyllostomidae; genus Phyllostomus; species Phyllostomus hastatus. Next base: position 34,003,651 of record NW_025333872.1, on the reverse strand, counting down.
TTGCAACAACATGAATGGGCCTTGAGAGCATTATCCTAAGTGAAATAATCAGAGAAAGATAAATACTTTATGATTTCATGTATATGTGGAATCTAAAAAACAAAACAAATGAATAAAGAAAACAGAACAGAAAAGACTCACAGATACTGAAAACAATCTGATGGTTGTAGTAGAGGAACAGGTTGGGGGATAGGTAAAAAAGGTGATGGTAATTAAAAGGTACAAACTCCCAAGTATAAAATAAGTCACAGGGACATAATATACAGCAGAGGGAATATAGTCAGTAGATCATAATAACTTTGTAAGGTGATGGATATTGCTAGATTTATCATTGTGATGACTTCATAAGGTATATAAATGTCAAATCACTATGGTGTACACCTGAAACTAATACAATATTACATGTGAAATATGCTTCAAGAAAGAAAGAAAGAGAGAGAGAAAGAAAGAAAGAAAGAAAGAAAGAAAGAAAGAAAGAAAGAAAGAAAGAAAGAAAGAAAAAGAAAGAGAAAGAAAGAGAAAGCCAGCCAGCCAATGGATTCCTCTGGCCTAGGGAAATCACAGCAGATGAAGAGGTACATTTCAATTTAGGCCTGAAAGGATCAGAGGTATTTTATAACAAGAGAGTATTCTGGATGAGAAAATGGAGTGAACAGAAGCGTTCCGTGCATTTGGCCAGAAGCATTCTGACAGAGACTCACAGAGAGCCAGGGTGCTCAGGAAGTTCTGAATGACTGTGCTGGAGCATTAGCATCTTCAAGAAACTTCCCATGATTCTCCTCTTTGATTTAGATATTATATGTATTTATCCATTGCTTTCATTATCCTAGGTGCTTGACAAATATTTGTGGACCGAGTGAATTAAATGACCATTAATTATTTAACACACAGTACTGTGCGCACGTCTCCATCCCAGCACTTAGTAAACTCTCCGACTCGACTATTAAGTATTTTGGTGACAGGACTAATGTCTTTTTCTTTTCTTTTTATATCTATCAGATCTAATACTCAAAATGGACAATCAAAAATTTTAATGAAAAAATGAATATGCCAATAAATAAACTAATTAAGTGCAAGGTAAAAAATACATACACATACATATATATACACACATAAATATGTAAACAAATGAAAAATAGATTGTTGCTCAACAATAGACAACTTTCATTGCCAGACTAAGGCACTTGGACTTACTCTGAGGGCAGTGGAAGAATTTTTCTGCAAGTAACACCACCATCAGAACGATGGTGATTTAAAAGGAAGAACAGTTAAGAAACTGTTCAATAGTCAAGATATGAGGTGGTGAACATATAAATCTACCCAAATCAGATCAGATTTGATTCATTTTTAGCAGAAAAAGTATCACAATGAGAACAGATGAAGGGAACACAATTAGCACTTTTTTTTAACAGCATCTGATTTCCATGGGGAATGGGTTCAAAGGAGTGAAAGAGAGGAGGAGAGCATCATTGCAAGAGAAGCAGTGAGCATAAATAGGTAACTGTGTAGCTCAAGGCAAAGGTCACCCTGTTCTCTGTTTTCCAGGTCAGCTTCTTACTTCCATCTACACACAAAGTATTACTGATCTGCACAACTGCCCACTCACATTGGCAACTTAGCATGGATACTGCTCCAAGAAAACTATGAAATAAAGACCGCTGCTCATTTATTTTAAGATAACACAGGTAAGCAATAAATAGGGGAAGCCTTTGTTATTCTTCCAAGCAATGCTGTGGATAGAAAGAGAAATGGAAAATTTAGAAGTATAAGTAAAAGTCTGAGTTACTGCGGCATAATGCTCCTGAGCCCTGTTGCCCGCAATGAGCCCATGTCTGCTGTTGAAGTTTTCTTTACCACATATTGAAAAAGGGAATAAATAAAATTGGTGTCAAACAAAATATTTCCTCCTCTGATTGAAGAGAACATGAAGACCTGAAAGATGTTTATACTCATAAACTCTAGGAATCCTTTTCTGCTGTCAAATTCCAGTGGCAGCATCTGGCAAAGTAGTGCACGAAGTTCTACCCAGGCGGCAAACTCCACATTCGCCGGAGCAGAAATACTGGAGTTTCCAGCAGAGGACAGAGAAGGAGGAGTGACTTGGGCCTACTTCCGTCAAAGGCTTTTAATCAAATGACAGCAGACACGAAGCTTTGTGCTTAAAACAAGGAAATAAACTAAAAAAAATTTTTAATGCATGTGACTTTACAGGCAGCTGAATTCATGTCTGATATCCTCAAAGAAAACAGGAAAGTTTTCTCCTTTTATCACAGGAAAAGATAAATTGCTTGTGTTCCATTTAGCTCAAAGTGGAAACTGGATAAGTATAACTATAAAATAGTGAGGTAGAGTTTTCAAGCAAACATTAGAATCTTTGCAGCTGGTATTAGATTGAGCTGCCAAAGGAGCACACCTCCTTTGGGACACATATGTGCCTCCCCACAGTAATCCCAAGGAGGAGGCCACTGTCCAGGCCGGGAGGGGAATTTCTCTCGAGGAGTTGACACTAGAGTCCATTTATCAGACTTGCCAGAAAAGCAGCCCTGTATGTAGCTTTACGGCCTATTTCTGTAGGGCAAAAAAGGCAGGAAAGGGAAGAAAATCAGCATTCATTTATTTATTCAACAAAGTAGGTGCTAAAAGTGTGAGATTTGGGGACAAAAATGGCAAGCAAAATGATATGTTTAAAAAAGACCCTGCTAGGATCCTTTACATGTGATTTCTTATAGTATGTTCACTTCAGAAGAGCACTAAGCCAGCCTGCTTCCACAAAGCGGACCCCTGCTTTTATATCTGTGCAGAAAACGGTGAACATAGCAGGTCTGAGACAGCTAGTCTCAGAGAGGCATACTTCTAAGGTTGGGCCTTGTCTTATATCTGGAAATTTGGATTTGGGGAGTGCTTCCACCATTCCCTAACTGATAAAGGTGGTTTACTGTGGCTAAATTATTTGTATAATCAATGTCACTTATACTGCTTGATTTCTGGGAGTCTGGAATTTGGTTATTTGCTAGGCAGATGGTACCTACATGACAGTGTCCAGTAAAAACATTGGGCCTTGAGTTTCTGACAAGCTTCTCTAGAACACATTTCACATGTGTTTTTACATCTTGTTGCTGGAGTAATTAAGCACGTCCTGAATGTCTCCACAGGAAGAGGTCTCTTGGAAGCCTGGGCCTGGCTTCCTCCAAACCTCGCCTCATGGACCCTTTTCCTTTGGTGATTATGCTTTGTATCCTTTTGCTGTAATAAATCCTAGCCATGAGACAACTGATTCCTGTGAGTTATTCCAGCTAGTCACCAAGCCTTGAGGTAGTCTTTGGGGACCCCTGCTTCATCTCTACTGAACCCTATACTTATGATCAAGCCTGTCAGATAAGTTCTTATTTAGTGCCATTTTCAGGAACTCATTCAATGGGATTTCTGGAGACAGACCCAGGATGAATTCCAAAATAGGGGAAAGATGATGAAGGGGATAATGCAGTTTATTTAGATCATATTGACTCCTCTCTCTAGGCTTTGGTATATGAGGTTTTCATTATCTTTTTGCTGTGTTTAGTGTTGGTTGTTATTACTATAGATAGAGTTTAGTGTGTGCTTTTTATAATGTCATATTTTATGTCTCTTATATTGTCATGACAACTAGAGATCACACATCTCAACAAATATTATCAAAAATTATATTTTGCAAAGTGTTGAGTTTGTCATTATTCTTTAAGGATTTTTAAATAGCACACAGTAGATTCATAGCAAAAAATACTCCAGCAGTACTTTGCTGTGTTTATCACTAGAGATCCTTTCAGAGTTATTTTCCCTCATTTTAAATTGAACCTTCATTTGTCAATCTCTGCCTCTTGATTTTTAACAATAAAGACAATGGTAAAGCATTTATATGCTTCCTCTGGAAGTATATGCACATGTTCACATCTGTATGTATATATACCCATAGGTACATGGTATGGAGCATTTTGTTTTGCTTTAATTGAATTTTCTTTCCTTTGGCTTACAGACATATCTTTCTTTCCTATACCTTAATGGTCCCAGGAAGCTTATGAATGCAGGCATGGGTTCTTTCAGGAAGCCCTAAAAGTGTTTGACCAGGTTTCAAGAAAACAAGTGTCCCTATTTACATTTGTTACCTTCAGAGCTCTAAACATTTCTTTGATTTTTAATTATTATTTTTTTATTATTGTTCAAATACATCTGTCTTCATTCTCACCCCCCCTCCCCACCCCATCATTTCTGAAGGCCCTCTCAGGCAATGATGCACCAGCTGTGACTCAAATAAATTAAAGGCTTGAATGTAAGACCTGAAACCATAAAACTCCTACAAGAAACATAGGCAGTAAATTCCCATCATCAGTTTTGGTGATGACTTTTTGGATCTGCCACCAAAAATAAAAGCAACAAAAGCAAAAAGCAACAAGTGGAACTACATTAAATCAAAAAGCTTCTGCACAGCAAAAGAAACCATTAACCAAATGAAAAGGCAACCTACTAAATGGAAGAAAACATTTTCAAATCATTTATCTAATAAGGGGTTAATATCCAAATTATATTTAAAAACTCAGACAACTTAACATAAAAAAATAAACAATCCAATTAAAAATTGGCAGTAAACATGAATAGACACTATTCCAAAAAAGAAATACAGATGGGCAACAAGTACATGAAAAGACATGAAAGATTCTCAACATTACAAATCATCAGGGAAATGCAAATCAAAACCACAATTAAGTATCACTTCATGCCCCCTCCCCATGAAGAATCTGATAAATATGCAGCTTAAAATTTTCTACATTATATTATCTTTTAGGCCTGATGTGGAGACTTTCCATAACTGAATTGATGTTCATATTGTGTATGTAAGTTTATGCTGAAAAAATCTGGTTTTACTTTGGTTCTATAAGTTAGCATAGCACTCAGCTCTTAGTATATGGTGTTTTATTTTGCATTAAATTAATAAAAATTATTTCTTGTGTGTTATAAGACTATTACATATATATTAATTAAAAAAGGAAAAATGTCAGTAAAATACTTCATGTGAATAGAATAGACATTGGGCACTGAAGTGTGGTTTTTTATGCTGAAGGTATTCAAACTATGTGTGTCATGCTTTGTATAATTTAAAAGCAAAACAAATGGAAATCAAAGCCAAAATGAAACAAAGTAATATGATTTGAAGCTTAGATTTTATAGAAGTCACAGTGAAAACAGATTGTCCATCGTCAAAAAGAGGAGATAACAAATACTGGTAAGGATGCGGAGAAAAGCAAACCCTTTTATTACACTGTTGGTGGGATTGTAAATTGGTATAGCCACTGTGGAAAACACTGTGGAGTTTCCTCAAAAAATTAAAAATATAATTACCATATGACCCAGCAATTCTACTTCTGAGAACAAATCCAAAAGAAACAAAAACATCAACTTCAAACTGAACAAGGAAAGTGGGGACAGACTTAGATAGAGAGCAGGAAAACAGCTAGTGGTGGCTGGGGGGAGTGGGTTAGATGGAGGGGTTGGAAAAAGGAAAAAAGACTCATGGACACAGACAACAATGTAGTGATTGCTGGGGGAAGAAGTGCATAGGGGACTAACGGGTAATGGAAAAAGTACAATGAAGATTGAATATTTTTTTAAGATTTTATTTATTTATTTTTAGAGAGGGAAGGGAGGGAGAGAGAGAGAGAGAGAAAGAGAGAGAGAGAGAGAAACATCAATGTGCGGTTGCTGGGGGTTATGGCCTGCAACCCAGGAATGTACCCTGGCTGGGAATCGAACCTGGGACACTTTGGTTCCCAGCCCGCGCTCAATCCACTGAGCTATGCCAGCCAGGGCGAAGATTGAATATTAAAAAAAGAAAAGATATCTGCACCCCCAGGCCCACAGCAGCATTATGTACAATAGCCAAGGCATGGAAACAACCTGTGTCCATTGACATACAAGTGGATAAAGAAGTTGTGTTACACACGCACACATGAATATCATTTAGTCATAAAAAAGAATAATGTCTTACCATTTGTAATGATATATATGGACCTTATGAGAGCATCATGCTAAGTGAAAGAAGTCAGAAAGAGAAAGACAAATACCATATAATCTCATATGTGGAACCTTAAAAAACTACCTGATCTCATAGATACAGAGAACAGACAGACTAGTGGTTTTGGAGAGGATGTGAAATGGGAAAAGGGGTGGCCAAAGCTACAAATTTCAGTAATAAATGAATTAAGGCATGAGGATGTAATGTATAATATGGTAACTATAGCTAATAATACTGTATTATGTATTTGATCTTAAAAGTTTTCATCACAAGGAAAATTTGTATGTATGAATGGTGATAGATGTTAAGTAGACTTATTGTGGTGATCATTTTGCAGTGTATGCACATATCAAATTATTACATTGTACACCTGCAACTAACAACAATTATATCAATTATACACCAATAAAAAATATTTTTAAGGAAATGTACCTAAAAAGAACACTAGAGTGCATTATGGATTCAACTGCATTTCCCAAAATTCATGTGTTGAAGTCTTAGTCCCCAGTATACCAGAATGTGATTATATTTGGAGACATGGTCTTTCATGGGTAATTAAGATTAAATGAGGTCATTGGGCAGGCCCTAATCTGACTGGTGTCCTTATAAGAAGTGCAGATTAGAATGCAGACACAGAGCGAGGGAAAACCATGTGAAGACAAGTGAGAAGGCAGCCATCTGCAAGGCAAGGTGAGAGGCCTCAGAAGAAACCAAACCTGTCAACACCTTGATTTTGGACTTCTAGCCTCCATAACTGGGAGAGAATAACTTTGTTGTTTAAGCCACCCAGTCTGTGGTATTTTTTATGGCAGCCCTAGCAAACTAATAAAGAGTGACAAAGAAGATGATATGGCAGTACTCAGAACAGAATATGAGAGTCAAAACATTTTTTTGTTATATTTTTGAAAGAGTTTTAAGCCCATTTCTCTGCTGAAAGAAGAGATAAAATAAGCCTAGATACCCAGTCTAGGGTGTTTTTTACGTTATTTCACTGCTTCCTCTCATAAATTTCTAATTCTTGACATGTCAAGAAAGTCACCATACTAATTTGACTATGTCAATGCAGTAAGCACTTGTTCATCAGAAACTGGCATTTTTAATCTTGATAAATCAGTCCAATCAATGGACTGGCCTGCTCTAGACTGGTAGACAGACTACAGGCAAAACAACAAAAAAAATTTTAAGCCGAATCCATTTTAATAGGAGTCAGCTGTGTAAAGTAAGCATTTAACATTTTTATAGTTTATAATTTCAGATTTCCAATTTATTTTCTATCGATTAAGCAAGCCAATTTTTGCTTTGAAACTTAATCAACAATATTTTTACTTAATTTCCTTTGAATTAAGTAGATTTTGTCTGAGCACCAGCATACAGCTAATTTTCACAAAAGGGCCCCAACAGAATCCATCTTCAATAAAGCTTAATTCAGATCCACAGACCAAAAAGGAATCATTTGCAAAATAATAATTCAAATACTTGTAGCATATTAGGACTTTCCAGAAGTTCAATGACTGTTACTGTGGCTTCTATAAAATCTAAGCTTCAAATTATATTACTTTGTTTCATTTTCACTTTGTTTTCTATTTGTTATGCTCTTAAATTATGTGAAGTGTGACACAATTTGAATACTTTCAGCATAAGAACCCACACTTCCAGTGCCCTGTGAATATTCTATTCACAAGAAGAATTTTATTGATAATTTTTCATTTTTATGTTAACATATATAATAGCCTGACAGTACAGAATGAAATAATTTATATTAAGTTAATGTAAAATAAAACACCTCATACTAAGAGTTGAGTGCTATGGTAATTTATAGAACCAAAGCAAACCCAAATTTATTCAGCATAAACTTAGGGAAACTCTCCAGATCCAGCCTAAGAGATAATATAATATAGGAACATTTAAGCTGCCATGTTTATGAGGTTCTTCACTGAGGTGGGAGGAGAAAGGCTGGGAGAGAGAAAGAAAAATAAATTGAAAAATGATAACTATTTTTTATTAATAGTTACTGTTCAGCTATATTTTATAAAACAAGCCATAAAAATGAAGGATGAGTGCTCTCTGTTTTACAGGGAAGTTTCCTGCTATGGAAATCCCCATGTAACTAATGGGCAGTTGAAAATACTCAAGACTGGTTAGTTAGACTTTGCAACTATGTCAGGAGTTTCAGATTCATATCTTCCGTAGTTTCTTTTTTCACTGTATTCTGCTCTGAATTGGGTTTGACTGGAGATCAGGAGGTAGAAAGAATATCTTATAGAAAGGTCTCTTTGCACAAACATAAATACCATCCATGGTAAACACAAAATTGTACTTTTTTTGCTATTGCTGTAATTTGTAATTTTACATCCCCATCTAAAAATCCTTCTCCTCCCAATCTCTCTCTCTCTCTCTCTCTCTCTCTCTCACACACACACACACACACACACACACACACACACGTCATTTATTCCAACACACAGGAGTCTGTATATCAGCCTCCACACCACCCATACTCTCCCAATGCTGTCCTCCACTTTCCAGTGCAATCAAAGACACCAGTCTCCCAGCCTCTTGGCTTTATGCTCATATTCCAAGTTCCACTTGTTGCTTTTTTCCCTTTTCATTACCAGTATTCCCTTTCTGAACAGTCTGGCACTTTGTATCTTAAAGCTTTGTCAGTTCTGAGCTCACCTCCAAGTTGAAGTTACCTGAAGCAAAAAGGGAATAAGCCCCTATATTGATCAGCTCCAGGGAACAGGCTAAACACTGTCCTATGAGGAAAAAGGCACAAGTTCCAATTGTCTCTTACCTAGTTATAAAAGCACAGACAAGTCTCTCAACTTCTGGGGACCATGGTTGGCCAACAATAATTTCTGCCAAATGAACAGGGTTGTTGTAAGGCTTAACATTTACAGTAATGGCTACTTCTAATATTTGTTCAGGTAAAACAAATTTTGACATTTTTCTCAAAACTTCTAATTTCCCTTGGCTAGGATATTTTCGCCAAAGGATTTTGTATCCTTTAAGTGCAAGAGCAATGACTTAAATGGAATGACTAATACCTACCATCTGGCAATTGTGATATAGTCCAATAATATTCACCTAATGAGAAAATGAATGAATTAAATGAAAGTAAGTAATGCGTGTGACAACAATGTTCCAATACTAAACAAACTACACAAATGCAAGATGTTAGTTTTTTTTTTTGGGGGGGGGGTGTTTATTCATCCATCAAACAATCCTGGAGGGTTTGCTTTGTGCCAGGCACTGTGCTAGTCAGGAACAGCAGAAGCCTCTTGAGGAAGGTAGCAGTTCTTAATACCAGGGAGCTCTTACTGGAGAGTTACTGTAACTGAATGGTCAGGCATGAAGGGAGAGTAAATAATCTGAGTAGTAAGAATTTCACTTTGATTTTATGAGAGGTCTTGTGGATAGAAATGCAAGAAACATTCTAAATTTAATATTAATGACTCAGTACATTTACCCAAATGTGCCATTTCTCCTTTTCCTATCTTCTATGTTTCTTTCACTTGCCCATGTTTAAGTCCACATGTTTTAATGCTTTATATCTTTAAGGAATCAGATCAAATCAAGACTACCAACTGTGCGAGCCCTTAATTTGTAGATGTTGTCGCTTTCTTCAAATGCAAGAATTTAATCTTAAGCCTTTCTTCAATGATAGTCAGTGGGCAAATAAGGTTCTTTATTTAGAATACATTGACTATACACCAAATAGAGCCAGTTAGACAATTTAATTGCTACAAAATGTATGAAAAGCCCACTAAATACTGGGCCAAGTTCTGATGGGCATACCAAACTGATGTAAAAGATATCACAGCTACCCTCAAGGAGCTTAAACTTGGTAAGAGATGAGACATGCATACAAATATGCAGTCATAGTTGGGGAAAACCGGTAACAGGAGGAAGGAGGTAATTTATGCATTGCCAAATATTCAGAGAGAAATTGCATATTGTAAAAGGATCATAATGACAGCCTTATGAGGTGCTAAAATTGCCCGTAGAACCTTGAAATAATTTACAAAATACCTTCAGTGGAAAATCAGTTATTTCCTAGTTATTACCCGAGCTTTACTGCTTCAGTTCAGTACATGGTTTCAGGGATGTGTGTGTAGTAACAATGATTCTTCTTGTATTTTATGGAGTCTATTCTGGAATCGTTGTTTGTATCTTTAAATAGAGGCTACACAGGCTCAGATTTTCAATGCAATATTAATGTTTCATGCACATAGAAATGTTCTCATTTACCTGTCTTTGCTGTTCTTGTACTACTACTTTAAAAGCAGTTTGCAGCTGAGCCGTTTGTTCCTCTCACTGTGTGAGATGGGCTTATAGCTCACATACAGTGGAAACATAATAGCTAAATAGTTTTTATTTTAGCCTGGAGGATCATAGATCTGCCCCCTGGGATTTATGCTGCTACTTCAAACCCCAAGCTAAGAAAAATGTGTATTGTCAGACTTGCTTTACCATTCTTTCAAATGAAAGTTTAATCAACTTGACATTTACAGTAATGAGTGTCCTGGTGACAGCATTTATGGAGCATACAGTAATCTCTCTCTAAAAGTAATCTCTTACTACAAAGTAAGTATGAAAATGTGGAATGAAGCAGGGTGGTTGTGTGTCAAATCAAGACTCCAAGTCTAAAAACAGTCTTCGAGGGCTGAGACATGACTGAAGCCACGCTGTGCCTCAGGGGCTGTGCTTTCACCTGCAGAGTTTGTGAGTCTCATGGGGAGACTGAAGTGTTCTTCAGTCAATAGGTTTTGGAAACATCTGGGCCAAACACAGGAAAAAAATGTTCAAAACTTCTTAGAACTTTTAGTATACAAGTATGCTATTAGAATATCCAAAAGAGATATCTATTGTGCAGCTTTCCAGAAATTTTATAATCATAGAAACTTTTATTTTCATGGGATATCTTTTGGGACAAGTGTTCTCTATGAAAAGCATTTTACTATCAAAGAATTTGGCTTTGCCTGCGGTCATTTACCTTGCCATTTTCACAATGAAAATTGTTTTTTTTTCTTAATTCTTTCTTTTTTTCTTTCTTTACTTTTCTCAGAAGTTATTGGAATTGCTTTAAAACTTTATTTTAAAAAGCCTCCATTTAGAAATTAATAGGCAAACTCCAGGTAAATTCCCATCTTCCAGAATTTTCATATATCAACATAGCTATACTAAGTGATTCTATATTATATCAGTTATACCAGTGATTTTCAACCTCTTTCATTTCATGGCACACATAAACTAATTACTGAAATTCTATAGCAGGGCAAAAATGATATTATATTTCTTGCCAGTTTGGCAAAAAAAAATAGGTATAATTTTGCTTCACTCACACCAGACAGCTATTGTAGTGTTGGCTGTTGTCATTTTTTTAATTTGACAACCTAATGGAAAAGAAGTCAGTGCCCTTGACTAGTCAAGTATTGCATGTTTTAAAAATTCTTGCAGCACACTAAATGTGCCTCTTGTAGCACATAGGTTGAAAATCACTGGGCTACACCATGGTCATGAGATCTGGTTTATCATAAAGTATATTATTTATAGTTTATTAAACTCACTTGAGCTGTATGACTACACTTATATGAAGTAGTTAGAATAGTCCAACTCATAGAGACAGAAAGTAGGATGGTCGTGGCCAGGGACTGGGGAAGGTGGGAGGGAGAAGTGTGTAATGGAGTTGTTACAGAGCTTCGGTTTTGCACAATGAGAAAGTTCTGGAGGTTGGTTGCACATCAATGTGAATATTTCTTCACACTATTGAACTGTACACTTAAAAATGGTTAAGACAGTAAAAATTTATGTTATATGTATTTTACCACAATTTTAAAACTCATGTAACTTTCAATATAGTGCTGTATTAAATTCTACCACATGTAAATACAAAATATGGAACTGTTTGAATATTTAAATTTATTTATCTCTCTTTATGAAAAAAGGCTAGTAGAGAAAAAACTCTAGTTCACTAGAATGGAAATCTAAAAGTTTCAGATAGTCTCCCTAATCAAGGCTGCAACTAACCATGCAAATATTTGGTGTTCTGATGAAACTTTTTAAAATTATATGCATCTTAAAGTAAAAGGCACTTTAAGATTTCATATTAGGTTATTTTCCTAAATATACATTTTTCTATAGATCATATTTTCCATCTATATTGATTATATATTTCTAAATCAGCTTGCATTAATTCAAGAGACATATCTCTAAATTTGAACTTTTGGCATTCCAAACTGACATTATCATTACTATTATAATTTCCTGTAGATTTCTGGCTAGACTCATAGGAATGTTTATCATCTTTTAGGATGAGGATATGCCCTGAAATGGGGAAAATATGCTTTAGTACTTCCTTCTTCCCTAGCTCTGTTCTAGAGCACCACTATGCTTTTTTGTTGTTATTATTCTATATATGCAGGACTTATTAAAAGCACAATTTCTTTGGGAATTTGAAGACATGTGCAGTTAGTAATTTTGTGTAGCAGAATAAGAAAAACAAGATATGCGTAGCAGCACACAACACATCCTCACACCTGGAGTGGGTGCTGCCTACTTCATTTTATGCAACTCTGGGCAAGTGCCCTGCCTATCGGGGAAATAGATATGAGGTTTCCAATTAATGGATGATAACCAAAACATTAATATCCCTGCCATACAACCAAATCCACTCTGTATGAACTAAGACTACATTCACTATGTACAAATAGAGCAGTGAATGCCCTCAGTGAGGTGGTCATTGAAGAGGGAGTTGTAGGAATTCTAGGGGAAGAGAACTGCAGGCGTAACTTGCCATTTGTCTTACTTATAGCCCCAGAATAGAGTTTTGGGAGCTATTTGTGTGATTGAAGAGGAAGCCTAAGGAACTGTTACAGGGGAAGCATTTCAGGAATGAGGTGAGACTCTGAGGCAGGTGACTAAAGAAGATGAGCCCAGGACAACAGAAATGTCCAATTTAAGGGAATTGAAATCATCCTTGGAGAAGACAAAATTGTTTTTCTTCATGATCAGAATGACTCTTACGAACTCCAGGGTAATTAGAAATTTCTATCATGTTAAAAAGGATAGGTGATCAATGTCTAGGTTTCACCTGCTTCACACTTTCCTGTGTAAACCCAGAGGACATAGGGACTGAGGGCCGGTGGGGAGCTGCCTGGAGATGTACACAGGGAAACAGAATGCCCACTGAGTTCCCACCTATTACCTCACCCTGAGTCCTCAGGACCCCTACTTAGAAAGGGGGTCCCTCAGGGGTAAGAATTGTATCTGTGAAGAAGGGGAGAGGGAGCAAAGATGTCAGCCCTATGCCACACCTCCTTGTCTAGAAATGCAGACAGCATCAGACGGAGATTTCATCAGGATAATGAAAAGAGAAAGTACATGAAAAAGGCAGGAAAGGGCGACCAGCCAGGCTATGATAAGACAAGAACAATTACTATGAAAGCTTTTGAATATTTCCTAAAGCTTTCAGTACTCCCAGGTCCATTGTTTTTATTGCCCTTTCTGTTTGAGTATTAGCAGCAAAACCCTAAAATAAAAAGGGTGTGTGATCTTTTAATTCTGTGTCAAAGAAAAGCCAGAAAGCTAAGAGACGGTATCCTGATTACATAGTTCTGAGAGTAAGAGCAGCTAGAGAAAAGGGAGAGAACCATACACATTCATGAGACTTGGGGTTAATGAGATGCCCCACCTGGGAAAGCCTACATGCAATAGAGCAGCAAGCCCAGGAGTTTTGCCCAAAAGTGATCCCATATAGGCTCTGTCAAAATGACGGACTCTAACTTACATATTTATTATTTTTTTCAGTTGAATTGCAAAAATGAGACATTCATTTCTATTAGATGTCTAGATATTACAGTATAACTTGGTAAATTAAACTGTAAGACGAAAAAGAAAATCATATTTTAAAGTTCTAGTGTAAGACAAGAACAGGAGATCCTAAGTCCAGTTACTAAATCATTGGCATTTTTTTCTCTAATAGTGAATCCTCTAAATTGAGAGTTATGCTTAGAGCAGTTGGGTGGGGTGACATCCTGAGGCACCAAGGTTGTGGGTTCAATTCCCACTCAGAGCACATGCAAGAATCAACAAATGGGAGACAACTGTACTTGAACAATAAAAAGAGAGAAAGAGAGAATGAGAATCAACCAATGATTATATAAATTAGTGTAAAAAAGTCAATTTCTCACTTTCTATAAGTGAAAAAAGAAAAGTATAGTGGTATGAGAAGGTGGTGGCTGAGTAGGCGGAAGCTGAGCCCACTTGCTTGTGCCCCCAGCATGGATTTTCCACTGATCTTCTGACAAGCGACCTGAACAATCAACAGAATCTCAGCTGACATGAATTTTTGAAGCCATGGACTACAGAGGATGCTTTGCACCCTCTAGTAAGAGATTTTATAAGATGAGGGGGAAATGCCTTGTGCGAGGCACCTGCAGCAGTGGAGGGACCAGACAGAAAATGCAGCTAGTGACTCTCTCCCCTCCCAGAGCAGGAGCCTTGGTCCTGCACAGGGAAACCCCAAACCCTCATCAGGAGAGACTTGGGGCAATATACAAAGTCTGGGAGACACACATGCAATGAGCTACACATCCATAGCTGCAGCACCAACCAGAATAGTTCCAGAGAGAAACTGTGTCTCCTAAAACTGCCAGAGGCACCAGCAGGCTGTGGACAGACCTGAATGAGAGAAACTTTTTTTGCTTTTTGGTAAGATGGAACATGCAGAGAGTCTGTTCATGGCTCAGTGTTGCAGTGTGGGTACCACATAGAGACTTTTTAAAAAGGGGGAGCTGAGACGTGTCTGGGCAGGGACCCTGTGCATGTACATGCAGTGGCTCTGCCAAAAAAGAAAGAAATCAGAGTGAAAGTGCAGTTCGTTCCCACTGAATCCAGCTGCACAGGAAGAACAGAAAGTGGCATGGCAAAGGTATTGAGTGACTTCACCCAGCGCAGCTGGTGAGCAGGGGGCCTGCACAGAACAGAGTTCAGGTCTAAGTCTCCTGAAAGAGGCAGGCTGGGGACTGGATGGCCAGGAGCTGAGTTCCAGAGATTCATTGCAGCCAGGCAGGGCCCCTCACAGGCAGGTGTGCCCAACCCACACTTGCAGGATTGCAGGCTCTGCAGAACAGTGAGGCCCCTGCTGGGTGCATATCTGCATGGGAGAGAAGGGGAAGCTCCAAAACAGCCCTTTCTGAACTACTCTGATTCCTCAGGGCCTGATCAACTGAAACCAGCAGAGCAGCGAGAAGAGAGACAGGCACAGAAAGGGGTATTCAGAGCCCTGCCCAGCTTCAGCTCTTATATAGAGCTTCCATCAATGCCAAGTAGAAAAGAGCTATCCTTTTTACACAGATTGGCCCCTCACATGAAATGGACACCTAATTCATCAGAAACTATACGTTATTGGAAATAATCTGGGACAGACCAAGATATGTGGCAGGCATGTGGGGAGGCAGTCCACCATCTTCCCTGGAGACTGAACAGCACCTCCCATGGGTAACCCAGGGATTCCACCCTCCTGATTGCACCAGAGGCTCCCTCTGGAGGCAGGTGAAGGTGGTACCGGCAGTGCTCTCGGACATGAGATGAACCACTCCTGGGCCTTGTGCTAATGAAAAGCTTCGGGGTAGAACAGAGGGGACCAGCTAGGCCTGAAGGAGATGACGTAGACTGTGGATCCCTTGTAGCCATGAACAGGCTGCCTAGGACTAGATTGGGACACCATCTGACATTACCAGGGGCAGATCCAGAAAAAGAAGACAGTGGGAAATACTAGGCTCTGCTGAGATGAACTCCACCTCGGTCTTCTTCATTATTTACATTATTTTTTCTCTTGCATAGCTTTTTAACTTTGTTTTTTCTTCCATTTTGTTCCAATTATTTTACTATTTATTTTATTTTCGTTTTATTTCAAATCTCATATTTTACTTCTTTCTCTTATTCTACTTTGCCTTCTTCCTTCTTCTTCATATTTTTGTTTTAAATTTTATTTTTTCTCCTTCTAGTGTCTTGTTTCTATTCCTCATTCTTACTATTTCTCTCCACTCCAAACTCTCAAAGCTATTTTTTTCCATTAGTCATCTCACATTCTTTGCCCATTTTTTATGATATCCTTATTATCTCTCCACGTTTTTTAATCCTTTCTTGTCAGTCATTGATATGATGGTTGTTGCTTTTCTTCAGTTTTATTCCTAGATGTTCACTATTTTCATATTTCAAATCTCAAATTTTACTGTTTCCCTCTCCTACTCCCTTTTGCATTCCTCTTGTCCTTTCTTATATTCATTTTAAATTCCATTTTTTCTCTCTTGTAGCCTGCTTTTTATTTCTTACTCATTATTTCTTCTCTTAGCCTTTCAAAATCATTTTTTTCTCTTTTAGGCATCTCATAATCTTTTTTTCTTTCTTCTTTCCTTCTTATAATATTTGTATTCTTTTCCCACCCTTATTAATCTTTGCTTGTTTGTTGTTTGTAACAACCATATTACTGTGGTGGTTGTTTTTCTTCCATTTTGTTCATTTTTTACTATTTTTTTTACTTTTAAAACTCATACTGTTTCTTACTGTTTTGCTTTCTACTCTCCTTTTTTAATTTACATTGTAAATTTTCTTTTCTTCTTTCTTCACCTTGTTTCTATTCCCTGTTCTTACTATTTCTCCTCCATCTACCCTCTCAAAATCATTTTTCTTTGTGTCAGTCATCTCAGAATCATTCTTCCTTTCTTATGATAGTCTTAATCTATTTCCACCTTTATTAATATTTGCTCACTTGATGTTGATATTGTGGTTGAGGTTGAAGGGTATTTTTGCTGGTGTAGGTTTTGTTTGCAGGGTTGTTTTATTTTCTTCTGGCAGCACCTGTACGACAGCATACAATACATGGTGGACACTATGACTCTTAGTCAGCCACCTTGAGGGAAAAACCCACCAATGAATGACCCATCAACAACCAAAACACAATTATAATGAGAGCCAACATAAATAGTGTAAGTGGCATCCAAAGAGCATGCAGGTCGGGAGATCAAGGAGACTGTAACACTAAGTCCCACAGGTCTCCTACCACAGAAGGCCACACCATGAAGACAAGGAGTCAGCACAGATCAATCTAATATGCAGAAATAAACAAAAGGAGTCACCTAAAATGGGGAGACAAAGAAACAAGCCCCAGTTGAAAGGAAAAGAAGAATCCCCAGAAAGAATGCTAAATGAAATTGAGGGAAGCAGTCTATTGGACAGAGTTCAAAACAATGGTTTTAAAGGTACTCAAGGAACTCAGCAGAAGCTACAAGGAACTGTAAGGGAGCTATAAGAAACTTAGTAGGAACTACTGCAGCATGAAAAAGGACATAGAAACTATGAATACGAATTTAGAGGAAATGAAAAATAAAATATCTGAAATGAAGAATACACTAGAAGGAATTAAAAGCAGGCTAGATGAAACAGAGAACTGAATCAATGAGTTTGACCACAAGATAGAAAAAAACATAGCAACAGATTGAAAGAAGAATAAAGATAAAGGAAGATAGCTTAAGGGAGCAGTGGGACAACATGAAATGTAACAATCTTCACATCACAGGGCTACCACAAGGAGAAGTCAAGGAACAAGTCATAGAAAATCTGTTTGAAAAAGTAATGATAGAAAATTTCCCTAATTGGGTAAGGGAAAAAGTCAAAGTTCAGGAAGCACAGAGGGCCCAAATAAGAAGAACCCAAAAAGGCCCACTCCAAGACACATCATACTTAAAATGGCAAAATATAAAGACAAAGAGAGAATCTTAAAGGCAGCAAGGGAGAAACAGCTTAGTAATATGCAAGTGAGCTCCAATAAGACCTATCAGCTGATTTCTGAAGAGAAACACTACAAGCCAGAAGGGAATGGCATGAAATATTCCAAGTATTGAAAAGCAAAGAACTGCAACCAAGACTACTCTACCAAGCAATGCTCTCATTTAAAACAGAAGGCAAAATAAGAAGCATCCCAGACAAAAAAAAAAAAAAGCTAAAAGAGCACACATCTCCACCAAACAAGCACTGCAAGAGATGTTAAAGGAACTACCTGAAGAAGATGAAGAAAAAGAGAGAGAGAAGAACACAGATACAAAAGGGAAAAAATGACATTGAATAAAATACCTGTCAATAATAACCCTAAATGTAAATGGAATAAATGTTCCAATCACAAGACATAGGGTAGCTGAATGGGTAAGAAAACATGGCCCACACATATTCTGTCTATCTACCAGAGATCGACCTTAGAACAAAAGACTTACACAGGCAGAAAGTGAAGGAATGGAAAATAATTTTCCAAGCAAATGGGCATGAAGAGAAGCTAGGGTAGCAATACCAATATCAGACAAAATAGACTTCAAAACAAAGCCCATAACAAGAGACAAAGAAAGTCAGTTACTACAAAATACTTAAGGGAGTAGTTCACCCAGAGGATATAACCCTTGTAAAGATATATGCACCCAACGGAGGAGCACCTAAAGACATAAGGGAAATCTAGTAGGACTTTAAGGAAGATATCAACAGCAATAAAGTCATCATAGAGGATTTTAACACCCTACTTTCAATTAAGTATTGGTCATGCAAACAAAAAAACAAAAAGGATATTGTGGCATTGAATGACATTCTAGATCAAAAAGACTTAATTGATATTTACAGAGCATTCACCCCAAAGAAGCAAAATATACATTCTTTCCAAATGTACATGGATCATTTTCAAAGATAGAACATGTGGTAGGACACAAAACAAGCCTCAACAAATTCAAGAATATTGAAATCACATCAAGCATCTTTCCATATCATAATGGCTAGAAACCAACCTCAAGGAAAAAACTCAAAAACTTTAAATACATGGAGACTGAATAAGATGTTACTAAGTAATAAGTGGGTTAACAATGAGACCAAGGAAGAAATTAAGAAATATCTGGTAACAAATGAAAATGAACACACAACAACCCAAAACCTATAAGATTCAGCGAAGGCAGTCCTCTGAAGGAAGTTTATAGGAATACAGGGCTACCTAAAGAAGACATAAAAATCTCAAACAACCTAACCCTACATCTATAAGAACTAGAAGAACAATAAATCAAGCCCAGAGAAACAAGAAAGAATGAAATAATAAAGATCAGAACAGAATTAAACAACATAGAGACTAATAAAACAATCTAAAGGATCAATAAATCAGGAGCTGCTTCTTTGAAAAGATAAACAAAATTGACATTTAACCAGACTCATCCAAAAAAAATTGACAAAGAATCCAAATAAATGAAATCAGAAATAAAAGAGAAGTTACAACTGATAACACAGAGGTACAAAGGATTGTAAGAAATTACTATGAACAATTATATGCCAAGAAATGGGACAACCTGGGAAAAATGGATAAATTTCTTGAAACACACAGTCTTCTAAAACTGAATCAACAAGAAGCATAAAATTTAAATAGACCAATAACAACCAGTGAAATTGAAGCAGTAATCATAAAACTCCTAGAACACAAATTCCCTGGACTGGATGGCTTCACAGCCAAATTTTACCAAATTATTCAAAGTATAACTAACTCCTATCCTTTTCAAACTACTTCAAAAAATTCAGGAAGAGGGACAACGTCCAAACTCTTTTTACAAGGCCAGTATTATCCTAATTGCAAAACTAAGTAAAGATTCAACAAAGAAAGAAGGCCAGTGTCTCTGATGAGCATAGATACTAACATCCTTAACAAAATATTGGCAATCTGGATCCAGCAATATATTAAAAAAATCATACACCATGATCAAGTAGGATTTATCCCAGGGATGAAAGAATAGTATAATATCAATGCCAATCAATAAACATAATACACCACATACACAAAATGAAAGATGAATATCACATGATTATATCAATAGATGCTGAAAAAGCATTTGGTAAAATTCAGCACCCATTTATGATAAAAACACTCAGCAAAGTGGAAATCAAGGGAGCATACCTCAACATAATAAAGGCCATATACAAGAAACCTACTGCCAACATCATACTAAATGGGCAAAAACTAAAAGCTTTCCCCTTACGATTAGGAACAAGACAAGGGTGTCCACTTCCATTATTCATATTCAACATAGTACTGGAAGTTCTGGCCACAGCAATCAGGCAAGAAAAAGAAATAAAAGGCACTGAAATTGGAAAGGAGGAAGTAAAACTTTCATTATTTGCAGATGACATGTAAGTGTACACAGAAAATCCTATAGTCTCCACCAAAAAACTACTTGACCTAATTAATTAGTGAACCTGGAAAATAGTGGGATACAAAGTCAATAATCAGAAATTGATGGTGTTTTTGTACATCAACAATGAAATATCAGAAGCAGAAGCTAGGAAAAAATCCCATTTCCTACAGCAACAAGAAAATAGTACTTAGGAACAAATTTAACCAAAGAGGTAAAAAGACCTGTATTCAGGAAATTGTAGAACACTGAGAAAACATTGAAGAAGTACAGACAAATGGAGGCATATACCATGTTGATGGTGTGGAAGAATTATCATCATTAAAATGTCCATAATACCTAAGGCAATCTCTAGATTCAATGCAATTTCTATTAAAATACCAGTGGCATATTTCACGGATCTAGAACAAATATTCCAAAAATTTATATGGAACCATAAAAGACCCCAAATAGCCTCAGAAATCTTGAGCAAGGAGAACAAAGTTGGAAGGATAAGAATACTTGATATCAAACTATTCTACAAGACCACTATAATCAAAACAGTCTGGTACTGGCATAAGAACAGACACACAGATCAATGGAACAGGATAAAAAGCCCAGAAATAAACCTGTGCTTTTCTATGGTCTATTAATATTTGACTAAAGGGAACATGAGGATAAAATGGAGTAAACATAGTCTCTTCAATAAATAGTGTTGGGAGAACTAGACTGGTATATGTTTAAAAATGAAACTAGACTACCAACTTATACCATACACCAGAACAAACTCAAAATGGATAAACAACTTAAACATAAGTTGTGATACCATAAAAGTCTAAGCAGAAAACATAGGCAGTAAAATTGCAGATATCCCACATAGCAATATTTTTGCTAATATATTTCCTATGACAAGGAAAATAAAGGAAAAAAACAAATGGGACTACATCAAATTAAGAAGCTTCTGCACAGCTAAAGAAACCATCATCAACATAAAAAGGGAACAAAGTATATGGAAGAATATATTTGTCAATGATACAAAGGACAAGCATTTAATCTCCAAAGTATATAAATAACTTATATGACTCAATAGCATGAAGACAAACAATCCAATTAAAAAAATGGGCAAAGGACCTGAATAGACACTTCTCAAAGGAGGACATAAAGATGGTCCATACACATATTAAAACATGCTCAACATCACTAGCCATCAGAGAGATGCAAATTTAAACCACAATGAAATATCACCTTACACCTGTCAGAATGCTATCATTAATAAATCAAGAAACAGCAAGTGCTGGTAAGGATGTGGAGAAAAAGGAACCCTAGTGCAAAAGGAACTGTTGGTGGGAATGCAGATTGGTGCTACTACTGTGGGAAACAGTATGAAATCTCAAAAAATTGAAAATGGATCTACCTTTTGACCCAGCAATTCCACTGCTGGGAATATACCCTAAGAATCCCAAAACACCAATTCAAAAGGACTTATATACTCCTATGTTCATGCAGTGCTATTTATATTAGCCAAATACTGGAAACAGCCTAAGTACCCATCAGTACATGAGTGGATCAAAAAACTATGGTACATTTACACAACGGAATACTACACAGCAGAAAGAAAGAATTCCTACCTTTGGCAACAGCTTGGTTGGAGCTGGAGACTATTATGCTAAGTGATATAAGCCAGTCAATGAAAGACAAATACCATATGATCTCACTTATAAGAGGAATCTAATGAACAAAATTAACTAATGAGCAAAACAGAACTAGAGACATGAAAACATGGAACAGACTGACAGCTGCCAGAGGGGAGGAAGGAGTGTGATAATGATGGAAAGAATGGTAAGGGATACATCAAAAAAAACATGTATGAATGACCCATGGACATGGACAAAGGTGTGGGGATTGACTGTGGGAATCAGGGATGGACTGCACAGAGGAAGGCAAAGGGGAGAAATCGAGACAACTGTAACAGAACAACAATAAAAAAAGTTATGCTTAGAGAAATTTTAAGATACCCTATTTAATTCTAGAAAACACCATTAAATGTGTCATATTAACTCATAATTTCACAGAATCCTGCACTCCTTTCTCCCATACACTCTTGTTTTTATATCAGTGTTAACACAAGGTTAAATGTCATCATTATTTTCTTCTGTTTAAACAGTTAAATTTTGTCCTGCTCTATGGCTTCCTGCTGAGTCATCTTTTCCTATCAGTTTCCACACTGTGTTATCTGAAAGGTCTGCCTCTGCGGGCAGTTCTGGGGCACATCATGTTCATTCTTGCTGTGGGTTCAGGATACTTTCTACACCAACACCCAAATGTCTGGTAGGGTCTTCCAAGCCTTTCCATGCTAAAAATCATTGGGAGATCTTGTTAAAATGTTAAAACTAGTTTTCCCAATGCATCAATTGCAGGTGTTCCCCAGATCCTACTTTCACAAAAACTGTTTTATTTTTCCCTTTCCCACATCCCTGCCAGAACAAACCCATCATATTGACTTCATCATACTCTAGAGTGGTATGATGGCCTCAGATTTAGCTCTGAATAGTTTATCTTTCTGCCCTGTTGCTTGTTTCATGTAGTTATATGATTGAACACTACTTGGAGGAGCCCCATGTTTTAAATGATGGTATAGTAATGTATAATTAATGTTCAATAATATTGACATTGAGTGTCCAGAGAGCCTTTTATGGCAATGGATGGAGTTATTTATACCTTTGAAGATAACTGGAGAAAGAGGTCCTGGGAGAAAGCAAAGGCCTTAAAGGGAGGAAGCATTGGCACATGGGCAATGTGCAGCCTCCTGCCTCTTTGGTGCCACTGTAGAAATGAGAACATAGAGGCAGTGAACAAGCAGCACAGAGCCCCACAGAGCCCGTATCCCTGGGCTGGCTTGGGCTTCCCTTGCTACGTTATCTGGGTGGGTCCTTTTTCTAGATTTTAGTGTATCTAACTACATAAAGTAAGTTTTATTCCATGATCTCTAAAATCCCTACTGATGCTCTAGATCATTGAATTTACTAACCTATGAAATATACCAAAAAGATTGGTGTTACACGAAGAAAGTACAGATGCTTCTCAATAAACTCATGGTAAGCTGGAAATGCATTTAACACACTTAACCTACCCAACATCATATTTAGCCTACCCTACCTTAAAAGTGCTCAGAAAACTGACATTGTCTCACAATTTAGCAAAACCATCTTACTGCTGTTTCTCAGCATCATGAAAGAGTATCATACTACAAATCACTAGCCTGGGAAAAAATAAAAAAAGAAAGAAAGGTTTCCACTGAATGCATATTGCTTTCACACCCTCATAAAAAACAAAAAAACAAAACTTAAGTCATGGTAAGTTAGGGACAATGTATCTTTTCTGATTGTGAAGGTAGTAGCTTTGTTCTCAGTTTTCTTTTCATAATTCCACATTATTTCCTCATTTAAAAAGTCTTTGCTTTTTTAATTAAAATTTTTGATTATGGTATTACAGTTGTCCTGATTATTCCACCTTTGCCTGCCTCCACCCAGAACTCCCCAATCTCTCAGGCAATCCTCATATTGTTGTTCACGTCAATGGGTCATGTGTAAAAATTCTTTGGCTACTCCATTTCCTGTACCATACTTTATATCCCCATGGCTATTCTGTAACTACCAATTTGTACTTCTTTTTTTTTTTAGATTTTATTTATTTATTTTTAGAGAGGGAAGGGAGGGAGAAAGAAAGAGAGAGAAACATCAATGTGCAGTTGCTGGGGGCTGTGGCCTGCAACCCAGGCATGTGCCCTGACTGGGAATTGAACCAGCAACACTTTGGTTTGCAGCCCGTGCTCAATCCACTGAGCTATGCCAGCCAGCAATTTGTATTTCTTAATCCTCTTACCTCTTCACTCATTCCTCCACACGCTGCACCCAAATTGCAACCTTTTTCTTAAATAAATGTCCCTTTAACAATTCATATAATAATGTTTTGGTAATGATGAACTCCTTTAGCTTTTTCTTGTCTGAGAAGCACTTTATCTGTCCTTTGATTCTAAATGGTAGCATTGCTGGGTAGAACAATCTTGGCTAGATGTTCCAATCCCTTCTAGCCTGCAAAGTTTCTTTTGAGAAATCAGCTCACACTCTTATGGGGACCCCCTGTAGTAAACAAATTGCTTTTCTCTTGCTGCTTTTAAGATTCTCTCTTTATGTTTAACCTTTGGCATTTTATTTATGATGTGTTTTGGAATGGGCCTCTTTGCATCCATTTTGTTTGAGACTCTCTGAGCTTCCTGGACTTGTATATCTATTTTCTTCACCCAATTAGGGAAGTTTTCTTTCATTATTGTTTCAAGGGATTTTCAATATCTTGCTCTTTCTCTTCTCCTTCTGGCACCCCTATGATGTGAATGTTGGACCTCTTGAAGTTGTTCCATAAGCTGCTTACACTATCCTCATTTTTTTGGATTCTTTTTTCTTCTTGTTCTGATTGGTTGTTTTTTGCTTCCTTATGTTCCAAATCATTAATGTGATTCTTGTGTTCATTAACTCTACTGCTATTTCTCTGTAAATTGTTCTTTATGTCAATTAGTGAATTCTTCATTTCTGACTGGATCTTTTTTATGGTTTGAGGTCCTCACTAAGTTCCTTGAGCATCATTATAACCAGTGTTTTGAACTCTGCATCTGATAGATTGCTTATCTCCATTTTGTTTAGTTCTTTTTCTGGGGTTTTGATCTGTTCTTTTATTTGGGCCATGTTTCTTTCTCTCCTCATTTTGGCAACCTCCCTGTGTTTGTATCTATGCATTATGTAGAGCTGCTATGACTCCCTATTTTGGTAGCATGGCTTAATGTAGTAGGTGTCCTGTAGGGTCCGGCACAGTTTCCCCTAACCACCCAAGCCAGGTTCTCAAGGTGTGCCCTTCATGTGGGCTAAGTACACCCTCCTCTTGTAGTTGAGGCTTCACTGCTGTTGGCAAATGAATGGGAGGTATTTACCCAAGCCACTCAGCTACAAGGACTGGTTATGAGCACTGACCACCGAACTCCACCCTCTGTGAAGAATCTACTGTGCAGGGGCAGGGTGATGGTGCACTGAAGTGGTCTGTAGCTGTCCACTGGGTGTGCAGGCTCTGGGGTTTCCCGGGTGATGCAGGTCAAGGTCAGCCCCCACTTGTGTTCTGCCTGTGGCCACCCTGCACAAGCTATAAAGCAATCTTAGATGGCTGCTACTTGTACTGGGCTTGGAGATTCCCAGAAGAAGCCGAGCTGTGAATCTAGGCTGGCTGCTGCTAGTGTTGGACCTGGGGCCACTTAGCAAGAGGTATTGGGGCAGGGGTTCACTGAGACTAGCTTTTGCTTGTTTGAGAGGATTTAGGAAGTTGTGAAACATGAGTCAAGACCTGCCAGTCCATGGAGAAGTCTCAGTTAACAGTATGGGTAGGCCCTAAGTTGGGTGGGATGGGCTTTCAGTGGATCTCTAGGGTAGGGTAAACAGTGTTAGCCAGGTTGATGGAGTCTCAAATACAGCATCTACCTGCCAGCTCTGTATCTTTGGCAGGAGGGTTCAGAAAAGGGACAATGGCTTCTGCCTACCATTGTGTCTGAGAGAAAACTGTCCCCCAACGCCTGCCTTGATGCCAGACACTTTAGTTCCTACCTGTCTGCCACTATTGCCTTTCAAGCTACTACCCTGGTACTGGAGCTCAGAGGGAGTGAGTCTGAGTAAGTTCATGTGTGGGTTCTTTAAGGGGAATCCACACACGAACTTCTTGGGACTCTAGAAGTTTTCTCTATTGACTCAATTCCTACTGGTTTGGCAACGAGAATATATGGGAATTTATCTTTCTGGCACTGGAAACCTGTGCTATGGAATCCGGTATGAGGCTGTGACTCCTTGCTCCTGAGATATCCCTCCCCAATTTTTATCCACCACACATGATAAGGGACCAGCCTTTTCCACATATCTGCCCCTTCTACCAGCCTGGATGGATGTGGTTTCTTCAATTCTGTACTTGTCAGACTTCTATTCAACTTGATTTCTGATGGTTCTGAGTGATGGTTGTTCTGTATTTTAGTTGTAATTTTGATGTGGCTGTTAAAGGAAGCATGCTGTATTTACCTATGCTGACTCTTGGTTCGAAATCCCCTAATGATTAAAAAAGTCTTTCTATTCTATGCATAGTTTTTCCACTATTCTAAATCCCTTATAAATTAAAATCAATGCCATTTGATGCTTATATAATTGTTCAGAGACTGTTTAGCACACTGATATTCCTTTCTGCCACTTGTGAGATCTGTCTTCTTTGAAGATTTTGGATCTGAGAATCTCCCTGAGATATTTGGTTTCACTATCAGGGGCTTTTTTTCCCCCTGCTTTTTTTTTTTTTTGCCAATATTATCTATAAAACATTTTCCATTTCCGATTTTTCATTTTCTTTTTTTTTAAGATTTTATTTATTTATTTTTAGAGAGGGAAGGGAGGGAGAAAGAGAGAGAGAAACATCAATGTGCAGTTGCTGGGGGCCATGGCCTGCAACCCAGGCATGTGCCCTGACTGGGAATCGAACCTGTGACACTTTGGTTAGCAGCCCGCACTCAATCCACTGAGCTATGCCAGCCAGGGCCCGATTTTTCTTTTCCATTGATTTAAAATGCACATTTCATAATATAGCCACATTATATAAGTCCCTGGCCTTCTTCCAACCTTAAAAGAATGTATATCATTTTATAACCAAGGTTTTTGTAAGTTGATTCCTATTATTAGTCTAGTTGATATATAGGAATCATTTAATTATCTTTAGCTTTACAAAAGAAATGAGAATAAGCAAGAGGATTACTTTTCAATTTTCCTTATATATGCTACAAGTATTTATAATTGTACTTCTGTCTCCTGTAACAAAATACATTTTGAATGTTTTATATATTTAATTATGTTTGACTTTAAATATTACTACCTTTATTATTAAGGCAAAATAATAAGGTTTTTAAAATTTTTAAATGCACCTGGCTGGTGTAGCTCAGTGGATTGAGCACAGGCTGTGAACCAAAGTGTCACAGTTTGATTCCCAGTCAGGGCACAGGCCTGGGTTGCAGGCCACGGCCCCCAGCAACCGCACATTGAAGTTTCTCTCTCTCTCTTTCTCCCTCCCTTCCCTCTCTAAAAATAAATAAATAAAATCTTTAAAAAAAGATATAAAGAGAAAAGAAAATTTAAAAAAAAGTTTTAAATGCAAACCACTCATTCCAATTCCCTCCATTTACAACAGAAGTTTTCATTCACAAATGTTGTTGACATGGGTATTTTAACAAAATTACAATTATAGCATACTGCCATTTTGTAATCTTTTTTACTTGCTAATGTATCATAGACATTGTCTCATAATCATTACCTAATTTTTAATGGTTGCATAATGTTTCATTGAGTCTATATGACATACTTCCCTTTTTGCATGTTTAGGTTTGTTACTATTCTCTAATTATTGATACTGTTATGATCATGCAAATAGCTTCTTACTACTTTAAGATTATATTCTTAAGAATGAGATAGCTGAGTCAAAAGAAAGGAACAGTTCAGGGGTTTCTGACAAAAATTATCTTATGCCTTTCCAAAATGGTATTCCCACCCCCAGTATAAATGCACTAGTTAAACACAGCTTTACCCTAAGCAGTTATTTATGTTTTAAAAGACTGTGGTCAAATAAATAACAACACTTATCTTTTTAATCATTTTAAGTGTACAATTCAATGGTGGGGAACACATTTACAGTATTGTACAATCAAAACCATTATTCACTCCAAAACTTTTTCTTCATCTCCCAAACTCTGTAACCACTAGATAATAATTCCTCATTCCTCCTTCTCCTCAGCCCCTGATAACCTTTATTCTATTTTTTTTTCTCTATAAAACCTGTTTTAGATACCTCATACAAGTGGAACCCTACACAATATTTTTTTCATGTTTGGCTTTCTTTGCTAAGCAAAATGTTTTCAAATGTCATTCATGTTGTAGCATGAATCAGAATTATATTCCTTTTCAAGCCTGAATAATATTCTGCTGTATCTGTATACCACATATTGTGTGGTATATAGATGTCAATGGACATTTGGGTTGTTTCCACCTTTGGCTATTGTGAATAATGGTGCTCTGAATGCTGGTGTTAGTATTTGAGTCCCTACTTTCAACTCCTTTGACTATATACTAGTGTAGGTATTTTTTGCTTAATTTGAGGGGAACTCTTTTAATGGTTAAAAAAGTTCTTTGCTTTGCTTGGTACACCTTTACTTTTTACATAAGATATGAATATTTTCTTTACCTATATTGCTTTATATTGCACTTTCTATGAGTTATCAGTTCACATCCCCAGTCCATTTGAGTTTCTTCTTGGTGTATTTCTAGAAATCTGAATGCACCCCATGGTGGACACCTGTTCCTTTCACTTGCTCAGAGTCTTTTCCATCCATACCTGGATTTCAAAAAATTAAGTCAGTGAGATTTGGTTTATAATCAGACTTGATGGAATATATTATATAATTCCTAATTATATTTTATGTAAAATGTTTCCCAGATTTTCTCCTTTAAAATTTTAGTTTTATTATTCTTAAATATTTAGAAAATTTCAATTTTAGAGAATTAAAGATCTCAATCTTTTTAATGAATTTTTAGTTCCTTCAACACTAATAAATTATCTTTTCTTCACCAGGTGATAATTACTCTCTTCACTATCTTGATTATATCAAAATTGTTCCAATTCATGCCAAATTTTCCATTATTCCTAAATATGTTAATTTTTTATGTTTCCTAGTAGCAAACTATGTTAAGACAATATGTATTTATATAACTCCAACTCTCTAGGTCTTGGGAAGTATTCGATTTTGGGTTATAATAGATACTAGATACAGATAATGGTATCTATAATAGATGCCATTTATGTGCAATCCATTCCAAAGCTCCCAACGGTAATGACGTTCTACAAATATTAAATTTTAGGAAGGAAGGAAGGAATTAGTGGGAGTGTGTGCACTGCTATTCTTTGTTCCTCTTCCTAGCCTCATTTCTTTTTTCTTTCTAGTGCAGCAAGAATGAGAATCACATAGAAGGCAGGAGAGCAGCTCCATCACCTAGGAGGGAAGCAAAGTCCTGTAATGGGAAGAGTGCCCAAGTCAGGAGCAAGGACTGACCTGAAGAATGTGAAATGTGAGAGCATTAACTTGAGTAACTGACATCAAAGTTTTGGAGGCTCACTCTTGGCTTTATGCAAAGGGGCCTAACCTGAGAACTTAAAGAAGAGATGTAAAAATAGTAATAATAATGTAAGACTTTCTTTATCACATGAAATCTTACACAGAAGCTCAGTGTCTACAGCAGGTAACAGCAGAGTTGCTCTGTTGAAACCCAGAGCATCTGATCTCTTCTTACCCTGCAATGATCCCTCCCATAGCCTTGGGACTCCATGATTCTGCAGGACACAATTTGAAGCTGACTAGTTTACAGGAAACAAGGCATCATACATCATCGCAGTTTGTGCCCAGGAGAACATGGCTGACAGAAGCTTAAAGAACACTTCTCTCTGAAGGCATTTTCATTGGGATAGGGATCAAAGGGACTGAGACTTGATAGAAGAATTTCATAAATCAGTCTGAGTGGAAGAACTAACAGGGGGATGGAGGTGGTAGCAGGCATAGAACCAATTCATTTCCTCTAAAATCATGTTATGTGTCCTGTCACCTACTTCCTGGATGAAGTGCTGGCCACAGATAATTCACTGTGAGTCATCACCATCACAAGACACTTGATAGTCTTCTAGAAGCCTCTGTACACTATTCACACAAATTAAACCTAATCCTACCAAATAGGTCACCTCATGTATAAACCTAAGAATAAATATGCATTTGAAATGATTCCCAAGAAAGACTGGGAAAGGAGAGTAACATTTTATACAATTATAGCAAATTAGAAAGAAGTTAAGATTTTCTCCCACTCAATCAAACCAGGTTAACATATGTAAATCGAAAATGGCAAGTGGTGATTATTTAGTGTCTGAGCACCTGACAGAGAGGGTTTTGTTTGTAGTCTCAGCCAAAGAACTGAATGTTCCATAATGTCACTGAAGAACGAAATGTCATCTGGTGGAATTAATGGCTGATAAATTTAGAGCAAGGCGAAGAAACTATTACTTTGCACCACATTTAGCCAACCTGTGAAACCCACTGCCACAGGAGGTAATGGAGTTGAGCACTGGCATTGGATTTAAATCAGAATGAATAACTTTATGATTAATAAATGCCAGCATAAGCTATTCATGCTAAGACAAAAGGGGTAATCAAGTGTTTATTTCAGAGACCATTTGCTGCGGGGATCAGAAGCAGGGAACTTCCACCTGTAAACAGTGCTATGAATTTGCTATGGAGAAAACAGGAGGCATGTTTACCCTTGTGCTAGAACTAGGTATTGCCCCCTGTGGAAGCACAGTTCTACATGCTGGCCCAGGAGAGGGGCTGCTGCGAAATTAAGCATGTAAGATGGGCCTGTACTGAGCTTGCCCATGAGTTACTCACAACCAACAACCAAACATAGTCAAGGTGTTTGTCTTACCATCTTAGGTAGCTACTCCACCAACCTTGTATGTTTTCATGCTGGAGTTCTATCCTGCTGACTAAAATAAATGTTGGGTTTCCCCCTTCTTCACTAGTGGAGCACCTGCTTCCTGTAGTCCATCTGCACCATTATCTTCAACAATAAAGATTTTCTGTTTCATAGCATCTGTTGATAGTTCCTTAGCATTTTCTCATCCTGATGATCTGGGCTGCATCATGAAGAAATATGAAGTATCCCTCAACACATTTCATACAGGTGATAAAACTCAAAAGTAAAAAAGAAAATCTTGGTAAGTAATTTAACACCAAGTTGGTAATGTGCACAGCACCCCAAGTACAGGAATGTTTAACCTCCAGAAATAGAATCAACATTCTTTGCTTTTGTTAAAGTAGAAGAGCATTGCAAAATCTATATAGATATTTTGGATTAGAGATTAAAATAAAACGATTAAGAATGTCTAATTTGAATTTATCTGATTTAGAATTGGAAAACTAACATCTTTGTTTTTTATCCTGCACAAGATATATTAGGTCTTATATTTCTCTTTGAAATGGACAGCCTAAAATTTGGCCTTAAATCCCTTAATTGGGAACAATATTTAGTTTTATTCCATTTCATAATGGAGAACAGATGTACCCTAATGTAGTTACTTCCAAAGATAGTTTAGTTTTATATTTAGAGTAACTACTCTCAAGACATTTGAAAAAATCTAATTTTCTAACACCATCAAATTTAGCTCTCAGTATCATATACTGCCACATGATTTGATTTGATAACCATTCATTCCAATATTCATTCTATTAATTGTGAGAGACAATGTGAACATTAGTTTATTCTAATAAATTTTAAGTAGAGAACCATATTTGGAACTGAATCCTCAACTCTGCAATTGGGGAATTCCTATAATTTCTAATTCTGAAAACCAATTTTGAAGTGTGGTAGATTATTTCTTGCCAAATAAATAATTTTTCTAAGAATGTAATGATCAAAACATATTTTAAAATTATTTATAAACTTATATAAGCTTATATTAATAGATAACTACTTTTCATGGCAGCATTACTCTATTTGACTTCATAATAGAACTTCATCTGAATTTCAATGATTTTTCTGTTCATTAAAATTTCCATCACACACTGTCTTTGTATGATTTTTTCATAACAATGCCTTAGATTGTATTCTTCTGACAAAGAAATACTTTGTATAGTAAACATGTAAGAGTAGTCTCTAATTCAGCAAAGAACTCTGCTATCTTCTACTTTTCTTGAGTTACGTTGCCCTCTCAGTCTGTACCTCATTTTTCCACTTTTGCTGACAACTTGGAGGCATAGAACATTTCCTTCTTCCAGAAACACAACTACCATAAAGAGGAGAACTGACACTTACCTTCAGTGTCAAGCTTATAAAATGAGATATGGCTCCAATAAATTGGAGAGAGCATGCCAGTCTCAAGAGAATGGCAACTCCACAGCCAACTGCCACATTACAGTACCGAGACCCAGTGTTGCCAAAGTGTCTGGGTATTTCTAGAAAGGCCAGATGCCTAGATTTTTGTCTCAAGTTTTAAATATAGTTGACTAATTACATTTAAGAAATATAATGCATACCACCACACACTCATTAGAAGGACTATAATTAAAAAGATAAATAACACGTATTGCTGGGGATGTGGAGAAAGAGGAAACTTTACAACTTTGTTGGCCAGAATATATAATAGTAAAGCTACTTTGGAAAACCATATAGCCATTTCTTTAAAAGTTAAACACAAACTTAATATACAACTTATTAATTATCCTAGGAATTTATCCAAGAAAAGTGGAAACATTTTCCACGCAGACACTTTTGCAAAGTTTATATCAGCACTATTATAATAGCCTCAAACTAGAAACAACTCCAATGTCCATCCACTAGTGAATTAGTAAACAAAATGTAGTATATCTATGTATTGGAATATTAGTCAAACATAAAAAGACATTCTCCTCCTATCATGTTATAAATTTATACCTTGAATGAAATGTAAATCCTTATAAGTTAAAGAAGCCAGCTGCAAGAGACTATATTTTATGTCTCCATTTATAGGAAATGTCCAGAATAGGAAAACAGATACATATGGAAAGTGGATCAATAATTGCCTGGGGCTTCAGAAATTGGATGAGTGGGAGGACATGGAGGATGACGGGTAATGGTAGGGGACTTCTTTTGGGAATGATAAAAACATTCTAAAGCTGATTGTGGTGATCACTGGACAGCTCCATGAATATACTAAAAACCATTGAATCATACACTTTAAATGGGTGACTAATATCATATGCAAGTCCTATCATAATAAAGTTTTTTTTTAAGAGAAAAGCTGACAAAAATGTTTAGGACAGGAAACAAGAGGAACCAGAAAAGAGTGGTAAAGAAAGCAGGAATGAGACAAGGAAGCTGGGGATTATCTGTTGTGGCCTGGAGAGCAAAGGCCAGATCCGGGATTGGTGGAGTGAATGGCTGAGGGGTTCACCCCTAAGTCTACCCAGAGCTGAATGCTTGATGATTATTAGAAGATAATGCTTGATAGCGTCATTAAGGAGAAGGAACAGCATTAATACTGGCAACTACAATTACTAACCAGCTACAATTACAACTATTAACCAGCACCTCTCTTGTGTTTTGTTTTGTTTTGTTTTGTTTTGTTTTTTAATGCATGATAACACAGAGAGAAAGGGAATCCCAATGACTAAGGAAGTTACATGCCCCATCATTGATGTGAATGGGATCTCAGTGTAGATTGAACTTGATTTAGAGGAATACTCTACTAAAGCTGGCTAAAGAGGGTACTGTGATTGTCTCATTAATATTCATTGTCTTCCTCCTACTTTGTGTAGTGACCATGGGATTCGTGGAGACTCATTCCCAGCACAAGCCCTAATTAGTCTTAGTCCATCAGAGTAAGGCTTACCTCCTGGGTCAGTATAGACCTACCCCCATAAAATGTTCTGCTTTTTACTATAATAGTTATGGAAAAGTCATACCATTTTCCAACACCCCTTTCCCCTACCCTTGTCTTTTCCTTTTTACTCTAAAATACTCTAAGCAAATAATAGAAGTAATAATAAGAGAAATAAAATTATTTAAAACATAAAAATAATAAAAGTAATAAGTAATATTTTTATGGTTAAAAGCAAAAACATGCTCATCAATTTACTCAACACAACATTTTTGTAGTCAGAAAATAGCATATGGATCTAATTTGACTTGTACGCAATGTTTAGATAAACCCCAAACAACTGACTGCTTATGTGTGCCAAATGAGAGGAATAAAGGGTTTGCAGCTTCAACAACTCTTTTTTTGTGAACATATACTATTTCCATGTTTCAAAGCATTCTTTTGTTCAGCTCTTATTTTATCGTAAAAGTGCTTCTCTAATGATGAAACTTACTTTTAAGTGCAATTGAAGTGCAAGATCAAGGGTCTCAAAAGGTTGAACAATTGATGAAAAAAATGGTAAAGAAAAAGAATAAATAAACAATTATATCCTAGTTTGTGAATAAACTTGCGTTTTTATTTTTAAGTTATTGGATTTTTTAAAGTTATGTAAACTTGTTTGCATTTTTAATTGCTGTATAAAATAATCATGTATCTTGAGTTGAGCTGAAACACATCACAATTCTTCTCTTAAAATGAATATAAATGTGTTTTCCACTTAATGGCTTTTCTCTTAGGATCAGGGGTTTCAGGAAGAAATTAGTCATTAAACAAGGAACAGGTGTGTTTCCTTGGTGCAGTGGTTGCCCCCTGGGAAAGGTTCAGGAAACTCACTTTGGGGTTAGGGAAGGGACTGGCTCTCTTCACCAGAATGTAGATGATGAAGAATGTAGCTCTGCAAATAGCTCGCAATGATTCTGTGACCATGTCAGGGAGATAGAGGGATTTGGATTTAAGCTTACATTATGAAAAGCAGAGTGAAGAGACAGAACTAATTTATGGCTTTGATGATATAATTTATCTGCTGAATCAAACTAAACAGAAAACCACCATATTTCTGGAGTTTCTAGTTATAGCTCCTTAATGCAAATTGATCTGGGTTTTCTATAAGTTACAACAGGAAGTATCATAAATTGGGTCTTCTGTTTTCAGACGAATGATAGACTACATGTGTGCCGAGAAATCCCTTCAGGATTTACAAAGTTAAGTGTTTTTTTAAATCTTTCTCAGAGCACAGCTGAGCCGGAAGTTAAGAAATAGAGAAGAGACAAACAATGAGAAGGCGTGATTCCATGTGGATTAGGTGAACAATGGAGCCAGCATCGTCCCTGAGGGTATCGCCGGTTATAACGGCCTCAGCTGGGTTTTAATGACCATGTGTTTGGAACGAGAAGCCAAAACCAGGGGCCAGAGCAGAGTGGAAGGCAGAGTCAGGGATACCTGCATGAAACCAGGATCACTTAAAGGGCAGTCCCCACAGTGGGTGAATCAGAAAATAAATGTGACCCACTGAAGGAAAGATGCATGTCTCAAC
The DNA here is from genome assembly GCF_019186645.2 of Phyllostomus hastatus. NCBI lineage: Eukaryota > Metazoa > Chordata > Mammalia > Chiroptera > Phyllostomidae > Phyllostomus > Phyllostomus hastatus. The sequence continues at coordinate 33,968,340 of NW_025333872.1, read as the reverse complement.
TTTCTCTTTAGATGGAGCAAGAAAAAAATGCCTCCCTTGAGATTCCTTAACCTCAATCCATATTCACATGGGTTTGCCACTGAAATGTATATCACCTGAAAAAAAAAAAAACAAAAACAAAAAAACAAAAACTAAACATTGAGTTTAAAGGGATCTTAGGTTGGTAATGCCTCAGGTATTATTGTTATGAAGATAATGCACTTTAAAGGCAGGCCTCAAAGAATTCCTGCAGATAGAAATCCAAGGATTATGAAATCACAACAGAAATGATTAACGCACCAGGAAACAAGCAACCATGAACAAAAGTCATCATAAATAACATCTGCAGAAGCAGCTGTACATTAATAAAAATACATTTCAAAACTTCTGGAATGTAGCCAAAAGTCCTGAGGGAAATTTAAAGCCAAACATACTTGTATAAGAAAAAAAAAAAGCAAAACTCAAAAGGCAAGTCCATTAGCATTTATCTTAAGACATTAGAAAAAAGAAGAGTAAAATAAACCAAGAAAATATTAATGAAATTGACAAACCTCAGGCAGGACTGGTTAAGGAATCAAAAGACAAAATAAAATATATTAGGAATGATAGAGCCTAACTAAAATAGCAACAGATCAAAATGATAATGAAATATAAATAACTTAGGTGAAATGAACAAAATACTTTAAAAATGTACCAAACAACTCAAACTTGATCAAAAAAATAAAAATCAGAACAGTTATCAGTAGTTCAAAATTTTCCCTTAAAGAAAATATCAGGACCAGATGATTTTATAGGAGAGTTAAAAAACTATTAAAAAAATAGCTAACTCCAAACCTAAATTTTCAATTAAAGTGAAAGGGAAGGATATCCAATTCAGTTTATCTAATTTCTTGTGTTATAAAAAGTAAAGAGAGTAAATAAGGGGGAAAAAACAGGTGAATCTTAATGCAGGAGAAAAAACTTTCTAAAGAAGTGAAAATTGAATTCAGCGATGCATTAAAAGAGTACATATTTTAAGAATATGAACTTATTTAACATTAGAAAATGTATTAAATAATGTAATACATTACCATATAAAAGTAGAAAAATTATGTTATTAATAGATGCATAATAAGCATTTGATAACATTTAATTATTATTTTGAATGCAAATTTTCAGTGGATAAAGTATAAAAAGGAATTTCTTTAATCTAAACAAGAAAGAGTATGTGTAGAAAACATAATCAATGGTAAACCATTATAGCTGTTCCCTATATAACTATTGCTATTCAACATTGGACTAAATATCATAGTTAGTGCAGGAAGGTTTTTAAAATACAAAGAAAAGTCATAAGAATTGGAAAGTAAATTGTTATTCAGAGATAATATGATTGTGTGCAAAATGGAAAACAAAGGAATCTACCCAAACATTTATAATTAATCATAAATTTTAGCAAAGTTACCAATTACAAGATCAATAACCAAACATCAGTGGCATTTTTGTATACCACCAACAAACAGCTGGAAAAAGAAAATTAAAGAATATACTATTTATGCTAGAAAAATATAAAAGTAACCAGGAAAAGATGCTAACAGAAAGTATGTTTAAAAACATGTTTTTGTTTTTTTTATTTTCTTTTTGTTTTGGTCATTTGTCCTTTATTCCTTAAAACAAATCAAACAGAAACTTAAGGTATTGAATTGAGCTTCCAGAAGGGAGTAGAGATAAATGGAAACTTCTTCAGTATACCATCAACCAATCCCTTTGTCTTAGCCCCAACTGTATCTCACATCCAGAATTACCAGGGTCATGAATTCCTAAATCTTTGCAGATTCTGAAATGCAAATTAGTGTGCTTCTAGATTTTCTCAATGATGGTTTATTCTTCAGCTTTCTTAGCTTTGCTGACTCAGTTAGCACATTTAGCTACCGTACAGATTCCACTACCTTCTCCTTTCTTGCTCTTAGTCTTAGAGGGGTTTTACTCCTCCCTCTTCCCTCTCCCCTTCTCACTCTACACCCTACCCTCAAATCTACTACATTTGAAAGAAGTTCTGGAAGGACACAGAGGTGACTATATGTATTCAACTCACCATTTTTAACCGGATGCCTAGTTTAACATTGTATGAGCATATCTCTGTAGGAAATATTCACTTGGAAATCAGATAAATGGCGTATTTACTTAGTAACTGAGGAAAAAACATGTTTTGCTGTATTTTGTTTGCAGCAGGGCAGATTGTTCCTAGAAACTCTAACCAGTGGACAGCAATCACATTAATTGACTTGGCCAATATACCAAATTTATTTAACCTAGGTCAAGGGTATTATTAGTGACTGAGTCAGAGTTAAATCTAACAAATGGATAATAGAGGGGAACCTAATGTTGTTCTTTGAGGCCTGTTGAAATGTGGCCCTCCTCTCACAGGGTGAAAAAATCCAAGACACTCTACCAACTGCCTCAAAAAGCAGAAATACTGTGTTTTTCAGACCATAAGACGCACTCCCCCCCCAAATTTGGGAGGAATAATGGTTGTTAATGCTGCCATGGAGTTATGTTTACATTTACACTGGTGAAATATGTTATTTATGTTATTAAATATTTTACATTTTTTGCTTTGAAAATTTTTTTCCTATTTTCCTCTAAAACCTAGGTGTGTCTTATGTTCCAAAAAATACGGTACATCAGGATGCTTTTACAAGACATGTAGAAAGGCTTGTAAATACAGCAGTGATTTGCCCTTCCCTTCTTCCTGAGACACTGAAGAAAAGATGAGTATAATGCAATGACTTGCCTTTAGATTTTACCCTTTGCAGCTGATGTTTAATATATACCGTTTGCTACTGCTGATCTTTCTCAGGTTTTTCATCTTACACATGCACTTCAAGGTGATAGCCTGCAATTGACACAGTTTTAGAAATACTTTTCAATGAAGATTTTAAAAGATAAGAGTTATAAGAACTTTACTAATTTAGGCTGTGGATCCTTATCTATAGGAACAAAATTACACTCTAATTTCCTTAAAACTTGTAATTTGGCACAGAATCAAATCTGTCATCTTCAGATCCTCTTCCTAGGTTCCAAATCCCTTGAGATTAACTTAATCCTCTACAATTTTCTTTCCTTTAACTTCTTCCTTCTCAGGATCTCAAATTGTGAACCTTTTTTTCAGAACTTGTCAGTGCAAGTCCCATAACACATCTTGGGCAGCATTTTAAATGTTAAAATAATTGCTCTAATGACCACTAATGTAGGAGGTTAAGATTTTGTGTTTGCATGTATTACAAGGTGACCTGTGCCCTTGGAAAATACCTTAATTCCAGTTTTTCTACTCTTGTGAATGAAAATAATATCACTTATAATTTGTATCTTCCTCTTTGTAAATAAAGGTATATAAGAACACAAAAGATAAAAATACCAGAATACATTATTATTACCTGAGTACTGAAATATTATGCAAAGGAGAACAAAATAAATGGGAAAGAAGAAAAAGAACAATGAGAATTATATAAAAGAATATAAAGTGACTCTTTAAGAGGAAGACATAGATGTTTTCAAGAAACTTCTGTCCAAGTAAGTGACGTAGGAATATCATCATGAACTGCATGAAACAGGCTTAACAAAATGTCTGACAAAACAGTAAATGAAAATAAAAGCAAGACGTTATTATCATAGTTGGCAAAATGAAAAGTGAAAAGTTTATTTCATAGAAATAATTATTTTAAACATGTTTAACAAAAGATACTTTTTAATGTTTAGAAAAGAAAAAAATGACTTGCTGCTATATTTATACTTCTAAAAATCATCCACTTGTTCTATTAAATTGAACTTCCACTTGTTTCAAATATTATACCCTCTTTGAAGCCTTTTCCAACTTCCAAAACAAAATTAATTACTCTCCCCTTAAGATTTCAAAGGTCTTTGAACTTAAATTTCTTGTAGTATTTATGCTTAACATTTTTGGTGTTGATTCTTCATCTTCCAACCCAGGCCATGAGCTCCTCTAGGAAAAGTACTGTTACTTACTCTTTGAACCTCAGTGCTAATGTGCATAATATGAATAAAAGAATATTTTGTTTTAAAATTTAAAATCAATTGTTTTAAAATTTTTCATCAATCATTGGCTTTTTAACTTGTATATTTTACTTATGTCTATCTACCCTCATTTAAAAGTATATTTATCATTTCTTTCATTTAATTAAGATATAATCTTTTTCTAAAATTATAATATATTGCACCAAGACCCATAAAATAAAATACCAATGATACCTATTTTCATTTGGTGATCTTCCTCATAAACAGAGAATTCTCTATCAGTGTATTAGTATTACAAAGCTAAATGTCCCAGTATAATAATTTTAAAAAGTCACTTGTGCCTTACTACAAGTTGCTTTACATAGAATTAGCCAATGATGATGGCCTGTTTCCTGACCAGCTTTCTAAATTTGAGATGTATCTGGTTAGAAAGCATTAGAGAAAAATCTATCTATACCAAACTTTGAAGACACAGTTCCTCTTTACACTCCCAAAATTTGTCTAAAATTATCTTAAATGGGAAGAGTAAAACACAGAGTTGTTTATTTAATTCCATTTCATTCAAAGAGAGAAGAAAGTAACTAACATAGAACTCCATTAGCAAAGTGTTAGACTGTGGATCTTAAGGTTTCCTGTCTGGTTCCAGTTTCGACACTTTCTGTCATTAAGTGTACACTTTTGATCATGACATTTTAATCTCTCTCCAACTAAAAAGTAAAGACGTAGGGCTAGATGATAGCCAACGTTATCCCCGATACTTTTGCAGGTTTACCATCTTCTAACAAAGCCTTTTCCTATTTTTGTAACCAAATCACTTATGATAGAGTTCAGTCCTTACCCACCTCATATAAAAATCCAGTCTAAACCAAGTAGCATTTATAGGGAAGCTCTAGGGTGTGTGCATATACATAATCACACTCCATGCCTGCAGGGTTGGAAACATAGTTATAGCTGATGATATAAAGCAGGCTTGGGCTGGTGATAGGTTATCATTAAAAGGATTGAGACTTGCTTTGACTTAGGCTGACATCCAAAAATTAGATTTAACGTTAACAGTTGGAATGCTGCAGAAAACAAAAAGTAAGTAAGGGAGAGACAAATGGAATTAAATTACAGTAAGTGGGTGTTAACGGTATGTTGGAATTATTTTCAACTCAGTTTAGAAATATTTCATGCAGTGTCTAAAAAAGTACAGTTGGCATAAATTCTCATCTATGATTATTACACACAGAAAATATGCCTTAGGTGGAAAATGTCATCTTTCAAAGTAAGAATTGTGCCCCTGGAAACTTTTTTTTAAAGAGAAATAACTACTCCTGGAGCTTTTTTAGTGCTTTTCAGCTTCATAGCACTTGAAAAATATGCTGCTACTTAAGAATCAAGAAGACCTGTTAAGTTTCAGAAGGCAGATTTATTTTCCTTTCAGCACATTTGCTGAAAATTAACTTACAGGCATGAGTATCATAGGTTACGGTTGATTAAAAAGTTTTTTGATGGCTGACACAGGTGTACCTCAAGGTATATTCAGTGACCTGCAGGTAGTTGATAAGAAACAGAGTATAAGTGCCCACAAATTCTTTTCCACCTACATCTCTGTGCTCTGTGGAACAGCTACATCTGAGTCACAATGGGGGTGGGAATTAGGGATAGAGGATATGGAAAATGCCAGTGTCTGGCCCCCAACTGAGACCTACTGGAGTGGAAACTCTGAGGGTCATACTTAGGAAAAAGCACCCCAAGTGATTCTCATGCCTACAAAAGTTGGAGAAGCACTGACATATTTCTTGATCAATTTCAATATTCTCTAGACTATCACTCATATTTACTAGAGAAAAAAGAAAACACTTGACAAACACCAATTTATACTCAGTTGGGTGGTTGGTATTACCAAAATTTGAGATCTTCATTTTAGAAGGTCTAGTAGGTCACACAAACATGAAAACAAGTATGTGCCTAAGTTCGCCTTGCTTGAAATGCCTCCATTACCCCTTCATTGCTAAATTCCTTCCTTTTTATTCTCAAGACCCAGTTGTCATATCTCCTCCTCTTAACTTCCTACAGTAGAGTCGATTATATTGTTATTGGACAGGGTCTGGGCCTGGAACAGGTTTGCTTCCACCTGCAGGTAGTGTATGGGTTCTTGACTTCATGTGAGAAAGATTTCCCAACACGAGTCCAGGTGATTTTGAGATTACATTTATTTAAGCTAGGGACAGTGAAACAAAGGAAGGGCTTAAGGTAGAAGCAACAGGAAAAAGAAAGTCAGAAAAAGGGAGCATCGGAGACAGGTGCAGTGGGCAAGCCTGGGATGAGCTGCAGCTGCAGCTGCCCACTGCTCCCCTGCTAGCAAGTCTCATGGAGACCGAAGGAGTTTAGAAGGAAGACGGGACAGATACAAGGTGTGGGTGTGCTCTATGGACAGTGAGCCCTAGATCTTTGTCTTAAGGCTCTTAATCTTTCTTTGGTCCTGGGAATCCTAGGGGAAGTCTCAGCTGAGGGTCCTAATAGAATATTCATTAGATTTTCGGGTTTGTCCTTCAATGTACTGATTCATCAAAATGTGTGTATAGAGGTATGTGTTATTTTTCTGGGTAATTTTAAAGAACCTTATTGAAGAAGAACCAGAACAGAGGCTGGTCTGCCCCAGGACAGCCTGGAGTATGTAAACAATTTACTCCTAAGTGTTCTTGATTAGGGAAGATAAAATCTTGTGATTCATTAGCTGGCTATACATCGCTTAAATGTTCAGCCTTGTTTAATCATTTTGTCTCAGTTTCCCTTATTCTACTTGTCAAAGAATTTCCCTGTCCTCTTACTATTCTGCCACAATACTCTCCTTTGGGCAATTATTTAGACTCACTATGAAATATACAAGCTGTAGAAGTACTATCATAGCATTACTGAAACTGTCTCCTTTCTAAGACTGCTCACTTGATGGCAAAAAGAATTTATCATTCTATCCCCACTTTCTAATACAGTGCCTGGCACAGCATGAGCACTCAATAGCTCTGTGTGGTCATAGAATTCACAGAACTTTGGGGGAGATTGAATTTTGAAAACAACGTGAATTGTGGAGAAACAATGAAATTAAAACACAGTATAATAGCCTTTGAGAGCCACACAGACCTACATTGCCTGTCACAGGCACTCCGAGGGATGCTTTGGTAAATTCATCCCTTCTATGATAAATTAAAGGATGAACCTGGGAAGTTCAAGAACTGTAACAGAAGCTTTAATTTCTCCTCTTCAGTTTCTGAGGGGAGATTACGTTTAATCTTACCGTCTCTTACGGTAAAGGCAGTTAACCATCTGCTAGTTAATGCAATGCCTTTAAGAATATTGATTTTCACTTTCCGTCATTACCTTCTTAAAGTCTCTGATAAGTACAAATATAAAGATTGTAAGTTTCCTTAGTAAACCTCTGATGTACATAAGCTACGTGCAAATATACATATTTCATGTTTTCCAGAATTGAACTCCAGACTCCAAACCTCCTAGTTTCACATATTCCTCTACCTATAGGCTTTACAATCTATAGTCTATATTTTATACAAGTAACTGTCACTAAAAATCCTATTAAATTATCATATTTGAGTGATTCTAAGATAAATATTTTAATGTATATCTTTATCTTTTCCCTTCATGCCTGAATCTATGTCTCTATTAATGGTATAGCTTCAGCAATTAAAGAATTACTAGAAGTTTTTTTCCCCCAAATTACATACACAGGGAACTCCTCTTTCAGTTAAGGAATGTGGCCCACCTTAGGCATAGTTGAAAGAGATAGGTGTCACCAGAACTAGGAAGTGAGATGAGCCTTGGTGGTTAAACTAGTTAAAATCAACACATAATAGATACAAGTAGTCATCTGTAGAAGTCACCCATCCAAAGAAATGACTTAACTCATCCTGGATGGAAAACTTTGGCAATAAAAATTCAATTGCAGTGATTAGAGAGTAATCACAAAAAAGCAGGTCCACAGCAGAGATTGCCAAATCCAAAGGTGTCCATAACTGGATACCTTCTCTGGAGGGGAGATGAGAGAATTCTAGAAAAACAAAGCCTCAAAGGCAAAAATTTGGAGAGTTTCTCTCATGGAATAGATATTCTGAGTCTAGCAGACCCAAATTTTAATCTTGAAAAGGTTATATTTCCTTTTGTGAGGGACTGGGTAGTTCACAAGCCTTGAACATATCCTAAAATACTCACTGTGCTCTAATTGTATTTTCACCCAGAAAACTGATATGTTACTATATTTAAAAAAAATCAATAATACATTCTATTGACTTAATAAAGAGTTTTCAGGAAAAAAAATACATATCAATGTTAGTACAGTATTCCTGACTTCAGAAACATTGAAATGTGAGAATGCTAAGGTGAGCAGAGATTGTTACTTACTTTCTCAAACATCTATTTTCCCCTTTTTGCTCAACAGCAAAATACTGATTTAATTCAGGATAGTGACACACATTACATTTATAGATTAAAAATTTAAGACTCTTTTGCACCAGTTATGATGATAAATTCTAGCAAATGTGACAGAAGTAAAACCCAGTGAAGATTTGTTTCCCTTCCACTCCTTCTCTTTTGTGGAACATGGAAGTCATGGCTGAAGTTTCAGCATCTCAGGCTTTCAAACAATTTCAAAGATGGGAACTACATGCTGAAAATAGTGGAACAGAATTGAGCACAATTATTCAGTCCACTACAGTTCTCAATAAAAATCTGCTACACAAATGAATGCATAGAATAGCAATTATAGTTGACTTGTGTGGTAACAGTCCAATTGAACTAGACACTGCAAATGCCAGAGAAATACCAAGAGATAGTGCAAAAATTCTGAGAATTTTAAATGTGGAGGTAATCAGGGGCAGAGTGATGTTTGGATATTTATGGTGTATTAACCAGGACCCCCCAGGAATGATGAGGGGGCAAGTGGAGACAAAGGTGACAGGCTAGAGTCAACAGGAACTACAAACAAAAAATGCACCACCAGCCCAAGACAGTAACTAAAAAATGACGTGTTGGTTCCAAATGAACCTGGACTAGCTATCATCTTAATCCTCTTCTTTGCAAAACTTTATCATTATTTCTTTTTTTCTTTTAATGGTCATTTATTACTCATATTTTCTTCTTCTTCTTCTTCTTCTTCTTCTTCTTCTTTCTTCTTCTTCAAGAAGACTCTTTAACATTTCTTGTATCATTACTTCTTGGGAAATATTTTTTTTCTCTAAGAAATACACTTCCAATTTTATAATGATACTCCAAAACTTGATTCACTTCCTGAAAATTCACTTTGACAGAAAGCATCTACTTTGCTTTGAAATAGTATAGTAATGAACAAGACAGAAAAATGAGTCTCCCCAAGTAGCTAAGCAACATCTAGAGAATGATTTAAGCATGAGGTAAAATCAAGATCTAAGAATAATCACAGCTTACAGAGAGGAAATATAGCATTTTGATAGTGAATACATTCACTAGAGCTATTTATCTTGGGTTCAAATACCAGGCAAATAACTTTATAAAAAGGGAGCTATAATAACTATACCTACTTCATAAGTTATTAATGAGCATTATATAAATTATATAGAAAGTGACTTAAAATAATAAAAACTTAATAAACATTAACTAGTATCATAGGCAGATGTCTCTATCTTCTCAGCCTTTGATAGACCAGAAGGAGCAAGTAGCATTTAAGAGTAATGATCATATAGGTTGAAATGCTTCTGTAGTAGAGACGTCAGCTTTGCAAAGAGATAGATAGATGGATAGACAGAGAGACACACTCCCCTGTGCATACACATATGTATCTCTGTATATCTGTCTAGAAATATTTTTAGAATGAACACAAATACACATTCTTAAAATTCTTTTGGTTTGCTCCTTTGGGAGGGAATATTCCAAAGTAAACAACTTGGCAGTTTTATAAAAAAGTAACTTATAAAATAATTATTCATGACTATTGGCTACATTTAAACACTGATATTGACAAAATAATGTGAAAACAAGAAAATAAAAGAAATGTGGAAAGCATTGCATATCTTTTCTTGATGGTGATTTCTGAAAAATAGTTTATATGTTACTTCTTTGAAGAAGTCTTTCCAGAGTTTTCAAAATTAAGTTTAATTTGATTTCCCTAATATTGCTGTAAAATATGGTTGGATATTCATTCTAGCCTTCTTAATATTAATTTTTAGAAGTCTATATTCCCTGTTAGATTATGAGTTCTGGTACATAGGATGGTTGTTTAATAATAATGATAATAATTATTATGAGTGATATTTTAAAATTCTTATATAGTTTACAAACAGCCCCTACATACATTTTTCTCATTTTCCCTTTTTAACTTACAAAAGCCTTGCAATAGCTTTGCATTCTTGTCAGCATCACATACAATATGTTGCATTTAATAGGCTTTTAAAAATATTTTGGGGTCTAATTAAAATTAAAACTGGATTATGTGAGTTAAGTTAAAATGTTCCCAATTCCCTGAATTGTTAAAGCAATTAAGAGAAAGATTTCAAATGCTTTCACTTTGTCATTTGTATACCACCAATATATTCCTAAGACAAAAAAAATTAAGAAAGTATTCATGTGACTATTAAAATTGCATATAATGACATCTAAACAGAACAGGTTCTGAAATGTTCACTTATTTCTGTGTTAGGTCAGAACATTGTGCTCCCCCCCCCCCACCACCGTTTCTCTTTGATTGCTGACAGGAGTCCTGCTCGGCGCTGTGCAAGCTCCACACTCAATGGTCACGCTGTGGAGGAGTGAGGGATTAGACCAGCCTGCAACCGTATGAACCATTTCACCCAATACATTTAATTTAAAAAAAATAAAAGGAAACGATTCTATTAGTAAACCAGGACCAAGTCAGTTTTCCCCATTCAATAGTTTTTCCTTTAGAAGCCAGAGATTTCTATAGCCTTTTGGGTCCTGTTTAAATTTCGATGTTTTTCTATTGAAAATGAACTGAAGCTATCAACCCACATTTCATTACACAGATATCCTTCAATCACTAGTAACTATAGCTGAATTATTATCTCATATGATAGCTACTCCACATGACAAAAGCTTCCTCACCCATTATCCCCTCAAAGTCATCTGGTTTCATGGCCAAGACTCTTCTACTTTCATCAGCAATTTAAAAAATCGCAAATCAGAAAATAGTTCACCTCCTATTTAGTTCTTTAAATCATCTGTAAGCAGATTCTATACTATGTCAAAAATAATTTCTTATTTTCACTGGATTCAAATTGTCAGCATTTCTCTGGAATATAAAGGCCATTCAAATAGAAATAGAGTGAAAGGGAAACTAATACCAAAAACTAGATTTTTTTCTTATTAAAACCAAAATTTGAGAAGAGCCCTAGAAGCTAAATATTATTAGCATGAGAGGTTAAGACCTCTGGAGAAAGAGTATAAACAGAATAGAGTTGAGTAGCAGAAAAGGAAGCAATGCATTAAGACATGATTAATGGTATGTGCATGTAAAATATATGCAAGAAGAAGAAAAAAAAAGAAAAGAAGTGGTCTTGGAATTCCATTTGTAACTCAGACTTTTTTCCTGTGGGCTTTGAGGACATACTAAATAAAAGGAAAACTCTGCCAATGGTAGTGGCTGTGTTCCCATAGGCTTCTGATAGGCCAGATTCCATGTTAGGGAATGAAGGTAATAATGAATAAGACAGTCCTGCTCACAGCTTAATGGTGGAGACATATGTGTATGCAACACAAAAATTACAGAAATTAAAAGGACAGAAATGCTTAATTGAGGAATAGAAATACTTTTAAAACAACTATGGGGTCATAAAAGTGATAATTCATATTAGGGGGATTAGAAAAATCATCGTATAAGAGTTAACATTTAATTTAAACTTGAAAAGAGTAGGAATTCATTTGGTAGAAAAAGTAGGGAAAGTGCATCCTCTGATGAAACAGTAAGAAGGCATGCAAATGAATGTCACACTCAGGAAGCAGCTAGGAGTCCCCCACAGCTGGAAAGTGGGGCAAGAAGAGGTGGGAGATGATACCAAAAAGTAGTTTGGAACTCTACAGAACCAAAAAAGGTTTTATGCTAACTGTGACATGATCCCATTTGTGTTCTAGAAGGGCCCTCTCTGGTAGCATTATAAAGAAATTATCAGAAAGACACAACTGAAGAGCTTGAAACCATTGCCATATTCCAGAACCTAACACTGAGATACAAGGAGTCAGCAAATAGAAAAGGCATTAGGAAAGCAATTCTTTTGGCCTTAATAATTCCTGGGCTATAGAAGATAAAAAGAAAGCAGAAAATGAAGCAAGGATATAACATAATTTTATAATTTTAGCTGTTGGATATATTAATTAGGAAATGGGAAAATAAGAGAATGCCTCATAAGGAGGGGCACCGTAGGTGGGGCCGACTTGCACTCGGTTGAAAATGTCGCATCATCAACATGAGGACAGCAGATGATCATAGGAGGGGCCCTAACATGTTACAGAGAGTAGTATTTTTATAACTTTGTGAAAACACATTTTTACTAATTGACAGTTTGGTATCACAGCGATTTAACTGATTTCTGTCCTTTATTAAGTACATTATTAACTTCAGAAGCACAGACTTGTGCCATATAATGAATAAGGGAGTCCTGCTTTGCCAGCTCAGAGCACAGGAAATGTCTGTTATTCAAACAAAATGTCTATTTTTCTTCCTCATTACTGGGCTCTAGGGATCTGTCCTTCTTACTAGCTTTCATGGAGGGAAAAATAAAACATCTCATCGATCAACCAGAAGCTCCCTTCTCTGCTACACTGAGCCATTCTAGAAGGCCGAAGTTGCCGTGCATGGCAGCTTCCAGCACAGGGAGGGAGCTTCTCCCAAGGCCCACCTAACAGGAACCTAACCAAGCTGAAGTATCAGACCCCCACTCACAGGAACCATTTTCATGGATATGGGAAAGGGCTCTAGTGATTTTGTATTCAGAGTTTTGTATTATTTTAGTATTTGCAAAAGAACACAACATTTTATAAATTCAGATCCAAAAACACCTAGATTGGTCCTCACCTATACCCCCACTGCTGTTCTGAGAGTGGCTTTTCCAGCTTGGTGGAGGAAAAAGCAGCCTCTTGCCTCTCTTCCAGTTTATGGTTGTGCCACACCGTGGAAGACCTGGGTTTCTCAGTCACAACCCTTTAGTGACAGCAGTAGAGTTTGATTGTGGACAAATGAGGGAAGCATACACTGGCCTGGTCTAAGATGGTTAGGTCACTACAAGGTGTGTAATGTGACACAGTGGTTCCCATGGCAGCCCAAGGTTTGGTATGCAGTGCCTGTCTTCCAGTCCCAGCCTTTCCTCTGCCAGATTTCCTGAGACCTCTGTAATCTTACTGCTGTCTGACCTTAGACTATAATGTCTCAGTAATCAGGATCTTCCTACTTTTCCCCAAAGGCTCCTTGGCTTCTCTGCAAATGTGAGCAACTTCTTTTCCCCCAGGAACCTTCAAGAGTAGTAGTTTTGAAGGTCAGTCAGCCAGATGCTTTCTTCCTTCAGAGGTGATGTTCCATGCATTACAAGCCTAAGGGGGGAAATTTACACCTCTTTATACCTTCCCTTCACAAAAATCGATGCCTGTTTATCCTATGTCAATATAATGAAATGGGCCATTAAAATGTCTTTTTCTCCCTGAACAAAGAAAGGCAGCTTCAATAATATATCTTCCTGGATGTAAGTGCACATGTGTTACAACCTTTAAAAAACTTGATTTCATTCCCTTTCCCTCCCTCTCTCTCTCATCCTCACACTTCATACCACTAAAATTCTGCTTCACTGAATTTTTTTTTCAAAAGGATTACATAGACATAAGTAAATTTAATTTAAAAAATCATCTAATACAAACTAGGATAGCCCACACCAAAGGCAAGCCTATACAGTTCTGGTACTTGTAAGATTCCTCTGAACTCCCAAAATATCACACCTTGGCTGTACCACAGAGTGGAAATCCCTGGGTCTGATAACTCTGTGCACAGTGCAGTCAAACCTTAACTGGAATCTAAACTGAAAGTGATTGCTTTAATTTAAACCTTGGGAGGGGTGTGAGTCAGTAAGGCATGTCTGGGATTTATCTTTATTTCAGAAGAATAAATGTCTCATGTATTCACTTGTCTTCTAATTCAATGAACTTGAATGATGTAAGAGGTCATGTTTCAGCTAAATATGATTTCTTCACTCTTGGTATTTCTTGGAAAAAAAACACCAAAATCTTACCATATTTGATTTTAAAAATGTTTCCAGAGGCAGCTTTCTTATCTTCTCTTTCTCAATCTTTAAAAAGCCAAGTAAGAATGGACTTTGTGTTATATTTAAAATCTGGGAGTAAGTAAACTTTTAAATAAGGTATTAAAATGAAAAACAGCAAAAATCTCTAAGTTCTAAAAATGAGTAGGTGGGAGGAAATTAATTCTACAAATTATTAAACATATCATCAAGTGAAACAAATCAGTGTAGCACTGCCAAAAATGACCAATTGTATATTAGCTATTATTTCCAATGATAGTGTTATGATAGAAACTCTCCATACTGCTGCCCCACCCCCAGCAGTTGAGGTAACTTAAGGTTTCTGAGTCTCCTGAGTCAGAATTTCCAGTTTATAGGATTGCACCTGTGACTTTATCCAAGCATAAATTTCCAGTTTACAGGATTGCACCTGTGACTTTATCCAAGCGTGACTTTAACCTGTGACTTTATCCATGTTGAATGGTCCTAACCCAGGTCTTCTGCCAAGTGTCTATAGGCTGCTCAGGCTGCTAGTCCTTATAGCCTCTAATGTGAGGTTATTCTTCCTGGGGAAATTCACTTTTTTGGAGGACTCTTTTTTACCTCTATGCCATCCCTCAGCTCTGTTGTCTCATGATGAATCTGTTTGTCTAAGCTTTATGAGTTCTAGAAACTTCTCACTATCCAGTCCTGATGGTGGGGTCCTCCTGAATTTTTAGAGTCCATATGTATCTTATTTTTTATTTTTATTTTATTTTTATTGTACTTTTTTCCATTACCATTTACTTCCCTTATACCCCCAACCCACCACCCCCAGCCTGCAGTCACCACACTGTTGTCCATGTCCATGAGTCCTTTCTCCTTTTTGCCTAATCCCTCTACCCCCAACCCCTCACCCAGAGTGGTCAGCCTGCTCTCTGTCTATGAATCTGCCTCAGTTTCGCTTGTTAGTTCAGTCTGTTCATTAGATGCCATATGTGAGTGAAATTATATGGTATTTGTCTTTTTCTGATTGGCTTATTTCACTTAGCATACTGTTCTCAGGTCCATCCATGCTATTGCAAAGGGTGAAATTTTCTTCTCTTTTACAGCTGAATAGTTTTCCCTTGTGTAAATCTCCCATCTTTGTTTTACCTACTCATCTACTGATGGACACTTAGGCTGCTTCCATATCTTGGCAATTGTAAATAACATTGCAATGGGCATTAGGGGTGCTTATGTTCTTTCAAATTAATGTTTTGTATTTTTTTTGGATATATTCCCAGAAGTGGGATCACTGAGTCAAAAGGCAGATTCATTTGTAATTTAAAAAAAAATTTCGAGATAAATGTATACTGTCATTTCAATGGGATCTAGGATGAAGGAGAGGCTTTAAAATGTGGACTCAGCCTACTTTCTTGAAGAACTCTTTAGTGTTGTCAGATTAATTCTTCCTCCCCCATATAATGAGTTCTTTCTTTGTTATTTACTTTTATTTTTCTCCAGATAACTTTTGACATTTTATATTTAATTAGCTTTATTTTGTCCCAAATACCTAAAATATTGTCCCATTACCATTTATAAAATTATTTGTATCTTTTTTAAAGGAAACTCATATACATTTTGATATAAAAACATGTCTAAAATATAGTAATTGAAAAAAGGAAGTTGATGTATTTGAAAAAAAGGAAAAAATTTTATGTATAAGTCACTATATATTATACAGTATATATACTTATACATGGATAGAAACTTTAAACCAACTATAAATCAAACTGATAATTGGAGAAGAAATCAGAGGCAAAGGAAGAATTTCCTCCGAGAACAATTTCACAGTCAGAGGCAGTATCTCAGAGAAGCAGCAGCCTATAGGTGGTTGGCTTCGATCAGCTGACTCCAGAATTTGCTCAAAAATATAACCACAAGTGCACATATTCACAAACTGAGTACTAGTAGAAAACAACAGCTAACATGAATTGAATTCTTACTATATGCCAGAAACTGTTTTAAGAGCTTTATATGAACGGACGTTTAATCCTCATAACAACTCTGTGAGGGAGGTACTACTTTTCACAATATTAGGGACAGGGAAACTGAGGCACAGGGCAGTTAGGCAAAGTTCCCAATGCCACATAGCTACACATGGCAGAGCCTGGATTCACCCACTTGACCTGGTATTAGAGACCACCCTTCAGCCCTGTGCTCTGCTGCACAGTCTAAATGACCCTCTGTGCAGCCTGCAGTCCAGTCCTTCTTACAATCACCAGAACTGAAAGCACAAACTGTATTCCAACAATGGAATGAAAAGTCTCACTTGGATAAAGGCCAAAAAAAAAAACCCCAAAACAAAAACAAAAACAAACCCACCCTAAACATAAATACTATGTTATCTAAACATTCATCTAAAAGTATACTCTGGAAATGGAAAGTCACCAAATATATGAGAAAAACCTACAGCAGAGAAAGAATAAACTCCAAAAAAGGGAAGAATTAACTCTCAAGGAAGGAGTTAAGAAAATAGAACAAAATATTTTAAAAGTATAATTAGTATTTTTAGAGAGATACAAGGGGTCATATTCATACAACTACATACAAATCAGAGTTCTTTGAAATTAAAAACTTGATTACTGAAATTATACACTAATTAACTATGTAACAGAATGAACATAAATGATCAAATTAGTGAACTGAAAGACTAAGGAATTCTTTCAAGATGTTATGTAAATGCAAGGACATAAAAATATTAGGAAAAATGTTGAGACAGAGTCGGGAGTTCTGTAATAGAATTATGGCCCCACAAAGATGTCCACATCCCCAGAACCTGTCATAATGTTACCTTATGTGGTGAAATTGACTTTGACTTTGCAGATATGGTTAAATTAAAGGATTTTGACATGAGGAAATTATCCTGGGTTACCCATGTGGGTCAGGTGTGATCACAAGGATCCTGCTAACCAAAAGAGCAAGAAAGGACAGCCAGAGGCTTAAAACAACACAAACTTATTATCTTACAGTTCCATAGTTCCGAAGTCTGAAATGGGTCTCATTGGGCTAAAAATCAAGGAGTCAGGGCCACATTTCTTTTTGGAGAATTCTTTAGGGGAAAAATCCATCCCTTTACCTTTTCCAGCATCTAGAAACCACCCGCATTTCTTGGCTCTTCACCTCTTTCCATCTTCAAATCCAGAAACAGTAGGTGGGGTTCTTATACCTTCTCACTCTTAGTTCATCTTCTGAGTTCCTCTTCCACATTTAAGACCTTCAGATCCCCCTACATTATCCAAAATAATCTTCCTATTTTAAGGTCAGCAGATTATCAAATTTAATTCTGCCATCTTAATTCTCTTTTGCCAGGTAAGTAACATAGTCACAGGCTCTAGAGAACCACCTCCAAATTCAAATGCCTCTTGCCTTAACAATAGATCTTTTCAGTCACCAAACTTCTGCCTTTAAACTTTCACATTCTAGTACACCCTTGGAAGGTGTGGGGGTGTGGGGATGGTGATTAGTGTAGGGTGACATAAACGTACTCAACGTCCCTGTCTAGTGCACTCCTCTAGGTCATTTCAGGTTTTCATGGTCTTTGAGCTACTTTACAATTCTGTAAGTTCTAGAAAACTAGACAACTGATAGTAATACAAATACGTCTTTCTTATAGAAATGCAAATAGTGTCCAGAGGAAGGCAATTTGTTGCTGTCCTATAGATATTGACCAGTTTTGCCAGTTTGAATCCATTTGTCAATTCTTAAGAAAACTACATTTTTCTTTTCTTATTGGATTATCTTTTGAACCAGTTGTAATATTTTACTGTCTTTCTCATTAATTTATTTGTTAAATAAAATCTTTGACACTTTTAATTGACTCCAGAGTTCCAAAATATAGTTACATCAGACAGAGTCTACTTAGAGCAATTATTGTCTAGGTGGGAAGAAAGATTCCTGGTGCTTCCCACGCCACCATTTTCCCAGAATCCTCTGCACTGTTTATAGAGATCACATTTTGCTAGCACATTTTTGTTCATTTCAGCATTTTCCATGTTTCTGTGACACAGTTCCAAGTGAGCTTCTTATAAATTACCATAGGATACTTTTTCCCAAACTAAGCATGCAGGAATCTAACATAAATTTAACCTATACATACTTACTAATATGTTCGGGCTTATTCCTACAATATTATTTTATATTTTCTGTATAGTATTTTTTTCTTTTGTTGTTGTTCTGGGGTTTTTTCCTATCTCTTGTTAAGCAGGTGGGATTTTTTTCTTTCTATTTGTGTTTCTCTAGTGCAGGAGTACATTTCTATAAAGGGCCAGTTAACATGTGCTTTTGTGGACTGCACAGTCTCTGTCACAAGTTCTCGATTCTGTTCTTGCTTAGAGACAGCCATAGACAGTACCTAAATGAATGAACATAACTATGTACCATTAAAACTTTAGTTTAAAAAAAATCAGGAAGCGGGCAAGAATTGGCCTATGGGCTTTGGTTTCCTACCACTGCCCTAAGGTCTTGTAGATTATTTAAAAACTATTTTAAAGCCATCTAGTGAGTAGCCTTCCTTTAGTGACCTTCAAATCAAGGACAAGTGGAAAATCCTTTTCTCATATTCATTGCTTAAAATTGGACCATTTTTTTCTTTTTAATATTCAGATCATGGTCATCTTATTCATCTTTCTTCTCCCCTTTCCATTATATCTCATTATTATATCATGCTTTTTTCATACTTTTCATCATGCCATACATTCTCTTGAGTCCTTTGTCATTTTCTTGAAGACATTTCTCCCGTGGATCTATCTACCTTCTAACCATCTATCCTCCTGCCCTGCTTTGTACTCATGCTAGCTGTTTTTCTAGGATCTCACTTCACTGCTCTCCTGGACTGAGGCTGCTGCTTTCTCAATCCCATATTGTCTTCCTCTTGCTCAGCTGGCCACCTAGATATTAGGGCACATCCTGAATAGCAATTATATTTGTAACTTCTATAATTCTTCCATGCTCTCTAATTGTTCTTTTATCTAACAAACTTTTATTGATTTTTCTTTGCACTATCCCCCATGAAAATATCATGTAGAATTGCTATTTTTAAGTTCTGTGCCCTTTAATTTTCTCCACTTCTTCTTGAGTCAGTTTGTATATTCACTTTTTTGTTTCTATTGCTCCTCCTTTTCATTTAGTTCCTCTTCCTCAATTATCTGATGATGTTTGTTGTCGATTTGTGTCTTTGAGTGAGAAATTCAGTTGATTATCTAGCAGCTGATGTGGGTTTTCTCTCCTTGAGTGGCAGAGTTGATTGCAGGACTCACATACCTGGGAGCACCCTGTCCAATGGGAAGCTTCCCTTTATGGTGCCTGGGCATGGGGCACGCAGGCAAGCTGGAGTTCCCAGTTGCCAAAGTGAGAATGGCCTTTCTCTGGCAGTGGCCTTCTTTAGAGTTTTCCCCCTCCTGACAGGGCTGCCTTATTCTTTTAGTTTGGCTGCCTTTCTGTCTCAGACCTCTGTACCCTCCCCAGGAACTCTCTCTGATCTGATGTCACTTCCTTTGACGATATTTGCCTCAGGTTAACACTGCTTTTCTAATTCAATTGTTGGGGCTGCTGTTCTAACTATATTGTTGTCCCCTTTATTGGCTTAGTGCTCTGTTGTTGAGCTTTTAGTATTTGTTTACTCTTATTTTTACAGTTTCAGTGGATCCTGTCTTATCATCTCAGTGTTTTCCTCTTGTACATATTCAGGTTTCCTTAACTCTTGTCCATCCAAATCCATTGATTTCTTTCTTCTGGGTGCATCTCACAATTTCTGGTCTGTGGATGGTGACTTTTCTTACTTGCCAGAGTTGATATGACTATACCCACACACATTCTGTAAAATTAAGGGGTTTGGGTTCAGTACTTAGATAGACATTCAGTTCAGTTCCCTAGTTTATTTATTCTCTTTGAGGCTGTTTAAGCTAATCATTTGCTGGGATAGTTTTAATCTCTTATTTCAAGTCACAGTGTTATTATCCTTCTCTGAAAATGTTACATTGATCTTTTTACGTATATTTTATATATACTTTATATTCTATTTAAGTGTTCAATCAATTACCATATACATTTCTTGTAAAAACTCAACTAATACCAGTAATACCAAGTCCTCCCTGTCATCCCAGTCTTATCCTAAAAATAATCACAGTTCTTGGCTTTCAATGTTTGCTTGCAAAACTTTTTCTATACGTGTATAAAGCTACAGAAAATTACATAGAAATTATATTAATTTAGATTAATATAATTTAATCTAATATAATTTATAGTTTAATCTAAATTTGTTTTTCTGTTGAATTCTTATTTAATAATGTCTTATAGCTTTACCTATGATCAGTAAATACAGATCTAGCTCATTCCTTTTAATTGTTGTGCAGTATGGACTATGGTTTATTTAACCTTCAGTAATAGTTTTGTTTTCACAACAGTGCTGCAACAAGTATCCTGTATGTTTCCAGTTGTACATGTATGTGTGAGGATTTAACTGGTCAAGAACTCACATTGCTGCTTATAGGGGTATCCACCTTGAAAATCCCCACCAAGGATTTTTAATCTACAGGAAAAGATTCTCTTTACTTTTGAGGAAGAAATCATTATATTTAATGATGTAAAGATGTAAAAGCTTTTTTAGGAAGATACATGAATATGATGTCTTTGTATAGTGTATAATACATAAAATACTATATGTTTAGGGGGACTATATATAATACTGTATTTAAAAACTAGAACAGCCCTGGCTGGTGTGGCTCAGTGGGTTGAGTGTCCAGTAATGGTCACCAATTCAATTCCCAGTCAGGGCACATGCCTGGGTTGTAGGCTAGGCCCCTGGTTGGGGGTGTGCAAGAGGCAACTGATTGATGTTTCTCTTGCACATCAATGTTTCTCTCCCTATCTTTTTCCCTCTCTTCCCCTCTCTCTATAAAATAAATAAAATCTTAAAATAAAAAAACTAGAACAATGGTTGCCTCTGGGGAAGAAAAGAACAAAATAAGGGAGGAATATATTGTTGAGGACCGCCCTGCCTGGTCTCAGGAATCTGTAACTGCCTATAACTATGGCTGAGTAAGTGGCCTCTGGACCAGGAGATGCTAAAGAGACAAAACTTATTTCCCGGGCATAAATGCTGCCTGTTCATATGCCTCATTCCTTTTCATGCTTGAACAGCAGTCAATGACGGGTAACAATTCTCTTGGATAGAGAATGAACTTAAGACAGACGCGTTCACGAAGGAATGACAGGGACAAGACTCACGGGGCTGTGGAAATAATGGGGTGATCGACATCAACCCCTGCCCCTTCGGCTTTGCCAATGCCTGAGTTCTTGAGAAATCCAAGTCTCCCAGCTGCCTTTGTCTCTTCTGCCCAACTCAGGCTCGTTGGAAGTAACAGGAGCGGTACAGTCCAGACCAGAAATGGTGGACTCCTGGGGTAATCAGGCCTAAGACATACAATATAAAAGACCCTGTGAAATCTGCTTGCTGGAGGATGCTTTTTAATTAGAATATGAAGTCATGGGCAGGAAACAGAACTAAGCTTTAAGTCCTGTAGTCTTTTTAAATGATAAAACCCCAAAATCTCTGGCTTAGGATCCCAGTAGGAAATCTGCCAGCACCTTTCAAAAGCTAACTACTTGTAATTTGCAAATGGTATTGGTATTCAAGAATAAAACCCTGCTTGTGCGGGGCGGGGGGGGGGGGGGGGGGGGTGGGCGGTGAGCACTCTCTCCCCACTTGAGAGAGAGTAGCCATTCTGTCCTGATTCCCCCACAGGACCTGGTTGTCTCTGTGTATGTTTTTCTCGTGTTTCGACAAACCATCCACAGTGTTCCATGCTCACTACAGGCAGGTGGGCACGTGTCAATATATAGAACTACAATCTATAACACTAAGTTTCTCACAGTAATTAGTAGGTTCATAGGTTTTATTTGTACATTTTATGGTCAAAATAAAACTAAAAACAAGTAGGTCAAGGATTAAACCTTTTCTACTTAATTCCAATATAGGAAGATTAGAGATCCCTGTTTGTAGAAAAAAGGGAAATGCTTACCAAAAACACAGAAATCTATAACTCTGGTACTAAGAAACTGTGTCAACCTAGAAAATACTCAATGAGAGTAGAGCACTTGGAGAAAAAAAGCTTGACAAATAACTGGGAATGTGTTATAGGTACCTTTATGAATCTCATGAGAAGTCAGTAAATGATCCCTTTTTCTAGGGCTATGACACTTCCCAGAAACTTAAAGTGTCTGAACCTCTATATTTACACATGGCTATTGCTCTATGCGGAGTTATATTTTATGTGTGTAATTAATTAGCTGCCAGTGTCAGAGCTCATGATGCCCAACTTGCTATACTTGGAGAGCAAAGATATCTTTAAAATGAGGCACTATTTCTGCTTTTCTTTGTAGCACTATAGGTCCTCATAGACTCTTGAGTCAACTGTTGCTACTTCTTTAACAACAGTCTTCAACTTTCTAAACACCTGACACCTTCTGACCATGTTTTATTTTAATTTTGGAAAGACCCATCCTAGAAGAGGATTTTTTTTTGTACCAGAAAAAAACTCCACTTCCTGCCCACTGGAGCTTAATCCACTAGTCAGTTCTTAAAAGAGGAACTGACAAGAATAGTAGCAAAATAAATTCCCAAGCTCAAAGGCCTTCCCCAGCAGAGAAAAGGCTGACCTCATTTCTGGACTGCTTTCTGACATAAGTTTCTCAGCCATAGGATATTTTGGAGAATTTTACATGACACACAACAGAACCACATTCCCCCAACATGTGACTCAGAGAATCATGCTGTGACATATTACATATACTTTTCTATTGTGTGTGCTAGAAATGAAAAATCTCAAAATGAAAATTTGGAAAGTTGCTGGTTGTACCAAAACAAACAAACAAACAATGGTGGCAGGGTTCTGGTAGAATTCAATGATAAAGAAATTGCCTCTTATAAGTTCCAGAGGAGAGATGGCATTTTTCCATTAAGAACTAGCAAATCACTAACTTAGAAGGCTGTAAACTCAAATTCCCAGTCTTAAGAATATATTAGGAGTGTAATTTTAAGATTAAGATGTAAATCCACAAATATGCAGTGAAGGACACAGATAAGCCATGAAAAAAATTACTGATGTTCAACTCAGTTAGCTATTCTTTCTGACAGGATATTAAAGCTGCCTATGAGATTTCTTTGACTCTGACTCATTTGATTCATTTAGACATTGCCAGCAGAGCAAGCTACAACAAAGCAGATCCATCTTAACAAGCTCACTCCTGGATGTTCTAATAAAGAAAAATAACTGAATTGCTGATTTTGATTTTTTTTTTAAATTCACTCAACATTTGAGTACTTGGCTTCACACAAAATAAACAGAAATATATGTTACATCATCTTCTTCTCCAGAAGGCATGGGGAAAAACCCCACTGAACTAGCTCCAGGTGTCTTGTACAAAGAACTGTGTAATACTGAAGTATCTGCCTTGTATTTAGTTTATTGTAACCACACTAGGTTAGAATCTTAGTGTCTGGTTTGAGCAAGCACAGGTTCTGAGCACAGAGATCTAGATGAATATGTGAATCTTAAGCACACCATAGTCAATGGATTTCTCAAGAGGCATCTGCTGCTGCAAAGAGAATCTCCAACCAAGCGAGTGGCATAGAGAGTTGAAGCAGCAAGCTGGCAGCACAGATATGTCTCATTCAACTTGAACAATTTTTTTAATGAACCAACATTTAAAAAAACAGGAGATTCCCTATAAAAATTCAGACTTGTAATTTTCTTGAAAATTTACAAGAGCTTCATCCCAAACCTACAGGAGCTAAACGGCAGCAGCCTCCTCCATTGTAGACTTCTCCAAGCCCACCTCATGTACATCCCCAGCCCAACCTGGTAACACTTGGATTTGGGACCACTAAGGCAGAGAGTAAAGCAGAAAACTTAGAATTAAAAAGACTTATATACTCATTCCATAGTTGGCACAAAGACAATATTCATTTGGATAAATATATTACCTGGATTTCACCCAAACCTACTGATATGGCAAACTGTGCATCATCCATTAAATGTTAGCTCTGCAGAGGAAACTTGTTCAAGTAATAAATTATAGTACTTTACTACAAAGTGAATGGTCCCATGCCCTGACTAGGGTGGGAGGGAAGGAGGTTATTATTAAAGTTGTACCTATGACTTATAACTCTAGATATTATCCAATTAGAATGTCACAATAAGGTCAAAGGGTAGGTATTTTACAGGTTAGAAAAGCAAAATTAATGGAACGAAAGCAACTCACTTGATATTAAATAATTACTAAGTGGTAGGGCCATATTCAAAGGCAGATCTTTGTGATTTAAAAAATAATTTTATATTTTATCAATTTTACCAAGTTTTCTTAGAGACATATCCTCCTCTCTACCAAATGAGAAAAATATTAATCATTTGACTCTCAGTTATGCACTAAAGTATATTTTATAATGTTTGTTATTAGCCCATAACAAATATTTCAAGCTTTAAATTGCAAAATTTTAGGGAAAGCCTTTTTTACCAATCTTCAGGTATGAAGGTCTCCTTCCTTGCATTAGCTTAATAGCAGCTATAGCAGAAACCCTGATTCATAGTGGCTCAAACACACTAAAAATGTATTTCCCTTCACACAATAGTGTAGGAATAAGTCTAGAGCTATCATTGTATTTCCAAGTGGTCAGGTCCCAGGTTCTTCTTATTTTGTTCCACGGCCCTAAATTTATGCTGTCATCCTCATGGTATAAGATGGTTTGTCATCCCCTCTGCAATCCAGGCACAGGATGGAGAGGAAGGGAGGAAAACTTGCTTTTTCTTTGAGGGATATGATCCTGAAGTTGCCCAGGTTATTTTCACTTACACCTCATTAACAAGAACTTAACCAAATAGCCACACTCAGGCACAAGGGAGTCTAGGGAACATAGTCATTAGCTAGGGGGCCATGTGCCCAGCTAAAATTTTATTATGGATGCAGGAGGAAACCAATACTATTAGACAACTATCCATCTTGGGTGCAGCATTAATTTATTTATTTACTCATTCATTCATTCATTTTTAATCCTCACTGAAGGGTATGTTTATTGATTTGAGAGAGAGAGAGGGAGAGAAACCATCAGTAAGTTGCTTCTCATAGGTGCCCCAACTGGAGATCAGACCTGCAACCCAGGTTATGTTCCCTGAATGGGAATCAAACCCGCAAACTTTTGGTGCATGGGACAATGAGCCACCCAGCCACGTCTGAGGCACAGCCTTTAAAACTTACATGTAAGGTACCACCAAATTACACTCTCCCTTCTGAGGTGAACACGTCTCTGTTTCTTACAACATGACTTTGCCTGTCTTTCTGTTTTTGTTTCACTGTCAAAATCTTGATCCTTTGAAAAGTTCTTTCTAGGTTACATCTTATGTCCACTTACCCACATGATGCAAAGTTCTTGACATTCTGTTTTTCAGTGTCTCCCTATCCCAATTCTGCATGTTTTTTATATTGTACTCACTTGGAAATTACTATTCTCCTATGTTTCAACAAGTGTTAATCTACCTCTGGATTAATTCAAGACACGTATTTCTAATATACCCATGTGGAGACAGAATGATAATCTTAGGTGGGTTTTTGTTTATATTCAGTGGTGCACTACTGTGAATAAAATAGGACAAGACATTATATTTATATCTCTTTGTTAGCACCAGGTACATGGATGCATTGAACAAGTAGCAGTCAGTAATATCAGTGACCCTCACATTTAATTAGAATCATCGGGCATCCATTAGGCAGGCACAATTGCAACAGTCATCACCAACAATTAATACCCTTTTGCAAATTGATCTGTAGAGTCAATGCTGCCCTAATCAAAATCTCAGCAGGCTTTTTGTAGCTATTGACAACCTGATTCTGAAATTCATATACAAATGCAGAATATTCTAGTAGCCAAGACAAACTGAAAAAGAAGAACACATTTTGGAGGACAACTACTACCTGATTTCAGATCTCATTATCAAGCTATAGTATCAAGACAGTGTGGTATCAAAATAGATAAATAGGTCAAACTGAATAAAGAATCCAGAAATAGACCCGCACATATGTGGACGACTGATTTTCCACAAAAGTGTAAAAGCAATTGAATGGAGAAGGGATAGTGTTTTCAGGAAATGGCGCCAAGATAACTGAATGTATGCATGCAGGAAAATTAACTTTGATTGGTACCTCACATCATATACAAAATTAACTCAAGATATATCATATCATAGGCCTAAATGATCAAAAGCATGATTCATGAAAAAACAAACTGATAAATTGAAATTCATCAAAATTTAACACTTTTGCTCTTCCAAAGACACTGTTAAGAGAATAAAGAGGCAAGCCATACTGAGAAAATATTTGCAAATTCTATATCTGGTAAAGCAGGGGTCCCCAACCTCCGGCTGCAGACCTGTTAGGAACCAGGCCGCACAGCAGGAGGTGAGCTTGAATGTAATTCAAGTCCTACCCCATCCATGCAAGAATTGTCTTCCATGAAACTGGTCCCTGGAGCTAAAAAGGTTGGGGACCACTGTAGTAAAGTACTTGTTTCCAGAATGTATGACGAATTCTTAAAATTCAATAACAAGAAAACAACCCACTTTAAAAGGTGATGGATGGACACAGCCCTCCAGAAAACCACAATCAGTTCTGGCCCCAGCACCACAAAGTGTATTTAGTACAAACCTAAGCAGTGGTTATAATACAAAAAAAAAAAAAAAATAGGAAAGAGACTTAATAAATACCCAACTAAATAAAAGTACAGAAGGTTTGGGATTCAGTATCACTTCCCCAGATGTAACAATAGGTGACTTAGCTCCAATTTATATTAAAAACCTCCTCCCCAGAGAGGCTGTCATTCAAGATGGCCAACTTAAGTCAGGAGATCAACTTAGAGGTAAACAGAATAGATTTAGCAGGCAAATCCCTAGAGGAAGTTGTTTCCCATTTGAGAAGCACCAAGATGGAAGGGACTGTGAGCCTTCTGGTCTTTCACAAAAAAGATGCTTTCCACCCAAGGGAACAGAATGCAGAGCCAAGCTAAATTCAGCCTCCAAAAGACACAAAGCAGAAGATGAGGATGTTCCTTTTACACCTGATGGCACCAGGGAATTTCTGAGGTTTGAAGTTCCACTTAATGATTCAGGGTCAGCAGTCTTGGTGTCAGTGTCAAAAGTAACCAGTCAAAATAGGTCATCAGGCAGATTTGGAAATCTTTGTCAAGTCCACTATTAATGGAGTAGCCACAGTAACTAAAGATGGAAGGCTTTGGGTGAATCAATGATCAGCTGATAGCAGTGAATGGAGCATCACTGCTGGGCAAGACAAACCAAGATGTCATGGAAATCTTCAGAAAGGCCATGTTCACTGCAGGGAACAAGCAAGGAATGATTTAGCTCATTGTGAAGCTAACAAACAAGTGGAATGAGCTGTTGTTGCCTGGGAGGCCTTCTGGACCTGAGCTGCCCACTGAAGCAGTGTTGGATGACAGAGAAAAAAGAATTTCCCATTCTACCCTGGCTGGTATGGTTCAGTGGATTGAGTGCTGGCCTGTGAACAAAAGAGTCACCAGTTCAATTCCCAGTCAGGGCACATGCCTGAGTTCCAGGCCAGGTCCCCAGTAGGGGGTGTATGAGAGGCAACCACACATTGATGTTTCCCTTCCTCTCTTTTTCCCTCCCTTCCCCTCTATCTAAAAATAAATAAATAAAATCTTTAAAAAACAAAAACAAAAAAGGATGGAGAGTCTCCTTGAATCACTACAAGAAGTGCCGCACTCAGTGGGATAATAGGTAAGTGCAAGCTGTCTCCCACACTGAGTATGCCCAAAGATGACACTTATTATAGAAGATGACAGGTTACCAGCACTTCCTCCGTATCTCTCCAACCAGTCATCTTCCAGCTCACATGAAAATGTGGGACTCATGAGGACAGATGCTGGCCCTTGGGCTTAGGCTGAAGTCAGTAATTTATCAGACTGCTCTTTGAGTCCCAATGTAGATCCAGTTCTTCCTTTTCAGTGAGAAGTATTTGGGCACCACATTACGTCAGAAAACACACAAAGCAATTTTCAGATGCCAATCAATTGGATTTCATTAAAACACAAACGTTGAAAAGAATGGATTTAGGGTCCTCATCAGGTGACTCAGTTGGAGTGTTGTCCCAATATGCCAAGGTTGCAGGTTCAGTCCTCAGTCAGGGCACATACAAGAATCAACCAATGAATGATAAATAAGTGGAACAATAAATCAATGTCTCTCTCTTTCTCAAATCATTTTTTTAAAGAATGGATTAGTATTTGATGAGACTAAAACTCAATACAGTGGATGGCCAGAAAGCAGGTTCTGCCCCCAGAGATGTGGAAGTTTCCCTGGGTCTGAAGAAGTCCAGCTCATTAGAGAGTTTGCAGATAGCAATCACTAAGTGATTTTGGGGATATTCATTTCCATTGCCTACAAGCACAGGTAAGCAGAGGAAAGGGATGCAATAAAAGCCTCAGAAATGCCATGGACAAATCTATGATAAACCCACAGAAGATGATGATGATGAAGGCATGGACATATTGGAAGAAGACACAGAAGAACGTTCAAGATCAGGGAGAGAGCCTGTCTCCACAACCAGTGACAAGCCTTCAAATTCTTTAAAGAGACAAGTGAATGGAAACTAAGAGAAAGGCAATAAAACTGATAGGAGAAAGGATAAAACTGGAAAAGAGAAAAAGAAAGAGATAAGGAAAATAAAAGCTGAGAAGGAAATGCTGAAGGGCCTGGGAGACATGTTCAGCCTTAACAAACTGAAGCCTGAAAAAAGATGAACAACAAGCCAGATTTGAAAATGACTCAAGAAACACACATTGCACAGTTGTTTTTTTAAAACAACAAATTTACTTTTAATGGAAATAAATAGTAGCAGGTCAGGGTTATACAAAAAATTTTAACAGACATGTTAACCAAAGAGGATGGTAGTAAATAAGCTTGTGAAAAAAGGCTCTATACCATTAGACATTAGCCATTAGTCAAATCAAATCCACAATGTGAAATCATTACAAACCTTTTGGAACAGTTAGACATTAGAAGACTGCCTTACCAAGTGTTAGCAAGGATGTGGAACAACTGCTGGAAGGAGTTGAAAATGGTCCAACAACTTTGGAAACTGTTGGACAATTTCTTAAAAAGGTAAGCATATACCTATCATATGATCTAGTCATTTCATGCTTGGATTTTTTTTTCAAAAGAAATGAAAACATATGTCTTACAAAGACCTGTACACGAGTGTTCATAGCAACTTCATTTGTAATAACCCCAAACTGCAAACAACTCAGATGTCTATCGACAGATGAATGACTAAACAAATTGCAGTATATCCCCACAATGGAAAACTACTCAGCAGTAAAAATGAACAACCTACTGATCCATGCAACACCTTTGATGAATTTCAAAAAATTATGCTGAGTGAAAGAAGCCAGACCTTCCTGCCCCCCAGAAAGGAGTACAGATTATGAGTCCACTTATATGAAACTCTAGAAAGAGCAAACTTTCACAGTGACAGAAAACAGAAGAGTGGTGCCTGGTGTGGATTTGTGAGAGGGGCTGACCACAAAGGGGCAACAGAAGGAAACCTTCTGGAGCGGTGGCACTGCTCTGTATCTTCATAGTTGTGGAAGGGTTGCTCAATCCATATGTCAAAATTCAAAGAAATGGATGACTTCTGTGACAATACAGCTTAAGATAAGTTTTTAATAGGTGATTTGGTAGGCCACTTTTATATGCCAGAAGTAACACAAAATCCATTTTTAATAAATAAGAACCTAAGATATTTGTTAATTTTACTCAGTTTTTTTCCTTGATGCTGGCCTATGACATAATATCAAAGTATAATTCGTGAAAGGCAAAGTTCAAAAGTTTTAAAAAATGAGATTCAAGGATAATGATGATCTTATTTTTTTCAAAGATAGAATTTCCAATACCTAGAAAAATGAGTAGACTGCTTATCTGTATGTAATTCCTCAACAAAAATCAATACAACAATATTTGTGATGAGCATTAAACAGCTGAGTGTTAAATGCAACACAGAATGCAGATAGGATATATTACCTTAGGCAGGATAAGGAGTCTAAGTAGGACACATCCAATCTCAGAGTTCCCTCAGAAAATAATAGTCTCCACCAAAAAACAAATAATGTGCAAGTTCTATCTCATAGGCTTATATTTTGGAACTCTTAACAGACAAATTTTCCTTATGATAAAATATCAATAAACATATCAGATAAAAATGATTAATATGTGCTCAGTTAAGTTTAAATCTTCACATTTTAGTAGAAATATATTATTGCTTACATTTGAGTTACCATCTGGACTCTAGTATTCTGAAAGAACTGGTCACCTCATTATTTAGAAAATTACTCACTGAAGAGTTTGTCTCAAGTACTATGACAAATAATAGAGATATATTGGTGAACAAAAGAGATCCACACCTTCATGCAGTTTCTCTACAATGGTTCAGAATCTCTGCCATACAGCATGGTCACAGTAATTGTAGCCTTAAAAATTTCCAAAACAGAAATAGCCAATTACCATCTTTATCCCCCTCTCCCTTATACACATATACACACACACGTACATATTTTAGGGTTGCCAAATACAGGACTTCTACTGTAATTTGAATTTGAGATAAACAATCAATAAAATGTTAGTATAAGGATGTCCCAAATACTTCATGGGACATACTTATAATGGAACAATTTATTCACTGTTTATCTGAAATTAAAATTTAGTTGAATGTCCTGATTGTTGTTTTTTGCTAAAGCTAACTATATAACTATATATAAACATATAGTTCTATGTATGTATATATGTTATATGTATGTGTATTGGGGTTTCCAGATATACACACATGCATGTATCTAACTATACGGTATATGTCATGTGTTATTTTTAAGCAATTTAACTTCTTGGAGAAAACTTCAAGATGAAGTGTGTATAAATTATTATCCTAGATAATTAAACAGGGGGATGGAAGATGGCAGCTTTACTCTAGGCAGCATTTTTCTCTGCTTCTGTGAAGAGGGGAGAAACTCGCGGATCGGTGGAGAAACAGAGCAAGTGGGCTAGGTTACCAAATCACTTTTGAAAGCAGGACATCAAAAATTATTGCACTCACTGGAAAACCAGACAGTAAGGAGTCTGCTACAGGACAAAAGGGGCCCAGGGATCAGCGCGGGGTCTAGGGGTGTGTAGACCCCAGGCCCGCCCGGTGCTCCAGAGTCTGCCCCAGGGCTCCCGGGAGAGGGAAGTCGCTGCTCCCTCCCCTGAATACGGGGGTGAGCAACTCCAGGGGAGAATGTGTTGCTAGAAGGAACAGATTGGCCAGATGGACTGGGAAAAAGTCACCCAGGAACTATGAACACCCACCCAGAGACAGGGGAGAAGTGAGGGCCTCTAGCTGACAGGACCAGGGGCAGCCTGGAAGAGCGCCCGCACCCCTAGCCCCGTGAAAGTGCAGATCAGTGGAGAGTAGGAGCCCGGCCGCGCTGGGCTTGAGCCCCATAGGGAGGCCTGAATCTCGCGCTGCGATCCTGGGAGGGATGTGGTGCTTGGTGCATTCCTACAGTAGTGGCTCAGAAATTTCCAGCCAGACCAACAGGGGGAGCCGGGAAAGGCGCCAACACGTGGTTGGAGTGCGGTGGGGAACACGGAGCTGGAAACGGCTTGGCTCGAGCACCATCGGGAAGACTAACTCTCACGTGCTTTTTGAACCCGGAAGGGTCGCAGCGAGGTGCTTAGGGCGATCCTAGACCCCAGTCTCGAAAGTTTGGGGGAGGGGCGCACCCTTTTGCGATCCCCAGGGAGGGCGCAGTGAATCCCAGGGCGTCGCGGGTGACTCCTGAGATCGTGGAGCTGGAACCCTGCAAGACCCCGGAGTCCGGAGGAACTGGGAAGTGAGATCCAGAGAGCCGGTGTGTTCGGGAGCGCACAGGGTGCCTGACAGGCTTGCTGGGATCTGGCTGGGAGAGAGAGAGGCATTTCAAAGGTCCCTCAGATAGCTGAAGCCAGCAAGATCAGAAAAACTGGTTTGGCCACTTAGAAACCAACAAGAGGCGTTTTTTTTGTTTTTTGTTTTTTTGTTTGTTTGTTTTTTTGGTGGTTTTTTTTTGGTTTTGTTTGCTTTTGTTTGGTTTCTCTGGCTGTTGTTGGTTGATTGATTTTATCTTGTGTTTTATGTGACATTTTATTTTTCAATTCTTATTATTTTTATCTTGCAATCCTTTATGTTTCTCTTCCATTCATCCTCATATTATTCTTTCCACTCCAAATTTACCTCTCCTGCACTACATCTTCTGCTTTTCTTTCCTTTTTTTTAAACCTTGAAAGTTACTGTAAATTTGAATTATCTTTTTCTCACTTTTCCGACATTTTTTATTTTAATAATATCTTGGTATTCTTTTTCTTTCTGTATAATCTTCTTTGCTTGGCTGGTTATACTGTCATTTGGTAGGTTTCCCCTGGTATCTCAGTCACAAGGTGTTCATAAGTTACTATCCTTCTTCTGTGTTCCATAAATACACCTCTCAAGGTTCTATACTCTTTATTCTTGTTATCTAGACCTCATCGATTCTGCCACAAGACTGTCACTTTACTATTACTGCTAGTAAGACCTAGTCTATACAGTTGTAAATGCGTCTCAATACCGCTACCTGATCTCAGCCCACTTTGCAGTTTTCTGAACTATACTATTGTGGGGGTTGTCTCTATTCTTTTACTCACTATTCCTATATACTAATCTTTAGTCCAACCCTACCTTAGAATCTGACCTCCCACAGCCTCACAGCTTTCTAGATCCAACTAATTCCTCTCGTCCCCAATAAGAGTCTTACCTTCTTTCCATCCTTTCTAAAATGTGGAGAGTGGGGTGGAGGATCACGGTTAACACTATAAGGAGTCAAAGGATAACCCATCTCTTCTCTACTGGCTGCTAAAGTAAATATCATAATATACTGTCTTGCTGTTTTAAACAATTTTGCCTTACTCCTCCAACTGATCCCAAAAAAGAGTAGGGGGAAGTTGTGAACACCAGGATACACAAAGAAGACTGCACCACTGAATCTCACAAATATTCTACCACAGAAGTTCACACCATAATTACAGGGAATCAGAACAGATCAAATTAACAAACAAGAAGAAAAAAGAAGAAACCCACGAACAGTGAGAAAATAAAGAAACAACCCCCAATTCAAGGGAAACAAGGAAGCCTCAGGAAAAATGCTAAATGAAATAGAGGCAACTCAACTATCAGATAGTGAGTTCAAAATAATGATTACCAGGAAGTTCAATGAACTCACAATGAACTTTCAGAAATTAGAGGGGAACTACATCAATCTCACTGCAAACTATATAAGCATGAAAAAGGAAATAGAAACTCTCAACAAGGGCCAAGAGGAAATGAAGAATACAATTTCTGACTGAAGAACACAGTCGAAGGAATGAAAAACAGGATTGATGAAGCAGAAGATCAGATTAGCGAGCTAGAGGACAAAGTAGAACACAGCATTCAAAAAGAGCAAGAAAAGGAAAAGAGGCTCAGAAAGCATGAAGAGGGATTAAGAGAAATGCAAGACAATATGAAACATAATAAAATCTGTATAATAGGAATACCAGAAGGAGAAGAAGAAGAGCAAGGGATTGAAAACCTAGTTGAACAAGTAATGAAGGAGAACTTCCCTAACTTGATGAGAGAAAAAGTCACACAAATTCAGGAAACACAGAGAGTCCCAATCAAGAGGAACCCAAAGAGGCCCACCTCAAGACACATCATAATTAAAATGACAAAATTTCAAGACAAAGAGAGAATCTTAAAGGCAGCAAGGGAGAAAAAGGAAGTAACATACAAGGGAGCCCCAATAAGGCTAACAGCTGACTTCTCAATGGAAACACTTCAAGCCAGAAGAGAATGGCAAGAAATACTCCAGGTAATGAGAACCAGAGGTCTGCAACCAAGGCTACTTTATCCAGCAAGGCTCTTGATCAAGATAGAAGGCCAAATAAGAGGCTTCCCAGACAAAAGAAGTCTAAAAGAATACACCTCGACCAAACCAGCTCTGCAAGAGATTCTAAAAGGACTGCTTTAAGGAAGGGAGGGAAAAGAGAAAGAGAGAGAGAGAGAGAGAGAGAGAGAGAGAGAGAGAGAGAGAGGAACACTCATACATAAAAGAAAATGAATAAGTACCTATCAATAATAACCTTAAACGTAAATGGATTAAATGCTCCAATCAAAAGACATAGAATAGCTGATTGGATAAGAAAAAATGACCCACATATCTGCTGTCTACAAGAGACCCACCTCAGGATAAAAGACCTACACAGGCTGAAAGTGAAGGGCTGGAAACAAATCTTCCAAGTAAATGGACAGGATAAAAAATCCGGAGTAGCAATACTCATATCAGACAAAATAGACTTCCAAAAAAGGTCCATAAAGAGAGACCCAGAAGGTCACTACATAATACTCAAGGGAAGAATCCATCAAGAAGACATAAATATTGTAAATATATATGCACCCAACATAGGAGCACCGAAATACATAAAGAAAATCTTAGAGGACTTCAAGAAAGATATGGACAGCAACACAATTATAGTGGGGAATTTTAACACCCCACTATCAAAAATGGACAGATCTTCTAAACAAAATATCAACAAAGATATTGTGACATTGAACAATACCCTTGATGAAATGGACTTTACTGATATATACAGAGCCCTCCATCCCAAAGAAGCTAAATATACATTCTTTTCAAATATACATGGAACATTCTCAAAGATAGACCACATGGCAGGACAAAAAACAAGCCTCAAGAATTTCAAGAAAATTGAAATCATACCAAGCATTTTCTCAGACCACAAGGGACTGAAGCTAGAAACCAACCTGAAGGAAAAAAAAAACAAAAACACTCAAAATCATGGAGATTAAATAGCATGCTATTAAACAATGAATGGGTCAAGAATGATATTAGGGAAGAAATCAAAAGGTTTCTGGAAACAAATGAAAACGAACTCACTACAACCCAAAACTTATGGGATACAGCCAAGGCAGTCCTGAGAGGGAAGTTCATAGTGATACAGGCCCACCTAAAAAGGTTAGAAACTTTCCAAACAAACAACCTAACCCTACATCTACAAGAACTCAAGGAACAGCAACAAAGGCAGCCCAGAGCAAGCAGAAGGAAGGAAATAACCAAGATCAGAGCAGAATTAAATGACATAGAGACTAAAAGCACAATTCTAAGGATCAATGAATCCAAGAGCTGGTTCTTTGAAAAGATAAACAAAATCGACAAGCCTTTAAGCAGACTCATCAAGAAAAAAAGAGAGAAGACCCAAATAAACACAATCAAAAATGAAAGAGGAGAGATTACAACAGATACAACAGAAATACAAAGGATTGTAAGAAATTACTACAAAGAGCTGCATGCCAAGAAATTTGAAAACCTAGGTGAAATGGACAACTTTCTAGAAAAATATAATCTTCCAAAACTCAATGAAAAAGAAGCAGAAAGCCTGAACAGACCAATAACAACAAAAGAAATTGAAGCAGTAATCAAAAAACTCCCAACACACAAAAGCCTGGAACCAGATGGTTTCACAGGAGAATTCTACAAAGCATATAAGGAAGAGCTAACCTCTATCCTTCACAGACTATTCCAAAAATTCCAAAAAGATGGGAGTCTCCCAAACTCTTTTTATGAGGCTGACATCATCCTAATTCCAAAACCAAATAAAAACACAACAAAGAAAGAAAACTTCAGGCCAATATCACTGATGAACATTGACGCTAATCCTCAACAAAATACTGGCAAACCGCATCCAACAATACATTAAAAAGATCATACACCATGACCAAGTGGGATTCATTCCAGAGATGCAAGGATGGTTCAATATTCGCAAGTCAGTAAATGTAATACATCACATAAACAAAAGCAAAGACAAAAACCACATGATCATATCAATAGATGCAGAAAAAGCATTTGATAAGGTACAACACCCATTCATGATAAAAACACTCAAGAAAGTGGGAATAGAGGGAGTGTTCCTCAACATAATAAAGGCCATATATGAGAGACCTTCAGCCAACATCATACTCAATGGGCAAAAATTAAAATTTTTTCCACTAAGATCAGGAACAAGACAAGGCTGTCCACTTTCACCACTTCTAT
This sequence comes from Phyllostomus hastatus, assembly GCF_019186645.2. Classification (NCBI taxonomy): domain Eukaryota; kingdom Metazoa; phylum Chordata; class Mammalia; order Chiroptera; family Phyllostomidae; genus Phyllostomus; species Phyllostomus hastatus. Next base: position 33,931,851 of record NW_025333872.1, on the reverse strand, counting down.
TCAATATAGTACTGGAAGTTTTAGCCACAGCAATCAGACAAGAAAAAGAAATAAAAGGCATTCAAATTGGAAAAGGAGGAAACAAAACTGTCACTGTTTGCAGATGACATGATAGTATACATAGAAAATCCTATAGACTCTACCAAAAAACTGCTTGACCTAATAAATGAATTTGGCAAAACAGTGGGATACAAAGTCAATATCCAGAAATCAAAGGCATTTCTGTACACCAACAATGAAACAGCAGAAGCAGAAATCAAGGAAAAAAATCCCATTTGAAATAGCAAAAAGAAAAATAAAATATCTAGGAATAAACCTAACCAAAGAGGTAAAAGACCTGTATTCAGAAAACTACACAACACTCAAGAAAGAAATCAAGAAAGACACAAACAAATGGAAACATATACCGTGTTCATGGATTGGAAGAATTAATATCATCAAAATGGCCATTCTACCCAAAGAAATTGACATATTCAATGCAATTCCTATTAAAGTACCAATGGCATATTTCACAGACATAGAACAAACACTTCAAAAACTTATATGGAATTATAAACGACCCCGAATAGCTGCTGCAATTTTGAGAAAGAAGAGTAAAGTAGGAGGGATCACAGTACCCGACACTAAACTATACTACAAGGCCACTGTAATCAAAACAGCCTGGTACTGGCATAAAAACAGGCACATAGACCAATGGAACAGAACAGAGAACCCAGAAATAAGCCCAAGTCTCTATGGTCAATTAATATTTGACAAAGGAGGCAGCAACATAAAATGGAATAAAAATAGCCTCTTCAACAAATGGTGTTGGGAGAACTGGAGAGCCACGTGCAAAAAAATGAAACTTGAGCACCAACTTAGACCATATACAAAAATAAATTCAAGGTGGATAAAAGACTTAAATATAAAACATGACACCATTAAAGTCCTAGAGGAGAACATAGGTAGGAAAATCTTAGATATTTCACACAGAAACTTTTTTACTGACGTGTCCCCTAGAGCAAGGGACATAAAGGAAAGAATAAACAAATGGGACTCATCAAAATTAAAAGATTCTGCACAGCTAAAGAAAACACTATGAAAATTAAAAGAGAACCAACTGTATGGGAAAACATATTTGCCAATGATACCTCAGACAAGGGTTTAATCTCCAAATATATAAAGAACTTACAAGACTGCTCTCTAAGAAGACAAGGAATCCAATTAAAAAGTGGGCAAAGGACTTGAATAGACACTTCTCCAAGGAGGACATACAGAAAATCCAAAGACACATGAAACGATGTTCAATATCGCTAGCTATCAGAGAGATGCAAATTAAAACCACAATGAGATACCACTTCACACCAGACAGAATGGCCATCATAAACCAGGCAACAAACAACAAGTGTTGGAGAGGTTGTGGAGAAAGGGGGACCCTAGTGCACTGCTGGTGGGACTGCAGACTTGTACAACCACTATGGAAAGCAGTATGGAACTTCCTCAGAAAACTAAAAGTGCATCTGCCTTTTGACCCTGCAATTCCACTGCTGGGACTCTATCCTAAGAATACTAAAACACCAATTCAAAAGAACCTATGCATCCCAATGTTCATAGCAGCACAATTTACAATAGCTAGATGCTAGAAGCAACCAAGATGCTTATCAGTAAATGAATGGATCAAAAAAACGATGGTACATTTACACAATGGAATTCTATGCAGCAGAAAGAAAGAAGGAGCTCCTACCCTTTGCAACAGCGTGGATGGAGCTGGAAAACATTACACTAAGCGAAACCAGCCAGGCAGTGAAAGATAAATACCACATGATATCACCTTTAACAGGAACCTAAACAACAAAACAAAGAAACAAGCAAAATATAGTCAAAGACACTGAAATAGAGGACAGGCTGACAGTGACCACAGGGGAGAGAAGAGGGAATTTAAGGGGACAATGGGAAGGGTTCACAGGAACAAACTTAAAGGACACATGGTCATAAACTATGGGGAGGGTGGTAATGGGAGGGAAGTGGGGAGGTTGGGAGGGGCGACCGGATTGGGAGTAAAAAGGAGAAAACTGTATTTGAACAATGACTAAAATAAAAAAATTAAAAAATTTTAAAAAAAGATAATTAAACATAATAATCTGTGATTTAAAGTTCTCTCATATAAACCAATTAAGTGCTGTAGGCCAACTCCCAAAAATGATTTTCATTTAAAGTAGTCAAATTAAACTATTACAATTGGAAATAACAGACTATCAAACCAGTTTCCTGAGATGACTGACAGTTCAAGAAAATAAAATACCATTAGCACTTATCACAGACGGGTTCATACAAAAGTGGAATAAAATCACTAAGTCACCTCATAAAAAAGAAAAGCATTCCATTTTACACATCAGAAATTAATGCCTTTTATGGTAAGAGAGGAACCTAGGAAATGATTGCTGCTACCTTCGTCTTTACTCCAACTCCAGGCTACTCGCCTACTTTGACCAGCTACTTACTCCAATGCAAAGGTGGGTATCAGCATACCCCTGGGTTCTCAGGGAAGAAGAGATAGGAGGCTTTCCCCTGGGGCTGGGCAAGGTCCTGAGACCTACAACAGACTTCCCTGGACAAGAATCAGAAAGCAGGAGTTTTGGGAAAAGCTTATCCCCCAGGGATCTGTTTATCGTGGGGAAAGGTCTTTATGTGCCACACATTAATGTGTCTGATTCCCTCCTCTAGATAAGTCAAGCAAGTGCTGAATGGGTGTACTACGTCCTCCCTTCCTGAGACTAGATGTAAGGGAAGATTGGGAGCCTGCTGATCACTGCATTGCCAGCCGACCTGGGATTGCCAACACCCATCACTCACCATATGGCCACAACTTGGTGTGTTGCATCAACCAGCCCAGAACACATCAGTCATGTAAAAATCCAGCTAAGGACCCAGCAGCCAGAGAGATGTCAAGACAATTACAACTTTCCAGGTGAATCAAAGAAAAGCTGTTCAAGAAAATTCAAATGAAGCACATATACTCATATACAAACAAACACTTTCTGGACCTAGAGCAAGCCATAATTTCCCAATGGAACAACTGGGCACATTGAAGAAGAGGATGATCAATATAATGGCCAAAAAGAATGGTATAGAAGACCATAGAACACATAATTCAAGCACAGGCATGTGGAATCATGAAAGGGCAGATGTAACAATCTGAAGATACATTTAGTAGATATACTACCCAGTAGAAACTCCTGAAAGAGAAACATTATTAAACTGAACATAAAAAATACTTTCTGTGAGCTGAAGGCAGACCTGAATCTGTAAACTGAAAGGAATTACTGAGTATTAGGCATGATTCAGGAGAATAGGAACACCCACATGGGTATATCCAGGTAATGCCCTGAACTTCTAAAATGAGACTACACATTCTCATGCAGAAAAATCAAGTGGTCTACATTAAAAAATGATAGCACGGGAAAAAGAATATAATTCATTAACATAATGGAAAAGCAGAGTAGGACATACATATTAGCAAGGGTAAATGTCATGAATTGTTAAGATTGTTAAACCAGCAAAAATAGGAAAAGAAAAGGCATTATTAAGAAGTAAACATAAAGTTAGATAGAACAAAGTGAAGTATATCAATCATTACATTAAATATAAATGGGTTGATTTCTTCCACTTAAAGTCAGCAATTATCAGGTTGGTTAAACTGCAAAACTCAACTACAAACAACTTAAAACAAAGCTGCAAAGAAAAGTTAAAAATTCAGGGATAGACAAAAATAGGAAGCAAGTGCAAATGGGAAGCAAGACTGATGATATTAATGTCAGACATGGTTGATTTGCCACGTGGTAAGATTTGCATTTGGAAACTAATTCTAACAATGAATTGGAGAGTGGATTGTGGAAAAAGCAAGACTAGACAGAAGAAGAAATAATATTAAACAACCATGACTTCAATAGGTTAATTTGGTTCATATCAAATTAAAATTGAGAACACTTATTTCAAAACTTTGGTACTTTCTAGGAAATGAGCAAAATCAAGTAGTATCTAATTAAGTGTGGTTCTCAGCAGCCTCAGCATCACCTCAGAACATGTTAGAAATACAAATTTTAGGGTTCTACCCCACATTTACAAAAACTGTCTGTAGGACCCAGAAGTTTGCATTCAAATGAGGCCTCCAGGTGATTCTGATGAACATTAAACCGTCATTAAGATAATTAAACTGCTTTCTCTGAAAATTAACTTCCCTCCAGATATACTGATTTATTTCTAATTTATTATTTTCTGTTTCCTGGCCTGCTAATGGAAGTTCAGAAGGTTGCATTTAAAAATGGATACCAATTATTTTCCACAAAAGCAATGCCATAGATTACAAAATAATTTCTTCTCAAAAACAATACTCACAAAGTTTAACATGTTTGAGAATCCCTGTGTTATAAACATTCCCAGTAAAAGTTGGCTGAGGCTGAAAATGTTTAATTTGTTAAAATTTTTTAAAGCCTCGTAAAATAAAAATAAGTCAAAAAGTTAAAAGCACTTAATACCTATAGCTTCATGAAACATTTACAACATTAATTATGTACTTGGCTAAAAATAAAAGCTTGCTCTGACCCGTGTGACTCAGTTCACTGGGCATCATCCCACAAAATGGAAGTTTTCCAGTTCAATTCCAGGTCAGGGCACATGCCTGGGTTATGGGTTTGGTCCCCATCAGGGTGTATACAAGAGGCAACCAATTAATGTTTCTCTCTCACATTGATGATATTCTCTCTCTCTCTCCCTCCCTTCCCCTCCATCTAAAAATAAATAAATAAAATTTTAAAAATAAAAGCTTAACAAATTGAAGTCTCAAAAAAGAAAAAGAATGAACCATTTTTTCAAGTTACTTTCCTTGATCATACATCAATAAAGTTAAACATAAATTGTAAAAGTTTTAATTTTGGAAGATTAATCCACAAAAAGAAATAAAACAGTGATACACTATATAGAAAACAATGATATGGAACAGCAAAAGCTATATACTTAGGGTGAACTTGTCACAAAGGTCTTCACTATTGGAAAAAAAAAGGGGAAACAAGGAAAAGTCAGTACTCATTACCAGAAAGTATGAAATGAATAACAAAAACAACTAAGAAGGATTATTTAAACTACTAGCTGAATTAATAAACTAGAAAATGAAACAAGCCAAAAAAGCAGAAATGACAAGTAAATTCAAAAGTTAAAAATATTTTAAGAGCATTAAAACTGATAAAACCTATGAACTTGATTAAAGGGAGAGCGCACATGGCAAACACGCAACACACATGAGAGGGCACTTGGAAAAACACAGGATTAAAAATGAAAAGGAACAAACCACAGATACAGCTGTGATGAAAAGAACTATAAAAGATTATTGCTTGGAATTCTATGGCTACAAATTTGAAAACACAGAAATGAATGATTTTTCTAACAAAATATAAATTACATAAATTGCCAATCACTGTAGATGTCTGAGTGGTGATTAAGGATCTATCATGAAAAGACACAAAGACGACATGGGTTTAATGTTTAAGTAACAGATGATTCCAATGTTTAAACATTGCCAGGCCATGAGGAAAAAAGGAAAAAAAAAACCCTTAATTCATTTTATGAAGCCAGTTTAATTTTAATTCCAAAGCCTGATAAGAAAAAAAAAGCCAGACAAATCTCACATAAAAATGCAGATACAAGTATTTTAACTAAAATATTAGCAAATAAAATGCAGCTTGCTTCTGTCTTACTTAGGTCAGTTCCCCACGATAGACTCTGAGGTAGAAATATGCACACCAAAGATTTTGCAGGGAGTGCTCCAAGGAACAACACCTTTAAGGAAGTGAGAGGCAGAGATTGGAGTAGAGAACGAAGTTGAACTGCAAAACTGTTACAACAGTGGGTTCAGCCTAAAGTACAGAGAGCCCTGAACCTGTCATGGGAGGCAGATGGCACACTGAGAAGAACACAGCTTTGAGCCATGGGCTTTCCCACCACTCCGGACAACTGGGAAATAAGTGGCTCCTGCTGATGGTGGTGGCATCTGAACAGCACACCACAGCATCCACGGGACTCAAGTAACAAGAGTTTCAAAGAATACAATACAATAAGTAGAATATATTCTTGATTACAAATGTGGTTTGATAATGAAGACATCTATCATAATCCCTTGTATCGAGAAACTTAAATGTATTAAGATCACATAATTATTAGTGAAAGGTATATGATAAATATGTGAATTCATTAGTCATTTCTGACACTAACATTGCAGATATGTGAATACATCATCCTGATTTATCTGTGCATGTTGTCTTTATTTTTCTTTCTTAGCTTCCTCTCTTCCTCTTCACCCACATCAACCCCAGTACAGTAAGAACACAAAAAATAACTGTAATATACTGGCTGTGAATAGCCCGTGCATTTGTCCTCTATTTGTTTCGGAAAGAAGCATCCTGTACTGCCAGGTTCCGTTTCACGCAGACCGGTGTTGGAGAATTTTTTACTTTAATTAAACAACTCCATCTCCAGAGTCATTCTCTTGCTCTCCATTGAACACACATATATTCCCTGAAGATAGTTAATCCCACATGAATATAAATAAAAATAAGTAAAAGCTAGGAAAATTGGAAAATCATCCAACTGTGGCCTTATGTCCAAACAGAAAGCATGCGTTTCAGTTGAACAATAGGTTTCCATTTAGAAATTCCCAACCAATTCACCTTTATTGATGGCAAATACTCCCTCGGCAGACACTTCCTACCCTGCCCATAAGAGATTTTTTTTAAGTATAAAATTGTAAATATGAAAAACAATGTACAGAGTCTAATTCTCTTGCAGATATACAGCACATATCAGAAATTAATCTGTATGCTTACCTTTGCAGATTCCATCTGGTGGCTTTATAGATGAAGAATCTCAATCACTGGGAAAATTCAGCACTTCTAAGACTGAAAAGCACATCTGCCTTCAAAGATTACTGGAGCTGTGTATGCTCATCTATGGGATTCTCCAACAATTCTGGAAGTTTACCCATTCTAGGGGCATTTAGAACCACACTCACTGAAAGAGACTGAACGTCTGGGGTGCAGTTTAGTATTTGGCTGCCTGAAATGTTTTCACATGCCCCAGCCCAGGTATAGATCCTTCAGACCACCAGCTGCAGTTGGGCAGCAGGATTGGCTTCACCAGTTTCCCATATGCAAGCTATGGCAACCTCAAACCAAACGAATCTTTAGAGGCTGCTGCCTCCCAGAATAAGTTTCTAGAAATGACTCTGAGAAAGTATTTTATGGTCTGTCCAGAGTAGTTTATTTTCCCTTTGTGGGCAGAGCTTTGTGGAAACCCAAATGATAATACGAGTTTTCTTGATACTCATTGAATCAGGGGTCAACTGGATTTCAAGTTTAATGCCTGCAACCTAAGTCAGCCTCAAACACTGACATCTGAGTACTGGCGATTTATTACCCCTTTTCCTCTGGACAGCAGCTGAATGAGCACCACTAAGATTTTTCTCCTATAACTTCCTTTTCTCAGTGCTTTAAATTCTAACCATTCTCTCTTCAAATTCATCCATTTTTCATATATGTAAAACTAAGTTAATACTGGATGGGGAAATTTTAGTAAATTGTTGATAGCCAGATCCTTGACCTAGTTTGATATTACATGAAATAAAACAAAACAGACCTAAAACTCTGTCTGAACTATGTAATATCTGGGATAATTTTTAGAAATTTTAAGAATCAAGAAGAAAACCAAGTTTTGTATTTTTAGTGTTTGCTTGTTTTTACATAGAAGAAAGAGCAAAAGTAAACAGCACTCACTGATATCAAGCATCTGGGGCAGTCATCCTAATGGACACAGAAGATTGACTGGACAAGCTCTTTAGACCCTCTTTCAGCTCAATATTATCGATACATAGCTCATGTGACAAAAAATACTTCTTCATATGTTATTCTTCTACTGGCAGTAAGAACATTTCCAAAGAAATGTAAATAATTTTGAAGGTCCGCTGATCTTCAATTCTTTATAAGAAACAGGTTTTTTTAACATTGAGATAATTGATTTCATATTTTCCATCCATTTGGTGCTACTTTCCCAGACTTTATGTTTTTATTTTAATTCTCCACAAATTCTTTGCTGAAAAACTATAATTACACTTACTACAGAAAAGTAGTTAGATGCTGCATGCATAACTTTTATGTTTTAATTCAATCCCTTGTAAAATCAGAGTAACATGTTTCTATTCAACTGGTCTAAAGACCAAGGTCAATTTGATTAAGCTATAATGTTAAAACAACCCAAGCATATTATATTGAATACTTCTTGCTGACATTACTGTAATTGGCAATGTGAGAGTTTTTTTTAAGAAATAAAATAAAGACCAAAGGCAATCATGTTAAGTGACATTGAACTAAGGGAGAAGAAGCTAGATAGAGATTTAACAATAGTAATCTGCAAGCTTCTCAAATGCAATTTGGCACTAAAGAGAATAATTATGATGTATTCTGGCTTCTACCTGCAGTCCCACCCAGGGAGTATTCTGTGGCTATTTCTGCACAGGAAGTAAGATCATCTTATCAGTCCTGATCATTCAAAACTCACCAATGAGTGAGTTTTATTTATTGCTCAAATTGACCACTTTTCTTTCTACTTATGAAATGTTTTGCCTATGTTCTTTTCATTCAACACTCATTCCTTTCACTTACTCTACAAATATGGAGGATTTTTTTGTTAAAAAATTTAAGCAGCACTGGAATTTGTATATAAGAGAAACTGGTGGGCAGCTGTCTGCTGAGAACTGGGAATGGGGAGAAGCAAACACTTTTTCACTTAGTTGTATGATAATTGAAAGGTTTGTGAGAGTGATTGAGTTTATGGTGGAGGGTGCTGAAATTAGAGAAGGTTTAGCAAGACTAATAGACAAGCCAGAAATCAAGATTTTTGGAGGGGAATCATGTCACACTCTGAAGTGGGACTACCTACTAGGGTAGAATATAACTAAACTCCCAGTTCACAGACAGATAAAGGCAAGAGGGCATGGAATATATTGATGAGAACCACAGGGTTCTACTAAATATAGCTGAGTAAGGCGCATCCTTTTGGCATGCATTGATTGCCCCATTAATGTTGCAATTGAGTACCACACAGGGAGTCCTAAGCCTCAGTAGTGAGAAATACAGCCACTTGAATTCCTGTATAACATTACGCTGAGGATTGTCCATGAAACTTGTGTGTTACAGGGCCCTGTCACCACTCTAATTGCGATATGCATACAAACCTTTGTACAGTTTCCAATTCATGTTGCTTAATTGGTAATATAATAGAAAGCTTCGAATGGAAGAGAGGATGGAAGAGAAAATATGTCTTTTCTGTGTTCTTTTTATAGTCAGGGTAAAAACTCCACTATTAAGATGCTGAGATTTTGCTGTTTTCCTTTGACTTTGCTGGAAGATTTCTCTTGCAATGTGTTCACAACTGCAGCCTAGAAAGTATGTCCTGTGCTCATACTTGCCTTTCCTTACCTCTTAAGAGGCAACATGTAGGCGACCATGTAATTGGACTGAAGGTCAGAACTAATTACCAGTGCTAGAACTATTAGTTTTTTAAAAGAATATTTTATTGATTATGTTATTACAGTTGTCCCAATTTTTCTACCTTTGCCCCTCTCTGCCCTTTTCCCTCTTCCCTCCAGCAACCGCCCCCCCCCCACACTTGGTTCATGTCCAGGGTTTGGGCATATAAGTTCTTTGGCTTCTCCATTTCCTATACTATTCTTAACGTGTATTTTTTACCTACCACTTATGCTTTTCTATCCCTGCATCTTTTTTGCCTTCTCCCCTACCCCTCCCTAGCTGATAACCCTCCAAATGATCTCCATATCTATGATTCTGTTCCTGTTCTAGTTGTTTGCTTAGTTTGTTTGTTTGTTCTAAAGTCAATTGTTGATAGTTATGAATTTGTTGCCATTTTAATGTTCATAGTTATGATCTTCTTTCTCTTAAATAAGTCCCTTTAATATTTCATGTAATAATTATTTGGTGATGATGAACTCCTTTAGTTTTACCTTTTTGGGGAAGCACTTGATCTTCTTTCCATTCTAAATGATAGCTTTGCTGGATAGAGTAACCTAGGTTGCAGGACCTTGCTTTTGATTACTTTGAATAATTCTTGCCTGTCCCTACTTGCCTACAAAGTTTCTTTTGAGAAATCAGCTGACGGTCTTATGTATACTCTTTCATAGGTAACTCTCTGCTTTTCTCTTACTGCTTTTAAGTTTCTTTATCTTTGACCTTTGTCATTTTAATTATGATTGTCTTGGTGTGGTCCTCTTTGTGTCCAACTTGTTTGGGACTCTCTGTGCTTCCTGGACTTATATGTCTATTTCCTTCACTAAATGAGGGAAGTTTTCTTTCATTATTTTTTGAAGTAAGTTTTCAATTTCTCGCTCTTCTTCTTCTTCTGGCATCCCTATCATTTAGATGTTGGCATTTTTGGAGATGTCCCAGAGTCTTCTTATACTATCCTCATTTTTTAAAATTCTTGTTTCTTCTTTCAGTTCTGGTCAAATGTTTATTTCTTCCTTATGTTCCAACTTACTGATTTGAATCCCAGCTTCCTTCCCTCCACTGCTGGTTCTTCATAGATTTTTCTTTATTTCACTTAGTGTAACTTTAATTTCTTTATGTTGTTTCTGTACTCAATGAGTTCTTTGAACATCTTAATCAACAGTGTTTGGAACTCTTCATCTGATAGGTTGGCTATCTCTGTTTCATTTAGTTTTTTCTGTGTTTTGTTCTGTTCTTTCATTTGGGCCACATTTCTTTATCTCCTCAATTTGTCAGCCTCCCTGTGTTTGTTTCTATGTATTAGGTACAGCTGCTTTGACTCCCTGTAAAAGGCTCCTGTCTAGATGGTTGTGGCTTCTTTAAATCCTCGGTTGTCGGACTTCCATACAGTTCTATTTTCTGAGTTTTGGGTGTTATTTGTTTTGAGATTTAGTTGTAAATTTTTGTGGTTGCATGAGGAGGTTAAGCCTGTCTATCTACACCTCCATCTTGACCAGAAGTCTGGTTTTATTAGTTTTTAAATGCATAACTTCAAACAAGTCATTTTACCACTCTAAGCTCCATTTATAAAATGAAAGAGTTACTAATTCTCTAGTTTTCCCCCTATTTTTAGTACTTATTTGCAAATGGAATTTTATTTAAAAAACCCAACATATAAACCAGATCAAACTGGACTTCCTTAATCTGAAGTGGGGAAACAACAGGTTGTATGTGGAGCCCTATCCATTTGATCCCATGCTCTCCCACTGAACTTCTGCTGTGTTAACCTCCAGGTCACTTCACTCAGGACACTGTGAACTCATTTTAAGAAGCACCACCAATCTAGGTAAACCTTTCCAGATCTAAATTCTGCAATTCAATTATGTTACTTCAATATTCTCCACCTGGATGCACAGCATCTGGCTTAATTTCAACTAGTTTGTGAAATGTCAGAGAAATGGAAAGGCAGAAAGTAAAAAATGTTGCATAATATAAAAAAGAAAAACACTTTTTTCCTAACTACCAGCAGGAAGTAAATTGCAAATCTCTGTAGGAATGTTTGTTAAATTGGTTTGAATCCCACTGTTAGATACAGGCATCACTTTCTGGGTTTGGATCTGTGAGACTGTCCTTCAATGCTAATGTGAAGATGACCTCTCCCTACAAATTTAGGCTTGCCCAGTTCCTTTGAGGAGGGATCCAGACCAATAAACCTAGCCTCACCTACACCTATCATTCCATCTTGCAGCATCATGAACTGTCATCCAGAATTGAGTGGCATAACCAATTCTGCAGTACCCCTATGTATCCTAAAGCCTGTCCATAGCCAGCTAAATAAAGGGCCAAGAGCAGTATAAGAAAGCTCTGATGCAAAGAAAATAATTTAAAAAGTAATATCCTCATTTCTTGTCCATTAGCTATATGCCAGAGCCTTATGCTAAGAGCTTTAATTACCATGCATATAGTAGCAACAATCCTGCAAGGCAGGTTTTATTGTCCCCTACCTCTACTCGCAGATGAAAAAAATGAGATTCAGTGTTTTTTTATACACAGAGACAATATCTAACACAACAAAATGAGCCCCAGAGCAACTGAGGTATCTCCTTTCTCCACACCCATTGGAACTATGCTTAGAATGCCAAGCAGCTTGGCTAAGACCCAGAGATTTAGACAGATCCTTGCAACACTGGGTGATTGGTCTCCTGGTCTCTTCCTTGGTGAAGCTGACAAATTGGCCACAGAGAGTCCATCAACCAAACATAGGCAATTTACTCATAAAATCATCTACTATTTAAAATACCACTAGATGTTTAGAAAATATTTTAGATCACTGACTATAGTGGAAAGTAATTTACATTATGGAAGCAATCACTTAATCACTGCAATTAGCCAAATTATTACCTATTCAGCTAATTGTCTTTTAATGATATAATTTAAAAAATTAAACATTATATTATTCTAGCCAATGACAAATTCTTATTTCATAATTTCCCAATGAAAAGTGTAATTTACTATACTGTACAGTATAATTTTCTACAGAAATTAAGCTTCATTTTATTCTTAATTATAGGCTACATCTTCCCTCAACTATAATGACCTGTACATCCAATGAGAGAACTTGGCCTTTCAGGAAAAGTGTAGTTGTGGAGACTAAAACAAAGGCAGTCAAGTTTTTTTCAGATGTTAAGAAAGTGCTGACTTTCTGTACAAAAAGATGATACCATCAACCTAGCAGTGCTTCTCAACTAACTGCACATTAGGATCAGAATCCTCTGTGGATCTTAAAACAAACAAACAAACAAACAAATAAACAAACAAACAAAAAACTCTGTAGCCCAGGGTTCACCCTTAGAGATTCTGATTTAATTGGCCTGAGGTGTGCCCATGATGCTTTAAAGATCTCCCCAGGAGATCCTAGTATGCAGCCAGGGTTGAGCACCACAGAAAAGGTAATTTAAGCCTGTGCTATCTTTAGTTGCTGCTTTATTTTGTTTTGGGGGGAGTTGCTGGTAAACAGAATCAAGAAGCATTATGGTGGGCATCTGGAAGCAAAAACCAGTGTTACAAGAATGGACACAGGAGACCCAGACAACCAACATCACTGTAGGTTTGTAACTTAGAGAATAAGGAGTTTTCGGTGATAGAAAGTTGAGACTTAAGCTAACAGGCCAAGATTCTAGATAGCCACACTCATTTGGCAGGTATACTGGTATCGTTTGTCAGGGGCTTGCAAAACAGTCAAGAATTAGAGTAGCTTATTTATCTGCCTTGGGACTGTGCACCTTGGGTCTTAAAGCAAAAGGTAAATGAGTTAGGGGCTCTTTATAAAATGCTTAGCCAAAGTAAATCTTTAAGTAGAAGCAATAGCCATAGCTAAGACACTGTGATTCCACTGTATTCATTAAAGTGTGCTAATACACACTTGACACTTACCAGACCCTAAGTAGTGTGCTTCTGTTATCAAAAAGTTGAATGATGAGTGGTTTCTGCCCCAGGGGCTCCCAGTCCTGTGATATTCTGTACTTTCTGACATTACCTAGAAAAAGAATGGAGGAGCATTGGCTACACAGGTTCAGGCCTCAGTGAGAGAGCCAGCATGGCTGGGAGGCTGTCATAGCCACTGACGATGTTTCTATGAAAGAATTTCAAGGACCTTGATATTTTATATATGATAAACAGTTAACAGACCCAGACAGTCCAAAAAAGGCGTGAAAACTGAGCACAGAGCTCAAAAGGAAGCACACACCAGTTTGTTCTTTTTAAACAACTTTATTGAGGCATAATTGACACACAATTAACTGCAGATTTTTAAAGTATACAGTTTGATGTTTGATATTTCTGTGAAATCAGCAATACATCCAGGATAAAGAACATATCCATCACCTTCAAAAGTTTCCTCCATGAAAAATACATAAAGACATGGAGGCTAAATAACATGTTACTAAAACATGAATGGGTTAACAATTAAATCAAGGAAGAAATCAAAAGACAATTCAAACAAATGAAAATAAGAACATAATTCAAAACTATTGGACACTGCAAAAATTTCATAGCATCACAGGTCTACTTCAAGAAACAAAAAAAATCTCAAACAATCTAACTTTACAATTAAAGAAACTAGAAAAAGAATAAAAATGAAGCCAAAAGTGAGTAAAAGAAAGGGAATAACAAAAGATCAGAGCAGAAATAAGCAAAATAGAGCCTTTAAAAAAAAACAATACAAAAGATCATATCAACCAAGAGCTGGTTTTTTGAAAAGATGAAAAGATTGACAAACCTTTAACTAGACATGTCCTAGTTAAAAATGTCCTAAATAAATAAAATCAGAAATTAAAGAGAAGTTACAACTGATGCCAAAGAAATACAAAGCATTATAAGAAAATATTATGAAAACTATATGCCAACAAGTTGCACTATCTGGATAAAATGGATAAACTTTAAGAAACATACACACTTCCAAAGCTGAGTCAGGAAGAACCAGAATATCTGAGTACATAGGTTACAACTAATAACATTGAAGCAAAAATGGAAAAAACAAAACAAAACAAAACCTCCCAACAAACAGAAGTCCTAGACAGAATGGCTTAGCAGAGAAGACTCCCAAGCTCATTTTACAAGGCCAGCGGTAACCTAATTCCAAAACCAGATAAAGAATCTACAAAGAAAGAAAATTGCATGCTAATTTCCTTGATGAACATAGATGCTAAAATTCTCAACAAAATACTAGAAACCAAATTCAGTAATACCTTAAAAAGATCATATACCATGATCAAATGGAATTTATTTTGGGAATGCAAGGTTGGCACAGTATCTGCAAATCAATAAACATTATACACCACATAAACAAAATTAAGAATAAAAACCACATGATCATATCAATAGAAGCATAAAAAATATTTGATAAAATGCACTACTGATTTATGATAAAAACTCTCAGCACAGTGGGAACAGAGGGAATATACCTCAATGTAATAAAGGCCATAGGTGACAAACCCACAGCCAGCATTATACTTAATGGACAAAAGTTAAAAGCATTTCCTTTATGATCAGAACAAAACAGGGACATCCACTTTCACCACTCTTATTCAACATAGTACTGGAAGTCCTAGCCACAGCAATCAGACAAGAAGAAATAAAAGGAATCTAAATTAGAAAGGAAGAAGTAGAACTGTCATTATTTGCAAATGACATGGTATTGTATATAGAGAACTGATGAATGAATTCAGTAAAGTAGCAGGATACAAAATAAATATCCAGCAATCAGTTACATTTCTAAGTACCAATAATGAACTATCAGAAAGGGAAACTAAAACAACAATCCCAGGTGGAAGCAAGGGAGGGAGATGGGTTTGGCTGGGATGGAGGGAAGTGGTGGGGAGGGGAAATGCAGACAACTGTGATTGAACAACAATAAAATAATTTTAAAAATAAAAAATAAAACAATCCCATTTACAATTGCATAAATAAAATAAAATAAAGTAAAATACCTAGGAATAAATTAAACCAAGGATGTAAAAGACCTGTACTGAGAAAATTATAAAACACTGAAGAAAAAAATGATACCAATAAGTGGAAGCATATACTGTGTTCATGAACTGGAAGAATTAACATCATTAAAATATCCATAGTGCCCAAAGCAATCTATAGGCTCACACAATTCCTATCAATACAGCAATGGCATATTTCACATAACTAGAACAAAAATTCCAAAAATTTATATAGAACCACAAAAGACACTGGATAGGCACAGCAATACTGAGAAAGAAGAACAAAGTTGGAGAAACAATGCTACCTGATATCTAACTATACTACAACACCATAGTTATCATCAAAACAGCACGGTACTGGCATAAAAACAGACATATAGATCAATGGAAAAGAATACAGAGCTCAGAAATAAATGCATACCTTTATCAATATGATAAAGGAGGCATGAACATAATGATGGAGTAAAGACAGTCTCCTCCATAAAGTGTGTTGGGAAAATTGGAGAGATACATGCAAGAAAAATGAAATTAGATCACCTTCTTACACAATACACAAGGATAAACTTAAAATGGATTAAAGACTAAATGTTACACTTGAAATCATAAAAATTCTAGAAGAAAACATGGACAATAAAATATGGGACATTTCTCACAGTAATATTTTTTCTGATATATCTCCATGGGAAAGGAAAGCAAAAGAAAAAAATTAAAGAATGGGACTACATTAAACTAAAAAGGTTTTGCACAGCCAAGGGAACAATCAACAGAAGGGAAAGACAGCCTACTGAATGGGAGAACATATTTGCTGAAGATATATATGATAAGGAGTTAATATCCAAAATTTATTTTAAAAATCTTATGAAGCTCAACATAAATAAACAAACAATCCAATTAAAAATGGGCAAAGGACCTGAACAGATACTTCTCCAAAGAGGACATACAGATGGCCAATAGACATATAAAAGGTGCTCAATGTCACTAATCATCAGAGAAATTCAAATTAAAACCACCATGAGATATCACCTCACACCTGTCAGAATGACTATCTTCAATACATCAACAAACAACAAATGCTGGCAAGGATGTGGAGAAAGGGGAACACTTTTGCACTGTTGGTGGGAATACAGATTGATGCAGTCACTGTAGGAAGAAGTATGGAGAAACCTCAAAAAATTAAAAATGGACGTGCCTTTTGACCTAGAGATCCCACTTCTGGGAATATAGCCAAAGAAACTCAAAACACTAATTTGAAAGAATATATGCACCCCTACATTCATTGCAGCATTATTTACAACAGCCAAGATTTGGAAGCAGCCCAAGTGCCCATCAGTAGATGAGTTAATAAAAAAGCTGTGGCACATTTACACAATGGAATACTACTCAGGTATAAAAAAGAAAATCTTACCTTCTGGTACAATATGGATGAATCTGGAGAGTATTATACTAAGTGAAATAAGTCAGACAGATAAAGACAAATACTATATGATTTTACTTACATGTGAAATCTAATGAACAAAATAAACTAACAAACAAAATAGAAATAAACTTATAGATACAGAAAATAGACCTGACAGCTGTCAGAAAACAGGTGTGTTGGGGGGCTGGATGAAAAGGGTGAAAGGATTAAGCAAAATAAAAAAAAAACTCATAGACACAGGACACAAACAATAGTATGGTAATTACCAGGGGGAAGGAAGGCAAGGGGACATAGAAGAGGGTAAAGAGGGAATAAAAAGAAGTTTCCTCTTGCATTTTTGTAATGCTAATTCTTCCCTCTATGCCTCCCTGCATTCTGAAGCAACCATTTATTGGCTTCCTATAACTAGATTAGTTTGCATTTTTTAGAATTTCATATAAATGGAATCATATAGTATGTACTCCTTTTTGTCTGAGTTTTTCAATCAGCATAATTACCTGGGGGGACCCCCAAAAAGGAATTTCTTTATAAAAAATTGTGTATTTATCCTTACATGTTTAAACTTCAGTCACCTTCAAGGTACTCTACATTTGATGCAATATACCTATCAAGATGTTTTTTCCACTGCTCAAAACAATTTTTGAACTCGTCGATTTTGATGCCTTTTATTGATTCTGCCATTTTTTGTTTCACCTCTTCCACATTGGCAAAATGTTTCCCTTTGAGGACTTTTTTCATCTGGGAAACAAAAAGGTCATTGAGGGTAAGATCAGATGAATAGGAAAGGTGGGGTACATTTTTTGGTCAAAAACTGCTGAACACTGCCCAATTCAGGTGAGTGTGCTCGTAAGTCAACTGTCATGAAATGGCCAAACACATTTTGAAAGAGTCTTCAAAAAAAAAAAAATTCACTTAAGCTAAATGCAACCTCTCACAACAACACCAGTTGGCACGCGGATACAGATGGATTCCTAGAACACTCACTTAGCAGGGGAAGCCTGTACTACAAGGAGCCCACCCTCCAGAAGATAATTCCAAGCTTTTTTTTTTGGAATGGGGGCTCGCATTTGAAGATTCAACAATGTTAATGGGTGAATCAAAAATTCCTTTTTATTGCTGAATAGTAGTTCATTGTATGTGCAGACCATGATTTGTTTATCCAATCACCTGTTGGTGGATATTTTGAACATTACAAATGAAGCTGCTATGAATATTCACATACATGTCTGTCTTTTATCTTGGATATATAAGCAGAAAATACCTATCTGTGGTAAGTGTAAGTTTATTTCATGTGCCTATTAGCCATCACTTATCTTCTTTGGTGAAATGCCTGTTCAAATCTTTCATCTATCTCTTTTAATTAGGTTGTTGTTTTCTTTACTATTTAGTTTTGATAGTTCCACATAATATTGTGGTCACAAGCCCTTTGTCAGGAATATGATTTACAAATATTTTCTCCCAGCTGCTGAATTATCTTTTTATTTTCTTAATGGTGTCTTTTGAAAAGCAGAAGTTTTTAATTTTGATGAAGTCTAATTTATGAATTTCTTATTTTATGGATCAAATTTTGATGTCATACTGCACTTCTGATTACTATAACTTCAGAGTGTAATCAGGTAGTATTAGGCTCCTACCATGGTTCTATTTAAAAGCTGTTTTGGCAATTCTAGATCCTTTGCATTCATTTGAAATCTTTATTTCCTTAACATAGATGTTTAGTTGTATAAATTTTCCCCTTAAATATTACTTTAAATCCCACAAATTTTGATGTGTTATTGTTTTCAGTCAGTTTGAAAAACTTTCTCATGCTTGTTTTAATTTCTTTAGCCTATACATTATTGATGCCAGGCAATATCTGTAGACTTTACACACATCTATTCCTGATTTCTAATTTAATTCCATTGTGGTCAGAGAACATACTTTATATGGCCTGAATACTTCTAAATTTATTGAAACTTTTTTTCAGTTTTCACATTTTTATTGGGGGCCATAGGTGAGGGGATGTCCTTCAGGTTGGTGGAGGTGTTCACAGTTTCTTCAGTCATGCCAGGCTTGGGTCCTGGAGGCCTTTGGGGCACTGGGCACATCAGGCATGTTTCCATCATCTCGGACAGGCACTGGGTAGTTGTAGGGTGTAACCTGTTGATCATGGCAGCATACCTGGTGTGGGGGCAAGGCCCCTGATGGTGAAGGATGTGACCACCACTGGCTCCTTGGCCCAGGCATTCTTGAGGAAGGCATTGAATCTCCTGGCCATCTTGGTCTCAGCTGCGGCAGCAGTGGTGGCTATTGAAACATTTTTATTGCCCAGAATATGATCTACCTTGATAAATGTTCTGTGTGCAACTTGAAAAGAATATATATTCTGCCTTTGTTGGATGTACTAGTCAATAAATTTCTCTACATAATTGTTCATTTATTATTAGGTTTTATAACTGAGACCAGTTATAGAAACTTCTAAAGATTTTTGTGTCATCTTTTAGAAAAATAATTTTATCTTATAGTTTTCTTTGAATAAATTGCTTGTTTTGCAATTTCTCATGCTAGTCAAGCATTATTCTTAGTTTCTAAATGATGTGCTAAACAATGGGCTGTCATCAGAGAGCTAGATATTAGTCCATACAGAGTTTGGAATTACCGGGCTCTCTAATATGGAAGAATATTACTAATTCTTAGTTCTATGTATTTATAAACATAGACTCAGTAATTATTTATTGATATGACTTTGAGGCAATTTTTGTCAGTATACTAAAAATCAAGGTTGCAATAACAGCCAGAATTGGGAGTAATATAAATTGCAGGATGAATAAAATTGCTTCAATATACTATAATGTATTTATAAAAATGTGTATTATACAGTCATTAAAATTGCTCCAAATACTCTTTTAAGAGCTTTACATGAATTATGTCACTCAGTCCTAACAATCTTACCTTATGACATGAACCTATTATTTTCTTCATTTTACAGATGAAAAAACTGAAACAGAAAGGCTACATAGTGGACTTGAGACTCAAGCAGTCCAACTCCAGAGCAATACATATCCTTATCCACCATTCTATGCACCCTAATATTTCATTATGTAGAAAAAAATAGAGATATTTTAAGCAAAATATTATGAAACAATTCATTTAATATTATCCCATGCTTATTAAAACATGCAGACAAAGAAAGGGTAGAAAGTACATTCAATTTATGTAGCATGCTATGTGTAAGTGACACAATTGTAGGTGGTTTTAATTTTTTTCTTTGTGGTTTTCTTTTGTATTTTGTCTAGCAAAGAATGTGTATTTTATAATCAGAGAATATTTTTAAAGTATTTTAAAGAAAAACCCCTATGTCACATGAGCTCATTAATTTTGAAATGAGTTATTAGCAGATGCCAAATTCATTCCTAAACTTATTCTTCATACAACTCAAAAAGATTACAAACATCTGAAGATAATCACATTCTCTAACTTTATCCCAAAACACAAATTCATAATCAGGAAAGCCAGGTTTTATGAAAATTATTTCTATCAGGTGTGATTTTCAAAACTGCAATCAGAATCTATGAACACACATTAAAAGACACATCCCATGTAATGCGAGGGTATCCCCCACATTCCACCTCAGGGCTGACTGTCCCTTTAGCTATACAGCCTAACTGTGATAAAGATGGAAAGACCAGAGTTCATCTTACGAATACCGCCTTCCCTTTCTCTTTCCTTTCCTCATACTGAAGGCCAAGGGGTGGGGCAGGGCCCTGATGAGTTCTGGGACTGTCCCTTCTCTGTAGTTGGGGTGGATCAGGATAGGAGCTCCTTCAAACATGGAATCTCTCCTGTTTCACCCTGTTGTGTTTCCTCCATGACATACTGCTACTCATAGTGCCCGTCACCAAGGCTTCACCTTCCCCCCAATATTGGTAATTTACTAAGGATTATAAATTTTGGTACAAAACTCCACTTCTGAATCATTAGAAAGATCACATTCTCTGATACCTTAGAAACCTTCGGTTCTCACTTAGCCCAGTTACTTTCTAGATTGAGACTGGAAACAAACACTTTCACAGTCTTGTCCTTGAAATACTTGCGAATTTCCCTAAAAAAATTATTGGCCCAAATGCAATCATTTCCTTCTGATGGAGAAGGTCTGTCTTATATTTAACAAATGACCATTTTCACAGCAAATTATATAGTCCTCTTTCTGACTCTATTTTTTTCTCTGAATTTTTTAACAAGAAAAAATTTCTTAAATGCTTCATTTTGAAATTGGAGGCTGCTATTTCTGTCCTTTCATTTCTTCCCTTCTAAATTCAACATTATTTTTCCAAAATAAAGATATTAGTGATTATAGGAATCAATTATTATGCAAATCATTTTCTATATTATTGTTTGGTGATGGTTATTCATCTATTTTCAAACATCATAAAACAAACTTGGGACTTTTTTTGGCACACAAATATCATTATCACATAGCATGAAACTGGAAACATGAGAATGGAATGATACGGTTTGTTTCCAAAAAATAACACTACAGATCAAAATTATACAAAAAGCTGAATACAGAAAGAATATCATAGTACTCTTTAAAAAATTAGGGGATTTCTGGCCAGGATAGAAGTGTAGGTGGACATACTGTGCCTCCTTGCACAATCAAAAATAAGGACAACAAAAATTTAGAAACAACAACAACAAAAAACAACCACAACAGACAGAAAATTGAACTGTTCGGAAGTCCGACAACCATTCATCCAGACTGGTAAGAGGGGTGAAGTTGGTGGTCGGCAGAAGGGTTGCAGCAAGAAAAAGTGGTGACTGGCAGACCTGGGCACGCAGGGCGCAGGCAGTGGCTAGCAATCCCCTGTGGCAGACGCCAGGCGTGGGCACAGGGAGCCAACAAGGAGACCCAGTAAGGCGCACAAGGCAGCTGGCTGTCTGCAGTGACACATTCAAGTGCAGATAAACCAGGTGAAAACGGGCAGCAAGACAGATGGTGCAACCCAGGGCCCCAGTGCCGGGAAATAAAGCCTAAAAGCACTCATTGAAAACATTTTTGGAGGTTGAGTTCATTGGAGAGACCCACAGAGTCCTAGAACGTACACAAGCCCACCCACCCAGAAACCAGCACCAGAAGGGCCCAATTTGCTTGTGGGAAGTGGCAGAGGGGACTGAAATCTGACAGAAAGTGGAGCAAGTGCCATTGTTCCCTCTTTGACCTTATCCCCACATACAGGGTCACAACCAAGCCACTGGGTTGCCCCACCCAGGTGAGCACCTAAGGCTCTGCCCCTCACTATGTAATAGGCATGACCAGAACCGCCCCACCAAAATGGCTCAAATAGAAGAACAAATCAAAGCTCAAGAGCCAATACTTTTAAGCGACCAAGAGATAACCAACCTATCAGATGCACAGTTCAAAGCACTTGTGATCAGGATGCTGACAGAATTGGTTCATTTTGGTCGCAAATTAGATGAAAAAATGAAGGCTACACTAATTGAAATGAAGAAAAATGCACAGGGAACCAATAATGATGGAAAGAAAACTGGGTCTCAAGTCAATGTAGTGGACCAGAAGGAAGAAAAAAACATGCAGTCAGAAAAGAATGAAGAAATAAGAATTTTTAAAAAATGAGGAGAGGCTTAGGAACCTCCAGGACATCTTTAAATGTTCCAACATCCAAATTATAAGGCTACCAGAAGGGGAAGAGCAAGAGCAACAAGTGGAAAGGTTATTTGAAGAAATAATAAAGGAGAACTTCAAAAGCAATCTGGCAAAGAAAATAGACTTCCAAGAAGTCCAGGAAGCTCAGAGAGTCCCAAAGAAGTTGCACCCAAGGAGGAACACACCAAGGCATATCATAATTACATTACCCAAGATTAAAATGAAGGAGAAAATTCTAAAAGCAGCAAGAGATAAGGAGAGAGTCACCTACAAAGGAGTTCCCATCAGACTGTCAGCTGATTTCTCAAAAGAGACCTTGCAGGCAAAAAGGGTCTGGCAAGAAGTATTCCAGGTCATGAAAGGCAAGAGCCTATATCCAAGATTGCTCTATCCAGCAAAGCTTTCATTTAGAATGGAAGGGCAGATAAAGTACTTTTCAGATAAGGTCAAGTTAAAGGAGTTCATCGTCACCAAGCCCTTATTATATGAAATGTTAAAGGGACTTATCTAAGAAAAAGAAGATAAAAAATATGAACAGTAAAAAGACAGAAAACTGACAGTTATTAACAACCACACCTAAAACAAAAACAAAAGCAATCTAAGCAAATAACTAGAATGGAAACAGAACCAGAGAAATAGAGATCACATGGAGGGATAGCAACAGGGGAGTGGGAGGGGGAGAGAGGGGAAAAGGTATGGAGTATAAGTAGCATAGACAGTAGGTAGAAAATAGACAGGGGGAGGGCAAGAATAGTATGGGAAATGTAGAAGCTAAAGAACTTAGGGCACATGGACATGAACTAAAGGGGGGGGGAATGTGGGTGGGAGGGGGTGTGCAGGGTGGAGGGGAATGAAGGGGGGAATGGGACAACTGTAAAGCATAATCAATAAAATATATTAAAAATATATAAATAAGTAAAAAACTAAAATTAAAAAAATCAGAAAGGCTCGTCAAGATGGAGGCATAGGTAAACACACTTTGCCTCCTTGCATGACCACAGAAAGAATTACAACTAGACCTCAAAACAAATAACACCCAGAACCATCAGACAATTGAGCTGTATGAAAATCCAACAACCAAGGGTTTAAAGAAGCCACATTCATCCAGACAGGTAGGAGGGGTGGAGAGGTGCAACACATGGTGTGGCACAGAGAGGCCGAGGCAGTGGAATGGGCAGTCCAACATTCACATGTGGTGGATAAAAATCTAGAGAGGTACCTTGGGAGCAAGCAATTCCAGCCCCAGGCCAGACCACACAGCTCAGGGATCCAGCACCAGGAAGATAAATCCCCATAACTTCTGGCTGTAAAAGTCAGTGGGGGTTGGGGCAACAGAAGAAACTTCCATATTTTCAGGAGATTGCACTTAAAGGAACTGCACAGACTTAGAATGAATGCAGACCCAGCCCTTTGGAATTTAGTACCAAGACAAGAGCAGGAAGGGCACCAGCCATGTACTGCAAGTAAGTGAAGTAACTGGAAACAGGGCGAGCATGGGGCAAACATCTGGAAGCCAGGCAGTGACACCATCCCCTCTCTGAACCCTCTCCCACACAGAGCCATAAAGCTGTGAAGCAGTTGCCCCATCCTGGCAATTACCTAAGTCTCCACCTCACACAATTTACAAGTGCCTTTCCTATAACAGGCCATATTACTAAGACAGGGAGTCAAAGCAGCTGTACCTAATACACAGAAACAAACACAGGGAGGCTGACAAATTGAGGAGACAAAGAAATATGACCCAAATGAAAGAACAGAACAAAACTCCCCCAAAAAGAGCTAAGTGAAACGAAGATAGCCAACCTATCACATGGAGAGTTCAAAACACTGGTGATCAGGATACTCACAGAACTCATTGAGTACAGCAACAGCATAAAAAAAGACCCAAGAATAAATGAAGATTACACTAAGTGAAACACAGAAAAATCTACAAAGAACCAGCAATGGAGGGAAGGAAGCCAGGATTCAAATCAATGAGTTGGAACATAAGGAAGAAATAAACATTTGACCAGAACTGAAAGAAGAAATAAAAATTCAAAAAAATGAGGATAGTATAAGAAGACTCTGGGACATCTCCAAAAATGCCAACATCTAAATGATAGGGATGCCAGAAGGAGAAGAAGAAGAGTGATAAATTGAAAACTTACTTGAAAAAATAACGAAAGAAAACTTCCTTCACTTAGTGAAGGAAATAGACATACAAGTCCAGGAAGCACAGAGAGTCCCAAACAAGTTGGACACAAAGAGGACCACACCAAGACACATCATAATTAAAATGACAAATGGTTAAAGCAGCAAGAGAAAAGCAGAGAGTTACCTATGAAGGAATGTGCATAAGACTGTCAGCTGATTTCTCAAAAGAAACTTTGTAGGCAAGAAGGGACAGGCAAGAAGTATTCAAAGTGATCAAAAGCAAGGACCTACAACCAAGATTACTCTATCCACCAAAGCTATCATTTAGAATGGAAGGGAAGATCAAGTGCTTCTCAGAAAAGGTAAAACTAAAGGAGTTCATCATCACCAAACAATTATTACATGAAATGTTAAAGGGACTTATTTAAGAAAAAGATCAAAACTATGAACGTTAAAATGGCAATAAATTCATAACTGTCAACAATTGAATCTAAAACAAACAAACAAAGCAAACAACCAGAACAGGAACAGAGTAGATATGGAGATCATTTGGAGGGTTATCAGCTGGAAGATGGAAGAGGAAGAATGTTGGAGGAAAGTCCAGGTATTAATATGCATAATTTGTAGGTACAAAATAGACAGGGGGATGTTAAGAATAGTGCGGGGAAAGGGGAAACCAGAGAACTTATATGCACAACCTATGGACATGAACTAAGGAGGGAATTACTAGAGGGAATGTGGGCACCAGATGGAGGAGGGCAAAGGGGGAAAACTGGGACAAATGTAATAACATAATCAATAAAATACTTAAAAAAGCAGAAGGATTGCCAGTTGGAAATATGTTAGGTATATTTACAAAGAAGCCAGATATTATAGTTAGGACAAATGGATTGAAATTAAAGTCATATATTTTTAAAATACAACTAACATTTACATTAATCATTATATGAAAGCTGTTTTATAAGCTCTTCAAAACATAAAAGAATGGGATTTGAATTTTATATCTTCCAGTTTGAGGTTCTTTTATTTTACCTCAATATCATATGAAGGTAATGTTTGCATTTCATAAATGGTTGGTGAACTGTTTA
The DNA here is from genome assembly GCF_019186645.2 of Phyllostomus hastatus. Taxonomy (NCBI): domain Eukaryota; kingdom Metazoa; phylum Chordata; class Mammalia; order Chiroptera; family Phyllostomidae; genus Phyllostomus; species Phyllostomus hastatus. The sequence continues at coordinate 33,906,058 of NW_025333872.1, read as the reverse complement.
AATCTAATAGTTTAATTTTAGAGTATAACAGAGGATAGATTCTCTCATCGAAGTGTATTCACCTCTAGGAAATAAGAATGTATTTAAATGAATTCTTTAACCAAATGAAAAGTAGGCAATTAGTCTATATGATTTAATATTTTTTGTCAACTAGAGCACACAGCTTGATATTTAAAGTAAATATGGTTTGTGTTCACATATTGCATGAGAAATTGAAAATGGGTAAATGTTTAGACCTTGATCTGAATTTGTATAAAGTACATTATTCAGCAACAAAGAACTTTGTTTGAAGTGTTTACAGCTGTTCTCAGGGCTGCAAATAACAGCTCCTGATAGATTTTTATTTCAAAAACTGTGCTGTAAAAACTCAGCTTCTAGGATATGTACTCACTAAAGATACACAGCTTTAAACAGGTTGCTCAGTAATCTACACTATTTTTAGCCCTGTTTTATAAAATCTAGTTCATGTCCTCAACGTTAAAATAGTAGACTGCTCTTACTAATATGCAAATAACAAATTTAAAAATAGAAGGACAATACACATAAACTGCATAAACATTATATTAGAACAGCAGGAGTTAATAATCTCATCAGTTTGTTCATGAATCTCATGTGATCACCAAAAGGCCACATGGAATTGCTGCCATTCCATTTTTCTGACCTCCCAATGTGGCAGTTTCACAATGTCCAACCTGATATACTGGTAAAATGGGAATGTGAAATGCTGATATATGATTTAAACTAATTGTTCAGAGTACATTTTTCCAGTTTGAAGAAAATCATCATGGGATTGGACACAGCATTTAAATGCAATATGATCTTTTCAGTTTATGACCAAAAGAAAAAAGACAGAGGAAAAAAAAAACAGTAATTTGAGGATTCCCCTGGGACTGGCAACTAAGCGAGGAGAGCTGAGTCCCAACAGTGGATCACTCTGACTTGGGCAATGACCTTGTGATGCCACTTTAAAAGAGAAGGTAGGGTAGACCCTAAAAGCAGTATTCAAACTTTTCAAAACCTGGAAGATCCATAAGCAAGAGAAATGAAAGCTTTTCCTGAGGCTATAAACTCAAAATGATAACAATTTTGTTAGTAGGCAATGCTACTTAACTTACATCCCACTTTTACCCTTACTTTGAATCTTAAATAATAATAAGTTTATTATAAGGTGTTTGTGGGAATTCAGTGAAATCACATCTATAAAGGACCTTCCACCTAAAAGCTGCTGTAAAGTGTCAATTTACTGCACACTGTCTCCTGGCTTCTCAGAGTCTGATCACAAATCTTGTCAACTGAGGGAAAATTTCTCAAGGTCTTGAAATAGAGCCTAGAATGATTACTGGAACAGCAGCCAGCAAGTTTGTGCCCCTCAAAATGCAAAGGTTGCTACATTTTTTGTTATGACTCCACAAAAATATTTACCTTTGCTGTTCTTTCTTCCTCAACTAGCATGATTTCACAACCAAGTAACTTAGCTTCCTCTCGGCATTGCTGGTCTGATAAATGTCACCAATGATCTCTTCGGTTCCAGATTCAACGTACACTTCGGAGTGGCCGTGCAGCTTTGGATACTCCTTAGTGCTCTCCCTCCCACGTCTGTCCTTTGTTTCCTGGTTTACATCTACCTCCTCCGTTCATCTTCCTTTTCTCTGGTTCCCCTTTTAAGTGTTAAAGCTCCCCAGAGTTCTGTATTGATTTTCATGATTTCTCCATGACTCTCTTCAAACTCATGATTTTCACTACTACCTATACACATTCCTCTACCTGTATTATCGTTTAGGTTGTCCACTGTAGCCTTGGGCCTGTAACTCCAACTGCCAAATGAGTAGTTCCACTTGAGTGCCCCTAAGACATCTCCAATTAAACACAACTCCAAACTCCCCAAACCTCTGTGCTCCCATAGCACTTTGCAGATGACTTATCCCAGCATTTATTGCACTCAAGATTTAAAAATATATATTATCATTATTTCACTGAAGATAGGGACTATTTCTTATTCAACTTAGAATTCCTAGCTCCTGGCCAAGTACTGGCACATAGCATCCACTAACTATAGTGAGAAAGTACACACTTTGTGGCACTGCTAAACTTGACCCAGAGCACCTACACTCTGCCTGGAGTGTTTCCTTCTTTCCTTGGCTCCTTAGTATGTCTGGGTTGTGTTTTGGTTACTGGGTTGCTTTGTTTTCAAGGTTCTGAATGTTGCTGGGTGATTTCCTTAGGACTCCCTTGTGGTTGCTATACTTCACATTCTCAAATTTCCGTCTGCAGCTAAATGGTCACATTTTTTTTATCCACCTCTGGAATAGAACAGGACCTCAAAGAAGCTCAATTGCAACCACACATATATTTGTGGACTATAATAAGCAGGAAAGAAGTTTGGCAGGAATCTCCTTATCTCTGCTCAGAGGCAGCCCTCTGGTTTTGTTTTGCCAGCTGCTTCCTCAAAAACCATCTCACTTTCTCACTACTCAACACTTCAGTTTGAATGTTTGTTCCATTATTAACTGATCTATAAACTTTAAAAAATGAGAAAGTTTATTAACCTCAAAATAAAATTAGAGAGTTGAAGTTGTTTCCTAGCTTTTGTGGGATCAAGTCTTTTTGTTGTTGCTTTTCTTTTTAAACTTCAAAACAAATACTTTTTAACTGATCTTTCTTTTAATGGAAGACTTCTACTAAAATCAAAATTTGGAAGAGACATCTAGATTATTTGCCTTTTACAAAAATGTTATAGTAAGCTAAGTTTATTTAGAAATGTTGAGAAGGTATTCTGATTCATTGAATACTCTAGTCAATCAATCCAAAGGTATTTCTTAAATGTTTTCTGAATACTGTCTTTGACATCAAGAGGAAAGCAGAAGGATTTTACGATATAGTTGGAGGTGAGGAGAAGTCTGAAACACTTGTAGTAATTTGTAAAAAACTTAAGGTAATAGTAGCAAAGAAGATAAATCCTTAAATGGGCCTTTGAAACTGACAAAACACTACCTATATCTTCCTGTCAATTTATTTTCCCATTCTCCAAAATTACTATTTAAATCTTTTCCACTCTCACCCAATTTCTGATTTCAATTTCTGTGGCTGCCTCTGTCATACCACCAACTTCACCTCTATTCCTGTCACCTCCCCGCAACCCCCTACTCTCATAGGGTGACTTTAGCTTACAGGAGAGAAAATAAATATACAAACCCTCATAAATTTCTTCATCCTCCTGACACCCAATATATCAATCCACCTCTATCCCTTTCACTGTATTCTAATACCATAAAAGTGTGAGGCTAAACCCTCCATGATGTGATGGATTTCTCCTGTCCCTCCCTTTTCAGAATATATAAATAGGGATACCTATTCTTTCTTACTTTTTCTCTCCCTCCATTATAATTTCCCAACAGTTTTTAAACATCTCTTCAAGATTTTCATTTAAAAACTACTTCCCTCAACTCTCATTTCCCCACAGAGACCAGGATATATTTCAAGCATCTTTGCAGGCATATTTGGCAGAAGAGCTGTCTATGCATGCAGTCTCCACTTCCTCCACTCTCGTTCACTCCCTCAGAGTCCTGTAGTATCAAATGCATTAATTATCTGCCACACATATATAAATCAGTTGTAATAGACCCTAGAAATTACTATTTTATATTTAGCCTAATTTTTTTCTGAACTGTATACTGGATATTTCCACTTGGATGTCTCAAAGGTACTGTGTTAGTTTTCTATTATTGCTGTAACAAAGTACCACAAACTTAGTAGTTTTAAACAACTTGAATTTATAGTTCTGAAGGCTAGATGTTTGACATGGGTCTCAGTGGGCTAAAATCAAGATATGGAGAGAGCTGATTTCCTTTCTGGCTCAGGAGGACAATCTGTTTTCCAGCATCTGGAGTCCACCTGCCTCCCTTGGGTCATGGTCCCTTCCCCATCTCAAAGCCAGCCACATTGCATTTCTTTCTCTGATTTTCTTCTGTACTACCCTCCCTCACTTTTTAAAATATGTAATTCATATACCATAAATTTCACTACTTTAAAGTGTAAAATTCAGTAGTCGTTAGTAAATTTATAGGTTGTACAAGCATCAGTAGTAATTCCAGACCTGTTTCATTACCTGAAAAAGACATCCTACACCCCTTAGCAGGCGTAGCATCCTACACCTCTTTTCTTCCTCCCTAAGCCCCTAGAAACCACTAATCTACTTTATGCCTCTATGAATTTGGTTATTATGGGCATTTGATATAAATGGAAACATATAATATGTGGCCTTTCATGTCTAGTACTTTCACTTAGTTCATCCATGTGATAGTAGGTGTCAATATTTCAAGGTTCATTTGTGTGGCAGCATGTGTCAGTACTTCATCTTTTTAAAGTATATTTTATTGACTATGTTATTACAGTTGTCTCAATTTTTCCCATTTTGTCTCCTTCCACCAGCAACCCTCACTCCCTCACATAATCCCTACAACTTTGTTTATGTCAATGGGTCATACATGTAAGTTCTTTGGCTACTCCATTCCCTATACTGTGCTTTATAGTCCCATGACTATTCTATAAATATCTATTTGTACTTCTTAATCCCCTTAACTCTTTACCCATTTCCTCATACCCCTCCCATCCCGCAACCAACAAAATGCTCTCAAATATATGGTTCTGTCTCTGTTCCTGATTGCTTAGTTTGTTTTTTAGATTCAATTGTTGATAGATATGTATTTATTGCCATTTTATTGTTCATGGTTTTGATCTTCTTTTTCTTAAATAAGCCCCTTTAACATTTCATACAATAATGTTTTGCTGATGGTGAACTCCTTTCGTTTTCTCTTGTCTGAAAAGCTCTTATCTGCCCTTTGATTCTAAATGATATCTTTGCTGGGTAGAGCAGTCTTGGCTGTAGGTTCTTGCTTTTCATGACATTGAATATTTCTCACCAATGCCTCTAGCCTGCAAATTTTCTTTTGGGAAAACAGTTAACAGTCTTATGGGGACTCCCATGTAGGTAACTAACTTCTTTTCCTTGGCTGCTTTTAAGATTCTCCTTTTATCTTTAAACTTTGGCCTTTTAATTATGATGTGTCTTGAAGTGGGCCTCTTTGCATTCATCTTGTCTGAGACTCTCTGTGCCCTCTGAGACCCTTGTTTGAGACTCTATTTCCATCACCAACTTAAGGAAGTTTTCTTTCATTATTTTTTCAAATAGATTTCCAATTTCTTACTCTTTCTCTTTTCCTTCAGGCACCCCCTATGATGCGAATGTTGGATCTCTTGAAGCTGTCCCAGAGGCTGCTTACACTCTCCTCATATTTTTTTGGATTCCTTCTTCTTCTTCTTGTTCTGATGAGTTGTTTTTTGCTTCCTTGTGTTCCAAATCATTGATTTGCTTCTTGACTTCATCCACTGTACTGTTGTTTCCCTGTAAATTGTTCTTTATTTCAATTAGTGAATCCCTCATTTCTGACTGAATCTTTTTTATGCTGTTGAGGTCCTCACTAAGTTCCTTACACATCTTTACAACCAGTGTTCTGAACTCTTTCTTTTAAGCATCTGATTGATTGCTTATCCCCATTTTGTTTAGTTCTGTTTCTGGAGTTTTCATCTGTTCTTTCCTTTGGGCCATGTTGCTTTGTCTCCACATTTTAGCACCCTCCTGTGTTTGTTTCTATGAATTAGGTAAAGCTGCTCTGACTCCCTGTCTCGATAGTGTGGCCTAATGTACTAGGTGTCCTGTAGGGTCCCATGGCATAGCTTCCCCTATCACCCAAGCTGTGTTCTCGAGGTGATCCTTTTATGTGGGCTGAGTACACCCTCCTCTTGTAGTTGAGCCTTGGTTGCTGTTGGCAGATCAATGGGATGGATTTACCCAGGCCAGTCAGCTGCAAGGACTGGCTGTGACCACTGACAAGCAACCCCCACCCTCCATGGAGGATCTGCTGTGCAGGAGCAGGGGTGCTGCCACTTGATCATAGCTGTCCACTGGGTGTGCAGGCTCTGGGTTTTTCTTGGTGGTGCAGGCCATCGTCAGCCACCAACTTTATTCTGCCTGTGGCCACCCAGCATGAGCTACAAAGCAATCAGCAGATGGCTGCTACTTGTTCTGGGCTTTAAGTTTCCCAGGTAAAGCCAGCTGTGAACTTGGGCTGACTGATCCTAGTCCTTGGCCTGGGACCATCTATCAAGAGGTACATGGGCTGGGGGCTTGCTGAGGCCAACTGTTGCTTGTTTGAGAGGATTTAGCAAGATGTAAAGCATGAGTCAAGACAAACCATTCATATGGAAAAGCCACTCTTAACGGCTTGTGTGGGCCCATAAATTGAGTAAGGAGGAACCTTGGGAATCACCAGAGTGGGGCAAACAGTGTGAGCCAGGTTGATGGAGTCTCAGATATGGTATCTGCCTGTGGGCTCTATGGCTCTGTGGGGGGACAATTCAGAAAAGGAACAATGGCCTTTCTGTCTGGGAGAAAGTTGTACTCCAGCTCTAGCCCTAATGCCAGATACTTCATTTACTCCCTGTATGCCATTGGTGCCTTTTAAGCTGCTACCCAGGTGCTAGAGCTCAGAGAGGGTTAGTCTGAGTAAGTCTGTGGGCATGTCCTTTATTGGGAATCCAGCAGTTTCTCCACTGATTCAGTCTCCATTGATTTTTAAAGCCAGCAGTTATACAGACTTATTTTCCTGTGCTCGGGAGCCTGGTATTGGGATGGGACCCTTCACTCCTGAGATATCCCTCCAGAATTTTTATCTACCACATGTGAGTTTGGGAAACAGCCTTTTCTGCATCTCTGTCCCTCCTACTATTCTGGATGGATGTGCTTTTTTTAATTCCATAGTTGTTGGACTTCCATTCAACTCGATTTCTCATGGTTCTGAGCGATGGTTGTTCTATATTTTAGTTGTGATTTTATGTGGTTTGCAAGAAAGTGAACTGTGTCTACCTATGCCTCCATCTTGACCAGAAGTCTAGAATCAGTACTTAATTTTTTTATAGTTGAAAATATTCCAACGTATGGATAAAATCACATATTGTCTATCCATTCATCAGTTGATGAATATTTGGGTTGTTTCCACTGTTTAGCTATTATGAATAATGCTATCAGGAGCATTCATGTACAAATTTTTATATAAACATGTGTTTTCATTTGGGAAGGGGAAGAGTCTGGTAAAATCACATTGTAACAAAATTGTATTTAACCTTTGAAGGAAGAGTCAATCCATTTTCCAAAGTAGCTAAGCCACTTTACATTCCCAGTAGTAGTGTATAAGGATTCCAATTTATTTAAATCCTCACTACCACTTATTTCTCTTTTTGTCTTTTCTTCTTCTTTTTAAAAAATTTCTGTAGCCATCTTAGTGACTGTGATGTGGTATCTCACTGTGGTTTTACATTTGCATTTTCCTAAAGACTAATGATGTTGGGTATCTTTTCATATGTTATTGACTATACACATAACTTCTTTGCAGAAATATTTACTCAAATCTTCTGCTTTTCTTAATTTAAGTTTTTCATATTTTTATTGTTGAATTTTTATAGTTATTTTTATATTCTGAATACTAAATCCTTCTCAGATACATGCTGTGAAAATATTTTCCTCTATCCCGTGGGTTGTCTTTTTACTTTTTGGATAGTGTGCTTTAGATGCACAAAAGTTTTTAATTTTGATGAAGTTCAAAATACCTATTTTTTCTGTGGTTGCTTATACTTTTGGTGTCCCATCTAAAGAGCCATTGCCTAGTCAAAAGTCACAAAGATTTACACCTGTTTTCTTCTAAAAGTCTTATAGTCTACACTCTTACATTAAGGTGTTTTATCCATTTTGAGTTAATTTTTATATTATGGGAGAAAGGGGTTCAAATTCATTCTTTTGCCCATGGATATCAAGTTGTCCACATCACTATGTTTTTGAGAAGACTGTTTCTTTCTCATTGAATGGTCTTGGCACCCTTGTCAAAAGTCAATTGGCCATGGATATATAAGTTAATTTCTGAACTTTCAACTCTACACCACTGGTACATATGATTATGTTTATGTCAGTGCCACACTGTTTTGAATACTGCTTCTTTAAAGCAGAGTTTGAAATTAGGCAATGAGTCCTCTAACTTTGCTCTTTTTCAAGATTGTCTTGATTATTTCGGATTCCTTGAAATTCTGCATGAGTTTTAGGATCTGTTGGTTCATTTCTGTAGGAAAGGCAATTGGAATTTTAATAGGGATTACGTAGTATCTATAGACTAATTTGGGTGGTATTGCCTTAAAAATATTGACTTAACAATATTAAGTCTTCCAATCCAAGAACACAGAATGTCTCACCATTTATTTAGGCATTCTTTCATGTCTTTCACCAAAGTCTTATAGGCTTCAGTGTACAAGGTTTTTTTCCTCTTTGGTTAAATTTATCCCTAAGTCCATGCATTTTTGTCTTATTTATAAGTGAAACTGTTTTTAACTTAATTTTCAGATTGCTTATTTTAATGTATGAAATACAATACTCACTTTTGTATATTGATCTTGTATACTGCAAATTTGCTGAAATTAGCCATACTAGCTTTTTTTGTGAATTCTTTCAAGTTTTCTCTGTATAAGATTATATCATCTGCAAATAGAGATAGTTTATAAGTTCTTCCTTTCCATTCTGGATATCTGTTGTCTCCCCTTACCCATTGAACAGAAGGAATAAGATGAGAAATCCTTTGCTGGTTCCTGATCTTAGGAGGACTTCAGTTTTTTGGCATTAAATATAACATCATTTGCAAGTTTTTTACAGATGCCCTATATTAGTTTGAGGAAATCCCCTTATGCCCCTAGTTTGCTGAGTATTTTTTCATGAACTATTTATTATTAGATTTGGTCAAATGCTTTTCTGCTTGTCAAAATGATTGTTTTTTTCCTTTATTCTATAATATGTCATTGATTCATTTTTGTATGTTGAAACAACACTGAATTTCTGGAATAAATCCTACTTGGTTATGGTGTATAATGCTTTTTATATATTGTTGTATTTGGTTTACTAGTATTTTGTTGAAGATTCATATAGGATATTGATCCATAGTTTTTTCTTTTTACAATGCCCTTACCTGGCTTTGATATCAGGTTAATAATGGCCTCATAAAATGAGTTAGAAAGTGCTTCTTTCTCTTCTACTTTTTGAAAGAGTTTGTGAAGGATTGATGCTATTCTTTATGAACTTGCTAAAATTCATTAATGAAGTCATATACTCTTGGGCCTTTTTTTTTATGGAAAGTTTTATTATTAATTAAAACTCCTTACTTGTTTTAGACCAATACATATTTTATACTTCTTCATGAGTCAATGTTGGTAATTTGTGTCCCCTCTTCCATTTTTTTAAATTTTATTTTAATCATTGTTCAAGTACAGTTTTCTCCCTTTTACTCTCAATCCAGCCCACCCTCCCAACCCTCCCCACTTCCCTCCCATTACCACCCTTCCCCTAGTTTTTTTCCATGTGTCCTTAAAATTTGTTCCCATGAACCCTTCCCATTCTCCCCTGAAATTCCCTCTTGTCTCCTCCCCTCTGGTCACTGTCAGCCTGTTCTCTATTTCAGTGTCTTTGGTTATATATTGCTTGTTTCTTTGTTTTCTTGTTTAGGTTCCTGTTAAAGATGAGATCATATGGTATTTGTCTTTCACTGCCTGGCTTGTTTCGCTTAGCATAATGCTCTCCAGCTCCATCCAAGCTGTTGCAAAGGGTAGGCGCTCCTTCTTTCTTTCTGCTGCATAGAATTCCATTGTGTAAATGTACCACAGTTTTTTGATTCATTCATTTACTGATGGGCATCTAGGTTGCTTCCAGCACTTGGCTATTGTAAATTGTGCTGCTATGAACATTGGGATGCATAGGTTCTTTTGAATTGGTGTTTTAGTATTCTTAGGATAGAGTCCCAGCAATGGAATTGCTGGGTCAAAAGGCAGATCCATTTTTAGTTTTCTGAGGAAGTTCAATACTGCTTTCCAAAGTGGTTGTACCAGTCTGCAGTCCCACCAACAGTGCACTAGGGACCCCTTTTCTCCCCAACCTCTCCAACATTTGTTGTTTGTTGCTTTGTTTATGATGGCCATTCTCACTGGTGTGAGGTGGTATCTCAATGTGGTTTTAATTTGCATCTCTCTGATAGCTAGTGATATTGAACATCCTTTCATGTGCCTTTGGATTTTCTGTATGTCCTCCTTGGAGAAGTGTCTGTTCAAGTCCTTTGCCCACTTTTTAATTGGATTCCTTGTCTTCTTAGAGTGTAGTCGTGTAAGTTCTTTATATATTTTGGAGATTAAACCCTTGTCTGAGGTATCATTGGCAAATATGTTTTCCCATACAGTTGGTTCTCTTTTAATTTTCATACTGTTTTCTTTAGCTGTGCAGAATCTTTTAATTTTATGAGGTCCCATTTGTTTATTCTTTCTTTTATGTCCCTTGCTCTAGGGGACAAGTCAGTAAAAAAGTTTCTGTGTGAGATATCTGAGATTTTCCTACCTACGTTCTCCTCTAGGACTTTAATGGTGTCATGTTTTACATTTAAGTCTTTTGTCCACCTTGAATTTATTTTTGTATATGTTGTAAATTGGTGCTGGAGTTTCATTTTTTTGCATGTGGCTGTCCAGTTCTCCCAACACCATTTGTTGAAAAGGCTTTTTTTACTCCATTTTATGTTGCTGCCCCCTTTGTCAAATATTAATTGACCATAGAGACTTGGGTTTATTTCTGGGCTCTCTGTTCTGTTCCATTGGTCTATGTGCCTGTTTTTATGCCAGTACCAGGCTATTTTGATTACAGTGACCTTGTAATATAGTTTAGTGTCAGGTATTGTGATCCTTCCTACTTTACTCTTCTTTCTCAAAATTGCAGCAGCTATTCGGGGTCGTTTATAATTCCATATAAATTTTTGAAGTATTTGTTCTATGTCTGTGAAATATGCCATTGGTACTTTAATAGGAATTGCATTGAATATGTAAATTTCTTTGGGTAGTATGGCCATTTTGATGATATTAATTCTTCCAATCCATGAACACGGTATATGTTTCCATTTGTTTGTGTCTTCCTTGATTTCTTTCTTGAGTGTTATGTAGTTTTCTGAATACAGGTCTTTTACCTCTTTGGTTAGGTATATTCCTAAATATTTTATTTTTCTTTTTGCTATTTCAAATGGGATTTTTTCCTTGATTTCTGCTTCTGCTGTTTCATTGTTGGTGTACAGAAATGCCTTTGATTTCTGGATATTGACTTTGTATCCCGCTGTTTTGCCAAATTCATTTATTAGGTCAAGCAATTTTTTTGTGGAGTCTATAGGATTTCTATGTACACTATCATGTCATCTGCAAACAGTGACAGTTTTTTTTCTCCTTTCCGATTTGGATGTCTTTTATTTCTTTTTCCTGTCTGATCACTGTGGCTAAAACTTCCAGTACTATATTGAATAGACGTGGTGAAAGTGGACAGCCTTGTCTTGTTCCCGATCTTAGTGGAAAAGATTTTAATTTTTGCCCTTTGAGAATGATGTTGGCTGTAGGTCTCTCATATATGGCCTTTATTATGTTGAGGAACACTCCCTCTATTCCCACTTTGCTGAGTGTTTTTATCATGAATGGGTGCTGTACCTTATCAAATGCTTTTTCTGCATCTATTGATATGATCATGTGGTTTTTGTCTTTGCTTTTGTTTATGTGATGTATTACATTTACTGATTTGGGAATATTGTACCATCCTTGCATCTCTGGAATGAATCCCACTTGGTCATGGTGTATGATCTTTTTAATGTATTGTTGGATGCGGTTTGCCAGTATTTTGTTGAGGATTTTAGCATCAATGTTCATCAGTGATATTGGCCTGAAGTTTTCTTTCTTTGTTGTGTCTTTATCTGGTTTTGGAATTAGGATGATGTTGGCCTCATAAAAAGAGTTTGGGAGACTCCCATCTTTTTGGATTTTTTGGAATAGTCTGTGAAGGATAGGGGTTAGCTCTTCCTTATATGCTTTGTAGAATTCTCCTGTGAAACCATCTGGCCCAGGGCTTTTGTGTGTTGGGAGCTTTTTGATTACTGTTTCAATTTCTTTTGCTGTTAATGGTCTGTTCAGGCTTTCTGCTTCTTTTTCATTTAGTTTTGGAAGATTATATTTTTCTAGAAATTTGTCCATTTCACCTAGGTTTTCAAATTTCTTGGCATACAGCTCTTTGTAGTAATTTCTTACAATCCTTTGTATTTCTGTGGTATCTCTTGTAATCTCTCCTCTTTCATTTCTGACTGTGTTTATTTGGGTCTTCTTTCTTTTTTTCTTGATGAGTCTGCTTAAAGGCTTGTCGATTTTGTTTATCTTTTCAAAGAACCAGCTCTTGGATTCATTGATCCTTAGAATTGTGCTTTTAGTTTCTATGTCATTTAATTCTGCTCTGATCTTGGTTTTCCTTCCTTCTGCTTGCTCTGGGCTGTCTTTGTTGCTGTTCTTTGAGTTCTTGTAGACGTAGAGTTAGGTTGTTTGTTTGGAATGTTTCTAACTTTTTTAGGTAGGCCTGTATCACTATGAACTTCCCTCTCAGGACTGCCTTGGATGTATCCCATATGTTTTGGGTTGTTGTGAGTTTGTTTTCATTTGTTTCCAGAAACCTTTTGATTTCTTCCCTAATATCATTCTTGACCCATTCATTGTTTAATAGCATGCTATTTAATCTCCATGATTTTGAGTGTTTTTGTTTTTTTTCCTTCAGGTTGGTTTCTAGCTTCAGTCCCTTGTGGTCTGAGAAAATGCTTGGTATGATTTCAATTTTCTTGAAATTCTTGAGGCTTGTTTTTTGTCCTGCCATGTGGTCTATCTTTGAGAATGTTCCATGTACATTTGAAAAGAATGTATATTTAGCTTCTTTGGGATGGAGGGTTCTGTATATATCAGTAAAGTCCATTTCATCAAGGGTATTGTTCAATGTCACAATATCTTTGTTGATATTTTGTTTAGAAGATCTGTCCATTTTTGATAGTGGGGTGTTAAAATTCCCCACTATAATTGTGTTGCTGTCCATATCTTTCTTGAAGTCCTCTAAGATTTTCTTTATGTATTTCGGTGCTCCTATGTTGGGTGCATATATATTTACAATATTTATGTCTTCTTGATGGATTCTTCCCTTGAGTATTATGAAGTGACCTTCTGGGTCACTTTTTATGGACCTTTCTTGGAAGTTTATTTTGTCTGATATGAGTATTGCTACCCCAGCTTTTTGTTCCTGTCCATTTGCTTGGAAGATTTGTTTCCAGCTCTTCACTGTCAGCCTGTGCAGGTCTTTTATCCTGAGGTGGGTGTCTTGTAGGCAGCATATATGTGGGTCATTTTTTCTTATTCATTCAGCTATTCTATGTCTCTTGATTGGAGCATTTAATCCATTTACGTTTAAGGTTATTATTGATAGGTACTTTTTCATTGTATTTTATGTATGAATTTTCCTCTCTCTCTCTCTCTCTTTTCCCTCCCTTCCTTAAAGCAGTCCCTTTAGAATCTCTTGCAGAGCTGGTTTGGTCGAGGTGTATTCTTTTAGACTTCTTTTGTCTGGGAAGCTTCTTATTTGGCCTTCTATCTTGATTGAGAGCCTTGCTGGATAAAGTAGCCTTGGTTGCAGACCTCTGGTTCTCATTACCTGCAGTATTTCTTGCCATTCTCTTCTGGCTTGAAGTGTTTCCATTGAGAAGTCAGCTGTTAGCCTTATTGGGGCTCCCTTGTATGTTACTTCCTTTTTCTCCCTTGCTGCCTTTAAGATTCTCTCTTTGTCTTGAAATTTTGTCATTTTAATTATGATGTGTCTTGAGGTGGGCCTCTTTGGGTTCCTCTTGATTGGGACTCTCTGTGTTTCCTGAATTTGTGTGACTTTTTCTCTCATCAAATTAGGAAAGTTTTCCTTCATTACTTGTTCAACTAGGTTTTCGATCCCTTGCTCTTCTTCTTCTCCTTCTGGTATCCCTATTATACAGATTTTACTATGTTTCATATTGTCTTGCATTTCTCTTAATCCCTCTTCATTCTTTCTGAGCCTCTTTTCCTTTTCTTGCTCTTTCTGGGTGTTGTTTTCTACTTTGTCCTCTAGCTCGCTAATCTGATCTTCTGCTTCATCAATCCTGCTTTTCATTCCTTCTACTGTGTTCCTCAGTTCAGAAATGGCATTCTCCATTTCCTCTTGGCCCTTGTTGAGGGTTTCTATTTCCTTTTTCATGCTTATATAGTTTGCAGTGAGATTGTTGTAGCTTCCCTCTAGTTTCTGATAGCTCATTGTGAGTTCATTGAACTTCCTGGTAATCATTGTTTTGAACTCACTATCTGATAGTTGAGTTGCCTCTATTTCATTTAGCATTTTTCCTGAGGCTTCCTTGTTTCCCTTGAATTGGGGGTTGTTTCTTTGTTTTCTCATTGTTCATGGGTTTCTTCTTGTTAGCCTCTGTTTCTTAAATTGATCTGTTCTGGTTCCCTGTAATTATGGTGTGGACTTCTGTGGTAGAATACTTGTGAGATTCAGTGGTGCAGTCTTCTTTGTGTATCCTGGTGTTCACAACTTCCCCCTACTCTTTTTTGTGATCGGTTGGAGGAGTAAGGAAAAATGGTTTAAGACAGCAAGACAGTATACTATGATATTTACATTAGCAGCCAGTAAAGAAGAGATGGGTTATCCTTTGACTCCTTATAGTGTTAACCGTGATCCTCCACCCCACTCTCCACATTTTAGAAAGGATGTAAAGAAGGTAAGACTCTTAGTGGGGACGAAAGGATTGTTAGTTGGAACTAGCAAGCTGTGAGGCTGTGGGAGGTCAGATTCTAAGGTAGGGTTGGAATAAATATTAGTAAATAGGAGTAGTGTGTAAAAGAATAGAGACAACCCCCACAATAGTATAGTTCTGGAAATTGCAAAGTGGGCTAAGATCAGGTAGGGGTGTTGAGTAGTATTTACATTTGCATGAACTAGGTCTTATTAACAGTAATATTAAAGCAACAATCTTGTGGCAGAATCGATGAGATCTAGATAACAAGAATAAGGAGTATAGAACCTTGAGAGGTGTATCAATGGATGGAACACAGATGAAGGATAGTAAATTATCAACACACTGTGACTGAGATACCAGGAGGAACCTATCAAATGACAGTATAAGCAGCCAAGCAAAAAAGATTATACAGAAAGAAAAAGAATACCAAAATACTATTAAAATAATAAATGTCGGAAAAGTGAGAAAAAGATAATACAAATTTGCAGTAACTTGCAAGATCAAAAAAAAGGGGGAAAAAGCAGAAGATGGAGTGCAGGAGAGATAAATTTGGAGTGGAAGGAATAATACTAGGATGAATGGAAGAGAAACATAAGGTATTGAGAGATATAAAAGTAACAAGAATTGAAAAATAAAATGTTACTTAAAACACAAGATAAAATCAATCAACCAACAACAGCCATAAGAACAAAACAAAACAAAACAAAACAAAACAACCTCTTGTTGGTTTCTAACTGGCCAGACCAGTTTTTCTGATCTTGCTTGCTTCAGCTGGCTGAGGGACGTCTGAAAAGCTTATCACTCTTCCCAGCGAAATCTCAGTAAGTCTCTCAGGTACTATCCCCAGGGCCAATCTGACTTTCCCCTACAGGACCCTGGGTGTTCCCAAGCATGCTCGCTCTCTGGAGCTCACTGCTGCGTTCTCCTGGGCTCCAGGGTCCCTGCAGGGTTCCAGCTCTATGATCTCAGGAAGCACCCGCGACATTTTGGCATTCACAGTGCCATCTCTGGGGATCGTAAAAGGGCACGCCCATCCACCAAATTTTTGAGTTTCAGGCTCTAGGAATGCACTAAGTGCCGCGTCCCTTCTGGGTTCACAGCGCAAGAGTCAGGATTCCCGATGGGGCACGCGCTTCCACAGTTCAGCACCGCAGGCTCCAGAAACCTGAGAACGCCCGAGCCCCTTTCTGGATTGGGGCTGCGATGTCTGGGTTTTCCACTGATCCACACTCCCACCCAGCTAGGGGTGCAGGTGCTCTTCCAGGTCGCCCCTGGTCGTGCCGGCTGGAGGCACTCACTTCTCCCAGGGCTCTAGGTGGGTGTTCACAGTCC